>NC_091472.1:82209178-87009178 GCF_036971445.1 Narcine bancroftii | reverse complement strand
ACAATTGGGTTGGAGGTTGTGACAAATGGGATGGTGCTGGACACCAAACTTTTCACAATCTACATCAGTGTTTTGAATGGGCGGATGGGGGTGGGTGGGGACTATTTACATATATATCGACATGTTGGTGAAGCAAAGGTGGGTGACAGTGCAGGATATATGGAGGAAGCAGAGAAGCCACTGACAAGCTGCATGAATGCACAAGCATGGCAGAAAGGCAGATAGAAAGTAAGGTGGACCCATCTTGGTTTGTTTTTTTACATGGAGATTGACTACTGTGTGTTGCTCAGAGGGACCTGGATGTCCTTGTACATGAATCACAGAAAAACAATGTACAGTGTGCAAATCAGAAGGCAAATGATGTCTCGGTCTTTCTTCCAAAGTTTTTGAGTAACAGTGTACAGATGTTGCTGAAATTAATTGAAGATTCCCATATTTGGTTGGCCATAGATGGAGTGTAATAAAGGTTCACCAGATGGATTCCTGGGATTTGGGAGGGGTAGATTGTCCAATGAAGAGAGATTAAGCATAATGATCTAGTTTGAAGAAATTAGAGGCAATCTCATTGAAATATTCAAAACTTATCTAAGCCTTGACGGAAAAGCTATTTCCCCTGACAGGGGTCATCCGGGAGGCAGAGTCTCAACAATAAGGTGTTGACCATTCAGAACTGAGATGGGAAGAAAATCTTCATATAACCATATACAGCACAGAATAGGCCAGTTTGGCCCTACTAGTCCATGCCGGAACAAATTCCCATCCTCCTAGTCCCACTGACCACCACCTGGTCCATACCCCTCCAATCCTCTCCCCTCCATGTAATTATCCAGTCTTTCCTTAAATGTAAATAATGTTCCTGCTTCAACCACCTCTGCCGGAAGCTTATTCCACATCCCAATCACCCTTTGCGTGAAGAAATTTCCCCTCATGTTCCCCTTATAATTTTCCCCTTTCAATCTCAAACCATAGCCTCTGGTTTGAATATCCCCCACTCTTAATTGAAAAAACCTATCCACGTTGACTTTCTCTGTCCCTTTTAAAATCTTGAACACCTCCATCAAATCCCCCTTCAATCTTCTACGCTCCAGAGAAAAAAGCCCCAGGCTGCTCAACCTTTCTCTGTAACTCAAACCCTGACATCCTGTCAACATTCTCGTGAACCTTCTCTGCACTCTCTCTATTTTGTTTATATCCTTCCTATAATTTGGTGACCAAAACTGCACACAGTATTCTAAATTTGGCCTCACCAATGCTTTGTATAATCAAAGTAATGAATAGTAATGAATTCTTCATCCAAGATATTTGTGGAGACAAAATGAGTATAATTAAGGCATAGATGATACATTTCTGGATATTGAGGGTTAATGCAGGAAATTAGAATTGTTAATATCTTATTGAATTGCAAAACAAACATGAGAGATGAAATGGCTTACATTTATGTAGCACATTTCTTGACCCCAATAAATCTCAAATTGTTTTACAATCAAAGAATTGCGAGTATAGTTGCTATTATATGGGAAGCACATTGCCCACACCAAATTCCCACAAACACAACTAGAAAATGATGAACCAATCTGTTTTCAGTATTGTTGATTGAAAGTTAAGCATGAGAGAGGAGATAACTGCTCTTCCTTGAAACAGATCTTTATAAACCCATCCACGTGGTAAACATCAATTCCAATGTGCCACACTTCCTCAGTACTGGAAAATCAGGTTAGATTTTTGATATTAAGTCTCTCAAATAGGACCTTCAACTTTCTAAGTCAGAAGTGAGAGAGCACTGCAGTGATAGGTAGTTGGCTTCTACATTTTTTTTGGATATGCAACATGGTAACAGGACATTTTGGACCATGAGTCCATGCCATCCAATTACACCCAATTGACCTACAACCCCTGGTTTTGAATGGTGGGAGGAAACCAGAGACCCTGGGGAAAACCCACGCAGACATGGGGAGAATGCACAAACTCCTTACAGACAGTGAGGGATTCGAACCCCAGTCCTGATCACTGGCACTGTAACAGCATTGCACTAACTGCTACGCTAACCATGCTGTTGGATGACATTGAATCTATGTTGTCCACTGGTGTGTCATGTGATAGCGTGAGTTTAGACTGCAAATCCCTACTCTCCTCGAAAAAGTTGAAAAAAGAGTAAAATAAATTGGAAAAGTAAAGAAAAATAGAAGAAAGAAGTGTCTGAAGATTTAAAGAACAATTTAAAATGTCACCACAGAAAGAAAAACCAGCTGATGAAGAAAAAGAAGAAAGGCCTACCTTGAGGAAGGATCCTGGAACTGTTCGGAAGGTACTGCCCAGGGGAGATAAGTCAGGAGCTGGGAAGACCTTCAACTCTGCTGTGCAGGTCTCTCTCATCAATGGTCACCCACAATGGGTGAAGAAGTGACTCTGCACGTGCAACTCCTTGCGCATGTGCAGAATACGAAAAAAAGGGGGCAGTTTTAAAAAATGCTCAAGAGGCTTCCAGCTCCAGTGGACAAGAAGAAGAGCAAGAACTATGTTCTGAACAAGGATTTATGGACAGAATGATGAGGAAAATGAAAGAGTCATTTATTTCTACAGCTGATATGAAAAATTACATGGATAATTTCCAGAAATCTATGATGTTACTAATGGAAGAAGTTAAAAATTGTGGAGAGAGTATAGCTGAATTTTATAAGGAAAGTGGAAAAAAATGATGCAGCAGGACAAAAAGATTTGAAGTTTTGGATGAAAAAACTAAAGGAAACAAATTTGAAATTCAAGGCATTAAGGAACAAATGAAGAAGGTACACATGGAAGTGGCTGCAACAAAAGATCAATTAATGGAAAAAATTGACAATTTAGAAAATTTTAGCAGAAGGAATAACATAAAGAATGTAATGAAGGACAGGAAATTAAGAAATTTTTTACAGCATTGGATTCTGGAATCTTTGTGGGTAACTGAATTTCAAGGAGACACTGAGATTGAGGGAGCACATAGAGCAGTGAGACCAAGGACACAACCAGATCAGAGACCTCATCTGATACTGGACAAGTTTCTTCATTATGATGTAAGAGAGATCTTGGAATTGGCAGCCCAACAAGAAAAAGAAAGACTCTTTTTTTTGAAAATTTTATTTATTAAATCATGATCCATATATTGAAACATACAATAAAAACAATTCAAAAAATACATACATGATATTTTTAAACTAACCCCCTATGACCACTCACCCTCTAACCCACCCACCCCAACGCATCCCCCTCTAACCTACCACAAAATAAAAGAAAAAAGAAAAAAAAAAAGAAAGAGAAGATCAACCATAACAACAAAATTCATCAGTTAATTACCATGGATCAGAGTGACACCACTCCTGTGCGGTCAGGGAATTCAAAAATTCAAACCTGTATAATCTAAATATGGGCTCCAAGTTTTATAATTAAAAAAATAATGATCACACAAATTATATGTTATCTTCTCCAATGGAATACAAGACCTTAACTCCATATGCCATCTCTGAATACTCAAATCAGTCTAATTTTTTCAAGTAATTGCTGGACATTTTCTAGCCACAACTAATGCCAATCTCAAAAGTGCAATTTTAAATCCATTTAATTTTAATTCTAAACTCAACCTCTTAATATTACCTAACAAAAATACTAAAGGATCTAATGAAAATTTCACTTTCAGAATAACTTCTAGAAGTTCCTTAAGTCTATTCCAAAAAAGGTTTCACTGTTTCAAATAACCAAATAGAGTTTAAAAAAGAACCTACATCCTTATGACATCTAAAAGAAAAATCCAAAGAAATAAAATTATATCTCCTTAATTTTTCTGGAGTTAAATACAATTGATGAATAAAATTATAATGAATGAATCGATACCTTACATTTACAATTTTAGTCCTACTATCCCTACATATCCAATCATCCTGAGAAATAAGTATACTTAGATCTTTCTCCCATTTCAACCTAGACTTATATAAATCCAATTTAAGCATTTTATTCTGTAATAAAGAAAACATCTCAGATATAAAACCCTTCTTACCACCCTCAGTAAGTAAAGTTTCAAACTTAGACCGTCAAGATAACTGTAAAGTATACCCAAAATTATCCAACAATAAAGCTTTAATTTGATAATGAGAAAAAAGAGCATTTGAGGATATCATATTTCTCTTTCATTCTTTGAAAGAAATAAAATATTCTGCTTCATGACAATCTTGAACCAATTTAATACCCTTTTGATCCCATAACTTCAAAAGCTGATTATTGTGTGAAGGGGAAAAGCTTATTTTGATACAAAGGAGTTTTAGCTGAAATCTTACCTTGAGTACCTATAACTTCATTTTTTTAATACCATAAGTTGATTAAGTGTTTCAAAACAGGTAAATTATAATTATTCAATAATTTAGGATTCCATCTATAAATAAACTGATCCATCGTCTTCTCACCAATTTGAGATAATTCAGTATTAGCCCATATCAAAGGTTTATCCACTTCAAACATCCTATTAATAAAATTCAATTGTGCTGCATCATAATAATTTTGAAAATTAAGGTATTGAAAACCTCCTAATTCATATTTCCAAGTTAAATTTTGTAAAGATACCCTTACTATTTTATCCTTCAATAAAATTTTCCTCATCAAAGCATTTAAATCCTTAAAATTTTTTTTGAGGAATCTAACAAGGAATAGATTGAAATAAATACTGAATCTGAGGAAAAATACTAATTTTCAAGCAATTAACTTCCTATTAATGTAATCAGTAAATCTTTCCATTGATTCAAATCGTGTTTAATTTTAGACAATAATGGCAAGTAATATAATTCATATAAATGACCATAATTACAATCTACCTTAACACCTAAATAATTAATCTGATTGAACCATTTGAATTTCACAATATGCCTACAAGAAGAATAATCCATTTCAGATAATGACATAATCTCACTCTTTTCCCAATTAATTTTATAATCTGATATCCCATCATAGTGTTCCAATTTGTCATTTAAACACCTTAAAGTATTTTGAGGTTCTGTTAAATATATCAAAACATCATCTGCAAACAAATTAATTTTAAATTCATCAGACTTCACCTTAATACCTTTAATATTGCTATCTTGTCTAATCATCTGAGCCAAAGGTGCAATAACTAATACATATAGAGCTGGTGACAAAGGACAGCCTTGTCTAGTAGATCTGGTCAAAATAAAAGGTAAAGATAACTGTCCATTTGTCACAGCTCTAGCAGTAGGACTTCTATATAAAACCTTAATCTAACCAATAAAAAAGGGCCATATTTAAATTTCTCTAAATAAATTTCTTTAAATAAAAAACTTCCCTTGACTCTATCAAAAGCCTTTTCTGCATCCAGGTTTGATCCCTCCCGAGAAGTGTTAATTAAAGAAATCAACTTCACAATATTATCTGCCGAATAATGATTTTTAATAATACCTGCCTGATCTAAATGAATTAAATCTGCTACAATTTTATAATCTACATTTAATAACAAAAGATTCAGCTTTCAATGGGTCCCCATCTTTCTTAAGAATAACTGTAATGATTGCTTGAGAAAAAGAATCCAGAAAAGAATGTTTCAATACTTCCATCAATAATGAAATTAATAAATCCTGAAATTTTTTATAAAATTCAGAAGTAAAGCCATCATCCTCTTGAGGCTTCTGATCTGGTATTGATCGGTGCATCTATTACTTCTTTAACAGTAAAAGAAGCATCCAAATCTTTAACATCATTATCTCTCAAAAAAGGTAAATCCAGATCATAAAAAAATTCTCAATTTTAACCTCATCCTCCACTACTTCAGAGGTATATATAATTTTTCATAAAATTTTCTAAGCACATCATTCTGAGGTTTATATTTAATCCTAATATTGTTCTAGAAACTTGTTTTGGTTTTAACTGTCAAGCTATTACTTTAAGAGCTCTTTCTCCTAATTCATAATATCTTTGTTTAGTTCTCTGTAATAACTTCTCAAACTTATAAGTTTGTAATGAATTATATCATAACTTCATATTAGTTAAACGTATTTTCTTAACTTCCATTGAATTTTGCTGTAAATCTTTTTCTAATATCTCTATCTCCTTCTCTAATTTAGTTACATCAGCTACACGTTGTTTCTTAATTTTAGCAGTAAAACTAATAATTTGTCCCCTCAAATATATTTTTGAAACATCCCATAAACCAAATTTACTATTAACTGAATCCACATTTATCTTCTATATGGGGCTTTTTCTTTTTCTTTTGAGGAGATTTTTAGTCTTCTTTGTCTGGTTGTCATGGAGAGGAGTTCCATCATGTGTGGTAAGGTGGTTTTTGAAATGAATTGGAATGATGGCTAATTTAAATTTTGCTACTTTTAATGTTAACAGGCTTAATAATCTGATTAAAAGAAAAAGATTATTGGCACATATTAAAAAAATTGAAGGTTGATGTTGCTTTTTTGGAAGAAACACATTTGACTGAGAAGGAACATCAGAAATTGAAAAGAGATTGGGTTGGAAAGCAAAAAGAGTAGCTATTTTGATTAATAAAATTACAAAATTTGACATTTTTCAACAACAAAGAATTAAATCTCCATCGATAAGTATTATAAATTCTCTCTGAACCAGTATGTTATTAATAACAAAGAATGATCAGACAAAATTCTGCTCTTACATTCAGCCTTGCAATTGTGCTGATACCAAAAATAAATCTATTCTGGAATAAGAATCATGAATAAAATGAAAAATCTTTCTCTTTAGGATTTAACCTCCTCCATATATCTACTAAATTCATATTTTTCATTAACACCACAGCTGTTTAGCCACCATTTAAGTCCTAATGACTGTTTTTGGAGATTTATCTCCTAATGGATCCAAACAACAATTAAAATCACCTCTTATCATAATTTTATCATATACTTTATTTAAATTAAGAAAAGAATCCAACATAATTTTTTCATCCTCTATATTAGGAGCATAAATATTAATTAAAGTCCAAGACTCAGAAATTTGTTTTACAATTAACAATCAAAGGTCTACCAACAGACTCAATAACTGATTTCAATTTAAAAGATACATTTTTATTAATAAAAATAGCTACTCCTGCTTTCCAGTTAAAAATGTATTATGCCTTTGATTTGAGGTATCCTTCAATTTTGAAGGTTTTTGTTCCAGATGGGAAAAACAGGTTTATTATAGAGCCTAATGAAGCAATGGTGTATGCTGATTCATTGCCAGAAAGAAAGAAACAGGTGATTGTTGATACTTGAAAGGAATTGATGACTGACTGAGTTGAGATGTAACTGAAAAATTTGAGAGTTTAATTGAGAGTAGGATTTTAACCTATAAGTGATATATGTTTAAAATATGAATGAATTAATAAATAAGAATGTATAATCATAATGTAACAGGGCTCTGCATTGCATTTCGAGAGAATTAGTTGGAAAAATGGAGCTGACTACTGCGGAACCTTGTGAACAAATGTAATTTCAATCACATCACGTGATTGGAAGGGGTGGGGCTACTTTCTTTTTTCTTTCTTTTTTCTATTGAATGCCTAGATTAATTAAGAATATTATGAGATACATAGTTAATTTTATGAGAGTGGGAGGACTGGGAGAGATGGGTGGATGGACAAAAGATTTTATAAAGGTACTTGATGGCAGGAAAATTGAATTTTAAAGGTATCAATATAAATGGAATATAGAATACAATAAAATGGAAAGATATAGTTAATGTATATAAAGAAACTCATTTGATGGAAAAAGAGCATAAAAAGTTGAAAAGAGATTGGGTTGGATTGGTATTGGCGTCTTCATTTAATTCAAAAACTAGAGGTGTGGTGATATTAATGCATAAAAATTTATCAGTTAAAATATTAGATATAGCGGGAAGATATGTAATGGTTAATTGTCAAATTTATTCAGAATATTGGACCTTATTGAAAGTGTATGCACCAAATGTAGATGATAGAAAATTTATACAAGATGTATTTATGCAATTAGCAAGTGCAAAATGAAAAATATTAGTAAGGGGAGATTTTAATTTTACCTTTGATCCAAAATTAGATAGATCAGGTGGTAAAATTATAAAATGTAAAGTAGTTAAGATTGCATCAGGTCTAATGAAAGATATGGGTCTTATAGATATTTGGAGAAGAACTTACCCAACTGATAGAGATTATTCTTTTTATTCTTTTAAACACAAAATATAATCAAGTATAGATAGGTTTTTAGTCTCTGCACAGGTACAAGTTAGAGTTCAAAAGGTTGAAAATCAAGCGAGAGTTTTATCAGATTATTTACCTTTAGTTTTGTCAATTGCATTGGAGGAAGAACAAAATATAGGTTATAGATGGAGATTTAATACAATATTATTAAAGAGAAAAGATTTTTGTGATTTTACGAGACAACATAAATTATTTTCTAGAAACTAATGAAAATTCAGTAATGAATGAATTTATTATGGGATTCTATGAAGGCATATTTAAGAGGTCAAATAATAAGCTATACTTTTAAGTTAAAGAAAGAACATTTGAAAGAGGTAGACCAATTGGAAAAGGAAATATTAAATTTAGAGAAGGAATTACATATCCAAAGAAAATGAAGAGAATAAGAAATTATTGGAATAAAAAAATTAAGATTTAATGCAATGCAAACTTATAAAGTAGAAAGAGATATAATGAGAACACAACAGAAATATTATGAACTAGGTGAAGGAGCTCAAAAAGTATTAGCATGGGAATTAAAAGCTGAACAAATATCAAGAACAATAATCGCAACAAAGAAGGAATCTGATCAAATCACCTATAAGAGGCAAGAAAAAAAATGATAACTTTAGGAATTTTTATAAAAAAATATATCAATCAGAATCCCTGAAGGATGAAAAAATAGAGGAATATTTACCTATGTTAAATATGGATGAAACATTAGAGTTATCTAATCCTTTTTCTGAGATAGAATTGTATGAGATTCTGATCTCTTTACAAAATGATGTCTTTACAAAACAATAAAGCCCCGGGAGTAGATGGTTTTACTCTGGAGTTTTATAAAGAGTTTAAGGAATTTTTAACTCCTGCATTATTGAGAGTATTAGATCAAATCAGTGAGTCACATGATTTGCCAGAAACTTTTAAAACAGCATTAATAACAATTATTCTAAGAAAAGGAAAAGATCTTTTACAACCTTCTTATAGACCTATATCATTATAAAATTGTATCTAAACTATTAGCTAATAGATTAACTAGATATTTACCAAAATTATTAAAAATAGAAGATCCATAGATAATATAGTTAAGTTGATGAGTTTGTTAAGTCTAGCCCAAAAAGAAAAGAAATCAGCAATAGTATTTGCATTAGATGCAGAAAAAGAACTTGATAAGTTAGAATAGGACTTTTTATTTAAAGTATTAAGTACATTTAAAATTTCAGATTTCAAACCTCTGCAGTTTTATGATTTTTATGGAATTTTTATGGTTTTTAGTTTCAGAATCACTCTATTTTTGTTTCCAAGACCATGATGAAGAAGCTGAAAGTGAAACCAATATCTTTTTGGGAGCATGTTTTAGAAATGCTATTGCATTTATTTTGACTTTGTGACATTGGATGACTCAAAGTGTAATTTTCATGGAATTGGCCAAACCAGTAGTTTCAAGTTTAAATTTCTCAGTGCAAATCAAATTCACAGGTTTTATTTGGCTAATCTGAAACCTTTGTGTAAGGACTAAGAATTAATTACCAAGGCAGGTTTCTGCTTCTTGTATTTCTGGGCACTTGAGGAGACTGTTTAGAATAAGATGAACTTTTACACCAACACTTTTAACCAGCTTAAAAATATTTTAAATAGTAATTTAATTCATTTAAAACTGACTTCTCTAAGCCAATATGGCTGGCAAATGGTACTACATAGGTTTGCTTGGAGTCATCAAACTCCACTAGAAATCCAGAACAGCCATGAATGAACTCCTACACTATATTATTCTATTCCATTATAAGTTAATTTGAGCATGATTGAACATAACAAAGAATAGGAGGACAAAATCTCACACAACTTCTGATCTGGTCTGCAATTTAGTAAATTTATGGCTGTTGAGTGCTTATCCAGTTTCCCACCTGATCCCAATAACCCTGGTTCTAATTAAGAGTCCAAAAATCTAACAATCTCACCCTGATTCAGTGTCCACAACCCTCTCAAAAAAATAATCAAAGGTTTATGACCTTTTGAATTTTTTAAAATCTTCATGTCACTTTTAAATAGTTATCTCCTTATCCCAAGATTATGCCTTCAATTTCTAAACGTTGTAATCTGAAGAGTCAGCACTTCCTTCTCTTAATCCCTCTTGAATCTAACATGTTTCAATGTGAATTTGTCTTGATTGCTGACTTTATCCAAAACAGTCAGTCTTGGCATCAGTTACAATTTTGAGTTTATATCTGGCTTCCTGCCTTGAATCCTCAGTTTATGAACGTTTCTTTTTCTGGAGATGCCCGTATCTGCTTGGTTCACTGTAACTCCTGAAGCCAATGTGCTCGATATAGCTTCTGTGCTTATCCTACTCTTTCATGGCACATTTGATAGAATTTGAGGTAATGCACTTTGAATCTTTCAGATTTCATATTCTTCCCTCAGTGTGATGTATTACCAAAATCAAACACCAATGAAGGGTGCATATTGGCAAAGTACCTTGTGCTCTGGGGCATGGTCTTCCTGTTATGATAATTCACAGGAATAGTTCGATATATATATATGTGTATATATATATATATATATATATATATATATAATATATATATATTTTTTCTTTTTTCTTCTTCTTTCTTATATATATATATCTTCTTTCTTTGGCTTGGCTTCGCGGACGAAGATTTATGGAGGGGGTAAAAAGTCCACGTCAGCTGCAGGCTCGTTTGTGGCTGACCAGTCCGATGCGGGACAGGCAGACACGATTGCAGCGGTTGCAAGGGAAAATTGGTTGGTTGGGGTTGGGTGTTTGGTTTTTCCTCCTTTGCCTTTTGTCAGTGAGGTGGGCTCTGCGGTCTTCTTCAAAGGAGGCTGCTGCCCGCCAAACTGTGAGGCGCCAAGATGCACGGTTTGAGGCGTTATGTGGCAGGCACCAAGAGATTTCTTTAGGCAGTCCTTGTACCTTTTCTTTGGTGCACCTCTGTCACGGTTTCCAGTGGAGAGCTCGCCATATAATACGATCTTGGGAAGGCGATGGTCCTCCATTCTGGAGACGTGACCCATCCAGCGCAGCTGGATCTTCAGCAGCGTGGACTCGATGCTGTCGACCTCTGCCATCTCGAGTACCTCGACGTTAGGGGTGTGAGCGCTCCAATGGATGTTGAGGATGGAGCGGAGACAACGCTGGTGGAAGCGTTCAAGGAGCCGTAGGTGGTGCCGGTAGAGGACCCATGATTCGGAGCCGAACAGGAGTGTGGGTATGACAACGGCTCTGTATACGCTTATCTTTGTGAGGTTTTTCAGTTGGTTGTTTTTCCAGACTCTTTTGTGTAGTCTTCCAAAGGCGCTATTTGCCTTGGCGAGTCTGTTGTCTATCTCATTGTCGATCCTTGCATCTGATGAAATGGTGCAGCCGAGATAGGTAAACTGGTTGACCGTTTTGAGTTTTGTGTGCCCGATGGAGATGTGGGGGGGCTGGTAGTCATGGTGGGGAGCTGGCTGATGGAGGACCTCAGTTTTCTTCAGGCTGACTTCCAGGCCAAACATTTTGGCAGTTTCCGCAAAGCAGGACGTCAAGCGCTGAAGAGCTGGCTCTGAATGGGCAACTAAAGCGGCATCATCTGCAAAGAGTAGTTCACGGACAAGTTTCTCTTGTGTCTTGGTGTGAGCTTGCAGGCGCCTCAGATTGAAGAGACTGCCATCCGTGCGGTACCGGATGTAAACAGCGTCTTCATTGTTGGGGTCTTTCATGGCTTGGTTCAGCATCATGCTGAAGAAGATTGAAAAGAGGGTTGGTGCGAGAACACAGCCTTGCTTCACGCCATTGTTAATGGAGAAGGGTTCAGAGAGCTTATTGCTGTATCTGACCCGACCTTGTTGGTTTTCGTGCAGTTGGATAATCATGTTGAGGAACTTTGGGGGACATCCGATGCGCTCTAGTATTTGCCAAAGCCCTTTAAATATAAATTCACATATTACTCATGTGCCTATACTTACAGTATGCATACTTTGTTATTTTTAGTGGGGAGACTTTTACTTTATTTGCTAGATTGCTAAATACGCAAGATTATAAGATGAAGTGAAATGGTGCATTCAGTATGTTGTAGGAAGAGGGAATTTAAATGACATTCCAGAAAAAATATTATTGTTAATAGACCCATGTGGCAGAGGAGATTTCATTGGTATGTAATAAAGAGCAAATTACTATGTAATTTTCACAGAAAGCATGCATGATATAATTAAAATAACTGATGATTCAATATGTTGAATGTAGGGGAAAGTAGATTAGTTGAAAGGGGCTCAATGTAATTGAGAAAATGTAAGTTTGAAAGGGGAGTACAATTTGTTCACAAATTTAACCAATGTGATCAGTTGAAAAGGGAAGCTGCTTTAAATTGAAAGAAAAGACCTTCAGTTTTTAAATTGCTGCCACACTTGTCACCATGATACCTACGAAATACACTTTATAAAATTAACATCTTAGTTAATAAGCTATAATATAAGCATTTGAAAATGTCCTGTTTGCAATTTACTGCAACAATTGCATTTCACTTAAACATGTTTTTTTTTTCTTTAATGGAAACACTGGCAGTATCCAATTATGTTTGGAGTGTAATTCTGCCAAGTGGTGGAGGAAGCACAGATATTAACCAACAGCTGACATCATCAGAAGGCTCAAGTCATTTATGCTAAAAGGCTCTCAAAAGAAAACCAGCTATTAGTAGTGGACTTTGGACAAAGCATTCATATATAAGATGAAGGAGCAACAGGATAATCATTTCAATCGTGTTGTGATTGTGATTTTAATGGGGGAAATGAGGGTCAGGAAAGAGATCCTTCATTCTTTTTTAATTTCCTCTGGCACTGACAACCTGAGTGCAGTGCAAGAATTGCCAGATCATAAGACCATAAAGATCATGTTTCACGTGAATGCAATGTTCTAGTAATGCATGTTCCCCTGGTTCTACCAAGGTATGTGTACTGCATACATCTTTTTCGATACCTATGTGTTCAGACTCAAGTCACAATTGCACACAATACAGCCACAAATATCATCCTTGCCATTTCAACTCCCCTTCCAATTCCCACATTGAACTGTCTGTCCTGGGCTTTCTCCATTGCCAGAATGAGGCCCAACGTAAACTAGAGCAACAACACTTCATGCAGACTTCAAGTCTCTCCGGGCAGTCTAAAGCCCAATAGTAAAAACATAGACTTTCCTAATTTCAGTTACCTCTCTCTTCTTCTGTATTTCCTCTGCTCTTCCCTTTCATCCTATTTTTTGTCCCCTTCCCCACCCATTCTCTTCTTTGGTTCCATTCCTCTCCACCCACATATCTCCATGAGATTATTCCGCTAACCTCTCACCCTCACCCCAGCCCCCTCTTCAGTTCCATTTGGTTCTGCTTCATACCACTGTTCCTACCTTCTCTTCTTATCAGATTTCTTACCCACCACCCTGTCTGACTTATCTTCCTCCCTCTGACTCCTTTGCTTTTCCTTGCCTCCCTTTGTCTGGCATCTGCTAATCTTCTTCCTCTGTCCATCATGTTCTCTGTTTTTCTAGTTCACCAATCTCACATTGGAGCTCTGTCCCACACCACCCCCACCTAATTCTCTTTATACTGGCTCCTCTACAACCTTTCCCCAGTCTTGATAAAAGAGGTTCTGGCTCGAACTGTCAACCATTCTTTTTCTCCTGCTGACGCTTCTCGACCACACGAGTTCCTCTAGCAGATTGTGTTTAGCTTCAGATTGCAGCATCTGTGGTCTCCTGCATGATGGCTCCATAATCAACCTGCATTTATTTGACTGGTACAAGCCTAAAGTATGTGAAACACAAAAGTCTGCAGGCACTGAGATTGTAGTTAAAAACACACTGAAGTGCTGGAGGAACTCAGCCGGTCTTGCAGCATCCACAGGAGATTTAAAAAAAAATATATTGCTGGCATTTCAGGCCTGAGCCCTTCTTTAAGGAATAAGAAAAGAATAAGCAAAATACAGGAAATCTCAGAATAGAGACAGTGTTGGTTTGGGGAAGAATTCAGACCAATGAAAAGCATTAATTGGATATGATAAGGGGAGAGGTGAGAATTGATTTTGGCTGTGTGAAAGGAGACAGGGAAAAGTGAGTGAGACAGAGCTGAGGGAAGATGAGGGGATGGAGGGGGGTGGGGTTTAGCAAAAGACAGAGAAGGCGATATTAATGCCATCCAGTTGGAGGGTGCCCAGATGGAAGATGAGATGCTGTTCCTCTGATTTGCAGGTGGTCTCAGTCTGATAGTACATGAGACCATGCGCAGACATGTCAGTAAGGGAATGGGATGGGGAATTGCCCATTTCAAATCTCCATCCTCACCCCATGCCCAATCTTGTTCAGTTTACTCTTCGCTCTGAAGTTTGATGCTGCAATGTTGGAGATCTTGTCTTTGGCTGCCAAGGCCCAAAACAATGGAAATCCTTCCCTAAACCAGTCCACTTTTCTGTCTGTATTCAGTTTTTACAATGTCCATTTCTTCTCTTTCCAATATTTTAGCCTACCGTCATTTAACCTTGCTCAGAATCAATATTACATTTAACTACACACTGTAAAGTATAACAGGACAAGTGGAGCTCCTGCCGCTCTGTGACAGAGGCTCAGATTCAATGGTGTTGGGTGTTTGTCTGTGTGGTTTGCACATTATCCCTATGACCCAGTGGTTTCTTCAGAATGTTCCATTTTCCACCTATTTTCCAAAGACTGAATTATCCATTGTAAATTGTCCCGAGTGGGTATTTGAGTGGTAGCATCAGGCAGGAGTTGATTAGAATGTGGAAGAGAATAAAAGACCAGATTATTGTGGGCATGGTTGATGGTCAATGTGATCTTAATGGGTTGAAGGGCCTTTTTCATGCAGTATGAATCTATGGATCAGTGACTTTTCATTGAGTGGTGCAATCAATGGTCTCATTTTAGTTGTGGAATGGAGAGATCCAATTAGAGTACCGTATGAAGAAGGAGGCAATTGCAACTTTAGTATTTCTATAGTTTCTGCACATATAATCAATATGATAATGAAGTTATTGTTATACAAATTGTACAATGTACATATGCACCAAAATTCTTATTCACTGCAACTAAACAGGTACAGGTAAAAAGAAGCTACAAAAACAACTAAAACAATAGCATACTTGATTGAATTAAATACAAAACAAATTATAATAAAGATTCACTGTTAGCCTAAGCCTAATGCATAAAAGGAGTAACTTTGGAACTGTGCAGACAATTCTTTTGTGCTGTTGGAGCAGTCCCTGATTAGTGTAACAAGGGGTGGGGTTCCAGAGCCTGTTAGCTGTTGGAAAGAAACTGTTCTTGAACAGTATTATTAGCTTCATTGCTGTTATTTATTTATTTTTATCTGGACATAAAGCACGGTAACATGCCCTTTTGGCCCATGAGCCTGTGCTGCCCAATCGACCTTCAATCCCCAGTACGTTTTGGATGGTGGGAGGAAACCAGATTCGAACCCCGGTTCTGATTGCTGGCGTGTGTTATAGCATTGTGCTAATCGCTCCACCCTGTAGTAAGGTCAAACCTTGGTCCATGTTTACCAAATTTGCTTGGATAGTTATCTAAAACCGAGATAGATATCTGGAATGTACACCATTTTCAGTTGGTTAAGTGAGAAAAGTACAGCAGAGGCCTGTCTCAGTGCTGAACCTCAGAGAAAGGACCAGATTAATCCTTTACTTTGGAAGTGTCTGGGGAGAGATGCATCTCCAGAAATTGAATTGTTCCACGGTGCCTGCCCTAGCTCAGTTTCTGCTAACATTGGCCCACTGCAGCACTGGGCTTGCATCCTGGCCTCATGACATTCCCCAGGGTCACATCACTTATTTTTAAAATCTAATAATGCCCTCTCAGTTTGTCAGTGACTGATTTAGCACTGAGTACCTGAATTAATGTTTTCTGATTCTTGTGAATTAGTCTTCATTTGTGACCATAAGTTGTCACCTTTCCATATGATTTAGTGCTAATGGTGAAGTTTCATGTTTCCTTCAGATTCTCCAGAATAGTAGACTGTGCTAATGCATGTCGATCGGATAGCAATGCTCATTAGCCCTTCCAATGCAATTGGAGCAAGCAGCAAGGAAGATAATGGGTTTAGTTTGTATTTTCAGTTGAACTTCATCTGATTCTGGGAGCTGAGGAATACAGATTGTAGATACAGTGGCTCAGTGGGAAGAATACACACCTCTGGCTTAGAAGGTCCTGGATTCCATCCTCTCAGGATAATTGGGCACAAAATTCCTCTGGAGTGCAGAATCAGTACAGGAAGTTTCTGCTTTTTTGGATGAGATGTTAACCTGAACCTAGCCAGTTCTCTCAAGTAGGTGTAAAGGTGCTTTAATAAAAAGAGCATAATAATTATTTCTGGAGTCCTGGCCCATCTATATTCTTTGCTCAATTCACTCCAGTGAACTGGGCTTCATTCTGATGTTGTCTGTACAGAGTTTGCATGTTCTCCATGTGACTGCATCAGTCCTTCCCATGTCTCAGAGGCACAAGAGCAGATTAATTGGCAGCAGTAAATTGCCCGCGGTGCAGCAGGAGAATCAGGGAGAGGTTGCTGTGTGAGAACAAATTGGCTGCAGGAAAATAAGTGAATGAATGGGATTGATGAGATGGCTCTGAGAGCCGGAAGGGAGAAAAAGGGTGAATGGCCTTCTCTTGCGATGTAAAGAGATATGAAGAAGGAGTTCATGCTGTGAAAAAATGGTTGCCATACTTTCAATGGTACTGACCTCATGACGGCAATGTAAAATGCTGAGGCCACAGGCTGCATGCCATGCAGGTCTTTCTTTCTGAAGCCCAGGTGAGCTGAGGTAAAAGGGTCTGACTTGAGAGATTGTGAATGGCTTCACACTGACAGAGGATTTGTCCCCACGCTCCCCCCTCCATACTTCAGTTTACAATTCAATTTCAACACTGCCAAGAAAGTAATAGCTTTTTTTGTGTGGAGTAGGAGAGACTATGTTCTCCAATCCTTGGTTTTGCTGGAATGGAGCAAAACTATCTTTCTGGGTGGCCATACACTGGGGTGTGCCCCAGCAACAATATATATTTCAGTGTTAACCCTGGTGGTAATCCTTGGTGAACTGTAACAACCTCTCTTCACACTAAAACTCTTTAGCTGAGCTGATTTAAAAAAAAATCACCTGATAAACCCCATTTGAACTTTCCAAGTGTAACCTATATCAATGTTTGTCATTCAAATTTTCATCGATAGACTTGTTTATTCATTTTGAAGAAGAGATATTGGAAAGATATCTTATTGACTGCTGAACATAAAAACATAACATTCCAGTAGTGCCAAGGGCCATGTTCTCAGCCCAACCCAGCCCATCCCATCTGATCTAACACAGAAACTCATTTGGGAAAGTCCTTGCCTATGAGTCAGAAGGTTCCAACAAAGCATAAGATGGATAACCTGGAATACTGTGTTCAGTTATGATCTCTCATTTGAGGAAGGATATACTGGCTTTGGAGGCTGTGCAGAGGAGGTTCACCAGGTTGAATTGAGAGATGAAGGGGTTAGACTATGAAGAGAGATTATTGCCTGGGGCTCACTGCAGTTCAGAGAAATGAGAGGGATCTTATAAAAGGGTATAAAACCATGAAAGCTATAAATAAGATAGATGCAGGAAAGTTGCCAGGCTGAGGCCACCCATGGATTGGAGGAGCAATGCCTTGATTTCCGAATGGGCACCCTCCAACCAGGTGGCATTGATATTGACTTTTCTGGCTTCCATTAAACCCTCCCGCTATCTTCCCCCATTATCTTCCCCTGCTTTAATTCTCCATTCCATCTACCTTCGCACAAACATGATAAATGTTTACCCCGTCCCTTATCATATCCAATTCACGCCTTTTGTTGGTCTGGATTCCTCCCCCAGGCTGCATTGTCTGAATTCTGAGACTTTCTGAGATTTCCTGCTTTGGCACATCCTGCTTATTCCTTGAAGAAGGGCTTAGTCCCGAAATGTCGTCAATAATATCTTTAATTGTTACATTCTCTGATAAAGACCGGCTGAATTCCTCCAGCATTTCGGTGTGTTTTTACTACAATCACAGTGTCTGCAGACTTGTGTGTTTCTCTCAGAAAGTTATTTCCACTGGTAGGCAAGTCCAAAATTAAGGGACATAACCTCAAAACT
Source organism: Narcine bancroftii (assembly GCF_036971445.1). Lineage (NCBI taxonomy): Eukaryota > Metazoa > Chordata > Chondrichthyes > Torpediniformes > Narcinidae > Narcine > Narcine bancroftii. The sequence goes on along the minus strand of NC_091472.1, from coordinate 86,990,820 downwards.
CGTGGGAGCAGATTCATGATGGAGATCAGGAGTAACTGCTTTTCCCAGACAGTAGTGAATCTGTGGAATTATTTGCCCAAGGAAGCAGTAGAGGTTGCTTTGTTAAAAGTTTTTAAGACAGATTTGGAGAGATTTTTGCATAGAGGCGGAATTTAGAATTATGGGAAAATGCCGGTAGGTGGAATCTGGCCATATCAGCCATGACCTTACTGAATGGTGGTGGGAGGCATGATGGGCTAGTTGGCCAACTTCAGCTCCTATTACTTTTTAAAAATATTTTATTTTTGATTTTTTCCAAAAAATATACATAGTAACATTTTAAATATATAATATATTAAACTTTTTCCTCACAAAATCAACAAACAAAAACTAAACAGTCCCTCCCTCCCCCCCCCCCCCCACATACAGATCCGTTCACCGTCAGAGCTTACATATATTTTAAGTATATGGAGTACAGATGGGGAAACTGTGTTTATATATTTAATACTTTTATACCCATTTTTATTACTGTATCTGGGCCCCTGTGTGGTCCAGGTATGGCTGCCAGATCTTTACAGACGTGTCATATTTATTCTTTAAGTTATATGTAATATTTTCCATAGGTTTACAGCTGTTCATTTCCGCAATCCATTGTTCTATAGGTAGAGGAGAGTCGGACTTCCAAGTGATTGCAATCCATTTTTTTGCTACCATCAGTGCTATTTTTATAAATGATTTAATATTTGGTCAATTTGTCACTTATTTCCATGAAATTACCCAACATATAGTTCCGGGTCACCCGTGAAGGCCACTCCTGTTATTTCTGCTCCTATTCCTTCTGTTCTTCTGTCTTATAACATCCCTGAGAAGAGCATTAGGATATTTTATTATGTCTAGGTTTTCAAAATTTATACTCGGTTCACTTGCTTGGGCCCTATTTGGTCTTCATGATGATAGTTAAGCAAGGCACTCACTGTTTTTTTTAAATTAAATTATCAGCATTTTGAGAAGATATTTTATTTTTCAATCCTTTTAGTTTATTGCTCCTATATCAATTTTAGAGTGACCATAGATCTGACAAGCTAACGTCAGGCTGGCACTGGAGGGACCGAGCACTGTGATTAAACAGCCACGAGACAGCACATCCTGATGGCTTCCTGATAATTGTGGGAGACTTCAATCAGGGCAACCTGAAGAGATCTCTGACATACTACCACCAACACATCTACATGCGAGAACAGGGGAACCAACCACTCGACCATTGCTACAACAGAACACATTCTGGGCCTTACTACGACCACACTTTGGCAAGTCCGATCACCTGGCTGTACTTCTACTCGCAGCATAAAGCAGAGACTGAAGACCACAGCACCAGTGGTGAAGAAGGTGAAAGTATGGACGAGGCGGAGGAGCGTCTGCAGGACTGCTTTGAATCATGGACTGGAACATATTCAAAAACTCATCCATAGACTTGAATAAATTGCAACAGGTGTCACCGACTTCATCAAGACCTGCATGGCTGAGTGTGTGGCCACGCACAAATACCAGGTGTTCCCCAACCCTGGATGAATCAGAGAATTCACAACCTGCTGAGGACGAGAACAAGGGTTTTTAAGGCCGGGGATCGAGATCTTTACAAGAAGTCCAGGAATGACCTGCAAAAGGCCATCTCGGAAGCAAAGTGGCAATTCTGGAGGAGGCTAGAGACTGAGACAGATACACGCCAGCTATGGCAGGGAGTTCAGGCCATTACAGCCTACAAAGCAAAGGCAAACGCTTTAGATGGCTGTGATGCTTCATTACCCAATGAGCTGAACATCTTCTATGCCCGCTCTGAGGAGAAGAAGAACCAAAGAGTGCCTACTAGAATCCCTGAAAAGGCTGAGGACCCTGTGATATCTGTCTCTGAGGGTGATATCAGAACATAATTCAAGAGGGTACTGAAAATCTGTGCCAACCAACTAGACACATTGGTGCAGTCAGAGGTTCCCACCTGCTTCAAAAGGGCATCAATCATCCAGGTACCCAAGACGAGTAGTGTGAGCTGCCTAAGCGACTACCACCCAAGTGACACTAACTTCTACTGTGATGAAATGCTTCGAGAAGCTGGTCATGACCAGAATTAACGCATACCTTAGCAAAGATCTGGACCCACTGCGATTCGCCTATCGTCATAATAGTTCCACAGCAGATGCAATATTGCTGGCTCTCCACTCAGCTCTGGATCACCTCGAAAACAGCAATTCACACATACGACTGCTCTTCATCGACTACAGCTCGGCCTTCAATACCATTATTCCCTCAGTGCTGGTCAAGAAGCTACAAACTCTAGGCCTCTGTATCCCACAGTGCAACTGGATCCTTAACTTTTTCATCAGAAGGCCACAGTCAGTATGAATTGGAAATTACATCTTCTCCTCACAGATTATCAACACAGGTGCACCCCAAGGATGCGTGCTTAGCCCACTGCTCTACTCATTATACACCCATGACTGTGTGGCCAGGCACAATTCCAATACCATCTTTAAGCTTACAGATGACACCACAGTTTTTGGCAGAATCACAGACAACAATGAGGAAGCGGACAGGAGGGAGATAGATCAGCTCGTCGAGTGGTATAACGACAACAACCTTGCGCTCAACATCAGAAACACCAAGGAGATGTTTGTGGACTTCAGGAGGAAGTCAGGGGAACACGACCCCGTCTTCATTGAGGGATCAGTCATGGAAAGGTCAAGAACTTCAAATTCCTGGGTGTAAACATCTCCGAGGATCTGTCCTGGAGCCTCCACATTGATGCAATCACAAAGAAGGCTCGCCAGCGGCTATACTTTGTGAGGTGTCTGAAGAGATTCGGTATGTCACCGAAGACGCTTGTAAACTTTTATAGGTATACTGTGGAGAGCATTCTGGCTGATTGCATCGCTGCCTGGTATGGAGGCGCCAACTCTCAGGACAGGAATAAATTCCAGAGGGTTGTTAACTCGGCCTGCGACATCACAGGCACCAGACTTCACTCCACCGAGGACATCTATATGAGGAGGTGTTTTAAAAAAGCAACCTCTATTCTCAAAGACCCTCACCACCCAGGCCATGCCCTCTTCATTCTGCTACCATTGGGGGAAAAGGTACAGGAGCCGAAAGACAAGCACTCAACTGCACAAGGACAGCTTCTTCCCCACTGTCATCAGATTTCTGAATAATCACTGATATTCAGCATTGTTTGTAGTCACAACTCTGATGCCAGCTTGAGTTCCTAGTTCTGTGTAACTAGAGGCCATGTGCAGTTGTTCTCTCTTTCTGTTTAGCCTTCTCCGTCTGGCAACTGTAATTGACTGCCTCATTTTCACCTCCATCCCCCTCGCAGAAGATCACAAAGCCCTTTGCTTCTTTCTTGACAACAAACCTAACCAGTCACTCTCCACCACCACCCTCCTCTGCCTGGCAACTGCAAAACTATGTTTAGCCTTACTGATTCTAACTCAAAACTCTTTCAACCCACAGTCCCATGTCATCATTTCTCTCAGAGTATTTTAAGAAAATTATTTTTATAAAGGACTGCTAGTTTCAAAAATTATAAATGCCACTGAAGGTCTCGAGCCTTCTTGTGTATCATCCCTCCTTCCAATCTTATTCTTTCCCATTTTTTAATTGTTCCTTCTGATCTTTGGCTCTAATGGATCAAGCCTTCACCCTCTTGTGCCCTATTTCGACTTATATTCATTTTGTTACAGAACTGAGATCCTCTTGTCTTGACCTCAGTTTCTTTATCCTTGGCCAACCATCTTGCCTTTTGAAAAGTGCACCTTTACCCAGGATTCTCCCTCTTGCCTCTTGCCTGATCTTGATCTTCTCTGGAGACCATCCCTCCACTACCTTCCAGACTATTAATCATTTGCCAGTAATGTTCCGGCCACTCTCATTACACTTCCTCCAGAATGAGCTTTTGTTTTTTCACTTGTCGAGTAATTTCCTCTTGTGCCTTGCACTCTCATTCCTTTTGTCATTCAATATCTCTTGCCTCTGACCTCGTCACAGACCCTCCGTTTGGTGCTTCCTTCTACTCGTTTAAAACTTGTGATGTGTCTGACTGCTTTGTTTTCATTAAAGATCATCGACCTGAGAGGTTAACTCTATTTCTATCGTCGATGCTGATATCTTGCTGAGCACTTCCAGCAGTTTCTACTGTTAGGTTTTAATATCAAGCCTCCAGTTACGCATGCATTTCCTATCTGCTTCATATCCCAGTGTTTGCTTTAACACCAATCTAGGCATATAAAAATTCCACAGGTCCCTTCAAGAGGACCAGATGTGTGGTGGAGTAGGATGTTTCTGCAGCTGTTCCCTACCTTTGATACAGCCCCAGATGCCACATATTTTGATTATTTTTCATAAATATCCATTCCTTAGCAACAAAACCTTTCCCCCATGAAGGAATCGGACTTCAAAAGATTGCCATGTGAAAACTTGGTTACTCAGTCTCCCATTGAGGTGCAGGTAAAGCAATGATTAAATAATTAAGATTTTCCTCCTAAACAACAGCATAATCTATTGTTAGAGGAACAAATAATCTCCTTTTATTATCACATGCAAGACAAACTCTGGGACAGCCTGATGCTTTCTGAACCCAGTCAGTGTGATAACAGGAGATGGATGCAGTGAAAGTTGTTACATAATTTTGAAACATCTTGGCATTTTGTTACAAATTGAATGACATTTTGTGACTCTGGGCGCAAATCATTTTGCCCCATTAATTCCATTACCCTGTGCCTCTAATCTGGAGGTGCTTGGAACTCCTGGACAATGAGGGCACCAGAGTCAGGCTTCTAAAATTGAGCATAGCTCTGCCTTTAAATCAATAGCACCAAACAAATTCATCCCTAAACTCTGTGACTTTGGTCTCAGCACCCCTCTCTGGAATTGGATCCATGACTTTCTACCCTGCAGATAACGATCAGTGAAGGTTACTCAATTCCTTACACATACACGACTGTGTGGACAAAACCACTCCAAATCCACCATAACTTCACGGATTACACCACTGACATAGACAGGATCTGTAATGATAACAAAGAGAATAATGAGTCAACAAGACTAAGGAGAGGCTAAGGGACCACACACCTGTTCAGATTGACGGGATGGAGATGCTCAGTGTCAAAACCCTCAAGTTCCTGGGAGTCCAAATTTCAGAAGACCTGTCCTGGAGCCAGCATTTTAAGGTAACTGAGAAGAAGGCACACCAATGCCTCTACTTCCTAAGCAGGCTGAAGAGATTTGGCATGCCATCAGATACTCTTTCAAACTTCTACGGGCACACTGTATAAAGTAGGCTGGCTGGTTACATCAATCATGGTGAGGTGGAGATAGTAGATACATTTAAGTTCCTGGGGGAATACATCTCCAGTTACTTGTCTTAATCTACCCAAGTCGACACAATGGCCAGGAAGGTTTGTTAGCAGCTCTACTTCCTCAGAAGCCTGAGGAAATTTGGCATGACACTCGCATCCCTCAACAGCAGGTGAACCATGGAGAGCATCCAATGAGGGTGTGGTCTGAGAATTGCTTTGCCAAGACTGCAAGAAGCTGCAGAGGGTGGAGAATGTGATAAACGTTTACAATAAAAAATACTTTATTTCATGAAGATGGTGGGACTGCCAAGGCGCTGTAGAGGCACTGTTGCACCTGGTGCGGACCCGTGGGAGCGGAGATACAGCTGCCCAGTCGACTGCAGTCAGCTCCTCATGGGCTATGAATAGTCTTTTGAGGGAGCTGATGGTGGTTTTAGTTGAAATGCTGTGACCGTAGGTCTGCGGCCAAGATAGCAGTGCCTATTAATCAGGAGCAGCCACGAGGGGCTGCAGACTCTGTGGAAGCAGAGGACTGGAGTAGGGCACCAGAGGATGGGAAGATCACGCACCGTCTGAAAAGGAGAAGCAGAGGAGATGACCCACAGGGACGGTGACCACGGCGGCAGTCCAGTGAGGGGGCTCTGCAGCTGAGGGACCAGTGCATGTGTCAGGCTGCTGGCGACTCGAGGCAAGGATCCCATGGAAGCTGTGGGCTGCTGGAGATTGCTGTCAGATGACTTGAACCGGGCTGTGGACTGCTGGTGACTGGCTCGAACTGGCTGGATGGGTTCCAGGTATTGGAACCGGGATGCAAGGAGGTGGCTAGGGCGCTGAAGAGTTTCTGACCGTGTCGGAGGTTCAGATCTTGAGCTCGGGTTGCCATTGATTTGGACTGGACTCTGTGTGGCTGTGGGAGCTGCGGAAGTCCTGGGGGTGAACCTACAGACACTCAGTGACTCTGGGGGGACTCTCTTTTGCTTCTTTCTCTTTGACTGTAAGACCTGTAAGAGGCTTTTAGGCAATTCCTGCCGGAGGTGAAACTGTCTGCCTTGCAGCAGGCAAAAATACATTTCCTGTAATATGACATTGTTTTATTACTGTGATTATAAATTGAATCTTGCATCTTAAAATTGCATTTAGAAAAACGTGTTCAAAAGACCTAAGTATGCTGGGGTTTCTTTACCTGTCTGATTACCTGTTTAATTTATTCCCAATATGACATGATAGGTGACAGCAATTGGCTGGTGTTAATGAGGGCTTTAATTTGGCTTTTTCTTCTTTGACTATATCTACTCAAAGTGGTGGGAGAATGTAAGAGAGGGAGACCTGAATAAACAACTCATGATATAAAACAAGTCTTTTTTATTGTGCAAAATATTAACATATATTTTCTCCAGAATAGTAGCAAGCATGATGGAAAATTAAACTGAGAAATGTACACACAGAATCAATCCATGATCTACAGATGCTGGATATCTTAAATAAATATAGAAAACACTGGGGACGCCCAGGAGGACAGACAGCAACTGTGGGGAGAGAAGTAGAATTAACCTTTCAGCTTATGGACTCCTGATCAGAATTTTTTCTGACTGACAGTTGATGGTTTCATCCATGGGTGACCTCTACCATCTTGAATCTGTAGATGGATTTCCCTTGGAAACCTATGAACAGCCACAGGCTGTCGAACAAATTGCATGCCTGTGTAGAGACTGGGGCAGATCAGGTGGGTTTGACCAATTGTCAGAACTCTGCTTTGCACCAGCTCAGCTTTTCCAAATGCAGAGGGTTCTCCAAATTTAATATAGAGGGTCATCTCACAACACAAACTGGAAACGCCTCACTGGGCAGTCATAATAGATCAAAGGTCACTACACTTGTCAGTCAAAATCACCTTCTGATTGGTTATCCTCTTCAACTGCAGCGACATAACTCAATACCTGGGATTGGCTCCAAGCCAGGAATACACAAACGTAGCTCGTGAGCTCAATCGCTTTTTTCGATCATACTTGGAAACCCTGGGCCTAGCTTTAGGCTGCAGAATTTCCCATTTGGGACAGCATTAAAAGGTGAGTACATACTGGGGGATCAAGTCTTGTCTGCTCCTGGGTGGTTCACCTGATTTAACTGTATGTAGAGTTACATTCTTTAATCCATATACCGTGCCTGTACATTGATGGGGAGGAGGACGTGGGACAGATACTGTTTTTTCTAACCCTTAGTAGTTCTAAATACCTCCTCTAGGCAATTGTAGTTTAGTTACCTTGCATGCTTGCATAATTGGTTTGCAGGTGGGCATTCCATATCTGGATTTGCGTTTACTCTTGGTTGTCGATAAAATTCGTGTTTCAATAATAACATGTGTCCAAGATTGTAACTCCTTGAACCTTTTGAATCTGTTCCCTCAATCCTCAGCATCTCACTGACCCAACATCATACAAGCTTCAATGGCTTTTGTATTTTTTCGGAATTTAATAGCCAGGGCCTTCTTAAAAAGGATTGAAATAGATTCAAATAGCAAATTAACAAACTCTGCCAACAATAAATAAAAATATAAATATTATTTTAAATAGCAAAATTGCTAAAATATAAAGTACCAAGTAAAATAATTCCATCATTGTTTTTACCACAGACTCAGGCAGCTGGCTTATGGGAACCAGAGTTGAACCCTTTGCTCTGGCTCACACTGTGTACAACTCATCTCATTATGGACAGCAATGGTGTAATGGGGAGTGTGGTTAGTTGGAAATTCACTCCACTCAATGCTATGGAAGGTAACATCAAATCTCTGTGAGAATACTACAGGAATAACAGATATTGCAATCACAAACAAGCTAAATCCAATCAAAGCTTGCATTGTGGCTATTCTTCAATGTAGCACCGTCAACAGGGAGTGAAGGCAAATATTTCATTCTTGGTCACTGAAAGGAGTGCAGCCTTGCATGACTTCTGGTATTTATGAATTATGTCATTCCAGTCAACATGCTCAGATCCATTCTATTCCTGCAGTCTGCCTCCACTATGTAATCAAATTTAGTTTTCTAATAATAGCTGCATGGTGTAAAGTTTGAGTCGGTACTAATAACACAACCAGTGAGCCTTAAATTCCACCATTAAATATGAACAGCTAAAATAGATTAAGGATAGCCTATGCAGCAGAAAGTTTTAAAACCCCTCGTATAATACTCAAACCAGCTCTGCTCAAAGAATATGGATAAGCTGGTTGGCATTCAGCCTGTTACTCCAGCTGATGCAACACTGGCTAGGGTGTGTATACTAAGTTATGCTTTCTGCAGCTCAGACCTTATAAACCCATCAGCTGCAGGCTGTAGCTGGGATCCAGTCCTCTATTAGTTAAATAGGCCTCATCCTTTCACACAGGATGCTATGAAACCTTGTATCTGGTACTGGGAACCATCACTGGTAAAGATGGAGTAACCTGACCTAGCTTTTGAGGTAAACAAAATGCATGCAAATACTAACCAATTCACAGCTGTGAGAGATTAATGTGGAGATGGATAGTTTTCCTGGCGTGCTGAGTACATTTCTGGTAACAACTCACTGTAACTCAAGGTAGAAGGTTAAAGGTTAGACCAGGCAATATAAGGAATAGGAGCAGAATTAGGTGATGCAGCTCCTTGAACTTGTTCAGGCTCTCAGTGAAGCCATATCTGATTGGACCTTGGTCTCAAGTCCACTTCCCTGCCTGTTCCAACATGATCCTCAATTACTTACTGAACACAGCCCTGAACATATTCCATGATTCAGCCTTCACAACTCTCTGGGCTCAAGAATTCCTCAGGTTCATCATTCCATGAGATGAAAAGAAATGCTCATCTTTATTCTGAAACTACCCGCCGTTCTCGATTCTCTCTAAGGGAAAGCACCCCTGTCAGTGCCTACTCTGCCATTTCCACTCACACTTGAATGTTTCAAGAAGATCACCTCTTACCAAGTTCAACCTGCTACACCTGTCCTCATAAGTCAGCACTTTCATCCCATGAATCAATGAAGAGAACTTTCCATGCCAAGGATATCCCTCCTTAAATACGGAGAGCAAAAACACATGATGCTTCAGGTGTGAGATGCCCTCACTTGCTCTGGATGCGAAGGTGTTTCTTTCTCACTTATGCTAATCATAGGACTATCTCTCCAATTTTTGCTTCTGCCTGAATATTTTTGGTGTAGACTGTGTAGGCCCAGATGGCAATTATAAATATTGTTGCTCTCTGTGATTTCAGAAATTGCTGTCCTAATGCTCCACTATCGCTAGATGTATGTAGGTCTGGGCATTGTCCACTCAGCTGTTTCAATCTCACCTGCTTGGAACACACTGCCCTCCACTCTCTCTGCACCAATCTCAACTTCACTGGCAGACCCATTTACCTAACTCCAGGCAGGAGTGAATCTACAGAAAATAGCAGGGGTGGCCAACCTTTTACATTCCATGTGTCAAAATAAACAACAAGGAGGTCTCGTAAGAGCTGGCCTTGGTGGCCACCATGTTGTATTTGGCTTCGGCCTTTTAATAAGGGAGAATGAGGGAGGGTGGACAGAGTGGAGAAGAAAGAGTGTGCTCTTTGTATATGGTGCTAGCTGAAAGGGGAGGGGTGCTGCTGGCGGGTGTGAGGGGAATCAACTCCATTTAAGAGAATCAGACTTCCATCTACACTAATCGTGCCTCCTTCAATGCACTACTTCCTGTCATCGGGGGAGGTACTGGGATCACCAGGGGCCTGAGGTGGTTAAGGAGACCAATGGGGGCCTGACTGAAGAAGATGGTTTGCCTGACTTTAATAGAAACTGCTCACTGGCACCCCCTTCAAATGCCACCAAGGGCACGTGCCTTACCTGACATATCTTAGATATACCACTGACTCCCGGCCTAGTTTTATTGTCATTACAATGTCAGCATGGAATTCATATTCCAGTTTAGTTCCTGTAGGGTTCAGCCTTGCCTCCTGGACAAAAGTTTGAGAGTTCATCCTGTTACAGAAATAATGGAACAAAAAGCAATCTGATGCTCCATAACTGAACTGAGGGAGTGCAACAGTGCTAGAGGTGTCTCACTTTCAGATGTGTTAAACTGGAGCTCATCTGCTTTAATTTAAAATTGGTTTGAGGAAGATGTCCCCACAAACCTCAGTTAACATCTATTGTTCAGCCACCACCTGTTCTTAACAAATCATTGTTGTTTGTGGGAGTTTGACATTTACACATTACTTGCTGTGTTTCCAATGCCACAGAGCAGTGACCTCTGTTCATAGGTGTTTCATTGGCTGGGATGTTCCATGAACACAAGTTTGGGTTGGAGATTTGAATACCACTGATGCTGCCCACACAGAGACTTGGCCTGACTGTACTTGTCCTTGCCCTGGAATGCCAGGTATGTCAGGTCAACGCCCTGAGCTAATCATGGAGGATTTTGTCTCCTAAGAACATAGAAGATAGCTAACATATATTTCTGTAAAACACAAAAGTATGCAGATGCTGTGATTGTAGTGAAATATGTAAACATGCTGGAGAAACTCAGCAGGACATACAGCATCTATAGGAAACAAACGGATATAACCAACATTTCAGGCTTGAGCAAAAAGCAGACAGGTCCCTAAACGAAAGGATGGGGAAAGGAGAGAAGAAGGGCGGGGGCAGGAGCACAGGCAAACGGACAAGAGGTCTTAGGCGGAAATAGGAGGGAGGGCAAAAGTGAAAATAGCTGAGAAGTCATAGTGGAGGAGATAGCTCTCTGAATGGAGAGGGAAGGGAGTGGGGAAACAGAAGAAAGGAGGGAAAGGGAAAGAGAGAGAGAGAGAAAGAGTGAGAGAGAGAGAGAGAGAGAGAGAGACAGGGGAAGGGCCTCACAGAAACTGCAGAAGTCAATGTTAATACCATCTGGTAGGAGAGCGCCCAGACGGAATATTAGGTGTTGTTCCTCCAATTTCAAGGTGGCCTTGGTTTGCCAGTGCATGAGGCATGGTCAGACATGTCGGTGTGGGAACAGGGTGTGGAATGGAAATGGCTGGCTACTCGGAGGTCCCTGTTATTGCAGTGGACAGAGCAAAAAGCACTAGATGATCTCCCAGTCTGCATCCAGTCTCTCCAATATAGAGGAGGCCACAGTGAGAGCCCCAGATGCTTTAGATGACCCCAGCATATTCACAAGCAAAGGGTTGTTTCACTTGGAAGTTCTGTTTGGGGCCTGGAATGGTGGTGAGGGAGTAGGTAAGAGCACAACTGTCGTATTTCCTTTGATCACAGTGGTAGGTACTGAGGGGATACCTGGTGGGAAGGGATGAGTGGATGAGGGAGTCTTGAAGGGAGTGAACCCTGTGGAAATTGGAAAGAAGAGAGGGAAAATGCATCTGGTGATGAGATCACATTGTAGGTAGAGGAAATTGCGGAGGATAACATGTTGAATGTGGAGGCTGCTGGGTTGGTAGGTGAGTACAAGGGGTATCCTGTCCTTGTAATGACTGGAGGCAGTGGACACCAATGTAGAACTGTGGGAAATAGAGGAGGTGTAGGTCAGGGCTGAATTGATGGCAATAGAGGAGAAGCCACATTTTTTAGAAGATGGGGGACTTCTCGGATGTTCTAGAATAGAAGATCTCATGCTGGGAGAAGATCTGATGGAGACAAAGGAATTAAGTGAAAAGAATAGATTCCTTTTAGGGGACAGGGTATGAAGAGGTGCAGTTGAAGTAAATGTGGGAGCTGATGGGTTTGCAGAAAATGTCTGTAGAAACATACGTATCTCTATTTTTTTTCTGACTGACTCTTTGATATCAAGTTATCACTGTGTTGTTTATGGGCAGGCTTTGCTATCCCTCCATTGGTGTGAATGTCATTGTATTTTAGTTTCATGAGTTTCTGGAGGATCCTCAGGTCAGAAGCCGTATTACATTCCCCATCCAGTTGCCAGCTTTTCTATTCACCCTTTCCATTCCGATCATCGGCTGGTGCAGACCCTTTCCTCTATGGCTCGGAATCAGATAGATAACCTCTACTGCACATGATAAAAGCTCCTCTAAAGGTGTGGCTGCCTGCAAGCCAACCGTCCTGACCAGCTCTGGTGAGGGGAGATGAGAATGGCATGATTCCCATGTGGGCTGCTCTCCCACTTGGTCAAGGTGAAGCCTCATTTCTCTGCTTGGATAACATTTTACACTGAGGTGGTCAGACTAAATAAATTTTAGGCCCCACGCAGCACTGATCAGCCTTAAACAGAGGAGTGCAAATGCCTTTCAAAGTGATTAATGTCTACACATCTACCTGAAAGCAAAACAGAAAATGCAGAAATTATCCAGCAGTGTCTTTACCTGTTTCTGTTGCTGTATCAATAGTGAACTTTGTTTAAATGGGATGACTAGAATGGCAAGTCAGATCATCTAGCTGTGCTCCTTCTGCCTTCATGCACGCAGTACCTGAAAAGAGAAGCTGCAGAGATTAGGACAGCAAGAAGGTGGTTGCAGGAGGCTGAAGCACATTTGCAGGACTTCCTCGAATTAATGATTTGGGTGGTGTTCAAGGACTCAGCTGAGGATTTGAATGAATACACCAGGGCTGTCACAGCCTTTATCAAAGCAGCTGTAGATGAGTGTTTCTCCCCCACCCCCCCCCACCAAATCATTCAGGGGTTTCCCCAACCAGAAGCCCTGGATGAACAATGAAATCTGAACTTGCTAAGAAGCAGATCACAGGCATTTAAGTCCAGAGATCCAGATCACTACTGAAGGAGCAAGTATGACCTGCGGGAAGTCATCTCCTGGGTGAAGTGGAGTTTCTGGATGAAAATGGAAACTATGAGGGATACCCAACAGCAGTGGCAGGGCCTAATTGACATACCATGCTACAAAACAATATTCAATGCAGAAGAAAATGGCAAACTGTACTCCATTATGAACTCAATGACTTCAAAGCCAAATTCAACCACAAGAACAAGAAAGAACCACCAGTGAACATCCTCATGTCTCCTGATGATCCCCTCCTGTCCCTCTCTGAGAATGGCGTGCATTAAGGAGAGTGAATCTGAGGAAAGCATCCGGTCTGGACAGAGTACCCAGCTAAGTATTAAAAATCTGTGCTGACCAATTTACCAAAGTATTCACGGATACCTTCAACATCTCACTCTGGTAGGGCATGGTACCCACCTGTTTGAAACAGGCATCAGTCATACCAGTGCCCAAGGAGAATTTGGTAACCTGCCTAAATGACTATCAACCAATGGCATTCATATCAACAGTGAAGAAGTGTTTTGAAAGGCTGGTATTGAAACATATCAGCTCCTGTCTGAGTAGTGACATAGATCTATTGTAATTTGCCTATCGTAGCAACAGATTTGTGGAGTATGCTGTCTCACTGGCTCTACACAAAGCCCTGGAACAATTGGACAGCCAAGATGCGTTCCTCAGGATGTTCCTTATCGCCTCAAAACTGAGCAGCAAACTCCAAGACCTGGGACTCAACACCCCACCTCATCTCCAGACCACAATCAATGAGGATTGGTAAGAACATCTCCTCCAAATTCTCCATCAGTACTGGAGCACCACAGAGCTGCGTTCTTCGCCCCCTGCTCTACTCACTTTACACCTATGACTGTGTGGCTTGGTACAACAGTACCATCTACAAATTCACTGACAATACCATGATAATTGGGTTGTATAAAAAGAGGCGCTAAGTCAGCATACAGGAGGGAGATTGAAAACTTGGCTGAATGATGCAGTGACAATACCCTCACAGTCAATGTTACCAAAACCAAGGAACTGATTGTGGACTTAAGGAAGGGAAAACCAGATGCGTATGATCCGGTGATCATTGGGGAATCAGAGGTGGAGAGGGTGAGTAAATTTAAATTCTTGGGAGTCATTATCTTGAAAGATCTTTCCTGGACCCAACACACTAATGGCATCGTGAAGAAAGCACATTAGATTAGCGCCTCTATTCTCAGGAGTTCATGGAGGTTTGGTATGACATCGGAAACCCTGACAAATTTCTATAGATGTGTGGTGTAAAGTGCGCTGACCGGCTGCATGGGGACACCAATACCCCCAAGTGTAAAGCCCTGCAAAAGATAGTGGATGCAGCCCAGGACATCACGGGCAAAATCCACCCTGCACCCCCTCCCCCCCACCATCGAGAATATTTATGGGGAATGCTGCCCGTGGAGAGCAGCAGCGATCATCAAGGATTCACATCATCCAACACGTGGTCTGTTCTTGCTGCTAACATCAGGAAAGAAGCATCAGTGCCGCAAGACTCGCATCACCAGGTTCAGGAACAGCTGCTACCCCTCCTCCATCAGTCTCCTCAATGACAAACTCAATCAGGGACTCATTTAAGGACTCTTACTTGTGCACTTTATTGATGTTTTAAATTTTCTCTGTGTTCAACAGTTGGTTTGTTTACATTTCTTTATACACTGAGTACAGTTTATTTTCACTACCAACAAGTGGTAATTTTGCCTCACCCGCAGAAAAAGAATCTTAGAATTGTACATGATGCTGTATGTACTCTGACAATAAATCTGAAATCTGAAAACAGTTGCAATTATTAAGAAAAGCACAACTTAATAGAAAGAACAATTGTTCAATAGTTGTTTCAACAGTCAGTAGGAAGATAGATCTTTAACAATCCCTCTGTCCCATAATCTCTTGATTCCCTCAATCTTTAAAATGTATTGAGTCATCAAGTCTTTGCCACACAGCGTGGAAACAGACCTTTTGGCCCAACTTGCCTATGATGACCAAAATGTCCCACCCACACTAGTCCCAGCTACCTGCGTTTGGCCCATATCCATCTAAACCCATCTTATTCATGCAACAGTCCAATTTATTTCTTAAACATTACAATAATACCTGTCTAAACTGCCTCATCCTGCAGCCAATTCCATGCACACATACCATCTTGTGTATAAAAAATTACCTTCTGGTTCCTGTTAAAACTCCCCCACTCACTTTAAACCTATGCCCTCTGGCTACCAATTCCCCTACTCTGAGCAAAAGACTCTGTTCACTCAAGCGATTCCTCTCATAATTTTGTACCCCTCAATGAGATCACTCCTCATGCTCCAGCACTCCAAGGAATAAAACTGTAACCTGCTGAACCCCTCCCTGTAGCCCAGGCCACCAAGTCCTGGCAACATCCTCGTAAATTTTCTCTGCACCCTCTGCAGCTTAACAATATCTTTCTTGCAGCTGACCAAAATACTCCAAATGGGGCCTCACCTATAACTTGTACAACCGTGACATGACCTCTTAAATTATGGAAGATGACTTATTATCTGATTATGCCAATTCACTTCTCCATTATATGAACATTTACCATTCAGATTGAAAAATATTAAGTACACATAAAAATTATTAAAAGAAGGTGGCGCAGCTTTGACATTTCAGTTTGAAGAATTTTCATATATAGGTTTTTACTTTCCAAGTGTTTGCCCAACACTCCTGACTTTCTTTCCTTCTTTCCTAAAGGTCCTATGCGGTGGGACCCAAATCACCAGTGATCTAATGGTACCTCATCCAAGAACTGCTAAGTCCCTGAAGGACAGTAGTTCAAACCTGGGAGTTGAGAGGGGCCAGATGGTTTCCAAAATCCCCCCTTCCATCCAGCAGTAACTGGGTGGGAGGGATGTGCAGGTGTCCATTGTCAGACTGGATGGAATGCAGAGCGGCAGGCAGCAATTACTTGGCCAAAGCTGATGGAGATTGTTTATGATGGTTTTGGCCTGGTCCTGCTGATGAGTGTGGGAGACCTGCTGGTTTCACATGTCCCCAACAGAGCAAAGATGTTGGAAGCAGGAGTTTGGAGCAGAAACAAGGCTTGTTTGCCAGAATTAGATGATGCTGGAATCCTGACTGGGGCCAGAATAAAAATCTTGGGCCTTCTTTACTCCCAGTGGACATTGCCCTCTACAAGCTCTCGCACCAACTTGTTGCTTGATTTTGACTGGTAGAATAACCCTGTTTTGATGACATAAATTACCTTTTAATATAGATAGCAAGCAGTGTGGTGAAAGTCTGGTCTCTTAAAGCCACTAAGTCTTCTTACTTTTGTTTCCAAACTGGATCACTGCACATTTGGCCATAACCATCAATAGATAAAACCAATCCCAGTATTTGTAGGATGGAGCTCTCTCTTACAAAAGGATAATGCGAGGCAATTGAATCTTTCAAGAATGTGGTAAGCTAAGTGTAATCATTTGTGACATTATATCAAATACATTGAGAAGATTTTTTTCTGCGAGCAGTTTGACAGACTTACTCTAACATTCATATAGCCATACAAAGTAGAACAGCACAATTTACGGAGTATAAAGTTGCAATGAAATAAAAGATCAATTTGTAGCAAGCAAGCACATCAATGATGGCATAGTTTATCAAGCAGTCTGAAGGGTGCAGGGAAGAAATTGTCTTTCATGCTTATTTCCACACTTCCACACTCATGAACCTTTTCCTCGATTGTAAGAGAGAGAAGAGAGAGCATGTCCAGGATGTGATAGGTCCTTCGTATGTTGGCTGCCTTTCCCAGGCAGCAGGAGATGTGGATGGAGTTGATGGAGGGGCAAGAAGTTTCTGTGATGCTCTGAGCTCAGTCACCACTTTCTGCTGTGTCTTCCGATCCTGACCTGATTCGCCCCCATACCATGCTGTGATGCATCCAGCATGTATGTTATCAACAGTGCACCTGTAAAAGTTGTGGAGGATGAGGGGAAACATGCTGAACTTCCTTGGCCTTCCAAAAAAAGTAAAGAAATTGCTGTACTTTCTTGACCATCGCATCAATGTGGTTGGTTGGTCCAGGTCAGGTCACTGGAGCTGTTTATTTGTAACAACAAAGCTGTCTGCTCTCAGATTTGAAATTTGAGATTTATTGTCATTCAACCCTGAGATTCCCTTTTCCTCTGGGCATGGCAGAATTACCACTAATTGGTAGTGCAAAAAATAAAATGTACCCAGGGTAAACATGTAAACAATAAAAAGAACTGTAAACAGATAAAGAATGTAAACAAACTGACTACAATGCAGGGAGAGCAAAGAAAATCAATAAAGTGCACAAGAGCCCTTCAATTGGTCCCTGTTGAGTTTGTCATTGAGGAGTCTGATGGTGGAGGGATAGCAGCTGTTCCTGAACCTGGTGGTGTGAGTCTTGTGGCACCTCTACCTCTTTCCTGATGGTAGTAGCAAGAACAGAGCATGTGCTGAGTGATGTAGATCCTCGATGATTGCTGCTGCCCTCTGACTACAGTTCCCTGTAGATGCACTCAATAAGTGGGGAGGGTTTTGTCTGTAATGTTGTGGGCTGTGTCCATTACTTTTTGGAGAACTTTATGCTCAGGGGTATTGGTGTCCCCATACCAGACCAAGATGCAGCTGGTCAGCACACTTTCCATCACACTCCTGCAGAAATTTGCCAGGTTTCTGATGTCATACCAAACCTCTGCAAACTCCTGAGGAAGTAGCGGCGCTGACGTACTTTCTTCACAATGCCATTAGTATGTTGGGTCCAGAAATGATCCTCCAAGATAGTGACTCCAAAGAAACTAAATGTAATCAAATGTTTAATGCCATTATTGTGGACAGAGGTTTCTGCTGAAGTTGATGATCATTTCCTTCATCTTATTGGAGTTGCTATTTTTGGCTCCATGCCACTAGACCTTCAATCTCTTTTCTGTATTCCCTCCCATATGGTTGGCGCAGAGATTAGCACAATGCCTTACAGCACCAGCGATCAGGACCGGACCAGGGTTCGAATCCTGCGCTGTCTGTAAGGAGTTTGCACATTCTCGCAATGTCTGTGTGGGTTTTCTATGAGGGCTCCACTTTCCTCCCACCATTCAAAATGTATGGGGGGGGGGGTGTGGTGTAGGTTAATGGGGTGTAAATTGGGTGGCACAGATTTCCTGTTACACAAATGTCCTGTTATTCTTCTATATATCTAAATTTAAAAATAAAATAAAAAAAAAATATTTTATACCAGCCCACTACTGTGGTATCATCAGTAAATCTGAAGATGGATTTGGAATGATATAGTTGCACAGTTGTCGGTGCATGGAGAGTGTAGTAGGGGACTAAGTACTAATTCTTGAGCTGAAGTTTAGGAATGAGTTTGCTGGGGTCAATGGTATTGAAGCAGAGCTGTTATCCATAGAACAGTAGTCCAACATAGGTGTCCTTAGCATCCTGAGTGGAGAACAAAGGAGATGGCACCTGCTGGGAATGTTTGCCTGGTAGGAAAATGGAAGTGGGTCAAGGCTGGCTGGGAGGCTGAAGTGATATGAACATTGATCAGTCTCTCAGAGCATTTCATGATGGTGGATGTCAGCGCTGCTGGTCAATCATTATTTCGGCCCTTTATTATGTTTTTCTTCTGTACTGGTATGAAGATGGCATTTTGAACTGTGCGGACTGTGGCCTGTTGTAGGGCGACAATAAAGACGTCTGAAATTACACTGCCAGTTCATCTGCACAGGTTCTCAGGGCACATCCTGGGATTCCTTTCAGCCCAGTCACTTTCCACCTGTCAGAAGGCCGCTCTGACTTCAGCAGCAGTGATCATGGATATACCTTCACTTGTGGTAGTTGATGTGGGATCACATCCCTATATGAAGCAAGCTAGAATATGTTTAAGTAATTGTTACTGTGTGGTCTGATGTGTTAGTCCTGGTTTCCTCCTATTGCACTATTGCATTTCATGCCACTTGTCTTTGCTTTGTGGTGTGTGAGAGCATGCATACCACAACATAGTCACCATGAGTACATGATGATCCCTTAGTACTTAAGTTCAGTGCCATATCATATTCCTGGTCCAGGATGCAGGAGCTCGCTGCCACCAACACATCCGAGCACACACGCAGTGTTGAAGAGGAGGCAGACAAAGAAAGTAATTATTTGATGTGATTGAAGGTCTCAAGACTTATGACAGAGAGACAGGGGTGGTACAAAGTGGAGATCAGCTGTGATGGAACACAAGGAAAAGGCCGAGATCAGAGTGACCTGCTTCTGTATCCAATGTTTCTCCACGGGGCTTCTGCAGTGATATCTTCAAATTCTGGGATACAAGGTGAAATGATTTAGAAGTTCTGCTGCATATCACAGATATCTGCACTCGACACAAAGAGTTTTAACCTAAGAAATGATCATTCCTATGTATGAATATCATGCACTGACATCAACTCTTGTTCGACAAATATAATTTGGACACCTATGACTGGCATTGATCAAGACTCAGAAGCCTTGAATTGAATTAGAATGTAAGAAATAGGAGTAGGAATTGACCATGTATAATAAGGTCATAGCTGATCTAGGAATGGACTCAGCTCCACTCTGGGACTCAACCGCCCTCTTTGTTACAGGATTCTGGACTCCCTAACAGAAAGGCCACTGTCTGTCCGGGTTGGTATTATAACATAAAGCACTGTCACAATTAGCATTGGTGCACCTCAGAGCCATGTACTCAGCCCACTCCTGTTCACACTGCTGACAGATCCAGATCCACCAGCATCATCAACATTAATTGGCCTTGTCAGAGACAATGATGAGATGCACCTCAGAGATGAGGTGAAAAATCTCGTGATATGGTGCAAGCAAGACAAAGGAGGTGATTGTGGACTTCAGGAGGTCCAGGATCGCCATCACCCGCCCCCCCCACCCCCTCCCACTACACATCAACAACTCTGTAGTAGAGAGTGTGGAGAGCACCAAGTTCCTTGGAGTTCACTTAACTAGAGACCTATCGTAGACACAAAACATTTCTTCACTTGTCAGGAAGGTGCAACAGTGACTGCACTTCCTGAGAAGGTTAAAGTGGCCAAGGCAACCAGCCACCATCATATCAACTTTTTATAGAAGGTCTATCAAGAGTGCCCTGGCAAGAGTGGTATGGCTGCTAATTTAGATCTGAAGTCAATCCACAGAACCATAAGAATTGCAGAGAGGAACACTGGGGTCTCCCTCCTTGCCATTGACATGATCTACTGGGATCGTGGACTGAAGAGAGCATGCAAAATCATTGAAGAACTCTACTACTCTGCAGACTGCATCTTTCAGCTACTCCCATTGGGAAAAAGGTATAGAGTATCAGAGCCAACTCCACCAGGCTTAGAGAAAGCTTCTTCCCACAGGCAGTGAGAATGCTAAATGACTAGTGGAACTGCTCACACTAACCATCCACGATTCTACAATTTATTGACCAATATTTATTTATTTTTATCTATGTATATTTGTTCTGGATATGCAGTGCTTGTCTGTATATGTGTTATATCTGGTTGTGTGTCTGCATGTTTTGCACCGAGGACCAGAGATGGTTGTTTTGTTGGTTTATACTTGTGGAATCGGATGATAAATAAACTTGATCTTGAACCTGCTTGTCTTTTCCCCAAAATCTTTAATTCCCCCACTGTACAACAATTTATCTAACTGTGCCTTATGTATTGTATATTTAATGAGGCAGCCTTTACTGCTTCCTTGGGCAGAGAATTCCACCATTTCACTACTCTCTGTGAAAAATAATTTCTCTTTATCTCCATCCTAATTCTACACCCTCAATCTTGAGGCTATATCCCATAATTCTTATCTCTCAGGCAAGTTGAAACACTTTCTTGCTTCTATCTTATTTACCCCTTCCATAATGATTCTAGTTTCCATAAGATCCCCTCTCATTGTCCTAGATTCAAATGAATATATCCCAGTGGTTCTCAGCCTTTTTCTTTCCACTCACATACCATTTTAAATATTCCATATGCCATCAGTGCTCTGTGATTAGCAAAGATTTGCTTAAGGTGGTATGTGAGTGGAAAGAAAAAGTTTGAAAATCACTATTTTAATCGTACCTAATTGACTTATTAAGTGCGCAATTTCATAACTGCAAAGGAAATGGACTAATGACAATTTATCTCAAGCAAAATATTTCAGGAACAATTGGGTCTAGAGCAGTGATTCTCAACTTTGCCTTCCCACTCACATACCACCTTAAGCAAATCCTTACTAATCACAGAGCACCGATGGCATAGGGATTACTTAAAGTCGTACATGAGTGGAAAGAAAAAGGTTGAGAACCACTAGGCTAATCCCTCATTTCATAATCAAATTGGTGAACCCCCTCTGCTCCTCCTCCAAAGCCAGTATATACTGTACTACCTCAAGTAAGGTGACCAGATCTGCACACAGTACTCCAGGGGAGGCTTCACCAGTTCCCTGTACAGTTGCACAGAACCAACCTGCTCTTAAATTCACTCCCTCTTGCAATAGATGACAATATTCAGTTCACCTTCCTGATAACATGTTGCACCTGCAAACCAACATTTTGCAATTCATGTACCAGTGCTCCCAAGTTTCTCTGCACAACAAAATGCTGCAATTTTTCAGCATTTAAATAATTCAATTTCTTCTCCCAAAGGGGATGATGCTACATTTACCAAAATCGTGCTTCATCTCCCAGACCTTTGCCTACTCACTTAGCCTATCGGTATCTCTCTGCAGACTCTCCACATTCTCTGTATAATTTGCTTTTCCACTCAACTTAGTGTCATCAGCGAACAGATA
The DNA here is from genome assembly GCF_036971445.1 of Narcine bancroftii. Taxonomy (NCBI): domain Eukaryota; kingdom Metazoa; phylum Chordata; class Chondrichthyes; order Torpediniformes; family Narcinidae; genus Narcine; species Narcine bancroftii. The sequence goes on along the minus strand of NC_091472.1, from coordinate 86,968,955 downwards.
TGTGACCTCCAATTCATTCATAAATATTTTGAACAGTTGTGGGCTCTGTAAGCCTTACGGCATCCCACTCACCACTGATTGCCAACCAGCGAAATATCCATTTATTCCAACTCTCTAGCTTCTATTGTTAATCAATCCTCTATCCATGGTAATGCATTACCCCTTCCTCTCCCCCCTCCCACCCACCCGCAGCTCTATGCATCCTTATGAAGCATCTTCTGAAAATCCAAGTATACAACCTGTTCCCCTCTATCCATTGCACTTGTGATATTCTCAAAGAACTCCAATAAGTTTGTCAAACTGAACCTGCCCTTCCTGAATCTGTGCTGTGTCTGCCTAATTGAAGAATGTCTATCTAGCTGTCACACTATTTCTTCCTTTGTGATTGCTTGAATTGAATAGTGTTCTGAGTTATAGTGCCGCAGAGAAAATGTTGGTGCGGCACACTCTGCGCAACACCTTTACTGTGTCAGTGTCTGGGTCCGGACTGGGGTTTGAGTCCTGCACTGTCTGTAAGGGATTTGAAAATTCTCCCCGAGTTTGCATGGGTTTTCTCCGGGAGCTCTGGTTTCCTCCCATTCAAAACATACCGGTATTTTAGGTTAATGGGGTGTAAATTGGGTGGCATGGACTTGTGGGCCAAAATGTATGTCTAAATTTTAAAAATAATTAATTAGCTGCCTTCTGTGCCAATAGCCCAGTATTTTTCCATCTTCTTATTTCATCTTGCCAATTAGATTCATTGTCACAGAGCCATATATCACAGATAAGGCCCTTTGGCCTAGCATGTCTATGCTAACCATCAAACATCTAAACTAAACCCATTAACCAACATTTTGTCTGCTGGAGATTCAGGTGCTGGCCCAGAAGCCCAGGCGGGCAGTCCGTTCTAACTTCTAATCACCCTTTGGCTGAAAAAAATCTTTTAAATAAAACCCATTAACCAACATTTTGTCTGCTGGAGATTCAAGTGCTGGCCCAGAAGCCTATCAAATGTTGTGAACGGAAGTACCTGTTCCATGCGGGCAGTCCGTTCTAACTTCTAAACACCCTTTGGCTGAAAAAAATCTTTTAAATTCTTCCTCAGATCCCCTCAAAATCTCTTATCCTTTATCCTAAAATAACACCTTCTAGTTTTCATCTCCTCTACAATGAGGAAAAAGTTTCTTACTGTCTATTCTCTCTAGGGGATTCGTGATTTTGTACATTTCTTTCCAGTTTACCTCCAACCCCCTTCGCTTCAAACCCAGCTTCTCCCAATCTCTCCTTGAAGCTGAAATGCTCCATCATTATCAAACATGAGGTGGAGGGTGAGGCAGGAACTGGCAAATTATTGATTTATGCAGGGGTAGTGGGGGTTAATGGGCAGCCAGAGCCAGGTGAGGGAGAGGAGGGTGTCAGTAGTGACCGAGGCCAAGGGTGATAAGTGGAGACAACAGGGTGCTGATAACAGATGGATAATTGGAACATGAGAAGGGGGGGTGGGGATAGGGGACGGTGGGAGGAGTATGTGGGTGATAGGAGTTGTGGGAGGTGAAATAAACTGGGTAACAGGTGGTAATGAGGGGTGGGGGTTTGGAACAAAGAGAGGACCTGGGCTGATTAGAAGGAGAGAGAGGGGGAGTGGAATGAAATGGAGAATTCAATATTCATGCTGTTGTGTTGTAGACCTCCCAAGCAGAGTGTGAAGTTCTTCACCCTAGAAGGATACTGGCAGTGGAGAAGTGTGACAACCAACAAATCGGTTTGGGAATGGTGAGGGGAGATAAAATGGCATGCGCTAGCCATTGTGCCAGAGCGCAAGTGTTTAGTTGGTTGTTGCCCAGTCAGAACATAGTCTCACTGATATGGTGGAGGCCACATCAAGAGCACCAAATGGATACGGCTGAAGGAGGGGTGTGTAAATCTTTGCCTCACCAGGAAGAACTGTGAGGTGCCTAGATGGAGGAGAGGAAAGATTCAGGGGTAGGTATAGGGGAAAACACCTGAGGACAGGGACGGATGGTGGACAAGGATGAACAAACCAAGGATTCATGGAGTCAGGAGTGATTCCTGGTGAATATAGAAGGGGTGGGGAGGAGATGCGTGTGAGAGCTCCATCACCACACTAGAGAGAGTCTGGACAGGACTGGTCTCGCCTTTCAAAGAAAGATATTAATACACTGGAAACAATTTAAAGGAGATTTACTCATCCGATGCCAGTAATGGTGGGTTGGACTGGCTAATCTCATACCCACATGTTTAGAAGAAGGAGAAAGGGCTTGATTGAAATCCTGAGGGTCTTGACATATGAATGCTGCAAGACCAGTTGAGTTCCTCGAGCATGTTTTCACAAAAATAAATAACTACCCATTTAAGACAGGGATGACACAAATACTTTACTGAGACCCGAGTGGCTTTGGAGCTCCCTTAAAGAGTAGTGGAAATAATCTTTGATTCTTTAAAGGCAGATTCTTCATAGGCTGGAGGAAGAGGTTTACTCCAGATAGGCGGGAATGCTGAATTGAGGTTATCTATAATACTAACACGCCACAGGCAGGTTTAATAGGCTGAGTGGCCTCTCCTACTCTCAATTCATGCATGTGAAAACATTGTTGTAGGTGAGAGAGCCCAGGCCAGAGAAAAACAGCTGTGAGCCCCCTGCACTTCTGTGATGTGGAAGAATTTAAAAGCTGATTTACTTGTTCTTTACAGAAACTCAGAAATTTCCCGAAAAGTTTAACTGTATGTAGTTAAGTACTTACTCAATACTCCCTGCTTTGACTATTGAAGAATTATGTGGCATAAGGCCAGCTAGCCAATCATTAATAATGTTGAGTATACTCCACACATAAACAGACTGTTGAAATTTTAATGTGACAGGTTCATCTCAAGCATGCTTCACATAAACTAAAACTTTTTTGCAGAATCTTTTGACTGTCTCATGACTTTACACAAATGCAGAAGTGAACAGCATATAATGGCCAAGATGGTAAATGGCAAAACATGTGCAGCCAAATGATAGGTGTGAATGCCAGTGTGATTGTAGAGTCCTTCGAATAATTTGTTCCAAAAAGTGTGTAAGTTGATCGCATTTTCTTTTTCCAGTGCTGGAACTGTACACCTGCAGCCATCAAACCCCCTATCAATTGCCCTTGAGCTTACATGGAGTTGAAATGTCATCTGATATGTTCTATTTATAGGTCTGTGCTGATGTTGGATCTTCTTCGCATTGCTACTATGTTGGCCCTGGAATTGAAACAAATAAATTAAAAGAGAGCTGCTTGTTTTCTTTTTACTCACCCTAGATTTCCAGTTAGCTTCAGAGAATTTCTGGCTTCATTGGTCTTGAGCTCATTCACCATGAAGGTAGTAGCCCTTTTTATACTGAAACTCCACATTATAGCCGTCTCAAGTTAAAAAAAAGACAATTTTACCTTTTATGGTGAAGACCTATAATGCGGATCCTACGCAGAGCTGAGTCGGGAGCCGGCTTGCAGAGCTGAAGGAGGTGGGCGACTGGTGCAGTAGTGCTGCCTGCCACCGTGACCTTAAACATATGCGCCGAGAAGGAAAATGGCAACCGAAGAGCGTTAGTGGGGATCTGTGCAAGCAGTCTTAGGACTCAGGCAGATTTCCTGCGCAACGTAATAGCCTCTATTAACCATGTTTTTTTTAAAATTCTCATTCCTGACATCATCGACCCTGCCCTTTTGGAACAGTGGCAATCCTTTGGCGGAGGAGGTGGAGCGACTTCACTCCACCTCTGAGTCTACCCCCATGGCAGATGGAAGATGGAGCGAGTTTGACCAGTCAATCTGCTTTCGGACCTTTTATGGAGGTAAGTGAAGGAATTTAAAGCAGAGAATAACTGTCTTTACAATCTTTTTTTTCCACTATAAAAGGGCCTTGAGATGTAGTGTTGCAGGTATTGCAGTGCTCAATAGTCAGGAACAGGTTTATTGAAGTAAAACCAACCCCAACCTATTTACTTAGCTTAATATTTTTTTAAAATTCAATTGAAACATTATACTAAAAAAAAACCTCTGACCACTCAAAATAGTTCCTGTCACCAGCATTCCTTTCCAGAATTCTTGAATGACATGTTCATCTTCCCAAGAATCAGAAAAGTTTCTGTCTCTTGCTACAGAGCCAAAGCAACCCATATAAACATCACAAATTACATTGTATGGAGTTGTAAAAGAGGCCATCTCTCCCTGTTTGACCCAGTGTTGAACACCTCATCTGCCATTGCCGTACAGCACCATATTCCATTTTGGTCAGAATGTGCTTTCTTGGTTTTGTTACTATCACCAGAGCCATACAAAAGAATCTCCTGCAATGCCTTCTCTCACTGCTCCCATTACCATTAATGGCAGATTTCCCTCGGACCTCCCTGTTTTATGCTGCTCCATGGAATCATCCTCAAAAAGACCTCCTCACTTGTTGCATACCAGCGACATTGGCTCACCTTTGCCTCTCGTCAATTATCCACTTTCTAAATTGACGGACCACTTGCCCAACATCCTGCAATGGATGAGTAGAAATTTCATCAACTAAGTAATGATGAACCAGAAAATATTGAATTTGGCCCCTATCACAAAAAGATGATGAATTCATCTTGATGACTGAAAAATATCTTGGTCTGAATTCTTCTTCTTCTTCTTCTTCTTCTTCTTCTTTGGCTTGGCTTCGCGGACAAAGATTTATGGAGGGGGTAAAAAGTCCACGTCAGCTGCAGGCTCGTTTGTGGCTGACAAGTCCGATGCGGGACAGGCAGACATGATTGCAGCGGTTGCAGGGGAAAATTGGTTGGTTGGGGTTGGGTGTTGGGTTTTTCCTCCTTTGCCTTTTGTCAGTGAGGTAGGCTCTGCGGTCTTCTTCAAAGGAGGTTGCTGCCCGCCAAACTGTGAGGCGCCAAGTTGCACGGTTTGAGGCGTTATCAGCCCACTGGCGGTGGTCAATGTGGCAGGCACCAAGAGATTTCTTTAGGCAGTCCTTGTACCTTTTCTTTGGTGCACCTCTGTCACGGTGGCCAGTGGAGAGCTCGCCATATAACACGATCTTGGGAAGGCGATGATCCTCCATTCTGGAGACGTGACCCATCTGAATTAATCCACTCACATATGCTGCTTTAAACTTTTACCCATGACTTGACTACTTAAACCCAGTCCAAGTCATTCAAGCGCAGTTAAAGTTCAGCTCCCCATGTCCTGTTTACACAGCTCCATGCTCCTCCTGATCTTGGTTAACAGTGATCGATTATAAAATTCATGCCTTTGCTTTCGACCTGCTTGATAGTGTGAGCCACGCCCATCCCTGCAATCTCTAGAAGTCCACCAAGACGGTATGTACTCCACTACAAATCTTGCACTTTTGCATATTGTTGATTTCAATTACTTCACTTTCGACGTTTGTGCCTTAATTTGCCAAGTTCCTCTCTGTCACCTCACTACCTCACTACCTCCCTTCAAGGTACTCTTTAAAACATATGCTTTTGCCTTGTTCTTCTGAAGCTTTCAGGTTATTTTGTTATGATAATATTATCCTTGTTACACATTATCACAGCTTTCCTTGATTATTTGCTCTTCAGGTTTTCATTGTTCTATTGGCTCCACAGGTTGGAACAAAAATCACATTTAGGTAAAAACAACTGCTTAATTGTTATTTGCTTTCGTCATGGCAAAATTAGAATTTAGTTGACAGACTAAATTTGAAATGACGACGCTTCTCGTATTATGGAAATCTTTCTCCCTCACTGAATTTGCTTTGCCAAAGCTTCTCTCCCTCCAACTGCAGAGATTCCTTGCAAAGATCCAGTTGCATGTCATCGATCATCCTGCATTTCCTTTCCCTGGCAGTGGTAATTCATGTGTCATGTTTGTGTTGTCAATGTTTGACTCCAAGAAACATCAGCTCAAGCTCAGTTTAGCCCTTCATAGATTTGCATGTATGTACACAGATATAGCCAGGCCCACACTTGTACACACGTTCCCATTCATGTGCACTCATACTCAGAGAGGCAGAAAAATGCATACTTTCAACAGGGTAATCAAAATCTCTAGATGTTACAAAACATAATTAATAGCACTCCCTTTATTCTCAGTAATTCATCTATGTAGTCCTCAGTTTAAAGGTTTTAAATATTTTATATTATGAACCAAATTCAATGTGATTTTTTAAAAGTGCTATATTTAAAAATAAAATAAGAATTTTAGAGTTGATGAAATGTGATTGATGATATCAAGAGATTCAAAGTGCATTTGAACATAGCTTTAGATTCCTCTTGATGTAATTACTTTCATTTAAACATTCTTATACAATTCGACTGTAATTTTCAATAGAATATCTTCTTCTCACAAGAGGAAACATATCACAAGCAGATTATTTTGTCTTTAATCGTTCTTCTCTAGTTCCTGCAAAAAGTGTTCAATATTCAGTCAAAGTATTTGCTTCATTAAAATGTTGTCCTGACATAAAATTGTATGTCTCATTGTCATTATCCATGAAGGATGTGGAAAAGATTTCCTGCAAATAGTAAAAAAAACAGAGACTACAAAGTATGCAAAAGCATGAAGACGAGTAGCTTCAACTTCCTCAGACAAAGCTCTGGAAGCTTAACAGGTGGTGCAAAAGGGAAGCCTTGCTAAGATTCTCCTTCATATCCACCACAACCTGATCATCTTCTATGACTCTCAAACCCCACAGGCCCAAAATATACTGGTGAAAAATTGCTGCTACTCTTTGGCGTTTTGAGCTGTAACATTGCTTTGTCAGAAGTTGGTGAGATTAGAGGGGATGTACGCCTGCCATTTGGTGTTTCCACTCTGCGTAATTGTGCCCTATCCTAATCAGAAGGAGGCTGGATATGTAGTCCTGTTCCCTGCCAAACCTTAGGTAGAAGTTCCTCCAACACATGGACCCATGAGAGTGGAGGGTGGCACAATGTTTATCAACAACCTGGCAAAACATGACTGAGCTTGTGATCAGCTGGATCTCCAGATGGCAAATCAGTAGATACTGAAGATACATGATGTATCCAATAACAAACTTCTGATTGGTTAAATCTTCATTCAACCTTTTCTAGGTGCAGATTGTAAAGATGCAAGTAAACCTGTTGAGCAGAAACTAAAACTTGTACACAGCTTTAAGTGTCCAGTGGGTGACAAGACTAATATTTTTAAATTTTGACATTGCATACAAGAATATATGTCATGTTTACTTTGTTTTCCTGTACTGGCTGAAAAATGGTAAATATCACAATGTAAGATTGTCCTATTAAGGTTTAAATCAGTCATTTGAATTATGTATGATGTATCACATCAAAGCAGTGCTTACTCGGGACACAATGCTTAAAATAATGAAATTATCTGCATAGGGTCAAAATATCCTCTTAACTAGTTAAATTAATGGCATATTTTGGATGAACCAACCTGCTTCCTCATATGATATGATCCCTACCTTAAGTCAATAGGATTCAACTACAGCATGGACTACAGTGGAGTAGCTTGGCTTGTCATTACCAAATCTCATGTCATAGATGGCAACAGCAAGGTATTTACCAGTACTATCATTCTTCCAAGAATTTTCCACATTCTGTGGAATCACATATGTTCAAAGGAGACTTCCAAAGGATGAAACAATCTTGGACCTAATTAGTTTAGGAGTTCAGAGAGTGAAGTTAATGGCAAAGGCATGTCAAATCTCAAGGAACCAATAACTTCAAAATTCATGCAATGGCCTTCTTGTCATATCGAACCAAGTGTACCAATGTGAATCCAGCCACAACTATTTTCTTGCTACAGTGCCAGAATTTATGTCAACCTGAAGTGCAAATAATATTATTGCAAAATAACTGGAATGAAAGCTTGTTGGGGTTGGGATGGCAATGCTTAGGAGAAGAGGATTTTGTTTGCACATGATAATAAAGAAACCTTGATGCTGGTGAGGTGGAGAAAACCAGTGACTGTGTTTGGTGTGAGTGTGAAAGGGTCAACTGTCCTGGCCATGAAATTATTCAAGCTTCAAGAGAAACAGTACAGGATCAATTGCAACATGGAAAATAACTTACAGTGAGCTGCACCTGAACACTAGAGAACAGGGTTGTCTTTCGGTCTTCGCCTCCCTCGTCTCTGTTGCTCTCTTCTATCTTTCAGGCTTCCTTCACTTCCATCACAGTTCTAAAAATTAATGTGCAAACTGCTAAATAATCAGAAGAGACCTCCTGACACCTCACAAGACATTACTTCTGTGCAGAAACCAAGAGTTCACATTTAAAAAGAATAACATCAAAAAATCCCCATTTTTGATGTTAATATGTATGCTTTCCTACTTGTTTTTGTAGTTGATAAAGCGGAGAAAACATTACAAAGGTATTTGGTCATTGTCTTTGGATTTCTGCTTTTATTTCAAGCACTGCTTTAACTCTCAACAGAACTTCTCAACGCAAACCAACAGTCATTAATGTCGACACTCAATGTGAGTGGAAAAATAAAGTGGAGATGCCTGCAGGTCACAATGCAAATTGTTGGAGATAGTTTAAAGTTGTAAATTAGAAATAAATAAACATATTATTTATTTTATCTGCCAGGAATCACATAAAGAGAGATTTTGACCAGCTAATCTTTTTGCTCACAATCTAATGTGGGATTCAACATATGTGACCCCATAGGCTAAACCATGCAGGAGCCTCATTAGTGTGTTTAAGTCAGGAAGCCACATTATTTGCTACATGGGACTTTTAAATCACAATGTTTGGGGAGCAGAGCATCATTACGAGAACATAGGAACATATATTAATTCCCTCAGCCTCTTCCTCAATGTAGATCAGTTCAGCTCACTGACACATTATTTGTTTCAAGGGACTAAGGCGTGTGCATGTGGCTCTTGCACATCGTATAAACACTTGTGCTCCAGTTCCATGGGCAATGGCGGAACCGGAAGCATAGATATGATGGGAGCATTGGGGCTGGGTGGGGGGTGGGGGGGGAGGTGATGTGGTGGTAGGGAGCAAGGAACATTGTTAATGTACCTGTCGGAATAGTATCAAATGTACACTCGTCACCAAAAATATGGAATTAGATTGCCAGTTGGCCCTGGATATAATACTTTTCTTTAATAATTTGAGGCTGATGCATGGAATTTTAAGCAAAAAAATTGCAAGAAAAGATCATTTTATCGACTAAGAGTGTCTGAGCTTGTTGCTCTTTCATTTCAGTTGCAATACATTCCCGGCAGAATGTTAGACATTTGCGTGTTGACACGAATATTATATGGCAAGTATATTTAGCATCTTTGAAATAAAATCCATGTCGGCATGAGAGCTGGGCCTACTGCCTTCCCAGTGTAATGAATCCTACTCCACTACAGCAGACTGTTTAAGCTGTTGAACTAGCTCAGAGGAAGACGTCAGCACTATAGCAGTGCAAGTCTTATCTTACCTCTGGAGTGAGAGTGTCGTGAATACAGGACCATGTTATCACTACTTTTGCCTCTCCTGGCTCTTCAGTGGAATTATCTAAATGCTTTTGTTCTTCTGCTCTTTCCCATTGGCCTGTTGTATACTTTCTTTGACATATTTATTCAATACTGAATGATAATCCAGCTGTACAAATCTCAGAATATTTTACTCAACTAAAAATTAACTTAATTTGGAATAACCACGTTAATATTTGGTTGAATTAAGGCCCAATGATTAAGAATCCAATTAACTAATTAATGATTATTGACTGAAAGGATAGAATCCAGTGGTAATTCCATCAGATATTTCAAAACTCAGCAAGAAGCATATTTCCAAAGCCACAATTGTTTAAAGTGGCTCTAAGTAAGATTTAAGGTGCCCAGGGACTCCCAGACATTGCATTGGTACTTATGTGGGGGTCATTAAGGCAATTACTCCTTTCCTTTTATATTCCGGAGATCCTTATGTTCAAAATTCCAGCCAAATGTGTTTTTTTTTCCAATTCTGACCTGTTTTATTCCCATATATGTATGTCTGGAATTCTCTGTCACCTGTTTGCACTACAAACCCTCTCTCACAGAATCATATTTATGGCACAGAGTATTTATGGCGCAGAAGTGGGCCATTTGGATCATGGTGAAAATGCTGGGGGAAAAAAAAAGCGAGACAGATTTATCCCCTTTTCGGGCTTTGGTCACAGTCTTGGTGGCTATATCACTTCCTTGGCTCATCACTGTACTTTCAGCAGACCTCCACACCTCCACCACCTCTGTGTGTGAAAAAGTCCCATTACATTTCTGCATCTCCTCTCTGAATTCTTCCACCTATTACATTCAGTCTACTATTTATCCCCTGCTTACAGAGTTCTCTGCCAAAGGAAATTGATGCTTCCTAATCACTCTTGTCAGACTTCTCATAACTGGATACACCTCATTTACATCTCTCCTTGGCATTTTCTGTTCCAAAGGAAATAACACCAATCCTATTCAGACTTTACTTACAGATAAAATGATGGAAAATTGGTTAAGAATGAAGGATACTGTTGTCATAAAGTTGATTTTATCATGTACCATAAAGAGATAAATGGCTACCAGGGAGCAATTAAAATGCAGTAATCTAATAATTTTTTCATGCTTGCTGTAGAAATGTCCACCTCCCAATCACTCTGGGGAAATCTTTTATTTATTTTACAGTGTGTAATGTTTATTTTGTGGGGTTGGGGGGCTAGTTATACAGTTCTATTCCTTTTTTTTTCTGTGCTAAAAGTGGCTGTCAGTGCAGTAACAACATACCAGAATACAGCATGTCACTGAAAGGTTAACAGCTGAAACATTATTAATACAAGTTTTATGAAGACATGATTTGTAGTTGGTTCAGTCTGTGTGTGTATGCACATTTGTCCACCTTTGTTAAGACAGCAGAATTATTCTCGATACTTTTCCAGGGGAAAAAAAACTAAACACAGCTTCAGGTCACCTTACGGTATCCTCTCCTGTACATGAGCACATTGGATCATTCTGCTGCGATACATGCTGGGTGAGAAGGATCACACATTTGATGCTGGGTCACCTGTCCATTGGAACAAATAGTGGAAAGTTATCCTATGTGAGATCAATTTGCTGAGAGGCACCTTTCCCTAAATGCCCACCATCAGAACAGGTCAAGCTACCTTTTTTATCCTCACAGATGTATTCTTCTTGTTCATACTCCTGATGAAGGGGATTTGGCCTGAAACATTGCTTGTTGCTTTCTACAGATGCGACCTGGCCGTTGAGTTCCTCCAGCACATTGTTTATGTGTGGCTCCAGTTTTATGGCATCTGCAGACTTAACCTTTGTACTATTTTATTTTGTCCTTGTGGGATAATGTAGCAGTGAGAGTATTGCTTCCCAGTTCAAACAACCAAGGGTCATTATCAATTAATCTCAGGTCATGAAAGAGGCAGAGTGAGTTTTGCCAAAACACACCCGAAACGAAGCTTATTCTAATCATAGAGTTTTAGAGCATGGATACAGGGCCTTTGCCCCAACCAACCTATGGCAACCAAGTTGTCTACCCAAGCTAGTCCCATTTGCTGGTGTTCGGTCCATATCCCTCTCAACCTTTCCAGTACAGTCCTGTCTTAAATGTTTTTAAAATGTTACAATTGTACTTGCTTTTATGATTTCCCTCGGCAACTTGTTCCATATACTTAGCACCCTCTGTTCCTCAGGTCCTGTTTAAATCTTTCTTCTCAAATCTATACCCTTTAGTTTTCAATTCCATTACCCCAATAAAGGTTGATGAATATATACCTTATCTATGCACCTCACCTATGCTCCAAGGAGAAAAGTCTCAGTCTCTCCTTACAATTAAAGCCTACCAGTTGTGGTAAACCACTGTCTACGTATTTATCTGTCTGGGCACACCATTGGCTGGCTGCACCTGTGGCTCCACCTACAGACTCCTGAATAAAGATGCCTGTTCCACAGCCCTCTCCCCAGGTGTGCGTCAGACTTTGCTCTAGCTGCCACACTTAACCAGGTGGGCAGACCAGTCACTTTCTTCTCCCGCACCCTCCAGAGCCCCGAAATTTGGCACTCCTCTGTCAAAAAGGAGGTCCAGGCCATTGTCGAGGCGGCTCTGGAGGCACTACCTGGCTGGCAAATGATTTACCTTGCTGACTGACCAATGTTCATAATTACGTTCATATTCAATAACCAGCAGTGAGGTAAAATCAAAAACGACAAGATATTGAGGAGGAGAATTGAACTTTCCACCTAAAATTACGATATCTTATACCAGCCTGCGAAACTTAATGAGCCCCCAGATGCTCTATCCTGAAGAACCTGTGTCAACACACAAAGTGACCACGTACAAGCCCTCCACAATGACCTCTGCCACCCTGGAGTCACCAGCTTCTTTCACTTTGTCAAGGCTCGCAACCTGCCTTACTCCATCGAGGAGATCAGGTCAATATCCAAAAACTGCGAGGTCTGTGCTGAGTGCAAACCGCACTACTACCAGCCAGACAGAATACTGTTGATAAAAGTCACCCACCCCTTTGAACGACTGAGTATCGATTTCAAAGGACTCCTCCCCTTCTTGGACTGCAATGTCTACTTCCTTAATATCTTTGACGAGTACTCACAATTTCCATTCATCATCTCCTGCCCAGACATGACAGCTGCCACAGTCAGAAAGGCCCAATGCAGTCTCTTCATCTTCTTCACCTATTCATAGCAATTGGGTCCCTCCTTTATGAGCACTGAACTGCGCCAGTACTTGCTGGCCAGTGTGTCCACCAGCTACAACCCTCGAGAGAGAGAGAGAGAGAGAGAGAGAGAGAGAGAGCGTGGGCAAGTAGAAAGGAGAATGCCACAGACTGGAAGGCCATCCTCCTAGCCCTGCAGTCTAGAGGCCTTTCTGTCTCCCGCTGACAAGAGATCTTCCCTGAGGCACTTCACTCAATAAGCCACACCACATAAACAAATATTTTGATGTCCCCAGGGCCAGTCCTACTCCACGCTGACCCCAATATGTCTATGTGGTGTACCCTGATGGGCATGATGACACGGTCTCTATTAGGGATTTAGCACCTTCAGGAACTCTGGAAACCATTACTGATCACCCTGCTCACCTTTCACCTCTCACCATCCACGATGCACCAGGGCCATAGTAGGTTACTCCCAGCCTCAACAGATGGCAAGCCGGACTCAAAGCTGCACACCTACCAAGCCGATGCCAACGACTGCATACAGGCACCCCAGACTATCCAGGACCCCATCACTGCGCTGCAGTAACAGCCAGTACTACGACAGTCACAGCGGCAAATCAGACCGCCCGAGAGACTTAACTTGTGATTGTATCTGATGCACTGAACCCCATCAGACTCTTTTTAAAAACAAGAGGTGAATGTGGAAAGCCACTGTCTGTATATTTATCTGTCAGGGCACACCCATTGGCTGGCTGTACCTGTGGTTCCACCCACAGACTGTTCCACAATCCCCTCACCAGCCCCCCTGCACCCCCAGCTCAGGACAGTTGACCAGCGTGGAATCACCTCCATTCTATTGTGAATGAAAGCATGTTAGTTTTGCGTAACTTCTAGTCTTTTGAAATTATTGACAGTGCATCACCAGTCTCAGTAAGATTCTTATGACATTTTTTTCTGCATCCTTTCCAGTTTACTGACATCTTTCCAATAGCTGGGTGATCAGCGCTGCACACAATCCTCCCAGTTGTGGTCTCGCCAACATCTTGCACAGTTGTAACATGACACCCATGCTCTTATAATCATTTCCCTGACCGATGAAGGCAAATGTGCCAAATAAAATGCCTTCTTCACCAACCTGTCTACCTCCATCGCCACTTTTATGTGTTAGACATCTGTACTCTTAAGTCTCTCTGTTCGACAAAACACCTCATGGCCTTAATCCTGGCTTAGTTTAACCTATGCCTCACACTTGTTAACATTAAATTTCACCTGATATTCTTTGGTCAACTTTCCCAGTTCATCAGTGTCCATTTCACCATCTCCATAAACATCAATTTGTGGCCATGAATTGTTAATTGAGAACCAATTAGCATTGAGTAAAACATTAAAGTCTTCAGTCTGCAGACACTGTGATGGAAGTAAAAACACAATGCAGGAGAAACTCAGCACGTCAAACAATGTACTTTCCTGGGAATCCAGATTCACTTTAGAGCTCTTGGTAATGGATGGGAATTACTAGTTCATCTGAGACAAACTCCACTAAAGGTGAGAAGGATGCCTAGGGTATTTTCATTTTTTAGGTGAGTTCCGAGCTGAGGCATTGCATCTTGGGAAAACCACCTCTCACCGGTCCATGAAACTTGACCCCCACACATCTTTTGGCTTGTTGTTGATCTAAGACTGTGTTAGAGCATGTCAACATCTAAGACTGCCCGCCGAATGTCCTCCACCCTCCACTCCCACCGCTGGGCCAGAGCTATGCATTGTGGCTTTATTTCCATCTGCTGTAACTTGCTGGCTTAAGCTATCCCAGTCAGTTACACATTGACATTTCCAGCACTGTGAACGACAGTAGCTTTGAATTGGGACTGGATTGAAAGTGAAAGGTCAATGCCTGTCCATTGCACTACCCAGTCAGCCTAATTAATAACAACCCTACTTGGGTAACTGCAGTGGTCCAGCTGGTAATCCTTATCTAAAAATCACAATCAAACATAAACAAGCTTAAGTGGACCTGAAGTTAACTTAATTACAAAACACCTTTACAGATTACTTGCTGTGTCAACAGTGCAAAGTTTCTATTTATTTAGCAAACCTTAAGGTTTTATCTGCACACTAATACTGGCCCCTCCACTTTCAATTGAAGGCATTAATCCATCCTGAAGGAAGTCAGTATGTTTACCAGGCAAATATTTAAACACCTGAGCTGCTGCAGGTAGACACAGAGGTGTGTTAGTCCTGCAGTCATTGCAAAGGAAGAGAAACCGCAGCAAAGCATGTAAAAGGAACTAACTGGGTAATGGCATTGGGTTTTCAGTACTGTGAATTGCATTGAATTTTTCAATATTTCAGTTGTAAATAAAGAAAACATTTTTTCACCATTTTCTCATTACGTTCAACATCTCAAATAATGCTGACTCTGGAGGAGTCATTATCGAGGCAATGAATACTATTAATTTATTGCTGGGAGTGGGTGCTGTAAGATAAAAAATAGAAAATCTTGCATAGTCATCATGGATGTGGAGAGCGGCAGAGCAAGTGATTCAGGTCAGGGACCTTTCATCAGCGGCATTGCTGTAATATAGCCCCAGGCTTGGAGGAAATATTTCTGTCCCGATCCTGTCGGTTTCAGCATCAGCCAATTTGACTTTTAAAATAACATATGTGTCAAGCAGCTCCCTGCCTGGTGATCAGTCGATGGCTGGGAAAATACCGCACAGAATGTAAAAATCTCACATCGCCTTAACTGCTCAGACCAAAGATGTGAGCAGCCGGAGAGCTTCCAGCTGACCTTAGAGGCGGGGCAGAATTTATAATCAGAGCAGCCCTTAGGCCAGCTCTACCATTCAGGAAGATCATGGGTGACCTCCTAGTTCTCTTTCATTTCCCTGCCTGATCTCCACGCCCTTCGATTCCATCATTATTTAAACATCTATCATCCTGTCTTGAACATGTATAAGGACTGAGTATTCATTCATGGCAATGTGAGGTCGATAATTTTAAAGACACGCTGACCAGTGCATGAATACTGTATATGCCAGTGTATAAGTCAGTATTTGAACCTTAAAAATGTTACCCCAAAACCAGGGGTCATTATATATGGCAAGTATACAATCCGAACCTTCATATCCTGTGGTTTAGAGTGTCCCCCAGGACATTAGAGAACAACATAAAATTATTGCACAACTCCTACAGTCCCACATTTAAATATTTTTCTACTGAAACATACATTTGGAAAGCTGGATTAATATAATGTTATATTAAAACAATAAAAAATTGTATTATAGACTGTCTAGCATATATAATAAATCTTGCAGTGACCAATTATTGGTACTTTTTAACTTTGTGCAATGAGAGGAGGCACTGCCCACTAGCCGATTCCAGAGAAGCATGTAGCAAACATGGTCTGATGATCTATTAAGCAACATCGAAAACATGGATGAAGTTGGTTGGTAAATAACTATTAGGCAGTCAGCTATTAGTGGTAAGTGCCAGACTTAGGGAGCCTTATATAGCAAGAATAGCTCAAAACCTACCTTTTAAGTGGAAATTCTGCATAATCTTATACACCCAGTCACCTTAAATGCCGACATATACTGTAATTTTAAACTCATTACAGATCTGAGTAGCTAATCATTTGTCTTCAATCAGTAACCTATCATTTAACAGGTTCTCTGTTCCTGGAAGATGACCTGTCAGCATTTACCATGTTAAAACCTCTCTAATTCCTCATTCATCTAAACACGTTGAACAATAGTTCCAGTTAACTGATAGGACCTTTTTACTAGGGCAGGGATTGGCAATGAATTCGAGGACCTGCTCCACGTTGCTGCGAAGTAGGTATGATCACATGGAATTTCTCTGGGCTCAGCAGTCAATTGCTAATTTCAGTGCACCCCATTGGTCATTTTCTGGTGATCCAGGGCTGCCATTTTGGATACTGGCCTGAAGCCAAGACAGGCTCCTTTCTTCTGACAGCCCTTGCCTTCACAACATGCTTTTCTCAACTCCCTGAAGTCTGCATCCATCACCTGATTGCAGGGAGTCAGAGATAATGATCAAATAGTTGACTCCACTGCCTCATGGATATTAAAGCCAGTATGTTAAGCTCTCAGAGGAAAAGTGGGCTTCTCTGACGGGAATGAATAAAAATTTACGCTCAGGTTATATGAGGCTGGAGCATTCTGTGAAGTCTACTTGAGCATTTTTGATGTCCATCGTGATTGACAGTAGTTGCCTGGATCCAAGCTTCTGGAATTCTGTCTCTAAAGCTCTTTGCTTTCTATGTCCATGCGTCCTTTAAACCCCTTCCATTATACCTCACTTTGTGACCATGAGCTGGCCTAAATTCTTCTTTTTAGTTCTAAACCACTGCCATAAAGTTTTTTGGGACTTACTTTTGTATTAGTGGCTCACTATTTTTGTTTGCTTTGACCAATTTGGTCATGAAGACCAACTGATTAATTCAACTAAACAGTTGAAGTCTACTTGAGCATTTGCCTAAGGGGTGTGGAGGCAAACACTCTTACAATATTTAAGAAGTATTTCGATGAGTGGTTGAAAAAATGTGGCACTGAACGATACAAGGCAGATAATGGGAAATGGGACCAGTAGAGTTAGATACTTGATGGTTGCCACAGTGAGCCAAAGACCCATCTCCATGTGTAATGAATCAACAGTAATCACTTGCTATGGGATTTACATTACATTACAGTGAATGATAATTGAAACAATGCTATAAAAGTTGATTTTTGCTCCTCGAGAATGAGCTCCCAGATCTTTAACCTTAATCCATCAGGGAAGAGATTGCTAGGGAGTTGACAATAATCTGTGTCCTCCCTGGCCACAAAGGAAGTACCAGAGGATTGGAGAATGGCAAATGTAGTTCCTTTGTTTATTAAAATGGTAATAGGAGAATCTTGGGAATTATAGACCAGTGAGTCTTACCCCAGTGGTGCGTAAACTATTGGAGAGTATTCTTAATGAAAGGATTCATGAACATTTAGAGAAGCATTGTCTCCTCAGAGATGGTCAGCATGGTTTGGTGAGGGGTAAGTTGGGCTTCATGAACCAAATTGAGTTTTTTGAGGAAATTACAAAATAAATTGATGAAGGTATGGTGATAGATTTGGAGTATATGGATTTTAGTAAGGCATTTGACAAGGTTCACCATGGTAGATTCATGAGGCATGGGATCCATGGAACCTTAGTTGCATTGATTTGGCAATGGTTTGCCTGCAGAAGGCAGATGGAATATATTCTGCCTCAAAATCAGTGAATAGCAGAGTTCCACTGGAATCTGTTCTGGGATCCCTGCTCTTTGTGATTTTTATAAATGACCTGGCGAAGAAATAGAAGGATGGGCTATTACATTTGGAGATGACACAAAGGTTGGAGGTGTTGTGGATAGTGTAGAAGGTTGTCATAGATTAAAATAGGATATAGACAGGATGCATAGTGGCAGATGGAGTTCAGTCTGGATAAATGTGAAGTGATGCATTCTGGAAGGAGGAACTTGAGAACAGAGAAAATGGTTAGTGACAAGATTCTTAACAGTGTGGAAGAAAAGTGGGGTCCAAATGCATACATCTCTCAAGGTTGCCACACAAGTTAATAGGGTAGTTAAAAGGCTTATGGTATGCTGGCCTTCATTAGTTGAGGGGTTGAGTTCAAGAGTCGTGAGGTAATGTTGCAGCTCTATAAAATCCTGGCTAGGCCACACTTGGAGTATTGTGTTCAGTTCTGGACACGTCATTACAGGAATGATGTGGAAGCTTTGGAAAGACTGCAGAGGAGATTTATCAGGATGTTGCCTAGTTAGGGAACTTGTCTTATTAATAGAGCTAGGGCTTTTCTCTTTGGAGCAAAGAAGGATGAGCAATGATTCTATAGAGGTCAATAAGATTATGAGAGGCATAGATAGGATGTACGGCCAGCATATTTTTCCCGGGGCAATAGTAGCAAATACAAGAGGACATCTGTATAATATGAGGGGAGGAAAATGTAAGGGTAAGTTTTTTTATACAGATAGTAGTGGGTGCCTGGAATGCATTGCCAGAGGTGGTGGTGGAGGCTGGTACATTAGGGGCATTTAAAAGACTCTTAGATAGCCATGTGAATGCAAGAAAAACAGAGGGTTATATGTGTGAGGTAGGGAAGGTTTAGATTGTTGAATAGGTTTATATAGGTCAGCACAAAATCATGGGATGAAGGGTCTGTACTGTACTGTTCCACATGTTCCATGTTCTATGACCACACAGAGGATTCCAAAAAACCTGATTAAAGTCAGATGGTTAACATTTTTCACTTGCTTGTACTTATGAGCAATGTGCCCTTTATATTCCAGTTTTCCAGTTGTCCGTCACCCCTATAAATTGTTTAATTATTGAGGAATATACTGGAGACATTAAGACAACATTGACATCTAAAACTATCCAATCAAAGTTCTCTCCTCTGTCTCGTTGCAGCTCAGAATGCACTGTCACAGTGCACAAACAGGAAATTAGACATTTAGTTGCGATTTGAATTAAAGTAACTGTTTATAACTGATTCACAGAAGATGAAAGCTAAATGCCATTTGATGAACCAGCAGGGTAACTTAATTATGGGCCTGTAGCTTTGCTGTTAAAATGATTAACTTTAAAGTTCATACTCCACATTGGATCACTTAAATTCCCATAATGGCAATGATTATATTTTCCTCTTCCTATATACTAGAAAAAACAAACAAAAAGCGTGTGGGAATGTATATTGATGACCCTGGCTAAAACACTTGGGCAGGGCCAAACCAAATGTTGTTCCTTAACCACGTCGCTGTTAAAAAATCCTGTGAAACCTCTATGGTTTCCTCGTCTTATTCACTGAGTGAAAGTAATGCCGGGTGCCCAGAAATAATTTGCTTTATGTTCTCCTTATCACTCACCCTCATACTCTCACCACATTTTGATAAATGTGCATATCTAGATGTCATTTTAGTGTGACAGGCTTTTCTCCAGGTTCCCACAGGCTTGGCAGTGTTTTGAATTCCAGCCGCATGAACTCATAGCAGGTCAGGCCGTGGAGAGGCAAACTGCTTTCAGGTTTGTTGGATTGACAGGATGACCAGTAGAGAGTCATCAGGCTCTCTCCTTATCTGGAAATGTCACATGATGCTGGCTTTTCACCAGACAGATTAGCAACTGGAGAACAATCAGCTGCAAAAGGCAGAACCTTCATTAAAATCAATCCACGTCTTTTTTGAAAGATTCTCCAATAAACAGAAAAAAAATCTGAAAGTGTGCCTTCATTCCCCATGCCCCAATTTTCACCTTATGACCCTTAATAGCCACAATGATGGGTACTTTCTGCTCCTCCTACATTGGGGGTCAGGAGGCAAGAGGCACACTGCTATACCCAGAAATGACAGAAGTGTTCCCCATCGTGGCAGGACAAACAGATTGATACATGGTTACAGAATAGTGAATCAGTTATCTGGTTAGAAAGACACACCCCATCAATAGAAATCTACAAGATTATAAGAGGCATAGCTAGGGTGGACAACCAACATCTTTTTTTTTCCTGGGCGATGTTGCAAACACCAGAGGACATTCATTCAAGGTGAGGAGAGGAAAATTTAGAGGAGAAATGAGGGGTAAGTTTTTTTACACAGAGAGTAGTGGGAGCAAGGAATGCATTGCCAGGGGTGGTGGTGGAGTCTGGTACAATAAGGACATTTAAAAGATTCTTAGATAGGCACACGAATGCAAAAAAAAATAGGGAGGGTTTAGATTGTTCAGTAGGTCAGCACAACATCGTGGGCTGAGGTGCCTGTACTGTGCTGTAATGTTCTATGTTTTATTTACATAACACTCTTTTCTTTTGTTCTTCCCTCCAAAATGAATAACTTCCCACTTTTCCGCATTATACTTCATTTACTACTCAACCAGCCAGTCAACATCTTGCTGTTGACTGATTTTATTTGCCTTGCATCTTGCTTTCACATCTATTTTTTGTGCCTTCTGCAGAAGTAACAACCTCATGTTTGCTGCCCCTCTCCATGTCATTAACATCTATTGCAAATAACAGCAGCTCCGGCACTGATCCCTGCACTACTCGAAGCAGAAAATGGCCTCCTGACCCTGCTCACTGCTTCCTGCTAACTAATTTTCTGTCCATGACAATGTGCTATCTTTATTGCAGAAGTACTGCAGCCACAGCATTTTCAATATATTGCTCAAATGGAGAATCATTTTTACAGAGGACAAACAAGATCCAAACTATCTTGGACCCAGCAGTACGATGGTATGATTCTGAGAGCATCTTATTCATATGTTATGACTTCTCATGTTGATGATTGTCTCCTTAATATTTTATTGCTGCTCTATGCTAATAACCATTATCAGCAACTTTTACTCGGTTCATTTTATTGCCCAGTAATTCGGGTAATTTCAGTTTGCTTTTATTGGCAAAAAGAAGGCAGTAATAATTTTGTGAAATAAACCTTTAAATGTTGACAGAAATATGTTGAGGGAAATCTGCAAATGAACAGATTGGGAAAGCATGAACATTGAACACTGACATCCCTCAAGAATATGTACTCAGTCCTCTGTCTACATCCATAACTGTACAGCCAAATATCATTCCAATTCCATCTTCAAATTCCCCTAAAACATCACAGTAATGGGTTGGGTGTCAAATAATGATGAAACGGAATGCAGGAAGGAGATTGAAAGTCTAGTGACATAGTACCAAGATAACAAACTCTCTCTCAACATCATTAAGATGATGGAGATCATCATTGAATTCAAGAGAGTGGGCAGAGTCCAATCCCCTGATGACATCACAACTGAAGTGGGAACAGTATTTAACTTCAAGTCCTTAGGAATAAGCATCTTCAATGTCCAGACCTGGACCAACCATGTTGACACAATAGTCAGGAAAGCAAAGCAATTTTGCTACTTTCTTAGAAGACACAAGACGTTTAACATGTCGTCAGAAATCTCTAAAGGTGCATCATCGAAAGCAGACTCGCTGGATGCATCACAGCATGATTAGGGAGCTGCTCAGCTCAAGATGTTTTTTCACTGTAAGAAGGGAACAGGAACAACAGTACATGCAATTTGGGCATGTGAGAAAGTGGAAAAAGTCTTGGGAAGATCTAAATCAGGTATTAAATAAAATCACAAAAAGCAACATACCAAAAAATCCAGAGATCTTTCTTCTAAATAATATAAGAAGTAAAGAACTAGGCCTCAAACTGGATGAAGCGCAAAAAAGATTTATTATGATAGCCTTAGCTGTAGCAAAAAAAATGTATAATGTCAACTTGGAAATCAGAAGAGAGCCTGAGAGTACAGCAAGGGTACATGGAAATGAATAAATGTATTCCATTGGAAAAAAAAACATATAATTTAAAAAATAAAGTCACACTATTTGAACAAATTTGGGAACCGTACATGGAACATAACAGAGAGGGCTTGCCTCGGACCTCCACCCCCTAAGATGATAAAATGATAAGAAGATAAAAATAACTTGATCCAGTGTGTCAAAGTAGATGACTCAATTTTCTTGTTTATTTTCATTGTGTGATGACATTGTTTAATGGTTTTATTGTTTTGTATATGTTGAACGTTTAATGTGTTTGGAGGGGGGTGGGAAGGGGGGGGAAGGAAGGGGGGGGGAAAAAAAGGTTAGAAAATGCCACTGTGTATATTTAAGAAGGAAATGTTTGTGTGTATTTTGATTGATATGGTTCACTGTGAAAAATTTTAAAAAAAGAAATCTCTAAAGGTGCATCATCGAAAGCATACTCGCTGGGTGCATCACAGCACAATAAGGGAGCTGCTCAGCTCAAGACCAGAAACAGCTGAAGAGAGTGGTAAGTGCAGCTCAGAACACAATGCAAACTTCCGACCCCTCTGTAAACTCCAGCTTTGTCTCCTGAGACAATCTACTGAAGCAGCCATCACACTCTCTCTCCTTCCTCCTCCCATCGGGGAGAAGACTCGAGCACATATCGTCCAGGCCTCCCAGTTTGGCCCCAGCCAAGATCTCTGAGACATAGATTCAATTCACATTGTCGCCCAACAGTTTTCCCTCTCTCCACTATCTCTGCCATGTGTCAATGTCTTCTGGCTCTTTCCCTCCCACAGATCCAAACTTCACTTTTCCAAATATGCCATGGACCACCTTTCTACTTTGACTGTTGCTAGATCCATTGCTTTGACCAGCATTTTTTTCATCCTCCTAACCTCCGAGAGTGATCAGAAACTCACCTAACTTCAGGCTCCTGTATCTCCATGGGACCTCCCCACTCTCTCTCCCAACTGCCTTTAACAAGCCACTCTACTGCCCAGTCCCTGGTGCCCTACATTCTTCTGTGCTTCATCACTTTCCCCCCATTATTCTGATTGTGGCCTCCCATCCTCCTCCCACCTCACATCCTGCTCCGACACTGCTATTCCCCCTTCCTCCTCGCCTCCCCTCCTCTCCCTGAGCCCCCTCCTCCATCATCTTCCTCCCACTTCTCTGATCCCATGCTTGACTTCAAATCCAATCCCTGCTGGATCTTTACCATCCCTCCTGACCATCCCAATCTTTGATGCTTAGTGGTCTGTCCTCAGCAGAGGCCTCACCTTGTGCCCCTGCACATGCATCTCCAGGTCCTACCTGATGATGAGCTCTTCTTCCATCTGCTTCTGTGCCCATTCCTTTGGCAAGGTGTCCTCACTCTCCACTAATGGCCCCTTGAAAAGGCAGTCTTGCTGAAGGCTTCCTACCTGAAACATTGGCCATTCTTTTCATCCCTCTGCTGCAGCTCAACCTGCTAAGTTTGTTGCTCTGGGTTTCTGAATGAACCACACAACAATACTATCATACTGCCCATGCTCAGAATTAATTGACCCTATTTTTGTACTGTAACTCTATATTCTGAGAATTATGCTCTCTGTATGAATGTAAGAGCTAACCTGTAAAACTGCTTGTAGAAAAACCTTTCTTCTGGTACTAGGTATCATGTGACAAATAAGTATTTACAAACACTGTTTTTTTTAGTAGTAGAACTAACAATATCTTGATTTTTAAAATTGTCACATTCCTTTAGTATTAACCCATCTCTTTTTCTCTTTCACACCTTCCCTCTCATGTCCAAACTCTCTCTGACAGTTAGCAATGTAGGAGATATGGGCAAATGGGAGATAGGTGAGTATGAAGGGATAGGTGGGAATGGGAAACAGATGGGAATGGGAGTTAGGTTGGAATGGGGAGCTAGGTGGGAATGAGGAACAGGTGAAAGTGGGGAGATGGGTCGGAATAGAAGATAGGCTGGAATGGGGAACAGGTAGGAATGGGGAGATGGGTTGGAATGGGGTGATAGGTGAGAGTCCAGAGATTTGTGAGAATAGGAGAGTAGGAATTGAAAACTGGTGGAAAGGGGAGATAGGGTGGGAATGAGAAACTGGTGGAAAGGGGAGATAAGTGGGAATGGGAAACTGCTGGAAAGGCGGTATAGGTGGAAATGGAAAATTGGTGGAAAGGGGAGATAAGTTGGAATGGGAAACTGGTGGAAAGAGGAGATAGGTTGGAATGGGAAACTGGTGGAAAGGGGAGATAAGTGGAAATAGGAAACTGGTGGAAAGGGGAGATAGGTTGGAATGGGAAACTGGTGGAAAGGGGAGATAAGTGGGAATAGGAAACTGGTGGAAAGGGGAGATAGGTAGGAATGGAGACAGGTAGGATTGGGAGATAAGGAGGGAATTCTGGGAATAAGAGATAGGGGAAAATGGGGAGCCATGTAAGAATGGGAGAGGGAGGAGGGCCTTATGGTGTAGATGTCTGTCATTTCAGGCATCTTTGTAGTGTAAGTAAACTAAAGATATGTGATAAATTCTGACAAGAATTGTCACCAATAATTATTACTATTTTCCCTTCTTTCTATCCATAAATTCAAAGTCATACATTGTTGATTTGTACAAGATGGCTTCATGAGACATCAGTGTATACTTGACCAGGATTGCATCAATTCATTTTCCATTTCCAGTTAAATCTGGAGTGCCCTTTAATTTAATATTCAAGATTTCTTTATAGTCATGTAATAGTACCAAAGATGTAATATTACACACAATTGCCTTCTGCCTGCCGTAAGGCAGACATAGAGTTGTCATTAGTGTTGCCAAGGACCTCTTACAGTAATAGAGAAGAGAAGGACAAGAAAGTCTCTTCAGAGTCACTGAATGTCCATTGATTTGCCTCCAGCTTTCCCGCAGCCTCGGTAGCCGTAGCATCCTGTTCAATCTGTTGGCACCAGAGCTCTAGATCTAAACTTATGATAAGATTAGGATCTCTTCAGCACCCGATGTACTTTGGGAGCCCTTCTTGCCCTCAGCGCCCACTAGAATCCCAGTTTTGTTACATGGTTTCTTTGAGCCAGTTTCCAGCAGCTTACAGCTCATATGTGCCGCCCGTTAGCAAGTTGCCCGCGGCCTGTGTGGATCCCTCAGCTGCTGAGCTCCTCACTGGTTCACCACCATTGGAATCCATTCATTCACTACAAAGGAATAATTACCTTTTTCTGGCTCTGCATTGCAGAGGCTTTCGGTCAACATGTTCTGATTTTCCATGAGGTGTGTGAGGATGTTACTGGAACTAATCTGTCAAGAAGGGCCATGTCTGTCTTAATTAATTGAGTTGTTTTTTGAGATATAAACCAAGTTACAGTGAAAAAGCTTTACTTTGCGTGCTATCCAGGGTAGTCCACCCATATCTAAGTACAGTAGGTAGTGCAGTAGTAAAGCAAAAGTGGAGTAAGACAAAAAGTGAAGAATATCATGTTACCAGGACAGTGCAAGGTTATAATCTTTTGTGAGATCCGTTCAAATGTCTGCACCAACCTGAAAGCAGATTTAATAGAACAATATTGATAATTCTGGTTGTGTTAGGAAAGAGATGTAAGAATAATTTTCATGAATGTAAGAAAAGATCTCTCAGAGCAGATTGCAAAAGGTTGCTGTACTCTGGCATCAATGCATAGTTCTTTTGCTTCACCATTGTATTTTACTATTTTAATCCCTGATACAATTGGGGGCAAGGTGTCCTTGATTAAAGAAGTCACATATCCTCCTGATTTGAACACACATGATTGTTCCTTCATTCTTGGTAGGTTGAAACCCTGAAGGTCCCTAACCTCCAACCCGGTAATGTATCATGACTTTTTCAGAGGGAAATGGAGATGGACAGTTTAAGATGGCTTCACCTTGATGATGAGGAGGATGCTAATGGTAAAAACATTCACCTTATTACAGCAAAACTCAGCAATGGCTCATGGATGCCTTAAGCCATTGTGGGAGAAATATTTGTGGAGTTAGCACTGTACATATACTTACCACTCAATTATGAATGTGTGCACAGGTGCCTTAAAAGGTATAAAGTTGCTACGGGGAAAGTGTTTAAGTTCAGGCCGAAATAGTCTGAACATGGTGAAGGATCAGCAGGCCCTTTGATTATACAATAGCTCTATAATTAACAAATTAGCTAACTAGTGGCAATACAATGGGGCCAACGTTTACTGAGTGGTCAAGAAGCCTTTGACTCAATGAAGTTCAAATTTTGTTTCAGATTTCAGATTTATTGTCAGAGTACATACATGACTTCACATGCAAACCTGAGATTTTTTTTTCCCTGTGGGCCAGGCAGAATCACCACTTATTGGTAGTGCAAAAAAAAAATTGTACACCACATACATATATAAACAAATAAATAACTGTAAACAGAATATAAGCAAACTGATTGAATAATACAAAGAGAGGAAAATGCAAAAGTAAGAGTCCTTAAATGAGTCCCTGATTGAGTTTGTTGTTGAGGAGTCTGATGGTGGAGGGATAGCAGCTGTTCCTGAACCTGGTGGTGCGAGTCTTGTGGCACCTAGACCTCTCTCCTGATGGCAGCAGCGAGAACAGAGAGTGTGCTGGGTGGTGTGGATTCTTGATGGTTGCTGCTGCTCTCCAACAGCAGCCTTCCCTCTAGATGTATTTAGTAGTGGGGAGGGTTTTGGCTGTGATATCCTGGGCTTTGTCCAATACCTTTTGGAGGGCTTTGTGCTCAGGGGTATTGATATCCCTATACAGACCATGATGAAGCTGGTCAGCACAATTTCCACCATACATCAGTAGAAATTTGCCAGGGTTTGGTGTTATACCAAACCTCCACGAACTCCTGAGGAAGTAGAGGCATTGACATGCTTTCTTCATGATGCCATTGGTGTGTTGAATCCAGGAAAGATCCTCCAAGACAGTGACGTCCAAGAACTTAAATTTGCTCACCCTCTCCACCTCTGATCCCCCAATGATCACTGGATTCTATACCTCTGGCTTTCCCTTCCTGAAGTCAACAATCAGCTCCTTAGTTTTGGTAACAATGAGTGCGAGGTTGTGGTGGGTGCAGCATTCAGCCAAGTTTTCAACCTTCCTCCTGTTTGCTGTCTCATTCCCTTCCTTTATACAACCCACTAGTGTGGTATTATCGGCAAATTTGTAGATAGTGTGATTGTGTTACCGAGCCACACAGTCGTAGGTATAAAGTGAGTAGAGCAGGGGACTGAGAACACAACCTTGAGGTGCTCTGGTACTGATGGAGATTGTGGATGAGATGCTCTTAACAATCCTCAGTGATTGTGGTCTGGAGGTGAGGAAATCAAGGATCCAATGACACAGCAGGGTGTTGAGTCCCAGGTCTTGGAGTTTGCTGATCAGTTTTGAGGGGATGATGGTGTTAAACGCTGAACTGTAGTCGATAAAGAGCCTCCTGATGAATGCAACTTTGTTGTCCAGCTGTCATTCATTTGTGGAGAAAAGGGTAGGAACTTGTAAAACTAGAAACATTTTGTTGAACAAATTTCCTGTCTATTACTTTTACAATCTTCCTGGCGGCCTCAAGATTCTCTGTAGAAGTTTGCTTCGTGCAGGCGAGGCCTGGTGAAAGTATGTGTTGGTGCTGCTGAGGGGTATCACCCAGCTCTGCCTTTAGGGCACAAAATATGCACAGAAAACAGGGAACATCCCAGCCAGATGGATTTGGGTTGAGGGAACTGAAAAATATGCTACTAAAGTTTCACAGGAAGTGTATAATTACGAGGAAAAAGGAATCTTAACTCTGGGTCTGCGTAATGATTTGCTCTGATTATTAGCCCATGGCTTGTACATTTCCTGTGTTCTGATTGGAGAGCAAAGACACCAGCTTGGGGTTTAACCAGGGGAGCAAGTGTCATCCAAATTAATTTAAAAAATCTGTTAATGGTCCTAACTGACTCTACCGTGGGAATAAGTTTAATGCTTCCTTGCAGCTAAACCTTTTCAAATCACAGGCTCCCAGAAACATCAAACTTTTCACACAGGAAGAAAAAAAGCTCCTGAATACATGAATTATGATCTCTGTCACTGAAGCCCAGTGTTGGTTTGCTAATGGTGCCTGCACTGGTGAGTATCTCACTGCCATACCTTCTGGAAAATGTACAGCCAGGCCATAAAAATCACAGAGTTTTACGATCCAACAGTAACAATAATAATGTCTTATTTAAAAAAAAGCCCCCAAAAAATGAATACCATGTACAAATTCTAAATTTGGTCATTTTCACAGTGCAGCAGTATATAATTAATCATACTGGAAAAAGGGGAAAATAAATAATTTGGATGGACAGAATGTTTAACTTGTAACATTGTCAAAAATAAGACAAGTTTTACATGTGATAGCCTGGGGGATGATGTAATAACCTTCCGAGATGTGCTGTTCGAAACCTTCCACTTTCTTTCACTGAAATTAATCTGCTATTTGGAAAGAGAAAAATGGTTTCCCATTATCAGACCAGCTCAGTCAGCTTTTAAATACTAATGGATGCAGAACATCAAGCTATTGCAAGGAATAAATCACAATCAAAAATGTCATCGCACTCCACCCTGCAATGTAGTCGTTGGCTGCATTGAAGGCAAATTCCTATAATCAATATTTCCCCAACAGCAATTTATGTTGAAATAAATAAACCTTTCAGACCATAGTTTGAACTGGGAGATATAGAAGATTTAAAAAGGCAAAATTATTTGATTCTGCGAAATGAAGGGAGACGGAAACCTCCCAAAAATAAAGACGCAGTTAGGTGCTGCACTTTGGCAGGGCTGCTTTGTTGATTCTAATTCTGGGTAATCGATGGCTGATCTTCTTGGAGAGGCAGAGAGGCAGGAGCTGGCCTGGCTTTGCTCCTCTGTTCAGTTGACATGAGTTATGGACAAAATGTGATCAGTATTTTCATAAAGCAGGTTGCTCTGACAGGACCCTGCTTTCTGTTATTATATTATCTTTGATCAACGCATCAAAAAGGCAAACATTAACTTTTCCTAAAAAAAAGCTATTATTTACCTGTTCTTTGATGACTTCCAATACCATTTGTCATCCTTTGACATGAGACCATGTGTAACTCTTACATAATGCATATAATATACAGATGCCTTGATAACAGCTAATCCAATATCTCTCTCTCCCCATTTCACAATCTTCTCTCCCCGCTGACATTTTTCCATACCTCGATGAAGGGCTGAAGCCTGAAACGTCGGTTATGTAGTTTTATCTTTTGACCTGCTGAGTTTAACACGGAAGTCTGCAGACGCTGTGATTGTAGTAAAATCACTCAGAAATGCTGGATGAACTCTGCCGGGAGTTTCTCCAGCATTATGTTTTTACTAACAAAACATCTACCTGATAAGATATACTGCAGTTTTTGATCAATGACAATCTTGGAAAAACCACACAATGCCACATACACTTCTTCAAAAGAAAGGCTTGCATTTAAATTGCATCTGTCACAACCTTAAGGTGCAGCAAAGTTCTTTTCTGTCAAGAAAATTCTTTCCTGAGGTAACATGCTGTTGTAATGCATGTAATCTGGCAACTAACTTGTGCGCAGCCAGTTACCATAATGAGCAATGTGATAATAATTGTAGTCCCTGTTTTAAATCAATGTGGTTGAATATTATCCCCGGACATCAGGTTAACTGTCCTCCTTTGAAGTACTGGTACTGGTATGGGATCTTTCTATCTGTTGGAGGGGGCTGACAAGGCAGAAACTTGCGTCAGTGCTGTTCTCATAGCCTAAATTTTGATCCTTAAATCTCTGGTGTGAGATGCGAGCTTAGCCTAATGACACAAAGTCATCTTAACTAAAGAACAGGAAGCTTCAGCACAGCTGCCTCTTGCCTTGACAGCCCACAACATTGAAGCCACAGGAATAGAAAGATTGCTGATGAGCAGCAGGGTCAAAGGTACAGAAAAACGTCAAGCTGTTTGGACTGTTTGTTCGAGTAATCATGAGGGATGACCTCAAAGGTCTCTTGGAAACCCTTTTGAATCTGGATAGACTGAGGATGGGCCCTCTTCCACAGCCTTTGACACTACATCTAGAGTTAATAGCATCTTGTATAAATTAATTATCCAGGGTGGAACCCTTTTATCAAGAGGAACAGGTGGGTCAGCAAACTGCCTTGGGAGGACAGGAGGGATGAGAAATGGACTTAGAGGACAGGAAGGTCACTGTGACACACAAGACTTTTTCACTGGGGACTTCGGCCCTTTCAGGGGCAAGGCTGCCACACAATTACCCAGACTACCTTTCAGAACAGCTCTGCTGTGGCCATGCAGTGCAGACAAAATGTCTGAACAGTGTTGCCTTATCCACGTGTGGTTCTCACACAACTATAAAATGCAGCCCAGGTTCCATACAGCCAGTTGTATTTATGCTAGCCCTTGAATAGTCCTTTCCAATTAGCTGCCTTCCCCTCCTCCTTCTCAAGAGTCTTGCTTCTCCGGGTTTGTATCAAATTCCCCTTTGTCTCCATCTCCCTTCCAGGCAGATTTATTTCTTAATGTGAAAGTTCTCTACCTCTCATCTCATTTTCATTTGCCTGTTGCCTCTAGTCTCCGCTGACCCTCCTGACACTTACGCTTTCATTTGTTCGATCAAACCCTTTGATATTGAACACCTTCATCAATTTCCATTGAATTCCAACTTTTCCAGCCCACTTATCCAACTGAAGTCCCACATTGCCGTAAAACAATTGATCCAAAGCATACTTAAGTGGAATGAAAATGCTAAACGTTGTCAGAAAATCCAGTATTGTCAAGCCAGCTCTGTGACTGACTGGTTAATTACAATGAAAGCATCGCTCTATTTCTTATCTGTAAGTCTATGAGGCTGCTCAGTTTGGCTGTGGAAAGAATTTTTATCCCAATACATGCAACATAGCTTCGCCTCACCAAGGCCTCACACCCAATCCCACGCACTGCTTCAAAAGTAAGGACCGCTGCGCACTGCAGCAGCAACACAAAGTGAGAAAGTATGTACTTGAGTGCAGACAGCTCCTTACGATGGTACATAAATAATTAGATCATTAGATAAACACAGGAATAAAACCTGCTCCTGATTCTTGTGAACTGTTTATAGAGGGGGGGGGTCTCTATTGCACAATCCATTTTGCTGTCCCCCACCCTCAGGCCTTCTTGTGATTGTTTTTATGGTGAGGAATTATCTCCCTGCTGGATTGTCCTTCTCAAATAGTTCTGTTCTTCCATTTGAGTAATGATTGATGAGTTTATTGCCATACACATAAATACAATGTACAGTTACACCAAATGTTTTACTTGCTGCAGCCAAACTGGTAAGATACACCAACTGTAATAGACATTAAATTGCCACAAAATACCAAGGCAGAAAAAGAGATAATAATTATAAAAGAATAGATAGAGGAATATTCACAGTTAGTACAAGAATAAAATAGGGATGTCTCAATAATGGTGATGGGCTAGTTTATGATCTGGGATAGGGTAGTACAAAAGTTCAATGGTTTCAATAATTTATTAATTGTCACATAATAATCCATCATACCGCATACTTTAATTTTTGTCTGCTGCAAAGCCAACTGAATCGCCATGAGCATTGCCCGTCGCCCCCGCCCCCCCCCAACAACTGGAGAAAGAGAACAAAAAGTGAGTCACTTCAGAAAATGGATTCTCCTCCAGCGCACCCGCAGTCTCTGTCACTGCTCAGACTCCAGTTCAAACCATCAGCAACCTGAGCGCCAGATCCAAAGCTCCCATATTATATGGAAGCTTTCAGTGCCAGAGGGCTTGTGGGAGGCCTTCTTGCCCTCAGTACCCTCTCAAATCCCATATAACAATTACAGCATAGAAACAGACCACTTGGCCCTTCTAGTCCATGCCAAACACTTTCTCCCACCTAATCCCACTGACTGACACTCAACCCGTAACCCTCCATTCCTATCCATATACATATCCAACCTCCTTAAATGCTAATATCGACTCTGCCTCCACCATTTTGTCTGGAAGCTCATTCCACCCATCCACCACTATCTGAGTAAAGAAGTCCCCCCTCATGCTTCCTCTAAACTTTTGCCCCTTAACTCTCAACTCATGTCCTCTCATTTGTATTTCTCCTTTCTTAAAGGAAAATGCCTCTCCACTCTATCTGTAGCCCTAATAATTTTAAATAGTTCAATCAAATCCCCTCTCAACCTTCTACACTCCAAAGAATAAAGACCTAACTTATTTAACCTTTCCCTATATCTTAGACCCTGTAACCCCGGCAACATTCTAGTAAATCTTCTCTGCACTCTATCCAATTTGTTGATATCTTTCCTATACTTTGGTGACCAAGACTGTACACAATACTCCAAGTTTGGCCTCATCAATACTTTGTACAATTTTAACATAATATCCCAGCTCTTATACTCAATGCTCTGATTTATAAAGGTCAACATACCATAAGCTTTCTTCACCACCCTATCCACATGTGACTTCACCTTCAGGGAATGATCCCCCTGTTCTACTGCACTCTTCAATGCCCTACCATTCACCATGTATGTCCTATTTTGATTAGCCCTACTAAAATGTAACACCTCACATATCTGCATTAAACTCCATCTGCCATCTTTCAGCCCACTCTTCTAACTTACCTAAATCCCTCTGCAAGCTTTGAAACTCTTCTTCACTATTCACAGCTCCACCTATCTTAGTATCATCTGCATACTTACTAGTCAAATTTACCACCTTATCATCCAGATCATTAATGTATAGGACAAATAATAGTGGAGCCAATACTGAACCCTGAGGCACCGGCTTCCAATATGACAAACAGTTATCTACCACTACTCTCTGGCATCACCCATTTAACCATTGTTCAATCCATTTTACTTCTTCAATGTTAATACCTAATGATTGAACCTTCCCTGAGGAACCTTATCAAAGGCCTTACTAAAGTCCATATATACAACATCCACTACCTCACCCTCATCAACTTCCCTAGTAACCTCAAAAAATTCAATAATGTTTGTCAAACATGATCTTTCCCTTGCAAATCCATGTTGACTGTTCCTAATAAAACCTTGCCTATTCAAACATTTATATATACCAACTCTAAGAATACTTTCCATTAACTTACCCACCACTGACATCAAACTTACAGGCCTATAATTACTAGATTTACTCATCGCACCTTTTATAAACAATGGAACTACATGAGCTACCCTCCAATCCTCCAGCCCCATTCCCATTACTAATGACATTTTAAATATCTCCATCAAAGCCCACACTAATTCTACACAAACCTCCCTCAAGGTCCTAGGGAATATCTTGTCAGGACCTGGAGACATATCCACCTTTATTTTCCTTAAAAGCACCAGTACTTCCTCTTCTTTAATCATCATTGTTTCCATAGCTTCTCTACT
Organism: Narcine bancroftii; assembly: GCF_036971445.1. Taxonomy (NCBI): domain Eukaryota; kingdom Metazoa; phylum Chordata; class Chondrichthyes; order Torpediniformes; family Narcinidae; genus Narcine; species Narcine bancroftii. The sequence goes on along the minus strand of NC_091472.1, from coordinate 86,935,564 downwards.
AACTTCCCTTACTTTACACAGATCAATATCTTTAGTAAATACTGAAGAAAAAAATCTGTTCAAACTCTCCCCATCTCTTTTGACTCCACGCATAGCCATCCACTCTTATCCTCGAGGGGACCAATTTTATCCCTCACTATCCTTTTGTTCCTAATATACCTGTAGAAACCCTTTGGATTTACTTTCGCCTTACTTGATAAAGCAACCTCTTATCTCCTCATAGCCTTTCTAATTTCCTTCTTAGGGTTCTTTTTACATTCTTTATATTCCTCTTACACCTCATTTACTTCATGCTGTCTATACTTTTTGTACACCTCTCTCTTTTTTCTGAACCATATTTCCAATAACCCTTGAAAACCAAACTCCCTAAAAGTTCTAACCTTTCCTTTTATCCTAACTGGAACATATTGTCTCTGTGCCGTTAAAATTTCACCTTTGAATGCCCTCCATTTGGGTATGGGGACATTCAAGAGTCTGTATCTGTTGGAAAAAAAACTCTTCTCAAACCTAGAGCTTTTGGATTTCAGGCTTCCATGGAAATGGTTGGCGCTGGGCCTGATTTCGACTTGAAGGTCAACTATCGAAGGCTGAGGGTCAGGTTGGAAAATGCGATGTGTAGATGGGTACTCAATGGCAGGCATGGACATGGTGTATCATAGGGCTTTTTCTGTGCTGTCTGACTTAAATCAAAATCACCCCACCTGACGTATCCCACTCCTTTCCTGAGAGGAGTAACATGGGAGGAACGAGACGGCGTACATAAGCATCACCGTGGAAAATAACTCAACTGGGGCATACACTTTGAGAGTCGCTGAAGGTTGAGCTGAGTGATTCTGTAATGAATCCTGACAGCTCCTTTCATGGGAGGTAAATTAAAGTGGCTTGGGGATAAGTGCTGTAGCACCATGGGTTGCCTGGCTAATGTCCAGAATGCAGCAGAGAGTTTAAAGACTGGAAGGCTGAGAGATTACTTATGAAAGCTTTTATTGATAATGATTTGTATGTGGGATTAAATACCACAGTAGTAAATATATGCTGACAATAAAAAAGTGTTACCTTTTATTATGAGGAGGGCAATATGAAGCTATTTGGTGGATTGTACAGTCAGATGCCAGGTGAAATTTAATGCAGAAAAATGCTAGGCAATAACATTCTGGATGACTGTTTAATCTGTATAAATAGATGCAAATAGTGGGAAGATTGGATAAAGCAGGGTGGTGGGGTAAAGTATTTGGGCATGCAGGTTTATAAATGTAGGAATAAATAAAAAATGAAAAGAGGTAACACTGAAAGGGAGATAAGAGTTGGGCTGCACTTAGAATCAGAGCGAGTGGTTTGGAAGCAGTCAGCACCAAGATTCCAAACTGTTCTTATTTAGGAAATCATTTTATTTTTCAAGTCTTCTCTTTATATTATTTATTAACATATATATGCTATATGTTTACATTGGTGAAGAGTTAAAATAACATATTTCTTTAAAATCTTACTTGAACTGGTACAAGTGAGCAGGAAATTGAAATATATTGCACTAAAAAGTAATCCTTGATCTACTTAAGAACAATAATTTGTCACATTCTAATTAATACTGTTAACAATGGGTTGCTTGCATTGTTTCTTGTTCACTGTGAGTAATTTGATTTTAAGTCACTAATGAAATAAAACAATACAGAAAAAATTAGTAGATGTATGTGGAGTATGTAACATTTATTGTCAATTAATAAAATGAATATTAAAATATTTAAGTTTTCCTATTTATACTCAGCCTAAAAAAACAAAGATTAACTGCTCTTCTGAAAGCCCTAAAATGAATGCTATTAGCAAATTAGGTCAAAGTGATTACCGTAATTCATTCTGGGGGTGAGGCCTGCTGAATTAGCATGGTCTGTTTCTGTTATGAATTTTAAATGAGCCTTCAGATTATAGAACAGTTTTGGTGGTGGGGGGAGAGATGGGGTGGCTGGACTGAATTTCTCTTGAATTTCCTCCAATTTTTGGTTTTAGTTTAACTGACTCCAAGTGCATTGCAAAAGGACTACAACCAGTGGTTTTAAACTTCCACCCAACTTAGGAACCCTACTCTGGGAAGGACACTAGGAATAGTGGAAAAGCAGAAAAAAAGACTATGAAAACCAACAGCATGCTTGGTATATTTCAGTTACCAGACAGGTGGTTTTGTTTTGCATTATAATGGTATTACAAGCTCGTGTTTTCATTTAGTGCTGTGACCATTCACAACTGTGGAGAGAACTGAGTGGCAACAATCAGGTACTGACTGTGCCCAAGGTTTATCCTTTGGAGGAAGAGAGAGAAACATTTGTTGCTTTATCCAGGAAGACAGGTGGTGAGAGGGACTCTTAAAGAGACGGCAGATTTGACCGGCAGGCATTCTAATGAAGGCAGAGGTGGCATGACTTTGTGTGCAATGGACAATTCGGATGATTCTCCTTGTCAGGCGAATTATTGAACCATCATGCCCAAACAAAAGGTCACTGATTGACCCATATTTGGGTAAAGGAAGTAGTAGATTGGTTGCATTGGGTTGTGACCATACTTTTTCGTTTCCCCTATGCAAGGAAAAGGGGAGTTGTGACAACCATTTGTAATAGAGGACTTTTCTCAGCAAGAAACTCGACAAGGATCAGTTGACTGGTCACTCAGTCTCTCCCATCTTCTTTGTAATTACTTCTGGACATCAATTTAAAAGCCTAAATTTCAACACAGGATTTCCAAGACTGAACTGTGAACTGACCTTCCAGAATTATGCCAGAACTGTAATGGTTTGGGTACTCCACAAGTATATTCGTGCATAGTTATGGATAGATAAGTTAATTAAGGTGTTATATGATTAGTAAGTATTAATAAATATATTATTTTAAAGATAACACTGTCTTTGTGAATTTCTATTGCTGCTGGTCTGCAACGTAACAAATAGTGGGCTCATCCGGTATAGCACCAAAATTGGAGCTTATTAATCGATTAATTTCCTTGCCCTCTCTCACCTTTGGTGGAAAGGTGACTCTCGGCCCCAAGCACCTAATGGGAGAGATGCAGGCGGTGGCTGGTGCCTGATTCAATGTGGGAGTAATGGCCATCTTCCTTACCTGTAATTCCCCCATGCAGATGGAACTGCACTCATGCTGGCAGAGTGGTTCCAGCTGCGTGGGATTTATGAACGAAGATGGGCATTGCTCCTGCATTGAGCCATCATCAGCCACTACTGTGATTGACTCTGGGCTCAGTGGCACTGCATCCCTGTTGCTGCATTAGGAGTTAGATGGTGGGACGATGACCGACAGACAGATGGCCGGGGGTGGTGATGGACAGATGACCGGGGGTGAAGGTGACCGATGAATGGATAATCAGAGGAATGAGCAACTGATGGACAGCTGGGGTCAGGCGTCCAATAGATGGCTGGGGAGAAGGGAGTGACCAACGGTTAACCAACGGATGGTTGGGTGTGGAGAGGGGGAGACAGCCAGGGATGAGACGAAGACAGCTTGGGGCATTGGGAGTAGGCAGCCAGGGATGGATACAGCCAGGGTAAGGGGGGGGAGGGCGATGGTCAAGGTGGGCTAGGAGCAAGGTGGTTGGTCATTTTCATTACCAAAAAAAGTACCGGTTTTTGGAGGTTGCCAGTGTTCGGAACCCCAGATAAATGGTTAGGCACATGTATAGCAACGGGGAAGTTTGGAGAGGGGGAGTCAAACTAATTTCCTGAAAGTAAATCTCTTGAGCAGTGGTCACCAATTGAACAAATTGAATTAGAAAACTTAGATTTGAGGCAGAGTAGGCAGAGAGGAGAAGGCAGTTTGAGAGAGAACAAAGGCAGTTGCAATTGGAAAAATATAGATTTGAGGAAATAGAGAAACAAAGGCATTTTGAGAGAGAAGAGGAATCTGCTAAATTAGTTGATGAATATGCTTTAACCCACAAGGTTAAATTTGTACCAAGTAGAACCTTTCAATAGGGTTATCTTTAAAAATATTTATTAACTTATCCAGATAAGTTAGAAAAAAAATCGGAAGTAGTGCTAGGGGTAAAGTTGAAGGCACCGGAATCTGTGATCGTACAAAACAGCACTCAGGTTGAATAACTTGCCAAATCCTTTATCTCCTTCTTTATTGGACCAGAGCTCTGGTGTTAAACCTGAGTGTAAGGATTTGTCGTTATCCTGATAAGAGTTTATAGTGGGGCAGAACAGGGATCCTGATCTTACTGAGTGAGAGATGAGGCCATCTCTGATGATAAAATGAAGGAAGTTCTAATTGGCTATTCTTTTAAGGAAGATGTGTTAATAATAAAGTGGAGAATAGGCAGTTGTTCACCGGGTAGTAGTTCCTAAAGCCTATAGGGATGAAATTTTAACTTTGGCCCAGAGCCCACCCTTGGGTGGTCATCTTGGTGTAAAGAAAACTATGTATAAGATTATGAAACAATACTATTGGCCTAGTTTAAGAAAAAAATGTTGCGACATTTTGCCGGACATGTCACATTTCCTTGGTTGCGGGTAAACCTAATAAGGGCCCCGAGTGGCTCCTTTTCAACCAATTTGACAAACCCTATTCTAAAGTTATTGTAGATTGTGTCAGACTATTGCCTAAGACAAAAGCTGGGAGTTAGTATTTGTTAACTGTCATGTGTACAACCTCCAGATTTCAAGAAGAAATACCATATATAAATATTAAATTTAAAACTGTCAAAAGCTCATAAATTTTTTCACTTTAGTTGGTCTGCCTAAAGAGATCCAATCAAACCAGGGAAGTAATTTCATGTTGCGGCTGTTTCAGCAGATAGTTTATAAATTGGGAGCTAAGCAGATCACATCTTCTGCATATCATCTAGAATCTCAAGGGGCTTTGAAGAGGTTCCATTCAACCTCAAAACCATGATGAGGACCTATTGTTTTGAGAAGGACTGGGATGAGGGTGTCCATTTGCTTTTGTTTACATTCTGTACAAGAATCATAAGGCTTTAGCCCTTTAAGCTGGTATTTGGACATCAAGTTGAGGACCTTTAGTGTTGTTGAAGGAACAATGGGTTATTGAGGATGTGCAGTTGAATTTGTTAGATTATATTTCAAAATTTAAAGATCATTTGCAAAAAGCCTGTAAATTAGCTCAAAAGAATTTTAAAACACCTCAAAGAAAAAAATGAAGGTCTGACTCAATAAAAAGGCTCGGGTGAGAATTTTTAAACTAGGGGAATAAAGTTTTAATCCTGTTCCCAACAAATTCCAATTCCCTTAGGGCTAAATTTTCAGGCCCGTATGAGATAGAGTCAAGGGTGAGTGAAGTTAACTATATAGTTACAACACCTGATCGGAGACATAAAATGCAGAGTGGCCATCTCAACATGTTGAAACCTTTTTTTGAGAACTTGGCTTTTAGCAAGGAATAGCCTTCTCCAGAGAACTAGTTGTTGATGGAAATAAGGAGTCTGGAGATCATGACACAGTACAAGCTGACTCTTGTGAAGGTCACTTCAAACAAACCATTTTGTCTGTCTAATTCAAGGGTTTCGCAGAATTTGGATGCTATGTTGGCTCATCTTCAGGGCCAGGAAAAGGAACAAATTAAACAGTTGCTTTTAAAATAACTTGTCATGATGTTGATGTTGGTGATGCCAGACCTATTAAACAACATCCATATCGAATGAATGTTGAAAAGTGTAAACTGGTGGATCAAGAGATTGAATATATGTTAAAGAATTATATTATTAGATGTTCTACCTCAGTTTGGAGTTCAGCCTGGGTCCTGGTGCCTAAATCAAATGGGACAGTTACATTTTGCAGTGATTATATAAAAGTTAATGTGGTAACAAAGGCAGATGCTTATCCTCTCCCTTGGGTGGATGATTGTGTGGACAAGGTTGGAAAGGCTAAGTTTCTTATGAAGATGGAATTATTAAAAGGTTACTGGTGTATTCCCTTAACAGACAGAGGTAGGGAAATTCTGCATTCGTAATCTCGTCACAATTATATGAATACAATGTTTTACCATTTGGAATGAAAATGCTCTAGGGACATTCCAAAGAATGATTAATTCTGTGATTCAAGTGTTAGAGTATATGAAAGCTTATGTTGATAATTTGGTTATGGGGAATGTTATCTGGGAAGCACACATCTCTGAGTTAGAGAAATTGTTCGACAAACTTTCAAAAGCCAACCTTACTATCATTAATTTGGTCACGCTGCTGTAATTTATCTTGGTTACGTTGTTGGTCAGGACAAATTGGCATTTATTCAAGCAAAAGTTCAGACTATTTCTGAGTTTCCCATTCCCACAGGTAAGAAAGCTATTCGGTTTTTGAGAATGGTAGGGTATTATAGAAAGTTATGTAAAAATTCTGCTGGTATCACCCTTCCTTTAACTAACCTTTCTGAAGAAGAGTGAAAAGTTTGTTTGGACTTAACTTCGTCAGGAAGCATTTGATAACATGAAAGCTATTTTATGTCACCAGCCTGTGCTTAAGTCACCTGACTTTGAAAAGCCATTTTTATTAGCAGTAGGATGCCAGTGATAGGCTGCAGGAGCAGTGCTATTACAACAAAGGGTTGTGATGATGTTGACCATCCAGTGGCTTGCTTATCCAAGAAATACAATGAACATCGAAATAATTATTCTACCATAGAAAAATAATTATTATCACTTGTACTGGCTTTGGAGCATTTCAATGTTTAAATCTCCACAGCTCAGGAACCACTTCTTATGTATATTGACCATAATCCCTTAGGGTTCTTGAGTTAAATGAAAAACAAATATAGATGATTGTTAAACTGGTGTCTGATTCTGCAAGAATATGATTTAATGATAACTCATATTAAAGGCTAGGATAATGTAATTGCTGATTGCTTTTCAAGATGTTAAGTTTGCAGCGTTGCTGAAATAATATTAAATTTTTATGTTTTATCATGTTACAATAGTCAATGTAATATTTTATACATTAAAAGTTGCCATTAAATCTTTGCTCTCTTACAGCTCAAAATTTTCTTTGTTGGGGGAGTTCTTACAAGCTCCTCTTTTCATTTAAGGACTGTCATTTTAAGGGCTAGTACCAGCTGTGACCATTCACAACTGTGGAGAGAACTCAATGGCAACAATTAGGGACTGACCGTGCCTAAAATTCATCCTCTGGAGGAAGAGAAATAAATATTTGTTGCTTTATCCAGGAAGACAGGTGGTGAGAAGGAGTCACATGAGTGGGACATTTAAAGAAACAGCAGATTTGACCAGCAGGCATTCCAATGAAGACAGAGGTGGAATGACTTTGTGTGCAATTAACAATTTGGATAATTCTCCTTGTCAGAGGGATTATTGAGCCACTGTGGCCAAAGAAAAGGTCAATTTAATTGTCCTATATCTGGGTAAGGAAGCAATGGAATTGCCGCATTGGGTTGTGGCCATTGTTATGGTCATTTCAACTGACCTGAGCTTGGGCTGTGGAAGCATCGTGGAAGTCACCTGTTTTGTTTCCCCTATACAAGAAAAAGGAGATTTGTGACAACCATTCATATGAGAGGATACTACTCAGCAAGGATTTGTGTGTTTTCAGCAGTCCGGTCACTCATTCTCTCCCATCTCCTTCATCATTACTTCTGGGCATCAGTTTAAAGGCCTGAGTTTCAACACAGGATTTCCAAGACAGAACTGTGAACTGACTTTCCAGAATTGTGCCTAAGGTGTATTGGCTTGGGTACTCCACACACATATTTGCACATACTTGGGGGTTAAGTTTAGATAAGTTCATTAAGGTTTATATTATTAGTAAATATTAATAAATATATTATTTTAAAATAACACTGTTTTGGTGAATTTCTGTTGCTGCTGGTCTGCAATGCAACAATGGAAACATTAAAAAGGAGATCTCAGTATTGAAAATAATGAGTGATTTTGATATGGCACATTCCATTTCTTTCCACTTATTAATCAGACAGCAAATTACATCAATTTAGATCATTAGGATGAAAGGGAAGGGAGATAACAGGAGAATTCCTTTTAAATAATGTTAACAGGAAGGATTATGCATGCCAATAACATCATTACTAACATGCCATTAGAGAAATGGATAAACAATTGAAAAAAATATCTGGCAGGGGTGAGATTTACTAATGGCCCAAATCCCATGGAGACTAAATTCTCAATGGACATAATATGCATCTCCTGATCAGTAGAGTAGGGTAAACACACATATAAGCATTTTGACTTTGCAAATGACATCATAGCTTTGCTTTAAATCAGCGATCTCAACCTTTTTCTTTCCACTCACATACCACTTTAAATAATCCCTATGCCATTAGTGCTCTGTGATTAGTAAAGGATTGCTTAAGGTGGTTTGTGATTGGAAAGGGAAGGTTTAGAATCACTGCTCTAGACCCAATTGTTATTGAAATATTTTGCTTGAGAAAAATTGTCATTGGCCCATTTCCTTTGGAGGTATGAAACCATGCATATAATGAGTCAATAAGGTACGGTTAAAATGGTGGTTTTCAAACTTTTTTTTCCCACCCACCTTAAGCAATCCCTTACTAATCACAGAGCACCTATGACCTAGGGAATACTTAAAATGGTTTATGAGTGGAAAGAAAAAAAGTTAAGAACTGCTGGTTTAAAGGAATATGGAACACATACAACAAGGATGAGCCAGATGTTTTGGATATTTAAGTAAATGTGTCACCTGTTACAACTCTTATGGTAGGTCCATATATCTGAGAGGTGAACCACTGTGAACTTTATCCTGAACCATTGTGCCTATCTGTTAGTGCACAAGACCATCTTTGTCAGGTGCCAATGTACGGAATATAATGGGGGACCAGCATTTTGGACATCTCACCAGAGTTGAGTTGTTAGTTTCCCTTGAACCTGTCCTTGAAGTTGGCAATGAGAAAGGTGGACAGGAGTGTTCCTGGGTTACTGAGGGAATCACATCAGGCAGCCCTCCCTTCTGATCCATGATGAACCTTGCAGTCTCCATATCTGGTGTAAAATGTGGATCTTGTCCACAACCCATAACTGAGAAAGGAGGTTAACTGCACAAGATATGTGAACGATAAGATTTACAAGCCTTGGTCTAATCCAGGTTAATGTCTCTTTCTATCACCTAACCCTGCGTCATCCCCTCCATTTTCCATCTTTCCATCTGAATGGACAGCTTTATAAATTTGCAATACGACCAATAAAAAAAGTGTGGTTAGAACATAGAATATTACAGCACAGTGCAGGCCTTTCCCTTAATGTTGTGCCAACCTAAATATTCCTACTAAAAACAATACTAAACCCTTCCTACCTCATAAACCTCTATTTTTCTTTCACCCACGTGCCTGTCTAAAAGTCTCTTAAATGCCCCTAATGTTCATCCTCCACCACAAGACCTGGCAATGTGTTCCAGGCACCCAAAACTCTCTGTGCAAAAAACGTACTCCTGATGTTTCCCCTAAACTTTCCTCTCTTCATTTTGAAGAGATGTCCCCTGGTGTTTGCTATTCCTGCCCTGGGAAAAAAGATACTGGCTGTCCATTTTATCTGTACTTCTCAGAATCTTGTAGACCTCTATTAAGTTTCCTCTCATCCTTCTTTGCTCCAAAGAGAAGTCCTAGCTCTGCTAACTTTGCCTCATAAGACATATTCCAATCTAGGCAATATCCTCGTAAATCTCCTATGCACCCTCTCCATAGCTTCCACATCGTTCCTATAATGAGGTGACCAGAATTGAACACAATACTCTAAATGTGGTCTCACCATAGAGTAACAACGTGACCTCTATTTTTCAACTCTATCCCCTATTAGTGAAGCCCAACATCCCATAGGCCTTCTTAACTATCCAATCAACCGATGTGGCAACGTGAAGAGATGTATGGATTTGGACTTCAATGTCTCCTTGTTCCTCCACGCTGTTAAGTATAGGAAGGTTAATCATCTTCTCAGTTAAAAAACATGTATTTGAAATTTTACATCCATTTCAGAGGAAAATATGACTTTCACACAAAAGTCAAACAATGTGCAAATAGGCCCAACAGCCCAACTTGCCCCACTAACCAAAATGTTCCACCTTTACTAGTCCTACCTACCTGTGTTTGGCCTATAACCCTCACAACCTATCCTATCCATGTATCCATCCAAATGTTGCTTAAACATTGCAATAGTACTTGTCTCAACCACCTCCTCCAGCGGCCTGTTCCATACACCCACCACCCTCTATGTAAAAAAAGTTACCTCTCAGGTTCCTGTTAAATCTCTCTGCCCCCTCATGTTACACCTATGTCCTCTGGTTCTTGATTCCCCAATGCTGGGAAAGTGTTCATCTGATCTATTCCTCATAATTTTGTACACCTCGATGAGATCACCAGGAATGAGTGCTCCAAGGAATATATCCCTAGCCTGTTGCTCAGGCCCCTCAAGTCATGCCAACATCCTCATGGATTTTCTCTGCACCCTCTCCTGCTTGACAGAGATCTAGGTCAATCATCTTTACAGTTATTGTTTTAATTTTTAAAAAATATGTACATTATTGGTACGCATATTTTTTTAAAAACATTCCTTGCACCATCAAACCAAACATTCTTTTAGAATGCATAAAGGCCACCCATGCATCCTCTTTAAGCCATGGATCCATGTCATGTTTATGAGACCCAGTCCCCATTGTCCTTTGTGGGGGCAGGACCCTAGACTATTGACCTTCCCCACAGAGCCTTTAAGATGGTTGCACTGAGACTATTCATTAAAAAAAACCTAATACTTTACAAATATTTACAGGTTAAGTCAGTCAGTGGGGGGGGGTCTAGTAATTCTGGTTGAGCACTGCAGCACTGGAGCACTTTGGGCTTCCTGAACTTCCTGGACAGGGTCAGTGGGTCTCGAGGGCACCGGCTCAGGTTGTGGGTGGATTGGTCCACTTCCCAAGCAGTGTCTTCCGGGACCCTGAGTGGGGTACTTGGTAGTTCCTAGCTCACTTGAGGCATCGGATCATTCGTTCTGGTGGACGCCAGGTCTCTGATCGAGACGGTGTCCTCTCTGCCATCAGGGTATGCCACGTAGGGTTGGCGTGCAGCAAGTGCACCTTCTTGATCAGGGGGTCTGACTTGCTCCTCCTTATGTGCTTTCACAGCAGAACTGGCCCCAGTTACATTAGCCAAGCCGGGAGAGTAGTCCCAGATGTGGATTTCCTCTGGAACATAAACATAAGCTCATGAGGAGTTGCGATGGTCGCTGTTATTACGAGCCCAAAGGACCCCACAATCCAGCAGCAATAGATATTCACCACAACATGTAGTTACTTAAACAAAAGTTGTTTTGAATGATCTTTAAACATGAAAACAGAATCAAACTTTAACTTATCACTATTAACTTAACTAACTCAACTTAACCCCCTTCTAATTCCAAGCACACGTGTATGTAATGTGTGTGTAAATGTAAGAAAAGTTATTTGGTTTACAGTTCAATCTCACTTCTCATTCTTCCAAGTTCACTGGTTGCAGGCAATTCTTACACTGTGCACAGAATTTAACATGTATAAAGTTCACCAGGTTTTGGTGCTTGAAAGTTAAATGTTTACTGCTCATGAAAGTTCTTGTAGGTTTACAGAGAGAGATGTGTTGTTCCAGGATTTCCACAACTGAGGTACCACCATTAGTCACCTCAATGTCTTACTAATGAATCTTGCCCCATCAGGGTTCTCCAGATGATAACCTCTTTCTTTCAGGCTACCAGAGTTTCTTTCTGTCCTCTTACTCCAAGAGAAACATCAGACAGAGAGCACTTCCAGCCATCCACCACTCTGGAGCTTTTGTTTCAGTTCCAACAAGCTTCTCCTGGCATGTCTTTTTCTCTCTCCATCAGAGATTCAATCTGCTAGCCACATGTCCTTCTCTCTCTCACTTGCAAAACCCCTCCTTCTCCAGCAAACAATAGGAGTCAGTCTTCTAGTCCATTTGTTGTTTTAGGTAAACAAACCTCACAATGACCTCTGAGTGAGCACTTTGCAGAGAGGTCAAAAGCCTTGCAAAAAGGTCCAACAAAGATAACCTGACTCCAGTTGTTCTTCCAAGACAATAGCCTATTCATTTCATGACATCATTTCAATTAGCACCTACTTGTGAAATGTGCATATATTCGGTAAAGTCACTGAATATAAATTCTTCAATATTTCAAATAAGATCTGCTCTAATTTACCAATTTATCTCCCAAAAACATCTCCAAATATTGCATCACACTGTGCTGAGCAACAACCTTATGGAGTGGAGCACTGTGCATAGAACTTCTTGCCAGCGTGAGTCTGGAAGGCCTTTGGATCAGAGAGCCAATTTCACGCCCTTCCATACAGTTGTATTCTCTTTTTCAACTTGTCCATTCCCCCGGGCATTGTAGCATGCCATCCTGCTTGAGGCAATGCCCTTTGCGAGTAGGTACTTGTGTAGCTCTTCACTCATAAATGATGATCCCCAGTTGTTATAGATATAGCTGGCTTACTCAAACAGGGTGGAACTAGAGTACAAGACCCTGATGACCATGGTGTGGTCATGTCTAGGCAGGGGATGGTGGAAAGGAGGGGGCCCTTGAAATCGACACTGAGTTGTTCAAAGGGGCAGGATGCCTTTAGCAGATGCGCTTTGTCATGGCAGTAGAAGTGTGGTTTGCACTCCACACAGACCTGCCAGGACCTGGTCATTTTCCTGATGTCCTCAACAGAGTATGGCAGGTTGCATGCCTTGATGAAATGAGCCGTGCAGGTGATGGCTGGGTGGAAAAGCTCATCATGTAGTGACTGAAACTTGCCAGTATGTGCAGAGCCACAGCTTCCTCGCGATAGAGCATCTGGAGGTTCATTGAGAGTACTTGGCCTGTAGGCTACATCGTAATTATAGGTGGAGAGTTTGATCCTCCACCAAGTGATCTTATCATTCTTTATTTTGCCCCTTTTTGTATTATTAAACATAAATACCGCCAATTGCTGGTTGATGAGCAGTATAAATTTTTTGGCAGCCAGGTAATGCCTCCAGTGCCTGATGGCCTCTACAATAGCCTGAGCCTCTTTCTCCACAGAAGGGTTCCGAAGCTCATGGCCTTCTTGGGTGCAGGAGAAAAAGGCAACCGGCCTGCCCACCTGGTTAAGGGTAGCAGCCAGAGCTACATCAGAGGCATCGCTTTCCACTTGGAAGGGTGCATTCTAGTCCACCGCATGCATGGTGGCCTTTGCGATGTAGCTCCAAACGTAGTAAAAAACTGACTGGGCTTTGGCCGATAATGGGAAAGAGGTGGATTTTAAGAGGGGGTGGATCTTATCTGTGTAGTGAGGGATCCACTGGCCACAGTAGGAGAAGAAGCCTAGGCACCTCCTTAAGGATTTCATAGTCCTCGGGATCAGGAGGTCTAACAGGGGGCACATTCGATTGGGGTCAGGGCCAATGATGCCATTCTCCACCACATAGCACAGAATTGCCGAATGTTTCATCCAGAACATACACTTACTGAGTTATACGTGAAGTTCAGGGCCTTGGCCGTGTGGAGAAACTTCTGGAAGTTGGCGTCATGGCCTTCCAGAGAGTGTCCACAAATGGTGATGTTGTCGAGATTAGGTAAGGTGTCTTTCAATTCGTACTTATCAACCATTTTGTCCATCTGTCTCTGGAAGACCAAGACTCCATTGGTGATTACAAAAGGGACCCTCCAGAACTGATAAGTGTCATCCATCTGTCTCAAATGCTGTGTAGGGGTAATCCTCGGAATGGATCAGTAACTGACGGTGTGCAGCTTTCAGATTGATGGTCGAATAGACCCGATACTGTGCAATTTTGTTTACCATGTCTGAAATTTGAGGAAGGGGGGGGGGGTACACATCCAGGAGTGTGAAGTTATTAATTGTTGGGTTATAGTCAGTCACTAGCCTTGACTTTTCTTCCCTTTTCACAACTACCACCTGGGCTCTCCATGGGCTTTTGCTAGGTTCAATGATGTTTTCTTTTTGACAGCTGCTGTGTCCAGGCTCTAATAAATTCCTGCTCTCCCACACTGTATTGTCTGCTCCTTGTATCTATTGGCTTGCAATCAGTCAAATGTCCGTTTACTCTCACCTCCATCGAAGATTTATTCACTTGATGAGGTGATGCCTGATCCAGGACGACCAAAGCCAGTGCTCTGGAAATCCCATTGCTCCCCATGCTGATGTCAACTCTCTCCTCTTGGCCCACAGGCAGGCAAGATGGCTGCCCTCCATCTTGATCCAATGAAGGTCTAGGTGGCACCGACTTTGATGTGTGGCAAAGTGGCCGCTGTGGATTCCTGTGATGCTTTACTTCTATTGGCGGGTCCTGCCATGAGACACAGCAAGATGCTGGCAGCAAACAGCACAGAGAGGCTGAGGCCAGTACTTCAAGACTCAAGCATGGGTCGAGCGATGATTCGGGGGTTGCACACATGTTTGCCCTCCTTGGGTTCCCTTTAGCCCTGCAGACCTTTACCCAGTGCCCTCGCTTACTGCATCCTGCGCATATGGAGTCCTTCGCAGGGCATTGGGGGTGGGAGTACTGAGCCTGTCCACAGAAGTAGCATCCTCGGTCGCAGTAGTCGGTGCTGGGGCTGCGGGGGTCACTGGCACCCCAATAACGTGGACCTCTGAAAAGGCGCTGCTTTTGCCTGTGAGGTCGTCAGCTCCCAGTTGGACCTGCTCGAGCACTTTCGCCAGCTCCAGGGTGCTGGCCAAGTCTTTCTTCCCCAACTCCAGCAGTTGCTGCCTCACGTACCTTGACCTCACCCCTGCCATGAGGATGTCCCAGATTTGTTCCTCTTCTCTCACCCGGGCCATGGCCACTTTATAGTGACATTTTCTGGTCAGGGCCCACAGTTCAAGAACATAATTGTCCAATGACTCACCCGGATGCTGCCGACTTTCAGAGATCCGGTGCCTCACCAGCACGTTGTTCTGGGGCCTCGTGTAACGTGCCTTCAAGGCTTCTATGGCTGACTTGTATGTGGCACAGTCTCTGATAACAGTTAATCCTTTGGGGCTGACTTGAGCCGGAGACTATCAGGGTTAAAGACATCTCGTGTGGCCATCAGGTAGGACTAGAAGTACTCCAGCCAGTAGGTGAACTCCTCCGGCGCCTCAAGGGACAGAGCGTCGACCTGGAGCATGTCTGGCTTCAACAGGGCTTCCATCCTGCTTCATAGTTAAGCTATTAAAATTGTAACGTGATTTATTGCATTCAGAGACAGTGAGGAACACAAGCAAGCTTTTAAAAGCTTACAATCAATGGCCAGTAGATACAATAGTCCTCAGGTGAACCTAAGGTAAGGTGGGAAACCAGGATGTATATTGGGGTAGGTGAGGGTGGAGCCAAGAGAGGAGCCAGACATCAGAACAATACATAGTCAGTGAATTCCAGTTCACTCCACACTTAATATCAATGCCCCGAAAGATGAAGGCCTTACACCATTTGAGTACCAGTGTTATCCAGTTCCATAACTATGTTTTTTTTAATCCTAAAGCTAATAGAATTGTGGTCTCTGCTTTGAAACTCTTCCCTTCTGATACCTTAGTTACCTGACAAGCTTCATTCCCCACAACAAGGTCCAATATTGTCCTTTCCATTGTCGACCTGTTCAGATATTGCTGTAGAAAGTTCTCCTGGACACACATAACAAAGCTTACCTCATCCAATCCCTAACACTTTGACATTCTCAGTCAATATTGGGGCAGTTGAAATCACCTACAATAATTGCTTTACTATTTTTGCAGACTTCAGCAATCCCTATGCATTTTGTTTTACCTATTTGATCCTCTAGCTCACAGTAACTGTTTAGTGGCCTTTTGAATATATATATATATCCATCAACATGATTATTTCTTTTCAGTTCCTGATTTTCAGCCATACTCTCATGTGATTGTTCTCCAGCAATATCCTCTTTAAAGACTACTGTGATATCTTCTTTGACTAATATTGCAACCTCCCAACATCTCTCTTCCTACTGTTCCTATCATACCCGTAACTCTGATACCCCAGTACATTGAGCTGCCCATCCTGATCCTCCTTCAACCACGTCCCTGTTATGTCTACAATATCCCATTGTTCTGTATCTATCCACACCCTAAGCCTGCCCACTTTCCCCATCAAAATACAACAATGTTCTCCTTCCTTACCTCAATGCTTGTCCTCTGCATCCTGCTCTGCTTCCACACATTTTCTTTGCTTTTCTTTTTATCCTTGTTCTTTTTTTGTCCCTTGCTCTCCATTTTAGGTTCCCTCTGCCTGCCAGACTAATTTACAAACTCCTGGGGAAACAGAAATTATCCCCTCTAGAATATTGATCTTCCTCTGGTTCAGGCATAACCTGTCTCCCTTCTATAGGCCAGCATCTCCCCAGAAAAGATGTCAATTGTTTAAAAATCTGAGACATTCTCTCCTTCACCAACTGCTCAGCCACATGTTCATACACTCTATTCCAACTCTCTCTGCCTGCAGACGTAATCCAGATGTCACCTCCTTGGATTAGAAGTCTCAACCCAACAGTTCTGTCGGGACCTCCCATATACATCAGTAAAACCTCCATGAATATATCTCCAATTCTTGCCTGGAAATGCTGCAACTCAGTGTATTGCTGAATTACCTAAGCTTTATTTCATTCTTCTTCTTCTTCTTCTTTGGCTTGGCTTCGCGGACGAAGATTTATGGAGGGGGTAAAAGTCCACGTCAGCTACAGGCTCGTTTGTGGCTGACAAGTCCGATGCGGGACAGGCAGACACGGTTGCAGCGGCTGCAGGGGAAAATTGGTTGGTTGGGGTTGGGTGTTGGGTTTTTCCTCCTTTGCCTTTTGTCAGTGAGGTGGGCTCTGCGGTCTTCTTCAAAGGAGGTTGCTGCCCGCCAAACTGTGAGGCGCCAAGATGCACGGTTTGAGGCGATATCAGCCCACTGGCGGTGGTCAATGTGGCAGGCACCAAGAGATTTCTTTAGGCAGTCCTTGTACCTTTTCTTTGGTGCACCTCTGTCACGGTGGCCAGTGGAGAGCTCGCCATATAACACGATCTTGGGAAGGCGATGGTCCTCCATTCTGGAGAACGCTTCATTCATCTATGGACATGTTAAAACAAAAGATAATTTCTGCCTTGAATGAACTATATAAGTGGAACAGTGGTAAGAATTTATTTCAGTAAGTCCAGTGTTGCCTGGAAATGCTGCAACTCAGTGTATTGCTGAATTACCTAAGCTTTATTTCATTCATCTATGGACATGTTAAAACAAAAGATCATTTCTGTCTTGAATTAACTATACAAGTGGAACAGTGGTAAGAATTAATTTCAGTTAGTACAGTGTTGTGTTAAGGTTTTGATCGTTTGCAATGAAAATGATGGAATCTAATAGCTTCAAATCGATCACTCTTGGTAAAGAACATATTTCAAGTTAGCTAAATCATCTTGGAAAGAAATGGCAGTTCTGTAATTGTCTTCTTTCTTTGGCTTGGCTTCGCGGACGAAGATTTATGGAGGGGGTAAAAAGTCCACGTCAGCTGCAGGCTCGTTTGTGGCTGACCAGTCCGATGCGGGACAGGCAGACACGATTGCAGCGGTTGCAAGGGAAAATTGGTTGGTTGGGGTTGGGTGTTGGGTTTTTCCTCCTTTGCCTTTTGTCAGTGAGGTGGGCTCTGCGGTCTTCTTCAAAGGAGGCTGCTGCCCGCCAAACTGTGAGGCGCCAAGATGCACGGTTTGAGGCGTTATCAGCCCACTGGCGGTGGTCAATGTGGCAGGCACCAAGAGATTTCTTTAGGCAGTCCTTGTACCTTTTCTTTGGTGCACCTCTGTCACGGTGGCCAGTGGAGAGCTCGCCATATAATACGATCTTGGGAAGGCGATGGTCCTCCATTCTGGAGACGTGACCCATCCAGCGCAGCTGGATCTTCAGCAGCGTGGACTCGATGCTGTCGACCTCTGCCATCTCGAGTACCTCGACATTAGGGGTGTGAGCGCTCCAATGGATGTTGAGGATGGAGCGGAGACAACGCTGGTGGAAGCGTTCTAGGAGCCGTAGGTGGTGCCGGTAGAGGACCCATGATTCGGAGCCGAACAGGAGTGTGGGTATGACAACGGCTCTGTATACGCTTATCTTTGTGAGGTTTTTCAGTTGGTTGTTTTTCCAGACTCTTTTGTGTAGTCTTCCAAAGGCGCTATTTGCCTTGGCGAGTCTGTTGTCTATCTCATTGTCGATCCTTGCATCTGATGAAATGGTGCAGCCGAGATAGGTAAACTGGTTGACCGTTTTGAGTTTTGTGTGCCCGATGGAGATGTGGGGGGGCTGGTAGTCATGGTGGGGAGCTGGCTGATGGAGGACCTCAGTTTTCTTCAGGCTGACTGGAAATGTTTGGTCTGTAATTGTATTGAAGGAATAAAATAGCTGTCTGGGAGCATGACAATGGCCTTCCCATTTGCATGAGTCATTGTCATTAAGGTCCAGGGCACACCCATGCATATGTTTTTTAATTTTATGAATTGGTTTCCAACCAGTTCAGGAAATACAGGCTCAGGGCTGGATTAAGGTAGTGTGGGGCCTGTAGCATATATTATAAGAGGGTCCTAAATTGTGCCGGCTAGCATATGCGCGGTAAGGGGGATGCGTGACTGCAGCACCCCTTCCCCCCGAGGGAGTTTCTGCATGTCCGTTTTGGTAAGTTTAGAATAGTCTTCATTATTCTCAACAAAATAATGCTAGCTTTCTCACATCACTGTATATTCAGTGATTACATCCTTTATGAAAGGTTAGCATAATTTTTGCCTCCACTCTGTTAAGCTTTCATATTTCCCATCAATTTCCCCCCACCCCCAAACCCTAACACCCATTATATAACACTGATCCTATTACTTACATGTAGGTATCAACTTCAAATGTCAAAAGTATTCATTCTAGAAGTGTGCCCCAATACTTCAGTTCAGTCTCCATTTCTTTCACAAGTTGGGAATCGACAAATTGCGCAGCAGCTATGAGATACTACACTCCCATAGTCCATGTTATTCACCCTGATTGAAAGAGATAATTGGCTAAAATCGCTAACCTTATTAGGTTTATGTTAAACATCCAGTCAGTCGTTCATAATTCATAGCACATAAAGTAATAGAGCAAGTCAGCAAGCATTTAGCATGGGGCCCTTGAAAAAGTGGGGCCTGTAGCTACTTTTGTTACTAGATTAATCGGCAATGTAACAGGCTCAATTCAGAGGGAAGCCCATGTTAAATGTGGGTGAACTGGGTCAGGGTCCATTCTAATCAATGGGAGGGAGCCAATGGAAGAATTGACTGTCGTGCAATACACAAAAGTGCTGGAGAAACTCAGCAGGTCGCAGGAAGCAAAGGAGCTGAACCCTTCATCAAGGCATTGAGTTTCTCCAGCAATACAATCACATCTGCAGACTTCCCTGTTTAACTACTTGAGTGAATATTTTGGTTGTGTCAGGGGCAAAGAGAAGCAAAGAACTCATCTTTTCAGTTAGACTTTGCAATGGTGAAATTGTGGAAAGAAAGAATCTGCCCACAGTGATCACAGGCAATGTTTACATAAACTGTTTCAAGTACCATACAATGTCAAGAAAATGCTGCATTTCTGTAGTGTCATGTTACATCTAAGCACTTTACAATAACCAAAATTTTTTGGAATGGTTAAGTCTGTTAAACAGTGGGTTTGACAGCTTGAAGACGGATCATGCCTTCTTCTCTCTCCATGATGCTGCCAGAATTGCTGGGTACCTCCCATGTTTTCAGATTTCCAGCATCTGCTATTTATCGCTTTAGGATTTTTTTTTCACTGAAATTAGGGGGTTCTTTTCTCAATTATTTTCAAAATTTGTAAGATTAAATATTTCCTGGTTTATGACCCCATTGGTAACCTTATATTTTTCATTATTAGTGGTGGTCTGTCTGTGTTAAGCCTCTGTGAGGTGGGGTTAGATATGCAGAATAGTAATTTAATTTTTTTCCCACTTCTTTTTAACATAACATAGGTTACAATATAATCTGTATTATTCTATAAGATTTATTAATATTCTATTTTATTCTCATGTACATATGTAACACTTATTCAATGAATTATAAAAATATTGAAAAGATTTTTTTCGTATTGACATTGGAATCACATTATTTTTGTGTTCCCTTTCCCTCTCCCCTCTATCACTCGGAATAGTTTCGCTCAACTAATGCTCATTTCTTCACAATTTTAAATCCAAGGGTTTAAAATCCTAATCCTCTTACTCTGGGGAGAAGAAACCCAGTCCCTTTCCTTTCGCTAACATTACGAGAGAAAGGAGAAGCAGGGAGATAGGACCTTCAGTTTTAATTGTTTCACAATTTGCTTCCAAACACCGCAGTTTAAGATCCACAAGAATTCAGTGCACGCCATTGATAGACTGTGTACTGTCTATGTGCTGGAGAGCTTCACTCACACCTGCTTAGGAATCAGATGCACTAAGCATAATGGTCTTTGAGATAATCAGCAAAGGCTTTTATTTCACAGAATGCTGATGGTAAAGGATTTTTTTTTGGCATCCAACCACTTTGGGGGGGGGGGGGTGGGGGGGGGGTTTCACTCCAAACCTGCCTTTGCTGTAATTTTTCTTGAAGTGTATCATATTTGAATTATTTAATCTTTGCTGAAAAAGCACATGCCCCTGGGACAGCCATCCTTGATGGTTTTCTGACTTGCCTTGTTTTCAGGAATTTTCCCTGCCACGTAGAGGGCTACAGCAAGCTTATTCTATAGATAGATAGTGCAAATGTGAAGCCCAAGGCCATTGCCTTTCACCACTGTGACTTCCAGACTCAGACTATTTCAACAGACCAGTGGCTTCACTAGGGTTGGTGTCACCCAGTGAGGTAACTCATGGTGTCACCCTACCCCCTCCCCCCCCCCCACCATGGACCTCTTCCCATACCAGACCATACAGATTCCTTGGTAATGTTTTTTTGTACTCATTTTACTTGTAAATCGTAATTTCCGTACATCATTGAATGTAATTGCAAAGGTAGTGAGATAAACAACTAGCAAAATTAAAATACATCCTAAATGTATTTACATTTACACAGGGAGTTCATAGTTTCTTTTAATTACTACTTCATTCTCAAAAAAGTTATTGATATAGGTTCATAAATACTAATTAACGCAATATTCTAGCTAAAACACCAGAAAATTTGACAAAAGCAGCAACTGTAAAAACACCAGCAGGAATGAAAACAACAGCGCGTGCAGAAGAAACCATGTGATTGGAACGTCATTGTAATTGGGTAATAATGACAGCTCTGATCAGAGCACATCAGAAGATTCAAAAAATAAATTAGCATAGAGTTTTAACCTTGTAGATATAGTGATACATATAAGCTGGGCTTATGAAAAATGTTTTTGTAGTTTTAACTAACTACAGGGATATTTTTATAAAAAATAATAAACTGCTGCTAAAGCACCACACAAAAATTTATAGACAGTCATTTTGGTGTCATCCCCTCTGATGGTGTCACCGCTCTCGTGATGCCAGTGTGACAGACCGGATCTGTGTTTTCGACTGTGTTAATAGCTCCCGGTACACGGGCTGTGTTGAAAACATGAGTGTCACAATTTTGTGAAGCCTTGCCTAGGTCAAGGCCAGCTACTATTTTAGAAGGAGTGAATCCTATTTCACCTCAGCAACTATAAGCAGTAGTCACTATGGTGGTCCCACCAGTCAATAATTTGGTAAGGATGTAACAAAGACCTTATCTCCTGACTGGGTCTGCTACTGCTGGAGGCAGCGTCACTATTGCTGGTTAAAACACTGGTTGGTGGCTGTCTCATTGTAACAGACCTAATGCTTTCATCGGCTCACCAACCGGTGTGACCTGGCTCTGAGGAAAGAATGATTGGCCATCTTCTAGCCTCTTCTATGCCTCTGCTGTCAAACTCCAGGATAGCAGTCTGGATGGTGTTTTGAACTACACCATCTACAAGGCTGGGCAACCAACAGATACAACTGCAAGCTAGATGCTGCTTCTAGACTCCTGATTAAACTGGTAAACAATGCCAAGCCACATGAGCTTGACAGACATTTGAGATCATTTCTCAGAATGACCAGACATGACCATGGTCCTGGAATCTCTCCAACTACATCAAGAACTGATTTTGGACCAGAACATTAAAGGAAAATAATTAATCTCTGGGCACAAAACTCTTTTTAAAAAAATTATTTCCAACATGGTAGAAACTAATTCCAGCCATTGATGCCCATGCTGCCCAATTACACCCAATTAACTTCCCAAGCCTATGTATTTTGGAGGGTGGGAGGAAACCAGAGCACCTGGGGGGAAAAAATGGGGAGAATATACAAACTTACAGACAATGCTGGATTCCAATCACTGGCGCTGTAATAGTGCTGCGTTAACCGTTAGGCTAACCATGCCACCACTCTGTAATTAACTGCTTAGTTAAAGACTTTTATCTTGGCTTTCTTTCATTTTTCATTTGTTTGCTCTGTACTTTGGTTTTCAGGTTCCCAATGGTGACATTTAAAGCTTACTTCACTTCTCAGGCAGGAGAGTGAACCTCTGTAAACGCTTCTCTCCTTCCATGTTTTGAATTCCTTCTTTGACAATCAGGCCCTTTCAATAAACATTCGGAACACTTCCTCTGCATTACTTCACTCGCTTCCTTTATGTGTGAAGAATGGTGGGAACTTCGGGAATTTTGAGTGCTTTCCTTTAGTATCATGTTTTCACTTTGTTTAAAAATAAACAAACTGCTGGGGGAAATTTGTGTGTTATGCAGCATCTGTGAAGGCAAAGGGACAGTTGATGTTTGGGGTTGACATCCTGAATTTACTTTGTTTATTCAACTCTATGCTTATTTCTACAAGCTCTGACGATATTGCCTTTAGACCCAGCATCCAGGCAGCTTACGTTTCCCTGCACAGCAGCGGCAATCTTTGACATTTTAAAATGAATCTCAGTTTTGCTCTTGTCCTTTGTACACACTGGAGCAGCAGTCTTACTACATGTTTTACTTGGCAATTCCACTGCTTTGGTGTTTTCAATGTATTCCCAAATATCAGATTCACCTCTGATAACTACTATGTCTGAATCCACACACTAACTTGTTCCTTGTCTTTATGAGAATTGTTTGCCAAGTAACTACAGTCATCTTTCAGTTCAGCTACATAAATATCCACATTCATTCAATTGTTTTGACTGTGAATCAGACATTTACCTCTGCAAAATCTCTCTAACCTAAACTCATTAACATTGTTACAAACAAAAAAATGCACCAGAGTCAACTTTCTTAGAAGCCTGAGGAAATTCCGCATGTCCCTGAGGTCTCTTGAGGATTACCATAGAAAATACCCTGTCCAGATTCACCACTGCATGGTGCAGGATTGCTCTGCCCTAGACCCCAAGATACTCCAGAGGACTGTAAATGCAGCTCAGGTGACCGTGCAGACCAACCTCCCCTCCATCGACTCTGTCTGTAGCTCCTGCTGTTTTTGAAGATGGCTAACCAATAAAGGGAACCATCCTACCCCTGTCATACTCTCAACTTCTCCCTTCCATCAAGGCAGAAAATTCATGAGCTTGGAAGAACGAACATTCAGATACAAGGACAATTTCTTTCCCTCAATCATCAGGCATTGGGAAAAGGTGAAACTCTACTCCTTTTTAGCATTCTTTTCTCTATTCCTTACACTATTTGACATATTGTAACACTGACAATATTATTTATTGATTTGTTTGATTTTTATAATTGCACTATCTGCTGTTGGAGCTGATTTGCCCGGACAGCACACAAAATAAAGTATTTTTACTGTAACAATAACCAATTTAATTCAGTTTTTATGACCAGTATCTTCCAGTTCAGCAGGTTTCTCACTTAACTATTTGTTGGAGTTCTCATCTCTCTAATTAGCATCGACCTCTCTTTTCTTTCATCACAAAGAACAGACATAGAACATAAAAGGAACGGGAATTGTCCTTCTGGCACACCGTTCACGTGGCTGGCTGCACTTACCCACCTGTCCCCCCTTAATTCCTCTGCTTTTTAAAAATGTGCTTGTACCTTACCTACATTTAATGAGGCAGCCCCAGCCGCTTCATTGGTAACAGAATTCCATGGATTCACATTGGTCTGTGGGAGAAGGAATTCCTCCCCATATCTGTCTTAAATCCACCCCCTGAATTATAAGGCTAGTTCTGGTCTCACCTCCAGGTGAAATAGCACTTTGCTTCCGTCTTATCTATTTCTTTCATAAATTTATGCCTCTATAATAACCTTTTTCATCCTTTTAAACTAATCAGTATAGTCACAGGCCATTCAATTTCTCATCATGCTAACTCTTCATCTCCATAATCAACCTAGTGAACCTCCAGTGGCACTGTCTTCAAAGCGAGTATATACTTCCTTAAGAAAGGAGACCAGAACTGCATGTAATATTTCAGGTGCGGCCTCACTTGTACCCTGTACAGGCCATTATTCAATCCCTCCAGCAATGAAGGCTAATTTAGCCACTTGGTTTTTTGATCACCTGCTACATTTGCAAACTAAGATTTTGGGATCCATGTATAAACATTCCCAGGACTTTCTCCACAACATGCTTTTCCAAATGAGTACGCCATCTGCCAGAAATGATCTACCTCTGAAGACTTTCTGTGTCATCTGCACAATTTGCTTTTCCACTCAATGTAGTGTCATCAGTAAATGAAGGCATGCTACACTCAGTCCCATCTTCCAAATAATTTGTGAACATTTATGGGTCCCACATCTGATCCCTGTGGCACATCACTAGAGAAACACCCATTTATCCTATTTCTATGCCTTCTGTTGGTTAACCAATCCTTCATCCATGCTACTACTAAACTCCCAACATCATGCATCCTTATCTTATGCAAGAACTCATTGTATTGCACAAATATTTTGATTCAAAGGAAATGCTGAGCTTTCAATCATGGACCATCCCGCCCCCTCCTCTCTGTGACTGCTTAGATTAGAATCTGGTCACATGAGGAATTAGGGGTTCAAGCCATGTCCTGGGACGTTGTTTTTCTATCCATTGGCATCAAGTATCTTAATAACCACTACAAATGCAGAAACTGAAAAATGTTGGAATCTCACAACAGAGAATGAAATATCAAGCTCCAGACCTTCCATCAGACAATGTGAAAAAAAGGAGACCATGATGGTAAAGGTAAAGTTTCCATTATTGTCACACAATACTACATTTGGAATGTAACATACGTGAAATTCTTTAACTTTTGTCGACCGTAAGACAGACAGAGAGTCGTCACTTTTTCCAGTGAAACCTACAGCACCTGGTGTTCCTAGGCGGTCTCCCCTCCAAGTACTGACCAGTCCTGTGCCTGTTTAGCTTCTGAGATCGGACAATCCCAGGTGTATTCAGGCTATTAGGTGTGGTGAACAGTCATCAACTGAGAAATGTCTTCATCACTGATGCTGCCTGACCTCCTGAAGAAGCATTTTAACTTTTATTTCAGATTTTTGGTATCTGTGCCATATTTCTTTAGCTTCACCTCACTCAGTTAACAATTTCATTTAAGGCACACATTTAATGCAAAAATCACAAAGGTAAAATGTCAGCAACGAACTTGACTTATTGTCAAGCAAATTTAAAATGGCAGATCGCAGCCTAATTGGATGAGGAGTAATACGACAGGGAAAGTGCATCAAATAGGTAGATGGATGATTAATGTTTTGCAACAAAATTCCAATTTCACTGACTGGATAATCCAGCGATTTGAACCATTCACTTGGTGTTTAACCTTTTCACTTTAATCCAAGCAATGGAGGTGAAAATTGATCCCTTTTATTACTGGGTTACACCGTATGTTTTGTTTCATGATAATCCATTACATTACTTTTAATTTAGGCTTATGTCATATGGGTAAATCCCACATCATGTAGGTAACGGGGATTTAAAGACCTTGTGTTTGACCGTTAGTGGGGGGGGGGGGGAATGATGATGATTTGGCTCCTGTGTTCTAATGTGTGTTAGGGATGGGGGGGGGGTGGTGTGATGAGAAGGCATAATGCACTTCTCCATGGTTGGAAACAGTTTGTGTGGAGATCAAACAAAACTTCATCTGAAAGACAGCAGCTCCAAACAGTACTGGTGATAAATTGGTGCAAGATAAGGCAGAGCTATTCTCTTCCAGTGGTGATCATCTGTTTAAGATTTTAACTAAATAACAGACGGGATCATATGAAAAAAATTAAAGAAGCTTATATGAAGTCAGCAATCCTCACTTTAAGTTCCACTTGTGGCAAAGGTGCTAATGTTCTTGCCTTTGAGTCAGAAAATTAAGGTTCAAGTGCTATTCTGGAGATGAGAAACCAAAAATCTATGCTGATTCTGTGGTAAATTGCTGCCCTAATCTCTTCTTCTTTGGCTTGGCTTCGCGGATGAAGATTTATGGAGGGGTAAAGTCCACGTCAGCTGCAGGCTCGTTTGTGGCTGACAAGTCCGATGCGGGACAGGCAGACATGGTTGCAGCGGTTGCAAGGGAAAATTGGTTGGTTGGGGTTGGGTGTTGGGTTTTTCTTCCTTTGTCTTTTGACAGTGAGGTGGGCTCTGCGGTCTTCTTCAAAGGAGGTTGCTGCCCGCCGAACTGTGAGGTGCCAAGATGCACGGTTTGAGGCGATATCAGCCCACTGGTGGTGGTCAATGTGGCAGGCACCAAGAGTTTTCTTTAGGCAGTCCTTGTATATCCTGGGCTATTTGAATTCTATTAATAAAACAAACTGGTGATTATTAAATTACTGGATTGCCAATCAAAGCTTATTTAGTTCAGTGAAGTCTTTCAGTGAAAGATATCTGTGGTTTATATGTAAGGGTCGACATGAGTTTGTTCTGCACAAATTTGGCTCCTGGGCTTTCTATATCAATACACTCCTCAAGTAATTCTTGAGACATGAAATACTTTGTCCTATTCTGAAACAATACATCAAACAGTCTGCAACAGTAATAGGTGCAGTCAATACGAATCAATTAAACAAAATGTTTAAAGGTTGGAGAATTTTTTCAGATATTTACTTCATGTCCAGCTTCCATCAAGATTGCTTCTCTTTGTAACAGCAGAATTAAAACACAACAATTCTCTAGAGGGCTACATACAATTCAAGAAAGGAATTGGTAGACATATAAATGCATTACAAAATTTGTTGATAGTGTGGAAAATCACCTTAGTTTAGAGAATGATATTGATCAGTTGGTAAATTTGGCAGGGCAATAGCAGATGGAATTAGTCACAACGTGTGCAAGAAAACATGAAAGCATAATGCTGGAGAAACGCAGTGGGCCCAACAGTGTATAGAGCAAAGATAAAGGATACATAACCAATACTTCGGGCTTGAGACCTTCAACAAAGTATGAACAAAATGTAGCCAGATGCCTGAATAAAATGGTGGGGGAAGGAACATAGGCCCACAGACAAAAGGTAATGTGGATAAGGGAGGGAGAGCACCAGCGAAAACAGCAGTGGCAGGAGGGGGGGAATAGATCTGTGAATGGAGAGCGAAGGAGGTGTAGGACTGGAGGAAAGGAGACAGAGGGAGAGGGAAAAGAGAGAACAATGAGTGATCTAGCATAAATTGAGGAAGTCGAGGTTAATGGGATCTGGTTGGAGAGTGCCCAGATGGAATATTAGGCATTGCTCCTCCAATTGGCTTTGGCTTGGTAATTCATGACACCATGGACAGACATATAGGCATGAGAATGGAGGGTACAATTGAAATAGTTGGCCATTGGGGGATTCCTGTCTTTGATGCGGATGGACCGAAGGTACTCAGCAAAGTGATCTCCCAGACTGCAACCAGTTTCTCTGATGTAGAGAAGATCACATTGAGAGCATCGGATGCATAGGTGACCCCTGCAGATTCACAGGTGAAGTCTTGTTTCACTTGAAAGGACTGTTTGGGGCCTTAAATGGTGGTGAGGGAGGAGGTGTGGGCATAAATGTGGCACTTCCTGTGGTCATAGGGGAAGGTGCTAAGTGGGTGATTAGTTGAAAGGGATGAGTGGGCAAGGGAGTCACAGAGGGAGTGGTCCCTACTGAAGGCAGAGAAGGGAAGAGCAGAAAGATGTGTCTGGTAGTGGGATCATGTTGTAGCTGGTGGAAATTGTGGACGTTGATGTGTTGGATGTGGGGGCTGGTGGGGTGGTAGGTGAGGACAAAGGCAATTCTGTTCTTGTTGCGTCTAGGGACAGAGGTGGAGGGCAGGGCAGATGTGCGGGAAATGGAAGGGTTGCTAGTCAGGGCTGAGTTGATGGTGGTGGGGGGAAGCCACACTTCAGAAAAAGGAGGACATTTCGGATGATCTTAAATGGAAGACCTCATCTTGGGAGCAAGATAAAACATAATGGAAGGTCCTCCCTAAAGCAGGAAGGAATATTTTTGAAGAAGGAATACATGCATGCAGGATTCTGGCCTTCATTAGCTGCAGCATAGAATACAAAAGCATGGAGCTTATGGAAAAACTGTATAAAGTCTGTTGAAATCATATTGTGTATTGTTCTGGTCACCATATTGGTATAAAGGACATGAGAAGGTGCAGGAGATTCACCAAGATCTTGGCCAGAATAAAACATTTCAGTTATGAAGGAAGAGTGGAAAGACTGGAGAGGCTGGGTTTTCATCTCCATGAAGCAGAGAAAACTAAAAGGAGAGCTAATAGCATACAAAATTATGAGTTTATGTTTACTTGTCACAACCCTCTAGTTCAGTGGTTTTCAAACTTCTTTCCACTCACATACCACTTTAAGTCATCCCTAAGCCATCGGTGCTCTGTGATTAGTAAGGGATGACTTAAGGTGGTATGTGAGTGGGAAGGGAAGGTTGAGAATCACTGCTCTAGACCCAATTGTTACTGAAATATTTTGCTTCTGAAAAATTGTCATTGGCCCATTTCCTTCAGAGTTATGAAACCATGCACATAACGAATCAATTAGGTACGATTAAAACAGTGGTTTTCAAACTTTTTCTTTCCACTTACATGCCAACCTAAGGTGGTATGTGAGTGGAAAGAAAAAGTATGAAAATCACTGCTCTAAAGGGATATCTTCTTATTCTGAGGCTGTCCCCTCTGGTCCTAGACTTGCACCTAATTGGAAAAATTATCTCCACGACTTGTCTATCCACTCCTTTCAATATATGTTAGGTACCTGTAGACCCTCCCTCCTTCTAAACTCCAGTGAGCACACGCCCAGAGCCATCAAATGCTCCTCATACATTAACCCTCTCATCCCTAGCATCAATCTTGTAAACTGGGCTAGCACATCCTTCCTTGTATATTTTGGGCTATACTGGCCCACAAGCCATGCCACCCAAATACATCAATGTAACCAATTCACTAACTAACTGTGTACATCTATGGATTGTGGGAGGAAACCAGAGCACCTAAAGGTAAAAGGGAGAACATTCAAATTACTTACACACAGCAGCGGATTTGAACCCTGGTTTGCTGTCACTAAAATAATGTGGCACTGACTGCTGCATTAACTGTGCCACCCATTATTGGCCCAAGTATGTATTTCTCAGGTTCATTAACAGGTTCAGCAATGTTTCGTGGCTGCAATTGCAGATGAACCATGATTGCTTCCTCATCTGCTGTTTGATCCTGTTGAAATGGAATGATGCCCAGTTGGCACGTGGGAACGGCAGGTGCTCTGTGAATTTTCTCATATTTCTTTTGGAAATTCATAATAAAGGCATGCTCATCTCTCATTATCTTTAATCCTGGTTCTTGTGTAATGAGCTTGGGATTTCATTGCAAATCCCACAGTAGGAATTAAAAGTGGGATAACCCAATTTTTTCCTTCCTGTCTTACTTTGTGAAAACATAATTCGGAAAAGGCAGGGGCACCTAATGTTTTTACTCACTGTTCCAGCTTGTTTGTTTTAATATTCCTTGCTGGATATTGTTTCAGTTGCTTGCATTTCCCTTCCCCGTCTGTGGTGCTTTTGCACAAGATCAGAAAGTAGAGGGTGAGAAAGCCATCCTGCCCATCCCAACCTCTGAATGGAAAAGGGGGCAAAAATCTTTCATTCTGACCCATTGTGTCTCAGACTTGGGTAATCACATTATTGCATGGAATGTAATTTTAGCAAGCTGTACTTTAGGGAGGTGTGGACTATGGTTTACAGAAGGAATGGAGAAGAGGTCCAGAATGAAAGGTGGGGGGTGGGGGGGGGGAGAGGTGGGGAAGGAAACAGCACAGTGGTACAGCTGGTCCATTTGCTCTGACAAAATTCCAATGATCCAGGTTCATTCCTGACCTCACGTGCTGCAGGGTGGAATTTGTACATTGTTCAAAGATGCAGTAGGAAACCACATAGGCCACTGTCCTGTGCACTTCCCTCAGAATGCAGGTAAGTGGTAGAATCTGGGGAATGGGGCAGATGTTGCTGGAAATGTGGGAGAATTACATTGGGCAATGTAAAGGGAGCTAGGATGAGGCTTTACTGCATGCATTCTGGAATGGGCTGCTTCATTGCTGAGGTGTAGCAATTGAGATGAAATATTGTGAAGTCACCGTTGAGCATCCACATTAAAGATGAAACAGTGGCTTGGGCCTCAGACATATTCCTGAGCAACTATGGTGTGAACGGTCTGTAACTGGGATCATTGACTGAACCGAATTTCTTTATGTGTGCGACGACTGCAACCATTGGGGGCTTTTAGTTCTTCAAGCCTTCCTCTTTGGTTACCCCTCATTTAGCCTGTTGTCGAACTTCATTCAATAAGGAGTCAACTTGTGCTGAACTGTTCCGTAACCAACAACAGGCACCATCTATCACACAGGTCAATTCGTTTCATATCCTGCCATGGGGTATTGCAGTGATCTGGTCAGGAGGAACTATGGATGCAGTGGGATAAATGGCTCCCCCATAGAGATTCCACTCCTGAGGAAATTGGAAATAAGTTATCTCACCTGAATCTACTTCTCTTTCTACAGATGCATCCAGACCTAATGAGGTTGCTTTAAATGTTGGATATTCCTTTGAGAAAGTCATGTGCTGCTGAGAGGCTAGTGCAGCCGGAAAGGGGGAAGTGTGGTTCAGAGTACTGGCTCCCATTTGTATCAGCATCCCTGCCACCTGGGGAAGCATTTGATGATGGTGTAAAATGGGTAATAGAAACCAAAGACAAAGAAACGTGCAGCAGCCTGAGGAGAGGACAGTCAGTAGAGAGGCCAAAATCTTCAAGAAACTAATCATGTAATCTTTCATTAAAAGGTAATGGGCCACTTCTCAAGGCTCTTTCCCAGATCCCTTTTCCTAATGTAGCCCAACCACATGGTCAGTTGGATCCTGGAACTCGCTGGATGGACTCATTAGTTCTGAAGATTAGTCCCATTCCTGCAGATGAGATGTAACAAAGCAGCAAATAATGTACTTCAGGGGAACATTTAGAGAAAGTACCCTATTTCTGATGTAACAATTGATCAGATGCCAATGGATGTTTAGTGTTTCAATCGGAGGAAATAGAAAGACAAGGGTAAGGTGTGAACCAAAAACAGACAAATGAGGAGGGTATGACAGGGAAATATAGTTACTATTTCCAAAATGCTCACCCACTGAGATGTGTGTCAGATGACCAGGTTCATTGCCCAGTACTACATTCAGTATGACCTCTCCTCGAGATGGGCTGTCCACATGCTTCATCAGGAAGCCTTCTTGTCATTCCAAACAAATTCTTCCCCATCCAAGCCTATTGCGTTTAGCAGGTGCCGGTCAATATTAGGATAGTTTAAGTCACCCATAACCACAACCCTGCTATTTTTGCACCTCCCCAAGCTCTGCTTACTTATCTGCTCCTCAGTGGCCATTTTGGAGCATATACAATACTCCCAATAGAGTGATCCTGGTTAAGACTTACACCCACAATGACTCAGTCGATGATCTATATGCCCATCCCTATGTGACTTCATTGGAATGTGGGACAAAACCGGAACATCCGGAAGAAACCCACGCAGACATGGAGAGAACGTACAAGCTCCTTACAGACAGTGGCAGATTCAAAACCAGGTCACTGGCGCTGTAATAGCTTTGTACTAACCACTACGCTCACCAAGCTGTCTTCTTTATCCATTCCTATATATGCTGATAAATTGACTTCGGACTGTGAAAAGGAGCAGAAACTGTGGGTTTGGGGCCATGGAGGGAAAACACTCCAGCCCTATAAACCATGTTTAACACATGAGGAATAAATGTTAACTTTAACAAATATGTGACCCTTTGCAAGACCTCACTGCCCTCAGCAGTGTACAATCCAAAACAAGGGATTTGGTAGAAGGTTCACCATTGAAGTAAAAACATCTCTCTCTGAAGTTGTTGCCTGTTACATCCAGAGTAAAAGTGGTTGACCTCTGAACAGGCTCAAACTCCCAGAAAAATACAGCTGCATATAACCAATCTACATTTGTTGCTTCAATTTGATGTAATTGAGACAGCAGGAATGGATCTTAATATTAAAACAGTAGCCAGCGGCTGTCAACTGATCATTATTCATCAGAAACAAGATTTCTATCCCCAGGGCACCTCGCCATATTTAGAAACTGGGAGTAGTTGGCAGTTCTCCTGTTCTCTTCTTATTGATAGCTGTTGGATACTTGCTTCATGTTTATCCTACATAGGATGAACCTGCAATGCTTCTTCACCCAGACGAACTTTATACAGCTGGATGTGTTTAGAGAGTCAGTTAATATGCAAGCAAGGTTCAAAGGGATTTTACATGTCCTGCCACAAATGATTAGATTGCTTATGAGTGTTAATGTCAGGTCTGGTTTTCATCAGAATTCGAGGAGAAGTTGAAACATGAGGTACATTTTAAACCAAAGAGAAACATCTACAGGTGCAGTTAACAAATGAAGAAAAGAACATCCCATCTCCTTTCCAACTCAAGCTCTGATATGCTGCAGCTCACCAGCCTTTCTAATTTATTCAGATCAGCTCTTTCATGTGGCACCAGGCATTGTCTGCTGTGGTTCAGTTAGCTCTGTCCTCCTTGAATCAGAAGGTTGTAGGTTCATGATCTACTCCAGTGATTTGATTGTCAGTTACAAGGTGAAACTCTGGAGCAGCAAAGAGGAACTGTTGGAGGCCCACAGGCACGTTTGGATAAAAGTTTAAACCAAGGACCCACCTGCCGTCATAAACAATTTGATGGCGTCAGGCAGTGGTCTGCTTAGCATTCATCTGCCAATCAGCGTTATTCAAATGCACTCCAAACTTTAAAATGTTGCTGTCAGTGGGAGCTTGCTGTGTACATACGACCATCAGGTTCTGTATATTATCACAGTCATCAAAGTCCCAACAGCAGTTCTGGAGAGCTGTTCAGAAATTTAAGGTGCCTTGAAACCATGATTCAATGCACAAGTTAGACATGCACTTCAGCAGGCAAAACATAGAAGGTTACGGACCTCTCTGGGCAAGTAAGATTAGTGTAAATGGGCAGAAAGGTAAGACACAGTGTGCCAAAGGGTCCATATCGATGCTGTATATCTCCATGAATTTTATGACTGCATGACTTATGCAGCTGGATGCTGAAGGAGGTTTGAGAAGGTGCGAACGAGGTAGCACGAAACACAACATGAGATGCACCACTTGTATCTCGATGCCCTGTTCTTACTGAAATCTCAGCCACTGCTATGGCTGCAAAGTTTCTCTTTCACTCTGCTTGTAGACTGCAAGGAGTTCATTGAAAATCACTTCCCTGAATTGCAGGCCTGCAGCACTGTTTGGAACAGAACTGCCTTATCATTTCACCTTTGGCACTTTTACTTAGCAAGTTTGATAATATGCACTAATTATCCTGTCAGAGGGAAACTTAATGGTAAATTATTGAAATCTCAGTTTACTGAAAGGATTGCATTCCATCAAATGACTGTTCCTCCTCTTGCCAACCAGATGTGGTAGGCTGAATACAATGTTATAGATATTAGCTATTTCTATTTGAAAGAAAAACAAATTGAGCACTGTCAGTTAAAACTAATTTAGCCTGATGGTACAGTGCTGTTTAGGAGGACTGAAGTAACAACAAATTCAGTATGTGATGGGATACAGTACGCATTCCACATTTGTCAGAGATTAATAATGGAATGACATAATCTACGGAGAGCCATGATATTTCTCATTTGAATGTTTCATACAGCAGATGCTCACTTCCTTGGTTGTATGGTTGTATTCCTAAAATACAGTCCTGTATCAAAACATTTTTGTAATGCAAAGCTGCATCATTTGCTCACGTGTCAAGAGATGCGAGTTTTAAAAAAAATGTTTATTTCTTGTTAGTTTTTTTACGTAAATTCCACGTTATTCCATATCATAAATTTCTGGGTGGTGATTTGTGAATTGTGTGAAGGAGTATTTTGGGAAACCCAGAGTCGTAATGTGGGGGTTGCCTATATTCAAGATAAATGCCATTCTTTTTCACTTGTCATCTTTACCTTTCTTCATTCTTTGTTCCATCCCTATCTCTCCCCACTGCCTTACTTTTCAAGTACAAGGGTGCAGACAGATCGCAGAGAGACCCAGTTCCTTCTAACACTGCTTCGTCGACAGACTGAAGTTGTGACTTACTTCCTAGCCATATGGGAGGATGGGAAATGGAAAAATGCTTGTGACAGAGGCAAACGTGTCTACCTACTTGACAAATGCTCCCTAATAATCTAAGAACACAGAATATTACAGCATAGTACAGGCCCTTCAGCCCATGATGTTGTTCCGACCCATCGAAACCTACTCAACAACAATCCAAAATTGTGTTTTTGTTTCCACAACAATCTATTTTTTTTCTCTACATCACATCTATAAGCTTCTATTTTTCTTTCATCCATGTGACTCTCTGCTAGAGAATGAGAACATAATCTATGGGAGCTGGGGATGTGGAGAGAAAGAGTAATCTCTGTACTTAAAAATTCTACAGTAGCCTGGATATTTTGTGTATGATTGCATAATTAAACACAGTAGAAAAGCAATAAGTAGCTTCAAAGCCAATCATCATCTCATACCTTAGGGGGATTTTTTTTGACACTTTTTCATTTGTTTTTGCAATAGATTCATATTAATTTGAGATATTTTACAATTGAAAGCTATTTTGCCACCTGTATTTTTGGGGGAAGAGTGCACATGACATTTGGAGTTTTGCCATCGTCAACAGACCGATCAGATGAGCACGTCTCGATGACAGGCGTAGAACTTAGAACAATACAGCACAGTAGAGGCAATTCGGCCCTTGATGTTGCGCCAACCCATATATTCCTTACACAAAAGCACTGAATCCTCCTACTCTGTAACCTTCTATTTTTCTTCTATCCATGTACATAAGAATCTCTTAAATGCTCCTAATGTTTCAGACTCCACCACCATCCCTGGCATTCCAGGCACCCACAACTCTCTGTGTAAGAAAAAAACTTATCCTTCGTGTCTCCCCTAACTTTCCCTCCCTTAACTTTGTACATATGTCCTCTGGTGTTTGCTGATCCTGCCCTGGGAAACATAATCTTGTACAACTCTATCAAGTCTTCTCTCATCCTTCTACATTCTAAAGAAAATAGCCCCAACTCTGCTAACCTTGGCTCATAAGACTCGTTTTCCAATCCAGGTAACATCCTGGTAAATCTCCTCTGCACCCTCTCCATAGCTCCCTCATCCTTCCTGTAATGAGGTGAGCAGAATGGAACACAATACTCTAAGTGTGGTCTCACCAGAGGTTTGTAGATTTGCAACATGACCTCTACTCTTGAACTCAATCCCCCTATTAATGAAGCCCAGCATCCCATAGGCCTTTTTAATTATCCTATCAACCTGTGCGGCCAACTTGAGGAATGTATGGATTTGGACCCTAAGGTCCCTCTGTACATCCACATTCTTAAACAATTGACCATTAACCCTGTACTCAGCCTTCTGGTTTATCTTTCCAAAATGCATCACCTCACACTTACCCGGATTGAACTCCATCTGCCACTTTTCCACCCAACTTTGCATCCTGTCTATACCCTTTGACAACCTTCAGTTCCATCCACAACTCCTCCAACTTTCGTATCATCCTCAAATTTACTGACCCATCCATCCGCCTCTTCATCCAGGTCATTTATAAAAATCACAAAGAGCAGGGGTCCCAGATCCTTGTAGCACTCCTCTGGTCACTGACCTCCAGGCAGGATACTTTTCTAAATCATTGCCTCCATGTCACAGAAGCACACATACACTCTCTCTCTCTCTCTCTCTCTCTCTCTCTCTCTCTCTCTCTCTCTCTCTCTCTCTCTCTCTCTCTCTCTTTCTCTCTCTCTCTCTCTGCGACATCCTCCTATCCCTCATTCTCAGATCCTAACCTCCTTATCCCAGAACAATCCTCAGTTTTCCCCTGTCCTGTCCCATAGTGTCCCAGTGCTACTAAACCTCTTTATATGATCCTTCTCACCAGCCCAAGTTGTTGTGTTCCTGCTTCATTCCCAAATTATACTCAACACATTGCCAGATATCTCCAGCCAAGGTGCAAGGATCAAAACACCCAAACTAAACTGTGATCACATCTTGGGAATGGAATGATTCAAGCTGGAAAATAAGCAAAAGAATATGAAAAATTCTTAGGAAAGATATCTCTGAGTAGGCAGGTGCAATGGCTGTGGATTTTCAGCAAGACATACAGTTATTTATTGGCTTTAATAAATTTTGCAAGGGTTCTCCATATTTGTTCCTGAAACACTGTGGATATAATTGGTATTTTCCATTAACAGAGTTTATAACAGGATCTTCTCCTGTCACAACTCATGATCTTTCTTTTCATTTAACCCCCTTGTTTCCATGATACACCATTCATTTGCTTCTGCTTCACCTCATTGCCCAATGATGTTCTCTGCTCTCAATATCACCAAGACCAAGGAGCTTATCGTTGATTAGAGGAAGGAAGGTGTTGGAAACATGTACCTATTTGCATTGATGGGATATGGTGGAGAGGGTCAGAACTTTCAAGTTCCTGGGTGTTTATATTTAACATAGAACTTAGAACAGAACAGGATAGACCCTTCGGCCCACAATGTTGTGCCAATATTTAGACCTTGGATCTCACTTTAAATTCACCCCTATGCTTGTCTAGTGGCCTTTTGAATTTTATCAATGTCCCTGCCTCCACCACTGACCCTCATCCATAGCTGTATTCCGTGTATTCCGTGCACCAACCACTGTCTGGGCAAAAAATCTTCCTCTATTATCACCCTTGAACTTCCCACCCTTTACCTTAAAGCCATATCCTCTTGTATTGAGCAGTGGTGCCCTGCTTCATTCACACTCTTGCTGTTTTGTCCCATTCCATGGAAGTCAATAAAAAATTGGAAAGGTGTCTGCTAGCATATCTGCTAGCAAGCATCCTCTGGACAAACATGCAAGCTCATCAATATCAATGTGCAAGAAGGGTCAACAGAGCCCTTTGAAGTGAGAAAAATAACAGGGAATCACAAATAATAACTTGCTCAAAAAATTAGCATGCAGTTGCACGTGTTGGCATCTTGTTCGAGAATCAAATATATTTTTTAAAAACTGTAA
The DNA here is from genome assembly GCF_036971445.1 of Narcine bancroftii. Classification (NCBI taxonomy): domain Eukaryota; kingdom Metazoa; phylum Chordata; class Chondrichthyes; order Torpediniformes; family Narcinidae; genus Narcine; species Narcine bancroftii. The sequence goes on along the minus strand of NC_091472.1, from coordinate 86,898,028 downwards.
TAAGGTAACAGCACAATTTACAAGCAGACTATTCATCAATAGTCATTTAAGAACACCAAAAATTTACAGATACATTTACATCCTGCATTATCTGTCACGTTTCTCGAACCATATGACGTGCAGAAATTTTTGGAAAGTGAAAAATATTGAACATATTAAAAGGAGAAAATAGTTAGCTGTCATTGTAAAAGAAAGCTTTGTTCGTGTGCAATAGCGGCAGCAAACTAATAACCGTCTGGGTAACTGTTTGAAGTTAATTATTAAACAGGCTTCATGGGCGTCATATCTATCTATGTCTATAATTAGATTATGTTATTCACTGTTGCCTGTAGGGGATGAATTTGAAGAGTCAGACTCTGTGAGAATTATTGATGGAGCAGTACTTGTGTGACCATTGCCTCAATACTTCTTAAAACAAAAACAGAATATCAAGAATGCACAGGATTGTGTTATTGAAAGTGCAAGTCACTATCTAATCATTTCATGATTAGGCAACACTGACCTATTATGTAGTTCTTCCATTTCATTTCAAAAGAAGTAGGAACAGGAGTTGGCCATCTGGCCTGTCGAATTTGCTCTGCCATTCAATAAGATCGTGGCTGATCTGGCCATCTCCCTGCCCTTTCCTCATCACCCTTAATACCCCTGTTCCACAAACATCTAGTTCACACTAATATATTTAATGAGGCTGCCTTATTAATTGGTTCCTTGAGCAGAGAATTCCACAAATTCACCACTCTCTGGGTAAAGCAGTTTGTAGAACATAGAACACTACAGCACAGTACAGGCCCTTTGGCCCTCAATGTCGAACTGACCCTTATATTCCTTAAAAAAATGTACTAAACCCTCTCTGCCCCATAACCCTCTATTTTTCTTTCATCCATGTGCCTGTCTAAGAGTCTCTCAAATGCCACTAATGTTTTAGCCTCCATCACCATCCTTGGCAAGGCATTCCAGACACCACAACTCTGCGTAAAAAAACTTACCCCTGATGTCTCTCCTAAACATGCCTCCCTTCATTTTTGCGTATTTCACTTGGTGTTTGCTAGTCCTGCCCTGGGAAACAGGTGCTGGCTGTCCACCCTATCTATGCCTCTCGTAATCTTATAGACCTCTATTAAGTCTCCTCTCATCCTTAAACACTTCAAAGATAAATCCTCCTAATCTCCAATGTAAATCTACTCGCCGATTCTTGAGGCCTTGTCTCCTAGTTTTACTCTTACCTACTGGTGGAAACAACAAACCTGGCTTTACCTTACCTATTCCTATCATAATTTTAGGTTTCTATTTAATTCCAGCAAGATTCACAGATTTATTTTTCATGTTTAGCTCATTATATTTATTTAGGAAGATAGGAATGAAATTGATGAGATATTGACTTTTGAGACCTGGAGATCTTTCCCTCGGGGATCTTTATGGCATCCCCGCTCCAAAGGAATGGAAGTGTTCATGTGTGCACAAAGGGTCCTGTTTGAAGGGAGTTCACCCAGAATTGAACCAGTTCTGAGTGAGAATGGGCCAGGTTGGTTTTCAGGGCAATTTCTTTCAGACAGCCTCAGTAAAGTGGATCATGGAACTGCAACATATGGCATATGCAATATTAGCTGGTGTCATGTTAGGCATTGTTTCATGTGACCACCTGCTTGATGTGTATTGCACATAATCATGGTAGGATTTTGCTGCTGTCTGTGAGTCTATGAGCTCCATGGTTTGTACAATGCAAGATCTTTCATAAATAAAGTGGCATTTTCTATATTATTGTTAGTTTAAATAACTGGCTATATCCAATATCTGAGTGAATAAATGAGAGAAAATATGAAGACATTGTGTCAGTTGTTTTTGCTAATTAAGCTTTTCATTTGGATATCTTGGCTGAATCTGAATAGTGATCATTGGGTGAGATCCCATCCCAAGTGAATGTGAGCTAGATAGAGTTTAGTCGAACTAAACAATGCAGGCCAACCACCCGTGACTACGCGGATCATATTGAAGTTTGGTACATTCATGGACTTTGATCAGCACAGATTGTTTTTAATTGGATTTGGTTCCTGCTGCAATACACAATGGATGTTCCTCAAATCGCTGGATTTCAAGGGAAGCAAACAATTTTATCAATGTTGCATTCTCTCCAGCAAGAGGAGACTCCCAGAGGACTGGAGAGCAGCTCATGTTGTACCTTTATTCAAGAAGGGGAGAGAGGATAATCTGGGAAATTATGGGACAGTAAGCTTCAAATCAATGTCATAAATTCCTACAGCACAGAAAGAGTCCCACAGACCCAGCTTATCCCTGTTGAACTACTTTAATCCTACTTGCTCAAATTAGATCCATGCCCCTCCAATCATGTTCCATCTGTGTAGTTATCCAAGTGCTTCTTAAAAGAAGCTAATGTACCTGCCTCCACCACTTTGACAGGCTGCTCATTCCATATGCCATATACCCACCTTGTCATATACATCCCTGTATACATATTACAAATGTAAGGGTCCTAGTCCCAAACTTTGAGGCACTCCACAGGTCACATTCCTTCAGTCTGAAAAAAACTGCCTTCTACAAACACCCCACACTAATCTAACACATGGAACCTTATTAAGTCCCCTATTAAAATCCATATAAATGACATTAACTGCCTTACCCTCATCTACCCACTTTGTCACCTCTTCAAGACATTTTATCAAGTTTGCGAGACACGATTTCCATGCATAAATCCATGCTGGCTCTCCTTAATTTTCCATTGGCCATCCAAATAATTATAGATTAATTCTCTCTGAATCCTGTCCAGCAGTTTCCAAACCACTGACTTGAGACTACAAGGTGCGTTGTTACCCAATTATCCTTATAGACCATTTTTAACAAGTAGTTAACCTTGAATCCTCTGAAAATTGTCTTGGCTTCAGCAATGAGTTAAAAATGTCTGTTAAGACCCCAACAATTCTCTTCCTACTTTCCCTCAATATTTCACAATGAACCTGGTCTGGCCCAAAGATTTATCCACCTTGATACAGGGCCTTGGCTCAAAACATCAGTTACCTTTTATTTCCAATGCAATGCTGCATTAGCCTGCTGATATTCTCCTGCACTTGGGTATTGCACTTGAGTCTGTGAACACCTCTTCACCACAAATCCTTCTGCAGAACCTTCTACAAGAGCTCTGTTGAGAGCATCCTGGCCAGTTGCATCACAGTGTGGTACGAATGCTGCAGAGAAATGGATTGGAGGTCAATAAAGAGTGGCAGAGAGGATCACTGGAGTTTCCCTTATCCCATCAATGTGATCTACCAGGATCGTTGTTTGAAAAGGGCGCGCAAAATCATTGAGGACCCCATCCACCCCACACACACAGCATCTTTCAGCTGCTCCCATCGGGAAAGAGATACAGGAGTATCAGAGCCAGCATCACCAGGCTGAGGATCAGATTCGTCCCACAGGCAGTGAGAATCCTGAAAGACTAAAGGAACTGCTCACACTAACCATCCGAGGCTCTCCTATTCACGAAACAATATTTATGTATTTGCATATATGAATACTTGTTTGTCTGCAAGTGTGTTATGTCTGGTTGCGTGTCTGTGTGTTTTGCACCGAGGACCAGAGAATGCTGTTTTGTTGGATTGTACTTGTGGAATCAGATGATAATAAACTTGAACTTGACTTGCGATGCAGACATGCCCTAGGCCATCTTTAATTGTCTCCTTCACGTCCCACTCCTGCTTTTCCTACTCCATAGTAAACATATTCATAAAAATATTAACTTATGTTCTTCTCCATCTTTTCTGGAGGGTAGCAGAGAAAGAAGCAGTGGCACAGGTGTGCTGGGTTAAAATGGTTGGCCGCTGGGAGGTCCTTGCTGTAAGTCTCATATACTGCCAATTCAAGGCCATCCGCAAATTGAAAGAACAACATCTTATATTCTGTCTCGTCACTGTCAGCATCTTGGTTTCCTTTTACCTCCTATGGATGCTGAGTGACCTGCTGAGATTTTCCAGCATTTTTGCGTATTTCACTTGATCCCAGCATCTGCAGACTTTCTTGTTTAACATAAATCTAATAGAATTGTGGTCACTGGTCCCAGAGTGTTCCCCAATTGATACCTCAGTTACCTGACCAGCTTCATTCTCCAGTACAAGATCCAATGCTTCCCCTCCTCACCTCCTGTAAGTATATCCATAAATGGCTGGAGAAAGTGCTCCTGGACTCATGGAACAAAGTTCACCTCATCCAATCCCCAACACTTTCGACTTCTACAACACGGTCAATGTTGTAGAAGATTAAATCACCTACAATAACAACTGTGCTATTTTACAGGCCTCTGCCGTCTCTCTACTCTTTTGATCCTCTAGCTCCTGGTGACTGTTTGGTGGCCTAAAGGATACACCCATCATAACTATTTATTTTCTATTTCATGGTTTCCACCCTCACTGCCTCAAACAGTAATTCCTTGGTAATTCCTCTCTAAAAGTTTACTGTGATATTTTGTTTGACAAATATTACAACCTCCCACTGTTCCAATCATACCTGTAGTTGTTGTACCTCAATACATTGAGATGCCTATTCTGGTCCTCCTTCAACTATGTCCCCATTATGTCTACAACACCCTGCTGTTCTGTATCTATCCATGCTCTATGCCCAATCACTTTCACCATCAGAATTCTTGTATTTAAATAAAACACAACAAAGTTTGCCTGTTTTACTTAAACACTTGTCCTGCACCATCCTGTTCTGCTTCAACACACTTCCTTTGCCTTCCTTGCTCTCCTTAACCTTTTCAGTCCCCCTCCCTCTCTCAATTTTGAATAGCAATACCTGGCCAGACTAATTTAAAGCCTCCTGGCTGAACTTAGCTAACTATCCACCAGAATATTAGTTACCCTCCAGTTCAGATATTGCCCATCTCTCTAGTACAGGACACCTCTGTCCCAGAAGAGATCTCAACTGCACATTAATCTGACTCCCCCCCCACTCCTGCACTATCCTCCTATTCCTATTATATATCTACTGGCAGATGGCACAGCCAGCAATCCAGAGATCATCAGAGATGTTCAGGTTTGCAGAGTGGTAGGCAACTACTGGAAAGTATACTTGGGGTTAGAATTATGCATATTTGGAAAATTATAGTCAGATTAGGCATAGTCAACAGGGCTTGTGAGATGTGGGTCATGTCTAACCAATTTAACTGAGTGGTTTGAAGAGGTAACAAAGATGGTTAATGAGAGTAAAGCAGTGGATGTTATGTACAATTACATGGACTTTTATCAGGTTAGTGACTTGTTCTTGCATGAAAGATGCAGATGCATGGGAATTGTTAATTTGGATACAAAATTTGTTGGCCCCTGGAAGATAGAGGGTAGTCATGGAAGGGTGTTATTTACGTCTCCAGTGATGCTATTCCAATGGAGGGTAGGTTAGTAAGTTTGCAGATGATACAAATATTGGTGGATTTGTGGAAAGTCTATGGGGCTATCAAAGAATACAACGGGATACAGATCAATTACAGTTCTGGGGAGAGAAATGGCAGATGGTGTTTAATCTAGACAAGTGTGAGGTATGACACTTTGACAAAGGGATCTGTGGGTTCAGGTCCATAGCTCATTAAATAGATATGATTATTGTTTACTGCCCTATGCTTGCTTTCATTGGAGGGACATTGAATATAAAAATAAGGAAGTCACGTTGCAACTATATAAAACTTTGGACAGACCACTCTTGGAATACTGTGTGCAATTCCAGTCGCACCCATTGTAAGGAGGATGTAGTGGCTTTGGAAAGGGTACAGAAGAGGTTTACCAGGACATTACCTGGTTCAGAGGGTACGAGTTATGTGGAGAGATGGGACAAACTTGAGTTGTTTTCTTTGGAGTGCAGGAGGATGAGGGATGAATTAATAGAAGTTTAGAAAACCATGAGTGGGGTAGACCTGATGGGCTGAATAATATTTTTCAGCTCCTAGGTTTAAGGGTCTCATGAGAGGCATTGATAGGATGGACAATCAGAATTATGTTCCCCAGGGCAAAAGCATCACACATGGAGGACTCGTTTAACATGAGGGGGAGGAAGTTGAGGGAAATGTGTGGGGCAATTAGTTTACAGTCTGCCAGGGGCAGAGGTGGTAAAAGATACAATAGTGGCATTTAAGATAGACATATGAATATGAAGGGGATGGAGGATTATCAAGTGCAAAAAGCAAACTTTTAGTTTGATTTGGATATCATTTTCAGTACAGACATAGAAAGAAAAAGTTTGAAAACCACTGTTTTAATCGTACATAATTGACTCGTTATGTGCACAGTTTCATAACTCCAAAGGAAATGAGGCAATAACAATTTTTCTCAAGCAAAATATTTCAGTAACAATTGGGTCTTAAGCAGTAGTTCTCAACCTTCCCACTCACATGCCACCTTAAGTGATCTCTTACTAATCATAGAGCACCTATGGCATAGGGATTACTTAAGCTGGTATGTGAGTGGAAAAAAAAAGTTTGAAAACCACTGATTTAGAATATGAAGACATTTGAAGAAGAGTTTTCATTCATACAACTGAATTAGGAGTTTTAATCATAATATTCTAAAACTTAATAAGATCACGGCTACCATGATCTTAAGTTTAACTCTGCATTTCTATCTTTGCCAGTAAGTTTGCACACTCTAGAGTGAGCTGGCTGTTGGAAGGTGAACTAGCAAGACATAAGAAAAAGGAGCAGGAGTAGGTCATCTGGCCCATAATGCCTGTTCCACCATTCAATAAGATCATGGCTGATCTGATCATTGACTCAACTCCACCTACCTGCCTTTCCCCATATCCCTTAATTCCTTTTTTTAATGGAAAAAAATCTATCTAATTGAACCTTAAATATGTTTAATGAAGTAGCCTCAACTGTTTTCCTGGGTAGAGAGTTCCACAGATTCACTACTGTTATGAGCCCAGAGGACTCCAGAACCCAGTAGCAATAGAAATTCTCCAAGACTTTAAACATAAAAACAGGACCAAACTTTAACTTATTACTATTAACTTAACCTAATTTAACTCCCTTCTAATTCTAAGTGTACATGTATATAATGTGTTTATGTTCAGGAAAGTTATTTGATTTACAGTCCAATCATTCACTTCTCACTCCTCCAAGTTCACTGGTATCAGGCAATTCTTATACTGTGCACAGAATTCAACATTTACGAATCTCCACCAGGCTCTGGTGCTTAAAGTTAAATGGTTACTGCTCAGGAAGGTTCTTGTTGGTTTCAGAGAGAAATTTGTTGCTCGTTGGACACACAAACTGATTTCCTCCAATCAGTCACTCTAGTGTCTTACCGAAGAAAATTGCCCCATCATGGGTTTACTAAATGATAACCTCTTCTTCCAGGTCACCACAGAGTTTCTCTTGTCTCCCTTATTTCACGAGAAACACTCTAGTCAGCCATTTCCTTTTGTAAGGACTATAAGGGGTTTGAACAGGCTGAACTCAGTCCAACAAGTCTGTCAGCTTTCCATTTGCAGCCTCTCTCTCTCTCTCTCTCTCTCTCTCTCTCTCTCTCTCTCTCTCTCTCTCTCTCTTTCTCTCTCTAAGAGAAATCATCTGTCTGTTTTTCCTCTCTCTGCTTGTAAAAGCCAAAACCCCTCCCAAGGCTCCAAACCTAATCCTTGAAAGATCTTTATCGGCACTTGAGCCCAGACATTTTCATTTGCACTTGCTTGTGAAATTCTTTCCAAAGCAGTTCTATTGGCTCTGCAAAGTCACGGAGCCTGAATGTCAAGCTTCAGCAAATCTCTTGCATTTTAGATGGGATGTGAAGTATAAGTATCTGTTTGTGAAGTGACACTAACCCCCCACAATCTATCTATTTTAAAAACATATTTATATATAATATAACCTGCAACACTACTCTCTTGGAAAAACATTTTTTCCTCATCTCCATCTTAAATTTACTCCCCTGAATCTTGAGTCTGTCTCCCTGTTCACATCTCACCTTACCAGTGAAATCAATTTTCCTGCCTCTATCTTATCTATCCCTTTCAAAATTTTATAAGAACTCCTCTCATTCTTCTGAATTCAAGTGAGTATAATCCCAGATGATTTAGACTCTCCACTTAGGTCAACCCCCTCATCTCTGGGATCAACTTGTTAAACCTCCAAGGCCGGTATATCCTTTCTCAAATATGGAGACCAGAACTGCACACAGTACTCCAGGTGCGGCCTCACCAGTATATTGTACATTTGCAGCATGACCTCCCTGTTTTTGAATTCAATTCCTCTAGTGATGAAGGCCAACTTCCATTTGTCTTCTTAATAACCACCTGTACCTGCAACCCAATGTTTTGCAATTCATGCACAAGCACTCCCAAGTCCTTCTGCACTACAGCATGCTGCAGTTTTTCACTATTGAAGTAGTGATCCGCTCTTCTATTTTTCCTACAAAAGTGAATGACCTCGCATTTACTAAAATTGTACTCCATCCGCTGGACCAAACTAAAGATGATATCAAATCACATTTGACATTAGGAGAGGAAATTTTACCACATCATAAAGCCTCAAATGAGATCTTGGATCTTTATTTGCAATCGAGACCAGCAGAATTTTGCTATATTTCCTTAACAAATGTAAGATTGTTAGCAGATCATGATAGTTTGTAGATTTGAAAGATCAGCAATCAGATTGCTTGTGGTATCAAGGAGTGTAGCCCAAAGCTACAATGTGTGACAGAATTAACTCCAGAAGAGTGCAGGCAGACATATAAAGCCATTGAGCTCTTCAAAGCAATCACTCCAGTTGCAGAATGCTCAGCCAACCAAGAAAATCATATTTACAGGACAAGAAATCGTGGTGCAGAATTGTGCAGAAAATGAATGGAGATCAGCCAAAAAAAAAAGCAGAAGCTCTTCAACCTAAAGATTGGAGAGATGGGATGAATGCAGCTCACATCAGACTGATATCAGAAGTGGTAGAAGGCGGTGATAACTGAAAACGCACACCAGACTTTCAGATTGTTCTTGGTCATGATGTGTCCATATCTGTAATGCCGAATCTGGGCTGGTCATCCTCAAGCTTTGTGTTTGAAATAATTTTGCACAAAGTCTGGAGAATTACTTTGGATTTTATTTTCTACATGTTCTGTTTTCATTACGAATGGAGGGTTTTAATACAAGCGCCCTGTGTAATATTGATTGATGTCATGTTTTCAATGACTCTCTATTTAGATATTGAAAGGTTTCGGTCAGTTTTTCAAAGATGCTCCATCGACTTCTGGGAAGAAGCTGCCTGTAATTCAGCCAGAAAATCCACAACAGGTAAATGCTGCTTGGTACGATGCAAGTTCTTGATTTATAAATGTGACTTTGTTTGTTAGTTAAAGTTACTGGTTAATTTTTATTATCTGAATCAGTGATACAGTGATAGGAAAACTCCTTGTGGAAAGGACTATATCTAAATATTTTGTGTCAATGGTAAAACCCTTAAGAACCATTTTAGGAATGGGACAGGGGATTTGTAAGAAGCAAATGATGGGAAACAGCAGTGAAGCCAAACAACTCCTGTAAAGTGAAAGAACAAGCCTATTCCCTCAATGTGGATCATGTAACATTCACCTCCTGAAAGCCTGGTCAAAGCAGGCCCAAGCCCCTTGTCCAGACCAGTCCAAATCCACATTAGGGTCCTTCATCAAGGGGCACATTTCACGTTTCTGTGTACAAGCTAATACCTCTTTTAAGCAGTTGTTCCCCACCCCAAACCATGGCTGAATTTGAAATCAACCCCATTTTTCTGCCAGATACTTTTCAAATCCCCGGATTTGTTGAATATTGAATGCTGAATATTTAGATCCAGAAGTGTCTTTCTGTCTGCCACATGGTAGGACAAATAAGTACATTTTTCAACCCTGAAACAGTAACTCTCAGTTAAGATGCCCAAATGACTGATGGTATAGGGAATAGAAATGTCACACTGACAATGGGTCAGCAGTTGTCATTTGAGCTATGATTGTGGCAGTTGTTGGGTGGAGTGAAGAAAGCTTTTCTCCACGATGGCAAGATGAACTGAACCGTGGGATCTTTCATGCTGACCTTGGGTATCTGAATGGTTTCATTTCTATGCTCTGATATTTTTCACTTCAATGTGCTCAAAAAAAAAGTGGTCATTCCTGTTTGATTTGAGTCTCGTTGAGACCAGCAAACTTAATATAATGCTTTCCTTTTTAACATTTAATTCACATTGCCAAATAACTGTTACCTTCAGTGCTGGCACAATTCACCATTGTCTGCTGCATTCACTGGTGGTCCACAAGAAGTAAATTGTTTCACATGCAAATAAGGTCAATTTCCTCCCTAATTAACAAACAAATGCGTGATCCTAATACAAAACAGGGTCTGGTTGTTAGGTAGAATTCAGAGTCACATGTTCATTAAATTCTGCCAAAAATCTCTGGCCTCCTGCAGGCAGGGAAATATTACATCAGATCCTTGCGGGTTTCCACTTGTGTGAGACATCAAAGAATAGCTAGTCCCACATATTTACACAAGAAAACTTTCCAAGGAGTCTTACGAGATTGGTGATGTTGTCAGGTACTCAAACTTCCTCAGGTGTACTGTGGAGTTTTTTTTTTGTCAGGTTGCATCACAGCCTGGTTTGGTAATTCAAATGCCCAGGAATGCAGAAGACCAGAATATAGCAATTACAGGCTGCGACCTCCCATCCATTGAAGTCTCATCCGTGTGAGGCCCTGCTTCAAGAAGGCAACCAACATCACAAAAGAAGACCCCCATCATCCTGGTAAAAGCCTCTTTGCAGTGCTACCTTTGGGCAGAAGGTACAAAGATTTGAAAACTAACACCTCTTGGCTCAAGAACAGCTTCTTTCCAACAGTGATCAGATTTTTGAATCTCCCTTGATACCTAAATCCTAGATTACTCTGACAGCACAATTTCAAGTCATGTTTTTACACGAGGGTTACTGCGAATATTTATTATCTACTTATGATTTTACTGTCTGTTTTAATCTGATTTAATTAGTTTACTTTTACTGTTTTTCTTTACAAATTCCTGTTGGACTGCAGTAAGTAAGAATTTCTGTGCATGTATATATTGTCTTCTTCTTCTTCTGGTTATCCTTCCTCAGACAGGAGCAGCGTGTGTGTGAATGGATTTTAGGTGAGTAGGGGGTTGCACAGGTCCAGCCTCACCCTCTTAATTCCCTTCCAGGATCCAGTGGCATCGTGAGGTCCAGGACGGCTGGGATGTTCTGTGGCAGTGAATGGCCAGGCCGAACTTTGATGCAAGGGATGCCCTTTCCGTGCTTCACGGCACGTGTTTGCTAGATGGCCGTTGACCCTACAAGAGGGTTCATCCTGCAGGGTGTCTAGCTACCCTCTCCACCAGGCCAGTCTGGTGGAGGAGATGGTTTAGTCGCCGACCATCTGACAGTTAGTACTGCGTAACATGTTATCAGTAGCACTCCAACAAGTGACCTGACACCTGTATATTGTACAATATGTATGACAATAAATTCATTATCAAAAAATAGTGGAAGCAAGAGTAAATCATCAGACCTTTGAGACGTTTCTTACCATTTAACACAATCATACTGTATCTGTCAACTCCTGTTCTGTGCCAGTTCTCCAATAACCCTCAATTGATCAATCTTTCAAATATTTATCGGTCTCCACCTTAAAGACATCTAATGATCTGGCCTCTACCAACCCGGGAGGCAGAGAATTCCAGGGATTTACTACCTTCTGAGAGAGTACATTTCTCTATACAAGCAGATAAGATTATGGGAATGAGAAAGGATTGACATATCAAACCCACCTTGGTCTGAATAGGTTTCATAATTGTTCTAAAAACTTAAAGACAGAGTTGCATTTCTGCAGTACCTTACTTTGCTTCAGATTCCCCGCAGGAATCAACTAGATCATGATTGAAGTGAATGGAGAAAGCTGTTCATTCTTGATCACATGAAAAAAAGAAGTGGGTGCAGTTAGCCAAAGGCTCCAAGGACTTTAGGAACAAGGGTCAATGATCCTTCATAGCAGGACAAATATTGTCACCCAAGCATCACAATAGAAGAAAGTTTATTGGCATGTTTTCTCAGGAATGATGTTATAATTTTAAATTCAATACATTTTTTAAATTTATAGTATTTTGATATAATGTTGCATTATTTGTTGAGATCATGTAGAATGAAACTATATCAGATAGGCATTTCAGAAAATTCATATGAAATCTTTTCCCTCATCTGAATTTTCAAGGTCTCTCTCATGCCCTACTCCACACTCCCTTCATTCCCTCCTCCCACACACTCTATCAACCTGCTCATGTCATTTTTCAATGATTTTAGATGGAAGTTTACTGAAGGAACATTTCTATGACAATTTACATCAGATCACAAAGCTTAGTGGAGAATCCTAATCATAATGTTCTGACATCAAATGAACCTGGCAATTGGATTTTGAAGGGAAATACACAGGCTGACAAATTTCCTCAACAGAGAGTAAAGAGAGGACAAGAGACTGCTATCTGGGCCTGCAGACTTTTAATGAAGTTCATACACATGGGAGTAATTATTGAAACAAAAGAAACACAGGGAGTGTGGGAGTGAGTTGAAAATGGCTTGAAAAAAATTAGGAAGCAGGAGTAATGCAACCTGAAGCAGGAGGCCATTGGCTGAATTTTTCACCACGTGTATTCTTTCTGATCCTACTTAATGGCTGGAAGTTAAAACTGAAATAAGTTGGTCAAATGTGCTAGTATCACAAAAATGGACAAAGCAATGGATAGCAAAGATACTGATACACAGGAGAGAACATAGGCTCAGTCAGCAGACAAATGGGAAATTCAGTACTTCACATAGATGACTTCAGTGGCCTTGATGGACTTGGCTTAGTTTGCCACTTTATGCATCTCCCTGCATTTCTTTCCAGGCCATGAAGCAGCCAGTCAGTTTACTTTTGAAAGTACACCTGTGGAAGTCTGATCAGAATATTCAACAACGCGCTATCTGTCTTTAGATTTCTTGGAAAGTAGAGTCAATGAAATCCAATTTCAGTGGCTGCTGAATTTTAGGAGCATGTTTAATTATTTTCCTCAATTGATGGAGTCAAAGGCTTTGGTGAGATTGAAAAGAGCTATGTGTACTGGCTTGTCTGTTCCCTGCACTTTTGGACTATAAGAATGCATGTTGTTCTTGGAATTATGTTAGAGTACTACAGAGTACTGTTGCTGGGCTGAATAGATTTTTCTCCCATTTATTGTTTATTGCGGTATTTAACACACTAATTTGCCATTAAGAGCTGCACAAGTTGCATTCACATCTTGTGTAAAACCACCATAGTGCAGAGATTAATTTGAATATATTCTTCTTTCTTTCTTTCTTTGGCTTGGCTTCGCAGACAAAGATTTATGGAGGGGTATGTCCATGTCTGCTGCAGGCTCGTTGGTGACTGACAAGTCCGATGCGGGACAGGCAGGCACGGTTGCAGCGGTTGCAAGGGAAAATTGGTGGGTTGGGGTGGGGTGTTGGGTTTTTCCTCCTTTGTCTTTTGTCAGTGAGGTGGGCTCTGTGGTCTTCTTCAAAGGAGGTTGCCAAGATGCACGGTGGGAGGCGAGATCAGCCCATTGGCGGTGGTCAATGTGGCAGGCACCAAGAGATTTCTTTAAGCAGTCCTTGTACCTCTTCTTTGGTGCACCTCTGTCTCGGTGGCCAGTGGAGAGCTCACAACAGAACACGATCTTGGGAAGGCGATGGTCCTCCATTCTGGAGACGTGACCCTCCCAGCGCAGTTGGGTCTTCAGCAGCGTGGATTCGATGCTGAATATATTATAACAATTCATAAAACACTTAGGAAATCAATCCTATACACCCCCATTGTAAATCAAACCTCTTGCACTTTAAAATGGATTTAGAAAATGCAGACAAGCATTTCAGAAATGAAAGGTATCAGTTCTTCAATATTTAAAATGCATTTATCGAAGCATGGATTAATAGATGAATGTTTATTTAACTAATTTCACTGCAATGTCACTGCCAAGCAGGAAGTGGAAGATGTCTGGATCAACGGAGGGTGTATGGTATGAAGGTCATACAGAACATTTGAACCCTGTTCCTTCCTTAGTAAGTTTGATCATTCATCCTGCTTCAACCTTGTAACGATGCCAGGAGCACCGATTCAGAATGCTTACGTAACAGAGATTGCTTTGAACAGAGGATATATTCTGGCTTGGCTTTCTTTTCCGTTATTGGTCACAGGGGAGGTGGTGGGTGGTGTGAAGGTGGAGAAACTGGAAAAAGGTGTTAGATGAAGGAAGTTGTAATTCATTCCTAAACTGCTGTCCTACCTGCCTTTCTGGGTGGATTAGTGAGAAGGGGGAAAAGGATGGTGAGACACTAGCATTATATTCCAACATGATTTAGAATTTATTCAACCCTTTTCAAATCATATTAGGAAGTTCCAAAGATCTTTGCAATCATAGAAATGTTGTTAACAATAATTATTTGATGTAAAATCAGAAATATTGCAGCAAGATTTTGCAAACAATAATGCAGTAAAGGTACACTTTTCAGAAACATTAGTTGCTCTCTCACTTATTCAGAAACAATGTTCTTGAGTCTTTTAATTGCATCTGAGAGGGCAGAAAGATCTCTAGAAACACAATAACCTCAGTACCTTTCTGAGGTAAGCCTGACCTGGCACTCAAGTTTTTACATCGGGATCTGAATCTGCTACGTTTGGATTTGGGAGGTATGAGGACTATACCCTGAGTAGCATTGAGTTAACCTAGTCAAAAAAACATGTTGCTGTGGGCTGGCTAAGTCAGGAGACATTGGAGTATACAGTTTTCCTTTCTCTCGGAATATCTGTAAGCAGAGCGTTCAGAAACAGTGTAAAAACAACCTGCTGAAATAACTTAGCAGGTCAGGCAACATCTGTGGAGATTAAGGCATGGTTAAGGTTTCTACTCAAGACCCTGCATCAGGACTGGGAGTGTAGAGGGAAGCAAGGCAATATGTGGAGGTGGGTCAACTTTCCACCCATTTTCCCAAGTAGATTAGGACAGTGGTCATTAGACCCTTCCCATGGTAGCAGAGGAAAGAGCAAGTCAGAATTTTAACACAGAAACACTATCCCAGATCTAATGAAGATTTGGTTTGAGTCTCCCTGTGCCATCAATCTCCTGCAATGATTGCTCCTTCCACAGATGCCGGTGACCAGCATGTGTTATCAATGCTGCAGCTGCACTGTTGGTTCTTCTGTTGAAATCTGAATATGTATATTATCCCCTGATGGAGCAAGGTGCCATTGAAGTTTGGAAAGCAAGACTGATTGGAACTGAAAAGTTTCACCTTAGGGAAGGAAATATGAATAGAAATATGACTGGAGGTTTCAAATCAAACCATCACAATTTGCAACATGGGCAGAGGATGATCAGGTGCAGTTGTGTTTCTTGCAGAAAATATAGCTTCAGGTAAAAAACACCACAAAAAAAAATAATTTACCTGAATTTTGATGTCCTGCCTACATTTTCCTGTGGCTGCAAAGGATTCTGAGATACTCATCGGTGAGCCGAGCTCACTGGGGTTATCCTGGCCACAATTGAATTACTCATTCAATCTCACCAAAGGAATTAATGAAAGGGATTGGGTGGCATGGTTAACACAGTAGTTAGTGCAAAGCTGTTTCAGCTTTGCATGTGGTTTCGAATCTGGAGCTCTCTGTAAGGAGTTTGTATGTTATCCCCGAGTCTGTTTGGATTTCATCCAGGTGTGCCGGTTTTCTCCGACCCTTCAAAATGTATGGGGATGTAGGTTAATCGGGTGCGATTGGGTGGCGTGGGTTTGTGGACCGGAAGGGCCTAGCAATGTGCTGTATGTCTAAATTTAAATTTAATGAAAGGGCATTCATCCTGTGCATTAGCTCTGCTTTTCTCTCTTACAGTTGCTACCTGGCCTGCTAAAAGTTTCCTGATTCCTAGCATTCGTCACGTTTTGCTTTGGTAAAATGGATTATGCGGTGGGTGTTTCTGGGACCATTCTGTGCACAGGTTGGTTGCTGTACGTACTCCAGTTCTGCAGTGACTTTGGAAGACTACACAAAAGAGTCTGGTAAAACAACCAACTGAAAAACCTCACAAAGATAAGCGTATACAGAGCCGTTGTCATACCCACACTCCTGTTCGGCTCCGAATCATGGGTCCTCTACCGGCATCACCTACGGCTCCTAGAACGCTTCCACCAGCGTTGTCTCCGCTCCATCCTCAACATCCATTGGAGCGCTTTCATCCCTAACGTCGAAGTACTCGAGATGGCAGAGGTCGACAGCATCGAGTCCACGCTGCTGAAGATCCAGCTGCGCTGGGTAGATCACGTCTCCAGAATGGAGGACCATCGCCTTCCCAAGATCGTGTTATATGGCGAGCTCTCCACTGGCCACCTTGACAGAGGTGCACCAAAGAAGAGGTACAAGGACTGCCTAAAGAAATCTCTTGGTGCCTGCCACATTGACCACCGCCAGTGGGCTGATATCGCCTCAAACCATGCATCTTGGCGCCTCACAGTTTGGCAGGCAGCAACCTCCTTTGAAGAAGACCGCAGAGCCCACCTCACTGACAAAAGGCAAAGGAGGAAAAACCCAACACCCAACCCCAACCAACCAATTTTCCCCTGCAGCCGCTGCAACCGTGTCTGCCTGTCCCGCATCGGACTTGTCAGCCACAAACGAGCCTGCAGCTGACGTGGACTTTTACCCCCTCCATAAATCTTCGTCCGCGAAGCCAAGCCAAAGAGATGCATCCAAAGTACGTCATTGGCCATGAAGCCTGAAAAAATGTATCAGCGTCATAAAGCTCACTCTGTGAACATAAATGTTTCTTTTGAGCATGAAGCACTCTGCAGATTGTGGAGAAGGCCGTGTGAAATAATGTGTTCTGCACAAGAAAGAAACATTACTCCTCACCTTGAAGGAATAGTGCAATTTGATTTAATCCATATGCAAAATTCTATAAAGCTATGGGGTAATGTACTTGACCCATCTAATTTCCTATCACATATATTAGTTCATTAAAAGGACACAGGCTTTATTAAGGAACTTGCAACTAGTATTTTCTCCCCACCCCCATTACTGGATAGTTTTCACATTGCAAGGCACGTAGACAATGGAATTGCAATGAAAACCATGGTAAAACTGTGGTGATGTAACGTTAATGGAAACAACCGCTTAGTTATTCTCTAGCCCTATCATTATATACTGTCCTCTGTTGAAACCCATGATAAGTAATCCATTCAAAGGGTCCATCTTTCAATAGACAGGAAAATGAGTCAAACATTGACATTTAACATTTCTTTTGATTGATCAGTCTTAATGTCTGAAAATTTGGATAACAGACAATTGCTTTCAAACAACATCATACACATAATACCAGGTGCAGCCCATCAAAATTACAAGTCTTGTCATTTTAAGGAACAGTGCCACATTTCTGTGTGGTTGCAGCCCAAACATAACTGTCACAGACCTGACATCCATATTCATTGGCAATGTTCTTCACCGTCCTGTATCTTACTGACTCAAATCTGTAATTGTCAACCTTCCAAGTTTAGCACCATATCGCCTCTGAATCTAAAATGTTAATTTACTGCATCTGGTGCTATTAGGAGACTGAACACAGTTTGTGGAATCGCTTTGTTGACTCCTTCGTCTGTCTGATGCAACAACAAGGACCTCCCAGTAGCCAACTGCTTTCAATTCCACACCCCATTGTCACACAGACATTTCTGTCCAAGCTCTCATGTACTGCCAGGTTTATTTATTTATTTTTTTTAAATTTTTTTATTTTTCACACTCTAAACCATATTGATCAAGATACATACATTTTCCTTCTTGAATATATAGTGTCGTTTTCTCCCCCTTCCCTCCTCCTCTCCCTCCCTCCCTGCCTCCCCTCCCATTTATTTAAAGTTCAGAATATAAGATACATTAAACTCGTCAAACAATGTTGTCACTCAATAAAAATAAACAAGAAATTCCACTGAGTCAGTTCTTTTCATTCTCTTCTCCTGTCATTTTAGGTGGTAGATGTCCCCGGTAGGATTTCTCTATTATGTTTCATGTATGGCTCCCATATTTGTTCAAATATTGTAATGTTATTTCTTAAATTATATGTTATTTTTTCTAATGGAAAAAACCCAGAGATCTTCCTTCTAAGTAACATAAAAAACAAAAAACTTGGACTTGATTTGGATGGTGCACAAAAAAGATTTGTTATGATAGCCCTAGCTGTAGCAAAAAAATGTATTATGTCAGCCTGGAAATTAGAAGATAACTTGAGAATACAACAATGGTATATAGAAATGAATAAATGTATTCCATTAGGTACTGCCAGGTTGAGGTTACATATAAATTGGAAGAACAACCTCTTTCATCTTGAGGGTGACCAACCAGACAACATTGATATTGACGATCAAATTCTGTTTACACCCCCTGGTCTCTCACTTTATCCTCATCCCTTTGCCTTCCTTCCTCTAGCTTTCCACCAGAGGTTCATTCACTCCAACCAACTTACATTATTTGGTCAAACAGGACAGCATGCAGTTCTCCAAGTGTGGCCTCACCAATGACTTGTACAATTGTGTCCCAATCTTTGTACTCAGTACCTCGCCCAATGAAGGGAAGCATACTAAATGCCTTTTTGTCCACCCTCTTTACTTTCATGTAACTTGGCCCATGCACCACTCAGTCTCCGTTCTACCACACTATCCAGGGCCCTGCCATTAACCGTACAAAACCCTGCCCTGGTTTAGCTTACCAACGCGCAACAACTCACACTTATAAGAGTTAAATTAGTGCCTAGAAATAAGAGTTCACACTTTTGGTAAGTTTTTGGTAAGTTCATCAGGTGCTGTGTAGGGTGAGAAAGCAATAGGGTGAATCTAAAATAAAAAAATCTGGGAGACTGGTAAATGTCTTGGACAAAAATTGTTCAGGTGATATTCACCCTGAGCTGAAGCTTTCCCTGGGCTTTCCCTAGAGAGGTCATAAGTTGCCGTGTCACTGCCAGCAAGGGGCCAGTAATTGTAGCATCATTTATTGAACGCTGGGTTTGAAGATGTAGTGACCATTGTCTCTGATGCTTTTGAATTAACATGGAATGGAGAAAATAACAATGTCACTGTGGCAACACTTTAATTCTTACCCCTTGCTAGCATGTTGTAGAACTTGCTCTTGTTTTGCTTTCTTGTGATCACAATAACCAAGTTTTAAGTCATAGCATAACCCAATTAATTTCTTCAGTAACCCTGAAATAGCTGCAGTGTCTGATGGGTTAAAGAAAATTGTGTCCAGGGCAATTTCCTGATGGGTGCAAAGTTATCAGAAGAAATTCATGAGTAATTTAACATGCATGAAATAAATTTTACATGCAAATTGTGTATAGTAAAACCCATGCTGTCCAGAAGTCAAACAACCAACAACCTCAAGCAATCTGCAAAAAAATTGAGAAAAAATAATAAATTTAAAAAGCATAAATAAATAAATAAATGTTAAATTGTAGAGGTAAATGTTCTCTGAAGTAACACATAAACCTTTGATAAAAATGGGAGCAAATATTCAGCCAAAGGAGTGCCTTGGTCATTATTTGCTTGTAGCAACTGATTAAATAAAGTTTCAATAAAGTTGTGATTGAATAAAATGTTGTTGCCCAGGATGAAGAGCCTGTTGATGCTGCTTGACATTGGGATAACTCTCTTAAAGTGTCTTCTTGTTCCTGCTTAGTAAGAGTCTTTATCTTTATTTGTATATATTGTTAAGTATATTTGTAAGGCTTTATCTGTAAACTTGGGAGAGGGGTGGTTTAATTATAATGGTGGCACAGTTAGCATAGCAGTCAATGTAACAATGTTACAGCATCAGTGAATGGGGTTAGAATTTAATGTTGTAAATTATGGGAATTATCTGATCAATTTGAACTTTACGTAATTAAGGACTACAATACTGATTTTTTCCCCCCAAATTACTTTACATTTTTCACTCTCTTTTGTCTTTTAAACCATTTATTCTTATTGCTGGTGTATTAGTTAGGCTTTGTAAGAGTGAATCTCGAGCAAGTGGAAATGCGTAAATGGGTTTAATTTCAAAACATAGTTGATAAATCTGTAAATATTGCAACACTTGCTGCGATATACATCAATGGGAGTGACAGTATTGTGGTATCCTGCATTTGAACCTTGACTGCAGGTTCTAAACCATTATTTGATTGTTGTCAAACCTTCATGTTGTCCAAACAAATTTAATTCCCTTAAAGCTGGAATAAAAGCTAGGTTTCATTTTTTTTCTATTTTCTCTCCCTATGCCAAAGTGCGAAAGTGTTGACAGCCTCTCTAAAGAGTCCCTGGCTTACATCAAATAATTGAGCCCAGAGCCAAGACCAAAGTTATAACCTTCCAGATTCCCATGGTTCAGAAACACTTATATGCCACAGTCATCACCCAAGGAATAATTTATTCTCTGAGTCTCCACCACACTGAGATGGCAAGTGAAAAGCACATCACTTCTGATACTTGTTTGGAATTTTTTATGTACTTATTCCTCAGTCTGTGGATTCACTTTCCTGTCCAATAGGAAGGTTTAATGAAGGAATTCCAGAGCTTACCAAAGGGGAAGGGAAGGCATTGGCACCAATAATAGATTGATGAAAATCATTTGCTTGGTATGTTGTATGCAACTGCCTACAAAACTCCACTTCTGTGTCAAAACACAGGCTGAAGTTAAATGAGAGAATAAATGAGAGAATGAAGTGACTGGTAAATGAGGGAGAATAAAAAAATGTTTAATGAATATAAATGATTAACAGTTGGCATGGACTTAGTGGGTTGTCGGGCCAGTTTATGTACTTTATCTCTCTATAGATCCAAGTCCATGTGCCTTGCCTGCACAATGGAAACAGTGAGGTTCATCAGCAAATCCAGAATTCCTTTTTTAAATTTGTTTTCATATTTTAGATTGGAAATTAAACAACGAAGCTGCACCGTGATTTGCAACTATTAATGCACCAATATTATTTGGTGAGTAATGCAGTGTTGTCTGCTCCTTTGTGCATTGTTATGTGGAAGAGATATTCGGACAGATACTTGAATAGTGTAAGTCATTGATGAATGCTATCTGAATGAGGGCAAATAGGATAAATATGGAATGGTCAAAAGGGTTATAGATAGATACATTTCCCATCCACATAATTTTTAAAGGAAGCTAACGTACTTGCCTCCACCACATTGTCTGGCAGCTCGTTCCATATGCCCACCACCCTCTGAGTGAAGAACTGGTCCTCTCATCATGGATTCTCCTACTCTAGGGAACAGACTCATTATCACCTTATCTTTGTCTCTCGTAATTTTATAGACCTCAACCATCCACTCTCTAAGGAAAAGCAACCCTAGTATTTCCAGTCTCTCACAATGACTCAACTTCCATTCTGGCAATGACTTCATAAACTTTCAAGATTTAAAATTCTTTTATTTCCATGCAATAAAACAGAAAATGTAATGTTACACAAAATTTCCTTTAATCTGCTTTAAGGCAGACAAAGAAAGAGTTGCCATTAGTATTGCCCAACGCCCCTTAGAGTTAAGAGAAAGAGAAGAAAAAGAGAGTCACAGCACCTGATAGCCTGAATAAACAGCACCTTATAATAGCTTGAATACGCCTGGGATTGCCTGATCTCTGAAACAAAGCAGGCACAGCACTGCTCAGTGCTTGGAGGGGAGTCCTCTCAGGAAAACCACGTGCTGTTCATTTCTGCGAGGGGCGCTGGACAAAGTAGCGACTCTCTGTTTGCTTTATGGTAGACAAAAGTTAAAGAATTTCATTTAGGTTACATTCTAAATGTAGTATTACGTGACAATAATGGAACCTTTTTACCTTTATCTTCAGGATTATTGAGTGCCTGTGGATTCACCTCCAGCACCTCCGCAGGCTTTGCAGCCACACAGAACCTGTTCTATCTGTCGGCAACCTGAGCTCCACATCTAAACCTGATACGATCAGGAAGCTTTCAGCACCTGAAGCCCTTTTGGAGACTTCTTGCCCTCAGCAACCTCTCAAACCAAAGTTCCAATACCTGGATCCTGAAGTGTATTCCTCTGTAACCTTTCCAACTTTAGACCATCAGTCCTATAGCTGGGTGACCAAAACTGACACAATATTCCAACTGTGGCCTCATCAGCATCTTGTATAACTTCAACTTGATGTTCCAAATGATGAAGGCAAGTGTCCCAAACTTTTCTACTCCTTCCTCCTTTGCAGCCATCTGTAAAGAACTATGCACCTGCACCCCTGGATCCTCTGCTCCATAACACACCTAAGGACACTGCCATTAACAGAACAAGTCCTGCCCTGGTCTGATACGTCCAAATTCAGCATCTTTCACTTATCCAAGTTAAACTGCATCTTAACCCAATTCCCCATCTGATCTCAATCCCATTGAAAATCCATATAACCATATAACCATTTACAGAGCGGAAACAGGCCATGTTGGCCTTTCGATTCCGCACCGGTTCACTGATTTTATGCGCCCTCTTCAGGCATTGGTCCCGGTAGATCTTCATTCAATAACGATGGATGAATTCAATGCGAAGGTGACAATAAATGGATAAATAATCGAACCAATTAAAATTAAATAGGTCAACTTGGCAGAACTGATAAGAACAGAAAATAAAAGGAATATAAAATCAGTCTATTTGCAGATGCTTAACAGAACTATCTATAAAATCCACATAACCTTTTTAATTCTTCACTTTAGCACATATTTTTGTGTAATTAGCAAACTTGTCTTTCCACAAACATCCTTGCCCAAATCATTTATGTATATTGCAAAAAGCAAGGGTTCAAATACTGAGGCACCCCACTGGTCACTGTCCTCCAGGCTGAAAAACTGCCCTCTACAAATGTTCTCTGACTCCCATCACTGAGACATTTTTTAATCCTATTGGCAAGCTAGCTTCCGGTCCTTTGTGCCCTAACCTTTCCATACCATGTAGGGCCTTATCAAATGCTTCACTAAAATCCATCAAAATAACATTAACTGCCTTGACCCTGTCTAACCTTGTTGTCACCACTTCAAACAATTCTATCAAATTTGCGAAACCTGATTTCCCATATGCTGGGTCTTCTTCCTACTCCCCTTGATATCCAAATGTTGACAGATTCTATCTCTTAGAATCCTCTCCACAGTTTCCTGATCACTGACATCATACTAACAGGTCCGTGTTACCCGGATTATAATCTTTAAACAATGGCACCACATTTGCCATCCTCCAGTCCTCCAGAACTTCTCCTGTCCTCAGTGAAGTGTTAAAAATGTCTGTCAAAGCCCCCATCAATTTCCTTCCTCACAATGTTCTGGGATGCACCTGGTCTGACCTGGAGATTTATACATCCTGATATCATTTAAGACAGCTGAAACCTCTTCAGTTCTGAAGCAGACATGCGATCATGCGATCTTTAGTTACCTCCCACTCCTGCTTATCCTGCTCTATGGAAATCACATTCATTTAAAATCTTCCCATCTCCTCTGGCTCTACAATTGGAGACCCATCCTAACCCCTTAGGGGACCTATTTTTTTTTCCCTTGTGAGCTTTTTCTTAATAGACTTTTTTTATTCTTAGTGTCCACCAAAGCTATCTCATTAGTTCTTTTAACATTCTTTATTTCCCTCTTCACAATGCTTATACTCCTCAAGGGATTCCATCAAACCTGTCTGTCTGTGTCTGATATATGCCTCCTTTCTTTCCAATGTGTGGTTCAATATCTCTTGCTAACCAGGGCTCGTTTACCTAGCCATTTCTGGGGACATATTCAGCGTGGACCTTCCTTATCACACCCTTAATTGCCTCTCTTTTGGCAGTTATGCTTTTACTCTCTAATATTTATGACCAGTCAACTATTGCCACTCCTGCCTAATCTCGTCATAATTGGCCTTACACCAGTTTCAGATTTCAACTTGAGATCATGTTGTGGTCCCAAGGTGTCCCCCTACCATTACCTGACCATTCCCCAGGACAAGGTCAAATATTGCCTCCTCCCTTGTGGACCTGTCCAGATATTGTTGGAGAAAGTTCTCATGGACACACTGAACGAAGTTCACCCTATCCAATTCCATAACACATTGGCATTCCCAGTCAATATTGGGGAAATCACCCACAATATCAAGTTTGCTTTTTTTTTTAACAGCAATATCTCTGCATGTCTGAATCCTAAGTATCCAGTGGAAGTTTGGTGACCTACAGTGTGCACCCATCAAGGTGACAACTCCTTTTCAGTTCTGGATTTTCACTTACACTGTCTTACACAAATTCTCCAGAAATATCCTCTAATTTCTTTTATTAATATTTCAAATCTCCCTTCCTCCCCCTCCCCTAGTTCCTACACCACCTGTAACTACAGTAACATAACATGGAACATTGACCTGCCAGCCTTAGTCCTCTTTTAACCAGGTCTCCATTATGGCTACAACATTCCATTGTTCAGCACCTAAACACATCTCTAGGTATTCGTAGTTTAATGAACTTGCCTGCAAGTGAAATTGGTTAACGGGTGGGCATTGTGACTTCGGTTTCATGTTTCCTCTTGGTTGTAAATACAGTTCAGGTTTTGATACTAAAACATCCAGGATTGTAACTCCTAGAATCCTTCGAATCAGTTCCCTTAACCCTCAGCACCACAGCTTCCTGTGTTAAACTAAACACAACAAAGTTTATCTGTCCTGTCTCAATGCTCGTTCTCCACCTTGTTCCACTTCAAATCACTTCTTTGCCTTCCTTGCTACTCCAAACCTTTCCAGGCTCTCTCTCCATCTTGGATTCCATCCCCCAGCCAGTCAAATTCAAACCCTCTCAAATCTACCCACCAGAATATTGGTCCTTTTCTGGTTCAGATCTAGCCCATCTCTCTTGAACAGCTCACCTCTGCCCCATTGAATATGCTAATTGTTTATAAATCTAAAACCCTCTCTCCTTCACCAACTGCTCAGCCATATGTTCATGTGCTCGATCTTCTTATTTCTACTCTAACTGGCATGTGGTGCTGGCAGTAATCCAGAGATTACCACCTTGCAAGTCCCACTTTTTAACTTGTATCCTAACTCCCTACATTAGTTTTGCAGGTCCTCACCCCATTCCCTGCCTATGACAATGTACAAACATGTACCAAGACTTCTGGCTGCTTGGCCTTCCCTTACAAGAATTCTGTTGGACTTGATCCGAGACATCCCTGACCCCAGCTCTTGGGAGGCAACATACCATCTGGGAGTCTTGTTTGCCCACAGAATCTCCTCTCAGTCCCTCTGACTTTTGAGAGTCCCAACACTATCGCCGTACTTTTGTCCCTGTTTCCCTCTGAACATCAGTGCCAGAGTCCTGCTGTGACTTTCTCCTGGCCATCCTCCCCAACACAATCCAAAACAGTAGACTTGTTTTTGAGAGGGATGGCCACAGGAGGTTCCTGCGCTCTCAGGCTATACCCTCTATTTTTCTGGGTGGTCATCCAGCTAGTCCCTCTCTGTACCCTTTTCAAGACCACCTAACTAAAACTCCTATCTATGGTGTTCTCTACATCTTGAACGATCTTCTGTATGTCCAGCTGGATCACCAGCTCCTTCATCAGGTTGTTCAGGAGAGTGGCTGAACACACATCCCACAGGAGTAGCTACCTGGGGCATTGGAAGATATCCTGATATTCCATATTCTGGTCATCCTTAACTGCCATCTCATCTCCACTAACCACTGAAAAAGAAAAGCAATGGTTAGACTTACCCTTATTTCTTTCAGGCTTGCAGCTTTGACTCTCCCAAGCCTCTTGAAGCAGAGCTTCAGCAATTAAACTCTATCATCATACTTCCAACTCTAGCACTGCTCATCCAAAATGACTGCCCTGCTATACCTTCCCTTCATTGGCTGCTGTGTGACCTGGCCACTTAAACCAGACTCCGCTGTCACTTCTGCATGCTCTTCCTCTCCACTTGACTCAATTAGAATAGATTTGCTTGGCCAAAGGGTCTCTTTCTGTGCTGCACAATTCCATGGCTACCTATGATTCTAAGTAAGTGATTAGGATGTTCCAAAAGAGATTGTCATATGGTTAATTCTTCCTTTAAGAAATGTGTTGCAGGTTCCTCATGTGCAAACAGTGCCTTCAGGAAATGAAAGACTCGCTCATTTTTCCAGTAATTTTTTTCTTGTAATTTTTGCAAGAGAGCAATGGCATGTGACAAGGAAACTGAGACCAAACAGGATAAGTAAAGAAGGAGAGAAAAGATCTATAAAAGAGAAAGTGAATCCTGATGTGAAGGAATGAGTGTGAAATGCCGATCTCTGGAACATTACAGATAATTCCTACTGCTGGTACATGTCCCCCCCCCCCCCCCCCCCCCCAACCCTTAGATCACAATAGCGGAAAAAAAAGCAGGTCACAATCCATTAATAGTTCAAATAAGTCACCAGGAGTTAGGTCATGTATTGCTTTGTAATCTAGTATGTGTTGTTTCCTGATATAACAGCAAAGTAAAACCATAAATAATGTTACTTTACTGCCAACTAAGTGGCAGACACCACCACTCCATTTGCAGAGCCGCTATCTGGACTGCAATCAGTAAAACCTTTGATAGCCCTGTGATAGCTATTATTGTGTCAAGTACAAATCAATGAAAGAAAAGCTTATTGTAACTTAGTATGTTATACCACATGGGATCTTAAATTAAAAAACGAAAATTCTTTTTCAAATTTGACATTCCTTTGATCTAAGAGTAAACCACTGCTTGCTATCTCAAACAGTTTTAAAATGTGCTTTGAAATCCACCATGAGCAACAATGACTATAAATACACTTCACAGCTCATCAAATCTCTGTTGAAGGTACTTTATATCATCACATATATCCCAAGTAAAAGTTAATTAAAAGCTCAACATTCCAGGCCAAATCATTGTTCTTCTGTCTGACGAGATATTAAAATATTGAGACAGCATGGTTAGTGTAGTTCCCCAGGTTCCAATGCAGCGCTGTTTGTAAAGAGTTTGTACGTGCTCCCCATCAACTGCATAGGTTTCCTCCAGCTGATTGTTTCCTCCCAGCCTCTAAAAGGTAGGGGTTTTTTGAGTTTCTTGGGCATAATTAGGTGGCACAGGCTTCATAAGTCTGAAGGGCCTTCTACTGTACTGTATCATTTTTTTAGAGTGGCACAGTTAGCAGATTGAAAACCACTACTACGTGTAAAGTGTTTATACGATCTCCCTGTGCCAACATGGGTTTCCTCCGCGTGCTCCATCACCCCCCCCCCCACCCTCACCCCCCCTCAGATTCCAAAGATGTATGGGGCTGAATTTATCGCATGAGGCTGTGTGGGCTGGAAGGGCCTGTTACTGGGCTGCGTCTCTAAATGTAAAAATGTAGTTGTCATCGTAGTTTATTTATTAGGGCATTTAACACAACACACGTTGGTCCAAAGCAATGAACATACAAAACAGGAAAGATATGCATTTGCTTTTATGTGACCTTCAGAATGTCTTAGCGTGCATCTGAGCACAGAAAACTCTCAGAAACAGATATAGAATAATAGGTGGATAATTTGTTTTGGTTGAAAGATAAGTATTGACCAGGACACTCACCTGAGCCTATGAATAGCAAAGCAGCTGTAGTGCTCTGTTTATGTTTAGTGTGGCTGACATTTCATTGCATCAGATTCACATGAAATTACCTAACACCATCTTCTTCCTCAGTAGAATTAAGAGTACACCTCAATTGTCCATGCCATAGTCTCTGTGAAGACATTTTTATAGCTTTAACATTGTTCACAGTGCTTTCCATTTGATTGAGTGTTTTGATTGAGTGTTTTGCTGCAAAGATTGCCTTGCGAATCATCCCACACCTATGGTGGGGCCACTTGCTGTTCAAGACTCCATCAGGGAAATGGATAGAGTAAGTGAGGCTGAACCAAATTAATGTAGCATTAAACAGGAAGATCTGCAGATGCTGGTATCTAATTATGGTGGTACACCACCGGCCTACTGCAGGGGGCAACCTCTCTACCTGCAGGAGTGTAAGGGGACAGGACAACACCTGGCCAGCTGCCAATCAGTCGGCCTGAATGGATCAAGCCCCACCCGGTTGGGTGTCAATCAGCCTCCGGGATATAAGCCTGCGCCGACCTCCCGAGGCTTCACTCAGAGTTGCTGCAGCCACAGCCAGCCTGGCTCTGTGGAAGTCTTTGTGGATTAAAGCCTGTTGTACAGTCTTACCTTGTGTGGGTCTGATTCTGGCTAACAGTGCACCACACTAATGCAGTACACAAAGGTGCTGGAGAAACCAGCATTTGGCTGGTCCACTACAAAATTTCTCCGAGGGATGCCTGCCTGAAGAAGTTCTCCTCCTCTCAGATGCAACGTGACCCACTGAGTTTCTCCAGCATCTTTGTGTACTGCCCTCCCCTGCTATTGATCCACACATTCAGGAAAATATTTTATGAACTAGTCCTTCCTTTCTCTTCACTTAACAAAGATTCAAGATTCAATTTATTGTTATTGTAATAAATCAGTGTCGTATAACATGAAATTACTTTTGCCTGCTGTAAGGCAGACAGATTCACCATCAGCAGAAATTGCCTGAATTGCCTCCTTAGAGTTAGAGAAAGAGAAGCAAAAAACATTTCCCCCAGTCACTAAGTGTCCGTAAATTCACCTCCAGTGCTTCTGCAGCCACACAAAGACCAGTCGAAACCATTGGTGGGCTGGGTCTCCAACTCAACGGTGGATGGGGATGCACTTTCCTCCTTAACTGGATCCCCTGAGGCCCTGACTGGAGGTGGCAAGAATGAGCTCCGTGGCTCGCAGGGCACTTGAGGCAACGGACTCTCTGTTCTGGCAGGAGCCAGGTCCCTGATGGAGACAGTGTCCTCCCTGCCATCCGGATACTCCACATAGGCATACATGGGATTGGCATGGAGCAGTTTCACCCTTTCCACCAGGTGGTGGGTCTTGCCTTTCCTCACATGCTTCCTGAGAAGGACTGGATCAGGAGTGGTGGGCCAAGTTGAGAGTGTAGTTCCCAATGCTGGCCTTCTTTTGAAATTGAATAGGAGCTTGTGATGAGTAACATGGTTGCAGTACATAGTAGCGACCAGATGGAATGGAGTGCCATAGGAAGAACTTCTTGCCAGCGTGAATCTGGAAGGTCTTTTCACTTCAGGGCCAGTTTGACAGCCTTCTAGACCGTGGCGATCTCCTTTTCAACCTGCCCGTTCCCCAGGGGTTGTAGCTAGTAGTCCTGCTGGATGCAATGCCCCTCGCTAGCAGGTACTGACGCCACCCTTCACTCATAAAGGGTGAGCCCCAGTCACAATAAATATAGCTGGGATACCCAAACAGAGGGAAAATGAAATCTAGGGCCTTTGTGACTGACAAAGAGAACGTGTCTGGACATGGAATGCGAACGGGAAGCGGGAGTACTTATCATTGATAGAGAGGAAGGTGTTCCTGTTCATGGAGAGGAGAGGTCCCTTAAAATTGACACTGAGCCATTTGAAGGGCCAGGATAACTTGTTCAGGTGCACCTTTGTGGGGGATGTAGAAGTGCGGTTTGTACTCTGTGCAGACCTGGTCATTTCCCTGACATCTTCCATGGTGTAGGGTAGATTGCGCGCCTTGACAAAATGAGCCATGCGGATGACCCCTGGATGGCAGAGCTCATTATGCAGAGACCGCAGTTGGCCATTGTGTGCAGAGGCACAGCTTCCTCTGGATAAGGCATCTGGAGGGTCATTAAGAGGTCCTGGCCAATAGGTAATGTCATAATTGTAGGTGGAGAGCTCAATCCTCCACTTAGCAATCTTGTCATTTTTGATTTTTTCCCCTCTTTGCATTATTAAACATGAATACGACAGAGCACTGGTCAGTGAGGAGCGTAAATTTCCTACTACCCAGGAGTTGTTTCCAGTGCCTCATGGCTTCTACAATGGCTTGAGCCTCCTTTTCCACAGAGGGGCTCCGGAGCTCATGACCTGTAATGTCCGAGAAAAAAATGCAACTGTCCTGCCCACCTGGTTGAGGGTAGCGGCCAGGGCTATGTCAGAAGCGTCGCTTTCCACTTGGAAAGGAACATTCTCGTCCACCGCATGCATGGCGGCTTTTGCAGTGTGATTCCAGAGGTAGTTAAAAGCCATTTTGGCTTCAACCGAGAAGGGGAAATTAGTGGCTTTTAAGAGACAACGGACATCATCAGCATATTGAGGGATCCACTGGGCATAATATGAGAAAAACTCCAGGCATCTGCTCAAAGCCTTTGTGGCCCTGGGAATGGGGAGCACTAACAGGGGGTGCATCTTATCGGGGCTGGAGCCAATGAAACCATTCTCCACCACGTAGCCAAGGATAGCCAGATGTTTAGTCCTGAACACGCAGTTGCTAGAGTTATAACTGGTTCAGGGCTTTCGCCACTTGGAGAAAACTCTGGAGGTTGGTGTCATGGTCTTCCAAGCTGTGGCCACAGATGGTGACGCTATCGAGGTAGGGGAAGGTAGCCTTCAACCCATACTTATCCACCATTCTGTCCATCTGCCTCTGGAAGATAGAAACCCTGTTAGTGATACTAAAAGGGACTCTTTGGAATTGAAATGAATTGAAATGACCGTTAGCCTCAAATGCTGGATATGGACGGTCCTCAAAATGGATTGGCAGCTGGTGATAAGCAGCTTTCAGGTCGATGGTCGAATAGACTCAATACTGCACAATATCATTCATCTTGTCCAAAGTTTGAGGGAGGGGGTAAACATCCAGGAATGTGTAGTGATTAATAATTTGGCTATAGTCAATTACTAGCCTGGACTTGTTTTCCCTTTTACCACTACCACTTGCGCTCTCCATGGGCTGGTGCTTGGTTTGATGATCCCTTCATCGAGCAGACGTTGTGTTTCAGAGTTTATAAAATCTTGGTCTGCTGTGCTGCACCTCCTGCTCTTGGTAGCGATGGGTTTGCAGTTCCCAGAGAAGATTTGGGATGAGAGGTGGAGGGGTGGGGGGTGGGGGGGGTTAATATTCAGTGTGGAGAGGCTGCATGAGGGTCCTGATTTTAGGGGCCCTCCATTCCGGACCATTATGGGGGGGGAGGGGACCAGAATACTCCAAGATTATGCTTTTAAAGTGACACAGGAAGTCCAGACCCAACAACAGCAGAGCACACAATTCATCAAGTATATACAGGCAAAATTTACAGAAATCCCCCCCTTCAAATGATAGATGTACTACACAATGTTGTTGAACACACGTGGAATGTGAATGAGACACAAGGAATATGCGATAATTGGAAGGATACATCTTTAGGTTGAATTCTTGAGTCTATGAAGCTTTCAGTGGAGCCTCTATCGATTAGGCATTTAGTGGAATGTCCGTTTACCTTCACAGTCACTATGGAGTTGCTGAGCTGGTGAGGTCTGTTCTGATCTAGGACCGTCGAAGCTAGGACCCCAAAGACTCCCTGCTCCTCACTCGAGTGGCCCTCACCGTCTTGGCTTTCATTACATGGGTAAGATGGCTTTGACCTCGTGGCGCAGCAAGATGGCCGCCCTCCTTCCCCCTCTGATAATGATGGTGCTGAGTGAATTTGGGTCATGGCAAGATGGCTGCTGAGCCTTTTGCACTGTTTCCTCACTGCCACTGCCACCTTCTGTCAGCGTGTAGCGCAACAAGTGGGCTCGGGTGAATTTGGGGCTGATGGCTTGGGGCTGGAATCAGATCCGGGGGCAGTGCAGGCTGCAGACTACCCTGAGCTTCCCCTCACACGACAAACCCTTACCCAGTGCCCTTTCTTGCCAGAGCTGGAACACACTGAGTCTTTGAGATTGGGGGTGCTGGCACTTGCTGCAGAAAAAGCACTCCTCAGTGCGGGAACTCTCCCTAGCATGGGAAGCAGTAGCCATTAGGGCTGGGGTAGCAGGAGCAGCTGGTCCTTGCAAGGGGTCACTTGGGTGAGCAAGCTCGGTGGGTTTGAGGTCATCATTCTTGAGCTTGGCCTGTTCCATCTATTTGGCCCGTTCAACATGGCTAGCCAGGTCCTTCTTACCTGACTCGAGCAGTTGCTGCCTCATGTACTTCGAGCGGATCCCTGCGACTAGAGTGTCCCGGATCTGTTCTTCCTCATGAACACGGCCCGTAGCAGCTTTGTACCTGCACTTCTTGGCAAGCGTCTACAGATCCAGCAGGTAGTCGTCGATGATCTCTCCTGGTGACGTAGCGCGAGTCGATGCCTCGCTAGGGCCTTGTTTTGCGACTTCAGATACCGAGCCTTCAACGCCTCGAAGAAAGCATCATATGTAGAGCAGTCCCTGATGACTGCATACCCCTTTATTCCTACCCTTGAAATGAGTGCGGACCTCCTGAGTTCATCAGTATGGAAGACATCTCTGGTCACGTTCAGGTAGGCCTGGAGCAGTCTAGCCAATATGTGAACTCCTCAGCTGCATCGGGGGACAAAGGGTCTATCAGTAGCATACCAGGCTTGAGTAGCACTTCCATCATATAGGGAATAAGCTAATAAAATTGTAGCATGAATGAAAGCTTTCATGACTGGAGGGAGAGCAAACACTTTTATTAGCTTATAACTAAGGGTTTCATACTAGTCTTCAGAAGGGTTCTAGGTTTAGGCGGGAAACCAGGGTTATATGTGAGCAGATGGGGGCAGAGCCAGGAGGTGGATAGACACCACCAGTGAATCCCAGTTCAATGCACAACCCCTCGTGGCTGCTGCCGATCAGAGTTGCTGCCATCTTGGGCACAGACCCTGCGATCGCGAGAGCTTAAGTAAAACTTCCATCAGCTCCTTTAACGGGCGGTTCAAAGCCTGTGCGGAGCTGATGGCAGTTGCCTGGGTGGTTGGACTGTGCGGGAGCACTGTATCTCCTCTCCTCGCGCTTTGCAGGTCCGTGGCAGCACTGCCGTTACAGTGGCTCCGGTAGTGCCACCATTTTCTCCAGCAACACTCTCTTGAGAAAAGCCTTCAGCTTCACTTGTGCCTTCTCCCAGGCCAATGTTTTCAGTACACTGGTTGAAGCTATTTTCCCAAGCACAAATGCAGAAATGAATGGTGTCGCATACAATAGTCAGGGCACTTCCACTGAAAAATGAACACATTAATGCTGGCCCTAAATTATAGCAGCCAATGTCAGCATAAAATCGAATAAAATCAATCTTTACCATTTCTGCAAGTTAATTAAAAGCGAATCCATGCAGTAGCCCAGAATGCCTGTTTCCAATTTTGATCAGCAGATTTCTGCCAAGGAGGTGTTCATCAACATCAATGCAGACAATTGATCTCTGTCCTCTCTTGTTGCTCTTTCAGCCAAATCCTCAATTTTCCTTCATCCCCTGACAGAATTTGTTCTCCTGAGTAAATGGAAATGCTGCCACCTCCCCCCACCCCCCCGCCACCTTCCCTGGAGGAAACCCTCTTCATTAGTGACATTTTCTGATGCTCCAGCTGTGATCCCAGTTTCAGTTTTGAGGAATTAAATTTAAATTTATTTACAACACAGTTGAAGCCGATTCTGGTCATTGAAACCTGCGCTGCCCAATTAAACCCAATTAACTGACCAAGCCTGTATATTTTCAGAAGATGGGAGGAAACCAGAGCACCCAGGGAAAACCCCCATACATCAGGTGGGAAACATACAAACTCTTTCCTGACAGGGTTGGATTCAAACCTGGGTTACTGGTTTTTGTGTATTAATGATGCACTAATCACTACTCTATCCATGTTGGCCAGTTAATTAATTTTTTTACCCAGAGAAGTGTGAATCTGTGGAATGCTCTGCCACAGAGGGTGGTAGAGGCAGATTCGCTGATTATGTTCAAAAGAGAGTTACGATTTCCCTCATGCAGAGAATGCTCCCCATTCCCAGGGCCACATAGGAGTTAAGGGTTATGGGGATAAGGCTGGAAAGGGGTACTGATAGTAGTGATCAGCTATGATCTGTAAAATGGTGGTGCTGGCTCGACAGGTCGAAGGGCCTACTCCAGCTCCTATTGTCTATTGTCTATAATTAACGGTGGCAGGCCACCGTGACAGAGGTGCACCAAAGAAAAGGTACAAGGACTGCCTAAAGAAATCTCTTGGTGCCTGCCACATTGACCACCGCCAGTGGGCTGATCTCGCCTCAAACCGTGCATCTTGGCGCCTCACAGTTTGGCGGGCAGCAACCTCCTTTGAAGAAGACCGCAGAGCCCACCTCACTGACAAAAGGCAAAGGAGGAAAAACCCAACACCCAACCCCAACCCACCAATTTTCCCCTGCAACCGCTGCAACCGTGTCTGCCTGTCCCGCATCAGACTTGTCAGCCACAAACGAGCCTGGAGCTGACGTGAACATTTACTCCCTCCATAAATCTTCGTCCGCGAAGCCAAGCCAAAGAAAGAGATAATCAATGGCATCAGCTTCCTCTGTAGCAGTCTGCCAAGTAGAAAGACCTCATAACCTCAGTCATTTTGAAGCTAGAATAAATATTTGAATGAAATTAACTGGTGGACAGTGGGAGAATGTTTCCTCTGTTTGGAGAGTTTAGAACTTTGAGATATAGCCTAAGGATAAATGGTTGTCAACTTAAGAGGCAAAATAGTTCCACTCAGAGGATTTTACGTCTTTGCAATATTTTAACGTAGATGTAATCTTTTAGGAGAATGTTATCAACAGAAGATTCAAGGTACAAGGAAATATGACAATTGATATATTTTCAGAGGTGATATTTTGATAAAGCAGCAGCAGAGATCACCATGCTGAAAAGCAGTGGAGTTGGGCTGAACCTTCATCCCAACCAGTCTCAGCTTGGGAATTGTTTTCAGTTTTGATTGCCACATGATAGAAAGGGTGTCAAGGTAAATATTTGTTAGAAAAATTCCTGGGTTGAGGTTCCACAGGGATAGATTAGAGAGACCGGCACTATATAATTTGGGAAAAGAGTAAGATGAGTAAGTTTGATAAAAGTGTATCAAATGATAGGGTTTGAACCGAGTGTGAATATTGGAAGGCTGATCCATTAGTGATGGATCAAGATTCTAGACTACAGTATCAATCAATTCAGGGGAAGAGGATTAAGTGTGACCATATAACCACCTACGGCTCCTAGAACGCTTCCACCAGCGTTGTCTCCGCTCCATCCTCAACATCCATTGGAGCGCTTTCATCCCTAACGTCGAAGTACTCGAGATGGCAGAGGTTGACAGCATCGAGTCCACGCTGCTGAAGATCCAGCTGCGCTGGGTGGGTCACGTCTCCAGAATGGAGGACCATCGCCTTCCCAAGATTGTGTTATATGGTGAGCTCTCCACTGGCCACAGTGACAGAGGTGCACCAAAGAAAAGGTACAAGGACTGCCTAAAGAAATCTCTTGGTGCCTGCCACATTGACCACCACCAGTGGGCTGATATCGCCTCAAACCGTGCATCTTGGCGCCTCACAGTTTGGCGGGCAGCAACCTCCTTTGAAGAAGACCGCAGAGCCCACCTCACTGACAAAAGGCAAAGGAGGAAAAACCCAACACCCAACCCCAACCAACCAATTTTCCCCTGCAACCGCTGCAATCGTGTCTGCCTGTCCCGCATCAGACTTGTCAGCCACAAACGAGCCTGCAGCTGACATGGACTTTTTACCCCCTCCATAAATCTTCATCCGCGAAGCCAAGCCAAAGAAGATAACCATATAACCATTTACGGAGCGGAAACTGGCCATGTTGGCCTTTCGAGTCCGCACCGGTTACTTCTTTGTGTGGAAAAGTGCCTAGCTTTAATATTATGACATTGGTCCTGAAATTGGGCAGTCAATTGAATGGCCTTTTAGTGATATTCCTGACAATTTACTTTCTTTTCTCTGTATGAATTCATAAGCACACATATTTTGCATGACTTACACTTTTCAAAAATTTTAATGGCTTGGTAAATAACTTGTGATGCCAATCCCTGTGATGCACTGCAATGCTAACCTGCAGTTAGTGAACTAATGCTACACATATTTCATCTATGGGCACACGAGGTTTTTTTAAAAATACAGCATGTCCTTGGGACCTGGGATACACTGTCTGCATATGTGTTAGACACAGGTTCTTTTGTGTCTGTCAAAAAAGAATTGGAAATATATTGTGAGGAAGAAGAATTGACAAGGTTGCAGAGTGGGATTATCGAATTGAATTGAGTCCTAAACTTTGCAGGGGAGATGTTGAATGTGCCCCCCACCCCCACCCCGTGCTTAATAATGCTATGATTTTATTGGATACTATTTCTCTTCTGTTCCAGTCTCTCTGGATAACCTGATTGTCTTCTTGTTTTATTGGTTTTCCTTTGCTTCTCTCCTTTGTGAGTTTCCCCATTCCCAAGGTTTCAGTCACACAATCGTCAAACTGAAATTGTTTCAAAAAGTGACAGACACTACTGCTATTGTATTTCACTTGGGAAATATAACTGCATTGGGATTTTGGAAGCTTCTACAATCCACCAGTGACATCAACTACCAAGCAGAAATTTTGGTCCCAAATATCTGTATTTCAAATATCCTAAAGACTTCAGTGAAAAAATATTACTGCCCCAAACTTGGAAAATGTCATCCTATTCTTGGCAAACAATAGCAATTAAAAAGTCAATTAACTGAACCAAGACAAGGATCCATTTTCTCTGTCACTTAGAATGTGTTTTGCTTTTGTTCCTTTTATCCAGTTCCCAAGCAGATTTTTTTTTGCATTTCATGTTTTCAGGATAACAAAAAATGTTTTACAGAGAACAAGTAACAGCAGCCGTGTAGGGCACATAACCCTCACGACTGTTCTGGCATTTAATAAGATCAGGGTTCAAATTCTGCCTCAGCTGAATTGATGCAAAACATTCCATTCCAAAGAAGAACAATGTGCTCACCAACAGTTACCCTCAACACCAATAAAAATAATAATTTCGCCTCTTTGCTGATCGTGGAAGCTTATTGTACAGAAACTGACCTTCACAGTTCCTACATTAGGATGCTAGCTACAAATCACAAATCCTGAAAGGGGTGTGAAAGGAGCAATAGAAGTGTGAGTCTTTCTTTACCCTTTTTCATCCTGCCATTTATCTCTTGGTTCCCTTACATCTATCAATCTCAGTGTCTGCGGTGGTCTCTAGTACTCCGTGCAAAATCTGAAGGCTTGTAACCCTCATGACCCCTCTGTTGCTGGAGTTGTTTCTCATCCTGCTTCCACACGGCACACTCCTTACCCTGAAAATACAGCCCCACGACATAGATTCTGCTCAAAAGGTTGCTGCAAAATTCGTGCTGCTGTCTGTGGGTGATGGCTTTGCTGTTAACTGCCCACTCCAGCATACCATTCCCTCAAATCTTGTGTTGGGTTCTGACTGAGTTGTCAGCCCACTGATCCATAGAACTTGAGATCTTCTTTGATGTTCTGCACAGAACAATGGGCCCATAAATTAGGGACAGGAATTGCATAGCATCTGATGGCGAATGAAAATGTCAGGTAGAATCTTAAGTGCATCTCTCCAATGTAAATCCTTTATGTAGCCTCTAGCAATCAACCTCCTGAGCACCAGGACATGGTGTGAAATAAGAAAAGAGGGCAAGGGCTTTGGAAGATGTGAGAGGAATAGGATCTGGCAAACATGAATGACAAAAACAGGACACTTTCTTGAGAGAATGTTGCCAGCTTTCCTTTATATTCCTGGGGCTAGGGTGCAGAACTCAAAAGCATGTACTGTTCTCCCACAAGAATCTCCACACACTTGGCTAAAAGGAAACACTTGTACAAAGTCTTGTGGGTTAGAATTCAAGAAATTAAAATTGGAGTCATGCCTCCTCCATGTTTCCCAGTTTAGCACTGATGTCTAATCTTCACCTCTGTAGAGAACTGTGTCTTCTCTGCATGAGGGAAATCGTAAGTTAGCCCACCCAACTAAGTCATTTCAGAGAATCTCAGCAGGTCAAACAGTGTACTTTATGTTGCAAAGATTAAAAAAAATACATAACCAATGTTTTGGGCTTGAGCCTTTCATCAAGGTATGAGCAAAATGTGGGCAGGCACCCAGACAAAATGATGGGGGAAGGAGGGAAAAGGGGGGAAGCATATTCACATAGGCAGAAGGTAATATAGGTGATAAGGGAGGGAGGGAACACCATCAAATAAGGCTAAGGGGGATGGATTCCCCTTGACCTCACCTACCACCCTACCAGCCTCCGCATCTAGCAAATGATCCTCCGTGATTTCTGTCACCAACAACATGATCCCACCACCAGGCACATCATCCCCTCTCCTTCCCTCTCTGCATTCCGTAGGGACCCTCCCTCTGAGACTCTCTTGTCCACTCATTTCTTCCTACCAAATGCCCCCTTGGCATCTTCCCCTGTGACTACAGAAAGTGCCTCACTTGCTCCCTCACCACCATTTGGAGCCCCAAACAGTCCCTCCAAGTGAATCAACACTTCACTTGTGTATCGACTAGTGTCATCCTCAGCATCCAGTGCTCCCATTGTGGCCTCCTCTACAATGGAGAGACTGGATGCAGATTGTGTGCTGCACTGTTAGCCAGAATCAGACACACACAAAGATAAAGACTGTACAATAGCCTTTAATCCAGGCTGGCTGTGGCTGCAGCAATGAGTGAGGCCTCGGGAGGCCAGCTCAGGCTTATATCCCAGAGGGTGATTGACATCCGACTGGGTGGAGCTTGATCCATTCAGGCCGACTGATTGACAGCGGACCAGGTATTGTCCTGTCCCCTTACACTCCTGCAGTTACAGAGGTTACAGTGGTGTACCACCACAGACTGGGCGATTGCTTCACTGAGAACTTTCGCTCTGTCTGCATCAGTGACAGGGATCTCCCAGTGGCCAACCATTTCAATTTGGATCCTCTTCCTGAACTGACATGACTGTCCATGGCCTCATATATTGCCAAATCCAGACCACCCATAAATTGGAGGAGGAACACCTAATTTTCCACCTGGGCATCTTCAACCGGATGGCAGGAACATTGAATCCACCAAATTCTGTAAGCCTACTCTCCATTCTTTCTCTCTTCCCCTTTCCTCTGTCTTCTCTCCACACCCTTCCCTCTCAATTCACAGAGCCACCTCTCCTTCCCCTGTTTGCTGGTGTGCCTTCTCTCGCTTATCCCAGGGACAGTGTGTTAGAGGGAGGAGCAGTGGAACGCTCATAAACTTGCTCAGCGAGGGGGAGGTTAGGTACTATTAGATGATGTGACCTACTTGTCAACGGGAGGGGGAAGGGTGCTATTAGATGCCGGGAACTATCTGTTGATGGGGGGACAGAGGGTATTGGATACTGGGACCTATCTGTTGATGGACATTAACACCATCCACCCTTCCAACGTAGGAGACGAGGGCACTGCTTTTATTGCATCGTGTCACTAGGCACACGGCCAGGGGTGGGTGGGGGTGAGTCTGATGGCTGCGACCATCGGGGGGGGGGCACAATACCTCGCTTGGGGGGGCAATGCCCATGAATGCCCATCCCTGGTGCTGACCCTACCTGATCCAACTATTACCTCCTGCCTGTGGAACCATGCTCCTCCCCCTGTCCCTTAACCCCCCCACTCCCCCACCATTTTATTCAGGTGCCTGTCCACATTTTGCTCATACCTTGATGCTCTACTCAAGCCTGAAACGTTGGTTATGTATCTTTATGCTTGCTAGATAAAGTATGCTGTTTGGCCTGCTGAGTTTCTCCAGCATGGTGTTTTTACTTCATTCACAGTGGCTGCAGACTTTCGTGCTTTACTAAAGTCATGGTTGAATAGTCCATGCAAATATGGTGCAGGAGAAAGATTCCATTAGCTCTTGTGTAATGGGTCTCTTATCAATAGAGGAGTGAAGCTTTCATTTGTTGAATATCTAACAAAATGAGGAGAAGCAAAGTCCCTTAATCTGTTGCAGGTGACAGACTGTCAATAAGCTGATGAGCTTCCAGCACAAATGGAAAACTGAATCCTTTCACCCAATTTCTCCTTGGCTTGACAGCATTTCTGTCTCACGCGTCATGGTCTGAATCCACGCATTTACAACTTATCTTAAAGTTGCTGCTGAGTCAATCTTTGTGCATGGTACAAAATGGATTAGAAGGCTCCTTGACCTCAACTTGGAGGAATAATGTTGGGTTTCCATTCAAGAGAATGTGCTGAAGATGGTTGCTGCAGGGCTGAGGTCCCATATGGGAAATGTAATCTCACCACCACCTTTTCTGACTCCCTGTACCACCTTCGCTTCAGTACTTGCCTGACGGTGCTTTAAGCTTTGGGCATGTGGCTGTTTCTGCATCAGGCCTCTGCCAAGGTCAGAAACAGATTTCATTTGTCTGTTGGCAAAACAAGCTACACTTTAATGACAAACAGGAGCCTTGAAGGCAGAAATGCTTCACTTGTTTCCTTGCTGATGGCATTTGCATTAAAGATGACAGGCTCAGCCTGTTAGGTGACTGGAATTTAGAACATTCCCCTTGCCTGTCACACTTTTTCTTCTCTCGGAGATACCCAAGAGCCTCAGCAGCCCTGGATGCAGAGGTGTGTCTACTGGCTCCATGCCACGCCACCAGCTGGCAGTAGCCAGAAGGGAGACCAGTACCACCATTTCCTAGTGGCTGTTGGTAGTGTTGCTTTGGACGAGAGACAAGGTATTCTCATGGACAGACTGCTGCAATTCCACACTGTTCACGCTGGGAGCACATTTTAGTGAAAGAATAGCTCAACGGTAATTTGAAAAAATTGAGCTAAAGGCTCTTAAATCATGGTTATCTGGAACTTTTCTCTTGGTTTGGTCCAAAAAAAAAATTGGCACACTGCACTGTAAATATTTTGGCTTTGTTAAGTTTATTTTTAACCACTGCAGCCCCACTGCTTCTTATTAAAAAAAAATTTAGACGTACAGCACGGCAACAGGCCGCTTTGGCCCCCGGCTCCATGCCGCCCAATTTACACCAAATTAACCTACACCCCCTGTACATTTCCAATGCTGGGAGGAATCCGGAGCCCCCAGGGAAAACCCACGCAGACATGGGGAGAATAATACAAATGCTTTACAGACAGCGCTGGATTTGAGCCCCAGTCCTGATCACTGGCACTGTAAAGGCATTGTGCTAACTGCTATGCCAACCCTGCCGCCCTTTCCCAGCCTGGGTGGATATTGGGCTAACAGCTGCTCTCCCAGGAATTCTATTGCTGTATTCTGAGTCCTGTTTCACAAGCTAAAGCCTCACAAACTCATTAAATGACCAATCTGAAACACATCTGGGAGGTTTTAAAATCAATAATTTGAATTTACTCAGCTGTACGTTTCTGGCCTTTCCCACCACTCTCAGCTCTAAATGAAGGTTTTTGTACCTGTTGCTTTGGGAGCCTTGGGATTGTTTGCAGCTGTTTCATTCCTAAAATCTTTCACCTCACTGACCTCGAACCCCAACACCGGGTCACTCATGAGGTGATATACTTTTTCACAGACCCAGTCTAGGTTGTTTCCTATATCTTTTAACTACAGACGCAGCCATTAGATGGCTTTAGGTGCTACAGAGATAATTCCATTGACATTACATTAATTTAGGGTATTCTGAGGCCTTAGCCCTCAAGAGATGGGAACTCTTATTTGCTCTTATCCCACTTGGAGGCCCCTTTGTCTTTGATACTGAGGTCGAGTAGAACCTCAACATCTTCAGTCCAAGAAGTGCCACAAAGTGAAAGATCAATTGTTAATTTAAAATATGAGATTTTTTTTTATTAATCAAAGGTTTTCAATTACATGGGGAAAAGGCAAACATTTTGTTAAATTAAACCAAAAATTGACTTCAATCTCACTGATGGGTGGAATGACATTGGGGCCTAGTCCCTTTGCTTCTGATCTTATTGCACAATGTTCCAGAGCAAGTGCTAGCATTGTGTTTTTCTATCTTCTATTTTCTATTTTCCCCTCTGCAGCATCACACTCCTCCTCCTCCTCTGCCTCTGTTCAACTACAGTGGAAATCCTCAGCCATTTCCATACACTGTTACATTGAGGACATTCAAAACTCTGCTGTTCTCCCATTTAAACCTGCTCCCATTCACAAATCACCTAGTTCATGTTGGCTCCTGCCTCTCTTTTTGTGAAATCTCATTTCCTACAAATCAAAGCTGAAGCCATGTGCACTTGCATGGGTCCCAGCTATGTCTTTCTATGTGTTGGTTGTGTGAAATAATCCTTGTTCCACAACTATCCCAGGCCCATCCCCAACACTTCCTCCATTACATTGATGACTTCATTGTGGCTCCTTCCTACACTTATGCAGAACCTGAAATTTTTATCAACTTTGCCATTAACTTCCATCATAATTTCAAATTTACTTGGACATTTTCTGACACCTTGCTCCCTTTTTTGAAAATGGTGGCACACGAGGCTGCAGTGGCTACTTTAGCTCCTTATAATGGTCAAATCCCCTATCCTACACATTTTGTTTAGAACCATAGATCATTACAGCACAGAAACAGGCCCTTAGCCCTTCTAGTCTGTACCCAACCACTTTTTGCCTAGTCCCTCTGATCCGCACTCAGTCCACTGCCCTCCATACCCCTCCCACCCATATACCTGTCCAAAAATGTTAAAATTGAGCCCTTATTCACCACTTCAGCTGGCAATTCATTCCAACCCCCATCACTCTCTGTGTAAAGAAGTTTCCCCTCATGTTCCCCCTAAACTTTCCCTCTTTCTCTCTTAACTTATGCCCTCTGATTTGTATCTCACCTACCCTCAGTGGAAAAAGTCTACCTACATTTACTCTGTCAAACCCCCTCATATTGTTTTTTATTAATTTTAATAAAGAACTTGTACAAAATATACAATTCAATAAAATGGTATGGATAGTTAGTTACATAAACTTAATAAAACATTCAGTATATTAAAAACATACATAAGTTGTAAATCATATCCATAATTCATATTCCAAATTATATATACTTAAAAAAACATATTAACAAAAAATAGAAAGAAGAAAAAAAGAAAATAACGAGAAAAACTCAAAATCCCGCTTAATCGCATTTCCAGATGCTATATATGATTTATATTAAAAGAAAAATTAAGGTATAAAAATATATATGAAAAGAATGTGAAAAAGATTACGTCAAACAATTTAATTACATTGAAGTGAAATTATAAAGTAAGATATTGAGTCATAAATGACCCCCATAAGGTCTGAAGTAAATCTCCTCCATTTCCTGCTCATCTCCCCGGCCCCTCTGCCCCCAGATGCAACAAACATAGAATCCCCTCATCCTCACCGACCACCCCACCAACCTCTGCATCCAACACATCATCCACCAGAATTTCTGGCACTTACTACAGGATCCTATCACCAGACACACTTTTCCCTCTCCTCCCCTCTTGGCTTCCCTCATGCACTCATCTCTCCCCATCTATTTCACCCCCTGCACCTTCCCCTGTGCCCGTTGGAGGTGCAACACGTGCCCACACATCCTCCCTCACTACAACCAGGGGCCCCAAACAGGCCTTCAAGTGAAGCAACATTTATTTACTGCATCCAATGCACTCTTTGTGGCATTCTCTACATTGGAGAGACCAGTCACAGACTGGGAGATAATTTCACTCAGCACCTCCGCTCTGTTCGCAATCACAGCGACCTCCCAGTGGCCAACCATTTCAATTCTGAGTCAAATGCCTATGCTCACATGTCTGTCCTTGGCCTTGTGTACTCTCCCACTCTGACCACTCGCACATTGGACAAACAAACCTTATTTTCCGTCTGGGCACCATCCAGCCAGATGGCATCAACATTGACTTTACTGCTTTCGACTAAACCTGCTTTCCTTTTCTTTCCCCTCCCCCTTTTCCGGTCTTTCCAGTTCCTCCATCCACTCACCCAGCCATCCCTCCTTCTCCTCATTGCTGCTGTCCCCTCCCTCCTTTCTCCACCTATCATCTCCTGCCTTTGCCATGACCCCCCCCCCACTACTCTTTTGATTGTATGCCTGCCGGCATTTTTTCTCGTACTTTGATGATGGGCTCAAGCCTGAAATATCAGTTTACCTTTGCTACATAAAGGACACTGCTGAGTTTCTTCACCATTTTGTGTATTTTTTACTTATTCCCATAAGGTCTGAAATCTTATATCTAAATTATTAACTAAATAACAAATCTTTTCCATATTCAAACAAGATATGAAGTCATGCAACCACTGATAATTTTAAATACCTCTAAAAAATCTCCTCTCATTCTTCTATGCTCCATGAAATAAAGTCCTATCCTGTTTAAGCTTTCCCTGTAACTCAGTTCCTGAAGTCTGGGCAACATCCTAGTAAATCTTCTCTGCACTCTTTCTATCTTATTGATAATTTTCCTGTAGTTAGGTGACCAAAACTGTACACAATACTCCAAGTTTGGCCTCACCAATCTCTAACACAAATTTACCATAACATCCAAACTCCTT
Organism: Narcine bancroftii; assembly: GCF_036971445.1. Classification (NCBI taxonomy): domain Eukaryota; kingdom Metazoa; phylum Chordata; class Chondrichthyes; order Torpediniformes; family Narcinidae; genus Narcine; species Narcine bancroftii. The sequence goes on along the minus strand of NC_091472.1, from coordinate 86,853,584 downwards.
TATTCAATTCTTTAATTTATGGAGGCCAAGGTGCCAAAAGCTCTCTTTACAACCCTATCCACCTGTGACACCACTTTCAGGGAATTCTGTATCTGTATTACCAGATCTTTCTGTTCTACCGCACTCCTCATTGCCCTACCATTTACTCTGTATGTCCTTTCTTGGTTTCTCCTTCCAAAATGCAACACCTCACACTTGTCTGCATTAAGTTCCTTTGCCATTTTTCAGCCCATTTTTTCAGCTGGTCCAGATCCCTCTGCAAGCCTTTTAAAAAAAAATTACTAGTTTAAATCCACACAATAAAACACATAATTAATGATCATTCAAAACAATACAAATACATGTGGTACATAAAAGAAAAATAAGGGACTCCCCCATATACCACTCCCCTCTATCCCCCTACAAAGAAGAAAAAAGAAAGAGTAGGAACAGGACAGGGGTACCTATTACTTTAAAGTCTCTTATAATATACTGAGACCTTAAGAAGGGAATGGCAGAGCTTCATTTAAATATTAACACCCATATTTTGTAAATGAGGGCTCCAGATCTTCCAAACTATATAATATTTATCTCTTAAATTATGTAATTTTCTCAATTGGTATACAACTCTGGACCTCTGCAAGCTTTGAAGGTTTTTCTCGCTGTCCACAACATTTCTAATCTTTGTGTCATCTGCAAATTTGTTAATCCAATTTACTATATTTTCATCCGTGTTATCATCCAGATCATTGATGACAAGCCACATGGTCCCAGCAACAATTCCTGAGGCACCACTAGTCACAGGCCTCCAGTCTGAGAAGCAATCATCCCCCAGTGCTCTCTGGCTTCTCCTAACCAGCCAATATTGGATCCATTTCACTATTTCACCATAAATACCCAGTATCTGAACCTTCCTGACTAACCTCCCATGTAGGACCTTGTCAAAGGCTTTACTAAAGTCCATGTAGGCAACATCCACAGTCTTTCCTTCATCAACTTTCCTGGTAACCTCCTCGAAAAACTTGATTGGTTAAACATGACCTACCACCCACGAAGCCATGTTAACTAACCCAAATCAGTCCTTGGCTATCCAAATAATTGTACATCCAATCTCTTGAACATGTTCCAATGATTTGCCTACTACTGGTGTCAGACTCACCAGCCATCAAATCTGTTAATCATTGTGTATGTGTGTGAGGGACATCTTTCCATCGCAGCAAAATGAGCTTTCCAGCAAACAGGGAAGCAAAAGCAACTACGTGGGATTGAGATGGAGTCAAAATTAAGTCCATTGGTCCACTCATTCCAAAGATAGCAATAAAAGGGCTCAGAAAGAGATTTATAACAAGAATTAAAAATAGTGTACTAAATGCCTCTTTCCAGTAGTTACAAAGGGAGGGACTCGGCCAGAACATATGATATAAAGTACCTTCCTGAGTTGTACTTTTATCACAATTTTAATTTTAACTAACAAAGCCTGATTTAAACATAACAATTTTTCATAAATAATAGATATTAAACTTTTATGAGAAGGCATTAAACTAAAAAGACTCATCTACAAAATTTGATTCAGACTATCTAGGAAAATCAGATAATCATGATTGAAGAAAATGCCGGATTGCAAATATCTAAAATAATGAGATTTGGGCAGAGGTAAATTTAGCAGAAAGCTGCTCAAATATTGCAAATCTTTTGCTCTTAATACACCTGTAGAAACCCTTAGGATTTTCCTTCATGTTGTCACCCAATGTGACAATGCAGCCTCATGTCCTCTTTTAGCCTCCTGATTTATTTCTTGAGGTATTTCTTGCATTTCTTAATGCTGCTCATTTGCTTCATGTTGTCTCGACCTCTCCCTTCTTCTGAACCACATCCCCAGTATCCCTCAAAAACCAAGGTCTCCGATCCCTGCTAAACTTGCCTTTAATCCTGAGAGGAACATACAAACTCTGTACTCTCAAAATTTCACCTTTAAAGTTTTCCACTTCACTTGCACATCCTTGCCTGAAAATAACATATCCAGATCCTCACATTCTAGATCCTTTCTCATTTCATCAGAATTGGCCTTTCTCCAATTTAGAACCTCAACCCAAAGCCCAGACCTACCCTTCTCCGTATCTAATTTAAAACTAATGGCACTATCATCACTGGACCCAAAATAAACTCCTACACATACTTCTGACACCTGTCCTGTCTCGTTCCCTAATAGGAGATCCAGCATTGCACTCACTCTAGTTGCTACCTCAATATATTGATTTAGAAAACTTTTCTGAACAGATTTGACAAACTCCAAGCCATACAGACCTTTTACCGCATGGGAGTCCCAATTAATATGATTGTGAAATAGATTTCAGATTACATACATGACATCACATACAACCTGGATAGTCTTTTTCCTGTGGGTGAGGAAGAATGACCACTTATTGGTAATGCAAAAATAATTGTACATAAAGGGCACATGTAAGCAAATAAAGAAATGTTAACAAACTTTGCAATGCAGAGAGGAAAAATAATCAATAAAGTGGAAAAGTAAGAGTCCTTAAATGAATCTCTGATTGAGTTTATTGTTGATAGTCTGATGGCGGAGAGGTAGCAGCTGTTCCTGAATCTGGTGGTGCAAGTCTTGTGGCACCTATAATCTCTTTCCTGACAATAACAGCGAGAACAGAGTGTGTGCTGGGTGGTGCAGATCCTTGATAGTTGCTGCTGCTCTCCAACAGCAGAGTTCCCTGTAGATGTTCTCGATGATGGGAAAGATTTTAACTGTGATGTCCTGGTTGCTGCCCACTATCTTTTGCAGATCTTTATGTTCAAGGGTATTGGTATTTCCATACCAGACCGCGATGCAGCCATTTAGCACACTTTCCATCATGCTTCTGTAGAAATTTTCTAGGGTTTCCGAAGTCATACCAAACCTGCAGAAACTCCTGAGGAAGTAGAGGTACTGACGTGCTTTCTTCATGATGCCATTAGTGTTTTGGATCCAAGAAAGGTCCTCTGAGATTGTTACTCCCAAGAACTTAAATTTGCTCACCTTCTCCACCTCTGATCCTCCAATAGTCACTAAATTGTACGCTTCTGGTTTTTCCCTCATGAAGTCAACAATCATCTCCTTAGTTTTGGTGACACTGAGTGCAAGGTTGTTGTTGGTGCACCATTTAGCCAAATTTTCAATCTCCCACCTGTATGCTCACTAAAGGAAATTAGAATCATGGCATGAAAATCCAAACTGGAGGATCTGACTGATAAGATATTGAAGAGTTTTAGTCTGCAGAGAACTGCAAAGTTGATTTCTGGAGATATGAGGGAGGTCATTGGTGGTGCAAGGGAGGCTGTCGGAAAGGCTACGTGAGAAGTCAGAGGTGTGGAAAGCAGACTGGCAACATCAGACCTGCGCTCCTGTTTACAAATGTAAGATTTGCTGGAGAAGAAAATGGATTATCTGAAAGTGCATCTGAACCAGAGAAACTGCAGAGCTGCTGTGCTCTGGTGATTACAGAAACGTGGCTCCAGGACTCCATTCCAGGTTCAGGGAACCAGCTAGATGGCCTTATCTCCTACAGGCAGATAGACATGCTACTGCTTCTGGCAAGACATGAGGAGGGGGGTCTATGCATTTATATTAGTGAAAATTGGAGCACAAATGTCTCTGTTGTAAAGACATTCTGTTCAGCAGATATGGAGTATGTGATGATGAAATGCAGACTCTTCTACCTGCCCAGGCAATTCACAGCCATGCTGATTACTGCAGTTTACGTTCTACCTTCTGCAATTAAACATTAAGCTATGAAGGAACTTTATGTTGCTACCTGTAAAGTCCAGATGTTCCATGCTGACAGTTGCATGATTGTAGCCAGTGACTACAATTGTGCCAACTTGAAACTGTTTTACCATGGTTTCAACAGCATGTTAACTTTGCCACTAGAGGAGAGAACACTCTAGATGAGTTGTACACCATCGCCCCTTGCCCCCATCTTCGATACTCAGACAATATATCCATCCTGATAACCCAGGCATACAGGCCGCTGGTAAAATGGACAGTCAGTTTGCAAGAAGGTCAGGACATGGCTGTGGGATGAGGGGTTGGCACAGCAGGACTACAGGATTGCTTTGAGACCACAGACTAGAGCTGTTTCAGGGAGACAGCCACATTTAATGGCCACGAAAACAGTGACTGGCTACATTAGCAAGTGTATCAAGGATGTCACAGCGATCAAATGTTACACAATGTTACCAGACATAGAGGTCTGTGTACTTCTTAGAGCTCATGATACAGTCTTCAGGGCAGGAGACAAGTTGACACTAAGATCAGCCAGGGCTGAACTCTCCTGTGTAACCCAGAATGCAAAGCATAGTTATGCACGGAGGATCCATAGTTAGCTGTGCAACACCGACGACACAAGACACATGTGGCAAGGTATCAAAACAATAACAGATGACAAGACAACCTTTTGAGTCACCAACAATGATGCCTCCCTTCTGGACGGACTGAATATCTTCTAAGCACAGTTTGTCTAGAACAGGCTAACACCAAAGAAACCCCCATTCTCCCTGAAGAACAGACTGCTGCCATTGCACCAGCTGAAGTGAAGTGAATCCTATGCAGATCAAAGTCCACCTTCCAGAGAAGATGGACTCTTTTCAATTCACCTCCAGATTAGAGGCGTAACCAGGTTCTGAAGTCAAGGGGAGTGAGAACACATGAAACATGTACCATGTAGTGAGCAGGCACTGTCCTGTTGAGGGGGGGAATCGGCACCCTTGACCATGACCCATCTAACATAAAAAACACATACCTTTATTCTATGCTCTGTCCACCGATCCTCATCCTTTGGTTCGCTCTCAGCTTATTAGCACCTTGGTGTTCATTGCCCCCCCCCCCCCCCCCCCAGCTCGACACCCTAGGAATTAATGGACCACTTTGGGGACCCCTGGTTTAGGATTAAATCAGATCATTAGTCTGAAACATTTACTCTGTTCTGAGTATTTCCAGCATTCACTGCAAGATGTAATTCAGATAGATGGCAGTCTTATTATCCATCGAGCTGTTAAACAAATGAGACAAATTCATGAAGATCAACAATCATTTACTTTCACTTCCTACTGTGGCTTTTTATTAAATTTGAAGTAAATTTGATAACTATATTTGTGGCTTCAAAGATCCCATTTTATGTATTGCACACAGTGATGTAAAAGGGAACAAATTCAATCACTGGAACTATTTTGTGATTTCTGCTGAATACAGTGGAACCCAGATGTAACGTGACCTGATTTAACGGAAACCTGGATATTACATGATCAGCCAGTACACCCCTTTTTCTGGAATTGAAATTGTTTTCAGATCAAAATGGAACGCATCGTTAGAAGATGAAAATCTTTTTCAGTGAAAGATAAGCTTCATGCACTTGATGCGATAAGAAAAAAAGTCAAACTCAAGTTGCACACGACCTCAGCATACCTGAATCAACACTTTGTGGCTGGAAATCTCAGGAAGATAAGTTAAATGCGTCGCTTTGGAAAGTTGAGGAATAGGCAAGACTAAAGGCTAAATGCATGAAGACAGCCAAAGATATCAGCCTCGATGACTCCCAGTACAAGTGGTTCATTCAAGCACGCTCAGAAGGTTTTCCAATTTCCAGGCCAATTCTCAAAGCTCAAGCCGAGAAGTCTGAACAGCTGATCAATGGAGAAACCTCACAGTTCCAAGCTAGCAATGGATGGCTAGACTGTTTAAATGCTGTCACAGGATTTCTCGGGTGTTAGTACCTGGAGAAATTCACTCAGCCACCAGTGCTTTCGCCAGCAAGTACCCCGAAGAATGAAAAACTCTCTTAGAAGGTGGCTATGTCGAAGAACAAGTGTACAACTGTGACAAAACAGCCCTCTTCTATGAGATTATCCCAGATTGCATGTTGTCTAGCAAAGATGACACCCTTGACATGAGGGGTTCAAACAACGCAAAGATCGCGTGACATTGTTTTGTGTGAACAAGACTGGAACACATAAATTAAAACCAGTCATGATTGACAAATTTCTCTCACCCCACTGTTTCACCATGTCACCATAAAGTCATTACCGTTCAAGTACATGCATACCTGAAATACTTGGATGACCAGTGTCATCTTTGAGGATTGGTTTTACATAACTTTTGTTCCTGCTGTCCACACTCACTTGTGTAAGCAAAAGCTAGAAAAGAAGAAAAAGTAAGAAAAGAGAAAAAAAAGAAAAGATTGGCTTCACATAGAATAAACTCCACCCTCATCAAGGGACAAATTACCTGACACATCCAGGGTCCTCGGCGCTGAGGCAGGAGACAGGTGGGGGGAATCATTAAAGATTTACCCTGATGTAAATCAGGTATTAATTCCATAATCTTGAAAATACATCCTACCTGTTTCTGAGGTTATAGGTGATTGTCTCCCGGGGAACACAGTTCTATCTTCCAGCAGGGTAAACCTAGTTGGGAATCAGATTTCCAAGTAACTGCTATGCATTTCTTGGCCACTGCAAAAATGAGCTTAATGTATTTTAATTGATACTTTGACTCCCTTATCCCCAATTTGACCATTAATTTTATTCCTCATTGTAATTATATGCTTTAATAGGGGGCTTCTTCAGGGCCATATAATAATTTAGAATTCCATCTATATATAAGGTACCCTCTCACCAACCTTGTGCATCTCTAATTTTACCCATGAAGACTTGTCTCCTTCATCAAAAAGGAAGGTGACAAATTTCAATTGGATTGCCCAAAGACATTTTTTAAAATCTGGGAGCGTTAATCCTCCCAATTTATAATTCCAAGTTAATTTATCAATAGAGACTTTGGAAGGCTTACCCTTCTATTGAAACTTCCTGATGCAGTCATTAAGGTTTTGAAAGAATCTCTGAGGTATAGGAACAGGCAAACTTTGAAAAATAAATGTACTCTAGGCAGCACTTTCATTTTAATACAGTTGACTCTTCTAACCAAAGTTATTAGGAGGGTCACCCATTTATTACAATCATCCTCAATTTTCTGAAGCAAGGGAAAATAATTCAACTGAGATAAATTCTGCAGGTTGTTATCTACCTTAATATCTAAATATTTAATCCCATTGAGTGGCCACTTAAATTGAGAATTTCTCTTAATTTGTTCATTATTCCCACCCATAAGTGATATAACTTCACTCTTGTCCCAATTGATTTTATAACACGATAAACTCCAAAATCTTCCAATTTTGACTGCAATTTTTGTAATGAGTTAACTGGTTCTGTCAGATGTATCAGAACATCATCAGCAAATAAATTGATTTTATATTCTTCCTGATTGATCCTGAAACCCTTTATGTCTGGATCTAGACTGATGGATTCCGCTAATGTGAAAAGAGCTGGAGATAATGGACAACCTTGTCTGCTAGATCTTTGATCATTAGCTTCAGGGTCAAAATATAGAGCTCTAACCTAAATAATAAAAGTTTGTACTAGTCCAAATTTTTCCATCACTTTGAATAAAAAGTCCCACTCCAGTCTGTCAAAGGCTTTCTCCGTATCTAGAGCCACGGAGGCACTCAAGTCATCTCATGTTTGCACCACGTGTATAATATTGAGCAATCTGCATACATTGCCCACTGAATGCCTCCCCTAACATTTTGAAGATTCTTTTTCTTGATCTGCAATTTCTTTCATTTTTTTTTTCTTTCTCACCCAGATTGTTACTTCTTCTTAGTGTTTTTCTCCACAGCTTTCCTTATCAGAGAGAAAAAAAATACCATGAGAGTACAAGTGCCGAAGTGTTTTTGCTTGTAAACAACACAAAATCATTGATAGCCTAACTATAATTTGATGTTCTGCCAATCTTCCAACATTATTTTTTTAATCACATTTACATCTTTTATCACCTACTATATAATTTTGAAAGCCAAAGAGAGAAAGTAAAATGCCTTCAGAGCTATTCCTCCCCAGATGCCTACGACCACCAGTCCAACGCATCAAGTTGTTATGATGTTTGTCATTGTCTGCTACAAAGCTGTGAAGGGGTAATTAATTAGTAAAGCAATGCATGGATTAAACAAAGTTCTCTAAAAATAATTAGGACCATTCAGATGGTAAACCCTCAATCCCAGGGTTTTTTTTAAAAACACTATTTGTTTGATTTGTATTCCTGCTTTGGTCTGCAAAAATATGTGATTCTTCTTTATTACAACATTCGTTCACATTTCTCAGGCAGCTCCAGAGGCATATCTAGGGCATGGTGGGCAATTATGGCACGTGTCCTGGGCTGGCACCACTTGAAGGGGGCACCACTGAGCAGCCTCTATTAAAGCCAGCCCAGACAAGCCATTCACAGATCAGGGAGGAGAAGAAGAGGCAGAGGGTTCTTTTGTGAAGCTGCCTTCAGGTACCATCATGGCACAGCATGGTGGAGGGGCTGCTGCAGAGGGAGGAAAGGGGAGCGAAGGACTTGGGTGCAGATCGGAAGGAGCGAATATGCAGTGTGGGAGGGCCATGGGATCAGCGGTGCTGCCGGGCTGAAAAGGCAGGGGGAGCGGTTGATGACTGTATCAGGCTGCTGTTCATTGACTTCAGATGGGTGTTTAATATGATCACTCCTCTGAGGCTTGTGGAGAAGCCGTCCTTGCTGGGACTCAGCACTCCTCTCTGTAACAGGATTCTGGACTTCCTAACAGAAAGACCACAGTCTGTCCTGGTTGGTAGCAGAACGTTGAGCACTGTCACGCTGAAAGCTGGCACATCTCAGCCTACTCCTGTTCATGCTGCTGACCCAAGACTGAAATGCCAGATCCAGCTCCAACGGAGTTATCATGTATGCAGATGACATGGAAATCGTTGACCTCATCAGCAACAACGATGAGTCACACTACAGGGAAGAGGTGGACAATCTAATGAAATGATGTGAGAATAACAACCTGAGTCTCAACATGGATAAAACAAAGGAGATAATTGTGGAATTCAGGAAGACTAGAGATGACCATCCTCCACATTAATACATTACACATTAATAGCTCAGTAGTGGAGACAGTGGAGAGCACTAACTTCTTTGGAGTCCACTTAAGAAGTGACATATCCAGGACACAAAACATCTTCTCAGTTGTTAGGAAGGCTGAAGCATGCAAGGCTGCTGGCCACCATTCTGTTAACGTTCTCCAGGAGCTCTATTCTTTGGAGCATAGAAGGTTGAGAGGGGATTTGATAGAAGTATTTAAGATTATGAAAGGGATAGACAGAGTGGATGTAGATAGACTATTTCCGTTAAGAGGAGGAAAGATTAAAACAAGAGGACATGAGTTAAGAATTAAGGGGCAGAGGTTTAGAGGTAACATGAGGGGGAACTTCTTTACTCAGAGAGTGGTAGACGTGTGGAATGAGCTTCCGTGAGAAATAGTGGTGGCGGAGTCAATTGTATTATTTAAGAAAAGGTTAGACAGGTATATGGATGAGAAGAAGATGGAGGGTTATGGGCATTGTGCAGGGAGGTGGGACTAGAGAGGGGTGTTTGGTTCGGTGCGGACTAGAAGGGCCTAATGGCCTGTTTCTGTGCTGTAAATTGTTATGTTATGTTATGTTATGTTATGTTAACTTCCTGAATGGCTGCATCAGCATGTGGTACAGTTGTTGTAGAGCATTGAAGATTAATCCACAGGATATTTCTGAACAATAGTGTTCTTATGGAGTGAAATTACAAAAAAATTAGAACAGTAATTTTTTGCTCAATATGTAGCATTTTTTTGCCTGCATTAGAAATTTGCTTGTTCAAATTTCACTTCAAAATTTTGAAGCCAAACACAAGGTTGGCGTTCTTGCAATGCAGAAAGTACTGCTGAAGGTGCCAATTCTTTTCATAAACCATTCAATTAAGGCCTCAACTCTCTCTTCAAAAGCAGGGTCAAAATCTCATAGAATTATTCGAATATTATGTAGGTAGAAATTATCCATGATTATTATATCTTATCAACATGGAGAAGTTGGGGTGAAGGGCTTATTTCCCTGCAGAGAAACCCTCTGACTCTATACAGATATACAATATATTGTACAATATATTAACATGAAAGATAAAGATTATCTGGTTATTACTAGAATGCCAGACCTGATAGATGAGCGGAGGATGGAAAAGTTGACATGAAAATTGCATTCACCATTCGAAGTCAATGGGTTGTTTATGGTGGAAATTTTCTTGGGTGCACCTATTTCAAGGCAAGGAGTATTGTAGGAAAGGCAGATGAGCTTAGGGCATGGATTGGCACATGGAGTTATGACATTAGTGAAACTTGGTTGCAGGAGAGGCAGGACTAGGAGCTCAGTGATCCAGGGTTCTGTTGCTTTAAGATGGGTGGGGTGGGGGGAGGTGGGGAGATGAAAGGGGGAGGAGTGACATTGTTTGTCAGGGAAAATATCACAGTGTGCTCAGGCAGGACGGAACAGAGGGCTCATCTACTGAGGCTATATGGGTGGAGTTGAGGAATGGGAAAGGTATGACCACACTCAAGGGGTTGTAATACAGACCACCCAATAGAAAGAGCAAATCTGTAGAGAGGTAACAAACATGAAATATAAGGGGATTTTAATTTTCTACATATTGATTAGTTCTCTTCATTATGATGAGAGTTTTTCTGTAATCAGCAGTGGAGGTCTCCCTTGACCCACCAGTCCCTTTGTGATTCCTGCATATGAATTGTTTCTCTGCATGTGTGTAACATCTGGTTGTATGACTGCTTTTTTTTGTACCAAGGACCGGAAAATGCTGTTTCATTGGGCTGTACTTGTACAATCAGATGACAATAATCTTGATTTGATTATGGAGGGCATTGTATATCTCGATAACTGGAACTGCCATCAGAACTCCAAGTGTGAACTCAGCAGGGAATTGTGCAGTAAAAGCACGACTTCCCAACTCTTGCATTGATTGATGAAGCATGCCAAATGCTGTCTTCACCACCCTGTCTGCCATTATTACCATTTTCAGGAAACTGTTCTGAGAAGGTCTCTCCAGGGCCTTGCCATTTACTGAGTAAGGTTTACCTAGATTTAAATTTTCTACATCACTTTGTACATCTTTTTTTTTAATGCAATGCAGTGGAGTTATAATGATTTGATATTGAAGATTCTGAAGGATGTTTATGTAGGAAGTTTTCAAAAGTTTTCATGGTGGAATAATTTTCCAATGGAAGTACAAGTATGTTCAAGATACTCTATGTTTATAGTCACAGTTATATAGCACAGAAAAAAATTACCTAGCTAACTGATCCCATTTTCAATACCTCCCTTCATGACCTTGTTGTCTATGTCTTTGCAACCTCCTCAGCTCTATAAAAAACTAAGATCTCTTTATCATGTTTCTCATATTCTGCCTGGGCAGTCTACAGGTGACGGGCATGAACATTGAATTATCCAATTTCAGGTAACAAGTCTCCTTCAGAGCTATTTCTGCATCCAGTGCTCCCATTGTGGTCTCCTCTACATTAGAGAAACTGGACACAGACTGTCCACCGCCCTAGTGTGAATCTTCCAATGGCCACCCATTTCAATTCCCCATTCTGTTCCCTTGGTCTAATGCACTGCCAGACTGAGACCGCATGCAAATTGGAGGAACAACACCTCATCTTCTGTCTAGACACCCTCCAACTGGATGACATTAAGACAACATTCTGGTTTCTGTTAAAAAAACCCTCCCTCAACTTCCCCCTTTCTCCTCTAGTTCTCTCTCTCTCTCTTTCTCTCTCTTTCTCTCTCTCTCTCTCTCTCTCTCTCTCTCTCTCTCTCTCTCTCTCTCTCTCTCTCTCTCTCTCTCTCATTCCCCCCCCGCCCTCTCTCTCTCTCTCTCTCTCTCTTCTGTGGAAAAGGAGGGAAGAAATAGCTGGGGAGTTTGCAATGTTCTTTGCATCCTCCTTGGCTGCAAGGGAGATGTCAGGATTGGAGATGGCAAATGTAGTCCTCTTCTTTAAAAAGGTAATAGGGAGAATCCTGGGAAATATAAACCGGTGAGTCTTACATCAGTGGTGTGCAAACCATTGGAAAGGATTAAGGATAGGATCTATGAGCATTTGGACAAGTACAGTCTACTCAGGAATAGTCAGCATGGTTTTATTATTTAGGCCCCCTAGCCTAACTGAGTTTTTTGAGAAGGTAAAAAAAGGAATTGATGAAGGTAGCACAGTAGATGTGGTGCATATAAATTTTAGTAAGGCATTTGACAAGGTCCCCCATAAGAGACCTGTTCAGAAAGTCCTGAGGCACAGGATCCATGGAACCTTGGCTGTGTGGATTAAAAATAGGCTTGCTTGTAGAAAGCAGAGAATAGTAGTCAACGAAATGTATTCTGTCTGGAGGTCAGTGACTACCAGAGTTCTGCAGGGATTTGTTCTGGGACCCCTGACCTTTGTGATTTTTATAAATGACCTAGATTAAGAAGCAGAAGGATGATTCAGTAAGTTTGCGGAAAATATGAAGTTGGAGGAGTTGTGTATAGTTTTGAAGGTTGTCGTAGGTTCCAAAAGGATATAGACAGAATGCAAAGTTGGGAGCTAAAGTGGCAGATGGAGTTCAATCTAGATAAGTGTGAGGTGATGCATTTTGGAAGGACAAACCAGAAGGCTGAGTACAAGATTAATAATCAGTGTGGAGAACAGAGGAGTCCAAATTCATCCATCTCTCAAGGTTGCCGCACAGGTTGCTAGGATAGTTAAGGAGACCTTATGGGATACTGGGTTTCATTAGTCGGAAGATTGAGTTCAAGAGTCAAAAGGTCATGTTGCAACTCTACAAATCTCTGGTGAGACCACACTTAGAGTATTGTGCTCAGTTCTGTTCACCTCATTTTAGGAAGGATGTGGAAGCTAGGAAGAGGGTGCAGAGGAGATTTACCAGGACGTTGCCTAGATTAGAAAATAAGTCTTATGAGGCAAGGTTAGCAGAGCTAGGATTTTTTTTGTGGGAGTGAAAAAGGATGAGAGGTGACTTAATAGAGGTCTACAGGATTCTGAGAGGCATAGATAAGGGAGATAGCTAGTGCCTTTATTCCAGCATGGGATTAGAAAGCCAACTGTGAAGGTAGGAAAAATTAGGGAAGACATCAGGGGTAAGTTTTTACATAGAGAGTTGTGGGTGCCTGGAATGTCTTGCCGGAGATGGTGGTGGAGGCTAAAACATTAGGGGCATTTAAGAGACTCGTAATCAGACACATGGATGAAAGAAAAATAGAGGGTTATGAGATAGGAAGGATTTATTTTTTTTAGAAGGAATCTATAGGTCAGCACCACATCAAGGGCTGAAGGGCCTGTACTGTGCTGTAATGTTCTATGTTTTGTGTGTCAAAATTTTCTTTCATTTGAAAGTTACCAAAAGCAAACATCCGAACTATGGTTTCAAAATTGTTTCAATATGCAGACAGCTACCGATCCAATCACATCCTGCTCAAGATCTATCAAAACTCATTGAAGCTTCATCCATGTGACACTCTTCCTCGCCAAGTAATTTGTCATCATTGATTTCTTGTTCTTGCTCAAGAGCTTCAGCCAGACACAGTTTACTTGGCACTATTGTTCGAACAAATCTGCTGTTGGCTCCTCTCATGCAGCATTGATAAAGATGAGTCAATCTAGCATTCGGGTTAATTCAGACACAATATATGTTTTATGTCCACTCAATTTTGTTTGTCTTTTCACAAGCACCTGGAGCCTATTCTCCTTTAAGATCCCATGAGATCATTGCTTTGAACTACTCCCAAAACAGTTTCTTTTGCACTTTCCCTGGAATGTTATTTTGATTTTGTTTTAATTCATCTTGAATACACTCTATAATTATTCTTGATATTACGGGCTATTTTAGAGGAGGAATCAAATTTATACCCGATTATGCCAGAAGTGCGCATCATATTATTCTTATATTAATCTGGGACTTTTTCTTTGGCTTGGCTTCGCGGACGAAGATTTATGGAGCGGGTAAATGTCCACGTCAGCTGCAGGCTCGTTGGTGGCTGACAAGTCCGATGCGGGACAGGCAGACACGGTTGCAGCGGTTGCAGGGGAAAAATGGTTGGTTGGGGTTGGGCGTTGGGTTTTTCCTCCTTTGTCTTTTGTCAGTGAGGTGGGCTCTGCAGTCTTCTTCAAAGGAGGTTGTTGCCCGCCAAACTGTGAGGCGCCAAGATGCACGGTTTGAGGCGATATCAGCCCACTGGCGGTGGTCAATGTGGCAGGCACCAAGAGATTTCTTTAGGCAGTCCTTGTACCTTTTCTTTGGTGCACCTCTGTCACGGTGGCCAGTGGAGAGCTCGCCATATAACACGATCTTGGGAAGGCGATGGTCCTCCATTCTGAAGACGTGACCCACCCAGCGCAGCTGGATCTTCAGCAGCGTGGACTCGATGCTGTCGACCTCTGCCATCTCGAGTACTTCGACGTTAGGGATGAAAGCGCTCCAATGAATGTTGAGGATGGAGCGGAGACAACGCTGGTGGAAGCGTTCTAGGAGCCGTAGGTGATGCCGGTAGAGGACCCATGATTCGGAGCCGAACAGGAGTGTGGGTATGACAACGGCTCTGTATACGCTTATCTTTGTGAGGTTTTTCAGTTGGTTGTTTTTCCAGACTCTTTTGTGTAGTCTTCTAAAGGCGCTATTTGCCTTGGCGAGTCTGTTGTCTATCTCGTTGTCGATCCTTGCATCTGATGAAATGGTGCAGCCGAGATAGGTAAACTGGTTGACTGTTTGTGTGCCCGATGGAGATGGGACTTAATTCAGTAGCAAAACCACTGGGGGTTTTAAAATTCAAGGAAACTCTGAGACAGATTTTGCATTTTATATCCTCATTTGCCATTGGGCATCAGTTGAAGTAAATGTCTTGGAACAATAACAAAGTGAAATTTTACAGATGCCCAAATGGACTTTTAATAGTTCTAATTATTACGTTCATACACATTATATAGAGATACTGATTGGGACCCACACATTATAAAAAATTATGATTGGGACTCATTGGATTTCTGTGAAAACTGAAATATCATAAACAAGCTGTAAAAATGAAATATTAATTAATTGTTAAATATTTATAAAAATGTGACATTTTGGAATAATTATTTTAAAATAGTAGCATTTTGAAATCATTATTTTCAAGAACTAGACACAATTTTTTTTTGTCAGCTTGGAAGAGGTTATTTCAAAACAATTGTGGCTCACTAAGTCATTTGAGTCTAATTTATACATCACTCACCAAGATGCCAATAGAATTAACTGAGAATAATTTGTAAGTATGTTTAGTACCCTCCAAACCAATGAAGACTAAATCAATAAGGTTTCATCAGTGCACCCTATGGAACACAGGTAACACTGACAGCAATGTCCAACATAATGATGAGTGGTATCACCCTCGGCACAATTTCCACCATGATTCTGAAGCCAAGTATGCTGGCCTTTATCAATCATTGCATGGAATATAGGAGTTGGGAGGTGATGTTGAGATTGTATAAGACGTTGGTGCGGCCTAATTTGGAGTTCTGTGTGCAGTTCTGGTCGCCTAATTATAGGAAGGATATAAACAGAGTGGAGAGAGTGCAGAGAAGGTTTACCAAAATGTTACCTGGGTTTAAGCATCTAGAGTATAGGGAGAGACTGGACAGATTAGGTCTTTATTCTTTGGAGCGTAGAAGGTTGAGAGGGGATTTGATAGAAGTATTTAAGATTATGAAAGGGATAGACAGAGTGGATGTGGATAGACTATTTCCGTTAAGAGGAGGAAAGATTAAAACAAGAGGACATGAGTTAAGAATTAAGGGGCAGAGGTTTAGAGGTAACATGAGGGGGAACTTCTTTACTCAGAGAGTGGTAGCCATGTGGAATGAGCTTCCAGGAGAAATAGTGGCGGCAGAGTCAATTGTATTATTTAAGAAAAGGTTGGACAGGTATATGGATGAGAAGAAGATGGAGGGTTATGGGCATTGTGCAGGGAGGTGGGACTAGAAAGGGGTGTTTGGTTTGGTGCGGACTAGAAGGGCCTAGTGGCCTGTTTCCGTGCTGTAATTGTTATGTTATGTTATGTTAAGATGAGGTGTATGAAACTAGTTCTATTAAATGGCCTACCAGTTCCTGGCATTGTAATACATTTGATTTCCTTTTAGGAAGGAAAGAATAACAAGAAGAAAGTATGAAAATAGAATAGTAAGCAAAGACATGATGGAGAAACAGATCAGAGTGGCTATTAATATGGAAATAAAAGGGCAATGAGCAAAAATGTAAATAAAATAATAAAAATAAAAGGTTGGGCAGATGAGGGTGAGAAAGCAGGAAGTGAGTGAGGGGAATGATAAAATGAGTCTGTGTTTTCAAACACTGATCCAAAACACATCTATGAAATTCTTCTGCTTGACATGAGAGGTTCGCACATTCACGGCAAGTATTTATGGAAGGCACAAACTAAAGCTCAGTTGACCCATTATTTAAAAACAAAAGGGAGAGAGAATGGGGAACTGCTGACCATTTTGTCTAACAGGACAATGTTGGGGTCTTCTACAATGTGATAGCAGGACACTTAGAAAATATTGATAGGACTGGGTGAAGTCTATAAGGACTTATGGAAGAGACATGTTCAACAAACCAACTGACAGTGAATGGGCAAGTGTGGGGAAGATGCAGTCTTGTATGGATTGATGCAAAGTTATCTGGTTTTGTTGGAAAAACAAGAGGTGAAACATTATTTCAACATTGATAAGCAATGTGATGAGTGTGTCTTTCTACAGGGGTAATTGAAAGGAAATATGCACATTAAGGCATAAAATCGTATGTTAGCTTTTCTTACAAGAGATTTTGAGAACAGCATCAAGGATGTTTTAATTCACTTAAATAAGAGCTTGGTCTTCAGTGTTGTGTACAGTTTTGATCTCCATGTGTAAGAAAGGATATATTTAAATTTTAACTTTAGGAATACATCAACAGGTGCGTAAGGCCCAAGAGCCCATGCCACCCAATTAAATGCATATGGCCACAATGTAATCAAATTTCCCTTTTAAATACACCACCTTGATGGAGGTCACAAAAAGAGAGTCCAGGACTGATCATGAAAAATTATAGGCAGTCGATCTTCCTTACAAGAACTGGCCTCTTTTGCTTTCTCTGTTTCAAAATCTACTTTATTGATTTCCGACGTGATCACTCAACCTGACTGTGGCAGTCTACGGGACCAAGCCTCTGATGCAAACTTTCACATTGATATGTCAGCTTATAGGACAACCTCTATGCAAACTCTTACATTGGTTCCCGTGGCCCACATAACCAAGCCTCTGTTGTGTACTCTCTCTGGCCCCTCTCACCCTCCCTCTCTCTACCCTCTTACTTCCCCAACCCTCCCTTCCTACTCTCCACCTCCTTATTACACATTCTCCTCCCCTTCCTAACATGCTCCACCCCATTGACCATCCCAGAACACCATTCCCTCCGACCTTCCCTTCTCAGAGGTGAATGCTCTGTCCTCAGTAGAAGCCTCACCTTCCTCCCACTTCGCTCAAACCTCAGTGAGTTCTACTGATGCCATGATGCTGAATTCTTCTTCCGTTGGCTCTGTCTCAATGCCTAATTCCACAATCAGGATTCTCCATTCCCCTCCCCCCCACCCACAACAGACCTCTTCTCCCGCTTTAAACCTTCTTCCTCCTCCTGGACACATCATTCCAGTGTTCTGCCTTCTCTGAACCTTTATATTTCCAATTTCCACTGAGACATCAGCCAAATTAATTTTATCACTCATCCCAATCTCACCCCACCTCGGAACACCTGGCTCACCACTCTCTCGACACAAATCCCAAACCCACAGACAAGGTTGCTGTTGTGGTCGGGGGCACTATCATTGCTGAAGCCACATGATAACTCTCAGATACCTCCTCTTTCTCACACCTCCAATGGGACCCCACCAAAACTCATCAAACCATGGTATCACGCACACATCACTTCCGTCATCCCCGTGGCATGGCCTCCAACCTCATTGTTTCCCAAACCCACACTATACGCTTCTATCTTCTACCTAAGATCCTGGCAGATTCATCACTTCTGCGTGCTTTTGCCCCATCAAATTGATATCTGCTTTCCTTGACTCTGTTTTGTCCCCCACCCCAGTCCCTCCGCATATGCATCAATGCTACTTCACATGCCCTCCATCTCTTTCACAATTTCTGTTTCCCTGAACAATTTCTGTTTCCCTGAACTCTCAAGGCCCTTCAGTTTTTTCTTGACAATTGACCCAACCAGGCCCCTCCACCATTACCCTCCTCTAGCTGGCAGAACTTGTCCTTACCCTCAATAACTTCTTCTTTGTCTCATCTCACTTTCTCCAAGTCATAGGGCTAGCCATGAGTCCTGGCATGAGCCCCAGCTATGCCTGCCTTTTTGTTGGCTACATGGAGCAACCATGACACAGACCTATACAGGTAAGGCCCCTCAACATTTCCTCCACTACATCGATGACTAAATTAATTCTGCCTCATGCACCTTTATCCACTTTGCTGCCAACTTCCACCCAACTCAAATTCACTTGGTCTAATACTAGCAACACTCTTCCTTTTCTTGATCGCTCCGTCTTCATGTTGGGAGACAAACTCTCAACGGATAACTTCAACAAACTCTCCAATTCACATTGGTACCTCGGCTACACCTTTTCACACTCCATCCCCTGTAAGAATTCCATTCCTTTCCCACAATTCCTCTGCCTCTATCACATCTGCTCTCACAACGAGGCCTTCCATGCCAGATCATCAGAGATTACTTCCTTCTTTAAACAATGTAACTTTCCCTCTGCCACCATCAACTCGGCACTTACTCGCATAGCCTCCATTACCCACACATCTGCCCTGGCTCCCTCTGTCCCAAAACCCAACAAGGACTGGATTCCCCTTGTCCTCGCTAGCCTCCATGTCCTTCTCCGTCATTTCCACCACTTACTACATGATCCCACCACCAGACACATATTTCCCTCTCTGACTTCCACAGAGACCACTCCCTCCTTGACTCCCTCCTCCCTCCCCACCCTCCCCATCAATTGTTCCCTTGGCACCCACAACTGTGACCACAGGAGATGCTTCACATCTCTGCCCTCACCACTGTTTGGGCCTCCAAACAGTTCTTTCAAGTGAAGCAACATTTCACTTGTGATAATGAATAGGTCAACTACTGCATCCAGTGTTCCCATTGTGGCCTCCTCTACATCGGAGAAACAAGATGCAGACTGGGAGATCGCTTTGTTGAGCACCTTGACTCTGTCCACCACAATAGCGTGGAACTTCCAGTGGCCACCCATTTCAATTTCCCTTTCCATACCCTTGTTGACATGTCTGCCAGATCGAGTCTGCATGCAAATTGGAAGAACAACACCTTCTTTTCCATCTGGGTACCCTCCAACTGGATGGCATTAACATCAACTTGTCCAGTTTCCATTAACCACTTCCCATCCACCTCCCTGTCTCCTTTCTTCTATTTTTTCACGCTCTCTCTTTCTTTCTCTTTTACTCCCCCTTGTCTTTCTCTCTCTCCTCTGCCTCCTTTCATAGAGCCAAAGTCAATTCTCACTTTTCCCCTTATCATATCCAATTAACACCTTTTGTCTGTTGGTCTGGACTCATCCCTATCTCATACCTCCACCTTTCTCTCTCAGTCTTTATTCAGACACCTACCAGCTTTTTGCTTATAACTTGAAGAAGGGCTCAGCCCCAAAATGTTTGTAATAAAACTTTACCTCCTATGCATCCTGCAAGACTGGATGAGTTCCTTCAGCATTTACTGAGTGTTTTTGTTTTATTCACTTACAAGTTCAATTTTGAAATAAATAGTAGACGTGAAGAGGTGGGAAAGAGAGATCCATTTATCTGTGATACTCTTACTTTGCATCTACTTCACTCTCATTCCCACTTGGAGCCTGCATCTAAGCAGGGCAGGAATTATGTGTAATTATCTATTTCATAACTATTCAAAACAATGGCAATAATATAAGGGGTGGTATAGAACAGGTCAAATGCTGGAAAAAACGTCAATATCTGCAATTTTTCCACTGCATTGGCCTTTTGCAAATTTTGCTTCCACCATCCCTTGGGCAGAATAAAATTCATGATCACTAGAAATTCCTTGAATACTTTGTGGAAGAGCAGAGAGAGTGGTTGACTGGAGCAGTTGGCCTTTTGTAGCAAGGTGTTGATATTACTGCCCTTGTACAGGCAGGGAATGTGGTCCTGGTGGCGAAAGATGTTTGGCTAATGCATGAACAGTTATCTCTGCAGCTTCCCATTTCAGTCATCAATGCAAGGTGCAAACATTTTCAAACCCTGCCAAAAACAATGCCAGCTGGCACAATAATGAGTGCAAGCATGCATTTTTATCACCAAACATGTATAGTTCCATATTTTTCCAGCTGGACTTTCTGCACGCTCTGTAAACATCAATACTCATCTCTTAGGTGTAACCTGACCGGTACACATTCCTGTTGACTATTGCTTTGCTTTATGAGACCTTTGGGACTTAATGAGTCCACTGCCCATTGGATCTGACTGTGATGGCATGTATGATGTAGGCAGCAATGCTTGTATGGGATGGTAGGGCCGTATGTGGCCAGCTGCGCCAAATTTGGTGACGGTTGGTGTGGAGGATAACCATCATGAGAAAGGAATGAAGCATACATGACTGTTCTAGCCTATGCCACAGCACAGAGAAAAGCATAACTTGATTGTACCTATGGAATCCGATCTTTCCCTGGTTTAATTCCAATCAGCTAGAACAGGGGTGGGCAACCTTTTTTTAAAGACACTCACATATCACTTTAAGTAATCCCTATGCCGTAAGTGCTCTGTGATTAGTAAGGGATTGCTTAAGGTGATATGTACCTAATTGACTCGTTATGTGCACTGTTTCATAACTCCAAAGGAAATGGGCCAATGACAAATTTTCTCAAGCAAAATATTTCAGTAGCAATTGAGTCTAGAGCAGTGGTTCTCAACCTTCCCTTCCCACTCACACACCACCATAAGCAATCCCTTACCGATCACAGTACACATGGCATAAGGAATACTTAAGGTGGAATGTGAGTTTAAAAAAAAGTTTGCCCACGCCCGATCTAGAATCTGCAAGACAGGCCTCTCCATCTGGCACAGTGGGTCCCAGTACCTTGGGATTACATTAGTATGACCGCATCCAAGTACATTTAATGTGTCAGAAGCAATATGGTTAATTGGACTAATGCATGGAATGAGTAACATGCCTTGTGAGTAAGGCATTTGTAAACTTTCTAATTTGGCTGTGGAGATGGAGTCTTCAATTAATTTGAAGGAAGAAAAGTTTCTAAAGCGAAATCTGCATTCTCTTTTTTTAACATTTTCCTTTGTTTCTTTTCCTCTTTTTTATTTCCAATTCACATGACTGGGTTCTCCTGTCAGCATTATCTTTATGTTCGATAATCCTTTAGAACACACACTTTCATTGATCTATGGGACAAGCATTGCCCAGCATATTTGAGTCCCATCCATAGGGTCCATTGCCAGATATCTGACTTAATATAGAATTATTATCCTTTGAAATTACCTAGTTAATTACTTTGGCGGCAGAGAGACAAGGTGTTTTGCCTTGAAGTGGTAAATCATAAATCTAGCAAATCAATATTTGGCAATGGCCCAGCTGAAAGTAAAACTTGTGCTGCTAAACTGATATCAAAACAGAATTTTTTTAATACTTTGGTCTTCATTGGCACAAAACTCTTTGTCTCATTCAAATAAAAATTGGGCTACAGGACAATATATTTAATCTGAACACAAAATATCATTCTCAAAACACAGATAAAAATTGATCTGTACTGTGTAAAAATTTGCCTCTGTCTCAACGTTTGCCTTGTGCACAGCCTGTGATACTTGTTAACTCCTTGCCTGCACAAATTTTTTTTGCAGATCGGTTGACCTGTTAAATCATCCGATGTCTTGACAACCAGTCGTTTTTGAAATCTCCCTCTTGGTTCATTCGTATACAGCCAGTGCTCCCTGCCCTGCCAGGTTTTATGATGAACTGGACACCCCTGTGGAGGGCAATGTCTAACTGAACAAGATCCTGGGAAGGGCAAGTGGCTCATTTTAGATCCTCAGAGGAGGGAGATAGGAGAAGATAGAGAGAGGTGATAAATCTCACAATCAAAGGGAAGAAGCTATTTCCCAGCCAGGCAGTTTTGATTTTGATACTTTTTTAAAATCTCCCTTCCCCCCCACCTCTTGATAGTAAAGGGTCAAAGATTCTGTATGATGGATGGTCAGGATCCTTAATAATTCTTTGAGCTCAATTTAAGTAAAGCCCCCGGTAAATGTCAATAGAGGAAAGGGTGATCTTGGCTGTTTTGGTGATCCTCTGTCTTGACTTCTCATCCGATGCTTTTCATTTCCCATGCCGCATAATGATGCAACCAGACTGGACACTTCTGATGTCATGATGGGAGTCGGTAGTCTTTCCCTCCTCAACCTCCTTAGGAAGTGTAGGCCTTCCTACCTGGAGCCCAGGATAGGCCGTCCTTTATATGCATGCCAAAGAACTGTGTAAAGGAGAATGGTCAATCTTCATCCTCCTGAAGTCCACGATCACCTCCTTTGTCTTGCCCATGTTGAGACTTAGGCTGCTGGTCGTTTTATCTGCCGCTCAAGCTCCTCTCTGTAAGCCATTGTTGCTGAGAAGGCCAACTCCTGTTGAATCATGCATACTACTGCTCTTGCTGCAAATGGCCACACCTGTAATGCTAATGCTGTGTTGCACTGTCAGGGAGGGAAAATGAACATTTTGTTTCAAATTATTGATACAATAATGAGGACCTCGTCTTTTCCAGTTCTTCCCGAACATTGTTCTGCAATTAAGCAATAGAGCACGGTGGATTACTGGATTCTTCAAGGGAATTTGTGCTGGTTTGCACCCAGAGTAAATAGGTTACACCAAGAGATGCCCCCTGGTTACTTAAGATTTTATTTTTTTCAAGGATCAAAGTGAATGAAGGCACTGTTCAGTCTTGGTGTGAAAAAGCATCTCTGTGTGCAATTGAGGTGCAAATGGCTGGATAGGGTGTGATCTCATCACAGATTTCCTCTTGCTAGTTTCTGCTGACTATATGTTGCTCATAACAAGCTGTATTGATTTTGTGCCTTTAGTCATCCAACATCCCACAGGGCATTTTCAGAGACATTATGAAACAAAATTTAATTGTGGGCCATGTGCAAGGAGGTCACCAAAGGCTTGGCAGAAAAAATATTACATGTACAGGAGGATAAATGGAGAAATGTAGGGAGAATGGATCAGACTTCAAGACCCAAACAGCTCCAGATGCTGCTGTGGAGTCATTAGTATCAAAGAGCACAGAAATGTTAGCGTTATGTGGCTGGTAGTAATTACATAGAATGGAGGGGCAATCACTGAGGATGGAAACTGAGTAAACTGAGACCTTATTGATGCAGATAAACAAGAAAATCTGCAGATGTGGATCCCCGTGGTATGTTTGCACCATGACGCTGCCACAAAACACTGAATTTCATGACTTGTTCATGACAATAAATTCTGATTCTGAGATGCTAGGCTCATGTGCAATACACAAAAGTACTGGAGAAACTGACTGCACATTTGGAATTACTAGGCCTTTTCATAGTTGGCTTCTGCATGGAAGAAATGAAAAGGTATTTCCTACCTTTTCATGCAGGCCCAGAAAAGCCTGCTTCGATGTCCCCTTTCAGCCTGGAGGCAGCTGGGGCATTGACGCAACTTTCAGGAAGTGTGGTTACAGGTGCAATGATACCTGTGGTGTACTATTAGCCAGAATCAGACACACACAAAGATAAAGACTGTACAACAGGCTAACAGTGCACCACAATTTAATCCACAAAGACTTCCACAGAGCCAGGCTGGCTCTGGCTACAGCAACTCTGAGTGAGGCCTCGGGAGGCCGGCGCAGGGTTATATCCTGGAGGGTGATTGACACCCGACCGGGTGGGAATTGATTCATTCAGGCCAACTGATTGACAGCCGGCCAGGTGTTGTCGTGTCCCCTTACACTCCTGCAGGTACAGAGGTTGTCCCCTGCAGTAGGCCGGTGGTGTACCATATATACATGCTGAGCAATGGGCAACTTTGTTACCCAGAATCCCCCACACAGCTGGAACTGCTCTGCATTTCCCAGAATGGTTCCAGCTGCATGGAGGATTATTGATAGGGTAGACAGCCATTGCTCTGTTGTGTACTGAGCTGTTGGAACTGCTGATGGCCTCGAAGCCTGAAGTGGCCTGGTGATGTGCCAGAGGCCGGAGCAGATGATGGGGCTGTCACAGAAATCCCTCCCCCCCCCACCCCCCGCAGCCACCTCTGATGGCCCAGCTCCCGTTGCTCTGACAGCCCGTGCCTGAGGGGTCAAGGAGGGAGAGGGGTGAGTAAGATGGGTCATCAGCCTTCCCCTAGCCAGCCACTCGCAGCGCATTACATTCATGTTAGGCAGCAGCGTGTTGCACTTGGCCACTGACCCTTCCCTTGAGAGTGATTGCAGTCGGCGCTTTGGAGCTGGCCAGGGCACACTCATGGAGGTAAGTCTCCTGACGTAAGGGTGGAGAATCTCCACCTTTACACTCTGGCTTTTTGACTGTATGAAAGGGCCTAGTAAACTGACCCACTCAAATCCGTGGGTATGATAAAATGAAAGAGGTGTTTGCAATGATAAGTCTGACAGAAGTAAAAATTAATCACGAAATTTTCAATGGAAAATCCCACCCTTCCTTTTGGGCTTTCTGCAGTTCTGACGTCACTGAAAATTATTTATATGTTTTGTGAAGCTACTTAATGCTCTGCAATTACCTAAAGATTCTGCAAGCTTGTGTGACAATGTAATCTTAGCTTTCAAGTGAAAAGAAGCCACTTCACAGTCTCGGACTGCTGTACATTCTGACCGTGCAGTCCAGCTCTCGCTCTCACTTAAACTTGAGATGTTCTTAAAGCCTCACAAAAATATCACCCTCAGACTATCCCACAGTTGCCTGTTTTTTGTGGCTCATATTGCTTCTCATCAGAGCATGCATATCTACAGGAGGCTCTTCATTCTAGTAGCCGGATGCCAATGAGAAGGTGGTGTTTTTAATGGCATTGTGCTTCAATGAGATGGATGGATTTGCAGTTCCCTTCTCACTGCTGAAGTTCAACATTAGGGCAGAGGTGCTAGGAGATGGAGAAAAGGGTTGTGGCATATAAGAAGAGTTCTCTATTATTAAACAGGAAAGTCTGCAGATGCAATACATAAAATTGGTGGAGAAACTCAGCAGGTCACGGAAGTAAGGGTAACCAATGTTTTGGGACTGAGTCCTTCCTCAGTGGTTATATAATATGGAAGCAGCCAGCAGCATACAAAACAGAAGGAGAAGTAGGTAAAATAACCCCTGCTGCTTGCTCTGTGATTCAAAATGCTCATTAGTGAATCTCAGTTTTAATACCACTTACAACTGGTCAACAAGCTCCAAACCCTGGGCCTCTGCAACCCCCCCACCCCCCCCCCCCAACTCCAAAACTGGATCCTTGACTTCCTAATCAGAAGACCACGTGCTTAGCCCACTGATCTACTCAGACTAAACCCATGAATGTGTAGCGAGATACAGCTCAGATGCCATCTATAAATTTGCCGATGAGACCACAGTTGTCATTAGAATCACAGACGGCAATGAGGAAGTGTACAGGAATGAGATAGATCAGTTAGTTTAGTGGTGTCACAACAAGAACCATGCACTGAATGTCAGCAAAAGTTACAAACTGATTGTGGATTTCAGCAAGGAGAAATCAGGAGAACACGAGCCAGTCCTCATTGAGGGTCAACAGTGGAAAGGGTTAAGAACTTCAAAATCCTGGGTCTCAACAACTCTGAAGATCTGTCCTGGGGCCTCCATGTCAATGCAATCATGAAGAAGGCTTGCCAGCAGCTAAACGTAGTGAGGAGTTTGAGGAGATTTGGTATGGCACCAAAGACTCTTGAATATTTCTACAGATGCAGCATGGAGAGCATTATGACAGGCTGCATCACGAACTGGCATGGAGGGGCCAATGTCCAGGACAGGAAAAGACAACAGTGTAGAGAACTTGGTCTTAAGAAAGCAACCTCTATCCTCAATGACCCCCACCACCCAGGCTATGCCCTCTTCACTCTGCTACCATCAGGAAAGAGGTACAGGAGCCTAAAGATGAACACCCATCTGTACAAAAACAGCTTCTTCCCTTCTGCCTGCAGAATTTAAAAGAATTCTTTTAATTTTTTGTTTTGTTTAGACATACAGGCCATTTCAGCCCATGAGTCCGTGCCACCCATTTTACACCCAATTACACCTCCAGTATGTTTCGAATGGTGGGAGGAAACTGGAGCCCCCGGAAAAAACCCACGCAGACATGGGGCGAAAAGTCAAACTCCTTACAGGCAGTGTGGGATTCGAACCCCAGTCCCGATCACTGGTGCTGCAAAGGTATTGCTCTAACCATATGCCAACTGTGAGTTCCAATGAACCACAGGTACTACCTTACCTTTTCTTCTTTGCACTAATATATTTATTTTTAATGTAATTTATATCAATTTTTGCCCCTGTGATTGCTGCTGTAAAACAATTAATTTCATGACATATTCATGCCAATAAATTCTGATTCTTCTGATTCTTTACTTTATTATTTTCTCCACATATGCCAAGAAATGAAAGCGTCCATCACTCTCCTTTCTGAATGCAGAGGATCCATGGTAGAGAATCCCAAAGATCGACCACATCTGGGTGAAGAAATTTCTTCTCATCTTAGTTCCAAATAGACCGTTCTTTATTCTGAGACGGTGATGCCAAATTGCAGTTGTTACCCAACTGAGTCCTCCGAGTATCTGATGAGGTTCAGCCATGGTATGGAATGATACAACGGAGTTGAGGCACCCAGTAACATCCTCTTCTCTGTTCATCTGTTGGTTTAAGCGTGGTTTCCTTGCACATGTCTATAAAGTCTACTTTGGCCTGCAGACATCACTAACAGTGAAAGGTATTGAATGCAATTCAATAAGCTGCAGCTTCCTTGTAAAGAGCAGCTCTGCTATTCTCCCTCACACAGATCAAGCCCAATCAGGGACTCTTGATGATAATAGTCAGACATCAAGGGATCCATTTTGCTGAGCAACTTCACTCAGTCTGCTGCAACAACAGGAACCTCTCAATAGCTAATCATTTTAATTCTAATCCGCATTCTCACACCGATGTGGCTATCCATGCACAGCCAAACCGAGGCTACCCACAAATTGAGGAACAACACCTAATATTCTGTCTGGGCACTTTCCAATTAGATGGCATTTACATTGACTCTCCAGCTTCCACTAAACTCCCCCTTCCCCTAATTCCCTCTCTTTTCTTATCCCTCCTTTTCCTTTTCTGCGGCTCTCTACCTCCTTCCCTCTGCAATCAGAGAGCTACTGCTTCCCCCTATCACTTCTTAGCTTTTTTTTCTCTTCTACCCCCCACCCATATTCACTGAGAGTAAATGCAAACAGGTTTTTTTCCACTTAGGGCTGGAGAGATGCAAACTAGAGGACATGGGTTGAGAGTGCAAGGGAGAAGTTTGGGGGGAACATGAATGGTAGGATGTGTAATGGTTGCAGGTCAGTAGGGCTAGGCAAATTAACAGTTTGGTATAGACTAGAGGGTCTGTGCTGTAATGTCTCTGGTTCTATGACCTTACCTGTTATCCTGTGCACCTCCCCTTGTCCCTTCCTCCCTCCTCCCCCTCCCCCCTCCACTCTCCTGATTTTTGCTCGAGGTCCGGCCCAAAACATTTGATACCCTTTACTTCCCATAGATGCTGCATGACCTGCTGAATTTCTCCATTTGTTTTGTGTGTTACTCAGCAAGAGATATGGGGTCAGATCAAGAAAATGACTCTGTGATAAAGCATCAGCCAGGATTTTGCTGTATGGTGGGATAGACGTAGGGTTTACTCCTGCTGCTCATGACAGAGTTTTGGTCTGCAAAGGGCGTGGTAGAAGGACATGGTAGAATGATGCGTAAGTAAAGGTGACCATTGCAATGTTCGAAGGCAGGTTGAGGAAAAGTTGAGCGGGATGTCGGCCATATGCCTAGTTTGATTGACAAAGAGAAGATGGGTCAAAGGGTCTGTGTTCCTGCTGTGTGATACTATGACATTATAAAGCCATTGTGAAATTCAGCTGCAAAGATTCATTTAGAGTTGTGATCACAATTGTGCACCATGTACAGCAAAAATGCAAACCTGCCCAATTCCTGACAAGGATCAGACTTTGACATTGCATTCGAATTCAGAGGAGGGCACACAGGTTTCAGAATCCATCTGCCTTATGTCCACACTTCTGGATCAGGATGAAATGGAGCCAATCAATCTTGGACCCTGATGGCATTAGATTCTTTTTGAGCACTATCAGGCCATCTAGGCCTAACCTCTGCTGTCCCCTCCCATCTGACAGCAAGAGAACTTACAATCCTGGTGCTTACAGTGGAGGAAGCTGGCCTAACAATAAGTTCATCAAGTGTTTTCCAGACTCTGGATAAATGCAGTCCCAATTTCTCTGTCAGCCGCTGGCACATGGATCATTTACAAGGGATACAGTTAATTTAGCAGTTAGCGCAACATTAGTAAAGCGACATTGACCCAGGTTTGAATTTGTATGTGTGTTCTCCCCATGTCTGCTTGGGTTTCCTCTTGATGCTCCAGTTACATTCCACATTTCAAGGCATTAGGAGGATTATTGGTCATGTAGGTGTGTATGGGCATTGTGCAGCCTATGGGCCAGAAGAGGCTGTTACTGTGCTGTATCTCTAAATTAAATTACATTTACCACAACCAATGGGAGGGAGGGAACCAGGGGTAACCTGGGAGAAGGAGCAGGCTCCACACGTTCACACAGTGAGGCAGCACTTGAAGCTACAGTACCATGCACAGTGTCACCCATTAAACCCCAGCCCCATCAGGTTGCAGCTGAATGTGTGGAGTCGGTATGTTCCCCAGGTTATCCTAGATCTGTCACTGCTAAAGGTGTGGAGCCTTCACATTCCCACTGGCTATCCCAGCTGTGTCACTGTGTTGAATGTCTGGAGTGCTCACATTCTCCCTGGTTATCCCAGCTGTGTCACTGTGCTGAATGTGTGGAGTGCTCATGATCTCCCTGGTTATCCCAGCTGTGTCACTGTGCTGAATGTGTGGAGTGCTCATGATCTCCCTGGTTATCCCAGCTGTGTTACTGTGCTGAATGTGTGGAGTGTTCACGTTCTCCCTGGCTATCCCGGCTGTGTCACTGTACTGAATGTGAGGAGTGGTCACATTCTCCCTGGTTATCCCAGCTGTGTCACTGTGCTGAATGTGTGGAGTGCTCACGTTCTCCCTGGCTATCCCAGCTGTGTCACTGTGCTGAATGTGTGGAGTGCTCATGTTCTCCCTGGCTATCCCAGCTGTGTCACTGTGCTGAATGTGTGGAGTGCTCACGTTCTCCCTGGCTATCCCAGCTGTGTCACTGTGCTGAATGTGTGGAGTGCTCATGTTCTCCCTGGCTATCCCAGCTGTGTCACTGTGCTGAATGTGTGGAGTGCTCACGTTCTCCCTGGCTATCCCAGCTGTGTCACTGTGCTGAATGTGTGGAGTGCTCACGTTCTCCCTGGCTATCCCAGCTGTGTCACTGTGCTGAATGTGTGGAGTGCTCATGTTCTCCCTGGCTATCCCAGCTGTGTCACTGTGCTGAATGTGTGGAGTGCTCACGTTCTCCCTGGCTATCCCAGTTGTATCACTGTGCTGAATGTGTGGAGACTGTACGTTCCCCCAGGTTATCCCAGCTGCTGAATGACCAAAAGAACTAAACATCCGAGACTCTCATTTGAACAAAACAATATATATATTTTTCTTAATTAAACAAACAGCACTGTAACAGGCCAATTCGGTCCTAGGAGTCCAAGCTGCCAATTTTAAATCCCTTGAACCTACGGCCCTGTACATTTTTGAAGGTTGGGAGGAAATTGGATCCTCCCAGGGAAAACCCATGCAGACACAGGGAGAACATACAAACTCCTTACAGACAGCGTACGATTCAAACCCAGGACCGGTCCTGATCGCTGGCACTGTAAAGGCATTGCGCTAACCGCTATGCCTACTGTACTTCCCATTTATGTATTTATTTATTTTTATAAATATAATACTTGTCCTGTATATTTGTCTGTACATGTGCTATGTCTGGTTGTGTGTCTGCATGTTTTGCACCAACAACCGGAGAACGCTGTTTTATCCGGTTGTAATTGTACAATCAGATGACAATAAACTTGACTTGAGTTGACTATGTTACTGTACTGAATGTGTACATTTTCCTGCTGGTTATCCTAGCTGTGTCACTGTACTGAATGTGTGGAGTCTGCATGTTCCACTTGTTATGCCAGCTGTATCTCTGTGTTGAATATGTGGAAACTTCATGTTCTCCCTGGTATCCCAGCTGCATCACTGCTGAATGTGTGGAGTCTGCATGTTCCCACTTGTTATGCCAGCTGTATCTCTGTGTTGAATATGTGGAAACTTCATGTTCTCCCTGGTTATCCCAGCTGCATCACTGCTGAATGTGTGGAGTCTGCATGTTCTCCCAGGTAATATCAACTGTGTCACTGTGCTGAATGGGTGGAGTCTGCACATTCCCCCAGATGGTCCCGGCTGAATGCTGTAAACTTCCATAACATCACCTCTGAGCCTCCCACATTTCAGGGAGAAATGCCCCAGTTAATCCAATTGCTCTTTCTAGTTCAAACCCACCAATCCCTGCAACATTTTTGTAAATCTTCGCTGTATCCTTCCAGAAAGCTTCGGTAGGAAGCTCAGGTTTGAAGCCTTCTTCAGCATGATCTACTGAAATCAAATCAAGCTTGGGGGATAAATTAAGGTATTTTAAGAATTTTTCCTACTCTTAAGAAAATTCTATAGTTATTTTTTTCTGCATGGAATAGAATTGAATTTTTAAAAGGGTCATGAAATCATTATTGCTTAATGACATGTAGAAAAGAAAAACAAATGTTACTGCATTGTAATATCTCAGTTGCATATTTTACATTTCAATTGTTTATATCAGAATTTATTGTCAGGAACAAGTCATGAAATTCGATTTTGTGGCTGCCTCATAGTGCAAACATTCATATTATAGCCAGTTTATGAGAATACTATAAAAAAATAAAATAAAAAAATAATAACAATATTAGTGCATGAAAAGTAAGGCAGTGTCTTTGGTTCATTAATTATTCAGGAATCTGATGGCAGTGGGGAAGAAGCTGTCCTTGTACTGTTGAGTGCTCATCTTTAGGCTCCTGTACCTTTCTCCTGATAGTTGCAGAGTGAAGAGGGTGTGGGTGGTTGGGGTCTTTGAGGATAGAGGCTGCTTTTTTAAGACAGCGCCTCATGTAGATGTCCTCGATAGAGTGAAGTCTGGTGCCTGTGATGTCGTAGGCCGAGTTAACAACCCTCTGGAGTTTATTCTTGTCCTGAGAGTTGGCGCCTCCATACCAGGCAGTGATGCAACCAGCCAGTTTATACAGTGAAAATTAATTTAATTTTAAAGATTTTACTTTAATCCATTTCTGTTTCACTTTTAATTTGTGCTTTTCACATGCTGCTTTGGGGTCTGTGAGAAATCTTCAGTGAGACTGGCTGTTCAGACTGTTCAATAATATACCCACTGCAAAACCATTGGAATCTCTGTGGTGGAGACTTCATAGGGTTTCTCATTGGGAGAAGGGGGAACCCAGATCACCACGGAGATTGCTTGATCATTGTGGGAAGGTTAAGATCAGTGGAGAGAGCCATTGTTTCACCGCAGCATGTAACATATTGTATTTCGTCATGACCAAAATACAGTGCCCAAGATTGTATGTGCAATGGATGGCAGCATTTTCTTACTTGAAATCCAAATTACTATCTGGATCACAGATCTTGCATTCTCCAGTTTAACCATTTGATAGGTGCCTTTTGTAAAAAAAATAGTGCCTGCATCCATTCTATGTCGATGACTGGGCCCCTCAAATGTAGCGCAATCTGATTACATGTTAAAGATGTTCAGTCAATCTGTCAATCAAAGTGATGAATAAAAAAGTGAGAGGTGATTGGACTGAAATGAAGAGTTTTCATGCTCTTTTCCTTTCCTTTTGTAAGATGTTTTTCAAGAACAGCTTTTAATTAATGTTTAGCCTTGCATCACATGAGTCCAAATAACAGCACAGGAACATGTGCACGGGTCTCACTGTAAACTCATTTTGCTGCTCATAAATCTCATCAGCACGATTTGATTTTCAGGATAATGTTATTAGATAGAGGAGGAAAAACAAATAGATTTGCCCAACCAATTACACACGTCTGTGTTTTCATCTCTGAGGCATATATAAATGCTAATTAAGATTAGCTTGACTTATCTTTTAATTACAGAACAAATGCACCAATTTAACTCCCAGTCATAAAGAATTCATTAATTTCCAAAGCTTAAAAGTACACATAATTAATATTTTCAAGATCAAATTTAGATACACAAAGACTGATTGAAGAATAATCTGGAATCTAGTTATCCGTGCAAGTATCTCCAACTTAATTTTGTAATAGTTGTATAAAATGGGTGATATTGAACAGGACACAAATCCTGTTTTTTGCCCATTTGAAGCAATGTTCCAGTATGGAGAAAGACCTCATTATCCTTGTCTTATCACAGCAGTTGATCAATAGAGTGGGCCACAGTTGTCTTGAGTCAAGTAAAATGGTCAGTCGTGTTAATATTGCCATCAAAGGGCAGTTCTGATGACTGAATTC
Organism: Narcine bancroftii; assembly: GCF_036971445.1. Classification (NCBI taxonomy): domain Eukaryota; kingdom Metazoa; phylum Chordata; class Chondrichthyes; order Torpediniformes; family Narcinidae; genus Narcine; species Narcine bancroftii. The sequence continues at coordinate 86,820,803 of NC_091472.1, read as the reverse complement.
ACTTCTTGGTTTCTTTGGGAACAGCTGCAAGATTCTGTACTTGTATCCAGCTCCTATGGGATTTGGTTATAATCTATTTTCACTTATTGCTTTTCTAGCTGCCAATTAGGACAACCATGTTTTCTGTCAAAATCAAATTGACAAAACTGCTCCCATTATTTTTTAGAGGCAATAGCAATAAATTATGAGAAGGGGACAAGAAAGAAACTAATCAAATCATGGTATCTTTTTTTTATGCTGTTTAGTGCAAAAGATCTCACGAAACAGCAGTTGGACAATATGGCTCTCTTTGAGGTCACAGGGTCATGGAGACGGACAAATGGAGGTTCCTTGTAATTATTCAGACTAAACATCACCAGAGGATATCACTAAGACCAATGATCTGGTCACGATCACAATTCTTGCCAGAACTTACTGGAAAAAAAAGCAACTGCTGGAAATCTAAAATGGAAACAGAGGTGTGGGAATGTAGGTCTGAAAGAATGAACAGAAAGCGGCAGTAATTCTGATGAAGAGAACGGCACTTCATTTATTCTCTGTTCCTCCATCCACTGATGCAGCCAGATATTTCACGCAGTCCCTGATTGGCTGCGAAAGCATTTGTATGTCTCAAAGTTGTGAATGAGGTTATATAAATGCAAGCCTTTCCATCTTTTTGAAATTCATCCAAAAAATCTCGGAATATTTGTCTACAAGATTATGCGAGGCACAGATGGGGTGGACAGCCAGCACCACTTTCCTGGGGCAGGACTAGCAAACACCAGAGGGCAGGTATACAAAGTGAAGGGAGGGAAGTTTAGGGTCGACTTCAGGGGTAAGTTTTTTACGCAGATAGTTGTCAGTGCCTGGAATGCCTTGCCAGGAATGGTGGTGGAGGCTGAAACATTAGGGACATTTAAGAGTCACTTAGACAGGCGCATGGATGAAAGAAAAATAGAGGGTTATGGGGTAGGGAGAGTTTAGTTTTGTTTAGTTAGGTATATATGGGTCGGCACAACATCATGGGCTAAAGGGCTGGTACTGTGCTGCATTGTTCTATGTTCTAATATTTGCTTACTATTAGCAATTTAATCATTAACCTTCTTTCACATTTTGGGGATCAAAACATTCCACTCACCACACACACCACAGTTCATGACACATACCACAGTGCATTAACACACATACAGTGCATTAACACACACACAGTTCATGACACACACACAGTGCATTAACACATACACACAGTGCACTAACACACACTATGTTTACAATCCTCAATATCGCTCAGAGTCCTCATCATTGCTGAGAACATCATTCCCTTGTCAAAACCATTATAGAATCAGAATCAGAATTTATTGTGTTGAGTACGCAATGAAATTTGTTGTTAAGTGCCAGCATTACAGAGCAAATATTGCTATAAAATGACATTAAAAATAAATAAGTTAGTGCAAAAATAAGAAAAAGTGAGATAGTGTCTGTGGTTCATTGTCCATTCAGAAATCTGATGAGAGAGTGGAAGAAGCTGTCCTTGTGCTGCTGGGTGTTTGTCTTCAAGCTCCTGTACCTCCTTTCTGATGGTAGCGGTGTGAAAAGGGCATGGTCTAGGAGGTGAGGATCCTTGAGGATAGAGGCTGCTTTCTTAACACATCAGCTCTCGTAGATGCCCTCGATGGAATGGAGACTGATGCCCATGAGGGGACTGGCTGAGTTCTCTAGACTTTTCTTGTCCTGTGCACTGGCACCTCGATACCAGCCAGTGATACAACCAGTCAGAATGCACTCCACATGTAGAAGTTTGCATGTCTTTGTCAATATACCCTATCTCCTCAAACGCCTCACAAAACTATAGCCACAGGCTAGTCTTCTTCATAATTGCATCGAGATGGAGGCCGCAGGACAGTTCTACTTTAGATACCATTGCGAATGTTGTAGCTTCAGTATGACAATATCATCCTCATTTTAGCACCATTCCAACTACAAACTCATTTCAGGGGTTTAAAATGTGGGTTGGAGTCAGACAGAACATTAATATTTATGGAGCAGGCTTCCTGACCTCAGCACATTATAACGTGTTCTACAGCAAATTAAATAGCTTTAAAAACGAAATCACTGATGTAATGTCGAAAATACAGCAGCCAATTTCAGATTTCAGAAAATACAGCAAGCTCAGATTTCAGATTTATTGTCAGGGTACATACATGACACTCACATACATTTAGAAAAGTGGGAGGAAACTGGAGCACCCAGAGAAAACCCATGCCAACACGAGGAGAACAGGCAAACTACTTCCAGACAGCATCAGATTCTAATCCGGGTCGCTGGTGCTGTAATAGCATTGTGCTATCCTCTATGCTCACCGTGCCCCCACCTACCCTACCCTTACACTAACCATGCCGCCATGCATTTGCTCATCCACTCAAGTTGGGAGATACAAATGATCAGGAATAAATGTATCCATCTCAGTTGTGAAAACACATTATGAACTGAATGGTGATCATATGGGAAAAGAGAATGTGATAAACCACTGTTTGTATATTTAGCTGTCTGGAGATGTCCATTGGCTGACTGTACCTGTGGTTCCTCCCACAGGCTCCTGAACAAAGGTGACTGTTCCTCAGCCCTCTCCCCACTGCAGGACAGTTGACCAGCATGGATGTGCCTCCATTCTATTGTGAATAAAAGCCTATCTGTTTTACATAACTTCCAGTCTTTTGGAATTATTGACAGTGCATCAATTTTACTCACAATAAAATAGAGGCACGTCCATGCTGCTCGACTGTCCAGAACTGGGGAGGAGGTTATGGGACTGTCACCTTTATTCAGGAGTCTGTGGGAGGAGCCATAGATACAGTTGGCCAAGGGGAGTTGTCAGACAGCTAAACATACGGGCAGTGGTTTACCACAGAGAAAGTGTATAGAAAGCTGAGTATCCTTGTAGCAGCAGTCACTGAAAACAAGTGGTTAGATGCAGCAAGCAATTAGAAACTTGCTCTTCATTACTAGAGAGAGAGCACAGATGCAAAGATTTCTTGCCACCGATAAACAGGTCCTTGATAAGATTTCATCTGATGGGTCCTTAATGAAAGAAAGATGTTTTTGCTGTGGAGAGAGTGCAATGGAAGTTTCCAATTGATATCTAGAATAGCAGGTCTGATGTACAACCAGAGATTGGGGCCATTAGGTCTACATTCATTAGCATTAGGAAGATGAGAGTAGATTTTATAGAAACTGATAACATTCAAACAATTGTAGACTCAGAGGGTAAGTTCTCAATGGATGGAGAGACTAGAACCAGTGTTCATTGTCTCAGAATAGGAAGGGGGCATTTAGAACCAAAATCAGAACTTTCTTCATTTGGGTGCTAATCCTACGGCATTCTGGAGGTCAGGTCATTCCATATATTGTGGAAGGTAGATGTATGTCTGAGTGCTAAAGGCATCAAGGGATATGGGGAGAGGAAAAGAATAGAACACAGATAATCAACCATGATGCCATTGAATGGAAGAGCAGCAATACACAAACATGTCAGAAAAACTCAGCAGGTCACGCACCATTCTTGGGAAGTAAAAGGTGACCAACATTTCAGGCCTGGGCCCTTCGTTAAGGGCCCAGGACTAAAATATTTTTACCTTTTACTTTCCATGGATGTTATGTGACCTGCTGAGTTTCCCCAGAGCATCTGAGAACTGTACTTGACCACAGCATCTCCAGACTCGAGTAGTGGAGTAATCCTGAAGGCTAAATGGCTGATTCTTGTTCCCATTTTCACTGTTTCTAAAACTATAGAAACTTGAAAATTGATTCAAATAGTTCAGATGGATGTATTCTAAAATAACAATAAAATTGAACAGAAAACATCTAACAAGTCAGAACCATTCTGTTCAACCAAATCTAGGTGGTCATCCTGCCCTGCTGTCCCAGTCTCCACAGAAAATGATCTCCCTGGGTAACTCACAGCATTATTTCATGAAGGTCTTTAAATTAATCTTTATTCTTTCATTCTTTTCTCGAATCAATCTGTATTCTTCCATTCTTTACTCAAACATTTTTGTTTTGATTTCATAGGTTAGTGCAATGGGTAATCTACTGCTTTCATCTTGCTAACAAAAATCCCGTCTAAGAATGCAACTTGTCAGAGTTGGTCTCAATTAATGATTCAAACCTGAAAATGTTGATTGAGTATTTCCCCCCCATGGATGCCTCCCAAATTTGTTTGTGAGGAATAATGAGTCAGGAAATGGAACACAGAACATGGAAATCTACAGCACAGTAAAGGACTTTCGGCTGACAGCGATGTGCCAACCCTAATAACCTACTCCAACAACTGCCTAGAATTTCCCTACTGCATAACCCTCCATTTTTCTCAGTTCCATGTACCTATCGAGAGTCTCCTAAAAGATCCTATTGTATCTGTTGGTAGCATCACATTCCATAGACTGTCTGTGTGGAAAACTTACCTCTTTATCCCCCCTGTACTTCTTCCCAAGCACCTTAAAACTGTGCCCCCTCGTGTTAGCCATTTCAGACCTGGGAAAAAGCCTCTGGCTATCCACACAATCAAACCTCCTCATATAAACAACACCACCATTCCTGGAGGCTCAGAAACGCAGCGACTGGAAATGTTACTGCTGAGCAGCAGAGAGTGGAATGCCAGGGCTGTGATCAAACCTCACTCTGGAACTGAGTGTGTCCGAATAGTTAACCTTGCATCTGACCCCATGATATTCCTGCCATGGGATCGCCTGATTGCTTCCACAGGGTGTGCTGACACCCCTCACCTCTGCAAACACAGAGGAGAAATGTTGCATTATAATGAGAGTTTAGTGAAGAAAGGCCTAATGACTGCACTGTTTACTTGTTCCCACAGTGCCTGTGTCTCTCATGTCACTGTATCTACATGGCTCACAGTACCGCTGAAACAGAATCAATAGACCGTTACATTCTTTACACTGTTCATCTACCCTGCCATGGGAAAATGAACTGCATCATGTTTTGGTTCACTGAAAGTATATAAAGCAACACTTAATGTTTGACTAATTCAGTTAGGATTAAAACCACACTATAAATTAAACCTGGTTAGTACATGTATTATGCTACAGGTGTAATGTGTTCGCACAACTTGCCAAATCTGTTTTAACAGTTGCCTTGAAGGAATACTCTACTCCCTTTTGCTGGGAAAACCAACTTATCGGGTCTTGCACATTGGACGGGAAACATACAGGCTCACTTGCTCGAATTTCAAAATATAGTGGTATCTAGAATTCAAGCAATCAGCAGCCTTAAGCAACCGGCAAAAAATTGAGGAAAATCAATTAAAAAAAATACAATAAATAGGAATAAAATAATAGGTAAAAATGTGTAAATTTAAAATTGTAAATGTAAATATTCTCTGAAGATGGGAACAAATATTCAGCCAGTGGAGTGCCTTGGTCATAGTTTGATCATAGCAGCTGTTTGAATAAAGTTTAAATAATGTTGTTTGAATAAAATGGCATCGTCCAGGATGAAGAGCTGGTTGATATCACTTGCCGTTGGGGTGACTCTCTTCAAGTGTCTCCTAATCCCTGCTTAGTCAGAGTTGCCCAGGTCAGAGGCTTTATCTGTAAACTTCAGTGAGGAAGGGTTAATTATCTATAATGTTATTGTTCGTGTTTCAGGCAGTTCTGTACAGGGGGAGGAATCTGCAGATGCAGCGATGGTTAAATGTTTTTAAAGAATGTGACTGAAAGTGAAGTAAAATGCTTTATATATTTATGCAAGTGAACTTTGTTCCATGTAAGTGAAGTATAATAATTTTCTCTTTTGTCTTTTAAACTGTTTATTCTTAATGCAGGTGTATTAGTTATGCATTTTAAGAGTAAGTCTCAAGCAACTGGAAAAGACACATCTGCCATCTACCAATCCACATTGGTACTGGATACCAGGAGTTTTATTGTATCTATTTTGTCAGTGAAGTATTAATGTAATTCCCACAAGTGCATCTGCTATAACTTCCACCATTTCTTTCAGTATCCTTAGATGCATCTCATCAGAACCAGGCAATTGATTCATATATCGGCCTATTAATTTGCTCAGCACCACCTCTGCTGTGTTAACAAATGGATCAAGGTCCTCAGATCCCATCACTTCCTTAACCCCCCCCCCCTCTTTAGCATGTTACCTGTCTTCCACTGTGAAGACCGACACAAAATACTTGTTCAAAACCTCCGTTATTTCAGCATTACCCAATATTAATTCCCCCTGCTCATCTTCCAATGGACCTATGTTTACTCAGCTATGCTTTTCTGTTTTGTATATTTATAAAAGATTTATCTGTCTGTCTTTATATCCTGTGCTGGTTTACTGTCATAATCTGTCTTTCCCTCTTTATTGTCGCTCAATTGATTATCATTTTCCCAATTTTCTAGTCATCCAATGCTTTGACCATTTTGGATGCATTACCTTTGAATCTGATGCCTTGCTTTATTTCTGCTAACTATCCCCACCCTAACTGTCCTTGTTTTTAATGGGAATATACTCTTGTTGTGCACTGTGAAAAATCTCTTTGAAAGTTCTCCACTGTCCCACTCTATAGCCTTGCTCCCAGTCTTTGTTGGTCAATTGCTCCCTCCCTTTGCTGTCTACTTCATTTAGGCATGAGATTCTTGTTTTAGATTTTACTTTCTCGTCCTCTACCTATATTAGACATTCAACCACACCGTGATCACCCTTTCTAAAAGGATCCCAAACTAGGAGACCATTAATTATACCCATCTCATTACACAGGACCAGATCTAAGCTGACATGCTGCTCGAGAAAACTATTGCGCCTGAACTCCTTCTACTCAAGATTGCCTCAGTGAATTTGATTTGATGAATATAGGTTGAAATCCCCTGTGACACCTGACACTCCACTCTTATATGAATTAGTTCTGCAGATGCTGAATATAAAAGAAAATGAACTGAAAATACTGGAAATCCTCAGCATTTGTTAGAAGAGAAGTAGAACTGATGAACAGTCATTGACCTGTAATATTAACTCAGTTTCTCTCTCCACAGATGCTACCTGACCTTTTGAGTATTTCTGGCATTTTCTGTTTTTAAACACTGAATACTCAACAATTGACTGTAAAGATTGTCATGGCCGAAAGGTTGTAGCAGGGACAAGGTCCCAATGCTACGCCAATGCTCTTCGTGTCATGCGTCTCAAAGAGCCTCTGACAACCAAATCCAACTCCTGGCCTTCATATGTGGCATTGTTATTATGCCAGGCGGAGCTGTTCTCATTGACAGGAGAAGGGGCAAAGGTGGGCCACGGGTGCCTTAAAACCAGTTGCTCTGGGCAGATGGGGCTCGTCAACCACAGATGGTAACTCATCTAGGAGAGGGAAAACTCTGATTTCAAACCTCCCCTGTCGTGTGGCTATACCCACTTAAGAGAAAGGCTTTGGGAGTAAATCCCAAGGAAAAATCCGGTGTTGGAGTCCTGAGGTGGCTGACAGCTGTACCCAGCACCAACACAGTAACTCCTGCAATGCTGCTAGCATCAAACTGCATTGAATTGCGTCATTCCTTTGGACCTGTCATTAGCATGGAGAGGGGGAGGGTCCCACTGCATGGGCAATAGATGGATCTCCATATCAACTCTGTCCTGGCTTGTGCCCAGGAGAGGCTACTCCAGCTTCAACTACAAGAGGTGCAGTACCCATGGCCGACCACGACCGATGGAGGCCTCACACACTCAACAATTGTTTTTAAATTTAAGGATGCAGCTGCCCAAATATCAGCAAGTAACTTACTAGCTTCCTTTGGAACACGTGAGGAAACCGGAGCAAATGGAGGAAACTCACGCAGACATGGCAGAACTTACAAATTCCTTGCAGATAGCGACGGATTCAAACCTGGGTCACTGGTGCTGTACTAACATTGTGTTAACTTCTTCACAAACCGTGCACACATAAAGGTTGGGGATGATTGAATAAACACACTGTCAGTCGCCCTCAGTGTTCATTGTGACTGGGATTAATTAGAAAAATATAATATCAAATACATGATCTTCCACTCACACTATTCTTTTAAGCAAATTTGCTCTATTTCATGATGACTTGTAATAGTTCTGCTATCTTCACTCTAAATGGCTGTTTTATAATGGACAGTTAGCTGCATGCCCAGACATCACCCTATCAGGTTGATATTGTGTCGTCAATAGAGACTCTACCTTTCAAAACTATTCTCCATGGTTGGGCAAATCTGTCCACACCGGTGGAAGTTAGATGGCTGAATAACCCTGTATTCATGGTGCTTTTGATGTGAGCAAATGCTGCTGAGCTGCACGGATCGAAGGGTAAAAGAAAACCAACTTACATTAATCGAGCATAATTAAAGTCAGTCGGCACAGAGAGTGGCAACTTTCTAAAGACAGGAATATTGAGGCAGATGTCCAAACATTAGTCAAAGATACACATTAGGTCCTTCTTTAAAGGAGTGAAAGAGCTCCTTGTTAGCCCTTGTTTTTCATTGCTCTCCAGGGTTTCCTACATGCAGGCTCAGTCTGCTTCATTATCTGAAATACTGTTGATTAAATAGAATGATTAAAATTTTATTTGCAGCACGGTAGAAGCTGATTCCAGCTATTTAAACCCATGCTGCCTAATTACATCCAAATTAGCCTACAACCCCGCATGCTCTGGAGGATGGGAAGAAACTGGAGCACTCGGAGAAAACCCATGCAGACATGGCGAGAACATGCAAACTCCTTACAGACAGCACTGGATTTGAACCCAGATTGCTGGTGCTGTAATGGTGTCGCACTAACCACTAAGTTAACTGCGCTGCCCGTTGTACAAGATACAATGTATGTATAAGATAAAAAGATGTACAAGCCACACTTTTGATCTTATGATGGAGGAAAAGACCACTGATAAAAATGTGGATGGGACTTAGGATCTCCTGCAATGATGTCCTGGGCCTGAGAAGACTGAGCTGCAACAATATCAGCATCCTTTGTGTTACCTATGACACCTATCAATGGAAATTCTTCCCCTAGTTTCCATTGACGTAGGTTTTATGAATGATTTATACACTGTCAAATGCTTCCTTCGATATCGAGAACTGAAACTCAAACCCTATTCCTGAAACTAATTTTTGTAGCAAAGCTGTAATGAGATATGAAGCCAAAGGTTTCTGGAAGAACTCAAACTGTGCATATATAAATCTGAATATCTAATTGCGTAATGAATTGATAGAAGTTGCAATTTACCAACAAAATTCATTTCATGCATATTATCTTGGTGTGTTTTGTCCCTCAGTAAAAATCTATTTTAATGCCATTTTGCTTACCTTTTCCATGAGGTTTATTTTGCTGTGAACAGACTACGAAATGGAAATTGTTCACCAATCCAGAAAATAAATCAACAATAACTTGGGTAGCACCATAACACGAAAAGGGAGGATTTACAGAATGATCAAATGAAATGTCCTAGAGCTTAAAAGCAGGTCAGGGCAAGCTTATAAGATGAATTAGCAAGCCCATTCAGTGTTGAACCATTTTCAATGTGTTTGCATGCATGTGTTCGGTAACAATCATTAACAACATAGTCAAGATGCTATATTTATATTTATGAAAGCTTAAATTTGACACTACAATTAGATGTACATATGGACAAAAATCACATGCATATGTCAAAATACTGAGTAGTGCCTAAAGTCCATTGGTATACTACATGGTACGATGAAAAATTGTAGCCAACATTGTCTGGAGATTCTGTCATGAACAATTCTGTGGTTCATTTGGTAACTCTTTTGTTTCAGAGCAAAATATTGTGGGTTTGTCCTGCTCGAAGCTACTCCTCCAGTGCAGGCCTGCCAGCACACTGCATTGTCATGAGTTACTGCCTTTGCTGTTCTTTCCCATCATACTATTTATGAAGGGCAGGAGCTTCTTCCGTCAGCTTTATACATTAATGCACCAGCACCAAAAGCATTTGTAAAACTGTTTGCAGGATCTTCACAAGATAAAGGAACAGAAGTAGGCCATTTGGCCCATCAAGACTGCTCCTCAAATCCACCCCTGAGCTAAACTGTTCTCACTTCTTGTTCCAACTTCCTGCCTTTTTCCCCCCCCCCATCTCCCTTGATACCCTGATTTGACTGGAATGGCATACAAAAATTTAATGCCACCTCTGCCAAAGTAGTGTGTTGTCTATAAATCCCCATGGATTGTAAATGCAAGTTTCTTTCTTAACATTCACAAAGAAAATGAATTAATAACGATTCACTGGTGACACTCAGAAAAATGGAACTCCTTTCTAAGACAGGTGGGATTCTCCTTCCTCTATACAATATACCATGTCAGAATCATGGTTAAAGTCCTCCCAATATATCTTGGTCTTCTTGTTTATTTAATGTTCTTCAAATCGGCTGAAGGACTGACTGCCACCCTCTCTGACAAATGATGGGTATCGTAAAAGGTGCAATTAAAGTAGAAAAACATGCTAGAGTCAAAACCAACTTCCCACTCATCAACGCTCACTGCTCCAACATCTAGCAGCATCTCACTGTTGGCCCTCTGAATGACCCAAACATTTTTCCTTAGTTTTGTGCTTTGAAAAGTCCAATGACAAAACTATATTTATTGTTTAATTAAAGTAATTTTTTAAGCAAAGTGGTTGAATGAAGAAGATAAAGGAATTCACTGAAGACAAGCAACCTGCGCTTTCATTTGTCCTCTGCCTCACAGTGAAATGAAACTGCAGATCTCTTTTAAAAAAACAAATGCTATTAAACTCTATCATCACCAACAGATTAACAACCCCTACAACATTCTTGCACTCAGGGGACCAAGTATGGAATGACATCGGTAAATGACAAGTAGTGTGGAGAAATTTTATTCAGGGAAGTGACTGTGATGTTAGAGAGGTCAGGATTCAAAATGAGAAAGGCAATCATTTTTGATAAGTTGGAATGCAAATCTATTTTATTTTGCAAATATACACATGCAATTTATTATTTAAATTGATTCATAATTTTTCATTTAAAACACATCTGGTGGAGTGTGACCCTGTACAATGCAGAGGATGGAATTCAGCTGAAGTGCAATCTTTAATTGCTTGGTGGAAAACATCTTGAAAATCAAGGGTTTTCTCAGTACAATAGACGCCAGTCAGCTGGGCTCCAGAGAAGTGGTGGGGGATTTAGATTCACAAAGGACCTTTGGAAATGTTCGCTAAAGGGAAACTCCGGTTTCTAACTACTTCCACTCATTGGAGAGAAAGGTCTTCCAATATTTTGTTCTTCACACTAATTGAATCATATCGTTTCATCTGTGCAAGAAAAACAAGTTTCAAAGGGAATGTTTTTCACCCAGTAGGAGCCACTGGGGCCTGCTTTTGGGAGAGATCTGCAGGAGACTTTTATCACATATCTTCAACTTAACATAAAATGAAGAATGTTGACCTTACAAGGCTTCTTAACAAGGGAGTTTATTTGAAAAGCACAGCTTTTTATTCCCTTTGCTCATTATAAATCAGAAGTGCCTCTCTACATCTTAATGGGTAAGAAAGGAGAAGCAAACATAAACAATACACAATTATAATTTAATGGAGAAGTTCAGGCAGCAGCATGCAGTCTTTTGTACTCTGGAGGCTATTGGAAGCAGTGATCAGAGAAAGAATGATGGGTCCTCACTTTGATGTTTATATCCAGATCAGGAGAAATATTAAGGCTGAATTATAATATTATTAGACCAGATAATTATTTATTGTTGGCATCTGTCATAGTGTAACCAACACAATGCTGAAAATGGATCACTATCTGGTCAAATAAAGAGGTGGAGAATGCTGGGGGCTCTGCTAAAGTGCTGGCATGTTCAATAGGTTGGCTCATGCTTGATTTCTCCTGTCACTGGTACATGGCAAACTGACTATTTCCACTTGATAGCCTTGTGAATCTGACCACACAGGAGGTATCACTACCATAGCCATATGTATATCTGAGTATATCAACAGTTTCCTGAGATTGTGGAAGACATCAGTAAGTAAAGTTTCTTCTGTTATTTGAATATTGTATCTCTAAATTATTTAAGAAGCCTCCCAAGTAGCACGGAGACATAATGTGGTGGCAGCGGTATGAGAAGAAGAATAAAGCCATACAATTGATTACAAGTCACTGAAATATGAAGGGGAAGAAGAGAAAAAAACATGACTGAAACAAAATGGCTGGAGCAACAGCAGTTCATCCAGTGATAGACGGGAGGCTGAAGACATTGTTAAATCGTTTAAAAAGTTTCACCATAAGTGCAATTTATCATTCAAAAGCTATTTAAAAAATGCAACAACAGAGGAGAAGGTCAGTTATATATTTCTCTGGACGGGGGAGCGAGGTCTTGACTTATTTAATAGCTGGGAGCTTTCAGAGGTGGAGAAAAATGATCCAGAGTAGATATTTGCAAAGTTTGCTTCTCATCTTGAACCCAGATCTAATCATAGAATTAAACACTATGAATTTCAAGGCTTAATGCAAGAGATTGATGAAACTGTTGATAACTTCCTCACTAGACTAAAAATTGTTGCTACAAAATGCAGATTTAAGGATATAGAGGAAAGATTAGTTGATCAACTAATATGGGGGAGGGCCCATTCTGAAGTGCAAAAGTCACTTATAAGGAAGGATAGCTTGATATTGGCTGAAGCTATAGACACAGCCAGAGCCTTCAAATCCATGAGGACACAAATGAAATCCTTATCTATGCAGATCCACCCACAGCAAACAGAAGGAAGGAACACAATGAGAAAAGTGCAAGCCCCCAAGACCTGCAGGAAGTGTGGCAGACAACACCCTTTCGATGACAGAAACAAATGCCCGCATATGGTTCTGAATGTAGATCCTGTGGTAAAGCAAACCACTGGGCGAAGATGTGCAAGTCTGGTATGAAGAAAACAGTAATACCAGTGAAGAAAGAAGACAAGAAGAAGATTCACCACATAAAAGGAAACAACAGTGAGGACTCCCACACCCAGATACTGGACATAGAATCCATACACCTTCATGAGATAGTGGGTGAGATGAAAGAAGGAAGCGAGTTGCACACAAGGATCCAAATACAGAGGACAATCCAGAACAAGCCTACGATATTTAACCTAAAGGTGAAGCTGGATACTGGATCACAAAGCAACATCCTTCCACTCAGACTCTACCACCACATGTTCCCAGAGAATATAATAAAAGGGTATCCAGGAAACAGTGCATTGGAAACAGCAAATGTCACATTAACATCTATGGTGGAATAATGATCAAGCCGCTAGGGAAAGAACATCTTCTGTATGTTCTATGTGGTAGATGCAGAAGGACCAGCAATTCTAGGTCTGGATAGCTGCCAAGAGTTGCAGTTGATCTCTATTAATTATGAGATCTAGACAAAGAAGATATCCAAAAGCATCAACAGAAACACACCACAAAAATAGGAAATGATTTCCACAGAAGTACCTGCCAGGCCATGGCATACAGTGGGACCTATCTTGTTCACCAAGAATCAAGAGTGGTATTTAACAGTAGCCTGTTACTACTCTAAGTTTCCATTCATCAAAAGGATGAAAGACGTGGGAGCATCAACTATAACCTCAAAAATGAAAGTGCTTCTTGCTGAACAAGGACCACAATGGAAGACAGTTCATGTCACATGAATTCAGGAAGCTGGCTGTAGAGTATGGGTTATCACTACATTACCCTAAAGGTCATGGTTCATTGAAAGACAAGTGCAAACTGTGAAACGCACATTAGTTAAGTGTCACGAAACAAAAGAAGACCCATACCTAGCTCTTCTATCATTACAAGCAACACCTTTAGGGGCTTACATGAAATTCCCAGCAGAACTTCTAAATGGCAGGAGATATAAAACCACTCTGCCAAGCAAAACACACCTTCCAGAAGACCAGGAGGAAACCAGAAGACCAGCTGACATGCAAGAAGAAGAACACCAGCATTAGAACAAACATGCACAAACATTGCCAGAACTCTTCACAGGGCAGCATGCGCATATTCAAGAGTCTTTGTTGAAAACATGGATCCAGCAAAGGTCATCAGAGAAGGGGAGACACCAAGATCATACATTGTCGAGGCAGACTCTGGAAATCAGCTGAGGAGGCACAGAATTCACATCCAGCCTATACAAGATGTGATGAAGTAGAAAGTTTTAATACTAGCAAAACCTCCAACACCAATATCAAGTGAGGTATCGAGTGAAGAGACCACAACCACTAATACCGAAAAATCAACACAGCAGTTGTCAGGTGAAGCACAACAAGTTACATCACCTACATATGTACTACTGACTCAGAGCCCAACGGTCACAGCCAAATCCACAAGATGGTGAAGCAACATACTGCCGCCAGTGCGATATCGATAAGAACTATTTAAAATAACTTGTGTACAAGTTCAGTTATTTAAGTTATAGTGGAAAGAAAGTGATAAAGAAACTAAATTTTTCTTTATCTTAAGAAGAAGGTATGTTATATAGTAATGATAATGTGAATTTTTTGTAACCGTGTGAGAATACGGTTACACTGTATTCTCACTGTAGTAACTGTAGTGCACCACTGTGGATCATATGTATATGTATATGTGAGTGTGTGAACAGTTTCCTGAGATGGCGGAAGGCATCAGTAAGTAAAGTCTCTTCTGTTATATGAATCTTGCATCTCTAAGTTATCTAATAAACCTCCCAAGTAATACAGAGATATAACAGATTCTGTGAGGGGAACAAGCCCTCAGGCCCTTATTTCCACCTCCCCCCCCCCCTCCAAATTTGAGCTTCCCAAATTTAAATTAAACTGTCTCAAAGAGAAACACAAAAACTGCAAATGAGAACCTGGATGAAATAAATGAGTCAGGCAACATCTATTGATAGAAATGGTCAGACAATGTTCTAAGTCAGGGCCCTTAATCGAAAATGAAGTGGGAAGGAAGATTTCAACTGCATCAGGGGGTAGAAGATGCTGGGAGTTACCTAGAATGAAAAACATTGACGTTCATGCCATTGGTTTAAGTCTGTCCAGGGGGAATATAAAATGTTGTTCCTAACATTTATGTTTGGCCTCATCCTGGCAGGGGATGAGTCTAAAAAAAGATAGATCTATATAGGAATGATGAAAGGGAATTGAAATAGTTGCCCACTGGAAATTCGAGCTTCGACCCATAGACAGATCATAGGCGTTTGGTGAAGCTGTCATAAGAACATAAGAAACAGGAGCAGGAGTCAGCTATCTAGCCAGATGTTCCTGCTCTGCCATTCAATAAGACCTTGGCTGGTCTTGCTGTGGATTCATCCCCACTTACCTGCTTTTTCTTATGACTTTTAATTTCTCGAGTATACAAAAATCCATCATTGCCTTAAATACATTTTAAAAGGCAGGGGCAGAGAATTCCACAGATTCTCTACTCTCTGGGAAAAGCAGTTCCTCCTCATCTCAATGCTTCTCTGAATCTTGAGGCTCCGTACCTTAGTTCTAGTTTCACTTCCCAGTAGAAACAGCTTTCCTGTTTCTAGCTTTCATAAATCTTATACGTTTCTAAAGATTCCCTCTCATTCTTCTAAATTCCAGTGAGTTTAAGTTCCAGACAATTTAATCTCTCCTTAATCTGACCCCTTTATAACCTCCTCGGCACTATTTCCAAAGCCTGTATATCTTTTCTCAGATGAGAAGACAGGAACTGCAGGAGGGGTGTCACCAATATGCTGACAAAGGGCTCAGGCACAAAACGTTGGTTGCCCTATACTTCCTCTAGATGCTGTGTGACCTGCTGAGATTCCCCAGCATGTTTCTGTATTGCACCAGCTGATAATCTGTGCAGACACCATCCAGCTCATTGTTAGTGCAAAGTTGTCAGGATAGTCTTCTCATTGGAACCAAAAAGTTGAATTGTTTAGCATTGGTCATTTGAAAAGTTTGATTTTCATCAGCTGCCACTTACCCTTTACCATAAACTCCCTGCATTTTGCTTCCTTCCCTTGACAGTATTTAGTATTCATTTTAAGATTCATGTGGTTGATTTAACCTCTTAATTGTACTGCATTTCATTCTTGTAATGATGTAATTCTAAATGAGCTGAGTTTATTGTTACATATGTAGGTACAACGCACATGGGCACTGTGACGCTGCCACAAAACAATAAATTGCATGATATGTTCATGACAATAAATTCTGATTCTTTTTCTGAAATTCATACTTGCTGCAATAACTAACTACAATAGTTTAAAAATTACTACACTATGCCAAGACAGGAAAAGTGATGATAAATAGGAAAAGATGGTGGTGCAAGATAAAAGAAGTGACATTTCAGTGAGCAAGATAGATTCATTGGTTTAGATGGTCAGGGTGAGGCAGTATGAGAAGGTTCAAGAGCTGTTGGAAAGAAACCGTTCTTAACTGTAGATATGCTGGTTATCAGACTTATGTACATTGAGCTAATGTGACCAGGATGATGGGGGTCCTTTAGGAGGCAGTGTCTCACATAGATTTAGGGGTAAGTTTTTTACCCAGAGAGTTGTGGGTGCCTGGAATGGCATTGCTAGGTGGAGGCTGGTAGAATAGGGGCATTTAAGAGACTCTCAGACAGGCACATGGATGAAAGAAAAATAGAGGGTTATGAGATAGGGAGGGTTGGTAGGTATATATGGGTTGGCACAACATTGTGGGCCTGTCCTGTGCTGTAATGTTCAATGTTCTATGCTTTCAGTGGACAGGAGGTCTGTGCCCATGTGATGAAGTTGATTAGTATTGCCTCTTCCTGCAGCCTTTTGTGTCCCTGGCATGCGAGTTTCTAAAGCAGGCTGCGATGCCACCACTTTGCACAGTACACCTGTAGAGGTTTGATCGACAATTTGACGTCATGCCAAATCTCTCTGGAAAGTAGAGCCATTGGTGTACTTTACTCATGGCTGCGTCAACGTGCTGGCTCAGTAGAGATCTTCCAATATGTAGACTCCCAGGACATTGAAGGTAGTAAATAAAAACTCACTTTATAAAATCTAATCCAACAGTTTAACTGGATTGGAATATATCAATAATAAAGTGTGCAGAGCAATATATCCGCCACCTGTGTAGCCTACAATTGGTATACTGGCTTTCAGGCAGGCAGTAGGTGAACTTTCGCCATCAAGACATTTTAATCACATTGCAGAATGAATCATTTTGCTTCCTCCACTTAGAATTAAGCTTGTTAGTAGAAAAACAAATTATTGCATTTCCTGACATTTGATAACATTCATACAGATATGCTTCACAGCATTGTGAAGTTTAGTTTGTAACTCTCCCTCCTGATGTACAGTATTGGGTGGAAATATACTAAACTATCTACCCAAGCACAAAATGCATTGAAAGCTCATGTGGATTTTCATACTTTAAGGTCTCAGGGTCTGTTGGGATCAGGCACGAAGGTGGAATTAAGACTAAAAATCTGATCAGCCACAGTCTTATTCGATGATGTATCAGACACAAGGAGATGAATGGTACATTCTTTCCCCCACTTCTACATTCAAGATAATTTTTCTTGTCATATAATAATACAGAAAATGTAATATTACATGTAACGTGATGCCGTAAGGCAAACAAAGAGTTGCCATTAGCATTGCCTAGTGCCCCTTCCAGTTTGGGAAAGAGAAGCCAATGAGATTCCCTTCAGAGATACTGAGTGTCTGTCGATTCACTTCCGGTGCTCCTGCAGCCTCTACAGCTGCACAGGCCCCTGTTCAATCCATTGGTGACCTGAGCTCCCGATCCAAACCTTCAATATGATCAGAAAGCTTTCAGCACCTGAAGCCCTTCGGGAGCTCTTTTTGCCCTCAGTACCCTCTTGCATCCCAGCTCCGATACCAGTCTCCAGCAGCCTGCGTCCTGTGTGGGTTCTTCAGCTGCTGAGCCCCTCGTTGGTTCAGTGCCGTCGTCACTGCCATTTAGAATCGTCTCCTCTGCTTCTCATGCAATTAAATAAAAACCAACACTTCTATAATGCCTTCATGACTGTAGGGTGCTCTGGTGGTGTTTGAAGTGTCTTCTTTGGCTTGACTTCGCGGACAAAGATTTATGGAGGGGTAATGTCCACATCAGCTGCAGGCTCGTTTGTGGCTGACAAGTCCGATGCGGGACAGGCAGGGACGGTTGCAGCGGTTGCAGGGGAAAATTGGTGGGTTGGGGTTGGGTGTTGGGTTTTTCCTCCTTTGTCTTTCGTCAGTGAGGTGGGCTCTGCGGTCTTCTTCAAAGGAGGTTGCTGCCCGCCGAACTGTGAGGCGCCAAGATGCACGGTTTGTAATTGCTATTGAATATGGCAAATACCTTACACAGAATTTGTTAATTGATAATGCTGATTGAGGGATGACTATTGGTGTGAACCTTGATAGTAAATCCTCTGATAGTCCTTGAGATGGTCACATGGAATATTTCACATCCATTTTAGAGAGCAGACAAGGCCTTGATTCAATGTGGTGTTTAAAAGTTTAAAAGTTAGGAACTCTAATTCCTTCAGTGCTGGATTGGGGAGTGCCAGCCTACATTGTTATGTTCAATTGTCAATTTTCAGTGTTCCAGAGTTCATCTCGGCATTTGGAGCCTGTTGCTGTTAATTATGGACACATTTTTCACCAGCTCCATATGGATTAGGGAATAAATTAAACAGGAGAAACTTGGTAGCTTTTTAATTATTCCTTGTAGATTCAAGGTTTCACTTTGTTCACATCTCAGAGTTTCTTTTAAATATAAAATTAAGCTATGATTTTGATAATGGAGGGGAGAGAATGTTCGCTGTGACTGAAGCCACACACTGAGCAAATTAGATTCCTATTTCAAAGGCATGATGGGCCATGAGATTGAATGACCCGAGGGTTCTGTGGTAGCTGAGACAAGGGTAAAATGCTGTGTAGTGACTACTCCAGTAGAGATACTAAATTAATTCACCAGACACAGTGTTAGTCAGAAAAAGCAGCTTTATTTAAATTTGCCTCCTCTTTTAAATCCCTTCCGGCCTGAACACACGGAACCAGAAGTGACATCACCCTGTGCCTGAAACTCACCTGCAGAGCATGTGTCTTCAAGTAAAGACAACAGGAGCCTCACGCCACCTTGAAGGTGAATACTCAACTACTCAGTGTGCAATGGCCCAGTCCGCAGCGCCAGGCATGACCAACCCGGCCAGATGAGTGAGCAGTGAGCAGTGAGCCGCATGGGCGACAGTCGCTCGGCCTTCTACAGCTGCTTTATATTACTGAATGTTTCAAAAAGGATTGGTTCCCTAAGTCCTGGGCTCTTTACTTTTATTTTCTAAGTGCAGGTCTTGCAGTATCCATGGAAAGCAATTGGCAGCCTATGTTTTGAGCCTGAGCCCTTGATTGGGTATGCTGAAGATCAGGCACATACCCAAATAAGAAGGTGGGTCGGGGGAAGGGGATGAGGAGGAGCAGAGGCCAGCAGTGGAGACAGGTGGGAGGGGGAAGAACAGAAAAGAGCTGAGAGGTGATAGTGGAAAGGGAGAGAGGGCCAAGAAAGATGCGCTGCAATAGGAGAGAGCAAGGGAAGGGCTGGGAAGATGGAGAAAGGAGGTCAGAGGGATGAGGGAAAGATTTATTTTCTAAGAATTTATTTCCCAAGTGCTGAGACTAGATAAAGTTTCCACACCAAATTGTGATTTGCAATGCACTACATGAAAGGGGATTGGAAGCAGATTCAACAGTAATTTGTAAAAAAAAAATGGATTAAAAAAAACATTCAGATTTCAGATTTATTTTCAGAGTACATACATGACATTATATACAACCCTGAGATTCTTTATTTCTGCGCGCAAGGCAGAATTACCACTAATTGGTAGTGCAAAAAATAAACTGTACACAACATAAAACATGTAAACAAAGAACTGTAAACAGCTAACAAATGTAAACAAATTGACTGTGCCATACAGAGAAAAGAAAAAGAAAAACAATAAAGTACATATGTAAGAGTTCTTAAATGAGTCTCTGATTGAGATTGTCATTGAGAAGACAGATGGCGTAGGGGTGAGTCTTGTGGCACCTATACCTCTTTCCTGATGGCAGCAGCGAGAACAGAATGTGTTCTGGGTGGAGAGGGTCTTTGATGGTTGCTGCTGCTCTCTGATGGCAGAGTTCCCTGTAGAAGTACACAATCGTGGTGAGGGTTTTACCTGTGATGTCCTGGGCTGAATCCACTACCATTTGGAGGGCTTTATGCTGAGGGGTATCGGTGTTTCCACACCAGACCACGACGCAGCCAGTCAGTACACTTTCCACCACACCTTTGTAGAAATTTGCCAGGGTTTCTGGTGTCATACCAAACCTCTACAAACTCCTGAGGAAGTAGAGGCACTGACCTTCTTTCTTCACGATGCCACTGGTGTGTTGAGTCCAGGAAAGATCCTCCAAGATAGTTACTCCCAAAAATTTAAATTTGCTCACCCTCTCCTCCTCTGATCCTCCACTGATCACTGGATTGTATACCTCTGGATTTCCCTTCCTGAAACCAACAATCAGCTCTTTAGTTTTGGTGACATTGAATGTGAGGTTGTTGTTACACTCAGCCAAGTCTTCAATCTCCATCCTACATGCTGACTCATCCACTACTGTGGTAACTTCAGCAAATTTGTAAATGGTGTTATTGTTGTACCGAGCCACACAGTTGTAGGAGTAAAGTGAGTCGAGCAGGGAGCTAAGAACGCTGTGGTACTCCAGTACTGATGGAGATTGTAGAGAAGTTCTTACCAATCTTCACTGATTGTGGTCTGGAGGTGAGGACATCTAGGATCCAGTTAACTCTCAGGTCTTGGAGTTTGCTGGTCAGTTTTGAGGTGTTAAGTGCTGAACTGTAGTCAAGAAAGAGCCTCCTGATGTACACGTATGCAACTTTGCAGTCCAGGTGTTCCAATACCTACCCACAAGTATGTACTGGGGGTATAGGTTAATTAGACCACATGGATTTGTGGGCTGAAATGGCCTGTTAATGTGTTATATGTCTAAATTAAAATTTAAAAGGTTGCCCACCCCACCCGTGGTCAAAAGGAATGAATCCATTACTGTAAATCACTCTACAGGTATTTCTTTTAATCATTTCATATTCTTTGAAATAAAAACATCTTTTGGGAGCATTAATATTATTACAAGAAATTGTAATTTGACATTTGCAATGCGAACAGCAATAAGCAAAATCTATATTATCCTGGAACCAACCTTAAAGCAGTCTAGCATCCTGCACGGCACACTGAAGCTGTCAGTTACTTAATGACAATATAATGTTGTTTACTCATCACAGACAAAGCACTGATTTGCCTGTCACTGTGGTTATTAGTTTGAGTCATTCAGAGCCACCTAGTCTCTGATGTACCTAGTCTCTGGTGTCTGCTAACTGAGATGTGGGTTCTGTATCAGTGAGGTATATTCAAGGTTGATGTCGATAGACTTTGGTCACAAAGTAAATCAAGAGACATAGAAGCTCATGTGGAAAGTAGAGAAACACAGGATGAGCCGTTAAACACAATCTGCTGGAGGAACTCAGCAGGTTGAGCAGCCTCAGCAAGAGAAAAGGAAATGTCCCATCAACATTTAGAATCCAAGCCACTGTAATTGATGACTCGAGGGCAAGGCCACTTAAGGGCCTACATTGTTGTGGCTGTCTTTAAAGAGTGCAAAATGATTTGCAGTTTTAGAAGCACCCGCCATCACTCTAGGTAATCCAAAGCATGTTGCAGCCCACGACCCACCTTTTGAAATGTAGCATGGCTGTATTTTAACTTAGAGCTATTGAATTTGATTTTAGATATTCTCATTGCAGTGAAGGAGATCCTGTCCCAGGTTAATTGCAAATTGGAGGTAAAATACTGGATAAATAAATTTCAACCAGGAAGAAAAGAATCTGTATTAATGACCTTTGCTCTGTCTGTGAAAAGAGAGATTAGAGCCAAAACTGGGATAGAAAACATTTCTTGTTCTTGACAGTGTGAATAGCAGAAAGGTCCCAGGGAAAGGCCTTAGAGTGGCAGTGAGGGTGGGAACCTGAAAAGTGGGTCAGCAAGTGAAAGTGTTGAGGGGTTGATAGATACTAAGGCAAGCAAGCCTGAAAGGAAGGAGTCGAAAGGACAGGTCACAGTGAGACTGATGGGCTGAGAAATAGATTGGTACTTGGAGTAATGATGTTGTGACCATTATAGAGACATGGCTGGAATATAGACAGAATTGGCAGCTCAATGTTCCTATGTTTCATTGTTTTAGATGAGATACAGAAGTGGGGGAAAGAGGACTTTCAGTTCCTTTCCTGTGATTAGTGTTGTTAATCAAGGAGAGTGCCAAAACTGCACTCAGAGAGGACATGATGGTGGGCTGAACAACTGAGATTGTCGGCAGAGATCAGAAATGAGAAAGGTGCTGGTAAGTCTATACGAAAGGCCTCCCAATATCCACCAGGAGGTGGAGAACAGATATGTAGACAGATTATGGAAAGTTGCAAAAAGCAACAGTATTGTTGCAGTGGGAAACTTTAATTTCCCTTATAGTGACTGGGACATCCTGAGAGCCAGAAGTTTGGATGGGACAGAATTTGTTACGTGCATCCATCCAGGAGAGTTCTTTGAAGCAGCATGTAGACAGCCCAACTAGATCATCAATTTTCAATTTCCCTCCACAGGTTCTGCCTGACCCATTGAGCCCCTCCAGCAACTTGTTCTTTGATCTGGATTCCTGTCCTTGCAATCTCTTGTGTCTGATGGAAACATATGAAGGCTGTGCATTGCACCACCATTCGAGGAAGTGGGAAGTGTTCAGAATGCTGGAAACTCAGTAGACGTATAATTCCCAACCCCTCAACAGTGTCTTCACTGGCCATGTGTAATTTATTTAGTTGGCAGTCATTGACAATGTACAGCTTGGTTTGTGTTTTGACAAAATTATTATGGCCGTTATTGTAATAACCCTGTGGTGGAGGTTGAATAACCAAATCACATTTAACAAGGAGCCACAGACAGACTGGTGTTGGAATCATGGACAGATTATAGGATTTGTAATATAGAATATTTTAATCAGGTTCCTTGAAAGCTGATTCCCCTAGGACCAAAATGTCAAATGTTCTATGCACATTATATTTTGTCTTTGACCACCCTAACATTTTTCTCCCTGATATGATTCAGCTCCATCACACACAGCAACAAAATACATTTAAAGGTTTTCTGAGCATAGCAAATTAATATTACCACAGGATCCAACTACCAGACACGTCTTCCCCTCTCTGCCTTCCATAGGGACCATTCCCTCCATGATTCCCTTGTGCACTTATCCCTCCCCAACAATCTCCTTCCCCAGCTCCTTCCCCTACAGGAGGTGAAACAATTGCATCCACAACTCCCCCCCTCACCATGGTCCTGGGAACCAAACAAGACTTTCATGTGAAGCAACACTTCACTTGTGTATCTGCAGGATTGATTCACTGAATCTGGTGCTCCCTTTGTGGCCTCTCTACATCAGAGAAATTGGGCGTACATTGGGAAATCATTTTTCTGAGCATCTTCGCTCTATCTACACCAGTGACAGAAACCTGCCAGTAGCCAATCCATTTGAGTTCTGTGTCACACTCCCAAACTCACATGTCTGTCCATGGCATTGTGCACTGTCCCACCGAGTCCACCCGCAAATTGGAGGAACAACACCTGATTTTCTGTCTGGGCCCTCTCAAGCCAGATGACATTAACATCAACTTTTCCAATTTCTGCTAACCTGCTCTCCTCTTCCTCCTCCCTCCTTCCCTTCCCCTTTCCAGTTCCCTCCCTTTACCCAGCCATCCCTCCTCCCCTTGATCACTGTTGTCCCCTCCCTCCCTTCTCCACCTATCACCTCCTGCCTTTGCGAACACACCTTGCTTTTGCTCAATACCTGCCGACATTTTTCCATTCCTTGGTATGTTCCATACCTTTAACTAAAGCCCGAAACATCGGTTATGTATTTTTACCTTTGCTATTGTGGTGGTACACCACCGGCCTACTGCAGGGGGCAACCTCTGTACCTGCAGGAGTGTAAGGGGACAGGACAACACCTGGCTGGCTCCCAATCAGTCGGCCTGAATGGATCAAGCCCCATCCGGTCGGGTGTCAATCACCCTCTGGGATATAAGCCTGCGCCGGCCTCCCGAGGCTTCACTCAGAATTGCTGCAGCCACAGCCAGCCTGGCTCTGTGGAAGTCTTTGTGGATTAAAGCTTGTTGTACAGTCTTTACCTTGTGTGTGTCTGATTCTGTCTAACAGCGCACCACAATTTAATCCACAAAATTTTCCCACGGCTGCTATGGAAAAACCCCTGAGCGCAGAAAGCCTTGAGGTCGACCCATGCCACCCAGAAGCCCAGACACGCTTCGAGATCTGGCAGCACGCTGTCAAGGCAATCATCGAGGAACATGAAGGCGACATCCTGGACTCCGATCGGAAGAGGTTGGTCCTACTCCAGTCAAAGCTGGGTCCCTGCGCCTTCCAGGTAACCAAAGGCTGCTCCACGTACAAGAGCGCAATGGACACTCTCGAGAACTTGTACAAGCCCCCCATGAATGTGGTCTGTGCAAGATACCTCCTCAACACCCGTGCCCAGCAACCCGAGGAGACGGCTGAGTCTTACCTGGGACACTTGCGAGAGTTGGCCCGACCGTGTCTGGCTGAACCCAGGGTAGGTGTAGAGGAGGTCGAGGGCTATGCTCGAGGGCAATCCGGTAGAAGCTGCTGGAAGACAACATCTATGCCCTAACCAGGACTGTGGAAGTGGTCCAAACCCTGGAAGCAGCAGCCCTGCATATCAAAGCCTTCGATTCCAGGTTCTCCCAGGCTCCCTCATGGCCCTCTCACACTGCAGCTGCAACCCCAGGCCGAGCTGGAGAGGGGAACATCACTGCAGCAGGTGCTCAGTGCCCCTGTAAGTACTGTGGGTCCTGGTGTGGGTCAGATCGACGATTGCACCAAAACTGCCCAGCTAGGAACCAGTATTGTTCACAATGTGGCAGGTAAGGCTACTTTGCAAAAGTGTGCCTCTCTAAACCTGCTGGCAGCTCAACGGCCCTCTATGACTTTCCTACCTCCCCTGCGGACCCCCCACGTGCGCATGCCGGGTGGCACCATTGTCCCCGCGACGACTTCCCCCTTCCCCGACTTGGACCGCACAACATCTGGCCCCACCAGCGACCGTCACAGCGTGTGCCACGAGCATCTACACCAGCCCCCGCCCTCGCCGGTACCACCCACTGAGAACTACAACGACGTCACTTCCGGCTCACAGCGTGACGTCATTTCTGACTAATGTAACGACATCACTACCGTCAGCAGTGATGACGTCACTTCCCCTGGCACAGCAGACACGGCTGGGGAAGGAGGCCAGCCACGCAGCAACTCCCCACGTGCCGTCGCCATCTGGGGCCAGGCAGTATCCGAAACGGAGGGTCCCCGATGACGTTGAGAATGACGTGGTCAATACAGGCGATGACCAGGCCACCCTACCGACGCTCCCCACTCCTCCTGAGGCCATCGGCTACTGCATGCTGCACCTGACGACTGATGTCGACGTGGACAACATGGGCAATGACCAGGCCACCCTATCAACACTCCCTATCCCTCTGGATAGCGACGACTCCGACTCCGAGACAGTCCTGGCCGCCACCACGCTGACCAGGGACATCCACTACGATCTCGGGTGCTCAATGATGGACATGCGAGTCAATGGGCAGGTAACAGTGCCTGTTAAACAGTGGCAGCACCGAGAGCTTCATTCACCCGAGTGTGGCCCACTCCCTAAGGTTAAAGGTCCACCCCACCACCTGCTCGATCGCCCTTGCCACCAAGGATAAGACTGTTGATACCCTTGGGCACTGCTCGGTCGATAAAACAGTGGGAGGGGAGACTTACACAGGATTCAGGCTCCTGTTCATGCCCAAACTCTGCACACCACTCCTCCTGGGCCTGGATTTTCCAGTGCCACCTTCAGAGTGTCATCCATGCCTTCAGAGGGCCCCAACCTCCACTCACATTGCACAGCACACCAACCTACCAGCCCCGGCCAGCCTACGGCCTCTCCACACTGCGTATCACCCCACCGGCGCTCTTTCCACATCTTGCGCTAGGCTACAAGCCGATCACCGCCAGAAGTAGGCACTATTGCACTGCAGACAAGGACTTGGCGGAGGTGCGGCAACTCCTGGCGGAAGGTGTTATAGAGCCCAGTAACAGCCCTTGGAGAGCCCAAGTCCTGGTGGTCAAAGGGGGAAGTAAGCCGAGGATAGTCGTGGATTACAGCCAGACCATTAATCGGTACACCCAGGTGAAAGCCTACCCACTGCTGACGATCGCCGACATGGTCAATGAAATAGCCCGCTACCGGGTTTTCTTCACGATTGACCTGAAGTCGGCATATCACCAAATCCCTATCCACCCGAAGGACAAGCCCTACACTGCCTTTGAGGTGGACAGGCACCTGTACCAGTTCCACCGGGTTCCTTTAGGGGTCACGAACGGGGTCTCCGTCTTCCAGTGGGAGCACAAACTGAAGGCGACGTTCCCATATTTGGATAATGTCACTATCTGCGGCTGTGACCAACAGGACTACAAAGCTAACTTGGAAAAATTCCTCCAGACGGCCGCGAGCTAAACCTCACTTACATCAAGGAGAAATGTGTGTTCAGCACCACCCGCCTCGCCATCCTGGGGTACATCATGGCTCATGTTGTCGTCAGCCCAGATCCGGAAAGGATGAACTCATTAATGGAGTTAATCTTCCCCCCGCCATGCTAAAGGCCCTCCGCAGGTGCTTGGGCCTGTTGTCTTATTACTCACGGCGGGTCGCTCGCTTCTTGGACAAGGTCTGCCCACTGTCCCAAGCCACAACTTTTCCCCTCCAACCTGAGGCGCAGGCAGCCTTCACCCGCAACAGGAAAGACATCGCAGATGCCACGTTGCAGGCTGTGGATGAGGACTCCTCCTTCCAGGTGGAGAGCGATGCCTCCGAGGTGGCCCTCGCTGCTAACCTCAACTAAGGGGGGTGCCCCATCGCCTTCTTCTCAGGACCCTCCATGGTTCCACCATGTTTGGCTACCCCGCCTTTATCCACAGCGACCAGGGGTCTAGTTTCATGAGCAACGAGCTGCGCCAGTACCTGACGGTGAGGGGCATCGCGACCAGTCACACGACAAGCTATAACCCAGAGGCCACGGGCAAGTGGAACGCGAGAATGGGGTAGTCTGGAAGGCAGTCCTCCTGGCTCTCAGGTCAAAAGGGTGGGCCATTGAGTACTGGCAGGACACCCTGCCCGAGGCACTCCATGCCATTCAGTCACTGCTGTGCACGGGTACCAACGAGACCCCTCATGAACGTCTGTTCTCATTTCCCAGGAGGTTGGTGACTGGAATGTCACTCCCAGCATCCCCGGGACCGGTGCTTCTGCATAAGCATGTAAGGACACACAAGGCCGAAGCCCTGGTAAAGCAGGTTTTCCTCCTTCATGCAAACCATAACTACACTTAAGTTAGGTTTGGCAATGGCAGGGACACTGTCTCAACCAGGTATCTGGCACCAGCAGGAGCACTCACCACACCACTCTACCCTCCAACCCAGGATAATGCTGACCGGGCATACATCCCCGTCCCCAGGCAGCTTTAGGGCACGCATGCCCTCCTTGACCACCAGGGCCCACTTCAGCCTTAGGAGATGAACCCGCCCCCCATCCATCCAATACAACCAGCATACATCGACCCCGGCCCCCCGGCCACCCCTTCGCACGGCACCACACCAGCCACACACACCCCTGCCACCAGCCCCCCCACTTCCCCTCTGACCAGTGACCAGGAGCCAGTCCTACGACGGTCACAGAGCCCCCGGTGGCTGCCGAATTGTCTCAACCTGTAAATATTGTATGTACATAGTGGGTGCAATTCCTTGTTACTGCCCACCCCCCCCCCACCTCCAGGACAATTTTAAAGAAGGGGGTGAATGTGGTTGTACACTACTGGCCTACTGCAGGGGGCAACCTCTGTACCTGCAAGAGGGTAGGCTGACAATCAGTCGGCCTGAATGGATCAAGCCCCACCCGGTCGGGTGTCAATCACCCTCCGGGATATAAGCCTGCGCCGGTCTCCTGAGGCCTCACACTGAGTTGCTGCAGCTACAGCCAGCCTGGCTCTGTGGAAGTCTTTGCGAATTAAAGCCTGTTGTACAGTCTTTACCTTGTGTGTGTCTGATTCTGACTAACAGAGCACCACAGTGTCATTAGATTGATCCACAAGATAAATGAAGCATACAAATCAAGTTAAACTCTGAAACCTCCCATAGTGTTGAGCCAGTAATTTTTAAGATCATATGCAGCACAATTACTGGATCCATTGTTTTGTCATTTTTGGACAAATGTTGCAGTTATTTTTGGGCTCACTCACTGTTAAACTATCTTAACAAGTTTGAACTAAACCTGAAAAACACTCTGCAGGCTGGTTGAGTCGAAACATATTGATGAACATGCATTTTCTATCCAAATAACCCCTCCCTGCTCCTGAGGTTTTGGGTTAAACTGTATACATTCTCATAGATGCCAAAACCCTCCAGCTCTGTACGTAAGTGATTGTTTAGTATTTTTTATGAATTTTCTCTGCCAATTGTCTCTTTAATTGCCTCCGCATTATCTTTAAATAAGTTGAAAATGATAAACAGGTTGCCCAATTGTGAAAAATCCTTGGGCGAAGTCCTCAGTAAAACACAATTTTGACAACTGAATCCAAGAGTAGACTTCAAAGGAACCAAAATAATATAAAGCCATGGACCCAAAGTACTTCAACACTTTCTGTTTGTGTTTCTCTTTGTTATATCAGGGTCTACTGCAGAGTAATCGAGGAGCGGCTTGTCAAGGTTTGCTAACAGTTGTGTTTTGCTGAGGACTGCCCAAGGATGTTTCACAATTGGACAACCTGCTTATCATTTTCAACTTGTTTAAATATAATACGGAGGCAATTTACATTTATGTATGAAGGGCATCAAAAAGGAATAGCTTGTTTGTAGATTTTCTGTTCCTGACTCCCTGCTATAATTGGATTGTCCAAGAATTGGCTGTAATCAACTTTTTAAAAAAATGATCACTTGTTTAAATTCATGATTAAATATTAATAAGGATTTATTATTTGCTGGATTGTTTAATTTTAAAAAGCAACCATACTGATAGAGGAATTAAAATCCTTCTTATTTTAACATTTAATAAGTAACTGTGAATTAATTTTGCATCTTCAAGTGAAGTAAACAACAGATGGTTAACAGTTAGATACTACTCTGTCAAGCTAGAAATGACATTTTGTCCTCAAATTTAGAGCAAAATAAAGGAAAGGACAGGGGACCCTGATCCCAAACTTCACTTCCTTGCTATTATATGTGCATCAGAGTTTGATAATATTGACTTCAATGTGGAGTTTTTTTTAAACTTTGAACAAATAAGTGCATTTTTAATTTAAAAGAAGTCCTTTCATACTGCAAATCCGCAATATTCCTGTAGACATGACCTGCCTTAGGAAGCTGGCTTGCGTGTTCACACAGAACCCAAAAATGCCAGCTCCATGAGTCAAATATGCTCCACTGCTGAGACTAGGTGGATCAAAGATGGGCATCAAGACTCCCCCATCCACCTTGCGATTCTTTCACACATGACTCAAAAGGCAAGTAAAACCTGGCTTTCAAATTCTGTGTAAGAGGGGCTAATGTCTGCCCATCCATCCTTGGGCCTGCACTGAGTGCCTACCATTTCAGAATGCATCTGGAGTAAAATAAAATGCCAGAGTATATGGATGACAGCTTTCCTTCTTTAATGGGCAACACAAAAACAGATGGTTTCCATATCAATCCAGTAACCTGATACAATGGATTTATTTAATTATGTGAATTTAAATCCATCAGTTCTTGAGGGGCACAAACGTGAATCTGGATTGATGGTCCAGGGCTTTGCAGTCTAGGCTATTAATTTAACCTCTTCATTACCATTCCATTGAAATGGTCTCTATTGAGCCATGGTACAGTGACAGGTCATTAAAGATCCATAAACTGCAAATCCTTTAATTAGATAATCTTTCAACTCCTTTCCCATGTGTGAAAGAGAGTGAAAAGAGAGCATGTGTGTCTGTATGCTTGTCCTAGGGCGTGTGTGTGTGTGTGTGTGTGTGTGTGTGCGTGTGTGTGTGTGTGTGTGTGTGTGTGTGTGTGTGTGTGTGTGTGTGTGTGTGTGTGTGTGTGTGTGTGTGTGTGTGTGTGTTATCTGTACTTGCATCAGTAACTGAACATAGAGTATATTCATTTGCAAGACTCTATGCTTGTATTCACTTGAAAATGTGCATGTCTTTGTATGTTTGCTATGCACCTGAGGGTTTTTCACTCCCTAGTTTATAACTGGAAGAGATAGACTCCAGGTTCTAATTTATTTACTTCTTGCAGCACACAAAGAGACGATTCAGCTCATCAGGTCTATGCCAACTCCCAGTAGAACTATTCCATCAGACCCTTCCGCCTCTTACTTCCTTGCAACTATTCCCTCTTTCATGCCCATCAACTCCACTTTTATTCATTGACCACATGCCTACATTAATGGATAAGTTACATTAGCCAAATCACCTTGCAGTACATAGAACATACAATTCTACAGCACAGTATAGACCCTTTGGGCCACAGTATTGTGTGAACCTAATGACCTACTCTAACAACTCCCTAGTGCATAACCTTTCATTTTTCTCAGTTCCCTGTACCTATCTAATAGTCTTTTAAAAGATTCTATTGTACCCGTTTCCACCACTGTTTCACCCGCTACTCTCTGTGCTTCCTCTTCCCCTGTGCTTCCTCTGATGCACCTTAAATTTATGCCCCCTTTGTTGGCCCTTTTAGCCCTGGGAGAAAAAAAAAGTCTATGCATCCTCACAGTCAATGTCCCTCGTTACCTTGTACACTTCTATCAAGTTATCCCTCATCCTCCATCGCTCCAAGGAGAAAAGACCAAGTTCACTCAACCTCTCCTTTCATCCCTAAGGCATGTTCTCCAGTCTAGGCAGCATCCTTTTAAATCTGCACCCTCTCTATAGCATCCACATCCTTCCTGCAGTGAAGTGACCAGAACTGATCAAAATATTCCAAGTGGCATCTAATCGAGGTCTTGTATAGCTGCAACGTTAGTTCACCATTGGATTTTTGGAGGAAGCCAGAGTGCTCGGTAGAAACCCGCACAGAGAATGAACAAACTCCATGCAGAGGTCAGGATAAATCCCAAGTCCCTGGAGTCATGAGGGAGCAGCAAGAACCACCATGCAACTCGCCAAGGGCTCAGGGACCACAGGGTGTGGTGATGCAATACACCAAAGTGCTGGTGAAAATCAGCAGGTCATGCAGCATCTATCAGAAGTAAAGGCCCTTCGGCCATGTATGAACTTGAATGAAAAGGTGGGGGGAAGAGAGGAGAGGAGGGAAGAAGAGATAGTGGGAGGAGTACAGGCTAACAGTAAGAGGTCACAGATGAGAGGACAGAAGAGGAAAAAAAGCTGAGAAGTGATAGGGGAACAGGCTAGCTCTCTGAATGGAGGGGCGAGGGGGTGGGGAGCTGGAGGAAAGGAACTGGAGGGATAGGGGTGGTGAGGTGAGTAGTGAGAAGATATGACTGGATGAGGGAGTTACAGAGGGATCAGTTCCTGATGTGGTTGGAGAGTGAAGAAGAGAGGGGTAGATGTGTCTGGTGGTGAGATTATGCTGTAGGTGGTGAAAATTGTGGAAGATATTATGTTGGATGCGGAAATTGGTGGGGTGGTAGGTGAGGACAAGTGGAAGACTGTCCTCGTTGCATCTAGCAGTGGTAGATGTGTAGGAAATAGAGGAGATGCAGGTAAGGGCTGATTTGACAGCTGTTGAGGAGAAACTACATTTTTTGAAGAAGGAGGGAATCTCAGATGTTCTGGAGTAGAAGACCTTACCTTGGGAGCAGATGCAATAGAGGTGGAAGAATTGAGGGAAAGGAATAGAATCCTTGCAGGTGACAGGGCATGAAGAGGTGTGGTCAAGGCAACTATGGGAGTTGAAAGGTTTGTAGAAACTAACTGTAGAGAATTTGTCTCCCAAGATGGAGACAGAGAGATTGAGAAAGGGGAGTGTGTTGCTAGAGATGGTCCAAGTGAATATGAGGACAGGATGAAAATTAGCAGCAAAGTGGATGAAATTGATGAGATCATCATGAGTGCAGGGGGCAGCACCAATGTAGCTGTCAATCTAGTGAAGGAAGAGTTGAGGTATCTTGCCTGTCCAGGCTTGTAGCATGGATTGCTCCACATAGCCAGCAAAAATTCAGGGATAGTTGGGACCCATGGCGACCCCTTGGAGAAAGAGGGATGAGCCAAAGAAGAAGTTATTGAGGGTGAAAATAAGTTTTGCAAGGTAGAGAAGGGTAGTGGTGGAGGGAGACTGATCAGGTTCCACTAATTTCCCCCTTTGTACCTACATCTGAGACTACAAGATGTGCTCCACTTGTGCCCACACCTCCCCCCTCACCACTATTCCAGGTCTCAAACAGTCCTTCCAAGAGAAGCAATACTTCAGCTGAAAGGGTCATCTGCTGCAACCAGTGCTCCCATTGTGGCCTCCCCTTCATTGGAGAGACTGGATGCAGAGTGGCAGATCATTTCTTTGAGCACCTTCGCTCTGTCTGCTGGAATAACAGGGATCTCCCAGTGGCCAAACATTTTAATTTCACACACCATTTCCATACAGTGCATAAGGCATGCACTGTCAAACCAAGGCCATATGCAAATGAGTGGACCAATACCTAATTTATCTGGGCATTCTCCAACCAGACGGCATTAACATCAACTTCCCCAGTTTCCATTAAACCCCTCGCCAAGTCTCTCTCCTTTCCTCCACCTCCCCACCCTCTTCCCTTCTCTCTTCATTCAGAGAGCTACGCCTCCCCCTCATCACTTCTCAGTTTTTTTTCTCTTCTACCCTTCCACTTATGACCTCTTATCTGCTGGCCTGGGCTCCTCCCTCTGCCACTTCCTTTCTCCTCTCCTCTCCTCCACCTCCCTTTTTAATTCAGGCCCCTACCTCCTTTCTGCTCACATCTTGACAAAGGGCCCAAAATATTGGTTACCCTTTACTTCTCATGGATGCTGCGCGACCAGCTGACTTTCTCCAGCACTTTTGTGGATTGCACTATAATCACAGTGTCTGCAGACTTTCCTGTTTAAGAAGATCTGGTGCTACTTTCATGAGGAGGCAAATAATTGTTGCTGAAGTATCACGCTAATTGTGCACAGGGCAACATTATTTGTTTTTATTCTATTTCTGCAACGTTAATGCATTTTCTTCCCCTATACTTACTGGTAGGGCGGCACCATTTATAAACAAAGCGATCTCACCTCCTATTTTCCTTTAGGTAAAACTCTTTGATCTCCTGTGACATTCACTCCTGAGCAGGCTAACGTCTGAGTATGTTTGTGATTTTGAACAATGTTTAGCACGGCACTTCCCTCAAGTTACTGCTTGGGTATGTAATGATTAGAATTGACTCATCTTCCAGCTATTTCTAGACTAAATACCAAGAGAAGTTTCTGCTGATTAGCATGAGCTTGTAATCCTCTTCAAAAGAATCCGGGATTCAGGAAAACCAACAGGAAATGAAACGAAACAGTCCTGAAACTGTAACAGCTGGATTCGGGTGATTCACAATGTATTTTTGGCTACAGACGTACATCACATGACTGCAAAGAAGTGGAGTGAGGCTTGGAATTCTTCTTATTAACCAGATTGGGATAGAACGTACAAGGATAGCTCGGTTAGTGTAGCGGTCAGCGCAAAACTATTAAAGTGCCAGTGACCCTGGTTTGAATCAGGCACTGTCTGTAAGCAGTTTGAACATTCTCCCTGGGTCTGTATGGATTTCCATTGGGTGCTCCAGTTTCCTTGCACATTCCAAAGATATGTGGGATTAGTTTCAGAATTGGTCACATGGTGTAATTGGGCAGCGCAGGCTCGTGGGCCGGAAGGTCCTGTTGCTGTGCTGTGTCTCCAAATGTAAATCTTCAACAAGCATGAAGAGTGTTTCATAACAAAGTAATGAAGTCAATGAGTGGAAATGCAAGTGCTGTTCTGCTGGCTGCATGGGCCCCATGCAAGAAGTAAGCAATGACCGTAAAGAGACCTGGCACCTCCATTCTGCACACTAACAAGAAACCACCTATTCTTTCCCAGTCAGAATAACGAGATGGGGAGAGCTACACCACTCACATTTCCTTAAGATGCAGAGTGAGGCCATTCGGCCCATCAGGGTCAAGCTGGATCTCAGATCACAAATACTTCCTCTGTCCCTGCTTATCTCCCATGACTGGGTGGCCAAATTCAACTTAATCTCACAGTTGGAGATCCCACCATAGGCTCGATCTCAAGCAATGACAAGTCAAAGTGTAGAAGGGAGATAGAGGGGCCAGTGTTTATTAAGCTCACTCACCTGTCCACATCAACTGAGCACCCTACACCTTTTTATTCAGATGCCTGTCTGCTTGCGCTCATGGCTTGATGAAGGGTTCAGGGCCCAAAATGTTGGTTACCTTTTACTTCCTATGGATGCTGTGTGACCTGCTGTGTTTCTCTAGCTAGCACATCTGTCTATTTCTGTACAGTGCAAGGTCTTTTCGCATTCGAGGTATCATATCTGTATATTCACAAAAGGAAACAGTGAAAAGTCCTTCAACATTCGTAGTGTCATAATTGTTTACACATTCTGTTAATGGACCTTGTCCCTTATAACACTTTTGCAACTAATGTGCACCTCCCCCCACCCCTGGATTACTCACCCTTCTGTTGTTTGAGGGGTTTCCCCATCAATTAGCTTCTGATTGGTTTCAGAGCGATTTAGTTTTTTTTTCAAAAATAAACTTACAATAATTTTTTTCTTTACACATCCGTTGTGTCATATCCATACATTTCCACCCACATACATTGTTATATTTGTTCTCTATTTCGCAACATTGTCATCATTTGCGGTAACTTTGCCGTAGATTGAGCGACTTCCCCTCATTTTCAGCTCCTCAGTGCCTGGCAGAGGAAGAACTCATGACTGTGGTCCTTCCCCACAATACCTTTGCATTGGCTACACCAAGCCTCAGTACATATTCCTGCAGCCTGGAATGTGCCAGTCGGCAGCATTCCCTTGCTAACATATCCGCATGCTGTAAACCCAACAAGTTTTGGGCAGACCAAGGGGGCCTTTCACCAAGTCAGTGATTTTCCAACAGTTCTGGATGTCTGTCTCTACATGAACCTCTGGGATCAGCCTGTAAATCAGAGCTCTTGGCCATGCTGCTGCTGTGGATAAATCCACACACTCTTAGCAAATCTGCATTCTGTAAAGAGGTGGGAGACTGTCTCTTCTCCACAGCAGTCACCTCTGGGACAATGTGCATAGTGGGTGATATTTCCATTGAGGAAAGATTTGGTCTGGTTTAATAAACTCCTTTCAGAATTTATCAGAACAACTGCTTCACAAGAGTATGGTGAAAGAGATGCTATTTAAACTCTTTTAAAGTGGTGGGAAAGACTTCCATCGGAGATTTCTTACACTTAAGCCCAGGAACACAAAACACCAAGGAAATTCACTCCTACTGTTTCCAAAAGAAGGTATTGCTATCTAAGCAAATGCAATAAAAATGAATTGATCAATGGTTTCACTCAGCATTCAGTGAAATCATTGCCTAGTTACACTGTGCTTACCCATGACTTGTAATCTAATCCTATGGGACTAAAATGGCATTATTCATCAATGTATTTCTTGGTTTTAAATTCAAACAAGCTGAGGCTCGCTCCATTTGAAGTCAGCGAGTTATTTTGTAAGCATACTTAAACAGGGAGTGGCCTCATAATTCTTCCCCATTTGCCCTTTCATAGATTGAAATAGCAAAAGCAATTACTCTCAATATCCTCTAGCAGAATATGGATAGTCAGGGATGCCAAGAGGATCCCCCATGACTTTGTCTGTGGGAAGTGCATCCAGCGGCAGCTCCTTACAAACTGTGTTTGGGATTTGGAGATGGCGTTGGATAAGCTCCAGGTTATTTGGTTGGCTGAAGGGGTGATGGACAGAAGTTACAGGGATGCAAGCACAATTTGGAGGCAGGAGAAAGGTAGGTGGGAAACAGTCAGAAGACGGAAAGGGTACAGGCAGTCAGTGCGGGGCAATCCGTGTGCATTCCCCTCAATACAATGTATGCCATTTTGGTTAGAGCTGAGGGGACTGAACTACCAGGGAGAAGCCACAGCGGTCAGGTCTCTGCCATGGAGTCTGGCCTTGTGGCTAAGAAGGGAAGGGAAGAGGTGAGCTGTAGTGATAGGGGATTCCATAGGTCATGGAACAGATAAGAGATTCTGTGGGAGAGAGTAAGAATG
Organism: Narcine bancroftii; assembly: GCF_036971445.1. Classification (NCBI taxonomy): domain Eukaryota; kingdom Metazoa; phylum Chordata; class Chondrichthyes; order Torpediniformes; family Narcinidae; genus Narcine; species Narcine bancroftii. Next base: position 86,784,408 of record NC_091472.1, on the reverse strand, counting down.
GTATGTTGCCTCCCAGGTGCAAAGATCTGGAATATCACAGATTGAGTTCATGGCATTTTCAAGGGATCAGCCAGATGTCATGGTACATATGACATGGGTAGGAAAGGTGATGAGATCCTGCAAAGAGAGTTCAGGGAGTTAGGCAATAAGTTAAAGGGCAGGACCTCCACAGTTATGATCTCAGGTTTGCTACACATGGCACGCGCTAATGAGGCTAAAAATAGAAGGATACTGCAACTTAAACACGTAGAACAATAGAACCAAAGAACATTACAGCACAGGAAACAAGCCCGTCGGCCAATCTAGTCTATGATAAACTATTAATCTGCCTAGTCCCACTGACCTGCACCCAGACCATAGTTCTCCATACCCCTCTGTCCATGTACATGTCCAAAGTTTTCTTAAATGTTAAAATTGAGCTGCATTCACCACTTCAGCTGGCAGCTTGTTTCACACTCCCATCACTCTCTGTGTGAAGAAGTTCTCCCCAATGTTCCCCCAAACTTTTCCCCTTTCACCCTTCACCTATGTCCTCTGGTTTTTATCTCACTTACCCTCAGGATAAAAAGCCTACTTGAATTTACCCCTCATAATTTTAAATACCTCTATCAAATCTCCCCTCATTCATCTACACACCATGGAATAAAGTCCTAACCTGTTTAACCTTACCCTGTAACTCAGTTCCTGAAGTTCCAGCAACATCCTAGTAAATCTTTCCTGCACTCTTTCTATCTGTTAGGTGACTGCACACAATATTTTAACTTTGTGATTTGGGATGTGAGGAGGTGCCAAGAGCACTGAAGGGTTCCTGATCGTGTTGGAGGTTCGGATCTGGAGTTTGGGTTGCCGGTGGTTTGGACTAGACTCTGCACGACTGTGGAGGTTGCAGAAGGTGGCTGTGTGGCTGCGTTGCTGCGGAGGCACTATAGATGGCTGTGAGGCTTCATTACCTGATGAGTTGAAAATGTTCTATGCCAGCTTTGAGAAGAAGAACCAAACAGTGCCTACAAGAGTCCCTAAAAAAGCTGAGGACCCTGTGATATCTGTCTCTGAGGGTGATGTCAGAACAGCATTGAAGAGAGTGAGCCAAATAATAAGGAAATTCTTATGGAAAGGGGGGGAAACCGAGGATAGTGCTAGATAAATTAACAGAATGGTACAAACAAGGGGGTTTGCAGCTACCAAACTTTAAGAATTATTATAGAGCAGCACAAATGAGGTATCTATCAGATTTTTATCAAACAAGGGAAAAACCAGTTTGGACCAGGTTAGAGCTAGATAAAATAGGGGAGAAGGTACCAGAACATATACTTTATAAGTGGGATGAAAAACTGGTGCAATATAGAAGTTCACCAGTATTGCACCATCTGCTCAACGTTTGGAAGAAGATTCATGTAGAAAGGAAAAAAACAAATTACCAACTACCAAAATTATTATTGACGCAAAATCAACTAATCCCTTTAACAACAGATAACCTTTCCTTTAGAGAATGGGAGAGAAAAGGGATTAAAAGAATAGAAATTTTTTTTGGGAAATAATTTATTATCATTTGAACAAATGAAGTACAAATATGGAATAACTCACGGTACAATGTTTGCAGGACAAATTGGGAAGCAGACTGAGGTTACCAGAAGGAAGCAGCTTTGAATATGTGATTACAGACACAATGATAATTAATCTGTATATGTACATCAAGCTGCAAGAGAAAGAAAATGATGAAATAAGCTGTAAACCCAAACAAAAGTGGGAACAAGATCTAAACATAAAGATAAAAAATGAAATATGGGAAAAGTTATGCTCCGGAACTATGAGAAATACAATAAACACGAGGTTACGCATGATACAATATAATTGGTTACACAGGCCAATTGGTATATAATTGGTTAAATAAATGGGATCCAAGTTAAATAAATGGGATCCAACAGTATCAGATAGATATTTTCGCTGTAAGAAGGAAACAGGAACAACAGTACATGCAATTTGGGCATTTGAGAAAGTGGAAAAGTTTTGGGAAAATCTAAATCAGGTATTAAATAAAATCACAAAAAGCAAAAAAACAAAAAAATCCAGAGATCTTTCTTCTAAGTAATATAAGAAGTAAAGAATTAGGCCTCAAAATGGATGAAGCGCAAAAAAGATTTATTATGATAGCCTTAGCTGTAGCAAAAAAAATGTATAATGTCAACCTGGAAATGAGAAGAGAGCCTGAGAGTACAGCAATGGTACATATAAATGAATAAATGTATTCCACTGGAAAAAATAACATATAATTTAAGAAATAACATCACAGTATTCGAACAAATTTGGGAACCGTACATGGAACACAATAGAGAAGTCCTACCGCGGACCTCCACCGCCTAAAATGATAGAAGGAGAAGACAAAATGAACTGACCCAGTATGTAAAAGTAGAAGACACAAATTTCTTGTTTATTTTCATTGTGTGATGACATCGTTTAATGGGTTTGGAGGGGGGTGGGAAGGAGGGAGGGAAGGGAGGGAGGAAAAAGGGGAGAAAATGACACTGTGTATATTCAAGAGGGCAATGTTTGTGTGTATTTTGATTAATATGGTTCATAGTGTGAAAAATTTTTTAAAATTTTTTAAAAAGAAGAGAGTGAGCCCTCACGAGGTGTCAGGCCCTGATGGTGTACCTGACAGGGTACTGAAAAGCTGCATCAACCAACTAGTCGGACTGTTCACGAACATTTTCAACGTTTATTGCTGCAGTGAGATGTTCACACCTGTTCAAAAGAACATCAATCATCCCGGTACCCAAGAATAGTAGTGTGAGCTGCCTCAATGACGACTGCCCAGAAGTACTAACTTCTACCGTGATGAAATGTTTTGAGAGGCTGGTCATGGCCAGAAAAGATCTGGACCTACTGCAATTTACATCTTGTCACATTCGTTCCACAGCAGATGCAACATTGCTGGATCACCTTGAAAACAGCAATTCATACATACGGCTGCTCTTCTTCAACTACTGCCTGCCATCAATTATTTTATTCGCTCAGTGCTGGTCAAGAAGCTACAAATTCTAGGCCTCTGTACTCCCCACTGCAACTGGATCCTTGACTTTCTCATTGGAAGACCATAATCAGTATGAATCGGAAACAATGTCTCCTCCTCACTGATTATCAACACACGAGCACCCCAAGAATGTGTGCTTAGCCCACTGTTCTACTCATTATACACCCATAACTGTGAGGCCTATCACAATTCCAATGCCATTTACAAGTTTGCAGATGACACCACAGTTGTTGGCAGAATCACAAATGGCAATGAGGAAATGGTGCGGGATGAAGAAAGATCAGCTCGTTGAATGGTGTAAAGAAAACAACCTTGCACTCAACATCAGTAAAACCAAGGAAATGATTGTGGACTTCAGGCGGAAGTCAGGGAAATACAACCCAATCTTCATCAAGGGCTCAGTAGTGGAGACGGTCAAAAACTTCAAATTCCTGAATGCCAACATCACTGAGAATCTGTCCTGGAGCCTCTATGTTCATGCAATCACAAAGAAGGCTCACCAACTGCTATATTTTGTGAGGTGTCTGAGGAGATTCAGTATGTCACCAAAGACTCACGTGAACTTCTACAGGTGTACCATGGAGAGTATTCTGGCTGGTTGCATCACTGCCTGGTATGGAGGCACCAAATCTCAGAATAAAATAAATTCTGGATGGTTGTTAACTCGGCCTGCGACATCACAGGCACCAGACTCCATTCCATCAAGGACATCTACAAGAGGTGGTGTCTTGAAAAAGCAGCCTCCTCAAAGACCCCCACCGCCCAGGCCATGCCCTCTTCACTCTGCAACTATCGGGATAAAGGTACAGGAGCCTAAAGATGAGCACTTTACAGTACAAGGACAGCTTTTATCCCGCTGCCATCAGATTCCTGAATAATCAATGAACCAAAGACACTGCCTTACTTTTCATGCATTAATATTTTTCTTTTCTTTATAGTAATGTTGTTGTAAGATGATTATAATATGAATTTTGCTGCCGCAAAATACTGAAATTAATGACTTGTCACGACAATAAATTCTGATTCTGATTCTTAAGTGCTACAGGCGAATCTACGGACTCGGACGATTTCTCTTCATGTGGTCAGTGGTATGGTGCAATTGATCTAAATGGGAATATGGAGAGTTTCCAGAGCAAATCAAGGGCTCAGTAGCTGGAAGACCCACACAGGCTCTAGGCTGCTGGAGAGCAGTTTATGTAACCAGATATTGGAAATGAGATTCAGGAAGATGCTGAGGGCAAGAAGGGCTCCTGAAGGGGTCTCTAGGCACTGAAGGCATCCTGATCTGGTTAGATCTGGAATTTGAGTGGTTGGAGTCTGTGGGGCTGCAGAGTCTGCAGGGGAGCTGGAGGCGGATGCACGGACACTCAGTGACTCAGAGAGGACTCTCTTTTGCTACTCTTTCTCTTATTATTAGGGGCGGCGGGCAAGGCTCATGGCGACTCTTTGTTTGCCTTACAGTAGACAAAACTTGAAGCATATCATGTATTTTAATGTATTATTACATGACAATAAAGAAACCTTGGAACCTTGAAATTTAGCCTCACCAATGTCTGATACAACTTTACCATAACATTCCAACTCCTACGCTCAATACTTTGATTTAGGAAGGACAATATGTCAATAGCCCTCTTTACAACCCTGCCTTCCTGTTACACCACTTTCAGGGAATTATGTGTTTGTATTCCCAGATCGCTCTGTTCTACTACACTCCTGTGCCCTGTCATTTACAGTGTAGGTCCTACCTTGGTTTGTCCTTCCAAAATCCAACACCCTACCCTTGTCTGCATTAAATTCCATCTGCTATTTTTCAGCCCATTTTTATAGCTTATCCAGATCCTTCTGCAAGCTTTGAAAACCTCCCTTGCTTTCCACAATGTCTCCAACCTTTGCATCATCTGCAAACTTGCTGATCTAATTTCTTCTTTGGCTTGGCTTCGCGGACGAAGATTTATGGAGGGGGTAAATGTCCACGTCAGCTGCAGGCTCGTTTGTGGCTGACAAGTCCGATGCGGGACAGGCAGACACGGTTGCAGCGGTTGCAGGGGAAAATTGGTTGGTTGGGGTTGGGTGTTGGGTTTTTCCTCCTTTGTCTTTTGTCAGTGAGGTGGGCTCTGCGGTCTTCTTCAAAGGAGGTTGCTGCCCGCCGAACTGTGAGGTGCCAAGATGCACGGTTTGAGGCGATATCAGCCCACTGGCGTTGGTCAATGTGGCAGGCACCAGGAGAATTCTTTAGGCAGTCCTTGTACCTCTTCTTTGGTGCACCTCTGTCACGGTGGGCAGTGGAGAGCTCGCCATATAACACGATCTTGGGAAGACGATGGTCCTCCATTCTGGAGACGTGACCCACCCAGCGCAGCTGGATCTTCAGCAGTGTGGACTCAATGCTGACGGCCTCTCCATCTCGAGTACTTCGACGTTAGGGATGAAGGCGCTCCAATGAATGTTGAGGATGGAGCGGAGACAACGCTGGTGGAAGCGTTCTAGGAGTCGTAGGTGATGCCGGTAGAGGTCCTCTGATCTAATTTAGCACATTATCAACCAGATAATTGATACAGATGATAAACAACAATGGTCCCAGCACTGATCTCTGAGGCACACCGCTAGACACAGGCCTCCAGTTGAGAAGCAATCATCCCCCACTGCTCTCTTGCTTCTCCCGTATAGCAAATGTCGAATCCATTTTACTACTTCATCATGAATACCAAATGTCTGAACCTTCCTTACTAACTTCCCATGTGGTACCTTGTCAAAGGCCTTACTAAAGGTTATGTAGGCAATATCCACAGCCTTTCCTTCATCAACTATCCCATAACTCTCCTCGAAACCTGGCTAAAGAGAGTGCAGGAGGGAGGGCTTCCAATTTCTGGATCATTGGATTTTCTTCCAGGAAAGTTGGGATCTGTATTGATGGAATAGTTTACATCTGAACTGGATGGGGACCAATATCCTTGTAGAAAGGATTGCTAGCGCTGCTCCAAGGGTTTTAAACTAATTCAGCAGGGAGATGGGAACCAGAAGGATAAGGCAGAGAATAGAGCAGATGCAATGTGCAATGAGTTTGTGATGAAGGACGGGCAGAGGGGAGAGCATAAATGTATTTATTTGGAGGGTTTGACATATGTTTCTTTCAATGCAAGAGGTATGGAGAATAAGGGAGACAGAACATGGATCAGTATGTGCAATTATGATGCTGTGGCTTTTAGTGAGACTTGGCCAATGCAAGGATGGGATTGGCGGATGCAGGTTCTGGGGATGAGATGTTTTAAAAAGGATAGGATGGGAGGTAAAAGAGGGTGAGGGAAGAAGCATTAGTAATAGGAGATGGTATCACAGCTACAGAAAGGGAGGACTTTGTCAAGGGGTTGTGAACTGAGTCAGTGTGGGTGGAAGACAGAAGCAGGAAGGGAGTGATCACTACAAGAGGTGTAGTCTATTGTCCCCCAAATAATTGTCAGGATACTGAGCAGCAGATAAGTAGTCGTATTTTGAAATGGTGTAGAAATCACTTGGATGTTGTTATGGGAGACTTCGTCTTCCCAAATATTGACTGACATCTCTTTTCTGCAGAATTTGACAGGTGTATGCAAGAAGGATTCCTGACACAGCATGTGGAGAAGTAAACGAGAAGAGAGGCCACTCTGGATTTAGTACCGGGTAATGACAGACCTATCGGTAGAGGAGCATTTCGGTGGAAGAGACCTCAACTCCCGAGGAACTGGGGAAAGTAAATTGGAGACAGATGTTCACAGGGAAAAGTACAGAAGTAATGTCAATGATGTTTAGGGACCAAGTTCTAGGTAGGTTTGTCCAGATGAGACAGGGCAAAGATTAAAGGATAAGGGAACAGTGGTAGATAAAAATAAGATGAGACAGCTAGTTAAGAGGAAGAAGGAAGTATACAGAAGCAGTTAGCAAGCAAACGACAGAAAGGGACATGAGAATTATATGGTTCCCAGGAAGGAACTTAAAAAAGGACTTAGGAGAGCTAGAAGGAGGCACGAGAAGGCCTCGGCAAATAGGATTAAGGAGAATCCTAAAGCATTTGATGCATATGTGAAGAGCAGAAGGTTGACAATAGTGAAGGGAGGGCTGCTTAAGTATAAAGGAGTCAGCGTGTGCCTGGAGGCAGAGGAGGTAGGGGAGGTCCTGAGTGTATACTTTGCTTCAGGGTTCACCAGTGAGAGAGACCTTGGTCAAGGTGAGGTCAGTATAGGACAAGCATATGTGCTGGTGCATGTTGAGGTTAAGAAAGAGGAAATGCAAATGCTGGATCTTCTTAAATACATATGGATTCATAATTCCAAAGGACCAGAAAAGATTATGGCAGGAAGCAAGAGAAAAGATTTCAGGGGCTTTGGCAGTGATTGCTGTGTCCTCCCTGGCCACAGGGGCGTACTGGAGAATTGGAGTGAAACCTAAAAGTCACCAGTTGCCGTAATAGATAGGGAGGGGGGTGGGGGGGGGTGGGGGACGGTGGGCTAATGGAAACCAGAGAAGTTGATGTTAATGCCATCCAGATGGAGGGTGCCCAGATGGAATATTCCTCCAATCTGGCAGTGCATGAGACCATGGACCGACATGTTGGCAAGGGAAAGATGTGGGGAATTGAAATGGGTGGTCACTGCAAGATGCCCTGGGAGGTGCTCAGTGAAGTGATCTTCCAGTCTCTCCAATGTAGAGAAGGGGAGAACAGGATGCAGTAGATGAAGACTCACAAATTGGAGTAACAACACCTCATATTCCATCTGAGCACCCTCCAAGTGTATGGCAGCTGCATCTCTGGTTTCCATTATCCCCACCCCCTATCGTGTCTCATGTGTCCTTTCCCTGATTCTGTCTTTCCCTTTTCCCTTTTCTTCCTGACTTTTTCCCCAGCTCTGGACCAATCACTGTTCCCTCTAAGCTGTGTGCACGTGCGCATGCATGCACCATTTGCAACCAATACACAAAGGAAATTAATGCATGTGTAGCTGACTGCCACAAAGAAACACACACACACAGTGTAGCAAGTTAAGCTCACTCACTTTATTAGGGCTGGAAAGGCTGCTTTTATACTGTTCTAGTTCCCACCGTTTTTGCTAATTGACTGAGTCATCCACATGAATAACAATAGCGGGTGGGAATGTCCATGCATATGAATGCCATTCTTCCCCAGCCTGTTTCTGCTGAGTTAGCTGGGCAGCTTGACCAATGCCATTTTAGGGCTGTTAGTCTGATGCTGCCTCAGCTTCTAACCCTGCTGGTTCGTTGTCCTGGGAGTCACATTAACGATCTCTGTCCGCATCTGCTGCCGGGCTATGTGCCAGTCCGATCTCCGCAATTGTGGGCCGCCACATGACCCCCCTGCACCCCACCCCCCCACAACCCAGAACCAGAGTTACAGTCTATAGTGGCTGTAGGTATAGTCCCCAAAGCCTTTTGTGGTCTGTCTCTGCGTTGGGGTGTTGGTGTCTCCAAGGGTTCTGCTAGGTCTGTGTGGGCAGGGTTGAGTGAAGACCTTTGGTTTACCACCGATGTCCAGCTCGAAGGTGTGGCTCCGTTGTTCTGGATGACTTGAAAGGGACCTTCGTATGGCTTCTGCAGTGGTGAATGGTAGGGCCCTCTATGTACAAACACATACTCACAGTCCTTGAGTTCTTTGGGGGTAATGGAACTGGCTTGTCCGTGTCTGGAGGGTGGGATCGGAGTCAGGTTTCTGACCTTTTCGCGCAGCCTGTCCAGGAAGTTGGTTGTCTCCTCCTGCTGTCATCTGGCCTGTGGAACAAAATCCCTGGGAACCATGAGTGGGGCTCCATAGACGAGTTCAACAAAGGATGCGTGGAGGTCTTCTTTCAGCGCTGTTTGGATGCCCAGTAGTGCCCAAGGTAGCTCATCCACCCAGTTGGGGCCTTTGAATCTGGTCATGAGGGCAGCCTTGAGGTGCCTGTGGAAACGCTCCACCATGCCGTTAGCTTGCGGGTGGTATGCTGTCTTATGGTGTAGCTGAGCGCCCTACAGGTTGGCAATGTCGATCCACAAACTGGAGATGAATTGTGCGGCTCGGTCAGAAGTGATGTGCTGTGGCAATCTGAATCTTGCAATCCAGGATGAGAGGAGTGCTTTGTCACAGGGCCTGGTGGATGTGTCGGCCAGGGGTATTGCTTCTGGCCGCGGGGTGAAGTGGTCGACCACTGTGAACAGGTAGCAGAAACCCTGAGAGACTGGCAAGGATCCCACTATGTCCAAGTAAATGTGGTCGAATCTGTGTTCTGTTGGCTTGAAAGGCTGTGGGGGGTCCTTGGTGTATTGCTGCATTTTGGCTGTTTGGCACTGCGTAGATGTCTTTGCCCACCCCCGGACTAGTTTATGAAATCCATGCCACATGTGCTTGCTGGCCACCAGCTGGACTGTAGTCCTGATGGATGGGTGTGCCAGCCCGTGGATGGAGTCAAAAACTCGTAACCTCCATGCTCCATGCCATTGGGACAATAGGTCGAACCTGCCCGGAGGCCACGTTGCACAGGAGGGTGGTAGTACCTGTGCCGACTGGAACATCCTGAAGCCGAAGGCCTGTGACAGGGGTCCTGTACTGCGGGATCTCGCCGTCCTGTACTGCGGGATCTCGCTGTCCTGTACTGCGGGATCTTGCCATCCTGTACTGCGGGATCTCGCCGTCCTGTACTGCGGGATCTCGCTGTCCTGTACTGCGGGATCTCGCCGTCCTGTACTGCGGGATCTTGCTGTCCTGTACTGCGGGATCTTGCCATCCTGTACTGCGGGATCTCGCCGTCCTGTACTGCGGGATCTCGCTGTCCTGTACTGCGGGATCTCGCTGTCCTGTACTGCGGGATCTCGCCGTCCTGTACTGCGGGATCTCGTCGTCCTGCTGCTGTGACTCTGCCAGTGCTGTGAAGTCCAGACCGTTGACCAGGGAGTGGATGCTGTGTCTTGACAAGGCGTCCGCAACTACCTTGTCTTTGCCTGAGATGTGCTTGACGTCGGTGGTGTACTCCGAGATGTAAGACAAGTGTCTCTGTTTGCAGGCTGACCAGGGATCGGAGATTTTAGCCAGGGTGAAAGTTGGTGGTCTGTGGTCCGTGAAAGCCTTTCCCTCAAGAAAGTACTAGAAGTGGCAGATGGCTAAGCACAATGCCTACAGCTCTCTATCGAATGCACTGTACTTTAAGTTCAGGGGGTCGCAGATGTTTGCTGAAGAAAGCTAGTGGCTACCAACGTCCTTCTATCTGCTACTCCAGGATTCCACCAATCGCTGTTCCTGAGGCATTGACTGTGAGGGCCGTGGGTGCATCTAGTCTGAGGTGAGTCAGGAGTGCAACTTTGGGCAGGGCTTTTATGGTTTCCACAAACGCACATGTGGATTCGTCATCCCAGGTCAGGTCCTTCTCCTTGCCGGACATCAGGACGAACAGAGGCCGCATCACTCGAGCAGCTGCTGGGATAAACCTGCGATAAAAGTTTATCATCCCCACAAACTCCTGAAGACCTTTGGTTGTACTGGGCTTTGGGAAGCTGCGGATGGCCTCCACCTTGTCGGGCAGTGGTGTGGCCCCATCTTTTGTAATCCTGTGGCCCAGGAAGTGATGGTGTTCAAGCCAAACTGGCATTTGGCCAGGTTGATGGTGAGGCCGAACTCCTGCAGACGACTACAGAGATTTCGGAGGTGCTGAAGGTGTTCCTGTCGGGTTCTACTTGCCACGAGGTTATTGTCGAGGTAGACGAAAGTGCTGTCCAGATCTATGCCCACTGCGTCCATCAGTCGCTGGAATGTTTGTGCCACGTTTTTGAGCCTGAATGGCATCCTCAGGAACTCGAACAGCCCAAATGGAGTGATGATGGCCGTCTTAGGGATGTTATCAGGATGCACTGCGATCTGGTGATATCCTTGCACAAAGTCCACTTTTGAGAATATTGTTGCCTCGTGCAGGTTTGCCGCAAAATCCTGGATATGTGGTATGGGGTAACTGTCCAGGGTGGTGGCTTCATTGAGCCAGTGATAGTCGCCATATGGCCTCCACCCCCAGTTGCTTTAGGCACCATGTACAGGGCCCATGGGCTGTCTGACCGTCAAATAACACCCAACTCCTTGAGCTTGCAGAACTCCTCCTTGGCTAGTCGGAGCTTCTCCAGGGGAAGTCATCTCGCCCTTGCATGGAGAGGTGGGCCCTTGGTCACAATGTGATGTCTGACGCCTTGTCGAGGCATCTCCACTGTGAACTGAGGGGAAAGGATTGCCGGGAATCCTACTAGCACCTTGGAGAACTCATCCTCTGAGCTGTGGACGGAGACCAGGTGCATTATCAGAAACTTTCATAGAATACACAACATAGAACACTACAGCACAGTACAGGCCCTTCGGCCCTTGATGTTGTGGAAACCCATATATACCTTTTAAAACGTACTAAATCCACCCTACCCCGTAACCCTCTATTTTTTTCTTTCATCCGTGTGCCTTTCTAAGACTCTCTTAAATGCCCCTAATGTTTCAGCCTCCACCATCATATCCGGCAAGACATTCCAGGCACCCAGATCTCTCTGTATAAAAAACCTACCCCTGATGGCTCCCATAAACTTCCCTCCCTTCACTTCGTTCATATGTCTGTTGGTGTTTACTATTCCTGGTCTGGGAAACAGGGGGCTGTCTGTCCACCTTATTTATGCTTCTCATAATCCTGTATACCTCTATCAGGTCTCATCTCATCTTTCTGCTCTCCAAAGAAAATAAATCCCACTTCTGCTACCTTGCCTCATAAGACTTGTTTTCCAATCCAGACAACATCCTGGTAAATCTCCTCTGCACCCTCTCCATAGCTTCCACATCCTTCCTAAAATGAGGTGACTAGAACTGAACACAATATTGGCACAACTCTGGTCCTCATGTTGAAAATGGGAACTACAGATTCCAAAGATGATGAAAAGCTTAGAAGCAAGCTGACCTCTCTTATACCTGCACCAATGAAGCAACTAAACATATCTGAGTTCTCACAAACACATGTGAAGCCAAATATCCCAAAGATTATGGTGCCCTGAAATGAGGGACTATGTATAAAAAGTGCTGTAATTTCTACATGGTCAAACAAAAATGTATACAAATAACCTTGAAGAAAATCTGGAAGGTGCACTTTAATTGCATGTGAATTGTTTGATTACAAATTTAAAACTGTGGAACACAGGGGCAAATAAAGGGAAGAACAGTGTATTTGTCCCAAACATTAAGGAGGACATTGTAGTTATCTCACAGAGAATAAAATAACTAAAGGTCTGCCAGGACAGTATTGCTCTCTAATCAATGTAATGAATTTTCTGGTCATGGAAACATTGTGGTCCATGAGAGTTTGCTGTGCTCAAATTGTATGCCATATATCCTACATTACAGTGGTATGAGCCTTTAGAAGTATCTCATGGACTGGAAAGAGTTGAGCAGGCCTCTCAAATTTTCTCTCAAGGGATTGAAAGAGCCAGATGTGTCAGGGTGGGAGATGTTTTCAGGCACAAGATATGTTGCAAAGAATTAATCAACGTGCTTAAGCTGATAAATCACTTGGTCAATCCAAAAATAGGAATTTTAATTCCATACATTCTTGCCACAGTGACATGTCTGTACATGACCTCATGCACTGTCAAAGTGAGGCTACCCTCAAAGGGGAGGAACAACACCTTACATTCTTTCATGCAGTTTAAAATCAGACAGTATTAATGTGGACCTCCAATTTATGTTAACCACCTCCTCCAAGCTTCTCTCTTTCCCTATCCCTCTGTCTCCTTTCCTCCAGCTCCCCACCCCCTGCCATTGCCCCTCCTATCAAAGAGCTATTACTTCTTCCTATCACCTCAGCTTTTTGTCTCTTCTACCATCCCACCTACATCCATCTGTGATCTCTTACCTTTTAGCCTGTTCTCCCCACCTCTATCCCCTTGTCCTTTCATTCAGGTGCCTCTCCGTTTTTTCTCATATCTGACAAAGGGCCCAGGCTCAAAATGTTGTTTACTCTTTACTTCGTCTGGATGCTGAGTTTCACCAGCACATTTGTGCATTGCATAGAATTTGACAGACTTGAAAATACCTCAAGGATTTAAGCACAAGCTTATTTCACCAAAGAATGCCAAAGAAAGCCTTGTTTATAAGAGATAAGTTTGATGCTGGCCTGTAGCTTTAAGGTTGGTTGGAGGGGTTCATAAAACTCTGCAAACTCTCTTCTTCCAATTCTCAACTTGAAATAATGTTAATGAAATCACAAGGTGAGTAATGCTTCTATAAGATAATGTACTATTTCAAAAAATCTATCACTTTTAGAATAGTTCATTGGATGTTGTGACTCATATCAGGGAGGAAAAGCATACCAGGAGGCTATTTTAAAATGTTCCAAGAAGCTGTAAAGATCAGGTCATTGTGCCCTTCACAGGTCAGGATTTAGCCACTGTCGTGGATGCTGTGGTTCGGAAATAAATGTTTACTCACCTCCAGTGGGCATCTGGAAGAATGATATTGCTTCCTTTTGACGCGAGGTGATTCTAAACCGAGAGATGCTATTTAAAACCATCAGCAGCTGTCCAATCTTTGACATAAAAAGAAAAGAGAGAAAAAAAATATTTATGTAGTCCATACAGGATATTTCATCTTTTCCTCTCTTGTGTTGGTCATGCACATTTATGCTTCAATCATTTTTAAACTGAGTGAACATTTCAGTAGCTCCAGTTCAAAGGTTGGCTTCATAAATCTTCCATCTCTGTGGCCAATCAGCTGTAAATGTGCAGGAAACTCATGGGATGAAAAGCATTAATAGTTATTTCAACTTCATTCAATGAGTCCTTCTTAACCGCTTCCTTGCGAGGATTTTCCTGCTCCTTTTGCGGAAAGAAAACAAGTTATGAGCTGGTATTTATATTTAAATTTGAATACTCTTTAATCCTCTGCTCTAATCCAAGTAAAATGGACCTCCAATTGTTAACAAACTGAGAAAGTAGGATAGATTGGGTTAACAAGAAAGAACACGAAGTTCAAAATCTTCTAAAGGGATTGTATAAAAAAAAGCTTTTATTTCCAGAATGTTAGATAATAATTCACAGAATCATGCAGAAGAAATGGTGAACAATGGCACTCACTCTCTCTTACCAATTCCCAGTTTTACCCACTCCCTCATGATTGCCCCAGACCATTGTAGGTTTATCAATCTTCCTTTCATTATTCATTCCACTATAAATCCTCATGCAAGCTTGAATGGGATGGTTTGCGAGGCCCCCTTCAAAGAAATCTCAAACAAGCCAGCCAGGGACAGATCATGAACTCCATTGTTACAGAATAATGAGAACAGACATCAGCTTTATATTCCAGCTCTCTTTAAGTTTAGTAAATTCAAATTCCTTAGCTTGAGTGGTGGAATTGGATTTCATGTTGTCCTGATATTACCAATCCACTAACATTATCACTATGTCATATACTACATCCAAGGAATTACAATGGACAATGAAAGTTTTGCTTACTGAACACTTTTGGGTGTATTTTATGGATTTCGACCATGAAAATCACCTTAAAATGTCTCTATCATGTACTGGATATAACCTTTTTTTTTGTGATTTCTTGCCATATTTTAAGTCTACTAATATATTGCCCACAAAGCACAATTTTGGTCAGTCCAAGCATGCCTGGGCATGTGCTCAGTGCAGATGCTATGCCAATGTTGTCTTAGGCGTGGGCATGTATAGAAGACATTTAAAGATATTATTGAAAATTTTCTTGGCAATCTGCAGCCAGCAGATTGACAACATGTTTCAAGCATTCAAAACCATGAAGTGTAAAATGCTATTGAAAATTCATTTTCTGCATTTGCACTTGGACTTCGTCCTGATGAACAGGATATTCACCAGGACATTGCGACCATGGAAAAGTGGTATCAAGGCACTGGAATCCATCAATGCTGGCCAGCTACCGTTGGACACCGACACGAGGGGCATCGGTTGCTGAGTACAAATGAAACTCAATGGCAAAACATGTTTCAGTCAGTTGCATCATTATGTGATTAAACATGTTAAATTCAATCAAAGTTAATTTAATGTTTCTCCAACTTCTTACATGATATGAAAAATTTGAAATGACCTTTGTGTTCAGCTAGAAGTTATCTATCATAATCCCCAATTTTTTTTCAGGGAGCAAACCTTTTGAAATAATGTGTTGTGCAGTGTTTTTAGATGGATGGATAGATAGAAATTTAGACAGATAGATAGAAAGAAAAATAGTACTGCACAGCAAGGGGCATTCATCCCACAGTGCTGTGCTGATCTTTATAAATCTGCTCCACCATCAAACCAACCCTTCCCTCCCTCACAGCCCATACCTTTCCTTTTCTTCTGACATCCATATACCTGTCTAAGAGTCTTGTCTCTATTGTGCCAGCCTCTGTCACCAGTCCCAGCAGTACGATCCAGGTACCCACCACTCTCTGTGTAAAAATAGATGTACTTCTGACATCTCCCTTAAACTTTCCTCCGTCCACCCTAAAAGTATGTCATCTGATATTGGCCACTGTTGACCTGGGAAAAGGTGTTCTCGGTTTAATCTATTATCCCTCATTACCTTATACACCTCTATTAATTCACCTCTCATCATCTGTCACTCCAAAGAGAAAAGCCCCAACCTGATTAATCTTTCTTCATGACAGGTTCTCCAACCAGGTAGTGCTCTGGTAAATATGACCTGCATTCTCTCCAAAGCTTCCACATTCTTCCTATAATTGTTTAACCAGAGTTTTATATAGATGCAACATTACCTCATCGCTCTTGAATACCATCTCCTGACTATTGAAGGCCAGCACATCATACACGTTCTTAACCACCTTATCAACTTGTGCAGCAAACTTGAGGGATGTATAGAATTAGACACCAGGATCTCTCTGCTCCTCTGCATTGCTAAGAATCCTGCCATTAACCATGTACTCCACCTTCAAGTTCAACCTTCCAAAGTGCATAACTTCACATTATTATGGATTGATTTCTATTTGTCATTTCTCTGTCCAACCCTGCATCCTTTCTATATCCTGTTGTAACCACAACACTTCCAACCTCCTTGTCATCTGCAGATTTACTAACCCACCTCGCCACTTCCTCATAGAAGTAATTCATAAAAATTACAAAGAGAAGGAGTCCCAGAACAAATCTCAATGGAACATCACGAGTCACCGACCTCAAGATAGAATACACTCTATGTGCTACCACACTCTGCCTTCTGTGGGCGAGCTCATTTCAAATCTATGCTGCCATATTTCCATGGATCCCATGCCTCATAACTTCCTGGATGAGCTGCCACTGTTTTTAATCAGGTTACAAATATACAGTATATGTACAATCAAAATCAGAATCAGAATTTACTGTCATGAACAAGCCATGAAATTTGGTGTTTTATGTGCAAACATTCATATTTTAAACCATTTTACAACAATAACTATATAAAAATTAGTGCACGAAAAGTAAGGCAGTGTCTTTGGTTCATTGATTATTCAGGAATCCGATGGCCGTGGGGAAGAAGCTGTCCTTGTGCTCAACTTTAGGCTCCTGTATCTTTTCACCCAATGGTAGCAGAGTGAAGAGGGCATGGCCTGGGTGGTAGGGGTCTTTGAGGAGGCTGCTTTTTTAAGGCACCACCTCATGTAGATGTCCTCGATGGAGTGAAGTCTGGTGCCTGTGATGTCAAAGGCTGAAAAAACAACCCTCTAGAGTTTTTTTTTAATCCTGATTTTGGCACCTCCATACCAATCAGTTTTGCAACCAGCCAGAATGCTCTCCACGGTACACTTACAGAAGTTTACGTGAGTCTTTGGTGACATACCAAATCTCTTCAAGCACCTCCCAAAATATAGCTACTGGCAAGCCTTCTTCAGGATTGCACTAACGTGGAGGCTCCAGGAAAGATCATCAGAGATTTTGACACCCAGGAATTTGAAGTTCTTGACCCTCTACACTAGGGATCCATCAATGAGGACTGCATGTGTTCCCCTGACTTCCTCCTGATGGATAGAGAGAGAGAGATGGAGAGGGGGAGAGAGAGAGAAAAGGAAAAACAGATGCATAAATTGACAGATAGAGAAATAGAAAAAGAAATATTCAGAGAAAGTGATAGATCCAGAGAATAAAGTGAAAGGAAATGATAAGGATTAATTTGGATTGAAATAGTTTCTGCTTCCTTTTCAGGCTACATAATCTAGACCATAATAAAGTATGCTGTTGTTTTGTTTCCAAAGTGCTGGAGAAATTCAGCAGGTTACACAGCGACTCTGGGAAACAAAGGAACATAACCAATGTTTCAGGCCTGAGCCCTCGTCAAGGTATGAGCAAATATTAGGTACCTGAATAAAATGATGGGGGGGGGAAGAGGAGAGGAGGTAAGGGAGAGGAGAGCATGTCAACAGGCAAGAGGTGATACGCTCTCTGCTTTGCCGTTAACATTTTGTCTTTTTTTTCAAACTTTATTTAAAACTTTCAAAATATTATCAAACAATACATGAAATAAAAATAAAAATAAACTACAACTAAAGCCAACCCACCCACCTCCCTCCCCCTCAGCAAACCCAGCAAGGGGAGCAACAAAAAAAAACCGTACAATACCTTAAGATATTACTAAACCCATACATTTCAAATAAGGTGACCACATTTGAACAAAAAAATTATAATTAATCATACAAACCATATAAATACAAGATCTAAGTTGCCAATGAACTATATTCACTTCAACATCATCCTTCCAAGAAATCGCCACACATTTACACGCAATAGCTAATGCTAGACGAAGAAAAGTGATCTGAAACTTATCCAACCCTAAATCATTAAATAGGACAGTATAACCTACTGTTAACATTTTGTCTAAAGTAATGATGACTTCAATATTTTATAACAATGGTGAAAGCAAAATATCCAGATTTTATTTTCTTTTATAAGCTACTTTCCTGTGGTTCCATGAGATTGTGGACCAGATGACAGTTAAACTCTTCTGAGCCTAAGCTGTGAGTTTTATGTGATAATGTGACAAAGCAGCATTACAGTTGGGTTCTGTGCCTGTCTTCATTCCACAGAACAGTCTGGCGGTGATGTGGCTGGAATTAACGTCTTATGGCTTTTACTTACATCAGCTGAGTATACTTTCTTGATTATCTTGCCAGATCCTGCAAGGGACTAAGTGGCTGGCAATGAAGGTCTAGCTCTGTGCGTAATGAGAAGGCCTATGTGGCATAATAGAGTTAGAGTCATATAGCAGGGAAAAGACCCTTCAGCCCAACTCCTCCAAGTCCCATGTGCCTGCATTTTGTTCATATTCTTCTAAGTCCTTCCTATCCATGCTGTTTTTAAATGTCTTTTAAATGTCAATATTATGCTCACTCCTTTTCTATAGAAAATATCTGTAAGAGGAAGAAAATAAATTATCTAGAATGTATGAAAACAATGCTCCAACATTCAGTACCATTTACTGATCAATTTATCCAGGTAAAGTAGATTAAACCAATTTTGAATTTCACTTTGGTGCTTTAGCCTCATACATAAATTCTAATTATTAAATTATAATTATAAATTAATAACCTTTGAAATTCTGCAACCAAATGTCACTGTATTTATTTGCAGTCACACTCTGGTTTACAAAATAAGATAAATATAGTGCCAAGAGCATTGTTTCCTGTTTTGATTTGCATTAGGAAAATTCTGAAGAGGAAGGTTGTCCTTAAGAACATTTCCCTTTGTGCCTTATTAAACAAAACCTCTGCTTTCATTCTGAATGGACGACCAAAGGTATTTTGAATGAATCTTGTCAGTTTGATTATACTATTGATGGTTCCTGTGTTTCAGGAAGATTCCAGGCTGTTTTCCTTCTGATGCTTGAGATTAATCTTGAGACAGACTATTTCATGCAAAACTAGTGCAGTTGAAGACGTGCAATTTGGTCCTTTCCTTTTCCTTTGCTTTGTAGCAGATAGTTTTAAAGCGTTTGATGTGTGTGTGTATGAGGATGCACCGTGTCCTGCCAAATGCATGTTTTAATTCCGTTTGATGCCTAATCCAAGCAAGCTGTATTTGATTTTCCTGATATGACTGTGGGATACATCTTGCTAACCTCTTATTTAGTGTCAGTTGAAAGTAGTTTTATTTTCATTATTATTGAGACAGAGTTAACAAATATGTAAGAAGGAGCATCTTTATTGAGGAACATTGTTGCAGAGTTTGGTCCTTCACTCATCACATTCAATCAGATAGTCTTGGAGCCTGCCTGCTAGCCCCAAAGAGAAAATTCACAGATTGAGCCTGCACATTGGGCAATAGCTTGACATATTCCTGGGATAGAACTCTTTGGAAATTCCAAGTTTTGTTTCCACTCAAGAGACCCGGGCACAACATTTTAGATTGGCATTGCAGAGTAGGGCTGACAGAGGTTACAGTGCAACAGATTCCACCTCTCAGATGAACCATTAAATCCATGCCACATTCACCTTCTCAGATCAATGTTAAAGAAACAGTGACACTTCACTCAAGAATAATGGCTGCAGTGCAACCTTCAATCAATATCACCGAAACAGATTATCGGAATTTTCTATGGCAAATTGATCTTATCAGGAACAATCATGTCAGTCACTTCTCTCTTCTTCTGAGAAAACCTTCTGGATCTGTCAATTGAATCACAGACTGCTGAGTGCATTGCAAAGTCTTGAACTCTCAAAATATTTTCTAAAAGATAAACACAAATTTAAACAGAAGCAAGGTATTACAATTATCTAGTTATCAGTGCAGTTGTACAGTTGTATAAGTAAACCAACTGAGCTTTGGTTCACATTTGAACTGGAAATACAAAGCCTTTCCGATTAAAGGATGAAAGTCTTAATTTCTACATTCCCTCCCCCCCCCCACACTCTGACAAACCAACATTATTGGTTCAGTTATGAACACAATCTGTTCAGTATTTGCTCATTAGAATATTTTTCTCACTTGAAGAACGGGATCAAGATGGCAGCTTCAATGCAGTTTCTGCTGCTGTTTTATCTTATTGTTACCCTGGGAAGCTATGTTCAAGAAGGAAGTTCTGCATCTCACACTCTCCTCCTCTCACAGACAATGTGAGAGTCATGGATTTGGGCTGATTGTGAAAATTAAAATAGGCATCCGGATTTTTATTACTCTCAGTTTCGTCAAAGACTTAGGGTCAAGGCTGCTCCATATTGTAATAGCAATCAGGTTAAATTTCCTGATTTGTGGCAACCGGGACTATTTCCAGCATGGATGCATAGTCATTTTAAATGACAAGCAAAATTGCATCATCTTGTGATCGTATGACCAGGAAGATTACTAAAATGAAGGCCAACAAGAGGTGTCTAAGAGTTTTACAGACTTTTCCTGAGCCCTTTAAACACAAATAATTCAAGTTCTGATGCCTTTCCCTGGATGTCTAATAATAATATTGCACTTCAGTCTAGAAAATTGTGAGCTGGTGTTTTTCAGTGGGAAGAATCAGAATACCACAACCTCCTTTGAAATTTGTGCCAAAATGGCAAAGAAAAGTGAGGGATCCTTTGGTAAAATGCAATGGAAATAGTGATACATGTTATTTGATCTATTAAAAATTATATAGCTTGAGAGGATTTTTTTGTGAGAGAGTTGTAAAGCAAGGAAGTCATGTGAATCATATTGAAATGTGGCCGAATCATTCAAGAGTTGCCATTAACATTTGTTTTCCTTATTATTGATAGGATATAGATGCCAAAGTATCTGGTCAAGGATAATACTGGTACTGAAGAGGCAATGCCATAGATTTACAGGATAGACCTGCTTTCTTTTGGTCGACATCACATCAATGACATATTCCAATTCTAATCCTGCTAAGTACAAGAAGGACTGAGGGGTGACCAAACTGAGATGTTTAAAACTTTGAACAGGGTTTGATAGGGTAGAAGTTGAAATAAGAAGAAATGAGACAAAATGAAAGAAGTTCAGTTCAACTTTGTTTATTATCATCAAATGTACACGTTCAATCAGGCAAAAGAGCATTTCTTGGGACCATAATGCACACACGCATCATGAAATAAAGAGTACATAATAATACACGCACACGCACACGCACACGCACGCACACACGCACATCAGAGGCACAGTACCCATTGTCGATCATGGCCATTGGAGGCCAAGAAGATATATATACATGAATAAATATACAGTCTAATTTAAGATAATTATATTTAAATGTTTTGGGATGGTTTACTTTGTTCAGCAATGTCACAAGTAAAACACAAAAATCTTCAGACTAACATGGTTGAAGTAAAAATATAATGGTGGAGAAACTCAGCTGGTCAAAAAATATCTTTTATCGAGCATATATATAAAGATAAATAACCAACGTTTCAGGCTTGAGCCCTTCATCGAGGTATTATCAATCTCACAGTCTACCGGTCTTGATCTTGATGCTCCTGTACCTCCTTCTTGATGGCAGTGGGTCAAAGATGCTGTGTGCAGGATGGTCTTCGATAATTTTTTGAGCCTTATTTATGCAACTCTCCAAGAAAATACTGTTCAACAAAGGAAAGGGAGACCCAAGTGATCTTCTCAGCTGTATTGATGATCTCTGTATTGATCATCACCAAACCAGACAATGATGCAGCCAGAAAGGAGATTCTCAATTGTGTTCTTATAAGAAGTTGTCAAGGTGGGGGCCAGTACCCTTGCCCTCTTCAACATCCTTAGGAAGATTAGGTGCTGCTGCGCCTTCCTGACAGATGAGGAAGTGTTGTCGATCCAGGATAGGTCATCCTTCATACAGACACCAATGAATTTTGTACTCTGTACTCTGAACCATTGTTGTATAATGGAGAATGGTCAACTTTCGTCCTCCTGAAGTCCACAATCATCTCCTTTGTCCTGTCTGCATTGAGACTCAAGTTTTGTTTTCACACCATTTTATAACTCCCCCAACCTCCTCTCAGTAAGCTGACTAATGATTGTATCATCTGTAAACATAATGATCCTGTTTGAACTGAATCTGCCAGTGCATTCATGAGTCATCAGCATGAACAATAGTGGACTGAAGATGATGGGATGAGGTTTTGCCACCAACCTGGACTCATTGTGGTCTTTCAGTTGAGAAGCCTAGAGTTCAGTTGCAAAGAGAGAGTGTTGAGTCCCAGTGAGGACAAATTATCCACCAGCCTCTGAGGTAGGATCAAGCTGGTCAATGAACAACTGCCTGGCATATGAGGCACCGTTCTCTAGGTGGGTCAGGATGGGCCAGAAGGTCAAGGCTATTGATTCATCTATGTATCAGTTTTGACAGTAGGCAAACTGGAATGGATCCAATGTCATTGGAAGGTGTAATTAGAAATGATTCATTACCAGTTGCACAAAGCACTTCAGGATTGAGTGGGGGGGGGGGGGGAGAAAATGGCACTGTATATATTTGAAAAGGAAAATGTATGTATCATGGTCAATGTGGTTTATGGTGTGAAAAATAAAAAAATAAAAAAATAAAGGATTGAAGAGGTTAGTGCCACTGGACAGTAGTCATTTTGTCCAGTTACCGTTGCTCGCTCGAGTATCGGGATGATGGTAGCTGCCTTTAATTCTGCCTTGAATTGAGACAGTTGACTGCTGCAGTGAGATATTGAAGATCCACTTATTGAAGATCCCCTTGTTGAAGATCCCCTTGTTGAAGATCCCCTTGTTGAAGATCCCCTTGTTGAAGATCCCCTTGTTGAAGATCCCCTTGTTGAAGATCCCCTTGTTGAAGATCCCCTTGTTGAAGATCCCCTTGTTGAAGATCCCCTTGTTGAAGATCCCCTTGTTGAAGATCCCCTTGTTACACAGATCATTGACTGCTCCAATACCACTATTGTGATGTTACTTTTTCTTTATTGCACGAGAGTAGCTTTGGATATTTGGTACCTTTCTTTTATATTTTTCATCTTTTTTTAATTTAATGTATGCTATTTTAGTTATTTTTTTCTTTATGAAGTGCCTGTAAGATACTGTATATGTCAATAAACTCTACCATTATCATTCGTTGTCAATGGAGTAAGCATATTTATAACCATATAACCATGTAACAATTACAATATGGAAAGAGGCCATCTCAGTCCCTCTAGTTCGCACCGATTTAAGTGAATTCCTCTAGTCCCACCTACCCGCTCCCTGTCCATAACCCTCCAATCCCCTCACATCCATATACTCATCCAACCTTCTCTTAAATGACAACATTGACCCTGCTGCAACCACCTCTTCCAGAAGGTCATTCCACTCAGCCACCACTCTCTGTGAAGAAGCTTCCTCTCATGTTACTATATAATTTTTCATGATTTTGCCAAATAACTGGCCTTGAATGTATCAATCTCACAGAGCTGTACAGAGGATATCTTATCTCTCTCCAGAGCCACATT
The DNA here is from genome assembly GCF_036971445.1 of Narcine bancroftii. Classification (NCBI taxonomy): domain Eukaryota; kingdom Metazoa; phylum Chordata; class Chondrichthyes; order Torpediniformes; family Narcinidae; genus Narcine; species Narcine bancroftii. Next base: position 86,760,990 of record NC_091472.1, on the reverse strand, counting down.
AACACATTACATTGATAAGCTTATCTGTGAAGGAGAGCAGTTCTACATCTACTTTATGGATGTAATATTGTAGAACCTAAAGGGCCTACCTGTTAACATTTAGGTCAGAAATGTTTAACTGGCAGTGTTAGGATTTACTTGTGATGATCTCAGAGAGGAGAAATTTCTCCTGGATGATGATTGGATTGGACAGCACAATGGTGCAGCGAGTGAAGCTGGTGCCTCAGAGCTCCAGCAATCCAAGTTCAATCCTGTCCCCTGCATCCCCATTGAACTCTGGTCTCCTTCCGCCCTTTGGCGGAAGGTAATTGGCCATTGGAAGTTACCCCAATAGTGGAATGTGGGGGAAGTTGATGGTAATGTAGGGAGAAGAAGTTACAGGGGAAATGATTGAGAGGATGAATTGTTCAACATTCACTTAATGGACCAAAATGGTCTTTTCTTATGATATAAGAAAATATGGATAATTAGATTTACTAAAAGCCATAACACAAGGATGTGAATAACAGCAACTTTCATGTACAAAGCACAGCTAACATAATATATTGTCCCAAAGTACTAAATAAGAGGAATTCTCAAGTATAACTTGAAAAGAGGAGATATAAATATGACTGACCAAATGAATTGGATTTGGCGATAAGTTTTTAAAAATATAGAGCTGCAGCAGGTAACAAACCTTTTAGCCCACGAGCCTGTGTCACTCAAATACATCAATTAACCTACAGACTTTGTATGTTATTGGAGGTTTTGGACGTTAATGGTGAAAGAAGAGGAAATGTCATGGAAAGCTTGAATGAGTGCAATTCTGAGCAGAGGATCGTGTCAGCTAAAGACAGTATTGATGGTGGAACAATTAAAACAGAGAATGAACAAATGGCTGACTTGGAAGATCACGGGATCCTAGAGGGCAGGTGGAGATTTCAGAAATAAGGGGCATGGAAATTCTAGAGGGATTAAAGATGAGATGAAAATCATAAAAATAACGTAATCCAGACTATGGGCCAATGAAGATTAGGAAACAAAGGGAGCTAGGCACTGAGCATCAAGCTTCCAGTTGTCCAGATCTAAAATATTCATGCAATTCTGCTTCAATGGCCAAAACCTTCAATATTTCTCTGGAAAGTTTTTTTGTTGCAAAATTTCAAGTACCTCTGGCACCACTGTGCCCTCAACTTCTGTTCACTCAATTTAAACTATTTAATTTAAAACTATGCCATGAAAATCAATGCAACAAATATAAAATAAATGCATGAATGTTCTATCATTCACAAACAGGGTAATGGGATACTATTTTGGTTGTACTAAATGCCCTCCTTTCTGTGGCAAAGCTCAATTACATAGTTTCAGAGTTGAATGGTTGAAAATGTTGTTGAAGTGTCCATCTCTAGGTTGGATAGAAGGTTGGAAGCTGATTGGGTCTGGTGGAATGTGGACAAACCTTGAATGGTCTGGACCTGGTGCTGAGAGCTAGAATTGGGGAGGGTGGGGGCTATACGCAGTTATGACTAGAGGAAGTGATCTGAAACAGCAATAAGGTAAGTCACAGCACACATTTGGGCATGATGTCCTCTTTTGTTGAGAGTATGTCGGCAGGGGCATTGGAGGATTGGCAATGCCAACATGTTGGATGGAGATAGGACCTGGGGCTTTGAGAGTGAAGTTGGTGAGATGTTGATGGGGAAGTGAGTAGTGCAATGTGCAGTACAGGTACCGAATGGAGACTAATTCCTGATTTTTTATCGTGAAGACCCAGTTGTCTTGGAGAGTGTATGATAGTCACTCCTGGCACAGTGTGGCTAAGTCTTCCAACAATACTCTAAAAGGGAATTATGTCATTCCACATTCAGTTTTTGCAGCAATGGCAATTGAGCCATAAAACTTACTCATGGCAGAAAGACCCTGGACAAACTTCTGGACAGATGTGAAAAGATCTTCTTGGAATTTCACTATGGAAAAAAAATCAACAGTATTAGTTTAGAAATTGCAGTCCTTACATCATTGAATTTGTAGATGCTTAAACATTCCATCCTTTAACATTAATCTGGGGATTAATGTACATTGTACATGTATAGGGAAATATATGCTCGGTCGACCATAGAACTCTACATCATAGAAACAGATTCTTCAGTCCTTCTAGGCTGTGCCGAACTATTATTCTGCCGAGTCCCACTGAACTGCTCCCTCACCATATCCTTCCATAAACCTGTCCAATTTTTTTTAAATATCAAAATTGAAACTGCATTTACCCACCACTGTCTGTGTGGAGAAGTTCCCCCTAATGAAAGAACCATAGAACATTACAGCACAGAAAACAGACTCTGATTCTTCTAGTCTGTGCCGACCATCTACATGATCTTTTAGAAAGTTCGCTGATATATGATTCTGTTGTCGATGGGGCAACTTTTGGAGACATATAAAGAAGATGCCAAACATTTTGCTGCTTGTTGCCCAGACACAAAATTGTTTTGTTTTGTTACTTCAGAGACTTCACTTGGCTTAAATCCATTTGAATTGCTGCCCTCGGGGGACAAGGTGTTTGTATTACAGTAATCTGTTCAATACTTCTTGCAACTTCTTCCAAAAGGTAGAAATCCTCAAGCATTAAACATTTGCATACAGTGAAGATCTCATATCAAATTTTCACTATCAACATACATCAAAGGCTTGTAGATAGATTTAATTTAATCTTTCAGGTGTCCCATGTGACCTTTAAACATTTTCAATTGCAACATTCCTCAAAGAGTCACCAGTGAAGTGAAATGTCTATCAGCCAGTATCAGTTTTCCGCATGCCAATGTCCTTTTATACCTAAATCTATCTTTCATTGATATAGAGCTGGATTAGTCTTGCAAAAGTGATTGCAAACTATAATTCAAATTATTTTTGATGCGTGTATTGAATTTTTTTTCTGGGATTAAAAGCGATACTTGTCTTAAACTGATATCCATCTTACCCTCTGCATTTTAAGCTGTTTTTTAAAAAATATTCACACATGAACCTGACCCCGTTACACCTTCTCTTTCTGCCAGGTTTTGGACTTCCTAATGATATTTGTCGAGGCCAATAGCATCAGTAAATCTGACTCAAAGTAAGCCAAGCTTAATAGATCAGAGTTACACTGAGCCTTGCGCCAGTGATAATGAGCAAAATTCTAGGATAAAGCCTTGATATAGTGTTCAATCTGAGTGCCATAGTAGAAGGTGCAGTCTTTTGTACGAGACTTCAGTTTGATGTCTTAATGGGAAGTATGAAGAGCAATGGGTTTATCTGGAAGGAAGATGTTGCTCTCAGTATCTTGGCTAATATTTATCCTTCAACCAATGTGACTAAAGCAAACTAATTGGTCTTTGCTGTGGTTTGTTGGAATGATTCACCATCACATTGCCATGCTTCTATGTAATTGCAGACTTTAGATCTCATGAGCAATGGGACAGGTTTGAACACCTAGAGGTTGTGAAATTCACAGCAAAAATACATATCTTCCTCTCTTTTCTTTCTTTATCAATGAACCATTTTTCAGGTTTGTAATTTAAGCCATCATTTAAAATAGGTGATGAAATTTATATTGCATATGTATACAGAATTGAAGTAAGCTGTCATTGCTCACAATTTCTGCCATCGATGTCAAGAAAGCTTCCCCTTAATAATGCAGGTACAATGTCAGCTATATAATTATTTCATACAAAAATCTTCACATCAAAATTTCAAAGGTTTATTGACCACAATTTAAAACATGTTTTGCTTTTCATAATTAATTTAGTTGATTAATTAAAATAAACAATTTATCTGAATTAATCTTGCCTGAAGTGAATTAGCACTTCCCAAGATACTATAATCATAGTCCCGCCAAAGAATAAAAGACAAATCTACAGCTTGACGTAGGAATTATATCATACTCAAGCTTATAAAATGCTTTTAATGGACCAAGTTTCTTTACAGGAGAGCATAAATGGACCTTAGTCCAAAAGTGATCAAAGGTGTGGCTGCAAAAGCAAGATTTCAAGGTGTTTTGTGGAGAGGACGACAAAGTGAACAGATAAGATGGTAGTGGTGGGAGGAGTGGGACAGCCCAGAAGAAGATAGAGGAGATTGAATATACTATGACTGGAAGAACTTAGAGCAAGGTGACTGTGAATTTAAGAGAAGAAGTGGTGGTAAGTGTGCCAGGACAGGTGTACATAGTGTGACGTGCTCCCATTTTTCAGGTCATTTTCATTTGTGTGGGTCTGCCACTTTAAGAGAACAGATTTAACAAAAGCCTGCAGGCTTTGGAAAGTGACTGTGAAGCTGGCAGCAGGCTTTGAAGACATTGCATTCCTAAATGGATACATTCAAAGAAAAGCAAAGCAGTGTCTCTAAAACCCAGGTGCAGAGACCATGTGACCAACAGATTAAGACTGAACACACAGTTTTGCTCAGGGGCCATTTTAAGAAGGCAGCACAAGAGAAACATCTCTTCGATCTCCTTTGTGAGAGTGAGAAACCGACTCGGCCTCATTGTGTGGTTATAGACAGAATGTCAAATTTTCTCCTTTTGCTTACCAAGGGATTAGAAACCACTTCGATTGACCCCCGAAAAGGATTTTAAAATTGCAAAAGAAATACTGCACTCTACTTGACTGACCCATGAAAAGGTTCTAAATGCTAAAGAAACCATTCATCTAAAAAGGACATTTTTCTGAAGTACCTCAGCTAGGGTGTTCATGAGTTAATCAACCTTCTGTCACCCTCGGTCTCTTTCATCCACTTCATGAACTGCTCCTTCCATCTAACTGTGTGTTTCACCATTTTAAAGTCTGCTTGGCTCACCATTCATCTAAGGCCTGCGTGCCTCAGCCATCTAAAGCCTGCATGTCTCACCATTCATCTAAGATCTCCCTGGGTGCCTCAACCATCTAAAGCCTGCATATCGCATCAATCTCAAGCCCTTGTGTCATCACTGAATTTCTGAACTTTGAACTTTGAACTGCCTTCCCAGAATTGAGCCTTGAGCTGCAGTGGCTTGGGATATTCCACACACCCCGATATATTCGCGCATAGTTAGAGTTTAAGTTAGATAAGTTAGTTAAATTAGAGTAGGTGTTATATAATTGTTGATTAATAATTAAAAATATTATTTTAAATATAATACCATCTGACTAATCTTTATCACTGCTGTTGTGTTTGTAACTATAGAATATAGAACAGTTTGAGCTCTTCAGGCGATGATGTTGTCCCGACCCATATAAACCTACTCCACCCCAATCTAACCCTTACTTCCCTTACAGCCATAACCCTCCACTTTTCTTGCATCCATGTGTCTATCCAAGTGTCTTTTAAATAACCCCATTGTAGCATCTACCCCTAGCAATGCATTCTAGGTACACACCACCCCCTGTGTAATTGACCTCTGATATCTCCCCCAAACTTTCCTCCACTTACTTGAAATGGATGTCCTCTGGTATTGGCCATTGCCACTCTGGGAAAAAGGTTTTGGCTGCTCAACCTTTCTGTGCCCCTAATAATAAATTAAGTTGCTCTCAACCTCCACCATTACAAAGAGAAAACTGCCAGCTTGCTCGACATTTCTTCACAGGTTACTTTCTCCAATCAAAGCAGTATCGTGGTAAATTTCTACACCCTCTCCAAAGCTTCTACATCCTCCTCATAATAAGGTGACCAGAAATGAACACAATACTCTTAAGTTCAAAGTTCAAATTTATTGTCAGAGTACATACAGGACATTGCATACAACCCTAAGATTCCTTTTTCCTGCAATCCAGGCAGAATCTCCTTATCAGTAACTGTAAAGTGTACACAAGAAGAAAGATACAGATACAAAACAGAGAAATGTAAACAAATAAATGTAAACAAATTGTGCAACACTGAAAAAATCTGTAACAAATGAGCAAAGTCAGCATCCTTAAAGTCTCTGATTGACTGTCTGATGGTGGAAGAGTAACAACTGTTTCTGAACTTGATGGTATACATCTTGTAACCCCTATATCTCTTTCTGATGGCAGCAGGGAGAGTAGAACATGTCCTGGATGCTGTGGATTCTTGGTGATTGGTGCTGCTCTCCAATGGCAACTTTCCATATAGGTTTTCTCAATGATGGGGGGAGTTTTGACTGTGATGTACTTGGCTGTATCCACTACCTTTTGCATGGCTTTTCACTCAGAGGTATTGGTGCCCTCATACCAGGCCATGATGCAGCCAGTCAGCACATTTTCCACCATACATCTGTGGAATGTTGCCAAGGTTTCCAATATCACACCAAACCTCCACAAACTCTTGAGGAAGTAAAGGTGCTGATGTGCTTTCTTCACAATAATATTAGTATGTTGGGTCCAGGAAAGGTTCTCCAAGATAGTGACTGCCAGGAATTTAAATTTGCTCTCCCTCTCCACCTCTGACCCCCCAATGATCACATGATGGTACACCTCTGGCTTTCCCTTCCTGAAGTCAACAATCAGCTCTTTGGTTTTGGAGACCTTGAGTGAAAGGTTGTTGTTAGTGCACTATTCAGGAGTGTTGTCAATCTCTCTCCTGCATACTGACTCGTCATCGCTTTTTATACAGTCCACTACTGTAAATTTATAGATGTAGTTGTTATACTAAGCCACACAATCATAGATGTAAAGCAAATATCGCAGGGGGCTAAGAGCACAACCCTGTGGTGCCCTGGTACTGATGGAGATTGTGAAAGATATGTTTTTGACAATCTGTACCAACTGGAGTCTGTAGTTGAGGAAATCCTGAATCCAATTGCACAGTGGGGTATTGAGGCCCAGCTCTTGTAGCTTGCTGATGTTTTGAGGGGATAATGGCATCAAATGCTGAACCACAGTCAATGTATGCATTGTTGCTGTTTATGGGGTGCTCCAGGATTTTGTGTAGAGCCAGTGAGATGGTATCTGTCATAGATGTGTTGTGCGGTTGCCAGTCTGGAGAGTAGTGGGACTAGAGATTTTTAGGAATGCAACTTTACCTCACTAATCTTGTATTCAATCCCATGGCTAATGAAGGGCAGCAAACCATACACCTTTTTTAATTAGCCTATCAACATGCATGACAATCATGAGGGATCTGTGGACTCAGATCTCAAGATACCGCTCTTCTCCACACTGCCAAGAACACACCCATTAACCTTGCACTCTGCCTTCAAGTTTGATCTTCCAGAGTGCATTACTTTATACTTTTCCCAATTGAACTACGTCTGCCGCTTCTCTGCCCAACTCGGCATTCTACCTATATCCCTTTGAAACTTATTAAAACCTCCTACACTATCCACAACACCTCCAACCTTCATAACATTCACAAAATTAGTAACGCTCCCCCCCACCCACCCAATTCCTTTTCCAAATCATGTATAAAAATCACAAAGAGCAGGTGTCCCAGAAGAGATCTCTGCAGAACATCAGATAGTCAGTAACTGAAGCTTGAGATCAATAGCTTGTTTTAACACACTGAGACTCAACGGAAAAGGGTGCTTCGATTTGAGAGCATAGTTGAGGAGGATGATAAGCCATGACCCGGTTGAATAATAGAGCAGGATCAGGGCATTTGTTCATGCTTGTGTGGATAATTTTCAATGACCAATATTTGAAAGAGGCTTGAAGTGATATATCTGGGGTAAGAGTAAAGCAGCCAGGAGCAAACAACAGAGTTTTAATTACCAGTCAAATAAACATTGTCCTCTCATTACGTTAACACCCACCCTACCATTGTTCAGCAAAAGATCTTGTAAAATAAAATAAAAATTGAATTCTAAACATGTTGGCATATTTTATTCTATACTTTGTTCAAACAATTGGAATTGTTGGTGGATTCTCCAGAAAAGAGGAAATGCCAAAATCCAAATCGAGATTTAAGAACTTGTATTCAAAGAAATAGCTTTCAGAGTTGATAAATTTTCTAACAATCTAGAAGAGGATGGTAAGGCTAGATTTGTCTTTCATCAATGTGAGGATGTTCACAAATTAGACCTTTTGTTCAGTCTAAGCTTTCAGATTTTCTCCGAATTTCCAACACTAATATTCTTGACCTGTTTTTTAATTTACAGTTTTATTTTCATGGTGGATTAATATCATGTATTTATAATAATTTATTGGATTTAAGATCAGTCTCCATGGCAGGGATCAAGAGTGAATGGGAACTTGATTTGAATGTAACATTTTCAGATGAAGATTGGTTCAGTTTGATTAACGATTCATCATTTTGTGCAAGGCATTGCTTATTACAATTTAAGGTGGTACATAGAACACACGTGTTCAAACTTAAATTATCGCATTTTTATGCAGATATTGGTCCACTATGTGAGAAAGGTTATATTTTTGAAGCTTCTCTGATCCATATGTTTTGGGAATGCCCAAATTTAGGCAGATTCTGGAAAGACAAACGTTATCCAATAATTCTTAAGATTAATTTAAAACCTTGCCCGTTAATTGATCTGTTTGGGTTTTCTCATGATTGAGATAGACCCATATCAGTATCTCAGGAAAAAGCATTAGCTTTTGCCACGTTGATTGCCAGATGAGCAATCTTACTGAAATGAAAAGATGATTCATCCCCTACTCCTACACAGTGGTTATATATGACATGATGTCCTATTTAAGATTAGAGAAAATTAAGTATAATATTAAAGGTATAAGGTTTCAAATTATGAAATGTGGGGCCCATTCTTTGTCAGAAAGATCTCATTACCAAGGCCAAGATAAGCAACAAGGAAAGGAAAAGGCTATTGTTTTGTGTGTAGGGAAAGGGGCTTTTCATCCTATTTACACCTGTAGAGTTCTTTGGATGCACTCCTTGCATCCCAGTGTAAACAGAGAAAATTGAGCATTGGGAAAGGCACAGAGTAGAGAGATAATAAGGAAGCTCAGGTTTACAGATGGGGGAAAACAGCAGTGAGGGCAAGAGTAAGGGAAGGGAAACAAACAAGTAATGTTTGTTGCTGAAACTTCTTTCGTTCTTGTGAATTGTTGGAAGGAGTGAGAAAAGAAGGAAGAGGAGGAAGGAGATCGAGGCAGAAGGAAAAAAAGGAAGGAAAAGAAGGAAAGGGAGTATGTGAAGAAGGAGGGGAATGGAAGGAAAAAAGAGGGGGAGGAGGGTGGATGAAAGGGCAGAGGGAGAGAATGCCAGGAGGAGAGGAAAGCACCGAAGCCAGACTCTGCAAAATTATAGAAGCAGGGTTCATGTTTCATTCGAATGATTTATAGAATTTTAAATCAGTGCATGGAGGGCAGGAAATTATTGTGTGAGGATAAACAAGTATGAAAACAAATCTTATTGTCCAGTAGTAAGTTGAAAATTGTGGTGTTTGCAACACCAGCTGCAGGTCAACTCTAAAGCTATCAGAAATCTAGGTGAAGATCTTGATGCTTGCAAAGATGAGTGTGAACCTGAAAGAATGGTAGAGATAGGAATGTGCATGACTTGAAGTTGATTTCATTTTTGAATGGGACATGTATGAAGAATCCATTTCACCAGAATGCATAGCCTATCATCAATATTCAATGCAGCAATTCACCTCGACTGCCTCTGCACTGCAACCCAAACCCACAATTCTGGACGATTATGGCAGCAACAAAATGATTATACTTCCTGCAGCATATTGCCCCATAATTCATCATCCAGACTTAAAAAATATAATTTTGTTGTAATTGTGGAATCTCAGAACTACCCTGTCAAGGTTAAGGAAGAGGTAGTGTTGGATATTCTGAAAAACATTTGGAGAGTTAAGTCCAAGAGATAAGTATGGGATATACCCCAAGTTAACATAGGAAGCAAAAGAAGAGAGGGCTTGACAATGGTACCAGAGGATTAGAGGATGGCCAATGTAGTTCCCTTGTTCAAGAAAGGTAATAGGGATATCCTGGGAATTATAGACATGTCAGTGGTGAGTAAACTATTGGAGAGGATTTATAGGTTCAGGATTTATGCACATTTGGAGAAGTATAGTTTTATTGGGGACAGTCAGCATGGCTTTGTCTCATGAGCCTTATAGAGTTTTTCGAGGAGGTGACAAAGCAAATTGATGAAGAATGGATGGTAGATGTAGATGCCCTTAGAGGTTATGAGGTATGGGATCATGGTTGCGTGGATTTGGAATTGACTTGCTCACAGATAGCAGAAAGTGGTAGAAGATGGAGCCTATTCTGCCTGGAGGTCAGTGACTAGTGGTGTTATGCAAGGATCTGTTCTGAGACCCCATTTCTTTGTCAATTTTATAAGTGACTTGGATACAGAAGTGGAGGAGTGTGCTGGTAAGTTTGCAGATTACATGAAAGTTGGAGATGTTGGGGATAATGTAGTAGATCGTCCTTGCTTACAATACATGAAAGACAGGAGTTGTGTGGACAGGTGGCAGGTGGAGTTCAATCCAAAAAAATGTGATTTGTACAAGATGTACAAGATTAATGGCAGGATACTTGGCGGTGGGAAGAAACAGAAGTATTTTGTGATCTAAGCCCATAGATCCCTTAAGGTTGCCCACAACGATAGGATGGCTGAGATGGCATATAACCATATAACAATTACAGTACAGAAACAGGCCATAGCGGCCCTTCTAGTCTGCACCAATTTAAATGAACTCCACTAGTTCCACCTACCTGCTCCTTGCCCATAACCCCCCCACACCAACTCCCTCACATCCATGTTCTCACCCAACCTCCTCTTAAATGTCAAAATTGACCCTGCTGCAACGACCTCTTCCGGAAGATCATTCCACTCAGCCACCACTCTCTGAGTGAAGAAGCTTCCTCTTAAGTTACTTCTAAAGTTTTGCCCCCTAACCCTTAACTTATGACCTCTCATTCCAATCTCTCCTACCATCAAGGGGAAGAGCCTGTTCACATCTACTCTATCAATTCCCCTCATAATTTTATATAACTCTATCAAATCCCCCCTCAACCTTCTACTCTCCTCAACCTTCTATGCTTATATGATGCACTGGTCTTTATTTGTCTGGGATTGAATTCAAGAGCTGCAAGGTAATGTTCCAGTGTTATAAACTGGTTACCCTGTACTTAGAGTACTGTGTTCAGCTCTGATCATTTATTACAGAAAGGATGTGAAAGCTTTAGAGGGGGTGCAGAGGAGATATAACAGGATGCCACCTGGATTAGACAATGTCTTATGAGGAAAGAATGATAGAACACGAGCTTTTTTCTTTGAAGCAATGGAGGATAAGTGGCGACTTAATAGAGGTGTATAAGATTATGAGAGCACAGGTAGAGTGGACTGCCAGCAACATGGTGACAACAGCCAATACCGAAGAACATAATTTTAAGGTGAGTGGAGGAAAGTTTAGGCAATATGTCAGAGGTAGGCTTTTTATCCAGAGAGTGGTGGGCACCTGGAATGCATTGCCAGGCCAGGGGTGGTGGTAGAGGCTGGTGCAATTGGGATGATTTGAGAGACAGTTAAATAAGCACATGATTGTAAAAAAATGGAGGGTTATGGACTGTGAGGGAGGGAAGGGTTGGATGGATTGTGAAGTAAATTTATTTAGGTCAGCAGAATATTATGAGCTGAAGGGCCTCTACTGTGCTGTGCTGTTGTTTTAATTTTAATTTAAAAAAAATTAGACATACAGCATGGTGATAGGCCCTTTCGGTCCAATTACACCTGATTAACTTACATAACTCCGGTATGTTTTGAATGGTGGGAAGGAACCGGAGCCCCTGGGGAAAACCTACACAGACACAGGGAGAACGCAAAAACTTCTTATAGACAATGTGGGATTTGAACCTTGTTCGCAATCGCTGGCGCTACGACAGTGTTGCATTAACCGCTAAGCTAACTGTACTGCCCATGGTACACTAACCAAGTTCTCTGTTCACTATCCCCATTTCACAGATAGAGTACCTTGTTCCAAGAGACCACAGTGATTTCAAGAAGGCAGCTCACCACCACCTTCTCAAGGAGAACAGAGGAGCAAACAATTGTAGCCAACACTTCAGCAGAAAGAATATTCTAGCCTTTACATTATGATAAATACTGAACATGGACCCCAGTTCTGGCAAAGGGTCTCGGAACTGATATGCTAACTCTGATTCTCTTTCCACACATGCTACCTGACCTGGAGGATGTTTGCAGCATTTTCTGTTTTTATTTCAGATTTCTAGCAACTGCAGGAACAGTTAAAAAAAGTAAACACATATAATGCTGGAGAAACTCAGCAGGTTAAACAGTGTCCTTTACATAGCAAAGATAAAAATACATAACCAACACTTCGGACTTGTGCCTTTCTTCAAGGTATGGAAAAATGTCAGCAGGCATCCGAATAAAAGGATAAGGGGGGAGGAGGCATGGGGAGGAGTGGTCACAAAGGCAGGAGATAATAAGTGGAGAAGGGAGGGAGGGCACAGCATGAAGCAAAGGGAGGAGGGATGGCTGGGTGAATAGAGATAGGGAAGGGAAAGGAGTGAGGGGGGGGGGGGTGACTGGGAGGGCAGCTTAGCAGAAACCGGAAAATGTTAATGCCACCTAGCTGGAGAGGGCCCAGACACAAAATCAGGTGTTGCTCCTCCACTGTACGAGTGGCGCAGGAACAGCATGGGTTCCTGCTGGCTGCCTTTAATTTGGTGACCCCCATGTCTGACCTCTGCCCAATTCAGAGGCGCTACTGTCAGAGATCACAAGTAGAGTATCTCCTCTACTAACATTAGGTTTTCTGAGTGCCAATATCTTTAAATTTAATTTTTAAAAGTTAGTCGTACAGCAGAGCAACAGGGCCCCATCAGTCCACAAGCCAGTGTTGCCCAATTACACCCAATTAACCGACAACCCCATATGTTTTGACGGGATGAAACCAGAGCACCCGGAGGAAACCCACAGATGGGGAGAAGGTGGAAACTCCTTTCAGACAGCACCACATTGGAACCTGGGCTGCTGGCCGTAATAACATTGCGTTAACAGCTATGCTAATTGTGCCGCCCAGATATCATTTCACTTACCTCCCCACAAAATTCTATCTCCATGTAATTTCCTCCAATTATAGTGAAGTTCTTATCACTGGCACCATAATGGGATAAATTGCATCTACCATACAAGCACAGATAGCTCAGCAGTTAGTGCAACATTATTATAGCACCAGCAATCTGTGTTTCAATGTGATCCTGTCCGTAAGGAGTTTATACATTCTCCCCATGACCACTGTGGGTTTTCTCTGGTTTCATTCCACCCTCCACAACATATGGGGTTGGTAATTTATTGGGTGTAATTAAGCGGCATGAGTTTCATGGGCCAGAATTCCCTTCTATCATGCTGTATCATGAAAACAAAATGAAATGCTTTTATTACAGTAGTTGGGAAAACAAGGAATCCACAAATTATGGCTATATACACCTAAATCTTGAATTAAAAACAGAACCCTCGAAAAACTGATTCAGCAGAAGTTGGCCATTGACATTTTAGGTCAAGACCCTGCATCAAAATTGGAAGGAGAAAGTACATCACTGTACAGGGAGCCACAAACAGAAAAATCGGTGTGGCAGAGGCAAGTGTGGGGCACGCCACTCCCGAAGCTTGCAGTGAGCATTGTCCGCGGAACATGGGTGCTCTGAAAAGGGCCAGCTAGTCTAGGCCTGGTTTCATCAAGGTGTAGAAAGTCACATCACGAGCACTGAGTGCAGTAGACCAGGCCATCTGTAAGGTCCCTGCAGCAAAGCAAGGGAAGAGATAAACGGGCAGGGGCTTACAACTCCTGTCGTTGCCAGGGAAAGGGATATGTGGGACGAGATGTTGACCAGGGATCTTCGAAGAGAGGGGTCACTATGGGAATCAGAAAGGAGGGGGAGAGAAAAAGATATCACTGTCAAGAATGTATTGGATATGAGGGTTGGTGGGGGTGAAAGCCAATGGACCCAGGAAGGGTGAAGCAAATGTATGAGGAATGAGGACTGCCTTCATTTTATTCTTATTTATCCATGAGAACCTTTCTGGTACCTATGGGAAACATATCCATGAAATACCATTGTTTGAGATGCATTTTATTTTTGGAAACACCATTTTTAAAATCCATATTCTGAATTACAACAGAACACTTGAATCAAATAGCCGAGTTCTTGTAAAGACAAATTGAGGCCATAATGACATGCTGTGATCCACATTGTTCACAGGTGATGTTGGGGCGCAATTCTTCTCACGCTGGAGAGCGGAAAACTCCCCCAACAATGGCTGCTGAGATTGGATGGGAACAACGGAAGTGCAAGCCAGTAGGAAGAGCTAACACTGAAACTGACCATTTTAGAATCAATTTGTGGATCCTCCACAATCTGGCTGAGCAGAAGATAAGGTACAAAGGTCTGAATGGCCTGGTCTTGTTCCCATGTGGGACAAAGAGGCTGCATCTTAGGCCATGAACCTACAACTGCCCTTGATACTGGTTGGTCATTCTGTTCATTATAACACCTGCAGCACAGTTGAGTAAACAAGGAAAGCATGAATCAAACACAGCTCAATGACTGGAATGAGTGTTCACACAACTTTAAGTCACTTGCATTATTTGCCACGGATAATGAGCAACATGTGTACTTACTGATAATCATTAAGAATGGCTGGCAAAGTTAACAGCAAACTAATCCTGCTGCACATTAACTATGGGGCTGCACACACCCTGAAGCTGATTGTTGGCAGAATAATGCTTCTAAGAGCTAGTTCACTTCAAAGCATGCTTTCTGGCATGCCATTAGATGTTATTCATTAACTCTTCAACAATTGCTGGGCAAACGTACTTAGGGTTCACAGCACAGTAATAGACCATTTGCCCCACCTTGTGCTAGTATTTATGCTCCCCAGGAGCTTCCTCACACCCCTTTTCTGCTGGAGCACATAAGCATATCCTGCCACACACTTTGCCTTGGTACACTCATTTTGCTTTTCCTAAATGTGCTCACACTATTTAGTTACTTTTTGGGGTAGCAAATTCTGTTTTCTCACACTCTGTGCAATGGGATTTATCCTGAATATGCTGTTGGATTTATTAACTACTGATATATATTTGTGACTCTGTTTAGATTTCATATCAAATATTCTTCTCCATGTCTAACCTATCAAATACGCCCATTATCATATCCTTTAATAGGTCCACTTTGTCTTTTTCTAGGGAACACAACCCAGTCTGTTCTGCCTTTTCCAATTGTTATCACTTCTCATTCCTGAATGACCCTATTTTGCAATTCCTACAAATTGCAATGTGCCGCCAATAGCCTGAGAATGCATCAGCCTCCCCTCAATTCATTCAGTGGAGCTGATTGTATTGAGTGGTGCCAGGGAACAGCAGGAGGACAATGAAATGAAGCTGAGCAAACTCACAGAGCTCACCCAGGCTGCAAAATCTGCAGTCCTTCTCTTTCTGCTGGTAAAAACGCACCAAAAATGCTGGAGGAACTCAGCTGGTCTTTTCAGCATCCATATATAATACAAAACATTCTGCGTATTCCTTGAAGAAGGGCTCAGACCTAAAATGTCGGCAATATATCTTTGTCTCCTATGCATGCTGAAAAGACCAGATGAGTTCCTCCAGCATTTCGGTCTGTTTTCCTACCATCACAGCATCTGCAGACTTTTGGGTTTCACTGTCTTCTCTTTCTACTGCATCCTCTTTTCCTCAGCAGTGGTGATAAGTGGGCAAGGGCAGCTCCGGTGAAGAGTGAAAGAGAGATTGAGGGAAAGGTGTCCATTATCTGCAACCAGTATCTCTCTCTGCATTTACATTGGTTTGATTTCTCCAGAGGGCGGATGGAAAAGTTAGAAGTGAGCGTCAGTTACCAAGAGACCTTGTGTAAATTGTGCATGAACATTCTTTTACCATTATAGGGGTGTTGACAGATTCAAGCAATTGCATGCTAACAATGCCTTTTAGTAGGATCAAAGCTCTTAAGTATGTAAGGGAAGGGATACTTTCAGGTATAAAGGGATCCGTGGTATTTCAAGGACACTGACAATATGCCATTCAAGCATTTATCATAGTGAGGTCCAGGTGATAACCGTTAAGCTACAGATATGCTAGGGTCAAGGCCTTTTTGAAAGGTGAAACCAGTTGAATGTAATTCATCAGAACTGGAGATGTCTTTATCCAGAACTGAACCTCAAGGAATGGAGCTGGATTTTTTTTCTCTGACTGACCTATCTCTTCCTGTTACTATCTCTGCACTGCTTTACTCTGATATAATGTTATGTCTTTCATTCCAAAACATTTGGCCTGCCTCAGTAATGAATTTAGGGAATGGACAAAAATGGATTTTTGCCCGCTTTAAATACAGTATGTGTGCACCCCTCTTTGCTCTTTCTTCTCATTCCTCATGCTGGAGGGTGACTTGCTTTCTCTCCAGTTTAGTGGGAATGGCAGTGACTGATGAGGCCATTGTGGAAGCCACACAATCACTTACGGATAGGGCAGAAGGCAGCTGATGGGGAGCGCGGCTGAGTAGTTTGTGTGGTGATTGCTTTCTACTGCCACTTATGCAGCACTTCTGGCTCAGTGCTCCTCCTCCATGTGGTCACAGCCGAGGATTCCCAGGAGTCAGTGGGGGAGGGAGTGTGACATTTCTTTTGAGGAGGCTCTGAGCATATTTTCTGCCTGTATTCCTCTTCCTTTTATAAACCTCCCACTCCTCACATCAAGAGGGTTACATTCCTGACCCTGAGAAATTCATTACCCTAAACAGATTGAGACCAATAATACCAGACCATTATTGGCTGGATGAGTACGAAATATACTCTACGTTTTTGCCACTCTACTGAGGTTTCTGGTTAAGCAGAAAAATTCAACTTTTGATTCAAGTTCAAGGTCATTTAATATTATTCGATTGTACAAGTACAACCCGATGAAACAGCGTTCTCCGGTCCTTAGTGCAAAACATGCACAACCAGACATAACACACATACAGACAAGCTATACATGTGCAGTACATATATACAGATATAAAAATAAATAAATAGTACTGTCTCAGAGGATTTGTATGAGCAGTTTATTTCAGTCGTTAAACTGTCTCATGAGAGGGAGAGAGACAGACAAGACAGTCAAAAAATCAGTTAAAAATGGAAATGCTGGAACAAGTGAACAGATCAGGATGTACATGTGAGGCAGAACTACCCAGTTCTAATTTTGAGTGGAGAGGCTGGTTGTCTGAATTTAATCCATTCATTATTAAGTACTGGATATTGTAATGTGCCAAGGGGAAAGGTAAGAGGCATTAAGTGGAAGGTTATAAAGAGCCAAAGACTGCAATCAGGGTGAAAGTGTAATGGAGAACAATAGCAATTGTCAACTGATAGATCAGTGACATCCTTGTTGAATGAATGAAATTTTTAGCTCTTCTAATTTAATTTAGTTTACTTTAATTTTGAGCTACAGAAAAGTTCCAGGCCCTTCCAGCCTGCGGGACTGCGTCACCCAAATACACCCATGTGACCAATTAACTTCATATGTCTTTGGAACATGGGAGGAAGTCGGAGTGCCTGGGAGAAACCCATGCGGACAGGTGGAGAACATAAAGCATTGGGGTGGCAGGGTTGGTGTAGTGGCTACCGTAATGCCTTTACAGCGCCAGTGATCGGGACCAGAGTTTGAATCCCATGCTGTCTGTAAGGAGTTTGCATGTTTTCCCCGTGACTGTGAGTTTTCCCCATGGGCTCCAGTTTTATCCCACCAAACGAAATGTTCTGGGAGGGGGTGTAGGTTAATTGGGCGGAAAAGATTCGTGGGCCAAAATGGCTTGTTATTTATGTTGTATGCCTAATTTTAAAATTTAAAAAATTGAGAAAAAACTCCTTATAGACAACGGCAAATTCAAACTAGGTCAGTGGTGCTCTAACAGAGGTGAAAGATGCGTACTTATCAGGAATCTATCATCCTCTGCTTAAATTATATTAAATATTAAAAGACTCTTCTTCCACTGCCCTTTGAGGAAGAGATGTCCAAAGAAAAATAACTCACCTTTTGTCTTCAATGCAGAACTCTATATTTTTAAACAGTGAGCCCTGGTTTTAATTCTCTTCACATCTACCCTATCAAGACTCAATATAAACTTATGTTTCAAACTGAGTAAATGGAGGACTGCATTTACTAACTGTAGTAGGTAACAAGAAATACAGGAGTGAAACACAGATCTTTATCTTCCCAATTTGTAGGTTTTGCAAACGAGACTCTTGGAGTTTGCCAAGGTGGAATAACGGAAGAATTCAGCCACTGAAGTTGGAATTCGAGGGCCAAACCCATCGGGACCATTGCCTGAAGAGGGCGCACAAAATCAGTGAACTGGTGCGGACTCGAAAGGCCAACATGGCCTGTTTCCGCTCCGTAAATGGTTATATGGTTATATGGTTAAGTCTGAAGACACTGTGATTGTAGTCAAATCACAGAGATGCTGGAGGAACCCAGCTGGTCTCACAGTTTCCATAGGAGGTAAATATTTATTACTGACGTTTTGGGCCTGAGCTCTTCCTCAACGTATGATCAATAAAAGACAGGTGTCTGTGTTAAAGGCTGGGGGAAAAAAGGGAAGAATGGGATGTGTAGGACAGACAAATGTGTTAATTGGATATAATAAGAGGGAGGAAAGCTGAGAATTGATTTTGGTTCTGTGAAGGGAGGCAGAGAGAAAAAGGAAGAGAGAGAGACAGAGAGACAGAGATAGAGACAGAGACTCCTATTAATATTTGTGATCTATATTTTGGATTTTTTATTTTGAAAAATTGCATCATCCATTATGGGCAGATTTAGATTTGAAATTTATACAGCAGTATTCATTGGCCTGTTTATTGGGGACCTCTCTTCCATTTAGTTTTTCCAAGATCAATATCTAATTGAGTACTCAACATACATTATGAATCTGGTTCCAATTTAGGAAATGTTTTAATTTTAAAAACTTTGTCTAATCTAGCGCTATCTCTCATAATTTTTTTCAACCATCAATAATTGATCAATCCTTCTCTATGTGGAAAATTAAAGGTATTATTTCTTTTGAAAATTTATTTAAAGAAGGTTGTTTAATGTCTTTTGAACAACCGGCAAGTAAATATGACTTTACAAATATTTATTTTTTTAGATATTTACAGATTAGAAGTTTCTTAAATATCATATTACTGGACTTTCCATTTGTATATCCATCAGATTTAGTTGATAATATTTTTCAATTGAATCCTTTTCAGAAAGGATTAATTGAAATTATATATGATAGATTATTGACATTATATCCAATACTTCATGGTAAGAATAAAAAGGTTTGGGAATTGGAATTTGCAAGACCCTTATCAGAGGATCTATGAGACAACATTTTTTAATTGGTGAATATATCTTCACTCTGTGCCCAACATTCATTAATCCAATTCAAAGTGGTTCATCGTGTTCACATGTCCAACGATAAGATGACTTGTTTCTTTTCTAATATTAACCCTACTTGTGACAAATGCAAACCTCATATTGCTACATTGACACATATATTTTGGTCATGTCCATCTTTAGAAATCTACTGGAAAGAAATTTTTAATGATCCAATCCAATAATTGCACTTTTTGGGGTTATTGAACAAGACATAAGGAGTTTTTCAGTACCTGTGCAACAGGTTGTGGCCTTCTCTACATTGTTTGCTAGAAGAGCCAACTTATTCATATGGAAAGACTCTAGACTTCCAACAGTGTTTCAATGGTTCTCTCATGTTAGGTCCTGTTTACGTTTAGAAAAAAATTAGATATTGTGCATTTGATTCATCGGTGAAATTTGAAGATACATTGTGACCTTTTATGTCTTATTTCCATTTGATGTAAATGTTTTTAATGTGATTAGATGTACTCACTCTTCCAGATGAGATATAATCTTATCTTTGTTTTTTGATTCACAGTATGAATCAAAAGCTACAAAATATATTGAATCCTCAGGATAAGATGCTCAGATTTTTTTTTTGGTTAGTTTTTCCTTTTTTTTAATAGAGTATGTTAGATGTTTATATATATATTTTTCATGTCTTTTCTGTCATCATCCAGTGCAGTTGGGAGCGGGGTGGAGGGGGGAGAGGGGGTACCGAGTTTATACTGTTTGAATCTTTATCTTATCTATGTTATATTGTATATTCAGTTTCATTCCCTT
Source organism: Narcine bancroftii (assembly GCF_036971445.1). Classification (NCBI taxonomy): domain Eukaryota; kingdom Metazoa; phylum Chordata; class Chondrichthyes; order Torpediniformes; family Narcinidae; genus Narcine; species Narcine bancroftii. Next base: position 86,740,916 of record NC_091472.1, on the reverse strand, counting down.
TTCTTTATTGTACTATATTATAAAAAACAATAAAAAAAGATTGAAAAAGAAAGAAAGAGACAGAGATAGAGGAAAGGGGAAAAAGGGAAAGATGGGGGGTGTTCTAACAGAAATGGGAGTTGATACTAATGCCACCTGGTTGAAGGGTTCCCTGTTGGAAGATGAGGTGTTCCTCCAATTTTCAGGTGGTCTCATTCTGGCAGTGCATAAGATTATGGACAGACATGTCAGCAAGAGAATGGGACAGGGAATTGAAATGGGTTGCCACTGGGAGATCCATGCTACTGCAGTGGACAGAGCCAAGGTGATCAATGAAGTGATCTCCCAGTCTGTGTCCAGACTCTCCAATGTAGAGAAGGCCACAATGGGAGCACCAGATGTAATTGATTACCCCTGCAGATTCACAAGTGAAGTGCAAGAAATACAGGCAAGATGTGATTCAAGGAAGCATGGATTTTATTAACATGGTGTAGCTGGCTTCTTTTTCAACTGTGCCATCGGTGGGATCTCAAGCCTTACATCATTGAACTGATTAATTCTTGACTCATTCCAGGATTTTACAATTGTTCTATCGGTGTTCACCAAATGTTGGTTATTATACAAATCTTCAGCCAGGGGATACATCAGAGTTTGATGTCTTTGATGTACATGCAGCACAGTAACAGACCTTTCCGGCACATGAGCCCGTGCCACACAATTACACCCATTCAATACAACCCCGGTACATTTTTAATGGTGGGAGGAAACCAGAGCACCCAGAGGAAACTCATGCAGACATGGGGAGAACATACAATCTCCTTACAGGTAGTTCAACTGGTGTTGGTGCTGTAACAGCTTTGCATCCAAACACTATGCAAACTGTGCCGCCCCATTTCATAAGCATTGGCAGCAATGAAGACACATTCAAGGGCATATAAAATTCCACTAACTAAACTATTTCTGTTACAGGAAATGGGCAGACAGCTCTCAACTCTACTAGATGTCTGCCTTTGTTTCCAGCATAGCTCTTGGTGCCGTATTCTTCTGAAAACCTGGCTTCCAGCTGTGCAGCAAGGTCAAGTGCAACCAAGAGGCTGCCTTGACATGGGAAACCTACTGTACTTACAGAATTGTTCGGACAGTCAGTGTGCCTCCACCCCTCAGTTCTGCAGATACCAAGGCTGTTAGTGTATTCAGAGCCACTCTGAACGTTGATGAATGGATTTGGCACATACATGCATTCAATAAGACCTGAAAACTACTAATGATTACTTTAAAAAATAAAAATACTTATTAAGTTTATGCACAAATAAAACTTATATAACCAATGAAGAACATTTTGAACATAAAAGTGCTTCCTACCTTTCTCCTAGGCCCAATGTGGTCCATTCATTTGAGTGAGATTGTCTCACTCAATCTGGGAGATTTGGATGCCTGTGAGAGTGCAGAGACCATCAGAACTGCACAGCTGATGGCAACAGGGCAGAAGAGTCGTCTGTCAAAGATTAAAAATATCTTCAGGGTTAATTCACAGATAAAATCTGAGTGTATGACAAGCAGGAAGATTTACATCTTAGGTTCAGAGAACTCACTCATAATAAAACTTACAAAGGAGTTTGTCAGTGCTTGTTGCTCCACACTTCCACAGAATGTTGTCTAAAGGAATATAGGAAGTGAATTATAGCATCCATCCCACTTTTGTTATCCTGCCATAGGCCACGTTTGGAACACTTTTCCTTCCTCCACCACCCATCACTAATCATTTCTGGCCCCAACATGCTATAGAGCTGCAGTGTATGTTGTAGCATTTTCATGGTAGGACTTCTGAAAAGCATCTCAGTGGCAGGGGGCTGGGGGATGTGGGATCAGGTGGTGGTGGGGGGCAGGGGGGGGGCAGTGGACCTTTGCAGCAAGACTCTCTTTTGCTTCTCTTTCTCATCTTGAAAGGGAGCTGGACTATTGGTGCCTCCTTGTGTGCCTGTGCAGGGTTTTCAGAGTGTAACACGACAGACTGCAGTCAGAGACCTGAGAGGACCACAAATATGTTTTATTAGCTAACAATCAATGGCCAGTATCTACAATATTTACAAATATTTACAAGTTGAGTCTGTCCAGTGGTCTAGTTATTCTGCTTGAACGCCTCAGTACTGGTGGACTTTGGGCTTCCAGAACATCCGGACCACCTGTGGTGCTGAGTTACTTCGTCTCGAGGGCTCAGACTCAGGTGGCTAAGTGGTTGACCCACTTCTTGAGCCATGTCATCCGGGACCCCAGGTGATTCCTGGTTTGTGTGAGGCGTTGGATCCTCAGTTCCTGAAGGTGCCAGGTCTCTGATCGAGCCAGCATCCCTTCTGCCATCAGGATATGCCATGCAGGCATACGTTGGGTTGGGGTGCAGCAGGTGCACCTTTTCGGCCTGTAAATTTGTCTTACTCTTCCTCATGTGGCTTCTCAGCAGGACTGGCCCTGGTGCAGTTAGCCAGGCTGGGAGGGTGGTCCGCAATGTGGATTTCCTTGAGAAGCTTGTGAGAAGTTGCGTTGGTTGCTGTGCAGAGGAGTGACCTTATGGAGTGGAGCGCTGAGGGTTGGACTTCTTGCCAGCATGAGTTTGGAAGGCCTTTAGACTGGAGAGCTAATTTCATGGCCTTCCAAACTGTTGCATTCTCCTTCTCGACTTGTCCGAGATCCTGGGGTTTGTAGTGAGTCATCCTGCTTGAGGCAATGCCCCTTACGAGCAGGTACTGGCATAGCCCTTCACTCAGCCCTAGTCATGATGGATTAGCTAGGATACCCAAACGAAGTGATAATAGTGAGCAAGGCCCTGATGTCCGTGGTGGTGGTGAAGTCTGGTCAGGAGATGGCAAACGGAAAATGTGAATACTCATCGACGACGTTGAGAAAGTACATATTTCCAATGGTGGAAGGGAGGGGTCTCTTGAAATCAACACTGAGTCATTCAAAGGGGTAGGATACTTTTATCAGGTGCGCTTTTTCAGGACAGTAGAAGTGCGGCTTGCACTCCGCGCAGGCCTGGCAGGACCTAGTCATTTTCCTGATGTCTTTAATGGAATAGTGAGCCATGCGAATGATGCCCAGGTGGCATCGCTCATCATGCAATGAACGCAACTGGCTGGTGTGTGCATAAACACAGCTTCCTCACGACAGGGCATCTGGAGACTATATCATAAATATAGGTGGAGAGTTCGATCCTCCACCTTGCAATCTTGTCATTCCTTATTCTGCTTCTTTTTGTGTGGTTAAAAATAAATACTACAGATCGCTGGTTGGTAACCAGTGTAAATTTTCTGCCTGCCAGGTAATGCCTCCAATGCCTGATGACCTCAACAATGGCTTGAGCCTCTTTCTCCACTGATCGGTTCCGAAGCTCATGGCCTTGCAGGGTGCAGGGAGATAAAAGCTACCGGCCTGCCTGTCTGGTTAAAGGTAGTGACCAGAGCTATGTCAGAGGCATCACTCTCTACCTGGAACAGTGCATTGTCATCTACTGCATGGATGGTGGCTTTTGCGATATATGTATTCACTTTTCTGTAGTCGAAGGCAGCCTGGGCTTTGACTGATAATGGGAGGTAGACTTTAAGATGGGGCGGACTTTAGCTGGAACATGCACTTACTGGAATTCTATGTGAGGTCTAGGGATTTGGCTATGTTGGCGTCATGTTCTTCCAGAGTGTGTCTGCAAATGATGACATTGCTGAGATAAGGAAAGATAGCCCTTCACACATATTTTTCGACCATTTCATCCATCTGTCTCTGGAAGACCAAGATCCCATTAGTGATGCCAAAAGGGACCCTCCAGAACCATCTGCCTGCCTCATACACTGTGTAGGGAAGGTCTTTGGAACGGATCAGTAACTGGTGGTATGCAGCTTGAGTGGTCAATGGTCGAGTAGACTTGATATTCTGAAGAGTTTTGTTTACCATGTCCAAAATTCAAAGGAGGGGGTATGCGTCCAGGAGTGTGAAATTATTAATTGTTTGGCTATAGTCAATCACTAGCCTGGGCTTTTCTCCCCTTTCGCATGACTTCCACCTGGACTCTCCATGGGCTGTTGCTAGGCTCAATGATCTTTTCTTTAAGCAGTCGCTGCATCTCAGCTCTAATTAATTCCCAGTCCCCCGCATTGTAACGCCTGCTCTTCGTGGCTATCAGCTTGCCATCAGGGGTCAGGTTTGGAAACAGTGGTGGGTGGGGGTTCAACATTTAGGGAGATGAGACCACATGTGGTGTCTGGCTTTTGGAACCTTCCATTCTGCATCATGATTGGAGGGAGTGGGCCAGAGTACTCCATGGTCACGCTTTTAAGGTGACACAGGAAGTCCAAGCCCAGCAACACAGAAGCACACAACTCCTTCAGTACATACAATTGGAACTTACAAAATTTTCGTCTTTTACAGTTAGGTGTACTATACAATACACCTGGATAGTCGTCGAAAATTATTGTGATGCTAGATAAATACAATAGTCCATCAGATAAACCTTTAAATTGTACTTTGTTTATAAAGCTCTCAGTGGAGCCTATGTCTACCAGGCAATCAGTCAAGTGTCTGCTTATCCTCACCTCCATCATCGAGTTGAGGTTTTGCCTGATCAAGAACGACCAAGGTCAGTGCTCCGACATCCATGTTGCTCCCCATGTTGATGTCGACTCCTTTGTCTTGATCCGAGGGCTGGGGAGATGGCATCAACCAAGAGGCGTAGCAAGATGGCCACTGTTGTTGCTGTTGCTTCTCCCGTAGCTTCACTTATGGTGACGGGTCCCGTCACAAGGGACCTCAAGATGGCGATGGCAATCAGCATGGGAAGGCCGAGGATGGTACCTCGGGACTTGGGCCTGGTTCATACGCTAATTCAGGGGTCGCACATGTGGTCGCCCACTTTGGGTTTACCTTGGCCCAGCAGACTTTTGCCTAGTGACCCCTCTTACCACATCTTTAACAAATGGTGTCCTTCGTGGGGCATCTGGTGCAGGGGTGCTTAGTCTGCCCACAGAAGTAGCACCCCTGGATGCACGTGGCCACTGCAGTCGGTACTGAGGCTGCTGGTGCCGCACAGGCCTGGTCTTCTGGAAAATCACCACATTCACTCATGAGGTTATCAGTTCCTAGTTGGGCCTGTTCAAGTGCCTTCCTCCCCAACTCAAGTAGTGGCTGCCTCACATATCTCAATCTCACTCTCGCCATGAGGGAATCCAAGATCTGTTCTTCCTCTCTCACCCGGGCTGAGGCCACTTCATAGTGACAATTCTTAGCCAGTGCCCACAGTTCAGAACATAGTCGTCCAGTGACTCATGTTGAGAGACTTGGTGCCTCACCAGCATGTTGTTCTGGGGCCTCATGGAGTGGGCCTTCAAGCCTTCAATGGATGCCTCATATGTGGCACAGTCCCTGATAACAGCAAACCCCTTGGGACTTGAGGGAGGAGTGCAGACCTCTGGAGGCTGATAGAGTTGAAGATGTCTTGAATGGCCATCAGATAGGACAGGAAACACTGCAGCGAATAGGCAAATTCTTCCGGGGCCTCTGGAGCATGCATGGCTTCAACAGGGCTTCCATCCTGCTTCAAGCTAATAAAATTGTAACACGACTGACTGCACTCAGAGACAGGTGAGGAGTACAAACACACTTTTATTAACTTACAATCAATGGCCAGTATCTACAATAATCTTCACGTGAACCTGAGGTAAGGCAGGAAAACCAGGGTTTATCTTGGGATAGGTGGGGTGGAGCCAATGGTGGGGCCAGCCATCTGAACTACACAGAGACAGTGAATTCCTGTTCACTGCATGCAGAAGCACACATTTTGGGTATCTGTGTACATGACAATAAAGGAAACCTGAACCATGAACCTCATTTTTATTTTTCTAAAATTTAATTTATAGATACAACATGGTAAAAGTCCCTTCTATCCCACAAGCCCCCACCACCCAAATACACACATGTGAATGATTAATCAACTGACCCTATGTATCTTTGAAAGATGGGAGGAAACCAGAGGGCCCAGAAGAAATCCATATGGACATGAAGAGAATGAACAAGTTCCTTTCAGACATCAACTCATTGAACAGGGGCGGTGGCGCTCTAATAGTATTGCAATAACCCGTACTTACAGTGAACATGGACTCATTGACTGTGTGTAGTTCAGATGGCTGGCCCCTCCTTTGGCTCTGCCCCCATCTACCCCAATATAGGCCCTGGTTTTCACGCCTGATCTCAGATTCACCTGAGGACTATTGTACATACCAGCCATTGATTGTAAGCTATTAAAAGCATGTTTGTGTTCCTCTCAAGTCGCGTTGCACTACTTTTTTTTTCTTTTTTCTTTTCTTTATTTTTTCCCACCCCCTCCCCCTCCCCTCCCTCCCCTCTGTCCACTACCTCCACTCCCCTTCCCCCCCTGTCCCCTACCTCTATCCCCCACACCCTCCCCGACTGCTGCCCCCACCCATCTGTGGGACTGGGGCTGTAGCTGGGCACACCCACTGCCCAGGCCATTGTCAGGGACCCTTCTCCCTGATCCTTCGCCATGTGACTGGAGGCGTGGTCCCTGCCCCCACCCTCCCCTCCTCTTCCTCCACCCCCCTCACCATCACCCCCCCTTCCCTCCCCTCACCCTCCCCTTCCCAGCCCGACTGTGGGTGGACCAGGCCCCACACCCTCGCACGTTGCACTACTTGATTCAGTAAGGTCTCCAATTGCCTGCTTAAATTCATGATTGATATCTTCATCTTTTTTCTCTTAATTTAATTTTCAATCATATTTCAGTGCCAACATCTGTAGAGTCCAGGAATTGAGAGAAGATTTTTTTTTAATATATGTGCGCTTCTCTTCTAGAAACTGTGTGATAGCAGGTTCTAGTGACACCACATTATAGTACTGTTATGGTCCCCTTGTCACAGAAAGGACACACTTTTCACCATGATCCCTGCAATGCTGGGATCATGTCTGAGGGGAGATTGGATGGAATTGTGGGACTGTTTTATGAGGGGAGATTGGATTAATTGGGTTTCCATTCACTCGAGTTCAGAAGAATGAAAAGATATTAAAATATGTAAAATGCTGACAGGGTTAGACAGGATGAATTTATAATTTAATAAAAAATAAAATCTAATTTTAAAATAGAATTTAAAACCACAGAACCATAGAAAGTCAGAGGGAAGTAGTCCATTCATCCAATGGGCCTGCTCCACCTATATATTCATGGCTGATCTCCCACTAGTACCTGTTCACAACTTCTCCACAGGGCTGGTCATTGTCCTCAATATATGGGGTAAGATATTTCAAGTAAAACAAAGAGAAATATCTTCTCTCAGAGGTGGTAATACAGTAGAATTTCTTACCACAGAACCAGCACTGTTAATATAGAAATTAGTGCAACTCTATTAGAAAACCAGCAGCCCAGGTTTGAATCTGATGCTATCTGTACGGAGTTTGTAAGTTCTCCCTAGGACTGCATTCGTTTCCTGTTCCAAAGCCCTACAGGCTTCGTAGGTTTCAAAATCATATGGAGTTAGTAGGCTCCAAAGATGTATGGAGTTAATGAAGTTAATTGATTGAATGAGTGTGTTTGAGTGACACATGTTCATGTGCTAGAAGCGCCTGTTACCTTGCTTTATCTCTGGGTTAATGTCCGATTTACAATCAACTCGTTCTTATGAACCGTCAGACCAGCTGGAAGTAAAATGCTGTCAACTTCCGGTTCGAGCATGGTTGAGTCAGCATCGTGAGATGCTGCCATCACCTAGCATCACAAGAGAATAGCATACCACATATTGCAAGCACGGGAACAGATTGGAAATTGAAAAGTACAGATTTGAACATCAAACAGTATTGAATACTCTTAATTCTATTGGCTTACAAGTTATTCATGAACCAACAGTTTGGTGACTCTTTACTGCCTCCTTGGGTTAAAGGCAGCTAGAAATAAACAGATGGTTCTTTGCAGCTGATTCTAATACACCTGTCCTGTATTTGCACTGCACCAAATCTAGCAGGGAAAAGCCCTGAAACTATTGTACTGTAAATGCATAATAACAGAGTAACCGTGCCTCCAAAGCATAAATCTGATGCAAGAGTTGATGATCCCCCTCTCCAGCAGCAGAATCAAACCCTGACTCTCCAGGTCCATCATCTCTATCAATACTATATTATTATGTTTAAGATGTTATAGTGTATTTGGAAGTGTTTCTTAAATGCTTTACGTGCATAGAAAGGAAAATATATACTATATATGCTATATTCTAAGATAAGCATTTGACTAACTGATGCTAAATAAGGACCATATGCACTTCTTCCGACTTAAATACAAATTCAAATTAAAGACAGACCTAAGTAATGGAACTTGTTTTTAACCCAGGGACTGCCTGTATTGTGTGCAGTTTTAGTCACCTATCTACAGAAAGGATATCAATAAGATTGAAAGAGTGCTAAGGAGATTTATAAGGTTGTGGCCAGGACTTGAAGAACTGAGTTACAGGGAAAGGTTAAACAGTTCATGACTTTATTCCCTGGAGCACAGAAGAAAGATGAGAGATTTGATAGTACACAAAATTATGAGGGGTACAGATAGAGTAAATGCAAACAGGTTTTTTCCACTGAGGTTAGGTGAGATAAAAACCAGAGGACACTGGGTTAAGGATGAAAGGGGAAAAGTTTAAAGGCAACATTATGGGGAATCTCTTCACACTGTGTACTATGTGCAGTCTACATTTTCCTTAATTACTTTGATAAAATGTTCACTTCTTTCTGTAATTGCTAATCCCTTTTGGTCTCTGCTCAATTCTTGGTCCCATGTCTATCCCTCCAGCCTTTTCCACTACCATTGCATGACTGAACTGCACACCCCATGCCCAGATTGAATGTGGTACAATGATCTGTAGCAGCATTTTGAAATCCATAGAGCATAGAACATAGAACATTATAGCACAGACCTTGCCAATAACATTAGCAGGAAGGATTAATTGTATTAAGATGAATATTTTTCCACAGATACAATATCTTTTTCAAACCTTACCAATACTATTACCACAAAAAAAATTCTCAAAAATCAAATAAATATATAAGGAATTTTCTTTGGAAAGGTTAATTGTCAAGAGTTTCTCCAGAAAGATTAATGTGGAAATGTGAATTGGAAGGTTCACAGATTTGTAACTTTAAGAATTATTACTAAGTAGCTCAAATGAGATTTCTTACTTATTTTTTTGAGGGATCATGAAAACCAGCATGGGTCAAAATAGAGTTGGATAAAATAGGAGAGAAATTAGCAGAGGAATTTATATACCAATGGGATTCAAAATTAATATCCCTGCTTAAAAGAAGCACCATTTGATTACTATCTAGAATAAGATAAATAACAAAATTTGAGCAAAATAAAGTATATCACCTAAGATACCTTCGATTTGAAATAATCTTATAGCTTTTACTAAAGGTAATCAAATTTTAAATATTTGGTTTCATAAATATTGAAGATTGTTATGAACAATATCAAATGATGTCATTTCAACAATTAAGGAATAACCCAGAATACACTTTTTTGCTATCTTAAATTGAGAGGATATTTGCAGGAAAAGTTATGTCCATCATGTTTTCACCGACTTGTAGTGAGTTGGAAATTGTGATCAGGAGAGGTAATACTAAGAAATTTACTTTGGTAATGTGCCTTTTATTACAAGCAGGCATTATTAAACAGGAAGTTCATAAATCTAGACCGAAATGGGAGGTAGATCTAAAAATTACAATTGATGAGAAAAGATGGTCAGATCTTTGTTGAGACTGTATGACAAATGTAAGATATAGATTAGTTCAATATAATTATCTGCATCAATTCTACTTACCACAAAAATTGAATAAAATGAAATCAGATTTATCAAATAAATGTTTTAGATGTGGTGAAGAACTAGGAACCCTTTTACATTCTACTTGGTCACGTTCTAAAGTAAGGTCTTTTTGGGTGGAGTTAAGAATTTTTTTTAGAACAAATTACAGGCACCGTATTTCCACAAAATCCAGACCTATTTTTATTGGGAAATATAGAAGGAACAAGACCCTAAGTTAAAATGATCATTCTATGAAGTGAAATTTATTAAAATAGCATTAGCGGTGGGAATGAAGTACATCGCAAAATGACTTGGAAATCAGATGCATATTTAGGTATGGAGAGATGGAATGCAGAAATTCAAAGTTGTTTTCCTATAGAAATAAATACCCTGTCTTTTTACAAATTTGGAGCCCGTATTTGCAAAGTTTAAGGGTAAATATGCAAACATGTACTTCCGGCCTCTTGAGACTTGTGTTAATCTTCTTCCCTAAAATGGTTGTACAAATACTGTAGGATCCCAGGGGTGAACTGACCCTTCATACAATCCAAGAAACTATTTTTCTCTTTTTCTATATTTCATACAACAATATATCACATTTTTATTTTTTTTATATGGTCTTTGAGTGGGGGAGGGGTAAGGGGAGAAAAAAACAGCATGTAATCATTTCAATTTTAAATTTAATCAATATTTGTTTATTAAAATGTTTATTAATTACATAATGGAAAAAGTTGAAATAAAATATTTAAAAAAGAGCATTATAGCACAGTACAGGCCTTTCAGCCCACAATGTTATGCCAATCTATACAAACTGACTTAACAATTCAAATCTTTCCTCCCTCACAACCATAATCCTCTATTTTGTTTCACATCCATGTGCCTGTCTAAGAGTCTTTTAAATGTCCCTATTGTACCAGTCTTAACCACTACCCTTGGCAATGCATTCCAGGCACTCACCACTCTCTGTGTGAAAAACGTATCCCTGATGTCTCCCGTAAACTTATCTAACCTTATACAGATGTCCCCTGGTATTTGCTATTGCCATCCTGGGAAAAAAGGTACTAGCTGTCCATCCTATCTATGCCATTCATAATTTTGTAGACCTCTATTAAGTCACCTCTCATCATTCTTCACTCTAAAGAGAAAAGCCTCAGCTCTGTTAAACTTGCCTCATAAGATATGTGTTAAGGTCCACATGCAGTGCTTTCAAGGAAAACAAGTGAAAGTGGGAATTGAAAATGTATATTCTGAATGGTTAACAATTATGAGTGACAAGGAATATTAGTGGTGAAATAAAATTAAAAAAAAAATACATTCTCTAAGTAAGCATTTGGACATCATGCTTTTTAGACTTTGTTGAAAATTAAAAGCACAAGATGCTTTTTTCATTATTTTCAGCTGCTCGATGGAGCAATTTGCATTTAAGTTTTACAAGGCTCTTACATTGTTTTTTTCTGCAAAATGTTCTCCTCTCCTCTCCATCTGACCCCCATCAAAGTAACTATTTGTTCCTTTTTCACTTATTTACTTATTTCAAAGTCCCTCTGTCAATCCCTTCAACCACATTTTCCAAATTCAAATGATCCACCTGACAAAGATGCTTGGATTTCCAAAAGGAATTTGATAGGATGGCACTTAGAGGTCACTAAACAAGATAAAGGCTCATTAGACTGATAGCAATTTATTAGTGTGGACAGAGAATGAAAAGAGCAAAGTTAAATGGGTCGTTTTTATATTGGCAAACTCTATTGAGTGGGATAACTCAGGAATTAGAGCTGGAGCCTCAATCCTATACAATCTATAGCTTTGACCCAGAAGAAAGTACATGGTTATGTTGTACCAAAGTTTACTGATGATATAAAGATAGTGGAAATTAAGTGAAATCCTGAGAAAGGATTTCTAACCTCAAATGTTGATGCTTACCACAGAAGCAGACTGACCTGGTGAGTATGTCCATGATTTTCTGTTTTTGCAGTGAAAAATTAAGTTGAGAGGCAGGTACGAGTCTGTCTGCAAAACAATATTTATTAGGGATGTGATCATGGAAAACGACAGTGAATAATTACTGGACAGTGAAAATATTGGAACACAGATCAAACCAGGCTACAACCATGGAAAGTAAAGAAAAAGTTGACATTGAGGGTCTAAGATCTTCCTTCAATTCAGATTTCTATCCTCTACAAACATTTTTTCATTTACTGGTTCTATTAATACCTGAGTTGAAATTCTCTTGTTCCATGATGGTCACTGCTAGCCAACATTTAGAAATGCTGAAGGTTATATGCAGGCACTTTCCTCCCTCTTCTAACAATAGTCCTTGCTCTGCATGGCCATTGGTCATTCCCACAATCATGTTTTTTATAGGGTAAGGGAGCCAAGCCAAGCGGCATAGATTTAAGGGGAGAAATAAAGATTTAAAAGGGACCTGAACGATATTTTCTTCACATGGAATGTGGTGGATAAATGGAAAAAGCTGCCAGAGAAGGTGGCAGAGGAGGGCACAACTATAATATTTAAAATATATTTAGATTGGTACATAGAAAAGGTTCAAAGGGAAATGGGACTAGCTAGACTCAACAACTTGGTCAATCTGGTATAATATAATTTTTTAATCAGGTATACCTCACACCACAGAAATTAAATACATTGAAATCAGATTTATCAGATCAGTGCTTTAGATGTGGCGAAGAGGTGGGAACTTTTTTACATTCAACATGGTCTTGTGATAAAATTAGACCTTTTGGCTGGAATTAGGAAATTTTGTAGAACAAATTACAGGAGTCCAATTTCCACAAATCCAGAATTATTTTTGTTAGGTAACACTATAGCGATAAGACCTAAATTTAAATGAACTAGCTCTCAGATAGAATTTGTTGAAATTGCATTAGTAGTGGCCAGAAAGTGTATTGCAGCTACTTGAAAATCTGATTCACACCAACGTTTGGAACAATGGAATGGGGTAATGCACAATTGAGTTCCCCTTGAGAAATTTACATATAATTTAAGGAAAATATATGCATATTTACAAATTTGGCACCCATATCTCCAAAAAAAGGATTAAATTTTTAATTTTTTTGGATTTATAAACATTCTTTCTAACCTCTAAGACCTGCGTGGAACCCCATGAACAATTAAATCAATATGAATTTAGCACTTTGAGCAATCTATTCACATTCTTATTCTTATTCCTTTCTTTCCCTTTTTTTCTATTCTAACACTTTACTTTGTTCTCTCTTTTCTTCATCTTTTCTTGTGACTGTAGGGAGTGGGGGGGAGGAGGTTGTTGTTGGGGTGTTATCATCATGTATTTGATCCTCAATATATTATTATATCTGTATTTTGAAATACATTTGAATGCATGTATGGTTAAAAATTTTAAATAAAATATTTAAATAAAACAACTTGGTCAGCATGAACAAGATGGGCCGAAGGGCCTGTTTCTAGGCTGTAAAACTCTAAGACTCTTTGATCAACCTTTACAAATGAGAACAAGAAGATATCTTTATCCCACAATCTTGCTTTGATTGAAAACTCTTACCGCGTTCACTCACCTCTGAAGTTAAGCTGAACAATTACTAAAAACATATTACATCAGCCTCACTGCTATTGATATCCATATCAACATCACTAAGTCATTCACATTGATAACAATCAAGAAGTAAATGTGAACAAATTTATAGATGTAGATGTTATTATTTTTGTTCTTAGGTAATTTTGAGCAATGTAAATTTACTGCCAAAGCATGCCTATCTTTTTTTCACCTTATATCATCTTTACCATTCAACAAAAATGGTGAGTGACTCAGATCAGAAATGGTTCTAAATGTATAAATTAGTTTGGCCCTTAACCTCCAGTACCTTAATTGAAGTGCAGAGTAAATAACACTGAACAAACATTAAATTTGGTGAAAGGATTTTTTTGAAATGTCTCGCGAGTCTCATCTTAGCAACTATAATGGCAATGGCTGGTCAGTACCAATGGGACAGAAATTAACAAGGGTTGATTCCAAATCCTTCTGCAAACTTTATGTCCAGATTCTGGTGCAATTTGGGAGGGTATTCTGAACTAAATATAAATATCAGGAAGTTTATAATGAATGCAGAAGAGTTAGGCACATGTCTTTATTTTTTGTTTATTTCATAATTTAACTTGAGTTCAGTTGCATCAATCAGCTCTCACCAAATCTTTTCTCAGCTTTGCCCAATATCAGCAAAGACCTTCGAATCTGCTTATTTCCAGAAATGCTCCTTTATTATTTTTAGTGGCAAAATATATTTATTTACTGAGGCGTGGGACTGCTGAATTGAAGGAGGAAGCTGGCAGGTCGGCCATATCCATGGGCAGAAATGATCGGTCAGCGTTTTGAGTTTGGAGCCGTTATTGAGGCTCACCTATTGAATTATTGTGTGCACATTGGAAAGTCAGTCTCAGAAAAGATAAATCTGGTTACTCACTTTCACAGGTTGTTCATGATGAATATATCAATCAAACTATCCCAATAAATCAAGGAGTCCTTTCACATGGGAGGGGAAAAAATTAATGATTATGTCCTACTGTGATGTTTAATTGTTCTGATTCAAGGAAGATTCTACTTTTGTGATGTTGTAAATTAATTCTAACAGAAACAAAGCATAATTGAACCAGTAAAATTCCAAGGGCGTTTTGGATATAATTTCCCAGTTTCCCAATTTGAATCATCATTTCATGCCATGGACCCAACAAATTAATATTATTCTCACAACCACACATAATAGCCTCTTATGTACTTGCTTAAATACATAAAAGCATCCACTAAGCATAAAAGTGAAACATTCCAGAAACACAGTAATTCCACGTTTTATTCTTTTGGCCTTGATTTAAAATAAATCAACTAATTCAAATCCTTGTACACTGGGTCATAAAAATGCTCCACGTTACTTTTGCAGCTGATTTCTCTGCATTATTTACTTTTGCTGATAAACTTGATTTTATATCCTCATAAAACTGATGATGAGGAAGAGGAAGTGGGAGCAATGTTGAGAATCATAATGCACTCTGGATCTCAGACCAGCTATGTTTCAGTCATCCATTCACAGACAAGCTAAAGTCATTTCATTCATACTTTTCTTTGAACCCCTTTAGCTCTGGCAATGGTCAGTTTCTCTCTGCCAAGCATGCATTATTTGCAAGGGGTTTAAAAGAATTTGAGGCACTTACACATTTCCTGACAGTGCATCTGGCATGTCTTGAAGGTAAATGAAATCTTTCAATAATCTGGTGTATTAACTGTTTAATATATTTACAGGATTGGTCTGCGACGAATTAATTTCCTTGCAATGGGGGAGTATTGCCTTTCATTGCATCTGTAGACCAAATGAAGGCGAACCTGACAAAATCCTTGAGAAAATCCTTGGAAGCTCATCATGTATTCATTTAGTTCTGTTGATGAAGGTTGTTTTCATGAGACTTTTGCCAGTAGTTCATACATCTGCCTTAAAGTTCATTTATAAGATTTAACAATAGCAAAATTAATAATAAAAATCTTTTTTCCATATGTAACATTAATTTATACCCAGTTCCTCATCAATCTCAACTGCATTTGGCATTATCTGTGTCATCTATTCCAGTCAAATGATTACAATAGCTGTTTAACCTTCTGCATCTTTCCAGCTTTTAATATTTTATTTATTTCCAGCATCTGTGTTTCTTTATGACTGTGTTTCTTTAGGAATTTGTTTATTTTCTTTTGTTCTAGGTATGTCTGTGCCAGTATTATGACATGACAGGACTTTTGTCCATCTCCTGCATCCCAATGGATCTGTTTCCAGCTCTTGTGAACTGTTACAATTTCTTCTGTATCACAATAATCTTGTTCCTAAATACACAGGTCTTGAACTTCCAGAATTTCCAATGGACTAAGCTTAGCATAGCTGGGCTGGATAGCCAAAGCTCCAGACATAATTCTGTGGTTGGCTAAAGATCATACGACTGACCGATCATGTGGGGTTCATTAAAAATGGTCAAATATACTAGTGGGAGGAAAGGAATGATTGGAATATTTGGTTATTGGGGAGAAAATGACCTTTAATAGGATATAGAATCCCCTTATGTGAGAAAATGAGACAACAGAAAGAAGTCAGCGTGTAGGATAGAATAAATTGCAGCACTCCAACTTATTTAAAAAGAGAGACCTTCCTCACCGTAAGTATCATACACTATGGACTCTCCTTGTAATGTATTTTAGTTTAGAGAAACAGCATGGTAATGTGCTATTTTGGCCCATTAACCTGTGCCACCCAAATACACCCATGTGACCAATTAACCTTCCAAACCTGTATGTCCTTGAAACATGAGAGGAAACCTTAGTACCTGGAAGAAATCCATGTGGTCATGGAGAGAATGAATAAACTCATTACAGACAGCGCTGGATTTGAATTAGGGTCACTGGTGTAATTGCCATTGATCTCACAACGCAAACAAGGGATGTTCGTGGACAGTTGAAGAGAAATCGAACCACCTGTAGTTTACAGAAGCATATGTGCTTGACCACCGCCAGTGGGCTGATAACGCCTCAAACCGTGCATCTTGGCGCCTCACAGTTTGGCGGGCAGCAACCTCCTTTGAAGATGACCGCAGAGCCCACCTCACTGACAAAAGGCAAAGGAGGAAAAACCCAACACCCAACCCCAACCCACCAATTTTCCCCTGCAACCGCTGCAATCGTGTCTGCCTGTCCCGCATCGGACTTGTCAGCCACAAACGAGCCTGCAGCTGACGTGGACTTTTTACCCCCTCCATAAATCTTCGTCCGCGAAGCCAAGCCAAAGAAGAAGAATGTGCCTAGAACAATGATCAGCGATGCTTTCTGAGTAGACTGTGTTCCTTGCCCTGGAACAATATAACCAATGCCAATTTATTCGCAATCTGTATCTCACATGCGACAATGGTCATTCCCCATTACCTCACATTCCTCCCATTTTGCCAAAGAGCCTGGCAGTATGGTCACAGGAACTCTCGTCTGGGAAGCCAATTAACCCAGCACGTTCCTCAAGCAGCAAAGTTAGCACATAATTTAAGGGTAAGACATGAAGTACTGAAAACCTCTGTGAATTCTGGCATAAGAAAAAAATCAACTAACCTAACACTTGAGGGGCAGAGGGGGGGGGGGGGTGGGTAGGAACATTAATCCGTAAATGGGTACTTGCAACTTCCTTTGCATTTGTGTATTCTCCTCCAGTGACCATACAATACTAACTGTAGCTTCAAATGAATAAAGTAGTCATCTTTTCTCTCCTGGATTTTTCTCACTTCACTGCATTTGTGAAGTTGGCACTTCATCAAAATGTAAGATTCCTCCTTTAATTCCACAAGAAGATTTATAATGTGCTGAAGTTTTAAGATCAGAAAGTTGCATTTTAATCTTAAAATGATACACAACATCCATTAAAGAGATGGATGTGCCAAGCAGCCACTTATAGGGGAGTAGAGCCTGACAGCCTAATGCACAAGTAACATGCTGCATCACAGCAAGGTATGGGGGCATCAATACCTGTGAGTGGAAGGCCCTGCAAATGGTAGTGGTACATCCAGCAAATAATCCCTCAGACCCATGACCTATTGCAGCTACTGATGTGAGATTTTTGTCACAGATTTGTTCTTGGTCTAGCTGTGGACTTGGTTGTTTCACTGACAGCTATCCCTGGGAGAGTTCTCCTTCTACAGTCAATCCACATGCAAACCAAAAAAAAAAATCAAGGCCAATATTTTGGTCGTTTTATTTAACATATTATCATGTTGACTGGATTGCATTTAACCCTGCCCTCTGTCACTCTTCACCACCTGTGTTAGCTCCGAGTTGTACAGTAGTAATCTTTTATCATCTTGGGGACTTGGTTCCTTGATTATTTCATGATCCGAGCAGGGGAACAGACAAGTGGGAGAGGAGGTCTGAAATGCCCACACCGGCTGCAAAGGGCTTGTTTCAATGTGTAATGATCAGAGACATATTAAATGTTTTATAATTTTAAACTGCTGCTCATCAAATAGAAAAATAGACAGAGAAATAAAGAAAAAAAAACAAAAAAAGAACTGATCATAACTTTAATGGGACTGTGTATGGAGTACTTTGACAAGCATGAGTACTTGTCACAAGAGGTCAACAGGAGAGACAGCAGACACTAGAAAATGGGAGCAGCATGCAAACTGCTGGAGGAACCCAGCAGGTCAGGCAGCATCCATGGACGGTAATAACAATAGCAAGAAACAGACAGATGCCTGAATAAATGGGTAGAATGGGTGGGGGAGGGGAGGAATACAGGTGGAAGGAGGAAGAATTTAAAAAAAGAGATTCTAAGAGAAAGTGGCAGACGGCTGAGGACAATGCGTCTGACAAGGAGGAAGGAAGGGAAAGGATTAGAGAGCTGGATGAAGGACAGTTTGGGTGATGGGCAGGTAGACATGCTGAGGGGAGCAGAATGAGAAGGAAAGAAGAATGAGGAATGGTGCCTGAGAGATAGGGGAAAGAAAGGGAGGAGGGGGTGGGATGAGAAAACTTTATCAGTAATTGGAGAAGTCAATGGGGATGCTGTCTGGTTGGAGACATAATGTGAGGTGTTGTTCCTCCATTTTGCATGTGTCCCCAACCTGCCAGTACAGCACAGAACAGTACAGACATATCAGCAGGGAATGAAATACTTGAGAACATAAGAACTAGTATGAGGAGAAGTTATTGAACCAGTTGACACCCAATGATGTACTGATAGATATACTACCAATGTTCTTTAAAGATTAAAGCTTAGGTCTCCTTTGTTTGTTTAGGTGCCTTGCCATTCGGCGAGGGCAATCATGTCTCTCCATCCATCTTAGTCTACTTAGGTGATCTTAAGTTGCAGCTATTTCACTGAAAAACAGAAAGGCAGAAAAGTTCCCCATCATGTTATGGCCAATATTTATTCCTCAGCCAATATACTCAAGACAGATTATTTGGTTGTTGTCGCAGAAGAGCTTGTAGGAACTTGCTGCGGTCAAATGTTTCTCACAACAGCCACCCACACATGGCAATACATGCCAGTGCTTGAGAAGTGAGGTTGTGAAGCTCCCCTCTGGTGTTCCAAAGTAGACTTAGTGTGATAGCACAGATTCTATCACCAATGTGAACATGTACATATGTACAGATGGTAGTGTAGGATGACTGTGATTGGTTGAGAGTGTAGCCACACCTACTGGCAGGACTTAAAGGATTGCTTCTAGCCAGACCAGGTCATTCTGGACTGGTCGACCTACTTGTGATATGCTCCAGTCTTTTAGTTTATAAAAGCCTTGGTTTGGATCAACATGTGTTTGGTTCTTTCGACGTGCACTACACTTAGTCCATGCACTTGAAACAAAAGTCACTGCAATTGAAAAGTCAGAGTTCAAGCCAAAGTGAACATGTTGTGTCACGAATGTGCTGCCTGGACAGATTTTAAAAGTCGGTCCACTGGCTGTGAAATGCTTTGGGATGTCCTGAGGTGAAGGAAGGTTTTGAGTAAATATAGCCCTTTCTTTCAATAAGCAGTTTTTCCATTCTATCCCATTCGTGAGTTTCAAAACAGGTGTCCAACCCGAAACGCTGACCGTCCGTTTCTTTCCACAGATGCCGTCTTACCTGTTGGTTCCTCCAGATACTCATTGTTCACTCAATATCCCAGGATCTGCAGTTTCTCCACTTTCAATTCTTCCTACTTTGAAGAAGTTTTCCCCCTCTCTCTGACATCAGTTTTGGGGTTCTATCAATACTCCCCCATACCACCCCCCCCCCACACACGAACTACACTTGTATTGGCTTCCTGGCCTGATGACCACATTCTGGCCAAGACACTGCCAAAGCCATGTTAGCCATGTTTCTTTTCTCTCCACTTGGTTTCACCACCAGTTTGTTCCAAGTAGTTTCCAGTTTCACTTCCAGATCTTCCAGTTTGGCCTCAACTTCAATATTCAATGCTTTCCCTCTGGGCCCTATTATCTGCACTCTCTGCCACATGTCAGCCTTTTTCTTTCTCGGCTGCAGCTCTGGGCCTTGTTTGTTTCCTATAAGACTCCTGACCGAATACTCCTGACCTAAAACACTGACTGGCCATTTCTCTAAATGGATGCCATCAGACCTGCTGAGTCACTCCAGCTCATCTTTGTTTGCTGCATTGAGTATTGCCCTAAAATGCTAACTGATCATGTAAAATTTCCACTTATCATTCCCCTCTAAACATATGAGAACATTAAAACAGTTGTACAGTGGACCTTTTAACATTGTGATGTTGTTCTGGCTGTAGTGTTTATTTATATTTTGAAGAGATCGTGCTCTATGCCAGACCCATTTCTGAAATAATTTAGGCATTGTTGAATAATGAGAACAATGGAAAGAAGGCAAGTGTTGGGGAAATCTGAAAAACAACAGCTAATGTTACATGGTAGAAAATCCACACAGGCACTGTCAGACAAATTGTAACACCTAATGACTGACCAAGGATGAGATCAGAATCAGAATTCACTGTCATGAACAAATCATGAAATTCGGTGTTTGGTGGCAGGACCACAGTGCAGACATTGTAACCATCTTACAACATTACTAAATAAAGCAAAGAGAGTAGAGCACAAAAGAGTAAAGCAGTGTCTTTGGTTCATTGATTATTTGGGAATCTGATGGCCGTCCTTGTGCCTTTGAGTGCTCATCTTTAGCCTCTTGTATGTTTTCCTCGATGATAGCAGAGTGAAGAGGGCATGGCCTGGGTGGAATTTGAATTTCTTGACCCTCTCCACTACTGAGCCCTTGATGAGGACTGGGCTGTTTTCCCCTGAATTCCACCTGAAGTCCACAATCATCTCCTTGGTTTTGCTAACATTGAGCGCAAGGTTGTTGTCATTAGACCATTCAACAAGTTGATCTATCTTCCTCCTGTATGCTTCCTCATTGAGGATATGAGGATAACATGAGGATATTTTAAGAAATACCTTAAAGAAGTGAAATGAAGTTGAAAAATGTCAACAGGAAATTTCAGGGCCTGAAGGTAATATTCAGCTGAATGCACATTGGCCAATTATGGAATGAATAAAATTGGTCACCTTCATCAGGATGCTCTTTATTCAGCATTTAACATCTTCATCACCTTAAAACAGATCAGCAAACTCCAAGACCTGGGACTCAACAAAATACTGTGTAATTGGATCCTGGATTTCCTCACCTCCAGTCCACAGTCAGTGAGGATTGGTAAGAACATCTGCTTTACAATCTCCATCAGTACCAGAGCACCATAATGCTGCATTCTTAGCCCCTTCTTGAACTTGCTATACCCCTACTGTGCAACTCAGTACAACATCAACACCATCTACAAATTTGCTGATGGTACCACAATAGTGGGTTGTATAAAAAGGGGTGATGAGTCAGCACACAGGAGGGATTTTTGAAAACCTGGCTGAATGGTGCACTAGCAACAAATCTACATTCAATGTCACCAAATCAAAGGAGCCGATTGGTGAGGCCAAATTTGGAGTACTGTGTACAGTTTTGGTCACCAAATTATAGGAAAGATATAAACAAAATAGAGAGAGTGCAGAGAAGGTTCACGAGAATGTTGACAGGATTTCAAGGTTTGAGTTACAGGGAAAGGTTGTGCAGACTGGAGCTTTTTTCTCTGGAGCGTAGAAGATTGAGAGGGGACTTGATAGAGGTGTTTAAGATTTTAAAAGGGACAGACAGAGTAAACGTGGATAGGCTTTTTCAATTAAGAGTGGGGGAGATTCAAACTAGAGGGCATGGTTTAAGATTGAAGGGGAAAATTATAAGGGGAACATGAGGGAAATTTCTTTATGCAAAGGGTGGTAGGGATATGGAATGAGCTTCCGACAGACGTGGTCGAGGCGGGATCATTGGTTACATTTAAGGATAGACTGGATAGTTACATGGATAGGAGAGGACTGGAGGGGTATGGACCGGGTGCTGGTCAGTGGGACTAGGAGGGTGGAGATTTGTTACGGCATGGACTAGTAGGGCCTGTTCTGTGCTGTAAGTGGTTATATGGTTATATGATTATGGACTTTAGGATGAAAAACCAGAGGTGTACTGTAGTGTGGATTGTGGGGGGGGGGGGGGGGGGTGGGGGATGGGGGGTGGGGAGGGGAAGCTGTAGTATTGTGTGTCTAGAAATTGCTGGTTGTAGTTTAGTTTAGACAAGAGCCGTGCCTGCTAGAGATATTAAGGGGTGGCAGATATCGTATGTTGCAACTTCATTGTGTAGTTTTCAGTGAGTGGTTGCAATTATATCGTTTATTCTGGTGAGTGTGTCTATGTGTGTGACTTTTACCCCTGTTGTGACTCTCCTACACATTTAAATAAATACTTTGTTCAACTAGTCATGCTCAGATTCGTTGCGCTTAGGACCCTTTGAAACAGTTTCACACGCGCAACTTGTACAATCCAGTGATCTTTGGGAGAATCAGATGTGAAGATGGTGAGCAAATTTAACTTCCTGTGAGTCACTATTTTGGAGGACCTTTTCGGGACCCAACACATGAATGTCATCTTGAAGAAAGCACATCAACACCACTACTTGCTCAGGAGTTTGTGGAGGTTTGGTATGATATTGGAAATCTTGATAAACTTGTGTTTATCAAACACAAGGAAAACATGCTGCATCACAGCAAGGTATGGGGGCATCAATACCTGTGAGTGGAAGGCCCTGCAAATGGTAGTAGTACATTACAGGCAAAACTCTCCTTACCATCGAGAACATCGAAAGGGAACACTGTCAGAGAGCAGCAGCAATCATTCAGGATCCACACCACCTAGGTCATGCTCTGTTCTCACTTCTGCCAACAGGAAAGACATATAAGTACCATAAGACTTGCACCACCACATTCAGGAACAGTTGTTACACCTTCACCATCAGACTCTTAAACAATAAAGATAGCCAGAGACTCGTTTAAGGACTCTTGCTTTGCATACTATTTATTACTGAATATATTATTTTCTGTACTGCAGTCAGTCTTGAGTAGTTTTTTGCTGTACTACTAAGTAGACATACTGCCTGGCCCACAGGAGAAAGATTCTCAGGATTGTTTGCGATGTCAGAGTAATCTGACAATATATCTGTATGTCAATGTTTGGTAGATGGAATGGAAGGAATGTAATTTAAATATTATATCAAAAACTTGCAAGTTTTAAAATCCATAAAAAGGGCATCTGGTTTTCTTTATATCACTCTCCAATCATTCTCAACAATCTCCTTTCTTCCTCCCAGAATGCCTCTCTCACCACCAGCCTTGGCTTATCCACATGCACGTCATTGCCACTCTTTGCTCTGACCGCGCGGGTGTTACCAATAGTGGCCAGCTGCGCATTAGCAAAGATGGCTGGCTTATGTCTATGCACCATTCCCCGCCCGCATTTCTCCAAATGAACACTCCCTGTGCCAGGTCCATGTTGGTACGCGACCATGACAAGTCCTTTGGCAAAGGAGGGTTGTGAAACCAGAGGAGTTTATAAAGAGAAGTTAGACCATGGTTTTTGATGGAATGGAAAACAATTATGAATAGCTTCAAATTAAGGCAATGCATGGCTCAATTCCTCCCTCTTTGTCAGTTCCTCTCTTTATCTCCCTCTCTACCCTCACATCAACTGCACCGTGATTCCTCCAGCCTCTTCCTTGTGAGCCTATTCCCTGACCTCATGGCAGACCCTTTATGTCATCTATTATTGGACTGGATTTACAGCACACTTATGCTGTTATTAATAATATTTTGCTATTTCTCAGGATGTGCTGGTGACTCATGGATTATCCTTCATCCATTTGGCTCCATGCCTTTAAATCCAAGAAGCCCACTGCCCTCCCTTTCCCTGACATTTCCTATACAATCCTTTACATAATAAAAAAGGGAAGAGGAAATCAATCCTCATTGAAAACATTGTGTTATCCTTGTGCAGCTGAGGTTTTGTTTAAGGCCAAATATGTGACTTTGGCAAACTCAATGCAATAACATAACAAGTCACAGAACACAATGAGCTATGCTTTTTAATTTCAGTTTTAATTTTTCATATGTTCTTTTGGACTTGTTGATTTTGCAAAGGTTAACAATGCTTTCCCATGTAAGGTGACTTAAACTTTGTCTGGAGAAAGCCAGCATTCTTGTTGCAATGACTTTCATAAAAGGTACAGCACAGAAACTGGCAGTTTGGAACCAGTGATCCATGTCAGGCTTTATGTTCCATCATGCCTTCCAAAAATTCTTTGATTTAACCCTATGTTAGTGGATATTCCAATCCTTTCTCCTTCAGTTGATTATCTGCTTTTACTTTAGAGGCGCTTACATCAACGGCCAAATTGTCACCCCTCTTGCTTCATCTTTGAAAAGACCAGATTTGCATTTGATGAAGAAGAGAGTGTAAAATGAACTGAACCAGTGCAACAGACAAATGTGCCAGAGAAATAAAAGGATGGGAGGAGAGGATGGAGGAAGGGGAAGGGGGAGGAGCACAAACTTACAGGTAAAAATGTTCCGAAGAACTAAAAGGGTGGGAGGAGAGGATGGAGGAAGGGGAAAGGGGAGAAGCACAGGCTTACAGGTAAGAGTTTCCTTTATTCAAGGATCTGCCTATTTTTTTCTTATTTTCCTGATAAAGGACCCAGGCCTCAAATGTTAGTTACCTTTTTATTTCTATGGATGCCCTATGACCTGCTGAGTTCTTCAAGCACATTTGTATTTTGCACTCAATCCCACCATCTGCAAAAAATCTTATTTAATGAATCATTCTCTCCATAGTCCCAGTAACATCCCATAGATTCTTCTGCTCACAACACAGGGGGGCAATTTGGGCATCCAAATTAAACCTTCAATCTACACGCCTTTGAGATCTAGGAGGAAAACTGATCATCTAGAGAAAAGCCACATGATCATGTTCTACAAACAGGGCCTGAAGTCAAAATTGAGCCCTGGTCTCTGGGGTTGTGAGGCAGCAGGCTTTACTGTTCCAGCTTCAAAACATCATCTCGAAGGAAATGACATTCGAAATAATATCTGTTACCCTGAGCAGCTAATGGTGCGACATAAAAATACAAGCATCATAAAAAAACCCTGTGAAATACTTTATATGCCAAATGAAGTCCATCTTTTGAAAAAGAATGAAACTCGTATTCCAACATTCCTTTCTGGCTATTGTTGATACAACAGGTGGCAAAAAGATTAAATGACAAATGAACTTTGATTTTTCAAAGACCATCTTTCCATATGTGGAGAACTCTTCGCTGCTTCCCGTGACATCATGGGAACGATTTAACATGTACCCTGCTCCTTCCGGCCAGCTCACATCCTTCATGCGGAACCAACAGCAAGCATCATAACAAAGTATTGTGGACTTCCTGAAGAAAAAACAAATCAGAAATAAAGCAGAGGATGTACTTCAAAGAGTTAAAGAAATTGTGGAAGAAAACAGACGTGTTTTCATCTTTTAAAGAGCACTCTTTCTTTTGCTGAAGGATCAATGTGGACAATTCAAATTGTTTTCTTACTTTGTGATCTTCAGACTTGGTACACAGAAGTTAGAAGGCCATGAGGCACTAGGACTAACCCTGCTTTCACAATTCCAAATGTTCTAATTTGCCATTTGGAGGATTATGAGCTATGATATGGATCTAAGTACGCAGAGGAAGGCAAGTTTTTAGTTTAGAATCCTTCAGTGAACTGCAGTGTTGCTGACAGCTAAACATGCAATTAATAGATTTATCTCTGGTCAGGACACATTCAGTGAAGTGACACGCATTTATTTTCATGTGAGGCAAGGTTGACAGAGCTGGAGCTTCTCTCTTTGGAATGATGAAGGATGAGACATATTAGATTATGAGGGGTTTAGATAGGATAGCAATAGCTTTTTTCCTGAGACAACAATAGCCAATACCAAAGAACATCTGTTTCAGCTGAGTGCAGGAAAGTTTAGGCAAGATCTCAGATGTTGTTTTTTTAACACAGAGTGGTGGGTGCCTGGAATACAGAGGTAGCTCTGGGACAATAGGGGCATTCAAGAGGTTCTTAAATAGGCTCATGAATGAAAGAAAAATAGAGGGTTATGGGCTGTGAGATAGGGAAAGTTTAGATTGTTGTGGAGTAGGTTTACATAAGTCGGCACAATATCATGGACTGAAGGGCCTGTACTGTTCGATGTTTTATGCTGATAAATTTGTGGAAAACATGCTGTATGTGAGTGAGCATTTCGTGGAATGGTTAGTGAAATATGGAGAAGATGCACAACTTGAACCTATTGTTCTCAAAACAATTCCATCACTGGCATTTTCTGCTGCTGGTTACAAATTAATAGCAACGTTCAGAATCAGAATAAGAATTTATTGTCATGAACAAGTCACAAAATTTGTCGTTTTGTGGCAGTATCACAGTGCAAACATTCATATAAACCACCTTAGAACAATAAGTAAAAATAATGCACGAAAAGACAAAGTAAGGCAAGGTCTTTGGTTCATTGATTATTCAGGAATCTGATAGCAGTGGGGAAGAAGCTGTCCTTGTGCCGCTGAGTGCTCAACTTTACGCTCCTGAACCTTTTCCCCAATGGTAGAAGAGTGAAGAGGGCATGGCCTGGGAGGTGGGGAATAGAGACTGCTTTCTTTAGTCACCACCTCTTGGAGATTTCCTCGATGGAGTGAAGTCTGGTGCCTGTGATGTCGCAAGCTGAGTTAACAACCCTCTGGAGTATTTTCTTGTTCTGACCGTTGGCACCTCCTTTCCAGACAATGATGCAACCAACCAGAATGCTCTCCACTGTCCACTTGGGAGTTTTCAGTGACCTACCAAATCTCCTCAAGCATCTCACAAAGAATAGCCGCTGGTGGGCCTTCTTCAATGACATGGAGGCTCCAGGACAGATCCTCGGAGATGTTGGCACCCAGGAATTTGAAGTTCTTGACCCTCTCCGCTGATGAGCCCTCGATGAGGACTGGATCACGTTATCCTGATTTCCTCCTGAAGTCCACAATCATCTCCTTAGTTTTAATAACATTGAATGCAAGTTTGTTGATGTGATACCAATCAACGAGCTGATCTATCTCCCTCCTGTCCACTTCCTCATTGCTGTTTGTGTTTCTGCCGACAACTGTGGTGTCATTGGCAAATTTTAGATAGCACTGGAATTGTGCCTGGCCACACAGTCATGGGTGTGTAGAGATTAGAGCAGTGGGCTAAGCAAGCATCCTTGAGGTGTACCTTTGTTGATAATCAGTGAGGAGGAGATGTTGTTTCCAATTTGTACTGACTGCGGTCTTCCAATGAGGAAGTCAAGGATCCAGTTGCATAGGGGAGTGCAGAGGCCCAGAGTTTGGAGCTTGTGGACCAGCACTGAGGAAATATTGGTGTTGAAGACTGAGCTGTAGTCTATGAAGAACAGCCATATGGATGAGTTGCTGTTTTTGAGGTGATCCAGAGCTGGGTAGAGAGCCAGTGATATTGCCATTGACTGCACCAAGATCAGCAGGGACGAAGTCCAAGTGCGAAAGCAGAAAATGAATTTTCAATGGCACCTTGCACTTCATAGTTTTGGATGTTTGAAGTAAACTTAAAATATGACAGGAAATCCCAAAAACAGGTTTTATATATATCTAAATATATATGTATATATCTATATATGTATAGATATATATAAAAATGGTACATGATAGAAAAATGTTAAGGTGGTTTTCATGATCAGCAGCCCAAAATCCATAAAATACACCCTGAAGTTTTCGGGAAGAAAAATCTTTGTTGTCCAGTATAATTTAATTATTTTTTTGTAATTTAGCAATGTGCCTAAAACAAAAAAAAATGAGCAAGGGAAAAAAAATTCAGAGAAGGTTATTCGGATCCAGAATCCTGAAAAGAAAGAAAGATTAGCTTCTGTGGGTTCTTTACAAAAACCACTTGGATATTTTTAAAGAGAACTAGTTTGTAAAATGGAGGAGAAAGATCTGGGAGGTGACGTTAAATTGGACAACTTTTAAAGAACCTACACAGACTAAATGCATGGAATAGCCTCCTTTATGATTCAAACGTTCTGGGATAAAGTGAGCAAGAACATCAATGGTTATTCCATGGGCTCTTACTTTGGACCATTCCAGTTCAAGGGCAATGTGTTTACAAATGACTTTTTATATTTTTATTGGAGCTACAAGATGACTCACAACCATGATGGGTTGGTTCCCATAAATTGACACTGTGAATCAAACAAACTGCTTTAAACTAGGACAAATCCCAAAAACAACAGAACTTTGATTTATTTTCTTCTGTGGATACATGCTTTCATGTAGGGAAATGTGGGTTCTTGATCAAGAACTAACCAAAAATAATTGGACTCACTGCTGGAACTAAAACAGATCATCCAATAAGATGCACAATATTCTTTTCTCATGCAGCTTATTTTAAAATTGGCCAAAGCCAATTTGTTTTAAGAAGCTTGACCATATTTTTAAAAATGTCAATAAAAATAAACATGTCAGCTGATGAGTGAAATCCGTTTTGGGCGGCTTAGCTACTGATGGCAGAGTGGGAAGGGTGAGAACTGCATGACTCATGTGGTTTTGCCTGTTGGAACAGGAGCTATATGGGATACGTGGAAGCTCTCCAAGTCCTGATGGTTTTGGGCTTGTAATGTGTTTTGCCACTCTCTAAATATGGACAAGTAGCAAAATTAATTGAGGCAATGGTTACCTATTTCTTGCAAACAAGAATGGCGACAGTTCCCTGGTGCCAATGAGACATGATTCTCAGTCCGTTGCATTTGTTTCCTTTTAAGTTTCTTTAGCAATTTAATCTCAGTGCTTGCTAAACTGCTATCAACATTACCCATGTAAAGCTCAACTCTTATTTAATTAGTTACCTCACACTTCTGGAGCAATAGCCCAATGTATGCACTGTGAACTTCGTCAATATTGCAATCAGGAAATGGAATACTGCTACATTTCTTTCTTTTAGTAGATAGTTTTTTGTCCCCAAAGCTTGCTCGTTTTGCAGAGCTTTTCTTTATATTCCTTTGTAATTGTTCCATAATCCAAGTTTAGGTATAAAAAGGACAATAGTTGCATTTTTGTAACACCTGTTCTGTAGCAACATGTTCATTAAGGTGTTATCAACAAAATTTGATACTTAACTACAGAGGGAAATATATGAGCAATAGGATTAAAGGAGCACCTTAAAAAAGAAGGGAGGGGTTAAAGAACCAGAGAAATTTAGGAAAAAATTCCAAGCCTTGAGCCTGGGCAGCAGATGGTACAGTTACCAGTGGTGGTGAGAATTAAAGTCAGAGATATGCAAAAAGCTCAGAATAGAGGAGGATAGAGACCTCTGAGGAATTTAAGGCTGGAGATGGTCACAGATATCAGAAGGGATGAGTCAATGAAGTGAAAACAAGGAAAATAATTTTTAAATAACCTGAAGCTGATGTGGGCCAATCAATGGAAGGATAATAAGTAAACAGCATCTTAGAACAGATAGAGAGTTTTTCACACTCAGTGATACTTTTTTAAAGCTATACAGCATATACTGTACATGAAGAACTTAATCAAACAGTAGTAGCACTATGTGAAATAAGTTTCAATGTGTATAATTATTCTATGCAATTCTTTCTTTGGCTTGGCTTCGTGGACAAAGATTTATGGAGGGGGTAAAAGTCCACGTCAGCTGCAGGCTCGTTTGTGGCTGACAAGTCCGATGCGGGACAGGCAGACACGGTTGCAGCGGCTGCAGGGGAAAATTGGTTGGTTGGGGTTGGGTGTTGGGTTTTTCCTCCTTTGCCTTTTGTCAGTGAGGTGGGCTCTGCGGTCTTCTTCAAAGGAGGTCGCTGCCCGCCAAACTGTGAGGCGCCAAGATGCACGGTTTGAGGCGATATCAGCCCACTGATGGTCAATGTGGCAGGCACCAAGAGATTTCTTTAGGCAGTCCTTGTACCTTTTCTTTGGTGCACCTCTGTCACGGTGGCTAGTGGAGAGCTCGCCATATAACACGATCTTGGGAAGGCGATGGTCCTCCATTCTGGAGACGTGACCCACCCAGCGCAGCTGGATCTTCAGCAGCGTGGACTCGATGCTGTCGACCTCTGCCATCTCGAGTACTTCGACGTTAGGGATGAAAGCGCTCCAATGGATGTTGAGGATGGAGCGGAGACAACGCTGGTGGAAGCATTCTAGGAGCCGTAGGTGATGCCGGTAGAGGACCCATGATTCGGAGCCGAACAGGAGTGTGGGTATGACAATGGCTCTGTATACGCTTATCTTTGTGAGGTTTTTCAGTTGGTTGTTTTTCCAGACTCTTTTGTATAGTCTTCCAAAGGCACTATTTGCCTTGGCGAGTCTGTTGTCTATCTCATTGTCGATCCTTGCATCTGATGAAATGGTGCAGCCGAGATAGGTAAACTGGTTGACGTAATGCCAAATCACACACCAGCTCTCAGTAAACTGGCAGCCATGAGTTTCATTTGCCTTTGGCCTTTGGCAACTGGCAACTAATCTGAACATTTAACTGTGTTGCATTCTCAGTATTTTTCGTTGCCAGCATTCACTGTCAAATAACAGTAAGACTAAGGTCACTTGCTGGAATTTATTCACAAATGGTCCAGGTACTTGGAATTTTAAAAACTGATATCCAAGTACTGCTGAATCTGACAATAGCTTGGCAAATGCAGGATCCTGTTGTCTCCTTATCAGTATTTGCACGGTGGTTATGAATTAGGTTCATTACTAAAGATCCTGCATTTCACAATTGAAGATTCTGTTAATGAAGGGTCAAATCAAGCTGACCCACAGCTAACTGCTCTGTAGAGAACTAGCAGCTTTTAGCTTTCTCTAATACCCTATATGTCTCCTACGTCCATAGTTTGCATTAGATCATGGAAAGCAGAGATCAGCGGTGCGCCTGAACTTTGATTCCTCCACTGGAAACAATATTGAGATTCCTTAGCCATACACCAGGATATGCATGAAGTGTGGTCTCACTTTTTGAATCTCATTGCTGAATCCGTAATACAAATAATATATTGAGTTATTTTACTTTGCTTTTGCTTTATTTTATCTTTTTTGGTATCTTGGTATGTTTGTAATTTTTTTATATTTAAATATTTTGTGAATATTTGAAACTCTGCTTGTTGGAGACTTCTAAGGGCTTTAACAAAAGCAAATTGACAGACTGTTGCGGTATTCTGGAGGGAGGGGAGAGCTTAACAATTAGCTGATCAAATTATGGTAATCACTAAGGGAACACAGTGCCCAAAATCTGGAGTATCAGGAGTCTGAGGGTGATTGGAGCCGTGTTTCTAAACTAGGTTAGCTTGGGGATGGAGCATGTGAGTGTTGGGGCTGGGTTTGTCAATTTGACAGGCCAAATCACACTATAAGACAAGGGTTCATTATTACTACCAATCTATCTGCCAGTCAAATGAACAGTAAGACCATTGTCCTTTCAGTTTTAAATTATTATTGGAGATTTTTTTTGAAAAAAGGACATTGACAAACATGAGAGTCAATGTGTTGGAGGTGGGCAGGCAGTTTGGCCCATATGAAACATTTTATTGCATGGTATAGAATGTCAATGAATCGAGTAACAGTCAACGTAAAGATCAGGTTAAAATATCTACAGCATTTTCTCCCAGTCAAAGTAAGATTGTTTCTCAAGATAAAAAATACGGCAAACACTGAAATATCTGCACAAAATCAATCTCAATCACTTATAGCCATGAGAGCTTCAACCTTGTCTGACGGTAGCATTCCAGAATTCTCTCCACATTAACTGGCTAATGCATTGGAATTATATGCAGTCTCCAAAAAAAAGAAGAATGTACTGTTTCATTTCTGTCTCTTTTCACTTTCTCTCTCTTAAATCAAGCTCTCTGTAATGCTGATTTAACGTGAAGCCAACACAGACTAATCTACTTTCTCACTCAATTTGACTGACTGGGGGCTGAAACACCACTGCTCTAGTCACTCATGTCCCAGATATCCAGATTCCTTTATCAGAATGTTAATAACTCACACCTGACACACCAATCACTTAAAAATCTCTACATGCAAGTACACTTTAACTTCACATCAGAGAGAATGGGATACATTCTAGAGAAAATCAGTGCTCAGGTCATCGAATAATCTATTTATGTACGTTGTAATGCTCCTTTAGCTTGCAAGCAAGTGGTAAATAATGTAAAAAGTGATTACTTTAACTTCCTGCAATGTACTTCATGCATCTAATTTATTGCATGAAATGCAGCAAATGTCAAAAAGGAGAAGAAAGAACAAAGGGGCAAAAGATCCAAGTGCAATTAATTGTCCCCTCTTAAATGGTCAGCAAATATGTTGATTGACTCTTCATGCCAGCATGAGTCCATCCCTGGTTCCTGTCACTGATTCTTGGAATCACTTCCACTCTGTTCACACCCTCCTCTGCTGTCCCAGTGAAACTTAACGTAAGCTCAAGGAACAGCACATCGTCTATTTACCAGCTTTGCGGACTCGACATTGAATTCACCAATTTCCAATATAATGTTTGTTTCCAGGTGTTTGCATTGTATTTCGCATTGTCTGCTTTCCACCCTTTCACACTTCCCTTTAGTCCTTTCTTCGCCACTTCTCCCCTTTCCCTGAATCTTAAAATTTGCACTATCATCTTTTCCCAGTCCTGGTGAAGGACTGCTTGAAACATTAATTTCTATCTTTGCAGAGGCTCCCTGATTTCAAGTGTATCTCCAGTGTCGTTACTTGTTTCCCATATATACAGCAATCACCAAAGTGATTTATTGAGTTTGATATGAATTCTTTAAAAATAACTATTAATACACAATATACATTTGAATAAATTGACTTTGCTTTTACTTAAGTCACGTTTCTACTCTCTATCGAATTTTGAAATCGATATATTTGTTTGTTTCTTATTACCATACATTAAAGGGGTGACCAGGATGTAATCTGGATCACCTTCACATTTTCACCTAGTGCTAAGCCTAATACATTAGTAATTGCTGCAGTTAAAGGGCACCAATTATCCCCATACCTAAAAAGAGTAGATTGAGCTGCCTCAACGATTTCTGCCCAGTGACACTATCTTCTACTGTGATGAAATGCTTTGAGAGGCTGGTCATGGACAAAATTAACGCATACTTAAGCAAACATCTGGACCCACTGCAATTCGCCTAACATCACAATCACTCCATGACAGATGTAATATCGCTGGCTCTCCACTCAGCTCTGGGTCACCTCAAAAATAGCAATTTATACATACGACTGCTCTTCATTGATTGCACTTCGGCCTTCAATACCATTATTCCCTCAGTGTTGATCAAGAAGCTACAGACTCTAGGCCTCTGTACACCCCTCTCTGCAACTGGATCCTCGACTTTCTCATTGGAAGACCACAAGTTAGTATGAATTGGAAGCAATGTCTCCTCCTCACTGATCATCAACACAGGCACATGGCAAGGATGCGTGCTTAGCCCACTGCTCTACTCATTAGACACTCATGACTGCATGGCCAGGCATAATTCCAATGCTATCTACAAGTTTGCTGATTACACCACAGTTGTTGGCAGAATCACAAACGGCAATGAGGAAACGGACAGGAGGGAGATAGGTCAGCTCGTTGAATGGTGTAACGACAACAACCTTGTGCTCAACATTAGCAAAAGCAAGGAGATGATTGTGGACTTCAGGAGGAAGTGAGGGGAACACGACCCAGTCCTCATTGAGATTTCAGTAGTGGAGAGAGTCAAGAACTTCACATTCTTGAGTGTCAATATCTCCAATGATCTGACCCGGAGCCTCCATGTTGATGCAAACACAAAGAAGGCTCACCAGCAGCTGTACTTTGTGAGGTGTCTGAGGAGAATCGGAATGTCACCAAAAACTCTCATAAACTTCTACAGTGTACCGTGGAGAGCAATCTGGTTGGTTGCATCACTGCCTTGTATGGAGGTGCCAACTCTCACGACAAGAATAAACTCCAAAGGCTGTTAACTTGGCCTGCGACATCACAGGCACCGGACTTCACTCCATTGAGGACATCTACATGAGGCGGTGTCTTAAAAAAGCAGCCTCTATCCTCAAAGACCCCCACCACCCAAGCCATGCCCTCTTCACTCTGCTACCATCAGGGAAAAGATACAGGAGCCTAAAGACGAGCACTCAGTGGCATAAGTGCAGCTTCTCCCCCGCTGCCATCAGATTCCTATTTTTTTATTTATAGTAATGTTGTAAGATGGTTATAATATGAATGCTGCCACAAAACCAAATTTCTTGAATTGTTCATGACAATAAATTCTGATTCTAATTCTGATTAGTCATTTAATTGTCAAAACTTTGTGAAAAGCACAGATGATATGAAAGGTACTATAGAAATGTAAGTTCTTAAAACATTAACTGCATTTGGATGACAAAAAGCCTTTGTCATCTACAGCAGATCCATATTTGAATCTTTTTGCTTTTTACATCCCTTGAGCTAAAATAATAATGTCAGTAAACTTATGATCATCTGCACCACAAAAATCTGTTTACGTCCTGAGTTCAAACCATCCGTGTCTGTAAGATTTTCTGCAAAATGCTTTGTTTCTACCAAATCTTATTCTCATGGTACTGTTCGTCTGATATGGAAATGTAGCTTGACTCCTAACGATTAGAATCTGGATATCCTTGCGGTCATACTGTCATGGGGACAACATTGCCTTTCAAAACCCTTGGGTTTCCATTGGTTGTTTATAAAAAGACACCACGTTATGGTCTCAACTGAATATTCTTTGCCACTTAATGTGTTGGGCTGACGAATTAAAGAGACTGGAGAATAATGAATCTTTGGCTTGGCTTCGTGGATGAAGATTTATAGAGGGGTATGTCCACGTCTGCTGCAGGCTCGTTGGTGACTGACAAGTCTGATGCGGGATAGGCAGGCACGGTTGCAGCGGTTGCAAAGGAAAATTGATTAGTTGGGGTGGGGTGTTGGGTTTTTCCTCCTTTGTCTTTTGTCAGTGAGGTGGGCTCTGCGGTCTTCTTCAGAGGAGGTTGCTGCCCGCCGAACTGTGCCCGCCAAGATGCACGGTTGGAGGCGATATCAGCCCACTGGCGGTGGTCAATGTGGCAGGCACCAAGAGAATAATGAATATAAACAATGAAATCCCATTTGTTGTCGATTAATTGATCCAGTTGAGAAGAGGGGGAGAGGAAGGAATTCTTTGGTGGTTCAGCATGAATGTCAGGACGAGCACACCTTCCCTTCATACAGCAGAGTGGATGGATGGTGAAGCGGACTTGTTACACCTTCAAGATAATGAAATTATTCCTGCTTTGAGATGTGGACAATATCTGCCATGTTATGAGTTGCCCAGCTGAAGACAATTTTCATGGATAGAAAACACGTTGTCTTTTGTCAGCTGATTCACTCCTGGTTATTTTATGAATGAGCAACCTGTTAAGCTTGGGGTAAAGCTTTGACCTGGGGCTCTGTGGGTGCACTTTTTGGCTGAGCATTGCCCTCACCATTCATAAATGCAAATAAAATAGTCGGAGGTTCATTCAACTGTAATTAATTAAACATGCCAGCCCTTAACAATGACAGCTCGTGCCTTGATCAGCCACCATATTGTCTGATACTCTACTAAATTTAACATCGGATATACATGTCTGTGGAGCCAGTTAGGTCCAGTTTTATGCATTTTCACATTAAGTGACAATCAAAGCAGACAATTGCTCCTCACATTGTTGACATCAATAAACAGGCAAGACAAGTACTTGAGGAATGATAGGTTTACCGATTCTCTGGAATTGGAACCAATTAAATGGCTTCACCTAAGAACTAGCACAGGACAAATGAGGCATTCAATGTTTTGCTAAATCTGGAGACCTGAGTTTTCAGAGATTCATATTTTTATTAGTTTGCGAGCTGCCACTGCATTTCCTTTTAAACTTAGAATCACAGCCTCTCCTCCTTCACCTCCACCAGCAGGGGTTACAGATTTGCATGATCAACGACAAGAACTGAATTTTATTTTTGCTTTAGCATACATAATATTTGTGTCAGGAAAAGCTCAAATGCCTTCCTTCTGTGTTGTTAGATTCTAAAATGTCTCTTATTCATTTAATTTCAATTTTTATAATTTAGACAAACAGCATGGTAACAGGCCATTTCAGCCCACGAATCCATGCCGCCCAATTTACACCCCATTAATCTACACCCAGTACATTTTAAACAGTGGGAGGAAACAGGAGCCCCCGTGGAAAACCCACGCAGACACTGAAGGAACATACAAACTCCTTACAGATAGCGTGGGATTCGAACCTCGGTCCAGTTCCGATTGCTGGCGCTGTAAAGGTGTTGCGCTAACCAAACAGTATTGGAAATTTAAAAAAACAAAGAATTACAGAAGGAACTCAGCAGGTCAGACAGCATCCATGGGTTGAAACTGTTAGTTAACCTTTTTAATTTGGACCATCTATCAGAACCAGAGGGAAGGGATGATATTATGTACATATAAAGGAGGAAAGAAGCTGGAGGAGGTTGGGAAACTCTGAGGTGATAGGGTATAAGGTATGAGAGACAGCTAGAGGGGGAGTCAACTGGGAAGGGGAGAGGGAAGAAAAGTTAGTGAGAGAGGAGGAAAAAATAAGTACAGCAGTAGGTAAAGAAGAAATGGAAACAGCAAATCAATTGGGGGTGGGATTACCTAAAATAAGCAAACTCAGTGTTCATTCCAACCACTTCTAGGCCCCACTCCAACTTCTACTCCCCTTTATGTAGTATACCTACCCTCTAATCTTATACCTTCCCTCTTCTTTTCCCATTATATACCTTCCACCCCTTTTACCTTTTAGCTGCTCCCATCGGGAAAGAGATACAGGAGGATCAGAGCCAGCACCACCAGGTTGAGGAACAGCTTCTTCTCGCGGTCAGTGAGAATGCTGAACGACCAAAGGAGTTGCTCACACTAACCACCCGAGACTCTCGTATGGATGAAACAATATCTATTTATTTATTTGTATATATTAATACTTCTCCTGCACGTGTACTATTTGCCTCTATGTGTGTTATGTCTGGCTGGGTATCTGCATGTTTTGCACTGAGGATTGGAGAACACTGTTTTGTCAGGTTAGACTTGTGTAATCAGATGACAATAAAGTTGTCTTGATTTGAAAAAGGATGGGAAGGAGGAAAGTGGTTAGAGGGATAGAAGGTGGGAAAATAGGAGAATGGAGGGAGAAAGTAAGAAAAGAAAGAAATAATGATTTTGATTTCTGTGGCAGATTTAATGACCATTGTAAATTCAACAGTGATTCAGGATCATCTAAGACTATAGGAAACCACCCCAAAATTTCACACAGCAATTTCCCATAAACGGCGAGAAATATGTGATTACAGTCCAGATTAACTGACAAATATTGGCCAAGATTACTATCAAGCAATATGCTTTGCAAAAAAAATGAAACAGCAAGCAAGAATTGATTCAATCATATATTTACTCTAGATACAGTCCTGAATCACTGATTAATAAGTTTAAAATTTTTTAATATCATGGACAGAATTGTCTACTTTGTGATGACCTACCTGTGATTTTGACCTTACTATCTTAATGGATGGAAATCAAATGTTGTTGAACATATATGTTGCAGATCCCAGGCTCTATTTTAAAAGTTATGATTTGTATGAGTGTTTTCAAAAGGAAATATTCAATCAAATGCAAATTAAACCACATTATTGACATTTAAGTGATCTCACCACTCACAAACAGGAAACATTTGGTGCAAAGGTGTGTAGATTACTTTGAAGCATTTCTATTTCTTATTTTCCCGACAGAATATGCATACATGTTTAACCAATATTAAGCAAGCTGATTAAATCTCTACTCGAGCTTCCACACTGATGTTCTTATTGGATAATAGAGCTTCTAACGAATGCATACAAACTCCAAAAAAAAATGCTCAAACCTTCTAAGAGTCGAAGGCAGCAGATTTAAAAATAATGTGGCTCAAAAATGAAAATCATTCATCATGCTCTGGATTCACTTCCAGAGATATGAAAAAAAGACAGGAGAGAAACAGTAAGATGGCTGTTCATCCCTCTTACTCACTCTCCCACCCAGCCAGGTTCAACACTGGTGACAGGTATGGAAATAATGGCAATGCTGAGTTTGCATTTACAGAATATTGTTAGAGCTAAAGCAGCCTGCTAAGATAAGCAAACAAAGTGGTTGTGCTTGGCAAGCACTTACCATGCACAAGCATGCAAGGCAACATTGACCAAACAGACATTAATAGATGGACTGCCAATCCGTGTAAACACGTGATAATGCATGACAACTAGCCCTGAACAAGCAGGATTGATTTCCCTCAAATCTACTAGTGGCATGGTTGGCGTGGTGGTTAGTGCAATGTTGATACAGCACCAGTGATCGGGACCAGGTGTTCAAATCCCATACTGTCTATAAGGAGTTAGTACATTCTCCCTGTGTCTGCATGGGTTTTCCCTGGGGGCTTCGGTTTCCTCCCACCATTCAAAATGTACTGGAGATTGTAGATTAATTGGATGTAATTGGATGGCATAAACTCGTTGGCCAAAAGGGCCTGTTTCTGTGCTGTATGTCTAAATTTAAGTACTTAATGTCTTTTGAACTTTTGTCAAGTTGTCCCTTAATTTTCATAAATAGGGTTCAAACACATCAACATGATTTGATTGGGTTTGGAGCATTGAAGAGGCAGCACTGAGAAGCCAGGTTTAAGACTAAGTTTGACCTATTCATCCTGGAGTCTGGAAGAATGAGATGTGATGTCATTGAAATCCAAGATACTAAGAGGGATTGGCATGATCAATACTGAGATCCTTCAGGCTGGAGAATCTACGACTAAGAGCCATTGTCACAGCATCATTGCAGAGAAGGCTACAATTCTCTACATCTGAGGACACAGGATGTCTGGTGACTGATTGTTGGAGGTTGGGATCAATTAACCCTTTGGACCAAATGCTGGCAATAGTTGCACTATTTCTATTCCCTCCAGCTCCACTTTTGCTTTTATACTTGTTCCATTTCCACCAACTTTGATATTCTGCCAAGACCCCTTCCTCCACTTGATCACTTGGCCCACCCTGTTGATGGCTATTCCCTCCTGTTCCTTTTCCCAAGACTTTGTAATTTCTCCTGAACTGTTGCATCTCTAACATCTTCCAGGTAAGAAGAAAACTCACGGTCAGAAATGTAATTCTGTGTTTCTCTTCCTGCATCAATGTCTGGTCTGCTGAGTCTGACTGACATTGTGAGGCTTAGGAATCCCAGCAATTGCCATCTTTTCTATCTGTTTCTTGGTCAACCACCTTTGACTATGTAGCGCTATCAATTAGAT
Source organism: Narcine bancroftii (assembly GCF_036971445.1). Lineage (NCBI taxonomy): Eukaryota > Metazoa > Chordata > Chondrichthyes > Torpediniformes > Narcinidae > Narcine > Narcine bancroftii. The sequence goes on along the minus strand of NC_091472.1, from coordinate 86,701,765 downwards.
CGAGATTGATAGGCTTTAATTGCTATAAACTTACAGTCATACCTTACATGCTGCTGGCCAAATTCCAAGGCAGTACTGAGGGAAGGGATTGAGCAATACCACCTTTATTAGGAATCCTGTAGGGGGAGGAGTTACAGTATCAGGGGCAGGCCAACCAGTACAATGACTGTAATACAGTGTCCACCACATTCACCCCTTCCTTTGAAACAAAGTCTGGCAGGGTGAAGTGCCAGAGTCCATTCAGAGTCTATTTACAGGTTCAGCCTTTCCGGTGGTTTTGTTCATTGAATTGACCTCTGCAGTGCCGGCTGTGGTGTTGCTGTAGGCTCCTGGGCAGTGCTCTGCGTGATGGGCTTCGATTCAGGTGGCTGAACAGAATCAGTTGGGGCTGGTTCGCGAGTGGGGGGGGGGTTGTGACTTGGGGTTGGGGCGGTGCAACTGGTGCCAATGGAGGAGTCGGATTTTCGACTGTGTCTCTGTTAGTCAAGGGGAAGGGGGGGTGTGCTGGTCGATCGACCGTGGTTAGTTCAGCGAGTGCCTCAGTTGTGTGGGGTTCCTGTATAAGCTAGGTCCCGGATAGAGACAGTGTCTCTCCACCCATCCTGGTACTGCACATAGGCATACTGGGAGTTTGCATGGAGGAGTTGGACCTTCTCAAGCAGGGGATCTGCTTTGTGTGTGTGTTCTGGTGTGTCTCCAGAGTAACACTGTTCCTGGGGTCATCAGCCAGGCTGGCAGTGTGGTTCCCAATGCTGACCTCCTGGGGAAGGAGAATCATTTTTCATGTGGCGTCACATTTGTTGCTATACAGAAGAGGGACCTGGTGGCATGGAGCACCTCTGGTAGGACCTCACCACTGGGAGGCAGGCAGCCCTTTTGACGAGGGCCAGGAGGACTCCCCTCCAAATGATGCCATTCTCCCTTTCCACTTGGCCATTCCCTCAGGGGTTACAGCTGCTGGTCCTACTTGTGGCTATGCCTTTGGCCAGCAGGTATTGGTGCAATCCCTCGCTCATAAATGAGGACCCCCAGCCACTGTGGATGCAATTTAGGTATCTAAAGAGTGGGAAGAGGTTACACAGGGACTTAATGACAGTGGTCATAGTTTTATCTGGGCAGGGGTTGGCGAATGGGAATTGTGAGTATTTGTCAATAATGTTCAGAAAATATGCATTCAGGTTTGTGGAGGGCCATGAATTCCATACTTAGATGTTCAAATGGATAGGTGGCCTTGATCAGGTGAGCTTTCTCTGGCCGGTAGAAGTGTGGCTTGCACTCTGCGCAGACTGGGGAGCTGTGGGTCAGCTCCCTGATGCTCTCAGCTGAGTACTGGAGGTTGCAGGCTCTCACGAAGTGATAGAGCTTAGTGACCTGGGACAGGACATCAGGAGGGTGTTGAGCTTCCCGAGCTGGCACAAGATCTCGTAGTTGTAGGTGGACAGTTTCCATCTCAGGATCTTGTCGTCCTTAATTTTTCCCCACTGCTTGTTGTTAAACATAAATGTGACTGCACATTGGTCAGTCAGCAGGATGAACAGTTTGCCAGCTAGGTAATGCCTCCAGTGGTGCACAGCTTCCACTATGGTCTCAATGGCTGAGTGCCAGAGTTCAGGGCCTTGGAGGGTACGTGAGCAAAATGCCACTGGCCTGCCCGCCAGGTTCAGCATGGCAGCCAGGGCGAAGTTGGATGCATTTCTGTCCACCTGGAATGGGATGGATTAATCTACAGCATGCATCACTATAATGGCAATGTCACCAATGATATGAATGAAGGTCGCTTGGGCTTCTGCAGTAGTAGTTTTTACGAGGGGGCCGGCTTTGTCTGCATAATTTGGACCCCATTGTGCATAGTATGAAAAGAACCCCAGGCACCTTTTTAGGGCCTTAAGTATATGGGGGTGGGGGGAGTGGGAGCTCCAGCAGGGGCTGCATACACTCAAGGTCAGGTCCAATGACTTCATTTTCCACCAGGCACCCTAGTATAGCCAGACACGAAGTGAGGAACACACATTTCTTCTGGTTATACATGAGATTTAAGGCTTTTGCTGTCTGGAAGAATTTCTGCAGGTTTGCGTCGTTGTCCTGCAGGTTATGGCCACAGATGGTCACATTGTCCAGGTAGGGGAACGTGACTTTCAGTGGGTTGTTGTCCACCATTCAGTCCATATCTCTATGGAAGACTGAAACTCCATTCGTGACTCCAAAGGAGACCCTGAGGAAATGGTAGAAGCAGCCTTCCACCTTGAACGCTGTGTATGAGCTGTCCTCCGGGGAGATTAGGAGCTAGTGATAGGCCGACTTGAGGTCATTGGTGGAGAAGACCTGGTATCGGGCAATTTTGTTCACCATGTTGGCTATGCAGAGGACGGGAGCTGGAGCTGGGCTCTATGATGCCCTCTGCCAGGAGTCGCTTAACCTCAGCCTTGATAAAGGCTCAGTCTCTGGAACTGTATTGCCTACCCTTAGTTGCCATTGGCTTACAGTCGGGAGTAAGGTTTTCAAACAATGGGGGGTGGTGGGACCTGGAGGGTGGACAGACCGCAGGTTGTGAGCAGTGGGTTGTGTTCAAGTTGCTGGTTGGCTGTGTTCGGGGAGACGATCGGGTGTTTAGGTAGATGGTTACTATGGACAGTGAGGCCTGTCGTATTCCATCAGAACACGTTTAAGTTGGCACTGGAAGTCAAGCCTCAGTATGACCTGTATAGAGAGTTGTGGCATCACGAGCAATTTAAAATTCTTGTACTTGGTGCCACCCACAATTAGCGTTACTGTGCAGCTATCTCAGATTTTGGTCGAATGGGACTTGGAGGGCAATGAGATTTTACACTCATCTGAGGTCACTGTGAGGAAGCAGCTCTGTACAGTACCTGGGTGTTTGAGGCTTTCAGTGCTTCCTGCTTCAAACAAGCAGTTCGCAATGCAGCCGCTTACCTCAATGTCCATTGACGTGGGCTACTCTGATGCAGAACGATGGGTTCATTGTCTGACTCACTGCTACAGTATGTACGCTGTTTACCGCAACTGGAAGTGACAAGGTCCAGGATGGCCACAGTCGCTGTTTCGCTCGAAGCACTGCAAGGGAAAGGTCTGGACTTAAATACCCTTGCGTAGTGTCCTTTTCTTCTGCAGCTGGAACAAGTTGTGCTTCTAGCAGGGCAGTTCTTCCATGGGTGCCTTGTCTGGCCGCAGTAATAGCACTTTGGGTGCTCGGCAATAGCGGCTGCTATTTGGGACCCCCATGCCACAAGATGGCGGCACTAGACCCCCCCCCCCCCCCACATGGTGGCTACGCTGCCTGTAGAGTAAGTCTCCGGATTCAGCTGGGCTGACTTTGGTGCCTTGACAAGATTGGCCACATCCTGCAGGGTCTGATTGCCTTTCTCCAAGAGTGTTTGTCTGATATGATCAGACCTGAGACCAGCGGCACAGGCGTCCCTTATCATCTCCTCCTGGTAGACAGCTGCTGTTACATTGGGGCAGCCACTAGCTGCCACAAGGCTCAAATGTATTCGACAATGGACTCAACAGGTGATTGTTGATGGCTGCCCAGGAGGTATCTGGCGTAGATCACGTTCTTCGGGGCCAGGCTTTTGCAGGAGCACCATAGAATCTGAGTAAGTCTCACAATCTCTAATCACCTGGAAAATGTGGTGGCCGACCTGTGTGATCAGCAGGTGTCTCTTATTGACCTCTTCCCAAATGTCTTGACACCTCATGAAGGTGTTCAGGCAGTGCAGCCATTGATCGAATTTTACGGAGGCCTCCGGATCCTTGGGATCAGTGTCCAGCTTCTCTGCTCGAATAGCCTTGTCCATGGCACAGAGGTATAGTGATTACATTGTAGCTCTATCAATTAGACCCGCAGACCAAAAGTCGAGATTAATAGGCTTTAATCACTATAAATGTACAGTCATATCTTACATGCTGTTGGCTGATTCCAGGGCAGTACTGAGGGAGGGGGATTGGATAATGCTGCCTTTATTATGAATCCTGGAGGGGGAAGAGTTACAGTATCAGGGGTGGACCAACCAGAACAATGACTAATACAGAGGCTACGTGTGCAGTTTTTCTGCAGCTGCCACCTTTCACTGAAGTTACAATAGAAGAACAGAACAGTCCTTCCTGCCTCACACCATGCCCTCTCCCACCTCCCAAACACCCTCCTCGACCCAACAAAGATTCTCCCTATGGCCAGGAGAAAGCTGGTCAAAGAAACAGGAAGTTTACAGGTTGGTCAAATAATCAACTCACTTCTCAGAAAATTACAAGTCCACCATTTATTTTGCAACTGCAAATGAGAAAGCAGGTATTATTTCCAATTTTTTTTTTCTTTTTAGAATCCTGGATTAACTCCCTTTTTAACTGATTCTAAAACAAATGGTTTAATATTGGTCATTAGCGTTCAACTTTCAAAATATTTAACTAGCATTATTTTAGTCGAAAATGTAGATCAGCGAGGATGTACCAAGATTTTCAACTTGTGTAAATAAAATGAAAGATTTCATTCCTTTGACAAAGAATGTAAGCAATATTTATATCATAACCTCACCATTATGGGAGGCTGAAAGAGAGTACAGGCAAGAGAGCTATGCCAACTTCATGGGATAGTCTTTCGAAGATTATGTCATTTCAATGGCCTCTGTGGTTCTGGAAGTATGTGAATGAAGGGTTGAGCTGGATCAATGCCCCACACAGAGACCCTGACTAAATGAACCAAAGTGGCACTTCATGAGATTGTTAGCAGATTTTGGTGCTTTAAAATATATAAAGCTCTCTGGGTAAGAAAATGACTAGACAGGAAATGGGGTGTGGATGGAAAGATATTTTACATTTGGCTGAAGTTGCAGGGAATGGGAATATTTATGAATCAAATCTTAATCATAGATTGTCATTTTATTGCAATAAATAACTGGCTGCTGTAGACCATCTGGCAACCTCCAAAGCTGCAGACTGACCAGATCTGTTTTCTTTTTCCATTGGAATTCATAACACATAGGAAATCTGTCACTTGCATTGTTTTGGCTTAGTTGAATCCTTGTATGTGTCAACAGTGGTTTAAAGAAGATCGTGCTCTTATTTCTGTCTGTGGACTGTGAATCAAACTGCACTCCAGAGTCAGGAGTGTACAAAACTCAGCTAACAATCCAGTGCAGTCCAGAGGAATTGGTGTCGGAGGAGTTCCCTTCAGGATGACATCTTAAGCCTGTGTCCTGTCTGCTCCTTCGGATAGATGTCGAGATTTTGTGGTCCTCTTTTACAAAGAAAGGTAGCATGGTTAAGCCTAGCAGTTAGTGCAAAGCTATTACAGCGCCAGTGACCCGGGTTCGAATTCACTGCTGTCTATAAGGAGTTTGTACATTTTCTGTATGTGCAAATTGGTTTCCTTTGGGTGTTCCGATTTCCTCCCACGTTCCAAAGATGTACAGGATTAGATAGGTCACATGGGTGGCTCGGGCTCGTCGGCTGGAAGGGCCTGTTACTGTGCTGTATCTCTAAATTAAATTAAAAGGGAAGGCCTGACAGACTATCCCTCAGAATTCCCCAAAACATATTCTTCACATCCAATCACATATATAACCATAGAACACTACAACACAGAAACAAGCCCTTTGGCCCATCTAGTCTGTGCTGAATTATTATTCTATATATCCCCAATGACCTGCACCCAGACCATAGCCTTCCATACCACTCCCATCTATTTACTATCTTCTTTCGCTTGGCTTCGCGGACGAAGATTTATGGAGGGGTAATATCCACGTCAGCTGCAGGCTCGTTTGTGGCTGACAAGTCCGATGCGGGACAGGCAGGCACGGTTGCAGCGGTTGCAAGGGAAAATTGGTGGGTTGGGGTTGGGTGTTGGGTTTTTCCTCCTTTGTCTTTTGTCAGTGAGGTGGGCTCTGCGGTCTTCTTCAAAGGAGGTTGCTGCCTGCCGAACTGTGAGGTGCCAAGAGGCGATATCAGCCCACTGATGGTGGTCAATGTGGCAGGCACCAAGAGATTTCTTTAGGCAGTCCTTGTACCTCTTCTTTGGTGCACCTCTTTCACGGTAGCTAGTGGAGAGCTCGCCATATAACACAATCTTGGGAAGGCGATGGTCCTCCATTCTGGAGACGTGACCTACCCAGCGCAGTTGGATCTTCAGCATCGTGGATTCGATGCTGTCGGCCTCTGCCATCTCAAGTACTTCGATGTTAGGGATGAAGTCGCTCCAATGAATGTTGAGGATGGAGTGGAGACAACACTGGTGGAAGCGTTCTAGGAGCCGTAGGTGATGCCGGTAGAGGACCCATGATTCAGAGCCTGTTAAATGTCAAAATTATGCCTGCATTTTGCCACTTCAGTTGGCAGCTTGTTCCATAGTTGAACACACACACACACCACACACACACACACACACACACACGCACACGCGCGCGCGCACACACACACACACACACACACACACACACACACACACACACACACACACACACACACACACACACACACACACACACACACACACACACACACACACACACACACTTAGAGGTCAATGGTGAGACTGATAGGGAAGCCATGTCTTTCTTTATACAATGGAGGGTACATCATCATTTTTAGGACCATCAGTGAGAAATGCAAATGATATATTCAAGTTCACCAGCATCTGCTTCCAACTTGGCTTCTGATTAGCTTTGCAATGCTGTAATGAAGCAATCTGATGTTTCAGTAAATCAAGTCTTCTTAATATATGAGATGCCTGGTTAGATGGTTGATACAGTTACTGTTCCTCCTGTCACTTAATTGGTAATTCATCCTGATGTTTACAGAGAGGATTGTCAATACTTTGCTCAGAAAGTCTAAAGGTCTGCAATTTAACTTACTTATTCTCATGCATCGACACAAAACTACAATATGGGAATATTAGATATAAAGTGTTAAGGCCAGAAATCTTCCTGTGATTCAGCATGACTCCACTGGCTCGACACCACCTGTCGAGGTTCCTATGTGCTGCTCACACAAGATCACAAGATTTAAGAGCAGAATGAGGCATTCAGCCCATTGAGTCTGCTTTGCTATTCAAATTATAACTGATGAATTTTTCTCCTGCTTTTGCCCCATATCCTTTGATGCCCTTACTAATCAAGAACTTACCAACTTCTGATTTTTATACACCTAATGATGGCCTCCACAGCTATCTCTGGCAATAAATTCTATAGATTCGCCACCCTCTGGCTGAAGAAACATCTCTGTTCTAAAGGGAGGTCCTTTTGTTCTGAGGCTGTGTCCTCTGGTCCTAGACTTTCCCACCACTAGAAACATCCTCTCCACATCCACTCTAAGCAGGCCTTATGTTTTGATGAGATATCCCCCATCCTTCTAAACTCCACTGAGTACAGTTCCCGAGCCATCAAACATGCCTCATATGTTAAATTTCTCATTCCCTGGATCATTTTCTTAAACCTCCTCTGGGACTCTCTCCAACACCAGTGCATCCTTCCTTAGATATAGGGTCCAAATCTGCTCACAATGTGATCTGACCAATGCCTTCTAAACCTCAGCATTGATTTATATTCTACTCCTCTTGAAATGAAATCTTATCTTGTATTTGCCTTCCGTTCTACTGACCCAACCTGCAAGTTAATCCTGCACATGAACTCCTAAGTCCCTTTGGACCTCTGCTTTCTGAATTCTTTCCTCATTTAGAAAATAGCCTGCCTCTTTATTCCTTATGCCAAGGTGCATAAGCATACACTTCCCTATGCTATATTCCATTAACTACTACTTTGCCCATTCTCCCAACCTGTCTAAGTCCCTCTGCAGACTCCCTGTTTCCTCAACACTACAGCCCCTCCACTTCATCTTCAAACATGGCCATTAAGCCACCAATTCCATCAATTAAATCATGTTCATGCAACAGGTAAAGCAGGAGGTGCTATCCTGCAAGAGCATTACTCATCAACGGCTGCCAGCTAGAAAGGCCCCCCTTAACTCTCACTCTTTGCTTTTTACCAATCAGCCAATCTTTTATACTTGCCATTAGCTTTCCCACAATGCCATGGCCTCCTATCTTGTTCAGCGGCCTCAGAACAAAGACTTTCTTAAAATGGAAGGAAACAACATCCACTGACTCTACTTTGTCTATCCTTCTTATTACTTCCTCAAAGAATTCCAACAAATTTGTTAGGCAAGATCTCCCCTGAAATAAACTGTCTTTTTACCTTGTCCTTTCAAGTACCCCAAAAATCCTTAAAAATAGACTCTTGTCAACCACTGAAGTTAAGCTAACTAAAATACAATTTCCTGAATTTTGCCTCCTTTCCTAAAGAGTGGAGTGCCTTTTTTTCTTCTGGTAACAATTCCTGACTCTGGCAATTCTTGAAAGATCACAACAAATGCATTCACAATTTCTTCAGAACTCTAGTGTGTGGATCATTTGGCCCAGGGCACTATCCTCCTTCAGCTTCCCAAGCACCTTGTCACAGATTGGTAACTGGCAAAGTCTTCATTAACCATTAAAGAATACAATTTACTATTATTATTTGATAAAGTGAGATAAATCCCAAAATAATGCTCTTGGTTAACCTCAAGTTAACTTGACATCAACAATCCCTGCACACTGTTATTAACTGCAGGATAGCTCACCTTAAAACAGTATGGTATCTGGATTAATTAGGAACAAATGAAAAATATCTAGAAATATATCCCCAAGCAATGGAACACATTCTTTATCAAAAGAAATAACAATTTGGTCACTGAAGTTAATGTCTTAATCTTAAAGAATATTCATCGTGGCTTTGTAGAATCCAACAGCATGAGAGTCTGCTTAATACTGATGCCCTGAGGATGGAATGGTCTTTTACGTACCCAGCCTTTGCTTGCAACATATTTCAGATGTGCAACAAGAAATGGCCGTTTATACCAAGAAAAGTGAGGAAATCATTTTTAATACAGGAAAATTTTGGCTCTAGTCCAAATCATTTCTACAGACACCATCTATCTCCATCTATGCATATAAACAGCATGGCTGAGCTGATAGATGCATGGTGTCTGATGAAAGAAAGTCCATAAATTCCCAATGAATATCCTCATCTCAGACAAAAGTCAGATTGACAGACTGGTTTACCAGATCCAGTCTATACTCTCTGATTGTCTGAACAATGTTTCAAATGATGCCATTCAGCTTTTGAAGACCATAATTACTGGTTGTCTGTATTGTAGATCTGCCTCATTCTGTCAATGCATGATTCACACACTCATGTACACACTCTTGTATACACTCATGTACATACACTCTTGCTGTCAACACTATTGTTTTAAATTCATATTTTGTTTGTTTCTCTTTCTGTTGCCATATCCATCATTCTGATTTGCCTTGTGTGTGTGTGTGTGTGTGTGTGTGTGTGTGTGTGTGTGTGTGTGTGTGTGTTTGAGAGAGAGAGAGAGCATCCACTTGCATTTAATGCACAAACATAAATTCACACTCACAAAAAAACACACAAGCAGATACAAAACTACGGACACTATTCTGAACTGTTGGCACCCTTTTAAAGAGGGTGGATTAAAGCATCAATGAAGGGCACAGACCTCCATTGTTAATGCACAGGGCACTGAATATTTAATGTAGTGTTACAACTGGGTCTGTTGTGTAGTCTATGTGCATTATGGGATGGCAGAGTGGACAGGACAACAGACATTCTGAGGAAATTGTCCTTGGCAACCAAGGCATTCTTTTGTTACTCAAGAATCTGTTGTCACTGAGACACAAATATGTCTATAAATTACATCTTTAGTTGCACCAGCAAGGCAACACTAAATGTAATAACTTATTTGTTAGTTTATCTTTGTATCCTTTACACCATAACCACACAGAATAATGCTATGTTCCAAAACCCAAAGTCATTTCCCATAAACTTAGCTAATGTTGGTGTACCTTTGTAGACAAGTAGAGAGCGATGTGTATTTAACACACAAATTCAACTCACTACTCAATTTATTCTGAAAACAAACCTTCTCATTGGTAAAACAACAAAATGTATCCACATCTGATGATGGAGGCCCAAAGCAGGACTTACACAGGCCAACGTAAAGATGGGAATTGGACTTGGGAACAACAATCCACAAGTGGTGCTGGTCAGATTTGTGTCTGGACAGCATGACAGCAGTTATTAATGCCAGGTTCAGGTTGGTGTAATACAATTTCCTGCATCAACTGTATCTCACACCACAAAAATTACATAAATCGAAACCAGAAATCTCGGAAATGTGCTTTAGGTTTGGTGTGGAGATTAGAAGCTTTATCCACTCCACTTGGCTTCTGGAAGGACCTGGGGACATTCTGAAAAAATTATAAAGGTGGATTTTCCACAGAATCTGGAATTGTACCTTCTGGGAAACATTATGGACATGAGTTTTAAACATCCAGATACCAAATTCAGTTTCGAAGGTGGGCTTGTCGGTAGCAACGAAGTGTATAGTGGTCACATGAAATTGACTCCCGACTAAAAATGACACGATGGAATATGGAGATACGGGTTGTATTCCCCTGGAGAAAATCATGTATAAGTTGAAGATGAAATATAACACATTTGTTAGGGGTTGGCAGCCTTATCTGCAGCACATTGGTGAGCAGATATAATATACCCCTTGATAAAGTGACTACAACAGTATGGAATGCCTGAGATCAGTGAAGTGGGTCCCGCACCCTGCACAGTTCTGAGGTTCGTCACTCCTCAGTTGAGAAGGAGGCACAAGCGATCGTTGAGGTGGTGCGCCACTGGCAACATTACCTGGCTGGTAAACATTTTATCTTGCTGACAGACCAGAGGGCTGTGGCCTTCATGTTTAATACTAATCAGCGGAGTAAAATCAAGAATGATAAGATTCTTAGGTGGAGGATTGAGCGCTCCACCTATAATTACGACAGTGATCCCCCCAGTCGCCCTATCCCAGGGGATGTGCACCAGCACACATCTCGATCACCTCCAGACCCTCCATGACAGTCTGTGCTACACTGGAGTCACAAGGTTTTACCCCTTCTTCAAAACTCGGAACCTTCCATACTGTGTTGAAGACATCCAGTCTGTGACCAGATGCTGCCAGATCTGCACTGAATGTAAGCCGCAGTTCTACCAGCCCGAAAAGGCACATCTCATTAAGACCACACGCCCTTTTGAATGGCTCAGTGTCTATTTCAAGGACCCTACCCACTACAAATAGGAATGCCTACTTCCTGACGGTAGTGGACGAGTTTTCCAGGTTCCCCTTTGCTATTTCCTGCCCATATATTAGCTCTGTGATGGTAATCAAGGCACCGCACAGTATCTTCACCGTGTTCGGGTACCCCGATTACATCCACAATGATTGAGGATCCTTGTTCATGAGTGAGGAGCTGCGACAGTACTTCCTGGCCAGAGGCAGAGCCACTAGCAGGACCACCAGCTATAACCCCAGGGGTATTGGCCAGGTGGAAAGTCCAGTGATTGGTCCTCTGCGAGACATCAAACCCCCCCTTCCTCCCGGGAGCCCACAATCATCACCCCAACCCAGACTGTTCCCTCCCCTGCCCCCCCCCAGACCACTTCCCCTCTAAAACAGCAGAGCACGGACACACCTGCCCCCCGGAGGTCCCGCAGAAGTAGGTACTCACCAGTGCGGCTAAACCTCTAGTTAGATTTTTAAAAATTCTCTCTCTTGTGTTGAAAAGAAGGGGGGGGTCGGTTTCTGTTTAAAAAGAGGGGGTGAATGTAATGGTATGGATTGTATGTACTCATTGGCTGGTAAAGGCTCGGGCTGGCCTACCCCCTGATGACACTCTCACCTGGACTCCTTCCCTGGGACCCAGGCCATAAAAGTCAGGCCACCTCTCCCTTCCCTACACTTCCCTAGTTTGGATCCGGACCAGCTCAATTCTTATGTACAATAATGCCTATCATTCGCCTCAGTCTTTGTCATTGTGATTAATGGGGCAACTGGTAGTGCCCAACACTGTCCCAATTACTTCCTGGGACAAGATGCCAGTGGAAAAGGGGCTTGCGATTGATAAAGGATTGCTTAAGGTGGTATGTGAGTGGGAAGGAAAGGCTGAGAATCACTGCTTTAGACCCAATTGTTACTGAAATATTTTGCTTGAGAAAAATTGTCATTGGCCCATTTCCTTTGGAAACCCTACACATAATGAGTCAATTGGGTATGATTAAAACAGAGGGTTTCAAACTTTTTCCTTTCCTCTCACATCCCATCTTAAGCAATCCCTAACTAATCACAAAGCAGTTATTGCATAGGGATTGCTTAAGGTGGAATGTGAGTTTAGTGAAGCAATTTGAAAAGCACTGAATTAAAGTAAACTAAAAACAGCTTCAGCTCTCTCGGTCCTGAAGTCTGGAATTTCCTCCTGAGACCATTCCCAACCTCCATCTCCTTTCAGACAGTTCCTGAAATCCATCTATTCCATATCTTGCCCTAATATTTCATGGGAATCAGTTTAAATTTTCTTTTGCAAACATCCCTGTGTAGGAATCTCTTGTGGGACATTTTTCCCTCTACAGTTTCATATCAATCATGTCTAGATGCTGTTATCTTTAATACTTAGATTCATTGAATTCTGGAGATTCAAACCTCTTCTGTGAATCCTTTTACTGTTAAGAATCTACTATTTCTCTTTGCTTGATTTGAGCTAAATTTCCAGAAGTGATGGACAATTGAGCAGTTAACTGCTTCAAAAATACACTGCCTAATTCCCAAGAGTCTCAAAAGGCGCCATACTTTGACAGTGACCAGACCGGTTACTAACAGGAGCTGGTCTCTAACCATTTCACATTTGAAACCTTGCAACCACACAAAAATCACTCGCCCTGTGCTGTTGACAGCTATGCATTGCACTTACTTCCCAACGCAAAGGAAATAGAAGGTTGTTGGAAAATATATTTCACGCAGAACAATGGCTTGATTGTTTTAGCTAATAACAAAACACAATTAGCTGAGGATGGTAAGGTGAATGCATGAATAAAGAAAGTCGAGTTCATTCTGTGTCCCACACTATTAAGGCTTCTGTACTTCGGAAAGTACATGCAAATCTCAACAACTACAGCTAATGAAAAAGGAAGCCTTTAGACAAACATGAGAACTTTAATCACATTTCTTACTTCATTCTTTTGAAGTCAAATTAGGTTTGCTCTCAAAAGGATACATGACCCTCTTGAGGAGATTGTTAACAGCAAATAATTATTTCAAGGGTGTTGTCATTTGCTGCAAATCACAGATTCTTAAAGTCAACTGCTGAGGTTTAACAGAATTCCTTTCAATGTATTTTTTTTAAAAATCAGATAATCCTTTCTCCTTCAATTAATCTGAAGGAAACATATTTACGTAAACACCCATGAGATTACCTTTGGAAAAGGGTTGGCCATGTAAAAAAAACTGAGTCCAAAGGTCTAATAATAAAATGAAACAATAAACACATACAAATGTGAGGAAGAATTTACACCCTTAAAGTACATTGGATCTGATGAATGATGTGATGTCGTCTCTGTAGCTTGGGAAATTTACACACGATTGAAGCTGTATTAAGCCAAATGAAATATGCTTCCTGAACATGGTTTTTGACAGCCTACATGACCTTAGAACACAAAAAGAAGTATTATATGATTAATCCAGGGTCATTATCCCATCAGAAAACTCTGACACTGTATTGTATTTTGTAAGTCTGGAATTTGGTCTTGACATAATTTATTAGTGTGTCCAATATTCTGAATTGTGTAAACCTACTTGTTTTTCTGTTTAACTCTTCAAAAGCCAAGTATCATGTGTAACATATAGCACCAGAGAAATTGCAGTTAGCAAGCTTTGTGCTGACAGTAATCACTCTGTAACTCCATAAGCTGATAAGAATATGACTGTCATCACCTTAGGTGCCTGCTCTGTCATCCAATACACTTGTCTCTGCACCTTTACTTCAGCTCCATTTTCCCACCTGATTCCCATTTTCCCTGATGCCCTTGATGTCTGAAAATGTATTGAATTCAATCAACAAAGCACAATGAATAGCTAATTCCGAAAGTGCAGATGTATTGGATTCATGATGGATATGGAATTGGCTGGCCCACAGCAGACAGAGGGGAGGGATGGAAGCGCGTTATTCAGGCTGGAGGCCAGTGATCAGCGGGGCTCTGCAAGGATCACTTTGGGAACCCTGTTTTTTGTGGCATATATATAATGATGAAAAAGTGGGTGGACTCGTAGGTTTGCAGATGCATAAAGGTTGGTAAAGTTGTGGACTGTATGGAGGGCTATCAAAGAATTCAACCATTCTCAGCTAATTGTGTTTTGTTATTGGCTAAAACAATCAATGGGATATGGGGTTTCCCATGGACAAGTGTAAAATGCTGCAATTTGGGAGCTCAAACGTAAGGAAAAGGTACACATGTAATGGCAGGGCTCTTAAAAATATTGATATGCGAAGTCCATAGCTCATTGAAAATGATTCTGCAAGTAGATAGGGTTGTAAAGAAGGTGTATGGTGTGCTTTCCTTCATTGGGTGGACTATTGAAAAGAAATATAGGGAAATCATATTTCAACCAAAAGAAAGTTTGATCAGGCTGCACTTTGAATACTGGTCTGGAAATCTGGTCATCCCATTACAGAAAGGATGTGGAGGCTTTGGAAAGGGTATAGAATATGTTTACCAGTATGTTGCCTGATTTAGAGGTTGCAAATTATGGGGAAAGATTGGACAAATGTGGGTTGATTTCTCTGCAGGAGGCTCTGAGATCTTATAGAGGTGTACAAAATCATGAACAGCATTGTTAGGAAGGACAGTCCCAAGGTAAAAGCATCACACCTGAGAAGACATGTATTTAAGGTGAGGGGGAGATGTGCAGAGCAAATATTTTACACAGAGAATAATTTCTAAAGACACTGCCTCTTGTAAATATCATCGATGAAATGAAAACTGGTGCCCGTGATGTTGTTGACCAAGTTTTTATTGTCCTGTGCATTGGCACCTCCATACCAAACATTAATACAAGCAGATAGAAGGCACCCTCACCACCCAGGCCATGCCCTCTTCACACTGCTACCATTGGGAAGGAGGTACATAGCCTGAAGATGAACACCCAATGGCACAAGGACAGCTTCCCCTCTGCCATCAGATATCTAAATGGACAATGAACCACAGACACTACCTCACTTTCTCTTATTTTTACACTAATGTATTTACATTTAAATGTAATTTGTACCAATGTTTGCACAGTGACGCTTCAACAAAACAACAAATTCCGTGACAAGTCAGTGGCAATAAATTCTGATTCTGACTCATTGCAAATTTGTTCATACTGTAAGCATATTTCCCCGCAGGATCTCCTTTTTATAAGATCTCAAATTGAATTTGATTTGGTATGTAAATTAAAATAACTCATTCCTGGGCTGGTTTTCATCAGTTTGTTAGCGGTAGGCTTCATTTCACTGTTCTCTCAGGGACAATGCTTGGAAGAAGTCACTTTTATTTTCAAAATTATACTTTATTCACAATAAGTTATTTACAAAACAACAAAACTCTTCAAGACATTTTACATTCATAATGACAGTCTCATCTATACATTCTCATCAATATACATTGTTACATTTATTCTCTTAACCCTGTTACTACCACTGTTGATTGAGGGGCTTCCCCTCAGTCTCAGCACCTCAGTGTCCGGCAATGAAGGACCCTAGACTGTGCTCCTTCCCCACAGCCCCCTCGCATTGGCTGCACCAAGCCTCAGTGCGTCCCTCAGCATGTACTCTTGCAGCCTGGAATTCGCCAGTCAGCAGCATTCCTGCACCAACATCTCAGTATGCTGAAAGACCAACAGGTCTCAGGCAAGCCAAGGTGTGTCTTTCACCGAGTTGATGGTCTTCCAGCAGTTCTGGATGTTGGACTCAGAGTGTGTCCTCAGGAACAGCCTGTAGGTCAGAGAGTCCTCTGCCACGCTGCCGCTAGGGATGAATCGCCACAAGGACCCCTTCATCCTCTCCTTGCACTCTTTGCGAATTTGCATTCACCAAAGAGGTGGGTGACAGTCTCCGCTCTGCTGCAGCCATCCCGAGGACAATGTGCATGGAGCGTGACGTTTCAGTTGGCTCCTCTCACCGCTGACCAAGACCTGGTGCTTGTTTGTAAGCCCTGCAATGAGGCATTCCACCAGATGCTTTAGGAACCATCCCACCGGATCTATCATCCTCATCTCTCAGTTTCTGCAGGGCGTTCTGTGCTGGCCACTGCCTGTGCAATATTCAAATGAGAGGTGACTTATCTCTGATCAGCTGGTGCTGTGTCCAAGCCAGTCTGTGTCTGCTACACAGCATGCTTACACATTAACATTGCAGTGAAACAACGTTTTTTTGTCTTTTGGAGACAAAGCCTCAATTCTGAATTCTAATTGTTTTTTGCAGTTCAGGTGACTGGGTAAAATGGAAACCTGATCAAATATTTTGCCATAATCACATGGTTCTTTTGTATTTATTAGTAATCTTCATGAGGTGAGGGGATATTTAGTGAACTATATAAATTTCGCGTGGACACATGTAAGTAGAAATCTCTCTAGTTACCGAAGCTAAATGAGTGTGAGAACTGTTCACACTCCTTCCGACACATATGGCGCTAGATTGTGCAAGTGCTGATATTCTATATCTGTGTTGTGCTGGTAGCCAAAGCTGAACTAACACATTGTCCAAACATAACTGCTTTTATTGGTCTGTTATTTTTGTCCTGCAGAAGGGAGAAAACCAAGAGGGACCATGCCAGAGATATTTAAGATCGCAATTTGTTGAGGTGGTGAAATTAAAGAGTAAATACTTCCTGAGGCAAAATGGTTTCAAGCAACAGGCTCAAAGGTTTTAATGGCTTGGAAAAAAAACAGAGGCGCCGCCAAAAGAAATGTCTTTACACGAGTGGTTGGGGTTTGGAAGGTACACTCCGTTAGGGTGGTGAATACAGTGTTAGAAGTAGATTTAAAATAGGAATTGGGATAAATGCTTGGGGTGGGGTGGGGGAATGACATGGAACTGGGGAAAGAACAGAGGAGTTAACCCAACTAAATCCTTCTTCTAATTCAATGGACTGAATCAACTTTTCTACATGTTGCTGTTCAACTATTCTATGAAGTTAAGTGGGGCCACTTCCACTTGTCAGAATAGTCATTTCAATGATCTTTCCAATATTTACTTACTGCCACTACCAAAGCGAGAAGCAAAAGACTGAAATATTTTGATCTACCAGTTTTTCACTAATTAAATATAGTTAATATAAACTATTTGACAGAAATATATTTTTGCATTGGCCTCTCCGTCTTTTATAATCAGAGGAGAATCATTTGATAAACTATATATTAATCAAAGCATTTTACTACTAATAATGAAAATGAGACATTTGAAGTTGTCCACAAATTCACATATGTTGATTTGAATGCACTGCTAATTTCCTTTCCAAAAATTAAACTTTATTCTCGATAAAATTATTTACAGAAGAAAAGTGTGCAGAATCGAATCCATTGTTTCTCAATCTTTTTTGCCCTAGGCCCCAAGTTAATTTTTCAAAAAAAGTATGCCCCACCATTAGCGGGAAAAAAGTTATATATTCAAAAGAAGTTTTAACTAAATAATTTACTGCAAGTGTATTTCAATGCAATTAAGGTCAGGAATACACTGGAACAAACATTTCATATTCAACTGCTACTTCAATATGTCACCCATCTCAAACACACATTCAACAATCGTCGTCACTTCAGTGGAATCTTTGCCCCTGACGTTGTCTGCAGATGTTTTTGATTCGAGGGACTAATTTTGTTAGTTTCAACATTAAATCTCCATGTTTTGTCATTTCTAGTCGGTTTCTCTTAGCTTGCAGCAAATCACTAACAGCACTGAAGCCAAATTCTAATAAATAAGACGATGGAAAATGGAGTTTGGGTATTTCTTTTCAATCCTGTTAGACAGTCACATCATGTTTCCTTTCACTTTGAACAGAGATTTCACAGATTCATCATGTTGCAACTCAGGTAACTCCTCTTGGTATTGCACTGGATAAGTTCACCAGTAATGGCTGAGTTAACCAAGAGGGAAAATTCATTGCCTTTAAATCACAAAATCTATCATTAAAGTTGGTAACCAACATTTTCAAATGGTCAACAATGATGTTTGTTGCAGCATTAGTTACCTCACACTTATTCAACCAATAGAATTGATTGAAATTTCCTGCAGAAATATTCCTTTGGCATAATTCTAGAAGAGTCATGAATTCAAATATCTTTGTTTTTGCATCCATAGGCATCATATTTGCCTCTTGGAGTTGCTTGTTCAACATACTTAGTTTCTCAAAAATGTCCATCTTGTAACTCACATAAGCTTTGCCATCTGATGTTAGCAAGAGCTTCATTTCAGGTTTGTCCTTCAAAAATTCACTGAGGAGATCAAACATTTCCATAAACCTTTTGAAGCAGTTTCCCTTTGACAACCACCTGAAGTAATAATCTTACGTTCTGCATTTTTATCGAAACAAAACTGTTTAAACAGATGTTCACATTTGGCATTAGCTTTGATGGCAGTGATACACTTCACAGGATGCAGTATCTCATGTAGAACAGGGGAAACTTTCTTGGCAACTAAGTTTTCTCGATGGATAACACAGTGCACAACCAACATGTTTGGATTTTCATCCTTCATTAATTTTAAGCATCCTGGTTTTTTTTACCCATCATATAGTAGGTGCACCATCTGCAGCACAAGATATAATTTTTGAGTTTGCTGTAGATATCAACTGCAGTAGTGGTTGTTTCTACTGATTCACAAAACAGCATCTCTTCTTGAAACCCATCCTGATTAATATATCTTGCGTATGCCAATAATAGAGCCCTACTGTCCCATACAGTAGATTCATCCAGTGGCATTAGTGATTTCAACTTCTTAATAAGCTATTTTTCAACATCTTGACCCATGTCATCTATTTTGTTTCAGACAGTAGTATTAATCAATGGCGTTGCTCGGTCAGACATCTTCATCATCCTTTTGCAGAAATGTTTTGAGAAACAACGATATTGCAGGTTTAATCAGTTCCTCCCTAGTCGTTTGATTCTTCCCATATTTTTCTATCAGCAGAGAAATTTCACAGCGAGCCTTGAAGGGTATGATTCAGGGCTGTAGTTTGCACAGTGAATAATGAAATGATTTTTTATCTATTTTCAAACTTCTATTTCATGACTTAAAATATTCCAATTTTGAATTGACATGGTTAAGATGTTTTACCCTCAAATGAGCTTCAAGACAACCTGCTTTCATTGATTGATTTGTCAAAGTCTGTTGGCATAATAGGCAAAAAGGTGCACGTTCATCATGTACAGCAGATAGAAACCCAAACTACAAGAACTCCACTGAATATTGATGAACCTTTTGCTTGCTTGGTCTACTCATTTTGAATATACCACCGCTTGAGCTCCCTGAAAAAAGATTAATACAACAGTGCAAACCCTGAAACAGATTAATCAATATTTTATCATTTTAAAGTTGAAAAATCTAATAAAAGTAATGATCAAATCAAAGAAAGAATACTGACCCTAAAAAAAAGAATAAAGACACTAGCATGTTTTCTGACATTTTTTCCTCGCAGAGAGTTCATCAAAACTGCACTAGCCTCGTGCTTTACTTTCTGAGGTCCCTATTTTTTTTCCTGATTCCCCCGCCCCCCCCACCCCCGCACACCACCCCTGCATTAATACGCTAGTGCACAAAGATACCTACAGATACAGGTCTCACTCACTATTGAACTGGAAGAAGTAAAGGAGTATGGATGGAGACATGATTGCTGAGATGATTTGGAATCCTCATCACCAATGAGATAATTTGGAATGGATGATAATAAGACTGATCAGAAAAAAAATATAATAATAATGTTAACCAAGGATAACAACAGTTAAAATAAAAGAAACAACAGAGGAACATCAGAAGAGCAAAAACACATGTGAAAATAAAAAGAACAAAGTGATTTTACTTGGAAGTCACCACAATTGTGTTGTACTGACAGAGTTTCCAAGTCATATCTTTCACACTAATGTAACAAATTTATTTTTTCAAAACAACTTTTTAATTATTTCCCAAAATATTCCCATGCCCCACTAAAATATTCTTAAGCCCCTCGCCCCACCAAAATATTCCAACGCCCCACTAAAATATTCTTAAGCCCCACGCCCCACCAAAATATTCCAATGCCCCACCAAAATATTCCCATGCCCCACCAAAATATTCTTACACCCCACTAAAATATTCTCAAGCCCCACCTTGAGAATCTATGGTCTAGTGTTTCCTTGAACAATTGTTTAAATATGTGAACTCCTTTCTCTGCTTTGCCGTTGACTGTGGAAGCAGAGGATTTGAAATCACATGTTGGCAATATACTCTTCTGCAAAGTTCTGGAATTCTCTACAGCTGTAGCATGGTCCATTGTCACTGTAGACAATTTGAGAAATTCCATGTCTTGCAAAGATTGATTTTATATATTTGATCACACAATCAGCAGACATGTTAGGAAGCAGCACAATCTGCGGATAGTTCGATAGATAATCAATAACCAGCAAGCTATTCTTTCCATCCATGTGAAATAGATCAGTCTCAACTTTCTGCCATGGTTCTGCTGGTACATCAGTTATTATCATGGGTTTCTTTATTTGCTTTGTGTGATTTTTCAAACATGTTTCACAGCTGGAAACCATCCTGTCAATGACAGGATTTATCCCTGTCCAATAAACAGCAGTTCTGGTCCTCCTCTTGCATTTTTCCATTCCAAGGTGCCCTTCATGCACCCTTTTCAGCATCTCTTTGTTGCAGTGATTGAGGAATGACAATTCTGCTCTGTCTGAGTAGAAGCCCATTGACAACACTCAGCTCAGCCCTGATGTTGTAGAATGGCTGACATTCACCTCTAGGCCATCCTTCATTCACATTCTTGATGACCTTCTGTAGAACTGTGTTCTTTTCTGTTTCAGCTGCTATCTGCTTGGATTTCATGTCAGATACAGGAAGGTAGTTTGTGATCAGATTTGCATAGAGATTCACATCACACTCTTGTGTGCTTCACTCTGCATCATTGCCCTGGATAATGCATCAGCTAATACAATAAGTTTCCTTGGTGTGTACACCAATTCAAAGTCATAACGTTGGAGCTTCATCATCAATCTTTGGATTGTCAGTGACATTTCACTGAGATTTTTCTTTATTATAGCTATTAATGGCTTGTGGCCTGTCTCTGCCACGAATATTGGTAGACCATACACATAAATGTAGAATTTCTCGAGTCCATAGACTGGACCTAAACACTCTTTATCTGTGCATAATCAACATTCAGATGTTGTCATTGTCCTTGAAGCATATGCTACTGGCCTCCAATCTTCTCCCACAGCCTAAAGTAGTATGGCACCTATTCCACCCTTTGAAGCATCCTTAGATATTTTTGTCTTTCTGGATGCGTCAAAGAATGTCAAAAGTACTGGTTCTGTAATTAGAATGGTCTTCAGTCATCCCCATTCTTCCTTGTGGTTGTCTGTCCACTTGAATTCATACTTGTCGTGTAACAACTTCTTTAGGTGCATTGTTTTGGAAGACAGGTTTGGTATGAATTTACAAATTGATCATTCCCAGCACCTTCAATATGCCTTTTTTTGTCAGTGGGTCTGTGCATCTCTAAAATTGCTTTCACCTTGCTCTTGTCTGCTCCACACCTGCCTTTTCTCCCAAAAAATGTGATTTTCTTCACCTTGGTTGTGGCTGGTTATTGTATTTCTCCTGAAATAGGGGAAAAAGAAGAAATCTTTGTGGTAACTTGGAAGAAGAGGTTATCTTTTGGAAAAACCCAAGAGAGGGCAAGCTTCTTCGTCAAGACACTTCAGTTGCTGATTGAAAGAGATCAGTTTGTGTCCAACCATCAATGAATATCTCTCTGAAACCAACAAGGACATTTCTAAGCAGTAAAAAACTTAAATTAAAGCAGCAGAGCCTGGTGAAGATAATAAATGTTGTATTCTGTGCTCAGTATGGAAGATTGCCTGATACCAGTGAACTTGGAGAAGTGAAATGTGAATGATATGACAGTGAAAAAGAATGTACCTGAACATATAAACATTACCTACACATACACTTAGAATTAGAAGGATGAGTTAAATTAATAGTGTTACGACCCAAAGGACCCCAAAACCCAGCAGCAATAGATATTCACCAAGACAACTAGTTATTTAAACAAAAATTGTTTTTAAACATGAAAACAGAATCAAACTTTAACTTATCTCTATTAAATTAACTAAACCCAACTTAACCCCCTTCCAATTCTAAGCGCACATGCATGTGATGTGTGTGTGTAAATGTAAGAAAAGTTCTTTGGTTCACAGTTCAATCTCACTTTTCATTCCTCCAAGTTCTCTGGTTGCAGGCAATTCTTATACTGTGCACAGAATTTAACATGCATAAAGTTCACCAGGCTTTGGTGCTCGAAAGGTAAATGTTTATCACTCAGGAAGGTTCTCGTAGGGTTTGCAGAGAGAGATGTGTTGTTCCAGGATTTCCACAACTGAGGTACCACCATTAGTCACCTCAAGTCTTGCTGATGAAACTTGTCCCATCAGGGTTCTCCAGATGGTAACCTCTTTCTTTCATGCTACCAATGAGTTCCTTTCTGTTCCCCTTATTCCACGAGAAACATTAGACAGATAGCACTTCCAGCCATCTGCCTCTCTCTCTCTCTCTCTCTCTCTCTCTCTCTCTCTCTCTCTCTCTCTCTCTCTGTGTCAGACCCATTAGCGGCACCATCTCTATGGCCGCAAAGGACCAATCCATGGAGATCTGGGAGTACTGTGTGGCTTCATTAACTGGGGGGAGGGGGGTGAATGCTATGATAACTTCCATTTACTTGTGATGCCACAGCTCAGTGCGCCGATCCTCCTGGGCCTTGACTTCCAGAACCAGTTTAGGAGCGCGACGATGGCATTCGGAGGACCGCAACCACCCATAACGGTATACAACCCTCAACTCACAACCTCCTCCCCCCAATAGCCGACCCCTGCCTGTGGCCTCTCCACCCTCCACATATCCCCTCCATCACTATTCAAAAACCTGACCCCAGACTGCTGGCCCATTACAATGAAAAGCAGGTGCTATAACTCCAAAGATCAAGCATTTATAAAGTTGGAGGTGCAGCAACTCCTGGCGGAGGGGATCATAAGTCCCAGTTTGAGCCCGTGGAGAGCCCAAGTTGTGGTGGTCAGGGGCAGGAGCAAACCCTGCATGGTGATCAATTACAGCCAGATTGTCAACTACTTCACTAGCTAGATGCTTACCCCCTCCCCTGGAGAACCAATATGGTCAATAAAATAGCTCAGTACAAATTGTGGTACTCCACAATTGACCTGAAATCAGCGTACCACCAACTCTTCCTTCACCTGGGGTCTGCAAATACACTGCCTTTGAAGGAGATGTCAGGCTCTATCACTTCCTCAGGGTCCCCTTTGGAGTCACCAATGGAGTCTCAGTGTTCCAAAGAGAGATGGGTTGCATGGTAGACAGGCACAAACTGACAACAACGTTTCTCTACCTTGATAATGTCACCATCTGCGGTCAATACCAACAGGGCCATGACACAAACCTGGCAAAATTTCTCAGCACAGCCAAGTCCCAGAATCTGACTCATAACAAGGAGAAGTGTGTGTTTACCACCATTCGCCTGGCCCTCCTTGGATTGCAACTGACCCCGACTGCATGCGTCCCCTTATGGAGATCCCAATACCACATAAACTCAAGGTGCTGAAACGGTGCCTGGGATTCTTTTCTTACTATGCCCAGTGGGTGCCCAATTATGCTGATAAAGCCTACCCCTTAGTAAGGTCCACAAGCTTCCCCTTATTGGCAGAAGCCCAGGCAGCATTCAACCAAATCAAAGGAGTCATTACTAAAGCCATTACTAACACTAACCCTAATCCTAATGTGGACAAATCCATCCCATTCCAGGTGGAGAGTAATGCCTCTGACTTTGCACCGGCCACCACTCTCAACCAGGAGGGCAGGCCAGAGGCATTTTTCCCCCGCACCCTCCACGGCCCCGAAACATGACACTCCTCAGTTCAGAAGGAAGCACAGGCGATCGTTGAGGCCATGCGTCACTGGCATCACTACCTGGCCAGGAAAAGATTTACCCTATTGATGGACCAAAGAGCCATCGCCTTCATGTTTAACACAAAATTACGAGGTAAAATCAAGAACCATAAAATCCTGAGGTGCAGAATTGAACTCACCACTTATAACTACGAAATCCTGTACTGGTTAAAATCAATGATTCCCCCAGATGCCCTATCCCAGGGGATGAACGCCAGCACACATCTCAACTGCCTCCAATCCCTCCATGATGACCTCTGCCACCCCAGGGTCACAAGGTTGTTCCACCTCATAAAAGCCATTGAGGACATCAGGTCCCTGACCAGACACTATTGGGTCTGCGTGGAATGTAAACCGCAGTTATTCAGGCCCGACAAGGCACACCTCATCAAGGCCATGCGCCCTTTCAAATGGCTGAGCATCGATTTCAAGAGACCCCTGCCCTCACCCAATAGGAACATCTATTTCTTTAACGTCATAGACAATTTCTCCAGATGCCCATTTGCCATCCCCTGTCCCGATATGACCTCTGCCACAGTTATCAGGGCATTCTGCAGCATACTCACCCTTTTCAGGTACCAGTCTATATTCATAGAGATTGGGGGTCCTCATTCATGAGAGATGAACTGTGGTAGTACCTGTTGGCTAGAGGCATAGCCACTAGTAGGACGTAGAGCTATAACCCCAGGGCCAGGTGGAGCGAGAAAACACCACCATTTGGAAGGCGATCCTCCTGGCCCTTAAGTCAAAATTCCTGGCAGTATCTCACTCCGTGCCATCCGATCCCTCCTATGCACTGCTACAAATATGACCCCGATGAACACATGTTTTCCTTCCCCAGGAGGTCAGTGACTGGAACCACTTTGCCATCCTGGCTCTCTGGGACCCATCCTGCTGAGGAAGCACACAAGGGGCCATAAGACCGACCCGCTGGTGGAAGAGGTGCAGCTCCTGCACACTAACTCACAATACACTTACAAGCAGTACCCCAATGGCCATGAGGACACAGTTCCTGTCCGGGACCTGGCGAGTGCCAGAGACACCCACCCACTCCCGGCCCCGGCCACCACGTACACACACATTGGCCCCTACAGGGACTTAGTCCAGGCTAGCGACACCCCCCGGGCACTCACACCACATGCCTGGGACCCTCACCCAGCTGAGCTGACCACTATGGCCGCCCCTACAGACATCCAAACCCCACCCCCTATGGCGACAGCCTTGCCTCCTTGCCTCAAGACACCCAAACAGCAACGGAGCCGACCAGTACACCCCCAGCGGAGCTGCGCAGGAAACAGAGGCAGAGGAAGCCACCTGACCGGCTGAACCTCTAGGACTGGGCTTTGTTTTTTAAAGAGGGGGTGAATTTGCTGATATGTATATACTGCTCTGTTCTAAGTGGCTGGCCCACCCATTGATGACTCGATCCCCATGTAACCTCTTCCCCTGTGACCTGGCCATAAAGGTTGACCTCCCTACCCCCTTCCATTCATTCGAGCACATGGAGTTGGGCCAGCTGAAATCTAATGTGTATTAAAGCCTACACTATGCTTGGCTCTGAGACCTCACTCAACCTTTAGAGTCATTGATAGTGTGTATCAGATTAATTTGCTTTAATTTAAATTTCTTGGATTTGATTAACTTGTCTGTAAACATTTTGTCACATTTTCACAGTTATGTAACATGAATATTTTTAAAGGAGCAAAAGAAATTAAACCATGCAACTAATGAAAAGTCTTTTAAAAATTACTTTCTGCTTGCAAGACAAAGAGGAATGTTACATGGTAGTCATGCAAAGATATACACCTTTCACATTATAAGGTTAAACATGTATATTTTCCATGTAATTTGCCTTCATACATGGTGTTAATAATGAAACCCTTGGGCTCCTTGAGTAGATCTGGGTGTGGAGCTACATCTGTTGCCCAACTAATTGAAGGGAATTTTCTCCTTCAATCGGAATTTTTAATTCAAATAGAGCTACTGCTCCAGGCTTCACTTTGAACAATACAAAGGTTCAGCTCTAAGAGTGCTATTGGTAAAATATGCAATTGTTTTTCAAAACATTGAAGGCAAAAAAAAATTACGATCTCTTCTGTGGCAAATAATATGGTCTTTCAAGTTCAATCTTCAAGGTTTTAACCTTTAAATTTCAACAAAGCAATGGATTTTACACATAAGTTTCCCTTTCTTTGCTTTGGATTTAAAATAATAACAACTTCCCAGAAAAAAAATATTTTCATTGTTAGACTCAAATGGCCAAAATTCCAGGAATCTATGGCAGTGAGGCCCAGAAAAACTCTCTGGTGCTTAGGGACTTTACGCCAATGCCAGTTTAAGATGGAGAATCACATTATTATCCAAAGGTATTATTTTTAAGCTGTTCATCAATTTTATTGGCAGCTGAAAGGGAAACTCACAATGGTCAAGGAAACACATCCTTTATCCTTTTGTTCCTCATGAAACAAAAATAATTTGGTTATGTATAATCAAGGAGTTAGTGTCAGTGAAGATGGTGTCATGAGAGGTTCTGTTATCCAATTGTGATGTGTTATCGAGGTCACAGAGACTCCGACGGTCGCCAAACCGTCTAAACTTGTAAATAATGTACATATGTTTGGGGCTTTGTAGAACATAGAATGTAACCTTCCCCTACAGGGACAATTTTAAAGGAGGGGGTGAATGTGGTGATACACCACTACCCTACTGCATGGGGAAACGTGTACCTGCAGGAAGAGCACTGGAGAACAAGGCAACACCTGGCCAGCTTTCAATCAGCCGACCTGAATGGACCGTTACAGAGTTGGCTCCTGGTCAAAGGTCGGCGAGGGTAAGTGGGGGCTAGTCGGGGGGGAGCGGGGCCAGAGCAGCTGGTGTGGTGCAGCATGGTGGGGTGTCTGGGGTGGCACGAGTTGAAGTGTGTGTGAGGGGTTGGATGGGTGGGGGGCGGGTTCGTCCCCCATGGTTGGAGTGAGTCCGGGGTGCCCGGGGTTTGGGAAGGCACAGCAGGCCAGCGTGGTCTTAGGTTTCCCATAGCTGTCTGGGGTCGGGGGAGTACGTTGGCCCAGCGAGGTCCTGGAATAAAGGATGCTGCTGTGCAGTGGTGGGTGCTCCAGCTAACGCCAGGATCCTGGTTGAGACAGTGTCCTCCTTGCTGTTGCTCAACCTAACGTAGGCATAGTTATGGTTAGTGTGTAAGAGGAACACCTGCTTGACCAGGGGGTCGGCCTTGTGGGCCCACACGTGTCTACACAGGAGGACCAGTCCCGGGGATGAGAGCCATGTTGGGAGAGATGTTCTCGTCGCCGATTTCCTGGGGAATGAAAACAGGTGTTCGTGAGGGGTCTCATTGGTTGCTATGCACAGGAGTGAACTAATGGCATGGAGCACCTTGGGGAGAGCTACCTGCTAGTATTCTACAGACCACCCCTTTGACTTAAGGGCCAGAAGGACTGCCTTCCAGATTACCCCATTTTTGCACTCCACCTGTCCATTACCTCTCAGGTTGTAACTAGTTGTGTGACTAGTTGCGATGCCCCTCACTCTCAGGTACTAGTAGCGCAGTTCCTCACTCATGAAGCTAGACCCCCGGTCACCGTAGATGAATGCGGGGTAGTCGAACATGGTGAAGATCTGCATCAGTCCTCTGATGACAGTGGCCGTGGAGGTGTCTGGGCATGGGATGGCGAAAGGGAAACGGGAGTGCTCGTCTATGACTGCGAGAAAATAGACATTCAAATGTATGGAATAAATTGTGATGCGCTATCGAGCAGAAAAGCAGACACAAAACTTAATCTGTTTAACAGGCTTTATTCCACACAAACTTCCACAGAAATGGCTATGAGAGCAGCTGTGCTGGCTCTGAGACTGACCTCGAGGGGCCGGATGTAGCTTATATCCCGGAGGGTGATTGGCAATCAACCGGGTGGGGCTTGGTCCATTCAGGTCAGCTGATTGACAGCCAGCCAGGTGTTGCCTTGTCCTCCAGTGCTCTTCCTGCAGGTACACAGGTTGCCCCCTGCAGTAGGCTTGTGGTGTATCACCACACCAATAAATGGCAAAATTCAAGCTGTTTGCTGTGATGGAGGCTATTAAATCATAAACAGATTTGATAGCATAATTGCACTAAAGTTGGGGGTAACATTCCTTCGCTTCTGAGCATTTTAAACATGCAAGTATAAGCTGAGCTCTCCTTATGTAATATGATTCCAATCAACTGATACATTACAATTTTAATAATTTTGAAAAGAGTATGGCCAATAGAATATTATTACACAAAGAGCAATATCAGTAGGGTCTCCAACAGCATCATCAAGTTTGCAGATAGCACAACAGGAGTTCACCTCACCTGCAACAATGATGAGTCACATTACAGAGAAGAGGTGGAAAATCTCATGAAATAGTGCGAGACTAACAACCTGAGTCTCAACGTAGACAAGACAAAGGAGATGATCATGGGCTGCAGGAGGACCAGCAATGATCATCCTTCACTACACATCAAGAACTCTGTAGTGGAGAGACTGGAGAGGACCATGTTCCTTGGTGTCCTCTTAAGAAGTGACCTATTGTGGACACACATCTCATCATTTGTCAGGAAGGTGCCACAGTGACTGCACTTCCTTTAAAGGCTGAGGAGGACAAGGCTATAGGACAACATTCTGTCAACTTTCTACAGCTCTATCGAAAGTGTTCATAGTTCGGTGCAGTTGCTGTAGAGCCTCCGATTGGAGGCTAATCCACGGGACCATAAAAGCAGCAGAAAGGTTCTCTGGGGTCTCCCTCCACCATTGATCGGATTTACCGGAATTGTTGTTTATAGGGGGCTTGCAAAATCAGGGAGGGCTCCTACAACCCTGCACACCACATCTTCCAGCTACACCTGTTGGGAAAAAGATACAGATGTATCAGAGCCAGAACCACTGGGCTTAGGAATAGCTTCTTTCCGTGCATTTGGATTGTTGAATGACTGCTGAAACAACTCTCCATGAATCCCTCTATTTATTGATAATATTTATTAATTGTTGAAAAAGGTATAACTCCTTTGGTCTTCGTTAAAAACCTTTGTTGTCAAGCTGGACAGGATAAAGAGATGATTTATGAGGATGCTGCCTGGACTCAGGTGTCTGAGCTATAGGGAAAGGTTGAGCAAGCTAGAGCTTTATTCCTTGGTGCACAGGAGGATGAGGGATAATCTCATAAAGGTATACAAAGTCATGAGAGGAACAGATAATGGGTAAGTGCAGAGAGTCTTTTGCCCAGGATAGAGGTATCCATAACCAGATGGCATAGTTTAAGGGGATGGAGGAGAGATTTGACAGGAACCTATTTTGTGCACAGAGAGTGGTGAGTGGATGGGCTGCTGAGGAGGTGGTTGAGGGACAATTACAAAGTTTAAGAATAAAATGGACAGATAGGTTTAGAAGGATAGAGCCAATTAGAGGCAAGAGTGAAGAGTGTGGGTGAGACATTTTGGCTGTCGCAGGTAAGTTAGCTAAAGGCCATGTTTTCACTCTGAATGACTCTATGACCAAAGTAGAGTAATGGAATCTTTAGCATTGACTTACTGGCTGTGCAACAGTCTCACAATGAAGAAAATCCTCCAACCTTGGTCCCAGACCCTTCAAATCCTTATCCCTTGACTTCATGTCTTGAAAAATTGATAAGACAAGACAGTTCAGACAGATTTTTCTCAGGTTGACTTCCATTCATTGGCCTCAATATCCTTCATGTTCTCTTAGAATTGCTGGATGCTGCTTCTTCAATGGCCTATTCATCACTTTTCAGGAAGGTGCCACAGTGACTGCACTTCCTTTGAAGGCTGAGGTGGGCAAGGCTATAGGACACTATTCTGTCAACTTTCTACAGCTCTATCAAAAGTATTCATAGTTTGGTACAGTTGCTGTAGAGCCTCCGATTGGAGGTTAATCCATGGGACCATAAAAGCAGCAGAAAATTTCTAGAATTGAAGTTCCTATTTAAAGAGTCCGAATCTTTGCACTTACCCTGATGCTCAATATTTACAGACTCCACGAATTCTGATGTTACTGGAGATTTGAATTTGCAATTTTATCAGAATCTCGATGGTTATGGCACAAGTGTGAGATCAGAGTTTCTCAAATAATTAAACTATTCTGTGGATTCGACATAGATGATGCTGATTTTCCAGCTACGTGTCACTTTAATTCTCCCTCTCACTCCCACTCTGATTTATCTGTCTTTTATTTCTAACTCTATACCAATAAAACCAAACAGAAACTCAAGGAACAACACCTTACCTATCGACTGTATTAGGCATGGAACAGCTCTTGGGATTCAACATTAAATTTAGCAATTTGAAATAATCAGCCTGTCCAGTTTGTGTTGAAAATGATAATCAATTTGCAATATTAACTCAAATGTTCTTTCTCTTCAGATGTTGACTGCCCAGTTGGGCATATTATTATATTTCAGATTTCCAGGGATGACAGTATTTTGGATCTTAAAGTTCTAGATTTGTTCTCATTCACCCTCCTCTGTTTACATCTCCTCGGGATAATTAATAGTGCCTTTTAATTGATAACAGCATACCTCCTCTACATCAGAGATACTGGACAAAGATTGGGAGATCGTTATGTTGAGCACCTTCAATAAAAGAGACCTCCCAGTTGGCAACCATGTTAATCCCACATACCATTCCCAAACTGACAACTCAGTCTATGGCTTCATGCACAAATTGGAGGACAACCCTAATATTCTGACTGGCCACTCTCCAACCAGATGGCGTTCACATCGACATCCAGTTTCCATTAGGCCCTTCCCCTGTCCCCCTCTCTCTCTCTCTCTCTTTCCCCATCCCTCTGTCTCCTTTCCTCCAGCCTCCCACCCCCTTCCCTCTCAATTTAGAGAGCTACCTTGTTCCCACTGTCACTTCTCAGCTTATTTTTGTCTTCTGACCTCCCACCTTTATCCACTTATGTTCTCTTGCCTGTTAGCCTGCACTCCTCCCCTGCCCCCTCCTCTCACCCCCACCCCACTCCCCACTTTTTTATTCAGGAGCCTGCCTGAATACCTTGAAGAAGGGTTCAGGCCTGAAGCGTTGTTTATATATCTTTGCTTCCTTTCAACGCTGTGTGACCTGCTGATATTCTCCAGAACTTTTGTGTATTGCATGTTTTTCACCTGATCGAACTGAAAGCTTCTCCTGCCTCATCCAAACTACAGGATCTCCTCAGTTACCTTGATTGTGAAACATCCCATTGATCCTGTCCATAATCATACTGTATTCCCTAACTGACAGATAGCCAGATGAGGTTAAATCAGAACAAACACTGTATATAATGTATTAAATTACTATTTCACTATGATAGGAAAAATGGAAAATAATACAAGAACAAATTAAACAAACTGCTCAACAAAGCTAAAAATGTATTTTTAATCATTTTGAACTCAGTAATTGAAAACATCACATTCATTAAAATCATTCCTTACAAACAAATTACCTTTACCATTTTCCTGACTCAAATAATGATAGAAGCGTAAATAGAAATGGCATTACTCGCAGAGATGAGGACATTTATCAACAAATCTTCTTCCTAGAGGTCACAAACTCTCTCAAAGTCATTCATTGGGAGTTCACAGAGATTTTATTCTACCTTCTGTTTGACAGCTACCATGAGATTTGTGTCCACATTTATGCAAAGCAATGGATATTTACAGGCACAATGAAGAACGGCCCAATATACATATACATTGCACAATGCTTCATGGAAAGGCACCCTGCCACAAACTCAAACACTATTTATCAACTCATTCGGTTTTTCAAATGGTTTCATTACATGCCGGTGGATTAGAATCTTCCTTAAATAAACTTTCAGAAGAATATGTCGTGATTTACTCAGACTATCTTGCGTATTTTATTTGTATCTGTGAGAGTGTCTGGAATATTACTGACTGGCTTTTGTAAAAATGTGTTAAAAACTCGATGCAGTACATGAAAATTAGTTAAAGCAAATAAAAACATAAATTTAATAAAAACATTCTTAATTTTGTATTCAATATCCCTGCAAAAAAATCTTTCAACTGATGTCCTATCTGTGGGTCTGTGCCTCTTTCACACTGCACCTACACTGTGCTCTATGTTATGGCATAGAGAAAGATAGAATTTTACTTACTCTGGATTTCATTTTACTGGTTCCTAAGTAAACTGCTCCATATACTTGTGTAACCAGTGACTTGTCAATATATTCTGTCTTCTTAGTAGGATTTGTTATAATAAATAAGTTTCTTTTATCAATGTTTATTTGATCTAACTACAAAATTAAAGCAATTCTAGTACTGATCCCAGCTTATAACACTTCCATTTTTTCCTAAAATTTCCCTTTCTTCCTTAACCAGGAGGAGCTTCCATTTCATGAAGTTTAAGAGAATAAGAAAGAGAATTTATAAGGTTGTGGTAGAACTTGACAGGACAAGGGCTGAAAGAGCTAAGGGCTCAGACATGCTGGGCATGGATGAATTGGATAAAGTCAATTAAGGATGACAACAAAGTGATTCTTTTTTGTTCAATTGTAAATCTTTGGAGTGCTTTGCTTCAGAGAGCTGTGAATATCATTGAGTACATTCAGGACTGAGAATGATAGATTTTTGGATGCAAAAGGAATGAAGGGATATGGGGATCAGGCAAGAGAGTGATCTAGAAGATTAACCATGTTCTGATTTGTGGTGGAGTAGTCTCAAGGGACTGTATGGCCTATTCCAACTTCCATTTCTTCAGACTTCCTGTTCAAGGCAAAATGTGGCCATCTTTCAAAAGTCTCTGTGCGTATCTGGAAGTCTTGTAACCTGCTGGGTAAGATGCTTCAAAGAGTTCCCACAGTGTGGCTCATTTTCCTCCACATTCTACATTTGCAAAGACAATATATGATCTCATTGCACCACGTTACATTGCACATTCCAACAATGATGCATTATTGAGTATACAAGCCAGCAAAGACCCATGTCATCTTTTGTTTGCAATGCCATGATGTTTACGTTTGAAGCCATTATTACACTGTTCCAAAACCCACAAACAAATGACCTCTCCTTAGTTTGGTGTTAGTATACAATGGGCAAATTAGCAAATGAACTTTAAAAAAGCCAGCTCGACCATGCTGAAAAAATGTTGTTTCCACCAATTTGTGTCTTTAGATGCTAGTGTGCAAAATTCCATAGATTCACAATGGGAACTGTCAAAAGTGTTAATCAAAGAGTTATGGTGAAATATTTGAAATGTATTGTCTAGTAAGACTTTGAATTATTATTGCATACAGTAAGTGCAAGGGGAATAGATATTGATCTGAAAAACAGAATTTATTGATTTAGCCCATAGGGAAAATATAATTTCCTTTAACGATTCAAACTTTGTTCTTATTTCTTTTAACATTTAGTATCCAAATTCTTCTGTATTTCTTCATCAAAGCATTGTTTGTTAAATGGAAACGATGGTCATATAAAAATACACAATGACTTTTTAACCTCCTCAGATGGCCTTTGTTGTGCAAGGACGTAGAGTCCAGGAATAACCTACGTGCTTTGCAATTAGAACGCATTAAAAATGAAAGTCATAATTTTTAACGACAATATAGTTTGACTGTGTGCAACAATTGTGATTAAATAGCATTTGATTTCCCCCGTAAGATTTAATTTATACCATTTCATGTAGGCTAATAATCAGCTACAATAAGTTTTAACAGGAAATGTATCAAGCGTTATATAAAGTGTATATTAACCAGCTCCTTCTTTCTTGTCATCCTACATTCAAAATTAGACTGCCCTTCTCTCTGACCACTGTGCATATATATAGTACAGCCGACAATTTACCAACTGCTTATTTCCTAAATCTTTAGATTAGTTTCTTAACGCCTGTCAAACCCTTCAACAACTGCAACCAGGGCAGGTGACATGGCAGCTAACCTGATCTGTGTTCTTGACGTAAGCTACAACTGACACAAGCTATTTAAAATAAAGCCCTTATTGCCACCAGACATCCTCATCTGATCACCCTGAGCTGGATTTAAACCCATATCCAAAGGTGACAGGCAATTGTACAAATTGCAGTGCCTGGGGCTCCATTTATTTCTTCTGTGGTCAAAATCGAAAGTCTCTTCCTCTCTGTAATGTCTTTAAATGTTTGCATGAACAAGCAGTATTGATTTTGCAATTAGACCAGCATTCAAACTTTTTTTGGCTATGACCCCCTCCGGATACTGCTCAGTTTATGGGCCCCTTTCGTGTGAAGCAGTCATTTAGTTGTTTTTTACTGTACTTCTCTCCTACCGATTACATAAAAAAGCGTATTTTTAATGATTTCAGTCCATGGCTCCCCTTGAACGTGCTGTGGCTCCTGAAAGGGGGTGGGGGGATGGGGGGAAGGGTGCGTACCGCACTCGTTGAGAATGACTGAATTAGAGCATCCCTTGAGTTTCTTCATTCAGGGGCTCTGGGATCACAACCATACTGGCATTACTGCCTTTTTTAAATTACTTTTGAAGTGGGTGGCATGTTGGCTATTTCTCCAGAGTTAACAATGGAAATTAAAGAAGCTTTTCGGTGTTAATCCCCTCCCCTGGTACCTCTCTTTATGTCTACCCCTCCATATCATTTCTTCCAGCTGCCCACCCTCTTTCCTTCTTAGCCCTCTGCCTTCTCCTCATCTCACTTCTCAGCTTCCTGCTCTTCTACCCTCCCACATATGACCTATCACCTCTTGCTCTGATCTGTTAGCCTGTGATCCTTCCCCTTCCTCTTCCCTGCTTCTTTCCTCTCCTCATCGCCCCTGCACCCCACCTTTTCATCAGGTGCCTGCTTTTTTCCACTTTTCCAACAGAGGGCTCAGGCCTGAAACTTTGGTTGCCATTTTCTTCCACCGGATGCTGGTGTCACCTGCTGAGATTCTCTTTACAGCTTCATTCCTAAACTTTACCTCTCAAGAGAGTGTTTTGATCTCACATTTATAAAATTGTGATTAATATTTCCCTTAAGTTGATTCTTCCATAATTATAGTGTGAGCTCCAGGAAGACATGAAGCGCATATTTCCTTGAGGATGTAAGATTAGAGGGTAATTTAATTGCAATGTTCAAGTTGAACTAAGATATTGATCCAGTAAATGGAGAGAAACCATTTATTCTCTGAAGAGTCTCCTACAAGAGGGCAAGAGATAAAAATTAGTCTGGCTCAGTCATTCATTCCAATGAGTTTGCCTTTATTACAACTCCAAGGAAAGCATCTGGTCCAGACGGAATACCAGCCAAATACTGAAGACCTGTGCCGACCAATTGGCTAATGTATTCATGGATATTTTCAGAATCTCACTCTGACAGGGCATGACAACCCATCTGTTTCAAACAGGTTTCAATCATACCAGTGTCCAAGTAGAGTGTGGTAGCCTGCCTAAATGACTACCCATCTGTTTCAAACAGGTTTCAAATGTACCAGTGTCCAAGTAGAGTGTGGTAGCCTGCCTAAATGACTACCCATCTGTTTCAAACAGGTTTCAATCGTACCAGTGTCCAAGTAGAGTGTGGTAGCCTGCCTAAATGACTACCCATCAGTGGCACTTCACATCCTCAGAGATGAAGTGTTTTGAGAGGCTGGTATTGAAGCATATCAACTCCTGTCTGAGCGGTGGCATTGATCCATTTCAATTTGTCTACTGCAGCCAAAAGGTCACTGGCTATTTCTCCAGAGTTAACAATGGAAATTACACCTATCCCTGGGAAACCTTGATAACAAAGATGTATACATCAGGATGTTCTTTATTAACTACATTTCAGGATTCAATACCATCACCCTCTCAAAAGCCTTGGCTTCAATACTCCACTGTGCAATTGGATCTCAATCAGCACTGGAGCACAACAAGGTTGTATACCTAGACCCCTGTTCAACTCACTTTACACCTATGACTGTGTGGCTCGGTATGACAACATCGTCAAGTCAATTTTATCAAGTCATCTTTAATTATCGTTCATACCATGCTCACATGGTAGGATGAGATAATGTTTCTCTAGGACCATGGAGCATATTTACATAGAGATATGTTAGGAAAGAAGTTAACACATTAAAATATTAAGGTATTAACATGTATAGACTGAAAGTCTACAGTACAACTATGCACATCTGCACTGGAAGTTCAGGGGCCTGACTTTGCCTAGTTCTCTCATATACAAATTTGCTGATGACACCATCGTGGTTGGCTGGATAAAAGAAGACAATTATTCAGCATAGATTGAAAAATTGACTGAACAGGTACTAACAACAACTTCTCACTCAAGATCACCAAAACCAAGGATCTGATTGTAGACTTTAGAAAAAGAAAGCCAGAGGTGTTGAATCCAGTAGTTATTGGGTGATCAGAGATGGAGAGGGTGAGCAAATTTAAATGCTAGAGGGTTACTATTGTGGAGGACCTTCCCTGGACCCAACACAAAAGCCATCATGAAATAACCACGTCAGTGCCTCTACTTCCTCAGGAGTTTGCAATATTCTATATGACATGAGCAACCATGGCAAACTTCTACAAATGTGTACTGTACTGATTGGCTGAATCAGAGCCTTGTAAGGGGGCACCAACACCTTGCAAAAAAGCAATAGACATAGCCCAGTACATCACAAGAAAAAGTCTCCACTCCATCGTCATCAGAGATCAACAGTAATCATCAAGGATCCCCACAATCCAGGACATGCTCTGTTCTCTCTATGACCACAGGACTCATACCCACAAATTCAGGAATAGTTGCTACTCCTCAATCATTGGACTCTGAACAAGAGATTCATTCAGAGATTCACTTTAGGACTCTTATTTTGCTCAATATTTATGACTGAATATTTATATTCTTGTATTTGCACAATTAATTTGTTTATATTTCTTTCTTCTTGAGTATGGTTTAGTTATCAGTAAATTTAGAAATTCTGCCCAGCCTGCAGGAAAAAGAATCTCAGGATTGTACTCTGACAATAAATTTGAACTTTGATCTTCAACAGTTAGAGTGATGTTTTACAGACCATACAATCCTTCTCCCTCCAGTCCATCTATTCAGAGAGCTATTTACTGCTTTTATTCCTTGAGGGAGCAATCAGTGCTACTCACGTGCGACCTCACTCATCCAATGTCACCATTTTTCTTGAATGTCTTACCACTAGGTAGTAATAACTATCAGAGAATCCTTGTTGAAATCCTTCAGCAAATAATTTTGAATAGTCCTAATGAGGGGAAAAATGTCAGTCTGGACTTGTTAACAGAAGGAGCTTCAGAACATTGAGCCCATCACACTGATCACTGGTGTACCTCAGGGCTGTGTTCTCAGGTCATTCCTGTTCACGCTACTGATCCACAACTGCAACACAAGATCGATCCAGTTCCAACAGAGTCATGATGCAACAGTAGTTGGCCTCATCAGCAACAACAATGAGTCACACTACAGAGAAGAGGTGGGAAATCTCATGATATGGTGCGAGAATTAAAACCTGAGTCTCAACGTGGACAATACAAAGGAGATGATTGTGGAGTTTAGGCAGACCAGGGATGACCACCCTCCTCTACACGTTAATAGTTTGGTAGTGGAGAGTGTAGAGAGCACTAAGTTCCTTGGATTCAACGTAACAAGTGACCTATCCTGAAGGCACAGCATGTGCTCATTGTCTGGAAAATGCAACAGCAACTGCAACTACCTGAAAATACTGAGGTGGGAAAGGCTACTCGCCACCATCCTATGAACTTTCTACAGGAGCTTGATCAAGCGCATCCTGGCTGGCTACATCAGATTGCGGCACAGTTGCTCTAGAACAGTAGATCAGAGGACGATTCACGGGACCATAAGAGCAGCAGAGGACAACATTAGTCTCATCACCTCCACCCCATCGATGTGATAGACCTGGATCATTGTTTGAAGGGCGCTCGGAAAATCATTGAGTACTCTTACCTCGCAACACAGCATCTTCCAGCTACTCCCATTGTGAAAGAGATATGGGAATATCAGATCCAAAACCACTAGCTGAGAAACAGATTCTTCCCACTGCTGAATGACTGATAAAATGCTCACATGAACCCTCAGGATTTAACAATACTTACATACATATAGATAAATAACATATATGCATACTACATATGCATCATTATTCTGTATGTGTGTTATGCCTGTATGTGTATTGGCATGTTTTTGCCTCGAGGACCAGAGAACGCTGTATTGTCAGGTTGTATTGTACAATTGGATGATAATTAGTTTGAACTTGATGCTGTATTATTAGCCTCTCTTCTTTCTTTGGCTTGGCTTCGCGGACGAAGATTTATGGAGGGGGTAAAAAGTCCACGTCAGCTGCAGGCTCGTTTGTGGCTGACCAGTCCGATGCGGGACAGGCAGACACGATTGCAGCGGTTGCAAGGGAAAATTGGTTGGTTGGGGTTGGGTGTTGGGTTTTTCCTCCTTTGCCTTTTGTCAGTGAGGTGGGCTCTGCGGTCTTCTTCAAAGGAGGCTGCTGCCCGCCAAACTGTGAGGCGCCAAGATGCACGGTTTGAGGCGTTATCAGCCCACTGGCGGTGGTCAATGTGGCAGGCACCAAGAGATTTCTTTAGGCAGTCCTTGTACCTTTTCTTTGGTGCACCTCTGTCACGGTGGCCAGTGGAGAGCTCGACTGTCATTAAAAATAGACATCCTAATTTTTGGCATATTGGGTAATGTGACAGAGTGTATCCAGGCAGAGGGCCTG
Source organism: Narcine bancroftii (assembly GCF_036971445.1). Lineage (NCBI taxonomy): Eukaryota > Metazoa > Chordata > Chondrichthyes > Torpediniformes > Narcinidae > Narcine > Narcine bancroftii. The sequence goes on along the minus strand of NC_091472.1, from coordinate 86,662,904 downwards.
CAACCACAGCTTTCTTTTTAAAATATCTTTATTGTTTGATTTTTTTAAATACACAAATAGATCCAATATATTTGCTACAGTATGAGAAAAGTTAAAAAAAAATTGAAAATTTCAAAAAAAACCTTGATTAAACATAATATAAATTGTGTGCACATTTCAGATCAAACCCAGTATGTCAAAAATATTGAAAAAGATCCAAAATAATAGAAAGAGAGAACCCTCCCCCCCCCCCCCACTCTAATAATCAAACACTTCCTCTAATAAAAATAGGAAACAAAGGATGACACTCAGAGACCAGACAGCACTGTTCAGGAGTATCCAAACACCCTAATTTGTTAAATTATGGTAATACTCCATGGATGGGCCCCACGTCTTACAAAAGTTCAATTTTGCATCTTTGACATTATGTCTGATTTTTTTTCTAAACTTGGGAAGGACATAAACTCCTGTAACCATTGAGAATGAGTAGGTGGAATACTTTCTTTCCATTTCATCAGAATTTCCCGTCTAGTTATCAATGAAGTAAAAGCTAAAATTCGCTTCAGAGATGAAGTCAACAATATGGACATGGTTCTAATTTGTCCATAAAAATAATTGATAAAGATTGAAAGTAATTTTTCCAAAAACTTTCTAAACTAGGGCAAGTCCAGAACATATGTATCAATAGGGCCTCAAAAATGTTACATTTATCACATAATGGATCAATATCAGAATAGAAGCGAGATACCTCAACTTTTGAAATATGTGCCATGTGCTCCCCCTTAAAATGCAACAAACAATGTCGCGCCCAAAATGGGGATTCATTCATCAAATTTAGAACAATATCCCAATCCTCATCTGATGTGACAAATCCAAATCATGCCTCCAATCTATTCTCAAATCCATCAAATTACTATAAATAATTGATACTGAGCCTCTATGAGAAATTTGAAAGTCAAAAAGTAAATCAAGAATATTTGTTTCAGAAATCTGTGGAAAATCAGAAAGCTTGGACTGAAGAAAATCTCTAACTTGCAGATGCCTGAAAATAATGACTCAAGTAATTTAAATTTTATCCTCAATTGTTCAAAAGAAGATAAGTGATTTTTAATAAAAAGGTCTTTAAAATTAATAAGGAAATGAAGAGTGGAATTGCATCCCACATCGCATCAGATTTTCACGGTGGAGAAATTCTAACCTGCAAGTGTTCAAGTTAAAGGAACCAGAGGCTGCACATATCCTTCGGTACCTTTAATATGAATACTTTCAGGCTGGAATTTTATTTGTCACTGTGAAAGTAAGTTGCATGTAGGATCCATGTTGGCTGCACTAGTAGATTAAAAAGCGATTACCCTGGACATTTTATTTATTCTATCCCAGGATGTTTTAGTCATTGGCAAGACTCTTCTTAAAGTCTTTACCGGACAGCTGCAAATGGAAGTCTTAAATACCTCTGAGCCAGGATGATTAATAAATTGGATGTTAACTCTTGAACAGTAGGTTCCTATGCACCCAACATCTCCCCTGCTATTGAGTCAAAGGTATACTGCTCCCCTGCCTTCCTTTTCTCTTTCACTGCAGGACACTCAGCAGGACACGCAGCATCAATGGAAAGTAAAAGACAGTCAACAGCCCTTTACCAGGAGTAATTTTGTTTTGCTTCCTATGGATGCCATGTGTCCTGTTGAGTTTCTCCAGCACTTTTGTGTATTGCACTCGATCCCAGAATCGGCAGATTTTCTTCATTTTTTTTATTTTTTGGGTAAATATTAAACAAGCAGTACTCACCATTTTAAAACCACTTTCCCAATAAAACACATTCCTACATAGCTTTCTGCCTGTAGCTGAGGTAAACCACTGTTGTGCCATGATTGGCTGCTGCTGGCTGGACACGCCTCCCGAGGCTAATTCTACCCATAGCTCCTTGCATGTTTCCCTTTCTCTTTGCTTCAATCAATCAATGAGGTTGATAGTAGCTCCAGTCTTTCGTTAATAAAAGCCTGAGAGTTTCACAATATCAGCCTTTTGTGAGTTTTGATGGTACATCAATTTTATTAACTAAATTTTTCCAAAAAAAAGCATGAAACAGTACCTGAAACCTGAAAAGCTAGACATCGACCCCTAGTCGCCAGACGCCCCGAGAACATTTGAACTTTGGCTACGGCGCTTCGAAGATTTCCTGATGGTGGACGCGAATGTCATCACCGACTGAAAATACGTGTGTCGTCTGTCGGGCCCCAAGTGTTCCCATTGATCAGTGATGCCAGCTCATACCAAGCAGCTATGGGGACCCTCAAGGCCCAGTATTGTAGGAAGGTTAATGAGGTCTATGCCAAGCACCTCCTGGCCACCAGAAAACAGTGACCTGGGGAGTGAGTGCCGAGTACCTGTGGGCCCTCTGGAACCTGTGCAGAGCATGTAACTGTAAGACCGTGTTGATTGCCAAAACACAGAGGACCTCATCAGAGATGTGTACGTGGCCGGTATCTGCTCAGGGTACATACAGCAATGGCTATTGAAGCAAAAGGTTCTTGATTTGCACAGGGCGGTTGAACTTACAGCACTGAACTTCTGCCTTAATGAATGCCCTGTTAGCCACACCATACCATCTACTCCTGGTGGGCACCAGCTTGCAATCAGGGGTGAGGTTGGTAAAGACACTGGTGGTGGCTCTCCAGAACTCAAATGACTACTCTGCCGCTAAGTCACCGTGGGTGCTGCTATCCTGGGAGGGGGCATTGTCCCACCCCATGAGTGACTGGTCCCCTATATCATCCCACTACCCTAGTGATCTGACCTCGGCCATCATTGCGTAAGATATCTCCAAGTGCTACTTCTGTGGGCAGAGTAAGCACCTGAGGAAATGCTGCCCTGCCAAGGACGCAGTGTGCTTCAGGTGCCAGAAAAGGGGCATTACATCAGAGTTTGCAAAACTATCCGCGAGATCTAGCAGCGTCACTCTTTACCAACCTCACCCTTGATTGCAAGCTGGTGGCCACCAGGAGTAGATGGTACGGTGTGGCTGACAGGGCGTTCATTAAGGCAGAGATTCAGTGCTTATTGGACAAAGACATCATAATGGCCCTTGGAGGACCCATATGGTCGTGGTGAAGAATGGGGATAAGAATAGGATGGTTACAGTCTACAGCCAGCCAATCAACAGGTATATGCAGCTCGCTGCTTACCCCCTTCCTTGCATATCTGATATGATCAACCAGATTGCACAATATCGGATATTCTCCACAATTAACCTGAAGTCAGCATATCACCAGCTCCTGATCCGCCCAGAGGACTGCCAGTATATGGGGTTTGATGCAGATGGCCACCTCTACCACTTCATCCAAGTCCATTTCAGCGCCACAAATGGGGTCTCTGTCTTCCAGCAGGAGATGGAGCACATGGTGGACCGTTACAATCAAGAGGCCACCTTGCCATATCTAGATAACATTACTATCTGTGGCCATGACCTGCAGGATCATGATTTGAAACTTCTATAGGCAGCAAAATGCATGAACCTTACTTATAATGTGGATAAATGTGTGTTCTGAGGAGCATAACTAGCCATACTTGGCTGCGTGGTCGAGAATGGCATCATTGGCCCCAACATGCCTCTGTTGATGGAGCTACCTCTCCCACCTACTCTCAAAGCCCTGAAGCGATGCCTCAGGTTCTTCTCATACTATGCTCAATGGGTCCCCAACAATGAGGACAAGATTCACCCATTGGTTAAAGCCACCACGTTTCCCCTGCCAGCAGAAGCCCAAGCTGCATTTGACAGTATCAAAGACAACATTGCCAAGGCAACCATGTATGCCATAGATGAGTTTACGCCATTCTAAGTGGAGAGCGATGCGTCTGACTTTGCCCTGGCTGCCACTCTCAATTAAGCGGACAGACCTGTCTCCTTCTTCTCACAAACCCTCCAAAGCCCTGAAATTTGCCACTCCTCCATTGAGAAGGCTTTCATAGAGGCAGTACATGACTGGGAAATGGTTTACCCTCCTCATAGATTGGCAAGCAATAGGATTCATGTTTAATAATAAGCAAAAGGGCAAAATCAAGAATAGTAAGATCCTCCAGTATAGAACCGAGCTGTTGACTTACAATTATGACATTCTCTACTGGCCTGGAAAACTTAACGAGCCTCCGGACGCTCTTACCCGAGGAACTTGTGCTAGTGTTCAAATAGACAGACTGCAGGCTCTCCACAATAACCTTTGCCACCCAGAATTACTCGGTTTTCCATTTTATCAAATCTCAGAATTTGCCATACTCCATTAAGAAAATCCAGACTATGACTAAAAATTGTCAGATCTGTGCCGAATACAAGCTCCAATTCTACCAGCCAGACAAAGAGCATCTGATCAAGGCTACCCACCCCTTTGAGCCCCTTAGCATTGATTTCAAAGGACCTGTCCTCTCTTCCAACGAGAATGTCTACTTCCTTACAATTATCAATGAATGCTCTCATTTTTCCTTCACCATACCTTGCCCGGACATGACCACAGCCATGGTCATCAAGGCTCTCTGGAATATTTTAACGCTCTTTTGGTACCCTGGCTTCATTAGTGATGAACTGTGGCAGAATATACTGGCCAGGGGCATCACCATGAGCAGGTCCACCAGGTACAACTCTAGGGGTTACGGGCAAATAGAAAGAGAGAATGCCACAGTATTGAACACCATCCTGCTGGCACTGAGGTTTCAAGGTTTCCCTGGCTCCCAGTGGCAGGAAGTCCTCCCAGACACACTCCACTTTTATGTACGGCTACCAATGACATTCCTCACAAATGGATATTTGTTTTCCCTAGGAGATCTGCATCTGAGACTACGCTGTCCACCTGGCTTATCTCCCCAGGACCGGTCCTGCTACAGAAGCATGTCAAGCAATCTAAGACTGTCCTGCTGGTCAAGATGGTCCACCTTCTCCATGCAAACCCCCCAAGTATGCCTACATTGCCTTCACCAACAGGCACGAAGTCACGGTTTCAATCTGGGATCTTGCTCCATCGGGGGCCTCCCCGACCACCATGGACTTTCAACAGACACCCCCTCCCACTTCAACCTTAGGGGTTCCAGAACCTATAGCTGACACCACCCCCCCTCCACTGACCCCTGGCCACTGTTGTCACCAACAATGTACCAACTCCACACTCACCCACCACCCCACCTGTCCCCACCCCTCAACGAACTGTTAACAGGGCAAACTCACAAGCTGCTCAGGACTCTATGTCACATCGCTCACTGCCGCAGAGGAGATCCCCTGATAGGCATAATGTGCAAAATCTATATATGTATAGTTATTTCACCTCTTTTTTTCTCACCCCACAGGACTCTTTTAAGAAGAGTGAATATGGTAAACCACTGTTGTGCCATGATTGGCTGCTGCCGGCTGGACACGCCTCCCAAGACTGATCCTACCCATAGCCCCTTGTATGTTGCCCTTTCTCTTTGCTTCCATCAGTCAATGCTTTTATTAACTAAAGCCTGAGAGTTTTACAATATCAGCCTTTTGTGATGATTGATGGTACATCAGCAGCTAGAGGTTTTCACCCAATTTGTAACTAATTTCCAAAGCTAGCGTTTATTTTCATCAAAGTTAAAATACCCAACTTGATTTTTGCGTCCATGATGTCCCCTCTATTAAAGGATCTTTACAGCTCTCTTCTCTGGTTCTAGATTATTAACAGTTCCACGTCAGTTCCTTCAACATAATTCCAAATGACAAGAAAGATATGAGCTATAATTTAATGAATAAATCTGAATTTTATCAAACCTCCCATCTCTATATGAACACGTGTCTTGAAATTACATTCGTTTATTGTGTTCCCTTACTATCTTTGGCTTGGCTTCGCGGACGAAGATTTATGGAGAGGGTAAATGTCCACGTCAGCTGCAGGCTCGTTTGTGGCTGACAAGTCCGATGTGTGACAGGCAGACACGGTTGCAGCGGTTGCAGGGGAAAATTGGTTGGTTGGGGATGGGTGTTGGGTTTTTCCTCCTTTGCCTTTTGTCAGTGAGGTGGGCTCTGCGGTCTTCTTCAAAGGAGGTTGCTGCCCACCGAACTGTGAGGCGCCAAGATGCACGGTTTGAGGCGATATCAGCCCACTGGCGGTGGTCAATGTGGCAGACACCAAGAGATTTCTTTAGGCAGTCCTTGTACCTCTTCTTTGGTGCACCTCTGTCACGGTGGCCAGTGGAGAGCTCGCCATATAACACGATCTTGGGAAGGCGATGGTCCTCCATTCTGGAGACGTGACCCACCCAGCGCAGCTGGATCTTCAGCAGCGTGGACTCGATGCTGTCGACCTCTGCCATCTCGAGTACTTCGACGTTAGGGATGAAGGCGCTCCAATGAATGTTGAGGATGGAGCGGAAACAATGCTGGTGGAAGCGTTCTAGGAGCCGTAGGTGATGCCGGTAGAGGACCCATGATTCGGAGCCGAACAGGAGTGTGGGTATGACAACGGCTCTGTATACGCTTATCTTTGTGAGGTTTTTCAGTTGGTTGTTTTTCCAGACTCTTTTGTGTAGTCTTCCAAAGGTGCTATTTGCTTTGGCGAGTCTGTTGTCTATCTCGTTGTCGATCCTTGCATCTGATGAAATGGTGCAGCCGAGATAGGTAAACTGGTTGACCGTTTTGAGTTTTGTGTGCCCGATGGAGATGTAGGGGGGCTGGTAGTCATGGTGGGGAGCTGGCTGATGGAGGACCTCAGTTTTCTTTAGGCTGACTTCCAGGCCAAACATTTTGGCAGTTTCTGCAAAACAGGACATCAAGCGCTGAAGAGCTGGCTCTGAATGGGCAACTAAAGCAGCATCGTCTGCAAAGAGTAGTTCATGGACAGGTTTCTCTTGTGTCTTGGTGTGAGCTTGCAGGCGCCTCAGATTGAAGAGATTGCCATCCGTGCGGTACCGGATGTAAACAGTGTCTTCATTGTTGAGGTCTTTCATGGCTTGGTTCAGCATCATGCTGAAGAAGATTGAAAAGAGGGTTGGTGCGAGAACACAGCCTTGCTTCACGCCATTGTTAATGGAGAAGGGTTCAGAGAGCTCATTGCTGTATCTGACCCGACCTTGTTGGTTTTCATGCAGTTGGATAACCATGTTGAGGAACTTTGGGGGGCATCCGATGCGCTCTAGTATTTGCCAAAGCCCTTTCCTGCTCACGGTGTCGAAGGCTTTGGTGAGGTCAACAAAGGTGATGTGATGTAGAGTCCTTTGTTTTGTTCTCTGCACTTTTCTTGGAGCTGTCTGAGGGCAAAGACCATGTCAGTAGTTCCTCTGTTTGCGCGAAAGCTGCACTATGATTCTGGGATAATATTCTCGGCGACACTAGGTATTATTCTATTTAGGAGAATCCTAGCGAAGATTTTGCCTGCAATGGAGAGCAGCGTGTTACCCCTGTAGTTTGAGCAGTCTGATTTCTCGCCTTTGTTTTTGTACAGGGTGATGATGGTGGCATCACGAAGGTCCTGAGGCAGTTTTCCTTGGTCCCAACAAAGCTTGAAAAACTCATGCAGTTTGACATGCAGAGTTTTGCCGCCAGCCTTCCAGACCTCTGGGGGGATTCCATCCATACCTGCTGCTTTGCCACTTTTCAGTTGTTCGATTGCCTTATATGCCTTATATCAAACCTCCCATCTCTATATGAACACGTGCCTTGAAATTACATTCGTTTATTGTGTTCCCTTACTATAATTAACTTCCAAACAGACTGCTATCCATGCCAAATTACTTGTCTGGTAATAGGTAGCTTATGTATAAGATGATCCAACTCTTTGAGCATTGAAGGCTTGTGTTGAGATTGTGTTAATCAAAAATGGCAGCACAGGTTCAAGGAAAATCAAAATAAATCTCATTATAAAAGGTTATTTGGCATATCAAACTTTCTGCTTGCATTAAACTTTGGAGAACTCTGAACATTGAATCTCTTATGAAAGAAGGAGTAATAAGACTTCCAAAAAAAATCAAAATACAAATAGACAGAATTGACAGAGCTTTATAAAAGAAAAATATTTCAATAACTAGCACAGTAGATAAAGTGAAAGCAATATACATGGCACATTTGGATTTATAAAATGATATTCGATAAGATTAGGAGATATTCAATTAGACTGTTAGGCGAGGAAAGGGGAATAGACAGACAGTGCAGAGCATCCTGGTTGCCATTCCCCTTCACAATAAGTACTGTATACCATTTTCGATACTGTTGTGAGGGGGGGAAGGGAGGAAATGATCTATCAGGGGTTAAGTTGTAGTGGTCACATTTTTGGCACAAAGTTTGGCCCCTTTAGCTCAGAAGGGAAGGGGGTGAAGTGGAGAGTGATAGCAATTGGAGATTCACTAGTTAGGTGAACAAATAGAACGTTTTGTGAACGAGAGAGGGGCTCCCAGTGGTATGTTGCTTCCCAGCTGCCAGGGTCAGGGACGTCTTTGATCGAGTCCACGACATTCTCTTTTTTTGATTTTCCAAGACTCACACAAATCCAGAACAACAATACGATCTTTCTCAACAATTATATATTACATTCAGAGCCCTTCCCCCCCCACCCCAGCCCCCACCCCGGCCCACCTTCTCTCCCTTCCCTCCCATACCTTAATACCCCAAGGAAAAGATTATGTAAATTAAACAAACATAAAGAACCAAAAATCTGTAGAGTCACAGACCCTTAAATGAACCAAATATAAACCCAAAGTAACATAAAGTAAAATGGAAAAGACACGAAAACAAGAGCACGTCATCTGTGCCACGACCCATTTCATTATCTCAGTCATTTCACTATTAGTGCAGATTATTATCTTTTTAGAAAGGGTGTAATTATAGCTATGTACCTGTATGTTGCAGATAAGGCTGCCATACCTTAACGAATGTGTCATATTTTCTCCTTAATTTGTACATGATTTTCTCCAGGGGAATACAATCCTCCATCTCCGTATTCCATTGTGTAATATTTAGTTGGGTGTCAGACTTCCATGTGACTTCTATACATTTCCTGGCTACCAACAATGCGACCTTCACAAACTGAATTTGGTATCTGGACAGTTTAAAACTCATGTCTATAATGTTTCCCAGAAGATACAATTCTGGATGCCCTGTGGAAAATCCATTTTTGTAATGTTTTTCCAGAATTTTCCCCAGGTCCTCTCAGAAGAATCTCACATCTGAATGGATAAAGGTTCCAATCTCCTCACCACACCTAAAGCACATTTCTGAAATTTCTGCTTTGGATTTATGTAATTTTTGTGATGTGAAGTAGAGTTGATGCAAAAAATTATATTGCACCAACCTGTACCTGGCACAAGTCTGACCAGCACCATTTGTGGATTTTTGTGCCCAAGTCCATTTCCCACCTTTCCCTTGCTTTATGTAAGCCCAGTTTTGGGCCCTCATTTTGGAGAGACAGCATTGAAATAAGTGAATTAGTGAAAGAGCCATTGAACATGTTGATCAGCAAGACCTCACACGGGCTGAGATGCCCATTTCCACAGACCACTGGTGGAATGGTTAAACTGGCCAATCACCACCAGCGGATCTAATCGGGGTCTGGATGCAGGAATCGACCAATTGTTGGCCAGCCCACTCAAGCCACGCCCCAGCGGTGACGTGGCTGAGCTCACTATAAAAGGCAGAACTACCCCTGAATAAACTCAGTGTCGAATACACTCTACCAGTGTGTGTGTCTTCTCTCTTCCGCGAGTCTTGAGCTACAGCTCAGGAGCTATAACCTGGCTGTAGCAGTAGCGACCCTGCAACATTAGAATCTCCATATAACTACACCCAGGTAGGATCATAGATGGTCCCAAATTATCCTTTAAGAAAGATTTTAACTGAAAATGGCAGAAGAAAGTTTAATTCGACAAATCATACTTATTCCTCAGCTGTTCAAATGACATGAGTTGCCTTGTTCATAACAATCTTTGATACATCTGATCCCCTTCTGGCACCTGGTGTCCAGGATTTTATTATCCAGAGTCATAAGTATTAATCTGTACTGGGATAAGGGTGTTTTCGGAGATAATGCTACCTTTAGCCCGATATATTGATTTTTTTTTCCACGCCTGAATTTCATTTTAATATGGAGTTATCTGTTTGAGTCCACAACATTCTCAAGCGAGAGAGTGAACAGCCAGCTGTTGTGGTCTACGTTAGTACCAATGATAGATAGGAGAAAGGATGAGGACCTGAAGAGAGAATATAGGGAGTTAGGAAGGAAGCTGAAAAGCAGCACCTCAAGGGTGGTAATTTCAGGATTGCTGCCTGTACCTCAAACCAATGAGGGAGAAATAGGAAGATGTGGCAGATGAATGTGGCTGAAGAGTTAGTGCAGGGGTCAGGGGTTCAGATTCGTGGATCATTGGGATGCCTTCTGGAGAAAGTCTGACATATAAAATGGACAGACTGCACCAGAACTAGAAAGGGTCCAATATCCTGGTGGGTAGGTTTGCTAGAGCTGTTGGGGAGGTTTTAAACCAGTTTGGCAGAAGGGTGGGTACCAGAATGTGAATTCAGGCACTCCCACTTTGCTGATAGGAAATCATCAGGTTTAGACCCCGCAGTGATGATGGAGCAGTGCTATATTTGTCAGATGCGTGTGACTTGGAGAACCTACAGATGGGAGCATCATGTAATCCATCATCTATCTGGGAGAAGGCTTAAGAATGTGGAAGCAGCACCAAGAGACTCAAAGAGTTTTGTCCCTACAGCCATCAGACTCCTGAATGAACCCCAAGACTCCGTTAGCATGCTGCCCTCCCTTATGCAAATTGATCTTCCTTTTCATTGTAATCCAGTTATTCTCTTTATATAATGACATAATATTAGAGATGACCTGGCAGTCTGTTCGCTGAAGAACCTTTCCCACTGTTCCAGGTACTTTGTGACAAATACATTTAAAATTAACATCACTGCATCATAATTTGTTTCCATAATAAAAATTGAACATGTGAGGTAGGACAATTGAAAGGCCTTCTCCCATATTTAAACCTTGGTATAAATGCTGAAGGCACATTGGGAAATCATGGGCTGATTTCCAAGGTTTTTCAATGAACTAATGCTTTACAATCTTTTACAGATCCTATGATACCTACCAAGTCAACCATGAATGCTTGCCAACAGGAACAATATTAATGGTTGGGAAAATAATGAGATTATATCAGAATCTTCCTAATTTGGGCTTCAGAAGAGCCACAGTCACAGTTAGATTTCTTCTATAATATTACAGACTAATATTATTATTTCAATTCTTCTAAAAATTGACTATCTTCTAAGTCCACTTTCCCAAAATGAAAATAATTTGGAAGATTTTTTTTTGGGGGGGGGGGGGGGTGTCATTTTCAGCATTGATTAATAGTGGAGGTGTAAAGTGCAATAACCAGATTGAAGACCAAAAATAATACTTTAGAACTGACTTGAAATCAACCCTATCCAAGTCTTTCATTTGGCTGCATTTGAATTGTTTTTCGAATAAACCCTTTTTTTCAAATTGCAACAAAATTCCTTTGGTACATTAGGTACATTGGAAACAAGTGAAAAGTATACGCTGATTTATTACTTTTCCATGAACGCAATAGAAATACATCAGGTTTATACTCAACATAACAAATGTGCAACTCCTTTTGCTTTCCAATCAATTAGAAATAAGGGCTTCTGAAACTGATTAAATGGAGGTTCTTATATTTATCATTATATTATTTAGGGGTGAAATTGGCAGGGAATTATTCATTCTTTAAATAATATTAGACCTCTCTTTTTGTGCCTGGATTGGAGGACTTCTGATGAGAGAGAGAGATAGAAAGGGTTGGTTTAATTTCCCTGGAGCAAAGGATGATAAGAAATGACCTGACAGAATAGTACAAAGTTATGAGAGGCAGTCAGAATTTTTTTCACGTGGAAGGGGTATCAAAGACAAGAGGGTATATGTTTAAGTTGAGGGGAAGGAGTTTTAAAGTGGATTTGAGTAGAAAGTCCTTCACACCGAGAGTGTTGATATCGGGAATCTGCCTGTATCTCAGCCTCATACAAAGTAATGTCGAAACTGGTCTGTAGAGTGCTTCTACATATTAGGTCTCAAATTCATGCCCATCTTCAATGTTTCTATCTGAATCCAAAGAACTGCACAGGAATGCTCTGAACTTAACCCTTGAATTTCACTGTGGCTGATGCCAGAATCGAATATTCTTTCTCTTCTTCCTTCAACACAGTCAAGAATACCATTTTAGAATTGCTGCATCCACAACTTGGATTTTTATATTGCCTTTAATGTGGCTAGAACTTCTCCAGATGGATCACAGAAGAATTATTAAACAAACTTCCTCCACCACTTAACCTGGTACATCCTGTCCATTGGTCATAGAGCAGGAGCGGGCAACCTTTTACCATGCGTGGGCCAGATGGTGCGCCAGTGGATGAATGGCAGGCTGGACTGATGCTGCCACAAATGAAATAAATAAATAACCGGATATAATGATGCATTTCAAGTCAGGGAAGACATCTTCAAATCTGGAAATACACCAAAAATCTCAAGTTAGTCATTAAAATGACACTATAGGAATGTCACACAAAGAGAGGGTGAGTCTCTCTCAAAGCAAGGCACCTCACACAGAGAGAGGAGCAAATTACAGAGAGAGGATGAGTGACACATAGAGAAAGGAAGTGATTGGGAGAGATTTACGCACAGATGGGGGAGAGAGTGGGGGGGATGTCTAGCACAGGGAGGAGTCTTATGCAGAGGGTGGGATGGGGTGGGGGTCTCGTGCAGAGGGCGGGCGGGGGGTTGTATCTACAGCAGAGGGCAGGAAGGTCTCCAATGCACAGAGAGTGAGGGTGCCGCACACAGAGGAGGGGGGAGACGTGCACAGAGGCGGGCAACCGCACACTGAGTGGAGGCAGCTGCACACCGGGCCGGATAAATTTGGATCACTGGCCATAGGTTCCCCACCCCTGCCATAGAGCATTCACTTAGATCTACTCCATGATCTTAGATTGATATTTGATCATTGCCATTGGTGGTCCCTCTTCCTTGAACTGTTATTCAGGAAATCCCCCCAGTAGACATAATGACCTCCTTCTACTTCCCTATTCTCTAGCCCTCAACCAATAGCAATCGGACTCTTGAACCTCGCCTTAGTGCATTAAACATGGACTGTCTGCGCTGTTGCTAGTCACTTTTTTGCACTGGGATTGGTGTGAATATTAAGATATTTCATGTATTTATTGTCTCTTTTAATTTAATTTAATTCAATTCAATTAAAAGAAACAATGAATATATTTCTTGCAAGTAATAATTTTAGCCATATGTACATTGTACAACATGTACGATAATAAAGTATTGATAATTATTATTAGTAGCCACCCCATATTCTACGTGCAAGTATCCTCGTTTAGCGGACAGCTTCCCCAAGATCTGATCTTGGACAGGCTCCAAACCTCTTCCAAGTGGATTTTAGAAAGAGCAAAGCGATACACTGCCGTCAGTTTTCAGAACTAGAATTCCCTTCGCACAACTCTCTCGTCTGCCTCTTTCCTCCTTTCACACTTTGATGCTGCACCTAGTGTTTGACCAAGTCATTGACCACCTACTGTAATATCTTTCTACGTGTCTCCGTGTCAATTTTATTTGAGAGTTGAAACTGGGAGTGCTGAGAGAGATCTTACCATGTTAAAGCCACAACATAACAATGAATTATGGTTATTGCCATTGATAATGATCCAGTCTGTTTCTGTATGTAAGAGGGAGTTAGTGAAAGGGATGGTGACTCTCGTTGATAAATTATGTCAGCCTGATCTGCTTGGAGAAGACTATTATCTTTTGACTTAATTTCTAGCCTAATATACCATGACCACTGCTTTTCAAGTTTCACCCCAAGCTCACTCAGCTATCAGAACGTTGTTTTCCTCCCATCAAAATCCTTATCTGTCCTACTGTGTCATTAAAAAGCTTTTTCTAAAGTGGCTCAAAGATTAAGAGGACTGCTGAAGATAAAACAGGGCTTTGCCCTGGTGGCTAAAACCCCTTTTTTAATTGTCAGTATGAAGCAGACAACATCTTATCAAACCTTTTCGGGCTGGTTAAATTTGGATCATGTTCTGTGAAATCAGCTCTCATTGCAAATCTTTAGCGGATCTTTACAAATCTAATTTTCATTAGAAACATTAATGATTTATAAATTGCTGGGAATTCTGTGAGAGCCTTTCTCTTCATGGTTCACTCTCATCTGCAAGCCCAATCTGTTAACATGTTTTTTTTGCAGTATGATCTGAAAGGTATGCCTGGACAAGACACACAGAGAGAATGGAGATGGAAGGAGAAGGATACAACTTAAGGCAGTTAGGCACAGAATGGTGAACCAAAAATGTGTCAAATGCAGCTGATCTGTGTTACAAAACAGGAACAGTGATTGCTAGAATGAGTAGGAAAGAAAGAAATAGGGTGTCATCCAAAAAGCTAGTGAAGAGTTTGATTAATCGGAGAACAGAAAAAAGAAGCTGGCTTAGAGCTAGATAAAAGACACCCATGTAGTGTGGACAGATGAGCCAACAGAAAATTAATTACAATATTGGACAGCATTATCACATTAAATGATTCTGTATTCAGAAAATTGATCAAATTCTACATTGTGTAATAAATATTCTCATATAGCTAGTTATTTGAATGTGAGCTTAAAATACAGGGGTCTGTAGTAACCTAGGATAAATACATAAAGTGCTGGAAGTATTCAGAAGGTTGGGCCACATCTGTGGGTAGAGAACACAGGTTTGATCCAGACCTCCAGAATGCATTCCCCTTGTGATTGCATTGATTTATCCCAGGTGCTCCAGTTTCCTACCATGATCCAAAGATATGTATATTAATAGGATAAATGGCCACTCTAGATTGCCCGTACTGTACAGGCAATGAAGGGGTGGGGGTGGGGTGGGTGGGGTGGGGGTATTGATGGGAATGAATGGAGATTTTAAGAAGTGGGATTAGGGTAGGATTTGTTAAATAGGTGGACAGCACAGAAGGGATGGTCTGAAATTCCTGCTTAATGTGCTGTTTAATTCCATGATGCTATAACACCATGCTACTAAACCACCTAATTGTGAACAAAGGAATTTTGGATGGATCTTGAGGCAACTTCTCAAGTGTAATGGAAAAAGAAGACCATCTGAATCATCAGCAAGGGATATCCATCTCTCCAAAATGTGATGGCTGGTGTGTAGTTAGGAAGAATTGCCCTTCTTGTAGCCACTAAGTTAACTGGCAAAGCCAACTCACAGGTTCACCCATCACCTTCTCTTGAGCCACCAGCTACTTCCGAGGGCAGCAGTTGCCAATATCAGAAGGCATCCATTTTATGTGAGAGGAGGAAAGTTTAGGGGAGATGTCAGAGGTAGATTTTTTTTACACAGTGAGTGATGGGTGCCCGGAATGTACTGCCTGGGGTGGTGGTGGAGGCTGGTAGAATAAAGACATTCAAAAGACTCTGAGATAGGCAGATGCAAATGAGAAAAAGTGTGGGTTATGGACTGAGGGATGGAAGGGGTAAGACTGATATGGAATACGTGTATGTAGGTTGACATAATATCATGGCTGGATGGTTTGAATGGTGCTGTTCTGTTCTATGCTAATATTTAACTTAATTTAATTTAATTTGGAGTACCACACAGTAAAAGGCCCTTCAACCCCATGAGCCTGCTCCACCCAACTACACATGTGACCAATTCACCCACTAATCCCTATTATATCTTTTTGGAACAAGGGAAGAAACTGAGCAACTTGGGGAAACCTACGCAGTCATGGGAAGGTATGTTCACCCTGTGACCTGTGCAGGTTTTCTGTGGGTCCTCTGGTTTGCTCCCACTCTTCAAAAGTATGGGGTTGGTATGTTAATTATGTGTAATCGAGTGGGACAGATTTCATGGGCCAGTAAAGCCTTCTACTGAGCTGTATTGTTAAAACAACTTCCTCCGATGTCCATCAGGTCAGCATACAGATTTTGGAAAATTTGAATGCAGGGATGTATTTTTGATAAATAGTTTCTACCTATTATCCTTGTTGTGGAAAGAATGAGTGCAAGTTATCCTGTGCTCCAGGGAAGGGTTAACCAAAATGGGTGAGCATCAAAGGAAACGATGAATTCTGATTCTTCCTTTCTCGTCTTTCTCACCTCAGTGCCATACTGTGATCGAACTCTTATCAGAACAGTGCTTTTGAAGATCACTGGCATCAGCACAGTGACCTCCCCCTGGTTAATCTGCAGGAGGAGCTCTTTTAGCTGCCTTCCACAGGCAGGAGGAACATGGTTGATGGGAACACTGGCTCAAACTCCCCTCATTTGGAAATGCATCCCTGCCCATCTTGTGGCTTTTGCCTCATTTAGTTATTAATGTGCCTCCATAATTTTTTTAAAATTTTAAATTAAATTTAAGCATACAGCATGGTAATAGGCCCTTTTGTCCCATGAGCCTGTGCCACCCAATTGCACCCAGTTAACCTACAACCCTCGGTATCTTTTGATCTGTGGGAGGAAACATGAGCACCTTGAGAAAACCCATGCAGATACTGGGAGAACATCCAAACTCCTTACAGAGAGCGCAAGATTCAAACCCAAGTCTCGATCGCTAGCGCTGTAACAATATTGTGATAAGCATTGTACTAACTCTACTGCCCTAAAGATTATTGAATGATAAGAAGTAATAAGTGAATAAAAATGGGCAGAAATGCAATTATTGCCTGTTATTGAAGCTTTCGGAAAACCATTAGGATATTAGACGGAGCAGAGTTAAAAGGCAAGAATGGAAATAGGGAGGGAAGCATCACGTTATCAGTTAAATGTCTGAAAGATTGTGCAGTGATACCTCAAAGTCCAGGAGACAGCACTGATAATAAGCAGGAAGGATTAATGTTGTTGCTGACAATCTGACCTCTTGCAGTGATGTAACTGTGTCTAAATACAATCGACTCTATCAGGAACCACCTCAGGCACAGGATCAGCAGAGGTCACGGGTTAGGATAGAAGGACCTCTGAGGTATTAAACCATTCTAACACATAATCAGGCTGACAGTTTAGTCTGTGCAGGGATCAGTGTTTATTTATGCTTTGATTTGCAATGAGCCAGCACAAAGCAATTCCTTCTTTAGTCGGTGCTCATATTATTCCATTTGTTGTCTGGCACCAGACATGGCTAAACAAGGTTACATCATGCAGATTTTCTGCCAGTGGCCTCACACCTCACTGTTGTCCTGCACAATGGTCTCAGAATTTTGCTGTTGACCATCAGCTGACTTCAGAGTGAAGGTCATCTTCTGATGGAGGGCAAACAACGTGGAAAGTGTCACAGAGTTTCTTCATTGCATCATTGCATTTATTGTGATCAGACGCCTGCTGCTGTTATCCACTACATATTGATTACCTTAGGATGTCAGACAATGTCCAAGGATAACAGGAATGCTTTTCTCATTCACTTTACTGAAGATAATGAAACAATGATTCCCATCATGAGGCAAAGGCTTTTTTTGACATTATTTGGACAGAAGATGTGATTTCTTTTAACATTTCAAAACGCTTCACATATTAATTGGTGGCAGATTAACAGTTAGCACAATACTATTATAGCGCCAGTGGCCCAGGTTCAAATCCAGTGCTGTGTGTAAGGAATTTGTACATTCTTCCTGTGTCCTGCGTGGGTTTTCTCTGGGGGCTCTGGCTTACTCCCACCATCCAAAAGCATATGGGGTGTTTAGGTTTGTTGGGTGTAATTGGGTAGCATGGGTTTCATGGCCAGAATGGGCTTCTACCATGTTGCATTGTTACAAAACAAAATTAAATTATATTGTGTTGGAGTGTGATAAATAAATGGAAAAATGGCCGTGATTTTGTACCGAGGCAGATTAAATAAATGGGTATTGATTAAGGTTGGAATATTAGAAAGTGCAAGGTGGCTTTGATCTGCTCTTTGGTCCAGAAATTCACAACTGAGTAACGGCTTGGTGGGTGGCACAGCGGCGCGGCAGATAATGCTGCTGCTTGCAGCTTTGGCACTGGCTTCAAGCGAGACTTGTAATTTAGGTTGGGTTTCAAAGTCTCAGGTCTTCTCACACAAACTATACATTAGGTTAGTTGGCCACAGTAAATCACCACCTTCCCCGCCATCACCCTCCCAACCTCCCACCCCTGGTGTGGATGTGTGACAGGAGAATCAGGGCAGGGCTGATGGATGTGTGAGAGAGAGAATGCTATATACAAACAAAAAGGGGGCATGAGTTGGAATGCTCTAGGAGCCAGCAGAAACCTGATGAGCCCAATGACCTTTTATCTCATAAGAATATATATGTATATAGATAAAAAGGGTGAGAAAGTTTAAAAAAATGATATGGTATCTTTCACAACCACTAAACATCTAGAAGAACGTTTTAGCAAATGAAATCTTAATGAGTGTAATCACTGATGTCTCTTATTCTCTTGCTAAACAAAGCTATGGGGCTTTTTGAGTCCACTTGAGAGTGTTGAAGAGGACAGGGTTCAATGCCTTATGAAAACAATGGCACCTTCCCAGTGCAGCACTGGAGAGGCAGTTAGACTTGAACCTGAACACACAGATGCTAGCTCACACTACTGGTGTGGAGCCAGCGTCCACTATGGTAACACTACACCCCCAATACTACACACTAGTGTGTAATACTACACACTAGGATTAACTGTTAATATTTATCATCTATCTATCTTTAATTTATTGTTTCTTTTTAATTCAATTATGCATACTATTGTAGTTGTTTTATAGTTGATTTTTAATGGAGTATCTGTTCAATTGTAACAAGTAAGAATTTTGGTGTATATGTATATTGTTCAAAGTATATTACAATAAGCTTGTTTTCATTATTATTCAAAATCCTCTTAACTTGTAATCAGAAAATGTTTTTTTTTTAACTGTGCAGCATGGTTGAAGGCCATCCAGCCCAAAAAACCCCTGCCACCCAGTTGCATCCAATTAACCTTCCATCCACACATTTTGGAGGGTGAGAGGAAACCACAGCACCCGGAGAAAACATACGCAGGTCACAGGGAGAATGTAAGAACTCCTTACAGACAGTACTGGATTCGAACCCTGCTCACAGACACCCTAATACTGTAGCTTTGCACAACTGCTGTGCTAACTATGCCAGCCAAACCTACTTCCCTCTTGTGTTGTTCAATGTGATGGAACTAGCTGCCTGTAGCCAAACTAACCATGGCTGAGCAATCTCAAACAATCATTAGGACCATTGTTAGGCAGTAGGACATTCCTTGTTCATTCTTGTTCCTTCACTGTGACCCAGAAGTATACATGCCCTTTTTGTCACTGTTTTAAGATGTTAACTGTCAACACAGTGGCCAAAAACTACACAATGCAAATCATGGAGTCTTTGAGTGATGAAGTACATGATTCATTCTTTCTCCACGTTCTCATCAACTCTCACCCAGATTCTGCCACTCACCTGCACACAAGGGAAAAATATACCGTGGCCAATTAATCTGCCAACATTATTTTTTACTTTGGACATACAGGCCTACGAGACCATGCTGCCCAAATATCACAATTAATCTACAAACCCTGTATGTTTTTGAAGGGTGGGAGAAAACCGGAAAACCTGGAGAAAACCCAGGCAGACACGAGGAGAACTTACAAACTCCTCACAGACAGTGCCTGATTCAAACACAGGTCGCTGGCACTGGAATCGCATTGAGCTAATGGCTATGATAATCTTGTCATCCCATTCTACGTGCTCCTGTTTCCTCCCAATGGGAGCACCCAGTGACCAGGAAACTTGAAAATTCCACAGACAGCCATCAAGGTCAAGCTTTAAGCCATTGCTCGAGTGATGCGAGACAGCAGTTCTACTAGCTGCATTACTGTAAGAAACTCCTTAATAAGCACTGTGTCCCTGGCAATACTGCACTCCTCAGTATTGCTCCAGAGAATTGGGCTAAATCCATCCATCCATGGATGTATCAGCCATGGTTTGAAAGGCAGGACAGACTTGATAGATGAATGGCCCAATTCTGCTCCTTTGTCTTATGGAATTTATTTTCTGCATTGCCACTGAAATGATCATCTCCTGCTCGATCTGAAGGGTACTGTGTTTGCCAAGGTTCTTATTTGGTGAAGAATAAAACAAACTAAAGCAGTGATACAGACCTTTTCTTAACTCAAGGACTAATGCATGACTACATTTATAAACATAAAATGAATTTGTTTACTGGACAACAATTCGCAAACTTCTAAAGGTATTTAACTATTTACAAGGTTTTAAGGTTTTTCTACTGGTTATCTAAAGGTATTACATGACTTTAAGTTTCATTACTTTGAGGATCAAATATTTTAATCTCTTACTGGATGTTTTTTTAAATAATTTCCTAAATTATAATTGTTACTGAGATGGTAATAAGCTGCAATAGGCTAAAATCAGACTTAAAGATTATAAATGATAGTTAGATAGGTCAGATACCACTGTGAATAATCAAAGAACACTACAGTAGTTCTTTGTATTTATAATGGAGTCATGTTGAGGTGATGCTTTTGATGACATTTAAATCATTACCTCTTTCCCAGCGATTAACGAACTAACTATAAGCTTGGTTGATCTGCCTTAATTTGGATTCAAGATTCAATTCATTTTTTATGCCCAATAATAGTTCCAATGAATGTAGTTCAAAGAGATGTGCCCCTGTGCAAACTTTGAGGTTTATTGTGAGGGCTGCCAGTTCCCTTAAGATTTAAATTGGGACCTTATCAGTTTAATCACTGCAGAACCCAATGAGAGAGCTGCATCAGGAAGCTTTTTCCATGCAAACTACTCAACTCAAATCATTCTGTTTCCAGTGAAAGCTCCTCCCCCTCAATTCTGTGGGAAGTTGTCAGCGAGCCCACAGTAAAATGCCTCTAAATTTAACTATACAATTTTCAATCTGTTATCCAGGATTGTATTCTTGCTTACTATCAATCTCTATGAAGTTTACCGTGGGCCATTTATTAGTGAGGCATGTAAGAGGTATTCTGATTTAGCCCCCTGAACTCTACAGCAATTGGCGTATTCCTGCATTTTTACGAACCTTGACCATATTCAGTAATGTTTCAAAAACATTGTTTTATTTAATTGCCTTCCTGATGAATGCGCCAATTCTTGATTTAAATCTTCAGTCATTGTACTGAGTAATGTAAATCACGTGAGTCTCTTTGCACAGCAATAGAGCCATAAATAAAATAGAAATAATTGAATTAAGTTCTCAGAACTACTTTCCTCCAGTTGCCGCAATTGAATTGTAGATTTCCAAGATTTCGAGGGAATGCAGAGGCATGCACAAGAGTCAGCTTGATCAATGCGGATGTACTTTAATCATCAATTGGTAACCACCTTTGTATTCATTATTTCAATCAATTCATAAGTTATTTGTAAGCAACTAGTTAAAGATTGCTGGTCAGGCCACATGCCAGGAGCAACGGCGCAGATGGCCTGGATCCCTATGATAGGGGTTCTACAGCCTTGTTGCATTCCATTTTGTATATATAGTCCACCTCTTGCATGCTCAAGTTCCTACATTCAAGCCTGCCTGAAATTTGCATCAGACCAGTTTGGGCAGTACTATGTCATTAAGCTAGCAGGCATTCAGAATGAGCAGTAAATGTTTGCCAAGTAGTCATAAGGTCAATCAAAACTGCTGCCATCATTGTGTCTCCTTCATTGACTGAATGAATATTATATAATTTTATTCACAGTCGGTACTGTAGGCACTGCTGGTTATTAACATCCTGTTACAAACAGAAAGGGAATGAATGAAAAGTTTGTATCTACATGGTGGTGGCCCTGTGGAGGTAAATCTGCATCAGATTTGATTCACCTGATACTGATCCCAGTTATGGCTGTTTGCTCTGGATGGTGGAAGTAGAGGTCCCTCATGCCTTGATTTCCTCAATAGGCAGGTGAGATTATGCCACTCAGGTCAGGCCACCAGGAAGAATTGGAAAATAATTGGATGAAGGTTTTCATTGAGGATAGGTTTTGTGTTGCAGGCCTGGTTTGCATGGGCTGTTGGGGGCATGTATCAGGGAATGGCAGAAACTTTATACAGGGTTGCCTACATGGGCATTCTCAGGAGTGTCTTTACATCAAGAGTCATGTTCAGAACATCAGGCCTTTGAAGGCTGAGCTTCAGAGAGTAAAGATCATGACCTTGGACTTCAAGTGAAGAGTTTCACAACAGCAAGACTTTTTGGCCCAACTACTTGATATTACTTTTGTACATAATGTTTAAGCCTCTTGCATAAGTTTATACTGTCTACCCTCAAATTACATGCCAGTCCTAATGATGGATAAGGAGGATGTCAGTTGTACCACTTCTCTTATCTCATCTATGGGAAAAAAATAAATCATTGTCCCTGTTTTTAAATGGTTCCAAAACTTCTTGGCAGCATGCACCTCCTGTGAAGATCCTTTTATTGGTAAGCTGCTCATTAGTTTGAACCATTCCCCTGCTCCCAGGAGGGGGCTAAGGAAGCCATGCGTATCCAGGATATGAGTTGGTTGAGGAAGGAGAGTTTCTCCAATTTGATGGTCAATTTATTCCTGGCATTTTACTCTCCTTTCAAACCATTTTTGGGTAATATTTTCCAGCCTATTTCATGAGAATCTTTCTAACCAATACAGACAGTCCCCAGATTACCAAGGGCTCGTTTCTTGAGAATTGGCCATAAGCTGAGTTCTCCACATGCTGTATATCGTATCACTCTTATGAACACGTTGCAATTCTTTCACTGAATAGATACCATAACTTTATCCATAATAAAAACCAGTAGAATAAATACTGGTATACCCATCCATGTATGAATACCCATGAAAGATTTTACTATTAACATGCAAAATGATTTAAAATTAATGGGAGAATTTGTGTAAGGTGAGGTTTCCCAAAGTCAGGTCATTTGTATCCTAAGAAGTCCCTGCACAACAAAGACAGTCATCATCTCTGGAGAGATCTGGAACATTATATTTCTGTTGCTGCCCAGGAATCTCTCCAAACACTCTGTGTAGGAAGCGACAAAGCCAACGTCTGAATGTAGCCACGCCAAGAAAGAAAACTTCCACGATGTACCATGAAATCTTACACTATTTGAAGATCACCAGAAGTGGAAAAACATCTCCAACAAAGGTACCGGTAATACAACCTCCAAACATTTAACAACTCAACACAGAAAGCCATCTGTGACAAGAGCGCACTTGTTGGGGGGTGGGGGGAGATCACATGCAGCTAATTTTTTGCATGACTATGAAGAGACAAATCATTTTCCCATGGCACAACAAAGTGGGAAGAGCGCAGTAGCACCCAAGCCTGTGGCTGATGTCAATAATGAGCGAGATAGACCTGATCCATATAACAATATGTGATATGCCTCAGTACAAAATAACTTTTTTTTATTAAAAATGCAATCTGTTGGCCCATTGGTGATCCTTGGGGGAGTTATAAGTAGGCTGTAGCCACGAGTATTACTGATGTAACAAACAAATAATATGTAAAGCAAGGGTGTAAATTTGACAGCAAAAAAAAAGATTCTCAGAAAGAATTTCCAACTAAATAGAACTGAAGTCAGTGGTCTGCAAAGGGGGCTCAAGCTCTCACCAACCTCTGCTCCTCACTACCTATGGGTTTGTTAGAGATAGCCTGCAGTAAGTAACAGGATACTTAAGGTGGTCTGTGAATGAAAAAAGAGGTGAGATTCACTAAACTTGGACTCTGAAAAGTTGAATGCTCATAAAGGATACAGAGCTGTTCATTTATATCGATCACCTAAATGGCATGGGAAGACAAGCAAGTAACAAGAAGATCAAACGTCGGATCAGCTTTATTGTTGAAGCTCAGGCAGGAGTAGAACTGGTGCCGACCAACAGAACACCCTGGACAACACACAACAGTTCTAATCACAACTCTCAGGAAGTAAATGACAACAGTCTGTAGACACCAGAAACATAAAATGCTGGAGCAGGATGCCAGATTCCAGAAGTTCCACAATGAGCAGAGATTTCATGATATCATTCAAGTTTATTCATCATCCGAATGTAACAGAACAACCCGACGAAGCAGCATTCTTGGTCCACGGTGCACGAACAGTGCAAACATGCTTACAGACAAACAATACATATACACAGATACACAAAACCCAAAGACATATATTAAAAATAAATATTATTAATAAATAGTAGAGTCACAGCAAGTCATTTTAGCAGTTCAAGAATTATTCAGCAGGTCTCACTGCCCATGGGAAGATGCTGTTCCTTAGTTTGGTGGTTGTCTCAGATGTTTATTTCCTAATGGGAGGAGGTGGAAGATGCTGCATGTGGAGTGATCGGACTCCTCAATGATTTTGTGAGCCTTCTTCAAACAGGAATCATGATTAAACACATTGTCTCAGGGAGACATCAGTGATCTTCTGCTGCTTTTATGGTCCTGAGGATTGACCTCTGATCTGACGCTGTATTTGCTTATTCTTCATGGAATTTAGATCAATGGTGATCAATGGTTTTAACATCCAGGACCAAAGAACAGTCGCTAAAGAACAAGAACTGGGCCTTTCCAGAGGGAACTTCGGAAAGTTTGCTACATGCAGATAGGAGGTGTACATTTGAGACCCTTGGCTCCAAACAGCACCAAATGATGGGTGATTTCGACAATTTTATAAAATGAGATTGCTAAGTTTCTAATAAGAAAAGATAGACAGGAATTTGGTTTAAGGCAGGCTTAAAGATGGAGCCATGACTTCACTTAATAGTTAAACAGACCCAAGGGGCTAAATTCCTGCTTTGATATTTTTATTTGTGTTATGACGGCTAGCTAGTTGCCTTGAGGAAACCCATGCGACACACACTTTATGGGACCACTTATTTGTAACTTACTGATGGTTTGATATCCTTTACTGCTGATGAGAATTGCTGACAGATAAACTGCTTCACGAATGCCTTCGTGTGTTGGGTCTGTGACATCCTGTATGAGGGGGCAACAGTCCAGAACTGCGCTGCAGGTCGTGGGTTCAAATCTCTCATTTCTGAGGCAAATCTGCTCTGTCAGAAGGGCAACCTTCCAAATGAGATATTATGTGAGGTCTGTTTTCTCAACAAGATGTGATTTCAAAAGGGACTGTGGTGTTACCTCCAGACCCAAGAAACAAAACCAGGTGTAGGCCATATGAGCTTGTTCTTGAGATTATAGCCAAATACACTTTCCCATCTGATCAATAAATTCACAATTAATCCTCCCACTGTTTTCCAATAGTTTACCCAAACTATACTATGTTTAAATTTAGAGAAAATTAGAAACTCTGTCTATGAATCCCCTTCTAAGTTTGAGTTAACCTGGCAACCATTTATTCAATATTTTCATTTGTGGTGAGTTGATCTGGCTCTGTTTTCTTTCTATGATAATTGGGCTGTAAGATGAGATCGGAGTGATCGGCGTGGTTTAGCTATATCTGTAGGGTTTTTTTTAAAGTTTTTTTAATTCAGATTTGTTTTTTCTTCTTTTTTGGGTTTTTTTTTTCTCTTTTTTCATATATTGTTATTAATTATATCCTTTTTTTTAGAGATAGTTCACACCCTAAACTGATCTAAAATTTTTTTTTAGATGATATATTTTTATTCTGTAATATTATTGTTTAATATCTCTGTATTAATTCATTACTTACTATGTATTTTTTATATCTCTTTGAACTGTATGTGTTTATAAATTATAATAATAATAAAAAGATTGAAAAAGAAAGAAAGAATAAATTCACTGATTCTTTTCATCTAAAAATCTATTGATCTCAGCCCTGAATATTCTCAGTGAATAAAGAAATGTTTCTACATCTCTGAATGAAATGTTTAACTCCTTAACCTGTGGATATCCATCACAGGGCATTATTGTTTTGGGATGAAACCAGGCAATGAACTCAAGCACCGTGTATTTTTACCTACAACCCTCTTCAACAGATTCTCCACTGGGAGAAGACGAGCGATGACTATCTTGGCAGCAAATTAAATGTTATTTGCCTCAAGTAAGAAGACATTAAAGAAAGAGGTGACGTGGAACCTTTCCTATCATAAGACGTTAGTGATGATGCACTTTGCTGGGACAGGTTTCAATCAGCTCAAGTCTAAGGGATCATAGTGCCAAAGGCTTTATCCTTTGTACAGGGTGAGAGCATGCAGAACCCATCACATTACCCAATCTCAGTGATTGACTGTCCAGAATTGCATTCTTTAGATTCCAAAGAATGAACCTTCTCCCCGTGTCACAGGGACCCTCCCCCAATGTCGCAAGGACCCTCCCCCTACATCACAGGGACTGCTACACCAAGGATCGAACACTCTCAATCACTACTACACTATCATTAAGGATGCCTACCGCTCTATTCTTTGCCCACACTTTGGAAAGTCAGACCATTTGGCTGTATTCTTCCTTCCTGCACACAGACAGAAGCTGAAGTCTTGGCAGACATGGTCTGGAGAAGCAGAAGAATGGCTTTGTGACTGTCTGGAGTCACAGGACAGGGGAATATACAAGGAGTCAGTGGCAGATCTGTCAGTTACCGATTTCATTAGGAAATATCTGAACAAGTGTGTTCCTACTTAGACTATCTGAGTGCATCCTAATCAGAAGACATGGATGATCCAAGAGGTCTGTAAACTATTGAAGTCCAGATCTGTGGATAAGGTAAGGAGGTTCAAAAGCATACAGAAAGACCAGGTACAACCTCCAGTAGGCCATCACCAATGCAGAGTCAATCCTGGACCAAGCTGCAGTCTCAGATAGATGACAGTGGCAGGGTTTGCACACCATTACAAGGCAAAACAGGGCAGCATCATTTACTGTTAGACATCACTTGTGGATGAGCTCAATACCTTTTGTGCTCACTTTGAAGGGGAAACAATGAAGAACGATCATGAGTCCCACAGTTCCTGGTGACTCTGTACTCCCAATCTTGAGGCTGACATGAACAGAACCTTCAGGATGGTGAATTCCTGAATAGCATCTGGTCCAGACAGTGTACCTGACTGTCCTTAAAAACTGTGCAAACTAACTGGCTGGTGCATTTGCAGTAATTTTCAACCTCTTGCTGGTTAGAGGTTCCCACCTGTTTCAAAGAGCCATCCATTATTGTAGTGCCCAACAAAAGCAAAGTGACCTGTCTCAATGAGTATCAGCCGGTGGCACTGATGTCTACCATGATGAAGTACTTTGAGAGGTTGGTTACGAAGCAGATCAACTCCTGTTTCAGGAAGGACCTGAACCCATTTCAATTTATCTATTGTCACCACACGCCATCTCGTCGGCCCTCCACTCTGCATTAGGTCACCGGGATCACAGGGACACCTATTCATTGACCGCATAGAATACACTTTAGCATTATACCAGCAAAACATGACCAAGCTAAAGAACCTGGGACTCTGTTCATCTCTTTGCAAATGTAACTTCGACTTCCTCTTCAGCAGACCCCAATCAGTACAGATTGGCAGCATCATTTCCTCCTCTCTGACTATCAACACAGGGGCACCCCAAGGCTGTGTGCATAGTTCCCTGCTCCATTCCCTGTCCACTCTTGACTCCAAAGCCTAGTTTGGCTCCAACTCAATCTACAAATTATCTGATGACACCACCATTGTGACCAAATAACTGGAAATAATGAAGACTGAGAACCTGGTTGGGTGGTGTCAGAATTACAATCTTGTTCTCAACATCTCTGTTTCATGAGATTTAAGTCAGGTTTGGTGGGTTCACAGAGATCAAATCCAGACTCAAGCTGACAAACAAGAAGTAATCTTTATTGTATACACAAGGAAATCATAATGGGGAAGACACTGAACAACATGACACTAAACCTACATAGGCATTCAAATTGGATACAGTGATCTCTGATACCAGTGGCCACCTACTCTCTCCACCATTTGTTACACAGATGCAGTAATATATGGTTACTAATACAATCTTACAAGACAGGAACTTCAGGAGGCACTCCTGATTCCCAGTACCAATAGGGTAAGTATTCCCACACAATACTACATTCCTACTGTAAGTGTCATGTGGACCTTACCAGGAATGTCCACAGTTCATGATCTGGCATAGAGCAGCATTCTTAGTCAGGACCAAGGAGCAGAGAGACCATGCTACAGCACATGGTAGACTTTTAAAGGGCAATAAGCTGGGGAGTCTGGGTAATCAGCAAGTGATTTAAAGGGGCCAATGGTCAAGTGTCCACTAATGAGTGGGCAGAATCCCACCTTGATTGGCAGGTGATGTAACTTCCAACTAAATTCCAAACGGAGAGGCCACATGACTCTTCGCAATCCACACTACAGTCTCCAAGACCAGGTAGCTTATTATTGACTTTAGGAAGGGGAGATCAAGGGGCCACACACATGTTCACAGTAGTGGGAAAGAGATGGAGAGAGTTAGAACCCTCAAGTTATTGGAAGTCAATATTTCAGAAGACCTCTCCAGGAGCCACACGTTGGGGCAATCCATGAAAAAGCAAACTACAGATCTTACTTTCTGAGGAGGTTTAGCATGATGTAAGATGCTCTATCAAACTTCTACAGGTGCACAGTGGAAATTATACTGACTGGTTGAATTGCAACCTGGTTTTGAAATTCAATTGCCCAGGAATGCAAAAGGTAGTAAACATGCCCAAGTCCATAACAGGCTCCGCCCATCTGCTGCAGGCATCCATATGAGGTGCTATTGAATTGCATTCTTTAGATTCCAAAGAATGAACCTTCTCCCTTCTCCCTTCTCCCTTCTCAAAAAAGGAAGCTAACATCATAGAGGGCCCCCATTATCCTGGACACAACCTCTTCTCACTGCTACCTTTGGGCAGTGAAAACCAGCACCTCAAGGTTCAAGAATAGCTTCAATCAAAGACCTATCAGAATCTTAAATCTCCCTTTGGCACACTAATGGTAGACTGTTCCAATAGCACAAAAGGACTTTCTGCATTATTGTAAGTCATTTTTTTTTCCCATTCGGATTACTGTAAATATTTATTATCTATCATGAATATGTTGTCTCTTTTCATTCAATTAGTTTACAATTATAGTTTTCTTTAAGTACCAG
This sequence comes from Narcine bancroftii, assembly GCF_036971445.1. Classification (NCBI taxonomy): domain Eukaryota; kingdom Metazoa; phylum Chordata; class Chondrichthyes; order Torpediniformes; family Narcinidae; genus Narcine; species Narcine bancroftii. The sequence continues at coordinate 86,633,831 of NC_091472.1, read as the reverse complement.
TTTGGCTGCAGCAAATAAGAATTTTGGTGCACATGTGCATTGCACAAGGTGTATGACAATAAACTCATTATCGTTATCAATGGATAGACAACCCAACCTCCTCAAGCGTGGCAGGTGCTTCTGTCAAAAGTCTTTGAATAGATTGTAAGTGTGTCTGGGAGCATATGCATTTATAATCTATGCAGATTTAAATAATTAAAAGAATAAAAATTATAAAAATAGATTTAAAAACAAAACTAAGTTAAAACTCCTTAAAATACTGATAAATTGTTGAAAGCATTAAAATAAAGAGAAATAACTCAAATACTAAACTGGACTTTTACCATCCAGAAGCTTCTTATACAGCTGCCAGACCTCCCCGGTGTAAAGCTCGGGGGATTGATATGAGATGCATTGGGACCCCCTCTGCAGGATGTCTGAGCACTACTGCTGAGCTCAATGGTGAGTGCAAAACCAGAGCAAGAAGGTCAAATGGCTTGACATCTGATCTGCTTGTCTCTAGAGTTCTCTTCAGAACCCAAGGCTGTCTGCCCGTAGATTTGATTGGTCCCTTATAAGAAGACATGCACCTGCCTGGTACATGCTTCCCTGCCTCAGAATGTTTATCCTCAGTTTATAAAGGGTCACAAAGCAAATATTATTCAAACCAGCCTCAACTTCCATTCTAACCAATCTCCTGATTAAAGGCAGGGCTGTAAATTGTATTCCACATCCTTGCTTCAAACTGGAGCTGAAATGGCACTAATCCATTGGTTGTTTTTTTGAGCTGCGAATCTACAGATGAAATCGATCCTTCTGATAATTGTGAAAAGCAGCCTAACTTTTCTTTTTGCCAGAAACAAAACAGAAAACCAAGCTGCTTACTTTGGAGCCTGGCATAAACATTTTTTAACATCTGCAATTGTAATCCGTTACTGAAACAGATACGTTATGGTGAAATAATTACTGGCACTTCAAGTACTACTCCACTTCAAAGGCAGGAGGAGCGGTCCTGTTGATGGGTGCCAGTAAATGAAAGAGCTAGGTTTTTAGGTCCCTTCCAACAAACTGCTCTGTACAGCTGTCCCAGGCAAACAGCTGCCTAATTCTCCTCAAGAAAGAGAGCCAATGACAAAGACAGACCAGAAATGAGGACCAAGAGTTCACAACTCCAGCCCAAATGTCAAGCAAATCCTTTCTGAGCTGATATTTTAACAATCTCTTTGCAGTGTTGAAAGTTACTTCTTATCCTTTAGCAGGCCTCCGAAGCCAAGGGTAACTTGCTTCTCTTCCGATCTGTGCATTCCAAGGTGGTTGATTATGTCAGTCTGGGACTCATAGATTTGCAAATGGGGCAAGGAGATATCAAATAGGGTGTGAGACTGATGTACTTTCTGTCATTTAAGTGTCTTCTCTGTGCTCTGGATGAATAGACTCAATATTCACAGCGCCACCACAATGTTTGCCCTTTGAGCAGACAAGGACCAGGATTTCCTATGAGCCAATGGGGACATTATATACTTTTCCAAGAGTCTTTACATTGTTTTCTGGGAATATTGTCCTATAACAATGTTAGGAATGTGAACAATGTGGAACCAATGGAATGTAATTCAGACCTCCCTGCAGGAAGATTGGCCTAAGAGCTGTTGTCAGCATTGGATCCTTTATTCTGCCAATGTACTTGGAGACATTTGTGGAGCGAATATTTGTGATACACCTTACATATGGCTTGCATTTCAGGTGGGGAAAGACCATGGCTTGGAAACATGAAAGAGGTCTGGGATTACTGCTGTTTGGTCCACCAGATTTGAGACTTTGATCTTGAAGCAATCTCTTCCCCGATGGCAAGGGCTGTGCTAGTGCACAGAAGGCAATAGTGAATTTCATTGGCAAGAGACTCCCAAGAAATGGAAAGTGTCCACATTTTCTAACACTGGTCCACCCCAGTGGTCACTATCCCGTGGGTTGTCTCCTCTGCTTTTCCTTCTCACACGGGGGAGGTCTTCCCATTTTCTGGTGTCCCGTGCCAGTCCTCTGCTTCCCCGGAGTCTTCAACCCATCGTGGCTGCCGCTGAACATAGGTGACACCATCTTGGATGCAGATCCCGCGGTCACAGGGTTTTAAAATAAAACCGCAGTTGGCTCATTAACTGTTCATGTTAAAAATCTTGCGTGTTTAAGGCCTGTGCGTAGCCGACGGCAGTCGGACTGGACGGTTGGACCGTGGGAAAGTGTTGTGTCTCCACTTCCTGCTCTCGCGGGTTCACTCCATTGCTGTTACAGCAGCTCTGGCAGTGATGCTATTCTCTTACATTTGGTCATGAACCTTTATTACTCAGGGGCAGCATTGTGCAGGTTGGCTGAGGAACTTTGTTTTTGGAATGTTAATGCAAGGTCTTGTTTTCTCTTCAGTTCAGTGTTCAAATTGTACACAGTCCATCACCATCTGAATACTGCATCTCACTGACTAAAATTGGGAGTGATCATGCTTCTGGAGTGGAGGTCATAGAAATATAATCCATTGAACAAATGGTGAGCTGAATATAACAAAGAGCTCCAGACATGAAGCCTGAATGAGGTGCATGAGGAGAGAGTGTTGAATGATTCCACCTGCTCGAGCAGTTTCAACCAAATCTCTGCTTGAACCCTAAAGGTCACCCAAGTCAGAAGCTCAAATCTGGAAATTCCAGTAAAACTAACAAGCTGAAGGAAAAATCTTCAGGACAAAAGATATCATGGTGATGTTCTGACAAGAACAAATAATCTCTGCAGTCCTGAGTTTCAAGGACTCTGGAAAACATAGGTTTGCTCGAACCCAATACCACTACCTTTCTCCCATCCACTTTGCATGCAAAGGCACAATTTCCAAGGTTTTCAGTTAATAAATTTACAACATCATGGGGTTTAGTGATTTGCATTTTGTGAGTGTGTGTCAATAAGTCAAGTTTATTGTTATCTGATTGCTCAAGTACAACCCAACAAAACAGTGTTGTCCGGTCCTCAGTGCAACACACAGACACACAATTCATATGCAAGACAAATATGCATATATAAAAATAATTAAATAAATATTGTTTCATGAATATGAGAGCCTCAGATGGTTAGTGTGAGCAGTTCCTTTGATCGTTCATCATCACTACCCATGGAAAGAAGTTGTTACTCAGCTTGGTACTGCTGATTCTAATAATCCTGCATCACTTTGCTGACTGAAGCAGCTGAAAGATGTTGTATGCAGGGTGGAAGGGATCCTCAATGATTTTGCGCACCCTTTTCAGACTACGATCTTGGAAGATCACGTCGATTGTTGGGGGGGGGGGGGAGGGAGACTCCAGTGATCCTCTCTGCCACTCTTATAATCCTGTGGGTTGACCTCCTATCCATTTCTCTGCAGCGACCATACCACAATGTGAAGCAGCTGGCCAGGACGCTCTCCATAGAATTCCTGTAGAAGGATGACATAATGGTGGCCAGTAGCCTTGCCTGCTTCAGTCTTCTCAGTAAGTGCACTGAGTAAGTGCGCCTTCCTGACAAGTGAGGAAATGTGTGTCCACGATAGGTCACTAATTAAGTGAACTCCAAGGAACTTGGTGCTCTCCACTCTCTCCATTACAGGGTTGTTGATATGAGGTGGAGGATGGTTGTTCCTTGTCCTCCTGAGGTCCACGATCATCTTTTTTCTCTTGTCCACATTGAGACTCAGGTTGTTACTGTTACACCATATCATGAGATTTTTCACCTCTTCTCTGCAGTGCGACTCATTGTTGATGCTGATGAGGCCAATTATTGTTGTGTCATCTGCAAACTTGATGGCACTGTTGGTGCTGGATCTGATGATATAGTCTTGGGTCAGTCGCACGAACAGGAGTAGGCTGGACACACAGCCCTGAGGGGCGCCAATGCTCATTGTGACATTGCTTGATGTTCTGCTACCGACCTAGTCAGACTGTGGTCTTTCCATTAGGAAGTCCAGAATCCAGTTACAGAGAGGGGTGTTGAGTCCCACTGAGGAATTTCTCCACCCGCCTCTGGGAAATTATCATATAAAATTTCAAGCTGAAGTCAATGAACAACAGCCTGACATAGAGGTGTCATTCTCCAGATGGGTCAGGACAGAGTGAAGGGACAAGGCTATAGCACTGTATTTTGAATGGTTTCTTCTACAGGTGAATTGAAATGGGTCCAGTGTATCTTGGAAGTATGCTTTATGGATTCCATCATCAGACTTTCAACACATTTCATAAAGGTGGAGGTCAGTGCCATAGGGAGTAGTCATTGAGACCAGTTATTATCACCTCCTGGGTACTAGGATGATGGTGGCTGCCTTCAACCCTGCAGGAAAAGGGACTGCTGAAGTCAGGTGTTAAAAATGTCTGCAAAAACCTCTATCAATTGGTTTGGACAGTCCTTGAGTATCTGACCAGGTATGTTGTCTGGTCCCTCTCCCTTGTGTGGGTTCACTTTAGGTAGGGTTCTTTTCACCTCAATGGTGGCTATTCCAGATGCCCATTCCTCAGGGAAAACAGAGCTTTCATCGGTGTCAAATCAAATTATTCAAGCAGTGGGTCAAGCAGTGGTGGGATTAAAAGATGGACCGTGCAGAGGATGGATAGTGTGATGACAGTGTGGAAGGGGTTAGACTTGGATCAGCAGGGGATTGGTGAACCAAGAGGAGAGACAGATTACAGATAGGTGGAGATGGTGATAGGTAGAGTTGGAAGACAGGGGCAATTGATTGGCACATGCCAGACAAGAGCAGGAGAGGAAAAGGTGGGGTGGGGGTCAGGTGGAGGAGGATCAGTCATACGGGTAAAACTAGAGATGTCTAGTTGGAGTGGAAACAGAAACCCCCTTCATAACTGTCCCACCATTGAAGACAGGATGCATTGTCCCTTGGCTTTTCCTCCTTAAAGTCCACAGTAAGCTCACTGGTCTTGCTGGCTTTTATTCCAGCACCTCAGAACCAGATTCTTGATCCCCTTCATAAAATATTTCCTCATTACCTGTTATCTGGCCAACTACAGTGTCTTCAATTGTTGGATGAAACCATCACATTGAACCACCTTCATGAAGCAGCAGACACTCAGTCACACTGAATGAAGTTGATTGAGGGCCTGGATGTTACAAGGGTCAATGAAGATTAGGTCAAGTTGAGAGAGAGCATTAGGGTTAGTAGCCTCCACCTTTGGACACAGAAGATTTTGCATTTGAAATCTAAGGAGAAAGTGAGGATAGGAAGAGGAATGAATGTGGCGATTACCTGCAAATTTCTGCAGAGGGCACCAGTGCTGGAATCTGATCAGTACTGACGGGGATAATGGTGATGCGATGGAAACTAATACAGGAGAGGTGAAGGAGTGGTGAAGGTCAGGGATGTTGAGAGCGGGCTGTTACAGGAACGGAGAAGCCTTTAAAAAGTAGTGGTAGAGACAGGTGCTCTTTTCAATCCCTCCATTGGTCAATTAGCTATAGCCAATAAGAATAGGGGAAGCTCAAGCAGAGCGGCCAGTGCCGAGCGACCATCGTGTGAGTGGCATCGTTCCTGTGGATCTTGGGTGAGCCACAGAAGTGGGAAATACACGATTGGGGCACCCTCAGGTAGGAAGTGGTGGAGAGTCTATGGACATTATGGGCAGACTCACAGAAAAAAATAAATGGGTGGCTTTCAAGGTGGAACAAGCTGAGGCACAATTTTGTTTTGAAGAGAATAGAACTTTCCAGGTGATCAGCAAAACGACAATTAAAATGGAGCAGGCATTGGAAGCTGTAGATGAATGTTTGAGTTTTAATACATAGGCTGAATAAATGGAGCGCTTGGAGAGAAATGTAAAAAGGAAATGAAGCTCAGGGAGAGTGCGTGAGAAAAGATTACTGGGTATCATGCTCAGGAACCTTGTGGTCCTTTGTAAACTTTGAGGATAAGAGGACTTTTAAAGAAAAGGTGGAACTGATTAGGGACCAATAATGAACCTCTGCATGGAGCCAGGGGCACAGATACAGCATTTAATGACAGACTAAAAGGTGTCAAATGAATTAGAAAAGTTGTTGAATTAGAAAAGTTACCCTGTCTGGGTCAGATTTGTTCTTGGTTAACAAAGGAAATAAGTATAAAAATTGCCAAGGTTCTGTCTTTAGTCTTTCAGTCTTCTTTAGAAAGGGTGGAGATGAAACGATGACAATTGTACTAGTTGTAAATTTTACAACAGTGAACAAAAAAAGGGAAGTTTAAAAAAAAAATTTGGAAGTATATATGGGTCAGCACAACATCATGGGCCGAAGGGCCTGTAATGTGTTGTAATGTTCTATGTTCTACGTTCAATGTGTAAGCTTGGAAACTCTTGGCCAGGCAGTCTAACCCCAGTGGAGTATGATTCTGAAGGCCATAATTAACACTTGTATATTGGGCATTTGGAAGTATGGATTGACAAACAACAGCCAACATTGATCAAAGGTAAATTGACCTTTGAGATTCTTGGGAAATTATTTGGAAGTGTTTGCATCAGACTGATGAGTAGAGATGAGATGAGAGTTTGTTGTCATTACCAATGTACAGATGAACTGAAATTCTTACTGCCTACAGCCAAACATGTACATACAATTCACCAATCACAATAGTATAAATTAAATTACTACAATATCTTCTTTGGCTTGGCTTCGCGGGCGAAGATTTATGGAGGGGTAATGTCCACGTCAGCTGCAGGTTCGTTTGTGGCTGACAAGTCCGATGCAGACACAGTTGCAAGGGAAAATTGGTTGGTTGGGGTTGGGTGTTGGGTTTTTCCTCCTTTGTCTAATTCTTCTTTTTAGACTACAATATACCAAGCAGAAAAAGAGAAAACAAATACAAGAGGATCAAAAAATAGATATTCAGAGTTGCAATGAGTACAAAAAAAATGATGTTTCAGTCGTGTGAACAGATCTTTTGCTGGCCCCAGAGTAGTTTATAGTTCAGATAAGAAAAGCATAGAGAAATTCAAGAGCCATCTAGCTATTGCAAAAAAAAAAATTGTTCTTGAATCTAGAGGTGCTGGATTCCAGGCTTCTGTACCTTCTGCCTGAAGGTACCATTGAGAGGAGGTTGCGACCAGGGTGATATGGATCCTTCATGATGTTGGTTGTCTTCTTGAGGCAATGGCTGTCTTCATGGGAGGTTAATGGCCATGAAGGACTTTGGTTAGATTTGCCACTTTCTGCAGCCATTCATGTGAGACTCACTAGTCTATAAATCTCAGGATTCTCCCCATTACTTTTCTTGAACAAGGGAACATTTTCCATTTTCCAATTCTCTGGCACCACTCCGGTGGGCAGGAAGGATGCAAAGATCATCGTAAATATCCCTTGCTTCTATTGCAACCTGGGGTTTATCCTGTCCAGCCCTGTAGAGTGATCTTTCCTAATGTTTCTTAGAACCTCCAACACTTGGTAACCAAGAACATATCTTTATTCATCTTGACATGCTCCAGTACATTAGCCTGTACTACGCTGACCTCACATTTATCAAGGTCCCTCTTCCTGGTGAATTCCCTCCAGCTTCACATTAGTGAGGCCAAATTCACTGTCAGTCCACTTTATTATCACAGTTGTCTCTTCATGAATGTCACATTCCTCTTTCTCCACTATCCACTGCTGCCTTCGGACCAGATTAGGATCCCAAGCTGAGGTTCTAACCTCATCTCCTCTCCTTCACAAGGGTGCATTTCACACCTTTCAAACATTGAGCTCGCCTTTATTTCCCCACTTACCTCATTTGGAGCTGAAACCCAAGCTGGTGGCTTTGTAATTCTGCCTTCAACTTCTTCTATTATTTCTTTCCATAATGCTGATCTTATTGGCTACAATGTCATTTATTTTTCTTAATTCACACACTTTGCCGCCTTCCTCATATTGTTCCCCAGTGGACCAGAGGTAGGTAGCAAAGCTAGTGTATTGGTTACCGCAATGTTGTTACAGCGTCAGTGATGTGGGTTCTAATCCGGAACTGTCTGCAAGGAGTTTGTATGTTTTTCCCATGACCTGTGTGGGTTTTCTCCAGGTGCTCTAGTTACCTCCCACCCTCAAAAGTGTATGGGTTGGGAGATTAATTAGGTGTAATTGAGTGGCACAGGTTTCAATGACTGGAATCGGCTTCAACCATGCTCTATTGTTAAAATATGTAATACCTGTATTCTAGTGGCTATCCAGTCATACAGAGAGATTCTCTCCAATTATTTCATAAAGACATTGAGTCATTCTTGTTCTTACATTGGTGGCCAGTTTTACAGCCAATTTTACAGCATTGCATTTCATAGAACAGAAGAGTATGAACTCGTCAGCCATTAATAGCTTTGCTTTAAGATGGTCACCTCTTTAAGAAATGTGTCACATGACTGCTCTCTGTTCAGTAATATTGTTTGTGGAGAGTTTCAAAGGCCAGTGTGGGAAGAGCCCTTGATTAAACTGCATAAACTTTAGGCTCTTCATAATTTGTGTTCAGTGGACTTTGTCAGAGATATTGTAGCCATTGAGTGAACATGTATATAAACTCTGTAATCTGGTTACCCCCGGTACATGTAAGAGCTATTCTCCACCCCTGGATAGCTCACTGACAGCACTCTCAGGCTTCAAATCTCTTTGTTCAGGAGTAGTGAGATTTAAAAACAAACTGAAATTAATCCAAAATCTGTCATCCGGCACATAAATAACTGGCACATTCTTGTCGGTCCAACAAATTTCTGTGTTCCATTCACCAGCAAAGGAATTTCCTCTAAATAAGAGAAGTGCCTGATCTTTGCAGTCTCAAGTCCCGCAACGATGGAGAGGCTAACTTACTCTTTAATTGAATCAGTTCAGATAAAGTCAATAGCACTGGTGACCCCACCATGCCTCTGCCATGCCAAGCCTCTTTTTTCCCATGAATTTTATGCTTTTCCTCCAACACTCCATGCAAGGACAGGCTGGGTTATGCTGAGAGGAATTTAAGAAAGCACACAGTTTCTGTATTGAAATGGCTTTTGAGAAAATAGAATCTCTATCTGTCTATATTGGAAACAAATGATCATTGACTTTAAGGTAGCTGTCCTGTTAAAAGCAGATTGGCATTGATGAAAAAGCTATAAGGAAATAAAGAAAGGAGTTTTGTTTGTGTCTGAGTCTGTGTGTGTGCTTATATGCAAGTGTTAGTTCCGTGAATTGGTTTCAAGGTGCAAGTGTGGTGTCTGAATGTGTTCATGTGTGTGCTTGTGTTTGCATGCATGTGTGAGTCTGAGAGTATGTGTTTCTGTAAGTGTATATGTGTGTGTTTATCTGAAGATGTCTTTGTATGGTACATGTGTTTTAAAACATACGATTATATACTGTATGTGGGCTGATGTCAGTCATGGGATTCTGTGTGTGCATGTGTGTGTATTTATCAGAGTGAGGAGTCCATACAAGAGTGTGCATTCCATACACCTGCCCTCTTTGCTCAAACATAAAAGAAACATCCTCCAAAAGCATGTATCCTATGACCAGATCTGTACAAATAAAATCAAGATGATATCATCCTCTTTAAATCCACATGGAGTTCTTATCCCTTCATCTTTTATTACTTCTTTAAAACTTGTAAGTCTTGGGAGGCTATCCCTGGAAATTTAATTTATTGAAGTACTGTGAGAAAAAGAGTTGTGGGATTTAACTATTTCCTGTTGCACTGCATTGAAAAGTATGAGAAAATGTGCCTCTGTGGAGATTTCACTGAGGATTTCAATGAGTGATGTAGCAAGGGGAAATATTTTTACAACACCTTTAATATATTCAAACAACTCAGGATTCTTCACACAGGAGAGCATGCAGCCCATAAAGGAGGTGGTCAAAATCTGACTGACACAAACAGTTTGATAACACATATGAACTTTTTTCTGTGCACATTCAGGCCTTGAAATTATCAGAGTAAAACACGGGGGTGGGGTAAGGGAACGACCAAGGGCAGGGGCCTAGGAGAGAGGTGGGCAGGCATTTTCATTACCGAAAAATGTTCTGGTTTTTGGAGGTTGCTGGTGTTCGGAATCCCAGATAAAAGGTTAGGCACGTGTATTAGGTGTTGCTCCTCCAATTTACGCTTGGCCTTGGTTTGGCCATGCACAAGGCCATAGACAAACATGTAAGTGTGGAAGTGGGGTGCAGAATTGAAATGGTTGGCCACTGAGAGATCCCTGTCATTGATGCAGACAGATGGAGAACCAGGATAGATGGAGAACCAAAAACATGAAAAATAATGGAACAAAAGCAAGAAGGGGTGCAGTGATTCTCTGATAAGCCATGAAGGATCAGAATGGAATGAAGTGAACCATCTATCATCTGTAATCAGAGGGTGGGGGTTTGAAGGAGCCAATTAGGCGGTAAGCCAAAGACCAGCCAATAAGGCCAAGGAGGGACAACTTGCTCTGGTCCCAGTCACGTGGAAGATTGTTAGTGACATATAAAAGAGCTGCTTTGGCACTCAGGTAGGGAGTTGTAGCAGTTGGAAGGCCAGAGGGAAGCTGGTAATTGTAGCCAATGCTGGTGAAGCAGCTGTGGGGAAGCAAGGATTGTCTTGGAGCTGAGCAGGGGAAAGTGCACAGAAAGAAGCAAGGTAGTGAGCAGAGGCAGCCTTGCCAGTGACAGAAATTCCAGTTTAAAATAAGCAGGTCAACACATGAGTAGAAATACTGCACACAGGAATGCAGGCCAAGTAGCTGAGGGCTCATACAAGAACCTCACATGTCAGACGTTCTATATAAATAGCATACACTACTTGTTGAACATCTTAACTGGCAGAAAGGTTGTCAATAGGCCAAGTTAATGAAACAGGAGAGGAAGATAAAGACTCATTATCCTTTACATTTTTTAAATTTTAGTTTTGTTTCCCACCATAAATTAAAACTTCTAAATCCTGATCGGTATTCTTGTCCATTTCCCAAGCAATATAGGGCAACTGAGACTGAGTACAAACATGGTCATGCACCAAGCACAGCCAATCCTCACCATAACAATCCCTGACCACACCATCCCACCCAAACCTGAGCCCCATACCCATCCAACTTCACCACACAGTCTATCTCTCATGAGTTCAGTCACATGTCAGGGCATTTCACCCATGATATGCCACATTAAAAAAGGTGCTACCATTTGGTCAGTGGTGTGGAAGTGGATCATCTTTGTGAGAAGAATAAGATACCAATGGGAAGTGAGGACTGCACACAGGTGGTGCTGGCACATCGCTTTGATTCCAGGATCCTTGTTGTACCTGGCTTTCTGCACTTAGTGAGCATCGACACAAGTTGAAGTAACCTGTCGTCAGGCCAGAGCTATGTGTCAACTGATGATGTCACTCCATAATGCTGGGGATGGAATGAGAAATAGAAAAAGCCTGAGGATAGATTCTTGGCCAAACACTGAAGGAAGAGTAAAGATGTAGGAAGAGAAAGAATGCAGGTTTTTTTTTAAATTTTATCAATGGAGCACTAAAGAAGGCTCTTCCCTTGAAACCCGTACTGCCCACTTATACCCATTTAATCGACAAACCCTGTATATTTTGGTGGGTGGGAGGAAACCAGAGCACCTGGGGAAAACTCATGCAGGTCATGGAGTACCACCTCCTTACGGACAGCACCAGATTTGAACACAGGACACTGGCGCTACCATAGTATTGTGTTGACCACTACACTAACCGTGCCACTCAGTACCACAGACAAGTGGAGTACCAATTTAACCTAATCTCATTCTGGTAAACAGGAGAGAGTAGGACATTAATGGTTGTGTTGACCACTACACTAACCGTGCCACCCAGTACCACAGACAAGTGGAGTACCAATTTAACCTAATCCCATTCTGGTAAACAGGAGAGAGTAGGAAATTAGTGGCTGTGGTCACCTTGTCAGAGGCTGCAGGTGGAAGATGAAGAAATAAAAGCAATAGTTCAGCGCTGTTAATGGTAGCATTTTATGTCACTTCTGATCTGAATGATCATTGCAATCATGAAGTACAAAACCTGATTGGAGGCCTTCAAATGCAGTCTTGTGGGTAAAAAGGCACACATTTGAAGGAACACAGCCGATATGTGGACTTTGGAGATGGCTGAGAGCTGCAAACGCAAAACTTAAATGTTGATCGTCTTGAAGAGAGCTATTACAATGGCCTATTGGAACTTATTGCAGAAATCTATTGAAAGAACCCACAAGCTTAATCCAGAAAAGTGAAGATGCAATGCTTCATACATCACCAGTTGAACTAATGGAATAATGCCTCCTTATGCACATTCAGACTCCTGACAAGGAAACTGATCCATTCACAGGAAAGCTCCCTCAACAATGATGCACTGTTAGGTCCCAGCAACTGAGAAAATCAAATGCCTGGTGCCATTACCTGTGGAGCTTACATCAGTGAAGGTAGCAATGCCAGGCCATTTGCCTGGGGTAGAGAAATTTGGGGCAGAACACAGAGACAGAAATTAAGGAGAAACACCAATTCCAGTGTCCATAAAAGATTATCTCTTGCTGGAGAAAATTTTGCTTCAACAAAATGTATTTACTTTTCATCAGTCACGTGGAGCAGAGCGGAAGTCGAAGCTGATGAGGTCCACTGCTCTCCACACTCTCTGATGATCACTCCTCCTTCATGTCTTATCTCCAATCTTCAAAAAGCCTCAGCCTCCTACTTCACACACTTAAATTATAGATTAAACATATTTTGAGGGTTTTAACAAAATAAACTGGACACTTGAAGGATGCAATTCACCTAAATGTCCATATCTCAAGGTTAGTAGTTGGTTTAACCACAGGAAGAAGGAGACAAAGGAATGCTGGAGCCAAAGGTGAGGCATTTTTTTCAGAAATTCTTCAGGAAATGATATGGCAGAATGCTCTAATTTTCTCCAAGGATTAGGGTAAGGAGGTAAGAAATGACAGAGTCCAGAATCTGTTAACTTGGTATGTGGTGTTAATGCCAGCCAAAAGACGAGCCTAATGATGTGGAGCAGGGATAATACAGCAGAGATGATAAGGGGATTGAAGAGGTTGCATCTGGACTAAGCTTTGATAAGTTTGGTCTGCATTCAGTCAAAGCAAATTATTTTAACTGGAATATCAAGTGGTACCCATATCTGAATTAATGAGGACCAGAAAATGGTGTTGAAATGACAAACCTTGATTGAATCCAGTCTGAGGTCACGTGACATAGGCAGCACAGAATTGACAGTGGTAAAACAAGATTGTCTCAGAAGAAACAGGGATCGTAATAATGGGGAATCTTTAATAAATCAGGAAATGTGATTAACATGTAAAACTCGCTACTGCAATGAACAGTGAACACCACGGATGTCATTTTGAAATGTAATTACCACTGCATCTTGGGAGCAATTGGTCAAAACAAGTAATCAGATATATCAGGTATAGAAATGTGATCATCAACAATAGTTTTGCTTTTGGGGCTTCAATTTCTGAGAAGCATTAATAAATCTCTGGCAAAGCCAAACTCCTCTTTCAAATCATACCGTGAAACCTTTTATACAACCTGAGAGGGCAGTCAAGGACTTGTTTCCACTTCACCTGAAAGTTGTCAACTCTGGCAGTGCTGAGCACCCAGGAAAGTCAGGTTTATAAGGGAAAGGTGGTGAGTAGAGAGGGTGAAGCACAGAAACTTTAATCCTAGTGCAATATGCAAACGTACTGGAGAAACTCAGCAGGTCACGCAACATCCATTGGAAGTAAAGGTAACCAACATTTCAGGCCTGAGCCCTTTGCCAGGTTACTCTTTACTTCCTACGGATGCTTCATGACCTGCTTTCTCTAGTGTATTTATGTACCGCACTCAGCCCCAGCATCTGCAGATGCTCTTGTTTAACTCCATAAGGAGTAAGCCAACATTCCTTGACTGTACTGAGGGGTTACTGAATCGTTGCTGAGGCACTCATTTAGATGAGGTGCCACACTGAAACCCCAACTATTCCTTTGGCAAGATGATCAATATTCTGAAGAAGAGTAGGAGAGTCATGTCCAAAGTATTTAATCCACATTAACCATCTCCAAAAGCAGATTATCTGCAATGAGTCCATTGCAATGTGAGAGCTTGCTGTGCACAAATTGGTTGCTACATCCAACCATACCTCTGGAAAAGAACTTTGTCCGTAAAACATTTTAGTGTATCCAAATGACAGAAACAGCATGATATAAATGTAAATCGTACTTCCTCTTGCCCGTGCTGGAAAGATTGCATTGATCAGTGGTTTCATTAAACAGCCTGTTCTCTTGAGCAACTTGGAATGAAACACAAAAGTCTGCAGAGGCTGTGATTGTGGTAAAAACATAGAACTCAGCTGATCTCGCAGAGTCCTTATGAGGTAAAGATATATAACTGACGTTTCAGACCTAAGTCCTTCTTCAAGGTAAGTGAAAAACAGTCAGGCGTCTGTATTAAAAAGACATGAAGAGGGAGGAATGGGAGGGGGAGGAGTACAGACCAACAGACAAAGGTGTTAATTGGACATGACAAGAGGACAGGAGAGAGGAAAGTTGAGAATTGATTGGGAGGTGTTTTTGCCGTGAAAGTAGACAGAGGGAAAAGGGTAGAGAGAGAGAGAAAGAGAAAGAAAAGGAGACATAGGAAAGATGGGTGGGGGAACTGAAACTGGAGAGGATGATGTTCATGCCATCCAGTTAGACTGTGACCAGATAGAATATGAGGTAGTTCATCCAATATGCGCATGGTCTCAGTCTGGCAGTGCGTGATACATGTCGGCTAGAGTATGGGGTGGAGAATTGAAAAGGGTGGCCACTGGGAGATCTGAGGACAAAGCTGAGGTGCTCAACAAAGCGATCTCCCAGTCTGTATCCAGTCTTTCCGATGTAGATGAGACCACCAGATGCATATAGATGACCTTGCAGATTCACAAGCGAAGTGTTGTATCACTTGGAAAAATTGTTTGGGGTCCTGATGATGGAGAGGGAGGAGGTGTGGGTGCAGGTGGAGTATCTCTTGTGGTCACAAGGTTAGGTGCCAAGGGGTAATTGGGGGGGATGGAGGAGTGGACAAGGGAGTCTTGGAGGGGGTGGTCCCTGTGGACGGCGGGGAGGAGAGGGGAAAATGTGCCTGGTGTTGGGATCACATAGTAGGTGGCGGAAATGGCAGAGGAGGGTGTGTTGGGTGCAGAGGCAAGGGGAATCTTGTCAATCTTGCATGTGGGGGTGAAGGGAGCCAGGGCAGATGTGCAGATAATGGAGGATATGTGGGATAAGGGCCTAGGTGATAGTAGTTGAGGGGAAGCCATGTTGTTTGAAGAAGGAGGTCATCTCTGATGACCTGGTATGGAAGACCTCATCCTGGGACAGATGTGACAGAGACAGAGGAATTAAAAATAAAATGGAATCCTTACAGGAGACAGGATGTGAAGAGGTGTAGTTGAGGTAGCTATGGGAGTTGATATATTTGTAGAAGATGTCTGTCTTGAGCAACTTTACCGAATGGGATAACCCTGACACAAATTATTTTGTTAAATTAGACTCGATCAGTGGGGTTTGGAATTGGAGAGATTGATTCTTCCTAGGATTCATTGGTTCCTGCTTACCATTCAGTTTAGTTCAAGGTGATGAGAGATGTGAATATCCCTGCCTTCTCACATAACAAAATGTGGGAGCATTGGCCAGAAGAAACTGCATGAAATATCTGAAGGCCCCTCAGTGATCAGACAGGTGCTGAGTTCCAACATCATGGATACAGGGCGGGCAAAGCTTTTGTGTGTGCACGTAGTAAGCTGACCACTGGATGAGAGAATACATGCTGTAGTAACTAGCCCTCTGGCATCCCAACGGTATTATTTGATAAATTGTTGTGGTCTACTATAGACCAACATAAACAGCTCTGAGGGCAGCACTGGATGTGGGCCGCTGCAGCTGTGTGGCTACATTACCGCTCTGCCTCACAACTCCAGCCACCTGATCTTGGATGATGTCTGTGCAGAGTTTGCACATTTTCTCTGTGACTGTGTGGGTTTCTCCTGGGTACTCCAGATCCTATCGCATCTCAAAGATGGGCAGTTGTGTGAATTTGTGACTGGGAGCTATACTGAGTAGAAGTGGATCTGGGAAAATGCTGGTAGAGCTCAATAATTCAGGCATTTATATGGAGACAGAGTAAATGTTTCAAGCCGACACACTCTATTCTTACTCTCTGTTTCTTACTGCATCAGGATCTTAATTTCCTCATTTAAAAGCCTTTAATAGGTTATTTTTTAAATTACAGCTGTAATTACCCTGACTAAAACAAGGCAGTTATCCTGCCATTAATTCTCTATTCTTATTTTGATTTCCGCACCCTTTGGTTTTCTTCTCCTTGCCTCTCATTGTCATAATGAGTGACAGAACAGAAGCAGGCCCTTCTGCCTACCTTCTGTGCTGACCGTCAACTGAACCCATTGTACATTAATCCTACACTAATACATTATTTTTTTCCCATATTTCTTTAACCCTACCTTTCCATCAGTCATCGACAAACTATGGGCATTTAGACTGTTCAATTAACCTGACATTTTTAGGCTGTGGGAGGAAATGAAGGGAATGAGGGGGAAGGCACAGGCCCAATGCTGATACCACAGGAGCCAAGTATGAACCAGGGCCTCTAGAGCCCATTTCTTTGCACTCCACTCTGGGTGATGTTAATGACAGGTCTGCAAAATCTATCAATGAGTACCCATTGATGTTTGCTTTTAGTTAGTTGGTTGTGGAGCTCCAGAGTTTTTTTTTTACAGTAATCCCTCTGCCTTTCATTCTTGAACCTACACACTTACTGAACTTTTGATCGTCAATATTAACGTCTCTATTTCCTGACCCTGTAATAATGCCTTCCTTACAAATTGCTTCTCCACTTATCTTTTCTTATTATCAGCAAATGTTAATAAGCATTCAGTCCATTCTTGAACAGGGTGTTCTCCCTGTGTGAAGTGATTGCTTGTATAAGGTGTTGGTACTAGGAATGGGTACTCACCATATTTCCACCAGCTGTATCATTGTTAATGGGCCTTCTCTTGTCTGACCCACAAACATTTCCCCTTCCCTCTCTCTCCTTCCCTTTTCTTTCCCATGTCTCTGTCAAGTTCCATCTCTCCTGCCATGCAGTCTGCAGTGCCAGAGCTGTCAAGTTCATTCAGTCCCTCAGTGAGTGAATCCAAAGCAGACATCTTGTGCCAGAAAAATAGAACAGCTGAACTGAGCAAACTTCAATGATCACTCTCTGCTGAACACACCAGGATGGCATTCTCTCTTTTTTTCCCTTACAGTTCTCTCCGGTCCTTTTACTATTTTTGTGGGGGAGCAGGCTCTGGGTGATTTGATTCCTTTCATCTCTCGCTATGCAAAGTTCAAAACCCACACCCACACTTCACATATTTGTCTCCCTGTGATTTCTCATCCATAAAATTAAAGAAATGCTTTGTCCATTTCCTCTCTGTTCCATTCCCTTCGCCCACCTTGCACAGTCCACTCCCCGTGCCTTTCCCACTCCCCACACCTTGCCCACTCTCCACACCCGCCCCATGTCCAACCCCTTCTCCACTCCCCACACCCTCTCCACTCCCCATCTCCAACCCCCTCACCACACCCTCCCCCACCACTTGCAGCCACAGCTTTTCATTCCTCGTGTTTGCTCATATCTCATCTTCGATGATGGTGGGTGGGCAAGGTGGTGGGGGGGGGGGGGGTGTGGGCTGGGAAAGAGAGGAGGTGCACAGGAAACAGAAACAATTCACTAAGGCCTTCCAATCAAATCTAATTAGTGAGAGATATCTGTGCACCAGTTCTCTGCATTCTCCTCACAATGTAATGGTTTCTTTAGCTGGACAGAATTATAGACTACTGATTTTGCAGATCACCAGTTTTTTAACATTCTCAGTGTTGAAGATGTGCTGAGAATCATCACTGCTCGATGCTCACAGGAGGTTATGATTCACACACAGAGGATTACAACCTCCCGCACGAGATTCGGTCAAAAGCTGGGAATGCTGACAGTTTGTTATTTCCCTGAAATAAAAGTCTTAAAATTCCAGAAAACTTGACAAAAAAAGATGTTGACCGGACCTTGGGCCAGTAAATAGTAACTGTGGTGAGACAACCACTACACTGCCGCACTCCTACCAGCCTACTGCAGGGGGCAACCACTGTACCTACAGGTCGGCAACCTAGGAGGCTGGATCATATAAAGACTCGAGCTGGCCCCTTCCTAAACTAGTCGGGCACGTGGAACCAGAAGCTACACAGACCTGGTGTTCTGCTTTAAGCTGATTAAAGCCTGCAGTTCAGACTTCTTGAGTTTTGTGTCTGTTTGCTGCACCACAGTGCAGTAACAATTTCTCTTCTTTGTTCCTTGCTTTCATGGTCGACACTGTCACACACATCCCTTGAGGAATTACACAAAGATAGAGACTAGGGGGGGAAATGCACTGTCTCTGTGCCTGCTGTTCACATCAGTCCTATTCTTTTTACCTGTCTTCTTCCAGCGCCCTTTAAATTCATTCCTCCCTAAGCCTCTTCCAATCCATTTATCCAAAGCAAGTATTGATTTTGGTTTCAACCTCCAGTCAGACAATGCACTTCAGATCATCAGATGTCATCACCTCAGTGAAAATTCTCTCGACCCTGCTTCCTTTGTTAGACACTGCCATTCTAACTTTGATCATAACTTCATAATTTTGAGTACCATGAAATTCCTGTAACCTTTCTTATTTTAAGGAGAACCAATAGAGCTTTCCTATTAATTCTGCACATTGCCATTCCTGCCTTGCTATCTCTACGTCCTTTTCTGTGTTACGGTGTATGCACAAAGGTTTGCACAGTTTGTGTCGTCTCACTTGACATCTTTGGAACCACTCCGCCCTCTACTGAAATTAAATCTCCAGATTAATTTATCCAGACAAAGAGCTCTTGATGGAAACCGCAAATATTTAGACCTTGCAACAATTGCACAGCACATTTGAATTCCAATACTGCTCATTCCTTTGCACTCTACTCTGGGTTATGTTAATGACAGGTCTGCAAAATCCATTGATGAGTACCCATTCCTGGTACCTACACCTTATACAAGCAATCACTTCACACAGGGAGAAAGAACATCCTGTTCAAGAATGGACAGAATGCTTATTACAGGGTCAGGAAATAGAGACGTTAATATTGATGATCGAAAGTTCAGTAAGTGTGTAGGTTCAGGAGTGAAAGGCAGAGGGATTACTGTAAAAAAATACTCTGGAGCTCCACAACCAACTAACTAAAAGCAAAAATTTAGCACTTTTCTGATATGATCAACCGGGAATATTGCACAAAGTTGCTAAAGGGTTAACAAGAGCATTATTTGACCTCTGGTCATCAGTCCAAAAACATTACAGTAGAGTAGAATGGCATTCAGAGGATTTTAAAGATCCAAATTTAAATTGATCCATAAATAATCATTTGTCGTACTTCTAGTAATTGTGACCTTACTCTGAAATGAATCAAAATGGCAGATGTCATATGGCCAGAAATTTTGAATGATGTAATTCCCCTTCCAACAACACATCCATTATTCTTGTATTCAAACCCCTTCATGAACCTGCCCCTCTGCTCTCTCCTCTGCTGTAACAAACCTTACTGCAGTTCATCACTGACAGCTTTCCCTTCAGTTGGCCCGGCCCTGATCTCTGGACCTCCCTCCTGTGGTGGTACATCACTGGCCTAATGTAGGGGGAAACCTCTGTACCTGCAGGAGTGTAAGGGGACAGGACAACACCTGGCCAGCTGTCAATCAGTCAGCCTCAAGGGATCAAGCCCCGCCCAGACGGATGTCAATCACCCTCTGGGATATGAGCCTGCACCGGCCTCCCGAGGCCTCACTCAGAGTTGCTGCAGCCAGAGCCAGCTTGGTTCTGTGGAAGTCTTTGTGGATTAAAGCCTGTTGTACACTCTTTATCTTTGTGTGTGTGTGATTCTGGCTAACAGTGTACCACACCTCCCGAGGCATTGGGCCTCCTCTCCTTTCCAATGCCATTAAAATGCATCTCTTTATCTAAGCCGTTGACGACTGTCCCAGCAACCCCCTTATAAGGCTTGGTGTCAGGGTTTGTTTGACCTTGTTCCTCTGAAGTTCCACCAAAGCTTTATTTTACTCCAGGTGATGTATATCTAGGCACATTGCTGCTCAAAGCCATGCAAGTAATACACAAAAGTGCTGGAGAGATTAAACAGGCCATGCAGGATCAAAAAGAAGTAAAGGGTAAGCAATGTTTCAGGCCTAGGCCCTTCATCAGGCATGTACCAGGCAAAAGGCCCATATTTGAAATGGTTGTCCTCTACTTTCTATAAATGCTGCATGGCCGACTGAATTTCTCCAGCTTGTTTGCATAAAGCACGCTATCACAGCATCTGCAGACTTTCTTCATTGACTCTATGCAAGAAATGCTTGTTTCATCGAAAAAACTGTGGTTTTTGTTCATAGGTTCCTTCAATGGCCCAAAGTATTTTGGGAAGGATGGAGAGTTCACTTATTGATGTGGAAAGAACTGCATTCCACAACTAAGACTTAAGAAGTTATGCTTCAGTACAAGAGCAAAAAGCAAACTGCTGAAGAAATGATGTGTCAAGAAGCAACCAAGGACCTAAAGGGGATAGTCAATGTTTTTGTCAAAACCGTGCATCAGAACTGATTAACCCTTTACCTCCACAGATGCTGCGTAACCTAATGAGTTCTTCCATCAGTCTGTTTCTTGCCCCAGAGTCCACCACCTGCAGTCTCTTGTGTGCCCTCAGTATAGGTTGGATATTTACTTAAATGAAACACGCTTGTTTTCAGTTACCAAATTATCTCTTCATCAGGGCTTGCACTAAAAAGAACTGCTATTGTTCAGCAGGGTGGGGTTTGATTGAACCACAAGAAATAACCTCCCTGGATTTGACAGATATTACTTTGCTATGTCATTATCTTTACTTGTGGCTGTTAGCCACTGTTAGCCAGAATCAGACACACGCAAGGTAAAGACTGTACAACAGGCTTTAATCCACAAAGACTGCAGCAACTCAGAGTGAGGCCTCGGGAGGCCAGCGCAGTCTTATATCAGGTGATTGACACCTGACCGGGTAGGGCTTGATCCCTTCAGGTCGACTGATTGACAGCCGGGCAGGTGTTGTCCTGTCCCCTTACACTCCTGCAGGTACAGAGGTTGCCCCCTGCAGTTGACCGGCAGTGTACCACCAAAACTTGGTAAAAACTGCTTTAATTTCTTCTAAATAATAGATTATTAATTGATAGATTGTGATCCAGGTCCAAATGAAATGAAACTGCCCAATCTACAGTTATATAAAAAAATAATCTTCGAAGCGGATACACACAAAATATAAAAGGGTTCACTAAAAACACAGCCTCAGTTGTCCTCACTGATATTGTAGTAGCTCATTCTATAACCAAAAACAGATTTTTGCTTTAGTTGTTTGATTTGATCCATATCTCTGTTTCAAGCAGAGCCAGACCATGTAAAACTTGGTGGTCTAGTTTGGCTCGGAACAAAGCTTCAAACTGCAAATATGAACAAGAGAAAGCCATTCAGCTTCTTGAGCTTGTTCCACAATTCTATGAGGCTACAGCTGATCTGTGACTTAACTCCCTATTCCCTTAATGGCTTTTGTTAACATGCATTTACCAGTCTCAGGTTTAACATTAACAAATGACTCAGAAAGGTTGGCCATTGTGGAACAGAGTCCACACCTCTCCTAGAGAAATAGTCACAGCATGCAAACAGGTCCTTCTCTTTGGCTTGGCTTCGCGGACGAAGATTTATGGAGGGGTATGTCCACATCTGCTGCAGGCTCGTTGGTGACTGACAAGTCCGATGTGGGACAGGCAGGCACGGTTGCAGCGGTTGCAAGGGAAAATTGGTTGGTTGGAGTTGGGTGTTGTGTTTTTTCTCGTTTGTCTTTTGCCAGTGAGGTGGGCTCTGCGGTCTTCTTCAAAGGAGGTTGCTGCCCGCCGAACTGTGAAGCACCAAGATGCACGGTTGGAGGCGATAACGGCCCACTGGCCGTGGTCAATGTGGCAGGCACCAAGAGATTTCTTTAAGAAGTCCTTGTACCTCTTCTTTGGTGCACCTCTGTCTCGGTGGCCAGTGGAGAGCTCGCCATAGAACACGATCTTGGGAAGGCGATGTTCCTCCATTCTGGAGACGTGACCCACCCAGCGCAATTGGGTCTTCAGCAGTATGGATTCGATGCTTGCGGACACTGCCAGCTCGAGTACTTAGATGTTGGTGATGAAGTCATTCCAATGAATGTTGAGGATGGAGCGGAGACAGCGCTGATGGAAGCGTTCTAGGAGCCTTAGGTGATGCCGGTAGAGGACCCATGATTCGGAGCCAAACCGGAGCGTGGGTATGACAATGGCTCTGTACACGCTGATCTTTGAGTGTTTCTTCAGGTGGTTGTTTTTCCAGACTCTTTTGTGTAGTCTTCCAAAGGCGCTATTTGCCTTGGCGAGTCTGTTGTCTATCTCATTGTCGATCCTTGCATCAGATGAAATGGTGCAGCCGAGGTAGGTAAACTGGTTGACCGTTTTGAGTTCTGTGTGCCCGATGGAGATGTGGGGGTCTGGTGGTCATGGTGAGGAGCTGGCTGATGGAGGACCTCAGTTTTCTTCAGGCTGACTACCAGGCCAAACATTTTGGCTATTTCCGCAAAACAGGACGTCATGCACTGGAGAGCTGGCTCTGAATGGGAATGGGAAACTAAAGCGGCATCGTCTGCAAAGAGTAGATCACGGACAAGTTGCTCTTGTGTCTTGGTGTGAGCTTGCAGGCGTCTCAGATTGAAGAGACTGCCATCCGTGCAGTACCGGATGTAAACAGCGTCTTCATTGTTGAGGTCTTTCATGGCTTGTTTCAGCATCATGCTGAAGAAGATAGTAAAGAGGGTTGGTGCGAGAACACAGCCTTGCTTCACGCCGTTGTCAATGGAGAAGGGTTCGGAGAGCTCATTGCTGTATCTGACCCGACCTTGTTGGTTTTCGTGCAGTTGGATAACCATGTTGAGGAACTTGGGGGGGCAACTGAGGCGCTCTAGTATTTGCCAAAGCCCTTTCCTGCTCACGGTGTCAAAGGCTTTGGTGAGGTCAACAAAGGTGATGTAGAGTCCTTTGTTTTGTTCTCTGCACTTTTCTTGGAGCTGTCTGAGGGCAAAGACCATGTCAGTAGTTCCTCTGTTTGCGCGAAAGCCACACCGTGATTCTGGGAGGACATTTTCAGTGACACTAGGTATTAATCTATTAAGGAGAATCCTAGCGAAGATTTTGCCTGCAATGGAGAGCAGCGTGATTCCCCTGTAGTTTGAGCAGTCTGATTTATCGCCTTTGTTTTAGTACAGGGTGATAATGATGGCATCACGAAGGTCCTGAGGCAGCTTTCCTTGGTCCCAGCAGAGCATGAAAAACTCATGCAGTTTGGTATGCAGAGCTTTGCTGCCAGCCTTCCAGACCTCTTTGCCACTTTTCATTTGTTCAATTGCCTT
Source organism: Narcine bancroftii (assembly GCF_036971445.1). Taxonomy (NCBI): domain Eukaryota; kingdom Metazoa; phylum Chordata; class Chondrichthyes; order Torpediniformes; family Narcinidae; genus Narcine; species Narcine bancroftii. Next base: position 86,610,357 of record NC_091472.1, on the reverse strand, counting down.
ATATGTCTCTTCCCGGGTAAGGACCTCATCCAGCTCTAGCCTCAAGGGTTGTTGAGGGAGCTGGAGCAGGGCGGATTCTTGGACTGAGCGGTTGGCACCGAAAAGGGATTGGATGTGTTCTGACCATCAATTGAGCATGGAGATCTTGTCGCTGAGGACTTCACCGTCTGAGCTGCGCAGAGGGCTTTGGACTTGGGGTGAGGGGCCGTACACCGCCTTTAGTGTCTCATAAAAACCCCTGAAGTCACCAATGTCGGCGCTAAGCTGGGTTCGTTTGGCGAGGCTAATCCACCACTCATTTTGGATCTCCCGGAGTTTGCACTGAAGGTGGCTGCATGCAAGATGGAAGGCTCATTTTTCCTCTGGCCAGGAAGGCTTTGCAAGGTGAGCCTGGTGGGCAGATCGCTTCTTTGCCAGCAGCTCCTGGATTTCCTGGTTGTTTTCATCAAACCAGTCCTTGTTTTTCCTGGAAGAGAAGCCCAGTACCTCTTCAGTGGATTGCAGTATGGCCGTTTTCAGCTGATCCCAGAGGGTTTCAGGAGACGTGTCCGTGAGGCAGTTTGCATCCTCGAGCCTTGCTTGGAGGTTTGCCTGGAACAGATCCTTCTACCAACCAGGTAAAATCATAGAGATGCTGGAGGAACTCAATCTCATAGCATCCATCGGAGGTAAAGGTATATTATCAGTTTTGGGCCTGAGCCCTTTCTCAAGGTATGTGGATAAGTTTCTCCAACATCTCTGTGTTTTTACTACAATCACCGTGTTTCCAGACTTATGTGTTTCACTCCTTTCTACCAACTGAGTCCATAGTGATCATTAAGCACCCAGTTCCACTCTATTCTCTTCATGATCGCATCACTTTATTCTGATTGTCCCACTCAGCCATATATCAGAGACGTTCATTGACACAGCATCTCGCCTGTCTTTGGGATGTAGGAGGAAGCTGAAACACCCAAACAAAACCCATGTTGTCACAGGGAGAAAATGCAAACAGACATTGTCAAAAGATAGGATTCAACTCAGGATGACATACCTGTGAGTGAGACAACAGCTGCACCATCGCCCACTCATGTAAAGGGTCCTGAAAACACTGGACCTAATACTCGGACCCTCTCCTCTTGACTTAGGCTCCCCAACCAGTGGAAATAGTTACTTTTACCTGCCTAACTTAATGGGCTGGAACATGCTGGACCCTGGTTACCATGTTGCCTGCACTTCTCTTTTCAAGATGTAAATGGCCTGAAAAGCTGACCTTCCTCACACAAAAGGCATTCAATGAGGAAGAGTCATGTGGGAGAGGTGAGCAGTCACAATGCGATACACCATGAACCCTTGTTCTTTGATAGTCCACTACTACTGAACTGTTATTTCTATTCAGAATAGTTCGATCCACATAAAAAAACTATTAAAATAGATTGAAACACAAAAAAAAGTTTAAAAATTATCTAAATTAAGTCAATTTAATGCAATTCCTCACTAAAACTAAATGAAAACATTAAAGACTAGGACAGTATTGATAGGCAGGATACTTTTAAAGGCAGCAGGAATATTCTATGCTTCAATTGAAACTGATTAACAAGGATAAAAGCGATGGCATAGTTAGTGTAATGCTAACACAGCGCCAGCGACCTGAGTTCGAATCCGTGCTGTCTGTAAGGATCTTGCATTTTCTCCCGTGTCTCCCTAAGTCTCTTCCCACCCTCCCTCCAAGCTGAAAAGGAAGGGGAAGGAGATTGACACTATTAGCAAGACCAATGACATATAAGAAAGTTTTTGACGGGTTCATGGATGGCAGGGGTACAGAACGATATGTTCCAGGTGCAGATCAGTGGGACTAGGCAGAAAAACAGTTTGGCATGGACGTGAGAGCCTAAAGGGTCTCTTTCTGTGCTGTAGCATTCAATGGTTCTATGATTCTAAATGACAAATTTAAGCCTCCCTTATTCAATTCAACTGGCAGCTCGTTCCACACTCCCATCACTCTCTGTATGAACAATTTCCCCCCTCATGTTCCCTTTAAACTTTTCCCCTTTCCTCCTTAATCTGTGTCCTCTAGTTTTTATCTTTCCTAACCTCAGTGGAAAAAGCCTGCGAGGATTTACTCAATCGATACCTATCATAATGTCTTATAACAAGGGTAGCCAAACTTGCTTAACATAAGAACCGCATACCATAAACTTCAGATGATTCAGAGCCGTAGCAATCATGCAATTGCAAGCCACACCCACTAACATTATTGTTAGCCCCTTTCAGGTGGCCATAATACCCGAATGTAAAGTCGCCTAAAATACCCAAATGCGACTGTCAGGAGACCAGCTGAAAATGGAGAACCCATCCTCAAGGTGTACTTACTCAACCCACTTCAGTGAGGTATATTCTCTGCTTCTGAGTGCTTCCCCGCTGCCCGGCGACCCAACTCCCCACTGCCTGACAGCCCCCTGGCGCAGGACATAAGGGCTAATGTGGCTGGTGCCGGAGGTTGCCCACCCCGGTACAGTTTTGTTGGGAAAAGTATTTTCCAATCCTTGTCTTGCAAATCATCCATTTGCAAAATGCTGTTACACTGTAGATAGTGAAGCAGCACTGTTTCAAAGGGAGCAATTTCTAATCAAGTCTACACACCAAACATTCCCCCTAGGCACCTGAAAGCAGCAAGGCAAAGAGGCTAGCAGCTTTCAGGTGCCTAGCAGTGGGCAGGCTGTTGACAGTCAGCTGGCAACCCGCTGACAGCCACCCCCCCCCCCGCTGGTGCTACCTACCATCCCCATGAGCTGCACAGAACATGTCAAAGAGCTGCATATGGCTTGCGAGCCGTGGTTTGGCCACTCCTGTCTTATAATCAAATTTCCCCTTATTCTTCCGTGGTGCAAAGAATAAATCCTAAACTGTTTAACCTTTCCCTGAAACTTAATAGTTCAAGTCCCAGCAACATCCTTATACATCTCCTCTGCACTCTTTCATTCCTTAAGTTGCAGTGGTCTCCAAGTCAACCAAACTTGGGTTCACTCTATAGGAAGGACAAGATTTGTAGATGATACTTCAGGACAAGTGTCAAGGCTGACTTGCACTTGAGGATGGAAATCTCTTCTGTGCTGCTAGATCAGGTCCTGGTTACTGGGTTCAGGTATCAGTGCTGGACAAGAACTCCAAGGGCCTGGATTACCAATGCACAGAAATGAATTAAAATTCTATTTTGGCAAATTCAGAATTCATGATCAATACCTGGAATTAAAAACTGATTTAAATAATGGCAACAACAAAAAAAATTAAACCATTATTGAAAGAAAACCTACCAGTTCACATGCAATGTCTGGAGAAATAAATCTACTATCAGTCTAACAATATGTGACACTAGGTCTACAACAGTGGGTTAAATTTTAACTGCTCTTTGAGAGGGCAACAACAATTTGGAATTGCCAAACTTTCTGGCTTTTCTTATGACACTACCAACTGTGAACTTGTGGTAGGAAAGTAATGATCATGAAACATTGTTCCTGAGCACACTTTGAGAAAATAATTCTTAGTTCTGCATTCTGTTTAATTGTTTGAGTGAATAACTGCTCAACACCAACAGCTGTGCCAAGAACTTTTAGTGGTTTCCGAACTACCCTCTTGCAATGCCAGGTTACTGCTGATTACTCCGTGCCGATTCAATCACGAAGAAGGCTCGCCAGTGGCTATATTTTGTGAGGAGTTTGAGGAGATTCGATATGTCACCAAAGGAAAGATAACCCTGCAGAACAACTTTGAACAATGAAAGGAAAATGTAGTAGTGCGGTCCAAGAATAGCTCCAAGAGTCTTCTGTCACCAATGAAAGCTGGGAATGTCCTTCAAAAAGCAGAAGCATTTGCTATGCGGTAGAGGAGTTCAAAATGTTAGAATAGAGAAACTGATCTCCCTCCTTGTTAGGATATCCAAGAATCAGAAGTCCCAGATTTAAATTTGGTGACAAAAGAATATCAAGAAGAATGAAGATAAACCGTATATACAGCTGTGGCTGGAATTTGAAATGCAACGCCCGATGCTATGACTAGGCTTTCAAAGTGGAATTGGAACAGAATTTGAAAGTCCTTGTGTGAAATAGTGTTGCTCTGGGCTGTGCGATCCATTCTGACCTCCCATGCTGTCTGTGGAGTCTGCACGCTCTCTGCTTGAGCAGATGGGTTTCTCCTGGTTGCTCCAATTGCCTCCCACAGTCCAAAGACATGCAAGTTGTTCGGTTAAGTGGCTATGACAAATTGGTCCTGGTGTGGGTGGGTGGGAGAAGCATGAGTGGGTGTCAATGGGCATGTGCAAGAGAACAGAGAAATAAGTAGGGGAATGGAAGTGTTGCCATTTCTCTAAGTCCAGACATGGGCTCGAAGGCCCAAATACTTCCTTCTATGTCTGAAGGAAAAATATGCAAAATGAAAAATATAATGCAATATAAAACATAAAGAGCTATATTTCTTTGGCTTTGAAAGAGCCAGCGGAGATGGGCTAAATGGTCCCCTTCTGAGCAGTTATCATTAGATGATTTGATGAAGTGACTTTTCTTACCTCAGAAAATTGTTGAGTGTTGGGAATTTTCTGCTCAAGATGACTGCAAATTGCTTGGTCATTGTGTATGTTCAGGGCTGAAAGGCAGACATTTTCAGAGACATGAAAGAGGTGAAAAAAATCTAAAATCCAACTCCTGAATTGACTTCCCAGCTCGGGCCAAACACAGTTCTTGACATGAGAGCTGCACCAATCTGAAATATTTTTCTCATCCGTATTCTTGGAAATTAATTATTGCGCTAGTCAACTCTTACCTTTGAAGGAAACTGGATACATCATGAATAAACTATTGCAACAATTAATAATTTTTGTTGTACTTAATCAAAATGAGGTGGACAGTGTCATTAATACCCATTTATTTATTTATTCATAGTTTTATTTGTGTAGATTAAAAATTCAATTATTTGAAACATGAGACTGAATGGTTTTAGAATTTAAACCTAGATATTCTTTTGCCCGAAGTGTAGGTTCCTCATTAAAAGGCACTGTTGAAATCATAGATAGAGAGATATTAGGTTTCTATTGTTTGAAACAGAAAACAAGCAAATTTCCACCAGATAATTTCCACCAGGGGAGGAGACCATGCAAATGAGTCAATTGGCAGATGAACTGATGGCCAAACAAAAGGAAATTTTCTAAGTAGGTTACAGATTATGGATAATCGAGGATTTGTAAATAAAAACTTCCATGGTGTGACATATCTAGAGCTGGTGACAAAAGAAAATCGAGGAAGATGGAGGGAAAGACAATTGTGAGGGGAACAAAATTCAGGTGACAACAAGACAGAAGAAAATGAGAAAAAATAGAACTGGGTTCTACTACCCAGTTGTTATACTGACAGTCCAATAAAGGTCTTAAATGGTCTGTAAAGGGGGTTGGTGGTGTTTGTTTTTACATCAGCAAGCCCATGGAGGTCCATGTCCATGATGACAGCACCCATGCTTGGAAGCAGACCATGAGGGGTTTAGGATCTGGGTGATCAATGGACTGGAGCAGGGCACTGCGGCAGGAGAACACAGCCTGTCAAGATGGAGAAACCCAGGAAAGGATCCCATAGGAAAGGGGCGCCAGTGGATCAATGAGGGGCTCCGAGGCCGAAGGTCTCATACCAGCCTACAGGCTGCTGGAGTAAGGCTCGTGAGAACTAAGTATTGGGACCAGGATTCATGAGAGTGCTGATGGAGAGCCGAGCTCCCAAAGGGACTCTTGTGTTATGGCTTTCTGATCATATCAGAAGTTCAATACCAGGAGCTAGAATGGGCAAGTTACTCTTCTTGGGCACCAGTATGATTGACATCTGTTTGAAACAGGAGGGTACCACACCCTATTGGAGTGAGATGTTGAAGGTATCCATAAATACATTGGTAAGTTGATCAGCACAGATTTTCAATACTCGGCCAGGTACTCCAACAAGACCAGATTCTATCCTTGAATTCACTCTTCTGAAGGCACCACACACATCATCCTCAGATACAGACAGGGTGGGATCATCAGGGATATGGGGTGAGGAGAGATGGTTCTTCACTGATACTGTGGTCAAAACAGGTGTAGAAGACATTGAGTTCCTCTGGAAGCGAAGTTTTTGCTGTCTGCTATGCACCAGATTTGGTTTTGTAGCAGGTTGTGGCATTTGGGCCCCGTCACAGTTGTCAGGATCCCCTTGTTATTTCCATTTTCATCCGGAATCTCTACTTTGCTTGTGAGGCAGCTTTTCGCAGGTCATACCTGCTCCTTCAGTACTGATCCAGATCTCGGGACTTAAATGCCTGTGATCTGGCTCTCAGCAGGTTCCAGATTTCAATGTTCATCCAGGGCTTCTGGTTGGGGAAACCCTTGAATAATTTGGTGTTTTGACAAAGTCTGTTGCAGCTCTGTATAATCTTTCAGATTCTTAGCTGAGTCCTTGAACACTGCCCAATATGCTGACTCGTGGAAGTCCTGAAACAGGTCTTCAGCCTCCTGAGACCACCTTCTAGCTGTCCTGGTCTCCTCAGCTTCTCGTTTTAGGCTCTGTCTATATGAAGGGAGAAGGAGCACAGTCAGGTGATCCGACTTGCCAAAATGCAGTCTCGGGAAAAAATGGTGCAGCAGTGATCGAGTGTGCTAGGACCTCTGGTACAGCAGGTTTCATACTGGAGGTAGTTGGGCAGAGTTTTCTTGAGACAGGCCTGGTTAAAGTTGCCAATGAAGATTTGTAGTGTGATAGGCTGGGCCATATCTTATTTACTGACCACATCACACTGCTCTGCAAGTGCCTGTTTGTAATCAGCATTAGGAGGGATATGCATTCCCATGAGAATCACTGATGAAAATTTTCGGGGTAGATAGAAGGATCTGCACTTAATTGAGGTTTGCTCTAAGGCAGCTCTAAAGCTCGTTTGTATGTAAGTTGGGTGTTCGTAACCTGGAAATGACCTGCAAGATCTTTTGTTCGTCTGCCCTTAGCTTAGAGCAGTTGAGCTATAACTTCAGTAATAGCTCAAACTTCAGTGAAGGTGTACCAAAATATTTTTGATAAATAAGCTGTTTTTATTCAAGTTCAGGATCTGTGATCTGTGGAACGAACAGCATTTATCCCTTATTTCCCCGACAAGGTAGTTGGGAATTGCTGTGGACTATCTGGCTAAGGTGCTCCCACAGTGTTGTTTTGTTGGACGTGCCAGATGTAAGACGCTGTGATGATGAAGGAACAGGAATGTATTCCAAGCCAGTGTGGGATGTGATTGGAGGGGATCCAGCAGATGGTGGTGCTCCCATCCATCTCTCATCCATGTCCACCTTGGCAAGAGTGTTTGCATGTTTGGGAAGTACTGACAGAGAAGTTTTGGTGAGTAACTGCAATGCATTTTGTAGATAGTGCACTCTGCAGCAGTGGTGATGAGAAGAAAAGTTTACAGTGATTGACAGGTTGCCAACCAAATTTGCTGCATTGTTTTGGACCAGTTAAGCTTCTTGAGAATTGTTGGAACTTACCTGACCAGACAAATGAAGAGTATTCTATTGCACTTCTGAAGTGGGCCATTCCATTGATGGGAAGGTCCACCGGATGTCAAGATGGGAGTCACTCTTCCTCTTGTCATCATGGTACTTGTGTGACTCATCCAGCTAAATTTTGAATCAATGGTTACACCAGAATATTGATTCAGAGGTGGTCGACCCTTTGAATGTCAAACAAAAAGAAACATTTTACAAATACAGTTTGTTCTGAGGGTGGAACATTTAGCTTTCTGATCACATTTTTTTCTGCTGCCTCCCTATTTGCCTGTTACTATTTCCTCTTTTACTGGCTTTCCCTGTCCAACCAAATTCACCTCCACATTTCCCATAAGTCCATTTTCAACAGTTTCCCCCACTTTCTCCACTGTTTCTCCCCCAATTTCCCTCCTGCTGCTTTACATGAGGTGCCCTATTCCTGCCCTATTGCATTCAAATTGTTCATGCCACTCTCCCATTCTACTGCCATTGAAATTAGAAGCTGCTCATTTTAATTGTCCTATATCACAGTTCATTTAGTTGTACCCACTGACCCACTGACACTAATAGATCTATCCAGTCCTGTAATGGGCATGGTGTTAGGGGATTGGAAGGGGAAAACTTTGTTGTGTGTATCCAGGAGAACTTTCTCTATCAATGCTTGGACAGGCCTGCAAGGGAAAGGGTGAAGTAGGACCTTGTATCAGGGAATGAAGCTGGTCAGGTAACTGAGGTATCATCAGGGGAACATTTTGGGGCCTGTGACCACAATTCATTCAGCAAAGTGTTCCACTGCAAGGGAAAACCAGCACTCCCCTCCTGTCCTTCACTGACAGAAATGCTTCCAAATGGATTCCAAATGAAAGTATCAAAGGAACCTTCAGTCCTGCCATCTGCTTCCAAATGTCAATTTGGACACCAGTGGTCACCAGTCAAGAGAATACCTTAACTTAGACAATATTCCCACTACCTTTTGGCATGCAGATCAAAATGTAACCTCCAGTCACCACCAGAACTGAGGAAGGCTCAGAAGGGAGAGATGGTCAATGGGTGGGTCAGTCGTGCCAGATCTCATCTAATGGCACTGGCCATGGCATCCCTAGAAATATCACCTGTTACCAAACCGTTGTCTCTTCAAAGGGTGCCCATGAAATCATGCCCAAAGCTGAAAGTTTTTTTTGCCTCAGTGACATTGTGGCTGCCTTCTGGCAGATGACAAATTTCCTACCAAAGGCCCGCAATGAATTCCACGATCTAGTCAAATTTTGATCTGGCTTCCTTCCTTCATCAGTGAGTGTTGCATTTGGGAATTAAGCTTTATTGCAGCCATTCAGCAAGCTATCCAAAGGGACAAAGATTGTTCACTTAGCTGCAGGCAGCCGGGCAAGAAACAATGAACCCCTCCCCCGTCAGATTACAACAAGCTGGCAATGAAGAGGTTATATCAAAGGCTCCCTTTGGAAGTGCATAAGTTGTGCTTCTGCCCCTCCCTGACATACACAAGCCTCTTTATTTCCCTTTGTTTCCTGTGGCACTAAACCTGTTTCATAAGGCCAATAACTTCAATAAAGCCCAATAAGAAAATAATCAACACATGGTAAATTTGAGAAGAAAAGCTTGAATGGTCATTCTGCAAGTCTTCAGTGCATTGTAACCATCTGGTGCACTGCAATTGCAATGAATAGGATAATTGAGTCCCAAATAACTTCTTTCTTGGTACAAATAATAGTGCACACCCAGATTTGTATTCTTCATGGCAGTCTTGCCCCATTACTTCACGGCACATCTGCCCATTTGATCAATATTGAGCGGCAGATGACTTACCACACTTAATTAAGTCAATATAATTCTTCTCAAAATGACCAGAAAGTTTCGGACTAAGACGCAAAGAAAGGAACTGCAAATGAGACTTTAGTGGCTCTGTTTTGCAGCATGAATGGAGATTGATGGCAATCTCATGCCACCAAGGTTCTCTCAATCAGATGGCTGTGAAAAGATTTGTCCTGTTCTGAACAGCTGGGTCTAAGCTTCAGAAATCTTACTTTCACCCATTCGGGGTCCTTCCAGTGTCTGAGGCCACTCAAAAGCATAATCCTGCTTTTCAAAAGTGTTACATTGCATTTGATTTGATTTCAATGATGCAGGACCCGTTGCATCATTAAAGAATCTTTCAGGAAGAATGGGCTGAATTAGGGACAGGCTTTGTCTAAATTCAAATGTGATCTGACTTCTGATGTAAATATGTTGGCTGGGGGTGAGGTGAGGGGAAGTAGACATATTTGAAGGCATTAAAATGAATCCTGTAGAATTTAAATTGGAATATAATAGCATTTGTTGTTTATTTGATTTCAAGAAAACTGCAATACTACTGCCTCAAGCAAAGGCCAAATTAGATCTAATTGGAGGGATATTTATGAACTCTTATCATGTGGAACACACACATTAAAAGGTCAGCGGTTCCTTCGTTCTTGTGCTGCCATTGTGGTTTAGCGGTGCAATTCGTTTCTTTTTGTCCATGGTCTTGTGACTTTCATCTCTTCAAATGTATACCCAATTCTTTTGTTCTAAACTACTCTTCTGGTCCACCTTCTCAACCAGTGCTTTCTTGACTACAACAACTTGCTATACATAGAAAGCAATGTTTTATTATTGTTCCAAGACCAGCATTGCTCCAATTGCCCTTTAAACTGAATTACTCACCTGGGATATAGGCCCGACCAGGTTAAAATAACAACTTAAGATAAACCCACTTTGCTGGAATTCAGCAGCATCAGATGGAGAAAAAAATGATTGCCGTTTCAAGCTGAACCCCTTTATTGGGACTGGGCAAATGTGGAAGAGAAGCCAGTGTATTTTAATTCCAATTTTGCCAGAGTGGGATTTGAACTCGTGTCTCATTATTCCATGCCTGCTGGATTGCCTGCCTGGTAACAGCTGTACATTCTCCCTATGTCTGTATGGGTTTCTTCCAGGTGTTCCAGTTTCCTTCCACATTCCAAAGACATATAGTGTTTGTAGGTTCATTGGCCACATGGGTTAATTGGCCACATGGATTTATTGGAGATCCTGAGCTGTACCTTATTTCTCCTTTTTCCAATAGTTCAAAACTGGTCTCCATTAATTGATGTGTCTGGCATTGAAAAGAGCTTTTCCTTACTTACATTTTAAAATAAATTCTTGAAATCCTCTAAAGATTCTCGCATCAACCCTTTCTGTTGTAGTGTGCAATATCAAGCAGCATCCTTCATAGTTCAGAACAATCTCACTGTTTGCTGCATGCTGTGGTCTGGCTTCAGCCCTACTCTGTGGACAAGGATTTTAGAAGCGGTTGTGTATTTATGATCTCCATTCAAAGTACAGAGGGAGGAAAGGAAAAGATTTAATGCTCAAGATCAGAAAAGGGTGAGACACACATACTTGGCTTGAGCATTTAGGCCAGTCATTCAGCAAGTTTTTAAGAGAAAATGAGGAGAAAGTTAATTGGGAGGTTCAACAGAACTCGAATGTGGGGAAACTGGAGTGCATTACTGTCGAAAGGGATGCTAGGACATGGAACATGCTAAGTGGAGCAAACAAGCAGAATGCTGGTGGAAGGTTCACCTTTATTGAAAATGCATGGAGAATAAAAATAGGGAAGTTTTGATGCAAATGTTGGCATGGTTGCTGAAGCAGATCGCGCAAAGCTGTTACAGCACTAGCGACAAAGCTCTGAATCTGCCGCTATCTCGAAAGATTTTGTACATTCTCCCTGTGTCTGCATGGGTTTCTTCCAGGTGTTCCAGTTTCCTTCCACATTCCAAAGACATATAGTGTTTGTAGGTTCATTGGCCACATGGGTTTATTGGCCACATAGGTTTATTGGAGATCCTGAGCTGGAAGGGCTTGTTACCATGCTGTGTATGTGAATTAAATTAAACTCACCTTTACAGGATGCTGGTGAGACTTCATCTGGAGTACTGATCCTCATTTTGGACTCCAGAATCCAAGAAGGACCTTCTTACATTAGAGGCAGTGCAGAGAAGGTGGATTCCTGGGGGGAAGGAATCATGTATGATGTCATGTATGTATTCTGACAATGAAACTGAAAAATCATATGTGAAGGAAGATTGAACAAATTTAGTCGATGCACAATGGTTTTCACTTTTTTTTCTTTCCACTCACATACCACCTTAAGTAATCTTTGTGCCATCAGTGCTCTGTGATTAGTAAGGGATTACTTAAAGTGGTATGTGAGTGCTCTAGACCCAATCGTTACTGAAACATTTTGCTTTGAGAAAAATTGTCATCAGCCCATTTCCCTTGGAGTTATGAAACCGTGCACATAACGAGTCAATTAGGTACAATTAAAACAGTGGTTTTCAAACTTTTTCTTTCCATTCATATACCACCATAAGTAATCCCTTGGCATAGAGATTACTTAGAGTGGTATGTGAGTGGAAAGAAAAAAAGTTTGAAAGCCACTGGTTTAGAACAATGAGAGGTGATTTAGTTGAATGTATGACATTGTGAGGAGGATTGATGGAGCAGATGTGGAGAGGATAATTTCTCTGACAGGGTTTCTCCAATTTGGAGCTACTTTTTACTGAATATGGGGGGTGGGGGGGGGGATCATACACAAGAGACAGGGATCAGGAGGCCGTGAGGAGAAATTTATTCTCTCAAATGACATTTTGCCTTTGGAATTATTTATCAAAGAGGCCTGACACTGGATATACTCAATGCAGACATTGATACATAAACAACAGGTGGTATGAGGCAGTGAGGGAAAGTGATGGTGAGGCCAAGAATGAAACAATTGTCATCTTATTGAATGGCAGAGGAATAGCTAATAGCTCGAATATGCCTGGGATTGTCTGATCTCGGAAGCTAAGTAGGCTCAGGCCTGGTCAGTACTTGGAGGGGAGACCACATAGGAACACCATGTGCTGTAGGTTTCTGTGAGGAGCACTGGCCACAGGTGGCAACTCTCTGTCTGCCTTACGGTAGACAAAAGTTAAGAATTTCATGTATGTTACATTCTAAATGTATTATTACGTGACAGTAATGGAACCTTTACCTTTATGCCCTTATCCCATCAGGTAATTTCTGCACAGCAAGTCGCTGTCAGTAATGTGGATTTGGAAATATATTTTAACTTCGAAACTCATCTTCAAAATAATGCTATTGATCATTTTATATTTATTGAAAAGACCAGGTAAAGCCTCGTTTGGATGCCTCATTGAAGAGTTGGTGCCCATGACAGCGAAGCATCCCACTGTAGTTGTGGAGTGGATTTTAAAATTGAGCAATAGTGAAACAGAAGTAGTCTTGAAACCTATTTTGTTTGGTTTCCACTGACCAGAAAGAAAACAGACAGTCAATGCAGCGTTATCTGTGTTCTGCTTCATCAATAATGCCAACATCATGCAATCCCCTTCTCCAAATTATAGCTTGTGCGCAAATAAATATCGAAGTGAAAATCTGCGTAATCAAGGGGCTACAGCATTCTGGGACATAAGCGAAGTTCTCCCTTAAGTCAACGTTCTCTGTCCTATGATGCTAATTGATTGTAGAGGTAGACCTTCAATACTGTATTCACAGGACCCTCTCTTGTCTTGTCACACTCTTGTGTGTTGCTTATTTGCATGACTCAATGCTAACAAATTGTGGTAGTTCACCCGGCAAATCAGCATTATTCGAGCCATTTGTCTGGCCTCACTTGATCTGAATAGGCTAATAATAAGCTTCAACATAATACTCCTTTTCACAGCCCGGGGTCCATGACTATTGATGAACATCAACACGGACAGCGATGAATTTCAAAATGAGCAGTGATGAATATCAAAAGGGCATTAGCTTAATAATAAAGAAAAATTTCTTTTGTTCAAATCCAAACTTGCCTTCACTGTTTACTGAGCCGTGAGCAAGTTTAGTTTGGAACAGCATTCAGAAGTACATTAAGTAAACTTTTGGTGGTCTTTTTCCTGATTGTTTGAGATAAGTGTGGTTATCATGAACTCATTATGAAAACTGAGAGCTTATACTCCAACCTGTGAAAAACAGAGTGTGTATGAATCAGAGGTATTCCTCTTCAATGGATCATGAGAATATTATTTGAATGAGATTGGGAAGCTTCTGATGTCTCAGACATTTCTTCTTCCAAAAAGCAGTAAATGTATTCCTCATATCCATCAATATGAGGAATATCAAGGTCTATTCTTTATTTGGGTACAACACAAAATAATAATCATTTTTGAAAAAAGTGACTGCATTCTCTATATTAAACGCTTAGAGGCATTATGGTGAGATGTAATCAGGAGCTTTACAAATGCATGCCATCACAAATCCCTTCTTTGTTGTGTTGGGTTTTTCTCAATCAACACATTTACTGGGCAGTGCCTTATAATGGTTGATTTGAGAATATTTGCAGGTAGCTGAAAACTGACAAAAACACTGACAGAAGCCACAGATAAATCACTCATTACATGCAGCTGTATCAGTCCTAAATGATACCAACCCCTGTTCAAGTGATTTCATGTCTTTCTGATTAGCATGCTACTGCTCCACACTTGTGTACAAGAACTTAAATAATTTTCTGTGAATATTATTGTTAAAAAATAATTTTTTTTCTCAAAATTAAACATGCCCATGCAAGTCTGATCTTCTGGAGATTGTCCTGCAGCAGATAACACAGTCAATGCTGAGTAAGGCTGGTGGAACTGCAGTATTTACAGTAGCAGCGATATTTTCAAATAGCTGCATAGAATGACAGTGCTACTGAACACAATTGGTGAAGACAATTGATTAATTATCAGTCAAGCCTAGTGATCAGGTTACCTGTGACTGCACCAGACCCTGAAAACACACCTTGCTGATCACTTTCACATTTACAATTTGTCTACCTGATGTGTTCTTCCTCATGACCCTCTGTAACGTACTTCAGCAATATAATCAACAGTCATAAATTTTTAAAAAACCTTTTAAACGGGTTTTAAATAGTTCTGTCAGTAGGAGGTGTCCTTCCATATCTTCTCCCTATGCCATTGTACCACGCCCCCCTCTACCTTATGTGTTGATATTAAAACAGATACAAAATGGAAAAATTCAATTTCTGATGCCCGAATTCATCTGTGGAGAGGAGAACTGAGTTAGTGACAAGCTAGTAGAACTGACTAGTAAAGATATGTTGTTTCAAATCCTAATTTTAGCTATAAAATCACCTTACTCAACTTAGGAGAGCATTTGGTCCATCAAGTTTGCACCAGGTCTTTCATTGAAATTATGTCATCAGCACTCCCTCTCCCTTATCGCCACATCCCACTGCTGTTTCCTCTCTTTTTAGAATTTGTTGCCCTGTGAAAAACCAGTCAAGAACATTTTCATTCAGTGTGTTTTCATTCAACTATGTTCCTTAATGTATGCAAATTTGAAGTATTGTTCCCCATTTACTGTAAAGAATTTAAAATTGATACCAAAGATCTAGTGGCCATTATTCCCTTGAATTCACTTGCCCTCAGTAAGTGCATTAGTGTTAGCCATTGGACTCAGCCTCTAAAATCTTTTCCCAGCAATGTTCATGACTTCATTTGAATTGAGCATCAAGAAGCCAGGACAATGGGTGGCAGATTTCTATTTGCAAAATACTAACTTCTTTAGAAATATCTCTGTCCTCTATTTGATAGGAGCCCCTTTGAACCCTGCTCTGTCAAAGTAACAATGAAAGGAAAGTCATGAGAACTTTTTGAATCACCATCAATACTTCAGATCTTCTATTGTTGTAATGCCCTACTTTACTGGCCTCTGGTGGTGAAGGGAAGAATTGTAGTGATCAAATAATACAAGTCCATTGTTTGTAACACAAGCAACTGATAATGAAGGGCTCAGGCCCAATATGTTGGTTAGGTATCTTTATTTTTGCTAGATAAATACGCTGTTTGACCTGCTGAGTTTCTCCAGCATTGCGTTTTTACTTCAATCATGACCTGTGCAGACTTTCTGTTTTACTTTTTGCCATGAATGCTATCTGGCCACCACAATGATAATTGTATCTAATGATGCTGCCATTGTGGCTGCTGTTAACAAGACCTAAAGGAGATGTGTTGGGTCCCAAAGCAGTCTGGTAATCTGTACTCTTATACTCCCACAAATTACTGGGATTGGTGAGGCACAGGTGTGTTGGAAGCTCAGGTGTTTGAGAAAGAGATATCTGTCATGGGACATAGAAGGTGTATTGGACAGTAGAAGGTGTTCTGGGGCTCAGTGCATATGTATGAATGCAGCAAATTTACTGAAATAAGGCAGGTCAACTGGGGGAGTGTTGGAGAACTGGAACACAGTAAGTTAAATAGGAATGTTATATGGGATTAATTTAGCCAAGGAAGTATACCAGATACACTAGAACACTTCAGGTGTCCTGCTGGATGGGACAAGTGAACAAATTTGCAAAGGCAGATGTTCTGAGGAAGCCTGATATACTGTAGAACACAAAAACAGTGATTTTCAAACTGCTGCCCTAAACTCACATACCACTTTAAGTAATCCCTATGCCAAAAGTGCTCTATAATTAGTAAGGTGTTGTTTAAGGTGATATGTGAGTGGGAAGGGAAGGTTGAGAACCACTCCTCTAGACCCAATTGTTACTAAAATATTTTGCTTGAGAAAAATTGTCATTGGCCCATTTCCTTTGGAGTTATGAAACCATGCACAAGACGAGTCCATTGGGTATGATTAAAACAGTGGTTTTCAAACTTTTTCTTTCCATTCACATTCCACCTTAAGCAATCCCTGGTCAATAACAGAAGAGTTATGGCATAGGGATTGCTTAAGGTGGAATGTGAGTTTAGGGGGACAGTTTGAAAACCACTGCACTAGAGAATGGGAGCTGTAGAGGGGTCATGAGTGCTAGCCTGCATTGTTTTTGAATTGTGGTCAGCAATGGTTAGTCCAGCTTTTAAGTGTCCATTGCTAGCAGCACAAATAATTATGTGGTGGGATTTTTCTTGAATTTAATGTTGTGAGTGGGGAATTGCAAAGTTAGGGCGTGATCATTTAAGTCTACCTCACTCAGAATGGTGTACAACTCTGAGTTAACGGTATTCCCACAATCGTCTTTTTCATTCATAGAATATATAGGAAAAAAACTTTAGAGTAATAATGGTTGATTGTTGTGATGGAGGCTACAGATGATTCTTTTTGTATCCACTCTAAACCAGCATTGAAAGAAAGACATTATTAATAATTTATAGCCTTTAACCTTTCACAGAATCGGTAATGCCATGATGTACTACATCCAAATCACGCGTTCCCTCTGATGTGGCAATGTGGAAAGCCCTAACTTATTTCCACATTGGGATCCTGCTTGTGACATTACTGCCCAAGACCATGTTTATTACATCAAATTTGGCCACCATCTGGGAAGTAAACACACAAGGTCAGCTAGCATCACTCATTCTTGAATAGTTCCAACCCAAAATATTGACAACGCTTTCTCTCCCACTGATGTTGTTCAACCTGTGAGTTCCTCCTGCAGATGGGTTTCTTGGTGGCCACAGCCATTTTACTGGCAATAATTCCATGACTGCACAATGGGTGTACCCTATGTTCCATCTCCATAAACTCTATTTGCTGCTGAGGTTCTAAGTAAAAGTGACACTTGACCAGATTGGTCAACACACACCTTGCCAGAGCCTTTCTGCAGGGACATAAATGGAGGAAGGTGAAGATCTCTGGCTCATTTGTGAACACTGTCCATGCATCAATATTATCAGTTGGAGCCCAGGTAGATGGACAGCAGATAACAAATTAGCAATGACATTCAGAAGAAAAAAAATAAAATTTTAAACATCCCTTGACGGTTTCTTCTATTCTCACACTTGGGAAATTAGGTGAGTGAAGGATCTGAGAGGCCACCGTCCATTGTGCTGTTGGGGTACACACTGTTGATATTATTGTTCAGAATTACCAGGGGATTTAGCCTCTGTGGTATTGACATTATATGCTTCATTGGACATTTTTCTCTCTGACCATGAAACACTTCTAGACTAAAATATTAGAACATTTAGGAGTGCACACATTCTCTCTAATTGTGGGCATTATTTTGCTTTCTCACCCCTTCCCTCTCCTGGAGCCAATGTCTACTCAGCATTTGGTGTAAATAGAACATTCGTGGACTTACTGAAATATAATGCATCAGTTTTAAATTAATTGCTGCATCCAAACCTTTGGACCTGCAAGTTTACTGGTGCTCTGCTGGTGTCTAGAAACCTATTTGTCAATTCATGGAATATATACAGAAAATGTAATTTGTGGGAGAGAGCCAACAGGTTCCATTCATTGCTCAATATGTTGTGCATTTACATTGTAGATGCCTGAAAAATTTCATACAGTAAGAGTTTAATTATAGGTTGCCATGTCACACACTTGGTGTTGACATGACCCATAAGACCTCCCAAACGATCAATCCATGTTGCCATCTTAGATGCCCTGTTTTACCTAGAGAGGAAGACCTAATGATTTTGATTTGGTGCACCAACTTTCTGAGCAATATCTATGCTATAGAGCCATGAAATATAGTTCTTACCTTCTTTTCACTGCTTTTTCAGTGTAGCTACAGAATGAATGATCTACGGAATTCAAAGAGGCTCAGTGGTCAAGCAGGAGCTCTCAGAGTTGGGAGGAGGTTATGTTGGAAGCAGGGTGCTGTTTCTGGTCAGAGCTAAGCATCAAACTTAACAAAGCAGGTTACCAAATTAAAATCAACATTTAAGTAGGGGTGGGGGTGATGGTTTTGGCAAATTATAATGATTTAATAATTAAGGTTGAAAATACTATGGAAGTCTTAAAAATGATTCAAGGGGATGGTTTTGAAGTAGATTCAAACCACTGTTAATCAATAGTTTTCCAATGATGGATACTAATATTAAGTCAAGCAAATGTATGTATCCAAGTCATAATTCCATATAATTAAATGGAGACACATCATTTGCATGTTTTAAAAAAAAAATTAGCTGCTTAAAGTCTAAAATAAAAATAGAGAATTCTGGGGACACTCAGCAGGTCAGGCATCATCCGTAGACAAAGAAAAGAGTTAGCATTTCAGGCTGACAACTGGCAACCTTTCCCCAGTACTGGCTTCCTGTTCTTTGGCAGAAATATAAAAATAAACTGGATTAATAAATAATACCAGCACTTGTGCCTCAAATATGTGGAAATGTGTGGTTAAAGCAAAATTGGCTTCAACTGAGGGCCCTCAGCAGGGAGTTAGCTTATCAACTTGGTCCTCTACCTGAAAGTGTTATCAATAACTGACATGGACAAATAACACCCCATAATTAACTACACTTGCCAATGGCACATTTTCTGCTCAGTTTGGAAGCTGCAAGGCCATTCCCAGCCATCAAGGGTTCAATAATTCAATGATGCTCTAATTGTGTGATAGTTGTGGTTTTCTCCTCCTTCACTAATTCCTAATTTCCACAGCAGTAGGTTAAAAGTGATAAAATCCAAATGTTTCATCCCAGCAAAGAATAATAACTTGTTAGGGTAATCGATCCATTCTGACTGAGTCACAGAAAAAGGTTCCAACCAATCTGCTGTTTGTGGAAAAGGAGAATTGTTTGGTGTCTTTGCAGTTTAATCCCTGGCTGGCTTGAGATGCCGTTGTCTGTTGTGCTTGTCTGTGACATGTTGTTGATACTGCCAATGGGAATTTCCACAGTTTAGGGAAATGTCCTTCCATTTGTCAGAGTCAATAAACTTACAACGTGGGGGTTTTTTTGGTTTGAATTTTTTGAGTATGTGCCAATGAGACATGTCAAGTTTATTGTTATCTGAATGAGCAAGTACAACCCGACAAAACAGTGTTCTCTAGTCCTTGGTGCAAAATCATGCAGGCACAACACATATGGTGGACAAGTATTTCATCTATATAAATAAATAACTATTGTTTTGTGCATATAAGTATCTCAGATCCTTATTATGAGCAGCTCCTTTGGCCGTTCAACATTCTCACTGCCTGAGGGAAGAAGGTGTTCCTCAACCTACTGGTGCTGGCACTAATACCCTGTATCTCTTCCCTCACGGGAACAACGGGAAGAAAGGGGGCCTCGGTAATATTGTGCTCCCTCTTCATACAACGATTTTGGTAGTTCATGTTGATGGGGGTGGAAATTCACAAGAAGAACTCAACCAAAGAAGGCACCAAACATAAGAAAGGTTCTGCAGTGAACTGGAATTCACTGTCTATGTATAGATTAGACGGCCGACCCCTCCTCTTGGTTCCACCCCTGTCGGTCCCGATATAAACCCTGTTTTCTCGCCTTACCTCTGATTTACATGGACTATTGCGGATACCAGCCGTTAGTTGTGAGCTAATAAAAGCATGTTTGTGCTCCTCCCAAGTCTTCGAGTACTATCGATTGCGTTACAATTTTATTCGCTTTCTTTCGAAGATGGGATGGAAGCCCTATTGAAGTCAGGCATGCTCCAGGTCGACCTTCTGTCCCCAGAGGTCCCAGAGGAATTCATCTACTGGTTGGAGTGCCACACAAGCAGTCTTCCACTCCAATGGCCTCCAGACTTCGACCCTCCCCTCTTGAGTTGGCCCCACAGGATTCACGGTCATCAGGGACTGCGCAACATGCGAGATGGCCATTGAAGGCCTACTACATGAGGCTCCAGAATGATGCGCTGGTGAGACACTGACTCTCACAACATCAGCAACGACTGGGTAAATTGCTGGATGATTATGTCCTGGAACTATGGATGCTGACAAGAAAGTGCCACTATGAGTGGACTCAGCCTGGGTGAGGGAAGAAGAGCAAGTCTGGGATACTCTCATGGCTGGAGTGAGTTCGAGGTACATGAGGCAACGACTACTAGAATTAGGGATGAAAGACCTTGCCAGTACCATCAATCTGGAAAAATCCCTCATCCATGCCCAACTTGGAGTGGACCACCTCGCTAACAAAAGTCAGACCTACCAAGCACAGCTGTCCCAAGTGCCAACTACCGTGGCCACATGCAACTGGAAGAGTTACTTCTGTGAACAGTCCAAACATCCCCGTGCCAGATGCCCCACGAAAGACTCGGTGTGTTCAAGATGCAGTAAGAGGGGACACTGGGTGTAAGTCTGTTGGGAAAAGGGGAACCACAGGAAGGTTACCATGTGTACAGCCTCCAAACAGTTGTACACCCCCTGCCAAGCCCAGAGGTGCGGGCCCCCGCCTCTCCATGTTGCTCACCACCACCATCTTGCTGTACCTCGTGGTTGATGCCACCTTTCCGGCCTTCGGATCAAGATAATATCAGCAGGAGGAGTGATGCAGCCTCTGGAACATTGGCATCAGTCGTCCTCGCCAGGCGAAACCCCACCAGCTGAGAAACGCGGTGACGGAGGACATCTGATGGATTGTTTAATAGACACTGGCTCGACGGAGAGCTTTATAAACTCTACGGCCGCTCGGCAGTACAACTTAAAGGTTTACCACATGGACTACTGTATCCATCTAGCGTTGCAATTGTATTTGACGACTAGTCAGGGGTATGGTACTGTGCATTTAACTGTAAGGGGGGGGGGGGGGAATTTGCAAGTTCCTACTGTAGGTGTTGAATGATTTGTGTGCTTCTGTGTTGCTGGGCCTAGACTTCCTGTGTCACTCAGGCCCACTTCCCCCAGTCACAGTGCAGAATGGAAGATCCCAACATCCAGACACTACATGCGGTTTCTCCACACTGAATATCGAACCCCCCCCCCCCTCTGTTTCAGAACTTAACCCCCGACTGTAAGCCAATAGCCACAAAGAGCAGGCAAAACAGTGCAGGGGACTGAGAATTTATTAGAGCCAAAACACAGTGGCTGCTTAAAGAAAAAAATCATTGAATCTGGCAACAGCCCGTGGAGAGTTGAGATGGTAGTTGTGAGAGGGGGAGAAAAGCCCAGGCTAGTGATTGACTATAGCCAAACTATTAATTGCTTTACACTCCTTGACGCATACCCCCTCCCCCGAATCTTGGACATGGGGAATGAAATTGCACAGTACCGGGTCTATTTGACCATCAACCTGAAAGCTGCATTTCACCAGCTACCGATCCGTTCTGAGGACAGTCTCTGCACAGCATTCGAGGCAGATGGATGGCTTTATCAGTTCCTGAGGGTCCCTTTTGGTATTACGAATGAGATCTCAGTCTTCCAGTGGCAGATGGATGAAATAGTAGATAAGTAGGGCTAAGGGATACCTTTCCTTATCTCAACAATGTCACCACTTGCAGACTCAACCTGGAGGACCCCAACGCCAATCTCCAGCAGTTTTTCTACACAGCCAAATCACTGAACCTCACGTACAATGTCAGTAAGTGTGTGTTCAGGACCAAACGTCTAACTATCCTGGGTTATGTGGTAGAGACCCTGAATGTATGTACCCCCTCTTAGACTTCCCTATCCCAAGGACCATAAAAGCAATAAGGAGATGCCTGGGCTTCTTCTCAAACTACGCCAGTAGGTACCTCATTATGCTGACAAGGTTTTCCCCTGTTAAACTCCACCTCCTTCCCATTATCGGCTGAAGCCCAGGCATCTTTTAACTACGTCAGGAGCTAAATCTTGAAATCTACCATGCATGGGGTGGATGAAAGCATATAATTTCCATGTGGATAATAATGCCTCTGATGTAACTCTGCCTGCGACCCTTAACCAGGTAGCCAGGCTGGTAGCTTTCTTTTCCCGCACCCTGAGCTCCAAAACCCGACTGTGGAGAAGGTGACTCAAGTCATTGTGGAGGCCATCAGGCACTGGAGGCACTACCTGGCCGGCAGGAAATTCACTCTGCTCACTGCTCAGCGATCTGTAGCATTCATGTTCAATAATACGAATAGGGATAAAATAAAGAATTGCGAGGTGGAGGATTGAACTCTCCACCTATAACTATGAGATAGTCTATAGGCCAGGTATGCTCAATGAGCCTCTATAGAGCTCAATGCCCTATCCCAAGGAAACTGTGTTGCTGCACACACCAGCCAGTTGCAGTCACTTCATAATGAGCTCTGTCACCTGGGCATCACCTGCATGGCTCACTTCATCAAGGCATGCAACCTGCCCTTCTCTATTAAAGACATCAGGGAGATGACCGGGCCATGCCAGGTCTGTGCTGAGTGCAAACTGCATTTCTACTCCCCTGTCAAAGCACACCTGATAAAAGCTTCCCGCCCCTTTGAGCGACTCAGCATCGATTTCAAGGAGCACCTACCTTCCACCAATGGAAACATGTACTTTCTTAATGCTATTGATGAGTCCTCACATTTTCCATTTGCCATCCCCTGTCCAGACACCATCACCAGAGTCATAAGAGCTCTGCACTCCATTTTTATGTTGTTTGGGTCTCCCTGCTATGTTCATAGTGACCGGGGCTTATCCTTTATGAGTGAAGAGCTACACCAGTATCTGCTCGCAAGAGGCATTGCCTCAAGCAGGATGACTAGCGACAACCCCCAGGGGAATGGACAAGTTGAAAAGGAGAATGCAATGGTTTGGAAGGCTGTAAAATTGGCCCTCCAGTCTAAAGGCCTTCCAGATTCTCACTGGCAAGAGGTTCTGCCCACCGCACTCCACTCCATAAGATCGATTCTCTGCACCGCGACCAATGAGACTCCTCATGAACTAATGTTTGCATTCCCGAGGAAATCCACCTCAGGGATCACTCTTCCTGCATGGCTGACGATGCCAGGACCTGCTGAAAAAGCATATGAGGAGAAGCAAAATGGACCCGCTGGTCAAGAAAGTGCACCTACTGCATGTAAATCTAATGTATCCCTATGTGGCCTACCCGGATAGCAGGGAGGATATGGTCTCGATCAGAGACCTGGCACCTTCAGGAACTGAGGTTCCGATACTCACAATTGGTCTGGAACCTTCAAATTCCACATGCAGGGTTCCGGATGACATGGTTCCAACAGAGCTACCATTGGATCTGAGACCCTCGAGTCCCCCTTTGAGTCCCACTATCCAAGAACCACAGGAGGCACAGGAAGTTCTGGAAGAGCAAAGTCCACTTGTATTAAGGCACTCGACCTGAATAACCAGGCCACCCCGACAGACTCAACTTGTAAATAATTGTGTTGCTGAATGTGGTCTCTGTTTTCACCTGCAGGTTCTTTTTCAGAAGGAAGGGGGTGAACTGGAATTCACTGTCTTCTATATAGATTAGACAGCCAGCCCCTCCACTTGCCTCTGCCCCCGTCGGTCCTGATATAAACTCTGTTTTCCTGCCTTACCTCCAATTTACCTGAAGACTATTGTAGATACTGGCCGTTAGTTGCAAGCTAATAAAACCGTATTTGTGTTCCTCACAAGTCTCCGAGTACTATCAATCACATTACAGGTTCTAGACAAAAGTGCTGGAGAAACCAGCATCTGCAGATTTTTTTCTTTACCTGAAAGCTGATAAAATGAATTCACTGTCTTGCAGCAAATCTCTCTTCCTGAAACCCTCCCTTGCTAAAAGCCTCCCTTGCAGCAATCCTCTCTTGCTTGCTTGGCACAAATCATGACCTTGTCCAAGTAGAGTCCCAAAGTGCACACAGGTGTAGCCCCATTTTATACCTTCCAACTTTAGCAGAGCTTAATCTCAGTATTTCCTCATGCAAACTATCTCTAGTGATGTTCGACTGAAGCTCATTCCACAAATGAATGTTGTTCTCCCTGTAATCCATCTGACACCATGCCAGGCTGTCTCCTCCCCTGACTTCAACATATTGAACCATTTAAAATACTTTGTTGAAACCACTCAAGAAATCACCAATTTTTTTTTACAGGATCCAACTAAGCCATGTTGTATACGAACCAAGGGGGAATCAAAGATTTTATTCAATTCTTTCCTTACAGTGTGGTGAAATGGCACTTAGACATAGAAGTTGACTATTATTGAGTCTCCAGTACTAATACAGAGTAAGAATGGTTTCTAGCAAATCTAAGTCTAGAGTATATCGAGCTATATACCATGACGGAGGGCCCAGACCCATAATAGTGGTCTCCATTTACTTCCTATGGATGCTGTTTCTCCACCATGTCCACGCATTACACTCGACCCTAGTATCTGCATATTTTCTTGTTCAACAATATCAATAACTAGCTTTTCTGCTTTGCTTAAAGCAGTAACATCTTGATCTTCTGCAGTGTTGTGGTATCTCTAGCATTCATTTTGATGGTGTGATACACCCTCATTCAATTCCAACAATGCCAAACCCATTCAGTTCTATGCTCTGGTCATGGGAAAGATTTTGAATCCATAGTTTTCTGGTTCAGAGACCAGGGTGTTACTAACTGAACTAAATTGATATTGCTGCCTTCTTCTATCACAATTTCAGTGCTAATGCAAACTATCCACTTGAAACTTAACCTCAATTTTTCTCTTGACGAGTGCTTACTAGCCAGCTGTGAACTGCCTGTTTCCTAATATTACGGCATCCTTCTCAAATTCCCTACATTGCCACAGGGAGTGTGTGCGCTTCAAAGGGGCTTTAGTGGTGGCAAAGGCCAAGAGAGTGTGAAAGTTGCCACATAAATGCAAGTTTTCCTTTTCATTCAAGTCCCTTCGGGCTTTGGTGGAGTTAAGATATTTTTCTGTGCACTGTCAAGCAGTGATACAACTCTATTGTAAAGACTCATCACGACTCAATGAGCAGATACAGATGCAGACTAATAACAGCGCTCTACTTTGATGTAATTAATAACCACCACTTTCGTATGTTTCAACATGCTTGCAAAACAAGCTGTGTTTTTGTGAACCAGTACAATTGAACACAGACAATGGAGCACAGTTGGAAGCAACACACTGAGCAGACTTGTTTACCTAAACTCAGATCATGTTTCATTTCCCTGGTGAGAATGATAATAATGAGCATGCCACTGCATTTTGTTACTAAGCAGATGCCTGAGAACATCTTCTGTTATAATCTGCTTGAGGATTCACATTCCTTAAAAAGCTCTGTGAAACAATCGCCATGGTGTGATTGTTTAACATCATCATCCATTTGTTACTTGACTGTTAACCTGCAGCACTGATTTCCTTCCATGAACACAACCTTTTGATTCTCCTAACTTGGAGAATTTGATTGTTTCAATGCAATATGTATTCAAGAAGGACAGAATCTTAAAACACTTTTCAATGTTGTTATCGTTGTAGAGCAGGAACCAGAGGAAGACCCCCATCTACGTGACTTGAATGGTTCACCTGCTTCTAAGTGGTATTCTTTCTTTGACAATATTTGAAATAGTGCCAGGTAATACGTGATCTCACCTGAAAGAACTGGCAGTGGTGAATAGGTTAGGAGTTACTCGTTTAACCTCACTTTGGAAGAATGGTAGCTCCAAGCATATTTGCAAATATCATCCCCTCAACATCACATTGCACTGCCAGGTTATTTTTTTTTTATGTCCTAATCTCTGGAGTGAAAATTGTATTTGCAACTTTCTGACTCAGAGGCATCAGGTACACTAATTTTTTTTAAACTTTTCACACTATGAACCATACTGACCAAAATACACACAGACATTTCCCTCTTGAATATACAGTGTCATTTTCTCCCCTTTTCCCCCCTCCCTTCCCTCTCTCCCTCAACCCCCCCCCCCCCAACACTCACTCAAAGTTCAACCTAGATGATAAATTAAATGCATTAAACAATGTCGTCACACAATGAAAATAAACAAGAAATTTGTGTCTTCTACTTTTACATACTGGGTCAGTTCATTTCATCTTCTCCTTCTGTCATTTTAGGCGGTGGAGGTCCGCGGTAGAACTTCTCTATTGTGTTCCATGTACGGTTCCCAAATTTGTTCGAATACTGCGATGTTATTTCTTAAATTATATGTTATTTTTTCCAATGGAATACATTTATTCATTTATATGTACCATTGCTGTATTCTAATTTCTAGGTTGACATAATACATTTTTTTGCTACAGCTAAGGCTATCATAATAAATCTTTTTTGTGCTCCATCCAAATAATGTCCAAGTTCTTTACTTCTTATATTACTTAGAAGAAAGATCTCTGGATTTTTTGGTATGTTGCTTTTTGTGATTTTATTTAATACCTGGTTTAGATCTTCCCAAAATTTTCCACTTTCTCACATGCCCAAATTGCATGAACTGTTGTTCCAGTTTCCTTCTTACAGCGAAAACATCTGTCTGATACTGTTGGGTCCCATTTATTTAACTTTTGGGGCATGGTGTATAGCCTGCATAACCAATTATATTGCATCATGCGTAACCTTGTATTTATCAAAGTTCTGGAGCATAACTTTTCCCATGTTTCATTCTTTATCTTTATGTTTAGATCTTGTTCCCATTTTTGTTTAGGTTTACAGCTTGTTTCCTCATTCTCTTTTTCTTCCAGTTTGATGTACATGTTTGTTATAAATCTTTTAATTATCATTGTGTCTGTAATCACATATTCAAAACTGCTTCCTTCTGGTAACCTCAGCCTGCTTCCCAATTTGTCCTTCAAGTAGGTTTTCAGTTGGTGGTATGCAAACATTGTACCGTGAGTTGTACCATATTTGTTCTTCATTTCTTCAAAAGATAATAATTTATTTCCTGATAAACAATTTTCTATTCTTTTGATCCTTTTTCTCTCCCATTCTCTAAAGGAAAGGTTTTCTATTGTGAAAGGGATTAGTTGATTTTGCGTCAATATCAATTTTGGTAGTTGATCATTTGTTTTATTCCTTTCTACGTGAATCTTCTTCCAAATGTTGAGCAGATGGTGCAGAACTGGTGAATTCCTATGTTGCACCAGCTTTTCATAATATGTGTTCAGGTACCTTCTCCCCTATTTTATCTAGCTCTAATCTGGTCCAATCTGGTTTTTCCCTTGTTTGATAAAAATCTGATAGGTATCTTAATTGTGCTGCTCTATAATAATTCTTAAAGTTTGGTAGCTGTAAGCCCCCTTGTTTGTACCATTCTGTTAATTTATCTAGCGCTATCCTCGGTTTCCCCCTTTCCATAAGAATTTCCTTATTATTTTCTTTAGCTCCTTGAAGAATTTCTCTGTTAGGTGAATTGGTAATGATTGAAATAGGTATTATATCCTTGGGAAGATATTCATTTTAATACAATTTACCCTTCCTATCAGTGTTAGTGGTAAGTCTTTCCAATGATCTAAATCATGTAATTTCTTCATTAATGGCTGATAATTTTGTTTGTATAGATGGCCTAGATCACACATGTCAAACTAATTTGGCCCGCGATATAATTATATTTGGCCCGCAAGATCATTTCAAAAATGTATTAGAGGTGGCCCGCACTGCAGCGAGAGCCGATGCTGTTTTTTGATAATGTCACCCCCACCATTCTCCCCCTTCATTGCACATCCTTCCCCATTGTAACACGAGAAATTGTAACACGAGAAGTCTGTCGATGTCATCAGCCGGCATGCCAGTTGGAAGGCTCCCCGCACAACCAGTCACTTCTCCCACATGTCAAGCGGTGCGGCGGATTGGCGAGTGCCTGTGATTTCCTGTCGGTGCGACGGGCATGGCAGGTTGTGCACAGCCCCCGGGCAGCGCGAGCCCCGCGCGACTGGCACCGGACGGCCCTTCCACAGCGCGAGCGCACTTCTCCTGGTCGCCACGGCATTCAGTGCTTGCACCCGCGCGGACCTCAGGGACGGCTGGTTCGGCCTTGCACGTGAAGAGAGAGATGGTGGCTGTCCGCAAAGGCTAATCGGCAGCGCGCTGGGCCTGAGTGGGTGGGTAAGCAGGGGTGGGCAGAGGATGTAGGTGAGGAGTAATGGGCAGGGGAAGTTATGGTGGTTCGAAGGGCAGTTAGAGGGAGGGATGAGTAGAAGGAGGGGTGGATAGGGAAGAGGTAAAAGGGGAGGGGCAGGGCGAGTAGGGGAGGGGTGATTAGAGGGTGAGAGATGGGTAGAGGGAGGAACAGGTTGAGGGGAGAGGCAGTAGAGGGGTGTGTATAGGATGGGGTGGGTAGAGGCAGAGCGAGTGGAGTGAGGGGTGAGTAGAGGTTGGGTAAAGGACTGGTCAGGTAGAGGGATGGTGGGTCGAGGGTGAATAGAGGCCTAGAGCCTGAGGAGTGAGCAGGAAATGCTGAGTCCTGATGCAGGCCAAAATGGACACAGCCTGTGAATGCTGACTACATCTCCACAGGGACCAAATAGTTTTCCCTCAGATCAAGCAAAGGGTGAACTTGAGCTACCTACTCCTGACCTGTAACAATATCCTCTTAAAGTTATATCCTAAAGTTTAACATTACATATGTTGAAAGAAGGGAAAACATGCAGATGTTGTTGAAAATTTTCAATAAATATTTAGTTCAGCCCTCGACTTAGTCCAAGTTTTTAATTTTGGCCCTCCGTGAATTTGAGTTTGACGCCCCTGGCCTAGATTATTATCTAGTTGTATACCTAGGTATCGAATTGCTTGTGTGTTGCCATCTAAATGGTGATTCTTTCTTAAACTTTGTGAAATCTGCATTGTTTATTGGCATTGCTTCACTTTTATTTGCGTTGATACTTCTCCATATTCCTTCAATTTCTTATGTAATTCTTTTATTGATATTTCTGGTTCTGTTAAGTATACTATGACGTCATCTGCAAATGGACTGATTTTTTATTCCTTCTCTTTTATTTTTATCCCTCTTATTTTATTTTCTCTTCTTATCAGTTCTGCCAGTGGTTCTATAGCTAACGCGAACAGTGAGGGATATAGTGGACATCCCTGCCTAGCTGATCTGCTTAATTTAAATTGGTTTGATATATATCCATTTACTGTCACCTTCGCCAATGTTCCCTTATATAATGCTTTAATCCAATTAATATATTTCACTGGTAGGTTGAACCTCTGTAGTACTTTGAATAAATAATTCCATTCTACTCTGTCAAAGGCTTTCTCTGCGTCTAAAGCAGCCGCCATTGTTGGCGTCTTGTTTCCTTGTACTGCATGGATTAAGTTAATGAACATACAGATATTTTCCGTTGTTCGTCCTTTATAACAAATCCAGTTTGATCTAGTTTTACTATTTTTGGTACACAGTCAGCCAATCTGTTTGCTATTAGTTTAGCTATTATCTTATAATCTGTGTTAAGTAGAGATATTGGTCTATACGATGCTGGTGTTTGTGGATCTTTCCCCGTCTTTGGTATTACTGTAATTATTGCTGTTTTGCATGAATCTGGCACATTTTGTGTTTCTTCAATCTGGTTCATTACTTCCAGGAGAGGAGGAATTTAGAAGTCTTTAAATGTTTTATAGAATTCTATTGGGAGTCCTTCCTCTCCCGGCATTTTATTGTTCAGTAGTTTTTTTTAATATCTCCTGTATTTCTTCAATTTCAAAAAGTTTTATTAATTTATTTTGCTCCTCTTCTTGCAATTTCGGTAGTTCAATTTTATCTAGAAATTCATCTATTTTGTCTTCTTTCCCTTTG
Organism: Narcine bancroftii; assembly: GCF_036971445.1. Taxonomy (NCBI): domain Eukaryota; kingdom Metazoa; phylum Chordata; class Chondrichthyes; order Torpediniformes; family Narcinidae; genus Narcine; species Narcine bancroftii. The sequence goes on along the minus strand of NC_091472.1, from coordinate 86,580,430 downwards.
TTCTCAGTTCGATATAGTTGCTCGTAGAATTCCCTGAAGTTTTTGTTGATCTCCATTGGGTTATATGTAATTTGTTTGTCCTTTTTCCTTGAATCCAATACCGTTCTTTTAGTTTGTTCTGTATGAAGCTATCAAGCTAGTATTTTGTGTGTTTTTTCTCCTAGCTCATAATACTTCTGTTTTATCTTCATTTTGTTCTTCTTAACCTTATATGTTTGGAGTCTTTCATATTTTATTTTTTGTCCGTCAGTTCTCTTCTTTTTGTTGTATCTTCCTTTATTGCTAATTCTTTTTTCTGTACTTGCTATTTCCCTTTCCAACTGTTCTATTTCCTGATTGTAGTCCTTCTTCATCTTAGTTACATAACTTATTATCTGCCCTCTGATGAATGCTTTCATTGCATCCCATAGTATAAACTTATCTTTCACTGATTCCGTATTTATTTCAAATTACATTTTAATTTGTCGCTCAATTAATTCTCTTAAAATCCTGTCTTTTAAGTAGCATGGAGTTTAATCTCCATCTATACATTCTCGGTGGGATGTCCTCCAGCTCTTTTTCCAATAACAGGGGTGAGTGATCCGATAACAATCTAGCTTTATATTCCATTTTCCTAACTCTCCTTTGGATGTGGGCTGTCTACCCAAATAATATGAATATTCCTTTTCCTTTGGGTGTTATCTCCTCCATATATTCAAAAGTTGCATTTCCTGCATCGATTTAACTATAAATTTAGTTACTTTGTTCTTTCTGCTAGTCTTTTTTTCCAGTTTTATCCATCTTTGAGTCCAAATTAAGGTTAAAGTTCCCTCCTATCAGTATATTCCCCTGCGTATCTGCAATCTTCAAAAAGATAGCTTGCATAAATTTTTGATCCTCTTCATTAGGTGCGTATACATTGAGCAAATTCAAAAATTCTGAATATATCTGACACTTTATCATTACATACCTCCCTGCTGGATCTATTATTTCCTCCTCTATTTTGATTGGTACATTTTTATTGATTAATATAGCTACTCCTCTGGCTTTTGAATTATATGATGCTGCCATTACGTGCCCTACCCAGTCTCTCCTTAATTTCTTGTGTTCCACTTCAGTTCGATATGTTTCTTGCACGAATGCTATATCAATTTTTTCTTCCTTCAGGAAATGTAACAGCCTCTTCCTTTTGATTTGGATATGTATTCTGTTAATATTTAAAGTCATATAGTTCAACATGGCTATTTCATACTTTGTTTACCTTTCCTTTCTGCTTCCTCATCACCACCTTCCCTCCTTATCCATTTCTGTTTTTTTTTAAGACACTGCAAGACAACATTCTAAAACATAAAATATATCCATTATTCCCACATCTAAAATTCTCTTAACCCCAAAAGTCCCCCCCCCCCCCTCTCTGAGTTGCCCTTTGTCCCTTGTCAGGCAACCACATCTCCCCTTTCCATTTGGATTGTGAACCCGCTCGCAAGCGTCAACTGATTTTGCAGTGACTGTTATTCTCCCCCACCCAGCCCCCTCCAGAAAAGTCTTTTATCTTCACATATAACAAAGCTCACTCTCTTAATTCCCCCCTTACTTCCTTTCTTCCCTTTCTTCCCCTTCTTAGTTCTTATTTATACTTTATTCTTTTTCTTTTTATGTAGTTTGTCGTCATTCTTGTTCTTGTTACATCTCTTCATCTCTCTGTCTGTTTTGCAGGCATTCTGCAAATTCTCGTGCTTTCTCCGGATCCGAGAACAGTCTGCTTTGCTGCCCCGGGATAACTATCTTAAGCACCGCTGGATATCTTAACATAAATTTATAGCTTTTTTTCCATTGGGTCGATTTTGCTGCATTAAACTCCTTCCTCTTCTTCAGGAACTCAAAACTTATGTCTGGGTAGAAAAAAAATTTTGACCTTTGTATTCCAGTGGCTTTTTGTCTTCTCTTATTTTTTTCATTGCCTTCTCCAATATATTTTCTCTTGTCGTATATCTCAGGAATTTTACTAGAATGGATCTTGGTTTTTGTTGTGGCTGTGGTTTAGGGGCTAGTGTTCTGTGTGCCCTTTCTATTTCCATTCCTTTCTGTAATTCTGGCATTTCTAGGACCCTGGGGATCCATTCTTTTATAAATTCTTTCATATTTTTGACTTCTTCATCTTCCTTAAGGCCCACTATCTTTATATTGTTTCTCCTATTATAGTTTTCCATTATATCCATCTTCTGAGCTAACAACTCCTGTGTTTCTTTAACTTTTTTATCAGTTTCTTCACATTTTCTTTTTAAGTCATCCACTTCCATTTCTACGGCTGTTTCTCGTTCTTCCACCTTGTCTACTCTTTTCCCTATTTCTGTCATGACCATCTCTAATCTACTCACTTTTTCTTCTGTACCTTTTATTCTTCTTTTTATTTCATTAAATTATCGTGTCTGCCATTCTTTTACTGCTTCCATATATTCTTCAAAATATTTCCTGTCTATGTACAGTCCATTCCCTTTATCTTCTATTTCTCTGTGCAGAGTTTGATGTTCTCCCTCCTCTTCCCCTGAGTCCACTCCAGGACCTGTGTCCTCTACCTCTATCTCTTCTGACTTTCTTGTTGGGCTGTTTATCTCAGTTTGCTGGGTATTTTTTTTTAATGGTGTCTTGATGTTGGTCCTCTTCCTCTGGGCTGGTCATCTGTTGAGTCCCTGATTTCCTTTTTTCACTCTCCTCCCTCTCATTCCCATTATTTTCTGTATCTTCCCACTGGGAGCCCTGCTGTCGAGTCTTACTCAGCTGTTCAAGCTGTGGAGTTCCACTCCACAGCTGGTTCCCCCCTCCCGTCAGTGTTGTCTTTGTCGTGCGCATCGCACATGCGCGATTCCTCTGTTTGGCTCTGTGAGCCATCCTTGTAGTCCTGCGCTCATAGGTCGCGACCCCTTGGGGTTTCCACTGACCTCAGGGAGTGGGGTCCTCTCTCTATCCACGGCGGATCCCTGCTTCTTCGTACGGGTAAGGCCTTCACCTTTCTCTTCTGACATCTCTCCTTCTTCTTTTCTTCCCGTTGTTTTTGGCTTTTCTTTCTTTGGTGCCATTTTCTCCACACCTTTATTTTTTATTTGCTGTGGTTTGTGCATCTGTGGCTTTGCTTTTTCTTTACTTTTTTCCTTCTTTTCTGGAGAGGGCTGGTATTCTCCTACCGGCCACTACTCCATTACGTGACTCCTCCCAGGTCCACTAATTGACGTATAATAAATCACTAATGATAATGACGGCAAATCCATTAACGATCACTCATACTACTACAATGCACAGAGTGTCCGTCACCATGATATCTGATGATGCAGTTGGTGGTGCCTTTCATCTGCAGCCTGCATGGAACTAGAGATCTGCTGCTTTTGTTTAGAGATGTCTAGTGATCTTTGCACGTTAACATGGATATTATATATTAATTGGAAGAGCTCGAATATTTACAGACTACTAATTATTACACATCATTATCCTGGTATTCCATTTTAATATAAATGTTTCCAATAACAAAGGCCTGGACGTTATCAGAATTTACATAAAACAGCAAGGAAACTGGCTCAGGATACGTGTTTGAATATGATGCTTAAATTAAGCTAATATGCACAAAATACCCTCTATTCCCTGCATGTTCCTATCTCGGAATCTCTTAAGCTGCTGATGTAAAAGTTTGATACGAGTCTTGCTATCGACTTCACTGCAGTTTTCCTTCTTTAAAAAATTCCATGTGCTCTGCTCTGTCTAATAGCAGAAAAAAAAATGAACATGCATTTCTCAGAACAAAATCAGGATTGTTCATTCTATAATTTCCTTTCCATTGAAAACATTGTGACCTGAAAAATAAAATCTGTGTTTGCGACAGAGCTCTGATTGATTCTAAAGACCAATCATTCAAAAAATATTAGCCTGCTTTGGGTAAAATCATTGAGACACTTTAATGTTGACTAAATCATCCAGTCAGTAAGGGCCACTTGGTGTTCATTGATGACCACCTTTTTTCAGTATCCACACTTGGATACTTGGATTAAACAGCAATTATCTGCTAGCATATGTCTTCAAAAGGTTTAAAATCATGGTTTGATTATTTTTATTCCCCATTGTGACTGAAGCTATTCTTGGAACTAAGATGCAGGGCGTGAGGAAGGTGCTTGGTCGGTGAGGAGGTATATTCTCAGCAGATTTCTGGAGGTCAGCTGCTCCTCCTTATACCATTGGCTTGGGAGAAGAGGTAACAATACCTTGCATTAAAGTCAGGCATTTAGCACGGCCTTTTGATCCTTTCAAGATAAACACTAAGAATGACTTGGTCCTGCTCATCCACCTGTGCACTGGACTCACTTTAGCTTCTGTGGAACAGGGAGTGGGGGAAGAATCAAATTACTTCAGCTTTGAACTGTATAATGGATCAAAACAAAGTGGCTCTGGTATCAAAAGGATCTGGTAATGAACTGAACAGAGCTCTGGCCTCTGGAGATAGCATTCACAGTGACACCTATAACATTGAATTCGGAGCTTTCTAAAAGAAGCGACAGACATTTCATGTTCTTTACAGAGAAAGCATTCATGAAGCAAAGTAATTATAATTTTATACTTCTTACACAGCACACATGCTTAATCTTTTCTATGCAATAAAAGAATGCCTACCTTTAATTTACAGTGGAGTGCCTCCCACTTAAAAATCAATACACTGATGGCTAACCAAACTTGTTCTTCTCATTTTTTTCCCTCCTTGCTCATGTTCTTCGCCCTCTTGTAAAGCATCCAAGGATCTTTGTATGTGTTACATATTAAGAGCCAAGTGTTTGTTGAACTGGAAGAAAGTCTTTCATTTCTGCAGCACCTTCCACAATATGGAGTTGAAGTTGAAGTTCATGTGATCATGTTGGAAACATAGTTGATCACTTCCACACAAGTAGGAACATGATAATTTTTTTTGTGTGTGATATTGATTAAAGTTTTTATAAAAGTAATAGCACACCTCTCTCCTAATTAGTGCCATGGGATCTAAGATTGAGAACATCTACAGGGAACGCTGCCGTCAGAGAGCAGCAGCAATCATCAAGGATCCACACCACCCAGTACACGCTCTGTTCTCACTGCTGCCTTCAGGAAAGAGGTATAGGTGCCATAAGATTCGAACTACCAGGTTCAGGAACAGCTGCTGCCCCTCCACCATCAGATTCCTCAACGACAAACTCAATTAAAAACTCATTTAAGGGCTCTTACTTGTGAACTTTATTGATTTTTAAAAACTTTTCTCTGTATTGCACAGTCAGTTTGTTTACATTCATTATCCGTTTACAGTTCCTTATTGTTTACATGTATTCGCTGGGTACAGTTTTTTTTGCACTACCAAAAAACAGTAATTCTGCCTCACCCACAGAAAAAAGAATCTCAGATGTATGTGATGTTAAGTATATTCTCTAGCAATAAGTCTAAAATCTATATCTGTTTAAGGTGAATGTATGTTGAAGAGGGCACCTTCAGAAGAGCAGAACTCTTTCAGTGCAGCACCAGCGCATCATCCTGATATATTGTAGCCCACTTAATCTCTGGAAGAGGATTGAAAATGAGGGAAGATTTTTACAAGGCCTTCATTTTGATCAGTCAAAATTCTAGGCTCAATGGGAGCCTGTTTGTTTATGAGTCAGTAGGTTGTTGATGAAAGTCTCTCGAGATTCCTGAGCCCGTAATTCCATCTAACGAATCAATACATCTTTCTGATCTTTCCTTCCATAGCAGCCACAGAATTTTACCACATAATCAGAGCCATTCCACCAACTGGACCATAGTTAGTTATTTGAAAGAGATGACTCTTCATGGACCTGTTGCATTTTCTTCTTTCATATCATCTCATATTTTGCAGAATTGTGCCGTGAAGACAGTACAAACAAAATCAGGCTATTCTTCCTAAATAAGTTCAAGGTCAAGTGCACTGTCATGTGTCCTGAGCTTCAAGAAAAAGATTTGATTTTCATGCTGCTCAGCCAACCACCCCTTACACAAGAACACCAAATTAAACAGAGAGCAGAGAGAGAGATCAGTTAGAACGGAGCAAGGTCAACATTGTTTCACTGATTGTGAGGTACATTCAGGAGTTTGATGGAAGTGAAAAGCAGACTACCCTTGAATCTGGTGGTGTGTGATTTCACAATCATGAGTCCTCATTCTAACAGGTGGAGGACCAAGAGAGTGTAACCAGATTAGGATATGTCTTTAATTTGTTGGCTGCTTTTCCAAGGAAATGTAGATGTCTGTTCCAGTATTAAAGCTTTATGTGAATGTCCTCCAAATACTCTAATTTTTTATTCACCAAGTATGTTCCTTAAAATAATAATATCACCAGTTATTATTCATCTCTTGCCATTCTACTTTGATGAACAGCAGAATATCCCTGCTTCTTGTACAAAACTTCCCTTTGACAGGAAAATAATATCAGTGAAACCAGCCTTCTGCTCTGGGTGGTGGGAGGTCATTCTGTTTGACAATCACTCCTTTCCTGCATCTCTGTTCACTGCCTTAGCTGAAGAATTAATTCCTAAATTATGTTCCACTTGTTCATTTCCTAAACTTAAAACTGTGACCTCAGTTTGTTGCTCCTGGTTGCCGCTGAGAGACTTCCCAGCTCACTACTTATCAATCATATTCATAACTTAAATGCTTGAGTCCTGATTCCCATCGCCTCCTTCTCAGAAGTGAAAAATGATTTATTGTGCCTTTTCTCACAGCTCAGTTACATAACGCCCATAAATCCAGTTTATGCACCCTTTTATGGTCATTGTGTTTGACTGAATTTCCATATATTCTATGATTGAAAACTAATTATTTATGATCCTGATCTGGAACCTGAATAGGTGGCTTATGAATACCAGTTTACTGGGCACCCTGCAAACTGTTTTGCTTTTACTGACCTGTTTGAGGGATGGCTAATAGATTCTTTGCTTTCGATTGTCAATTGAAACAAGATAAATTTGGTGTCTGAGAGCAGGAAATGGGAGGAACCAAGATCTTCATTCTCATTGTAACCCAATGTAGATACCCTGACATGAACGCTGATAGTCATTTATCTTTGGCCTGATGCTGATAAATTTGCACTTTTTGTTTTGCAGGTGTTTTGGTATCTGCAGGCCAATAGCTTGGTTCTATGTTATTGATGATACAGGAGACTTTCCCAGTGAGAATCTTATTCTATTTGAGATCTTCCTACTCTGAGTTCCTTATAACCTCAGATAGTTGTCACATATTTTGATGAACTCCTTTACGAATATCTAAAAGGAAACACCAGGTAAAATACATTGGCTGCAAAGAGAAAGAATTGGCATGTTGGAAAAAGCAACAGAAAGTAGATGTCGACTTGAAGGTCAGCCTGGGTTTTGCAGAGAATCTGGGCCATGGGCCCCATCTACATAAAATTAGGGAGCCACATCCAACAGTCTGATGTTACCAGTGTGGAACCTTGAAGAAGCTTAACAATCTACCAATGGGATTAAACAAGAAAATCTGCAGATGCTGGGGTCAAGTGCAATACACAGAAACTCTGGAGAAAGTCAACAGGTCACGCAGGAAGTTAAGGACAACCAACTACCTCCAAATCCCTTCCTTTTGTCGGGTGTTCCAGACCTTATTTCATCACAAATCATTGTCCACATGATTACTAATGGTGTTTGAAGTTGCAGTTCACCTCATCTGATACAGGATACCTCATACAGGATAAATGGGAATCTCTTCAACCCATGTGATTTGCACTCCAAAAGCAAGGTCACAACATTTCAGACACTAGCCTGCAGTTATGCAGATGATGCTTGTATATCCATGCATTCAAAGGCCCATCTTCAAATCAGCATCAATTCATTGATGGAAACAGGCTGTGGCAAACTGTGGTAAATGTCTGCTCAAAGTACCTCACAGAACTGAAGAGATATATCACTGACTCTGAAAAGATCTCCTTGATGAGTCCCCTGTAAACATAGTGCCTAACTCAGGAACCAGCCCTCAATGAAGCCAGGACTCATATATGAGATCATTACCTTCAATGTACCAATACGGCCTTTAGGTGCCTAAGGAAGTAAGTGTTTATAAGGGTATAAGAATCTCAGACCTGGCACAACACTTCAACGATGTGGAACCATGTGTTCTTTCTCCTGTTTTTGTGAGAAGAATTGCAAACAGAAAGAAATAGTGAATTCTACAGCTGGGCTAACTTAATTTGACATTACTTCTGATTAATGTTACGAGCTGTCTGAGACTAGCTTCATTGTATCATCTATCAGTTTCCTTCCCTTCAGGAAAAACAGATCCAGTTATCCAATCTTTCCTTATAACTCAAGCTCTCAAATCCAAGCAGCACCCTTATAAATCTCCCTCTCTGCTCCATCATAATTTTCCTGTAGTGCAGTGGCCAGAACTGCACATAATACTGCAAAAGGAAATAAATGGATGCTGTGTGACCTGCTGGGTTTCTCCAGCACATTTGCGCATTACATATGACCCCAGCATTTGTAGACTTTCTTGTTTAACTGCGTGTAATACCTCAAGTGCAGGTGAACCAAAGTTATTTACGACTACAACATAACGTCAATTTACTCAGTGCTTCACCCAATAAAGGCAAGCACGCCAGACACCGTCTTCATAATCTTGTCTACCTTCATTGTCATTTTGGTAGAACAATGTACTTCTACCCCTTAGGAAAGAAGAACCAAGTTCAAACTTGAAGCCCAATCCCTTTCATCAGAGCAGGGCCAGTGCTATTAAAAGGGCTGACCTGAAATGTTGATGGTGAACAAATGAAATGGCTGGTGATCAAATCTGAAACAACACAGAAATACTGGAAGCACTCAGCAGGTCAAGCAGCATCTGTAAAAAGCAAAATTAACCAAAGTTTCGGGTTAGTTACCCTTCCTCAGAACAGCCCCAAGGAAAGGCCTCCAACCCAAAACATTAACTGTTCCACAGATGTTGCCTGACCTGCTGAGTGCTTCCAGCAATTTTTTTTGCAATAATTTAAAATTTCTGCAGGTTTTTGAATTTCATTCATTTTTATTTGAATGAACATGTTTTTTTGGTTGGGAGTTTGTCAGTGAAGAGTCAATCATTTGCCCCTCTCTCCTTTTAGTCAAAACTGTGATCTTTGTCTAAGCATAACGTTTTGGTGATATTCCAGTACATCAATCAGTGGGTTCCACGCTGTCTTTTGGATGAAGCAGAACCTCTCAGATAGATGTAGCCAACTCCAGAGTACTATTCCAAAGGAGACCGCAGGATTTCATTCTGGTATTGTAAGGTAAAACATCATGAGATGGGAATGTGTAGGGAGTTACCCTGTACAGAGCTGTAACAAGAAGGGGAGGTGTCCTTGTACTCCTGTTAGGTAAAACATCATGAGATGGGAATGTACAGGGCTGTAACAAGATGTGAATGCATCCTTGTACTTACAAGATAAGAGAGACATTGATGGATCGAGAGGCAGGAAGCTAGCAGGGAAAGGATAGCAACAGTTTTAGTCATTGGACAAGTAATGATATGATGATGTTCTAAGCACATATCCAAGGGTATAAAAAATCACCATTTTGCTGATAACGGCAGAATGCATTCTCCGACTAACATGGTTGGTCGCAAGTGTTACAATCCGGTAATAAAGAACAAAGAACCCTGATTTCGACTCAGCCTGGTGTTTGTCTCACTCATTCATGAACAAAGCAGACCTAACAGTATCCAGGTCAATATTTACTCCTCAATCAACAGATACTTTGGTCAATATCACCTAATTGCTGAAGTGAACTTTCTGCAAATTGATTAGCTAGTTTGCTTTCCACAGTACAATTATGACCATCTCCAGTGGCTTTAATGTACTTTGAAATGGCCCCTAGGTCATCAAAGGTGTGCAATTATTTTGTTTTCCAATGGGAAAGAGTAGAGGAGCAGACAAATTGGACAACTCTTCTCTAAAATTGATACGAGCTGAATGTCTATATCCTCTGCTACATTATTCAAATCATTCTAGGAATTGAAATGGTTTCATGCAACCTCAACAAATGGCTCACAGAAACATATTGCCTTCGCTCAAAACTGTTGTGCCCGCTTCTAGCTGGTTTTTTGCTTGCTAATCTTTGCAAATGCAAAACCCCAGGTTCTCTGACGCAAACTACAGATGAAAGGCCTTTGTTGTATCTCCAGTCTTTCTGGAAAATATTGAGCTGCTTTTGCATGTGAAAGGCAGATGCAAATTTTAGAAAGGCAGCCTGTTTGAAGTGCATTTTGAATTTTCAATGGCTTATTCCACTCTTTTGCAGATATAAAGCACAGGGTGATTTGCACCAATTTTCCGCATAGAGTATATGTTTTCTGTGAACTGGACTACCCCAGCAGAAAATAGTCGATTCCTCTACCTCAAGAATATGCTGGAAGGTATTTCAATCCACTCAAGGATAGTCACATTTCATTGAATTGCAGCAAATATTCAATATTGGCCGTTGAATAGTTTTATTTTAACTCATCAACCAATGATCAATATTTTTGGTCACACAGTTGAGAAACAAAAGCCAGTATCTCTTTCTGTTATGGCTGCCAAGAAAAATACAATGATTGTTGGGAAAGTCATGGTTTAGCATCTCCAGAAGAATTGATCTCCCAAGGACATGGCCCACAATGAAGGTAGCAGCCTTGTACGGAGAATCTTTTGCTGCGGTTGCCGAGGGTTTTGGAGGAAAAGGGCAGCATCCCCACGGCTGCAAATTCAGAATCGGCTCAGATGTTTTACATCTAGTTCCCGGGATGTACTTGAAATGCAATGTCAGGAGGATTCAGCATCTTTGCAAAACAGTCAAGAACCAACAGCAGAACATGACCAGCAGGAGTCGATTTTCAAAGGTTGCCCAACAGATGGGAAAAGATCCATTGGTGGATCTGCAAGTTCTGTGTCTACTACATGGAAGATGAAGCAAAAGAAGAAACTGACCTCTTTATCTTCATTACCACTCCAGAAGTGCCCAAGTAAAAGCAAAGTGAGCATTACCAGTGAAGAGCATGCAGAATACCGCTGTGTGACAGACCCAGATACTTTGATCAGCCCTCCTATGATCAATTTAATCCCTCCTACTCCATCTAATGTGATTGATGATGATCGGTTTTTTGAGGTAAACTCCGAGGAAGGAAGTATAACACAGTCTACAGGCACTGAACTTGGAGATAGCCCTGGAAGTCCAAAGAACAGACACGTTGGCAGCTGTAAGAACAGCCATGGTCCAGAAATAAGGAGAATGTGCAGCACTTATGGTGATAATGTTCTTGAAGGAGATGCATCAATGATACCTCCAAATAACAATGTAAAATCAGATAGACCTCTTCTTGAGGGGTTATTGGAAGTGAATGTTTCAATACAGCATGGGTTAAATTCCAATTGTAATTCAGAGGAGAAATTTGATACTGAAGATGATTTTAATGCATTAAAAGCTGTGAATCCATTTAGACACCATCAAGTCTCTCAGCTTCCACAGTGTCTAAGAAATAGTAAGTATCATATATCCATTTGTGGTATTTATGAAGAGAAATTTGATCAGTCAGTTTTGTTTCATTTTGCTTCATATAATGTATCCATTAATTGCTTTTTTTTAAAGAGAGGAATGGTATCGCAATTACTTCCACATCATGTTGTGCTACACCTGAAATTTCCAGTCTGTATGCTCCTGTTGATATATTTGTGAAAGCCACACAGGAGATGAGTGAGTTGCCAAGGAGATTTGACTAAGTTGCCCTGGGATGATCCCATTGGGCCATAAAAACTATTTGTTCTTCACTCTGCTGTCTCCCAATCTTTTTTATCGGGTCCTCTGATCCTTTCCTAATCAGCCATCTCCTCTATGGTGGAAGTCCAGCACACCACGATGGAGGTCCAGCCAATAACTCTCCCTCACTGGAACTAGGCTTCTCACTTTTATACATCTTATCTCACCACCACTATCAAAGATTGGTTGATTCTTACATTGTGGTCTGAATGTTAGTGTGTGTGTGTGTGTGTGTGTGTGTGTGTGTGTGTGTGTGTGTGTGTGTGTGTGTGTGTGTGTGTGTGTGTGTGTGTGTGTGTGTGTGTGTGTGTGTGTGTGTGTGTGTGTTTGTGAGATGTTAGTGCTTACATACGTGCATCAGTCTGGTAGTTTTAATGTCAGTGCAGTTATATTTCACAGGGCAGCTGGTGGAGCTGCCACAGGGCAGTCAGCAGGCCCTGTTAGTGGGTGGCTGACGTGGCTGTCAGCGCTTGGCCAATGGAACTGTAACAGGGTGACCAGCTGGGCTCTTAGCGCGTGGCCGAGGTGGCTGTCAGGGTGTAGCCAGTGGAGCTGACAACACATGGCAAAGGGAGCTTTAAATCATCTCAAGATTACTTATAATACCTAATATGTTGTGTTATAATCTATTGTTTGGGGAATAATGACATACTGGTCCATGACTTTAAAGACCATTGTGATAGATTTTCCCATGGTATTTCATCAGGGAAAATATCACAGCTGTGCTCAAACAGGTCAGACCAGAGGACTCATCTATTGAGGCTATATGGGTGGAGCTGAGGAACGAGAAAGGTGTGACCACACTCATGGGGTTGTATTATAGACCACCCAATAGTCAATGAGAATTTGAGGAGCAAATCTGTAGACAGCTGCAGGAGACATAAGTTTGTGATAGTAGGAAGATTTTAATTTTCCACACATTGACTGGGACTCCCATAGTGTAAAAGGGCTAGATGGCTTGGCGTTTGTCAAATGTATTCAGGAAAGTTTTCTCTAATCAATATATAGAGGTACCAACTAGAGAGGGTGCAATACTGGATCTCCTGTTAGGAAACGAGACAGGACATGCGACAGGAACATGTGTACGGAAACATTTTGGGTCCGGTGATCATAATGCCACTATTTCAAAGTTGGTTATGGAGAAGGATAGATCTGGGCCTTGGGTTGAGATTCTAAATTGGAGAAAGGCCAATTTGGAGGAAATGAGAAAGGATCTATAATGCATGGGTTGGGATAAATTGTTTTTGGGCAAGGATGTGCGAGGTAATTGGAGAACATTCAAAGGTGACATTTTGAGAGTGCAGATTTTGTATGTTCCTGTCAGGATCAAAGGCAAGATTAACAGGCATAGAGAACCTTGGTTTTTGAGGGAGATATTGGGGATCTGGTTTGGTAGAAGAGAGAGAGGTGTATAGGAGGTATAGCCAACATAGAGTAAATTAGGTACTTGAGGAGTATAGAAAATGCAAGAAAAATCTCAAGAAAGAAATCAGGAAGGCATAAAGAAGACATGAGGTTGCTTTGGCAGACAATGTGAAGGAAACGCCTCTGGGTTTCTACAGCTCTATGAAGAGCAAAAGGATAATAAGGGTTAAAATTGGTCCCCTTGAAGATCAGAGAGGTCGGCTAAGTATGGAGCCAAGAGATGGAGGAGGTCTTAAATGATAATTTTTCATCAGTATTCACTCGGGTAACTGGCACAGAGTCGTGGGAAGTAAGGAAAACAAGCAGTGAGGTCATGGAAACTATACAGATTAAAAGGAGGAGGTGCTTGCTGTCTTAAAGCATATAAGGATGGATAAAACGCCAGGACCTGACAAGATATTCTCTTGAACCTTGAGATAGGCTAGTGTACAAATCATAGAGTCTTTAGTCGAATTATTTCTATTGTTCAAGGTTGTGGTGCAGGAGGATTGGAGGGTAGTTCCTGCTTTTCCATTGTTTAGAAACGGCTCCAAAATTAAGTCTGGAAACGATAGGCTGGTGAGTCTGACATCAGTAGTAGGCAAATTATTGGAAGGTGTTAGAAGTATTTGGAAAGCCAGGGCCTGATTAAGGGTAGTCAACATGGATTTGTGCATGGTAGGTTGCACCAATCTTATAAAGTTTTTTGAGGGATTACTAGGAAAGTTGAGAATGGAAAGGCCATCTCGAAAATTGGTCTGAAAAATGGCAGATGGAATTTAATGCAAGCAAGTGTGAGGTGTTGCACTTTGGAAGGATAAACCAAGAAAGGACATACACACAAATTGAAGGGCTCTAAGGAGTGTGGTAGAACAAAGGGATTTGAGAAGAGAGATACATAATTCCCTGAAAGTGGCCCCACAGGCGGATAGGGTTATAAAGAGAGCTTTTGGCATATTGGCCTTCATAAATAAAAGTAGTGAATATAGGAGTTGGGATGTTAAGTTGAAGTTGTGTGAGGCCAAATTTGGTGAGACATTGGTGAGGCCAAATTTGGAGTATTGTGTGCAGTTTTGGTCACCTAACTACAGGAAAGATATCAATAAGATAGAAAGAGTGCAGAGAAGATTTACTAGAATATTGCCCGGACTTCAGGAACTGAACCAACTCCGCTTGTCACGTATGGTCAGCGGGGCAGCCATGGCAAGGATGGCATCGCAAGACCGTCTCTTTCAGTCCAGACTGGAAGATCATATACATACTTGCGTCATTGGGACACAAGCATCGGGACCTTAGGGGCAAGACCTGGATCGGGCTTAAAGGCGACAGCGTGAGATTTAAAATAAAGCAGTTCTGATACTGGAGCTCACAACCTGTTGTCTAAGTCTCTTCGCTGCGCTCACTCACAACACGTTACATTGGTGACTCCAACCAGTCTCTATGTCCTGAAGACTCGACACAATGGAACAAACATTGAAGCTGCCGACTTTCTGGATGAACAGCCCCACACTTGATTCAGTCAAGTGGAGGCCCAGTTCCAGATCAAACAGCTAACTTCTGATTCAACAAGATACTTCTACGTCATCAGCTCGCTTGACCAGAAAGCCACCTCACGAGTCAATGACCTCATTTAGGCGCTGCCGAAGGAAGATAAATCCATGGCTAGAAAAATGTTCTCATTAGCACATATAGCTTCTCACAATGCAAGAGCAGCCAGGCTCCTGCACTTGGATGGCCAAAGTGATAGGACCCCCTCTGCCCTCATGGACAAAATGCTCATGCTGGTGGAAGGGCACAAGCCCTGCCTCATGTTCAAGCAGGCATACCTCGAGCAGATACCCAAGGACACAGACTCCTCTTGGCCAACGCAGACTTCAGTGACCCACGCAAGGTTGCAGCGTGTGCAGATGTTCTCTACTATTCGAAACACCAAGCCATAGACTCCGTCAACCATGTCTCATGGCTACCACCAAGGACAATGCCCAAGTCTAGTCCATCACATGAGCAGTCTCCACCCTGTCAGAGGATGGAGAGATCCAATCCCAAGTGGTGTTTCCATCACCAGCATTGGTGTCATCCACCTGCAGATGCTGGCAGTCATGTTTGTTCCTGGGAAATGATGTAGCCAACCGCCATAAGTAGCTGTGGTGGCTGGCTGACTGAATAGCCTTCTCCACAACTGGGACAGCATCTCAGGCCATAAGTTCCTCATGGACACGGGGGTGGAGATTAGCATCAAACCCCCTACAGCGCTCAAGACACGCACATGACCCCATAGTCCTTCCCTTCGGGCTGCCAATAAAAGGCGGATTCCTGTATGTTTCAGAGACAACAGATTCCAATGGTCCTGCTTCAATGGACAATCCCCTGCTTGGCACGGATTTCCTCCGGACCCACACCCTTCTCGTCAACCTCCAGGACAGATGGCTAGTCCACGCTGAGACTTTCCACACAGAGCCCCTCGGTAGGTCCAATGAACCGTCCACCCAGCTTGCTTCCATGGAGACCAAACACAGCCAGTACAACCACCTCTTTGCAGATTTTCCTTCCATTCTGCGGCCCCAGTTCATGGCAGCCATGTCCAAATATGGCATCCAACACCATACTGCTACCACTGGTCCACCATTGCATTCATGTGCCCATCGCCTGGCCCCAGACAAACTCAACCTCGCCAAGAAAGAGTTTAAGCACATGGAAGAGCTTGGCATCATCTGTCGTTCCAATAGTCCATATGGGGCTCACTCTTCCACTTGGTGCCGAAGTCCAATGACAGCTGGAGGCCCTGCGGCAATTACAGATGTCGCAACAATGCAATGACACCGGATTCCCAATTCCCCCATATTCAGGATTTTGCAGCAAACCTTCAGGGCACAAAGCTTTTCTCCAAAGTCGACCTAATCTGGGGATACCATCAGATCCCCGCACACCCAGATTATGTCCAGAAGACTGCTATCATCACTCAATTTGGCCTGTTTGAGTCCCTACGCATGTTGTTTGTTTTGAAAAATCCAGCGCAGACCGTTCAGTGCTCATGGATCCAGTCGGCAGAGACTTGCCTTTCCTCTCCATCTACCTCAACGACTTGCTGGTAGCCAGCAGCTCGCCTGCAGAACACATGATGCACATCTGCCAGCTTTTCACTTGCCTCGCACAGTTCGGCCTCACCGTCAACCCAGAGAAGTGCCAGTTCGGCCTCACGGAAATAGACTTTCTGGGCCACAAATTTACCTCAGCCAGCGATACCCCTTTACAAGACAATGTCGATGTCATCCAGCAGTTCGCAAGACCAACAACACTGAAGGTCCTTCAGGAATTTGTGGGCATGGTGTATTTTTACAAGTTCATCCCTGTGGCAGCCAAGATCATGTGCCCTCTCTTCACGTTAACATTGGGCTCATCAAAGGACCTTCAATGGACAGAGGAGGCCCAGTATATTTGAGCAAACTAAAGATGCCCTGATCCATACTACAATGCTCGTATGATTGTACCAATGGCCCTCACAGTCGACACATCCAACACGGCCATGGGTGCTGTCCTGGAACAGTTCATTAATGACTCATGGTGACCCCTTGCTTTCTTCAGTTGAGACTGCAGCCGCCTGAATTGAAGTACAGTGCATTTGACAGAGAACTACTTACCATCTACCTGGCTGTCCACCACTTCCGTTACTGTCCGTTCACTGTCTACGTCGACCACAAACCACTTACTTTTGCCTTCACAAAGTCCTTCGGCCCATGGTCTGCCTGACAACAGAGACCATGTCAGGAAAGCACAATGTGGTTGCTGATGCACTTCCCAGGCTTGCAGTCAATGCAATTTCACAGCGCATTGACTACCATGATCTGGCTCGGGCAGAACAAAACAACCCCGAGACACTCAGCCTCGGAGCTCCAAGACCTCCTGCTTGATGCCGACGGCACCACGCTCCTCTGCGACATTTCCACTGGCCTGCTCCATCTTCTTATCCCCGCACAGTGGAGGAGAACAGTCTTCGACTTAATCCATGGTTTGTCGCACTCCTCCATCCGCACGACAGTGTGGCTAGTATCGGCAAAATTTGTTTGGCATGGCCTGCATAAACAATTCATGGAGTGGGCGAAAAGCTACACAGACTGCCAGACGTCCAAGGTCCAGTGGCACACCAGGCACCAACTCCAACAGTTCGACCTCCTGACCCCAAGGTTCCCTGTCTCCCTGGTGTTCCGCTACCTACTCACGGTGATGGACAGATTCACTCGCTGGCCGGAGGCCATACCCATCCTGGATGCCTCCCTAGAGGCATGTGCCAGGGCTTTCCTTGTCACCTGTGTCTCCCGCTTCGGTATCCCGGCAGAGGTTACGACTGACCGGAGGTGCACAATTCACCTCTGTCCTGTGGACACAACTCTCCAGATTCCTGGGCACCCAGCTGCACTGTACCACAGCTTAACACCCTCAAGACAATGGGCTAGTCAAGTGTCTAGTCAAGTCCACTGCCACCTCAAATTGGTGCTGATGGCATGAGATTCAAGATAAAGCATTTGTGATACCAGTGTTCACAGCCTGTTGTCTCAGTCTCTTCACTGCGCTCGCTCACAACATGCTACAGAAGGCTTTTTCCACTCAGGGTAGGTGAGATACAAATCAAAGGATGTGGGTTATGGGTGAAAGTTGCAAAGTTTAGGGGAAAAATAATGGATAACTTCTTCACGCAGAGAGTGGTGAGAGTGTGGAACGAGCTGCCAGCTGAAGAGGTGAATGCAGATTCAATTTTAACATATAAGAAGAATTTGGACAGGTACATGGATGGGAGAGGTGCTGAGGGCTATGGTCTCTGTGCAGATGTTTTGTTTAAAGTGTCAGGTTCGATGGTTCAAAAAGAGATGAGTCTGGACACAAGGTTTTGCAATCAAATGTAATTTTATTAACACAACAATTAATAAGAGAGACAATTTATAAGGGAATGTGGGGACATACATGCACAATCTATAAGGGAGCATGGGTACATAGGCACACAATTTGTAAGGGAGTATCGGGACATATGCACACAATTTATAAGACACTCCACCTGCAATTTATAACTTTGTCTATGACTTTGAGTGGAACAAAAAGTACACCACGTACTGACAGGTGATTTGACTTCCCAATGAGTTTCAGGCAGGGAGGCCACGTGACCACCAGCAATAGACAGAGAGGCCATGCCTCCTCCACACACAACAGCAGGTCAGTGGAACTAGGTAAAAAAATGCTTTGCCACTGACCATACGCCACATTTCCGCCCTGATGGTCACCACAGCACTCTTCCAGTTCATGTTGGAATCCAAAATGGGAAAGGTACAAAAGGTCAGCATATACATGCCATCAGACAATGGGGCAAGGGCATACTGAACATGACCTGAGTCCTGCTGATTACCTTTGTGTGCAGCTGCATCAGGCTGTGCATGGAATTAAAGTATGAGGCTACCAAGTGGCGCTATGTGCTGAGGTTCTACAGTCCCTGATGTTGCAAAGGGTGATCCTGATTCTGTTGCTGCACGATGTCTCTGTCAAGTAGACGTTATCACACCATCTATCCTCCATGGAAAAGTTTTTTCAGACAAATTTCTTTGAACACAAGCTATTAGGCAGTGGTCACCACAGAATGTCCTGCAGACAATGCCAATAACTGGTGATTCTGCCTCGCTCACGGGAAAAAAAGATTCTTAGATTTGCATGTGATGGCATGTATGTACACTGAAAATAAATCCGAAATCTAATGTCTAGGTGCAGCTATGTACCTACTTGTCCCAGGTGTCGTGAAGGATAGGCTTGACCCTGTTGTCACGCAATGCCTCAGTCAGCCGAAGTTTTCCTCACCACCTATCCTCATGGAAAGGTTTTACCAGTCCAATACCTTTGACCGCAAGGCCATCAGGCAATGGTCAGCATGGAACATCCTGCAGACACTAAGGGACGAGGTCTCAATAGACCCAGTTGGATGGTTCACTGAATAGACTGTCCAGGTCATCTGGCAGAATGCCTCATCACCAGCGCACAAGCATCAGGACTTAGCCTGCCTGGGAGTGAGAGGAGCCCTCCCAGTCAGATACTTCCTGTACAACCAGAACATCACCCTCCATACACGTTGTCCTCAAGATGACTGCAGTGGATTGGAGACAGTCATCCACCTCTTTGCTGTATTCTCAGGGTATGTGAAGAAGGATGCAAGGGTCCTTGCCACAGTCCATCCCCAGTGACAGAATGATCTAAGGGCTGTTCCCGGGGATGCACTCAGAGACAGACAAATCCAGAACTTTTGGAAGATCATCAAATTGGTGAAAGACGCACTTTGGTCTGTCGAAAACCTATTGAATTGTCAGTGCAGGAATGCTGCTGACTGGCACATTCCAGTCTTCATGAGTATCTGCTGAGGGATGTACCGAGGCTTGATGCAGCCAATGCGAGAGGACTGTGGGGAAGGAATACAGTCTGGAAAAGCACTGTGGAGGAGGACTACCCGGTATGGAATCGCTGAGACCGAGGGGAAGCCCTCAAACAACAGAGGGGCAAGAACCAACAAGATGCCACAGAAGTGGAAACGGTGTATTTAGTTAACAAATGCAACAATGTACACTGATGGGAATCTATAGATATGACTGATATTATGGGTGTGAAAAGTTTGAACATTTTTCTATTTTGTAAATAATTTATTGTGAATAAAGTGTATTTTTGGTTTAAAAATCTTCATTGTTCTAATCAATATTACTTGAAGCTTATTACCTGGTTACTATTACGCTGCCTACATAGAATTTAACAGTCCTCAAATGTGTTTTATACTCCACATAAGTTAAATGGACTTAATCCTAATCATATTCAAATAGGTGTTTTCAACGTGCAAAAGAAATAGGGACTTTTTTGCATTCATTGTGGTCTTGTGAAAAAGTGGAAAGGTTTTGGAATGAACTGAGTTTATTATTAGGGCAAATTATGAAGATAAATATACCAAAGGATCCAAGAATATTTTTACTTGGATATATTTATGAAAATGATATAAAATTGAAATTGGACAAATACAAAGAAAAAATTTTAAGTATCGCAATAGCCACCTGCAAAGAAATGTCTAGGGACAGACAGAGTAAATGTGGATAGGCTTTTTCAATTAAGAGTGGGGGAGATTCAAACTAGAGGGCATGGTTTAAGATTGAAGGGGGAAAATTATAAGGGGAACATGAGGGGAAATTTCTTTACGCAAAGGGTGGTAGGGATGTGGAATGAGCTTCCGGCAGACGTGGTCGAGGCAGGATCATTGGTTACATTTAAGGAAAGACTGGATAGTTACATGGAGAGGAGAGGACTGGAGGGGTATGGACCTGGTATTGGTCAGTGGGACTAGGAGGGTGGGGATTTGTTACGGCATGGACTAGTAGGGCCGAACTGGCCTGTTCTGTGCTGTAAGAGGTTATATGGTTGTATGATATCATGGAAAGGTGACCGAGAAGTGTTATTAAGTAGATGGTATAATAAGATGTGAAATTGTATACCTTTCGAAAAAATTACATATAGTTTAAGAGATCGAGTTGAAAATTTTTATAGTATTTGGAAACCATATATGGATTTTATAGATAATTTTCCCTGCACCTCTTCTATCTTATCCACTCCTCTTAATTAGTAATTTTTAATAACAATTAATGATTGTGTATGCTAATATTATTGTATATTAAATGGTAGGTGTATCTTTCTTTTCTTTCCTTTTCTTACTTTTGTGTGAGGGGGGGGTGGGGAGAAAATATATAAAAGTACGTCTTTTGTATCATTCGCTATGGATATTTGATTAATGTTTTATTCATTTTTTTTCCTGTAATGATGCAAACAATTAATTTTTTTTAGAAAAACGGTGCTCATATGGTTCACGTGTCCATTACTTAAAGAGTCATGAACTATTGGACATCCTGAACTTTGGAAGGCTGCTATATAAATGCAAGCCTTTGTTTCTTTTCAAATACTTGCTGAAATGAATCCAACCCTATTTCATTGGGACTGAGAACCCCACAAATGAGAGTTGGTGTCTGCAGACTGCCATTTTCTGTGTGTGGCATTGATAATGTGTGCTATCTCATTGCATTTATTAAGTTTGGAGGATAATTTGATGTAAAATAATGCACTGGTGTGCATTCATTTGATGTAAAATAATGCACTGGTGTGCATTCATTTGTTAATTCTGACCATACTAATTTTCAGAGCCACATGTAAACCTGATATACTTCAAAAAACATGTCTATCCCAGTAATTCAATGACTACCTGCACATGGAGGCTGGATGCCTAACTAAGACAGGAATAAAATAATTTGAGGGTCCGATAAATTCTGTTAGTTGTGGCTTGTTATTTGCTTTCCCCATCTCTCATTTCTCTGAGGTGTGAATGAAGCTCACAATTTTCAGTATCAGAGCACATTTCAGTGGTTATAATTGCAGTAGGATTAAACTGCTCAAGAGAGATGGTTAAAAGACATGTCTGCAAGGAAAGGGCAGAATCACACACATTTATATATACAGTATTATAAACACATTTTTAAATTGATGTACAATCTATTTGCAGCGATACATAATGTGCTATTAAATTATTTTTTATTTCATTTACAACATAGTAGAAGCAGATTCTGGCCATTTAAACCCATGCCGTCCAATTACACACAAATTAAGCCCGTATGTTTTAGAGGGTGGGAGGAAACCAGAATACCCATGCAGACACGGGCAGAATGTAAAAAAACTCCGTACAGACAGTGTTGATTTTGAACCTTGGTCACTGGTGTTTTAACAGCATTGTGCTAACCGCTGCGCAAACTATGCTCCCCTTAAAGATTTTCATGTTAAGCTTCAAAGGCAGCTTGTTTTGTAACAACCCACATTTATTTCTCCCAGTCTGATGAATCATTTTCATAATGTATTTATTGGTCTTGTTCTGAGCCAGACCTCTATAAACACTAACATTTTACTCCTTTATCTAACATTGTAACTGATTGACAGCCCTGGGGGAAATCTTGAATCCAGATTTGATTCTATGTATGGGGATTGGTCCTTTTCTCTCAGTGTAATTAAATTTCCCATATGGAGCCTTCAGAAACAAATGTAGAAAACCCTTTGTGCCTTCATCATGAATTAGGAGCCAATCTTCCATAGATAGGAAAGTATTTATGAACATCGTCCAGTTAACAGAATGTTCATTTTATTTGATCTTGTTCTAATCTCCATTCAATAAAAGTTAAAAGTCTTCACAATTATATTGCACAACACAGATTTTGGCAGAAGTTCTGAAAAATAATCAGCACATTTTGGCAAAATGTTTCTTATTCTGTAAGCACAATTATGAATGTTATTTTAAGTCTTTTGAAATAATGGTTAGCAAACATTTTTTCTCGTATTGACTATTATAGAAAAATATTAAAGAAATTCATCGAACAATTAATATAGTCGTTAAAAGCTCAAATTATATTTTTATAGAATGATGGTCCCTTCATTATTCAGTTTAAAAACAATGTTTATCAAAAGAGAACATTATGTTAAGAAGTGGCAGGAGGTTTTAGTATCTTGGAGGAGAAGGGAGAAGGATACTGCCTGTACCAACATCTTTGAAGATCTATTCTGGGGCATTCATGTCAATGAAGAAGGCTCACCAGTGCCTATACTTCATTAGGTGTTTGAGGAGATTTAGTACGTCACCATGGAGTGACTGGTTGCATTACTGTTTGTCTAGTATGGAAGTGTCAATGCACAGGACAGGAAAAGGCTACAGAGAGTTGTGAACTTGGCCAATACCATCATGGGCATTGGTCTTCACTCTATTACGACATCTACAAGAGGCAGTGACTCAAGGAAGCAGTCTCTATCTTCAAAAACCCCTACCGACTAGGCCATGCCCTCTTCACACTGTTACCATCAGGAAGGAGGTACAGGAGCCTGAAGACGAATGGTACCAAAACAGCTTCTTCCCATCCACCATCAGATTTCTGAATGGACAATGAACCACAGACACGACCTCACTTTTTCTCTTCTTTTGTGCTAATTTTTTATAAATATTTTTACAGTATTGTTTGCACCTGGTGATGGTGCTAAAAAACACCAAATTTTGTGGCACGTTCATGACAATAAATTCTGACTCTGCAATCGATACAAGATGGAAGATCAGAATCAGAATTTATTGTCATGAACAAGTCACGACATTTGGTATTTTGTGACAGTGCAAACATTCATATTATAACCATCTTATGGGGTATTGAAAAGACTTCCCGTGAAGCATTGTCACTTAAATATCTCCTAGAGGGTGGTCCTAGATAGCCTTTTCAGTACTCTTCCTTTACTTCCTCTATGAAAATAACATGGTTGCATTATTAATACTCTAGGGTGATTACGCTTTTGATATTCTTTGATAAACAATGTCTTTTCTGACACATAAACTCCCTTTTCTGATGTAACTTTGAAAGATTTTAAAAATGGACTTGAAATTCCTGGAAGCCGTGGCACATTGAACCTGGATCTACCAGCTTATCCACCACTGCGATCCATCAAAAATTCCAAGTCAATATTGTACCTTTGCAAATAGATAGTCTTATCCAGATGACACAAATATTACCTAAAAAATAAGGAATGTATACAACCTAAAGATCTTACACCACTATTGTAACAGGTTAATGAAATATATCAAAGTTGAACTTCATTGGTCCAAGAACAATAACTTGATGAATGATACTTTGGGTTTGGCATGTTCATGGTACGAGAATCAGATTCTTGTGGGTGAGATTTTAAGATCATAGAAATGTTTGTCGTGAGGCCATGGATTACATCAGTAATTTTCAAACTGGCCCCTTAAACTCACATTCCACTTTAAGTAATCCCTATGTCATAGGTACTCTGTGATTAGTAAGGGATTACTTAAAGTGGTATGTGAATGGGTAAAAATGGTTGAGAACATCTGCTCTAGATCCAATTGTTACTGAAATATTTTACTTGAGAAAAATTGTCATTGGCCCATTTCCTTTGGAGTTATGAAACTGTGCACACGACAAGTCAATTAGGTACAGTTTTCAAACTTTTTCTTTCCACTCACATCCCTCCTTAAGCGATCCCTTACTAATCACAGAGCGCTTGTGGCATAGGGATTACTTAAGATGGAATGTGAGTTTGGCGGAGGGGGCAGTTTGAAAACCACTTTTTACATTTTCAAATTATCAAGCATTACAGAGACCTTTTCTTTAACTTCTTTCTGCTGGTCTAAGATTTTGTTTCTCAGATTCATCTTCCTCTCATTCCAGGAAGGTAGAATAATTTATGATGCATCCGTCAGCTTTAGACCACATAGCCCAGGCCACTATGTATGCTGGAATGGTATGCATGGCTGTGATTAATCACACAGGTCTCCAATAGCAAATCAATCCTGCTGTAAAATAGGTAATTTTAAACAACCCAATGATTAATTTAATTAGAAGGGAATAACTTCTCCCTGGAATGTCTTTTTTTTTCCAGAAAATTTCAACTCAGGCATCAAGTTGTTGCAGTTCACTGAACAGAACTTGGGTAAGTAAACAAAGCAAAAGAGCTTGAAGATGTACTGCTTTTCCGAGCTGGTCCCTCATACTCATCAGGTTAGCAATAATTTCATTCAAGTTTTTGGAATCAAACTTTGCTGCTTTAGTTAAAAGAAAAATGTTTTCTATCATCCAGAAATTAGAATCTGCCATGCAGTTTCTCTGCCGAAGCTTGAAAATGTTCTAACACAAAGCTTCAGATACGTGAAAAGGCACAGACTTCTGTTGATCATTTTTCCCATTCTTTAGGACAGAGTTTGTTTACGGATTGAATGAACGAACGAGGAAGGAAGCAATTCATCCCACCACACTGTTACTGGCTCTTTGAAGGAACAATTATGCTTCGTAATGTACCCTCTTGGAGGCTCTGCATATTCTTCATGCTTAAATACCTATTAGAAAATATTTACAGAATCAGTAAATAATTTCTGGGTGTATAATTTCACGATTCCTGGCAGGTCCTCAAGGAACAATTATTTTTCTTTTCTTTGGCTTGGCTTCGTGGACGAAGATTTATGGAGGGGTATGTCCACATCAGATGCAGGCTCGTTTGTGGCTGACAAGTCCGATGCGGGACAGGCAGACACGGTTGCAGCGGTTGCAAGGGAAAATTGGTTGGTTGGGGTTGGGTGTTGGGTTTTTCCTCCTTTGTCTTTTGTCAGTGAGGTAGGCTCTGCGGTCTTCTTCAAAGGAGGTTGCTGCCCGCCGACAATAAAGTATCCTCAAATGCCCTTCAGTCCTTTTGCAAATGAGTTTTGAATCTATGACCTTGGTTTATTATTTCAGGCTGTTAATTGTTATAACACTTCCCTTTTAAAGATGGTGGTGCAGTTAGTGAAGCAGTTAATGCAATGCTATTACTGTACCAAGGACCTAGGTTTGAATCCACTGCTGTCTGTAGGGAATGTGTGCGGCCTCCCCATGTCTGCGTGGGTTTCCTCTGGGTGCTCCAGTTTCCTTCCATGATCCAGGTGTCCATTAGAAGGTTAATGAGTTACATGGGTGTATTGGGCAGTTTAATGAAGAACTAATATGTATTTGGAATTCATGTTACATGGAGTGTTAAGAGCAAAAACAGACCATTGCTTCTTGGACCAGAAGGGGCTGTTCTGTATCTCCAAATTTAAAAAAAAGAAAATGTTCATGGTTAACCTGCTAAATACTTCAACCCTCAAAGGGTTAAATTAAACCAGTCATATCTGTTAAAAACATCAGTTCACATTCATGGCAATATGTGTGGGGCAAGGCTCACTATTAATGCATTGAATTGGAGCTGGGCCTCATTTGTGAAAGACACATGACCATCACTCAGCCATCTCTAAAAAAAGAGGTGATTATATTGAGATAAGGCAGCCTGCAGTACAGGTATTCTTCACAGATCAGTTTGCAAAGTATCATCACTGCTGCAATCAAAAAGTATAACTGGTTTAATTGGTGATGCCATGCAGTATTTTGTCATTCTGGACTACAGTTCCATTCATTAAGTCACAAAAAGAATGAAAGAATTTCATTAAAAGAGGATGTGCTCTTTTCTGGTACCTTTCTTATGATATCTCCAAAAGCTTTACAGTTGAGGAGGGTCTCTACATGTCATGACACCTTGAGGGCAACAGCTACTTTACACAAAGCAAGCTCCCAAAAACAATAATGGGTAAATGAGGTTCATGGGGAAACTCAGCAAGTCACACAGTGTTCTTTATGTAACAAAGATAAAGATACATAATCAACATTTCGGGCCTGAGTCCTTCATCAGTCTCTTCCCTTTAATTGTTATTTGAAGGATAACGCTGATTTGCAATCAGCCTTTGAGTGAGAAACACCACTCGAACAACTTCAAAATGAAAATCCAGGTTAGCACCCTACTTTTGGAGGGTCTGTTCTTCCTATTGGACATTGGGCATTATCTTGTATGAGCCACTCGAGATTGCATAGAGTCAAACAGACATTTTGGCCCATCGCATCCATGCTGAAAACCCGATACCCACCTTGTATGTCTTATGGGATCCTCGCAGCCACATTAACCCAGTGCCGCTGCCACATCCAGCATAGCAGTGTGGACCCCTCAGAGTGACAAGGCCGTGGGCAGCAGATCCTAAGTTCACTACGTTGTTGGTCTTGTGACACTTCAAGCTTTTCTCCATTGTCTTCATATAATTCTAATGATAGGAGGCACTTAAAAACACTTCAAATTATAATATCTTTACCAATGAATTTTTTTGTAAATTAATTTGATGAGTTAAAGCTAAATTTTTAAAAAATTTGAAAATTAACCATGGCTTTTCAACAGTGGCCAGCAGCCACATTCGACACAAGCTAAGTCAGTCCACCCTCTGACCTCCAGTGAGCATTTGCTTCCTACTCTGCCAAGCATAGTCTAGGGACTCGGGAATGACGGACTCATGCGCTGCAGTGAGCCAAAGTTTCCCTTCAATAATGTCCAATCCAGCCCATTATGTACAGGGTGGAAAGTGGGATCCTGACACAATAGTGTCTGGATGAGCAGGAATGTTATCCCGAGCATTCTGAGGCAAAGTGTGGAAGGCCTGCATGGGGAGTGGAAGGAGCACATAATCTGTCCAGCTCATCAGGCTGCTCCTGGCCCTTCTGCGGCAATGTCTATGTTTCCTACAGAAGCTTCATGCGTCTTCTCAGAATTGGGATGGAGGAAAGTCGTTCTCAACACCAAGGAACTGCATAGAAGAAGATCAGTAATTGTCCCATGAGCAACAGCATAGACAAAACAAACTGGCGGGTCACGAGCCTCTTTCCTTTGACAGAGTGCAAAGCTGCAGCCACTACAACAATGACTTGACTTTGACTTGTTCTTCAGTGCATTTCGTGACAGGCTAAGGTTTTCTTGTTTTAATGCCTCCGCGGAATGCAGAATAGATGTGATTGCAGCCTAAAATATCTTTTCATTGCTTATTCCTCTCTATGACATGATAGTGATGAGATAAAGAAAGCTGCATTGAAGATTCTGCCCTCCTTCTTGAATTCATTCGCTGAGAAAACATGGGCGCAGCAAAAATATCATTGTAGAATATTTTTAATTTCAAATCCTGAGGTTTCTATACCAAATATATTAATTTTGTTTGATCGATTTAGCCAGTTTTCAGGTTATAAATTAAATTTAAACAAGAGTGAACTTTTACTGTTAAAGGGTGTTTATACAGGTTATTCAAATTTTTCTTTTAAAATAGTTAAAGAACAATTCCAATATTTAGGAATTATAATTATGAAAAGTTACAAAAATGTAATGAAAGAGAATTTTTTTGGTATTACTCAATAAGATTAAACTATTATTATTGGGTTGGTTACCCTTATCTTTCCTCTCTCTCTTTTTCTTTTTCAATCTTTTTATTCAGTTTCAGATTAATAAACATAAGAATGATACAAAGAGATCGGGATTGCATTAACAGCGGTTAACGTATAACAACATATGACAAGATATCGAGCAACATATGTAAACTGAGCCTCCCAAACATGAAAAAGAATCAAATTTTATTACAAAAATATCCCAACTAAGAAACAAAACAAAAAAGAAAACAAAAGATGGGCCACCATGTTTCAGCGGTTAAACAATCTTTGTGGTTAATTCCACTCCTCTACCCTCATAAATGTAAAGGATTCTTCAAATTTAACCAAAGGATCAACAGTATCACTTCTGATATTTTTTCTACATTTAAACATGCTGTAGTTTGGGAGGTCACCCTCATCTATTACAATGATGGGTCATATTAATCTGATTAAAATAAACATTTTACTTACATTTCTGTATCTCTTTCAAGCTTTACCAATTTTTATTCCTATATCTATTTTATAGCTCATTAGATTCAGTTATTTCTACCTACATATGGCAAGGGAAGAAACCATGTATAAAGCCCATCTTCAAAAGACCACAAGGAATGGAGGATTATCGCTTCCAGATTTTAAATTTTACTATTGGGTGATTAACATACATAATTTACTTTTATTATTATATTTGGATCAGTCAGTGAATCACCCCTCCTGGGTAGAAATGGAACTGCCGTTCTCCAACAAAAACTTCGATGTTAGCAATTTTATAATCTTTTTTTAACCATATTCGTTTTTTAAATTGACACACAATCGATTAATGAGAAATAGGTTAAGAATATGGGCTCAATTTAGGGGAATTTTTTTGGGCTTAATTGTTTTTCTTTGGCTAGTCACATTATGGATAACCATCTTTTTCAGCCGTCTCTGCTGGACGCAGGTTTCAAGGAATTGCATAGATTAGGTATCCAAAGTTTTAATGATCTTTTTATTTGAGATAATTTTGCCTCTTTTGAACAAGTATCAGCCAAATTTAATCTTTCTTTTTTTAAATTTTTTTTATTTTCACACTATGAACCATACTGACCAAAATACAGTCAGAAATTTTTCTCTTGAATATATACAGTGACATTCTCCCCCCTCCCTTCCCTCCCTCCCTCACCCCCCTTTCCCATTTATTCAAAGTTCAATCTATATGATACATTAAACCCGTTAAATAATGTCGTCACTTAATAAAAATAAACAAGAAATTTTTGTTTTTTACTTTTATATACTGCGTCAGTTCATTTTGCTGTCTTCTCCTTCTGTCATTTTAGGTGGTGGAGGTCCGTGGTAGGATTTCTCTATTGTGTTTCATGTATGGTTCCCATATTTGTTCGAATATTGTGATGTTATTTCTTAAATTATATGTTATTTTTTTTCTAATGGAATACATTTATTTATTTCTATGTACCATTTTTGTATTCTCAAGTTGTCTTCTAATTTCCAGGTTGACATAATATATTTTTTTGCTACAGCTAAGGCTATCATAATAAATCTTTTTTGTGCTCCATTCAAATCGAGTCCAAATTCTTTATTTCTTTTATTACTTAGAAGGAAGATCTCTGGGTTTTTTGGTATATTGCTTTTTGTGATTTTATTTAATATCTGGTTTAGATCTTCCCAAAATTTTTTCACTTTCTCACATGCCCAAATTGCATTATTGTTGTTCCCATTTCCTTTTTACAGTGAAAACATCTGTCTGATACTGTTGGATCTCATTTATTTAACTTTTGGGGTGTGATGTATAGCCTGTGTAACCAATTTTATTGTATCATGCATAACCTCATGTTTATTGTATTTCTCATAGTTCTGGAGCATAGCTTTTCCCATGTTTCATTCTTTATCTTTATGTTTAGATCTTGTTCCCATTTTTGTTTAGGTTTACAGTTTGTTTCCTCGTTCTCCTTTTCTTGCAGTTTGATGTACATGTTTGTTTGTTATAATTTTTTAAATTATCATTGTGTCTGTAATCACATATTCAAAATTGCTTCCTTCTGGTAACCTCAGACTGTTTCCCAATTTGTCCTTCAAGTAGGTTTTCAGTTGGTGGTATGCAAACATTGTATCGTGAGTTATATTATATTTGTCCTTCATTTGTGCAAAAGATAATAATTTATTTCCCAAAAAACAATTTTCTATTCTTTTGATCCCTTTTCTCTCCCATTCTCTAAAGGAAAGGTTATTTATTGTGAAAGGGATTAGTTGATTTTGTGTCAATATTAATTTTGGTAGTTGATAATTTATTTTATTCCTTTCTATGTGAATCTTCTTCCAAATGTTGAGCAGATGGTGCAATACTGGTGAATTCCTATGTTGCACCAATTTTTCATCTGACTTGTATAGTATATGTTCAGGTATTTTCTCCCCTAATTTATCTAGCTCTAATCTGGTCCAATCTGGTTTTTCCCTTGTTTGATAAAAATCTGATAGGTATCTTAATTGTGCTGCTCTATAATGATTCTTAAACTTTGGTAGTTGTAAGCCTCCTTGTTTGTACCATTCTATTAATTTATCTAGTGCTATCCTCGGTTCCCCCCCCTTTCCATAAGAATTTCCTTATTATTTTCTTTAGCTCCTTGAAGAATTTCTCTGTTAGGTGAATTGGTAATGATTGAAATAGGTATTGTATCCTTGGGAAGATGTTTATTTTAATACAGTTTATCCTTCCTATCAGTGTTAGTGGTAAGTCTTTCCAGTGCCTTAAGTTGTCTTGTAAGTTTTTATTTAGTTTATATAGGTGGCCTAGATTATTATTTAGTTGTATACCTAGGTATCGAATTGCTTGTGTTTGCCATCTAAATGGTGATTTTTTTCTTAAACTTGTGAAATCCACATTGTTCATTGGCATTGTTTCACTTTTATTTGCGTTGATCTTGTACTCCGATACTTCTCCATATTCCTTCAATTTCTTATGTAATTCTTTTATTGATATTTCTGGTTCTGTTAAGTATATTATAACGTCATCTGCAAAAAGACTGATTTTATATTCCTTCTCTTTTATTTTTATCCCTCTTATTTTATTTTCTGTTCTTATCAGTTCTGCTAGTGGTTCTATAGCTAACATGAACAGTGAGGGAGATAGTGGACATCCCTGCCTTGTTGATCTGCTTAATTTAAATTGGTTTTATATATATCCATTTACTGTCACTTTCGCCAATGGTCCCTTATATAATGCTTTAATCCAATTAATATATTTCTCTGGTAGGTTGAATTTTTGTAGTACTTTGAATAAATAATTCCATTCTACTCTGTCAAAGGCTTTCTCTGCGTCTAAAGCAACCACCACTGTTGGAGTTTTGTTTCCTTGTACTGCATGGATTAAGTTAATGAATTTACAGATATTGTCTGTTGTTCTTCTTTTTTTAATAAATCCAGTTTGATCTAGTTTTACTATTTTTGGTACACAGTCGGCCAATCTGTTTGCTAATAGTTTAGCTATTATCTTATAATCTGTGTTAAGTAGAGATATTGGTCTATACGATGCTGGTGTTAGTGGATCTTTCCCCATCTTTGGTATTACTGTAATTATTGCTGTTTTGCATGAATCTGGTATGTTTTGTGTTTTTTCATTCTGGTTCATTACTTCCAGGAGAGGAGGAATTAATAAGTCTTTAAATGTTTTATAGAATTCTATTGGGAGTCCATCCTCTCCTGGTGTTTTATTGTTTGGTAGTTTTTTTAATATCTCCTGTATTTCCTCTATTTCAAATGGCTTTATTAATTTATTTTGCTCCTCTGTTTGCAATTTCGGTAGTTCAATTTTAGTTAGAAATTCATCTATTTTGTCTTCTTTCCCTTCGTTTTCAGTTTGATAAAGTTGCTCGTAGAATTCCCTGAAGTTTTCGTTGATCTCCGTTGGGTTATATGTAATTTGTTTGTCCTTTTTCCTTGATCCCAATACCGTTCTTTTAGTTTGTTCTGTCTTAAGCTGCCACACTAGTATTTTGTGCGTTTTTTCTCTTAGCTCATAATACTTCTGTTTTGTCTACATTATATTCTTCTCCACCTTATATGTTTGTAGTGTTTGCTTAAGAGGGAAGTCACATGATGGAGTAGTGACCGGTAAGGAAATACCAGCCATCTCCAGAAAAGTTAAAAAAGTCAAGAAAAAGCAAAGCCACAAACACAGAAACCATAACAAATTAAAAATAAAAGTGTGGATAAAATGGCAACAAAGAAAGAAAAACCAAAAACAACAGGAAGAAAAGAAGAAGGAAAGACATCAGAAGAGAAAGGTGAAGGCCTTACCTGTACGAGGAGGCCCGCCATGGAGAGAGAAGCCCGCTCCCTGAGGTCAGTGGAAACCCCAAACGCAGAACTACAAAATGGTTCACGGAGCCAACCAAAAGTGCGCAACCATGCATGCGTGAATCCTCGCGCATGCACGATGCACAAGACAAAAACAACACTGACGGGAGGGGGACCAGCTGAGGAGTAAATCTCCACAGCTTAAACAGACAAGTATAACACAACAGCAAGACTCCCAACAGGAAAACATAGAAAATAATGAGAACAAGAAGGAAGAGAATAATAAAAGGGAATCAGAGAAACAACAGATGACCAACCCAGAGGAAGAAGATCAACACCAAGACACCTTTAATAAAAATAATAAAAACAAAAATACCCAACAGAATAAAATAAACAACCCAACAAGAAGATCAGAAGAGACAGAGATAAAGGACACAGATCCTGGAGTGGACTCAGAAGAAGGAGGGAGAACATCAAACTCTACACAGAGAAATGGAAGATGAAGGGAAGGGACAGTATATGGATAAAAACATTTTTAAAGAATATATGGAAACAGTAGAAGAATGGCTGACACAAGAATTCAGTGAAATAAAAAGAAGAATAAAAGGTACAGAAGAAAAAGTGAATAGATTAGAGATGGTCATGACAGAAATAGGAAAAAGAGTAGACAAGGTGGAAGAACGCGAAACAGCCGTAGAAATGGAGGTAGATGATTTAAAAAAGAAATTAGAAGAATCTGATAAAAAAGTTAAAGAAACACAGGAGCTGTTAGCTCAGAAGATAGATATAATGGAAAACTATAATAGGAGAAACAATATAAATATAGTGGGCCTTAAGGAAGATGAAGAAGACAAAAATATGAAAGTATTTATAAAAGAATGGATCCCCAGGGTCCTAGGAAGACCAGAATTACAGGAAGAAATGGAAATAGAAAGGGCACACAGAACATTAGCCCCTAAACCACAACCACAACAAAAACCAAGATCCATTCTAGTAAAATTCCTAAGATATACGACAAGAGAAAATATATTGGAGACGGCAATGAAAAAAATAAGAGAAGACAAAAGACCACTGGAATACAAAGGTCAATTTTTTTTTTCTACCCAGACATAAGTTTTGAACTCCTGAAGAAGAGGAGGGAGTTTAATGCAGCAAAATCGACCGTATGGAAAAAAGGTTACAAATTTATGTTAAAATATCCAGCGGTGCTTAAAATAGTTATCCCGGGGCAGCAAAGCAGAATGTTCTCGGATCGAGAGAAAGCACGAGAATTTGCAGAACGCCTGCAAAACAGAGAGAGAGATGAAGAGATGTAACAAGAACAAGAATGATGACAAACTACATAAAAAAAAGAAGAATAAAGTATAAGTAAGAACTAAGAAGGGGAAGAAAGGGAAGAAAGGAAGTAAGGGGGGAATTAAGAGAGTGAGCTTTGTTATATGTGAAGATAAAAGTCTTTTCTGGAGGGGGCTGGGTGGGGGAGAATAACAGTCACTGCAAAATCAGTTGACGCTTGCGAGCAGGTTCGCAATCCAAATGGAAAGGGGAGATGTGGTTGCCTGACAAGGGACAAAGGGCAACTCAGAGAGGGGAGAGACTATTGGGGTGAAAGGAATTTTAGATATGGGAATAGTGGAAATATTTATGTTTTAGGAATGTTGTCTTACAATGTGTTCAAAAAAAAAACAGAAATGGATAAGAAGGGAAGGTGGTGATGAGGAAACGGAAAGGAAAGATAAACAAAGTATGAAATGACTATGTTGAACTATATGACTTTAAATATTAACGGAATACATAACCAAATCAAAAGGAAGAAGCTGTTAAATTTACTGAAGAAAGAAAAAATTGATATAGCATTCGTGCAAGAAACACATCGAACTGAAGTGGAACACAAGAAATTAAAGAGAGATTGGATAGGACATGTAACAGCAGCATCATATAATTCAAAAGCCAGAGGAGTAGCTATATTAATCAATAAAAATGTACCAATCAAAATAGAAGAGGAAATAATAGATCCAGCAGGGAGGTATGTAATGATAAAATGTCAGATATATTCAGAATATTGGAATTTACTCAATGTATATGCACCTAATGAAGAAGATCAAAAATTTATGCAAGATATTATTTTGATAATCGCAGATACGCAAGGGAATATACTAATAGGAGGGGATTTTAATCTTAATTTGGACTCAAACATGGATAAAACTGGAAAAAAAGACTAACAGAAAGAACAAAGTAACCAAAATTATAATTAAATCGATGCAGGAAATGCAACTTTTGGATATATGGAGGAAACAACACCCAAAGGAAAAGGAATATTCATATTATTCGGGTAGACATAAAACATACTCAAGGATAGACCTATTCCTGTTATCAGCCCACATTCAAGGAAGAGTTAAGAAAATGGAATATAAAGCTAGATTGTTATCGGATCACTCACCCCTGTTATTGGCAATAGAGCTGGAGGACATCCCACCGAGAATTTATAGATGGAGATTAAACTCCATGCTACTTAAAAGACAGGATTTTAGAGAATTAATTCAGCGACAAATTAAAATGTACTTTGAAATAAATACGGAATCAGTGAAAGATAAGTTTATACTATGGGATGCAATGAAAACGTTCATCAGAGGACAGATAATAAGTTATGTAACTAAGATGAAGAAGGACTACAATCGAGAAATAGAACAGTTGGAAAGGGAAATAGCAAGTACAGAAAAAGAATTAGCAATAAAGGAAGATACAACTAAAAGGTAATTGACAGACAAAAAAAATATGAAACACTATAAATTTAATCTTTCTAACAGACATTTTTTTCAGATATTTACAAGTTAGACATTTTGTTCATTCCAAGCTTCCTGATTTTGCGTGAATCTCAAATTCTTGATGTATTTTTTTTTAACTTATAGTTCTTTTTCATGGTGGATTAATATCATATATTTATAATGATTTGTTTGGATTTAAGATCAGTCTCCTTGGCTGGGATCAAGAGTGATTGGGAATGAGATTTGAACATAACATTTTTAGATGAAGATTGGTACTCTACTCTCAGCTTGATTAATGATTCATCATTTTGAGCTAGGCATTACTTAATACAATTTAAGGTGGTACACAGAACTCATATGTTGAAACTTAAATTATCTCATTTTTATGCAGATATTGGTCCACTATGTGAAAAATGTATAATTTTTGAAACTTCACTGATTCATATGTTTTGGGAGTGGCCTAATTTAGAGATTTTTTCAAACTTTATCAGCAATTTTTAAGATTAATATAGATCCTTGTCCGTTAATTGCTTTGTTTGGTTTTTCTCTTGACTCAGATATACTTGTGTCTGCATCTCAGGAGAAAGTTTTAGCTTTTACTACACTGAAAGCAAGACAAGCAATTTTATTGAAATGGAAAGATGTCTCTTCACCATGTCTTTTTTTTATACCACCGTAACTCTGATTAGAGGGAGAGGAGTAGATTAGATGCAGTTTTTAGGGTTTTTTTTTAGTTGGCTTAATTTGGCAAATATGGGTTTAACATGGTTATAGTCGATTAATTCAATCACTTGTTTCCTATGTGGATCAAGGAATTTTTGAGGTACTTTTATCAATTTTTTTCCTTTTTTGTGCTTACGAGTAGACAAGATGATTTATGTGCTCTTCTTAAATTTTGTATGTAAGTTTACATGTTAAACCCAATAAAATATTTTAAAAGGAAGAAAGAAAAGAAGATAATGATTTTCTGTTCAGAAATACTCTCAGATCATTTTGCAATCCAGGATTTAACTTTTCAAAACAATGGAAGGTAATTGATGCAAATAACAGTTGATAGTGCAGAGGCAGCCTGCTGACAGAACAATAGTCAGACAGAAGGCTCTCGTGTGGAATAGATACAACGCTCTTTATAAAATAGAACCAATGTGAGGGAAATTAAAAGGGTAATGTCTTGTGAATCTGTGCACCTTCTGCATCTGCAGGTTCCTTTATTGATCCCATTAGCATTTAAATCATAAATACCTGGTAAATTTGCCTCTTTGATCTCATATAGATGTCAATCAGCTCTCTTTTAGTCCAAGTCATTCCTGCGTTCTGACATCCGCCTTTGTTTGGTGCCTGAAAGGATTGCCTGCTGTTCTCATGGAAAGGGCACAGGACTGAGGTTGGATTGTGATATCAGGTACCATGGCTGCAGGCTGCAAGGCAGCTGGCCAGTACCTGAGAGAGAAGTTCCCTATTTTATTTTTAAAAGCTCCTCTTTATTCATCACATTCACACAGGAAAAAAAGAACTTCTGCTTTGCAATGAAAGGAATTTCATTTTCTCTGTGTGTTTGTATGTGCTTAACAGGAAGTTTGCTCTCACAACAAATCCCCCTCCTCCAATCTAGGACACTGTACATCAATATGCCTTGTAATTAGCCAGCCCATGCATTATCAACTGGCTTTCTGCTATTCACTGCTCCTTTTAGTCAGCCATTGTGCTGCCTCTCCCTCCACACAACCACTCTCCATTCCCAGGAATCAAATGGCTCAGCCATTCATCACAGCTTCAAAAGCTTGATTTCACAGCTGATAACATCCCAGCTAGTGTTTCGTTCTCTTTTGGGTGAAAGCATTCACATTGCTGATTTTTTTAAATGAAAATCCCCTTTGGTTTCTAGCTGACATTTGGTGCTGATATGTTAATGTGAAGGAGCATGGAGCTCACAGGAATAAGCAGGCTCTCTAATAATGACCTACTTTCAGACACTGATGTATGTTTATTGTGTTAAACAATCCTTTCTCTCATTCCTTCCCTCATCCATACACTCACCATCTTCTACTTCTTGTTTCCTCTTTGATTTAATTAGAGATCTGTTATATTAAAAAAATAGAAACCTGTTAACAATGTAGGTTTTAGAAGCTGCATGGAATCTGGATGGTAACCACATCCGTATCTAATCTCCAAACCTTTTTCAAAGTTATGTAACTGAAAGCAAATGATTTGCCATAACATTCGAACCTTGAGCCCAGTTTGTCGCTGCCATTAGTACTGTGTCACTAGATATTCGTTGAAAATCTGTTTGGATTATGTAATGCATGCAAAGTAATAGGAAGAATTTGTAAAGTAACAGGAGAGGCAGAGGAATTTGATGCAAATGAAGCTGAGAAAGATACATAATGAGACATTTAATTTCTGCTGGTAGGAAGATTATAAAACCTGATGCCAGGAGAATCATTCGAAATGACAGTTTACACAAACTGAAATTCAAGGACAATTAGAGTGATTTCCAGCTGAAAGAGGCATGAAGTGGAAAGCAGGTCTTTCACTGGAAGCACGAAACTTGCACAGAGAAAGGTCATGGAAAAAGATTTGATATTAGATCACAGCAGGTTTCTAGAGTAAGTGTGAAAACAGGAAATCTTATTTAATCCAGTCCAGGAAGGGAAAGTATTGCTGGTGGAAGGCTGCCGATTGGAAAAGGCCACTTGTGCCTCAGAATAATTAAGATAGGTTGTGAAACTATGGGAGCTGATTTGCCTCCACAGGGAACCTAAAGAATTAGAAAAGGAATCAAGAGCAAGTCACGAGTAGACCCTATAAAATGGGGTTAGCCAGACAATTTATCTGGTTAATGACCCAGGGATCAGGCAATTTGAAAGGGCCTAACCAGGTAAGCCCGGTCAAAATTGACCCGAATTCTCAGACTTACCTTGGAGGTGGTTTAGGAACCCAGGATAACTTACCGGGGTGTCCTCCTCTGCTAATTTGAAAGGACAAAATGGCTTACCCGGTAAATCTGGTGACATCAGCGCTTGTGAGCTTGCATCACCAAGGCAGCAGGTTGGCGGGAAGAGAGGATTGTGTGCAGAGCAGATTGGTGAACTGAGTTTTTAAAACGTGGTTGCAACGTGTTTATATACACTGTTGTTCCTTCATTGCTTAGAGCATACAACTCACAATGGGTTTTCAAAATGTTTCCCTGCTTTGTTATTGCACTACATGGTTGCAGGGCCAGCATACGTACATCCCTCCTGTCCGCCATTAGAACTGTGTAATTTGACTTCTGGTGGGACTTCGGCTGAGTGCATGATACATCACTCGCCACATCTTCGCAGGGGTGGTATTCCCCCTTGAATTGCCAGGTTATAGATTTAGCAGATAAATTAGCCTGTAGTTTGAAAGGACTGGGGAGGTGTTGACTACTCGGTAACCTCACCTGGGTCCTTGGAGGGCTATCCGGGTGTTGTAGTTCAGAAAGTCCTATTGGGACCACAAGGGGTCAACATGAAGTCCACATAAGTTAGGAAGTAATGCTTCCCTCCATCTCCAGTGTCAGCTCAGGTCTCGTTTCATGCACATCTTTCCAA
This sequence comes from Narcine bancroftii, assembly GCF_036971445.1. Classification (NCBI taxonomy): domain Eukaryota; kingdom Metazoa; phylum Chordata; class Chondrichthyes; order Torpediniformes; family Narcinidae; genus Narcine; species Narcine bancroftii. The sequence continues at coordinate 86,541,797 of NC_091472.1, read as the reverse complement.
GCAGGAGAGAGTAATTTACAACAGATTTCATATAATCCACTGCCTACCAATGAGATGACAATTTGTGCTCTCAGTTCTTGAGAGATCCTGTGCTGAGATGCATCAATACACAAAAATGCTGGAGAAACTCAGCAGGTCAGAAGGGTGGAAATTTGGTCTGTGTTTTGCAAGCTTCTTTTCCCCATACTACTACCAGCTTCAAGCATCCTCAATGTGGTGTCTGTGAGTTTCTTCCTGTTGCTACAAGCATAGTCAATTAATCAAAGACAAAATTCTCTGCAGAACATCATTAATTGAAGATAGCACACTGGTACAACAATGTATCAAGGTCACACTACATACTCAGTCTTCCTTTGCCAAATTAAATACTCTTAGCCATTAAATATTTACACATATGATATGATTCCTGCTCTAATTGGAGAAGCTATTGTCTATTTTCCTCAAGATGGATGACTGTCCTGCTATTCCCCAAAGCAACAACAACATAATTGGGCGGCACAGTTAGTGAGACGATTAGTGCAACGCTGTTACAGCGCTAGCGATCGGGACCATGGTTCGAATCCCACACTGTCTGGAAGAAATTTGTATGTTCTCCCCAAGTCTGCATGGGTTTACCCCGGGGACTCCTGTTTCCTCCCACCCTTCAAATTGTACCGGGGGTTGAAGGTCAATTAGGTGCAATTGAATGGCACAGACTCGTGGGCCAAAAGAGCCTGTTACCTTGCTGTATGTCTAAATTTAAATTTAACACTAATTTGGCACAAGTGAAGTGCCTGTATGTTTGGACAGAGCTGTCAACAGGACATCTTTCACCGAAGGAAGTAATTTCCAAAGTCTCTGGTACAACAATATATCAAGGTCTCATCATGCGGTGCATCCAGCTCTCAAAGTAACACATAGACTTATGTACAGTAAAACTCCTGTTATCTGGAATTCAAGCAACTGGCAGCTTCAAGCAACAACAACAACAAAAATCACAGAAAATATATAGGTAAAAACTATGGAAGTTCACCAATCACACAAAATGTAATCTCAAGGAACCAGAATATTCACTTATTCTGCATCTACGAATCCACTTCAGTGCCAGTACCAGGGGTTTTTACTGTATATATCATCTTTAAACAAGACCAAAATTTCTTGCATCTGTTTGCAGCCTAACAACATTCTCACAGTGAGACATGAGGACCCACTAGGATTTTTGCCACTAAGTGCCTGTGACTCAACTATTCACCCTGTAGTCAGGAGAGTAGATTATTGGAATGAAACCCATTGTAATTTCATGCTCGTCCAAACCAGCTGGGAACCATGAATTTAATTTTTTTTTTCATTTCTTATTTCACCCAACTGTCCCTGTGCCAAATTATTACAGGTCTCTGGGAAAGCACTTAAATGACTTAAAGAGGACATCATAAAGAAAACAGAATTGCATTTGGTTTGTAATGTTCAGGAAGCATTTGACAACAGAAATGCTTTCTGAATGGTAGCCAAAGATGTAGCGCAGGAAACAATGTTTCATGTACAGCAAGCTCCCAGAAACAGCTTAATAGTGACATTCAAATATTCTGTTTGCTTCAAGTTTAAGTGTAAGATAAAGATTGAACTGGGAGATCACTTCCTTTCTCTTTCTCTAAATAGTGCTGTGGTATTCGAACCCTCACCCTTTGGGATCAGAAGCAGCCATGCAGTTCATACTGAAAGCTGGGTTTTATAAAGAGACAGGCTTTGTCTAATGTTAGGGAAAGATTATGCTGATCAAGGCAGGATCTTCAGATGGTCATTTTCAAGGAAGGCCTTGGGGTAAAGAGGCCAGGTTTAAGCAGGGATCATCTGAGGTTACAAAATGAAAATCTGAAGGTATGCTACCAGTGGGGTAAAGAGGCCAGGTGTAAGCAGGAATTTCCTGAGGTTAGGAGATGAGCTACTAATTGTGTAAAGCAGACAGCATCTGATGTGCTAAAGAGCAGGTCAGGAAAGGGTGCAGAGACATCAGGGATGGGAGAGTTGGGGCAAACCCAGGGAGGGATTAGAAAATGGCTGAGAATTTTAGAAATATGGAGGCTAGTAAATGTAGGTCACAAAACAGCAAGGATTTTGGTTACAGTGTTTTAGCTGATTTTCAGTTCATAGAGGGAGGTGAGAGGATAGTCTAAAAAGCTTCTAGTTTAAGCACGAGAGGAACCGTCTGGAAGATCTAATGTCAAATTATCATGAACAGAAGAAACCTTCAACTACTCTGTTTATCCAAGTCAGAAATAACTGCAGGAAAAAGCAGGTATGACGACATCTATAGAGGGAGAAACTGAATCAACATTTCAGGTTCACGCCCTCATCAAAATAGTGTTTACAACATTTTCCAACTGGTATTGGGATGTAGCTAAAGGGAGCAGATTCTGGGTGAATGGTCCTAAAGGACCCCCATCATAAAGCATGTCCATCACCCTGGTCACAGCCACTTCACACTGCTAACTTCGGGCAGAAGGTACAGAAGACCAGCACATATAGGGAAAAGAACAGTTTCTTTCCAACAACCATCAGACTCTTGAACCTCCTCTTGGTACTTTATCCATAGACTGCTCCGACAGCACGACAGGCCTGTCTGCACTACTGCAAGTCATTTTTTTACATTAGGGTTACTGTGAATATTTGTTATGTCTTTTGTATTAATCGTCTCTTTTAATTTAATTTAATTAACTCACTAATCTACTTTTTCTTTACCTGTTCAACTGCAGCAAGTAAGAATTTTGGTGACTATATTCATTGTACAATTGTACATTGTTAATTGTACCATTAACTACATCTCCCCCTCCCTGTCAACCAAGAACTGTTCCATCTGTAGTCATCTATGCTTCCCAGACTGGTCACACCAATCACCCACAGAAATGAAGTACAAGCAGATCATCTCTGATCCAGGGGGAGTGCCAAAAGAAAGAGATAAAAGAAAATTATATTTATGAGACACCAAAATCATACAACTAAAATCAATTTTTTATTATCATGGGTTGTCAGTTTCAGTAGGGTTAAGCAATGATGGTGTGTTTAGTTTGACCAGCCTATAATCGAAGGGTTAGTGGGTAATCAGATTTGAGCTGTGTCATCAAGTTAATTTGCTCGATAAATGACTGGTTTCATGGTCCTGAATAATTCCAGTAGAAAAAAGAACATAGAATGAACCATGGAATGAAAAGATTTTTTTTCTCTCTGAAGTACCAACAAAGAGGCAGTCAGTGAAACCTTTGTAAAGTATGGAAATGTGAAGGTGAGCTGAATGCAGATATTGTATTTAGCGAGGGCATGAATTACAGAGATGTGTACAACTCCTGAATTGGTTTAGGCCACTACATACTTTTTGCATACTTGCAAAACGAATTAAGTTAGCATCTTCACATGGCTTTTTTTTTGAGAATAATGCGTTCTAAGATGCTAACCCCAATCTACTGGAGGAAAATGGGCCTAGCAGCATCAGTGGGAGTTCTCGACATTTTGGGGTAAAATCCATTCTTTTTCTTCCACTGATGCTGCTCGGTCTCCTGAGTTTCTCCAGCAGATTGGGTTTTGCTCTAGATTCCACCAGTTGCAGTCTCTCCTGTGTGTGCTTCAAATTCAAAGATGCTCTTATATTATGTCCTGCTATGAAAAATGCCACAAAATAATTATTGAGCCAAATCAATAAATCATGTATTACTTTAAATGTTTATGCCCATCCTGAGACCTCAACATGAACATTTTGTGCCTTTTGATTTCATTTATCAAGGCCATATGCCTGCCAGGTTGTAAAATATTAGCAATCATAGGTCTTGCCACAGATCTCTGGTGGATTGGGCTGGCAGTCTGCCTGGAACAGGAACATGGCTAGTTCTGGTTTGAAAGTGAATTATGCTTCATGCCATTGCTTTTTTTGTGCAGATGATCTGAGTGATAAGGAAGCAAGCGCCAAGGAATTACTGAAGGCCAAGCTCGGGCTGAAGCCCCTTAATAACAAGCTGGACTCAAAGCTGCACGTGAAGGTAAAAAAGACAAAGCTCTCAGATCTGCTGCAATGGTGGGATCATCATTGCAAGAGGTCATCGCAAGAAATTATACCATTCTTGTAGCATAGGTGAAATTTGGCCTGTCAGGTCTGTGCAGGTTCGGTCGTCCCATTCCTCTGCAGTCTCCTCCCAGCCGAGCAACTTACGTCCTTCCATTTCACTTTTAAAGACACTGATTCTTTGCCATTCTCACCCCACCACTTGCTTGCGGCACTGTTCCTGTCCCATATCTGAGATAGGTACAGTGCCTATAATAGGGGATGCTGAGGGTAGGTGCACAGGACAGAGATGAGGAGAAACATCTTGAGCCAGAGAGTGGTGAATTCTTCGCCGCAGACAGCTGTGGAGTCCGTCCTTGAGTATATTCAAAGTGGAGGTTGACAGGCTTTTGATTAGAGTCAAAGGTTATAGAGAAAAGGCAAGAGGGATTCAGCTATTATCTGAATGACAGATCAGACTCGATGGGCCAAATGTCGTAATTCTACTCCTGCGTCTTATTTCTTCCCTCAGATAGCTGTGAAACAGAGTGATTCTTCAGCTGAAAGAGAGCTCAGGAATCCCACTCAATTAATAGATTGCAAAGTGAGATGATAGCACCAAAGGATAAAACTGTGGAGATGTTCGAGATCAGCCAAGGTTCTACTGAAGTGCAGGGCAGGTTTGCTCCTGTTCCTGCTTTCTATGTACTTATTTTCTGGTGAAAAGTTAGTTCTGTAGGTACTGATGGTACGACAGAGCGCTGTTACATGGAGAACACATTCTGTTATTTAGCAAACAGAGGATTACAAATATTTCTGCTTCGACACACTGATCTGTTAATGATTTAATCTTGTTGCAAACTGATTATTTTCTAGGTTTTCTAATGAAATTACCCTCAAAGGTAAAAATAAGGATCCAGACCTATCTTTAAAAAATGAATGTGTGATGTTGTATTGCTATGGGGTGGAGGTTAACTGTTCCCACTGCAGGATTTGGGGAGATGTCAGGGAAATTGGATTGTTCAACAAAGGCCAGCACTGGCTGGATGGACAAGAAAATCTCCTGTCATAAAAATGCAATGATACCTTCCCGGAATTTTACTGCATACTGCAGAATCAAGCTTCTGCTTAAATTTATGGAGAGGTGTTGGGAATGTTATTGAGGTCAGAAGAGAAAAGAAGGAGGAAAAAGTGGAGGAGAGAGAGTGATAGAGTCCAAAGAGAAAAAAGGGAAATTCAGGAGGATGCAATGGGCTATCCTTCCACAGATTTAAGAAGGGTCAGGTGAAAGGAACCATCACAGAGTTCTACCATTACAACAGCATACAGATAATTCACATTGTTGCCCTGTGTCTCTGACAATGTAATGGACCCAGAGACTGTTATTGCTTGAGGCAGGTATGCAGAACACGTCAGTGGAATCATATTGATAAATTACTTTTGTACAAAGGTTTCCATCCTTTCTCATTAGTGATTTAAATAGGTTGAGAAGATCTACCTTAATCTCCTGACGATGCTTCCATTCATGCAGCCAAGAACCATATGGTTTGGTTTCAATTTCTCCTGATGCGACGAACTTCAGTAAAACTGACCATTTGTTATCTGAAGAGGTACTGGGCTTCTCCTCCAGGAAAAACAAGGACTGGTTCGACGAAAACAGCCAGGAAATCCAGGAGCTGCTGGCAAAGAAGCGAGCTGCCCACCAGGCTCAGCTTACAAAGCCGTCCTGTCCAGAGAAGAAACAAGCCTTCAGTCGCGCATGCAGCCATCTTCAGCGCAAACTCCGGGAGATCCAAAATGAGTGGTGGACTAGCCTCGCCAAGCGAATCCAGCTCAGCGCGGACATTGGAGACTTCAGGGTTTTCTACGAGGCTCTAAAGGCTGTGTACAGCCCCTCACCCCAAGTCCAAAGCCCGCTGCGCAGCTCAGATGGCAAAGTCCTCCTCAGCGACAAGATCTCCATCCTCAACCGATGGTCAGAACACTTCCAATCTCTTTTCAGTGCCAACCGCTCAGTCCAAGATTCCGCACTGCTCCAGCTCCCTCAACAGCCCCTAAGGCTAGAGCTGGATGAGGTCCTCACCCAGGATGAGACATATAAGGCAATCGAACAACTGAAAAGTGGCAAAGCAGCAGGTATGGATGGAATCCCCCCAGAGGTCTGGAAGGCAGGCAGCAAAACTCTGCATGTCAAACTGCATGAGTTTTTCAAGCTTTGTTGGGACCAAGGAAAACTGCCTCAGGACGTTCGTGATGCCACCATTATCACCCTGTACAAAAACAAAGGCGAGAAATCAGACTGCTCAAACTACAGGGGAATCACGCTGCTCTCCATTGCAGGCAAAATCTTCGCTAGGATTCTCCTAAATAGAATAATACCTAGTGTCGCCGAGAATATTCTACCAGAATCACAGTGCGGCTTTCGCGCAAACAGAGGAACTACTGACATGGTCTTTGCCCTCAGACAGCTCCAAGAAAAGTGCAGAGAACAAAACAAAGGACTCTACATCACCTTTGTTGACCTCACCAAAGCCTTCGACATCGTGAGCAGGAAAGGGGTTTGGCAAATACTAGAGCGCATCGGATGCCCCCCAAAGTTCCTCAACATGGTTATCCAACTGCACGAAAACCAACAAGGTCGGGTCAGATACAGCAATGAGCTCTCTGAACCCTTCTCCATTAACAATGGCGTGAAGCAAGGCTGTGTTCTCGCACCAACCCTCTTTTCAATCTTCTTCAGCATGATGCTGAACCAAGCTATGAAAGACCTCAACAATGAAGACGATGTTTACATCCGGTACCGCACGGATGGCAGTCTCTTCAATCTGAGGCGCCTGCAAGCTCACACCAAGACACAAGAGCAACTTGTCCGTGAACTACTCTTTGCAGATGATGCCGCTTTAGTTGCCCATTCAGAGCCAGCTCTTCAGCGCTTGACGTCCTGTTTTGCGGAAACTGCCAAAATGTTTGGCCTGGAAGTCAGCCTGAAGAAAATTGAGGTCCTCCATCAGCCAGCTCCCCACCATGACGACCAGCCCCCCCACATCTCCATCGGGCACACAAAACTCAAAACGGTCAACCAGTTTACCTATCTTGGCTGCACCATTTCATCAGATGCAAGGATCGACAACGAGATAGACAACAGACTCGCCAAGGCAAATAGCACCTTTGGAAGACTACACAAAAGAGTCTGGAAAAACAACCAACTGAAAAACCTCACAAAGATAAGCGTATACAGAGCCGTTGTCATACCCACACTCCTGTTCGTCTCTGAATCATGGGTCCTCTACCGGCATCACCTACGGCTCCTAGAACGCTTCCACCAGCGTTGTCTCCGCTCCATTCTCAACATTCATTGGAGCGCTTTCATCCCTAACGTCGAAGTACTCGAGATGGCAGAGGTCGACAGCATCGAGTCCACACTGCTGAAGATCCAGCTGCGCTGGGTGGGTCACATCTCCAGAATGGAGGATCATCGCCTTCCCAAGATCGTGTTATATGGCGAGCTCTCCACTGGCCACCGTGACAGAGGTGCACCAAAGAAAAGGTACAAGGACTGCCTAAAGAAATCTCTTGGTGCCTGCCACATTGACAACCGCCAGTGGGCTGATATCGCCTCAAACCGTGCATCTTGGCGCCTCACAGTTTGGCGGGCAGCAACCTCCTTTGAAGAAGACTGCAGAGCCCACCTCACTGACAAAAGGCAAAGGAGGAAAAACCCAACACCCAACCCTAACCAACCAATTTTCCCCTGCAACCACTGCAACCGTGTCTGCCTGTCCCGCATCGGACTTGTCAGCCACAAACAAGCCTGCAGCTGACGTGGACATTTACCCCCTCCATAAATCTTCGTCAGCGAAGCCAAGCCAAAGAAGAAGACTCGGAAACTTCACTGGTTTGGCATTTGACTTACTGGGTTGCCAGTTCCCACACTTCCATCCACTTGCTAAGATCTCAGTTCTAATGCTGCCTTTCTACTCACCAGGGTCCCAACTTCAACCTATTAATTCCTTTATACCAAATGCACCCAGCTGCATTCAAATGTTTGCTCTGAAGAACATGTTACGAGCCCCAAGGTCCCCAAAACCCAGCACAATAGATATTCACCACGACAAATAGTTACTTACGCAAAAGTTGTTTTAATTATCTTTAAACATGAAAACAGAATCAAACTTTAACTTATCTCTATTTTTAACTTACCTAACTTAACCCAACTTAACCCCCTTCTAATTCTAAGAGCACGTGTAAATTTAAGAAAGTTCTTAGTTTCACAGTCCAATCTCACTTCTCATTCATCCAAGTTCTCCGGTTGCAGGCAATTCTTATACTGTGCACAGAATTTAACATGTATAAAGTTCACCAAGTTTTGGTGCTCGAATGGTAAATGGTTACCACTCAGGAAGGTTCTTGTAGGTTTGCAGAGAGAGATGTGTGGTTCCAGGATTTCCACATCTGAGGTACCACCATTAGTCACCTCAAGTCTTGCTGATGAAACTTGTCCCATCAGGTTCTCCAGATAATAATCTCTTTATTTCAGGTTACCGCAGAGTTCCTTTCTGTTCCACTTATTCCAAGAGAAACATTAGACAGCTCATTTTCTCCTCTTGCATGACACACAAGAGTAGTCCATCCTCCACTCTGGAGCTTCTGTTTCAGTTCTAACAGGCTTCTCCTGGCTGACACTGTTCAGTCTCCCTCTCTCTCTGAGACACTGAGACTCTCAAACTGCCAGAAAGCCCGCATGTCTCTTTCTCTCTCTCTCTCCTGCAAAAAAACACCTGACTTTCTCCAGCAAACAATAGAAGTCAGTCTTCTGGTTCATCTGTTGTTTTTAAGTAAACAATAACCCATTAGTGACCTTTCTGTGATCACTCCAAAACTCTGCAAAGAGCTTTCAATAGATATAATGTCTCCTGCTTGTTAATTTAAAGGCAATTATTTCCACAGTTTCTGTAAAGTCACTCATAATATGAATTCTCCAGTATTTTTGTAGTTTTATAGTGTGTGTATGTATGCAATCTACTCTATTTTTCCCAGTTTATCTCCCAAAAATATTTCTATATATTCTGTCACAAACAAATTAATCAAAATGAAGCAGAGAGTGAAAACCATTATCCATAAGCCACTTAAACTGTTCAAGTAGGATGGATAAGGGAGAGGTTGTGGATGTTGTGTATTTGGATTTTCAGAAGGCCTTCGATAAGGCCGCATAAGAGGCTGTTTAATAAGATGAGAGCCCATGGAATTACAGTAAAGATATCAGATTGGGTGGATCATTGGATGATAGGCAGAAAGCAAAGGGTGGGGATAAAGGGATCATGTTTTGGTTGGTAGCTGGTTACTAGTGGTGTTCTGCAGGGGTCTGTGTTGGGACCGCTTCATTTTACATTGCACATTGATGATTTTGATTATGGTGTGAATGGTTTTGTGGTGAAGTTCGCAGATGATACCAAGACAGGTGGTGGAGTAGCAAGTGTTGAAGAAAATAAAAGGCTGCAGAGAGACTTGGACAGCTTAGGAGAGAGGGCAAAGAAATGGCAGATGAGGTACAATGTTGAGAAATGTATGGTTGTACATTTTGGAAAAAGAAATAGCAGATTATTGTTTGGATGGGGAGAAAATCCAAATTTTGAAGTGCAAAAGGACATGGGGGTTCTTGTGCAGGATACTCTAGAGGTTAACCACCAGGTTGGATCAGCAGTAAAGAAAGTGAATGCTATGTTGGCATTCATTTCAAGAGGAGTAGTGTATAAGAGTAAAGAGGTGTTCATGAGGGTCTATGGGTCACTGGTGAGACCTCATTTGGAGCACTGTGTGCAGCTTTGGGCCCCTTATCATAGAAAATATGTAATAATATTGGAGAGAATACAGAGAAGATTTACCAGGATCATTCCTGGAATACAAGGGCTAACATATGAGGACCATTTAGTAGCCCTTGGATTGTATTCATTGGAGTATAAAAAAATGAGAGGGAATCTCATAGAAACATTTTGAATTCTAAAAGGCCAGAGTAGATGTGAATAAGTGAGTGAATCCAGGACAAGAGGGCAAAAATACCCATTTAAAACAGAAATGAGGAGAAATTTCTTTAGCCAGAGGGTTGTGGATTTGTGGAATTCACTGCCACATGCAGATGTGAAGGCCCAATCATTGGGGGAGTTTAAGGAGGAGATTGATAGGTATCTAATTAGTCAGGGTATGAAGGAATATTTGGAAAAGGCCGGAATTTGGAACTAGATGTGAGGTTTAGCTCAGGGTGGATTTGCACAGCGGACTCAATGGGCCGAATGGCCTATTTCCATTCATTTTTCTTGTGATCTTGATACAAACACAATTACATCTAAAATACAAGAACTGGCATCTCAAGAGAGAGTCTTCATCAAGACTCACAGAGGTAAAAGTCCAACCTGGCATTAACCCGAATTTGACATTGCTAAGATGTCTAGCTCAGCCATCTTAGGCACAGAGTACTAAGGTTGGAGATTCAAGCTGGCTACCACAGCCAACCACAATGGATCTAACAGCAGCAGAAGATAGCCAATTTGATTGTATGAAGTTTGCAGAGCATTGCTACAAATTTGAGTTGCTGATTTTCCCAGCATTGTGTTTTTACTTCAATCAGTGTCTGCAGACTTCCCTGTTTTACTCAAGACCGATTTCTTTCTCTTTAGGAAAAAAAATCTCATAGATTCCTCTTTTAATTTTATTAAAAATTGTATAATTCACAGTAACAATGCCGACACTTCTCCCGTCCCTTTTACAGACTGATAAATTGTGGAGCCATTCAGACTCTCTTTACGAGAGTAATGCAGAATCCAAAAGGGTGAAGGGAAGTGAACAGATTGGATAAATCAGACTTGCTTTTCCTTCACTTTTGCAGATTAAAGTCAGTGTGTTTGAAGAGTTTGAGACTGTTAAAGGATTTAATGCTTGGTTGGTAGAAACTGCTTATCCTGGTGATGATTGAGGAGTATAGTTTTGAGATGGTGATGTGAACAAGTCCAAAATAAAATGGCATTAAATTAGAACAAAGCTGTTGACAGTCAACAAGGGCGCAAGAAACATGGAAAAATCACTTTCCCCCCAAAATCCATTGGTGTAATTAAAAATTTCAAAATTTTTTTTCCTTTGGCAAAGAATATTAAGATTATAAGTTCCAAGCAGACTTGAGGGGTCGGATAGCCTCCTGATCTAATGTATGCTGCACGCCGAATGATATATTTTCCTTATTTCTTGGTAAAGAGGTCAGCAACTAGAACGTGCAGTCTGGGTGATATGAAGACCTTCACTAGAGACCTTCAAAGCCTGGGGTTGGCTTCACACATGGGAACAGACAGCTCATCGCGGTATCGACGTCTCACTCTTGGTAAGAAGCAATGACCAGTGGGCAATCAGTGTTGGTGAATTTTGCATCCAAATTCCAAAATATCTCTCCTGGCTCCTGAATGTGTTTGACCAAAGGAGGAAAGTCTTCATGCAGTGTCAAGAAGATAAAGAAATACTTTTATAATAATATCAGGATGCTGCGCTCAGCATTTGGCTCTATATTCTTCAGGCCCATATCATCACTTACCAATGATCAAACCTATTAGGATTTCAGGACCATTGTGAGAAGGACCCAACAAACATGCAACCCTGCCTATAGTGAGGCTGCATCAGCGAGCACAGAAAAGGAAAACAAGCACTAGGGAAAATCAGGGGAGGGGGTGGTCTGACTCTAAATCAGGACTATTTGCTCAGCAACCGCAGTCCCCTGGTAGAATTTAACATTACTGTCTCTCATAGTCATAAAAGTTCTCTGCAAATAAAGATTCCACCTGTTCCTTTGTGATTTCACAGTGATTTGACACTCCATCTACTGGCATTTTGTGGCATTACATGGCCCTGGACAATACTTGTTTTGCAGTTCTCTCAGTTTCTTCCTTCCTCTATTTGGCATGAAAGCTTTGAAGCACCTAAAATCCCAGCTGCAGCTGTAGAACAATCAGACATTGGCCCTCTGGTGTTCTCTAATGCTACTCGATATTTATTATAATAAATTAAGCATAATAGACCAGCAAGATTGATCAGCATAGGACTTCAAATGAGAAACCATTTCATTATCACCACTGAAAAGGGTTCACAATATTTATCTCACCATAAACTCCACCTGTATAATGTGAAGTGAACAGCAGGATCCCCCAGCCAATCTAAATTGGAATGGGCAATAATTTTTTAATTTAGACATACAGCATGGTAACAGCTCCTTCTGGCCCACGAGCCTGTGCTGATCAAAAACACCCAAATGACCTACAATCCCAGCACGTTTTGAAAGGTGGGAGAAGCAGGAGCACCCGGAGAAAACCCAAGTAGACACAGGGAGAATGTACAAACTCCTTACAGACAACGCAAACTCGAGTCGTTGGCGCTGTAATAGCACTGTGCTATCCATGGTCAATTGCACTCATCGGCTGTATGGAAAGCCAAGCATGCTATCATGGAGTACAATGCTAAGCTCAGCGGTGTAGCACACAACAGCACAATACTTCTCGATGTGTTAAACATGTTCTATGCTCGCTTTGAACAGGGAAGTGACATCCACATCGATTGCCACAAGCAAAGTTAGATCCGCAGAAAGTGACTGGTCCAGATGTGTCCTGAGAGTCTGTGCAGATCAACTGGTGATTGTAATTACAGACATGTTCAATGTCTCTCCATAACAGGTCACAGTTCTCTCTTGTGTCAAGGCCACCATTAGATGAAAAGCACAATAACCGGTCAAAATGACGATTGACCAGTGACTCTGACATCTACCCTCATGAAGTACTTTGAGAGGCTAGTCATGGCTCACATCAACTCTTGCCTACCATTTATATAATATAATTAATAATCTGAGATTGTCTCAAAACATTTTACAATCAATGAAGAAAACATGGCAGGATTGATAATCCAATTTCAGTGACATTGATTGAGGGAGAAGTAATTTTCAAGACTCTAGGATCTTGGTTCAACAGCTTACATTTGGCATCTCTGGCAGAGCTGCCTTTCTTCGGCCGAGCATGGAAGGTCAGCCAGATTTTGCCTCTCAAGTCTCTGGAGGACTCAAGGCTAGAACCCTATGATTCAGAAAGTGGCAGTAAGAAGCTTCCATGCCAACAAGTGTCCCTGCGCACATAATCTGAGCTCTGTACGACTGTCAAACTTGCAGGCTTCTGTGAGCCAAGTAAGAGTTCGGGCAACTCTAATACATTAGAGAGATAATTTTGCTTCATCAGCAAGCATGAGGAAATATTAAACATTAATTGGCCTTTGAATCCGAACAATGATTGGAAGTGATTGAAAGGATTGTACACTCTGATCTTTTAAAATGAAATGTAAATTCTGGTGGCACTGCTACCAAAGGCTCCAGTCAGACTGGGTCCATTTGGCGTCAATGACAATGTACCAAGAATGTGTATTGTGTTAGTGATTTGGGAGATTGTACACTCAAACAATGCTGCAATGGGGAATTTTTTCTGAGACACTATTCTTGATTTTCAGCTTCTTACATTCCTTCTTCGTGTGATCAGAATGGGAATTTGAAGGATATGGTAAGAGTCTCTTTATTCATACACAGGTAATGCTTGTCACAATCAAGACTGCTATTTATTAACGGCCTCTGGCTGGTGCGAGGGCAGAAACGAGCTGCTTTTCAGAGCAGAATGTTTCTAAATTGCTGTAAAATCCAGGATTTAGATTTAGCAATGATGAAGGAACTATGATATGTTTCATAGCTGGGAAACATTGTCTGACTTGGGAGGAATTCTTAAGCAGCTGCTGTTCTTGTCCGAGATGCTACAGGTCACAGGTTAGAGTGATATTGTTGAAGAAATATTGGAAAATTGCTCTGGAAAAAAGTTTGGTTTAATAAAGGGAAGTTTAATAAGAGAAAGTTTAATTTAATAAGTGAGTGTTGTGCCTTGGATTTTCAAAAGACGTGATGGCGTGGTACAAAGAAGGTTGATGGGAGAAATTAGCATGGATGAAGAATTCACAGAGGGAAGATAGGAAATGAAAACTGACAATACATGAGCCTCTTTCAGGCAGGCGGGCTGCTACCGGTTGAATGCAATTAGGATCTGTTCTGCCACCTCATTTAATGATGAGCCACACTGTGAGTCAGGCACAAGCACAGTCCAACCCAGTCTCCTCACTTGTGGTCGGTGTGTTGAGACAGGCTGCAATGCAAATATCCACGAGCTCCCGCCATCTCTTCAATCAATAGATTCATGTGGATGACCAAAAGGGCTAACAGTGCAGCTCACCGCTAACTCCCGCCCGCTGATGGCCTATGGAATAATCAGAATACCTCATAACATAGTAGAGTTCAAATCATTCTCAGTATTTTCCAGTGCTCTGGGCAGACTTTATAACCAACATATTTAACAGATTTTCTTTTATGCCTTTTTTCAAAAAAGCCAGATCATTATGAAACTAATAATTAGTTTGGGATATAATAGCAAACGGGCAGTTATAGATCAGCTTGAGAAATGCTGCTAATCTGAAGGAAAATAAAACAAGACCCAGCTCTATTTTTGTTGTGAAAATCAAGGTTGGGTTAGTATTGAAGCAAGCATCATGTTATACTTTGTTACAGATACATCACCTCCAGTTTAAATGTCAGAACTGTCTTTCAATGTAGCTTTTCTCAATTTCAAGCGTGAATCGACCAATGAAGTTTAGTCACAGTTGTGTTTCGGAACTCCTGGTGCCAATTTACATATAGCAAGTTGCTACCGGCACTAATAAGATAATGATTTAATAATCTCTAGCTTAACAGCCATTTTTAAAGGATCAGGAAGGGAAGGCATGGATGGACCTATCCCTGACAGAGCTCAGGGAAAGCAGTCAAAGAAATCCAGTCCTATTTCCTGATTGGACTTGCCCTTCTGTTAATTTATATCTACATTTCTGTTCGAATTAGCTTGGAAGAGGAAATGAGCTTTATTGTTATTACTGCAGACTTGCCTCTACTTTCAAATTTCATGACTGGTGATGAGGTGCTGTAAACCTATCACTGATGGGTATCTGAAGCTGAAGATAGGAACACATTACACTGAAATATTAACTAAAGAAAATAACATTAAAATAGCAATGCTCTGTCCACAGTGCTCTCAGTTTGATTATGCAAACACCAAAACAAAACCTTCCCTGCTTTTCCTACAAATGTGAAGAAAATCAATGATTCTCTGATTACTCCCAAGTCCTTCAAAGTGAAGTCTGTGGTATTTTATTCCAGTATCTCAGGATAACATCTCTTGTTCTGTGGCTTTGTTTCTTTAGGTGGATACCAAAGAACAGAGGCACAAATCTCTAGAGGAAATGAACACAGACGAAGTCTGTGAATGGTTTAAAAACCTTGGCCTGCAGAGGTGTATTCCCTTCATCAAAGGTGACATTTGCTCCAGGATCATTTTAGGCAGATGTTGTGATACTTTACAAACTTTCTCTGTGTTTATCCATTCATAATTGTTGTCTTAAGTGGTCATGATGCTGTTAATAGTTCACTCCACATCAAACCTCTAGATCATAGGACAAAAAATTCCTGTGTCATGGCCAGCTGTAAGTTATTATAAACATCTCTGCAAATGGAACCAGATGGTCAGTCTCACAAGAGCCATCAGAATATTCTTTTGCTACCAATCTCTGCAACCTCCTCCAACAGTGCAAGCCTTGAAGAAACCTCTGCTCCTTTAGTTCTGGTCTCCTGATCATCTGCAGCTTTATGTATTCTTTCTGTGGTCATGCCTTCAACTGCTTATGGTCTCAGTTATGTACTTCTTTCCCTAAATCTCCCTGCCTCTTTGTATCTCATCCTCCTCCACTCTTTAAAGACTGTAAGAGCCACCACTCCAACCAAGTCTGATAGTAATTCTTTCCAATATCACCTTGATGGCTCAGTGCAAGCTGTCAGCCAGCTCCTCTTTCCATTCAAAGACGAAAACTTGAAGCAGGACACTGCCCGACACCAAGACATAAAAGATCAATCCTCACTCAAGTGCAGAAAAGTTAGCTTTGCTAGCATTTATCCCACAAGCAACATCACAACAAGTATTTAACCTCTTCCATCACAATGGTCCCAAGGTAGTCCTTCTCTCAACCTATTTCAATGAAGGCAGGGCTGGAGTGAAATGAATTTACAATCTCCAACCAGTCAATAACTCATCAGTGGATGGAGGTAAAGGGATACCTATCCCAAAACCCCATCTTCCCAACTCATCACTCAGCAACAGATGTACCCTCAGTGATCCAGATGTCTTGAGGTCTCCCACCAAGGTGGGATATCATGGAAGAAATGTCGTACTTTACCCTTGACCTTGACTATGTTCCATGTTCCATATTTCATGCAAGGCCCAGGACTGCCAGTTCTAAATCCTTGCTCCATAGTGCATCATGTGCTTCAGAATATTACTTTATCAAGGCTTTAGATAAAATGGTTCAAGTCCTCTTACAGCACGACCAATTAGAAAGTTCTAGGCCAGTGAACTTCCTTATGCAGCACATGCAATATGTAGGATGGAGACAGTTACATCCTGTCCCCTGCACCTCTTTTGAATTAGCCCAACATTTTCTCTCCTCAAAAGATGCTATGGGACTATGAGCAACCACTCATGAAACAACGGAAATTTAACACTTTCTTAAAATGATACACAGGAGACTGCAGGTGTTGGAATCTGAACACACTTGCTGGAGGAGGTTATTGAGTTGAGCAGCATCAGTGGGAGAAAATGAATGGTCAATGTTTCAGACCCTTCATCAAGACTGTTGCTGTTCGAACCGCTAAGTTCCTCCAGCTGAATGTGTTCAGCTTAGTACTTCCTTCGATTGCTGAGCGATGGAATTCAGTGATGATAAAGAGGTTAGAACTAGGAGAACGAGGAGATTTTAGTTGTTAGTTTGTGGAGGATGAGAAGGATTAGGACACTTGAGGCCATCAGCGAGTAGTGGGGTAAGGGTGGAGACATCATGGTTAGTGCTGCTGCAGACAGCTTTAGTGACCTAGTTTTGATCTTGACCTTCCTTGGACACTACCTCTGTGAAGTTTGCACTTTTTCCCTGTGGTGTGGTCTTCCCCTTGGTTTTCCATTTTCTTTCCACATTCTAATGATAGGTCAGAATAGTCACTGTAAATTGCCTGTAGTATAGATAGGTGACAGGAAAATTGCAGGGTTGGGGAATGGATTGGTATTGATGGGCATATCAAGTAGAATAGACTTCAGGGAGATCAGAGGGGATCTGCGACTAGTTTTGATGGACTAAATGGCCTCCTTCAATGCCTTAAGAAAATTAAGTATGAGGATGTGAGGAATGCAAATGATACTGATGCATTTCCAAACCATGAGCCAATGACGATCACAGCCTAGGGAGAGACAGAGTTCGAAATCAAATTTTGCTCCTTGATGTAGGGCTCAATCTCAAAACATCAGTTATTCATTTTTATCTTTGCTATATAAAGGATACTTTTTGACCTGCTCAGTTTCTCCAGCATTGTGCTTTCACTTTGCTCCATAAGGGCTGCTGTTCCTAATAACAAAGGAGACCAAGGAGCCATTGATTAAATAAAATTATGAGGGCTTTGGGTTAAGTGTTGATTGTTTTAAGTGGTTACAAAGTTTGGACAAAGGGGCCTCTCTAAAAAATGAAATGGAAAAGATCAGAGCAGAGACTGAAAGGTTATGAGATTGGAAAATTCATTTCCAAAGTTAGTGATTGAAGTGGAGATTAGGACAACATTTAGGAGTATGTAGCCATGTGACTGAAGGAGAAATAAAAAAACCAAAATGAACAGATTTAAGATTTTTGGTTCTGTGAGAGGAGAAACTCAGAATAGCCAGTTTCTGTGTGTTAGTGCAAAGGAAGCAAGACAGGAAAAAATAATGTTCCAGTACAGGAGATAACCCCTGCAATGAGTCTGCAGCTTCATGATGGGCAGTCATTTCACAGTACATCTCTACTTTTTTATTTCCCTTCACAGAATAAGTACTGACAATAGTGTGGTGTCCAAGCTTATTGGCAGGAGAATTACCCATTCTAGCCAGCATGCGCAGGGATCTGTCACTGTACAATCAGGTGAGCAGAATAATGAACTGCTCAATAGCCATGCCTTGAAATTATAGCATGACTTAAACAACCTCGGGACATCCCAAAACAACAGTTCAAAAGGAGGCACATTTTAAATGTTGAAGAAAAAAAAGTTTTAATTGTGGCACCAAAGAGATCGGATTCCTTTTTATGTTGAAGTAGCATCATAGAACCTCTCAACTCCAAGCAAGAGAGTAGACAGGACCTTGGTTTTATATCTCATCCAAGAGAGCACTGAAGGTGGATCATTCCCCCAATATTACACTGCTGTTCTGGATGTTTGTGCTCTGACATGCAACTTAAAGACACAAATCAGTAGCAAAAGTGTTTTTTTTTTAATTTAAGATTTAAATTTAGCCATACAACATGGTAACAGGCCCTTCTAGCCCACAACTCCATGCCGACCACTTCCACCCAATTAGCCTACAACCCCCATAGGAGGAAACTGGAGCGCCCAGAGGAAACCCAAGTTGACATGGGGAGAATGTCCAAACTCCTTACAGACAGCGTCGAATTTGAACTCAGGGCGCTGGCGCTGCACTAACAACTACGCTAACCATGCAATTATTATCTAAGCCATGGCTAACATTAACATGCAGCACCATTCCAGATATTCTCACCACATCTGTTTTAAATCCTTCTGGAATGTAATACAACCTCCGCTACCTTATCCCCACCCCCAACCCCATTTCACACTCATTTATGGCCTCAAGCCAGCTGAATCTTTGCAACTAAACTTATAAAAGCCAAAATACTGTCAGATATTTTTCCCCATGGATTCGTTTTAATTGGAAAGTGTTAAGTTCCACTTTTCATTTCTGCAACTCAGAGGCTAAATTGCAAGGACACCAGCTTGCTGCAATTGACTTGGATATCCTTGACCTACTCCAGCTAGCAACTACAGAGGAGAAAGAGAGTCTGTTATCCTCGATTTACAAAGAACTCCATCCAATGGACACCACCAGTCAAAACTTTGACAAGCTCCTTGGTAAGAAATGGCTTGCTGTTAGCATTGCATCGGATTTTAGTCTTTGAGTGAACAAGGAGAAGCTGGAGAGATTCAAGATCCCAGCATTTGCTGTCCTTGTGCTTTCTTGAATTTGTTTTGCCAAGAGCTGAAATGCGACTGAGGCTCTCAGGAAGAAGGTGTGATCCTTGAAGTGGAATTGGTGAGAAAATCACAGAGAAGAGAGATAAAGACAGCAACAGGGTAAAAGGTGTCATTAACGGGATAGAAATGAAAGAGTCCTGTCAAATTAGAAAAACACAAAAGCTGCAGGTACTGGAAATGTTGTTTGTCAGGAAGAAACCCAGTTGGTGCCATCAGGATTGATCCTTCAGATTAAAACCATGAATAATGTGCAAACACTTAATGAATTTGCACACAGAACATAGCACAGGCCCTTCAGCCCCTGATGTTTTGCCGAGCGATGTAAACTTACTCCACAACAATCTAATTTTTCCCTATGCTACACCCATTACATCCATAATCCTCTATTCCCCTTACATCCAGGTGCCTATCAAAGAATCTTTTAAATTGTCCCCATTGTACCAGCCTCCCCCCACCATCCCCAGCGATGTATTCCACACACCCACCACTCTCCAAGTTAAAAAAAAACCTACCGCTGGCATCCTCTAAACTTTCCTCCACTCACCTTTAACAGATGTCCTTTGGTATTTGCTATTGTCACTTTGGGAAAATAATCCCCTTTTAGGTGTATTTAAACTAAAGATGCTAATGTCTTGATTAAAACAGGACCCAAAGAAATTGTGCAAAGCCATCTCATGTTAAACTTCCTCTGAGAACATTTCAATTCTACACAACCAAAGCAAAGCTGAAATACTGTCATGAAGTTTATAAGGAAAATACACAGCCATCCCAAATTTAAATGCCAGATAAGAACCATTGATAGGTAATGATTGACAAGACCAGTAGCAACACCAGAACAGGCTTGTCAGAATTTCTATGGCAACTTGTGCGATTTTGTGACTGGGCCCATCTGTTGTGAATTTTAACTCATGTTGTGAGTTTACTTTGAGCTCATGACTGGTTACGTGAGGCATGAGCTCCAGGAGATGGTAGCACTGTCATTGGCCTTGAGCAATAGTAGGGCAAACGGATCGATACAAAGTTAAACAAGGTGCCTGTGCACTTTTATCAACTTAGTAACTCACACAGTGGAGACAAAAGCGAAATGGGTGTCTGCACATGACCTTATTGCATCCCAGAATAAGTTCAGCAATGCATTGTCTCAACAGGGCAAAACCCAACACCTGTCAAAATGTGCCCAGAGTTGTTATTTTGTGGCTTGAGATGCCACCAAGTGAAACAAAGGCTGTCTTGGTCAGATCTGCAGGAGGAAATCCCGTAAAAAATATTAATTATCAAAAATAGTCACCTTGAAGACAAAGAAGTAACTCCAGTTTTCTCAGAGTTTTGATTGATCAGTCTCAGAAAGCTTCTCTTTTTTTTAAAAAACTTTATTTAAGATTTTATAACATGAATAACATATAGAATTACATTAAAAAAAATTAAGAATAAAATAATAAAATTACAATACAGTATCAGTAATCTAAATAAACTATACCCTCCCCAATAATTATTACACATTAATAACCCAACTCAAATTAGTCCAACCACCCCTTCCCCCAAAATAAAGAGTGAAGAATTAATAAAGTTAATAATATATGTGAGAAAAAAACCCACTTACAAAAAAAAACAAAAACATAACCGATTAAAATACTAACAAAAAGAAAAGTAATTAATACTAAGATATCAGACTTAAAAAACATATTTAAATCAAACTTAAATGCATATATTTAACAAACGGAATTAAGATGAAACATATATTTAACTCAAACTTAATATAAAAAATTAGTAAAGTTAGTAACATTATCTATAAAAAATTCTTAAACAATAATCAATTCTTAAAAAAAATTGTAGCATGAAAAAAAAAGAAAAAAAAACCTTTCTCTATAGAGATAAATCTTCACCAAATATCACTAAGTTCACATCGATCATCATATTAGTCACATAAACCACCATCTTAAAACAAAATTCAAACCTCATTAAGCATTGTACAATTCAATTTTAGTACTCTTCCACCATTTTTCCCTTTTACTCTTGAATAGTTATCCAATAAAACCTCCAATACCACATTTAAATATCCCCAATCATTACGTTAAAATTCAGATATCCAAATAATAAAAACACATCTACAATGAAATCTATATCTTCAACAAATGGAGCATAGACCACAAACAAAATTCAAGCCTCATTAAGAATTGTACAATTCAATGTATAACTTTCACCATTATTCCCTTCGTTCTATAACTAAAATAGCAAAATAATATACACCAGAATTACCACTCCTTTCACCTTAAAGAAAAAATATTTAAAAAAACTTATCCATCCCATTCACATTTAAATTTCAAATATTCCTTATCTACTGAATAAACTTTACAAAAAAAACCACATCAATTTTTAGTTTTTTAAACAATCAAATACTTTCTTATGCTTTTTTTTTATATTTAAACAAAAAAAAACCCTTCACTCTTTAATCTAATAATACCAAAAAAAAGGAAAAAAAATGGGTAGGAGGTTAAAAATACCCCCTCCCGTCTAAACCGCGCAATGCGGTAACTCCCAAAAAAAAATGGGTGTGAGATAACTCACACGTAGCAGATGACTTTCAGGAAATAGTGCCTATCCAGTTCTTTCCCCCAACTCTCACTTCATCTTAAACTAACATCATCATTATTTAATATCTCTTTTTTAAAAAAAAACATTAGAAAAAAAAAGGACAACTCTTCTTTTAATCAGCTCCAACTGCCGAGTCACCATTACAACCATTCCTTCTTGGAGCACGGCTCTTTTCTTCCATCTCTTGTCTCCTTAGAGATCGCAGCGGACTATGTCTCTGTTGAAACTGAGTAATTGGCAGCTCTTGAGCAAATGCTATAGCTTCCTTTGGAGAATCAAAGAACTTTGGTTGACAACCATCTTGGAAAACCTTCAAAACAGCTGGATATCTAAAGGTTGCCTTGTAACTTTTCTTCCACAACAACTCTTTAGCAGGATTGAATTGCCATCATTGGAACATAACTTCTTGACTCAAATCCGCATAGAAGAAAACTCGATTATTTTGAATCATCAAGGGTGATTTTCTCTGTTGTGCATTTCTAATAGCCACTCGTAAAATTATTTCTCTGTCGTAATAATTCAAACAACGAACCAAAACAGGTCTTGGACTTTGACCTGAAATAGGTCTTCTACGCAAGGCTCTGTGAGCATGTTCCAGTATTATACCTTCCAGGAAATGTTCTTGATCCAGCACCTGCGGAATCCATTCAGTAAAAAATTTTCTTGGGTCTGGTCCCTCCATACCTTCCGGCAAACCAATAATCTTTATATTGTTCCGTCCGGATTGGTTTTCCAAATAATCAATCTTTTTCACCAAATTTTTATTTTGAGTTTGTAAGTCTTCGACCATTTTGGTCACATCAAAAACTTGATCCCGTATTTCATCTATATCTTCTTCAAACGAATTAAATTTATCTCTCACTTCAAGCTTAAAAGCTCCAAACTCAGCCATCTGTTGAGAATGTATTTTCACCAGAGTATTAAACCTAGTACCAAGTTCAGTCATAATCTTGGATAATCCCTGCATTGTATAAGATAATTTAGATTCAAGATTCACAAAAATCTTTTCAATTGGAAGAGATTTTGGCTCAACAAATTCCTGTTTCTTCTGCATAACCAAAGAATCTTCTGTTCCTTCCTTCATTCTGGTTGCCTTCCTTGTATTATGACTGCGTGTGGAAACCCCAGCCACAGCCTCTCCAGCAATGACTGGAGGACGCTGGCCGGGGTTTTCCCCAGTCCATAATGTATTAAGTTCTCCCAGTACATCAAGTTGTATAGGTTTTTCTATCTCAAGAGATGCAGTTTGCAGCGCCACCTCTACAGTTGACAAATGCCTTTGAGTAACTCTTTGTTCTAAAGGCTGTTTGGCGCCCTCTTTAGGGGGCTCTACTGATGTAACATAGAGGTCTACATCCGAACACTGTACCTCTCTCCTGGGATCCATTTCACGCTGAGTCCCGGTGTCTTTCCTGTAGGTAGTCTCCAAAACTTGAACTTTTGGAAAATGTAGTTTTTTGATGGTCTGTTGTCGTTTTTTTTTGCTCTTTTCCACCAATTGTACCATCATAAGTTAAATTAACAGCACTGAAATTATCTAAACTTTTAAAGAATTTTAACAGGCATTTATAGACAAAACAATAAGATAGAGTCAGGAGAGGACTGGAAGGCATGTCTGATCCTTACGCCATTTTGCCACGCCCCCAGAAAGCTTCTCTTATAGCATTATGTTAATTACCCCTGAAGAGAGTAGCCTGCAGAAGGTCATAATGGATCGAAAGTGGATCACGGAGAGATCCCAGTCTTTCCAAAATATAATGGGCTGATATGCATCTAAGTTAGTCCTTTATATCTCACCACTGTCATTTGGATGAACTATTGGAGTCAATCAATTTCCCATGAGCACTTCTCTCTGTTCACAACCAAACTAATTTGAGAATACAAAAACTAGGAACAAGAATTGTCCACTTAGCTTATCAAACTTCTCAATAATAAGAATTCACTTGAAGCTTAAGCCCACTCTCACACTCTCTCATCCTTGACTCCCGGGGTGGGGATGTGGCCCAAAATCTATGGATTCTGTTGCCAGTCCTCAGCCAGGAATGGTCACAGGAAAACTAAACCAGTGTCAATCAAATGTATTCCATCAGCCCATGAGATCATGATCTTTAACATTGGCCAACAGTAAAAGATGGATCTTTCATGTGCATTCATTAATTGAACAAACCATTGTTTTTATGGGAGGGGATTTCACACTTCTACTTTAGTATGAAGAATGATTTTGAACCTATATTCCCCAATAGGAAATAAGACTTTCGTTAATCTACTCTAACAATTCAAACAAAATCCTAAAAATGTCAATCAAATCATACTTTGTCTTCTACATCTTAGGAAACGGAGCCATTTTATTCAATCATTCCTCTGAGATTAACTTAGGGACTTGGTAATGTTTTGTTGAATCTGCACTAACTCCTTCAAAGACTAATGCATTGGTTGACTATGGAGTTACTGGAACTATAGGCAGCTCCCCAGAAGATGCACCAAATGCAAAACCTTGGGTCTGATAGACTGGAAAACAAGGATGGAAAAGACAACAAAGGTTGTAAAGGGTAAGGAGTAAGAGAGGTTTGTAAACATGTTTAATTAGTCAAACATGAATTGGTGCTCTGCAAAAGGAGGTGTGATAGAGGCACAGTGAGGTCAGGTATGGAGGGACACATTTCATAGGGTCAGGGGGAGATGGTGATGTTCTGCAAGAATGAGCAAACTGCATCTATTGTCTGAAAATATTAAATTCACTATGGTAAGCTTCTTTTGGTGGAGAGGAGGATGGGCCATGGGTGGCGTGGAAGGGAATGGTAAATCATTAATTTTCCATTATTGGTCTTTTTAGAAATATTTTTATACATTTCATTCATTTTGCCATTCACCTTGTGGTACTTCAATGGGGTCATTTAATTTATTGTTATTACGCAGTAATTTAATTTAGACATTGTTTGTTTGGGTACTTTATGTACCCTTGTAGCTGCAATAAAGAATGTCAGTGCATCTAAACTTTGTACTTACATACCGTATGTGACATTCTCATCTATCTTTATTGAAATACTTCACAAATGCCCATCATCCTTCAGCACAATGACAAGGAAAGAGTCTTCTAAAGGATTTTGAGTTAAAGCACAACTCCATTTACGTGAAGGACATTGGCTTCAGTACAACTTTTGAACTTTGAACATTGTGCTGAAAGGCTGGCAGGGATATTGATGGGGCAGTACTTTATCTGTTACCTCTGTGTGGACTTCTGATTCTTACCAGCCAGTGAGATTTATTCTTTCAATTCCCCAATCTGTTATATCAAGAGACAATAGGCCCTTATGATGTAGAGAGATTTACAGCTGCCCTGGTTGCTCTTAGTGTTTCTCAGAAACAGCCTACAGAATGGATCAGCCATCCATCAAGCCACCTCCAGAACAGGTAAGTGACAACCATTACTGAAATGTACCTGTCTTTAAGTGCAGAAAAAACAGTTGCCTGGTAAGGGAAGTGAACAGACACTTCAAATCATACCTTCAATGAAGATTAATATAACCATGCATTAAATGACAGAGATATTTTCGCAACAAGTCCAAAAGAGGCTGGATTTGTTTCAAAGGATAATTTACACATTTATCCATTAATTTCAAAGAGGATGGACAGGAAGCCTTAAGGTAGTTGGTGATCTCTATCTCCAAGGTCATTGCTGTGAAAGAATGTTTTAGTCTGGAAAGAAAATTGCACTTATCTATCCTTACCATTCATGTTACAAAGAAGAAAGGCAGGGTTACATTTTAAGTGGAGCCCTTTCTGACATCAAGACATTCCAAGACACCACTCAGTACTGAATATTTCTTTTTAAAGATGCATTTGCTGATATAATTTACTAAATCTTTGAGAATAATGTATGAATTGGTATCTGGCAATTCTTGAGTGAAACCAAAAAGTTTGCAGATGCTGAGATTGCAGTAAAAACACCCCAAAATGCTGGAGGAACTCAGCCAGTCTTTCACTGTCTATAGAAGACAGAGATATATTGCCTGAGCCCTTCTTCAAGGAATAAGCAAAAAGCAGGAAATCTCAGAATACAGATAATGCTGGCTGGGGAAGAATCCAGACCAACAAAGGGTGTTAATTGGATATGATTAGGGGAGAGGCGAGAATTTATTATGTCTGCGAGAAAGGAGACAGGGAAAAGGGAGAGATACAGAAATGGGGGATGGCGATGGGGAAGAATTAATGGGGGTTTAACAAAAGCCAGAGAAGTCAATATCAATGCCATCCAGTTAGAGGGTGCCCAGTCAGAAGATAAGGTGTTGTTCCTCTAATTTGCAGGTAGAATCAGTCTGATAATGCATGAGACCATGCACAGACATGTCAGCAAGAGAAAAGAATGGGGAATTTAAATGAGTGGCCACTGGAAGATCCATGCAGACAGAGCCGCAATAGCGTGTTCTTCTCCCCCATCACTACTTCCCCCACCTCTGTCCCTCTCCCTTTTCCCTGCCTCCTTTCATGCAGACATAATAAATTCTCGTCTCTGTTCTTATCCAATTAACACCTTTTGTTGGTCTGGATTCTTCCCCAGCCAACATTGTCTATATTCTGAAATTCCCTGTTTTTACCTATTCCCTTTAATTTTTGAAGAAGGGCTCAGGGCTGAAACATCAGCAATATATCTTTATCTCCTATAGATGCTGAAAGACCAGTTGAGTTCTTCCAGCATTTCAGTATGTTTTTATCTGGCAACTTTTAAGAATGGAGTAAAAGCATCTAATTCCTCCATGTTAATAATTCTGCCTATTCAAGAATTAAGATTTCACTTTGACTAAGGTCACTAGCTCAAGGATGAAAATACTCTTCCATTTATTTGATGGATCAATATACCTGATCCATCACCACCAAAGACATTGATGCACCTAGAGACATGGTTCCATGAACAGTAGCATCCTTCATAATACCTTAGTCTTGTTGCCATTGTGAAGGGAGCTTCTGCTTGTTATGGGCGCGCACACGCACGGGCGCGCACACCTGAAATTAATTCAGCAATCAAAGACATTTTTACTGCTTTGATTTGTTTCATACCTTCAGGTGATGAAGCAACCACTGTCTGTTTCAATATTATTTCATTGCATATATTTATAATCTCTTTTTTTTTCAGGGAAGATAAACACCCAGAGGAAAAAACAATTAAAAACTCTAATTTGGTTAATTTATCAGTGAAAGGTAAAAAAAGTTACATTTTAGTCTGACTTGCTGTTTATAATATATTTTTTGTTTCTCTTATGTAATGTTAGTCTCCTTTACATAGTGGTCAGGTTCTATACAAAATACATTTATTTGGTCTGACTTATTTCAGCTATCATGGATTTTGAAAAAAAATCCCATTTAAGATAAAATCCTAATAAGCAGAGAATATCAGTTGATGAAAGAAGAACAAGGTCAAATAATGATTTATCTAACAGATGAAGAATACTTACCAAAGCCATGTATAGTCTCATAAACTCCATCACCTGAAGCACAAGGAGAGCTTGGTGCTTACCCACTTACCTATCCTGTAATTAACTGATTTTTCATAATTTGCACAGATATTCTAGCTGGTCTGCTCCTCATCAATATGGTCTTACATGGTTTGCAAAAATTATTATTGACTTTAAAATTTAACAGCTGTATATTTGGATGGTGACATTTTGTGCCTGCTTTCAAAATGTCTTGTGCTGGAGGATGAAGATAAATGAAAGAAGAGTAGAAAAGTCTGCTTACACTGGGGTCAGAACACCAACATCTGGCATTATGCGACAGCTGACAGCCTTACTTCTGAACCCACATAGTGGGCAGCTTTGACCTAACAGAAAGAGTGCATAATTACCCATGGTAATCATATCCATCTCCAGCTCAAATATGATGCTTCTGTTTATTAGTCAGGTTCCTTCCCGCCAATATATCCAACAAGATACTGGCTCAATGGCAGCAAGAACAGCCCTTTTGTCCTTGACTGAATGGAATAGTGTATTTACCAGCTCCTGGCCAAGTAGTTGCCAGTTTGCAGGAAATGTGCTGTTGAACCTATAGCCTGGCCCATGCATTAGTATCTGAGCATCCATCATTGCTCCTGTTCCAGTTGAATGAAGGAGCTGTATAAACACTCACAGTCCCTCCTCTTATCTCATAATCTTGGAAAAAGAAATCCAATGTTTATCCAATTTAACAAATGAATCAACTCCAACTGCCCTTCAAACATACATTTCAGAATACAAGAGCTCACAATGTAAACAGGTTTTGTTATGACATCTTTTACCAGCCATCCTCAATGCATCTGTTTCATTTTCCTACCTTTCCGATGTTGAGTTAATCAGGACCACCCATAATTTTTAATACCTTCAACAAATTTCCCCTTAATCTTCACTGGTCTGAGGAGAATCAGAGAGGTTTCTCTGACCTAATAAAACCAAAACTTACATCCAGGTGGTCCTGCCCTCAGCACAGACTTTTTGTGAGCATTTCTCCAGTCGTTCTTTCCCATGGATGCTAAGTTTATGTTGATCAATTTATGTTGATCAACCAAAATGCAGTAAATCAGCAAAAGTTCAGATTCCTCTCCAAACAGTGCAATAGGTAGGAGTTTTGCCAATGCAAATTCATGCATAGTTCCATTGTTTTTCTAATTGTGGAGTGGTAATTTCAGTGATTATTCAACACTTCATTAGTCTATTCTATGTTTTACTGATTAAGAGTAAACTTCAACAAAAAATAGACTCTTGGCAAAAGACAGTCTGCTAGAGAAATAACAAATAGGAGCAGGAGTAGGCATCAGGACTGTCAATCGTGCTCTGCCATCCAGCAAGATCAAGGCTGATCTGGGTATGGACCTAGATCAAACAACTTACCTTTTCCCCATAACTTAGCAGGTTTAGCAATGTCAGAGAGAGAAAAAGAATGGTCGACATTTCGAGTCAGAACCCATCATCAGGAATGTGAGTGCAGAGGGGAGATAACTAGAAATAGTGAGGACAGGGTGGGAGAGATTCAACTGGGGCCTGTACCAGGCAGGGTGAAGGATGATACACAAATGGGGAGAAGGAGGCAGTTGACTGGCAGGTGCCAGACAAAAAGAAAGGCAAGAGGAAAAAAATGGGGTCGAGTGGTCATATAGGGTGAAGTTGGAGATGGATGGTGGGGGTGACAAGTGGAGTCAAAGGCTCCACTTGTGTTGGTATCTGAGTAGAGAAGATGACGGTGGTGGTTTAATGGGAGCTGTTTGGGGAGAGGTCAAGGACAGATTGGACCAGATGGAACTGAGGAAGGGGGGGGGGGGGAAATCCTGTTGGTGATGTGGGTGTAGGAGGATGGAACAAGAGAGGGGAGGGGATGGGAATGGGTGGAGCTGGTAGGGGGTGTGTGAAACAAAGGACAAAAATGGGGAGGGGGGGGTGGGAGAAAAGGAAAGAATGGGTGTAGCTCAGAAGAAGAGAGAGGGGACTCATTACTCAAAATTAGAAAATTCTATATTCGTCCCATTGGGCTGCAGAGTGCCCAAGTAGAATATGAAGTGTTATTCTCCCAGTTTCTGGAGAAGGCCCAGGTCAGACAGGGTGCAGGAATGGGAAAGGGAGCATGAATATATGCAAGAAGGACTCAGAATGGCTATTACGGACAGAGCATGGATGCTCTGCAAAACAAACCCCAGTCTTCATTTGGATTGACTGTTGTAGAGGCTAAGTTAGGAGCACCAAATGCAGTAGATGAGATTGGAGGAGGTGCACGTGAATCTTTGCCTCACCTGAAAGGGCAATTTAGGTTCCTGTATCATAATACCATAAGACAGAGGAAAAGAAATAGGCTATTCAGCCCATCAAGTCTGCCATCTTATCATGAGCTGATCCTTTTTCCCACTCAGCTCCACTGTCTGGATTTCTCCCCATAATCTTTGATGCCCTGACTAATCAAGAACCTATCAATTTCTGGCTTAAATACACCTAATGACTTGGCCTCCCCAAACACCTGTAGCAACAAATTCTACAGATTTACCACCATCTGACTAAAGAGATTCCACCACATCTCTGTACTAAGTGGACGTCCTTCAATTCTAAAGTTGTACCCTCTTGTCCTAAACTCTTCCACATGGCAAACAACCTTTCTATATCTATTTTGTCCAAGCTTTCCAAAAATCAAAATGTTTCAGTGAGATTGCCCTTCATTCTTCTAAATTCCATCAAGTACAGGCCAGGTTCTATCAAATGCTCCTCATATGATAACTCTTTTATTCTCAGAGTTATCCTTGTGAACCTCCACTGAATCCTCTCTAACATCATTACATCCTTTCTTAAATAAGGAGCCCAAAACTGCTCGGAATGCTCCATGCAGTTTCACCAGTGCCTTATAAAGCCTCAACATCACTGCCTTATAAAGCCTTAATATCACATTAATATCATATTCTATTCCTCTTGAAAAGAATGCCAGCATTGCATTTGCCTTGTTCAATACCATCTCAACATGTGAGTTTACCTTCAAGATATCATTGAACGAATACTCCAAGATCCCTTTATATCTGGTATTTTCAATTTTCTCCCCTTTATTGTTTCGACCAAAGTGCATGAGTATACAGTTTCTGACAATGTATTTAATTTGCCACTTCTCTACCCATTCTCTCAATCTGTCTAAAACCTTCTGCAGCCTCCTTGATTACTCATCACTACCTGCTTCTTCACCTACCACTTATCATAAATTTTAAATTTAAAAATTAAATTTACTTTTAAAATTTAGACATACAGCGTGGTCACAGGCCATTTTGGCTCACGGGTCCGTGCCACCCAATCATCTGCAGCCTTGGCCACAAAGCCATTCCTCCCATAATCTAGATCAGGGGTGGGCAACCTTTTAATTTTTGATTTGGACATACTATACGGTAACAGGCCATTTCAGCCCTCAAAATGGGGGTATAGGTTAATTGAGCAGCACAGACACGTGAGCTGAAATGGTCTGTTACCATTCTGTATGTTTAAATTAAAAATTAAAAGGTTGGCCACCCCTGAAATATACAACTTAAAAAGAAGTGGCCCCAATACTGACCCATATGGAACACCACTAGAAACTGGCAGCCAACAAGAATATGATCCATGTACTCCAACAGTCAGCTTCCAGCCAGTCAATGCTCTACCCATGCTAGTATGATTCCTGTCATACAATGGTCTCTTATCTTGTTAAGTAACCTCATGTGCAGCACCTTATCAATGGCCTTCTGAAGATCCAAATACACAACATCTACTGCATCTCCCTTATCCAGCCTGCTTCTCACTTCTTCAGAGAATTCAAATAGGTTTGTCAAGCAAGATTTTCCCTTATGGAAACCATACTGACTTTGGCCTATCTTGTCATGTGCCTCCAAATGCTTCATAACCATATAACCATATAACAATTACAGTACGAAAACAGGCCATATTGGCCCTTCTAGTCTCATCCTTGAATGGTAATGGTGAGAGAGGTGGTATTATGAGTAACAGCTTCACTTCCGACAGTTATAGGGGTAAGTACCAGGGGAGGGATGAGTGGACAAGTCTCGAAAGGAGCAATCCCTACAGAAGGTGGATAGGGGAGGGAGAGGAGTGGTCTAGTTGCCATTGACAGAAATGGCAGGAGGCTCATAGAAATATTCTTGGCAGACAGGGACAAAATGGGAATTTATTTTATGTCCATTTGCTTGGAGGAAGAAGCCTTCATCAATAAAATTAGATTGTGTTCATCCTTTCATTTGTATCTTGATTCCTTCACAGCTTTCCAGCGAAAGCTGCAGCTGAGAGTCCCAAGGGATTCAACAGTTGCTAAAGTGATTGATGCATGTCGGAAAATTTTGGGTCTGAAGGAAGATGTCAGACTTCTATCCCTGAACATTGTAACCAGCAAAACGGGTGAAGGTAAAGCACTCCTGCAAACTGACTGTTCCATATCCAATGTGCCACACTGGAGACAACTTATTTCACAACTTTTAAATGGGAGACCCATTCTTAACCTCTTCACTGCACATTCCTTCCTGACTTTAATTCCTCATGCCTCAGATCAGGAATGTCCTCCTTGCACCTCTCTCCTTCACTACCACTTCCCTCCTTTCAGACACTCCTTAACATCTAGCTCTGTACCAAATTTTTCACCATCTGTCCCAACAGCTGACCTCATGTGGTGCAGAGTCAGTTTTGCTTTGGCAACACTGCACATAACATCACGACACAATTCATGACATTGAATTGCTTCAAAATTGAAACTTCTTTTTGTGTTGGCGATCAATTCTGGAAGCCATTTCTGCAAGGTTTTGGCTACGTTCAGAACCATCTTTATATACATTCAGTAGTTTTTAAAATTTAGACATACAGCACAGTGACAAGCCATTTTGGCCCATGAGTCTGTGCTGCCTACTTTATCCTACCTTTCAAGTGGTGGTAGGAAACCGGAGCCCTGGGGAAAATCCATGCAGACATGGAGAGAACATACAAACTCCTTACAGGCAGTGTGGGATTCAAACCCTGGTCCTGATCACTGGAGTTGTAAAGGTGTTGCACTAACCACTCTGCCAACCATGCTGCCTGCTACGCCAACTGTAATGACCATAAACAGGTAAATTGCAAATTTAGATGTGTGCAATGTTTTTAACCCCAAAATTCTTAATTAGTTATATTTTTCATTAATTTACTTTTCTGAACACCTCCCTCACCATGAGAGTGAAGGGATTAAGTATGGTTCTCCTGTGGATAAGGTTGACAATGCCAGATATTCAATAAATAAAGTCAAAGGTAATGAATAGTGATGACATCAGATTTATGGGACACAGGGGCACCCAGTGAAGAATGAAACTGAAGTAAAGTTGAGGGAGGGGCCAGAGCAAACTAGTAGGAAGGGGATTCATCGGCAGATTGAGTACATTGCCTATTGAAGGGATGAGGATTAAGGGATGGAGGTGTGTGAGCACTTGGAATGAGAAGGGAGGATGTCTGGGTATCATTGCCATAACATGAAAAGCCATTCCTGATCACGTACATGATAATACCTGACCACATCCATATTGAGGGGCGTGTCCCAGGACATAACAGCAGTTGTAGATGTTCTGGATTTGAGGATGCCACTGAGTTTCTCACATTTACAGACTGCTGTGAAGATAAGAAATGGAGAACTGGGGAAGAAAACCTCAAAACTAATTCTGGGAAATGTGTTTTCCATCAGTGGTCGAGGAACTCCAAGCTTACAAACACATAGGGGAACTCAAACTGTTGGGACGAAAAGAGTTTAAACTGCAGCTCTGCAAGAAAACCACTATCAACTTCAGCAAACTGGAGAAAGAGGTGAGTTGAAGAACTCAGACAGTGCTAAGGGGTCAGACAAATATGAAGATAAAAGCAGAAAAGAAACAATGAGTAAAATGATTAACTAAATTCAAGTCAATAATATTATGTTCTCTTCAATTAATGATGTATATTTCTTTTCGTTAGTTATTGTAGATCTATGGAAAAAGATCTGGAAAAATGGGATTAGGTAGGATCATTCATTTTTAGTCATTCCAGACAAGATGACCTGAATGGCCTCCATCTGGATTAAGGCCATTTCCCGAAGCAATTTAGTTACTAATGTTGAAGTGCAAGTTGTGCTTGAAACCAGATTCGAGTTTTAAGTAATCAAGAATTGGGTTCTTCATATTTTACTGCAGATTATAATGATCATGTAGCCTATCTGGAGTTATTTGTAATGCTATAGGAACGATACCTAGTGATTAATTTAATGCAGGGATTGCATGGGTTATGACTGAATTGTTTCCAGAAATTCAACTTTACACAAATTCTCCAGTACATTTTTAAAGCGTTTTTTAAACTCGTAAAATTAATAGTAAAATATTTCATGGTATTCATTAATAACCATATTCTGCATTAGTTTAATTATGAGTGGTCGTCTAATTGTTGAAACAAGTATTGTGGGTATATGCTGTGTAGTACAAAATGGGTTACCATAGAAACCGGATGTTTCAAACAGTGAAAAATTGGTGTAGTGAAGTTCCCTGGGATGGAAGCCTTGCTTATCCCAGGGACTGCCTGCACTCTGTCTCACTCCGCAATAACTAGTATCCTTCTCTCTAGTTCTACCTTTTGCTTTCAATTTAAGGAAAAAAAAATAGTACATGCAGCCCTTTTCTGGAAATGAAACAAAATCAGACATTAGTTAAAACATATCCTCTCAGTGCAGCAACAACTATTAGAGGAATTTAAAAATTATAGGAAGAACTGAAGCATTTGTTTTCCTGCACAGTTGTAAATTGAATTATTTACCTTCATAAAGTTACCTCAAATTAATTTTCTGCTTGGATTTTTTTGCCATGGACAATGTTTGTCTTTATTATATTTTGCTGAAAGGATTTTCACCTTTATTTGAAAGCACAAGATAAAGCTTTAAAACTAATTTTCTGACAATTAAAAAGGTTGGAAAGATAATAATTACTAGAGTGGAACTAAAGTTTTATTTTAATTCACTGTCAGGTATCTTTACTAAAATATAGAAATCATTCCAGAATGCCTACTGAATCTGTCCTACTCCAACCCAGTATTGAGATTGTGTAGAACTATTATTGGACTATGAATTAAATATTACCTTACTGCTTCCCTCTTTTTCACTCTTGTCTTTTGCTTGAAAATATTCCTTAAGTCAATGTCTATCTTGCATGATGTAAGCTAATTTCTATATTAAAATCAGGAAAAACAAGGAAGAAGAGGTAAATAGTGCAAATATCAGTAACTTTTCTTTGAATCCACTCTTGGAATGTGTTAGGTTCACACAAATCTTGTTTGCAAACCTAAGTGTGCACAGCATCAGTGAAAAAGAGTGGCATCAGGGGAAAAACAAATTCCGAAATGACACTCACTTCAATAGGATCAAAGAGTTTTAAAAAAAATAAGGTAATGCAAAACGCCTTGTTTGTTTTAAAAGCAAATGATAGTTGATCTTGGACAAGGCTACAGAATGAGCAAACATGCCCAAATAATTGACCTCCCATTTAGAGGAATTGTTATACTTTGATTCAGCTGGTGACTTGTGCAAGTAAATATCTCCATAAGATTGTTTAATGCACTCCCTTAATTTCTTTTGGACTTTTGCTTTAATTGTAAGTTTTAATTCATGGATATGTTAAGCATTCATTTATTGATCATTTGATTTCAGTATCAGAATTTATTGTCATGAACAGTCACAAAATTTGTTGATTTGAAAGAGGGGACAGAGCATAGTGTAGCTAAGTTTGCGAATGATACTAAATTGAGTGGAAAAGCAAATTGTACAGAGGATGTGGAGAGAAGGATATAGTTAAGTTAGGTGAATGGACAAAGGACTGGCAGATGGAGTACAATGTTAGTAAATGTGAGGTCATCCACTTTGATAGGAAAAATAGAAGAGCAGATTATTATTTAAATGGTGAAAAACTATAGCATGCTGTAGTGCAGAAGGACTTGGAAGTGCTTGTGCATGAATCACAAAAAGTTGGGTTGCAGGTACAAGTTATTAAGAAGGCAAATGGAATGTTGGCCTTCATCGCTAGAGGAATTGAATTCAAGAGCAGGGAGGTCATGCTGCACCTGGAGTACTGTGTGCAGTTCTGGTCTCAGACTTGAGGAAGGATATACTGGCCTTGGAGGCAGAGTCGGTACACCAGGTTGATCCCAGATATGAGGGGTTGACTTACAAGGAGAGACCAAATCACCTGGGATTATACTCACTCAAATTCAGAAGAATGAGTAGAGAGCTTATAGAAACATATAAAATTATGAAAGGGATAGATAAGATAAAGGCATAAAAATTGTTTTCACTGGTAGGTGAGACCAGAACTAGGGGTCACAGCCTCCAGGTTCAGGGGAGTAGATTTAAGATGGAGATGAGGAAAAACTGTTTTTCCCAGAGAGTAGTGAAACTGTGGAAATCTCTGCCCAGGGAAGCAGATCGAGGCTACTTCATTAAACATATTTAAGGTTTAGTTTGATAGATTTTTATCTAAAAAAGGAATTAAAGGATATGGGGGAAAGGCAGGTAGGTGGAGTTGAGTCAATGATCAGATCAGCCATGGTTTTATTGAATGGAGAAGCAGGCTCGATGGGTTAGATGACCTATTCCTGCTCCTATTTCTTATGTACTTATTTTTGGCAGCATTAGAGTGCAAATATTTCTATAAATTACATTTTTAAAATAAATAAATAATGCAAGAAAATAGGAGAAAGTAAGCTAGTGTCTGTGGTTAAATTGTCCATTCAGAAATCTGATGGCAGAGGGAAGAAACTATCCTTGTGCCGCTGGGTGCTCATCTTCAGGTTCCTATACCTCTTTCCTGATGGTAGAAGTGTGAAGATGGCATGGCCTGGGTAGTGGGGTCCTTGAGGATAGACGCTGCTTTCTTAAGACCCTGTCTCTTGTTGATGACGGAGTGAAGATTGGTGCCTGTGATGTGACTGGCCGAGTTAACAACTCCCAAGATTTTTTTTCTCTTGTCGTTTGCCTTGGCACCTCCATACCAAACAATGATGCAACCAGTCAGAATGTTCTCCACAGGGTCAACTGTAGAAATTTTTGAGTCTTTGGTGATATAATGGAATTTGGTTTTCAAGTGGTATCAATACAATTATAATAGCAAATATATCCCAATGTTCAAATTGATTCCACACTGAAAAAAGGGACAATGTGTAAACACCTCAATGTTCATTGGCACTGCGTCATCATGCTTTTTAGTCAAGATCTAGGTTTCACAGTTGAATTGACATTTAATTGTCCACCCTTAATTTCACTTGATAAGTTGGTGATGAGCTGCCTTCTTGAACCATTGCTCTTCTTGGGATGTGTGTACCCACAATGCAGTTAGGGTGACATTTCC
This sequence comes from Narcine bancroftii, assembly GCF_036971445.1. Taxonomy (NCBI): domain Eukaryota; kingdom Metazoa; phylum Chordata; class Chondrichthyes; order Torpediniformes; family Narcinidae; genus Narcine; species Narcine bancroftii. The sequence goes on along the minus strand of NC_091472.1, from coordinate 86,505,137 downwards.
AGGATTTTGACCCAGTGGCAGTGGAAGGTGTTGTGAGGATTGGAGAGCAACTTCCAGGCATTGCCATGCTTTTGCTGCCCTTGTGCTTCTAACTGACAGAGGTCATATGTTAGGAAGGTGCTTTTCTATAGAGTCTTGGTGAGTTGCTGCATCTGGTAGATGGCACAAACTGCTGCCTCCATGCTTCAGTGGTGGAGTGAGTGAATGGTTGTGAATGGTATTGCCATCGTGTGAGCGGTCATGTCCTGGTTGGTCTTAAGCTTCGAGAATGTTGTTGAAACTGTACACATTCCAGGAAAGTGGAGAGTATTCCATCACATTCCTGACTTCAGCCTTGTAGATGATGGTCAGCCTTTGTGGAACTCGGACATAAGATATTCTGACCTGCTCTTGTGGCTGATTTATGATGCTAGTGACTGGTATTCAGCTTTTGGGCAATGGCAACCCCAAGATCGTGATAGTGGGGATTTGTCATGGCAGTGCCTTTGAATGTCATGAAATACAGCTGGATTTTGCCCTGTGTACTTTGTCCTTGCCCAATCCTGCAGAAACATAACCAGCCATCCATCAACCCAAGTGAGGAGAACATACAGACTCTTTACAGGCAGTGCTGGATTCAAACTCAGGTCACTGTGCCTCTGGTACGTTAATCATGCCAACTTGCCAATTAGCCTTCTTTCTCTTTTTCCCAATTCTGACAAGGGATCTTTGACCTGAAATGTTAATTCTGCTTCTCTTTCTGGAGAAACTGCTTGAACTTCTGTTCTCTTCATTTTCTACTTTATTTTACATTTCCAAAATCTGCATATCTTTATAAAATTATTTCATTGTTTAGTTGCTCATAGCTGGTCTGCCTGGATGAAAGTAAAGAAAGAGAAAGATGAAGGAGGTCTTTTGGGAGAGCACTGCATATTTGAATACGCGGCAATGAACACATATTTCCCACTATAATGCTTGTATAGATGTATCATTTAATTTTATTTAGCTGCAGAAGTCTTTCAGGGATATTGACACCCAAGTTAGTTCTCCCTCTCCTTTCTGCAGATTGGATTTTCATAAAATGAATCAATGGATGAATGATGGGATTCCAATCAAATATATACCTACACTTTGTGCGATAGTTCTTCCTATTAAGGGTGGCACTAATACAGTGCTAACGATCGGAGTTTGAATCTGCCACTGTCTATAGTAAGTTTGTATGCTCTCCCCATGACCACATGGGATTCCCCTGGATGCTCTGGTTTCCTCCCTTGCTCCAAAAGCATATAGAGTTAGATTTGAACAGTGTGGGATCGTGGGCTGGATGTGTCTGTTACTGTGCTGTATCTCTAAATTAATTTGTCACCTGAATACCTGGGTTCGTTAAAGTTATGTTCCCCTACCAGATCTTTTCCAACCCGAGGAAATGTTTCATTCTTTCTAACTTGTCAATTCCTTCTAAAACTCAGAATAAATCATCAAAAAAAAATCACCTCCTCTTAATCTTGTATTTTCCAGGCAATATAAATCTTGCGTACATAATCTTACGTAATACACCTACAAGCTGGAGAAAGTCAGCAGGTCAGACAGCATCCATAGGAAGTAAAGGAGAGTCAATACCTTTTATTAAAAAAAAACTTTATTTATAATTTTAGAATACCTATAAAAACAAATAAAAAGACAAACTAAAATAAACAAAACCACTATCTCCCCCACCCCCCACCCACAATAGGCCCCACAAGGGGAGCAAAAAAAAAATATCAGTTAATTACTTACATATGCTGTGTGATGTTTCAAACTTACAATAAAAAAGTTAAGATACAGGTACACGATCCTTTATCCAGAACCCTTGGGGGACAGTGTGTTCCGAATTTCAGATTATTCCAGATTTCGGAAAGACTCCTCCAAGCGCCGGTCCCTCGGCCACCTCCCCCAAGTGACGGCCGCCTCTCTCCCCACTTACCGGATTTTGGAGCTTTCTGGATTTTAGATGTCCAGATAAAGGGATCATGTACCTGTATTTCTAAACCCATAAATTCCCAATAGGGTGACCACATCTGAAAAAAAAGAATAATTATCATGCAAATTGTATGTTATTTTCTCCATATAGATGCAAGATCTCAACTCATTATACCAGCGGGCTATATTTAATTCCACATTATCTTTCCATGTAATCGCAATATATTTCCGCACTACTGCTAATGCTAAACGAACAAATGCCATCTGAAACTTGTCCAACCCTAAACAAGTTAAAGATATGGTATAACCCAACAAAAAAAAATGGATCCAATGGTAATTTAATCTTAAATAATTTTTCCAAAAAAACTAATTTTTTCCCCAAAATGGTTGAACCTTATCACAAAACCAAACTGCATGTACAAATATTCCCACCTAAAGCATAAATCTGAATTACTAAAACCATATCTTTTTAACTTCTCGGGAGTCAAATACAACTGATGTAAAAAAATTATAATTAACTAAACTAAATCTTACATTAAGTAATTTAGTTACACTATCTTGACATATAACTTCCCATTCTTCCAGAGATATATCAAAAGATAAATCTTCTTGCCATTTAAATCTGGATTTACTTAAATCTGGTTTATTCATCTTGTCTTGTTGCAAGGCATACATGTCTGAAATAAATCCCTTTTTTAATGTGTCTAAAATCAAAAGCTTAAACCTCAGCCCGACGGTGATCAGGTTCCCCCCCCCCCCCCCCCCCAGTCCAGACCCGCTTCAGCAGGTCATTTCTCTTCCAAAATTATCCATCACCAAAGCTTGCACTTGATAATATACAAATAAAGAATTAGATGGTATTTAAAATTTTTCCCTAAGTCTAATAAAAGAAAAACTGTTCGTATTCAAAACAATCATCGATCACCTTTAGACCCTTAGAGTTCCAAATTTTTAAATACAGATTATTTATCAAAAAACTTTATTTTGATATAACGGGGTTTGGGCTGTAATCTTGACCCCAGAACCTAGAACAGAATTTCTTTTTGTCTAAATCACTAATAAATGTTTTAAAACCGGCATATTTTATCCCTGTAACAAACAACAATTCCACTTAAATATAAATTGATGAACCTGAAGCTCAGAAATACAAGCCAATTCAATTTTAGCCCAACCAGGAGGTTGAGTCCACACCTCGTGCCTTAGAATTAAAAGAAGAAGTGACAACATGTCCAGAACAATCTCTCTTCAACTTCATATGTTATTTTTCAGCTAAATGTGTTTCTTGTAAAAAAGATCTATCAACCTTCATCTTTTTAATATATGCTAATGCACACTTAATCAGATTATTAAGACCCTGAACATTAAAAGTCGCAAAATTCAAATTAGCCATATTTTACAAAAAAACAACTCACACAGCTATGACAAATATAAAAAAGCTCCTCTTGCGTAAATATAAAAAAAACCTTTTCTAAAACTACAACTAATGTAGTAAATCCCCAATTAACTGGTTGTGGACAATGCCACTAGTGGCAGACCACCTATAGAAGTATCAGAGTCATCCACCCTCACCCTCCAGCTGAGCTTCTTAGAAATTAATCATCAAATTCAAATTCATCCTACTGACTCCAGTCCCAAGGATTGTTCTGGATCTTCAATGTCAAGCAGACTTTGCATCATTTCCCCCTTCTTCCCATTCCTGTTCCTGTTCCCATCCCCCTTATCAGATACTTTCCTCTTAGGTGATTGTGGTAATCGGATCGAACACGTAGATCTGATAAAGAATTTGCAAAAATTAATGCATCATGATCACTCTCAAAGAATTGAGATTGATAGTTCCCTGAGAAAACTTTCAACACAGCAGGGTATCAAAAAGTAAACTTATACCCGTGTCTCCACAACACCTCTTTAGCTGAGTTAAATTCCTTACGCCTCTTAATTATCTCTTGGCTCAAATCTGCATAAAGGAATACTCTACTACCCTGAACCATCAAGGGTGCCTGACTTTGATGGGCTTATGGAACCGCCATCTGCAAAATCATCTCTCTATCCTGATATCTCAAACATCAAATTAGGACATCCGAGGCAGCTGACCTGGGTAAGGTTTCTTCCTTAATGCCCTGAGTGCGCTATCCAATTCCAAGCCATCCGGAAAAAATTCAGCACCCAGGATATCTGGAATCCACTTCTTTAAAAAACTTAACCGGATCCAAACCTTCAATACCTTCTGGAAGTCCCACTATCTTCACATTATTGTGGCGATTTTCCAAAGAATCAATCTTCTTCAACAATTCTCTCTTCTGAATTTCCCAACCCAGGAAAGAATCTTCCACTTTCTCCATTTTGTTCCGTTTGATCTCTACATTCAAGAAATGCTTCTTCAATTTTCTTAAAATCATCTTGCACTATATCAACTGCCTTCAAACATTTATTACTATCAGTCTTCACAGTGGACATATCCTTTTTTACAGATGACACTTCCTCACAGATATTATTCATTCTAGCCTTCATGTCCATAAATCCTTGATTCATCTGTGAAGTAATCTGGAAAGACATATTCTCCATCTGTTTAGCAATACCTTCCGATTTCCTCAGTCCGACGGTGATCAGGTCCCCCCCCCCAGTCCAGACCCGCTTCAGCAGGTCATGCACGTGTGTTTCCACGTATGCTTGGGAGCCCCATCAGCCACGTAGATGTGTCTTCCGACACACCACTGTGGACCACAGAGCCGCCGGCCACACTAGTGGGTTCGCTCAGACTTACAGAGGACGCTGTTAGATGCCACTCGGCTGCCTCGTCCGTGCGCCCGGCAACACGGGTGCGCGTTTCAGATTCAGCTGGGCAGGTAGTGAAGCCGGCACCATCTTGTGGCTGCAAGACGGGCACTGGCGTTTTACTCAGCCTTCCAGGAGTTCGTTGTGGCTTGGAAGCAGCTTCAGTCAATTCCGTGGCTTTATTCTGGTAAGTAGGCCTCAATTCCTTGGCACTTTTAAAAGGTAATTTCTTTTATAATTGAGTCTTAGCCTTCTTCACATTTGTAGCCATTGTCTATCTTCTGTCTTCAGATATTTTCAGAAACATTTTTCCAATCGTTCCAAGCTTTTTAATTTGGGCATTAAATAGTTCAGCTGGGGAGAGGCGGTTTTGGACGTTTTCTTCCTACGCCATCTCGCCATGCCCCCCAGATATCAGCCCTGAAACGTCAAGTCTGGACCTGCTGAGTTTCTCCAGCACATATGTGTATTGCAGGACACCAGCATCTGCAAACTTTATTGTTTAAACTGATTCTCCTCCTTAGGGTAGCATATGCTTGAGCACCATAAGAATAGAATATGCTGGAAATTTCAGGAAATCCAGCTTCACCTTAGAATTAACCCTTCAAACATCTTCCTACAAAGGGGCATTCGCAGAATTGCATTTGTTTTTATTCTAGATTCCCAGCATATGTAGTTCTTTGATGTTCATTCATTTTGCTTGTGGATGAAGAAGATAACACAAGCAGACTTTGAGGGAAAGTACCACCCACAATTGAGCCCAACATGGGTCAGAGGTCTGAAAGAAAGAGAAAGTGTGAATGATGTGGACAGTGATGACTGTGCTGTGGGATACAGGGCAGAAAGAATGTAAAATGAGAGAGTCCGGAAATGAAAGCTAAAGGTTGCAAGGTAATGATATTTTAGAAAGAAAAGATAATAAATTGATTTCTTTCTGCTGGAGGTTTACTTTGGTACACATTTTAACAATTATTCTTGTCTAATTATGTAATTTAAGATTTCTCTGTTGCACAGCAATTTCAATGACCTTGACTGGAAATCAGTTCTCAGTTTTCCCTACTGCATTGAATTTTTAGGATTGAATTGTATAAAATAACCAGTAGATGAATGGTGGGATTCCTACCAAATAGGCATTTATACACGACGTCTGACCCAGGAGCTTTCAAAATGTTTAGGTTTCAGAAATAAATTCTCAAGGAATTGAAATACCCCATGTTTTGGGTATCAAAAACAAGGTGAGAGGAAGGGATTGTGAAAGGAAAGTTTTTTTTTCCCACCGAGGGTATTGATATCTAGAACTTAGCCCCAGAAAAGATGAGGGGAGTCAGGCACAATAACTACATTTAAGAAATATTTGGACTAACACTTGAATTGCCAAGGCATAGAAGGATATACTCCTAATGCAAGTAAATGATTAGTATAGATGAGAAAAAAGGTTGGCACAAATATATTGGGCCAAAGGACCAATTTCTAAGCTATAATTCTCTGACATTCAAGTTAGAAATATTGCTCAGTTTCCCACAATCTTAAGTGGACTAAAGCACAAATTCTGTGGGGCCATTGCTAAGTGTTAGAAGAATTACAGCTGGTGGCTGGATTGCAAGGAGCTGCCAGTCCATTGGGAAGCTGTCACCCTGCATTAATTGTAAGAGGAAAACTTCAAGGTTGGGAGGGGAGGCAGTACCTCCAATTAGTTTATCTCAAAAATCTGTATAAGCAGGGATTATGATCTCACTACCATTTTATTTAAAAACACACACTATTCCAGCTTGTATTTTACACAGTAATTTAATTCATTCCATTACCCATTGAATCAAATCGCAAAAACAGAATCAGTTATATGAACTTTTTTTTTTAAAAAAAGAGGCATCTTTTCCTTCAGAGGGAAGCAAAATTTAGGGTAAAAGAGAGCAGACAACCTTGGTCATGGTTTCAGAAGTGGGACTCAAGACTTGATTTCTATTTGTAGTAAGTGGTGGTGAGTTGTGGGTGTGGCATGGGGAAGGTACCAAATGCAGCTGTGGCATTGAAATGGGCAGTACCTCCCAAATGTCTACAGGCATCTTGTTACTATTTTGGACTCCATTCCCTGTCAGTTGGATTGCAACAGTGCTAAGAGGCAGACAGGCAGTCGCTAAGGAGGTCAGTGACATGATAAACCAATCAGTGACATAAATGGACCAATGTTCTTACTTTGTCCAAAGATATCAGATTAAACTAAGTACTTTATATTGATGATGGACGTTAAGGTCAAGTCCGCATCTATATTATATACTTTGAAGTTCATGGTGAATTTTAAACTCTCCCAGTTTTTAGAAGTTTAACAAAAGTTAAAAGGATTTCAAAGGGTCTTTACCATTTAAAAAGTAATGTCTTAAAAACATAAGAATGACAGAGCAGATGATCCAATCTAATCTACAATGGGCTTGGATGATGTATCTTCAGTGTGGCCACCTCTATATTGGTGATACCAAATGCAGATTGGGAAACTCCTTCACTGAGAACCTGTGCAATTTGTATGGTAGGTTTGAACTTCCTGTAGCTAAACACTCCAAATCCCCCAACCATTCCACACTGATACATCTGTATTCGGCCACATCCACTTTCCAGGGTGAGATCAAACATAAACTTGAGAAACAACACAAGATATTCTTCCTTGACAGCCTTAAACCTGATGGCATGAACATCAATTTTAATAATTTTAGGTAACCATCTCTATTTGGTTCCACTATTTCCATCTCTTTTTCCCATTACTGTTCTTCCTTCCCCCCCCCCCCTTCCTCACCAATGATCTCTCCCTCTTCCTGTCTCTCCACCTCTCCTAATATTTGTTGAACACTATCTCACCTCTTGGCCCCTCCCAAGCTCCTTTACCCCTTCATATATGAAATATCATACTTTTTTAAAAAAAAACACCTAGTCTTGATAAAGATTAGATTAGATGAAGCTCCTGGCCTAAAATGTTGACTGGCCATTTCTATGCAAAGATGTTGCCTGATCTGCATCTAACGGAAGATCACCCATGCCTGTTGCACCATTCAATAAGATCATTGCTCATCTTTTACCTTGAGAACTAATCTTGTATCCCTTAATTCCATTAATTTATCTCGAAAGATGAAACTCCCAACTTCCAGAGACAGTATAGCCAGCCAGTTACTGGAACCTTTATCAACAGCTTGCAATTCTCTGCTGAAGTTTGGAAGTAGCTGTGGAGAGAATTAAAGATTTATAATTGTGAGGGAATTAGATTTTTGGTGCTGGAAGGGACGTTGTCAGCACAGGCTGAAAGCAATCTAAGTGGATTATTGGATGAGAGACAGACAAATCCTGGGATTGACCATATAGGAATCCCTAAAGCTGAAGGCTTCACTTGAGGTGGCAATTGGAGATGTTGAGATAGTTAAGATAGGTGAAGAAAAATAGCTAGGGTTGAGGTGACACTTGGCTGAAGAATTCTATGCAACTCTGATGTGGCAAAGTCCAACATTGTGCAATTAGTCACAATAGCCAAGTGATAGAAGTGAGAGAGGCAGATCTTAGAGTCATTACACTTGGTATGTGACCAAGGATAGGATTAGAAATAACTATGGGGTACAGAAGGAACAGCCATTTGAATCACTGGTATAGAAGTAGCAAACAGATACCAACCCATCTGTTGTCTGTTGAAAGCCTTCACTGCTGAATTTCATGTTATTATATGTTGTGTGCTGGGTGTGGGGGGTGGGTAGATACAATGGCTGCCTATATTATGGCGTTTAATGCCAGCAATCAAAGGAAAACTTCTATCTTTACAGTCTTTCCAATCTATCAACCAAAAAGGGGACCAGGAGGAACCCATCCCACAGACATTGTCTGTGGAAGGAAGATAATAAAGGTGGCCAATCATGACTTCAAATATTATGTTCTGCTTTTCATACAGGACAATGTTTGAAGTCAAAGACTCAGCCTTTTGATTTAAAAAAAAATTGCCAAACATTTTTCTTGTTGTTTGCAAACAGTGCAAGAGGTAAATTAAATCAAATTGTAATGTGACTGCAAAGCTCCTCCAACTCCCAAGCAACAAAATGCTGAAACTTTCTATGAAAGCAGTTCCTCTCTCATGTCAAATTTCTATCAGAAATGAATTTTAAATGAATCCAGAATTTTAGATGGTGACCGGGGAAGATGGGGGATGGGAAAGGACTCTGCTTCATTGGTGGTCCTTGTGGAGAGCTTAGCCATCGCAGTTTGCATTTATTCCTGATGTGAAAGGTCATGGAACAAAAAATCACTCCCTTCTGTATTTTGACTGTTCAGCTTTTAACCCTTTGAATACTGAAACTGGTTCATTGCCCATGATGTGAATTTAACATCCTTAAGCAAACTGAACAACAAACATTTCACGTGTTAAAATAAGAAGTTACCGTCTCATCCACGGTGACAACAAATTAAACCAGAAGTCTACAATTGAGTTGCTGTTTTGGTGTGAGCAGATAGGTTATATTGTATATAGAACTTCTGAGGTCTGACTCCCCCATTGGGTAAAAGGGGTTGAGATTGGTAATAGATGGGGTGTGCAGAAGAAACAGAGGTCAAGGGGGTAAATGTTTACCGTAAAGTAGGTCCTGTGTCCCATCAGCATATCACTGTCAACCAAGGAACACTAAGTGAGAATCAGAGGAATGGAAGTGCATAAGAACATAGGAGGAGGCCGTTCAGATCCTTCGTTCAATAAGATCATGGCTGTTCTTTTGTCTAGGGCTCCAGTCTGGAGGTAGTTCGCTTGAATTAAACATGATTGGTTGATGTCAGACTGCCTCACTGGCAGCAAGGACCCACAGGTATGTAGCTGAGTACAGAGGGTGAGGGTGAAGTGGCTACCCTAAAGCAAGATGGCTGTGGAGCTGGCAGACACACAACCCAGACTGCCCTCTCAGCTCCAGAAGACGGATGACATTGAGTTAAATCAAGTTTATTGCACTGAAACACGGTCCAGGAAATTACAGCAGTTCAAGATGGTGGCAATTTCAGATGCAAGAAATGCTGGTTTTGCCAGTGCCTGATCCCTTATTTTGAAATTTAATCTATGCTTACTGGAGGGCAATTGTTGGACATTACTTGACCTGGGTGTACGGGCAGATATTTAGACTTGGTCATTTGGAATGCTGAAAGAATTTAACTATCTCTGCATTTTTAACTGATGAAACAGGCAGAGTTATCTGTGCCAAATGAGTCTTCCCAACCAGTCCATGTGTCAGAACCTGGTGTTGCTCCAGCTTCATCTCAAGGCTACCTGCTGACTGGACAAAACTCTCAGAAGGAACCAGGAACAGAAGAAGACGAGGCAAGTGCACGAAAACAGTGCCTGAATGCTTGTTCTACTCATTATCGCTGCTCAAATCAACAAATGTGGCTATAACTCTAATTGTTTTCACCTCACAATCAGTTCACATGCAGCGCATTAAACATTTCATAGTCATGGACGATAATGAGGTTATTGTCATACACGTGTACAATGTACATATACACCAAATTTCTAAGTTGCTGCAGCAAATGGGTACTTTTTGTAAAAAAAAATCAATGATACATTAAATTACCCAGTACAGAAAGAGGAAATAAATACAACATAGATAAGAAATATCCATAATTACATTCAGTTTGAGAAAAAGTTCAGTAAAAAGAGTTCAGTAAATGAAACAGAACAACAGTGTAGACAGGTTGTTGATCCCAAAGTAGTGTATGGTGAAGGCAGTAAGGGGAAGCCAACAGTACGATATCCAATGGGGGGAAAAAAATGGCTCTTGAACCTGGAAGTGCTGGACATCTGGCTTCTGTACCTTCTACTCAAACAGAGCAGTGAGAAGAGGTTGTGACCAGAGTGATATTATGATGTTGACTGCCTTCTTGAGGCTGTACCTCACATAGATGTCTGCAATGGATGGGAAGTGAGACCGGTTTCCTACTTTCTGCAGCCCACTGCATTCCTGGGCACTCAAATTACCATACCAGGCCGTGATGCAACCAATGAGTATACTTTCCACAGAGCACCTGTAGAAGTTTGATAACTTGATGACAGGTGCAGCATAGAAATAGGATCTCCAGCCTACTGGCTCGATGCCGACCAACATGCCTGTCTATACTTATCCCACTTCCTGGCATTAAATCCATATCCCTCTGCGCCTTCCTCATTCAAATTGGTGTTAAAATACATCTAAGATGTTGTTACTGTTCCTGCCTGCATCACCTCCTCTGACAAATAATTGTGTGAAAAATGTACTCTTCAGATCAAAGTTTTCTACACGCCCACCATGGGAAGCAGACACTGGATCTATGCCTCTCATAACTTTATGTTCATCTGTAATGTCAACTCTTAGCCTCAATACAGCTCCAAATCAGAGCTAGCTCCAAGGGAGGCATTTGCAGGCATTGCTCCCCTCAAATTAATCATTGTCCCCCCCCCCCCCCACAACACTAGCATCGCTAGGTGTCACTAGAAGCACGCACAAATGTCTGTTACATCGGAGGGAGAGGGAAGGGTGACGGCAGCACATGGAGGAGGTTCATGGCAGGTATGTCAACCGCTTCTCCCCCCCCACCCCCACAGTTACCCTAATGCCCCCCCATTAGACTTGTTCTGATGCCGACCCTGCTCCAAAAAAGATAAAGGTTTGCACCATCAGATCAAAATTCATGACCCTAAGGAGTCCCATATTATTTCCATCAATACATCAATTTTAAAGTGCAGTTACCATTGTGTGACATTGGAAATATGATGAACTGTGCATTGCGAGTTTCCACAAACAGCAAAAGGATAAACAACGAATAAATAATCTGTTGAAGGAGAAATGTATATTGGCCAAGACATTTCAAAATGCTCCTCAGGTATGTGGTACTTATTGCATTTAACAGCAAATCCTCCAGATGGCACCATTGACAATGTAGCATTCCCTGAGTTCTGCAGTGGAGTGTCAGGGACCTTTTGTGCTAAGTCCTCAGAAGTTTACTTAAAGTCATGGTAATACTGACTTGGAAGCAAGAGTACAGCTGCTGCCAGTTGAATGACAGCTAATCTAAGGCTGGCTGTCTTGAGTTCTGTTTATGATTTCCCAGAAAATTAGGAGAAAGAGTTTGCAATCTTCATCAACTCCATCCAAGAAGTCAATTGCCCAATATCATAGACTGTTACTATCCTTGACAGTTCCATCCTTTCATATTTAAATGGGATCATTCAGAAATTGAGTAAATATATTTCACAAATAGAGGGTGGCAGCTACATCAATCTGAATCCAAACTTCAGAACGACTAATTTAAGAGAGAAATCAAATATGACTTTGATGATTTCTTTCTCTTCAGATTAAAGAGCTTCAGAAATGTTTCTTCTCTCTACATCAAGAGATGGTTGACCTGCTTACAGTACATGTGCCCTCCACAAACCAACAAGGACTTTATCACAGTGAGTCCAAACTACTGGAGAAAGAACAGCTAATCCAGCACTTAACGCTAGCACAGCGAGTCCTTGGCAATGATAGGTATGAAATCACTGCATGTCATATGTTAGTCAGGGATGATCTGCCAAACGGCCCTTTTCTATGCTGTGTCATTGTATGATTCTAAAATGACTACTTGGGAGGGTTTGAAGAAATAGAACCAGGTTGATATTAAATGCTGAGAGTAGTAAATAAAGATAAATGCTAGAAATGAGAAGTAGCCATGCAGTTCTTAAAATAAAAGATAAAAGAGCAGGGAGTGGAGTCACAGTGCTCCCACAGGATCCAACTGAACCAGTCCGATTGCCGTCAGCTCCACACAGGATGTAAACAGTCTGTAAATGGAACTGATGGTGGTTTTATTTAAAAATACTGCAACTGCAGGGTCTATGCCCAAATGGCAGCTCCTATGATCCTATGAGTTTGGGTTCAAACTCCGGGGAACCAGAGGACTGGCGCAGGGGCCCAGAAAACGGAGAGACCCCCCCATTTGAGAAGGGGAAGCGATAACCCACGAAATGGTGACCAGTGAGGGGCTCTGAGGCTGAAGAACACAGAGGTGCTGGGCTGTTGGCGAATTGAGGCGAGGAACCCACACAGGCTGTGGGCTGCTACCGACAGTGGTCGAGGGATTCATACCGGGCTGTGGACTGCTGCCTGCAATTTAGCTGGCCCCAGGGATTTGAGGACCAATAGTGGGTACCATGATCCAGATTAAGAACTGAATTGTTGAGCAGGGAAATGTTTATGCTTCCATGTTCACACAGGCACGTGAGGAAATCTGAGCCTGCTGCACTCACACAGAGAAAGGCTGACACTTCTGGCATTTAATTGCAAACTTTGGCCCTTGTTTTTAAAGTACGTTGAGGGATGACTATCAGCTTTGGTATCAAGGTTAATTCCCATGATCTAATGTGCACAATGGATATTTTACAATCAAATGAGAGAACATGAAGAACAATTTTTAAATCTCATCCAAAAGACCAACATCAACAAGGAAGCAATGCCTCAGTTCTGAATCAGAGTGGAAGATGAGATTTTTGTAAAATGTTGGAAATACTGAGCATTTTAGACAACATCTGACATGGAATTGAACTTTTTGCTGTTTCTCACTCCACAGATGCTGCCTGACCAATAGATTATTTTCAGCACGTTCTTCTTATTTCAGAATTCCAGCATTTGCACTCATTTGCTTTTTAATCACTGCCAAGATATTTGTGCTCAATTCCATGAAGTGCATTGAACTTGTGTAAATTTAAATCAAAATTAATGGCAGGCAGGATTTAGTACACAAAGCTGGTGTATCATGTTGATTTCAAAGACAAAATGTTCAGCTAAAGAATTTAATTATGTTAGCAATAGATTCATGACACAGAGCCATCTGGTGTACAAACTGGGCAGCTATTTATTTTGTTGAGGCTGGCTTGCATACCATAAAACAGAGGAGCAGAAAGACGCTATTCAACCATTCGAGTCTGTCCTGCAAATGAAATACAATGTTGAAACATGTACAGTCAGGCATTTTGGTAGAAAACATAAATGGGCAGATTATTTTCTAAAAAGGGAGAAAATCAAAAATACCCACATGCAAAGGGACCTGGGAGAATGTCCATTCTCCTTATCTGTCTAAGTCCTCCTGCAGCCTCCCTCAATACTACCTGGTCTTCCATCTACCTTGATATCATCTGCAAACTTGGTCACAATGATCTAAATTATTAATATGTAAAGAAAGAAACGGCCTCAGTGCCAACCCCTGTGAAACACCACTATCAACTAGCAGCTATATTCTGTTTCCTCACTTCCTGCTAGCCAATGCTCTACCCCCACTAGTATGTTTTCTGTTGTACCATGAGCTCTTGTTAAGTAGCCTCATGTACAGCAACTTTTCAAAGGCCTTCTGAAAATCTAAATTCACATCCATTGCATCTCCTCTATCTAGCCTGCTTGTCCCTTCTGCTAATAATTCCAATAGGTTTGTCAAACAAGATTTTCCCTCAAAGAAATCATACTGGCTTTGGCCTTTGTTGTCATGTGCCACCAAGTGCTCTGTAACCTCATCCTTGACAATCGACTCCAACATCTTCCCAACCACTGATGTCAGGCCAGCCGGTCTGTAATTTGCTTTTCTGCATCATCAGTAATAATAACAAATAAAAATTTATTGTTCTTAAAATACATGCTCTTATTTTTCCGAGAGAATATTAAAAAATTAAAATAAGGGAAAATGATAGTAAATGTAAGACTATCATCATGTTAATCAGTTCATTTGCTGTAGTGCGCGTTGAAAGAACCAAAGGCTTGTTGATCCAAACCAAGGCTTTTATTAACTAGAAGACTGGAGCATATCACAAGTAGGTCGACCAGTCCAGAATGACCTGGTCTGGCTAGGAGCAATCCTTTAAGACCTGCCAGTAGGCGTGGCTACACTCTCAGCCAATCACAACCATCCTATACCACAATATATACATATACACATTGGTGATAGAATCCATACTATCTCATTTGTGAATTGCCTTAACATGCTAGGAGTAAATCGATTAGTCAACAACCATGCAGTATGATCTTTAAATCCATTATCCATGGATATGCTGAGAAAACAGGTTTCAGAAGTGTGTAGGTTTAATTAATTTAAGTGAAACATACAATAAAGGACATGATCCATATAAATGGAATATCTACATAAATTAATGTCATAAAGCAGCTGGCTCAATCTACCAAAAGGAATTAAGCAAACTTGTCAATTTCAAATAAATGGGACTCACTTCTGGTTCCATTAAGCAATTCTATTGCTTAAATGAGAAAGGCAAGAAATTAGTTTCAAATAAGGGCAATGTCTGCTGTAATCCAATGTGGTCAGAACTCAAATGTTATTAAGCATTAATACAAAAAAATGTCAGTACACACAATACTTCAACCCTTGCCTGCCATAAAGGCAAACCAAAAGTCGCCCTTAGCATTGCCCAGTTTTAGCAGCTTCAGCAGGGCGGCTTTTCTGTGCAATCCAATGATAAGTTTATCAGCCAAATCAAATGGAAATGAAAATTATTATTACAGTGACAAGCGCCAAATATTTTGTTTATACCCTTTCATGCCATTAGCTTCTTTCTGTCACATCAATAAAGGATTACAAGTCAGATGCATGCACAGAAATACACTGCATCTGAAGAAAGTATCCAGCCTGGATGGAATACCCAGCCAAGTATTAAAGATCTGTGCTGACCAACTTACCAATGTATTCATGGATATCTACAATATCTCACTCCAGTAGGGTGTGGTACATATCTGTTTCAAGCAGATGTCAATCATACCTGTGCCCAAGAAGAGCATAATAACCTGCCTTCACGACTATTGACCAGTAGCATTTACATCAACAGTGATGAAGTATTTTGAAAGGCTGGTGTTGAAGCATATCAGCTCCTGTCTGAGCAGTAACATGGATCCATTCCAGTTCGCCTATTGTAGAAACAGGTCTATGGCAGATGCTATCTCACTGGGTCTACACAAAACCCTGGAACACCTGAACAGCAAAGATGCAAACATCAGGATGCTCTTCATCAACTACAGCTAAGCATTCAACATCATCATCCCTTCAAAACTGATCAGCAATCTCCAAGACCTGGGAGTTAACACCCCACTGTGGATTTTCTCACCTCCAGACCAGAATCAGTGAAGACTGGTAAGAACTTCTACTCCACAATCTCCATCACTACTCGAGCATCACAGGGCTGCGTTCTTAGCCCCCTGCTCTACTCACCTAACACCTATGACCGTGGAGCTCGGTGCAACAATAATACCATCTACAAATTTGTTGATGATACAGTGGTAGTGGGTTGTATAAAGGATGGGGATGAGTCAACACACATGGTGGAGATTGAAAACTTGACTAAATGGTGCACAACAACCTTACACTCAATGTCACCAAAAATAAGGAGTTGATTGTTGACTTCAGGAAAGGAAAGCTAGAGGAATACAATCCAGTGATCATGGGGAGGAAATCAGAGGTGGAGAGGGTGAGCAAATTTAGGTTCTTGGGATTCACTATCTCAGAGGATCTTTCCCAGACCCTACACACCAATGGCATCATGAAGAGAGCACATCAGCACCTCTAATTCTTCAGGAGATTGTGGAGGTTTGGTATGACACCAGAAACCCTGGAAACTTTCTGCAGAGGAGTGGTGGAAAGTGTGCTGACCGGCTGCATCATGGTCTGGTATGGAAACACCAAACCCCTGAGCGTAAAGCCCTCCAAAAGGTAGTGGACATAGTCCAGGACATCACAGGCAAAACCCTCCCCACTACTGAGTACATCTACAAGGAACACTGCCATCTGAGGGCAGTAGCAATCATCAAGGATCCACGGCATCCAGCACACGCTCTGTTCTCGCTGCTGCCTTCAGGAAAGAAGTATATGTTCCACAAGACCCGCACCACCAGGTTCAGGAACAGCTGCTACCCCTCCACCATCAGACTCCTCAATGACAAACTCAGTCAGGGACTTATTTAAGGACTCTTACTTGTGCACTTTATTGATTTTCTTTTGTTCTATCTGTATTACAGTTTGTTTACGTTCATTATCTGTTTACAGTTCTTTTATTTGTTTAAATGTTTTATACTGTGTACAGTTTATTTTTTGCACCACCAATTAGTGGTAATTCTACCATGCCCGCATGAAAAAGAAATCTCAGGGTTGTAAGCGATGTCATGCATGTACGCTGCCAATAAATCTGACGAAGAAAATGTTGGAAACATTGCTCAGACTGCTACAATATACAGAGAGAGATAAACAGTGTTTTCTGATAAAGGATCATCAATCTGAAACTAACTTTTTTTCTCTCTCCATAGATGTTGTCTGACCGCTGAGTATTTTTTACTTTTATTTCAGACTTTTAAAAATTATTCTTAAATGTAGGTGTACAGCACAGTAACGGGCCTATGCCATCCAAATACCTCAATTAACCTACAACCCCCATACGCTTCTTACATCTGTAGTTTTTTTTTTCTCTTCGCCCTCAGTCAAATGGCTCTTAGCAGAGAGTGGTGGCAACAATGATAAGAAACTGAACATCCAGTGATGTTGGTTCAAACCACCCCCCCCCCACCCCCACCCCACCATGACAGTTATAGAATTAAAATTCCTAATTATTAACCTATTTTCCAAAGAACATTTAATTATACCAACTCTTCTGGTTCATCTTGATTGGCAATCTGCATCCTGACCTTGTCTAGACTATATCTAGACAAAATGAATTACTTTGAAACACCCTTTAAACCTCACAATCCATTCATTTCTTTGATGCCTGTTACATTAAAGCAGAAAAAAATAAAGCCCAAGCAATCCCTCATTATTGACACTGAATTCAGGCTGGGCAATGTTGTTCCCAGCCCAGTTGGCTTTGCAAAATTCTTTCCACAAAATGCTATCTAACTTGGAAGAGGTGTGCCACAAGCAACAAGTTGTCATTACTGCCCACACAGAATCTTACCTTACAGGCAACTTGTAAGATTCTTTCATCATAATCCCTGTCCCACCAGCAGGACAGACCCATCAAGGAGAAGTATTGGAGTAGATCAGGGGGTCTTCAACATTGATTCCATGACAATAGATCACACACAGGTAAGGAAAGCTTCCTCTATCAGCCTTCCCGAACTGATGGATAAGTGTTCCTTTGTGTTGAAAAATACTTGAAAGAAGTATAGAACATAACAAGGGACAGAATATACCCTGGGTCCTTTGCCAAGAGTGGCTTGGTACTTCTACCACTGACCTAGCTGACTGACTCATAGAAGAAATAATACCATCAAGGTCCATTGATAAGTTTGCCACTCATACTGTACAAGGAAGTGAGTGAATCAGATCTAGAGGTATGCCGACTTGACTTTGCCCTCCTCAATCCAGCTGTTGCAGGTGCATCTGTAGAAAAAAAAACTAGTTAGTTTTAAATTTCCTACTCACTGCTGAGTTGAAGTGAATTAATACCAACCAGTGTCACAAGATCACTTGATCTCTATTGCCCAATCAGCTTCCTGCTGATCTGAGCTTTTCAAATCCAATTGCCTGAGTCCAATTGCTTGGTGCAGCCTTCAGATAAAATACCTGTTGAAGTCTGCTACCATAGCCCCTTCCAAGATTGCAAGAGTGATTGATAACAAGAAAAAAAGGTAGCTTTACTGATGTACAATATTAAGAAACCCTTCAGGTGTTGAAATATTGTGCATAATGAGCTGGCCAGTGTACTTTTCTCCCAGACCTTGTTGTTTTTACAGGTGGAGATGTGTTTATCCCCGTCAGAGGTGGTGGTGATAGTGGTAGTGATAGTAGTAGTTGTAGTCGTAGTTAAGGTCATAGTAGTAGTTTCTGCTTACTGGCACAACTGGTTCATTCCCGGTCGTCGGTGTAGCTAAAACCTCATCCTCTAAGTGAGCAACTTTAAGATGGTTGATGCTAACACACTCCCTCTTGCCTTGTACATCGAGAATGAAATACTTGGGAGACCTGTGTGTCAGCCTATATAGTCCAGAGTATGGTGTCTGGAGGGGTTGATGTACTGCCTCACATCCGTTGAACGTGAATTGAGCTCAGGTGGTACATGTGATACAACACTTTGTGTACATGTTTTGGCAGGAGTGATATTTGTCATCTACTGCTGTAGTTGATTAACATAATTGGCTGTGTCTACTATTTATGTAGGTTTGATCTGGTGCAACCATCAGTCCAGGTACTGTTAGTGTAGTCCCATACACTAGTTCAGCCGGTGTGCAGCCTAAGTCTTCTTTTACAGTTGTACAGCTGCCTAGTAGTACTTTTGGCAAGTACTCATACCACTGGTTTGGGTTCTGCTGGGCTTTCAACGTTGCCTTAAGTTGACGACGAAAGTGTTCGATGATGCCATTAGCTACAGGGTGATAGGCTGTTGTGTGGGTGCGTGTACTGCCGAGTAGATTGGTCAGTTTGTGAAGGAGTTGGGATTCAAAATGTTGACCCCTGCCTGTCATGATCATAGATGATGTGCTGTAACATGTTACCCAGTTGTGGACCAAAACTCTGGCTATTGTCTCGGCCGTCATATCATATCAGCCCACCTGCTAAAACTGTCTATACAGGTGAGAAGATAACTGTACACATTTGACAGAGGGAGAGGACCTACCAGATAGATATGTACATGTTGAAATCTGACATAGGGGGTAGCGTATGTGTCAAGGAGAGCTCTGGTATGATGGTGAACTTTGGCTTTCTGACAGGTTATGCACCTCCTAGCCTGCGACTTAGCATCCTTATTCATGTTAGGTCATACAAAGTGAGATGTTATCAGCCTCTGTGTAGACCTTGTACCAGGATGCAACATATTGTGGAGGCCATTGAAAACAGATTGCTGATGTTGCTTGGGAACATGGGGTCATTCATGTCCAGTAGATGCATCACACCAGATATGTCCATGACTTGCTGGCAAGGGTGCACGCTTGAATGAGAGTGAGGTTGATGGTTGAACTTCAGGTTAGTCATCATCGTCCTCCTGGTCACAGGCAAGTTGCTGAAAATCAGTGGTAGAGGAGATATGCAATACAGGTGTTACAGTGCATCTGCTACTGTGTTTTCCTTCCCTTTGACGTTGAATATCAGAGGAGAACTGTGATAATGAAATCTAAGTGATGGACTTCATGTGGGGAGTACCTGTCCAGCTTGGAACAAAGAGTGTACATCAAAGGCTTGTGATTGATGTAGATAGTGAATGTGTGACCCTCGAGTAGATGGTGAAAATGTTTGATGGCCAGCAGTTCACGACCAAATGTGCTCTACTTGGTCTCATCAGGTTGGAGTCACTTGGAGAAAAAGGCAAGCGGTTGCCAGGCACTAACTGCGAGCTGTTGAATGGCTCCACTTACTCCAACATCTGATGCATCGACAATGAGACATAATGGAACGTCAAGTCCAGGATGAACCAGAGTAGTCGCACCAGCCAGGTCGCTCTTAGCACAAGGGAAGGCTGAGAGCTCCAGCTTGTTGAGTGTGATGGACTGATTTTTCTTAGTCCTGTTCTTATTCAAGTCTTATTGAGTGGTTGGAGTAGGTCAGCAGAGGGCGGGATGAGCTGTCTGTAAAAATTGATCAGACCAAGAAACTCCTTCAGCTTCGTGAGCAACAAAGGAATGGAAAAATCATAGATGACCTTCACCTTGTTGTCATGAGGACGAATCTCATGTTCATCAATGATATGGCCCAGAAGGGTGAGTAACAGTACTTCAAACTGACACTTGACTGGATTGACAACTATGCCATACTCATGCAAGTACTCAAAAGTAGATGGAGATGAATCAGTGTTCGTCATCTGTAGAACTGGCTACTAGCAGGTCATCTATGTAAACATAGACAAAAGGAAAACCACAAACCACATCATCCATCAGCCTCTGAAATCACATTTCGTAAACCAAACAGCATATGTACCCACTTTAAAAGTCCAAAAGGAGTCATGATGGCTGTCTTGTGCATGTCAGCAGGCTCTACTAGGATTTGATGGTACGCCCGAATCAAATCGCTCTTGGAGAAAATCTGACAATCACTATGAGATGAAAAAAAATCCTGGAGATGCAGGATGAGGTGTCGATCAGGCACTCTACAGGCATTCAGGGAATGGTAGTCTCCACATGGGCGCCAATCTCCTGGTGTCTTCTTGGCAATCATGTGGAGGGAAGATAACTAATTGCTGTCAGACTGTTGAATAATTACCCAGGTCCAACATATGATCAAATTCAGCCCTAGCAATCTGCTGGTGATCGGGGGCGAGTTGCCAAGGCCGAGCCAAGGTGAGCGGACCATGTGTTTGTATATGGTGGGTGACAGAGCGTTTGACCTTGGTATGCTTGTAAATTGAGTGAGTAACCTTTGAATACTCTCAAAGAAGGGCGTCAAAATGTATAGTTGATGTCGTGGTCATAACAGCTGGACTGACGTGTTGTGCATCGCTGACGATTCCCTGAACTGTGGGGCTGGAGATGGAGTCAATAAGTTTGTGGTGTTTGACATCCACCAGTAGTTCATACCCACATAAGAAATGAGCTCCAATGATAGGAGTGGGTTCATCGACAATGATTAAAAACCTACCTAAAAACACGCCAAGATTAAGTGTATGATTTTTCTCTGTATGTAAAAATGGGCAACTTATTGACAGCTAGAAGTTGAACAGTAGTGGAAGTACCACAAATATGAGATGTTGATGGAGGGAGAACTCTAACTTCTGCTCCAGTGTCTACTAGAAAACAAATCCCCTGGCGTTTGTCTGCAACATAAAATAGTGGATGACCCTGCAGCTCTGCACCAGGAAGATTCATTGCCCCTAGTCCCTGGCTTGGGCATTTCCCTGCTGTTTAGCTCGAGAGCAGGGTGGCACACAGTGTTGAGCCTTGTTGCTGAATCTCCAATGATACCAACATTCGGTGCCGTCGTACATCGCTGCAGTTGTGCCTCCGCCCCTGACATAAACAATGCTGCCCTTTTAGGCTGTCACTGCAGCCCCAATCCACAGTGATGTGGCAGATGAACACCTGAATTTCATGTGTGAGTTGATCAATGTTACACCACAGATTCATCATTTCTGATTGCTATGTGGAAGGAGGATCAGGAGCACTGACTGTTTGCACTGACCTGCCTGGCATAGCCACCTCTAAAATTTTGTCAGTGATCTTAGTGAGTATGTGATGTCTACAACCTTCAATGTTGATGCCAGGATAAGATGAACATTATCAGGCAGGTGCTGTAAAAATAACTGTGTTAGGATGTTGTCCGCCAACTTGCTGTCTCCTAACAGGTGATATATTCGCTGAAGAAGCTGCAGTGGTTTCCATCCCCCAGCTCTTCTGAGATAAGAAGGTGGTGTAAATGTCGCTGTTCTGAAAAGCAAGTGCACCTGATCAACTCGGCTTTAAGCTTGTTATATTGAAATTAAGAAGTCACGTACTTCTTGTGGCACCTCCAGTTGCAAAGAGGCAGTAACATACACAAAACGCATCTCCTGTGATGTTATGTTCCGGGTAAAACATTTCTCCTCCACCTGTGCAAACCATAACATCAGGTCAGTGGGCTTCAAACTGACCCTCACAATGAGTGGTACAACTGTGATGGTGGTCAACTTACTCACTTCCTCTGTTTCTACGTTATTCGTGGATGAAATTAGATATCTCCTATGTAGACAGTAGAACGGAGTAGAACAGTAAATGTACGTGAAATGGCAGATCACAAACAGGGTCACCAATGTAGAAAAAAAACTAGTTAGTTGCAAATTTCCTACTCACTGCTGCATGTACTGTGTGGAACTCCAGTCAAAAAATACCAACTCCCTAGACTGTTGAGTTGAAGTGAATTAATACCACCCAGTGTCACAAGTTCCCTGGATCACTTGATCTCTATTGCTCAATCAGCTTCCTGCTGATCCAAATGCCTGAGTCACCTGACTCTAATTGCCAGGTAAAATCCCTGTTGAAGTCTGCTTCACATCTGTCCATGTTAGCATTGTAGATGTGACCACCTCACAGTTCTCATGGAAATAATAATACATCTTCATATTGAGGACACCCACCATAAAGTGGTGTGGATTTCCAATTGCATTTAATGGCATAGATTCAGGACAAATTTGCCAACTCAAATTGGGCAACTATGAAGTGATGTGAACCATTGGCAGCATCAGAAATATACATTACACCACCTGCAACTTGGTGGCAGAGCACATTTCCCATTTTGTCATAACAGTTAAGGGTCAACAATTGTCAATGAGGGGTGCCCATTGGCATTCTGGGATGTACACAAGGTGAAAGCCTGTGAAATTGCAATACAGCACTACGTGTGTGCTAATCAAAACTAATAATGCAATAAGCCAAGCTATACAATTGCGCAGCCAGTGGATCTGATTGAAATACTGTAGCCTTTTCACATCTTGGTACAAGCGATAATGGACAATTAAATAAATAACAGCAAAAGGAGGTTTCAAGGACATCACCATCCTCAACAATAACAAAGCCCATGGAGTGAATGCTATGGACAAGATTCAGATGGTTTCATCAATATCAAAGTAAAACATGGAAACAGGCCCTTTGACCCAACATGTTTGCACCAATCATCAGGCACCCATTTTACACAAATGCTATGCTAATTCCAGTTCATTTTCTTTGCAGATTCCACCAGTCATCCACACACAATGAGCAAGTTATAGGGGCCAACTAAATTACCAAGACACTCCTCCTTTAGACGCGAGTGGAAAAAGCAGCATCAGCAGGAAGCCTACCCAGTCATAATGAGAAGGAGGGGAATAGGTCTGATTGAATCAACTGGGAACTAATATGGTTTCCCAAATTAGCACTGTTTCTTTCAATACTTTTGTTCCCTTCCATAGATTTAAAGTTATTAAGGATAGTGAGATTTGAAAAACTATTTAGCCTTTCGCTTCAGACATTGTGATAGCAAGACAAACTGGTTGGAATAAGCTTTTCAGTCAATTTTATATGCTGACAGCAGGTATCCAAGAGCAAGGTCAAGCCATTCCATTCAAATAAAAATGTGATCTACAATTTGTTTGAAGATCACAATCCTTAGCTTTATCCCAAAATAAGAAAGAGAATTAATACTGTCCTTTGACTGGCAGAGAGTAAATATAGGTGACTAAAGGAAGATTTGAAAGCTTGTGATTTCCATAAGTTTTGCTCATTGTTGGGAAAGTTAATTCAATGACTGCTAACACTTTATGTTGTCTGTAGCTTTAGTTCCAGAAATAAAAGCCTCCTTGAGCTTTTGAAACTGGACTACCAGATCTTGAAGGAAAGGGCCAGCACTTTTCACCTAAACCAACAGCAGGCACCAAGGAGCAGGCTTCAGGACTTCCAGAGCACTAAGGTAGTTTCCAACTCATTGAATATTTTGCTTTTCCTCTAAAATTGATGAGAATACCATCCCTTTGATGAGTAAGAAATGACAATTTGATATTGTTTATAGAGCATATTGTTCATTTTCTCCAAAGTCCCATGCATTATATTAATAATGAGCAGGAAAAGGGATACCTGGACTAGAATCTAACTGTGCTCATATTTAAACACACACTTTGTTAACTGCCCAAATAAGCAGACACATGTGAAAACACTTTTTTTTACACTGAGAGTTTGTTGTGATTTGCAATGTGCTGCCTGAAGAGGTAAAAGAATAACATTTTCAAAGGGAATTTGTATAAGTTGATGATGGGAAACCAAACAACAGAGCAACGTTGAAAGAGATGGAAATCGTAACTGTCGCATCAACAATGTAATGATTACCTGCTGTTATACCCCTGTGATGCAGACAATGCTGCTGTTTATATCACAGCCCTTTCATTTATAGCTTAGGTCAAATACACCTAGCAAGATTGACATGCCTCTTCTCTTGGGGTCAATTGAAATAAGTTTTACAAATTCCAACCAATTCCTATCCCTGTTTACACAGCCAGCTGTCTGAATTTGCAATAATACTGTGGTGATACGACCACAAGCCAACTGCCGGGGGCAATCTCTGTACCTGCAGGAAGGCCACCTGGCTAGCTGCCAATCAGCCAACCTGAAGAAACCACCTAAGGGCCTGACTCCACATGGCCCCGGTTGTCAATCACTGAACATAAACCTGAGTTGGCCCCATGGGGAGCCACCAAGGCTTGAACTGGTGTTCAGACTTTTATTGGAATAAAGCCTGTTGTACAGTCTTTTGAGTTTGTGCTTGCCCTGCTGCTATCTCAATGCACCACAAAGACAGTATAAACTGGTGCAGGAATTGTGGTGTGCGCTGCGATGGACAGCAGAAGGAGAGTAAGGGAAAAAAAATTGGTCCTCTTGAAAATCAGAGTGGTCATCTATGTATGGAGTCACAAAAAAATGGGAGAGATCTTAAATGTTTTTTTTCCATCACATTTTACACAAGAAACTGGGACAGAGTCATGGGAAGTAAGGAAAATAGATAGTGAAGTCATGGACCCTATACAGATTAAAGAGGAGGAGGTATTTGCTGTCTTTAAGCAAATGAGGGTGGATAAATCCCCAGGGCCTGTCAAGTTTGCAGGGGCTCTGTCAGAAATATTTAAAATGTCCTTAGCCATAGGTGTGATGCCAGGGGATTGAAGGGTAGTTCAAGTTGTTGTTGTTTAAAAACAATCTCCAAAAGGAGAGGTCACGTGATATGGAGAGAATAGGAGGCGGAATCCCAGAGCTCCCAAGACAGAAAGAAAGTTAACGGAAGAAAAACCTCAAAGGAATCACCAGGGTACACAAAAAGGACGTGGGAACATGTTAAGAATACAAAAATGACAAAGAAAGGCAAGCCCATATCCAGAAATGGTAAAGAAGTAGTTTTGAAGCAGAAAACCAAACCAGAGTTGAGGAGCCTTGTGGCTAGGAAAATGGCAGGGCGGATGGAGTGGCAGGTGAGGTTAATCTAGACAACGTTGGATCAGCTGAGGAGGCGAGTCCAGCGCTGGGTCAGCAGAGGAGGAGAGTGACAGCAGAAGGAGTGAGGAGGTTGGGAATGGTATTGAGGTCCCAAACAGTGATGGAGCCAGAGGAGGAAGACCCCAAGGAGCCTCAGGACTCAGGAGAAAAGCCTCAAAGAGGCAAAGCACGGGGCATGGCATGATGGCATAGGGAGATGTGGAAAATGCCTCTCCTGGCAGAATTAATTAATTAATGGGTGCTTATTAAGTATTAAATAACTTTAAATTTTCTAGAGGTCTCAAAAGATGGCAGTAAAAAAATCCAAACTGCAAAAAAAAAATCAGCTAGAACTGAAGTTTATGGATCTACCTTGAAGATTCAGCCTCCGATCCTGGTTCCTCTCCAGCCCCAATCTTTGAAGGCTTCGCAGTTAAGGATTCAGGCTCAAGCACCACCTTCTCGGTAGCTGGGGAAGATGGCGCTGGAGCATGGAAGAAAAGTACAGAGATGATTGTAGAAACAACACGCATGCGCGGAACTACGCGCATGTGCACGACAGAAGCGATTGAGTCGGAGTATGTGGACTCGACTCCTCCTGTGATTGCAGGTCAAACAAGGGCTAAGCAAAAAGCCCACCTGCAATTTCAACCCTTGGCAACTTCAACAGAGGAGGAAGAAGAAGAGCCAGGAGTAGAAGAAGAAAGCCTTCTGCCGCAATCACAGGGAGAGGAATCAGAAGAAAAAGGAAGAGACCACCATATTCAAGATAAAATGGGTGCATATTATGTTACCCCCAAACCTCTTGATCCACAGAATTTTGAAAAAATGGATTTAATTAGTCAAAAAATGGATAAAAACTTTGCTGACGTGAAAGCTGATTTTACCACTTCATTGGGAGCTATTAGAGAAGAAATGACTGTAATGAAGACAGATACGGCAACGTTTAATAAAACTGTTGATAAAATCAAAATGAAAGTTCAAAAATTTGAAGATTTTCAGGAATGTCAAATGGAGGTAGAACAATGTAATACAGTTAATAAGATAGAAGATTCTTTTACGGCATGGGAAATTCAGAAGAAAGATTTACTGCAAAAAGTTGATATGTTGGAAAATCAGGGTAGAAGAAATAATGTGAAAATTGTTGGTTTGCTCTTTAATGATCCAGAATAATGGAGTATTTTTTAATGCATATTTGAGTAATGAAATTGTCAATAGAAGAAAATAATTTAATCCAGCAAAGTCAGTTTTGTTGAAGAAGGGATACAAATAAGAACCAGCAGTTCTTAAAGTTTTTTAAATGGACAGTATCAAGCTCAATATTTTGCTAATTGAAGCTTTGGAATTTGCCAATTCATTGCCTAATATTAAGCAGAATGGAAGGCAATCTTATGCATCTCAACAAATCAAAGGGGATCAAGAAAAATCAAAAGGAGGGGTTTCACCAGGAAGAAAAAAGCCAACTGAAGCTCAAGTTGAAATTGATGATGATCAAGTTAATAGAGAAGAAGCTTCTCATACTTGACTGATTTATATAATGTCTGGGAGAGGCGGGTTCTTTCTTTTCTGCTTTCCTCTTCCGAGGCCTCATGCAACTAGTGGTGAGGGCCACTTCTCGTTATGAAGGGAGTTAGCACTTTTGGGTTTTTTTAATGATTTCTTACTTTCTATTTTTGGAGATGGTATGTTTTGCAAGTTGGCTAAGGAGCTGAGCCGACCCAGGGTGGAGAGGAGAGTTGAGTATTTTTAAAATTAAATTATGGTGATACAAAGTTTGAATTATGTAACGTTTAATGTGAATGGGCTCAATAACCCAATTAAAAGGAAGAGGGTTTTAGCTCATATTAAGAAGTTGAAAGTAGATATTGCCTTTTTTTCACAAGAAATTCATTTAACAGAGAAAGAACCTCAAAAATTAAAGAGCGTATGGTTGGTCAAATTATAGCTTTGTCTTTTAACTCTAAAGTATGAGCAGTAGCTACTTTAATTAATAAAAAATTTCCATTTAAATTACAATCAATAGTCATTGATCCTTTTGGTAGATTTGTGTTGGTAAATTGTCAAATTTATTCAGAATCTTGGATTTTTATGAATGTGTATGCTCCTAATATAGATGATGAAAAATTTATTCAAGATGCTTTTCATAATTTGGCACAAGTAAATGGAAATATCACAGTTGGTGGAGACTTCAATTGCTGTTTGGACCCAATTTTAGATAAATCTACAAAATCTTTAATGAAAGGGCTAAAAGAATATTGACATTAATGTTAGAGCTAAATTTGGTAGATATTTGGAGGAAATTGAATCCTAAAGAGAGAGATTATTCATTTTATTCTTATCAGTTTGATTCTTATTCTAGAATATTTTTTTCTTAATTTCGGCTCATTTACAAGGAAGGACTGCGTATGTACAGTATAAACCTAGAATTGTATCAGACCATTCACCATTATTGATGTCATGTTTAAATTCTGATAGAATTGAAACAGTTTATAGATGGAGATTTAATTCATCATTATTAAAAAAATGTAGATTTTTTTTATTCTATGAGAAGTCAAATACAGATGTATTTAGATACAAATATGAATTCAGTTGATAATAAATTTGTTTTATGGGATGCATTAAAAGCTTATTTAAGAGGCCAAATAATAAGTTATTCAACTAAAATTAAGAAAAATTATCTTAAGTAAGTAGATAAATTAGAGAAGGAAATTGTAATTTTGGAAAATAATTTGCAAAAAACCATCAGGAAAGAAAAGGTTAGAATTGATAAATTTAAAAAATGTATTATAATTCAATTCAGACTTATAGGATTGAGAAATTAATTGATAGAAGTAAGCAAAAATACAATGAATTAGGAGAATGAGCACCTAAGGTTTTAGCTTGGTCAAGAAGAATTCAAAAATTACCTAGAAGATACAGGATATAAACGATTCTTTTAGGGAGAATAACACTAAGTTATATTCATCTCAATCATTAGATAATGAAGAAGAAATTAACGATTTTTTACAGAAGCTTCAACTTCCATCTTAGAATTGCCAAGCTTGGAAAGATTTAGATTCTCCATTTACATTGAAGGAAGTTATTAAGGCTTTAAACTCTATGCAAAATGGGAAATCTTCCGCTGAAGATGGGTTTACATTTGAATTTTATAAAAAAGTTTAACGATTTGTTGATGCCTTTATTAATGGAAGTATTAAAACAAGCGACTACAACTTGCTCATTCCCAGAATCCTTTTCAAATGCTGTAATAACAGTAATACCTAAGAAAGATAAAGATTTACTAAACCCTGAGTCTTATAGAATATTGAATGTTGATTAAAAATTGTTGCTAAAGTTCTGGCTAATAGAGTAAATGAATATTTACCTGAGTTGGTTCATTTAGATAAATCTGGATTTATTAAGAAAAGATATTCTGCTGATAATATAGCTAAATTAATTAGTTTAATACATCAATTGTATTTGACCCCTCAGAAATTAAAGAAATTTGAATTAATTTCTTCAGATTTGTGTTTTAGATGTGGACAAAAAATAGGTACTTTTTTCATTTGACTTGGACTTGTTCTAAGGTTAAGAATTTTTGGATACAAGTTAAATTGCTTTTGGAGTGAGTATTAAAAGTGAGTTTACCATTTGATCGAATGTTTTTTTTTACTGGGGTCATTAAGTTGATTGCTTTAGGAGTGAGATTGACTATGCACCAAATCAAATTTTTACTTTTGGCTTTGACTGATTCTAAAAAATGTTTGACAATTCTTGGAAATCTGATTTAGTTTTAGGAATGCAAAGATGGTACACTGAAATTAAATCCTGTATTCCTTTAGAAAAGATCATGTATAATTTGAGGGATAAATATAATTGTTTGTAAACGAATGGAGCCCAAATTTAAAAACTCTTGGCATGAAGATTTAATCTCTCGGTCTGCTCCAGTGGATGTCTCGGTTTCCACAGCTATAAAGTTAATTATAGTTGTCCTTAGTGACCATCTCCTTTTTTCTTTCTTTGTAGGTGGGAAGGGGAGGAGGGAGGTTTTATTCAATTATATAATGTTTGTATCAATATGCTATAATTAATGTTATTTGATATAAAATTGTAAATAAATAAATAAATAAATTGAGCACACAGGGAGGCTCAGAGCCCTCTCTACATGATGTAATAAAAGCACTTAACCTCCTGGAGGATAGACTTGCCTGTTCAATGGAAAAAAAGGGCTGAAGGGGGAAAAATTGGACAAAATGCAGGGAGCCCTTTCAGAATTGATGGGAAGGGTGTTAGAGGTAGAGGACAGAGTGGGGGTAACCAAAGATGTTATGAGTAATATAACATGGGGAAGAAAATAAATACCCTGATAAAGAAAAGGGACCGGATGCCCTTGAAACGATAGCAGAAGGAACATTAAAGTAGTGGGGTTGAAAAAGGGGATTGAGGGACAGAACCCTAAATGCTTCTTTCAAAGTCAGATCCCCAAGGGGCTGTGTGAAGGCACACTAGGGGAGAGAGTGGAAATAGAAAGGGTACATAGGTCCCTCCTTCTGAAAACAAGTCCTGGCCAAAGACTGTGCTCTGTCCTGGTAAAACTATTGCAAAACCAGGACAGAGAGGAAATACTGACGGCAGGGCAGTTGGGGCGAAAAAAGAGAGAGGGCCACATGGAAATAGAGGGGAATAAGGTATTTTTTTACCCGATATCAGTGCGACACTCCTAAAGGCAAGAAAGGCGCTGGAACCAGCAAAAAGGCAAATCAAACAGAAGGGTCATGAGTGTGTGCTGAAGTACTTGGCCACCCTGAAGGTGGTGTTACCGGGGGTGTGGGGGAGGAAATTTATTACGGACCCAGAGTGAACACAACAAATGGCTGAAGACTTACCTACACTAGCAGGTAAACAGAAGAACCAAAATCGAAGTGGGAACTAACTCACAAAGATGTATGGACTTATTATGGACTGTAACGCATCCTGGTGTAAAAAAACAAAAAGAGGATACAGAAAATGAGGTTATAATAAGTGGAAGTGAATGTTAAATTGCAATTTTTCTGGGAGTGTGGGAGACAGAGGGAGGAGAAGATGGGTGCGAACTGCACAACCTGTTGTGGGGTGGGGTGCAGGTGACAACTGAAGGGAGGTAGTCACTGAGCAAGTGGGGGGTGGATATAATACATGGCAAGGGCTGTGATGGGAGGGTAATAGGGGACTAAGCAAATGTATAACTGTAACTGGTGTTTACATCTCTTTTTATTTTCTTTTGGTTAGCTACCTTAGTTTTTTGCCTTTGTTCTTGCTGCTGTCCTTGTTTCCTATTAGTGGAGTATGTTACCCTAGTCTGTATATGCGTTTCCCTTTTTTATTTTAGTGTGGATAGTTATTTTAAATTTTGTCTTTATCCACCAGGGTCTCGCATGGTCAAAGCAGTTAGGGGTGAATGACTGATGTTGGGGAGCTGGATGAGGAGAGTTCTCAGCGTGACAGAGGTACAAAGGAAATCTTTGGCTTGGCTTCGAAGACGAAGATTTATGGAGGGGGTAAATGTCCACGTCAGCTGCAGGCTCGTTTGTGGCTGACAAGTCCGATGCGGGACAGGCAGACACGGTTGCAGTGGTTGCAGGGGAAAATTGGTTGGTTGGGGTTGGGTGTTGGGTTTTTCCTCCTTTGTCTTTTGTCAGTGAGGTGGGCTCTGCAGTCTTCTTCAAAGGAGGTTGCTGCCCGACGAACTGTGAGGCACCAAGATGCACAGTTTGAGGCGATATCAGCCCACTGGCGGTGGTCAATGTGGCAGGCACCAAGAGATTTCTTTAGGCAGTCCTTGTACCTCTTCTTTGGTGCATCTCTGTCACGGTGGCCAGTGGAGAGCTCGCCATATAACATGATCTTGGGAAGGCGATGATCCTCCATCCTGGAGACGTGACCTACCCAGCGCAGTTGGATCTTCAACAGCGTGGATTCGATGCTGTCGGCCTCTGCCATCTCGAGTACTTCGATGTTAGGGATGAAGTCGCTCCAATGAATGTTGAGGATGGAGCGGAGACAACGCTGGTGGAAGCGTTCTAGGAGCCGTAGGTGATGCTGGTAGAGGACCCATGATTCGGATCCGAACAGGAGTGTGGGTATGACAATGGCTCTGTATACGCTTATCTTTGTGAGGTTTTTCAGTTGGTTGTTTTTTCAGACTCTTTTGTGTAGTCTTCCAAAGGCGCTATTTGCCTTGGCGAGTCTGTTGACTATCTCGTTGTCGATCCTTGCATCTGATGAAATTGTGCAGCCGAGATAGGTAAACTGGTTTTGAGTTTTGTGTGCCCGATGGAGATGTGGGGGGGCTGGTCGTCATGGTGGGGAGCTGGCTGATGGAGGACCTCAGTTTTCTTCAGGCTGACTTCCAGGCCAAACATTTGGGCAGTTTCCGCAAAACAGGACGTCAAGCGCTGAAGAGCTGGCTCTGAATGGGCAACTAAAGCGGCATCATCTGCAAAGAGTAGTTCACAGACAAGTTGCTCTTGTGTCTTGGTGTGAGCTTGCAGGCGCCTCAGATTGAAGAGACTGCCATCCGTGCGGTACCGGATGTAAACAGCGTCTTCATTGTTGAGGTCTTTCATGGCTTGGTTCAGCATCATGCTGAAGAAGATTGAAAAGAGGGTTGGTGTGAGAACGCAGCCTTGCTTCACGCCATTGTTAATGGAGAAGGGTTCAGAGAGCTCATTGCTGTTTCTGACCCGACCTTGTTGGTTTTCGTGCAGTTGGATAACCATGTTGAGGAACTTTGGGGGGCATCCGATGCGCTCTAGTATTTGCCAAAGCCCATTCCTGCTCACGGCGTCGAAGGCTTTGGTGAGGTCAACAAAGGTGATGTAGAGTCCTTTGTTTTGTTCTCTGCACTTTTCTTGGAGCTGTCTGAGGGCAAAGACCATGTCAGTAGTTCCTCTGTTTGCGCGAAAGCCGCACTGTGATTCTGGGAGAATATTCTCGGCGACACTAGGTATTATTCTATTTAGGAGAATCCTAGCGATTTTGCATGCAATGGAGAGCAGCGTGATTCCCCTGTAGTTTGAGCAGTCTGATTTCTCGCCTTTGTTTTTGTACAGGGTGATGATGATGGCATCACGAAGGTCCTGAGGCAGTTTTCCTTGGTCCCAACAAAGCTTGAAAAACTCATGCAGTTTGGCATGCAGAGTTTTGCCGCCAGCCTTCCAGACCTCTGGTGGGATTCCATCCATACCTGCTGCTTTGCCACTTTTCAGTTGTTCAATTGCCTTATATGTCTCTTCCCGGGTGAGGACTCATCCAGCTCTAGCCTTAGGTGCAGTTGAGGGAGCTGGAGCAGGGCGGAATCTTGGACTGAGCGGTTGGCACTAAAAAGAGATTGGAAGTGTTCTGACCATCGATTGAGGATGGAGATCTTGTCGCTGAGGAGGACTTTGCTGTCTGAGTTGCGCAGCGGGCTTTGAACTTGGGGTGAGGGGCCGTACACAGCCTTTAGAGCCTCGTAAAAACCCCTGAAGTCGCCAATGTCCGCGCTGAGCTGGGTTCGTTTGGCGAGGCTAGTCCACCACTCATTTTGGATCTCCCGGAGTTTGCGCTGAAGATGGCTGCATGCGCGACGGAAGGCTTGTTTCTTCTCTGGCCAGGACGGCTTTGTAAGATGAGCCGGGTGGGCAGCTCGCTTCTTTGCCAGCAGCTCCTGGATTTCCTGGCTATTTTCGTCGAACCAGTCCTTGTTTTTCCTGGAGGAGAAGCCCAGTACCTCTTCAGTGGATTGCAGTATGGTAGTCTTCAGCTGATCCCAGAGGGTTTCAGGGGACGAGTCCGTGAGGCGGATTGCATCCTCGAGCTTTGCTTTGAGGTTTGCCTGGAAGTTTCCTCTCACTTCGTCTGACTGCAGGTTTCCAACATTGAACCTCTTTCTGGGGGCTTCACTGTTCCTGGGCTTTGGCTTGAAGTGAAGGTTGAGCTTCCAGCGAACCAACCGGTGGTCAGTGTGGCATTCCGCGCTGGGCATGACTCTGGTGTAGAGCACATCTCGTTTGTCTCTTTCTCGCACCAGGATGTAGTCCAGGAGGTGCCAGTGTTTGAATCGAGGATGCATCCAGGTACTCTTCAGGCTGTCCCTCTGCTGAAAAAGGGTGTTTGTAATGACAAGTCGCTGTTCTGCGCAGAGCTCCAACAGGAGGCACCCATTGTCGTTGCACTTGCCGACACCATACTTGCCCAGGATTCCTGGCCAGATTTCTGGTTCTTTGCAAACGCGAGCGTTGAAGTCGCCAAGGATGACAACCTTGTCGGCTGTAGGGGTGCGTTGTATGAGGTTGCGCAGGTCAGTGTAGAACTTGTCCTTTTCTGCTGGTTCCGCCTGGAGGGTTGGAGTATAGACACTGATGAGGGTGATGCGACGCTTGTTTTGAAGGGGGAGTCGCATGGACATGATCCGGTCCGAGTGGCCTGTCGGGAGGTTTTCGAGTTTGGAGGCAATGGAGTTCTTGACCATGAAGTCTACACCAGATAGGTATCGTTCATCCATAGGCTTGCCAGACCAGTAGATTGTGTAGCCCGCGCCGCGTTCTTGGAGGCTGCCTACGTCTGCAAGGCGGACTTCTCTGAGAGCGGCTATGTCGATGTCAAGTCTGAGGAGTTCATGTGCAATGAGGGCAGACTGACTTTCAGGTCTGTCGGCCTTGTCTAGCATGGTTCTGATGTTCCAGCATGCTAGCTTGAGTTTGTGAGCATCTTTTGAGGGGGAGGTCGTGGAGGGGAAGGTCGTGGAGGGGGAGGTTGTGGAGGGGGAGGTCGTGGAGGGGGAGGATGTGGAGGGGGAGGACGTGGAGGGGGAGGACGTGGAGCGGGAGGACGTGGACCTGTCCTCGCGCCTGCGCAAAGGAGCTTTTAGGTGGAGTGCAGTGTGCGCAGTACTGGCCCCACCCTTTACACCCATGGTTCGTGTGCCGTGGCCAAGCAAGCGTGGCACCGAGGTCCTTGGGTCATAGGTTTTATATCGGAGTGGCCTCCTATGCAGGTTTCTTATCCGGGCTGGAGGGGCCTGCCTCCCCTCCTAGGTCGGAACTAGAGCACCATAAAAGAGGATGGGTGGGCCAGGTATTGGCTTCCTCATTCAGTTCGAAAGCAAGGGGAGTGGCAATTCTGATTAGGCAAAGTGTTCCAGTGAGAGTGCAGAGTGTGACGACAGATAAAACAGGTAGATTTATAATGGTGCACTGTCAAATATACACAGATTCCTGGACCCTAATGAATAGGGTCCCAATATAGATGCCCCCAATATAGATGATGAAAAATTTATGCAGGATATTTTCCTAAGATTGGCAGAAATAAAAGAGAATTTTCTAAAGGGAAGAAATTTTAATTTTTGTCTGGACCCTGTTTTGGACAAGTCAACAAAAAGAATAGTGAAAACAAAGGTGACATGTGCCATTATTGGCAGTATGAAGGAGCTGAATTTGATAGATGTGTGGAGGTGGAAACATTTGAGGAAGATGGATTATTCCTTCTATTCAAGGCAACATTATTCCTACTCTAGAAAACATTTTTTTTCCTGAGCTTCAGCCCATATAAAGGGTAGGTCATGGAAGCTGAGTACACAACGAGACTATTCTCAGATCATTCGCCTTTAGTAGTCAAGAATGTGATGCCGGACAAGCAGGAGTTGATATACAGATGGCATCTTAATGAAGGTTTATACAAATCAGAATTGGAAGGGAGGCCAAATAAAATTATGAGTTCCTGTCTAAGTTGCCAAACTTGGATCTGGAAGGACTAGAAGGTTTAGACTGCCCCTTCACAGACGAAGAAATAGTGAGTGCATTGAATTCGCAGCAAACCAACAAGTCTCCAGGGGAGGATGGGTTTCCACCTGAGTTCTACAAGGAATTCAAAGATCTATTGATACCTCTTTAATATGGTGGTGATAGATCAAGCAATGGAGACTCATAGACTCCCAGTATCTCTTTTGACACCAATCATTATGATGATTTTGGAAAAAGATAAGGACCCGTTAAAGCCATCTTCTTATAGGCCTATTTTGCTATTACATATGGATTATAAGATAATAGTCAAAGCTGTGGCAAACAGATTGGCGAAGGATTTGCCAAAACTAATCAATAAAGATCAAGTGGGCTTTGTACAAAAAAGACAGGTGGCTGATAATGTGGGAAGACTGCTAAGTTTAATACATTTGGTGCAAACCAGAAATGAGAGGGTGGCTCTCGATGCAGAAAAGGCATTTGACAGATTAGAGTGGGACTTTTTATTTGAAGTCCTGAAGAAAATACGGTTAGGGCCAACTTTCATTAACTGGATAAGGGTGCTATCTCATGCGTCCAAAATAAAAGTTGTGACCAACGGGCAAATTTCTTCAGCCTTCCCACTCACAGGATCAGCAGACAGGGATGCCCACTATCTCCAGCTCTGTTCATACTGGCTATGGAGCCATTGGCTGAGGCCATTTGTCAGGATTCAGACATTAAGGGGTTTCAAGAGGGCCAGGAAGAACACAAGATCAGTTTATTTGCCAATGATGTACTGATATATTTGACAGACCAAGTAAACTCATTCCCCAAGCTGCACTCTACGCTGGAAGACTATTGGGAGGTCTCTGGGTACAAGATTAATTGGGACAAGAGTGAGATTATGCCAATTATGGGAAGGGATTATAATCAATGCCAAAAAAGGTTACCTAGAGTGGCCGCAAAATGGGATCAAGTACCTAGGAGTCAAAATAGATAATGATCTAAATAATTTGTACAAGTTGAGTTAAACCCCTTTGTTGTGAAAACTCGAGGAGGACCTATACAGATGGATGTCCCTGCCCATAATACTGGTGGGCAGGGTCAACTGTGTGAAAATGAATGTGCTGTCAAGACTCCAGTATTTTTTTCAGACCTTGTCTGTGGTGAAGCCCAAGGGATTTTTTTCAGGCCCTGCTCTCACACAAGAACATTCTTATGGAATAGAAAGGATGCCAGTTTCTCTATGGAGAAATTGATCTGGGATTACAGTCTGGGCAGATTAAGGATGCTAGACTTTAAAAAATATTATTGGGCAGCCCAGTCGAGATACATCTCCTCACTCTTTGGGGGGGGGGGGGGGTATGGAGAGGAAGGTACCATCCTGGGTACAAATCTGTCTGTATTTGGTGGGCAAGAGGGTTTGCAGTGGACTTTATT
This sequence comes from Narcine bancroftii, assembly GCF_036971445.1. Lineage (NCBI taxonomy): Eukaryota > Metazoa > Chordata > Chondrichthyes > Torpediniformes > Narcinidae > Narcine > Narcine bancroftii. The sequence continues at coordinate 86,468,377 of NC_091472.1, read as the reverse complement.
TACAAATGGGATGCCAAATTGCTATCTGTAAAAACAGACAACCCCATATTAAAGCAAATTATTCACATTTGGAGTGACATTAATCGATATTTAGGAATAAAACCGGGTCTCTCTTCAAAAACACACCTGACTCCAATCTAGTTAATACCTTTCATGGTGGGTAACAAGATGACGTAGGAACGGTGTCCGGTGCATAGAGGACTGTTACGAACAGGGACAATTAATGACATTTAAAAAGCTTAGGCAGAAATACGATTTGTCAAACAGGACATTCCACTGCTAGCTTCAGATAAGATCTCTTCTGCAGGACAAATTAGGTCCAACTATGGCTCTACCAAAGTGCAGTGACATAGAGACAATGATTCAAAGGGGGATCACATGGAAATTTATTTTGGCAATATATTTCCTGCTCCAAGCAGAAGGTCCCAAACGAGGTGCGAGTCGGAGTTAGGAATAATGATTGATGAGTGGTGCTTGTCCAACCTGTGTCAGACCAGCATGACTGTGGTAATCAATGCGATATAAAGACTGGTGCAGTATAATTTCTTGCATCAGCTGTACCTGACGCTGCAAAAGATTAACAGGTCTGTGCTGGAACTGTCGGATCAAATGTGGCATTGAGACAGAAACCTTTGTGCACATGACCTGGATATGTACCAAGGTGAGGTCCTCCTGGGCAGAGCTAGGGAAAGTGCGAGGGAAAATTTTAGATAAGAAATTTCCACACGATCCCAAATTGTTCTTGTTGGGCGACATAATGGACATAAGACTTACAATAAAGCTGTCCAAATTCGATTCATAATGATCGCATTGGCAGTGGCCAGGAAGTGCATAGTGGATACCTGGAAGTCTAACTCTTGCCTGAGTATTGCACAATGGAGCAAGGAGATGCAAGCCTGTGTTCCCCTGGAGAAAATTATCTATAACGAGAGGAGAAGGTATTGCACCTTCCAAAAAATTTGGCAGCCGTATCTGAACCACATAGGAGCATGGTTATAAAGACTTTGCTTCGGGGACTGGTTCGCCCCAATCCTTCCCCAAATCTGGGAGGGAGGGTGGGATGTGAGAGACAAGGGGCCCACCTCAGTCCAGCCAGGAAAAGTTAGGGAAAAAAAGGAAAATCGGCCTGGTCTCTGGCCTCTGGACCAACCCAGACCCATAACTCCCCAATATGATTTATTCCCAAATTGTGAATGGTTTAATGTCTTAAATATTCATTTTTGGTTGTTTATGTGTTAAGTGTTTTATGTTGAGGTTAAATGCGGAGGAGGGAGAGAGGGGAAGAGGTGTTAGGTTTGCACTCGATAGAAAATTCGCATAGATTGGATAAGTTGTATTTGACACATATTTGTAAATACTGTTGATGACCAAGGTGTAAACTGTTGTGTTCAATCTGGAAAATGATAAATATTTTAAAAAAAGCTCCAAAAATAACCCTGGAAATGATAGGCCGATAATCCTGATGTCAATAGTAGGTAAACTATTGGAAGGTGCTCTAAGAGATGGGATTTTCAAGTATTTGGATAGCCAGGGACTGATTAGGGATAGCCAACATGGATTTGTACATAGGTGATCATGTTTAACCAATCTTATAGAGTTTTTTGAGGAGGTTACCAGGAAAGGAGATGAAGGAAAGGCTATGGATGTTGTGTACATGGATTTTAGTAAAGCTTTTGTCACATGGAAAGTTAGTCAGGATTGTTCATACACTCGGTATTCATAGTGAGGTAAAAAAATGGATACAATATTGGCTATACAGGAGAAGCCAGGAAGTAGTGGTGGATGATTGCTTTTCAGCCTGGAGGCCTGATACTAGTGGTATGCCTCAGGTGCTGTGACTGTTGTTGCTTGTCATCTATATTAATGATCTGGATGATAATGTGGTGAATTGGATCAGCAAGTTTGCAGATGAGACAAAGAATGGAGGGATTCTGGACAGCAAGGAAGGCTTTCAAAGCTTGCAGAGGGATTTGGACCAACTAGAAAAATGGGTGAAAAATGGCAAATGGAATTTAATGCAGACAAGTATGAGGTGATGCATTTTGGAAGGACAAACCAAAGGCCCTTTTAATCTGTCCACAAAAGATTAATGACATTTAAAAAGCTTAGGCAGAAATACGATTTGTCAAACAGGACATTCCACTGCTAGCTTCAGATAAGATCTCTTCTGCAGGACAAATTAGGTCCAACTATGGCTCTACCAAAGTGCAGTGACATAGAGACAATGATTCAAAGGGGGATCACATGGAAATTTATTTTGGCAATATATTTTTGTCCAACCTGTGTCAGGAGGACCTCACCTTGGTACATATCCAGGTCATGTGCACAAAGGTTTCTGTCTCAATGCCACATTTGATCCGACAGTTCCAGCACAGACCTGATGGTAATTAATCACCTTTCTACCATTTCTCTTAAATGTGTGAATGTGACCAAAATAGTATGGGCAGTCATTTTTATCCTGTATTATCTGCCAAGGTAGGTAGTATCCAATGTAAAAGGCTTACCCACCTTTCTGGGACCCCAATGCTGCAGGTCCCACCTCCTTTTGCACCAGGATGTCAGGTCCCTACATAAAAGGTTGCACTGAACCAGCTTTTCTTTGAACCCTGCATTAAACATGGGTTGTTGACACACCAATTTAATGGGAACTCAGTGTAAAAGGGGTACAAGAAAAGGCATGGTAGGGCACTGAGGAGCGTGGTTCAACAGAGGGAGCTGGGAATACAAATACATAATCACTTGAAAGTGGTGTCACAGGTAGATAGGGTTGTTAAGAGAGCTTTTGGCATATTGGCCTTCATAAATCAAAGTACAGGCACACGATCCTTTATCTGGAATCCTTGTGGGAGAGTGTATTCCGAATTTCAGATATTTACGGATTTCAGAAAGACAGATATAAGCCCACCTGAATTGTGCTGCCGTATCCATCCCACCCCCTTCCAGTCACACTACCGTCTCTCCCTCCATCGCCCGCCTGACTCGCACTGCTGGTCTTCCCCCCCCCTCGCCTGCCTGACTCGTGCTGCCAGTGTCTTCACACCCCCCCCCCCCCGCCCGCCTGAGTCGCACTGCCGGTCTCTCCCACCTCACCCGCCCGACTCGTGCTGCCGGCCTTTCCCCCCCTCACCTGCCCGACTCGCGCTGCCAGTGTCTCCCCCCGCCTGCCCGAGTCGCGCCGCCAGTCTCTCGCCCACCCGCCCTGAGTTGTACTGCCAGTCTCTTGCCTGCCCGCCCTGAGTCGTGCTGCCGGTCTCTCCCCCGCCAGCCCGAGTCATGCTGCCGTCTCTTCCCCACCCCCCTCCCCCCCCACCTGACTCGCGATGCCGTCTCTCTCCCCACTTGCCGGATGTTGGAGCTTTCCAGATTTTAAATGTCCGGATAAAGGATAGTGTATTGAGTATAGGAGTTGGGATGTTATAATGAAGTTGTATAAGACATTGGTGAGGCCAGATTGGGAGTATTGTGTGCAGTTTTGGTCACCTAACTACAGGAAAGATACCAATACGATTAAAAGCCTGCAGAGAAAATTTACTCGGATGTTGCGAACTGAGGACTTCAGGAACTGTGTTACAGGGAAAGGTTAAAAAGGTTGGGGCTTTATTCCCTGGATTGTAGAAGATTAGAGGGAGATTTGATTGAGGTATATTAAAAAAATCATGAGTAAACATAGATAGGTTTTTTCCACTGAGTGCAGACTAGAAACAAACCAGAGAACATGGGTTAAGGTTGAAAGATGAAAAGTTTAGGTGAAATATTAGGGGCAACACACAGAGTGGTGGGAATGTTGGACAAGCTGCCAGTTGAAGTGATAAATGTGGGTTGTTTTAACTTTTAAGAAGATTTTGGACAGGACCATGGATAGGAGGTGTATGGATGGCTATGGACTGAGTGCAAATCAGTGAGTCCAGGCAGAATAATAGTTCAGCACAGATTTGAAGGGCCAAAAGGTCTGTTTCTGTGCTGTAATATTCTATGGTTCTAAATGGTGGCAAGACTTAAAGTTTTAGATGGAACAGCGGGAATGTAATTTGATCAGCTTTATATCTGACATAGGGGGATACCAGATTGAAAAGTGGAAATATGTGTCATTCTATAAAATTGTACACAATTCCTGAGGTTGAACACAAAATCTCATAGTCTTTTTGTCTACCCTCCATATTCCAAACACAAGTATAATTATTTCAAATGTTTTTATTTTGATAAACAGGTTTATATTGCTAAAGAAGCTCCCTGGCTGTGAATAACAGGATGATAAAAATTATTAGCTCAGGAGATAATCTATCCAACTTCCACAAAGCACTCACTGCCAACTTTAGCCAGCATTGAAGCTTTCTTTTTTTTGTCAGCCTCTCAGTTCACTGTCTCAATCCAGAATATGTAATGATTTAATTAATCAGACATATTGAATACATACAGCAGAACCTCTCTCTGAATTTTCTGTCCTTTCTCCATTCCTAAAGCTTGTATAATGCATATATGATATAGTATAATATATTGCTGGTGGAAAAAAATGTTTGGATATCAAATTAGTTGTTTCCAACCTGTGACATTTGATTAATGGTGACAGAGAACAATTTTCACCATCTTTAAGTGAAAAATGAGTGCTAATGTTTGACATTACAGATGCTCTTTGGGATATCTTGAATTATGGAAGATATTAAATAAATGTCATTATTCCTGTAATTCTGCCAGAACTTGCAAGCACTTTTTTTCAAGTGGCAGAGAGTAATGTGAGGCATTCATTGAACATTTTCCGTTTTGGAACAATGATCCTAAATCAGAAGGCTGACTTCAAGGAATGCTGCCAAAGCATCCAATAGAGTATCCAAAGAAGCATTGTCTCCCTGAGAATGTACTAATGGGCTAATACCAAAGCCTTCGACTGCTGCTTTTTTATTTCCTACCAGGATTTCAAAAGCACTTTGGATAAAGATGGGCATTAATTAACTTCATTTCACGCATCCAGTAAAACTGTGGTCAGCCTTAACATCAAAACCATTACGAAATTATTTACCTCATCTGCTCTACCATTGTGATGTGGATAAATTTGGAATACTGTTATGTTTTCTTCTCTGCTTAAGTTAAAAAAAAAAGTCTTTCGAGATTGTTTCTCCATTCCCTGCATTACCTGTCACTTCTCGGAAGATCAGTTGCCAGATGCTTCCTGTTCAGAGTAATGTGTCTCAAGTCTTCTCATAACTCAAACTAAGGATTGAACTCTTGGTATTCTCTGCAATATCCATAGAGCTTAAATGTCTTGTTGCTTTTCAACAATCACTAATGCAGCAGCAAGATACTGCAGATGTAAGAAGTCTGAAATAGTAACAGAAAATGCTAGATTAAGTATATCAAGCAGCAACTGTGGAGAGAACATTGAGGAAACAGCTTAGGTTATCAAGTTGAAACATAAACATTAGTTGTCTCTGCATATAAACAGTACCCTTACAACCAGAAGTAGAGCTGGTACCCAAGGAACAATCTGCTAAAGACACCATAAAATTTGATGTACCTTCTTTTCACTTCTCTGTTGCTTTAGTGATGTAACTTATTTTGGGGTTGATGTATACTCTTCTGTGTTGGTCAAAGAAAGAAGGAAAAATGTCTTTCACAGTTTTAAGTAATTTCAAAAAATTATGCAATTGTAGCCACCAAAAAGGTAGTGGTGGCTGATGAACGTGAAATAATGACACATACAGTTGCAGGTAAATCAGAACTCATTTACTTGAGTCACGCACAATATTGTTTTAAAACACTGAACCATGCACGCCACGTCATGTTATGTCCTGAGCCGGTTTGCTAGACTTCTGGGAGTTGTAGTCTATCTATAGTGCCGCTACACAATCAAGAAAATGCCTTTTGAAATCTCATCACTATTATAATGTAGAAACAAAGCAGCAATTAGTATTATTTTTGCCTCATCCATCCACTAGAGCAAGAAAATAGATTGCTCTTTTCAAGTCTCTATCCATACTTATGACTCCAATCTATTCACAGTTGTATACTTGAGTTGTATTTTTCCTCAACATGTACTATTAATAAAAATGAGAAGTGTTAGAAATACTCAGTAGAACAGCCAGCATCTGTGGAAGAGAAACAGTGTTATTGTGTCTTGTGCCCCCTGATCCCAATAGTGGGCTTGGATTTAAAATGCCCGCTGAACTGGCCTACTAATCCATTGTTAGTCACCACTTTCTAATTGCTCTTCAGGAGATAGTAATGAAATCCCCGAAGACACAAAATAGGACTGAAATTCCATGCAGATTCTCAGCAGTGGAATTAATCTGCCTGCTGATCTTTTGTACATAGTTAATGACACAAAGTGTAGCAGCAATGCAGGTCAAGTTGATCCTTTAACCTGCTCGTCTACTCCTTAAGATCATAACTGATCCTTTACCTCAAGATAGCTTTCCCCCTGATGCCTCGATTCCAAAAGTCACTCTTGGATTTCAATATACTTACAGTCTGAGCATCCACCATCCACTGGGATTGATAATTGCAACGGTATTGAAACATGGCAACTAGAATATTGAAACATGATCCTTGTGTTGGGATTTTCAACTCGACAGCTTGCCCCCACTGAAAATTCAATTGTTCTGACAACTTAATTATTTGTATATCCATCTCCAGATTGGACAGAACGTATGGGCTGGATGGCATTTCACCCTGACATTTTATCTAAGATCTAATTTTGCTTCTTGCGAAGGATTGCATTTCCTTGTGACTATAGAATAATAGTACCTGGGACTCATTCTAAGTGTGCCTGTGTTAACAGATACACAACAACCAGCAATCAGTGGCATTGTCGCAGCTCATTGCACCCTATTCAACTTCAATGCTCGTAATTGTGCAGGAAGCGGCAAAGCCTGGTGGAATTGGGTTCACTGTGAAACAGCACGCAAGTCATGGGTGGCAGATCGTGACAGCAGAGAACTCTGATCTCCAGCCTAATGACAGGTAATCATATTCACATCACTTGAAAATTTAAAAAAAAACACAAGACACCCAGAGTTCTGAAATCAAAACACAAAGTGCTCAAAATATTCAACAAGTCCAGCAGCACCTGTGGAGAGAGAAAGTGAACTGACGTTTCAGGTCACTGACTGTTTATCAGATCTTGAACTGGAAAATTCAAAAATTTGAGTTATCTACATGAAGCATTAGTTCTCTCTGTACAGAGACACTCTTGGACATTAGGATACCTTGGTTTCATCCAATCAGAGACATTCTCTTTGTTCTTGCCAATGTTTCTTTTTCTCTGCTTACTATATCAAGGTTGTTTTCTTATTTTTCCAAGGCTGATGAAATGTTACCTCTGTTCGAACTCTGCAGATGCTGCCTGACCTCCTAAGTATTTCTGGCACATTTATTTCAATGTACACCAATGTCATTTAAACCAAAGCACAAAGTATTTATTAATATTACACATATTCTATTTCTATGTACTGCAGTATGTGTCTCATGTAATATTACACATATTCTATTTCTATGTACTGCAGTATGTGTCTCATGTAATATTACACATATTCTATTTCTATGTACTGCAGTGTCTCATGTAATATTACACATATTCTATTTCTATGTACTGCAGTATGTGTCTCATGTAATATTACACATATTCTATTTCTATGTACTGCAGTATGTCTCATGTAATATTACACATATTCTATTTCTATGTACTGCAGTATGTGTCTCATGTAATATTACACATATTCTATTTCTGTGTACTGCAGTATGTGTCTCATGTAATATTACACATATTCTATTTCTATGTACTGCAGTATGTCTCATGTAATATTTCACATATTCTATTTCTATGTACTGCAGTATGTGTCTCATGTAATATTACACATATTCTATTTCTATGCACTGCAGCACATGACCAACTACATTCAGTATCTGTTGCAACAATATTTAGAGAAAAGCTGTTTGAAAATCTGTCCCATAGATCAGGTATCTGAGATTAAAGATGTACAACAGAATGGAAAGTGCAGGAACATGAATGCACAAAAAATAGGTTATGTGTATGAAGAAGGGAAAAATTAGAATGCTGAGAATTTGCTTTCCATAGGTTGGCAATACACAGAAATGGTGGAGGAACTCCGCCCATCTCGCAGCGTCTATAGGCGGTAAAGAGATATTACTGATGTTTTGGGCCTAACCCCTTCCCATTCCATAGGTCAGCACATTGTGGGATAATTAGATTGTACTGTGCTGTAATGTTTTATTTATTTGTCCTTCTACTGTGGAAGTCTTTTGCTCAAGGAATGATATTGTGGGTTTATAGCCAACATACCAACTCCAATTTATCCTATATTGATGCTGCCATATGTTAATGAAAAACATTAAATAACATTAGCTTTATGTTTTAGGGGGCATTAAATATCAAGTTTAGCAACAATTCCTTATTATTGCATGTGCACACACACACAGATAGGTATAATTATATACAAATGTATATACATATTTCTTAATATAAATTTCTTTAAATCCAGATGATGCATTCGATCTCGAAACTTGGTAGAAAAAGAATCAATCAACCATTCACAAGGGAATTAGGTGAACATGAGAGGAAAATAACTTGAAGAGCTACTAGAAAATAATGCAGAAATATGGCTGATGGTGTTACTAAACAAACAAAAAAATCAATATGGAATGCAAGGCCCAAATTGACTCAATCTACTTCCAATTTTTGCTTGCTTTTGAAAATACCAGAAGCAATTACAATCTTTGAATGTCAGTACCAAAGATGGTGAGGAAGGTAATATATAGCAGCAGGTTTTAAAAAAACCCAGAATGGAATGCATTCCATTCAGAAAAATTACAAATTAGGTTAGCACTAATGCATGGCGAACATGACACCTTATATATGGATAACATTTTAATATGCTAGGAAATGGATAACAGCAAGCTCAATATTGTTGCTGGTCATGGTATTAGCACATTTCCTTGCAACTTATAGAACCATACATTACAGCACAAAAAACAAGCCCTTCGGCCCTTCTAGTCTGTGCTGAACCATTTTTCAGCCTCGTCCCACTGACCTGCACCCTCCAGTTCATAGCCCTCCATATCCCTCCAATCCATGCATGTGTTCAAATTTTTATTAAATATTAAAATTCAGCCTCTATTCACCACTTCAGCTAGCAGATCATTCCACACTCCCACCACTCTCTGTGTGAAGAAGTTCCCCCTTATGTTCCCCCTAAACTTTTCCTCTTTCACCCTTAACCCATGTCGTCTGGTCTGCGTCGCACCTAACATCAGTGGAAAAAAGCCCACATGCATTTACCTATACCCCTCATAATTTTGTATACCTCTATCAAATATCCCTTCATTTTTCGATGCTCCAGGGAATAAAGCCCTAACCTGTTTAACCTTTCCCTCTAACTTAGTTGCTGAAGTCCCAGTAACATTCTAGTAAATTTTCTCTGCACTCTTTCAATCTTACTGATATCTTTCCTGTAGTTAGGTGTCCAAAACTGTACATGATATTCTAAATTTGGCCTCACCAATATCTTCTACGATTTTACAATAATATCCCAACTCCTATACTCAATACCTTATTTTATGAAGGGCTATATGTCAAAAGCTCTCTTTATAACCCTATCTACCTGTGATACCACTTTCAGAAAATTGTGCATCTCTCTATTCTATCACACTCCTCAGTGCCCTACCATTTAATCGTTTATGTCCTACCTTGGTTTGTCCTTCCAAAATACAACACCTTACACTTGTCTGCATTAAATTCTATCTGCCATTTTTCTGCTCACTTTTCCAGCTGGTCCAGATCCCTCTGCAAGCTTTCAAAGCCTTCCTTGCTGTCCACAATGCTTCTATTCTTTGTGTCATCTGCAAACTTGCTGATCCAATTTACCACATTATCATCCAGATCGTTGATTTGGATGACAAACAGCCATGGTCATACCACTATTCACAGGCCTCCAATCTGAAAAGTAATCATCCACCACTCTTTGGTTTCTCCTGTATATTCAATGTTGAATCCAGTTTACTACCTTGCCATGAATACCAAGCATCTGAACCTTCCTGACTAATCTTCCATGTCAAATCTTGTCTAAGTTCTATGTAGATAACATCCACAGTCTTTCCTTCATCAACTTTCCTGGTAATTACCTAGAAAAAACTTTCTAAAATTGGTTAATCACAACTTACCATGCACAAAGTCATGTTGACTATCCCTAGCTATCCAAATACTTATATATCCCATCTCTTAGGACACCATCCAATAATTTACCTACGACTGACGTCAGGCTTACCGGCCTATAATTTCCAGGGTTACTTTTGGAGCCTTTTTTAAACTACAGAACAACATGAGCTACCCTCCAATACTCCAGCACTTCACCTATGGCTAAGGGCATTTTAAATATTTCTGCCAGGGCCCCTTCAATTTCAACACCAGCCTCCCTCCAGGTCCATGGGAATATCTTGTCAGGCCCTGGAGATTTATCTACCCTTATTTGCTTTAAGACAGCAAGCACCTCCTTCTCTTTAATCTATATAGGGTCCATGACCTCACTGCTTTTTTCCCCTTACTTCCTTCAATTCTGTGCCTGATTCATGAGTAAATACAGATGCAAAAAAAAACATTTACGATCTCTCCATCTCTTTTGGCTCCATACAGAGCCAACAACTCTGTATCTTCAAGTGGACCAATTTTTTTCCTTACTATTCTTTCACTCTTAATATACCTGCCGAAATCTTTAGAATTTTCCCTCATTGTCTGTCAAAGCAACCTCATGTCTTCTTTTAGCCGATCTAATTTAATTTCTTAAGTTTTTTCTTGCATTTTTTTAATACTCCTCAAGTACAACTCCACCTCCAGAAGTTCAAGATCTAGTCCATTTCTCAGGTAACAGACATGTGGCTTTGCCAAGGTCTCAAAAACAGATCAGAATGGAATTCTGTAATATGGCACTCAGATCCAATTGGTTCAGAACCACAGAAATTACCTCCTCAAAAATTCTGACCATAAGAACTGCTATTTTTAAATACAAATACATGAGGAATGGAAACAGTGTTGTCTGAAAGTGCAATAACTGCACTGCTAGGTTCATTTTCTACTAGGTAGTTCAGATCTTCGTGTATTCCATATTTTAGTTAGGTGTCTTTTACAATTTGACAATATAAATCACAATTCCATTATCAAAACATGCAAGACCGTGGAAATTGCCGAACCATAAAATACCAGACCGAGTTTCAACCTGTAGAGATAGCCTAACAGCAGAAACCAATCAGTATGCAGAGGCTATACTCTGATCATCAGAAACAAGTGGAAAGAGTTCAATCAGATGAGCTCTCTGAAGCTTTACCTACAGCCATTTCAGGGAAATGAAAAGACTGAAATTCCCTCCAGACAACTTAGCCTGCCAAGGACAAGCACATTTAAAAGGGACAAGTATTTTCCCCCAAGTATCTATCATCTCACAAATCATGCTCTATTATAATCTGAGAAAGAGCAATTACATTGCAAAATGCAAGTGCTGTTCAATTTATGAGCAGCTAATAGAAAACAGCTCTGTTTTGGATTCCTTATTCTGACAAGATCAGTGAAATGTTGCACCAGTAAGCTATGGAATTCAGAGATTCCATCACCTCCCAGCAGAGGTCAACAGGGACATGGGGCTGCAACTCAAACTTGTGGCATTGGCTTGAGGTATTTAAGAATACACCTTTATTATCACATTTTGTTTCAAATTGGAATACCAAAATAAGGGCTTCAGTTTAATTGACTTATTTTTTTTGTTTCTTTGCAGACTTGTGGAAGTAAATGGGGTCTGTGTACTGACTGCATCAGAAGAGGAGCTTATGTTATATCTTACCACGCCAAGTGCACAAGTTTTGGTTCTGAGAAATCCTGCTCCCTACAACCAGGAAAGTCCCAGCTGTGGTGAAATGGATGATGTGCTAAAAACAGACCAGATTCTTGATTAATGTCTCTTATTGGGCTAAATTATTATAGGATCAGACCAGGCAATCATAAAAGAGAAAAATGTGCTAGAATTTGTTGGGTGTGGCATTTAGAGAATTGAGAAAAAAAAGCATCAGTCTGAGCAAGATAGAGACAATGGTCTCTGAAACAATGTGATTCAATGGCTTAATGACATTATTGACATTAGTGTGTGACAGGTATGATCTATAATTTTTTAGCAGTCAGCAGTAACAATGTCAGTCAACATTTTTCTTTTACTTTTCTGAAAATGCAACTGTGCGATGACTCAGTCAAAACTCCGTAATTTGTTATCTCTAATATTATGAAACCAAGCTGTTAAATGGCACTTGTCCTACAAACTAGGGTTGGAAAGTGACAAGTTTCAATGAGACATATGAGCAGAATTAGGCTATTCGGCCCATGATTCTGCTCTGTCATTCAAATCAGAGCAGATGTATTTTTCCTTTCAACTCTATTATCCTGCCTTCTACCCATACTCCTTGACACCCTTACTAATCAAGAATCTATCAATCTCTGCTTTAATCTGTCCTATGATGGCTTCCATTGGCATACGTGGCAATAAACTCTACAGATTCACCACCCTCTCACTGAAGGATTTTCACATCTGTTGTAAAGGAACATAATTTTATCATGAGGTTGTGCCTTCTGGTACAAGACTCTTCCTCTACTGGAAACGTCTTCTCCTCATCTACTTTCAAGAAAGAAACCATACTGACTTCTGCCTATTTTTATGTTTTCAAGTATCCCAAAATCTCATCCTTGAATCTTGACAACTGCTGAAGTTATAATTTCCTGTCTTCTGCCTCTCCCTTCTTAAAGATTGGAATGATATTTGCAATTTTCCAATCTTTTGGACTACCCCTGTCTGGAGTAACTCTTGAAAGATCACTACTAATGCATTCAACAGCTTTTCAGCCCCCTATTTCAGAACCTTGCAGAGTAGTTAATTTGGCCTTTCAGCTTCCCAAGCACCATCTCCTCTATAATAATGACTACAATCATTTCTCCCCCCCCACCCCCACCGCCCCCGCCCCCACAAATTCCTGGTATCTTTCAGTGAAGACACAAAATTCCTGTTTCATTCATCCACCATTTGTTTAATACCCATTACTTCTCCAGCATCATTTTCTAGCAGTCTGATGCCCACTCTTGCCTCTTTTACTCTATGAATTTGGAAAAAAAAAATTTGGTATTCTCTTATTTTATTGGCTGGCTTACCATCACATTTCATCTTTTCTCCCCTCATTCATTTTTAGTTGCCTTCTGTTGGTTTTTAAAAGCTAACCAATCCTATGGCTTCCACTAATTTTTACAATACTATATAACCTCTCTTTGTTTTTATGCTTTTTTTAAAACTTATCTTTTCAGCCACGGTTATCTCATCCTCCCTTTATAGTACTATGACTAATATGCCATTCTTCATCCGATGTTGAACTCAGCAACCTATAGAGTGCAATCCAATAAAACACACAGTGCTCATAGACTTGTTAATAAAGTACAAATAGTTGTGTAAAAGTACAAATTACATCCCTAACGTCGAAGTACTCGAGATGGCAGAGGTCGACAGCATCGAGTCCACGCTGCTGAAGATCCAGCTGCGCTGGATGGGTCACGTCTCCAGAATGGAGGACCATCGCCTTCCCAAGATCGTGTTATATGGCGAGCTCTCCACTGGCCACCGTGACAGAGGTGCACCAAAGAAAAGGTACAAGGAATGCCTAAAGAAATCTCTTGGTGCCTGCCACATTGACCACCGCCAGTGGGCTGATATCGCCTCAAACCGTGCATCTTGGCGCCTCACAGTTTGGCAGGCAGCAACCTCCTTTGAAGAAGACCGCAGAGCCTACCTCACTGACAAAAGGCAAAGGAGGAAAAACCCAACACCCAACCCCAACCAACCAATTTTCCCCTGCAACCGCTGCAATCGTGTCTGCCTGTCCCGCATCGGACTTGTCAGCCACAAACGAGCCTGCAGCTGACGTGGACTTTTTACCCCCTCCATAAATCTTCGTCCGCGAAGCCAAGCCAAAGAAAAGAAGAAGAAGAATTGTGACATGAAGCTTCAGAGGCATGCAGCACAGAAACAAGCTCTTTAGCCCAACTCGCTCATACTGATCAAGGACCTTGAACAATTTGCCTATATTTGACCCGCATTGGCAACCTTCCAATCCTCTGGAATCTCTCCAGAGTCTATCAATTTCTGGAAGATCATTGCCAATGGATCTACAATCTCCAATGGATCTACAATCTCCAATGGATCTACAATCTCCAATGGATCTACAATCTCCAATGGATCTACAATCTCCAATGGATCTACAATCTCCAATGGATCTACAATCTCCAATGGATCTACAATCTCCAATGGATCTACAATCTCCAATGGATCTACAATCTCCAATGGATCTACAATCTCCAATGGGTGGAGTTGTTCAAGTGAACCGGTATGGACTTGAAGGGCCGACATGGCCTGTTTCCGTGCTGTAAACGGTTATATGGTTATCCCTCCAAATTTTTCTACTCAGATCTGATGGGTGCTTCAATGAAATGCAATCAAAATTGACATAATGTGAAAAAAAAACAAGTAGAGAAATGCAGAACAGGAACAGACATGTTAGCCCACCAAATCAACCATCTATTTACATTATGGGACATTTAAAAAAAAATTAAAACATACAGCACGGTAACATGCCCTTTCAGCCCTCTCGAGTCCGTGCCACCCAATTGACCTACAACCCCTAGTATGTTCTGAACAGTGGGAAGAACTGGAGCACCCAGAGGAAACCTACACAGACATGGGGAGAATGTACAAACAGACAGCATGGGGTTCAAATCCCAGTCCCGATTGCTGGCATTCAAACTGCTCTGCTAACTGTGGTACCCCTAATTGTGAAATCAACTATGTACTGGTTATAAAAAGGAATATTGATGGTAAATCCAAAGACTTGGGGATTTCCTACATCTTTTCAATCTCAGTGAAATCAAATCATCTTTCTGTTGTAATATGAGCACATTAAATACAATAATGTCAAGCAAAACCTCTAATTAGGTGGTTTGGATTATTTCACTTAGAAATTTAATACATATTAAAATGAGGAATAGATGCCTTGAAAACAATCTACATTTGTGTGGGTCACAAATAATTTTCCATTGTATATAGATCAATGCAAGATGTACAATTATTTTCGCCATTAACTTAAAATTATAATTAAAACAGTAGGCTAGTTAACTGGTAATTAATTCACATTTTAAATTGTCTAATTGCAATTTCTCCTGTTACACTTTAAAGTTTTAAATTCCAAAAACCTTTTAAAAAATACTGATTACAAGTCGAGTAAATTACCATACCATAATTGTGATTTTTTCTCTAATTATGAATAGTGTAAATCACTATTCAGTTGAAACTAGAGAGAGAAAAAAAAGTATTTACATGACTCTGTTTGGAAATCAGTTTAAAATGTTATTACTTACAATTTAATTTAAGGCAATTTTACAAAGTGTGCTAAAACAATCTAGACATCAATTACAGGATATTGTTAGAATTAAATAACTTTGAAAAATTTCCAAAACCATAGGCTGAACTCGTACAATATTGTGCATGAAAAATAATCCAGAAATATCTTGGTATAGCGATGGGATGTTGATCAAGATAAAGTGTTGCCAGACATCATTCAGCTGACTTCTTCTTTTTCTGAAAGCTGAATATATAGACACATTTAGCACGATGATACAGAGACCTAGGTTTACAAAAGAGCTACTAAAAGACACAGAATTGGAGTTTGTAATGGAAGATTTTAACCGTGTTTTTTTACTTTTGCGGCCTTTGCTTCTGCAAGGCTGAGAACCTGCTTGTTTTTTTTAGAATCAGCAGACATAAGCTAAATTCCACCGAGGGGCCAGAGATGCTGTTATCTGACGAAAGGACATCTGTGTATCAAGAACATTTAATCTTCCTGCTTGTTTTGGTCACAGACTGTCAGAGGCCTAGCCTTGATGCAAAATATTCAAAGTGATAAGCTGAAAATTGTTATTCTATAGAAGCCTAGCATGCTAGCTTGCTCGCTTATCTTTCTTGCTGTGCTGGGAATAGGTGCTTGGGTAAGCAGTTTTTGGGTAATATAAGTCATGGTCCCGCTGCTGAAGTTTGAGACTCTCCGAGAGGTGGCAACATCTCTCAGCAAGAAGAAGAACTTCTAGAGTCCAGCCAACGTCCCAGTCGGGGGAGGTGGAGAAGCTGCTACCGGCGCCCCGACAACCTACTACAAGTGTGCAGTCATTGCCTCGCTTCGGCAGTTGGGACCAGTCCAGGCGTTGATAAGTATAGTTGGGAAGGGCTTGCATATTGTAGTTTGAAATTAGCTTTTGAATTTGTAATAAACATTTGTATAATCTGAACTGCTCTCGGTGTGTGTGTGTCTATTTTCTTTCGGTAGCTCAAACACTGTGACCAATCTAAAACGAACAAAATGAGAGGTATAAGTTTACCCAAGACAGAGTTAAACACAAAAGTCTGCAGATGCTATGATTGTAGCAAAAACACAAAAATGCTGGATGAACTCCACATGTCTCCCAGTATCCATAGAAGGTTATGATATATAACCAACATTTTGAGTCTGAGGCCTTCTTTAAAGTGCATGACACCATGGGCAGACATGTCGGCGTGAGAATGGGGTGGGGAATGGAAATGGGTTGCCACTGGAAGATCCCTGCTGTTGTGGTGGACAGAGCTAAGATGCTGAATGAAGCAATCTCCCAGTCTGCATCCAGTTATCTCCAATGTAGAGGAGACCACAAGGGGAGCATCAGATGCAGTAGATGACTCCTCCAAATTCATAAGTGACAAGCACACTTGGAAGGACTGTCTGGGGCCCCAAATGATGGTGATGGAGAAGGTGTGGACGCAAGTGTACCTTAAATGCACTTGGTCCATCTCTCACAACACTCTCCTCTTTCTTGATCTCTCTGTCTCCATCTCAAGAGACAAAACCTTCGACAGACATTTTCTACAAACTCACCAATTCACACCCTGCCATTGTCCCCTGTAAGAATTTCATTCCTTTCTTGTAATTCCTCCATCTCTGTCGCATCTACTCCCAGATGAGGTCTTCCAATGAGAGATCATACGAGATGTCCTCCTTTTTCAAACATCATGGCTTCCCCTCTCCTACCATACTCTCACCCACATATTCTCTTACTCACACATCTATGGCCCCTCCGCTCCCACGTGCAACAAGGACAGGATTCCTCTTGTCCTCACCTACCAGTCTCAGCCTTTGCATCCAAAAAATGATCCTTCGCCATTTCCGCCACCTACTACATGATCCCACCACCAGACAGATCTTCCCCCTCCTCCTCATCTTCCGTAGGGACCGCTTCTTCTGTGACTTCCTTGTCCACTCTACAACTCCCACCAATTGCTCCCTTAGCATCTAACTGCTACAGTTGCACCCACATCTCCCCCCTCACCACTATTCAGGGCCCCAAATAGTCTTTCCAAGTAGACTTGCTACTTGTGAATCTGTAGGGGTCATCACCTGAATCTGGTGCTCCTGATGTGGTCTGCTCTATATTGGAGAGACTGGACCCAGATTCAGTAGTGGATTAACTACTACCCAAACCCCTAGGCTGAGCTTTAGTAAGCCGCCCCCCCCCCCCCGACCTTGCCCCTCTGAGTGATTCCCTCCCCTCACATATCTGCTGGGTATGAACTTGGGGGGGTGTGAGTGTATGCAGCACTCAGTGATGGCAGAATAGAATTGATGGCCTGGTGGCAATAGCCTGGTGGAGAGGGGTGCATGAGGAGAGGAGAGGTTTGGCTAGTAGTGGGGTTCTTTGGTGCCGGCTGCTGATGGGGATCTCATTACTGGGCTCTGTCACCGGGCTGCATTTGGCAGTTTGCTGGTCCCTGTTCAGCTCTCTGCTGCACTCAACTCCCCCTGGCTTGGACAAGCCACAGCCATTCAACCATTCAATTTGCAAATTCTGGGTAAAATTTCCAGAAACTGTTCTGTCTTTCATAAGTTAAATAGCATTAATAATTAGTGATCACTTACTCCGCTCCCGTGGCAGAGTTCAAGGTTATTTAATCAGTTGTCCCCGACTTTTCCATGAGCGACACTGGCGCCGCATGAGCTGAGTTCTGCTGCAGGAGGCAGACCTCAGACTTGTGCGTGCTTTTACAAACACGAGCATTGATTGACAAGTAGCATTGGGACTGGCAGAGCCCGAACTGATAGATGGGACCGAGAGCCCACAGCTGGTTATGTGAACGTGATACTTCCGTGACCGCGAAGCGTGAGCAGTGATTGAATGACTACACTACCATATACAATAAAATATCACAAAGACAATTATAGACCTTTTATTCCATACTTGCATAATAAATAACTGCTGCCTGCTGGTTAGCAAATTAGCGCCTGTGTGGATGATAGGGGGACACGGATATTTTGTAGTGATATATCCGTCACACCATGCTGCCCCAGATTATTTAATAGATGGGGTTCCCTTCGTATGGAAAGCGAGTGACTTGGGGCCCAGTATGCTGGAATAACAAAGAAGACTTTAGGAGCTCCTTTCCATTCCATGTGTCCCGTCAAGCACAACACAACCAAGTTGAGGGATAGTTAGTTCGGTGCCTGCTGCCGGCAGTGCCAGGTTGTGTCTTGCTTGTCGTGGGGGGCGACTCCTAAGCTCTTCTTTGTTATCCAGCATACCTGGAGATTACAGACAGGATTCAATCCCTACCCTTCCCCTTCCAATCCTCGACCTTCCCATCAAACTATTAGATTTTTAATGTCTCTCCGACCAAATTAGATGTTAGATTTGGCAAATCTTCATGCTGCTGCCTCCAGCTCCCAGAAATCACTGTGCACATCACCCTGGCAATGGCGTGACACCAACTCTGGCCCACAGTCACTGGCTTCACCCACGCAAACCTGCCGTTAGTGTGAAACAATAAACCAAGACCAGGCTATGTTTTACTGAGTAGGCTGAAGCTTAGGGGCTCGGGCTTCCTTACCCTCCAGGCTCCTAGGCTTCAGCCTAATGGTTAATCTTCCACTGCCCAGATTGGAAGACTGGTTTGTTCAGCACCTTAGCTCTGTACGCCACAATTAGGAGGTATATCTTAGTGGCAATTCATTTCAATTCCTTGCCCCATTCCCATAATGACATGTCTGTCCATGGTCTCAGGCACTGCCAGACTGAGACCACCCACAAATTGAAAGAACACCTCACATTCCAGCTGGGCATCCTCCAACTTTATCATTAACCTTGACTTCTCCAGTTTCCATTAGCCCCTCCCCTCTCTGTCTCTCCCCTTCCATTACCCCTTTTTCTCCTTTCCTTCAGCTCTGCATTCACAGAGCCACCCCTCCTCCGATTAATTCTCATCTTTCCTCTCTTATCCATCCAATTATTCCCTTCTTCCTCAGCCTTTTTATTCAGGCACCTGTCTGCTTTTTGCTCCTACCTGGAAGGAGGGCTCAGGCCTGAAACATTGGTTATGTATCTTTACCAGTACCTCCTATGGACTGCAAGACTTGCCGAGTTCCTCCAGCATTTTTGTGTTTTACTATAAGTTGGAGTTGGTTATTCAATTTGTTTCTTGCATTGGCATCCATTCATTGAAAACAGAAAACCTTTTTCAAATTCGCAATTTAATACATATCTGAGGTAAATCCAACCCCGCAAATTTTTAAGCCTATGTTAAATTCATGTGCATTATCCAAATATAGCTCTCCCATAGTACAAAAAATATAATCTACTCCATTTAATTTGTAAAATAAATCTGAATTTAAAATAAGCAACCTGCTACATTACCCCACCCAAGAGTTTTCAGACATCAAGAACACTTACTTATGCTTGATCAGGCGGCATCCTTGAATGATCTGCGCTGTTTCATTAGTGAAATGACAAGCAAACAAAAGCCAATTTCTAGGCTGCACCTTGTATGCAAACCGCATGAAAAGCAAGGAATAACAGCATAAAGCTACAAAAGAGAACAGAACCAGGTCATTTTACAGGAAAGGTATGCTGCATTATTTCCAGACTTGCCTTCAGATTATGGAACTAATGGAGATGTCAATATAACCAGTGTTAGACTCAAACGTGAACCATGAAGCACTCTAAACTCTAAGAATTTTATCAGTTGGCTGAACCAATTGCAAGCTAAAGATCAACTTATTTTAAAATCAGATGCAAACTGTAATAGGGAAAGCAATAGTTTGGTCCAAATAACAAGTGAAACAACCTATTCAACCACTTTCAATACTCCATATCCTAATTAAAATGTTATATAAGCTTTCAAGCTGAAGACTCCCAGGATTACATTTAAATTTGACATACAGAACAGTAACAGGCACTTCTGGCTCATGAACCCCGTATCGCCCAAATATATCTTTGGTACCTCTCCCAGACGATAAAAAAAATTTCATGAAAGGGGTCCATTAAATGTTAACAATTTTATTTTCAGACAACTTTTAGTTATTTAATGGATAAATCAAGTGAGGAAGTGAGGAGAACAGTTCTGAATAAAGACTCAGTTGATGCATAAAATTACAAAAACTCAAAACATATTTGATTAACTTCTGCAATTTATTATTAACTGTAAAAAATAAACTATATACAAAATGGAATAAGATTTTGCCAAAAACCTCTAACAACCATATTTATGACTAATAGAGTCTGATTCTTTTAGGTAGAACACAAATTGTGCATCTGTCACATATATACAACAAAGGATGAAAAGATCAACTAAACGTCTCACTAAAACCCAATGAACAAACAAATTAGTGTTTCACATGCATTTAAAGACTACAAATAACTGATGTGCGTTAAATAATGAACACAGTCGGTTACTCAATTGCTACTATAGTGTAGGCCAGGGAATGGATTAGGCGAGTGGTGGGCCAATACACACAGCAAGATAAATTCAATTCCAAGTCAATTAACCTCAAATGTGAATTTATTAAATTTTTTTAAAAATTAAGTTCAATTTGCATCAGACATTTGTTCAAATTAATATATACATTTAAGACCCTGCATGTACAATTTCACTTGAAAACAGAATATTATTTAGCACAGCATATTACTGTACATGTTTGACCCAAACAGTAGAATGGCACAAAATTAAATCGTCATTCTCAATCATCAGAATGTGCTCGGTGGAGTAATTTCAGCAGATATTTTAAACCAAAGAAAGCACAGACTAAACAAATAGGTTCTTTAGATTTACAACTTTATTTCTTATAACTGTGCCCATCTAAGACATTGGTGGTCTTCTAAACTGCTCATGTTATTTTAATACGGTACAAAGTTACAATTTCTCCTTCATGTTCCATGCAACATTCCAATCTGAACATCAAAAAATTAATACCACATTCTCAAATGAATAAACTGCTGACTGCAGACTCAATTGCAGATACTCTTGATACATCATTCACCAACTGCACAGCATACACGTATGTACTCTACTCTGACTTACCAAATGTCATTCTACCACTGATGATCTCTGGAGTTTTCTTCATGTCACTAAAAGCAGCAATGGGCAGGCCCCAGTTGGCCACAGGACCCCAGAAGTGCTGCAGAACCAGAGAACCAAAAATCAAAATACCGCAATGCTTTCCGAAATCATTAAAATTTTGTTTATAATAGCTTGCACTATTTTTAAAACTACACCCTATATAACTTGATATATTTGCAAATGACAAAAATCAAATACAGTACAGCAAAATCCCTGGTATCCAGAATTCAAGCAACTGACAATCCAACCAACCAGCAAAAAATAAGAGGGAATAAATTAGTAAATAAAATTAAAATAAATAAGTTGTGAAAAAATTGCGAAAGTAAATGTTCTCCAAAGCAACACACAATCCCTTGGTGAAGATGGGAGCAAGCATTCAGCCAGCGGAACACCTTGGTCATGCCTCGCCTGCAGGAGCTCTCAATAAAGTTGTGTTTGAATGAAGTGGCACGGCTTAGGATGAAGAGCCAGCCATTGCCGCTCACTGCTGGGACGAGTCTCCCTAAGTGTCTCCCTATTTCTGTCTGGTAAGAGTCTTTATCTTTATTATTATTATTATTATTCTTATCATTAAGTAAAGCTTTATCTGTAAACCTGAGAGAGGGTGGGTTATGACGGCAGCACAGTTAGAGTAGTGGTTAACCCAAAGCTGTTACAATGCCAGGGCTAGAATTTAAATTTTGTGACTTATAGGAATTACCTGATTAAGAAGGGAACGAGCTTCCGAATGAGATGGTTGCAGCAGGGTCCCTTCTGTCATTTAAGAGAAGGTTGGATGTGTACGTGGAGGTGAGGGGGTTGGAGGGTTATTGGCGGAGAGCAGGAGGTTTGAGCTAGTGGAGCTGTTCTAGTGAACCGGTGCGGACTCGAAGGGCCAACATGCCCTGTTTCCGCTCCGTAAATGGTTATATGGTTAAAGTGATCTTTACATAATTAAGGACTATAATACAGTAAAAGTCCTAAAATCCAGACTGCTCAGGGATTGGGTTGGTCCAAATTTTAGATTCTTGGGCAGTACTTTTAAAATTAAAATTTAAGGAGAAAAAATGTAAATTTTGAAAGTTTATTAACAAAAAGTTTTTTCATATAAAATACAAAGTACAAAAAAAACATTTTTCTTACATTTCTGCAACTTCTGTATGGTTGCAGCTGTATGGTGCCTGTACATGCATGCGAGCACACAAAAAGCAAGAATTTGAGAAGCCTGATTCTTGGATTGTCCAGATTTCTGGGAGTTTTTTTTAGAATTCTGGGTTCTCGGATGGTCCATATTTCTGGCATCTGGATTTTTGGTAATTTTACTGTACTGATTTTTTTCAAATTACCTTACATTTTGCACAGTCTTTTGTCTTTTAATCTGGGTATTCTTAACACAGGTGCATTAGTTAGGCATTTGAAAAGTGAGTCTCAATCAACTGGAAAATTAGAAGTCTAGCATTCGCGATCCCCGTAGGTGGATACTGTGGATTTTACTGTAATATATTGCACCATGGGAAATTCAGTACGGGAAAGGTGTATGATCTCCTTACATTTGCATTTTAATGAAATAATTGAGCAAAAGGGATTAGAACATTTATATACCAACTTTTAATATAATTTTAAAAAATTCAAGACAAACAAAGCCTGACACAGATCAGGGAAAATATCCAACATGATCAAGAAAATAGGTTTTAAAGGTTTACCTTGGTGACAGAGAGATTTAGGGAAGGAATTATGGAGCTTCAAGTACAGGCTGCTGAAGGCACAGATGCTAACCATCGGAGGATGCAAATGCAACAGAGAAGCCACCAGAAATGTAAAAGCACAGAGATTTCAGAGGGTTTTATAGCTGCAGTATACCATGGATATAAGGTAGGAGGCTACAAAGATATCACAAATAAATGTGCCCAAAAAGAAAATCATTCCAAAGCCTTGCCAAACATTTGTCTATTAGGGAGGTTATGATGAAATTGTACAAGGCATTGGTGAGGCCAAATTTGGAGTACTGTGTACAGTTTTGGTCACCAAATTATAGGAAAGATATAAACAAAATAGAGAGAGTACAGAGAAGGTTCACAAGAATGTTGACAGGATTTCAAGGTTTGAGTTACAGGAAAGGTTGTGCAGACTAGGGCTTTTTTCTCTGGAGCGTAGAAGATTGAGGGGGGACTTGATAGAGGTGTTTAAGATTTTAAAAGGGACAGAAAGAGTAAATGTGGATAGGCTTTTTCAATTAATTGTGGGGGAGATTCAAACTAGAGGGCATGGTTTAAGATTGAAGGGGGAAAATTATAAGGGGAACATGAGGGGAAATTTCTTCACGCAAAGGGTGATAGGGATGTGGAATGAGCTTTTGGCAGACGTAGTTGAGGCGGGATCATTGGTTACATTTAAGGATAGACTGGATAGTTACATGGAGAGGAGAAGACTGGAGGGGTATGGACCGGGTGCTGGTCAGTGGGACTATGAGGGTGGGAATTTGCTACAGCATGGACTAGTAGGGCTGAACTGGCCTGTTTTGTGCTGTAAGTGGTTATATGGTTATCTTTCTTTCTTTGGCTTGGCTTCGCGGACGAAGATTTATGGAGGGGGTAAATGTCCACGTCACCTGCAGGCTCGTTTGTGGCTTACAAGTCCGATGCGGAACAGGCAGATACGGTTGCAGGGGAAAATTGGTTGGTTGGGGTTGGGTGTTGGGTTTTTCCTCCTTTGTCTTTTGTCAGTGAGGTGGGCTCTGCGGTCTTCTTCAAAGGAGGTTGCTGCACCGAACTGTGAGGCGCCAAGATGTACGGTTTGAGGCGATATCAGCCCACTGGCGGTGGTCAAAAGAAACACAAAGACTGTAGGTGCTGGAATCTTAAACTAATAATGAACTGCTGGAAGGGCTCAACTGGTCAAACAGCATCATAAGTAGACATGAGCAGTAAACAATCTGGGTTGGGAACCTTGATGGGAACTAAAGGCGGGGGGGGGGGGGGGGGGGGTGTTGTTATGTACTAGAGGAGTAGCCAAGAGGTAATAGGGTATATTTTGTACATTTAAAGACAAGGATTGCAAAATGATATGGATCACAGATGTCGATCAGCAAGGGTCCAGATAAACTCAAGACCACCAGTCAGGGGATGTTGAAATAGCTATCTCTAAGGCTTTCTTGATCTGATGAGTAATCAATAAATGGAAAAACAATCAGGAAATGTCTTTCTAACCCATGGATATTAGAAACATTCATCCCAAACACCAGAGGAAGGTACAGCAAATCAATTAATGTATTTTTGTCAATAACCCCTTTCACTCTGACACCTTGTCTCAGTAATTGACGGCCAATCTATTGGTTAAGGGTCCATTGTAAAAGCTTGTTAATCGGCATGCAGACATCAACATACACCAGGGATGATACTATCAAGGAGGTAGTATCAGACGCCTGTGTGCCGATTAGCCCAGTGTGAAAGGGACATAGGGTATGCTGGGATAAAGTAGTGATAAATTGATTATGTTTTTCCATGAGTGCAGGAACATAAATGAAACAAAAGATTAAAAGTAAAATACAACTTTTGCTGACTTTTATAAACCTTTATAAATGTCTACAGGACTGTGGGAAAGTCGCAGTGGGAGAGAGATGGCAAATCTGCCCTCCTAGAATTCCGTGCATCAGGGAAAGGGTTGTATGCACTGAGCACTCATGGAGGGGGTTTCTCTGCCGCACAGAATTCTGGGAGGGCAGATCCACCCACCGCGACTTTCCCACAGTGTTTTAGACATTTCCTACAGTCTTTATAAATTGTGTGCTATTGCCACTAGGACTTTCCCACAGTGTTTATAAATTGTGCTTTCCTATGTTATTTTATAAAATTATAAATGTTTATATAGGTCAGCACAGCAACAGGGGCTGAAGAGCTCATACTGTATGTTAATTGTATGTTATAATTGGGCAATATTAACTTGGTTTAAATACAAGATCATAATACATTGATCAGGATATAGGGCAAGTCCACCATCGCTCGATGCATCACTCACTCGTCACTGGTGGAGGATAGAATCCCCTATCCCCAGGGGATGCCTTGTGATGAGTTTGAAAGGACACTTATAACTGGTTTAACTAAAGTCCAGTGTAAAAGGCATTTCCTGCTTCCTTAACCAGGACTCTAAACGGCCAATTAACTGGGACACCAGTGTGAAAAGGACTCATATTAAATGATATTGAACAATGGGACTTAAATAGAATTGAGGTGCAGCTCACTCACATTTCAAGTGAATGGCACCCGGAAACTTTTCAGTCCCTCACTACTAAATGGCTGTGTAGCTCTATCAGTAAGAATAGTTTATAAAGATCAGTATTAGGTAATAATGCTTTATCTACTGAGCCATCAGCAAGCTCACCCCGTTGCAAAATACAGCCAATGGTGCATCTCAGCACAATGGGCTACCGTGATTACCCCACTGCAGTCATCTGCTTTTCTAATTATACCAAATAAAACTGGTTGCTCTTGAGGAGATGTGGCAAAAAAAAACACACAACACGTCGTCACATTCAGTTATATTTCCTCATTTTAATAGATAACACAAAACAAAACAATACAGATATTGAAATGAACAAATATTTAAGAATTACTTTCACTTACCGTACTAATCAATAATTATTCAATTTGATGATCACAGGAGAGGGAAAAAAGAGCTCAAATTAGTTTTAGGAGTGTTCATACAATCTGAAATATTACAACTTTTGTACAATCTAGGTTAAAAAAAAACAGAAATGTCAGTACTTTCAGTTTTTACTTTAGATTTACACATTTTTATATTTTATATAATCTAGAATTCTGCTTATCTGAAGCTTCTGTGAAATATATTGGAACTGCTACATTTCTCTATCCAGAGCCATTATTTAAATCTCTGAAAAATATCTTCATGCTCAATGATTTTTTGATTTGTGAACTTACAGGAATTTTGTAAGAAGCCAGTCTTTAAAAGGGAGACACATGCAGTCTAATCATTGAAAACTTTGAATTTGATGCGTACTTTCAGCCAAAACCAACTGAGATTTGTTTCAGCTGTTAGTAACCTAGTAGTTCAAACATTGGAAACTCAAGGTCAATTCTTATACAACTAACATTAGATATGCATGAGAGTAACCATACAATTTATTTATAACTTTATCAGTCCATTGTTTGCAGAGATATAGGACCCAACTACATAATCATAATTCCCAATTAATTGTACTCCACTTCTCAAAATTATAAGTATACAGTAAAATCCCTGTTAAATGAAATTCAAGCAACCACCAGCCTTCAAGCAACCGGCAAAAAAATTATGAAAAATAAATGGGTAAAAATTGTGAAAGTTTAAAATTGGCACCTCTAGTGGTTGCTTAGCCAATTCACACAAGACGCAACCTCAACAACTGGAAAATTCACTTATTGGACATCTAGGTGTTGGAGACCGAGGATTTATTGTAGTTGGAAAGACATACTTCAATTGAGGACTTTTTGAAAGAATAAAGCAAAGTTTTAAAGATAACATGCCCAAAAATGTTGTAAACACATTGTATCTCTCAAGTTTGATTAAAATGCTGGGTTTTGCAAAATTCATGATGGAAAGGGCTCTATTTATAAAAGTTCAACCATCCTCAAATTAAAATGAATGAAAATTAAAATAATTTGAAATGTAGCCCTTAAAATAACACTAAATGTACTTCATCGTATTGCAAATAATTTTTAAAAAATACATACATGACCAATGACTTAAATACATATTGTATTCTTACCAAAGAAAAATGTTCCATTTCATAAAATGGATAAAACAAGAGAAGTAAAATAAAAGACAAATTTGAAGGATACAAGGAGCCACAATTTCCTATGAAGGATCTGGACACACATCTGAAGAGCATTTGCTTTTAAGTTTTTTTTTAAATCCTCAATTTTGATGCACACTGTTATTGGCGCCAAAATGAAAAACAGCAATACTGTCAACTTCGAGTCATAAACTTGTAAGAAAAAAGTAGCCAATAAGTGTGAAGTTCAATATCATAGCATATCTTTAAAACAGCAAAGGTCATTCATGTTTGTAACTGCACTTTAAGTTTTCATGGAGAAAATTAGAATGATTTTAAGCATTAAAACATGGGACTTTAGAAATTACAGCATCAACCTGGATATGTCACTTGATCAGATTTTTATTCACTTCTTATAAGTTAAGGTACAAGTTTTCCCAAAAAAAAAATACAACCACCAACTATCTCTTCAGTACACAAGACATTATAACAATTACAGGAATTACATTCCACGAATGTTCAATTAGTGAAACACATGTCCCTATCCTCATTGCCGGAAAATTCTATTTTACAAATGATTGAAATGCAATAATAAACAACTGAACAACTAAACTTCCATCTTATAGTTAAAGATTACTCATAATTCACTATTATCAAACACCATCGTAAAGTGTTATGAATTTTCGCTTCTAAATTAAGAACAGAGTATCTCACCGATTTCCACTATGGTAAAATAACATCAAAGAGTCTGAGCCCAACTTTCCTATGCCAAACAAAATGTTCTACCCACACTTGTTCCACATGCCTGTGTTTGGCCCATATTCTCCATCCAAATTTTTCTTAAATATTTAATAGTACCTGCATAAACCTCTCACGGCCCATTCCATCCATTCACCACCTTACCACACTGTGTAAAAAAAAACATTACCCCACAGACTCCGTTAAATCTCTCCTCTCCTTAGCCCCCCCACCCCCAAACCATGCCCTTTCGTTACAGATTCCCCTACTCTGGGCCAAAAAAAAACTCTGGCATTCACCTGATTGATTCCACTCATGATTTTGTATACCTCTTTAAGATCACCCCTCACCCTCATGCACTCCAAAGAATAAAACCCAAGCCAGCTCAACCTCTTCCTCTCAGTCAGGCCCCTAAGTTCTGGAAAACAACCTTCCACCATCCCCCTCTGCTTTCTTCCACAAACCCAATATTTTTTAAAATCCATTCTGCTCTCACTCTTTGGATCCCATGTATTTGACCTTCCAGACCAGCCTACTGTGTAGAATCTTAACGAGTGCCTTGTTGAAATCCAATTGTCTGCCCTCATCAACCTTTTTGGTCACATCTTAAAAAAACTCAAAATCAGATTTGTGAGACATAACCTCACAATTACAAAACCATGCTGACTACCCTGAGTCGACCTGTCTATCCAAGTGCAAGTATATTTTCACCCTCAGATTACTCTCAATTAACTTAGCACAGATATTACAATGTAATATACAATGTAATCAAGTTGTATACCAATGCAGTTAAGTGGTTTCTCTGCAGTATTAAAATTCATGGCTGAAAGCTTCTTGTGAGGTTCAAAATTGGCCATGACAGAGAGTGGTGCTTCTTGCATTTTCCATGGACTTGACATCCAATCGATGTCATGTCCACTATGTCTCTGTATAAATGGAATCTTACTTCCTTAATCATTGGGGGAGATGGTTGAGGTCCATGGGAATGACATGGAAAAAAACCTATCATGGTTCCATGATTACATTTGTTTCCTTTCTCAAAGTTGGTCACGATTACTATATCTCTGAGATTGCCTGGCATGCATTCCTCTCCCCAGGCATAGGAGATGAAATGAACCAAGTTGCATATCACCAAGTTTAAGAATGTCAGTGAATATACAGTCCGATCCTAAATTCTCCTCATTTTTTTCAGCTGGCTTATGACAATGCAAATCAGATAGAGATGTGAGACCAGATTCTTTTCTTTGAGATAGAGTCAACAGCACAACTTTGATTGAGGAGTGATACAATATGTTCTTTCCACAGGAAAATCCTTTCCTTCCTCTGGATGCTATGTTGCCTTCTGAGTTTCTCCAGCACATCACTTGACCCCAGCATCTGCAGGTTTTCTCATTTAACTCCTTAGATACCAAATGCCACTTCGGCCTTGATATAATCTTGAGTATTTAGGCCATGGTTGTTCTTCACAGCATTGTAGATTTGACACATCATTATTGTCAGCAAACAGCTGAACCTTCTGTGTACTTACTACCTGCCACTCATTCTTTAGCTCAAAAGTCTGCTATTGGACCTCAGCCTCCAGATACCTGTAGTGCTGTTGCTTTTCCGTCAAGGCCTGGTTGAGATTCCAATACGAATAACCCTCCTCCAAATGGTTCGGTCTTCCCAACATCTGATCTCCATCTGGATCCATCCATCACCCACCAGACTCTATCCTCCCCACCCCTCTATACAAGCAATCTTTCCTGCTCCCTCTCAGTCCTAATACAGGGTCTCCACCTGAAATATTAATTTACACCTTGAGCTTCCACAGATGACTGCTTGACCCACTGAGATCTTCAGCATGATTTTGAAAAAAATGCATTCACTGTTAATATGCACAAAAACACATGAATTTGGGAAGTAGATGGATATCCAAGTGTGACCTCAACAGAGCAAAGGGTTTCTGCAGCTGAGGAACACATACAGACAGTGGGCTGTTGGAGATTTGAAGTGAGGAACCCATACAGGTTGCAGGCGACTGCAGACAAGGGATTCACACTAGGCTGCAGACTGTTGGAGACTAGCATAAGACTTCCTGAAGGGGCACCAGGTATTGGAACGGTGATGCAAGAGAGTGTCAAGGGCTCTGAAGGGTTCCTGATTATGTCAGAGGTTCTGATCTGGAGCTCGGGCTGCTGATAGTTTGGTCTGGACCCCGTGGCTGCGGAAGCACTGGAGGTGAATCCATGGAAATGGTGACTGAGGGACTCTCTTTTGCTTCTCTTTCTCTGACTGTAAGATGTGCTTCAGGTAACTTCTGGCCTTGGAGAATCTTCCTTATGGCAGACTATAGTGAATTTCATGTAATATTGCACTGTTTTTATTAAATGACAATAAATTGAACCTTGAATCTTGAAAGCATGTAGCCTTCTCATCTTTATTCTCAAAGCCACTTGCGATGAAGACTGGTGTTGCAGTTAATTTCCTATATGGCTGCATCTGCATTATAATGTGCATTGTGTGAGACATCAATTCTCTCTGAATACCAATGTTAATTTCCCAACTGGTTTTAAAAAAACTAACTTAGCATTCTTACTGCCAAAGGAATTAATTTCACTTTCCTCGTCTGCATATGCTGTGTTCTTGCCCATTTCAATACCTTTATAATGCTTTGCCTCATTTTATTTCCTGATGATTGACTTGCATTATCAAACTGAGCTTCACAGAAAAAAAGACTTGCTTTTACATTTTCCCTTTCAATATTCCAAAACTCTTGTAGACCACTTTTTTTTTTAAAAAAATCCAGTTTAGAATTTTCATCTCAAAGATACAAACTCACATAGTCAGTCCACTCAGTTGTTGATCAGAATAGAAGTTGAGGCCAGGTACTTGAGCTTAGGTTTCCAGAATGAGAATTCATAATTTCCTGACTAAAAGAACTGCATGGTCTCCTCATCAAAATCATTGACCACATTTCACTGAAAATGATCTGATTACCTCCACAGTTTTAAGTCCATTATCCAATCATTCAAGTTGTTACAATTACACAAAATGACAGTAAAGATATGTGACTTTGCTGAATGGTTCCCGAAGATCCAAAATATACCATATTCATTAGTTTCCAAACGATCTTACTTTGTCAATAACAAGATCAAAAATTCTTACATCTATGTTGACTATATGAATCCATGTGATTCATTATAAATTTAAACAAAACGGTGGTATGAGATTGCTTTCTCCCACTGACTTTTGAACAGTAGAGTCGCATTTGCCACCTTCCAATCTGTGATTGGTTCTAAAATCTAGGGCATTCTGAAATGTCAAAACCAAAGCTTCAATCTTAATCTCTGTAGTATAGACAATTAAGTCAAAGAGATACCAGTTTTTGCTCATTAATTTTACTGTTATTTTTACTTCATCAATATTCATTGCTTCCTGACATTTTGCAGTGAAAAATACATCTATAATTTATCCTGTGTATTTCCAATGGATCTGCATTTGTTTTCTTTCCTTCCATTCATTAGCAAAAACACTAACAACACTGTTTTATATCCTGCTAATTTTTAAATATTCTATTTTTTAATCAACTTTATAGGATTTCTAAAACCTTCCAAATTGTGCTGGTCACTGCTGTTGGCTGAAGATTAATCTACTAAAATATTTAATTATCTTGTTATCCACAGTAATACCACTTCTTGATCCAATTCTTCAAGCTATGCTCATTCATTATTAACCACTTATTTAAAATGATTTTCTTACTTAATTATAGTTTTTAATTGAGGTTCCTTACCTCCCCTAGATGTTCACACCGCCCATGAGGGGAATCCTCACCTGCCATGACCACCACAAAATAAAGTTGCAGTTCAACTCTCTTTGTGGCACCTTGAGCAAATAATTTGGCTTTCATAACTTACTCAAAAAAATACAAAAGTTGTGATTAACAACTGGGGTACCCTGAGCAAGTGACACATTACTGGCAG
This sequence comes from Narcine bancroftii, assembly GCF_036971445.1. Classification (NCBI taxonomy): domain Eukaryota; kingdom Metazoa; phylum Chordata; class Chondrichthyes; order Torpediniformes; family Narcinidae; genus Narcine; species Narcine bancroftii. The sequence goes on along the minus strand of NC_091472.1, from coordinate 86,436,446 downwards.
ATAACTATCATTTATCTCTGTTCTCTATCCCACCCACGTCAAACCTCAAACTAATCACTAACAATTCAAAACTGAAGAATGAAAAGTATCAGACTGCATGTAATATTGAAGAGAAATCAATAGTCAGGTTAGAACCCTCTAACCCTCAGGTTAGAACCCTCTAACAAGATGGAAAGGGGAGATTGAAAGCATAAAAGGGAAGGCTTCCCCCCCCCCACTCTTTTTATGCTTGTAATCTCCCCTCCTGACTTTAAAAAGTGTCAACCTGAAATGTTGACTATCCATTTCTCTCCAACCCCCTCCCTTTGCTTGTCCCAACTAACCTGTTTCAGTACCTCTATAAAATGCAAAACAGTAGAAATCAGAAATACACCCGAAAGCTCTTAAAAATTGTCCGGCAGCATTTCTGGAAAGTGTGCAGAATTTGACAATTGAGCAAGTTCCAAAAGCAGGGAATTGGAAGGTGAACTCATCCTCCTCCTGACCTTGACTGCAAACAAAGGCCTGAGGCTGACACGGCTCTCTCACCCCAATGAGACAGCCCGCAACCCCGGCCCACGGGGTCCCACAAGGTTTCGAACAGCGGGCCTCCCCTCCCGATCTTTCCCTTCCCCTTCCCCTTCATGCGGCCCTTCCACCCTTCCTCCTCCCTCCTGTTCACCCCGACACTCGAACTGTCAACCCAGGGCATCGCACCTCATGAGGTAATCACGAAAATCTTTGCTCTTCACGTAGTCAAGAGCCTTGCGGGCCACTACTCCAGCCATGATGACGACTAAATCCAATGCCTCCTTAAAAACTCAGTGACACGGTCTCCTTCGTCGGCAACAGAAACGCAGCCACAGCGCATGACGGGATCGCCGAGCCCCCCACCGGAGGACCAATCGCAGGAGCGCGTTGGTGGCCCATGCCCAACCAATCAGTGCTCGAGGACGACCAGGGCGCCGGCGCACGCAAACCGCTTGAGCGAGCGTTGGGTGGAAGCGCCAAACGTGCCTATTGTGTTGGAGCTTCTGACGTGCAGGCGATGACGTTGGGTGATGGACAGCTCTTGATGCCCGGGTCATTCTAGGCGCGCCGAGCTCCCGCAGGTGGGATGAGAGAATGGTTAATCTTCAGTCTTTTCGGGGTGGTCTTCACGTTCTTTATCAGCTGACCGGCTGTCCGGGGACCACGGTCCCCACACATGCACACACAGGTTAAAATAGATTTGCATAAAGCTATGATTTAAAATAAATAAATGTAAATATCTTGGGAAAATGTTCTGGCTTACAGATGACTGTTCACCAATCTCAGAGGCTGCTGGCCTGACTGTCCAGGCCAATTTTCCCCTGCAGCCGCTGCAACCGTGTCTGCCTGTCCCGCATCGGACTTGTCAGCCACAAATGAACCTGCAGCTGACGTGGACATTTACCCCCTCCATAAATCTTCGTCCGCGAAGCCAAGCCAAAGAGAGAGATAGTGGCGGATAAACCATTAGGATGGGTAGGCTGAACTCTAGGGGACCGGAAGGAAAGGGGGCCCGAGAACACATTATGGTCTGATTAAACTGACTTGACAACAACAGTGAGATTCGTTACTCAGCCTAATGGTTCATCCGCCACTGGTTGTAGATGCGTAACTTCGACCCCTTGTAACTGTTATAGATAGAGAATTTAGGTTAAAAAGGGCTTAAGTTAAAATGTGATGATTAATCATAAAAAGGGAAGCCAGAATAGACAGGGAGCTTACCATAAAAGTTTAGCTGGACAATGTTATAACAAACAGATCTTTCATGGTCACAAAGAGACATGTAGGAGCCAAAGATTGATAAAAGAGTGAAAAACAGAATTTAGTGTGTGCAGAGTTCGTAGTGTACGTGACTAACATGATAATTACAAATGCAAGTGTACTTAGAATGAATTTGCAAAAACTAACCAATTAAAACAGTGTTAAAGAGGAGGGGAAGGACAAGCAAAAAAGGTATAAAAATCAATGCACTGTATGTATCGGGGCTTGACTTGGCGAGAAGCCAGTTGAGTCCAACTCTGCAGACTTGTAAATAAAGCTTGTCGTGTCACCGACTTTAAAGAGACTCGTGTGAGAATTTGTACTTCTGACAACTGGGGACTCATCCGGGATCTACACTCCAGCCGTGGGAGGAGGCGAGAAAGGGGGACATCGGAGGTGGTGCACCCCGCTGAGTTCAGCGGCTCCTAGTCCCTTGCTCGTCGCCTCGGGCGGCTTGAGCGAGTGGTATCCGGACAAGGTGACACGACAAGACGAAAAGGAGAGGGGTCACGGTTCAATCCCCAGGAAGACACCAGTAAGTGACGACTTACGAGTGTGGTGTGGGGATTGACGGACGAGACCACCCAGGTAACGGTCATGACGGAATAAAAAAATATATAAAACGATAAATCATGTGTAGAGCCTTTGTCGTGGCGTGAGGACCCTGTCGTGGGACCTTAGGATAGACCCCAGGAAAACCTCGGCTGGAACCGGCGGAGGGATAGTACCTCCGACGAGGCGTCTGAGACGAAAGGGAGTAGGGTCCCGAACGGGGGGGTCCTCAGCAATGATAAACGGATCTAGGCGGGAAAATGGGAGGATCAAAATCTAAGGGCTCGTCTGAAAGATCAGGACTTTTCCCGGGGGTTCCCCTTGACAGCCCTTTGGGGAGAATGTTTGAAAATTGGGATAGTAAACGATATCGGGACAAAGACAAGAAAAAGATGGTTCAATATTGTCTTCTTTGGTCGAAACAGCCTATCAAAGGTTCCTCGGTCTGTTGGCCGAAATTTGGATCTGATGAGGATTGGGTTAGACAAGCATTAAACATATATGTAAACTCGAGACAAAAGGTGAATCAAGAAGAGTCGGCGTATGCATTTTGTTGGATTCCCTGGCCAGGATCCTTAACAAAATGTTTTAAATTGAGGGTAGCGGGAGAAAAGAAGTGGGAACCTTTGGACAACCTCCCCCCTCCTTATGTTCCCCCAGTGCCCACTGCGCCCGAGGGAAGCTCGCTGCTGGAGGGGAAAGGTGATGAATCTGATTGTCCCGGAAGGGGCCGGGAACGAAGGGATGAATTAAGGGAGTCGGACCCTAAACTTCCACTGGTAAACCGACCCTGGACCAGATCCCAGACTGGTCCAGGACTATCGAAGGCTCCAGTAAGCCTAAATCCCCTGAGGGAAGTTCCTATGGGAGGACCGGGAGGGGGAACGGGATATGTAAACGTTCCCCTAACCAGTACTGAGGTGCGGGGATTTAAGAAGGAAATGAAAAGTCTATTGGAAGATTCCATGGGACTGGCCGAACAGTTCGACCAGTTCCTGGGACCAAACACATATACCTGGGAAGAGATGCACGCAATAATGGGAACATTATTCTCACCCCAGGAGAGGCAGATGATTCGACAGGCTGCCCTCCTCATGTGGGAACGTGAACAACCTGGGGACCCCAGACCCCATGAACAAAAATATCCCCTGAATGAACCCAGGTGGGACAAACGAACACCCGAGGGATTGGCAAGTATGAGACAATACAGAGAGTGGACGATTAAAGGAATACGGGAGGCTGTGCCAAAGGGTCACAATTTCGCCAAGGCATTTGGGAACCACCAGGGGAAAGATGAGTCCCCTACTGATTTCTTGGAGAGGGTGAGAAAGAATGTCCAACAGTATGCGGGTGTGGACCCTAGTACACCAATGGCTGAACAGCTTATTCGAATCGAATTTGTGTCCAAATCGTGGCAGGACATTAGGAAGAAACTAGAAAAGGAGGAGGGCTGGAATGAAAAACCCTTGAGCAACCTGTTGAAAAAGGCGCAAAGAGTATATGTGCAGAGGGAAGAGGAAGGTCAAAAGAGGTCAAAAGAGGGCAGCGAAGATTATGGTACAGACTATCCGACAAATAAATGCCGAGTCCAGAGGGGAAAGGAAACAAAACCCTCCTCTAAGCAACCCAAGATATCCAAGAGAGGGGAGACCCAGGAGACCCGCTAAGTGCTATTACTGTAACGAGGAAGGACACTTCAAGAGGGAATGCCCCCGATATAAGAGGGAAGTGCGGACCCTCGAACTCATGGAAGAAGATTGGGGGGGTCAGGGGTTCCGGGTGTTGGGGACCAAGTATAAGAGGGAACCCTTGGTAAAACTGAAAATTGGTCCCCAGGGAGAAGAGGTGGTGTTTATGGTGGACACGGGAGCGGAACGAAGTAGTGTAATAACTGTGCCGATTGGGACCGAGCCTGTAAAAAGCAATTTGAAAATTTCTGGGATAGAAGGGGCTCCCAGAACGGTATCGATAATTCCCCAAGTGACAGTGAAGCTGGAAGGGAGAGAAGGGGTACAGGACCTCTTGTTGTTACCGTTGGCCGGATTTAACCTCCTAGGAAGAGATTTACAGGCTCTCCTAGGTTTGGGTGCTCTCCCCGTGGACGGAGAAGTGCGAGTCCACCTCTGTGCTCTGAAGGAGGAGGATGAACGGCAGATTGACGAGAGAGTCTGGTATAAGAAGGGAAATCGAGGAGGTCTGGACATCCCACCTTTACATGTCACATTAATACCAGGTCATCAGCCAGTAAGGAAACGTCAGTATCCTATTTCTTTGGAAGGGAGGAAGGGGCTACAGCCGGTAATTGAGACCCTAATACGAGACGGACTTTTGGAGGAATGCATGTCACCCTATAACACCCCTATACTCCCAGTAAAGAAGCCGGATGGATCCTATCGTCTAGTTCAGGATCTGAGAAGTTTGAATGCTATTGTTCAAACCCGCCACCCAGTGGTGCCCAATCCCTATACTATCATGAGTCGGATTCCCCCAGACCATGAGTGGTTTAGTGTTATCGACCTGAAGGATGCCTTCTGGACGTGCCCACTAGAAGAGGGAAGTAGAGATATGTTCGCGTTTGAATGGGAGAATCCATGGACAGGTAGACGGAGGCAGCTTCAGTGGACCGTATTGCCCCAAGGGTTCACTGAATCTCCGAACCTGTTTGGACAAATGCTAGAACAGATCTTGGCGGACTATCCACGGTCCGATGATTCCCAACTGATGCAGTATGTGGATGATCTGCTGTTATCAGGACCCAAGGAACAGGAAATGAGGGGAGATACAATTAGACTCTTGAATTATCTGGGGAAAAAGGGTCTGCGAGTGTCCAGGAACAAGTTACAGTTCGTTGAGAGGACTGTGGTATACCTGGGACACCAGATAAGTAAAGGACAGAGACGGATTACCCCTGAACGGATTGCGGGAATCACCAGAATGCTGTTACCCCATAATAAGAAGGAAATAAGACAATTCCTGGGGCTCTTAAGTTACTGTAGGTTATGGATAGAGGACTACTCAGCGTTGGTGAAGTTTATGTATGAAAAGCTGACAAATGAAGATGAATATCCATTGAAATGGACCCAGGAGGAGAAGGGATGGTTTGAGGACTTGAAGCATCGCCTGACGCGGGCCCCGGTACTCACTCTGCCCTCTTTAAAACAACCCTTCCAGCTGTTTGTCACTCATAACCAAGGAACAGCTGTGGGAGTTTTGACGCAGGAAAAAGGCGGTCAGCGACACCCAGTGGCTTTCCTGTCCAAAATGATGGACCCAGTGTCTTGCGGATGGCCGACGTGTATCCAGGGAGTAGCGGCTGCTGCTCTGTTGGTGGAGGAGGCACGCAAACTCACTTTTGGAGGAAGGATGACTGTGTACACCTCCCATTCTGTGAGTGTTCTATTAGCACAAACCGCCCATCGATGGCTGACTGATTTCCGCATATTAAAGTACGAGACCATTTTAATGGTCGGAGAAGACCTACAGTTTGCTAAGAATAATAGTTGCAACCCAGCTCAGTTTTTATACGGCGGTGAAACAGGGGAAGAAGTGGAGCACGACTGTGTCGAGTTGACGGATCTCCAGACCAAGACCCGAGAGGACCTTTGCGATACTCCCCTGGGAGAGGGATATGAATTCTACATTGACGGCTCCGCCAGATGTGTTGACGGAATGAGGAGAAGTGGGTATCCCATAATAGAAGGAGATGCTTGGGAAGTGGTAGAATCCGCGAGGCTACCCGGAAGCTGGTCGGCACAGTCCTACGAACTATATGCCTTGCAGAGGGCCCTCAGAGTACTGGCAGAGAAAACTGGAACAATTTACACTGACTCCAAATACGCATACGGGGTAGTGCATACCTTTGGTAAGATCTGGAAGGAGCGCGGTCTGATTACATCAAGAGGAAAGGAATTAGCACACGAACAGATGATTACTCTGACTTTGGAAGCCCTGACATTACCCCGGGAAATAGCAGTGGTCTACATACCAGGCCATCAGAGGGAAGATACCCCGACCGCAATTGGGAACAGACTGGCTGATGAAGAGGCCAAAAGGGCGGTCATGCAACAGGAAGTCCGTTTGCTGACTTTAATCCCAATAAGACAAGGTATAAAAAAAGCTCCCATTTTCACTGCTAAGGAAGAAAAGGACATGGCTCAGCTGGGCGCAAGCCAGCTGCCTGATGGAACATGGAAGACACCGGATGGAAGAATGGTTCTAAATAAGGAAATAACTCACAATATTTTAAAACACCTGCATCATCAGAGCCACTGGGGCACCCAGGCCTTGTGCGATACAGTGCTTCAAGAATATGTGTGTAAGGGGATCTACACCTTGGCCCAACAGGAGGTGCAGAACTGCCACATCTGCACAAGAATTAATAAGAAGGTAATGAGGACGAGTACTGTGGGAGGTCAACCGTTGGCCATACGCCCCTTCCAAAGAATCCAGATTGACTTCACGGAGTTACCTCAAGTCCAAAGATGGAAGTATCTGTTGGTGGTGATAGATCACTTTACCCGATGGGTGGAAGCCTTCCGAACAGTAAATGCTACAGCCTCTACAGTAGCTCGCCTCCTCCTAGAGCAGGTGATCCCCAGATATGGCATAATGGATTCTATAGACTCGGACAGGGGTCCACATTTTTGCTCCAAAGTCCAGCAATTGATTTGTGATGCATTGCAGGTCTCTTGGAAATTGCATACCCCTTGGCATCCACAAAGCTCAGGGAGGGTTGAACGTATGAATGGAACCCTTAAGACGCAATTGACAAAATTAATGGTGGAGACTAAAATGCCTTGGATAAAGTGTCTGCCCCTGGCCTTATTGAGAATTCGTACTGCCCCACGCAGGGATGTGGGGGTGTCCCCTTATGAGATGATGTTTGGGTTTCCCTTCTGGAGTACAGTTGAGGGGTGTCCCACCTTGGGGGAAGGGGATATTTTTGTTAGGAACTATTTACAGGCACTGACATGCTCTCTTACAGATTTACGAAAGAGGGGACTATTGGCACAAACACCACCTCTAGACTTTTCTTTACACAAGGTGGAACCGGGAGACTGGATTCTCATCAAAACCTGGAAAACTGAAAAACTCCAGCCACAGTGGGAAGGTCCATTCCAAGTTCTCTTGACTACAGAGGCTGCAGTACGAACAAGAGAAAAGGGGTGGACGCACGCATCCAGATTTAAGGGACCTGTAGAGGCGTTTCATACAGCTGTCTGCTAACTCTCTACAGATTCTTGCTGACAATTGAGCAGTCTATAATACAACCCCATGAGTGTGGTCATACCTTTCCTGTTCCTCAGCTCCACCCATCTAGCCTCAGTAGACAATCCCTCTGGTCTGTCCTGCCTGAGCTCAGCTATGATATTTTCCTTGACGAGCAATGCTACTCCTTCCCCTTTCATCTCCCCATTTTATCGCATCTAAAGCAGTGGAAGCCGGGAACATTGAGCTGCCAGTCCTGCCCCTCCTGCAACCAAGTTTCAATAATGGCCACAGTGTCATCATTCCACGTGTCAATCCACACTCTAAGCTCATCTGCCTTTCCTACAATACTCCTTGCATTGAAATAGATGCACCTGAGAACATTCCTACCACGTTCAACCCATTGATTTCCAACAGTGCATGCAGTTTTAACATCATCTTTTTCCTCCTCCACTTCTTTATCTGCTTTAGCACTTGATTCTCCTCCCCCTGCAAATCTAGATTAAACCCACCGGAGCAGCACTAGCAAACCTTTTCGCAAGGATATTGGTCCCCCTCCAGTTTTCAGATGCAAACTGTCCTGTCGGAACAGGTCCCACCTTCCCTGGAAAAGAGCCCAATAATCCAGAAACCTGAAGCCCTCCTTCCTACATGTCTTTAGCAACTTGTTTAGCTGCATTATCTTCCTATTTCTAGCCTCACTTACACATGGCATGGGTAGCGATCCTGAGATACTCCATCTCTTCCACAGAAGCTCTTATCTGTCCCCCAAACTATGGAATCCCCTATCACTACAACTTGCCTCCTCCCTTCCCTTCTTAGCAACAGGATCAGACTCCGTGCTAGAGACCTGATGTCCATGGCTTGTCCCTGTGCCACCCCAACAGTATCCAAAATGGTATACTTGTTATTGAGGGTGACAGCCACAGGGGTGCTCTGCAATGCCTGCCTGTCCCTTTCCTGCTCCTGACTGTCACCCATCTACCCTTCTCTTGCCTCCTAGGTGTGATAGTGTCACTGTAACTCCTGCCTCTCACCCCCTCTGTCTCCTGAATGATCTGAAATTCATCCAACCCCAGGTCCAATTCTTAACTGCTTGTCAGGAGCTGCAACTGGATGCACTTCTCGCAGATGAAATTGTCAGGGACGCTGTTATCATTGTGTTGGTTACTTTTCCTTGGCAGCAGGGGTATTAATGGAGGGGAAGGAGGTTTGTGTGATGTTCTGAGTTGAATTCAACACCTATGTCGCTTCTTCCAATCTTGGGCAGAGCAGTTCCTGTATTGCAATTTGATATATCCAGCTAAGATTCCTTTGATGGTCTACTTGTTGAAGATATTTAGGAACATGGGAAAATCTTGAACTTCCTTATCCGTCTGAAGAAGTAGAAGTATTTGTGCCCATCTTGACTGTGAAGGTGACATGGTTGCTTCAGGTCAGGTCACTGAAAATGTTTATGGCCAAGAACTTGAAACGATGTACTTTCTCCACTTATCTATCTGCGTAATAGATGTAGTCAAGGGAGTGGGCTCTACCCCTTCCCCCTCTCCTCACCCATCTGAAGTCTGTGATGAGCTTCTGTGTCTTACTGACAACATGGGAGAGGTTGTTATCTTGGCATTTGTTCACTGGACTCTCAATCTCATTTCTGTTTACATAGCATTATTTTATATCTGACCTATATTACCAAACTCAAAGATGGAGTTTGGCAATGCAGCCACGGATGTAGAAGGAACATATTAAGGGGCTAAGTACACATCCCTGTAGATTGTATTGGATTCCATTATGGTGAAATTTTGATCATCTGCTTTCCTATTGTTCAGAAATTTCAGCGGTTCAGCATTTCGTTCCCTTACCTGTTTCCCAAGAGATTTCAACTGATTGGGTACACTTTTCTCACACTCCTTAAACTCACTGAGGCCCCATGTTCTGCCTTCCCAATAAACTCAATGGGACCCTATTTCCTGCATTCCCTTTAAACTCACTGAGACCCTCTTTTTGCGCTCCCTTTAGACTGATAATTCTTAATCCTATTGTGTAAATCTTTAACAAAAAGTTTCTTAAAATTTCATCAGGATTTTAATCAAAGAATATCCAATAGTCTGAAAAATCTGAATATGATTAATATTTATTCGGTGTTTGATTTCAGGAATAATTAATAAATAAAGCAAAATACTCTGAATGCTGAAATTCTGAAGTAGAAAACGAGGGAAGACTTCATCTGTGGAGAGAGAAGCAGAGTTAATCTTTCAATTTGGTGACATTTCATCAGAAATCTAAGATGTTGAAGATAAACAAACATTGAGAAAGTAGAGACAGAAATAAGATGGCCAGTAAAGAGCCAAGCAAAGTTTCCTTCAGTATGCTAAAGTACTAGATTTATTAAATGGAAGTGATATTCATGCATGGAAAAGGGAGATAATAATGAAATAGGTAAAGAAACAAAGATGGGTGTTGGAGGAGAAATAAACTCTAAAAATTTGGCAAATAAAAGCTCTCGAGGATGCGAATTATATTGGAACATGGATTGCTTTGCTGAACTTTTGGTCAGTTAATGTGCCACTTTAAAGTTTCTCTTCCTTCTCTGTCCTTGACTTTCTACTTTTCTTCTTCAAGAATGTCTCGTTTCCACTGTAGGTGTGCAGCTGGAGAGGGCTATGTGAGACTCTGCCACAGGTTGGGCAAAAAATGCTTGATGGGGTGTGGGTAGATTGGGCTGCTGTGTGCTCCTTCTGCCATTTTTGAATGGTCTCAGAAGGTTTTGGTTGGAGTTATGTAAGAAGATCAGAACTTCATCTATCTTGAATACTTACAGGCCAGGAATTCGAAATGAGTCAATGATTTGGTACATTTTTTTCACTTAACATCCTTGGAGTATTTTCTGTATTGTGGAAACTATTCCCATAATGGGAGCTGGTTTCAGGATTTTAGTATTGAACATACCAATCACATTGATGATACAGCTATCCATGAGAACTGATTAAGAATGACATGAGCTTTAATGCTGGGGTTGCTCGCCTGGGGGAAGATATTGACATTGGTTCACTTGTCAACATATAGGTTTTGGTAGAAACAGCACGAGTGATATTCCTTTAATGGTTCATCATGTCGGCTATTTGGTTGCTCATTGGACAAAAACATATCGGAGAACAGGAATCAGAAATTCTCAGCAGATCATGAGGTTAGTGCTGAATTTGGTCCTTGATGCAGTGGTGAATTTTGCTTTCAATGTCACCGTGGCTGAAAGTGATCCACGTTTTTCACGATCTTGCAATAGATCTCTATTTTTGGGAAGGGTGGTGTTATGTATTGGAGAGGGTGGTGGGGGGGCGGAGGTCCACTCTCCAAGAATCACGACTGACATTGTTCACTGGATCCATACTGTTACCCGTTTGTACTCTTACCTTGTGATTGTGTGGGCTATCTCCAGATGCTCTGTTTTCCTCTCGCATCACGAAAAGTTGGCCACTACAAATCATCCCTAGTGTGTTGATGAATGATCAAATCTGAAGAGAGTTGATGAGAATGTAGGGAGTATGAAAAAGGAATTAATGTAGATTTGGTTAATGGTTGAACCAGACTCAGTTGGCCAAAGACCATGTTTCCTTGCTGTATTTCTCTACGATTCTATTCTTTTGTATTCTTTGGTGAATGAGTGAACAATGATTGGGAGCTTGATCTCTGAGTGTTCACATATATAAGCATTGTTTGTGCACTATCATTCAGTAACTGAGGTTGAAGTGACCTCAATTCTCCAATATCATTCCATCTGGAAAAACTTTGCAGATAATGTTGCGTAATGCAGCTTAATAAGGAATTTCTCATCTTTCTATCAACAATTTCTCTCCAAACAACTCTAGATCTCAACTACATTTTCTTTGAACAAGCAGTGCTACACCAACTTTCACTCTATATCCAAGCTCCTCAACACTTATCACTGCGGAGATGTGAGTCAGAATATATTCATAGTTGCAACTCTCAACTTCTCGACTGGATACAATTATGAATTGTGAATCATAGAACTTTTCTGATTTTGATTTTTGTTCCAGTTTGTGGTCATTTTTAATCAGCTCTATGTATTGCTCAGGCAATAAGCAATAAGTAAAACAACTTGTTTGGACATCCTGCCTATTTGCGCATAGATTAAATAAGTTTAAAATAGTTTAAAATTCAGGCTATCCAGAGAAATTGCTCTAATTTTATAAACAATTTCTGTTTCAGAGTGGTGCAACATAACTCCATGGAGATATTTAAAATCACCAAAATAGATGGATTGCCATTGGTGTGAGTGAGTAGATCGTAAGTTCATTGTTAGCTGTCTCCATTTGGAGGATCAGTGTCAATCCTCAATCCAGGTTCTAGGGTGAGATCCGAATCAGCATTTTATTCTCCTGAGGAATGTGACATTCTCAGACTTTCCCAGCCACTTCCCTTTACTTGATAAACAGGTATGAGGGAGCTCCATCACCCCCACCCCATCCCTCCCCCACCACATCTTACCCATAGGGTATGGGTTTAAATCTGGTTTTCAAACTTTTTCTTTCTATTCACATACCACCGTAAGTAATCCTTTACTAATCACAGAGCACCTATGGTATTGGGATTACTTACGGTGGTATGTGAGTGGAAATAAAAAGGTTGAAACCACTGGTTTAAATTGTCCAATGCTATCTGACATTAATCAATCTCAAAACAGTCACCTCTCTGGTAGCAAGTATTATCCCATCAGCATTAAGTATGACAATGTCCATCAACATGATGCACAATGTTATGGACCGATCACACAGAATCTAAGGTATTTCCACATTTTCAATTCCCCCATTTCTTGGAAATCACATAACTCTAGACAGAAAGGAAACTGTCAGAAATTCATTGTCAGATTTCCATTTGCAGGACAACCCACACCCCAGAGTCTCTGTTGTCCTTGGTCAGGGCTATTGAATTTTAACTTTGGCTATTGCCAGGTAACACATATCCTAGGTCCCTTCACTATCCTTAGTTATTTGCAAATATGCCAGGATAAACATTAACCAAGTTGTATTTATGTATTAATATTCTGATTAATTCATTAATATGTTAATATATTTGATGTATTAATCAACACCAGTCTAAACCAGAAAGAACCTTAATTCCACAACCACCAACCTTTAATGTGCTCACATGAGGTTTAATGTTTGTAACTAGCTGATGTGACACCAATCAGAATGCCAATCAATGCAAATTTACCATTCAATATTGTTCTGATGCGGAAGTGACGTCATTGTAGTCCCCAGATGTGGTGTCTTAGCGGGGCGGTTCTGGCGTGGCCTGGGGCTGGTCTGGATGCATGGTGAGCACACAACAATCATTGCCAGTGAGGCCGGAAGTAGGGCTGGTGAGGGTGGTGAGGCTGGAAGTCACTACAGGGGCAATGGCGCCACCCAGCAATCACACGTGGCCTGGACCAGGAGGGAGGGGTGTTGGTCATAGAGGGCTGATGAGCTGCCAGCAGGCTTAGAAAGGTATTCTTTAGCGTAGTGGCCTTTCTTGCCGCATTTTGAGCTGAATCGGTTCCTGGCTGGGCAGTTTCGTTGCAATCGCCGATCCGACCCACAGTACTTATAAGTGCGTGGGGCACCCGCTGCAAAAATGCTCTCGTCCACCAGATGGTTTTAGGCCACAGCTGTAGTCTGTGCTGTCCATGAGGAGACCTGGGGGAGTCTGGAGTTGAAGACTTCGGTGTGTAGAACTGCTGCCTCCAGGGCTCAGACTATCTCTGCAGTTTTGGCCAGGGAGTAAATATTGTCCTCCAGTAGCTTCTGCCTGACAGCTCTCGAGTGCACACCCTGGACGCAGGCGACCCTGATCAGCCTTCTCGGTCACCCCGGGTTCGGTCAGGCCAACTCACGCAGGGTTCCCAGGTAGGACTTGGCTGTCTCTCTGGGCTGCTGGGCACGAATGCTTAGGAGGTACCTGGTGAAGACCTCATTCATTGGGGGTTTAAACATGGTTTCCAGAGTGTTCATCGCCTCCAGGTGCTCAGTGCAGTCTCTGAGGGCACAGACTCCATAGTTGCAGGATTTTTTAAAAAGCACTCTCAACTCTTTTAACAGGCTGTTTAGAGCCTATATATATATATATATATATATCCGTTGATATCTTAAATGGCTGGTATGTCCTTCTGGAGCAGTATTGTGCCTCCGCTCCCTATTCTCCTGAGTCTTCATCAGTGACAGTACTGCTGTGATAGTAGCTTCAACAGCGCTGCTATTCAATATGAAGGAAATGGAGGGATATCCATCAGGAGCAAGCAGCGGATTTTTAGTTTGATTTGGAGATCATGTTCGGCACAGACATGTGGACCAAAGGGCCTGACCCCGTGTTGTACTCTTCAATGTTCTATGACCATCATCTATCTCTTTATGAAATATTTGCTTGCCATGAAGTCCTGGAAAGAGATGGAGTGGTAGCACATTAGAGGAAGGATGTAGGTGCAGTGAATGAATGGAAGGCCCATGTTAAAATCATGGGTACTTGGGAGTGCCCCAAGGACAATGTGGTCTGTGTTTCCCAGCTGCATTTTGCATGAGGATTGATGTAATTGCATTTCATTGGTGCTGAAATTGCATCAGGGTTGCAAGGGTAACTCAAGGTGCGATGTACCACATTGTTGTTTAATAAGGGTGTAGGGATCAACGCAGTAACTATGGGCCAATCATGTTAACCTTGTTTCGTTGCAACCGTCGATCAGACCCAAATTGAGACCCACAGTACTTACAAAGGTGTGGGGCGCCTGCTGCAGCGATGCTCTCGTCCACCAGCTGCTTTTGGGCCACAGCTATGGTCTGTGCTGTTCACGAGGAGACCTGAGTGAGTCTGGAGTTGAAGGCTTCAGTGTATAGGACCGCTGCCTCCAGGGCTCAGACTACCTTCACGGTTTTGGCCAGGGAGTAAATATTGCGCAGAAATTGTATTTGAATAAAATGATATCACCCAGTATGGTTGTTGCCGCTTGTCGTTGGGGTGACTCGCTTAAATTGTCTACTTATCCCTGCTTAGTAAGAATCACCTCGGTCAGAGGCTTTATCTGTAAACCTGGGGTAGAGGGTTAATTATTTATGTTATTGTTCGTCTTTCGTGTGGCTCCGTGGAGGGGATGAATCCTGCAGATGTAGTGACGGTTAAATGCTTTTAAAGAATATGACTAAAAATAAAGTAAAATGCTTTAAGGTTTATATATTCATGCAAGTGAAGTTTGTTCAGTGTAAATATGGTATAATAATTTTGACTTTTGTCTTTTAAACTGTTTATTCTTAATGCAGGTGGATTAGTTAGGCATTGTAAGTCTCAAACAAGTGAAAAATACACTTATCAGGCATCTACCCATCCCCATAAGTGCCGGATACCACGGCTTTCACTGTTTATAGAGGAATATAATATTGATTACACATTATCCTAACTTTGGGAATAAAATAAGATGCACTTAAAATTTCTAATGTCTTAGTTTAGCTCAAAAAGTAGAAAATGAGGACTCAGACAAGCAGATCAATGAAGAGAAGACGAACTACTCATTTGAAGAGGCCACATTGAACATTGGTGATGCTAATATAGAGAGAGTGACGGAGGAGGAAACCAGAGGTCTCTGCAAGCCAGTCACATTTGGTTGACACTGCTATAATGATAATGAGTTGATTGGAGTTGATTGTCATGCACATAAGCACAATCTACGTCTGCACCAAAATTCTTGCTTGCTGCAACCAAACAGGTACTTTTGTTAAAGAAAAACTCCTCTGCTCATTACATCGAAAACACAAATCTGAAGCACTCAATATATATCGTTCCAAACGTTCAGGAGTTAAATATAATTGATGTATAAAGTTATAAGTTACCAACCTATACCTAACATTAACTAACTTTGTCATAGTATCTTTATTAATCTTCCTCCAGTTATCTATATCAAACTGAATCCCCAAATCCTCCTCCCATTTAAGTCATGATTTATGGAATTCCACCTTAGCCATTTTCTGTTGTAATAATTTGTACATTTCTGAAATAATTCCTTTCTTTCCTCTATTTCAAATTAATACCTCAAATAATGATTCTTTAGGTAATGCTAAATGTCTCCCGAAACAATCATTGATTTAAGTTGATAATAACAAAAAAGAGTATTATTAGGAATTTGGTATTTCTCCTTCAACCTATCAAATGATAAAAAATGACTCACCTCAAAACAATCATTTACCGCTCTTATTCCTTTCTGGTTCCAAATTTTAAGGAGGTTATTGTCCATCATGAAAGGCGAACTCTTATTTTGCAACAAAGAATATATCTGGATAATCCACCTGGCATTCCTATAATTTTAGTAACCTCCTCCCATATACTTAACAAATGAAACAAAACCAGAGATTTATAATGATTAACAGTTTTACTCGTCCATTTATAAATAAAATGATCTCTTCATTTCTATTCAATTTAATACTTAACCAAGTAACCGAACTACCTAAATCAAACATTCTATTAATAATTTTCAGTTGAGCTGCTTTATAATAATTCTCAAATTGTGGTAACTGCTACCTCCTAATTCACATTTTCAAGTTAGTTTATGCATTGAAACACGCACCATCTTTCCCTTCCATAAAAATGTCCTCACCACAACATTTAAATCCTTAAAAAAATTATTCAGTATTTTACAAGGTATATTCTGAAAAAAATATTGTAATCTAGGAAATATATTCATTTTTATACAATTCACTCTTCCTACCAACGTTAACGGTAAATCCTTCCATTTATTCAAATCCTCTTTTTTCGCAGATAATAGTGACAAATAATTCTACTAATTTATATTTTTACTCAGTTTAATACCTAAATACTTAATACACTTTGACCATTTAAATCCTACTACCCACTTACATTCCAAAGGGTACATTTTTGCATTCAGTTTGGGCATGCGATAAGATTAAAGGTTTTGGGGCTAAATTAAGAGACTGTTTCCAGGAAATCTTGAAAACATAATTTTCTCTAGACCCAAAAATTTTTTTAAATTGAGGACCTTACTGAAATGGCTTTATTACATAAAGTACATAAATTTCAAATGGCAATTTTAAGATTGGCTTTAGCTGGAGCAAGGACATGTACAGCTGTTTTATGGAAAGATCAGATGGAGTTAATGATCTATTAGCGCCGCTGGAAGTTGGCAGGTCTGACAATGAGGCCATCACTGAGTGAAAAATAAAAGATGACCACAGCTGGGAACTAAATATCCATGGATATACAGTGTATTGGAAGGACAGGAAGGTAGGTAGATGGCGGATGGGTTGGGGTGGTTCTGCTGGTTAAAAATAGAATTCAGTCTTTGTAGAGAAGAGACATCGGATCAGAAGATAGAGAATTAAGAAACTGTGAGGACAAAAAGACCCTGATGGGAGTTGTATACAGGCATCTAAACATTAGCCAGGATGTGGCATGCAAACTACAGAGGGGGATAGAGAAGGCATGCGAAAAGGGCAATATTACAATTGTCATGGGGATTTCAATATGCAGGTTTGGGAAAATCAGGTTGGTACTGGATCCCAAAAGAAGTAATTTGTCAATTGCCTTCAGGATGGCTTCTTAGAAAATCTTGAGGATGGCAGACCAGAGAAATGGTAATACTTGTATTGGCTTTTGTGTAATGAACCACATAAGATAGAATTCACCCTGCAGTTTGAGAAAGAGAATCTAAAATCAGAGATGTTAATATACCAATGGAATAAAAGGGATGACAGAGATATGAGAGAGGAACTGGCAAAAGTTAATTGGAAAGGCACACTAGCAGGGAGGATGGCAGAACTGGAGTTCCTGCAAGAAATAAAAAGAGTGCAAGACAGGTACATTTGAATGGAAAAATGACAAATGTGGTTGACGAGAGGTCAAAGCCAAAGTAAAAGCAAAAGAGAGGGCAAACAAAGAAGCAAAAGATATAGGACTGAGAAGATTTTAAAAGCTTACTGAAGGAAACTAAGAAGGCCATTAGGAAGGAAAAGATGAACTTTGAAAGGAGGTGAGCAATTAATATACAAAAAGCATACTAAAAGCTTTTTAAGTATATTAAGATTAAAAAAGGAAGCAAGAGTTGATATATGACCAATAGAAAACGCTGATGGAGAAATTGAATGGGAGATAATGAGATGGCAGATGAACTGAATGAGTATTTTCATCAGTCTTCAATGTGGAAGACATTAGCAGTATACAGGACGCTCAAGGGAGGGAGAAGAAGAGAGGTGAGTGCAATCATTCTCACCAGTGAGAAGATGCTTGGTGAAACATGATAGGCTGTAGATGCTGTGATTGTAGTAAAAACACTGAAATGCTGGTGAAACTCAGCTGGTCTTTTCAGCATCTGTAGGAGACAAAAGCGTATTGCTGATGTTCTGGACCTGCACCCTTCTTCAAGGAAAAACCAGAAAATGCAGAAGCAGGATATATCAGAAAGTCTCAAAATTCAAACAATGGGGGAGAAATCCAGACCAACAAAAGGTGTTAATATGATGTGATAAGGGACTAGGTAGAATTTATCATGTCTGTGCGAAAGGAGACAGAGAATGGAGGGATGACTGTGGTGGTTGGACAGCAGGAGGTGGGGAATTTTAATGAAATCCAGAGAAATTGATAATAATGCCATCCAATTGGAGGGTGCACAGTTGGAGGATGAGGTGTTGTTCCTCCAATTTACAGATGGTGTCAGTCTGGCAGCACATGAGACCATAGACAGACATGTTGGCAAGGGTATAGGAGGAGAATTGAAATGAGTGGCTGCTAGGAGATCCAAGCTATTGCAGTGGGCAGAGTCGAGGTGCCCAACAAGGTTATTTTCTAATCTGCGTCCAATCTCTCTGATGTAGAGGAGACCACAGTGGGAGCACCAGATGCAATAGATGACCCTTACAGATTCACAAGTGAAATTTTGCTTCACTTGGAAGGACTCTTCGGGGCCCTGAATGGTCCTGAGGGAGGAGGTGTGGGGGTAAGTGGAGCATCTTATGTTGTCACAAGGGTAGGTCCCAAGGGAATGATTCGTGCGGAGGGAGGAGTGGACAAAGGACTCACGGAGAGAGCAGTCCCTGCGAAGGTGGAGGAAGTAGTAGAGGAGAGGGGAATATGTGTCTAGTGATGGGATCACATAGTAAGTAGTAGAAATGTTGAAGGCGGAGGCTGAGGGGTTTTAGGTGAGGACAAGAGGAATCATGTCCTTGTTGCGCGAGGGGATAGAAGGGGCCAGGGCAGATGGGTGGGTAATAGAGGATATGCAGGTGAGTGCTGAGTTGTAAGTGGTAGAGGGAGAGCCACATTGTTTGAAGAAGGAGGACACCTCTAATGATCTGGCATGGAGGTCCTCATCCTGGGTGCAGATGCAATGGAGATGGAGGAATTGAGAGAATGGAATGGAATCGTTACAGGGGACAGGGTGAGAAGAGGTGTAGTCAAGGAGGCTGTGGGAGTTGGTGGGTTTATAGAAGATGTCTGTCGAGAGTTTGTATCCTGAGATGGAGACAGAGAGATCAAGGAAAAGGAGAGTGTTGCTAGAGTTGGACCAAGTGGAGGGTGGAAGTTGGCAGCAAAGTGGATAAGCTCATCATGGGTACATGAGGCAGCACCAAAATTATCATCAATGTAGCAGAGGAAGAGTTGAGGGCCATTGCCTGTGTAGGCTTGCAGCATGGATTGCTCCATGTAGCCAACAAAAAGGCAGGGATAGCTGGGACCCATGCAGGTACCCATGACTACTCCTTTAATCTGGAGAAAGTGTGGTAAGTCAAAGGAGAAATTATTGAGGGTGAGGAGGGGGACTGGTTGGATCTATTGTCCAGAAAGAAACAAAGGACATTGAGGCCTTCAGTATGGGGAGATGGAGGTGTATAGGGATTGGATATCCAAGTAAACATGAGGCGATTGAGTTCAGGGAACTGGAAGTTGTTGAAGTTATTTCATGTGAAGTATAGCAGATATAGGTGGGGAGGGACTGGACCGGGGGAACAAAACAGTCAAGGTAAGCGGAGACCAATTTGGTGGGGCAGGATCACATCGGCACAATAGGTCTGCAGTGATAATTGGGTTTGTGAATGTTGGGTAGAAGGTAGAATGGACAGTATGGGGTTGGGAAATAGTAAGGTTGGAGGCTGTGCCAGGAAGTTACCTAGAAGTGAAAAGTTTAGAGATGTTGCATGATTCAGTGGTTTGATGAGTTTTGGTGGGGTCCTATTGGAAGGGTAGGTAAGAGGAGGTGTCTGAGAGTTGTCATCTGGCTTCGACCAGATAGAGATCAGTGTGTCAGACCATAACAAGGCCACCCTTGTCAGCAGGTTTGATGGTGAGTTTCGGATTGGTGTGGAGAGAGTAGAGGGCCAGGCATTCCGAGGGAGTGCTTGGGAAGCTGAATGGTCTAAGGGTACTCAAGTTTCCCAAATGATAGAATGCCTCATCTGGTTCTGAAAGAAATAGCTAAAGAAATTGGTAATGATCTTCCAAGAATCAATAGATTCTGGCGTAGTTCCATAGTTCTGCAGGACTGGAAAATTGCAAAGATCACTCCATTATTTAAAATGGGGGAGAGAGGCAACAGAAAGGAAGTTATTGGACCTATTAGTCTAACATCAGTGGTTGGGAAGTTGTTGGAGTCTATTGTCAAGGATGACTAAAGGAACATGACAAGACAGGCTAAAGTGAACACGATTTCCTGAAGGGAAAATCTTTCCTGACAAACCTATTGCAATTTTTGGAGGCTTGACAAAGGAGATGCAGTGGCTGTTATATATTTGGACTTTCAAAAGGCCTTTGACAAGGTGCCACACATGAGGCTACTTAACAAGATGAGAGCTCATGGAATTACAGGAAAGATATCCCTAACATTGGTAGAGCATTGACTGATAAGCAGGAAACAGAGTGGGAATAAGTGGATTCTATTCTGGTTGGTGACCGGTTACCAGTGGTGTTCAACAGAGGTAGGTGTTTGGGCCATTTCTTATACATTGTATGCTAATTATTTGGATTGTGGCTATGTTTCCAATGATACAAAGATAGGTAAAGGAGCAGGTAGTTAGGAGAAGCTGCAGAGAGACTTAGATTAGGAAAATGGGCAAAGAGGTGGCAAATGAAATACAATGTTGGAAAGTGTAAGGTTATACCCTTTTGTAGAAGGAAAAAAAGGGAAGACTATTATTCGGATGGGGAGAAAATTCACAATTGGAGGTGCAAATGGACATGGGGGTTCTTGTGCAGGATACCCTAAAGGTTAACCTCCAGGTTGACTTGATGGTGAAGAAGGCAAATGCAATGTTTGCATTCATATCTAGAGGAATAGAATATGTTACAAGATCAACCCAGCAACCCCAAAGAAGGCATATCACACAGGGGTAAAGATGAACAATTACTTTATTAACAAAAAAATCACCTTCAAACATTAATTCAAAATTCCCCTCTTTTATAACAATGCCCATTGGTCACTATGCAAATCTCTATAACATTGTAAAACAAATAAATTTCCCAGCCTAAATATAAAATACGTAATCAAAGTCTAAGCTACACTTCCAACCAGCCCACAGAAAAACTTAGACACAAAACAAACACAAAACACACAAGACTCACAAAACTTCGATCTCAACCGAAGCAAAGATCATAAACAAAATTCAAAATTCAGTTTGTTTGGTAAACTGAAGCCAAAAGATCTTTGAGAGAGAGAGAGAGAGAGAGAGAGAGAGAGAGAGGAGAGAGAGAGAGAGAGAGAGGGAGAGAGGAGAGAGAGAGAGAGAGAGAGAGCACCACCCAGAGGTGGTTTATCATCCAAGTCCAAAAATATTTAGATCATTTTCTGCACATGCTCAGTCCATCTCCCACTCTCTCAGCAGTCCACGTTCACCTTGGCTCTCTAAGGCAAACTGTCACTTTTTAACATAAAACCACACAACACATAGGCCAATACACAACACAGAACTCTGTAACACCTCCCCTGCTAAAAAAATTGGTCCACAAGAACAAATTTTTAACAATTAATGGAAGTATTACATAAATAAAATAAAATAAACACTCCATTTTTTTTACAATAAGCATGTGATTAGATTCATATCTACCCAGATTAACATCTTGTCAAACAATCTGCTATTACATTATCTGTCCCCTTTATGAGTGTAATAATTAAATCATACTCTTGTAATAGTATGCTCCAATTCAATAACTGTCTGTTCTTATTTTGCATTTTAGACAGAAAAACTAATGGATTATGATCAGTATATATTATTAATGTTTTTTGAGCAGTACAAATATACACATCAAAATGTTGCAATGCTAAAACAAGTGCTAATAACTCCTTCTCAATGGTCGAGTAATTTTGTTGATGGTCGTTAAGCTTTTTCAAGAAGTAACTCCATCACCATCCTTCTTCTGTAACAGTACAGCACCAACCTCTTCGTGACTGGCATCCACAGCTAAAGAGAATGGCTTTTCAAAGTTAGGGGATACAAATACAGGCTGATGGCATAAAATGGCATGCATCTGACCAGATAAATTTTTCTTTCTTGGAAAGATTTTACCAAATCTACGATAGTAGCCAATCATACCTAGAAATCTCCAAAGAGCTTTCTTAATACTGGGGATAGGGAACGCAGTGATAGCCAATACTTCTACTCCAACTGGTGCCACCTGTCCCTGTCCTACCACCTAAACCAGATAAATTACAGTGGCATGTCCAAACTCACTCTTGTGCAAATTCATTGTGAGGTCTGCTTCCACCAGTTTCTGAAATAACTGCTCTAATTCAAGCATGTGTTCTTCCCATGTATCCATACCAATTACTAAATCATCAGTATAGGCTCCTGTGTGCTCTAAACCCTAAATTATTCTTTGAAATGTGCCAGGTGCATTTTTCATCCCAAAAGGGATAACATTATACTCATACAATCCCAAAGGTGTAACAAATGCAGAAATCTCCCTGCCTTTCTTTGTCAAAGGAACACACCAGTATCCTTTTAAGAGATCAATCTTTGTAAGAAATTTAGCCTTCCCCACCTTATCTATACAATCATCTATTTTGGGAATAGGGAACGCATCAGTCTTTGTCACCATGTTTACCTTTCAATAATCTGTACAAAACCTAACTGAGCCATCTGGCTTAGGCACCAGAACACAGGGTGAACTCCAATTTGAACTTGATTTTCAGATGATGTCATTTTTGAGCATATAATCCACTTCTCGATTGAACAATCTGCCCTTTTCCTAATTAACTCAGTAATGATGCTGCTCAATAGGCTTAGCATCACTGACATCCACATTATGACAAGCCACAATAGTTCTTCTTGGAACATCTGAGAATATATCCTTAAATTTTATGTAATATCTTCATTTCTTCCCTTTCTGATTTAGTCAAATGCATTAACTTGGTGTCTAAGTTTTGCAAAACTATAGAATTTTCCAGCCTGGGGCTTATCATTTTCTGTGCTCCATGACCTTCCATGAAACTTATCTCCTCCTTACTTTCCTCTATAACTAGCACCTTGGTTGGAATCCAAGTCTCCTCCTCAGTCATTTTCTCAAAGTAAGGTTTAAGCATGTTCACGTGACAGACCTGTGTCTCTCTTCGATGATCAGACATTTCAATAACATAGGTGACCTGGTTGATTTTTTATTTCACCTTATATGGTCCTGAAAACTGAGCTCTCAAAGGGATTGACTGCATTGGAAACAAAACCAATACATTGTCGCCAGGTTTAATATCCCTAATTTTTGCTTTTTGATCATACTGAATTTTCATTTTTCCCTGAGCAGTTTTAAAATTTTTCCTTGCCATCTCACAAGCCTGATGTAATCTGTTTTTAAATTTGAAAACATAATCCAACAGATTTGATTGTATATCATTATGTATCCACTGTTCCTTCAACAATAGTAATGGACCCCTGACTTCATGACCAAACACCAACTCAAATGGACTAAAGACAAGAGACTCCTGAATTGCCTCTCTAACAGCAAACAATAACAAATGGATTCCTTCATCCCAATCTTTATTATTTTTCATGCAATAAGCCCTCATCATATTTTTCACAGTTAAATGGAACTTTTCCAAGGCCCCTTGACTTTCAGGATGATAGGCAGATGACACAATTTGATGGGGTCCCAATTCATACACCACATGTTGAAATTTTCCAGACATAAAATTACTCCCTTGGTCCGATTGAATTTCCTTTGGTGGGCCAAACAGTGTGAACAATTTTCGTATAGCCTTCACAATCATCTTCGCTTTAATGTTTCTCGGGGGAATAGCCTCTGGAAACCTTGAAGCTGTGCACATGAGTGTTAATAAATATTCATTTCCCACTTTGGATTTTGGCAATGGGCCAACACAATCCACTATCACTTTTGAGAAGGGCTCCCCGAAAGCAGGGATGGGTTCTAAAGGTGGTCGATTAGGCTTGCCCACCAGTTGACAAGTGTGACAGGTTCTACAAAAGTTCACAACATCCTTTCTTAATTTTGGCCAATAAAACTGTTTCCTTATCTTTTCTACTGTCTTCTTCACTCCAAGATGACCTCCTAAAGGTGTACTATGAGCCAACTTTAATATTTCATTCCTGTAAGTTTTGGGAATTACAACTTGCCTTACTGGCAGGTATCACTTGTGGTCTCCACTTTCTCATCAATATTCCATCTTGAACAAAGTAACCTACTGGCACAGTTTCAATTTCCTGGTTAGACAGAATCTTATCTCTTATCCCAGCAAGACCAGGATCATGCTTTTGTCTAGCTATTAATTCTTCTCTTGACAACAGGAAAGTTGGATCCTTAGGTTTATCTTCAATGCTTGCCTCCACTACAGGATCATCACAGACTTTTTCTACCTCTACCTTTTTTTCTAGACATGGCTCGAGTAATGACACACGCAGGGTAGATTTCCAAATCCTTTTCAGACTCATAAACCATGGCTTACTTGTGAGTTTCACCGCAGGTATGACTTTACCCTCTGCTAAATAATTTCCTAACAAAAGAGAAACTCCATCCACTGGCAGACTTGATCTTATCCCTATCATAACCGGGCCATTAACTAAGTCTGATTTCATCACTATTTTATGCAAAGGTATAGGTTCTGCTTCACCACCAATGCCTTTAATTAAATTCACATCTCCAATATCTGTCTCCTCACCAAAATTCAAAATGTTGCTTAATACAAGCGATTGGGCTGCTCCAGTATCCCGCAGGATTTTAACTGGCACTTGATCGGATCCTTCTTTAACCGAAATGAAACCTTCAGTCATGAATGGTTTAAAAATATCCCTAACTTTCTCACTCTGTACACAGGCAGTAGGTACAACCCATTTCTCTTTCTTCCTTTACAGTACAGGACAATTTGCTATTATGTGGCCTGCCTTCTTACAATAGTGGCAAATAACACGAAATTTTTTCCTTCACCCATTTCTCTTCCTCTCTTCCTTTAACCTCACTTCTAGATTTTATTTCTACTCTACTTGGATTATCAGCAGTATTCCTTTGAAAGGTTTTTCCTGGTGTCCACTTAGACTTGTGAGTTAAAGCATATTCCTCTGCGAATTTAGCCAATTCTTGACAAGTTTTTATATTCAAGTACACTTGAATATGATCAGGAGCACAATTTTTAATCTCCTGAATCAGAATGATTTCCCTCAATAAATCAAAGTTATTTTCTACTTTCATTGTAGCACACCACTGATCAAAACACACAACCTTCCTCTAAGCAAAATCCAGGTAAGACTGGATTGCTGCTTTTTTTAAACTCCTGAACTTTTGTCTATAGGCCTCTGGGACTAGTTCATAAGATCGGAGTATAGCCTGCTTTACAAATTTGTAATCAGCTGCTTGTTGTACTGTGAGACATGAATACACCTGTTGGGCTTTCCCTTTAAGAACATTTTGTAGCAGGAGTGACCACTGGTCTGGTGGCCATTTTAAATTTACAGCTACTTTCTTAAAATGCTGAAAATACTGATCTATTTCAGCTTCTTCAAATGGAGAAACTAACCTCACTTCTCTACTGACCAGAAACTTCTCCTCCTGATCAGCACATGGGTTTTGGGCTTCTTCCTCTCCTTGATTTAGGGTCAGCTTTAATTTAGCTAGTTCTAGCTCATGCTTCCGTTCTTTCTCTCTCTCATCCATTTCTGCCTGCCTTACTGCTTCAGCTTTCCTTTCTGCCTCTCTTTTTTCCTCCTCTTTCAGCCTGCCTTACTGCTTCCCATTCGGCTTTCCTTTCTGCCTCTCTTTATTCCTCTAACTCTAGCCAACTTTACTTCCTCTGAAATTTTTCTCCTTTGGAAACTGTTCTAATGCAGCTTCTTCAAATACCCCCTTTCTTACATACTGCTTAACAATCTTTCAGGCAATTTCATTTTTTTTCATCCCAGTTCTTACTGTAAGAAATTTTAAGTTGCCAACTATAACCATCAGTTCTGACATTTTAGCCATTTTTAAATTAACCGCTGAAGGGTTCGCGATGAACTGGTCAATATTCATAGTTACTGGCTTTTCTGCTGGTGATTTATACACTCACCCTTTATTTTTAATTTCAAGCTGGAGGTTGAGTCAAACTCAGACGACTGATAACTAAGCACAAGTCAAATGCCTCTAAAGCTTCCAAATTGGTTTGATCCCGGACGATTCCCCCAAATTATGTTACAAGATCAAACCAGCAACCACAAAGAAGGCATATCACATAGGGGTAAAGATGAACAATTATTTTATTAACCAAAAAAATCACCTTCAAACTTTACTTCAAAATCCCCCCTTTTATAACAATGCCCACTGGTTACTATGCAAATTTCTATAAGGGTGTAAAACTAATAAATTCCCCAGCCTAAATATAACATATGTAATTAAAGTCTAAGTTATATTTCCAACCAGCCCACAGAAAAACTTAGACACAAAACAAACACAAAACACACAAGATTCACAAAACTTCGATCTCAACCAAAGCAAATATCATAAACAAAATTCAGTTTGTTTGGTAAACTGAAGCCAAAAGATCTTTAAGAGAGAGAGCGAGCACAAAATTTGAAATTGTCTTCTGTTGCTTGCAGAAAGAGGAACCACTGGCTTGGTCTGGATCCTTCTGGCTGCCTTTGGAATGTTCATCCTTTTTGAAATCCCAACATTCTAAACTGTCCTCCAGACCATGACTCATGCTCTGGGCCTTCTTCCACTCCACAGCACCACCCAGAGGTGGTTTATCGTCCAAGTCCAGAAACGTTTAGATCATTTTCTGCACATGCTCAGTCCGTCTCCCACTCTCTCAGCAGTCCACCTTTACCTTGGGTCTCTAAGGCAAACTGTCACTTTTTAACATAAAGCCACACAACGCAGAACTCTGTAATAAAATATAAGAATAAGGATGTGATGTTGAGGCTTGATAAGTCACTGGTGAGGCCTCATTTGGAGTATGGGGTATAGTTTTGAGTTCAGTATTTAAGAAAGTGTGTGCTGGCATTGGAGAGAGTTCAGAGAAGTTTGACAAGAATGAGTCCTGAAATGAAATGATTAACATTTGAGGAATGTCTGACAACTCTTGGATTGTACTCCTTAGAATTCAGAAGAATGAGGGGGACCTCATAGATTTTGATTGTTGAAAGGCCTGGACTCATGGGCCAACTGGCAAAGTTGTTTTCCATGGTAGGGGAATCTAGGACAAGAGGGCACAACTTCAGGATTGAAGGGCACCCATTAAAAACAGAGATGTGGAGGAATTTATTTCACCAGAGAGTGGTGAACCTCTGGAATTTCCTACCATGTGTGGCTGTAAAACTATTGTTTGTATTTAAGGCAGAGATTGATAGCTATCTGAATACAGTAGTCAGGATATGAAAGGTTATGGGAAGAAGGATGGGGTGTGGGGGGTGAGTGGGAGAATGGATCAACTCATGATAGAATGACAAAGCAGACTTGATGGGCTGAATGGCCTACTTCTGTTCCTTTCTCTTATGACCAGGATGACAGACATCCTTTATGATGTTGATTGTCTTGAGGCAGCACCTCACATAGATGTCTTCAATGGATGGGAAAACAGACTGTGTTCATGGGTACTTGAGTTACCAACATGACCATCCAAAACTCCACTACCTGTGTCTTGACACCGAGTCTCTTTTTTGACCCTTGACCAATGAGCTTGCTACCTTACACGATTCCCATAGATCACCAGCACATCTCAATTCTGTTTTCTTGCATGTTCCACATTTAAATTATGTTTCTTTTGACCTACAGCTGCCTGCACTGAAGTTCTCTCCCTAACTTATCTGCCACTCCCCTCCTCCTCCTTACACCCCCCCCCTCCCCCATCCCCATCTTCCCAACTCTCTACCTTTATCTTCTTCCTTATGATACTCCATGGATCCTTTGAACCATCTATCTCAGTATTCTTCATTATAATCTCTCTTTGGTTTTCCATCCTCTAATCTTAACTTACTGTATCGCTGCCCTCAGCAGTTTTCCCTCTTCCTTGTTCCCGCCATCATCTCCACTTGTTCAGCCTGCCTGCTCCTCATTACAGAAAGCAATTCTATAGTTCCCTGCCTCTCAAAGCTTTTATTTCTTACTAAGAGTATCCTCATAATTTCTCCAATGCTTCATCCATTTTACTTGCATATCAATGAAATCAACATATTTAGGCTAACTTATTGACAAATTTCAGATATCTAAATTGGAAAGTTTGGGTTTAAACACCTCTGCTAATATTGAGGGGGTATTTTAGGTTTGAGGGTTGGTGCGAGAACACAGCCTTGCTTCACGCCATTGTTAATGGAGAAGGGTTCAGAGAGCTCATTGCTGTATCTGACCCGACCTTGTTGGTTTTCGTGCAGTTGGATAATCATGTTGAGGAACTTTGGGGGACATCCGATGCGCTCTAGTATTTGCCAAAGCCCTTTCCTGCTCACGGTGTCGAAGGCTTTGGTGAGGTCAACAAAGGTGATGTAGAGTCCTTTGTTTTGTTCTCTGCACTTTTCTTGGAGCTGTCTGAGGGCAAAGACCATGTCAGTGGTTCCTCTGTTTGCGCGAAACAATGGCGTGAAGCAAGGCTGTGTTCTCGCACCAACCCTCTTTTCAATCTTCTTCAGCATGATGCTGAACCAAGCCATGAAAGACCCCAACAATGAAGACGCTGTTTACATCCGGTACCGCACGGATGGCAGTCTCTTCAATCTGAGGCGCCTGCAAGCTCACACCAAGACACAAGAGAAACTTGTCCGTGAACTACTCTTTGCAGATGATGCCGCTTTAGTTGCCCATTCAGAGCCAGCTCTTCAGCGCTTGACGTCCTGCTTTGCGGAAACTGCCAAAATGTTTGGCCTGGAAGTCAGCCTGAAGAAAACTGAGGTCCTCCATCAGCCAGCTCCCCACCATGACTACCAGCCCCCCCACATCTCCATCGGGCACACAAAACTCAAAACGGTCAACCAGTTTACCTATCTCGGCTGCACCATTTCATCAGATGCAAGGATCGACAATGAGATAGACAACAGACTCGCCAAGGCAAATAGCGCCTTTGGAAGACTACACAAAAGAGTCTGGAAAAACAACCAACTGAAAAACCTCACAAAGATAAGCGTATACAGAGCCGTTGTCATACCCACACTCCTGTTCGGCTCCGAATCATGGGTCCTCTACCGGCACCACCTACGGCTCCTAGAACGCTTCCACCAGCGTTGTCTCCGCTCCATCCTCAACATCCATTGGAGCGCTCACACCCCTAACGTCGAGGTACTCGAGATGGCAGAGGTCGACAGCATCGAGTCCACGCTGCTGAAGATCCAGCTGCGCTGGATGGGTCACGTCTCCAGAATGGAGGACCATCGCCTTCCCAAGATCGTATTATATGGCGAGCTCTCCACTGGCCACCGTGACAGAGGTGCACCAAAGAAAAGGTACAAGGACTGCCTAAAGAAATCTCTTGGTGCCTGCCACATTGACCACCGCCAGTGGGCTGATAACGCCTCAAACCGTGCATCTTGGCGCCTCACAGTTTGGCGGGCAGCAGCCTCCTTTGAAGAAGACCGCAGAGCCCACCTCACTGACAAAAGGCAAAGGAGGAAAAACCCAACACCCAACCCCAACCAACCAATTTTCCCTTGCAACCGCTGCAATCGTGTCTGCCTGTCCCGCATCGGACTGGTCAGCCACAAACGAGCCTGCAGCTGACGTGGACTTTTTTACCCCCTCCATAAATCTTCGTCCGCGAAGCCAAGCCAAAGAAGATTTTAGGTTTACATTTCAATATCATCCACCTTTTAGATAAGCTAGGGCCCCTATTTGTCAGATCAAAAAATGTTAAAGATAAAATAGTACAATCTAGAAAGCAGGAATTTTGTCATAAATCATAATGAACATTGCTAAAAGAGATAATAAATACTGTATTTATAAATAAATTATAAAGAATCTTTAAAAAAGTGAAGAATCCCATGGTGCTGTACCTTACAGCTATTAATCAAAATTCAACATTGAATCAAAACAGAGATATTTGGGCAGCCAATCCAAAGTTTGGTCAGTTTTAAAGAGTGTTTAAAAGAGGAAAGGGATATGGAGAGGTTCAGAGAGGGAACTCTCTAAGACAGGGGTGGCCAACCTTATCATTTTTAATTTAGATATTCAGCACAATGACAGGCTATTTCAGCCCATGAGTCTGCACTGACTAATTAACCTACACCCCCAGTACGTGACCGCGCTGTATGTCTAAATTAAAAATTAAAAGGTTGGCCACCCCTGCTCTAAGGTTTGGACAATTGACATTTATGTAATTGATATTTTGTGGGCCTTGCACTGTTCAGCTTGGTTGTCCCATGCTATAACCATTAGTTTCCACTGGATGGCACAAGACATACACTAGCCTTTTCATCCAACCTGTAATTTCAAGTGTTATTATCTTGGATGCAATTTTTCCAAATGAATCATGTTATAGAATACTTAGGACTATTATAGCCTAGGCCAGCTTTGATTGTCCACTGAAGTTTTTGCTCAGTCTTCCTCGTACATTTCTGTCACTGTAACCCTGTGTTCCCTTCTCCCTCATTCTTACCTGCCCTATCCCTCAAATGGACCACTGAAACTGTTCTCCTCAACTATATCCCACAGTTCCACATTCAAGAGTAAAGAAGTGTGTTCTGAATTCATTATTTTTGTTCTTAACAAATTGCTTCTCCTGATGTTTCCCCATGAATGGAATATCCTGCCTCAGTGTATAAATACCTCTTTAAGGTTACCTCCTTTTTTTCTCTTTCACAGAAATGAGACTGAGAGAATGTCCTTGTAAAGCAGGTTTCACCATTTTCTATACTTTTTTTTAATATTGAAACTACAACTGTACAGTGTAGAGAAGATATGATCTATCAAAGATATAACTATTTTAAATACATTAAATATAGTTTATATTTTTTTCCTCTCTATTGGAATATTTAAGCCATTTGGAATTCTTAAATTATTGGAGATTGCAAATTTAGGAATTGTGATTTTGATTTAGTTCTAAATCATTCATGTAAATTATGAACAATTAACTGAAATTATTCATAACATGCAGTTAATAGTGAAAAGAGGTGCAAATATATTTTACTGTGACCATGGCCTGTGCTTTCAAAGTGCTTATATAGATTCAAGGTAAATTGAATGTTAAGTAATTGTGCGGCTCGGTTAGCATAGCAGTTAGTGCAATGCTGTTACAGCGCTTGTCACCCGATGCTGTTAATGAGGAGTTTGTACGTTCTCCCAGTGTCTGGGTGGGTTTCTTCTAGGTGCTATAATTTTCTCCAAACCCTTCAAAATGTACAGGGGTTGTAGGGTAATTGGGTTGGAAGGGCCCATTACAGTGCAGCGTCTCAATAAAAAATAAAAAATAAATCAAAATCAAAATCTCTCAGCAAAATAGAATTCATTGTTCAGTAGTTTAGTAAATGCACTTTTAGCTCAAAATCACATAAAATCACATAAAATTAGCTATAAATATGCTAATTCACACTCCAGCCCATGGAACTTTGCTTATTATAAGAATATATTGTGAATATATCTGATGGATCATAGACCAGAAACTATGAAAATTAGTAAAACACAAAAGGGGGCAGACACTGTGATTGAAGGAAAAATATAATGCTGAAGAAACTCATCAGTTCAAACAATGTACTCTATGCAGCAAAGGGAAAGATACATAACCAATGTTTCAGGCTTAAGGCCTTCATCCGCATATGAATGATACCTTGAAGAAGGGCTCAAGCCTGAAATCTTGGTTATGTATCTTTCTCTTTGCTATATAAAGTATACAGTTTGACCCGCTGAGTTTCTGTGATACATTGAGCCTAAATTTGCCTCTTTCTAATTGCACTTCTCCAAAAAGCGGGTGTTAAAGAAAGACAGATATGACTGAAATTGCAGATTCAAGAGCAATTATTGCCAATTCCTCCAAAAGCTCTTGAGGAATCTTTTTTAACACCTCTGATCTGCAACGTATGGCCCTGTTAACAGCAGTGGCGAACTTGGCATGTGGTACAGAGAGTTAACCGACTCTTCCTAGCAAACTGATGAGCCTCTGATGTTTGCACTGAAGCCTGGTGTCACATGTGGAATGTCTCTTGTTCTTCACTATTTATATTTTGCTGAACAAGTGGAGAAATTTGCTCTCCAGTTTCAAAAGCCTGGCTATGCATGGTGTCATTTCCATTGATCAGCAGCTGGAAGTGCAAATTATGTCAAGTGTCTTGTGTTTAACAGTCCTTTTAAATCACAGGCTGAGAAGCAAACTATTCTCCCAAATTGACTTTTAAATGTTAATGCAGCCCCCCTATAGTGCAACAAGACAGTCGATAAGTTTATTAAAAAAAAGATGCTTTATTAGCCAAGACATGGTGCATAAAAGCAGGAAGGCTGTGCTACACAGTTTGAGCACTGTATACATTCCTTGTCATCACATTACAAGAAACATATTACACTGGATGCTGCCACTACTGGAAAATTTCAGCTACGGGGAAAGGTGGATAATCAATGATTGTTCCCTTTAGAACAGGGGAGGCTGAGAGGAGAATGAACTGAGGAGTATACAATTATGAGGCATCGATAGATGAAAGGGAGGACTGTTTCCCTTAGAGAATGGGTTAAAAAAAAGAAAATAAATTTAAAATGATTGATATAAATTTTAGAGTGGGGATGAAGAAAAAATGTTTTATGAAGAGGTCGATGGGTTTTGAACTCACTGCCTGAAACAGTAGAGATGGCAAGAACCCTCATGACATTTTTAAATACTGTAAGTTCACCATAATCTGGAATTCAATCAACTGGAAACTCAAACAACTGGCAAACATTTTAAAGAGGAAATAAATAAATCCAATTGAATAAGACTGAGCGAATGGACCCTATGGGGAGCACCGAGACTTCGTTGGATATATACAGGTTTGCCCCATTAAATTAGCAATGCCCCTTAATACAAGCTCGTTCTTTTCGCTGTCACCACTTGCGTGGAGGTGAGTGGGTTGCCTTCATGATGATGGGAGCAAACATTCAGCCAGGGAGGTTGTGCCCTGGCTGCAGCAGCTGCTTGAATAAAGTTTCAAAAAAGTTGTGTTGGAGTGAAATGGCGGCGCCCAGGATGAAGAGCTGGCCGATGTTGCTCACCAGTAGGGCGACTCTCCCAAAGCATTTCCCTGTCCCTGCCTAGTCTTTACTTTTATTTATATTTAGTATATTAACAAGGCTTTATCTGTAAAGTTGGATAAGTTTGTTAATTATGGTTAATGTAGCGCCTAGCACAACGCTATTACAGCGCCAATTACAAAGTTAAATTCTGTAAGTTATGGGAATTATTTGATTAATTACATAATTAAAGACTACAAATCTGATTTTTTTTTCAAATTACTTTGCATTTTGCACTGTCTTTCGTCTTTTAAACAGTGTATTCTTAATGCAGGTGAATGAGTTAGGCATTGTAAATGTGAGCCTCAGTCAACTGGAAAATCCACATTTCTGACATCCATGATCCCCGTATGTGTCAGATAATGGGGATTTAACCAAATGTTGATTTTTACTTGCAAGTACAATGACTCACTGGATGATGGACCTAGAAGTGGAAGATGAGATTAGATTGAGCATCTCTCTTTAAACCTAGTGGGTTGAATAGCTTTCATCTGGGACCAGATTCAGAAAGTCTTGGAATAGTCTTGGAGACATACAGCATGGAAACAGGCCTTTCGACCCAACTTTCCCACACCGACAAAAATGTCCCACTCACACTGGTTCTACTTGCCTGTATTTCGCCCATATCCATCTATCTATCCTGTTCATGTATCTGTCGGAATTGTTCTTTAACATTGCAATAGTGCCTGCCTCAACTGCCTCCTCCAGTAGCCCATTCCATAAACCCACCATCCTCTGTGTAATAAAAAAGTTATCCCTCAGTTCCTATTACATCTCTCCACCACCTCAACCCCCTCACCTTAAACTTGTGTTATCTGGTTACTGATTCACCTTCTCTGGGCAAAAGGTTCTCTTCATTCATCCAATCTATTCATCTCATGATTTTGTATACCTCTATAAGATCACTCCCCACCCTCCTGTGCTCCGAGGAATAAATGGCCTAGCATGCTCAATCTCTTCCCTGAGCCCTGGTAACATGCTCATAAATCTTCTTTGCACCCTATCCAACTTGACAACATCTTTCCTGTGGCATGGAGATCAAAACTGAAAACAATTTACCAAATGGGGCCCCAGCAATGTCTTATACAACTGTAGCATGATGACCCAACTTCTGTACTTAAGACTCAGACTGAAGGTCAATACGCTGAAAGCTTTTTTTGACTATCTTATCTACTTGTGATGCCACTTTCATGGGACTAGGTTTCAGTACTCCCAGATTCCTCTGCTCTACAACACTCTCCAGATCCCTTCAAAATACATCACCTCACATTTCTCTGTATTGAATTCCAACAACCATTCCTCTGCCCACCTGCACAACCGATCAAGATTCTGCTGCAAACTCTGGCAACCGTTTTTACTCTCTCCAATACCAGACTCATTAGTATCATCTGCAAACTTGCTCAATCATGCCATGTATGTTTTCATCTAAGTCATTGATATAGCTGACAAACAGCAATGGGACCAACACTGAACCCTGTGGCATACCACTAGTTACAGGCCTTCAATCCAAAAAACCAACCTTCCATCATCACCTTGTTTTCTTCCATGGAGCCAATTTTCTATCCAATCTGTTATCTTGCCTTGAATCCCACGTGATCTAACCTTTCAGAGCAGCCTGCTATGTGAAACCTTATTGAATACCTTGCTAAAATCCATATATACAATGTCCACCCACTCTGCCTCATCAACCTTCTTGGTCACATCTCCAAAAACACTACTAGGTTTGTTAGACATGAATACAGCTTGAAAACAGTCCATTCAGCCCCCTGTATCTATGCTAGCCATCGAGCACCTATTTATTCTAATCCCATCTTCCAGCATTCAGCCTTTCATCTTCTATGACTTACCATTTCAAGTGTTCATCTCGATATATCTTAACCCTGTTATAAACATTCCATGATTTCCATGATCTTAAAGCATGGCCATCCACAGTAGATGATTTTCTGGGATGACCATGAGGCCAGAATTCAGGGAAATATCTTGGAGAACAAAAGTCTTGGTGCGATGAGTGGCTGGAGGAGTAGAATTAGAACATAGAACACTACAGCACAATAGAGGCCCTTCAGCCCTCGATGATGTGCTGACCTATATATTCCTACTAAAATAAATAATCGTTTTGAAAATGCCCATAATAAAATGTTTCAGCCTCCACCACCACCCCTGGCAAAGATTCCAGGCACCCACAACTTTCTGTGTAAAAACCTGACCCTTAATGTCTCCCCTAAACTTTCCTCCCTTCACTTTGTACAGATGTCCTTTGGTGTTTGCTACTCCAACCCTGGGAAAAAGGATGTCTACCTTATCAATGCCTCTCAGACTCTTGTAGACCTCTATTGAGTCACTTCTCATTCTTCTTCGATCCAAAGAGAAAATTCCCAGCTCTACTAATATTGCCTCTCATGACTTATTTTCCAATTCAGGCAACATCCTGTTCAATCTCCTCTGCACTCTCTCCATAGCTTCCGCATCCTTCCACATCAGTGGAAGGACAGGGAACACTGTAAATATTTAAACTTGAGGGATATGAAACAAATTTTTGGTCAGTAAAAAGAAATCCAGCTGGCAATGACCTGGAGTGGCCAATTCAAGAGCAGATGAGGCATTCAGCAAATGGACTGAGGCAGGGGCGGGAGGTGAATGATTCTTGTAGATGAAACTGTGGGCATTGGTGATGCCGCTGATGTGCTCATCTCATCATTGCAAACTGGAATGAAAAATATACAACTAATTTCCTGTATTCAGTACATTGTTTTTGTACAATTCCCATAATGGACTCCTCAAAGGTTAGGTAATGCCAAATAAAACAACAAGGAATAATTATTCAAACACTGGCAGGCCATTAAAAGCATCTATCAGAATTAGTGCTGTACATTTTTCACAATTCTGCAAACTCCCCCAAGAAATTTTGCAATGAATGCAATAACATTTCGCATGGACTCGAAATCTCATGGGACTCTTCTCACTTCAAGACATTCCAAGTAGCAAATTTTTAAAAAAAGTACAGCCCAACTTTATATGTGCTTTCAAAAGCACTGAAGAGTTCCTCCTTCCCCCACAGCATTACCAAACCAATCCACAGACAATAATATAAATATGATTTTGTCATGAAGCAATATGGTCTCAGCAGCATTATATATCTTAAATATACTGGCACTACAATCATTCCTTCATGCTCAAGAGACTCAACTTCTTTCATTTCTACATTCCAGGATATTTGTTTTAGTACACAGAAACTGCAAATACATGAACTACAAATTAGCATCATATATTGAGCACACTCTTGAGATTAAGCAATGATACAGACATGACAAAGTATGCAATAAGGTGCATTCCTTACATGTCATTAGGTAATACTATATGCACATTGAGTATTTAAGTATGTAGCGTTGTGAGTGCTTGGTGGATTGAACCATGTAACCTTAAAGGCTTACATTCATTTTATTCTAAGCCTGCTTGATACTCTTTCAACTGGATAATATCGAAAAAGTTATGGTGAAAAGCAGTGCATTACTGAACAACGAACCACATAAATGAAGACACAGTGGAGCTTCTGCCTCAGTTCGATCCTTACTTCTAGTGCTGATGTATGGTTTTCATGTTCTCCATGTCA
Source organism: Narcine bancroftii (assembly GCF_036971445.1). NCBI lineage: Eukaryota > Metazoa > Chordata > Chondrichthyes > Torpediniformes > Narcinidae > Narcine > Narcine bancroftii. The sequence goes on along the minus strand of NC_091472.1, from coordinate 86,399,683 downwards.
CCATGCATGTCCCCCCCCTCCCCCCCCATGCCATGGTTTCCTTCCCACATCCCCACAACATACTCGTTGGCAGGTTACTTGGTCGCTATAAATTGCCCTGAGAACAGGGAAATGGGAGGAGATTCAAATGGGAGTTCATGGACATGAGAATGAGAGACTAGATTACAGCTGAATGAGGGTGAATGAGATCATGGAGAGCTGGCAAAGAATTGTTGGATCAAATGGTCTCCTTCTATGTTACAAGAATTTAAAAAAATGCTACACTATACTTTATTACATTCAAAGCAGTGCCATGCTAAAATATGGCAATTGAATTACCAGATTTCAGATTTATTGTCAGAGTACATACAACCCTGAGAATCCTTATTCCTGTGGGCACGGCAGAATTACCACTAATTGGTAGTGCAAAAACTAAACTGTACACACCATAAATGTAAACAAATAATACCTGTAACTGAAAACAGATAATGAATGTAAACAAACTGACTGTACAATACTGAGAGAACAAAAAGAAAATCAATAAAGTGCATAAGTAAGAGTCCTTAAATGAGTCTCTGATTGAGTTTGTCATTGAGGAGTCTGATGGTGGAGAGGTAACAGCTGTTCCTGAACCTGGTGATGCGAGTCTTGTGGCATCTGTACCTCTTTCCTGATGGCAGCAGTGAGAACAGAGCATATGCTGGGTGGTTTGGGGCTTTGATGATTGCTGCTGCCCTCCAATGGCAGTGTTCCCTGTAGATGTGCTCATTAGTGGGAGGGTTTTGCCTGTGATGTCCTTGGCTGTGTCCACCATCTTTTGGAGGGCTTTAAGCATAAGGGTATTGGTGTCCCCATACCAGACCATGATGCACACTTTCCACCACACTTCGGTAGAAATTTGCTAGTGTTTCTGGTGTCATACCAAACCTCCACAAAATCACAAGGAAGTTGAGCCCCTGACGTGCTTTCTTCATGAGGCCATTGGTGTGTTGGGTGCAGGAAGATCCTCTGAGATTGTGACTCACAAGAACCTAAATTTGCTCACTCTCTCCACCTCTGATCCCCCAATGATCACTGGATTGTATACATCTGACTTCCTTTTCCTGAAGTCAACCATCAGTTCCTTAGTTTTGGTGACATTGTGTGCAAGGTTGTTGTTGGTGCACCATTCAGCCAAGTTTTCAATCTCCATCCTTAATACAACCCACTTCCGTGGTATTGTCAGCAAATTTATCGAAGGTGTTATTGCCATACTGAGCTAGAGACACAGGTGTAAAGTGAGTAGAGCGGGGGACCAAGAACAAGACCTGTGGTGATCTGGTATTGATGGAGATTGTGGAGAGGTTCTTACCAATCCTCACTGGCTGTGGTCTGGAGATGAGGAAATCTATGATCTAGTTATACAGTCGAATGTTAACTCTCAGGCCTTGGAGTTTGCTGATCAGCTTTGAGAGGGTGATGGTGTTAAATGCTGAACTGTAGTTGATAAAGAGCATCCCGATGTATACATCTTTACTGTCTAGGTGTTCCAGGGCTTTGCGTAGAGCCAATGAGATGGCATCTGCTGTAGACCTGTTTCTATGATGGTGAACTAGAATGGATCCATGTCACTGCTCAGACAGGAGCTGATCTGCTTCATCACCAGCCTTTCAAGACACTTCTTCACTGTTGATGTAAGTGCTACTAGTTCATAGTCCTGCAATAAGTATTCAACATTTATTAAATGGATATGATTTGGTTCCTCCCTCAGTGTTACCACACCTTTTGCTCATTTAGAAGATACATTAATTTACACCTGGTGAGCATCCTCATTGCACGCCTGGAAAACTTGTGATCACTCAAAACGTCCCTGCCCGAGCCTCATCACATTTCTGATCATCACTGGCTCATGGTTTAGTAACGTCCTGCTAATAAAATTGTCTTCATCAATTTCAAACCCTTTCAAGGATCTCTCCTCTCCCCATGTCTTTGACTACATCAACAAGTCTGCTTTTGATGGTGCACCTGTAGAAGCTATTGAGAGACAGGGGATGGGGGATGGGGTTACATGCTGAACTACCTCAGTCAAGGTGCTGTAACTCTTTATTGACCCTTGTGTCAGCATGTTGGTCCTAGATCAAGTCACTGGAGTTCTTCTTCTCATTTGACTTCAGCACTATAAAAGTGGACAGGGTGTGGTCTCCGCCCCCTCTCCTGAACTCATTGATCATCTCTTTCATCTTATTCACGTTGAGAGAGAGAGGTTATTATCTGTCTCTGTGCTACTAGACTTTCAACCTCTTTCCAGTATTCTGCCTCATCATTTTTGGATACCCGGCCCACTACTGTGGGGTCGTCGACAAATTTGAAGATGGAATTGGAACAATATTTAGTTGTACATTCATGGGTATAGAGGTGGCACAGAGGGAACTGAAGATACATCCTTGAGGAGCATTAGTGTTGAGTGTGGTTGTGGAGGAGGTTGTGTTCATTTGGACAAGAAATCAAGAATCCAGCTGTAGAGGGAGGTGCTGAAGTTTGGGAATGAGTTTGAAGGATCTATGTTAATGAAGCAAGAGCTATAGTCTATAGAACAGTAGTCTGGCATAGGTGTACTTGGCATCTAGGTGTTCTAGGGCTGAGTTGCAAGCAAAAGGGTTGGCATCTACCATGGATCTCTTTGGCCAGAAGGCAAGTTGAACCGAAGCAGCCTCTTAAAGCACTTCATGATGGTGGATGTCAGAGCCCCTGGTCAACAGTCATTTCAGCCCATTGATGGAAGCCTTCTTGAAACAAATGGGAACTGTAGCCTGTTGTAGGGAGACATTAGAAATATCTGTAATATCGCGTGACTCTCTTTGCTTCAGTGATTGCATTGCAAAGATCTTAATTCTTTTTCAAAGGCCAGGTCTTCTGACTTGAATACCACTGACTTGGCCCTCAGTAGTGAATCCACTTCCTGGTTCATCTATGGTTTCTGACAGGGAATACCTTCATCATCTTTCTGGTCATGCAATCTTCTACACACTTACTGATGAAAGCATTGACAGCAATACAACAAGAGAACAGCAGCTGGCATAGGGATATTTTAACTTACCTACTGCTTGGTCAAATCAGTTGAGGCAACCTTGGGTAAATATTCATAGAATGCATGATAAATTTCTTGAATTTTTTCTTTGGCTTGGCTTCGCAGACAAAGATTTATGGAGGGGTAATGTCCACGTCAGCTGCAGGCTCGTTTGTGGCTGACAAGTCCGATGCGGGACAGGCAGACATGGTTGCAGCGGTTGCAAGGGAAAATTGGTTGGTTGGGGTTGGGTGTTGGGCTTTTCCTCCTTTGTATTTTGACAGTGAGGTGGGATCTGCGGTCTTCTTCAAAGGAGGTTGTTGCCCGCCGAACTGTGAGGTGCCAAGATGCACGGTTTGAGGCGATATCAGCCCACTGGCGATGGTCAATGTGGCAGGCACCAAGAGCTTTTTTTAGGCAGTGCTTGTACCTCTTCTTTGGTGCGCCTCTGTCTCGGTGGCCAGTGGAGAGCTCACCATATAACACGATCTTGGGAAGGCGATGGTCCTCCATTCTGGAGACGTGACCTACCCAGCGCAGTTTGATCTTCAGCAGTATGGATTCGATGCTGTCGGCCTCTGCCATCTCGAGTACTTCGATGTTGGAGATGAAGTCGCTCCAATGAATGTTGAGGATGGAGCGGAGACAACGCTGGTGGAAGCGTTCTAGGAGCCGTAGGTGATGCCGGTAAAGGACCCATGATTCGGAGCTGAACAGGAGTGTGGGTATGACAATGGCTCTGTATACGCTAATCTTTGTGAGATTTTTCTGTTGGTTGTTTTTCCAGACTCTTTTGTGTAGTCTTCCAAAGGCGCTATTTGCCTTGGCGAGTCTGTTGTCTATCTCGTTGTCAATCCTTGCATCCGATGAAATGGGGCAGCCGAGATAGGTAAACTGGTAGACCGTTTTGAGTTTTGTGTGCCCGATGGAGATGTGGGGGGTGGGGCTGGTAGTCATGGTGGGGAGCTGGCTGATGGAGGACCTCAGTTTTCTTCAGGCTGACTTCCAGGCCAAACATTTTGGCAGTTTCCGCAAAACAGGACGTCAAGCGCTGAAGAGCTGGCTCTAAATGGGCAACTAAAGCAGCATCATCTGCAAAGAGTAGTTCATGGACAAGTTGCTCTTGTGTTTTGGTGTGAGCTTGCAGGCGCCTCAGATTGAAGAGACTGCCATCCGTGCGGTACCGGATGTAAACAACGTCTTCATTGTTGAGGTCTTTCATGGCTTGTTTCAGCATCATGCTGAAGAAGATTGAAAAGAGGGTTGGTGCGAGAACGCAGCCTTGCTTCACGCCATTGTTAATGGAGAAGGGTTCAGAGAGCTCATTGCTGTATCTGACCCGACCATGTTGTTTTTCGTGCAGTTGGATAACCATGTTGAGGAACTTTGGGGGGCATCCGAGGCACTCTAGTATTTGCCAAAGCCCTTTCCTACTCAAGGTGTCGAAGGCTTTGGTGAGGTCAACAAAGGTAATGTAGAGTCCTTTGTTTTGTTCTCTGCACTTTTCTTGGAGCTGTCTGAGGGCAAAGACCATGTCAGTAGTTCCTCTGTTTGCACGAAAGCCGCACTATGATTCTGGGAGAACATTTTCGGCGACACTAGGTATTATTCTATTTAGGAGAATCCTAGCAAAGATTTTGCTTGCAATGGAGAGCAGCGTGATTCCCCTGTAGTTTGAGCAGTCTGATTTCTCGCCTTTGTTTTTGTACAGGATGATGATGATGGCATCACGAAGGTCCTGAGGCAGCTTTCCTTGATGCCAGCAGAGCATGTAACAAAACCTACAAGGGGTGTGTTCTATCTTAGATCTGGTCCTATGTAATGAGAGCCATAGAATTACTGATCAGAATTGGGGATCTTCCCAGAGAGACCACTGTATGGTTGAATTTCTAATAGATAAAGGGTGAGAATGCAAGATCCTAAACAAATGTTTTATGCCAAAACAAATGAGATCACAATGGGATGAGGAAGGAGTTGGCAAACGTAGATTGGGAGCAAGACTATCTGGTTGGACAGTGGATTTTCATAGAAGATAAAAATATATTCCAGTTAAAGAGAAAGAGAGTGTGGGTAGGAATAGCCATCAATGGATAAATAAGGATATACAGGAAGGCACCAAATTAAAAGTTTGTGCTTATAAAGTGGCGAAGAGTATTGGGAAACTGAGAGACTGAGAAAAATGAAAAATAAACAAAGAAAAAATAAAGCAACAAAGGAGGGAAAGAAAATTATAAGTAATTTAGCACAGAATATAAAAGTGGACAGCAAAAGTTTTAATAAAATATAGACAGAAAAAGGTCTCTAAAGTAAACTGAGAAAGTGGAATTAATAATGAGCAATGTGGAAATGGCCGAGACCCAAAATGAATCTTTTGTATCAGTCTCTACAGTGGAAGGCCCAAGTAATATGCTAATAATTGATGTTAAGCAAGTGATGGTTGGTGAGGATTGCGAAACAATCACCATCACTAAAGAGGTGGTAGTTACGCAAACTAATGGGCTGAAAAGCAGATAAGTCCGCATATGAATGATACCTTGAAGAAGGGCTCAAGCCTGAAATCTTGGTTATGTATCTTTCTCTTTGCTATATAAAGTATACAGTTTGACCCGCTGAGTTTCTGCAGCATTGTGTTTTAACCAGGAAAGTTTGGCCTCTAACCTACTGAGTTCTTCCACTTCAATAGATGGGCTGGAGAATACAGGAATGTCATAAAGTTAACAACTCCAGGAGGTAGTCTACAAGCTATTTGGGAGGCATATGAGAAACGTCTTTACACAGAATTTTGTGAATTTTTGGAAATGTTGAAGGGCAGAGGGTGATCTTATTGCAATATATTCACTGCTGGGATTGATAGGTTTTTGAAATCAAGGAATCCAATGATTGGAGGTCAAGCAGAAAAATGAACGAGAAGGAGATGATTTATGATGATGACAATTGAATCAAGGAAGTGAGATAATATGTGGTCTGTACCTGTCTGAATTGTTCTTATACTGCTGCCCTCTCACCGAGTTACAGATTTGTCAAATGTTCCTGACATACCATATATTTTGTACGTTTTGTGCTTCACTAGATGGGTTATAAAGCCTACAGTATTGATTGCAGATGCATCTTCTCACACCATTTATAGGAAGTTTGGTAAATGGGATAAATGGCAATAGGTCCTTTAGGATCAATCGCACCTGATACAATTTTTCCCCTGTATCAATTTTCTTGTCTAACAACTGAAAGCATGAAAACACATTACACACCTGAACTTCATCTGAAGCATGCATTGAATATAAAACATTACATCACAGTATGAGCCCTTTGGCACAATGTTGTGCCAACCTACATAAGGCTACTTCATGATCAATCAAACCCTTCCCTCCATCACCCCCATCTTTCTTACATCCATGTGCCTAACTTTAGAGTCTTTTAAATGTCCTCAATGAGGCAGCCCCCACCATCATCCCAAGTGGTGCATTCCAGGCACCCTCCACTTTCTGTGTAATTGTGATTTTGATTTAGTTCTAAATCATTCATGTAAATTATGAACAATTAACTGAAATTGCTTCAAAGTACAACAGTTCAGGTCTCTTTTGACACAGTTGGTCAATTCAGTCCTTATCTGTTAACTACTAAGAAAGTGATTCTGTATAGTAGTATGAGAATATTTTTGTTTAAAGTCTTGTGTTATATCAAGTGTAGAACTTGGAAATTTCATATGAACTATAACGTTTTAAGTACCAGTTCCCCACCAAGGTAGTTAGGGATGGCTTTGCCAGCAATGGCCATGCTCAATGTACAAATAGCAAGGGAACAATGACAGACTCTGAGTCTATTCAAAAGTTTTAACGTTGCATTCTAATTCACAGACACAGGAATCTTTTGACTCAGGGTTTCCACAATATACTTCGTTTTGATGAAACGATAGACAAGGAAGACTTATTTTTCCCTTGGCTGTCATGATGTAGTGCTTGGTTAAAAAGGCAATGCCTCAATTCTCTCAATGCTTTCCCACACATGCCTCAGTCTCCTTTATGTGAATGCAATGAGTACTTCATGAAACACCCATGTTACATGCACAGTGGATTAAGTAATCATGATCACACCATCCACATGCTTCCTATTTTTCTGAATTCCTAAAATAAAGACCTGCACTTACAGATAGATCATCTTTATAAACCTCAGGAAACCCCCCAAAATACTTGCTTTCAGAAACAGTACAACAATTCTAATGTAGGAAACATGCCATTTGATGTGTAGATGGATCTCACAAAGTGATAATAACTTCACAAATTGCTTATTTTCCCCATTGAGAGAAATAAATATGGCCAGAAGAATGCCTCTGAATAGAATCATTGGATTTGTGTTTGCCCACCTGTGGGGACAGATGGTTTCAGTTCAGCATCTCATTCAAAAGACGGCTCTTTTGACAATGCATTGCCTCCTCAGGAGTGTCAGTCTGGATCTTTGCATTTGAGTCTCAGGGGTGGGACTCAAACTTGTGACCTTCTGACTCTGAGGTGAAAGGACTACCCAGCAAACTACAGCTGACACTATTTTATGAAGGGCTATATGTCAAAAGCTCTCTTTATAACCCTATCTACCTGTGATACCACTTTCAGAAAATTGTGCATCTCTCTATTCTATCACACTCCTCAGTGCCCTACCATTTAATCGTTTATGTCCTACCTTGGTTTGTCCTTCCAAAATACAACACCTTACACTTGTCTGCATTAAATTCTATCTGCCATTTTTCTGCTCACTTTTCCAGCTGGTCCAGATCCCTCTGCAAGCTTTCAAAGCCTTCCTTGCTGTCCACAATGCTTCTATTCTTTGTGTCATCTGCAAACTTGCTGATCCAATTTACCACATTATCATCCAGATCGTTGATTTGGATGACAAACAGCCATGGTCATACCACTATTCACAGGCCTCCAATCTGAAAAGTAATCATCCACCACTCTTTGGTTTCTCCTGTATATTCAATGTTGAATCCAGTTTACTACCTTGCCATGAATACCAAGCATCTGAACCTTCCTGACTAATCTTCCATGTCAAATCTTGTCTAAGTTCTATGTAGATAACATCCACAGTCTTTCCTTCATCAACTTTCCTGGTAATTACCTAGAAAAAACTTTCTAAAATTGGTTAATCACAACTTACCATGCACAAAGTCATGTTGACTATCCCTAGCTATCCAAATACTTATATATCCCATCTCTTAGGACACCATCCAATAATTTACCTACGACTGACGTCAGGCTTACCGGCCTATAATTTCCAGGGTTACTTTTGGAGCCTTTTTTAAACTACAGAACAACATGAGCTACCCTCCAATACTCCAGCACTTCACCTATGGCTAAGGGCATTTTAAATATTTCTGCCAGGGCCCCTTCAATTTCAACACCAGCCTCCCTCCAGGTCCATGGGAATATCTTGTCAGGCCCTGGAGATTTATCTACCCTTATTTGCTTTAAGACAGCAAGCACCTCCTTCTCTTTAATCTATATAGGGTCCATGACCTCACTGCTTTTTTCCCCTTACTTCCTTCAATTCTGTGCCTGATTCATGAGTAAATACAGATGCAAAAAAAAACATTTACGATCTCTCCATCTCTTTTGGCTCCATACAGAGCCAACAACTCTGTATCTTCAAGTGGACCAATTTTTTTCCTTACTATTCTTTCACTCTTAATATACCTGCCGAAATCTTTAGAATTTTCCCTCATTGTCTGTCAAAGCAACCTCATGTCTTCTTTTAGCCGATCTAATTTAATTTCTTAAGTTTTTTCTTGCATTTTTTTAATACTCCTCAAGTACAACTCCACCTCCAGAAGTTCAAGATCTAGTCCATTTCTCAGGTAACAGACATGTGGCTTTGCCAAGGTCTCAAAAACAGATCAGAATGGAATTCTGTAATATGGCACTCAGATCCAATTGGTTCAGAACCACAGAAATTACCTCCTCAAAAATTCTGACCATAAGAACTGCTATTTTTAAATACAAATACATGAGGAATGGAAACAGTGTTGTCTGAAAGTGCAATAACTGCACTGCTAGGTTCATTTTCTACTAGGTAGTTCAGATCTTCGTGTATTCCATATTTTAGTTAGGTGTCTTTTACAATTTGACAATATAAATCACAATTCCATTATCAAAACATGCAAGACCGTGGAAATTGCCGAACCATAAAATACCAGACCGAGTTTCAACCTGTAGAGATAGCCTAACAGCAGAAACCAATCAGTATGCAGAGGCTATACTCTGATCATCAGAAACAAGTGGAAAGAGTTCAATCAGATGAGCTCTCTGAAGCTTTACCTACAGCCATTTCAGGGAAATGAAAAGACTGAAATTCCCTCCAGACAACTTAGCCTGCCAAGGACAAGCACATTTAAAAGGGACAAGTATTTTCCCCCAAGTATCTATCATCTCACAAATCATGCTCTATTATAATCTGAGAAAGAGCAATTACATTGCAAAATGCAAGTGCTGTTCAATTTATGAGCAGCTAATAGAAAACAGCTCTGTTTTGGATTCCTTATTCTGACAAGATCAGTGAAATGTTGCACCAGTAAGCTATGGAATTCAGAGATTCCATCACCTCCCAGCAGAGGTCAACAGGGACATGGGGCTGCAACTCAAACTTGTGGCATTGGCTTGAGGTATTTAAGAATACACCTTTATTATCACATTTTGTTTCAAATTGGAATACCAAAATAAGGGCTTCAGTTTAATTGACTTATTTTTTTTGTTTCTTTGCAGACTTGTGGAAGTAAATGGGGTCTGTGTACTGACTGCATCAGAAGAGGAGCTTATGTTATATCTTACCACGCCAAGTGCACAAGTTTTGGTTCTGAGAAATCCTGCTCCCTACAACCAGGAAAGTCCCAGCTGTGGTGAAATGGATGATGTGCTAAAAACAGACCAGATTCTTGATTAATGTCTCTTATTGGGCTAAATTATTATAGGATCAGACCAGGCAATCATAAAAGAGAAAAATGTGCTAGAATTTGTTGGGTGTGGCATTTAGAGAATTGAGAAAAAAAAGCATCAGTCTGAGCAAGATAGAGACAATGGTCTCTGAAACAATGTGATTCAATGGCTTAATGACATTATTGACATTAGTGTGTGACAGGTATGATCTATAATTTTTTAGCAGTCAGCAGTAACAATGTCAGTCAACATTTTTCTTTTACTTTTCTGAAAATGCAACTGTGCGATGACTCAGTCAAAACTCCGTAATTTGTTATCTCTAATATTATGAAACCAAGCTGTTAAATGGCACTTGTCCTACAAACTAGGGTTGGAAAGTGACAAGTTTCAATGAGACATATGAGCAGAATTAGGCTATTCGGCCCATGATTCTGCTCTGTCATTCAAATCAGAGCAGATGTATTTTTCCTTTCAACTCTATTATCCTGCCTTCTACCCATACTCCTTGACACCCTTACTAATCAAGAATCTATCAATCTCTGCTTTAATCTGTCCTATGATGGCTTCCATTGGCATACGTGGCAATAAACTCTACAGATTCACCACCCTCTCACTGAAGGATTTTCACATCTGTTGTAAAGGAACATAATTTTATCATGAGGTTGTGCCTTCTGGTACAAGACTCTTCCTCTACTGGAAACGTCTTCTCCTCATCTACTTTCAAGAAAGAAACCATACTGACTTCTGCCTATTTTTATGTTTTCAAGTATCCCAAAATCTCATCCTTGAATCTTGACAACTGCTGAAGTTATAATTTCCTGTCTTCTGCCTCTCCCTTCTTAAAGATTGGAATGATATTTGCAATTTTCCAATCTTTTGGACTACCCCTGTCTGGAGTAACTCTTGAAAGATCACTACTAATGCATTCAACAGCTTTTCAGCCCCCTATTTCAGAACCTTGCAGAGTAGTTAATTTGGCCTTTCAGCTTCCCAAGCACCATCTCCTCTATAATAATGACTACAATCATTTCTCCCCCCCCACCCCCACCGCCCCCGCCCCCACAAATTCCTGGTATCTTTCAGTGAAGACACAAAATTCCTGTTTCATTCATCCACCATTTGTTTAATACCCATTACTTCTCCAGCATCATTTTCTAGCAGTCTGATGCCCACTCTTGCCTCTTTTACTCTATGAATTTGGAAAAAAAAAATTTGGTATTCTCTTATTTTATTGGCTGGCTTACCATCACATTTCATCTTTTCTCCCCTCATTCATTTTTAGTTGCCTTCTGTTGGTTTTTAAAAGCTAACCAATCCTATGGCTTCCACTAATTTTTACAATACTATATAACCTCTCTTTGTTTTTATGCTTTTTTTAAAACTTATCTTTTCAGCCACGGTTATCTCATCCTCCCTTTATAGTACTATGACTAATATGCCATTCTTCATCCGATGTTGAACTCAGCAACCTATAGAGTGCAATCCAATAAAACACACAGTGCTCATAGACTTGTTAATAAAGTACAAATAGTTGTGTAAAAGTACAAATTACATCCCTAACGTCGAAGTACTCGAGATGGCAGAGGTCGACAGCATCGAGTCCACGCTGCTGAAGATCCAGCTGCGCTGGATGGGTCACGTCTCCAGAATGGAGGACCATCGCCTTCCCAAGATCGTGTTATATGGCGAGCTCTCCACTGGCCACCGTGACAGAGGTGCACCAAAGAAAAGGTACAAGGAATGCCTAAAGAAATCTCTTGGTGCCTGCCACATTGACCACCGCCAGTGGGCTGATATCGCCTCAAACCGTGCATCTTGGCGCCTCACAGTTTGGCAGGCAGCAACCTCCTTTGAAGAAGACCGCAGAGCCTACCTCACTGACAAAAGGCAAAGGAGGAAAAACCCAACACCCAACCCCAACCAACCAATTTTCCCCTGCAACCGCTGCAATCGTGTCTGCCTGTCCCGCATCGGACTTGTCAGCCACAAACGAGCCTGCAGCTGACGTGGACTTTTTACCCCCTCCATAAATCTTCGTCCGCGAAGCCAAGCCAAAGAAAAGAAGAAGAAGAATTGTGACATGAAGCTTCAGAGGCATGCAGCACAGAAACAAGCTCTTTAGCCCAACTCGCTCATACTGATCAAGGACCTTGAACAATTTGCCTATATTTGACCCGCATTGGCAACCTTCCAATCCTCTGGAATCTCTCCAGAGTCTATCAATTTCTGGAAGATCATTGCCAATGGATCTACAATCTCCAATGGATCTACAATCTCCAATGGATCTACAATCTCCAATGGATCTACAATCTCCAATGGATCTACAATCTCCAATGGATCTACAATCTCCAATGGATCTACAATCTCCAATGGATCTACAATCTCCAATGGATCTACAATCTCCAATGGATCTACAATCTCCAATGGATCTACAATCTCCAATGGGTGGAGTTGTTCAAGTGAACCGGTATGGACTTGAAGGGCCGACATGGCCTGTTTCCGTGCTGTAAACGGTTATATGGTTATCCCTCCAAATTTTTCTACTCAGATCTGATGGGTGCTTCAATGAAATGCAATCAAAATTGACATAATGTGAAAAAAAAACAAGTAGAGAAATGCAGAACAGGAACAGACATGTTAGCCCACCAAATCAACCATCTATTTACATTATGGGACATTTAAAAAAAAATTAAAACATACAGCACGGTAACATGCCCTTTCAGCCCTCTCGAGTCCGTGCCACCCAATTGACCTACAACCCCTAGTATGTTCTGAACAGTGGGAAGAACTGGAGCACCCAGAGGAAACCTACACAGACATGGGGAGAATGTACAAACAGACAGCATGGGGTTCAAATCCCAGTCCCGATTGCTGGCATTCAAACTGCTCTGCTAACTGTGGTACCCCTAATTGTGAAATCAACTATGTACTGGTTATAAAAAGGAATATTGATGGTAAATCCAAAGACTTGGGGATTTCCTACATCTTTTCAATCTCAGTGAAATCAAATCATCTTTCTGTTGTAATATGAGCACATTAAATACAATAATGTCAAGCAAAACCTCTAATTAGGTGGTTTGGATTATTTCACTTAGAAATTTAATACATATTAAAATGAGGAATAGATGCCTTGAAAACAATCTACATTTGTGTGGGTCACAAATAATTTTCCATTGTATATAGATCAATGCAAGATGTACAATTATTTTCGCCATTAACTTAAAATTATAATTAAAACAGTAGGCTAGTTAACTGGTAATTAATTCACATTTTAAATTGTCTAATTGCAATTTCTCCTGTTACACTTTAAAGTTTTAAATTCCAAAAACCTTTTAAAAAATACTGATTACAAGTCGAGTAAATTACCATACCATAATTGTGATTTTTTCTCTAATTATGAATAGTGTAAATCACTATTCAGTTGAAACTAGAGAGAGAAAAAAAAGTATTTACATGACTCTGTTTGGAAATCAGTTTAAAATGTTATTACTTACAATTTAATTTAAGGCAATTTTACAAAGTGTGCTAAAACAATCTAGACATCAATTACAGGATATTGTTAGAATTAAATAACTTTGAAAAATTTCCAAAACCATAGGCTGAACTCGTACAATATTGTGCATGAAAAATAATCCAGAAATATCTTGGTATAGCGATGGGATGTTGATCAAGATAAAGTGTTGCCAGACATCATTCAGCTGACTTCTTCTTTTTCTGAAAGCTGAATATATAGACACATTTAGCACGATGATACAGAGACCTAGGTTTACAAAAGAGCTACTAAAAGACACAGAATTGGAGTTTGTAATGGAAGATTTTAACCGTGTTTTTTTACTTTTGCGGCCTTTGCTTCTGCAAGGCTGAGAACCTGCTTGTTTTTTTTAGAATCAGCAGACATAAGCTAAATTCCACCGAGGGGCCAGAGATGCTGTTATCTGACGAAAGGACATCTGTGTATCAAGAACATTTAATCTTCCTGCTTGTTTTGGTCACAGACTGTCAGAGGCCTAGCCTTGATGCAAAATATTCAAAGTGATAAGCTGAAAATTGTTATTCTATAGAAGCCTAGCATGCTAGCTTGCTCGCTTATCTTTCTTGCTGTGCTGGGAATAGGTGCTTGGGTAAGCAGTTTTTGGGTAATATAAGTCATGGTCCCGCTGCTGAAGTTTGAGACTCTCCGAGAGGTGGCAACATCTCTCAGCAAGAAGAAGAACTTCTAGAGTCCAGCCAACGTCCCAGTCGGGGGAGGTGGAGAAGCTGCTACCGGCGCCCCGACAACCTACTACAAGTGTGCAGTCATTGCCTCGCTTCGGCAGTTGGGACCAGTCCAGGCGTTGATAAGTATAGTTGGGAAGGGCTTGCATATTGTAGTTTGAAATTAGCTTTTGAATTTGTAATAAACATTTGTATAATCTGAACTGCTCTCGGTGTGTGTGTGTCTATTTTCTTTCGGTAGCTCAAACACTGTGACCAATCTAAAACGAACAAAATGAGAGGTATAAGTTTACCCAAGACAGAGTTAAACACAAAAGTCTGCAGATGCTATGATTGTAGCAAAAACACAAAAATGCTGGATGAACTCCACATGTCTCCCAGTATCCATAGAAGGTTATGATATATAACCAACATTTTGAGTCTGAGGCCTTCTTTAAAGTGCATGACACCATGGGCAGACATGTCGGCGTGAGAATGGGGTGGGGAATGGAAATGGGTTGCCACTGGAAGATCCCTGCTGTTGTGGTGGACAGAGCTAAGATGCTGAATGAAGCAATCTCCCAGTCTGCATCCAGTTATCTCCAATGTAGAGGAGACCACAAGGGGAGCATCAGATGCAGTAGATGACTCCTCCAAATTCATAAGTGACAAGCACACTTGGAAGGACTGTCTGGGGCCCCAAATGATGGTGATGGAGAAGGTGTGGACGCAAGTGTACCTTAAATGCACTTGGTCCATCTCTCACAACACTCTCCTCTTTCTTGATCTCTCTGTCTCCATCTCAAGAGACAAAACCTTCGACAGACATTTTCTACAAACTCACCAATTCACACCCTGCCATTGTCCCCTGTAAGAATTTCATTCCTTTCTTGTAATTCCTCCATCTCTGTCGCATCTACTCCCAGATGAGGTCTTCCAATGAGAGATCATACGAGATGTCCTCCTTTTTCAAACATCATGGCTTCCCCTCTCCTACCATACTCTCACCCACATATTCTCTTACTCACACATCTATGGCCCCTCCGCTCCCACGTGCAACAAGGACAGGATTCCTCTTGTCCTCACCTACCAGTCTCAGCCTTTGCATCCAAAAAATGATCCTTCGCCATTTCCGCCACCTACTACATGATCCCACCACCAGACAGATCTTCCCCCTCCTCCTCATCTTCCGTAGGGACCGCTTCTTCTGTGACTTCCTTGTCCACTCTACAACTCCCACCAATTGCTCCCTTAGCATCTAACTGCTACAGTTGCACCCACATCTCCCCCCTCACCACTATTCAGGGCCCCAAATAGTCTTTCCAAGTAGACTTGCTACTTGTGAATCTGTAGGGGTCATCACCTGAATCTGGTGCTCCTGATGTGGTCTGCTCTATATTGGAGAGACTGGACCCAGATTCAGTAGTGGATTAACTACTACCCAAACCCCTAGGCTGAGCTTTAGTAAGCCGCCCCCCCCCCCCCGACCTTGCCCCTCTGAGTGATTCCCTCCCCTCACATATCTGCTGGGTATGAACTTGGGGGGGTGTGAGTGTATGCAGCACTCAGTGATGGCAGAATAGAATTGATGGCCTGGTGGCAATAGCCTGGTGGAGAGGGGTGCATGAGGAGAGGAGAGGTTTGGCTAGTAGTGGGGTTCTTTGGTGCCGGCTGCTGATGGGGATCTCATTACTGGGCTCTGTCACCGGGCTGCATTTGGCAGTTTGCTGGTCCCTGTTCAGCTCTCTGCTGCACTCAACTCCCCCTGGCTTGGACAAGCCACAGCCATTCAACCATTCAATTTGCAAATTCTGGGTAAAATTTCCAGAAACTGTTCTGTCTTTCATAAGTTAAATAGCATTAATAATTAGTGATCACTTACTCCGCTCCCGTGGCAGAGTTCAAGGTTATTTAATCAGTTGTCCCCGACTTTTCCATGAGCGACACTGGCGCCGCATGAGCTGAGTTCTGCTGCAGGAGGCAGACCTCAGACTTGTGCGTGCTTTTACAAACACGAGCATTGATTGACAAGTAGCATTGGGACTGGCAGAGCCCGAACTGATAGATGGGACCGAGAGCCCACAGCTGGTTATGTGAACGTGATACTTCCGTGACCGCGAAGCGTGAGCAGTGATTGAATGACTACACTACCATATACAATAAAATATCACAAAGACAATTATAGACCTTTTATTCCATACTTGCATAATAAATAACTGCTGCCTGCTGGTTAGCAAATTAGCGCCTGTGTGGATGATAGGGGGACACGGATATTTTGTAGTGATATATCCGTCACACCATGCTGCCCCAGATTATTTAATAGATGGGGTTCCCTTCGTATGGAAAGCGAGTGACTTGGGGCCCAGTATGCTGGAATAACAAAGAAGACTTTAGGAGCTCCTTTCCATTCCATGTGTCCCGTCAAGCACAACACAACCAAGTTGAGGGATAGTTAGTTCGGTGCCTGCTGCCGGCAGTGCCAGGTTGTGTCTTGCTTGTCGTGGGGGGCGACTCCTAAGCTCTTCTTTGTTATCCAGCATACCTGGAGATTACAGACAGGATTCAATCCCTACCCTTCCCCTTCCAATCCTCGACCTTCCCATCAAACTATTAGATTTTTAATGTCTCTCCGACCAAATTAGATGTTAGATTTGGCAAATCTTCATGCTGCTGCCTCCAGCTCCCAGAAATCACTGTGCACATCACCCTGGCAATGGCGTGACACCAACTCTGGCCCACAGTCACTGGCTTCACCCACGCAAACCTGCCGTTAGTGTGAAACAATAAACCAAGACCAGGCTATGTTTTACTGAGTAGGCTGAAGCTTAGGGGCTCGGGCTTCCTTACCCTCCAGGCTCCTAGGCTTCAGCCTAATGGTTAATCTTCCACTGCCCAGATTGGAAGACTGGTTTGTTCAGCACCTTAGCTCTGTACGCCACAATTAGGAGGTATATCTTAGTGGCAATTCATTTCAATTCCTTGCCCCATTCCCATAATGACATGTCTGTCCATGGTCTCAGGCACTGCCAGACTGAGACCACCCACAAATTGAAAGAACACCTCACATTCCAGCTGGGCATCCTCCAACTTTATCATTAACCTTGACTTCTCCAGTTTCCATTAGCCCCTCCCCTCTCTGTCTCTCCCCTTCCATTACCCCTTTTTCTCCTTTCCTTCAGCTCTGCATTCACAGAGCCACCCCTCCTCCGATTAATTCTCATCTTTCCTCTCTTATCCATCCAATTATTCCCTTCTTCCTCAGCCTTTTTATTCAGGCACCTGTCTGCTTTTTGCTCCTACCTGGAAGGAGGGCTCAGGCCTGAAACATTGGTTATGTATCTTTACCAGTACCTCCTATGGACTGCAAGACTTGCCGAGTTCCTCCAGCATTTTTGTGTTTTACTATAAGTTGGAGTTGGTTATTCAATTTGTTTCTTGCATTGGCATCCATTCATTGAAAACAGAAAACCTTTTTCAAATTCGCAATTTAATACATATCTGAGGTAAATCCAACCCCGCAAATTTTTAAGCCTATGTTAAATTCATGTGCATTATCCAAATATAGCTCTCCCATAGTACAAAAAATATAATCTACTCCATTTAATTTGTAAAATAAATCTGAATTTAAAATAAGCAACCTGCTACATTACCCCACCCAAGAGTTTTCAGACATCAAGAACACTTACTTATGCTTGATCAGGCGGCATCCTTGAATGATCTGCGCTGTTTCATTAGTGAAATGACAAGCAAACAAAAGCCAATTTCTAGGCTGCACCTTGTATGCAAACCGCATGAAAAGCAAGGAATAACAGCATAAAGCTACAAAAGAGAACAGAACCAGGTCATTTTACAGGAAAGGTATGCTGCATTATTTCCAGACTTGCCTTCAGATTATGGAACTAATGGAGATGTCAATATAACCAGTGTTAGACTCAAACGTGAACCATGAAGCACTCTAAACTCTAAGAATTTTATCAGTTGGCTGAACCAATTGCAAGCTAAAGATCAACTTATTTTAAAATCAGATGCAAACTGTAATAGGGAAAGCAATAGTTTGGTCCAAATAACAAGTGAAACAACCTATTCAACCACTTTCAATACTCCATATCCTAATTAAAATGTTATATAAGCTTTCAAGCTGAAGACTCCCAGGATTACATTTAAATTTGACATACAGAACAGTAACAGGCACTTCTGGCTCATGAACCCCGTATCGCCCAAATATATCTTTGGTACCTCTCCCAGACGATAAAAAAAATTTCATGAAAGGGGTCCATTAAATGTTAACAATTTTATTTTCAGACAACTTTTAGTTATTTAATGGATAAATCAAGTGAGGAAGTGAGGAGAACAGTTCTGAATAAAGACTCAGTTGATGCATAAAATTACAAAAACTCAAAACATATTTGATTAACTTCTGCAATTTATTATTAACTGTAAAAAATAAACTATATACAAAATGGAATAAGATTTTGCCAAAAACCTCTAACAACCATATTTATGACTAATAGAGTCTGATTCTTTTAGGTAGAACACAAATTGTGCATCTGTCACATATATACAACAAAGGATGAAAAGATCAACTAAACGTCTCACTAAAACCCAATGAACAAACAAATTAGTGTTTCACATGCATTTAAAGACTACAAATAACTGATGTGCGTTAAATAATGAACACAGTCGGTTACTCAATTGCTACTATAGTGTAGGCCAGGGAATGGATTAGGCGAGTGGTGGGCCAATACACACAGCAAGATAAATTCAATTCCAAGTCAATTAACCTCAAATGTGAATTTATTAAATTTTTTTAAAAATTAAGTTCAATTTGCATCAGACATTTGTTCAAATTAATATATACATTTAAGACCCTGCATGTACAATTTCACTTGAAAACAGAATATTATTTAGCACAGCATATTACTGTACATGTTTGACCCAAACAGTAGAATGGCACAAAATTAAATCGTCATTCTCAATCATCAGAATGTGCTCGGTGGAGTAATTTCAGCAGATATTTTAAACCAAAGAAAGCACAGACTAAACAAATAGGTTCTTTAGATTTACAACTTTATTTCTTATAACTGTGCCCATCTAAGACATTGGTGGTCTTCTAAACTGCTCATGTTATTTTAATACGGTACAAAGTTACAATTTCTCCTTCATGTTCCATGCAACATTCCAATCTGAACATCAAAAAATTAATACCACATTCTCAAATGAATAAACTGCTGACTGCAGACTCAATTGCAGATACTCTTGATACATCATTCACCAACTGCACAGCATACACGTATGTACTCTACTCTGACTTACCAAATGTCATTCTACCACTGATGATCTCTGGAGTTTTCTTCATGTCACTAAAAGCAGCAATGGGCAGGCCCCAGTTGGCCACAGGACCCCAGAAGTGCTGCAGAACCAGAGAACCAAAAATCAAAATACCGCAATGCTTTCCGAAATCATTAAAATTTTGTTTATAATAGCTTGCACTATTTTTAAAACTACACCCTATATAACTTGATATATTTGCAAATGACAAAAATCAAATACAGTACAGCAAAATCCCTGGTATCCAGAATTCAAGCAACTGACAATCCAACCAACCAGCAAAAAATAAGAGGGAATAAATTAGTAAATAAAATTAAAATAAATAAGTTGTGAAAAAATTGCGAAAGTAAATGTTCTCCAAAGCAACACACAATCCCTTGGTGAAGATGGGAGCAAGCATTCAGCCAGCGGAACACCTTGGTCATGCCTCGCCTGCAGGAGCTCTCAATAAAGTTGTGTTTGAATGAAGTGGCACGGCTTAGGATGAAGAGCCAGCCATTGCCGCTCACTGCTGGGACGAGTCTCCCTAAGTGTCTCCCTATTTCTGTCTGGTAAGAGTCTTTATCTTTATTATTATTATTATTATTCTTATCATTAAGTAAAGCTTTATCTGTAAACCTGAGAGAGGGTGGGTTATGACGGCAGCACAGTTAGAGTAGTGGTTAACCCAAAGCTGTTACAATGCCAGGGCTAGAATTTAAATTTTGTGACTTATAGGAATTACCTGATTAAGAAGGGAACGAGCTTCCGAATGAGATGGTTGCAGCAGGGTCCCTTCTGTCATTTAAGAGAAGGTTGGATGTGTACGTGGAGGTGAGGGGGTTGGAGGGTTATTGGCGGAGAGCAGGAGGTTTGAGCTAGTGGAGCTGTTCTAGTGAACCGGTGCGGACTCGAAGGGCCAACATGCCCTGTTTCCGCTCCGTAAATGGTTATATGGTTAAAGTGATCTTTACATAATTAAGGACTATAATACAGTAAAAGTCCTAAAATCCAGACTGCTCAGGGATTGGGTTGGTCCAAATTTTAGATTCTTGGGCAGTACTTTTAAAATTAAAATTTAAGGAGAAAAAATGTAAATTTTGAAAGTTTATTAACAAAAAGTTTTTTCATATAAAATACAAAGTACAAAAAAAACATTTTTCTTACATTTCTGCAACTTCTGTATGGTTGCAGCTGTATGGTGCCTGTACATGCATGCGAGCACACAAAAAGCAAGAATTTGAGAAGCCTGATTCTTGGATTGTCCAGATTTCTGGGAGTTTTTTTTAGAATTCTGGGTTCTCGGATGGTCCATATTTCTGGCATCTGGATTTTTGGTAATTTTACTGTACTGATTTTTTTCAAATTACCTTACATTTTGCACAGTCTTTTGTCTTTTAATCTGGGTATTCTTAACACAGGTGCATTAGTTAGGCATTTGAAAAGTGAGTCTCAATCAACTGGAAAATTAGAAGTCTAGCATTCGCGATCCCCGTAGGTGGATACTGTGGATTTTACTGTAATATATTGCACCATGGGAAATTCAGTACGGGAAAGGTGTATGATCTCCTTACATTTGCATTTTAATGAAATAATTGAGCAAAAGGGATTAGAACATTTATATACCAACTTTTAATATAATTTTAAAAAATTCAAGACAAACAAAGCCTGACACAGATCAGGGAAAATATCCAACATGATCAAGAAAATAGGTTTTAAAGGTTTACCTTGGTGACAGAGAGATTTAGGGAAGGAATTATGGAGCTTCAAGTACAGGCTGCTGAAGGCACAGATGCTAACCATCGGAGGATGCAAATGCAACAGAGAAGCCACCAGAAATGTAAAAGCACAGAGATTTCAGAGGGTTTTATAGCTGCAGTATACCATGGATATAAGGTAGGAGGCTACAAAGATATCACAAATAAATGTGCCCAAAAAGAAAATCATTCCAAAGCCTTGCCAAACATTTGTCTATTAGGGAGGTTATGATGAAATTGTACAAGGCATTGGTGAGGCCAAATTTGGAGTACTGTGTACAGTTTTGGTCACCAAATTATAGGAAAGATATAAACAAAATAGAGAGAGTACAGAGAAGGTTCACAAGAATGTTGACAGGATTTCAAGGTTTGAGTTACAGGAAAGGTTGTGCAGACTAGGGCTTTTTTCTCTGGAGCGTAGAAGATTGAGGGGGGACTTGATAGAGGTGTTTAAGATTTTAAAAGGGACAGAAAGAGTAAATGTGGATAGGCTTTTTCAATTAATTGTGGGGGAGATTCAAACTAGAGGGCATGGTTTAAGATTGAAGGGGGAAAATTATAAGGGGAACATGAGGGGAAATTTCTTCACGCAAAGGGTGATAGGGATGTGGAATGAGCTTTTGGCAGACGTAGTTGAGGCGGGATCATTGGTTACATTTAAGGATAGACTGGATAGTTACATGGAGAGGAGAAGACTGGAGGGGTATGGACCGGGTGCTGGTCAGTGGGACTATGAGGGTGGGAATTTGCTACAGCATGGACTAGTAGGGCTGAACTGGCCTGTTTTGTGCTGTAAGTGGTTATATGGTTATCTTTCTTTCTTTGGCTTGGCTTCGCGGACGAAGATTTATGGAGGGGGTAAATGTCCACGTCACCTGCAGGCTCGTTTGTGGCTTACAAGTCCGATGCGGAACAGGCAGATACGGTTGCAGGGGAAAATTGGTTGGTTGGGGTTGGGTGTTGGGTTTTTCCTCCTTTGTCTTTTGTCAGTGAGGTGGGCTCTGCGGTCTTCTTCAAAGGAGGTTGCTGCACCGAACTGTGAGGCGCCAAGATGTACGGTTTGAGGCGATATCAGCCCACTGGCGGTGGTCAAAAGAAACACAAAGACTGTAGGTGCTGGAATCTTAAACTAATAATGAACTGCTGGAAGGGCTCAACTGGTCAAACAGCATCATAAGTAGACATGAGCAGTAAACAATCTGGGTTGGGAACCTTGATGGGAACTAAAGGCGGGGGGGGGGGGGGGGGGGGTGTTGTTATGTACTAGAGGAGTAGCCAAGAGGTAATAGGGTATATTTTGTACATTTAAAGACAAGGATTGCAAAATGATATGGATCACAGATGTCGATCAGCAAGGGTCCAGATAAACTCAAGACCACCAGTCAGGGGATGTTGAAATAGCTATCTCTAAGGCTTTCTTGATCTGATGAGTAATCAATAAATGGAAAAACAATCAGGAAATGTCTTTCTAACCCATGGATATTAGAAACATTCATCCCAAACACCAGAGGAAGGTACAGCAAATCAATTAATGTATTTTTGTCAATAACCCCTTTCACTCTGACACCTTGTCTCAGTAATTGACGGCCAATCTATTGGTTAAGGGTCCATTGTAAAAGCTTGTTAATCGGCATGCAGACATCAACATACACCAGGGATGATACTATCAAGGAGGTAGTATCAGACGCCTGTGTGCCGATTAGCCCAGTGTGAAAGGGACATAGGGTATGCTGGGATAAAGTAGTGATAAATTGATTATGTTTTTCCATGAGTGCAGGAACATAAATGAAACAAAAGATTAAAAGTAAAATACAACTTTTGCTGACTTTTATAAACCTTTATAAATGTCTACAGGACTGTGGGAAAGTCGCAGTGGGAGAGAGATGGCAAATCTGCCCTCCTAGAATTCCGTGCATCAGGGAAAGGGTTGTATGCACTGAGCACTCATGGAGGGGGTTTCTCTGCCGCACAGAATTCTGGGAGGGCAGATCCACCCACCGCGACTTTCCCACAGTGTTTTAGACATTTCCTACAGTCTTTATAAATTGTGTGCTATTGCCACTAGGACTTTCCCACAGTGTTTATAAATTGTGCTTTCCTATGTTATTTTATAAAATTATAAATGTTTATATAGGTCAGCACAGCAACAGGGGCTGAAGAGCTCATACTGTATGTTAATTGTATGTTATAATTGGGCAATATTAACTTGGTTTAAATACAAGATCATAATACATTGATCAGGATATAGGGCAAGTCCACCATCGCTCGATGCATCACTCACTCGTCACTGGTGGAGGATAGAATCCCCTATCCCCAGGGGATGCCTTGTGATGAGTTTGAAAGGACACTTATAACTGGTTTAACTAAAGTCCAGTGTAAAAGGCATTTCCTGCTTCCTTAACCAGGACTCTAAACGGCCAATTAACTGGGACACCAGTGTGAAAAGGACTCATATTAAATGATATTGAACAATGGGACTTAAATAGAATTGAGGTGCAGCTCACTCACATTTCAAGTGAATGGCACCCGGAAACTTTTCAGTCCCTCACTACTAAATGGCTGTGTAGCTCTATCAGTAAGAATAGTTTATAAAGATCAGTATTAGGTAATAATGCTTTATCTACTGAGCCATCAGCAAGCTCACCCCGTTGCAAAATACAGCCAATGGTGCATCTCAGCACAATGGGCTACCGTGATTACCCCACTGCAGTCATCTGCTTTTCTAATTATACCAAATAAAACTGGTTGCTCTTGAGGAGATGTGGCAAAAAAAAACACACAACACGTCGTCACATTCAGTTATATTTCCTCATTTTAATAGATAACACAAAACAAAACAATACAGATATTGAAATGAACAAATATTTAAGAATTACTTTCACTTACCGTACTAATCAATAATTATTCAATTTGATGATCACAGGAGAGGGAAAAAAGAGCTCAAATTAGTTTTAGGAGTGTTCATACAATCTGAAATATTACAACTTTTGTACAATCTAGGTTAAAAAAAAACAGAAATGTCAGTACTTTCAGTTTTTACTTTAGATTTACACATTTTTATATTTTATATAATCTAGAATTCTGCTTATCTGAAGCTTCTGTGAAATATATTGGAACTGCTACATTTCTCTATCCAGAGCCATTATTTAAATCTCTGAAAAATATCTTCATGCTCAATGATTTTTTGATTTGTGAACTTACAGGAATTTTGTAAGAAGCCAGTCTTTAAAAGGGAGACACATGCAGTCTAATCATTGAAAACTTTGAATTTGATGCGTACTTTCAGCCAAAACCAACTGAGATTTGTTTCAGCTGTTAGTAACCTAGTAGTTCAAACATTGGAAACTCAAGGTCAATTCTTATACAACTAACATTAGATATGCATGAGAGTAACCATACAATTTATTTATAACTTTATCAGTCCATTGTTTGCAGAGATATAGGACCCAACTACATAATCATAATTCCCAATTAATTGTACTCCACTTCTCAAAATTATAAGTATACAGTAAAATCCCTGTTAAATGAAATTCAAGCAACCACCAGCCTTCAAGCAACCGGCAAAAAAATTATGAAAAATAAATGGGTAAAAATTGTGAAAGTTTAAAATTGGCACCTCTAGTGGTTGCTTAGCCAATTCACACAAGACGCAACCTCAACAACTGGAAAATTCACTTATTGGACATCTAGGTGTTGGAGACCGAGGATTTATTGTAGTTGGAAAGACATACTTCAATTGAGGACTTTTTGAAAGAATAAAGCAAAGTTTTAAAGATAACATGCCCAAAAATGTTGTAAACACATTGTATCTCTCAAGTTTGATTAAAATGCTGGGTTTTGCAAAATTCATGATGGAAAGGGCTCTATTTATAAAAGTTCAACCATCCTCAAATTAAAATGAATGAAAATTAAAATAATTTGAAATGTAGCCCTTAAAATAACACTAAATGTACTTCATCGTATTGCAAATAATTTTTAAAAAATACATACATGACCAATGACTTAAATACATATTGTATTCTTACCAAAGAAAAATGTTCCATTTCATAAAATGGATAAAACAAGAGAAGTAAAATAAAAGACAAATTTGAAGGATACAAGGAGCCACAATTTCCTATGAAGGATCTGGACACACATCTGAAGAGCATTTGCTTTTAAGTTTTTTTTTAAATCCTCAATTTTGATGCACACTGTTATTGGCGCCAAAATGAAAAACAGCAATACTGTCAACTTCGAGTCATAAACTTGTAAGAAAAAAGTAGCCAATAAGTGTGAAGTTCAATATCATAGCATATCTTTAAAACAGCAAAGGTCATTCATGTTTGTAACTGCACTTTAAGTTTTCATGGAGAAAATTAGAATGATTTTAAGCATTAAAACATGGGACTTTAGAAATTACAGCATCAACCTGGATATGTCACTTGATCAGATTTTTATTCACTTCTTATAAGTTAAGGTACAAGTTTTCCCAAAAAAAAAATACAACCACCAACTATCTCTTCAGTACACAAGACATTATAACAATTACAGGAATTACATTCCACGAATGTTCAATTAGTGAAACACATGTCCCTATCCTCATTGCCGGAAAATTCTATTTTACAAATGATTGAAATGCAATAATAAACAACTGAACAACTAAACTTCCATCTTATAGTTAAAGATTACTCATAATTCACTATTATCAAACACCATCGTAAAGTGTTATGAATTTTCGCTTCTAAATTAAGAACAGAGTATCTCACCGATTTCCACTATGGTAAAATAACATCAAAGAGTCTGAGCCCAACTTTCCTATGCCAAACAAAATGTTCTACCCACACTTGTTCCACATGCCTGTGTTTGGCCCATATTCTCCATCCAAATTTTTCTTAAATATTTAATAGTACCTGCATAAACCTCTCACGGCCCATTCCATCCATTCACCACCTTACCACACTGTGTAAAAAAAAACATTACCCCACAGACTCCGTTAAATCTCTCCTCTCCTTAGCCCCCCCACCCCCAAACCATGCCCTTTCGTTACAGATTCCCCTACTCTGGGCCAAAAAAAAACTCTGGCATTCACCTGATTGATTCCACTCATGATTTTGTATACCTCTTTAAGATCACCCCTCACCCTCATGCACTCCAAAGAATAAAACCCAAGCCAGCTCAACCTCTTCCTCTCAGTCAGGCCCCTAAGTTCTGGAAAACAACCTTCCACCATCCCCCTCTGCTTTCTTCCACAAACCCAATATTTTTTAAAATCCATTCTGCTCTCACTCTTTGGATCCCATGTATTTGACCTTCCAGACCAGCCTACTGTGTAGAATCTTAACGAGTGCCTTGTTGAAATCCAATTGTCTGCCCTCATCAACCTTTTTGGTCACATCTTAAAAAAACTCAAAATCAGATTTGTGAGACATAACCTCACAATTACAAAACCATGCTGACTACCCTGAGTCGACCTGTCTATCCAAGTGCAAGTATATTTTCACCCTCAGATTACTCTCAATTAACTTAGCACAGATATTACAATGTAATATACAATGTAATCAAGTTGTATACCAATGCAGTTAAGTGGTTTCTCTGCAGTATTAAAATTCATGGCTGAAAGCTTCTTGTGAGGTTCAAAATTGGCCATGACAGAGAGTGGTGCTTCTTGCATTTTCCATGGACTTGACATCCAATCGATGTCATGTCCACTATGTCTCTGTATAAATGGAATCTTACTTCCTTAATCATTGGGGGAGATGGTTGAGGTCCATGGGAATGACATGGAAAAAAACCTATCATGGTTCCATGATTACATTTGTTTCCTTTCTCAAAGTTGGTCACGATTACTATATCTCTGAGATTGCCTGGCATGCATTCCTCTCCCCAGGCATAGGAGATGAAATGAACCAAGTTGCATATCACCAAGTTTAAGAATGTCAGTGAATATACAGTCCGATCCTAAATTCTCCTCATTTTTTTCAGCTGGCTTATGACAATGCAAATCAGATAGAGATGTGAGACCAGATTCTTTTCTTTGAGATAGAGTCAACAGCACAACTTTGATTGAGGAGTGATACAATATGTTCTTTCCACAGGAAAATCCTTTCCTTCCTCTGGATGCTATGTTGCCTTCTGAGTTTCTCCAGCACATCACTTGACCCCAGCATCTGCAGGTTTTCTCATTTAACTCCTTAGATACCAAATGCCACTTCGGCCTTGATATAATCTTGAGTATTTAGGCCATGGTTGTTCTTCACAGCATTGTAGATTTGACACATCATTATTGTCAGCAAACAGCTGAACCTTCTGTGTACTTACTACCTGCCACTCATTCTTTAGCTCAAAAGTCTGCTATTGGACCTCAGCCTCCAGATACCTGTAGTGCTGTTGCTTTTCCGTCAAGGCCTGGTTGAGATTCCAATACGAATAACCCTCCTCCAAATGGTTCGGTCTTCCCAACATCTGATCTCCATCTGGATCCATCCATCACCCACCAGACTCTATCCTCCCCACCCCTCTATACAAGCAATCTTTCCTGCTCCCTCTCAGTCCTAATACAGGGTCTCCACCTGAAATATTAATTTACACCTTGAGCTTCCACAGATGACTGCTTGACCCACTGAGATCTTCAGCATGATTTTGAAAAAAATGCATTCACTGTTAATATGCACAAAAACACATGAATTTGGGAAGTAGATGGATATCCAAGTGTGACCTCAACAGAGCAAAGGGTTTCTGCAGCTGAGGAACACATACAGACAGTGGGCTGTTGGAGATTTGAAGTGAGGAACCCATACAGGTTGCAGGCGACTGCAGACAAGGGATTCACACTAGGCTGCAGACTGTTGGAGACTAGCATAAGACTTCCTGAAGGGGCACCAGGTATTGGAACGGTGATGCAAGAGAGTGTCAAGGGCTCTGAAGGGTTCCTGATTATGTCAGAGGTTCTGATCTGGAGCTCGGGCTGCTGATAGTTTGGTCTGGACCCCGTGGCTGCGGAAGCACTGGAGGTGAATCCATGGAAATGGTGACTGAGGGACTCTCTTTTGCTTCTCTTTCTCTGACTGTAAGATGTGCTTCAGGTAACTTCTGGCCTTGGAGAATCTTCCTTATGGCAGACTATAGTGAATTTCATGTAATATTGCACTGTTTTTATTAAATGACAATAAATTGAACCTTGAATCTTGAAAGCATGTAGCCTTCTCATCTTTATTCTCAAAGCCACTTGCGATGAAGACTGGTGTTGCAGTTAATTTCCTATATGGCTGCATCTGCATTATAATGTGCATTGTGTGAGACATCAATTCTCTCTGAATACCAATGTTAATTTCCCAACTGGTTTTAAAAAAACTAACTTAGCATTCTTACTGCCAAAGGAATTAATTTCACTTTCCTCGTCTGCATATGCTGTGTTCTTGCCCATTTCAATACCTTTATAATGCTTTGCCTCATTTTATTTCCTGATGATTGACTTGCATTATCAAACTGAGCTTCACAGAAAAAAAGACTTGCTTTTACATTTTCCCTTTCAATATTCCAAAACTCTTGTAGACCACTTTTTTTTTTAAAAAAATCCAGTTTAGAATTTTCATCTCAAAGATACAAACTCACATAGTCAGTCCACTCAGTTGTTGATCAGAATAGAAGTTGAGGCCAGGTACTTGAGCTTAGGTTTCCAGAATGAGAATTCATAATTTCCTGACTAAAAGAACTGCATGGTCTCCTCATCAAAATCATTGACCACATTTCACTGAAAATGATCTGATTACCTCCACAGTTTTAAGTCCATTATCCAATCATTCAAGTTGTTACAATTACACAAAATGACAGTAAAGATATGTGACTTTGCTGAATGGTTCCCGAAGATCCAAAATATACCATATTCATTAGTTTCCAAACGATCTTACTTTGTCAATAACAAGATCAAAAATTCTTACATCTATGTTGACTATATGAATCCATGTGATTCATTATAAATTTAAACAAAACGGTGGTATGAGATTGCTTTCTCCCACTGACTTTTGAACAGTAGAGTCGCATTTGCCACCTTCCAATCTGTGATTGGTTCTAAAATCTAGGGCATTCTGAAATGTCAAAACCAAAGCTTCAATCTTAATCTCTGTAGTATAGACAATTAAGTCAAAGAGATACCAGTTTTTGCTCATTAATTTTACTGTTATTTTTACTTCATCAATATTCATTGCTTCCTGACATTTTGCAGTGAAAAATACATCTATAATTTATCCTGTGTATTTCCAATGGATCTGCATTTGTTTTCTTTCCTTCCATTCATTAGCAAAAACACTAACAACACTGTTTTATATCCTGCTAATTTTTAAATATTCTATTTTTTAATCAACTTTATAGGATTTCTAAAACCTTCCAAATTGTGCTGGTCACTGCTGTTGGCTGAAGATTAATCTACTAAAATATTTAATTATCTTGTTATCCACAGTAATACCACTTCTTGATCCAATTCTTCAAGCTATGCTCATTCATTATTAACCACTTATTTAAAATGATTTTCTTACTTAATTATAGTTTTTAATTGAGGTTCCTTACCTCCCCTAGATGTTCACACCGCCCATGAGGGGAATCCTCACCTGCCATGACCACCACAAAATAAAGTTGCAGTTCAACTCTCTTTGTGGCACCTTGAGCAAATAATTTGGCTTTCATAACTTACTCAAAAAAATACAAAAGTTGTGATTAACAACTGGGGTACCCTGAGCAAGTGACACATTACTGGCAGATAACTATCATTTATCTCTGTTCTCTATCCCACCCACGTCAAACCTCAAACTAATCACTAACAATTCAAAACTGAAGAATGAAAAGTATCAGACTGCATGTAATATTGAAGAGAAATCAATAGTCAGGTTAGAACCCTCTAACCCTCAGGTTAGAACCCTCTAACAAGATGGAAAGGGGAGATTGAAAGCATAAAAGGGAAGGCTTCCCCCCCCCCACTCTTTTTATGCTTGTAATCTCCCCTCCTGACTTTAAAAAGTGTCAACCTGAAATGTTGACTATCCATTTCTCTCCAACCCCCTCCCTTTGCTTGTCCCAACTAACCTGTTTCAGTACCTCTATAAAATGCAAAACAGTAGAAATCAGAAATACACCCGAAAGCTCTTAAAAATTGTCCGGCAGCATTTCTGGAAAGTGTGCAGAATTTGACAATTGAGCAAGTTCCAAAAGCAGGGAATTGGAAGGTGAACTCATCCTCCTCCTGACCTTGACTGCAAACAAAGGCCTGAGGCTGACACGGCTCTCTCACCCCAATGAGACAGCCCGCAACCCCGGCCCACGGGGTCCCACAAGGTTTCGAACAGCGGGCCTCCCCTCCCGATCTTTCCCTTCCCCTTCCCCTTCATGCGGCCCTTCCACCCTTCCTCCTCCCTCCTGTTCACCCCGACACTCGAACTGTCAACCCAGGGCATCGCACCTCATGAGGTAATCACGAAAATCTTTGCTCTTCACGTAGTCAAGAGCCTTGCGGGCCACTACTCCAGCCATGATGACGACTAAATCCAATGCCTCCTTAAAAACTCAGTGACACGGTCTCCTTCGTCGGCAACAGAAACGCAGCCACAGCGCATGACGGGATCGCCGAGCCCCCCACCGGAGGACCAATCGCAGGAGCGCGTTGGTGGCCCATGCCCAACCAATCAGTGCTCGAGGACGACCAGGGCGCCGGCGCACGCAAACCGCTTGAGCGAGCGTTGGGTGGAAGCGCCAAACGTGCCTATTGTGTTGGAGCTTCTGACGTGCAGGCGATGACGTTGGGTGATGGACAGCTCTTGATGCCCGGGTCATTCTAGGCGCGCCGAGCTCCCGCAGGTGGGATGAGAGAATGGTTAATCTTCAGTCTTTTCGGGGTGGTCTTCACGTTCTTTATCAGCTGACCGGCTGTCCGGGGACCACGGTCCCCACACATGCACACACAGGTTAAAATAGATTTGCATAAAGCTATGATTTAAAATAAATAAATGTAAATATCTTGGGAAAATGTTCTGGCTTACAGATGACTGTTCACCAATCTCAGAGGCTGCTGGCCTGACTGTCCAGGCCAATTTTCCCCTGCAGCCGCTGCAACCGTGTCTGCCTGTCCCGCATCGGACTTGTCAGCCACAAATGAACCTGCAGCTGACGTGGACATTTACCCCCTCCATAAATCTTCGTCCGCGAAGCCAAGCCAAAGAGAGAGATAGTGGCGGATAAACCATTAGGATGGGTAGGCTGAACTCTAGGGGACCGGAAGGAAAGGGGGCCCGAGAACACATTATGGTCTGATTAAACTGACTTGACAACAACAGTGAGATTCGTTACTCAGCCTAATGGTTCATCCGCCACTGGTTGTAGATGCGTAACTTCGACCCCTTGTAACTGTTATAGATAGAGAATTTAGGTTAAAAAGGGCTTAAGTTAAAATGTGATGATTAATCATAAAAAGGGAAGCCAGAATAGACAGGGAGCTTACCATAAAAGTTTAGCTGGACAATGTTATAACAAACAGATCTTTCATGGTCACAAAGAGACATGTAGGAGCCAAAGATTGATAAAAGAGTGAAAAACAGAATTTAGTGTGTGCAGAGTTCGTAGTGTACGTGACTAACATGATAATTACAAATGCAAGTGTACTTAGAATGAATTTGCAAAAACTAACCAATTAAAACAGTGTTAAAGAGGAGGGGAAGGACAAGCAAAAAAGGTATAAAAATCAATGCACTGTATGTATCGGGGCTTGACTTGGCGAGAAGCCAGTTGAGTCCAACTCTGCAGACTTGTAAATAAAGCTTGTCGTGTCACCGACTTTAAAGAGACTCGTGTGAGAATTTGTACTTCTGACAACTGGGGACTCATCCGGGATCTACACTCCAGCCGTGGGAGGAGGCGAGAAAGGGGGACATCGGAGGTGGTGCACCCCGCTGAGTTCAGCGGCTCCTAGTCCCTTGCTCGTCGCCTCGGGCGGCTTGAGCGAGTGGTATCCGGACAAGGTGACACGACAAGACGAAAAGGAGAGGGGTCACGGTTCAATCCCCAGGAAGACACCAGTAAGTGACGACTTACGAGTGTGGTGTGGGGATTGACGGACGAGACCACCCAGGTAACGGTCATGACGGAATAAAAAAATATATAAAACGATAAATCATGTGTAGAGCCTTTGTCGTGGCGTGAGGACCCTGTCGTGGGACCTTAGGATAGACCCCAGGAAAACCTCGGCTGGAACCGGCGGAGGGATAGTACCTCCGACGAGGCGTCTGAGACGAAAGGGAGTAGGGTCCCGAACGGGGGGGTCCTCAGCAATGATAAACGGATCTAGGCGGGAAAATGGGAGGATCAAAATCTAAGGGCTCGTCTGAAAGATCAGGACTTTTCCCGGGGGTTCCCCTTGACAGCCCTTTGGGGAGAATGTTTGAAAATTGGGATAGTAAACGATATCGGGACAAAGACAAGAAAAAGATGGTTCAATATTGTCTTCTTTGGTCGAAACAGCCTATCAAAGGTTCCTCGGTCTGTTGGCCGAAATTTGGATCTGATGAGGATTGGGTTAGACAAGCATTAAACATATATGTAAACTCGAGACAAAAGGTGAATCAAGAAGAGTCGGCGTATGCATTTTGTTGGATTCCCTGGCCAGGATCCTTAACAAAATGTTTTAAATTGAGGGTAGCGGGAGAAAAGAAGTGGGAACCTTTGGACAACCTCCCCCCTCCTTATGTTCCCCCAGTGCCCACTGCGCCCGAGGGAAGCTCGCTGCTGGAGGGGAAAGGTGATGAATCTGATTGTCCCGGAAGGGGCCGGGAACGAAGGGATGAATTAAGGGAGTCGGACCCTAAACTTCCACTGGTAAACCGACCCTGGACCAGATCCCAGACTGGTCCAGGACTATCGAAGGCTCCAGTAAGCCTAAATCCCCTGAGGGAAGTTCCTATGGGAGGACCGGGAGGGGGAACGGGATATGTAAACGTTCCCCTAACCAGTACTGAGGTGCGGGGATTTAAGAAGGAAATGAAAAGTCTATTGGAAGATTCCATGGGACTGGCCGAACAGTTCGACCAGTTCCTGGGACCAAACACATATACCTGGGAAGAGATGCACGCAATAATGGGAACATTATTCTCACCCCAGGAGAGGCAGATGATTCGACAGGCTGCCCTCCTCATGTGGGAACGTGAACAACCTGGGGACCCCAGACCCCATGAACAAAAATATCCCCTGAATGAACCCAGGTGGGACAAACGAACACCCGAGGGATTGGCAAGTATGAGACAATACAGAGAGTGGACGATTAAAGGAATACGGGAGGCTGTGCCAAAGGGTCACAATTTCGCCAAGGCATTTGGGAACCACCAGGGGAAAGATGAGTCCCCTACTGATTTCTTGGAGAGGGTGAGAAAGAATGTCCAACAGTATGCGGGTGTGGACCCTAGTACACCAATGGCTGAACAGCTTATTCGAATCGAATTTGTGTCCAAATCGTGGCAGGACATTAGGAAGAAACTAGAAAAGGAGGAGGGCTGGAATGAAAAACCCTTGAGCAACCTGTTGAAAAAGGCGCAAAGAGTATATGTGCAGAGGGAAGAGGAAGGTCAAAAGAGGTCAAAAGAGGGCAGCGAAGATTATGGTACAGACTATCCGACAAATAAATGCCGAGTCCAGAGGGGAAAGGAAACAAAACCCTCCTCTAAGCAACCCAAGATATCCAAGAGAGGGGAGACCCAGGAGACCCGCTAAGTGCTATTACTGTAACGAGGAAGGACACTTCAAGAGGGAATGCCCCCGATATAAGAGGGAAGTGCGGACCCTCGAACTCATGGAAGAAGATTGGGGGGGTCAGGGGTTCCGGGTGTTGGGGACCAAGTATAAGAGGGAACCCTTGGTAAAACTGAAAATTGGTCCCCAGGGAGAAGAGGTGGTGTTTATGGTGGACACGGGAGCGGAACGAAGTAGTGTAATAACTGTGCCGATTGGGACCGAGCCTGTAAAAAGCAATTTGAAAATTTCTGGGATAGAAGGGGCTCCCAGAACGGTATCGATAATTCCCCAAGTGACAGTGAAGCTGGAAGGGAGAGAAGGGGTACAGGACCTCTTGTTGTTACCGTTGGCCGGATTTAACCTCCTAGGAAGAGATTTACAGGCTCTCCTAGGTTTGGGTGCTCTCCCCGTGGACGGAGAAGTGCGAGTCCACCTCTGTGCTCTGAAGGAGGAGGATGAACGGCAGATTGACGAGAGAGTCTGGTATAAGAAGGGAAATCGAGGAGGTCTGGACATCCCACCTTTACATGTCACATTAATACCAGGTCATCAGCCAGTAAGGAAACGTCAGTATCCTATTTCTTTGGAAGGGAGGAAGGGGCTACAGCCGGTAATTGAGACCCTAATACGAGACGGACTTTTGGAGGAATGCATGTCACCCTATAACACCCCTATACTCCCAGTAAAGAAGCCGGATGGATCCTATCGTCTAGTTCAGGATCTGAGAAGTTTGAATGCTATTGTTCAAACCCGCCACCCAGTGGTGCCCAATCCCTATACTATCATGAGTCGGATTCCCCCAGACCATGAGTGGTTTAGTGTTATCGACCTGAAGGATGCCTTCTGGACGTGCCCACTAGAAGAGGGAAGTAGAGATATGTTCGCGTTTGAATGGGAGAATCCATGGACAGGTAGACGGAGGCAGCTTCAGTGGACCGTATTGCCCCAAGGGTTCACTGAATCTCCGAACCTGTTTGGACAAATGCTAGAACAGATCTTGGCGGACTATCCACGGTCCGATGATTCCCAACTGATGCAGTATGTGGATGATCTGCTGTTATCAGGACCCAAGGAACAGGAAATGAGGGGAGATACAATTAGACTCTTGAATTATCTGGGGAAAAAGGGTCTGCGAGTGTCCAGGAACAAGTTACAGTTCGTTGAGAGGACTGTGGTATACCTGGGACACCAGATAAGTAAAGGACAGAGACGGATTACCCCTGAACGGATTGCGGGAATCACCAGAATGCTGTTACCCCATAATAAGAAGGAAATAAGACAATTCCTGGGGCTCTTAAGTTACTGTAGGTTATGGATAGAGGACTACTCAGCGTTGGTGAAGTTTATGTATGAAAAGCTGACAAATGAAGATGAATATCCATTGAAATGGACCCAGGAGGAGAAGGGATGGTTTGAGGACTTGAAGCATCGCCTGACGCGGGCCCCGGTACTCACTCTGCCCTCTTTAAAACAACCCTTCCAGCTGTTTGTCACTCATAACCAAGGAACAGCTGTGGGAGTTTTGACGCAGGAAAAAGGCGGTCAGCGACACCCAGTGGCTTTCCTGTCCAAAATGATGGACCCAGTGTCTTGCGGATGGCCGACGTGTATCCAGGGAGTAGCGGCTGCTGCTCTGTTGGTGGAGGAGGCACGCAAACTCACTTTTGGAGGAAGGATGACTGTGTACACCTCCCATTCTGTGAGTGTTCTATTAGCACAAACCGCCCATCGATGGCTGACTGATTTCCGCATATTAAAGTACGAGACCATTTTAATGGTCGGAGAAGACCTACAGTTTGCTAAGAATAATAGTTGCAACCCAGCTCAGTTTTTATACGGCGGTGAAACAGGGGAAGAAGTGGAGCACGACTGTGTCGAGTTGACGGATCTCCAGACCAAGACCCGAGAGGACCTTTGCGATACTCCCCTGGGAGAGGGATATGAATTCTACATTGACGGCTCCGCCAGATGTGTTGACGGAATGAGGAGAAGTGGGTATCCCATAATAGAAGGAGATGCTTGGGAAGTGGTAGAATCCGCGAGGCTACCCGGAAGCTGGTCGGCACAGTCCTACGAACTATATGCCTTGCAGAGGGCCCTCAGAGTACTGGCAGAGAAAACTGGAACAATTTACACTGACTCCAAATACGCATACGGGGTAGTGCATACCTTTGGTAAGATCTGGAAGGAGCGCGGTCTGATTACATCAAGAGGAAAGGAATTAGCACACGAACAGATGATTACTCTGACTTTGGAAGCCCTGACATTACCCCGGGAAATAGCAGTGGTCTACATACCAGGCCATCAGAGGGAAGATACCCCGACCGCAATTGGGAACAGACTGGCTGATGAAGAGGCCAAAAGGGCGGTCATGCAACAGGAAGTCCGTTTGCTGACTTTAATCCCAATAAGACAAGGTATAAAAAAAGCTCCCATTTTCACTGCTAAGGAAGAAAAGGACATGGCTCAGCTGGGCGCAAGCCAGCTGCCTGATGGAACATGGAAGACACCGGATGGAAGAATGGTTCTAAATAAGGAAATAACTCACAATATTTTAAAACACCTGCATCATCAGAGCCACTGGGGCACCCAGGCCTTGTGCGATACAGTGCTTCAAGAATATGTGTGTAAGGGGATCTACACCTTGGCCCAACAGGAGGTGCAGAACTGCCACATCTGCACAAGAATTAATAAGAAGGTAATGAGGACGAGTACTGTGGGAGGTCAACCGTTGGCCATACGCCCCTTCCAAAGAATCCAGATTGACTTCACGGAGTTACCTCAAGTCCAAAGATGGAAGTATCTGTTGGTGGTGATAGATCACTTTACCCGATGGGTGGAAGCCTTCCGAACAGTAAATGCTACAGCCTCTACAGTAGCTCGCCTCCTCCTAGAGCAGGTGATCCCCAGATATGGCATAATGGATTCTATAGACTCGGACAGGGGTCCACATTTTTGCTCCAAAGTCCAGCAATTGATTTGTGATGCATTGCAGGTCTCTTGGAAATTGCATACCCCTTGGCATCCACAAAGCTCAGGGAGGGTTGAACGTATGAATGGAACCCTTAAGACGCAATTGACAAAATTAATGGTGGAGACTAAAATGCCTTGGATAAAGTGTCTGCCCCTGGCCTTATTGAGAATTCGTACTGCCCCACGCAGGGATGTGGGGGTGTCCCCTTATGAGATGATGTTTGGGTTTCCCTTCTGGAGTACAGTTGAGGGGTGTCCCACCTTGGGGGAAGGGGATATTTTTGTTAGGAACTATTTACAGGCACTGACATGCTCTCTTACAGATTTACGAAAGAGGGGACTATTGGCACAAACACCACCTCTAGACTTTTCTTTACACAAGGTGGAACCGGGAGACTGGATTCTCATCAAAACCTGGAAAACTGAAAAACTCCAGCCACAGTGGGAAGGTCCATTCCAAGTTCTCTTGACTACAGAGGCTGCAGTACGAACAAGAGAAAAGGGGTGGACGCACGCATCCAGATTTAAGGGACCTGTAGAGGCGTTTCATACAGCTGTCTGCTAACTCTCTACAGATTCTTGCTGACAATTGAGCAGTCTATAATACAACCCCATGAGTGTGGTCATACCTTTCCTGTTCCTCAGCTCCACCCATCTAGCCTCAGTAGACAATCCCTCTGGTCTGTCCTGCCTGAGCTCAGCTATGATATTTTCCTTGACGAGCAATGCTACTCCTTCCCCTTTCATCTCCCCATTTTATCGCATCTAAAGCAGTGGAAGCCGGGAACATTGAGCTGCCAGTCCTGCCCCTCCTGCAACCAAGTTTCAATAATGGCCACAGTGTCATCATTCCACGTGTCAATCCACACTCTAAGCTCATCTGCCTTTCCTACAATACTCCTTGCATTGAAATAGATGCACCTGAGAACATTCCTACCACGTTCAACCCATTGATTTCCAACAGTGCATGCAGTTTTAACATCATCTTTTTCCTCCTCCACTTCTTTATCTGCTTTAGCACTTGATTCTCCTCCCCCTGCAAATCTAGATTAAACCCACCGGAGCAGCACTAGCAAACCTTTTCGCAAGGATATTGGTCCCCCTCCAGTTTTCAGATGCAAACTGTCCTGTCGGAACAGGTCCCACCTTCCCTGGAAAAGAGCCCAATAATCCAGAAACCTGAAGCCCTCCTTCCTACATGTCTTTAGCAACTTGTTTAGCTGCATTATCTTCCTATTTCTAGCCTCACTTACACATGGCATGGGTAGCGATCCTGAGATACTCCATCTCTTCCACAGAAGCTCTTATCTGTCCCCCAAACTATGGAATCCCCTATCACTACAACTTGCCTCCTCCCTTCCCTTCTTAGCAACAGGATCAGACTCCGTGCTAGAGACCTGATGTCCATGGCTTGTCCCTGTGCCACCCCAACAGTATCCAAAATGGTATACTTGTTATTGAGGGTGACAGCCACAGGGGTGCTCTGCAATGCCTGCCTGTCCCTTTCCTGCTCCTGACTGTCACCCATCTACCCTTCTCTTGCCTCCTAGGTGTGATAGTGTCACTGTAACTCCTGCCTCTCACCCCCTCTGTCTCCTGAATGATCTGAAATTCATCCAACCCCAGGTCCAATTCTTAACTGCTTGTCAGGAGCTGCAACTGGATGCACTTCTCGCAGATGAAATTGTCAGGGACGCTGTTATCATTGTGTTGGTTACTTTTCCTTGGCAGCAGGGGTATTAATGGAGGGGAAGGAGGTTTGTGTGATGTTCTGAGTTGAATTCAACACCTATGTCGCTTCTTCCAATCTTGGGCAGAGCAGTTCCTGTATTGCAATTTGATATATCCAGCTAAGATTCCTTTGATGGTCTACTTGTTGAAGATATTTAGGAACATGGGAAAATCTTGAACTTCCTTATCCGTCTGAAGAAGTAGAAGTATTTGTGCCCATCTTGACTGTGAAGGTGACATGGTTGCTTCAGGTCAGGTCACTGAAAATGTTTATGGCCAAGAACTTGAAACGATGTACTTTCTCCACTTATCTATCTGCGTAATAGATGTAGTCAAGGGAGTGGGCTCTACCCCTTCCCCCTCTCCTCACCCATCTGAAGTCTGTGATGAGCTTCTGTGTCTTACTGACAACATGGGAGAGGTTGTTATCTTGGCATTTGTTCACTGGACTCTCAATCTCATTTCTGTTTACATAGCATTATTTTATATCTGACCTATATTACCAAACTCAAAGATGGAGTTTGGCAATGCAGCCACGGATGTAGAAGGAACATATTAAGGGGCTAAGTACACATCCCTGTAGATTGTATTGGATTCCATTATGGTGAAATTTTGATCATCTGCTTTCCTATTGTTCAGAAATTTCAGCGGTTCAGCATTTCGTTCCCTTACCTGTTTCCCAAGAGATTTCAACTGATTGGGTACACTTTTCTCACACTCCTTAAACTCACTGAGGCCCCATGTTCTGCCTTCCCAATAAACTCAATGGGACCCTATTTCCTGCATTCCCTTTAAACTCACTGAGACCCTCTTTTTGCGCTCCCTTTAGACTGATAATTCTTAATCCTATTGTGTAAATCTTTAACAAAAAGTTTCTTAAAATTTCATCAGGATTTTAATCAAAGAATATCCAATAGTCTGAAAAATCTGAATATGATTAATATTTATTCGGTGTTTGATTTCAGGAATAATTAATAAATAAAGCAAAATACTCTGAATGCTGAAATTCTGAAGTAGAAAACGAGGGAAGACTTCATCTGTGGAGAGAGAAGCAGAGTTAATCTTTCAATTTGGTGACATTTCATCAGAAATCTAAGATGTTGAAGATAAACAAACATTGAGAAAGTAGAGACAGAAATAAGATGGCCAGTAAAGAGCCAAGCAAAGTTTCCTTCAGTATGCTAAAGTACTAGATTTATTAAATGGAAGTGATATTCATGCATGGAAAAGGGAGATAATAATGAAATAGGTAAAGAAACAAAGATGGGTGTTGGAGGAGAAATAAACTCTAAAAATTTGGCAAATAAAAGCTCTCGAGGATGCGAATTATATTGGAACATGGATTGCTTTGCTGAACTTTTGGTCAGTTAATGTGCCACTTTAAAGTTTCTCTTCCTTCTCTGTCCTTGACTTTCTACTTTTCTTCTTCAAGAATGTCTCGTTTCCACTGTAGGTGTGCAGCTGGAGAGGGCTATGTGAGACTCTGCCACAGGTTGGGCAAAAAATGCTTGATGGGGTGTGGGTAGATTGGGCTGCTGTGTGCTCCTTCTGCCATTTTTGAATGGTCTCAGAAGGTTTTGGTTGGAGTTATGTAAGAAGATCAGAACTTCATCTATCTTGAATACTTACAGGCCAGGAATTCGAAATGAGTCAATGATTTGGTACATTTTTTTCACTTAACATCCTTGGAGTATTTTCTGTATTGTGGAAACTATTCCCATAATGGGAGCTGGTTTCAGGATTTTAGTATTGAACATACCAATCACATTGATGATACAGCTATCCATGAGAACTGATTAAGAATGACATGAGCTTTAATGCTGGGGTTGCTCGCCTGGGGGAAGATATTGACATTGGTTCACTTGTCAACATATAGGTTTTGGTAGAAACAGCACGAGTGATATTCCTTTAATGGTTCATCATGTCGGCTATTTGGTTGCTCATTGGACAAAAACATATCGGAGAACAGGAATCAGAAATTCTCAGCAGATCATGAGGTTAGTGCTGAATTTGGTCCTTGATGCAGTGGTGAATTTTGCTTTCAATGTCACCGTGGCTGAAAGTGATCCACGTTTTTCACGATCTTGCAATAGATCTCTATTTTTGGGAAGGGTGGTGTTATGTATTGGAGAGGGTGGTGGGGGGGCGGAGGTCCACTCTCCAAGAATCACGACTGACATTGTTCACTGGATCCATACTGTTACCCGTTTGTACTCTTACCTTGTGATTGTGTGGGCTATCTCCAGATGCTCTGTTTTCCTCTCGCATCACGAAAAGTTGGCCACTACAAATCATCCCTAGTGTGTTGATGAATGATCAAATCTGAAGAGAGTTGATGAGAATGTAGGGAGTATGAAAAAGGAATTAATGTAGATTTGGTTAATGGTTGAACCAGACTCAGTTGGCCAAAGACCATGTTTCCTTGCTGTATTTCTCTACGATTCTATTCTTTTGTATTCTTTGGTGAATGAGTGAACAATGATTGGGAGCTTGATCTCTGAGTGTTCACATATATAAGCATTGTTTGTGCACTATCATTCAGTAACTGAGGTTGAAGTGACCTCAATTCTCCAATATCATTCCATCTGGAAAAACTTTGCAGATAATGTTGCGTAATGCAGCTTAATAAGGAATTTCTCATCTTTCTATCAACAATTTCTCTCCAAACAACTCTAGATCTCAACTACATTTTCTTTGAACAAGCAGTGCTACACCAACTTTCACTCTATATCCAAGCTCCTCAACACTTATCACTGCGGAGATGTGAGTCAGAATATATTCATAGTTGCAACTCTCAACTTCTCGACTGGATACAATTATGAATTGTGAATCATAGAACTTTTCTGATTTTGATTTTTGTTCCAGTTTGTGGTCATTTTTAATCAGCTCTATGTATTGCTCAGGCAATAAGCAATAAGTAAAACAACTTGTTTGGACATCCTGCCTATTTGCGCATAGATTAAATAAGTTTAAAATAGTTTAAAATTCAGGCTATCCAGAGAAATTGCTCTAATTTTATAAACAATTTCTGTTTCAGAGTGGTGCAACATAACTCCATGGAGATATTTAAAATCACCAAAATAGATGGATTGCCATTGGTGTGAGTGAGTAGATCGTAAGTTCATTGTTAGCTGTCTCCATTTGGAGGATCAGTGTCAATCCTCAATCCAGGTTCTAGGGTGAGATCCGAATCAGCATTTTATTCTCCTGAGGAATGTGACATTCTCAGACTTTCCCAGCCACTTCCCTTTACTTGATAAACAGGTATGAGGGAGCTCCATCACCCCCACCCCATCCCTCCCCCACCACATCTTACCCATAGGGTATGGGTTTAAATCTGGTTTTCAAACTTTTTCTTTCTATTCACATACCACCGTAAGTAATCCTTTACTAATCACAGAGCACCTATGGTATTGGGATTACTTACGGTGGTATGTGAGTGGAAATAAAAAGGTTGAAACCACTGGTTTAAATTGTCCAATGCTATCTGACATTAATCAATCTCAAAACAGTCACCTCTCTGGTAGCAAGTATTATCCCATCAGCATTAAGTATGACAATGTCCATCAACATGATGCACAATGTTATGGACCGATCACACAGAATCTAAGGTATTTCCACATTTTCAATTCCCCCATTTCTTGGAAATCACATAACTCTAGACAGAAAGGAAACTGTCAGAAATTCATTGTCAGATTTCCATTTGCAGGACAACCCACACCCCAGAGTCTCTGTTGTCCTTGGTCAGGGCTATTGAATTTTAACTTTGGCTATTGCCAGGTAACACATATCCTAGGTCCCTTCACTATCCTTAGTTATTTGCAAATATGCCAGGATAAACATTAACCAAGTTGTATTTATGTATTAATATTCTGATTAATTCATTAATATGTTAATATATTTGATGTATTAATCAACACCAGTCTAAACCAGAAAGAACCTTAATTCCACAACCACCAACCTTTAATGTGCTCACATGAGGTTTAATGTTTGTAACTAGCTGATGTGACACCAATCAGAATGCCAATCAATGCAAATTTACCATTCAATATTGTTCTGATGCGGAAGTGACGTCATTGTAGTCCCCAGATGTGGTGTCTTAGCGGGGCGGTTCTGGCGTGGCCTGGGGCTGGTCTGGATGCATGGTGAGCACACAACAATCATTGCCAGTGAGGCCGGAAGTAGGGCTGGTGAGGGTGGTGAGGCTGGAAGTCACTACAGGGGCAATGGCGCCACCCAGCAATCACACGTGGCCTGGACCAGGAGGGAGGGGTGTTGGTCATAGAGGGCTGATGAGCTGCCAGCAGGCTTAGAAAGGTATTCTTTAGCGTAGTGGCCTTTCTTGCCGCATTTTGAGCTGAATCGGTTCCTGGCTGGGCAGTTTCGTTGCAATCGCCGATCCGACCCACAGTACTTATAAGTGCGTGGGGCACCCGCTGCAAAAATGCTCTCGTCCACCAGATGGTTTTAGGCCACAGCTGTAGTCTGTGCTGTCCATGAGGAGACCTGGGGGAGTCTGGAGTTGAAGACTTCGGTGTGTAGAACTGCTGCCTCCAGGGCTCAGACTATCTCTGCAGTTTTGGCCAGGGAGTAAATATTGTCCTCCAGTAGCTTCTGCCTGACAGCTCTCGAGTGCACACCCTGGACGCA
Organism: Narcine bancroftii; assembly: GCF_036971445.1. Taxonomy (NCBI): domain Eukaryota; kingdom Metazoa; phylum Chordata; class Chondrichthyes; order Torpediniformes; family Narcinidae; genus Narcine; species Narcine bancroftii. Next base: position 86,356,385 of record NC_091472.1, on the reverse strand, counting down.
GGCGACCCTGATCAGCCTTCTCGGTCACCCCGGGTTCGGTCAGGCCAACTCACGCAGGGTTCCCAGGTAGGACTTGGCTGTCTCTCTGGGCTGCTGGGCACGAATGCTTAGGAGGTACCTGGTGAAGACCTCATTCATTGGGGGTTTAAACATGGTTTCCAGAGTGTTCATCGCCTCCAGGTGCTCAGTGCAGTCTCTGAGGGCACAGACTCCATAGTTGCAGGATTTTTTAAAAAGCACTCTCAACTCTTTTAACAGGCTGTTTAGAGCCTATATATATATATATATATATATCCGTTGATATCTTAAATGGCTGGTATGTCCTTCTGGAGCAGTATTGTGCCTCCGCTCCCTATTCTCCTGAGTCTTCATCAGTGACAGTACTGCTGTGATAGTAGCTTCAACAGCGCTGCTATTCAATATGAAGGAAATGGAGGGATATCCATCAGGAGCAAGCAGCGGATTTTTAGTTTGATTTGGAGATCATGTTCGGCACAGACATGTGGACCAAAGGGCCTGACCCCGTGTTGTACTCTTCAATGTTCTATGACCATCATCTATCTCTTTATGAAATATTTGCTTGCCATGAAGTCCTGGAAAGAGATGGAGTGGTAGCACATTAGAGGAAGGATGTAGGTGCAGTGAATGAATGGAAGGCCCATGTTAAAATCATGGGTACTTGGGAGTGCCCCAAGGACAATGTGGTCTGTGTTTCCCAGCTGCATTTTGCATGAGGATTGATGTAATTGCATTTCATTGGTGCTGAAATTGCATCAGGGTTGCAAGGGTAACTCAAGGTGCGATGTACCACATTGTTGTTTAATAAGGGTGTAGGGATCAACGCAGTAACTATGGGCCAATCATGTTAACCTTGTTTCGTTGCAACCGTCGATCAGACCCAAATTGAGACCCACAGTACTTACAAAGGTGTGGGGCGCCTGCTGCAGCGATGCTCTCGTCCACCAGCTGCTTTTGGGCCACAGCTATGGTCTGTGCTGTTCACGAGGAGACCTGAGTGAGTCTGGAGTTGAAGGCTTCAGTGTATAGGACCGCTGCCTCCAGGGCTCAGACTACCTTCACGGTTTTGGCCAGGGAGTAAATATTGCGCAGAAATTGTATTTGAATAAAATGATATCACCCAGTATGGTTGTTGCCGCTTGTCGTTGGGGTGACTCGCTTAAATTGTCTACTTATCCCTGCTTAGTAAGAATCACCTCGGTCAGAGGCTTTATCTGTAAACCTGGGGTAGAGGGTTAATTATTTATGTTATTGTTCGTCTTTCGTGTGGCTCCGTGGAGGGGATGAATCCTGCAGATGTAGTGACGGTTAAATGCTTTTAAAGAATATGACTAAAAATAAAGTAAAATGCTTTAAGGTTTATATATTCATGCAAGTGAAGTTTGTTCAGTGTAAATATGGTATAATAATTTTGACTTTTGTCTTTTAAACTGTTTATTCTTAATGCAGGTGGATTAGTTAGGCATTGTAAGTCTCAAACAAGTGAAAAATACACTTATCAGGCATCTACCCATCCCCATAAGTGCCGGATACCACGGCTTTCACTGTTTATAGAGGAATATAATATTGATTACACATTATCCTAACTTTGGGAATAAAATAAGATGCACTTAAAATTTCTAATGTCTTAGTTTAGCTCAAAAAGTAGAAAATGAGGACTCAGACAAGCAGATCAATGAAGAGAAGACGAACTACTCATTTGAAGAGGCCACATTGAACATTGGTGATGCTAATATAGAGAGAGTGACGGAGGAGGAAACCAGAGGTCTCTGCAAGCCAGTCACATTTGGTTGACACTGCTATAATGATAATGAGTTGATTGGAGTTGATTGTCATGCACATAAGCACAATCTACGTCTGCACCAAAATTCTTGCTTGCTGCAACCAAACAGGTACTTTTGTTAAAGAAAAACTCCTCTGCTCATTACATCGAAAACACAAATCTGAAGCACTCAATATATATCGTTCCAAACGTTCAGGAGTTAAATATAATTGATGTATAAAGTTATAAGTTACCAACCTATACCTAACATTAACTAACTTTGTCATAGTATCTTTATTAATCTTCCTCCAGTTATCTATATCAAACTGAATCCCCAAATCCTCCTCCCATTTAAGTCATGATTTATGGAATTCCACCTTAGCCATTTTCTGTTGTAATAATTTGTACATTTCTGAAATAATTCCTTTCTTTCCTCTATTTCAAATTAATACCTCAAATAATGATTCTTTAGGTAATGCTAAATGTCTCCCGAAACAATCATTGATTTAAGTTGATAATAACAAAAAAGAGTATTATTAGGAATTTGGTATTTCTCCTTCAACCTATCAAATGATAAAAAATGACTCACCTCAAAACAATCATTTACCGCTCTTATTCCTTTCTGGTTCCAAATTTTAAGGAGGTTATTGTCCATCATGAAAGGCGAACTCTTATTTTGCAACAAAGAATATATCTGGATAATCCACCTGGCATTCCTATAATTTTAGTAACCTCCTCCCATATACTTAACAAATGAAACAAAACCAGAGATTTATAATGATTAACAGTTTTACTCGTCCATTTATAAATAAAATGATCTCTTCATTTCTATTCAATTTAATACTTAACCAAGTAACCGAACTACCTAAATCAAACATTCTATTAATAATTTTCAGTTGAGCTGCTTTATAATAATTCTCAAATTGTGGTAACTGCTACCTCCTAATTCACATTTTCAAGTTAGTTTATGCATTGAAACACGCACCATCTTTCCCTTCCATAAAAATGTCCTCACCACAACATTTAAATCCTTAAAAAAATTATTCAGTATTTTACAAGGTATATTCTGAAAAAAATATTGTAATCTAGGAAATATATTCATTTTTATACAATTCACTCTTCCTACCAACGTTAACGGTAAATCCTTCCATTTATTCAAATCCTCTTTTTTCGCAGATAATAGTGACAAATAATTCTACTAATTTATATTTTTACTCAGTTTAATACCTAAATACTTAATACACTTTGACCATTTAAATCCTACTACCCACTTACATTCCAAAGGGTACATTTTTGCATTCAGTTTGGGCATGCGATAAGATTAAAGGTTTTGGGGCTAAATTAAGAGACTGTTTCCAGGAAATCTTGAAAACATAATTTTCTCTAGACCCAAAAATTTTTTTAAATTGAGGACCTTACTGAAATGGCTTTATTACATAAAGTACATAAATTTCAAATGGCAATTTTAAGATTGGCTTTAGCTGGAGCAAGGACATGTACAGCTGTTTTATGGAAAGATCAGATGGAGTTAATGATCTATTAGCGCCGCTGGAAGTTGGCAGGTCTGACAATGAGGCCATCACTGAGTGAAAAATAAAAGATGACCACAGCTGGGAACTAAATATCCATGGATATACAGTGTATTGGAAGGACAGGAAGGTAGGTAGATGGCGGATGGGTTGGGGTGGTTCTGCTGGTTAAAAATAGAATTCAGTCTTTGTAGAGAAGAGACATCGGATCAGAAGATAGAGAATTAAGAAACTGTGAGGACAAAAAGACCCTGATGGGAGTTGTATACAGGCATCTAAACATTAGCCAGGATGTGGCATGCAAACTACAGAGGGGGATAGAGAAGGCATGCGAAAAGGGCAATATTACAATTGTCATGGGGATTTCAATATGCAGGTTTGGGAAAATCAGGTTGGTACTGGATCCCAAAAGAAGTAATTTGTCAATTGCCTTCAGGATGGCTTCTTAGAAAATCTTGAGGATGGCAGACCAGAGAAATGGTAATACTTGTATTGGCTTTTGTGTAATGAACCACATAAGATAGAATTCACCCTGCAGTTTGAGAAAGAGAATCTAAAATCAGAGATGTTAATATACCAATGGAATAAAAGGGATGACAGAGATATGAGAGAGGAACTGGCAAAAGTTAATTGGAAAGGCACACTAGCAGGGAGGATGGCAGAACTGGAGTTCCTGCAAGAAATAAAAAGAGTGCAAGACAGGTACATTTGAATGGAAAAATGACAAATGTGGTTGACGAGAGGTCAAAGCCAAAGTAAAAGCAAAAGAGAGGGCAAACAAAGAAGCAAAAGATATAGGACTGAGAAGATTTTAAAAGCTTACTGAAGGAAACTAAGAAGGCCATTAGGAAGGAAAAGATGAACTTTGAAAGGAGGTGAGCAATTAATATACAAAAAGCATACTAAAAGCTTTTTAAGTATATTAAGATTAAAAAAGGAAGCAAGAGTTGATATATGACCAATAGAAAACGCTGATGGAGAAATTGAATGGGAGATAATGAGATGGCAGATGAACTGAATGAGTATTTTCATCAGTCTTCAATGTGGAAGACATTAGCAGTATACAGGACGCTCAAGGGAGGGAGAAGAAGAGAGGTGAGTGCAATCATTCTCACCAGTGAGAAGATGCTTGGTGAAACATGATAGGCTGTAGATGCTGTGATTGTAGTAAAAACACTGAAATGCTGGTGAAACTCAGCTGGTCTTTTCAGCATCTGTAGGAGACAAAAGCGTATTGCTGATGTTCTGGACCTGCACCCTTCTTCAAGGAAAAACCAGAAAATGCAGAAGCAGGATATATCAGAAAGTCTCAAAATTCAAACAATGGGGGAGAAATCCAGACCAACAAAAGGTGTTAATATGATGTGATAAGGGACTAGGTAGAATTTATCATGTCTGTGCGAAAGGAGACAGAGAATGGAGGGATGACTGTGGTGGTTGGACAGCAGGAGGTGGGGAATTTTAATGAAATCCAGAGAAATTGATAATAATGCCATCCAATTGGAGGGTGCACAGTTGGAGGATGAGGTGTTGTTCCTCCAATTTACAGATGGTGTCAGTCTGGCAGCACATGAGACCATAGACAGACATGTTGGCAAGGGTATAGGAGGAGAATTGAAATGAGTGGCTGCTAGGAGATCCAAGCTATTGCAGTGGGCAGAGTCGAGGTGCCCAACAAGGTTATTTTCTAATCTGCGTCCAATCTCTCTGATGTAGAGGAGACCACAGTGGGAGCACCAGATGCAATAGATGACCCTTACAGATTCACAAGTGAAATTTTGCTTCACTTGGAAGGACTCTTCGGGGCCCTGAATGGTCCTGAGGGAGGAGGTGTGGGGGTAAGTGGAGCATCTTATGTTGTCACAAGGGTAGGTCCCAAGGGAATGATTCGTGCGGAGGGAGGAGTGGACAAAGGACTCACGGAGAGAGCAGTCCCTGCGAAGGTGGAGGAAGTAGTAGAGGAGAGGGGAATATGTGTCTAGTGATGGGATCACATAGTAAGTAGTAGAAATGTTGAAGGCGGAGGCTGAGGGGTTTTAGGTGAGGACAAGAGGAATCATGTCCTTGTTGCGCGAGGGGATAGAAGGGGCCAGGGCAGATGGGTGGGTAATAGAGGATATGCAGGTGAGTGCTGAGTTGTAAGTGGTAGAGGGAGAGCCACATTGTTTGAAGAAGGAGGACACCTCTAATGATCTGGCATGGAGGTCCTCATCCTGGGTGCAGATGCAATGGAGATGGAGGAATTGAGAGAATGGAATGGAATCGTTACAGGGGACAGGGTGAGAAGAGGTGTAGTCAAGGAGGCTGTGGGAGTTGGTGGGTTTATAGAAGATGTCTGTCGAGAGTTTGTATCCTGAGATGGAGACAGAGAGATCAAGGAAAAGGAGAGTGTTGCTAGAGTTGGACCAAGTGGAGGGTGGAAGTTGGCAGCAAAGTGGATAAGCTCATCATGGGTACATGAGGCAGCACCAAAATTATCATCAATGTAGCAGAGGAAGAGTTGAGGGCCATTGCCTGTGTAGGCTTGCAGCATGGATTGCTCCATGTAGCCAACAAAAAGGCAGGGATAGCTGGGACCCATGCAGGTACCCATGACTACTCCTTTAATCTGGAGAAAGTGTGGTAAGTCAAAGGAGAAATTATTGAGGGTGAGGAGGGGGACTGGTTGGATCTATTGTCCAGAAAGAAACAAAGGACATTGAGGCCTTCAGTATGGGGAGATGGAGGTGTATAGGGATTGGATATCCAAGTAAACATGAGGCGATTGAGTTCAGGGAACTGGAAGTTGTTGAAGTTATTTCATGTGAAGTATAGCAGATATAGGTGGGGAGGGACTGGACCGGGGGAACAAAACAGTCAAGGTAAGCGGAGACCAATTTGGTGGGGCAGGATCACATCGGCACAATAGGTCTGCAGTGATAATTGGGTTTGTGAATGTTGGGTAGAAGGTAGAATGGACAGTATGGGGTTGGGAAATAGTAAGGTTGGAGGCTGTGCCAGGAAGTTACCTAGAAGTGAAAAGTTTAGAGATGTTGCATGATTCAGTGGTTTGATGAGTTTTGGTGGGGTCCTATTGGAAGGGTAGGTAAGAGGAGGTGTCTGAGAGTTGTCATCTGGCTTCGACCAGATAGAGATCAGTGTGTCAGACCATAACAAGGCCACCCTTGTCAGCAGGTTTGATGGTGAGTTTCGGATTGGTGTGGAGAGAGTAGAGGGCCAGGCATTCCGAGGGAGTGCTTGGGAAGCTGAATGGTCTAAGGGTACTCAAGTTTCCCAAATGATAGAATGCCTCATCTGGTTCTGAAAGAAATAGCTAAAGAAATTGGTAATGATCTTCCAAGAATCAATAGATTCTGGCGTAGTTCCATAGTTCTGCAGGACTGGAAAATTGCAAAGATCACTCCATTATTTAAAATGGGGGAGAGAGGCAACAGAAAGGAAGTTATTGGACCTATTAGTCTAACATCAGTGGTTGGGAAGTTGTTGGAGTCTATTGTCAAGGATGACTAAAGGAACATGACAAGACAGGCTAAAGTGAACACGATTTCCTGAAGGGAAAATCTTTCCTGACAAACCTATTGCAATTTTTGGAGGCTTGACAAAGGAGATGCAGTGGCTGTTATATATTTGGACTTTCAAAAGGCCTTTGACAAGGTGCCACACATGAGGCTACTTAACAAGATGAGAGCTCATGGAATTACAGGAAAGATATCCCTAACATTGGTAGAGCATTGACTGATAAGCAGGAAACAGAGTGGGAATAAGTGGATTCTATTCTGGTTGGTGACCGGTTACCAGTGGTGTTCAACAGAGGTAGGTGTTTGGGCCATTTCTTATACATTGTATGCTAATTATTTGGATTGTGGCTATGTTTCCAATGATACAAAGATAGGTAAAGGAGCAGGTAGTTAGGAGAAGCTGCAGAGAGACTTAGATTAGGAAAATGGGCAAAGAGGTGGCAAATGAAATACAATGTTGGAAAGTGTAAGGTTATACCCTTTTGTAGAAGGAAAAAAAGGGAAGACTATTATTCGGATGGGGAGAAAATTCACAATTGGAGGTGCAAATGGACATGGGGGTTCTTGTGCAGGATACCCTAAAGGTTAACCTCCAGGTTGACTTGATGGTGAAGAAGGCAAATGCAATGTTTGCATTCATATCTAGAGGAATAGAATATGTTACAAGATCAACCCAGCAACCCCAAAGAAGGCATATCACACAGGGGTAAAGATGAACAATTACTTTATTAACAAAAAAATCACCTTCAAACATTAATTCAAAATTCCCCTCTTTTATAACAATGCCCATTGGTCACTATGCAAATCTCTATAACATTGTAAAACAAATAAATTTCCCAGCCTAAATATAAAATACGTAATCAAAGTCTAAGCTACACTTCCAACCAGCCCACAGAAAAACTTAGACACAAAACAAACACAAAACACACAAGACTCACAAAACTTCGATCTCAACCGAAGCAAAGATCATAAACAAAATTCAAAATTCAGTTTGTTTGGTAAACTGAAGCCAAAAGATCTTTGAGAGAGAGAGAGAGAGAGAGAGAGAGAGAGAGAGAGAGAGAGAGAGAGAGAGAGAGGGAGAGAGGAGAGAGAGAGAGAGAGAGAGAGCACCACCCAGAGGTGGTTTATCATCCAAGTCCAAAAATATTTAGATCATTTTCTGCACATGCTCAGTCCATCTCCCACTCTCTCAGCAGTCCACGTTCACCTTGGCTCTCTAAGGCAAACTGTCACTTTTTAACATAAAACCACACAACACATAGGCCAATACACAACACAGAACTCTGTAACACCTCCCCTGCTAAAAAAATTGGTCCACAAGAACAAATTTTTAACAATTAATGGAAGTATTACATAAATAAAATAAAATAAACACTCCATTTTTTTTACAATAAGCATGTGATTAGATTCATATCTACCCAGATTAACATCTTGTCAAACAATCTGCTATTACATTATCTGTCCCCTTTATGAGTGTAATAATTAAATCATACTCTTGTAATAGTATGCTCCAATTCAATAACTGTCTGTTCTTATTTTGCATTTTAGACAGAAAAACTAATGGATTATGATCAGTATATATTATTAATGTTTTTTGAGCAGTACAAATATACACATCAAAATGTTGCAATGCTAAAACAAGTGCTAATAACTCCTTCTCAATGGTCGAGTAATTTTGTTGATGGTCGTTAAGCTTTTTCAAGAAGTAACTCCATCACCATCCTTCTTCTGTAACAGTACAGCACCAACCTCTTCGTGACTGGCATCCACAGCTAAAGAGAATGGCTTTTCAAAGTTAGGGGATACAAATACAGGCTGATGGCATAAAATGGCATGCATCTGACCAGATAAATTTTTCTTTCTTGGAAAGATTTTACCAAATCTACGATAGTAGCCAATCATACCTAGAAATCTCCAAAGAGCTTTCTTAATACTGGGGATAGGGAACGCAGTGATAGCCAATACTTCTACTCCAACTGGTGCCACCTGTCCCTGTCCTACCACCTAAACCAGATAAATTACAGTGGCATGTCCAAACTCACTCTTGTGCAAATTCATTGTGAGGTCTGCTTCCACCAGTTTCTGAAATAACTGCTCTAATTCAAGCATGTGTTCTTCCCATGTATCCATACCAATTACTAAATCATCAGTATAGGCTCCTGTGTGCTCTAAACCCTAAATTATTCTTTGAAATGTGCCAGGTGCATTTTTCATCCCAAAAGGGATAACATTATACTCATACAATCCCAAAGGTGTAACAAATGCAGAAATCTCCCTGCCTTTCTTTGTCAAAGGAACACACCAGTATCCTTTTAAGAGATCAATCTTTGTAAGAAATTTAGCCTTCCCCACCTTATCTATACAATCATCTATTTTGGGAATAGGGAACGCATCAGTCTTTGTCACCATGTTTACCTTTCAATAATCTGTACAAAACCTAACTGAGCCATCTGGCTTAGGCACCAGAACACAGGGTGAACTCCAATTTGAACTTGATTTTCAGATGATGTCATTTTTGAGCATATAATCCACTTCTCGATTGAACAATCTGCCCTTTTCCTAATTAACTCAGTAATGATGCTGCTCAATAGGCTTAGCATCACTGACATCCACATTATGACAAGCCACAATAGTTCTTCTTGGAACATCTGAGAATATATCCTTAAATTTTATGTAATATCTTCATTTCTTCCCTTTCTGATTTAGTCAAATGCATTAACTTGGTGTCTAAGTTTTGCAAAACTATAGAATTTTCCAGCCTGGGGCTTATCATTTTCTGTGCTCCATGACCTTCCATGAAACTTATCTCCTCCTTACTTTCCTCTATAACTAGCACCTTGGTTGGAATCCAAGTCTCCTCCTCAGTCATTTTCTCAAAGTAAGGTTTAAGCATGTTCACGTGACAGACCTGTGTCTCTCTTCGATGATCAGACATTTCAATAACATAGGTGACCTGGTTGATTTTTTATTTCACCTTATATGGTCCTGAAAACTGAGCTCTCAAAGGGATTGACTGCATTGGAAACAAAACCAATACATTGTCGCCAGGTTTAATATCCCTAATTTTTGCTTTTTGATCATACTGAATTTTCATTTTTCCCTGAGCAGTTTTAAAATTTTTCCTTGCCATCTCACAAGCCTGATGTAATCTGTTTTTAAATTTGAAAACATAATCCAACAGATTTGATTGTATATCATTATGTATCCACTGTTCCTTCAACAATAGTAATGGACCCCTGACTTCATGACCAAACACCAACTCAAATGGACTAAAGACAAGAGACTCCTGAATTGCCTCTCTAACAGCAAACAATAACAAATGGATTCCTTCATCCCAATCTTTATTATTTTTCATGCAATAAGCCCTCATCATATTTTTCACAGTTAAATGGAACTTTTCCAAGGCCCCTTGACTTTCAGGATGATAGGCAGATGACACAATTTGATGGGGTCCCAATTCATACACCACATGTTGAAATTTTCCAGACATAAAATTACTCCCTTGGTCCGATTGAATTTCCTTTGGTGGGCCAAACAGTGTGAACAATTTTCGTATAGCCTTCACAATCATCTTCGCTTTAATGTTTCTCGGGGGAATAGCCTCTGGAAACCTTGAAGCTGTGCACATGAGTGTTAATAAATATTCATTTCCCACTTTGGATTTTGGCAATGGGCCAACACAATCCACTATCACTTTTGAGAAGGGCTCCCCGAAAGCAGGGATGGGTTCTAAAGGTGGTCGATTAGGCTTGCCCACCAGTTGACAAGTGTGACAGGTTCTACAAAAGTTCACAACATCCTTTCTTAATTTTGGCCAATAAAACTGTTTCCTTATCTTTTCTACTGTCTTCTTCACTCCAAGATGACCTCCTAAAGGTGTACTATGAGCCAACTTTAATATTTCATTCCTGTAAGTTTTGGGAATTACAACTTGCCTTACTGGCAGGTATCACTTGTGGTCTCCACTTTCTCATCAATATTCCATCTTGAACAAAGTAACCTACTGGCACAGTTTCAATTTCCTGGTTAGACAGAATCTTATCTCTTATCCCAGCAAGACCAGGATCATGCTTTTGTCTAGCTATTAATTCTTCTCTTGACAACAGGAAAGTTGGATCCTTAGGTTTATCTTCAATGCTTGCCTCCACTACAGGATCATCACAGACTTTTTCTACCTCTACCTTTTTTTCTAGACATGGCTCGAGTAATGACACACGCAGGGTAGATTTCCAAATCCTTTTCAGACTCATAAACCATGGCTTACTTGTGAGTTTCACCGCAGGTATGACTTTACCCTCTGCTAAATAATTTCCTAACAAAAGAGAAACTCCATCCACTGGCAGACTTGATCTTATCCCTATCATAACCGGGCCATTAACTAAGTCTGATTTCATCACTATTTTATGCAAAGGTATAGGTTCTGCTTCACCACCAATGCCTTTAATTAAATTCACATCTCCAATATCTGTCTCCTCACCAAAATTCAAAATGTTGCTTAATACAAGCGATTGGGCTGCTCCAGTATCCCGCAGGATTTTAACTGGCACTTGATCGGATCCTTCTTTAACCGAAATGAAACCTTCAGTCATGAATGGTTTAAAAATATCCCTAACTTTCTCACTCTGTACACAGGCAGTAGGTACAACCCATTTCTCTTTCTTCCTTTACAGTACAGGACAATTTGCTATTATGTGGCCTGCCTTCTTACAATAGTGGCAAATAACACGAAATTTTTTCCTTCACCCATTTCTCTTCCTCTCTTCCTTTAACCTCACTTCTAGATTTTATTTCTACTCTACTTGGATTATCAGCAGTATTCCTTTGAAAGGTTTTTCCTGGTGTCCACTTAGACTTGTGAGTTAAAGCATATTCCTCTGCGAATTTAGCCAATTCTTGACAAGTTTTTATATTCAAGTACACTTGAATATGATCAGGAGCACAATTTTTAATCTCCTGAATCAGAATGATTTCCCTCAATAAATCAAAGTTATTTTCTACTTTCATTGTAGCACACCACTGATCAAAACACACAACCTTCCTCTAAGCAAAATCCAGGTAAGACTGGATTGCTGCTTTTTTTAAACTCCTGAACTTTTGTCTATAGGCCTCTGGGACTAGTTCATAAGATCGGAGTATAGCCTGCTTTACAAATTTGTAATCAGCTGCTTGTTGTACTGTGAGACATGAATACACCTGTTGGGCTTTCCCTTTAAGAACATTTTGTAGCAGGAGTGACCACTGGTCTGGTGGCCATTTTAAATTTACAGCTACTTTCTTAAAATGCTGAAAATACTGATCTATTTCAGCTTCTTCAAATGGAGAAACTAACCTCACTTCTCTACTGACCAGAAACTTCTCCTCCTGATCAGCACATGGGTTTTGGGCTTCTTCCTCTCCTTGATTTAGGGTCAGCTTTAATTTAGCTAGTTCTAGCTCATGCTTCCGTTCTTTCTCTCTCTCATCCATTTCTGCCTGCCTTACTGCTTCAGCTTTCCTTTCTGCCTCTCTTTTTTCCTCCTCTTTCAGCCTGCCTTACTGCTTCCCATTCGGCTTTCCTTTCTGCCTCTCTTTATTCCTCTAACTCTAGCCAACTTTACTTCCTCTGAAATTTTTCTCCTTTGGAAACTGTTCTAATGCAGCTTCTTCAAATACCCCCTTTCTTACATACTGCTTAACAATCTTTCAGGCAATTTCATTTTTTTTCATCCCAGTTCTTACTGTAAGAAATTTTAAGTTGCCAACTATAACCATCAGTTCTGACATTTTAGCCATTTTTAAATTAACCGCTGAAGGGTTCGCGATGAACTGGTCAATATTCATAGTTACTGGCTTTTCTGCTGGTGATTTATACACTCACCCTTTATTTTTAATTTCAAGCTGGAGGTTGAGTCAAACTCAGACGACTGATAACTAAGCACAAGTCAAATGCCTCTAAAGCTTCCAAATTGGTTTGATCCCGGACGATTCCCCCAAATTATGTTACAAGATCAAACCAGCAACCACAAAGAAGGCATATCACATAGGGGTAAAGATGAACAATTATTTTATTAACCAAAAAAATCACCTTCAAACTTTACTTCAAAATCCCCCCTTTTATAACAATGCCCACTGGTTACTATGCAAATTTCTATAAGGGTGTAAAACTAATAAATTCCCCAGCCTAAATATAACATATGTAATTAAAGTCTAAGTTATATTTCCAACCAGCCCACAGAAAAACTTAGACACAAAACAAACACAAAACACACAAGATTCACAAAACTTCGATCTCAACCAAAGCAAATATCATAAACAAAATTCAGTTTGTTTGGTAAACTGAAGCCAAAAGATCTTTAAGAGAGAGAGCGAGCACAAAATTTGAAATTGTCTTCTGTTGCTTGCAGAAAGAGGAACCACTGGCTTGGTCTGGATCCTTCTGGCTGCCTTTGGAATGTTCATCCTTTTTGAAATCCCAACATTCTAAACTGTCCTCCAGACCATGACTCATGCTCTGGGCCTTCTTCCACTCCACAGCACCACCCAGAGGTGGTTTATCGTCCAAGTCCAGAAACGTTTAGATCATTTTCTGCACATGCTCAGTCCGTCTCCCACTCTCTCAGCAGTCCACCTTTACCTTGGGTCTCTAAGGCAAACTGTCACTTTTTAACATAAAGCCACACAACGCAGAACTCTGTAATAAAATATAAGAATAAGGATGTGATGTTGAGGCTTGATAAGTCACTGGTGAGGCCTCATTTGGAGTATGGGGTATAGTTTTGAGTTCAGTATTTAAGAAAGTGTGTGCTGGCATTGGAGAGAGTTCAGAGAAGTTTGACAAGAATGAGTCCTGAAATGAAATGATTAACATTTGAGGAATGTCTGACAACTCTTGGATTGTACTCCTTAGAATTCAGAAGAATGAGGGGGACCTCATAGATTTTGATTGTTGAAAGGCCTGGACTCATGGGCCAACTGGCAAAGTTGTTTTCCATGGTAGGGGAATCTAGGACAAGAGGGCACAACTTCAGGATTGAAGGGCACCCATTAAAAACAGAGATGTGGAGGAATTTATTTCACCAGAGAGTGGTGAACCTCTGGAATTTCCTACCATGTGTGGCTGTAAAACTATTGTTTGTATTTAAGGCAGAGATTGATAGCTATCTGAATACAGTAGTCAGGATATGAAAGGTTATGGGAAGAAGGATGGGGTGTGGGGGGTGAGTGGGAGAATGGATCAACTCATGATAGAATGACAAAGCAGACTTGATGGGCTGAATGGCCTACTTCTGTTCCTTTCTCTTATGACCAGGATGACAGACATCCTTTATGATGTTGATTGTCTTGAGGCAGCACCTCACATAGATGTCTTCAATGGATGGGAAAACAGACTGTGTTCATGGGTACTTGAGTTACCAACATGACCATCCAAAACTCCACTACCTGTGTCTTGACACCGAGTCTCTTTTTTGACCCTTGACCAATGAGCTTGCTACCTTACACGATTCCCATAGATCACCAGCACATCTCAATTCTGTTTTCTTGCATGTTCCACATTTAAATTATGTTTCTTTTGACCTACAGCTGCCTGCACTGAAGTTCTCTCCCTAACTTATCTGCCACTCCCCTCCTCCTCCTTACACCCCCCCCCTCCCCCATCCCCATCTTCCCAACTCTCTACCTTTATCTTCTTCCTTATGATACTCCATGGATCCTTTGAACCATCTATCTCAGTATTCTTCATTATAATCTCTCTTTGGTTTTCCATCCTCTAATCTTAACTTACTGTATCGCTGCCCTCAGCAGTTTTCCCTCTTCCTTGTTCCCGCCATCATCTCCACTTGTTCAGCCTGCCTGCTCCTCATTACAGAAAGCAATTCTATAGTTCCCTGCCTCTCAAAGCTTTTATTTCTTACTAAGAGTATCCTCATAATTTCTCCAATGCTTCATCCATTTTACTTGCATATCAATGAAATCAACATATTTAGGCTAACTTATTGACAAATTTCAGATATCTAAATTGGAAAGTTTGGGTTTAAACACCTCTGCTAATATTGAGGGGGTATTTTAGGTTTGAGGGTTGGTGCGAGAACACAGCCTTGCTTCACGCCATTGTTAATGGAGAAGGGTTCAGAGAGCTCATTGCTGTATCTGACCCGACCTTGTTGGTTTTCGTGCAGTTGGATAATCATGTTGAGGAACTTTGGGGGACATCCGATGCGCTCTAGTATTTGCCAAAGCCCTTTCCTGCTCACGGTGTCGAAGGCTTTGGTGAGGTCAACAAAGGTGATGTAGAGTCCTTTGTTTTGTTCTCTGCACTTTTCTTGGAGCTGTCTGAGGGCAAAGACCATGTCAGTGGTTCCTCTGTTTGCGCGAAACAATGGCGTGAAGCAAGGCTGTGTTCTCGCACCAACCCTCTTTTCAATCTTCTTCAGCATGATGCTGAACCAAGCCATGAAAGACCCCAACAATGAAGACGCTGTTTACATCCGGTACCGCACGGATGGCAGTCTCTTCAATCTGAGGCGCCTGCAAGCTCACACCAAGACACAAGAGAAACTTGTCCGTGAACTACTCTTTGCAGATGATGCCGCTTTAGTTGCCCATTCAGAGCCAGCTCTTCAGCGCTTGACGTCCTGCTTTGCGGAAACTGCCAAAATGTTTGGCCTGGAAGTCAGCCTGAAGAAAACTGAGGTCCTCCATCAGCCAGCTCCCCACCATGACTACCAGCCCCCCCACATCTCCATCGGGCACACAAAACTCAAAACGGTCAACCAGTTTACCTATCTCGGCTGCACCATTTCATCAGATGCAAGGATCGACAATGAGATAGACAACAGACTCGCCAAGGCAAATAGCGCCTTTGGAAGACTACACAAAAGAGTCTGGAAAAACAACCAACTGAAAAACCTCACAAAGATAAGCGTATACAGAGCCGTTGTCATACCCACACTCCTGTTCGGCTCCGAATCATGGGTCCTCTACCGGCACCACCTACGGCTCCTAGAACGCTTCCACCAGCGTTGTCTCCGCTCCATCCTCAACATCCATTGGAGCGCTCACACCCCTAACGTCGAGGTACTCGAGATGGCAGAGGTCGACAGCATCGAGTCCACGCTGCTGAAGATCCAGCTGCGCTGGATGGGTCACGTCTCCAGAATGGAGGACCATCGCCTTCCCAAGATCGTATTATATGGCGAGCTCTCCACTGGCCACCGTGACAGAGGTGCACCAAAGAAAAGGTACAAGGACTGCCTAAAGAAATCTCTTGGTGCCTGCCACATTGACCACCGCCAGTGGGCTGATAACGCCTCAAACCGTGCATCTTGGCGCCTCACAGTTTGGCGGGCAGCAGCCTCCTTTGAAGAAGACCGCAGAGCCCACCTCACTGACAAAAGGCAAAGGAGGAAAAACCCAACACCCAACCCCAACCAACCAATTTTCCCTTGCAACCGCTGCAATCGTGTCTGCCTGTCCCGCATCGGACTGGTCAGCCACAAACGAGCCTGCAGCTGACGTGGACTTTTTTACCCCCTCCATAAATCTTCGTCCGCGAAGCCAAGCCAAAGAAGATTTTAGGTTTACATTTCAATATCATCCACCTTTTAGATAAGCTAGGGCCCCTATTTGTCAGATCAAAAAATGTTAAAGATAAAATAGTACAATCTAGAAAGCAGGAATTTTGTCATAAATCATAATGAACATTGCTAAAAGAGATAATAAATACTGTATTTATAAATAAATTATAAAGAATCTTTAAAAAAGTGAAGAATCCCATGGTGCTGTACCTTACAGCTATTAATCAAAATTCAACATTGAATCAAAACAGAGATATTTGGGCAGCCAATCCAAAGTTTGGTCAGTTTTAAAGAGTGTTTAAAAGAGGAAAGGGATATGGAGAGGTTCAGAGAGGGAACTCTCTAAGACAGGGGTGGCCAACCTTATCATTTTTAATTTAGATATTCAGCACAATGACAGGCTATTTCAGCCCATGAGTCTGCACTGACTAATTAACCTACACCCCCAGTACGTGACCGCGCTGTATGTCTAAATTAAAAATTAAAAGGTTGGCCACCCCTGCTCTAAGGTTTGGACAATTGACATTTATGTAATTGATATTTTGTGGGCCTTGCACTGTTCAGCTTGGTTGTCCCATGCTATAACCATTAGTTTCCACTGGATGGCACAAGACATACACTAGCCTTTTCATCCAACCTGTAATTTCAAGTGTTATTATCTTGGATGCAATTTTTCCAAATGAATCATGTTATAGAATACTTAGGACTATTATAGCCTAGGCCAGCTTTGATTGTCCACTGAAGTTTTTGCTCAGTCTTCCTCGTACATTTCTGTCACTGTAACCCTGTGTTCCCTTCTCCCTCATTCTTACCTGCCCTATCCCTCAAATGGACCACTGAAACTGTTCTCCTCAACTATATCCCACAGTTCCACATTCAAGAGTAAAGAAGTGTGTTCTGAATTCATTATTTTTGTTCTTAACAAATTGCTTCTCCTGATGTTTCCCCATGAATGGAATATCCTGCCTCAGTGTATAAATACCTCTTTAAGGTTACCTCCTTTTTTTCTCTTTCACAGAAATGAGACTGAGAGAATGTCCTTGTAAAGCAGGTTTCACCATTTTCTATACTTTTTTTTAATATTGAAACTACAACTGTACAGTGTAGAGAAGATATGATCTATCAAAGATATAACTATTTTAAATACATTAAATATAGTTTATATTTTTTTCCTCTCTATTGGAATATTTAAGCCATTTGGAATTCTTAAATTATTGGAGATTGCAAATTTAGGAATTGTGATTTTGATTTAGTTCTAAATCATTCATGTAAATTATGAACAATTAACTGAAATTATTCATAACATGCAGTTAATAGTGAAAAGAGGTGCAAATATATTTTACTGTGACCATGGCCTGTGCTTTCAAAGTGCTTATATAGATTCAAGGTAAATTGAATGTTAAGTAATTGTGCGGCTCGGTTAGCATAGCAGTTAGTGCAATGCTGTTACAGCGCTTGTCACCCGATGCTGTTAATGAGGAGTTTGTACGTTCTCCCAGTGTCTGGGTGGGTTTCTTCTAGGTGCTATAATTTTCTCCAAACCCTTCAAAATGTACAGGGGTTGTAGGGTAATTGGGTTGGAAGGGCCCATTACAGTGCAGCGTCTCAATAAAAAATAAAAAATAAATCAAAATCAAAATCTCTCAGCAAAATAGAATTCATTGTTCAGTAGTTTAGTAAATGCACTTTTAGCTCAAAATCACATAAAATCACATAAAATTAGCTATAAATATGCTAATTCACACTCCAGCCCATGGAACTTTGCTTATTATAAGAATATATTGTGAATATATCTGATGGATCATAGACCAGAAACTATGAAAATTAGTAAAACACAAAAGGGGGCAGACACTGTGATTGAAGGAAAAATATAATGCTGAAGAAACTCATCAGTTCAAACAATGTACTCTATGCAGCAAAGGGAAAGATACATAACCAATGTTTCAGGCTTAAGGCCTTCATCCGCATATGAATGATACCTTGAAGAAGGGCTCAAGCCTGAAATCTTGGTTATGTATCTTTCTCTTTGCTATATAAAGTATACAGTTTGACCCGCTGAGTTTCTGCAGCATTGTGTTTTAACCAGGAAAGTTTGGCCTCTAACCTACTGAGTTCTTCCACTTCAATAGATGGGCTGGAGAATACAGGAATGTCATAAAGTTAACAACTCCAGGAGGTAGTCTACAAGCTATTTGGGAGGCATATGAGAAACGTCTTTACACAGAATTTTGTGAATTTTTGGAAATGTTGAAGGGCAGAGGGTGATCTTATTGCAATATATTCACTGCTGGGATTGATAGGTTTTTGAAATCAAGGAATCCAATGATTGGAGGTCAAGCAGAAAAATGAACGAGAAGGAGATGATTTATGATGATGACAATTGAATCAAGGAAGTGAGATAATATGTGGTCTGTACCTGTCTGAATTGTTCTTATACTGCTGCCCTCTCACCGAGTTACAGATTTGTCAAATGTTCCTGACATACCATATATTTTGTACGTTTTGTGCTTCACTAGATGGGTTATAAAGCCTACAGTATTGATTGCAGATGCATCTTCTCACACCATTTATAGGAAGTTTGGTAAATGGGATAAATGGCAATAGGTCCTTTAGGATCAATCGCACCTGATACAATTTTTCCCCTGTATCAATTTTCTTGTCTAACAACTGAAAGCATGAAAACACATTACACACCTGAACTTCATCTGAAGCATGCATTGAATATAAAACATTACATCACAGTATGAGCCCTTTGGCACAATGTTGTGCCAACCTACATAAGGCTACTTCATGATCAATCAAACCCTTCCCTCCATCACCCCCATCTTTCTTACATCCATGTGCCTAACTTTAGAGTCTTTTAAATGTCCTCAATGAGGCAGCCCCCACCATCATCCCAAGTGGTGCATTCCAGGCACCCTCCACTTTCTGTGTAAAAAAAAACTACCTCAACATCTTCCCTAAACTTTCTTCCATTCATTTTAAATGGATGTCCTCTGGTATTGGCCATTGCCACCTTGGGAAAAAGGTGCTGGCTGTCCACTCTACATATGCTTCTCATAATGTTATACACCTTAACATGTTATCTCATAACCATCACTCCACAGAGAAAAGTCCTAGCTCACTCAAACTTTCCTTATGAGATGTTCTCCAATCCAGACATCATCCTCAAAAAACTCTGGTCTTGAACTCCAACTCCTGACTAATAAAGGCCAAACTACCCTATCAACTTGTGCAGCAACCTTGAAGGATCATTGTACTTAGATTTAAAGATCTCTCTGTTCCTCCACACTGTTAAGAATCATTCCATTAACCTTGTACTCCATCTTTGTTCAATCTTCCAGAATGCATCACTTCACAATTTTCCGATTGAGCTCCATCTGTCATTTCTCCACCTAAATCTGCAACCTTTCTATATCCCATTGCAAACTATGACAACCTCCTACACTATCCACAACACCTCTAAACTTTGTGTCATCTAACTCACCTCTCCACTTCACTAAATTCATTTACAAACATCACAAAGAGCAGGGGCCCTAGAGTAGATTCTTGAGAATGCCACTAGTCACTGACCTCCAGGCAGAATACGCTCTATCTCCTACCACCCTCTTTCTTCTGTGGGCAAGCCATTTCAAATCCACACAGCTAAGCTTCCGTGGATCCCATGCCTCATGATTTTCCGAATGAGACCATGATGGGAAATTTTATCAAATGGCTTACTAAAATTCATGGATACCACATCTGTCATTTTACCTTCATCATTTTGCTTTGTCACCTCCTTGAAAACTCAGTTAGGCTCTTGAAACATGACCTCCTCTCAAAACGCCATGCTAACTATCCCTAATAAAACCATTCTTCTTCAAACGCTTACAAATCCTCTATCATCATAAGAACCCTCTTCAATAGTTTGGCCCATAACTGATGCAAGGACTCACTGGTCTATAATTCCCAGGATTCTCTCTATTACCTTTCTTGAATGAGAGAATCACATTTATCATTCTCTATTCTTCTGGTACCATTTCTATGGCTGGGGGTGTGTGAAAAGATCAATGTCAATGCCCTTGCATCTCTTCCCTCGCTTCACATTATAACCTGGGGTACATTTCATCCAACCTTGGAGACTTATCTCTCCTAATGTTTTTTCAGATGCTGTAGTAACTATCTTCCTGCAGACCTGGAATGTCCTTATTTATGACTCATTCATTGAAAAAGATCCATGACAAGTTTTATTGAGTTTTCCAAGGTGTATTACTTATTAACATTGATATATGTTGAACATGATGAATACGTTACTTGACACATTACTTGAAATGGTCAATAAAGTTTCAGGTTTCTTTTCGAGACCCTCCATCTTCTCAGAACTCAGAACAATTCAAAATTGACTGTCTTACCTTAAAACCACAGAGAGAGACCTTGATCTCATAGGCTACAACCACAGAAAACACTCAAAGAAATATAAAGCAAACTGCGAGCTACCAAAGACGGGCAGCGCAAGTACACAAATGATTTTTAGTCATTTTAACCCTTTTAGAAGCTTCAACACTACCTCCTTTTTAGCCTCAACAAGTTACAGGCTATTTGTCTTTTCTACACTGACCTCGCATTCATCAAGGTCTCTTTCCCTGATGAACACTGAAGTATTCAGTATGGACTTCTTCTACCTCCAGGCACATTTCCCTCATCTCTGAGCAGTCCTACCTTCACTTTATTCATCCTCCTGTTCTTTGCGTACACGTGGAATGCCTTGAGGGCTTTTATTAATCCTACTTGCCAAAGCCTTCTATCTCCCCTCTAACTCTCCTATGTGCCTTCTTAAATTCATTCCAGGCTACATTATAACCTCAAGAGCCATATCTGATTTTTATTTCTTAACCTTTTTCTATATTTCCTTCTTTCTCTCTTGCAACCATGGTTACCATCTATTCCTTGTCTCAGTGGGACAAACCTATCCAGAACCATTTCCAAGTTGTCCCAAAACATCTACATTTCTGATGAGAACATCTGTTCCCAATTAACACTCCCAAATTGCTACCTAATACCATTATAATTAAACCTCCTCCAATTAAATTCTTTCCCAGTCTGTCTACTCCTGACCTTGACAATGGCAATGCTAAAGTTCAGGGAACTGTGGTCAATATCTCTGAAATGCTCACTCTCTGAGAGGTCTGTCCCATAACCAGGTTCATTGCCCAGTACTAAATCCCGTAGGACCTCTTCACTGGTCAGCCTGTCCTTCCTGGACTCACCTAACAAATTCTTTCCCATCTATCCCTTTTGCACTAAGGAGGTGCAGTCAATTTGGGAATTTGAAATCACCCATAACACAACTGTTATTTTTGCATCTCTCCAGAACCTGCCTATGTATCTATCTCTCAATGGCCAGGTACCTATATTTATGGTCCTATAGAATACCCACAATAGTGTGATCACTCCCTTCCTGTTCTGACTTCCACTCACATTGACTCAGTCATAATACCTCCATTATGTCCTTCATTCCTGAAACTGTAATACTATCCATGATTAGCAATGACACTCCCCCACCCCTCCTTTCATTCCTTCCCTCTTCCTTTTAAAACATTAAAATTCCAGCACATCAAACTGCCAATCCTGTCCTTGTAATATCCAGGTGTTTGTAATGGGAACAACATCATAATTTTATGTACTGATCCATAAGTTCATCTTCCTTATTCATAATACTTTCTGCATTAAAGTAAGTACATGTCAACCCATCCAACTGAGGGCATTTATGCCTTACCACTGCCTGTCCTTCCACTGCACATTTTATCTACCTTTCCACCAACTACTCTATCATCTGACCAGATAATCTGGTTTCCATCCCCCACCATCCTAATTTTAAACCCTCCCCAACATCTCTAGTAAACCTGAATAAGATCTATCTTATTCAATTGTAACCCATTCCTTTTGTGCAGCTCACATATTTCCCAGAAGAGATCCCAATGATCCACCAAATCTTCAGCCATTTAATTCATTGGCATTATCTTCCTTTTCTTACCCTCATTGGTGCATGGCACAGCCAGCAATTCAGAGATTCCTACCCTTGAGGTCCTGCTTTTTAACCTCCTTCCTAACTCCCTATCTTCACACTTCAAGACCTCATCCTTTTTCTATCTTCAATTGCTTCAGTTTTGTGGCTTTGGATATTTGGCTGGCATACAATTCTTCTCTTAACAAACATTTCAGATTTGGACACAAGCCAAACTGGCACCATCTATTTGTGGCATCATTATTTTCAATATTTGTGATTTGTCTGTAAAATACACAAAAACATAAGTCTTCTTATCTGGAGTTGCAGAGTCTTTTTTTCCTAACTAAAAATTGAACTTTATGATCTTCTTGGGATGTGATTCCTTTTCTCATTAAAGTAAAGGCAATTTTCTATATATGCCTCTTTTTACTTCATCTCCATTTTGACATTGTTGAAAATAAAAATTCATGGATTTCATAACAAAACTTTTGCATGAGGAAAAAATTAAATCTGGTCTTGATTGATCCTATCTCCACCTCCAGATGAATATGTATTTTCGTCGTTAGTTTTGGAAATTACCATAGTATTGGACTGGTATCTTCTCGCTGAAAGGTTACACCTTCTTGCACTAGTATCAGATTATCATTTTAGATCATCATCAATTTAACGACAACTTGGATTGAAGCAGGATCTTTAACATACAAACATACCAAAAATCTTATCAGGATTTAATAGCAAAAATATTGACGCAAGTGGGCAGCATGGTTAATATAGCGGTTAGCGCAATGCTGTTACAGTGCCAGCGATTGGGACCAGGGATTGAATCCATGTTGTCTGTAAGGAGTTTATATGTTTTCCCCTTGTGTGCGTGGGTTTTTTCTGGGGGCTCTAATTTTCTCTCACCATTCAAAAAAAATATACCAGTGGTTGTAGGTCAATTGGGTGTAATTGGGCCGAAAGGGCCTGTTACCATGCTGTATGTCTAATTTTTTTTTTAATTAGCTATTGATTCAGTGGAAAGATAAGTCAAAAGATTAGAACTGAAGAAGTGTACTAAAGGATAATAGAGCACAGAAGAAATTTAAGGATATACTTTATCAGAAAAGAACAATAATTTGAAATCCAGTTGTTCAGTGACTTTGATACATACTTATTCAATAAAATCATTTTTGGTAATTTTGTGTTAATCTATAAATTCAATGAATTTTTTTGCTCATGATTACTTGCACCTCAGAAATTATTTGAACATGAGTAATGCAATATTGATGGCATTCCATGTGCATTACTAATTTTGGACCAATGTGGAATAATTTGCACCACTTTCTCCCAATCTGGGTATACCTGGGTCAGATTCATCTTTCAAATGCAGGATTGAGATATCTGCCAGGTAAATCAACACTTACCTTTATCTTTCAGGTTCCCTCCCTGCACAAACTCCATCAGTAACATTGCAAATCTCATCCTGATGTTTCTCAAACATAGTGAGATCCGAGGCTCTAACAATTCAAAATCTCTGCTGCACCCATATTTT
The DNA here is from genome assembly GCF_036971445.1 of Narcine bancroftii. Classification (NCBI taxonomy): domain Eukaryota; kingdom Metazoa; phylum Chordata; class Chondrichthyes; order Torpediniformes; family Narcinidae; genus Narcine; species Narcine bancroftii. The sequence goes on along the minus strand of NC_091472.1, from coordinate 86,332,484 downwards.
ATGGTATACCAGAATATCTAGCAACATTTATGGAAGGCTGGGTGCTTTCCAATTGGAATTTGTTATTTTCAAGGCCAAAGGGCTGAAGAATATCAATGCTTCCTGCCCATTCCATCCCTGGTATCTTTGCAATAATGGAGCAGGCACTCACATTCTTTGGTTAACTAGCCTAGGAATCCTGGAAATGCAAAAGATGTGCAAGATCTATGGGGAAAAGTCTAATTTGAGCAAAGCTATCGTTTCCATGTGAGGGCACTGGCTTTTAGTCCTTCCCCTTTGCCTTAGTTTCCACCATCATTTAAGGAAGTTACAAGCGGCTGAGGTAGATGTGAATAGATTATTCCAGAGGAACTGCTAGCATTAAAGGGCTTGGTTCCCTGTTTCATTTCAAATGTAAGAACATGTGTTTTATCCAATTCAGGTATTTTTGAGAATGTTCACGTGTTCATTGTGCTAGGTCTATTCTCTTTGGGGTGATGAAGGATGAAGGGAGAAAATAGAGGTATATAAAGCTGCTTTCAGGTAGCCAGAATACCCCAACGTAAAGCCGCCTAAAATACCCAAATGCAGCTGATGGGAGGCCACCTTAAAGTGGAGAACCCTGACCCGAGGAGTACTTACCCAACCCTCCTCAGGTAGGTGTATTCTCTGCTTCCAAGTGCTCCCCCTAGGCACCTGAAAGCAGGCAGACATGGATGGGGTGGACAGCCAACACCTTTTTGCCAGGATGACCAAAGCAAGTACCAGAGGATATTCATTTAAGGTGAGTGGAGGAACGTTTACAGGAGATGTCTGCAGTGAACTGGAATTCACTGGTAGTGTGTTGTGCTATGGCTGGCTCTGCCCCCATCTGTTGACATATAACTCTGGTTTCCCACCTAAACCCTAAACCCTTTCAAAGGCTACTGTGAAACCTTATCCATAGTTATAAGCTAATAAAAGTGTTTGTTCTCCCTCCAGTTTTAAGAGCTTTTATTCATGCTGCAATTTTATTAGCTTATTCCCTATACGATGGAAGCGCTACTCAAGCCAGGCATGCTGCTGATAGAACCTCTGTCCTCCTACATGAACGTGACCAGAGACGTCCTCCACATCGATGAACTCAGGAGGTCTGTACTACATATGATGCTAGCATTGAGGCATTGAAAGCTAGATACCTGAAGTCACAAAATGAATTCCTAGCAAGGCACCGACTCACTCTACATCGCCAATGGCCAGGAGACTACCTGCTGGATCTGTGGACGCTTGCCAGGAAGTGCAGGTACAAAGTGGCTATGGGCTGCATTTGTGAGGATGAACAGAACCAGGACACTCTAGTCGCGGGGGTCCGCTTGAGGTACATGAGGCAGCGACTGCTCGAGTAAGGAAAGAAGGACTGGCCAAATCGTTGGAACAGGAAAAGATCAAGGACGACCACCTCGAAGCCAGCGAGCTCGCTCACCCAGGTGAACCCTTCCAAGTACCAGCTACTCCCACTACCCCAGCCCCAACAGTTGCCGCTTTCCATGCTAGGGAGTGCTCCCATGCTAAGGATAGCTTTTTCTGTGGCAGGAGACAGCATCCCCGATCTCGTTGCCCGGCTAAAGACTCAGTGTATTCCAGCTGAGGCAAGAAAGGGCATTGGTTGAGGGTTTGCTGTGCGAGGGGAAGCCCGGGGAAGTCTGCGGCCTGCACCGCTCCCAGATCCAATTCCAGCCCCAAATCATCTGCCCCGAATTCACCCGAGCCCACTTGCTCGCTACACACCGATGGAGGGTAGCAGTGGCAGCAATGGCAGAGAGGAAACAGTGCTAAAAGGCTCAGTGGCCATCTTGCTGTGACCTAAATTTAAACTCTGCACCATCATCAGAGGAGGAGAAAGGAGGGCAGCCATCTTACCCACGCAGGGCAGCCCAGGACTGTGGGGACCACACAAGTGAGGAGTATTGGAATCTCCAGAGTCCTAGCCTCGATGGTCCTGGATCAAGACAGACCTCACCAGGTCAGCAGCTCCACAGTGACTGTGAAGGTAAACGGACATTCCACTAAATGCCTATTCGACACATGCTCTACTGAAAGCTTCATAAACTCACAGACTGTGCAAGAATATAACCTAAAGATGTATCCTTCCAATTATCAAATATTCCTTGCGTCCCATTCACATTCTACGTATATTCAACATCGTATAGTACATCTGTCATTTGAAGGAGGAGAATTCTGTAAATTTCGCCTGTACATACTTGACAAATTGTGTGCTCTAGTGTTGTTGGGTCTGGACTTCCTGCATCACCTTAAAAATGTGACTTTGGAGTATTCTTGTCCCCTCCCCCCATAATGGTTCAAAATGGAGGATCCCTAAAATCAGAACCCACATGCAGCCTCTCCACACTGAATATCGACCCCCCCCCCCCCACCCCATCTCCCTTCCTAAATCTGTCCTCAGACTGCAAACCTATTGCTACCAAGAGCAGGAGGTACAGCACAGCAGACCAAGATTTTATAAAGTCTGAGACCAAATGTCTGTTCGACAAAGGTATCATCGAACCTAGCACCAGCCCATGGAGAACACAAGTGGTAGTGGTAAAAGGGGAAAACAAATCCAAGCTAGTAATTGACTATATCCAAACTAGTAATCTGTACACAGTCCTGGACACATACCCCCTCCTCGAATTTTGGTCAAGGTGAATGAGATTGTGCAGAATTGGATTTATTCAACCATCAACCTGAAAGCTGCTTATCAACAGCTGCCAATCCGTTCTGAGGACCATCCATATATGGCATTTGAGGTTAACGGTCTATCAATTCTGCAGGGTCCCTTTTGGTATCACTAATGGGGCAAATGGACAGATTGGTGAATAGAATGGGTTGAAGGCTACCCTCCCCTACGATGACACCAACCTCCAGAGCTTTCTCCACACAGCAAAAGCCCTGAACCTCACTTATAACTCTGACAAATGCGTGTTCGGGACTAAACAAACATCTGGCCATCCTTGGCTACGTGGTGGAGAATGGCATCATTGGCCTCGATCTCATTAGGATGTGCCCCCTGTTAGAACTTCCCATTCCCAGGACCACAAAGACTTTGAGGAGATGCCTGGGGTTTTTCTCATATTACACCCAGTGGATCTCTCAATATGCTGATAAGGTTCACCCTCTCTTAAAAGCCACTAATTTCCCCCTCTCGGCTGAAGCCCAAACACCTTTTAACTACCTCCAGAATCACATTGTGAAAGCCACCATGCACACAGTGGATGAGACTGTTCCTTTCCAAGTGGAAAGTGATGCTTCGGGTGTAGCCCTGGCTGCTACCCTCAACCAGACGGCAGGCCAGTGGCATTTTTTTCTCAGACATTACAAGGCCACGAGCTCCGGAATCCATCTGCGGAAAAGGAGGCTCAAGCCATTGTAGAAGCCACGAGGCGCTGGAGACACTACCTGGATGGTAGGAAATTTACACTCCTCACTGACCAATGCTCGGTCACATTCATGTTTAATAATGTCAAGAGGGGAAAAATCAAAAATGACAAGATTGCCAGGTGGAGGATCGAACTCTCCACCTACAATTATGACATTGCCTATCAGCCAGGAGCCCTGAATGACCATCCAGATGCCTTATCCAGAGGAAGTTGTGCCTCTGCACACACCGGCCAACTGTGATCTCTGCATAATGAGCTCTGCCATCCAGGGGTTACCCAACATGGCTCATTTTGTCAAGGCGCGCAATCTACCCTACTCCATGGAGGATGTCAGGGAAATGACCAGGTCTTGCCAGGTCTGAGCGGAGTGCCAACCACACTTTTACCACCCCACAGAGGCGCACCTGATTAAGTTATCCAGGCCCTTCGAACAGCTCAGTGTCGATTTTAAGGGACCTCCCCCCTCCATGAACGGGAACACTTTCTCCCTCTCTATCATTGATGAGTACTCCTGCTTCCCGTTCACCATTCCATGTCCAGACACGTCCATTTCATCAGTCATAAAGGCCCTAGATTCCATTTTCGCCCTGTTCGGGTATCCCAGCTATATTCATAGCGACTGGGGCTCATCCTTTATGAGTGACGAGCTACATCAGTACCTGCTGGTGAGGGGCATCACATCCAGCAGGACTACTAGCTCCAACCCCAGGGGGAATGGGCAGGTTGAAAAGGAGAATGCCACAGATTGGAAGGCTGGAAAACTGACCATGAAGTCAAAATACCTTCCAAACTCATGCTGGCTCCATTCCATCCACTTACTACCATGTACCATGACTGATGTTACTCCTCATGAGTTCCTATTCACTTTGAAAAGAAGGTTGGCATCGGAAACGACACTCCCAACCTAGCTTACCACTCCTGGTCCAGTCCTCAGGAAGCACGTGAGGAGAAGCAAGACCGACCTCCTGGTGGAAAGGGTGTAACTGCTCCATGCCAATTTTATGTACGCCTATGGCGGGGAGAACATTGTCTCCATCAGGGACCTGGAACCTGCCAGAACAGAAGGACCATTGCCTCAAGTGCCCTGTGGGCCACGGAGCTCATTCTCACCACCCCCAGTCAGGGCCTCAGGGGATCTGGTTCAGGAGGAAAGTGCATCCCCCTCCACCATAGAGCCAGAGACCCAGCCTGGTTCTCCTCCTGGGGACCAGGAAATCCAAGGAGTCCAAGGTTTCCCGGTGCTAAGGCATTCCACCAGGATCTCCAGACCTTCGGACCACTTAAATCTGTAAATTTGTAAATAACTGTATATTTTTCAACTTTTTTTCTGAACCTATGTTCTCTGTCTTCATTTACAGACTCTAAATTCTACAGGAAGGGGTGAATGCAGTTAACTGGGATTCACTGGTAGGGTGTTGTGCTAATTGCTAGCCCTGCCTCCCAGCTCCACCCCGTCTGCTCACATATAATCCTGGTTTCCAGCCTAAACCCAGAACCATTCCGAAGACTACTGTGAAACCCTACCCATAATTTTTAACTAATAAAAGTGTTTGTTCTCCCTCCAGTTGTGAGAGCCTGCAGGCCAGCTCTAATACATATTTGATATGATCTTGCGAGCCAAATATAATTATATCACAGGCCAAATTTGGCCCGCGGGCCTGAGTTTGACATGTGTGCTCTACAGTATGGTATCATGCTGTTCTTGACCACAGTTACCTCAGTTAACTTACAACTCCCATAGATTTTGAAGGGTGAAAGGAAACCGGAACATCTGGAAGACAGGCAGAGGAAAAGCGTAAAAACTTCTTTCAGACAGTGCCGGATTCAAACCCCAGTTGCTGGCACTGTAATAGCATTGTGTTAAGTGCTGCGCTAACCATGCCACCCTCTGTTGTACGTTCTCTGTTCTATGTAACTGTGAGCTTCTGGGAATTAGTGACCTCCATCTATTGATTTGTTGCTTCTTCTACAAATGAACAGGTTCTGACAAACTATTCCACCTCATGCCTTAATAGCTAGGAGAAATATAAGCAACTAATGTTATTTAGATACTTAAATCCTATAACCATTAAGTCTTGGTTTTCAACTTTGTTTAAGAAAGTAATTTCAGTTATATAAAAATATATTATCAAAGCAACATGACTTACGCTATGGCACAATAAATAATCATTGTCAATTATTTCCATACATTGGCTGACACTCATGACACTGGTTGAATATTGGGATTCACAAGGCCAGTTATTAGCTATACTGGATTATTCACATATTTCTGAGGAACCTTCTAATCTGTGACACATATACACAAAATCAACTTGATCTGCGCATTTTAGAAATCTGGGGAAATAAATTATGATTGACTGTTTTTTTTGTAAAACCAGTGGCTTATTTACAAAGGAAAGGGGAACAAGTTGCGGTTGAGCAAACTGATAATTTGCTGTGTGATCTTGAAGCATCTGCATTAGTTCCTCTACCTCATTAGAAGTTTAAAATAAAATACAGTACAGAGAGAAGGAGATTTGTGCATTGAACTATTACTACTGTTTGCCTTGGCTTGCTGAGTGCAAATTGGCTGATTTATTTCTTGTATTGCAATAGTGTCTTTATTTCAAGGAGACTTAATTGGCACAGCACATGGTGTGAAAAGCATGACTAGAAACACATCTCTCCTTTCCTATTGACAAGAGAACCTGGTCCTTGAAGCTTAGTCACATTGATCTTTCTGCAAGTTTTGGTACAAATATTCTCCAAAATATTCTCAAGGCCATATGCCTTAAGGTTATCTGGCAACCTTGGAGGCAAAGCTTTTCCACTTTAGAGCAGAGATGACCACTGCTGTGATGAATCTGCCTTTTATGTACTTCTTGCAGAATTATTGACACATGATTAATCAAATTCAGTTAAGGAGGAGTAATTCCATAAAAAACACAAGGGCTGAGGAAAAAACTTAAAGAGTAGTCTATAAAAACATTGTGGTTCAATTTTCAGTCGGAGGAAATGGATTTACTCCAAGATGGTGTTCTAGAAACATTGCTGTAATTCAGTAACTTAAGCCTAAGAGAGAAGTCTGTATTTATATAGCAGCTCTCACGTCTTTAAATAACTTTAAAAATGCAATCACTGCTGCAATGCTAGAAACATTGTGGCAAATTTGTGTATAGAAAGATGCAAAAACTTGGCCTCAATAATTTTCTTGAGGAGATAAATATTGATAGGGATGCTTGTGCCTCCTCAAAATTATGCCAAAGGATCTTTAATATATACCTGACTGAATGAACAAAACTTTAGTTTAATATTACTTTGGAAAATGGTGCCTCCATTATTGTTGTACTCCCTTAGTGCTGTGTAGGATTCCCTTAATTTATATGTTTGATTCTCTTGAATGGATATTTCTTTAAAGTTTTTTCTCTTTATTCTTTTCAATATTTTTATTGGTTTCATCAAGTAAATGTTACATAGGTTCATAATAATAAAGTATTAACAAGTTGTAGCGATTACTTCGGTAGAGCTACTAAATCGACAAAAGATTCCTTATTTTAGTTTTACATGTTTCTTTTATATCCCCCACGTCCCAGGGTGGTGACGTCACTATGTGTTTGCTGCCAATCCGTGAAGCTGGGAGATTTAAATTAAACACATTGAGGGGCCCCGCGCCCTCTAGAAGGAGACACAGAAAACCAATGTGCCATTACTCGGCATGCAGCACCATGCATGTGCGGTCCATTAACCAGGTGAGTACCTAGCGGTCCGGCCTGCATCTCCACACGTTTGCTGAAGAGCCGCACCAGCGACAGTTTGTGATACCGCGCTGTGTGCCAGCTTGGCCCGCTACACCACCACCCCCAGAACCATCGCCTGAAATCAATATACTAGCCACATGCACCTTAGGCGGATGCCCTTGTCACCTGGGCTGGGGGCAATGAATGGGTGAAGTAGGATTCACATGGGCAGGCTTGAGTCTGTCCACACTGAACAGTTGTGAATGCCTCCCAATGTCCAAAGTATACACAACCCTGTCCTTCTTAATCACGCAGAAAAGGCCCTCATACAACTGTTGCTATGGTAATCCTGGGATCAGTCTGTGCACAAACACAAAGTCAGCATTGAGGACAGGTGGGGGCACATGCTGTTTAGGGGTTCCATGCCAGTTGTTTGGCATAGGTTTGCTAACTACGACACCATGTCGAAGCTGCTGAAGAACGTCCAGGTCAGAGTTGGGTGAGAAGTTAATGTCCCCGGAAACGAGAGGACCGAACCACAAACCATTTCCGTGGATGATGCAGGCATGTCTTCCTTACGTGTGGTGTGCACTCGCAGTAGATCCCATGGTAACTCATCAACCCAATTGGGACCTGTGAGTCGGACTTTGAGTGTGAACTTGAGTTGTCGGTGGAAATGTTCCACAAGGCTGTTGGACTGTGGGTGGTACACTGTAGTGTGATGCAGATGTGTGCCACAAAAGTTCGCAAGAGCAGTCCGTAACGCAGAGGTGAATTGCACTCTGATCTGAAGTTATGTGTGTCGGGACACCAAATCTTCAGATCCAATTGACAATGAATGCTCTGATGCATGTCTCAATGCCACTGGATGGCAACGGGATGGCTTCTGGTCAGTGCATGAATCGGTCTACGACCGTTAGGATGTATCTCATGGCTTGAGATACTGGCAATGGTCCGACCATTACACATGTTCAAAACGTTGGTGTACTGCCAGGAAAGGTTGGAGAGGTGCCTTGGTGTGCCGCTATATTTTTGTAGTCCAGCAGGAGGTACTCGTCCGGGCCCACTGTGCAACTGTTTTTTTCAGTCCATGGCATAGTATTTATTTGACATGAGCTTGATGGTTGTTCTGATGGATGGATGAGACAAGCTGTGTACTTGGTCAAAAAGACGTCGCCTCCAAGATGTGGAATCACCAGTCTAGGGTAGCCCAAAGACATGTCACACAGTAGGGTTAGGCCGCCCAGTTGTGGTGCCACCTGTTGTATGTCCAGTTAATAATGGTCGCACCGTATGCCTGAACATTGGGGTCCATGGCCTGTGCACTGGCTAATTCAGGAATATCAATGCCACCCTGAATATGAAGTACATATCAGCGGTCTGAACAGCATATCAGCGATGAGATTGTTTTCACCCGAGATATGGTGCATTTCCATCATGAATTTGGAAATGTATGATAAGTGATGCTGCTGCCTGGCCGACCATGGATCTGTTATTTTGCTGAAGGCAAAAATGAGCGAATTATGGTCTGTAAATACAGTGAAATGCTGACCCTCCAAAACATATCGGAAGTGCCGTGTGGCTAGATACAATACCAACAGTTCCCGGTCAAATGCACTATATTTAATCTCCGATGGCCATTGATGTCGGCTAAAGAAAGCGAGGGGTTAGCAATGGCCATCGATGTACTGCTCAAGAACTGCACCCATGACCATATCTGAGGCATCAGCGCTAAGTGTCAGGGAAGCGTTGGGATTAGGATGGGAGAGCATTGGTGCATTGGCCAAAATGTCTTTGGCAGTCTGCCTTTGTGGTCCAATTAACCTCCCTGTGCTTCGTGGTGAGGAGCTGAAAGAGTGGCCAAAGAATCTCAGTGGCTGCTGGAATGAACTGATAATAGAAGTTTATCACGCCCAAGAATTTCTGCAGTCCCTTAACCATGGTCGCCTTTGGAAAAGCATGGACTGCATCTACTTTGCTAGATAAGGGAAAGACACCCTTGGCCATGATTTTGTGCCCCAAGAAGTCAATGGTTGACTTGCCAAATTGACATTTGCTGGAGTTAATGGTAAGTGCAAATTCTTCCTGCCATTGGAACAGACGGCACAAGTGCAGGTGGTGATCCTGCTTATTCTTATTGGTGATGAAGATGTCATCTAAGTAGATGTAAGCGAACTCTAAATCCCTGCCCAAAGCATCCATAAGCTGCTGGAACATTTGAGCGGCATTCTTCAACCCAAATGGCATCCTAAGGAATTCAAAAAGCCCAAAATAGACAATAGACAATAGGCCAATTGACCAGTGGAGCCAGCACCACCATTTTTCAGATCATGGCTGATCATGCTCCTTCAGTAACCATTCCCTGCCTTATCCCCATAACCCTTAACTCCTCTGCCCACAAGAGCCTTATCTAACTCCCTTTTGAACATATCCAGTGAATCTGCCCCCACCACACTCTGCAGCAAAGCATTCCACAGATTCACACTACTCTGAGTAAAGAAATTTCTCATCTCTGTCCTAAAGGGCCTTCCCTGTATTCTTAAACTATGCCCTCTTGTCCTAGTCTCTCCCAACATTGGGAACATGTTATCCAATTTCACCCTGTCTAGCCCCTTGATAATCTTATATACCTCAATCATGTGTCCCCTGATCCTTCTAAACTCCATCGCATATAAGCCCAGTCTTTCCAACCTTTCAGCGTATGTCAATCCTACCATCCCGGGAACTAACCTTGTAAATCTGCGCTGCCCTCCTTCTATAGCGAGTATGTCCTTCCTCAAATTTGGGGACCAGAACTGGATGCATTATTCCAGGTGAGGTCTCACCAGGGCCCAGTACAACTGCAGGAGGGCATCTCTGCTCCTATACTTCAATCCCCTCTTTATGAAAGCCAACATGCCATTCTCTTCACAGCTTGCTGAACCTGCATGATAGCTTTTAGTGACTGGTGTGCAAGTACACCTAGATCCCTTTTACTAACCCCATTCCCTAGCTTGACTCATACTCTGCTCTCTTATTACTGCCACCAAAATGGATAACCTCACATTTGCTCACATTGAACTTCGTCTTCCATTCCTCTGCCCACTCCCCCAACCTGTCCAAATCCCTCTGCATTTTCCTGACATCCTCCTCACACTTTACACTGCCACCCAGCTTAGTATCATCTGCTAATTTGCTAATGTTGTTAATAATCCCTTCATCCAAATCATTTATATAAATGATAAACAACTGAGGACCCAACACCAAGCCCTGTGGTACCCCACTCATCACATCCTGCCATCCTGAAAATGGCCCGTTTATCCCAATTGCCATTTTAGGAATGTCATCCTTATCAACTGGGATTTGACGCTATCCCTTAACAAGATCAACTTTGGAGAAAACATGACAATTGTGCAGATGGGCAATGAATTCTTGTGTATGAGGAATAGGGTTTCTGTTGGGTGTAGTTATATTATTGAGCTTGCGGTAATCGCTGCAAGGTCTCCATCCACTGGTGTTCTTGGGTAGCATGTGTAACAGCAATGCCCAAGGACTGTTGGAACACCAATTCTTCTATTACAGTAAGTTCTGCCTTTACCTCTGCAGCTTATCAGGTGGAAGATGACGAGCCCTGGCGTAAATTGGCAGGCCTGAGGTGTCAATGTAATGGGACAGACCATTTTGGAGGTATTGAAATTAAGAGAGAGAATACCGGGAAATTCGCTGAACAGGACAGTATAGGCGCCTTTGTGCAGGGTATGGACCCCAAGCTGGGAAACTCTCCCTATGCTGCATACCAGCAGGTACGTTTGAAAAGTGGTGGCATTAGCTAATTTCCTCCACTTGACGTCGACCACCAAGTCATGGGATCTTAAAAAATCTGCATCCATAATGGGCTGTGCGACAGAAGCCAAAATGCAATCCCAATGGAATGTCGCCCCTCCTATCCGATTCATGGCGCATCGTGTCCCAAAGCTGGGAACGATAATCTCATTTGTTGCTTGAAGAGCCAGGTGTTGTCGCTTATGTGTCTTCTCAAAATAATTCGGCAGGAATAAGCTGGCCTCAGCGTCCATGTTTCTCGAGAAACTTGCATTTACCAATGCCATCTTAAAGATACAGGAGGCCAGTACTCGTGCCAGCTGCTGAGGCCACTACTGGCAGCTGGCTCTGTCGTTTTCCGCCTTTTTGTTGTTGTAGCTACATGGTGGGACACATCTATGGGCATTTTTCTCCTAACGGCAATGGTAAAATCACCAATCTTGTCACCTGTCAGTACATTCCTCCTGTTTTGTTTGAACAGCGGACATAGGAGGCTCATAGGGCACGGGAGATGTATCTACTGTGAATACAGCCTGTCTGTGAGCAGACTCTTACATTGGTGTATGGTATAGTCTGTCAGCCTCCCGGGCTATGTCATGGGGATGGCGGATATCCACGTTAGCTATTGGTATTGAGGCACGACCCGGGAGTTTCAACAGGAATAGGGTATCAAAAAGCAAGCAATGAGAATGACCATCCGCTAACATGAGCATCTCATTCATCAGATCAGATGGATTCCTGTCACCCAGCCCTTCCATATTCAAAAGCCGCATGCCGCGCTCGTGCCTGGTCAATTCCAGTGTGTCCAGGAGAAATTAGCGGAACCTGGTGTACTGGTTGTCCGCCAGGTGGTGGGTAATAAATTCACTCACTTTAGCTGCCATAGCAGCATCCAATATACCCATGACGTGCCAAAATTTCGTGCCCTCTGTCGTTAAGACGAAATTGGGTTTCAGCCTGATTAAGCCATACCTGACATTGATGAGACCAAAAGGGAGGCAAGTGAAGTCCCACCACATTAACTGCAGCCGTGGTGGCAGCTGTTGCGTCCATGATAACTGTAGATTCAAGCTTTGCTTGAATCTTGCAGTCGGGGTCACCAATTGTAGCGACTACTTCAGTAGAGCTACTAAATCAATACACATATACCGGATTAGTCAACAAAAGACTCTATTTGAGATTTACATGCTTCTTTTATATCCCTCCCATCCCAGGCTCCAAGGGACGGGGTGGTGACGTTATTATGCGTTTGCCGCAGATCTGCGGGGCTAGCAGGTTTAAATTAGACACAGTGGGGGCCCTGCACCCTCCAGAAGGAGGCACAGCAACCAACATGCCGTTACTCAGCACACAGCACCGCGCGTGTGCGGTCCACACGTTTACTGAAGAGCCGTACCAGCGACAGTTCATGATAATGTGCTGTGTGCCTATTCGGCCCACTACACTGTGGTACAAAGTCACATAGAGTAATAAAAACGGTGTTGAGGTCTACATTATATTGAAAAGTAAAGAAAAATACCCTAAAAAAAGAACACTACTAATTATTAACAGAGGTTACAGGCTAAACATAAGCAGTGCACTACCTGATAATAATCTTGAATTGATCTTGAATACAATCTTCTTGATTTAAAGGTTAAAGTGTTACTGAACAGAAACTGAAAGGCATTATGATCTGAATCCACCTTATCTAAATGATTTCTAGACTGATTGCGGGGATGGCCGAACTGATGCACGAGTCAATTAGGACTAGGATATGGAAGAAAGAAACAGGATTGGTTGGAAAATATCATACAGGCTAGATACTGGAAGGATATTCCTGATTGCCTCATGATATGTTGTCTGGCATTTAGAACCAAGATCACAAGAAATTTGTGCACTTAGAGAGATAGATCTTGTGTAATTCTCCACCACAGAAGACAGCAGAGGCCAAATAATTAAAGACATATTCAAGGATGTATATTTATTTATACTAAATCAAGTGAAAGAAGATGGGAGTGGAAAATATAGGTTATTGAAGCTCATTGATCGGTGGAGAAGGCTAAAGGTATGAATAGTCTGCTCTTCTCCCATTTTTTATGTCTCTATGTTTAAACAATTGGCTATTTTAACTTTTATTATAGCAACAAAGATTCCTGAAAGATAAATTTGAAGTATATTCAGCTTTAAGTTTATTTGTTATTATTTTATAATCACCTCAGCTTCCCAGTTTTGTTTTCTTGTTTCCACATCAGGGAGTGGATTTACTTTAAGGAGCATCGAAAAGGGAAAACAAAACATAATTAACAATTACAGCACGGAAACAGGCCATTAGGCCCTTCTAGTCCGCACCGAACCAAACACCCCTTTCTAGTCCCACCTCCCTGCACAATGCCCATAACCCTCCATCTTCTTCTCATCCATATACCTGTCCAACCTTTTCTTAAATAATACAATTGACTCCGCCGCCACTATTTCTCCCGGAAGCTCATTCCACACGGCTACCACTCTCTGAGTAAAGAAGTTCCCCCTCATGTTACCTCTAAACTTCTGCCCCTTAATTCTTAACTCATGTCCTCTTGTTTTAATCTTTCCTCCTCTTAACGGAAATAGTCTATCCACATCCACTCTGTCTATCCCTTTCATAATCTTAAATACTTCTATCAAATCCCCTCTCAACCTTCTACGCTCCAAAGAATAAAGACCTAATCTGCCCAATCTCTCCCTATACTCTAGATGCTTAAACCCAGGTAACATTCTGGTAAACCTTCTCTGCACTCTCTCCACTCTGTTTATATCCTTCCTATAATTAGGCGACCAGAACTGCACACAGAACTCCAAATTAGGCCGCACCAACGTCTTATACAATCTCAACATCACCTCCCAACTCCTATATTCCATGCAATGATTGATAAAGGCCAGCATACTAAAAGCCTTCTTCACCACCCTATTCACGTGAGTTTCCATCTTCAGGGAGCGATGTACCGTTACTCCTAAATCTTTCTGCTCTTCTGTATTCATCAATGCTCTTCCATTTACCACGTATGTCCTATTCTGATTCTTCTTACCAAAATGAAGCACCTCACACTTAATACAGTTGGAAAGGTTTGGAGAGGCAATTTGAGAGCTAAGGACCTAGTCGGCAACAACAGGAGCTCCAATGGCAGAAGAGTAGTAAAAGAAGCCAAAATAAGAGAGGTCCTCTTGGGCTGGAGAAAGATTGAGGATTTAAAACTCATTTTATTGGGAATCAATATACAGTGAGCACAGAGGTGATGAGCAATTGGAACTTGCATTCAAGTTAAATTTTGGCCATCGGTGGACTAATAGTAATATCTTCTGTCTGCTTGATATATTTCTACCAGTGCGAGCCTCCAAAGGTAACTCAATTGAAAATGGTAGCCTCCAAATTCTTGCCTCAAAGCCATGATTATCACCGGCAATAAACAGCAAAAAGGTAGTAAATGCATGAAATATCTCCCCATTTCTGTGCCTTTTGGTTTGGACATTCTAATAGGAGATGAGTTTTTCTTTGATTGTCAAAAATTGCATTAAACTTGATACTCCGAACATTAAAAAAGTTCAGAACACTGGCTGACATTTCCCATGATTCCCTCATGTATAAAACTAGGAATATTTTCATCAAAGGGAGGGGATGCAGCCATTTGATATTCCCGAAGTGTTTGAGAGAATGATTGGTGAAAGGCTCTGATTTTACTAATGAGCAAATCACTAAAAAGAACACAGAGAAATAAACATGAAAAATGAATCTGTATATATTTTTCTCTATAAATGGTTATTGAAATGTGGAATTAACCCCACAAGTAGAAGTTGAATTGTAATCAATTGCAAAATTCCAGTTGAATTAAACAAAGAGAAAAAAAATAAACAAGGGAAAAGCAATTGGGCTCTGATGAAAACCTTTGAAGTGAGGTTGGGATTAGCAAACCAAAATAAGATAAGTGACCTTCTTTTGTGGTGAGATTTTATAGTACTTCAGTTTTCTTGTTTTATTGGCATCCTAACTCTTCTTTCTTCTTTGGCTTGGCTTCACGGACGAAGATTTACGGAGGGGTAATGTCCACGTCTGCTGCAGGCTCATTGGTGACTGACAAGTCCGATGCAGGACAGGCAGGCACGGTTGCAGTGGTTGCAGGGGAAAATTGGTGGGTTGGGGTTGGGTGTTGGGTTTTTCCTCCTTTGTCTTTTGTCAGTGAAGTGGGCTCTGTGGTCTTCTTCCTAACTAACACATGGTATATTCTCAAGCTCAGGCATTTCACTCCATTCACACAATTACATTTCACAATAGCAGGCCAATCCTATTTGGCATGCAGATGGGTGTTTGAAAAGGGCTGACTTCACCATTATTGTCTTCTTCAAGGATATGTCCTGAGTTGGAATCTAATCATAGCCAAAACTACCAAGCATTTCCAGTTTCAAATTATGGAAATAGAGACAGATTACAACATTGATGTAATGCAGGTGACGTTGCATGAACTTTCATTTGGCTACATTCAGTTTTACCCAAATTCTACAAATTAGTCCATAGAAATATATGGGAACATTGAATTCATATTTTTATGTGGCTCACAAAATTCATTGCTTCCTTCATCCCACACATCATACCACCTCAACCTTAAAATCCAGAATTTTTTCTTTGTCCCTGTGTTCACTATATCACTCTTATCTTTGTTGGGAGAAATAATAAGTGCCCCATCCTTAAGAAAATTTGCTACTGAATCATTTTTACCTCTGATGTTCAGAATGTATAGTTGGCAACAAGGTTCATTTTGAAGGGTTATTAAATATCTGTCAGGCTTGTGTGAATTTCTCCCCTTACGTTAACAACCAATGGATGCCAGACATTTTATTTTACTGTCCTAATTTATTGAGATTTATGTTGTAATGCTAGTTGGATTGTCACAGTAGGCATAGTGCAGCGCTCAGGCAATGAGAGGGTGACAGGACAAGTCATCAAAACTGCAGCAGTTAAAACATGACTTCCTCTAAAGACCTGCAGGCATAAGCTGAATTGGCAGTCCTGTCTTATCTAATATTCATTCAACATCAGGAAGGGTAATGTGTTGGTACTGTGAGCTTTTAAAAAATGATGTATTGATTTACAGGACTTCACTTCTTTTAAGGGTTTTATTTTACTGTTTTTTGGACAACTGAATATGCCCCGTATTTAATGGTATCCTTAACCAAAAATGGTACTTTCAGCTGATTTTCCTTGTTAATCTCGCAAACCATTTCTTTGGAAATGTGGGGACTTTGGAAAAATTTGTGTACTCTTGGAAAATAGCAATTATATTTCTGCAATTCAGGTAGATTAATCAGTACCTATGGCAGGCTATTAACCCAGTAAATTGGCAAAGTTTGAATTATTGAAGAGTCGTCAGCATAACTCTCACACCCAGTCAAGTGTCAGAAATCTTTAATTACTTCCATTTGCTGAATGAAAGTGGAACAATGTGGTCTCTCAGTTTCAAACTGAAAACTACTTTAGATCAGACAGCCAAAGCTAGCTGAACATAGTTGTTATATATACCAGATGTTCATAAACTGACTTCTCGTTATCTGGGATCTTCAATGGAGCATCACTGAGTGTGACAGTCCAATGTAGCATGTGTGTTTATGTGTACACCTTTAAAAACTGTCTGCGCCATTTCACAGACAGAATAACCATCACAAGGTGAAGGGCCTATTTTTGTGCTGTTCAACTCAATGTGGGGTGACTTCTCATTCAATATTATCCTTTGCTATCAGTTCAAAGCTGTTTGTCTTCACTAGAGGATGTTTGGTTGGAAGCTTCTATTTAATAGCACCTACAGGTGCTACATTGGTAAGTAATTTGGAATATTGAGGAAGTCACAAAGTAGCATACAAATGCTAAGAAAAAGAGAATGTGTTTTTCTGGATAAAGTAGTAATTGCAGGATATGTTGGTGAGTTAATAAAATATGAGAGATCACAGTCATGAACTCAACATGTGGGATGGTTGGAGAGCAATTATACCAGTGGTTCTCAACCTTTTTCTTTCCACCCACATACCACTTTAAGTATTCCCTAAGCCATCGGTGCTCTGTGGTTAGTAAGGGATTGCTTAATTTGGTATGTGGGTGGAAAGATAAAGGTTGAAAACCACTGTTTAATCGTAACTAAATGACTCGTTATGTGCATGGTTTCATAACTCCAAAGGAAATGGGCCAATGACAATTTTTCTCAAGCAAAATATTTCAGTAGCAATTGGGTGATTCTCAACCATCCCTTCCCACTCACAGACCACCTTAAGAAATCCCTTACTGTGGTGGTACACCACCGGCCTACTGCAGGGGGGAACCTCTGTACTTGCAGGAGTGTAACGGGACAGCACAACACCTAGCCGGCTGTCAATCAATTGGCCTGAATGGATCAAGCCCCACCCGGTCGGATGTCAATCAATCTCCAGGATATAAGCCTGCGCCGGCCTCCCGAGGCCTCACTCAGAGTTGCAGCAGCCACAGCCAGCCTTGCTCTATGGAAGTCTTTGTGGATTAAAGCCTGTTGTACAGTCTTTACCTTGTATGTGTCTGATTCTGTCTAACAACGCACCACAATTTAATCCACAAAATTTTCCCACAGCTGCCATGGAAAAACTCCTGTGCGCAGGGAGCCTCGAAGTCAACCCACACCATCTGGAAGCCTAGACACGCTTTGAGATCTGGCAGCACACAGTCGAGGCAATCATCGAGGCACACGAGGGTGACATCCTGGACTCCAATCAGAAGAGGTTGGTCCTACTCCGGTCAAAGCTGGGTCCCTGCGCCTTCCAGGTAACCAAAGGCTGCTCCATGTACAAGAGCACAATGGACAGTCTTGAAAACTTGTACAAGCCCCCCATGAATGTGGTCTGTGCAAGGTACCTCCTCAACACCTGAGCCCAGCAACCCGGGGAGATGACTGAGTCTTACCTGGGACACTTGCGAGAGTTGGCCCGACCGTGTCTGGTTGAACCCGGGGTAGGTGTAGAGGAGGTCGAGAGGATGATCTGGAACACCTTTGTCCGAGGGCTACACTCGAGGGCCATCCGGCAGAAGCTGCTGGAAGACAACATCTATGCCCTAACCAGGACTGTGGAAGTGGTCCAAACCCTGGAAGCAGCAGCCCTGTGTGTCGAAGCCTTCAATTCCAGGTTTCCCCAGGCTCCCTCATGGCCCTTTCACACTGCAGCTACAGCCCCAGGCCGAGCACCAGCAGGAGCACCCACCACACCACGCCATCCTCCAACCCAGGACGACGCTGACCGGGCATACATCCCTGCCCCAGGCAGCCCTGCGGCACACAGGGCCTCCTTGATCACCAGGGTCCCGCTTCAGCTTTAGGAGATGAAACCGCCCACCCCCCACCCATCCAATATGATCCCGGTCCCCCTGGCCTTTCCTCCGCGCGGCACCACACCAGCCACACACACCCCTGCCGCCAAACCCCCCCCCCCCCACTTCCCCTCCGACCAGTGACCAGGAGCCAGACCTACAACAGCCACAGAGATCCCGGCGGCTGCCGAATCGTCTCAACCTGTAAATATTGTATGAACATAGTGGGTGCGATTCCTTGTTACTGCCCCCACCCCGGGACAATTTTAAAGAAGGGGGTGAATGTGGTGGTACACCACTGGTCTACTGCAGGGGGCAACCTCTGTACCTGCAGGAGTGTAAGGGGACAAGACAACACCTGACCGGCTGTCAATCAATTGGCCTGAATGGATCAAGCCCCACCCAGTCAGGTGTCAATCACCCTCAGGGATATAAGCCTGCGCCGCCCTCCCGAGGCCTCACTCAGAGTTGCTGCAGCCACAGCCAGCTTGGCTCTGTGGAAGTCTTTGTGGATTAAAGCCTGTTGTACAGTCTTTACCTTATGTGTGTCTGATTCTGTCTAACAGCGCACCACACTTACCAATCACAGAGCACCAATGGCATAGGGATTACTTAAAGTGGTATGTGAGAGGAAAGAAAAAGGTTGAGAACCACTGAATTCTACCATTGAATCCTGGAGAAGAAGACAGAAGTTCAAATTCAAATTCATTGTCACATGCAACAATAAATGCAGTGAATCAGAACTGAGGGCAATGGGTGGAGGAGAATAATTGCAGGTTATACTAAAACTGGTAATAGGCCAGGAAAAGATCAAACACTAAAGAGTTTGTTAGAGTTGCAAACCAAAAACAAGGGCACTCAAAAAATCATTGCAAGAATTCCAAAAGGAGATTTTAATCCTGCGCCTTCAAACATAATGGCAGTGCCAATGAGCAGAAGAGACAAAGGGGGAATGTATAATGAATTTCAAAGCACAGGCTAAAGGAAGCAGCTTCAGACCAGATTCTGCAGGATTGTTTGACATGCAGGCTGGGATGTGAGAGAATTCAAGTGCAACTGTTTAACGTACTAGATCTGACACATGGCAAAGAGTACAGAGTAGCCTGGCATGTGAAAAAGACATTGAAAAATATAATTCCGTTTCAATGAGGAGATGCAGGCAAAGAGCAAACACATAATGATGGTAAAGGTGGCATGGTCTTCTTCATGACCTAGCCACATGGATGCTTTTGGCAGCTATAGCAGGAAAACAGTAGGTTTTGTGAGTGCCAGAGGTGGGAAAATTGCAGAAAGCCCTGTCAATAGTTGCTTTCAGGTGCATTCTTGGCGAAGAATGCACCTGCAGAAGCGAATATAGCCCTGTGGAATGGTCATTCAGGTGGCAGCCCTGAAGGCACTGCGCTGTCCACCTGAAAGAGACAGCTGCAGGAGAGGTGCCTTGGAACGCACTCCGGCTCCTGTCCCTTCAGGACGTCGGGGCAGGGGCAGCTGGTGCAGGACGTCAGGGGCAGGGCGGCCGGTGTGGAACTATGGAGTAGGGGCTGCTGGCACGGGACGTCAGGGCTGGGGCGGCAGGTGCGGGACCGGGGCAGGGGCTGCCGGCGTGAAACTACAGGGTAGGGGCTGCCGGCACAGGACATCAGGGCTGGGGCAGCAGGCACGGGACCGGGGCAGAGGCTGCTGGCGCAGGACGTCCCCCGCCTGCCGCCCCACCCCTGACGTCCCGTGCCGACTGCCCCTGCCCTGATGTCCTGCGCTGGAGGGTAGGGGCAGCGGGGAGGGGGGCTGTCAGGCAACAGGGAGTTGGGTCGTCGGCTGATTATCATTAGCCTGCCCCTTAGCAGCTGCTTTCAGGCTGCTGCATTCAGGTACCTAGGGGGACTTCAGTGCTCAGGCAATTATCCCTCCCAGAGGAGCATTAAAAAGTGTGCCTCAGAGGGGTCTCCTACACTTTCAGGTGGTCTCCCCATAGCCGCATAGGGATAGAATATGCAGCTTTACATCGGGGTATTCTGGCCACCTGAAAGAGCCTATAGAAATCATCTGACCTCAGAATTACTATTCAAGAATACATAATACCAAATTTAGCATAACGCAGAGCTGAGCAGGACTGGGAAGGAATAAATTATTGGCAAAGTCTGTTGTCTCTGTTTACATAAGATGCAAGGGAACCAAGTACAACAGTCTCATCAAGGTACCATCCATTTGCTAGGATCAGAGATGGAGTCATATACAATAAAAGGAACTTGTGGGAAACACAAGAACTACAGATGCTGAAACCTTGAATGAACAAGGCTGGAGGAAGTTAGTATGTCAGACAGTATCATTGGAGAGAAATGGTCAGTGAACATTTTGGGTCTAAACCCTTTGTCGAGACTAAACCAATGATATCGTCAATGGGAGATGATGTCCTAATGGTGGTTGGTGGTCTAGGGATTGATCCAAGGAGATGTTTGAGAGCTGCCGAATGGTCTTCCATTTGGTAGAAGTCTGTTCACTGCACCTCAACAACTCTGCTCTTGTCTGCAAGTTTGTCAGTGGGCTTGGGATTGGTAGCATAAAGAGTAAAGAGCAGTGCTTTTTGGAGTTGCATTGAGGTTTTGAGTGGATAAGGAGGGTGAGAATTTATGAACTCTAACAGTTCACCTAAAGATGGAATTAAAACAATACATTGAACAAAGAACATGGGAATGAAAAGCACAGGATCAGGCCTTTCAGTCGACATGCCTGCACCAATAACAGTGCTCAATCGAAATAAATCTTTGCTGCTTGGATGAAATATATATCCCTTTATTTTCTAAATAGTCATGTGCTTTTCTAATCACTTCTTGGATGCTACTATTGCATCTGCTTCCAGCACTACTCTTGGAAGCCCATTCCAGGTACCCCCAATCTGTTAAAGAAAACTTGCCTCACTCATCACCTTTAAATTTCCTCCTCCTCTCTGTTGATTACAATCAACAGGGCTCCTGTGTTGGTGAGGGGACAGGTAGAAGATTTGAGGGTTCAATGAGCGATGAACCTGGACACGTGTTAATATGAAATCGTGCAATTATTAACACATGAAATTGAGTACAAATAAAAGACAACACATCTGCATGCAAACTCATCTTGCTCACATTCAGGTTAACTAAACTATACATATTATATTGAGAGTTAAAACAAACAGTACCTGCCACCCCTCTCCTAATGCACGGTTACAGCACACTGATTAACAAAGTGCAAGTCTAGTGGCCTATCTGATGACACTATCTTACACAAGTGGCAATAAATGACACTGGAATCAGTAGAGTCAGGAATCAGTACCTTTGTTGTGCTTAACCACAGCTTTTATAGTTCCCACTGCACGTTTCACCCTGAGCCTTCTGGGATGCGGTAATGACGTCACTTTCCCGTGTTGGGTTCCATAAAAAGTGCAGGCTCTTATTTACTTTTCCTAATTGCCGGTGCCTGACCTGTGGCTGGAGGACTGGGATGTCGTTGGAGGCTATGCACTCTGGTAATGCGCTTGCTTAACTGTTGTGGCTGTGCGCGATTCTGTTGTATGCGTGGGGCTCCCGCTACACCACCCCATCCCCCAAAATCGTGGCTGCCAGATGCAGGTCCGTGCTGGTAGTTCAGCCTGGGGCATCCTCTTGGTCGTTTCAGAGGTGACGTGATCAGTCTTGAAAGGTCAGTGTGTGCCGGTTTCAGTCGTTCAATGGTGAACATACACTCTTGGCCCCCAATGTCCAATGTAAATACTACACCTTCTTGCCTGATTACCCTAAAGGGCCTCTCATATTGGCATTGAAATGCTGAGCATTTCTGACCTTTCCTAACCATCACGAATTCCGCAGTCAGTAGGTCGTGCAGCACCTGATGTTTGGAACTCCCATTAAAAACCGTGGGATAGGGTTGTTTTGCCCTATTGCTATCTCTCACAAGACATAAAATATCCAGGTCAGCTGTCCGATTTATGTTTCTATTGAAATGTATGTCACCTGGAATGGATAGTGGAGTTCCATAGATCATCTCAGAAGATGAAACTGGCAATCCTTCTTTTGGTGCCGTACGTATTCCCAATAACACCCACGGTAATTCATCCATCCAGTTCGGCCCCTGCAACCTTGCCTTAAGTGCCGACTTTAAATGCCTATGGAACCGTTCCACAAGTCCATTTGACTGAGGATGATAGGCGGTTGTGTGGTGTAATTTACTTCCACAGAAGTTTGAAATCTGTGTCCACAGGTGGGAAGTAAACTGCGTCCCTCTATCCGAAGTGATGTGAGTAGGTACACCAAATCGTGCAACCCAATTAAAAATAAAGGACCATGCACACGTCTCCGTGTCTGCTGCCTGCATAGGGATTACCTCCAGCCAACGACTAAATCGGTCCATAATGGTAAATAAATATCTCATCCCTTGACAGACCGGCAAAGGTCCAAGTACATCCACGTGGATGTACTGAAATTTTGCTGAAATTTAATTGAATGAATATGTAGATAGTTATTGTTACAGGTTTGTAGCTTTATGTAAATGCGTGGTTCATTACTCATAGAGCTTTATACATTTGGGTATGACTTCTGTTACAATGAGGTTGTTAATTGAGTGTCATTCTTCAATAAAGGATTTTCACATTGTATTTTTTCATGTTTCCTCATTAAATAGAAAAAAAGCCATTCAGCCCATTGACTCTATGGTGAGTTCAGGATCATTTCACATCCATCCCATTCAATTTCCCCATGAATTTTCATAAAACATATTGTCTCTCACATGCCCGTTAACTTTTTTTGAATTCTCTTACACCCACCTACATTTAGCAACTTACAGTTGCAAATTAACCTACCAGCATGGTCATTATGACCAGGGAAACCTATGGGAAACCCATGCAGTGACAGGGAGAATGTATATACTCCACAAAGGTAACGACTAAGGTCAAAATTGAACCTGAGTTGGAGGAGCTGTACAACAGCAGCTCTCTCTGCTGCACCATTGTTCAATGGGATGATTTCTCTCTTTATTATTAGTTTTACCAAACGGCAATATGGATGGATGTGCAGTAGAGGTGAAAATTCAACCAAATGAAGAAGAGTGGGCAGATGAGAGAAAAATATTAATTTTTCTGTACAAATTATTCTCCAAATTATGCATTTTCCACTGAAATGTTGTGAAATACAGCTGTAAGGAGATTCTAAGCATTTTAATTATCACCAAGAATGTATATTTATATCATTATGTGAGAAACAAAATGGAATGTTTGTCTTCTAATGAAGGGTGCAGGGAACAACAAATTGCCATTTTCATTTGATCTGCTCCCAAGCTTAAAGCAATTTATATTTTTGAAAGACATGACTCTTTTCAATGTGAATTCTGTCATTGTAAAAAGTGTTGAAATAACTGAAGATGACATTGAAAAGAATCCGTGTTTCAATGGTGTGACATTTCAATCCCAAGATTTTCCACAGGGCCGTGGATGTGGGAGGTGGGACGTCAGCTGCCAAGCAGCACAAGCTCAGTACTCTGCCGGATCAAAGGGCTGATTTGATTGAAGTTTTCACGACATTAAGAAGAACTGAAAGGATAGATAGAGAGAAACTAGTTTTTTGCTGGTTTGGAAATCTGTGCACTGGGAATACAGTCTAAATATTTAAGCCAAGTCTTTTACGAATGTAGTCAAGAAATATTTTTAAATGGCCATGTGTTGCGGAAATTTGATGCTGTCTATCACAAGCAAGAATTGTTTGTTTTCATCTTGGGGTTAGTGGAATTTTGTTCACTAAACAGATTAAGGGGTATGGGATATACAGTATATGGAGGTAGATCCCAGATCAGAAATGGTTTTATTGAGGATCTAATGACCTCTTTCTATTCCTACATTCCTAATTTTATTTAAATAATACAGAAGAGATTCAGGCCTTGGAGGTACTTTGCTGGTTTGGGAGTGAGTAAACATAGCTATCAGACTAAAAAGATATTCCCGCTACCTTGCTTTAATGGCAAGGCATCTTCATAAAAGATAAACAGAAGGTAGATTTCTCTGTAAAAGTGTCCAGAGCATTTATAATACAGTATGGTGCTGTTTAGGCCCAGCAGATGGATGTCTCTGAAGAGAATTTCTCATCTTTATTAGAAGGAAGTGAGTAATTGGTATTTTTTTCTTATTTCACAAATAAACATTATTGTAATAAAAATATACACAGAGGAAAACAGTGAAATCCTTTATTTTACTCATTTGGTCTCATCCCATCAAAGGTGTTTCCACTTGTTCTACAGTTTTTCTTTCCAATGATGCTGCCTGACTTGCTGAATATTTCCAGAATTTTCTATTCCTTTTCATTAGTGTTGCTCCATTTATCCTTTTGGTTAATTTATTCATGAAGGGCATCCAAAAAGATTTTGATCTATTCAGCTCCAATAATGTCAGCTATGGTAAATTTAGTTGTTTCATCAAATACTTTCAACTGAAGTGTTGCAATAATGTCCTAACGAATAGCCACATAATTAACATTGGTAGTTCATAATCACTTCATAATAATAAAAGACCTGTGTGCATTTGGACAATAATGCCTACTCCTGGACAGTGAGTTGCAAGAAAAAGGTTCAAACTCTGCTGGATCTCTTTTTTTTTTGGCTTGGCTTCACGGACGAAGATTTATGGAGGGGTATGTCCATGTCTGCTGCAGGCTCGTTGGTGACTGACAAGTCCGATGCAGGACAGGCAGGCACGGTTGCAGCGGTTGCAAGGGAAAATTGGTTGGTTGGGGGTTGGGTGTTGGGTTTTTCCTCCTTTGTCTTTTGTCAGTGAGGTGGGCTCTGCGGACTTCTTCAAAGGAGGTTGCTGCCCGCCGAACTGTGAGGCGCCAAGATGCACAGTTGGAGTTGATATCAGCCTACTGGCAGTGGTCAATGTGGCAGGCACCAAGAGATTTCTTTAAGCAGTCCTTGTACCTCTTCTTTGGTGCACCTCTGTCTCGGTGGCCAGTGGAGAGCTCGCCATATAACACGATCTTGGGAAGGCGATGGTCCTCCATTCTGGAGACGTGACCCATCCAGCGCAGTTGGGTCTTTAGCAGCGTGGATTCGATGCTTGCGGACTCTGCCAGCTCGAGTACTTCGATGTTGGTGATTAAGTCATTCCAATGAATGTTGAGGATGGAGCGGAGACAGTGCTGATGGAAGCGTTCTAGGAGTCGTAGGTGATGCCGGTAGAGGACCCATGATTCAGAGCCGAACAGGAGCGTGGGTATGACAATGGCTCTGTACACGCTGATCTTTGTGTGTTTCTTCAAGTGGTTGTTTTTTCAGACTCTTTTGTGCAGTCTTCCAAAGGCGCTATTTGCCTTGGCGAGTCTGTTGTCTATCTCTTTGTCGATCCTTGCATCATCTGATGCAGCCGAGGTAGGTAAACTGGTTGAACGTTTTGAGTTCTGTGTGCCCGATGGAGATGTGGGGGAGCTGGCTGATGGAGGACCTCAGTTTTCTTCAATCTGACTTCCAGGCCAAACATTTTGGCAGTTTCCACAAAACAGGACGTCATGCGCTGGAGAGCTGGCTCTGAATGGGCAACTAAAGCGGCATTGTCTGCAAAGAGTAGTTCACGGACAAGTTGCTCTTGTGTCTTGGTGGATCTCTAATTTTATGTTTTATTATCATGGAGATTCTCCAGACCTGAGCAGAATGACAATCTGTCCAAGAAGAATATCGAGCATTGTCTCGCTGAGCACTGGAGCACCTCAGGGCTCTGTGCTCAATCCACTCCTGTTCACGCTACTGACCCACAACTGCATCACCAGATCTAGCTCCAATAGTGTCATCAAGTTTGCAAATAACACGCAGCAGTTGACCTCATCAGCAACAACGATGAGTCGCACTACAGAGAAGAGGTGGAAAATCTCATGAAATGGTGCAAGAGTTACCTGAGTATCAATGTGAACAAGATGAAGGAGATGATTGTGGACCTCAGGAAGATGAGGAATGACCAACCTCCACTACACCTCAACACCTCTGTCGTAGAAAGTGGTGAGCTCCAAGTTTCTTAACTGGTTCACTTAACTAGCGACCTATCGTGGACACTCAACATCTTCTCACAGGAGTATTAGAGCCAGCACTATCAGGATGAGGGACAGCTTCTTCTCACAGGCAGTGAGAATGCTGAACAACCAAAGGAATCATCCATAACTCCCATGTTTCTAAAACAACATGCATCTATCTATCTATCTATCTATCTATCTATCTATCTATCTATCTATCTATCTATCTATCTATCTATCTATTTGTATAAGCTAAAATACTTGTCTTGCATATGTACTGTTTGTCTGTATGTGTGTTATGTCAGTTTGTGTGTCTACATGTATTGCACCAAGGACTGGAGAACGCTGTTTCGTCAGGTTGTGTTTGTACAATCAAATGGCAATAAACTTGGTTTAAAGACCTAATCTTGACATAAAGAACAATAAAGCACAATATGGACCCTTCAGCCCATAGGGATGTGCCAACCTATGTAAATCTACTCCGCAATCAATCTAACCCTTCATCCCTCATGGCTCATAACCTTCTATTTTTCTTACATTCATGTGCCTATTTAAGATTATTTTAAATGTCCCTGTTGTACCAGGCTTTAACCAGCATTCCTAACAGTGCATTCCAGGCACCCTAACTGCATAAACATTCAACCTCTGGCATCAACCTAAACCTTAAATTTTCCTCCACTCACCTGAAACAGATGTCCTCTGGTATTGGCCTTTACCACTCAGATATAACCGCATTAAGTCATCTCTCGTTCTCCATCACTCCAAAGAGAAAAGCCTTTGCTCACTCAAATTTTCCTCATAAAACACCTTCTCTACTCCAGGAAGCATCATAGTAAATCTTCTCTTCAGCTCTCCAATGCTTCCACGTCCATCTTTTCATAAGGCAAACAAAACTGAACACAATACTCAAAGTGTGGTCTCACCAGAGTTTTGGAAATGTTGGAGTTCTTGAACTCAATCCAGTGACTGATGAAGGCCAGCACACCACACATCATCTCTCAACTTATGTGGTGACTTTGAGGGATTTATGGAGTTGGATCTCATCCCTCTGTTTCCTCCACACTGCTCAGAATCCTGCCATTAACATTATGCTCTGCCTTCAGATCCAATCTTCTGAAGTGCATTACTTCTAGATTGATCTCCATCGCCAATTCCCCGCCCAACTCTGGTTCCTGTCGACATTACATTCTAACCAAGAAGCAAATGGGTTTGAGATGGAAATTTCAGAGTTTAGACTCGGGAATTTCTCAATAGAGCAGTTGCTCAGCTATGAGTTTCACAGTGATTTACTGGGTCTGGTTGACAGTTACTCAAATTCAGGAACTGTCTGTGAATATCATCAGGAATATCTATAAACAGTTGTGGTTCAAATTGAAGAATAGGCTTTTAAATTTCACGGGATATATTCCAAACCTACCACCCACAGTCCAAAACAAACTGATAAAAAGCATATATAAATTATATTTTATTCACAAAATTTTTCAAGTTTGTTTGGACATTTTATTGATTTAATTTTGAGGACGTGCGGAGGATTTCCACAATAAACTGCAAAATACTGAGATGATATAGTTCTTCATATTTTGCTAAACACGTTAATTTAATGGTTAAACATAAATTGGTATTAGAAATTGCAGTGGCTGACTGTGGAAAATGTATTTGGGGAACCCAAATATATGTCATAAACATAGCTATTGCACTGCAATGATAAATAAAAACGATTGCTTCAAATTTTCCCAGAGATTACAATGAGGTGATGGAATGTTCTCATTCTCAATGTACAAACCAACAGCATTTGTTATGTAAAATCCGCAATTCAATTTAAAAGTAAATATAAATTTACATTTTGTATTATAGTAAAACTAAAGCTTTCAATGAGGATTGGTGTTTGTCAACTATCCTACAGACAATCTATTTTTCAGCGCAAGCAATAGCTGTTATGTAAGTATCTCATTCCAGCTGACAAATGAAATTTATACATTCATAAAGTGTTGCTGACAAAGGCTTGGAGAAACAGAAACGACGGTATGAGCTTCAAAGCTCCATTTTAAAGAGCTTATGAAAGCAATTGCTATCACACTTACTGAAATTCAATTCAATGAAGTGCAAGAGCTGTTTGTTTTAGTCTTGTGGATGGCACCATTACATTTTCTTCATTAATATCCAAAAATTTGTTTAATCCGTTCTAATCTGCTGAGCAGTCCTGAGTTTCCTCTGCACAATGTCACTGTGTGTTTTGGAGGAAGTAAACAAATGAACATTGGGTTAGGTTCTCTCGCTTATTAGAATGGTGTTCATCTCTCTTTGTCCTATAGTTTTTTTTTCTGACATGCTTTTTGGAGCAGTCTTATACGAAGAGCAGAAGTGAAAATAATCCAAGGAAGATCTATCTGGTTCACAATAAAGAAATCTGAAGCCCTTTTCAGCTCCAGCTGAGAAGTCAGCTCCTAGCACTTTGGAGAGGAGAAGCCCGTGGCAGAGCCTTGCCCAGCAGAAGCTGCTGGCTGTGCACGTGGACTGTTACAGCTGCCACTGACATTGTATGTTTATGAATATCAAAGACAATTTTTCGACCTGAGAATTATTAAAGAGAAAAACTTGAAGTTAATAAACTTGTTTACACATTTTACAAGAATCAAACTGCTGAAATCCACCTGCTGACAACAACCACAATTCCAAATATTTAACGTAAGTGAATTAAATCAAACAAAATTACTTACTTAGTGTCTTTCCACAGTCATTTGTTCCACAGATTTCAGTGGGACTCCTGTAATCATTCCAGGTTTATTTCCAGTCCAAGAGCTCAGAAGCCTGGGATGTTTGCTCTACCCCTTTGAACTCCATGGAGAGTCCACATGAACAACTCTCCGCATAGGCCACACAGCAGAAGGGGGAGCTGCTGAACCCAAGGACTTCCATGGAGAACCTGGGATGAATCCAGCAGAAATGCTTCTGGGCTGAAGATCAGGCTCACCGAAACAGGGGCATAGAAATTCATTTGTGCAACAGATGAAGATGAAGATAAATTCTCTGCGTCACTCTGAGAGTCAGTGCCAGTTATCACTATCATGCAATAGAAGACTAGCCTGTTCTCTCATGAAATTTCTGGCATACGTCTCATCCTGCAAAGCAGAATCTCTTGGAAGAACTTAGCAGATGAAGCAACATCAGTGGGAGAAATAGAATGTCTTGAAAGGTTAACCATTTCTTTTCTCCCACTCATGCTGCTCGACCCATTGAGTTCCTCCAGCAGATTGGGTTTTGCTTCATATTCCAGCAACTGCGGTCTCTCATACATGATTCATTTCTTTCAGATGTGTGCAGCAACCAAATGCAGTCTTCAGCAAAATTTGCAGCCATATCCGCTGAAGTAATGACCATCACTGGTCACCCACAGAACTCCCAGGTTTTACTAAGACAGAAGGTTCCAAATAAGCATTCTTCGAAGGGTCAGGAGCACCTCTCATGCATTCAAAATGCCCCACATCTCGCTGCAAAGACAAGTCTCAAGGAGATTGGCCCAAGCTGACATCTCAGTCACCACACAACCAAGTGAATTCAATAAGTTTCCTTCAGAATTTATTGGTCAGAGATGAAAGAAGGAATACTGCAACATAGAAGTGGTTCCTTGTTCGCCAGAGGACAAAATCCCGAAGGACAGGAGAAAGTCAAAAGAGACCACATCCAATGCTTCATCTGACTAGGCCTTGGAGGGAATCAATGTTTGGACCACTGATTTTACAGATTACCCTTCTACAAGATCACCTTCATTCACAGTTATGACCTCAAAAAAGCTCTTGTACAATTTTTAATTTAATAAAAAAATAGACATACAGCACTGTAACTGGCCAGTCAGGCCCTACAAGTCTGTGCCACCCAATTTACACCCCATTAACCTACACCCTGGTATATTTTTTTTGAAGAGTGGGAGAAAGCTCACACAAACACAGAGAGAACGTACAAACTCCTTACAGACAGCACAGATTTCAAACCCAGGTCTGGTCCCGATCGCTGGAGTTGTAAAGTTGTTCCACTAGCCACTAACCGCTAATAAGTAATGCAGATGCCCACACTACTCTCAAATCAAAGGGAAGATCACTTTCTGTCTCAGAAGCCAAACTTCGGAGCTCACAAGCCACCTCTGGTATTGTACTCATTACTGCTTTCAAAGGTCAAAGAAGGAAAACAACTGCAACCATCAGGCAAGTTTCATCAGGAGTTTGCAGGACAACAACCAATGATACAAGACAGGAACCTATCTTCAAACTGTTCGAGTAACTATAAGCTATAATTAGTTCTGACATTACAAGAACATCTGCACAAACACCATTGTCTTTGAAGAGAGGAACCTGCTGGTTCCCAGTGGGAGACCACTTAAGCGATATACTTCAGAAACTTAACAAGGCCATCACTGATTCTGATTCTTCTAATTAAAAAATACTTGATTAAATAATGTGACACTCACTAATACTACAAAGACACTTTTAAGCATAGGAAATCCTACTTCAAATTCACTGACGACATGGCTGGTTGTGCGCCAGGAATCAAACAACGATGAGTCAGAATACACAAAGGAGATTGAAAGTCCTGTGACCTAGTGCCAAGATAACCTCCTCCCTCTCTCCTGCCCTACCTTTTTAATTTAGGTGCCTGCTCTTTTTTTTTACTCATACCTTGATGAAAAACTCACGCCCGGAATATTGGTCACCCTTTACTTTCCACAGATACTACATGACCTGCTGAGTTTCTGCAGTACTTTTATGTATTGCACTAAAATCACAGCATCAGCAGGCTTGCCTGTTTAAAGATTACAATCTCTCTCTCTCTGTTAATGTCAATGTGATAAAGGTCATCATAGAATCCAGAGAGATCACATCCCTACCCAGATTAATGCCACTGAAGTGAAGTGAGTGGACACTTCTTGTGAGTAAACATTTCCATTGATCTGACTTGGCCAATCATGTTGATGCGATGGTCAAGAAAGTGCACTAATGCCTTTACTTTCTTAGAAAACTAAAGAAGTTCTGCATGTTCCCCGTGTTCCTCAACAACTTCTACAGGTGCACAATTAGAAGTAGATTTGCTGGATGCATCATTGTGTGATATGGGAACTGCTTGACTCAAGATCAGAAGAAGCTACAGAAAGTTGTACATACAGATCAGAATATCATGCAACTTCCCTCCCCCACCCCCCCCTCCACCCCCTTCATAGACTCCATCTGCATGAGGAAAGGCAGTCAACATACTGAAGGACCCATCACACCTCAGACACACTCCCCTCCCTTCAGGGAGAAGGTTCAAGACTGAAATCGAGCCTGAAAAGACATAAAGACAATTTCTGTCCCACAGCCATCAGGCTTCTGAATGAACCACAACAGTACTCTCAAACTACCCTTGCTTTGTCCCCATTTGATCTTTTTCTAGATTGTAACTTTATGCTCTGATCAAGTTCTGATTCAACATATAACCCAATTCCTTTTTTCAAGTTGCTATCGAATCTTCTTCTTCTATCTCCCTCCCATCACAAAAAAATGTTCTGAATGAAAACATTCTCATCTGCCCTCTGGTTTTATTGACAATCACCTTATAAGTCTATCCTCAGTTACTAGCTTCTTTACAACTGGAAAAAAAACTTGCATGAAGTACTCCATCAAAACCCCAAATATTATTGAACCTCTATTAAATCTCTATTTAATTTTCTCTGCTCTCAGGCATTAGTCTCAGCCACTTCAATCTCTCCATGCAGTGCTTATTTGCACCACATTTCCAGCCTGTCTTTCCTACATTACCTTCCTTTCTAATGTGTAATGGCCAGAATGCACCAGCTGGGAGCCTACTGGGCTGGCAAAACTTGCCTCAAGCCATCTGCATCTAGACAGCAAGGTAAACACTGTGTGGCCAGAGAGAATGAAGGTGACAGCAGCCTTTGCTCTATTTCCCCTGTTGATTTTGGGCTCTCTTCAGAAGCACCAATTATAGATGTAAGTGGCGTCAGTCGGCCTGCAATGCATTAATGCTCAGAGCGGGTGACAGGTGTTCAGTAGCAGAGGCAAGAAGTTGTTGCACTGAGCAGGTATCAGCTGTAGGCGGCTGCATTTCATGGTTCAGGAAACCAAGTCAAGTGCAGAGCCACACCATCTGGCTTAAGGACATTCATCACACACACGCACTTTGTAGCTGGCAGAGCGAGTCACAGAATGTGGTCAGCTACAGCCAGACTCAATACCCAAGTCTTCCATTTTCTCTGCTTTTGGCTGTCACATCTCAATTCTCTGCTGGAGTAGTTTGGGTCAGGGCTGTTAATCTGCTGAAGTGCTTTTAGAAACCATTTGAAAGGCTTTGAGAAGGCTCATCCACCCCCATTATCCTTCACTTCCCTTATCCTCTTCATGTGTTCTTACACAAAACTTTTCCCAGAAAAAACTCGGGCGCACCTTAAAAATCTATCTTTCTTACAAACTGTTAAATCTCTTTACCCAGTCCAGGAGAAAACCACCAACCTGAACTAGTAACATGTGTGTGTCTTTCAATAACACATGGCTTACCTTGCATCATTTTCGATTACTTTTTAATTTTTTTTTATAATGATACAGCATGGTGGAAGGCCTTTCTGGCTATTGAAAGTTGTGCTGTCCAATTACACCCAATTAACCTGCCAACCCTATACATTTTTGGAGGATGGAAAGGAGAACCCACACAGGTCTCAGGAAGAATGTACAATCTCCTGAAAAACAGCAGTGGATTTGAACCCGGCTCACTGGCGCTGTCATGGTGTGGTACCAACCGCTACACTACCTGTGCCACCCTGATTTTCCTACAGATTTTTTAAATCATGCAATATTTTGTTTTCATTGATTAAATCGAACCTGGACTACAACCTGTCTGTGAAATTAATCAGAGTAAATGAGACGAAGTGAGAAATATTAGCACGTTAACACTTAGATCCACTTAGCGCTTTTAGCCGCGACTTCCATTACTGGAAAGTAAGTGAAATGTGCATTTACATAGCACCTCTGATGGCATCTGGATATCCCAGTGTGCTTGAAATGGGGTGCAATACGATTGCGCTGAAGTTGGGGCACAAATATCGGAAGATTATGAGTCAGATGCCAAGGCTAGTGGGGTGGAGACCAAGTAGCAGAGAGACTGTCCTTTTTCCACCTGGGAGAGAGGTGGAGTCAGGGCAGATGTGTGAGAAAAGGAGGAGATGTGGGTACAGGCCTCATCAATAACAGTTGGGGGGGAATGCACAATGTTGAGGAGGCAGTGGAATTGTGAGAAAGGAAGGACGTTCTCACAAGGGAAGATGGGAGGAGGTAATCTGTCTCAACCACTTCTGTGCCCACAATGAGGCCTTCCTCTGCAAAACATCCGAAATGACCTCTTTTTTTCATATATGTGGAATCCCCCTCCAATTCTCCAATTTCCAGTATCCACCTCTTCCCTTTCTCTTTATTTCTTCCCCTCTCCATTTCCCTCATCCTCTGACTCCTTTCCCTTTCTTTTCTTTCCCCTGCCTGTCACCCATACCTTCCTTCTTCTGCTTCCCACCCCCTTCCTTTCCTTACTCCGATCAGCCCTTTGCCCCCTCCCCCATCACCTCTTCATTCTTCCCTCTCCCACTGGGATGCACATCACTCATAAGACTATGCTCCTTCCCTCTTCGCCTCCCCACCACTTTCTTCTTCGGGTATTTCCCCAATTTTGACATCCCTGATAAAGGGCTCAAGCCTGAAACTTCAGCTGTTCATTGATTTCCATGAATGTTGCCTGCCTGCTTCCAGCACTTTTTTATGTACTGTTACAGTATCTTTCCTGCTGTTATCAAACTCTTGAATGGACCTCCCATTAATATGAGATGATGCCTTGCACCGCTTAATTGTATTTTTCTCTGTAACATCATGCCCAGCACCTTTGTTTTATGTCAGTGGTTCTCAACCTTTTTCTTTCTGCTTACATACCACTTTAAGTATTCCCTATACCATAGGTGCTCTGAGATTAGTAAGGGATTGTTTAAGGTGGTATGTGAGTGGAAAGAAAAAAGTTGAAAACCACTGTTTTAATCGTACCTAATTGACTCGTTATGTGCACGGTTTCATAACTCCAAAGGAAATGGGCCAATCACAATTTTTCTCAAGCAAAATATTTCAATAGCAATTGGATCTAGAGCAGTAATTCTCAACCTTCCCTTCCCACACACATACCACCTTAAGCAATCCCTTATTAATCACAGAGCACCGATGGCATAGGGATTACTTAAAGTGGTATATGAGTGGAAAGAAAAATGTTGAGAACCACTGGTCTATTGTAAAAATGTGTTTTTATTCTTGCATTACCTCTAATAGACAATAAGGCCAGAAGGCTGAGGAGAAGCATTAGGCCATTAAATGTTTAAGGCTGACTTGCCTGGATTGTACACAAGAGTTTTTCACTGTATTTCAGAACATATGGCAATAAACAATTTGATTCTTCTAATTCATCCAATTATGTTTAATGTGGAAATTTCCATATTGTTATATGTGGATTGTGGAGATACAGATGGCCTCCCTGCCTGTCTGTCTGGAATATTGTGGATTGTGGATGGTCACCTGTCCTTCCTGTCTGAAACTTAATTGGAATTCACATCACCTGACAATCAAGGTTGGACTCTGACCACCCATTAGTGCACACCTTGCTATTAGCTAATTAAAATCACCTAGAGTCATTATTGGCTAGACACCAAGATCAGAACTGTATAAAACATCGATGCATAGCACATTGTTTCTGTTTGCCTCATGGTCGGAGCCATGGGTATCACTCCATGCCAGGTCACTACTGTGGACATTGTTGAAAGTCTTGTGGGTATACTGAAGCTGAGCCATAGTACTGAGATAAATCAGTACTTGCAGAGAGCTGCACCCCTGTTGGTACAGGGAACAGGGTGTGTGTGTGTGAAAGTCCCTGTCTGTAAAGGATGCAAAAAAGCATGCTCTGGTTAGAGCATCTAGTGAATATAGTAAGTGTGTGGCCACTGGTATTTGAGTCCAACCTAGGTCCGATGTCTATATTGTTATTTGTAATATAGTAATCAAGAACCTTTTGATGTTCTCCCCTGATTGTCTCCTGTGTGTTGTTTAAAGTTATGTATGATTGTAACAATTGGGTCCAGACTTGTCCCTCTGTACCCACCAAACCTGATACTCTTTCCAACACAACACATATGTAATGATATGGAAACATCCATTGTAAGTCAAATACAGTACAACTCTGATCATTCAAAATGGTCGGGACTTGGCTGATGTCGGATGAACAGTTTTTTCGGAGAATTTTGTCATTTAAAAAAAAAACAGCCCAGTAGCAATAGCAAATCACTTTTATCAATATTTAAACAACAACAAACAACAAAGAAAGGCTTTTTAAGCATTAAAATAAATGTTTAATTCTCACTGTTAGGATGAACCCAATGCAGCCCCAATCACTGAGACCACCCAACCACCACTGCCGATCTCCGAGATGAACCCACCACTTTCGCTGATCCCCAGGGAGTCTTCCTGGGCCAGTGAAATAGTCAGTGGTGAGTCGGTGGGCCGCTGCCTCCCTAGTTACCGGAGGTCCCAACACCAGAGTCCTGACTCAGAATCCCTCCCTCTGCACATGCATACGGAGGAAATAGGATGAGAGGAGGATTCAGAGTTGGTGTCTGCTATTCTGAGGATAGGAGGGGTGGAAGGGGAGGGAATGCCACTGAGCCTGAGGTTCCACTTCCACCCATGAGCTTGAGGTCCCGATTCTGCCCAGGAGCCTGCCTTCCCTGCTCCTGACTGGAGGCCGCTATCCTTGATGACGCTGGGACAAGAGATTCTGCCAACCGCTTGCGGCTGGGAGATAGTGTCACACAGTTTGTGAGGGAGAGTTGGAGAGAAAAGTCAATGGGGAAAGTAAAGAAGAAATGGAAAGAGAGAAGGGAGGGAGTTACTTGAAACGAGGACGATCGTCGTTCTAATTTCATGACAGGTGAACTTTTTTCAACTTGTGAGGTCTGTTTGGCTCCAAAAAATTTTAGATAAATAAGGATTTCTGATTTGTTTCCAATATGCACATTTATCTAATTTTTTAAAAAATTCAGATAAATGATTTCAGAGAATCTGATTTCAGATAATCTGAGTTGTTCTGTGACATGAAATTTGAACCAAGTCTGCCTAATTTCATTCTCTCTCATGTAGGGCCTGAGTTGACATGAAACATCACCTTATTCATTTTATTCTTTGCTGAGTCATCTCAAACAACAGCATAGAATGTAGACAAAAATGTGAACAGGAAATTAAACTGTGCACAAAAGCAGGGCATGATCTTTAATGTTGTGGTGAGATGTCCTAATTCCAGTCCCACCACCTCCAAGCTTCTGAACTGGTAAATGGATGTGCAAATCAATTGCTGTGGAATCAGGAAATCAAAAGGTCATGTTCTGTTCATAATTCAAGTTAGTCGGTGCCGCAGAGAAGTAAGTCAGAACCACAGTGATAAGCAAATTTACGCTTTGTATTTCTACATCATGGCTTCCCACCTTCATACCAGAGTATATTTCCTGTATTCCAAGAACCACCATATTTTTCAACCACATTAAAGATTGTCAGGTATTACATTTTCACATTCTTCTGCTGCCCCTTTCTTCTTGCTTATAAGTTGCTTCATCTGTCCACTATTGGCAGCAAAGCCTTCTGTTTCCCAGCTCTGGAAAATCCCTCACTAACCCTTTAATCTGCGCTCTTCCCTCCTTGTCTCCATCTGTTCTGACCACCAACCGTTTTATTAAGCTTTTGGTCACTTGATTTAACACTTGTTTTCCAAGGTCCTAAATTGAATTTTTGTATGAAAACCCTCCTGGGGCACTTTGCTGCCTTGTATAAATGCAAGACATGAATGTGCTTCATACCAGTGAAATAAACAGATTTAGCAATCTGTTCCCTGAATTAGTTCTGACTGGTTGTTTGATTTTGCATTAATTCCCTGCTCACCACCTTCTGAAAGTATTGAATGAATAATAAGATTAAGTCTTACTGTTCATTGCTTCTTTTATTTAGCTCTCAGTGTGAAATTATTAAGCTTTGAAACAAATACATTAATGGTGAAAAACTATTTGTCAGGCCTCAAATTGCAGGAATTTGTGTTATGATGTGATTTAATTGGTAGTAATTTGGAAAGCAAAAAGGCTGATGATTTTTATTCAAAGTTTGTCCTTTCTGGTAAAGCTTAACTACCAGAAGAGAATTAAAAGTCTGCAACTTCAATTGTATATTTAAAGCCTTAGTCCATACAAAGGTTTGGGCTCCTAGGTAATATAGTCAAAGGTTTGGGAGTGTAATAAATAATGCTGAAGGCATCTGTCAACAAAACATCATTTCTCCTCATCACGGCTCAGGAGGAGAGTTTGGTGAGGTTTGTGGCTTCCATTTTTCATGGTTCCTCAACAATCAGCTCCGTATTTTACAAGTGTCCACATTTCTTTAGGCATAGACCAGAAACTTCTATTTTTTTCAGGACAAATTATTCTGTTTTCCATTTAACTGAGGAAGCTTTTCTCATTATTTTCCCCATTCCTTCTGAAATCCTGATTGGCTGACATGCATGCACATGGGGAAGTCGGTGATGATCCATCCCACTTAACTTTTCAATTATCCACATATTCAAATTTCTGTCCAACTTTTCCCTTTTCATTGACCCTCAGCAAGGCTATCTGTCCAATTCAGTCTCTGTTCAATCCTTCTCGCATTAATGTTGCTGCACTATTATTCTGCTGGTCATTCAGGTAGCAGGCAGTCCTGTTTTAGTCCTGAGGAACCAAGCAGGTCATGCAGCATTCATGTTCATGTTTTAGTCCTGAGGAACGTAGCAGGTCATGCAGCATTCATGTTCATGTTTTAGTCCTGAGGAACGTAGCAGGTCATGCAGCATTCATGTTCATGTTTTAGTCCTGAGGAACGTAGCAGGTCATGCAGCATTCATGTTCATGTTTTAGTCCTGAGGAACGTAGCAGGTCATGCAGCATTCATGTTCATGTTTTAGTCCTGAGGAACGTAGCAGGTCATGCAGCATTCATGTTCATGTTTTAGTCCTGAGGAACGTAGCAGGTCATGCAGCATTCATGTTCATGTTTTAGTCCTGAGGAACCTAGCAGGTCATGCAGCATTCATGTTCATGTTTTAGTCCTGAGGAACGTAGCAGGTCATGCAGCATTCATGTTCATGTTTTAGTCCTGAGGAACGTAGCAGGTCATGCAGCATTCATGTTCATGTTTTAGTCCTGAGGAACGTAGCAGGTCATGCAGCATTCATGTTCATGTTTTAGTCCTGAGGAACGTAGCAGGTCATGCAGCATTCATGTTCATGTTTTAGTCCTGAGGAACGTAGCAGGTCATGCAGCATTCATGTTCATGTTTTAGTCCTGAGGAACCAAGCAGGTCATGCAGCATTCATGTTCATGTTTTAGTCCTGAGGAACGTAGCAGGTCATGCAGCATTCATGTTCATGTTTTAGTCCTGAGGAACGTAGCAGGTCATGCAGCATTCATGTTCATGTTTTAGTCCTGAGGAACCTAGCAGGTCATGCAGCATTCATGTTCATGTTTTAGTCCTGAGGAACGTAGCAGGTCATGCAGCATTCATGTTCATGTTTTAGTCCTGAGGAACGTAGCAGGTCATGCAGCATTCATGTTCATGTTTTAGTCCTGAGGAACCTAGCAGATCATGCAGCATTCATGTTCATGTTTTAGTCCTGAGCCCTTCATCAGGTACAACTCAGGTGAAAAAATACCTGCTGTAATTCTGCTGCTCATCTGTGTCACACATCCCTCCCAATCATGTGTTGGGATATCCTTTGTTCCTCTCTTGCCCAGTTAGTGTGAAGAGCCCAGAATCAATGTACGTACACACACACACACACACACACACACACACACACACACACACACACACACACACACACACACACACACACACACACACGTGTCCCATGAAACCTTTTACAGACACTTGAAGGAGTACACAGGGCTTCAGCTTTTTATTTCATTCTCACCATGACACATCTGGGAGTCCGGCACTCTCTCAGTATTGGGCTAGCAAGTGACAGCTTTAGATTTGTGTTCAAAACTCAGTGTGGGATTTGAAGCCACAACCTCTTGGAAAAGGAGGGATAAATCTGTCATTGTGGCTATAGACTGTTGTTGGAGAGTATCTATTGGCTGATCGCTGAAACAAGAGAATAGAAATTAATTGGTAAAGCTTAATAGCTGTTTGAGAAAGAGAGATAACACCAATGAGGTGGCCATATGAAAAGAGAGACGCATTTATATAGCAACTATCAGTTCCCCTTCAGATTATGACAAAATTTCCCACAATCAATGAGCTATTTTTGAAGGCTAGTTATTTTTGTGATTCAGGAGACATGACCACCACTTGACTAGCACCTACAAACAGCAATGTGGTCATGACCAGAGATTTCAAATTTCAGATATACAGGTAGTCCTCCACTTAAGATAAGGTTATGTTCTGGCACTCCCATTGGATGTCAAAAAATCGCAAGTTGAAAAAGGGCAGTGGGATCAGTGTGGGGACTGACACGGGGCCGTGGGGAGAGAGTGGGGTAGTGGAATCAGTGTCAGGACAGATACAGCACTGTTGGGAGACACTGAAAATTTGAAGTTCAGCACGGATTCATAACTTCGAAAAATCTTAAGTCGGACCATCGTAAATTGGAGACTATCTGTATTATCAAAGAGTATATACATGACATCACATACAACCCTGAGATTCTTTTTTCCTGTGGGCACTGCAGGATTACCACTAATTGGTAGTGTGAAAAAAAACTGTACACAGTGTAAACATGTAAACAAAGAACTGTAAACAGATAAGGAATGCAAACAAACTCCATTACAGAGAGAACAAAAGAAAATCAATAAAGTGCACAAGTAAGAGTCCTTAAAAAGAGTTGTTGTTTGAGTTTGTCACTGAGAAGTCTGATGGTGGAGGGATAGCAGCTGTTCCTGAACCTGGTGGTGTGGTCTTGTAGCAACTATATAGCAGCGGCCCCGGCCCCGGTCCGGGCGAAGGGTAGACGGCGGCGGCCACGATACGGGCAGGAGCAAGGGGGAGACGGCGGCCCCGGCCTCGGTCGAGTGAGGCAGACGGAGGCCCCGGTCCGGGCAGGGAGTGGGAGGCGGTGGCCCCAGTCCAGGCACAGGGTGAACTGCGGCGGCCTCGGCCCCGGTCCGGGCAGTATGGACCGACCTAGGAGGGGAGGCAGGCCCCTCCAGCCCGGGTAATAAACCTGCATAGGAGAAGGCCACTCCGATATAAAACCTACGACCCAAGGACCTCGCTGCCACGTCCCAGCTTGCTTGGCCACGGCACACGAACCATGGGTGTAAAGGGTGGGGCCAGTACTGCGCGCACTGCACTCCACCTAAAAGCTCCTTTGCGCAGGCCCGAGGACAGGTCCACGTCCTCCCCCTCAACGTCCTCCCCCTCCACATCCTCCCCCTCCACGTCCTCCCCCTCCACGTCCTCCCCCTCAAAAGATGCTCACAAACTCAAGCTAGCATGCTGGAACATCAGAACCATGCTAGACAAGACTGACAGCCATCGACCTGAACGTCGGTCTGCCCTCATTGCACATGAACTCCTCAGACTTGACATCGACATAGCCGCTCTCAGTGAAGTCCGCCTGGCAGATGTAGGCAGCCTCCAAGAACGCGGCGCGGGCTACACACTCTACTGGTCTGGCAAGCCTTCGGATGAACGACGCCTATCTGGTGTAGGCTTCATGGTCAAGAGCTTCATTGCCTCCAAACTCGAAAACCTTCCGACAGGCCTCTCGGACCGAATCATGTCCATGCGACTCCCACTTCAAAACAAGCGTCACATCACCCTCATCAGTGTCTATTCTCCAACCCTCCAGGCGGAACCAGCAGAAAAGAACAAGTTCTACACCGACCTGCGCAACCTCATCCAACGTACCCCTACAGCCGACAAGGTTGTCATCCTGGGCGACTTCAACGCTCGTGTCGGCAAAGACTCAGAAACCTGGCCAGGAATCCTGGGCAAGCATGGCGTCGGCAAGTGCAACGACAATGGGCGCCTCCTGTTGGAGCTCTGCGCAGAACAGCGGCTTGTCATTACAAACACCCTTTTTCAGCAGAGGGACAGCCTTAAGACCACCTGGATGCATCCCCGATCCAAACACTGGCACCTCCTGGACTACATCCTGGTGCGAGAAAGTGACAAACAAGATGTGCTCCACACCAGGGTCATGCCTAGCGCGGAATGCCACACTGACCACCGGCTGGTTCGCTGCAAGCTCAACCTTCACTTCAAGCCAAAGCCCAGGAACAATAAAGCCCCCAGAAAGAGGTTCAATGTTGGAAAACTGCAGTCAGACGAAGCGAGAGGAAACTTCCAGGCAAACCTCAAAGCAAAGCTCGACGTTGCAACCCGCCTCACGGACCCGTCCCCTGAAACCCTCTGGGATCAGTTGAAGACTACCATACTGCAATCCACTGAAGAGGTACTGGGCTTCTCCTCCAGGAAAAACAAGGACTGGTTTGACGAAAACAGCCAGGAAATCCAGGAGCTGCTGGCAAAGAAGCGAGCTGCCCACCAGGCTCACCTTACAAAGCCGTCCTGTCCAGAGAAGAAACAAGCCTTCCGTCGCGCATGCAGCCATCTTCAGCGCAAACTCCGGGAGATCCAAAATGAGTGGTGGACTAGCCTCGCCAAACGAACACAGCTCAGCGCGGACATTGGCGACTTCAGGGGTTTCTACGAGGCTCTAAAGGCTGTGTACGGCCCCTCACCCCAAGTCCAAAGCCCGCTGCGCAGCTCAGACGGCAAAGTCCTCCTCAGCGACAAGATCTCCATCCTCAACCGATGGTCAGAACACTTCCAATCTCTTTTCAGTACCAACCGCTCAGTCCAAGATTCCGCCCTGCTCCAGCTCCCTCAACAGCCCCTAAGGCTAGAGCTGGATGAGGTTCCCACCCTGGATGAGACATATAAGGCAATCGAACAACTGAAAAGTGGCAAAGCAGCAGGTATGGATGGAATCCCCCCAGAAGTCTGGAAGGCTGGCAGCAAAACTCTGCATGCCAAACTGCATGAGTTTTTCAAGCTTTGTTGGGACCAAGGTAAACTGCCTCAGGATCTTCGTGATGCCACCATCATCACCCTGTACAAAAACAAAGGCGAGAAATCAGACTGCTCAAACTACAGGGGAATCACGTTGCTCTCCATTGCAGGCAAAATCTTCGCTAGGATTCTACTAAATAGAATAATACCTAGTGTCGCTGAGAATATTCTCCCAGAATCACAGTGCGGCTTTCGCGCAAACAGAGGAACAACTGACATGGTCTTTGCCCTCAGACAGCTCCAAGAAAAGTGCAGAGAACAAAA
This sequence comes from Narcine bancroftii, assembly GCF_036971445.1. NCBI lineage: Eukaryota > Metazoa > Chordata > Chondrichthyes > Torpediniformes > Narcinidae > Narcine > Narcine bancroftii. The sequence goes on along the minus strand of NC_091472.1, from coordinate 86,289,813 downwards.
CAAAGGACTCTACATCACCTTTGTTGACCTCACCAAAGCCTTCGACACCGTGAGCAGGAAAGGGCTTTGGCAAATACTAGAGCGCATCGGATGTCCCCCAAAGTTCCTCAACATGATTATCCAACTGCACGAAAACCAACAAGGTCGGGTCAGATACAGCAATGAGCTCTCTGAACCCTTCTCCATTAACAATGGCGTGAAGCAAGGCTGTGTTCTCGCACCAACCCTCTTTTCAATCTTCTTCAGCATGATGCTGAACCAAGCCATGAAAGACCCCAACAATGAAGACGCTGTTTACATCCGGTACCACACGGATGGCAGTCTCTTCAATCTGAGGCGCCTGCAAGCTCACACCAAGACACAAGAGAAACTTGTCCGTGAACTACTCTTTGCAGATGATGCCGCTTTAGTTGCCCATTCAGAGCCAGCTCTTCAGCGCTTGACGTCCTGCTTTGCGGAAACTGCCAAAATGTTTGGCCTGGAAGTCAGCCTGAAGAAAACTGAGGTCCTCCATCAGCCAGCTCCCCACCATGACTACCAGCCCCCCCACATCTCCAACGGGCACACAAAACTCAAAACGGTCAACCAGTTTACCTATCTCGGCTGCACCATTTCATCAGATGCAAGGATCGACAATGAGATAGACAACAGACTCGCCAAGGCAAATAGCGCCTTTGGAAGACTACACAAAAGAGTCTGGAAAAACAACCAACTGAAAAACCTCACAAAGATAAGCGTATACAGAGCCGTTGTCATACCCACACTCCTGTTCGGCTCCGAATCATGGGTCCTCTACCGGCACCACCTACGGCTCCTAGAACGCTTCCACCAGCGTTGTCTCCGCTCCATCCTCAACATCCATTGGAGCGCTCACACCCCTAACGTCGAGGTACTCGAGATGGCAGAGGTCGACAGCATCGAGTCCACGCTGCTGAAGATCCAGCTGCGCTGGATGGGTCACGTCTCCAGAATGGAGGACCATCGCCTTCCCAAGATCGTATTATATGGCGAGCTCTCCACTGGCCACCGTGACAGAGGTGCACCAAAGAAAAGGTACAAGGACTGCCTAAAGAAATCTCTTGGTGCCTGCCACATTGACCACCGCCAGTGGGCTGATAACGCCTCAAACCGTGCATCTTGGCGCCTCACAGTTTGGCGGGCAGCAGCCTCCTTTGAAGAAGACCGCAGAGCCTACCTCACTGACAAAAGGCAAAGGAGGAAAAACCCAACACCCAACCCCAACCAACCAATTTTCCCTTGCAACCGCTGCAATCGTGTCTGCCTGTCCCGCATCGGACTGGTCAGCCACAAACGAGCCTGCAGCTGACGTGGACTTTTTACCCCCTCCATAAATCTTCGTCCGCGAAGCCAAGCCAAAGAAAAAAAAACCTCTTTTCTGATGGTAGCAGCGAGAACAGAGTGTGTGCTGGGTGATGAGGGTCTTTAATGGTTGCAGTTGCTCTCAGATGGACTCAATAGTGGAGAGGATTTTGCCTGTGATGTCCTGGGCTGTGTCCATTACCTTTTGGAGGGCTTTGCGCTTGGGGTATTAGTGTCCCTATACCAGACTGTGAGCACATTTTCCACCATATCTCTGTAGAAATTTGCCAGGGTTTCTGGTGTCATACCAAACCTCCACAAACTCCTGAGGAACTAGAGGTGCTGATGTGCTTTCTTCACAATGCCATTGGTGTGATGGGTCCAGGAAAGATCATCCAAGATAATGACTTCCAAGAACATAAATTTGCTCACCCTCTCCACTGCTAATCTCCCAATGATCACTGGATCATATACCTCTGCCTTTCCTTTCCTGAAGTCAACAATCAGCTCCTTAGTTTTGGTGACATTGAGTGCAAGGTTGTTGTTGGTGCACCATTCAGCCAAGTTTTCAATCTCTATCCTGTTCGCTGACTCATCCCTTTCCTTTATACAGCCCAATAAAAATCATCTTTATTTTAAATAACACTGAGTAAGGCTTAACTATTGGCCACATGCCTCTAACTCATTGAGATGAGATAGGATTATTTATGTTTAGTTCAGAGGCCAGATGTGACATCAGTTTAATATTTTCATCCAAAGATCATATCTCTTTCAGTGCAGCACATTCTCAGTAGTTCACAGTACTGCCCGATTTTTGTGATCAGGTCTTTGGGTATGGCTTGAACTGTCACCCTCTGACACTGAACACCCACTAACACTTCAACCAACGCAACAGTGGGCAGGCAAAGATGGAGAGTGGGTACTAAAACTTAAACAATAATCAGCCATCAGACATCTTTAAGCAGAGAATTGTTCCAAAATAGTCCCAGCTGTCTGACAGCTATTGGCATAAACAATTAAGTGTGTATCTCTAGGGTGAGCTCAAAAGATATTTATTACAACAATAATAACAATTTCTAATACCCATGAGAACCAAACGAGAATGAGAAAAACAAAGTATGAAGCAAAGAAACCTTCCATACCTACCTTTAAAAACCTTCCCAATGATTATAGCATAGATTCTTCAAAGGGGCACAAGGTGAACTATTCTTGCAGTTTTATTGGAGACTCTGTAAACCCAAATGTGGACGAGTGATGAGGAAAGTTCAATGTTTTTTAAGTAGTGGGCCTGGTGGGCTTTCTCCCAGACAGAAAATCCACCAAACATTCCAGTAACTGGGGGGAATGGGAGAATGGGAGTGAATGTTGTTCCATTATCAGTTTCTATGATTACATTCAAGCCTGAACTCTGCTCTAAGCTTCATCTCATCTTTTACAATGTCCATACACACTCCTTACTCACTCTCACGCCATGTCCTCACAATTTAAAATTCCTTTATTGTCATGTAAAAGTAAAGAACATGTAATATTACACAAAATTGCCTTCTGCCTGCCTTAAGGCAGACAAGATTCCTCATTAGTCTTGCCTAGTACCGCCTACAGAATGAGAGAAAGAGAAGCAAAAGGGAGCCCCTTAAGAGTCGCTGAGTATCTATCCATGGTTTCTCCTCGAGTGATCCCGCAGTCTCTGCAGCTGCACAGACTTCTGGTCAATTCATCGGCAACCCAAGCTCCAGATCCAAAATCCGACACAATCAGGAAGCCTTTAGTATGCACCACTCTTCAGGAGACCTTCTTGCCCTCAGCACCCTCTCAAATCCCAGTTCCGATCCCTGATTCCCATGATCCAGTGTCCAGCAGCCTGCAGCCTGTGCAGGTCCCATGACCATGTCGACCGCAGCCTGCAGCCTGTGCAGGTCCCATGACCATGTCGACCGCAGCCTGTGTGGGATCCTCAGCCGCTGAGCCTCTCGCTAGTCCATTGCCGTTGTGTCGTCTTCCTTGCTTCTCCTTCTCAACGGGGTTGTTCTTCCTATTTTTGGTGCCCTGTGCCAATCCACTGCTCCCAAGAGACTGAAACCCCTTGTGGCTGCTGCCGAGCACAGGTAACACCATCTTGGGCACAAACCCTAATGGTTTGCTGCTGGTGCATGTCCGAGACAGCAGAGAGCGGAGACAGTGTTGCTGTTACAGCAGCTCTAGTAGCATCACCATTTCTTTTGTTTTCATTTTATTTGGTTCAGCTCTTGTCATGGATCTGTTCCAATTTGTCTATTACAACAGCAGGTCTATGGCAGATGGCACCTCACTGGCTCTACACAAAACCCTAGAATAACTGGTCAGCAAAGATGCATACATCAAGATTCTCTTTATTGACTACAGTTCAGCATTCAACACCATTATCATAGTCCATTATCATAGAAACTGATAATGGAACAACATTCACCCCCATTCTCCCATTCCCCCCAATTACTGGAATGTTTGGTGGATTTTCTGTCTGGGAGAAAGCCCACCAGGCCCACTACTTAAAAAACATTGAACTTTCCTCACCACTCGTCCACATTTGGGTTTACAGAGTCTCCAATAAAACTGCAAGAATAGTTCACCATGTGCCCCTTTGAAGAATCTATGCTATAATCATTGGGAAGCTGATCAGCAAACTCCAAGACCTAGGCCTCAATACTCACTGCTATTTAGATCCTGGATTTTTGTACCTCCAGACCTCAATCAGTGAGGATTGATAAGAATATCTCCACAATCTCTATTACTACTGGAAAACCTCAGGTCTCCACTCTTAGATCTTTGCTTTCCTCGCTTTACACCTATGGCTGTGTGGCTTGGTATGACAATAACATCATCTACAAATTCACTGATGATCCCACGGTGGGGGGTTGTATAAAAAGGGGAGATGAGTCAGCCTACAGGAGGGAGATTGAAAACTTGGCTGAATGGTCCACCAACATCAACCTTGCACTCATTGTCTCCAAAACCAAGGCGCTGATCATGGACTTTAGAACGATCATAGGGGTGGAGAGGATGTGCAAATTTAAATTCCTAGGAGCCACTATCTCGGAGGATCTTTCCTCAACCCAACACATTAATGTCATCATGAAGAAAGTATGTCAGTGCCTCTACTTCCTTAGGGGTTTGCGGAGATGTGGTATGACATCAGAAACCCTGGAAAATTTCTACAAATGTGTAGTGGAAAGTGTGCTGACTGGCTGCATCATGGCATGGTATGGGGACACCAATATCTCTGAGCAGAAGGCCCTGCAAAAGGTAACAGACAGCCCAGTACATCACAGGCAAAACTCTCCCCTCTAGTGAGAAAATCTACAGGGAACACTGCCATCTGGGGGTGAGGGGGGGTTGTGGGGGAGGGGGGAATGGCAGCAATCATCAAGGATCCACACCAGCCAGGACATGCTTTCTTCTTCCTGCTGCCATAAGGAAAGAGTTATAACTGCCACAAGACTTGAACCACCAGGTTCAAGAACAGTGGCTAACCTACCACCATGAGATTCCTAAACAACAAACTCAATTGGAGACTCATATAAGGATTCTTACTTTCATATTATTTATTACTGAATGTATTTTATGTATTGCACAGTTTGTTTACATTTCTTTGCTTACATTTACATCGGGCATCAGGGGCTCGTGGGCTGAAAGGGCCTGTTACCGTGCTCCATGTCTAAATTGAATTAAAAATTATAATTTACTTAAAATTTTAAATAATGTATTTTGTAACCACATCCATACAGATTTTTGCACTACTGATTAATAGAAATTCTGCCTGGCTTGCAGGAAAAAGTATCTCAGGGTTGTATGTGATGTTATGTATGTAATCTAACAGTAAATCTGAACTTTGAACTTCAAACTTTAAAATCTGAAGGTACAAATATCAAGTGGGGAAGGTGAAAATGGGAAAAATGAAAGGAGATGTATGGGGGTTTTTTTTTTACACAGTGTGTTTTGAATGGACTGCCAGGAAGAAGCTGCTACCCTATTTGTATTTGAGACACTTGAGATAGACATATGAAAATGCAGAGTTGGATCATATGCAGATGGAAGAAGTTTTGTTTAATTTAGCATTGTGTTTAATGAGCTGAAGACCTTGTTCCTGTGCCATTCTGTTCCATCTTCTCTGTTGTATGTCAAATCTTCTGTGCTCTCTGCTCTGAAGAAGCGAGATTTCGCCTTCATATAAGTATTTTCGGTGTCGGAAGAAAATAATCGAAACTTGTCAGCCAATTAATATTTTATTTACATATGAATTATTTGAAGCCTTATTTGGCATGTAAATAGATCTGTTCAGAGACTACCCCATTGGCACGATGACTATGTGTCACACAGCATGATGGAACATTGGACTTTTGTTTCTATTTGACCTGTGCAGTGATGTCTCCTTCCAGCACTGTTGTGGACAAAATACAGAAGCAACAGATAGAGTGCTGAAGATGAAGGTTAGTTGTTTTAAACCTTTTGTAGGTTTTCTCATAATCAGCAGGGCCCAGACTGGCAACTATAAATCATCTTTTGAAAAATTGAGTTTAGACATAAAGCACAGTAACAGGCCCTTCCGGCCCACGAGCACCCGTGGCCCAAATACACCAATGAACTTACAAACTTTGTGTATTTTTTGGAGGGTGTGAGGAAACTGGAGCACCCAGAGGAAACCCACACAGTATCCGGTCAGCTTGGTCATAAACAGTCTCAGTGATTGACAATGAAGATCCCTCACAGAGGTATCTTTGCTACATTTGCTGCTAAGAACATAGACTAGAGAACCACACAGTACAGGTACAGGCTTTTTGTCCTACAACTGTGCTGAAAATGATGTTCAACTCAAATTAAAACTTTGCTGCATGCACTTGATAGATATCCCTCTATTCCCTACATATTCTATTGTCTCTTAAATGCTACTATTGTATCTGTTTTTACCTCTACTGCTGACAGCCAGTTCCAGGAACCTAACAGTCTCTATGTAAAATATCTCCCTTAAACTTCCTCCTTCTCACCATAAAATGCATGACCTCTAGGGGGTGACACTTTTATTCTGGAGAAAAGGTTCTGACTGTCCACCATCGCGATGCCTCTCACAAATTTATAAACCTCTAGCAGGTCTTCCCTCAGCCTCCAAAGCTGCAGAGTAAACAACCCAACTTTTCCAAGCTTTCTGCATAACTCACACACTCAAAACATCCCGTAAACCTCTTCTGTCACCTTTCCAAAGCCTCTACATTCCTACCTGCAATGGGGCAACCAGAATTGCACACAAATATCCAAGTGTCTAACCAAAATTTGAAATAGCTGCAACATAACTTCCTTACTTACTCAGTTCCCTGCCCAATGAAACCAAGCAAACCAGACATCTTCTTTACCAGCCTATCTACATGTGCGGCCACTTTCAAGAAGCAATGGTTGTGGACCTTACCTATTTAACTTATTCCAATGTTTTTCAACATAGAGGAATACTGACTCATTAGCTAAAGGGACAATAATAGGTGGTACATAGGAGGAGGTTCTTTTACCTGTGTTTGACCCCATGCTTTGAAATCTCATAAGATATAGAGTCAGTGCAGACAATCCCAAGTTGTATCCTTCCTGTCTGACTACAACTACATACAGCTTGTCAATTTCTGGACCATGACTTGCTTTATAAATAGATAGCCTCCACTTAGCCTCGAGTATAAAATCTGGTCAATGAGAATGGAAGGCTATTTTTGTAGCCTGTGAGACAGGCACAGATGGTTTCTTTTAGAGCATTAATTTTATGATGCAATCCATTGCCCCAGACATGTGGCACAGACTGAATAAATCACATCTTGCATTTGGCTAATATTGACAGTTCTCAAAGCTTGTGAAATATCCAGTCAATTTTCTGCTGCCATTTAAAACAGATCATACAGCTTAACAATTGCCAGCAGTTTGTAGGAATGTGTATTTCCATTAATATTTTTTTAATAACACTAAATGAGAATGAAGGATAAAATAACACATTTGAAGCAAACTACTTTATAAAATAAACTTTTCAAATTTTTGACCTTTAAATCATTCACAACAATGACTGGCAATAGAATCTTGTTAATTTAGAAATTAGCTCACCTTCAAATCAACAAAGCAGAAAGGTGACTTTGTTCTTTGACTCTGCAACTTCTCATGGTTTCAATCCTGAAAGTAATGATGAGATTTGCTTTGGACCTCTGACCTAAGAGGAATGTTTGCAGGTTTAGTGGATGAATCACCTGCTTGCTATGGGCAAGTGGATCTACACCTAGAATTTCTGACAGCCACCAGCTTGCATCTGGTGGGGAGGTCCTAAGCACTGTTATGGTCTCCTACTGTGAGCAATTCTGAATAAATAAAACAAGTGATCAGAATCTTGTGTACCCAAAAATGGTCCTTGCTCAACAAAATTGGCATCTCTGAAACAAGTACCCAGTGACCTCTGATATTCAGGGTGCTATTTCAACAAAAATGCTAGGAATTGTCTTTCTCTGCACAAACCATCAAAGAGTCAATTGTTTGCTAGTTTATGAATGTTTAATTATCACATCAGGATGACCAATGCTCCTCTCTCCTGACCACCACCCCTTTTCCTCATACCAAACATTATAACCTTTACAACATGGTCAAAAAGCTCCCACAAATTTCAAGAACTGATATGATATGATATCCACCATTTTTCAGCGCTTCCAACAGGCACCTGCAGGATTATGATGGAGCTCTACATAACCTTTGCATGTGATCTCAGAAGGTATACATCCCAAATTGACGACACAAGGTGGTTGATAGCACAGGTACAATTCATTTCAGGTTTATACTCTGTCTTTGTACTTCATTACTTGAGGTTTCTTGGAAACACAGAATGTTATAGAGGATGGCCTGTTTGATCTTGTATCATGTCAACAGTTCCATAGATCTTCCCACATTTCCAAAGATTGCAGATGTTTTCATCTTCAGTTATCTATCTGATTCCCTACTGAAATATCTATTTCAGTCTGCTTCCACCGTCATTCCAACCATGTGTTAAAAAGGTCTTCTTCACCTCAGGATCCTCTGTCAATCACAGCTGGAAGTTTCACTTATTGAACATCCCTATATAAATTGAATGAGTCTTAAAGACTCTTAAAGAATGAGTCTAAACGCAGTCAGACGTAGTGAGAGGAAACTTCCAGGCAAACCTCCAAGCAAAGCTCGAGGATGCAAACTGCCTCATGGACACGTCTCCTGAAACCCTCTGGGATCAGCTGAAAATGGCCATACTGCAATCCACTGAAGAGGTACTGGGCTTCTCTTCCAGGAAAAACAAGGACAGGTTTGACGAAAACAACCAGGAAATCCAGGAGCTGCTGGCAAAGAAGCGATCTGCCCACCATGCTCACCTTGCAAAGCCTTCCTGGCCAGAGAAAAAATGAGCCTTCCATCTCGCATGCAGCCATCTTCAGCGCAAACTCTGGGAGATCCAAAATGAGTGGTGGACTAGCCTCGCCAAACGAACCCAGCTTAGTGCCGACATTGGTGACTTCAGGGGTTTTTATGAGATACTAAAGGCTGTGTACAGCCCCTCACCCCCAAGTCCAAAGCCCTCTGCGCAGCTCAGACGGCGAAGTCCTCCTCAGCGACAAGATCTCCATCCTCAATCGATGGTCAGAACACTTCCAATCTCTTTTCAGTGCCAACTGCTCAGTCCAAGAATCTGCCCTGCTCCAGCTCCCTCAACAACCCTTGAGTCTAGAGCTGGATGAGGTCCTTACCCAGGAAGAGACATATAAGGCAATTGAACAACTGAAAAATGGCAAAGCAGCAGGTATGGATGGAATCCCCCCAGAGGTCTGGAAGGCTGGCGGCAAAGCTCTGCATACTAAACTGCTTGAGTTTTTCATGTTCTGTTAGGACCAAGGAAAGCTGCCTCAGGCCCTTCATGATGCCATCATCATCACCCTGTACAAAAACAAAGGCGAGAAATCAGACTGCTCAAACTACAGGGGAATCACGCTGCTCTCCATTGCAGGCAAAATCTTCGCTAGGATTCTCCTAAATAGACTAATACCTAGTGTCGCCGAAAATGTCCTCCCAGAATCACAGTGTGGCTTTCGTGCAAGCAGAGGAACTACTGACATGGTCTTTGCCCTCAGACAGCTCCAAGAAAAGTGCAGAGAACAAAACAAAGGCCTCTACATCACCTTTGTTGACCTCAACAAAGCCTTTGACACTGTGAGCAGGAAAGGGCTTTGGCAAATACTAGAGCGCCTCGGATGCCCCCCTCCCCCAAGTTCCTCAACATGGTTATCCAACTGCACGAAAACCAACAAGGTCAGTTCAGATACAGCAATGAGCTCTCCGAACCCTTCTCCATTGACAACGGCGTGAAGCAAGGCTGCGTCCTCGCACCAACCTTCTTTACTATCTTCTTCAGCATGATGCTGAAACAAGCCATGAAAGACCTCAACAATGAAGACGCTGTTTACATCTGGTACCGCACGGATGGCAGTCTCTTCAATCTGAGACGCCTGCAAGCTCACACCAAGACACAAGAGCAACTAGTCCATGAACTATTCTTTGCAGATGATGCCCCTTTAGTTGCCCATTCAGAGCCAGCTCTCCAGCGCATGATGTCCTGTTTTGTGGAAACTGCCAAAATGTTTGGCCTGGAAGTCAGCCTGAAGAAAACTGAGGTCCTCCATCAGCCAGCTCCCCACCATACTACCAGCCTCCCCACATCTCCATCGGGCACACAGAACTCAAAACAGTCAACCAGTTTACCTACCTCGGCTGCACCATTTCATCTGATGCAAGGATCGACAAAGAGATAGACAACAGACTCGCCAAGGCAAATAGCACCTTTAGAAGACTACACAAAAGAGTCTGGAAAAACAACCACCTGAAGAAACACACAAAGATCAGCGTGTACAGAGTCGTTGTCATACCCTCGCTCCTGTTCGGCTCCAAATCATGGGTCCTCTACCGGCATCACCTACGGCTCCTAGAACGCTTCCATCAGCGCTGTCTCCGCTCCATCCTCAACATTCATTGGAATGACTTCATCACCAACATCGAAGTATTCGAGCTGGCAGAGTCCGCAAGCATCGAATCCATGCTGCTGAAGACCCAACTGAGCTGGGTGGGTCACGTCTCCAGAATGGAGGACCATCGCCTTCTCAAGATTGTGTTATATGGCGAGCTCTCCACTGGCCACTGAGACAGAGGTGCACCAAAGAAGAGGTATAAGGACTGCTTAAAGAAATCTCTTGGTGCCTGCCACATTGACCACCGCCAGTGTGCTGATATCGCCTTCAACCGTGCATCTTGGCGCCTCACAGTTCGGCGGGCAGCAACCTCCTTTGAAGAAGACCGCAGAGCCCACCTCACTGACAAAATACAAAAGAGGAAAAACCCAACACCCAAACCCAACCCACCAATTTTCCCTTGCAACCGCTGCAACCGTGCCTACCTGTCCCACATCGGACTTGTCAGTCATCAACGAGCCTGCAGCAGACGTGGATATACCCCTCCATAAATCTTCATCCACGAAGCCAAGCCAAAGAGAAAGGTGGCTATATTCTGGCAAAGTTGTAACTTGCCGACCAGAAATCCAAAATATTACTTCAAATTAAGCCACAATGATAGAGAATAATAAATAGGAACAGGAGCCCAGCATTTGACCCATCAAGCTTGCTCTGTCATTCAGTAAGAACATAGCTGATTTGGCCGTGGATTCAGCTCCTCATCCACCTGTTCCCATAACCTCTATTTTCCCATCTACTCAAAATGCCTATCTATCAGGGTCATAAATAAATGCAATGAGGCTACCTCACTGCCTCATTGGGCAGAGAATTCCACAGATAAGCAGTTCCTCTTCATCTCTGTCTTAAATCTATTCCCCAAATCTTGATGCTATGTCCCCTCATTCTGGTATCAGTGGATAAAACCCCTGCTTCTAGCATTGTGTTCTTTCATAATTTTATGTCTCTATAAGTTCCCCTCCTCATTCTTCTAAACTTCAATGAGTTTTATCCCAGGTGCTCATTATCAGCAAAACCCTTCATCTATGGAATTAACTTAACCTCCTGTGCACCACCTTCAAAGCCATTACATCCTTCCTGAAGAAAGTAGTCCAGGTGTGGTCTCACCAGTACCTGGGAAGCTCCCTGCTCCTAAATTCAAACCCAACATCCTATTTGCCTTCTTGATAGCCTGCTGCACCTGCAAAGTATCTTTTGTGATTCATGCAAGCTGGAAATTTTGAGCATTCATTTAAGTGACCTATATCTCTCTGCAGACTCCGAGTGTCCTCAGCCTAATTTTCAGGCTTCCCATTATTCATTTAATGTATCTCCATATCCTTATCCCTTCCTAACTTATTCCTCCAGTCCAAACACTGACAGCCATGCCTTCAGCTGTCAAGATCTACAACTCCCTCCTTAAAACTCCTTCTTTCACTCTTATTATTCTTGAAAACCAATTGGTTTGGTCAAACTTTGAATAATCAGCCTCAATAACACATATCTGTGATAACACAGCTGTGTTTCCTCCTGGAAGGCTCCAGAACCTTAAATGAAGCTTAGAACTTCATGCTACTATTTTTATACTAATATCAATGTCTATTTCTGGTTATGATCAAGACCTTGTCTGTTTTGTCTCTTTTCCAATAGAGCAACATATAATTGAAACCAATATGTCTTCTCACTTGGTGTTAATTCAGTTCTTTGTTAAAACGACAATATATTCTCACATCTTGTGTTCCTCTACACATGAATGTTCAGATTGAGATCAGGAGAAGGTGATCTAACCCTGTAACTGTTCTGTGTTAATATGAATCTTTAGTTGAATGTTAAAACTATATTTTATCTAGATATGGTTTAATAAGTTAGTGTGGGTGGTTACAGAGGCACAAATACAACATATTAGCATTCTAAACACACATGGTTCTGTGAGAAAGAAGACACAAGCCAGTTTGAGATGAAAATGGATGCTGATTGAATTTAGAATCAAGAAGATGAAAAGGGTTTATGGTTCTTGAGATATTATTAGTTCAGAAGCGCCTGTATAAACACACGGCCATTTTAGTTCTGAGGAAAGCAGACTTCTCGGAGACATAAGTGGACTTGAATGGTTTTAGCACATTTGTGTCAAAAAACAATATGAGCTTCAAAGACAGAAATTATGTCACATACCATGTGACATGAAAAATTGGCTGGAAATATATTATTGAATTTAGACATTTTTGAATCAGTTCAGTTTGGAGAGAACAGAAGTCAAAACCCTGTGATACACAGGGGTTGGAACCTTGTGAAATACAGGATTGAATTACAGTAACCTGAATAGGTGCTGTTGCATGTTTCTCCTGAGAAAAGGGGAAAACAGAATAAGTGGCACTTGAAGTAAGGAAGACCACTTTGCTGTCTCTTTGGAAAAGAGGACAGAATTCTACTGGGTTTATTTTTGTATGGCCACTTTGTTTAACCCTTGTCTGGGTTTGTGAATTCATTATGGAAGAAAATAGCCACTTTGTTTAACCCAGTGGTTCTCAACCTTTTTCTTTCCGCTGACAAATCACTTTAAGTATTCCCTATGCCATAGGTGCTCTGTGATTAGTAAGGGATTGCTTAAGGTGGTATGTAGATGGAAAGAAAAAGGTTGAAAACCACTGTTTAAATCATACCTAATTGACTCATTATGTACACAGTTTCATAACTCCAAAGGAAATGGAACAATGACAATTTTTCTCAAGCAAAATTTTTCAGAAACAATTGGGTCTAGAGCAATGATTCTCAACCTTCCCTTCCCACTCACATACCATCTTAAACAAACCCTTACTAATCACAGATCCTTGTTGGCATAGAGATTATTTAAAGTGGTATGTGAGTGGAAAGTAAAAAGATGTGAATCACTGGTTTAAACCTTGTCTGGATTTGTGAATTCATCTTTGAAGAAAATAGCCACATTCGCTGTCTCTGAAAAGAGGGCAGATTCTTTGTGTGAAAACAGATTCCAAAATCTTCAATAAAAAGAAGATTTGATCCTGGGAAGACAGGAAATATATTCTCCTTTTGATGGCTCAAAAGAAGGTCACTTCTATTTAATATCTCTCAAGACATCTCAACGAAAGCATTGTGAGTAAAGAGGCCTGAAGATATGATGTTTAAAAGTACTTTATAATTATTTCTGAACTAAGAATTTAAGACCTTGAAGCAAGACTAAAATGATGCTGACATTTTAAAAATTAACTTTACAGAATGGGACTTTAATTACACACACACACACACACACACACACACACACACACACACACACACACACACACACACACACACACACTTTACATTTGCGCATAGTGGGGTTCAATAAGGACAGGAGAACATGGACAGATTGAATACTTGGAGGAAAGCACAATGTTTTGGCAAGGTTTGCAGTAACTCATGGATTGTGAGCTCCTGAAAAAAGATTTGGTAGGTTAGAGAGGTTTTTCTCATGATGAGAAAGTTGCTTGAAGGAGGTCATTTGAATTTCCTTCACTCTGCCTAGTTTTGAGCAATGCTAAGCAGATATGTAAGAACCTCATGGCTATATTGTATGAATAAACAGTGCTAATTTCACCTGAATACTGCTTGTATAGTCATGAGATGGAATATCATTACCACACTGTCAAGGCAATGCAAAACTACTAAGCATTTCTATACCATATTTTTACATTGAATTGACTGGGAATAACTTCAGAATTTAGAATGTTCCAAAGTGCTTTACAATCAGTGAAGTGTACTGACAAAGGGATGACTGTTCAAATGAAGGAATCACAGAGGCCAACATTGTGCAGTACAAGGTCCTTTCTTTCTTTGGCTTGGATTCGCGGACGAAGATTTATGGAGGGGGTAAATGTCCACGTCAGCTGCAGGCTCGTTTGTGGCTGACAAGTCCGATGCGGGACAGACAGACACGGTTGCAGCGGTTGCAGGGGAAAATTGGTTGGTTGGGGTTGGGTGTTGGGTTTTTCCTCCTTTGCCTTTTGTCAGTGAGGTGGGCTCTGCGGTCTTCTTCAAAGGAGGTTGCTGCCCGCCAAACTGTGAGGCGCCAAGATGCACGGTTTGAGGCGATATCAGCCCACTGGCGGTGGTCAATGTGGCAGGCACCAAGAGATTTCTTTAGGCAGTCCTTGTACCTTTTCTTTGGTGCACCTTTGTCACGGTGGCCAGTGGAGAGCTCGCCATATAACACGATCTTGGGAAGGCAATGGTCCTCCATTCTGGAGACGTGACCCACCCAGCGCAGCTGGATCTTCAGCAGCGTGGACTCGATGCTGTCGACCTCTGCCATCTCGAGTACTTCGACGTTAGGGATGAAAGCGCTCCAATGAATGTTGAGGATGGAGAGGAGACAACGCTGGTGGAAGCGTTCTAGGAGCCGTAGGTGATGCCGGTAGAGGACCCATGATTCGGAGCCGAACAGGAGTGTGGATATGACAACGGCTCTGTATACGCTTATTTTTGTGAGGTTTTTCAGTTGGTCCACCATATTGGATAATGACTGAATAATCTGTTTTCACTGAACATCCATCCATACCATGTTTTCACTGACTACACATATGTCACATAAAGTGGGCATTTGGTCCATCATATGAAAATGGAGTCTTTGAAAAGATAATAATTAGTATCTCTCCTTTGTTCTTTATCTCACTGAAATAATTTGTCCTTACATACTGTATCAACACAAATCAATATTCTGTTCTCAGTCAAATCTTTTTAATCTATTTAAATTCTCTGCTGGAACATCAGCATCCCCATTCTCTCCACATAAAAGAAGTCTCTCTTTGCTGAAACAATTGACTTCTTTGCCACTGACTCAAGTACATTGCCATTTTCCTAAACCATGAGTTGGACCCTATGCTTCAACTGAAGCCCTCAACAGGGCATCATAAAAATTATCATGTCTTGCTTTTGTACTCTGTTTATAAAGCCAAAGAAATCATTTTATTTAGCAATCTTATCAACTTGTCTTCTCATTTTAAATCATACTACATAACTGAAATGATAAAATCCTCACGTATAAATCCTCACCAGGAACCAGGGGTGATAGAATGCACAATAAATAAAATGTAAATCTGGTGTTGATTTATTCAGAGTGTTATGATCATCAAATCAGATTAATTTGTGATGATCTGCCTATGTGAAATCTATTCCATCACTCAGAGATTGTGTTTGTAGGTCATCTAGAGGTATTAACATCTTTCTGAAATAGTGCGCATTGTCTGTGACCTTTTCTGTTCTATTAAAATCCCATGTGAATTTTCAGATGTATTCTTGCAGGATGGAGTACAAACTATTGACTTTCTGTTTGCTGTGAAAGAACATCAGAGGGTGTCAGAGCTGCCACACCATCAAAAAGCAACTGATTGAGTGTTGATAAGCAACGGCACAAGAGTGGAATAAAACTGCAAATCCAGATTTGCTTTCAGTTACCAGTGGCTCCAAGGATTCTGAGGTGGGTGTGGATCTATAACTGGTTAAAAAAAACATAAAGAGAAGCAAGCTTTGTATTTGGTATGGGTGTGGGGGAGTGATGGGATTGTGGAGGATTGGTGGGTGGGGGAATTGGGTAGTGGGTTTTGGAGTCACTCCCATCCCTTCCCACTCCTATCAGAGCTCTGCCCTCTGCCCTCTCCCCCTATCACTTCTCAGCTTCTTTCTCTTCCACCCTCCCACCTCTATCCACCAATGTTCTCTTACTTGTTAGCCTGCCCCTTCCTCTCTCCTCTCCTCCCCTCATTTTTTTATTCAGGTGCTTGCCTGTTTTTGCTTATAACTGATGAAGGGCTAAGGCCCGAAACATTGGTTAGCTACACAACCTGCTGAATTTCTCCAGCAGGTTTGTGCATTGAGTGGATAGTGGGGGTTCAGAATGGGGTATAACTGGAGTGTAGGCTTGGATCTGGGAGAGCAAAGTGGGGGTTTGGAAATGGGAATGTTTGCAATGGGATTTTGGATGAGGCATTTAATGCAGGGACTGTGGTAAGGGCAGTGTTTCAGTGACTTCAACAAAGTCATTGTGTAGATCGAGTGCAACACCCTGATAAGGTGACTGAGGGGAATTTCGAGGCATTCATGCTGTTTATCAACTTTTAATGAGAATCTGAAAGTAGAGGGATTGGTTTAAGAATTGAAATATCAAGCAATAGGAACATAAGGGGTTTTCAATGAGTTAGATAGAGAATTTTCACCATGTGACCATCCAGTTTGCATGTTCACTCCCCAAAGTATTGGAGACCAAATCATGAACAATGAATAGAGAAGCTGAAACAAGTGAGGTAGTGTTTCACCTGGAGGGAGAATTTGAGGTTTCTGAATGTGGTGGGGGAGGTGGGGGGCTGGAGTGGGGTTATAAGAATTGTTGCATTTCCTGCATTCAGGAATACCACGCCTGCCCACGATGATAATGTGCACAAATTTCAGAATTGCAGTTTGGATTTAGAAACCTGCAGCAAGACCATAAATTGGGCATGGGCAGAATAGGAAACAACAGAGCATCCCTTCTGGATGACATCGATGAATTCTATGCTCACTTCAAGCTAGAGGACAGACAATCAGCAGGCCTCTCCTACCTCAGGCACACCCACACCCACAGTGAATTCTACAGGCATCTGATATACCTTCCAGAAAGCAGCTGGACCAGACAGAGTTCTTGGATGTGCCCTCTGTGCCTATCCCAATCGACTGGCAGTCTCTCCTACCTCAGGCACACCCACTCCCACAGTGACTTCTACAGGCGTCTGATATACCTTCCAGAAAGCAGCTGGACCAGACAGAGTTCTTGGATGTGCCCTCTGTGCCTATCCCA
This sequence comes from Narcine bancroftii, assembly GCF_036971445.1. Taxonomy (NCBI): domain Eukaryota; kingdom Metazoa; phylum Chordata; class Chondrichthyes; order Torpediniformes; family Narcinidae; genus Narcine; species Narcine bancroftii. The sequence continues at coordinate 86,272,662 of NC_091472.1, read as the reverse complement.
ATCGACTGGCAGCCTCTCCTACCTCAGGCACACCCACACCCACAGTGACTTCTACAGACATCTGATATACCTTCCAGAAAGCAGCTGGACCAGACAGAGTTCTTGGATGTGCCCTCTGTGCCTATCCCAATCGACTGGCAGTCTCTCCTACCTCAGGCACACCCACTCCCACAGTGACTTCTACAGGCGTCTGATATACCTTCCAGAAAGCAGCTGGACCAGACAGAGTTCTTGGATGTGCCCTCTGTGCCTATCCCAATCGACTGGCAGCCCTATACAGATTTCTTCTGGTGCTGAAGAAAAATGCAGTGACCGCTCTAAGTGACTATCAGCAAGTGGATGGCTATGGCTCACATTAACCCCAGCCTGCCGGGCATCCTTGACCCACTCCAGTTTAAATACCATCATAACAGATCCACAGCAGATCCACACTCACCTGAAGAAGTTCTCAGGCCAAAACATCAACTGTCTCTTGCTTTCCATGGATGCTGCGTGACCTGCTGGGTTCCTCCAGCATTTTAGTGTACTGCTACAACAGATCCAATCACCCTGGCCCTACACTCAGCCCTGCGACACCTGGACAGTAATGACACTTATGTCGGACTAACATTTATTAACTACAGCACCGCATTCAAAACAATAGTTCTGAACAAGCTCATCCACCAACTACATGCCCTTGGTCTCAGCAACCCTCTCAGCAATTCGATCCATGAATTGCTATCTCAAAGGCTGTAATCAGTGAGGATCAGTGATTGCACCTCCTCCATGATTATCCTTATTACTGGGGCACCACAACCGTGTGTACTCTTCCCCATATAATACTTCCTATATACCTGTGATTTCTATAACTAAACATTGTCCCAACTCCTCCTATAAATTTGTGCATAACACTGCTATTGTGGGCAAGATCACTAACAAAGAGATAGAAGGACTTGTGTCTGGGTGCCAGGACAACCACCGCTCCCTCACTATCAGCAAGACCAAAGAGCTGGTTGCAGACTTCTGAAGTTGGGGTGGAGCACACTCCCCATTCCATATCAATGGTGCTGAGCGGATAGTAAACATCTCCAGTGACTTGTTCTGGTCCACACTCATCAATAAAAAGGCCTGGTATATCACCAACATCCCTGAACAACTTCTGTAGGTGCACCATTGAAAGCATCTATCCAGGGTGCATTACTATGTGGTACAGGAACTGCTCCACCCAAGATCATAAAAATCTTCACAGAATTGTAAACATGGCTCATTCCATCATATAAACCCCTCATCTCCACTGACTCCATCTATAACTCTTGCTACCTTGAAAAAACAGCCAACATATTAAAAGACTCGTATCACCCCAGCTATACTCTCTTCACCTCCATTCCATTGGGAAGAAGATTTATGAGAAGGAGATCACACACCGGATTCAATGACAGTTTGTTTCCTGCCATTATCTGGCTCTGAATAAACTCTAAAATAGTAAATTATATTGCTTTTGCTCCATACCAACTAATCTCCCTCTGTAACTCCACTCTTTTTTACATTTGTATTCTGTCTTACTTGATATACTATGTATGAAATGTCTACTGGTTTTCTCACAAAACAATCTCTATCACTGAATTTACAATATATACATGTGGTGTGTAGAGGAAATGTGGCCTCCCTGCCTCTCTGGAATGTTGTGTATTGTAGGTGGTCACGTATCCTCCCTGTCTGAAACTTATTCAGAAGCCACATCACCTGTCAATCAAGGTTGGACTCCAGCCCCCCATAAGTGCACTCTTTAGCCGCTTTCAGGTGCATTCTCCACTAAGAATGTGCCTGCAGAAGCAGATACAACCCTGTGGAATGGTTGTTCAGTTGGCAGACCTGAAAGCACTGTACTGTCCACCTGAAAGAGACAGCAGCAGGAGAGGCGCCCCAGAGCGCACTCCAGCTCCTGTTGGCGCGGGACGTCGGGGCAGGGGGAAGGGTGCTGTCAGGCGTGGGAAGGGGGGGCTATCAGGCAGCGGGGAGGGGTCTGTCAGGTGCGGGGAGTTGGGTCACCAGCTGATTATCATCAGCCTGCCCCCTAGCAGTTGCTTTCAGGTGGCTGCATTCAGGTGCCTTGGGGGACTGCTCAGATGCGGAGATTATACCTCCCGGAGGAGGGTTGGTGAGTTCCTCCGAGCTCCGTCAGGCTCTTTCAGGTGGACTCCCAACAACCACATTCTGATAGAATATGCAGCTTTACATCAGGGTATTCTGGCCACTTGAAAGAGGCTTTGCCATTGGCTAATTTAAATCACCAAGAGTCATTATTGGCTAGGAGCTCAGATCTGAACTGAATAAAGCATTAATCCATAGCACATTCTTTTTCTCTGTCTTGTGGTCCAAGCCCTCGACATCACTCCACACTATGTTACTACTGTGGACATCATTGGAAGTGTTGTGGGTATGAAGTACACTACACTGAAGCTGAGCCATAGTTTTGCAATAGATCAACACTTGCAGAGAGCTACATTCCTGTTGGTACAGGGAACCAGGTGTGTGTAAGAGTCCCTATTTGTAGTGTGTGTGAGTGTGTCTGACTATTGTCAGAGTCCAACCTAGGTCAGAGGTGAATGTCTATGTCATCGTTTAAATGAAATAGTAAATCCCATGTTTGACTCCCATGTGTTAATTAAAGTTATATGTGATTGTAACACAGACTCGTCTCTCTGTGAACCCACTGATACTCTGCCCAACAAGACAACTAACTACTATAGATCAGGTACCAGTAATTTCCCAGCAAATTGCAGATCGAACAAGTAAAGATCAGGTGCTTGTATGAACACACCCTGTAGGGATGGGCAAATCATAGCAAGGATGTATTGCTGCAACCATATTTCACGTGTCGACACGAGCTGTCCTTGGAAGATGGTAGGCGAGTTGTCATTCCAGGTGTGCAACACCAGCATCTACTCAGAGTTATTTGAATGTCATCCTGGCATAAGCTGAATGAAGGCTCTCACATGGTCATTCATTTGGTGGCCCGGCATGGAACAGGATATTGAAGACACAGTGTGCGCTTGTTCTACGTGTGTTGAAGCTCATAACACACCTAAACCAGTTCCACTGCTACTCTGGCCTTGAGCCATGGATCCATGGCAGAGAATTCACATTGAGTTTGCCGAAGTTAAAGGTCATTAGTTTCTACTTGCAGTAGACAGCCATTCAAAGTGACTGGAAGCATCTCTCATGAGTAGCACTACATCAGCTGCTCCCATCACTGCACTGTGATCCCTATTTTCCAGTTTGGATTGTTCTTACAGGTAGTAAGTGATGATGGCCTGCAGTTTACATCATTCCTCAAGGGTAATGGCATCAAGCACACCCTTTGCCCACCATACCACTTAGCCAGCAATGGTTTAGCTGAAAGGCATCTTCACACTTGTTGATTTAGATGATGATGCAGTCCTGATGCTCAGTTCACACTCAACTCCTAACTCTGATCTTAGTGACCAATCACTCCATGAACCTTAAGCTTATGGTATTGAATAAGTCTGTGTAACAATCGACCTATGTATGTTCAGTTATATCATAATTCCAGATTTAAAATACGGTCTGAAAACACCCGGTACACTCCCTCATAAAATAAAAATGTATTGTAATAAGCAATAATACTCGGTCGTTGAGTGATTGCTTTGGAATTGAAACAGCAGAAACTAAATCTTTGATATTGTTGAAAGGATAAGGTACAATATCTATTGTGTGCACTTGAACCAAGTTGAAAAATGTGATCACATGTTTTCTTGAAGACGCATGGTGTAAGAGTTATAGGTCATGATCTAGAAGGGAGGAACGTAGCATCCTATAAGTCAGCATCCATGCTGTACCTCTGGTGACTGCAGTAATGCTAAGTCATTAACCTCATTGTTTCATATCAATGATCTGTCAATGGTTGTTGCATAATTAGTACCCAAGGAATGTCCATTATAACCATGTATGGTAAAATGTAAGCTCCGTACAGCTATGACTTAACCACCTTGGATGTGATTTGCTGCCCATTTGGTCCATGTGCTATGTGAATAAACCACTTGAATTTTAGATCTTTATCAAGTTGTGTGCCTGCTTCTGTTCTGACTGTATAAATGAACTTCAAACTATACTCATAGATTCTCCAGTACCCAAAAATATCCAACATATTAACCTTTGCCATCAACCATCTACATCATTTGTTATATCAAAAGGAATTTTATTTTTATTGAAATGAGCATAATTTAACGATGCACATTAGAACAAGCATGACATATCAGATAAAATGTCTAAGTTTTTCTCTGAATCAAGCTAACAGACCAAATCATCAGGCCACTATTGCATTATCCTTTGGAGGAGTTTACTGCACACTACTTTGCTCTCATATTTCCCACCTTAAAGCACTTCACCATTTCTATGCTTATTATCAAAAAATCTGTTGCAAGTTGACAGCAGATCCAATATAATTGCAAATCTTTTCTTCTACAAAAGGGCAAGTCATGTAAAGTGGATTTCATACAGTAGTATTTAATACAGCTCTGTACAGTATATCCCCTCAAATAGAAACAAGACGAGAGCTGATTTTTAAAAGTTTAGCCTGAGGGCCACTGGCAGAGCTAATTTTTCAGTATGACACATTAAAAGGTTCGCTTGTGTTTTGAGTTTTGTTATGCCTGACACTGAGACGAGTCCCATGTAAGAGTAAAAACAGAGCTGAAAAGTCCCAATTGCAATGGCACAGATTTATGACAGCCAATTTAAAAAGGCCTGAAACCATGTCTCAATTTTACATTAAGTTTTGTGTGGAAAACTGGGGCTGGATTTGATGAGGAGAAATATGAGGTTACATTTTAAAAACAAGTCACATGAGAGAACTGCAACTGGTATCCATGACAGGTCTCTTCGTGAATTGTCTGATGATTACCGATGGTAATTCGAGGCAATACCTCAATTCAGTTCCATATGACATGGCTAAAAATATTAAACTTGTGCCATATTATACACAAGTAGATTTAAATTTCTCTTGAATATTTTAACATATCCTCACAAAAATCCACCCATCAAATGTAGAAATCTCAGAGAGGACCAAAGGATGATTCTTTCCTTGTATTAGAAAATTAAAAACTAAGCAGAATAATCTTCATGGGTCAACCATTTCTTCTTTTTAGTTCTCTAACCCAGAAAGCTGTGGATTAACAGTTTAATGTTAGAAGGGACGAGGGGCCAATAGATTGTAGCCACAGAGGTGAGCAAGTAGAGCTGATTTAGAAGATTGGTCCCCATTGTATTGAAGGGAGGAGAAGTTGGCCAAAGTCTAACTCTGTTCCAATCCTATTCACACTAAGTTTATCCACCTATTGAGACCTCTGGACCCGTGCCATCTGTTTTACCATTCTTAACCTTGCCCCATTTGTTTCTGGAACCTTCTCCAGCCCTCTGGCCCACTGAAGTAAAGTTTGCTGCAAATCTCTGCTTCTGATCACTTTGCCATTTGCAACTATGCCTCAATTACCTGCCTTATCTTGGGAATATTTCCCCTAGTTCACTGCTTTTCCAGCTCTCCTCTTTTAAAATGCTATTTTAATGCAATTTAAGCAAAGTTTGAATCTTCGACCCCGATATCCCCTTATATGACAGGTTGTCTTGATAATATTACTTTGTTGTTCTATTGGGGAACTTACTTTAATGAAAACTGAATGAATACAATTTACTATTAGAGGTTTCTTCAGTGATTATTGTCATTTTACAAATGCATCAAGAACAATGACTTCAACTTTTCTTCCCCCCTCTCCTCCATCCTTTTGCTCACACCATCTTTTTTGGGAGGAGGCAAGTTAATAGCAACAAGATCTGCAGAAACAGAATTTATTGTCATGAACATATCACAAAATTCATTGTTTTGCGGCAGCGTATATTCCATAAATAAATAGTGCAAAAAAATTGTATAAAGTGAGATAGTATCTGTGGTTCATTGTCCATTCAGAAATCTGACGGTAGAGGGGAAGAAGCTGTCCTGCTGCTGGGTGCTCGTCTTCAAGCTCCTGAACCTAATTCCTGAAGAGGCCATCGTCTGGCTGGTCGTGGTCCTTGAGGATAGAGGCTGCTTTCTTAAGGCACCACCTGTTGTCCTCGATGGAGGGAAGACAGGTGGCCGTGATGTCACTGACTGAGTGGACAACTAGAGTTTTTTTTCAGTGATATTTGCAAGGCTGTGCTAAAAATAAATAAACCCTGCTGAAAAACACTTTTTTTGCAACAGGTTTCACCATATGCTAGATTAAACATCTGCATTAAATATACAGATGAAAATGCAGCAGGATCCTCAGGGGGGGTGGGGGGTGTGCCTTCAGTTAAAAGGCAATTAAATGAAGCAGCCACAGTTAAGATCCTTCCTTAGCTATTAAGACTTATAAATCTGTTTGCAAGTTATTGGCTGACAGGATATTTAAGAATTCACATCTTCTACAAGGATCATGAACATACTCTCTTCTCAATTAGTAAAATTCCAGGGCACCTTTAGAATACTTTCCATATTTAGGAACTTGGAAAGGGTGCAGAAGCTGTCTCTGTTGTGTAGAGAGCTTAATGAAACTCAGTTATATTTTAGTACAGAAATGGCCATGAGAAGTTAATAGAGAAGGTCAAAATTTTGAAGATTTTTAACACAGTAAGTAAACAGAAATTAGTTTAATATATTTGACAAAGGAAGTTAGAGAGAGGGGTGGACGAGTTTCTTCACACTTTGTGAGGTAATGATCCGGATCACATGATCTAAAGGGTTGATGGAAACTCATAAAATAACAAGCTTCAAAAGGAAATTTGATGAATCCTTAAAAAGCAAGAGGGAAAGAATATGGCTGAGGGATTAATTGATTGGCTTGACAAGGTGCTAAAAAGCATAAAATAGTTGAAGGAATATAACTTGTTTTCTAAAAGATAATAATATTATGCATTGTAGTTTCACAACTATGGTTTGCAACACCGACGTTAAGGCTTAGATTACTTTAGCCCAACTTGTCCATGCCAATTTAGCCTTAATATACTCACCACCTTTAGTGAGAAAATGTAGGAATATGAGGCCAGGTGTACAGTTAGCAGACAAGAAGACGCGGCAAGATTGATAGCAGAGAGTTATTGATAATGACAGTCGTCCAGAAATTGAGGGCATAGGGCTTTGCTAATTGAAGACACGAACACCCGTGATGACCAGAAGACAGGAGGGAGAGAACAAAAGATTACATCTGTGGAAATCCAGTATATAAGCAACAATGTTGGCTAATAAGGGCCATAAAATACATACCATTTTTAGGGGTAAAGAAATGAAAAGCGGAAAAGTTGCGTTAAAGTTGAAAAGAACAGTGTACTTTAACCATATAACCATTTACAGCACAGAACTTTGAAAATTTTTGTTCTGAATATTAAAAACAAATGGGCCAAAGAAGATGAAAAAATGTAACTGGACTGAATAGTACAAACTTGGGTTCTCTTCACTGGTGAACTGTTGGAATTCATTACCGTTATGAACATAGAGGAGAAGATGGATATGTATACTTCCTAACCAAACCAGTAAGATTCATAAATATGATATAATTGCCAGCAAATCCAACTGGGAGCTTTGGTAAATCCTATTACCAAAAAGATGTAGAATTCACTGCCCCAAATATAGATGCTGTTAAGGTCAGTCTAGATATAGCCATGGTTGTGGGTTAAGAAAAGCCTCTTTGACAAGTATCAGCATGGAAATGGTGGATCACTTATTTTGTGCTGTAATTAAGCCACATTTTATAAAAGGCAATAAGGGTGAAATGGCTCCCTTTTCTACTTTATGATTCTATTGCATTGGGTCAATAGACTGGGCTGACCCACAATTCCAATGTTGAATTTCTAGTCTTACAAACTTGACAAGTTATAACTTTAAGTAAATTTATAATGAATAGGATTGCAAGATCAAATTTAAACAAAAAAGGTACCACTTATTTTTGTTTGAGAGTCATTCAACCACATTAGAGAATTGATACCACACATCATGGTTTGCAATTGGATAGTGCAAGGTCAATGATCAAAGGCACTCCCACTTCCTATTACTCTTTCACACGTCTCACCTGTTCCCACATTATTTGGTTGAGACAAAGTTTGTGAAAAGATGTTAGAGTTTGGTCCTGTCAGCTTATTCAGGGAAACTCATTTCTTTTCCCCAGCCCCAGGTGCATTGGAGGATTCCCTACTTTTTGCAACTGAAGAAAATAAATTATTCAGCATTTTTTAATGAGCACCTGGTTGAAACTCCAGATACAATCACTCGGCAGTCTCAACCACAGATGGTGAGGTTGGTCAATGTGAGTGTACTCTGCCAACCCTGTACATTCAATAAACTTAACAGTGGATATTGAATATTCGGAAATAATTTGGAGTGGTGGAAAAATTTGCCTCTGCTGCCAAGCATGTGGGACAGTATCAGCCAACAATCATTCTTGGTTCCACAGACACATTTTCTTCGATTAATTGAAGACATTCATGTGTAGTTATTGTCCGCATCCAAAGATCTCTCTGGAGTGTATTTAATACAAATCGTATGGTCTTTTTACAGCAGAAAACACTCTATTTATTGTAGAAAAAGGTGGCCCTTGACCCAGATCATATCTTCAGTAAAAACACTGTGTCAAAACACTCCTAGTTATTCACAAGAACATGACCTGAAGGTGTTAAATGGGGGACTTACTGAACCATCTGTTTATAGTGCCAATATAAATAACTGTACAATTAAAAGGTTGAAACCAATAGGTAGTTCACATTCAAATTTAAGTTTCAAATTCAAATTTTAAATTTATTAATGTATAACATTGAATTCAGTTTCCAGAGATGCCAACTCAGCATGCATCTCATTAGCAGTAAGTGCAGAGCTCGTCGAAAGAACCAAAGACTTGTTGATCCAAACCAAGGCTTTTATTAGCAAAAGACAGGAGCTCTTCACAGGTGGCCGACCAGTCCGGAATGATCCGACCTGGCTAGGGACACAACCCTTTAAGGCCCAGACAATAGGCGTGGCTTAGCTCTCAGCCAATCGCTGTAAGCACAGTCTAGATACAGTAACTATATACACTATGTACATTGGTGATAGATCTGTACTATCACAGTAAATGAACGTCAAACTTGGTCCTGGTTTGCCAACCAGTAATTTCCCAGTTCAATGAGACCAACAAATTAATTCACATCAATATAGAGGGCGGCACACATGGCGTGGGGTGGCACGGTTGACGTAGTGGTTAGCGCAACACCTTTATGGTGCTAGCTATCGGGACTGGGGTTTGAATCCCACACTGTCTGTAAAGAGTTTGTACATTCTCCCTGTGTCTGTGTGAGTTTTCCCCGATGGCTCCAGTTTCCTCCCACCATTCAAAATGTACCAGGGGTGTAAGTTAATTGTGTGTAAATTTGGCGTCATGGACTCATGGGCCGAAATGACCTATTATCATGCTGTATGTCTAAATTTTTTAAATAATGTGGCTCCAAAGAAATCATTTGATTTGCTGATTGTTTAAAATGGTCCATATTGGTGTAGGTGGTCAGTGGTGACATAGGAAAGACAAATAAACAGGTAATATATAAAACAAGATTGTTAATGATAATTAGTTTATTTTCATGGATCCCAGCACAATGAACGTGTGTACCAAAATTCTTACTTCCTGCAAAGAAGTACTTCTGTCAAAAAACAGCTACAATAGTACGCATTAAATTACTCTAGTACATATAATAAGTATAAAAGATAGAATAAATATTTAGAGTTAGATTTATTATAAGAAAATAAAATTCAGTAAATGAAATAACACAACAGTGTAGGAAGATCTTTTTTCAACACCAAAGAAGGAGCATTTTCAAAAATGTCCCCACTAAAACATAACAAAAATTCCATTGGTAGTCTCGGAAGGGGCTCAAGTCCACCAACTACCCCCTCGGCCTCCCTAGCTTCCCACTGGTGGCCTGCGGGTTTGTTTCAGATGCTCCCCAACAAGTAAAAGGATACTCAAGTTAGTCTGCAGGTGATAAAAAGGTTGAGGGCAACTGTTTTAGTCGGTTATTGGCTGTGTCGGATGAAAACTGAGTAAATGAGGATGGAATCAGAGCATCATTGAATGAGCACAGAAGAACACCTGTCACCACATTGACAGGGCCGAGTGCCAGCTTCAAGGGACAACTTGCCAATTACTCTCATTCTGTTGCTCCTTCACACAGCCCTGAAATTGTCTGCATTGTATTTATGCATCTGATTCCTTTTTGAAAGATGCTCTTGAATTTGCTTCCTCTACTTTTTCGGGAAGATGATAAAAATTCACGGTGGAATAAAGTTCAACAGAAAATCTGCAGATCCAGATGAAGGACTCAGGTCCGCAATGTATGTTATGTTTTACTTCCGACAGATGCTGCCTGACCTGCTGAGTTTCTCGGGCACCTTTGTGTATTTCACTGTGAAATACAAGTGCTTATTTATTTTGCCTCTGGTTCTTTTTCCAATCATCTAATATCTGTCTATATTGTTTATAGACCTTTCTGCCACTGGATATGGTTTGTCCTTACAACAAAGCCCGTTATCAAAACTCATCTAATCTGTCCTGCTCTAAGAAAGGAAACACCACACACTGCCCCATTCTTGGTGCCAGAGCATCCCTGAGCACACCGGAACTATTGAGTCATATGTGAAGTGCTGTTTATACATCGCAAACAAGTTGCATAAGAGCAAAAGAATAGGAGCAGGAGTGGGCCATCTGGTTCGTCGAGCCCGCTCTGCCATTCATTGAGATCGTGATTGATCTGATGATAGACTGGTCTTTTGCTACCTGCCTTTTCCCCATATCCCTTAATTACCTTACTAAGTAAAAATCTATCCAACCTTGCCTTAAATATATTTACTGAAGTCGCCGCCACTGCTTCAATGGGCAGCGACTTCCACAGATTCACCAACCTCTGGGAAATGCAGTTCCTCCTCAGCTCTGTCCTAAATCTTACTACCTTGAATTTTGAGGGAGCAGGACCCCACAAACAGAAATTGGATACAGATCAGAAAATCCATTTTCATTATATGGATAAAGAGTAATGACTGGCTAGGACAATGATCTTCATTAAAATAGCATCATGAAGTCATTTACATCTGCCTGAACTCATTTGAAAGATTGCACTTCCATTGGTCCCTACAGGATCAAATGTTTTGCCTTTCATTGATCTCCAGTTGGTGCAGAAAACTTCATCTTGGCATCTAATAGTCACAAACATATTGTTTAATGATGTTCTTGATAAGAGGAACTGTGAGCACATGAACAGCTTCATGCGTTTCATTTCTGCAGCTATTCTGTGACAGCGTTTGCGAGACTCAGAAAAACATGCCCTCGAGAAGTGAAACATTTATTGTTGCTGTCAGTGAGCCCTAAGCCAATGGGGAACAGATGTTGAGAAAAATAAATATCAGAAGAAGCAACCTAAAAGTAGAAGGGTCGAACTATAAAATGGGCTTCACTTGAATGGGAAGAATTAAGATTGAGTTTAGCAGAAGGGTCAACTTTGAAGGTGTGAAGGAAATCCACTGAACAAAGAGACAAGAATGATGGTGGAACTGTTTTACCTGCCAGTTCTCACATTTCTGGGCAGACATTGAGAACTGTGATAATAACCATTTGTTTTTGATCAGACTGACCTGAACATCTTTAAGTGTTTACTCAAAGTTAAAATGTTGCTTTCTTTCCTTCCTTTCTCAATTTAATGCATAAAATGCAAATAATTAATAATGTTCCAACCATAAGAGCATGACTGTGCTAATGTGGTTGATATCCTGTACAATGGAACATAGGACTGGGGTTTCCCAAAGGCAGTTCACCCTCACACACGTTAGCTCCCGAGCATTATTCAGGAATGTCATGACATCATCAGTGCACACGACTCATTTCTTCATAAACGAATGAAATTGTAGCAAAATTGTTCAACCTACAACTTGCATTAGTCCGTGGCACATAAAGAGTAATTAACAAAATGACACCAGATCTCGGAGATATTTTGGAAGCTGCTCTTAACAGACCTCCAAGCACCCTACTCTCCCTTCACTCCACCAATATATGAGTCGTTTTGTTGTACACCACTCTACATGAACCTTTTTCCTGGATCTTGGTACATGTGACAATAAACATGGAAGTTGGATTTTACACCGCCATTAAACATGTTTATATTAAGGCCTCCACTGTTGATGGTGTCCTAACTCATTGACCTGCTTGAACACCCAGTCATGCCTGTGTGTGTTTGAGTCCCTGCAGCAGCTATTCATTATTAAGATCTCAAGAACATTGAGAATAGATCCATAAGTGTAATTGGCAGGAGATGAAGGGAGTGGGTGGGGAAAGGCTTGACAAAGACAAAGGACATGTGTCCCCACTTCCCTGTGATCTTATTTTCTTTAATGGCAGCCTTTTGTTCAGTGATTGTACTTTAAAGTTCTGACCGATTCCTTCGAAGTACTTATCTGGCAGATGTGATCTTACGTGATGTGTCTACACTTCTGTATTGGAAGATTTAAACTGTTTTTTACTTTTGCGGCCTTTGCTTCTGCAAGGCTGAGAACCTGCTTGTTTTTTTAGGATCAGCAGATATAATCTAATTTACACCATGGGGCTCAGGATGCAGTTGAATCAGAAGACATTATCTAATTTACACTACATGGGGCCCAGGGATGCATATGAAATCAGTAGACATTATCCAACTTCCACCATGAGGCCCAGAGATGCAGTTGTCTTTTGTTGGTCGCAGACTGTCAGGAGACCTTAAAGATCATTTGTTCAAAGAGATAAGATCTGAAGTAAACAACTTTTGGGTAACATAAGCCCATGGTCCCACTGCTGAAGTTTGAGACTCTCCAAGAGGTGGCAACATCTCTCAGCAAGAAGAAGAACTTCAAGAGTCCAGCTAACGTCCCGGTCGAGGGAGGTGGAGAAGGTGCTACCGGCGCCCCGACAACCTACTACAAGTGTGCAGTCATTGCCTCGCTTCGGCAGTTGGGACCAGTCCAGGCGTTGATAAGTATAATTGGGAAGGGCTTGCATATTGTAGTGTGAATTCAGCTTTAGATTTAGTAATAAAGACTTGTATAAACTGAACTGCTCTCGGTGTGTGTGTGTCTATTTTCTTTCGGTAGCTTCAACACTGTGACCAATCTAAAATGAACAAAATGAGAGGTATAAGTTTACGCAAGACAACTTCCTAAGGAGGTTCAGGGGGATAAGGCTATCGGCCCTAATCTTGACATTTCACATGAGCATAATTGAATGTGTCTGGCATCTTTGCGTGGTACGGTAGCTGCAAAGCAACAGACTGGAAGTCAAGTCAAGTCAATTCACCTTATCCTTCATACCATGCTCGCATTGTAAAGACAAGATAGTGTTGCTCCAGGACCATGGAGCATATTTACATAAATATAAAAATAGAAATTAGAATAGAAATTGAACACAATAAAATATTAAGATATTAAGATGTACACAGTAAAAGATCATTGTACACTATCTACATATGTTCTGGGAATTCAGTGGGAAAAAACTGTTGCCTAATCTGAACATAAGGGCCCGAGTGCTGCAGTACCTCATACCAGATGGCAGAAGGGAACATAGTTTACACGAGGGGTGTGTGGAGACCTTTACAATGCTTATTGCTTTTCGCCTGCATCATGTTTCCTTCATATTTTAGAATAATTTACGTGCTTTATTTATAAGAGACCCAGGTTACAGGGTAACATTCATCAATCTCACAGCCTTCAGGAAGCAATGTTTTTCCCACTGGCTGTCCTGATGATAATAGGTCAAAGATTCTGTGTGATAGATGGTAAGGATCCTGTCGGACTCTGGCTTTACCCTACCCTCAATGTAGTCTATGTGTTGTCTGAGTCCACCGTGCTCGTTGAATGAAGTGATAGGAGAAGGTATTCGGTTCAACAATCAGTTTATTACACAGCACAAGAATAAAGCTTAACAGAGCTCTGGTTCAGTTGTTAGGTCACTTGCACAGAGAGCTATTCCCCAAGACTGACTCCTATTGTCCAGTTGGCTCAGTTTATATAGATCAACCTTATCATACAGAACAAAAGTTGTCTTCCTTTGCTAGATCTTTTTGCATAAGGGTTATCACAAGTCATCTCCTGTTTTGCAGATATCTGGGGTGTAGCGCTCCCATCTTAATCCTCCAGGCCAGACTATCCTGTTGTTTTGATCAGAAATTAATTCATCCCCAGATATTTCTAATCACTATTCTGTTCCCGTCTGGCCAATTTCTGCTGTTCTCTTTAACACCTCCTCATGCCTTAATCTTCCTCCTAGACTGGTTTTCCATTCCCTTTGTTTCTTGCAGGCCATTCTTTGTTCTGGTCTGGTCTGTGTCTCCTGTGCTCCTCACCACCTCCTTCAGTTTGAGCATTCCTCCTAAATCGTTTTATGCATTTCTTCTCCCTGTATTTGGGAGCAGACAATTTTGCTCAGCTAACTTTGCTCCATGCTGTGATTGCCAGTTAATCACATTCCTCTTTTTCCCTGAACCATGCAGTAAATATAAAATTATTAATTAATAATTTCTTTCATAATGTTTTCACCCCTAGATTCCAACAATCCTCAATAATTCTTTGAGCCCTGCTGAAGCAATGGTCCTAGTAAATGTCATCATTAAAGTAAAGGGAGATCCCAGTAATCTTATCTGCCATTTTTATGATCCTCTGAATTGATAGTCATCATCATGAAGTGCTTCGAGAGGCTCGACATGGGACAGATCAAGCTCTTGCTGTCCCCGTCACTGGATCCCCTGCAGATCACATTTAGTCCCAACCCTATCCTCCATCTAGCCCTCATCCACCTGGAAAATAAGGACCTATATGTTCCAATGCTGTTTATTGACTTCAATTTGGCATTCAACTCAATCATATCTCAGTACCTGATAAGGAAGTTGACCCTGCTGGGTCTAAGCACCTCCCTCTGCAATGGGATTCTTGACTTCCTGCCGGGGAGATCTCAAGCAGTCCCAGATCAGTAATAGGACCTCCAAATCTATCACATTGAGCACAGCCCCCCAGCCCCTAGGCTGCATGCTTAGCCCTTTGCTGTTCACTCTGCTGACTCAAGACTGTGCAGCTAAACACAGCTTGAACCACATCATCGTTCATTGATGACACGACTGTGGTGGGCCTGATCAATAAGAATGATAAGTCAGCATATAGAGATGAGATGCAGTCGCTAACAGACTGGTGAAGAACCAACAACCTCTATCTGAACATTAAAAAAACAAAAGAGATGGTTGTCGACTTAAAGAGGCCCCAGTGGGACCACCCTCTGCTGACCATTGACGGCTCGACCATGGAGTACACTTGGTGGAGAATCTCAGATGGTCCATTAATACCAGGTCCA
This sequence comes from Narcine bancroftii, assembly GCF_036971445.1. NCBI lineage: Eukaryota > Metazoa > Chordata > Chondrichthyes > Torpediniformes > Narcinidae > Narcine > Narcine bancroftii. The sequence goes on along the minus strand of NC_091472.1, from coordinate 86,257,270 downwards.
TAACCAAGAAAGCCCTGCAGTGTTTCTACTTCCTGAGAAGACTGAGGAAAGTTCATCTCCTACCCTCCATCCTCACTACATTCTACAGAGGATGTATTAAGAGAATCCAGTGCAACTGTATCACTACCTGGTTTGGAAGCTGTTCCACCTCAGACTGCAAGACCTTGCAGAGGATAGTGAAGTCAGCGGCGGTCTGTGACTAGTGGTGCTAATTCCACTGTTGTTTGTCATGTACATCAACAATCTGGATGATAATGTGGTAAATTGTGTGGGAAACTGAAGTACCTTCACAGATTTCACTCAAGACAAAAATTGCGAACAAAGAACATTTATTGTACATCAGTGCAAAGTTGGGTGTTTCTCCTTACCCTGGGAATACACACACATACTGGGGCTCATCCAACTTTTATAGTTCATTTCAGTGTAGAGGTACCCTCCCCCCCTAACATTCTTCTGCCTCCTGGATTGGTTTGGCATTTGGTAATTCTGTCTGCCTATGTGCAGTTTCTGTAATGAAAGACCATGGGGTATCCTGTCTGGATCCCATCATGTCATTCATGAATCTGCCTTTGTCCTTATTCACACCTCTCAACCCCCAGGACTTACTATCTATATGCAGAACTGTCTATCACTATAAGTTCTATTATACTTGCGTAACCCTTCCTCACAACACTCTTATCAGAATTCATCCCTACTCAGCACTGACTTAACTTCCTCTAGTCTCGTCTAGTATTCCTTATTTCATTCATACTAGCTTTACTTCCTATATTCTATTATCTCTCACAATTGGATCAACAAATTTGCAGGTGACACTAAGACTGGGAGTGTAGTGGACAGTGAGAAAAGTTTAACAAGTTTGCAGTGGGATCTGGACCATCTAGAAAATAGGTTCTAAAAAAGCAGATGCTGACAGGTGTGAGGTGTGGGAAATTGGGAGGACAAACTAAGGTAGGATTTACACAGAAAATTGTAAGGTACTGCAAACTATCATAAAACAGAGGGATCTTGAAATACAGATACCTATTTTCTCGAAAGTGGTGCCACAGGTGGAATTGTAGTGCGAGCCTTTGGCATATTGACCTTCATAAATCAAAGTATTGAGTGTAGGAGTGGGGATGTTATGTGGAATTGTATAAGACATTGGTGAGGCCAAATTTGGAGTAATATGTGCAGTTTTGGGCATGCACCTACCAGAAAGATGCAAATAAGATTGAAAGAGTGCAGACATAAATTTACAAGGATGTGGCCAGGACTTCATTAGCTGAGTAATAAGGGAATAGTTGAATAGGTTATTATTTCATTCCCTGGAGCATCAGATAATTTGATAGGGATACACAAAATTCTGAAGGGTTAAACGGGCTAAACACAAGCATTGGGTGAGATAAGAACGAAAGGAGATTGATTTTGGGTGAAAGGTGAAATGTGAAAAACATGTAAGGTGAAAAATAGGGGGAATTTCTTCTCTCAGAGGGTGGTGAGAGTGTGGAATGAGTTGCCAGTGGAAGTGGTGGATATGGGTTTGATTACAACAAGGGCCTGCTTCTGTGATGCAGTGTTCTATAATTCTAAGGTTCTAATTTTGGGGCAGCAGTCACAAAGTTCAGTGCTCAGGCTATTTACAATCCCTTTCAATTACTTAAATGAGGGAACTAGCCGTAATATAATTGCAAGAAGAAGCACAAAGCTAAAGCTGTTGGAATCTTGAGCAAACAATAAGCTGCTGGAAGAATTAATCGGATCAGAAAGCATCCAAGGGTAGAAATGGTCAGTCAGTGTTTTGGCTCAGGACTTTCATCTAGAGTTTTGGACTAAAGTAAAAAGGGAGTGATATTATGTATATGAAGGGGAAAAGAGCTGGGGAGATGGTGAGAAAGAAGAGGAAGAGAACATTGAGATGGAGAAAGAAAATTGGAGAGAAAAGACAGCAGTCGGTAACTGTGGTAAACCACTGTTATACTGTGATTGGCTACTGCCGGCTGGACACGCCACCTGAGACTGATCCTACTCATTACCCCTTTGCATGCTCCCAGTCTTCCTGCCAGGATGATTCAATGAGGTTGGTTGTTGCTCCAGTATCTAGTCAATAAAAGCCTATCAGTCTCACAACCTCAGTCTTTTGTGGTAATGGATGGTACATCAGTAACAAGGATATTGAACAGTGGAACCAAAAAGAGGAGGCAGGGGGGGTTACCTAAAATTTGAATAATCATATTCATGCCATTAGGCTTAAGGCTGACCAGGATGATATATTTTTCCTTAAATTTGCCGTCATATACACAAGTTCAATGTACAAGTGATCCGAGATTCTAAAGTAGAAAATAAATGAGCAGCATGGTTGGCGTAGCTGTTAGCGCAATGCCTGTACAGCGCCAGCAATTGGGACTGGAGTTGGAATCCCATACTGTCTGTGAGGTATTTGAACATTCTCCCCATGTCTGCGTGGGTATTCCCCAGGGGCTCCGGTTTCCTCCCACTGTTTGAAAAGTACCAGGGGAGTAGTTTAATTGTGTGTAAATTGGGCAGCAATCACTCATGGGGCAAAATGGCCTGTTACCGTGCTGTATGTCTAAATTTTAAGAAGATAAAGGACATATAAATAAATTATGATAAAATTTAAATATTTGGCAAGGGGTATTTAGTACACTATCTTTAAGTCTTGATATCAATTTCTCTCCAAGACTTTTTATTGCTATTTTTGGAGTGAGTGGACCAGTGGACTTAATTTTGACTCCATCTCAATCCTGTGTGGTTGCTTTTGCTTCCCTGATTGCTAGAGGCTCATTCTGCTGTAATGGAAAGATATTGTCCCTCCCATGCTTACACAATGATTATTGGATTTGATGGCATTCCTCTCTAGAGGAGATTAGATGCTGAACTACTACAATGAGTATTTTTTTTCTCTCTGTGGTTCCTTTTTCAATTATTTTCAATATTTATAGATCAATTATTTTTAATCTTTATTAATTTTCTTTTTTCTTTTCTTTTTCTTTTTTCTGAACATATTAGTTTCAAAATCAGTCATTGATGCCTGACTTTTCCAGCAATCATTCATATAAAAGGTTAGGTTTAGAAATTAGATTAGTTATTATATTAGTTTTTTATTCTTTTTTAATCAGTAGCATGGATCATATGTATCTTGTTTACCATTGTTTACCATCTGCAATTTTATTTTACTTTTACTTAAACATTATTTCATATGTAGCTATGTACCTGATATTATTTTCCTCAAAAAAAACAATAAAGAGGTTGGAAAAGAAAAGGAATTTAAATATAAGTTAATGAATAAATCACTTTAATTGCTGACAATTCTAAACAGGAAATTTAGCCAGGGCGAAAAATAGAGGGGCTGTAAAATAATGGAGAGAAGTTAGGTGAGTGAGTAGAACATGACAAACAGATTGCAGTACAGAACAAGGTCAAACTTCTTTGATAAAATTATAATATTTGCTTAAAAGTGAGAGATTGGGAAATGATGGTTTTTAGGAACTCCTGGGTATATAACCACATGAATAACAGACCCTTAAAGCAGGCATTAAATTTTTAAAAATATTTAAATTTAGACATAGACCATTGTATCAGTCCATTTCGGCCCATGAGTCCATGCCACCCAATTTACACCCAATTAACCTACACCTCCAGTATGTTTTTGAACAGTGGGAGGAAACCGGTGCCCCCAGGGAAAACTACAGAGACACGGGGAGAACATACATACTCCTTACAGACAGCACGGGATTTGAATCCCGGTCCCAATCGCTGTAAAGGCGTTACGCCAATCGTGCCACCCCAGAAAGAATGTAGTTTATTCATTTTTTATAAAAAAACAAAAGAAATCTACCAGGACTTAAATAGTGAATTGGTGAGACAAGTCCTTCAATATGTTTGCTACTTCCAAAGATTTCTCTGTTGTTCAATATCCTCGCTGTTTTTCCTATTTCACTTTCCTGCCCTATCTCCGTTGAAGAAGTCTTAAGGGACTTCCTGGAAAGAAGCAAGAAAAAAGTTGATTTAATCACAGGTGAATAATTATGGAGATTATTAACTGACAAGAACATTTGAATTTCACCTTCTGATGTTAATTCAGGCATAAACATAAAACCTGAAGCTAATTTTAACCTAAATGTCATTTTGTTACATTTCCAACCATTATGCCAAGTTTCATACTAAAGTTACACACATTTTGAAATAGTTAAATATTGCAGTTTGGCTATAATAACAGGGGCAGCACATCTGAGGAATATGTCATTGACTCTCTGTGATGGATTGAAATGTTCACTCCTTTGCAGCATATTGAGATAGCTATGTATCAAAGATTAATGTTGTGGTCAAAAGTAATTTTATTTCATTTATCATATGATATGGGATGATATCAAAAGGGGAAAGTTGGGATATTTTTTAGAACAAGTAGCTGTCTTCAAAGGCAGATATACAGCATTAATTTCTGTAGAATCCAAACTCTTGAGACTACAGGAAACGAATATACATTGGTCAATTATGTTACCAGAAAAGTTACTGTATGACAGATAGTAACTTTTAGAGTAGTACCCTGCGTTTGAACAACACACATTTAATCAAGTTTAACAAGAATTTATAATTCCTAACAATAAACGATTCAAACTCTGGCTGGATAGATTGTAATTGGCTTTGAATACTCCCTGATTTTCCATCGAAATAATTGAATCCATACGATGGCTGAAATATCCTTAAACCAATCTTCTTCACATGTATCCACTATGCAGTCTGCTGGCAGTCCCTTGAATTACTGAGCTGCTTCTTCTGACCCCATTTGTACATTATATTGCTCGAAGGTTCAAGTCCTCAACAAAACAGATATTACTGTTAAAAACAAATTGGAAAATTGTCCCTTGATAAATATGTGCTAGATATCCATGAGAAAGCTTGAGACAATATCACAGGGTTAAAATATGTATTAATTCATTGACTATGATATTCAATGCTTATGAACGCATTTAACGTGTTAAAATAGGCCTGTTATGGTGACATTTTGAGGCCTCTCATTTAATATAAATGTGTGTGTGTGTGTGTGTGTGTGTGTGTCTGTGAGTGTGTGTGTGTGTGTGGTGTGTGTGTGTGTGTGTGGTCTGTGTGTGTCTGTGTGTGTGTGTGTGTGTCTGTGAGTGTGTGTGTGTGTGTGGTGTGTGTGTGTGTGTGTGTGTGTGTGGTGCAATTCAAATTAAATCATACACTTAAAAATTTCTAAATAAATTTCTTCATCCATAAAAAACAGAAACCAAGAGATCTTAATTTGTGAACACAATACACACTGTGGAAAATGTCAGAGGATTCTGTAAATTAAAATACATCGTTATTTTTAATTTTAGCTTTCTGCATGTGAGGAGTGGAAGTAACAGTGCATACACTAGTAATGGGAAAGCATCTGCAATCCTATGTTAATAGAAGATCCATATATGTGGCTCTCTAGTGGGAGGATACAGATCAAGCTTTAAATCTGATCATAACAAAAAATGATCAGAAAACATCTGAATAAACTGTTAATACCTCTGATCAATATTTTTTTCTCAACAGTCTGAATGTTTACTTCTCAGTATTCTCAATAATATTATGCCTAATGCACTGCTGTGGGATATCATTTGAATAAAGGAATTTATTAAAATATACAATGGACAATGCTGATAAAGTAAACATTTTGATGGGCATCTAATTTATACCAGCCAATGTGTTTTTCCATCTGGATGAATTTTGAAACACCCAAGATGGTTATTGTGGCTTGATGGGGTTGTGACTGTGAAATTTCAGAACATCACATAAATATTTATTTTGCAATGGCACCTCTCTTGTAGTTCTGCAATTATTTGGAAGCTATCAATTATAATAATGTAATGATCTGACATGAATACATTTTCCCCTTCTGTATTATCTCACGTTAAGCAGACGTGGGCTTTTTAATTAAATCTTTAACTGCTAAATGTATTTGTGCAGCTCGCTTATCCACACAAGGTCATTTATCTTGGTTAATGATGCAGGGCCAGAGAGATTTAAATTATCATTTCTTAAACGTGTTTAAAGTCAAAGATTGACAGCCAGTCTGTTGAAGAAGATTTCTCTTCCTGAACCATAGATTCACGCAGGGCCAAGCAATGTATGCCTTTCATTTTTAAATTGCGTACAAACATGGGCCATGCTGTGCAGAATGAGCAAGTATTATAAAGTATTTACAGCAAGAAACTGGGTCCTAGAGACCCATGCAAATGTGTGAGCTCCCCACTACTCTTTTTTCACCCAACTTCTCTCATTGATGCAGGTCAGTATAATCAAGATGATTTGGATCATAAACCAGCCACAGCAAATATCATGAATGGGAATTATTGTGACAATCATGTTCAGGTTGGGTGGATGGCAGGATGGGGAAGGGGGAAGCACTGGTTGGGTGTGCAAGTTGGGCTGGTATTTTGCAGGTAATCCAAGGTGTGATTGGAGTCTGAGGTGAGTAGTGCAGTGATCAGAACCAAACGAAGCCTGGGTGTGTGGCATGGGTATCAGAAGCCTGCACTGAGTTGATCATTGGTGGAGCAGAGATCAGTACCTTACATAAGAATGCTGGAGATTGGGACCTCAGCCTGGTTGTAGTGGGAGCTGGTGATCAGGAGTGCTGGTAGGGAGAGGGATTTCTAAGTCTCTGCTTAAAAAAAAACTCAGTTAAAATGGAATTCTTGATTTTACATATGCCTCACCATCGATTTATTTTTATGTGGAAGTAAATTCAGAAACCAGCCTTCTGTTATCCTCCTCAAATTTTCAATCTTATTTTAAAACTAACTTAAAATTCAACATTATGCCTGGTGTTAGAGGTGCTTAATCAACCAATCATGGCGAATGCATTCACTGTTACAACTAATCTCAAAGTTAATCCTCAATTTCACCTTCTTCTTGCTGCAAGCATTTCTTGGGCAAGTGTGAAACCATCAGTGCAATATATCCCTGCACTGCCAACATAATTTCTTGAGGATGGAGAGAATCCTCTTTGCATGGTGAAGGGATATGAAATGTAAAAATGAACCCTTCTTGATTATTACCATGACTAACAGGCTCTGATATCTCATTATCTGCAATGTTCTAACTAAACAGTATTGATGTTAATTTATTCCATTTCATTACGGAACAGTTAAATTATTAGTGCCGAAAAGTCAGTGGAGAGCTTTGATCGGTAATTGCACCTGCCTCCTGTTAAGTGCAATGGCATGACCAGCTGTGGCATAGTTTGCCATCATCTTTGAGGAAAATCATTTCTGACTGTTTTCACGTTGCAGCACTTGAACTTTTGGCATTTTGATTTGCAAGATCACAACAGATCTCCAACTGTAAAGAAGAATTTTCTGAATGGCCAACTGCTGTGTGCAGTGAGATGATCAGCCAATTGTGCTTAATGGAAAAGATGCAATGCACCAACATCAGTTCACATCCTGCTAGCAGTTCATTGTCATAAAGCCAGCAATGATCCATAATTCCATAGGTTGAACCTCTCTAGACCGGCATTGTGGCAACTCTTGAGGTCCAGCATGTTTCAAATTGGTATACAGCTCGATACTAGCCCCCATCTTGACAACCTTTAGCAGGGGCACAATCGAAAGTTTCCTGTCTGTATCATTTTGTGATATGGTAACTACAAAATATGAGACTGAAAGTCTATACAGAAAATCATTAAGTCAGCTGAGAGGATCACTGGCATCTCCCTTTCCTCTATTGACAACATTTACTGGGAGTGTTATCTAAATATGGCTCAAGGAATTATAGAAGACCCTTTTCATCCAGTGCATAGTATCCACCATCAAGAAGGAGGTATGGGAGCATCAAAATCAGGACTGCCAGGCTAGGGTAGAGCTTCATCCCACGGGCTTTGAGACTGATGAACAGTATCCTGCAACCACGAAAGTCATCCCAAATATTTATAAATATTTATTTTGGTTATTTATATGATCTTTATGCACTCTGCATTGTATGTTCTTGCGTGTGCACCATGGTCTGGAGAAATGCTGTTTCTTCGGTGTTTGGCCTGGAAGTCAGCCTGAAGAAAACTGAGGTCCTCCATCAGCCAGCTCCCCACCATGACTACCAGCCCCCCCACATCTCCATCGGGCACACAAAACTCAAAACGGTCAACCAGTTTACCTATCTCGGCTGCACCATTTCATCAGAAGACAACAGACTCGCCAAGGCAAATAGCGCCTTTGGAAGACTACACAAAAGAGTCTGGAAAAACAACCAACTGAAAAACCTCACAAAGATAAGCGTATACAGAGCCGTTGTCATACCCACACTCCTGTTCGGCTCCGAATCATGGGTCCTCTACCGGCACCACCTACGGCTCCTAGAACGCTTCCACCAGCGTTGTCTCCGCTCCATCCTCAACATCCATTGGAGCGCTTTCATCCCTAACGTCGAAGTACTCGAGATGGCAGAGGTCGACAGCATCGAGTCCACGCTGCTGAAGATCCAGCTGCGCTGGATGGGTCACGTCTCCAGAATGGAGGACCATCGCCTTCCCAAGATCGTGTTATATGGCGAGCTCTCCACTGGCCACCGTGACAGAGGTGCACCAAAGAAAAGGTACAAGGACTGCCTAAAGAAATCTCTTGGTGCCTGCCACATTGACCACCGCCAGTGGGCTGATAACGCCTCAAACCGTGCATCTTGGCGCCTCACAGTTTGGCGGGCAGCAACCTCCTTTGAAGAAGACCGCAGAGCCCACCTCACTGACAAAAGGCAAAGGAGGAAAAACCCAACACCCAACCCCAACCAACCAATATTCCCCTGCAACCCATGCAACCGTGTCTGCCTGTCCCGCATCGGACTTGTCAGCCACAAACGAGCCTGCAGCTGACGTGGACTTTTTACCCCCTCCATAAATCTTCGTCCGCGAAGCCAAGCCAAAGAAAAGAAAGATGAACAATCAGATGATAATAAACTTGAACTTGAATGACTTAACTAATTCTCATTAAGTTCTTTGTCTGGAAATTAACAAATATCTACACTAATGTTTAACCAGTTAACCTATTAAACTATTGCACTCACTGTCAACTGCATTTCTAACCTACAGAAGCTTTGGTTTATGAATAGTTCTCAGAATCCTAAATGATGCAAATAGTGTCTCTACTAAACTTTAAAAGAACCATTCTCCAGATCAGAGGAAAATGATCAGGAGGAAATTTCTGTTCTCCATATTTTCTGTGGTCTGGCATTAGGAAAGACCCAAGATCGCTCGGCCAGAGAGTTTCAACTTGTATTCAGATCTTCTATAACTATACTTAGAATTTATACCCTGAAATAGGCTGCACCTTTTTGGTGTGTTAAATAATTCTGAAGAGCACAAACTCAAAATTAGGTCTCCCTCCAAAAAAAAATCACTAAATTGATTAAAAATAAGTATGTATGGTTGCCATCTCAAAACCTATGTCACGTCCAAATGTGTGCAAACCCTTCTAGGAGCACATAGAAACATGGAACAGTATAGCACAGTACAGGCTGTTCAGCCCTCAATGTTTTCAAGATTTGAGATTTCTTTATTGTCATGTAATATTACACATAATTTCCTTCTGTCTGTTGTAAGACAGATAAAGAATCACCATTAGTATTGCCTGGCACCCTTTACAATAAGAGAGAAAGAGAAGCAATAGAGAGCCCTTTCAGAGATATTGAGTAATACATAGATTCACCTTGCAGTGAACTGGAATTCACTATGTATAGATTAGACAGATGACCCCTCCTCTTGGCTCTCCCCCCATTGATCCTGATAAAAACCCTGTTTTCCCGCCTTATCTCCGATTTACCTGAAGACTATTGTAAATAGTCTATTGTAAGCTATTAAAAGCGTGTCTGTGCTCCTCCCAAATTTCCGAGTACTATCAATCATGTTACAATTTTATTAGCTTATTTTGAAGATGGGATGGAAGCCCTATTGAAGCCAGGCATGCTCCAGGTCGACCATCTGTCCCCAGAGGCCCCCGAAGAATTTGCCTATTGGTTGGAGTGCTTCCAGTCCTACATAGTGGATATCCAAAAAGTCTTCCACTCCGACAGCCTCTGGAGATCGTCCTCGTCTCTTGAGTCGGCCCCAAGGGATACGCAACCCTATCCTGAGGAAGCTGTGTTGCTGCACGCACCAGCCAGTTGCAGTCACTTCATGACGAGCTCTGCCACCCAGGCATCACCCGCATGGCCCACTTCGTCAAGACATGCAAACTGCCCTTCTCTATTGAAGACGTCAGGGAGATGACCAGGTCATGCCAGGTCTGCACTGAGTGCAAACCGCACTTCTACCGCCCTGACAAAGCACACCTGATAAAAGCTTCCCGCCCCTTCGTACGACTCAGTGTCGATTTCAAGGACCCCCTACCTTCCACCAATGGAAACGAGTACTTTTTTAACGTTATTGATGAGTACTCACTTTTTCCATTTGTCATCCCCTTTCCAGACACCACCACAACCACAGTCATCAGAGCTCTGCACTCCATTTTCACCATGTTTGGGTATCCCAGCTATATTCATAGCGACGGGGGCTTATCCTTTATGAGTGAAGAGCTACACCAGTACCTACTTGCAAGAGGCATCGCCACAAGCACGCTGACTTTCCCCTGGGGGAAAGGACAAGTTGAAAAGGAGAATGCAATAGTTTGGAAGGCTGTAAAATTGGCCCTCCAGCCTAAATGCCTTTCAAACTTGTGCTGGCAAGAGGTTCTGCCCACCGCGCACCATTCCATAAAATCGATTCTCTGCACTACGACCAATGCAACTCCTCACGAACTAATGTTTGCATTCCCAAGGAAATCCACATCGGGGATCACTCTTCCATGATGGCTAACAACTCCAGGACCTGCTGAAAAAGCACATGAGGAGAAGCAAAACAAACCCTGTTGGTCAAGAAAGTGCACCTACTGCACTTAAATCTGATGTATGCCTATGTGGCCTACCCGGATGGCAGGGAGGACACAGTCTCGATCAGAAACCTGGCATCTTCAGGAATTGAGGTCTCGACACCCACAATAGGTCTGGAACCTCTAAATAACCTGCGCAGGGTTCCGGACGACATGGTTCTAATGGAACTACCTTCAGATTCTGGACCCCCAAGCCCCTCTCTGAGTCCCACTATCCAAGAACCACAGGAGGCACAGGAAGTTCTGGAAGAGCAAAGTCCATCAGTACTAAGGTGCTCAACCAGAATAACCAGGCCCCCGACAGACTCAACTTGTAAATAATTGTAAAAATTTGTGTTGCTGAATATGGTCTCTGTTTTTGCCTGTAGGTTCTTTTCTGAAGGAAGGGGTGAACTGGAATTCACTGTCTTGGCTCTGCCACCATCAGTCCCAATATAAACCCTGCTTTCCCGCCTTACCTCTAATTTACCTGAAGACTATTGTAGATACCGGCCGCTAGTTATAAGCTAATAAAAGCGTTTGTGCTCCACACAAGTCTTCAAGTTCTATCGATCATATTACACACCTCCAGCTCTCCCATGGCCTCTGCAATTGCGCAGACCCCTGTATGATCCATCGTCAACTTGAGCTCCAGTTCCAAAGCTGCAACACAATCAGGAGCCTTCAGCACCCAAGGCCCTTTGGGAGACTTTCTTGCCCTCAGCACCCTCACGAATCCTGGTCCCATGAGTACCCCGACCACAAGTTGCTGACCGCCTGCAATCTGTATGAGGCCTTCAGCTGTTGAGCCCCTTGCTGGTCTGTTGCTGTGGTCAATGTCCTGTAGGGTTGTTCAGTCGCTGAGCCCCCCGCCCCCCCCCCCACCCCCGCTAGTCCAAAGGCACTTACAGGTACAACAGAATACCATTGTTGCTCACATGGGGTTGAAGGGAGGTGGCACAGAAAAGCAAGATACGCATCCGTCTCAGGACTCTGTAGTCTGAGCATGCGCTGGAAACATTTTTCCTTTGCCAGGGGCATTGCCTTCAGGAAGACATATGGCTCCCAGCAACATATATCAACACCATTGCTTTGTGAGAGCTGCCTGGTTCCTACGTGTCTGGGATATGGTTTGCAACCCATTGTGTTGCAGTGGGTATCGCAGAGGTTTAGGAATGTTGAGTGGTCCCGGCACAGCTCGAATTACTGATTTGACCCAGGGTCTGAAATCTTTCTCTGGAGCCACTGTGCCATTTGAGAAGTGCCAAGGCATTTATTTTATAGACTGCTCCTGTACATCATACACATCCTTCCATTCATGTTCTGTCTGAACATACCCTGGCAGTCTGTTTTGCCACCCAGAGCTGAGTGAGATCCCCAGTGGAGGTTCCTTTTAGAAGGAGTTCTTCCCTTTTGCATTGAAGACCTGGGGTGGGAAGTGTTGCACCAAGCTATACTATGAAACAGATTTTTAAGTTGATTTACTGACTGCCTGATGCTTCCGCAGCCAGGAGATGGTGTACTGTGTATATTCTGAATATAAAGGTTGTTGCTTCTATTTGACTGTCTGAAGGGGATGCTACATTTCAGTTCCACGCTCCTGATCTTTGGTCACCCGGGGGGAAAGGGAGGTGGTGGTGTGGGGTGAGTGGGTCACTTGGAGGATCTCCTGGTTGGTTTGCTTCTGGACAGGCCAAGTTGGCCATTCAAGGGTCTAGGCATGCGAAAGTGCAAATTCGGTTCGGGTTGATTACCTGCCCATCTTCAGGGTTATGTCTGTGCCCTTGTTTCTCTAGAGAAGGAGAATGCATTCTCCACAGATACAATGGGAAATTGTGGGATTGGTGGGCACCACAGGGGCTCGAGTGTGTTCTGGAGACTGATGACCATGTTATAATTTGAACCTGGAAATAGAGTGTAACTGAAGTAATGTAATATTGTATTCATGTGATGTTTTTATTGTAATCACTGAATAAATCACCTTTGTAAAAGGGAAAAAAAAGCCATCAGGTGGGGATATTTTGAACTACAACTAAAAGATGAACATCTTTGACACAGAATAGAATGCAAAGAGCTGACTTGTAACTTTGCAGAGATAAAAAGAAATCAACATGATTTATTCCAGGAAATCTAGACAGGGGAATGCTCAAGATTCCTTTTTCTTTGTCAGGTAATAGTGTAGAACATGTAATATTACATGAAATTGCCTTCTGCCTGATGAAAGCCAGGCAAAGTGTCACAATTAGTGTTGCTCGCTGGTGCATACCCAGGAGAGTGGAGAGAAGAGGCACAACACTGCTGTTACAGTAGCTCCGGAAGTGCCACCATTATTTTTGTTCATTTTTTGGTTCAGATTAAACCCTACCTACCTAGTAAAATTTTGCATTATATCTGGAAAGGAAACAGTAAAAAAATTACTTTGGCCTAAGAAGACAAGCAGATGGTGAAACAGATGTTGGTATGAACAAGTGTGAAATAGAAGCTAACATCAACCTTAAAATTATAAATATCCAAAGACCCTACATTTTCCCTATACAGACATTAGGTTCCTTCACATAGTGAGTGTTAAGAATCCTGGGATCCAAAGGCGGCTGACCAAATTAGACAAACAGTTATTTCATTGGGAATTTACATTTACTGCAACAACATGGAGCTGGTCAACGATTCTGATTGATGCTCCCTCGCGATCCAACATTGACTGTATTCCCCAGACTGAGTCTGAGCTCATAGCAGTGAATAAACACGTGCTTGCTTTCTCTCTCTCTCTCTCTCTCTCTCTAGCCAATTGCTAGTTCACGTACCCAGGAGACAAATGTCATTTAACTTGTTTTGAATGGAGAAAACCTCACTATTGTGCAGACATGTAAACCAGATAATTATTTATTGAGCTATGTCTAAAAAGTAAAGTGCAAAAGCCAAATCTCATTTATGGAGCCGTCCTCCCATTATAAAACATCATTTTAATATCATTTGTTTCCAAAATAGCTCACATCATAGAGCAGTGTGACACCTGATACTTTTCATGATAAAGTATCACTCCATTCAATATCAGGCATAAATTAACTTTGCAAATTCAAAATGTTTTAATAATTCACCCTTGAGCAGGAAGCATTCAATTGTCATATTTCATTTCACATTAAATTTCAATGCTCTTTCAAAGCCTTTCTCTTTTTTAAATGAAAGTGGTAGTGATCGATTAAAAATATAAATGAGACGATACTCTTTTGTTGACTCCGTTGCTCCTCGGTCTGAAAGTCATATGACTGCTCATTCCATTAATTTCTTGATGAGATATTCTTTGTGCCTCTTATATTTGCATTTTTCTTCAACAGAAAAAAAAAATTACAACATTCCAACAGGCGGTCGCCAGCAACCGGGAGAGGAAGATTCATGCACCTTGGGGGTTTCGCAGCCAAAGGCACAGGTTCAATGAAGTGCCATTGAAGCTCAAGTAGAATGAAGGAAGATGGCACAGAACAGCAGGCTGCACATCAAGTCAGGAGACGATCAGGGAGTGAATGCTCCCAACAGCTCCAAGACATAATTACCAATTGTAGAAGAAGATAACAGATCTGACAAAGAGTCCAAGATAAAGCCTACCCCCAAAGAGGAGCACTTCCTACTATGTATCTATCAGGCTGTAACTGCTTGGTTTGAATAGTGCAGGAAGGATGTTGAGGCACACAAACAAAGCAGTTTCCATAATGGGATGAGACCAAATGGTCCCGTTCAAGTTTTGCTGGGTAGGGCTAAAATCCCTAAATGGAAATAATTAAAGTGGAAAGGTCAATAATGGACTTTGCATTACTAGTCATCCTCCATACTGTTGGCCCTGCATTCACCAGTCCATTGCTTTGCAAAGCTTTGGTATTTGTTTCCACGTCCAAGCATGAGTTTCTGGTTAATAAAACCCCAGCATGCTGAGCAGCTCAACGATGACAGTGACATTGAATGTTACAGGTGAATACTCAGACTTTGTCTTGTTCCTAGATGGCCATTAGCTTTTACCATTTAACAACCTCAATGCTGCTTCGACCTTGCCGCATGCAGGCATGAACTTTGTCGTTTGCTGAGGTGATACACATGAAATTGAACATTGTATAATCATCAAAATCATCCCCACTTCTGTGCTTAATGCTAACGGGGTGTTGTTGATTAAGCAGCTGAAAATCAAGTTCAAGTTCATTGTCGCATGTACTGAGGTAGCGAGAGAAAGTTTGCTTAGCGTGCACTCCAGAGAAAACTCCTGCAGTAATGTCTTGAGCTTGGATGATAAACAACCATCAACCATAACCATCTTCTTTCACGCAATGCATAACCAGCAAAAACAGCATGCAATAAATAGAGCTGAACAATACCACAACCAATGGAGAGATCAATGCTCTGCAGCTTTGCCACATCCAGATATGATGGGTGATGTAGTGAAGTCCCCTCAACCACGTTCAGCCAGAAGTGTCCAGTTGATGAGCCATTATGGCTCCCCCTCGATTGGAGTTGTCACTTTTACCCGGGCTCCATGGCATAGCTTAGATGTCAAAGGCAGTCACTTTCACCTCAGCTCAGGATTTCAGCTCATTTATATGTGTTTGAACCAAGACTGGGATGAGGATAGGAGCCATGTGATTCAAATGAAACCCAAAATGAGGATTCTGAGAAGAGGTGCAGTTGTACAATACCATCGATGACTCGATTGTGGATAAAAGGGATGTCCTGGGGCAATTTTCTACATTGTCAGGGAGGTACTAGCACTGCAGCAACATGGTTGAAACCACAGCCAGTTCCGAAACACAAGCCTCTGGTCTTGCAGCTGTGATCTTGTCTGCTTTCATAGTCTACACTGCAATTCAGTGTTTCTAATGCAGAGTTAATTGGATTCGCTGAAGACTGCTTCCTGTCATGGCCGAGCTCTCAGAAAAAAGATGAGTGAAGTCATCACCTTTTATTCCTGGAGCAACATGCAGGGAGTGCTTTACTGCACCACCCATTGGGGCTAGTTGTGGTCAGACTGAGAGCGAGGTTTTACCTTCCCATTGATTGTGGGATCACCTAGCTCTGCTCATTGCATTCTGATTTTGCTGTTGAGCACACAAATATCCTGTGCTGCACTTTCATCAGAATGGCACCTTGTATTTAATTACTCCTCCTGTTACTCTTGGCATTGCCCTTCCAGTGCTCCTCATTGAATGAGGGTTGAGGTCCTGTTTTGGAAGAGTGAGGGAAGCAACATGACATGAGGTAACAGGTTGAAACTGCCACTGCCACTGCCAGTGGTCACCAACATCTCTTGGATGCCTAGTTTTGAGCTGCCAGACCTGTTTTGTCTTTCCCATTGACCATGAATGCCGTAGCATACATCTAGTGGAGGGCATGCTTGATGTGGTCTTGACTCCACAAGACCAGAGAGAACACTGACATAGAATGAGATTTAGTTGGTTCATCTCTCATGCTTGCTTACCTGTTTCAGGTAAGTCTGGCAGCTGTATCTTCAGGACTGGGTCACTGGTGATGCTATCAAGCAACTCTTGATGATGGACATCAAAATCTCCCATCCAAGGCATATTCTGTTTCTTTGCCACTCTTAACGTGTCTTCCAACATTGAGAAATGGATATTTCTCATCCGAGGGAGAGGTAGTAATCAGGTGGGTGTCTTTGTCCATATTTAACTTGCTGTGCTCAGACATTTCAAGTTCAAGTTTATTATCATCTGACTGTACATATACAGTCAAACTAAACAACATTCTCCTGACTATGATGCAAACACACACACACTCATTATAATCACATAATAATATAATTTAACATAATGTATACATATAAATATTTTGGGATCACTTACTTGGTAACAGGAAACTGTTCATCAATAAATTTAGGCATACGTACAACATGGTTACAGGCAATTTTGGCCCATGAGCCTGTGCTTCCCAATTATACCCACTAAACCTACAACCCCTGGTATGTTTTGGATGGTGGGAGGAAGTTGGAGCCCCTGGGGAAACCCACACAGACACGGGGAGAACATACAAACTCCTTGCAGACAGTGTGGGATTCGAAACCCAGTTCCAGATGCTGGCGCTCTACCAGCGTGGCACTAACTGCTAAGCTAACTGTGCCACCCTCACCATGCTAATCTCACAGACTAGGGGAGGAAGCAAATCCCCAGACCTGATTTTGATGCTACTGCACATCCTTCTTGAAGGTAGTGGGTCCAAGATACTGTCTCCTGGATTTATGGGCCCTGAAGTAATGTGAAGGACGATCAACAATTTAAATATAGCATGATCATTTGTTTTGGAGATATAATTGAAATCCATCTTAAAGGGAATGGGCTTGTCTCTTTTTAACATCTTTCTAGAAACAACATCTCTCCGAGTCTTTGATGTTTCAACTTAGATTTTTGTCAAGTCTCTGAAACCAAAACCTAGGCTGCAATAAAACAAAGAGGAAGGAATGAGGCCAAGGTCAGATGAGCATAATCTTCCTGAATCACAGAGCAAGTGGAGGAATCATGTGGCCAAACTCTATTCTTACTCTTTGTACTTTAAGAGCATTAGCCACTCCACCAGACTTGAGAGATTTAATTGCAGCCACCACCTTGAAAGAACTCTTCCTTGACAAAGCTATGTGTTTAATTGCAATTCTACCCAAACACATAACCATAAGAAAAAATGCTTGACCATCAGAAATATTTTAGGCATAACTAATGACCATACAGAAATGCTAGAGGAACTCAGCTGGTCTTGCAGTGTCCATAGGAGGTAAAGATAAATTACCAATGTTTAGGGCTTGAGCCCTTCATTAAGCAAAATGTAGGCAGGTGTCTGAATAAAGTAGTGGTGGGGAAGGGCAGGATCACAGGCAAGAGGTAATAAGGTGGATTAGGGAGTGTACTGACAATACCCACACCAGCAGTGTGAGTATAAGACAGCTTTAATAAACTAATATGTACACTAAGAGGTCTTGTCTCTCTACAAGATGAACCTGGAAGGCTAGACTGTAGCTCTGGACTGCTTTATATACAAGGTCATTGGGATGACCCCTGAAGACCTAGTGGTGTAATTACATATCACCACATTCAACCCCCTAAAAAAAATTGTTATTCCACCCACCCCCCCCCCCCTTCCCTTGTTTGTAAGTTCATGTCCAACATTTTTTGTGGCTTCCATTGCCTTCTGGACCTCCTCTGTAGTGGTATAGGGGTGGGGAGTGCGGTATGCCTTTTGGCTTTTCTTGGTGGAGGTGTGGGAGTGGGAAGTACTAGATGGCCATGTGGCTGTGTGGGCTGGGGATCCTCTTGTATGGGATTAGGTCCTGCCATCAAGTCTAGGATGGTGATATTTTGTGGGGTGGGTGTACCCAGGGTCCTGATTTCTGGGGTGGGTGGTATAGCCCTGTCCTGGGTAAACTTGTACCTCTCACTGTTCGTTTTAGATTGGTCACAGAGTTTGAGCTACCGAAAGAAAACAGACACACATACCGAGAGCACTTGAGTTTATACAAGTCTTTATTACTAAATCTAAACCTGAATTCAAACTACAATATGCAAGCCCTTCCCAATTATACTTATCAACGCCTGGACTGGTCCCAATTGCCAAAGCGAAGCAACGACTGCACACTAGTAGTAGGTTGTCTGGGCGCCGGTAGCAGCTTCTCCACCTCCCCCGACCAGGATGTTGGTTGGTCGAGAAGTTCTTCTTGCTGAGAAGATGTTGCCACCTCTTGGAGAGTCTCAAACTTCAGCAGTGGGACCATGGCTTATCTGGGCTTGAATGTAGAGCTGTCTGTAAGGAGTTTGTATGTTCTCTCTGTGACCTGTGTGGGTTTTCTCCAGGTGATTCGGTTTCTTCTCACCCTTCAAAACATGTGGACAGTTGGATAATTAGGTGTAATTTGGTAGCACAGATTTTATGGGCTGGAAAGGCCCTCTGTCATGGTGTATCATCAAAATTTAAATTAAATTATAGCTCAAAGAAATTGAAATGATATGAAACTTAAGAATAATACATAATGAGTGGACTTTAAGAAATAGACAAGATTAAAATGTAAGCTGATACTGTCATTTTCTGAAGGACTTGGTCCAAAGTAACCATTCTCAACAGGAGCCAGACAGCACCCCTGAGGGCCACAGCACCTTTAAAGTGGGGGGGGGGGGGGGGGGCCACAGACAGAAATCATAAAATATTTTTTATGTTTTTTCTGTAGTTTGGAGGAGAGAAGTATGGAAGAAACCAACTATATTTGACGACTTTACAAGGAAGTGAGCCCATAAAGTTTGAGCAGAGTCCTCAAGCCATAGTTAAAAAAAAAGGGGTGAGAATGGCTGCTCTAAAATAAGATTGTTTGGAACTTCTGTGGACTAAATAGTTCTTCAAACTTAAGGGAACACCAGCTATCAGGAGTTGCTGACTTGAGCAAACACAAGATCTAGTGAAAGTAATATTAAGCCTATCAGCTGTGTAGGCAATGGCAAGCTGAGGTCAGACTCTTCACCTGGATTCAATCTTTCATCCAACAGACCTCAGCAAACTGATTCCCAAACTTCAGAATCAAGGTCTCAATGGCTTCTCCTGCAAGTGGATCAGAGACTTCCTGTTTAACTGACTGCAAGCAGTAAAGATGGATAACAACATTTCCTTCACGATCACACTCAACATCAGCACTCCTCAAAGATGTGTACTCAGTTACCTGCTACACTGCCTCTACACCAAATACTACTCCATATCTATCTTCAAATTTGCTGATAACCCCAAAATAGTTGGTCGGGTTTCAATTCGTGAACAGAATACAGGAACGAGAGTGAAAGACTCATTGCATGGTGCCAAGATAACAACTTCTCAATGTCAATAAGATGAAGGAGATGATCATTGACCAGGAGAGGGGCAGAGACCACACCTCTGTCCACATCTATGGTGCTGAAGTTGAAATAATAGATGGCTTCAAGTTCTTAGAAATAAGCACCTACAATGACCCGACCTGGATCAAGCATGTTGAGAAGACATTCAAAAAGATGCACCAACATCTCTACTTTCTCAGAAAACTTGTCACTCAATAACTTATACAGGCGCACCATTGAAAGCAGCCCTACTGGGAGCATTGCAGCATGGGTTGGGAGCCTCTCAGCTCAAGATTAAAGGCTACAGAAGATAGTGAATGCAGAGTGCACAAACTTCCCTGCCCTCCATGGACTTAATATACAGTACATCTTCTGTTACCTAGGAAAGACAGCCAAAGCACTGAAGTACCCATCATACCCCACACTCATTTCCCTCCTCTCATTGGTAGAATGCTCAAGAGTGTGAAAGCATGCACCGACATGCTTAAAGACAATTTCTTCCCTACAGCCATCAGGCTCCTGAATAAACCCCACAACAGTGCAATCATCAACCATTTGCTTGGTACAAATTGATCTTTCTTTTTGTTGTGACCTTGTACTCTGTAAATTGTGCTCTTTGCATGGCTGTTTGAATGTTAGAGATGATCTGCTGAACTGCTTGCAGAATAAACCTTCTCACTGGGCGAGGTATAACTTCATATTTTTTTTTTTCTTTGGCTTGGCTTCGCGGACGAAGATTTATGGAGGGGGTAAAAAAGTCCACGTCAGCTGCAGGCTCGTTTGTGGCTGACCAGTCCGATGCGGGACAGGCAGACACGATTGCAGCGGTTGCAAGGGAAAATTGGTTGGTTGGGGTTGGGTGTTGGGTTTTTCCTCCTTTGCCTTTTGTCAGTGAGGTGGGCTTCATATAACTTCATATATAAACTTAAGACTTATAGCAGTGTGGTGAGACTGTTGAAAGGAAGAAAAGGCATCAAAAGTAATGGACAAATTAACACCCATAGCTGCAAACACAATGGCAAAATTCACTGAACTGTAGTCCAGAACATCTTTGGATTTTTGAACCAGACCAGCTTGACGGCGAATGTTGAACTGAAGAGCATGCTTCCACACTAAATGACTCCTCAATTGGCAACTCGATGGTTGACATGTAGTGTGGACTGAAGGGCCTGTTTCTATGATAAGTATAATTATGCTGGAGGGACTATAGAGGAGATTTACCAGGGTATTGCTTAGACTGGAGGATTCTCGTCATGGGAAGAGATTAGGAATCCTGGTGTGCTTTCTCTGGAGCAAAGAGGACTAAAATGTGACTTGATAGAGGGTTAAAAGATTACAAGAGGCATAGATCGAGTTGACAGTCAATATCCTTTTCCCATGGTGGGATAATAAAAACAAGAGAGCATAGGTTAAAGGTTGGAGAAAGGAATTTTAAAGGGAATCTGAGGATTAAGTTTTTACTCAGAATATAGTTGATATCTGGAACACACTGCCAAAGGACTTGGTGAGATCAGTTAAAATTACCCTGATACATTTAGACAGGTACTTAAATAGGCAAGGCATAGAAGGTTATGGTCCCAATGTGGGCAAATGGGATTCGAGGAGAGAACAAAAGGGTCAGCATAGATATACTGGGCTGAAGGGCCTGATTCTGTACAGTATAACTCTATGATACTATGATTCTTTATCACAGGACTGAAAAATTGCGGCATTGGAAGTGCACAGCAGCACCCTAAAAGGATTAATCTGTTTCAATTTTGTTTCAGTAGTCAGGTCTGTAAGAGGTTTGTGACATAATATAATGATTTATTAGCCATTGGGTTAATATCCAGTTACATCTTTCCATGGGAGCTGGAAACCTTTAAACTGAAGTAAATAAACAAGAAATAAAAGTAGTATTAATAATGGTGAGCATAAAACTACTAGATTGTCATTAAAAATCCATCTGGTTCACCAATGTCCTTCAGGAAAGAAATCCGCTACCTTTACCCTGACTGATCCACAGGTGACTTCAGGCACTCGACAACGTATCCTCACAAGGCTTGGTCAGGTGCCCACATCCTGTGACTAAATTTAAAAATCAATATTATTTGTTGTACATGGCAGGATAGTTCTACTAGTCAAAAGCTTCAAATTTGTAATAAATGGATAACATGTAACGAATAGAGAGATCTTAAGATCTGAAGACCCTCTAATGTTAACCCATCGTAAAGCCTTGGAACTGATCAGAAACCCTGCAATGCCAATAGCTTTAATTATTTCAATTACAATTAAACACATCAACACCTTGTTATAAAGCAACTGTCAATGTAAAAACAAAATAAAATGTGCAAAAATATTTGATTTTAATGAATATTTCTGTGCATTTTTAATGAATATACAAACAAAAGTCTGTGCATGAAACATATTATCTTTTGTAGTTTCGATCACCTACATTGTGATTCCACCATTTTCCCCGCTCTTCCCTTCTCTGCCTTCTGCAGGAACTGCTCCCTCCATGACTCCCTTGTCCACTCATCCCTTCCCACTAATTGTCCCCTCGGTACCTATCCCTAATGTTCCCGAAGAAACCATCTTGATTTCAACATGATCTTGAATATCAGCATGCCTGCCTCTGATCTCCCTCTCCTCTATGTCCTTTTCCTTGGTGAAGATGAATGTGAAATATACATTTAGTATCTCTCCCACTTCCTCTAACTCCTGATATAAATCTCACTGATATTAAAAACTCCTGATATAAAAATCAGTCTTTGAATGGTCTGACCCTCTCCCAAGTTACCACCCTGTTTTTAATGTATGTATGAAATTACAAATGCCCATGGTAAATTATTGGTTCCCACTGTTATTCCTACCTGCAAGTAAAGCTCTCTTCATATGAATATTACATCTCATGTCTCACAATAAACTGTTCCATGTGATTAAATAGGCAAAATATTATTGTGGAGCTCACTGTGTAATGCCTGTTTGAAATAACTATTGAGCTTGCTTAAAGATATGCATGTGTGTGGCTTCCACAAACTAATGGCATGACAAGAGTTTTTATCTCACTGTTAAAACAATCACAAATATTGAACAAATATATTCATTTGATTTCTAATTTAGACCCAAAGCACGATAACAGGCCCTTTTGCCCCAGGAGCCCATGTCATCCAATTACACCCAATTGACCTACTCCCCCAGTATGTTTTGAAGGGTGGGAGGAAACTGGAGCCCCCAGGAAAAACCCATGCAGATATGGGGAGAACGTACAAACTCCTTACTGACAGTGCGGGATTCAAACCCTGGTCCTGATCACTGGTGCTGTAACAGTGTTGCACTACAGTCTGGATGCAGGTCAATGGGAATAGGCACAATAAATAGTTCAGCATGGACTAGATGGGCTGAAGGGCCTGTTTCTGGGCTGATATGTTCTATGATTCAAGTGGCTCAATGACTCCAAAATGCAGAAAAGAATGTGCAGCAGGAGTAACTTCTTTCATGTGATGAAGATCTCCACCTTAACTAACAGTTACATTTGATTGCACTACAGTATATGCCTGGAAAGAACTTGTTATTTCATCCCAGCTTTCACCTGATGGAAGAACAATGATGATGGAACCAGAAGGGAGAAAGCAAATACTACAATGCTCACACTTGAAGGAAATAAATTAGATCAGGTTCAAATTTCAAAGTTCAGATTTGTTGTCAGAGTACATCATATATCTTTGAGATTTATTTTCTAGATTCAAGATTAAATTTATTGTCATGAAATAAAATCATTGTCATGTTACACAAAATTGCTTTTGCCTGCTGCAAGGCAGATTCGCCATCGGCAGAAATTGCCTGAAGCATCTCTGACAGTCAGAGAAAGAGAAGCAAAAGAGAGTCTCCCCAGAGTCACTGAGTGTCTGTGAATTTGCCTCCAGCAGTCCCGCAGCTTCTGTAGCCGCACAGAGTCCAATCAAAACCACTGGCAATCTGAGCTTCACATCCAAACCTCCGACACGATCATGAACCCTTCAGTGCCCTTGGCACCCTCTCGCATCTTGATTCCGATACCTGGTACCCCTTCAGCCAGTTTTGAGCCAGTCTCCAGCTGTCTGCAGCCTGGTGCAAGTCCCTTGGCCGCAGCTCCAGCACCCCACAGCTTCCGTGGGTTTCTCGTCTCAAGTCAACAGCAATCCATAGCATGTGTGGGTGTTTCAGCCCTCATTGGTCTTCCACCTTGGTCACCATTCCGTGAATCATTTCCTTTGTTTTTCTTTCTCAGACTCAGGAGTGGGGGGTGGGGGGGTCTTCTCTCCATTTTCTGGTACCCTGCACCAGTCTTCCACTTCCCTGGAGTCAGTAACCCCCCGTGGCTACTACCACCATTTTAAATCAAACTACCATCAGCTCCTTTAACGGGGCATTCAAGGCCTGTATGGAGCTGAAGGCCTGGGTGGTTGGACCCCGCAGAAGCACTGTCTCCGCTCCCCGCTCCCCGTGGGTTCGCACCAACGGCAGTGCTGCCATTTTATTTTCTGCAGGCAAGGCAGAATTTCTACTTATTCAAGAATAGATATGGATAAAATAAGAAAAAATGTAAACATAAATGACTATGCAATAAAGAAAAAAATATTCAGTAATAAATAATGTGCCAATTAAGAGTCCTTAAATGAGTCTCTGATTGAATTTGTCGTGAGGAGTCTGATAGCGGAGGGGTAACAACTTTCCTGAACCTGGTGGAGTGAGTCTTGTGGCACCTAAACCTCTTTCCTGATGGCAGCAGCGAGAACAGAGCATATCCTGGGTGGTGTGGATCCTTTGTGATTGCTGCTGGTCTCCAACGGCAGTGTTCCCTGTAGATGTCCTTGATGGTTGGGAAAGTTTTGCCTGTGATGTACTGGCCTGTGTCCACTATCTATTGCAGGGTTTTACGCTCAGATGTATTGGTGCCCCTGTACCAGTCCATTATGCAGCCAGTCAGTACATTTTTTCACTGCACACCTGTACATTTTCACCAAGGTTTTTGATGTAATTTTGAACCTCCGCAAATTCCTGAGGAAGTAGCGGCTCAGACGTGCTTTCTTCACATGACATTAGTGTGTTGGGTCCAGGAAAGGTTCTCCAAGATAGTGATGCCTGGGGAATTTAAATTTGCTCTCTCTCTCCACCTCTGATCTCCCAATGATCACTGAATCATATACCTCTGGTTTTTCACAATCTGGTTCTTGTTTCTGGTGCAAGGTTAGTATTAATGCACCATTCAGCCAAGTTTTCAGTCTCCCTCCTGTATACTGACTCATCATCCCTTTTTATACAACCCACCACTGTGGTATCATCAGCGAATTTGTAGATGGTTTTCCTGTCATACCGAGCCACACAGTCACAGGTGTAAAGTGAGTAGAACAGAGGGCTAATAATGGAACCCTGTGGTGCTCTGGTACTGATGGAGATTGTGGAGGAGATGCTCTTACTAATCCTGTCTCATTGTGGTCTGGAAGTGAGGAAATCCAAGATCCAATTACACAGTGGGGTGTTGAGGCCCAGGTCTTGGAGTTTGCTGTTTAGTTTTGATGTAAGATCTCTCCTGACAACTTTCAGCTTTATTACATGATATCAGAGCTTGTTCTAACATTCCTGACATAAAAGGAAAATAGTGTGAAGACTATATTTTATATAGTTGAAACATACTCATCTTTTGAGCTATGTCTGTGGATATTTCAATAAATCATTTGATGTATGCAGAGATATGTCAGCAGAAAAGCCAAGAAAATATGTGTTCCAACAGGAGAAAATGTCTCCGATGAACTAACCATGCTTCTTTCAGACTGCACATTGGGTTGTAATTCAATCCTGAGAGCTGTTGCATGCACATGAGTCTTAGACCACTATTATACTCAAAAGAACGACAAACACTAAGTGCATTGCAGGCTTTGCACCATTTGGAATTCAAGTGTGTTCATATGAAAACTTGAATGAGCAGATGGTGTCTAATTGGGCATTTTACACATGAATATGGTCACAAGGAGTTGACCGAATTTCTGGTAGATGTTAAATTTTCAAGTGCAGTTGCTTGGGGTTGGCTAGCTGTAAAGTAAGGAGAAGATCAGCTTCAAATATCTGCATTTTAAATGTAAGCACAGTTTATAGCTTGAAAAGCTGCCAGAATACACTTTGCATCTAATCTATTAACGAACATTAGTCACTGTGAGTGTGGGATAAAACATCTCCAGCCATCAATGTTAAACAATTAACCACAATTGTTCCTGTATAATAGATACAAGGCCTTCATTCTGGCAAAATATTTGAAATAAAAATACATTCTTAACCTTCTGCAAACAATTGCATCACCTTCACAACTTAAAACTGATAAGAATATTAGATGTGGGGCCAGAAATACACCATTCAGCCCATTGAATCTTTCTTCTCTGCTATTTGAATAGTGGCTGATGTATTTTTCCTCTCAATTCCATTCTTCTGCCTTCTCCCCATAACCTTTGACACCCTTACTGATCAAGAGTCTATCAACCTTTGCTTTAAATGTAACCAACAACATCGCCTCCACAGCTGTCTGTGGCAACAAATTCCACAATCTACATCTGGCTCAAGAAATTCCTCCTCATCTCAGTTTTAAAGGGACTCCTTTTATTCTGAGACTCTGGTCCTTAACTATTCACTACTGGAAATATCCTCTCCAAGTTCACTCTTCCCAGGATTTTCAATATTCGATATGTTTTGAAGAGATCCCCCCTCCCCTTGTCCTTCTAAACTTCAGCAAGTACAAGCCCAAAGCCATCAAACTCTGCTCTTTTCATCCCTGGGGTCATTCTTGTAAACCCCCTCCAACGCCAGTGCATCCTTCCTTAGATATGGGATCCAAAACCTTACAAAGCCTTAGCATTGCATCTTTGCTTTTATAATCTCGAAATTGCCTTCCTTACCATTGATTCAAACTGCAAGTTAACCTGCAGGGAATCCTACATAAGGACTCCCAAGTCCCTTTGGACAGGTTTCTGAACTTTCTCCTTTTTTTTGTAATAACTTGAGAATATCATCTACTACTTTATTTCTTCTATCAAAGTGCATGACCATACATTTGCCTACACTGTATTTCATCCACCATTTCTTTGCCCTTTCTCCCAATCTCTCCAAGTCCTCTGCAGTCTCCTTGATTCCTCAACACTACCCACCCCTCCACTGATCTTTGTATTATCCACAAAACTGTTAACAAAGTCATGTTGATCATTTAGATACAATGTGAAAAGTTGCAGACCCAACACTGACCCCGGGAGAGCATCGCTAGTCACTGGCAGCCAGCCAGAAAAGGCTCCATTTATTCCCACTTCTTTCGTTCTGCCAGTCAGTCAATATTCTTTCCATGCTGGTACCTTTCCCAAAATACCATGGGCTCGCTCCTATCTTCTTTAGTGATCTCATAAGTGACCACCTTGTCAAAAGCCTTCTAAGAAAACAACATCCACTGTCTCTCCTGCTTGTCTATCTTGCCCAAGAAGTGCGGTGTGAGCTGCCTCAATGACTATCACCCAGCAGCTCTCACATCTACTGCGATGAGATGCTTTGAGAGATTGGTCATGGCCAGAATTAACTCATATCGAAATAAAGATCCGGACTCACTGCAATTCGCCTACCATCACAATCACTCCACAACAGACTAAATCGCATTGGTTCTCCATTGAGCCGTGGATCACCTCGACAGTAGCAACACAATCATCAGCTCAGCTTTCAACACCATCATACACTCAGTACTGGTCAATAAGCTTCAAAGCCTGGCCCTCTGCACCTCCCCCTGCAGCTGAATCCTTGTCTTCTTCATTGGAAGACTGCAGTCAGTATAAATCGGCAACAACTTCCCCTCCCCACTGACAATCAAAACAGGCACACCTCAAGGATGCATGTGAAATATTTTTGACAGAATTGAAATTGAAATTAAATAAATATCAGAAAGAATTTGTTAAAATAGCCCTCGTGGTAGCTATAAAATGTGTGGCAGTAACTTGGAAATCAGATGTGTATTTGGGAATGGGTAGGTGACATATTGAAATAGGTCGCAGTATAGCACTTGAAAAAGATTATAGAATTTACATAACAAATTTGAAATTTTTGAAAAAAAATTGGGAATCTTATTTACAAATTGTAGGAATTAAGTTGTAATCTCCCAACCTGAACCTTACGACTTCTGAAATCAAGAAAATTAAGATATGTTAGATTTTATTTGATAGTTTTAGCAAGTTTTTATGAATACTATCTAGATGTTTTCTTTCTTTTTTTCCCTTCCTTTCTACTGGGTTGTGGGGGGGGGGAGGGAGAGGATGGGAGGGGGAACTTTTTTAAAAAATCACTATGTATACATTTTTCATTATTTTCGAATATGAAATTTATGTACAAGTTTTTTAATGCATATGGGTGGTCATGTGATGGAGTAGCAACTGGTTGGGTGAAACCAGCGCTACCCAGAGAACAACTTAAAAAGTGGGAAAAAAAGTTGTAACAAAATTTTTTTACAGGAAACAGTACATAAACATTGAAAGAAAATATAGAAAATGGGTTCAAAGAAGGAAAGAGTTGCAACAAACAGCAAAGAAGAACCAAAGAAATCGCCAGTAAATAAAAAAGAAGGCCTTACCTGCACGCCGGAACTGGGAGCTCTCCTGGGTAACGTACCCCATGCTGCGAAGCCAGCAGGTGAGCAGCGTCAGGGTGAGAGGGCACAGGGCGGGCTCCAGTGATGGCTGATTGGAAAAGAAAGGAGAACATTATTGTGCATGTGTGAGGATTTGTGCATGTGCAGAATGCATTCCAGTCAAAGCATTGAAGAGAGTAGGTCATCAGCAACAAACTCCTGTCAGCCCAACGACAAGCGAAGTGGGAGAAACGGCCCTGGAAGTGGACTCTACGTCAAGTGAGGATACAGAGCATGAGATAGAAGACTTGGAAGTGACAAAGAAGATACAGAAGAAAATTAAAAGTAAAAGCCAAAAACAAACAGTAGATATAAATACTTTAACAATCAGATGGAATATATTCGTTTTGATACAGTTTATTCTTCCTATTAAAGTTATTGGTAAATTTTTCAATTTTTCTAAATCTTGTGTTTTTTTAATAATGGTTGGTAGTTTAATTTATATAGGTGATTTAAATTGTTATCTATCTTGATACCAAGGCAGCGTACAGCCTGTGATTGCCATTTCAAAGGTTAAAAAAAATTATATTTTGTGTAATCAAGGTTGTTTATTGGTATCACTTACTTCACTTTTATTGGTATTAACTTTGTACCCTGATATTTTTTCATATTCTTTCAATTTTATATTTAGCTTTTCTATTGATTTATTTGGGTTTGTTAAAAATATACTTGTTGTGAATGTCTGCCAAGCTGCCTGTCTTGCCTCTGGTGAGCCTTGCTGTACTAACATTAGGTGAGCATTATTCTCTACTGTTAAGGACACTCCCCTTGGGTATAACTGTATATGCACCTATTGTCTTTCATTATTGTACCATGAGTTTCTGGTAATAAAAGCCATGATTATTGTTTGACCACATCGTCTTTGTCTAATTCATCAACTGGCACTTCAATTTTATGAGCAGAAATGGATGTAGCACTCAAGCCAGAGCGGCTGATAATCGACCAGTCTGCCCCGAGGGCCAGAGAAATTTTCAACCATTGGATTGCTTGTTTCGATTACTACATGGCTCAAAACAACGTGGTCGATGAGGCGATACAGTGGGGCCACCTGAACTCTCTGCTGGGTGAGGTCCCTTTCGCCGTAACCCAAGGAGCTACCACTCTGGCTATAGCCCGGGAACGGGATTGACTCCAGTTACATCCGTCAGAGGCTGCTGGAGACGGAACCCTTAACCTACGACCGGGCAGTCACTCTAGCCAAAACACTGAGAAGTGCCATGAGGTCCAGTGAAATGCTAGAAACCGAAAAGGAAACATCCAGGAGTGCTGGAACCTCGAAGAAAAAAAAAAGGCAAACTCCTGAAAAATGCTACTTTTCTGTTAAGAGCTGGCACCCCAGACAGAAGTGCCTGGCTCGATTGGCTACCTGCAGCTATTGTGGGAAACTTGGCCACTTTGCTAAAGCATGTAAGGCGAAAAGTACTCCCACTGATAAGAAGAAGAAGAGAAGCACCAAGAAAATGCATCCTGGAGCTGCAGGAATGGAAGACAACTGTGAAAAGGGGGAATCTTCAGACGAGCAGGCTGAATCAACTTCAAGTGATGGCGAGGTGAGATCCCCCGTGAGAGCTCGATTGACTCCAAGCTTTGGGATGTTATGGACTGGAACGGTTGACTATGAAGGGGGAGGTGAACGGTGAGACTCTTGATTGTCTAATAAACTTGGGGAGTGCTGACAGCTACATCCACGAGAGAGTTGCCAGTGCCTTAAATTTGCGGAGATATCCAGCAAACTGAAAGATATCAATGGCTTGGAGTGAACTTACAAAAACTGTACGGGACAAGTGTAAAGTTACTTTAAATTTGCAGGGACATTACCTGGCTGGTGTGTGACTCTTTATTATGCCGGATCTCTGCGCCCCTGTGGTAATGGGGTTAGATATTCAATCTCAGATGAACAGTGTAATGTTAAATTTCGGTGGGCCACTACCCACACTTACCATCTCCCGCGCTAGTTACTGAGGTCTGTCCGCATTAAAGATCAAAGCTCTTTCCCTTTCAGTGATTTATCCCCTGAGTGTCAGCCGATTGCCACTAAGAGCCGTTCTTACAGCAAAGATCATAAGTTTATCAAAGCAGAGACCCAGAGACTGCTTAAAGAGGGAGTAATTGAACCCAGTAAGAGTCCATGGCGAGCCCAGGTGGTAGTTGTGAAAAATCACACTAAGAAACGACTGGCTATTGACTACAGCCAGACAATCAACTGTTAAACTAACCTGGATGCCTACCCCCTGCCACGTATCAATGAAATAATTCATCAGATAGCACAATACAAAGTGTACTCCACTATCGACCTCAAAGCAGCTTACCACCAAATTCCCATTAAAAAAAAGGAACGACCCTATACAGCCTTTGAGGCTGATGGGAGGTTATACCAGTTTAAAAGGGTACCTTTTGGAGTCACTAATGGTGTGTCAGTGTTTCAGAGGGAAATGGATAAGATTGTTAGGACGTATTAATTACAGGGTACATTTCCCTATCTGGATAATGTCACTATCTGTGGGAAAACACAGGCTAACTCAACCTTACATTTAATGAGGGCAAATGTGTGTTCAACGCAACAGAGCTACCCATTCTGGGCATTGTCCGCAAGGGCGAAATTCGACCTGACCCAGAAAGAATGGCCCCCTTAAGAAGTTACCACCCCCACACTCAGCAAAAGCCCTTAAAAGGTGTGTAGGATTCTTTTCCTACTACTGCAAATGGGTTCGGGACTGCACCCTCTGTTTGACACTAAATCCTTTCCTCTCTCTCCAATGGCCTTGAAGGCTTACATGAGAATTAAAGCTGATATTGCCAAAGCTGCACTCTCGTCCATTGACGAGGATGTCCCATTCCAAGTGGAAACCGATGCCTCAGATTGTGCCTTGGTAGGAACCCTTAATTAAAAGGGTAGACCTGTGGCATTCTTCTTCCGCACATTACGCGGACCTGAACTTAAACATCCTGCCATTGAAAAAGAAGCCCAGGCTATTATTGAAGCTGTTCGCTATTGGAGACACTTTACTCTTGTCACTGATCAGAAATCTGTAGCCAACATGTTCAGTACTAAACACAAAAGTAAAATCAAGAATGATAAGATGGCACGCTGGCAAATAAAACTCTCAACTTATAATTATGAGATCCAGTACAGACCGGGCAGGTTAAATGACCCCTCTGACACATTGTTACGATCTGCTGCCGGTGCTCAGCTGGAGGGGCTAAAAGAGATCCCTAGCAGATTGTGCCACCCAGGAGTCATGAGATTCTTCCCCTACATAAGGGCTAACAACCTTCCTTACTCTCTGGAAGAAGTCAGGAAACTGACTAAAAGCTTTCCTGTTTGCTCAGAATGCAAACCCCAATACTTCAAAGCTCCAGAGGCCACTCTCATCAAGGAAACCTGACCTTTTGAGAGGATTAGCTTAGATTTTTAAGGGCCATTACCTTCCAACAACAAAAATGTCTATTTCCTTACTGTAATTGACGAATATTCCAGGTTTCCCTTTGCGATACCCTGCTATGACGTCAGCGTCTATCATTTTGTCACTTGACAGAATTTTCAGCATTTTTGGTTTTCCCAATTATATTCATACCGATAGAGGCTCAGCATTCATGAGCTCTGAACTGTGGCGAGCCCTGCTATGAAAGGGGATTGCCACCAGTCGTACCACGAGCTACAACCACAGGGCAATGGGCAGGTTGAAAGGGCTAATGCTACAGTCTGGAAGACTGTTAATCTTGCTTTAAAAACACATGGTAACCCTGTTACCCAGTGGCAGGAGGTGCTGCCTGAGGCACTACATTCTATTCGGTCTATTGTGTACTGCAACAAATCAAACACCTCATGAACGTATCTTTGCCTTTCCTAGGAAATCAGGAACTGTGATGGACTGGCCGGCCTGTTTATCTGAGCCTGGAACCGTGCTGCTGGCGCGTAAAACAGACCCCCTAGTCCAACCAGTTCAGCTACTGCATACTAACCCCAACTACGCTCATGTTAAATTCCCAGATGGGAATACTGACACCGTACCCCTAAGAGATCTGGTCTTGTCTGGTTTGCCCCTTCCTCGCACCCCTACTAAGAGGGAGCTTGAGAGGTTGGACTCACCCCCCCAGCCTGTGACTCCTAGTAAGCTTTCAGATGGCCACGCTGGCAATTCTGGAGCGGGTCCAGAAGCCAGTCCTTCCTACACTACAGACCCAGGACCTGTACCAGTTCCCAAGGTTGCAAAGGAGCCACCTGTTTTTAAACGAAGCACCAGAATTCGTAAACAACCTGATAGGCTGACATATTCATAAAACATCTCATTATATTTCAATTGCCTGCCATTTGAAATACTGGCGTATTTTGGCTGTTAGAATATCTTAAGGCCAAACATGGTATCCATCTATCACTTGCTTCAGTCTTTCCTAGCAGCTGTCCTTTTGATTTTAACCCTTCTTCTGCCGGAGGGAGACTGTGGTGAATGTCTGCCAAACTGCCTGTCTCCCCTATGGTGAGCCTTGCTGTACTAACATTGGCTGTGCATTATCTCTACTGTTAAGGACACTCCCCTTGGATATAACTGTATATGCATCTATTGTCTTTCATTATTGTACCATGAGTTTCTGCTAATAAAAGCCATGATTATTGTTTGACCACATCGTCTTTATCTATTTCATCAACTGGCACTTCAATACTATAATGTCATCTGCAAATCATCTAATTTTAAATTCTTCATCTTTTACTTTTATTCCTTTTATCTTAGGATACAATATCTATTTCAAACATTACCTATCCCCTTGACAGACTTTTTTATAAAATCCAAACAAATTAATAAGAATTTTTTTATGGATGGGTAAAAAAATCATTAGTAGCTTTAGAAAATTAACATAGATGTATAAACAAGGAGAACTACAATTACTGAATTTCAAAAATGATAATAGAGCAACTAAGATACTTATCAGAATTTTATCAGACTGGAGAAAAACCAGACTAGTTCAAGATAGAATTATATAAATTAGGAGAAAAAGTCTCCGGAGCATGTACTTCATAAATGGGATGAAAAACTGGTACAACACAACAACTTACCATATTATATATTAAAAACATGGAAGAAAATACATCTAAACTGAAAGATGATAAATCATCAAATACCCAAAATGCTACTAACGCAAAACCCATTAATTCCTTTTACAACAGATCATTTATTTTTTAGAGAATGGGTGAGAAAATGAATTAAAAGAAGAAAAGATTGCTTTTTGGGAAATAATTTATAAACATTCGAACAGTTAAAAGACAAATACGGAATATCACATAACACAATATTTTCATATTATCAGTTAAAAACATATTTAAAAGAAAAACTGGGAACAAGCTTAAGATCATCTGAAGATAGCTGCTATGAACAGTTAATTACAGACACAGCGATAGAAAAATAAAATTATTACAAATATGTACATAAAATTGCAATACAAGGAAAATTACAAAACAATATATAAACCCAAACAAGGTTGAGAAAAAGATATAAACATATGAATAAAGAATGAAACATGGGAGAAATCATGGACAGGTACAATGAAGAACACAATAAATACCTGATTTCTTATAATACAATATAATTGGCTACATAGATTATACGTGATGCCACAAAAGGTTTTTTAAAAATTAAATCCAACAATGTCAGACAGATGTTTCCATTGTAAACAAGAAATTGGAGCAATATTACACACAATTTGGACGTGTACAAAAGTAAAAACAATTTGGAAGATTTAAACTTAATACTAAAAAAATTACAAAAAAAGATACCAAAAGATCTAGAAATCTTCCTGTTAAACAACATAAAAGACAAAGAATTAGGCTTAAAATTAGACAAAACTCAAAAAAGATTTATTATGATTGCGCTCGCAACAGCAAAAAAGTGCATAATGACAACTTGGAAAACAGAAACAACCTTAAAAATACAACAATGGTCCATAGAAATGAATAATTGTATTCCATTAGAAAAGATTACCTACAATCTAAGAGACAAATATACTTTATTTGAGCAAATTGAGAGTATGCTAGAAACCACTTATTTCAAATCTCCACCTCTTAAAATAATAAATGACAAATATAAAATTTAAGTCAACACAACCTCTTTTTCTTATGTATTCTTTTACTGTTTATTCTTTTTTCTTTTAGTTTTACTTTATGTTATAGAGGTTGGTAAGGGTGGTAGGAAAAAAGGGGGAAAATGTTACTGTGTATATTTTAATGATGAATGTATATATTATTATTGTATTAGTTCATAGTGAAATATTAAATTAATAAATAAACAAACAATCAGATGAGAATGATAATTGAAACACCAATGTCAGAAATCAGAGTTAATAGAGAGTTTGTGCTAAAAGCAGATATTAAAATTCAACGTATGGAAAATGTAATAAGGGATATGAAAATGCAATGTGAAGAAGTAGAAGAGAGAGTGAAAGATGTGGAAATGGAAATGACTGTCTTAAAGGAAAAAAACAGAAGAAAGGAGTAAAGAGGTCACAAAGACACGGGATTTATTAGCCCAGAAAATTGACATTCTTGAAAATTTTAGTAGGTGTAAATAATATAAGAATAGTGGGCCTGACAGAAGGTGTGGAAGGTACGGACATAAAAGGATTTCTAAAACGATGGATTCCATAAGTTCTGGAGATGGAAGAACTCCAGGAAGAAATAGAAATTAAAAGAGCTCACAGAGCTTTGGCACTTTGCTGAAGTCCATACTCCATCCTGGTCAAATTATTAAGGTATCTGACAAGGAAAAAATATTAGGGCTGGCAGCCAGAAGAGAAAAAGAAATTAAAGGTCCATTGGAACATAATGGGAATAAGATATTTTTCTACCCGGATATAAGTTTTAAACTTTTAAAGAAACGCAAGGAATTTAACCCAATAAAATACACATTATGGAGAAAAGTTTATAATTTTCTCTTGCGACACCCAGCAGTGTTAGAAATATTCATCCCGGGTGGATAAAACAGACTGTTGATGACCCAAGAAAAGCTCAAGACTTTGTTGAACAACTGACAAATATTCAACAAGAAAGTGTGAATGACAACTAAGAGACAGTTAAAGACAATATAGATGTAAATATGTTTGGAGGTTGACTGGTTGATTAATAGTTGACATATGAAAACTTAGTTTAAGTGTTTAGAAAATATGCTCTAAATTCTCTGGGGAGGGCTGGGTCTGGGGAGGGCTGGGTCTGGGGGAGGGC
The DNA here is from genome assembly GCF_036971445.1 of Narcine bancroftii. NCBI lineage: Eukaryota > Metazoa > Chordata > Chondrichthyes > Torpediniformes > Narcinidae > Narcine > Narcine bancroftii. The sequence continues at coordinate 86,221,678 of NC_091472.1, read as the reverse complement.
TGGGTCTGGGGGAGGGCTGGGTCTGGGGAGGGACGGACTGCTGCAAAATCAGTTGATAATAGCAGTTTATACCACAGCCTGTAATGTTAAGGGTGTTGTGGTTGTCCTACAGGTCAGCAAGGGCAATTCAATATTTCTCTATGTTTTTTTTTACATAGTTTCTTTCTCTTTTATTTTGGTTTTTAACTTTTTTCAGGGTATTTGTTTCAACATGTATAGGAAGATATGTTAATTTTCAAAATGTGGTGGGAGTAAAGGAGTTGGAGGTTCTGAAAGGGTGGTATGTAAATATACAGGCTGATAGCATTAATATGATTAAGTTTATGACTATTAATAATAATGGAATACATAAAAAAATCAAGAGAAAAAGGTTATTGACATCAATAAATAAGGAAAAATAGATCTTGCATTTGTACAGGAAACTCATCTAATAGAAGAACATAGTAAATTGAAGAGAGATGGGTGAGTCATGCGTTAGCGTCATCTTACAACTCAAAGGCTAGAGGTATGGCTATCTTAATTAATAAAAATTTGCCTATTGAAATAGAAAAAATAGTTACAGACCCAGCTGGGAGGTATGTTACGACAGTATGCCAGATTGACTCAGAATCCTGGAACTTATTCAATGTATATGCACCTAATGAGGAAAATCAGAAATTTATGCAGGATATTTTTTTACACAAGGACATATCTTATTGGGTGGAAATTTTAATTTTAGCTTGGATCTGTTATTAAATAAAACCGGGAAAAATACAAAAAAGAGTAAATTTACAGTAAGTTCCATGCAAGCTATGAATAGACATATGAAGGAAACAACACCCAAAAGATAGAGACGACTCATATTATTCTAACAGACATAAGACTTACACCAAGATTGATATGTTTTTAATTTCTGCCCAAATACAAGGGAGACCCGAAGATGTTAAGTTTAAAGCAAGTCTGTTATCAGATCACTCATCCTTACACCTAACAGTTGCTCTGGAGGATACTCCTATTAAAGGATATAGATGGAGATTCAATCTCATCTTGCTAAAAAGACAAGACTTTAGACAATTTATAGAACAACAAATTAAAATATAATTTGATACGAATACAAATTCAGTAACAGATAAATTTATATTATGGGATGCAATGAAAGACTTTATTAGAGGGCAAATAATCAGCTGTACAACTAAAATCAAAAAGAATATTACCAAAATATAGAAAAATTAGAAAAAGATACAGTGTGGCGGTACGCCATTAGGCAGGTGAACTGGCCCCGCTTGTCACACACGCGGCAGGGCAGCCGGCCAAAATGGCGCTGTTGGGGTTTCCTCCTGACCTCGGCACCAGGCTCAGAAGCCCACGCTTGGTGATCCACGTGATGCCCCAGTGACGTCAGGCCCCCTCAGCGCAAATCTCAGTCAGGTCCGGGCTGGGAGTATAAGACCAGCTAGGCAGTCTGCAATAAATTAGTTTTGCTCACTGAATTCAACCCGTCTGGTTGTGCGATCCTTCAGTTAGCAGTGTAGCCGCTGCTACAATAGTAAATTTAGAGAAAGATTTCATGAAAGGAGAAGATAAAGAGAAAAAAAAAGTCAACTGGCAGAGAAAAGATTGAAATATGATATGTTACAAACATACCAAGTTGGAAAAAAAAACCTAATGAAAACAAAACAAAGATACTATGAATTAGGTGAGAAAACCCACAAAATCTTGAGAGTTGAAGACAAAGCAAGTAACAAGAACTATTATAGCAACAAGGAAAGGAAATAAAAAGATTTTATATTAACCACAAGATTAATGAAAATTTCAGGAGGTTTTATATATCAATCAGAGGTTCTAGAGATGAATAAGGAAATAGATACATTTTTGACAAATATCAAGTTACCCCAGTTGGATACAGAATAACAAGGTAAATTAGCAAATCCCCTGATGGTTATGGAAGTATACGACATATTAATTAATCTACCAAATAATAAAGTGCTGGGTGAGGTCGCATTCCCTATGGAATTTTACAAAACTTTTAAAAACGTATTAATTCCACCCTTTGCAGATGTAATAAAACGGGTGGAAGAAACTCAGGATTTACCTGAATCTTGTAAGATGGCAATAATTAGTAATTCCAAAAACAGGGAAAGACCCTTTGTCACCATTTTCATACAGGCCAATTTCCTTAAATACTGAATATAAATTAATAGAAAAATTACCAGTAAATAGATTAGCAAATTGTTTACCAAAGTTGATGAAATCAGATCAATCAGGATTTGTTAAGAATAGAAGGGCAGCAGATAATGTATGTAAATTTATTAATCTGATACATTTCTTTGGCTTGGCTTCGCGGACGAAGATTTATGGAGGGGGTAAAAGTCCACGTCAGCTGCAGGCTCGTTTGTGGCTGACAAGTCCGATGCGGGAAAGGCAGACACGGTTGCAGCGGCTGCAGGGGAAAATTGGTTGGTTGGGGTTGGGTGTTGGGTTTTTCCTCCTTTGCCTTTTGTCAGTGAGGTGGGCTCTGCGGTCTTCTTCAAAGGAGGTTGCTGCCCGCCAAACTGTGAGGCGCCAAGATGCACGGTTTGAGGCGATATCAGCCCACTGGCGGTGGTCAATGTGGCAGGCACCAAGAGATTTCTTTAGGCAGTCCTTGTACCTTTTCTTTGGTGCACCTCTGTCACGGTGGCCAGTGGAGAGCTCGCCATATAACATGATCTTGGGAAGGCGATGGTCCTCCATTCTGGAGACGTGACCCACCCAGCGCAGCTGGATCTTCAGCAGCGTGGACTCGATGCTGTCGACCTCTGCCATCTCGAGTACTTCGACGTTAGGGATGAAAGCGCTCCAATGGATGTTGAGGATGGAGCGGAGACAACGCTGGTGGAAGCGTTCTAGGAGCCGTAGGTGATGCCGGTAGAGGACCCATGATTCGGAGCCGAACAGGAGTGTGGGTATGACAACGGCTCTGTATACGCTTATCTTTGTGAGGTTTTTCAGTTGGTTGTTTTTCCATACTCTTTTGTGTAGTCTTCCAAAGGCACTATTTGCCTTGGCGAGTCTGTTGTCTATCTCATTGTTGATCCTTGCATCTGATGAAATGGTGCAGCCGAGATAGGTAAACTGGTTGACCTATCTGATACATACGACACAAGTAAATAAACAATCAACAGAAGCAGTAGCTCTAAATGCAGAGAAGGCTTTTGATAGGCTGGAATGGAGTTTCTTCTTCAAAGAACTACAGAAATTAAAATTACCAGAAAAAATTATTAATTGGATCAAAGCCCTATATCATAGCCCTAAGGCAAGAGTGTTAACTGATGGATATATTTCAGATTATTTCAAATTGAGTTGGTCAACAAGACAGGATGCCCACTATTACCTTCCCTTTTTGCCTCGGCAATAGAACCATTGGCAGAATTGATAATAGATGGAATGATAAAGCGAATAAAAATTAAAGAGGAACAATTTAAAATGAGTTTATTTGCAGGCGATATTATTGTATATTTAACACCTCCTGAAGAATCAATAAAGAGACTGCATACCAAATTAAAAGAATATGGGGCAATTTCAGGGTACAAAGTTAACATTGATAAAAGTGAAGTAATGCCATGTCCCAGGGACAGGGCATCCGGGGGTTCATTGAACTTCACAGGCCGGTATTGGATGTCGAAATTATAGGTGGAGAGTTCTATCCTCCCCCTCAGGATTCTATCATTTTTGATTTTGCCCCACTGTTTGTTGTGGAACATGAATGTGATTGCACATTGGTCAGTCAGCAGGGTAAATTGCTTACCGGCCAGGTAGTGTCTCCAGTGGCACATCACCTCAGTGATTGCCTGGACCTCCTTCTCAGTGGAGGAGTGTCAGACCTCAGGGGTGTGGAGGTTGTGGGCAAAGAATGCTATCGAGCTGCCTGCTTGGTTGAGAGTGGCCACTAGGACAAAATCAGAGGCATCGCTCTCCACCTGGAAAGGGATAGACTTGTCCACACCATGCATCATGGCCTTGGCGATGTCCCCTTTGATGTGGGTGAAGACCTCCTGAGCTTCTTCCGGGAGTGGGAAGGATGTGGCTTTCACCAGTGGTCGGGCCTTGTTGGTGTATTTGGGAACCCACTGTGTGTAATAGAAAAACCCAAGGAACCTCTTCAGGCAGAGGGAGTTCCATCAGGGGGCGCATACAGTCAGGGTCTGCCCCAATAACACTGTTCCACAACTCAAACAAGAATGGACAGGCTCCATGTACGGAACACATCCTTTGCTTTGTTATAAGTGAGGTTGAGTGCTTTGGCTGTCTGGAGGATCTTCTCCAGGTTTGCATCATGGTCCTGCATGTCATGGTCACAAATGCTCATATTATCCAAGTATAGGAATGTGGCCTTGAGTCCGTGCTGGTCCACCATTCGATCCATTTCCTGTTGGAAAATGGAGACCCCATTGGTGACCCTGAAAGGGTCCTTTAGGAAGTGGTAGAGGTGACTTTCCACGTCAAATGCGGTATCTGACAGATCTCCGGGTGGATGGGGAGTTGGTGATATGCTGATTTTAGATCATTGGTAGAGATCATCTGGTATTGGGCAATCTGATTTACCATGTCGGCAATGCGGGGGAGGGGGGTACATATCCAGCTGTGTGAACCAGTTAGTAACTTGACTATAATTAACCACCATGCGGAATATTTCTCTGTTCTTTACCACCATGACCTGAGCCCTCCAGGGATTTGTGCTCAGTTCTATGATCCCCTCAGCCAGAAGCTGTTGAACCTCTGTCTTGATGAATGCCCTGTGCCCGGTGCTGTATCTCCTGCTCTTGGTGGCGATTGGCTTGCAGTCAGTGGTGTGGTTAGCGAACAGGGGCAGGGGAGGGGGTACCCAGAGGGTGGAGAGCCCACATGTCGGACACTGTGTGTAGGATGCAGTGTGCCCATTGGTCGAATGTGGAGGGGAGGTCAGGCAGTTTAAAAATTGGTGGTTGCGGACAGTGAGAGGAGGATGTGGCCCATCAAATTTCAAAGTGACGCTCTTGAGATGGCACTGGAAGTCCAGTCCAGGATTACCAGTGTGCGGAGCTTGGGCATGACTAACAGTTTAAAATTGTCATAAGTAGTGCCCCATACAGTTAGTGATACCATACAGTTCCCCAGAGTCACAGTCGACTGTGACCTGGATGCCAGGGATATCTTGCAACTGGATGGACGCACCACAAGTGAGCAGTCCTGCTCTGCATTGGGATGCACAAAACTTTCGGTGCTGTCGCTGTCAAACAGGCAGATGATGGGGCGTCCGTTTACTTTGACCTCCATCATCGACCAAGTGAGCTGTGAGGGCTGTGCTGGTTGAGTGTAACGGAAGCCAGTACCAGGTCATAATCGGACTGGTAAGATGGCACCTGAAGCCCAGGCTGGGAAGATGGCGACTTTCCGTGCATGCACAGTGTGCACAGTGTGCTATTGTTCAGGGATGGAAGTGATAGTGGAAGTGGCGGCGGAAGAGACGTGGGCCAAGACGGCTGCTCCTACTGCCCGCACGCAGAGCTACTCGGGATGGAAGGTCTGGACTTACATACTTTAGTGTAGTGCCCTTTATTCCCACAACCTGAGCACACCGGTTCTTTGGCTGGGCCGTGCTTCTCGGGGTGTTTCAGTTGGCTGCAGTAGTAGAATTTTGGGGGCTCGGTGGCAGCAGCAGTGAAGTCAGGATACCCCTGGCGGTGTGGGACTCCACATCCCAAAGATGGCAGTGCCCGTGATCCCCATGAGGCGGCTGCATTGTCAGATGCGAAGGAGTCTGAGTTACGAAGGGTTACATCCAGCTTTTGGCGACCTCAGCGGCCTTTTCTTAGGTTGGTTCATCGAGCTCCATTAACCACTGTTGGATATAGTCTAAGCTGATACCCACTACACAGGCATCCTGGATGAGCTTGTCTGTAAAGACTTCTCCAATTATGTCATTATAGCTGCAGGCCCTCCCGAGTTCACGTAGGGCCCAAATATACTCTTCAAGAGTCTCAGCGGGCTGTTGCTTGCGCATAGAGAGGAGGTGCCTGGAGTGGACCGTATTAGTCTTGGGGCTGCATCTGCTTTGGAGTTTGCTAATGGCCTCGTCGAACTTCGTGCAACCTCTTTTGAAGGGGTAAGCCCGATGGCCGACCCTCGAACGCAGCAAGCGTAGTTTGCCATCTTGAGAACTGGCGTGTAAGAAGTTACTGAAACAGATAAGCCAGAGCTCGATTTGGTCTGGGACATCAGGGATTTGCAGATCTACATCTAGTTTGTCTGGTTTTAGAGCTTGTCCATCACAACACTTTAATGGTAGTAAAATTGATATTCTATCAACAATACGAAAAGACTGGAGTTGCAGGATGGCAGGCTTTTAGACCATATGACTTGGACCGTGGTCCTTTTCTGGTCCAATCCCAGGACTCGTACTGAGGGAGGGACTTGGCTTACTGCCTTTATTTGGGGATTCCAGGGGGTGGAGTCACCGAGGGAAGGCGGGCCAGACATACATATGAACCAAACATATACACAGTGCCAGGAACCAAGTAACAATATACAGTGGTGTATCATCTCACTGATACTTAATAATAGACATGAGAATCGTGCCTAACTGTGGTTAGACTAATTGGCTTCTAATTTCCTCTCTTTTGTCTTTCTCCCTTCTTAAAGAATGGAGTGACTTTTGCAATTTTCCAGAACTCTGGGCGCATTCCTGACTCTTGTGATTCATGAAAGATCACTATTAAGGCATTCATAATATCTTCAGCTACCTTTTTCAGAACCCGGTCGTATGGGCCATTTGGTCCAGGTAACTTATCCACTTTCAGCCCCTTCAGCTTCCCAAACATCAATTGCGACAACACTCACTTCTTCCCCATAACTCCAATTTCTGGCACGTCACTGGTGCCTTCCACAGTGAAGGCTGATGTAGAATACCTATTCGGTTCATCTGTCATTTCTTTAATTATCATTACCATTTATTTCTCCAGAGTCATTTTCAAGCTGTTTGATACCTACTCTTGCCTGTCTTTTACTCTGTCTGAAAAAAACCCTCTCTTATACTATTGACTAACTAATATTTAATTTTTTCTTCCTTTATTGCTTTTCTCGCTGCCTTCTGTCTTTTTTTAAAAAAAATACTCAATCCATTGTCTTCTTGCTAATTTTTGCAATATTGCTTTTTTGCTGTTTTTGTCTTCCCTTGTCAGCCATGGTTTCCTCACCCTCCCTTTAGAATGTGTCTTAGAACATACAATATTACAGCACAGTATAGGCCCTTCAGCCCTCAATATTGTGCTGACCAAAACCCATCCTACCTCGTAACCCTCTATCTTTCTTTCATCCGTGTGCCTGTCGAAGAGTCTTTCAGCCTCCACCACTACCCCTGGCAACGCATTCCACCCACCCATAACGCCTTGCGTAAAAAACTTACCCCTGATGTCTCCCCCAAACTTTCCTCCCTGCACTTTGTAAAAATGCCTTCTTAGGATGAAACAATTCTGCGTTATTTTAATTATTCCTGGAAACTCCTGTCATTGCTGCTCTAATATCTTGCTTGCTGAAATCCCCTTCCAATCAACTTTGGCCAGCTCTTCTCTCATGTCTCCGTAGTTACCTTTACACAACTGTAATATCGACAAGACCCTGATTCTCATAAAGACAAACTAACCTGTCATAAGAAAAGAACACTGAGACCTCAATTTTTGGTCTGCAAATTACTTGAGCTTTGTACTTTGACCATATAAATCTTGCTACATTGTTATCTGTCAATCATTTGCCATTATTTACATCAAGAAGTTGGAGGGAATCTGTGGAGCTGTCCCTTAAACTTTAATTTTTAAATGTAAAACAGGAATAGTTTGCTTTGTATTAACTGTCAAAATATTCAGTCAGTACGCAGTGTCATACTACATCCCTAAGGTGGTTTGGCTCCAATTATATGAACAGTTTGTACTTTGCATAACTGCAAAGTTATGCTGCATTATTCGTAGAAGCTTGCTGTGTGCAAATTGGTTGTCATCTTTCCCAAACTGAAACAGTGACAACATTTCAAAAAGCATTTCAATGGCTCTTTGGGGGTGATGTCATTGGTGTTGATCAAGTGCTTTACAAAATAAATCTTTCCTTTTGTATTTTTAAGTTATTGCAATCAAAAACGCAGAACCTTAGAGGATGCTGTCAACCGTTACAGTCATAACTTTCAAATGAGAATCGCATAATTATTTGGAGGGAAGAATTTACAAGGCTACATTCAAAGAACAGGGAGCATTTTGAGTCGGTAGATCCAAAATCCAGGCATGATGGACCAAATGGCCTTCATCACCAGTCTTCATTGAATTATTCCATAAATCTACTCTTAAAAGGAGACACAAATGCAGAATAGATTTTAAACAAATGGGTGGTGTTAGGTTTTAGGAGGGTAGATAACAGCTCAGCTGTTTTACACAACTTCCTGAAGTTCAATTTTCTGAAGATTAATTGACTGGTTTGGAGATGTCTCTGTCCCTGTGTGGGGAGAAAATGTAGTAAGGTTAGGGAGCCAAGGTTAGTAAAGGCAATTGAGGTTAAACAAGACAGATGCTGGAGAACTGGAACAATACAAAACTGTGCTGGAGGGAGCACAGCATCCATGGAAAGCAATAGGTAGGTGACATTTCTGGCCTGAGCCCTTCTCCAGGAATGCCTAGATCAGGCAAATGCCTGAATAGGAAGGTGGTGGGTTCGGGGTGGGGGGGAGGTGAGAGGAGCATAGGCTTACAGGTGATAGGTGAATGCTAGTACGAGGGGGAAGAAAGGAAAGGAGCTAAGAGATGATAGGAGGAGGGAGCAGAGGGATGAGAAAGACGCTCTACGATAGGATAAAAGAGGGGAAGGGGTTGGGGAGCTGAGGGAAGGTAGGTGGGGGAAAAGAAGAAAGGAAAGGAATCAGAGGAGGGGAGCAGGGTTGACACAGCCTCATGATTCAGGACAGTAGATTTAAGACGATGAGGAAAAACTGTTTTTCCCAGAGAGGAGTGAATCTGTGGAAATCTCTACCCAGCGAAGCGGTTGAGGCTACTTCATTAAACATATTTAAGGTTCAGTTAGATAGATTTTTACATAAAAAAAGGAATTAAGGGATATTGTGAAAAGGCAGGTTGCTGGAGTTGAGTCAATGATCAGATCAGCCATGATCTCATTGAATGGCGGAGCAGGCTTGATGGGCTGAATGGGCTACTTCTGATCCTATTAGTTATGCTCTTATGTTTTTAAGAAAGGAAATATCTGTTAAAGGAAATTGTTATCAAGTAAGTCTTTTAAGCCTTAAGGAGGATATCAGAGAGATGTAAAGAAAGTAGTTAGAAGGGAAAAAGAAATATCTTGACCAATAAAATTAAAGACACTTCCAAAATCTTTGACAAATATTAACAACACAATGCTAGATAAACTCTGTAGGTCAAACAGTATACTTTATGTAGCGAAGATAAAGATATACAACCAATGTTTCGGGCTTGATCCCTTCATCAAGGTTTGGCAAAATGTAGGCAGGCACCCAAACAAAATGGTGGGGGGAAGGCCAGGGGAGGAGCACAGACCCAAAGTCAAGAGGGAGTAGGTGGATAAGGGAGGGAGGGAGAGCAAGCAGAGGATGGGGGGGGAGGATAGATCTGTGAATGGAGAGGGAAGGGAGAGGAGAGCTGGAGGAAAGGAGATGGGAAGGGAGGGAGAATGGAAAGTAGGCTAGACAAAACGTGAGAAGTCGATGTTAATGACATCCAGATGGAGTTGGATGCAGACAGGGAGATCATTTCCCTGAGCACCTTCGCTCTGCCTGCATCAATGTCAGGGATCTCCCAGTGGCCATCCATTTCAATCCTGCGCTCTACTCTCATGCTGACATGTCTGTTCATGACCTTATGTAGTGTCAAACCAAGACCACTCATAAAGTGGAGGAACAACACAATTTTCTGTCTGGGCACTCTCCAACCGGATGGCTTTAATTGACTTCTCTGGTTTCTGCTAGCCTATTGAATAATAGCAATGTTTCCCTGACCACTATACAAATGATAATGAAGAGTAATCGCTCATTAATTACCCCAACAGCCTTACATGGAGAATTGCTTTCAAACATAACAGAGTTAACTTCTCTACTCATCCATTCCAGCCTACATATAATGTAACCTCATACTATCCAAAATTTAATACAGTTGTACATAATGGAAATAAGGTGTTTAGTCCACTAATTCTGCACCAATACTCAAGTTTCCATTTATACTGTTTCCACACTAGCTCAATTTTATTCCTGTAATTTTCTCAGCAATTTCTCTACCTCTCACATACACAGTGGGGTCAATTTACAGTGGGTAATTGAACTACTAACGTGCATTCCTTTGGGATGTGGAAAGAAACTGGAGCACCCAGAAAATATCTCTGTAGTCATAAGCAGAACATGCAAACTTCACCTAGACACCACTGAGGTCATGACTGAATTGGGTTGCTGGAGTGTGAGGCAGCGTTCTATGTTTTTGCTGCTGTACTGCCTAAAAGTATTGCCAGAGCACAGGGATGGCATCACCTACACCAGGTGTACCTGATAATGGAGATTAACCATGGAGCCAGCTCATTGAGGCAACTATGAATAAGGCACATCAACGCCTCTACTTTCTAAGAAGTCCGAGGTGATTTGCCACTATCAAACTTCTACAGATGCACTGTATTCTGTCAGATTGCATCACAACCCGAGTGCTGAGGAACACAGAAGACTGCAGAAAGTGGGTAACCTAGCCAAGTTTATCATGGGTACCAAACTCTCATCCACTGTCAATCTCATGAAGGCAGCCAACATCATAAAGGACCCCCATCACTGTAGTTACAACCTCTTCTTGCAGCTCGCTACAGGCAGAACGTGTAGAAGCCTGAAATCTGGCATCTCTAGCTTCATGAATAGGCTTTATTTAATAACTCTCAGGATCTTGAACTTCCTTATACTGCTCTAACCCTAACTGAGAACTGCCCCAGGACTAGCAACAGATCTGTCTGCTCTACTGAAATGTCGCGTTTTTTTCTTGCACCAACTGTAACTGGATGCTTATTTATCTGTGCTTTGAAATTTATTCTCTGTGTTTCTCTCTTTGCAACCGTGCTCATTTATTTTAGGTGGTGTGTCTCACATACTAGGTTAGCTGCAGCAAGTAAGAATTTTGTTACATCATTATACTTATGTTTATGAAATAACGTTCACTGAATATTGAACATTGAGCAACGCTTACTCCAATGTTTAATGTTTTCCATTTTCTTTATTATTCATTGGAAAGAATTTAGTTCAGGAAGTTCAGGAATGAACAATTCATCTTGGCTGCCATCCTGTGTTTGCATCCTGTAGTAGAACTTTGATCATTGAGATGCTTTTACAGTTTTTTGATCATTATTTTTAAGGCATATTTTAAGAGTCTTGAGTGGTGAAGCGAGAACTCTGACTTTACCTTTGAGGCGAAATAGAGTGTGAATGAAGAGCTGATATTTATTAATAACCTGGGTAAAATGCGTCACCATTGAGCAGAATTTTAATAAAGGGCCCCAACCTGAAAGAATGACAAACCTGTTGAGTCCTTTCAGCTTCTCATCGTTTGCTTTCCTTGAGCAAGTGTCAATAATTATCTGGTAAGCAAACAATTTTCTTTAACTGGCTGCTGTGAAAAATCAGAAGCTGCAAGGAAGACAAGCTGGCTACATGAGAATCGGGTGGACTAATGCAACAAAAAAAACTCCTGATCTCACCACACTTTGTGAAAAAAAGCAAGAAAATGCTCATATGCAGCGTTAACCCTCATTCAGTGCAAGAAAAGCTTTCATCTGTATGCATACTGCTTGGAAATGACAGGTACTTCTTGAATTAACTGTCCCTTTTGACTTTGTGTCAGAGGTAAGGTGTTGTTTTGTACTTCTGATTATTAACCATGACAAGAAAAGTCATCATTCTGGTTTCAAAACTAGAAAATATTCCTCTGTTACAATAATGACAAGTTGCATTCACAGGATACTTTTTTCTTTGGCTTGGCTTCGCGGACGAAGATTTATGGAGGGGTAGATGTCCACGTCAGCTGCAGGCTCGTTTGTGGCTGACAAGTCCGATGCGGGACAGGCAGACACGGTTGCAGCGGATGCAGGGGAAAATTGGTTGGTTGGGGTTGGGTGTTGGGTTTTTCCTCCTTTGTCTTTTGTCAGTGAGGTGGGCTCTGCGGTCTCCTTCAAAGGAGGTTGCTGCCCGCCGAACTGTGAGGCACCAAGATGCACGGTTTGAGGCGATATCAGCCCACCAGCGGTGGTCAATGTGGCAGGCACCAAGAGATTTCTTTAGGCAGTCCTTGTACCTCTTCTTTGGTGCACCTCTGACACGATGGCCAGTGGAGAGCTCGCCATATAACACGATCTTGGGAAGGCAATGATCCTCCATTCTGGAGACGTGACCTACCCAACGCAGTTGGATCTTCAACAGCGTGGATTCGATGCTGTTGGCCTCTGCCATCTCGAGTATTTCGATGTTAGGGATGAAGTCGCACCAATTAATGTTGAGGATGGAGCGAAGACAGCGCTGGTGGAAGCGTTCTAGGAGCTGTAGGTGATGCCAGTAGAGGACCCATGATTCAGAGCCGAACAGGAGTGTGTGTATGACAACGGCTCTGTATACGCTAATCTTTGTGAGGTTTTTCAGTTGGTTGTTTTTCCAGACTCTTTTGTGTAGTCTTCCAAAGGCGCTATTTGCCTTGGCGAGTCTGTTGTCTATCTCGTTGTCGATCCTTGCATCCGATGAAATGGTGCAGCCGAGATAGGTAAACTAGTTGACCGTTTTAAGTTTTGTGTGCCCGATGGAGATGTGGGGGGGCTGGTAGTCATGGTGGGGAGCTGGCTGATGGAGGACCTCAGTTTTCTTCAGGCTGACTTTCAGGCCAAACATTTGGGCAGTTTCCGCAAAACAGGACGTCAAGCGCTGAAGAGCTGGCTCTGAATGGGCAACTAAAGCGGCATCGTCTGCAAAGAGCAGTTCACGGACAAGTTGCTCTTGTGTCTTGGTGTGAGCTTGCAGGCGCCTCAGATTGAAGAGACTGCCATCCGTGCGGTACCAGATGTAAACAGCGTCTTCATTGTTGAGGTCTTTCATGGCTTGGTTCAGCATCATGCTGAAGAAGATTGAAAAGAGGGTTGGTGCGAAAACGCAGCCTTGCTTCACGCTATTGTTAATGGAGAAGGGTTCAGAGAGCTCATTGCTGTATCTGACCCGACCTTGTTGGTTTTCGTGCAGTTGGATAACCATGTTGAGGAACTTTGGGGGGCATCCGAGGCGCTCTAGTATTTGCCAATGCCCTTTCCTGCTCACGGTGTCGAAAGCTTTGGTGAGGTCAACAAAGGTGATGAAGAGTCCTTTGTTTTGTTCTCTGCACTTTTCTTGGAGCTGTCTTAGCACCTGGGCATCTCCCAGACACATTCTCAAACAAAATTACCATGCAAGGAGCGTTGAAGAGAGGTGACCAAAACTTACTCAAACTGGAAGAATGAAGGAGTGAATCAAAAAATAAAAGAATATGAAGATATTTCAGGAGTGAATTTCAGACCTTATTACTCCGGTGGCCTGCCACTTCAACTCCACAACCCGTTCCCACAACAACATGTCTGTCCGTGTCCTCGTGCACTGCCAGGTTGAGGCCAAGCATAAATTGGAGGAACAGCTCTTTATATTTTAACTTGGCAGTCTCCAACCAGATAACATCAATGTTAACCTCCAACTTCCAGTCAGCCTGTCCCCATTTCTTTCATCCCTCTGACTCCTTTCCTTTGCCTTCCTTCTTCTTGCTCCCCACCCCTTCCCTTTTTTCCTCCTATCAGAGTGCATCTGTCTCAGCCCTCTGTCCCCTTCCCCTATCATGTCATAGCTTCTTTATTTTCTTCACCCTCCCATTGCTATTCCACGATCGCCTGCGCTCCACCACACTTCCCCTTTTCCCTCTCTCCACCTTCTTATTAGGGTGTCTGATCGACCATTGGCATTCCTGATGAAGAGCTCAACCTCCTATTGCTTTCCTTGGATGCTGTCTGGCCTCCTGAGCACCTCCAGCACTTTTGGGTGGTGCAACCTTGGCAGCTGAAGATTCTATCACCAGTGCTAGAGCAATTACTTTTGAAGGTTAGCTAAAGGTCAAATTTAGAGGAGTACAAAGAATACAGAAGGGTATGGGCTGGAGAAAGGTGCAGATTAAGGAAGAGATGAGTCATTAATAAATTTAAAAGCAAAAATGGATCTTTATGAGCAAATAGTCATGTCCACTTGAAATAACACAGTTAAATTTGCTTTGCTAAATAAAGCATAGATCAGCACTCCTGGGGGGCCCATTGTGCTAAAAGCATTAGCACACAACCCATGATTTCCTGTCCATTAAAACTGATGGCAGAGAAATCTTAAGCTCCATCCCTGTAATTTTCTGTGATGTACCCCCTGAGAGAACCATACCCCACTGAGAATTGAACTTTTAATATTGAATTCTTACAGGCCAGAAACAAGATAATGCGCATCAAGTTGGTTTGCATTCATGTGCCAGACGGAAAGAACAACCTTTCTTCACCAAAATGCAGTCTCCATTAATTTTAATTAATGAATAAAAATGCATCAGTCAGGCCAAAAGGATTGAAGATCATGAAAACCAAAACAAAAATTGTCAGGCTTCACCAGCAGGAAAAGAAGCAGCGCTAACATCTCAAGTCAATGACCTTTTCACACCATTCGCGTTCTCACAGACGTGGCCTCACCTGCCGAGTATTTCCAGCTTTTTCTATTTTTATTCTCGATTTTCTGCATCTGCTGAATTCATTGCCACATCACTTCCAGAACGGCCTAAGTGGAAGAAGTTCTACTTTAGTATTGTTTCAAATAAATTGTTGCCTTTCTGCTTGAGCGGAGCCTTAATACCTGCACTTTGGTTTAGCATTGTGCCTTGGCAATGTGATTTGTGCCTTGATGGAATTATTTTTGAGGCAATTCAGCAATCCTGATTGGCTGCCTTTGGCTCCATGGGCATCCCAACCTATTGTTGAACAGTTGAGGACAAGAGACGTTAATGTGTTTGGATACCATGGAGTTTTTTTTAAATGGTGGGGCTGCTGGAGCTGGAGTAAATGGCTGCACTGGTGCTGATGCGCACATGGAAGGGCAGGAATTTCTCCGCAGGATCCTATTCCATGATTGTTATACGCATGTCCCCAGACTGGGTTTATCCAACCTGTAAAAAGGGTGTGGGGGGGGGGTCACACTGTTTATTTTTACATCTGCAAAACCATGGAGGTCTGTGTCCAAGATAGCGGTGCCCAAGCTTGGCAGCGGGCCACAAGGAATATGGAGCATCAGCGGACTGATGCAGGGCACTAGAGTGGGAGAACTCACTCCATTGAGAAGGAGGAGCCCGGGGTTGGGGGCGGCGGGGGGAAGTGGGGGAACCTACAGGGAAGGAGACCTTAGCAGTGGACCAGTAAGGGACTCGAGGCCGGAGGGCTCAATCAGGCCATGGGCTGCTGGAGACTGGCTCTTGCGAACCTGGTAATGGGACCATGAATCGTGAGGTTGCCAAGGGCAAAGGGGTCTCGAATGTTAACAGCTGCCTGATCATGTCGGAGGTTTAGAACCAGGAGCTTGGGTTCACCACAGGAACAGATAGGAGGCGTGTGGTTGGAAAGGTTAAGGGAGAGCAGGTGGTGAATCAACAAACACTCTGTATCTCTGAAGGGACTCTCTTTTGCTTTTCCTTCTCTTATTAGTGGGGATCCCAGGCTAGTAGGGCACATATTTGTGTGTCTTCACAGCAGATAAAAGTAGACAGATTTTGTGTATTTATTACATGGCAATAAAGGAATCTTAGAATCTTGAATCTAAAAGGATTTTGGGCTTTATGTGTTGAAATCCAAAGAGAAGACATTGACATATCAATTGGGATTAACAATTATTTTTCATTGTCCCAGTACCATCCTCAATTATTGATCCCTGAGTTTAATACCCATCCTCCTCCAGAGTCCCTTCCTCCCCTGCCTCGACCTCACACCATTCCCAACAAGTTTAAACTTTGGAAAATTAATTAAAAAGAACTCACTAATGGTTTGATTCTTTGTAAGAACCAGCCTAGACCTAATGGTCTGAATGCCCCCCACCCCCCAACATTGCTGATATAAATGGTATCCCCTGTATTCTTTTCCACAACATTAAAACACTTTACTTGGGGAAAAGGATTCAAGAACAATATTGGACAAAATTGTGCTCTGATAATATGACATTTATTAATGTCAGGTATAGATTGGTACAATACAATTTTATGCACCAATTATAGCTTACACTGCAAAAATTACATGGTTTAAAATCTGAAATTCTGGGCTTGTGTTTTAGGTTTGGTATAGAGGTTGGAACATTTATACATTCAACCTGGCTATGTGTGAAAGTAAGATCCTTTTGGTATGACTTGGCAGAAATTTTGACAAAATTATAGAAGTGGATTTTCCATTGGAACCAGAACTGTATTTATTGAGCATCTTATGGTCATTGGCACAAAACTCTCAAAATATCAAATACAGTTTGTGAGAATGGCACTAGTGGTAGCCAGGAGATGTTCACCTGTTACAGGGAAGTCCGACTCCTCCGACTTATCACTCGCTGGAATATGGAAATACAACATTGTGGCCCCCTGAAAAAGGGAACATAATCTTAGAAAGAAATATGGCAACCTTATTTTAATCATACTGGCTTAAAGGCAGAATTAACTTCCCCGAAAAGGTTTAAATAATATAGTTAGGTTAATAGTATTGAATTCCTGAAGATCAAGATATCGGCTAATTAATGAAGACTTGCTCAAACACCCCTTTATTTTTAGACAATTATTTTTTAATGTTAGCAGTTGGGGATGGTGAGATTTGGGCAAACATATGAGACACTGTAATTTTAAAATACTACTTATATGATGTATGTCATAATATTCTATATGAGTCTTGAAAAAATTAAAATAAAATATTCAAAAATACATTCAAACACTTTGAACCAGCCTCCCCAACCTTGAGAAGAAACACAGGGCACGGTTCAAATAAATTGTTTCAAAGGAAAATGTATGTCAAACGCTGTGGTATCACAGGCCCTCCGATTCCACAGGTGTTCTCTACATAAATCCATAGGACACTAACAAAGCTTTCAAGGAAAGGAAAATAAAGAATTAAAACTTCCCCCCTGAACTGGCTCCCTGGCAGACATCAGTGTTCTCCCAAAGACCAGCAGGAGGCACAAGTGCTGAAAGGTTAGGAGTAAGGTGAAATATATAAAGCCCTCCTAAGTATCTTTCTTCAAAAAGGGAAAATAGGCATTTTTTTTGAAGATCACTAGTCTCCCTTTCAAATGATCTACCGTATGTATTCATGTAATAGTCGATCCCATGTAAAAGTTAATCCCCCATTACTGGCCCTGACCATCCACCCACCCGAGCTCCTGAATCCCCGACCACGGATCCTGGCCTCAGCCACCTGCCCATACAAGCTCGCCATGACACAGCGACCTCCCACCCATTTGAGCTCCCGACATCCCGTCCGCTCACCAATCTGAGTTTCCGATGCCTCAACCACAGATCTTCGCCCGGGCCACCCACCCACTGGCCACCCAAACACCAGAGCTCCTGATGCCCTGAAAGTGGACTTAGCACTCAGCCCTGGCCAAGTGAGCTCTCAATGCCTTGAACGATGCAAGTACTTGACACAGACAAAATTAGTATCCTCCCATCCCCTACTTTGACTCAAAATATTTGTCCCCAAAACTCGACCATTCTCTGAGTATATACAGTACTTTTGGATTCTTGTGTGAATTTTACCCCCTCAAAACTATGAACCACGTAAAAGTCGACAACACCCTGCCAATTTAACCTGAAAAATTGGTCCAAGAAACTCGACTATTACATAACTATACATATACGGTAAATATTGTCCCCTCTCCTTAAAGTTCATATGAAGTCCTTGTTCCCAGTCAGTCTGTGGCATTGTGTCTTCTGTCTTCATGATGCACAACAGTTTAGTGCAGTTGAATAAACAATTAGGTCAGTGTATGTTATCTTCTGAATGCTACTTCTTTGACTGCACATCTAACAGAGGCCAGTGTCTCCTGAGAACTTTCAACTAGCCAAGTAATGTCTACACACCATACATGTCCCACAATGCCTTCCCCGTCTAGAAAAGGTGATTAAATATGTGTGCACTGTGAACAGTGAAGTGATTTTGCCTCTGGTCCCTTGTTTTAATGATTGGCATCTATTCACCATCCGTCTCGCTAACAAATCATAGTTGTCCAATGCCCGATTACTAACTTGAATAAACTACCGATGACAAGCCTTCCTAGATTTCTGCTGTGATCCATTTCCATTTCATCCTGGACAAAAGAAAAAAACATTATTCTAATTAAACTATTGGTGTATTAGATGCAATTTCTTTGAGCACAAAGCTGCAATTGATGCAGTGAATCTGCAAGACCTGATCAGGGCTGTTCAATGTTGATCAGAAGTGCCTGAATGACCATGTCCTGTGACAGTGGACAGCAATCATTGGATGAAGGCATACTTGTCTCTTCATAAGTTGGCAAAGAAGTTGATGCAATACAAAAAAGTGCTGGAGAAACTCAGTAGGTCACGCAGCATTCACAGGAAATAAAAGGTAACCAATGTTTCATGCTTGTGCCCTCTGTTGATGCCCCCCTTTTACAGCATTGGCCTCAGGAGAGGGGAAGATTCAGAAATGGCCTGGGTGCCTGCATTAGTGCAAGCAACAGCCTATTAAAAGCAGGTGTCCCTCCGTGCTTTCAACTGGATATGTCTCCTGAGACCAATCCTACCCTTAACACCTTGCAGGCTGCCCCTTTCCTTTTGCTCTGATCAGTTAAGAAGGAGGATGGTTGGTTAATGGTGTTTCGGTTTTCAGCTATTAAAAGTCTGATTGTTTCACTACTCAGCCTTTTGTGAATTATTGATAGAACATCAATTTTAATAGCTAAAATTTTCAAAGGAGTATGGAACAGTACTTAAAACGAGAGAAACGACATCGACCCCAAGTCGCCGGACATCCGGAACACCTTCGAGCTGTGGCAATGATGCTTCGAAAACTTCTTGGCGGCAGCCGCAGATGCTATCACCACAGATGCAAATCGGCTGAGACTACTCCTCTCGCAGGTCGGGCCCCAGGATTTTCATATGATCAGCCCAATGCCAACTCATCCCAGGCAGCGATGGAGATCCTCAAGGCCCAATATCACAGGAAGATTAACAAGGTCTACACCGGTGGCCACCAGAAAACAATGCTTGTAAACTTTAATAATAAACTAATTGTTGGAAAGAAACTGTTCTTGAACCTAGAGCAAATGGCAATAATATATCTCTTTTACAGAAATGTTTTATCTGCCATATATTTTATCAGTCTCTTTCCTTACCTCATTGGTTACATTTAGGACCTTTATTGTTGACTTTTTTAGTACACTATTATTGGATTAGATGATGAGCAATCTTCTCATACAGTGCAAGATGTTTTTGAATGTACTCCAACAAGTACATTCAATCAGACTTCACAAGACTTGCCAACTGCATGTCATGATATACTTATCATATCCTTACATAATGCAGTCACTTCCACTCATATCAGCATAAATTGGAGCTGATATCTCCACAGGACCTGCCTCAGCAGAACCAGCATTTAGTTGTTCTACTTGCACTCAAAGGGAAACTTGCTGATGTCAACTGAAAGAAGTTTAAATTCTTGAGGGAGTTCCTGAACTGGTGACATTCATTACACCTGGGGTTCATTAACTGTAATTGCAGAACTTGCTGGTCTGAGGACAGTGACGCAGCAGGTGGTCCTTGTTCCGCAAGACCCATCCCTCAGGACAGCACAAGGTGCTGAAAGTCTCCGACAGTGCCATGGACCTCAAGTGAGTGATGTGTGTTTCACGGAAACAAGTCATTCGTTATGAGAAAGGCCTTCTCACGGTTCACATCAAGCTGCAAATTGAGGGAGTGGAAACCTTCAGCAGGGCAACCACAGGGGGCAGCACTGCTGGCAAGTCCCAATGTCTGAAATCATTTTTCTTCCATGGTAACCACACTAATGAAATACTGGGCAATAATTTGGGACACAAGCCTACATCTGTGTGGAAAGATCAGGTGTTGAAGAAATTAATAATTAATGTGACATAGATATCTACAAAAAAAGGAGCAAGAGTGCCCACGAGCCTGTACCGCACAATTACACCTATGTGTCTAATAGACCTACAAACCCTGTATGTCTTTGGAATGTGGGAGGAAACCCCCGGGAACATGGGAAGAATGTATGAACTCCTTACAGACAGTGCCAGATTCAACCCAGGTCGTTGGCACTGTAATAATGTTGTGCTAACTGCTACGCTAACTGTGTTACCCAAAAGGGACATTAGTAGTAGCACTAATGACAACTTTGGAAAACGTGAGCCTGTTCAACTAAGGGACCTAGGTTAGTATCTGATCAATGAGTATCTCAGCATAAACACTGGAGAAAACATTCTGTTACTGCGGCACAGTCTACGGACATTGGAAGGTATTTGAGCAGTCTGTAGTCCACCAAAATGTAGTCCTGAGGGATATCATACCTGCCCATTCACCCTTTCCCTCAATGTTGACCATAAGACATAGTGTGGGATTAAGTCATTTAACTCATCGAGTCATCCCTACCATCCATCATGGCTGATTTACTGTCCTTTTCAACCCCATTCTCCTCCCTTGTCTCTGTAACCCTGCCTTCCCTTCATAACAAAGTGTTTATCTACTTCTATCTGAAATATACCCAAAGACTTGGCCTTCACAGCCATCTGTGGGAACGAACTCCACTGATTCACCATCCTCTGGGTAAAGAAATTCCTCCTTATTTCTATGGTAAAGAAATGTTTTTTACGTATTCTAAAGCAATGACCTCTGGTCCAGACTTCCTCACCATACAAAGCATCATCTCCATGTCTACTCTACCCAGTCCTTTCAGTATTTAAAATGTTTCAATGAGATCCTCCTTCATCCATCTAAACTCCAGTGAGTACAGTCCCAGAGCCATCAAATACTCCTCATATGATAAGCCTTTCATTTTAGCAATCATTCTTGTGAACTTCCTCTGGACCCTCAGGTCATGCTGGACTTTCCCATCACCTCATGGCAATGTCCTGGGTGCTCTGCTCTCTCCCCACAGCCCAAAGATGCACAGGTTGGAAGATTAATTGATCTCTACACATTATTTTTGAGTGGAAGAATTTTAGGAACTTTGATGGGAATGAGGGGGAAATAAATGAGATCAGTGTAAGATTTAAGGTTTGGTGTGAAGTGGGAGGACCGTGTGTTTTTGTTCATGGCTTCATGACTGAATGACATGTCACAACTGCACCATGGTTTTAGATGACCTCAACTTTGTATCTAAGGTATTGTGCTTCTAATGCAAAGTGCTCTTCAATAGAGGGATGTAAGAGGGAAAGCATTCTAATATACCTTCCTAAGAATTGAAAGGGCTGTAGAATGTGAAATCTATTGCTTTCTGCTATGTCCAACAGATCCTGAAACCTGCTGAATGACCTAGAACTCCCAGGTTCATGGATGAGCAGAATCCAAAAACACTTGCTCTGTTCTTCTCTCCATAGGTGTTGCCAGACCTGCTGGGGATATACAGCATTTTCTGCCTTAAATTTAAGAGGATTGTTTGTTTTCACACTTGCAGCAACTTCTGGGCAATCTCTGTTGGTGATATTTCCCCACTTTCATTTACTTAGAGTCATGGAGTCATACAGCGTGAAAACAATCCCACAGGTCCAGCTTGTCCATAAGAAGAATGTGTCCTCCTGCTTTAATTCCACATTCACATTAGGCCCATACCCTCAAATCCCCTCTCCTCTATGTAGTTATCCAATGCTTCTTAAAGGAAGCCAATGTATCTGCCTCCACCACATTGTCTGGCCGTTTGTTCCATATGCCCATCACCCTCTGAGAGAAGAACTTTCCCCTCCCCTGCCTTCTAAATCCAATCCCTTCATCTTACAGTTATGCCCCCTTTTCTTCAATTCCCCACAGCATGAAACAGACTGTCTCTATTCACCCTATCCCTGGTGATTTTATTGACATCAATAAGATCTCCTCTTAACTTCCTATGCTCCGATGAAAACAGTCCTAGTTTTTCCAGTCTCTCACAATAACCCAATTTCCCTAATCCTGCAAACAACTTAGTGAAACATTTCTGTAAAACCTTCCCAATGTCATAATATCCTTCGAAAAAGTGAGAGTGAAACACCATCGGCTGCAAATGCTGCGATCGTAGTAAACACACCAAAACACTGGAGGAACTGAGCCAGTCTTTTCAGTATCGTAAGGAGACAAAGATGTATTGCTGAAGTTTCGGGCCTGAGGCCTTCTTCAAGGAAAAATCAGAAAAGGCAGAAGCAGGATGTATCAGACAGTCTCAGAATTCGAACAATGGGGGAGGTGTTAACTGAATATGATAAGTGACTAGGTGAGAATTTATCATGTCTGTGCGAAAGGAAATGGAAAGGAGAGACGACAGGGGAAGAAATCCAGAGCAGGTGATATTAACGCCATCCTGTTGCATTATCCTTTTGCATAACTATTTCAAAGCTAATAGAATTGTGGCCAATGGTTCCAAAATATTCTGATACCTCATTACCTGACCAGCTTCAAGAGGCTATCTTATTTTTGCAGAGCCCTTACTCTTTCTGTTGGCTCCCCACCCAGTGAGATGAATGGAGAACATGTTAATTTGCTTGATTTTCTGTCCAGATATCAACTATCTGCCAGTGAACAGATTGCATAAAACAGTGAAGTCAACAATGTACTGGAAGAGATTCCTAATTTTCATTTTAACGTAATAGCTAACTGAAATGTCCAGTTAATCTTCGGAGCAGGAAGTACAGTACATTGTAATTGAGATGCATAGCAAGCCATCAGAAACACATCGCTTCAGCATACATGGCTCAGCAATTTGCAGTAGCTCATTATCTGTGACCAATAAAACAAAATCATAGTGCATAGTTTGTTAATTATCCCATAAATATTCACTGTTGAAATCCAAAGAAATTGGAGGAAAACAACAACCCAACTTATTTTTTTAAATCTTGGCAAAGAAATGCATTATAGGTCATTTAACTCTGTGGCATTTCTCTTACGTAGAACCATTTACAGATCACTCATTGGAGATTGCATGGTGAGAAAGGCAAAGGAAGCTGATGAGAAATATTTCAGTTTCTGTCATTGCATTGCTTTCTTGCACTTAGTAACGATACATTTAATTATGTAATACTCAATACAAATCACTGTTTAACATTTAAGATTGTCATAGTAATAAAACAGTGTCTTATCACATGAAATTCTCTTTTGCCTGCTGCAAGGCAGACACCACTGGCCGGAATTGCCTAGGTGCCTCTTACATTCCTTACAATTAGAGAAAGAGAAGCAAAAGAGAGTGTTCCTCCTTCCCCCCCCCCCACCCCCACTTCCGAGTCACCAAGTGTCTGTAGATTCGCCTCCAGCGCTTCTGCAACACATAGAGGCCAGTCCAAACCATCGACAATCCGAGCTCCAGATCTAAAACTCCAAAAGGGACCCTTAGATGCCTTTGGCACCTCCTCGCATGCCATTTCCAATACCTGGTACCCCTCCAGCCAGTTTGAGCCCATCTCCACCAGTCCACACCCCAGCTCAGGTCTCCCAACATCAGTCTCCAGCAGCCTGCAGCTGACGTGGGTTCCTTGCTTCGAGTCTCCAGCAGCCCGCTGTAGAGCCCACTCACTGGTCCTCTGCCATGGTCACGGTCCCGTGGGTCATCTCATCTGATTCGCCTTCTCAGACAGGGGTTGGTCTTCCCGTTTTCTGGTGCCCTGCTCCAGTGCTCCGCTTTCCCGGAGTCTGCAGCCCCTCATGGCTGCTGCCGATTAATAGGCATTCCCATCTTGGGCAAAAACCCTGGGGTTGCAGGATCTCAAATAAAAACCACTATTGGCTCCCTCAATGGGCCATTCGAAGCCTGTGCAGAGCCAATGGCAGACAACTGGGCAGCTGGACCCTGCGGTACACTGCAGCAGCTCTGGCACTTCCACCATCTTTGGAGGGTTCTTAAATCATCACAGTGTGGCAGAAGAACATTAGAATAGAAATGTGCTTGACAGGGTGACGGAATTGTGGTAATATTAATCTTTATCTATAAAATATATATTTTTACTAAAGTTATTTTATGAGTTTGGATGCAGGGTCATACACAGACACACACACACGATTACATTCAGAGAGAGAAGCCATTTTCGGAGTCGCAAAAACTGGTAAGCAACCCCAATAAAACTGGTAGTGCTTGTTCATTGGAATATCTAGGACAATAGGGTTGCTCAAGGAGGACATCTAATTAATCAAAAAGCTCTTTGCTTGTTTACGTATGTTGTTAGAATGGAAACTCAGATGGCAGCTGCATGTGGGTGTGTATGTATATTTATTTATTTTCTGGTTGGTCAGCAGGCAGATCGAAGTCATTGGCTTGTAAAACCTTTGGAAGAGATAAAGTTATTCTTTTGGCATATAGATGTAAAGTAATTTTGAAGAAACTTCAAAAGACAGGACTGTGTCATGTCATGTGGTAAAGACACTTCAAGACAGAAATCATTTTTGAATATTAAGGAACTAATTTCAAACTGAAGCCAGAAAGTTCCTTACCATCATGTAGGTAACACAGGATTGAAGAAGATGCTTGACCATCCTATAAATCACACAGGATTGAAATACAGTAACCAGAAAGGTTACTCCTGGTCAAATGAGAACACACAATCAGTGAAATCATTGTTTAAGAAATACAAGTACTGAAGCCTCCAGGCAAGAGAAAGAAATCATTCGTATAAAGAAAAAATTCTGTGAAAACTACAAGAAATTTGTGCGTTTTGATAACTTATTCCTCACATCTACCCCATAATGCTGTTGAGCAACAATTTAAAGAATAAAAATAGCAAAATAAAAATGACTGAACTTTAAAATCATCTGTTCAGAATTCTACCTGAACTGTACTGGTTTTGGTTTTGCCTACACACACTCACACACAAACACAAACACACACACACTTGCGCATAGTGGGGTTAAGTTAGAGTTACATTTAGAGTTAAGTAAGAAGTGCTATGTTATTAATAGTTATTTAAAAAATTATTGTTTTGAAGATACCATTGTCTTGATGAATATCCATTGTTGCTGGTCTAGTACATAACAACAGTTAAATCTTCTTGTCCCATTTCGAGTTATTTTGTGGCCCAGGTTGGCCTCATGCATTTATGCACCAGGTTGTTTTTTGCTTCTTGAAATTTGAAATATTTACTTTGCTCAAGGGATTTGGGTGTTGCGTACAATATGAACATTAATTAGCAATCTAAAATTATTCCTGAATTAATAAGGCAGTGTAGAGTCAACCACATTGATGATCAGGGGTTACGAAGGGACAGGTCAGATAAGGATGGTAGATCTCCCTGACGGACATTTATGGCCAGATGGGTTTTACCATAAACCAGTAGTTCCACTATTCAACAACAGAAACAGTTGAAAAGGTGGGCAAAGAATTGGAAAACTTATTCCTACATCTCCTCCCTCACTTCCATCAAGCCCTGGTGTCAGTAGGGGGTGCGAGGGATGCAGACCACATTGGGTGACCCCATCAGAGGGGTTGCCTATAAAATTTTTGTGCAGTGTTTCAGCAGAAATATATTATTTTTTATCAAAATATCGCTGTAGTTAGTTATAACAACAAAAACATTTTTTGTAAGCCCAGTTTACACGTATCAATATACCTACAAGGCTAAAACTCAATGCTAATTTACTTTTTGAGCCTTCTAATGTGCTCTGGTCAGAGCTGTCATTATTACCCAATTACAATGATCTTCCAGTCACGTGGTTTCGACTGCACGCGCTACAGGCATACAGTGTTGTTTTCGTTGGGGCTCGTGTTTTTATAGTCGCTACTTTTGTCAAATTTTCTGGTGTTTTAGCTACAATATTGTGGTAATTAGTTTATGAACCTATATCAATAATTTTTATTGACAATGAAGTAGTAATTAAAAGAACCTTTGTAAATGAAAATACATTGAGGCTGTGCGTATGATATTTAAAGGTGTAATTTTAATTTTGCGAGTTGTTAATCTCACTACTATTGCCATGACATTCAGTGATATAAGGGAATTATGATTTTAGTGCGGCTTTCGCGCAAACAGAGGAACTACTGACATGGTCTTTGCCCTCAGACAGCTCCAAGAAAAGTGCAGAGAACAAAACAAAGGACTCTACATCACCTTTGTTGACCTCACCAAAGCCTTCGACACCGTGAGCAGGAAAGGGCTTTGGCAAATACTAGAGCGCCTCGGATGCCCCCCAAAGTTCCTCAACATGGTTATCCAACTGCACGAAAACCAACAAGGTCGGGTCAGATACAGCAATGAGCTCTCTGAACCCTTCTCCATTAACAATAGCGTGAAGCAAGGCTGCGTTCTCACACCAACCCTCTTTTCAATCTTCTTCAGCATGATGCTGAACCAAGCCATGAAAGACCTCAACAATGAAGACGCTGTTTACATCCGGTACTGCACGGATGGCAGTCTCTTCAATCTGAGGCGCCTGCAAGCTCACACCAAGACACAAGAGCAACTTGTCCGTGAACTACTCTTTGCAGACGATGCCGCTTTAGTTGCCCATTCAGAGCCAGCTCTTCAGCGCTTGACGTCCTGTTTTGTGGAAACTGCCCAAATGTTTGGCCTGAAAGTCAGCCTGAAGAAAACTGAGGTCCTCCATCAGCCAACTCCCCACCATGACTACCAGCCCCCTCACATCTCCATCGGGCACACAAAACTCAAAACGGTCAACCAGTTTACCTATCTCGGCTGCACCATTTCATCGGATGCAAGGATCGACAACGAGAAAGACAACAGACTCGCCGAGGCAAATAGAACCTTTGGAAGACTACACAAAAGAGTCTGGAAAAACAACCAACTGAAAAACCTCACAAAGATTAGAGTATACAGAGCCGTTGTCATACCTACACTACTGTTCGGCTCCGAATCATGGGTCCTCTACCGGCATCACCTACGGCTCCTAGAACGCTTCCACCAGCGTTGTCTTCGCTCCATCCTCAACATTAATTGGTGCGACTTCATCCCTAACATCGAAGTACTCGAGATGGCAGAGGCCGACAGCATTGAATCCATGCTGCTGAAGATCCAACTGCGCTGGGTAGGTCACGTCTCCAGAATGGAGGACCATCGCCTTCCCAAGATCATGTTATATGGCGAGCTCTCCACTGGCCACCGTGAAGAGGTGCACCAAAGAAGAGGTACAAGGACTGCCTAAAGAAATCTCTTGGTGCCTGCCACATTGACCACCGCCAGCAGGCTGATATCGCCTCAAACCGTGCATCTTGGCGCCTCATAGTTCGGCGGGCAGCAACCTCCTTTGAAGAAGACCGCAGAGCCCACCTCACTGACAAAAGACAAAGGAGGAAAAACCCAACATCCAACCCCAACCAACCAATTTTCCCTTGCAACCGCTGCAACCGTGTCTGCCTGTCCCGCATCGGACTTGTCAGCCACAAACGAGCCTGCAGCTGACGTGGACATTTACCCCTCCATAAATCTTCGTCTGCGAAGCCAAGCCAAAGAAGTACAAAAAACATTACTAAGGATTCTGTATGGTCTGTTATGGGAGGAGGTCCTTCGGGAGGGGGTGCGGGTGACACCATGAGTTACCCCACTGGGTGACACCAACCCTAGCAACAGCACTGCATAGAAGGCCACAAACAAATCTTCCAGGTGAGGCAGAGCATTACCTGCACATTATCCAACCTGACCTACTGCATTCTGTATAGTTGGTGTGGCCTCCTCTACATCAATGGGTCCAAATGCAGATTGGGTGACCACTTAGCCAAATGCATCCACTCTGTCATCTAAACTTGAGTTTCCTATAGCCAACTGTTTTAAATCCCCCAACCATTTTTATACAGATATATCTGTCTTTGGCCTCATCATTTGTCAGGGTGAGGACAAATGTCAACTTGAGGAATAATATATCATATTCCTCCAAGAAAGATTTGAACTTGAGAGCATGAACATCAATTTTTCTAATTTCAGGTAATTGCCTCTCCTGTTTCCATCTCTTCTTTATCTCCTTCTGTACAAAAGTTTTCTCCCATCTACCTTTACTTCTCCCCCATCTTTCCTAGTGGTCTCTCCCTCCACTTGTCTCTCCAACTCTCACATCCCCTTTCCTATATCCTATCACATTTGGGCCTTCCCCCAGCTTCTTCCATTATCTACACAATGTCACCCACTTCTCTCCAGTCTTGATTGGTCTAAGATACAGCACGGTAAGGGGATCTTCCAGCACATAAAGTGAATCGCGTAAATCTCTTGACACTGTGGTTAAAGTAAAAATAGAAAATGCTGGAGAAACTCAGCTGATCAAATAGTGTCCTTTATGTAGCAAAGGACCCTTCCCCTTCTGTTCCCCCTCCTCCCCCTGATTGCTGCTGTCCCTTCCCTCCCTTCTCCACCTATCATCTCTTGCCTTTGCCACCCTCCAATCCCCCCTCCCCACCCTTTTGTTTGGATGCCTGCTGACATTATTTCATGCCTTGCTGAAACATCAGTATTGTATTATTTCCTTTCTTACATAAAGGACACTAATTGAACTGCCAAGCTTCTCCAGAATTTTGTGTATTTTACTTCCAGCACATGAGGCTGCCATGCCCATATATACCCATGTGACCAATTAACCTACTAACCCTGTACATCTTTGGAATGTGGGAAGAAACCGGAGCACCCAATGGAAAACCACCTAGTCATGGGTAGAAGGTATAGACAGTGCTGGATTCGAACCTGGGTGCTGGCACAGTAATAGCATTATAACCATATAAAAATTTACAGTATGGAAACAGGCCATATCGGCCCTTCTAGTCTGCACCAATTTATGTGAAACTCCACTAGTTCCACCTTCCACTCCCATGCCCATAACCTTGCAATCCCCTCACATCCATGTTCTCATCTAACCTCCTCTTAAATGACAGAATTGACCCTGCCGCAACTACTTCTTCCAGTAGATCATTCCACGCAGCCACCACTCTCTGAGTGAAGAAGCATCCTCTTATATTACTCCTAAAGTTTTGTCCCCTAACCGTTAACTTATGACCCCTTGTTCCAATCTCCCCTACCCTCAGGGGAAAAGCCTATCCACATCTACTCTATCTATTCATTTCATAATTTTAAATACTTCTATCAAATCCCCTCTCAGCCTTCTACGCTCCAATGAATAAAGTTCCAGTCTACTCAATCTTTTTCTGTATCTGTATTCAAGATACTACACCCTCTCTACCTTATTTATATCCTTCCTATAATTTGGAGACCGGAACTGCACAAAATACTCCAAACTTGGCCTCACCAATTCTTTAAACAGTCTCAACATCACCTCCCAGCTCCTATATTCTATGCTTTGATTTATAAAGGCCAGCACACCAAAAGCCTTCTTCACCACCCTATCTACATGGGAATCCACCTTTAAGGAACACTGAACTGTTATTCCAAGATCCCTCTGTTCCTCAGCATTCCTCAGTGCCCTCTCCTTCACTGCATACGTCCTATTTTGGTTATTCTTCCCAAAATGAAGCACCTCACACTTATCAACATTAAACTCCATCTGCCACCTTTCAGCCCACCTTTCCAAACAGTCCAAATCCTTCTGTAGTCCATGAAAACCCTCCTCACTATCCACAACTCCCTTTATTTTTGTATTGTCTGCATATTTACTTACCCAATTTACCACCCCATCATCCAAATCATTAATATAAATGACAAACAACAAAGGACCCAACACCGATCCCTGAGGCACACCGCTCGTTACCGTCCTCCATCCTGACAGACAGTTGTCCACTATGACTCTCTGGCACCCATCTTCCAGCCACCTTTGAACCCATCGGATTATCTCTATATTGATCCCTAGAACCTTCTTCACTAACCTTCCATGCGGAACCTTATCAAAAGCCTTAAAATCCAAATGAATCACAACAACTGCTTTAACTTCATCAATCTTTCTGGTCACCTCTTCAAAAAATTCAACAAGATTCGTCAAACACTACTTTCCCCTTACAAACCTATGTTGGGTGTTCCTGATCAATCCCTGCCTATCCAGATATTTACACATATTATCCTTAAGAATTCCTTCCATTAGTTTCCCCACCACCGATGTCAAACTTACTGGCCTACAGTTGCTTGGCCTACACCTTGTGCCCTTTTTAAACAGCAGAACCACATTTGCGACCCGCCAATCCCGCGGCACCGCACCATGCTCACCTTTATGCTTTTTTTACGTACGGATGCTGTCTGACCTGCTGAGTTTCTCCAGCAGTCATTTGTCGGTTTTCAAACCCTCCAAAGGGTTTACCTTTTCCTCTCTCCCTCGATCTTCATTCATCTAATTTTTTGATCATTCCTAAATATAAATTAACAATTATCTGTAGAATTTCCTCTCCAAACATTCATTTTATTTTTCTCTTCTCTTTCATAATATTCATAAAAAACCCACTCCAATTTTGTCTACACCGAAAACTCAGATAACCGAGAATTTAAACCTAGTCGGGTGCTTTGACTGTCCCCATTGATACCCAAGCCTACCCATCTCCACTTTTGCCCAGCAGTCGGGATCCTGTGTCCTCTGCAGGGATTTGATTGAAAACTCAGTTGCCGCCAATCACCCTCAAAAGTCCACTCAATTGGACAACAGTTGAGCCCATCTCTGCATTTCATTACCTCCCTTGCCCAAAACGATTCCGTGTGTATCCGCCCCCGCAGAAGATCCTATTCCTGCCTGACCCAGTATTTCTTTTCGGTTTTTGTTTCACATTTTCAGCATCTGCAGTTTTTAATTCTTTCCAAATAGTTTGCGGTAGGAAGGAGTGCCTCCGGAGCAGGTTTGACAAGGGCAGCACTGTTTCGTCCTCAAACTTTCTCCAAGGAGTCGAGGTGTGTGCCAGGGTGGGGTGACTGTGAGCCAGCCCATGAGTGAGAGAGCCCTTCAGTGTTGGGAGGAGCCACTCACACAGACGGCATTGTTCCTAGTTGGGAACGACGATGCGAGCAACAGGATGAGCTCATCCTTTGTACCCTGCTTTACCGATTCGAAAGC
Source organism: Narcine bancroftii (assembly GCF_036971445.1). Classification (NCBI taxonomy): domain Eukaryota; kingdom Metazoa; phylum Chordata; class Chondrichthyes; order Torpediniformes; family Narcinidae; genus Narcine; species Narcine bancroftii. The sequence goes on along the minus strand of NC_091472.1, from coordinate 86,190,482 downwards.
AGCAGTGAGGCCCAGCGATGGGGACTGCAGATGCCTGTGAACACACAATAGGAGCTCTCCCCAGTCCTGGGACATCCCACCGTGGCTTCGTCTGACAACAGTTGAGAAAGAGAAGGATGGGTGATTGCGACTGGATGCTGCGGTGCCGAACTCGTGGGGGTGGGGGGTCCGGGAGGTGGCGAAAGCTGAGGTCCCCTCCCCCTTTCTCTCTCTCTTTCTCCTCCCTTCTGCCTCCACACCCGAGTCGGCATCGGAGCAGGTCAGTGATACTGCACTAGGTTAGCAGAGGCTCGTGGGGCAGAGCGGCTGCGGGCTGGGGAAGGGTGTGTGCAGGGGAAGGGCGACCGACTCCGTGCCGTCCCCTTTAGCTTGGCAGGCCGTGAGGAGGACAACAGAAACCGCAGGCGGCCAGCGCAACACTTGCTCGCCTCGGACACCCGTGGCACTGCTACACTTCCACTGGCCTTGGCCAGCGCAGCACTTGCTCGCCTCGGACACCCGTGGCACTGCTACACTTCCACTGGCCTTGCATTTGGAGGACCTTGTTTTCGCATTTTGAGAAGCCCCACAAAAAAAAGGGCTTGGTTTTACAGGAGGAAAGGGAGGTAGCCTGTGTTGCCCTTTTAATGGGGGAGGGGGGAATGAATGGCCTCTGTTTTGGGAAAAAATAACAAAGTTTGCTGCTTCCCCTTTTCCTCTTTGTTTTGCCTGCTCCTGGCAAGAGGTTGTTTCCACAACAGTTTAAGCACCGTTCGAAGGAGAAACGCCCTGTTCTCCTCCTGATGGTAGTGCCTACAGTTCCAGCGCACTTTCTCCGCGATCACGGCAGAAAGTCACACTGTGTGGGGCAACCGCAGGACCATTGAAATACTGGCACCGAATAACCTATCAGCCCCCACGCCCGGGTAAACTCCAAGCTCGTGTTCTCAAGAACCGAGTTGCATTCGGTGACGAGAGGGGCTATGAACTCGTCTAAGGAGGAAGAGGAGATTGGAAACCAGCTTGAATTTTTAAAAAAGTGTCTTTTTAATACTTTTGCAAAATCCCTGATCTGAGGAATAGTTTTATTTTGGTTTACTTTCAAAGTTTCATTCCAGCAAGTACTGGAATAGAGCACCTGTCACAAACTCGGGACATACTAAAGTAAATTTGGAAGTTCGTTATTTTGTAATCTAGGGAATTTGGTGTCCTACTTCTGCACATCAAGAAACGGTGATCGGATAATCAACGTTAACAATGTTGATTGATGGATTGAACAGGGCACCCGGGTTAGTTTCCTGCTCAAAAAAGTCTCTTGGGGTGGTATTCTGTCTGGTTGCCTGAGAGAACTTCTATGGAGTTGTTTAACTTACTCCATAATAACACACCCACAGTGCAACACTCCCTCAATGTTACAGACTAAGCCATCAGCACTCATTATGGTTATTTCTCTTAGTTATCCCTTGACTTGCTTTATATGTCCAATATATCTCATGGTTGTCTCTACTTATGCCATATTTAATGTCTACAATCATAACTGATGCCAAAGTTTAAAAAAATATTCTGCTGAATTAACAAGGCACAGTTTTCAAATTTTTTAATTTAATGACTGCAAATGACATTCAAGTCGTGTGGCTCATTACATTACCCATATGTATCATTGCATTTGTTGGTGAACTTAGTGACTGAGTCAATTTAAAGTAGTCTTACTATATGACTATTTTATCCTCCTAAAAGATGAAACAAAGAGGGGAAATCTTTAAATGTTCCTCAATATAGATACTTAAAAGACTTGGGACTGGGCCTGAACACAAATTAAAGACTGAGTTTCTCTCAAATGGTAATACAGCCTGCTTTGGGAAGGTGTCAAATCATCTTCCATTGGCAACAGGTGCCATAGGTGGTCTGGATTGTAACTCACTCCTCATGATGGATGATTCATTCCTTTAAACCTCTTCTTTGAGCAAAGCATTTGCTCATCTTCCCTAATATTTCTTCATGTGCCTCGGGAACAAATTTTGTTTGATGATTGATCTGAGACATTTTCCAACATTGAAGATTTTGAATTTAGGTGATTTGTTGTTATTTACTGTTGGGGTGGGAGCTCAGCTCTTCACATTGCCCACATCATATAACGAAATGGACGAGGTCTGGTCTGAAAGTGGCGCAAGTCCCAATGATATGACGAATGCCTAATGTAACTTGGCAACTCTTCCAATTAATACAGCTTTCATTTTTATCACACCTTTATCAAAGTAAGGTATTCTTCCACACTTCACGAGAGTGGTATCTAATAAAGTTTAACAGTAGACTACTTCATGGAACATTCCCTCCAGCTCAACTAGTCTATGCAAACCACATTGCCGTTCTGCTCTAATCTATTTGCCTGCATTATGACTATATTCCTTCTCAGCCCCTCCTATGTGAAAATCTGTCCAAATAATCTTTTGAATGTTGTTATTGTCTGCTTCTACACTGTTTGTCTGCCAGCTTGTTTCAGACACGGACCACTCTCTGAGTGAAAAAAAAATGCCCCTCAGGACCTCTCCTCTTAGACATATGCCCTCTGATTCAAATCACCTACCCTGGGAAAATAACTTTGAGCATCCTCTTTATCCATGCCCCTCATGGTTTTGTAAACCTCCCTAATATTACCCCTCTGCCTCCTTCATTCTGGGGAATAAAAACCCAGCTATCCAACCTTTCCCTATAACTCAAGTCCTCCAATTCCAGCAACATCCTGTTGATTCACCTCTGCACCCTTTCTAAATGATTGATGTCCTTCCTGCAGCTGGGTGAGTAGAACTGCCCACAGTAATCTAAATGTAGTCTCACCAATGCCTTATGCTGCTGAGTTATGAGGCCCCAATTGTTATATTCAGTGTCCCACTTTCCAGAAATGCAGTGGCCAATATTGAACAATATTCCATAGTTTTATATATATTCACTATAACTTTCTCATCATTGCATTCCATGCCTTTATGAATGAAGGCTGAAATCCTGTATGCTCCTTGGTGGTAACATGACCTTATTCATCCCTGTCAAATGGCCAAGGGGCTGGAGTACAAATTAGCATACAGATGTTTATTCAGAGCCTATGGGGAGAGAGGAGGAAGAGAACTAGGGCAACTAGGATTATACTTGTATTTGTCTAAATTTTCTATAAAACAGTTGACATTCATCTTCGTGACTTTGCAGTAATACAGAGCTCCCGTGTCAGCATGTGTATGCAGAAGCTTTGAATTTCATTCGCTGATATCACCCTCACACCCAGAGCCCACCAGTGGATGAAGAGCTTATACTATTTCCTGCACATTGGCAGAGACAGAAGAGGAGGGGAGCTAAAAGGAACATGTTCATAAAGAATAAAATCATGACTCAACTCTCCCATTAAATCACGCTTCTTTTCATTTCAGGATTGATGGTAAGGGCAGCTTTTGTTGCCTGTGCCTTCCAAATGAGTGACTTTTAAGGCCATTTCAAAGTCAGCTGCATCAGTGGGTGAGGAATCACATAGACACTAGACCAGGTAAGGGCAGTAATGAACCAAATGTGTTTTTACACTGTGATTTTGTAGCTGTCATTACCACTGAAAGTTTTTTCTTTAGTTTAACTTCCAGATTATTCATGAAATTTAAATTCCACAATGGCCATGGTAGGATTTCCACTCGGTTCTCTGCACTGTTAGTCCAGAAGTCATGATTGCTTGTCCAGGAAATGAATGAAGACACTTTCACCTTTACATGTACTTGGTAACACTATACCCTGCAATTCTTGACTTACTGTAACACTACACCATGCACCTATTTTTTTTATTGCACCATCTACTGTACTTAAGTATATGTTGACTTGTCTGGATAGCACTTAAAGCAAAGTTCTTAATTGTACCTTGGCACACACAGCAATAAACAATTCCATTCACTTAAAATCACCATATTAATTCAGATTTCAGATAGTGAATTTTAAATTATACAAACCTCATTCAATTTGGCATAGTATTTACATTGTTAATTTTTAAAAAATCTATGTCAGATCTTTTATGAACAGTTTAAAAAGTATTTCTGTCAAATACGTTAACCAAATTACAGGGCCCCTTTAAGGTGGCTGGAAACATGGTTTCCTATCATTTTAAGGGCTTCCTTTGTTTTAGTTCTATGGCTATTAAGCTGCACAGTGGTAACCCTCCTGTAAGACAAAGGATCAATGGGTAATTAGCAAGTACTTCACTCATACATTGTTGTCACTTTCCGGTTTTTGTGTGAGCCCGATGTTGGGAATATTCTCTGCTTTCTTGTTGCAAGGTTTCACTTTAAATAGAGCCCTGAACTGAAAGCACCGAGGACTTGGTGCTATGAAACACATTAGACAAGAGTTTCATGTAAATCTAGAAAGTTAATTGAAACTTTTCTGATGCTACTCCATTACTTAAAAATACAAGAGAGAAACTGTTGAAGCTGCAAACTATGTAGTTAAACAGAGAAATGCAGACACTGTGATTGTAAGGCAATATACAAAAGTGCTGAAGAAACTCACTCACACAGCATTCATAAGAGGTAAAGGGTACGCAATGTTTTGGTAGCCTTTTGTCAAGGTATGAGCAAAAAGCCAGCAGGGACCTGAATATAAAGATGGGGAAAGGGGAGGATGGAGGAATGGGCAGGTGGTGGATACAGGCTAATAGGTCATAGGACCTCTTACTATTAAACTGCAAAGCCTGTCATTTTAACATTCGGCTCTTCATTTTCTCCAGTCTGTCATCTCAAGTACTAGAAGATCTTGAACTGCATTGAAGTATATGTCAGCATCCCCCTCTCCCTCCTGCTACTCCTCCACTATCAGATTCCTCAACAAAAAAAACTCAATCAGGGATTCATTTAAGGAGTCTTGCACTTCACTGAAGTTTTTTTCTCGCTGTATTGCAGTCAATTTGTTTACATTCCTTTGTTTATATGTGAAGATTGAGTACAGATTTTTGCACTACCAATAAGTGATAATTCTGCCTCACCCATAGGAAAAAGAATCTCAGGGTTGTATGTGATGTCATGTATGTACTCTGACAATATATCTGAATCTGAAATGCAGTGCTATTGAATCATAGTTGATGGCTTAGAATCAGTGGGCTAAATGGCCTGCTTCCAAGCCTTATGATGCTTTGTTTCATCCCCAAATCAAGAATGGTGTTTCAAACACACATTCTGCAAGAACATAAGAACCACAAGCAGAAGGAGGCTCACAGCCGCTCTGCCATTCACTCAGATAGCGGCTAATCTTTTACCCCAGTGAAACTTTCATGCATTAATCCCACATCGCTTGATACCCTTGATGGCATGAAAAGTGGTAAATGTCTGGCTTGAATGGACTTAGTGACGGAACATCCACAATCCTATTTGATTATAATCAAATAAACTGGAGCTGCTGGAAATCTGAAATGAAAACAGCACATGCTGGTGAAGCTCAGCGGGTCAGTTAGCATCTGTGCAAAGAGAAATCAATTCTTTGGGCCTTTTGTTTAAAATTAAGTTCTGGTTTCTAGACACTGCCTCTTATTTAGCAGGTAATAAATTTCTTTCAGGTAGTAAAACAATCCCTGCTGATTGTGCTTGTCCAGCACGTTGACTTTTTAAGGGGCGAGACATTGGAAATGACAGGGATTTGCTTAGTGACAATGTGGCCATTCTGGTCTGTCCAAGGTAATGCTGGAAATGTGACCTGGAGGTTTCCGCCATGCTTTAGCACTGATGCTGATAATGTTTCAAAACATTGCCTTCACGCTTGTTTTGAACTCTTTGTGGGAAATATGGGAACACATATTGCTACCAGCAATATTCATTCATCAGAAGAGAGTTTTAATTGTTAATTGTTGCTTTATACCATTGCTACTTAAAGGGCCATGCAAAACTTGTACAGGCTGTTGCTCAAAACTCTAGATACACATTTTAAATTCCAGCCTCCCTTTATCCACTTCAGACACTTTACAAGACCTGACCATGCTTGGGTCTGTCCTTGCACATAGCAGATCCCTTCCTTCCACCAGGGCTTTCGCATCCCTCATCTTCCGATCTATGTCAAACACAACAACCTGCTTGTGGAAGCAATGCTTTTTTAAAGTATGCAGTTGGACTGCCTGATGAATAGCCCACAAGTCTTTAATATTGGACACAGCAGTGCTCACAATCACAAAGAAGGCACGCTAGCGGCTATACATTGAGAGATGTCTGAGGAGATCTGGAATGTCACCGAAGACTCTCATAAATTTCTACTGGTGTACAGTGGAGAGCATTCTGGCCGGTTGCATCACTGCCTAGTATGGAGTACCAACTCTCAGGTCAAGAATAAACTCCAGAGAGTTGTTAACTCGACCTGTGACATCACAGGCACCAGACCCCACTCCATGGAGGACATCTACATGAGGCAGTGCCTTAAAAAAGCAGCCGCCTCTATCCACAAAGACCCCCACCACCCAGGCCAGGCCCTCTTCACTCTGCTGCCAAAGGGAAAAAGGTCCAGAAGCCTAAGACGCGCACTAAGATGCACAAGGACAGCTTCTCCCCTGCTGCCATCAGATTCCTGAATGACCAATGAAGCAAAGACACTGCCTTACTTTTCGTGCACTTTTATTTTAAGTTGCCACTCTTCTGACCCCTTATAATTAATTCCCCCCCTTTAAGGTTTGAGCAGATTTCCCTCCAGTTTCAACCCCTCAATATCCTGTAGTTGAAGGACACTAGACTGTGAACTTTTTATGTGACTTTATTCTTTGAGAAAAAACATGGTCTGTCATTCATTCAAAATGTTTTACCCATGTGGTGTGTAAGGATTGAGAATTCTGCAAATTGCTGTTGGCATTTTGTCAGTTGCTAACTTCATATTTGAGATTGATAAAAGCTTTGTTAGTAAATTTCATTTACAAAAATTGAAAAAAGATAAAAGTATGGCCCTACTTAATTTTTGATTTTATTACTGGGCTGTTAATATTCATTATCTAACTTTTTGGATTTTTTATGCTGACAAATTGCATCATCCATTATGGACAGATTTAGAATTGAAATCTATACAGCAGTATTTAGTGGCCTCTTCATTGGGTACCTTGCATCCATTTAGTTTTTCCAATATTAATATCTAATCTAGTATTCAAACATATATTGTGAATCTGGTTCCAATTTAAGAAATCCTTTAATTTAAAAAACTTTGTTTTATCTTGTGCTCTCATAATTATTTTTTTTCGACCATCAATAATTGTTTAATCCTTCTCTATATGGAAAATAAAAGGTATTATTTGTTTTGCAAATTTATTTAAGGAAGGGTGTTTAATGTCTTTGAAGAGCTAGCAAGTAAATATGACTTACCAAATATTCATATTTAAATATATATTTACAAATTAGAAATTTCTTAAATACCATATTACCAGACTTTCCATTTGTATATCCATAATATTTTTCAATTGAATCTTTCTAACAAAGGATTAATTGGAATTGTATATGAGAGATTATTGAAATTACATCCAGTACTTCATGATAAGATTAAAAAGGCTTGGGAATTGGAACTTGCAAGATCCTTATCGGAGGATCTATGGGACAAGATTCTTAAACTGGTGAATACATCTTCAATATGTGCCTGACATTCATTAAACCAATTTAAAGTGGTGCATCAGGTCACATGCCCAAAGATAAGATGGTTTGTATCTTTTCTAATATTAATCCTATTTGTGACAGATGCAAATCTGATATTGCTACATTGACACATTTGTTTTGGTGTTGTCCATCATTAGAAATCTATTAGATAGACATTTTTAATATTTTTTCAACTGAATATCAGGTGGAACTACGACCCAATCCAATAACTGCTCTTTTTGGGGTTATTGAACCAGACACAGGGAGTTTTTCAGTACCTGCGCAACGAGTTGTGGCCTTCGCTAAGTTGTTGGCTTAAAGAGCCATCTTATTCAAATAGAAAGACCCTAGAGCATTGGTTTTCAACCTTTTTTATTCCACTCACATACCACTTTAAGCAATCCCTACACCATCGGTGCTCTGTGATTAGTAAGGGATCGCTTAAGGTGGTATGTGGGTGGGGAAAAAAAGGTTGAGAATCACTTCTTTAGACCTAATTGTTATTGAAATATTTTGCTTGAGAAAAATTGTCATTGGCCCATTTCCTTTGGCGTTATGAAACCGTGCACATAACGAGTCAATTTGGTACAATTAAAACACTGATTTTCAACCTTTTTCTTTTTACTTACATACCACCTTAAATATCCCTCAATAATCACAGAGCACCTATGGCATAGGGAATACTTAAGTGGTATGTGAGTGGAAAGAAAATGGTTGAGAACCACTGGTCTAGACCTCCAACAGTGTTTCAGTGGTTCTCTCATATTATGTTCTGTTTAAGTTTAGAAAAAATATAGATATTGTGTATTTGATTCATTGGTGAAATGTGAAGATACATGGTGACCTTTTATGTCTTATTTTCATTTGATGTAAATGTTTTTAATGTGATTAGATGTACTCACTCTTCCAGATGAGATATAGTCTTACCTTTGTGTTTTGATTCACAGTATAAATCATTAACTACAAAATATATGTAACCCTCAGATGTTTTTTTTTGGTTAGTTTTCCCTTTTTTAATAGAGTAGGTTATATATATATGTTGATATCTTTTCTGTCTTTACCCAGTGTAGTCGAGGGGGACCGAGTTTATACTGTTTGAAGTTTTATCTTGTGTATATATACATTTTCAGTTTCATTCCCTTTTCTTCATTGAACTGTATTTATTATAAAAACCAGTAAGAAAGATAAGAGCTTTGTTAAGCAAGTGAGTTGAAGGAATTTGTTGGCGGAATAGTCACAATTTCATTGAATGGTGGAACAGGCTCGACAGGCTAAATGGTGTTCTCTTGTTTCAATGTTCCTATTCCAGATGGCAATTTATAGCAAACAAGCTTATAATTATTAAGAGTCAGGCAGATAATCAGAGAGCACTTTTGCATTTACTTCATGAATAAACTTAATAATGCTGTTTAAGCCATTTGTCTGATGCTCTTTGTTAGTGATAACCAATACCCTGGTGGGTTGAAGGTAATCCAGTTGCAGTGTTTTGATGAATAATGTATTTCAGTTACATTCCTCCTGTTGATGGTGTCATTCCAACTTTTCATTTCATTGCAGCCTTGTAATTAATTTTTCTGGTAAGTTTTCATTAAATGACAAAATTATGATAGTAAACATTCTATTTTGCTGTAAGAACATGGGTGAGCGACATAATTATGTGCACGACATGTCTTGTATTACCTCAATAAAGATTCTCCCAAATGTGTGACTTCTGATGCATAGAAAGACCAAGACAACAGGAACATGGGAAATTCCCTCCAATCCTTGTACTCTCACCCACACTTAAACTTCTCTCTTTCTCTCTCTTTCTCACTGTCTCATTCTCTTTCGCGCGCGCGCACACACACACACACACACACACACACACACACACACACACAACAAATCAATGCTGCCTGGACTGGAAACATCTTTGTTATTTGTTATAATCTCAGAACACACTCCTTCACACCACCTAATAGAAAGGTCACACCACACTAAAGAGCACAGATTCATCTTTGAAAGTAGGCTTATCATATCAAGTTTAACATTAAGTGCTCATTATATGCTGGTCTTTCCACAACCTCCACATTCTACTGATGAAGAAAACAAAACAAGCACATGGAATTTCCCGTCATCAGCTGAAGTTTGCTTTTTGCCAAGCCTGCAGTATCCTTGACAACTCAACTGCATTGGCAAATGACAAAGACCTTTTCTACACAGTCATGTAAAGGTTACTGTAACAACGCTGACAACTGATGTTGTTAAGGAATTCAGCATCAGAATGTAGGTCATTGAAATCCTCCAATAGTTTGAGCTGATTATTGCTGTTAATTGAAAGTAGAGATAGAGGAAAAAAGCAGAAAGACACACATTTCCAGAGAATCCTTCCCAATTGCAGAACCATTTTGAAGAGTAGTCACTGTCATAATGTAGAAAGTGCAGCAAAGCATTTACTGACCGTGATATTGACCATATAACCTGTTTCAGTAATAACTGGCCCAGATCCATTTAGTCCATGGTGCAGTGATAATTTCCCTTGTCCTGAGAAGAGCCTTGGGCTTAATTTAAAGTTCACAGACCTGATAGGATGCTCAGCAGAGTTTTTTTTTACTCTGGGCTCTTGGGTGGGAATTGAACTGTCTGACTGAAAGGAAAGAGGGCTACACACTGGACCACAATTGGTTAAATCATTACAGGAAGTTACTGGTGTTTAGTAGGTACAGTCTCACGAAGCCACAACATGTTAATTATGTCCCATTACTTGACCTTGTACTGATCTCAATGTCCTCAAAACATCAATTATTACTGCATTGATTTAAGGTGTGTTACCTTCCAAGTAGTTGTTTCTTGAATGCACTAATTGCCTTAAATAAAATGCATATTTTTTTTATAAATCCTAGGCAGGTTAGTCAACTTCTGTGAAGTTGATCTGTCAGGTTTTTGAAATGTAATTAGAACTTTGAAATGTTGGAGAGGCGAAGGAGTAGAGAGAACAAAGTGATGGGTGTCTGTGCTGGACCAGAGAACATCATGGAGAGAAGTGCGGAAGAAGCCAAAAGTTTACTGCTTCGTAGGGAAGGGGGGCCCTAAACTTTGAGTGGAGTCCTAAGGGTACTATAGTCGTAAAAAGGGTGAGAATAGCTGGTCCAGGTCAATAGTTTGTTTGAGTTTTACCAACTGACTTATGACCTGCATTTATTGCAAATGTGGAAAATTTTCTTACGTTTCATTGAAACTGATTATCATGGTTTAAAATGGTTTATACTGATGCTGGAAGGATGCATTTGTGGATTGTATAATTGAGTTATCATTAAGCTGCATTCAAATGCCCAAGATTGACTTCAGTACTTCTTAAACTATACCTTGATAACTATAAATTATAAGGCCAGGGATATTTCTCAATTTAAATCCAATGCTTGTGGTTGGAAGTTAAAACTTGTCAGTGCATTTTTTTTCCTCAAACCTTTCCCTCCTTCTTCCTCACTCACTCCTCCCATTGGGGCATCACAGCTATCCCTCCAGTGCAAAGTTGCTGAAACTTCAGCGCCAGTTCAAACTCCTGGCATTCCATCAACTCAACTCTCTACTGAAACGATCGATGCTCTTCGCGTCCAACTCTGTTGGGTTGGGCCCATCATAAATCATACTTTTTTTATGTGCACAATGTCTGTGGCCAGTGGTGTGGATTCCCTTTCTCCTCTGAAGGGAAGAGTGATGCCCACTTAATTGTGGCAGTGTATGTTGCCACTGCCTTGTCAGCCAATGAATTACAGGTATGGCCTCTTTTAATACCGAGTCTAGCATAAAATGTATTTTACTTAAGACAAGATGTATCAATAAAACTGGTTTAAAACTCACGTAACTTATGACTACAGCAAAGTCACCCAGTAAAAGCAATGGAGCATCTCAAGCCAAATGCAATGAGAGGTAAGAGATAGCAGAAATATGTCAGCCACTCTCAGTTAGAAACATAGAACAGGGGTGGGCAAACCATGGCTCGAGAGCCTCATTGACTCCTGACACATAATGTGCAGCTTGAGGAAATATGTGGGCCAACAGAGATACCAGCATTCCCAAAGCAGACCTGGGACACTGAATCCTTGCGGCTAAAGCAGAGGAATCTGGATGGACACAGCCCAGGCAGTATGACAAGAAGAGGGCAGAGGGAGTGGGTACTGGAGGAATAGACCTTGTAGAGGAGTGAAGTGAGCAGCACATGCCGGAGTCAGGTTCTCCTCACTTGAGCCAGGCCACATCGCAGCAGAGGGCCGCCAACGTGGGGTGTGTAGTAGGAGAGTGGCAAAGCTGAGGGTGCTCTGCAGGGAGCAGCCACAGTCGGTAAGTCAGGTCTGGACTAGGAGAACTCTGATGAGGCATGGCCTGGCCCAGAGTAGGAGTGTCTGTCCTGGCACTCTTGCGGTGGATGCAAGATGATGGAGAGTGGGAGGAGAGGAATAAGGGGGTCCCCAATGAAGACCTCATCCAGGCACCAAGCCAGGACAGAAATGGAGCTGACCCCAGCAGTGAAAATACTGTCAATGATCACGGGCAAGCTCTTGCCCCACTGGATAGAGAGTCCCAGCCTCCACTCCCCCCCATCCCACCAGCGACTAGAAAGAGGGGAGCGGAGGGTGAGATGGAGAGGAGCAGAAATGAGGCAGCTTTGCATCAGATCGCTTCCCTCATAATGAGCTCGGCTATGGATGCTGCAATGGCGCAGATATCTGCAGAGACCAGTGGCACCAGTATTCCCGAAGGGAGCACATCAAAAACAGGAGCAAGAATCATCCATTCAGCCCTTCGAGCCCATTCCCACATTCAGCTCATCAGAGCTTGGAGTCAGCTCTGCTTTTCTCCCATAATCGTTAATTCCCCTACGATGCAAAAATCTATCTTATTGTATCTTAAATATATTTAATGAGGCAACATCTACTGCTTCCTTGGTTCAGAGATTTCCACAGAAAATCAGTCAAAATTTTGAAAATATTTGATATGTATACTTTTTGATTATTGAACTGAATACAAATTAGCAGTTTACAAACTACATGTATGAATAAATGTGATTATGTACATGTATTTATTAATATCCATATAAAATTTTTGTCACAAAAATATTTTTTTGATATCTTACGACTCTAAAACATCAGGAGTTTATCTTATGTGGCCATTATGTTATCAAGTTTGGCCACCCCTGCCAGAGAACATTACTGCTCAGAAACAGGCTCTTCGGCCCTTCTAGTTTGTGTCAAACTATTTTTCTGCCTTTTTCCACTAATCTGCACCTAGTCCATAGCCCTCCATACCTCTCCCATCTATGTCCCTGTATTCTTCAATGTTAAAATTGAACTCACATTTACCACTTCAGCTGGCAGCTCATTCCACACTCCCACCACTCTCTGTGTGAAGTTCCCCCTCTTGTTTCCCATAAACAATTCCCCTTTTACCCATGTCCTCAGGTTTGCATCTGTGTATATCCCTCATAATTTTAAATACCTCTATCACATCTCACTCATTTTTCTACACTCCAGGGAATAAAGTCCTATCCTATTTAGCTATTCCTGTAACTCCATTCCAGAAGTCTGGGCAACATCCTAGTAAATCTTCTCTGCGCTCTTTTAATCTTATTGATATCTTTTGTGTAGTTAGGTGACCAAAATTGCACATAATACTCTAAATTTGGTCTTACCAATGTCTTGTATAAATTTACCATAACATCCCAACTCTTATACTTTGATATATGTAGGCCAAAGTTACAATCCATCTATCTATGACATCACTTTCAGGGAATTATTTATCTGTATTCCCAGATCTCTCTGTTCTTCCACACTCCTCAGTGTCCTACCATTTACCGTGAATGTCCTTTCCTAGTTTGTCCTTCCAAATTGCAACACCTCACATTTGTGCGCATTAAATTCTATCTGCCATTTTTCAGCCCATTTTTCTATTTGGTCCAGATCTCTCTGCAAGCTTTCAAAGCCTTCCTCACTATCCAGAATGTCTCCAATCTTCGTAACATCTGCAAACATGCTGATCTAATTTACCACATTATCATCCAGATCATTGATGCAGATAACAAATAACAATGGTCCCAATCCCTGAGACACACCACAAGTCACAGGCCTCCAGTCTCTGGGATTTCCTGCATAGCCAGTGTCAAATGCAGTGTTATACTTCACCATGAACTCTGAGCATTGAATCTTCCTGACTAACCTCCCATGTGGGACCTTGTCAACGGTTTTACTAAAGTTCATCAACAGTCTTTCTGTCATCCACTTGGCTGGTAACCTCGATAAGATTGGTTAAACACAACCTACTACACACTAAAAAGTAAAAGCACAAAGCTGGAGAAACTGGAGGTCAAACAGTGTCCATTATATAGCAAAGGTAACAATACATAATTGATGTTTTTGTCCCGAGCTCTTCATCAACTTATGGAAAAATGTCAGTGGACATCCAAATAAAAAGGTATTGGGGAATCGTGGGGGGAGGAGCATGGTCGGAAAGGCAAGAGGTAATAGGTGGAGAAGGGAGAGAGGGCACAGCAGCTAACAATAGGAGGAGGGATGGCTTGGTGAATGGAGGGAAGGGGATGGAGAGCTAAGGGAAAGAAGACAGGAAGGGAAGAGAGAGCAAGTTAGCAGAAACCAGAAAAGTCATCATTAATGCCATCAGACTGGAGGTGCCCAGACAGAAAATCAGATGGTGTTCCTCCAATTTATGGGTGTTGTTGGGATAGTGCACGAGGCCATGGACAGACATATGAGTATGGGTGTGGGACGCAGAACTGAAATGGTTGGCCAGTGGGAGGTCCCTGTCACTGGTGCAGACAGTGCGAAGGTGCTCAGTAAAGTGATCTCCCAGTCCCATGTAGAGAAGGCCACAAAGGGAGCATCAGATGCAGTAAATCAATCTTGCAGATATAAAAGTGAAGTGTTGCTTCACTTGAAAAGCCACTTTTGGGCTCCGGGCTGTACTGAGGGAGGAGGTGTGGGTGCAACTGTGGCACCTTTGTTATATAAAAGACATTATTTCACCTGATAAGTTTCTCCAGCATTGTGTTTTTATTTCAGTCACGGTATCTGCAGACTTTCGTGATTTCCTTCTTACCTATCATGCACTAAGCCATTTTATCTATCCCTAATCAGTCCTTGGCTTGTATATCTGATATCTTGGAATACCTTCCATTAACTTAACTACTACTGAAGTCAGGCTCACCTGCCCATTATTTCCAGGGTTACTTTTGGAACCTTTTTTAAACAATGGAACAACATGAGAGGTACTGCTAATCCTCTGGCACCACACCCGTGGCTAAGGACATTTTAAATATTTCAGCCTGAATCACTGCAATAACTACACTAGCCTCCCTCAAAGTCCACCGGAATATCTTGTCAGGCCCCTTATTTGCTTTAAGACAGTAAACACTTCCTCCTTTTTCATCTGTACTGGTTCCATGACCTCACTGTTTGTTTTCCTAACTTCCCATGACTCTGTGCCAGTTCCCTGAGTAAATATTGATGCAAAAACCCATTACAATCTCCCCAATCTCTTTTGGCTTCATACATAGCTGACCATTCTGATCTTCAAGGGGACAAATTTTGACCCTTGCTATCCTTTTGCTCTTAATATACCTGTTGAAACCCTACAGATTTTCCTTCACATTGTCTTCTTTTAGCCTTCCTGATTTCTGTTTTTCTCTTGCACTTTTAATACTCCTCAAGAACCTCTCTTTTCTTTTGAACCAGATCCCCTATATACCCCAAATACCAAGGCTCCTTATGCCTGTAAACTGCCTTAATCTTGTCAGATACATGCAAAGTCTGTGCTCTCAAAATTTCACCTTTCCACATATCTCGCACATCCTTGCCAGAAAACAACTTATCCCAATCCATGCTTTCTAGATCCTTTCTTACTTCCTCAAAATTGGCCTTTCTCCAATTGAGAACCTCAACTTGAGGCCCAGACATATCCTTCTCATAAGTAACCTGAAACTAATGGCATGATAATCACTGGACCCAGAATGTTCCCCAACACATACTTCTGTCACCTGTCCTGTCTCATTTCCGAAAAGGAGATCCAGTATTGCATTCACACTAGTTACCTCTCTATATTGATGTAGAAAACTTTCCTGAACACATTTGACAAACTCCAAGTCATCCAGCCCTTTTACAATGTGGGAATCCCAGTCAATATATGGAAAATTAAAGTCTCCTACAATCAGAACCTTATGTTTCCTAGAGTTGTCTGCTATCTCTCTACAGATTCGCTCCTCCAATTCTTACTGACTATTGGGCGGTCTATAATACAACCCCATGAGTATGGTCATACCTTTCCTGTTCTTCAGTTTCACCTATATAGCCTCAGAAGATGAGCCCTTTGGATTGTCCTGTCTGAACACTGCTGTGATATTTTCACTAATGAGCAATGCCACGCCTCCCCCTTTCATCCTCTCATTCTATTGCATTTGAAGCAATGGAAGCTGGGAACATTGAGCTGCCAGTCCTGGCCATCCTGCAACCAGATTTCACTCATGGCCACAATGTCATAACTCCACGTGCAAATCCATGCTCTAAGCCTTTCTGCACCTGAGAACATATACCCTAACTTCCAACTTCTAACATTACATGCAATTTTCAGATAATCTTTTCCCTCCTCCATTCCTCTAGCACTGCAAATCTAATCCCTCTGCAAATCTAATTTAAACCCCCTCCCCACTCCCCACCCCCACCCAGGAGCAAGGATGCAAGGGTAAAGGTTCCATTATTACATTGAAATTCTTTAACTTTCTCTACCGTAAGGAAGACAGAGAGTCACCACTTTGTCCAACACCCCTCACAGAAATGAGGCCCTAGCGAGGAATAAACTCACAACCGCTGGTTTGCAAGACCAGTGCTTTAACCACTGAGCTATCGGAGTCTTTATATCTTCTACAGAACCTCTTATCTGTTTCTCTAACTATGGAGGAATCCCCTATCACTACAGCTCAACTCTTCTCCTCCCTTCCTTTCTTAGCCATAAGACCAAACTCCGTGCCAGAGACCTGATCACTGTAGCTTGTCCCTGGTAGGTTGTTCCCCCCCCAACATTATCCAAAATGGTATACTTGTTATTGAGTTGTCTATTTTCCAGGTATGATTGTTGGCAGGATTACCATGCACTCACCTTTCTGCCTAAGAATAAAGGAGGCAGCATAAATGTATTCTGAGACTACTGAAAGAGATTGTAGTCATCTCATGCAAGTTCTTGTAAAAAAAAACTAGATAAGGGAAAGCATCACCAGGAAGCCCAGCATGTAGTTCTCATCCTTTTGTGAATTTTATCTCAGTGAAGGCACACTTACTGTCATGCTAGAGTTTCAGGGTTTTGGTATAGGGAGAATGAAGGCATGACCATATACAGTTAAAACAATGTAGTGAAGTGGAAACTCTTGTTCGACGAGGGCCAGTATGGAAATTTACTACTACGATGTCCATTTTATTACATAGAGCAACATGTAAGCCAGGACTCTAAAATCGAAATAGAAATGGGAACATAATCTGCATATTATAATTGATGAGCAATTATGGATGGATTTGTGTAGACTGCATGTTGAATAAAATTAATGTGTGTTACAGACTAGTACAAGTATAATTTTTTACATCAGTTCTATATCGCACCATGCAAGTTGCATAAAATAAAATTGGATTTATCAAATAAGCGTTTTAGGTGTGGTACAGAAGAGGGTAGCTTTCTGCATTCCACATAGATGTGTTCAAAAGTAGGACCCTTTTGGGTAAAAGGGGAATTGTTGGAACAAATTAATAACATTTAATATCCACGAAGTCCTGATTTACTTTTGTTAGGGAATGTTGAGGGAAGCAATCCTAAACTGGTCCTTTCACCAAATGAGTGAAAGTTTGTGAAAATAGCATTGGCAGTGGCAAGAAAACATAGACAGATTGCATGCAGAAATACAGAAGTCCACTCCACTGGAAAAAAAAACATATAATTTGAGAAATAAATAAAACACATACTTGCTAACATGGAGCCCATATATACATTGGATAGGTATTGTGGGTTAGTTTTATTCTTTTCTAATCACTATTTCCTATGCTCCCTGACCTGCCTTAGTACAATCCAGTAACATTATTATCTTTTATTTTTCTCTTCTTTAAATATGTTACTATATGCTATTAACATGAATAATTATTGATTTTCTTTCTGGGGTTAGGGAGGGTTTAAGTTTTTAAGGGGAAGGTGTTTATATTTGTTTTTTAGTCAGTAATAATCTATTAAAATGATGGATGTATATGGACTATATGGGTATGAAAACCAAAACTAAAATATATTAAAAAAATACAGTAAACCCTCTGGTATACATACAGCTCCTATGGCGATTGTAGATGCCAAATAAGTGAATTTTTCGGTTGGTTGAGACTATGCGTTTCGCCAGTTTTAACCGTTGGTATATTTACCTATTCATTTTCTGCAATTTTTTTTTGCTGGTTGCCTGAGGCTGCTGGTTGCTTGAATTACGGATACATTTTTTTTACTGTATTTCCAAGTCAGGATGGGTAAGCGAGCTGGTAGGAAAACCTAAATTGGTCTTTATGTGCAACTTCTACCTTTTCCCTTCCAAGTGATGGTGGTGGTTGAGATTTGGAAAGTACAGTCAAAAAATCTTTGGCATATAGCTATGGTGCACCGTCTGGACAGAATGCCCTTCAGTCAGTGTGCTGTTAGTGGCTGGAGTGAATATTGACAGTGCTGGTCAAGCAGATTACATCGAGCTGGATCAAATTAAGGTTTTTGATTGTTGTTTCACTCATCCAGAAAAGTAAAGGATATTCCACCATACTATTGACTGATCTCTTTAAGGTGATCCAGCAGATTTGATGAGATGTTGGCTAGTCACCCACCACAGAAAACCCAACCTCTTTTCAGGACTTGTTCAGTTAGAGTTTTAAATGCCAGTGCTTGCAATTTCTTCATACAAGGTTTCAGGAACTTTGGCTGGCAACTTCAAGAACACTACAGCACAATGCAGGCCTTTCAGCCCTTCATGATATGCCAAACTATATATTCCCTACTAAGATTTTTAAAAAATCTAAACCTTTCCTACCTCATAACCCTCTATTTTTCTTTCATCTGTGTGCCTGTTTAATAAACAGCCCTAATGTTTCAGTTTCCACCACCACACCTGGCAAGGCATTCCAGGCACCCACAGCTCCCTGTGTTTAAAAAAAACTTACCCCTGATGTCTCCCCTAAATTTTCCTCCCTTCATTTTGTACAAATTCACACTTCACACTAATCCAGATTCAACACCAATTTCCACTTTTCTGCCCAACTGTACATCCTGTTTATTTACTTTTGTAACCAACTTCAACCTACAATACTTTCCACAACTCCTCCATCCTTCGTACCTTCTGCAAACTTACTGACCCATCTACCTAGGTCATTTATAAAAATTGCAAAGAGCATGGGTCCCAGAAGAGATCTGTGCAGAAATCTACTAGTCACTGACCTCCAGGCAGAAAATGTTCTGTCCATACTACCCTCTGCTTTCTGCAGGCAAGCCTATTCTGAATCTATACAGCTAAGGTTCTATGGATCCCATGCCTCATGACTTTCTGAACAAATCTCTCATGGGGACCTTACTAAAGCCCAGAAACCACATCTACCACCTTTCCCTCCAGATGCCCCAAACACAGATTCTTGCCTTGGCCACCCTCCCATCGGAACTCTAGATGTACCAATCGCGGACATACCAGCCGGTCCCGGCCATCTGAGCTCCTGAGGCCTTGAGTGACGTGGTCAAAAGTAGTATGGGTTTAATAGTCGACCCCCTAAATTTTACCCTAAAAACTCAAATATTACATGAGTATATATGGTAATTTGCACTCTCAAAATTGACAGATGTGATCTATGATACTGTATTACTATTCTAATTCGGCTTTTAAACTTTGCTAATTTTAAATATTTTTAAATTTAAACAGATAGCACAGTAACAGGCCCTTCCTTCAAATACCCTAACTGACCTACAACCTTCATGTTTTGAAGGCATCCAGAGGAAACCCACACAGACACAGAGAGAACATGCAAACTCCTTACAGACCGTGCCAGATTTGAACACAGGTCGCTGGCACTGTAATAGCATTGCGCTGACTGCTACGCTAACCATGCCCCCTTGTATGTTTGTTTTAGGATCAAAAATCTTGCATCTTTTAAGATTTACTTCATTAGTAAAGTCAAAAGGGACATTTGTGTAAAACGTCTAAATTTTCAAAGGGTCTTTGTATGGTGTTTATTTAGATGGAGAATAAGTAATAGAAATCAATTTTCCAATGAACAGACTCTTTGTAAAATAACATTTTTTTGAACGCCAGAATATATCATAGAGTTAATTGTGCATAAAATGTCTGTTCAAAGTCAGTTTGACTTCAGAGAATGTTACTTTTTTTAAAGTGCTAAAACTTGCACTAATCACAGATCCATCCACTTGCCGCTGTGTCACAACACACCTTTTTGAGAAAATCTTTCCTCTGCAGAGTTATAATATGTGAAATAACAGATGGCTGAGGACAAAATACAGAGTTGCAAAAATGTCCTGTTGGGTTTGTATTTTTCCATACATCTGCGCTTCAAACACAACAAAATCTGATGCACAGGGGGTTGCATACAGTCCCATGCTGTCCATTCTGTAACGTGTCAGTGGAAAGCAATTACTATTTTAATGACGAGGAAAATGGATACACTGGTTTCAGAAAGCTGTATTTGGTACTTTTGGTTCAAATGGCAATCGGATATCATTCTCATTGAACAATTGTAATTTTCCCAAGTGTTTTCTTCTTTTCCAATTTTTTAAGATATTTAGAAAAATTAAAGATCATCAGATAAAGCCAACATGGCTTTGTGGAAGGAGAATCATGTTTATCCAACCCATTTGCAGTCTTTTATGTAAGTAATGCTACTGATAAATGGGAACTGGATATCCCATACAGAAAGGTTGATGGTATTGGAGGAAACAAAACAGCTGGCTAATGGGAAACTGAGAAGAGGGATAACCTGGTCTATTTCTACTTGGCAAGGTATAACACTTGCTGACCATTGGAATCATTACTATGGCCTTGACCTTTCAGAATTTATAAGAGCCTGTGATAGTGGGAGATGACACAAAGATTGGTAGGAAGGTAAGTTTTCAAGGTGATATGAGGCTGTTGTGCAGAGGGACTTGGGAGTGCTTGTGCATGAATCGCAAAAAGTTAGGTTGCAGGTATAGCAGGTTATTAAGAAGGCAAATGGAATGTTGGCCTTCATCGCTAGAGGAATTGAATTCAGGAGTAGGGAGGTTGCAACTGTATAAGGTACTGGTGGGACCACACCTGGAGTACTGTGTCCAGTTCTGGTCTCCATATTTGAGGAAGGATATACTGGCTTTGGAGATGGTCCAGAGGAGGTTTACTAGGTTGATCCCTGGGATAAAGGGGTTGACATGATGAAAGATTAAATTGTCTAGGATTGTATTCGCTCGATTTCAGAAGAATGAGAGGAGATCTTATAGAAACATATAGGATTATGAAGAGTATGGATAGGATAGATGTAGGAAGTTTTTTTGAGCTGGCCGGGGAAACTAAAATGAGAGGACACAGTCTCAAGATTCGGGGGAGTAGATTTAGGACAGAGATGTAGTGAATATTTGGAATTCTCTATCCAGGGAAGTGGTTGAGGCTGCTTCATTAAACATATTTAAAATTCGGTTAGATAAATTTTTCATGATAGAAGAATTAGGGGATATGGGGAGAAGGTAGGTAGGTGGAGTTAGGTCATAAATTAGATCAGCCATGATCGTATTGAATGGCGGAGCAGGCTCGATGGACCATTTTTGACCTACTCCTGTTCCTACTTCCTATGCTCCTACGTATAGGTTAAATGGGAAAAGATCAAGTGAATGAGCATAATGTACAACAATATAAATCTGTCCATGTGGCAGGTCCCCTTTTATTGAAAAAAGCATATTTTCTAAATGGTGAGGATTGAAAAGTTCTGAGCTGTAGAAACATCTGGATATCCGACTGTGTGATTCACCAAAGTCTAAGTGGCAAGTATAGCAAGTAATTAGGAAACAATTACAGCAAAAGGAAGTAAATATAAAGTTTTTTGGGGCATTGGGGTGGATCACTTCTCTCTCTTGTTAATAGATTGGAAGCAGTTAAGAGAAAATTATTAGAATAATTATGAACTGGGTGAGTAATAATCCTATGAGGAAACAATGAACAGCATAGTCTTCCATTTGCTGAAGTTTAGAAGAGTGAGAACCAAATTCATTGAAACTTATTCGATCCTGAGGGTGCTTGACAAGGTGAACGTGGAGATGATGCTTATCCTTGAGCAACGATCTAGAAGAGCAGGGGTCACTGTTTAAAAGGGGTTGGCCATTTAAGACCGATGAAATTAGCATTTTTCATTCACAGACTTATGATTCTTTGAAATTCTTATCAAAGGGCATTGGGGAACAGTCTTTGAATAAGTTTTAAAGCAGAAGTAGATTTCGGAGAAGCAAAGGACTATGGGCAGATAAGAATGCGGATCTGAGGTTATAATCAGATCAGCTATGACATTACCAAATGGTAAAGCAGGCTTGAGGGATCAGGTGGCTTTCCCCTGCTCGTAATCTGTAGGTTTAGATGTGAAGATGCACAAGGAAATGTGCAAATAGGTAATCATTTTTTTTAAAAAAAAGGGTTGAGAAAAAACTTGGGTTACATTTATATGTTGCCCTATCAGAATAATGACAAAACAGCCAAAGTCTTGATCATAACCAAAAGTACATGATGCTATTGGTGTAAAAATAACAGCATGAAGTTAATGATTGGAGGATTCCAAAAGGCAACATGGCAGTGTGATCACAGGTCACAAGTTCTTATTTAGGCAGGTTATTAAAAACTTTTTTCCAAATTATAGGTTTTCAAGAATTAAGAGAGAGTGAAAGAAACAGGCAGGTTTAGGGAGGGAATTCTAGATCTTGGCAGCTGAAGGCATGGGTGTCAAGGAAGAAGTTAGGAAGGAAAATGGAGATACAGGAAAAGAATAATGAGGTCTTTTGCATAAAGGTGTGTGGAGTTGGGTGCAATGTAATGGACAGAGGATTGGCTAACCAATAGAAGGCAGAGAGTTAGGTGTTTCTTAATGCCGTGAAGATCAGAGCAGGGCCCATGAAATACATAAATGATTTAGAGGAAACGATCAAGTGTAGCATCAAGTGCTAATGACACTAAATTGAGTGGAAAATCAAATTGTGTTGAAGGCACAGAGTCTGCAGAGAGTTATAGCTAGTGGGTCTGGCAGATGAAGAACAACATTGGTGAATGTGAGGTCATGTACATTGGAAGGGAAAATAGGAAATCATGCCGTTACTTTAATGGTGAGGAATTGCAGTGTCCAGTCATGCAGGGAGACCTGGGAATGGTGGTACATGAATTGCAGAAAGTTAATTTGAAGGTGCAGCAGGCAATCAAGAAGGCAATAGGAAATGTCAGGCTTGATTGTGAGAGGAATTGAATTTAAGAGCTGGCAAATGTTTGTAATATGATAATCCTTTCATGCCAGGAATCACCTTTATGAACATCTTCTGAATCCTCTCCAATGTCAACACATCCTTTCTTAAATGAGAAGTCCAAAACTGCTCCAAGGAGTAAAGCATGAAAGTCTGCAGACACTGTGGATGAAGTAAAACACAATGGTGGAGAGACTCAGCTGGTCAAACAGTGTATTTCATGTTGTAAAGATGAAGATACATAACCAACATTTTGGGCTTGAGCCCCTCATCAAAATATGTACCTTTATATTTTTTTCATCTTGAATTGAATGATATTACATTTGCCTTCTTTACCACCATTTCAACTTGCAAGTTCACCTTCAGGTGATTCTGCATGAGGACTATCAGATCCTTTTGCATCTAGGTATTTTTAATTTTCTCCCCCATTTGAAAACTAGTCGGCTCATTTATTTCTTCTACCAAAGTGCATGATCAAACACTTTTTCAACACTGTATTTCATTTGCCACTTCTCTGTCCATTCTTCTAATCTGTCTCCGTCTCTCTGCAGCCTCCCTGTTTCCTCAACATCACCTGCTCCTCCACCTATCTTTGTATCATCTCCAAACTAGGCCACAAAGCCATTCATTCCATGCTCCAAATCATTGATAAACTACATAAAAAAGAAGCAGCCCCCAACACTGACCCCTGTGGAACACCATTAGCAACTGGTAGGCAACCAGAATACGATCCCAGTACTCCAACTCTCTGCTTTCTGCCAACCAGCCAATCCTCTAACCACCCTTGTATGTTCCCTGTTATACTATAGGCGCATATCTTGTTAAGTAGCCTCATGTGCAATAACTTGTCGAAGGCCTTCTGAAAATCCCAATATACAACATCCACTGCATCTCCTTTATCCAGCCTGCTTGTTACTTCTTCAAAGAATTATAATACGGTTTTCAAGCAAGCTTTTGCCTTAAGGAAACCATGTTAGCTTAGGCCTATTTTGTCATGTGCCTCCAAGTACTCCATAACCTCATACTTGACAATCAACTCCAACATCTTCCTAACCATTAACTATAACCAACAGGGTTATAATTTCTGCTGCCTCCCTCTCTTCTTGACATTTGCAATTTTCCAGTCTTCCAGGACCATACCATTCCTGAAAGATCATTATCCATGCAATCCATCTGGTCTGGCAGACTTATCAATCCTGAGACCATTCAGCTTTCTGAGCACCTACTCCCTTGAAATAGTAGCTGAAGTCTCTTCCCTTCCCTGATATCCTTCAACATCTGGAATACTGTTACTGTCTTCCACTGATGCACAATACTAATTTAGTTTCTCTGCCATCTCCTTGTCTCCCATTATTATTTCTCCAGTGTTATATTTTTTAATGTAACTACATCTACTCTCATCTCTCTTTTACTCTTTATATACTTGAAAAAGCTTTTAGTATCCTCTTTGATATTATTTGCTAGCCTACTTTCATACTTCATTTTTTCCCTCATGAGTTTTTTTTAGTTACTATCTGCAAGTTTTAAAAATTCCCAATCCTTTATCTTCCCATTAATTTTTGCTTCCTTGTTTGCCTTCCCTTTTGCTCTTACATTGGTTTGACTTCCCTTGTCAGCCACAGTGGTGACTTTTTCCATTTGATATTGGTATCCTGCACTTTATAGAAACTCCATCCATTGCCACTCTGCCGTCTTCCCTACAAGTGCCCCCTTCCAATCTAATTTGGCCAGTTCCTCTCTCATATCACTGTAATTTTCATTCCTCCACTGAAATACCAACACATCTTTAACTTTTATAAAACTTATTTTAAAAAAAATTAGACATACAGCATGGTAGCAGGCCATTTTGACCACGAGTTTGAGCCACCAATTTTGCACCCAATTAACCTACACCCCCCCCCCCCCCGGTATGCTTCAAAAGATGGGAGGAAACAGGAGCCCCTGGGGAAAACCCACACAAACACAGGGAGAACATAACAACTGCATATAGATAGCATGGGATTTGAACCCCATTCCTGATCACTGGCTCTGTCAAGCCATTGCACTAACCACTACACCAACCATACCACCCCAAACAATGTTGCAGCAGCTAGGAATCAAACTCGGGCCTCCCATGTGGCAGGTGAGAATTCTATCACTGAAACACAGATGCATCTGACTCTAGTTTCTCCTTGTTAAAACTTAAATTGAACTCAGTTATATTGTGATCACTGCACTATATTGTGATCACTGCCCCCTAATGGTTCCTTTAAGCTCGCTAATCACCTCTGGTGCACGACACAACACCCAGTCCAGTATAGCCAGTCCCATTAGTGGGCCTACACTCATAGGAGCTAAGAAACATGAGGGGGTGCTTGTTGTGACATATAAAATTATGAAAAGCTCTAGATAAGATAGAAGCAAGGACAGTTTCTACTGGCAGGCGAGACTAGAACTAGGGGGACCCAGACTCAAGATTCAGGGATGAGAAGGAACTGCTTCTCCCGGAAAGTAGTGAACCTGTTGTATTCCCTGGAATCTGTGGGCAGCCTCATTGAATGTATCTGAGGCACATGGAGATTGATTTTTTTGAAGAATGGAGGAAACCAAGATGTTAGGGCAACAGGTTAAGTAATTGGATCCGAGTCTAAGGCCATTGAATGATGAAGAAGGCTCATCGAGCCAGTACACCTATTTCATACATTCGAAGGTCTCGATACTGTTGCAAAATATTGTATCTATGAGCTCTAACAACATGTGGACTCTACTTTGCAATGGCACACATTGTCTGCACATCTTCTCTAATGTGCTGTCATTCCTATTCACTTTTCCCCACTTTTCTGATGCACACTGATATTTTTAAAAAAAAGCCTTTTCTCAATCTACAGAGACAGATGTAATCTGGGACAATCACTCTCTCTTCCAATCAAGGACTGAAGCTGCATTGTTACTGTGTAAAAAATGAACAGGAAAAATTCACCATGGCTTCTTTAGAGCAGAGCAGGTGGAAATGCACCAACCCTTCATTTCTTTCTTGGTCACGCTGCCTCAAAAATAGGTCGGACCTTTAATTTGCTGCTTGACAAATGTGTGACATAGTGTGGCAATCTTTTATCCAGTGCACAAATAGTGCACTGACAGAAAATTCAGCAGTAATGTGCACCTTTGGCAATAGGAAACAGGATATCTGCATGATGTCAGCTGTGGATCAGTGGGTCACTCTGTAGCCTTAAAACAGATAGATGGGCCAAGTCCCACTGCAAAAATTTGATCACATTGGCACTCCAGTGCTTTATTGTTGTCCTGTTGGATGTGCTGTTTTGTGCAAGGAATGATCCATTTAGGCCTTAATTGTCTTGCAGGGTGTCTGTGAGATGTGGGGTTATGCTTGGGTATTATCTGGAAACCTCATCTGGACATAGCCAATTCAGGCCTGGTCAAGTCTTAAAACTTGCAATTGTTTTGATATCCAACCTACTCCAAACACAAAATGTGGTGAGGTTCTGTGATAACCTGTACCAGATTGTGCAGCTTTGTTTCACAACACATTACCCCCAAGCAATATTGCTAAAACAGCTGATTTGGTTGTTGTCACATTGCAGGACCATAATGCCTTTCTTTGCACAATAGTTGAACTTTAAACATGCTTACATTGATTATAAGATCATTTGAGATGACCAGAAACTATGTCCGCACCCCCCCCCAGCTCCCTCTCTCTCCCCCTGTGATTTCCACCTCCCACCACTTTTGCCCTCTTCCTTGCCCCCCCCTTCCCAGCACTTATCAGTTGAACTAAATTATTCTAAGTTGTCAATCATGGAAGTGGAGGTGATGTGTGAGTCTTCGAATGCATAAAAGTGGTCAGATCATGGGATCACCTGATATTTACAAATTAATTGTCCTAACAATCTAACTAATTTCACTTCACTTTCTACTCCTTATGCCTTGGGATCGGGGTTGACTTGTTTCCATTCTGATTTTGCAGGTTCCCAGATAACTGATGAAATCTTTGTCAGGGTTCTAGACTGTGCCATGGATGGGACAGGCCAAAGGGAGGTAGTTGTGAAGGGTGCACTTCTTCCATCACTTCCACAGAACTTCTCTGTGCCTCTTATGTATGACCTGTGAGTTCTCAATACTGTCCAAGCATTCCTTCTACACTTTGGTAATAGATCTGAGATTGCCAGGAGTCAATAGGAATATTGCATTTCTTCAGGGAACCTTTTGAATGCATCCTTGAACCTGGTAATCTGTTCGTGTTGACAGAGCAGGGAATAATGTCTGTTTGGGAGTCTGGTGTCATTCATACAAATTACATGGCCTTCTCATCACATAGGGTCTTGACATGAATCACTGACAATCTCTTTGCCTCCAGAAATGTCTTCACAAAAGTTCATCCAGCAGTTTGTTTTTAGCTCCAGATTCCAACGTATGTTGTCTCTTGTGTCTCCATGGCATTTTCCTTCTCCAACAAAGCCAACTGAATATAACAAGGGTACCAATACTGAATACCTTGGCCTTGGAGAGAACATTGATATTTATTTCCTTATTTTTCTAACAGATTTGAAGGAATAGAGGCAGAGGCAGCAATGATGTATCTTTCCTGCACCTTGAGATGCCTGCTGTAGGCAGTCCAGATCTCAGAAACATATTGGGGTGGGGGGGTTGCAGGGATCACCGCTACCATGAGGTTTCTGCCAGGCATGGGGTCTTAATCTTCAAGTACAATTTTCCTCAGTCAACCAGCTTACATTGAAGGTGATGATAAATTTCATTACTGATGTCTGTCTTCACCGTGGACCATTACAGTTGAGATAGCACTTTAAAGGATGTTGCATAAATGCAGGTCCTTTCCATTTTGAATTCTGCACCACTGTAGCTCTTCCTTTTGGGCCTTTTAACATAAACACAAGTCTGGTTTATCTGATATTTAATTCTTGGAACCATACCAGTTTTTTTTTTTGATTTCTCTTTGAGATTCACCTTTACATGCTTGACAAAACACATTATTTTTTAATTTATCAAACACTTCCATCTTTGTTTAGGGTCACAGTCTACTTACTCATGACCATATGTGAATTGTGCAGTTTCTATCGGTTATTCAGAACTCAGCAAAACTTGATAATCTAGATGCCTCTCAATGAGAATTTAAATATCAGGATCCACCAGGACTTTTTATTGTCACTGGCAGTTCTAAGTGCTGTGTTGTTTTCTAATTACTCTTTTGGCATTGCTGCCCAACCTTGTGCATTTGCAATGGGCGAGAGTTGTGCAAATCTTTGTTCACTTTCTGCTGAATTCATGGTTGTCCAACACCCCATCACTAGAGGTAGAGCTTCAACCCACAGTTAGCCTTGTATCCTGTGGCATCAGCCACTCTCCAAAGTCTTCAACACTATACCTCCAATCTCATCCACCCATCTGACCATCAACTCCTCAAGGATGTTGTCTAATTGTGCAATGTTCTTTGATGTTTAGCTACATGATCCACAAAGTCAAGAAAAGAAAAGCTTTGATCTCCTGTGATGAGATTTATTTGATTTTACTTAAATTATATGATGGTTTGAAAGGGTCAATGTTGAAAGTGCTGCGCCCTTTAGCATAAGGATCTTGAATGAGGAACTGTTGTCCCTGAATGAGTGGTCACCTCTTAGGGCTGCAAAAATGGATTCTTGCTTTTAATTAGACAGTAAGTGTTCCTTGCCATTTGCCCAGCTGTTCACTTGCAGACAAATGGATGGATGCCAGTTTCTGTGATTATTTTTTTCTTTCCCTTCTGAATTCAAGCTTTTTGTCACAAATTGTAAAGAGCTTATGCAATTTAAATGTAAAGAGATCTGAATTGCATGGAATGTTCACATGCTGTGGGAGTCTAGGTGAAGGGCTTTGTAACGTGTTGTCTGCAAAGTATATGTGTTATTGGCTATAACTTGAAGGGCTGATTTGCCTGCTGCTCCACCTATTTTCTTTGATTTATATGATTTTTGACCTTTTGTCTGATGCTTTGCAAGTTAGCTGACTGAAGTGCAGGGACCTCAGCCCATCTGTGGAAGTCAAAACTACCTACTTGTGGTGGAAATAGTGAAATTATGTTCTCATCCAGAGCAGTGACTTCCATGGAAACAATTGCCATTCAGCTCAACTTGTTTATAAGCTAGAGTCCCCTCAGCCCAACTCTCTCCCATGCTTGCCCATTGCCCATCTAAACTAGCCCCAATTTTGTATATTCCTTCTGCTGTGAAGGAGTCTGACGCATTAATTCATATTAGTTTGGGTAGTTTTTATGCTCTATGTAGACCTTCCATTTTATCTTCCCCTTATCAGGCGTTTCATTGAATCTTTCCATTCTCACTTTTCATACCTGATAACCTTTAAAAAAGCATGTAAACTATGTTCCTCAACAGATCCCTGTCATAGTTTCACAGTCAAATCACTGTCTAATTAAAGAAGTTTCTTTATTGATCTAGCATTACTTTCCAAAATCAATATTGTATAATGTGATTTATCAAGATAGTAATTCCTTTTAAATTACTTCCCAGCTTAAGGCTTTGTCTTTGAATATAATTTTGTTAAATATAGTCATGTCTTCATAATTTCTGTCAGGAAACTTGCACTTGGATTCAAATTCCTATCTTTTCTGGCTATTCTAAATGGACCAGTTGAGTTTTGGTTAAAGTCAACCCTATCTAAAAATGTTGTGCACGAGTTTCATCTGTTAACATGGAGAAAAAGACATGACATTGGTATGGGCCATTTATTGTAATGAAAGGAACTTGTAGCTTCTGATGCATGGTCCAAAATTATCCTAGGTCAGACAACCAGGTAGTGGGAGGTGCAGGTACCTTTTTAGGGTCACCTTTGCATTATGAGGTTATTTGCAGGATTTCAGCTGAGATTGTGAGAAAAAGAATTCAATGATCCTGCCAGCTGCCATTGGTAGGAATATTAACTCTCATCTGAATGCCTGTCTCCATCAGCCTCACTACTTGCATCACAATCCTCTCCTGCTTAACATGAAGCTCCTACAGTTACTCCATGCATATTCTGCCCTTGCTGCCTTCCTAAGTTTGTAACCGTGAGCATAATCATCCCTTTCTCCGAACATTGCACAGAACTTCCATTAACGTTCTTGCTTACAGGAGAAGGTTGTATGCAAACTATGGCAGTGAACAATTAGAGAAGTCTGAGGTTTCCTGTGCACCTTTTTTTCCCTGGAAGAGGCTTGTTAGTCCCCGTGACTGGAGAGCAGGAACACCAACAAAATCATCACACAAAGGGTTCTCTTAAAAATAAAAACACAATGCGGGAGAAACTCAGCAGGTCAAACAGCGTACTTTATCTAGCAAAAATAAAGATACATAACCAACGTTTCGGGCTTGTGCCCATCATCAAGGTATGAGCAAAATGTAGGCAGGTGCGTGAATAAAATGATGGTGGGGGAAAGGGACAGGTGGAGGAGCACAGGCCCACAGGAAAGAGATAATAGGTGGATAAGGAAAGAAATGTATAAGAGAAAATAAGCAATGGGATGGAGAGAGAAGGGTGGATAGCTGGAGGAAAGGAGACGGAGGGATGGGAAAGAGAGGGAGAACAGGCAGAAGCTGGAGAAATCTTCATTAATGCCATCTGGTTGAGAGCCCCCAGATGGAACATTAGGTGTTGATCCTCCAATTTACGGGTAGCCTTGGTTTGGAAGTACATAGACAGGAATGTCGGCATGGAGTGGGGTGCAGATTTGAAATGGTGGGAGATCCGTGTCATTGTTGTGGACAGAACAAAGGTGTTCAGTGAAGTGATCTCTCAGTCAGCACCTAGACTCTCCAATGTAGAGAAGACCACATCAGGAGCACCGGATGCAATAAATGACTCCTGCAGATTCATAAGTTAAGTGTGGATTCACTTGGAAGGACTATTTGGGGCTCCAAATGGTGGTGAAAGAGGATGTATGGCTGCAGGTATGGCACATCCTGCGGTCACAGGGGAAGGTCTGAGAGGCCGATTACTGGGAAGGGATGAGGGAGCAATCTCTACTGAAGGGAGGGGAGGAGAGGGAGGTTGGATCTTCTTGTAAGTGACAGAAACTGCAGAGGTTGGTTGAGGATGATGGTGGGGTGGTAGGTGAAGACAATGGGAATCCTGTTTTTATTGCGTTGAGGGGCAGGGGGAACAAGGCAGATGTGCAGAAAGTAAAGGAGATGCAGGTAAGGGCTGAGTTTAAAGTGGTAGAGAGGAAGCCACATTTTTTGATGAAGTAAGTAATCTCGATCTGGAATGGAAGACCTCATCTTGGGAGCAGATGTGAAGGAGGTAGAGGAATTGAGAGAAAGGAATAGAATCCTTGCAGGAGATTCAGTGTGAAGAAGTACCGTGAGATACTTGTGGGAGTTGGTGCATTTGTAAAAAATGTCTGTACTAATTTTGTCTCCTGAGATGGAGACAGAGGCCAAGAAAGGGCAGAATCTTGTCGGAGATGGAGCAAGGGAATTTGAGGTCAGGATGAAAGTTAGCAGCAAAGTGAATAAAGTTGACGAGCTCATCAAGGGTTCATGAGGCAGTACCAATGTAGTCGTCACTGTAGTAGAGGAAGAGTTGAGGAGCCTTGCCTGTGCAGGCTTGCAGCATGGATGTTCCACAAAGTCAACAAAAAGGCTGGTGTAGTTGCAACGCATGTGGGTATTGTAAGGTAAAACATCATGAGATGGGAATGTGTAGGGAGTTACCCTGTACAGGGCTGTAACAAGAAGGGGAGGTGTCCTTGTACTCCTGTTAGGTAAAACATCATGAGATGGGAATGTACAGGGCTATAACAAGATGTGAATGCATCCTTGTACTTACAAGATAAGAGAGACATTGATGGATTGAGAGGCAGGAAGCTAGCAGGGAAAGGATAGCAACAGTTTTAGTCATTGGACAAGTAATGATATGATGATGTTCTAAGCACATATCCAAGGGTATAAAAAATCACCATTTTGCTGATAACGGCAGAATGCATTCTCCGACTAACATGTTTAGTCGCAAGTGTTACAATCCGGTAATAAAGAACAAAGAACCCTGATTTCGACTCAGCCTGGTGTTTGTCTCACTCATTCATGAACAAAGCAGACCTAACAGTACCTATGGCTACTCCTTTGACTTGAAGAAAGTGGGATGAGTCATAGGAGAAGATATTGAAGGAGAGAACGAGTTTTGCCAGAGGGAGGAGGGAGACTGGTTTGGACTGTTGTTAGTACAGGGGATGGAGGTGTAGTGAGGTTGGATGTCCTTAGTAAAACTGAGGCAGTCAAGTTCAGGGAATTGTAAGTTATTGAAGAGAAGGAGGGCATGTGAGATATTGTGGATGTAGGTAGAGAGGGACTGGATGAGAGAGGAAAAAATAGAGTTGAGGTAAGATGATACTAGGTCAGTGGGGCAAGAGCATGCAGAATCAATGGATCTACCTGAATGATTAAGTTTGTGTATCTTGGGTAAGTGGTAGAACCGGGCAGAACAGGAATGGAAAACTGAGGTTAGAGGTCATGGGAGGGGGATGACCAGAAGTGATAAGGTTAGAGATGATGAGACAGTGGCTTGATGTCCTTTGGTAGGTTTCCGTTGAAGGGGTAAGTGAGAAGGAGATGCCTGGCTTCGGCAAGGTAGAGGTCAGTGAGCCAACAGCACCACCCTTGTCTCCGAATTTGAGAATGAAGTTGGGATTTGTGCAGAGAGAGCGAAGGGCAGAGCGTACGGAAGGGGTAAAATTCGAATAAGAGCGGGGAGTGATGAAGTTGAGACAGTTGATGTCTCGGTGACAATTGGAAATACTATCTAAAAATCCAGAGCAGGCTTCTTCCTCTTGTTTCTGTTTTCTTGTTTCTACTCTCTTGAATGTGTTGTGCATGACAAACAACCGATGTTTTTTGCCAGATGCACCTCTCTTCCTCCCCCTTTCTTTTATCCTCACCTCTTGGCCTTTGATCATTATCCTTTTCTTTAATTGTAGGTCAAGGCCTTTGAGCCACAGAGGGAAAAGGGTTAGGGGTGGGACAACCAGATGCAATAGCACTCAATCCAACCACACCCAGCCTGCATATGATTTGGCAGCGGGACTGCATGAGAGCACTCAG
This sequence comes from Narcine bancroftii, assembly GCF_036971445.1. Classification (NCBI taxonomy): domain Eukaryota; kingdom Metazoa; phylum Chordata; class Chondrichthyes; order Torpediniformes; family Narcinidae; genus Narcine; species Narcine bancroftii. The sequence goes on along the minus strand of NC_091472.1, from coordinate 86,157,298 downwards.
TTGTAATAGATCACAGAGCACAAATGTGTTCAAGGATAACAGGTGCAGCGACACGTGGCAGTGAGTGAGCTCATGTGCCACCTCTGGTGTAGAGGAGTCATAAGCTCGCTTGAGGTGCACCGAAGATGCATGACAGGCGCATACCTGGGAATGCTCAGAGTGCCACTACAGAATGGGTCCAAATACAAAGGAGTCTGAAAGAGGAGACCATTAAGACTGTTCCATCCTCAAAGGAACAAATGGTTAGCTCTCCATCAGCGTGACAGTGACATCAGTATTATGGAGCATCTACTGATAGCTCTTGCAGCTTCCTATGGAGGTCACTACGGATGGCCACAATTTTGACTCACTGGGGGGTTTGATGATGAGTTCCAAGTGTGTCATGCCTCATCCTTAAGCAGAGCCTGTGGAGAGCTGAGATGCAGTTCTGAATCACTTGGCTCCTCTAGGCAAGCATCCACTGTCATCTCTCAAGATGACAACAGGCCTGTTTCCCCCAGCACCTCCTTTGAAGGGCTCTGCAACGGTAACAAACCATCAGCTCTAGTCCAGGCTAAAGTTGGTGATGTGCTGAAAGTGAGTTATCGCCGGTCAGTCGACCATCACAGCCATTCAATCTATCCTCAGTGGGAGTCAGCGGTCCAAACTAGAGCCAGTCAGAGCCCTAGGTTAGAGAAAAGAACACACAAGCAGTGGAGAAGTCATAGTTTAACAAAATTATATTCAAGGACAACAAACATTATTCCTGGGAATTTGTAACTACAGATGGAATAAGGTTGTGAGATTTATCTTTTTCTTGCCGTGTTGCAGCTGTTTGCTGTTTCTTATAAATCATGTTAAGATCCACCAGGCTACACTGAGAGTGTCAATGGTGGTGACCAGGGTGGTGGGATTGATGGTATAACGGGAATCACAAGTTTGATTCACTGGAAGTGATCTTAGAATAATTACTGTGGGCACTTACAGTAACCAAGTAGACTTGCTGGTTGGCCCCATTGCTTCTGCACTTCCTCCTCTCCCAGCCCTTAATTTAATGCACAGACACAGCAGGTTAACAGACCCTTCTGGCCCATCAGCCTGTATCGCCCAAATACACCCATGTAACCCAATTAACTTACTAACCCTGTATATCTTTGTAATGTGGGAGGTAACTGGAGCACCCAAAGGAAACCCATGCCACCATGGGTGGAATGTACAAATTCCTTACGGACAGCGGTGGATTTCAAACCGGATCACTGGCACTGCAATAGCATTGAGCTAACTGTGACAGAAAGAGCTGGTCCCTCAGCCTGACAGGGTTGTGCAGCACAGCCACAACTCCAGATGGACAGTCAAGGCTATGGTGCTCCTGGCTGGACCATGCAAGGGACGCAAGAAATGTTGAGCATGCCCACTGCCTGGATGGTGATGCTTTTGGAACAGCCCTTGTTCCCAGCATGTTTCCTGAGCCATGCCTGAAAGAGATACCCTTGCTTGGTTCGCTACCAGTCTGTGCCCTGCTATGTAGATTGGTACAAAGCCCACAGGGAGGAATTGGGTGATGACAGAATCTGCTGTCAGAAATCCAGGTGGAGATGCGAATTATGTACTGCTCACAGTCACAAGCCAAGCAGACATTTGGTGAGGAAAGTCCTTTCTGATTGGGAAAGAAGCCAGAATCATGATGGGAGAAGTGAGCAGAGAATTATGAGTGCAGCATCAGGCATCTTGGAGCCTGTGCATTCCTTGTGGGTTGAATCTTGGTGCAGTGACGTTTTACACTCTGGTCTTGAGAAAAATAGAATAAAGATTGACTCTACCTTTCCTTAAAAGACCAACCAGTTGGCTTTGCATTGAAGTAAAGAGTGCGTTGAGTTCAGGGATGCAATGCTAATTTTTTTAGGTGCTGGAGCTCACCAAAAATGGCGACAAGGAGCTGCTGGAGCGGCCCCATGAGGTCCCAGAGCGGCACTCCAGTGAGCTCCGGCAGCACTGCACCACTGGATAAGTTTGACAAGAGGTTTCTGGATGGGTTGAGGATTCCAAACGTGACTGGGCAGAATTGCATATCTTGGCAGAGAAGAAGTACTCTTGTGTTCCATAAGATCAATCATGAAAATCCCTTCCTTCGCAATGAATCCCAGCTTCCTCAATTCTTTTCCACTAACTTCATGTCTACCCATTATCCTGTACCCCCTAATGGACTTCCCTACCCTTCTCAACCCTTTCCACTGTTAACCCTACCCCATCCAATCTAACCTTAATCCAGAACTATGATGAAATAGAAGGTAGATAAAAGCAGTCTACCATCAGCAATAAATTATTCCCACCTGTTTCTTCAGACTTGAGCTTTGCCTTGCTTAACATCACTATATATAAAAAAAATAATAGTGCATGAAAAGTAAGGCTGTGTCTTTGGTTCATTGATCATTCAGGAATCTGATGGTGGTGGGGAATAAGCTGTCCTTGTGCTGCTAAGTGTTCATCTTTTGGTTCCTGTATCTTTTTCCTGATGGTAGCAGAATGAAGAGGGCATGGCCTGGGTGATGGGGGGGGGGGGGGTGGTCTCTGGGGATAGAGGCTGCTTTTTTTAAGATACTGCCTCATGTAGATGTCTTTAATAGAGTGAAATCTAGTACCTGTGATGTTGCAGGCCAAGTTAACAACTTATTCTTGTCCTGAGAGTTGGCACCTCCAAACCAGGCAGTGATGCCACCAGCCAGAATGCTCTCCACAATACCCCTGTAGAAGTTTACGAGAATTTTCGGTGACATACTGAACTGCCTCAGACACCTCACCAAAGTACAGCCCTGGTGAGCCTTCTTTGTGATTGCATCAACCTGGAGGCTCCAGTACAGATATTCGGAGATGTTTTTCACCCAGGAATTTAAAGTTCTTGACTTTCTCCATTATTTAGCACTCGATGAGGACTGAGTCATCTTCCCCTGACTTCCTCCTGAAGACTACAATCATCTCCTTGGTTTTGCTGATGTTGAGCGCAAGGTTGTTGTTACACCATTCAACGAGAAGATCTATCTCCCTCATTGCCGTTTGTGATTCTGCAGACAACTATGGTGTCATCACAAACTTGTAGATAGCACTGGAATTGTGCCTGGCTACACAGTCATGGGTGTATAATGAGTAGAGCAGTGGGCTAAGTACGCATCCTTGGGGTGCACCTGTGTTGATAATCAGTGAGGAGGAGACGTTGTTTCCAATTCGTATTAACCATAACCATATAACCATTTGACTGTGGTCTTCCGATGAGAAAGTCAAAGATCCAGTTGCAGAGGGTGAAACTATTGGGAAACACAAAAAAGCTGCAAATCAATGAGATGCTGGACAAACTCAGTGGATCAGACAGGATTTACCTCACAGTTGGGAAAGTTTTTGGTGAGATGTAAAAAGAACTGTGTCTGCAGACCTTACTGTCAGCCAGTTAATTGTGGGCAGGATGAGCCATGCAAGTGAGCTCAGATCAACTTTCAATTATGCATAAAAGAATGGCAATTTATTCAGAATTCAGTCTGTTTAAAAGAGTAGAAGAAGCAGAACTACTGACAGAAAATATGGTAATTTTTGCAGAAAAAACACAGTGACTGGATGCAGTTACATGATGTGCAAAAAAATCAGTCTCAGTCACTTACTGTAATGGGACACCACTTGCTCAGGTGCTTCCCTTCCATTGGCTAATCTGTGACTAGCTGATATTACCAATATTATTGGCAAATTATCTACATATTGATTACCGGTGCTCAGCTCTTAGAATTATAAATCAAACAAACATCTCTCCTTGTACCTAGATATTGCCTCTACTTCCTGTCTGCATGAGCCTAATATCTTTGCTATTTATTTGAGATGACCTTCAATTGAGTCATCATTTGGATTTATTTTTTTTAGAACTTTTATTGTTTGCACCACAATAATTTTATCTTTTACCATTTTCTCAGTTGAGAATTAACTTCCTCACCCCATCATTTAATCTCCTAATTCAGTGTGTATTTTTAAAAAGTTATCTGTGGTTCAGATTCACCTTTTCTATAATTCTGAATTGATTACTTGCTGGTATGATTGTTACAACTGGCAACATCTCCCCATCTCCCTTATTCTATGAAAAGTGGATAGCAGCATATTCCTTCTATTTTTCTGTTCACTTTCATCAGAAAAATATTTGTGGCAAGGATGAATGAATCCTGCTGCACTCATAAAAGTAGCCCCTCCACATTCCATCCTTGTTGCAAAATCCTGTTGCAAAGAACACACCTCAAAGAGTAAAAATCTAATTTCCCACCATCCTGTGGCAGGAAAATCATTTTACTACATCAACAGTCGGAGTTACATAGATTGTGCATTTTAATGTCAGCAAGTCTGATGCTTTTTTTGGCTGTATAATTCTGATTGAATCATTTATTTTTTTAGCCAACCCTGTGCATGTATAGTGCTCTCCATAGATTCCTCGTACTGTTACATTCTTTGCGATTAGATATGAAACATACATTTTTTTAAAAAAAGTAACCAGCCTGCAGATGCTCACCACAGAGACCTGTGTTGACAGGAGAAAAAAACCTGATTTAAAGCAAGCTCCAGAATTTGCATGGTTGTGGAAATTAGACAGCCAATTTGTGTCATTGAAAGCTGTAGAACATTCAGTTGGGGCAGAGATTGCTGCACGTCTTGGATAAAAATAATTGAAATTCTTAGTGCTGTTGAAGCTAGGATTCTAACAGTGACATTTTTGGGATATTTATATACAGAATGATTCACCCAGTGGAGTATTAAAACAGACATTATCGGTTGTGCCTTGTAACAAGGAATCAACTTCTTAGAAGAACATTTGTGAGGAGGTGTACAATCTGGCACACCTGAATTAATTGAGAAAGCAAGCATGAATTCTGAAGGTCAAGACACACAAATAAATTGTGCTGTCAGCAATGTTCATATAATAGGCAAATTTACTTTATTTAATATTTGACAGGTGCAGGCAATTGTATCAAATGCTAGTTACTTTGTCTCAATAAAGAGTCCCCACCTAAAACGTTGACTATTTCTACCCATGGATTTTGCATGACCCCTTAAAGTTTTTATCAGCAAACTCACTGTTAGGAGCCAGCATTTATTACAGGAACATAAAGAACAAATGTGCCTGTCGACATTCCACTGCAACACAAAGGATGTACACCACTGTCAGAGGCTCCTTCTTTTGGAATAGATTGTAAACTGAGGCCCTGTAGTTTGAAGTGAAATATTCCACAGCATTATTTTGAAGACAAGCGTGGGAGATTTCTGCAACATGCTGATGAATATTTTACCCTTCAGCCAAAATCTCTGAAATACATTTCTGAACATGGTCACACTCTTTACAGCAACTTTCTGTGCATATACGATTGCTGTATTTCTTAATTAAAACGATTGTACTTCAGAAATACTTCATTAGGTGTAAAGTGTTTTGAGATGTCCAGAGGTCGTAATACGAACTATGAAATGCAAACCTTCATCTGCATTTCATTTCACCCTATCGTTGTTGGCTTTTGGACAATTAGCTGAACATAGCCAAGTGTCAAGCACATCCATGCACAACAAATGACCTGTTTTACAAGAGACTAACGAAATACTTTGGGGATGCCATCTTAATCCTCTTTTAGCAGAAGGTAATTCCTTCTTTCTGTGAACCATGCAACAATTCTACTGGAGGCTATTGTTCTTAAACTGCATCATATCCACAGCTAATTCTCTCTGAAAGATCATTGTAAATCTGCAATCTTTTATTAGCACGCGTTTCCTGGAGAAGAGACAAATCATTCTATCTTATGTCCGCATGCACCTTTCCATCACCTTCAACGAATGTTTCCATAAATGTTAGAAAATTAAGGCGGAAACACATAAGTAGATCAGAAAGTTTTCACGGATGATAGCCTTGATACTTGCCTTTTTTGATTTTATTTAATTTTAACAACAATGTTTAACATTATTTGGTGTTTTAATACTTCCCGTTGTGTCAAATAAAGTGCCTCAACTATTAACATCCTGAATCAGGAACAAAATTGACTACTACTGGCACAAGTGCTACAGTGCGATGGCTATTGAAATTCCCTGAAGCTTGAACCGGAGTAGGAATGATTTTATTGTTTTCATTACTTCTCACCAAATGAACCAATCATTTTTTTAAAATTATAATGAATAGCTGTCTTTAAAAATACTAACGTGGCTTTTCCAAACAGGATAAACCTCATTCAATGTTGACCTCTTCACAACCTAATCGGAAATTAAAAATACACTTCTCAGAGAGTGGACCTCAGTGATTGTGAATGGAACCCCATCAGTTTGGATGTTGACACGTGTAGTCCGGTTGTCCTTTACAGCATGTTATGGTCAATGGCGGGGCTGTATTTTTCATTGTAGTAGATCCTTATGCAGGGTCCTTTCCAACAATCCAGCAGTACCAGCAGCCTGCAGTGTGCATTTAAAAAGTGTTTTGCAACACAGCTCAGAATCAAGACTGCAATCCCTTGTCTCCCTGAGAGACTGATGTCTCAAGATCAACGCAGTGACGGGAGTATTTCTCTGCAAAATGCTTTAAATTTACGTTGCTGAAGCGATCGGGTGTTGGTACGGCTCAATCCAGTAAAGAAGCATAACGTTTCCCTGCTTTTTCCGGGTCAGCACAGAAACAGGCCATTTGGTCCACCATGCATATTGCCAACTCTTTCATCCCATTTAATCTGCATTAGATCCACGGCTTTTCATGTATGCCTGGGCATTTCAAGTGCTTGGCTGACTTTATTTTTTGAATGCTCTCAGCAGACGTGTGATCCAGGTTGCCCCCCACCCCAGATTCCCTGAACTTTCCACCTGCACTCTCTTGGGTGGCAAATGGGAAATGACTCCTACTGCCATCGGTTTGAATTTAGCGATTTGCAGTCCAGAATGGATGTACAAAGAAAGACTTGCATTGTATGGCGCCTTTCATAATGTTGGGGGGGGGGGGGGGGGTGTTCTCCAAACTCGTTTCTAATTGAGAAAATGCGCCAACAACTATTAACATCCTGAATCAGGATGGTCCCAGAAAGAAGCAGATGAATGCTGCCCAGGGCATGCGGGGCTCCGTTCGTGCGATGGTGCATTGGGTTATCTCGCATCTTTTATTTTGCTGCCCGAGGAAGTCGTTGAAGGCGCCTTTGGAAAGACCAGTCCTGCAGAGCTCCCTCAGGAACTGTCAACTCGGAGAGGAATTGGACTCCAAGTCAACAGTGCAAGCCAAGATTGGAAGGGCAGAAATGACAAGTCCTAGATTGAGACGCGGGGTGGGTGGGGTAAATGAATCTCCATCCTGCCCAGTATCCTTAATGGACAGCACGGCATTATTTGAGCTCTCCCTCTGGAAAGCGGGGACGCGCTGTTGAGCTGACACAGCCTCCGAGGTGAGGGGAGAGTGGATGGAGCTTTCTATTGCCTGCGAGTGCGAGGCAGCCCATGCACCTTTAATTGCTGGCGCTATGCACTGACTCTGGGTGTTTACAGTAGGTGTCAGTAGAGGTTCTTGCCCAGTCGCTGCCGGGGCTCCCGTTCGCTGGCTGCGAGACACTGTCCGTCTGCAGGAGGACAATCTCGGTCGCTGTTTTCTTTCTCCCCCTTCGGAAATTCAAACTTCCCTCATCCGACTGTCGCCTTGAAAACAAGAGCTGAACTCTCAATAGAAATCCGACCAAGTGCATGCAACAGAGAGAGAGAATCTGGTTTGTTTTTAATCCGATCTGCGGTAGGAGCCGAATCCGAACCGTCCCTCAGCAGCAGTCGGACAGATCCCCGGCTCTCCCCGCTGGAAGGAGAGTGCAAGCACCCACCTGGAGATTGGACGAGGATGTTGGAGTTACGGCGAAGAGCGGGGCGACTGACCTCGAATCACACTTGAGTGCGAAAAAAGGGGGTTGGGTAACGGCCTGACCCCGCCAGGGGTAGAACTTGAACCCCCGAAAACATTAACCTTCCGTTGCCTTCTGCCCCAGCCCGCGTTCCCCCCCCCCCCCCTCCCCCTCCTCCTCCACCTCCAGCCTTGCCAGGCTGCTGATCAGATGCACCCATGGTCGATGCCAAGAGCAGGAACATGAAGTGTCTGACTTTCTTCTTGATGCTTCCAGAGGCGGTGAAGAAATCCAAGAAGGCATCGAAGGCCAGCCGGCTGCCAGTGTGCTACGAGATCCTCACGCTAAGGAAGAGGATGGCCGCGGAGATGTACAGCGCCAAGAAAGTGGCCGGTCCCAGCCTCAGTGTTCAAAGCCACCAGCAGAACCTCAACAACAACAACACCGTCCAGGGGAGCAACTGGCAGGGGCTGTACCCCACCATCCGAGAGAGGTAAGAGGAGGGGATCCCAACCCCTTCCGGACAAGGTTCCCGACTCCACAAGTCTCAGTGTCCCGCAGGTAACCAGACGCACCCCTGCGCCGGGTCGGGCTGCATTTTCCCAGTTTGTAAACTTGAAGCCTTGCCAATTTGCTCCATTGAATGATTGCACGAGTCTCGCCGCCCTGTCCGCAACTGCGACGGGACGAGTAACAAGGCTCGGTTGGATCTAAGGTGTTGGAGTTGAAAGGTTGCTTTTTTTTAATTGCCCTTTTTGGGTAGCGATGAAACAATGGGCACCGGTTGGCACCGAAACCCAGAAAGGAGCTGCTATATAAGGGAAATTGCTGACACTGGATGCATTTGTTTAATACTTTGAGCAGCGTCCAAATGTGAGAACTTGCTTTCAAATGACATGGCGAAACGGGTTAGGTTCTTTTTTGTTTGGATATGAAAACGGGGGTATTGGTTTTAACTTGAACCAAAACCCGATTTTGCTAAACTGGCAGCAGTTGGGAGGAGCCAGCTTTTAAACCTGCCCCCAGAGCGCAGAGGCTTCCCCAAATGGGCTGAAGTCCAGCAGCCATGCTCATTGGTGAACGGTGGGGAGAAAGTCCAATACTTGGTTGGCATCTTGAGTGGGTGAGGGAAGCTACCATTGGTTTTAAAAGGGAGCCAGACATGCACCTGCCTCTGTGGTACTAAAAACATAGTGGAGCAGTGGCTGTGTGGGAGATCAACAAGATTTGTGCAGGTGGTGGGGGAGGAGTGCAGCCCACAAAGGGGCTGAGGGAACTCAGCCCGTCATGCAGCATCCATGGAAAGCCATAGGCAGTCAACGCTTCAGGTCTAAGAAGGGCTCGGGTGAGAAACTACCTATGGCTTTCCATGAATGCTATGTTTCATCCAACACCTGCAGCAATGTGGCTCTGTGCTGGTGGGGCTCTGAAATAGACAGGGCAGACTCCATGGGTGGAATGCCTGGTTTTAATGTATCATGGTTAACAAGCATGTAGTGTTATGGAAAGGTTATTTCATAGAAGTCTGTTTGTCCTGCTGTATCCACACCAGCCATGAAAGAGCCACCCAGCCAAATACCAACTTCCAGCAACTGTAGCCCTTCAGGCCCTATCTCTTCAAGACTAAGTGCTTTTCAAATGCAATGAGGGTTTCTCATTTACAGGCTGTGATCTTCACTTCCCTATCATCATCTGGTTATAAGTAATTTTTTTTAAACTCTCCGCTAACTTTTCCACCAGTTAAGTGGGATGTAGTGGCACACATAGTGGAGCTGGCGCCTCACCGTGTCAGAGATCCTATTCAATTCTGACCTCAGGCACTGTCTGCGTGGTCCTTGCATGCTCCTCTCTGATTGTTTAGGGTTTCCCCCGGGTGTTCTGGTTTCCTCGCACCTCACGCAGACCTGCAGTTCAAGTATGTTAATTGCTCATTATAATTTGTCCCTGATGTGAAGGTAAATAGTAGCGAATTAATGAGAGCGTGCGGAAAATAAAGTGGGATGAGCGTAGTTAAAAAAAGAAAGTCTGCAGATGCTGGCAGCTGGGCAATACACAAAGTGCTGGAGAAATAGTAGCTCACGCAGGAATTAAAAGGTACCAAATGTTTTGAGCCTTAACCCTTCATCAAGAATCCAATTCTCCTTCCTGACAAACGATTTATAACCATATAACATCTAACAGTTTATGGCATGGAAACAGGCCATTTTGGCCCTTCAAGTCCATGCCTGAAACATTGCCTTTTTCCATACTTCACCCAACCCCAACCAACCAATTTTCCCCTGCAACCGCTGCAATCGTGTCTGCCTGTCCCGCATCGGACTTGTCAGCCACAAACGAGCCTGCAGCTGACGTGGACTTTTTTACCCCCTCCATAAATCTTCGTCCGCGAAGCCAAGCCAAAGAATATGGATACTGCGTGACCTGCTGAGTTTTTCCAGCACTTTTGTGTACTGTACTTAGGATTAACATAAGCTCAGTTGTTGTTTTGCACAGACTCAGTGGACTGAAGGCCTGGTTCTCTGCTGTCTCTCTATATGTCTCAATTTCTTTAAATTTATGTTTTTGACTCTCTGTTAAAGGAAACAGATTCTTTTTTTTTAAATTCTATCTAGGCACCTCATACTTTTATACACCACAATTTAGTCTCTCCTCAGTTTCCTCTGATCTCGAGAAAGAATCAGATTGAGCCTTCCTCATGCTACAATTTTGAAGTTCTGGCCACATTCTCTTAAATTTCCTCTGCTATATCTCAAGCACCATCACATATTTTATCTGGTGCTTAGAACTAGAACTGTGCACGGCACTCACAGTATGGGCTAACTAGCATTGAACAAACTCTGAACATAATCTCCCTGATCTTGTATCTTATATTTTGGCAAACAAACAAAAAGCACCTCATAGACATTTTAACCACTTTATTGGCCTACCCTCCTACCTTCAAGATTCTGTGGATGTACTCTGCAAGGTTGCTTTCTTTCTTCACACCGAACATATTGTCATCAGCTAGAAATGATATTTCATGGGGTTGGAACTAAATGTTGGGATGTGGATTGGGAAATAGGAAAGGCCTTGTTGGACTTCTTAGCTTGAATTAGGTTAAATGTTTGTGGGGACATTGCATTTGTCTGTGTAACATTTTCTTTTTCTTCTCTCTATCCCCACCAACTGCTGTAGAAATGCTGTGATGTTTAACAATGATTTGATGGCAGATGTTCATTTCTTGGTCGGACCACAAGGTGGGACCCAGAGATTGCCAGGACACAAGGTAAGCAGCTTTGTGGTGGGGTGGGGTGAAGGTTGGCCATAAAATTATTATTGAACATGTGTCAATATACACCTTGAAACAACTTATGTACTTAAAATACTCATTTATGTAACTAAAAGCAGCCATTTTACTAAAGATGTGGTTTTTTAAATATCACTTCTTTTTTTTGAGGCATAATGTTTGCCATACTTAATATTTCATGAAAAATTTTGAAAGAATATATTGAAATCAAGTGAACTGTATTTTTAAAATTCATCGGCTCAAAGAATGCTTCAGGTTTTTGGTTGGAAACTATTTTAAAATTTTGCACAAGATACATCGTTAAGGCCACAAGTATTTCAGCACAAATACTTGGAAAACCTATGTGTGGGGTGAATATATACTTGGTGTAAAGAGCTACATTTATTCTAAATCCAGCCTCGGAATGAATGGATGATACTGACCTTCATTACAGTAAGTTTTCTGCACTTCCATTTTCTATCATTGCTGAATAATCAAGACTTATGAAAATTTCATATGTACAGTATTCTGTAAATGCCTTTTATCTCAATGTATTGTCACATAAAGCATTGATGTTACCCCTTACATAATGCATTTCCAAATTAGAAGTAATATTTAAGGATAAATAAGTCCAGGGGGAAAATCAGAGCCTCTAAAATTTTCTCATCTTCTGCTTCTTGCTGCAAGTGTGTTGTAATTATAGCAAAAATGCTCATTTTCTCATCTACTGGGGTTGATAGAACAGGATTATCAGTTAAATCTTTTAATCCCATGCAAGTATTGCACTCAGTGTGTGTTGCTTGGCCTCACTCTCATTATATACTATGACCTATTTCACAGCTTTGTAACCATTGCAGAGTGATCAGGAATCCCTTTACATCAGAACCTAGGTCATCATCGAAATTTCTGATATGAGGGATCAATGGTCATGGTCGATCCTTAGGAAAGTAACATAGTGCTGCAAATTAGTTTATCATAGCACCAGATAAAACTACAATTCTATCTGCAGTTTCCTATTAATGCCTGGGGTGCAATATTTGTTTTTTTAAAACCAAAATGCAGACTTAGACCTTTGCAGATTGGTGAGCACTTATGTCAGAATGAAAGCCCTTTGCACTTTTGATTATAACTAGTCTTTTTTCCTCTTGAAGTACGTCTTGGCAGTCGGGAGCTCCGTATTTCATGCAATGTTTTATGGGGAACTTGCGGAAGATAAAGAAGAAATTAGAATCCCTGATGTTGAGCCTGTTGCTTTTCTCGCTATGCTAAAGTAAGCGCTATTTTCTGTTTAATTAGTTATTTTAGCTCCTTTAAATGAAAGAAATATTGTCCGTGAAAATGAGGAGTGTGAGTGAATAAAGACTAAATTATACTGTGTCAAACAGATCTCTGCTGTATCCTTGATAAAATGTAAGAGTTTCTTTAAAGTTTAGTCTGTTAATACTAGTCATGATATACAGTTGTTCAATTTTGTTGTTAAAATTTAGTAACTTAGAACACAGAAGACTTGGTTACTTTTCAAAATCATAGCCATGGCAAGCTTAAACACCACCTCCTATCAATCTTAAATTCATATTGTATAACTTATCAAAACATCCACCAATTAGGTAAAATTAAGTAACACCTCTCAAAAAGATAAGACACATAAAAGGATTATTATCAAAGTTTCATCGTGAGTCACTCACTTGAGGATTTATAGCAGAGATGGGCAAAAGCTTAGTCCAAAAGAGAGGTTTCAAGGTGCATCCAAAAAGGAAGAATAAGAGGGATGTGGAAGAGAGGGGCAGAGGGTGAGAGTGAGGTTGGCGTGGTAAGTGAAAGAGAGATGAAATCCAGACCTTAGGGTCTAATCAGTTTAAAATATCCTCCTACAATGACATCTGGTCAACTGTCCAAAAGAGTAGCAGTTTACTCAGCGAGAAGGACTTTTACTGACCTAAATGAATTTTCAGTTTCAAATGAAGAGTACAGTGACAAATTATATCATATTTTATATTAGGTATAGATATGTTTTTGGAAGAGTTAGATTGAGGCTTTTAGTGTAGGTCACAAACACTTCACAAAACAGATCTCATGTTAAATGGAAGAGCTCTGCTCGAATCAGACACTCTGGGTCCAGTGTCTTTGTAAAGACAATGGAAAGTGCTTAGCTGAAGGACTTCACAAGTAGGTGTTAATTGGACATGTTGTGGAATAATAGATTATTGTTTTGAAAACAATAGGTGCTGTAATCTGTCTGGATGCAGTTTGCTGTTCTAAGAAGGCCATGTGGTTTTGCAAGCACATGAGAGAGAGAGAGAGAGAGAGTGGGGTGGGGGGGTGGGGGTGGGGAGACCAATCAGGTTTTCTCTAAGAGAGAGAACTGGTTTCTGCAGCATGGCAAGCTGCCAACTTGTTTAAAACCCCATTTTGAAGACAGGTTGTGAGTTCTGAGTTCAGCCTGTTCAAAACCCTTGTAGTCCTGACAAGAGGAAATGGCTGGCGAGAGTGTTTCCCCTGAAATAAGGGAAACAAAAAGGAACCCTGTGGTTACCTGCAGAAGAAGAGGTTATCATTTGGAAAACCCTGATGGGGTAAGTTTATTTGGCAAGATACTGAAGTGGCTGATCGGAGGCAATCAGTTTGTGTGTGCCCAATGAGCAATGAATCTCTCTCTGAAACCATCAAGAACCTTCTTGAGTGTTAACCAATTACTTTTAAACACCAGAGCTTGGTGAAAATTCATAAATGTTAAATTCTGCACACAGTATAAGAATTGCCTGATACTGGTGAACTTGGAGGTGTGAGAAATGAGGTTGGACTGTGAATCAAAGAACTTTTCTGAACTTATACACCTTACCTACATGTGCGCTTAGATTTAGAAGGGGGTTAAGTTAGGTTAAATTAATAGTAATAACTTACAATTTGATCCTTTTTCATGTTTAAAGAAAATTTAAAAACTACTTTTGCTTAAGCAACCATTTGTCTTGGTGAATTTCTATTGCTGCTGGGTTTTTTAAAAAAGCATGTCGGTGAAGAAGTTAAGCAAAATAAAATTTTGTAAAAAAAAAAATCATGGAATATTCTCATTATGTGTTTCGGTATTTAGAATTTATATTGGTAATGAGTTCATTCCACAGGTGCTTGAACTTTGTATCTTAACTTCCCATGCAAATAGTAACTATTTTCAATGATTGGACCATGTACAGGCAACATTAATGTAACCAAACAGCACTATAATAAAAACATCTGAAAATAATTCTGACAACTGAGTGTCAATTCACACTCGGTTCTGTGTGCGCGCTTGTGTGTGTTTGTCAGAAAGAGAGAGATTTAAGCAACAAGTTACAGCAGATACCATCTCACTGGTTCTACACAAAATCCTGGAACACTTGGACAGCAAGGACACATACATCAGGATGTTCTTTATTGATTACAGTTCAGCATTCAACACCGTCAGCCCATCAAATCTAATCAGCAAACTTCAATACCTCAGTGTGCAATTGGATCCTGGATTTCCTCACCTTCAGACCCCAATAAGTACAGGTTGGGAAGATCATTTCCTCCACAATCTTCATCAGTACAGAGCAACACACAGTTGAGTTCTTAGGCCACTGCTTGCCTTGCTTTACACCAATGACTGATTTCAAATACAGCCCGCATTGTGGGCATTAGTGTCACCATCTACAAATTTGCTGCCGATACCACAGGAGGGGATGATGAGTCAGAATACAGGAGGGGATTGAAAACTTGGCTGAATGGTGGACTAACAAAAACCTCGCAGTCAATTTCACCAAAATCAAGGAGCTGATTGTGGAATTTAGGAAGAAAAAATCAGAGGTGTACAACCTAGTGATTATTGGGGGAATCAGAAGTGGAGAGGGTGAGAAAATTTAAATTCCTGGGGATCACTATCTTGGAGGACATACTCATGTCATTGTGAAGAAAGCATGACAGCACCTCTACTTCCTCAGGTGTTTGTGGAGGTTCCAAATAACATTGGAAACCTTGGCAAACTTCCACAGATGTGTAGTGGAAAGTGTACTGACTGGCTGCATCGTGGCCTGGATTGGGGGCATCCAGAAATCCATGCAAAAGGTAGAGAACCCATCCCAATATATCACAGGCAAAACTCTCACCACCATCAAGAAAATTAACATGGAACACTTCCTTCGGAGAGCAACACCAACCATCAAGGATCCACACCACCCAGGATATGCTCTGTTCTCACTGCTGCCATCAGGAAAGAGATATTGGTGCCACAAGACTCATGCCACCAGGCTCAGGAACAGTTGCTACCCCTCCACCATCAGACTCCTCAACAACCGATTCAATAAGAGACTAAGGACTCTTACTTTGCACATCATTTATTACTGCATATATTTTTCAGTATTGGACAGTCAGTTTGTTTACATGTCTTTATTTAATTTTCTCTATTTTACATAAGTATCTATCTTGAGTACAGTGTACAATTAGCAATGGGTAGAAATTCTGTCGCGCCCGCAGTAAAAAGAATCTCAGGATATCGTGTACGTACTCTGGCAATAAATCTGAACTTTGAACTTTAAACTTTATTCGCTGACAACATTTACATTTATATTAAGTTAAAAATGGGTCATATAATTTTCCCTGAGGTCTGGTAATTTAAAAAAGTTAGTGTACTTCAGGAATTTAGTGTGAACACAAGGTCAAAGAAAAGAAAATTCCATTCTTCAAAGTATTGAATCCTGAGGCATTGTGAGAATAGTTATTTTTGTTACAAACGAATGGGCCCTGGTGCTTGTGGGATTTGTAGTTGAAATGAAAAATACCGCAGATGCTGGAAATAAATACAAAAGATTCTGGAAATGCTCTGTCCAGACATCTCAAGGGAGAAAAACACATCATTTCCTTAGATGATGTTCATTGTCAGAATCACCTGGATTTCCGTTCAAAATGCTGCTTCATTGGACAGATGGATTTTGATAGGTGCATGTTTAATGGGTTAGATGGGCTTATAATGGATTGGGTACATGGTGGGGTGTAATCATGTGGTAGCATTGTGGTAGGGTGGATGGGTGTGTAGTGAGTTAGGTGGCCATATCGATGAGGTTGTAATTGGGTTTGGGATGTGGTGGGTATGGAGCTATTATGTTGGAATGTTTGCCTGATAAACCTCTTGTACTGCAGAAGCTATAACAAATATTTGAAAATTAGATGGCAAAACATAGCACATTAGTAAGATTTGTTTTTATTAATTGGCTTTCCTGTGGTATATTTATTTTAATATGTCACCATTTGTTAAATAACTTTCTATAGTTTGAAAAGTGGCTCACATTTCCTGCTTGGTAGTATTTTATAATAACTGCTTTATGTGGTCATACCAAATGCTTGTCTGTATAATTTTGGCACAGGCATTTACACTTTTAATTGAATTTTGCAACTTGTGCTGGTACTTATATCTCAGGACCCCAAACTTCTCCAGCCTGAGTCAGTCTCTCTCTTTCTCTTGCTTACACACATGCACGCACACACTTTGGACCCCAATTTCCATTTCAATAGAAGCTCCCCTCTTGGAAAGTGTTACGCGACAAGAAGAGTTGCACTTCGAGCATTTTCAACTCCTTTTGGTGTGAGTGGTGGGCCTAGTCAGTAGCCCCTCTTCACAGATCTGCAGTTCTTCAAAGACCTGACTTTATTCTATCCCTTTAAGCATGAAATTGTAAGATTAGTGAAAGAAGGCTTTGCATTCGTATTGTGTCTTTCACTCGCTTATGCTGTTCCTTAGCAACCCATGGCCAATATTATGGCCACTTGTGCAATTTAAGATTTAGCACCAATTTGCCCACAGCAAGCTCCCACAAACAACATTATGATAAGGCCAAAATCCCTCTTTCTTGATGCCCACAGAGGGACTTGTTGGTAGGATGCAAGAAATCATTCAAAACAGTAGTAAGAGATCTTTAGTAACCAGCTGGAGAGGACAAAAGAGGCCTTGGTTCAATTTCATTCTGATAGATGGCATTGCTTACAGCTCAGCAGTCCCTCATGACTGCACTTAGACAACAGCCTACTTTTTCTGAGCTTCAGACCCTAGAGTAGAATTTCTGTTCACAGTCTTGTGACTTAGGTGAGAGTGCAATTCACTGAGCCGCACTTAGTGAATTGGGGTGATTGGAAAGCAGCAATAATTGAGCGATAGTTTTTCACTAATATCTGGATTATGTTGGAATTATGTCTGCATCCAATCATGGGTTTAATTTTGTTTCAGTCATCCAACTGAAAGTAAGATTGCATTTTTGAGAGGCTTTCAGGAAGTCCTCAAGCAATTTGCAGCCTGCTCACCATTATTTAAAGAAACATTTTCAGCCAGTTTTGAAGGCAAAATCTAATGCCTGTGAATTGGAAAGCAACCCAAGCATTCAACAAAATAATATCAGGGCTACATTTCTCCTTTAATTCTGAGGCTTATTCAATCACTGGCAATAGAGCTGCCAATTAGTTGAGAGAAATGGTCTCTTTAGTCTCAGTGATATGATCTGAATTTACCAGAATCTATTCAGATTTTATGAAAATAAGTGGGATTTAAATTGCCCCAAACTGCAATCTGGGAAAATAAAGACTAGAAACTGATTGAATTGCATCCTTGCATTAACTATGCACATAAAGAGCACAAAATATTGTTTGGATATGTCTGTGTAAATCACTTTACCTTTTATACATTGCTAAAGCAAGTAGAAATAGTTCTGTGTGTCATGCCTGCAGATATTGATTGAGTCTGATTTTGAGTCTTGCCCCCAACAACTTCAGTCACGAGATGCAGAACAGAAAAGGTTCAATTTCTGCTTAACAAAAAAACTTTGGGGATTTAATGCAGTTTATAGATACCATCATAGGACACTGCAGAGTGGGTGGGGGGGGGCTCCTGCTTAAGTCACCAACTGTTAGGTTTTATCATGCGTCATTGATGCAAATTCACTTTTATGTTTAAAATCAATGAGTTCTATTTGTCTGGAAAGCTAACACTAAAGCTAAAGTGGTAAAAATAACAGAGAAAGCTGGAAATGCTTCACAGATCAAGCAGCTTCAGTGGCGTCTGGAAGACAGGGGATGTTTCAGGTCCAAGGTCCTTTGTCAGAACTGGACAAGAGGGAAGCATGTCTTCAGGAGAGAGGGGAGAGGTGAAGAGAACAGAGGGGAAGGTCTTTAACAGAGTACAAACCATGGTTGTCAAGGTAACAATTACTGTAAGAACTGGCTGTCAGAGCAAAATGATGCTGAATCAAGGTGAAATGCAGGTGACTCCTCATCCTCCCCCATATTATGCGGTTGAGGTTACAAAAATCTGCCCTTACAGAATTCACAAATCACAACCTGAAATTTTAGGTCTGGAATAAGATTTGCTCTCACAGAACTTACATGAAAAACATAAATAAATAAATCAACAACAGAAAAAAGAATTAACTCGTTTCAACTTGAATTTCTTGATGTTTGCACAGGTGATGTGGTTTTGTGTCTAAAAAAAATCATGATGTGGCTGGTTTTTTGAATGATTGCAAGTTGCCACTCCCAATTACCCTTAAATGCGGATCATCTGAGTCACGAATTGAAGCAGGAAGGTAAAGCCACATCTGCAGGAAAGGATGGAGGGTTACCTGGAATTATTGAATTCAATATTAAGTTTCGAGAATTCTGATGTGGGTAGTCAGAAGATAGGTGCTGTTCCTCAAACTTAGGATAGATATAGGAGCATCATAGGAGTCTGAAGGTATAGATACCAGAGTGGGACAGAGATTAAAGTGACCTGGAGCTAATGTTTCAGATTCGTCGCAGTGGACTGAATGGAGGTGCTCTGCAAAGTGACGGGCCTATCTACATTTAGTTTCTGCAGTGTCATGAAGACCCCCATCGCGAGCACCAAATGCAGTACAATAAATTGGAAAAAGTGCCTGTGAATATCTGCTATACCCAAAAAAAGTTGTCAGGGTCACTGGATAGTGGAAAGGCAAGAGGTAAAAAAGGACCAGTGTTTCATCTCTGCAGTCGAATGGGAAAATGCCATGGGATGTTGAGTTGTTACGGAGATAGAGAGTGCACCAAGGAGTTCTGATGATAATGATCTCTCTGGAATGCTGTATTTAGTAAAATATTCAATTTGGTGTTAATGAAATGATCTCCACAACACTGGAGAAACCAAATCCAGATTGGGTGACCAATTTGCAGAACATCTTTCAGCCCACAAGGTTAAATCTGAATTTTCATTCACCTGTCACATGAATTCTCTGCCCTGTCCCAGACTGGCCTTTCTGTTGTCACCCTCTTATGTTGCAATGTTCAGCATAAAGTCAAGGAAAACCATCTAATTTTCCAACCAGCACATTACATGTACATTTCCTAGCAAAAGTAGCCAACATACTGAAGAACCTATCACACCCTGGATGCACTCTTCTTTTTAACCTCATCGAGGAAAAGGCTTAGGCATGTGAAAACATGTACTAATGGGCCTAAAGACAGGTTTATCCCCATAGCCACCAGACTCCTGAATAAACCCCATAAAACTGCAATCATGTTGTCCTTGCTTGGTGCTAATTAACCATTGCGGTCTATACTCTGTAAATTGTGGTCTTTACACTGCTGTATGAATGTTAGAGGTAAAGTGTAAGTCTGCTTGCAGAATGTCCTTTCTCACTGTATGAGGAATTTGGGGGCAAATAAACACGAATGAGTAGTGAATGTTTGGAATTCTCTAACCAGGGAAGTGGTTGAGGCTGCCTCATTAAACATATTTAAGATTCGGTTAGATAAATTTTTGCATGATAGAGGAATTAGGGGATATGGGGAGAAGGCAGGTAGGTGGAGTTAGGTCATAAATTAGATCAGCCATGATCTTACTGAATGGCGGAGCAGGCTCGAGGGGCCATTTTTGGCCTACTCCTGTTCCTACTTCCTATGTTCCTATGAACCGTGGGATTTAAGATGGAATTGAACAGCATCAACTCCTTTTTTCATATATTCAGCTGTACCTTCCCGTTCTGTTGCATCATTTTGTTCCAACTGCAGTTTTAAAAGGATTATTGTGATATCTTTAGTCTTCATCCCATCACAGATATTCACTCTGTTCTCTGCGTTCCTTTCCCTCACCACAAAAGAACATTTAATTTGCCAATTAGATAATGAAGGAGCCCAGGCCCAGAGCATTGATTATTTTTTTTATCACCAAACTTATTCTGCTTGGCTTTGGGTCTATTTCAAGTGTTTTCTGTTTTTCTTTCATATTTCCAGCATATGCAGTGTTTTTTTTTTGCAGCAATAAATGTGAAATACAAAGAAACAGAAAATGCTTGCAAAAAAATCAGCAAATAAAGCAGTTCCGATTTTTGTTCCCATTAATTAAAGTGGTAGTGTGACGACAATACAATTACATTGGCAGGTAAGATTTGGGTGGGGGAGGTGTGCCCAGTGGCTGATTTTGACTGAACTTCATTGAAAGTGCAGCAGACGCACATGCAAGGCATTGTGTTCGCACTCAGGTTAACAGGTTAGCCCTAATCCAGCATGAATTCCTCTAATTCTCAGTTGTGCCTTCTGCAATGATATTCCTACTATTCATTTCATACTAGACTTCCAGGAAAAATCTTCTTGTTTCCAACACTCCATCATTTATGGATTGGTAATGTTAAGACTCTTGATATCCAAGAATATATTTTCATCTAAGATAACCAGCTTTGTACTTATTCTCTCTGTCTCTTTTGAGTTACTGCCCTTCCCATATCTCCCAGCAATTAACAACATTTTTCGAGTGTGCTGACAACATTTTCACTCTTAGATTCTTTTCTCCCCCGCCACCCCCCATCATCCGTTTAACATGTGGCACCCAGGGTTGTTTACAAGATTTCAGCTTGTATCCTAAGTTTCGCAATGTTATATCAAAACTCTCTAATCTTGGACTGAATTGGACCTGGAAATAAAAGATTGACACCTGCAGAAGGGTCTTCAAAATGGTACAAATCCAGTAACCTGCAGTGACGATAGCCGGTTGTCCCTACCCATCGTGAGCCCACGAATGACTCCAGTCCTAAATCAATAAAGCTGAATTTTTAAAGTAAACCTTCAGGTGTATTCTTTCTGAATACCCAAACACATTTCAAGTCAAGTCAAGTTTATTGTCATCTGATTGTACAAGTACAACCTGATGAAACAGCGCTCTCCGGTCCTCGGTGAAAAAACATGCAGACGCACAACCAGAATAACATACATACAGGAAAATAATACATATGCAGGAAAGCATATTTCCTGGGCAGCAGTGGGGACGTCAGGCTCTCTACAGAAGCAAGAATGTCGAGCTCTTGGCAGGGGTCAATATTGACCATTTTGGAGACTCCTAATATGTTTTTTTCATGTAACTTAATGTCACTATTCTATTCAATGAAGGGTTAGTTAGTGGAGGCTTATAGTAGGGGAAGACTTCAGTGATCCTCTCTGCCACTCTTATGGTCCCAATGGATTGACCTCCGATCCATTTCTCTACAGCAACTGGATCACATTGTTATACAGTTGGCCAAGATGCTCTTGATAGAGCTCCTATAGAAAGTTTACATAATGGTGGTTGGTAGCCTTGCCCGCTTCAGTCTTTTCAAGAAGTGACATCACTGTTGCACCTTCCTGACAAGTGAGGAGATGTTTGTCCAGTATAGGTCACTAGTTAAGTGAACTCCAAGGAAATTGGTGCTCGTCACTCTCTCCACTACAGAGTTGTGGAGGGTTTATATTAGTTTTACTTTAATGCTTTCAGAATTCCTCATTGGAGAAGGGGGAAGAGAATAATCGTGCAGTGGTTAGAAAATGAAAAAGAACCTGGTTGTCTTAGATTTTTTTTTACATGACCGCATTTTGTCATTTCAAGCAAGAAAGTAGAATTAACAGAGGTTGTCTTTGCTGCTACTGGTTGCCTTTTTAGGTTCTATGCATAGCTTCAAACCACAAAGGAACAGATTGACTGGAAGTTAAGATCGGGAGAGATGTAAATCAGCCTGTCGACTCGCTGTCACCTGGCTTACACTGTCACACAGCCTTGATTTGCTTCCAAGTGTTAACGATGTTCAATTAAAAATAGGGTTGTCATTCTGATATTGTAATGTGAAGCCTTTCCTTTAATGAATAGGCCAAGTGGGAAAGATTAACTATTTTGACCAGAGCAGCAAGAAGGATGTGAGGAAAGACTTGTACAGAGCATGGCTTCAATTTTGGAACCCACAAACCTCTCTAATGATGATGGGAAGAGAATCAGTTAGATTGAGAAGGGAATTGGAGAAGCATTTGAAAGAGGGGGTGGGGTGGTGAACACATGTGGAAAAAGCAGGGAATTAAACTGAAGGGATTTCTGTGTTAGGAGTCATACTTGATGAGCTGGTTGGTTCATTGTGGCCCTGCTCTAGGTCATAAATATGAGGACATTGGAAAAGTACAGCACAGAAACAGGCCTTTTTGCCCATGATATCTGTGCTGAACAGGATGCCCAAATGTAGCTGCTTGAACATGATTTATATTCATGTGTCTATCTGGGAGCCTCTTAGACAGTACTATTGTATCTGCTTCCACCACTACACCTGGGAGCCCGTTTTAGGCACCCAGTGCTCTTTGTGTAAAAAAAACACTTCTGCACACCTCCATTCAACTTTGCCCCCTCGCTTTAAACGCATGCCCTCTAGTATGTGGTATTTTTACCCTGGGAAAAAAATATTCTGACTGACTATCCTATCTTTGCCTCTCATGACTTTATAAACTGCTGTCAGCTCTCCCCTCAGCCTCTGATGCTCCCTAGAAAAGTTTGTCCCAGTTTTCCCCACAGTTGATAACAATCTAATCCCAGCTGCATCCCTTTCTAAAGCATCCATATTTACCCTGTAATGTGGTAACTAAAATAGTGCATGGTATGATCCAAATAACTCCAAGTCATGATATTAAGCAATTAAAGTACAATCTTAAATCGAAATAAAGGAACTCCTGTTCTTGGTTCATTGTCACCTCATCTTTATTTCATACTCATCCTCCGTCTATTCAACTTTAATGTTAAGGTTTGATCTGCCATGAGAAACGATCTTCCACGAGCAATCCAACAGGTCAAGTCTTAACATTCATATAAAGTAGAGAAGGAGTAAAATTACAGAGTTTAGATTTATGGAGCTGTCACTGTGAGCTGTTATCCCGAGCTATATCTGAGTGTGTGGAAGCTTGGCCTTTGCTAAGGGGAGTTAAGTGCCAACCACACTGTTGAGGGTATGAATCTGCACTAATTTTTATGAATCATCACTTGTCTCTGGGACAATATTGAACCAGATGGGTATTAAGAACAATATAGTAGTTTCCTGTTTATCTTTATGGATAATAGTTTTTAATTGCAGGTTTATTTAATTTAACTAAATGTGTTAATTCAGTGGGATTTGACTCATGTCTTCTGATCATACGTCCAACCTCTGAATAATGTATTCACTTCACCGCTATGCCAATTAATTTCCTCTACCCACATTCTGCATTTTAGAGTTGAGTCATAAACATACTTGGTTTAATGTGGGTAGAAACCAAAATGTTAAAGCTGTTTTCCCACAGCCAAAGATAAAAGACTAAAGAACAAAATCAATAATGGCTAATATGCAAAAGCATGGTATGCATTGAATGGACAGTGCCAAATAAATATCCACACAGCAGATGGGCAGGGAACTGAACATTGTCAAGCTCCTCCGTAAGTCTCACAACTATTAACACGAGGCGCAGAGGATCAAGACTTCAGTTGGCCTGATGTGTAGCTTTCCAGTTTAATTAATTACTATTAATCAAGCTGCAAAGCTTCGGACTGTAAGTCATTACAGGGGACCATTAAAACAGCCAAGAATATTTCTGGAGTCTCCTTTTCCTCAATTGACATTCACCAGGAGTGTCGGTTAAAAAGGGCTCAAAGTATTATTGAGGATTCCTAACATCCAGCACACAGGATCTTTGATCTACTACCATCAGGAAGGAGGTATAGAACATCAAAATCAGGACTGCCAGATTAGGATACAGCTTCTTCCTGCAGGCTGTGAGATTGATGAACGGTATCCTGTGATCTCATAAATGAACAGAGTAAATTATTCCAATATATTTCTATATATTTACTTTCGGTTATATTTTTTATGAATGTATATGATTATTATACACTGTGCATTGTGTATATACTGTGGACTAGAAAAAAATTCTGTTTCATCTGGTTGTATTAAGTACAGTCAAATGATAATCAATTTGAACTTGAACTTACCTTCAACCAGTGCAGCAGAGAAACCAAAAGGTTTCCAAAGGCCTTTGGAGGCTGAAATCAACAGGTCACCATTTAGTTTGTTTCAAAGGATCTGTAGTGAAGGGTGGGTAAGCAATTTTGAGATGTGAATGAGCCATGATCTAATGGATCAATGGAGCAGGTTGTAGAAGGAGCTACATTCAATTTCCTCTTACAACGAGGCTGGACAAGTGACTGATGTGGTCTCTAATTCCATTAGTTTCAAGATAATCATGGAAAAAGATAGAACTGGCCCATAAGTTGCTAAATTGGGGCAAGACTAATTTTGATAGCACTCCACAGGAACTTGCAAAAGTTGATTAAAAGAGAGGCTTTAATAAGTGCAACAGTGAGAGTTCAGGGATAAAATATTCCTGTTAGAATGAAGGGCAAGGCTGGCAGGATCGGGGACCCCTGACTGACAAGGAATTTTGAGGCTTTGGTTAGGAAAAAATGAGAAGGCATCTGTCAGGTATAGACAACTGGGACCCAGCAAATCCTTTGAGGAGTACAGGGGATCTAGGAGTCCACTTCATAAAGGAAACTAAGATGGCAGGAGGGGATGTGAGATATCCATGGATGGAAAGTAAAAGGGGAATCCTTGGACATTGTAACAGTATATTAAGTATAAAAGAGTGGCTTGGGAGAGAACTGGCACCCTTAAGGATCAATGTGTGCAGCCATAGGAGATGGACCAAGTCTTAACAGAATTAATACTTGTCCATTGTGGAGAAGGACACAGAAGGGAGTGAGTTCAGGGAAGTGATCACTGACATCCAGAAGTATCTCAACATTACAAAGTGGAAGATGTTGGTGATGTAGAAACTCGGAAAGGTGGATAAATCCCCAGCGCCTGACCAGGTGTATCTTAGGACATTGCTGATATTAATGAGGAGAATGCTGGGGCCCTGGCAGAGATTTTTGTTGTCATGGTAGGGTACCAAATGATTGGAAGATGGATCGCATATGTTTATTTATGAAAGGCCACAAAGGCAAGCCAGGGAAGAACAGGCCAGTGAGCCAAACAGCAGTGGTAGGAAAATTACTGGAAGGGATTCTGAGGGTCAATGGAAAGACAGAACTGATTAGGGGTGGTCAGCATTATCTTCTTCATTGGAAATCATATCTCACAAATTTGAGTTTTTTGAAGCAGTGGCCAAGAAGATTGACAAGGCTGACATTATCTACATCAACCTTAGCGAGTCTAACAAGGCCCCACATATTAGGCTAGTCTAGTAGATTAGAATACTTGGGATTCAGGGTGAGATAGTAAATTGTAGGTGTAAGGAGTTAGAGAATGTCAGTGGAGGATTGCTTTTCAGATTGAAGACCTGAAACCAGTGGGTTGCGACAGGGATCAGTGTTGCCCCCTTTATTGTTCATCATATCTATCAATGACTTGAAAGAGAATGAAGGTGGCACGATTAGTAAATTTGCAGGATGAAACCAAAACTGGCGGTATAGAGGACTGTGAGGAAGATTGAATAAGGTTACAGCAGGATGTCAATCAACTGAGTAGGGGAATGGCTGATGTAATTTAATTGAGACCAGGACAATGTGGGACATTAACCAGGCCGGAATATACACATTGCAATTTTACAGGGACTTGAGTTCTAAGGCATGGGACCTTTTATCCTGGACTGAAAGAAGCTAATGAGTGAACTTTATAGAGGTTTACAAAATTATAAAGAGCCGAGATAGGATAGATTATATCCCCAGGATAGTGGAGTCCATAACTGGAGGACATATGTTTAACATGAGAGGGAAAAGATTTAAGGGGCAAGTTTATCATACAAAGGGTGGTGGGTGTATGGAACAATCTGCCAGACAAGATGGTGGAGGCAGATTCAACTACAATGTTTAAAACAAATTTGGACAGATACATGGTTGGGGAGTTTAAGAGGGATATGGGCAAAACACGTGCAAATGATATTGGGTTAGATTCTAAGCATCTTGGTTGGTGTGGACAATTTGGCTTGAACGGTGTGTTTCCTATTTGTATCTCAATGAAGGCGTTGAGGTTTGGAGACTCAGGAAAGAGGAGAAACGTTAACCAGCCACTAGAGAAGGTTTCGTTCAGAGAGATCAGGCCCCCTTTGGTAGGAATCAGTTTTGTTGATAGCTGCCACATATGGTGTCTGAACAAGGAGTGGCACGGTTAGTGTGGCAGTCAGCACAATGCTATTTCTGTGCCAGCGGCCCAGGTTCAAACCTGCTGCTGTTTGTAAGGAGTTTGCACATTGTCCCCATGTCCACATGAATTTTCTCTGGATGCTCCAGTTCCCTCCTACGTTCAAAAAGTGTACAGGGTTTGTAGGTTAATTGGTCACACAGGTAGATTTGGGCAGCTCAGGTTCATGGGCCAGAAGGCCTTGTTACCATGCAGTATCTCTAAATGAAACAAAAGAGTTTTATTATCTTCTTTCTCCCATGGCTAGTCATTGCTAGTTAAACAATGAAGTCTGCAGATGCTGGGGTTGAATGTAATGCAGAAAAGTGCTGGAGAAACTCAGCAAATCACACAGCATCCATAGGAATTAAATGGTAAATAATGTTTCAGAGCTGAGGCCTTCATCGGGTCTATGGTCAGTCATTGTTTGGTCTATTTTTGCAGGTACATTTACTGCGATGAGATCGAACTGGCTGCCGACACGGTCCTGGCCATTCTCTATGCCGCCAAGAAATACATCGTTCCTCACCTGGCTCGAGCCTGTGTTAACTTCCTGGAGACCAGTCTGAGTGCCAAGAACGCATGTGTGCTGCTCTCCCAGAGCTGTCTCTTCGAGGAGCCTGAGCTGACCCAACGCTGCTGGGAAGTGATCGATGCCCAAGCCGAGCTGGCTTTGAAATCTGAGGGTTTCTGCGACATTGACTACCAGACACTGCAGAGCATCCTGAACAGGGAGACCCTCAACACCAAGGAAATCACCCTGTTTGAGGCAGTGTTGAACTGGGCAGAGGAGGAATGCCAGCGGCAGGAGCTGTCCACCAGCATCGACAACAAGCGCAAGGTCCTGGGCAAGGCCCTCTACCTGATCCGCATCCCGGCCATGTCATTGGATGACTTTGCCAACGGGGCGGCCCAGTCTGGGGTGCTGACACTCAATGAGACCAATGACATCTTCCTGTGGTACACAGCGGTTAAGAAGCCCGAGCTGGAGTTTGTGTGCCGGCCTCGCAAGGGCCTGGCCCCACAGCGCTGCCACCGCTTCCAGTCATGCGCCTACCGCAGCAACCAGTGGCGCTACCGGGGCCGCTGCGACAGCATCCAGTTTGCCGTGGACAGGCGGGTCTTCATCGCTGGCTTTGGCCTATACGGCTCCAGCTGCGGTTCGGCTGAGTACAGTGCCACAATCGAGCTGAAGCACCAGGGCCACATCCTGGGCCAGAACTTCAGCAAGTTTTACTCAGACGGATCCAGCAACACCTTCCCTGTGTGGTTCGAGCACCCAGTGCAGATTGAGCCAGACACTTTCTACACGGCCAGCGTGGTCCTGGATGGCAATGAGCTGAGCTACTTTGGTCAAGAAGGGATGACTGAGGTGCAGTGTGGTAAGGTCACCTTCCAGTTTCAGTGCTCGTCGGACAGCACAAACGGCACAGGTGTGCAGGGGGGACAACTCCCAGAGCTCATATTCTACGGCTAAAAGACAACCCACGTTGGAAAGCCCTCCAATCCCCCCTTCATTCTCCCAAGTGTGACCCATGCAAATCACACAATCAGACATGTACAACTGAGAAGATGTCACCCTATAGTGGCTGAATGTGCTTTCCAGACCAATCCCACTTTCCAGCTCTCAGTCCAAAGTTTTGTAAGTTACCGCACTTCTAGTATGTATCCAAGTACATTGGAGGCTTTTTTTGCCTTGGAATGTGCACAGGGGAAGAGGGCAGGTGGGGGCTGTCTCCCTTTTCCAGTTGAAAAGCACATTAAGAAAGTATGCATATGTAGAGAATATGCCTGTTTAGTGTGCCTATACAAAAGTTGTCAAAATACATTCAAGTTTTTTGTCACATTTTTCGAAAATGCAGTGATAGAGGTTGTTTTACAAGTAGACAGTAGAATAACAAGATGGGCACAGAATTTAAAAAGTGGAGAGTTACAGAGAAAACTTATTTGAAATGGAGTAAAGGCAATATAGTTTTACTATTTTGGGCTTTGTTCAAGAGACTGATAATGGCAAGAAAGCACACACCCTTGCCTTTCTGTCTCATTCTTTCAGGCAATTAATTCCATATCCCAGCATGTTTAAGTAAGATATATTCTCCTCTAATACATTTGCCAATCGTTTTCAATCTCAGTCCCTATTTTGATCTCTCAAACACTCAAACCAAGACCTTCTTTCTTTATTATGCCTCTAATTGAATCTCCTCTCATCCTCTTTGGTTCTTATCTTGCCAGTCTTTCTAAACAGTTAAAATGTAGCACGTTTTACAAATTGATGGTCTCTTGATCAAGTTTAATCTCCATCAATGTGCAGCCCAATGTTGTTCCAAAAGTAATTCTGCCTGTTTCCCTTTTCTGCACCACAATGGTTTATTTAGGGAAGGATGGGAAACAGTTCAGGTTGATTCCTGAGCTAAAGGTGGTTACATTGAATGTATGAGCAGCTTGAACCTGTATTCATTCGAGTTTAAAGAACCAAAGGTGTTCTTATGGAAGCAAGCAAGTTTCTGTGTAATGGCTTTGGGGCGGAAGTGCAGACAGAGAGGATGGAGCATGTTTTCCTTTCTGGCGTAATCTATATCCAGGGAACATAGTGTTAAAAGGGGTAATCTTTTCTGTCAGTGGGTGGTGAATCATTGAAATGCTTGCTTCAGGGAGTCATGGAGGTGAAGTTGTTAAATCTATACAAAACTGAGGTGGACAGATGTTGGTTAATCAGTGAATTTAATGTTATGAGGAGCAGGGAAAAAAGTGGAGCTGAGACCGATTAGATCAGCTCTGATCTCAATTAATATTGGAACAAACTCAAGGCACCATGTGGCTAATTCTGCACCAATATTTACAGCCAAACTGTAAAAAAATTAGGTAGTATACCCATTGCAAATAATGTTGGTAATATTACATTCAGGTATTCACTAACATTCACACATTCATCAACGAGGGTGAAAAATACTAGAATGTACACGTAGTAATGGATTGCCTGAGAAATTTGGATACTGTAGCAGAATGGACTGAATGATCCAGCTTCCCTTTCCTCTGTCCCCTGCAGAGCACCAAAGTGAGAACAACTATAAAATTCTCCATTTGCACTTGCCATAGTAAGTTGAAACTAGATCGCCTTTTAACAGGCTGCAGAAATATATCAGAAAGTAAATTCAGCTTCGTTGCTGCGAAGACTATACAATAGTAGAGCAGTATATCTCAGACTGAAAAGCAGTAAACAGTTTTAAGACATGCAAAGGCAAGAGAGGTTAACAGCTGAATGAGTGGTTTTATGGACGCTCGTGTCATGCTGAATAGAAGTTGAAGGGGGATAACTGTTCACTTTTCAACTTTATAGCCGCTGGTCAGAAGATAGACTATTAATCAGCAAATCAGGAAGTTCTGGGTTCAGGTCATACTACAAAATCTATAGTATAAGATCCAGACTGACTCTGTACTTAGGAAGCATTGAGCTGCCAAAGGGATAGTCTATTGCACAAGACATTAAATTGAGGCTTTGTGAGATTTCTCAAGGAGATGTACGTGATACCTCAATGCTATTTGGAGAAAGAGCAGGGATAATCTCCCTAAAGACCTGTCATAATCCATTATTAAATCCTCCAGTCATGGTTACATCACTGTGTGTGTCCTGATTGGACAAAGTTGGTTACCACATTTCTGAGATTTCAGGAGTGATTGCAGAGGTTGAAAGGTGCCACATTCTCAACTGAGTGTTCAGGAGTAGGTCGTGTCAGAATTGCTGGTTTCCACCAATATTCCCTGTTACTAGAAACATTCTCAGTTTTTCCTGTAATTTTGGGGAATGAACCAAACTAGTAACAGTGATAGTGGGAAACATATTCTTTGCTTCCAGCTCACCCCTGTCCGTGAAAATTTAATGAGGAAAGCAAAGGAACAATACCTACTTTGATGTCAAAGCGTGGACCTGAAACATTCCATCTGTTTTTCTCTTCACAGATGCTCCCTGATCTGCTGTTTCTCTCCAGCATTTACCTTTGTTTCTCACCAGTATTTACTTCCAGTTTACTTGAGTCAGTCTATCGACCAGTTTGATTATTTTGTCAATGAGCTCAGAGAAAGAAAACTGTAAATCAATTTCGCAAGAAAATGTTTTTAATTACAGGAAATGCATCTCGTCTTCAGAGCAGTTTAGCAGATCAAAATTGCTAGTTGTGTGCTTACTGAATTGTGTGGGAGGATGAAAAGACAGCAGAAGATGATGAACTACAGGAGACTTAATCAGGTTCCAAGAGTCCTTCATACAATGCAAATGAACTACTACAATTAGTTTGGCTACAGTTTTTAGACCCTGATAATTAAGAGTGTTCAAGGTTTCTGATTCCTTTTGTTTTCTGGCCTCTGGTAATGCATTTTTGATCACTGAGCAAGGTATAAGCAAATGAAAAGATATAATAAGAGTCCCATCAATTTAATTGGTTTTTGAAAAACTGGTTAGCTCATCACACTGTCACATGAAGCAAATGTCTGGTGATATTTGGGATGGGCTTTTTTTGTAGTCCCTGTTCAGCGATTGCTAGTTTAGAGGTCACAGAACCATAAAACACTACAGCACAAAAACAGACACTTCAGCTCATTTAATCCATGCTGAACTGTTTATTCTGCCCAGTTCCATTGACCTGCACCTGAACTATAGCCCTCCATACCCCTCCAATCCATACATCTTTCCCGGTTTCTCTTAAATATCAAAATCAAACCCCATCCATCACTCTGCTGACAGCTTATTCTACCCCTTCTCAGCCCTCTGAAGAATTCCTCCTAATATTCCCCTTAAAGATTTTTATCTTTCGTCCTTAACCCATGTCATCTCATTCTTGTCTCACCCAAACTCTGGAAAAATTCTGCTTGAATTTACCTATCTGTACCCCTCATAATTTTGTATACCTCTATCAAATCTTCCCTCATTCTCCAAAGCTCCAGGGGATAAAGTGTTAACCTGTTCAACCTTACTCTATAACTCAGCTCTTCCAGTCCAGGCAACATCCTTGTAAACTTCCTGTAGGTGGGTGACCAAAATTGCATACAATACTCCAAATGTGATCCAGTTGGATGGTCCAAGATGTTTAGAGGAATGGATGCTGGATAAAAATAAACCATTTTCCCCTCATAGGCAAAGTTCAGAATGATTGACCATGAATTTAAATTTGAACTGGGGTCTTCATGTGTGTTGGGATGTCTGGAAGCACTTCACCACACAAAGAATGGAGGGACTCTGGAAAACTCCCACCTTTGAGCTCTTCACCCTCTCCCATGCCCAACACCTCTCCACTCAACCCTGCAACCTCTATCAAAAATTATTCAAACTTCATAAATCATTTAAAAATTCCAAAATGAAAACTTTTTTATTCAGCAAGGGTATGAAGAGTTATTGAACCAAAGCCATTGGACAGAGTTAAGATCCAAAGTAAATGATGGAGCAGACTGGTAGAGTCAGCAGTTTACTTCCAATAATCACGATCTGAACATAAGATTTTTCCATTACAATTTCCAATATAAGAATTTATGCTTCAATTATTAAAATTTGAATCTCTAAGATAAAAGACATTAAAATCAAAGAGGAGTATTTGAACATACTAGCTGGGCACAACACTTTGAGGAAAGATGTAAAAGCACATGGCTATCAGGGAAGAGAAACTATTTCCATGATTTTTTTGTTTGTTTTTTGAATGTGGACAACATTGGCTGAGCTATTATTTATTGCCAATCCTCAATGGCAACCTGAATTGGGTGTCCTGTTCCTGAGCACAGAGCATCAATCCCATTCATTTCATTAGAAAGACTGGGACAGAAGCTTAGGAGATAATGCAACTGAGATTTTTTTAAAGATGATAAGCAATTTTGAAAGAGTGGACAAAGAAAATTGATTATTTCTGGTGAATAGTCTAATAACTAGATAACACTGAGTATTGATTACCAATCTAAGTTACTGCCCAAAGATGCGGAGGGTAAATTTGGGGAATTTTTTTCATGCAAGGGAGTAGTCAGGATCTGAAAGGGACTGCCTGAAATGATGAAAAGTTGAAGCTAATTCCATAAATAACTATAAAACAAGTTGAATAGGGAATTGAGGAAAGCAACTTACAGAGTTATGAACAAAAGATGAGGCCAATGAACTAAGCATATCTGCTCTTTCAGAAAGCAAGACATAGGCTTTATGAGCCAAATAGCCTCCTTCTGTGTTGTAGATTTATATCATTTCACAATCAATTTTTGTGGAGAATTTTGAGAGTTTTATTCAGCACATTTTCAAAGCCAACATTCGTTAAAAGCACTGGAAGGCAAATGATAAAATGGTGGCAGTAATTAATGAGAACAGACAGTGGCTACTGATTTAGCTCCTCTGTCCCAATTATAAATAGCATTTTCAAAGTCTAATGCGCATAATGTGCTCAGCTGACAGAAGTTGTGAAATCAGGTCAGATTCTCTTGAAGTTGTTTGGTAGGGTCATTATGAACCAGCATCAAAAAGTTGTGGTGCCACGTAGGACAACCAACTCTTTTAATCTGTGTGATTGAAATTGTAATGCAGTCACTTCCTTTGGCAAAAGATTCAAAATCTTATAAATGAGTTAGTAGATTCAATCACAGAATTAAAGAATGGCTGAGAATATGAGGAGGAGGGCATTCAGCCATTCAAACATGTGCCAGGGGTTTAAAAGGAGCAGTCCACATGGGTCCTCGTCACTTCCAGGCTTTTATTTCCCTTGCTCAGATATTTATCTCATTATTTTTTTAAAAGTTACCTGTTATTGTAAAATTTAGAATGCAGACGTAGCTAGTGATGAGGAATGGAATATTTGCTTTTATTGCAAGTGTAGGGAACAACCGTACAGACCAGTGGTGAGGCCACACCTGAGTAGTATAGGTAGTTTAGCACTGGGCTCTTGATAGATAGGCTGTTTCCCCTGATGTGAGAAGCACAGAACTAGAGGGTATATCTTAGGATAAGGGTTTGGTTACTTGAGTTTGAATAGAGTAATTTCTTTTCTGAGTAAATACATAGAATTCCCATATTCTGAGAGCAAAGAATTCTGATAGGTTTTCAGAATATTGGGGGATATAAAATACAGTGGGGCAGGATGAAATGTGAAATTGAGGCCAAAGATCAAATCCTCTCTCGTCTTGTTAGATGGCAGAGCAGGCTCAAGGGACCACATGGTCTACCCATAATACTATATGTTATACTGACACATTTATCTCCATTCTGGCCAGAGTATGTGGGGACACCTCAACTGCTTAAATTGAGTCTTGGCCATTCTTAGGAATAACAATTCCACATCATGTTTTAAAAGAATGTTGTCTTTCTCAGTGGTTCTCCCAGTTTTATTTTTAAACTATTATCTCAATGATACCATGTTTTAATTCAGAAGATCAATTGGTCTTTTCACATAGATAAGCTGTCAAAGTTAAACACCTTCCTTTTCTAATAATTGTTTTGAAGCTTTGCAGTAGATGTCATAGAATGTTTTCGGGAGTGCATCGCAAATTTGCTGATTATATTGCACCTCTGTTTTAGTTTGATTTGCAAACCATAACATTTCATACTTGAACAAGCATCTGGCTAGACCAGTGCTATTTCATCAGAAGGATTAAAATTTCTATGGACCTACTAACTGAAGTGGATTATGATTTCTTTTTATAAAAAAAATGGTAAATTCATAAAAATATTGTGGTTATTTACTTGATTTCACAGCTTTTTTAAAGAGAAACAGTCATTTGTTACTGCGTTGTATATTGCTCCTGTGAAAATGGTGAAGTAACAAATTTTATTTGTGCATCAGTCTGGCACTGTATGTTTCAGTGAAATCTATACATATCTATAACTAATACTGCTTCCCAAAGTACCTATTTGACACTGATTTATATAGTTTCATAAATTGTGGTTGGCAACTTAAGTTTTTGTGAAGATGATAAAGTACCTCAAGCTTGAAATTGTACCTTCACACGCTATAATGAAGCAGTTTGAATGTTGTTAGACAGATGAATGTGTATGATTTATTAAAACTTCAAAGGGAAAAAAGGAAACTGGTTCTTTTGTTTTCTACTGTAGGCCTCTAAAATAGTATATTTTTCCTTTGCTCATCTTTCTCTTTTCTTGGTACTTTGAAACATTTGCTTTGTGTTTACATGAAAAAAAAATTTCAAAGTATTTTCAGGGAGTCAGGATTTCCTTTTATTACTATTTATTTGTTAGAATCTAAATCCTAGAAAGAAAAGGTGTGTCACATCAATGAATGTTGAAACGTGTCCATTTGTGGCATACTCTCTGGCCTTGCAGTTTCCAGAGAAGGAAAAATTGAGAGAAGAATTTGCAGGACACTCTTGTGCTCCAGAAGTATTACCAATGGGATGTGTACAGGTCTGCTGCAGGGAGAATTTTAGAAACATTATCTAGTTTAAAGTCAATTATGGCAATAAATCTGATAGAACATATGAACATATGAATCTTTAGCCTCAGGGGCATTCTTTTTCTATTATTGGCCACACAAAGCCAAAGACAATATTGACGATGGGAATCGTATGTTGGATTGCTTGAACATTTCTCTAAAAGAGAGGAGAACACAGCAGTGCTGGTACCTGTTATTTGTGACCAGTTCAGGAAAAGTTCTGATGACAATTTATTTCAATTTCTTCCAGCAAGATTCCAACAGACCACACTAACCTATTAACTCCTCATTATCCAAGCTGCCAAACCTACTATGTTTTCACCTGGTTTAAATGAAGATGTTTCTTTCACAGAAATGTGTCATAACGCACTGTGGGGAACTCTTGAACATCACTTAGTTCTAACAACAATATGAACCCTGGTTCTGGAACTCGGTGTACTGCCCTGCATTAAGAAAACTTGATATTTATTACATTAAAAAAAAACCTATGTCAGGAAGGGATACCATGAAAACATCACATTGTTGAAAATTTCAGCTGCTTATTTCTTTAAGGGAAGAAAATCTATCTAGCTTGGATTTCTGTGACTACAAACCAACAATAATAAACAGATTTCAGATTTATTGTCAGAGTGCATACACGACATCACATACAACTCTGAGATTATTTTCCTGTAGGCAAGACAGAATTACCACTTATTAGTAGTCCAAAAAAAACTGTCATCTAAGTACACGTGTAAACAAATTATAAAAATGTTTTTAAAATTGACAATGCAAAACAAAGAAAAATCAATAAAGTGCAAAAATAAGAGTTCTGAAATGAATCCTGATTGAGTTTGAATACGATCAATTGGTAATTGTTCCCTAAAGTGGCCAATAGAGCAACTAGTTACGGTACATATATGAAACAGTCACCTTCATCACCTGCACTGTACCAATTCAAGGTGCTGGCCTGTCACCATTTTCTCAGGGGTGTTGAATGTTGATATTTCCCACAATCTTAGTTCCTGAAGAGAATTTTAAAAAGAATCACATGGATCCAAAAGTGACACAGTCCAAAAATATTGGTACGTGTGACAAAATACAAGAAGTACCAAATATGGTTTTCTTTGCCTCATTCACTCCAAACTAAGAGATTGCATTGTTGAGCAGCTCGGCACCGTCCACCACACTAGTTTGGATCTCCCAGTGGCCACCCATTTCAATTCCCTGACCTGTTCCCTTGCTGAGATGTCTGTCCATGATCTCATGCACTACCAGTCAGAGACCACTTGGAAATTGGAGGACCAGAATCTTGTATTCCATCTGGGCACCGTCCAACCCGATGCCATTAACACCGACTTCTCCAGTTTCAGTTAAACAACCACCCCTCTTCTTGCCGTCCCCCCAGGTTTGTCTTTGCCTCTGTCTGTCTGTCTCTTCCAAACCCCCCACCCCCCAGTCTCCTTTCACAGAGCCAAAGAAAATTCTCACTTCTCTTCTTATCCAATTAACACCTTTTGTTGGTCTGGATTCCTCCCCTTGCCAGTCTCCACTCTTTATTCTGACACTTTCCTAGTCTTTGCTTATACATTGAGGGAGGGCTCATTCCCAAAACCTTGGTTATATATCTTTACTTACTATGGACACTGTGACACCGGCTGAGTTCCTCCAGCTTTTTTGTGTTTTTATTATTTTGTTTGGACATTCCATCAATGAGAATAGTGAATAGCCAGACACTCAGTCTTGGTCTTGTGCAACTCATCTAATTAATTCCCTTTGACAGCAACACTCTATTCAAGATTCAAGAGTCCTTTATTGTCATGTAATAATTCATAAAATGTAATATTGCACAATATTTGATTTCAACTGTAGTAAGGCACCATTAGTATTGCCCAGTGCCCCATACAATAAGAGAAAAGGAAACAAAAGAGACCCCCTTCAAAAGACACAGTCCGTGGATTCACCTCCAGCCCTCCCACAGCCTCTGCAGCTGTACAGACCCCTGTTCGACCCATTGGCAACCCAAATCCAAACCTCTGATACAATCAGGAAGCTTTCAGTGCTTGAGGCCCTTCTGGAGTCCTTCTTGCCCTCAGTACCCACTTGAATCCCAGTTCCCATACTTGATCTCCACGAGCCAGTCTCCAACAGCCCACAGCCTGTGTCTGTGCCGAGCACTTGCTTGTCTGCTGCCATAATCACTGTCCTGGAGGGTTGTCTCCTATGCTTCTTCTCAACAGGGGCTGTTCTCTCTGTTTCTGGTGCCCTGCGCCAGTCCTCTGCTTCTTTGAAGTCTGCAAACCCTCGTGGCTGTTGCCCAGCATAGGTGCCGCCATCTGGTGCTCAGACATCGCAGTTGAACAGTTTTAATTAAAAACAGTGTCAGCTCCTTTAACAGGCCATTTAAAGCCTATACAGAACCATTGACATTAAAACCGGGTGGTTGAACCCTGCGGAGCAGCACTGTGCTCTCCCGGCTCTGCACCAGCGGCAACGCTGCCATTACAGCAGCTCTGGCAACACATGCTTTTTTTCAATCAATTTACCATTCGATGATGCATTTGGGTATCAATGTTTTGTACATGTGGCACTTTATTGGAGGTGTCACATAGCCTCAACAAGGCTGCCACTTTCAAGGTGTAGCGCTATCGATCAACTACATTGCACAGAAAGTTGGGATTAATAGGCTTTAATCACCTTAAGACATCAACATATCTCACATGTTGCTGGCCCGGTTCCAAGGCAGGTACTGAGGGAGGAGTTTGGACGTAACAGCCTTTATAGGGAATTCTGGGAGGGAGGATTCACCAGATCAGGGAGCAAGCCAGCTCATACAATGCAGTGGTTGCACAACACAAGGTCAATGTTTTGAAGTCAGGCAAAGAAATCCAAACAGTGGATGATAAGGTTCGACAGATCAAGATGGTGTCTTCAAGTTTCAAGTACAACCCGATGAAACAGCATTCCTCAATCTTCAGTGCAAAAACCTGCAAAACCTATCCAAACATAACACACATACAGACAAGCGGTACATATGCAGAACAAATATACATATATGAAAATATATAAATATTGTTTAATAAATAGTAAACTCTCAAGGGTTAGTGTGAGCATTTCATTAGTAGTTCACCAGTCTGCCCGTGGAAAGAAGCTTATGGTAATTCTGCATCACTTTCCTCACGGGAGTAGCCGAAAGGTGCTGTGCGCTGGTTGGAAGGGGACCTCAGCGGTTTTGCTCACCCTCTTCAGACAACAATCCAGGTAGATAACGTTGATGGGGGAGGAGGGAGACCTCAATGATCCTCCCAGCTGCTCTTATGGTCCTATGGATTGACCTCCAATCCAATGTTCTATAGGGACCATAACACATTGTGATGCAGCCGGCCAGGAGGCTCTCGATAGAGTTCCTGTTGAAAGTTAACAGGATGGTGGCCAGTACCCTGACCCGCCTCAGTCTTCTCAGGAAGTGCAGTTGCTGCTATGTCTTCCTGAGAAGTGAAGAGATGTGTGTCCAGAATAAGTAATTTTCAAAGTGGACTCTATGAAACTTGGTTCTCTCTACTCTCCACTATCGAGTTACTGTTAGGTTGTGGGGATGGTCGTTTAAAGTTCAAAAGTTCAATATTCAAAGTTCAGATTTATTGTCAGAGTACATGCATAACATCACATGCACAGCCATGCATTTATTTTACCTGTGGTCAAGGCAGAATTGCCACTTATTGGATCTGCAAAAAAAAACTGTACTCAATGTAAACATCCGAGTAAATAAAGAAATATAAACAAACTGTCTGTGCGATACAGAGAAGAAAACAATCAATAGTCCAAAAGTAAAAGTCCTTAAATGAGTCCCTGATTGAATTTATTGTTGAAGAGTCTAATGGTGAAGGGTTAGCAGCTGTTCTTGAACCTGGTGGTATGAGTCTTGTGGCACCTGTACCTCTTTCCTGATGGTAGCAGCGAGGACAGAGCATGTGCTGGGTGATGTGGATCCTTGATGATTGCTGCTGCTCCAACAGCAGCATTCCCCAGAGATATTCTCGATGGTGGGGAGGGCTTTGCCTGTGATATCCTAGGCTGTGGCCACTACCTTTTGTTTTATGCTCAGAGGTATTGGTGCCCCCATACCAGACCATGATGCATCCGTTCAGCACACTTTCCACCACACATCTGTAGAAATTTGCCAAGGTTTCCAATGTCCTACCGAACCTTCACGAACTCCTGAGGAAGTGAAGCTTCTGACATGCCTGGTCCTTCTGAAGTCCAGATCATCTCTTTCATCTTGTCCATGTAGAGATTCAGGTTGTTATTCTTGCACCATAACACAAAATATTCCATCTCTTCTCTGTATGTCGATTCGTTGTTGCTGATGAGGTGAAATACTGTTGTATCGTCTGCAAATGATGACATTGTTGGAGCTGGATCTGGTGTTGTATTCGTAGGTTGGGGAAACAAAAGCAAATCCAAGATAGCTTCAAAGATGGCAAATATGGTTTCTTAGCTGTGGACAAATTATATTTTATTTGTCTCTTAGGTTAAAAGACTTTGGAGCAGAATTAGGGCCATAACCTCACAAATAAAGAACCTTTCAACCTCCACAACATTCTTTTGGAAAAGTATATTTAAGAATTTTACAAAACAAAAAAAAACAAACTATAATCAGAAATGTACTTTTCTACTACCCCACTCCCCCTCCCATCTCTCCAACCCCTTATAACCCTCCCCCCTACAGAGCTTATATTAGAAAGCACAATAATATCATATAACAGGTTGTTGTACAGTGTTCCCTTCCATTCACATCTTTCAACACATATAAGGCTTTTACATAACATCTAAACCCATACATTCCAAATCCAAACTCCACATCTTAATAAAAAAAGAATAAATATTTTGCAAATTATACGCTATTTTCTCTAAATAAATACATGATTGAATTTCATTGTGACAACTTTGTATATTCAATTCGATACCATTTTTCCAAGTTACAGCTGTACACTTTCTAGCCATCGCCAATCCTAAACGAATAAATGCAATTTGAGTTTTCTCCCAACGTAAATTTGCCATAATTGCATTCATGTATCCCATTAAGCATACCCATGGATCCACATATAAATCTGTTTGGAATAAATCTTGCAAAAATTTGATCACTTTTTCCAAAAAGGGCTTAACCTTTCTACATTCCCGGACCGAGTGTAAAAAAAGTACCTGTCTGATTACCACATTGAAAACACAAATCTGACCCACTAAATCCATATTTTTTCAATTTTTCAGGCGTTAAATATAACTGATGGAGAAAGTTATAATTAACTAAACTATATTGTGCATTATTTAATTTCGTAACACTATTCAAACACACATCAGATCACTCCTCCACAGAGATAGGAATAGATAAATCCTTCTCCTATTTATCCTTTATTTTAAATATATCTACCTTTTTCTTTTCCTGTAATAACAAGTACATTTCTGAAACAAATCCCTTTTTCCCCTTATCAACAGTTAGTCTCTCAAATTTCATTTGACCAGATAATATTATCTCTCTACCAAAGCATTCTAATAATAAATCTCATACTTGATAATAAGCAAATAAAGTATTTTGTAACATACCAAATTTCTCTCAAGACTATTAGACAAAAGAAATAAACCTGTTTCAAAACCATCCTCCACTAATATCGCTCCTTTTGATTCCCAATCCTTCAAATAGGGATTATTCATAGAAAATTGAATTGTCTGATTCTGATATAATGGTGTCTTAGATGAAAGTTTACCTTTTGATCCTATAAGCTGATTCCATTTATACCATATTCCCCTCAAATGTTTCAATACCGGCAGTTTATACTGCTGTAAAAGCAAAGGATTCCATTTATATATAAAATAATGTATTGTTCTTTTCTGTATTTGATCCATCTCCGCCTTCGCCCACATTGGAGGTTGATCGATATCAATAAACTTTATATTAATAAACTTTATTACACCCAAATACTTAATTTTATTCAACCATTTAAACTTCGTAAGTTCTTTACAATCTGTATAATCTCCACCCGATATTGGTAATATCTCACTTTTATCTCAATTTACTTTATAGCCTGATATTACTCTATATCATTTGAACAAATTTTGTAATGGTTCGAAAGAATTCTTATGATTTGTTATTTCTGGTATATACCGATGTACATTGGTATAATACCAAGCCACTGACACAGGTTTACTTCCAGAGTCATTTTCAAGGGGATTAATAACAGTTATACCAAAGAAAGACAGAGATCCATTAAAAGTAGCATCATACAGACCAATATCTTTGTTGAATGTAGATTATAAAATTGTAGCAAAGGTTTTAACAAACAGATTGGCAAATATTTTACCGAAATTAGTACATATGGATCAAACAGGATTTATTAAGAATAGATATTCAGTTGATAATATTACTAAATTAATTACAATAATTAATGCTACAAGACAACAACTCAACCTCCACAACATTTCTTTCGCCATTTACAGATTAGGAGTTTCTTAAATCCTTTACATCGAGGCTTCCCAAGACTTAGATTTTAATCTTATCTGGGAAGTATATAACTTTAGACCTAATCAGAAAGGAGTGCTTTCAGCTTTTGAGATTTAGTGATAGTTCTTTATTTTTTAACGTTAAGAAAGTCTGGGAACATGACTTTCAACAATTGTTTCCTGAAGATACATGGGAGTCTACTTTGAATAACGTACATTCATCTTCTCTCTGCGAGACATTCCTTATTAAAGTAGTCCATTGGGCCCACTATTCCAAAGTTCATTTAGCTCGACTTTACCCCAATGTATCCTCTAAATGTGATAAATGTACAACTCAGGCAGGTACTTTATATCATGTAAAATTATGAGGGGATAGACAGAGTAGATGTGAATAGGCTCTTCCCCTTGAGGGTAGGTGAGATTGGAATGAGGGGTCATAAATTAAGGGTTAGGGGACAAATGTTTAGCAGTAACATAAGAAAAAGCTTCTTCTTTCAAGAGAGTGGTGACTGAGTGGAATGACCTTCTGGAAGAGGTGGTTACAGCAGGGTCAATTTTGTAATTTAAGAGGGTTGGACGAGTACATGGATGTGAGGGGGTTGGAGGGTTATGGACAGGGAGCAGGTAGGTGATTCTAGTGGAGTTCACTTAAATCAGTGTGGACTAGAGGGGCCAAGATGGCCTGTTTCCATACTGAAATTGTTATATGGTTCTATATGGTTATATGTTCTGGCTAAGTCCCTCCCTTTGTTTCAACTGGCAAGAGCTCTTTAGTACAGTGCACTATCTTTTATTCTTGTTATAAATCTCTCTCCAAGCCCTTTTATTGCTATCTTTGGAGTGAGTGGACCAATGGACTTAATTTTGACTCTATTTCAATCCCTGTAGTCACTTTTGTTTCCCTGATTGCTGGAAAGCTCATTTTGAGGTGATGGAAAAATGTTGTCCCTCACACACATACACAATGATTATTGGATTTGATGGTATCCCTCTCTAGAGAAAATTAGGTGCTGAACTACTACAATGAGTAAAAAAAAAATCTCTTTGGAGTTCTTTCAATTATTTTCAAAATTTCAACATCAGTTATTTATGCTTTTTATTAAAAATCTTTCCCTTTTCCTTCATTTTTTGAACTATTAATATTGAAGTTAGAAGTTGACGCCTGGCTCTAATTGTAGTTGCTCAGACAATAGATTGGGGTTAGAAATTACATTAGTTATAGTTTTTGATTTCTTTTTTCTTTTCCTTTTTATTGACAACATGAATCATATGTATCTTGTTTACCATTGTTTACTATCTGTAATTTTAATTTACTTTAACCTGAACTTTATATCATATGTATCCATGTATTTGATATTATTATTTTCACAAAGACCAATAAAGGGATTGAAAAATAAATGTAAGCAAAGACTTAGCCTCCACAGCCATCAGTTAGTAACGAATTCCACAGATTCACCACCCTCTGGCTGAAGAAACTCCTCACCTCTATTCTAAAGAAATGTTCTTTTATTCCAAGGCTGTGCTCTCTGGTCACAGAAGAAATATTTTGATGAGATCATCCTTATCTTTCTTGTCAACCTTGGCACATCTGAGTTAAAAAGTAATAGGTTTCCTAGCCCACCCAAAACCACAACAATCTATGCTGGCACGTCACTCCAACATCGTGGTGTATTATGTTCGGGTCCACACTATCAGAGGTAATAAATCCCCCAGGGGTTTACTTTTTGGCTTACTTCTTGTACTCAACAAGGGATTTATTTGTTCCAGACCACTTAAATCTTATTCACTTAAACTGATCGATGCCTTCTTTTTCCTCACCGGAGTATCAATATCCCTCTTCATCCATAGTTCCTTAAAGCAGGGTTGGGAAAACTTTTTTTAAATTCACATTCCACTTTAAGTAATCCCTATGCCATCGGGGCTGGGTGATTGGTAAGCGATTACTTAAGGTGTATGTGAGTGGGAAGGGAAGGTTGAGAACCACTGTTCAAGACCCAGCTGTTACTGAAATATTTTGCTTGAGAAAAATTGTCACTGGCCCATTTCCTTTGGAGTTATGAAACCGTACATGTAATGGGTCAATTCGGTACGATTAAATCAGTGAATTTCAAACCTTTTTCTTTTATTGAA
Source organism: Narcine bancroftii (assembly GCF_036971445.1). NCBI lineage: Eukaryota > Metazoa > Chordata > Chondrichthyes > Torpediniformes > Narcinidae > Narcine > Narcine bancroftii. The sequence continues at coordinate 86,113,749 of NC_091472.1, read as the reverse complement.
AATTTTATTTAAGAATTTTGCATAATATTACAAAAAAAGAAATACAAATATAGATATATATAAAAAAATATAAAAAATAACGGTAAAGATGATAAAATCCCCCCTTCCTCTCTCTAGTAACTACATCATCTTCCTACCCCGCCCCTCAGAGCCTTAAAAAAAATTATACATTTAAAATTAATTAATTGACGTACCAACCCTTTACATAACTTTTACTTAGGATCAATAGCCATGCAATCCAAATATAAACTCCACATTTTAACAAAAAAAAATTATTTTTCAAATTATGTTTTTTTTCAAATATAAACATGATTGCAGTTCATTATGCCATTTTCGTATATTCAATTTGTGGTGCGCTGTTAGCCAGAATCAGACACACACAAAGTTAAGACTACAACAGGCGGAACTGGTACAGACTCCCATCCACCTCAAAGGCAGTGTAGGGCTTCTCCTTCGGGTGTATAGGGATTTGGTGTTTCGACGACTTCAGGTCAATTGTGGAGAAAACACGGTAGCGGGCTATCTCAATGACCATGTCGGCGATCCTCAGCAGGGGTTAGGCATCTAGCTCAGTGAACCGATTAATGGTCTTGCTGTAATCCACGACCATCCTTGGCTTACTTCCCCCTTTGACCACCAGGACTTGGGCTCTATAACGCCTTCCGCCAGGAGTCACTGCACCTCCGCCTTGATGAAGTCCCTGTCTGCAGCGCACTACCGCCCACCTGGCGGCGATCGGCTTGCAGGCTAGTGCAAGATGTGGGAAGAGTGCCGGTGGGGTGATGCGCAGTGTGGAGAGGCCACAGGTTGGCCAGGGCTGGTAGGTTGACGTGCTGTGCAATATGAGTGGAGGTTGGGGCCCCCCGAAGGCAAGGGTGACACTCTGCAGGTGGCTCTGGAAATCCAGGCCCAGGAGGAGTGGTGCGCAGAGTTTGGGTATGACCAGAAGCCTGTATCCTGTGTAAGTCTCCTTTCCCACCATTATATTGACCGAGCAGCGACCGAGGGTACTAGCGGTTTTATCGTGATGGCGAGGGCAATCGAGCAGGCGGTGGGGTGGACCTTTAACCTTAGGGAGTGGACCACGCTCAGGTGAATGAAGCTCTCGGTGTTGCCACTGTCGAAAAGGCATTTTGTTACCTGCCCGTTGACTCGCATGTCCATCATCGAGCACCCGAGATCGTGGGGGATATCTCTGGTCAGTGTGTTGGCAACTAGGGCCGTCTCAGAGTCGGAGTCGTCACTATCCGGAAGGATGGGGAGCATCAATAGGGCGGCCTGGTCATCGCCTGTTTTGACCACGTCGAAATCGGTCGTGAGATGCAGCGTACCGATGGCCTCCGAAGGCTTGAGGAGTGTCGGTAGGATGGCCTGGTCATCGCCCGTGTTGACCACTTCGTTCGGGGGACCTCCTTGTCAGCCGCTGCCTGGTCCAAGATGGCGGCGGCACGTGGGGGTCCGCTGCATGGCTGGCCTCCTTCCCCAGCCATCTCCGCTGCGCAGGGGAAGTGACATCATCACAGGCAGTGACGTCGTTATGTCAGCTGGAGGTGATGTCACACTGTGAGCCGCAAATGATGTCACTGTAGTTCTCAGTGAGCGGCTCTGATGAGGGCGAGGTCTGGTGTAGATGCTCAAGGCTCACGCTGTGACGGTCGCTGGTGGGGCCGGATGTTGCGCGATTGAAGTCGCGGAAGGTGGAAGTCGTCGCGGGGACAATGTTGCCGCCCGCCACGTGCACTTGGGGGGGTCCGCGGGGGAGGTGGGGTGGTCATAGAGTGCCGCTGAGCTGCTGGCAGGTTTAGAGAGGCACACTTTTGCAAAGTGGCCTTTCTTGCTGCATCGGGAACAATACTGGTTCCTAGCTGGGCAGTTTTGGCGCGATCGTCAATCTGACCCACACAAGGACCCACAGTACTTACAGGGGTGCCGGGCACCTGCCGCATCGACTTTCTCCTCCCCAGCTCGGCCTGGGGCTACAGCAGCAGTGTGAGAGGGCCATGAAGGAGCCTGGGGGAACCTGGAATCGAAGGCTTCGATGTGTACGGCTGCTGCTTCCAGGGTTTGGACCACTTCCACAGTCCTGGTTAGGGCATAGATGTTGTCTTCCAGCAGCTTCTGCCGGATGGCCCTTGAACATAGCCCTTGGACGAAGGCGTCCCGGATCAGCCTCTTGACTTCCTCTGCACCTACCCCGGGTTAAGCCAGACATGGTTGGGCCAACTCTCGCAAATGTCCCGTTAAGACTCAGCCGTCTCCCCGGGTTGCTGGGCTCAGGTGTTGAGGAGATACCTTGCACAGACCGCATTCATGGGGGCTTGTCCAAGTTCTCGAGAGTGTCCATTGTGCTCTTGTACGTGGAACAGCCTTTAGTTATCTGGAAGGCACGGGGATTTAAGCTTTGACCAGAGTAGGACCAATCTTTTCTGATCAGAGTCCAGGATGTCACCCTCGTGTGCCTCGATGATTGCCTCAACCACGTGATGCCAGATCTCAATGCATGTCTGGGCTTCTGGGTGGCGTGGGTCGACCTCGAGGCTCTCTACGCACAGGAGTTTTTCCATAGCCGCCATGGGAATATTTTGTGGATTAAATTGTGGTGCCCGGTTAGCCAGTATCAGAAACATACAAAGATAATTGCTGTACAATAGGCTTTAATCCACAAAGACTTCCACAGAGCCAGGCTGGCTGTGGCTGCAGCAACTCTGAGTGAGGCCTCAGGAGGCTGGCGCAGGCTTATATCCCGGAGGGTGATTGACACCCGACCAGGTGGGGCTTGATCCATTCAGGCTGATTGATTGACAGCCGGCTAGGTGTTGTCCTGTCCCCTTACACTCCTGCAGGTACAGAGGTTGCCCCCTGCAGTAGGCCGGTGGTGTACCACCACACAATTCCCATCATTTTTCCAAGTTATCGCTATGCATTTTCTTGCAACCACTAACCCTAACCACAAAAATGTCAATTGTAGCTTATCAACCAATCCCAAAGTAACAGCATTCATGTCACCCAATAAACACATCATTGGATTCATTTGCAAATCAATTGTAAATGAATCTCTCAAAAATGTAATAACTTTTTCCCAAAAAATTTAACTTTCTTACATGTCCATACACAATGCATAGAAGTACCTGTCTTTTCTCCACATCTAAAACACAAATCTGTTAGACTAAATCCATATTTCTTCATCTTCTCAGGAGTCAAATATAATTGATGAATAAAATTATAATTAACCATGCTATATCTGTCAGAAATAAGCTGTTCACCCATTGGTGTACTAGGGTCCACACCAGCATACTGTTGGACATTCTTTCTCACCCTCTCCAAAAAATCAGTAGGGGACTCGTCTTTCCCCTGGTGGTTCCCAAATGCCTTGGTAAAATTGTGACCCTTTGGCACAGCCTCCCGTATCCCTTTAATTGTCCACTCTCTATATTGTCTCATACTTGCCAATCCCTCGGGTGTTCGTTTGTCCCACCTGGGTTCATTTAAGGGATATTTTTGTTCATGGGGTCTAGGGTCCCCAGGTTGTTCATATTCCCACATGAGGAGGGCAGCCCGTCGAATCATCTGCCTCTCCTGGGGTGAAAATAATGTTCCCATTATTGCCTGCATCTCTTCCCACGTATATGTGTTTGGTCCCAAGAATTGGTCAAGCTGTTCAGCCAGTCCTATAGGATCTTCCAATAACTTTTTCATTTCTTTCTTAAATCCTCGCACCTCTGTACTAGTTAGGGGAACATTCACATATCCCGTTCCCCCTCCCGGTCCTCCCATAGGAACTTCTCTCAGGGGATTTAGGTTTATTGAAAACTTTGATGGTCCTGGACCAGTCTGGGATCTTGTCCAGGGTCGGTTTACCGGTGGAAGTTTAGGGTCCGACTCCCTTAATTCATCCTTTTTATCCCGGCCCCCTTCGGGGCAATCAGATTCATCACCTTTCCCCTCCGGTAATAAGCTTTCCTCGGGCGCAGTAGGCACCGGGGGAATATAAGGAGGGGGAAGGTTGTCCAGAGGTTCCCATTTCTTTTCTCCTGCCACTCTCAATTTAAAACATTCTGTTAAGGATCCTGGCCAGGGAACCCAACAAAATGCATATGCTGACTCTTCTTGATTCACCTTTGGTCTCGAATTTACATATATGTTTAATGCTTGTCTAACCCAATCCTCATCAGATCCAAATTTCGGCCACCAGACCGAGGAACCTTTAATAGGTTGTTTTGACCAAAGGAGACAATATTGGACCATCTTTTTCTTGTTTTTGTCCCGATATCTTTTACTATCCCAATTTTCAAACATTCTCCCCAAAGGGCTGTCAAGGGGTACTCCCAGGAATTGTCCTGAATTTTCAGACGAGCCCTTAGATTTTGATCCTCCCATTTTCCCACCTAGATCTGTTTATCGTTGCTGAGGACCCTCTCGCTCTGGACCCTACTCCCTTCCTCTCAGACGCCTCGTCGGAGGTGCTGTCCCTCCTTCGGTTACCGCTGAGGTTTTCCTGGGGTTGACCCCTCTCTTCTCGGCACTTCGTCGGAGGTGCTGTCCCTCCTTCGGTTACCGCCGAGGTTTCCCTGGGGTCTATCCTAGAGTCCCGCGACAGGGTTCTCACACAACGACAAAAGATCTATACTTAATCTATTCCGTTAGGTTTTTATCCAAACAGGTGTATCCCGTTACACCTGTTACCCAATCCCCACACCACAATCGTAAGTCGTCACTTACCAGTGTCTTCCCGGGGATTGAACCGTCACCCTTCTCCTCTCCGTCTTGTCGTGTCACCCTGTCCGGATACCACTCGCTCAAGCCGCCCGAAGCGACGAGCAAGGGACTAGGAGCCGCTGAACTCAGCGGGGTGCACCGCCTCCGATGTCCCTCTTCTCGCCTCCCCTCACGGCCGGAGTGTATATCCCGGACGAGCCCCCATTTGTCAGAAATAAAACTTCTCACACATGAGTCTCTTTAAAACTGATGACACGACAAGCTTTATTTACAAGTCTGCAGAGTTGGACTCAACTGGTTTCTCACCAGTTAAGCCCCGATACATACAGTGCATTGATTTTTATACCTTTATTATTTGCCCTTCCCCTTCTTATTAATACTGTTTTAATTGGTTAGTATTACAAAAACATTCTAAGTATAACTGCATTATTAATTATCACGTTCGTTACGTACGCTGTGAACTCTACATTCACTGAATTCTGTTTCTCACACTTCTTATCAATCCTTTGTCTCCTGCATGTCTCTCACTATGACCATGAAAAGATAGGTTTAAAAAAACATATTCAGCAGCTCCTTCTGTCCTTGACTGCTAGTAAACTCTCTGTCCATTCTGGCTTCCCTGTTTATGATTAATCATCACATTTTAACTTAAGTCTTTTTAACCTAAATTCTCTATATCACAATATCTACATTAATTAATTTTGTAACACTATCAATACACATATTTGACCATTCCTCCAAAGACAATTCAATATCTAAATCTTTCTCCCATTTCTCTTTTGTCCTATATAGCCCAACTTTATCCATCTTTTCTTGCAGCATCCTATATATATCCAATATAAATCCTTTTGTTTCATTGTCAACTACTAAAATCTCTAACTTAGATTGACTTGGCAAAATTAAATTCTTAGCAAATTGTGTTTGCAAAAAATCTTGAACTTGATAATAAGCCAAAATAGAATTTGCAGAAATACCAAATTTCTCTTATAATCTTAAATGTATTAAATATTAAATATTAAATGTAGAAAATTTACCCACCTCAAAACAATCTGATATAATACTAATTCCTTTCAGTTTCTAATTTTTCAAATAAGGATTATTTAAAGAAAACTGAATTAGTTTATTCTGATACAATGGTGATTTAATTGAAATTTTCCCTTTAGAGTCTATAAGTTGATCCTGTTTATACCAAATATCCAGTATATGTCTTAATACTGGTAATTTATATTTTTGTAACAATAAGGGATTCATTTATGAGTAAATTGACTCATTTCTTTTTCAGAAATTTGATCCAATTCGACTTTAGCCCAGACAGGTGGTTGTTGAACATCAAACAACCTATTAAAGAATTTTAACTGTGCTGCTTCAAAATAATTTTGAAAAAGTGGTAATTGAAGTCCACCCCATTCGTTAATTTATGCATAGAAACCCTAGATAATTTACCTTTCCATAAAAATAATAAAATCACTTTATTTAATTATTTTAAAAATTCTTTGAGATCACACATTGAATAGATTGAAAAAGATATTGTATACGAGGATAAATATTCATTTTTATACAATTTAGTCTCCCAATTAAAATTAATGGCAAATCGTTCCATTTCTATAAATCAATTTTAATCTTGTTCAACAAAGGTATATAATTCAAAATATATAAGTCCTGATATTCTTTATTAACTATAACTCCTAAATATTTAATCTTATCAGACCATTGAAATTTAGCAATCTGTCTACAATCTAAATAATCCTCACTTGATATTGGCAATATTTCACTCTTCTCCCAGTTAACCTTATAACCTGACAGTATGCCATCTTGATGTAATAAATTTTGCAGCACCCTCAAAGATTCTTTAGAATATGTTAAATATGTCAAAGTTTTGTCTAATAGCTTGAGCTAAAGGTTCTATTACCAAAGTAAACAATGTTGGTGAAAGGGGACAACCTTGTCTAGTTGATCAAGATAATGTAAAAGCCGATTAAATCAGACCATTCATCATTATTTGTGCTGAAGGATTAGTATATAAAGCTTTAACCCAAGTAGTAAAGAATGGTCCAAATTGAAATTTTTCTAAAACTTTAAATAAAAATTTCCACTCAACCCTATCAAGAGCCTTTTCCACATCCAATGCCACTATCATTGGTTGATTAGCTTGTTGTCTAGCAGCATTAATTATAAAAATCAATTTAGTGACATTATCAACTGAATATCAACTTTTTATATATCCAGCTTCATCAATATGTACTAATTTTGGCAAATAATTAGCCAATCTGTTAGCTAATACTTTTGCAACAATTTTATAATCTTCATTTAATAACGATATTCTTTGGAATAACAGTAATCAACGCCCTTGAAAACAATTCTGGAAATGAACCCATCTCAGTTGCCTCGTTCAAAACTTCCATATAAACTGGAAACAACCAATCGTTAAATTCTTTACAAAATTCTACTGTAAACCCATCTTCACCCGGGGACTTTCTTCCTGACATTGATTGCAATGCTTCCATTAATTCCAATTCTGTAAAAGGACTATCTAAGTCATTAATATCCTTCCCAGTCAATAATGCCAAATTTAAATTAGCCAAAAACAAATCAATTTGCTCAGTATTTTGTCTACTTTCAGATGTATAAAGTTCATTATAAAATCTAAAAAATTCCTCATTAATTTCCTGAGGTTTATAAGTAATCTCTGAATCTTTCCTAATTGCATTAATTATTCTTGATGCTTGTTCTATTTTTAATTGCCAAGCTAAATCCTTATGTGGTCTTTCACCTAACTCATAATAATGCTCTTTTGATCTTTGAATCATTTTTTTCATATTTATATGATTGCAAAATATTATATCATAATTTTAATTTCGATAAATGTATCTTAATATCTTCAGTAGAATTCTTCTGAAATTCTTTTTCTAACTTTTCAATTTCTTTTTCCAAATTCTAATTTTTTAATTCTAGCTGTATAACTAATGATCTGACCACTCAAATATGCTTTTAAAGTATCCCATAAAACAAATTTACTCTGAACTGAATCTTGATTCATTTGTAAATAAAAAGTAGTTTGTTCCCTAATATATTTAATAAACTCAGGTCTTTTTAATAACATCTCATTATATCTCCAACGATTAGTATTTCCTACCTTCTCGATGCTCAAACAAGAAGCCAACAACGAGTGATCAGACAATGTTCTACTTTTATACTCTACTTGTATAAATCTACCTTGCAATTGAGCTGAAACTAAAAATAAATCAATTTTAGAAAATGAATTATGCCGTGCAGATTAAAAATAATAATCTTCTTCAGTAGGATTCAATTTTCTCCATATTTCCACCAAATTTAAATCCTTCATTACCTCAATAATTCTCTTTGCCATTTTAGTTCTCTTTAAAGTCTTTGGAGATTAACCCAACAAAGGATCTAAACAACAATTAAAATCCCCTCCCACTAAAATATTTCCATTCAATTGGTTCAAATTTTAAAAAAATATCTGTAATAAATACTTAATCATCCTCATTCGGTACATAAACATTCATCAAAGTCCAGGCTTCTGAAAAATTTTTGCAATTCGCCACCAAAATCCTACCAGCATTAACAAAAAAAAACCCTTTTTCTTTCCACCACCTTAAGCAATCCCTTACTTATCACAGAGCACTTACAGCATGGGGAATACTTAAGGTGGAATGTGAGTTTTAAAAAAAAGGTTACCCACACTTGACTTAAGCTAACTATCCATTCTATTGTCAATGACAACAGGCAACCTATTACCTGTGTGGTGATAAATTAATAAATAGAGAGGTGGAACAAGTCCTGGGTGTCATTGTGTATCAGTCATTGAAGACTGGAAAGCAAGAATAGCAGACATGAAGAAAGCAAATGGAATGTTGGTCTTTAGAGCCAGGTTTTTAAGTTAAGAGGGAGATCTAACAGCATTTGTATTGGGCTTTGGTGAGGTCGTGCCTTGAGTATTGTGTGCACATTTGTCTCCCAGTCTGAGAAAGACATTCTCGCTATTGAGCAGTAAGTGAGTAAGGTTCATGAGACTGTTTAGTGGGATGGCAGGACTGACATATGAAGAAAGGCTGGATCCACCAGGGTTATATTCATTGAAATTCAGAAGAATGAGAGGGGAACTTATTGGGACTAAAACTCTGTTAGAACACAGATTGGATGAAGGAAGAATGTATTCAATGTTGGGGAAGTCTGGAACAAGGGGGTTAGTATCTAAAGATGCAAAACAAAGTCTGCAGACACCATGGTTGAAGTAAAAACACAATGGTGGAGAAACTCAGCAGGTCAAATAGTGTCCTTTATATAGCAAAGAAAAGGGTGCATAACCAAAGTTTCCGGCTTGTGCCTTTCTTCAAGGTATGGAAAAATGTAGGCAGTCGTCCAAATAAAGGGGTAAAGGGAGCAGTGGTCTCAAAGGCAGGAGGTAATAGGTGAAGAAGGGAGGGAGGACACAACAACAAACAAGGGGAAGAGGGATGACTTGGTGAATAGAGAGGGAAGGGGGTTGAGAGCTGCTGGGGAAAAGAAGGAAGGGGGAAAGGAGATCAGGTTAGCATAACCTGGGAAAGTCGATATGAAAGCTGGAGAGGGCCCAGATTGGAAAACCAAGGGTTGTTCCTTCAACTTACGCATGACTTGGAGGGATAATAAATGAGGCCATGGACTGACATCTGAGTATGGGAGTGTGACACAGAACTGAAATGGTTGGCCACTGGGAGATCCCTGTCACTGGTGCGGACAGAGTTCTCAGCAAAGTGATCTCCCAGTCTGTGCTCAGTCTCTCCGATGTAGAGAAGGTCACTCCAGATGCAGTAAATCAGTCCAGCGAATAAACAAGTGAAGTGTTTCACTTGAAAGGCCAGTTTGGACCCCTGTGGTGAGGGAAGAGGTGTGGGCGCAAGTGTGGCACCTCCTCCAGCCACAGGGGAAAGAGCTGCGGGGGGGTGATTGATGGGGAGGGATGAGTGCACGAGGGAGTCATGAAGAGAATGGTTCCTACAGAAGGCAGAAAGGGGAGGATAGGGGAATATGTGTCTAGTTTTGGGATCCTGTTGTAAGTGTCATAAATTCCAGAGATAATATGTTGGATGCAAAGGCTGATGGGGTGGTAGGTGAAGACAAGGAGAATCCTGTGTTTGTTGCGACTGGGGGTAGAGAGGACCAGGGCAGATGAGCAGGAAATGGAGAAGGTGCGGGTGAGGGTTGAGTTGATGGTGATGGAGGGGAGGCCACTTTTGTGGAGGAACACAGACATTTCAGAATATTCAGAAGTGTCTAAGGATGAGGGGTAGGCCATTTAAGATGGAAATGAGGAGAAAGATCTTCATTCAGAGGGTTGTGAAACCCTGCCACTGAAAGTTGCTGTGGCCATTTTTTAGATCTATTTCCAAGGGAGTTGGATATGTCATTATTAGCTAAAGGGGCAATAGGTCTGGAGAGAAATTAGGAATAGGATAGTGGAATTGTGTGATCAGCCATGATCATATTGAATGGAGGAGCAGACATGAAGGGCTGAATGGCCTCATCTTGCACCTATTTTCTATGATTCTATGAATCCCCTGATGAATATAAAAATTGTAGGAGGGCAATTAAGTGGGATATCAGAAGATGAGATGGAGCTAGCAGAAAGGATTCTAAAGGTATATTAAAAGTAATAGGGTATAACTAGGGAGAGAATTGATTCCATTAAAGATTAATATGACCATCTTTGTGTGAAGCCCTGGGAGATTTTGAATGACTCTTTCTCATCAGACTTTACTGAAGAGAGGATCATGGAAACAAAGGAATTGAAGGAACTTAGTTGTGATGTCCTGGACCATATACAAAGTACCAATGAGGTGATCTTGGCACCCCTGGAGCAAATTAAATTGAATTGATCCCAGGGCTTGTTAAGTGCATCCTCGCACTTTATGGGAAGATATAGAAGCCATTGAAGAGCCCAAGCTGAGGTACATTCATCACCTTTGTCCTCTGGTGAAGTCCCAGAAGACTGGAGGATGGCAAATGTTGTGTTGTTATTCAAAAGGACAGTAAGGACAAGCCAGGCAATTACAGGCCAGCAAAGTTGACATCAATGGTTGGAAAATTGCTGGAGGAGATTCTGATGGATATGATCTACCAGCATGGAATAGTCAAGGACTGACTGGAGCATGGCTTCGTGTGTGAGAGATTGTGTCTCAAGAATTTGACAAAGAGTTTTTTGAAGAGATGACAAAGAGGATCCATAAGGACAGGGCAGTGGAAATTGTCCATGGACTTTGGCAAGGTCCCTCATGGCAGGTTAGTCTGGAAGATTAGATCATATGGGACCAAAGAGGAACTGGCCCAGAGGGTAGTTGTAGAAGGATGTTTTTTTTTCTGATTGGAAGACTGTGACCAGTAGCCATGGAGTCATAGAGTCTTACAACATGGGAACAGGCCCACAGGTCCAGTTTATCAGCACCACCTGCAGGTGTCGATACTGGGTCCACTGTTATTTGTTGTCTGTATTAATGGTTTGAATGGAAATATAGTTAGCATATTAGTAAATTTGTGATGAGACCAGAACTAGTGGTGTAATGGAGAGTGAGGAAAGATAGCTAAGCTGACAACAGGGTATAGACATTTAGAAAGGTGAAGCAAAGAGTGGAATGGAAAACTTTGATAACTTTCACTTTGGTAAGTCAAACCAGAGAAGGACTTAAATGGTAAATGGTAGGACCCTGGAGAGTGTTATGGGGGTACAAGTCCATAGTTCTCTGATGGTTGTGACTCAGGTGGGCAAAGTGGTTAAAAAAAAAACATCTGGTATGTTTGCATTTATTGGACAGGGTATGGAGTACAAAAGTTTTTTAAAAAATGGCAATGCTGCTGGAACTGTTGTAACAGAAGTGATGCCAGTGGTGTAGACCCGGGGAGAGCAGGGAGCGGAGGCTGGCTTTAATGCTGACAGCTTTGTACAGGCTTTAGAATGGCCTGTGAGAGGAACCAACAGTGTCTATATTTAAAATCCTGCAACGACAGGTCTGTGCCCAAGATGGCAGCACCAGTACTGGCAGCAGCCTCGAGGGCTTGCAGACTCCAGGGGAGCAGTGGACTGGCACAAGGTACAGAAATCAGGGGAAACAACCCCCTCCCCTCTGGTGAGAAGGAGAAGTAAAGGAGATGACCCACCAAGACCAGCGAGGGGCTCAGCAGCTGAATAAACCACACAGTCTGCAGACTGTTGACAATTTGCAGTCAAAGGACCCCCACAGGCTGCAGCCTTCTGGGGACAGGCTCATGAAAACCATGTATTGGAACCAGGCTTCTAGAGGGTTTGAATCTGGAGTTTGGTTCACCAATGGATAGAATGGGGGTCTGTGCAGCTGCAGAGGCTGTAGGAGCACCAGAGGTGAATCCATGGACACTCAGTGACTCTAAAGGGACCCTCTTTTGCTTCTCTTTCTCTTACTGTAAAGGGTGATTGGCAATACTAATAGTGACTACAGCAGACTAAAGGAAATTTGTGTAATATTATATTTTCTGTATTATTACATGACAATAACAGAATCTCGAATCTTGAAGTTATGATTCAGTTGTGCAAGGCATTGCTGAGACCATACTTGGTGTAACATGTGCAGTCAGTCCTAGTAACCCAGCAATAGGACGGGCATTGATAAATTGGTAGGGATACACAGGAATTCCAACAGATTGATGGGCTTGATTATGGGGAGATGTTAGAAAGGTTGAAGAGAAGGAGGTTGAGGGATGATCGTCTAAAAGATTACAAAATTGTGAGGGGCATGGATGAAGTGAATGTGCACTGTCTTTCCAGGATAGACAATACTCAAGTTATAGGGAATAGGTTTAAGGTGAGGAGATTTAAGAGGGACCTGAGAGGCAACTTTATCATATAGAGTGTGGGCCATAGCTGGAATGAGCAGCCAGAGCAAACCATGGAAGCAGGCACAATAACTACAGTATGTTCTAAAGACATTTGGACAGATTTAGGGATTGGAAGAACTTCAAAGGATTTGGACCAAATGCAGGCAAATGGGACAAGCCCATAATGCCAGCTTGGTTGACATGGATGAGTTGGTGTTGCTCAATGATTCCATAATTCCATCAGCTGATAAGCACTATGGGATTTCCAGAAAGGATCATGAATGGTCAGTATTTGTGTATGTTTATTTTAAAGTAGAAATACATAAGCCTCTTTACAAATATGTTTAGGGGCTTCCCTGTGGTGCATCAGGTAAATGCATCAGAAATTTGACCTAACCTTGGCTGAGGCAGTTGCTAGCATTGAAGCATTTGAGCTTACTATTCCTATAACTAGTGACTTTTGTATCATGAAAGTCTATGCCAAACAACAACTTACTTCATTATCTATAATGAATGAATAAAAGGGGGTGATAAGTCAGCATATAGGAGGGAGATTGAAAACTTGGCTGAATGGTGCACTAACAACCACTTTGCACTCAATGTCACCAAAGCCAAGGAGCTGATTGTGGACTTTAGGAGGGGAAAACCAGAGGTGTATAATCCAGGATGTTCCAATAGCTCAGTGGTTAGAGCACTGGTTTTGTAAACCAGGGGTTGTGAGCTTGTTCCTTGCTGGAACCTCCTTTCTGTGAGGTTCTGATAGCTCAGTGATTAGAGCACTTGTAAGCCAAGGGTAGTGAGTTCATTCTTTGCTGGGGCCTCGTTTCTATGAAAGGTGCTTGCCAAAGTGGGGACCCTCTGCCCACTGCATTCTAAATGTAGTATTAAGTGACAATAATGGAACCTTTACCAGTAGTCACTGGGGAATCAGAGATGGAGAGGGTGAGAAAATTTAAATTCCTGGGAGTCACAATCTCGGATCACCCAACACACTCAGGCATTGTGAAGAAAGCACGTCAGCACCTCTACTTCCGTTACCTCCCAGCCTAACTGGTCCTGAAAAATCTCTGCAAGGATTAATTATGCCTTTATTGTTTTGTTTCATTCAATAATGCATCCTGATGGACACGTTTGATAACCACAAATGATAATCACCCTTTCTCAATTTCCATTTTAGCATTTATAATCCAAGCTTTTATTATCCTCAGCTGCCTTTACATCCTCTCAACAGTTGCTCTTTTTGTAGCTAATGGAATTTTTAGACTAATTTCCACAGGAATCTGAAATGTTCAGTCATCTGGTTTGAGGAACTTCCTTTTTTTGCACCAGGGACACACTAGATTGTTTATCAATTTGCATAGAATTAACTGGACTAATTTTTGTTGTTTGGTTGCTAATATTTTTATCTCATGTTCCAATGAACTTTTGCAAAATCATTCTTTCTGAATAAATTTGGCTTTTCTGAAATAGGATAAATTTTCAGTGGATTTACTGAGGTTAAACAGGACAAAAACCAAATTTCCCCAAATGTATTCCCCATTGCACCTAAGGAAAGCTATTTCCCAGGCAAAGTGGAGATTCCAGGTGAGAATGGAAACAATGAAGGATACCTGACAGCTGTAGCAGAGCCTAAATGACATAACCTTCTGCAAAATTAAATCCACTATAGGAGACAGCAATGCTTCACTCCCAGGTGAGCTCAATGCCTTCTCTGTCCCATTTGACCGCTAGAACAAGGAAGAATTGATGGGCATCCCCTTGTACCTGATTATCTTTGACTGTCAGCATCCGAGAACAACGCGCAGGCAGGCTTCAAGAGAGTGAATCCAAGGAAAGCATCTGGCCAGACTGAGGACCCAGCTGAGTACTGAAAACCTGTGCTGTTCAACTTGCCAATTTATTCATGGATATCTCCAGCATCTCATTCCAGCAGGGTGTAGTACCATTTCTTCCAAGCAGGTTTCAATTGTACTGTAGCCCAAAAAGAGTGTGATAATCTGCCTAAATGACTCACATCCACAATGATGAAGTGTTCTGAGAGGCTGGTATTGAAGTGTATCAGCTCCTGTCTGAACGGCGACATGGATTTATTCTAATTTGACTACCACAGCAACAGGTTGATGGCAGATGCCATCTCTCTGAGTCTACACCAAGCCCTGGAACACTTGGATAGCAAAGATGCATATATCAGGATGCTCTTTATTAACTGCAGCTTGGTATTTAACACCATCATCCTTTCAAAACTGATCTTCAAATTCCAAGACCTGGGCCTCAATCCCCACAATGTAACTGGATCCTGGATTTCCTCATCACAAGAACAGTGAAGATTGGTAAGAGCATCCCCTCCACAATCTCCATCAGTACTGGAGCATCTCAGGGCTACGTTTTTAATCCCCCTGTGCTACCCACTTTACACCTATGACTGTGTGGCTTGGCATGACAACACGATCTACAATTTTACTGATGATACCATGGCACTGAGTTGTATAAAAGGGGGCAATGCATCAGCATACAGGAGGGAGATTGAAAACTTGGTTGAATTCCTGAGAAAGGAATCACAGAGACCACCAGTATCAATGAAGCAACCAAAGAAGGAAATTATGAGTAAATGGGTCTTTATATTATAGCAACAACCTCGCACTCAATGTCACCAAAACCAAGGAGCTGCTTGAGAACTTTAGGAGGGCAAAACCTGAAGTGTCCAATCCAGTGATCAGTGGGGAATCAAAAGTGGAGAGGTCAGGATGGGAGTCGCTATCTCAGGGATCTTTCCTGGACCCAACACACTCATAACATTGTGAAGAAAGCACGTCAGCGCCTCTACTTCCATAGGTGTTTGCGGAGGTTTGTTATGACATTGAAAACCTTGGCAAACCTCAAGAGATGTGTGCTGACCAGCTGCATCATGGCCTGGTATAGGGGCACCGATACCACTGAGCAGAAAGCCCCGCAAAAGGTCATAGAAAAAGCCACGTCCATCCCAGGCAAAACTCTCCCACCATCAAGAAAATCTATATGAAATGCTGCCATTAGAGACAAGCAGCAATCAAGGATCCACACCATCCAGGAAATGCTCTGTTCTCACTCGTACCATCAGGAAAGAGCAATAGAAGCCACAGGACTCTTACCTCTAGGGTCAGGAATAGTTGCTACCTCTCCACCATCAGACTCTTAAACAATAGTCTCAACCAGTGACTCATTTAAAGATTCTTACTGTACACATTATTTCTTACTGAATATTTATTTTTCTGCATTTGCACAGTTATTGTTTACATTTCTTTCTTCTTCAGTATAGTTACTGAAAATGAGAAATTCTGCCTGGCCTGCAACTAAAAGAATCTTAGAGTTGTATGTCTCTAACAATACATTTGAAATTTAAACTTTCAACACTGAACTTTGAACATTGGTCAATAATTAAATCCACATGTCTTTCTGGCTCATCCCATCCTATTAGAATCTCAGACACTCTCTCTACCATAACAGATCCAGAGTCAAGTTGTACAGGCACCAAATTCTGCTGGAAATAATATCCAAATTTTTGTGATCAGTTTCTGGATTGGTTGGATTCCCAAGGTATTGCTCGTGGATCTGGATCATTTAGAACAGTGCTTCTTAACCTTTTTCTTTCCACTCACATACCACTTTAAGTAATCCTTATGCCATCAGTGCTCTGTGATTAGTAAGGGATTACTTAGGGTGGGTGGTATGTGGATGGGAAGGGAAGGCTGAGAATCACTGCTCTAGACCCAATTGTTTCTGAAATATTTTGCTTGAGAAAAATTGTCATTGGCCCATTTCCTTTGGAGTTATGAAACTGTGCACATAATGAGTCAACTAGTTACGATTAAAACAGTGGTTTCCAAACTTTTTCTTTCCACCCACATACTACCTGAAGCAAACCTTTACTAATCACAGAGCATCAATGGCAGAGGGAATACTTCAAAAGGTATGTGAGTGAATATAACAAGGTTGAGAACCACTGATTTAGAGTCTGGAGTCTCATTCATATTTATAGAAGGGACTGGATACCAACCTGAGATATGAATTCACAGGAATCTCAGAGACCACAAATATCAATGAAGAAACTAAAGAAGGAAATCATGAGTAAATGTGCCTTTATATTAGTGGTGACAGTGTTCTGACAATGGGTCTTCCATCTGAAATCGTAATTCTGTTTCTTTTTCTACAAATGTTGTGTCTCCTGCATGTTCTGTCTTTATTTCAGATATCCTATGTCTGGATTCTTTTTTTTATTTTCATGTACATTAATGATATTGAATGCAGCTCAGTTGGTAACACTCCCTGCTGTGACGCAGAAGACTGAGGGCTCATATCTCATGAAAAATCATGGCTAGCTATTTGGTGCATTTCTGAGGCTGGGGTGACTCTTAGTTGAATGGCCAAAACCTTGATTGCTCTAAAAATGAGTTTAAAGGCTCTCATGGTGATAATCTAAGTTTAAATTTAATTTTTAAATTTAAATTTAAATTTAGACATACAACAAAGTAACAGGCTATTTTAGCCCATGAGCCTGTGCCACCCAATTTACACCCAATCATTCTACACCCCCGGTGCATTTTGAATGGTGGGAGGAAACCAAAGCCCACGGAGAAAACCCACATAGACACAGGGAGAATACACAAACTCCTTACAGACAGCTTGGGATCTGAACCCAAGTCCTGATCGCTGGTGCTGTAAAAGGCATTCCGTTAACCGCTATGACAACCATGGTGGTCTGAATGAAGATCCCTGATCTCTTGGTCAACATCGAATCAATGTCATTCAAACTTCAGACCAACTGTTCCCCAGGCAAGTGCTGGTTGATTGTTTTACCCCTAAACCAGATCTCAACTGGAGTGAGTTCCCCAGCACAAAGCTGAGTTGTGAATCCCAGCACTGTTTGTGAATGTCAACCCCCAACCACAGAAGTGCTTTGACAGCCAGTTAATCTGTGCTTTAGATATTGAATGTTCTGAATCTCTTTGACTTCCAAAAATGAATAAATATTAAAAATACCATTGAAATTTAAAAAAAATCAAAAATACATTTTATAAATAAAATGGATTTTGTGAATTAAATCATATCAAAAATATAAATATCTTTATTAACATCATCCTCCCTCATGGCCATTCCTCTCCACTCCAAATGAATAGTCTTGATTTCCTGCCAAGCATATTTTCCTGCTGAATATTCTGAAGAGTCTGACATCAGACAATGATTGAGAAATTGTTGTGGAATATCCAATAAAAACTAAGTTTTCTGGCACTGACCAGCACATTCCAGTAACCAGTACTTCTGAGGAAACATATAGGTCAATGAGGAGACAGTCCCAAGGGAACACCTTTGAGCAAGCACCCAGATAGCCAACACATAGAGTTGCACTCAGGTTGACTTTGATGTATTTAATTAAAATGCACCTTTCAAGTCCAGCATGTGCTGGGCAGCAGAAAGTTTACTGTGTAAATGCATGTTCTTTTAAGAACACTATTGGAATTTTTCATCCTCTTTTCTGTGTAACATAATGGTGTTTTATATAATCACTTACTGTAAATGAGCTGAAATTTAATTTAATAACACAAGCAAAAGACGGTGCCTTCATCAGTGCAGGTCTCTGTCAGCACTAAGTAAAACAACAGATGCTGGCATCACGTGAAATGCACAAAAGTGCAGGAGAAACTCAGCAGATCATGTAGCATCCACAGGAAGGAAAGGACAATGAACGTTTTGGGCCTGAGCCTTTCGTCAGTAATCTGACCAGACTCAAACTATTGTGAGACACAAAAGTCTGCACATGTTGTGATTGTAGTAAAAACACAAAAATGTTGGACAAGTTTCTCTGTAGAAATTGCTAAATCTTGCCACAAAAATAAAAGGTTAAACCCTGTAATGCTCAACCAGCCACGCTGTGCCTTATTTTGCATGACTCCATTCAAGCCTTCCTCTCCTCACTAACCCTGCTCTATTCTGCCCCATTCACTGCTTCCCACATGACCATGATGCTGCCCCTCCTTTCGCATTGTTGGCCCATGCAGGCACATTTGGACTCCCAAGCATCGCATGCGGTGAGTCACCAGCCCTACACAAAATATGTCAGAGGCAGGTTGCTTACATAGAGAGTGGTGGGTGCCTGGGATTTTGGTGGAGGCTGGTACAAAAGGGACATTTAAAAGATTCCCTGATAGGCACACAGATGTAAGAAAAATGGAGGTTTGTGGGCTGTGAGGGAGAAAAACAATAGATTGGTGTGAAGTAGGTTTATATGTTGGCACAATATCATGGGCTGAAGAGCCGATACAGGACTGTACAATTTTATGTTCTTTGCAAAATAATAAGGATTACCTGGAAATTAAGGTTCTGAGTTGGGGGAAGACAGGTTTTCCACATCATTGGACTGAAGCTAACAAATTTATCAATTTTAAAATCCAAAATGGTGCCGGAGAATGGCCTTTTTTTGCAATGTTTGAACAGCATGCAATACTGAGCTTTTCCCTGCATTTCAGTTCTTTTGTCAATAAAATGTAGTCAAGCTCAAACTTAAATGTAATTACTGCCAGTTCTGCTTTAATCAGTGACACTTTATTGCATGTCGTTCAGGCAAAGAAGTGATATTCGATGTGTTTGTTCAGGGCTTTTATGGTCGAGATCTTACTGCAGCTGCAGTCTCTGTTCCCAAGAGGGAATATACTGCCCTCAGAATCAGTACTGTGCAGGTTCACTCGAATGATTCCTGGGGAGAGCGATATAACTAAACATGCAGCAAAAGTCCATTTAATTCAAACAAACCGTCATTTAACCATCAAGTACTGCAAAAGCACACTTAAAAATTGACCAAGTGCCCTGTGAGAAATCAAGGGGTTCATTAATAAACTATTAAATCTGCAGAAGGAAATGCTGAAGGAGCTCTCCAAACAGAGATACAAACGATGGGTCAATTGACTCCTTCCTACTTTTCGCATCTGTTTTCAGGCCACTGCATGACTTGAAAATCCAGAGAATGAGCGTTCTCAGCTCTGAAAAATTTCCATTTATCCTTGAAAGCCTTTGGAAATGTTGATGCTCAGACTGTTGATAGACTGAAACCCATTCATCAGCCTTTCAAAATATTGATAAACCCTGAACACTTCTCATCCAACTACCTTTTATAATAATGGTTGAACATCAATCAGAGTGACATTTCCTCATAATGACACTAAATAGATTAATTCATGGACTGAGAACAAAGACACAGGATAAAGATGGCACAATCAAAGTGGCAGAGGGTAGGAATGATATCGGTAGCAGTTATCTGATTAACTTTATCATGTGAATTGCAGGAAGAAATGTGTGTTTAAGGGCAAGATGAGGAAAAGTTTCTTCAAGCAGAGGGATGTAAATCATTGGTATTTTATACTTCAGAAGGATGGAAATGTTCATTACCCTAGTTTATGTAAGATTGATGTGTCTATATTTTTGGATATAAAGAGAATCAGAGATTATGAGCATCAGGTGACAAATGGTACAGGATTAGTCTCTATTCCTTTTCATTTTCACAGCTGAATCTAAAACATCTGGGTTCAAATGCTACTCCAGAGCTCTGTGCAAAAATTCTTGGCTGGATCTCCGACGGAGCCCTGAGGAAAGATGAGCTCAAAGAATTGTCTTTTGGCTGAGATTAAAACAAGATCACAAATGGTCTCTCGGGTGCATGCAAAAGATTTCAGGGAATTATTTTGAAATCCCAGTGTCCTGGGCATTAAGTACAGTTTTATTAATGTTCTGATGAAAAGAAAACCTTCTTTATCAAGTTGTTGATAGTGAAAGCTTGAAGAATGCAAATGTGCTCCTGTGATAGAGACAGGATGTAAAGTTGGTGGCCAAGTGGCAGATGGAGATGCACTTCGGAAGGTCAAACCTGAAGGTGGAGTTTGTGGTTAATGCCAGAATTCTTAACAGCGTGGAGGAATTAAGGAATCTTGTGGTCCAAATCCATAGATCCCACAAAGTTGCAGGGCAAGTTGATAGGGTAGTTAAGAAGGCATAGAGTGTGATGGCCTTCATTTATTTGTGGATTGAGTTCAAGAGCTGTGACCTAATGTTGCATCTTAATAGAACTCTGGTTAGACCACAGTCTATTGTGTATAGTCCTTCATATGAAGCATGTGGAAACTGGAGAGTGTGCAGAAGAGATTTTTGAGGATGTTGCCTGCATTGTCAAACTTTCCTTATGAAGAAAGGCTGGCTGAGCAAGGACTTTTCTACTCAGAATGATGGAGGATGGGAGACGATTTAATAGAGGTGTACAAGATTATGAGAGGCATTGATAGGATGGACAGTCAGCACCCTTTTCCCAGCAAGGCAATGTCCAATACCAAAGGACATCCATTGAAGAGGAGTAGAAGGAAGTTTAAGGGAGATATCAGAGGTAAGTTTTTTACCTCTGGAATGCACTGCCAGGGATGGTGATGGAGGCTGGTACAATGGAGACATTTAAAAAGTCACTGAGAGGATCATGGATGTGAGAAAAATAGTGGGTTATGGGCTGCGAGGGAGGGAAAGGTTAGATTGATCATAGAGTAGGTTTATATAGGTCAGCATAACATTATAGAATGAAGGACCTGTACGGTGGTGTACTTTTCTGTGTTCTAATATTGGAGCAGGTCACTCTTGGCGATGATAAGAAATACTGTATAAAGGAGTTTAAGGAATCCAGATTCCTCCCTACACAAAGCTGCTGAAGTTGGAAATCATTTTAAAAATTCAAAATTAATAGTGATTATTTTTTTAACAAGATTATGATTATGGAGCCAAGCCAGCAACTGGAGTTTGGATAAAATCCATTCACGATCTAACTGAGTGACAGAATGGCTCGGGGGGCTGAATGCTTTCTCCTTTCACTGTCCTTGATAAACACCTGAGTACTGTGATAACAGGAACATAATCATAAAAATGCAAATTCATCTTACACTGGGTATTTGATTGAATCTTTGTTCATGTGGGTAAGATTGCAATATTTTTCCAAAGAGAATTCTACAAGCTGTAACATTACTCCAAATGTAACCTATCAAGCCCAATAAGAAATCCCTGTCAGCAGTCATCCATCCATGTGAAACAAGAAAATCCCTCCAAAACTTTTTGAATATATTTCAGCTGTCTTTCTTATTTCTTTGCAAAAAAAAGATAACAGTGTTATCATTGGTATCAGATATCTTAACATAAGGTCATTAAAAATGTCTGATAAGAAAATGATTGAACTCGGTGGTGTTCAAAATACCCACAGAAAACTGCCCTTTAAAAAAAAGGGTTAAACTTTTCATGAACTTGAGACATAAAAAAGTGCTCAAAAGCTAATTAAGTGTGCCCACTGATGCAATCAATGCAATTTTGAATAATAAGATCCCATAAGCAACAATGTGATGATGACCAGGTAATCCATTTTCGTGATGCTAAACGAGGGATGTATTGGACGGGATTTCATGTCGAGCTCCACTCCTCTGCAAAATAATGGGAAAGGATCTTAAACAGTACATCCATCTGTGAGAGCAGACAGATCGAGTATTACAACTCACCAAAAATATAGTAAGAGAGATCAATGTTTTCTGCTGAATGTAGTAAATACACAGTAATATTGTATGTGCATTGAGCTCTCTTTGTTAAATTCAGTCCCGTTTGCTCCAATGGAACTAAATTTCTTTCTTTTTCAATCTTTTTATTGGTTTATGTGAAAATAATAATATCAAATACGTAGACACATGATATAAAGTTCAGGTAAAAGTAAATTAAAATTACAGATAGTAAACAACAGTAAATAAGATACATATGATCCATGTTGTCGATAAAAAAAAGGAAAAGAAAAAGGAAAAAGCCCTGTAACTAATGTAATTTCCAACCCCAACCTATTATCTGACTGACTACAATCAGAACCAGGCGTCAACTACTAACTTCAATGCTAATAGTTCAAAAAATGAAGAAAAAGAATAAAGATATTTAGGAACTAAATTTCAATAATTCAATACATGTAGGTTGTTTCACTGTGCTTAATTGAGGCACACAGTGGCACAGCAAGTGGATCTGCTAGCCCATAACTCCAGTGACCCAGGTTCAGACTTGACATTTGGTGCTCTTTGTGTGGAGTTTGCACATCCTCCCTGAGATCACATGTGGTTCTCTTAGTCTTCCACCTCCTAAAGAAAGATGTGATTGGCAGGCTGATTGGCCCCTGTAAATTTTCCCTGATGCGAAATGAGTGCTAGAATTAGGGAGGGACTTGATGGGAATATGGGGAGAGTAATATAAGATGAATAAGATTCGGGAGTGGCACGACTGGCATAGCAGTTAATGCAATGCTATTACAGGGCCAGTGACCCAGGTTCGCACCTGATGCTGTCTGCATATCGTATCTGTGTCTGCGTGGACTTCCTCCAGGCGTTCCAGTTTCTTTTCACCCTCCAAATAAACGGACAGGGTGGGTAGGTTAATTAGTCACGTAGGTGTATTTGGGCAATGCAGGCTCGGAGGCAGGAAGGGCCTGTTACCAGGCTGTATTTCTAAATTAAAATTTAACTTAAAAATTAAGTGAATGTCAGCATAAATGGGTATTTGATGCACAGATTTGAAATGCCATTGGATTTGTTTTTGTGCTACATGACTATAATAGGAACATAGGAACATAGGAAGTAGGAACAGGAGTAGGCCAAAAATGGCCCATCGAGCCTGCTCCGCCATTCATGGCTGATCTAATTTATGACCTAAATCCCCCTACCTGCCTTCTCCCCATATCCCCTAACTCCTCTATCATGTAAAAATTTATCTAACTGAATTTTAAATATGTTTAATAAAGCAGCCTCAACCACTTCCCTGGTTAGAGAATTCCAAACATTCACTACTCTCTGGGAAAAACTATTTTTCCTCATCTCTGTCCTAAGTCTACTCCCCCGAATCTTGAGACTGTGTCCTCTCATTGTAGTTTCCCCAGCCAGCTCAAAAAACCTTCCTACATCTATCCTATCCATACCCTTCATAATCCTATATGTTTCTACAAGATCTCCTCTCATTCTTCTGAACTCGAGCGAATACAACCCTAGATGATTTAATCTTTCATCATAAGTCAACCCCTTCATCCCAGGGATCAACCTAGTAAACCTCCTCTGGACTGTCTCTAAAGCCAGTATATCCTTCCTCAAATATGGAGACCAGAACTGGACACAGTACTCCAGGTGCGGTCTCACCAGTACCTTATACAGTTGCAACATTACTTACCTACTCCTGAATTCAATTCCTCTAGCGATGAAGGCCAACATTCCATTTGCCTTCTTAATAACCTGCTGAACCTGCAACCTAACTTTTTGCGATTCATGCACAAGCCCTCCCAAGTCCCTCTGCACTACAGCATGCTGTAGTTTTTCACCCATTAAATAATATTCAGCTCTTTTATTTTTCTTGCCAAAGTGGATAACCTCACACTTACTAACATTGTACTCCATCTGCCAGACCTTTGCCCACTCATCCAGCTTAACTATATCCCTCTGCAGACTCTCCACATCCTCATTTCAATTTGCTCTTCCACTCAATTTGGTGTCATCCGCAAACTTGGCTACATCACATTTTGTCCCCTCCTCCAAGTCATCAATGTAAATGATGAACAGTTCTGGGCCTAACACTGACCCCTGCAGCACCCCACTTACCACTCTCTGCCAACCTGAAAAACTCCCACTTATCCCAACTCTCTGCCTCCTGTCAGACAACCAATTTTCAATCCAGGCCAATATACTTCCCCGGACTCCACTTTCCTGTAACTTACTGAGAAGTCTCTTGTGCGGCACCTTATCAAACGCTTTCTGGAAATCCAAATATACAACATCAACCTGTTCCCCTCTATCCACTGCACCCATTATATCCTCAAAGAATCCTAACAAGTTTGTAAAACAAGATCTTCCCTTTCTAAAACCATGCTGCATAGCATTTTATTCCCATGCTTGAAAGGAACACTGGATGTTAACAGAGAGCACCATTATGATTGAGGCAATCAAGAAGAATTTTAGTGTGATTGTACATTGTTCTTTTGTGTATGACAATGAACTCTCATCTCAATTCTAAATTCTTCAACTTTTTTTTCTGTGGGAATTTTGCAACCAAGGGTTCTGAATACTCTGCGAAAATTAAAATAAACAATACTGTGCAGATTGGGTAATATTAGTGAAGATGGAAACTACATTATTATTTCCAATTGATGTCCTATCAATGGAGCCAAACAAATCAAGTACAAATAGATTTCCCAGCACTTAAGAATACCACATACAAAAAAAAATCTAATGGAAGCCGTTTATTTGAGACACCAAAAGAACATTTACTGTATATTTTTTCTTGCAACCCAATGAGTGATTTAAGGGAGGACTGAGCTTCAAGGTTAGATAGAAGTCCTGACTAATAATTCTAAAGAGAAACAAAACATATGAAGCAGTATCAAATGCAATATGAAATATCATTGCAGAGATATATTTTACAAAGGAAAGATGCACACTAGTTTGACTTTCATTGTATAAAATAAAAACATCCCTGAAGCAGAAAGGCAAACATTATAAGTCAGCCACTTCATGCAAAGACATGCTTACTTGTGCGACCTGTGAAGAAAATGTGTTTATTTCTGAGCAGTGGATTAAAAAAAAGCTAGTAATTTATTTTGGAGAAACCAATGACATTTGCCTCTGGGAAAAGTTGCCACACACTTTACAAATAGACCTTGTTTCTTGGAACCCACTAAGATCCATTGGACCTTTCCTGAGGGCAGTATGATTAATGCAACGCTATTACAGCACCAGTGACCCGGGTTTGAATCCACAGCTGTCTGTAAGGAGTTTCTACGTTCTCACTGTGTCTATGTGGGTTTTCTCTGGGTGCTCTGGTTTCCATCCACCATTTGAAACATTCGGAGGTTGTAGGTTAATTGGGGTGTTTGGATGGCACGGGCTTGTGGGCCAGAAGGGCCTGGTACCATGCTGTATGTCTAAATTAAACATTAAAATTATAAATTAAATTTAAAAATTAAATAACACAGTAAATAGCAGTGTCTGCAAGATTGGGATACCAACAGAGTACAAATATGCAGTTGAAATAAGCCCTTTTAGCATAACCTTCCGTTTCCTGTTAATAGTGCAGTTTTTAATTAAGGTAAATATCTGAGTGTGCCTTTAACCCAGAAAATCAATTTGTTGAGTTGTAGCTGGTTATATTTATATCACAAGCCTAGATATAACAGAGAGAATTGCTGCATTTGAGAATTGCATTGTATAGCTATTGTTTATTCCATTGCATTTCACAGAAAAAAGAATAAATTCTATGTTTGACTCTCAGCAGCCAATTTATTTCCTGGTATTGCTAAATATTATTGGGACAGGTGAGATTGGCCTTCCATGCCAACGGAGAAAATACAAAATTATTTAACGAGCCTCCTGCTCAACTAATTCCATAAGACACTTCTGGACAATTAAAAATCAAAAGGTTATCAACACTTCCAGTGAGCAGTCAGGAAGGCATCAAGATTATACTCGCTTGAAGTCCCAGCACCAATAGGATCAGCAGGCACCATCATTTCAAGCTATCTTGGGGTGGTTTGGCTCATTTAACAAAACCTAAAACAACTTCCTTGTCGAAGCTGCACAAAGCACTTCCTCAGAGACCCTAGCAGAATCCTTTTGGAAATACGCTGCATGAAGGTACAAACTAGAGCAAAGATTAGTGTAGAGCGGTTCGGTATTATGGGGCTCTGGGTAAAAGCTCCTACAAATTGCACACTTATTAGGAGGAGGGAACAGTTTTTCATCCACCCAAACCTCCCTTGGAGGCCAGACTCGCCAAGCACAGTTTGAAACCCACATTTGGAGCCTATAAGGCTGAGAATTGTATGTCCTAATGAGTAAGCATTTACATCCTTCATCCTCTGTCAATTTTAAAAGCCTTGTTGCCTTCAATTGGTGTCAGGGTGCTCCCAAAGAATAACACATTCTAACATTGAGGACAGGGATGTGTTAATCCACTATTGAGATATAATGACAGACAGCTTTGCACAAAAGCAATAATTTCTGGCTGTGAACTGACCTACTTTAAATGGGAGGTGTGATTTCCTCCCCCTTACCCCCACCCCCAATCACCTCATACCTCTAAATTTAAAAGCTCTGCTTTTAAATTGTAATCCTGCCACTCTTTCCCCATCTCTAATGAAGGGTCACTGATCAGAAACATTGACTGATTTAGTTTCCGCAGACGCTGCCTGACTGACTGAATTCTTCTGGTATTTCTAGTTTTATTCAAATAAGATAAAGCTTAGTTCTCCAACAAGTTATGGATTGCATTACAGCAAAATGTGTACTGTCCCTCACTTTACTTAATAAGTTCATCTGCAGACATAGAACACAAGAAAGTCGTTCATCTGGGCCTTCTCTGCTCTGAAATTCAATAAAATCATGACAGATCTGCCTCAATGTCTCTTGCCTTCACTGTCCAAAAGTCTGTATCTTGCATGAATCTCCACAGCTCTGCAGAGGAGGGAGTTTCAAAGGATCAGCACATTCTGAGTGAAGGAATTACTTCAGTCTGAAACAACTGCTCACTTCTTATCAAAGCCTGCATCTTAGATGACTCATCCAGGGAACAGGTCATCATTCCTGCATCAATTTTGTAAGCATTTTCCTTACGTTCTTCTAAACTCTAAACTCTGTGCTTCAGAGAACCAACTTGGTTTATGTGTGTGAAATGTCCAAAGTTAAACAAGATTCGCAAAATTTGGACATGAACGTGAACAGAGATGGAAAGGAAGGATATAGGCCACCTGCATGGAGATGCGATGAGTTTAAATTTCATCACGTCATGGCGAAGGACCACAATCTCTAGAGTCCATCTGCTGCTGGGCTTTGAAGGGCTGGGACCAAGGGGAGTAATGACAAGGTGCCACAGTGGTGGCAATGGTGTAAATATGTTGTAAATAGTGAGAGTGTGAACCAATGTACAATGACGAGAATGTATGGACGTGACACTAAGGGCGCAGTTTGTTTTGTAAATAAATTGTTGTAAATAAAGTCTATTTTTGGAAAAATCATGTCAGCAATAGTGCTATCTGGTTTCATACCTGAGTAAGCATAAGAATGTATGACCTATGTAAAACAGCACCTGGGAACACAATGGAAAGAAAATAAACACATGTATTGTGGAATGGAAATTGGATGACATGATCATATTTATTTTTGAGTAGTTATTGTTAAATATCATGTTGAGAAGTAATGTCTATATTTTGGTTCAGGGTTAAATATATATGTTACTTCAATATGCTTGAAAATGTAATATGATTAAAAATATATATAACAGCTGGTAGCATCCAATTAATTGTTAAATTCTTAACACAATTCTCTATCCAATTTACAATCTGAGCTCCCCCGGTTCAGGGAGTGAAAAATCTAATAACACAACTCAAACAACTCCAACACATATCCCGCTTTCATGCACTTCCTTTGTGCCAGTGGCCTGCCTCTGTTACAGCCCGAACCTGCTCTCTAAGATGTTTCCTGAGGTGTGTTATTTTCAGCCTATTATATATCCCCCAGGCTCCAATCAATAGTTAACACTGGTCATAAAATCAAGGTTGTTTTGCCAGAGGAAGTGAACCACATTTGACTTTACTTCTTCCCTTACAGGTCTATATAGAAGCCACACATGTTTCGGTCATGTAACCCTTCAGATGAAAGAGGAAATGCCATGACTTCCATTAAATGAACCATAATCTTATTAAAAGGAGGAGTGATCTTGAAGTGCCAAATGGTCGACCCTGCTCTTAATCCAAATTTCACAGGGCCTTCTTTCTCTGAAGCTATAGAAATCAGTGGTTTCCAATTGAATTTCTAGCAAAGGCTGTGAGAGATTTAAAAGTGAAGAAGTAAACCTGAAAGATTTTGCTGTCCTGAAAAAAACAAAAATAAATTATACCAAAAAGCAGAGCTTTCACTTCAGCAGTAATATCATGTGACCTGTGGTCATCTGCAATGATTCTTTCCTTAGACTTGGTTAACCAAGCTGGAAACTCTTTCCTGAAGTAGGACCTGAAAATGAATGACCTGAAACAAGCAAGTTTAATCCTTAATATCTCTCTTAGATTTGTCCAAGGAATGCACCCCTCCTTGCTGCAGGTCTTACAGCCCAGCTATAATACATTGACAAGCCACATATTACTAACTTTTCTCTTGTGCGGCATTTGATATGTTACCGGGAACTTTAATTGCATGTTCATTGCTGATGTTCAAGCTTGAGATCTTCTCAAATAACAAATAACTACCTATTAAAAATCTGTGATGAGGTATCTATAATAGCAGAGATAGGTGTGGAATATAAGTGGAAACAGGCCTGTTGAGTCCTCATTAAGATTCACATTCTTGAAGATGTGAAGAAAGTGCTGTGAGGGTAATTTGCCAGTGCTAGTTTAAACACTTTGATACAGTTGCTTATCCAGAAATTAGTGTAATGTTTCTTTCTGGTGTTTTTTTTTTCAGACGAAAGTCAGATCAGACGGCAAGTCATTCAAGAAAAAGGTGATTAGATATAGATAATTAGATATTAAAAGTTCTTCGTCAAATATCTGCTAAATGGACAAGCATAGTGGGCTGCATCTGCTGTTCACAAGAACTCTGAGAAGAAAGGGGTTGCCATTATTAAAAAAAAAGTCATGGAAATATACAACCTTCCACTGAAACAACAAATAAATGAAAATCATTTTGGGTGTTGGTTGGGGAGACTGGAAGAGCAGGATGAAAGGAAACTCCAAGACCTGGGAGTTAATATCCCACTGTGTAATTGGTTCCTGGATTTCCTCACTTCCAGACCACAATCAGTGAAGATTGGTAAGAACTTCTCCTCTACAATCTCCATCAGTACCAGAGCACCACAGGGCTGTGTTCTAAGCCCTCTGCTCTACACACTTTACACCTATGACTGTGTATATGTCAATAACACCATCTACAAATTTCCCAATGATACCACAGTAGTGGGTTGTATAAAGGAAGGGGATTGAAAATTTAGCTGAACGATGCATCAACAACCTTGCACTCAATGTCACCAAAATTAAGGAGCTGATTGTTGACTTCAGGAAGGGAAAGCCAGAGGTGTACAATCTAGTGATCATTGGGGGATCAGCAGTGGAGAGGGTGAGCAAATTTAAGTTTTTGGGAGTCACTATCTCAGAGGATCTTTCCTGGACCAAACACACCAGTGGCATCGTGAAGAAAGCACGTCAGCACCTCAACTTCCTCAGGAGTTTGTGGAGGTTTGGTATGACACCAGAAACTCTGGCAAATTTCTACAGAGGTGTGGTGGAAAGTGCGTTGACCAGCTGCATCATAGTATGGTATGGGGACAGCTGAACATAAAGCCTGCCAAAAGGTAGTGAACACAGCTCAGGAAATCATAGGTAAAACTTTCCCCACTATTGAGTACATCTACAGGGAAACTTTCCGTCGAAGACCCTCACCACTCAGCATAAGCTCTGTTCTCGAAGCTGCCATTAAGAAAGAGGTATCAGTGCCACAAGACTCACACCACCAGGTTCAGGAACAGCTGATACCCCTCCATCATCAGACTCTTCACAACAAACTCAAATAGAGACTCATTTAAGGACATTTACTTGTGCGTTTTATTGATTTTTTTTTTGTCTTCTCTGCATTGCTCAAGTCAGTTTGTTCAGAATTGTTATCTGTTATCTGAGGGAGAAAAAGAATGGTCCTCATTTTAGGTCTGAAAGCTTCACTGAAGAGTGTGATACTAATTGGATTGCTCTTTCAATGAGATGGCCTGGACAAAATGGGATAACTTGGCTTCTACTGCATTACATTTTATGCAATCAAAAAGGTATAGGATCTCATGCTGTGGAAATTTATTCACCAGAATTATTACTGCATTGTGCTGTGGCAGGCTTTTGTTATTATTTTAGAAATTGAAGACAGGTCAACAAAGTCATTTGTTTTCCACCAACTTGGATCCAACCTCGGATTCCATGCTGGTTCCTGACTCACCTCGTTTGCAGCAACTGTCCATTCAGTAACCAAACAACCATCAAACATCGAGAATCAAAAACTGCAGGCTCAGGAAATCTGAACTAAAATCACAAAGTGCTGGAAACACTCAGCAGGTCTGGAACATCCATGGGGCTGAAGGGCTTCCATCAGAACAGCTCAATCAAAAATATTTATTCAACACAACTGCAACCACTTGGTGCAATACCTCATGTTGGTTTCAAGCAGACTTATGCTTGGTGAGGTGCAATTGGTGTAAGATCTTTCATTACTTTTTCAGGTCCTCAACATGAAAAGTGCAAGTGCTAGAGATTGCAATGCTTATCAGAGCAGTGTATCAGCAGACTCACGGCAATTTAATCCTTTGTTCATCTGGTGCAAAGTGGACCATTAAATTATCCTGTTCAATTTTACCCCATCAGGTCCTGTTCAGTCTAAAAGGCAGCACAGGAAGCAAATTACTTTAATCTTCCAATTACCTCTCAGTGCTCCATCTCCCACCTCCAAGATTTCCTTGCTTTGCATTGCGACTGACTTTTGATTGAGTTCTTGGCTTGTTTTATTATTTTTATTATTTTATACTTCTCTTATTTTCCTTTTGTGAATGTCGATTTGCCTGATTCATCACTCTGATTTCTGCTGGATTGATTTGTCTTTGCTCACGCCTCCTTTCTCCTGAGCTGTATTGTCTCCGTAATTCCACTGTGCATCTCTGCTGTCGTTCCTTTATTGGTTCTGAGTCGGTGACTTTCAAGGACATTTCCCTCCTCCCAATTCAGAGCTGACAAATGCTTTGACATCGTGATCTCCTGGATTACATTCAAATGACTGAAGAGACATTATTTAGCCTTTGTTTTGCCAAGACAGTTGTCGAGACATGCAGCAGGAAGTAAAAAATGTTCAGAAGGAAAGAAAGGATTTCACAGCATCCAACCCCACTCCTATCCTTAGATGAATTCAAAATGCATCGAACAACTGAAGATCGAGCATCCATGAGATGAAGTGAGCCTTAACAAGCTGCAGAATTATGTTTCAGCACATTCCCTAACCTCATGGACTAATATGTCCCCCACAATCATTATAATAGCAAATATTTTGATCGGCATGAGGAAGTTGTGGCAAAGTTTCCACGCTCTATGGCACAATGCGTGTTGAGGAACATGTGAGCAGCATTCTCTATACCTAACAACTCAACACAGGCTGGAACAAAGGACTGCGTTAGTGCTGAATAGCAAAAGCAGCAGGCGAGCCCTCAACTGCCTCGCTGTGACAAATACTCAAGAACAATGGTGGACAATTCAACAGCTGGTCAGAGGAGGCTCAAAGTAACATACCCTTCCTCAGAAATGGTGTGGTCCATCACAGGAGTCCCAACCACAAAGCTGAAGTAGTTGGTGCTTGTGGTACTAGTGGGCAATCTAATGTACCTTCCACCTCAACAGGGCTTTATTACTTTGAAATATAATCTCCGTACTCTTGTATTCAATATTAGATCAGATGCTATTTATTGCCATGTAATAAAACAAATATTTAATATTACACGAAATTGCCTTTGGTCTGCCATAAGGCAGTCAAAGATTCACCATTAACATTAGCATTGGCCGGCACCCCTTACAGTCAGAGAAAGAGAAGCAAAAGGGTGACTCACCGAGTCAATGAGTATCTGTGGATTTGCCTCCAGTGCTCCCATAGCCTCTGTGGCAGCAGAGACCCATGGTTGATCCATTGTCAACCAAAGCTCCAGATCCAAACTTCCAACAGGATGAGAAAGCCTTCTCTGCCAGGGCCCTTCGAGACCCCTCGCAGCCTGTGTGGGATCTCACCTGCAAGTTGCTAACAGTTTGCCATTCATGTGTGTCCTTCAGCTGTTGAGCCACTCACTGGTCTGCCACTGTGGTCACCATCCTTAGGGCTATTGCTTCTTCTTCTCCTTCTCAATGTGAGGGGAAGGGGTTCTCCCTGTTGCTGGTGCCTTGCCGCAATCGCTGCTCCCCGAGAGTCTGCAACCCTACCAGGCTGCTGCCCAACTGAGGTGGCTTGACCCCGCAGTCACAAGATTATAAATAAAATACCGCCAGATCCTTTAACAGGTTGTTTAAAGTCTGTACAGAACCACTGTCAACAGTACTGCTGATACAGCAGCTCTGGCAGCACCGCCAATTTTTATGTCAATGCCAATATATCAGCAATGCAGAGTCATGTATCCAAAACTGGCTGTGTGGTGGTACGACCACCAGCCTACTGCAGGGGGCGATCTCTGTACCTGCAGGAAGACCACCTAAAGGGCTGACTCCACCTGGCTGACCGTCAATAAGCCGACCCAAATAGAGACCTGAGACAGCCCTTCCTGAGCCAGTCACACGGGGAGCCACCAAGGTATGAACTGGTGTTCAGACTTTTACTGGAATAAAGCCTGTTGTACAGTCTTTTGAGTTTTGTGCTTGCCTGCTGCTACCTCTGTGCACCACAATTTATCCCAGTAAAATTTTAAAGAACGACCATGGAGAAGTTCCCGATGATTGGGAGCCTGGAGGTCGACCCGCAACACCTGGAAGCCCAGGCATGCTTTGAGATCTGGAGGCATGTGATTGAGGCAATCATCCTAACACAGGAGGAGGTGATCAGCACAAACCCTGGGCCCCGACGGCACATTGACAGGATGATGTGGTCAACACAGGAAATCACCCACCTGACATGACCCACACCTGGGAAGGAAGACGCTGACCGCTATTCGCCTCATCCATCGGGGAACAGTGACTTGGACCCCAAGATGGTCCTAGCATCTTAAAAAGGGACATTCCCCATGGACTCGTGCACTCAATGATGGACACCGTTGTCAATGGGAAGGTAACAAAATGCCTATTTGATAGTGGAGGACCATCGCCTTCCCAAGATCGTGTTCTATGGCGAGCTCTCCACTGGCCACCGAGACAGAGGTGCACCAAAGAAGAGGTACAAGGACTGCTTAAGAAATCTCTTGGTGCCTGCCATATTGACCACCGCCAGTGGGCTGATATCGCCTCCAACCGTGCATCTTGGCACCTCACAGTTCAGCGGGCAGCAACCTCCTTTGAAAAAGACCGCAGAGCCCACCTCACTGACAAAAGACAAAGGAGGAAAAATCCAACACCCAACCCCAACCAACCAATTTTCCCTTGCAACCGCTGCAACCGCGCCTGCCTGTCCTGCATCGGACTTATCAGTCACCAACGAGCCTGCAGCAGACGTGGACATACCCCTCCATAAATCTTTGTCTGCGAAGCCAAGCCAAAGAAAAAAAAAAGAAGAAAGAGTACAGAGAGCTTTGTGCATCCGAATGTGGCCCGGTCACTAAAGCTCAAAATCTACACCACGAACTTTCCTATTGCTTTCGCAGCCCAGGACCATTCCATCACAGCCCTCGGGTGCTGCTCAGTGGATTTGACAGTGGTGGGTGGGGGGGGGGGGGAGCATACCACGGGTTCAGGCTCCTGGTTATGCCCAAGCTCTGTGCCCCAGTCCCCTTAGGGCTGGATTTCCAATTCCACCTCCAAAGCCTTACCCATAAACTAGTACATCCAACTGGATGCCTACCCCCACCCAGAATAGCTGACATGGTCAACAAGATAGTCCGCTATAAGGTTTTCTCAAAAATTGACCTGAAGTCGGCCTACCACCAGCTCCCTATCCATACACGGGATAAGCCATATACTACCTTCAAGGCAGACAGGCACCTCTACCACTTCCGCCGGGTTCTGATTGGGGTCATTAATGGGGTCTTGGTCTTCCAGCGGGAGATGGACCACATGGTAGACTGGCACAACCTAAGAATGACCTTCCCATAATTGGACAAGGTCACCATCTGTGGCCACGACCTGCAGGACCAGATGGCCGAGGAGCTGAACCTCACTTATAACAAAGAGTAATGCATGTTCAGCACTACCCACCTCGCCATCCTAGGGTAAATCGTGGAACATGGTGTCATCAGTCCTGATCCAGAATGCATGTGCCCACTAATAGAACTGCCCCTCCCCCACATGCTCAAACCCCTTTGCAGGTGCCTTGGACTTTTCTCCTATTACTTCCAGTGGGTCCCCCGCATCTTGGACAAGGTCCGCCCACTGGCCCAAGCCACCACCTTTCCTCTCCCTCCCGAGGCGGAAGCAGCTTTTGCTCACATCAGGCAGGACATCGCACACACCACAATGCATCCGTGGATGAGGACACCCCGTTCCAGGTGGAGCGCGATGCCTCTGATGTTGCCCTCGCAGCCACCCTTAACTATGGGGGGGGGGGGGGCGGCGACCCATGACCTTTTTCTCCAGGACCCTCCATGGTTCCGAGCTCCGTCACTCCACCATTGAAAAGGAGGCCCAGGTGATCATGGAAGTGGTCTGCCACTAGTGCCACTACCTGGCAGGAAGGAGGTTCACCCTCCTCACCAACCAGTGCACAGTGGCCTTCGTGTTCAGTACCACCCATAAGGGCAAGTTCAAGAACGATAAGATCTTGCGCTGGAGAGTTGAGCTGGCCACGCTCAGCTACGACATCCAGTACAGACAGGGGAAGTTCAATGACTCCCCCAACCCCCTGTCCTGGACCTGCACCTCAATGCAGTCCGACCAACTGCAGGCGCTGCATGACTCTCTTTGTCACCCTGGTGTCACGCAACTGCACCATTTCATCAAGTCCCGGAACCTCCCCTTCACCATACAAGAAGTCTGGACCATGACCGAGTCATGCAGGGTCTGTGGGGAGTGCAAACTGTGCATCTCCCACCCACCACAGGCCCACATCGTCAAGGCCACTCGCCCCTTCGAATGGCTTAACATCGACTTCAAGGGCCCCTTGCCTTCCACGAACAAGAATGTCTACTTCCTCGCAGTCATAGACAAATACTCCCGTTTTCCCTTTGCCATCCCTTCGCAGCCACCATTATCAGGGCTCTGACACAGATCTTCACCATGTTCGGATACCTGGCATTCATCCACGGGGGGTCCAGCTTCATGAGTGAGGAGCTGCGCCAGCACCTGGTAGCACGAAGTATTGCGACTAGTTTTACAACTAGTTACAACCTGAAGGGCAACGGGCAGTGGAGCATGAAAACAGGGTGATCTGGAAGGCAGTCCTCCTGGTCCTGAGGTCCAAAGGCTATTCTGTCAACTACTGGCAAGAGGCCCTCCCCGAGGCTTCCCATGCCTTTAAGTCGCTCTTGTACATGGCTACCAATCAAATCCCTCACGAGCACCTTTTCTCATTCCTCAGGAAATCGGCGACTGGAATCTCACTCCCAGCTTGTCTCACATCTTCGGGTCCGGTGCTCCTACGCAAACACATGCGGACCCACAAGGCCAACCTGCTGGTCGAGCAGGTGCTCCTCCTTCACGCCAACCTCAACTATGCCTACGTCAGGTACCCCAGTGGCCATGAGGACACCATCTCAACCAGGGATCTGGCACCAGCAAGGGCACCACCTCCCCAACATCATGACTACCTGACCTAACTTTCCCACCATGGGTACCCTTAGTCCACCCAGGATCTGGTTGCTGAACCACTCCCTCCGCCCCTCCAGCAAATCCCACTCCTGTGGGTCCACACCTATCTGGCCACCCCCCCCCCAGATAGACTCCACACTGGCCACACCAGTGCCTGCCATGACTATGCTGGACCCAGCCAGCCCTCAGGCAGCAACAACACCCTTGCCGACCTTTGACCAGGAGCCAACCCTGCGATGATCCCAGAGACTCCCGTGTATGGATAGGGAGCTGGTGGTAGGCCGACTTCAGGTCAATTTTTGAGAAAACCTTATAGCGGGCTATCTTGTTGACCATGTCAGCTATTCTGGGTGGGGGTAGGCATCCAGTTGGATGTACTAGTTTATGGGTAAGGCTTTGGAGGTGGCACTGGTAGTCCAGCCCTAAGGGGACTGGGGCACAGAGCTTGGGCATAACCAGGAGCCTGAACCCGTGGTATGCTCCCCCCCCCCCCCCCACCACTGTCAAATCCACTGATCAGCACCCGAGGGCTGTGATGGAGTGGTCCTGGGCTGCGAAAGCAATAGGTAAGTTCGTGGTGTAGATTTTGAGCTTTAGTGATCGGGCCACATTTGGGTGCACAAAGCTCTTTGTACTCTTTCTTCTTTTTTTTACTCCCACCAGACTGTCTAAATTTGTAAATATCTCCTAGCACCATTTACGCCCCCTACCCCAGAACAAATGTAAGAAGGGGGTGGATGTGCTGTTACAACCACCAGTCTACTGCAGGGGACGACTTCTGTATCTGCAGGAAGACCACCTAAGGGCTGACTCAACCTGGCTGGCTGTCAATCAGCCAACCTGAATAGACCACCTAGGATGCTGATTCCTCCTGGCCGCTGTCAATCAGCTGACCGGAATATAAACCTGAGCCCGCCCCTTCTGAGCCAGCCACGCAGTGAGCCACCAAGGTGTGAACTGGTGTTCTAGCTTTTACTGGAATAAAGCCTGTTCTACAGTCTGTACCTCAGCACACCACAATAAACAACAGGCTGTTTTGATGATTGTATGCAAGTGAGCAATGATGCACCCCCAGGGGCAGATGCTGGGGCCCTTGCTCTTTATTATATGCATGAATGATTTGAATGTGATGTGGGTGGCATGATCAGTCACCTCAGTGGAGGTGTTGACAATGTGGAGTGTAGTCTTAAGCCATAGGGTGATATGAATATGAATATGAAATAAGCTGAGAAATAGCACATAGAATTTAGTTCTCATAAATGTGAGGTAAATGACTAAGGGAGGCTAGGACATAAACTGTAAATGGTAAGGTCTAAGGAATATTGAAGGACAGTGGGACCATGTTGTGAGTCCAAAAATCTTTGAAGGTGGCACTGCAGGTAGATAAACATGGTTAAGAAAGCATATGGAACACTGGCTTTCATTCATCGGTGTGTTGAATACAAGAGCCGGGAGGTAAAGCTCTAACTTTATAAAACATCATAGAACTTTATAAAATTATGTAACCAATTCTCTCAAGATCACTAGAAACTGCAGAGGGTGTTGAACGCAGCTCAAACCATCACACAAAGTTCCCTCCCCTTCATTGACTCCATCTACTCTTCCCACAGCCTTGGAAAAGCAGCCGACATATTAAAGGACTCATCTCGCCCCCGCTGTTTTCTCTCTCCTCCCGTCAGGAAGAAGATGTACACCCCGCGAGAAATTTATGCATTGTATGGGCTGAGCCACGGGGAGAGGTTGAGCAGACTAGGGTTTTATTCCATGGAGTGTGAGTGGGTAACAGGTGACCTCATGGAGGTGCACAAAATCACGAGAGAAATAGATCAGGAGTCTTTCACCCAGAGTCGGATGAATGACAACCAAAGGACATCAGTTTGAAGTAAGGAGGGAAAGATTTAATAGGAATTTAAGGGGCAACCTTTTTACACAGAGGATAATGAGTGTATGAATCAGTCTTCCAGAGGAGGTGGTTGAGGTAGGTACTATCACAATGTCTGAGAAATATTTGATTGATATATGAATAGGATGGTTTTGAAAAATATGAGCCAAACACAGGCAATTGGGTTAAGCGTGGGTGGGAAATATTGTCGGCCTGGGCAAGTTGGCCTGAAGGGCCTGTTCTCAAGGATTTCCTCGTTTCCTCCCCACGTTCCAAAGACTGCAGTCGGTTAATTGGTCACACAGGCTCGTGGGTTGGAAGGGCCTGTTACCATGATGCATCTTGAAATTATAAATTTGGGAAAAAAATAAAATTTATTAGAGGCAAATAAACTTGCAGGACTGATTAAGGTTGAGGAGTAAAAGATTCAGGGAGACTCTAAGGGGAGGGTGGGGGAACCTTATTGAGAGAATGGTGAATATCTGGAATGGGCTGCTGGAAAGAGTGTTGGAATCAAGCTCACCAACAGTGTGTGAGAGATGTCTAGACAGACAATTGAATTTCCAAGGTATTGAAGGCTACGGACCAAGGGTTTCCAAGCTGTCTAACTCTGCGACTCTGAGATCACCAGAAGCCTATCTTCATTCAGTATTTTGATTCACTCCATTTGACAGCAACAAATGGCTGAGAGAACTGAGTAGAGCAAAGGTCATGAGACCAGATACATTCCTGCTGAGGTTGCGAAGATTTGTGTCTCAGAATTAGCTGCGTCTCTAATTCCCACATAGTCACAACTCTGCAAAAATCTAATTGTCTGGACTTGTCCTGTCCTAAAACAGACAAATAGAATTTGGCAAATTACTATTCAATCAGTCAATGTTCACTCATCAGCAAATGGAAGGTGACCTTGGTGGTAACTATCAAGCAGCACTTACTCATCAATAACATGTTCAATGATGCCTGCGTTTGATTTTGACAGCATTGACTTGGATTCAGACCTTGTGACAGCTTTGATCCAAACACAGACCTTGCGCCGAGTTTAGAGTAACTCTCTTTGATACCAAGGCAATATTTAACCGAGTTAGGTCACAGAGAGATAAACAATAACATCTGCAGCTGCTGGCCTAGTGCAGAACATCGAAGTTCTAGGGAAATTCAGCAGGTCACGCGGCATCACAGGAAGTAAAAGGCTGCCAAGGGAAGGAGAGGGAAAAGGGAGGAACACAGGTAATAAATGGGAGGATGAAGAAGAGAAAGAGGCTGAGAAGCAATGGTGGACATAGCAAAGGTGCTCAATGAAGCAATCTCCGTCTGTACCTAATTTCCCTGATGCAAAGGCGGCTGCATCGGGAGTAACAGCAAAGAACTCCCAGTGATCAACCATTTTAATTTCATGGCCATTTGCCACGCTGACATGCCTATCCATGGCTTCATAGACTGCAAAGTTGAAGCCACCTGCAAATTGGAGGAACAGCATCTTGTATTGCGTCTTGGTAGTCTCCAACCAGGCAACATGAATATCGACCATTGATTTTTGTTAACCCCCTCCCACAATCCTCATCCCTGTCTCCCTTCCTCCTTCCCTTTCTTTACCTTTCAGAGAGCCATATTCCTTATCCCTCTGCCCCCTCTTCCATCACTTCTCAGCGTCTTCTTCACTCTCCCAGCTGTTTTCACCTATTATCTCCTCACACCAATATTTCCCAGTACCCCTCCCTCACCAATGAGCACTTGCCTTAGGGATCATCCATCACTACCGCACTTGACGACACTGACCTCCTGACTGACCTCCCTCAACCTACTCTCTGTTAATGCGACCATCCAGAACCCTGAATCCAACAGGAACTAAGTATCTCTTGTCCTCATGAATCCATAGTGGCTCCCACTTCCACAAAGTTAAAATCCTTGGCTTTGTTTTCAACACCTTTGACAGCTTTGCCTCTTCTTGCCTGTGTAATCTTCTCCATCACATTCTCTGGTACATTCTCCCACAAACCTAATCTGCCAGGCATCCCCAGCTTTAGCCATCCCAATAATGGCAGTCACAGCCTCAGCAAAACTCTTTGTCTCTCTGACTGCTTTTCTTCCTTCATGTGCTCATTGGTAATGACCACTTTGAATTTTTTTTGTCATCTATCCTGATATTCTCCCTTAAGTGGCCTGCTGACAAATTTTGTTTTGTAACATTTTGACAAAACAAGTTTATTGTCATCTGATTGTATAAGCACAACCCAACAAAAACTGTTCTCTGGGCCTCTGTGCAAAACATGAAGACATTCAACCAGACACAACACACATATAGACAAACAATACACATGCAGGACAAGTATTTCATCTATTCAAATAAATAAATAAATATTGTTTTGTGCATACGAGAGTCTCGGATGTTTAATGTGAGCAGTTCCTTTGGTCGTTCAGCATTCTCACTGCCCGTGGGAAGCAGCTATTCCTCAGCCTGGTGGTGCTGGCTCTAATGCTCCTGTATCTCTTTCCCAACGGGAGCTGCTGAAAGATGCTGTGTGCAGGGTGGAAGGGCTCCTCAATGAATTTGCTCACCCTCTTCACACAATGATTCCAGTAGATCACAGCAATTGGGGGAGGGTGGGGAGGAAGGCTCCAGTGAGCCTCTCTGCCATTCTTAAAGTCCTGTGGATTGACCTCCTATCCATTTCTCTGCGGCAACCATACCCCCCCCCACACACACACACACACACACACACACACACACACACACACACACACACACACACACACACACACACACACACACACACACACACACACACACACACACACACTGTGATGCAAGTGGACATAATGGTGGCCGGTAACCTTGCCTGCTTCAGTCTTCTCAGTAAGTGCAGTTGTGTTGCACCTTCCTGACAAGGGAGAGTTGTTGAGTGTCCATGATAAATCACTAGCTAAATGAATTCCAAGGAACTTGGTGCTCCCCACTCTCTCTACTACAGAGTTGTTGACGTGCAGCGGAGGGTGGTCACTCCTAGTTCTCCTGAAGTCTACAATCATCTCCTTTATCTTGTCCACGTTAAGACTCAGGTTGTTACTCTTGCACCATTTCATGAGATTTTCCACCTCTTCAGTGCATTGCAACTCATCATTGTTGCTGATGAGCCCAACTACCGTTGTATCATCTACAAAATTGATGGCACTGTTGGAGCTGGATCTGGTGATGTAGTCATGGGTCAGTAACGTGACCAGGAGCAGGTTAAACACACAACTCTGGGGAGCGCCAGTGCTCAGTGTGAGGGCACTCGGCATTCCGCTATCAATCTGGACAGTCTGCAGTCTTTTAATTTTATGTGAAGCACCTTGAGTTATTTTACCAAATTAAAAGCACCACATAAATACAAGCTGTTGCTTTTATTGCCAGAGCCTACTCCTGCCATGTCCTTCTGCTACCTGAATCCCTGCAAGAGTAAACATGCTCCAATAGGACTGGATCAGTTCCCATTCACTCTCCACTCCAGCAACTCTACCAAAACCTTCTCTGTGTTAGCATCAGATGCTTCCCAACCAAGGATAGCAGAGCCAGCGCTGATATTGCTCCCGATTAGCAATTGTTTTGAACCTTTGACCTATCCTCATTTGATGCTGACAAATTAGAGCTTTCGTAATTTGTATTCAGAGTGCCCATTTTTATTTCATATCAGTACTTCTGGAAATCAGCTCCACCTGTCAACTTGAACTACATCTGAACCCCACTGGCATCTGATCTATTCTGAATCTATGCACAACATTAGCATTTAATAAGATGTATATTTGCATAGTGCAAGGTTTCTTCTAATCTTCCCCCCCACCCCCACCCCCCAAGTATATTGATATTTTGGAGAGGGAACTGGCTTGAGGAACTTGTACACACTTCTCTCAATGTCACCCACAGTCTAATTCTGGGATCTGTACTGCCCATGCTGTGCTGATTATAGCCAGAACTTAGACCTTAAGGAGTATCTTCCCCAATAGTTCAGTCATAATGGGAAAGCATAATGGGAAATAATGCAGATTTGGCTCTGTGTTAGGATGTACGTACACAAGATGCAGCTGGATGAATGCACATTCAGCATTAAGATTCTATGAAAGAAACATCTGTGGCATGAAACAACTTCACAGTACCAACTGGACTTCCTGATAATCAGCACAGATTTTAATATGTTAATATGTCAGGATTAATTAACATTCTAGAATAAACCTGATGAAAATACACAAGCCAAATCACAAATGAAGCAAAAATAATTTCAAGTGCAACGTTTACATATAAGTTAACCAGAGTAGACTTTTTGACAACAAAAATTTGCCGTTGGGTTGATAGTGAAGAATAATACTTCTGTCTGGGAGGATACATTTGGGTTGTTGATTTGGACAAAAGAGTAGCGAATGGATAAGAGTGAGACTGTAGCATTCACGCTACGTGAGAGTGGAGAACGACATGAAAAGCATTGGAAAACGAGGAGGAGTCACGTGATGGAGTAGTGGCCGGACGGTGAACTCCAGCCCTCTCCAGAAAAGTCGGGAAAAACAAAGAAAAACACAAAGGCACAGAAATAAAAGTTACAGAAAAGTGAGTATAAAGGTGGAAAGAAGATGGCGACAAAAAAAGAAAAATCGAAAGCAACGGTAAGAAGAGAGGAAGAGAAGACAAAGGAGGAAAAAGGTGAAGGCCTTACCTGTCCAAAGAGGCCCACTGCAGAGAGAGAAACCCGCTCCCTCAGGTCGGTAAATAATGGACTACAAAAATGGCTCGCAGAGCCGAGTAAAAGTGCGCAACCGCGCATGCGTGACTCATCGCGCATGCGCGATGCGAATGAAAAAAAACACACCGACGGGAGGGGGGACCAGCTGGGGAGTCGATCTCCACAGCCGGCAACGACAGCTGCAGAACACCTGCAGCAAGAAGAGACCACAGAAGACAATAGAAACAAGAAAGAAGAGGAGGAA
This sequence comes from Narcine bancroftii, assembly GCF_036971445.1. Classification (NCBI taxonomy): domain Eukaryota; kingdom Metazoa; phylum Chordata; class Chondrichthyes; order Torpediniformes; family Narcinidae; genus Narcine; species Narcine bancroftii. The sequence goes on along the minus strand of NC_091472.1, from coordinate 86,070,853 downwards.
AGGGCACCAGAGGAAGAAGAAGAGGAAGAGTATGGTGAAATAGAAGAAGAAAAGAAAGGCAAGGTAAAGGATATACTTGCTCTTATTAAAGGATACATGGAGTCATTTAAAGAATGGCAAACACAGGAATTTAAGGATTTAAGAAAAAGAATAAACAACACAGAAGAGAAAATAAATAAAATGGAGATGACCTTAACAGAAATGGGAAAGAAAATGGACAAGATGGAAGAGCGGGCAGTAGCAGCAGAAATGGAGGTAGAAGACTTAAAAAAGAAATTGGAGAAATCTAATAAAAAAACTAAAGAGACACAAGAACTACTAGCTCAAAAAATAGATACAATGGAAAACCATAACAGAAGAAATAACATAAAGATAGTGGGCCTTAAGGAAGATGAAGAAGGCAAGAATATGAGGGAGTTTATAAAAGAGTGGATCCCTAAGACCCTAGGATGTCCAGAACTACAGCAAGAAATGGAAATAGAAAGGGCACATAGAGTATTGGCCTCTAAACCACAACCACAACAAAAACCAAGATCTATTGTAGTAAAATTCCTAAGATATACTACAAGAGAAAAGGTACTGGAGAAGACAATGGAAAAAGTAAGAGAGGGCAACAAACCACTGGAGTATAAAGGGCAAAAAATCTTCATTTATCCAGATATAAGTTTTGAACTCCTAAAGAAGAGAAAAGAGTTCAATACAGCAAAGGCGATTTTATGGAAGAAAGGGTATAAATTTATACTAAAGCATCCAGCGGTATTGAAAATATTTATTCCAGGACAACAAAACAGACTATTCTCGGATCCAGAAGAAGCACGAAAATTTGCAGAACAATTACAAAAATAGACTGAGGGAGGAAGACGGGTAATGAGAGTTAAAATGATCACGATTGATATGTATGTGGGTAAAGACAAAAATAGACTGAGGGATGAAGACGGGTAATGAGAGTAAAAATGATCACGATTGATATGTATGCGGGTAAAGAGGTATAAGAGTGAATAGAGACAATGAGCATACATAAATGTATCTGTACTTAGAGGAAAATATAGATAGTATAGACAAGAATTAATAAGGGAAGGTAATGGAATAGAGAGAATAAGGAGGGAATTAAAAGAGTGACCTTTGTGACATATGAAAAATGAAATCTTTTCTGGGGGAGGCGGGGTGGGGGGAAATAGCGGTCACTGCAAAATCAGTTGACGCTTGCGAGTGGATTCGCAAATCCAAATGGAGAGGGGAGATGTGGTTGTCCGACAAGGGATAAAGGACAACTCAGGAGGTGAAGGGGAGATTGGGGATAAATAAGATAGAAATAGGAGAATAAGGAAAATGTTGGATGTTGTAGGAATGTTGTCTTATAAAGAGTTGAAAATAAGAAAACAGAAATGGAAAAGGAGGAAAGGTAATGATGGAAAAACGGAAGGAGAAGATAAACAAAGTATAAAATGGCTACGCTGAACTATATGTCTTTAAATATTAATGGAATACATAACCAAATTAAAAGGAAGAAACTACTAAATTTAAATGAATAAATGTATTCCATTAGAAAAAATAACAGATAGGTTAAGAAATAATATTGAAATATTCGAACAAGTATAAGAGCCTTACATTAAATACAATAGCGAAAACCTACCGGGGACAAACATTACCTAAGTTGATGGAAGGAGAAGGAAAGAAAAGAATGGACTCAGTAGAATTTCTGGTGTAATTTTGTTGAATGACAACATTGTCTGACTGGCTTAATGCAACCTAGATTGTATACCTAAAATGGATGAGAGTGGGGGGTGGGGGGGTGGTTTGGGAGGAAAGGGTGGGGGGGGGAGAAAAAGTCACTGTATATGTGTGAAAAAGAAATAGTGTATATCATGGCTAATGTGATTTATGGTGTGAAAAATAAAAAATTAACCATTCAATAGAAAAAAAAAAGCATTGGAAAACGAGACTGACTTATTGCTCTGGCCGTCATGCTTATATGGATCCCAGGCGCTGAGGTCAGGGGCCCATCTGGGATTGAACCCGCATTCCCACCAGAGCTCCCTATCTTCATGCCGTGTGGAGGTCACCTGGGACGACGGCCAGTGTCACATCCAGGTATGTGCGGTTGCCGTGTTCATCAGCCATTTTACGGGCCAGTCTGTGTCTCCGTGTGTGGGCCGCTACACAGCCCCTTCCCCTCAGAACTGGCATCCGGGCCATTTTCAGTAGCCTTTGGCGGTCTGCCCCTGCGTCGCAAGGGAGGAGTGAAGACCAGCTCATTATAGTCCAGATAGGCCAGTTTCAGGCGGTCGACATAAAAGTCTCCTCCTTACTGCCAATGTCGAGGACAAAATGGAACCATTGTCCCTGATGACCCTGTAGGATCCCTCATAGGGCAGTTGTAAGGGTGGCTGTTGTGCACCCCTTCTGACAAATATGTACTGACAAGTCTTTAAATCCCTGGGGAAAGGGCGTGCACTGACTCGATCACAAGGCGTGACAGAGCGTTAGCTACCATGTTGCTTTTCCCCATGATGTGCTGAATGTCCATGGTAAATTCGGACACGTAGGACAAATGTCTCTGTTGTAAGGCCGACCACGGTTCCGATACCTTATGGAAGGCAAAGGTCAGCTTCTTGTGATCAGTGATGACTTTGAATTTCCATCCTTTCAAAAAGTAACAGAAATCTCTTACCACCAGGTACAGTACCAAGAGCTATGTTTGGGCTGGCCATATGGTGGGGGTTGCTGCGGGACCAGGGACCCTAGCTTTTGCTGCAAGTTCTCGAGGGTTGCCGCAGGGTATTCCAGGCATTTATCTTGGGCCAGGAGCTCCCTGGGAATGATCAAAGGTGTGCCGTAGACCATCTCCGAAGTCCTCCTTCGGCATGGTACAAATTTCCAACAGGACCCAAGGTAGTTCATCCACCCAGTTGGGACCCTTGATCCAGGCCATCAAGGCTGCCTTGAGGTGCCTGTGAAAGTGCTCCACCAACCCATTGGCCTGAGGGTGATCCACCATAGTGTGATGGAGCTGTATCCCCATAAAGTTAGCCAGATCTCCGGAAGTGAATTGTGCCGCCTATCTGAGGTTAGCTGTCTGGGACCCTGAATCTGGACACCCATATGTCAATGAATGCATTGGTGCAGGTTTCTGTAGAGGTATCAGCCAGTGGGACCACATCTGGCCACCTCATGGAGTGGTCAACCATGGTCAAGAGGTATCTTGCCCCACGGGAAGCTGGTCATGGCCTCACTATGTTGATGTGTACATGGCAGAACCTGCACCACAATGGCTCAAAAGTCTGTGTGGCAATCTCGTGTGAACCTGCACTTTGGAGGACTGACAGTTCATGCAGGATTTGGCCCACTGGCTGACCTGTTTACAGAGGCCATGCCAGACAAACCTGCTAGCCACTATTTTGACCATGGTATGGATTGTGGGGTACGCCAGGTTGTGGATAGCATCAAAAGCCTGGTGCCTCCATGCAGCCGGAATGATGGGGCGTGGCTGCAGGACTAGACATTGCTCAGCAGCGTCAGGTTACCTGGGCTGACAGGGACGTCTTCCATCCTGAGGCCAGAGACAGCTGTCCTATATGTGGGGATCTCAGGGTCCTACTGGTGTGCTTTAGTGAGAGCCACGAAGTTGACCCCTTGGGACAGGGCGTGCACTGACTCGAACACAGGGCATGACAGAGCGTTAGCTACCATGTTGCTTTTCCCCATGATGTGGTGAATTCAGACACGTAGGACAAATGTCTCTGTTGTAGGGCCGACCACGGTTCCGATACCTTATGGAAGGCAAAGGTCAGTGTCTTGTGATCAGCGATGACCTTGAATTTCCAGCCTTTCAAAAAGTAACAGAAATCTCTTACCACCAGGTACAGTACCAAGAGCTCTCAGTCGAAAGCGTTGTTTTTGGGCTCGGGTTGGGGGTGGGGATGGTGAACTTTCCTGTTGAAAAAGACCAGGAGTTGCCACTAGTCCTCAATGAGTTGTTCTAGCATGCTTTCTACTGCTGTGTTGAAGGTGTTGACTGTCATGGCGGTAGATGTCTCCAGTCTGGAATAGACCAGTAGGTTGGCATTGGCCAGCACATCTTTGGTGTTCTAGAATGCCCTGGAAGTCTCCTCATCCCAAGTAATATCTTTTGACTTGCCTGCCATCTATGACCCTTGCTGCTGTTTCCTGATCGAGGGCGCTCACAATATAGAAATAACGGGTGTCGTCAGTGACGATGTGCCAAAGCTAGAACTGAGCCTCAGCCTGCTCGATCCGCATGTGTGGCTGGAACACCCCAAACATTAGGAGCCTGAGAGAGATCGCGTGGATTGTCGTTTGCTCTGCTTAATACGTCATCTTGGGTCCATCTGCCAGTTGGACCTGTCGGGGTCACCATTGTAACTTTCACACTACACGAGCGTTGAGAAGAATGAAATGCACACCAAAGCTTTGGAAAATGAGACTGGTTTATTGCTCTGGCCATCATGCTTATATGGGCCCCAGGTGCTGACATCAGGCCCTCACGTCATCGGAGCTCCGGCCTGGGATTGGTCGGTGTTCCTGCCAGAGTTTCTCATATTCACGCCATGTGGTGGTCACCTGGGACAATAGCTGGTGGCACCCCCAGGTACGCATGGTCGCTGCATTCATCAGCCATTTTGTGGGCCAGTCTGTGTCTCCATGCGTGGCCCACTACAAGATAATGTAATAAGGGAAATGCAACAAGGCAAGGGAATGAAGAATAAATGGATATTGAAAAGTGTGGAAATACAAAAGGCAGGGGAGGGGAGAGAAGAGGAGGGAAGAAGGTGCAAGGGGAGGAGCACAGGCCCACAGGCAAGAGGTCATAGGTGGATATGGGTGGGATGATAAAAGAGAAAAAAGATGAGATGTGATAGGGGGAGGGGGTAGCTCCCTGAATGGAGATGGAAGTTGGTGGAGAGTTGGAGGAAAGGAGACAGAGGGAATGGCAATGAAAGAGAGCATGAGAGAGGCCTTGTGGAAATTGGAGGTCATTGTTCATAAAACATTGTTTTTTTGCAGGATGCATATCCTGAAGTAGTTCTCCTCCTCTCTTCGAAGAGATTTCTGTGACAGTCTCTTTCACTGTTCCCCATCTATAGTCCCTGGTGCTCTCAAGCTCTAAGCCCATGTACTCACCAAGACCCACAGCTACGTGTCCTTCCATTCAGCTGTAGGAATGTCGTGTTTGCACTGGAAATGGTACCAAAAGAAGTTAAGGATATTGCTGTGACTAGATTTGTTTTTACTTTTTAAAAATCTTTTCCCTCTTAGCAAGGCCTGTATTTTGTTTTGTGTGACTTCAACTTCCCCAATATTGACTGGCACTTCTTTAGAATCACAGAACACTACAGCACAGAAACAGTCCCCTTCAGCCCTCCTAGTCTGTACCAAACTTTTCTTTTGCCTAGTCCCACTGACCTGCACCCAGTCCATAGTCCTCCATACCACTCCCATCCATATACCTGTCCAAATTCTTCTTAAAAGTTAAAATTGAGCCTGCATTGACCATTTCAGCTAGCAGCTCATTTCACACTCCCACCTCTCTCTGTGTGAAGAACTTTCCCCTCATGTTCCCCCTAAACATTTTCTATTTCACCTTTAACCATGTCCTCTGGTATGTATATCAAGGAAAAAAGCCTATCAACATTTACTCTGTCTATCCCCCTCATAATTTTAAATTTGAATTTTGTTTTTAAATTTAGACATACAGCATGGTAATAGGCCATTTTGGCCCACGCGTCCGTGCTGCCTGATTTACACCCAATTAATCTATACCCCCGTTACATTTCAAAAGATGGGAGGAAACTGAAACCCCAAGGGAAAACCCACACAGAGTCGGGGAGAACTCCTTACAGACAACGTGGGATTCAAACCCTAGTCCTAATCACTGGCACTGTAATGGCTTTGCACTATGCCAACCATGCTGGCATAAATACCTCTATCAAATCTCCGCTCACTCTTCTACGCTCAAGAGAATCAAGTCCTAACTCAGGGATATCTTATTGATATCTTTCCTGTAGTTAGGTGACCAAAACTGCACACAATACTCCAAATTTGACCTCACCAATATCTTATACAACTTTACCACAACATCTCAACTCGTAAACTCAATACTTTGATTTATTTGAAAAGCTCTCTTTACAATCCTATCCACCTGTGACTCCACTTCCAAGGAATTCTGTATCTGTATTTCCAGATCCCTCTGTTCTACCGCACTCCTCAGTGCCCTACCATTCAACATTTATTTACTTTCTAGGTTTGTCCTTCCAAAATGGAACACATAACGCTCATCTGCATGAAATTCCATCTGCCATTTTTCACACATTTTTTCAGCTGACCCAGATCCCTCTGCAAGTTTGAAAACTTTCTTTGCTGTCCAAAACATCTCTAATCTTAATGTCATCTCCAAACTTGCTGATCCAATTTACCACATTATCATCTCGATCATTGATATAGATGACAAACAACAATGGTCCCAGCACCGATTCCTGAGGCACACCACTAGTCACAGGCCTCCAGTCTGAGATGCAGTCATCCACCACTACTCTCTGGCTTCTCCCGTCCACCCATTGTGGAATCCTGTTCACTACTTTACCCTGAATATCCAACATTTTAACCTTCCTGACTAACCTCCCATCTGGGACATTGTCAAAGGCCTTACTAAAGTCCATGTAGACAGCATCCACAGCCTTTACTTCATCAATTTTCCTGGTAACCTCTTCAAAAAACTCTTTTTAAAATATTTTTATTGAGTTTAACATATAAATCCTAGGTACAAAGTCCTCTAATAAAACAAGTGACAGGTCATATCATATACATATCACAAATTAAATATAAATGAAAATTGAAAACCTTTCTGTAATTGTTTATTTAACAATATTTATTTAAAAGTAATTCTGGATAGAAAATAAGTAAAACTACATCAGACTATCCCTCGATTTAAACAAAGTGTAAGTTCTGTCTAATTTAATGATACATTTACTCTGTCTATCCCCCTCATAAGTTGTGGAATCCAAATTTATAGATAAGATGGAGAGGGTGCAGAGAAGATTTACAAAAATGTTGCCTGGCTTACAACATCTAGAGTAGAGAGAAAGATTAAGGAGACTGGGACTTTATTCATTGGAACGTAGACGGTTGAGAGGGTATTTGATAGAGGTATTTAAAATTATGAAGGGAATAGATAGACTAGACATGAGTAGACTCTTTCACCTGAGGGCAGAGGAGGTTTGAACAAGAGGGCATAAGTTAAGGGTAAGGGGGAAAAACTTTAGGAGAAATGTTAGAGGATGCTTCTTCACTCAGAGAGTGGTGGCAGAATGGAATGATCTTCCAGAGGAGATAGTTGCGGCAGGGTCCTTTCTGTCTTTTAAGAGAAGGTTGGATGTGTACATGAATATGAGGGGGTTGGAGGGTTATGGGCAGAGAGCAGGAGGGGGGAACTAGTGGAGTTGCTCAAGTGAACTGGTGCAGACTCAAAGGGCCGCTATGGCCTGTTTCCGCGTTGTAAACTGTTATATGGTTATATGATCTATGACAACCATATTAAACCCATATTTAACAAGTTAATCTAAAAAAGGAATAGAAAGAAAAAAAACTAAAACTAAATCTAATCTATCCCCTCCCTCTAAACAAGATTACCTTATAGAAAACATTATAAAGATGTGGAGAAAAACTCTAGAAGATTGGTTAAACACGTCCAACACGCACAAAGCCATGTTGACTATCCCTAATCAGTTTTTGGCTACCAAATAATTGTACATCTGATCTCTTAGAACACCTTCCAATAATTTATCTACCACTGGCATCAGACTCATTGGCCTATAATTTCCAGGGTTACTTTTGGTGCCTTTTTTAAACAATGGAACAATGTGAACTACCCTCCAATCCTACAGCATCACACCGGTGGCTAAGGTCACTTTAAATATTTCTGACAGAGCCCCTGAAATTTCTATACTAGCTTCCATCAAAGTCCAAGGGAATATCTTGTCAGGCCCTGGGGATTTATCCACCCTTATTTGGTTTAAGACAGCAATCACTTCCTCCTCTTTAATCTGTATAGGTTCCATGACTTCATTGCTTGTTTTTCTTATTTCCCACGACTGTGCCTGTTTCTTGAATGAATACTGATTGAAAAAAAAAACATTTAAAGTCTCCCCCATCTCTTTTGGCTTCATACAAAGTTGACCACACTGATCTTCAAGGGGACCATTTTGTCCCTTACTATCCTTTTGCTCTTAATATACCTGTAGAAACCCTTAGGATTTTCCTTCACTCAGCCGAAGCCACTTCATGCCTTTTTTAGCCTTCCTGATTTCTTTCTTGAAGTTTTTCTTGTATTTGTTATATGCCTCAAGTACCTCATTTGCTCCATGTTGCCTATACCTGTTATACCCCTCTCTCTTCTTCTGAACTCGATCCCCATTTTCCCATGAAAACTAATGTTCCCTCTGCCTGAGAACCTTCCCTTTAATCCTGGTAGGAACATAAAAACTCTGTTCTCTCAACATTTTCCCTTTGAAGGTCCTCCACTTACCTCGCACATCCTTGCCTGAAAACAACTTATCCCAATTCACGCATTCTAATTCCTTTCTCATTTCCTCAAAATTAATCTTTCTTCAATTGAGAATCTCAACCCAAGTTCCTGACCTATCCTTCTCCATAATTAACTTGAAAATAATGGCTTTATCATCACTGGGCCCTAAATATTCCCCTACATATATTTTTGTCACCTGTCCTGTCTTGTTCCATAAAAAGAGTTCCAGTATTGCATTTTCTCTATTTGGTACCTCTATATATTGATTTATAAATCTTTCCTGAACACATTTGACAAACTCCAAGTCATCCAGCCCTTTAACAGTATGGGAGTCCAAGTCAATATGTAGAAAATTTAAATCCCCCACTATCACAACTGATCCTGCAGCTGTCTGCTATCTCTCGATACATTTGCTCTCTGATTCTTGTTGACTATATAATGCAACCCCATTAGTGTTATCATACTTTTCCCATTCCTCAACTCCACCCATATAACCTGAGTAGACGAGCCTTCTGGTCTGTCCTGCCGGAATGCAGCTGTGATTTTTCTCTGGTGCGAAATCCCACTCATTCCCCTTTCATCCCACCTTTCTATTGCATCTAAAGTAACAGAAGGCCAGAAAATTAAGCTGCCAGTTCTGTCCCTCCTGCAACCAAAGGCCATACTGTCAGAATTCTACGTGCCAATCCACACTCTAAGCTCGTCTGCTTTTCTTGCAATTTTCTTTGTATTGAAATAGATGCACTTTAGAAAATTTCCACCACGGACAACCCGTTGACTTATAATGGTGCTTTTAATTTTCATATCAAAGTATCAAAGCATTGAGTACAGGAGTTGGGATGTATGGTGATGTCAAAGAAGACATTGGTGAGGCCAGATTTGGAGTATTGTGTGCAGTTCTGGTCGCCAAACTACAGGAAGGGTATCAGTAAGATCAAAAGAGTGCAGAGAAAATTTACTAGGATGTTGCCAGATCTTCAGGAGTTGAGTTACCGAGACAGATTAAACAGATTAAGACTTTATTTCTTGGAGTGTAGAAGAAGGAGTGGAGTTTTGATAGAGGTTTACAAAATTATGAGGGGTATAGACAGAGTAAATGCAAGTAGGCTCTTTCCACTCAGATTAGGAGAGATAAATTCAAGAGAACATGGCTTTAGGGTGAAAGGGGAAAGGTTTAGCAGGAATATATGAGGAAACTTCTTCACTCAGACAGTGGTGGAAGTCTGGAATGAGCTACCATCTGACATAATAAATGTGCACTCACTCTTAAGTTTAAAGGTAAAGGTGAAGGTTCCATTATTGTCACACAATACTACATTTAAAATGTAACATACATGAAATTCTTTACCTTTGTCTACCATAGAGAAGAGAGAGTCACCACTTTGTCAAGTGCCCCTCACAAAAATGAGGCCACAGCAGGAAGCGAACTTGGTTTACAAGAGCAGTGCTCTAACCTCTTGACCTATTGGAGTCATGGATGGGAGAGGTTTGGAGGGTTATGGAATGGGTGCAGGTCAGTGGGACTAACGGAATAATGTTTGGGCACAGAAAAGAAGGGGCAAATGGCCTGTTTTCTGTGATGTAATTTTCTATAGTTCTATGGCTCTATCATCTTTTCCCTCCTCCACTCCTCCATCTGTTTTGGTACTCTGATTGCCATCCCTCTGCAAATCTAGTTTAAACCCATCGGAGCAGCACAAGCAAAACTTCCCGTCAGGATATTAGCCCCCTTCCAGTACAGTTAAAACCATCCTGTTGGAACAGGCCCCACCATCCCTGGAAGAGAGCCCAATGATCCATAAACCTGAAGCCCTCCCTCCTGCACCATGTATTTTCTTTGGCTTGGCTTCGCGGACGAAGATTTATGGAGGGGTATGTCCACGTCTGCTGTAGGCTCATTGGTGACTGACAAGTCCAATGCGGGACAGGCAGACACGGTTGCAGGAGAAAATTGGTTGGTTGGGGTTGGGTGTTGGGTTTTTCCTCCTTTGTCTTTTGTCAGTGAGGTGGGCTCTGCAGTCTTCTTCAAAGGAGGTTGCTGCCCGCCGAACTGTGAGGCGCCAAGATGCACGGTTGGAGGCGATATCAGCCCACTGGCGGTGGTCAATGTGGCAGGCACCAAGAGATTTCTTTAAGCAGTCCTTGTACCTCTTCTTTGGTGCACCTCTGTCTCGGTGGCCAGTGGAGAGCTCGCCATAGAACACGATCTTGGGAAGGCGATGGTCCTCCATTCTGGAGACATGACCCACCCAGCGCAGTTGGGTCTTCAGCAGCATGGATTCGATGCTTGTGGACTCTGCCAGCTCGAGTACTTCGATGTTGGTGATGAAGTCATTCCAATGAATGTTGAGGATGGAGCGGAGACAGCGCTGATGGAAGCGTTCTAGGAGCCGTAGGTGATGCCGGTAGAGGACCCATGATTCGGATCTGAACAGAAGCGTGGATATGACAACGGCTCTGTACATGCTGATCTTTGTGTGTTTCTTCAGGTGGTTGTTTTTCCAGACTCTTTTGTGTAGTCTACCAAAGGTGCTATTTGCCTTGGTGAGTCTGTTGTCTATCTCTTTGTTGATCCTTGCATCAGATGAAATGGTGCAGCAACGGCATGAAGCAAGGCTGCGTCCTCGCACCAAGCCTCTTTACTATCTTCTTCAGCATGATGCTGAAACAAGCCATGAAAGACCTCAACAATGAAGACGGTGTTTACATCCAGTACTGCACGGATGGCAGTCTCTTCAATCTGAGGCTCCTGCAAGCTCACACCAAGGCACAAGAGCAACTTGTCCGTGAACTACTCTTTGCAGACGATGCTGCTTTAGTTGCCCATTCAGAGCCACCTCTCCGTCCTGTTTTGTGGAAACCGCCAAAATGTTTGGCCTGGAAGTCAGCCTGAAGAAAACTGAGGTCCTCCATCAGCCAGCTCCCCACCATGACCACCAGCCCCCCCACATCTCCATCGGGCACACAGAACTCAAAACGATCAACCAGTTTACCTACCTCAGCTGCACCATTTCATCTGATGCAAGGATCGACAAAGAGATAGACCATGTATTTAGCCACATGTTAAGCTGCATTATCCTCCTTTTTCTAACCTCACTACCAATTGGCACGGGCATCAATCCTGAGATCACAACCCTGAAGGTCCTCTGCTTCATCCTAACAGGACCTCCTCACTTTCCCCACATGGACTATGACATCTGGCTGCTCACCTTCCCTCCTAAGAATGCCTTGAACTCAATCTGAGGTATCTCAGATCCTGGCACCAGGCAACACATTATCCAGGATACTTGATCTCTTCTACAGAACTTCTTATCAGTCCCTCTAACTATGGAATCCCTGATCACTATAGCTCACCTCGTCTCCTCCCTTCCCTTCTCAGCCACAGGACCAGGCTCCATGTTAGAGACCTGATCGCTGTGGCTTGTGCCTGGTCCCAAAATGATATACTTGTTATTGAGGGGTACGGCCATAGGGGTACCCTGGACTGTCTGCCTCTTCCCTTTCTCTCTCCTGATTGTCACCCATCTAAGTTCTGGCTCAGTCCACTCCAATGATGAACGTTCTCTCGGCACATTTGTGAATTGCAATTGAATTTGACAATTTCAGGGTATCTTGGTTCCTCTGTATGCATCAGTCTTCTGTATGTGAAGTGCGGTTTGCTTGCTCATTTGTTTTGTTTTTTTCTCAACTTCCTGGGCATGTGCTCCTGGTCTGCAAATCCATCATTGTTTTGGCTATGTCCCATGTCCAATTTTTCTCTCTCTATCTGCTCCCATTCAGTCATTAATCAGGTATGTTGACCTTTACACCCCTCCCGTTGGCTACTTTAGTTTTACACATCCACTGCCTGCAGCTTAGGCAGGTACTTTTGTTTCTTTTCGACTTCTGATAAAGAGTCCTTGACCTTAAACATTCACTGTTTTACTACCTAGCACCTCCCACCACCTCCCCCCACCCCAAGCCCACAACCCAGCCATGCTGCAACCTGACCTGCAAAGTATTTTCAGCACTTTCTGATTTCATTTAGATTTCCAGTATCTGCTATTATTCTTCACAGATCTTTATTTCTTTATTGGTTACTGGGTGGGCTGTATTTAGTACGAAGGATAGTAAACCCTCTCTGTAAGGAAAACAAATAAAATAGAATTATGTGCAGTTCTGGTCTCCATACTTGAGGAAGGATATACTGGCCTTGGAGGCAGAGTCCAGAGGAGGTTCACCAGGAAGATCCTGGAGATGAGAGAGTTGACCTATAAGGAGAGATTAAATTGTCTGGGATTATACTCACTCGAATTCAGAAAAATGAGAGGAGATCTCATAGAATTATGAAAGGGATAGATAAGATAGAGGCAGGAAAATTGTTTTCACTAGTAGGTGAGACCAGAACTAGGGGACACAGCCTCAAGATTTAAGATGGAGATGAGGAAAAACTGTTTTTCCCAGAGAGTAGTGAATCTGTGGAAATCTCTGCCCAGGAAAGCAGTTGAGGCTACTTCATTAAACGTATTTAAGGTCCAGTTAGATAGATTTTTACATGAAAAAGGAATAAAGGGATATGGGGGAAAAAGACAGATAGGTGGAGTTGAGTCAATGATCGGATTAGCCATGATCTTATTGAATAGTGGAGCAGGCTCGATGGGCCGGATGGCCTACTCCTGCTTCTATTTCTTATGTTCTTCTGGTCTATTCGTCATATCCAAAGCTGTGAGTGTTTTGATTTTTCCTACTTTCAGACAGCTTTTGCATCATCTCTGAGCTGACACAAGGAAATGCCGTGTGGTAAACCACTTTTATGTTATCATTGGTTGCTGCACATGCCTCCTGAGACCAATCCTACCCATAGCCCTTTGCATTTTTCCCATTCCACTCTGCCTTGATCAGTCAGTGAGGTTGACAGCTGTTCCAGTCTTTTGTTTAAAAAAGCCTGATAGTTTCACAACTCCAGTCTTTTGTGATTATTGATGGTGCATCAATTTTATTAACTATAATAAAAAAAATAGAACAGTAACTGAAACTTGAGAAGCTCAACATCGACCCTCGATCATCTGATGCCCTGAAGCTGTTTTGAAGACTTTTTGGCAGTGGCCGCGGATGTTATCACCACGGATGCTAAGCAACTGAGATTACTCTTTTTGCGAGTTGAACCCCAAGTATTTCTGATGACTAGCAACGCCAACTCATAGCCAGTGGCCATGGAGATTCTGAGGCACAAGAAAGTAAATGAGATCTATGCCAGGCACCTCATGGCCATCAGAAAGCAGTGACCTGGTGAGTCAAGCGCTGAGCACCTGGGGGGTCCTCCAGTACCTATGAAAAGGGTGCAACTGTAAGGCTATGACAGCCATCCGGAATGCTGAAGACCTCATCCAGGAAATGTATGTGTCTGATATCTGCTCTTCCGGGTACACAAGACAGAGACTCTTAGAACAAAAGATACTTGATCTACAGAGGGTAGATGAGCTGACAGAGACACTAAATGTGGACCTCCAAAACTCAAATAATTACTCAACCACCTCTTAGTCACCATGGGACAGGGGATCATCCCACACACTGTCCCACTCCTCTAGTGAACTGACCCCTGCCACCATTGCGGGTGATCATCCCAATTGCTACTTCTGTGGGCAGGGTAAGCACCCGAGGAAATGCTGCCCTGTCAAGGATGTGGTATGTGCTAGGTGCAGGAAAATGTACACTATGCTGAAGTTTGCTAGTCAAAACCATCTGAGAAACCTAGCTGCGCTGAGTGCGGACAATCACCACCTCCTCTATGAACCAGTGCAGCCATGCGTGAGTCATGGGGACCACCATCTTGGATTATGTGGCAAACACCATCTTCTCAGGCATGCAACTCCAGGGGGAACAGTGAGGGCAGCCATCCTGGGATCAAGGGCGGCCATGTTGGGATTGTGAGCACCCTTTGGACTCAGACAGTGAGTCTATACTGGCCTCCATCACCTTGAACCAAGAGGCACCACATGAACTCGCCAGGTAAATTGGTGTGTTTTGAACTCTTTATTTGATAGCAGGAATACAGAAAGTTTTATCCACCTGACACCACTAAGCACCTAGCCGTTACATTACAGCCCATCAAACACAAGGTATCACTAGCATCCAAATCACACAGCAGCCATTCATGGGTCCTGCATGGTGACCCTAACCATTGGAGGCATAGTTTACAAACATTTTACGCTGCTTCAACTCTGTGCCCCCTTGCTACTGGGGCTGGTCTTCCAGGGCCAACTTCAGAAAGTGACATTGAAATTCAATGGACCCCATCCCCTCCTCACCATTTACAATGAACAATTCACAGACTGCCCTCTACATGTGACCTGTGGCCTTTTGACCCACAAGGTGAGGCCCTCGCCCTGCACTGTTCACCAACTTCACCCACGACTGCAAACCGGTGGCCACCAGGAACAAATGGTACTGTACGGAAACAGGCATCATTCAGTGGGAGATTCAGTGTTTGTTGGGCGAGGGCTTCATCAAGGCCAGCAGAAGCCTTTGGAGGGCCCAGATGGTTGTGGTAAATAACAGGGAAACGAATGGGATGGTCATAGACTACAGTCAGACCATCAACAGTACACACAGCTTGACAAGTACCCCGTTCCCCTTCAACCAGATCGCACAATATCGGGTATTCTCCACAATCGACCTGAAGTCGATGTATCACCAGCTCCTGATCTGCTCAGAGACCACCAGTATACTGCATTTGAGACAGATGTCCTTCTCTACAACTTCCTCTGGGCCCCTTTTGTCATCACCAATGGGGTCTCTGTCTTCCAACGGGAGATGGACCACATGGTGGACCACTGCAGGCCACCTTCCCATACCTTGATAATGTGACCATCTGCGGCTTCAACCTGCAAGATCATGATACAAATCTCTGTAAATTCCTCCATACAGCAAAATGTGTGTCCCAAACAACACGACTAGCCATCCTTGACTGCATGGTTGAGAACAGCATCATTGGCCCTGACCCTGACCGCATGCGTCCATTGCTGGAGCTACCTCTCCTACATCCCCTCAAACCACTGAAGAGATGCCTCAGGTTCTTCTCATATTATGCTCAATAGGTCCCTAACCATGCAGACAAGATTCACCCATTGGTCAAAGTCACCACGTTTCCCCTGCCAGCAGAGGCTCAAGGTGCATTTGCCTGCAGTGCCTTGATAGAGTCCTATTCTTGCTTGGTAATTGAAGCCATTTTATCTTTGGCTACTGGCTCCAACCTCCTGTCAAGGATGCCATTGTCAAGGCAACTATGACTCCACACCATTCCAAGTGGAGAGCAATGCATCCGACTTTGCCCTGGCTGCCACATTCAACCAAGTGGGCAAATCCATAGCCTTTTTCTTATGCATTCTCCAGGGCCCTGAAATCCACCACTCTTCCATCAAGAAGGAAGCCCAGGCCATCGTAGAGGAAAAACACCACTGGAGGCATTACCTCACTGGGAAACGATTCATTTTCCTTTCTGATCAGCGAGTAGTCGCATTCATGTTTAATAATAACCAGAGGGGAAAAATCAAGAACAATAAGATCCTCAGGTGGAGAATCAAACTATCCACTTACAACTGCAACATCCTCTACTGGCCTGGCAGAATTAACGAGCCCCCGGATGCTCTATCCCATGGGACTTGTGTCAGTGTCAAAATGGACAGACTGTAGAACCTCCATAATAACCTTTGTCACCCTGAAATGACTAACTTTTAACATTTTATTAAAGGTCAGAACCTACTATACTCTGTTGAGGAAGTCCGGACAATGACTAAAAACTGCCAGGTCTGTGCCAAATGCAAACACAATTCAACCAACTGGACAAGGCGCATCTGATCAAAACTACCTGCCCTTTTGAGCACCTAAGCATTGATTTCAAGGGGCCCCTCCTCTCACTGGAATGTCTACTTCCTTACAATCATCAACGAATATTCTCATTTCCTTTTTGCCATGCCCTGCACGGACGTGATCACTGCTACAGTTATCGAGGCTCTTTGCAATATCTTCACACTCTTTGGGTAGCCCCACTTCATCCACAGTGACTGGGGGACCTCATATATGAGTGATGAGCTGCACCAGTACCTTCTGGCCAGGGGCATCACTACGAGCAGGACCACCAGCTACAATCCTAGAGGAAACAGCCAAGTAGAAAGGGAGAATGCCATGGTCTGGAAAACCATCCTCCTGGCACTGAGGTCACAGGGTCTCCTCATCTCCCAATGGCAAGAAGTCCTCCCAGATGTATTCCACTCTGTCAGGTCACTTTTATGTACAGCCACTAACAACACACCTCATGAATGGATGTTTGCTTTCTCTAGGAAGTCTGTGCCAGGGTCAACACTGGCTTACCTCCCCAGAACTGGCCCTGGTTCGGAAGCATGCCAGGCAATCTAAGACTGACCCACTGGTCAAGAGGGTCCATTTCCTCATGCTAACCCCCATTATGCCTACATTGTCTTCCCTGATGAGCAAGAGAACATGGTCCCAATCCATGATCTGGCACCATTGGGCCCCCCCCTCAAGCCACCACTGACCACCAACAGACACTTTCCGCCCCCCCCACCATTGCTAACCTTACAGGTCTCTGAGCTTGTGGATGACCACTTCCCACCCATGATTACTGTTGTCACCCATGATACACCAGCACCACACTCCTTTTCCCCCTCATCTGTCCATGCCCCCCAACTAGTGATGATAGGCCAACCCCACAAGCTGCTCAGGATGCTACGGCAGCCCCCCAATGATTACCATGTTATTCGTTGCTGCAAAGGAGATGCCCCCCCCGACAGACTTAATCATAAAATATATATATGTATATGTTTCATCTTTTTTTTCTCATCCCACAGGATTCTTCTTAAAAAGGAAGGGTGAATGTGGTAAACCACTGTTATGCTATGATTGGCTGCTTCTGGGTGGACACACCTCCCAAGACTAATCCTACCCATAGCCCTTTGCATGCTTTCCATTCTACTCTGCCTCAATCAGTCAATAAGGTCTATAGTTAATAAAAGCCTGATAATTTCACAACTCCAGTCTTTTGTAATTATTGATGGTGCATCATGCAGGTTCCCAAGAAGTTTTGAATCTCAGAGTGGCCAAAATCAGTTTACACCCAAAGGTGTATTTTTAAAATGTAGTCCACTGTTTACATGGAAAAAGTGAAGGACTATTTCCACACAAAAAGCTCCATTACACAGCAATGCGACAATGAGAGAGGAAGTCTACTTTTGTTGAATGAGATTAAATGGTGGCCAGGATACTCAAGAAAAAAACTCTCTCCTCTTCTTCAAAATAATGACCACACAGCAGTCTTCAGATTTATTGTCAGAGTACATGCATGACATCATATACCATCCTGAGATTCTTTCTCCCACAGCCGAGACAGAATTACCAATTTGGTAGTGCAGAAACAAAATGTACACAATATGCTCATTTAAACAAATAATAAAGAAATATAAACAAGTTTACTGTGTAAAAGAGAGGGAAAAAAATCAATAAAATGCAAAAGTAAGAGTCCTTAAATGAGTGCCTGATTGAGTTTATTGTTGAGTTGATTGAGGAGTAGTAGCTGTTCCTAAACCTGCTTGTGCGAGTCTTATGGCACCTATAACTCTTTCCTGATGGCAGCAGCCAGAACAGAACATGTGCTGGGTTGTGTGGGTCTTTGATTATTGTTGCTGTTTTACGACAGCTAGCGTCCCTGTCGACATTCTCATTAATGGAGAGAGTTTTGCATGTGACATTCTGGGGTATGTCCACTACCTTTTGCAGGCCTTTATGGTCAAAGTTATTGGTGTCCCCATACCAGACTGTAATGCAGCCAGTCAGCACACTTTCCACCACACATATGTAGAAACTTTCCAGGGTTTCCAATGTCATACCAAACCTCTGCAGATTCCTGAGGAGTCACAAGTGCCAGGCATAAAACTCGACCATGTGCTCCAGCCACTCTCTTCTTCTTTGTCCTCTTGCTGAGGTAACTACTCCAGACTGGGGATCTTGAACAAGGCTGGAGAACTAATTGTGAGGTGAGTAGATGGGTAAGGGCTCTCTTTTGCATGCACCTCAAAGGGAACCATCGTGGGTTGTCTGATCTGACTTGTAACTAGATTCTTTAAGTTGAGTGCCCTACCTGCTTGTCGAGGAGAGCTGGCAGGTATTGTAGTTAAGGTAACTTGCTTGATAACAAAATTGTTTTTCACGATGGCGTGTGTGTCTCCTGTTGTGTATTTGTTCCATGATATAAATAAAGTTCAGGGTTTAACACTACCATGTGTTGAAGGCTGTTACTCTTTGAACCCTTCAAAATTGTTCTTTCTGAGCTCAATGTCCTTCTGGGTTGTAGAGGTCAAGAATCAGAAAAGCCTGGGTGAATATTACATTGCACTTTGCATATGGTTAACATTGCAGCTATTGTGCATTCACAGTGAAGGAAATATGTGAAGGATTGGGAATAGGATCCTAAATCAAGCAGTCTGCTTTTTGAAACTTCATGGAGCTGTGTATTGGGTAGGGTTGTGACTGTCATGTGACAGCACTGCCCCCTACCTAGTTAGAGGACACACCAGCTACCAATCAAGGTTTGGTTCCACCCATTAGTGCACACCCTGCTGTTGATAAATTGCCTGGACTAGACTCTCCAGCCTGCTTGTCCTTGGCCCATTGGCTGTTATAATTGGATTAACTCGACTGGCACTGAGACATTGGTCCCTGCTAACGAGCTGGGCTAGAACCTCCAGCACTATAAAGGTGTCATGTGTTCTTTATTCTCTCTGTTTGCCAGCTTGGGACCACCCTCTTCATTCCAGGCCTGGAAACATGGAAGGGTGCTGGAGAAACTATTGGTAAGATGTGCACTGTTAAAAGGGGTGGGAGCATTTAATTAGTGTCCCTTGGAGCATTTAATTAGTGTCCCTTGTAGCATAGAGCAGTGCCTGTGCTGAGTCAAGGGGTGGTGGGGCATTGTAGTGATTTTTCCTCGATTATTGTGTGTACCAGTTCATATTTTGTCCCCATGCTATTTTCTCATGTTCGTTATATTGTCTACTATTTCTTTCCCATGACTGCTGTAAACTCTGAGTGTACTGTATCAGTTACCATTATCCCCACTTGCCTTCTATATATAAAATTCTTCCCTACTAAAACTGTGTTCAGAGTCCTTGCCTTTGAGATATACCAAACAGGTTTCCTCACTCACAAGAAGTTCCAATGTTTAAGACAGGGGTAGATAAGTTCTTATTAGGAAGGGGAGAGGGGGAATGGGCTTGAAAAGGATAGTAAATCAGCTGGGGTAAACTTGATAGACTGAAATCCACACCTATGTCTCACTGGTATCACTCGACAAGTGTAGAGTGTTCCTTCATGCTCGTGGCTTCTGCATGTATGTGGAGGAAAGGTATCAGGAAGTGACCACAGGATACACAGACTCTGACCTGCTCTTGCAGCTGCTGCCTTCACTTGGTTGGTCTAGCTGAGATTCTGCTCCGTGGTGATCCCTAAAACTCAGCAACGATAATGCCACGGAATATCAGGATGGAGGTTAGATTCCTTTTTTTGAAAATGGTCATTCCCTGGAGCTTTTGTCTGGATTCTATTTCACCTAGCTATTGGTTGCTTTACTGGCTGAGGAGTCATGAATGCAGCTAAACGTTGTGCAATCATCTACAAACTTCTCCACTTCAGGACTTGCCATGATAGTTGGTTAGACTTCAATTTTAACTCAGTTTACATTGTAACCTTTGTCATTTTGAGCCTTTGGCTTTGAGCAAAAGTAGGCAGATGTCTGAATAAAAAGGTGGGGGAGCACAGACCAACAGGCAAGAAGTCATGGGCAGGAAGGCACAAGAGATAAAAAAAAAGCTGAGGTGATCAGAAGAGGAAATAGCTCTCTGAATGGAGAGGGAAGGGGATGAGAAGATGGAGGAAAGGAGACAGGGATAGAGAAAGATGGTCGGGGAGAGGCCAAACAATTTAAAAATTTAAAATTTAAAAATAAGCTCCATCATTTGCTGCTTATTATTAAAAATATAAAATATTACCTTTATAGTATGTAACAATATTAGCATGTTAATATTATAATATCAAAGAGTGAGTTCTGAAGACAAATGCAGGAATTTAGTGAATAAAAAGTTCAAATACTATGTGCTGCAAACATACAAAATGGAAAGGTTGATTCTAAGATCAAGGCAACAGTATGATGAAGTGGGAAAAGGCCCATCAGGTTTTGTCCTAGCAGATGAGGGCGGAAGAGGTCTTGAGGACAATTAATGTGATTCAAACAGGGGAAGGCAAGATTTTGTGCGAGCCAAAAGAAATAAATGATACATTTAATAAGTTCTATAAAGAAATGTATAAATCAGAATTGGGAGTGGGTGGGATGGGGAAAAGAGACCCTCTGATTTCTTTCTTGCATTGAAATTGACAAATTTGGATCAGGAAGAGAGAGTGGGGCTAGTCAAAGAAGAGATTGAACACACTGAGTATTCTACAGGTGGGTAAATCCCCAAGAGAGGATGGATTCCCTGCCAAATTTTATAGAGAATTTAAGAACCTTTTAATGCCCTTTCTAATGAAGCTGGTGGATCAGGTGGCAGAAACACATATCCTCCTGGAGTTTTTTTAGTGGTAATTATCATGGTGATTTCACCCCCCCCCCCTAAAAAAGGATCCATTGAAGCCCACCTCCTACAAGCCTATTACACTATTGAACGCAGATTATAAAATTATAGCAAAAGCATTGGCCAATAGATTGGCGAAACATTTGCTGAAATTGACGTATCTGTATCAGGCTGGATTCATTTGAAAAAGATAAACTGTATGTAGCATAACTGGACTGCTTAATATAACACATCTGGCACAGACAAGGGTGGACCTGTGGGTGTTGGTATATCTGGCTGTGGAGAAGGCCTTTGACAGATTGGAGTGGGACTTCCTGTTTAAGGTACTGGAGAAATTTGGACTGGGACAAATATTTATAAATTGGGTAAGGACATAAATTATCACAAATGGGCAGATGTCTCTGGTGTTCCCAGAAAGTTGATCTATTAGGCAGGGCTGCACTTGGTCGCCAGCTCTATTTATATTGGCCATTGAGCCACTGGTGTTCAAGATAGACTAGGTGGAACACAAAATCAATCTATTTGCTGACAATGTGTTAGTATATTTGAGGGGCCCTGGAAGAGTCATTGGCCAAACTGAGAACCACATTGGAGGATTATGGGAATGTCTCAGGATATAAATCTCACAAAAGTGAGATTGTGCTTTTGATTAAAGGGGATTATAGATCCTACCAATAGAAGCCAATTTAAGTGGCTACAGGAAGGCATTAAATAATTGAGGATAAGAGTGGACAAAGACTTATGCAATGTATATGAGTTAAATTGTTTCCTTTTGCTCCAGAAGATTGAGGAGGACTTAGTTAGAGAGAGACCTCTGTCCATAACATTAGTGGACAGAGTGAATTGTATCAAAATGAAGGTGATGCCAAGACTGTAATATCTTTTTCAAACACTGCCCATTCCATTGCCCCAGTACTACTTCAAGATGCTCAATGGATGTGTCAGAAACTTTTTTTGTGGAGTGAGAAGGTGATTAGTCTTCATGGAAAAGTTGACATGGCAATAAAAATTAGGGGGTCTAAAACTGCCAAATTTCAAGAAATATTATTGGGCATCACAGACGAGGTTTATTGGCTCACTGTTTGAGGGAGGGGGCCCCCTTTGTGGGCACAAATTAGACTACACTCAATAGGGGGAAAAATAGCAGGAGAGTTTATATACAAGTGAAACACCAAATTAATTTCCATACATATTAAAACATGAAATGCAGAAATGGCAAAAAATACATCAATATATTGAATTGAAGGTGGGGCTGTTTCCCAATACACTCTTGACCCAGAACAATTTAATAACCATGATGCTGGGCAACAAGATCCTGGACAGCTGGTGCCAGAAAGGGATCAAGTGTATTGAGGATTGTTATGATCAGGAGTAGTTAATGTCATTCAAACAGTTGAGGATCAAATTTGGATTATTCAACAGAACACTCTTTAGCTTCCTGCAATTAAGATCTTTTTGAGACAAATTAACAATGATTCTACCAGAGTGTTGTGCCATGGAGATTCTAATTCGACAGAGGAATCGTTAGTTTATTTCTACGTTGTGTCACTTATTCCAAAGTGAAGCCCTGAAGTGGGATTACACTGTTCAAGAGAAAGCTGGGAGTTGGACTTGGGTACAATAATTAATGAACATTGGTGGGAAGACTTGTGTCTAAATAACATGATGGAGATTGTCAGTGACAGATACATGCTGGTGCAGTACAATTTCCTGCATCAGTTGTATCTCACCGCAAATAATTATATAAATCAAAGTCAGAAATATTGGAAACGTGCTTTAGATGCGGTGTAGAGGTTGGAACCATTGTTCACTTCATCTGGCTATGTACGAAGGTAAGATCCTTTTGGTAGACCTAGGAGATTTTCTGAAAAAACATTACAAAAGTGGACTTTCCACAGGATCTGTAAATTTTCCTTCTGGGAGATGTTGAAGTGCAATTTAGACTATCCAACCACCAAATTCAATTTGTGAAGGTCGCTTTTTCCATGGCCAGGAAGTGTATAGTGATTGTGTGGAAGTCCAACTCTCAACTTGGTATCACACGATGGAATACAGAAATGCAAAGTTGCATTCCCCTGGACAAGACTTATAATTTGAGGAAGAAATTACACATTCATTTAAGTTTGGCAGCCGTACCTGAGGCACATTGTTCACAGTTAATATCTATACCCACCCCTTCCTTGAGTAATGAGATGAGAAACAGGCCTTTCCTCCAGGTAAATAAAGGAGAGAATAAATTGAGGTGGTGGCACAGACAACATTTGTTTTAGATTTTGTTTTAATTTTAATTTTTATTTATCCTTTACCCTTTATGGTTTATTTAACACCTGGGGTTCTTGAACTTTGAGGAAGGTCATGGATCCTGTTAGTGCTAGGCTGTTTTCTTGTGTGATTGTGTGTTTATACAAGTTGAGGGAAGAGTGGGGAGGGAAAAATACTGGACTCTAAAAATTATATTGCATGACAAGAAAATGTTTTGTATTGCTTGCATTTGCGTGAGTCTTTGAAAACTTTTTTTGAATATTTTATTTTCAATCTCTGTCCTGCATGTTGACTCATCCCCATCCTTTATACAACCCACTACCATGGTATGGTCAGCAAATATGTAGATGGTGTTATTGTCATATCAAGCTACAGAGTCGTAGGTGTAAAGTGAGAAGAGCAGAGGGCTGAGCCCGCAGCCCTGTGGTGTTCTGGTACTGATGGAGATTGTGGAGGAGAGATGTTCTTGCCAATCCTCACTGATTGTGGTCTGGAGGTGAGGAAGTCCTTGATCTATGTACATAATGGGGTGTTAGCTCCTAGTTCTTGGAGTTTGCTGATAATATTAAATGGCAAATTGCAGTTGATAAAGAGCATCCTGATGTATGTCTTTGCTCTCCAAGTGTTCCAGGGCTTTGTTTTGAGCCAGTGAGATGGCATCCGTCTTTAGACCTATTTCTACTATAGGTGAACTGGAATGGATCCATGTCACCACTCAGACAGGAACTGATATTCTGCATCACCAGCCTTTCAAAATGCTTCATTACAGATGATGTAAGTACTACTAATTGATAATCATTATGGCAGGTCACTGCACTCTTCTTGGGTACTGACCGGTATGATTGATGCCTGTTTGAAGCAGGTGGGCACTACACCCTGCTGGAGTGAGATATTGTGCCAAAGGGTCTGTTTTCACACTCCATGGTTTCAAAATGATGTTTTTAATAATGGAAAACATTAAAGGAATGAATTACATGGAAGTAACTGACTCATCCATTCCTCATCTTAAATGCAGGATTCCCAAACTGGCTTACACTCCCCAGCACACTCTTGTAAACATGTTGCCCTCAATCTTGTTTTAACTTGGATTTGTATTCATTACTAATTCATTTTATAAAGTGAAACCACATCTCACAAATATATTCAAAGAATTGTTCCAGTTAACCATTTAATGCAAGAAAACTTGGGAAATGAAATGCATGGCCATTTGTTTTAATTGATTAAATAAAAAGCAGAAGGTATTCCATGAGTATTCAGGAAATGGAACTGATATCACTCATTGAAATTCTGGTGATATAATTAATGAATCTCTCAAGTCTTCATCAGAGTCCCTGGAAAACATTTCCCCTTTTGTATGTATCAGACAGCCCATGCTGTTAATGTGCTTGTTGCTAGGTTTGAATGACTGGCTGATAACTTGTTTGGCAGAGATTGGACTCTTGGGGTTATCCCGAAAGTAACTGTAGTTCCATGAAGCAGCCAATTAGGACTGTAGAACTAATTATATGCCTGTATTGTACATAACCAATCCAAGCTGGGGTGTCAAAATATAAGCATTGCAAAAGCACCAAGCAGGCATTTACATTTTAAAATGTTAGGAAGGCCTGCAGAGAATTAGATACCCACTTAGTCTAATTAATGGAAACTAAATTCAGACCTGCTGAGCAAAATTGCCTTATGCCAGATTGACCGACGATCTCATTTAGGACACATTTTCCTCATTCCAGTACAAAATCCTTTTTGAACAAAGTAGGTCAAATTCCTTTTATCCTTTACTGCAAGCTTCATTGAAAGTAACAGCACAAAGATCTTGCTTTGAAAGGCTCTGTTCTGGTGCAGTGCTGACTCTACTGCCCCAAAGAGCAAGTCGTGAGGAGCGGCGATTTTGTTTAAGAATATTGCAGAGGTCAAACAAGCGGTGCTACAACCACACAGGGAATACTCCCACTAGATATTTCCAGTGGGTGACCTGCATTTGATCCTGACCTTGGGGGGGAAAGAGGCTTCTAGGAATGTTCTGTGAATTGCCATCGACTTTTAATGAGCAAAATGGCCTCCAATGTTGTAAAAAGTATAAAGAAAATATGGGAGAATAGAATTAGTTTTCTTGCTGCACTCTTGAATGGAATTATTATTGAAATCAAACAACAGAACTTGCTCTACAAAAGGAAGTGACGACCAGCTCAGGAAGAATACCAGCTCAGGAAGAATGCCATCTTCATTTTCTGGCCCTCCTCAACTCCCCTTTGATGTCCAAATTCTTATCCATTGAAGATGTTTCTGAGGTTCTGTTTCAAAAAGTCAGCCAACATGAAGGACCCCAATCACCCTGGACATGACCTTTTCTCACAGCAACCTTCAGGAAGAAAGTATAGCAACCGCAAGCACCTCAAGATTCAAGAATATTTTTTCTCTAATGGCTATCAGACTCTTGAACCTCCACTTACTACCTGAATCATGAACAACATTTCGGGGCCACAAAAAGACCTGACTGCATGATTGCACTATTTTTTCCATTCACTGAATGTTCTTTTCCCTGCACTTTATGGTACAGCCAGAAAACAAATTAGTTCACCTCGTGTACCTATACATTCAGAGATGCAGCACAGTATCAGACCCATGACCCTGTGCTGCACAACTATACCAGTGACCCACAAACCCCATATATTTTTGGAACCTGGGAGAAAACCAGAGCACCCGAAGGAAACCCACGTGATCACAGAATGTACAAACCATGTGTGCAGGACCAAATTTGAACCCAAGTCACTGGCCCTGCAGTCGTATCATGGTAGCCATTACAGTAACTGCCGCCTTGTTAACGTGAATATTTATTAACTCTTTCCCTACTGAGCTAATTTAATGAAACTATTGTCATTTTTTTCTAAACAGCACCTGTTTGGATGAAGTAAGACTTTCATTGTATCTGCATTATACCTATGTGCATGACATTAATCATGATTGTTTAGTTATTGATCTCATATTGGCACCACAGGAACTCCAAGGCCACTAAAGGTAGGTCTGCTCTGATGACTCAGCACAATTCTTTGCCCAACAACTATAAATGTTTTATCTTTTCCCCTCTTCCTTTTATTTTATTCTTTCTCTCATGTTAAAATGTTTTGTGCATTTTATGTGAGAAGTAGCCACAAATAAGGCTTCCATTGCATCTGTACGTTGGACTTGCAGTATACATATGACAATACCCTTCAAAATCTCATCTGTGTGTATCTGTCTACATTTCTCTGTGGGTTAAATCCATGTGGTAGAGTCTGTCCTTCAACTGTTAGACTGCCCTGTCATTGAGCAGGCAAGCAAGTAATCGTCATCTTCAGGGTGTGCTGAAGAAAATGAGCACAAGTTCACTCTGTCAAGATAGAAATATCAAATATCCCAAGGTGTTTTTCTGGATTATTAAGTAATGGTGTTGTTTGTTACTCATCTTCTCGTAAGACTATTTTTATCCCATTTGAAGGTAGCTGGGTAGGCCAATCTGGGCTTGAAGATTCCTTTTCACAAGCGACAGAGGTTGTGGGGAGGATTTCCAAGGTTCCCTTTTCCTCTTTGCTTCCTCCGTTCCAGCATCCTCAGATGAACAAGCACTGCTTAGTTTCGTGCAGATACGCTAAACAGGATGAAAATGGAAGCAGATTTTCACAAAATTTCATGGTGAGACAGCTCAGCGGATCTTCAGGCTTGAAAAAGAGGAGGTTTAGGGAGTGTCTCCAAGAAGGAATGAGACAGATAAATTTAGAGAGGCAATCCCAGATTTAGAGCAAAGCTTCAAAGAGTCGATTGCCAAAACCAGCAATGCCCCTTTAAAACGCCCTTTAATATAGCCTCAGCAGTTCTTGGCTATAAAGATATTTCTCTGACTACATTTGCTCATTTACTTGGTGTTAATTTTAAAGCAATGGTTGCTGTTTGCTAACATGCAGGTCATAGAAAAATGTCTTTTTCTCTTCACCATTCCAAAATCCTTCTAAAAGATCAGCTCTGTGGAATTTGCTTAGCTTTCTCCATGCCAATGCTATTGCCCAGCATTCTCTACTTTCTCAAGTAAAACCATGACATCCAGTGTAATTCTGTGTGACGGTGGGTGGTTAGACCAATCGAAAATTCCATTTCCACAGTTGACAGAAGAGAACAAATGTTGAGTAAAGTTCAGATTTCTTGTCAGTATATAAATGATATCACGTGCAACTTTGAGGCAGAATTGCCACTTATTGGTAATGCAAAAAAAGTACTCAATGTTTGCATGTAAACAAATAAAGAAAGGTAAACAAATTGGCTGCAATATAGAGAAAAAAAATCAATAGTGAAAAAGTAAATCTGAAATGAGTCCCTGATTGAGTTTGTTAGAGTCTGATTGTGGACAGGAAGTAGCTGTTCCTGATCTTGGTAGTGAGTCTTGTGGTATTTATACCTCTCTCCTGATGGAAGCAGTGAGAATAAAGCATGTGTTAGGTGATGTGGATCATTGATCGTTGTTGCTCTCTGATGACTTCCTTGATAGTGGGAGGGTTTTGCCTGTGATGTCCTGGGCTTCATCCAGTACATTTTGCAGGGCTTTATGTTTAGAGTATTGGTATACATATACCAGACCATAATTCTTGGTTTTGGTAACATTGTGTGCACTGCTGTTGTCGATGTACCATTCTGCCAAGACTTCAATCTCCTTCCTGTATGCTGATTCATCTCCCCTTTTTATACAACCAACTACCATGGTCAGCGAATTTGTAGATGGAGTTGTTGTTGTTCCAAGCCACACAATCATAGGCGTAAAACGAATAGAGAAGGGGGCTAAAAATGGACTCTCTGGTTCTCTGGCACTGATGGAGATTGTGGAGGAGATGTTCTTAACAATCCTCATTGACTGCGGTTTGGAGGTGAGGAAATCCATGATCCAGCTACACAGTGGGGTGTTAACTCCCAGGTCTTGGGAGTTTGCTGATCAATTTTGAGGGGATGATGGTGTTGAATGCTGAACTGTAGTCGATAAAGAGCATCCTGATGTATGCATCTTTTCTGTTCAGCTGTCGCAGGGCTTTGTGTAGAGCCAGTGAGACAGCACAGGCCATAGACCTGTTGCCACGATAGGTGAATTGGAATGGATCCATGTTGCTGCACAGTCAGTAGCTGATATGCTTCAATACCAGCTAATCAAAAAGTTTTCATCACTGTTGATGTGAGTGCCACTGATTGATAGTCATTCAGCGCAGTTGCCATAGTCTTCTTGAGCACCGGTATGATTGAGGCCTGTTTGAAACAGCTGGAGTGAGATGCTGAAGATATTTGTGAATATATTGGCAAGTAGGTCAGCAAAGGGTTTTAATATTCGGTCAGGTACTCCATCCTGACTAGATGCTTTCCTCTGATTCACTCTCCTGACGGCAGCCCACACATCATCCTCAGACACGGACAGGAGAGGATCATCAGGGGGCATGAGGGTGTGCATTGGTGGTTCTTCCTTGTTCTTGTGGTTGAACTGGATGTCAAAGTCATTGAGTTCATCTAGAAATGAAGCTTTGCCTGACTCCTACTGTATCAGATTTGGTTTTAGCTAGTTATATCATTTAGGCCCTGCCAGCTGTTGGGTATCCTTCGTTGTTTGCATTTTTGTCTGGAAACTTCACTTCACTCAGGAGATGGCTTTCTTTAGTTTGTACCTGCTCCATCTACAGTGATCTGGCTCTCAGGAGGTTCTAGATTTCATTGTTCATCCAGGGCTTCTTGATGGGGAAACCCTGAACGATTTGGTGGGAACACACTGGTTGAGAGATTAAGAGGTTCACATATGAAGAGTGCTTGCTGGCTCTGGTCCTGTACTTGCTGGAGTTTGGAAGGATGAGGAGGGACTTCATTGAAACCTAACAAATATTGAAAGACCAGAGGAGAGTGGGGGTGGAGAAGATGTCCCCAGTAATGGGAGAGTCTTGCACTAGAGGAGACTGAATATAAGCCCAGATGGCCTATAACCATTGCTGTACATCAAATTTAAATCTAAAAGGACATCGCTTTAGAACAGATGAGACCTTTCTTCAGCTGAGGCTGGTACATCTGTGGAATTCATTGCCACAGAAAGCCGTGGAGGCCAAGTTATTGGGTATATTTAAAGTGGAAGTTGATAGGTTCTTGATTAGTAAGAGTATCAAAGATTATGGGGAGAAGGCAGGAAAATGGGATTGAGAGGAAAAATACATTCACCATTAATCAAATGGTAGAGCCATACTCGGTGGGCTGAATAGCCCAATTCTTCTCCTATATTTTATGGTTTGTTTTCCTCTGTGCTTCCTCCATTCTAACTTTCTCATATGAATGAGCACCACTTTTTATGCAGTTATGTCAATCAGGATGATCCAATGCTTGTCCTGAATGGTGTTAAATCTCTTCAGTGATGTTCTGAGAGTCCTTAAATCTGTCCCTCTCATCAGCATTTGCTCTGTCACCTCTCAGTACAATAGCTGCTTAGGTATTCTGTCATCAGATCTTTTCCAAAAATGCCCTGCCCATCTGATCTACGATCCTTCCAATAGAGGATGCTGGCGAGGTTTGTCTAGGCCAGAATCTGTGTATCTGCAATCTTGTCTTGCCTCTTGATGTGAAATATTCTGTGCAGAAAGCTACACTTCTATGCAGCCAACAGAGGTACAGAAATCAATTAACCTTCAACCCCTGCATGTTTTGAAGGGTAGGAGGAAACTAGAGCACCAGAGGAAACCCATGCAGGCATGGGGGGAACATGCAAACTCCTTACAGACAGCACTGGATTTGAACCCTGGTTGCTGGCACTGTGACAGTATTGCACTGGCTGTTACCCTAAATACACTCTCCTACATAAATTCTATGTACTACCATAAAGTTACCACTGAACCACCTCCTTTCCAGGAGGTGTCTTGAAGACATCCTATTTCATCTCCTCTGCACCTCATGATGGAGAAACAAGTCAGCTTTAACCCAAGGTACTTCCTAAGATGATGAAATTCTGTTAAACATTTTTGTGCTGCAAAGAAAGATGAAATCCATTTTCTGGACATGCATTTCTTGTAGAATAATACTTTGCTAAACTGTAACTTAGGCTTTAATGGAAAAAATGAACAGGTGAAGAATAAGTGAATTGCATTAATAGCATAATGCAAATTTTGCCATAATTGTAAAGCTTAACTATCTCCTTCAGGTTGAAAGTACCAATTCTACTGATTCATGTATTATTACATTAATGCATGTTTCATTTTCCCTGTGTTAATGTAGGCCATTTGTCTTCAGCCTTAAAGCTTTAAACAGACCATTCAATTCAAATCAGCTCGGCTCAAATGTATATCCATTAATACACTGGGATCAAACAAATCTAATTCATTTTTGTAAAAGGCTGGACATTTGGCATTGAGGAGGACCCGTAGTGCATTTGAAGAAATTCCAAGTTTGAATTGAATACCTCTTTCTTCACATACCAGTTTAAGGTAAAGCACCAAAAGATGTAACACCTGCTGGTCATGTTGGTTTTAGATCGATAAGAGACGATGAGATTTTTAAAAAGCAAAATCAAAGATAACAAAATTCACAAGCAGGAAAGGTGATGAAAACTTCAGCAATACATGGAAAACAGTTAGTGACAGGTGGAAAATGATGGCTGCTAGCTAATTAGCTCCTTGCCATTTCTAGCATCCTCTGAGCCTAAAGGCACTGTTGCTCCCAAGGAATCTCCTGCCAAACGTGTTAATAACCAACCAGAGAATATTTTTGCTTTAGGCCAATATAGCAACACGCAGAATTATTTATACACCACAAGATTGATGTCAAAGAAACAAAGGCATACAATTATGGTGTTTTCCACAACTTCACATGCTTGCAAAGCCCTTTTATTAGAGTTGTACTATATATTATTGTACTACAAGAAATAACGACCTGCTCCCTTGCAAAAAGGAAAATGTTACGGTAAAATACAATTCTTTTGAAATATTGTTGGGGGATAAATATTAGTCAGTATATCAAGGTTTCAAACACTTGGATATCATACTGGTGCCCAAGAAGAGCGTGGTTACTTGCCTAAATGACTATCGACTATAGGCACTCACATCAACAATGAAATGTTTTGAAAGGCTAGTGTTGAAATGTATCAGTTCCTGTCTGAGTGGCATTCCAATTCACCTATTGTAGCAACAGGTCCACAGTGGATTCTCGACTCAAAGCCCTGGAGCATCTGGGCAGTAAAGATACATTCATCAGGATGCTCTTTATTGACTACAGTTCAGCATTTAACACCATCACCCCTCAAAACTGATCAGCAAACTCCAAGAATTGGGTTTCAACACCCCACTGCGTAATTAGATCACAGATTTCCTCACCTTCTCCACATTCTCCATTAGTATCGGGACACTTCAGGGCTGCATTCTTCGCTCCTTGCTCGACTCACTTTACGCCTATGACTGTGTGCTCGGCATGCCAACACCATCTATAAATGTGCTGACAATACCATTCTAGTGGGTCGTATTAAAAGGGGTGATAACTCCGCATTCAGGAAGGAGATCGAAAATCTGGCTGATTGAGTGAAAGGTTGTTGATAGTTTGTTGATGTCACCAAATACAAGGAGCTGATTGTTGAATTTAGGAAGGAAAAAGCAGAGGGATATGACCCAGTGATCACTGGGGGATCACGGCCAAGAGGGTGAGCAAAGTTAAGTTCTTGGGATCTTTTCTGCACCCAACACACTAATGGATTCATGAGGAAAGCACATCAGCACCTCTACTTCCTCAGGAGTTTGCAGAGGTTTGGTATGACATCAGAAACACTGGCAAATTTCTGTAGTTGTATGGTGGAAAATATGTTGTCCAGCTGTATCATGGTCTGCTATGGGAACACTGTGGAAAGCTGTGCAAAAGTTAATAGACTCAGCCCAGGACATTACAGGCAAACCCTCCCCAACATGGAGAAAATCTACAGGGAACACTGCCACTGGAGAGCAGCTGCAATCAAGGATCCACATCACGCAGTCCATGCTGTACTCTCATTGCTACCATCATAAGAGGTATAGATGCGATAAGACTTGCACTGCCAAGTTCAGGAACAGCTGGTACCCCATTGCTATTAGGCTCATCAAAAATGTATTTCAGGACTCTTAATTTTACCCTTTTTTCCTCTGTATTGCACAGTCAGATTGTTGGCATTTATTGATTTGTTTATATGTGTACGTAGAGTTCATTTTCTTCCCAACTACCAATAAGTGGTAATTCTGCCGTGCCTACAGGACAAAGAATCTGAGTTGTATGTGATGTTATGTAGGTATTCTGACAATAAATCTGAAATCAGTAAATATCCCAGCTCTTACTTGGCCATGCAAGTAGAGAGGGTGGTAAGATGACATATGATATGCTACCCTTCACTAGGAGTGACATTCAGAATAAAAATGTGGAACTCACAGCAACTATATAAAACTTTAGTTAGTTTGCACTTAGAATACTGCTTGTAATTCTGGCCACTCCATTACATAAAGGATGTGGGGGATTTGGAAAGGGTACAGAAGAAGTTTACCATAGAGGCAATAAGGAGAGGTTGGTGAAACCTGAGCTCTTTTCTCTGCTTTGTCTGAAGTTGAGGGAAAACATGAGTGAAATTGATAAAATAATGAGAGCCATTGATAGGGTAGTGCCACATTTGTGGCCCGAAATGTGAAGTTAATAAAACATCGAAAACAAGTTTTATTATGTAAACCTCTCAGAGTCTTTATTTTCCAGTTTCCTTTGTTCTCCTGCTTGTGCTCTTATCTCTCTCTCATACCACGTGACTTCCGGTACATCTCATACATATTCATTATCATGACATCCCTCCTTTAATCAGAAATAAACTTTACCTTCACTTACCAATATCCCTCGGAAACCTACAAACATCGTAACTAATGGTAATACTATAACTCAACTACATAAAGTCTACTTCCTACAGCACTCATACATGCACTTTATGATATAAGATTAAATACTGACCCAATATTCTTATTAAAACTATGGCACAAAGTCTTCGTATCGTTTGGGCGCTTTCCGGTTTCGTTTCGGCCTGCCTGCGATATTATCGTCGCTTCTCGGTTGTTCACTCTCTGCGTCGGAAATACTGCTCGCCACGGCTTCGGGTGTTTCTGGCGCTCTAGTCACTTCAACAGGAGTGCTGGTAACTGCCTCTGGAACATCATCAGGGCTCTCAGTTTCAGCATCTCGTATTAGCCTTTCAACCTCTTCGCTCAGTGTATCTCTGGACTGGTAACTTTTTACACCTGATACATTTCTCTTATACAGGATTCCAGTCGGAGACTTGACTGTCACCATACTGCCACTTCTGGATACAACAGTATAGGGTTGATGGTAATAAGGTGTGTCTAGCTTACCACCAGTTTCATGCCTCACTAGAACATTATCTCCTGGCATGATGTCTGAGTACTTGGCTCCACGTTTCGAATCTGTGTACAGCTTTGCTGCACCTTTCTTTTCAGCATTGTGGTCCCTCATCTCCTGGTCGTCTCGGATTTCCTTTATTTCTGGCATTTTTGTGCAGATTTTTCTCCCAAAAAATGCTTCTGCAGGACTTTTTCCAGTGGTTGCATGAGGCGTTGCTCGATAGACAGCCACATAAGATAGCAATGCTTCTCGCCAATTTTGTCCTTCTGCGTGTGCAATCCTCAATCGTTTTTCAATGGACTGATTTTGTCTCTCTACTTCTCCGTTGGCTTGCGGCCATTTCAGAGTTACTTTATGATGGTGGATACCTGTGGTCCTCATGTATTCCGCAAATGTCTCTGAAATGAATTGTGGACAATTGTCAGAGTATAATGTAACAGGTAATCCATATCTTGCGAATATCTCTGCTAACGCTTGTATTGTTTTCTCAGTGGTTGTGGACTTCAACACCACATACTCATAGTATCTGCTGTAGTAATCTATCACTACCATAATTGATTCACCCTTCGGTAAAAGTCCAAGAAAATCAACAGCTACGTCGATCCATGGTCCTGTCGGGAGTTGCGTACTCCGGATCGGTTCTGGCGGATTACTCCTACTTGTGATTTGACATCCATGACAAGTTTTAACAAATTTCTCTGCATCCTTATCACAACCTGGCCACCATACCTTGGTCCTGAGGTTTTGCTTGGTACCAACAATACCTAGGTGTCCTTCATGTGCTAAGGATACGATCTTCGGTCTCAATCTTTGCGGTATCACCAATCTGCAACCTGTTAATACACACTGTCCGATGCAACAAAGTTCGTCTCTAATGGGAATGTAAGCCTTGTGAGTACACTTGTCCCATTGTCCTCTCTGTATGCATTCTCTTACTTTCATGAGTTCTGGATCACGTTCAGATTCTCTCTCGACTTCCTTCGTAGTCACAGCTTTCAGTGTCGACTGAATAGCTACGAAGCGTACAAAGCTCTCTGTTTCTGTTCCCAATTCTGACTTGGATTGTGGACCACCATCCTTCACCAATCTGGACAGCGGATCTGCAATGTGGATTACTTTATATTTGTAGGGTTGTAGTCTGAGTACCCATCTCTCTATTCTGGCACATGGTTTGGATCTAGGTGCATAGATCACCTCTAATGGCTTATGATCTGTGATGAGTTCAAATTCAATGCCGTATAAATATGCATGGAACCTCTCACAGGCCCATACAAGTCCGAGTGCTTCTTTCTCTGTCTGAGAGTATCTTCTTTCCACATCTGATAATGATCTGCTGGCATAGGCAATGATTCTTGGTCCTCCATCGTGCATCTGGACCAACACGGCTCCTAAACCAACCGGGCTGGCATCCGCTATGACTTTGGTTGATGCCGCCGGATCGTAATATCCAAGAGTTTTTGCATCTGTCAGGCTTTGCTTCAGCGCTGTGAACGCTTTCTTCTGCTCAGATCCAAAATGAAATGGTACACCTTTCCTGGTTAGTTTCCTTAGTGGTTCTGCCACTGTAGCGAAATTAGGAATGAACTTTACACAAAAATTGACCAATCCCAGGAAACTCCTCACCTCTGTTGCGTTCTGAGGTCCACGTGCCTCTTCAATAGCTTTCACCTTGGCCTCTGCAGGGTTTAGTCCTTCCCGTGTAAGTCTGTGTCCCATGAAGTCCATTTCTGACACACCGAACTGGCACTTGTTTCCATTCATGGTAAGGCCTACCTCCTGTAGTCTAGATAGTACATGCCTCAACCGTTTGTCGTGCTCTTCCTTCGTTGGTGCATGGACTATGATGTCGTCAGAAATGTTGGCAACTCCAGGAATTCCTTGAATCACTCGATGGTTAAAGGCCCCATCTGTTTTCTCATGTTGATTTTAAATATCCATGGCACTATTGTAAGGAGCATGCAAAACTAAAACTCAATCCTTCATTTCTTTTATTTCCTTCTAAAGACTATTTTATTGTGCCTGCTTCCACCACTATTCCTGGCAGCCCATTGTATGGATACAGTTTCTTGGAACACTTCTTTGAGGTACAGATGATCTTTTTCCTTTTCAACTTCTCCCATAAATGTCGATCAATCACATTACTGTCACTGCCTGAGTCTACAATGACCTGCACTGTCACTCCACCAATGATCACTGGGACCTTCTCATGATGTACTTCATTCAACGTAAATTGGTAACAACTCTGTTCCTCCTGGGTATCATCATCGTCACCGTCTATCTGGCGAATGGTATCTTTCTTTCCAGGATACTTTCCTTTCCCCCAGGCTTTGCCTTTGGAAGTTGTACTCTTCCTCTTCTGGTCTGCATTGGACTTGCTTTTGCACTTCTTTGCAAAGTGGTCCTTACCTCCACACTTTCTGCAAACTTTGCCTTTGGCCAGGCAATATGGGTCTTTTCCAAAGTGACCTCGGTTTCCACATCTATAACACTCCACGTCCTGTGTCGACGTATATCTTGGCTGGTTATGGCGATGTGAGAGCCTCTTAATTTGCTGGCTTGAGTTGTCTTTCAGGGTCATGGTATGAAATTGTCCTTCAACAGCCTCTAATGCAGCAGCAATGGTTAAAGCATCAGTGAGTTCCAACTCACTCCCTCTTTCCAGTAAACGTCTTCTGAGTTTATCTGATCTGCAGTGCAGTACGACTTGATCCAATAATTGGTTGTCCAAATCAGCTGGCATGTAATTGCATCCAACAGCTAGCTGGTGTAGTCTCGTCACGTACTGAGCAATTGTCTGGCCATCTTCTTGTCTCGTTCTCTGAAACAAATGGCGTTGAAATGTAGCATTCGGTGTCACTACATAGTGTGCATTTAATGCATCTACTGCTTTCTGGTACTCATCCTTTCTTCCAGTATTCAAAAGTGTCTTAAATGTTTCCCGAACTGCGGGTCCAGCCGTGAAAAGAAGTAACGCCCTTCTCTGCGCTTTTTGTTCAACTGTACCAGTATCTAGAAATAGGCCATGACTGTCGGTGTAGGATTCAAATTCTTCCAGCCATGCCTGCCACTTTACACTTGCAGTGCTTGCATCACCCGTTGGGTCAAAATGAGCAATTCCACTGTGTTAGAAAGTCACCGTCTGCACCAGCCATGAGGAAATATTCCAGCTCCAAAAGTACTGAGTCACAGAGAAAATACTTATCACCTTGAAGTTGTCTGTAATCCTCTGTAATCTTGTTTAGTCTTTAATTTTCTTCAAGCTTCTTTCATCCTCGTCGCCAATGTCACATTTGTGGCCCGAAATGTGAAGTTAATAAAACATCGAACACAAGTTTTATTATGTAAACCTTTCAGTCTTTATTTTCCAGTTTCCTTTGTTCTCCTGCTTGTGCTCTTATCTCTCTCTCATACCACGTGACTTCCGGTACATCTCATACATATTCATTATCATGACATCTAGATGATCAGGATCTTTATCCCAGGGTAAAATGTCACATACTGGAGAGTATGCATTTAAGGTGGGGGGGGGGGGAGAGTGGGGTGTAGTTTAAGTATGATGTTGTGCAAGACGGTGTTTTACATGCAAAGTGGTAGGTGCCTGGAATGGGCTGCCAGGAATAGTGGTGGAAGCAGGCACAATAAAATAGTCTTTAGAAGGAAATAAAAGAAATGAAGGATTGAGTTTTAGTTTTGCATGCTCCTTACAATAGTGCCATGGATTTTTAAATTCAACATGAGAAAACAGATGGGGCCTTTAACCATATACTGTACCTCAAAGTGCAACACTCCATCTGCACATCTCTGGAGTGCAGGGCTCTATTTCTGTAGTGAAGTCTGTATGAGCTCATTGCCGCCTTAGAATAACCAATTGAATGACAGATAAAGGTTGACAAAATGTGAGGAATTCTGCTCAACATAACAAGTGGAAGGGTGTGAATGAGATGGTTGAGCAAACTTCATATTAAAATGATTGGCCATTGTTTGTCACAAGAGCTTGGTAAACAATTGGCTTTGAGTAATATTCTCAGTTCTGAGATGATTAGAGATTGAAGATTCATAACCTTCTAATTTATGTATATGATAATAAATTTACATTGATACAATTGGTTTAAGCACAAATATTAGGTTGCTGATGCATTGCAATATCAAAGAAGCTTTGTACGATCATAGATATAAATATCAGTTCAAAGTACACCACCTCATTCAGGTGAATGAAACAACATCCCACTGAACGATTTTGAAAAAAGCAAGGCAGAGTTATCCTCCGCTCTGGATAATCTTTCCTTTATAAGCTTGCTTTAACCATGAGACTGATTTGCCAATTGGCTTCCTTAGTTCCTGCATTATAGCAGTGATGACACTTGCTAAATTTCTGTATTGGATATACTTAGTGATATTCTAAGGCTGCAAATGCTCAAAATAACTGAAGGTAATGTAGGTTAAAACAGATTTTCAAGATGGAAAAGTTTAATGATTGGGACAAAACCAAATTGTTTTGCACATCTAAAGTGAAGGAGGTAAATGCTTTAAAATGGAAAAATCACTAATTCCAGAAAGGCTGATTTCTTAGTGTATA
Source organism: Narcine bancroftii (assembly GCF_036971445.1). Classification (NCBI taxonomy): domain Eukaryota; kingdom Metazoa; phylum Chordata; class Chondrichthyes; order Torpediniformes; family Narcinidae; genus Narcine; species Narcine bancroftii. Next base: position 86,032,476 of record NC_091472.1, on the reverse strand, counting down.
GCAGACTGTGGGAAGGTACATAAAGACTTACCATTTCAATGGTTTCCTGCTCTGAACAAGTCATTGCCCCAAAATAATTTATCAGCAGGTTCACGAGGATCATTCTAAACAATGGTTCATGACGTTGATACAAATCTTGCAAAATAATGTTTGTCATTGTTCTACTTGAATTTCCACAGGTGTTTTGATGATCACCTGTGATAATTTAAACAGAAGCCCTTCAGAAATACTAAAACAAGGATAATATTGGCATCTTTCCACATTTTCTGCTGTTCCACTGATTACAATAGATATCTGGCATAGAAACTCAATCCCATTACATCATGTCATGTAAAACTGCATGATCACTTTGAAGTGGTGTATATATGCTGAGGATACCTTAAATACTTTGGCGGTGCTTTGTAGATGAGTTGTGGTGGATGCTTGAGTTCTTCTTGGACTTCAAGATTTTAATGTTAAGAATCTCAGGTAATCTTCAAAAAGAATTCTACGACTCCAAAAGAAACTCCAGGATAGTCCTTTCCCTCCCAAGTGCTTGGGTCCAGGATGTCTGAGTGGGTGCAGAATATTTTTAAAGGTGAGGGTGAACACCCAGAGGTCATGGTATAAATTGGTAGCAATTACATAGGAAGGTAGAGGGTTGAGGTCCTGCAAAGTATGTTTAGGAAATTGAGAAAAACAGGTTGAAAATTCAGGACCTCTAAGATTCTCATCTCTGGATTACTCCTGATGCCACAAGATGGGGGAAGTCAGAACAGGAAGGTAGTGCAGACAAATGTGTGGCTGAAGAGATGGTGTAGGGGAAGTGTTTCAAGTTCTGAGATCACTGGAAACTTTTTGGGAAAGGGTGACCTGTTCACATGGGAGGGGTTGTATTTGAACTCAATGGGGAACCAATATCATGGCAGGGAGGCTTTCTAATGCTTTTGTGGGGGGGGGGGGGGTTAACCTAGATTTCTCTTGTGGGGGTGGAGTGGTTGGAAACCAAAGTGAAGCAGCAGAGAAAGAAGCAGTTGGTGCACAAGTAGGGTCAGCTGGTGAGGAGTTTGTGTGGAAGAACAGGCAGAAGGGGCAAGATTGCAGCCATTGGGATGAGTTACAATGCAATAGGGGCACAGTCAAAAAAGTAACAAATAAAGGATTAAAGATTTTGTATTTAAATGCCTAGATTTGTAAGAAATAGTGGCTAACCTTGTAGTACAGGTACATATTGGCAGGTATGATGTTGTGGCCATTGCTGAGTTGTGACCAAAGGACAGATGTCATCGAGAGCTGAATATCCAATGATACACTGTATATCCAAAGGATGGGCAGGTAAGCAGAGCAGGTGGTGTGGCTCTACATTAAATCATTAGAAAGAGGAGACAGATGGTCAGAAGATATGGAATCATTGTGGGTTGAGTTAAGAAATGGTAAGGATAAAAAAACATTCTTGGCAATTATATACAAAAAGTAATCTGGATGTGGACAACAAATTACAACAGCAAATGGGTGTCAGATGAGCAATATTATGGTAGTCATGGGGCAATTTAACATGCAGGTAGATTGGAAAAACCAGTATGGGACTGGATCTCGAGAGAATTTATAAAATGCCTAAGCAATGGGCTTTTAGAGTAGCTTGTTAATGAGCTCACTAGAGCACACATGTCAAACTCTGGCCCGCGGGCCAAATTTGGCCCGCAATATAATTATATTTGGCCCGCAAGATCATATCAAAAATGTATTAGAGGTGGCCCGCTGGCCGCCGCGCCAGTATAGCGCATGCACAGTAACCGCTGTGTCCCAGGTGAGAGAGAGAAAAATCCTGGTCCTTGAAAAGTAGTGGTGGGTGGTTTTATAAAACACGCTGTCGTGTCCCCCCGCCCACCCCCCCCCCCACCTGGCCGGTGGCAGGGGAAGCCAAGGCCGCTTCCAGTCCCCAGAACCCCAGTGGCACAGCATTTCTTGGAGCTGCAGATGGAGTCGGGACGCCGGAGGGAAGATAGGGGCTCCCTGCCGGGCGATGGGGGCACCGGCCGCCCTGCTCCTTCCAACCGACCAGCGGCGGGTGCCCGGAGTACACGTAGAGAGCGAGGCTGGTCGGGCAGGTAGGGTGGAACCCCCCCACCAATCTCGGGGAGTGGCGTGGGCTGGATCGGGATTAGCCGCGCTCACCTGATCCTCCACCGCTGACTGGGATCCCAGCACGGTCCTGAGCGCTGAGACTGCCCTGGAAAGGTCCTAGGACACCGGCACGGAAAGAAAAGGGGGATCCGGGAGAAACTCAGCAGGTCAAAGGGGGGTACGAGAGAAACTCAGCAGGTCAAGGGGGGTCCGGGAGAAACTCAGCAGGTCAAGGGGGGTCCGGGAGAAACTCAGCAGGTCAAAGCGGGGTCCGGGAGAAACTCAGCAGGTCAAAGGGGGGGTCCGGGAGAAACTCAGCAGGTCAAAGGGGGGTCCGGGAGAAACTCAGCAGGTCAAGGGGGGGGGGTCCGAGAGAAACTCAGCAGGTCAAGGGGGAGGGGTCCGATGAGAAACTCAGCAGGTCAAGGGGGAGGGGTCCGGGAGGAAACTCAGCAGGTCAAGGGGGGTCCGGCAGAAACCTCAGCAGGTCAAGGGGGGGTCCGGCCAGAAACTCAGCAGGTCAAGGGGGGTCCGGCAGAAACTCAGCAGGTCAAGGGGGGTCCGGCAGAAACTCAGCAGGTCAAGGGGGGGTCCGGCAGAAACTCAGGCAGGTCAAGGTGGGTCCAGGAGAAACTGAGCAGGGTCAAGGGGGGTTCGGCAGAACTCAGGGGTGGGCCTGACCTCGCCAGGACCGTTGCCCACTCCCCCTCCCTGCCGCAGGCCGACCCGCGACTCACGGTGACTGGGCCACTGATCCGCCGAGATGCCGCCCTGCAGCGAGAGCCGATGCCCCCGCACTGTCGTTGTCCAACCCGATTGCCCCCAAACCCCCGCCCCTCCCGCACACAGGCCTGAGTAAGTATTATGAACTTTAATCTCAGGATAAAATGATCTTCCAATAGTTTCATGTCACAGAGATAAATATATTCCTGGTTAAAAATGGTCCTGCACCTGGATACAAGCTCATTAGGCATGAAAACTTGAAAAGTGTGTAAATCAAAGGATATCTGTACCAATGGGAAAAAGAGGCATGGCAAATAACCCTGCTAGAGTTCATGCCGACAGTAAGTCACCCATTTGATTGTTTCAGGAATCATGTTATTCTCCCCACATTCTCAATAGCCCTCAGATTTTACTATTCGACATCACACTAGCAACATTTGACAATCCTCTATAGCAGGGGTGTCAAACTCAAATTCACGGAGGGCCAAAATTAAAAACTTTGGACTAAGTCGAGGGCCGAACTAAATATTTATTGAAAATTTTCAACAACATCTCCATGTTTTCTCTTCTTTCAACATATGTAATGTTAAACTTTTTCTTATTAAAATAAATATTTAATAATAGTTTTGGATAAACTCTTTCCAGAAGCATTAACAAATGAGAAATAAAATATTCAATAAATAATATTTCTCTATAGAGGATTTGTCAAATGTTGCTAGTGTGCTGTCGAATAGTAAAATCTGAGGGCTATTGAGAATGGGTGACTGATTGTGGGCATGAACTCTAGCAGAGTTATTTGCCATGCCCTTTTTTCCATTGGTACAGATATCCTTTGATTTACAACACTTTTCAAGTTTTATGCCTAATGAGCTTGTATCCAGGTGCAGGGACCATTTTTAACCAGGAATATATTTATCACTGTGACATGAAACTATTGGAAGATCGTTTTATCCTGAGATTAAAGTTCATAATACTTACTCAGGGCCTGTGTGCAGGAGGGCAGGGTTTGGGGCGATCGGGTTGGACAACGACAGTGCGGTGGCATCGGCTCTCGCTTCAGGGTGGCATCTCGGCGGATCAGCGGCCCAGTCACCTTGAGTCGCGGGTCGGCCTGCGGCAGGGAGGGGGAGTGGGCAACGGTCCTGCCGAGGTCAGGCCCTCCCTGAGTTTCTGCCGGACCCCCCCTTGACCTGCTGAGTTTCTCCCGGATCCCCTTGACCTGCTGAGTTTCTCCCGGACCCCCCTTGACCTGCTGAGTTCTCCCCGGACCCCCCCTTGACCTGCTGAGTTTCTCCCGGACCCCCCTTGACCTGCTGAGTTTCTCCCGGACCCCCCTTGACCTGCTGAGTTTCTCCCGACCCCCCTTGACCTGCTGAGGTTCTCCCGGACCCACCTTGACCTGCTGAGTTTCTCCCGGACCCCCCTTGACCTGCTGAGTTTCTCCCGGACCCCCCTTGACCTGCTGAGTTTCTCCCGGACCCCCCTTGACCTGCTGAGTTTCTCCCGGACCCCCCTTGACCTGCTGAGTTTCTCCCGGAACCCCCCTTGACCTGCTGAGTTTCTCCCGGACCCCCCTTGACCTGCTGAGTTTCTCCCGGACCCCCCTTGACCTGCTGAGTTTCTCCCGGACCCCCCTTGACCTGCTGAGTTTTCTCCCGGACCCCCCTTGACCTGCTGAGTTTCTCCCGGACCCCCCTTGACCTGCTGAGTTTCTCCCGGACCCCCTTGACCTGCTGAGTTTCTCCCGGACCCCCCTTGACCTGCTGAGTTTCTCCCGGACCCCCCTTGACCTGCTGAGTTTCTCCCGGACCCCCCCTTGACCTGCTGAGTTTCTCCCGGACCCCCCCTTGACCTGCTGAGTTTCTCCCGGACCCCCTTGACCTGCTGAGTTTCTCCCGGACCCCCCTTGACCTGCTGAGTTTCTCCCGGACCCCCCTTGACCTGCTGAGTTTCTCCCGGACCCCCTTGACCTGCTGAGTTTCTCCCGGACCCCCTTGACCTGCTGAGTTTCTCCCGGACCCCCCTTGACCTGCTGAGTTTCTCCCGGACCCCCCTTGACCTGCTGAGTTTCTCCCGGACCCCCCTTGACCTGCTGAGTTTCTCCCGGACCCCCCTTGACCTGCTGAGTTTCTCCCGGACCCCCCTTGACCTGCTGAGTTTCTCCGGACCCCCCTGACCTGCTGAGTTTCTCCCGGACCCCCCTTGACCTGCTGAGTTTCTCCCGGATCCCCCTTGACCTGCTTGAGTTTCTCCCGGATCCCCTTGACCTGCTGAGTTTCTCCCCGACCCCCCTTGACCTGCTGAGTTTCTCCCGGACCCCCCTTGACCTGCTGAGTTTCTCCCGGACCCCCCTGACCCTGCTGAGTTTCTCCCGGACCCCCCTTGACCTGCTGAGTTTCTCCTGGACCCCCCTTGACCTGCTGAGTTTCTCCCGGACCCCCCTTGACCTGCTGAGTTTCTCCGGACCCCCCTTGACCTGCTGAGTTTCTCCCGGACCCCCCTTGACCCTGCTGAGTTTCTCCCGACCCCCTTTGACCTGCTGAGTTTCTCCCGGACCCCCCTTGACCTGCTGAGTTTCTCCCGGACCCCCCTTGACCTGCTGAGTTTCTCCGGACCCCCTTGACTGCTGAGTTTCTCCCGGACCCCCCTTGACCTGCTGAGTTTCTCCCGGACCCCCCTTGACCTGCTGAGTTTCTCCCGGACCCCCCTTGATCTGCTGAGTTTCTCCCGGACCCCCTTGACCTGCTGAGTTTCTCCGGACCCCCCTTGACCTGCTGAGTTTCTCCCGGACCCCCCTTGACCTGCTGAGTTTCTCCCGGACCCCCCTTGACCTGCCTGAGTTTCTCCCGGACCCCCCTTGACCTGCTGAGTTTCTCCCGACCCCCCCCTTGACCTGCTGAGTTTCTCCCGGACCCCCCTTGACCTGCTGAGTTTCTCCCGGACCCCCCTTGACCTGCTGAGTTTCTCCCGGACCCCCCTTGACCTGCTGAGTTCTCCCGGACCCCCCTCTGACCCTGCTGAGTTTCTCCCGGACCCCCCTTGACCTGCTGAGTTTCTCCCGGACCCCCCTTGACCTGCTGAGTTTCTCCCGGACCCCCCTTTGACCTGCTGAGTTTCTCCCGGACCCCCCTTTGACCTGCTGAGTTTCTCCGGACCCCCCTTGAGCTGCTGAGTTTCTCCCGGACCCCCCTTGAGCTGCTGAGTTTCTCCGCCGACCCCCTTGAGCTGCTGAGTTTCTCCCGGATCCCCCTTTACTTTCCGTGCCGGTGTCCCAGGACCTTTCCAGGGCAGTCTCCGCGCTCAGGACCATGCTGGGATCCCGGTCAGCGGTGGAGGAGCAGGTGAGCGCGGCTAATCCTGATCCAGCCCACGCCACTCCCGAGATGGCGGGGGTTTCCACCCTACATGCCCCAACCAGCCTCGCTCTCTACGTGTACTCTGGGCACCTGCCGCTGGTCCGGTGGGAAGGCGCAGGGCAGCTGGCGCCCCCATCACCCGGCGGGGAGCCCCAATCTTCCCTCCGGCATCCCGACTCCATCTGCAGCTCCAAGAAATGCTGTGCCACTGGGGTTCCGGGCGCTGGGAAGCGGCCTTGGCTTCCCCTGACACCGGCCAGGCAGCACTGCAGTGGGGGGGTGGGTGGGACGACATGACAGCGTGTTTATAAAACCACCCACCACTACTTTTCAAGGACCAGGATTTTTCTCTCTCTCTCTCACCCTGGGACACAGCGGTTACTGTGCATTGCGCTATACTGGCGCGGCGGCCAGCGGGCCACCTCGAATACATTTTTGATATGATCTTGTGGGCTAATTATAATTATATTGCGGGCCAAATTTGGCCCGCGGGCCAGAGTTTGACATGTGTGCTCTATAGAGAAATATTATTTATTCAATATTTTATTTCTCATTTGTTAATGCTTCTGGAAAGAGTTTATCCAAAACTATTATTAAACATTTATTTTAATAAGAAAAAGTTTAACATATGTTGAAAGAAGGGAAAACATGTAGATGTTGTTGAAAATTTTCAATAAATATTTAGTTCGGACCCTCGACTTAGTCCAAGTTTTTAATTTTGGCCCTCCGTGAATTTGAGTTTGACACCCCTGCACTAGAGGATCGGTTGTATAGGATTGGGTGTTATGCACCAGAGATGATTAGAATGAAGGAAGCAGTGATCACAATATGATTGGTTTCCCCTGAATCTCAAATAAAATGCTAAGTCAGAGATGTCAATATTTTGGTGGAATAATGGGAATCACAGTGCAAGTGGTAGATCTTCTTAAAAACATCAAGATTGATAAGTCCCGGGGGGCGGACACTATACACCCCAGGTTGCTGTGGGAAGTGAGAAAATAAATAGTTGGGGAAGAAGCCATGATTTTTGAATCCTCTGACTGCAGGGCAGGTGCCAGAGGATTTGGAAAATGGCAAATGTAGTCCCCTTGTTTATAAAATGGTTATAGGGAGAATCCTTGGAATTATAGACCACTGAGTCCTATGTCAGAGTTATGAAAACTAATGGAGAGGATTCTTTTTTTTAAATTTTTTATTTTCACACCATAAATCACATTAGCCATGATATACACTTTTTCTTTTTCACACATATACAGTGACTTTTTCTCCCACCCCCTCCCTCCTCCCAAGCCACCCCCCACCCCCCCCTCATCCATTTTAGGTATACAATCTAGGTTGCATTAAACCAGTCAGACAATGTTGTCATTCAACAAAAATACACCAGAAATTCTACTGAGTCCATTCTTTTCTTTCCTTCTCCTTCCATCAACTTAGGTAATGTTTGTCCCCGGTAGGTTTTCGCTATTGTATTTAATGTAAGGCTCCCATACTTGTTCGAATATTTCAATATTATTTCTTAAACTATATGTTATTTTTTCTAATGGAATACATTTATTCATTTCTATATACCAAATTATCTTCCAATTTCCAGGTTGACATAATACATTTTTTTGCTACGGCTAGGGCTATCTTAACAAATCTTTTTGTGCATCCTCCAAATCAATTCCAAATTCTTTATTTTTTATGTTGCTTAGGAGAAAGATCTCTGGATTCTTTGGTATATTGTTTTCTGTTATTTTATTTAATATCTGATTGAGATCATCCCAAAATTTTTCTACTCTCTCACATGTCCAGATTGCATGAATTGTTGTTCCCATTTCTTTTTTACATCGAAAACATCTATCAGATACTGTTGGGTCCCATTTATTTAACTTTTGCGGTGTAATGTATAGTCTGTGTAACCAGTTATATTGTATCATACGTAGCCTCGTATTTATTGTATTTCTCATCGTTCCAGAACATAATTTCTCCCATGTTTCCTTTTTTATCTTTATATTTAAATCTTGTTCCCATTTTTGTTTAGTTTTACCATTTGTTTCCTCATTCTCCTTTTCTTGCAGTTTAATATACATATTTGTTATAAATCTTTTGATTAACATTGTATCTGTAATCACATATTCAAGGTTACTTCCCTCTGGTAAACTCAAATTGCTTCCTAATTTATCTTTCAAGTAGGATCTCAGTTGGTAATATGCCAGCGCTGTATCTCCAGTTATATTGTACTTATCTCTCATTTGTTCAAAGGATAAGAATCTACTTCCTGAAAAACAATTTTCTATTCTTTTAATCCCTTTTTTTCCCATTTTCTAAAGGAAAGGTTGTCTATTGTAAAAGGGAGTAGCTTATTTTGCGTCAATATCAGTTTTGGTAATTGATAATTTGTTTTATTTCTTTCTACATGAATCTTCTTCCAAATATTGAGGAGATGATGTAATACTGGAGAACTTCTATGTTGTACCAATTTTTCGTCCCATTTATATAATATGTGTTCAGGTATCTTTTCCCCTATTTTATCTAATTCTAATCTCGTCCAGTCTGGTTTTTCCCTTGTTTGATAAAAATCTGATAGGTATCTTAATTGTGCGGCTCTATAATAATTTTTGAAGTTTGGCAATTGTAAGCCTCCTTGTTTATACCATTCTGTTAATTTATCTAGTGCTATCCTCGGTTCCCGCCCTCTCCATAAAAATTTCCTTATTTTCTTTAACTCTGAAGAATTTTTCTGTCAGTTGTATTATTTTCTTTAACTCTGAAGAATTTTTCTGTCAGTTGTATTGGCAATGCCTGAAATAAGTATAGTATCCTTGGAAAAATGTTCATTTTAATACAGTTTATCCTTCCTATCAGTGTTAGTGGTAGATCTTTCCAATGCTCTAAATCGTCCTGTAATTTTTTCATTAGTGGATTGTAATTGAGTTTATATAATTGGCCTAGATTTTTGTTTATTTGTACACCTAGGTATCTTATTGCCTGCATTTGCCATCTGAATGGAGATTCCTTCTTAAATTTTGAGAAATCCGCATTATTCATAGGCATTGCTTCACTTTTATTTACGTTTATCTTGTAACCCGACACTTCTCCATATTCCTTCAATTTCTTATATAATTCTTTTATTGATAGTTCTGGTTCTGTTAAGTACACTATAACATCATCCGCAAATAGACTGATTTTATATTCCCTGTCTTTTATTTTTATTCCTTTTATATTATTATCTATTCTTATCAATTCTGCTAGTGGTTCTATAGCTAGCGCAAACAATAAAGGTGATAGTGGGCATCCCTGCCGCGTTGACCTGCTTAAGTTAAATTGCTTTGATACATGTCCATTTACTGTCACTTTCGCTTACGGTCCCTTATATAATGCTTTAATCCAATTAATATACTTCTCCGGTAAACTGAATTTTTGCAATACTTTGAACAAATAATTCCATTCTACTCTGTCGAAGGCCTTCTCTGCGTCTAAAGCAACTGCTACTGTAGGTGCTTTATTTCCTTCTACTGCATGAATTAAGTTAAGAAATTTACAAATATTGTCTGTTGTGCGTCTTTTTTGATAAATCCAGTTTGGTCTAAATTTACCATTTTCGGTACCTGTTCTGCTAATCTGTTTGCTAATAGTTTAGCTATTATTTTATAATCAGTGTTTAGCAAAGATATTGGTCTATATGACGCTGGTGAGAGTGGATTTTCCCTTGTTTTAGTATTACTCTTTCTCTTTGGCTTGGCTTCGCGGACGAAGATTTATGGAGGGGGTGAAAAGTCCACGTCAGCTGCAGGCTCGTTTGTGGCTGACAAGTCCGATGCGGGACTGTAATTATTGCTGTTTTACATGAATCTGGTAAGTTTTTGTGTCTCATCAATCTGGTTGATTACATCCAGGAGGGGCGGTATTAATAAGTCTTTTAAATGTTTTGTAGAATTCTATTGGAAATCCATCCTCTCCTGGTGTCTTATTATTTGGTAATTTTTTTATTATCTCTTGTATTTCTACTGTTCCAAATGGTTCTGTTAATTTATTTTGTTCCTCTATTTGTAGTTTTGGTAGTTCAATTTTAGTCAAAAATTCATCTATTTTCCCTTCTTTCCTTCGTTTTCAGTTCGGTATAATTGTTCATAGAATTCTCTAAAGTTTTCCTTAATTTCTTTTGGATTATATGTAATTTGTTTGTCTTTTTTCCTTGTTGCCAATACCATTTTCTTAGTTTGCTCTGTCTTAAGCTGCCATGCTAGAATTTTTTGCGTTTTTTCACCTAGTTCATAATAATTTCTGTTTTGTCTTCATTATATTCTTCTCTACCTTATATGTTTGTAATGTTTCATATTTTATTTTTTTATCCGCCAATTCTCTTTTAGTTGTATCTTCCTTCATTGCTAATTTTTTTCTATGTTTACTATTTCCCTTTCCAACTGCTCTGTTTCCTGATTATAGTCCTTCTTCATCTTGGTTACATAACTTATTATTTGCCCTCTAATGAATGCTTTCATTGCATCCCATAGTATAAACTTATCTTCCACTGATTCCGTATTTACTTCAAAATACATTTTTAATTGTTTTTCAATAAATTCTCTAAAATCCTGTCTTTTAAGTAGCATGGGTTTAATCTCCATCTATACATTCTTGGAGGGATGTCCTCTAGCTTTACTGGCAGTATTAAGGGTGAATGGTCCGATAGCATTCTCGCTTTATATTCTGTTTTTCTTATTCTATCCTGCATACTAGCTGATAACAAAAATAGGTCTATTCTTGAGTATGTTTTATGTCTTGTCGAGTAGTATGAGTATTCCTTTTCTTTTGGGTTTTGTTTCCTCCATATATCCAAAAGTTTCATTTCTTGCATTGATTTAATTATAAATTTGGTTACTTTGTTCTTCCTGTTAATTTTTTTCCCCGTTTTATCCATATTTGGATCCAAATTCAGGTTGAAATCCCCTCCTATTAGTATGTTCCCTTGCGTATTAGCTACCTTCAAAAAGATATCTTGCATAAACTTTTGATCTTCTTCGTTAGGTGAATATATATTAAGTAGATTCCAAAACTCCGAATATATCTGACATTTTATCATAACATATCTCCCTGCTGGATCTATTATTTCCTCTTCTATTTTAATGGCACATTTTTGCTAATTAATATAGCCACTCCTCTTGCTTTTGAATTATACGATGCTGCTGTTACATGTCCTACCCAATCTCTCTTTAATTTCTTGTGCTCCAATTCAGTTAAGTGTGTTTCTTGGACAAATGCTATATCAATTTTTTCCTTTTTCAGTAAATTTAGTAGTTTCTTCCTTTTAATTTGGTTATGTATTCCATTAATATTTAAAGTCATATAGTTCAGCGTAGCCATTTTATATTTTGTTTATCTTCTCTTTCCATTTTTCCATCATTACCTTTCCTCCTTTTCCATTTCTGTTTTCTTATTTTCAACTCTTTATAAGACAACATTCCTACAACATCCAACTTTTTCCTTATTCTCCTATTTCTATCTTCTTTATCCCCAATCTCCCCTTCCCCTCCTGAGTTGTCCTTTATCCCTTGTCGGACAACCACATCTCCCCTCTCCATTTGGATTTGCGAATCCACTCGCAAGCGTCAACTGATTTTGCAGTGACCGCTATTTCCCCCCACCCAGCCCCCCCAGAAAAGATTTCACTTTTCATATGTCACAAAGGTCACTCTTTTAATTCCCTCCTTATTCTCTCTATTCCATTACCTTCCCTTATTAATTCTTGTCTATACTATCTATATTTTCCTCTAAGTACAGATACATTCACGTATGCACATTGTCTCTATTCACTCTTATACCTCTTTACCCGCATACATATCAATCGTGATCATTTTTACTCTCATTACCCGTCTTCATCCCTCAGTCTATTTTTGTCTTTACCCACATACATATCAATCGTGATCATTTTTACTCTCATTACCTGTCTTCATCCCTCAGTCTATTTTTGTAATTGTTCTGCAAATTTTCGTGCTTCTTCTGGATCCGAGAATAGTCTGTTTTGTTGTCCTGGAATATATATTTTCAATACCGCTGGATGCTTTAGTATAAATTTATACCCTTTCTTCCATAAAATCGCCTTTGCTGTATTGAACTCTTTTCTCTTCTTTAGGAGTTCAAAACTTATATCTGGATAAATGAAGATTTTTTGCCCTTTATACTCCAGTGGTTTGTTGCCCTCTCTTACTTTTTCCATTGTCTTCTCCAGTACCTTTTCTCTTGTAGTATATCTTAGGAATTTTACTACAATAGATCTTGGTTTTTGTTGTGGTTGTGGTTTAGAAGCCAATGCTCTATGTGCCCTTTCTATTTCCATTTCTTGCTGTAGTTTTGGACATCCTAGGGTCTTAGGGATCCACTCTTTTATAAACTCCCTCATATTCTTGCCTTCTTCATCTTCCTTAAGGCCCACTATCTTTATGTTATTTCTTCTGTTATAATTTTCCATTATATCTATTTTTTGAGCTAGTAGTTCTTGTGTCTCTTTAGTTTTTTTATTAGATTCCTCCAATTTCTTTTTTAAGTCTTCTACCTCCATTTCTGCTGCTACTGCCCGCTCTTCCATCTTGTCCATTTTCTTTCCCATTTCTGTTAAGGTCATATCTATTTTATTCATTTTCTCTTCTGTGTTGTTTATTCTTTTTCTTAAATCCTTAAATTCCTGTGTTTGCCATTCTTTAAATGACTCCATGTATCCTTTAATAAGAGAAAGTACCTCCTTTATCTTGCCTTTCTTTTCTTCTATTTCACTGTACTCTTCCTCTTCTTCTTCCTCTGGGTTGGCCATCTGTGGTTTCTTTGTTGCCCTTTCCTTCTCTTCTTTCTTGTATTCATTGTCTTCTGTGGTCTCTTCTTGCTGCAGGTGTTCTGCAGCTGTCGTTGCCAGCTGTGGAGATCGACTCCCCAGCTGGTCCCCCCTCCCGTCGGTGTGTTTTTTTGCATGCGCGGTTGCGCACTTTTACTCGGCTCAGCGAGCCATTTTTGTAGTCCATTATTTACCGACCTGAGGGAGCGGGTTTCTCTCTCCACAGCGGGCCTCTTCGAACAGGTAAGGCCTTCACCTTCATCCTCCGTTGTCTTCTCTTCCTCTCTTCTTACCGTTGCTTTCGATTTTTCTTTTTTTGTCGCCATCTTCTTTCCACCTTTATACTCACTTTTCTTTAACTTTTATTTCTGTGCCTTTGTGTTTTCCTTTGTTTTTCCCGACTTTTCTGGAGAGGGCTGGAGTTCACTGTCCGGCCACTACTCCATCACGTGACTCCTCCCCTGGAGAGGATTCTTAAGGATAGGATCAATGGATTTGTTTATTCCGTAAACTTGCTTAAATATAAGCAGAAATTTGTTTTACTGCTTCAGGCTTTTGTGAGTGTGCTTCCATTGCTTTTTCAAACATTTTCCAAATGTTGATCTTTTTTGTTAATTCCACCCCCCCCCCCCCCACCAACCAAAGTGAGTGGACTTTGGGTGCAGTGTAAACCTTTGATCGCTCACAGTAAAACTAGGAATATATTACACAGGGTTCTGCCACAAGATGGTAGTTAAAGGGCTGGCATTATAATATAATGTCCAGCCTTGAGATGAGAGCTATCAGTGACACATTTTCACGCCATTACCCCTAGAGCCATGACACTTCGCTTGGGACCTCATCTGCCTTTGACTCCAATGTCGAGGATAATGATATTTACTTCAGTGATGCTTCCTTGCAAACTTATTACAGAAATCAAACCTGAATGGCATAATGCAATGACTGGACTAATGAAGCCACTAACCTCTGGGGCCTTGATTCAGGTAGACCATTACTTGGGAGATTCCCAGACACACCGGTGAGATCACAGTCTCTGTCCTGCACCACAGTTGCTCTCTGCACCACAACAGAGTTTATGCATCTGTTCTGTGGCTGCTAAGGAGAGAGTTCTTCACTTGCAAAGAACTAATTTACTACATCCAGTGCACCCTCTGTGGCCTTCTATACATCAGAGAGACCAGTCACAGATTAGGAGATTGTTTTGCCCAGCACCTCCTCTCCAACCACAACAAAAGTGACTCCCTGGAACCAACCATTTCAATTCAGAGTCACACTCAGAAGTTCACATGTTTGTCCATGGGCTTTTACATTACCCCACCCTGACCACCAGCAGGTTAGAGGAACAACATCTCATTTTTCATTTGGGCACATTCCAACTCCAGGACATGAACATTGAGTTCACTGCATTTCACTATTCAGCTTGCCATTTCCCCCTTCCCTTCCCCCACCCTCCACTTTTAGCTTGTCATTCCAGTTCCTACTTCCTTTTTCCTCCATCTAGCTTAGACTCCATCCACAGCTCTCCCCCCCGCTCCTCTCCCCCCCGCTCCTCTCCCCCCCGCTCCTCTCCCCCCCGCTCCTCTTCCCCCCCCGCTCCTCTTCCCCCCCCGCTCCTCTTCCCCCCCGCTCCTCTTCCCCCCCGCTCCTCTTCCCCCCCGCTCCTCTTCCCCCCCGCTCCTCTTCCCCCCCGCTCCTCGCTCCTCTTCCCCCCGCTCCTCTTCCCCCCGCTCCTCTTCCCCCCGCTCCTCTTCCCCCCGCTCCTCTTCCCCCCGCTCCTCTTCCCCCAGCTCCTCTTCCCCCCGCTCCTCTTCCCCCCGCTCCTCTTCCCCCCGCTCCTCTTCCCCCCGCTCCTCTTCCCCCCGCTCCTCTTCCCCCCGCTCCTCTTCCCCCCGCTCCTCTTCCCCCCGCTCCTCTTCCCCCCGCTCCTCTTCCCCCCGCTCCTCTTCCCCCCGCTCCTCTTCCCCCCGCTCCTCTTCCCCCCGCTCCTCTTCCCCCCCGCTCCTCTTCCCCCCCGCTCCTCTTCCCCCCCGCTCCTCTTCCCCCCCGCTCCTCTTCCCCCCCGCTCCTCTTCCCCCCTGCTCCTCTTCCCCCCCGCTCCTCTTCCCCCCCGCTCCTCTTCCCCCCCGCTCCTCTTCCCCCCCGCTCCTCTTCCCCCCCGCTCCTCTTCCCCCCCGCTCCTCTTTCCCCCCCCGCTCCTCTTTCCCCCCCCCCGCTCCTCTTTCCCCCCCCCGCTCCTCTTTCCCCCCCCGCTCCTCTTTCCCCCCCCGCTCCTCTTTCCCCCCCCCGCTCCTCTTTCCCCCCCCCGCTCCTCTTTCCCCCCCCCGCTCCTCTTTCCCCCCCCCGCTCCTCTTTCCCCCCCCCGCTCCTCTTTCCCCCCCCCGCTCTTCTTTCCCCCCCCCTGCTCCTCTCATGGAATGGAGGAAATATATCACCACAAGGCTGGAATCTAATTTCTGGGCAAAGACATTTATTGTAAGCTCTGGAATTAAAACTGCTCAGCAGAATGTACGTAGATGTGATGAATTCACTCAGCAAAAAAGTTTTAGCTGGTGCTAATGTACTTCTACTGGGTTCAAATTTACTCATCTGCTCTTGTATAATACTATTGACAAATGAGTGAGATTTCACTTTGGACTGGCAAATAGATAGAGCACACAAATGTGTGCTCTGAGTGTGGCTGGGGGCTGGGGATTTTAATACAAGTGACTTGATGTATAGGTACAAGTGACATTGAAAATGGCATGCAACCAGTGATTCAAATGGATTTGTCAGAATTTGCCAATATCCTCAGCCAAGCAACAGGCATTTGGAAGCTGTAAGATTTATATAATCTTTTTAATCTCTCATTGCTGCAGTCAAATGTTCCCACCTGCTTCAAAAGGGCATCAATCATTCAGAGGATGCTGCCTCAACTACTACTGTCCAGTACCACTAATATCTGTTGTCATAAAATGCTTTGAGAGGTTGAGGTTAGTCATGGCCAGAATTAACATGTTCCTAAACAAAAGATGGGACCCACTGCAATTTGCGTATTGTGACAATCGCTCCACAGTAAATCCAATATTACTGGCTCTCCACTCAACTCTGGATCACCTCGAAAATAACAATTCATACATACTGCTGCTCTTCATTGGCTAAAGCTCAGCCTTCAATATCATTATTCATTCAGTGCTGGTCAAGCTCCAAACCCTCGGCCTCTGCACCCCTCCCTCTGCAACTGGATCCTTGACTTCGACAGCAGAAGACCACAATCAGTCCGAATTGGAAATAATGTCTCCTCACTGACAATTAACCCAACTGCACATCTGTTTTGCAGATGGTGTGAAATGCTGGAGGAGCTCAGCAGTTCTTTCAGTCACCAGAGGAGGTAAAGAGATATAACTGACATTGCTAGCTGTCAGTTGTGATGTTTAGATAAATGACAGCATGCAAAACTTTTAAAATCTCTTCCATCTCTCAACAGATCACATCTGACTGGTATAGTTACTTAAACTATCTGCTTCGATAATGATAAATTTTATTGACACCTACATTGCACAATTCTTACTTGCTACAGCTGAGTAGGTATTTTGTCAGCAATGAATAATTATAAAACAACTACATATTTAATGCATAATTGAATTTAAAAAAGACATTAAATGCACAAAAATGAGTTGATAATAAATATTTTGCTACAACAGGATCCATTATATTGAGTACCATTGATGTGTAGCAAGTAAATCACCAAAAAAAATTCTTATGAACTTCAGCAAATGAGCGATTGACAAATGTTTCAAAACCATTAAACAATTTGTTTTGATTATAACAAACATTGCTATGCAAGTTGATGTGCAGAGATATCTGGGGTACAAAGCCCATAGCTCATTAAAAGAACCTGTGTTAGTAGATAGGGTAGTAAAGAAGATGCTTCATTAGGCAGGTATAAAGAAGATACTTCCTTAGGCAGGTATAAAGAAGATACTTCCTCAGGCAGGTATAAAGAAGATACTTCCTCAGGCAGGTATAAAGAAGATACTTCCTCAGGCAGGTATAAAGAAGATACTTCCTCAGGCAGGTATAAAGAAGATACTTCCTCAGGCAGGTATAAAGAAGATACTTCCTCAGGCAGGTATAAAGAAGATACTTCCTTAGGCAGGTATAAAGAAGATACTTCCTTAGGCAGGTATAAAGAAGATACTTCCTTAGGCAGGTATAAAGAAGATACTTCCTTAGGCAGGTATAAAGAAGATACTTCCTTAGGCAGGTATAAAGAAGATACTTCCTTAGGCAGGTATAAAGAAGATACTTCCTTAGGCAGGTATAAAGAAGATACTTCCTTAGGCAGGTATAAAGAAGATACTTCCTTAGGCAGGTATAAAGAAGATACTTCCTTAGGCAGGTATAAAGAAGATACTTCCTTAGGCAGGTATAAAGAAGATACTTCCTTAGGCAGGTATAAAGAAGATACTTCCTTAGGCAGGTATAAAGAAGATACTTCCTTAGGCAGGTATAAAGAAGATACTTCCTTAGGCAGGTATAAAGAAGATACTTCCTTAGGCAGGTATAAAGAAGATACTTCCTTAGGCAGGTATAAAGAAGATACTTCCTTAGGCAGGTATAAAGAAGATACTTCCTTAGGCAGGTATAAAGAAGATACTTCCTTAGGCAGGTATAAAGAAGATACTTCCTTAGGCAGGTGTAAAGAAGATACTTCCTTAGGCAGGTGTAAAGAAGATACTTCCTTAGGCAGGTGTAAAGAAGATACTTCCTTAGGCAGGTGTAAAGAAGATACTTCCTTAGGCAGGTGTAAAGAAGATACTTCCTTAGGCAGGTGTAAAGAAGATACTTCCTTAGGCAGGTGTAAAGAAGATACTTCCTTAGGCAGGTGTAAAGAAGATACTTCCTTAGGCAGGTGTAAAGAAGATACTTCCTTAGGCAGGTATAAAGAAGATACTTCCTTAGGCAGGTATAAAGAAGATACTTCCTTAGGCAGGTATAAAGAAGATACTTCCTTAGGCAGGTGTATTCAGAATAAAAGTAAAGAAGGCATTTTGCAGCAATATAAAACTTTGCTTTGGCCACATTTGGAATACTAGTACAGAACCCTGAGGCACTCTATGGATCACTGTCCTTCAGTCTGGAAAAACTACCCTCTTCAACCACTCTCTGATTCCTATCATTCATCCAATATTTTATGGAGTTGGCTCGCTGCCCTCCTGTCCTGTGTACCCCAGCCTTTCATGGCAAACTAAGGTCCCTCTGTTCATTTACATTTGTTAAGAACCCTACCATTTAGACTCTCTGTCCTACCACCAATTTCACTTCCATTATCTCTCAACTCCTATTTTTCAGACTGAATTCCATCTTCCAACATTCTTCCAAATAGTTACAGCGCAAGTGATTGGGACTGGGGTTCGAATCCTACGCTGCCTGTAAGGATTTTGTATGTTTGCAAGGGTTTTCCCTCAGACTCTCATTTCCTCCCACCCTTCAAAGCATACAAGGGTTATAGGTCAATTGGGTGTAATTGGGCGGTATGGGCTCATGGGCCAAAAGGGCCTGTCACAGAGCTGTATGTGTCTCTAAATGTCTTTTCACTTGATCTATATCTTTGCTGTAGTTTTAGATAATTTTCAACACTGTCTCGAACACCACAAACTTTTGTGATCCACAAAATTACTAATCACACCTTCTAAATTCACAGCCAAATTGTAAATATATATCAAAGGTCAAGGGGGAAACCATATCAAACCCTGTTACACCACTGGCATCAAATCAAAAACGCATCCTTCTATTACTACCTTCTGCCTCTTATACCCAAGCCAATTTTGGTTCCAATTAGCCAGATTACCATGGTAGACTTTGTCAAATAATTTATTAAAGTCCATATAGACAACTGCCCTGCCTTCATCTATCTTTCTTACAAACTCAAATTACTGAGACAGGATTCTGCCTCCATCATGGTTATCCCCAATCATTATCTGCCTTTTCAAATGAGATAAATCCTATCTCTTAGTATTTTCTCCATTAATCTTCCTAGCATTGATGCAAGGCTCACCAACTTGTAGTTACTTGGCTTATCCCTGCTGCCATCCTTGATAAAAAGACAACATTAGTTCATCTAGTCAGTAAAAGAAACAACATTAGTTATTGAAAAACATTAAAGCTGCAGATACTGGAAATTAAAATTTTTTTTAGACATACAGCAATGTAACAGGCCATTTTGGCCCACTAGTCCATGCCACCCAATTTACACTCCATTCACCTTTGGTACATTTTGAATGGTGGAAAGAAACTGGAACTCCCAGAGAAAACCCACGCAGACATGGGAAGAATGTACAAACTCCTTACAGACAGCGTGGGATTCGAACTCCGGTCTGGTCCCGGTCAATGGCACTGTAAAAGCATGGCACTAACTGCTGCTGCCCCTACACCAACTGTGCCTTGAGTAGGCAAAGAATTGCTGGAGGAATTCAGCTGGTCAGACAGCATCCATAGGGAGAAATTGTCAGCAAACTTTTCTGGTTGAAATTCTTTATTAAGACAATGAAAATAATGTAAAATTACATATTTAATGGGGGGAAGAAGCTGATGGAGGGACCCAGAGGTGATGAGACAAAAGGTGTGGGAGGTGAAGGGAAGTAAAACATGAAAGTCTACAGACACTGTGGTTGAAGTAAAAATACAATGCTGGAGAGACTCAGCAGGTCAAACAGTGTTCTTTATACAGCAAAGATAAAAATACTTAACCGACATTTTGGGCTTGAGCACTTCATCAAGGTATGAAAAATGTCAGCAGATGTCCGAATAAAAGGGTAAGGAGGGAAGCGTGATCGTAATAATAAGAGGTAATAGGTGCAGAAGGGAGGGAGGCATAGCTGGGTGAATAGAAAGGGATGGGGATAGAGTTCTGACAGGGGGAAGGGAAGGGGAAAGGAAAGCAGGTTAGCAGAAACCAGAGAAGTTGATGTTAATGCCATTTGGCAGGGGAGTGCCCAGGCAGAAAATCAGGTGTTGTTCCTCCAATTTACGTGTGATATTGGTAGGATAGTACATGAGACCGTGGACAGGTGCGTGAATATGGGAGTGTGATGCAGAACTGAAATGATTGGCCACTGGGACATCTCTTTTACTGGTGTGGACAGAGCAAAAGTGCTCAGTGAAGCAATATCTCTGTCTGCGTCCAGTCTCTCTGATGTAGAGATGGTAACAAAGGGAGTACCAGATGCAGTAAATCAGTCCTGCAGATACACAATTGAAGTGCTGCTTCACTTGAAAGGCTTATTTGGGGCACTGGACTGTGGGAGGGAGGAGGTGTGGGCACAGTTGTGGCACCTTCTGCAGCTACAGGGGAAGGTGCCGGGTGGGGGGGGGGGGGGAGTGATTGGTGAGGAGGGATTAGTGCACAGGGAATCACTGAGGGAATGTTCCCTACAGAAGGCAGAGAGGGAAAAATGTGTCTGGTGGTGGGATCCTGTTGTAAGGGCTGGAAATTCCAGAGGATAATGAATTCCAGAGGCTAAGGAAGAGGGGGCCATGAAGATGAGAAGGAGATGCAGGTGAGGTCTGAGTTGATGGTGGTGCAGGAGAAGCTACATTTGTGGAGGAATGTAGACATTTCAGATGATCTGTACTGGAAGACCTCATCTTGGGAACAGATGCAGTGGAGATGGAGAAATTGAGATAAGGGAATAGATTACTGCAGGGGACATGGTGTGAGGAAGTGTAGTTGTGTGAGTTATATGTCATTGGAAAGCTTGTCTCCCAAGATGGAGACAGAGAGATCCAAAAGGGGAGAGTATTGTCAGAAATGGACCAGGTGAGTTTGAGAATGGGGTAGAAATGAGCCATGAAGTGAATGAAGTTGACAAGGTCATCACAGTGTATAAGGAAGCCCTGATATTGTTGATATATCAGAGGAAGAGTTGAGGACCCTTGACTTGTGTAGGCTTGTAGCATGGATTGCTCCACAAAACCCACAAATAGGCAGGCGTAGCTGGGACCCATGCGGGTACCCATGGCTACTCCTTTGATTTAGATGAAGTGATATGAAAGTTGTTTAGAGAGAGGATCAGTTTTGCCAAGGCAGAGGAGGGTGGGGTGGTAGAGGGTAACTGGTTGGGTCTCTGGTCTAGGAAGAAGCAAAGTACTTTAAGACCTTCTGGATGGGGGATGGAGGTATAAAGGGATTGTGAAGATGAGGTGGTCTAGTTCAGGGAATCTGAAGTCATTGAGGAGATGTAAAATGTTGCAGATGTGGGTAGGGAGGGATTGGACTAGGGAGAAGAGATGATCAATGTACGACAAAACTAGTTCAGTGGGGAAAGACCAGGCAGAAACAATGGGTCTACCTGAATGGGTGGGTTTATGTATCTTGGGTAAAAGGTAGAAATGAGCAGTGTGGGAATGGGAGACGATGAGGATGGAGACCATGGGAGGGAGGTGACCAGAGGTGATGAGGTTGGTGGTGGTGTTGGAGACGATGGCTTAATGAGCTGTGGCAGGGTCCTGTGGAAGGGGTACGTAGGAGGAGGTGTCTGGGAGCTGTTGTCTGGCCTCAGCAAAGTAACGGTCAGAATGCCAGTCCACAACAGCTCTCATCTCTGTACAAGTGGAGGGATGTGTAGAGGGAGAAACCATGGGGAGGGAATACTTAGAGAGAGCAAATAAATTGAGTACATGAGTAGGGAAAGAATGGAATCAGATGGGTGTGGGGGTTATCTAAAATTAGAAAACTCAGTGTTCATGGTGTAAATTCTAAGGCTGTGTTACGGAGTCCAGAGGACCCCAAAAACCAGCAGCAAAAGATATGCACAACACAGGGTTACTTCAACAAAAGTAGTTCTTAATTATAATTGAACAAAAAAAAATGAAACTTGTTACTTAACCTACCTAACCTACTTAATCCCCCTCCAATACGAAGTGCAGGTATGTGTAATGTATATTTAAGATTAGAAAAGTTCTTTGGATCACAGTCCAATCTCACTGGTTGCAGGCAATTCTTGTACTGTGCACAGAAATTAGCATTATCAAAGTTCACCAGTCTTTGGTGCTTAACAGGCAAATGGTTACCACTCAGGAGGGTTCTTGCTGGTTTTCGGAGAGAGATTCCTTTTGTTCCAGGACATCCGCACCTGATTCCTTTCCAATCAGTCTTGCTGACGAAACTTGCTACCTTCAGGGTTCTCCAGATGATCCTCTTTCTTTTGGGTCACCTCAGACAGCTAGTCTTCTCCTTTGACCAGACAGCCTTCCAAAAGTTTGCCAGCTTTGTCCTTCTGGAACTGATTTCTCTGTCCCTCCTCCCTGTTTCACTCCCTTCCTCTCTGAGAGCAAAACTGTTCTGCCTCTGCCTGCAAAGATCACATGCTCTCCCAGGCCACCTGTATCCTGGACCTTGGTTGCTCTTTCTGCAAAAAGCACCCTGCAAAAGTCCCTCAAAAATTCAGTGTTTTAAAATGTGTGTGTGCAAGCTGCTCTACCAATTCTCCCCAAACCACCTCAAAATACTCTGTCACAGCTGTCAGGGTGGGAAATATTGTGATGTTCCTCAAGTTCACATTTAGATTTACCCTGACAATGGATGAGGCCAAAGACAGACATCATTGCAGAAATGGTTGGAGGAATTTAAATGGTTGGCTGCAGGAAACTCTAGCTTAGACCCACAAACAAGATGCAGGTGTTCAGTCTACATGAGAGATTGAAAATTGCAATATATCCAAGTTTTGATTTGTAAACCTTGAAAATTCACTGCATGCAATTCCACATATCACTGGTGGGCTACAGGAAACTTAAGTTTAGATTCAGAAACAGATCTTCTGAGGCAGACCTTTTCCATCAGTTGAAATGGGAGTGAATTCAACGGAGCAGAAATAGCTATGGCTCATGATTGTGCCATCTTCAACCAGACCCTTCTGAAATGCCAAGGCGAAAATCACTGTGAATTTTGTGCTAACATAATCTGGCCCATTTTCTTCCCTTCATGCTGTATCTTTAAGTAGCAAAAAATTTGAGCAATTTATTGTACTATGAAACAGATGGTGTACCATTGGGTATCTGATGTTCGGCTATTGTCTAGTGATAATTAAATTCTGGAGCCTGTACTGTAGTCTATTGCACATTATCTAAATAACCAATTTTCACTTCAGAATGCCAAGATCTAAATAAACTGCAAATAGGGCAGCACAGTGGGTTTAGCGGTTAGCGCAAAGCCTTTACATCGTCAACGATTGGGAATTGGTTTCAAATCCCACGCTGTCTGTAAGGAGTTTGTATGTTCTTCCCATGTCTGCACGGGTTTTCTCTGGAGATTCTGATTTCTTCCTACCCTTCAAAAACATACCGGGTATAGGTTAATTGCATGTAAATTGGGCGGCATGGACACATGGGCTGGATGTATGTCTTAGTTTTAACAATAAAAAAAATGAATGCAACTCCTTTGGAGTTGTATAAAAGCACCAATATCTCATGTGGGTGTGATCAATGACATTTATGATTTTCTATGGGCTCCCCAGTGTTAGAAAATTATTTCTTGTACAAGTCTCATGAAAAGATGTTCTCTGACTGCTAACAGTTTGAAATTGTTAAACATAAAGAGAGATGATTTATGGAATAAATTGTGTGGGATGTGTGGAGTGATGCTATTGTTATATTATTCTTCAGAACCTACTGGATGTCGCCAACCATTGCACCAGTCCTCTGTTAATGTGGGACACAGAGTAAAGCATTGGCAGTTGTCAGGTCACCTTATTCTGACAAACAACAGTGAACAAGCTGAGTGAACTGGAGCAAGAAAGACTGTATTTTTGGCCAGTGAGTGATGTGTTTCTATTTACCTTCACTGTCAATTCCACTTACCTGAATATGTCAGGGATCTGATTCAAGGTATCCAGACCTGGTGCAAAGTACTAGGCAGCAGAAGGCAAACAGGAGCTGGTGAGTTGAACTGGATGGTCCATGAGCAGGGACCAAGTGATAAAGCTTGAAATATCTGCCAACTGACTCATCCCCCACATGAGCCTTTGAGCTTTCTTCTCCTTTGAAGAAAGGTCATATGTGATGGTAACAGGTTCATTGAATAACAAGTCACTTACCATGAAGAAAAAGAAAGATGAACACTTGGTTTCAAGTCAGTTCATTCAAATGATGAAGTAATTTAATTCATGAAGTTAAAGTTTTAAACATTGTCATACTTCTTGAAACGAGTTGGTAGAAAATAAGTACTGAAGGAATCTTTTGTAAATTTAACAAAGCATTAAATGATGGTGAATACTTAAATGCCAGCAGTAATATTCTGATATGCATTAAACATTCAGCAATCAAGAGAGTTTACAATTTGTCCAAACACAGTGCTGCACAGCTCAACAACTTTTTTTGCCAGGTATATTTTCTTACCAGTCAAATAAACGACACCTCTCCTGCTGCTCCAAATCTGTATGCATACTCCTTCACTGAATCTAAGTTGAAAGGCAAAAAAAAAATGGCAAAATATATGTTTAGATCAGGGGTGGGCAACCTTTATTTTTAAACTGATGTACCACTTTAAGTAATCTTAATGTCATCGGTGCTCTGTGATTAGTAAGGGATTACTTATGATGATACGCGAGTGGGAATAAAAAGGTTTGAAAACCACAGTTTTAAATGTATCTAATTGACTCGTTATGCGCATGGTTTCATAACTCCAAAGGAAATGGACCAATGACAATTTTCTCAAGCAAAATATTTCAGTAACAATTGGGTCGAGAGCAGTGATTATCAACCTTTTTTTCCCACTCACATATGACCTTAAGCAATCCCTTACTAATCGCAGAGCACTTGTGGCAAAGGAATTACTTAAAGTGGCATGCCAGTTTTTAAAAAAAAGTTTCATTGGGTTTTATTGGTACAATTGGATGTCAAATAAAACTGAACTGACCTTCCTGTTCATACCTACATTATACAAGTATATGATAATAAATTCACTATCATTATTCCAGAGCCCCAGAACACAGTTAGAAATTAGGAAATGCAGTCAATTTGCACTCAGTAAGGTCCATAAACAACAAGTAGATAAATCAACAAATCTTTGCAGCCTTCCTCAAAATCAAATTTGCTCCCTTTGAACTCATTCATAGAATAATTTTATAGTTTTGCTCTTAGTTCTAAATAGACAAATATGTCAAAGAAATGTGTCTATCATCACTGAGTCAAATTCCTGCAACATCCTTCTTCGCAGCATTGTGGAAGTCACATCCCCATGTGGGCTTTAATGATTTGAAAAGGCAGATCTGCCCTAACTTCTCCAGGGCAACTAAAATTGAATAATGAATGCATTGCTGGTAATTTTATGTATTAATAAGGAAAGAAACTGACTTGGTTTTATGAATACAGATTAATATGGATTAGCATAGACTGATAAAAGTAGTGATTATTATTTATATAGAGCCTCTTGTAGCCTTAGGATAACCCATAGAATTTTGCAGCCAATGTCCTTCTGAAGAGTAGTCTGTATTTTAACCTGGGAGACTCAACTTCCTGAAACAGTGTGATAGTGACTATATGTGGGTGTCTATTGAAGGTAACACCAACTCTTTGAGTGTTAAGGGACTCCATCTATTTTCCTTGAACAAGGATTCCATTTTGAAAAGCCTTGATTTTTATGTTCAAATCTCTGGAATGAGGAAAAACTCACAACCGTCTGATGGAGTGGCAACTGAGCAACAACAGTTTTCTAAGCCCACTGCCAATTTGTTACATCAAAAAAAATGGAATGAACGATATTGCTCTTAACAGTTCCAAACAAAAATTGGGTATTTTATCCACTGAAGTCAATAAAATTCTACTCCAAGAGTGCGGCACAGTTGGAATTATGGTTAGCACAACGCTATTACAGGTTCAAATTCTGTGCTGTATGTAAGGAGTTTGTATATTCTCCCCGTGTCTGTGTGGGCTCCTCCAAGTGCTCTGGTTTCCTCCCAGGGCTCAAAAATATACTAGGGATTTTAAGACATTTGGGTTTAATTGGGTGGCAGGGGCTCATGGGCTGAAAGGGCTAGTTACCACGCTGTATGTCTAAATTTTAAAATTTTATATTTAAAATTTTAATTAATAAAAATTAAATTCCATGTCACGCAATATACTTAAGATTCAAGACAGCGTGCTTGCATGTATTATTGCATTATATGTAATTAATTATTCATCAGTTAACAGGCCTTTTGTGTTTTGAGAACTAACTCAATTTCATATTATATTTCAGATGTTGCATTTTGATGCACTTTAGCAAAGGTCGGAAGAGAAGAAAGAATGAGTGTGCTGGTACACCACTGGCCTACTGCAGGGGGAAAGCTCTGTACCTGCAGGAGTGTAAGGGGACAGGACAACACCTGGGTGGCTACCAATTGTCAGGTGTCAATCACCCTCCGGGATATAAGCCTGCGCCGGCCTCCCAAGGCCTCACACTGAGTTGCTGCAGTCATAGCCCACCTGGCAATGTGGAAGTCTTTGTGCATTAAAGCCTGTCGTACAGTCTTTACCTTGCGTGTGTCTGATTCTGTCTAACGGTGCACTGCAATTTAATCCACAAAATTTTCCCACAGCTGCCATGTAAAAACTTCTGAGCGCAGGGAGCCTTGCGGTCGACCCACGCCACCCAGAAGCCTAGACATGCTTTGCGATCTGGCAGCACACGGTCGAGGCAATCATTGAGGCACACGAGGGCGACATCCTGGACTCTGAGCGGAAGAGGTTTGTCCTACTCCGGTCAAAGCTGAGTCCCTGTGCCTTCCAGGTAACCAAAAGTACTCCACGTACAAGAGTGCAATGGACACTCGAGAACTTCTACAAGACCCCTTGAATGTGGTCTGTGCAAGGTACCTCCTCAACACCTGAGCCCAGCAACCCAGGGAGACAGCCGAGTCTTACCTGGGACACTTGCGAGAGTGAGCCCGACCACGTCTGGCTGAACCCGGGTTAGGTGTAGAGGAGGTCGAGAGGCTGATCTGGGATCACTTCATCCGAGGGCTATGCTCAAGGGCCATCCAGCAGAAACTGCTGGAAGACAACATCTTTGCCCAAACCAGGACTGTGGAAGTGGTCCAAACCCTGGAAGCAGCAGCCCTGCACATCGAAGCCTTTGATTCCAGGTTCCCCCAGGCACCCTCATGGCCCTCTCACACTGCAGCTGTAGCCCCAGGCCAAGTTGGGGAGGAGAACTTCGCTGCGGCAGGCGCCCGGCGCCCCTGTAAGTACTGTGGGTCCTGGTGTAGGTCAGATCGACGATTGCGCCAAAACTGCCCAGCTAGGAACCGATGCGGCAAGAAAGGCCACTTTGCAAAAGTGTGCCTCTCTAAACCTGCTGGCAGCTCAACGACCCTTTATGACCTCCCTACCGCCCCCGCAGGACCCCCACTCCACGTGTGCATGCCAGGCGGCGCCATTGTCCACATGATGACTTCCCCAACTTCGACCGCACAACATACGGCCCTGCCAGCGATCGTCACAGCATGTGCCACGAGCATCTGCACCAACCCCCGCCCTCGCCGGTGCCGCACACTGAGAACTAGAGTGATGTCACTTCCGACTCTGGTGTGACGTCATTTCCGGCTGACGTAACGATGTCACTGCTGTCAGGCATGATGACGTCACTTCCCCCGGCACAGCAGACACGGCTGGGGAAGGAGGCCAGCCACTCAGCGGCCACCCATTTGCCGCCACCATCTTGGGCCAGGCAGTGCCCAACATGGATGGCCCCCGACGACGTTGAGATCAACATGGGTGATGACCAGGCCACCCTACCGATGCTCCCCATGCCTCCGGGTGCCATCAGCTGCCGCATGCCTCACCCAGCAACCGACGGCAATGTGGTCAATGCGGGCGATGACCAGGCCGCCCTATTGATGCTCCCCATCCCTCCGGATAGTGACAACTCTGACTCCGAGATGACCCTGGCCTCCACCACACTGACCAGGGATATCCCCTGTGATCTTGGGCGCTCGATGATGGACTTGCGAGTCAACGGGCAGGTAACAATATGCCTGTTCAACAGTGACAGCACCGAGAGCTTCATTCCCACTCCCTAAGGTTAAAGGTCCACCTCACCACCTGCTCGATCGCCCTCGCCGCCATGGATAAGACTGTTGGTACCCTCGGGCACTGCTCGGTCGATATAACTGTGGGAGAGGAGACTTGCACAGGATTCAGGCTCCTGGTCATGCCCAAACTCTGTGCACCACTCCTCCTGGGCCTGGATTTCCAGTGCCACCTGCAGTGTGTCACCCTTGTCTTTGGGGGCCCCAACCTCCACTCACATTACACAGCATACCAACCTACTAAACCCGGCCAAGCTGTGGCCTCTCCACACTGCGCATCACCCCACCGGCGCTCTTGCCACATCTTGCGTTCGGCTGCAAGCCAATCGCCGCCAGAAGTAGGTGCTAGTGCGCCGCAGACAGGGACTTCATCAAGGCGGAGGTGCAGCGATTCCTGGCAGAAGGCATTATAGAGCCCAGTAACAGCCCTTGGAGACCCCAAGTCCTGGTGGTCAAAGGGGGAAGTAAGCTGAGGATGGTCGTGGATTACAGCCAGACCATTAATCGGTACACCCAGCTGGATGCCTACCACCTGCTGATGTTCGCCAACATGGTCAATGAGATAGCCCGCTACTAGGTTTTCTCCACCATTGACCTGAAGTCGGCATATCACCAAATCCCTATTCACCCGAAGGACAAGCCCTACAACGCCTTTGAGGCAGACGGACGCCTGTACCAGTTCCACCGGATTCCTTTTGGGGTCACGAACGGGGTCTCTGTCTTCCAGTGGGAGATGAATCGCATAGTACAAGCTGAAGGTGACGTTCCCATATCTGGATAACATCACTATCTCTGGCCATGACCAGCAGGACCACGATGCTAATCTGGAAAAATTCCTCCAGACGGCCGCGGAGCTGAACCTCACTTACAACAAGAAGTGTGTGTTCAGTACCACCCGCCTTGCCATCCTGGGGTACATCGTGGCCCATGGAGTCGTCAGCCCAGATCTGGAAAGGATGTGCCCATTAATGGGATTACCCCTCTCCCCCATGCTAAAGGCTCTCCGCAGGTGCCTGGGTCAGTTTTCTTATTACTCGCAGTGGATCCCTTGCTTCTCAGACAAGGTCCACCCACTGGCCCAAGCCAGAACTTTTCCCCTCCCACCTGAGGCGCAGGCAGCCTTCACCCGCATCAGGCAAGACATCGCGGATGCCATGATGCAGGCTGTGGATGAGGACTCCCCCTTCCAGGTGTAGAGCGATGCCTCCGAGGTGGCCCTCGCTGCTACCCTCAACTAAGGGGGGTGCCCTGTCGCCTTCTTCTCCAGGACCCTCAAAGAGGAGGCACTCCGCCATTGAAAAGGAGGCCCAAGCGATTGTGGAAGCGGTCTGCCACTGGCGCCACTAACTAGCTGGCAGGAGATTCACGCTCCCCATGGACCAGCAGGCCTTGGCGTTCATGTTTAACACTTCCCACAAGAGCAAGAACGACCTGATCCTGCACTGGAGAGTCAAGCTGGCAACCTACAGCTACGACATCCAGTGCTGCCCCAGGAAGTTTAACGACTCCACCGATGCCCTCTCTCACACCTGCACGTCTATGCATGATGACAGGTTGCATGCATTGCATGAGTCCCTCTGCCATTCGGAAGTCACCCGATTGTACCATTTAGTTAAGTCCCGAAATCTGCCCTACACCATCAGGACATCAGGGATATGATTGAGGCCTATCTGATCTGTGCGGAGTGTAAACCCTGCTTCTTCCGCACCCCCCCCCCGCCCCCAGGGCCATGTTGTAAAGGCTACTCGGCCTTTCGAGCGTATCGGCATGGACTTCAAAGGGCCCCTGTCTTCCACGAGCCGAAATGTATACTTCCTCATGGTAGTGGACAAGTACTCACACTTCCCTTTCGCCATCCCTTGGCTGGACACCTCCACGGTCACCGTCATCAGGGCCTTGGGGCAGATTTTCACCATGTTTGGCTACCCCATCTTCATCCACAGTGACCGGGGGTCTAGTTTCAAGAGAGACGTGCTGTGCCAGTACCTGACGGCAAGGGGCTTCGCGACTAGTCACACGACAAGCTATAACCCGAGAGGCAACGGGTAAGTGGAACGTGAGAATGGGGTGGTCTGAAAGGCAGTCCTCCTGGCTCTCAGGTCAAAAAGGTGGGCCGTTGAGTCCTGGCAGGACGCCCTGCCCGAGGTGCTCCATGCCAACGAGACCCCTCACGAATGCCTGTTCTCATTCCCCAGGAGGTTGGCGACTGGAATGTCACTCCCAGCATGGTTCATGTCCCCGGGACTAGTGGTTCTGTGTAAGCATGTACAGACACACAAGGCCGAAACCCTGGTTGAGCAGGTTTTCCTCTTTCATGCAAACTACGCTTACGTTAAGTTCGGCAGTGGCAGGGAGGAGACCATCTCAACCAGGGACCTGGCACCCTCCAACCTAGGACGATGCTGACTGGGCTTACGTCCCTGTCCCCAGGCAGCTATGGGGCATGCAGGGCCTCCTTGACCACCACACTAAGGCTTCAGCCTTAGGAGATGAACCCGCCCCCCCCACCCATCCAATACGACCCACATACGTCGACGCCGGCCTCCTTGGCCGCCCTTCCACGCAGCACCACACCAGCCACACACACCCCTGCTGCCAGCCTCCCCACTTCCCCTCTGACCAGTGACCAGGAGCCAGTCCTACGACGGTCAGAGATCCCGACGGCCGCAGAATCATCTCAACCTGTAAATATTGTATGTACATAGTGGGTGTGATTCCTTGTTACTGTCCTCCCCCCGGGACAATTTTAAAGAAGGGGGTGAATGTGGTGGTACACCACTGGTCTACTGCAGGGGGAAACCTCTGTACCTGCAGGAGTGTAAGGGGACAGGACAACACCTGGCCGGCTGTCAATCAGTCAGCCTGAATGGATCAAGCCCCACCCAGTCAGGTGTCAATCACCCTCCGGGATCTAAGCCTGTGCCGGCCTCCCGAGGCCTCACTCAGAGTTGCTGCAGCCACAGCCAACCTGGGTCTGTGGAAGTCTTTGTGGATTAAAGCCTGTTGTACAGTCTTTACCTTGTATGTGTCTGATTCTAACAGCATACCACAATGAGCTATGTTTGAGGACATTTTTCTCATATTCAGGATATCCCAGTAAATGGTGCATTTTGTAAAGTTTAATAGTGGTTGGTGTAAAAAAAAAAAATGCAGCAGAGAATTTTCAGAAGGCAATAATGGTGTGATTATAATTTTAATTTTGGAGAGGCATTATTGGTTAAGTGATGAATATTTGCCCAAATTTTTTTCGCATAGTAACATCTGAGATAGCCACTCAGCTAAATGACTCATCCAAATGATGTTACCAGGAACAATCTTTGGCTTGGCTTCGCGGACGAAGATTTATGGAGGGGGTAAAAAGTCCACGTCAGCTGCAGACTCGTTTGTGGCTGACAAGTCCGATGCGGGACAGGCAGACACGATTGCAGCGGTTGCAGGGGAAAATTGGTTGGTTGGGGATGGGTGTTGGGTTTTTCCTCCTTTGCCTTTTGTCAGTGAGGTAGGCTCTGCGGTCTTCTTCAAAGGAGGTTGCTGCCTGCCAAACTGTGAGGCGCCAAGATGCACGGTTTGAGGCGATATCAGCCCACTGGCGGTGGTCAATGTGGCAGGCACCAAGAGATTTCTTTAGGCAGTCCTTGTACCTTTTCTTTGGTGCACCTCTGTCACGGTGGCCAGTGGAGAGCTCGCCATATAACACGATCTTGGGAAGGTGATGGTCCTCCATTTTGGAGACGTGACCCATCCAGCGCAGCTGGATCTTCAGCAGCGTGGACTCGATGCTGTCGACCTCTGCCATCTCGAGTACTTCGACGTTAGGGATGTAAGCGCTCCAATGGATGTTGAGGATGGAGCGGAGACAACGCTGGTGGAAGCGTTCTAGGAGCCGTGAACTACCAGGAACAATACAGCAGGAATATCAACCTGTGTCATTGTGTTCAATTCATTCACTTAAACCCATAATCTGGAGGGAAGAGAACTATCCACTGTACCACTCCGTTATCCGATTCCTCTCAATTTTCAGGCTGCTGTTCTGACACACCACAGCAGATGAGTAAAGAAAACTGGATCCATTGATTTGGGTTTCCCCAGCTACCAACTCCATGCTTTCCCCCTGATATCTTATGAAATAGAAAGAGATTCTTTATATCTTTAGTGTCATATTTGAACCCAAAATGAGCAATGGACCTCATTTCTTTGGTTAACCTGCCATCATATCCCTCATTCTATGACTCCATTCCTGCATCAGTTCAATTTAAAAAAAAATTCAAAACACTCAAAGTCTGTTATGATAAAAGAAATATACAGTGTAAGGTCTTTTCACATTTGTAGTGCCATACTTGTATATGTACAAAGAGAAACATGTCATTTTTTTAACATTTTTTAAATAAATTTAAATTTATAAAAAATGAATTTAAAAAAATCATGGTGTCACATCTGTATTTTTGTTTTGATACTGAACCTTCTAGCGTTAATTGTTTCCAGCTCTATTGCCACCAATGTGCCCCATTCCCCAGGGTTACTTCCCCCGTCAGTGGTTTGAGTGGTTTCCCCATCAATTGTGCCCCTGAATGTCCGATAGTGGAAGGTGCCAAGTCTCAGTGTCCCTCAGCACGTATTCCTGCAACCGATTCTCCTCAGTTCCACGTGGCCAAATCCCCACCCGTGCCTTTATTATCTCTGCATTTGAAGACACTGACACATTCTGGCTGAACTTCAGCATTTCACCCTCTGTAAACTTAAATTAATCCAACACACTGAAGCCTTATCCAAACAAGGATAGTGGTTAGGACAATGCCATTGCAGTGACAGCAACCTGGAATCAAACTCCCTGTAAGAAGTTAGTACAATCTTTTCATGTCTGCATGGGTTCCCACCCTTCAAAACTTACAGGGGTTGTGTTAATTGGGCAGCACAGGATTGTGGGCCAGAAGGGCCTATGGCTATGCTGTATGGCTAAATTAAATAAAACTTGGAGAGATGTTTTTCGCTATTTTTCATGCAGTTGTTGACTGACATTGATTCCCAGATAAGAAACAACTAAATTTTAAAATTCTGATCGACATCTTTAAATGTTTCTGTAGCCTTGTTTTTGCATTCCTCAATCTCCTCCAGCCCTTGGATTCACTGAGATCTCTGCACTACTCTACTTTGGGCCTCTGAATCATTAATAACTGAGAAGGAATTAATGGGATTGGACAACATCATTATGAATTTATGAAATCATGCTTGACATGCACAGTTAGCAAGGTGGTTAGTGCCACACTATTACAGCGGCAGCGACACAGGTTCAAATTGGGCCCTGTCTGCAAGGAGTTTGAACATTCTCCCCGTCACATGCATGAGTTTTCTCCAGGAGCTCCAGTTTCCTCCCACCTGCCAAAGAGGTGGGGGGATTGTGTTAATTGATATATTTGAGGAG
Source organism: Narcine bancroftii (assembly GCF_036971445.1). Lineage (NCBI taxonomy): Eukaryota > Metazoa > Chordata > Chondrichthyes > Torpediniformes > Narcinidae > Narcine > Narcine bancroftii. The sequence continues at coordinate 85,999,026 of NC_091472.1, read as the reverse complement.
TATGGGCTCCTGGGCTGGAAGGGTCTGTACTATGCCGTATCTCTAAATTTAAAATTTAAAACATTTAAAAATTTTTAATCTTCCATAGATTTTGAGGATGTAGCAGGTTTGGAAAATCAATTGATGTGGTGCATTTGGACATCAGAAGATTGATATGCAAAATTAAGTCATTTTGGATTGACAGCAATACATTGGCACAGACTGATAGATGGTTTGTGGAAACAGGGTGTAAGAATCAACAGGTCTTTTATTTCTCACTGGCTGTTGTGAGTGAGGAAAGAGGCTTGGTAGGTCTCAAAGGCAAGGACTCTGAACACAGTTTTGGTCTGGAAGTATTTTATTGACAAAAGGCAAGTGTGGGAAATGCAACACACACACAATTAGTGGCAGTGAAACAATGTGTACAGTTTATTAGCGATTGTAAGAAAAAGTCAGTAAGCGATTAAACATGCAGGCAACTAATAACAAACATGGGAACAAACTGCATACACACACAAACAACCAAGGAAAAAGTCAATACAATGCCTACCACCCCTCTACTCTGTAGGCATAGCTCTATGCTATTAGGGACACTAATTAAATGCTCCCAATCCTTTTAATAGTGCACATCTTACCAACAGTTTCTACAGCACCCTTGCACATTTCTAGGCCTGGAATGAAGCAGGGTGGTCCCAAGCTGGCAACGAGAGAGAACAAAGAGCACATGGCACCCTTATAGTGTTGGAGGATCCAGCCCAGGTTATTAGCAGGAACAATGGCTCGGTGCCAGGAGGATTAATCCAATTACAACAGCCAATGGCCCAAGGCCAAGTACAGGCAGGTTAAATAATCCTGTCTAGGTCATTTAAATGGGGAAAACAGCAAGATATGCACGAATGGGTGGGGCAGAACCAAACCTTGATTGGCAGCTGACTTGGTAGGAGACAGCGCTGTCACATGACAGCCACAACACTTCCTAATACAGTGGTACACAGAATCTAATAGATGCCAAGGAAGTGGGGGGGGGGTCAATGCTTATGCCCCAACTATTCAATGTATATTAATGATCTGGATGAGGGAACTTAACTCCAAGCTGCAGTAGACACAAAGCTAGCGTTTGGAAATGTGAATAACAACAATAATATAAAGAGACGCCAATATATTTTAGATAATATGGTAAATGTAGTTCAATGTGGCATGATCCATTTTAGTTCTAAGAATAGAAAGAATTTTCCAACCATACAGACTATCATCCTTTCCTGAATATTATCATAGCGGTGAGGCCTGGGCATTGATGTACCCTTGACCTCCAGCAAGTGTTCAGGTGCTGCAAACATTTATGGAGGCCTTTATGGCAAGTATTCATGAACAAAGATGTCTTACTGTAGCCATAACAAGCTTTAGTAAGAGTCATGTTAAGTTTTGTATGGACTTTTAGTCCCCTTATCAAAGAGGACATGTTCTTATCATGGAAGGAGAGCAAAGAAGGTTTAAATATTGATTCCTAGTGAGCAGGGATGTGGAGGATGTTTATGGACCCCTTGTCCAACTGAGACAGGGAAAGGATGGCAGAGTAGAGTAAACCAACCATGTTGGCAAAAGGTGGGACAATTCGACAAAAGGAATAAGAATACGCAAGGTTTGCAGGTAGGCAACAAAAATCTGGCAGAGCTCATGAGTTACAAGGTAGCCATGAAGGAACTTAGGAAGGGGCTTGGGAGAGCTAGAAGAAGGCTTCAGCAAGTAGAATTAAGGAAAACCCCAAGGTGTTTCACATACATGAAGAACAGGAGGATGACTTGAGTGAAGGTAGGACCATTCAGGGTTAAGGGGAGAGAATGGGTCTGGAGGCAGAGAAGGTATGGAAAGTCCTTCATGAATGTTTTGCTTCAGTGTTCACTAGGGAGAGGGATCTTGGTCAACGTGAGGTCAGCATAGAACAAGCTGTTGTGCTGGAGTATGTTAAGAAGGAGCTTCTGAAAAACATTAGGATAGATAAGTCACCAGGAATGGATATCCCAGATTACTACAGGAAGCGAGGGGAGAGATTGGAAATGATCTTTGTGTCCTCTCTGCCCAATGGACTGGTATCAGAGGATTGGAGGATGGGGAATGTGATTCCCTTTTTCAAGAAAGGTAAGAGGGAGAAACCTGGATATTATATATCAGTGTTGGGCAAACCTTGAGGAAGATTCTTAGGGACAGGATTTATGAATATTTCAAGAAGGGGAAGGTTATGCCTCATAAGCTTAATTAAGTTATTTGAAGAGGTGACAAAACAAATTGATGAAGATTGAGTGGTAGATGCGGTGTATATGAATCTTAGTCAGGCATTTGACAAGGTCCCCCATGGCAATCTCCTCCAGGAAGTCATGAGGCATAGGATCCATGGAATCTTCTCTGTGTGGATTTGCAAGAGGTTTGCCCAAAGAAGGTAGAGGGTGGTAGCAGATTAAGCTTATTCTGCCTGGAGACCAGTGACTAGTGGCATTCTACCGGAGTCTGTTCTGGGACACCAGCTCTTTGTGGTATTTATAGTTGACTTTGACGAGGAAGTTGAGCATTGCAGATATTATAGAAGGTTGGAGTAGGTTATAACAAGATGCAGAGTTGGGCAGAGAAGAGGCAGGTTCAGGTCAACCCAGAAAAAATGTAGTGATTCACTTTGGAAAATCAAAATTGAAGTAGAGTGCCTACTTACTGGCAACATTCTTACCAGTGTGGAGGAACAGAAGGATCTTGGGATCAGAGTCCATCGGTCCATCAAGGAGATCATGCAAGATGATAGTCTGTTGATAAGTCATATGGTGTGCTGTCCTTCATTAGTTGGGGATTGAGTTCAAGAGCTGTAAGAGACTGTTATAACTCTAAAAACTCTAGTTAGACAGCACTTAGAATATTATATTCAGTTTTGGTTGACTCATTTTAAAAAAAGATGTGAACACTTTGGAGATGGTGCAGATAAGTTTCTCCTGGATTGGAGAACATGTCTTCTGAAGAAAAGTTGATCAAGCTAAGACTTTTCTCTTTGATGTGGTGGAGGATGAGAAGCAACTTGATAGATTTGTATAAAATTGTGAGTTTCATAGAAAGGATGGACAGACTCCATGTTTTCACCAGGGTGTTAATGGCCAATAGCAGAGGACATCTGCTTAAAATAAGTGGAAGAAAGTTTAGGAGAGAAATTAGAAGCAGCTTATTTTTAAGCATAGTATGGTGGGTGCCCGGAACTCATTGCCGGGGATGGTGCTAGAAGCTGATAAAATATAGACATTAGAAAGATTCTTAGGAAGGTACATGAATGAAAGAAAAATAGAGGATTGAGTGCTGTGAGGGTTAGATTGATGTTGAGTAGCTTTAAGGGTCGGGACAACATCAAGCCCATTCTGTGCCGCAAGGTAGAACTGACACATGAAGAGAAGTTGAGTTGGTTATGTCCATGTTCACTCAAGTTTAGAAGAATGCAAAAAGATTTTATGGAAGCCAATAAAATTAAATTCACAAATACAAGAAGTGGAATAATTGCTGCTAAGTGTCCATGTGTCCTCTTTCACTGGATGATTAAAGCATATTTATTTACAAATGTGTCCAATACTCCAACTGAATATGTTCATTCCATTTTGGCTGAGCTTGCAATGACATGTAACCATTCTATCCATGCCCTAATGCAAGGTTATGACCCAAAAATCCACTATCCCTTTACCTCTACAGTTGGACCTGCTGAGTTCCTCCAGAAATTTGTTTTTGCATTCTGTCCATGCATGGTTCAAAAACTATTATACAATAGTATATTTGTATCATTTAATATCTTCACGTTATATGAAGTGAGTTTCTTTGCCCTTTTCTACATGTTTTCTCATTAGCTTTCAAAAAAACCCTTAGACTCACTCATGCAAATTCTTAACCTTTCATTTTAATTCCTTGGCAAGTAATAACTTATCAATTACCCATTAAGAATTTTAATGATGCTTAAATTTGACTTCCCAAATTGTTTTATACCAAGGAGTTTTTAAAAATATTAGCATTTACTGCACCAGTGCTCTTATATTGTGCCTTTAACCCCAAAAAAACATTTTCTGATGATTTGGAGGTGTGTCTTCAAACAATATTTGTTTCAAAAATATACAATGACCTTAGAATCATAATCATTGGAACTCCATTTGTTTTAAAGATAGAAAATGAAGTGTGAGGATAAGCCAAAGCTTCGTCAATAAGGTAGGACTTATGAGATTTTTAAAGGTGAAAAATTAGAGTAAATTAGAGGTTCGGGGAGAATATTCTGGAGCTGAGGGATTTTGGAGCTGAAGGTACAGTACCATTGTTTGAGCAATTATATTCAGACCTGTGAGGTCAAAGGAGATAGCAGAGATGATGTGTGAGAAGAGGAATTTGAGAATTGTACATCAGCATGAACTCAAGAGTATTACATGATTGATACTTAAACAATCAACAGAGCTTTCAAAGACCTCAGGGTGAAGGGAGAACAAACAGGAGTCCATTTCATCAAGAGATATGAAAAGCAAAAAAAGTTATTTTGTACCATGCTATCAGTCTAGTTGTTGTCTAGTTGTCTATTTTGTACCATGCTATCAGTCTAGTTGTTGTCTATTTTGTACCATGCTGTCAGACGAGTTGTTGTCTATTTTGTACCATGCTGTCAGTCGAGTTGTTGTCTATTTTGTACCATGCTGTCAGTTGAGTTGTTGATTGCTGTCTCCTGTTCTTGAATATACACAAGATATCTGTACTTTCAAATTTGAGGTTTGAGACCATGATTTGTAATTACCTACAGAGCTTGTGAATGGATATGTACCTTATAGTTCTGTGTATAAGTTATCATAAAACCCAGAAAAAACTCTCAAAAAGGGACTTACACGCTGGATATACTTTTGAGACTTTAAATTCAGCTCAAAATCCAATCCATGCCCATTTTGCGTAGAAATCAAAACTTAAAAAAACAATTTGGTGTGTAAGTCGACCCTTGAACAACCAAAAAGCCCCATCTGCAACATATTTTCATTGAGATATTTATTAACACAAAATCACAATCCCTGTCTGAAAACAACCACACATTTAGAACCTTTAAAATCACTCTTGCTATCACTGTCTAAGGCAAAGATGGCAGCAAACACATCCATACTCTCACTGTTTAAACAGTCATCATATGGCTCCCAGTTTGTATCTGATGAGGCAGTTTCAGCTTTGTCACTGTCCCACAATAAATCATCTTCCATGCCATCAAATGCACAAGAGGTACCACACTTTTTAAAACTATTTTATCACAGTATCTACTTTAACTTTGTCCCATGCCTTGAGCACGAAGTTACACAGCACATCAAGTGATGCAGCTCGCATTGCTCCGCCTTTTTTAAACTACTTTTCTGAACTCGACATTCATTTATTCCATTCTTTGCACACATGGTCTTTGAATGACTTGTTCAAACAGACTTCGAGAGGTTGCAATAGAAACGTCAAACCACCCAGGATAAGTATTATATGTATTATATAACCATGTAAGCATGCAAGTATTATATAGTGCTAATCTACTTTAATGTTCTCAGTTAAGTAGCTACGAAACATACCCCAGATCCACAAACTCCGTTCTTTGCATAAACTGTCTGGCTGCCTTTTCCTCACAGTCTATCCATAGTTTTTCACCATTTTCATCCATCCATCCTTTTCAATGAGAATGTATAAAAATACCTGCAGGGAATTTCATTTTTGTTTTAATTTTGCATTTGAAGATAACCATGGGTTTTAACTTTGTTCCGTTAGCCATGTATGATAACACTATGGTAAACCAGGACCTTTCGTGGCCTGTATTTCTAGTTTGCAGTTTTAACACCTTTCCATTCCACTGTTCTATTGCCTATCATGTCGAAATTCGTGGGGGTTTAGTCCATGTTTCCGATATTTGCCAAAACAAACTGGTGTTTCTGCCAGTTCCATATAATAAACTGGTGAAAACAACTTTATAATCAAGATCTTTTTAGTAGTTTCTGTGCAATTTGTTTTTTTTTGGCATAACACCAGATTTTTCCTGTTCATTAAACAATTGCACCAGCCAACTGTAGCCTCAAAGTCATCACTAAGGTCTGGGTGCGACTTGGCCCACTGCAGTGCAAATTATCTTGTTTTGTTTCAGGTGACCACGTAGCAATCTTGCCTCTGTTCACATATCCATTCTGTAACATGATTTTCCAACTCTGGCCAATGAGCGATTCCTTTTCTCAATGAACATTGCCTTTTTGGTATTTTTCTTAGTCTCTTCTCCCTCCAATCTCTAACCAACTTCTCATAAACACCAAATCTTGTAGCAGCACAAGTTGTTGGTTTTCTTGGCCATTTCTATCACTTTCAATTTAAAACTCGCTTCATACTTTCGTTGTGGGTTGTGTTCTGTCGATGGACCCTCCATGATAGCAATCATCTCCAGCCAACACCCAGCAGATCTTTGGGGGTTGACTTAAACGCTGGTTAACGGGCCAACTCAGGCATCCCAAAAATTGGGGTCAACATACGCCAGATATACCACAAACCCTTAAAATGAGGCTGAAAAATGGAGGTCGACTTATGCACTGCGCAATATTATGGTAGATTTTACTGCAGATGTTTCAAAAGAGCTACACAGAATTTCCACAAGGCCATTTGTAGAAAGTATTTGTTCAGTAAACGAGCCCTGCAGTGGTTCAGTTCCTCTGAGCTGCTTTCATCACTTGAAGGTTCAAGGCAGGAAGAAAGATGGGATTTTTTACTCCAGCAAGAAAAGGAAACCTCATTATTTTTAACCTCCCACTGCGGCTCTATAGCACAGTGCTGCCTTAGAATTCCCTTTCCAAAGCTTCATTCCAATGTAAAGGGATATTGCAATATTGCATTATTATTTAATTTCTTTAACAAAAAAATTCTTATTTTTGTATATTTGCTTTAAATTTCTCTGGGATACAGCAGTCTCTCTTACAAGACTATTTCTCATTGGAGAGAAGGGTGAGCAGGGAAGGGAGATGCTGAGGGTAAAGCAACTCCTTGAAGACAGAAAACTGCAATTAGAGGTGCCCATATTTGGCAACATCTGCAGTGGTTACAGACTCAGTTCTGTTATCAAGTTTTTCTCCTTCCAGGTGATGTAATGGGGAACACAACATTTAACAACATAAACAATGTTTAAGTAAAACATACAGGTGATGTAATGGAGAACACAACATTTAACAACATAAACAACATAAACAATGTTTAAGTAAAACATACAGGCACTTGATATCATTGTAAAAATAGGAGAAACAACATATTGATTTTTTTTTCCCCCGGTGTCCTAAGTGAGGCATGGGATCAGTGTGAATTTTTAGAAGAGAATTTGGAATCTGAGGAGAGTATTTCTGTTTTGGGCGCATTTATGAAACTTCTGCCAAATGCACTTGACAAACTGACATGATGCCAGTTTGGATGCAAATCAAGCTTCCTATAAAATCAATTTGCATAATTACAAAAGCTAAATCTCCCAAGAGCTAGTGATGATGTGTGGTGATGAAATCTCCAGTTCCAGTCAAGCAAACCAGTTACTTTTTTTTAAAAAATGTAATATTTTTGCTATTAAAAAAAGATCTTTTTAAGATCTCCCACTAGTGCTGAGCAATTTACAAAGGAGAAACCCTGTTCTGAAGCTGACAGAATTTTTGAAATCTTCTGTCAACCATGGGCTTGATTGGGCCAGGCTGAATATTGAACCAATGTAAAAGTTCACAGGAAAATAAAATATTCTAAATATCTTGGAGAGGAACTGATTAATGTTTAAAAATCCTCAGTCTTTTAGCTGGTTAACCCCAGTTTGCCTTTATTTCACTGTTGTGAATGAGCAGAAACTGTTTTGCATTATCTTCCTGATGCCAATCCTGCCTCAGTCCACCCTTAAGCAAAATATGAAAAGTAAAATAAATTCCTTAAGCAACTCTGCATGATATTACCTCAAAACCTTCAACTTCTGAATGACCTAGTTGAGGCAATGAAATTTATTATCCTGTAGTAGCAATACAGAAATGGAATGATTATAATGAAAGGAATGTTGCTAGTACCCATCTTCTAGTGAATCACAGGTTTGGTGATGAATTGACAATATGATTTTGCCTTAAATTGTAGAAGTCTTTTCAATTTTGGAAAGAGTGATAGGAATGTAATTGAATTTTCTGTTGTTTGTCTCATCCCATGCTCATACTTTGCTGTATAAATCAGGCTGACTTTAATTAGTCTTTCTCAGGCCATTGACTAAGTCTGCAGATGCTATCTCCAGGGATGGTAGAAGAGTAAAGTCTGTGCTTTGCTTTCCGACAGATTGGGTGAGTGATGGATAAAAAGGACTTCAGAGCTGTAAGGATATACATAATCCAACACATCACAAATGCACCATGTGTTTAGCCATCTGACCAGGCAGTATTTTACACTTATTCACCTATGAAACCTCATGTGTTAGCAGAAAAAACTGTGTTCATACAGTCAATTATTGCAGAAAAGTAGCTACAGACATTTAATAATTAAATTCTACACTCTAATATTATTTGAACAGTGAAAAGGTAATTTTTAAATAATTAGCATTTCCACAAATTGTTCGTTTATTTAAAGCAAGTTGAATTTGCAGGGCCAAAGGGAGCAAGGGGAGAAAAGGGACTAACTGGATCCTTGACTTCCTCAATGGAATTGACTTCCTTCAATTCAGTATGAATTGAAAAAAAATGTCTCCTCCTCACTGATCATCAACACAGGAGCACCCCAAGGATCCATGCTTACCCCACAGCTCTACTCATTATATACTCATGACTGTGTGGCCAGACACAATTCCAATGCCATCTACAAGTTTGCTGATGACACCACAGTTGTTGGCAGAATCTCAAATGGCAATAAGGAAGCGGACAGGAGGGAGATAGATCAGCTTGTTGAATGGTGACACAACAACAACCTTGCACTCAACGACAGCAAAACCAAGGAGGTGATTGTGGACTTCAGGAGGAAGTCAGAAGAGCACAACACAGTCCTCATTGAGGACTCGGTAGTAGAGAGCGTCAAGAACAAATTCTTGGGTGTCATCAGCTCAGAGGATCAGTCCGGGAGCATTCATGTTGATGCAATCACAAAGAAGGCTCGCCAGCAGCTATACTTTGTGAGGCATCTCAAGTGGTTCGGTATGCCCCTGAAGACTCTCGTAAACTTCTACAGCATTCTGGCTAGTTTCATCACTGCCTGGTATGGAGTTGTCAACTCTCAGGACAAGAATAAATTCCAGAGGGTTGTTAACTTGGCCTGCAACATCACAGGCACCAGACTTCACTCTATTGAAGACATCTACATGAGGCGATGTCTTAAAAAAAGCAGTTGCTATCCTCAAAGACCCTCACTACCCAGGCCATGCCCTTTTCACTCTGCTGCCATTGGGGAAAAAGTACAGGGACTTAAAGACCAACACTTAAAGGCACAAGGCCAGCTCTTTCCCCACTGCCATCAGATTCTAAGGGCACTGCCTTACTTTTTGTGCATTATTATTCTTAGTGCTTTTTAAAAAAAATATGGTAATATTGTAAGATGGTTATAATATGCATGTTTGCACGATGATTCTGCCACAAAATACAGAATTTTATGTCTTGTTCATGACAATAAATCCTGATTCTTCTACATACCACTAGTATAAACTGACCAACCTATAACCATTCCTTGATTCTGACACACTCCAATGCAATACTGAAGGAGCAATGTCAAACGCGCGCTCTTTCAGATGAATGATCAAGTCCCCATACGTTCTGTCAGGTGGATATAAAAGGTCCGACAAACAATTTTAAGACTGTGGCATATATCTGATATATACTGATCACTCAGCCCATCTCTGAAAATAGACTACATGGTCAATTCCATATTGTCATATGAAGGAGCTTATAGTGTAAAAAAAAATCTCTTAATTTCCTATATCACAACAGACTGCATAACACTGTCCGATTAATACACACACAATGTTTTGGATAGCCCAAAGTTTATAGAGAAAGGAGTGGCCTTGTGGTAGTGAGACTCTGTGTGAGACCTCTTGCTCGTGGTGAACCCTGAGGCAGGAACCCTGAGGCAGGAACTAAATGGTCTTGGTGCTGAAACAAGCATGTGGTCTGAACATGTATTCAAGCCAAATACTATTCACTGTTCTTGCATTCTCCTCAATTAGCTACCACACTGAGGGGATCCCACATTTGAGAAACAGCAGACCAATTACACGAATATTATTGTTAACCTCAAATATATGTGCCAACACATACTGCACAGTAAATTGCACACAATAATACTTGATTCTGTCTCACCATAAACTTAATTATCATCTCCTCTGTGCATTGTTTAATTATACCAAGCACAGCTGAAAATAATTCAGTCAACCCCCTCAATAATGCAAATTTACCTCATTCAATATTAAAGATTACAATGAGCATCCATTAGTTTGCAACTTAAATGCTTCAAAATCAGATCAATCACTTCAATGAGAATCAAAGATGCTTGTGGCTTTTTTTTTAAGTTTAAAGGGAATTATGAAGGATAATTTCATCTACTGTGCCATCACACAGGAACAGCAGAGGTTATCCAAGAAACATAAGCAGCAATCTCCCTCAAACTGCAAATTAGGATCACTGCAAGTCACCCTGTGAGTGAGGAATGAAATTCAGACCCTAGCAAGGGTGTGACATAGAATCAGGAGATGTAGAGTCAGTATGGATAGAACTGAGAATTTGTAAGGGCAAAAAGAACCTAATGGGAGGTATCTACAGCCCCCCCCCCACCAACCTGGATATTGGGTGCAAGTTGAATCAATAGTTAAAATTGGAATGTCACAAAGGTAATGCTATGGTTGTTATGGGGAATTTCAACACGAAGGTGGACTGGGAAAATCAGGTTGGTTCTGAGTCACAAAAAAGAATTTGTGGAGTGCCTCCAAGATGGATTCTTAGAGCAGCTTGTACTAGAGTCGACCAGAGAGAAGGCAATGAATCAGATTTGATAAGGGAAATCAAGGTAAATAAGCCATTAGGAGGTAGTGACCATAATATGATGTGTCTTAATGGAACATTAAATGAGCACTTCTGGTGGTGGTTCCACCAGCGTTGTCTCCGCTCCATCCTCAACATCCATTGGAGCGCTTACATCCCTAACATCGAAGTACTCGAGATGGCAGAGGTCGACAGCATCGAGTACACGCTGCTGAAGATCCAGCTGTGCTGGATGGGTCACGTCTCCAGAATGGAGGACCATCGCCTTCCCAAGATCGTGTTATATGGCGAGCTCTCCACTGGCCACCGTGACAGAGGTGCACCAAAGAAAAGGTACAAGGACTGCCTAAAGAAATCTCTTGGTGCCTGCCACATTGACCACCGCCAGTGGGCTGATAACGCCTCAAACCGTGCATCTTGGCGCCTCACAGTTTGGCGGGCAGCAACCTCCTTTGAAGAAGACCGCAGAGCCCACCTCACTGACAAAAGGCAAAGGAGGAAAAACCCAACACCCAACCCCAACCAACCAATTTTCCCCTGCAACGGCTGCAATCGTGTCTGCCTGTCCCGCATCGGACTTGTCAGCCACAAACGAGCCTGCAGCTGACGTGGACTTTTTACCCCCTCCATAAATCTTCGTCCGCGAAGCCAAGCCAAAGAAATAAATGAGCACTTACTTGTGCGAAATTTGATGATTATTATTCGAGCAATGGGAGTTAGTGAGTCAATACGAGATCCTATCCGCGCATGCGCAGCCATTCCTTTATAGTCAGGAGGGGAGAAGCCATTGAACCTAAATGAGCTAAACTAGATGAACCAACCATAACTCAAACCTGTGATTGAACATTATTTATTACATAACAAATATCTTTATCCATAATCAAGAAAGGGGAGGGTGAGGTGGGCACATTGACTCACCAACTCCCATTGCTCAAATAATAATCATCAAACTTCGTGCAGGTTAGTGCTTGTTTAATGTTCCATTATTCTTCTCAATGTACATTGGTTCACCAACGTGAAAGTTTGTAGCCCAGTGGCTTATCCCCTTCGGGTGATCTGAAAGACCATAATCAATTCAAACTCGTCTGCAGCCTTTGTCAATCAGCCATGTGTAGGAAGGAAGCCGTGAAACACTGCCCCTATGATTTTAAAGGCTTATTGTAGAAGCTATTAAAGGTTCTCTCATTGCTCCATCCCGCTTGGTGGAGGATATCCCATATAGGGACCTCAGCCTTATTGGCAATCGAGGTCACTTCTGCTCTAGTTGAGTGGGACCCACTCCAGCCACTCTCATGACCTCCTGCAGCCATCTGGCCAATGACTGGGGGGTAGCCCGCTGATGTGTTTTTTTTATAACATATAAAGGTATTTCTCATTTAGCATAATATGTTTTGTACATACAACATCTTTTTAAACACTCCAGCACACATAACCATTTGTCCTCTCTGTATGCAAACAATGAGAATTTTGTCTCAATTCTCCCTTGCCTGTTATGTTTCAAAATGTCTGTAACTTGAATGCTTACTCCCAACAGATATAGGCCATATGAATATTCTGAGTCGATGTCAAGGCCACTAACATAATTAACTTATGGGACAGGCTATGCAAGTCCAAACTGGAAGTTGATGACAATAGTCTTAAATAGTCCAAAACAATCTTTATATCCAAATTTCTTTATATCTGGGTACAGAACAGCACAAGTGAAATGCTTCTTTCATGAATCTTTTAATCAGAGGGTGGTTCATCATCTCATGCTCAGAGTCCTGGAGCATCAAGAATGCAGCCAGTGCGCCCTTAGCAGTATTCACCGTGCAGTAGCTGGCCCCCTGCACATAGAACATATCAATTGGGAAACTCCGTACACCTCTGATAGAGGCTGACTGTTCATTCAATCGGTTTTTGGCACAGTACTTTTTCCATTTCCCCATATAGGAGCCGTACTGTTTTTGTGTAGACTTTCTCCAAGATGCCCGCAGGATGTCCAGAGTTGTAGGCTGCAGAGCATTTATGTCAATCGTCGCTCTCTAATCCTGCAACCTAATAGGCTTAAGTGAGACAATGAGTGAGATACCTTTGACACCAGTTGGATTAGCAGACCTTTGTTTTTTTGTGAATACAAATGGGCTCCCCACCATAAGCCTTAGGAATACAGGGAACCAACATTGAGAAGGCCAATTTGGCACTATTTGCAATCCCATGACCCCGTCCCCTATATCTTATTCAGGCATTTCACCAATGTGATGATGTAATGGGGGGCCTATTATACTGACTGCTTGCTATTGGCTATGACTGTGGGGAACAAGGAAATGGCAGACAAGTTGATCAGGTAATTTGGATCTGTCTTCACTAGGAAAGACAAACAATCCTCCAGATGTAATAGTGGACAGAGGAGCAAGAGTAATGGAGGAACTGAAGGAAATTCACATTAGGCAGAAAATGGTGTTGGGTAGACTAATGGGACAGAAGGTTGATAAATCCTTGGGCCTGATAATCTACAACCCAGGAAACTTAAGGAGGTGGCTCTAGAAATCGTGGATGCATTGGTAATCATTTTCCAATGTTCTATAGATTCAGGATCAGTTCCTGCAGATTGGGGGGTAGCTAACATTGTCCCACTTTTTAGGAAAGGAGGGAGCGAGAAAACAGGGAATTATAGACCAGTTAGCCTGACATCAGTGGTCGGGAAGATGCTGGAATCCATTATAAACGATGAAATAGCAGCACATTTAGATACGAGTTAGCATGGATTTACGAAGGGGAATTCATGCTTGACTAATCTTTGGGAATTTTTTGAGGATGTAAACTAGATTTTCAGGTGGAGAGGAACCAGTATATTAGAGCAGTTAGTGAGAAGGAGGAAGATAAAGGTCTTGTATAGACAGAAATCAGATTTACACATGCTAGAAATTTTCTCAGGTGTATTTACTTTAACGCAAGGTGTATTGTTAGAAAGGCAGATGAACTTAAGGCATGGATTAACACGTGGGATTATGATATCATTGCTATTAGTGAGATTTGGTTGCAGGATGGGCAGGACTGGCATCTTAATGATCAAGGTTCTACTGCTTCAAATGTGATAGAGGAGGAGGAATGAAAGGGGGAGGAATGGCATTGCTAGTCAGAGAAAATATATCAGTAGTTCAAAGTCAGGGACAGCCAGAAGGACGACTACAGAGGCCATATGGATGAAGTTGAGGAACAGAAAAGGTGTGACCATACTTAGGAGTGTATTTTAGACTGTCCAACAGTCAGAGAATTGGAGGAGCTAATCTATAGAGAGATAGCAGATTGATGTAAGAAGCAAATCATTGTGATGGTAGATTTTAACTTCCCAGATATAGAGTGGGATTCCCATACTGCAAAAGGGCTGGATAGCTTGGAGTTTGTGAAATATGTCCAGGAAAGTTTTCTAAATCAATACGTAGAGATACCAACAAGAGAGGATGCAGAGCTTGATCTCCTATTAGGGAACAAGACAGGTCAGATGACAGATGTACGTGTAGGTGAACATTTTGAGTCCAGTGACCATAATGTCATTAGCTTCAAGTTATTTATGGAAAAGGACAAGTCTGGTCCTCATGTTAGGATTCTAAATTGAAGGAAGGCAAATTCCGTGGAAATGAGAATGGATCTAAGAAGAGTAGAAATTTGCCAGTGTGTCTGTGTCATATCAAACTTCTGAAAACTCCTGAGGAAGTCGAGGCACTGACGTGCTTTCTTCATGATGCCATTAGTGTGCAAGATTCAGGAAAGATCCTCCAAGATTGTGACTCCCAAGAACATCAATTTGCTCACCATCCCCACCTCTCATCCTTCAGTGATCACTGGATTGTATACCTCTGGCTTTCCCTGAAGTCAATAATCAGCTCCTTAATTTTGGTGACATTGAGTGCATAATTCAGCCAAGTTTTCAACCTCCCTCCTTTATGCTGACTCATCACCTTTCTTTATACAATCCATTTAAACGGTATTGTCAGAAAATTTGTAGTTTGTGTTATTGTTGTACTGAGTCACACAGTCATAGATGTAAAGAAAGTAGAGCAGGGGGCTAAGAACACAGTACCAAAGGAGATTATGGAGGAGAAGTTCTTAACAATCCTCTGATTGTGGTCTGAAGGTGAGGAAATCCATGATCCAATTACACAGTGAAGTGTTGAGTCCCAGGACTTGGAGTATGATGATCAGCTTTGAAAGAATGATGGTGCTAAATGCCAAACTTTAGTCAATTAAGAACATCCTGATGTATCCACCTTAACTGTCCAGGAGTTTCAGAGCTTTGTATAGAGCCAATGGGATGGCATCCGCCATAGACCTGCTGCTATGATAGGCAAACTGGAGCATAGCCATGTCACAGGAGCTGATATACTTCAACATCAGCCTTTCAAAACACCATCACTGTTCACACAAGTGCTACTGGTTGATATTCATTAAGTCAGGTTACTTGTAGGGCACCGGTATGATTGATGTCTGTTTGAAACAGGTGGGGTGGGTACTATGCCCTGATATTGAAGTTATCAGTGAATACATTGGTAAGTTGGTCAGCACAGATTTTTAATACTTGGACAGTTACTCCATCAATATGCTGATCAAATGGTTCTTAGATTTAGTAAAAGCAGGTGCAGTTACATAACAATGAAAGCATATGCATAGTAAATTGGTCCATCAGGAATTTACTGGGAATGTTGTTGGATAAATCAAATATAAAATAAGCCCTCGATTGCCTGAGACTGGGCTGCTCATCTTGGTAAAGCCCTGAAATACAAGCAAAGAACAGAAGGTGGCCATTCATCCCTTCAAGGATATTCAATCTCTCAGCATGATCACAAATACATTGGATTTTAATTATGTCTATCCATCTTGGTTTATAACCAATTTCAGTTCTGGAAATTTCCTTGTTTGTTTTCTGGAGGCTGCAATTTGGGAGCTGCTACA
Source organism: Narcine bancroftii (assembly GCF_036971445.1). NCBI lineage: Eukaryota > Metazoa > Chordata > Chondrichthyes > Torpediniformes > Narcinidae > Narcine > Narcine bancroftii. The sequence goes on along the minus strand of NC_091472.1, from coordinate 85,983,112 downwards.
ATCATTCTGATGCTCTCAGTTACCCTATTTGCCAGTTTAAGCGGCAAGTCCACCATCACCCCAATCTTCCTCATTTCTCGTGGTTGCTGCAATTCTGAGTGTGATACGCCTTTGGTTGCAGTATTCATGGCAGTGGCCTTTCCAGGATGGAAGTGGTAGGATCTATCCCAGATTTCAAGGCTTTTGCACAAGCTTACATTTGAGTACTTTTATACATTCTACCTGGTTATGCATGAATTTAAGACCTTTTTCGATAAATTTGGGGGAAATATTAACGTAAATTATGTGGGTGGACTTCCCTCTTGATCCGCAATTGTTCCTTTTGGGGAATTTGGCTGACATGAATGTTAACTTCCCCAAAAGTAAATCCAAATTTATTAAAATTGCTTTGGCAATAGCCAGGAAATGGAAATCCAATTCCCTCTGACATATTGTTCATTGGAATATGTAAATGCAAAGTTGTATATCCCTGGAGAAAATTACTTATAATCTTAGAAATGAAAATAACAAGTTCATAGATATTTGGCTGCCTTATTTGAATTATTTAAATGCCCAGATAGTTAAGTCTATCTATTAAATATTTTATATTTAATTTTCATCCTTTATTAGTAATTTAATTTTTTTAATTGTATTATATGTTGATGCCAGCTCTTTTCCCTTTTTCTCCCCCTCTGTCCATTGTTTTTCTTTTCTCAAGATATGGAAGGGTTCTTTCTAGGCTTAATGTGCATTTCAAGGATATCACATTTTTGTATATCTGTATTCATCGAGTCCTTCTTTTCATGTGTGAATATAAATATTGTTACGAGCCTAAAGGACCCCAAAACCCAGCAGCAATAGATATTCACCACGACAAGTAGTTACTTAAACAAAAGTTGTTTTTATCTTTAAACATGAAAACAGAATCAAACTAACTTATCACGATTAACTTAACTACCTAACTTAACCCCCTTCTAATTCTAAGCGCTCGTGTATGTAATGTGTTTGTAAATTTAAGAAAAGTTCTTTGGTTCACAGTTCAATCTCACTTCTCATTCTCCAAGTTCACTGGTTGTAGGCAATTCTTATACTGTGCACAGAATTTAACATGTATAAAGTTCACCAGGCTTTGATGCTCGAAAGGTAAATCTTTACCACTCAGGAAGGTTCTTGTAGGTTTGCAGAGAGATATTTGTTGTTCCAGGATTTCCACAACTGAGGTACCACCATTAGTCACCTCAATGTCTTGCTGATGAAACTTGCCCCATCAGGGTTCTCCAGATGATGACCTCTTTCTTTCAGGCTACCACAGAGTTACTTTTTGTTCCCCTTATTCCAAGAGAAACATCAGACAGATAGCACTTCTAGCCATCCACTGCTTCTGGAATTTTCCGTTTCAGTTCCAACAAGCTTCTCCTGGCTGACACTGTTCACTCTCTCCCTCTAGCTGAGATTCCAACTGCCAGCCACATGTCCTCCTCTCTCTCACTTGCAAACCCCCTCCTTCTCCAGCTAACAATAGAAGTTAGTCTTCTTCTCCCATCTGTTGTTTTAGATAAACAAACCTCTAAATGACCTTTGAGTGAGCACTTTGCAGAGAGATCAAAAGCCTTGCAAAAGGTCCAGACAACCTGACTCTGGTTGTTCTTCCAAGACAACAGCCTATTAATTTCATGACATCATTCCAATTAACACCTACTTGTGAAATGTGCAAAGCATTCTCCATAGTTTCTGTAAAGTCACTGAATATGAATTCTTCAGTATTTCAAACAAGATCTGTTTAAAATGTATGCATGTAACCTACTCTAATTTTACCAATTTATCTTCCAAAAACATTTCCAAATATTCCATCATAATATATTATTTTCTTAAAAATAAGATATAATTTTAAAAAAGGATTCTACAAAAGCAAGACATCCCAAATTTTGGTACATTAAGGTGGATTTCTTCTTGAAGCAGCGAATGACTGGGAGAATGAGAAAAGGGCATGCAGAGCAGGGCAGACTACCAGAAGAGAGAGGAGAAGCACTATAGAGAGGAAGCTCACCCTCCATGTATCCATGACCATTCTTTCAGCATTGCATCCCAAGGAACATTGTGATCTGATAGAAATGGATGCTTGGCCAGCTATGACCATCTATGTACCACATCAAACACAAGAATCCATGGCCATAAATGCACCCATTTAAGCTTAGAGACCAGCAAGAGAAGCTGGAGCTGTTACAAGATCAGGCAAATATTTCTGTCCAGGTTCACCTACTGCTACCAGATTTATCAAGAAGTTTGGAGACCTATTATCACATCAAGCATACATTTTATTCCCACAACTATTTTCAGACACAGTCCAATTACATCCATTCCCTTTCATGTGATTACCTTAAGATGTGGTCATTTGTGTGTCTCCATAATAACCTTCCTTGGTTGTAAATCAATCTAAGATGATCTTTCACACAAGAACTGTTACACAAAGGAAAGTCATTGATGTGGTTTGGCTCCACTCCTTTCCTATACACCCTCTTTTTCCATCAGGCAAACAAATCTTTTTTTAATTTAGACCTCAATGCACTAAGCAGACACTTAAAGCACAACATTTTTTTGATATCTTGCTTTTTTTTTCTCCAAAGGCCATCCTTCTGATGTATGCAAACAGAGACGGATGCAATGCTTTTTATCAATCTCAGGTTCATGACATTACTGAAATGCAGTGCTTCGGAAACTAAAGCAGTTTGCTCAGCCATATTACATAATTGCTATAGTATATCAATTATTTTGTTTTCTGCATTTTTTTTCTCTCAATGGTCTAATTGCCAGTGAGTAAATCAACAATTTTGGTTCATTCTCTATTCACCTGCTGCAAGGCTTTGATCACTGTGTTGGTTTTTCCACTCTTAACCATATAACCATTTACGGAGCAGAAACAGGCCATGTTGGCCTTTCGAGTCCGCACCGGTCCACTGATTTTGTGCGCCCTCTTCAGGCATTGGTCCCCGTAGATCTTCATTCAATAATGATGGACGATCTTGTCATAATTGTTTTTATACTACCATATATTTCAGCATATAAATCTGCTTTTTCAGCCTCATTTTAAAGGTTTATATCTGGCATATAATTTGACCCCAATTTTCTGGATACTGGAATTGGCCTGTTGACCAGCATTCCAGTCGATCCCCAAAGTTTGCAATGCCTGAGATGGGCCGTTGACCGGTGTATACATCGATCCCACAAAGATCACGTGGATTGATCTGCAGGCTGGAGGTGATTGCTATCTTGGAGGGTCCATCGACACAACTCGCAATTAAAGTATGAAGTTTTAAGTTATAATAGGAATGGCCATGAAAACCAACAACTTGCGCTGCTGCAAGAAAATTAGATGTGCCTGAGAAGTTGATAAGAGATTGGAGGAAGAAAGAAGAGACTAAGAAAAATTCCAAAAAGGCAATGTTTGTTGAGAAAAGGAATCACTTGTTGGCCAGAGTTGGAAAATCACATTACAGAATGGGTATGTGAACAGAGGCAAGATTGCTACATAGTCACCTAAAACAAAATAAGAACATTTGCACTGCAGTGGGCCAAGTCACACTCAGACATCAGTGATGATTTTGAGGCTACAGTCAGCTGGTGCAATAATTTCACAAACACGAAAAATCTGGTATTTTGCACAGAAACTACCAAAGGTTCTTGATCATAAAGTTGTAAGTTTTCACCAGTTTATTAAACATAATTGGCAGAAACACCAGTTTGCATGGGCAAATATCAGAAACATGGATGAAACCCTGATGAATTTCGACATGATGGGCAATAGAATGGTAGAATGGAAAGGTGTTAAAACTGCAAACCAGAGGTACAGGCCATGAAAGGACCAGGTTTACTGTGGTGTTATCGTGCATGGCTGATGGGACAAAGTTAAGACCCATGATAATTAAACCAAAAATGAAATTCCCTGCAGGTATTTTTTTTTACATTTTCATGAAAAAGGATGGATGGATGAAAATAGTGTAAAACTATGGATAGACCATGTGTGGAACTGGCGTCCAGGCAGTTTACGTAAAAAAAATGGAGTTTTCTGGCCGAGGACATGTTTCATAGCCACTTTACAAAAGGCGTGGCAATGCGAGCTGCATCTCTTGATATGTTGTGTGACTTTGTGCTCAAGGTATGGGACAAAGTTAAAGTAGAAACTGATAAAATCATTTAAAAAGCGAGATACCTCTTGTGCAATTGTTGGCAGGGAAGATGATTTGTTATGTGTCACTGATGACAAATCTGAAACTGCCTGACCATATACTGTCTGAAAAACAGATGACTGTTTAAACAGTGAAAGTATAGATGTGTCTGCCACCATCTTGGCCTCAGACAATGAAAGTGAGTGATTTTGAAGGGTTCTAAAAGTGTTGCAGTTTTCAATAAAAATCTCAATGAAAATCCATGTCAGATTTTTTTTTATATATAAGTTTTTCAAGGGTCAACTTGTATGCTGGATTGGCATGGATTGAATTTTGAGCTTCATTTAAAGTATCAAAAGTATATCTGGCATACAAGTCGATCCCTGTTTTTTTTGGGTTTCATGACTCAACTTGTATGGCAAAATATACAGCAATTCTCTAATTCATTAGCTTTTTACCCCAGCAACCTTTAAACATTTCATGCCTGGCTCTTCCTCATTGTAAAATGGCCATATAAACATTTGATTTAATTGCATGTTAGTGCCAAATCTATTCCTAGTTACAGAAAGGTTTATCAAGAGCTGTTGGAAACGCTAAAATTAAATGTCAATGAAGAGGAAAGAGTCTTGACATAAACTCAAGTCCATAAACTAAAAACTAAATTCAGCAAGTCAGCCAGGATCTTTGGAGAGAGAAAAAAAATTAACATGAGTAAAAGAACCATCAGAACTGAGAAAGTGAAAGGCATGTTAGTTTAAGCCACAGAGAAATTGAAGGAAAGAAGGACGGAGAGAGCAAAGGAAATATCTTTGTCATGTCAGATTAGGTTGACCCAGGTGATCCCAATTTTTTCTAGAGCCATCTGGTTAATAAATTGATGAGCAAAGTTCAGGAGAGAGCATCAGAAAACAAAATATGAAAGCAGGACAGAACCACTGCAGAAAAAGATGTTGGAAATCAAGTCAGGGGGTATCCACAGAGAGAAAAAACATCCACATATCACTTTGAAAGTAGATTTTAAAGTGCCAAGCCCCATCCTGTCCCCCAGGTTATTGATTTTATGTTTTAAAAATGCTCCTTCTAATTATTTTGTTACTAAATAGTGTGCATTTGACAACCTTCTATGAAAATGGGTTTCTGATCTATGACTAGTACCTTTGTTCAACATTCAAAGATGTGCTTTTGTGTACTGGTAGGAATCATCACACAGAAGCAAATATGAGAGCAGTGTCTATTTATCAGAAAAAATGCATGGAGATAAACATTACTTTTCTCCTTGTCAGTCCATTTCCCACATCCCATGTTAAAACCGCATTACCTCTCAGCTGCAATAGATCCCACTGTATTATTTCAAATAATTTGCTGACTCATTTTCACCAATATCCTGGCCCATATTCAGTTGGATATTCCCAATCCAGTTTATTCAGTTGTCATTCTAATCTATTCACTATATTCAGCACAAAGACAGATTTATAATTTCCTCGGAAATATTTTTCAGCTCCCTTTGGTAGTCATTCTAATCTATTCACTATATTCAGCACAAAGACAGATTTATAATTTCCTCGGAAATATTTTTCAGCTCCCTTTGGTAACTACATCGAAAATGAGGTGCGAGGAAGCTTTGGGGATGAATGGAGATAATGTTAACCTGGGGGCAATTGCCACAGTTCCTTCATTACAACAGTAATTTGTTCTCCAAGTGAACTTCATCAGCTGCAAAATGCTTCAGGATATCCTAAAAAGTTAGGTGAGTCTTTCTTCCAAAATTGAACTTCAAATTAAGATTATTTCATGAAAAAAATGAGAGCACAGTGTTTTTCCACAGTTGTTAATAATACAGTACGTAGAAGGCACTTCAGCCCATGAAATCTATGCCATGCAATCACACCCAATAACCTACCTATCCCATGTGTTTTTAGAGTGTGGGAGGAAATGAACACCTGGAGAAAGCCAACTTGGGTAACAGGGAGAACATACAAACATTTTAGAGTTGGCGCTGGATTCCAATAACATTGTAATAGCATTGCGCTAACTGCTACGCTGACCATGTAGCCCTATATCATTTTAAAAGTAGAGTTTCAAGCACCATCTTTCTTTGAATTTTGGGTGTTCTGTGTAGTTCACAGGCCCCTCATTCTGTGAACCTGGTGCTTCTGTCCCCCCCACCCATCTGGGAACTACTGTGAGGGATTGCAGGCAGTCAAGGTAACATCAGAAATCGTGGGTAAAGGATGTTGCAGTTATTCAAAGCAGTCTTCTGACAGAAATTGCAGTGATTGGAAAGCTCAGAGATCAAAAAAGGAGGTTCTCTTATCTGTCTGAGTAGGAGAAGGAAGTGTCTCTTCAACTCAGAGCACTCAAGCGTCTGAAGCAGGAACCTTCAATGAATTCAAGGCCAAATCGTCATCAGCATGCTAAACAAAGTTGATTTTTTTTCAAATTTCTGACTATTAGTTAAGTCTGAAGGAATTACAATCCAAACTTGCAAAAATACAAAGATGTATTGGTGGTCTATTTACACCTGTTCATTTGCAGTTGAAAGGACAAGCTAACTTTCTGTGACATAACTATGCATCAAATGGATATGAACCATTTCTTTTGTATATTTTGACATAACCTCTCTGGGAGATGCAATGAGAAGAAGCAGAGCAGTTAGGACAATGGTATCTGGATTGCTGTGTTTGACTGCACATGACTAAGCTGCAGGCAAATTTTCATTCTTTAATAATCACAAATACAGATAATCAAAACATCTGCAAATGCTGGAAATCTAAACTGAAATCAGAAAATAATGGAAATGCTCAGGAGGTTCGGTCACATCAGTAGGAAGAGAAACAGGGTCAATGCAATACACAAGCTTGCTGGAGAAACTCTGCAGGTCACACAGCATCTAGAGGAAGGGAAGGATAACTAACATTTTGAGCCCAAGGTCTTCAAGATATGAGCATAACACAAGCAAACACCTGAATAAAATGGTGGGGGGTTGGAAAGAGAGTAAGGAAGGAGGAAGAACAGGAAGGGTACAAGCTAAGAATAGGTAGTTATAGGGGAAGTGCAGAGGAGAGAAAAGCTTTCTGCATGGAGTGAGAAGAGAATGGGCAAGGAGCTGGAAGTAAGGAGATGGAGGGATAGGGAAAGAGAGCCTCAAGCAAGGGTTTAACATAAAATGGAGAAGTCAATGTTAATGGCATCTGGTTGGAGAATGCCCAGTCAGAGTACTAGGCATTGTTCCTCCAATTTAACAGGTAGTGTCAGTTTGGCAGTGGATGAGGTCAAAGAGCAACAATGTAGGTGCTTCCAAAATATTAATCTTCAATAAACTAACAAATCTGATCTGTAAATACAAAGCCAACTATTATGGCAAACAAATAAGGCCTTTCTATGTCTTTCCTACATTGATGTGAACTTATTTAAAATGGCAAAATAACAAACATGGATTTATATATACTCAGACATTCAATTGTATAGTTTTTTTTAAACTTGGATTATGCAATTGAAAGTTAATTTTATGCAGAATTAAATGCAATAACAGCCTTAAATGAATCATTCCAAATCTTCAGCTGGGCTTGGACAAATTGACCCTTGGGGCCCTGAAGTCATTATGAGATTTGTTGTACAGAGGATGTCGTCAGTACCTTTGTAGCCTATTCAATTTTTTAGATTCTCTCCCTGGTCCTGATCTTCCACATTCAAACCAGTCTCCAATCATTTTAATTTCACACTTTATACCCATGCCAATATGTCTGTCCATGGTATCATTCACTGCCAACCCACAAATTGAAGGAACAACCCTTAATATTCCACCTGAGCACTCTCCAATCAGACACCATTAACAATGTCTTCTCCAGTTCTTTCATTCTCTTGCCTCCTTAGTCCTCCCCCCTCCATTCAGAGAGCAAACCTTTTCTCCTATCACATCTCATCTTTTTTCCTCTACTGCCCTCCCACCAATATCCATATGATCTGTTGATTTGGATCCTATCCCTGCCCCTTATTCACGTGTCTGCTCCTCCCCTCCGCATATCTTTATTGAGGTGCCTGTCTGCTTTTTGCTCATACCTTGACGAAGAGCTCAGGCCTGAAACTTTGATTATAACCCTCGGCTCCCTGTGGATGCTACGTGACCTGCTGAGTATCTCCAGTGCTTTTGTGCATTGCACTCTTTCCCGTTTCTCAGAGTACCTTGTTCCCTTACCTGATCTTTAGTATTTAGTCTTCGCTCTTTCTGTGCCCTAATCTCCTGAGCACAGCCTTTTGTCCCAGGCAAAATGGAGAATTCATGAGCACCTGAGGAAATGGGCACCTCACATTGGGTGTACTCTAATTTCTTGGCAGCCTTAATGGCTGTGTATGTCACAGTAAAATGATCAGGCATTGAAACATTCAAATAATGCTTGGTCAAAGGGCGTCATTTTTAAGTACAAGCCTTAAAGATTGATGGTGTACCATCAATAATCACAAAAGGCTGGAGTTGTGAAACTATCAGGCTTTTATTAACTAAAGACTAACAACCATGTACCTCATTGATCAAAGCAAAGAGAAAGGGGAGCAGGCAAGGGGCTATGGGTAGGATCGGTCTCAGGAGGCATGCCAGCCAGCAGCAGTCAGTCATGGCATAACAGTGGTTTATCACAAGGGAAAAAGGTAATGAGGCAGGTAAGTTCTAAGAGGAGATTCCAGAGATAAAGGCCTTTGAAATCTTAGGCCACTGCTACTGATGGAGAAGGAATGCTCAAAGCCAAAATAGAAGAATACATTTTTAATATGAACATCTGTTAACATCTTCAATTGCCCTTCCTTGGCTGTAATATTTAATTATTAACTATACTTAATGTCATATTCAGGTCCGATAAGTATCGCAAACTGAATTATATCTCAATAGGGCTTCAATAACAATATGGTCATTAATGCAAAGCAAACAGTGGAATTTAATGCCTCTGTTCCAGTTATTCTACAGCACAGCTTTAACTAATCTCCAGTAATTTTTTCTAGGCACCACATTAGTCCTGCTCTCTTGATTTTATGTTTCCACTGAGGTTTTCCTTCTGTTTATTTCTATTGGCATCATCTGTGTGCCTGGATTCAGAAAATAGAATCTGCCAAATGCTGATATCTGCAATAGGCACCAAAGCAAAGAAAGTCCTGAATTTTCAACCTTTTACGGATTGTTACAGATACAAATGGCCTAATCATTTCATTGGAAACTTATCCTATTGTATACTTAACACGTTGTTCTGTCAGTTCATGCTTAATCTATACTGCTATAGTATCATTCGGTTTGTGCAACCAATTTGGAAAGCACTTAATAAATTTAGCATTCATCACCACGAATGTCACCTTGATACTTGGGATAAATTCAGACAGGGTTGACACAAACCTCAGGTCCAATCTCTCCACCCTATCTTTTGCTATTCCCTCCCATGAGGTTGAGAAGAGGTAAATTGGAGGAGAGTGATACATTTGTGGAAAGTTTATGACACAGAAGGAGGCCATGACATCCAATAAAAGAAGTTCTTCGCCTTCCTGCCCTTGACATACAGGGTTTGGCAGGTTAATTGAGTGTAATTGGGCAGCAGAGGGTTTCATAAGCCAGAGGAACTGTGCTGCATTGCTACAATGAAATTAAAATCCTCTGGATGAAAATAAATATTCTCTTCTGCCTTCTGATTCTTCTATCAATTCCTTTAGATCTGGCCCCTCTGATCTTTGACTGCTGAGCCTTCTCTGTTCTAATAATGGGAGATGGACCACGAAATCAATGGAATGAGAGAATGTCTCCAGTTTGTCCCTCTCTATACCTTTGATCACATCCTAATAACTTACATAGGCTCAAATGAAGTACCTTGGAATGTTTTACTATATTAAAAGCCCTGCATAGCTGCAATATTGTTTTATCTCTAGTTTGGATGCTCACTTCCACATGTCACTATTTAGAACAGCTTCCATGATTTCACCTGGACTCTGGCACAGATGCTTCAGAATATAAAAGATTACTTTCACCATTGCATCTATTAACTATCACTTGCTGTAAAAAGCTGTTCTTGCAGGGTGACTGTGCATTGTTAAGTTAAAATTCCATTTGACTGCTCATGGTTACATGAAACCACCAATAATTATTTGATGGCAATAATCATAGTTCAGTGTCTAAACAAGCCACAACTAGACATTTTGACTCCTGAGCATGAAAGTTCTGCTGATCTAAGTGTACTGTCTGGAGCAGGAGTGGAGGAGGGGAAGTTGGCAAAGGTAAGAAAGGCACCAAATAGAAAGAAAATGAAGCAATGTGTTTTTTTTTTGCAAGTGACTAACTTCTGAAAGGTTGGAATTGCTGCCATAGAATGCACCCTCCCCCCCCACAGCACAAACCATCAAGAAGCAGACTTGCAAGGAAGATTAAAGGACTGATGAATACAAAATATCTTGTGTATAAAGGAGGAAAAACCCAACACCCAACCCCAACCAACCAATTTTCCCCTGCAACCGCTGCAACCGTGTCTGCCTGTCCCGCATTGGACTTGTCAGCCACAATCGAGCCTGCAGCTGACGTGGACTTTTACCCCCTCCATAAATCTTCGTCCGCGAAGCCAAGCCAAAGAAAGAAAGAAACAAGAGTTTATCCACCAAGTCTTAACTGCAGCAGCATCTGAAGACTTGCATTTTTTTCCCCTCACAACAAGAAGCAAAAGTAGTCAATGTCAAACATCTCTGGAGATATTTGTCATCCAACCCTTCCCAACGTCAAAGCCCAAGGCAGGCTTCATAATCAGTTTTTTTTTTAAAGACAGCAATGTTGGAATAATCTGTGAGAAATTTAACATAAATTAACATAATTATTCACCTTGTGGTCATTTACACTGCACCCCTCAAGTTCCTGTGCGCGTTAGACCCAGTGCTTTTACGTGGAGCAACATGGCCCGAGTCATCGGCTGGACATGGAATTCATGAGGTGAGTTTTGCAGTACAATTTAGACTGCAGGCTTTCCCCTTAACGTAATAGGAGTCCTGCAGGATAAATCACAGTGCAGGAATTGACTAAAAATTCCTGCACTTTCCTTTGTAGACTACCCACATAGCGACAAATTTTGTTGATTTTGCCGTTACATGCCTGCAGTCTAAAACCCTATTTGACAATGCTATCAGAAAGGTTCAGGTGTTTACTGCATGTTTTAGCAACCCTCATTCTAAAATGGGGAATTGAAATCTTGTACCTTCTGCACATTCTTCTTGTTACAAGGCAGATAATTTGGATTTTGTCGCATTATTGTTTGTGGGAACTTGCCATGCTTAATTGGTATTTCCTACACTTACAACAATGGCTTCACTTCAAAAGTAGCTCATCGATTGTAAAAAATGTTTGGAAAACTCTGAAGTGCTGAAAGATGCAATGCAAATGTACTCCTATCGGTTTTAACTTTTTCAGGAACTGATCTCTAAACACCAGAATCTTCACAGGTTTTCCCCCCAGGATTGAGGGTGACTTGCTTCCATTCTGGCTTCGTGAGTGGAGGTACCTGATGAACCACAAACTTGACCACAGAAGGGGCAGGAGGTGCTTGACAAAGCAGGCCTGATGTCAATTAGTGATGCAGTCCACTCTTCCTGCTTATTCAGGAGCTTAGTGTGGTCTAGGTTTGTGATGTCTGCTCATCACTTTGTGTGGGTCAGAAGCCACTGACTGCTAGAAGTCAGAGATATTTATGTTACTTCCTAGAAGTTTTGAGGACATCCTTGAACTTTTCAGTCTGTCTACCAAGTAATCCAAGCTTGGAATAGAGAAACTGTTTCAAGAATCTGACGTCAGACAATACAACATAGCAGTCAAAGAGATGACCTCAGCTTTGATGATATTGGCCTGGGAGAGAATATTGATGTTAATTTGCTTACGTTTACAGTTTATGACACAAAAGGAGAGGGCAAAACTTCTCTCCCAGAGGAACTCAATGCCTTCTATGCCTGTTTTGATGACAGTAGCGGCGAAAAACCACCCTTCAACACCCCCACATCTCCTGACCATCTCATCCTGTCCATATCTGAGGATGACGTGCATGCTGACTTCAAGAGAGCAAACATGATGAAAGCATCAGCCTGGATGGAGTAGCTGGTTGAGTATTAAAAATCTGCTGACCACCTTACCAAGGTATTCACAGATATCTTCAATATTTCACTCCAGCAGGGCATGCTACCCACCTGTTTCCAAACAGGCATAAATCATACTGGTACCCAAGAAGAGTGTAGTACTTGCCTTAACAACTATTGACCAGTAGCACTTACATCAACAGTGATGAAGTGTTTTGGAAGTCTGGTGATGCAGCATATCAGCTCCTGTCTGAGCAGTGACGTGGATCCATTCCAGTTCGTCCATCATAGAAACAGGTCTACGACAGATGCCATCTCACTGGTTCTAAACAAAGCCCTGGAAGACCTGGACAGCAAAGATGCAAACATCAGAATGCTCTTTATCAACTACATTCAACATCCCCTCAAAACTAATCAGCAAATTCCAAGACCTAGGAGTTAATACCCCACTGTGTAATTGGATCATTGATTTTTCTCACCTAGAGACCACAATCAGTGAGGATTGGCAAGAAATTCTCGAATCTCCTTTGGCACCAGAGTGTTCTTAGCTCCCTGCTCTACTCACTTTACACCTACGACTGTGTGGCTCCATTCAACAATAGCACAATTTACAAATTTGCTGACGATACCATAAGTGGGTTGTATAAAGAAAGGGGATGAGTCGGCATACAGGAGAGAGATTGAAAACTTGGCTGAATGGTGCACCAATAACAACCTTGCACTCAATGATACCAAAACTAAGGAGCTGATTGTTGACTTCAGGAAGGGAAAGCCAGAGGTATACGATCCAGTGATCAATGGAGGATCAGAGGTAAAGAGGGTGAGCACATTTAGGATCTTGGGAGTCACTATCTCAGAGGATCTTTCCTGGACCCAACACATCAATGGCATCATGAAGAAAGCACGTCAGTGTCTCTATTTCCTCAGGAGTTGGTGGAAAGTTTGGTCTGACACCAGAAACGTTGGATTTTTTTTTTTTTTTTTTTTTTTTTTTTTACAGGGCTGTGGTAGAAAGTGTGCTGACTGACTGCATCACAGTCTGATGTGGGGACACCAATACCCCTGAGCATAAAGCCCTCCAAAAGGTAGTGGACACAACCCAGGACATCACAGGCCAACCCCTCCGCACAATTGAGTACATCTACAGGGAACACTGCTGTTGGGAGGCCAGCAGCAATCATCAGGGATCCACACCACCCAGCACACACACTGTTCTCACTGCTGCCATCAGGGAAGAGGTATAGGTGCCACAAGATTCACACCACCAGGTTCAAGCTGCTACCCCTCCATCATCAAGACTCCTCAGTGTCAAACTCAGACTCATTTAAGGACCAACTTATGCACTTCATTGATTTCCTTTTTGTTTTCTCTGTTTTGCACAGCCAGTTTGTTTACATTTATTATCTATTTACAGTTCTTTGTTTACATATTTACTCTGTTTAGTTCATTTTTTGCACGACTGATTAGTGATATTCTGCTGTGCCCATAGGGAAAATGGAATTTCAGGGTTGTATGTGATGTCATGTGTGTTCTGACAATAAATTTGAAAAGTGCAGTTCATGCAGCATCCATAGGAAGGAAAAGACAGTGGACGTTTTGGTCCAGATCCCTTTGCCTGGAATCTGGCAGACATCTAAATTTAAAAAAAGTGAGGGGAAGGGAGAGCACAGGTTAACATGTAAGAGCTAATAGGTGGGTTCAGGGTAGAAGAGAAAGTTGAGAAGTGATGGGGAGAGAATAGCGGACTAAGAATGGCAGATCTCTGATAGGAGAAGGAAGAGGATGGAGCTGGAGGGAGGAAAACAAGTGAGGAAAATAGAGACCAGGAGAGAGGTTTATCAGAAATTGGGGAAGTGGATATTGGTGATTTTGATTGGAGACTGCCAAGAGGGAATATAAAGTGTTATTCCTCCAATTTGCAGTGCCTCAATTTGTTATTCACAGGTCAGGATTCCTTCCCCCACAGGTCAGGATTCAACCTCCATGGTCCAAGTTTGATACTTCCACTGATCATGATTTACTCCCCTTCTGGCTCAACTATTAAATGATCAGGTAAAAAAATCAGGAAACGTGCTAATGATCAGTATGGACTTTGTGGGCTGAAAAGTCTGTTTCCATGCTGTCCCCATCTGACGACAGATGCTGAAGTTTTGAACTGGACAACCGGTTTTATTGTGATAGCTCCATTGTCAAACTTCAGGAGGTTTTCACCCCATTAGATACATAAACTAATCTACTTCCTGCACAATTCTTGACTTCAGATTATTGAGAGGGCTTTATGCTCTTAAACAATGCCAGCTCCAGTTAATGATGTACAAATTAATTTACACCAGATACAAGTTTTAAAAAAGACACTCCTTAAAACAGAAAACATTTTTAGCCCCATTTTGCAGCTCATACCCAGAAACAAAATTTTACCCATTCTTTACCTGCATCTGGAGGAAAGATTAAAACAAGAGGACATGAGTTAAGAATTAAGGGGCAGAGGTTTAGAGGTAACATGAGGGGGAACTTCTTTACTCAGAGAGTGGTAGACGTGTGGAATGAGCTTCCGGGAGAAATAGTGGCGGCGGAGTCAATTGTATTATTTAAGAAAAGGTTGGACAGGTATATGGATGAGAAGAAGATGGAGGGTTATGGGCATTGTGCAGGAAGGTGGGACTAGAGAGGGGTGTTTGGTTCAGTGCGGACTAGAAGGGCCTAATGGCCTGTTTCCGTGCTGTAAATTGTTATGTTATGTTATCTGATTCAGAAAAGTTTTGATTTAAATTCAAGCACCAGTTAAAAAAACAACTCTGAAAAAAATGGGGAGTGCAAAATTTTTTTAAAAAAAACTGTCTTTACCTTGGCAGTCCTGGGATTAATTATGTTTTCCACCCACCGAGGAAAAGATGTTGCTACCCACACACTTCGGTGAATCATCAACACAAGCACACAGTGAACATTGCCACCTTTTAATTTGGAACACATCAAACTTGATAACATTTAAATATACGGTAGAAAACAGGAGCTGGCT
This sequence comes from Narcine bancroftii, assembly GCF_036971445.1. NCBI lineage: Eukaryota > Metazoa > Chordata > Chondrichthyes > Torpediniformes > Narcinidae > Narcine > Narcine bancroftii. Next base: position 85,967,878 of record NC_091472.1, on the reverse strand, counting down.
TCTATATATTACAATACTTAGAACAAACATACTAGCAGTCAGAAAATTGCCCCATTCCCTAACAACCCCATCCTTACACCACAATGTGATTTTTTTTTTGGAGTGGATGCACAAATATACCTTAAGATGTCAAAATTGTAAATCTCCACCACATACTATTTCACAGGGTCAAAAATAAAATGGCAAGATGGTGAAGTAAATTTTTATATATATATATTTAATATATTGTGTCTGTCTATTATATCTTTGGCTTGGCTTCGCGGACGAAGATTTATGGAGGGGGTAAAAGTCCACGTCAGCTGCAGGCTCCTTTGTGGCTGACCAGTCCGATGCGGGACAGGCAGACACGGTTGCAGCGGCTGCAGGGGAAAATTGGTGGGTTGGGGTTGGGTGTTGGGTTTTTCCTCTTTTGCCTTTTGTCAGTGAGGTGGGCTCTGCGGTCTTCTTCAAAGGAGGTTGCTGCCCGCCGAATTGTGAGGCGCCAAGATGCACGGTTTGAGGCGATATCAGCCCACTGGCAGTGGCCAATTTAATATATTGTGTCTGTCTATTATATATGTATATATAAAAAGGCAAAACTAGTTATTTGAGGAGAGAGGAGAAGCTAATCCTCTGTCAATGGGGCTTCATTATTTTCTTTACATCTTTTATGTTCGTACACGAGCTGCTCTAAAGGACTAAGTAAAATGCAATCATCTATTTATTCGAATGCTATATTTTGAAAAAATATCAAACATAACTGACAGCACAAAACAATCAATACAATTCAGCTATTCTTTAAAGATCGGTCCATCGGAGTGTAACCATAACAACAGGCCAATATTACTCACATAACCTTGTTGCTAGTTACAGTCAACACTCACTCATTCTCTACCAGTCTGTGAATGATATCAGACATTCCATTACCCAAAAGGTTAAATATATTGGCTGAAATGTCCAGGAGCTTTCCCCCCCCACCCCCCACCCCAAGTGGGGGTTAAATTTGAATCAAAATATGACCGTTTTTCACTTTCTGAAATAACCATATAACCACTTACAGCACAGAACAGGCCAGTTTGGTCTGCCGTAGCAAATCACCACCCTCCTAGTCCCACTGACCAACACCCGGTCCATACCCATCTAGTCCCCTCCTATCCATGTAACGATCCAGTCTTTCCTTAAATGTAACCAATGATCCCGCCTCGACCACGTCTGCCGGAAGCTCATTCCACATCCCCACCACCCTCTGCGTAAAGAAATTTCCCCTCATGTTCCCCTTATAATTTTCCCCCTTCAGTCTTAAACCATGTCCTCTAGTTTGAATCTCCCCCTTTCTTAATTGAAAAAGCCTATCCACATTTACTCTGTCTGTCCCTTTTAAAATCTTAAACACCTCTAACAAGTCTCCTCTCAATCTTCTACGCTCCAGAGAAAAAAGCCCCAGTCTGCACAACCTTTCCCTGTAACTCAGGCCCTGAAATCCTGTCAAATGTTGGTTCTGTTTTAACATAGGATAGAAAATAATTACGCACACACATTGCATAATCACAATTTAATCAATGATAAATGTAGTCCCAGTCAACAAAGGGAAAGAGCAAACAATGTGATGCTGGAGAGGCTCAGTGGGTCAAACATCCATGGGTCAAAATGGCCAGACAATGGTTCAGATGGGATCCATCTCTCGAGACTAAAGTAAAAGGGAAAGGGGCTGATACTATGTATCTGAAGGTGGAATGCTGAGGAGGGGGACAAGAGATTAAAGGGTGTTGGATAGAAGATGGGAGTGGTGGAGAGACACAAGAGCGAGAGACTATTGGAGAAAAAAGCAAGAACAGCAATAGGTAAAGAATAGATGGAGATAATGGAACAGGAGAAAGATGGGGATTACCTAAAAGTAGAAAATCTATATTCAGACTGTTAGGTTTGAGGCTGCCCAAGAAGAATTTGATGTGTTATTCCTCATGTTAACATTTAGCCTCACCCTGACAGTGGTTGAAGATGAGAAAAGCCATATCAATGGAAGAATGGTGAGTGGATTTCAAATGGTTGGCGACAAGAAATCAAAGCTTGGACCCATTGAGCCCCGGGCGCGGGGGGGAGGGAGGAATGAGCCCCGGGCGCGGGGGGGGAGGGAGGAATGAGCCCTGGGCGCGGGGGGGGAGGGAGGAATGAGCCCCGGGCGCGGGGGGGGAGGGAGGAATGAGCCCCGGGCGCGGGGGGGGAGGGAGGAATGAGCCCCGGGCGCGGGGGGGGAGGGAGGAATGAGCCCCGGGCGCGGGGGGGGGAGGGAGGAATGAGCCCCGGGCGCGGGGGGGGGAGGGAGGAATGAGCCCCGGGCGCGGGGGGGGAGGGAGGAATGAGCCCCGGGCGCGGGGGGGAGGGAGGAATGAGCCCCGGGCGCGGGGGGGGAGGGAGGAATGAGCCCCGGGCGCGGGGGGGGAGGGAGGAATGAGCCCCGGGCGCGGGGGGGGAGGGGGGGAGGGGGGGGGGAGGGAGGAATCCCAGTCAGTGGGAGAAAGAATCTAGCCAAGGAGGATTGAATCCCAGGTAGTGGAGAATGAATTCCAGCTGGGCAAAGCAAAATCATGCGTTATGAAGCAGAAAGTCTCTTAATCATATATGGGCTGATTCACAGTTGCTCAGTTTTTGGAACAGAGAGGGAGATACTGAAGTGTGATGCATATCCCAATAATGAGATGGGTATGGATTTCATAGAGTTCAGCTCATGACACAGGGAAGGGGGATCACCGAGAGGAATGAAAGAACTGGAGAATGCAGGGATTCTGTAGAATTTGGAGGCAATGAAGCACTAAATATCTCCCTCTCAATTTTTAGCAAGATGCTGATATGCACCATCTATCTCTCCCAATTTTCTCCCAGAGTTCTAGGAAATACTCTGTCAGGAAGATCTATCAGAGTTTTGAGCTGGCAAGAAGTGGGAAGTTTAAATATAACCCAAAGAGAAAGTGAATTCAAAACAGTAAATCAAAGGCTTTACAATTGGATTTTCTAAAAAGATGGTGAGAGATAAGTCAATTAGAAATAAGTAACTCTGCTAAGCAGTGAAAACAAATCTGTAATGAAACAGGGGAGCTGGAGGCAATGATATGTTGGGAGGAACCAGCAAAGTGATGATCATTCTGACAGAAAATCAGACACTGGAGAATATAATATACTTCGGAAATAAAGAATGAGAAAGGTTGAGATGGAGTAGTGATGTCATTAGGATTGACAAAAGGGTCTAGGTTGTCAGGGAGTCAAATATAGAATCCATTTAAATTGAGATAAAAGAAAATAAAAGATCAATCACTCATAGATGTTGATGGATGGATTGTATGGTGAAAGAGAGGTGGAGAAAAAAGTACACAAACAAATTAAGGAAATGTGTAAAACACATGCAATAACAATTATGGGGGATTTCAACAACCTTGATATTAAGTGAAGCAGAGGCAAGTGAAAGGGGAGGGGGAAATGGGCAAGGGGAGGGGGAAATGGGCAAGGGGAGGGGGAAATGGGCAAGGGGAGGGGGAAATGGGCAAGGGGAGGGGGAAATGGGCAAGGGGAGGGGGAAATGGGCAAGGGGAGGGGGAAATGGGCAAGGGGAGGGGGAAATGGGCAAGGGGAGGGGGAAATGGGCAAGGGGAGGGGGAAATGGGCAAGGGGAGGGGGAAATGGGCAAGGGGAGGGGGAAATGGGCAAGGGGAGGGGGAAATGGGCAAGGGGAGGGGGAAATGGGCAAGGGGAGGGGGAAATGGGCAAGGGGAGGGGGAAATGGGCAAGGGGAGGGGGAAATGGGCAAGGGGAGGGGGAAATGGGCAAGGGGAGGGGGAAATGGGCAAGGGGAGGGGGAAATGGGCAAGGGGAGGGGGAAATGGGCAAGGGGAGGGGGAAATGGGCAAGGGGAGGGGGAAATGGGCAAGGGGAGGGGGAAATGGGCAAGGGGAGGGGGAAATGGGCAAGGGGAGGGGGAAATGGGCAAGGGGAGGGGGAAATGGGCAAGGGGAGGGGGAAATGGGCAAGGGGAGGGGGAAATGGGCAAGGGGAGGGGGAAATGGGCAAGGGGAGGGGGAAATGGGCAAGGGGAGGGGGAAATGGGCAAGGGGAGGGGGAAATGGGCAAGGGGAGGGGGAAATGGGCAAGGGGAGGGGGAAATGGGATGCAAGATTGTTTTACTATATATAAATAGTTTAACAGTTGGAAGGTTGGTTATTGGGACTAGTAACAGGGAATGTATGAGATCAAATAACAAATAAAAGTAGGCAAATATGTGAATAATAATGATCGTAATTGCAGCTTTAATATTCTGGTAAAGAAGAACCCAAGTACAAGGAGAGTAATTTTAAAAGATTGGACCAAAAGTAGTTTTGAAACGATGAGAAAGGAAAAATGAACATTATTGGCCGAGTGGAAAACAAATATAACTGCGGAAACAGTGGGAGAATCAGGCAGTATCTGTGGAAGAGACACGAGTCAACAGTGCAGAGGCAGGAAGGTCAAAAGCAGCGCAAAGAGAAGTGAGATGTGAGACAAAAGATGATATTGATACCAGATTCATCATCAATCTATCTCAAAGAGCACAAGCACTGACTGTTACAAAACTTTTTAAAGAATGGGACGCAAATACAATAATGGGAAACAATGAGAGCAGTTCCAGGTTTACATAATCGGCTGACCCATTAATCTTATTTCATTTGTAATGGTAAAAATCAGGGTGTACCCAAGCTAAAATAATGTGTAAGCACAAATCCAAAATTCAGATACCTATTGATGGGAATACACTTGCTCTTGATTTTACTACCTAGGCCCAGTTACTTAATAACATTAAACATGTATGTATAACAGTTACACAAGTTTTCACGGGAGATTTTCCCCACACGTCCACTTCTCAACTTGTCGGGAATTCTGAATTCTTTGGGGGAATCTTGCAATTGCTCATACTGGCGAGAGCTCTGAGATTATTGTACATCATTATAGCATGCGTTTTGAGAACAAGGATTCTCTCTATTGTGAATCGCAATCACATTTAATGTACTGGCAAAAGATCATTTTCTAGACTAAAAAGGATTAAGAATTATCTACGGTCAACAATGCCCCAGGATCAGTTGTCTGATCTGAGCATTATAAACTGCAACTTAATGATTTTAATTACTTAATTGACAAGTTTTCATCCAAAAAACTCAAAAGAAACTGTTCTGACTTCACAGTATACAGTGTAATGCTGAAACATAGCTATGAATGTTCTGTGTGAACGTCTTCAATAATTCTATACTTTTGTATACTTATTAAAGGTTATAAATTTATAAACAATCTTTTTATCAATCCTAAAATTTCAGCAAAGTTCTACTTTAATTGAGTAGATAAAGAGAACAAGGTTTTGTTTTTCATGATCAGATGCTATTAAGTTTTGGCCTCCCAAAGTCTCCTAGCCCAGGGCCTCCAGTTGCATTAATCTGGCACTGAATGAGAGAGATGCCCAGTGTGAATCCTTCCGCTGATGAAGCCCACACTGGTTCACTGTGGTCTCTACCCCTGCAGGGTCCCCTTCGAGGTTCACCTTCTCAGCAAGGGTGGTGGATAGGTTGGTGGTGGTAAGGTTTCTTCTCCCACTCTGGTGCCCTGCACTCGTCTGCTGCTGACCCCCCCAAGCCCACAACTCTCGTCGGCTGGACCACCAAGTAGGGGCACCACCAGCTTGGACACAGACTTTGCCAATGTAACAAAAAAATGCAACGGGCAGTTTGGCTTGAGGGCTGGGCAGTAGAGCCCTACGACAGAAGGCATGTGTCCTCTTCCCACACCCAAGTTCAGATATGAAAATCAGTAAAGTAAAAGGTACTGTCATATAACCACAATGTATAAACCCTGCAGAGCAATGAAAGATGGCAGGAACATTGTACTTCATGAGAAACACATGAGCCCTTCTGTTCTTCCATAGAACAGACAGACTGTTATTCAGCCAAAAGAACATTTTGAGATTGAGGCCAAGGTCGACAGTGTAATTGCTCAAAGTAAACCCATGTAGGATGTGGGAATGTAGTCCCACTGATAGGTTTGCTTGTGTTCATTACTTTAGCAGTCTAGCTGGTGTTAGGTCAGACTTAATGTTGTGGTAGAGAAACTGCTGAATCCATATAATCCAGCAGAGATCAAAAACTCACAGAATGAGAACTGTTACTCAGACCCTGAGATCATCTGTAATTATTTTTCAATGCTGTCATTTTGACACCTTGCAGAAACATTATGTTAGGGTGCAGTTGAAAGGGTGAGCAGATTCTATCTAAATTATTGAATATGTGAAGTTTTATGTTTGAAAAACAAACAGGTTAGCCACATCAATTGAAAAGGCTTCTGACAAAAGTGAAGCTGTCCATTCTGGGGTTTTTTTTTGTTTTTTTTTTTAAAAACTTTGCACAAATTTTCTTCCCTTCCTTCAACATACGAGTGGCAAGCAAGGCAGTGGACTGCAGGTGCATTGCCTCATCCTTGAGGCCTGCTTCCAATTTGTTTCACTTAGCAACACTGACAAGATTAAGCAGGAGTTGGTAACAGTTGACTGGACACAGATGTTAGCAGGTTAGAGCATGACTGCCAAATGTTTAAGAGATTGTTAAGAAAGGTCCATGTTCCCAGAAGAGTGAAGAGCAGGAATGGCAAAGTAAATAAGAGATAAAGAGGCACAAATCAGAAAGAAGCATACAACAGATTCAGGTACCCTTGAGGAGGGGAATAAGGAGGGATAAAAGAGGTTTAGAGGTGACTTTGTTAGTCAATGTAAGGGATAATCCAAAAAGATGCTGTAAGTATATTAAGGACAAGAGGTTCATGAGGGAAATAATACGTCCCCTTAAGGATCACGAGAGGCATGAATTAGAAGAAATGGGGAAGATCTTGAATATTTTCTGAATGCTTTTACTGTGGTGCAGGATAATCAGGAGAGAGAGGGGATGGAGTTCACTACAGATCGCTCATGATATGACTGTATCAATGGTGAAGAGGTGTTAGCAGTCTTAAATTGCATCAAAGTAGATTAAAGTTGTATCCCAAAACATTGTGGGGAAAGTAAGAAAGAAATTTTGGGAGCTTTGACAAATATTTTTAAACTCATCGTTGAAGACTGGAGAAATCCTGGATGACTGGAGGATGGGAAATGTTGTACCGTTATCTGTATTTAAAAAGGGTTGAAAGGATAATCTGGGTAACTACAAACCTGTTAGTCTGATTTCAGTGGTAGGGAAACTGCTGGAGAGAATTCTGAGAGATCAAATCTATTAATGTTTGGATGGCCAGGGGAAATATAGGGAGAGCCACGGCTTGGTGCCAAAATGAAATTGATAGAACTTGATAGAATATTTTGAAAAGCTGACAAGGAGGGTGGATGAGGGTAAGCCAATTGATGTCATTTATATGGATTTCAGTAAAGTGTTTGACAAGGTTCAAGGTTGCTACAGAAGGTTAGGGTGCATGTGACAGGAACTAAAATTAGCCAACTCAATAAAGATCATTAACAATGATCAGAGTCAGACTGGTCGTAGAAGGTAATTTATCAGTCTAGAGGACCATGTCAATGGAGTGCCTCAGGATTCAGTACTAGAACCTTTGCCTTTTGTAATATAGGGTATACCTAGAAGGTAAGAGACTTTGAGGAGTAAGGGCCTAATATGAGCAATGGACTAAAGCAGGAAGGAACATTGTTTGACATGAATAAGCTGGGCCTGTGGGAGTGTTTCCATTCAATAAGATTCAATGAGTATGACTGAAACAAAAACGTAGAACAGGATAGCATTGTAAAGGCCATTTGCCAACCAATACCAGCTACTCAACATCAATCTAACCCCTCCCACTATCACAGCCCATTACCCTCCATTTTTCTTATATCAATGTGCCAATCTAAAAATCTTTTAAATGTCCCTAATGTACCAGCTACCACCACCAATATATACCAGGCACCAACCACTATTGTATTAAAAAACCTCCAGCATTTCCCCTGAACTTTCCTCCCTCACCTTAAACATGCCCTTTTGCAGTGACCATTTCCACCTTGTGAAAAATGTCAACTTTATTGTATATTATCACCCTACTAAGCTGCCTCTTATCCTTTGGGTCTAGCAGAATAATGTTTCAGCACTGAATGAAAGGACTAAATAGCCTGCTTTCTGTGCTGCAGTGTTCTATGGTTCTAAGGGGCAGACAGTCAATATTGGGGAAGCTGAAGTCACAAAATGACAGCCCTGTTATTTTTTCTCCCAGCTACTTATCTGTAATTCTCCTTTCCTGTTTCAGACCTCCACACATTCTGATCCATTAAGCAATATCTTCACAACAGTGTCCCTTTCTGCAACTGAGATATTATCCCTGATTAACAATGCCATTCCACCCTCTTACCACCCTCCCAATCCCTTTTGAAAGATTTACACCCCAGAACTTGCATCAGCCAATCCTGCCCTTGTACAATCCAGGTCTCCATAATGGCCTCAGTATCATAATGGCATGTCTTGATTCATGATCTAAGTTCGTCACTCTTATTTATAATATTTTTGCATTAAACATATTTCAACCATCCAACTGAATCACTGAATTAGAATTTATTGTCATGAACACGTCACAAAATTCATTGCTTTGCTGCACCATTACAGGTGCAAAAATGCTATAAATTGCAGTACTTTTTAAAAAAAAAATTAGTGCAAAAGAAAATGTGGTTCAGTCCATTCAGAAATCTGACAATGGAGGGAAGAAGGTTTTCTTGTACCATTGGGTGTTCTGTACCCACTCACTGCATTTATACCCCATTCACTGCCTATCCTTCCTCAGGCAATCTCACTGCACATTGGTTCTCCCTTTCTGCCCACTACTCCAGCATCCCACTGTTAACCTTGCTTACGAGCTAGTCAGTGGAATTATCCAGGAATTATTTTAATGAGCATTGCTTATTTCACATTGGAAATGTAACAACTTTAATTTTCTAGCAATTTTCTCAACTGTAATTTGGCCCAAGAACATTCAGAGCCAACAAAGTATGAGGTAATCATTGAAAAAGTGAAAGAAAAAAATTACAGAGCCAGATTCAACAAAGACGTCAATTGTGTGAAGATGCTTCTTTTGAATTATGTTGTTGGAGGAGTACCTGATAGCAGGTATATTTAGAGAACTTCCCTGATTCTCTTTGAACTGCATTATTCTTTGTGAAAGGATAGCAAGTCCTCTTTGATTCTCCATCAAAAGGACAGCACTACAGGGAGTGCATACTCCCATAGTACTACACTCGAGTTTTAGTCTTGATTGTATGCCCAGAGTTTTTGGAGTGGGTCTGGAACTCACAACATTCTGATAAATGTCCAAGGTTGTCATCAGTTTAGATCAATTTTGCTTTTATGAAATGTGGTGCTTTGTGAAGCAAAATGGCACTACACTAAAGTAAATACCAGCAATGCAAGAACAGCTGCCAAACAAAGATGCTGAAAAGTAGGTCTAAAAGTAGATCTAATCAGTGAACTAATCCACATCCTCAGGAAAAATAATACACTAAATTCTCAGTATTGATAATAAATCCTCAGCAGAGTTTTGGTTAAGACAATTTAACTCCCAGCATTGGTCATATTGATTTCCTCTAGAATTGAACCTGTGCAGAGTACCAGTGAGATTAGGCCTATCTAATTACAATGCTAGGGAGCCACTGAACTCACTCTTAAATAAAAGATTCTGGGGAAACTGAAATAAGGGAAAATTTCTCAGGTAAAAAGAGATAATTTGGCATATTTTTGACCACACCAGTTAAACCCAACCTACCCAGCTGAATTCCAACGCAAGATCCCTAGCCAATCAGGTTACAGCATTTAAGGGGACATCGAAGTTTATTTCAATGTGATAATGATTTCTGCCTCCACCATCCCTTCAGGCAGTTAGGTTTAACCCTGAAGGTTTTATTTCCATTGATCCTGTACACTTCAGTCCATCTACCCTCTACCCATGTCCATCATAATTAGACTATTGAACAATGCAGCACAGGAACAGGCCCTTCAGCCTACAAGTCTGTGCTGAACGTGATGTCTCTTTGGCTTGGCTTCGCGGACGAAGATTTATGGAGGGGGTAAAAGTCCACGTCAGCTGCAGGCTCGATTGTGGCTGACAAGTCCGATGTGGGACAGGCAGACACGGTTGCAGAGGTTGTAGGGGAAAATTGGTTGGTTGGGGTTGGGTGTTGGGTTTTTCCTCCTTTGTCTTTTGTCAGTAAGGTGGGCTCTGCGGTCTTCTTCAAAGGAGGTTGCTGCCCGCCGAACTGTGAGGCGCCAAGATACACGGTTTGAGGCGATATCAGCCCACTGGCGGTGGTCACTGTTGCAGACACCAAGAGATTTCTTTAGGCAGTCCTTGTACCTCTTCTTTGGTGCACCTCTGTCACGGTGGCCAGTGGAGAGCTCGCCATATAACACGATCTTGGGAAGGCGATGGTCCTCCATTCTGGAGACGTGACCCACCCAGCGCAGCTGGATCTTCAGCAGCGTGAACTCGATGCTGTCGGCCTTTGCCATCTCGAGTACTTCGATGTTAGGGATGAAGTTGCTCCAATGAATTTTGAGGATGGAGCGGAGACAACGCTGGTGGAAGCGTTCTAGGAGCCGTAGGTGATGCCGGTAGAGGACCCATGATTGGGAGCCGAACAGGAGTGTGGGTATGACAACGGCTCTGTATACCCTAATCTTTGTGAGGTTTTTCAGTTGGTTGTTTTTCCAGACTCTTTTGTGTAGTCTTCCAAAGGCGCTATTTGCCTTGGAGAGTCTGTTGTCTATCTCATTGTCAATCCTTGCATCTGATGAAATGGTGCAGCCGAGATAGGTAAACTGGTTGACCATTTTGAGTTTTGTGTGCCCGATGGAGATGTGGGGGGGGCTGGTAGTCATGGTGGGGAGCTGGCTGATGGAGGACCTCAGTTTTCTTCAGGCTGACTTCCAGGCCAAACATTTTGGCAGTTTCCGCAAAACAGGACGTCAAGCACTGAAGAGCTGGCTCTGAATGGGCAACTAAAGCGGCATCGTCTGCAAAGAGTAGTTCACGGACAAGTTTCTCTTGTGTCTTGGTGTGAGCTTGCAGGTGCCTCTGATTGAAGAGACTGCCATCCGTGCGGTACCAGATGTAAACAGCGTCTTCATTGTTGAGGTCTTTCATGGCTTGGTTCAGCATCATGCTGAAGAAGATTGAAAAGAGGGTTGGTGCAAGAACACAGCCTTGCTTCACGACATTGTTAATGGAGAAGGGTTCAGAGAGCTCATTGCTGCATCTGACCCGACCTTGTTGGTTTTCGTGCAGTTGGATAATCATGTTGAGGAACTTTGGGGGGCATCCGATGCGCTCTAGTATTTGCCAAAGCCCTTTCCTGCTCACGGTGTCGAAGGCTTTGGTGAGGTCAACAAAGATGATGTAGAGTCCTTTGTTTTGTTCTCTGCACTTTTCTTGGAGCTGTCTGAGGGTAAAGACCATGTCAGTAGTTCCTCTGTTTGCGCGAAAGCCGCATTGTGATTCTGGGAGAATATTCTCGGCGACACTAGGTATTATTCTATTCAGGAGAATCCTAGCGAAGATTTTGCCTGCAATGGAGAGCAGCGTGATTCCCCTGTAGTTTGAGCAGTCTGATTTCTCGCCTTTGTTTTTGTACAGGGTGATGATGATAGCATCACGAAGGTCCTGAGGCAGTTTTCCTTGGTCCCAACAAAGCTTGAAAAACTCATGCAGTTTGACATGCAGAGTTTTGCCGCCAGCCTTCCAGACCTCTGGGGGGGGGGATTCCATCCATACCTGCTGCTTTGCCACTTTTCAGTTGTTCAATTGCCTTATATGTCTCATCCTGGGTGAGGACCTCATCCAGCTCTAGCCTTAGGGGCTGTTGAGGGAGCTGGAGCAGGGCGGAATCTTGGACTGAGCGGTTGGCACTGAAAAGAGATTGGAAGTGTTCTGACCATCGGTTGAGGATGGATGTCTAAATCCAACTAAAACTGCAGTTTTCACCTGATCAATATTTCTCCATTCCTTTTGTATACCCAAGAAACCTCAAATGCTACTATTCAGGGCACCCAACACTGAGTAAAATATTTACTTTTCACATTGCTCTTAAACAATCTTTTATGAACATCTCTAAAGCCAGTATATCGTTTTAGTGGCACAATTAACATAACGGTTAGCATAATGCTATTACAGTAGCAGCAATCAGGTCCGCTGCTGTCTGAAAACCATTTGTACATTCTTCCCATGTCTGCATGGGTTTTTATCTGGGTGCTCGGTTTGCTCCCACCCTCCAAAACGTACAGGATTGTAGATTAATTTGGGTGTAATTGGATGACACAAATGGCCAGAATCAGCTTTTACCGTGTTGTAAATAACAGAAATTCTTAAGTGACCAAACTTGTGCTCTGTTCTCTAGGTGTGACTGCATCAACACCCGGTATAATTGGAACAATACTTTCTTATTTCTAAACTCTTGTTATAAAGACCAATTTGCCACTTTCCTTCCTAACTTCTTCCTGATCAGCCTGCTTAGTTTTTGTTTTGTATTCAGACAAAAGAACAACTAGCTAACTCAGCAATCACTCTCAATTTAGAAAATATCTACTTAAGAATGGATTCTAAAAAAATTCCCACCATCAAAGTTAAGATGGTTGATCTGTAATCAATTGATTTAACCAATCTTCCTTTTTTTAAAAAAGGAATGGAAATAATCTCTAACCCTCTAGCATCACCACCGTTGCTAGGGAGGATGGAAACATTATAGTCAATACCTGAGCCATTTACTCCCTTAATTCTTTAGCAGCCAAAAAATACATCTTCTGTGCTTGGTAATGTATCCTTTGTAAAGATGATTAAAGCCCTTAATATCTTCTCTTTTACCTAGTTTATGAACTTCACACTCATCCACTATAATTACAACATAAACATCATTATTTCAGTTTTGTGCCCCATTCCCACACCAACATATCTGTCCATGGCCTCATGCACTGCCAAACTGAAGCCACTTACAAATTGGAGGAACAACACCTACTATTCTTCTGGCCACTCTCAAATGGTAACAAGTTCCCTGGTTTCCATTCACCCCCTCCCCAGTTTCTCTCTTTTCCTATCACTCAATCTCCTTTCCTTCAGTTCCCCATCCCCTTCACTGTGTATACAAGCAGTTATTACCCCTCCCCGTATCACTTCTCAGAATTTTTTTTCTTTTGCTTCTCACTCTTATCACCCTATAACCTCTTGCCTTTTGGTCTATGCTCCTCTCCCTGCTTCCCTCCTCTCCTTTTCTTTTTATTCAGGTGCTGCTGTGAGTGGGGGAGAACAGATTCAATGGGTCTCAAAAGCAAGAACTCGGAGCATAGTCTGACATTAAATGACTATTTACAGAAGATGCATAGGAAGATCACAACAGGGATAACACACACACAAATGAACTAGAGTACACAATGCGGTTACATACAACACAATAACCACTACCCCTTGACTCAGTGCAGGCATACCTTACCAATCAATTTCTCCACTGCCATTCCACAGTACTCAGCCTGGAGTGGAGCAGAATGGTCCAACAGAGATGGCAAAAAGAGAGAGATGTGAGAGCACATGGCACCCTTTATAGTGCTGGAGAGTCCAACCCAGGTAATCCACAGGGATCCAATGGCTCAATCCAATTAATGACAAAGGCCAATGGCCCAAGGCCAAGTATAAAAGGTACTTAAGGGGGCCAATGGTCAGCTCTGCACTGATGGGTAGGGCGGTGACAAACCTTGGTGTGGCTTCCAACCAGTTAATGGGCAGTGCTGTCTCATGACAGCTATGACCCTCCACAATGCAATCCACCTTTTGGAAGCCATACCACTCACCAATCATTACGCAAAATGCAGTCAAAAGAAAATTAATACACCCTTATACAAGCAGACAATATCTTAACCTTAGCAAAAACTGATTACAAACTATTTTTAACCTTAAAACTATCTGCTAATATACACCATACTAATGAAGGGCAGATGTGCTCTGGATAATCTGGCAACCACAACATAATATACAGAAGCCAGTAACGATGAGAATTAGATGATACAGTGGATGACAGTTGCCCACCATCCCCTCAGAGAACCCAACGGCCCCCACTAACCCCGATGGGGTAGGTGTTTCAAGAACTGATATTTCCCTCCCTACAATTTGACCTCCACATGAGTCCTGACTGTCAAGGTCATTCCACAGCCGGTGAGCAGATCTAAGGAATGCTGGAGCAGGCTGCCAAATGAGCACAGTTTCAACTTTTCAGGTGGTCATGCGACTGCAGGTGAGACTGGTAGGCCACGTGCTCCAGTGACCACTGCTGATGGTGCTTCTAAGCTGGGGGCTCTCTGAATCTTGGATGGGTCTCACTGGATTTGCGGCCACCATGCCTACCCATGGCTCCCTGAAAGTTGGTATGGTTGCTGCTTTCCAGCAATCACAGTACTCTACATCCACTCAGCAGACAACCTTGGAGAGCACCCAGCAGACTACAGCTGCTGGGATAAGAGGGCAATTATGGATGAGGAGAGGTTTTGGATGATAGCCTTTCCCTGGTATGGAACAGCCCCTGTGAGTAAATAAAGCTCACTGTTTGTTGATAACATATGTTCAGCCTGATTCTCTTTGAAACCATCGAACTTATTTAGAACACATTTGGCACTACAAGTAGTGTTCAAGAAGTTTCAACTGGACCCATGCAGTGGCCATGATTTTGGACAGTACTAAGCAATTTAACCTTTCCCCGTAAGCATCACGTGCATGTAGGCTCCATGTTGTTTGAGTGTGTCCCGTGGCACGCCCTTACTGAGAGGTGGTCAGGTGGAGCAAACTGTGGTCAGGTGGATCGTCGAATCTCCTGGCTGGAAAAGGGGCACTGAGAAGAGAGAAGGTTTGTAGCACATTTCCTGAGAAAACGATTTTGTGCATGGGGACTCCCTTTGTGTGTGTGTGTGTGTGTGTGTGTGTGTGTGTGTGTGTGTGTGTGTGTGTGTGTGTGTGTGTGTGTGTGTGTATGTTCCGTGGCATGCCCTTACTGAGAGGTGGTCAGATGGAGTGTGGTGGAACACTGTATTGCAGTCATTGCTCTGGTTGGCCCGCACTGATACTGTAACTCCTCCTCCTCCAGGATCCCTAATAAAGATGGTATTGCCCAGTTCCCTCCCTCAGTACTGCCTTGGAATCATGTAAAATATGACCGTGTTTATAGTGATTAAAGCCTATTAATCTCAAATTCTGGCCTGATGGATCTAATTGATGGGACCACACCTTGGTCAGATGGAATGGTCTGTGGGACTCTGGGAGGGGAAACTGTCCAGCTTTGTGGGTTTTGATATTCCTGTGTTGGGAAGGTAATGATCACCAGCCAACATCGCCCCACATCAGTAACAGCACATGCCCAGCTTCCCATTGGGGTGGGTAGTAGCCTATTGGGGGGGGGTGGGGTCTTCCTGTGCACAATCTGACGAATACAAAGTCCCGACTCTCAGAGTGAGTCCCCAAACTGTCAGCGGGTCTTGGAAATGTTTGCGCTGATGTACACCCAGCACTGCTCCAAGTAATCAGTAGGAGTGTGAACAGGAACAGTATCCAGGCACAAGGGGATCTGCAACTCACAGCCTAGTGAAAGTGGGTGCTCCCTTGGGGCTAAATGTTATATCCTGGATGCGCAGCTGATGGGCTGAACACTGGCTATCCAAGGGACAGTGCAGTGCCTGCTATCTGGGATGCATGCCACCATATACCCCTTAAATCCACATTATGCGATGTGGGCACCTGGATGAATGGCCACCGTGGTGGAAATGCTGGCCAATGAAGTGGCTGTAGCACTTCAGAATAAGTAGGAGTCAGGATGACCTTGGACTACCTGCATGCAGATGGAGGTGGTACTGGTGCTGTTGTTGTTATGAAGTGGGACCCTTACATTCCAGGCCGGTCGGGGAATACCACTCACTTGCCACAAATGAGAGTCGGTGAACAAATTAAAAAACCCAGGGGCCAGACCTATAGTCACAACTCCCCATGGGGAAGCTGGTGGACCTCTGCGCTGGGTGGGAAGTTGGCAGGCCATCAGTGGGTATGGGCTGTGTGTAAATAGATAAGTCTGCAGGGTATTGGCATGGTGTGGTGACTTTCAAAGGATGGAATGTAATGTGGATTGTGAAGGGTCATGTGGCCTCTCCATCTGGAACCTGGTGGGAGTGTAGATTGGGAGAATAATGTGGCCTCTCTGTCTGGAATCTAATGGGAATGTGGATTGCGAAGAGTCATGTGACATATTTGGCTGGAGCCCAGTCAGAAGTCACCTCACTTGCCACTCAAGGGTTAGATCCACCCACCGGTGAGGCTGACGCACAATTGGTCCTCGCAAGACACGTGGACAGGTCTTGCACTGAAAATGCCAACCAGGTGCAGTCTCTGCCCTCTCTCTCTTTTGTTTGCTGCTACTGCACTGAACTCCAGGCTGCAGGCCATGGGCAGCTCCAGAGGGCCGAATGCAATGGGCCCGCGCTGGACCCTGAGCCATGGGCGATGTTAGGTTCATTTGATATACATTCATGGATCACTTAACATCCACCAAAAGTTCTGTGAAGTAGGACATTATGTGATGTGGACATTGTGAGAATACCATATTATATACTTAGCAAAGTTATATGGGATGCTGTAGAGTACCTGTATTGACCTGTAATATTTTCGAAAGAAAATTGAACAGAAAGATAATGCTACAGCACTCAAGAGATGTGCAATACACAAGATTGGATGCTGCTGTCTACAAGATGAAGCATACACTATTACACGGTAAACTTTTTATTTGTAAGTAGGGAACATTGACATTAAAATAACGATAGAAAGTATAGTACAGTATATACATAAGTGTTTATTATGAAAATCAAGACATATGTATTATAGGTATATATGTACTGTACGCCTGGCAGCGCAATTGCTTTGTATACAAGACACATGAGATACAGATGTTGCATGTGAGAAGATGTTGCGTTTGTTACATCCTGCTACACCCACTATGTCCCGTTCTCAGATCAGGATTTCTGAACTCTATTATAACCTTATGGGACCATGGGTGTATATGCAGTGGGACATTGCCTGAATGGATGATATGCAGCGCATGACTGTACTTGTTAGTTGTGGTTAATTTACAGTTCATTAGTGTGCTGTGCCTGCTTGAGATAGAGAGAAATGGCACTGTGTGTTTAATCCTCGTGTTCCTGATTGGGAGTTGAGAATGTTTAGTAGTGATTTATTTGCACTTGATGTGCATTATTCTGGGTTAGTCTTTGGTGAATTCCCTTGTGTATAAATAAAGCCCACCGTTTGTTGGTAACACATGTCCCACTTTGAACCCACCGAACCTATTCTTGAGGATAACAGGTGCCTGCCTGGTTTTTGCTCGTACCTTGATGAAGGGCTCAGGCCCAAAACGTTGGTTCTACATCGTTGCTTCCAAATGCTGAGTTTCTCCAGCATTTTTGTGTATTAAATTACAATTACAGTATCTGCACACTTTCTTGTATAAGCATCATCCTCTTTTGTGAAGGCAGCTGCAAAAATATTTATTGACCTCCTCCCATTTCTTTAGTTTCCTTCCTGCTCTTGAAGTACTTGCAGAAATCTTTGTATTATCTTTGATTTCAGTTGCACATCTTTTGAGCCCTCCTCGTTGTTTTCTTAATTTCCCCTTTAATTTCACGCCTGCACTTCCTGTACTCTTCCAAGTCTCCTGGTGTGATAAGCTCTGCTTTGTGACATGTACAATCACGATCTTTGCTCATATTATTACTTTCCAGGTTTCTATATAACTGGGAATGGTACTGCCGCTTGTGATGACTGACTCATAGTGTTAGAAATTAAAGTACCTTTAAAGAAATTGCTCGAGACAAAAATTGAGAACAAAGAACATTTATTACTACAACAATGCAAAGTTGGGTGCTTCCCCTTACCCTGGGAATACACACACATACTGGGGCTCACCCAACTTTTATACAGTCAATTTCAGTATCAGAATACCCTCCCCCTTACATTCTTCTGCCCCCTGGATGGGTTTGGCAGAGGCAATCCTTCCTGCCTACGTGCAGTTTCAGTACACTTGGAGGACCAGGGGGTATCCTGTGGGTGTCCCATCATGTCATTGTCCTTATTCACACCTTCCTGATTCTCGGGGCTACAATCTCTTGGTATGCGGAGTTGACTCATTCTATCTAGGGTTGGCTAATTTCATATGTATAAATCTGTGTATGGATAGCTAATTAGATATGTAGGACTTGGTACTTCTATCCAGGGCTAGGAGACCTTTATCTGATCCAGACTACCTCAACTTCCTACATTCTATTGTACCTTACCATTCCTTTTCTTAGTCTTATGGTGGCTCTTGTCACACAGAAGATTCTTATGTTAATCGTGCTGACTCTGCTTTCCTGCATCCTATTCCCCAAGCTTATCCTGTTTGTACTGGTTACAGCCATTAACTGATGAATTTCAGTTTCTTCCATGTTCATAATTTTAGATCAATTTTCCCATCTCTCACAATAGTGACCCAAGAAAATTATCCCAGCTGATTTACTACGTGCAAACTTGGGGGAAAAAATGCACCTGTCAAACCAGGTTTCGGGATGGTTTAGAAGAGGCATGAAATAACTACTTCAAACTATATCGGTCAAAAGGAGTAAAGCTCATTTTCATTTATAGCTGATTTTGGAGACAAAGATACTTCTTGTACCTTGAGATGTCTTTACAGTGAGGAAGAAGTGTTTGAGTTAACTGCCTGGAAAAACATTGCAGGGAGTAGAAAATAAACACAGTATGTTGGCAGCTTCACCTCCCAACCCACTTCCAAAATGCAAATAACTTTAAATGAATTTCTGGGCACCATTTCTCAAGGCAATAATGTTCAGTAGATAGTGTCTTTAACCTGGCAGTAATAGCTCACTGACAAAAGGCAAAGGAGGAAAAACCCAACACCCAACCCCAACCCACCAATTTTCCCCTGCAGCCGCTGCAACCGTGTCTGCCTGTCCCGCACTTGTCAGCCACAAACGAGCCTGCAGCTGACGTGGACTTTTACCCCCTCCATAAATCTTCGTCCGCGAAGCCAAGCCAAAGAAAAGAAGAATAGCTCAAGCACTACGTTATTCACCAGGGAGAAGGAGTTTGAAGGCAGTGAGGTCAGCGTAGAACAGGGAAATATGCTGGATCACGTTGAGCCTAAGAAAGAGATAATGTTGGAACTTCTGAAAAATATCAGGATAAATAAGAGCTGGATGCAGTATACCCAAGTTTTGCTGAAAGCCAGCAAAGAGATTGCTGGAGTATTGATGATTATCTTTGTGCCTTCCCTGGCCACAGGAGGATTGGAGGATGGGAAATGTTGTTTTGTTTTTCAAGAAAGTCGATCAGGAGTATCCAAGGAATTAAACATCAGTGAGTCTTATGTCAGTGTTGGGCAAACTATTGTAGAGGATTCTTAGGGACAGGATTTACAACTACAATGCAACTCTGGGACTGGGCCTATGTCGGATAAATGTGTTAGAAACCGAAGTACCTTTAAAGAAATTGCTCGAGACAAATATTGAGAACAAAGAACATTTATTACAACAACAATGCAAAGTTGGGTGCTTCCCCTCACCCTGGGAATACACACCTACACTGGGGCTCACCCAACTTTTATACAGTAAATTTCAGTATCAGAATACCCTCCCCCTTACATTCTTCTGCCCCCTGGATGGGTTTGGCAGAGGCAATCCTTCCTGCCTACGTGCAGTTTCAGTATACTTGGAGGACCAGGGGGTATCCTGTCGGTGTCTTCTCATGCCATTATTCCCATTGTCCTTATTCACAACCTTGCCCTTGTCCCCATTCACACCTTCCCGACTCTCAGAGCTTCAGTCCCTTCATATGCAGGGTTCGTTAATCTTGTCTAGGGTTTACTAGTTAAATATGCATACTTGAAAAATCTGTGTATGGCTTACTAATTATATATGTATAACTTGCTAATACAGTCTAAGGTTTTCTAACTACTTATGCAAGCCTTGCTAATTCTATCTGGGGCTTGGTGACCCTTATCTCGTTCAGACTAACTCTACTTCTATTCTCAATTGTCTGTCCTTATCTCCTTCATTCAGTGAACTTGCTGCTGTAGGAGATTCTTATCTTACTCAGACAGTGTCAGCTTCCTGCCTTCTAATATCCATGTCTCATGTTGGTTGTATTGGCTTCATTCATTTACCTATGTTTCTATTTTATTTTCTTCATGTTCATATTGCAATATCAGTTTTTCTCATCTCTCACAAATGTATTTTTCAGAGCACAGGTAATTTTTTGAAAACAGCCCAACAACAACAGCAAATCACTTGTAGCAGTGTTTGAACAACAAAACAAACAACAAAGGAAGGGAAAACAGGGGTCTTCTTCTTTGGCTTGGCTTCGCGGATGAAGATTTATGGAGGGGGTAAAAGTCCACGTCAGCTGCAGGCTCGTTTGTGGCTGACAAGTCCGATGCGGGACAGGCAGACACGGTTGCAGCGGCTGCAGGGGAAAATTGGTTGGTTGGGGTTGGGTGTTGGGTTTTTCCTCCTTTGCCTTTTGTCAGTGAGGTGGACTCTGTGGTCTTCTTCAAAGGAGGTTGCTGCCCGCCAAACTGTGAGGCGCCAAGATGCACGGTTTGAGGCGATATCAGCCCACTGGCGGTGGTCAATGTGGGAGGGACCAAGAGATTTCTTTATGCAGTCCTTGTACCTTTTCTTTGGTGCACCTCTGACACAGTGGCCAGTGGAGAGCTCGCCATATAACACGATCTTGGGAAGGCGATGGTCCTCCATTCTGGAGACGTGACCCACCCAGCGCAGCTGGATCTTCAGCAGCGTGGTCTCGATGCTGTCGACCTCTGCCATCTCGAGTACTTCGACGTTAGGGATGAAAGCGCTCAATGAATGTTGAGGATGGAGCGGAGACAACGCTGGTGGAAGCGTTCTAGGAGCCGTAGTTGATGCCGGTAGAGGACCCATGATTCGGAGCCGAACAGGAGTGTGGGTATGACAACGGCTCTGTATACGCTTATCTTTGTGAGGTTTTTCAGTTGGTTGTTTTTCCAGACTCTTTTGTGTAGTCTTCCAAAGGCGCTATTTGCCTTGGCGAGTCTGTTGTCTATCTCATTGTCGATCCTTGCATCTGATGAAGAAATGGTGCAGCCGAGATAGGTAAACTGGTTGACCGTTTTGAGTTTTGTGTGCCCGATGGAGATGTGGGGGGGCTGGTAGTCATGGTGGGGAGCTGGCTGATGGAGGACCTCAGTTTTCTTCAGGCTGACTTCCAGGCCAAACATTTTGGCAGTTTCCGCAAAACAGGACATCAAGCGCTGAAGAGCTGGCTCTGAATGGGCAACTAAAGCAGCATCGTCTGCAAAGAGTAGTTCACGGACAAGTTTCTCTTGTGTCTTGGTGTGAGCTTGCAGGCGCCTCAAATTGAAGAGACTGCCATCCGTGCGGTACCAGATGTAAACAGCGTCTTCATTGTTGAGGTCTTTCATGGCTTGGTTCAGCATCATGCTGAAGAAGATTGAAAAGAGGGTTGGTGCGAGAACACAGCCTTGCTTCACGCCATTGTTAATGGAGAAGGGTTCAGAGACCTCATTGCTGTATCTGACCCGATCTTGTTGGTTTTCGTGCAGTTGGATAATCATGTTGAGGAACTTTGGGGGGCATCCGATGCGCTCTAGTATTTGCCAAAGCCCTTTCCTGCTCACGGTGTCGAAGGCTTTGGTGAGGTCAACAAAGGTGATGTAGAGTCCTTTGTTTTGTTCTCTGCACTTTTCTTGGAGCTGTCTGAAGGCAAAGACCATGTCAGTAGTTCCTCTGTTTGCGTGAAAGCCGCACTGTGATTCTGGGAGAATATTCTCGGTGACACTAGGTATTATTCTATTTAGGAGAATCCTAGCGAAGATTTTGCCTGCAATGGAGAGCAGCGTGATTCCCCTGTAGTTTGAGCAGTCTGATTTCTCGCCTTTGTTTTTGTACAGGGTGATGATGGTGGCATAGGGGTAAATGAAAAAAAAAAACACACACAAATGCTGAAGAAACTCAACAGGTCAAACAGGGCCTTTATGTAGCAAAGTTAAAGATACATCAGTAACGTTTCGGGCTTGAGCCCTTCATCAAGGTGTGGGGGAACATGAGAGATGTCCGAATAAAAGGGGGAGGGGTGGTGGTGATAGCGGGAGATGATAGGTGGGGGGGATCCTAGGATGGGTGGAGAGAGAAAGGAAGTAGGAACTGGAATAACTAGTTAAAGGAGGGGAGGGTGGGGGGGTGAAAGGCAAGCTGAGTAGTGGAATGCAGTGAACTCAATGTTCATGCCCTGGGGTTGGAGAGTGCCCAGACAAAAAATGAGATTTTGTTCCTCCAATCTGTGGGTGGTCAGGGTAGGGTGAAAGGCCATGGACAGACAGTGAGCTTGAGAGTGTGACTCAGAATTGAAATGGTTGGCTACAGGGAGGTCATTTTTGTTGCAGACGGAGAGGGTTGCTGGGCGAAGCAATCTCCTAATCTGCGACCGGTCTCTCCAATGTAGAGAAGGCGACAGAGGGTGCACCGGAGGCAATAAATGAGTTCTTTGGAGGTACAGGGGAAGTATTGCTTCACCTGAAAGGTCTGGAACTTCAGACCATGGTGAGGGAGGAGGTGTGGGTGCAAGTATCACACCTCCTATGACCATAGTGGAAGGTGCTCGGGGGGGGGTGGTGGGGGGCGATGGGTGGGGAGGGAAGAGTGCACAAGGGAGTCACGGAGGGAGTGGTCCCTACAGAAGGCTGAGAGGGGAGGAGAAGGAAAAATGTGTCTCGTGGTGGGTTCTGTAGTAAGTGCCGGAAATTCCAGCAGATAATGTGTTGGATGCGGAGGCTGGTGTTAACAAGGGGGATTCTGTGTTTATTGTTTCTAGGGGCGGGGGAGCTCGGACAGATGAGCGGGGAATGGAGGAGATGCGGGTGAGGGCCAAGTTAATAGTGGTGGAGGGGAAGCCACGTTTGTGGAAGAAAGCAGACATTTCAGAGATACTGGACTGGAAGACATCATCTTGGGAGCAGATGCGGTGGAGACAGAGAAATTGAGAGAAGGGGATGGAGTCCTTGTAGGGGACAGTGTGAGGGTGGGTAGTACAGGTAGTTGTGGGAGTTAGAGGGTTTGTAATAAATGTCTGTCTCCTGAGATGGAAGGCTTTTTAAGCTTAAAATAATGTTTAATTTTCACCAAAAAAATGCCGGCCACCACCAATCATCGACATCTCCCCATAGGCCCAACTCCTACCAAGAGCCTGAGGTTCCCACTCCTGCTCAGGAGCTTGAGGTCCCTGCTGCTATCAGGAGCCCAAGGTCTGTGCTCTTGCCGGGAGCTGAGGCCCACACTGCTGCTGAGACCTCAAGGTCCATGCTACCACCAGCAGCCCAACATCCCCAGTCAGTTTGGGTCTGAAAAAAATTCTGGAAAATTAGGATTTCTGATTTGTTTTGGATATCCTCATTTATCCAAAGGTTAAAAAAAATTCAGATAAATGAAGATTTTGGAGAATCCGATTTCAGATGATCGGAGTTGTACTGTATTTGGAGGATGAGAGTCATATTATGAACAGCCAGTATGGTTTTGTGAATATTATGAGCTTAATTTAGTTTTTTGAAGAGGTAACAAAAGAAACTGATGAAAGTAGGGTGATGGATGTGGTGTTTATGGATTTGAGTAAGGTATGTAGTGACTGTTTTCAATAATCGCTTGTAGGAATTAGAATGTGGTTATTGTCTGTGACACATTCAAACAAATCTGTACTAAAGTTGAGTTGAGTTTTCCATGGGTTATTTGACATTATTATCAGTTGCTATACATTGTTACAAGCCATAAAAACTTTGTTAGACAATGATTAAACATTATTAAATTATGAATAAATTATGGTTAAATAGTCAATAAAAGTTGTCAGAACATTCTAGATCCCTTACCAATTCATAGAACGAAGAAACTAAAAACTAACTGACCTGGTTATCTCTCTCAGGCAACCTATGACCTTCAAAATGGCTGTTGATGGCATGAAAAATATTTAAAAATTGCTTGAAAGCCACAAAACAGAATTTGCTTGTAAGAAATATATTTTAACCTTTACAAGTTGTAGATGGTATGAGGTATTACACCACTGTAATAACTCTATGTACTGGCCTGAACCGTCCCTTCCTTCCCTCTGACCCCTCCCAGGAGATTCCCTAATAAAGGTCCCAACCCAAGACCTTGACCCCAGATCACTTCCTGCTCGGATCCAGGCCAGATGCTCTCTGAGCCCCAGCTAACGGCTAAGCTAATAAAAGCCTTTTTACTCTGATCTACTGCCTCATGGAGTCACTTGATTGCCCATCAAAGGTGTTTGACAGGTACCTCATGGCAGGCTCATCCATGAGGTCATGAGGTGTGGGATCCATAGAAACTTGGCTGCATGGATTCAGAATTGGCTTGTCCACAGAAGTAAAAGTGTGGTAGTAGGTGGAATGTATTCTGCCTGGAGGTCTGTTACTAGTGGTGTTTGCAGGCATCTGTTCTAGGACCCCTGCTCTTTGTGATTTTTGTTAATTGAACAAGGAAGTGGAGGTGTGTATTAGTAAGTTTGCAGATGACACAAAGGCTGGAGGTATTGTGTGGCAAGTTGTCATATTTTAACACATTTTATTCTTCTACCTGCTGTGCTGCGTAGACGTTGATTTGCCTGGATTTGCCTGTTTTCTGTGGTACAAGTGACAATAAACAATGAACAAAATAAGGAAGGAGTGGTGGGGAGGATGAAGAAGAGGAGACCAGAGCATATGGCATGGCTGTAAATGGAGGTGCAATTAAACTCAGGGATGGTCAAAGGACCAGTGCAGGAGCAGTGCAATAAAGCTTGTGGGGTGGGGAGAACACAGAGGGTGGGAAGGTTGAGACCACGAAGGAATGAGAGAACAAGAATGGTGATGTTTAAACAGAGGTATTGTGTGAGCAGTAATTAATGTAGGTGAACAAGCTCAGAGGTGGTAGGTGAAGAGTACAAGGTGCCAGATTGTACATGGACAATAACAAAATAAACTTTTCAAAATGGCTTAAAACAAAAAGCAACTCTCCAAGAGCATCCAGTTTGGAACAACTACAGACTGATATTTGTCTCTTAATTTTCCAAATCATTTAAAAGGGTTTAATAAATATTTAACCCATCTGCTGAGGATGATGTGTTTGGTCATTCCTCTTGTGGCATAATTCCAAACCCTGGAAAATCTTTGTGAGATTCTATTTGCCTTGGTTACAAACTGAAGGATATTCCAGGATCCTGCAAAATGTAACTTTTTTAAAAAAGAAAATAGTCAAAGGCAGACGTATTATTTTCTCTTACATTCTTCAGTGGTGTGATAACAGACTCCCGCTACATCATTCAACATGCCCAAACTGAGATCAAAATCCAAGGAGAGGTTTATCAGACAGAAGCCTACAGTAAATGGGAACATCTCCTCTGTATCATTTAGTAAGAGAGGCCATAATCCTCTCAGGTTCTTTCATTTATTGTTGCAGCCAGCTGAGTCATGAATCAGCTCTGTCAAAGATGAGATTATATTTATTAAATGATGTTGATTTACTGCAAGTGTTACCACATGATGATCAGTTCAAAAGGATTGCATACCAAATATGGATCGCATTAAAAATTGTAAGATATAAAGTAATCCATATGATGGTTTCAGTTACTATCTTTCAAACACCATTCCCCAGTGCATCCACTGAACAAGATTATTCCACTTTTCAGGGTTAATTTTGGTAGGCTGAGAATATCGGGCTTCTCAAAAGTGAGAGGGCAGGCAGGAAAGAGTCAGCAGCTGGTAAGATGCCGGGCATTTCCAAAATGGGCCTGGTGTCAATCAGCGGCCCAGAGAGGGCAAATCCTCACCTTTCACAATGTGTGGCAGTCAGCCAGCAAAGTGGAACGATGATTAGGCTTTTGCAGAGTCCAGGCTCTGTTATTCTGATTTAATTGTAATTTAAAGATACTGGACATGGACAGGCCCT
The DNA here is from genome assembly GCF_036971445.1 of Narcine bancroftii. NCBI lineage: Eukaryota > Metazoa > Chordata > Chondrichthyes > Torpediniformes > Narcinidae > Narcine > Narcine bancroftii. The sequence continues at coordinate 85,941,830 of NC_091472.1, read as the reverse complement.
TTCAGCCCACGCTGCCCAAAGACACCCTCATAATCAATGAACTTACTGACTCCTTACATCTTTGGAAAGTGGGAGAGAACCAGAGCAGTCAAAGGAAACCCACACAGACCCGTGGAGAAAGTACAAACACCTTACAGACAGCGCCAGATTTGAATCCAGGTCGTTGGCTCTGGAATAGCTTTGCACTAACCGATATGCTAACGATGTAAATGCAATGAAATTTTAGATTTAGATTTATCGCATGACAGCACAGTGCAGGCCCTACAGCCTACAATGTTGTTCTGATCTCTGTAAACAATCCAATTATTGCCCACCTCTCTCCCTCTACTTTTCTCACATCCCTGATCTAAGAGTCTTTTTAATATCCTCTTGCACCAGCCTCCAAAAATGGATTTTGTCTATATTCTAGTGATGAAAAACAAAATTGTTGCTCCATATAATGCAATCCTCTAAGCTGCTTTGTGTTCCTTTCCATTTTGTCCAGAAATATACAGAGTATACTTAAAAGAAAAAAAAACACACCCTTCATGAAGTGATAGAATAAATAACATTATGTGACAGCACCACAGGCTCTGTGTCAGGAGTTGGTGTCACTAACTTCAAGCAAAGTTGACAGTGAAGCAAGAAACCGAAACTCCAAAAAAAAGACTCAAAGCCACAGTTCTTTGTGCGGGAGGATGTATTTGTTTTGGAATGATTTTACAACTTACTTTAAAAAGCAAAATGCCAACAATAAGTTGAATTGAGGAGAAAACGCAGTTGATAAAAGTATTCAAAAACCAATAATCATCTATAAACAGACAAAATTATCCAACAAAGGCTTGGCCTGGATGGGTACGCAGGAACTAATATTTTTTTTTGTAATATGTTGTGGTTATTGTGAAGATCAGAGATAAGCCAACTGTGGAAGGTTCAATGAGTCCTTCCCAGTCTCCTCAATGTGATCTGTCATCTCAAATCTCAACCCTGCACTATTGTGCATCTCCAAACATGCATTAACTCTGATGGCTCCCATGGCCACTAAACACAGCCACCTTTGAGAGGAGGCTGCAGGTTTCTTCATTTGATAGGCTGGCAAACTTGTCAATCAAGCTGACCATCAGGGACAGAGTAGCAAGAGGAAAGAATATACAAGTAACCATGGTTTGTCGACTCCCTAGTATTGGAGGAAGCTAGGACTGCCAGATTTCCCCAACAATCACTCCTCTTCACAGGGCCACACTTCATAAATATCAGACCCTTGCTTCACTAAATACTCAGTGTACTGATATGTTTTCCTCCATTGTACAGCCCCTACCAGTTACTGTATATATAAGATTGGCCCGCCCACTAATGACTCCTCCCCTTTTATCCCTGGCCATAAAGGTCACGTTACATCCCCCTTTCTGGCAGTCCTGTACCTGGATCTGGCCCAGCCAAAGTCTTGTATGCATTAAACCCTATTGTTCCTGCAGCCTATAGCTCTGTGGTGTTACGAACCCAAAGGACCCCAAAACCCAGCAGCAATACATATTCACCATGACAAGTAGTTAACAAAAGTTGTTTTTAATTATCTTTAAACATGAAAACAGAATCATATTTCAACTTATTGCAATTAATTTAACTACCCAACTTAACCCCCTTCTAATTCTAAGCACACGTGTATGTAATGTGTGTGCAAATTTAAGAAAAGTTCTTTGGTTCACAGTTCAATTCTTCCAAGTTCACTGGTTGCCGGCAATTCTTATAATGCACACAGAATTTAACATGTATAAAGTTCACCAGGCTTTGGTGCTCGAAAGGTAAATGTTTACCGCTCAAGAAGGTTCTTGTAGGTTTGCAGAGAGAGAGATGTATTGTTCCAGGATTTCCACAACTGAGGTACCACCATTAGTCACCTCAATGTCTTGCTGATGAAACTTGCCCCATCAGGGTTCTTCAGGTGATAACATCTTTTTTTCAGAGTTCCTTTCTGTTCCCCTTATTCCGAGAGAAACATCAGACAGATAGCACTTCCAGTCATCCGCCACTCTGGAGCTTCTATTTCAGTTCCAACAAGCTTCTCCTGGCTTGTTTCAGCTGAGTGTGTGTCTCTCTCTCCCTGAGATTCCAACTGCCAGGCACATGTCCTTTTCTCTCTCACTTGAAAAATCCCCTCCTTCTCCAGCAAACAATAGGAGTTAGTCTTCTGCTCCCATCTGTTGTTTTAGCTACACAAACCTCTCAATGACCTTTGAGTGAGTACTTTCCAGAGAGGTCAAAAGCTTTGCAAAAAAAGTCCAAAATGGACAACCTGACTCTGGTTGTTCTTCCAAGACAACAGCCCATTCATTTCATGACATAATTTCAATTAGCTTCTACTTGTGAAATGTGCATAGCATTCTCCATAGGTTCTGTAAAGTCACTGAATATGAATTCTTCAGTATTTCATACAAGATCTGTTTTAAAGTGTGCATGTATGTAAACTTCTCTAATTTTACCAATTTATCTCGCAAAAACATTTCCAAATATTCCATCACAATGGTTATTGATAGAGCTTATCACTCAGCTGGTTGTTCCTTCTTCTTTGTTCTTTTGCCTCTATTTTCATAAAATTTCCTTCTGAGCACTTTGGGCTGAATGCAGGGAAATGGGACACACTTGATCATATTTGAGAGTTGGACCAAAGGGCATGTTTCCATGCTGTAGAACATGGTTGGGATGGTTAGTGCGACGCTACTACAGCACCAGTGAGTGGATTCAAACTGACTGTAAGGAGTTTGTACATTCTTCCCATGTCCGCATGGATTTCCTCTGGGTGCTTCAGTTCCTCCCTTGTTCTAAAGAAGTACTGGGTTAGTAGGTTTCATTGGTCAAGGGAGGTATTTGTGCAACGTGGGATCATGTGCTGAAAGGCCCAAAACTGTATCTCTAAATTGAATTTAACTCAAGGGCTGCCTGACACATTGAAAGGTTAGTTTGGTCTCTGACAGGTGGACATGAAGTGTCTGAAACCAAATCAGGATTGCATCATGGATATCCAAAAGCATGGATGGCTCAGATGGGACATTTCCTGGAAAATTTCTTGATGCAAATGTAAGATAAAAAGGCCTGGTTGGCCTTGGAAAGAATACATTGCAAATTCATCAGCATTAAAAATTGAGGAGAGATTTCACAACCCAAGCCAATAAACCCTGAGAGATGATTTGGATGAAACGGGTTTAGTCTTTTCCCACAGTGAGCAAACTTCAGCCCTAGTGATTATGGGTGTGATTCAGGGCATAGCTTATGGCTTTCCAAGGATCCTGTCTGACCCATTGAGTTCTTCCATATCTTTTGTGTTTTGAGCAGGGCATTTGAATTAATTTGTAATTAATACAGTGACCAAGGAATGGACCAAAGCAGTGGATTAGATGGAATTGATGCAGGGCTTTACAGACAAAAGAGAACACTTTCAACTCAGGATCTTCCAGTTTTTGGAATACTATGTTGCTAGTAACACAAAGGCATACTGATCACACTATAATGACCTGAGCCTAAACCGCACCCATATCCAGGTCACTAAACCCTCTAGCTTCACTCCTCCTAAGAGACAGAAAATGGCACAATCCCTTAAGGAGTCCTTAAGTTAAATGCTTTTCTGCTACTAACAAAACACTGTTCTAAGAAATGAGTAATCCTGTGCAGAGAGTGCCCTATTCTGTCCTCAGAGCTCTGCATCAACCAGGAAAAGTGAACCTTTTGCTAAAATTTGTATAATTGAATGAATAAAATATCATGCTCTTGTTTAGAATGAAGTCATTCTTTTTTATCTCTGAAAGGATGAGACTCAGAAAATGTTAAGAGTTCCTTTACAATATAAACCAGGTAGAGACTTGCAGTGCCCTCCATAATGTTTGGAACAAAGACACATTTTCTTTTATTTTCTCCTTTGCTCCAGTTTTAAATTTGTAATCAAACAATTCACCTATGATTAAAGAGCACATTCCAGATTTTATTCAAGCCTATTTGTATGCATTTTGGTGTGACCCTGTAGAAATTACAGGGCACCATAATATTTGGGACATTTGGCTTCACAGGTCTTTGTAAGTATTCAGGTAGCTTTTGCTTCATTGGTGCAGATAAAAGAGAGCTAGGCTGGCTTCAAAGCTTTTGATCACCTTTGGAGTCTGTAGTTGCTATTTTTTCAAGTTGAGGACCTGAGTTGTGCCAATGAGAGTCAAAGAAGCCATTATGAGGTTGAAAAACAAGAATAAAACTGTAGGAGACATCGTGCAAACCTTAGGATTACCAAAATCAACTGTTGAGAACATCATTAAGAAGTAAGAGTGAACTGGTCAGTTCAGTAATCACAAAGGGACTGATAGGCCAATGAAGACCTTCATTACTGATGACAAAAGAATTATCATCATAATAAAGAAAAATCCCCCAACACCTGACCAATAGATCAGAAACATTCTTCAGGAGGCAGTTGTAGATGTGTCAATGACTAATGGCTGCAGAAGACTTCATGAACAGAAATACAAAGGCTACTCTACAAGATGCCACTAGTTAGCCACGGAAACAGGATGGTCAGATTAGTTTATCAATAAGTATTTAAAAGAGCCTGCAGAATTCTGGAAAAAGTTCTTCGTGGACAGATGAGACCAAGATTAACTTGATCAGAGTGATAGCAAGAGCGAAAGGAACTCCCCAAGATCCAAAGCATACCACCTCATCTGCGAAACATGGTGGTAAGGGTGCTATGGCCTGGGCATGTACAGCTGCCACGGGTACTGGCGCACTTACCTTTATTGATGATGTAACTGCTGATGGCAGTAGCAAAAAGAATTCTGAGGTGTATAGAAACATCTTATCAGCTCAGTTTCAAGCAAATGCCTCCAAACTCATTGGACAGTGCTTCGTCCTCCAGCAAGACAATGGTCCCAAACATACTGCTAAAGCAACCAAGGAGTTTTTCCAAAACTAAAAACTGGAAAATTCTTGAATGTCCAAGTCAGACACCCAATCAAAATCCATTTGAGCATGCCTTCCATATGCTGAAGAGAAAACATAAGCGGACAAGCCCCGAAACAAGCAGGAGCTGAAGATGGCTGCAGCATAGGCCTGGCAGAGCATCACCAGAGAAAATACTCAACATCTGGTGACATCCATGAATCACAGCAAGAAATATGCAACAAAGTACTAAACATGACTAATATACATACAATAGTTATACCAAATATTATTGTGCCCTGAAATGAGGGGACGATGTTTAAAAAGTTTAGCAATTTCTACATGGTCAAACCAAAATGGATACAAATACCCTTTAATAAAATCTAGAATGTGCACTTTAATCACATGTGAATTGCTTGATTAAAAATTTAAAACTATCGAGCACAGGGACAAATAATGGGAAAAAAAATCTTTGTCACGTTATGAAGGGGACTGTATTTAAGTTTATTGGTCATATTATACTGAGTCAAGTGCAAGTAATGCATCAGATTAATTAATATTCATACTGTTATGTGAAGAGCGTAATTTATATAATTGTTGGAATAAAAATAAAGATCAATTTGTATCAAGCAGTACACAAAACTCAGCAGGTCAGGTGGCACCAATAGAAAGCAAAAGGCAATTGATGTTTCAGGCACGACCTCATCACCAGGAATGTCCAAGATCAGACAGGTGCCCAAATTAAAAGGGGGAGCAGAAGGGTGGTGGGGATGGGGGGGTGGGAATGGAACACACAGGATAACAGATAAATGTAATTGGTGAATCATAGATATTCAAAGCAGTGTGACTAACAGAGAAGGAACAGTGAGAGAGACTCACAGAACTCTCTTTGAAGAGCAGAAGACTTCTTTAGAGTAGGCGTCCCTTGAAGAAACCACAGCAGAACTGCCAAAGAGAGGTAAACAAGAGAATCTGCAGATGCTGAGGCATAATGCAATACAAAAGAGTGCTGGAGAAACACAGGAGGTCAGCATTTCCTCCCCTTTACCCTTCCTCCTCCCGTTCCCACCTCTGCCTGATTTTCAACATTCCTAATGAAGGGCTCAGGCCTGAAACATCATCTGCCTTTTACTTTCTGTGTGTTAAATCTCTCCTCAATTTTTAACACTGATGCTGTGTGTCTGGTTGAGTTTATCCAGCACCTTAGTTACTAAGATGTGCTTTCCATCAAGAAATGGTGCATTTTAATATGTTTGTAACATTTTAATTTAAAGAACTCTTCCAATGCAAGAATATTTAAAGTTTGGGTTTGAACATCAAACTAAATAATCCTTTAAGTTTAAAGTTTAAGTGTTTGTCACAAAATTGCAAGTACAGTGGGAAGAGTTTTTCTGCGAGCAGACGAATTGATTATCTCCTTTATTCCATGTAAAGAGCACAATTTATAGAGTATAGAATTGCAATCAATTAGCACCAAGCAAGGGCAGCAAAATAGCATTGTTTTTGGATTTATCCAGGAGCCTGATGGCTGTGACAAAGAAACTGTCTTCAAGCCTATTGGTGCATGCTTTCACACTTTTAAGTCTGCTCCTTGATGGGAGGAGAGACAAGGATGTGTGTTCAAGGTGTAATGAGTCCTTTAATACATTGGCTACCTATCCTCAGCTGCAGGAGATGTAGATAGAGTCCACTGAGGGGAGGAAAGCTTCTATTCAGAGATGTATTCATTACCTTCTCTAGCTTCTTCTGATAAATAACCTGGTTTTGTTTGAAAAAGAGGCTGAAATCATATCAAGATGAGATGAAAGCAATCTGATCCAAAACTAATTCAGATCATTTCAATCATTTAATTGAATTAATCTGAATTAATTTTGGAATTGTTTGCTTTCATCTCATCTTCATCTGATTTCAGCCTCTTATCAAAATAAAACAAGTATTTCATTTTTGAGCAAGAATCTCAGCATTAATAGGCAATGGATTCTGGATGAAAGTTTTAACTCTCACACTGAGAATGGGAGTGGAGATATATATAGTTTGTGAAGGTAATGAGAAAATAACAGATCACTCATGCAATCTCTCCTTAATAAAATACTTATCTTGTGAGAGTACCACCCTATTATACTTTTATTCAGCATAAAATTGTGAGCCTATTTATCTGATTTCGGAGTATGTTATAATTTAATTTCAATATACAGGACTGCAACAGGCCCTTCTGGCCCCCGAGCCCAAATACCACAATTAACCTACAACCCTGTTATGTTTTGAAGGGGGGGGAGGAAGCTGGAGCACCCAGAAGAAACCCATGCAGACACAGAGAGAACGTACAAACTCCTTACAAACAGTGCTGGATTTGAATCCGGGTCGCTGGTCCTCTAATAGCATTGCACCGCTATGCAAACCGCTATGCAAATGTGCTGCCCTTCTCAAAGCATCCTCCGCCACAGCATTGAAACATTGCATGCACACTACAAGGAGAGATGTTCCTATGCTTCTAACCACTTTTGGGAGGATTGATACAGTGGTTGCCTGTCTAATATTAATACAATTCTTTCTATTCTTATAATAGATAAATGTAATTGGTGAATCATAGATATTCAAAGCAGTGTGACTAACAGAGAAGGAACAGTGAGAGAGACTCACAGAACTATCAATTTCCTCAATCCCTTGAGAGATGTTGAAAAGTAATTAGAATTTGTCCATTACGATTCTGTTGCTCTTGGTATATGAGGATTTAATACATTCTAATATTCTACAGGTGTGTTGTTTACCTGCTCTTATACACCTATATATTTTTGCCTTGACATTGCCATAGCAATTGAGAGGTTTATTGACAGTTATACAGCATGAAAACAAGCCCTTCAGCTCAATGCTCATGTCAGCCAAGTAGCCGGCCTGGGTTAGTCCCATTTCCTCAGACCTGGCCCATATCTCTCAGAATCTTCCCAAAGGCAGTGAGAATGCTGAATAACCAAAAGAACTGTTCACATTAACTATCCAAGACTCTAATTTGTACAAAATAATATTTATTTATCTGTATAGATAGAATACTTGTCCTGCATATGTATTATTTGTTTGTATGTGTGTTTTGTCTGGTTGTGTCGTACTTGTACACTCACATGACAATAAACCTGACTTGACTATCTATCTATGCGATAAAGCAGGAAATCTCAGAAATCAGACAATGCTGGCCAACAAAAGGTGTTAATTGGATATGATAAGGGGAGAGGTGAGAATTAATTATATCTGTGCGAAAGGAGAGAGGGAAAAGGGAGAGAGACAGAGCTGGGGGAAGGCAATGGGAGAAGAAGTGATGGGGGATGGGGGGTGGATTTTAATGAAAGCCAGAAAAGTCAAATATTAATGCTATCTGGTTGAAGGGTTCCCATTCGGAAGATGAAGTGTTTTTCCTCCAATTTGCAGGTGATCTTGGTCTGACAGTGCTTGAGACCATGGACAGACATGTCAGGAAGGGAATAGGATGGGAAATTGAAATGAGTGGCCACTGGGAGATTCACATTATTGCAGTGGACAGAACCACAATTGCATGTTCTTCCTCTCCCACTTCTTCCCCCAGCTCTCTCTCTCTCTCTATCTCTCCCTTTTCCCTGTCTCCTTTCGCACCAACATAATAAATTCTCACCTCTAACCTTATCATATCCAATTAACATCTTTTGTTGGTCTGGATTCTTCCCCCAGCCAACATTGTCTGTATTCTGACATTCTCCATTCTTGCTCATTCTGTTTATTCCTTGAAGAAGAACTCAGGCCTGAAATGTTAGCAACATATCTTTGTCTCCTATAGACACTGAAAGACCAACTCAGTTCCTCCAGGTTTTCAGTGTGTTTTTGCATGTAAGTTATACCTTCATCAATAGTATAAGCTAAATTACTACAATATGCCATGAGCCAAAAAAGGAGATAAATATGAAAGGTTGGATAAATAATATTCACAGTGGCTTCTGCAGTTGAAGTTTGATTCTTGCCCTCTATTCAAAACAAAATTGGTCTGAGTCTCTATTCCTGCAACACTTTGCCCTCTTCCCCTCCTTTGGTCATCACATGTTGTTCCACCCTCTTTTTATTTCATGCTCCAATTTTAATTTTAATGATGCAACATGGTGAGGCAGTCACTATCTCGGAGGATCTTTCCTGGACCCATGACTCCAATGGCATTATGAAGAAAGCACATCAGTGCCTCTATTTGCTCAGGAATTTGTGGAGGTTTGGAATGACATCAGAAAACCTGGCAAATTTCTACAGAGGTATGGTGGAAAGTGTGGTGACCGGCCGCATCACAGTCTGGTTTTCTTTGGCTTGGCTTCGCGGACGAAGATTTATGGAGGGGGTAAAAGTCCACGTCAGCTGCAGGCTCGTTTGTGGCTGACAAGTCCGATGCGGGACAGGCAGACACGGTTGCAGCGGTTGCAGGGGAAAATTGGTTGGTTGGGGTTGGGTGTTGGGTTTTTCCTCCTTTGCCTTTTGTCACTGAGGTGGGCTCTGCGGTCTTCTTCAAAGGAGGTTGCTGCCCGCCAAACTGTGAGGCGCCAAGATGCACGGTTTGAGGCGTTATCAGCCCACTGGTGGTGGTCAATGTGGCAGGCACCAAGAGATTTCTTTAGGCAGTCCTTGTACCTTTTCTTTGGTGCACCTCTGTCACGGTGGCCGGTGGAGAGCTCGCCATATAACACGATCTTGGGAAGGCGATGGTCCTCCATTCTGGAGACGTGACCCATCCAGCGCAGCTGGATCTTCAGCAGCGTGGACTCGATGCTGTCGACCTCTGCCATCTCGAGTACTTCGATGTTAGGGATGAAAGCGCTCCAATGGATGTTGAGGATGGAGCGGAGACAACGCTGGTGGAAGCATTCTAGGAGCCGTAGGTGGTGCCGGTAGAGGACCCATGATTCGGAGCCGAACAGGAGTGTGGGTATGACAACGGCTCTGTATACGCTTATCTTTGTGAGGTCCTCCATCAGCCAGCTCCCCACCATGACTACCAGCCCCCCCACATCTCCATCGGGCACACAAAACTCAAAACGGTCAACCAGTTTACCTATCTCGGCTGCACCATCTCATCAGATGCAAGGATCGACAATGAGATAGACAACAGACTCGCCAAGGTAAATAGCGCCTTTGGAAGACTACACAAAAGAGTCTGGAAAAACAACCAACTGAAAACAGTCTGGTATGGAAGCACCAATACCCATGAGTGTAAAGCCCTCCAAAAGGTAATGGATACAGCCCAGGATATCACAGGCAAAATCCTCCTCACTATTGAGTACATCTACAGGGAACGTTGCTGTTGGAGGGCAGTAGCAATCATCAGGAATCCACACCACCCAGCACACACTCTACTCTCGCTGCTGCCATCAGGAAAGAGGTAGAGGTGCCACAAGACTCGCACCACCAGGTTCAAGAACAGCTGCTGCCCCTCCACTATCAGACTCCTCAACAACAAACTCAATCAAAGACTCATTTAAGGACTCTTACTTGTGCACTTTATTGATTTTCTTTTTGTTGTTTCTGTATTGCCTAGTCAATTTGTTTACATTCATTATCTGATTACAGCTCTTTGTTTATTTACATGTTTTATGCTGTGTACAGTTTAACTTTTGCACTACCAATTAGTACTAATTCTGCCTCTCCCACAGGAAAAAGGAATCTCAGGGTTGTATGTGATGTCATGTGTGTTCTCTGACAATAAATATTAAATCTAGTAAAAGGCACTTCCAGTCCATGAAACCTTTTCTGCCTAATTATACCTAATTAACCTCCCAACCCCATACAGTTTGAAGGGTGGGAGGAAACTAGAGCACATGGAGAAAACCCATCACGGGGAGAACATACAAACTCCTTACAGACAGCACTGGTTCTCAAGCCTGGGTCACTCTATCAAGGAAGGTCACCTCACTGGTCTAACAGGAAATGACTCACTGGTCAGAGGTCACTTCACCTTGTCAATCAAAATCAGGCCTGCCCACAGACTGAGACCCCTTCCGATTGGTCATTCTTGCCTAAAATCATGTGACTCGATATCAGGGCCAGCCTCAAGCTCCGGGAGCATAAAAAGTAGAACGTGGGTGATTCTTTCCCTCTGTTACCCTGAGCCTTCACTGGGCTATGATCTGTGGGCAGCAATGGAGGACCAATTGCAAGGTGTATGCCAAGAGGGGTGGGGAGCTCCTTTGTGGCATGCAGTTGGGAGACAATTATGGTTCACCCAATTTAACTTGTACATTCAAATCTATAGTTAGAACTTCTATAATCTATGTGCTGTGCCTATAACATCAGGAGGTAGCAGGTACTATTTGTTCCACCCCTCTGTAGTTCAAATTCCTTCTCGAGGTATTTGTTGTTTGGTGAACTTAAGTGTTAATGAAATTGATTCATGTATGGGTGTTCTGACTCTGGTTTCGTGTTTACTCCAGATCCTAAATAAAGCTCATCCAGACATGTCCAGAGTTGTAACTCCTTGAACCCTTCAACTCTTTTACTCAACTTACACTGCAGTTGTTGGTGCTGTGATAGTGTTGTGCTAACCAAAGAAGAGGTACAAGGACTGCTTAAAGAAATCTCTTGGTGCCTGCCACATTGACCACCGCCAGTAGGCTGATATCGCCTCCAACCGTGCATCTTGGCGCCTCACAGTTCGGCGGGCAGCAACCTCCTATGAAGAAGACCGCAGAGCCCACCTCACTGACAAAAGACAAAGGAGGAAAAACCCAACACCCAACCCCAACCCACCAATTTTCCCTTGCAACCGCTGCAACCGTGCCTACCTGTCCCACATCGGACTTGTCAGTCACCAACGAGCCTGCAGCAGACGTGGACATAATCTTCGTCCACGAAGCCAAGCCAAAGAAAGAAAGAAAAAGAAAGAATTCTTTTTTTCTTTGGCTTGGCTTCGCGGACGAAGATTTATGGAGGGGGTAAAAGTCCACGTCAGCTGCAGGCTCGTTTGTGGCTGACAAGTCCGATGTTGGACAGGCAGACACGGTTGCAGCGGCTGCAGGGGAAAATTGGTGGGTTGGGGTTGGGTGTTGGGTTTTTCCTCCTTTGCCTTTTGTCAGTGAGGTGGGCTCTGCGGTCTTCTTCAAAGGAGGTTGCTGCCCGCCGAACTGTGAGGCGCCAAGATGCACGGTTTGAGGCGATATCAGCCCACTGGCGGTGGTCAATGTGGCAGGCACCAAGAGATTTCTTTAGGCAGTCCTTGCACCTTTTCTTTGGTGCACCTCTGTCACAGTGGCCAGTGGAAAGCTCGCCATATAACACGATCTTGGGAAGGCGATGGTCCTAGACGTGACCCACCCAGCGCAGCTGGATCTTCAGCAGCGTGGACTCGATGCTGTCGGCCTCTGCCATCTCAAGTACTTCGATGTTAGGGATGAAAGCGCTCCAATGAATTTTGAGGATGGAGCGGAGACAACGCTGGTGGAAGCGTTCTAGGAGCCGTAGGTGATGCCGGTAGAGGACCCATGATTCGGAGCCGAACAGGAGTGTGGGTATGACAACGGCTCTGTATATGCTAATCTTTGTGAGGTTTTTCAGTTGGTCGTTTTTCCAGACTCTTTTGTGTAGTGTTCCAAAAGCGCTATTTGCCTTGGAGAGTCTGTTGTCTATCTCGTTGTCGATCCTTGCATCTGATGAAGAAATGGTGCAGCCGAGATAGGAAAACTGGTTGACCGTTTTGAGTTTTGTGTGCCCGATGGAGATGTGGGGGGGCTGGTAGTCATGGTGGGGAGCTGGCTGATGGAGGACCTCAGTTTTCTTCAGGCTGACTTCCAGGCCAAACATTTTGGCAGTTTCCGCAAAACAGGACGTCAAGCGCTGAAGAGCTGGCTCTGAATGGGCAACTAAAGCGGCATCGTCAGCAAAGAGTAGTTCACGGACAAGTTTCTCTTGTGTCTTGGTGTGAGCTTGCAGGCGCCTCAGATTGAAGAGACTGCCATCCGTGCAGTACCAGATGTAAACAGCGTCTTCATTGTTGAGGTCTTTCATGGCTTGGTTCAGCATGTGCTAACTGCTATACTAACTGTTTTTGTCTCAGGCTTCAACCATAAGTTTTCTCTCCAATCCGTCCCTCCTCTATCCTTTGTGCCAACCACTGCTCTCATTTCTGCTTATTAGAGTTTAATGCCCTCCTTTTACACCTTTAACCTCATCCTGCATTGAGATTTGGGCCCCCCATGTTCATGCCATCCAGTCTGGCCTCGGTGCTTCCACTATCTTAATACAAAGTGGTCATCTCTCCTTTTGCATTTGCATCTGCCTTCCCCTTCTGATCCTCATTTCTTTCAGTCTTCACTCAGGGAGCAAGCTCTTTTTAGTTGTATATGCCCTCCAGGCTTCGACCCTCTAAAGCCCACCTCATCTCTTCCGTTTCCTACCTGCAAATCTGTCTCAGCCTTTGATGTCTTCTAATCAAATCCATCATTGTTGCTTCCCTACCCCCTCAAGCTCAAGGACTGTAAGCATAAAAATATGAAGGAAGTATATTTACTTCTCTCCTCTATCCTTGCCCAAAGAGCAAGCACAAGAAGTTCACCAACTTTTTGCATCTAAGATAGTAATAATCTATTCAGCTGCCTCTGGGACTTCCCTTTCTTTGTACAGCTCAGAATGAGGTTTTGCTCTAAACTCACACATCTCTCTTTTGTCTCCAATGAATGAATTCAGCTTGTCCTCTAGGTGACATTCCAACTCCTTCAAGTCTATTACAACTTTCTTAACAATATTTTACTGATTAGACTGCTGGACCAACATCTGTTTTGTGGATAAGCAGAAGTTTTTTTCACTTAAGTATGGTGAAGACCAAAGCCATTTCTTTAATCCAATCACAGACTTCATGCTCTGGTAACCTTCTTGACCCCTGTAAACTGTCTAAACTGAACCAGGTTACTTGCACACAACCTTAGTGTTGTCTATGTCTCTGGGCTTGGCTTTGGACCACATAATTCAGATATCATTTCGGCTTCCTTCTTCATCTCTATAAAAAGGTCTGAATCCACCCTTCCTTCAGTCCATCAGCTACAAAACACCCTCATTCACATTTCTCTTACTTTTTGGTGGGACTATTCCAATAAATTCTGAGCTGTCCTCCATCATTCTGCATCTCTGAGATCTTCAAAAACTCCTCTGGCCATTTTTTAAAAAGTTGGATTAAGTTCTATTCTCCTATCTCTGCTCTGCTGACAGATGCTGGTTCCCAGGTAGGCAACAACTCAAATGTAAAATTCTAGTATTTCTCTTTGACTCCCTCCGTGGCCTCAACCATCCCCATCTCCATGACTCCTTTTGACCTTCAAGCTTCTGACATCTACTCTGCTTCTTGATCTTCCATATATTAAATTATTCCAAATAGCAGCTCTATATTGAGTCAGCGTCTCTATCTCTCATTGTTCCTTTAAACCACTTTTGCCCATCTGTGCAGATGTATGTCAAAGTGTTGGAGCATTTTATTTTACTTGTGCACTTTATTGATTTTCTTTTTGTTCTCTCTGTATTGCCTAGTCAATTTGTTTACATTTATTATCTGTTTACTGCTCTTTGTTTGTTTACGTGATTTTTGCAGTGTACAGTTTAACTTTTGCACTACCAATTAGTACTAATTCTGCCTCTCCCACAAAGGTGCTGTATAAACATATACTCCTTATAATAAATAAGGAGACCATTCAGTCCATCAGGCCCATGCCTGCTCACAAAATCCAATCCCTTCTTATTCCCCTGTAATATATTTTTATCTCTCATGCCTATACCTAAGTTATATTGTGCAGTATCAACACTATGAGGATCACTCAGGGAATCTCCATGCAGACTCCACGTAGTCAGCATAAGAGGTCAGGTGGAAGCAGGTTTACTGCATCTGTGAGGTGGGAGCAGCAGTAAGTTAGGCTTCCTTCAAGTTGTTTTTATAAAGAATCATCGGGTAAGAAGGTTGACTTCCTCTATGTTTTTCAGAACCCTTCTTTAGCCTTTTTTCCCTCCGTCCACCACTTCTGCACTCTGAACAACCAGGACAGGGGGTGGGCTAATCTCCTTCCAGTCATCAGCCTGGGTTTCCTCACACAAAGGTCCGCATTCTTCAGAGGTAGCCTGTTCTAAGCAGCTGCCCGCCCTCCACAACAGTAATCAATGGTTTTACTTGCTCTTAATTGCAGCTGAAGGTCAGGATAAGTGTTTCTGTCCTTTCACAAGGTGACACAACCATGCAGGTGTTAAAGTGTATGTTTCAGAACAGCTCCAAGAAACAGCTCAGCTATTAACTCCTCATTAAAACGGATTTTAGGAAAAGGCTGTTGTGCATATCCGCTCTGTTAAAGTGGTAACCCAGACATGATATCTGAAATGACCTCCATCTGTACAGAGAGCTTGCAGATTTTTTTTTTGCATCGCTATGTAGGATAACATTTATTATCAACAAATAAATTATAATTAAATTCATGGAAACATCAAATTACAAGAGGGACATCGCCCCTTGATGTCCACCAGCTACAGAAAGTCCCAGTGATATAGCTAACTCCCTCATCAGAGCCATTCAGGCATGGATATAGATACCAAAAGTACATAAGCAGTCAGGCCCCTGACAATTGATTTTTATGGCAAAAGGCTGCTTGTATTTATTTTGGTTTGTTTCACTCACACCAATTTCTTGAATCCATTTTCCAAAATAGCACTTAGTTTCAAGATTTCCAGCTTGTGAAGGAAATTGTCTGGCCTTGAGTTTGGTTTAAATCCCAATCATTTGGGTATAAAGTTTAGATTGACTCTTCAATGGAATGATTGATCTCTGACCATCCCTCTATCAACACAACTAGAACAGATAACATTGGACAATGAAGATTTTGCTTCTTGAACACTCGTGGGTGTATTTTAAAGATTTTGGGCTGCTGATCAGAAAAATCATCTTAAAAGTCTCTTATCATATACTTTTTTTTGATATAACCTATTTTTTGTGATTTTTCTATCATATTTTAAGTCTACTTCAAGCATACAAAAAACCATGAAGTTCAAGATCTCATTGAAAATTAATTTTCTGCATTCGCACTTGGACTTCTTCCTTACCTGATCTTAGTGCAGACAGTGACAAATATGGAGAAAAGTTTCACTAGCACATTGCCACCATGGAAAAGTGGTATCCGGGCAACTAATGCTGTCGGAGTATTGTTGGACACTGACACAAGAGGCATCAGATGCTGAGTACAAACAAAAATCAGTGGCAAAACATTTTTTGGTCAGTTAAATTATTGCAATGTGTTGGCATTGTTTTGCAATTTAAACATGCTAAATTCAACAAAATTTATTTTAATATTTTGGTATGTCATCAGAAACCCTGGCAAATTTCTGCAGATGTGCTGACTGGCTGCATTAAGTCTGGTTAGGGGGATACCAGTATCCTTGAGCACAGAGCATAGAGCTCTGCAAAAGGTATTGGCCACAGCTCAGGCCATCACAGGCAAAACCCTGCCCACCACTGAGAACATCGACAGAGAATGCTGCCATCAGAGAGCAGGATTCATAACACCCAGCACATGCTCCATTCTTGCTGCTACTATCAGGAAAGAGGTATAGGTCGTGCACCACCAGGTTCAGGAACAGCTCTACCCCTCCATCTTCAGACTCCCCAACAAACAATCTCAATCGGGACTCATTTAAGTTCTCTTATTTTTGCACTTACTTTTTTCCCTCTCTGTAGTGCACATTCAGCTTGTTTACATGTGCACATTGGGCACAGTTTTCTTCACACTACCAATAAGTGGTAAGTCTGCCTTGCCCGCTGGTAAAAGAACCTTAGGGTTGTTAAGTCATGTATGTACTCTGACAATAAATCTGAAATCTGAATCTGATACAGCAAATCTGAAATTATCTTTATGTTCAGTTTGAAGTTGTCTATCATAATCCCCAATGTGTTTTATTTTTAGGACACAAACCTTTTGAAAAAATTTGTTGTCCAATGTAATCTGGTCATTATCTCATTGTTCATAAGATGGCTTCGAGTTACCACTGAAGCCTCACTTCAGCATCTATGAAGCATCTTGGGATGTCATTAAAAACCACAATAGCAATCAAATATCGGCTTTCTTGTATAAATATGACTGTTTAGTATTTATCTCTAAATTTGAGATTAAATGTATGGCATGGGTGTGAGTATAATGACATCAATATCTTAGGTTTGAAGTTCTAAAATTTCATGGCACTGCTTGCTTCAAGGACTCTATATGGTAAATTGTTATTCAACTCTGTAAAACTTCTCTTTGAAGGCCAAGTTTTAATTGACGTGGTGAATGCTTGCACATTACAAATGTCGCTAGCGGGGGAAATTAAATAAACAGGTTGTCTGCTAGGTTTTAATCTGAAATGAGTCACTAGCCCAGGGACGATGAAAGAGTTTGGTGAGATTGCCCATCATTCATGTGAAGTACCTAATCAATGATACTGCTGTCAACAAGGTTGATCAAGTACAGTTTGGGAATAGAGTTCAAGGGTATTTGATTAAACGTCCATACAGATTATTATAACCTTGTTTATCTCATTGGGAAGGATGCATTGCAAGTCTGTGTCATTTGATTTCCTTGGTAAAACTAGTTCAAAACAAGGAGAGAGCAATAAGGTTATTACTAATCCTTAAAGACCAAAGATATTAAGACTGCATGTGCAAATTAATGGAACACTGAGTCTTCTTTATTGCCAAGTGTTAGGGTCAAGGGCTTCCCAGAAATAAAAAAGAAAATGCCGATACTATTAATGCCTCTGCAATGACACAAAGGCTGCAGTGATCAGAATCAGAATTTATTGCCATAAGCATGTCATGAAAGTCACTGTTACACAGCAGCATTGAAATGCAAATATTGCAGCAAATTATATTTAAACATTTTTTTAAATAGTGCAAAAGAAGAGAAAGTGAGAGTGTGTCTGTGGTTCATTGTCCATTCTGAAATGTGAGGGCAGAGGGGAAGAAACTGTTTTTTTTCTGCTGGGTGTTCATCTTCAGGATCCTGCACCTCCTTTCTGATTATAGCAGTGTGAAGAGGGCATGGCCTGGATGGTGAAGGTCCTTAAGGATAGAGGCTACTTTCTTAAACCACTGTCTCTTGTAGATGTCCTTGAAGGAGTGCCCACGATGACACTGTCCAAGTTCACATCTCTCTATAGATTTTTTTTCCCCCTGTCCTGTGCATTGGCAACTCCAGTGATGCAACAAGTCTGAGTGCTCTCCACGGTACATCTGTAGAAATCTGAAAGAGTCTTTGGTGATATACCAAATCCCTTCAAACTTGTCATGAGGTATAAATTCTGGTGAGCCTTCTTGATTGCATCAACATGGAGGCCCACTTTCTCACATGCCCAAATTGCATGTACTGTTGTTCCCGTTTCCTTCTTACAACGAAAACATCTATCTGATACTGTTGGATCCCATTTATTTAACTTTTGGGGCGTGGTGTATAGCCTGTGTAACCAATTATATTGTATCGTGCGTAACCTCGTGTTTATTGTATTTCTCATAGTTCGGGAGCATAGCTTTTCCCATGTTTCATTCTTTATCTTTATGTTGCCATTTTTGTTTGGGTTCACAGCTTGTTTCCTTGTTCTCTTTCTCTTGCAGTTTGATGTACATGTTTGTTATAAATCTTTTAATTATCATCTAAACCAGGTATTAAATAAAATCACAAAAAGCAACATACCAAAAAAATCCAGAGATCTTTCTTCTAAGTAATATAAGAAGTAAAGAACTTGGACTCGATTTGGATGGAGCAGAAAAAAGATTTATTATGATAGTCTTAGCTGTAGCAAAAAAATGTATTATGTCAACCTGGAAATTAGAAGATAGCCTGAGAATACAGCAATGGTACATAGAAATGAATAAATGTATTCCATTGGAAAAAATAACATATAATTTAAGAAATAACATCACAGTATTCAAACAAATTTGGGAACCGTACATGGAACACAATAGAGAAGTCCTACTGCGGACCTCCACCGCCTAAAATGACAGAAGGAGAAAAAGACAAAATGAACTGACCCAGTGTGTAAAAGTAGAAGACACAAATTTCTTGTTTATTTTCATTGTGTGACGACATTGTTTAGTGGGTTTAATGTATCATATAGGTTGAACGTTGGGTGGGTGGGGACGGGGGGTGAAGGAGGGAGGGAAGGGAGGGGGGAAAAAGGGGAGAAAATGACACTGTGTAGATTCAAGAGGGAAATGTTTGTGTGTATTTTGGTCATAGTGTGAAAAGTAAAAAAACATGGAGGCCCCAGAACAGATCTTCAGAGATGTTGACAACCTGGAATTTTAAGTTACACTGCCGTCCCCTTGAAGAGGACTGCTTCGTGTTATACTGATTTTCCCCTCAAGTCCAACTTTTCTTTGGCTTGGCTTCGCGGACGAAGATTTATGGAGGGGGTAAAAGTCCACGTCAGCTGCAGGCTCGTTTGTGGCTGACAAGTCCGATGCGGGACAGGCAGACACGGTTGCAGCGGCTGCAGGGGAAAATTGGTTGGTTGGGGTTGGGTGTTGGGTTTTTCCTCCTTTGCCTTTTGTCAGTGAGGTGGGCTCTGCGGTCTTCTTCAAAGGAGGTTGCTGCCCGCCAAACTGTGAGGCGCCAAGATGCACGGTTTGAGGTGATATCAGCCCACTGGCGGTGGTCAATGTGGCAGGCACCAAGAGATTTCTTTAGGCAGTCCTTGTACCTTTTCTTTGGTGCACCTCTGTCATGGTGGCCAGTGGAGAGCTCGCCATATAACACGATCTTGGGAAGGCGATGGTCCTCCATTCTGGAGACGTGACCCATCCAGCGCAGCTGGATCTTCAGCAGCGTGGACTCGATGCTGTCGACCTCTGCCATCTCGAGTACTTTGACGTTAGGGATGAAAGCGCTCCAATGGATGTTGAGGATGGAGCGGAGACAACGCTGGTGGAAGCATTCTAGGAGCCGTAGGTGATGCCGGTAGAGGACCCATGATTCGGAGCCGAACAGGAGTGTGGGTATGACAACGGCTCTGTATACGCTTATCTTTGTGAGGTTTTTCAGTTGGTTGTTTTTCCAGACTCTTTTGTGTAGTCTTCCAAAGGCGCTATTTGCCTTGGCGAGTCTGTTGTCTATCTCATTGTCGATCCTTGCATCTGATGAAATGGTGCAGCTGAGATAGGTAAACTGGTTGAGCGTTTTGAGTTTTGTGTGCCCAATGGAGATGTGGGGGGGCTGGTAGTCATGGTGGGGAGCTGGCTGATGGAGGACCTCAGTTTTCTTCAGGCTGACTTCCAGGCCAAACATTTTGGCCGTTTCCACAAAGCAGGACGTCAAGCGCTGAAGAGCTGGCTCTGAATGGGCAACTAATGCGGCATCGTCTGCAAAGAGTAGTTCACGGACAACTTTCTCTTGTGTCTTGGTGTGAGCTTGCGGGCGCCTCAGATTGAAGAGACTGCCATCCGTGCGGTACCAGATGTAAACATCGTCTTCATTGTTGGGGTCCAACTAATGGTTTTTTTTTTTAAATTTTTTTATTTTTCACACCATAAATCACATTAGCCATGATATACACTATTTCTTTTTCACACATATACAGTGACTTTTTCTCCCCCCCCTTTCCTCCCAAACCACCCCCCCACCCCCCCCCCTCTCATCCATTTTAGGTATACAATCTAGGTTGCATTAAGCCAGTCAGACAATGTTGTCATTCAACAAAATTACACCAGAAATTCTACTGAGTCCATTCTTTTCTTTCCTTCTCCTTCCATCAACTTAGGTAATGTTTGTCCCCGGTAGGTTTTCGCTATTGTATTTAATGTAAGGCTCCTATACTTGTTCGAATATTTCAATATTATTTCTTAACCAATATGTTATTTTTTCTAATGGAATACATTTATTCATTTAAATTTGGTAGTTTCTTCCTTTTAATTTGGTTATGTATTCCATTAATATTTAAAGACATATAGTTCAGCATAGCCCTTTTATATTTTGTTTATCTTCTCTTTCCGTTTTTCCATCATTACCTTTCCTCCTTTTCCATTTCTGTTTTCTTATTTTCAACTCTTTATAAGACAACATTCCTAAAACATCCAACATTTTCCTTATTCTCCTATTTCTATCTTATTTATCCCCAATCTCCCCTTCACCTCCTGAGTTGTCCTTTATCCCTTTTCGGACAACCACATCTCCCCTCTCCATTTGGATTTGCGAATCCACTCGCAAGCGTCAACTGATTTTGCAGTGACCGCTATTTCCCCCCACCCCGCCTCCCCCAGAGAAGATTTCACTTTTCATATGTCACAAAGGTCACTCTTTTAATTCCCTCCTTATTCTCTCTATTCCATTACCTTCCCTTATTAATTCTTGTCTATACTATCTATATTTTCCTCTAAGTACAGATACATTCATGTATGCTCATTGTCTCTATTCACTCTTATACCTCTTTACCCGCATACATATCAATCGTGATCATTTTTACTCTCATTACCCGTCTTCATCCCTCAGTCTATTTTTGTCTTTACCCACATACATATCAATCGTGATCATTTTAACTCTCATTACCCGTCTTCCTCCCTCAGTCTATTTTTGTAATTGTTCTGCAAATTTTCGTGCTTCTTCTGGATCCGAGAATAGTCTGTTTTGTTGTCCTGGAATAAATATTTTCAATACCGCTGGATGCTTTAGTATAAATTTATACCCTTTCTTCCATAAAATCGCCTTTGCTGTATTGAACTCTTTTCTCTTCTTTAGGAGTTCAAAACTTATATCTGGATAAATGAAGATTTTTTGCCCTTTATACTCCAGTGGTTTGTTGCCCTCTCTTACTTTTTCCATTGTCTTCTCCAGTACCTTTTCTCTTGTAGTATATCTTAGGAATTTTACTACAATAGATCTTGGTTTTTGTTGTGGTTGTGGTTTGGAGGCCAATACTCTATGTGCCCTTTCTATTTCCATTTCTTGCTGTAGTTCTGGACATCCTAGGGTCTTAGGGATCCACTCTTTTATAAACTCCCTCATATTCTTGCCTTCTTCATCTTCCTTAAGGCCCACTATCTTTATGTTATTTCTTCTGTTATGGTTTTCCATTGTATCTATTTTTTGAGCTAGTAGTTCTTGTGTCTCTTTAGTTTTTTTATTAAATTTCTCCAATTTCTTTTTTAAGTCTTCTACCTCCATTTCTGCTGCTACTGCCCGCTCTTCCATCTTGTCCATTTTCTTTCCCATTTCTGTTAAGGTCATCTCCATTTTATTTATTTTCTCTTCTGTGTTGTTTATTCTTTTTCTTAAATCCTTAAATTCCTGTGTTTGCCATTCTTTAAATGACTCCATGTATCCTTTAATAAGAGCAAGTATATCCTTTACCTTGCCTTTCTTTTCTTCTTCTATTTCACCATACTCTTCCTCTTCTTCTTCCTCTGGGTTGACCATCTGTTGTTTCTTTGTTGCCCTTTCCTCCTCTTCTTTCTTGTTTCTATTGTCTTCTGTGGTCTCTTCTTGCTGCAGGTGTTCTGCAGCTGTCGTTGCCGGCTGTGGAGATCGACTCCCCAGCTGGTCCCCCCTCCCGTCGGTGTGTTTTTTTTCATGCGCGGTTGCGCACTTTTACTCGGCTCAGCGAGCCATTTTTGTAGTCCATTATTTACCGACCTGAGGGAGCGGGTTTCTCTCTCCGCAGCGGGCCTCTTCGGACAGGTAAGGCCTTCACCTTTTTCCTCCTTTGTCTTCTCTTCCTCTCTTCTTACCGTTGCTTTCGATTTTTCTTTTTTTGTCGCCATCTTCTTTCCACCTTTATACTCACTTTTCTGTAACTTTTATTTCTGTGCCTTTGTGTTTTCTCTTGTTTTTCCCGACTTTTCTGGAGAGGGCTGGAGTTCACCGTCCGGCCACTACTCCATCACGTGACTCCTTCCAACTAATGTTGAGTGGAAGGTTCTTGTGACACCATTGAACCCGCTGATCTAGCTCCCTCCTGTACGCATCCTCATTGCTTTCTATGATTTTGAAGACCACCGTGGTGTCATTTGCACATTTGTAGATGGCATTTGAATTGTGCCTGGCCACATGGGTGTAGAGCGAGAAGAGCAGTGGGCTAAGCACGCATCCTTGAGGGGCACCTGTGTTGGTTGTCAGTGACGAGGAGACATTTCCAATTCATACTGACTGCAGTGTTCTGATGAGGAAGTCAATGATCCAGTTACAGAGGAGGTGAAGAGGCCCATGTTTTGGAGCTTGTTGATCAGACTGTGGGTACGATGGGGCTGAAAACTGAGTTGTAGTCGATGAAAAGTAGCCTGATGTATGTGCGGTTGTTGTCTAAGTGATCCAGATCTGAGTGGAGAACCAGTGATATTGCATCTGCTGTAGAGCAACTGTGATGGTAGGCAAATTGGAGTGGGTCCAAATCTTTACTTAGGTATGAGTTAATTCTAGCCATGACCAACCTCTCAAAGCATTTCATCACAGTAGATGTGAGAGCTACTGTGTGGTCATCATTGAGGCAGCTCACCCTGCTCTTCTTGGGCCCCAGGATGATTGATGCCCTTTTGAAGCAGGTGAGAACTTTTGACTGCAGCAGTGAGAGATTGCAAATGTCCGGGACACTCTGGATGGTTGGTTGGCACAAATTTTCAATACCCTACCAGATATCCCATCAGGGCCTGACACTTTGCAAAGGTTCACTCTTTTGAAGGATGTTCTGACAACGCTTTTGAGTCAGATATCACAGGGTTGTCAGCTTCTTCAGGGATTCTCATTGTTACCGCTACATTCTCCTTTTCAAAGTGAATATAAAATGTGTTCAGCTCATCAAGTAGTGAAGCATCACAGCAGTTTACGAATTTTGGCTTTGCATTGTAATATGTAATGGCCTGCAATCCTTGCCATAGCTGGAAAATATCTGACTCTGTCTCTCACTTCCCTTGGAAGCCTCTTTGCTGCTGAGATGGCCTTCTGTAGGTCGTACCTGGACTTGCTGGAGATCTGGATTACCAGTCCTAAATGCCATTGATCTCTCCTTCAGCAGGTTATGAATCTTTTGATTCATTTATGGTTTCTGGTTGGGGTAATCTCAGTATGTATGCATGGGGACACACTCATCCCTGCAAGTATAAATGAAGTTGGTGACAGCTGTGGCATATTCATTCCTTTGAGGTTGAGTTCTTGAACATAGTCCAGATTGAAAGCAGTGCTGCAGGCACTCCTCAGCCTCCCCGACCTTACTTTCACAGTCTTCACTGGTGCTGCAGTCGTCAGTCTCTGCTTGTATGCCTGGAGTAGAAGTACAGCCAGGTGATCAGTCTTGGCGAAGTGCAGTTCACCTATCCATGGTTATAACAAATCATTGCCACTTCCACCTTGTGTCTGACCACAGACTTGTACTCCAGCCACATACCTGGCTTCATGTTGAGCCAAATGCTATAACAGCCCCAGCGACCTGGGTTCGAATCCGGCGCTGTCTGTATGGAGCTTTTACATTCTTCCTGTGTCTGCATGGCTTCCTGTTGTTCAGGTTTGTGTGGGTCCCACAGGTTAAGAACCAGACCAAAGTTGAGATACAAAGCACACTTTTATTTCAGGGATGCAAATGGGACAACAGGGTCAATATGCTAGACAAACCTCTACACACATACACATACAATACACAAGGGGTAAGTATTCATTTCGGATAACGAAGAAGAAACTGACAAAAGACTAGGAGAAATTACATGAATACACACATTTAACAGTCAGGATCAAGGTGATACTACATGCCCCCACCCCTTCACTGGTATGGACACGGCTCTTGCTACCTAACCTTGGGACTTACCCCAAACCAATGTCAAAGGTGCTACTTATGTGCCACGAGGAGTCCAAAAGAGGCAGAACAAAGGGGCACATGGCCCTTTATAGTTCTGCAGGCAGTACTGGGGGGCCAATCACTTGGGGCAGGCTGGGCCCCGTTGGCTGCTGTGGCCAATGGCTCGAAGCCAAGTGCAAGGGCTCAGCAGGGGTCAGCCGAGGTGATTCACCTGGGCCAATTGGGTGAAGGTCAGGGCTGAATCTGGGCAGGCTGCCTGGACTGCAGCACCTGGTGATTTAGGTGGGCCAATTGCAAGGGTCACCTTGATGGCTTGGGGTGAGTCTTTGACCTTGATTGGCAGGTAGTGTGTCCTCCAAATAGGAGCACAGCAGCGCCACCAGGTGGTGGATGCTGCCTCTCCATTACAATTCCTTCTGGTGCTGCAGGTTTGGTTTCCACTCACTGGATCTGGATCTGTCTGGCAGGTAAGGAAGCAGTAAGCCCTGGTGGTGTGGCTCTCACTGAGAAAAAAAAGATTAACTTGCAGATAATGCCCGTGGAATCTGTGAGAAGGCAGGTACTGGAATATTGTCAGTGACCTATATCTGGTCCTGTTCAATGAAGTAGCAGTAATCTTCTTCCAGTACTGCTTTTCTTTCCTGACCTATTAGCAAGCAAAGAAAAAAGATGTCACAAGTCAGATTATTATTTGATGAAACCGAAGCCCCTTTCAATGAAAGAAAAAAGGATATATTGAGAGGCAATAGGACCCAACTCTTTCTTTTGGCTTTCAGGGTGCAATTGTGAAATAGAGCAAACAACAGCACCAGTTATCCAGATCAGTTGATCAAAAGATTGTTCAACATTGGTCCTTGTTATTATGTACCTACTGAGCTCTGGCTTCCAAAGTGTTGATGTTATGCAATTTTCTGCTCAGATCTGGAGCTAGGTCTGCCAACTACTCTGGTGGATCTTCTGGTGAGTCCTGATAGGAGAGTCACGAGAAGCAACCAGGTAGGTGAAGTCTGGTCACACATTGCTTCTCCTGGATCCTGTGAGAGAAAGTTTTATTCTGCAACCATGTTTTTTAGAACCCTTTAGTAACCACAATTACACCTGAGGAGCATGAAAAGTTCCAAGGAGCATGTAGAACACAAACACTGCTTAGCTCTGTAGAGTATGAACTTTAACCATCCAACAGTTTATTGTTTAAAATGGACACTGAGGGATATCTGAGGAATGACCAAAGAAAATGAGGCTTTGATAACACTTCCAAATATTAATGGGACATGGACTTTCGGAGCATTCAGTCTTCAGTTCACAGCCAAGAAATTGGTGAATAGTCTAGTTGGAGCAGTGGAGATCATGTTAAGATGCAAACCTCAAGCTAAGAGGCATTGGAATCGATTCAACCCTGATCCAGATAACTATGGAAATAGATTATTACATGTTCTAAAGAGGACTTTGATTCCCCTGCCAGGGATCTCATTTGTCACAATCATTCAAGCATTAGCTAGTTAGAAGGGCACATTTTCAAGTGTTAAATTCTTTGAAGCTGTCTGAAGGAAACATCACAGTCAGAATCAGATCAAATGAACCCCTCTATATATCAGGATAGCCAAATGATAGTGTCCTGTCATCAATCAGAGCAATGACATCAATTGCAACAAACAAGCGTTGAGTGGTTGATTCAGCTTGTGAAGTTGCTTTGAGCATTTAACAAATAAGTTTTGTCCAATATCTTTTTGTGCATTTCATTTATTTAATGTAAAATATTCATGCAAGTTGGGAATTTTAAACCTTTATCTGAGCAGGAACATGCCTCTAGATTTTACTGAAAATTACATATTTACTCTCCTCCATGGCCTGCTGGGATGTCTTTCTTTCTCAAAGGAAGTTTATCTGAGTTTGTGCTAAGCAAATCTTTGTCCATTTCAAAAAAATCAAATTAGTTTTACTCTAAATTATACTCCTGCTATCTGAGAGTTTATCGTGCAGGGTCGTATTAAGGGAGTGTTAAGAAGCAAAACTCCATCTCTAAAGGTTTAAGCTCTCACTTGTAAAGCCACATCTCATGAAAAACATTGAAATTACCTATTGTCATTCAAGTGCTGTTCAATTCAGTCATTGTTCAGGATCTCAATATTTGGAATGCATGTGTGCTTTTTCAAGATTACATTTATAAAGGAAATCATTCTGCTAGTTGGGGTGCTCAGACCAACATGAGCAGATAAGAAATATGAGCAGGAGTATGTCCTCGCGTCTATTCCATCATTCACTCAGGCCATTTATCATTTGAAAGGTTTTTCAGATTACATGCTAATGCACATCAGTGAAACGACTGAGAATCCTATCACCTTTGTTTGTTTTTAATTTAGAAATGCAGCACAGTTACAGGCCCTTTCAGTCCACAAGCCAGTGCCGCCCAAATACATCCATGTGCTCAATTAATCTACATGACCCATACGTCTCTGGAATGGGGGAGGAGACTAGCACACTGGGAGGAAACCCATATAGACATGGGGAGAGAATACAAACTACTTACAGATGGCTGGATATAGCTGTTGTAGTGTTGCACAAATTCTAATGAGGACTTTTGTTACAATTAGCAGGATTGAATCTTTTTTCCCTTGCTGTGGGGAAGGACCACAGTCTAGAGTCTTTCCATTACAGGGCATTGAGAAGCTAAGACTGAGGGGAAGCCCCTCCAGCAACAGAGGGAGGAGTAAAGACAAGGTACCACAGTGGTGGCCATGATGTAAGTAGAAATAAATGTAAGTACAATGATGGAAATGTATGGATACGAAAGTAAAGCAGTTAGCAAGGCAGTTCGCGCAACGCTATTACAACGCATGCCCCAGGTTCAATTTTAGTGCTGTCTTTAGGGAGTTCATACGTTCTCCTCATAACGGCATGCATTTTTCTCCAAGTACTCCAGTTTCCTCTCACCCTTCAAAATATACAAGAGTGGTAGTTAAAATTGGGGTATTTGGACGGTATGATGCTGAACCAAGCCATGAAAGACCCCAACAATGAAGACGCTGTTTACATCCGGTACCGCACGGATGGCAGTCTCTTCAATCTGAGGCGCCTGCAAGCTCACACCAAGACACAAGAGAAACTTGTCCGTGAACTACTCTTTGCAGATGATGCCGCTTTAGTTGCCCATTCAGAGCCAGCTCTTCAGCGCTTGACGTCCTGCTTTGCGGAAACTGCCAAAATATTTGGCCTGGAAGTCAGCCTGAAGAAAACTGAGGTCCTCCATCAGCCAGCTCCCCACCATGACTACCAGCCCCCCCACATCTCCATCGGGCACACAAAACTCAAAACGGTCAACCAGTTTACCTATCTCGGCTGCACCATTTCATCAGATGCAAGGATCGACAATGAGATAGACAACAGACTCGCCAAGGCAAATAGCGCCTTTGGAAGACTACACAAAAGAGTCTGGAAAAACAACCAACTGAAAAACCTCACAAAGATAAGCGTATACAGAGCCGTTGTCATACCCACACTCCTGTTCGGCTCCGAATCATGGGTCCTCTACCGGCACCACCTACGGCTCCTAGAACGCTTCCACCAGCGTTGTCTCCGCTCCATCCTCAACATCCATTGGAGCGCTCACACCCCTAACGTCGAGGTACTCGAGATGGCAGAGGTCGACAGCATCGAGTCCACGCTGCTGAAGATCCAGCTGCGCTGGATGGGTCACGTCTCCAGAATGGAGGACCATCGCCTTCCCAAGATCGTATTATATGGCGAGCTCTCCACTGGCCACCGTGACAGAGGTGCACCAAAGAAAAGGTACAAGGACTGCCTAAAGAAATCTCTTGGTGCCTGCCACATTGACCACCGCCAGTGGGCTGATAACGCCTCAAACCGTGCATCTTGGCGCCTCACAGTTTGGCGGGCAGCAGCCTCCTTTGAAGAAGACCGCAGAGCCCACCTCACTGACAAAAGGCAAAGGAGGAAAAACCCAACACCCAACCCCAACCAACCAATTTTCCCTTGCAACCGCTGCAATCGTGTCTGCCTGTCCCGCATCGGACTGGTCAGCCACAAATGAGCCTGCAGCTGACGTGGACTTTTTTACCCCCTCCATAAATCTTCGTCCGCGAAGCCAAGCCAAAGATTTGGACGGTAGAGGCTCATGGCCAGAGTGGCCTGTTATGTATGTCAAATTTTTAATTTAAAGAGACTTTGAATGGTTTTCTTTTTGTAAGTAATGTATAGTGAATTATATCTATTTTTGATTTTTAAAAATTGATTAAAATAATCATTTTGTCAAGATATCAAGGAGGGTTCAGTAGCAGATATGCAAGGAAACAATGTCTTGAAACGAGGTGTATGAATAATTAAATTTTAGTTATCACTGTGGAATTGTCTATTTCTTGGGGGCCTGATTGCAGGACATGGCACAGAATGAGAAAGTGATGGGCAGAGATAGTCAGGATACTCTGCAAGATCCCACAAATAACATTCTCTGCCTGGTCAGTGATTTTTTTTTTTTGTCTTCATTTATTAATTTTCAAGATAGGGACATTATCATCCAGACTAGTATTTTTGGGCCATCCCTTAATACTTACCAGAATATTTATAAAATATTCCTTGATCCAAGTTTATTGCCATGAAACCTCTTATTCTGGAAGGACCTATTCAGTTTAACAGCTCACCGGAGTAGATGTGGACAAAATGGAAAGGCAGTGAAAATAGGCCATTTGGATTTATTTTGGATGCATCTAACAAAAAGCTGTCTGGTGAACATTAGTCCAAGTCTGTACTGCAAACATAGATAAATTAATTAACAGGAACATCATTCTGTTAGAAGAAAGGAAGTTTCTCCAAGGCTAAGAAGCTGAATGCAACACACATGCAGAGTAATTGAGGCTTGAGGGAACAAAATAAAGGTTCAATTGGAAGAAAGCTTTAAATTTTAAAAAAAGGCACAAGCCATCTGGAAATGTTGTAAACCTTGGAGATTGACAAAGGGAGAATTAAAGTCTCAAAAAAAAACTGAATTATAATGTGTGTTATTTAAAAATCAATTACTCCAAGCTGGGGAGAAAATGACCTAAATATACCCTTAAAGGGATAAACTGAAATTAGAGATGAGATCATGAAACCCTGAATGCAGCATAGACTAACTGCATGATGCAGTCCTGCTTACTAAAGAGCTTTTGATGTTTTAATAAAGGAAGAGGAAGAAAGAAATTGAAATAATGAGCAAAAAGATTAAACATTTCTGTCAGGACTGTAAGATACAAAAGCAGCTTGAAAGAAATAATGCCCAAGAGCAGAGTCACCTGACAGGAACATTTACATACTTGACCAAAATAAGAAAAGGTCATCCTGATTTAATTTACTGATTGGATGGAGGAAGCAATCACCTTCCCAAGGCCAGGTAATCTGCTCTCATGCTGTCAAAGTGGAAGTGTGGTGGTTGTGGTCAGATAAATTAATTATTTTAACCACGATTTGATTTTATCAGGCAGCAGACTGATTTTGAGAATCTTCTGCTCACAGAGCAGAAGGACTTGGGCTTGTTGTATTAATATCAGCAAAGTAGATGAGATTTTTGAATTCAGTGTGTATCCCCTTGTTTATACATGTGGGGAGGAAAAAAGTACCATTGCCTAGAAAATGGATTGCACCAGTTATATTGCTAATATTGGCTATATTGCCACATCAGAAGTTATAAAACATAATAATGCATTCTTCTTTTGTGAAAGCTTTCACAAGATTTACATGCATAAAGGGTGTCAAACACAACTTGAACATTTTGTAGACATGGTGACTTCCTTGACAAATAGCGGGAGGCTCACTTGCATGCTGACCAGGGAATCGTTAGCACTGTGGACAAGATAGGGGGATAGCAGGGTAGCGTGATCTAAATGGAAGGCGAGAAGGGGTTGGAAGGAAGGGATACTCAAATAGCAAGTGGCAATGAGGCATTGGGCTCTTAGAGAAAGACTCCCTAAAGATAGAATGTGGTGTCCAGCTCAGGCTGCTGATGGTCCCAATTTCTACAATCGTGGGAAAATTGGAGTCACCTCTAGAGGGATATGTGAGCTCCCCTATTAAGCCACAGAAGCATCAATTTGTGCTAGAGGTTGTCTGCAGGTGTGGTGGCAACACATATATTCCTTAAAAAAATGACTAAACCCTCCCTACCCCGTAACCTTCCATTTTTCCTCTATCTATATGCCTGTCCAAGAGTCTGTTAAATGGCTCTAATGTTTCAGTCACCACCACCATTTCCAGAAAGGCATTCCAGGCACCCACATCTGTGTTTTTTTTTAAAAACAAAACTTACCCCTGATGCCTCTGCTAAACTT
The DNA here is from genome assembly GCF_036971445.1 of Narcine bancroftii. Lineage (NCBI taxonomy): Eukaryota > Metazoa > Chordata > Chondrichthyes > Torpediniformes > Narcinidae > Narcine > Narcine bancroftii. The sequence goes on along the minus strand of NC_091472.1, from coordinate 85,910,859 downwards.
GCCTCCTTTCACTTCCCTCTGGTGTTTGCTATTCCTGCCCTGGGAAACAGGTGTTGGCTGTCCACCCTATCTATGCCTCTCGTTCTTCAATGCTCCAAAGAGAAAAGTCCCAGCTCTGCTAACCTTGCAGTGTCAGTGCCAAGGGAGGGGGGGGGGGGAAACATTCATGGGCATTTCTCCCCAAATGAGGTTTTATGATACCCCCACCCCCCCACCCACACATCCACCAATGCAAGTGTGATAGTACAGATCTATCACCAATGTACATAGTGTATATAGTTACTGTATCTGGACTGTGCTTACAGCGATTGGCTGAGAGCTAAGCCACGCCTATTGTCTGGGCCTTAAAGGGTTGTGTCCCTAGTGTAAGGTAAAACATCATGAGATGGGAATGTGTAAGGAGTTACCCTGTACAGGGCTGTAACAAGATGTGAATGCATCCTTGTACTTACAAGATAAGAGAGACATTGATGGATTGAGAGGCAGGAAGCTAGCAGGGAAAGGATAGCAACAGTTTTAGTCATTGGACAAGTAATGATATGATGATGTTCTAAGCACGTATCCAAGGGTATAAAAAAATCACCATTTTGCTGATAACGGCAGAATGCATTCTCCGACTAACATGGTTAGTCGCAAGTGTTACAATCCGGTAATAAAGAACAAAGAACCCTGATTTCGACTCAGTCTGGTGTTTGTCTCACTCATTCATGAACAAAGCAGACCTAACACTAGCCAGGTCGGATCATTCTGGACTGGTCGGCCCCTGTGAAGAGCTCCTGTCTTTTGCTAATAAAAGCCTTGGTTTGGATCAACAAGTCTTTGGTTCTTTCGACGAGCTCTACAATTTTATTAGCAAAAAGAATTTTTTTTGAAAGGAATGGAGCGTTTAACTCGGCCAGAAAAACTTGATATCGACCCATAGTCAGCTACAGCCTTCAAAGCCTTTAAATTCTGGCTGCTGAACTTTGAAAACTTCCTGAGATTCATTGAGGTGGAGGAGGATAACCAGCGTCTAACAGCATTGCTGTCTATGGTGTCCTTGAGAGTCTACGAGAACATCCAGGATGAGACCACTTATACCGCAGCCATAAAGGTACTGAAAGAACTGTCCGATCAAACAATGAACAGAGTTCATGCCCAGCTCGTGCTTGCGTCGAGGAAGCAACAGCCTGGCGAGTCCAGCAGGGCATATTTACAAGTATTAAAGGCATTGGGCAAAGACTGTAACTGTGTGGACAAAACTGCTGCCGAGATCACAAATGATCTCATCCGGGATGCCTATGTGGCCAGATCGAACGAAGTGAGGCTGCGCTTGCTCGAGCAAGGGGTAGAAAAACTAGAGGACGTGGCCCGGATTGCAATCACAATGGAGGATGCAGCCTTAAAGTCCACCGAGTTCTCTAGGGACTGGACCCCACGTTCTGATGTGAGTAGAGTGCCCTTCTACCCTACCACTGACGGCCTGTCGGCTGCTGCTACCCTGCCCCCTGTGAACCCAAAATGTTATTTCTGCGGGAGGGACAAGCACAGCAGGTTCCAGTGCCCAGCAAGAAAAGCCAGGTGCCAGAAGTGCCTTAAAAAGGGCCACTTTGCTGCAATCTGGAGGTCTAAAATGGCCGCTGGCAAACACAGTGCCTCGTGTGAAGCCCAATCACCACTATCCCATTCAAACTCTTCTTCCCCAGAGCTCTCTTCCAATGAGAATGAGGTCTCCCCTGCACAGCAATGCCTGACGTCACGGAGACGCCGAACTTGGAAGGGGCAGCCCACCCTAGCAACCATGGTGTTGGCCCGCCTCTCGCCCCCGTGTGGAACACTCAACGCTACCGCCGCTGCTGCCACCGCCACAGACACCCCCAGGGCCGACGCTACCACCGCTGCTGCCGCCGCCACAGACACCCCTGGGGCCGACGCTACCGCCACTGCTGCCGCCGCCACAGACACCCCCGAGGCCGACGCTACCGCCGCTGCTGCCGCTGCCACAGACACCCCGTGGGCCGACGCTACTGCTGCTGCTACCGCCGCCACAGCCATCCCTGCGGCCAACCATGTACTCAGCCTAGCGTCCATCACCGACGACCGCCAGGGCCCGACCGCCGCGACCAACAACCTACCCACCGCCAATCGCGAGCAACTACAAACCCCACTACTTACCATTCACCCGCCGACCCCGCCACAACAGCCCTTCCTGGAGGTCCTCCAACCTGCTCCTCGAGCATTGACTACGTCATCCCGTTGCGTGACGTCATCCCGTTGCGTGACGTCATCCCGTTGCGTGACGTCATCCCGTTGCGTGACGTCATCCCGTTGCGTGACGTCATTGCGCGAAACTCCCCTGTCAACTGCTTCTATAACACTAAACCAGCAATGCTCTCATCCCCTCATCAGCGCAATGGAACTGATAAAAGTGCATGGACGCTACACCAATTGCTTATTTGACTCTGGGTCAACTGACAGTTTTATCCAGCCAGATCTGGCCCTCCGTTGGGGACTTGACATTATCCCCACTACCCAGAGGATCTTATTAGCGATGAGGTCGCACTCGACTGGGATAAAGGGGTATTGCATCGCCACGCTGGAAGTACAGGGCGTAACGGTCACCCACTTCAAATTATTCATCCTTCCCTAATTGTGCGCCCCAGTGTTGCTGGGATTAGACTTCCAGTGTCAGTTCCGAACGGTGTCCCTACACTTTGGGGCACCCCACGCCCCCCTCTCGGTCTGCCATCGCCCCTCCCCCGAAGCACCCGAGCAACCCGCCCCCGTGCCCCGGGGCCAATCCTGCGGCCTATCCACACTCTGGATTGCCCCGCCAGCACTCTTCGCAAACCTCACCCCTGGCTGGAAGCCTGTGGCCACCAAAAGTCGGCAATATAGTTACGAAAACAGGCAATTCATTAGGAGTGAGGTGCATAGTTTGCTGGATGAGGGCATCATCGAACCCAGTTCAAGCCCCTGGAGAACCCAGGTGGTGGTTGTCAAGAACGGGAAAAAACTACGGATGGTGGTCGACTACAGCCAGACCATCAACCGCTTCACGCTCCTGGATGCGTACCCCCTGCCACGCATCACGGATGTGGTGAACCAGATCGCCCAATACCGCATTTTCTCCACCATTGACCTACGTTCGGCCTACCACCAGCTCCCGATCTGCTGCGAGGACCAACCATTCACGGCCTTTGAAGCGAATGGGCGGCTATATCAATTTCTCAGGGTACCATTCGGGGTCACGAATGGTGTTGCGGTCTTCCAGAGGGAAATAGACAGGATGGTGGACCAGAACGGGCTAACCGCTACCTCCCGTATCTGGACAATATCACCATCTGCGGCCACGACACGCAGGACCACGACGCCAACCTAGACAAATTTCTTCAAACTGCCCGTCGGCTGAACCTGACTTACAATTTGGACAAGTGTGTCTTCCGGACCACACGACTCGCTATTCTAGGTTGCGTGGTGGAGAACGGGATGGTCTTGCCAGATCCTGACCGCATGGGTACCCTAATGGACTTACCCCCACCCCCCCCATACCCAGAATGCTCTATAACGCTGCCTGGGCCTTTTCTCGTATTACGCCCAATGGGTTCCACACTACGCTGACAAGGCGCGTCCTCTTATCAAGACCACCTCCTTTCCCCTCTCGACCGAAGCCACAGTGGCTTTCGATCGAATCAAATCCGACATCGCTGCTGCGACGCTGCACGCGATCGATGAGTCTGTCCTGTTTCAAGTCGAGAGCGATGCATCCGACTTTGCCCTGGCAGCCACCATGAACTAGGCCGGTCGGCCTGTAGCCTTCTTCTCCAGAACCCTCCAGGGTCCGGAGAGTAGACAGTCCTCGATCGAGAAGGAGGCCCAGGCCATAGTTGAAGCGGTGCGTCGTTGGAGACATTACCTCGCTGGGAGGTGCTTTACACTGTTGACTGATTAACACGCAGTCTCCTTCATGTTCAGCAACACCCAGCGTGGTAAGATAAAAAAACGACAAAATCGCCAGATGGAGAATCGAACTCTCCACCTTTAACTATGACATCCTGTACCGGCCTGGTAAGCTCAACGACCCGCCTGACGCGCTCTCCAGGGGGATGTGCGCCAGCATACAGATGGACAGACTACAGAAACTCCATGAGGCGCTCTGTCATCCAGGGGTCACTAGGTTTGCCCACTTTGTCAAGGCGCGCAACCTACCCTACACAGTCGAGGAGATCCGCTCCATGACCCGAGCCTGTTCGGTGTGCGCTGAATGCAAGCCCCACTTCTTCCGTCTGGATAACTCCCACGTTATCAAAGCCACCCGCCCCTTCGAGCGTTTTAGCGTAGACTTTAAGGGGCCCCTACCGTCGACCAACCATAATACCTACATCCTTACGGCCATTGACGAGTACTCCCGCTTCCCGTTTGCTGTGCCCTGCCCAGACACCACTGCCACCTCAGTGATACAGGCCCTTCACAGTATTTTCGCCATTTTCGGATACCCCAATTTCATCCACAGTGACAGGGGGTCCTCATTCATGAGCGCGGAGCTGCAACAGTACCTTCTGGAGTGTGGTATCGCTTCAAGCAGGACCACAAACTATAATCCACGCGGTAACGGCCAGGTCGAGAGGGAGAATGCCACCATATGGAGAGCGGTTACACTGGCTCTCCGGTCTAAAGGTCTCCCCACCTCTCACTGGCAGGAGGTTCTCACTAGTGCCTTACACTCCATCCGCTCCCTCCTATGTACTGCAACAAATGCCACCCCCCACGAAAGGATGTTCCTTTTCCTGAGCAAATCCGAATCAGGAACCACTCTACCGGCATGGCTCACCGTCCCTGGCCCCGTCCTTTTGCGACACCACGTCCGGCACTCAAAGAATGACCCCTTGGTCGACCGAGTGACTCTACTCCACGCGAACCCACATTACGCCTACGTTGAGTTCCCAGACAGGCGGGAGGACTCTATTTCGGTGCGGGACCTAGCTCAGTACGCGGTAGACCCAGCAAACCCCCCAACCCAACCTTCCCCAACTCTTTATGCCCCAGGCCCCGTGCCGCAACAGAAGGACCAACAGCACCCCAACGACCCGGGCCACCCTGCCGACAACACGACTGGGGAATTGAGCGACGGAGCAGTCGCACCCGACGAGCCCGCTGGCGACACCATGCCAGCGACCCCAATCCCTGCACCACGGCGGTCACGCCGGATGGTCAGACCCCCTGACCGCTACAGTCCTTTACTTACCCCTTCCTTTCATTCTCTCCCTCGTTTTTTTTTGTTTTTTTTTCCAGGGTCAGTTCTCCAAGAAGGGGTGAATGTGATAGTATAGATCTATCACCAATGTACATAGTGTATATAGTTACTGTATCTAGACTGTGCTTACAGCGATTGGCTGAGAGCTAAGCCACGCCTATTGTCTGGGCCTTAAAGGGTTGTGTCCCTAGCCAGGTCGGATCATTCCTGACTGGTCGGCCACCTGTGAAGAGCTCCTGTCTTTTGCTAATAAAAGCCTTGGTTTGGATCAACAATTCTTTGGTTCTTTCGACGAGCTCTACAGCAAGCCAAGCCTTTGAAAACTATTTAAATTAAATTATATTTATTTTATTAAAACTCACCCTCTCATTAAATGAAATTAAATGAAATAAAATCAAAAATAGGAAAAGAAAATGATATATACTCGTGACGTCAAAAAGGAAGTTACCTTGTAATGTGCAGAACACACATGTGCATGTGACATCATGCAGGATTGAAAGCAGTGTGCATGCCAGATTTATAATGGAGAGCAAGTATGCTTTACCGTTCCTCAATTGCAAATCGATTGTTAAAGAAACATACACAATGGAAACCAAAGAAATTGGACATAAAAAATGGTTGGACTCATCTACTTCTTCAAGGCTTCCTCCAGCTCCACCAGTGCCTAGCACAGCCACCTCTCTAAAGCCACAGGCTTCTAGTCCTTCTACAAGTAGCTGTGATGCTGAAGTAAATGCTAGCTGTGGAAGACAACCCATAGCCATAGATAAACTTGGGACTGACCAGCCCAACCAAATCTTTTTACAACAGTACCCTGTCAGTATTTTCAATGGTAGGAAGCGTTCATTTGTCGATCACAACCAGGACTGGCTTGGCTTGTAGCATTTTGGCTGTCTAGCACTATTCAGAGATCTCGAACACAGATGCCTTTGTGAGTGTGGGCTTTTTGTAAATGGAATCATGCTGTGGAGAGAGATCGGGGATTTCATAAACATGAATCCTCAAAGGAGCACATCTCTTGCAATACGGAAGGAGCAGGAGAGGCACGTCAATAATGGAAATGAGATTTCAACACTTGTAAACACAGAACAACTACAAAAGAATAGGTATTATGTTTCCTCCCTCATCGATGTTCTCAGATTTTTGGTGGAAAAACAGTTGCCTTTATGAGGGAAGATAGAGGCTATTGATAACATGTCAGAGGGGGGGGGGGGCATGGATTTTTCCTCTCCTTACTGGGTGATCTGGTTAAAAATGACCCTGAATTGGCTGAGGTTGTGAAAATGATCCCTCGCAACGCCACATACACCTGTCACAACATGCAAAATGAAATCATAAGTACACTCAATTGTGTGGTGACAGAGGCTATAGTGGAGGAAGGAAGTGACTCCTATTACACTTTGAAAGTAGATGGAGACTGTGATGCCACCGGGTGTGAAAATAAATCAATTGTCATTTGATTTGTGACTAAATCATATGAAGTCATAGAGCATCTGCTAACCATGGGAACACCTGCAAAAGGTGACGTACAGGCATTAGCTAACCCCATTTTGGACACATCAAAGATTCAAACCCAGGAATTTGATGGGGCTGCTCTGATGTCTGGGAAGCATAGAAGCTACTGCAAGAGAAACTAGGTCATGAGATATCTTAATCACCAGCTACACTTAGTGGTGGTACATGCAATGTCAGCATAGAAAGCTGCAGTGAACGTCTTTCATGTGTGAGATGCCCTCTACAAATTCTGCAGGAAGCCCACAATTATACTATAAAGATGTGCATCTTAAATACCTCTGGTACAGAGATGGATAGGACATTTTGCCACTGTGTCAATCATTCTAAAATCTTTTGATTACATAACATCTTGATCTTGACACAGTTTACCCTACCTACTAATGTTATTGGCAAGGAAATCCATTTTAAAAAATCCTTTCAACTGTTTTAAGCAATGATAAATAATTCAACTGTACAAATTATTTAAATTATTATCTATCTGGATTCCCAAATATTTAATCACCTCTTTTGGCCATTAAATTTGAGTATTCCTTCGACAAAGAGTATAATCTCCTTGTGTAAGGGCATAGCTTCACTTTTACCATCTTATAGCCTGAAATCTCACCACATTCTTCCAAATTTAAATGCAATTTACATAACAAGGCTTCTGGTTCAGTCAAATAAATCAAGACATCATCTGCAAATAAACTTATTTTATACTCCTCTTGACCATGCTTAAACCCCTTTATTTCTACATCACTCCTAATTGCCTCAGCTAATGGCTCTATAGATAAAATAAACAAAGCTGAAGATAAGGGACAACCTTATCTACTAGATCTCACCAAACAAAAAGAATTAGACATTTTTCTATTAGTTACTACTTTCGCTTTGGGACTATTATATAATGCCTTAATCCAATTTATAAAAGTTTGACCAAACCCGAATTAATCTAACACTTTAAACAAAAAGTCCCATTCTAATATACCAAAAGCTTTTTCAGCATCTAAAGCCACTGCTACATTCAAATCTTTCCTTTTTTGAACTGTATGTACAATACTAATTAGTCTGGCAATATTATCTGCTGACAGCCTCTGTTTAACATATCCTAATTGGCCTATAAGAAGAAGATTTTAAAGGATCTCTTGTAGTAGGCCAAGAGGGTGTGTAGCAGGCCGAGTGGCTGCGTAGCACCATGTTGTGAACAGTTGCCTGGGTGGCTCACCGAGTGGACATGTAGAGCCAGGGGTCAGGTCACTGCTCACTCATCTGGGTGAGGAACCACTGACAGATGAGTCGTGGCAAACTGGACACTTGTGACTTTTTCCAGAGGGCGCAGGGCTCCCATCGTGTTCACTTTAAACACATGAGCCCTCCAGATCAGTGGCAGGTGTGTGGTGACGTCACTCCTGGTCTCGAGGGGACTGGACTAGGAAGGATATACTGGAGAAGTTGCTACAATTGGTGACTCCCGACTGCAAGATTCAGCTGAAGCTTGAATCTACCGATGCCATGGACACTTTGGGCAGGGATTTAGAATTTATTTACATATACTTAGATGACATTCTCATCACCAGTCAAAATGAGCAAGATCATCGCCTGCACTTATGCTGCCTGTTCAAACGGCTGGATGAATTCAGACTTACCGTCAACTCTAACAAATGCTAGTTTGGCAGGTCAACCTGGGGCACAAGATCATGGCTGAGGCTGTTTTTTCCATATCACCAAAGTGGATGCAGTCCGTGCCTTTCCGAGACTTACCACGTTTAAAGAACTGCAGAAGTTCTTGGGCATGGTGAATGAAATTCACCATGCACAAGAAATAATTTCGTTCTTTCAGCTGCTGACATTCTTCGACCATCGTTTCAGCTCCTCACCACAAAGTGCAAGGAAGTTACTTGGACCACAGGGGCAGAATTTGCGTTCAAAACCGCCAAAGACACTCTGGCCAACACAGCAATGCTCGCACATCCTAATCCCACCACTGCCCTGGCATTCACCACCGACACCTCAGATACAATGGTGGGCACAGTTCTTGAACAGTCCCTCAATGGCTATTGGCAACTCCTGGCTTTCTTTAGCCGCCACCTACAGCCATCAGAAATGAAATACAGCACATTTGATTGAGAGCTGTTGGTATTGTACCTGGCCACACCACACTTCCAATATGTTTTGGAGGGCTGCCATTTCACCGCTTTCACAGACCATAAGCCACACACTTCTGCCTTTAGTAAAATATTGGGCCCGTGGTCAGCCAGGCAGCAACGCCACTTGTCGTACATTTCTGAATTCACACGTCTCAGGGAAAAACAATCTGGTCGCTGAAGTGCTATCCAGACCGATAGTGCATCATATCCAGGGTGGTGTCGATATCTCTGACTTGGAGAGTGCACAGGGCATGGATCCCGATGCTCAGGAATACAGCACTGCCATTACAAACCTGGACATACAATGGGTGGCACCCCTACTAGAGGGGCCAGTTCTGCTTTGTGACATGTCTTTGGGCTACCCCAGACAGGTAGTTCCAGCATCCTGGAGACGTCTTTTTGACTAGGAAGGGTATAAAAGGAAGAAGAAAATTTGAATAAACAGTCTTTGCTGACTAACACTGTGTCTGGTGTACTCATTTAGTAGCTCTACTGGAGAAGTTGCTACAATTGGTGACTCCCGACTGCAAGATTCAGCTGAAGCTTGAATCTACCGATGCCATGGACACTTTGGGCAGGGATTTAGAATTTATTTACATATACTTAGATGACATTCTCATCACCAGTCAAAATGAGCAAGATCATCGCCTGCACTTATGCTGCCTGTTCCTCCATCAAAGCAACCATCAAGCTCAGGGCAACTAAATACATATGGCATGGACTTAAGAAAGATGTTGCGCAGTGGACCTGGACATGTATCCACCTCCAAACTTCCAAAATTCCAAGGCGCCTTTCCAGCGTTTCCCAGTGGTACACTGGCATTTTAAACATGTGCATATAGACCTGGTTGGACCTCTGCTAGTGTCTCAGAACATGAGGTACATCCTGATGGTCATAGACTGACTCATGTGATGGCCAGAGGCCATCCCATTGCCATCCAGCGACACTGACACATGAGCCAGAACGTTCATTACCAATAGGATCTCGAAATTCAGAGTTCCCACACACATCACCTCAGACCACATTATGGATTGCCCTTGTGCACTTTTGTGGCACACAACTGCATCACACCACAGCATACAACCCACAGCCCAATGGCTTTGTGGAACATTTCCACCGGCAACTCAAGACTACACTCAAAGCCCAATTCACCGGGCCCATTGGATAGATGAGTTGCCATGGATTCTGCTGGGAGTGTGCATCGCCCCGAAGGAAGACATGCCAGCATCATCCACAGAAATGGTTTATGGTTCAGTTCTCTCAGTTCCAGGTGACGTTCACTTCTCATCCAACTCCTATTTTTCTGACCTACAATTCAAAAGTCTCCAACAGATCACCCAATCTGAGTTGTTCAGGTGTCTCAGTGAGGTTACATTCAGTTGGTCACAACTGGTTGACATGTCTAGTCCATCTGTTCTGTCCAACCTGCACATGAAGGAGACCCTCCCTGATCTTCCTCAGGATTCTCCCCAGCTGCCACTCATCTGACTTAGCCTGGTAGTCTCGCAGCAGCACATATGTTGTCCATCCCAAAACGTTCTTTGTTTTGATCCATGCTGATGGTTGCACTGTCTTTCCTTGTCCAAAACTTTGCGTCTAGGTTCTGACTTTTGTGGGAAATTAAAGTTAAATTATGCTGTTATTTTCCTACCGAAGATGTTTTCAGCAGGCAAAGTGCCACCAGAAGTTTGTGGGTTTGGAGTGATCCTGTAATTTAACAAGAATGTCTACAGGATCTCCTCCATTGGACCCTCCCCCTTGGCTTTGTTTAGAGCCCATTTGAACTGTGGATGATATGGAGACAAACGAATATGAGTGATGCCGTATGGTTTGCAGAATAAATCGAAGTTGGGTGCCATGAATTGTGTCCCATTGTCCGAAACTAATGTTGCAGGAGCACTAAAATGATTGAACATGGACTTGAGTTCCATAATTGTAGCCAATGCAGTTGGGTCGGGTTACTTTGATGATCACCAGCCATTGGAGTATGCATCCACTACGATTAGATAGTACTCCCTATTAATTGGTTCTGCATAGTCTACATGAAGACGATTCCATGGTTGTGGCCAGGAATGTAAATTCATCTTGACAGGGAATTTCACAGCCGTATTAGTTGAACAAACTGATCATCCGTCAGAAGCCAATAAACATAGCTTCTTGGAAGTGCCTTTCCTCGATTTATTCCAGGATGTCCCTGTGAAACTGCTTTAGGATTCCTGATGGCAGAGATTGTGGATTCGCAGTCCTTTCTGCAAGCAAAAGACAGCCATTAGAGTCTTTTTAAAAATGGCTGAATTTGTATTCTTGGACAAGTTTTTGGCCACCCTGCATTATCTCTTGAAGAATGTTATCTTCACTCATTGCTTGTCTAACTCTTTCTGCAATAACTGGCAGTGAATTTCACGATAAGAATATCTTCCAGCTCTATTTCCTGTTCACTAATGAGTCTTGGCAATGTATCACCTTGTCTGATGTTTGTAGTCGGCAGGTATTTAATTTTGAAGTCATACCCAAGTAGCATGGTTGCCCATCTTTGAAGTCGGTTTGCCGTGTATATTGGAATTCCTTTCTTTGAACCAAATACTGCTCATAACGGCTTGTGATCTGTCAGAAGAGTGAATTGCCAACCATGGAACATTTTATGGAATTTCCTCACTGCAAAAACAATTGCTAAAGCCTCCTTTTCAATTTGTCTATAGTTACACTCTGCGACGGTTAGAGAGTGTGCTGCATGTGCTAAGGCCTTTTGATTCCCATCTGAAAATATATGAGAAATGACTGCATCCACCCCAGAATGTGATGCATCTGAAGCGCAAAAGAAGGTTAGAATTTAGCATTGTCTTAACTCAATTAAACGACTCTTGACGTTATGAAGTCCAATTCCATTTTCTACCCTTAGTAAGGAGCTTGTTGAGTGGATCATGGAGTTTATGTATCTCCATCAGAAATGAACTATAATGATTAATTAGACCCAAGAATGAACGTAATGTGATCAGGCATGCACCTGATAGCATCAGTGTTTTGGTAGATCTGGCTGCCACCCATGTTCGTCAATGATTAAACCCAGATATTTCACTGACTTCATGAAAATTGTACATTTTTCTGGATGCACTCGAAAACCATGCACTCTGAGACAGGACGATCAAGACAATCAAACAATTCTTGAACGTGTGCTCCTATGACCAGGATATCATCTAGGTGCACTGCAACTCCCGGAAAACCATTCAGCATTGCGTCTATAATCTGTTAAAAGATAGCTGGAGCTATGGTAGATAGGTGTTTCTGAATAGTCCATGGTGCGTGTTGATGGTTAGCAATTCTCCACCTATAGATTTGCCTCTGCTAAGTCGATCTCCACAAAGCATTTGCCACCATTCAGCTTCGCAAAAAGATCATCAGGCAACAGCAGTGGATATTGATGGGTGTCCAATGCTGCATTCAGACCAGATGAAAAACTAACACACAGACATATGGAGCCATTTGAGTTTTTTGCCACCACGCTAGGTGCAGCCCATAATGAGTAGTTAACCTATTCAATTACTCCTTCATGTTGCAGCCATTTCAAATCTTGGCTCCACTTCTAGCAGTGCTGTGTATGGGAGAGGTTGTTTTGGCTTGAAAGACGGTTTCATATTTGACAGAAGACAGAATTTTGCATTCGTTTTAGTGCACCATCTGAGGCCTTTGGAAAATACAATTGCATGGTGTTGCTTTAACTGTACCAGCAACTCTTGTGCTGTATTTGCCGCTGTTGGGGTATGTGCCAGTTCCAACTTCTGACAAAATTTAAATGGTCCAGTAGGTTTAACCTTTCGATCCAGTCGAGACCCTTGAGATCGAGGTTAGGACGTTTCACCCGATAACATGATCCATTTCCTTCTGCACCATTTAAGCTGACGGAACAGTCAACTTTGCCTGGCAACTCAAGGATCCCCCCGGAAAAATTCCATGCCGTGTTTTCGGTTGGGGTCACCTCTGGCTGACCAACCTGTTTCCACGTTTTCTTTGATATTAGGGTAATGTCAGACCATGTATCAACTTTTTTTAAAGAAGGAGGGATGTTATATACAGTGGAAACTTGGGACTATTTTATGCTGGTGCATGAACACCGAAAGACTGTAAGAGCCGCATCACACTGAGTGGTGCCGTGTTCATGGCTCCAGCATAAAATAGTCCCAAGTTTCCATTGTATATAACAGCTGTTCATGTGCACTTTCACATAATTCCTGCATTTGGGATTTTCCACCTTGAAAGTGACTGATTGGTTTCATTTTTGTGTGTGAAGCTAACTTATCAGGTGTTTTCCCTCTGCCAGTTCTACAGCATTCTGCTTTCTGTCCCCGGTGCTTGCATTTACAGTAGCGCTGCTGTTTGTACGGGCAAACACGAGCATCGTGCCACTCATTGCAGTTCCAACAGGTGCTAGGCAGTTTGGCTGGACACACTTTTATTTGGTCTAGCGGGGTCTGCTGATTTGACTGTCTGGATACTGCTTGAAGATGGTTGCGCTGTTGCCACCATTTTGCTGTCATGTTTTAAATTAATTAAGCTTTGGGATTTGGTGGTTAATTTTCAAAGGCTCATGTCAGACTCCTGCTCAATCTTCACCAGCAAACCACATCCTGAGGTCTGTATCTCGGTGCGATTGCATTCCCGCTACAAAGACTAGACATCTGAAATGGTCTTTGGTCAGAAAAGAGAGTTTAAAACGCTCGCACTGTTTATTTACCATACTCGCATATGCCACAAAATCTTCGGTACCTCTCTTGGTCATTTTTAAACACTGATATTGAATGTTGAACAGTGATGTTTGTTCACCAAATATTTCTGCCATTACATTGTGTTTCTCTGAAACTGAGCTCCTGGGGAAATTTTGGCAGAATAAAGTTTATGTAGCACTCATGTTCTCAAGTGCCTAACTTCCTCAACAACAGCCTAATCTTCCATGCCTCATTGATCTTGAAAAAATCTACTGAAAACAAGTCTTCATACTTTTAGTGCCAAGTTTCACAAGGGCACAACTCTTAAACTCTTAAACACATAATTAAACTCAGTGATAGAGTTCACTAATGCATCTGCAAAATTTGTTTTAACTGCAGGCTCACCTTCCTCAATGATTGAAGCTCCAACAGACCTTTTTGCTACCAGCCGGTCCATTAGCTTCGCTTATATCAGTTCACAGCTCTCTTGCTGTTGTTTGAGGACAGCCTTTGTACTGACATTTTTCTTCAATTATCTAAGGTCCTCGTCACCAAAATATGTTGTAACTGTGCCCAAAATGTTTGGGCTGCACGCGTAACTGAGGAATCTAACTCCCACTTCGAGTTTACTCAGAGAATTAAGGCAGAAACAGTTTCACCAAACCACACCCAAACTCTCTTTTCTTTAAAAAAAATGGAGTGAGCTATTTACAGAAATTTACACAAGCTTGACTTCAAGGCACAAGACAGTCTCGTGAGCTTTTCAGTTGATTGATGGCTCCAGTAGTAACACCCACTCCTGGTTGAAATCACCCATAACTACAACCCTGTATTTCCTGCATCATTCTAAAATCTGCCTGCTTATCTGCTCCTCAGTGTCCTGAGGGCTATTTGGGGGGGGCCTATAGATTACTCTCAGTACATTGATTGCTCCCTTCCTAAATCTGACTGCTACCCACACCGACTTAGTGGACACTCCCTCTGCAGTGTCCTCCTTTACTATAGCCATAATACTATCCTAGCATCTGTCTTCTAAGAAATTCACAAAATATTTTTCTTTTTAATAACATAATGTTAAACCTCCATCTGTAAACTGATTGTTGACTATCTACTATTGTTATTGCCATCAGCAAGGGGGAATGATCAGATAAAATTCTTGGCTTATACTCTACTTGCTGTATTCTACCTTGAAGTTGTGCAGATACTAAAAAATAGGTCAATTCTAGAATAGAAATCATGTCTACTCGAATAAAAGGATAACCCCTCTCTCTGGGATGAAATCTTCTCCAAGCATCTACCAAATTTAAGTCCTTCATCAATTACAATGTAACTTTGGCTGTTTTTGTCCTTACTGTTGTTCTTGTTGACTTAGCTAGAATTGGATCTAAACAAAAAATTAAAGTATCTTCCTATTAAAATAGTTTCATTAGCATTTTCTAACTTCAAAAAGTTTTTTATATGAATTTATCATCGTCCATATTGGATGCACATATATTCATAAGTGTCCAATGCTCTGGAAAAAAAATGATAATTTATCACAATATATTTACCTGCAGTATCTTGTATTTTCTTCTATTAAAGTTCTCTAAGGAGTCCCCTTTTTCACACAATTGCTTATTAATATCAGCTGCGTTTTCCATTTTGTTCATTCTTTCTTGAACCATTTGCAAATCAAATTCCACATTCTTAATTTTCTCTTCCATATCATCAAATTTTTTTTAAGTTTATTAACTGTCATAAATTTTGTTAGTTTTCTCATCAGATTTTCTAATATCCATTCTTACTTGTTTCAGCTCCTTCATAATAACTATTTTCAGTGCTTAATTTCTGAATATTAATCAATATTTTAACTTTAATACCTTTAACAGCACCCTCTGTCTCCTCCTCCTCCTCCTTCTCCTCCTTCTTCTTCCTTTTGTTCTTCTTCCTATTCATTACTGGCCTGAGTAACCAGCTTGTTGAGGCAGCGAGTCAAACAGGCTGCCTTCCTTAGAGATCAGTTCACATTTCTGCGATCTGCATATGGGCAACTCCTCTCGTACGCACTGTAACATGTCTTCACCTTCCTCATCTTCCCTCCGTTGCTGCAGCTGTATTAGTGTTGCAGTTCTCTGCGTTACCAACTTTGGAGCTCTTGTCACTTGGGTAGAAGTCTTCATCACAGCAGCCGGATCCATCTGTAACGTAGGATTTTCTTGTTGTCTTTGGTTTTTTTTGTTGCATTCCGGACAGGCCAGCAACGTTCTTATTTTTTAGGCAACATTTTTTAAGTATTTTCTGTCTGTTTAAGAACAGTTTCCAAAAATTTGTTTTCATTTTTTTTCCCTCTTTTTCTAACATTTTCTCGGGAGAG
This sequence comes from Narcine bancroftii, assembly GCF_036971445.1. NCBI lineage: Eukaryota > Metazoa > Chordata > Chondrichthyes > Torpediniformes > Narcinidae > Narcine > Narcine bancroftii. Next base: position 85,894,935 of record NC_091472.1, on the reverse strand, counting down.
CAAGTTTCCTACATTCTAGCTCTACCTCATCACATGACTCCCCCTGTCAGGATCCTTCTTGAACACACGAGACAAGTTTAGCTCCATCCATCCCTCTTGCAGTCAGGAGGTGTGGGTCAATATTAGGGAAGTTGAAATCACCCATAACTACAACCCTGTATTTCCTGCATCATTCTAAAATCTGCCTGCTTATCTGCTCCTAGTGTCCCGAGGGCTATTTGGGGGGGGCCTATAGATTACTCTCAGTACATTGATTGCTCCCTTCCTAAATCTGACTGCTACCCACACCGACTTAGTGGACACTCCCTCTGCAGTGTCCTCCTTTACTATAGCCATAATACTATCCTCCATCCCCTCCCCCATCTCCTACCTCCCATCCTATTCCTTTTAAAACACCTAAACCCAGGTACCTGCATCAGGCAATCCTGTCCTTCCTCCAGCCAAGTTTCAGTAACAGCCACAACCTCGTAGTTCCACAAACTGATCCATGCTCTAAGTTCATCCCCTTTATTCCTAATACTCCTAGCACTGAAATACACACATTTCAACCCCTCTAACTGGCTACCTTTATGTTTTGTTCCCTGCCCGTCCTTCCTCACCAACTCAGAACACAGACCATCATGCTTTTGTCCTTCTCCCCTAATCTCTGCACTCACATTCTGATTCTCAACCCCTGCCATACTAGTTTAAACTCTCCCCATCAGCTCCAGCAAACCTGCCTGACAGGATATTGGTCCCTTTCCCGTTCAGATGCAGCCCGCCCTTTTTGTAGAGGTCAGACCTTCCCCAGAAGAGATCCCAATGATCCACAAATCTGAACCCCTGTTCCCCCGCACCAACTCTTCAGCCACACATTCATCTGTCAAACTTCCTATTCCTACCCGCTCTGGCTCGTGGCACAGGCACCAATCTCCAGATTACCACCCTTGAGGTCCTGCTTTTTAACTTTCCTAACTCCCTATATTCCCTCTTTAGGACCTTGTCCCTATGTCATTGGTCTCCACGTGGACCACAACATCTGGCTGCTCACCTTCCCCCTCCAGAATGCTGTGAACCCAATCAGAGATATCGCTGACCCTGGCAACATACCTGGGCAGCAACATACCATCTGGGAGCCTCAATTTTGTTCACATAACATCTTATCTGTTCTCCTAACCAATGAGTCCCCAATTGCCATAGCTCTCCTCTTCTCCCCCTTCCCTTCTTAGATAAGCCGTGGTGGTCATGTCTCAGTCTCTGTGCCTGGTTCCCAGTAGATCATCCCCCCAACAGTATCCAAAACAGTATACTTATTGCTGAGGGGACTGGCCACAGTGCTCTGCACTGTCTGTCTCTTCCCCCTCCCTCTCCTTACAGTCACCCAGTTACCTGTCTCCTGACTTTTAGGGGAGGTGACAGTCTTCCTCAAGGTCTTCTATATCATTGCCTCTGCCTCCCAAATGATCCAGAGTTGATCAGCTCCAGCTCCAGTCTCCCAGGAGCTACAGCTGGATGCACCTCTTGCTGCTGAAGTCATCAGGGACAATTGTGCTTTTCCAAAATTTCCCACCTCCTGCAATCAGAGCATTCGACTGCTCGAGCTGTTGACTCTTCCTAATTGAATTCAAAGATCTTACGTTACTGGAATCAAGCTCGTCCTCAGTCTCTACTTGCCAAAGCCTCTAAGTCCCACTCTTAACCTGAGCCAATCACACACTGGCTGCTCTTATAAATAAAAGTTCAAACTGTAAAGATATTTTCTCAGAAGTATCTTTAAGCGAAGAGAGTTTCACTTGAGATTCATTAAGGCACTTGACAAAGTCCCTCATGGTAGGAAAATTCAGAAGGCGGAGAAGAATCTTCCAGGGTGGATTTACAGTTTGGATTCTGAATTGGCTTACCTCTAGAAGACAGAAGATGGTGCTGGGAGGGTGTTATTCTGAATGGAGGCCTGTGACCACATGTGCGCGTGTGTGCTGGATGAAACGGTAGGTTGGTAATTTACGCATGGCACAAAGATTGGTGGGTAGCCTAGAGTGTTAGAAATTAATCAACAGTATAGAGATCAAGACAAGATTTTTGTCGTCTGATTGCACAAGTACAACCCAAATGAAACAGCATTCTCAGGTCCTCAGTGCAAAACATGCAGACCACAACCAGACATAACACACATACAAACATTACATATACAGGACAAGTAGTCATATATACAAACACAGATATGGGCAGAGAAATGGCAGATGGAGTGTAATCCAGACAAGGGTGAGGTGTTGCACTTTGGGAGGTCAAATGGTAGACAGTTAATGATAGAGTTCTTAAAAGGATTGGAATAGCTCTTTGAAAATAACCGCCTAGGTAGATTGGATAGTAAAAAAGGCATGTGGTATACTTGTCCTCATTGGTCAGGGCTTTGAGTATAAATTGAGAAGTCATGTTGCAGCTTTCTAGCACTTGGTCAGGCAGCACTTGAAATATTGTGTGCATTTCTAGTTTCCCCATTATAAGAATGATGTGAAGGCTTCAGATGACAATAAACCTGATCTATATCCTGTTGACTATTTTCTAACCCTCTACACTGCCCTCCAATCTTTGTGTCATGTGTAAACATACGGCTACAGCAGAGATTATCAGTATGATGCCTGGATTAGAGGATTTGGGCTGTCAAGAGAGGTTTGAGAATCTTGGGTTGTTGTCTCTGGAGAGTTGGAGGTGGAGGGGAGACCTGATAGAAGTTTACAAAGTTATTAGAGGCATTCATAGGGTAGATGGACTGAATCTATTTCCTAGCATTAAGATGTCCCGTGCTGGTGGAAATGTGTTTAGCGTGGAGTGGATTAGAGAGTTTAAAGGAGATATACAGGGCAAGTTTTTACATAGAGTGGTCGCTGTCTGGAGCAGGCTGTCAGGAGTAGAGGTGGAAGAAGATATGTTTCAGAGGCTTCCAAATAGATACATGAGTATGCAAGCAGCAAAGCTGTTTAATTTGAGTATTATGCTCAGCACAGATATGAGGGCCAAAGGGTCTTTTCCTGTGCTGTACTATTCTCTGTTACTGTAAAAACAAAAGGAAAGGAAGCAGGAGTATGCAAATCAGCACCTTGACCTCATTGTACCATTCAAATAAATCATGGGTGATCCTGTCTTAGGCTCTCAATGCCCCCTTTCCACATTCTGCCCAAGTCCCATGACTTCCTTCCACTTTAAATGGATGGGATTCTCCCCCTATAAATACAGCAATGACATCACTCTGTGGTAGAGTCTACAGAAGATGCACAATCCTGAGAGAAGGAACTCCACCTCATCTCTGACTTCAACTTCAGCTGATGGAGAACCTTGCATCCTGTTGAAGATCTGGTGAGCTGCACTTAATAATCACACCTCCAGGGCACAAAAGGGTTCAAGCAGGCTTCTTATTCTGAATGTAAAGTGAGGAATTCACTGCACATGGTCCTTACTTAATTTATACTTATCAGTTATGATGTCACCAGGTCTGTTGACTGCATAACATATTTCTATTGCCACAAACAAAGATACTGCACTGCTTTTCCTCTCTGGGGAAAAAAAAAACCTGTGTAAATACTTCCTCCAGTGGTGCAGAGTTGTTATAGATCCAGAATTTTGATTTAGTTTTGTATTGGGTTCAACTCCTCCAACTGGACAGGCTAATGATATTTTTAATCTTGAAACTGATGAACTTGCAACATTTTGCTTTAAGTCATTGCTCTGACTTTCTTGAAACAGGATTGACTCCCAATATCAAAACCAGGAATAGATTCATCTTAAAATATAATGTGTAGTGTCTCTGGCAGTGACATTTCTGCTGTGATTTCCAATATGGATTAATAGCTCCTCAGGCAGTAGATTTGAACTAATGGCCGAGTCTCGTACTTGCTCACGAGTCCCTGCATTGGTCAATATTTTACTCTTCCTCTTCCATTGCTGCATCCCTACTCTGAACTAGATGGTATCAACCTCAATTGCATGTGACATTGCATTAACTGTTCTGCTTTGATCACATTTAGTAATGACACCCCACATGAAGGTGTACTCAATCCATTGTTATACTCCTTCACCCACCACTGTACAGCTTTCAATTCCATCTTCAAATTTTGCTGACACCATTGTAGTGGGCCTGTTATCAAATAACAATGAGATGAAACAGGAAAGAAATTGAAAATATAGGACATGGTGCCAAGGTAACAACCTCTCTCTCTCTCTCTCAACATCAATAAGATGAAAGAGATGGTTCTTGGCTTCAGGAGAGGAGACAGAGACCACACCTCTGTCCATATCAATGGTGTTGAAATGGAAAGAGCAGACTGGAAAATTGCACTTGGCCTAACTTTTCCACCAGGGACAAGGCTCAAGCATGTGGAAACATGTACAAATAGGCTTAAAGACAGTTTCTTCCCTGAAGCCACTGAGTTCCTGAATTAACTCCATTGCAATGCTCTCATGCTGCCCTTTCTTTATACAAATTGATCTTCCTTTTCATTGTACTTTGATATACTGTAAATTATGCTTTGACATGGTCGAATGCAATACTGTTCACTGAAGAATCCTTCTCACTGTATCAGGTATTTTGTGACAAACTACAAAACCCAGCAGGGTTTTGTCCGTGAACTACTTTTTGCAGATGATGCCGCTTTAGTTGCCCATTCAGAGCCAGCTCTTCAGCGCTTGACGTCCTGCTTTGCGGAAACTGCCAAAATGTTTGGCCTGGAAGTCAGCCTGAAGAAAACTGAGGTCCTCCATCAGCCAGCTCCCCACCATGACTACCAGCACCCCCACATCTCCATCGGGCACACAAAACTCAAAACGGTCAACCAGTTTACCTATCTCGGCTGCACCATTTCATCAGATGCAAGGATCGACAATGAGATAGACAACAGACTCGCCAAAGCAAATAGCGCCTTTGGAAGACTACACAAAAGAGTCTGGAAAAACAACCAACTGAAAAACCTCACAAAGATAAGCGTATACAGAGCCGTTGTCATACCCACACTCCTGTTCGGCTCTGAATCATGGGTCCTCTACCGCCACCACCTACGGCTCCTAGAACGCTTCCACCAGCGTTGTCTCCGCTCCATCCTCAACATCCATTGGAGCGCTTACACCCCTAACGTCGAAGTACTCGAGATGGCAGAGGTCGACAGCATCGAGTCCACGCTGCTGAAGATCCAGCTGCGCTGGATGGGTCACGTCTCCAGAATGGAGGACCATCGCCTTCCCAAGATCGTGTTATATGGCGAGCTCTCCACTGGCCACCGTGACAGAGGTGCACCAAAGAAAAGGTACAAGGACTGCCTAAAGAAATCTCTTGGTGCCTGCCACATTGACCACCGCCAGTGGGCTGATAACGCCTCAAACCGTGCATCTTGGCGCCTCACAGTTTGGCGGGCAGCAACCTCCTTTGAAGAAGACCGCAGAGCCCACCTCACTGACAAAAGGCAAAGGAGGAAAAACCCAACACCCAACCCCAACCAACCAATTTTCCCTTGCAACCGCTGCAATCGTGTCTGCCTGTCCCGCATCGGACTTGTCAGCCACAAACGAGCCTGCAGCTGACGTGGACTTTTTACCCCCTCCATAAATCTTCGTCCGCGAAGCCAAGCCAAAGACAAAACCCAGCAGGACTGTGGAATCATCAGTATTTAAGCAGAAATTAGCCAGTTGATGATTTACAGTGAAGCAAGTGTAAACTTTGAACATTGGCTGCTTCAAATCTTTTGACAAATACTGTTTTCTGACACATTGGTAGCAGAAGGATACAAATGAATCTATTACGTTGTAGAGGGTTCAACGAACCGAGTCACGGAGGTGCAGGCCGGCACTGGGCTGACATCCTGGTGGGGAGGGGGATGGACGGACAAAGGATCATGGGAGTGGTGCTGATAAACTCTCCGAGAGTTCCAGTAAAGTCTGTTGGTTGGTTCAACTCACGCACAGCTTCTGTGTTTTTGTTTCTTTATTTCATTGCACAGCACATCGACCACAACATTACGAAATTCCCAGCTAAATATGAAATGAACTATGGTCCATTATTCAAAATGATCTCTGCCAATTTTTCATCCATCTCAACCCTTCAATAATGTGTTCGACTCTTGCACAAAAAGTAAACATTTACCTTCAACTGATTTTGTACTCATATTGTTGGAACATCTCATCATTCCCCATTGAACAAAATTGGCAATATTGTTCTATAATGCTGGCAAATAGTACACATATTCCTCCAGCTCCCATCACTTTTTGGTTTACTGTATATGGTGGCATATAAGTCGGTGTTTGAACCTTAAAAATTTTATCCCAAAACCAGGGGTCATCCAATATGCCAAGTATAAAATCCGAACCTTAATATCTTGTGGTTTAGAATTTCTCCCTTGGCAATGGAGATCAGCAAAAAGCACACAAATAACTCCTACGGTCCTACCACTGAATATTTTTCTACTGAAACCTGTGTTTGGGATGCTGGATTAATAGTTAATGCTGTAATAAAACATTTTTTAAGAAGTATTATAAACCAGCCTAACATACCTTAAAATAACAGCACAGCAAACAAAGCTAACAGTCATAATTTGCAACAGCGGATCAACGGTAAACAGTTAGCCAGGGTTCCAGGGTGTGTTCTATTTCCACTGTCTCATCGGGTCAATCATAATAACCCTTGCAGGGACCAGTTACTGGTACTTTAATCTTTTAAAGACAGGGTTTCTTGGATAGACTCAAGTTTTAACTCATGTGCAGTGAGAGGAGCCATTGCACACTGGCCAATCCCAGAGAAGCATGTAGCAGACGTGGTCTGTGAGCAGCATCAAAATGGATACATTGTATCAAGAAATAAAATGCATATTTTTGCATGTAAGTGGGATAAAGCCAACTAAGAGCACAGCAAAGACTTCAAAGTCACTGCTTCTAGATGTAGTCATTTTAATGAAAATAAATAATCTAGCACTGAGGCAGAAAACTGAAATTGTGCAGAAATTACCAGCAAGTATTAACATTAAAATGACTACTTTCCATCGCTATAAAAATACAAGGGTACAACAACATAAGAAACACAATTATCTATTAGGCAATATCGGAAACATGGATGAAAAATCCATTAACTTGGTAAAGGACTATTGGGGGAGTAAGCTCTCAGCTGTAAGTGCCAAACAAGGTAGTCTTGTTCAGCGAGTATAGATCAAAGCCTACATTTTAAATTGAAATTCTGGGGGTGGTTGTATGATACACTAAGGTTTTCCTCCCACCCCCCAAAGAATATAAACTAGATCCTTTCATCTCACAGATCTTAACTGTCTTTGATCCTGAAAAAAAGTTTAATAAGTTCATATTTATTGTCAGAGTACATACATGACACCACATACATCCCTGAGATTCTTTTTCCTGTGGGCCAGGCAGAATTTCTACTTATCGGTAGTGCAAAAAAACCGTTCTCAAGAAAAGATATGTATACAAAAGAGAGAAAGGTAAACAAAGAAAAATATGTAAATGAACTGTACAATACAGAAAATAAATGTTCAATAATAAATAATGTGCAAAGTAAGTGAGTCTCTGATTGAGTTTGTTATTTTGGAGTCTGATGGTGGAGGGGTAACAATTGTTGCTAAACTTGGTGGCATGAGCCTTGTGATGGCAACAGTAAGAACAGAGCACATCCTGGGTGGTATGGATCCTTAATTATTGGTGCTGTTCTCCAACAGCTGCGTTCCATGCAGATGTTCTCTATGGTGGGGAGAATTTTGGTTGCGATGTACTGGTCTGCATCCATTACGTTTTGCAGGGCTTTGCACTCAAAGGGATTAGTGTCCCCATACCTGACCATGATGCAGTCAGTCAGCATATTTTACACAACACATTTGCAGAGGTTTGCCAAGGTTTTCAATGTCATACCAAACCTCTGCAAACTCCCGAGGAAGTAGAGGCACTGATGTTCTTTCTTCATGGTCCCATTGGTGGGCTAGGTCCAGAAAAGATCATTCTAGACAGTAATTCCGAGGTATTTAAATTTGCTCAACAACTCCACCTTAATCCCCCAGTGATCACTGGATTGTACACTTTGGTTTTCTCTTCTTAAAATCTACAATTAGCTCCTTGATTTTGGTGACATTGGGTGCGAGGTTGTTGGTGGTGCTCTATTCCTTCTACCTCCTGCATGCTTGCCACATCGCCCCATTTTTTATACAACCACTACTGTGGTACCATCAGCAAATTTGTAGCTTGTATTATTTTTATACTGAGAACCACACAGTCATAGGAGTAAAGCGTTTCGAATGGGGGCTAAGAACATAACACCATAGTGATCCAGTACTGATGTAGTTTATTGAGCAGATGTTCTTACCAATCCTTATTGATTGGAGGTTAGAGATGAGGAAATGCAAATCAAATTACACAGTGGGGTATTGAGGCCCAGGTCTTGGAGTTTGTTGATCAATTTTGAGGGGATTATGGTGTTGAATGATGAATTGTAGTCAATAAAAAGCATATTTTCTGTCCAGGTGTTTCAGGGCTTTCTTTAGAGACAGTGAGGTGGCACCTGCCATAGATCTATTGCTGTGGTAGGCACATTGAAACAGATCCATGTACCAGAACTAGCAATAAAAGAACTATATAAGAAATTGAAGGAATATGGAGAAGTGTCGGGATACAAGATAAACGTAAATAAAAGTGAAGCAATGCCTATGAATAACGCGGATTTCTCAAAATTTAAGGAGGAATCCCCATTCAGATGGCAAACGCAGGCAATAAGATACCTAGGTGTGCAAATAAACAAAAATCTAGGCCAATTATATAAACTCAATTACAATCCACTAATGAAAAAATTACAGGACGATTTAGAGCATTGGAAAGAGCTACCACTAACACTGATAGGAAGGATAAACTGTATTAAAATGAACATTTTTCCAAGGATACTATACTTATTTCAGGCATTGCCAATACAACTGACAGAAAAATTCTTCAAAGAGTTAAAGAAAATAATAAGGAGATTTTTATGGAGAGGGGGGAAACCGAGGATAGCACTAGACAAATTAACAGAATGGTATAAACAAGGAGGCTTACAATTGCCAAACTTCAAAAATTATTATAGAGCCGCACAATTAAGGTACCTATCAGATTTTTATCAAACAAGGGAAAAACCAGACTGGACGAGACTAGAATTAGATAAAATAGGGGAAAAGATACCTGAACACATATTATATAAATGGGACGAAAAATTGGTACAACATAGAACTTCTCCAGTATTACACCATCTCCTCAATATATGGAAGAAGATTCATGTAGAAAGAAATAAAATAAATTACCAAATACCAAAACTAATATTGACGCAAAATAAGCTACTCCCTTTTACAATAGACAACCTTGCCTTTAGAAAATGGGAAAAAAAAGGGATTAAAAGAATAGAAAATTGTTTTTCAGGAAGTAGATTCTTATCCTTTGAACAAATGAGAGATAAGTACAATATAACGGGAGATACAGCGCTGGCATATTACCAACTGAGATCCTACTTGAAAGATAAATTAGGAAGCAACTTGAGTTTACCAGAGGGAAGTAACCTTGAATATGTGATTACAGATACAATGTTAATCAAAAGATTTATAAAAAATATGTATATTAAACTGCAAGAAAAGGAAAATGAGGAAACAAATGGTAAAACTAAACAAAAATGGGAACAAGATTTAAATATAAAGATAAAAAAGGAAACATGGGAGAAGTTATGCTCTGGAACGATGAGAAATACAATAAATACGAGGCTGCGTATGATACAATATAATTGGTTACAAAGACTATACATTACACCGCAAAAGTTAAATAAATGGGACCCAACAGTATCGGATAGATGTTTTCGATGTAAAAAAGAAAGGGGAACAACAATTCATGCAATCTGGACATGTGAGAGAGTAGAAAAATTTTGGGAGGATCTCAATCAGATATTAAATAAAATAACAGAAAACAATATACCAAAGAATCCAGAGATCTTTCTCCTAAGTAACATAAAAAATAAAGAATTTGGAATTGACTTGGAGGATGCACAAAAAAGATTTGTTAAGATAGCCCTAGCTGTAGCAAAAAAATGTATTATGTCAACCTGGAAATTGGAAGATAATTTGAAAATACAACAATGGTATATAGAAATGAATAAATGTATTCCATTAGAAAAAATAACATATAGTTTAAGAAATAATATTGAAATATTCGAACAAGTATGGGAGCCTTACATTAAATACAATAGCGAAAACCTACCGGGAACAAACATTACCTAAGTTGATGGAAGGAGAAGAGAAGAAAAGAATGGACTCAGTAGAATTTCTGGTGTATTTTTGTTGAATGACAACATTGTCTAACTGAATTAATGCAACCTAGATTGTATAACTAAAATGGATGAGAGGGGGGGGGGGATGGGGGGATGGCTTGGGAGGAGGGAGGGGGGAGGGAGAAAAAGTCACTGTAAATGTGTGGAAAAGAAAAAGTGTATATCATGGCTATGGTGATTTATGGTGTGAAAAAAAAAAAAAAAAAAAAAAAAAAAGAAACAGATCCATGTCACCCCTAAGACAAGATCTGATATGCTTCAACACCAGCCTCTCAAAACACTTGTTCACTGTGGATGTGATCACCACTGGCTCATAGTCATTTAGGCAAATTATTACATTTTTCTTGGGCACCAGTATTGTTATGTAGTCAGAATAATGCAAACTATTTTGTAACGGTGTAAGAATACAACCTTCTCACTGTAGTAACTGTAGTGCACCACTGTGGGCCATATGTATATATAAAAGTTAAAAAAATATATATATATAAGTAAAGTCTCTTCTGTTATTTGAATCTTGCATCTCTAAGTTATTTAAGAAGCCTCCAAGTAACTCCAGAGACAGAACATGGTGGCAGCGGTACAAGAGAACAAAAATAAAGCCATACAATTGATTGTAAGTCACTGAAATACAAAGGGGAAGAAGAGAAAAAAACATTTCTGAAAAAAATGGCTGGAGCAACAGCAGTTCACCCAGTGATGGACTGGGAGGCTGAAAACACAGCTGAATCATTTAAAAGTTTCAGCAGAAGTGAAATTTAGCATTCAAGAAAAGCTATTGTAAAAATGCAACATCAGAGGAGAAGGTCATTTATATATTTCTCTGGACAGGGGAGCGAGGTCTTGACTTATTTAATAGCTGGGAGCTTACAGAGGTTGAGAAAAATGATCCAAAGTAGATATTTGCAAAGTTTGCTTCTCATCTTGAACCCAGGTCTAATCATAGAATTAAATGCTATGAATTTCAAGGCTTAATCCAAGAGACTGATTAAACTGTTGATAACTTCCTCACAAGACTAAAAATTGTTGCTGGAAAATGCAGATTAAGGATATAGAGCAGTGGTTCCCAACCTTTTTCTTCCAACTCACATACCACTTTAAGTATTCCCTATGTCATTGGTGCTCTGTGAGTAGTAAGGGATTGCTTAAGATGGTATGTGAGTGGGAAGGGAAGGTCTAGACCCAATTGTTACCAAAATATTTCGCTTGAGAAAAATTGTCATTGGCCCATTTCCTTTGGAGTTGTGAAACCATGCACATAACAAGTCAATTAGGCACAATTAAAACAGTGATTTTCAAATTTCTTTCTTTCCACCCACCTAAAACCTTAAGCAATCCCTTACTAATCACAAAGCACCTATGGCATAGGGAATACTTAAAGTGGTATGTGAGTTGGAAGAAAAAGGTTGGGAACCACTGATATAGAGGAAAGATTAGTTGATCAACTAATATGGGAGAGTGCCCATCCTTAAGTGTAAAAGTCTCTTATAGGGAAGAATAGCTTGAAGCTGGCCAAAACTATAGACACAGCCAGAGACTTTGAAGCCACGAGGACACAAATGAAATCCCTATCTTTGCAGACCCACCCATAGCAAAGAGAAGGAAGGGTTGATGCTATAAAGAACATAATCAGAAATATGCAAACCCCCAAAACCTGTAGGAAGTATGGCAGACAACACCTCTTTGATGACCAAAACAGATGCCCTGCATGCAGTTCTGAATGTAGAGCCTGTGGTAAAGCAAACCAATGGGCGAAGATGTGCAAGTCTGGTATGAAGAAAACAATAAGAAGAAGATCCACCACATAAAAGGAAACAGCAGTGAGGACTCCGACACCCAGATACTGGACATAGAATCCATACACCTTGTGTATGAAGATGTTGGGTGAGATAAAAAAAAGGAAGCGAGTTGCACACAAGGATCCAAATACAGAGGACAATCCAGAACAAGCCTACGATATTTAACCTAGAGGTGAAGCTGGATACTGGATCACAAAGCAATGTCCTTCCACTCAGACTCTACTGCCAGATGTTCCCAGAGAATATAATGAAAGAGTATCCAAGAGACTTTGCATCGGAAACAGCAAATGTCACATTAACAGCCTATGGTGGAATAATGATCAAGCAGCTAGAGAGAACTAATGACTGCCATAAGGGAAAAAACATTCTCTGTACATTCTACGTGGTAGGCGCAGATGGACCAGCAATTCTAGGTCTGGATAGCTGCCGGGAGTTGCAGTTGATTTCTGTCAATTATGAAATCCAGGCAAAGAAGAAATCTAAAAGGATCAACAGAAACACACAGCAAAAAGAGGAAATGCTTTCCACAGAAGTACCTGTCAGGCCATGGCACATAGTGGGAGCAGACTTGTTCACCGAAAATCAAGAGTGGTTTTTAATAGGAACCTGTTACTACTCTAAGTTTCCATTCATCAAAAAGGTGAAAGACCTGAGAGCGTGAACTATAACCTCAGAAATAAAGTGCTCTTTGCTGAACAAGGAGCATGTAAAATGTGACAATGGAAGACAGTTCACATCACAAGAATTCAGAAAGCTGGCTGCAGAGTATGGGTTTGTTATCATTACATTATCTCCAGACTACCCCAAAGGTCATGGGTTCATTGAAAGACAAATGCAAACTGTGAAACCCACACTATTTAAGTGTTGCAAAACAAAAGAAGACCCATACCTAGCTCTTCTATCATTTCGAGCAACACCTTTAAGAGCTGACATGAAGTCCCCAGCAGAACTTCTAAATGGCAGGAGATATAACACAACTCTTCCAAGCCAAATACACCCTCTAGAAGACCAGGAGGAAACCAAAAGAAGACTGGCTGACATGCAAAAAGAAGGACGACAGCATTATACCAAACATGCACAAACATTGCCAGAACTCTTCAGAGGGCAGCATGTACATATTCAAGGGCCAATATTGAAAACATGGACCCCAGTAAAGGTTGTCAGAGAAGCTGAGACACCAAGATCATACATTGTCGAGACAGATTCTGGGGATCAGCTGAGGAGGAACAGAATTTACATCCAGCTGACACAAGATGTGATGAAGCAGAAAACTTCAATACCAGCAAAGCCTGCAACACCTATATCAAGTGAGTTATCAAGTGAAGGGACCGCAACCACTAATATCAAAACATCAACACAGCAGTTGTCAGGTGAAGTACAACAAGCTACATCACCTGCACGTGTACCAGCAATACAGAGCCTAATAGTCACAGCCAAATTCAAAAGATGCCAAAGGGACACACTGCCACCAGTGCGATATTGATAAGAACTATTTAAAAATAGTTGTGTAAATGAACTAGTTTACAAGTTCAGTTACTTAAGTTGCACTGGAAAGGAAATGATAAAGAACACTATCAGGATATTTATCTTGAAAAGGAGGGATGTTATATAGTCAGGATAATGTGAACTATTTTGTAACAGCATAAGAATACACCCGTCTCACTGTAGTATCTGTAGTCCACCAGTGGGGGGGCGTATGAGTGTGTGTGAACAGTTTCCTGAGATGGTGGAAGGCATCAGTAAGTAAAATCTCTTCTGTTATTTGAATCCTGCATCTCTAAGTTATTTAAAAAGCCTCCCAAGTAACACAGAGACATAACAGGTATGACTGAGGCCTGTTTGAAACAAGTAGATATAATGCTCTACAAGAGTGAGATTTTGAAGATATCCGTGATACATTGGCAAGTTGTTCAGCACAGGGTTTCGGTACTCAGCAGGATACTCTATCCAGACTTGATGCTTTCCTTGGATTCACTCTCCTGAAGGCAGCCTATACTTCATCCTCAGATACTGATAGTCAAGGATCTTCAAGGGACATGAAACTCTCTAAAGGCGCAATATCTAGATCAAGTTTTAATGTGATGATGAAATCACTTCTGGTTTCTCCCTGATTTTGATGTGTCAAATTTATTACTGCCTGATATCTCAAAGGGGTTTTGGTTGATGCATTCTTTCATTCTTTACAAACAAGCAATCTGTTACTTTCTGCAGAACACTTAACTAAAGGAAAGTGTGTCCTATACTTCAGAGCTATTTTTTTTTTTTAAATAGCATTGCTTTCTTATCTTCCTTCACCTAAACATTCAATACTTGTACATTTTCAGAATTATATTCCAACTCAGGAATATTATTGCCATTCAGAAACAGGTCTGTCCTTGCTATATTAGATGTGAAGCTGCTTGTACTTTTTAAAATTTTTTTCTTGCCAAAATACTGTTGCATCAATTGTATACTTATGCTTTTCCTGCCAGTTCATTCCACGACGTACACACATTCCTTGATTTAAGTTTGTTTTAACCATGCGGTTTGAAATCAAGAAAGAGATGGTGCAAGTTCTTTTGAAGAACTTTAAGATGGATAAGTCCCCAAGGCGTGACAGGATGTAATCCACATTATTAAAAGAGACAACGGTGAAGGCTTCTGGATCCTCAACAAAGATCTTACCATCATCACTAGGAACAGATGAGGTCTTGGTAAACTGGAAGGTAACCAATGTTGCCCCTTTGTTCAAGAAATTACAGCTAATGAGCTTCACGACAGTAGTAAGAAAGCTATTGGAGAAGGTTACAATTTGTGTATATTAGGAGATTGGGGACAGTCATCTTTGTGAGGGCAAATCATGACTCACCAATTTGATTGAGTTTTTCTGAGGAGGTAACAAAGATAGGCGATAAGGGTAGGGCAGTGGATGTAGTCTACATGCACTTTAATGAGGCATTTGACAAGGTCCCTTGTCAATTATATAGAAACTAGGTCAATGGGATCCACTGTAAATTAATGGTTTGGATATAGAATTGGCAGTAGGCTGCCCTTGAGTCAACAGAGGGTCATGGGGCAAGGGAATCATTTTGGGTGGAGGTCTGTGTGTGTGTGTGTGTGTGTGTGTGTGTGTGTGTGTGTGTGTGTGTGTGTGTGTGTGTGTGTGTGTGTGTGTGTGTGTGCGCGCGCGTGCGCACGTGTATGTACATGTGCATGAGTGTGTGTGTGCACACATCCACGCATGGATTAAAAGTAGTGGGAGGGTTTATAAGTTTTCAGATGACACAAAAATTGGTGGAGTTGTGGACAGTATAGAGGGTTATCAACAAATACAGCAGGATATAGAATAGAGCAGGATATTTCAGGAACAGATATGAGCAGAGAAAAGGCAGCTGGAGTTTAATCAGGACAAGGTATTGCCCTTTGAAAGGAGAAATACAAGGGATAAGTACAGTATACAGTTAATGGGCTGGAATCTGAATGGCACTGACATGCAGAAGGATCTAGAAGACCAAGTGGCCATGCAAGAGGATAAGGTGGAAAAGAAAATGTTTGGCATTCTTGCCTTCATTGGTTGGGGCATAGAGTATAAGTCATATTGCAGCCATGGAAAACTCTGGTTTGTCTGTTCTTGGAGCATAGTATGTAATTCTGGTTGTCCCATTCCAGGAAAGATGTGGAAGCTTTGGAAAGAGTAGAGAAGAGATGTACCAGAATGCTGCCTGGATTCGAGGGTCTAAGTTATGCAGAGAGATTGATGGAAGCTTTAAGAATGAGAACTGCTCTCTACCCATCAAACACGGATACCTGGATATACAAGACCCTGCAGGTTTTATAATCTAGAGCAAAACAATCTTCTGGAGGAACACAATGGGTCAGGCAGCATTTGTGGAGGCAGAGGAATACTTGCTGTTTGGGTTGACACCCTCCAGAATACCTGGACTCTGTCTCTGTCTGTCCTTACCTCCTATTGATCTGACTGCACTAAATTGACTTACAGAGCATATCACCAGGTGAATTAATCTGCAGGGCCCATTTTCTCTCCTTTTGTTGGGGGCCATGGAGCTGTCAGTGTCTATAAGCTAAGAATGCTGGATTTATATGGATGACTCATTTGCTCCTTACTGCTTTGTTTCATTGATTTTAACATCCGAAATTTACTACTAATTGTGTCCTAGTGTGGATCATGGAAACTGCTGAAGATCCAGTAAGTGCTACTTGAAATAACAGCTGTGTCACCAAGGAACTACCTGCCTGTGGTACTTATTTTGTATATATTTGATATGAAAGCTTTGTGATGATGTAACTACATCTTACCTCAGAATAGAACTGTAATTAACATAAAAGTATCTGCATATACCACACACTGCAACCTTGAAACTGAAACAAACCCCTTGAGTTCTCTGTGTTACTCAGCTTCGAGCATGCTTTGGTGCTGTAACCAGCAACATTCAAGAGGTCTGTCCCATCCTATCTCCTCCAGTTAATCGCCGGCAGTGCAAAGATGCAGTTGCAGCCTTTGACAGAACATGACGAAGGAGCAAGATCTCACTGAGCACAGCAACAGATGATGGGTGCCACAGATGAAACTCAGCAAGGACAGAGTAAGGGCAGGAGAGAGAATGTACTTTTAAATATTTTATCACTCTCTTGTAAATCTATAAGCTAAGAATGCTAGATTTATATGGATGACCCATTTGCACCTTCCTGCTTTGTTTCATTGATTTTAACATCCGAAATTTACTACTAATTGTGTCCTAATGTGGATCATGGAAACTGCTGAAGATCTGACTTTCAACACTTTTCTGCACCAATAAGTGAGAGCAGTGTTGACACCAGAACGAGGGCATTAGGGTAACCAGATGGGGCACAGTCATAAACTCGTTCAGTGGGGGGGGGGCGGGAGTGCTGGCAGTGACATACTTACCCAGGTGAGGCACAGTCCGACAGTCATAAATTGGGTTGGGTGGAGGGAGGTGGTGATGGTCTACCTGCCAAACAGGCATGAACCTCCATCCCTCTGACGTAGCTGCCGAAAGTGTTGCTTTTATTGCGCGGAGAGTCAGGCTGGATGCTAGTGACGCAGGTGGAGGCAGGTCTGACAGCAAGCGGTGGCCGCGAGCGTATGGGGACCCAGCACCTCGCAAGGGGGGGGTGGTGCGATGCCCACGAATGCCCCCCTCCTTGGCACTGACTGTGAATGGGAATGAAGCAACTTTATTATCCTTGCATTTGTAAAGTTTGCTTATATGTAGAAGAGTACAGATTAAAACAAAAGAGAATATATGGGCCATTGAGATGTTATTCTCAAACAATAAGAGAAGTAGAATGAACTCTCTTTCCTCGTTTAAGGAGAATCCTAAAGCTGGTGTTTATTGAGGACTGTTTTCTGAGATTTTGAGAGCCACAGAGCAGAAGAAACTGCAAAGAGCACAGCCTGCTCCACTGATCTAATCATTTCCTGAAAAGGGACCTCTGCCTCGTTTTGAACTTGCTATATCAGTTACTTTCACTTGAGTGAAGAGGGGTTGAAGTCTAAAAGGATCAAACTGACTTCTTGACCTTCCTGATGAAGGGCCCAGGCCCAATGTATTGGTTACATTCCTATAGATGCTGCGTGACCTGCTGAATTTCTCCAATGCCTTTATGTTTTGCACCTGACCCCAGCATCTTCAAGTTTCCCTGTTTAACTCCTCTTGACCTCATATGTGTTATGAATGCTTTATGATATGATCATGCTGTTAATGGGGTGTGAATCCCTTCTAAGTTGCTATTTCCCACAAAGTCCCAGAAAATCTGAATTTGCCTCAGGCAGGATAATCAGCTACCTTATCATGCACTTTTATTTCCTGCTCATCAGGTTTCCCCCTTACTATCACCTTATTTTAACAAGAATCGAAGATAGTTGAAGAGCTACTGGCACTCTACTAACGGTTCATCACTCCTAGTATTGAGGATGGTGATCTTCACTTGTCAGTTCAGCTTGGTCCCCACATGTTGCTGGCATGGACGCTTCAGATGTAACCGAGGCTGCCAACCTTTGGAGCTATGGCACAGTTGACAGTTCGCTGCAGTTTTGCATAATTGGTTGTTTTCAAGTTCAGAGACAGCCGAAAGAGTTATTACCACAATCATCCTGCAGTTTATTATTTTCGCAAGGATATGTGGGCTTGCTGAGTGTTTCGAGCATTTTCAATTATTCTTGTTGTAATTTTCACAACTTTTTCTTCCTAAAGTTGTTTGGTCTCATGAGAAGTTTAGGGGAGATAATGGGGTTGTCCAGCTGTAAAGGAGCCTTTTCTCCTTGCCCTCTTTGACCCGACTCTGCCTGGCTTCTTCCTCCTCCTCTTTATGTTCCTGCTCTGCAGCTGATCTCATTATGGGGTTGATGGCATTCTTTTTAATGCATTGCATACTAGTTGTCCTGATTGAGTTGGGGACGACATGAGGATATAATTCAAACCCAGGGTCTGTGTGATCATGGTCTGATGGCAGCTAATTTGGAGAACTCAAAGGAAATGTATCTGTTTCTAGTTATGTCAATTTGAATGCTTCATTTGATATGACATTTGTGCAATTAGCCACAGAGTTAAATGTATGTGTTTTAGGTGTCAGTTTAGACCTTGCTTGGCAAGAATAGTCCCTGAACAATGGTCCTGGCTCAGTCCAGTTTCACACTCTGTAGCTTCTTTTATGTTGTTCATATTCATATCTGGTGTAAATGGTTGGGCAGCACCTATGAGAAGAGAGATGTTGTCACTAGTTAAGTGAACTCCAAGGAACTTGGTGCTCTCCACTTTCTCTATTACAGAGTCGTTGATGTGTACAGGAGGGTGGTCATTCCTGGTCCTCCTGAAGTCCACGATCATCTCCTTCATCTTGTTCGCATTGAGACTCAGGTTGTTACTCTCGCACCACTTCACAAGATTTTCCACCTCTTCTCTGTAGTGCAACTCATCATTGTCGGTGATGAGACCAACTACTGTTGTGTCATCTGCAAACTTGACGATACTGTTGGAGTTGGATTTAGCAATGCAGTCGTGGGTCAGTAGTGTGAACAGGAGCAGGCTGAGCACACAGCACACAGCATGCACTAGTGCTCAACATGACAGTGATCAACATTCCACTACTAACCCAGACAGACCGTGGTCTTTCCGTTAGGAAATCCGGGATCCAGTTACAGAGAGGGGTATTGAGTCCAAGTGAGGAGTACTTCTCCATAAGCTCTTGGGGAATGATTGTATGAAATGCCAAGCTGAAGTCATTGAATAGCAGCCTTGCATGATGCGTTGTTCTCCAGATGGGTCAGGGCAGAGTGAAGTAACAAGGCTATAGCATCACCTGTGTAGTGGTTTCTCCTATTGGGGAATTGAAATGGGTCCAGCATCTCTGAGAGGTGAGGTTTGATGTGTTCCATCACAGAACCTTCAAAACATTTCATAATGGTGGAGGTCATTGCCACAAGGTGGTAGTCACTGAAGCATGTTATTGACGTCCTTGGATTCTGGGGTGATGGTGGCTGTCTTGAACCCTGTAGGAGCAATGGACTGCTGCAGTGTGGTGTTAAAGATGTCTGTGAACACCTCCATCAATTGGTCTGCGCAGTCCTTCAGTATCCGACCAGGTATGTTGGAGGTCACACCGCCTTGCATGGGTTAACCTTGGATAGGGTTCTCCTCACCTTGGCCACAGTTATTACAGGGGACATGAAGCTTTCTTTGGCCTCATCCTGTTCTTCTCATCAAACTGTGCATAGAAGATAGTTAGACTGCCTGGAAGGGAGGTGCCATTGTCCTTAATTTGCAGGGTTGACTTGTGATCCATTATAGCCTTGATTCCTTGCCAAATGTGCCTCACATCACCAGTGTTCACAGCAGTTTTTGGATCTTCTGTGTGTATCCCCACTTTGTCTTCTGGATTGCATGAGAGTTCAGCCCTAGATGATTTTAGTCCCAGTACTATCCTATCCCCTTTCCTGAAGACAGCATCATGAGCACTGAGAAGGGCCCGGAGCTCTTCAACCAACCAAGTTTTTGGATCTTCTGTGTGTATCCCCACTTTGTCTTCTGGATTGCATGAGAGTTCAGCCCTAGATGATTTTAGTCCCAGTACTATCCTATCCCCTTTCCTGAAGACAGCATCATGAGCACTGAGAAGGGCCCGGAGCTCTTCAACCAACCATAGTTTCTGGTTAGCTCTGGTTGTGAAGAATTTAATCTTGTGACATCCTCAATGCACTTACTGATGTAGCCAGTCACTGAGCTCATGTACTCCTCTATTTTTATGTGACTATGGTTGGTGGCCACCTCCCTGCCACAGTCTGACAAACCAGCAACAATTTATTGGGGAAACCACAGAAATCTAGACAATAGAAATACAATACATGTTATATATTTGGCCTTTGACAAGATGCCACACATGAGGCTGCTTAACAAGATGAGTACCCATGTAATTGCAGAAAAGAGCATTGGTTGATTGATAGGAAACATAAACTGAAAATAAAGGGATCCAATTCTGGTGGGGTACTGGTGTTTCGTAGGGATCCAGTATTGGGGCTGCTTCTTCTTTCGTTCTATGTTAATTATTTGTATTGTGCAATAAATAGCTTTGTGGCAAAGTTTGAAGGGATAGGTGAAGGGGCAGGTAGTGATGAGGAAACAGGTAAGATGCAGAGAGACTTGGAAAGATTAGAAGAATGGGTAAAGAAATGGAAAATTAAATACAGTATTGGAAAGTGTATGGTCATGTACTATGGGAGAAGAATAATAGGGCAGACGATTATTTGTATGGCAAAAAATTTTCAAAATTCAGAGGTACAAAGCGACTTAGGAGTCATCGTTTAGGTTACCCTAAAGGTTGACATCCAGGTTGTCATTAATATTTAGACTAATAGGATTTAAGAGCAGGGTTGTGATGTTGAGGCTCTGTAAGGCATTGGTGAGGCTTCACTTGCAAGGATATACAGTTTTGAGCTCCTTATTTAAGAAAGGGTGTCATGGCAATGGAGAAGGCTCAGAGAAGATTCACAAGAATGATTCATGGAAAGAAGGAATTAGCATATGAGGAATGTTTGATGTCTCCTGGACTGTACTGCTTGGAGTTCAGAAGAATGAGGAGGAGCTCATAGAAACATTTCAAATGTTGAAAGGCATGGACAGAATAGATTTGACAAAGTTGTTTCACATGGTAGGGATGTCAAGGTTAAGAGGGCACAACTTCAAGATTGAAAGATGCCCATTTGAAACAGATGAGGAGGGATTTCTTTAGCCAGAAAGTGGTGAACCTCTTAAATTCTGCTATCATGAGTGGTTGTGGAGACCACATTGTTGGATGCATTGAAGGCAGAGATTGATCGATATCTGAATAATCAGGGTATCAAAGGTTATGGAGAGAAGGCAGGGAAAAGGGCTGAGTGGGAGAATGGATCAGTTCATGATGGAATGGTGGAGTGGCCTTGATGGCTGAGTGGCCTACTTCTGCTCCTATATCTTATGGTCTTATGGCCTCCATTTTATCTCTGTTGCCAAAGCCTTACATTCTTAAATCACCTCCAAATTAGTCCATTCCTCCAAGTCTCCCGAAAAGCTATTAATTCAACCACATTTTTGAGCATCGGCAATTTAATCCCAATATGTGCCATGCTTTTTGTTTGATAATCTCCTCTGAAATACCTTGAGATACATTACTAGGTTAAAAGCAGAATGGAAAAGAACTAGTTTAATATGTATAAAGTGCACTTTGACTTGGTTTGCTGTTGAAGAGGCTCCTGTGTGATTGAAGCAAATGATGCAGGAGTCTTTTCTATCTTTATGTCACTTGCTTCAAATCACATTCTGGGGGAATCAGCTGTGATGAGGGTGGCTATTGAAAGGACAGAAAAAGAATCTTTTTAATCTCACACCTGACATCATTTTTTTTTAACTGTTATCTAAGAGAATCTAAATAAATTACATTTTGAGAGTCTTTGTAAAAGTGCTTGAAGTTGAAGCTCAAATCTTTCTGGCCAGGTCGGAATTAAAGTCGAGAGCAGGATATATGAATCAAACTGTAAACTATTTCTTTTGGCATTGAAATCTTTTGTGATAAGGACTATTTCCTCCTGAATTTATGATTTAGCCTTGATATCGTGTTTACACATTTGAAGTGAATTTATTTGAGCTCTTTATAATGAACATCAGCAGTACTGTCTGATGAACACTGCATGCATTCTTTGATGTAGGTAATCGTTGGCACCTCCTTAAATAATGATGCTCTCCAGTGATGCAAATTTACGTCTTTATTTTCTCATCATGCAACAGTAATTAATTTTTGGCTATTTATCTACATAATGTACATAATGTTGATGGCAATGTTAACAGTAAAAAGCCACTTTCTAATCCTTTACAATCTATGGCAATTGTAATCAGCCTCTGGAAGGAAGCCCTTTTTAACATGGATGTCACTATAATATGGAAGCAGGTGGAATTGAATAATTTCCGCCTAATGATCTACTGACTGGCACCTTCCTAGTTGAAGGATAGTGAGCTGAGGGACATGCTGAAACTCAGTGCAGCCCCTGCAAAGACCCTTTGGGAAAGGCCACAGTCTTGGGGGTAATGCCACTAATGAACACAGAGGGACTGGTCCCTTTGGAACAGTGTCTCAGATGTTTCAAGGATACATTGTTGAAGGAGGAAATATGCTAAGCATTGGCACATCATAAAAGATTGCATTCAATTTGAATGTAGGGAAAGACCCAATTGAAATTACTGTATATATTATCAGCAAAGTATTTGTGGGAAAATATAAATTTGCACTATGGAAAATCTGTTTAATGTTGAGCTGGGGTGAGCATCTATTTTAAGTGAGAAGGGAATTCAATTCAACGATGATCCCATTCTAACCCTTGTCCAAACACTAGGACTTAAGGTGCTGAAATATTGATGAAACAAGGAGAAGCTGGAGAGACTCAGTGGGTATCCAAGGGTAGGAATGGACAGTTAACATTTTGAGTTGGGACAGTTTATCTAGGCTTCAGGATTTATCTTGACCTACTGAGTCCTCTGAGTTTCTCATTGTTTGTTCAAGATGGAACACTCACTCACTTCCTCAACTCTCACATGCAGAAATGAGAGATTAAATTGGACAAAAGAACCCCCCTGCCCCTCAGACATTTGGGATTACAGCAAGGATGGAAGCATATTCTGTACCATCTTGTATTCTTGAAGGTATTGGATGGGAACAGTTCCCTTCATTTCGTGGTGTGTTAAAATGTTTGCTTCCTGTCTGCTTAGAGAATTAGAAATACTTTGCAAGAGTTTATTTTGTTGATGCTAAAGAGGTTTTACTTTGAAATTGAAAATTATTGAGGAGTCACGTGATGGAGTAGTGGCCGGACGGTGAACTCCAGCCCTCTCCAGAAAAGTCAGGAAAAACAAGAGAAAATACAAAGGCACAGAAATAAAAGTTAAAGAAAAGTGAGTATAAAGGTGGAAAGAAGATGGCGACAAAAAAGAAAAATCAAAATCAACGGTAAGAAGAGAGGAAGAGAAGACAACGGAGGAAGAAGGAGAAGGCCTTACCTGTCCGAAGAGGCCCGCTGTGGAGAGAGAAGCCCGCTTCCTCAGGTCGGTAGAAATAGGACTACAAAAATGGCTCGCAGATCCGAGTAAAAGTGCGCAACCGCGCATGAAAAAAAACACACCGACGGGAGGGGGGACCAGCTGGGGAGTCGATCTCCACAGCCGGCAACGACAGCTGCAGAACACCTGCAGCAAGAAGAGACCACAGAAGACAATGGAAACAAGAAAGAAGAGAAGAAAAGGGCAACAAAGAAACAACAGATGGCCAACCCAGAGGAAGAAGAAGAGGAAGAGTAGAGTGAAATAGAAGAAGGGAAAGGCAAGGTAAAGGATATACTTTCTCTTGTTAGAGGATACATGCAGTCATTTAAAGAATGGCAAACACAGGAATTTAATGATTTAAGAAGAAGAATAAACAACACAGAAGAGAAAATTAATAAAATAGATATGACCTTAACAGAAATGGGAAAGAAAATGGACAAGATGGAAGAGCGGGCAGTAGCAGCAGAAATGGAGGTAGAAGACTTAAAAAAGAAATTGGAGGAACCTAATAAAAAAAACTAAAGAGACACAAGAACTACTAGCTCAAAAAATAGATATAATGGAAAATTATAACAGAAGAAATAACATAAAGATAGTGGGCCTTAAGGAAGATGAAGAAGGCAAGAATATGAGGGAGTTTATAAAAGATTGGATCCCTAAGACCCTAGGATGTCCAGAACTACAGCAAGAAATGGAAATAGAAAGGGCACATAGAGCATTGGCCTCTAAACCACAACCACAACAAAAACCAAGATCTATTTTAGTAAAATTCCTAAGATATACTACAAGAGAAAAGGTACTAGAGAAGACAATGGAAAAAGTAAGAGAGGGCAACAAACCACTGGAGTATAGAGGGCAAAAAATCTTCATTTATCCAGATATAAGTTTTGAACTCCTAAAGAAGAGAAAAGAGTTCAATACAGCAAAGGCGATTTTATGGAAGAAAGGGTATAAATTTATACTAAAGCATCCAGCGGTATTGAAAATATTTATTCCAGGACAACAAAACAGACTATTCTCGGATCCAGAAGAAGCACGAAAATTTGCAGAACAATTACAAAAATAGACTGAGGGAGGAAGACGGGTAATGAGAGTTAAAATGATCACGATTGATATGTATGTGGGTAAAGACAAAAATAGACTGAGGGATGAAGACGGGTAATGAGAGTAAAAATGATCACGATTGATATGTATGCGGGTAAAGAGGTATAAGAGTGAATAGAGACAATGTGCATACGTGAATGTATCTGTACTTAGAGGAAAATATAGATAGTATAGACAAGAATTAATACGGGAAGGTAATGGAATAGAGAGAATAAGGAGGGAATTAAAAGAGTGACCTTTGTGACATATGAAAAGTGAAATCTTTTCTGGGGGGGCTGGGTGGGGGGAAATAGCGGTCACTGCAAAATCAGTTGACGCTTGCGAGTGGATTCGCAAACCCAAATGGAGAGGGGAGATGTGGTTGTCCGACAAGGGATAAAGGACAACTCAGGAGGGGAAGGGGAGATTGGGGATAAAGAAGATATAAATAGGAGAATAAGGAAAATGTTGGATGTTGTAGGAATGTTGTCTTATAAAGAGTTGAAAATAAGAAAACAGAAATGGAAAAGGAGGAAAGGTAATGATGGAAAAACGGAAAGAGAAGATAAACAAAATATAAAATGGCTACGCTGAACTATATGACTTTAAATATTAATGGAATACATAACCAAATTAAAAGGAAGAAACTACTAAATTTACCAAAAAAGGAAAAAAATTGATATAGCATTTGTCCAAGAAACACACTTAACTGAATTGGAGCACAAGAAATTAAAGAGAGATTGGGTAGGACATGTAACAGCAGCATCGTATAATTCAAAAGCAAGAGGAGTGGCTATATTAATTAGTAAAAATGTGCCATTTAAAATAGAAGAGGAAATAATAGATCCAGCAGGGAGATATGTTATGATAAAATGTCAGATATATTCGGAGTTTTGGAATCTACTTAATGTATATTCACCTAACAAAGAAGATCAAAAGTTTATGCAAGATATCTTTTTGAAGGTAGCTAATACGCAAGGGAACATACTAATAGGAGGGGATTTCAACCTGAATTTGGATCCAAATATGGATAAAACGGGGAAAAAAATTAACAGGAAGAACAAAGTAACCAAATTTATAATTAAATCAATGCAAGAAATGAAACTTTTGGATATATGGAGGAAACAAAACCCAAAAGAAAAGGAATACTCATACTACTTGGCTAGACATAAAACATACTCAAGAATAGACCTATTTTTGTTATCAGCTAATATGCAGGATAGAGTAAGAAAAACAGAATATAAAGCGAGAATGCTATCGGACCATTCACCCTTAATATTGACAGTAAAGCTAGAGGACATCCCTCCAAGAATGTATAGATGGAGATTAAACCCCATGCTACTTAAAAGACAGGATTTTAGAGAATTTATTGAAAAACAATTAAAAATGTATTTTGAAGTAAATACGGAATCAGTGGAAGATAAGTTTATACTATGGGACGCAATGAAAGCATTCATTAGAGGGCAAATAATAAGTTATGTAACCAAGATGAAGAAGGACTATAATCAGGAAACAGAGCAGTTGGAAAGGGAAATAGTAAACATAGAAAAAAAATTAGCAATGAAGGAAGATACAACTAAAAGAAGAGAATTGGCGGATAAAAAAAATAAAATATGAAACATTACAGACATATAAGGTAGAGAAGAATATAATGAAGACAAAACAGAAATATTATGAACTAGATGAAAAAACGCACAAAATCCTAGCAAGGCAGCTTAAGACAGAGCAAGCTAAGAAAATGGTATTGGCATCAAGGAAAAAAGACAAACAAATTACATATAATCCAAAAGAAATTAAGGAAAACTTTAGAGAATTCTATGAACAATTATACCGAACTGAAAACGAAGGGAAAGAAGGGAAAATAGATGAATTTTTGACTAAAATTGAACTACCAAAACTACAAATAGAGGAACAAAATAAATTAACAGAACCATTTGGAACAGTAGAAATACAAGAGATAATTAAAAAAAATTACCAAATAATAAGACACCAGGAGAGGATGGATTTCCAATGGAATTCTACAAAACATTTAAAGACTTATTAATACCGCCCCTCCTGGATGTAATCAACCAGATTGATGAGACACAAAACTTACCAGATTCATGTAAAACAGCAATAATTACAGTAATACTAAAACAAGGGAAAGATCCACTCTCACCAGCGTCATATAGACCAATATCTTTGCTAAACACAGATTATAAGATAATAGCTAAACTATTAGCAAACAGATTAGCAGGACAGGTACCGAAAATGGTAAATTTAGACCAAACTGGATTTATCAAAAAAAGACGCACAACAGACAATATTTGTAAACTTATTAACTTAATTCATGCAGTAGAAGGAAATAAAGCACCTACAGTAGCAGTTGCTTTAGACGCAGAGAAGGCCTTCGACAGAGTAGAATGGAATTATTTGTTCAAAGTATTGCAAAAATTCAGTTTACCGGAGAAGTATATTAATTGGATTAAAGCATTATATAAGGGACCGTTAGCGAAAGTGACAGTAAATGGACATGTATCAAAGCAATTTAACTTAAGCAGGTCAACGCGGCAGGGATGCCCACTATCACCTTTATTGTTTGCGCTAGCTATAGAACCACTTGCAGAATTGATAAGAATAGATAATAATATAAAAGGAATAAAAATAAAAGACAGGGAATATAAAATCAGTCTATTTGCGGATGATGTTATAGTGTACTTAACAGAACCAGAACTATCAATAAAAGAATTATATAAGAAATTGAAGGAATATGGAGAAGTGTCGGGTTACAAGATCAACGTAAATAAAAGTGAAGCAATGCCTATGAATAATGCGGATTTCTCAAAATTTAAGAAGGAATCTCCATTCAGATGGCAAATGCAGGCAATAAGATACCTAGGTGTACAAATAAACAAAAATCTAGGCCAATTATATAAACTCAATTACAATCCACTAATGAAAAAATTACAGGACGATTTAGAGCATTGGAAAGATCTACCACTAACACTGATAGGAAGGATAAACTGTATTAAAATGAACATTTTTCCAAGGATATTATACTTATTTCAGGCATTGCCAATACAACTGACAGAAAAATTTTTCAAAGAGTTAAAGAAAATAATAAGGAAATTTTTATGGAGAGGGGGGAAACCGAGGATAGCACTAGATAAATTAACAGAATGGTATAAACAAGGAGGCTTACAATTGCCAAACTTCAAAAATTATTATAGAGCCGCACAATTAAGATACCTATCAGATTTTTATCAAACAAGGGAAAAACCAGACTGGACGAGATTAGAATTAGATAAAATAGGGGAAAAGATACCTGAACACATATTATATAAATGGGACGAAAAATTGGTACAACATAGAACTTCTCCAGTATTACATCATCTCTTCAATATTTGGAAGAAGATTCATGTAGAAAGAAATAAAACAAATTATCAAATACCAAAACTAATATTGACGCAAAATAAACTACTCCCTTTTACAATAGATAACCTTTCCTTTAGATAATGGGGAAAAAAAGGGATTAAAAGAATAGAAAATTGTTTTTCAGGAAGTAGATTCTTATCCTTTGAACAAATGAGAGATAAGTACAATATAACTGGAGATACAGTGCTGGCATATTACCAACTGAGATCCTACTTGAAAGATAAATTAGGAAGCAATTTGAGTTTACCAGAGGGAAGTAACCTTGAATATGTGATTACAGATACAATGTTAATCAAAAGATTTATAACAAATATGTATATTAAACTGCAAGAAAAGGAGAATGAGGAAACAAATGGTAAAACTAAACAAAAAATGGGAACAAGATTTAAATATAAAGATAAAAAAGGAAACATGAGAGAAATTATGTTCTGGAACGATGAGAAATACAATAAATACGAGGCTACGTATGATACAATATAATTGGTTACACAGACTATACATTACACCGCAAAAGTTAAATAAATGGGACCCAACAGTATCTGATAGATGTTTTCGATGTAAAAAAGAAATGGGAACAACAATTCATGCAATCTGGACATGTGAGAGAGTAGAAAAATTTTGGGATGATCTCAATCAGATATTAAATAAAATAACAGAAAACAATATACCAAAGAATCCAAAGATCTTTCTCCTAAGTAACATAAAAAACAAAGAATTTGGAATTGATTTGGAGGATGCACAAAAAAGATTTGTTAAGATAGCCCTAGCCATAGCAAAAAAATGTATTATGTCAACCTGGAAATTGGAAGATAATTTGAAAATACAACAATGGTATATAGAAATGAATAAATGTATTCCATTAGAAAAAATAACATATAGTTTAAGAAATAATATTGAAATATTCGAACAAGTATGGGAGCCTTACATTAAATACAATAGCGAAAACCTACCGGGGACAAACATTACCTAAGTTGATGGAAGGAGAAGGAAAGAAAAGAATGGACTCAGTAGAATTTCTGGTGTATTTTTGTTGAATGACAACATGGTCTGACTGGTTTAATGCAACCTAGATTGTATACCTAAAATGGATGAGAGGGGGGGTGGGGGGGTGGCTTGGGAGGAGGGAGTGGGGGGGAGAAAAAGTCACTGTATATGTGTGAAAAAGAAAAAGTGTATATCATGGCTAATGTGATTTATGGTGTGAAAAATAAAAAAATTAAAAAAAAAGAAATTGGAAATTATTATTAGAGATTTTTCTTTCTCCACTTTCACTTCCTGGAGAAGACTTCTAGCACATACAAGAGTAGAAAATAAGCCAGTATCATTATACTTGCAAATAGCAATGATGTACCTCACTTTCTCTTACCTTTCTGTTTACCAATGCAATAATTCACCACCTGCCAAATCATTCATTCCATGATATTGCCAACGTGATCTAGTGATCTATTCCAAATACACCACTATAATTCTATTTGTCTCCACCATTCCCTCTATTTAGTTAAATCAAGGGTGCAAGATTCTTTTGTTACAGGCACTATACATACAAGTTGTCACCCATTTAAATTTTAAAGTGAATATAACTCTCAAAAAATCAAAGTTAAACTAAAAATGAATACCACTTCATGGAGCAATGTTACACTCTTCAACCAAATGTAATGGCTAGTTTGGTCCAGATTAGCCCATCTTTATTCATTACCTTGGATTTAATTATCAAGGGAGCAGAGGATTAAAATAGCATGTGTGGGAGTATTTCACTTGACTATCTTGCTTGTATCAAAAAGTTGTGTTGCTGCAGAGTAGGGGAATTAAGGGATATGGGGAAAAGGCAGGTAGATGAAGCCAGATCAGCCATGATCTCATTGATTGGTGGACCAGGCTTGTTAGGCTGGATGGTCTACTCTTGTTTCTATTTCTTATGTTCTTATGCAATAGGGTGCATACTTGTTCCCACTCAAATTGACATCTTATCAGTCCAATATTAGACTTGCAAAGTTTTCACATCAAGCCTTTCAAGACCAGCTGGCATCGCACCTCCCTTTGAGTCTGCGATTGTATCCAGATATAGTTCCATCATTTCCTGCACAACAAATGAGCATTCTGACTTGGAATGGATAGAGGTGGTTAGTAATGTCAATGGAGTTGTAAAAACCCTACTCAGCAATGAACAATGATCGCTTAATAGCACTTGTAATATCCATTGTTCGGGAACAGATTGTCCTTTATATTCTATCCATTGAAATTGTACTCATATTTAAGCTTAATAAGAGACACCAATAATTGCAGTCTTTCTAAATAGACTTTGTGATTAAGTCTTTGCTTCTAGAATTGAAATAAGGTCAAATACTTGTGTGGGGGAAAAAATAGAAAGGCATAATATTTTTAAACAATGGGGAGATGATAAACTGATGCACAGAAGGATCTTTGTTTCCTGATTTATGGCTTATCTTTATGTCCTACTTTATAACCTGCGTGTACAGAAAACAGTCAGGAAGGCAAATAGTATGTTGGCTTTTATTGCATTGCAAGACAGTGAAATACAATAAAGACATTTTGTTGGAATCTTAAAGGATTCTGATGAGATCATTTGGATTGGATCTAGAAAATGGTAATGTGGGTCAAAATATCTGCAAATTCTGATCGCCTCTTGAGATTGCTGCAAAAGAGGAAAGTGCCCTTGTATGAGAAATTTGTTGGATAATATCCAAGATTTTCATTACATTTTATACCTGATGGTTTCCAGTAGTAACATACTGTGAAAACAAATCAGGATTCAGATTCCTTATTAACATCAATTACAATAATAACTTTATTTGTACAGAATGTTTAACATCACAAAAAAAGCCCAAAATATTAAAAAGGTTTGTCAAAGAAAATGCGACACAGAGCCAGACATGGAACATTTAGGACAAATGCCCCAAAACATGGTCAAAATGTTAAATATGAGGGGGCATCTTAAAGGAGGGGGAGGTGGATAAGAGATGGAAAGGTTTTGAGGTGAAATGCAGAGTGTAACTCAAAATGGGGATATAACTACATTCTGCACACTTTCTGCCTGCTTGGGATTCCAAGGAGATGACATTTTACTTCAGACAAATTCTAAGCTTGGCTTATCTCTTGAAACAGTTCTGTCACTTACTCAGAGTGCAAAGAGTGCATACTGAAGACCAACAAAACTAGCAGGATACAAATAATAAAACATCAAACCAAAAAAACAGATGGCGTTACATTCCCCAAATAAAATAATATTTTTGATTGAAACCTTTCTAAAACATTTTTGCCTTCTAAAAGAAAAATACAATGTAGAATTATGATTAAACTCTTTTTGGACATTAGATACAGTCATCCAAATCTGTTGCTCAATGTTTTATTGTCCCATGATTACCTACAACTGTTCCTTAACTTTTTTATACTTATAAATACAGTATTTCATTTAGAACTATGAATCAATCCCACGATTTTCCATTCCTGTGCATTTTTCAGTTTCATCTTATCACAAATGAAAGCAGAATTCAAGCTGAAGCTTGAAGCAAGGTATAGAGGCTGAAATCAGTGAAGAGCACATTTAATGAAGTCTTGTATTGATTTTTGACATTATTTGATCAAATAGCATCTGTATAATTGAGAAAATAATGTGATGGCAGAGGAAGAGAATGACAAGAGCAGAATAGATGACACGCATAGCTAATAAGATGGAGACAAAGTTTGTATCAGTTGGAGCTCAGCAAAGTCAACCTCGTAAACAGAGGGCCTGAAATGCACTCTCTCAGCCCCATATTTCCATTGACAAATTCATCCCCTTCATTTTTGGCAGTATTTTTATTATTCCTAGCAATCTTTTTTCTTTTTTTTTAAATTTTATATAAAATTTTATGACATGAATAAAATAAAAATTACATTTAAAGAAATAATAAAAAATAAGATAATAAAAATTAGAATCTTCTTTGGCTTGGCTTCGCGGACGAAGATTTATGGAGGGGGTAAAAAGTCCACGTCAGCTGCAGGCTCGTTTGTGGCTGACCAGTCCGATGCGGGACAGGCAGACATGATTGCAGCGGTTGCAAGGGAAAATTGGTTGGTTGGGGTTGGGTGTTGGGTTTTTCCTCCTTTGCCTTTTGTCAGTGAGGTGGGCTCTGCGGTCTTCTTCAAAGGAGGCTGCTGCCCGCCAAACTGTGAGGCGCCAAGATGCACGGTTTGAGGCGTTATCAGCCCACTGGCGGTGGTCAATGTGGCAGGCACCAAGAGATTTCTTTAGGCAGTCCTTGTACCTTTTCTTTGGTGCACCTCTGTCACGGTGGCCAGTGGAGAGCTCGCCATATAATACGATCTTGGGAAGGCGATGGTCCTCCATTCTGGAGACGTGACCCATCCAGCGCAGCTGGATCTTCAGCAGCGTGGACTCGATGCTGTCGACCTCTGCCATCTCGAGTACCTCGACGTTAGGGGTGTGAGCGCTCCAATGGATGTTGAGGATGGAGCGGAGACAACGCTGGTGGAAGCGTTCTAGGAGCCGTAGGTGGTGCCGGTAGAGGACCCATGATTCGGAGCCGAACAGGAGTGTGGGTATGACAACGGCTCTGTATACGCTTATCTTTGTGAGGTTTTTCAGTTGGTTGTTTTTCCAGACTCTTTTGTGTAGTCTTCCAAAGGCGCTATTTGCCTTGGCGAGTCTGTTGTCTATCTCATTGTCGATCCTTGCATCTGATGAAATGGTGCAGCCGAGATAGGTAAACTGGTTGACCGTTTTGAGTTTTGTGTGCCCGATGGAGATGTGGGGGGGCTGGTAGTCATGGTGGGGAGCTGGCTGATGGAGGACCTCAGTTTTCTTCAGGCTGACTTCCAGGCCAAACATTTTGGCAGTTTCCGCAAAGCAGGACGTCAAGCGCTGAAGAGCTGGCTCTGAATGGGCAACTAAAGCGGCATCATCTGCAAAGAGTAGTTCACGGACAAGTTTCTCTTGTGTCTTGGTGTGAGCTTGCAGGCGCCTCAGATTGAAGAGACTGCCATCCGTGCGGTACCGGATGTAAACAGCGTCTTCATTGTTGGGGACCCCAACAAAAATTAGAATACTACATCATTAAACTACACAAATTAACCCCCCCAATAATTATAATACAACATTAATCATCTAATTTAAAATTAGTCCAACCCTCCCCCCAAAATAAAGAGTGAAGAATTAATTAACAATATTGTAAATAAAATAGAAAAAACCCCACTTACAAAAAAAAGGATAAAACTTAACAACAAAAAAAATTACTAACAACAAAAAAAATCAATACTAAAATAATACCCTTAAACATATATTTAAATCAAACGTAATACATGTATTTAACAAATGAAATCCACTTTAAAACTAAGTTCAAATATTAAAATCATATATCAACCACATATCTGTTATACAAAAAATCATAATTAATAATACATAAATACAGAATTTCCATTAATACCAAGTTTCCTTTATAATTCATCGAGAGAACAAAAACATCCCTTAAAAAAACAATCAGATAAACTTTTTATTCCCTTCCCCTCCCCTTATATAAAAAAAGAAAAAAAAAGAAAAAAGTTCAAACTCTTATAAAATTCTCCATATTCTTCATTTATAACATCTTCAAAATTCTCTATCGAAATTAACTTAATTTTATTAAACTCTTCTCCCTCAATGTATTTGTACTTAATTTTCTTCTTTTTTCTTCTTATCACCTTTCCCCTCATCTTCCTCTTTATCTAATTCAACATCCTCAATTTTTGACTTATTATCTTCTGTGACATCATCCTCTTAAAAAAGAAAGAAAAAAGAGAAACCCCCCCCAAAAAAATAGAAAAAAAAGGAGAGAAAAAAAACCTCCTAATTCCCTCTCAATTACAATCAGAAAACAAAAAGAGTTTAAAAAAAAAATTTATTTAAAAAAAATAATTAAAAAAAAACCTTCACTTCTTAACCCAAAAATTAAAAAGAAAAAAAAAGAGATCGGAGGTCACAACTACCTCCTCCTGTTTAAACTGCGCAAAGCGGTAACTCCCCCAAAAAGCAATCTTTTTTCCAGCATTAATCTGCCCCCAAATGATGGCTACAGCAACACACAAAACTCATCTTCAGTAAGATCTTACTAGTGAGGTCAGTAAAAGCTGTTTATTGTCTGAAGAAATAAGAACAATTGTTTATTAGATCCATGAGATTTGTAATAGTTTCTATTTCTCCAGAGATCAACTATCTTTTTAACCCCATTTTATCCAAAACTATGCTGTTTTAAAGAAAAAAAACAACATTGAAAGCATATCCTTTGTCTATATGAGATTTCGGAACAAACCTTCACGTGTGCTTTGTCACTAAGGTCAAGCTTATGATGTCTCCCAGCTTATTCATTGAAGGATCATTCCAGAGGGCTGCTGCTAATCTCCACTACACCTCACAGTTTGCTGTTCACAACTACACTAGAGAAGTCACTCAAACTCTGTGCAAAAGGACTGAATCTAATTGTTCTTCAGCCATCTTGGGCAGGCATTTATCTGCATTGCAGGCTTCACCAACTGAATTCAAGCTGTTTGCCAACCTTCAGGCAGGAGCACACAGATTTACCCTCAGAACTTGACCCCTGGTGGAGGGGGATACACTGCTCTTCAGCAGCCAATCCTACTCCCTCTGACCTCTGGAAGGATTCTGCAATCCTTTCCTCCTCTTGAAGTATCCATTTATTCCCAGTGCTGGAAAACTGTTTTTATGGAGTGGTGCCACATTGAGGCCAGCTCCATTAGGAAAAAAGAAATGGATTCACCTTTTTATGGAAAAGGCCTATAAGGCGGCACCGGGTGGTGTTCTCCAAAGCTGAGGGAATTGGGGCAACTGGTGCCGGTCAACATGACCTTGGAATCTGAAAGTGACCTATATCAGAAAATGGTGACTGAAGAGCAGGTAAGAACAATGGCTGAAATGTGTGTGGGCAATTCTAGCTCCACTGATATGAATGTACCTGCGATGCGTTCACTGCTGTGCCTGGATACAGGATTTTAAAAATCGCGCTCCTGGGTCACGGGCTGATGACAAAATTGAGACATCATCATCCCACCTCTTTACAGTTGCTTGCAGCGGAATTGCCTTCATGGATGAGGTGGAGTGACTGCACTCCACCTCTGACTGTACCCTTAGGACGGATTAGAGTTTGCGTGCTGGATCAGCCCTCAGAGGCTTTATGGAGGTAAGTTTAGCGATGTAAGGGCAGAGGATATCCACCTTTACACTCACTTATTTCTTCACTATAAAAAGGCCTATAGTGTGTATATGCCTTTTACCAGCTACCTGCAATGATCACACTGGTTACGCTTCAAGCAGAGAGAACTTCCAACACATCATTAGGAAATACAAACTGCAGTAACCTCTCAAAACTGCTTCACCATTCAGGGAGACCATGGCTATTCTACCTCAGCCACTTTCCTGCAATAACCCCCATTTGTTGATATCATTCATATGTTCACTACCCTTGGGTAGTGAACTCACTGCACTCAGGTGAAGATATTTCTTCTCTTTATCTTGCATGTCCAACCCTTGATTTTGAGACTGTGATGCCCAGTTTTAACACCCCAGCCAAGGGTAACACCATCCCTGTTAAGCTCATCAAAATTTTGGCATCTCATCCACAATTTTCTTTTTTTTAAACTTTATTTATTCATTCAAAATACAGATAATAAGTAACATATATAACAATAAACTAATCATGAACGATATATTATATATATATATATATATATATATATATATAAGAAAAAAGAAAAAAAAGAAAAGGAGAAAAAAAAAGGAACCCCCCCCACCCTCCCCTTTCAGCCAACTCTCCTAAGGAGAGCCATAAAGAGAAAAAAAATTAAGTATACATATTAAGATCTAATCAATGTAAATCAAAATGTAAATATTCTGAATATAACAACCACTTATTAATAAAAAACTATAGTTATCATGCGAAACATATGTGATTTTTTCCATTATTAAACAATATTTCATCTCATTATGCCATCTATTAATATCAATCATATTCGTATCTTTCCACGTACTAGCAATGCATTTTTTCGCTACATATAATGCTAAATATACAAAAGCAAGTTGAAATTTATCTAATCCCAGACCTTTCAGAGGTTGCAAACTACCCAATAAAAATACTGTCGGATCTAAAGGTATTTTAATCTTATACAGGTATTCCAGAAACAATTGTACTTTCTTCCAAAAAGATTGTATACATGACCAAAACGTATGAAAAAAAGTTCCAACAGTGTTACCACATCTAAAACACAAATCTGATTCATGAAAACCATATTTTTTTTAGCTTTTCACGTGTTAAGTATAACTGATGTAAAAAATTATAATTAATCATTGCATAACATGCATTTATCAATCTAGTTACACTATCATAACAAATATCTGACCAATCATCCTCGGAAAAAATAAAACCAATCTCCACTTCCCATTTACCGTTAGATTTATCCCAACCCTTTTTATCCATACCATCCTGTAATATTTGATACATAACTGAAATATAACCCTTCTCTGATACCTTCATAAGAAAAGTCTCGAATTTAGTCATTTCAGGTAAAGTCATATCTCTACCAAACACATGCTTTATCAAAGATCGAATTTGATAATAAAGAAACAAAGAATTCTTATCAATACCATAACTGTCCCTCATCTGATCAAAAGATAAAAACTTACCTTCTTTAAAACAATCTCCCAAATTTTCCACACCTTTAAATCTCCAATGTAATAAACTTCAATTATGTATTGAGAAAGAAATAAGTTTATTATTATACAACGGAGTCAAGGCCAACAATTCACCACTAGAACCTATCATTTTCTTTTTCTTTGTCCATAACTTCATTAAATGTTTTAGTATAGGCACATTATGTTGCTGTAACAAATTTACATTCCATCTAAACAAAAAAAGATGTATTTCAAATTCAAAAATATTTGCCATCTCAATTTTGACCCAACTAGGGGGCCATTCCAAATCCATCAATGAACCAATAAATTTAAGTTGGGCTGCTTCATAATAATTTCAAAAATGTGGTAAACGTAGTCCCCCTAGATCATATTTCCAAGGCTACTCTTGAAAATTTACCTCTCCATAAAAACTCCCTAACCATTTTATTCAAATCTCGAAAAAAAATATTATCAAGTAAATACAGAATAGATTGAAATAAATATTGTATACGTGGAAAAATATTCATCTTAGTTGTATTTATTCTACCCAATAAATTAATAGGTAAATCATTCCATTTAATCAAATCAGTTTTATTATTTTTTATTAATGGAACATAATCTAATTTATATCAAGATTGATAATTGACATCCATGATTATACCCAAATACTTAATTCAATCCGTCCATTTCAAATTAAGAATGTTCTTATAAGCTGAATAATCTCCTTCACTCACCGATAATATTTCGCTTTTTTCCTAATTAACTTTATATCCAGAAAGATGTCCATATTGCATCAAACACTCCTTCAAATGCAAAAGTGATTGAGCTGGATTTGTTAGGTACACCAATACATCATCAGCA
This sequence comes from Narcine bancroftii, assembly GCF_036971445.1. Lineage (NCBI taxonomy): Eukaryota > Metazoa > Chordata > Chondrichthyes > Torpediniformes > Narcinidae > Narcine > Narcine bancroftii. The sequence continues at coordinate 85,857,231 of NC_091472.1, read as the reverse complement.
AATAAATTAATTTTATATTCCTCATCTAAAACTTTCATACCCTGTATCTGTGTATTCTGTCTTATCAACTGTGCCAAAGGTTCGATCACTAATGCAAACAAAGCTGGTGATAAAGGACAACCTTAGCGAGTAGATCAGGTCAGTTTAAACGGTTCTGAAATCAAACCATTCGTCAGTACTCTAGCTACTGGTTTACTATATAAAGCCTTAATCCAACCAATAAAAAAAGGACCAAACTTAAATTTCTCCAAAACTTTAAACAAAAAATTCCACTCAACTCTATCAAATGCTTTTTCAGCATCTAAAGATATCACCATCGGATGGTCTGAAGATTGTCAAAATCTATTAATCAAACTAATCACACGTAAAATATTATCCGAGGCATATCTGTTCTTTATGAAATCTGTTTGATCCATATGAATCAGCTTAGATAAAAACTTAGCCAATCCATTCGCTAAAATGTTAGCTATAATTTTATAATCTACATTCAACAACGAAATCGGTCGATATGAAGATACTTTCAAAGGATCTCAATCTTTCTTTGGAATTACTGTAATTAAAGCACTAGAACAAGACTCAGGCAATTCATAATGTTCTCCAACCTGACGTAGTACATCTCCAAACACTGTAGAGAGGTCATCATAAAAAAATTTATTAAAATTTGACCGAAAATCCATCATCACGAGGTGATTTACCATTTGGCATTTCCATCATAGCCCTTTTAATTTCCAAGTCAGTAAATGGTGCTTCCAACTCCTGTATATCTACATCCTCTAAGGTCGGTAAGTTCAACTGTGATAAAAAAAGATCAATCGATCCATTTTTTTTGTTTTCCATCAGATGTATATAACTTTTTATAAAATGAACAAAATGAACATTAATCTCACGAGGTTTATACTAATAAATGAATTCTGTCTAACAGCATTAATAGTCCTCGAAACCTGTTCCTTCTTTAATTGCCATGCCAATACCTTATGTGCTTTCTCTCCCCATTCATAATATCGCTGTTTAGTCCTGTTATTCATACACTCAAATTGATAAGATTGCAAAGTATTATATTCCAGTTTCAACCTAGACAATTCTATTTTCTGATCTTCTGTAGCATCTCTCTGAAACTTGTTTTCTAACTTACTAATCCATTTCTCTAACTCAAGACTCTGATTTAATCGATTCTATTTTTATCTTAGAAGTATAACTAATTATTTGTCCTCTCAAATAAGCTTTCAAAGCGTCCCATACTACAAATGTACTGTGAACAGAATTAGAATTTTCTTTCAAAAAGAAATTAATTTGTTCTTTCAAAAAATCAATAAATTCTGTATTTTTAACAACATTATATTAAACCTCCAACGATAAGCCACTTGAACTTTCTCTGAAGTTATATATGTAAAGTATAACAGAGAATGATCCAAAATCACCCTGCTTTTATATTCTGCTTGTTGTATTTTCCCCTGTAAATGTGCCGATACTAAAAAAAAGTCAATCCTTGAAAACGATTCATGTCTAGCTGAATAAAAGGAGAAATCCTTCTCTGTCAGATTAAGACGTCTCCAAATATCCACTAAATTGAAATCTTTCATCAACGCTTGAACTTGAACTGTCATCTTAGATTTCTTAACTTTCTTCAGAGTCTTATCTAATAAAGGTTCCAAAACACAATTAAAATCACCACCAACTAAAACATTCTCATTAGCCTAACCGAGATATAAAAATGCCTCAGAAATAAATGTTTCATCATCTTCATTTGGGAATTAAATATTAAGTAAAGTCCAAAATTCACTAAAAATCTTACAATTCAATTTAAGAATACATCCTGCCTTTTCCTCCATTGATTGTAATTTAAAAGATAAATTCTTATGTATCACAATTGCTACACCTTTAGCCCTCGAGTTAAATGAAGAAGAATATACATGCCCTACCCAATCCCTCTTCAATTTCATACTTTCCTTGACATTCAGATGTGTTTCTTGGAAAAAAGCGACATCAATTTTCATTTTCCTAATATACGCCAAAATGCATTTATGCTTAATCGTACTGTTTAAACCTCGAACATTAAAAGTAGCAAACCTCAACTTTGACATATCTACTAATATTACTAAGAACTAATAATATCAATATATAAAAACTCAAATCAACGTAAATAGGCCCTCCAATAGGAGAAAAAAACCCACAAATTAAAGACTAAATAAAATGAAAGTTAAAAAAAATAGAAAAAAATATAAAGTTAAAAAAAACTAAAAAAAACTACCAAAAGGTAGTAATTCTTAAACCAAACTTGGATGTGGATCACCCACCAGTGGCTGATGACTAATGGAACATAGAGCAAATCTCTCCCTCCCCAACCAAACAAAGAATAACAACAAGATATCATAATGACATAAAAATAAAGTAAGAATAAGAAAGTTTTTCTATTCATCCAAGAGATTCCAAATTCGGTGACCCCATTTCAAGAGAAGTTAGACTTTTTCCATTCCAATTTCTCCCATTTCTACCATTTCTTCCATTTCCAGAACAACCAGATTTTTCTTTAGGAGAAAATGGTGGACTACGTCTTTGTCCTCTTACATCTGGCAATGAATCAGCAAAAATCATTGCTTCACGCTCATTCTCAAAAAACCGAGATTGAAAGTCTCCACAAAACACCTTCAACATTGCTGGATAGTGAAAAGTAGAATTATAGCTTTTATGCCACAAAACTTCTTTAACTGAATTAAATCGACACCAACGCTGAATAACCTCTTGACTCAGATCGGGATAGAAAAAAAACTCTATTCTGAATCATTAACAGAGCTTGTTGTTGTCTTGCATTTTGCACTGCTAGACGAAGTATTGTTTCTCTGTCCAAATAATTCAAGCATCAAATTATCACGGGTCTCGGTGATTGACCAAGCAGAGGTCTTCTTCTTAAGGCTCTATGAGCTCTTTCCAATATCAAGCCTCCAGAGAAAAATTCTTGCCCCATTATTTGTGGGATCCATTATGTAAAAAAACGAAGAGGATCTTGTTCTTCCATACCTTCCAGCAAACCAACAATCTTCACATTATTCCTTCTGCTTTGATTCTCCAAATAGTCTACTTTCCTCTCTAACTCCTTCTCACGTTCTCGGAATTCTTTAATGGGTTTTTCCACCTCCATCACTTTTTCTGTATTAGAGGCCACTTGCTGTTTACATTCCAAAAAAGCAGACTGAAATTTTTTTAAATCTTCAGAAAATGCTTCCACACGTGCATTAACTGTAGTGAATTCTGACCTCATACTATCTTTCATTTGAGACAACTCTTGCATTATCGGCTGAGTGACAGTATTTAACAGATTAAATTGTAATTCAGAAAGACTCAACCCTGCTTTCTTTAACATAGTGACAGAACCAGGTAACTGCAGCTCCTGCTGCAGCTCAACAGCAGGCATTTTAACAGTCTTACTGTGAGTCTGAACTCCCAGCGATGGCACCCCGACCTCCCCAGGGGATTGATGCTGGCCTCCCCACACAACTCGCTGTTGTTTCAAGAACTCACGGATAAAATCGAGCTCTTCAGGTTGGAGTACTGCCTGAGTGGTTTCAAACAATGGAGTCATTTTCCTGCGTGCTCATTCTGTTAGAGTTGGCAGGCTGCCAGAATCAGGATCCACTTCTTGGGAATATGCACCTTCCTCCTGAGAATGAGTAATTCCAGCGATATCCTTCTCCTGGTGAGTAGTAGTCATTTTTTTTTCAGCTCCCACAGGCAATCTTTGTGGTTTAGGCACGGAAGAAATTAAAGCTGAAGCTGTAGCAGGCTGTTTAGGCCCTAAATCTTCAACACTCCGAAAATGTAGTTTCTTCTGCACTTGAGGTTTAATCTTTTTACCATTAATGGCCATAACAGTTCCTTAATACTTTAAACTAAGTTTTTTAAAAATTTAAACTTGGAAACAAAGAGTTAAAAACGGGTTCTTAAAAGTCTGGCCAGAGAGGTCAAGATTACACGTCACTCTACGCCATCTTGCCATGCCCCCATCCACAATTTTCTTAAACTTTGGGGTACAGGCCCCATCAGTTATTTTCTCCTTTGCTACAAACCTACCATCCAGGAATCAATAGGCACTGAACCCAAAAATGCCAGCTTCAACGCGACCATAGGCAGGTGAGGCCAACAAACATGTTTTGTAATCTCATAACTGGAATTTTTTTTGAACATCAATATCCCAAAATGCTATTTTATTGCCAGAACAGCCTGGAGCAAATTCTAGGGAGCAGGGAATCAGCCAATGACAGACAATACAGCAACATCCTTGCAAAACAAGTAATTAATTTTGCCTGAAAGTTAAAGAGAGTGGAGGATAGTTACAGTTAAGGTAATATACATTACATAAATCTCAGCCACTTATAGCAGAAGGAGATCCAAGCTTAATTAACAGGAAATTGTACAATTCTCTCTATTTTGGCTGAGAATAGCTGTGTAACCATACATAGCATAATTTGAAAGATATTTTAAGTTACTTTATACTTATAATTTGTAAAATTCATAATCTTGTTTCCAATTCTCTTCAAGGTCTCACTCTTCTATATTTTATAATCTTTTTATTCTATATTTTATAACCGGCTGGATGGATGTCAGAAACTGCAAGCAATCATTCTATCAAGAGTATTCTACAAGGTCTCTGATAGAGCAGAAAAGTAGGGAGAATTTGGAAAGGAGCAAAAAAACAGGATTGTTGTTGTGGATAATTGAATTTTCCTCATATTGACTGGGGCACCACCTCACTACAAAATGTTTAAATGGGGCAGAATTTGTCAGGGATTTCCAGGAAGGATTACTAACATTTCCCCTCTGTCTCCTTCCCCACCCCACCAACTCTGCACTCACAGATCCAAACTCCCCCTCCCATCAATTCTTACTTTTACTTTCTCCTGTCCTCTTATCCATGACCAATTTGCACCTTTTATCTGTTGATCTGTGTTCCTCCCTCGTGAGAAGGCACTTAAGAAGGGATTTAGGAGAGCTAGAAGGGGACATGACAAGACTTGGTAGGATTAAGGAACACCCCCCCCCCCCCAAGGGATCTACACGTGAAAAGAACAAGAGGGTGACTAGAGTGAGGTAGGATTACTCAGGGATAAAGAGGTAACATGTGCCTGGAGCAGAGAGGATAGGGGAGATTCTTAATGAATACACTTCAGTGCTCTCCAGGGAGAAGGACCTAAATGAAGTGAAGTCAGCATAGAACAGGGAAATTTGCTGAGGCCAAGAAAGAGGTAGTGTTGGAGCTTCTGAAACTCATTGGCATAGGTAAGTCCCAGAGACAGATGGGATATATTCCAGGTTACTTTAAGCGAGAGAAGAGATTGCTGGGATGTTAATGTTGATCTTTGCATCCTCCTTGGATCCTTGGAGGATTGCAGGATGGAAAATGTGGTTCCCTTGTTCAAGAAAAATATTAGAGAAAATTCTCGGAATTATAGATCAGTTAATCTTGCATCAGTGGTGGGCAAACTATTGGAGAGGATTATTTAGGATAGGATTAATAAGCATTTGGAGAAGCATAGTCTTGTTAGGAATAGTCAGCATGGGTTTGTGAGGGGAAAATCATGCTTCTAAGGAAATGGCAAAATAAATTAATGGTATGGTGGTAAATGTGATATATCTGAAAGATGTTTGACAAAGTTTTCATGGTATGCTCATCCAGAAAGTCATGAGGCATGGGATTCCTGGAAAATTGGCTGCGGGAATTTGGAATTGAAGGTAGTAGGAGGAGGAGCATATTCTGCTTCAAGGATATTAACTCGTGGTGTTCTGCAGGGATTTGTTCCCGGACTCCTGTCCATTGTGATTTTTATAAAAGACTTGGATGAAGAAGTGAGGGGATGGGTTAATAAATTTGCAGATAATATGAAGACTGGAGATGTTACAGATAAAATAGAAGGTTGTAGTGGGTTATATAGACAGGATGCAGAGTTGGGAGAGAGTGGCAGATGGGGGTTCAATCTGGTAAAGTGTGAAGTGAAGCACTTCTGAAGATTGAACTTACAGGTTGAACTTACATGGTTAATAGCAGGATTCTTAGTGGTGTGGAGGAATAGAGGGAGTTTGAGGTCCAAGTTCAGAGAACACTCAAGGTTGCCATGCAAGTTGATGGGGTTGTCAAGAAGGAGTATGGTGTGCTGGACTTCATTAGTTGGGGAATGAGTTCAAGAGTCACAAGATCATGTTGCAACTCAATAAAACTCTGATTAGACACACTTGGGGAATTGTGTTCAGCTCTGGTGGCCTCAATATAGGAAAGAGATCAGATGCATATATTGTAATTAGAGTTGGGGCTGGGGAAGGCAATAACCTCATTTTTATGCATAATGAAAAATTTGTGTTTTTTTTAATAATGTTTACTTTCATTAATAAATTAAATTAAACTCCTAACGTTATTAGACAATTTGCAGTTAAGATTTTTCAATGCATTTTAGAGATTGTATAACTTGGAAACAGGTCCTTTGTCCCACTAGATTCATGCCAACATCCAACACCCATTTACACTCATCCTGCATCAATCTCAGTTTATTCTTCCCACAGTCCATCAGCTCCCCTGAGATTCTATCACTTCCAAGCGTACTAGGGACAACTTCAAGTGGCCATTTAGCTTTCTGTTTCACATGTCCTTGGAATGTGAGAGGAAAGTTGTCCTGTCACAGAGAGCATGCACAAACTCCATGCACGCAGCACTGGAGGTCAAGAAAGACCCCAGATTGCTGGAGCTTTAAGGCAACAGCTCTAGTCATCTGTCACTTGGTTTATGTAACCTAAAGATTAGAAAAATATAATTCATCATGATTATGTAAATAATGGAATGAATTCAATTACATGGTGGTAATACTACATCAGAAGAAATTGTTGAATGGGTTTACATTACTTGGTTCCACTGTAGACAGGCTGTTGACCATTCTTTAATCATATTGCAGAACACAACGAAAGCAATGAAGCAGAACTCAAACAGTGTTGCAGCCTATTAAATAAATTATGTTGACTCCATGTAAAAAATTTAGTTCACAGGAGCATTGAAATTCACAACAGTCTATCTTAATGAAATTTAATAAAAGCTATTAAATCGTGTTGATGTGAAATGAGCAACTATAAAAATATCCTATGATCCATTTTTAATTGCATCTTTTCATTAAAAGTCTCTGAAGTAATATACTTTTTAGCCAGTAATAAACAAAGTACTAAATATTTTCAGAGGATTTCTAAAATAAGGTTTTCAACAAAAATAAAATACTGAAATGTTAGAAATGTGAATCAAGTGTAAGATTCAAGATTCCTTATTGTCATATAAAAGTACAGAACATGTAATATTACCTTCTCCCTGCTGTAAGGCAGACAATGAGTCTCCATTAGTGTTACCCGGTGCCCCTTACAGTAAGAGAGAAAGAGAAGCAAAAGAAAGTCCCTTCAGAGTCAGTGAGTGTTTGTTTGAAATACAAGTAGCTACTCCTCGGTGCAACTTATAGAGAGACTTGGTTGTTGGAATGGCAGAGCTTCCTTTAAAGATTCAATGTCTTGTAAAAGTATAAAGATGAGAAGTAAGCTGTTTGGTTTCACTCTGTTAAAGTTACATTTGATATGATCACTTGGATGATTTTACATTTAACTTGAACACAAACTTCAAGGATTTAGAATTTGCCACCTTTGGGATTCAGTTCACTCAACAGCCCTTAATAAATGAACATACATATATGAGCTTGGCTTGGCATGTTATCCAGCTGAACCACAAAGGCTATGCTCTTCACATCCTTGGTCTCTTGTGAGTTGGCTCATCACAGCTGCAGAAAGATGAAGCCGCGATCATTGGTGACAGTAACCTTGGAGTTTTGTATAACACATTCGATGTGACTTTCTTTGATTCCTGTTGAGGTGTGAATTCAATCTGCTGGTTGGCTGTTATTCCAGGCAATGAGCCTACCACTCATGGTATTTCTGGAGGTCTCCCATCCAACTCCTAATCAGGCCTAAATCACAAAAATCTGTAGACAGTGTGATTGAAGTAAAAACACAAAATGCTGGAGAAACTCAGCTGGTCAAAGAGAGTCATTTGACCAGCTGAGTTTCTCCAGCATTTTGTGTTTTTACTCCTAATCAGGCCTGCCTGAGTAAGATCAACTGATACTAATAGTGGGGAGCAACAAAAATGTAGATCCGTTGCTCCGCAGCATGGATTAGAGAGAGAGAGATTTCCTAGAATCATAACACATGCTTCCAGTCCGGAAGGGAACAATGTGACTGGTTCTGATATATCACTATGCATTAACTTGCCAATACTTACAGCTGAGGCTCACTAACCAAAACAGCCGGTAATTCGCCTGAAGCTGATCGCCACCCGTGTTGCAGGCAGAGCTCTTCCAAATTACTGAAGCTGGATGGTGGACTGAATGAACTGCTTTGTTCTCAGCGATTGCGTGTATCCCTGCAGCAGACATTGCCTTCATGGGAAAGGAAAATGGAAAGGATTTACACGCACAATTAGCTAGAGGGAAAAAGTTTCAAAGAAGTGCTTGCCTCTCACTTTCTTTGTGGAGGCAAATAGCAAGAGCTGAGAATTAAATGGCATGACTACCATTACACAGATTGCACATCTTCACACCAAGGTGAATTCTGATATTAAAAGGAAAGAGTTGGTATCAAATTGTGACAAGAGTTACATCCAGTAACATTCAATTCTAGTGTTTCCATAATTCACTTGAGAGGTCAGACATGTGCACGTCTACAATAGTAATACCACCAAGGTTGAAAATCAGGCCGCAGGGATGTATTATTTCAAAGAGTCCAGGATGTTACCATACTGTGGAATTTGGGGGAAGCATCGCATGAAAACGAAGCTGCTGGGGCTCTACACTTCATGGCTCTCATTTTGTAACTGATCCATTCAAGCTTTATGGCTTTGATCATTCCCTGTGCTAAAACACATGCCCTTTAAAGCAAAGACACCAGATTTTGGACTATTGACATGATTGTCCCAATTTTATTTCATGTGACTTTGATTCATTGTGAGTAAGAAAACAAAAATCTAGAGAGATATTTGACATATGTTAGGACTGAAAGAGTATTTGGGGACAAGACTTTTTGACCCCAAGAACTGTAGCTGTTTGGAAGGCAGAAACCTTCCTCTGACTGAAAACTAACATCAAATGTTGTTGAAACACCATAAAACCAGAAGGCTGCAAAGCCAAAGATGAGAAGTGGAATGAGGCCTGGTAAGTTTTTGTAGGCCATTATAAATATGATATCTCAAATGGTCATTGATAGCACTCTAAATTAGAAGGCCACAAGTTCCATTTCCATTCAGTGATGTGGTAATAATGCACAATTGCACGTGTTGTATTCCAGATGAATGAACCAATGCACAGTTCACTTTTTCAGGTACTACTGTTTTGAGGTAAACTGAACAGTAATAAAGTCTATGACTTGTACAACATGGAAACATGCCCTTCAACCTTCAACATACTGAGCCTTTAATCACCATCCAGCACCCATCAACACCAATCCTCCACTAATTCCATCTTGTTCTCCTTAAATTCCCATCAACTCCCTCCCTCCCCACCACCTCAGATTCCATCACTCTCTCACTCAGGAGGGGCAATGAACAGGGATGAATTAACTGATCTGTCAGGACGTCTTTGGGATGTAGGGGAAAAAAACTAGAGCATCCAAAGGACCCTTACACAATTACAGAGGAAGTGATTAAACTCCACGCAGACAAGACCCAAAGTCAGGAGTGACCCCTAATCACTGGAGCTGTGAAGCAGCAGCTCTACTCTCTGTGCCACTGTGTCAAGTATCCTGGTCAATATTTATCCTTCACTCAAAGTTATGTGAACAGTTTGAATAGACGTTTTCACATTTCCTATATTACAACAGTGACCACACGCAAAATACGTAGTTGACAGTAAAGTACATCGGGTCATGCTGAAATCATCCTTCTTTCCATAAATTGCAGAAAGTAGTCAAAACAGATCTTTGAGAAAAGTATTAGCATTCCTTAACCTGTGTAATGCTTAAAAAAAATGTATCTGTCTGTCTCTGGATGAGTGGTTTATTTTTCTCTTAATTTATCAGATATATCTTTGTAGATCCAGCTACTTTCATACCTGGAATGCTATAGTGCAGAAGTAGTTGAAGGTGACCAGCAGAGATTTATTGGAGTCAATCTACATTAACATTTGAATGAGTAAAGAACAGAAAGATACGTTGATCATGTAGCAGGGAGCTCATGTTGAGCAAACATAATAGGATAGATCAGTTGGACCAAATGGGCTATTGTCAAGTTGTGAACCTCATCTGATGTAACAACTCATCACTCTGATCTAATGTAATGAGAAACGGGAGGTAGGGGTAGGGGTTAAATCTCAATGGACCAGGCAGGGAGCAGAATGGTCAGCCAACCTTTGGGGTCAAGATCCTATATCAAAAGGTGGAGTTTCATTGCCACTTTGAAAATTGGAATGTTTCAGAAATTAAATAGAACATAAAACATTAAAACACAGGACAAGCCCTTCAACTCACAATGATTTGCTGGCCCATGGAAACCTACTCCACAACAATCAAATCAATTCATATCTGACACCCATAACCATCGATTTATCTTGCATCCATACCCCCATCTAAGAATCTTTTAAATTTCCCCATTGCATGAGCTTTCACTATTACCCCTGGAAATGCATTCTAGGCACCTACTGGTCTCTGTATAAACATTTAGCTCTGGCATCTCCTTTAAAATGTCCTCTACCCAACTTAAACATATGACCTCTGGTATTTGCTATTGATGTCTTAGGAAAAAGGTGCTGGGCTGTCCACCCTATCTAAGCTCCTCACAGTCTATATACTCTTATCACCACCTCTCATCCTTCATCGTTCCGAAGAGAAAACCACTAGCTCTGTCAAACTTGCTTCATAAGGCATGTTCACCAAACCAGGCAACATCCTGGTAAATCTTCTCTGCATCCTTTCTAAACATCGACGTCCTTAATGTAATGAGATGACCTGAACTGAATGCAATACTTTAAGTGTGTTCTAACGAGACTTTTATAGAGCTGCAGCGTTATCTCATGGCTTTTGAACTAATTAAGGCAAGCACACCATAAGCCACCTTAACCACCCAAGCAACTTGCCCGGCAACCTTGAGGGATCTATGGGCCTAGACTCCAAGATTCCTGTGTTTCTCCACAGTGTTAAGAATCCTATCATATAATTAACTTGTACGATACCTCACTGACAAAAGACAAAGGAGGAAAAACTCAACACCCAACCCCAACCAACCAATTTTCACTTGCAACCGCTGCAACCGTGCCTGCCTGTCCCGCATCGGACTTGACAGTCACCAACGAGCCTGCAGCAGACGTGGACATACCCCTCCATAATTCTTCGTCCGCGAAGCCAAGCCAAAGAAGAAGATGATATATAATCACCTTTTTTTAAGTTTACTCTATTTATTTCTACATTTAACAATATGCAGCACAAAAAGGTGTACATTTCTTAGTTTATTTAATTTACTTCTTCACATGTATGAGGATCCTTCCATCAAATTGACCTGCTGCTTCGCTTCTTGATGAATATTGTGGGTTCCCATTGGAAGGGACCAAAAGGTTTTACTTAACTCCCCCCTTGAAGTGGTCACAAGGGATCCCACAAGAAAGTGCACCCAGTCTTGGGCAGTTATGTGGTCTTTTTAAATTAAATTTAAATTTAGATATTCAGTACATTAATAGGCCATTCCGGTTCACGAGCCCATGCTGCCAAACTATCCCAATTAGCCTTAGGTTTTGAAAGGTGGGAACACCCAAAGGAAACCCAAGCAGACACAGGAAGAATGTACAAACTCCTTAAAGACAGTGCTGGATTTGGTCCTGGGTCACTGGCGCTGTAATAGATTTGAGCTAACAGTGACACTAACTGTGCTGCCTTGGATAAAATGTCCACTGGTCAAAGGCAATTCATGTGACAACTGGAGAACAACAATTTATATGATGCCTTTGATGCAGAGAAACATTAATACCCAAGGTGTCAGTCATCAGTCAGTGACCTAATTTTTCTTGTGAGAATTAAATCCCAGCACAGTAAATTAAACACTCTCTCCTGTGACTTGGAGGAAAGAATATCTTGTTTGGGGTATTGCATAGATACAGTCAAACCAATCTATTCTGAGATTGATGTTCCATTCAAGCCTCTTCTCCACATACTTCATCAGAATCATCCTCTCACCTCCCTTTCTCTAAATATGTTATTTCAGTTTCCCTGCGAGGTACTTCAAATTATGAGGAGTGTACATCACCAATACCCAGTCCTGGTCCAACCATGTTGACATTATCTTCCTTCTCTTGTTATTGGCCTCCTTTTGGATCCTTTGAGAGCCATTCGGATCATAGCCCCAAATGACACTGCCCCATCCATCTTTGCTCCAAACCAGGCTAAAGCCTGATCTGGTAGAGAACGCATTTTCTCTCTTGTGATACTGCAACTTTCCTTCCCCATGCCAGAAATCCATTTTTTAAATTTAAGTTAAGCATACACCACGGTGACAGGCCCTTTCAGCCCACAACCTCGTTTTGCCAAAATACGTTGATTAATCTACAAACTGCTTACGTTTTTGAAGGGTGAGAGGAAATTGGAGCATCCAGAGGAAACCTCTGAAAACATGGGAAGAAAGTATGAATTCCTTATAGACAGCACTGGATTCTAACCCAGGTCACTGGCACTGTAATAGCATTGTGCTAACTGCTACACTAACTGTGCCACTCCTTTCACCATAATCCCTTTTGATCTTCGATGTGAAACAAGGGGAGAGGAAAAGTCTTTGTGTGAGGTCTGTTCAATTAGGCATGATGGCTTGGACCTCATGTACAATAATAATCTAACAGCAGGGACCCTATGAACCATATATTAATTGGCACCATGCATCACCAGTTCACGGTATCCTTTAACAAATCCTTTAACTACGGGACAACTTCAAACCCACTCTATCTGCTCAACCAAACCCCTTCATCACATAAAAAAAACTTGGCAAGTTCAACCTCAGCTGTCTCAGTTGTTACATCAAGACACTGACATTTTTAATTATGTTTGTATGACATGAGAAATATTGGCTGATTAAATGTAAAGGGTAAAGCAAGCTGGAGGAAGAAAGAAGCAAACACATGATTATGTATAAGGGAAAGGATTTGAGTTTAGTTATTAATTATTTACAATCAAGACATCTGATACTTTCAAATATTAAAAGAATGCTTCGGTACAAGTTAAAACATCAGAAGACTTTGATCTATATTATTTCATATTTTTGGGCTTCCCAAAGATGTTTCCTGAGCAGACACAGCTTTTAAATGTGTCAAATAATCATCAATTTTCACACAACAAAATCCTACCTAAATTGAATGAGTCAAGTGAGTTCATTTGCAACAGTGTGCTTCCATGAAATCCAATTCATAACATGAATCCCAATCTCTGGGTTTTGGTTTCGGATTTAACTGTCCAAAGAGAATAGGAATTTTGTAAATGGGAAAGGTATCGAGCAGATGGAAATGTGCCTTGAAGGATACTCCGAAACATCTGCCATAGTCTCCTACTGTGCCAGAAGGTGAGGCATGTTCTTATGCACACAAGTTGGTTGAGATTGTATTATCACAGCAAGATGGAAGCCGGCATTGAGTGACATGCCAATGAGAACAAACAGTCACGTACCTACGCATCCTGCTTTTCTGACCCACAGTCAAGTGTTGTAGATGCTGGAGACGAATATTCAAGCAAGGGTTTGAGCATATGAGGGAAGAAATAGTTGTAGATGCTGGAGACGAATATTCAAGCAAGGGTTTGAGCATATGAGGGTGTTGGCATTGATCTTTGCATTCTCCCTGATGAAGCAAGAGCTTTGGCAAATGTAGTTCCCTTGTTTAAAAAAAAGTAATACAGAAAATCCTTAGAATTATAGCCTAATGAGTCTTCCGTCAGTGGTGGGAAAACTATTGGATAGGATTCTTAGCGACAGGATTTACGAACATTTAGAAAAGTATAGGCTTCTCAGGGATAGTCAACATGACTTTGATAGGGGAAGCTCATAGATCACAAGCCTAATAGAGTTTTTTGAGGAAGTGACTAAAAATATTGATGAATGTAGTGTTATAGATATAGTATATATGGATTTAGCATATTTTTTACTTAGTCAGACACTTCATAAAAATTATGCATTATGACAAGGTCCCCCATTGTAGACTCATTCAGAAAGTCATGAAGCATTGTATCCATGGAACCTTGGCTTGACTAGAGAAAGCAGAAAGTAGAAATGTTCTGCCTGGAGGAAAAAGTTCTGCAGGAACTCCTGGGACCCCTGCTCTTTGTGATTTTTTAGTAAGTGACCTGGACAAAGAAGTGGAAGGATGGGTCAGTAAGTTTGCAGATGGCACAAAGGTTGGAGGTGTTGCAGAGGTTGTTGCGGGTTACAATAGGATATAGACAGGATGCAAATATGGGCAGAAAAGTGGTAGATGACGTTCAATCCAGATAAGTGTGAAGTGATACATTTGAGAAGCTCAAACTTGAAGGCAGAGTACATTTTAAATTTAAATTTAAATTTTAAAATGTTAAATTTAGACACACAGCATGGTAACACGTCCTTCCGGCTCATGATCCTGTGCCACCCAATTAACCTACCACCCCGGTACGTTTTGAATGGTGGGAGGAAACTGGAGTCCCAAGGAAAAAACCATGCAGACACAGGGAGAATGTACAAACTCCTTAAAGAAACGCTAACCATATCGTCCAATGTTTAATGGCAGGATACTTAACAGTGTGGAAGAACAGAGGGACCAAATTAGATTCTAAAATATCATCTTGTATATGGAATAATAAAAGTCCTAGGTTGGCTAAACCATTATTACAGAAAACAAAAAAAGATGGTGGTATGGCATTACCAAATTTCAGACTTTAGTTCTTTTCTTTTCTTCTTTGGCTTGGCTTCGCGGACCAAGATTTATGGAGGGGGTAAAAGTCCACGTCAGCTGCAGGCTCGTTTGTGGCTGACAAGTCCGATGCTGGACAGGCAGACAGGGTTGCAGCGGCTGCAGGGGAAAATTGGTTGGTTGGGGTTGGGTGTTGGGTTTTTCCTCCTTTGTCTTTTGTCAGTGAGGTGGGCTCTGCGGACTTCTTCAAAGGGGGTTGCTGCCCGCCAAACTGTGAGGCGCCAAGATGCACGGTTTGAGGCGATATCAGCCCACTGGCAGTGGTCAATGTGGCAGGCACCAAGAGATTTCTTTAGGCAGTCCTTGTACCTTTTCTTTGGTGCACCTCTGTCACGGTGGCCAGTGGAGAGCTCGCCATATAATACGATCTTGGGAAGGCGATGGTCCTCCATTCTGGAGACGTGACCCATCCAGCGCAGCTGGATCTTCAGCAGCGTGGACTCGATGCTGTCGACCTCTGCCATCTCGAGTACTTCGACGTTAGGGGTGTGAGCGCTCCAATGGATGTTGAGGATGGAGCGGAGACAACGCTGGTGGAAGCGTTCTAGGAGCCGTAGGTGTTGCCGGTAGAGGACCCATGATTCGGAGCCGAACAGGAGTGTGGGTATGACAACGGCTCTGTATACGCTTATCTTTGTGAGGTTTTTCAGTTGGTTGTTTTTCCAGACTCTTTTGTGTAGTCTTCCAAAGGCGCTATTTGCCTTGGCGAGTCTGTTGTCTATCTCATTGTCGATCCTTGCATCTGATGAAATGGTGCAGCCATTATATATAATACATTATGTTTTGGACTTGGTATTCTGATATACATGATTGCCCTTTATGGATGGAACTGGAGAAGAATTTGTTTAGAGGACACTCATTAACTTCTCTATTAGGTACTCCTCTCCCCTTTGCATTAGCTAAAATATATAAACAAAATTTTAATCCAATTCTCAAAACATACATCAAGGATTTGGTTTCAATTTTGTAAGTTCTTTGATTTAAATAATTTTGTTCTATCTAGTAAAATGTATTCCTTTTTTTTTAAAGACATCATTTGACCAAGCTTTTGCCCTATGGAAAGATAAAGGAATAACCTTTCTTGATATGTTTGAAGGAAATTGTTCATTGTCATTTGATCAATTAGCTGAAAAGTTTCATTTGCCTAAGACACATCTTCTTAGATATTTTCAAATTAGTTTTCTATACTCTTTTCTGCCAAATTTTCCATTTGCCTTGTCAAGTAATTTGATTCATACTCTTCTTCACTTAAATTCTTCCTGAAAAGGATTGATAGCCAATATTTATAACAGCTTACTGAATTTATGTCCTATATCCAATGATAAAATTAAAGGGTTGATAGTAAATTTGTTTTATGGGATGCCTTGAAAGCTTATTTGCAGGGACAGATTATTAGTTACACAGCTAAAATTAAAAACAACATATGGTTGAGACAAGAAACTTGGAAGAGGAGATAGAGATTTTGGAAAAGGAATTGCATCGAGATTCTGTGGAAGTTAAGAACGGTCATTTAATTAAATTGAAATTATGGTATAATTCATTACAAACTTAAAAATTTGAGAAATGCTTGCAGAGAACTAAACAGCTCTATTATGAGTTGGGTGAGAGAGCCCATAAAGTGCTAGCGTGGCAGTTAAAAACAGAGCAAGCTTCTAGAACAATAAATGCTATTAGACATGATTCAATTATTACATATAAACCTCAGAAAGTTAATGGTGAATTTCATACATTTTATGAGAAATTGTACATTTCTGAAGTATTGAAAGATGCAGCTAAAATTGATATTTTTTGTCTGGTTTAGCTTTTCCTTCTTTGAAGAATACAGATATTAAGGATTTATATGCCTCCTTTACTGTTACAGAAGTAAGGGGAGCATCTTTTTAAATCTTCATTTATCTTTTTAAATATTGGAATATAATTTAATTTATATAATTTTTTCAAATTGCTATCAATATGTATACCTAAATATTTAATCTTATCTCTTCATTTAAATTGAACTTCTTGTCGACATTGTAAATAATCTCCTTGTACCAATTCCAATACTTCACTTTTATCCCAATTTATTTAAACCCTGAAATTTCCCCATTCTAACAACTGACTATAAAGTCTTGGTAATGATAGTTGTGGTTGAGTTAAATAAACTAATACATCATCAGCAAATAAACTAATTTTATGTTCAGTCTGATTTTTTTTTAATTATTTCAATTGCGTACATTTTGTTACAAGAACAAACACCTAAAGTAGGTTTGTTCAATTCAAAAGAAATGTGGGAACAAGATCAAGATACGATATTGGATTAGCAGGATTGGCAAAATCTATGCAAATAAGTTATGTCTTTAATGTAAGATATAGATTACTTCATTATAATTTTTTACATCAATTGAATATAAAAAATTGAATAGATGGAGATCGAATCTATCAGATCTTCAGATGTGGAAAAGAAATTGGAACTTTTTTTCATTCCACATGGTCTTGTTTGAAGGTTAATTTTTTTTCTGGGTTTCTGTTAGTAAGTTTTTGCAATGAACTGGAGTGATTTTTCCATTAAACCCTGAATAATGATTATTAGGAAATTTTGAAAGTGTAACTGCTAAATTACTTTTGTCAGATTCTTCATTAAAATTTGTTAAGTTAGTTTTAATAATAGCAAGTAAGTATATCACTGTAACATGGAAATTTGATGTTTCATCAACATTAGAAAGATGGCATACAGAGATTCAAAGTTGTATTCCTGTAGAAAAAAATACTTATGATTTGAGAGGTAAATATTCTTTATTTCTACAAAGTTGGAGCCTGCATCCGAGAATTATAGGTTAATTTTTTTTTTAAATTCTCCTCACTAGTGAAGTTTTCCCTGAATGAACTTTACGATATTTTTTGGATCCTTGAGTGTCATCAGATTCAATCCGAATCAATCAATATGTAGTAATGATATTTTGTATGTTAGTTATGGGATTAGATTAGTTTCTTTGTGGGAGAGGAAGGGTTTTAGAGGGATTTTGTTAGCTTTTAGTTTTTAGTTTCTAGTTTTTTAGATTTTTTCTATATATTTTCAGCATATATTTGTTAACATTGTAATATGGTGATTTATTATTGTTTTTTATATATGTTTATTAAATAAAATAATCAAAAAAATGTTTTAGCCAACTCGCCCATCTACAAAAAGGCCAAGGAGTAAGGTGGATACCTCTTCCCACGTGGTTAATGTACCCCACTGCACAGTGGGGTTCTCAGAGGGTGCATAAGGCACTTATACATCTACATTGTTCTGCCTACAGAAATCCAAAACTGTTAATGGAGTGGAGATTCCAGTGGACCTAGCTAACCCACTGAGGAAATGGTTGATGAAGGAGTTCACTAACTGCAATGCACTCGATCAAAGGAAGTGTACATCTCAAAGGTCACCGGAGGTGCCTGGCCAAGCGACTTGATATTTGTACCACTTTTGTATCAGACGTAGTTGTTGCATGTTGTGATCTACACAATATATGTGAACACTTCTTGCCTTGTTGGAACAATAATCTACCTGATCTCCCCGAGGAACCTGAGCAGGTTGCTTATCAGGGTGCACAAGCACACAGGCTCCAGGCAATCCGTGAGACAATTATAAATCTTCTGTAAGAAATTAAGCTAGTAAATAATGGCTTTTAGTAGAGGTACCTAGAGTACTTGTTATAGAATAGTAGTCAACAGGAGACATGTAAATGAAAAAGAAAACTTTTAATTCAACTGCATTTAACTATTTACAGCTGTGCAATATTATTGCACAGATTTATTGTTGAAGTATATACGTGGTATCACATACAACTTTAAGATTCTTCTTTCCTGCAGATGCTGCAGAATTACCACTAAATGGTAGTGCGAAACATAAATTGTACACAGCATAAAACATGTAAATAAACAAAGAACTGTGAACAAATCGACTGTGCAATACAGAGAGAACATAAAGGAAATTAATAAAGCGCACAAGTAAGAGTCCTTAAATAAGTCCTGATTGAATTTGTTGTCGAGGAGTGTGATGGTGGAGGGGTAGCAGCTATTGCTGAACCTGGTGGTGGGAGTCTTGTGGCACCTATACCTCTTCCCTGATGGCAACAGCAAGCACAGAGCATGTGCTGGGTGGTGTGGGCCTTTGATAATTGCTGCTGCTCTCCAATGGCAGCATTCCCTGTAGATGTACTCAGTAGTGGGGAGGATTTTGCTTGTGATTTCCTGGGCTGTATCCACTACCTTTTGCAGGGATTTACACCCAGGGGTATTCGTGTACCCATACCAGACCGTGATGCAGCTGGTCAGCACACTTTCCACCATGCACCTTTAGAAGTTCGTCAGAGTTTCTGATGTCATACCAAACTCATGAGGAAGTAGAGATGCTGACGTGATTTCTTCATGATGCAATTGGTGTGTTGAGTTCAGGAAAGATTGTCTGAGATAGTGACTCCCAAGATGCTAAATTTTCTCACTCTCTCCATCTCTGATCCCCGAATGATCACTGGATTGTAAAATTCTGGATTTCCTTTCATGGAGACAGCGATCAGCTCCTTAGTTTTGGTAACATTGAGTCCAAGGTTATTATTGGTGCACCATTCAGCCAAGATTTCAATCTCCATTCTGTAAGATGACTCACCCCTTCCTTTATACAGTCCACTACCGTGGTATTGTCAACAAATTTGTAGATGGTATTATTGTCATACCAAGCTACACAGTTGTAGATGTAATGTGAGTAGAGTGGGGGCTAAGAACACAGCCCTGTGGTGCTCTAATAACTGATGGAGATTGTGAAGGTGAAGTTCTTACCAATCATCACTGATTGTGGTCTGGAGGTGAGGAAATCCATAATTCAACTATACAATGGGGTGTTGAATCCCACTGTACATACGTGGTATCACATACAACCTTAAGATTCTTCTGATCAGTTTTGAGGGGATGATGGTGTCAAATGCCAAATTATAGTCAATAAAGAGCATCCTGATATATGTGCCTCTGCTGTCCAAGTGTCCCAGGGCTTTGTGTAGAGTACTTGCAAAAGTCACATTACTGCAACAGCTGGAGGGGGGAAGAGGTTGGGGGTGATTGAAAAGACTCAAATGCCTCATCTGACTGTTGCATGAGATCACTCTGCTGTGGTGTCTGATAGAAATACTGGCTATGAGTTGATGAGTGGGGTACTCCAAGGCTCCGATACCTCAGTGGTTTTAGAGCCCTGGTCTTATAAACCAGGGATCGCGAGTTCATTCCTCGCTGGGGCCTCATTTCTGTGAGGGGTGCTGGACAAAGTGGTGACTCTCTGTCTTCTTTGCAGGAGACAAAGTTAAAGAATTTCATGTATGTTACATTCTAAATGTAGTATTACGTGACAATAATGGGACCTTTAGCCTTTACTGTTGCACGGGGCTTTGTGGCAGTGACATGGGTGATTGATGCTGTCGAGCAGAGGATGACATTAAAGCAATGGCTCTCAACCTTTTTCTTTCCACTCACATACCACTTTAAGTATTCCTCATGACATAGGTTCTCTGTGATTAGTAAGGGATTGCTTAAGGTGGTTTGTGGGTGGAAAGAAAGTATGAAAACCACCATTTTAATCGTACCAAATTGGCTCGTTATGGGCACGGATTTATAGTTCCAAAAGAAATGGGCCAATGACAATTTTTCTCAAACTAAGTATTTCATTAACAATTAGGTCTAGAGCAGTGATTCTCAACCTTCTCTTCCCACTCACATACCCCCTTAAGCAATCCCTTACTAATCACAGAGCACCGATGGCATAGGGATTACTTAAAGTGGTACATGAGTGGAAAGAAAAAGGTTGAGAACCACTGCCTTAGAGTCATCATGCCCTCACTAATGAGGCCTGGTTTTGCATTTCCAGCTGTAAATCTTTGAACATTTGTCCAAACCCTGACATCTTCTCTGAGCGGATATGTCTGTCCAACTCACGTGCTGCCATCTCCATGTCCTTTGCCTCTCCCTTCATCCGCTCCTCAAGGGCTCTCTGCACCTCCTGCCAAATATGCTCTCTCTTGACATCCCCACGCTCCATCGAGTGCAACATCTCCCTCATTTTCTGAGTCACCACCTGTGCCTTGGTAGCTCTTGGTCTCTTAGGTGGCTGGCAGCCTGGAAAGCAATGGAGCGCAAGCTACATTAGTAAGACCGTTCTTTAAGGGCAGACACACTTACAAAACACGTGACAAAACATATGATCGTGAGAAGAAATATATTTTTACCTGCTTGGTCTTGAGTTTCCATACCACTTGGATCCCAGCATCAAGACTGATGTTGGAGGAGGGAGATGCACCTGGAACCACATCAGAAGATGATGGATTGTCAATGATGCTCCTTAGTGCCACTGGGTGTGCTGAATGGCTTGTGCCGCAGATGGCAGAGCACAGTTCAAAATACAGCCAGTCCAATCGCCCCCTGCCACTTGGGCCATTGTGGTCATTTACCTGATGGTGCTTCCTACGCAGGCATTTAACCTGGGACATCGCGATTAAACCCCCTGTCTCTCATTTAAAATGTAGCCCGATCTAGTATCAGTCCATACCTCACCATGCCTGTTATGTGGCGGGTTATTTTGTTCTCCACACGGATGGTGGGGAGCTCGCAGATCCCAGAATCATTCCAGTTGGCAGGCATTGTGGTCATTGGATGCTGCGAACTGACTGTTAGCTGTTTAATGTTGGTTTCAAATTCAAATCTTGCGCTGAAATATCACGCACAATATGCGTCATCAAACGTCATTGCCACGGCATATTAATTAGCTGAGTTGGTTGGTTCCAGAATATCCAAAGTGCAGTTTACACTGCAGGCATTCCAGGAATTTTACTAGGTCCCATTATGGTAAAAAGACGGAAATGGTATGACATCCCCCCATTCTGTTTCCGTGCTTTTTACACAGCATGTGTTCTAGGAAAAAGGAGAAAATGTCCCTGAAGGAATTGACTGTGTAAAAAGCACGAGTGGTATAGAGGTGCCGTGCACAGGACAGGAAAACACTGCAGGGAGTTGGGAGCTTGGCCAGTGCCATCATGAGCATCAGTTTTCATTTCATTAAGGACATCTACAAGAGGCGGTGTCAAGAAAGCAGCTTGACTTTCACTACCCAGGCCATATCCCCTTCATACTGCTACATTCAGGAAGGAGGTACAGGATTTGTAGACAAGCACTCAACAGTACAAACCAGCTTTATCTCCTCTGCCATCAGATTTATAATTGGACAATGAACCTCAGACACTAACTCACTTACACTAATTCACTTTCTCTTCCTTTCTGTACTAATTTATTTACTCCTTAAAAATGTTATTTATAGCAATATTTGCACCTGTGATGCTGTCACAAAACAACAAATTTTGTGACGTGTTCATGACAATAAATTCAGATTCTTATTCTGGTTGTGGAAAGAGATCCGTGGCCAAAGTGAGAAGAACCCTATCCAAGGAGAACCCACACAAGGCCGCAGGACCAGACAACATACCTGGTACAGATGAACAATTCAAACCAATTGACGGAGGTCTTCATGGACATTTTCAACACCTCACTGCAACAGCCCATGGCTCCTGCAGGGTTCAAGACAGCCACCATCATCCCAGTACATAAGAGGATAACAGGGCGCAATGACCACCACCCTATGTCAGTGACCTCCTCCATTATGAAATGCTTTGAGCGTCTGGTGATGGAATGCATCAAATCACACCTCCCAGAGATGCTGGACCCATTTCAATTCACCTATAGAAGAAGCTTTTCCACAGCTTTGCCTTGTCGCTTCACTCCATCCCGGCCCACCTGCAGAATGATGCCTCATATGCCAGGCTGCTGTTCATTGACTTCAGCTAGGCTTTTAATACAATCATTCCCCAGAGGTTGGTGGAGAAGCTGGCTGTGATGAATGTCTGTCAAGCTGCCTGTCTCCCCTCTGGCGAGCCTTGCTGTACTAACATTGGCTGTGCATTATCTCTACTGTTAAGGACACTCCCCTTGGATATAACAGTATATACACCTATTGTCTTTCATTATTGTACCATGAGTTTCTGCTAATAAAAGCCATGATTATTGTTTGACCCCATTGTCTTTGTCTACTTCATCAACTGGCACTTCACTGGCCTTGCTAGGACCCAACACCCCTCTCTGTAACTGGATTCTGGAATCATGTGAAGGGTGCGCGCAAAATCATTGAGGACCCCTTCCACCCCACACACAGCATCTTTCAGCTGCTCCTGTCGGGGAAGAGAGATACAGGAGTGTCAGAGCCAGCACCACCCGGGCGAGGAACAGCTGCTTCCCACAGGCAGTGAGAATGTCGATCAACCAGAGGAACTGCTCACACTGACCAACCGAGTCTCTGATACGTACAAAACTATGCTTATTTATTTATTTGTATGGATGAAATACTTGTCTTGCATACATATTGTTTGTCTGCATGTGTGTTATGTCTGGTTGTGTGTCTGTGTGTTTTGCACTGTGGACCAGAGAATGTTATTTCATCAGGTTGTACTTGTACAATCAGATAACAATAAACTTGCCTTGAATAATTGAATGACTTTTTCAAAAGTTCTCTCTCTCTCTCTCTCTCTCTCTCTCTCTCTGCTGTCTCAGTCTATCACATCAAAACAAAGATAAAGCACAAAATAATCAAACAATCTGTGCATATACCTGGTAGCAAGAGAAGAAGAAATGCTACTGTGGACATCAGCAGTCCAAGGTGGAACTGCAGTCATTTTATTCACCTCCATTGTGACTGGTGCCACTTTAACGTTTGTTGCTGCATCCATTGGGTTATTGAAAATAAAGTGCTTTATAGTACATGAAAGAATGGGTTCAAAAACTCTTATTATTCCAATTTTCCTCTTATTTGTTACATCTGTTATTTCATAGTTCTTCATGATATATTTAAAATTGACCAGCTATTTAAGGAGGACCAAGAATCCATTGGGTCATAAATCCTGAATTCTGCAGTATAAAGATAGCACAAAATTATACAACTGCAGTTTACGGGAGAATCAGGACCAGCTTGGTTGCCTAGCCATTTACTCGGCACATTACAAAAGTAAATTCTTCAGTGGTCCTTGGAAACCTGCAGGTTTGGATGACACTGAGACATGCCAGGTGCCAGGTGGTCACATTCCACAGGCTGACCCATAGATGTGAGCAGCTCTGGGGTGTGCAGCAAGCTGCAGCTGGCCCATTTGCTGCTGAAGGAGTAAGCCTGCTGCCTGAGGAAGGCCTCCAACTCCCACAGCCCCCGCAGTCTGGCCACACACACCAAATATCCCACAATGCCTTGGCACTCACTCCTCCATCCTTCTTTATATTTTCTTTGCCCTTCCTGATAGAAGCAGCTCCTTCATAAGGTCTTGCCAGGGACATTGTTTTCCCGGGGACACAGGTCCTCATGCAGGAAACGGACTCCAGAAAACAGGGAGAAGGGTCACTAGAGGAGAGCCGGAGTTCATCTCCAGATTACAGGAGCTTCCACAACAAGTTCTCAGATTTTACAGCATCATCAGGTAATTTTGTCAGAATCAAACAGTTGGGAAACAGGCTCTTCGGCACTGAGGTCATGCCAACCATCAACAACTCATTTACACTATTCCTGCATTAATCCCAATTTATTTAAGTCTCCTCATTTTCCCCTTTACCCTCCCTAGATTCTACCACTTAACTCCATGCTAGAGGCCCATAAACCTACCAATCCACCATCTTTGGTAGTGTGAGAGGAGCATCCAGGGAAACTAAAGTGGTTACAGGGAGAATGCACAAATACCATACAGACAGCACTCGAGATCAGGTTAGAACCCAGGTCACAGGCACGCAGCTCTATTAGTTTTACCACACTACTATATTAGTATGCCATATCACGCTTACCTCACTGGCTACATAGAGGCAGTGAGAACTATGCCAGACGGGATTGGAGAGGGGAAAGAAATGGCAGTGTTGCCAGATCAGCTGTAATGGCAGTGCTGCTACTGGTGAGGGCCTGAGTGAGTGGAGAACAGAGACATAATGCTGCTCCGAAAGGTTCAACACCTGTTCCTTGCCAGCTATTCCATACAGGCATTAGAGAGAGCCTAAAATGTTTTTAAACTAAAATCCTACAACCACGGGTCTGTGCCCAAGATGGCGGTGCCTGTGCTTGGCAGCACCCATGCAGGGTTACAAATTCCAGGGAGCAGCAGACCAGCTTAGGGCATAAGAAATAGAGAGAAAATCCCTTCCCCATTGAGAAGAAGAAGCAGGGGCGACGATCCTACAGTAAGGTGAGCAGGGTGGTGGACCACAGCAGGGCTCAGCGGCTGAGGGATCCACACAGACTGTGGACAACTGTCGGGAGACCCATGCAGGCTGCTGGCTTGCTGGAGACTAACTCATGGGAACCAAGTATTAGAGCAGGGTTTTGAGAGGGTGCTGAAGGTTTCCAAAAGGGCCTCGGGTTTTGGAGGTTTCCTGATTGTGTGAGAGGTTTGGATCTAGACCTTGGGCTGCTGATAGATTGAACAGGAGTCTGTGTGGCTACAGAGGCTGTGGGAGTGCTGGAGGGGAATCCACGGACACTCAGAGACTCTGAAAGGACTCTCTCTTGGTTCTCTTTCTCTCGTATTGTAAAGGACACCTGGTGAACTAATTGTGACCCCCTTGTCTGCCTTACGGCCGGCAGCAGGCAATTTTGTTTAATATTAAATGTTCTGTACTATTAATGACAATAAAGGAATCTTGAATTTTAAGTCTTTTAAATGTCCATTACAACCATTGCAAAGCAAGATTGCCTTCAGACCAAAGATACTGGACCAGAAGCATCATGCTTCTCTTTTTTCACAGAAGCTGCCTAACCTGCTGAACATTTTCAGTTTTTATTTCAGATTTCCAGCACCTGCAGTATTTTCATTTTCTTTTTTTATATATATATAATTTTTTAATTCTTCACCATATCAACCAAACTATGTACAAACGTATCGCATTAAATTTACACAGTGGTCTTTTCTCCCATTTCTTCCCCCCCTTTCCCTCCCTCCCCTCTATCCACCCCCCTCCAAAACCCATAAATATTCAACATATACAATACAATAAAACCATAAAACAGTATTTTCACACAAAGGAAAATAAACAAGAAAAATGTGTCATCTATTTATTACACACTAAATCTAGTCTTGTCTTCTTATCATTTTCATTCTCATTTTAGGGGATGGAGGTCATAGGCAAGCTCTCTCTGATATGTTCCATATATGGTTCCCAAATTTGTTCAAACATTGTGACTTTATTTTTTAAATTATATGTTATTTTTTCCAATGGAATACATTTATTCATTTCCATGTACTATCAGGCTCTCTTACATTTTCCAAGTAGACATTATACATTTTTTTGCTATCGCTAAGGATATCATAATTTTTTTTGCACTTTATCCAATTTGAGGCCTAATTCTCTACTTCTTATGTTACTTAAAAGAAATATCTCTGGTTTTTTTTTGGTATGTTATTTTTTCTTCCTAAAATGTATTTACTTTAGTACATGCCCAAGTTGCATGTAATGTTGTTCCCATTTCCTTCTTGCAGCAAAAACATCTATCTGATAATGTTGAATCCCATTTTTTTAATCTTTGAGGAGAAATATATACCCTGTGTAACCAATTATACTATATCATGCATAACCTTGGGTTTATTGTATTCTTCATAGTTCAAGAGAATAACTTTTCCCATACTTTATTTTTTATCTTTATGTTTAGATCCTTTTCCCACTTCTGCTTAGGTTTATAGTTTATTTCATTTTCCTTATCTTGCAGCTTAATGTACATGTTGGTTATAAATCTTTTAATTATCATTGTGTCTGTAATCATGTCTTCAAAGCTGCTTCCTTCAGGTAATCTCAAGCTGTTTCCCAATTTAACCTTTAAATAAGCTTTCAATTGATGATATCCAAACATTCTACCATGAGTTATTCCATATTTGTGCTTCAACTGTTCAAATGTTAATAAATTATTTCCCAAAAAAGAATTTTCTATTCTTTTGATTCCTTTTCTCTCCCATTCTCTAAAGGAAAGGTTGTCTATTGTAAAAGGATTAGCAGATTTTGCATCAATAGTAATTTTGGTATTCGTTTTTTCCCTTTCTAAGTGGATTTTTTTCCATGTATTAAGTAAATGATGCAATACTGGTGAGTTTTTATATTGCACCAGCTTTTCATCCCACTTATAAAGTATATGTTCTGGTATCTTTTCTCCTATTTTATCTAGTTCTATCTTAGTCCAGTCTGGTTTTTCCCTTGTCTGGTAAAAATCTGATAAATACCTCAATTGTGAGGTTCTATAATAATTTCTAAAATTTTGTAACTGCAAACCACCTTGATTATAACTTTCTGCTAATTTATCTAATGCTACCCTTGGATTCCTCCCTTTCCACAAGAATTTCCTTATTATTCTCTTTAGTTCCTTAAAGAATTTTTCTGTTAAGTGAATTGGTAATATTTGAAATAAGTATTGTATCCTTGGGAACACGTTCATTTTAATGCAGTTTACACTCCCTATCAACGTTAGTGGTGATTCTTTCCATTGTTCTAAGTCATCCTGCAATTTCTTTATTAGTGGCTGATAATTTAGTTTGTACAAGTGGTTTATGTTATTATCTAACCTGATACCTAGGTATCGGATTGCTTGTGTTTGCCATTTAAATGGTAATTCTTTTTTAAATTCCGTATAATCCGCGTTACTCATTGGCATCACTTCACTTTTCTTTGTGTTGATCTTATAACCCAATATTTCTCCATATTCCTTCAATTTCTTATGTAATTCTTTTACTGATACCTCTGGTTCTGTTAGGTATACTATGATGTCATCTGCAAATAAACTGATTTTATACTCCTTCTCCTTTATTTTTATCCCTTTTATTTTCTATTATTATCAGTTCTGCCAAAGGTTATATTGCCAAGGCGAACAATGAGGGGGATAGTGGACATCTCTATTTAGTTGACCTACTGAATTGAAAGTGACTCGATACATATCCATTTACTGTTACCTTCACCAATGATCCATTATACAATGCTTTCATCCAATTTATATATTTTTCTGGTAGATTGAACTTCTGTAAAACTTTAAACAAGTAATTCCACTCTACTCTGTCAAAGGCTTTTTCTGCGTCTAAAGCAACAGCCACTGTTGGTTTCTTATTTCCTAAACTGCGTGGATTAGATTATTAAGTTTGCAGACATTGTCCACTGTTCGTCTTTTCTTAATAAATCCAGTTTGCTCTTGTTTTACTATTTTAGGTACACAATCAGCCAATCTGTTTGCTAATAATTTCGCTATTATCTTATAGTCTGAGTTAAGTAGAGATATTGGTCTATATGATGCTGGTGTTAATGGATCCTTCCCCATCTTTGGAATTACTGTAATTATTGCTGTCTTACATGAATTTGGCAAGTTTTGTGTTTCTTCTATCTGGTTCATTACTTCCAGGAGAGGAGGAATTAATAACTCTTTAAATGATTTATAAAATTCTCTTGGAAATCCATCCTCTCCTGGTGTTTTATTGTTCAGCAGCTTTTTTAATATATACTGTACTTCCTCTATTTCAAATGGTTTTATTAGTTTGTTTTGTTCCTCTTCTTGCAATTTCAGCCACCCAGCCCTCTCCAGAAAACACTTTTTTAACACATACTACAAGTCTCTCTCTCTTTTTTTTCCCCCTTACGCCCTTCCTTCCCTTCTCTTTTCCCTCTTTAGTTCTTTACATATACATTGTTTTTACATCTTTATATATACTTTATCGCCGTTCTTCATTCTTGTTACATCTCTTCATCTCTTCTCCTGTCCTGCAAACATTCTGCGAATTCTTGCACTTTCTCTGGATCTGAGAACAGTCTGTTTTGCTCCCCGGGG
Organism: Narcine bancroftii; assembly: GCF_036971445.1. Lineage (NCBI taxonomy): Eukaryota > Metazoa > Chordata > Chondrichthyes > Torpediniformes > Narcinidae > Narcine > Narcine bancroftii. Next base: position 85,828,395 of record NC_091472.1, on the reverse strand, counting down.
ATAAATATTTTAAGCACGGCTGGATGTCTTAATATGAATTTGTAACCTTTTTTCCATATAGTTGATTTTGCTGTATTAAATTCCTTCCTCCTCTTTAAGAGTTCAAAATTTATGTCTAGGTAAAGAAATATTTTTTGATCCTTGTATTCCAATGGTTTATTATCTTCTCTAATTTTATTCCTCGCCCGTTCCAGTATATTTTCTCTTGTCGTGTATCTCAAAAATTTTACTAAGATGGATCTTGGTTTTTGATGTGTCTGTGGTTTTGGAGCTAATGCTCTGTGTGCCCTTTCTATTTCCATTTCATTCCCAGGACCTTCGGGATCCATCCTTTTATAAATTCCTTCATGTCTGTGCCTTCTTCACCCTCCTTCAGGCCCACTATTTTTATGTTGTTTCACCTACTATAATTTTCCAACATATCAATTTTCTGAGATAACAACTCTTGTGTCTCTTTAATTTTTTCTCATATTTCTTCCAATTTTTCTCTTAAGTCATTCACTTCCATTTCTACAGCCGTTTTCCGCTCTTCCACATTTTCTACTCTTTTCCCTATTTCTGTCATTACCAGTTCTAACCTTTACATTTTATCTTCTGTTCTTTTCATTTTCCTTTTAATTGCATTAAACTCTAATGACAACCATTCTTTTAATGAACTCATTTGTTCTTCAAAAAAGACTTTATCTATATTCTGTCCATCAGTTTTACCTTCTATTTCTCTGTGAAGATCTTGGACTTCTTCCTCTTCTTCTGTGTCTGTATCTGTGTTTTTATCTTCTTCTTCTCTTCTTTGTGTCTGTGTCTCTTCTGTTTTTCCTGATGAGCTGCTTGTATCTCTTTGTTGGGCCTCTTCTTGCTGGGCCTCTTGTTGCTGTTCCTCCCCTCCTGGGCTGCTCGTCTGTTGTGCTTCCTGACGTTGGTCTTCTTGTCGATCTTCCCTCCGTCTCTCTTCAACCTGTTTCGTCGCACCCTCTTCTGCTGTCTTCCTTATCCTCCAGCTGAGAGTCCTGGTGTTGGGCGTCGCTCAGCTGCTCAGTCTGTGACAGCCCGCTCCTCTGCTGAGCCCCCTTCCCACCGGTGTCCTTTTCTCCTTTGATTGCACACTGCACACTTTTGTTTGGTTTTGAGAGCCATTTTTGTAGTGCACCGGCTGATGGGTCATGACTCTGTAGGGCATTTTTTAAATTTTTTTCCAGTTGTTCTTACTTTCTCCTTCTTGGAAGCCATCTTCTTTCTCTTCTCTGTATCTTTATCTTTTATTTCTTATACTCTATTTTTGTTATGCTTTGCTTTTTCCTAATTTTTTTCCTATTTTCCTGGAGAGGAGTGGTTTTCCCGACCGACCACTACTCCATCACGTGACTCCTCCCAGTATTTTCATTTTCAAGGTGGTCTTCTGTCGTTTGAACTGAACCTACAGTGGGAATCTTCTTCAGCCTGACAGCCTTGTGCACCCTCACCCAAATACATGGGGTAGAACTTAATAATGCATCTCCTCATTAGCCAACTTGGTGACTGGGATGTGGTGTGTGTTTATGTCCCTGAACAGACCGAGAAATGGGATGGTGTCTCCACCCAAAGAAAACACAAGGTTACATTTATGCAGCACATCTCACAGCCTCAGGGTAAACTAACAAACTCACAATCAATTGAAGTGCAACCATTGTCATAATGAACAGCAGCCAATTTACCCACTGAAATCTTCCAGGGACTGCAGTAAGAAAATGACGATATCATCCATGTTAGTTAGAGGGATAAGACTGACCAGGACATCTGGGAGAGGTCCATTGTTTTACCTGAAGATCCTTGGAATCTTTTGCACACATCCAAGAGGGTTGAAGGGGCCAAATTTAACAACTCACTGAGAAGAAGCACAGCAAGTTCTCCTGTGGTAATTCTGCATCCCTGAACATGTCTCTAGAATTTCTGATATCACAATAATGTTAGCAAAACCAAGGAGATGATTGTGGACTTCAGGAGGAAATCAGAAGAACACAAACTAGTCCTTATCGAGGGGTCAGCAGTGGAAAGGGTTAAGAACTTCAAATTCCTGGGTGTCGACATCTCCGAGCATCTGCCCTGGGGCCTCCATGTTGATGCAATCACGAAGAAGGCTTGCCAACGGTTATACCTCACAAGGAGTTTGAGGAGATTTGGTATGTCATCAAAGATGCTCAAAAGTTTCTACAGGTGAACCATGGAGAGCACTGGGACTTGTTGCATCACTGCCTGGTACAGAGGTGCCAAAGCACAGGACAGGAAAAAACTCCAGAGAGTTGTTAATTCAGCCAGTGACATCACGGGCACCAGACTGCACTCCACTGAGGACATCTCCAGGAGGCGGGTGTCTTAAGAAAGTAGCCTCTGTCTTCAAGGGCCCCCACCACCCAGGCTCATGCTCCTACAATCAGGAAGGAGGCACAGAAGTCTGAAGACGCGCACCAGCAGCACAAGGACAGCTCCTTCCCCTCTGCCAACAAATTTCTAAATGGACGATGAATTGCAGTCACTACCTCACTTTCTCCTATTTTCTTGCACTATTTATTTATTTTTGAAATGTAATTTAGAGCAATTTTTCCAATATGCTGCTACAAAACAATGAATTTAGTAACATGTTCATGACAATAAATTCTGATTCATGTTATTTAACCTTTGTTTTACCTGAGGCACATACCAGAATAATGTCAAAAGATTAAAACTAAATAGGAGCAGTGAAATATTCCACATTAGGCGTGGAGATCTGTCAAAATATTTCCACTGCTCCTCAAACAAGTTCTTCTCATTAACAACCAAGAGGAGCAATACCATTTCTGCATCCGTAATGAACCTCAACATCGAGACAAAGCTAATTCATTACAAGGTTAGCTGAAGTTCTACTATTCAAATGTCACTCTTCTCCCTGACTTTTGATTAAAAACTTTTGTGTAAAGCTTAGATTCTAAGTGCCGCACAGACCTGAAGTAACCAGAGAGTTCCCTAAGTCTTCATTCACCTTGTCTTTGGCTTGGCTTCGCGGACGAAGATTTATGGAAGGCGTAAAAGTCCACGTCAGCTGCAGGCTCGATTGTGGCTGACAAGTCCAATGCGGGACAGGCAGACACGGTTGCAGCGGTTGCAGGGGAAAATTGGTTGGTTGGGGTTGGGTGTTGGGTTTTTCCTCCTTTGTCTTTTGTCAGTGAGGTGGGCTCTGCGGTCTTCTTCAAAGGAGGTTGCTGCCCGCCGAACTGTGAGGCGCCAAGATGCACGGTTTGAGGCGATATCAGCCCACTGGCGGTGGTCAATGTGGCAGGCACCAAGAGATTTCTTTAGGCAGTCCTTGTACCTCTTCTTTGGTGCACCTCTGTCACAGTGGCCAGTGGAGAGCTCGCCATATAACACGATCTTGGGAAGGCGATGGTCCTCCATTCTGGAGACGTGACCCACCCAGCGCAGCTGGATCTTCAGCAGCGTGGACTCGATGCTGTCGGCCTCTGCCATCTCGAGTACTTCGATGTTAGGGATGAAGTCGCTCCAATGAATTTTGAGGATGGAGCGGAGACAACGCTGGTGGAAGCGTTCTAGGAGCCGTAGGTGATGCCGGTAGAGGACCCATGATTCGGAGCCGAACAGGAGTGTGGGTATGACAACGGCTCTGAATATGCTAATCTTTGTGAGGTTTTTCATTGGTCGTTTTTCCAGACTCTTTTGAGTAGTCTTCCAAAGGTGCTATTTGCCTTGGAGAGTCTGTTGTCTATCTCGTTGTCGATCCTTGCATCTGATGAAATGGTGCAGCCGAGATAGGTAAACTGGTTGACCGTTTTGAGTTTTGTGTGCCCGATGGAGATGTGGGGGGGCTGGTAGTCATGGTGGGGAGCTGGCTGATGGAGGACCACCGTTTTCTTCAGACTGACTTCCAGGCCAAACATTTTGGCAGTTTCCGCAAAACAGGACGTCAAGCGCTGAAGAGCTGGCTCTGAATGGGCAACTAAAGCGGCATCGTCTGCAAAGAGTAGTTCACGGACAAGTTTCTCTTGTGTCTTGGTGTGAGCTTGCAGGCGCCTCAGATTGAAGAGACTGCCATCCGTGCGCTACCGGATGTAAACAACGTCTTCATTGTTGAGGTCTTTCATGGTAAAGCTGCAACACTCTTACCGCAGCATCATTGCATTCCCTCTCAGTTAAACCAACAAGGAAAGATTAAGAACCAGGGCTAAATGTCGGCAGATATCAATAAAAGGAAGACAATTAACGAAAGCTTTGATTGAAATGAAAGTTCTGTAATCCTGACATCAGAAGTGATAGAATTGGTCTGATCAGATTTTTTTATATCAGGGAATTGACTGAAGGTAATAACAGTAAAAATTGCAATAGAGAGAAGGACAATTGTTTCCAAGAAACATAAATACATCATACTAGCAAAATGGAATGCTGATGAATTATATAAAGTCTTGCAATTTTATTTTGCCTTTCATGACTACTGGTTTATTTATCTTTATAGTGATGCTGTTTGATAGCCATTGTCTGGGGATCATTCTTCTGCTTTTCACTGAATAGTTGGTGAGCCCATTTTTATCCAGCAGGAGGTGTGCATGGCTTAACAATTTGGCATTCCAAAAAGTTTAAAAAGCTCTAAAGGACCCACCCTTGGAAAGTTGCAATGGGAAAAACATAATTGAAACTTGGGTTTCAAACTGCCTCCCTAAACTCACATTCCATCTTAAGGAATCCCTATGCCATAAGTGCCCTGTGAATGTGGTATGTTGGTGGAAAGAAAAAGTTTGAAAATCACTGTTCTAATTGTACCTAATTGACTCATTATGTTCATGGTTTCAAAGGAAATGAACCAATGACAATTTTTCAAATACAAAATATTCAGTAACAATTGGGTCTGGAGCAGTGATTCTCAACCTTCCTTTTCCACTCACTCACCTCCTTAAACAATCCCTTCTTTTTCAATATTTGTATTGGTTTTTATTAAATAAATGTTCCATTATTACCTAACAATAAAATAGTCTTAACAAATCTCGTATAGCAATAAAAAAAGGTACTGAGACCTATGTTACATTAAAAAGAAAGATAAAAAGAAAAACACTACACTATACTGCCCCCCAAAACTCACATTTCACCTTAAGCAATTCCTTGCCAAACAGAGAGCTCTTCTGGCATAGGGATTGCTTAAGGTGGAAGGTGAGTTTAGGGGGTGCAATGAACTGAGATTCACTGGTGGTGTGTTATACTGATGGCTGGCCCCACCTCCCAGCTCCGCCCTCATCTACCCATATATAATCCTAGTTTCTCAAAAACAGCAACTCCACTGGTGACTCTGAAGGGGACCCATAGTAAGTGATAAAAGCAGCTGTCCGCCTCAAACGCAATTGACTGGCAGTCGTCTAGGCAGATAGGGAATTGGTGGTATGTTGATAGTGGAGAATACCCAGCATTGGGCTACCTGATTCATCAGATTGGTAATGCTGGGAACAGGGTATGCATTAAGCTGCGTGAAGTAGTTGATAGTTTTGACAGTAGTCAGTCACCATGCGGAGTTTATCCCTATTTTTGACCACCACGACCTGGGCTCTCCAGGGGCTAGTACTAAGTTGAATAATCCCCTAACCCAGAAGCCATTTCATGTCTGACTTGATGAATGCCCAGCATCCTGTGCTGTATCTCCTGCTCTTAGTAACAACAGACTTACAGTGGATGTTGTGTACTTGGACTTACAAAGGCCTTCGACAAGTTGCTACATATAAGGCTGCTTAACAAGATGAAAGCTCATGGAATTACAGGAAGAATACTAGCTTGAGTAGAGTGTTGGTTAATAGGCAGGAAACAGAGAATGGGAATAAGGGGATCCTATTTGGGTTGGTTTCCTGTTACTAGTGGTGTTCCTCAGGGGTCAGTGTTAGGGCCATTTCTTTTTATGTTGTCTATAAATTATTTGGATAATGGAATAGATAGTTTTGTGGCTAAATTTGTGGATGACAGCAAAATAGGTGGTGGAACTCATGGTTCTGAAGACTTGGAAAGACTACAGAGAGACTTGAATAGATTAGGAGAATGGGTGAAGAGATGGCAGATGAAACACAATGTTGGGAAGTGTACTGTCATACACTTTGGTACAAGAAATAGATGGGCACAGTATTTTTAGATGGGAGAAGATTCAAAATTTGGAGGTGCAATTGGACTTGGGAGTCCTTGTGCAGGATACCCTAAAGGTTGACCTTCAGGTGAAGATTTGTCATTCTCTACTAGAGGTATAGCATACAAGAGCAGGGATGATATGATGAGACTCTATAGGCACTGGTGAGACCTCACTTGGAAAACTCTGTACAGTTTTGGGTGCCTTATTTGAGAAAGGATGTGCTAGCATTGGGGAGGGTTCAGAGAAGATTTACCAGCAATGCAAGTGTTAGCATATATGGAACATTTGACAGCTCTTGGACATGGAGTACAGAAGAACAAGGGGGGACCTCATAGAGACATTTCAAGTGTTGCAAGGCCTGGACAGAGTAGTTGTGGCAAGTGGTTTCCCATGGTGGGGAAGACTAAGAAAGAGGCCACCATTTCAGGATAAAAGGGCATCAATTTAAAACAGAAATGTGGAAAAATTTCTTTAACCAGAGGATTGATAATCTGTGGAACGTGTTGCCACAGGCGGCAATGGAAGCAAAGTCAGTGGGTGTATTTAAGACAGAAATTGACAGGTATTTGATTAGTTAGGGCATCAAGGGTTATGGGGAGAAGGCTTGGGAGTGGAGCTGAGTGATAAGGATAGACTCATGATTAAATGCCAGAGCAGATCTGATGGGCTGATTGGCCTATTCTACTCTTATATCTTGTGATCTTTTGATCTTGTGAACAAGTGCCTGGCTACATCCGTCAAATGGTTTTAGTTATGAGGATAAGCAGATCCGGTACCGCACGGATGGCAGTCTCTTCAATCTGAGGCGCCTGCAAGCTCACACCAAGACACAAGAGAAACTTGTCCGTGAACTACTCTTTGCAGACGATGCCGCTTTAGTTGCCCATTCAGAGCCAGCTCTTCAGCGCTTGACGTCCTGCTTTGCGGAAACTGCCAAAATGTTTGGCCTGGAAGTCAGCCTGAAGAAAACTGAGGTCCTCCATCAGCCAGCTCCCCACCATGACTACCAGCCCCCCCACATCTCCATCGGGCACACAAAACTCAAAACGGTCAACCAGTTTACCTATCTCGGCTGCACCATTTCATCAGATGCAAGGATCGACAATGAGATAGACAACAGACTCGCCAAGGCAAATAGCGCCTTTGGAAGACTACACAAAAGAGTCTGGAAAAACAACCAACTGAAAAACCTCACAAAGATAAGCGTATACAGAGCCGTTGTCATACCCACACTCCTGTTCGGCTCCGAATCATGGGTCCTCTACCGGCACCACCTACGGCTCCTAGAACGCTTCCACCAGCGTTGTCTCCGCTCCATCCTCAACATCCATTGGAGCGCTCACACCCCTAACGTCGAGGTACTCGAGATGGCAGAGGTCGACAGCATCGAGTCCACGCTGCTGAAGATCCAGCTGCGCTGGATGGGTCACGTCTCCAGAATGGAGGACCATCGCCTTCCCAAGATCGTATTATATGGCGAGCTCTCCACTGGCCACCGTGACAGAGGTGCACCAAAGAAAAGGTACAAGGACTGCCTAAAGAAATCTCTTGGTGCCTGCCACATTGACCACCGCCAGTGGGCTGATAACGCCTCAAACCGTGCATCTTGGCGCCTCACAGTTTGGCGGGCAGCAGCCTCCTTTGAAGAAGACCGCAGAGCCCACCTCACTGACAAAAGGCAAAGGAGGAAAAACCCAACACCCAACCCCAACCAACCAATTTTCCCTTGCAACCGCTGCAATCGTGTCTGCCTGTCCCGCATCGGACTGGTCAGCCACAAACGAGCCTGCAGCTGACGTGGACTTTTTACCCCCTCCATAAATCTTCGTCCGCGAAGCCAAGCCAAAGAAAAGAATTGTTTTATGCTGATGCTTGGATTGCTCTGTTCACAAATCCCTTCCCAATTTCCTTTGAATGGAAAAGCTCCATTTTTTGCTGCATGCGCTTGAAAATTATAAACCTTACTTGTTGCAGTGAACTGGAATTCTAGGTATTGTTCAGATGTCTGGCTCCTCCCTTGGCTCCACCTTCACCTACCCCAATATAAATCCTGGTTTTCCCACCTTACCTCAGATTCACCCGAGGACTGTTGTATCTTCCAGCCATTGATTGTAAGCTATTAAAAGTGTGTTTGAACTCCTTGCTTGTCTCTAAGTGCATTCAGCCATGTTGCAATTTTAAAAGCTTCCTAAGAAGCAGGATAGAAGCCCTGTTGAAGTCAGGCATGCTCTAGATCGACCCTCTGTCCCCTGAGGCCCCAGAGGAAATTGCCTACCGGCTGGAGTACTTCCAATCCTACCTGACAGCTGCACAAGACGTCTTCATCTCCAATAGTCTCCAAAGATCAGCATTTCTCTCTCGGGTCGGCTCCAAGGGGTTCGTGGTCATCAGAGACACTGTTACCTACAAGTCAGCCATAGAAGGCTTGAAGGCCCACTACATGAGGCCCAAGAATGATGTGGTCGCAAGGCACCAACTCTCTAAATGTCAGCAGCATCCGGGTGAGTCGCTGGATAACTATGTTCTTGAACTGTGGGCCCTGACTAGAAAATGCCACTACGAAGCGGCCACGGCCCAGGTGAGAGAGGAGGAACAAATCTGGGACACCCTCGTGGCAGGAGTGAGGTCAAGATACATGAGGCAGTGACTGCTAAAGTTGGGGAAGAAAGACTTGGGCAGTACCCTGGAGCTGGCGAAAGCACTCGAGCAGGCCCAACTGGGAGCTGATGACCTCACAGATGAAAACGGTGCCTTTTCAGAGGACCAGGTCATTGGGGCACCAGTGGCCACCACAGCCCAGCACCGACCGCTGCATCCACATGTGACCAGGGATGATACTTCTGTGGACAGGCACAGCACCCCCACATGAAGGACTCCTTGTGCGCAGGATGTGGTAAGCGAGGGAAAAGGGTGAAGTTCTGCAGGGATAAATGGAACCCAAAGAGGCCGACCACACGTGCAACCCCCAAATCATCGCTCAACCCTTGCCCGGCCTTCACCTCTCTGTGTTGTTCGCCACCAGCATCTTGCTGTGCCTCTTGGCGAGACCCGCCACCAGAAGTGAAGTATCACAGGAAGCTATAGCAGCCATCTTGCCGCACCTCGAAGTCAGTGCCACCTAGTCCTTCGTCAGATCAAGATGGAGGGCAGCCAGCTTGCCACACTTCATGGTCGACACCATCTTGTCTGCCCACGGGTCAAGAGGGGAGAGTTGACATCAGCATGGGGAGTGCTGGTATCGGTCGTCCTGGATCAGGCTATACCTCACCATTTGAATAACTCGATGATGGAGGTGAAAGTAACGGACTCTTGGCTGATTGCTTGGTAGACACTGGCTCCACGGAGAGCTTTAGAAACTCTGCGATGGCTCTGCAGTACAACTTAAAAGTGCACCCGATGGACTATCATATTTTCCTAGCTTCGCACTCACACTCTGCAACGATCCAGGGATATAGTACATCTAACTGTAAAAGGGGGAGGGGGGAATTTGTAAGTTCCGATTGCATGTACTGAGGATTTGTGTGCACCTGTGTTGCTGGGCCTAGATTTCCTGTGTCACCTTAAAATTGTGACCATGGAGTACTCTGGCCCACTCCCTCCAATCAAGGTGTGGAATGGAGGGTCCCAAAAGTTGGAGATCAGATGTGGTCTCTCCACCCTAAATACTGAGTCCCCCCCACTCCACCCATTGTTTCCAAACCTGACTCCCGATTGCAAACCAATAACAACAAAGGGCAAGCCATACAGTGCGGGGGATTGGGAATTTATCAGAGCTGAGACACAGTGGCTGCTCATCAAAAATGTCATTGAACAGCCCAGGTGGTAGTCGTGAAAGGGGAAGAAAAGTCCAGACTAGTGATTGACTATAGCCAAGCAATTAATCGTTTCACACTCCTCGACAAGTATCCCCTCCCTCAAATTTCAGACATGGTAAACAAAATTGTGCAGAATCGGGTCTATTTGACCATCGACCTGAAAGCTGTACACCATCTGTTACTGATCCGTTCCAAGGTCTGCCCTTACAGATTTGAGACAGACGGACGGCTCTATCAGTTCTGGAGAGTCCTTTTTGGCATCACCAATGGGATCTTGGTCTTCCAGAGACAGTAAGGATTGAAGGCCACCTTCCCTTATCTCAACGATGTCACCATTTGTGGACACTCTCTGGAAGACCGTGACGCCAACCTCCAGAGGTTTCTCCACACGGTTAAGGCCCTGAACCTCATGTACAACTCCAGTAAGTGCATATTCCGGTCAAAATGTCTGGCGATCCTGGATAGTGGAGAATGGTTTCATTGGCCCTGACCCGATCAAATGTGCCTCCTGTTAGTCCTCCCAATCCAGGAAAGCTTGGGCTTCTTCTCCTACTACGCTCAGTGGGTCCTTCACTACACGGATAAGGTCCACCCCCTATTAAAGTCCACCTCTTTCTCCCATTGTCAGCTGAAGCCCAGGTGGCTTTCGACTACATTCAGAGCTACATCGCAAAGGTCACCATGCATGTGGTGGACGAGAACGCACCCCTCCAAGTGGAAAGCGATGCCTCTGACATAGCTCTGGCCTCTACCCTTAACCAGGAAGGCAGGCTGGTTGCCTTTTTCTCCCACACACTACAAGGCCACGAGTTTCAGAACCAATCAGTGAAGAAAGAGGCTCAAGCCATTGTAGAGCCCATCAGGCACTGGAGCCATTACCTGGCCGGCAGAAAATTTACACTGCTCACCGACCAACAATCAGTGGCATTTATGTTTAATAATGCAAAAGGGGGCAAAATAAAGAATAATAAGATCACTAGGTGGAGGATCAAACTCTCCACCCATAATTATGACATAGCATACAGGCCAGGTACTCTCAATGAACCTCCAGATACCCTGTCAAGAGGAAGCTGTGCCTCTCCACACTCCAGCCAGTTGTGGTCACTGCATGATGCGTTTTACCACCGAGGGATCACCCGCTTGGCTCATTTTGTCAAGGCACACAACCTTCCCTACTCCATTGAGAACAACAGGGAAATGTCCAGGTCCTGTCAGGTCTGCGTGGAGTGCAAGCCGCACTTCTACCGCCCCGACAAAGCACACCTGATAAAGGCATCCTGCCCATTCGAACTCATTGTTGATTTCAAGGGTCCACTCCCTTCCACCATAAGAAACATATACTTTCTCAATGTCATTGACAAGTATTCATGTTTTGCGTTCGCAATCCGCTGGCCAGACATGACCACCACCAGTCATCAGGGCCTTGCACTCTATTTTCACCCTGTTCAGGTATCCCAGCTATATCCACAGTATCCGAGGCTCATCATTTATGAGCGAAGAGCTACACCAGTACCTGCTCGTAAGGGCATTGCCTCAAGCAGGACGACTAGCTACAATCCCCGGGGGAACAGACAAGTTGAAAAAGAGAACACGACTGTATGGAAGGCCATGAAATTGCCTTTCTGGTCCAAAGGCCTTCCAGATTCACACTGGCAAGAAGTCCTACCCACAGCGCTCCACTCCATAAGGTTGTTCCTCTCCACAGCGACCAACGCAACTCCTCACGAGCTTATGTTTATGATCCAGAGGAAATCCACATCTGGGAATATTCTCCCAGCTTGGCCAATGGCACCAGGGCTGAGAAAGCAAGTGAGGAGGAGCAAGACAGACCCCCTGATCGAGAGGGTCCATCAGCTGCACACCAACCCAACGTATGCCTACATGGCATACCCTGATGGCAGAGAGGACAGCGTCTCGATCAGAGACCTGGCACCTGCCAGAACTGAGGATCCATTGCCTCAAGTGAGCCAGGAACTACCGAGTACCCCATTCAGAGTCCCGGAGAACACTGCTCTGGAAGTGGACAAATCCACCCCACGACCTGAGCCGGAGCCCTCAAGACCCACCGACCCTGTACCGCAGGGGTCAAGGAAGTTCAGGAAGCCCAATTCCTCCAGTACTGCAGTACTTGACCAGACTTACTAGACTCCCTGACAGACTTGAATATTTGTGAAGTATTAGTGTTTTTTTTAATGAATGGTCACCGTTTTTCACCCACAGGCTCAATTCTGAAAGTAGGGGTGAATGAAGAGAACTGTCTGTGTGTTATTCTGATGGCTGGCCCCTCCCTCAGCTCCACCCTCACCTACCCCAATAGAAAACCTAGTTTTCCTGCCTTACCTCAGATTCACCTGAGGACTATTGTGTCTACCAGCCATTGATTGTAAACTATTAAAAGCATGTTTGTTACTCCTCGTCTGTGTCTGAGTGCATTCAGTTGCGTTACACTTGTATCCATTCAAGCAGTTTCGATCTGTGGAAAGACACCATGGGTTCCATCTACTGAGGTAGACAGAGGAGGAAACAGAGTGCATATGCCTACAAGGATGCCTGCCCTCTCGTGAAGCATCACAGGGTGAAAACATTGGAGATGACACCAATCTATCACAAGCAAAGCCTATTGCAAAAAGCTTTGTGATGAACATTGCAACTCAAGACTGAAAAGTGCTTTTGACCCAGCAAGATTTGGTTGAATGATGTGTTCTGAGATACTTATAATGAGAATATTTTATTTATGTTTAATTCAGACATTGTGCTATGTTTAAGATTTGTTTCAATACCCAAGCATGGCACAGAGCAATCATTCATGTGAAAACTTTTTTTAATGGCAAGGGAACACCATATTGCTATTTCTGCCCATGGATACTGCCTGATAAACTTAGTTCCTCCAGCATCTTCTATGTGTGTTGCTGCTTCAGTTGTCCAGCATCTGCAAATCTCTTGTTTGCTGCTATATTGCCTGCTACTTTATGTTTCTGTATGGAAGTTAGAGTTAGTCTGCTAGATTGCTCACAGAAGAAGTAATTTCCTACAGTAATTTGACAACTTGTCACATGGTCCAGTACCTCATCATTACGCAAACCTAAAGTTGTTTAAATACAGTAGTGATAGAGTTCTAGTGGTCCTCCTGACCACTAGAGGGAGTTGGAGACTAGTTTGTTGCAGCTTTGGTTGGATTCAAGATGAATGCCTCCACAGTGAGTTCTTTATAGTTTTTTTAAAAGAATCCAAGTTTCTTTATTACAATAAAAGAAACATCACATGGTACCAGGAGTGAGAATCAGTTGATGTAGCAGCAGAGAAATGGCTACACTGTTTCAATAACTTTCTGCAAGCCTCCACTCAAGTTGTGAGATCAGACAAAAGCAAACTGCATCTACTTTGATCGTGGGTCAGCCACCTTGCCTACATAGTAATCAGGGGCTGCACTACATACGAAGAGGCAATGAACAAGCTCCAAAATCAGTACAGGCCTAGGACAAATTAGATCTACATGAGATGCCTCCTGGCCACTCGCAAGCAGCAACCTGGTGAGCCCCTTGAAGAAAACTTTCAGGTCCTGGGTGAATTTGGGCGAGCCTGGGGCTGCAGGGATGCAACTGCAGATGTCTATATAGACTAGCTAATCCGGGACACCTGTGTAGCAGGCATCCGATCAGACTATATTCGCCAGTGACTGCTGGAACAGGTCAAACTGACCTTGCAGAGGGCCTTCGAGATATATAAAATGTTGGATGTAGCTCTCTGTAACACAGACTCATTCTCCTCCGACAACACAGCCGCCTTCTGGGGGACATGAGTACCACTATCTTAGGATATGGGGGTCCCAGACTGCTGTCATACAGGGGCACCCTGACTTCACTTCAGCCACCGCCACCACTGAGCACCTGAAGTACGACTTCTACGGCCAACAGAAGCACCCGTGGAAGCGTTGCCTGGCCAAGGAAGAATATGTTCAGGATGTGGAAAGAAGGGACACTACATAGCAGTTTGTAAGTCCAGACCTTCTCCTTCCTCTAGCAGCACCACGTATGGGCAGTGGGGGCGGTCACCATCTTGGCCACCACCACTTCCGTCCCTGAGCAACAGCACTGCTTGCGCGCCATGGAGGCTGCCATATTACTGGTCCAGATCGGACAGCGACTCAGATAACGACTTAGTACTGGCATCGATCACCCTGAACCAGGATAGCCCTCACCAGCTCACCCATTCAGTGCTGGATGTGGAAGTAAATGGTTGCTTAACGAAATATCTGTTTGATAGTGGAAGCACGGAGAGTTTTATACACCCCGACACCATGCACAACTACTCCCTCGTGGTGAGCTCGGTGAGTTGCAAGATCTCTATGGCTCCAAATCCAACTCGGTAAAGATTTGCGGCTACTGCATAGTGACACTAACCGTTCGTGGCACAAAGCATAAAAACTTTAACCCACAGCTCTGCACGCCCGTGATACTGGGGTTGGATGTCCATGCCATCTCAGAAGCATCACTATGGAGTTCGACAGGCCCCATCCTCCCTTCACGGTCCACAGCAACCAATTTTTAAACTACCCACCTTCCCATCTGCATGTACCCAAGCTGCAAACCGCAATCCAGCAACTGCACCTGACCTGCGGGCTGTCCACCCTCCGGATCTCACCCCCAACTGTAAGTCTGTCGAGTCTAAGAGCAGGCAATACAGCACGGGAGGCAGGGCATTCATCAAGTCAGAGGTGAAATGGTTTCTGGCTGAGAGGATCATGGTGGTAAAAAAATGGGGAAAAACTCCACATGGTGACTGACTACTGTCAAACTATCAATCACTTCACACAGCTTGATGCATACCCCGTTTCTCACATTACCAACCTAAAGAATCAGATAGCCCAATGCTGAGTATTCTCCACCACCAGCTCCCTATCTGCCCACAGGACCACCAATACACTGCATTTGAGGCAGATGGCAGCTTCTACCACTTACTTTGGGTCCCCTTCAGAGTCACCAATGGAGTCTCTGTTTTTCAGAGGGGATATGGGCTGAAACGTGAACCAGCACGGGCTCAAGGCCACGTTTCCCTATTTGGACAATGTCACCATCTATGGCCATGACCTGCAGGACCACGATGCAAACTTAGAAAATTCCTCCAAATGGCCAAGGCACTCAACCTCACCTATAATCAAAACAAATGTGCATTCTGCACATCATGTCTGGCCATCCTCAGCTGCGTCATGAAACACTGAGTAATTGGCCCCAACCCCAACCCCATGTGTCCCCTGTAAGAACTCCCACTTTCTAACAGCCTGAAGTCCCTGGAAAAGTGCCTGGGGTTCTTTTCGTATTATGCTCAATGGATCCCCAACTATGCAGAAAAGGCCTGACCCCTGGTGAAAGCCACCTCCTTCCCCCTGTCGGCAGAGGCTCGGCCGGCTTCACCTGCATCAAAGGAGACATCAACAAGGCCACAATGCCGTGGATGAATTCACCACATTCCACGTGGTGAGCGATGCTTCTGACTTTGCCCTATCTCCCATCCCTAACCAAGTGGGCAGACCTGTGGAGATTTCCTCCTGCACCTTCCATGGCTCCAAAATCTGGCCCACCTCCATCGAGAAGGAGGCCCAAGCTATTGTTGCGGCAGTGCAGCACTGGAGGAACTACCTGGTTGACAAACGATTTACCCTGTTAACTAACCAATGTGCATTCATTTTTATGTTTAATAATAAGCTGTGGTGGCCCGCAATTGCGGAGATCAGGCCGGCACATCACGCAGCAGCAGACACGGACAGAGATCTTTACAACGACTATAAGGACAACGAACCGGCGGGGGTAGAAGCTGGGACAGCATCAGACCAACAGCCCTAAAATGGCATTGATCAAGCTGCCCAGCTAACTGAGCAGAAACAGGCTGGGGAAGAAGGGCATTCATATGCATGGCTGTTCCCACCTGCTATTGTTATTCATATGGATGATTCAGTCAATCAGCAAAAATTTCCAGCCCTAATAAAGGAGTGAATTTAACCTGCCACACTGTGTGTGATTCTTTGTAGTGGTCGGCTACAAAGCAGCAAGGTAAAATCAAGAATAACAAGATTCTGAGGTGGAGAATCAAACTCTCCACATATAACTATGACATCTTGTATCTGCTTGGGAAGCTCAACGAGCCTCCAGATGTCCCGTCCGGGGAACATGCACCAGTGCGTAGTCCAACCAACTCCAAGCCCTCCACGATGACCTCTGCCACCTGGGCTTCTTCACTTTGTCGAAGCCCAAAACCTTCCTTACTCCATTAACCATGTCAGGACGCTGACCAGAAACTGCCAGGTCTATGCTGAGTGCAAATCACATTTCTACCAGCCCAACAAGTCACACATGACCAAGGCTACCTGCCCCTTTGAGCACCTGAGAATGGATTTCAAGGGACCCTTGCCCTCCTCAAACCAGAATGTGTACTTTCTCAATGTCCCAGTTCCCATTTGCCATGCCCTGCCTGGACATGGCCACAACCACAGTCATAAAGGCACTGTGCAACATCTTTACCCTATTTGGGTACCCTAGCTACATCCACAGCGACCAGTGATCCTCCTTAATGAGTGGCAAGTTGCATCAGCACCTGTTGGCGCGGGGCATCACCATTAGTAGAACCACCAGTTACAACCCCAGGGAACAGCCAGGTGGAAAGGGAGAAAACCATCATTTTCAGTCCTCCTAGCCCTGAAATTGAAAGGCCTGCCAGTTTCCCATTGGCAAGAGGCCCTCTCAGAGGCTCTCCATGCAAATTAGATCCCTCCTGGGTACGGCCACCAACACCAAGCCACATGAGCATGTTTTCCTTCCCCAGGAAGTCCACATCAGGCACCATGCTGCCATCCTGATTGACGTCCCCAGGACCAGGCGATGCCATAGGACCAATCCACTGTTCGTAAAAGTCAATGTCCTCCACTCCAACCCCCTCTATGCCTATGTGGTGTACCTGGATGGGCACAAGGACATTGTCTCTTTCCAGGATCTGGCGCGCACAGGAGTTCCTGAGACTGCCACTGACCTCCCAGTGAGTCCTACCACCACAATCAAGCACTACATATCTGGGCACCCTCCCCCAACCACTGCCCCAGCTGCTCCTACCACCATGTCCAATCACCACATACCCTGGTACCCTATCCCAATCCCTGCCCCAGCTGCCTCACCCCAGTCACTGGACATGCAAACTGCTGACACATCACATTGCCCAAGAACTGGCAGCTGAGCCATAGCCGACACTACGGCGGACCCAGAGACCAGCTGAATTTGTGATGGATACTGATCCCACTCCACCTTGCTGGACTTCTTTTAAAAGAGGGAGTGAATGTGGTGATACCACAGTAATCCTATTTGTTCCTTTTGTACTGTCTCTGTGTGTATGGCTGGCTGACTTACACCATGACTCCTCCCCTTGGAATTCCCAAATCCCTCCTCCAGTATGAACCCTGGAACCCTGGAATCGGGCCAGCAACATGAATGCACATTCAGTCTTATGGGAATAAAAGCCTGTTGTCTGGTAACTATCAGTCTTTTGAAGATATTCATAGCATATCTCCAGCTTCTCTGTACATTTTTGAATTTGCTTTCTACCTCTCCACACACAAAAAAAATCAACATAATTTTAAGAAACTCTAATTGATATTTGAACAGCTTCTTTTTAGTCTTATATCAGTAAATATTTCCTAAAACAATTCTGGACTTTTACACAATTGCTTCCCAATAATTTGATTTAATAAAGCTCTTAAGTTTCCCCAAAAGGGTTTCACTTTGGAACATGACCAGGTGGAATGTAAAAAAGTAGTATCTGTTTCTTCCCCGCATCAGAAACAGGTATCAGAAAAATTAGTATTTAATTTATGTATTTTTTGTGGGGTAAGATATAGCTGATGCAAAAAAATTATATTGCACCAGTCTATATTTTACATTAATTTTATTTTTCATACAGTCGTAGCAAAAGTTCGACGAGCTCTTATCATCAATACTAATATTCAAGTCCTGGTAGTGGCTAGGAAATATATTGTTGCTACCTGGAAGTCTGATTCTCTTTTGGAAATACCCGTTGGAATACTGAAATGCATAGTTGTGTTCCCCTGGAGAAAATTACCTACAATTTAAGGAATAAATACATGTGTTTGCAGATATGGGAACCCTACTTACAAAATGTAGGGTTGAATACTTAATAAGATACATATTCTATTTATTTTTCTTCCTTTTACTGAAATTTAGATAAAAATAACTGGGCCTCTTCTTTGTTGAATTGGATTTCGGATCTAGATAGCTCCTTCTCTTTTATTTTTCTTTTTTTCTTTCTCCTCTTTTTTTCTTTCTTTCTCCTGTTACTTTCTCATTCTTTCTCTTTTACTTTTTTCCTTTTCTACCTTCTTTTTTCTTCTTCATTAGGGGTTTTGTTTGGGGAAGGGGAGGATAGAGGTCATATTTGGAACATGTGTTAATGATTCACATTTAATTACTTACCTGTGATGATAATTTGGTATTGTTTGTTGATAAAAATCAAAAATTAAATATTTAAAAAAAAACAATGTCACTAAAAAAAAAATCCTGCTTGATATGGAGGTAAGGACCACAGAAGTTTCTCCCCTGACACACCCTTTGTGATCAGAGCTAGTCCAAGATCTCTCTTTGACAGCCCCACATTGATTCCTAGATATTGATAAATTTTATTCCAAATGGAGATCATTTGTTTTAGTATGGGGGTGCCATTTTTTTCCCAGATAACAATTTGGCATCCCATTTATAAATAAAGTCCTCTGCCACCTTCTCGCCTACCCTGTGCAGGTCAATTTGTGCCCAGGATGGTACACCTTCCCCCTCGAAGAGTGAGGTGATGTATCTCGACTGGGCTGCCCAATAATATCTTTTGAAGTCTCGTATTTGTAGACTGCCCAGACTGTAATCCCTGGTCGATTCTTCCAGAGAGACCTTGGCTATCTTTCCATTCCATAGAAATGCACGAAAGCAAATTTTGTACGAATCCCTTTTGTACGAATCCCTAGGGCAACACCACGGACAATGCCTGGAAAAGGTACTGAAGTCTCGGCAAAATATTCATTTTAACAGTTAGCCCTGCCCACTAGTGTTATGGGCAGGGACATCCACCTGTTTAAGTCCTCCTCAATTCTCCCAAGCAAGGGGTATAATTAAGTTTGTATAAATTATTCATTATTATCTATTTTGACTCTGAGGTATTTTATCTCATTTTGCGGCTGAAGTGCCAGTTGATGAAATAGACAAAGACGATGTGGTCAAACAATATTCATGGCTTTTATTAGCAGAAACTCATGGTACAATAATGAAAGACAATAGATGCATATACAGTTATATCTAAGGGGAGTGTCCTTAACAGTAGAGATAATGCACAGCCAATGTTAGTACAGCAAGGCTCGCCTGAGTGGAGAGAAGCAGCTTGGCAGACATTCACCACAGTCTCCCCCCAACAGAAGAAGGGTTAAAATCAAAAGGACAGCTGCTAGGAAAGACTGAAGCAAGTGATACATGGATACCATGTTTGGCCTTGAGATACTCTAACAGCCAAAATACGCCAGTATCTAGCAAGCAATCAAAATATAATGAAATGTTTTATGAATATGTCAGCCTATCAGGTTGTTTACGAATTCTGGTGCTTCGTCTCAAAACAGGTGGCTCCTTTGCAACCTTTGGAACTGGTACAGATCCTGGGTCTGTAGTGTGGGAAGGACTGGCTTCTGGACCCGCTCCAGAATCGCCAGCGTGAGGCAGTGGAGCCTCAGCATGGCCATCTGAAAGCTTACTAGGGGTCACAGGCTGGGGGGATGTGAGTCCAACTTCTCAGGCTCATTCTGAGTAGGGGTGCGAGGAAGGGGCGAACCAGGCGAGGCCAGATCTCTTAGGGGTACAGTGTCAGTACTCCCGTCTGGGAATTTAACATGAACGTAGTTGGGGTTAGTATGCAAAAGCTGAACTAGGTGGACTAGGGGGTCTGTTTTACACACCCGAGCGTGGCTCTTCAGCAGCATGGTTCCAGGCTCAGATAAACAGGCCGGCCAGTCCATCACAGTTCCTGATTTCCTAGGAAAGGCAAACATGCGTTTATGAGGTGTTTGATTTGTTGCAGTACACAATAAAGACCGAATAAAATGTAGTGCCTCAGGCAGCACCTCCTGACACCGGGTAATAGGGTAACTATGTGTTTTTAAAGCAAAATTAACTGTCTTCCAGACTGTAGCATTAGCCCTTTCAACTGGGCCCATTGTCCTGCGGGTTGTAGCTCGTGGTACAGCTGGTGGCAATTCCCTTTTGTAGTAGGGCTCGCCGCAGTTCAGCGCTCATGAATGCTGAGCCCCTATCGGTATGAATGTAATTGGGAAAACCAAAAATGCTGAAAATTCTGTCAAGTGACAAAATGACAGACGCTGACGAGACATCAGGGCAGGATATCACAAAGGGAAACCTGGAATATTCGTCAATTACAGTAAGGAAATATAAATTTTTGTTGTTGGAAGGTAACGGCCCTTTAAAATCTAAGCTAATCCTCTCAAAAAGTCGGGTTGCCTTGATGAGAGTGGCCTCTTAAGTTTTGAAATATTGTGGTTTGCATTCTGCGCAAACAGGACAGCTTTTAGTCAGTTTCCTGACTTCTTCCAGAGAGTAAGGAAGGTTGTTAGCCCTTATGTAGGGGAAGAATCTTGTGACTCCTGGGTGGCACAGTCTGCTATGGATCTCTTTTAGCCCTCCAGTTGAGCATCGGCAGCAGATCGTGACAATGTGTCAGAGGGATCATTTAACCTGCCCGGTCCGTACTGGATCTCATAATTATAAGTTGAGAGTTCTATTCGCCAACGTGCCATCTTATCGTTCTTGATTTTACTTTTGTTTAGTACTGAACATGTAGGCTACAGATTTCTGATCAGTGACAAGAGTAAATTTTCTGCCGGCTAGAAAGTGTCTCCAGTATGGAACAGCTTCAATAATAGCCTGGGCTTCTTTTTCAATGGGAGGATTTTTAAGTTCAGCTCCGCGTAACGTGCGGGAGAAGAATGCCACAGATCTGCCCTTTTGATTAAGGGTTCCTGCCAAGGCATAATCTGAGGCATCAGTTTCCACTTGGAATGGGACATCCTCGTCAATGGACGAAAGTGCAGCTTTGGCAATATCAGCTTTCATTCTCTCAAAAGCCTTCAAGGCCATTGGAGAGAGAGGAAAAGATTTAGTAGCGTAGTCCCGAACCCATTTGCAGTAGTAGGAAAAGAATCCCATACACCTTTTAAGGGCTTTTTCTGAGTGTGGAGGTGGTAACTTCATAAGGGGGGCCATTCTTTCCGGGTCGGGGCGGATTTCACCCTTGCGGACAATGTAGCCCAGAATGGGTAGCTCTGTCGCGTTGAACACACATTTGCCCTCATTAAATGTAAGGTTGAGTTCTTTAGCTGTTGCTAAAAATTTCTTTAAGTTGTTGTCGTGCTCAGCCTATGTTTTCCCACAGATAGTGACATTATCCAGATAGGGAAATGTACCCTGTAACTCATACATCCAAACAATCTTATCCATTTCCCTCTGAAACACAGACACACCATTAGTGACTCCAAAAAGTACCCTTTTAAACTGGTATAACCCCCCATCAGCCTCAAAGGCTGTATAGGGTTGTTCCTTTTTTTTAATGGGAATTTGGTGGTCAACTGCTTTGAGGTCGATAGTGGGGTACACTTTGTATTGCGCTATCTGATTAACCATTTCATTGATGTGTGGCAGGGGATAGGCATCCAGGTTAGTTTAACAGTTGATTGTCTGGCTGTAATCAATAGCCAGTCGTTTCTTAGTGTGATTTTTCACAACTACCACTGGGCTTGCCACGGACTCTTACTGGGTTCAATTACTCCCTCTTTAAGCAATCTCTGGGTCTCAGCTTTGATAAACTCACAATCCTCTTTGCTGTAAGAACGTCTCTTAGTGGCAATCGGCCGACACTCAGGGGATAAATCACTGAAAAGGGAGGGAGCTTTGATCTTTAACGAGGACAGACCGCAGTAACTAGCACGGGGGATGATAAGTGTGGGTAGTGGCCCACCAAAATTTAACACTACACTGTTCATCTGAGATTGAATATCTAACCCCAGTACCACAGGGGAGCAAAGCTCCGGCATAATAAAGAGCCACACATCAGCCAGGCAATGTCCCTGCAAATTTAAAGTAACTTTACACTTGTTCCATACAGTTTTTGTAAGTTCACTAAAAGCCATCGCTATCTTTCGGTTCACTGGATATCTCTGCAAATTTAAGGCTCTGGCAACTCTCTCGTGGATGTAGCTGTCAGCACTCCCCGAGTCTATTAGACAATCAAGAGTCTCACCATTCACCTGCCCCTTCATAGTCAACCATTCCAGTCCATAACAACCCCCAAGCTTTGGAGTCAATTGAGCTATCACAGCAGATCTCACCTCGCCATCACTTGAAGTCGATTCAGCCTGCTCGTCTGAAGATTCCCCCTTTTCACAGTTGTCTTCCATTCCTGCAGCTCCAGGACGCATTTTCTTGGTGCTTCTCTTCTTCTTCTTCTTATCACTGGGGGTACTTTTCGCCTTACATGCTTTAGCAAAGTGGCCGAGTTTCCCACAATAGCTGCAGGTAGCCAATCGAGCCAGGTACTTCAGTCTGGGATGCCAGCTCTTATCACAGAAGTAGCATTTTTCAGGAGTTCACCTTTTTCTTTCCTTCGAGGTTCCAGCACTCCTGGATGTTTCCTTTTTGGTTTCTAGCATTTCACTGGACCACATGGCACTTCTCAGTGTTTTGGCTAGAGTGACTGCCCAGTCATAGGTTAAGGGCTCCGCCTCCAGCAGCCTCTGTCAGATGTAACTGGAGTCAATCCCGTTGACTAAAGCATTTAGCTTCAAGGCATTGCAGTGTTGTTGCACATTAACAGCCCTGACATCACATTCATTTGCCAGTGAGTCGAGAGCCAGTGCATAGGCAGCATCACTTTCCCCGGGTTTCTGGCATCTGGTCAGCAACTGGTGTCGAGCAAGCACCACATTCTGTGGCCCTGCATAGTAAGCAGTCAGACGTTCCCGGGTTAGAGCCAGAGTGGTAGCTCCTTGCGTTACAGCGAAAGGGATCTCACCCAGCAGAAAGTTCAGGTGGCTCCACTGTATCGCTTCATTGACCATGTTGTTCCAAGCCATGTAGTAATCGAAACAAGCAATCCAGTGGTTGAAAATTTCTCTGGCCCTCGGGGCAGACTGGTCGATTATCAGCCGCTCTGGCTTGAGGGCTGCATCCATTTCTGCTAATAAAATTGAAGTGCCAGTTGATCAGACGAGATCGGGCGTTTTCAGGCCAGTATGGCCGTAGGCGAAGTGCCAGTTGATGAAGTAGACAAAGACGATGTGGTCAAACAATAATTATGGCTTTTATTAGTAAATGAGTTTCATGGTACAATAATGAAAGACAATAGGTTCATATACAGTTATATCCAAGGGGAGTGTCCTTAACAGTAGAGGTAATACACAGCCAATGTTAGTACAGCAAGGCTTGCCAGAGGGGAGACAGGCAGCTTAGCAGACATTCACCACAGTGGCCCCTTTAAATGACTATTTTCTTGATATTGACTATAATGCCCCTTAGTAACTGGCATGATTTCACTCTTGTCCCAATTGTCCTTATATTTGAAGATCTCCCCATAGTCCTGCAGAGTAGAGCGCAGCTTGGACAACAAATTTGTTGGGTCTGTCAGATGTCTCAATTAGGAGTGGGGGATATTCAAACCAGAGGCCATGGTTTGAGATTGCAGGGGGAAAATTATAAGGGGAACATGAGGGGAAATTTCTTCACGCAAAGGATGGTTGGGATGTGGAATAAGCTTCCAGTAGAGGTGGTTGAAGCAAGGACATTATTTACATTTAAGGAAAGACTGGATAATTACATGGAGGGGAGAGGATTGGAGGGGTATGGACCAGGTGCTGGTCAGTGGGACTAGGAGGGTGGGGAATTGTTCCGGTATGGACTAGTAGGGCCAAACTGGCCTGTTCTGTGCTGTATATGGTTATATGGTATCAGCACATTGATTTCATGTTCTTACTGGTCTATTCTAAAACCCTTAATGTCTGGATCCTGGTGGATGGCTTCAGCCATGGCTAGTATGAACAGAGCTGGAGACAGCAGGCACCCTTGTCTGCTTGATCTTGTCATGGGAAAGCTGGTGAAATTTGTCCTTTAGTCACAACTTTAACCTTGGGTGCATGGTTAAAGCATCCTTATCCAATTTATAAAAGTTGTCCCAGCCCCAACATTTTCAACACTTTGAATAAAAGTCCCACTCCAATCTGTCAAATGCCTTTTCTGCATCTATGGCTACAGCCAGACCCCTCTTATTTCTGGTTTGTGCCAGATGCATTATAATCAACAGTCTGCCAATGTTATTCGCTGCCTATCTGTTTTGCACAAAGTCCACTTGGTCTTTCTTTATTAGTTTCAGCAAATGCTTCACCAATCTATTTATTAGGGCTTTGGCAAATATCTTATAATCTGTGTTTAACAGTGAAATGGGGTTATAAGAAGATGGTGTTGGTGGATCTTTGTCATTTTTAAGATTGTCATAATGATTGCTGTCGAAAAAGATTCTGGGAAGATATGGGTCTCCATTGCCTGGTCTACCACCTCCATATAAAGAGGCATCAGTAAATCCTCAAATTCTTTATAAAATTCAGGTGGAAACCCATCCTCCTCTTGTGACTTGTTAGTCTGCAGCGAATTCAATGCTTTCCCTATCTCTTCTTCCGTGAAGGGAAGATCTAGCCCTTCCTGTTCTTCTGGGTCTAAATTTGGTAACTCTAATTTGGACAGGAAGTCACTGGCTTTATCGAATCCCCCTGTCAATCCTGATTTATATAAACTAGAATTTCCTGAAGGTCTCACTAATCTCTTTTGGCTTGTGCAAGATCCTGCAGTTCCCAGTTTGTATCGCATTGATTGTCCTTGAGGTCTGCCCTTAGCTGCCAAGAGAGGGCTTTGTGAGCTCTTTCTCCCAATCATAATATTTTTGTTTTGACTGCATTATGGCCTTTTCCATACAAGGGGACCTGGTATTTACCTGGGAGGGAGAAGTAGGGGAAGTGGGGTCCTGCTATTTAAGTGGGATAGAGAAGTGGAGTCCAGGTATTTACACAGAAGGAAGGACTATGGGAATTGCAGGCCTTTTATTTATCCAGGGGAGGAGTGGGGAACGGGAAGCCCCAGTATTTACTAGGGGTGAATGGGGAAATGGGGGCCCTGGTATTTTCCCAGGAAGGAGGAGTAGGGAAATGGGGAGGATTACCAGATCTGAAAGAGCAGTGAAATTAATCAGGACAGAGAACATGTGGAGAACGTGAATGGCAGGAGTCTTAAAATAGTTGACCTTTTCCTTTAACGGAATATAATTAAAACTGCAGATGCTGGAATATGAGGCAAAAACAGGAATATTAGGGGGAATGAAGCGTTATGGGGATCAGGCAGGTAGGTGGAACAGCGTCCACAACCAGTTCACCCATGTCCTGGTTGAATGATGAGCAGGCTCAATGGGCCAGATGGCCAAGTCCTGCTCCTGTTGCTTACCTTCTTAAATGTCAGCCAATCACATCACATCTCGAGTCAGTAACTCTTCCTCAGGATTGAGCTTGACTGGCTGAGTTCTTCCAGTGTTGTCTGTTTTTTTGTTTTCCTTTCTGCTGTTTACCACCTGTCAATCTGTCTGTTGCCAGGAGTAGAAGTTATCAGCAGGAGGACACAGCCAGGAACCTTGACAATCGCTGGCAGCAATTACAAAGCACGCGTTGTCTGGCACAGATCACCCTTGGACGGCTGGATGTAGAGACTTAAAATAGCAATAGTTCAGGAAGTGGCCTGTAAAGCAAGTTGTTTCACATTTTATAATATACAAACATGCTGGAGAAACTCAGTGGGTCACACATCATCCATAGGCTGGGCCCTTCAGTGATCCATAGAGAATAAAAGACAGTCAATATTTCCTCCCTTTTCCCCTCCCCTCCTCGTACTTTTTATTCAGGCACCTGTCAGTTTTCACTTATACCTGAAAGTGTCCAGGCCCAAAACATTGGTTACCCTTTACTTACTTTGGATGTTGTGTGACCTGCTGAGTTTCTCCAGTACAGTTGTGTATTGCCTCAACCCCAGTATCTGTAGGCTTCTTGCTTAACATTTTTTCACATTTTATTAGTCTCAAGAGCCCCTGACTCTCTGCTCCCACGTCCTTTGCGGATTGATGATCTCATGGTATTGGAATGCTTTGAGATCTTCTAATCCAGGTAAAAGGGGATTATTTTGCATCTACCTCTTACTGTTTCTGTCATGAGATGAAATCTAGGCTGCAGTTTCCAATTATTTGACCCACTTACCTTCATAGGAAGTAGGCAGTTAACTGTTTTATGATCAGAAAATGCTGCAAATAGCCAAATATTTTTTAAATGCATATTTGCATGAATTTCAGGCAACAACTTTCACTGGATGCCCAGAGGGAATGAAATAGGGGGAGCACAAAGAAATCTAACCCCCAGTTTAGGGAATCCCCATTTATAAACTCGTGAGAACATCCTCTTTCCCCTGTGAAATGATGACCATGGACTAACTTCCATGACCAGCTTTGAATGGCCATCTTGGCCACTTCAAAGGAAGTGACAGTCAATGGGGCAGTATGACTCTCGAGTCATAAGTGTGTGGGAAAAGATTGGTGAGGCAAGGAAAGACATTAATTGACCACCAATCGTTTTAGAGGGAGCTGTAAAGTTTTATATTTCTCTTCTATTGCCAATCTCCAAACTGCAAATTATTAAAATTCAATTTCACAAATTGATCCCATGGCCTCTGGCTTTCTGGTTCAGTTATGTAACTTCCACCCAGTGCACCAAATGTGAACCTATAATTTCTGACTGGAAATAGCACCTTTTGCTGTTTTTAATGGTAATAGGATAAGAAATTGAACAATCTATTTTCCTGCTGGCTAATTGTAAAAATCAAGAGAAGCATCTTGTTAGCCATTCAGGGTTGAAATGAGAATAAATGTCATTCCTCAGATAGTTCACAGTGTTTTTATTCAGGAGGGCAGTGGTGGTTCAGGGTATTATTGACAGATTGATTGATTCCCTTAATATCCAAAATCAATCTAACAATATGGAATTAATCTTAATATTTAAGATTTTTAGATATTAATAGAAGCAAGTGATGCGTGATTCATGCAGGGAATTGATGCTGAAATTAAAGATCAGCAGTGATATTACTGGAAGGCTGAAGAATTAAAATGAAGGTGGAGGTTCAGCTGCAACATCGATAATGGAGCAGGCAAGAAAGCTTCAGGCCTATTCCTGCTTCAATCTCAAGATTTTTTTTTCCGTTGCATCAACCATATGAAACTAACATCTTGGCATTGTCTTTCTGAGCCTGGAACATTACAAAGTGAAGGGAGGAAAGAGAGATGTGGTGGTATGGAGTTTATGGTCATCTCCCACAATATATTTGGGGATCAGACATTTTCCAATATTATTTCTTCACTTTATATCAAGTCCAGTGAGGAGGGTTCTTCTACAAGCAGTCCAACGAGTTGACTCTATTAGAGATAAAAGTAATGAAAAAGTAGAACAAGAGCACAGTTACAAAACAGAGAGTTAAAATAAAAATATAGATCAATTGGTACCAGATTTCAAATTTATTGTCAGAGTACATACATGATATCACATATAACCCTAGATCATTTTTTTCCTGTGGACGAAGCAGAATACCACTTATTAATAGTGCAAAATAAAATTGTGAAAAGTAAGAATCCTTAAATATGTCTGATTGTGTTTGTTCTTGAGGAGTCTGATGGTGGAGGGGTGGCAGCAGTTCCTGAACCTGGTGGTGTGAGTCTTGTGACACCGATGTCTCTTTTGCAGTGTGAAACAAGCATGTGGTGGGTGGTGTGGGCATTTGATGGTTGCTGCTGCTCTCCGATGGCAACGTTCCCTGTAGATCAATGATGGGCAGGGTTTTGTCTGTTATGTCCTGGTTGGTATCCACTATCTTTTGCAGGGCTTTACATTCAGGGCCTACCAGCCCTTGATGTAGCTGGTCAGCACACTTTCAACCACACATCTGGTGAAATTTGCCAGGGTTCCAATATCATGCCAAACTTCCGCAAATTCCTGATGAACTTGAGACACTTTCTTCACGAAGCCATTAGTGTGTTGGGCCTTGGAAAGATCCTTCAAGATAATGACTCCCAAGGGCTTAAATTTGCTCACTCTCTCCACCTCTGATCCCCTAATGATCACTGGATCGTACACCTCTGGTTTTCCCTTCCGGAAGTCAACAATCAACTCCTTGGTTTTGGTGACATGCAGTGCAAGGTTGTTGTTGATGCACCATTCAGCCAAGATTTCAAACTTCCTCCCATACTGTCCAGGTCTTTGTGTAGAGCCAGCGACGTGACATCCGCCATGGACCTATTGCTAGCGTAGGTGAATTGGAATGGATCCATGTCGCTGCTCAGACAGGAGCTGATATGCTTTAATGCCAAACTTTCAGAACACTTCATCACTGTTGATGTGAATGCCATGGGTCGATGGTCATTTAAGCAGGTTATCATATTCTTCTGGGGCACCAATACAATTGATGCCTGTTTGAAATAGGTGGGTACTACTGCCTGCCAGGGTTAGATGTTGAAGATATCCATGAATACATTGGCAAATTGTCAGCACAGATTTTGAATACTCAGCCGGGTACTCCATCCGGACCAAATACTTTCCCCAGATTCACTAACCTGAAGATACCTCACACATCATCTTCAGAAATAGATGGGAGAGGATCATCAGGGGATATGGAGGTGCACAGTGGTGGTTCTTCATGTGATCAAATCAGGCGGCTGGCAAGACAGCATGATAGCACTATTGTGTGGTTCATTCAGGAGCCTGATGGTTGCAGGGAAGACATTGTCTTTAAGCCTATTGGTATACATTTTCACATTCTTAAGCCTTCTCAATGACGGGAGTAAGGAGAAGAGAGTGTGTCCAGGCTGTGACGTGTCTCTCAGTACATTGGCTGCTTTTCCTTAGCAGCAGGACAGGTAGGTGGAATCCACAGAGGTGAGGGAATTTTTTGTTATGATCAGAGCTCTAGTCACTATTTTCTGCAAACTCTTCCGATATAAAGGAGAGCACCTTCCAAACCACACTGTGAGGCATTCAGCAAATGCGTTTCAATGGTACTCCTATAGAAGGTGCTGAGGAATGTGGGACATCCCAAACTTCCTTAGTTTTAGGAGAAAGTAGAGAGATTTCTGTGCTTTCCTGACCACCGCATCAATAAACTTGGCTCAGGTCAGTTAACTGGAGAGGTATGCTCTCAAGAACTCGAAGCTGTCTGCTCTTTCCACTTCAAGGCCATAAAAGGGAAAAGGAATATGGGTCTCTATTTCCTATCCTAAATTCTACGATCATCTCCCATCTTATTGGGTTTGAGAGACTGTCATCTCAGCACCATACCACCCAATTTGCACTCTCTACATTCTATCCCATCATTATTTTATAGCTGGCTAATGAGTATGGTGTCATCAGCAAATATGAAGGTGGAGCTGGAGTGGTATTTGGCTGTACAGTCTTGGGTGTAGAGGGAGTGCTTTAAGAGTATCAGTGTTGAGTGTGAGCAGGGAGGTGATGTTGTTACCCATCTTCCCTGGTTACAGTCAGTTAGACAGGAAGTCAGAGGTCCATTTATAGGGGATGGTGGTGGGGGCGGTTCATTGAAATTTATTGTACATCACATACGATTCTGAGATTTTTTTTCCTGTAGGCCAGGAAGGATTTCTAATTTCTGGTAACAGTAAACTACTCAAGAAGAAAGAATTGTAAATGAAGAAATATAAACAAACTGACTGTCCTCATCCAGAAAATGAATATTCAGTAATAAATAATGAGAAAGTAAGAGTCCTTAACTGTGTCTCTGCATGAGTCTGTTCTTCAGAGTCTGATGGTAGAGTAGAGAAACTATTCCTGAACCTGGAGGTACATGTCTTTTAACACCTGTACCTCTTTCCAGATGGCAGCAGTGAGAACAGATTTTATGCGGAGTGATGTGGATCATTGATGATTGCTGCTGCTCTCTGATGGCAGTGTTCTATGTAGATTTTTTTGATGGTGGGGAGAGTTTTACCTGTGAGGTAATGGGCCGTGTCCACTACCTTTTGTAGGGGTTTCCACTCAAAGGTATGGTGACCCCATACCAGGCTGTGATTCATCCAGTCAGCACATTTTCCACTACATAGCTGTAGAGGTTTGCAAAAGTTTCCAATGACATACCGAACCTCCACAAATTCCTGAGGAAGTAAAGGCACTGACATGCTTTCTTCACTATGACTTAGTATGATGGATCCAGGAAAGGTCCACCCAGGAATTTAAATTTGCTCATCTTCTCCACCTCTGATCCCTTAAATGTCACTTAGGGGATCTGAGGTGGAAATTCAATGTGCGTACAAATCAGGTTTTCCTTTACAAAGCCTCCAATCTTGGTGACATTGAGTGTGAGGGTGTTGTTACCACACCATTCAACTAAGTTCCAATTTTCTAACAAGTTTCCAATATGGTATGGAAGGAAGAGCTTTAGTCCATTGGAGAGATTGATGCCATCTGGTTGAAGACTACCAAGATGGAATATGATGTGTTGTTCCTCCAATTTATGTGTGGCCTCAGGCTGCCAGGCTAAAGACAGACGAATCAGTGTGAGACTGTGAGGTGGAATTGAAATCAATGGCTACTGGGAGACCTGTGCTGTTCCAGCCAACAGAACAAAAATGCTCCAATTTCCACTAACCCCACTCCCCACCTATCTTTTTATTCAGGCTTCCACACCAGTTCTTGCTATTCCCGATGGAGAGGTTTCAGCCAGAAATGTTGACTGTCTATTGCTTTCAGTGGATGCTGCCTGACCCACTGAGTTCCTCCAGTACTTTGTGTGTGTAGTAGAGATTTAGGCCTGCCATCGAGATTTTCTTCAGCAGTAGTGTGATGGTGGCCTTCATGGGAACTACATCCAGTTTCAGGGAGAAAGTAAAGATGTCCAGTTGATTGGTGCAGGCTCTCTCATCCCATCCCAGGACACCCACTGGGCCAGTCACTTTCTGCGGGTTCGCCCTTCCGAAGGCCAACTAATAAACTTTTGGATGGCCTCAGTTACACAGCAAAATATAAAGTCATTTCTGGACTCAGATAGTGGTAAGAATGCAGACAGTCTGCCACAGGATATGATTGGCATGAAGGAAATTAGATGAGTAAATGAGAGAAAGAGGAATGAAAATGTCTGCTAAAGGATGAATGAGATTGAAATGGGGCAGAAACTGCACAGAGGAATCATTGAAGAGGCCTCTCTCCATGCTGTGTACATTGGTTATTCCCTGTGAAGTGTTGTACATTAAAACATTTAGCATTGTGGTTTTCTCAGGAGAGCAGGTAGTGAGTTTGCCACAAGGATTCCTTCATGCATTAGGATTCATACAGCATCTTATCACTTTAAACACTTACATTCACATGCTGCTGTCACAATTAATTCAGATTGTCTTAAAACTCTACAGCCAATTAAGTATTGTTGTAATAGACAATGGAAACATCCACATGCAATGTCCTATCGTTCCAGGATTGTTGATTTTATACTCAAATTCTGTTGGCTTAACTGAAAACAGATGCAACTTATACATTTGTGCTTCCTACCTCATTTGTTCAGAAACAAACATCTCCATTCAAAAAAGGAGATTCCCTTGGCCGTCCTTTTACTTTATATGAAACTTCATAAGAGGTTTGAATTATAGATCTGAAGTTTAAATATTGCTTTGTCCTGAAGAAACCCAATGGTCAGATACTTAAATAGATCTTGATGTCCTTTGCTTTATGCTCCCCAGTGAAATGTAGGGAGTTCACTGCATGAATATGTAAACTGTTATCTTCCACTTGTAACAAATTTTTGGGTTGTGCTTTGTGTATCAATGATCTTATTCTTGTTTGAACTGACAGGTGGGTAGCAGCTCCCAGTGGTGTGACATGCCAGTACATCCATTTATCTCCAGTGAAATAAATCACCTTAGAGGTGGACTGAGTGCATGAATTACCTTTGACTAAGTACTACAAACTACAGTTGCCATAGTTGTCTGGTAAAGACCAATGAGATGTGATCTGAATCCTGATTAAGTAAATTAGATCCCAGTTGCATTGATTGTGTATGTTTGTGGAAACAAACTTTTTATAATAAGCTTTGTTGTAATAAAGGGCGATTCATATGTTTCACCCTGGGATACTTCACAGGAGCATATATTAACATGTATCATATATTAACATGTATCAATGTAACCATGGAGCATACAATGAAAGAGGTCTCCTGATGCAGCCTTTACCATTTCTTGATGTGGTCTATTTTCACTTCATCTACCTACCTCAGCGGATGCAGCCCATGGGGTCTCTCCTCAGATCTAAGCTGTCCAATATGAATGGATACAAGTCAGCTTTGTAATTTTCGGGTGGATGCAACAAAAGGTAGATCTATTACGTTCCTTTGGGAAAGGATTTGTGAGCAAATCAATCCAAGAAATAGCATAAAACTGGCGAAAGACAGTCTGTAATCGATGTTATGTTTTCCCAGTGTTAAATCACCATTTTTATTGCAATTATGGAAATAAAACTTGGAGAGATCTGTAAAATGATTCACCTGTAGTGGGCCGAGTGACCGTGTGGGTGAATGGGTTGAATCGCCACATCAGTTGGCCATCCCAAGATGGTGCGGGCTCTCCTTCACAACTGAGAAAAAACCCGCAGTTGACGCCACGTGCGAGCGAAGGAAACCCCCTGCTTCCATGTGGCGCACTGCTGGCCAAGGAGTGACACAGCAACGCGCTGATGTCACTTCCGGAAGCCGGTGCATATGTCACTAGAAATGGGCGTTCCCCATGGGGCAACCAGGCGAATTCATATAATAAAGTCAGTTTTTGGTTCACCCTCGTACTGTGTGGATATATCTTCATTTCATAGCACTGCCGCAGCAGTCACTACAGTGGTGACCCCGACAGTTCCAATGCCTTGAAACACACATCGAACATATCAGAATGCAAGAATCTGCAGTGGGCGTGTATATACCGCCCTTCTAGGCAAACCAGCCCAGAAGCTGGCTGCAACTGACTGAGTCCCAGTTCCACATCAGGGGAATTGTCTCAGAGGATACCAAATTCTGGCACGTCGTCAGCGCTCTGTACACCGCCACCGCTGCCAAAGTAAGCTCCTTCGTGGAGAACCTGCTAATGGAGAGCAAGTACAAGCAGTTTCAACAGTTCCTCTTCGACTCCCTAGAACTCAGCCAGCACGAGCTTGCCATTCGGATCTTAAACATGCAGGGTCTGGGCAACAGGAATCCCTCCGATCTCATGCACGAGATGGTGGCCCTAGTGGATGGGCATACCTCTTTGAGGCCCTGTTCCTCTCCATGCTGCTGTTACATGTTTCATCAGTGGTCTCAGGCATGGATTTCAGCACCCTGCACCTGGTAGCCAAGGAGGTAGACAGGCTTTTCCACACCCCACATCAGAGCTCCCTTCAAGTGCAGCCCATCTATGCTGTCGGTGCCGCCATCATAACCAGCCTGCCAGAAACCCCAACAGTGGCCACAGCACAGCAGCAACATGACAGGCGCACAGAGAAGCATGGTTATTACTGTTTCTACCACCCCTGATGGGGCTGGAATACCCGGTGGTGCACCCCCCTCATGCTCATACCCCACTACCAAACCTAACACGATGACAGGAAACAGGCAAGCTGACCATCGGCGGTTGGCATTCTGAAAGGCCTACTCTACCTCAGATACTAACGGACAAAGAGGGACTTCCTAGTCAACATGAATACAGAAATCAGCCTTGACCCACCGACGTATTTCGAGGCCAGACACAACCCCAAGGGCCTCCACCTTCAAGCAGCCAGTGGATCCTCCATCCTGAGCTATGGGACCTGCCTGGTCACCATTGAAGATACAGTCTTCCATTGGGAGTGCACAATCACGGCCATGGGACAGATACTACTCGGAGCGGACTTCCTACGGTCACATGAACTGCTGGTGGACATGATGAGATGCAGGTTAGTTAATGCTACCATGTTCCAGTCTTTCCCCCTCACCCTGTGGCAACATTCCTTCCTGCTGTAAGGGATCCACGCCCTGGACCAAGATGAGTACGCCCGTCTACTGGCCAGGTACACAGCCTTACTGGCCCCAAACTTCCATGACTCTAACCCACAACATGGTGTGGAGCACCACATAGAGATCATTGGGCCCCAAGTGCACTTGGGGTACAGTGCCTCCCATAAGACAAGCTCCAACAAACTGAGGCCAAGTTTGCTGCCATAGAGGAGCTGGGGATCATCCGCCATTCAAAGACCCCATGGGCCTCCCCACTTCCACATGGTGCAGATGAGCTCCGGCGGTTGGCACCTATGCGGCGACTACAGATGGGCTCAATGAGGTGACAGTCCGAGACAGATATCCCATCCGACACGTCTAGGACTTAGCCACGAGGCTGCAAGGCTGCTGAGTTTTCTCCAAGGTGGACCTCATCAAAGGATACCACCAGATACATTCCAAAAATAGCAATCATCACACCCTTTGGCCTTTGAGTTCATGCGGATGCCCTTGGGACTAAAAAACACAGCCCAGATGTTCCAGCGACTAATGGACATGGTCAGCATGGACCTTGAATTCATCTTCATCTACTTAGACGACATCCTCATCGCCAACCCCAACGCCAGCCCTCACAGGACGCATCTGACCCTCCAGTTCGACAGACTGCAGCAGTTTGGCCTCACAGTGAACTCGGCCAAGTGCCATTGGCTTAGAGACAGTAGACTTCTTGAGACACCGCATAACCCCAGAGGGAGCCACGCTACTGCCCAACAAGGTAGAGGCCATTCAAAATTCCCCCAAGCCGAGCACAACCAAAGACCTACAGGAGTTCCTGGGGATGGTTAAATTCTACCATCGCTTCCTACCAGGAGTGGCCACCCTCATGCAGCCCCTGTTCAGCCTCGTCAAGATTGGCAACAAGATGCTCCAGTGGACACCGGATGCCACAGAAGCCTTCCACGCCATGTAAACAGCACTGGCAAGGCCTCAGTGCTGGCGCACTCAGACTCGACCTCCCCCTGGCCCTTATAATAGATGTGTCAGACAAAGCAGTGAGTGCAGTGCTGGAGAAATGGGTCAACGAGCACTGGCACCCCCTTGCTTTCTTCAGTAAGTACCTTCAAACGCCAGAGGTAAAATACAGCGCATTCAACCGCGAACTGTTAGCCCTGTACCTGGCGATACGACATTTCCGGTACATGCTAGAGAGAAGGGTTTTCACCTTCTCTACGGACCACATTCCACAAAGTATGGCAAGATCTCAAACCCATGGTCGACGAGACAACAGCGGCCCTCTCCTACATCTCAGAGTATACCATGGACATTCACCATGTCACAGCCAAGTCCAACGTGGTGGCTGACGCGTTGTCCAGACCCATGATCGCCGCAACCTCAGGAGGGCTCGATGTTGCCCAGCTCGCCATGGACCAGACGGAGGACACAGATGTCCAGGCCTACTGGACAGCCATCACCAGCCCATGGGTGCTCCTAGGCATTCTGCTCCTCACCAGGAAGCCTGTCCCTGCTGTGTGACATCTCCACAGGTTTTCCCAGACCTATCCTACCTACGATCTGGTGACGGCGAGTTTTCGACTAGATCCACAGCCTATCCCACCCCTCTGCCTGCTGTCTGACAAGTTCATGTGGCATGGCCTCCGCTGAGTCATGACCCTGTGGGCCTGAACCTGTTTACAGTGCCAGCGCACCAAGGTTTACTGGCACACAAAAACCCCACTCCAGACTTTCAAGCTGGTGCAACGCTGGTTCGAGCATGTCCACGCGTAGACATTGTCGGCCTATTCCCTGTGAGCCAGGGAATGTGGTTTTTGTTTGCGACGATTGACCGTTTTACCCTCTGGCTGGAAGCAATACCTATGCCTGCATGTGACACAGAGAAATGTGCCAGGGCTTTCCTATCCACATGGGGTGTATGCTTCAGAATCCCAACTCACATCACCTCGAACCGAGGGTTCAGTTTACCTCCTCGCTCTGGTCCAACCTGACTAAGTCTGTGGCAGTCACCACACCACGGCCTACCACCCCCAAGCAAATGGCCTGGTTGAGTGTTTCCACCACCACCTGAAAGCCACCTTGAAAGGCCAGCTGCAAGGCCCGAACAGGGCAGATGAGCTCTCATGGGTACTCCTAGGCATTCGCACAGCACCGAAGGAAGATCTGCCAGCCTCATCCACAGAAATATTGTACGGTTTCCCACTCACCATTCCAGGGGGATATACATTTCAACCCTCCCCCCCTTCCCAGCCCACAGCCCAGCGCCTTAGACGTCCTCTAGAGTTTGAGGATGCAAACGGGTGAACACCCCACCGCCATCTCAACACAGCTCAGTGCCCAGTCATGTCCCGCAGCAAGGAACACCCCTAAAGTGCCTATACAAAAGGCCCATTCAAGTACTACAGAGAGTTTAAGTTTACTTCATGATCCTTTACAAGATGGAAGGAGGTCATTCAGTCATGTTTACACTGGACATTGGCAGCCAACCAGACAGATTCACAATTGACCACCTCAAAGCCGTGGACCTGGACTCTGGCCTGCTAGCCCCAGTCCCCCAGGTCAGAAACAGAGATCGACCACCTAGAAACTGTGAGTTAAACCACCCAGAGGGCAGCGACAATTTTGGTGGGGTTGGTGTAGTGGGCCGAGCAACCATGCAAGTGGACAGGCTGAATCACCGCAACAGGCGACCATCCCAAGATGGCGCGGGCCCTCCTTCACTACTGAGAAGAAGCCCACAGTTGACGCCACGTGCGAGCTAAGGGAGACCCCCGCTTCCGTGTGGCACACCGCTGGCTGAGGAACGTTGCAGTGGCGAGCTGACGTCACTTTTGGAAGCTGGCGCGTATGTCACTGGAAGTGGGTGTACCCCATGGGGCAATGCGGCAAATTCAGATAATAAAGTCAGTTTTTGGTATTGCGCGGATGTCTCTTCATTTCTTAGCGCTGCCGCAGCCCTCACATTTGCTTCAACATTTTGCAGTCACCCCTTTGAAAGATATTAGTTAACATGAATGCACCTGAAATGCATTTTTCAAAAATTGATTCTGTCATATATTACACACATTTCTGATGCATTTTTTTCTATATTTTTTCCTGAGTAATTAAGCATCATCCTTTTTTCCCACTAGAATTTATCACTGTTAATCCATGCATTTTCACCTGCGTAAACTGAGAAAATTGTCCTTCACTAAGAGCATCAAAATGAACCAAAATAGCAAAAGCTAAAGGGAACTCTAAATACCAACAGTAAGTTATATATATTTTTAAAATTAAAATATACATTTATTAATGCTCAATTAATTTAGAGGTCTAGCACAGTAACAGACCCTTCTGATCTACAATTCCGGACCATCCGATACACCCACGTGACCAATTAAAATACTATCTCCGTATATCTTTGGAATGTGAGAGGAAACAGCAGCACTGGAGGAAATCCATGCAGTCACGGGATTGTAGAGCTCGTCGAAAGAATCAAAGACTTGTTGATCCAAACCAAGGCTTTTATTAGCAAAAGACAGGAGCTCTTCACAGGTGGCCGACCAGTCTGGAATGATCCGACCTGGCTTGGGACACAACCCTTTAAGGCCCAGACAGTAGGCGTTGCTAAGCTCTCAGCCAATCGCTGTAAGCACAGTCTAGATACTGTAACTATATACACTATATACATTGGTGAGAGATCTGTACTATCACAGGGATAAACTATGTACACCTTATAGACAGCGCCACATTCCACGTGGGTCACCGGAGCTGTAATAGTGTTGTGCTAACCATGTCATTTACAAAAAAAAAAATTTGAGGAAAATAAATGTAAAAATTTAAATACATAAGAAAATGGTTAAAAGGTGGGAAGGGTTAGGCTGGGAATTCTAAAACTTTAGCAGCAAAAAAATAATGACTAGCTCTGTTGAACTGATGAAGATCAGGGATGCTGAAGAGGGTAGACCTGCATTCTAACACAGGAGAAGACAGCAGAGATTGGAAGGGTCGAGACCAAGGATTATTTGAAAACAAGATGCATCTTAAATGGGATCCAATGCAGGTCAACGTAGCACCCTTAATTAAATAATATGCTCCAGGAAACAAAAAACAGGATATTGAACTGTGATGGGAAAGACTTTAAAAAAAACCAAACAACTAATACTGATCTATTGTGATTTCAAGAATAATAGGACTTGACGACCATTGCAGGGGCATATGAAAAGACCAGAAGAGTGGGACAACCTAGATGGATCTTTGAAAGTGCCCATCTAAATAGTTCCCTTCTGTGTTTTCTCCCCTCACACATTTACGTAGTTTAGCAAAGTTTACTTCATGATCCTTTACAAGATGGAAGGAGGTCATTCAGTCCATGCTACATCTCAGAACAATCTCATTTCTCTACTTATTTCCATGTAAAGCATCTGCCACTGATGTAGATACCCTGGCCCCTATGCTAATCCTCCTGCAGCAATGTGCACTGGGAATAATTTGCACACCTTTTGGATGTGGAGGGTGGGGGGGAATCAGAAATATCATTAGCAAACCCATCTAGTCACAGGGAGAGCAAAGTGCCAACTACACACACTGGAGCTCCCTATCAAACTTGGGCTGCAGGACCTGTGAGATAGCTCCAATGTGTCGATGCTGTAACCTGAGCAGTTGGGAAAAGATTTTCACAGAAGTATGCTTTAAGGAGCGCATTAAATGAAGAGAGAAGGCTGAGAGAGGCGGATGAGCACAAGATGGGGCTTATTTATGAGAAATCAATTTCAAGGTGGATAAATCTGTGCTGGTGCAAGACTTAATACCTCTCGAGAACTACCTCTAGGCTCAATTTCTGTGGATAAAAATGTAAAGAAAAAAAATGCGTCATTAACATTGAGAATTTTTTTTACAAACACAGATTTCAAACAATGTGCAATGTTGTGACACATGGAAATAAAGTTAATAAATGCTTTCCTTGTGAGAGAACATTTTCCAGCCACTAACTACCCAGTCTATTGGAAACTGCTTGATGGGGATGGCTTCCATTTCAGCAGGTTGGCAGACTTCTGATTTACTCAGATGAAATCCTTTCTTGTGCATCCAGGATGAAATCTCTCTCAAGTACTCATCAGGATCAAAGCAGGGATTAAAATATTATTTACATTTTGGAGCACCAGATAAATTTTATTTTTATTTATTTTATTGAAACATACAGCACAATAACAGCCCATGCCATCCAATTACATCCAACTGACCTACAACTTCCGATACATTTTGGAGGGTGGGAGGAAACCTGAGCACCCAGAGGAAACACAGACAGTCACAGGGAGAATGTACAAACTCCAATACAGACAGTATGATATTTGAACCCCCACCCCCCCCCCCCACCACCCCCGGTTGCTGGTGCAGTAACAGCTTTACATTAACCGCAACGTTATCCATGTCAAATCATTTCAAGAGCTGAAAGCTCAAGAATATGTTTTGAATTGTGATTAGACATCACTGTTGTTTTACAAAATGATTTATCCCATCTCTTTAAACAATTCTTTAAATTGTAAAGAAGGAGTCTTGCATTCTGCTCCAGAAGATCAGACTCACATTTTTTTTATAATGTCCTATTCGGTTATTAATGTTTTCTGTATCTGAAATCTCTCCTGTCTCTATCTGAGGATGATGTGCGAGCTGCCTTTAGGAGTGTGAACCTTAGGAAAATATCCAGTCTAGTGGAGTACCCAGCTGAGTATTAAAAATGTGCTGAACAACTTGTCAATCTATTCACGGATAGCTTCAACATCTCACTCCAGTACGACGTGGTGTTTACCTGCTTCAAACATGTGTCAATAGTTCCAGTGCCCAAGAACAGTGTGTGACCTCCCAAAATAATTATTGACCCATGGCACTCACATCAACAGTGAATAAATGTTTTAGAAGGTTGCTGTTGAAGCTCTTGTCTGAGCACCGCCTTGGATCCGTTCCAATTCGCCTATCGTAAAAACAGGTAGATACAATGGATGTCATCTCACTAGCTCTACACAAAGCCCTGGAACACCTAGACAGCAAATATGCATTCATCAGGAAGCTCTTGATCGACTACAGCTTGGCTTTCATTACCTCAAAACTGATCAACAAGCTCAGATTTCAGATTACATATTTCAGATATCTGATTTCAGATTTATTGTCTGAATACATACATGACATCACATACAACCCTAAGATTCCTTTTTTGTTGGCTGAGGGAGAATTACCACTTGTTCATAGTGCAAAAAATAAACTGTACATAGATTACACATATAAACAAACAAAGAACTGTAAACAGATAATGAATGTAAACAAATTGACTAGGCAATTGTAATGGAAGATTCTAAGACATTTTTTAACCTGTTTTTTTTTCTTAATTTCCAGCTCTTGGTTCTGCAGAGCTAAGAACCTTTTTTTTAAACTTGCAGCTTTGGGTTCTGCAAGGCTGAGAACCTAATTGTTTTTAGAATCAGCAGACATAAGCTAAATTCTACCAAGGGGCCAGAGATGCTGTTATCTGAAGAAAGGACATCTGTGTACCAAGAACATTTAATCTTCCTGCTCATTTTAGTCACAGACTGTCAGAGGCCTAGCCTTGATGCAAAATAAACCTTTGTATTCAAAGTGATAAGCTGAAAATTATGTTATTCGTTAATAGCCTAGCATGCTAGCTTGCTTGCTTATCTTTCTTGCTGTGCTGGGAATAGGTGCTTGGGTAAGCAGTTTTTGGGTAATATAAGCCATGATCCCGCTGCTGAAGTTTGAGACTCTCCGAGAGGTGGCAACATCTCTCAGCAAGAAGAAGAAGAACTTCTGGAGTCCAGCCAACGTCCCGGTCAGGGGAGGTGGAGAAGCTGCTACCGGCGCCCTGACAACCGACTACAAGTGTGCAGTCATTGCCTCGCTTCGGCAATTGGGACCAGTCCAAGCGTTGATAAGTATAGTTGGGAAGGGCTTGCATATTGTAGTGTGAAATCAGCTTTTGAATTTGTAATAAACATTTGTATAATCTGAACTGCTCTCGGTGAGTGTGTCTATTTTCTTTCGGTAGCTCAAACACTGTGACCAATCTAAAACGAGCAAAGTGAGAGGTACAAGTTTACCCAAGACAGCAATACAGAGAGAACAAAAAGAAAATCAATAAAGTGCACAAGTAAGAGTCTTTAAATGAGTCTCTGATTGAGTTTGTCATTGAGGAGTGTGATGGCGGAGGGGCAACAGTTGTTCCTGAACCTGGTGGTGCAAGTCTTGTGGCACCTATACCTCTTTCCTCACGGCAGCAGCGAGGACAGAGCATGTGCTGGGTGGTGTAGGTCTTTGAAGATTACTGCTGCTCTCTGACGACAGTTTTCCATGTAGATGTTCTTGATAGTGGGGAGGGTTTTGCCTGTGATATCCTGGGCTGTGTCCATTACCTTTTGGAGGGCTTTACACTCAGGAGTATTGGCGTCCCCATACCAGACTGTGATGCAGCTGGTCAGCAAACTTTCTACCACACCTCTGTAGAGATTTTCCAGGGTTCCTCATGTCATAACAAACCTCCACAAACTCGATGCTTTCTTCTCGATGCCATTTATGTGTTGGGTCGAGGAAAAATCCTCCAAGATAGCAACTCCCAAAACTTTGAATTTGTTCACCCTCTCCACCTCTGATCCCCCAATGATCACTGGATCGTACACCTCTGTTTTTCTCTTCCTGAAGTCAACAATCAGCTCCTTTGTTTTGGTGACATGGAATGTGGGGTTGTTGTTGGTACATCATTCAGCCAAATTTTCAGCCTCCCTC
The DNA here is from genome assembly GCF_036971445.1 of Narcine bancroftii. Lineage (NCBI taxonomy): Eukaryota > Metazoa > Chordata > Chondrichthyes > Torpediniformes > Narcinidae > Narcine > Narcine bancroftii. The sequence goes on along the minus strand of NC_091472.1, from coordinate 85,786,522 downwards.
CTGTATGCTGACTCATTGTTCCCTTTAAAACAACCCACTACTGTCATACTGTCAGCGAATTTGTAGATGGTGTTGTTGTCGTACAGAGATGCAGTCATAGCAGGGGGCTAAGAACGCAGCCATGTGGTATTTTTTTTCACACCATAAATCACATTAGCCATGATATACACTTTTTCTTTTTCACACATATACAGTGACTTTTTCTTCCCCCCCCCCTCCCTCCTCCCAAGCCTCCCCCCCCACCCCCCCCTCATCCATTTTAGGTATACAATCTAGGTTGCATTAAACCAGTCAGACAATGTTGTCATTCAACAAAAATACACCAGAAATTCTACTGAGTCCATTCTTTTCTTTCCTTCTCCTTCCATCAACTTAGGTAATGTTTGTCCCCGGTAGGTTTTCGCTATTGTATTTAATGTAAGGCTGCCATGTGGTATTCCAGTACTAATGATCCAGGATCTAATTACACAGTGGGGTATTGGAGTTTAACAAGGGGTTCTGCATCCTGCAGAAAGTCACCATGGGTCACCAGTGCCATCTGTTTCTTCCCCAAACTCAAAAACCTGGGACTCAACACCCCATTGAATAATTGAATCATGGATTTCCTCATTTCCAGACTGTAATCAGTAGGAACTGGTAAGAGCATCTCCTCCACAATCTCCATCAGCACTGGAGCATCACAGGCCTGTGCTCTTAGCTGCCTGCTCTACTCACTTTACACCTACGACTGCATGGCTTGTTACGGCAATAACATCATCTTCAAATTTGCCGACGATACCACGGTTGTGGGTTGTATAAAAAAAGGCGATGAGTCAGCAAACAGGTGGGCACAAGTACCTCGGAGTAGAAAGCCCTGCAAAAGGTAGTGGACACAGGTTAGTACATCACAGGCAAAACTCTCCACACCATCGAGAAAATGTACATGAAATGCTACTGTCGGGGAGCAGCAGCAATCATCAAAGATTCACACCAATCAGGACATGCTCTGCCCTCATTGCTTCTTCTTCTTTGGCTTGGCTTCGCGGACGAAGATTTATGGAGGGGGTAAATGTCCACGTCAGCTGCAGGCTCGTTTGTGGCTGACCAGTCCGATGCGGGACAGGCAGACACGGTTGCAGCGGTTGCAGGGGAAAATTGGTTGGTTGGGGTTGGGTGTTGGGTTTTTCCTCCTTTGCCTTTTGTCAGTGAGGTAGGCTCTGCGGTCTTCTTCAAAGGAGGTTGCTGCCCGCTGAACTGTGAGGCACCAAGATGTATGGTTTGAGGCAATATCAGCCCACTGGCGGTGGTCAATGTGGCAGGCACCAAGAGATTTCTTTAGGCAGTCCTTGTACCTCTTCTTTGGTGCACCTCTGTCACGGTGGCCAGTGGAGAGCTCACCATAGAACACGATCTTGGGAAGGCGATGGTCCTCCATTCTGGAGACATGACCTACCCAGCGCAGTTGGATCTTCAACAGCGTGGATTCGATGCTGTCGGCCTCTGCCATCTCGAGTATTTCGATGTTGGAGATGAAGTCGCTCCAATGAATTTTGAGGATGGAGCGGAGATAACGCTGGTGGAAGCGTTCTAGGAGCCGTAGGTGATGCCGGTAGAGGACCCATGATTCGGAGCCGAACAGGAGTGTGGGTATGACAACAGCTCTGTATACGCTTATCTATGTGAGGTTTTTCAGTTGGTTGTTTTTCCAGACTCTTTTGTGTAGTCTTCCAAAGGCGCTATTTGCCTTGGCGAGTCTGTTGTCTATCTCGTTGTTGATCCTTGCATCCGATGAAATGGTGCAGCTGAAATAGGTAAACTGGTTGACTGTTTTGAGTTTTGTGTGCCCGATGGAGATGTGGGAGGGCTGATAGTCATGGTGAGGAGCTGGCTGATGGAGGACCTCAGTTTTCTTCAGGCTGACTTCCAGGCCAAACATTATGGCAGTTTCCGCAAAACAGGACGTCAAGCACTGAAGAGCTGGCTCTGAATGGGCAACTAAAGCGGCATCGTCTGCAAAGAGTAGTTCACGGACAAGTTGCTCTTATATCTTGGTGTGAGCTTGCAGGCGCCTCAGATTGAAGAGACTGCCATCCGTGCAGTACCGGATGTAAACAGCGTCTTCATTGTTGAGGTCTTTCATGGCTTGGTTCAGCATCATGCTGAAGAAAATTGAAAAGAAGGTTGGTGTGAGAACGCAGCCTTGCTTCACGCCATTGTTAATGGAGAAGGGTTCAGAGAGCTCATTGCTGTATCTGACCTGACCTTGTTGGTTTTCATGCAGTTGGATAACCATCTCATTATACCATCTACTTAATAACACTTCTCGATTATCTTTGCATGACATCGCTATACATTTCTTTGCAATTGCTATTGGAATTATTAAAATTTTTTCTTGGTATTTGTCCTATTTTTACTTGGAGATATAAAGGATATAAAATCTCTGTCATTTCTTAAAACATATGAATCATTTTAGACACTACAGCTATGGGGAAAAGTTTCTTAATCTCAACACCCGAAATGTGCCTCTCATAACTTTGTGCACCTCAGTCAGGTTCCTCTTAACACTGACACTTTCCATCCCTCACATCATCCGAGTGAATGCCCTTTGCAACCCCTAGAGTGCAATCACATCCTTCCTAATGTGTGGCAACCAAAACTACAAAGTATTCCCACCACCAGACTTCCCTCTCTTCCCTCTTCACTCTCCACAGGCACCACTCCCTCCAGGACTCCCTATCACAAAACAATCAGGACCCAAAACAATCCTTCCAAGTGAAGCAACACTCCACTTGTGAATCTGCAGGGGCCATCTCCTACATCCAGTGCTCTTGCCGTGGCTTTCTCTGCACGGAGAGACTGGGAGATCATTTCATTGAGCACTTCGCTCTGCCACAGCAGTAATGGGCACCTTCTAATGGTCAAATCATTTTCCACACCCCATTCCCCCACCAACATGCCTGTCCATGCACTAGGGCTACCCACAAAATGAAGGAACAACACCTAGTATTCCATCGGGGCATTCTCCAACCACGTGGCATAAACATCAATTTCTTCTTCCATTAGGCCTCTCCCCATCTCTCTCTCTTTTCTTATCCCTCTAACTCCTCGTGCCCTACCCTCTTCCCTCTCCATTCAGAGAGCTACCCCCTCCCATTGTCAGCTTTCGGCTTTTTGCTTCTCTACTTCTCACCCATATCCACTTGCGGCCTCTTGCCTGTGGCCTGTGCTCCTCCCCCTGCCCCTTTTTCCCTTCTCTCTTCTCTATCCCCACCTTTTTATTCAGCTGCCTGCCTGCTTTTTGCTCATACATTGACAAAGGGCTGGGGTCCAAAACATTGGTTACCCTTTACTTCCTATAGATATTGCATGACTTGCTGAGTTTCTCCAGCACTTTTGTGTGTTGTACAGTACTCCAGTTGTGTTCTAAGCAATGTTTTATAAACTGGCACCATAACAGCCCTGCACTTGTATTCTATAGTCCAGATAATGAAAGGAAGTAACCTGTATACTGCCTTCACCACCTTTTCTGACAGTTTTGCAACTTGGCATTTGTCTACCAAGTTCCAACTCAATTCTACTGAGGGTCATACAGGGAATAGTGAGGGGTCTTAAAATGGTTGGCTACAGGTTTAGCACCACAAACAAAGTGTGGGTTGTCAGCAAAGCAGTTTTCACTGCATTTGGCCTCACCAATGCAATTACAGCAGGCAGTGCCTCAAGGGGTAGAAGGGAAGAGCATTCAAAGGAGGCTCAGAGTATCTGATTCCTGTGAAAAGCAGATAGTGGTGAGGAGGGGGAGATGTGGCTGGTGGTTGAGTAAGGGCTACAATTGGCAGAAGTGTTGAGGATGATTTGTCAGATATGGAGGCTGGTGGGGTGGAAAGCGAGTAGCAGAGGAAGTCTGCCCTTGTTCTTCATGGGGGAGGGGGCGGGGTCAATGGAGTAAGGGTGGGCATGGAAAATGGAGCAGATATGAGCAGATATCAATAACCAAATTGACCCCTGCCACACTACCAGTATGCAAAATACCTCACTATACCTTTACTGCCCTGATGCCTGCCTAATGTTCACATCTCACCAAACCACCATACCATCACTGTACCACACCAACACCTCCCCTGTGGCCCAGTCCCACCTAACAGCCATCACCTCATATCACACCAGCACCTTCCCCGTGTCCCACCTAACAACCATCACATATCACACCAGCACCTTCCCCGTGTCCCACCTAACAACCATCACCTCATTTGCTCCAAGTAGTCAGAAGCAGAATTTATTGTCATGAACAAGTCACATAATTCAGTGTTCTGTGCAGTATCAGTGCAAACATTCATATTATAAACTATCTTACAACAATAAATATTAAACAAAAATAGTGCCCGAAAAGTAAGGCAGTGTCTTTGGTTCATTGATTATTCAGGAATCTGATGAGAGAAGGGAAGAAGCTGTCCTTGTGCCGCTGAGTGCACTTCTTTAGATTCCTGTACCTTTTCCCCATTGCAACTGACAAAACCCCACCCTGATTCCCATCCTACTTTATATTTGCAGTCCTCTGGATGTCATTGTTTCTCAATTAACATCTCACTTTCTCAATGGTGTTCAATCTCAGGGAGTGTGCACAGGGCTTTCCAGGGTGTGCTCAACTGATAAAGTGAGCGAGGTGGATGCCATTCAGGTTATTTTGCTTTTTCTTTTGTAAGTGAAAGAGGTGGGGGAGGGGGTGCCTGTGCATTTGTGTTAATTGGAGATGCTTGACAGCAAAGTAACAGAGAGGTTGGCTAGAGCAGTCATGATGTCATCCGTGATATCACCTTTCACTAATTATACAAAACTAATCAAGTAGAGCACATAGAATTCAAGCATAAACATAGGTTCCCAGGGAGATACAGATAAGGAAACTCATCCAAATCATCATTGCTTATTTATCTAGATCAGGGGTGTCAAACTCAAATTCACCGAGGGCCAAAATTTAAAACTTGGACTAAGTCGTGGGCCGAACTAAATATTTATTGAAAATTTTCAAAAACATCTGCATGTTTTCTCTTCTTTCAACATATGTAAAGTTAAACTTTTTCTTATTAAAATAAATGTTTAATAATAGTTTTGGTTAAACTCTTTCCAGAAGAAGCATTAACAAATGAGAATTAAAATATTCAATAAATAATATTTCTCTATAGCCTTTAAGCTCCTTTTAAATGTATTTTTTTTCACAAGCCAATAAGTCAAAAAAATAACAACTTGCTTCAATGACAAACAGGTTTGTCTTTTAAAATGATGAACATATAGTCTGCCTCCCATCTGTCTTGAAAGGTCCTGTTTTCTGTCTTTGGTTTGGCCATTTTCCGTAAGGGGTTTATTAGATGTGAGTTAGGCGACAGGTCACAGATGCTAATGAAAGTAAAGAGAGGAGGTGGGGGCGATTAGCGGGCTGACGCCAACGCATTTGCAAAGCATTCTGGGATTTGCAGTATTAGCTGTGCATGCGCTATACTGGCGCGGCGGCCAGTGGGCCAGCTCTAATACATATTTGATATGATCTTGCGGGTCAAATATAATTATATCACGGGCCAAGTTTGGCCCACGGGCCTGAGTTTGACATGTGTGATCACGAGCAAACATGAAATCAAGCATTTTTCAAATGTTTCCTAAACTTCTTCATATGTGTTCTCATCCTGCTTTTCCCACTTTGAAAGTGATGCCTTCTGTCCCGAAAATTGGCATCAGCTCATGGATTTGCCTTCTCAATAAAACCTAGCTGGGCGTTGTTTCCTGACTCTCTCAGGCAATACCAGAACAACTCTGACACAGCTCACAACATGGAACGAAACCAGCTGAGAGCAAGGACCCACTGGCTTGCTCCAGAGATCTAGGTATTGGATTCCTCATGGAGAGAAGCATCTCATGAAAATCAGAAGCACAATGCCCAGAATCAATCAGAAAACCCTCCTCTGCAAAGTAAATGACCTATACAGGCTGAACAGGTGGCCAAGTCCTAGACACAAGAAAAGTCAGAGGAGCAGGAGAATTCATTTTTTGCCTCATTCCCCTTAACTCTACTCCCTGTCTAAATCAGCATATGGATTCATTTTACCAAATGCCCTAAAATCCATTTATCTCTGAATTATGTTTACTCATTGACTGAAGTATCTTTGGGAATTGCAAAGATTCAAAAAATAAACCTATCCTGGACACACATCTCCTCACTTGTCAGGAAGGTGTAACAGCAACTGCACTTCCTAGGGTGACTGAGACAACCAAGGTTACAGGCCACTATCCTGTTGACATTCTACAGGAGCTCTATTGAGAGCGTCTTGGCCGACTGCATCACCGTGCAGTACGGTTGCTGTTGACCATTGGATCGAAGGTCAATCCAGAGGCCCATCAGACTGGCAGAGGATCACTGTGGACTCCCTTTCCTCCCAACGATCTACTGGGATCATTGTCTGAAGAGGGCTTGCAAATCATTAAGGACTCCAACCACCCTCTGCATAGCATCTTTGAGTAACTCCCATTTCGAGAAACATCAGACTGAGAAACAGCTTCTTCCCATGAGCAGTGAGACTGCTGAATGATTGATGAATCTGAGAATCTACTATTAATTTAATAATATTTATTTTGTTTTATATATGTACTGCATATAAATCACCTGTAAATATGTGTGCTCTGTCTTTATGTGTCTGCATGTTTTTACACCGAGGATTGAAGAACACTGTTTCGTCCAGTTGTACTTCACAATTGTATAACAATAATAAACCTGAACTTGAACTTGATTCACCACCCTCTGAGAGAAAGAATTTTTCCAGTGCCCAGGTTCAATCCTGACTGCTGGTTCTGTGAGTGTGGTGTTTACAGGTTCACCCTGTGACACTGCGTGTTTTCTCCCCAGTGCTTCCAGTTTCCTCCCACATCTACAAAACACAGGGATTGGTCAGTCAATTGCCCCTAGTGTGTAGATATAAAATAAAATCTAGGTGCTTTTTGGGGAAGGTGGGAAGAACAAAATGGGTAAGTGTAGGATAAATCTAAAAGAAATGTTCTGTATCTTTCTATAGCTATCATGTTCCTGAATTCCCAACTTTTAATCCTGAGATGGCAACAACATTTCTGTTATTTGTGGCTCCATTGGTTTTTTGGTAGTATCCAGAGCAGATTTTACAGACAATTGGGTGTTGTTCCTAACAATGCAACAGCACACTTTAATTTTACTTTTAAACCTATCAAGCATTACTCCAATCAATTTTCCAGTGAACACAGTAAATATACAAGGCCCTCTAGACCGTAGTCCAACAACTAACCGAACCAGGTTCCTCACAGCTAGTGTTCCAGACCACAACACTGGCTCTAACTGCATGCCCGACCAGATTCAGATCCCAGCCTCTGGCCGCAAGTCCCGCTGGCACTCTGGACTCCTCTTCCTCCCCCCTCCCCATCCCAGTTTGCACTTCAAATTCACACACTTCAGATCCCAAAGAATCATATTTCCAAACTGATGGATCCAAATCATTGGGTGTTTACTGTATTTTGCTTTACCAATGTTCTATGTTTCCACGCTGAACTCCTGCTCACGCACATCATCGCTCTTCTCCCCTGTGCCACCTTTATGTGTCTTCCTCCCAGCTTTGTGTTGGTATTGAATTATACCAGCTTCCTTGCTAAAGTTAGGAATAAGTATTGTAAACAGCTGAGATTCAGGCATAGGACTCATTAATGAAGCCCGACCACTGTAAATTTACCCCTTATTAGGAATAATAAATCTGGTGAAAAATAAAATGTGAGCCCAGCATTCATCTTCACAGGGCAGATTCCACAGTAAAAAGACAAATGCAATCTTATTGTGAGCCAGTGTTCATGTCCCACTAAAGAAATTGTAAAGAGGTCACAATACACCTTAAATTAAGCTGTATGCTCAGTGAGGCAGAGAACCTTGTAATAATCAACATGCTGACCTCATAGAGGACACCAATTAGGGAACACTAGGCTTGGAAGTGTCACAATTCACTGAGTTTCTTTAAAGCCAAATTGAAGAACAGGAAGTCAATTTCTTTTTTTGTAAATGAGAATTTGCATTGGCTTCAGAACCGTCTGTGTTCAGAAATTTATCTTAACCCTTCTTAACCTTAAAAAAATAGTGCAAATAATTGTAAAAGGTACCTGAACTAATTGAATCACTGAGCTGGAGCCAACAGAGTAATGCAGGGTAAATTAATCCAGTATTGAGTTAACTAGACAATGAGTTAACCAGGTCATGCAATAAACTAGAAAAGATAGTTCAACGTTTTTTTACATTCCACATCATTGTTGCTAATCTAATTGTCAAAAAGTCAGTTGCAGATGGTTGACAATTTGCTTCTACACAGTGTCAAGATCCCAGCATGGTTTTAGTACTTACAGCACCCTCCATAATGTTTGGGACAAATGCACTTTTTTCCCCCTTTATTTGCTCCAGTGGTTTTAAATTAGTAATCAAACAATTGACATGTAATTAAAGTGCATTTTCCAGATTTTATTCAAGGTTATTTGTATAGATTTTGATTTGACCATGTAGAAATTGCAGCATTTTTTATACATTTCGCTTCACAGGTGTTTGTGATTACTGAATTATGTTTAATTGCTACATTGGAACACGTGTAAGAGAGCTCAGCTCACTTGTAAGCGTTAGATCACTTTGGAGTCTGTAGTTTCCATTTTTCAACACGACGACCAGAGTTGTGCCAATGAAAGTCAAAGAAGCCATTATGAGGCTGAAAAACAAGAATAAAACAGTAAGAGACATCACCCAAACCTTAGGATTACCAAAATTAAATGTTTGAAACATCATTAAGAAGAAAGAGTGTGCTGATGAGCTCACAAATTGCAAAGGGACTGATGAGCCAAGGAAGATCTCCATTTCTGATGACAATGAAGAAAAATCACCAAGTGCATGTCCAACTGATTAGAGACACTCTTCAGGAGGCAGGTGTGGATGTGTCAATGACCACTGTCCACAGAAGACTTCATGAACAGAAATACAGAGGCAGAACTGCAAGATGTCAACCATTAGTTAGCCACAGAAAGGATGCCTGCAGAATTTTGGAAAAAGGTTTGTGGACAGATGAGACCAAGATTAACCAGTATCGGAGTGATGGCAAGAGCAAAATGAAGGCGTAAAGGAACTGCCCAAGATCGAAAGCCATGGTTTGCATCCTGCAGCCTAGCCTCTGCAGTACTGATTATGATGCAAACAGTTATATAATGGTGATGTTGTTTAAGGGTTTAAATTCTCTACATTTTGGAAATTCCCTCCCTCAGCCTTGCTACCTTTCTTTTTCCTTTTTAGGAGCTCCTTATTATCTAGGTGAATGATCATTGGTCTTAATGTGCTTCAGCATCATTTATTTTGACTGAAAGTAATTCAGTAAAGCACTGGGTCATTCTCTTCTCTTTGGCTTGGCTTCGTGGATGAAGATTAATGGAGGGGTAATGTCCACGTCAGCTACACAAATGTTCATGTTCCAGAGCACCAGCAGAAACCTATACTCAAATGTCTGGAGAGGAAGTAGAACCCACAATCTTCTGACTGAGGACGATCTTTCAACATTCCAGTTAAGAAATACAATTGACCTTCATAATATCATTGTGGCTTCCAATATTCCGTTCAACATTGGCACACAGTCATTGTAATGTAAAGCATTGCAATGGTCTTATCAATCAGACAAAGTCTGCTCTTCTTCGAGGAATTAAAGAAACTATATTTGTTCCAATGGACACTTGAAATATGGATTTTTTAAAAATTATGCAGCAGGGTTACAGCTAATGGGAACTGGGGTCAACTAGTTGATGAATTAACATCAATTAATCCTTTCAGCTTAAAGCAAGGCTTCCATTATTAGCTATCGTATGATTTGCAAATAATTGGGAGCAGAGACAGAATTCAAAGATGGGCAACGTAGAAAATGGATCAATTAGCTCAAATCTCACATTAAAGCACATTATCTCTGGTTAGATTGTGTGAGCAATCATTTCCAGGTGAAATCATATATAATGAGTAATTGACCAGGGCACTTACAATTTTAAATGTAGACGCAACACAGTAAAAGGCCTATCTAGCTCAAGAGCCCGTGCCACCCAAATACACCAATTAATCTACAACTCCTGTATGTTTTGAAGGGTGGAAGGAAACTGGAGCACCCAGAAGAAACCCATGCAGACATGGGGAGAACATACAAACTCCTTACAGACAGCACCAAATTCAAACCCAGGGTGCTGGCACTGTAACACATTCCAATAACCGCTCTGCTAACCATGATTCACTGAGTCTGCCTGATGTTCTCTGTCACTAGTCACACACCTTCTCTCTTGTTGACAAACATATATATTTTGGGTATAGCCCTTCACTCTCATTAAACAGCCTCAGCACAATCGGAAGCACATCGTGGAACATGGTGACATTTCTGTCCATTCAAAGTGTCACCCCTCCGGCATCAAGAGTATTGACTTCTCAGCTTTAGAACTGACTGCAGACTCCTCGAATACCTTCCAATTCCCAATCTCCTCTAATATTTTATGATGTGATAATGAGTTTACTCTCATAAGCACCAAAATTGTTACTTCCTGCAGCCAAACAACTTTGTACCTTGTAAAAAACTACAATAGTAAACATATTGAATTAAAAGTAGACAATAAGCCCAATAGGTGATAGATAGAGAGAGAATAAATAATAACGCAGTTTGTGCTGTTGAAGCAGTTCATTATTAGTGTAACAATAAGAGGTTTAAGAGCTGAAAAGAAAGAAACTCTTCTTGACCACAGAGGTGCTGGTTTTCAAGCTTCTATACCTTCTGCCTGAAGGTAGCAGTGAGAAGAGGTTGTGACCATGGTGATGGGGGCCCTTTATGATGTCAGCTGCCTTCTTGAGGCAGCATCTCACATGGATGTATTCAATAGATGGTCACTTAGAGCCTGTGATGGACTCGGATATGTTCCCTACTTTCTACAGCCCTCTGCATTCCTTGGTATTTGAAATACCAAACCAGGCTGTGATGTAACCAGTCAGTTTACTTTCCACAATGCATCTGTAGAAGTTTGATAGAGTATCCAACAACATGCCAAATCTACTCAGAAAGTAGAGGCATTAAAATGAAATGTAAATTTAGACATACAACGTGGCAACAGGCCCTTCTGGCCCATGAACCCATGCTGCCCAAGTACCCTAATTAACCTACAACCCCTGTACATTTTTATAAAGTGGGAGGAAACCAGAGGAGACCCCTGTAGACACAGGGAGAACATTAAAAACTCTTTACAAACAGCAGCAGATTCGAAACCGGGTCACTGCTGCTGTAATAGCATTGCATTAACCGCTGCACTAACCATGCCACCATGTAATTAAATGTAAATGGGGTGCCTTCGTTGCTCTTGCCTCAATGTGCTGGGTCTAGGTGAGGGCTTCTGAAATTTAGATTCCCAGGAACTTAAGCATAATAACCCTCTCCACCTCGGTCCCATCACTGCAGACAGATGCATGGTCCCTCGACCTCTCCTTCCTTTGGTAATGTAGAGAGCAAGATTGCTGTTCTAGACCCATCCAACCAGATCCATGGTTTCCTTCCTGTATTCTAACTCATCATTTCCTATTAATTAGTCAACATCGGTGGTGTCATCAGTGAATTTGTAAATTGAATTGGAGACAAACAGGGCTAAATCAGTCATGAGTGTACAGGGAATAGAGTTGGGGACTGAGCACACAAACTTGGCGTGCCCCTGTGTTGATGGTCAGCGAAGAGGTGGTGATGGCAGTTCACATTGCGTGGAGTCTGCTGATGAGGAAGTCGATGATCCAGTTGGAGAGGGATGAACAGAATCCCAGATTCCTCAATTTGGTCAGAATCTCTGCTGCTGTGATGGTGTTGAATGCCAAGATGTATTCAATGAAGAACAGCCTGACTTAGGGGTTCCTATAGTCCAGTGAGCTAATGCAGAGTGGAGAGTCAGTGTGACAGCATCTCCATTGACCTATTGTAACAACCAACTTCTCAAAGCACTTCTTTACAGCAGAAGCCATTGAGGCAGGTCATCTTGCTTTTCTTCGGAACCAAACAATGGATGTCATCTAAAGCAGGTGGGGACATCCATCTGTTATTGTGAGAGATTGAAGATGTCTGCAAAAAACTCCAGCCAATTGATTCACACAGTTTTGAACAAAACAGCCAGGTACACTGAGTCAGTTGGTATTCAAGTCAAGTTTATTGTCATCTGATTGCACAAGTACAACCCGACAAAACAATTTTCTCCATTCTTGGTGCAAAACATGCCCACAACCTGACATAAAACACATGCAGACAAACAATACATATGCAGAGTAAGTATTCATATATACAAATAAATCAATAAATATTGTTTTGTGATGTATGAAAGTCTCGGACGGTTAGTGCGAGCTCATGGGAAGAACCCATTTCTCAGCCTGGTGGTGCTTGCTCTGATACTCCTGTACCTATTTCCCTGATGGGAACAGCTGAAAGATGCTGTATGCAGGGTGGAAGGGGTCTTCAATGACTTTGCACGCCCTCTTCAGACAATGATCCCAGTAGATCATGTCTCTGGGTGAAGGGAGACTTCAGTGATCCCCTCTGCCACTCTTATGGTCCTGTGGATTGACCTCTGATCTATTTCTCTGCAGCAACCATACATACTGTGATGTAGCCAGCCAGGACATTCTTGATGGATCTCCTGTAGAAGGTTGACATGATGGTGGCTGTTAGCCTTGCCCACTTCAGTCGTCTCAGGAAGTACTGTCATTGTTGTGCCTTCCTGGCAAATGAGGAGATGTGTGTCCATGATAGGTCACTAGTTACATGAACTCCAAGTAACTTGGTGCTTTCCACTCTCTTCACTACAGACTTGTTGATGTGTAGTGGAGGGTGGTCATTCCTGGTCCTCCTGAAGTCCACGATCATCTCCTTCATCTTGTCCACATCGACATTGTTACTCTCGCCCAATATCACAAGATTTTCCACCTCTTCTGATGAGGAAAACATCTGTAAAATGGATGACATTCCTGGAGAGTCAGTAGGATGCGTGGTGTTCTTCACGACATCACATGACCCCCCCCCACACACAGCTCTCCTGAATGAAATGAAAGATGATCAAGTGTGGCAATAGATCACAGATCAGTCGTTTAATGAATTTTGGCTATTCAATTCTTGAGAACATCCCCAGGAATTTAGATGTGAATCTTATACTTATACTTTATGTAACATTTCTCAAGGCAAAATCAAATCTGCCAACAGTGAAATGATAATTCACAATTTTGCAGGAACTGAGTTAAGCACATTTCTTCAGCAAACAATGTTGGAGGAATACAGTCAACATTTCAGTAATCTTTTCGGGAATAAAGTGTACATTTAATTATTTTCTCCATTTCATTCATTCTTTTATAAAATTAAAATGTCAAATTTTATTCATATTGGTTTTAGATTATTCATTGCTTCATTAGTGCTCCCATATAAGGAAATGAATAGCTATCCATGAAATTAATTTAAAGATACAAGAATCTTTTAGGAATGTCTGTCTAGCAACTGGATTTCTCCCTTTCTCGGTGTTCTAAATTGGGCGGCAGGGTTAACACAACACTATTTCTGTATAAGTGACCCAGATTCAAACCCAGAGCTGCCTGAAAGAAGTTTGTATGTTCTCTCTATGACCTCCAGGTCCTCTGGTTTCCTCCCACCCTCCAAAATATGCAGGGTTCGTGGGTTAATAGATTTTCATGGCCAGAATTGGCTTCCACCATGCTGTGTTGTTAAAATTAAAATTTTAAAAAACAAAAACTAACGCCCAATCAGATCCCATATAACCATAACCATTTACGGAGTGGAAACAGGCCATGTTGGCCTTTCGAGTCCGCATCGGTTCACTGATTTTGTGCGCCCTCTTCAGGCAATGGTCCCGGTAGATCACTTCAATGGGGGAGGGGGCGAAGGGAGACTCCATTGATCCTCTCTGTCACTTTTTTTGCAAACAAAGTCTGTCCAAGCATGTCTGGAATATTGCTTGGTAATCAAGTGGTTGCAAGATTTTAAAATTAAATACTGTCAACTTCTTTAACAGGCTGTTTAAAGCCTGTACAGAGCCATCGGCATTAAGACCATGCGATTGAACCCTTTGGAGCCCTGCAAAGAATGCTGAAAATGTGCTGTAGTGATGTAGCCCAGCATTTTGCATTAAATGGGGACTTCAATTCGTGCTAAAAGAAGTGGAGCTGTTGCCTCATAGGTTCTACGATCCAAGATCAAAGCTGATTTTCACTGCTATTTGGGTGCAATTTGCATCTTTTTCCTGTTACTCTGTGAGCTTTTCAAGCATCTCCCTGTTTCCTCCAAAATATCAAAAATATGGAATGGTCATATATTTTCCCCAGCATGTCGCATTTTCTATGAGTTTACGGGGAAGTGGGGAGATCAAATTGCTGAGAATATTAGCAGAGATTGGGAATTGGAAGGTGTTTCAGTAACCTTCAGTCAATTCTGAAGCTGAGCTGTCAAAACACTTTTGAATGGACAGAAATGCCTCAGTGTAGCATTGTGGCGGTTCAGTAGGGGTGAGAGGGGACATCGAAAATGTATATTTTTGTCATCAAGAGGGAAATTTATACTTGGAGTTAGAGGAATCTGTATTTACCAAAGAGAAGGGCATGGAGGATAGTGATGAAGAGTATTATGTAAATACACCTGCATGTGTATGATGTCATCACACCAGGCGTGATGATGTCATCACTCATATATACTGTGGGCTGCAGGGAACCATATTAGATTTGTATTAAACAATGAATGAAACATCACATCTCTGTGTGCAGTGTATTTCTAAACCTAGAATACATAACAGATTGGCAGCAAGGATTGAAATGGACCTCCTCCATGCTCCAAACATTGGAGTGAAGATTTAAAAAGGAAACGCAAGGCTACCACAGCAGTGAGCCCCACAGACTCAAACACAGCGAACAAAAGAGAAGAGGCGGGAAAGTACTCAAAATGGTGGAGGGACAGTTTGGAAAATTCATGGAATCAGAAGAAGACTGGTATGACTGTTTAGAAAGATTTGATGAACACATAATATTAGAGACACGCCTGTCCTGAACAAAAAATGAGCACCTGAAAGACCAAATACAAAAACTTATGCTGAATTGTGTGCTATAATTGGAGCACACTAAGCCCCAAGCCACTAATTATGGCAGAAAGACAAAAAAATTATCTCAGAAAGTAGAAAATAGGTGAATCCGTAAGCAAAATTTTGGCTGAATTGCGTGGACTGTCAGAAAACTGTCAGTTTGGAGCTTTCTTGAACAAGTCATTAAGAGACTGCTTAGTAATGGGTTTAGCGGACCATAGTGCTAAACACACCGATTGCTAAGGACAAAAGATGTAACTCTTAAGTTGGCATATAACACAGCATTGAGTTTCGAGATGGATGATAACAACTTTGACATTGGTCAAGGCAAACCATAGGTGATAGGTAAATTTTCCCACCAAGAATTCTTCCACTGCGGGAAAACTAACTGCAGTCTGGAGAAGTGTCATTTCAGAAAATCTAAATGCTACCTGTGTGACAGAGGGACACAACAGAGCTAGATGTATACCAAGAAAGAAAGTAAAGACCTGGATACGGAAAACAGCATTCCGGACTAAAAACTGTAGAGGAGAAGGATGAAAGCCCTAGCAGTGAAGCTAAAGACTCGGAGGAAGACAAAACGCTTGAAGTAATATATTTTCATGGATTAAAGGATAAGAAATCAGAAATCTATGTCCATGTGAAAATCAACAACAAACCTCTTCAAATGGAGTTGGACACAGGGTTTGTCGTCAATGCCATTGAAGTCTGACATGGTGTTAAAAATGATCTCGGGGATAAAGTCAAGATGTTTGGAAAATGCAAAGTAAATGTGGAAAATAAAGACAGACACCAAAAATATTACCCCTCTACATTGTGAACACCAAGGGGCCAGCGTTGTTCGAAAGAAATTGGTTATCAGACATTCAACTGGATTGGCTGGAAATTGGATTCATAATGAGGATGAGGCCAAGCCAAAACTAGAACAGGTGCTTCAGAAATACCAGTTTTCAAAAAAGGCCTAAGGAAATTCCAAGGAGTCCAGGAAAAGTTACACTTGAAATCTGGTGTTGAACCCAAGTTCTATAAGCCCAGAATGGTACTTATTTGAACATTACATAGGACTGTGTTGTACAGGATGTAGTGTAGGACTTCTCTGTTGACTGCTCAGTTGAGAAAGGGTCTCACTTCTAGAAGACATTTCTGGAATGTTGACCGTGGAATGAGTCCAGGGATTCTCATTGGAATCGTGAACAATGGGCGTAGCCATAGGATCATGCATTGCTCTCAACTGGCTGATGTGTCATTTCCATATTTTAGTTCCCAACGGTATAGAATAAGAACAGGGACTTGAGTTTTTTAAGAATAACTTCTATTACCCACGGCTCCCTATTATCCCGGTAATCTCGTACCAGTACTGGTTCTCCCACTTCTAGAGACCTGGTAGGTTACTTGGACATGTGGATTGTTCTATTCGAAGGCCGACATTCGGGTGTACTGTGGAAAGTCTTGTTCTTAAGTTACGTCCAAACATCAATTCAGCTGGTGTTTGTTTGGCTGTAGAGTATAATAAAGTGAAAGGTTGAATCAGAAATTAACAGATTGGAAAACAAAGGAATCCTGGAAAGAATCCAATAATAATCCAATCATTTGGGCAGCTCCAAGTGTGCCAGTGTGAAAAGCCAATGGAGAAATCAGAATTTGTGGTGATTACATCACTGTTAATCAGACTCTACAAATACCTGAGCATCCTATGCCAAAAGCAGATGAATTATTCAAGGTCCTGAATGGAGGAAAGAAATCCACGAAGCTGGACTTAACCCAAGCACATCAGCAAGTAGAATTGGATGAGCCCTCAAAGAAATATGTGGCAATCAATACTCTTTTGGGGTTATTCATCTATACCCAATGCCACATGGAATATCAGCGGCCCCAGCAATATTTCAGACAGCCATGAATAAATTATTTCATGGCATAAATGTAGGTGCTATCTTGATTACATCATAATTACAGGTCGAGATGACTCAGAGCACCTACCTAACTTAAAAAGGGTCCTAACCCAATTACAAAAAGTGAACGTCCATCTGCGCAAGGACATATGTATATTTATGATACCTTCCGGAACATATTTTGGCTTCACAATTAACAGTGAAGGAGTCCAAATGGATACTGATGGTACTGAAGCTGTCCACAGAGCACCCTACCCAACAAACTGAGCCAAATTCCAGTCATTCCTGGGTTTGATTAACCATTATTGATATGGCAATGCTATGCAGCCCACTGAACCAATTGCTAAGAACAGAAATGGTGCTGGAATGAAGAAACTAATAATACAGTCAATCACTTGAAAGAACTACTAATGTCACGCCACAACATTCTTGTCCACTACAACCCAGAAAAGGAAGTAATCCTTGCAGTGAATGTGTTGCACGTGGGGTTAGGAGCAGTGTTGTCACAGGTGACGGAAAAGAGGAAACAACCGGTGGCTTTGTGGACGTAACTACGCACAACTAGAAAAAGAAGGGCTTGCCATAATATTTGGTGTCTAATAATTCCACCAATACTTATATGATAGGAAATTTACCTTAGTAACAGACAACAAACCACTGAGTTTGACACTAGGCCCTAAAAAGGAGATTCCAGTGCTAGCTGCAACAAGAATTCAAAGGTGGGCTATGCTGTTCATTGCATATGATTACGATTTGCAACATAAACCAGCAACACAAAATGGCCACATTGATGCCCCATCTCACTTACCTCTACTTGAAACAGACCAAAAAGATGAGATAATTAAGTGGATGGGGGAGGCTACAACTATTAATCAGGAACAACTTCATTTCTTACCAATTACAGCAAAGACTATCACCAAGGAAATACAGAAAGAAACTGCACTGTCAAAGATGCTATATTTCACATTAAGAGGGGGGCCCGAGGCCGAAGCCATCTCTGAAGAACTAAAACCTTATTATACACAATGCCATGAGATATCAATTGAATAAAATTGTTTATTGTGGGGGAACCAGGACAATCATTCCTACAAACAGCCATGTTATAAGATCTCCACAACAACCACCCAGGGATGGTTTGACTGAAGGCATTGGCACGTCTGCACGTCTGGTGGCCCTCAGTAGGCATTGATATTGAACAGACAGAAAGAAGATGTGGGATTTGTCATGATATGCAACCCAAAGCTCCTCAAGCTGAAGCTAACCCATGGAAATGGCCATCACAACCATGGCATCGGATTCACATTGATTTTTCTGGTACTTTTAAGGGAGAAAAATTCCTCATTATTGTCGATGCACACTCTAAATGGCCAGCGGTATCATACATGAGATAAACAACAATGGACCAGACAATTGAAAGACTATAAAATATATTTGTGATTACCTATTGAACGGGTTTCCGATAATGGTCCACAGTTTGTATCGAAGGCCTTTAAGGTATTCTTATGCACCCTTACACCCAAGCACTGATGGGGAAGCAGAATGTTTTGTACAAACTTTCAAAAAGGCCATGAGAATTAAGAAACTTGAAATGTATCCTGGAGTCACAAAATCACAGATTTCCTGTTAGGATATAGAAACAGGCCGTACTCTACAGCCAAACAAACACCAGCTGAATTGATGTTTGGACGTAACTTAAGAACAAGACTTTCCACAGTACACCCGAATGTTGGCCTTCGAATAGAACAATCCACATGTCCAAGTAAACCTACCAGGCCTCTAGAAGTGGGAGAACCAGAATTGGTTCGAGATTACCAGGACAAAAGGGAGGCATGGGTAATAGGAGTTATTCTTAAAAATCTCAAGTCCCTGTTCTTATTCTATACCGTTGGGAACCAAAATATGGAAATGGCACATCAGCCAGTTGAGAGCAGTGCATGATCCTATGGCTACACCCACTGTTCACGATCCCAATGAGAATCCCTGGACTCATTCCACGGTCAACATTCCAGAAATGTCTTCTAGAAGTGAGACCCTTTCTCAACTGAGCAGTCAACAGAGAAGTCCTACACTACATCCTGTACAAAACAGTCCTATGTAATGTCCAAATGAGGTTCGCCAAAGACAAAGTTCATACTCCTTGTCACCAACCGAGGGACTACCCCAAAAGGCAAAGAGTCCAAAGCAGTCGCAAAGTATCCTGATGGATTCAACCTCTCTGAGATGATCAAAAATGGAAAGACGTCCTCCAGACAACTGAAGGACTATGTACAGTGACTTGACGGTTTATCATTTCATACCCATTTTATAGTGTAATTTTAATCCTCACCATTAGTGTAAGGGGGCACCACATCATTATTATAGTTTAGTATAAGTGCTGCCCATATGTTATTTACACAAAGCATTTATTTTGTGGGGGGAAGAGTGTTATGTATGTACACCTACAATTTTTGTCCAGATCTGGTGTTGGATAAGTCATCGAGAAGGGTAGCTAAGGTTAGGGCGGCTAAAACTACACAGACCTTCATGAAAGAGTTGAATTTAATAGATGCATGAAGGCAGCAGCAACCTTTTATTCGAGACACCATGACTCCTACACCAGGATAGATTTATTCTTGGCATCAGCCCAAATATAGGGTAGGAACATGGAAATGAGTACACAGCGAGACTTTTGTCAGACCATTCCCCCTTTACATTGACAACTGCAATGCCAGATAAACAGGAGTTGACATACAGATGGTGTCTTAGTCCATTGCTGTTGAAGAAGCAAGGGTTTTGTAGCTTTATTAGAACACAGATAGACATATTCCGTGAGGCCAACTGTAACTCAACTGCAGACAAATTCCTTCTTTGGGTCATGCTTAAGACATACTTGAGGGGTCAAATAATTGGTTATACAAAAGCAGTTAAAAAGGAATATTTAAGGGAGGAAGGGGAATTGGAACCCAATATTGAGGACTTGGAAGATACTTTCAAAAATTGGGCTTAGAAGAAAAATATCGGAGTTTGACAAATAGTAAACATAAATATAATACTCTCCAAACATATATGATGGGGAAGACCATATTAAGATTGAGGCAGAAATATAATGAGCTGGGAGAATGAGCCTATAGTGTCCTCTCCTGGCAACTGAGGGTAGAGTGAGTCTCAAGAATGATTAATGCATTATAAATCTTTTTATTATCATTATCATTGTTAGAAATTAAAGTACCTTTAAAGAAATTGCTCGAGACAAAAATTGAGAACAAAGAACATTTATTACTACAACAATGCAAAGTTGGGTGCTTCCCCTTACCCTGGGAATACACACACACACTGGGGCTCACCCAACTTTTATACAGTCAATTTCAGTATCAGAGTGCCCTCCCCCCCTTACATTCTTCTGCCCCCTGGATGGGTTGGGCAAAGGTAATCCTTCCTGCCTACGTGCAGTTTCAGTACACTTGGAGGACCAGGGGGTATCCTGTGGGTGCCCCATCATGTCATTGTCCTTATTCACACCTTCCTGATTCTCGGGGCTACAATCTCTTGGTATGCGGAGTTGACTCATTCTATCTAGGGTTGGCTAATTTCATATGTATAAATCTGTGTATGGTTAGCTAATTAGATATGTAGGACTTGGTACTTCTGTCCAGGGCTAGGAGACTCTTATCTGATCCAGACTACCTCAACTTCCTACATTCTATTGTTCCTTACCACTCCTTATCTTAGTCTTATGGTCTTGTCACAAAGACTAGAAGATTCTTATGTTAATCGTGCTGACTCTGCTTTCCTGCATCCTAAGCCCCAAGCTTATCCTGTTTGTACTGGTTACAGCCATTTACTGATGAACTTTAGTTTCTTCCATGTTCATAATTTTAGATCAATTTTCCCATCTCTCACATCATCAAGCTGCAAGAGAAGGAAAATGATGAAATAAGCTATAAACATAAACAAAAGTGGGAAAAAGATTTAAACATAAAGATAAAAAATGAAACATGGGAAAAGTTATGCTCTGGAACTATGAGGAATATAATAAACACAAGGTACAATATAATTGGTTACACAGGTTATATATCGCACCCCAAAAGTTAAAAAAAAAATGGGATCCAACATTATCAGATAGATGTTTTCACTGTAAGAAGGGAACAGGAACAACAGTACATACAATTTGGGCATGTGAGAAAGTGGAAAAGTTTTGGGAAGATCTAAATCAGATATTAAATAAAATCACAAAAAGCAACATATCAAAAAATCCAGAGATCTTTCTTCTAAGTAATATAAGAAGTAAAGAATTAGGCCTCAAACTGGATGAAGTGCAAAAAAAGATTTATTATGATAGCCTTAGCTGTAGAAAAAAAATGTATAATGTCAACTTGGAAATCAGAAGAGAGCCTGAGAATACAGCAATGGTACATGGAAATGAATAAATGTATTCCATTGGAAAAAATAATATAATTTTAAAAATAAATTTGGGAACCGTGCATGGAACATAACAGAGGGGACTTGCCTCAGACTCCACCCCCTAAAATGATAAAATGATAAGAAAATAAAATGACTTGACCCAGTGTGTAAAAGTAGATGACACAATTTTCTTGTTTATTTTCATTGTGTGATGACATTTTTTAAAGGTTTTATTGTATTGTATATGTTGAACATTTAATGGATTTGGAGGGGGGTGGGAAGGGGTGAAAAAGGGGAGAAAATGCCACTGTATATATTTAAGAGGGAAGTTTGTATGTATTTTGATTGATATGGTTCACAATGTGAAAAATTTGAAAAATTAATAAAAAGAATGATTAATGCGGTCCAGACAGGGGATGACAGGATCTCATATAAGCCAAAGGAGATAAATGAAGCATTCAGACAATTTTATGAAAAATTGTATAAATCACAATCATTGGGGAAGGCTGAGAAAAAAGATGAATTCCTGTCAAAATTGTAGTTATCAAATTTAGGTTAGGAAGATCAGGAGGGATTGGATGCCTCCTTCACAGAAGAAGTAGAAAAAATATTGAATCTGTTACAAGCTGGTATGTCTCCGGGGGAGGATGGGATCCCCCCTGTGTTTTACAGGGAATTCAAAGATCTTCTGATACCCATCTTTATGGAGGTGGTGGATCAGGCAGTTAAAACTCATACACTCCCAGAGTCTTTCTCAAAGGCAATTATTATGGTGATTCTTAAAAAAGATAGGGTGCGGTGATCTGCCACAGTGGTGATCACAACCAAAGGCCAGCAGCCCACACAGCGGCACTGGCTCCTATAAGCAAACTGGTGGGTGAATGGTAAGGGCAGCTTAAAGGCCAGCAACCCCAAAATGGCACTGGCCTTGCTGCGCAGCCAACAGACAGGGACAGCATGCAGGGAAAAAGGGCATTGTTATGCAGGAAAGTACCCGTGCGTGAGAAACCCACTTTTGTTATGCATGTTGTGACGTCAACCAAGAGGGGCCATGGCGGGAACAGTGCAAGTATAAAAGATGGTGATATAGATGGGATGCTAAGCCCACCAGTGCAGACAGCCATGCACGTTTCAGGGAAACGCCAGGGCCAGCAATCGTTAATGGCCATGACGGGTGGCCACCAAGGCAGCCTCCTTTATGTTTGGGACCAACAGTCCAGACGACGCTTCCTTATGGACACAGGAGCATCGGGACAGGATACCAGGAACAGGCAGTCGGGCCCCACACTGAGGGCTGAAAATAACAGCACGATTCAGACCTATGGTACAAGCAAGGCCCAACTGCAGTTGGGAGGCAGCCTCTTTTCATGGGTGTTCATGCTGGTTGCAGTGGAACAGCCACTCCTCAGGACAGACTTCCTGTGTACCCACAGCATGCTAGTGGACCTCAAGGGAAGGCAAATGGTCCATGCCAAGACTTTTCAAACCTTCCCTCTCAAAGACGCCAGGTTCCCAGCACTCCACCTGGACTCTGTACAGATATCAGATGTCAAGTACGCCAGGGTCCTGGCTGAGATCCCTGCACTGTTCACCCCCCAATTCACCACAGTGATGTCCCGACATGGAGTACAGCACCACATCCTGACCCAGGGTCTGCCGCTCCACACAAGGGCAAGATGCCTTCCTCTGGAGATGCTCCAGCTGGCAAAGGAGAAATTCAGGAAGCTAGAGGAGTTCAGCAAGGTACCCAAAGCAACTGGGGTCTAGAGACCATGCAGCAACTACTGCCGGCTCAATGCCGGATTGATACCCCATACCCCACATCCAGGACTTCACAGCTAACCTGCATGGAGCAAGGACCTTTTCCAAGGTGGACTTAATTCAGGGATATCATCAGATACCGGTATACACCAATGATATCCCCAAGACCACTATCAGCATAGAATTCCTCTGAATGCCGTTTGGGCTAAAGAATGCGGCACAAACCTTCCAGTGACTCATGGACGCTATGGGCCGAGACCTGGATGACACCTTTGTGTACCTGGTCGATATCCTGATGGCGAGCAGGAGCCAATGGGAACATATGGCACACCTTGGTTACCTCCACACCCGATTGACCAAGTTTGGTCTGATGATCAACCCAGCCAAATGCCAGTTCGGAATGGAGGCCATCAGCTTCCTGGGCCACAGGATAACCAGGGAAGGAGCCACACTGCTACCCAGTAAAGTGGAAGCCATCCAGAAGTTCCCCAAACCTAACACGACAAAGGGGCTACAGGAGTTTGTGGGGATGATCAATTTCTAACACAGGTTCATCCCCTCAGCTGCCCAGATCATGCTTCCCTTGTTCGCCCGGATAGCAGGCAAGGTGAAGGACATCACCTAGTTCGAGAAGTCAGCGGAAACCTTCGTGAAGGCCAAGGAAGCCATGGTGGATGCCAGTCTCCGGCACATCCCAGGTTAGACACTCCAATGACCCTGATGGTGAATGCCTCAGGAACGGTGATCGGCGGAGTTCTGGAGCAGCAGATCAAAGGAAGTTGGCAGCCGCTGGCTTTCTTCAGCAAATATCTGCAGCCTCCAGAACTGAAGTACAGCACTTTCGACAGAGAGCTACTGTCACTGTACTTTGCCATCTGCCACTTCAGGTACTTCTTGGAGGTGTTAGGTCTGCTTTGTTCATGAATGAGTGAGTCAGACACCAGACTGAGTCGAAATCAAGGTTCTTTGTTCTTTATTACCGGATTGTAACACTTGCAACTAACAGTGTTAGTTGGAGAAGGCGCATTCTGCCGTTATCAGCAAGTGGTGTTTTTTTTATACCTCAGGACACATACTTAGTAAATTATCATACCATGACATTGTCCAATGAATAAACTGTTGCTATCCTTCTCTGTTAGTCTGCTGCACATCATTCTTGTTAGTGCCAAGCTTATCTTGAGTGTACAAGGTCACATCTGCATTCTGTTACTCCTTAGTACTGGGTGACTCCTTCTCCGGTCCCATCTCATGATGTTTTTACCTTACAGAGGGCAGATCCTTCACGGTTTACACAGATCACAAGCCCTTGACATTCCCCTTGGCTAAAATCTTAGACCCCTGGTCGGCCCACCAAAAATGACAGCTGTCTTACAACTTGGAGTACACCACAGATATAAGGCATATCTCTGGCGAGGACAACGTGGTGGCTGATGCATTGTCCAGGCAAAGTATCCACGTGCTATTGAGGGGAGTGGACTTTGTGGCACTGGCAGAAATGCAGCAGAAAGACGAGGAGATGCCCCAATACAGGACAGCCATATCGAGACTGCAGCTCCAGGGCATCCAGTCAGCACAGGTAACACCACCCTCCTGTGCGACATGGCCACCGGTCAGATCAGACCCATTGTTCCGGCAGCTTGGAGATGACAGATTTTTGACTCCATACATGGACTGGCTCATCCATCCATCAGGACCACGGACCGGCTGGTGGCCAGCAAATATGTATGGCATGGATTGCAGAAGCACGCCAGCTGGTGGGTGAAGGCGTGTACGCAGTGCCAAACAACCAAGGTACAGCAGAACACCAAGAACCCTCCTCAGCCTTTTCAGCCACAGAACGAAGGTTCAACCACATCCACATGGACATGGTAGGACCCTTGCCGGTATCCCAGGGTTTCCACAATCTGTTCATGGTGGTCAACCACTTCACCAAGTGGCCAGAAGCAGTCCTGCTGGCAGACACGTCCACAACCTCATATGCCAGGGCCATCATCTCACCCTGGGTGGCATGGTTCGGGTTACTGTCCCATGTCACATCCGATAGGGCCAGTCTGTGGTCCAACCTCACCTGCCTGTGGAGTGCCCACCTGCATCACACAACAGCTTACTACCCACAGTCCAATGGGTTGGTGGAGCGTTTCCACAAGCACCTCAAAATCACCATCATGACCAGATTCCAAGGACCCAAATGGGTAGACGAGCTACCTTGGGCACCGTTGAGCATCCACACGGCACCCAAGGAGGACCTCAACACCTCTTTGGCTGAACTCGTCTACGAAGTTCCACTTGTGGTCCCGGGAGAATTTGTACCATCCCCAGGCAGACAGCAGGATGACTCTGTAATGTTCCCCAGCAGACTAAGGGAAAGAGTCTGCAACCTGGCCCCGATTCCACCTTCCAGGCATGGACATGTGAGGACCAACATTCCCAAAGACCTTCAGGACTGTGAATATGTTTTCATTCGCAGGGGTCCACATCATCCATCGCTTAAGAGGCCATACGAGAGTCCTTTCCGGGTCATCTGCAACAATGGGGCCATGTTCGAGCTGGAGGTTGGAGGTCTTCACCACATACAGGGTAAATCCAGTGCACCTGGGCCCGGCATGCCTGGTTGAGACACCAGCACCATGCTGAAGAGGCAGGCCATCAAAGGCTGCAGTGACTTTGTCTCCAGGTACCAAAGACAATACCGCCATTCTATGGTGGAGGGAGGTCACGTGGTGGCCCGTCATGGCAGCAATCGAGCCAATGCTTCGGGTGGCAAGGTCAACCAAAGGCCAGCAGCCCGCACAGCAGCACCGGCCCCAACAAGTGAACTGGCGGGTGAACACCAAGGGCAGCTTAAAGGCCAGTGACCCGAAAGTGATGCTGGCCTTGCTGCACACCCAACAGACATGGACAGCTCATGTTATGCAGGAAAGTACCTGTACGCGGGAAACCCGCTGTTATGCATGTTGTGATGCCAGTCAAGGGGCCACGGTGGGCCTGAGCCCTAATAAAACTCGGAGCTGAACCTGGCTACACTGTGTGTGTGTGTGTGTGTGTGTGTGTCTTCTTTCAAGTAGCGCATGGCTACAAGGGACCCATTGAAACCATCCTCTTATAGAACTATTTCAATGCTGAATATGGACTATAAGAAACTTGCAAAGGCCCTGGCAAATAGATTGGTGAAGCATTTGCCAAAGTGAATAAATGTAGACCAAGAGGGTTTTGTGCAAACGAGACAGGGAGTGGATTACATAAGCAAACTGTTGAGTATCATATATTCGGAAGAGTTAAGGGATGACCCAATTGTAGCATGGCCCTGGATGCTGAGAAGTCATTTGATAGGCGAGAGTAGGACTTTCTGTTTAGGATACTGGAGAAATTGGAGCTAGGGCTAATTGTTGGATCATGGTGCTGTACCACGTGCCCAAGGTTAAAGTTGTGACCAATGTGCAAATATCTCCAGCCTTCCACTATCACAATCTATTAGGCAGGGGTGTCCATTGTCACCAGCTCTATTCATTTTGGCTATAGAACCATTGGCTGAACACATATGATGGGATTTGGACATCAAGGCCAGGAGAAAAACAAAATCAACCTATTTACCTATTATTTACTGATACATTGGAATCTCAATTTAACACACCCTGATTTAACACAAATTCGTATATAATGCAATGAGTTATTGAACCCCTTAACGTCCATGTTCTATTGTTTGAGATAGGACGTTAAGCGAGCCTATTTTAAAAGATGCAGTACCCTGTGGCGCAGCGGATGTTTAGAAGTGGTGCATCTAAATGATTAAGGTAAGTATAGTAATATTTATCTTGGTGGGGATTTCATCACATTGATGAAGAGAGGGGTGTGGTGAGTGCTACCGTGAAAGGTGGGTGGGGGGGTGAGTGCTGCCATGAACAGGGGGTGGGGGGTGAGTGCTGCCATTAACGGGGGGGTGGGGGTGAGTGGTGCCACGAACAGGGGGAGGTGGGGGGTGAGTACTGCATGAATTTTTAATTTAGACATATAGCATGGTAACGGGCCATTTCAGCCCACAAGTCTATGCTGCCCAATTAACCTACACCCCAGAACGTACTCGTGGGCCAAAATGGCCTGTTACCATGCTGTATGACTAAATTTAAAATTAAAAGGTTACCCACCCCTGGAAGAGTTATAAAACAATATAACAGGATATACATCAGCTACAGATATGCGAAGGGAAATGGCACATGCAGTTTAATCTGGACAAATGTGAGGTGCTGCACTTTGGGAGGTCAAATGTAAGGGGAATGTAGACAGTTAATGGTTGTGCAGAGGAATCTGGGAGTCCAAGTCAATAGCTCATTGAAAGTGGCCAAGCAAATAGTATGGTTAAAAAAAAGACACGCGGCACGCTTGGATTCATTAAGCGAAGCACTGAATATAAAAGTAAAAGGATCATGTGGCAGCAATATAAAATTTTGGTAGGTTGAATTTACAATTCTGTGTGTAACTCTGCTCTCCCCATTATAGAAAGGATGTGAAGGTTTTAGAAAAGATCCTAAAGAGCCTTACCAGGATGTTGCCTGGTTTAGAGGGTTGGACAAACTTGGGTTGCTTTCTCTGGAGAGTAGGAAACTAAAGGGTGACCTGCTGGAGGTGCATAAGTCATGAGTGGGTCATCAGTCAGAATCTTTTCCCCAAAGTAAAGGTATCACCCACTGGAGAACGTTCATTTAAGGCAAGGACAAGGAGGTTTATGGGAGATAAGAAGGGCAAATATTTTACAGAGAGAGTGGTGGGTGCCTGGAGGGGGGTGCCAGTAGTGATGCAATAGCATTTAAGATACTTCGAGATAGACACGTGAGTATGAAGGGGTTGGTGGGTTAAGTATCAAATGCAAGCAGCAATTTTAGTTTGATTTGGTCATCATGTTCAGCACATCCACACGGAATGAATGAACTGTTTCTGTGCTGTACTGCTCTATGGTATATGTTCTAATGTGAGTGGTGTGTGACCAGTGACAGAGACTCAGGTGAATAATATATGAAAGTGCCCTTCTCATATATCTGGAAATTATTGCTGGCATGATCTAACCAGAGTTAGTGTTTTAAAGAGTGAATTAAGCTAATTGATCCACTTCCTTTGCCACACTTCTTTGAATTCTGTCCCTTGAACCTAATTATTTGCAAATCATGCAATAGATAACATAAAAGCTTTGCTTTTGGCTTAAAGGATTAATTGTCATCGGTACATTAAATAATCATTCAATGAATTTAGGCTATTCAAATCATAAAAACAACCCCAGGCACTTAGATGTGAAGATAAACAGACTCGGCATTCAAACTGAGCCATTACCCACACGAAAAAAAAGTTTAAGTCCTCAAGAAATTACCCCTAAAGGAAGAGCAAGAATAAAGGCAATTCTTGAGTTTAGGGCCTGGGTAACTACCAGTCCTGGATAGGTGTGGTGGTACACCACCGGCCTACTGCAGGGGGTAACCTCTGTACCTGCAGGAGTGTAAGGGGGACAGAAAAACTCCTGGCCGGCTGTCAATCAGTCAGCTTAAATAGATCAAGCCCCACCCAGTCGGGTGTCAATCACCCTCTGGGATATAAGCCTGCGCTGGCCTCCCGAGGCCTCACTCAGAGTTACTGCAGCTACAGCCAGCCTGGCTCTGTGGAAGTCTTTGTGGATTAAAGCCTGTTGACACTCCTGTAGGTACAGAGGTTACCCCCTGCAGTAGGCCGGTGGTGTACCACCACACCTATCCAGGACTGGTAATTACCCAGGCCCTCTGAAGGTGCCTGGTCCTGTTCTCTTATTACTCACAGTGGGTCGCTCACTTCTCAGCTGAACCCAGGGTAGGTGTAGAGGGGGTTGAGAGGCTGATCTGGGATGCCTTCGTCTGAGGGCTATGCTCGAGGGCCATCCGGCAGAAGCTGCTGGAAGACAACATCTATGCCCTAACCAGGACTGTGGAAGTGGAAGTGGTCCAAACCCTGGAAGCAGCAGCCCTGCACATCGAAGGCTTCGATTCCAGGTTCCCCCGGCTCCGTCAAGGCCCTCTCATACTGCAGCTGCAGTAGGTCAATGTCCGCCCTCTGGCCCAGACCACAACTTTTCCTCTCACACCTGAGGCGCAGGCAGCCTTCACCCGCATCAGGCAAGACATCGTGGACGCCACGATGCAGGCTGTGGATGAGGACTCCCCCTTTCAGGTGGAGAGCGATGCCTCTGAGGTGGCCCTCGCTGCTACCCTCAACCAAGGGGGGGGGGCGCCCCGTCACCTTCTTCTCCAGGACCCTCCAAGGCTCCAAACGAGGGTACTCCACCATTGAAAAGGAGGCCCAGCCGATTGTGGAAGCAGTCCGCCACGGCCACTACCTGGCCGACAGGAGATTCACACTCCTCACAGACCAGTGGGCCATGGCATTCATGTTTAACACTACCCACAAGAGCAAGATCAAGAACGACCTGATCCTGCACTGGAGAGTCAAGCTGGCAACCTACAGCTACAACATCCAATTTCTGCCCCAGGAAGTTTAACGACTCCCCCGATGCCCCCTCTCGCACCTGTGCGTCTATGCATGACAACAGGTTGCAGGCATTGCATGAGTCCCTCTGCCATCTGGGCATCACTCGGATGTACCATTTCGTTCCATACACTATCAGGGAAGTCAGGTACATGACCGAGACCTGTCGGGTCTATGCGGAGTGTAAACACCGCTTCTTCCAGCCCCCCCCCAGGCCCACATTGTAAAGGCTACTCGGCCTTTCGAGTGTCTCAGCATGGACCCTGCCTTCCACAAAACGAAACATCTACTTCCTCACTGTAGTGGACGTGTTCTTACACTTCCCTTTCGCCATCCCTTTTCCAGACACCTCTTCGGCCACCATCATCAGGGCCTTGGGGCACATTTTCACCATGTTTTGGTACCCCGCCTTCATCCACAGCGACCGGGGGTCTAGTTTTATGAGCGATGAGCGGTGCCAGTACCTGACGACGAGGGGCATTGCGACCAGTCGCACGACAAGCTATAACCCAAGAGGCAACAGGCAAGTGGAACGCGAGAATGGCGTGGTCTGGAAGGCAGTCCTCCTGGCTTTCAGGACTAAAGGGTGGGCCATTGAGCAGGACACCCTGCCCGAGGCACTCCATGCCATTCAGTCATTGCTGTGCACAGCTACCAACGAGACACCTCACGAACGCCTGTTCTCATTCCAGTTCGACGACTGGAATACCACTCCCAGCATGGCTCACGTCCCCGGGACCGGTGCTTCTGCGTAAGCATGTATGGACACACAAGGCCAAAGCCCTGGTAGAGCAGGTTTTCCTACTTCATGCAAGCCATAACTACGCTTATGCTTAGACAGTGATGGAGCACGCAGGGCCTCCTTGACCAGCAGAGGCCTGCTTCAGCCTTAGGAGATGAACCCGCCCCCCCGACCCATCCAATACGACCCGCATACGTCAACCCTGGCCCCCCTGGCCACCCCTCCGCGTGGCACCACACCAGCCACACACACCCCTGCAACCAGCCCCCCCCTCCCCCCACTTCCCCTCTGACCAGTGACCAGGAGCCAGACCTACGACGGT
The DNA here is from genome assembly GCF_036971445.1 of Narcine bancroftii. Taxonomy (NCBI): domain Eukaryota; kingdom Metazoa; phylum Chordata; class Chondrichthyes; order Torpediniformes; family Narcinidae; genus Narcine; species Narcine bancroftii. The sequence goes on along the minus strand of NC_091472.1, from coordinate 85,755,810 downwards.
CACAGAGACCCTGGCAGCCGCCGAATCGTCTCAACCTGTAAATATTGTATGTACATAGTGGGTGCGATTCCTTGTTATTGCCCCGCCCTGGGACAATTTTAAAGAAGGGGGTGAATGTGGTGGTACACACTGGCCTACTGGAGGGGGCAACCTCTGTACCTGCAGGAGTGTAATGGGACAGGACAACACATGGGCAGCTGTCGATCAATTGGCCTGAATGGATCAAGCCCCACCCGGTCGGGTGTCAATCACCCTCCAGGATATAAGCCTGAGCCGGCCTCCCGAGGCCTCACAGAGTTGCTGCAGCCACAGCCAGCCTGGCTCTGTGGAAGTCTTTGTGGATTAAAGCCTGTTGTACAGTCTTTACCTTGTGTGTGCCTGATTCTGGCTAACAGCGCACCACAATAGGTCAAAATCAGGGATGATCAAAACAGAACAATTAAAGTAATTGAGTGATTCATTTCAATATAGCCATGTGTACAGAGTGAGTCAGATTTACTTCACCCCATGATCTCTTTTTGTCAATCATCTTCTCTGATTTATTCCTTGTATGGCTATATCAGCGAGGGCTTGTAAAAGAGGAGTATAAAGGTTCATCAAGGTCAAGAAACTGAAACTGGTCTCGGAATTTTTGGAAGATTTTCCCAATAGGTATCTTCCATTGTAGTATTGCCCTCAGTGTCTCAACGATACAAGGTCCACAGGGAACTTTGAGTAGCAATATGATGATGTATAATGTCAGGCTTGCTGCAGGGGAAATGGAGGCAGAAACATTAATTAAAATTCTAGGCCCAGTCCCGGCTAAATAATAGCATCTGGTCTACACTTTCCATTATGTTGAAAACATCAATGATCAGAGCAACAAAAGCAGGAAATTAAACTTAAATGGGGTCATTTCTTCTCGTCAGTCAAATGTCGAACTATTTATACTTCCATTCATTTTGTTCAAACACCTTAATTTTCCGTGTCACTCAAACAAACTGTTTCATCAAACCACAACTTCTGAGTTCTTTTGTTGTATTTAAACACTCTTTCATCAAGTATTTCGGAGGGTTCTGAAAGGGCAACTTTTATCGTGAAGGTGATTTGATGGCAGCTCCGAACAAATGAGGATTTCAACCAGAGTGTTCTTCAGATACTGCCACTGTAATCACAAGGTGATCACAACAAGGTCGTGGATTCCAACTGCACAGAAGGAAGCCAATCAGCCCAGCACATTCATGCCACCTATTAGTGTTCCACACTTGCAAATCAGTTCTTTCAAGAATGTGGTCAATAGCCCTTTGACATTTACTGTGGGAACATCAAAAAAGCATTCCATATCTTATCAAACTCCTAAATGATGTTTCCCCTTTAACGACTGGACTCATTACATTAAATCCATGGTGTTTGGTTATTTGTTGGTGGAAATAGTCTCTGTTTCAAATAGTTTCAAACACTTCATAACTTCAGGACAAAACCCAATCTGCTGGAGGAACTCAGCAGGTCGAGCAGGAGAAGGAGATTTATCAATGGTTCAGGCTGGAACCCTTCATCAGGACTGAGAGAGCAGCGAATTATGGACAAGAGCCAGTCAGGAATCAGTGAACAGGGGAGGGGTGAAGGATGACCAACAGAGGGAGAGGGAAGCAAAAGAAACAAAGAGGTCAGATCAAGAAGGATGAGACATGCAAGGGTTGGGGGGGGGGGGAAGATGTGTGATAAGTGGAGATAAGGGCTGTCATTTGGAAAATGATAAAAAGATGGTAATAATAGTGGGATAATGAGGAACCAAAGGGAGGGGGGCAAATGTAGGTGGAAGAGGGTGCAATCATAAGGGAAGTCGATGAAAGTGTGTGGGAGATGGCAGGATGGAGGTCGATGGCAAACAGGACAAAATTTGGGTGTGGGGAGGTGGAGGGGAAAGGGAAATAATGGCAGGAGAGAGGACTAGTTACCTGAAATTGGAAAATTCACTGTTTATACCATTGGGCCATAGACTGCCCAGGCAGAATGCGAGATGATGTTCCTCTAGTTTGCGTTGGCCCTCACTCCAGTAGAGGAGACTGCTACTGATGCTACTCACCAGCTGAGTACCTCCAGCAAATTGTGCATAGCTCCATATTCCAGCATCTACTGCTTCCGTGCTCCCTAGCTCATAACTGTAGACACTTTGGGAGGTCGCCGCTGGTCTTTGGAGAACAATAGCAGCTTCTCCAATTTCCACATGTAATTCAACCTAGTCACTGCCCACATCATCCAGATAAACTTTGTCATATCAACCCCTACCCTCCATCCCCAACCACCATGGTTTGAGATCTTTGCTAAGATGCACATTTTCCAGAAATGTGCACAGCATCTTAATTAAAGAGAGATGGAAAGGATTAGCATGGATTCTTTGTTTCTGCTTTATCATCCATAGTCAATCTAGCCCACCACCCACACCAGCTGCCAACTCTATTCTCATGGCCACACTTACTGTTACAACCCCATAGCCCAGATGAGCTCAGTGCTGGGTTGTTGTGGCCTTTTAGATGGGTATATTCTGGGAGCCTACCCCCAGCCTGTCCTGTGAACTGCTTTTAGTCTTTGATGATCTAAATACATGTTTTAAATATTCAAATTGATTTCAAAATATAAAACTAAGAACTACTCTATTAAATTAATTAGGAATAATGAGTTTACTTGAAAAATATGCAGAAAATTATTAAAAGCATTAAGATAAAATAAAAATTTTTTAAATCACACTTTTTCCAATTAGGTTGGCCATCCTATTTAACTCAATGGAGTCATTCCAGAAGGGTCACTTATCGGACTTCCTTTATGCCCCAAAGCCTCAGATCTGATCATCTGCCTGCTGCCCTGGACCCAGTGCCGAGTCCAGAGGTATACCCGGAGGACAGATGCACCCACACCTGAGTGTCAGTTCATTGCCTACTTCTGCATTGTGATGTGCAGAAGATACCTGACCCTCACACAGCAACTGGTTAATAATTCATTAAAGCAGAAGAGTGATGTCAGCTCTGCATAATAAAACCTCTGTCAAAGAGGTATCCATCAGGGAAACAGGCCCTCGGCCACACTCATCCATTCTTACAAAGGTAAACGAGCTAGCCCCATTTTCCTGCATTTGACCCATATCCCTCTAAACCTCTCCAATCTAAATACCATCTAAATGTCCTTTCAACATTGCAATTGAACCTATTCTACTACTTCCTCTGGCAACTCATTCCACATACCTACCATCCTCAATGTGAAAAACAAGATAATGACAATATGTATTTTAACTGAGTTTAATTCCATGTACACTGGTGCAATAAACAGATTTTTTTCCAAAAATAGACTTTATTCACAATAAATTATTTACAAAAGAAGAATACCAGTCTTTTCACATTCATAGTGTTAATCATATCTATACATTTCCATCAATGGACATTGTTTCATTTGTTCTCTCACATCCTGTTGCCATCCCCATGGAACCTTGTCACTTCTTCCCCTCAATTTCAGCCCCTCAATGCCTGGTAAGAGGGGTCCTTCTCCACAGCACCCTCGAGTTGGCTGCACCAAGCCTCAGTGCCTTAGCACACACTCTTGCAGCTTGAAATGTGTCATTTGACAGCATTCCCTCACCGACATCTCCATGTGCTGAAAGACCAACAGGTTTTCGGGCAGACCAAAGAGCATCTTTCATGGAGCTGATGGTCTTCCAGTAGTTCTGGATGTCTGACTCTGTGTGGGTCCCCAAGAACAATCATAGATCAATGAGTTCGCTGTCATGCTGCTACTGGGGTTGAACTGTGACAAGGACACTTGCATCCTTCTCTACACACTCTTTATAAATCTGAATTCAGCAAAGAGGTGGATGACTGACTCCACACCACCACAGTCATCTCTGGGACAGCATGCGTGGTGTGTGATGTTCTGGTTGGACAGGAAGGATCTGACTGGGAGGGCTCCTTTCACTATCAGCCAGACCAAGTCAAGGTGCTTTTGTGAATTCTGGCAATGAGACATTCCACTAGATGACCTGGATGGTCTGCTCAGGAAATGGCCCCACTGGATCCACTGAGTCATCATCTCTCAGTTTCCACATGATATCTCATGCTGACCACTGCCTGATAGTCTTGTGGTCAAAGGTGTTGGTCTGGAAATACGTGTTCATGAAGGGTAAGTGGTATGGCAAAGTCCATCTTACTGGGACATTGCACAGCAACGGAGCCAGGTCTCACCTTCGCAACACCTGGGACAGGTAGAACCTCAGCACATAGTGGCACTTGGTGCCCTCGTACTATGGTTCCATGCACAGCCTGATTCAGCCTGATGACAACCACATTGAATACACATTTGCCCCCCCCTTCAGACCCACATTCAGCAGTACAGAGAGCACCTCACACCTGATGACGTGGTTCTTTCCACTCCCACAGACCCAAATTCTGATGGACATTTGCAATCCACTCCAACCAATTCTTGTTGCAGGCCTCAGCTCCTCCAAATCAGATCCTCAGCATCTTCAGGTAGTCAGATCTGACCATGAAGGGGCTGGTGGAATGGTCGGGCCAGATACCAAAGAACATTGCCTCACTTTTCTAGTTTATCTTGGCCCCTAATATGGACTCAAATGCGTCCAGATATTGGTCAGTCTCCAGACCAATCGAGTGTCCAAACAGAAAATGGTGATGTCATCTATGTACAGGGAGGCCTTGACCTGAGTGCTTCCACTGCCTGGCAACATCACTCCTGTTATGCCCTCGTCCATCCTGAAGGATTTGGCAAAGGACTCTATGTACCACGCAAGTAAAAATGGAGAGAATGGGCAGTCCTGCCTCATTCCAGATTTGATGGGGAAGCTATCTGTTTTCCACCCATTGATATAGTCTCCACTGCGGATGTCTGTGTAGAGCAGTTTAATCCAATTCTGGATTCCCTCCCCAAAGCCTATCTATCACGTATGTGTATAATATCCAGTCGAAAACCTTCTCCTGGTCTAAGCTAACCAGACATCCTATTCCTTTTAAAACTCCTAAACCCAGGTACCTGCATCATCCAATCCTACCCATCCTCTAGCCAAGTCTCTGTAATGGCCACAACATCGTAGTTCCATGTACTGATCCATGATCCAAGTTCATCCCTTTTAATCCTAATACTCCTATCTTTGAAATAGACATATTTCAACCCATTCAACTGGCTACATTTATGTTTTATCCCCTGCCTGTCCTTTCTCACAAACTCAGAACATATAGCATACTTTTGCCCTTCTGCCCGATTCTCTGCACACATTCTGGTTCACACCCCCCTGGCCAAACTGTCCCCAACAGCTCTAGCAAACTTGCTCACCAGGATATTGGTCCCTTTCCTGTTCAGATGCAGCCCATCCTTTCTGTACCGGTCAAACCTTCCCCATAAGAGATCCCAATGATCCATAAATCTGAACCCCTGCCCCCTTCACCCATGGATTCATCTGCCACAACTTCCTATTCCTACCTTTTCTGTCGCGTAGCACAAGCAACAATTCCGAGATCATCACCCTTGAGGTCCTGCTTTTTAATTTCTTTCCTAATTCCTTATCATTCCCTTTCAGGACCACAACACTACTCCTATCTATGTCATTGTCTCGCATATGTACCATGACATCTGGTTGCTCCGCCTCCCTCTCCAGAATACTGTGAACTTGATCAGAGGCATTCCTGACCCTGGCACCTGGGAGGTAACATACCATCCTGGAGCCTTCATCTCATTCACAGAATCTCCTATCCACTCACCATAGTTCTCTTCTTCTTCCCCTTTCCCTCTGAGTATGGTGAAACCACTGGTGTATGTAAATACTTTGACTTTATATGTTTGACCCTGCTCTCACAGGCCAGCTCATAACTCCTCCCCTTTATTCCCCATAAAAGTTGTCATGCCACAACCCTTCCCCCAGTTCAAGCCCGGGTCAGTGTGAGCCAGCAACTCGAGATGCTGTCCATCTTCAATTCTTGTACTTCAGTCTTTGGGTTAATTGATCATGCATCACTGAGCCAAGGGGCCTGTCTCTGCACCAGGTATGTCACCACTACAATTTTCCCCTCAACAGAATCCAAACTAGTGTACTTATTGTTGAGGGAATGGCCACAGGGATGCTCTGCACTGTCTGCCTATTCCCCTTCCCTCTTCTAACAGTCACCCAATTACATTCCTCCTGACATTTGGGGTGACTGTCTCCCTGAAGCTCCTGTCTGTCAGCATGTCTGCCTCCCAAATGATCCTGAGTTCATCCAGCTCCTGTTCCCTAACTCAGTCTCCCAGGAGCTGCAGCTGGATGCACCTCTTGCAGGTGTAGTCATCAGAGACAATAGTGCTGACCCAGATATCCCACATGCTCCACTCAGACCATTCCACTGCCCTAGCTACTGTCTCCATTATCTATTCCTAGTTTAAATACAAAGATCTTACCTTGTGGGAAATAAGCTCGTCCTCAGCTTCTGCTTGCCAAAGCCTTGTGAGTCAAAGTCCCTCTAACCCCCTTCCACCTGAGCCACTCACACACTGGCTGCTCTTCACTGGCTGCCCCGCTTCAGCTACCCCTCTTTTTAAATTGTCACTGGCTCTCATCTTTATTACTCCTCCCACCAATCTAATTAACCCTCAACTTTTCCTCTGCTCCCTTTTTCAATGCACTCAGTTCAAGCTGGTTCCCGACACTCACAGCTCTCCCAAGTTCCTCGCACCTCCTCTTCTAGCAATGGTCCAGAGATGTCTTTGACCCAAGTCCCGCTCCTTTTTCAGTGCACTCATCTCAAGCTGACTCCCAACACAGGTTTCTCGAATCCCTTCCTCCTCTTCTTCCAGCAATGGTCCCAGGATTATTAAGTTCTATGTTCTCATACTTAGATAAAGTCAAGGCAGATGTGATTTTCCTATGGAAATGTGGATTTCCACTCCTCATGACCTATCAGAGGTGATGTTCCTCTGGGAGTGGAATCTTCTCAGGCAAACCTAGTGGTGTCACTATGGGGAGAACTGGCTGTGTTCTTGCTTCCCCTTCTCATGGCTGTCTTGTATTTTCTCCCACAGCTGGGAGCCATGGTGTCTCACCTGCTCCTGTTCTCCCAGAGCTTGGGATGGGGGGACGCAACAGCCTCTGCACTGCTCCTAGACTTCTGGACATGAGGGCAAAAGGCCCCAGCGCCAGGGATCATTTGGTGCTGTGCCTCCCTCTTTCGGGTGTAAGATGCAGCAACATTCTTATTTGCTGCAGCCACACGGGTTCGTAGGATGCAACAGCTATGATTGTACACTTTAAAGTACCGCAGTTTTGACTAAGTTAATAAATATGAAGAATAGATAGGCAAATGAAAGTTCACAGATGCAGTTAGTGGAAGAAAAAAAAGTGGCATTTTGATTGTGTAGAGAGGTCTTTTTTGTGATTCCAGATTGATTTATTGTTCAGGTTAATATAGGGAGGTTCAAGAGCCTGATAGCCATTGGATAAGACAGTTCTTGAACCTGGAGCTGGTGGACTTCAGGTTCCTGAACCTTCTATCTGAATATAATAACAAGAAACAGCTGTAACCAGGGTGATGAGGGGGGGGGTGGGGAAGAGGAAAGTCTTCATAATGTTGGCTGCCTCATATAGATACATCTTCAGTGGATGAGAGGTTGAAGCCCATGATGAGTTTGTTACTTCCTGCAGCCTTCTACATTTCTGGACACACAAATTACCCAACCAGGTCATGATGCAACCAATCAATAGACTTTCTCCACTGGATCTGTAGAAATTTGATAGAGCATTTGATGACATGCCCAATCTCCTCAGACTTCTTAGAAATAGAGACATTGATGTGCCTTCTTCATCATTGCCTCAATGTGCTGGCTCCAGGCCCTTTGCCCTTCAAATCCCCTTTAAATCATTTTGCTTTCATCTTAAGCCTATTCCCTCAAGTACTCCATTAGACCTTGCTATCCTGGGGAAAAGATGCTGACCATTCAATCTTACCTAATCTCCCTCATTATTTTTATATCCCTCTAAAGGGTCATCCCTCAGCCTGCAAAGCTCCAGAGAAAGCAGCATTAGTCAAGCCATTCTTTCCTTGTATCTCCTTTCACCTCTCCAGTCCTGGTCTGATCCTTGAGAACATTTTCTCCACCTTTAACAATTTAATAAGGTCCTACAGCTAGATGAGGGGAACTGCACACAATATTCCAAATGCAATTTGACCAATGCCTTCTACAGCTGTAAAATAATGTCCCAACTCTTGTACTGTATGCCCTGAAAATTACAGAGAAGTGGATCAGACATCAATCCACAGGATCATAAGAGTGGCAGAGAGGATCACTGGGGTCTCCCTCCCCCTATCCCCACCACATTGATGTTATCTATCAGGAACATTGTCTGAAAAGGGCATGCAAAAATCTCTGATGACCCCTTCAACCCTGCACACAGCATTTGTCCCACGCACAAAACCATGCAAATTATTTCTAATCAATCTTTGTCTTTCCAAATGCGGGTAGATCCTGTCGCTGTGGTGTGCCGTTAGACAGAATCAGACACACACAAAGTAAGGATTGAACAACAGGCTTTAATCCACAAAGACCTCCACAGAGCCAGGCTGGCTGTGGCTGCAGCAACTCAGTGGGAGGCCTCTGGAGCCCAGAGCAGGCTTAGATCTCAGAGGGTGATTGACACCCAACCAGGTGGGGCTTGATCCATTCAGGCCGACTGATATACAGCCGGCCAGGTGTTGTCCTGTCACCTTACACTCCTGCAGGTACAGAGGTTGCCCCCAGCAGTAGGCCGGCAATGTACCATCACATTCACCCCCTTCTTTAAAATTGTCCTGGAGGTGGGGGGGTAGTAACAAGGAATCACATCCACTATGCACATACAATATTTACAGGTTGAGATGATTCGGCAGCCACAGGGGTCTTTGTGACCGTCGTAGGACTGGCTCCTGGTCACTGGTCAGAGGGGGGTCTGGCAGCAGGGGTGTGTCCGGCTGGTGCGATGCCGTGTGGAGGGGCGGTCAGGGGGGCTGGGTTCGACGTATGCAGGTCATATTGGATGGGTGGGGGGAGCGGGTTTGTCTCCCAAGGCTGAAGCGGGCCCCTGGTGGTCAAGGAGGCCCTGCGTGCCCCATAGCTGCATGGGGACGGGGGTGTATGCCTAGTCAGCGTTATCCTGGGTTGGAGGGTGGCAGTGGCCCTTTAAAGTCCACGCCGAGATGCTCGAAAAGCCGAGTAGCTTTACAACGTGGTCTTGGGGGGAGGGGGGCAAAAGAATCGGGGTTTACACTCCGCACAGACCTGAGAAGCCTCGGTCATGTCCCTGTCGGTGTACAGCAGATTTTGGGACTTAACGAAATAGTACAACCGGGTGACGCCCGGATAGCAGAGGGACTCATGCAATGCCTGCAACCTGTCGTTATGCATAGATGTGCAGGTGCGAGAGGGAGGATTGGGGGAGTCAAACTTCCCGGGGCGGTACTGGATATCATAGCTGTAGGTTGCCAGCTCAACTCTCCAGCGCAGGATCTTGTTGTTCTTTATCTTGCTCTTGTGGGTAGTGTCAAACATTAATGCCACGGCCCACTGGTCCATGAGGAGCGTGAATCTCCTGCCGGGCAAGTAGTAGCACCAGTGGCAGACACCTTCCACAATCGGCTGGGCCTCCTTTTCAATGGCAGGGTGCCCTCGCTTGGAGCTGTGGAGGGTCCTGGAGAAGAAGGCGATGGGTCACCCCCCTTGGGTGAGGGTAGCAGCGAGGACCACGTGGGAGATATCGCTCTCCACCTGGAAGGGGGAGTCCTCATCCACAGCCTGCATCGTGGCATCCGTGATGTCTTGCCTAATGCGGGTGAAGGCTGCCTGCGACTCAGGTGGGAGGGGAAAAGTTGTGGCCTGGGCCAGAGGGCGGACCTTGTCTAAGAAGTGAAGGACCCACTGCGAGTATTAAGACAATAGGCCCAGGCACCTGCAGAGGGCCTTTAGCGTGGGGGGAGGGGTAACTCCATTATTGGGCACATCCTTTCTGGATCTGGGCTGACAACTCCATGGGCCACGATGTACCCCAGGATGGCAAGGCGGGTGTTGCTGAACACACACTTCTTGTTGTAAGTGAGGTTCAGCTCTGCGGCCATCTGGAGGAATTTTTCCAGGCTAGCATCATGGTCCTGCTGGTCACGGCCGCAGATAATGATGTTATCCAGATACAGGAACGTCGCCTTCAGCTTGTACCGATCTACCATGGGATCCATCTCCTGCTGGAAGACGGAAATCCCATTTGTGACCCCAAAAAGAACCCAACGGAACTGGTACAGGTACCCGTCCGCCTCAAAGGGGGTGTTGGGCTTGTCCTTCGGGTGGTTAGGAATTTGGCGATTCGCTGACTTCAGGTCAATCATGGAGAAAACCCAGTAGTAACCGATCTCATTGACCATGTTGGCGATCCTCACCAGGGGGTAGGCATCTGATTAATGGTCTGGCTGCAATCCATGACCATCCTTGGCTTACTTCCCCTTTTGACCACCAGGACTTGGGCTCTCCAAGGGCTGTTACTGGGCTCTATAATGCCTTCTGCCATGAAGAAGTCCCTGTCTGCAGCACAATATCGCCTACCTCTGACGGCGATCAGCTTGCAGCCTAGCGAAAATGTGGAAAGAGCGTCGGTGGGGTGATGCGCAGTGTACAGAGGCCGCAGAATGGCCAGGGCTGGTAGGTTGACATGCTGTGCAATGTGAGTGGAGGTTGGGGGTCCCCTGAAGGCAAGGGTGACACTGGAGGAGTGGTGCGCAGAGTTTGGGCATGATCAGGAGCATGAACACCAAGTCTGCCATCCCACCTTTATAATTGACCGAGCAGCACCCGAGGGTACCAGTGACTTGGTGGCGAGGGCGATCGAGCAGGTGGTGGGGTGGAACTTTAACCCTAGGGTGTGATCCACACTCTGGTGAATGAAGCTCTCTGTGCTGCCACTGTCCAACAGGCACTTTGTTACTGCCTGTTGACTTGCACATCCATCATCGAGCACCCGAGATCATGGGAAATGTCCCTGGTTAGCGTGGTGGTGACCAGGACCATCTCTGAGTCAGCGTCGTCACTATCTGAAGGGATGGAGAGCGTTGATAGGGCAGCCTGATCATTGCCCATGTTGACCACGTCAACATCAGTCGTCAGGTGCAGCATGCAGTATCCAATGGCCTCCTGAGGCATGGGAAGCGTCGGTAGCACGGCCTGGTCATCGCCCATGATGCAGTCAGTCGCTGGGTGCAGCATGCGGTAGCTGATGGCACCCAGAGGTGTGGGGAGCATCGGTAGGGAGGCCTGGTCATCGCCTGTGTTGATCACATCATTCTCAATGTCGTCAGGGGCCCTTCGTGTTGGGCGCTGCCTGGCCAAAGATGGTGGCAGCACATGGGGAGATGCTGCGTGGCTGGCCTCCTTCCCCAGCCATGTCTGCTGAGTCGGGGGATGTGAGGTCACACCGTCAGCCAGAAATGACGTCACTGTAGTCCTCGGCGAGGGCTGGAGCAGATGCTTGGGGCACACAGCGACAGTTGCTGGATGTTGCGCGGTCGAAGTCAGAGAAGGCGGAAGTTGTCGCGGGGACAATGGCGCCACCCGGCACATGCATGTGGGGGGATCCATGGGGTAGGTAGGGAGGTACTAGAGGGCCGCTGAGCTGCCGGCAGGTTTAGAGAGGCACACTTTTGTAAAGTGGCCTTTCTTGTTGCATCGGGAACAATACTGGTCCCTAGCTGGGCAGTTTTGGCACGATCGTCGATCTGACCTACAGCAAGACCCACAGTAGTTACAGGGGCACTGGGCACCTGCTGCAGCGACATTCTTCTCCCCAGCTCGGCCTGAGGCTGCAGTGTGAGGGCCATGAGGGAGCCTGGGGGAACCAGGAATTGAAGGCTTCGACGTGCAGGACTGCTGCTTCCAGGGTTTGGACCACTTCCACAGTCCTGGTTAGGGCATAGATGTTGTCTTACAGCAGCTTCTGCCGGATAGCCCTCAAGCGTAGTCCCTGGATGAAGGCATCCCAGATCAGCCTCTCGACCTCCTCTACACCTACCCCGGGTTCAGCCAGACAGAGTCGGGCCAACTCTCGCAAGTGTCCCAGATAAGACCCAGCCATCTCCCTGTGTTGCTGGGCTAGGGTGTTGAGGAGGTACCTTGCACAGACCACATTCATGGGGGGCTTGTACAAGTTCTCAAGAGTGTCCATTGTGCTCTTGTACGTGGAGCAGCCTTTGGTTACCCGGAAGGTGCGGGGGCCCAACCTCTTTCGATCAGAGTCCAGGATGTCGTCCTCGTGTGCCTCGATGATTGCCTCAACTGCATGCTGCCAGATCTCGAAGCGTGTCTGGGCTTCTGGGTGGCCTGGGTCGACCTCGAGGCTCCCTGTGTTCAGGAATTTTTTTCCATGGCAGCCATGAGAATATTTTGTGGATTAAATTGTGGTGCGCTGTTAGACAGAATCAGACACACATAAGGTGAACAACAGGCTTTAATCCACTAAAACCTCCACAGAGCCAGGCTGGCTGTGGCTGCAGCAACTCAGTGTGGGGCCTCTGGTGGCTGGCGCAGGCTTAGATCCCAGAGGGTGATTGACACCCGACTGGGTGGAGTTTGATGCATTCAGGCTGACTGATCGGCAGCCAGCCAGGTGTTGTCCTGTCCCCTTACACTCCTGCAGGTACAGAGGTTGCCCCTGCAGTAGTTCGGTGGTGTACCTCCACAGTCGCTCAAAATCTTCGTCAGTCACATTTCCACCACTGATGTTAGGCTCACTGGCCTGTCATTCCCCAGCTGTCCTTGCAGCCTTTCTTAATTAAAGGCACAACCTTAGCCAGCCTCCAGTCTTCTGGTACCTCATCCCTGGTTTTGTAAGGTACAAAATGCAATTTTTTCTGTGACTGGACATCTGAAAATGCCATGAAAACTGTTCAAGGACAAAAAAAATTCCAATTGATCAGTCTGGCCTGCCCTGTTTTCTCCTTACAGAACCTGTGCACACCATCAACCCTGTTCTGCTCGGCTCCATTCCCCACAACCAGCCATCAGCTATTCATTCCCCGCGAGGGGTTATTTATCCCAAATTAGGAAAATGAAACTCCTTTCAGTCATCCAAATCTGAGCAAGTGAGTTCCAGGAGATAATAGATACCTTTTGGCCCATCTTTGAAGGAGTTGCTTGTGATTCATCTCATGCCTTTTTTCAACCACTTCAAACTCTCTTGCAAAATTAATTACAGAATATGCTTTCACCTTCCCTCCTGTGGAGAATTGCAGATTCTGGTAACATGGTAAGTGAAAGCTCACTCACTAAATGCTCTTCACCTCCCCTCTCAGTCCTCAGTCAGGGATTTAAAAATCTATAGTTATTGACCCACCCGCCAGAGGGAATAACTATTCTCCGCCTGCCCTGTCAAAAGCTCTCACCACCTCGTAAACCTTGGCTGGGTCAATTTTTTTTGTGCTTCTAAGCTCTTAGCCCTGTTGGTTCTGAAGACGCAGGGAGAATCATCTGCTGCTCTCCACCATCTTACTTTAAGCAGACAATGTTGGCCACACACAGGACCATTCAGTCGACCTGCTTCCATTTTAATGATCATCCATTTTACACACTGATGTACTTTGAAGCCCTCATTTAAAAGGCACTAGCCCACCCAACACAAAAAATTTGAGGTTTAGCAGCAACAAGAAAAATACTAAATGTTGAATTACTGCAGTAGAAATATATTATGAGAGAAAAATCTATGTAATCTAGAGAACGTTTAACCTGCCTCAAAACAGATGAAAGCATTTTATTCTGTCCTTGGACAGAAATATATAGCAGTTAGAAAATATTTTTTTCTCTATAAACCAAGGAGATCTTGAGTGGCAAAGCAATTACTCACTTGGGCGACAAGACAGATAATCTGCAATCTCTCAGAACAATGTAACTGCAAGAAATTCACCAGGAGTTGAGTGACAACCCAGTGTTACACTTGGAGAACTGTAATGTGCACAAGATGGAAGTACGGGGTGTTACATTGCATCTCATAGGCAAAATTAAATACCAGTAATCAAATCTCACGAGTCATCTTCAGAAACATTTTTAGTCATTAATTACATTATAATTTGTGCTGTCACAGGGAATGAACAGAAAAAAAAATGATTTCCTATCACAAACTCAACATTAGCAAAATGTTTAACAAATGCAGTCATGAAATATAATGAATGCCCCAATGATTCAGATTTTCTTTTACTCCTGTAAATTTTCAGTAATTTGGTAAATAATAAATTTCCAAAAATAACACTGAACAGCAAAAAAAAACAATTCATCTTCCCCACTGGACCATAAAGGTTGTACTCTCAACATTAATTTAATTATCCACTCAACAATATGATCCTCTCACATTGATTTCCAAAATTGTAATAAAATTCACTCTGATTGTGAGTGCATTTCTTGGAAATATTCATTTTATTAGTGCAGTTATTTAATTTGCAGCAAGTTCACCCTGATGAGCTGACCGATATTTATCCTTCATTTAAAATCAGGTTATTATTTGGTAATTTATTGCTAGCTGATCACCAATTGGAAGTCACATTTCCTCCATTAGGTTTGGCCTTTCAGTCTACACCTTGAAAACATTTCACTAAGTGGAAGGTCCTTAGGAATGTCCCGAGTTCGTGACATGCACTGAATTAGCAGCAATATATTGGACAGAATGGTTACATCATCATTAATGACAATAAGATCAAGGAAAATAATGTGTCTTCTGGAGCTGACAATGTCTCTTTAGTCCCATGTATGAAAATGGTGGACCAGTAGAAGAGGATAACCGTGACTGGGTTAAGGAGAATCCATGGAAGGAAGTCCTAATTGGATTTTTTTTTCATTGTTCTGTGATTATGCTCCTGTTCTTTATGTGACTGCGTGAATGTGAGAGTTGCACAAAGACTGCAGATGTTGTAATTATGAGCAGACCAAGAATTGCTGGACGATCTCAGAAGGTCAGACTGCATCCGTGGGTAGAAATATTCTGTCAACATTTCAAGTCTGAAGATATGCATGAGACCTGTATGTTAGAGTTCACCTGCTAGACTCCTCACTCACAGAAGATCCTTTTTTTTTCCCCAAACTTTATTGAAAAATTATTGGTAAACATACAAAATACACTTAAAATTTTTTATATGAAAATAGAGAAAAAAGAGAACCCCCCCCCACCTCTTCAGCCAGCTCTCTTGAGAGCCAAAGAAATATGAAAACTAAAAATAAATCAAAGTACCTCTAAATGCATATATTCCAAATATAATGACCACTTATTAACAAAGAATAATTATCATGCAAAAAAGTAATTTTATCCATAACAATACAAGCTTTCATTTCATTATGCCATCACATTATACTAATCACTTTCTTATCCTTCCATGTATTTGCTATACATTTGAGTTATGGACAATGCTAAATATACAAATGTGATTTGAAATTTATCCAACCCCAATCCCTTTAAAGGAATCACATAACCCAATTTAAAAAAATAGATGGATCTAATGGTAACTTAATCTTATACAATTTTTCCAAAATTGACTCAATTTCTTCCCAAAATGGTTATACATACAAGACCAAACAGCATGCAAAAAAGTTCCAACACACATACCACATCTAAAACATGAATCTAAATTACTAAAGCCATATTTTTTCAATTTCTTAGGAGTTAAATATAACTGATGCAAAAAATTATAATTAACCATTCCATATCTTGCATTTGTCAATCTAGTAACACTATCAAAACACATATCCATCCAGTAATCTTAAGGAAAAACTAAAGTTAAATCATTTTCCCATTTAAACTTAGATTTCTCCCATTCCGACTTATCCATATCATCTTGTAATAGAAGCATAGAAACGTAGAAGATAGGAGCAGGAGTAGGTCATTCGACCCTTCGAACCTGCTCCGCCATTCAACGAGATCATGGCTGATCTTAAAGTTCAGTACCCCGTCCCCGCCTTCTCTCTGTAACCTTTAATACCCTTATACTGAAGAAATATATCTAATTCCCTCTTAAATATATTTAATGAACCTGCCTCTACTGCCCTCTGTGGCAATGAATTCCACAGATTCACCACCCTCTGGGTCAAGAAATTCCTCCTCATCTCGGTCCTAAATGGTTTGCCTATTATCCTCAAACCATGGCCCCGGGTTCTGGATTTTCCCATCATTGGAAACATCCCATCTGCATCCATTCTGTCCAATCCTGCCAGAATTTTATACATCTCTATGAGATCCCCTCTCAATCTTCTAAACTCCAGGGAGTACAATCCCAATTTGCGCAATCTTTCCTCATAAGTCATTCCTGCCATTCCAGGTATCAGCCTGGTGAATCGCCTCTGCACTCCCTCCATTGCAAGAACATCCTTCCTTAGATAAGGTGACCAAAACTGCACACAATACTCTAGGTGTGGTCTCACCAAGGCCCTGTACAGCTGCAGTAAGGTATCCTTGTTCCTATACTCAAACCCTCTTGATATGAAGGCCAACATACCAGTTGCCTTTTTAAACCGCCTGCTGTACCTGCATGCTCACCTTCAGAGACTGATGTACAAGTACCCCTAGGTCTCTGCACTTCCCCATCTCTTCCCAACAGAAATACAACAAATACACAACAGAAATATAACCTTTAAGGCATAGAAGAAATCAAAAACTCAAACTCTGACAATACAGGTAAAACCATCTCTCTACCATACATTTTTTTTAACCAGTGACCGAAGTTGATAATAAACAAATAAAGAGGCTTCAGCAATATCAAAATGCTCCTTCAACTGAGTAAAAGAAAGAAAATGACTTTCTACAAAACAATCCTGCAATATTTTTATACCCTTAAAATCCCAATTCTTTAAATGACTATTAAATAATGAAAAAGGAATAAGCTGATTATTATATAATGGCATTAAAATAGATAATTTACCTTTTGATCCTATAGTCTTATTCTTTTTGTCCATAACATCAATAAATGTTTTAATATTGGCACATTATACTCCCCATAATAAATCTATATTCCAACAAAATATAAATTGATGTACTGCAGTTTCAGAAATACATGCTTTACCCCTATAACTTTAGCCCAACTTGGAGATTGATCCAAATTGATCAAACCACTAATAAATTTAAGTTGGGCTGCCTCATAATTCTGAAAATGAAGTAATTGCAATCCACCTAATGTGTACTTCCAAGCAAGCTTATTTAATGCTACCCTTGGTAATTTAACTTTCCATAAATACCCTAGTAGCTTTATTTAAATCCTGGAAAAAGTTCCTTGAAAGAAAACACTGTATTGATTAAAACAAATATTGAATACATGGAAAAATATTCATTTTAATACAATTAGCCCGACCAATTAGAGTTAACGGAAGGTCTTTCCACTTAAGAAAGTCTGCTTTCATCTTTTTCAACACAGGAACATAATTTAATACATATAAAGATTGATTCTCAAAATTAAATATTTAGGAATAATTGTGAATACTATCTGTCCATTTCAAATCAATAACATTTTTATAAACTGAATAATCTCCTTCACCTACCAGTAAAATTTCACTTTTATCCCAATTAATGATCCATACTGTAATAAACATTCCCGTAAATGAGGCAAAGATTGTTCCAGATTTGATAAGTATATCAAAACATCATCTGCAATTAAATTAATCTTGTACTCTTCATCCAAAACTCTCATCCCTTGTATCTGCTCATTTTGCCATATTAATTGAGCTAACAGTTCAATGACTAATGCAAATAGGGCTAGTGACAATGGACAACCCTGTCGAGTAGAACATGTTAATTTAAATGACGACAAAATCTGTCCATTTGTCACCACCCTAGCAGTTGGGCTTGTATATAAAAAAGGGCCAAATTTAAACTTTTCCAAGACCTTAAATAAAAAATTCCATTTGACCTTATCAAAAGCTTTTTCCACATCAAGTGCAACCACAATTGGATGGTTGGAGAAGATCCCTGCTTGCAGCACTAGGTATAATGTGGCAAATAAACATAAATGCAGTCTCTCCAGCTGTGGCAAGAAAGGACATTGGGTGAGGGTTTGATGCGCGAGGGTAAGCCCCGGGTAATCTACAGCCTGCACCATTCTTGAATCAGATTCCAGCCCCAAGCCATCTGCCCTGAATTCACCCAAGCCCACTTGCTGCGCTGCACGCCGATGGAGGGTGGCAGTAGGAAATGGCGCAAAAAGGCTCATCGGCCATCTTGCCGCAACTCAAATCTTTCATCGCCATGAGGTCACTCAGGGCAGCGGGAGCCTCTCGAGGGAGGAGTATGGAGTCTCCAGGGTCCTAGCCCGAATGGTCCTAGATCAGGACAGATCTCACCAGCTCAGCAACTCCATAGTGACTGTGAAGGTAAACAGACATTCCATTAAATGCCTAATCGACACAGGCTTTATGAAAGCTTTATAGACTCACAGACTGTGCAAAAGTACAACCTAAAGATGTATCCTTCTAATTACAGCATATTCCTTGCATCTCATTCACATTCTACACGTGTTCAACAACATTGTATAGTACACCTGTCATATGAAGGGGGGAAATTCTGTAAGATTTGCCTGTATGTACTTGATGAATTGTGAGCTCCAGTGTTATTGGGTCTGCACTTCCTGTGTCACCTTAAAAGCAGGACCCTGGATCTGGTCCCCTCTCTCCTCTCCCCCCCCCCCCCACCCCCAATGGTAATGGTTCGGAACGGAGGGCCCCTAAAATCAGAACCCACATGCAGCCTCTCCACACTAAATATCGACCACCCACCTCTTTTCCCCAAATCTGTCCTCAGACTGCAATCCTATTGCTACCAAGAGCAGGAGGTACAGCACAGCAGACTGAGATTTCATAAAGTTGGAGATACAACATCTGCTCGATGAAGGTATCATCGAACCTAGCACCAGCCCGTGGAGAACGCAAGTGGTGGTGGTAAAAGGGGAAAATAAGTCCAGGCTAGTAATTGACTATTGCCAAACTATTAATCAGTACACACTCCTGGACGTTTACCCCCTCCCTTGAATTTATTATGCAGTATCGTGTCTTTTCGACCATTGACCTGAAAGCTGCTTATCACCAGCTGCAAATCTGTTCCGAGGTCCATCCATATATGGCATTTGAGGCTAATGGTCATCTCTATCAATTCAGGAGGGTCCCTTTCAGTATTACTAATGGGATTTCTATCTTCCTAGAGGCAGATGGACAGAACATTGGATGATTATGGGTTAAAGGCTACCTTCTCCTACCTCGATAACTTTACCATCTGTGGCCATACCCTGGAAGACCATGACACCAACCCACAGAGTTTTCTCCATGCGACAAAAGCCCTGAACCTCACTTATAACTCTGACAGGTGCTTGTTCAGGACTAAACATCTGGCTATCCTTGGCTATGTGGTGGAGAATGACATCACTGGCCCCAACACCAATAGGATGTGCTCCCCATTCCCAGGACCACAAAGGCTTTGATGAGATGCCTTGGGTTTTTCCCCTCATATTATCCCCAGTGACCCCTCAATATACTGATAAGGTTCACCCTTTCTTAAAAGCCACTAATTTCCCCCTCACAGCTGAAGCTCAAACTGCTTTTAACTACCTCTGGAACCACATTTTGAAAATATACCTTTCCAAGTGGAAAGCGACACTTCGGACATAGCCCTGCCACTACCCTTAACCAGATGGGCAGGCTGGTTGCATTTTTTTTCCTCAGATATTGCAAGGCCATGAGCTCCAGAACCCATCAATGGAAAAGGAGGCTCAAGCCATTGTAGAACCCATAAGACACTGAAGACACTACCTGGCTGGTAGGAAATTCACACTTCTCACTGACCAGCGCTCGGTCGCATTCATGTTCAATAATGTCAAGAGGTGCAAAAAAAATAAAATAAAATTGCTAGGTGGAGGATCGAGCTCTCCATCTACAGTTATGACATTGCCCTTAATGACCCTCCAGATGCCTTTTCCAGAGGAAGCTGTGCATCTGCACACATCAGCCAACTGTGGTCTCTGCATAATGAGCTCTGCCATCCAGGGGTTACCCCACATGGCTCATTTTGTCAAGGTGCGCAATCTGCCCTACTCCATGGAAGACATCAGGGAAATGATCAGGTCTTGCCAGATCTGCTCAGTATAAGCCACACTTCTACCGCCCAGCAAAGGTGCATCTGATTAAGTCATCCAGGCCTTTCAAATGGATCAGTGTCGATTTTAAGCTCCCCTCCACGAACGGGAACACTTTCTGCTCTGTCATTGACGAGTATTCCTGCTTCCTATTCCATGTCTAGACACGTCCACTTCGTCTGGCTTAAAGGCCCTATACTCCATTTTCACCCTGTTCGGTTATCCCAGCTATATTCATACGACTGTGACACTAGCTCAAGGCCTTCACTTTGAGATAAAGCACTTTGAGGGAATGTGAAAGGCACTAATTAAATGCATGTTTCTCTCCTTGAAAGAATCACTATGAATTCTGATACCTTCAGGGATTTGCAACTTCTATCTTATTTCCCATTTACACACAGGAATGTTGTTTAATCAATCGTAGAATACAGCTTCTATTCCTTACATTTACAATGCTGTGCCAGGGTGCAGTTGAATAAAAGGATGCATAAGAAATAGATAAGATTACTAAAAATGCCTTGAAACTGAAACTCTTGCACACAAAGGTGTCCATTACAGAACAAGGACCAGCATTGCCAATTAAACCTTCATCTTCATCATCTCAGTTTCCTGCTATATTGTGTAAAAGAATCTTATTCATTATGTGAGGAGTGAAACTGCCAACTCATACAGGGCTAACCCTTTGGTTTTAATGACAGTGGCCAAAGACAGGACTGTTAATTGGAAGCTGAAACACAGTCTATTGCTGATACATGACAGAGGACTCTCCCCTGTGGTACAAAGTATTTAATTTTAAAAGATCTCTATAAAGACAGCAGTAGCTCTTCAAGCTGTTCAATGTACATAACGAGAGAGTTTTAGACTAGAGTAAAATCAACAGCAGTGTTATAGCCATGGTTGGAGTTGCTTAGTTATACTGATGAAACCCTATCTGGAAAGAAATTTCAAGCTACTGGAGAAGAAAGCAATCATTATACATAGATCTGTGGTGTGTTTCGAGGTCATACAATGGTCTTGGAAAGCATCTTATGCAATTGGGATCAACTTCAAACAGGAAATTGGGTTTATTTATGGTAGTCTTCCAACCCTTTTACTTTGTGAATAAAGTCACAAGAACAGGGATATCCCATAATACTTAATGCACACTATTATACTTCTGGGGTTATTTCTGACATTATTTTGATTAGAAGAGTTCTAATTAACAACCAACCATCAACCATACATAAACCAAGAGTGAAATAGATTATCTGCTCATCATAATAAGGCAGTTTGAAGAAGAGTGTGAAAATTTTATGCCATACTGTATTTCCTGTATGGCAAATTTTCAAAAATATTTATTTGGCTGTAAAGTACTCCAGGACTTTACAAAGTGCAAGAGAAATGCTTTTTTTTTAATATATGCACAAATATGACTCAGGATCAAGCCAAGTCAACTCCATGGCTGTTAGAGTTACAATCGACTCTGCTTCAATATTTCTCAGGCAATCCATTCCAGTTCACAAAAGCTCATTGTGCAAAGAAAAATTCTGCTTATTGCATAGCTGGTTCCTTTGCCAATTACATCACCCTGTGCTGTTTAGTTACTGGCCCACCCGCCAATGGAAATAGTTTCTTCTTATTTACTCAATCATATTTGGATACATTTCTGGAATCTTCCCTGAACTTCAGGGCCAAAATTTAAAAATTGGACACAAATTAACCCTGGGCCTCTGCAATGAATGCATCAATCATATTATTAGAGTTTAAAAGCAAATAGCTGCATCCATCCACCAAGTGCTTGGAAAATTAAACTACGATGAAAATGAATGAGCCAACACTAGTTTTATCAGAAAATTAATCAGTCTGATCCCTGCCAAGATGCTTTGATTTTTTGGAAATACTTCCTTTAAAAATTAAAGGATTGACTGATTTCCTTTTCAAAAGGCATTGCTGCCATGCATCCAGACTCCAAATTAGATGCCTTTTGCAAACCCAGCACACTTCAAAACCAGCCCTGTGGAAATGGAGCGGTTTTTGATTTATTAATTATCTGGGACCATATTCAGCTCTGTGCTCAGATTCCATTTCAAGTCTCAGAACTCCGCATGTCATATGCAGCACTTTATATAAAATGAACTGGAATTTCCTTCCAGCTCATCACAGAACTGCTTAATAGGCTCCCAAAAATAAATGCGAGTTCAGTGGTTCTGGCCTTTCTAATCTGATCTGACTTTGTGTTTTTTCAGACAATGATGTGTCAATCTTTGGAAATCTATTCCACAACAATCTAATTTTTACCTACCTTACACTCCAAACCTTTTTCTTACATCCATATGCCTATCTAAGAGCCTTTTGAATGTCCCCATTGTACCAGGCTCCACCATCACCCCAGACAGTGTATTCTAGGCATCCACCACTCTGACTAAAATTTTCAACCGACACGTCCCCTGAACTTTCCTCTGCTCAACTTAAACAGATGTCCTCTGGTATTGCTACTGTCACCCTAGGAATAAGGTGCCAGCTGTTTACCCTGGCTTTGCCCTCATAATCTACTCAATCTGGGTAGGTACTTTACAATTTCATTCATAAATCACAAAGCTCCAACTTTAAGACTTTTCTGATGAATTCACATAGCCATAGAAAGTTTCTCCAAATCTATTTTATGGAATCCTTTGAATAAGGAGTCATATAAACAGAAACAAATCCTCAGATTACCAAGCCAACCATCAAGCATCCATCCACACTAATCGTACTCTAATCCCATTCTACCCGCATTGCCATGAACTCTCTCCAATTTCTACCTCTACATTCTTCGAGCAGTTTAGGAAAATGGCGGCACTGCTGGAGCCACTGAAATGGCAGTGCCGCCACTGATGTGGACCTGCGGAGATCGAGGAGCTCCCGTGGGGCTCAACTGCCCAGTCAACTACCGTCATATCCGCACAGGCTTTGAACGGCCCATTAAAGGAGTCAACCATAGTTTCATACAAAATCCCACAACTGCAGGGTCTGCCCCAAAGATGACAGTGCCTCATTGGCAGCAGCCATGAGAGGGTGCAGACTACACAGAAGTGGAGGACTGGCACAAGGAACCAGAAAACAGGACATCCTGTGATGGTATGGAATCCTATCACCTTTTTTTTTAAATATATTTTTTTTAATATATATTTTATTTTTTATTTTATTTTTATTTTTTTTTACATTTATATATTTTTATATATATTTATATTCTTCTTTGGCTTGGCTTCGCGGACAAAGATTTATGGAGGGGGTAAATGTCCACGTCAGCTGCAGGCTCGTTTGTGGCTGACAAATCCGATGCGGGACAGGCAGACACGGTTGCAGGGGAAAATTGGTTGGTTGGGGTTGGGTGTTGGGTTTTTCCTCCTTTGCCCTTTGTCAGTGAGGTGGGCTCTGTGGTCTTCTTCAAAGGAGGTTGCTGCCCGCCGAACTGTGAGGCGCCAAGATGCACGGTTGGAGGCGAGATCAGCCCACTGGCGGTGGTCAATGTGGCAGGCACCAAGAGATTTCTTTAGGCAGTCCTTGTACCTTTTCTTTGGTGCATTTCTGTCACAGTGGCCAGTGGAAAGCTCGCCATATAACACGATCTTGGGAAGGCGATGGTCCTCCATTCTGGAGACGTGACCCACCCAGCGCAGCTGGATCTTCAGCAGCGTGGACTCGATGCTGTCGACCTCTGCCATCTCGAGTACTTCGACGTTAGGGATGAAAGCGCTCCAATGAATGTTGAGGATGGAGCTGAGAGCCATAGCCCCACCTACTGGCAGGTCATAAAGGGCTGCTCCTAACTAGACCCAGGTCAGTCGGAACTAGTCAACCTCCATGTACTACGCTCCAGTCTTTTGTTAATAAAGCCTTGGTTTGACTCAACATGTCTGAGTCATTTGACGCCCTACACATCCCCTGTCTGAAAAGGAGAAGCAGAGGAGATAGCCCACAGGACCAGTGAGGAGTTCTGTGCCTGAAAGAATCATGCTTGCGGCAGACTGCTGGCGACTCGAGGCAAGAAACACATGGAGGATATGTGCTGCTGGAGGCTAGCTCAAAACTGGCTGAAGGGGTACCAGGTATTGGAACTGGGATGTGAGGGGGTGCCGAAAGGTTCCTGACCATGTTGGAAGTTCAGATCTGGAGCTTGTGTTACAAATGGTTTGGACCGACTCCATGGCTATGGAAGTTACAGAAGCGCTGGAGGTGAATTCATGGACACTTGGGGACTCTGGGGGACTTTTGCTTCTCATTTTCTTTATCTGCAAGAATCACTTCAGGCAATGTCTGCAGATGGCAAATCTGTCTGCCTTACAGCAGGCAAAAGCAATTTCAAATTACGTGACACTGATTTATTACAATGACAAGTGGGCAATATCAGCCCACTGGCGGTGGTCAATGTAGCAGGCACCAAGAGATTTCTTTAGGCAATCCTTGTACCTCTTCTTTGGTATACCTCTGACACAATGGCCAGTGGAGAACTCACCATATAACACGATCTTGGGAAGGCGATGGTCCTCGATTCTGGAGACGTGACCTAACCAGCGCAGTTGGATCTTCAACAGCGTGGATTCGATGGTGTCGGCCTCTGCCATCTCGAGTACTTCGATGTTAGGGATGAAGTCGCTCCAATGAGTGTTGAGGATGGAGCGGAGACAATGCTGGTGGAAGCATTCTAGGAGCCGTAGGTGATGTCGGTAGAGGACCTCTGATTCGGAGGCGAACAGGAGTGTGGATATGAAAACAGCTCTGTATACACTTATCTTTGTGAGGTTTTTCCAAACTCTTGTGTAGTCTTCCAAAGGCACTATTTGCCTTGGCGAGTCTGTTGTCTATCTCGTTGTCGATCCTTGCATCTGATGAAATGGTGCAGCCGAGATAGGTAAACTGGTTGACCGTCTTGAGTCTTGTGTGCCCGATGGAAATGTGGGGGGGCTGGAAGTCATGGTGGGGAGCGGGCTGATTGAGGACCTCAGTTTTCTTCAGGCTGACATCCAGGCCAAACATTTTGGAAGTTTCCGCAAAACAAGGCGCCAGGGGCTGAAGGCGCCAGGGGCTGAAGGCGCCAGGGGCTGAAGGCGCCAGGGGCTGAAGGCGCCAGGGGCTGAAGGCGCCAGGGGCTGAAGGCGCCAGGGGCTGAAGGCGCCAGGGGCTGAAGGCGCCAGGGGCTGAAGGCGCCAGGGGCTGAAGGCGCCAGGGGCTGAAGGCGCCAGGGGCTGAAGGCGCCAGGGGCTGAAGGCGCCAGGGGCTGAAGGCGCCAGGGGCTGAAGGCGCCAGGGGCTGAAGGCGCCAGGGGCTGAAGGCGCCAGGGGCTGAAGGCGCCAGGGGCTGAAGGCGCCAGGGGCTGAAGGCGCCAGGGGCTGAAGGCGCCAGGGGCTGAAGGCGCCAGGGGCTGAAGGCGCCAGGGGCTGAAGGCGCCAGGGGCTGAAGGCGCCAGGGGCTGAAGGCGCCAGGGGCTGAAGGCGCCAGGGGCTGAAGGCGCCAGGGGCTGAAGGCGCCAGGGGCTGAAGGCGCCAGGGGCTGAAGGCGCCAGGGGCTGAAGGCGCCAGGGGCTGAAGGCGCCAGGGGCTGAAGGCGCCAGGGGCTGAAGGCGCCAGGGGCTGAAGGCGCCAGGGGCTGAAGGCGCCAGGGGCTGAAGGCGCCAGGGGCTGAAGGCGCCAGGGGCTGAAGGCGCCAGGGGCTGAAGGCGCCAGGGGCTGAAGGCGCCAGGGGCTGAAGGCGCCAGGGGCTGAAGGCGCCAGGGGCTGAAGGCGCCAGGGGCTGAAGGCGCCAGGGGCTGAAGGCGCCAGGGGCTGAAGGCGCCAGGGGCTGAAGGCGCCAGGGGCTGAAGGCGCCAGGGGCTGAAGGCGCCAGGGGCTGAAGGCGCCAGGGGCTGAAGGCGCCAGGGGCTGAAGGCGCCAGGGGCTGAAGGCGCCAGGGGCTGAAGGCGCCAGGGGCTGAAGGCGCCAGGGGCTGAAGGCGCCAGGGGCTGAAGGCGCCAGGGGCTGAAGGCGCCAGGGGCTGAAGGCGCCAGGGGCTGAAGGCGCCAGGGGCTGAAGGCGCCAGGGGCTGAAGGCGCCAGGGGCTGAAGGCGCCAGGGGCTGAAGGCGCCAGGGGCTGAAGGCGCCAGGGGCTGAAGGCGCCAGGGGCTGAAGGCGCCAGGGGCTGAAGGCGCCAGGGGCTGAAGGCGCCAGGGGCTGAAGGCGCCAGGGGCTGAAGGCGCCAGGGGCTGAAGGCGCCAGGGGCTGAAGGCGCCAGGGGCTGAAGGCGCCAGGGGCTGAAGGCGCCAGGGGCTGAAGGCGCCAGGGGCTGAAGGCGCCAGGGGCTGAAGGCGCCAGGGGCTGAAGGCGCCAGGGGCTGAAGGCGCCAGGGGCTGAAGGCGCCAGGGGCTGAAGGCGCCAGGGGCTGAAGGCGCCAGGGGCTGAAGGCGCCAGGGGCTGAAGGCGCCAGGGGCTGAAGGCGCCAGGGGCTGAAGGCGCCAGGGGCTGAAGGCGCCAGGGGCTGAAGGCGCCAGGGGCTGAAGGCGCCAGGGGCTGAAGGCGCCAGGGGCTGAAGGCGCCAGGGGCTGAAGGCGCCAGGGGCTGAAGGCGCCAGGGGCTGAAGGCGCCAGGGGCTGAAGGCGCCAGGGGCTGAAGGCGCCAGGGGCTGAAGGCGCCAGGGGCTGAAGGCGCCAGGGGCTGAAGGCGCCAGGGGCTGAAGGCGCCAGGGGCTGAAGGCGCCAGGGGCTGAAGGCGCCAGGGGCTGAAGGCGCCAGGGGCTGAAGGCGCCAGGGGCTGAAGGCGCCAGGGGCTGAAGGCGCCAGGGGCTGAAGGCGCCAGGGGCTGAAGGCGCCAGGGGCTGAAGGCGCCAGGGGCTGAAGGCGCCAGGGGCTGAAGGCGCCAGGGGCTGAAGGCGCCAGGGGCTGAAGGCGCCAGGGGCTGAAGGCGCCAGGGGCTGAAGGCGCCAGGGGCTGAAGGCGCCAGGGGCTGAAGGCGCCAGGGGCTGAAGGCGCCAGGGGCTGAAGGCGCCAGGGGCTGAAGGCGCCAGGGGCTGAAGGCGCCAGGGGCTGAAGGCGCCAGGGGCTGAAGGCGCCAGGGGCTGAAGGCGCCAGGGGCTGAAGGCGCCAGGGGCTGAAGGCGCCAGGGGCTGAAGGCGCCAGGGGCTGAAGGCGCCAGGGGCTGAAGGCGCCAGGGGCTGAAGGCGCCAGGGGCTGAAGGCGCCAGGGGCTGAAGGCGCCAGGGGCTGAAGGCGCCAGGGGCTGAAGGCGCCAGGGGCTGAAGGCGCCAGGGGCTGAAGGCGCCAGGGGCTGAAGGCGCCAGGGGCTGAAGGCGCCAGGGGCTGAAGGCGCCAGGGGCTGAAGGCGCCAGGGGCTGAAGGCGCCAGGGGCTGAAGGCGCCAGGGGCTGAAGGCGCCAGGGGCTGAAGGCGCCAGGGGCTGAAGGCGCCAGGGGCTGAAGGCGCCAGGGGCTGAAGGCGCCAGGGGCTGAAGGCGCCAGGGGCTGAAGGCGCCAGGGGCTGAAGGCGCCAGGGGCTGAAGGCGCCAGGGGCTGAAGGCGCCAGGGGCTGAAGGCGCCAGGGGCTGAAGGCGCCAGGGGCTGAAGGCGCCAGGGGCTGAAGGCGCCAGGGGCTGAAGGCGCCAGGGGCTGAAGGCGCCAGGGGCTGAAGGCGCCAGGGGCTGAAGGCGCCAGGGGCTGAAGGCGCCAGGGGCTGAAGGCGCCAGGGGCTGAAGGCGCCAGGGGCTGAAGGCGCCAGGGGCTGAAGGCGCCAGGGGCTGAAGGCGCCAGGGGCTGAAGGCGCCAGGGGCTGAAGGCGCCAGGGGCTGAAGGCGCCAGGGGCTGAAGGCGCCAGGGGCTGAAGGCGCCAGGGGCTGAAGGCGCCAGGGGCTGAAGGCGCCAGGGGCTGAAGGCGCCAGGGGCTGAAGGCGCCAGGGGCTGAAGGCGCCAGGGGCTGAAGGCGCCAGGGGCTGAAGGCGCCAGGGGCTGAAGGCGCCAGGGGCTGAAGGCGCCAGGGGCTGAAGGCGCCAGGGGCTGAAGGCGCCAGGGGCTGAAGGCGCCAGGGGCTGAAGGCGCCAGGGGCTGAAGGCGCCAGGGGCTGAAGGCGCCAGGGGCTGAAGGCGCCAGGGGCTGAAGGCGCCAGGGGCTGAAGGCGCCAGGGGCTGAAGGCGCCAGGGGCTGAAGGCGCCAGGGGCTGAAGGCGCCAGGGGCTGAAGGCGCCAGGGGCTGAAGGCGCCAGGGGCTGAAGGCGCCAGGGGCTGAAGGCGCCAGGGGCTGAAGGCGCCAGGGGCTGAAGGCGCCAGGGGCTGAAGGCGCCAGGGGCTGAAGGCGCCAGGGGCTGAAGGCGCCAGGGGCTGAAGGCGCCAGGGGCTGAAGGCGCCAGGGGCTGAAGGCGCCAGGGGCTGAAGGCGCCAGGGGCTGAAGGCGCCAGGGGCTGAAGGCGCCAGGGGCTGAAGGCGCCAGGGGCTGAAGGCGCCAGGGGCTGAAGGCGCCAGGGGCTGAAGGCGCCAGGGGCTGAAGGCGCCAGGGGCTGAAGGCGCCAGGGGCTGAAGGCGCCAGGGGCTGAAGGCGCCAGGGGCTGAAGGCGCCAGGGGCTGAAGGCGCCAGGGGCTGAAGGCGCCAGGGGCTGAAGGCGCCAGGGGCTGAAGGCGCCAGGGGCTGAAGGCGCCAGGGGCTGAAGGCGCCAGGGGCTGAAGGCGCCAGGGGCTGAAGGCGCCAGGGGCTGAAGGCGCCAGGGGCTGAAGGCGCCAGGGGCTGAAGGCGCCAGGGGCTGAAGGCGCCAGGGGCTGAAGGCGCCAGGGGCTGAAGGCGCCAGGGGCTGAAGGCGCCAGGGGCTGAAGGCGCCAGGGGCTGAAGGCGCCAGGGGCTGAAGGCGCCAGGGGCTGAAGGCGCCAGGGGCTGAAGGCGCCAGGGGCTGAAGGCGCCAGGGGCTGAAGGCGCCAGGGGCTGAAGGCGCCAGGGGCTGAAGGCGCCAGGGGCTGAAGGCGCCAGGGGCTGAAGGCGCCAGGGGCTGAAGGCGCCAGGGGCTGAAGGCGCCAGGGGCTGAAGGCGCCAGGGGCTGAAGGCGCCAGGGGCTGAAGGCGCCAGGGGCTGAAGGCGCCAGGGGCTGAAGGCGCCAGGGGCTGAAGGCGCCAGGGGCTGAAGGCGCCAGGGGCTGAAGGCGCCAGGGGCTGAAGGCGCCAGGGGCTGAAGGCGCCAGGGGCTGAAGGCGCCAGGGGCTGAAGGCGCCAGGGGCTGAAGGCGCCAGGGGCTGAAGGCGCCAGGGGCTGAAGGCGCCAGGGGCTGAAGGCGCCAGGGGCTGAAGGCGCCAGGGGCTGAAGGCGCCAGGGGCTGAAGGCGCCAGGGGCTGAAGGCGCCAGGGGCTGAAGGCGCCAGGGGCTGAAGGCGCCAGGGGCTGAAGGCGCCAGGGGCTGAAGGCGCCAGGGGCTGAAGGCGCCAGGGGCTGAAGGCGCCAGGGGCTGAAGGCGCCAGGGGCTGAAGGCGCCAGGGGCTGAAGGCGCCAGGGGCTGAAGGCGCCAGGGGCTGAAGGCGCCAGGGGCTGAAGGCGCCAGGGGCTGAAGGCGCCAGGGGCTGAAGGCGCCAGGGGCTGAAGGCGCCAGGGGCTGAAGGCGCCAGGGGCTGAAGGCGCCAGGGGCTGAAGGCGCCAGGGGCTGAAGGCGCCAGGGGCTGAAGGCGCCAGGGGCTGAAGGCGCCAGGGGCTGAAGGCGCCAGGGGCTGAAGGCGCCAGGGGCTGAAGGCGCCAGGGGCTGAAGGCGCCAGGGGCTGAAGGCGCCAGGGGCTGAAGGCGCCAGGGGCTGAAGGCGCCAGGGGCTGAAGGCGCCAGGGGCTGAAGGCGCCAGGGGCTGAAGGCGCCAGGGGCTGAAGGCGCCAGGGGCTGAAGGCGCCAGGGGCTGAAGGCGCCAGGGGCTGAAGGCGCCAGGGGCTGAAGGCGCCAGGGGCTGAAGGCGCCAGGGGCTGAAGGCGCCAGGGGCTGAAGGCGCCAGGGGCTGAAGGCGCCAGGGGCTGAAGGCGCCAGGGGCTGAAGGCGCCAGGGGCTGAAGGCGCCAGGGGCTGAAGGCGCCAGGGGCTGAAGGCGCCAGGGGCTGAAGGCGCCAGGGGCTGAAGGCGCCAGGGGCTGAAGGCGCCAGGGGCTGAAGGCGCCAGGGGCTTGAAGGCGCCAGGGGCTGAAGGCGCCAGGGGCTTGAAGGCGCCAGGGGCTGAAGGCGCCAGGGGCTGAAGGCGCCAGGGGCTGAAGGCGCCAGGGGCTGAAGGCGCCAGGGGCTGAAGGCGCCAGGGGCTGAAGGCGCCAGGGGCTGAAGGCGCCAGGGGCTGAAGGCGCCAGGGGCTGAAGGCGCCAGGGGCTGAAGGCGCCAGGGGCTGAAGGCGCCAGGGGCTGAAGGCGCCAGGGGCTGAAGGCGCCAGGGGCTGAAGGCGCCAGGGGCTGAAGGCGCCAGGGGCTGAAGGCGCCAGGGGCTGAAGGCGCCAGGGGCTGAAGGCGCCAGGGGCTGAAGGCGCCAGGGGCTGAAGGCGCCAGGGGCTGAAGGCGCCAGGGGCTGAAGGCGCCAGGGGCTGAAGGCGCCAGGGGCTGAAGGCGCCAGGGGCTGAAGGCGCCAGGGGCTGAAGGCGCCAGGGGCTGAAGGCGCCAGGGGCTGAAGGCGCCAGGGGCTGAAGGGCTGGCTCTGAATGGGCAACTAAAGCGGCATCGCCTGCAAAGAGTAGTTCACTGACAAGTTGCTCTTGTGTCTTGGTGTGAGCTTGCAGGCGCCTCAGATTGAAGAGACTGCCATCCGTGCGGTATCGGATGTAAACAGCGTCTTCATTGTTTAGGTCTTTCATGGCTTGGTTCAGCATCATGCTGAAGAAGATTGAAAAGAGGGTTGGTGCGAGAACGCAGCCTTGCTTCATGCCATTGTTAATGGAGAAGGGTTCAGAGAGCTCATTGATGTATCTGACCCGAACTTGTTGGTTTTCGTGCAGTTGGATAACCATGTTGAAGAACTTTGGGGGGGCATCCGAGGCACTACATATAAAATCCTAATATCCTAATAGCTGGCTGGCCTCCTATCCCATGTGCCCTCACCTTCCATACCAAACTACCATGAGGGACCTTTTCAAGCACTTTTCTAAAATCCATAATAGTATAAACTGCATTGCACTGATTTTAGGTCACCTCTTCAAAAAAATTACAATTTCCCACATAAATCAATGCTGGCTTTCCCAAATGTTTTCATGGCCATCCAAATGCTGATCTAATCTATCATTCAGAATTTTCTCCAGATGTTTCCCTGCCACTGACTGGTCTGTAGTTACCCTAGTTTGGTTACAGCCCTTTTAAAACAGTGGCACCATATCTGCCATCCTCTAATCTTCCAGAACTTCACTTGTCCTAATCAATGACTTAAGAAAAGTTCAGACATTCAGTGACATTACAGTTCAGGCAAAATTCTGAGAGATGATTTTAAAGTTCTGCCAGTTTTGTTTTGAAACTCAGATTCTTTAAATTAATGCTCTGAAGTTATTAGAAAGTCTTTTGAAACATCAAGTCATCAGTCTTTGGGAGGAGTCACGTGATGGAGTAGTGGCCGGACGGTGAACTCCAGCCCTCTCCAGAAAAGTCGGGAAAAACAAGAGAAAATACAAAGGCACAGAAATACGTTAAAGAAAAGTGAGTATAAAGGTGGAAAGAAGATGGAGACAAAAGGAGAAAAATCAAAATCAACGGAAAGAAGAGAGGAAGAGAAGACAACGGAGGAAAAAGGTGAAGGCCTTACCTGTCCGAAGAGGCCCGCTGTGGAGAGAGGACCCCACTACCTCAGGTTGGTAGAAAAAGAACTACAACAATGGCTCACAGAGCAGAGTAAAAGTGCGCAACCGCGCATGAAAAAAAACACACCGACGGGAGGGGGGACCAGCTGGGGAGTCGATCTCCACAGCCGGCAACGACAGCTGCAGAACACCTGCAGCAAGAAGAGACCACAGAAGACAATGGAAACAAGAAAGAAGAGGAGGAAAGGGCATCAAAGAAACAACAGATGGCCAACCCAGAGGAAGAAGAAGAGGAAGAATACAGTGAAATAGATAAAGGGAAAGGCAAGGTAAAGGATATACTTGCTCTTGTTAGAGGATACATGGAGTCATTTAAAGAATGGCAAACACAGGAATTCAATGATTTAAGAAGAAGAATAAACAACACAGAAAAGAAAATAAATAAAATGGATATGACCTTAACAGAAATGGGGAAAAAAATGGACAAGATGGAAGAACGGGCAATAGCAGCAGAAATGGAGGTAGAAGACTTAAAAAAGAAATTGGAGGAATCTAATAAAAAAACTAAAGAGACACAAGAATTACTAGCCCAAAAAATAGATATAATGGAAAATTATAACAGAAGAAATAACATAAAGATAGTGGGCCTTAAGGAAGATGAAGAAGGCAAGAATATGAGGGAGTTTATAAAAGAGTGGATCCCTAAGACCCTAGGATGTCCAGAACTACAGCAAGAAATGGAAATAGAAAGGGCACATAGAGTATTGGCCTCTAAACCACAACCACAACAAAAACCAAGATCTATTGTAGTAAAATTCCTAAGATATACTACAAGAGAAAAGGTACTGGAGAAGACAATGGAAAAAGTAAGAGAGGGCAACAAACCACTGGAGTATAAAGGGCAAAAAATCTTCATTTATCCAGATATAAGCTTTGAACTCCTAAAGAAGAGAAAAGAGTTCAATACAGCAAAAGCGATTTTATGGAAGAAAGGATATAAATTTACACTGAAGCATCCTGCGGTATTGAAAATATTTATTCCAGGACAACAAAACAGACTGTTCTCGGATCCAGAAGAAGCACGAAAATTTGCAGAACAATTACAAAAATAGACTGAGGGATGAAGACGGGTAATGAGAACAAAAATGATCACGATTGATATGTATGTGGGTAAAGACAAAAATAGACTGAGGGATGAAGACAGGTAATGAGAACAAAAATGATCACGATTGATATGTATGCGGGTAAAGAGGTATAAGAGTGAATAGAGACAATGGGCATACGTGAAAGTATCTGTAATTAGAGGAAAACATAGATAGTATAGACAAGAATTAATAAGGGAAGGTAATGGAATAGAGAGAATAAGGAGGGAATTAAAAGAGTGACCTTTGTGACATAAAAAGTGAAATCTTTTCTGGGGGGGGGCTGGGTGGGGGAAAAGAGCGGTCACTGCAAAATCAGTTGACGCTTGCGAGTGGATTCGCAAATCCAAATGGAGAGGGGAGATGTGGTTGTCCGACAAGGGATAAAGGACAACTCAGGAGGGGAAGGGGAGATTGGGGATAAAGAAGATAGAAATAGGAGAATAAGGAAAATGTTGGATGTTGTAGGAATGTTGTCTGGTAAAGAGTTGAAAATAAGAAAACAGAAATGGAAAAGGACGAAAGGTAATGATGGAAAAACGGAAAGAGAAGATAAACAAAATATAAAATGGCTACGCTGAACTATATGACTCTAAATATTAATGGAATACATAACCAAATTAAAAGGAAGAAACTACTAAATTTACTGAAAAAGGAAAAAATAGATATAGCATTTGTCCAAGAAACACACTTAACTGAATTGGAGCACAAGAAATTAAAGAGAGATTGGGTGGGACATGTAACAGCAGCATCATATAATTCAAAAGCAAGAGGAGTGGTTATATTAATTAGCAAAAATGTGCCATTTAAAATAGAAGAGGAAATAATAGATCCAGCAGGGAGATATGTTATGATAAAATGTCAGATATATTCGGAGCTTTGGAATCTACTTAATATATATTCACCTAACGAAGAAGATCAAAAGTTTATGCAAGATATCTTTCTGAAGGTAGCTAATACGCAAGGGAACATAATAATAGGAGGGGATTTCAATCTGAATTTGGATCCAAATATGGATAAAACGGGGAAAAAATTAACAGGAAGAACAAAGTAACCAAATTTATAATTAAATCAATGCAAGAAATGAAACTTGTGGACATATGGAGGAAACAAAACCCAAAAGAAAAGGAATACTCATACTACTCGACTAGACATAAAACATACTCAAGGATAGACCTATTCCTGTTATCAGCCCACATTCAAGGGAGAGTTAGGAAAACGGAATATAAAGCTAGACTATTATCGGACCACTCACCCCTGTTATTGGCAATAGAGCTGGAGGACATCCCTCCAAGAATGTGTAGATGGAGATTAAACCCCATGATACTTAAAAGACAGGATTTTAGAGAATTTATTGAAAAACAATTAAAAATGTACTTTGAAGTAAATACGAAATCAGTGGAAGATAAGTTTATACTATGGGACGCAATGAAAGCATTCATTAGAGGACAAATAATAAGTTATGCAACCAAGATGAAGAAGGACTATAATCAGGAAACAGAGCAGTTGGAAAGGGAAATAATAAACATAGAAAAAAAAATTAGCAATAAAGGAAGATACAACCAAAAGAAGAGAATTGGCGGATAAAAAAATAAAATATGAAACATTACAAACATATAAGGTGGAGAAGAATATAATGAAGACAAAACAGAAATATTATGAACTAGGTGAAAAAACACAAAATCTTAGCATGGCAGCTTAAGACAGAGCAAACTAAGAAAATGGTGTTGGCAACAAGGAAAAAAGACAAACAAATTACATATAATCCAAAAGAAATTAAGGAAAACTTCAGAGAATTCTATGAACAATTATACCGAACTGAAAACGAAGGGAAAGAAGGGAAAATAGATGAATTTTTGACTAAAATTGAACTACCAAAACTACAAATAGAGGAACAAAATAAATTAACAGAACCATTTGGAACAGTAGAAATACAAGAGATAATAAAAAAATTACCAAATAATAAGACACCAGGAGAGGATGGACTCCCAATAGAATTCTACAAAACATTTAAAGATCTAATAATGCCGCCCCTCCTGGATGTAATCAACCAGATTGATGAGACACAAAACTTACCAGATTCATGTTTCTTTCTTTTCTTTGGCTTGGCTTCGCGGAAGAAGATTTATGGAGGGGGTAAAAAGTCCACGTCAGCTGCAGGCTCGTTTGTGGCTGACGAGTCCGATGCGGGACAGGCAGACACGATTGCAGCCGTTGCAGGGGAAAATTGGCTGGTTGGGGTTGGGTGTTGGGTTTTTCCTCCTTTGCCTTTTGTCAGTGAGGTGGGCTCTGCGGTCTTCTTCAAAGGAGGTTGCTGCCCGCCAAACTGTGAGGCGCCAAGATGCACGGTTTGAGGCGTTATCAGCCCACTGGCGGTGGTCAATGTGGCAGGCACCAAGAGATTTCTTTAGGCAGTCCTTGTACCTTTTCTTTGGTGCACATCTGTCACGGTGGCCAGTGGAGAGCTCGCCATATAACACGATCTTGGGAAGGCGATGGTCCTCCATTCTGGAGACGTGACCCATCCAGCGCAGCTGGATCTTCAGCAGCGTGGACTCGATGCTGTCGACCTCTGCCATCTCGAGTACTTCGACGTTAGGGATGTAAGCGCTCCAATGGATGTTGAGGATGGAGCGGAGACAACGCTGGTGGAAGCGTTCTAGGAGCCGTAGATGGTGCCGGTAGAGGACCCATGATTCGGAGCCGAACAGGAGTGTGGGTATGACAACGGCTCTGTATATGCTTATCTTTGTGAGGTTTTTCAGTTGGTTGTTTTTCCAGACTCTTTTGTGTAGTCTTCCAAAGGCGCTATTTGCCTTGGCGAGTCTGTTGTCTATCTCATTGTCGATCCTTGCATCTGATGAAATGGTGCAGCCGAGATAGGTAAACTGGTTGACTGTTTTGAGTTTTGTGTGCCCGATGGAGATGTGGGGGGGCTGGTAATCATGGTGGGGAGCTGACTGATGGAGGACCTCAGTTTTCTTCAGGCTGACTTCCAGGCAAAACATTTTGGCAGTTTCTGCAAAGCAGGACATCAAGCGCTGAAGAGCTGGCTCTGAATGGGCAACTAAAGCGGCATCGTCTGCAAAGAGTAGTTCACGGACAAGTTTCTCTTGTGTCTTGGTGTGAGCTTGCAGGCGCCTCAGATTGAAGAGACTGCCATCCGTGCGGTACCGGATGTAAACAGCGTCTTCATTGTTGACAGCTCCAAGAAAAGTACAGTGAACAAAACAAAGGACTCTACATCACCTTTGTTGACCTCACCAAAGCCTTCGACACCGTGAGCAGGAAAGGGCTTTGGCAAATACTAGAGCGCATCGGATGTCCCCCAAAGTTCCTCAACATGATTATCCAACTGCACGAAAACCAACAAGGTCGGGTCAGATACAGCAATGAGCTCTCTGAACCCTTCTCCATTAACAATGGCGTGAAGCAAGGCTGTGTTCTCGCACCAACCCTCTTTTTAATCTTCTTCAGCATGATGCTGAACCAAGCCATGAAAGACCAGATTCATGTAA
Organism: Narcine bancroftii; assembly: GCF_036971445.1. NCBI lineage: Eukaryota > Metazoa > Chordata > Chondrichthyes > Torpediniformes > Narcinidae > Narcine > Narcine bancroftii. Next base: position 85,719,362 of record NC_091472.1, on the reverse strand, counting down.
AACAGCAATAATTACAGTGATACTAAAACAGGGGAAAGATCCACTCTCACCAGCGTCATATAGACCAATATCTCTGCTAAACACAGATTATAAGATAATAGCTAAACTATTAGCAAACAGATTAGCAGAACAGGTACCGAAAATGGTAAATTTAGACCAAACTGGATTTATCAAAAAAAGACGCACAACAGACAATATTTGTAAATTTATTAACTTAATTCATGCAGTAGAAGGAAATAAAGCACCGGCAGTAGCAGTTGCTTTAGATGCAGAGAAGGCCTTCGACAGAGTAGAATGGAATTACTTGTTCAAAGTATTGCAAAAATTCAGTTTACCGGAGAAGTATATTAATTGGATTAAAGCATTATATGAGGGACCGTTAGCGAAAGTGACAGTAAATGGACATGTATCAAAGCAATTTAACTTAAGCAGGTCAACGCGGCAGGGATGCCCACTATCACCATTATTGTTTGCGCTAGCTATAGAACCACTAGCAGAATCGATAAGAAGAGATAATAATATAAAAGGAATAAAAATAAAAGACAGGGAATATAAAATCAGTCTATTTGCGGATGATGTGATAGTGTACTTAACAGAACCAGTACTATCAATAAAAGAACTATATAAGAAATTGAAGGAATATGGATAAGTGTCGGGATACAAGATAAACGTAAATAAAAGTGAAGCAATGCCTATGAATAACGTGGATTTCTCAAAATTTAAGGAGGAATCCCCATTCAGATGGCAAATGCAGGCAATAAGATACCTAGGTGTGCAAATAAACAAAAATCTTGGCCAATTATATAAACTCAATTACAATCCACTAATGAAAAAATTACAGGACGATTTAGAGCATTGGAAAGAGCTACCACTAACACTGATAGGAAGGATAAACTGTATTAAAATGAACATTTTTCCAAGGATACTATACTTATTTCAGGCATTGCCAATACAACTGACAGAAAAATTCTTCAAAGAGTTAAAGAAAATAATAAGGAGATTTTTATAGAGAGGGGGGAAACCGAGGATAGCACTAGATAAATTAACAGAATGGTATAAACAAGGAGGCTTACAATTGCCAAACTTCAAAAATTATTATAGAGCCGCACAATTAAGGTACCTATCAGATTTTTATCAAACATGGGAAAAACCAGACTGGACGAGAATAGAATTAGATAAAATAGGGGAAAAGATACCTGAACACATATTATATAAATGGGACGAAAAATTGGTACAACATAGAACTTCTCCAGTATTACACCATCTCCTCAATATATGGAAGAAGATTCATGTAGAAAGAAATAAAATAAATTATCAAATACCAAAACTAATATTGACGCAAAATAAGCTACTCCCTTTTACAATAGACAACCTTTCCTTTAGAAAATGGGAAAAAAAAGGGATTAAAAGAATAGAAAATTGTTTTTCAGGAAGTAGATTCTTATCCTTGGAACAAATGAGAGATAAGTACAATATAACTGGAGATACAGCGCTGGCATATTACCAACTGAGATCCTACTTGAAAGATAAATTAGGAAGCAATTTGAGTTTACCAGAGGGAAGTAACCTTGAATATGTGATTACAGATACAATGTTAATCAAAAGATTTATAACAAATATGTATATGAAACTGCAAGAAAAGGAGAATGAGGAAACAAATGGTAAAACTAAACAAAAATGGGAACAAGATTTAAATATAAAGATAAAAAAGGAAACATGGGAGAAATTATGTTCTGGAACGATGAGAAATACAATAAATACGAGGCTGCGTATGATACAATATAATTGGTTACACAGACTATACATTACACCGCAAAAGTTAAATAAATGCGACCCAACAGTATCTGATAGATGTTTTCGATGTAAAAAAGAAAGGGGAACAACAATTCATGCAATCTGGACATGTGAGAGAGTAGAAAAATTTTGGGATGATCTCAATCAGATATTAAATAAAATAACAGAAAACAATATACCAAAGAATCCAGAGATCTTTCTCCTAAGTAACATAAAAAATAAAGAATTTGGAATTGACTTGGAAGATGCACAAAAAAGATTTGTCAAGATAGCCCTAGCCGTAGCAAAAAAATGTATTATGTCAACCTGGAAATTGGAAGATAATTTGAAAATACAACAATGGTATATAGAAATGAATAAATGTATTCCATTAGAAAAAATAACATATAGTTTAAGAAATAATATTGAAATATTCGAACAAGTCTGGGAGCCTTACATTAAATACAATAGCGAAAACCTACCGGGAACAAACATTACCTAAGTTGATGGAAGGAGAAGAAAAGAAAAGAATGGACTCAGTAGAATTTCTGGTGTATTTTTGTTGAATGACAACATTGTCTGACTGAATTAATGCAACCTAGATTGTATACCTAAAATGGATGAGATGGGGGGGGGGGTGGGGGGGTGGCTTGGGAGGAGGGAGGTGGGGGGGGAGAAAAAGTCACTGTAAATGTGTGGAAAAGAAAAAGTGTATATCATGGCTATTGTGATTTATGGTGTGAAAAATAAAAAATTTTAAAAAAAAGAGAAAAAAAAAAGTCATCAGTCTTTAAAGCTCATGAATTTCTCAATGAGTGGTTTTCAAAACAATGTTTCTTGATTATGAATGTTTTTACCTCTCTTGCATGGAGGTTTTAGAATCTGTGTTCCACCTGATGAATCTGTCCACTTTTCAAAGCCAGTGAAGTAGTTATTTTCTTCCACGATGATTTCACAAACCCAGGCAAGGGCAGAAGAAAGTAACCATCTGAAAATAGTTATGTTTCAGATCAAGATTAATTTTTCTTTCTTAATCAAAAGTGACCCTTTTCAATGGGCACGAGATGGTCTCTTAAAGAGACAGAAGTTGGTGTTTTCTTCAAGATCACTTTTTTGGTGTTCCTGCTTTTCACAAGTAGAACACAAGGAGCCTTTTGTTACTGCATGTCATTCCTGTTATTTTTAGGATGGCCAAGTTTCTTTGGCTTCAGTTTGAAATTAGTTCCTTAAAATTCAAAAATGCTTTGTCTTGAAGTGTCTTTACTACATGACATGACATCATTGTTGACTTTGAATTTCCTTCAAAGTTCAAAGTTCAAAGATGCTAAAAGCATCTCCATCCACTTAGACCCACTTCAAAAGTAGGAATTTAGAACCAAAGACTCCACCTGTCTGCATCATTGAATCAGAATTTAGTTTGTTTTTGTGAGAGATGAGTAAAACTAATATGAAAATATGAAAGATGAAGAAAGCTAGTATGGATAAATGTGTAATGAATAAAGCCAGTATGAATAGGATAAGGATAGATAATAGAATGTAGGAAGTAAAGTTAGTCTGAATAAGATAAGGGTCTTCTACCTTAGACAGAGTCAGCAAGTTCTGCAAATAAGAAGGTTGTAGCCCTGAGGGTCAGGAAGGTGTGAATAAGGACAAAGGCAGGTTTGTGAATAAGGACAATAAGGATAATGACATGATGGGACACCGACAGGATACCCCCTGGTCCTCCAAGTTCACAGAAACAGCACGTAGGCAGACAGGATTGCTCAATGCCAAACTCATCCAGGAAGCAGAAGAATGCAAGGGGGAGGGTACTTCTATACTGAAATAAACAGTGTAAAAGTTGGGTGAGCCCCAGTGTATGTGTGTATTCCCAGGGTAAGGGGAAGCACCCAACTTTGCATTGTATAATAAATGTTCTTTGTTCTCAATTTTTGTCTCGAGCAACTTCTGTGAAGGTACTTCTGTTTCACAGTTTCACACGTGCTTCTCCTTAGCAAACACTATTGTTTTGAGTTTTCAATGGAGAACAATCAAAGACTTTCATGACTGCTTATATCATTTTGAATTCATATTCAAGCAGTCTCTTAGCAAACAGGCTTCCAGCAGAACAGAGAATTTTGCAGATATTTCTTCCAAAATGGTTTCTGAGTAAATGTGACCCTGAATCCAAGCCACAAAATAACTTTACGAAGATATACATTATCACAAATCCACCACAGGACCCAACAGTTTCCCACCTCTTTTCTCACAATGTTCTGGGATACATCTGATCTGGAGATATAGCCACCTTGATTATAGTCTAAAAATGCCAGCACTTCACTACTGATGCAGATGGCCTTATCCATCTTTAGTTACCTCCCTCTCTTGCTTATCATGCTCCAAAGCAAACACATTCACAAAGTATTAATTCAAGATCTTCCCCATCTCCTCTGGCTCAACAGTTACCAATCCTGATCCTTAAAGGGACAGATTCTTTCCCTCATGAACATTTTATTCTTAATAGACTTCTTAAAATCTTTACTGGATTATCCCTGACATTGAGATGAATTTGGCAGTCAATCTCTTTCAGCCCTCCTCATTTTTCTCTTACTTTTCCTTCTACATTCCTGATACTCCTCAGGGGATTCCATTGAACCACCAAGATCAAATTTATTGACAAAATACATGCATAAGATCACATACAACCCTGAGATTCTTTTTCCTGCAGACCAGGCAGAACTTCTACTTATCAATTTTGCAAACAAAACTGTATTCAATATGTGTATGCAGAAATGTAAACTGTGCTCAAAGAAAGAAATGTAAACAAAAACAAGGGTAAACAAAGTGTGTGTAGCACATCAGGTGACTCAAAGACTTTGTTGAATCAAACCAAGGCTTTTATTAGCAAAAGACTGGAGCGTATTACATAGAGGTCGACCAGTCGAGACTGACCTGGGTCTGGTTAGGAGCAGCCCTTTATGACCTGCCAGTAGGTGGGGCTATGGCTCTCAGCCTTTCACTACTACTATATGTAAATATATACATTGGTGATAGTATCCTGTACCATCTCATTGTGCAGATGCAGAATAAATATTCAGTAATAAATAATAAGCAAAGTACAGGTCCTTAGATGAGTCTTTGAATTAGTCTATTGCTTAGGAATCTGATGGTGGAGGGGTAGCAACTATACCGGAAATTGGAGGTGCAAGTCCTGTGGCAGCAGTATCTCCATCCAGATGGCAGCAGTGAGAACAGAGTCTGTCCTGAGTGGATCCTTGATGATTGTTGCTGTTCTCTGACAGCAACATACCATGTAGATATTCATGATGGTGGGGACATTTTGCCTGTGATGTATCAGGTGGAGTTCACTACTTTTTTCAGGAATTTTCCATCAGAGGTATTAGTTCCCCCATAGCAGGTCATGAAGCAGCCACCAGTAGGTCACACATCTGCAGAAGTTTGTCAAGGTTTCCAATGTCATACTGAACCTCTACAAACTCCTAAGTAAGTAAAGGCACTGATGCATTTTCTTCATAATAGCATTAATATGATGGGTTCAGGACATGTCTTCCAAGATAATGACCCCCCCCCCCCCCCCACCGCCCGCCAATTTCAGATATACGCCTCATTTTTTTCTTTCTGATCTGTGCCTCTATATCTCTTGTTAATCACAGCTCCTCTATCTTGCCATTCCTGCCCTTTACCCAGCTAGAAACATTTGTCCTGACAAGTCTTTATGACACTTCAACTCCCCACTATTTGTGCCCAGTCAACTATTGATAACTCCTGCTTAATCAGGCCAAAATATTGGTTATGTATCGAATACTACAATGACCTCCCCACCTCTCTTCCCACTGTTCCTATCACACCTGTGACTACAGTATCCCAGAACTTTCAACTTCCTCTTGTTGACCTCCTTTCCACTATGTATGACAGAGTATTTCTGAATCTTGCTCCCAAATGGCTTTGACTACTCAAAAACACAGCAATAAAAAAACATCATCAACAGTACTACAATTTGTAATTGTTATCCATTATCTATATTGGTGACAGAAAGAATCAGAAACTACCATACCAAATTTGTTAGATTTGTCACTAAAGGGGCCTGTCATATTGTACCACAAAAGAGTCATTCATTCATCAACACATTCACAGAGGCCAGCGTTTGGCCACTGGTACTGGAAGAGTACTGCACCATCAACCACCCATTCTAGTAGTCTCCTGACAATGAAATATTGCTTCTAAGTTATGTACAGTCCTCATTGTATTTGACGGAATAACAGGAGAGAAATACTTTGGACAACTGAAGATATTGCCACTGTTTATTGTGAATAGCTAAAGATGGACTTCAACCACAAGTTTTTTTTCAACCCTACATTCCATTACCGTGGTATTTATCAATAAAAAATTATAACTCAAATATGTTGGATTTGTAGATCTTAAATGTTGTTCTGATCACTGCTCTCTATTCTCAATGCCATCAGTACATACATTGCCAGTGTTGCTCCTTTCTGGCAAACTTAACTCACAGCAGGGTTTATTGTCCAAGCCATCAAAAAGATGATTTACAATAAGGCACAAACCAATGTCCTCCCTCCATTCAGGATCCTTCATAAATGTTTTGAAGCTATACAGTGAGGTCTTTTAATGGACAAACTGCTGAGAGAAAGAAAATGCCTTGCTGCCTGTGTTCCTTTAATTGTTTCCTGTACAGTTGTCAGCTTTTATTGCAGGTTGTAAAGTATGCAGTAAATATTATGGCTGCACCACCACGGGAGCTATCCTCCAGTCTGGATCTATAAAACCATCATGTATATCAGAATTCAGAAACAGGGCATTCATTTTATTTCCTCAAGTTCAAGTACTGTGGCTTTGGACATGATTGCATTCATTATTTGACACATTGGCCTTTATTCTTCCCCTTTAAATCTTCTGTTCCTGGTTAAAAGAACAGCAACAAGGACAAATTCAAAAAAATGACATTTGAAATTTTTATTCTGAAACCCTGCAGCAAAAATTCACGTTCAACTATAATAGGACGAATAGAACTTGCTGGGATGATTCCCTGAATCTTTGGCACCATTCTCTTGATAATTAACCAATCATTTAACATCATTAAGCCAGCTTCATGTTGCTCTTTTTTTTTTAAAAAAAAAAGATCATTTTTAAATTACTCTCTCAAGTTTAATCGATTCCCAGCTGAGAGGATGTGTGGTGAACCTGCCTTTCTGTAGCCCCTGGATGGCACATTGTGGCGGCTGAGAGGCAAAGGATGCTCAGAAATAAACTAGCTCACAAGAAAACAAACAAGACTTGCACTTGCAAAGCTTCTTTCACTGCAAATGGATGCAGTTTGGCATTTAAAGCCAATTAATGTTGCCATTATTGTACAAGAGACCAGATAGTCCTTTTGTTCAAAGATGTTGGTAAATATCAGCCAGACGCTGTGTATTAAATTCCTTGTTCTTCCTCCAAACAATGCCAGTGGATATTTTGCTCCATATGTACCCATGACAACAGTAACTTACCTTTAATGTAGCAAAATATCAAGGTCAAAGGTTTCGAGCAGAATGATCATGCAAGAAATAGCAGTAATTGAAAGGTATGGCATCCTTCTACGCCACTCAAAGGTAATTACTTGTTCTATTATAATTGGTTGAGCACATCAAAGGTTAGGCTGATGGATCAGAAATTATCAGCTTGATTCAAGAACTTCAAGTAATAGAAAGCAACTTTAGTTGAGAAATGTTACAAGATACCTCAACAATTGGCATCTACAGTATAGAGGTATTAGTGCAGGAAGAGAGAAAGGCAGGGAGGATTGAAAAGAAAATTGTTGCTGAGAGCAAAAGATATTTTTTAAAGTCAAATTATGGCAAGTTTCATATAGAAATTAAACAGACACCATGAAGTTGCATTCAAAGGCTGTCTTACACCGTGAAGTTAAAAATGTAGAATTAAAATTAAAAACAAGTATCTGTAATTACTTTAAAAAATGTTTCACCCAAGAATTCAAGCCTAAAATTACATCCCATTTGAACTAACAAGTAAGTCATCTAGTTTACCTGACAAAAAGAAGAAAATCTCTTTTGGTGACTCAGTTTCACAAAATCTGCTAAAGGAGCAAGGAATTTTAGTGTTTTGTGATGTGCATTAATTTCCTCATCATCTGATGCTATACATTGCGACCAAAATGTTTGCCAGTAACTGGATTCACTGCCCGAGGTCTTTCAAGCATAAAGCCAGGAATTGATATCATCCTTTCACACAGTGAAACTTCTTAAGGTGCCTCTCAGGAGCTCTCAAAGTACTCTTACACATAACCACCAGTGAAATTATAACTTTGATCATGCATCCTTGAAATGTGCTTCACAGAGATTAGCCTTCAAAGAGCAAGTCTCATCTCATTACCCATCACGCAAGCAGCATGCCATTGATGGATGATGGCCACTTAATTATGATTCATTGCACCTTACTGTTTAACAAATCAGATGGATATTTGCTGTGTTTTAGCAGGGTGTGCAATGCCCAAATTGCACACTGACTGAAATGTCTGCAGTGTGGGCTTTGATGTGGAAGTATGGGGTTGATGTAATGTTAATATTTTAAGGTTAGATGTCCTTAACCTTGTACTTATTTAATCTGCAATGATGAGCAAGCCATGAAAAGTTCCAGACAAGTAGCCTACCAGTCTTCCTGTTAACTAGGTAACCAGTTAATACAAGTTGCTATCAGCTAACTGAGAAATTTGATGCCTGATAATAAAAATTTTAAATTTAAATCTGTAGGTCTGCTAAAAGCCTAGCTCAGCAGAAAATCCATAACGAGTGCAGTGTGCAGACTTTGGGTTAAAGTATTACATGATTGATGGGGTACACCAGTGGTGATCATTTCCAATTTCTTGATTTGTAGCTCATCTTATATCATCTATTATTTAGAGGCCATGGTGCAACTCCCACCAAGATTTACTATAGATGCCAAGCTGCAATTGTTCCATTCTTTATTATCATAGAACACCACAGCACAGAAATAGGCCCTTTGGCCCATCAGTTTCTACATGAATTATTATTCTGCTTCATGCCATTGACCTGCTTTCGGACCATAGTCCTCCGTACCCCTCTCAGCCAATAACCAATCTAATTTTTCTTAAATATCAAAAATCAAGCCCACAGCTTGTTCCACACTCTCTATGTGAAGAAGTTCAAAATTCAAATTTATTGTCAGAGTACACGCATGACATTACATATAACCCCAAGATTCTTGTTTCCTGTGGGCCAGGCAGAATTACTACCTCCAGAAAAGATACATATACAAAATAGAAATGTAAACAAAGAAAAAATGTAAAAACTGACAGCAATACAGAAAATAGTTACAGTAAAAATAACGTGCAAAGTAAGAGCCTTTAAATGAGTCTCTGATTGAGTTTGTTGTTTAACAGTCTGATAGAGGTGTCCTCTACCGGCACCACCTACGGCTCCTAGAACGCTTCCACCAGCGTTGTCTCCGCTCCATCCTCAACATCCATTGGAGCGCTTTCATCCCTAGCGTCGAGGTGCTCGAGATGGCAGAGGTCGACAGCATCGCGTCCACGCTGCTGAAGATCCAGCTGCGCTGGATGGGTCACGTCTCCAGAATGGAGGACCATCGCCTTCCCAAGATCGTGTTATATGGCGAGCTCTCCACTGGCCACCGTGACAGAGGTGCACCAAAGAAAAGGTACAAGGACTGCCTAAAGAAATCTCTTGGTGCCTGCCACATTGACCACCGCCAGTGGGCTGATAACGCCTCAAACCGTGCATCTTGGCGCCTCACAGTTTGGCGGGCAGCAACCTCCTTTGAAGAAGACCGCAGAGCCCACCTCACTGACAAAAGGCAAAGGAGGAAAAACCCAACACCCAACCCCAACCAACCAATTTTCCCCTGCAACCGCTGCAATCGTGTCTGCCTGTCCCGCATCGGACTTGTCAGCCACAAACGAGCCTGCAGCTGACGTGGACTTTTTACCCCCTCCATAAATCTTCGTCCGCGAAGCCAAGCCAAAGAAAGAAGAGAGGTGGGGCAGCAACTGTTCCTGAACCTGGTCTTATGGCACCTATACCCATTTCCTGACGGCAGCAGCGAGAACAGAGCAAGTCCCAGGTGGTGCAGATCCTTAATGACTGCTCCTGCTCTCTGTTAACAGCATTCCATGTAGATTTCCATAATGGTGAGGAAAGTTTTGCCTTTGATGTACTGGGCTGTGTCCATTGCCTTTTGCATGGCTTTTCATTCAGAGGTCTTGGTACCCCTGTACCAGGCCATGATGCAACCAGTCAGCACACTTCCACTACACACCTGTAGAAGTTTGCTAGGGTTTCCAATGTCATACCGAACCTCTGCAAACTCCAGAAGTAGAGGCACTGATATGCATTCTTGACGATATTGGTGTGCTGGGTCCTCCAAAATAGTGACTTCCAGCAATTTATATTTGTTCACCCTCTCTACCTCTGATCCCCCAATGATCATTGCATCACATACTTCTGGTTTTCCCTTCCTAAAGTCCAAAATCAGCCAAGTTCACTCTAACATTCCCTTTATGGATTTCAGCTTTAACCCATCTCCACTAGTTTTTGTCTCATCTAAACTCAATGGGAAAAGTCTGCCTCCATTTACTCTATCTTAACACTTTATAATTGTGGAGGCCTCTATCAAATTTCCCCTCATTCTCCAAAACTCAAGGAAATAAAGTCCTAAACTGTTTAACCTTTCCCTGCAACTCAGCTCCTCAAGTCCCAGAAACATCCTTGCAAATCTTCTCTGCACTCATTAATCTTATTGATACCTTACCAAAAATCCACACAATACTCCAAATTTGGCCTCAATGTCTTATACAACTTCACCATAACATTTCAACTCCTGTACTCAATACTTTGATTCATGAAAGCCAATGTGCCATAAGCTCTTTTTATGATCCCATCTACCTGTGACACTATTGTCAGGGAATTATGCATTTATATTTCCAGATCACTGTTCTACTACACTCCTAAGATTCCTATGGTTTATCATGCATGTCATCCCCTTCCTCAGAAATTAGTGGGAATATGAAAGCCCTGTTGGATTTTGGATAAGTAGCCAGCTCCTGTTCCTATTTTTATATTGTTAAGACAATGCACTCCCTTCTCCTCCTCATGACTCAGTTGGTAGATTATTGGTTTATAGTTCCATATGAGCACAAGAATTTCACATTATATGCCCAAATTTATTAGCTTTGCTCAAAAAGCTCACCTTCCTCAGCCTTCAAATCCAATCAAGTTGCCAAATAACCCTTGCTCATCATTTTGGACTAGATAACCATATAACCATTTACAGCAGAAAAACAGGCCAGTTCAGCCCTACTAGTCTGGGCCAAACATCTTCTCCCACCTAGTTCCACTGACCTGCATTTGGCCCATAACCCTTCACACTTCTCCCTTTCATTATACCTATCCAACCTTTCTAAATATTAACATCAATCTTGCTTCTACCACCACTGCCAGAAGTTCATTCCACCATCCTCTGTGCGAAACTTCCCCTTATGTTTCCCTTAAACGTTTCCCCTTTTACTCTCAATCCATGCCCTCATTTGAATCTCCCCCAATCTCAGTGGAAAAAGCACATCTATGTTGACTATCTGTCCCCTTTATAATTCTGAATACCTCTATCAAATCACCTCTCAACCTTCTATGCTCCAAGGAAGTCCCAGCCTGCTGAACCTTTCCCTGCAACTCAAACCCTGAAACCCAGACAACATTCTCCCTATACTGTTTATATCCTTCCTATAATTCGACAACCAAAACTGCTCACATAATTCCAAATTTAGCCTCACCAATGTCTTATACAATTTCAACACAACATCCCAACTCCTGTATTCTATACTCTAATTTATGAAAGCCAACATACTAAATGCCTTCACCACCCTATGCACATGTGATTTAACTTACAGATAATTATGTTCCATGACTCCTAAATTCCTTTGTTCCACTGCACTCCTCAATTATCTACCATTTAACATACATATCCTATTTTGATTGGTCCTACCAAAATGGAGTTTAATGCTGATAAATGTGAGGGGCTACATCTGCCATCTTTCAGCCCACTCTAACTGTCCCATAATCACCCTGTGAGTTTTGATAATCTTCCTCACTGTCCACAACACCACCAACCTTTATATCATCTCCAATTCAGCAAACAATTTTCCACCACTACTCTTTGGCATCTCCCATCGAACCACTGCCAAATCCATTTCACTACTTCATTATTAATACTTAATGCTTCCACCTTCCTTACTAACCCTTTATAGGGAACCTTGTCAAAAGCATACTTAAGTCCAAATAGACAACATGCACTGCCTTCCCCTCAACCTTTTTAAGTAACATCCTTGAAAAACTAAGATTTGTTAGACATTATCTACCATGTGTAAAACCATGCTGACTACTCTAAATCAATCAGTCTTTCCAAATAGTCATATATAACATCTCTAAGAACACTTCCATTAATTTACCCACCACTGACATAATTACAGGCCTATAATTACCAGGTTTACATTTGAATCCTTTTTGAACACTGGAACATGAGCCACCCTCCAGTCCTCTAGCACTTCCCCCATGGTCAGTGACATTTTAAATATTCCTGTCAACGCCCCCACTATTTGTTCATTAATCTCCCTCAGGCTCCTAGGGAATATTTTGTCAGAACCTGAAGATTTATCCACCTTGATCTTTTTCAATATAGCCAACACTATCTCCTCATTAATCCTTATACAGTATTAGCCATGACCTCCCTACCACATTTCTTCACTTCATCTGGCTCAATATTCTATTCCTTAGTGAATACTGAAGAATAAAATTTCACCCATCTCCTCTGGCTTCTCATGGAGCCTACCCCACTCATTTTCAAGGGGTCTAATTTTATCCCTCACTATTCTTTTACTTTTAATGTACCTATAGAAACCCTTTGGATTTACCTTTACTTTGCCTGCCAAAGCAGCTTCACATCTCCTTTTTGCCATTCTAATTTCTTTTAAGATTTTTTTTATAAACACTCCTTATATTTCAGCAGTTCATCCATTCCCTGCTGTTTATACCTGTTATACACATCCCTCTTTCTCCAAACCAAGTTCCCAATATCTTTTATATCCTTTTCTTAATCCTCATGGGGACATACCAACTCTGCTCTCAGAACTTCTCCTTTGAATATTTTCCATTTATCTGCTATATTCTTCCCTGAAAATATCTTATCCAAATCCACACCCTCCAAATCTTTTCTCATCCCCTTGAAATATGCTTTCTTTCAATCAAGAATCTCAACCTTTAGCCCATCTCTATTCTATTCCATTTCTAGCCTAAAACTAATAGTATTGTGATCACTAGACCCAAAGTGTTCCCCAACACAAACCGGTCACCTGACCCATCTTTTTCCCTAATAGGAGATCCAATACTGCCCACTCTAATCATTTCTTCTATGTATTGATTAAGAAAACTTTCTTGAGCAAACTCTACCCCATTCAGCCCTCTTACTGTATGGGTGTCCCAATTAATGTTCAGAAAGTTAAAATCTCCCACAACATTCACCTTGTGTTTATTACACAATCTCATTACACATTTGTACTTCTAATTCCCTCAGCACATATGATGGTCTATAATATACTCCCATTAATGTATTTATGCATCTGCCATTCCTCAACTCTACCCAAATAGCCTTGCTGGACGATCACACCAAACCATTCTGTCACAGCACTCCTGTAATGTTCTCTCCATTAAGCAATGGAACTCCTCCATCTTTTATTCCCCCCTGTTCTATCATGCCTAAACAACAGTATCCCAAAACATTTAACTAACAAACATGCCCTTCCTGCAACCGTTTCACTGATGCCACAATATATTTTCAATGCTCCTTGCATTAAAATATATGCACTTGAGAATGTCCTCTACATATACTCTTTTTGCAACCAACTACCTTTACCTTCCCTCCATTTATTTCTCAAGCATTCTGTACCCTCCATTCCTTCCACTCTAAGTGTTCTTTCTCCCTAATCACTATACTCTCATTCTGATTCCCACCCCCGTCAAACTAGTTTAAATCCTCCCCAACGGCTCCCGCAAACCTGCCCTCCAGTTCATTGGTCCCCCTCCAGTTCAAGTGCGACCCATCCCTTTTGTACAGGTCAGACTTTACCCAGAAGAGATGTCAATGATCCACAAATCTAAACCCCTGCTTCAGCTCCTGAACCACACATTCATCCTGCACAACTTCCCATTTCTACCCTCTCTAGCACATGGCACAGGCAGTAATCCCATAATTGCCACCCATGAGGTCCTGCTTTTCAACTTCTACCCTAATTTTATGTAACCCTCTTCAGGACCTCATCCCCACTTCTAACTATGTAATTGGACCCCACGTGGACCACAACTTCTGGCTGCTCACCCTTCCCCTCCAGAATGCTGTGGACTCAGAGACATCCCTGACCCTAGCACCTGGGAGGCAACATCCCAACCCAGAGCCCCAATCTCATCCAGCAACCCTCCGATCTACTCCCCTCACTAGCAAGTCTCCAACTACAAGAGCCCTACTTTTTTCCCCCTTCCCTTCTGAGCACCCATGCCAGAGACCCAACCTCCCATGACGTCCCCTGTAGATCATTCCCCGCCCCCCAACAATATTCAAAGCAGTATACTGGTTGAGGGGAACAGTCACAGGGGTACTCTGCACTGCCAGTCTCTCCCCACCCCACCTTTTCCCTTTCTTCACTCACCCAGTTCTCTGACTGTTGGGGAGGGGGTGACTGCCTCCCTATAACTCCTATCTATCACTGCCTCTGCCTCCCTTAGAATTCACAGTTCATCTAGCTGCAACTCCAGTTCCCTTCCAGGAGTTACAACTGGATGCACCTTCTGTAGGTGTAGTCATCAGGGACATCTGTGCTGTCCCTGACCTCCCACATCCTGCAATCAGAGCACTCAACTACCCTAACTACCTCCATCACCAGCTCTTCAATTTAAATTTAAGATAAACTTAAAAATAGACTTAACAAACCTTATCTCACAGGAAGCGCTTCTTTAGCCTTTGCTCACCAAAGCCTTGAAGTCCCACTCCTTCACTAAGCCACTCACTGGGCTGCTCATTCAGCTAGCCCTCTTTTTTAATGGTTCCTACTAATTTTCTTAATTACCCAATTAATCCCTCCCCACAATAATCAATTACCAGCAGTCGCCAGATTCACCTGGCTGAAGGCTCCTCACCAAGTGAACAGCAAGGTAAGCTGTCCTTCCCTTTTTAAATTCTACCGCCCGACCAACTGTGCACTAGGCCCCCACCTGACTTTCAAAAGCAACCTGCAAAATTAATTAATTAAATAGATCCATAAATTTCAATAACTAGTTACGGATAACCAACAACTCTCATGACTGAAGGGCTCCTCACCAAGAATTCTGATTCATTGGTCTGAAAGTCTGTTGATTCTGCTTCACTCTGTCGACACATTCGCCTGACTTGCCGAATATTTCCAGCATTTTTTGTTTATATTATATGTTTCCTATGTCCCACAGAATTTGGCTGTTAATATTTATGGATTGATACATGTGATCAACACAATGCCAGAAAATGAAAATAAATCATAGAACAGAACATGGAACACTACAGGCCCTTCGCCCCTTGTGCCAACCCATATATTCCTTAAAGATAAGTATTAAATCCACCCAACCTGTAACCCTCCATTGTTCTTTCATCCATGTGCCTGTCTAAGAGTCTCTTAAATGCCCCTGATGTTTCAGTCTCCACCACCATCCCCGGAAAGGCATTCCAGGCACCCTCAACTCTTTGCATTTAAAAAAAAACTTTCCCTTGATGTCTCTCCTAAACTTTCCTCCCTTCACTTTGTACACGTGTCCTCTTGTATTTCTAGTCCTGCCCTGGGAAACAGGTGCTGGTTGTCCACCTTATCTATACCTCTCACAATCTTGTAGACATCTATCAAGTTGCCTCTCATCCTTCTATGCTGCAAAGAGAAAAGTCCCTGTTCTACTAAGCTTGCATCATAAGACCAGTTTTCCAATCCAGGTAACATCCTGGTAAATCGCCTCTGTACCCTCTCCATAGCTTCCACATCCTTCCCATAATGTGGTGACCAGAGCTGAACACAATTCTCTAAGTTGCAACATGAGGTTCATCTCTCACACTCGGTATTACTTCTAGAGACTTTGGTACATCTACACCAATTAGCATCTCTATCTCAGAGCTATCTTCCAGTATATAAACCTTCCTCAGATATGACCACCGACCCATATCATTTTGATGTGGAATGTTTCCTTTCTGCACAGGCGTAGCCTTCTGTGTGTATATGCCTGGAAGTTCACAAAAATAATCACTGTGCATTCCACCAAGCTCTAAACCTGAACCTTTTCTTGACTCATGTTTTTTTAAAATAATCTTTGACCTACTTCCTTCAAGATTAAGCTTATTCATGTTTCACTGTGCTCCCTGGGTCAAGAAATGCATATGTACATACTGTTGCATTCCTTTTCTTGGCCTTAACTTGTACAGGCACTTTTGAGAGTTTCCAGTTATTTGCACCAGCCCCAGTAAGACCAGTTGTCAATACCAAGGCTTCAGCACTGTTTTATCTGCTTCTTCCCTTGTTGTTTGTTCCTTTTATGGATTCTTCTTTTCCTGGAAGGTATGTAGAATCTTAGGATATTTTTGACTACATATGTCACAGCTGAGTTGCTCTTTGCAGTATTTGTTGATGTGTCCTTTACACAGACAGCCAAAATATACTCCATTTTCCTTCAAGAAAGTGATTTTCTCACTTTTCCATCTGTGCACACTTTTCTAATTTGTGCTTAGCATTACAGAACAGACAATTCTTCACAACAGGCAAACTTTCATTTTCTTTCATTTCTTTGTCTTTTTCCTTATCTATAACTAATACATTGGTGGCAAAGGTATTTTCCTTTATCTTTGGTTGAGGCTGTGACTTGGACTTCTCCATTTGCCCTTCAATGAATGCCACCAAATCCTTGAAAGTAGCTGTTTCAACTAATTTTTTCTGGTATTCAACAACTTGATGTCCATAGTTCTCTCATCTGGAAGGGTAATTTATTTATAATGTTTAGCATATTTATTAGACATGTCAAGCTCTTGAAGATGGCCAACCTCCATCATGATATCGCAACATCCTTTTGAAAGAGGGCATTAGCTTAGAAATTCTTCGTGTCATCCAGTCTTATATTGGACCATGAAAGAGCCATCTGTACATTAGCTTCAGAAATTTTATACTTGCTCTCAAAATGCTTCTTCAGTAACAACTGAGCCTGTTTGAATCTTTTATTAGGAGCTATATGTTGGCAACTCTTTACAAGATCTTGTGGTGGTCCACTCAAAAACTGCTGCAAATAACATAAACAATCCTCCAAGCTTTGACAATTAATTTCAATACTGTGCTCAAAACTTTTCATAAATGTTTGGTATTCAAGTGGGTCAACATCATAAATTGGAATCTTTATCTTGAGCAGAGAAGAGAGAGTCTGTAACTGCATTAGCAAAGCAGCTATTTCATCTTGTCTTGTCATGCCTGGGCAAAAGTTAGTTTGTTCACCCACATTTCTAATACCTGCCAGGATTCAGTTTCACATGATTGCATTTGGGTCACATCTCTGTCCAATGCAGTCATTATTAGGGTTTGAGATCTGGCACCTTGCCTTAACTTGATTAGTTCAGGATCTTCCACATCTCGTAACCATGGCACTGGCTCAGGACCAAGCAACTATTGTGGTTGTAGCACTAGTTCAGCCTCGGTATTCAATATTTTCTTTTTCTGTTGACCTTCCTCAAAGCTTGATGGTTTAGATAATTTACTTTGAGCACCAGATACCACTGAGCCTCCTCGTGCCTTCAATCTGACCTGTTAACAGCAATTTCTGTGTCCAGTTCCTGTGGCCTCCTTAACTCTTCCTCCTCCTGTTCAAAGGCATATCTCTCATGAAGAAATTGCTGTTCTTTTTTGCCTCTTTAACTGTCTCTTCTGATCTTCTCAGTCAAATTCAACATGAAGACATCCTTTTTTAGCTTCAAGAGCATCTGTGTCTGCCTGAATCTTTCGACATGTAGATTCAGTACCTGAAGCTCTGGAGCCTGATCTAGAACTCCTCTTACTTCCCCTGCTTCCAGCATTTGACCCACTATCCTTAGTGTGGTGTGCTGTTAGACAGAATCAGACACACACAAGGTAAAGACTGTACAACAGACTTTAATCCACAAAGACTTCCACAGAGCCAGGCTGGCTGTGGCTGCAGCAGCTCTGAGTGAGGCCTCGGGAGGCCGGCACAGGCTTATATTCCGGAGGGTGATTGACACCCGACTGGGTGGGACTTGATCCATTCAGGCCAACTGATTGACAGCCAGCCAGGTGTTGTCCTGTCCCCTTACACTCCTGCAGGTACAGAGGTTGCCCCCTGCAGTAGGCCAGCCGTACACTCCTGCAGGTACAGAGGTTGCCCCCTGCAGTAGGCCGGCAGTATACTCCTGCAGGTACAGAGGTTGCCCCCTGCAGTAGGCCGGTGGTGTACCACCACACTTAGGTCATATTAGGTCCTGTACATCAGATGTTGCCTTGATATTTGACCCTGTCCCAATTTTGGAATGCTCATCATCCTCACCACCATCTTGTGGCGCGCCTTCAGCCATTTACTGGTAGCTGATCTTAATTTTTATTACTGGTAATTCTGTGGGATCTGTATCCTCAGCTGCTGTAGCCATCTTCTTATCTATATCCCCACTCAATCTTGCTTGAAGAGTCACTTTGTTTCCACGGGTCTCTAACTGCCAACTTTGCAATTCTTCTATAAGTTCCATTTTCTTCATCTTCTCAACAAATAGCTCTTTAAGTGTAGCAGCTTTAGCAGCAGCTGCCATCGTATCCAATCCAGTCGATCATCGCACTCAGACATCAAACATGCACAGCATTACTCCAAAACCAAAACAGTCCTCATAGGACAAGTGGCAGTTGCACTTGCAATAAACACACAAAAGGAAACGTTCTGTAAGGCTTACCGCTTCTTCAGTGGTCTTGGTGCTGTTGACATTTGTGCCTCCTTCTTCAATATGCTCTAAACATAGCCCAATCGATCCATCCGAATTCCAAATCCAGTTTCCAACTTTCTACGTCTTCAATTCCATCTTTTATTGACTAATAGGTCAATAGTTCTTTCATTGACTAAGAATCAATAGTCCATTTTTATTAACTGAATTATGTGACTAACTTCCTTTATAATCACTTGGAAAGACTTGAGTGTCATTGTTTATGACTCATTCAAACAAATAGTGGTACTAAATTTGAATTAGTTTTCATGGTTTATTAAACCTTTTATATCAATTATTACTACTTTTATTATACAATACTAAAATGATGATAAAACAATTAAACAATACTTAAAATTATGACCATTGCAAGACTTTCCATCTTCACAGAACAAAGGAAAATTCAAAAACTGAATGTTATCTCAAACCACGCAAAAAACTCGCCACAACCTTAAAGGTGGTTGTTACTAGGAGACACTCAAAAGAATGTGTAAAGAATATTAGCTGGCCTCTTGCAGAATATGCTTGCAAGTCATTTTAACCCTTACAAGCTCCATCCATGTCTCCTTCAACCTTCGTGTCAAACTTACTGATTCATCCTTCTGCCTCTTCATTTAGGGTATTTATAAAAATCAGAGGATGCTAATTCTCTGGAGGGGGTTTTAAAGTACCTTTTTCTATTGACTAGTTGCAAAGGAAGCAACTTTGATTTTTGTTGAATATAAGTGTATATTGAGCAATATTGGATCTCTCTTAGTTCTCATTGCATTGAAGACTTGCTTCGGTCAAATCAACCAGAAAGGATTTCAATATTTTCTAGTCGCACAGAAACTAAACAACCACATCCAGAGCAAAGAGACCCAGGTTTGATCTCAGAGTGAACAAGGTTGTGACAAATCCTTTTCAATTTCTTGAACATCTATGACAATTACAGCAACACCTGCAACCAAACATCAAAATAAATGAAATCACAATTGCAATGGACAACCCTACATTTTGATAGTTTCTCCTCATCATTACTTCACCAGGTAAACTCATCAGAATTGAAAACTTGGGTATGAACAAATAAAATAATTGAAATAAACTTAAGAAACACAGAAGATGCAGATGCTGGAATCTTGTGCAGGCAATTAAATTCTGTTGGAACACAGCAGGTCAGACATCATGGTAGAAATGGTTAGTTAGTGTTTTGGGTCGAAACCCTTAATCTTGATAAAGCGTTCTAACCCAAAACATTGGTTGACCATTTCTACCCATGGATAGTCTCTAACCTGCTGAATTTCTCCAGCATTTCTTTGTCTATCAGAACACTTGCCTGGAAAGCCTTACTTTTTAGCTGATAAAACGCTGCACTCAAAATAAATTTCTTCCATGCTGAAATCACGTTCTCCTTGCTTTAACACTGCTTTCAAAATACTCATGCAGAAAATGTCCAATCCCGTTTGCTTCTGGGATGTGTTGGTCAGATGGCATAACAGTCAAAGTGTAGGCAGAAATATGGCATAAAAATAAAGAACATTCTCAGTCAAAGAAAAGGAGAGAAGCTTTATGTTGTTATTGTTTCTTTTACCAATTAACATTTAGTTTCAATTTATCAATTACAATAATTCCAAAGGAAACCTTATTTTAGATAACCAAAGATATCTGAATTGCCAAACACTAATATAAAAAAATAAGAAAACATGAATTAAACTATATATATAATAATAAAGCAAAAATGTTAATGCTTCACAATCATATTCATCTCAGTAAAATCTTTATACCTACAATATCTCAACTGTATGTCCACAAACTGGCAATGAATGGAAGGAAAAGCATGGATTCCTACAGCCAATTTTGTGGCAGCGGACCATCCCTAAGCATGTCACAGATATTGAAGTGCTGTGGGAGGGTGGGGTGGTGGGGGGAGGGGGGGAAAGTCTTTGATGTTATGTACTGAACACAGCAGCCAATTTCCGCACAGCCAGAACCCATCAATGGAAATGAGTTGTTGAGGTAGTCTGCTGTTGTTTGAGGGATGAATGTTGCAAGGGCACCAGAAATAACATTTTTTTACATCTAATCATGGTGGCAGATAAGTCCTTAGCTACTTGTCACATCCAAAAGCACAACAATTCCTCCACGCTGCATTGGAAATGTTTATTTCTGTGGTCAGCATTGCCGAGGTCAGCATTTAATGCCATCCCTAATTTCATTTCATAAATCCTTACAATGTTTTACAGGACTTAACATTTTACTGACACTTTTACCCTCAAGAGGAGTTTGAACATGTGATTTGTAACTACATCCCATGGACTAGGATCCCTTAGTCAAATATCTGTTTTGAGATCGTGGGTTATACTTTTGGCAGTCTCTTCAATCTGAGGCGCCTGCAAGCTCACACCAAGACACAAGAGAAACTTGTCCGTGAACTACTCTTTGCAGATGATGCCGCTTTAGTTGCCCATTCAGAGCCAGCTCTTCAGCGCTTGATGTCCTGTTTTGCGGAAACTGCCAAAATGTTTGGCCTGGAAGTCAGCCTGAAGAAAACTGAGGTCCTCCATCAGCCAGCTCCCCACCACGACTACCAGCCCCCCCACATCTCCATCGGGCACACAAAACTCAAAATGGTCAACCAGTTTACCTATCTCGGCTGCACCATTTCATCAGATGCAAGGATCGACAACAAGATAGACAACAGACTCGCCAAGGCAAATAGCGCCTTTGGAAGACTACACAAAAGAGTCTGGAAAAACAACCAACTGAAAAACCTCACAAAGATAAGCGTATACAGAGCCGTTGTCATACCCACACTCCTGTTCGGCTCCGAATCATGGGTCCTCTACCGGCATCACCTACGGCTCCTAGAACGCTTCCACCAGCGTTGTCTCCGCTCCATCCTCAACATTCATTGGAGATGGTATAAACAAGGAGGCTTACAATTGCCAAACTTCAAAAATTATTATAGAGCCGCACAATTAAGGTACCTATCAGATTTTTATCAAACAAGGGAAAAACCAGACTGGACGAGATTAGAATTAGATAAAATAGGGGAAAAGATACCTGAACACATATTATATAAATGGGACGAAAAATTGGTACAACATAGAACTTCTCCAGTATTACACCATCTCCTCAATATATGGAAGAAGATTCATGTAGAAAGAAATAAAACAAATGATCAATTACCAAAACTAATATTGATGCAAAATAAGCTACTCCCTTTTACAATAGACAACCTTTCCTTTAGAAAATGGGAAAAAAAAGGGATTAAAAGAATAGAAAATTGTTTTTCAGGAAGTAGATTCTTATCCTTTGAACAAATGAGAGATAAGTACAATATAACTGGAGATACAGCGCTGGCATATTACCAACTGAGATCCTACTTGAAAGATAAATTAGGAAGCAATTTGAGTTTACCAGAGGGAAGTAACCTTGAATATGTGATTACAGATACAATGTTAATCAAAAGATTTATAACAAATATGTATATTAAACTGCAAGAAAAGGAGAATGAGGAAACAAATGGTAAAACTAAACAAAAATGGGAACAAGATTTAAATATAAAGATAAAAAAGGAAACATGGGAGAAATTATGTTCTGGAACGATGAGAAATACAATAAATACGAGGCTGCGTATGATACAATATAATTGGTTACACAGACTATACATTACACCGCAAAAGTTAAATAAATGGGACCCAACAGTATCTGATAGATGTTTTCGATGTAAAAAAGAAAGGGGAACAACAATTCATGCAATCTGGACATGTGAGAGAGTAGAAAAATTTTGGGATGAACTCAATCAGATATTAAATAAAATAACAGAAAACAATATACCAAAGGATCCAGAGATCTTTCTCCTAAGTAACATAAAAAATAAAGAATTTGGAATTGACTTGGAAGATGCACAAAAAAGATTTGTTAATATAGCCCTAGCCGTAGCAAAAAAATGTATATGTCAACCTGGAAATTGGAAGATAATTTGAAAATACAACAATGGTATATAGAAATGAATAAATGTATTCCATTAGAAAAAATAACATATAGTTTAAGAAATAATATTGAAATATTCGAACAAGTATGGGAGCCTTACATTAAATACAATAGCGAAAACCTACCGGGGACAAACATTACCTAAGTTGACGGAAGGAGAAGGAAAGAAAAGAATGGACTCTGTAGAATTTCTGGTGTATTTTTGTTGAATGACAACATTGTCTGACTGAATTAATGCAACCTAGATTGTATACCTAAAATGGATGAGAGGGGGGGGGTGGGGAGGTGGCTTGGGAGGAGGGAGGGGGGGGGAGAAAAAGTCACTGTAAATGTGTGAAAAAGAAAAAGTGTATATCATGGCTATTGTGATTTATGGTGTGAAAAATAAAAAAAATTAAAAAAAAAACAAAACATTAATTGGAGCGCTTTCATCCCTAACATCGAAGTACTCGAGATGGCAGAGATCGACAGCATCGAGTCCACGCTGCTGAAGATCCAGCTGCGCTGGGTGGGTCACGTCTCCAGAATGGAGGACCATCGCCTTCCCAAGATCGTGTTATATGGCGAGCTCTCCACTGGCCACCGTGACAGAGGTGCACCAAAGAAAAGGTACAAGGACTGCCTAAAGAAATCTCTTGGTGCCTGCCACATTGACCACCGCCAGTGGGCTGATATCGCCTCAAACCGTGCATCTTGGCGCCTCACAGTTTGGCGGGCAGCAACCTCCTTTGAAGAAGACCGCAGAGCCCACCTCACTGACAACAGGCAAAGGAGGAAAAACCCAACACCCAACCCCAACCAACCAATTTTCCCCTGCAACCGCTGCAACCGCTGCAACCGTGTCTGCCTGTCCCGCATCGGACTTGTCAGCCACCAACGAGCCTGCAGCTGACGTGGACATTTTACCCCCTCCATAAATCTTCGTCCGTGAAGCCAAGCCAAAGAGAGAAATACCATCATGATTACAAATCATTGTTCTACTTTCAAACAAATAGCAACATACTGATGCCCTGCTTAGATAAAAGGCGAAAGCATATAAATATTCCTCAGTAATCATTCTAGATCACAAATACTTTTTTTTCAATTTTCTCAATGATGAAAAGGCTCTGGGTTTTCACTTACTAAAGAGGACATCCAGCAACTGTTCTATTCTCATTACATTAGATTTATGAGCCTACAAAGAAATAATTGAGAAAATCAAATCTTCTGAAGCTGAGGAAATTCCAAAAGGCATCCTTAAACAGGATTATTGGCCATCTTTATGCAATTTTAATTGCCAGAAGCCCTGGGATGCATCCAATTTGGTGAAAGACTTTGCATCGACCATCTCACGTATATTTCACCCTTAGATAGAATCAGATAATGTTCCCTCTTTATATTGACATTCATGTGCAAGGTCACCATTTTTTTTGACACACGCCATTTAATTCACCTATTCCATGGGCTCCTCCACTTGGTTTATGACCCCTAGTGCCATCATTCGGTCAAGTTCCTGTTTGAGCTTGTCTTTTAATGGCACTGGACCTGCCTTAGGGCATGCACCACTGGCTGTGTTTTCTCCTTTAACTGTATCATATAGGTCAATAGTAGAACTCCAAACCTCTTGAAGATGTCTGGAAATTGATCCAGTATTTCCTCTACGCTGTTCTATGCATTGGCACTGTTAATGCAGTACATCCTCTTGACTAGCCCTAAGTTTTCACAAGCTTTGTCACCAAACAGTGAGATGGGGCTGCCTCATGCACCCATGATGAGCTTGACAACTTCATTCATTTTGCAGCCAACTTCCACTTGGCACCATCCGCTTTGTAGGCTTCTAGCATCAAACCACACAGGTAAAACACTAGTTTTAGTAGACTGGTATACAGCTAGGCTTTGAGGCCTCTGTACAAGCCTAGGCCAGAATGAGGAGGAAGGGATCCCCTCAGGTTTATATACAAGGTCACCTGGTGTGCCACCTGGTGACATAGTGAGGTAATGACATCATACATCACATACCACCACACCCTTATCCTGCTCAAGTCTGTTACGCTTAGCTCTGTATCACATGAAAAAGTTTGGCAAGAAACCTTCACCAAAATAAAATAATGGACAAGTTTCAGTCAGGATACAAAGGCCACCACAGCATGAAGTCAGCTTTATTGAGGGTATACAGCAACCTTCTCCTCACCAGAAACTTGAGCGGCTCCACTGTTCTAATGCTTCTAGACCTGAGCGCAGTGTTCAACACCATCGATCCTGCTATTCTGATAGACCACCCCCAGCAGGAGATTGGCATCAATGGCGTGGCCCTGAGCTGGTTCAAATCTTACCTCACTGGGCTTTCGTCGTCAACATGGGCAACTACACATCTGCCTCAGCCACCCTCTCCTACAGGGTTCTGCAATGATCCATCCTTGGCCCCATTCCTTTCTCACTGTACACGGTCCCCCTCGGCCATATGATGCAGAAACACGGCATCTCCTTCCATTGTTACACCAATGACACCCAGCTCTGCCAGCCCCTAAAACCAGATGACCAGTCAGAAATCACCAACCTCACCAAATGACTGGAAGACATAAAATGCTGGATGGCCCACAACTTCCTCCAACTTAATGAGGCAAAATCTGAGGTAATCCTATTCGCCCCTGCCCCCTCCCCTAATTTCACCAAAAAGTTACACAACTCCCTTGCTAATCTATCCACTCTTATTAAACCCAATGTTAAATCCCTTGGGGTGCTATTCAACCCTGCCTTCAATTTTGACAAACAGGTCAATGCCGTGATGAAGGCCTATTTCTTCCAGCTCTGCACCAATATTAAAATAAAACTGTGCCTCTCACTTAAGGACCTTGAAAGGGTTATTCACGTACTTATCTTCTCACATCTGGACTATGCTAACTCTCTATTCACTGAGATTAGACAGTCTCCCCTAACCTGCCTCCAATCGGTTAAGATTGCCACAGCTAGGACCCTGACAGGTGCAAAGAAGAGGGACCATATCATTCCAATTCTGGACTCCCTCCAATGGCTGCCAGTGTGACTCAGAATTGACTTCAAGGTGCTGCTATTTACATACAAGGCCCTTGATGACCTCCCCCCCACCCCCCACCCCCCCAATATTACAAATCTGCTTACTCCCAACTCTGCTCCCAAGCAGCCCAGGTCAGCTACTGCAGGATGCCTGGCTGTTTCAAGCACTTAGTGCACACAAAGGGGAGACTGAGCCTTCGTGGTTATGGCCCCCAAACTGTGGAACAGCATTCCCCTGAGCATTAAACTAGTCCCCTCCCTCAACTGCTTTAAATCCAGGTTAAAAATGCACCTTCTGTCATTAGCACTTTCCGTCTGAAACCTTTTGTACGTTCTTAACCTCAGACAGCACTGCACTATTCACTGCAATTGTGGTCTATTTATAACGTCTTAAACTGTTGTCTGTAAACAGTTGTGCTAGTTTTGATCGATTTCCTTGGTTTGTACAGCACTTTGGTCAATGCAAGTTGAAAAGAATGTGTTGTATAAATAAAGAACTTGAACTTGAGCTGTACAGTGTCTGTTGGTTTGAAACCTTCCTGCGCCACCATGCTCACAAAGAATGTATCACTGAGGGCAGTTTCTTCTATCGTGTGCACACTTTCACTTCTGTTTGGTTGCCCTTTGGACAAACATTGCTTTGCATAGTGATTCTGCCCTTTTTACTTTTTACAGACATTTCCATTGTTTTGGTGCATGTTGACTGTCATATCGTTTACAATTAAATATTTCTCCATCTTTTTGCTGTGTACCATTCTCTGTTTATGTGTGCATCCAGACATTGTGGCTACGGTTGTGTCTTTATTTTCACTGGCCTTTAAACTCTCACCAAACTTTTTTGCATCATACAGAGCTAATTGATTGGCATGGCATATCTTCACACCTCCAGCTAAGGTAAGCTCCATCTCTCATAGCAACCTCTCTCTCATTTTCTTGTCAATAATTTTGAAAACAATTTGATCATGGATCACTGAATCATGCAGCAAGCCAAAACTGCATGTTCTTGCTTTCAATTTCAAGCCCATTAAAAATGTATCAAAGTTGTCTGCCTGCCGCTGCACATACGAGCGAAGCACGTACGTTCAAACTTTTCAATTTCTTTGGTGAGCAGTGTCCATCGAACATCTCAATAACCTTGTCGAACTTGCCCTGATCATCTGGCTCGGAAAAAACAAACGTGTTGAAAACTTCCAGTGTTTGAGGTCCCGTCACGGTAAGTACCATGCATCTGGTTTGGTATCAAGTCTAATGGCTTGCAGATACAGCATGAATCATTCTTTGAACAACTGCCACTCATGATCAACATTCCCAGTCCAATTCACAGTGTCAGGAGGCTTCACTCTTTCCATGTCTCCTGCTGATATCCACCAATACCCACTCCTGATACCATGTGATGTTTCTTCTATTGTGATAAAGAAACATGGGTTCTTTTCTATTACTTATATTTTATTATCAACTCACAGCCTCGTGGGTAACATCAATTTTGTGCATCTAACCTGAGGTGGAGCATTCCATCTTCAACACCCTCTAGTAGTCAGGAAGATCACCAACTCCCTATCACCACACTGACGAAGGGCTCTAGTTGGAAATAGCGACTACCTTTCACTTCCTTTGGATGCTGCGTGACCTGCTAAGTTTCACCAGGACTTTTGTGTCTAGCACTAGACCCCCAGCATCTGCACATTTTCTTGTTTATTTCCAAATCCAAGTTGCATAATTAAGCCTTTGCACACATAGTTTTTGAATCTTTTATCCATCTCCATGAGAGAACCATAGGACACTACAGCACAGAGTCTGTCTAGTCTGTGCCGAACTATTTTTTGCCTAGTCTCACTGACCTGCATCCAGTCCATAGCCTTTCCCATCTGTGTACCTGTCCAAATTCTTCTTAAATGTTAAAATTGAGCCAGCATTCACCACTTGCTGGCAGCTCGATCCACACTCCCACCACTCTGTGAAAAAGTTCCCGCTCACTTTCCCCCTAAAATTTTCCCCTTTCATTCTTAACCTATGGTCTATATCTCATCTCTTCTTTCTTTGGCTTGGCTTCGCGGACGAAAATTTATGGAGGGGGTAAAAAGTCCACGTCAGCTGCAGGCTCATTTGTGGCTGACAAGTCCGATGCGGGACAGGCAGACACGGTTGCAGCGGTTGCAGGGGAAAATTGGTTGGTTGGGGTTGGGTGTTGGGTTTTTCCTCCTTTGCCTTTTGTCAGTGAGGTGGGCTCTGCGGTCTTCTTCAAAGGAGGTTGCTGCCCGCCAAACTGTGAGGCGCCAAGATGCACGTTTTGAGGCGATATCAGCCCACTGGCGGTGGTCAATGTGGCAGGCACCAAGAGATTTCTTTAGGCAGTCCTTGTACCTTTTCTTTGGTGCACCTCTGTTATGGTGGCCAGTGGAGAGCTCGCCATATAACACGATCTTGGGAAGGCGATGGTCCTCCATTCTGGAGACGTGACCCATCCAGCGCAGCTGGATCTTCAGCAGCGTGGACTCGATGCTGTCGACCTCTGCCATCTCGAGTACTTCGACGTTCTCAGTTGAAAAGGCCTATCTACATCTACTCTGTCTATCCCCCTCATAATTTTAAATTTCAAATCTCCCCTCTTCTATATTCCAGGGAATAAAGTCCTAACCTGTTAACCTTTCCCTATAACTCAGTTCCTGAAGTCCAGGCAATGTCCTCGTAAATCTTCTCTGCACTCTTTCTATCTTATTGATATCTTTCCTGTAGTTAGGTGATCAAGACTGCATGAAATACTTCAGATTTGGCCTCTCCAATATCTTCTACAACTTTAACATCCCAACTTCTATGCTCAATATCTTGATTTATGAAAGCTAATATATCAAAAACTCCTATCCACCTGTGACACGACTTTCAGGGAATTATGTATCTGTATTCCCAAATCCCTCTGTTCCACCACACTCCTCAATGCCCTAGCATTTACCATGTTCTTCCTTTCTTGGTTTATCCTTCCAAAGCACAACACCTCACACTTGTCTGAATTAAATTCCATTGTCATTTTTTACCCATTTTCCAGCTAGTCCAGATGCCTCTGAAAGCTTTGAAAACGTTTGCTGTCCACAACATCTCCAATCTGCAAACTTGCTGATCCAATTTACCACATTATCATCCAGATCATTGATGTAAATGACAAATACCAATGGTCCCTGTATCAATCCCTAATGCACATCACTAGTCACAGGCCTCCAGTCTGAGAACCGATCATCCACCACTATTCTCTGGCTTCTCCCATCCAGTGATTGTCAAATCCAGTTCACTACTTCACCATGAATACCTAGTGTCTGAACCTTCCTGACTAACCTCCCTTGTGGGACCTTGTCAAAGGTCCATGTAGACAACATCCACAGGCTTTACCTCATTAACTTTCCTGATAATCTCCTCGAAAAACACTATAGGATTGGTTAGACATGACCTTCCATGCAGAAAGAAATATTGACTATCCCTAATCAGTTTCTGGCTACCAAATAATTGTATATCCAATCTCGTAGAACACTTTCCAATAATTTATCTTCTACAGTCATCATGCTCACAACCTATAATTTCCAGGGTTACTTTTGGAACCTTTTTTAAACAACGGAATAATGTGAGCTACCCTCCAATCCTATGGCACCACAACCCTGACTAAGCATATTTTAAATATTTCTGCCAGAGCCCCTACAATTTCTACACTCAAGGTCCAATGTAATATCTTGTTGGGCCCTGGAGATTCAACCTTATTTGCTTTAAGACAGCAAGCACTTCATCCTCTTTAATGGTTTCATGGCCTCACTGCTTGTTTTCCTAATTTCCCATGACTCTGTGCCTGTTTCCTGAGTGAACACTGATGAAAATAAACATTTAAAATCTCTCTCATCTCTTTTGGCTCCATAGAAAGCTGACCACTCAGATCTTCAAGGGGACCAATTTTTGTCCCTTACTATAACTCTTAATAGACCTGTAGAAACCCTTAGGATTTTCTTTCACATTGTCTGCCAAAGCAACTTCATGGTTATTTTTTGCCTTCCTGATTTATTTCTTGAGGTTTTTCTTGGATTTTTTTATACACCGCAAGTATCTCATTTGCTCCATGTTGCCTATACCTGCTATGCATCTCTCCCTCTTCTTTCGAAACAGTTCCCCAAGATCCCTCGAAAACCAAGGTTCCCTATGCTTCTAACCTTGCCTTTAATCCTGACAGGAGCATACAGACTCTGTACTCTCAAAAGTTCACCTTTGAAGGTCCTCCACTTACCTTGCATATCCTCGCCCGAAAACAACTTATCCCAATCCATGCATTCTAGATTAACATTTTCAGATTTTTTTTCCCTATTTTATCTGGAATCCATACAATTGTGGTGATGCTTAAACAAAATTGTCTCCAGTGGCATATATCAATGCAGCTTATAAAGTCCACGCTGCTGAAGATCCAGCTGCGCTGGATGGGTCACGTCTCCAGAATGGAGGACCATCGCCTTCCCAAGATGGTATTATATGGCGAGCTCTCCACTGGCCACCGTGACAGAGGTGCACCAAAGAAAAGGTACAAGGACTGCCTAAAGAAATCTCTTGGTGCCTGCCACATTGACCACCGCCAGTGGGCTGATAACGCCTCAAACCGTGCATCTTGGCGCCTCACAGTTTGGCGGGCAGCAGCCTCCTTTGAAGAAGACCGCAGAGCCCACCTCACTGACAAAAGGCAAAGGAGGAAAAACCCAACACCCAACCAACCAATTTTCCCTTGCAACCGCTGCAATCGTGTCTGCCTGTCCCGCATCGGACTGGTCAGCCACAAACGAGCCTGCAGCTGACGTGGACTTTTTACCCCCTCCATAAATCTTCGTCCGCGAAGCCAAGCCAAAGAGATAAAGGAGAACTGTGGCTAAAACCATTTGTGTGTAAAAGCTGATAACTGTCTGAGTATTTCATGTATGTGGCTAATTGTTACATCTAATTTATGTCTCTCTGCTTTCAACATCATTTGAAGAATTAAAGGCAGAGCTCCCAGGAGAGCAAATAAGAAAAATAAATTATTTGATAGTGAGAGGGAATCTGTCTTTGGAAATGGTTTCAGATTAATGAATCCATGTGGAATTCTGCACGTTTTGTGACTGCTTCACCAGGCTCAGAGCTTGAAAGAGCATAACATTTTTATAAATAAATATTTATCCAAGTACTGGATGGACATTACAAATCAATCAGACTTAGAATTAATATAGCAACAAATAATTAGGCAGGAAATGTTTATTTTGCATTGCTTAGTAATTGAATAAAAGAGTTTCCATTTGCTGCAACAACATTACCTTCTGAAGCCAGGCAGCATGTTGCAGCATATCATATAAGATAATGAACAATGGAAAAGAAACAGTTTGATCACATTGTCTGAATGACAGGTAGAAATATCAACTCTGGTAGAGCGCGTTCAACACTTCAATACTGACACTTCTGACAAATTCATAATATAACTTGGTAAAATGTTGTCAGGTTCAAAATTAAGATGAAAATGATGCACTTAATTGTTTTCATTATATTATTTTTTCTCCAGTAAGAAAATACATTTCTTCTCCATGTCTCAAAAGGCGCGTTAAAGAAGAATTTTTCCATTGGCCAATGTGTGTTTTGTGCTTTGACTTTCTGCTGCCAGATTCTGTTAAAACACAAGGCACAAGGCCATACATTACTCAATATGCATGCCCATGAGGTTTCATGGTGAAGAGGGCCTGGAGGCAGAGGGAAGAACAGAGTGTAGAGCTCGTTGAAAGAATCAAAGACTTGTTGATCCAAACCAAGGCTTTTATTAGGAAAAGACAGGAGTTCTTCACAGGTGGCCAACCAGTCCGGAATGATCCGACCTGGCTAGGGACACAACCCTTTAAGGCCCAGACAATAGGTGTGGCTTAGCTCTCAGCTCTCGTCGGGTGCGACTGCTCCATCGCTCAATTCCCCAGTCGTGTTGTCGGCAGGGTGGCCCGGGTCGTTGGGGTGCTGTTGGTCCTTCTGTTGCGGCATGGGGCCTGGGGAATAAAGAGTTGGGGAAGGTTGCATTGGGGGGTTTGCTGGGTCTACCGCGTCCTGAGCTAGGTCCCGCACAGAAACAGTGTCCTCCCGCCCGTCTGGGAACTCAACGTAGGCGTAATGTGGGTTCGCCTAGAGTAGAGTCACTTGGTCGACCAAGGGGTCGTTCTTTGAGTGCCGGACGTGGCGTCGCAAAAGGACGGGGCCAGGGACGGTGAGCCATGCTGGTACAGTGGTTCCTGATTCGGATTTCCTCGGGAAAAGGAACATCCTTTCGTGGGGGGTGGCATTTGTTGCAGTACATAGGAAGGAGCGGATGGAGTGTAAGGCACTAGTGAGAACCTCCTGCCAGTGAGAGGTGGGGAGACCTTTAGACCATAGAGCCAGTGTAACTGCTCTCCATATAGTGGCATTCTCCCTCTCGACCTGGCCGTTACCACATGGGTTATAGCTCGTGGTCCTACTTGAAGCGATACCACACTCCAGAAGGTACTGTTGCAGCTCTGCGCTCATGAATGAGGACCCCCTATCACTGTGGATGGAATTGGGGTACCCGAAGATGGCATAAATACTGTGAAGGGCCTGTATCACTGAGGTGGCAGTGGTGTCTGGGCAGGGCACAGCGAACGGGAAGCGGGAGTACTCATCGATGGTCGTAAGAATGTAGTTATTACGGTTGGTCAATGGTAGGGGCCCCTTAAAGTCTACGCTAAGACGCTCGAAGAGGCAGGTGGCCTTGATAACGTGGGAGTTATCCGGATGGAAGAAGTGGGGCTTGCATTCAGCGCACACTGAACAGGCTCGGGTAATGGAGCGGATCTCCTCGACTGTATAGGGTAGGTTGCGCGCCTTGACAAAGTGGGCAAACCTAGTGACCCCTGGGTGACAGAGCGCCTCATGGAGTTTCTGTAGTCTGTCTATCTGTATGCTGGCGCACGTCCCCCTGGAGAGCTCATCAGGCGGGTCATTGAGCTTACTAGGCCGGTACAGGATGTCATAGTTAAAGGTGGAGAGTTCGATTCTCCATCTGGCGATTTTGTCGTTTTTGATCTTACCACGCTGGGTGTTGCTGAACATGAAGGAGACCGCGCGTTGATCAGTCAACAGTGTAAAGCACCTCCCAGCGAGGTAATGTCTCCAACGACACACCGCTTCAACTATGGCCTGGGCCTCCTTCTTGATCGAGGAGTGTCTACTCTCTGGACCCTGGAGGGTTCTGGAGAAGAAGGCTACAAGCCGACCGGCCTGGTTCAAGGTGGCTGCCAGGGTGAAGTCAGATGCATCGCTCTCGACTTGAAACGGGACAGACTCATCGATCGCGTGCAGCGTCGCAGCGGCGATGTCGGATTTTATTCGATCGAAAGCCGCTCTGGCTTCGGTCGAGAGGGGAAAGGAGGTGGTCTTGATAAGAGGATGCACCTTGTCGGCGTAGTGTGGAACCCATTGGGCGTAATACGAGAAAAGGCCCAGGCAGCGTTTGAGCGCTTTCTGGATATGGGGTGCGGGGGGGGGTTAAGTCCATTGGGGGACGCATGCGGTCAGGATCTGGCATGACTATCCTATTCTCCACCACGCAACCTAGAATAGCAAGTCGTGTGGTCCGGAAGACACACTTGTCCAAATTGTAAGTCAGGTTCAGCCGACAGGCAGTTTGAAGAAATTTGTCTAGGTTGGCGTCGTGGTCCTGCGTGTCGAGGCCGCAGATGGTGATATTGTCCAGATGTGGGAAGGTAGCGGTTAGCCCGTTCTGGTCTAGCATCCGGTCCATTTCCCGCTGGAAGACCATGACACCATTCGTGACCCCGAATGGTATCCTGAGAAATTGATATAGCCGCCCATTCGCTTCAAAGGCCATGAATGGTCGGCCCTCGCAGCGGATCGGGAGCTGGTGGTAGGCCGAACGTAGGTCAATGGTGGAGCATATGCGGTATTGGGCAATCTGGTTCACCACATCCGTGATGCGTGGCAGGGGGTACGCATCCAGGAGCGTAAAGCGATTAATGGTCTGGCTATAGTCGACCACCATCCGTAGTTTTTCCCCGTTCTTGACAACCACCACTTGGGCTCTCCAGGGGCTTGAACTGGGTTCGATGATGCCCTCATCCAGCAATCTACGCACCTCACTCCTAATAAATTGCCTGTTTTCGTAACTCTATTGCTGACTTTTGGTGGCCACAGGCTTCCAGCCAGGGGTGAGGTTTGCGAAGAGTGCTGGCGGGGCAATCCGGAGTGTGGAAAGGCCGCAGGAGTGACCCTGGGGCATGGGGGCGGATTGCTCGGGTGCTTCAGGGGTGGGGCGATGGCAGACCGAGAGGGGGGTGTGGGGTCCCCCAAAGTGTTGGGACACCGTTCGGAACTGACACTGAAAGTCTAATCCCAGCAACACTGGGGCGCACAATTGGGGAAGGACGAATAATTTGAAGTGGGTGACCGTTACGCCTGTACTTCCAGTGTGGCAATGCAATATCCCTTTATCCCGGTCGAGTGCGACCTCGTCGCTAATGAGATCCTCTGGGTAGTGGAGACAATGTCAAGTCCCCAAAGGAGGGCCAGATCTGGCTGGATAAAGCTGTCAGTTGACTCAGAGTCAAATAAGCAATTGGTGTAGTGTCCATGCACTTTAATCAGTTCCATTGCTCTGGTGAGGGGATGAGAGCATTGCTGGTTTAGTGTTATTGAAGCAGTTGACAGGGGAGTTTCGCGTGATGACGTCACGCAACAGGATGACGTCACTCAACGGGATGACGTAGTCAACGCTGGAGGAGCAGGTTGGAGGAACTCCCGGAAGTGCTGTAGTGGCTGCGTCGGCGGATGAAAGGTAAGTAGTGGGTTTGTAGTTGCTCGCAGTTGGCGGTGGGTAGGTTGTCGGTCGCGGCGGTCGGGCCCCGGCGGTCGTCGGCGACGGACGCTAGGGTGAGTACCTGGTTGGCCATGGGGGTGGCTGTGGCGGCGGTAGCAGCAGCGGTTGCCACAGACGGGACCGAGGCCGGGTCGAGTATTCCGCACGGGGGCGAGAGGCGGGCCAACACCATGGTTGCGAGGGTGGGCTGCCCCTTCCGGGTTTGGCGTCTCCGTGACGTCAGGCGTTGCCGTGCAGGGGAGCCCTCGCTCTCATTGGACGAGAGCTCTGGGGAAGAAGAGTTTGAATGGGATAGTGGCGGTTGGGCTTCACATGAGGGACTGTGTTTGCTGGCGGCCATTTTAGACCTACAGACTGCAGCAAAGTGGCCGTTTTTAAGGCACTTCTGGCACCTGGCTTTTCTTGCTGGGCACTGGGACCTGCTGTGCTTGTCCCTCCTGCAGAAATAACATTTTGGGTTCACAGGGGGCAGTGTAGCAGCAGCCGACAGGCCGTCAGTATCTCGGGGGGTGGTAGGGTAGAAGGGCACTCTACTCACATCAGAACGAGGGGTCCAGTCCCTAGAGAGCTCGGTGGACTTTAAGGCTGCATCCTCCATTGTGATTGCAATCCGGGCCACTTCCTCTAACTTTTCTACCCCTTGTTCGAGCAAGCGCAGCCTCACTTCGTTCGATCGGAGCCCGGCCACATAGGCATCCCAGACGAGATCGTTTGTGATCTCGGCAGCAGTTTTGTCCACACAGTTACAGTCCTTGCCCAACGCCTTGACTTCTTGTAAATATGCCCTGCTGGACTCGCCGGGCTGTTGCTTCCTCGAAGCAAGCACGAGCCGGGCATGAATTCTGTTCACCAGTTCTTTCAGTACCTTTATGGCTGCGGTGTAAGTGGTCTCATCCTGGATGTTCTCGTAGACTCTCAAGGACACCATAAACAGCAATGCTGTTAGACGCTAGTTATCCTCCTCCACCTCAATGAATCTCAGGAAGTTTTCAAAGTTCAGGAGCCAGAAGTTAAAGGCTTTGAAGGCTGTAGCTGACTGTGGGTCGATATCAAGTTTTTCTGGCCGAGTTAAACGCTCCATCCCTTTCAAAAAAAAATTCTTTTGCTAATAAAATTGTAGAGCTTGTTGAAAGAATCAAAGACTTGTTGATCCAAACCAAGGCTTTTATTAGCAAAAGACAGGAGCTCTTCACAGGTGGCCGACCAGTCCGGAATGATCCCACCTGGCTAGGGACACAACCCTTTAAGGCCCAGACAATAGGTGTTGCTTAGCTCTCAGCCAATCGCTGTAAGCACAGTCTAGATACAGTAACTATATACACTATGTACATTGGTGATAGATCTGTTCTATCACACAGAGCTTCAGTCAGAAGGGAGGTATCAGGACATTAAAAGTTATGTTGAGCCATCTATATTAACTGGGGATGGGTGCGGTTCACAGGCTGGGGCAATTTTAGAGAAATGAGTGTTTGGAGGGAAAAGAGACCCATAGTAAGATGGCATGGGATGAGTGGGAGGCGTGAGGGGTACCTTCACTTCTGAGGATGCACTTCTCAACATTCATCTGAGCCTTTCAGCTGCCTTCAAGTTAGGAAGCCACTCTTCAGCTCTGACCTTAGAATTCAAGCTTAACAAACAGAGCTGCTTCACTATTTTATCGAACAACCTGATCCTGTGGAACTTACTACACATCTGTAATTATTGTGAAGTGGATTGTGTAATGGTAATAACCTGTGCTCTGTTTTCAGCAAAAGACAATTAAATATTTATATAGGTCAACATGGATACAAACAATTCTCACAAGGGTTTCCTCAAACTGTTCAGCTTATGCATCCATTTTCTTTGATGTCAATTTTGCACAGCCAGGGGAGCAAACCTTCATTCATAGTGTCTTCTGATAAAACCATAGTCTTGTATAGCATGGAAACAGGCCCTTTGGCCCATCGAGTCCATGCTGAACATAAAGCACGCATTTGCCCTCATCCTATATCCTCATCCCATGTTGCCATCAACTCCTCTCAGACTCCACCACTCACCTATATTCACTGCAGGCAACTTAGAGTGGCCAGTTAACCCAGCACACTTACACATCTTTGGGATGAGGGAGGAAACCCATGTGCTCACAGAGAGATCTTTCAACTCCACACAGGCAGCCCCCAAGGTCAGGACTGAACTTGGGTCATTGGAATTGTAACAAGACCATGCCCTAACTCTGCCCAGCAACAAGGGGTTTAACTTTTATTTCCCAGCAGCTGCCTCAACAGAGGTTACTGATTCAGCAGAATCCAGCCATCTGAATTACCAGCTCTACATTTACCAATTGAATCATGGGGCAATTCACTGAAGTTTGGTGCTTTGGACATGCAGAAGAACATTTGAATCCAGAGCATGAGTTGGCCAATCTGCCCCTTAAGGGCCTATGGTTAATCTGATCTAACCAATGTGCAGTGATGTATAAAAGGGGAAAGAGTCATTATTTGCCATGATCAGCCCTCAAGCACACTGCAGTGAATTACATTCTAGCCAATATTCTACTGTAGGAAATGCAGTGGCTATTTTTCACAAAGAAATAATATTTTTCCACTTGAAGGATAAGTATTGGGCAAGACACTGGGAAGAAGATTCTGGGACAGACAAAGTCATGGCATAATTTTTAACTGAAAGACAAGATCATTTGGCTGATATTTAAACAGCAAGTTCGTATTGTTTGGCAGCAATTTATTCTAATTCATAAGAGGGATCCCAGGAGAAAGGCAAATCGTCTGTGGTTAACAAAGGAGGTCACAGAAAATATTAAATCAAACAGCAGAACATGTAAAATCGCAAGGACTCGTGACAGACTAAAAAGGCTGAAAATCTTACAAGAACCAGCAGTGAGAGATGATAATAATGAGGGAGAAAATTTATTGGGAGGGAACTCTGCCAAGTAATATCAAAACAAACAATGAGACTTCTTTTCTGGATACATAAAAAGGGAAAGAGTATCCGAGATACCACATGTTGACCTTCCGTTAGTCATAATTTACCTGAATGGTTTGGATGAGTAAAGACACAAAAATAGGCAGAAGGACAAATTGTAATAGGGAGATTTGGACTCTGCAACTAGTTAGAAATAGGTTGAATGGGTGAGTGAACATTGGATTTCAATGTGGGTAAGCACAGGGTTTTACTTTAATAAGAGGAATCTAAAAGCATACAGAGATTACAGCAGTGGTTCTCAACCTTTTTCTTTCCACTCACATACCACTTTAAGTAATTGCTATGCCATTGGTGCTCTGTGATTACTGAGGGATTGTTTCAGGTGGTATGTGAGTGGGAAGGGAACGTTGAGAATCACTGCTCTGGACCCAATTGTTACTGAAATATTTTGCTTCAGAAAAATTGCCATTGGCCCATTTCCTTTGGAGTTATGAAACCGTGCACATAACGAGTCACCCACATACCACCTGAAGCAATCCCTTATTAATCACAGAGCACCTATGGCATAGGGAATACTTAAAGTGGCATGTGAGTGGAAAGAAAAAGGTTGAGAACCACTGGATGACAGGTAAATGAAGTATAGGGGAACAAGGTGTTCTATACAAGTTGCAGCAAGCTAACAGACAGATGCACTAAGTGTTTAGGAAGGTAAATAGAAGAAAATTATGATGAGCAAGTTGTTCTTGTCAACATCCTAAGCCTTACCTCCCAGCAGGTAGCAGAGATATGGAATATAAAGAAAATCCTTGTAATGTAATCTGTAGCCTGAAGCCATCCTGACAGAAATATATCACCATTCCTTCTACATCTCGAGCAACCGCTTCATAACCTTAATGATGTCAGCCTTGGAAAACCAGAACCAAAGAATAAATTCCTTGTCTAATGCTAAATTGTTTTGCTTTTATTCCGATATGAATCACTGGTGTGACAGGTGTAAGAGTGGAGAAGTTTCATTAATTCAAATGTTCTGGACTTGTTCTAGTCTAGAAAAATACTGGAGAAAGGTTTTCCATACTTTCTCAAAAATTTTCAGTCTAGATTTAACACCAAACCCTTTGGCCCTCTTTGGTACAGTGGGAGGGAAGGATTCTTCTTTATTTCTGGTTCACAGTCGCACTATTTCTTTTGCTTCTCTTTTGGAAAGGTGTGCGACTTTACTTAAGTGGAAGGATGAGCCCCACCTACTCATGATCAGTGGTTGCTTGACACCAGGTCCTTTTTGAACATGAAAAAGATTTGTTATTCAATTAATAATTTAGATATAGGTTTCCAGAAATTATGGGGTGATTTATGACTCGCTATCTTACTTTATAATTTTACTCCAATGTAATTAAATTATCTGATTTGGTGTCTTTTCCAAGTTCTTTTTTTTATCCTTTGTTTTTCTTTTAATACCAATCATTATATAGAATCTGGCAACAGAGTTAGGTAAGGGGTTTGAGTTTTTCTCCTCTATTATTTTCTTCTTTCCTTTTTTTTGCAATATTAGAAGTTTTTTTCTAAAAAAATGTATATAATATTTATAATGTGAATTATAGATATGATTTACAATTTATGTATGTTAGTGATATACAGAATGTCTTATTTAGTTTGTGTAACTGTCTGTATCATATTATTGAATTGTGCACTTTATCACTTGTATAAGTTCTTTATTAAAATCAATAAAAATATTTTTTTTTAAAAAGGAAAACCAGATCCTAAGAATAAATTTCATGTCGAAGGGGTCCAGGTAGAACTTGGTGTTTCCAAATGAACTTTAGGAGAAGGACCTTTGGTGATGGACATGTCTTTTCCTTCTATCCCTCGGCCCCAGCTCTTCCTGAACGACTAGTCATGGCCATGACAAATGCATCTCCTCGCGGTAACATCATTAAAGGGCCCACAAAATAATTAGCTTAATACTTAAGTGCCAGAGAAAGCACACTCGGTTAGTTTAACTGCTCTCTGTGACAACAGAAGGTGCATTCAGATCTCCAGAGGATGCCAGAATATCAGGGGGATGTCAGGAGTGAAACACAAAATTATAGTGTGAACCGCCGTGCCTTACTGCACTACCTTCCCCATCTGCCCCTCAATTAGTGGTGGGGTGCAGGGCCATCCCATCCCAACCAGCAGGAGTCAAGAGAAAGGAAACAGTGAGCACTGGCCAACATGACGTGACAAACCCCTGATATATGTTTCATACCTTTGTTGTAAATGTCCTGAATGTTGTGTGTAACTGTTGTTGGTTAAGTGTTAAATGTTGGGGTGTAAGGAGGGGGGTAGGGAAGGGGGCAGAAAAAGCTTGAATTCTACAAAAAAAAATCTTGTACAGAATTGACCATTGTAAATTGTAGTTAATATTGATATTGTTAACAATAATATTGATGTCTCTGAGCTGTTCAGAAAATCATAAACAAAATATTCCAAAAAAAGAGTGAAACGTAAGTCTGTAGACGGAGTGATTGTAGTAAAAACACAGAAATACTGGAGGAACTCAGCAGGCCTCGGTACATCTATAAGAGGTAAAAATGTTACCGATGTCTCAGGCCTGAGCCCTTCTTCCCGGCGTATGAAAAAACAGAATGGCGTCTGAATAAAATAAATGGCACAGGGAGGAATACGAGATTCATAAATGTCAAGTGTTGCAGCTTTGAACTACAATTTACATTAACAGGGAAGATTGAGGACATTGCTTGAATAGTGACATAATTAGTAGCACTGAAACAACAGCAACTCCATTGACATGAATCAAGCTTAAAGGTGCCCCATTTAGTTTTTCCGTTGGTGTAAGATCACCAGAACACGAAGCCTACAATAATCTATTCTGAGCTTACATCAATTTATGTGCAATTTACATGTAAAAACAGGTACCAATTAATCTCATTTTTGGACCATAGAGTTCAGAAATTGAACTTACAGCAGGAATTATGTTTTCCTTCATTCAATAATTCTCTCATTCACAGTAAATTTTTCTCAACTCTAAAACTGTCAGAACATAGAATGGATTTAAATGATGGTTTCAGCATTAATTTCTTCTGAGTCATCTTTTCAGACTAGCCCACCTGAACTGATTGTCTACCTTTATTTCTAACTTCAGGCATACCATGTTAACCTTATCAATATTGATTAAAATGTATCTCATCCTGGTTAACCTTCTATTCTTCCACTCACTTTACATATGTTTCTTGCCCAGATGAGGCAGAAATTAAAGCAAATAACCCCACGAATCCCCACCACATCCAAGCAGTGCAACATGTTCCTGTTTGATTAGGATACTTGAGTGCTTGGAATAGAACTTGAACGCATGACCTTTGAAGTCAGAAGCACAGATCCTTCAGGATTGTCTGTGAATTGGAGAATCCATAGATGTATCCATGTGTTTGCTGACTTTGTCCTTTCAATGATAGGGATTACAAATGTCAGAGGTGCTAACAGAGTGACTGCCATGCATTTTGTAGATGGCACACACTGGTAGTGGGAATGAAAGTTTAACGTGATGATTAGAACGCCAAAAGCAGACTGCTTTGCATTCAGCTCCTTGAGTGTTGCTGAGGCAAATGGAGATGGGTTCTATCATATCCCAGGCCTCTGCCTTGAGTCACTTGCCACAGGATCCCCAGCCTCTAACCTGCTCTTGTAACTATGGTATATGGCTTTTCCAGTCCAATTTCCAGACAATTGTGAGCACCAGGATGTTGATGATGTGGGTCTTGACAATGGCAATGCCAAGTGGAAATGGTTGGAATCTTTCTTTTTGTAGATGGCCAATGCCTGACATTTGTGGTGGCATGAATGTTATGATGAACAGAGTTTGAATGTGATTTTGGACTTGCGAGATATAGGACACGCTTTTTACCTTGCCACTAAGGGTTGCAAAATCAATGTGGAAGATTCTTATACCATTTTCCACATTTTATTTACAAATACATGCTGACCAAGTGTTCATTTTTTAAAAAATAACCTTATTTCAAACATATCACAACTAAAACTAAACCATTGA
Organism: Narcine bancroftii; assembly: GCF_036971445.1. NCBI lineage: Eukaryota > Metazoa > Chordata > Chondrichthyes > Torpediniformes > Narcinidae > Narcine > Narcine bancroftii. The sequence continues at coordinate 85,677,696 of NC_091472.1, read as the reverse complement.
ACTTGGTGTCCTGGATATACTCCAGAAGTGTCATTAATTATGGAAGGACTCAAGTGAGCCAGTGCATGCTACACCCAGGGTGAAAAACACAATTTTTAGATGTGGTGTATACAGTCAGTGCAGAAAGAATGTTTAGTGTTGCCTGGATCTGTGAAAGGCCACCTTAGCCAGACAAAGGAAGAACCCAATGAGGAGGTTCACTGCATGACCCATTTTCTCTTCCATAGATGTCCCAAGGTCAGGGAAGCGAGATTGAAGTGCAAACTAAATTTGAGGAGTTATTTTCTAAAACACTGTCAGAGCAACTGCAGCCTTTCACATTTCCTGTCAACACTTTCAGGTCACAAAAGCCCACAAGTGGCCAGCAGGCCTTGCCCAGTCGACTGCCATCGGCTCCAGATGGGCTTTGATTGGCCCGTTGAGGGAGCCAATGGTGAGGGGATTTATTTGAAACCCTGCGACCGCGGGTCCATGCCCAAGATGGGCATTTGAAAGTTTTTTTTGGTCCAAACTCTGTGATCCAATTATTCTGACCTTTTCCAATGCTGACATCAATGTGTACCCGAAGTTGTCTGATTCTGTACGGGAAGGCTCCATGTGCCTTTAGGGACTTGAGCCCATAAATCCTGCCACTTTGAAGGGAGTCTGGGTTCAATGTAAATCCTACTGACTATTAATTGGCAGTAGCCACAAAGGACTGCAGACTCTGAGGAAGCAGAGGACTGGAGCAGGGCACCAGAGGACTGGAAGGTCACCCCCTCCCACTGTCTGAGAAGGAGAAGTGTAGGAGACGAGACGACCCTCGGGGATGGTGAGCACGGCAGTGGACCAACGAGGGGGCTCTGCGGCTGAGGGACCAGTACGTGCGACGGACTGCTGGAGACTCAAGCAGATGAACCCACGGAAGCTGTGGGCTGCTGGAGACTGATGTTCGTGCTGGGCTGCGGACTGCTGAAAACTGGCTCAAACTTGCTGGAGGGGTACCAGGTATCTGAACTAGGACGCAAGGAAGTGCCAACTGCAAAAAACGAATCATCAGCTCTAGAATTATAGAATTAAAGATTGGAATATTACAATATTCCTATTAATCCAAGTTCACTCACAGAATAAAGCAGAGAGTTCTTGTACAGAAGGAAGTCATTCAGTGCCCAGAGTCTATGCCAGCTTCTAACCGAGCAATCCATAGATGTCCATTTTATTCTGAGACCAAATGTTTTTTCTCTCTTAATAAAGGGACAACACATTCTCTGTCAGGAAAGATTTACTGGTTGATACACAGAATTGAAGCAATAAGCCAATGTCTTTCAGATGAAATCTTTATCAGGTCCTGGATTTACTCCAATAATTCACCTTGGGACATCTCCTGACACTGCCAGATATCCAATTCAGTTAAGGCTTAGATTGCATCATTTATTTCACACAAGTATTCAATTTATTGTGGATTTCACTGGCCTTTCAGCTGGGAGATGTGAAAAAGTAAAGCATTTTGACAGCCTTCTTCGATACTTTAGATTCTCAAATGATGAATTCTTAATGTCAGAGCTTTTCCAATATTTCCCTCTTTTTTATGTTATCACTTACTGAAATTTCCGTGATGTGAACATTGATACCATTCAAGACTAGTCACCATATGAAGCTACCCCTGAATTAATTCACTATCTCTACTTTAAAAGATGTCAAGCAAGTATAGATGTTTTTTGTCAAGGTATCTCAAATGTTTGTTTGATTTGAGTTTAATAGTTTTGAAACATTTGGATCTGGTTGCAGAGGGCATTAATATTATCTTCAGCTGTTTAGACAGTAGGATTTACATTGAACCCAGACTCCCTTCAAAGTGGCAGGATTTATGGGCTCAAGTCCCTAAAGGCACATGGAGCCTTCCCGTACAGAATCAGACAACATTGATGTCAGCATTGGAAAAGGTCAGAATAATTGGATCACAGAGTTTGGACCAAAAAAACTTTCAAAGCTAAAACAAATGCACAAATGTGCATTGAATAAATCAGGTGCTCTTTGGTGTTTGATATTTATCCGAATAGAACCACAGGAGTGCAGCTAATCAGGGTTAAGTGCGCTATATGTTGTGAAGTCAAGGTGATCGATTCTGTCCTTGTACAGTGGTGTAAAATGCGAGCAAGCAAGCCGGCAGCCTATTTTACTTCTCACAATCTTCACTCCCATTGATTTCCACGTCTGTGGTAAACTGCTCCACCTCAAAGCATTTGCTGGTATATTTAATCAGAAAAAGTAAATAGTATAGACCCTTCAACCTGTTATAAAACCTTCAGAGGTTGGAACCACTTAATGTTTAACTCATTTTCTGCATGGCTTAAATTAAAGTCACATGAGTGTTCAGAATACATTTTCATTAGTAATCCGACCTCTGATGTGATGTAAAAAAGAACAACTCATTGCCCTAAATAAGTAATGTGGAAAATCAAATCTCTGCTCATTTTACTGGCAGCGTAGAAATTGTCAGAGGAATTTTTCGAAGAACTTACTCACATCAGGAAGCCACACATTCAAAGAGTCATTTGTCAAACCATTGTACCACCTCAAGCAGTACTCAATGAAAGTGTACCAATGCATCCAGCAGGGCTCAGATCATTGAATTTCGTTAACCTGACCTGCATTTTCTTTGACTGGTAAAACTGCAGCAAACCAAGGTGACATTGCAAGTCTCAGGGGCAATGTAACGCAGGAGGTCACCCTCGTTCTTAAACAAACATCTCCCCACTCCACCTCCATCATAACTCCCACCATCAGCACGTTATAATGTCGCCTGACTCACGTCCCATTACTAAAATCATTAAGTCTAAATGAGCCTAGCTATGATTTCTGCTCTGCTTTCTCCCTTGAGCATGGCAGCATGTTTCCAATTCAGTTTCCAATGCCCCTCGTCCCACTGAGTCCAGCTGCATTGTTCAACTCTCGCAAATTATACTGGCTTCAATCCTTGTCTTTCTATTATTTGGAAGGATGATAGCAGGGGGCTTCACACACCTGTTTAAAGGGGAAGGTGAATGGGAAGACCATTAGCCAGGAACTCCATAAACCCAGCAAACACATCCTCTCATTACAAGGTTCAGTTGCTTTAAATGCCTTCTATAACCTCAAGGCAGTTAAAAAAAAAACCCTTTAGAGCCAAATTCAATTTAAATTTAAATTTAGACATACAGCACAGTAACAGGCCCTTCTGGGCCACAAGCCCGTGATGCCCAATTTCACCCAATTGACCTACAACTCAGGTATGTTTTTGAATGATGGGAGGAAACCGGAATACCAGGAGGAAACCCATGCGGGCATGGGCAGAACATATAAACTCCTTACAGACAGTGCCAGATTCAAACCCCAGTCGCCAGCGCTGTAGCAGTGCAGCGCTAACTGCCATGCTAACTGCGTCTTTCGCTCTGTGATGTCGGGAAAGCAACAAATGATCCATGCACAGCAAGCTCCCACAAACGCCAAGAGGTAGTCACCTGACTACTGAGCTTTGGCGATGTTGTTTGAGGGAGTAAATATTGGCCCTTGAACCAGGGATAAGTCCCCCACCCCCATGTCCATTCTTCTTCGATACAAGGTACTTTTATGTCAAATCTGGAAAAAAATCGTCACATTCGAGGTTACCATTTCATCCATTAATCGTCATTTCAAGCAGTGCAACACCCTTTCACCACTGCACAGAGACATTGACCTGGAGTTTCACTCTAGTCTCTAGATGAGACTCATATCTACAGCCTTCTGACTTCAGGTAATTCACAAGCCACAGATAACAGAACATTTAATGTTCCCATTCATTTAGTTGAAACTGTAACCCAATAGTAACAGTATGGAAAGGGCCACACGAGAATGATTATGCCAGCCACAGTGACATGAACTTGTCATCAAGGAAAATTGATGTTCCCAGTCTCAATGATTTCATACAGATCATCTATTCTCCTTTTATCTTAGTCCATCTTTAGACATAGCTAACCAGCGTTTGCTTCTGTTTTATTACATAATGTGATATCTGCCTGCATCCTATTGCCCATCACCTCTATAACTAACAAACATTGGCAAATACTTGTTCAGTGCCATAATCCAATAATGAGCCTATAAAGCAAACAGGAACATTTTATTGTGTTTTAAGTGCAAGTTTAGCACATAGGGTTGTGGGTGCTGTTGCACAATAGCTGAGTTACTAGAACAAATAGAGATCTGAATTAATTATTTGAAGACATGAGATTAAATCCTGCCTTTTCAGGCAGCAAACTTAAGTTTAAGCAGTTAAAAACACCAGAAAACAGATTTCAGAAACCATCCAATTTCACCACCTCCAATGTGATGCCACCACCAGGCACATAACCATAACGATAACCATATAATCATTTACGGAGCGGAAGCAGGCCATGTTGGCCTTTCGAGTCCGCACCGGTTCACTGATTTTGTGCGCCCTCTTCAGGCATTGGTCCCGGTAGATCTTCATTCAATAACGATGGACGAATTCAATGCAGGTGGAATCAGTAAATTAACTATTTAAGTAAATGTAAAAAGGCAGCAAATTGAGTATCTTCCAGTCATCCAGTAGAGTTCTTCAGTCCATGTGGGAGCGTGGCTAAAGTTTGTAAAGTTAAAGGTGCCATATTAATATCAGGTGGAGCTAAAGATGAAATTCTGCAGATGCTTGCAGTAAATACATAAAAATTCTGTAGGAACTCGGCATCTTCCCCTCTTCTACTCTTTTCTCTTTCTGCAGTAAACTGTCCCTCTGGGACTCCTCCACTCATCCCTTCCTACTAATTTCCCCCTCGGTACCTGCCCCTGTGACTGCAGAAAGTGTCACACTTGTGCCCACACCTACTTCCTCGCCACCATTCTGGGCCTCAAACAGTCCTTCCAAGTGAATCTGCAGGAGTAACCTATTTGCATCCATTGCTCTCATTGTGCCTTCCTCTACATCAGAGAGACTTGACGTAGGCTGGGAGATAATTTCGTTGAGCACTTTTGATCTATCTGCTACAATAACGGGACCTCCAAGTGGCCAACCACTTTAATTCCACACCCCTTTCCCACACCAACATGTCTGTCCATGGCCTCGCACACTACCAAACCAAAGCCACCCACACCATGGAGGATCTCTCTCTCTCTCTCTCTCTCTCTCTCTCTCTCTCTCTCTCTCTCTCTCTCTCTATGTCTGTCTCCTTTCCTCCAGCTCCTCACCTCTCCTTTTACCAGAGAGCTCCCCTCCTTAGCCCTCTGCTCCCCTTTCCTGTCACCTCAGCTTTCTCTTCTACTCTCCCTCCTGTATCCACCTATTTATTACCTCTTAGCTATTAGTCTGCTCTCCTCCACCTTCCTCTACCTCCTTTCTCTCCTCTCCTCCACCACCCCCACCTCCCACTATCTTTTATTCAGGTGTGTTGACCAGAATTGAACACATTAAGTGTGGTCTCACCAGAGATTTGTGGAGTTGCAAAATGATCTCTCTGCTCTTGAACTCAATCCCTCTATTAATGAAGCCCAGCATCCCATAGCTTAATGTTAGGGTTTAAATAATTAATGTTCTAAGCTTGATAGTCTATATAAAAAGATGGCTGTGCCAGTGTATTTGGCTGCTTGTTGTCATTTAGATAGTAACCAATTTATTCCTAATTGTATGTTTAGCGCTTTGGATCAGCTTTCACTGTGTTAAATGCGCTATATAAATAAACTACTACTACTATATATGTTTTTCCAGATTACTGATGAAGGGCTCAGGCCCGAAACATTGATGTTTGTTTTTTGCTTCCTCTGGATGTTGCGTGATCTGCTGAGTTTGTCCAGCACCCTTTTATATATATATATTGCACCAGATCCTAGCATCTGCAGATGTTCTTGTTTAACAGCAGAACATGTGTTCCCTTTGTAGTTCAACACAGATTGTAGTTTCATCCAGTGTGAAAGTGTTACTTCAATGACAGCACCCTTTGTCTTTGGAACGATGCTCATGAATATTAACTGAAGTAAAAGTGAAGATGACTGCGGTATTTGCAAGAGTCTGCTTAAAATGTTACTGCATTTCCATATTTCCTTCTGACACTTAAGGAATCCATTCAGCAGCGAGTCTCTTAACTTCCAAGGATAACCATGAGGGGGCAGTAATGGCCAACAATTGTGACCATGATGAAATTATGGGGAGGACTTGAGTTGTCTAGTTTTGATCATTTATTATTTTAAAAATCATCCCTGAACGTGCACTTAAATTTTTTTCTTTTTTACAAACTCATTGTTTGTAATACAGTATGTTTCCGATTATCCAAAAATCAGTTAACCAAAAGGTTCAATTATCTAAACATTTTTTAGGTGGCAACATGATGTCGCGAGTTGAAAAAAAATTTTTCACCCGATGTGCTCAGTCGCACTTTTAGTGCCATTTTGAATCCAACGGAGCTGTCGTGTATTGTGTCAGGTCACTTGTCGGAGTGCTCCTGGTACCATGTAACCCAGGACTACCTGTTACATTGTCGGGTGGTCGGCAACTAAACCAGCTCTCCCACCAGGCTTGCCTTGTGTGGAGGGTGGCTAGACACCCTGCAGGATGAAAAAGAAGACCTGTCAAAGAACAGACGAACCCTCTTGTAGAGTCAATGTCCATCTAGCAAACACATGCCATGCAGAGCAGGAAGGTCATCCCTTGCATCCAAGCTTGGTCTTGCCATTCACTGAAACAGAACTTTCCCCAGTCGTCTTGGACTTCACCATGCCACTGGATCCAGGAGGGGATGTCGAGAGGGTGGGTCTGGACCTGTGCAATCCCCTACTCACCTAAAATCCTTTCTGAGGACTGTCAACCATTCATTTTGTTTTATGAATGCACCTTTCATAATGTAATTGTTCTGTATCGACTAAAATTAAATACTCTGATCATCAACATATCTCGGGGGAAAGGGAAGAGGACACACCAGTATAATACAAATGTAGATTGCATTGGACAGTCCTGAATTCATGTACTTTTATTTATGTTTACTGCATTTAAAATGGAAACCAAAAGTTGATCAATTTCCCTGATGGCTGATTTTTAATAACTGAAAGTATCACATTTTGTCAAAGATAATAACTAAAAATTCTCCTTGAACTAAATCAATAGTTAAATGTACTTATAGTTTTGGTCCATTGATTCATCGTTTTAAAGTAATTCAAAGTAAGTTACTCCAAAACAAAACTCCAGTTGCACAGCGGCCCAGCAGGTAGACCACTGCCTCACGGTGTTAAAGACTCCAATTCCATCCTGACCTGGCATGCTGTCCATGTGGACCCATTCCCCAATGAGTGGCTTCCTCTGGGTGCTGTTGTCTCCTCCTGCAACCCATAGATGTGAGGTTTGGTAGGTTAATTGGCCATTGTATATTTCCCCCAGTATGTAGAATCTGAGGGGAGTTGAAGAGAATGTGGGGAGAATAAAAGATGAGTGTAAAAGCTAAAATGATATAGTTTCTGTATTAGTATATTTATGGTACTGCTTGTTTAGAATTTTTTACTAATTTTATGAAGGTCATGGCGTGTCTGGGTCTTTTGAGAATGTGAGGGGAGGGAACCAGTCTATTTGACATTGTGGATCAATCAAGAAGTCTTGTTTGATGGTTGGTAAGAACATGTTTCCATAATGTGTGTTGACCTCAAGCTCAAGTTATGGTATTTCAAATATCTCAAACCATCATAACTATTTCAAGTTATCAAGTGATTTCAAAGAATTGTAATAATTAACAATGTTTCTACAACTGAATAAATCATATTCTATCAAAGATGAAATGCAGCACAGTTTAAAATGGTATTTACTTTATTGCAATAAACAACATTAAACTGAAATTATTGTTGGATTTTGTTATGGAACAGAGAACGAGATGAGCATCAATAATCTAAGTTAAGCATACCGACATTCAGAAGAAAATAGGTCTCTACAATGAGTTTAATGCGGTATTCGTGTGAATGCACAGTTAATGATCAATGCAAACACAATGGGCCAAAGGCCCTCTTTCTGTGCTATATCTCTCTATCCAGTCATCTCTGTTCATTCAAAATTTACAAGCACAGCTAACAAAGTGTAAGCTTTTCACATTGCTTACGCTCTGCCTCAAAGAGCTCCAAGACTCATCAACATAAGTTCTTGACCATTGTAACTCAAGAGACTCAACAGGCATGTCCAGGCTCATGAATCCAGCAAGGAATTTTTGAGAATTTGCTAATACTGGTTGAATGTATTCCTTGAGGTAAAATCATACAACCACCTGCCTCGAACTGTTCCATCTCACATGCCCATGACCATTATGCCTCTCATAATCATATACATCTATATTAAGTCGCTTCTCATCCTCCGTGACTCCAAAGAAGAAAAGTTCAACCTTTCTTCATAAGACCTGTTCTCCAATCCAGGCAGCATTCTGGTAAATCTCCATTGCACCCTCTCTAAAGTCTCCACATCTTTTCTATAAGGAGATGACTGGAACTGAACACAATACTCCATATGTGTTCTGACCAGAGTTTTACATAACCTTGTGCCTCTTGAACTCAATCCCCTGACTAATGAAGACCAGTACACCATAGGCCTTTTTAACCATCCTATCAACTTGTGTGGTCACTTTGAGGGATCTATGGACTTGGAACTTAAGATCTCTCTGTAACTCCACTCTGCAAAGAGTCCAGCCATTAAACATGTACTCCATCTTCCAATTCAATTTTCCAAAGTGTATCCCTTTCACACTTATCTGGATTGAAATCTATCTGCCACTTCTCCACCCAAGTCTGCATCCAGCTGTAACCTATGACAACCTTCGACACTATCCACAACACCTCCACCTTTATGTCATCTGCAAACTTACTAGCCCACCCTTTCACTTCTTGTTCCAAATCATTTTTCAAAATTCACAGAGAGCAGGTATCCCAGAACAGATCTGTGCAGAAAATCATGTCACCAACCTCCAAGCAAAACACGTTCCATCTACTTCCACCTTGCCAAATGCCTTACTAAAATCTATGCACATCACACTTCCCTCATCCATTTCTTTTGACACCTCCCCAAAAAACACAGTTCAACTTGTGAAGCATGACCTGCCCCTTACAAAGCTATGCTATTTATCCCTAATAAGACGATGCTTCTCCAAATGCTCATAATTCCTGTCCCTAAAAACCATCACCAATAATTTTCCTACAACTGAGATAACACTGCATAATTTCTAGGATTCTCCCTTTTAAATTTCTTAAACAATGAAACAACATTTGCCATCCTCCAGTACCATTCCTGTGGCCAGGGGTAACACAAAGATGATCACTCCAGCAATTTTTTCCCTCACTTCCTGTAGTAACCTGGGTTTATCTTGTCTGTTTCTGGGAACTTAGCTATCCAAATGTTTTTCAGAAGCTCCAACACCACCTCTTTCTTAACCTTGATCTGTGTGGTGATACGAATATGTGAGAGCCAATTGATAGCTGATTGCTCCATGGTAGCTCCTCTCCTTGTGACCCTGGAATAAAGGTCGACCTCCCTCTCCCTATTCTCAGTCGAGCACTTGGAATCGGGCCAGCTACAAGTCTAAAGTATAATAAAGCATATAGTTCCTCATTCTACGGCTTTGGAGTTATTGGCAGAGCCTATCAATCTGTTCCTGCACATTACCCTGTTTTACGCTGACTTCAGAGTCACTGAAGCAATTACTAGGCTCAGAAATGACCGCCATTTTTGTTGGTCAGAAGAGGAACAGCAAAAAACTTATTGTTGATTTCTTCTGGATCCAGGTTTAGAAAATACCTGCAAGCATATATAATGAAAGTATAACCTGCAATATTTTTGTGAAATTTTAACCCATTTATCTGAGAGAGTTCAAGTGCAAATATATTCAAGAATGTACAAAATAAAGTGGTTAATGTATCTTTTTTCCATGTGGTCACATATGATCCATGCTATGAAATCAAATCCGTTGATTTTGTTCATGCTTATAATAGATAATGAACCTCCATCCCAAGTGTATTGTTGTTGATGTTTTCTTTAGTTTCTAGGATCCCCCTTGCTAGTTAAAGTGCACAAGGGGTTAAAAGTGATAAGTTTTTTCTGCAAGCTGGAGAACAAATACAACCACACAAATTGAGATGGCTTCCTTAGGAAAAAAATATTGAAATGAATGAATTACTTGCTGTAATTATATTTGGATTTGGACTTCAATTTAAATTGCTAAATACAGATCAATAATTCAAGCTATTCAATTCAACTGAACGAGCTCTGTCAGCTGTTTGCTAAAGTCACTGTTTGTTTGGCAACCAATTTTCAGCTGTAGAGTCATAAAGAGAAACAGCACAGAAACAGGTCCTTCGGCCCATCAAAACTACGCCAACCATCAATCTCCCATTTTACACAAGTCACGTACTTGGAAACTAATGAACATCTGCCTGTTTGCAGCTACGAAAAATGAAAGTTTCATATCTATTGTTCAGGGAAATTTTTGACTAAATTCTAAGCCATGCCTTTATCAGGATTGGAAAGGGATGAAGATGTTTTAAATGTATAATGCTCCAAAGGCTCATCTGAAGCTCATTAATTCAAGGAAAAACAAATGCAGTGTTCATAATTTCAACTATACTTCTGTGCAATGTAGCAGAAAATTGCAGCAAAGATGAAATCATAGGCAAAATAAAGGAGCTAATGACAAAGTTATCCGGTTAGGAAAAGGAAGTGAGTTAGCGTTGGGATTCGTTCTTGGATGGAAATGGGCGTAAACAGAACAGAAGAATAACAATTGAATTGAAAGACAGAAGAAGAGGGAAGGAGGGGAAAAGAGTGCAATAATCAAGTCTTTTTTTAAAATCTAAAACATTTCATAACCTCAATAAAAGAGACCTTAACCTTTTAATTGTTTACAATCTGGCCAATAAATTGAATAAGGATCATTGATGATCATAATGTTAAAATGTTGCACATGCTGTTAATTGCAAGATGTGTTTTTCGGGCTCATTATCAAACTCAGCAACTAAAGTCTAATCAGGGGAGATGAAAGCGCTGTTTTTGTGAAGTTAATCGTGGAGCAGCACAATCAGCTTATGAGGACACACTTATTGTTGAGTTGTAATTTGAACAGTGAATCTATGAACCAAGTCTAGAGGGAGTCAAGTACTTCTATAAACTGGGTCATCCAGGGCAGAGTTGATAGTTGCTGTAGCAACAAAGCAGAACTGATTGTTGGTGGTAAATTAATCTCCTGAGTCTGATTATGCATCCACTGAGGTCCTGGGAATTTTTGTAGCAAAACAACAAATGTACAGTCATTGATATTTGTCAATGCAATAGGCTCTCTTCATTCGTGGGTCTTATCACCGAGATGTGGAAGGGAAAATCTGATTAATAATTCACAAACTAGAGTGTATAAATTTGGAAAATACAAGGTTTTGGTCAGGGGAACAACAACATGGAACATGGAAACTAGGAAATATGGCTGTTTAGAAGGATCTAGGTGTGCTAATAGTTGGTGCTTAGAAAGTTAACAGTCAGCTACAACAAAAACAGTCAAATTATGTCTTGTCCTTTACTGCATGGAGGTTAGATTTTAATAGAAAAGGAATCTTAACACAATGGTTCAGGACTCCCATGAGATCCTATTTGAATCAGTTATATCCTGTTTTATTCTCTAAATGAAAGATGGTTGCCTTGGAGTTCATGCAATGTAGGTTCTCTAGATTGAGTGCAGGAAAAGGAGATGTCCAACAGATGAGCTTGAGTAAAACACACCCCTCCCACAATTTGTTCTCCCTCCTGCCAACCGGGAAGAGGTATCTAAGAGTTCGGGTCCTCACAACCAGATTACGAGACAGCTTTATCTCCCAAGCTGTGAGGCTTCTGAACTCTAGGGACACAGGGATAGCATATGTAACATGATATTTAATGAGTGATATGTTATTTATAAAAATTGTTTATAAGGTAATTTATCCATGTAAATAACCAGCTCCACGGTCCGGAAAACGCTATCTCATTTTCACTGTACACTGCAAGGTTTATGGTATGAATGACAAATAAATGCGACTTGACTTGAACAATCCACTCCTCATCAGAATCTAGAGATGATCTGAGTGAAATACATATATTTTGGAGAAGATGAACAGAGTAAAAGTTGAGAGGATAATTCCTTTGCCTAGAACTTTGCTTTAGTTTGAGAAAAGTTGCTAGCACTTGAGGATTATAACAGACATAGCTTTGATCAGACAAATGTGAATGTCTGGAATTTTCTACTTTGGATGGCTGTGATTGTTCAGTTGTTGAATGCAATTGAATGCAATCAGAGGAAAAGAATCAGAGACATGGGCTTCAAGATGTAGTTAAAGTATTGTTAAAGTGTGAGTTAAAGGATCAACCATAATCCGATTGAATATTGGACATGGTACTTTATGCTATGACAGTCCTAATACTTTACCTATGTTCTTATGTCAAATACAATGAAATAAAAATGCAAAGTGCCAGAAATGAACAAAACGTCCTTGCAAGTGAAAGTGTCAACTCAAATCCTGGTACTTTTCAAACAGCAAAAGGAAGGTTTGAAATAATATCCATATACAAGCAGGTTGGAGCCAAGCCAGGGAATGAATAGATTATAAGCTAACCCACCATAAGCTGCGTTTGAACATCAAGAATCCCTTGGAGAACTAATTGAGGGAAATGATGGATCAATCTGTAGGGGAAGGCTGATATACACAGTCACTAAGCGTATTAACTGATCTGATGGAAAGCCTGCTGAAGATATGAATAAGCCTGAGGGAGTGCAAGTCCAACTTCTCTTCTGGCTTTGCACAGAGCCCAGAACCCAGATATGCTTGCATGGAAAGAATGCTCAGGTGCCTGTCAAAACTTGCACGTCCATCTAATGCAGTGCTGGTGGTGGTCGTCTCTGGAACCAAAACAGCACAGGCATGACCCTGAATGTTCAGGTCATTGACATTCAACTTCAGCTTGTTTCAAGCTCAGGGGGCTGTCAGGTTGGCACTGGCTTCCAAGATTGCCAGCCAGTACAAGTTGAGGCATCTCCTTTCAATGAGCATGAAGCTCTCATGAGTTGAATCAATTTAGCTGCAAAGTGCGACAGTTTTATAATGGTTTATCAGTTGAACAATGCTGTAGTCTCTTGCATATAATGTTAGAGATTTGAAAACTTGAAAGGAAATTTGATGAGATCACAACTGGTTTAGATATGAAAAATAAAAAGATGTTCACTTTAGTAGATAGTTCAAAGATCAAAAGATGCAGATTTTAGATTTTGGCCCAAAGACACAAATAGCACAAGTAGAGCTCGTCGAAAGAACCAAAGACTTGTTGATCCAAACCAAGGCTTTTATTAGCAAAAGACAGGAGCTCTTCACAGGTGGCCGACCAGTCCGGAATGATCCGACCTGGCTAGGGACACAACCTGTTAAGGCCCAGACAGTAGGCGTGGCTAAGCTCTCAGCCAATCGCTGTAAGCACGGTCATTACACTCTAGATACTGTAACTACATACATTGGTGATAGGTCTGTACTATCACATTCACCCCTTCTTGGAGAACTGACCCTGGGATGGAAGGGCTGAAGAGGGAGAAGGGAAGGAAAAAAAACGAGGGAGAGAATGAATGGAAGGGGTAGGTTAAGGACTGTAGCGGTCAGGGGGTCTGACCATCCGGCGTGACCGCCGTGGTGCCGGGATTGGGGTCGCTGGAGATATGTCGCCAGCGGGCTCGTCAGGTGCAACCGCTCCTTCGCTCAATTCTCCAGCCGTGTTGTCGGCAAGGTGGCCCGGGTCGTTAGGGTGCTATTGGTCCTTCTGTTCCAGCACGGGTCTTGGGGAATAAAGCGTTGGGAAAGGTTGGGTTGGGGGAGTTGATGGGCCTACCGTGTACTGAGCTAGGTCCCGCACCGAAACAGTGTCCTCCCGCCCGTCTGGGAACTCAACGTAGGCGTAATGCGGGTTCACATGGAGTAGAGTCACTCGGTCGACCAAGGGGTCGTTCTTTGAGTGCCGGACATGGTGTCACAAAAGGACGGGGCCAGGGACGGTGAGCCATGTGGTACAGTGGTTCCTGATTCAGATTTCCTCGGGAAAAGGAACATCCTTACGTGGGGGGTGGCATTTGTTGCAGTACATAGGAGGGAGCGGATGGAGTGTAAGGCACTAGTGAGAACCTCCTGCCAGTGAGAGGTGGGGAGACCTTTAGACCGGAGAGCCAGTGTAACCACTCTCCAGATGGTGGCATTCTCCCTCTCAACCTGGCCGTTAACGCGTGGGTTATAGCTGGTGGTCCTGCTTGAAGCGATACCACACTCCAGAAGGTACTTTTGCAGCTCTGCGCTCATGAATGAGGACCCCCTATCACTGTGGATGGAATTGGGGTACCCGAAAATGGCGAAGATACTGTGAAGGGCCTACATCACTGAGGTGGCGGTGGTATCTGGGCAGGGCACAGCGAACGGGAAGCGGGAGTACTCGTCGATGGCCGTAAGGTGTAGTTATTACGGTTGGTCAATGGTAGGGGCCCCTTAAAGTCTATGCTAAGACGCTCGAAGGGGCGGGAGGCTTTGATAACGTGGGAGTTCACCGGACAGAAGAAGTGGGGCTTGCATTCAGCGCACACCGAACAGGCTCGGGTCATGGAGCGAATCTCCTCGACTGTGTAGGATAGGTTGCGCACCTTCTCAAAGTGAGCAAACCTAGTGATCCCTGGATGAAAGAGCACCTCATGGAGCTTCTGTAGTCTGTCCATCTGTACACTGGCGCACGTCCCCCTGGAGAGCGCGTCAGGCAGGTCGTTGAACTTACCAGGCCGGTACAGGATGTCATAGTTAAAGGTGGAGAGTTCGATTCTCCATCTGGCGATTTTGTCGTTTTTTATCTTACCTCGCTGGGTGTTGCTGAACATGAAGAAGACCGCGCGTTGATCAGTCAACAGTGTAAAGCGCCTCCCAGCAAGGTAATGTCTCCAACAACGCACCGCTTTAACTATGGCCTGGCCTCCTTCTCGACCGAGGAGCGTCTACTCTCTGGACCCTGGAGGGTTCTGGAGAAGAAGGCTACAGGCCGACCGGCCTGGTTCAAGGTGGCTGTCAGGGTGAAGTCGGATGCAGCGCTCTCGACTTGAAACGGGACAGACTCATCATTCGCGTGCAACGTTGCAGCAGCGATGTCGGATTTGTTTCGACCGAAAGCGCTCTGGCTTCGGTCGAGAGGGGAAAGGAGGTGGTCTTGATAAGAGGACGTGCCTTGTCGGCATAGTGTGGAACCTATTGGGCTTAATATGAGAAAAAACCCAGGCAGCGTTTGAGCTCTTTCTGAGTATGCGGGGGGGGGGGGGGGTGGGGGGGGTAAGTCCATTAGGGGACACATGCGGTCAGGATCTGGCATCACTACCCCGTTCTCCACCACGCAACCTAGAATCGCGAGTCGTGTGGTCCAGAAGACACACCTGTCAAAATTGTAGGTCAGGTTCAGCCAACCGGCAGTTTCAAGAAATTTGTCTAGGTTGGCGTCGTGGTCCTGCGCGTCATGGCCGCAGATGGTGACATTGTCCAGATACGGGAAGGTAGCGGTTAGCCCGTTCTGGTCCACCATCCAGTCCATTTCCCACTGGAAGAATATGACACCATTCGTGACACCGAATGGTACCCTGAGAAATTGATACAGCCGCCCATTCGTTTCGAAGGCCATGAATGATCGGTCCTCATAGCGGATCGGGAGCTGGTGGTAGGCCAAACATAGGTCAGTGGTGGAGAATATGCGGTGTTGAGCGATCTGGTTCACCACATCCGTGATGCGTGGCAGGGGGTACGCATCCAGGAGCGTGAAGCGGTTAATGGTCTGGCTATAGTCGACCACCATCCGTAGCTTTTCCCCGTTCTTGACAACCACCACCTGGGCTCTCCAGGGACTTGAACTGGGTTCGATGATGCCCTCATCCAGCAATCTATGCACCTCATTCCTAATGAATTGCCTGTTTTCGTAACTATATTGTCGACTTTTGGTGGCCACAGGCTTCCAGCCAGGGGTGAGGTTTGCGAAGAGTGCTGGCGGGGTAATCCGGAGTGTGGAAAGGCCGCAGGAGTGGCCCCAGGGCACGGGGGCGGGTTGCTCGGGTGCAGACCGAGAGGGGGGCGTGGGGTCCCCCAAAGTGTAGGGACACCATTCGAAATTGACACTGAAAGTCTAATCCCAGCAACACTGGGGCGCACAATTGGGGAGGATAAATAATTTGAAATGGGTGACCGTTATGCCCTGTACTTCCAGCGTGGTGATGCAATACCCCTTTATCCCGGTCGAGTGCAACCTCATCACTAATGAGATCCTCTGGGTAGTGGGGATAATGTCAAGTCCGCAACGGAGGGCCAGATCTGGCCGGATAAAACTGTCAGTTGACCCAGAGTCAAATCAGCAATTGGTGTAGTGTCCATGCACTTTAATCAGATCCATTGCTTTAGTGAGGGGACGAGAGCTCTGGGGAAGAAGAGTTTGAATGGGATAGTGGCGGTAGGGCTTCACATGAGGCACTGTGTTTGCCGGCGGCCATTTTAGACCTACAGACTGCAGCAAAGTGGCCGTTTTTAATGCACTTCTGGCACCTGGCTTTTCTTGCTGGGCACTGGGACCTGCTGTGCTTGTCCCTCCCACAGAAATAACATTTTGGGTTCACAGGGGGCAGTGTAGCAGCAGCCAACAGGCCATCAGTATATCGGGGGGTGGTAGGGTAGTTGGCACTCTACTCACATCAGAACGAGGGGTCCAGTCCCTAGAGAGCTCATTTGACTTTAAGGCTGCATCCTCCATTGTGATTCCAATCCGGGCCACGTCCTCTAGTTTTTCTATCCCTTGTTCGAGCAAGCGCAGCCTCACTTCGTTCGATCGGAGCCCGGCCACATAGGCATCCCAGACGAGATCGTTTATGATCTCGGCAGCAGTTTTGTCCACAGTTACAGTCCTTGCCCAACGCCTTGACTACTTGTAAATATGCCTTGCTGGACTCACCGGGCTGTTGCTTCCTCGACGCAAGCACAAGCCGGACATGAACTCTGTTCATTGGTTGATCGTACAGTTCTTTCAGTAACTTTATGGCTGCGGTGTAAGTGGTTTCATCCTGGATGTTCTTGTAGACTCTCAAGGATACCATAGACAGCAATGCTGTTAGATGCTGGTTATCCTCCTCCACCTCAATGAGCCTTAGGAAGTTTTCAAAGTTCAACAGCCAGAATGTAAAGGCTTTGTAGCTGACTGTGGGTCGATATCAAGTTTTTCTGGCCGAGTCAGACGCTCCATCCCTTTTTTAAAAAAAATTCTCTTTGCTAATAAAATTGTAGAGCTCGTCAAAAGAACCAAAGACTTGTTGATCCAAACCAAGGCTTTTATTAACAAAAGACAGGAGCTCTTCATAGGTGGCCGACCAGTCCAGAATGATCCGACCTGGCTAGGGACACAACCCTTTAAGGCCTAGACAGTAGGCGTGGCTGAGCTCTCTGCCAATTGCTGTAAGCACAGTCATTACACTCTAGATACTGTTATACATTGGTGATAGATCTGGACTATCACAGCACATAAAGAAAACTTTTCTACACTGAGAATATTTATAATTTAGGGATTGGGGAAATAGAATTAATCAGCTTTTAAAAGTAAATAGAATAATTTGCAAAGCCATGGAAAAAGTGTGTAGGAGAGCAGGAGAATAGTGCTCCTTGATTGCTTTACTATATGCTATCATTTACTTGGTGGATCAAATGGCCTCACTCACAGAACTGAATAGAGTACATTTTGTTGATGTCAGAGTTCAAGAAAGCTTAATCTGCAAGCCAGGTTTGAGCAACTGAGAAGATCGAGTGGTTTCACAAGTCCCTGACTGAGGCACATCAGAATCAGAATCAGAATATTTTTGTCATGAACAAGTCATGAAATTTGCTGTGGCAGTAGCATCATAGAGCAAACATTCATATTATAACCATCTTACGACATTACAATAAAAAATTTAAATAATAGTGCATGAAAGTAAGGCAGTGTCTTTGGTTCATTGATTGTTCAAGAATCTGATGGCAGCGGGGGAGAAGCTGTGTCCTTGTGCTGTTGAGTGCTCGGCTTTAGGCTCCTGTACCTTTTTCCCGATGGTAGCAAAGTGAGGAGGGCATGGCCTGGGTGGTGGGGGACTTTGAGGATAGAAGCTGCTTTTTTAAGACTCCGCCTCTTGAAAATATCCTCGACGGAGTGAAACCTGTGACGTCGCAGGCCGAGTTAATAACCTCCTCTGGAGTTTATTCTTGTCCTGAGAGTTGGCACCTCCATACCAGGCAGTGATGCAACCAGCCAGAATGCTCTCTAAGGTACACCTGTAGAAGTTTAGAAGAGTCTCCTCAGACTCCTCACAAAGTATAGCCACTGGTGAGCTTTCTTTGTGATTGCATCAACATGGAGGCTCCAGGACAGATCCTTGGAGATGTTGACACCCAGGCATTTGAAGTTCATGACCCTCCACTACTGAACACTGGATGAGGACTGGGTCATGTTCCCTTGACATCTTCCTGAAGTTCACAATCATTTCCTTGGTTTTGCAGATGTTGAGCGCAAGCTTGTTGTCATTAAACCATTCAATGAGCTGATTTGTCTCCCTCCTGTACACTTCCTCATTACCATTTGTAATTCTGGTGATAACTGTGGTGTCATCAGCAAATTTGCAGATGGCATTGAAATTGTGCCTGGCCACACAGTCATGGGTGTATAACAAGTAGAGCAGTGGGCTAAGCACGCATCCTTGGGGTGCGCCTATGTTGATGATCAGTGAGGAGGAGACATTGTTTCCAATTCATACTGACTGTGGCCTTCTGATGAGAAATTCAAGGATCCAGTTGTAGAGGGGTGCAGAGGCTTAGAATTTGTATCTTCTTGACCAGCACTGAGGGAATAATGGTATTGAAGGCCAAGCTGTAGTCTATGAAGAGCAGCCATATGTATGAATTGCTGTTTTTGAGGTGATCCAGAGCTGTGACGATGGGCAAATTGCAGTGGGTCCAGATCTTTGCTTAGGTACACGTTAATTCTGGCCATGGCCAGCCTCTCAAAGCATTTCATCACAGTAGTACTGCTACTGGGCGATAATTGTTGAGGCAGCTCACACTACTCTTCTTTGGTATCGGGATGATTGATGCCCTTTTGAAGTAGGTGGGAATCTGACTGTAGCAATGAGAGGTTGAAAATGTTTGCGAACACTCCGGCTAGCTGGTTGGTACAGATTTTCAGTACACTGCCAGGTACGCCGCCAGGCCCTGACACCTTGCAAGGGTTCACCCACTTGAATGATGTTCTGATGTCACCCTCAGAGACAGATATCACAGAGTCCTTAGCCTTTTCAGGGATTCTAGTAGGCACTGTGTGGTTCTTCTTCTCAAAGTGAGCATAGAAGGTGTTCAGCTCATCAGGTAATGAAGCATCACAGCCATCAAACTCACACACAAAGTGAGTTTGCCCTCACTTTGTAGGCTGTAATGGCCTGCACTCCCTGCCATAGCTGGCTTGTATCTGCCCCTGTCTCAAGCTTCTCCCAGACATGCCAATGAAGCCACTGCTTTTGAGTACCTGCTTCAGATAAAAGTTGCCGCAGGATGACTCTGTGGGTGAGAAACGGTTCAAGGTAATGGTGTAGAATGTCTAGGGAACAGGTGAATTTTCCGATTGATATAAAAGGTCATTTCCAGGCAAGGGAGTGGCCCAATGAATCTGCCATTTAAAATTCCAATCGAAGATCACATTAAAAGCTCAAGCATTGATGGTGTAAGATTACGGTTAATTTTGCACTTAAAGTCAACAGCGTGGTAATTAAAAAATGAGATTGAAAATAAAGGCACAAATCTTTGTTGCAAAGCTTTTGTTCAAACAAGCTGTGAATGGACGGGATTCAGTAGCTGGATAGTGTAATACTTTTGATTCTAAATTAATTTATTCTGAGTTGTGGAAATCTGAGCACAAGGTCCTGGCTGAGCCCTTAGTGTGGCCCTGGGAAAGGGCTGCTCTGTATAATTTACTACAGGAATAGAATCAGAATCCGGATTTACATCCGGTACCGCACGGATGGCAGTCTCTTCAATCTGAGGCGCCTGCAAGCTCACACCAAGACACAAGAGCAACTTGTCCGTGAACTACTCTTTGCAGACGATGCCGCTTTAGTTGCCCATTCAGAGCCAGCTCTCCAGCACATGATGTCCTGTTTTGCAGAACTGCCAAAATGTTTGGCCTGGAAGTCAGCCTGAAGAAAACTGAGGTCCTCCATCAGCCAGCTCCCCACCATGACCACCAGCCCCCCCACATCTCCATCGAGCACACTGAACTCAAAACGGTCAACCAGTTTACCTACCTGGGCTGCACCATTTCATCGGATGCAAGGATCGACAAAGAGATAGACAACAGACTCGCCAAGGCAAATAGCGCCTTTGGAAGACTACACAAAAGAGTCTGGAAAAACAACCACCTGAAGAAACACACAAAGATCAGCGTGTACAGAGCCGTTGTCATACCCACGCTCCTGTTCGGCTCCAAATCATGGGTCCTCTACCGGCATCACCTACGGCTCCTAGAACGCTTCCATCAGCACTGTCTCCGCTCCATCCTCAACATTCATTGGAATGACTTCATCACCAACGTCGAAGTACTCGAGCTCGCAGAGTCCGGAAGCATCGAATCCATGCTGCTGAAGACCCAACTGCGCTGTGTGGGTCATTTCTCCAGAATGGAGGACCATCGCCTTCCCAAGATCGTGTTCTATGGCGAGCTCTCCACTGGCCACCGTGACAGAGGTGCACCAAAGAAAAGGTACAAGGACTGCCTAAAGAAATCTCTTGGTGCCTGCCACATTGACCACCGCCAGTGGGCTGATATCGCCTCAAACAGTGCATCTTGGCGCCTCACAGTTTGGCGGGCAGCAACCTCCTTTGAAGAAGACCGCAGAGCCCACCTCACTGACAAAAGGCAAAGGAGGAAAAACCCAACACCCAACCCCAACCAACCAATTTTCCCCTGCAGCCGCTGCAACCGTGTCTGCCTGTCCCGCATCGGACTTGTCAGCCACAAACGAGCCTGCAGCTGACGTGGACATTTACCCCTCCATAAATCTTCATCCGCGAAGCCAAGCCAAAGAAAGAAATAATCAGAATCAGGATTTATTGTCATAAACAAATCATGAAATTCAGTGTTTTGCAGCAGCATCATGGAGCAAATATACATATTATAACCATCTTACAACATTACTATAAAAAGTAAAATAAGAATAACAATAAAAGTAAGTTAATAAAAGTGCATGAAAAGTAAAGCTTTGTCTTTACTTCATTGATTATTCAGGAATCTGATGGCAGTGGGGAAGAACTTGCCCTTGTGCTACTAAGTGCTCATCTTTAGGCTCCTGTATCTTTTCCTCAACCCTGGAAGCAGAGTGAAGACGGCAAGGCCTGGGTGGTGGAGGTCTTTGAGGATAGAGGCTACTTTTTTTAAAGACACCGTCTTAAACAGTCAGATAGCAGAACTGAAGAAATGAAGAAGCAGATAGCAGAACAGAAGAACTGTCTTCTGGCTGTGATTTCTCTAAGATATCTGATCATTAATGCATTTATGTTTGTTGAATCTTGCTAGGTCCAAATTGACTGCAATCATTCCTATATTGCAACAGTGACAACATTTTAAAATACACTTCATTGACTGGAAATTACTTTGAGATGTTCATAAAAGAGATGTGAAAATCTTTATGGAAATGGGTGTTTATTTTGTAAAGCTGACTTGGAAAAAGTTCCACATGAACTTCAAACTATATGCTCCAACAAGCCAAACCCTACGGAGGAAGAAAAAAGTTAGGACAAACTGGCATATGCTAACCATTTCATTCCAGGTATTATTCAAGTAAATCTTCTCTGAGCCCTCTCCCTTTCTCAAATAAGGCACCTAAAACTGTACATTACTCCAAGTGAGATCTCACCCGTGCCCTTTAGAGTCTCAACATTACATCCCTGCTCTTACAGTATATGCTATTCCTATAGAAATGAATACCAGCCCTGCATTTGCCTTCTTCATCAGTGACTCAACCTGGAGCTTAACCTTTCAGGCATACTGCACCTCCAAATTTTGAATTTTATCCCCATCTAAATAATACTCTGCCCGTCTATTTCTTCTACCAGTGTATGACCATTCACTTTCCAACATTATATTTCATCTGCCACCTCTTCTCCAGTAGGTCTACAATTTCCTTTCTGGTGCCTCCTTCCCTTCTTAAACAGCAGAGTGACCTTGGCGATCCTCCAGTCCACCAGAATCATGGCAGAATCCATTGATTCCTGGAAGATCATTACCAATACCTCCATAATCTCTACAGTAATCTCTTTCCATCTGGTCTGAGAGACTTATCTACTCTTAAACCATTTAGCTTCCCAAATACCTTCTCTCTCATGATCTTGACTGCACTCACTTCTCTTCCCAGAGACCATTGAGAGTCCGGTATGCCACTAGAGTCTTCCACAGTGAAGACTGATCCAAAATATTAATTCAGTTCCTTAGCCATCACTTTGTCTTATTATGTATATTATATTTATTTTTTAATTGATCAAAAGTTTTTAAAATAAATCCTAAAAAACAATCTTTTCTCCTCTATATACTTTTACTAAACCAATTATCAAATAAAGAACTATTCAAAGTAAAAGGAAGAAGTTGATTTTGTTTTAATGACATTTTTGGTAATTGATCATTTTTAATTCCTCTCTCAATATGAATTTTGTGCCATAGTTATAATAAATATTTTAAAACTAATATCTCCTTAGTTCCTTTGAACAACTCACTATTCCATTTATACAAAATTTGCTCTGGAATAATTTCACCAATTTTATTAATTTCTATTTGAACCCCAGTTGGTTTTTCACCCTTTGATAACAGGAGGACAAAAATTTCAATTGAGCTGTTTTTAAGTAAATTCTTAAAATTTAATAGTCTTAGTCCGCCCTGATCAAATTTCCACAATAATTTTATTCAACCAATTCTTGACATCTTAGCTTTCCAAAGAAATCCACCTATTACTTTATTCAAGTTTCAAAAGAAAAATTCTGGTACTTGAATGGGCAATGATTGAAAGAAATATTGTATTATTGGAAAAATATTCATTTTAATACAATTCACTCATCCTATTAATGTTATTGGTAAATCTTTCCATCTTTTCAAATCCTCTTCCAATTTTTTTAACAATGGCAAATAATTTAGTTTAAACAAATTACTTATATTTCTACTAATTTTAATTCCTAAGTATTTAATTGCTTCATTTTGCTATTTAAATTTTGTCAATCTTTTACATTGAGAGTAATCCATATCCACCATAGGCATCACTTGACTTTTATCATCATTCACTTTATAACCCGATAATAACCCATACTTCATAATGAGCCGACTTGACCAGAATCGAATGTGGCTTCTGATCTGACTGTGACTTAGGTCGCATTGCTCGATGAGCTCTTTCAAACTCATTAGCTCCTTGAAATAACCCCCAAAGTTTGAAGAATCCAACATTGTAAAAATCTCTTCATATCTTGCCCTTCGTCACCTTCCTTAAGTCCAACAATTTTTATATTATTTCTTTTACTAAAATTTTCAAACATATCAATTTGTTGAGTTAATTGTTCTTTAGTTGCAGCTGCCTCAGCTTGAACCTTCTTCATTTGCTCCATGTTGAATTTCAAATTCATTACCTTTAATATTTGTATCCATCACTTCAAATTTTTGTTCCATTTGAGACAGCATTCTCTCCACCTTCTTCATAGAACCCTTATTTTCAATTATGCCCTCATTACATTTTTTAACTTCTATTGTTAACTGTAACAAAGTTTGCTGGAAAGAATCCCTATACTTCATTTCTGTTGTGGATATGGAAGACTCCTTTATTTTCTCCTGTTTTTTTGGCCAAAACTCTCTGTTCAACATACATTTCTTCTTCTTCCTTTTCCTCTTCTTGATCACTGGAGCTAGAGGCTTCTTGAGATTTTTTTAAATTGCCTCTGGGTTTTTTTGTGCTCTGTGCATACGCGATGAATCATGCATGCACAGTGTCACTTCTTCATCCGTGGCAGTTGGCCATTATCGGGGAAGACCTTGTACAGCAATGTCTAAGGTCTCCCCAGCTCCAGGTCTGTCACAATGGGCACTTGACTTCCAGAGAGCGCCAGGATCCTTCTTCAAGGTCGGCCTCTTTTCTTTATCAGCTTCTTTTTTTGATCAAGTTCTTGAAAAGTAACAATCAGTTTATCTATCTTAGGAGGTATTGTTTATTGTTCTGAAGGCCTTCCTCTTCTACTTTCTTGCAGTCAGTTCAGGCTTCTTAACTCTTTTTTAAAACTTTTTCAGAGAGAGTAGAGAATTCAAGTCTAGCCTCACATCATCACATGGCACACCCACCCTCTATGTCCATCATTGATTGTCCCAGCTGGTGTGGTCTGCTCTGGGCCAATATGATGGAAGCCAATGTCATTTCACTGTCTGAATCACTGCTGCTATGTCGTTGGGTCAGCTTCTGCCAAGATGGCCGCCCGGGAGTTCATGAAGATGGCCGCCCCCATAGATCACACATGCTGGAGTCCAGAAGTGAAGCTGGATGTGATATTTCTCCATGTCATCGTGCTTTTGGCCCAGAAGTTTGGTTCTCAGCAATCGGAAATGATGATGTAAGTGGAATGATCCAAGATGGCAACGCGGGTTGCAGTCTACACGTGGCACTGCTAGAGAGAGATTTAGAACAACATAACCTGGCATAGTGTCCTTTCCTCTGGCACTTTGAATAGGTCGCACTATGGTTCAGGCAGTACTTCTGCAGGTGTTTGCTTTGACCGCAGTAGTTGCACCTCGTCTGCTCAGCAGTGGCAGTGGCAGTCAGGGGCCCCAAGTCCCAAGATGACGTCGCCCATTCTTCCCACCTGGTGACCACATGGCCCGCTGAGTAGGCCTCCGGATTCTTTTGAGCAGTCTCCTTCAGTCAGGCTATCTGTACCACTTCCTGTAGGGACCAATTGCTTTTCTCCAGGAGTATTTGATGGGTGCAGCATCCAATGACTAGCCCGTCACAGATAAGCTCCTCCTGGTAAATTGCTACAGTCACATCCCAGCACCCGCAGTCTCATCCCAGTTCCTGCGTGGCCCTCACAAAATCGACCAACTCACCTGGACCCTGGTGTTGGGAGTCAAGCTGGAAGTGTGCATACATAGCATTCCTCAGAGCTCCGAACTGCTGTCAGAGTAGGGCCATTGCCTCTTCGTATCCAGTTCAGTCACAAATTAATTGGTACACTCGGTGGCCCCCCCACTGTGAAGAGCAGGTCGTACAGATCACTATCGGCAATGATTTTATGGCACCTCAGGTAGACCTTTAAACAGTGTAGCCACATATCAAACTTAACAGAGGTCTCTGGATCCTTTGGATCGATTTCCAGCTTCTCCAATCAGATTACCTTGTTCATGGCACTTTAAAATTTCTGATCAATAAATTGTGGCGTGATCAATGACCACTCACAGACACGAAGAAGGTAGTCAAAGACTTTATTGATCAGAAGACCCAGATATTCCTCTATATGCTGCTGGATCACATCTAAGGCAAGTATGAGGGAGGAGACTAGGGCTCCTTTATGAGAGGATCTTATGGGGAGGGGCTACAGTTACAGAAGGCTGGTCAGCCTGCCAAGCCCAGTGAGGACATGGCTGGACATGCCCGCAGTACCCTGTTCCACCACAACAAGCAGATGCCATGTGTAATTCTTAATGAGAGTTGCAGGGGGTGGGAGACGCCACCAGACCAGTTTGGTTGTGGAAGAAATGTTGACAAAGACCGATGTAGAAAGGTTGAATATGGTGGAAATATGTTCAGAGTCGTATCTATTTCAATGCAAGAGGTATTGCAGGAAAGGTGGATGCGTTTCGAGCTTGGATCAGCAATTATGACATTGAGGCTTTTAGTGAGGCTTATTGGAAGGAGGGACAGCACTGGGAGTTCAATGGCGCAGGGTTCTGTTGTTTTAAATGTGACAGAGAGGGAGGGATGAAAAGAGGAAAGGTGGTGTTGCTTGTCAGGGAAGATGTCAGGACAGTGCTCAGACTTGACAGATGAGAGGGCTCTTCTACTGAGGCCAAATGGGTGGAACTGAAGAATGACGAATTATTGCAGATAACCCATTAGTCAGCGGGATTAGGGTTGGGTCAAGACAGTAAAGTACCCAATGGGGTTAGGCTGTCCAAGAAAAAGGAGAGTGGTGTAGACTCAAGAAGGGGTCATCAATTGAGGGGTAGGGAGAAATCTTACCAAAGAAATAGTGCAGAGGTTGAAGAAGAACAGTTGAACTTCACAATGGGCCTGAAAGTCATTGAGATGCATGGCAGCTGGACAAAAATGAGGCCTCTCCTGAGGATAAGAGAGGCGGGTTTTCTTTCCAGAAGGAGAGTACTAGAACAGGTGCACTTTTCCAACAATCTGGCAGTTCCATGGCCACTATGACAAAAAGAACATTTTTTCTTAAAAAGCAAAGATCTCATTACTTGAACTTAGATTATGATTGCCCAGGCGAGATTCAAATTCAGGCATCTAGATCAGTGTTCTGGGCCTCTTTACACCTCCATCCCCCTTCAGGAAAAACCTTCACCACTACATAGTTCACTTTAATTCAATTAATTTTAATATAGAGATATAGCGAGGTGATAGGCCCTTCTGGCCAACAAACCGATGCTACCCAAATATATCTCTGACCAATTAACCTTTAACCCCATACAGCTTTGGAATGTGGGAGGAAGCCAAAGAAGTTGGAGCAAACCCAGGCAGACATGAGCAGAACACACAAACTGCTTACAGATGGTGCTGGATTCATACCAAGGTCACTGATGCTGTAATAGTATTGCACTAACTGCTACACCTCCAGTACTGCCCTAAAAAGAAACGATAATACAAAAATATAGAAAGTAAATATTCACAATTTTCCAAATGGAAAAAAAGGTGACTTTGGAATAGTGCCGACAATTCTTTTGTGGTGTCAGACCAGTCCCTGATTAGTTTAACAAGGGGAGGTTCAAGAGCCTGATAGTTGTGGGAAAGGAACTGTTCTTGAACCCAGAGGCACTGGTTTTTGGACTTCTGTAACTTCTCCCCAAAAGTAGCAGAAGTGACCAGGGCGATAGAGGTCCTTTATGATGTTGGCTGCCTTCTTGGGACAGTGCCTCATATAGACATATTCAGTGGATGGGAGGTCAGTGCCTTTGATAGACCTGGCTGTGCTTGTTACCTTCTGCATTCCAGGGCAGTTGAATTCCCAGCCTGTGATGCAACCAGCCAGTATACTTTCCACAGTACTCCTGTGGAAGGTTGATAGAGTATTCAGTGACATGTAAAATCTCCTTGTAAGGTAATAGCATTGGAGAGCCTTCTTCACAGTTGTCTCAATATTATTGACTCCAGGAGAGGTCCTCTGAAACATTGGGCCTAAGCACATTGAAGATTCTAGCCCTCTCCACCTTGTCCCATCATTGCAGAGAGGTGTGTGGTCCCTTGGCCTCTCCTACCTCAAATCAGCCACAAAGATCAGACTTAGTGATGTTAGGAACAAGATTGTCGTTATGGCATCACCCAACTATATTCTCGATCTTCATTCTGTCAGGCAACATCCATGGGTAGAATTATTCAGTTAATATTTTGGGTCGGGACCCTTTATTCAGAGTAAAATGGGAAGGGGTGATGGCAACTATATTAAAGGGTGGAAGAAGCTGTGGAGGGGCGAAGAGGTGATAGGGTATTGACATAAGATGGGAGAGGCAGGGATAAAGGTAAAGGGAGAAACAATTGAGAGAGGGGAAAAGTAAGAGAAGTTAAAGATGGAAACAGTGGAAGTCAGACCCACAACGTGGTTGCAAGAGCTCTTGAAAATGGACAATAAATAGAGGACTTGCCAGCAATGCCCAGACCCTGAATCATAAATTTTAAAATGTTGTGCACAATCTAGCAGTTGTTAGATCCTGTCATGGTGTGAGTGATGCAGATATTTTTACAGTCCTTTTTCTGGGAAATGATGTAACCTAACAGGTGTCGATATCTGGATCCAGGGCGCTGCCTTCAAATTTTGACTTCTTGTGGTGCGCTGTTAAACAGAATCAGACACACACAAGGTAAAGACTGTACAACAGGCTTTAATCCATAAAGACTTCCACAGAGCCAGGCTGGCTGTGGCTGCAGCAACTCTGAGTGAGGCCTCAGGAGGCCAGCGCAGGCTTATATCCCGGAGGGTAATTGACACCCGACCGGGTGGGGCTTGATTCATTCAGCCCAACTGATATACAGCCGGCCAGGTGTTGTCCTGTCACCTTACACTCCTGCAGGTACAGAGGTTTCCCCCTGCAGTAGGCCAGTGGTGTACCACCACATTCACCCCCTTTTTTAAAATTGTCCCGGGGGGGCAGTTACAAGGAATCTCACCCACTATGTACATACAATATTTACAGATTGAGACAATTCGGTGGCCGCTGGGGTCTCTGTGACCATCGTAGGACTGGCTCCTGGTCACTGGTCAGAGGGGAAGTGGGGGGGCTGGCGGCAGGAGTGTGTGTGGCTGATGTGGTGCCGTGCGGAGGGGTGGCCAGGGGGGGCGGGGTCGATGTATGCGGGACACATTGGATGGGTGGGGGTGGCGGTTTCGTCTCCTAAAGCTGAAGCGGGCCCCTGATGGTCAAGAGGCCCTGCGTGCCCCATAGCTGCCTGGGGATGGGGATGTATGCCCAGTCAGCATCCCCCTGGGTTGGAGGGTGGCGTAGTGTGGTGGGTGCTCCTGCTGGTGCCAGGTCCCTGGTTGAGACGGTGTCCTCCGTGCCACTGCCGAACCTAACGTAAGCATAGTTATGGTTTGCATGAAGGAGGAAAACCCGCTCTACCAGGGCTTTGGCCTTGTGTGTCCATACATGCTTACGCAGAAGCACCAGTCCCGGGGACGTGAGCCATGCTGGGAGTGACATTCCCGTCGCCGAACTCCTGGGGAATGAGAACAGGCGTTCGTGAGGGGTCTCGTTGGTAGCCTTGCACAGCAGTGACCGAATGGCATGGAGCACCACGGGAAGGGCATCCTGCCAGTACTCAACGGCCCAGCCTTTTGACCTGAGAGCTAGGAGGACTGCCTTACAGACCACGCCAATCTCGTGTTCCACTTGCCCGTTGTCTCTCAGGTTATAGCTTGTTGTGCGACTGGTGGCGATGCCCCTCGCCATCAAGTACAGGCACAGCTCGTTGCTCATGAAACTAGAACCCCGGTCACTGTGGATGAAGGCGGGATAGCCAAACACGGTGAAAATCTGCACTAAGGCCCTGATGACAGTGGCCGTGGAGGTGTCCGGACAAGGGATGGCGAAAGGGAAGCATGAATACTCGTCCACTACAGTGAGGAAGTAGACATTTCGGTTCGTGGAAGACAGGGGCCATTTGAAGTCCACGCCGAGACTCTCGAAAGGCCGAGTAGTCTTTACAACGTGGGCCTGGGGGTGTGAAAGAAGTGGGGTTTACACTCCGCACAGACCTGACAGGCCTTGGTCATGTCCCTGACATCCCTGATGGTGTACGGCAGATTTTGGGCCATAACAAAACGGTACAACTGGGTGACGCCCAGATGGCAGAGGGACTCATGCAATGCTTGCAACCTGTCATCATGTATAGACACGCAGGTGCGAGAGAGGGCATCAGGGGAGTCGTTAAACTTCCCGGGGCAGTACTGGATGTCATAGCTGTATGTTGCCAGCTCGACTCTCCAGCGCAGGATCTTGTCTTTCTTGATCTTGTTCTTGTGGGTAGTGTTAAACATGAATGCCACGACCCGCTGGTCCATGAGGAGGGTGAATCTCCTACCGGCCAGGTAGTGGCGCCAGTGGCGGACTGCTTCCACAATCGCCTGGGCCTCCTTTTCAATGGCGAGTGCCCTAGCTCGGAGCCGTGGAGGGTCCTGGAGAAGAAAGCGCCAGGGTGTCCCTCTTGGTTGAGAATAGCGGCAAGGGCTACCTTGGAGGCATCGCTCTTCACCTGCAAGGATGTCTTGCCTGATGCGGGTGAAGGCTACCTGTGCCTCAGGTGGGAGGGGAAAAGTTGTGGCTTGGTCCAGTGGGTGGACCTTGTCCGAGAAGCGAGGGATCCATGCAAGTAATAAGAGAACAGGCCCAGGCACCTGCAGAGGGCCTTCAGTGTGGGGAGGGAGGGGTAACTCCATTAATGGGCGCATCCTTTCCGGATCTGGGTCGACGACTCCATGGGCCACAATGCACCCCAGGATGGCGAGGCGGGTGGTGCTGAACACACATTTCTCCTTGTTGTAAGTGGGGTTCAGCTCCCCGGCTGTCTGGAGGAATTTTTCCAGGTTATCATCGTGGTCCTGCTGGTCACGGCTGCAGATAATGACATTATCCAGATATGGGAACTCCTTCAGCTTGTGCCAGTCTACCATGCGATCCATCTCCCGCTGGAAGACAGAGACACGTTCGTGACCCCAAAAGAAACCCGGCGGAACTGGTACAGGTGCCCATCCACCTCAAAGGCGATGTAGGGTTTGTCTTTCGGGTGAATAGGGATTTGGTGATACACCGTGGAGAAAACCCGGTAGCAGGCTATCTCATTGACCATGTCGGCGATCCTCGGCAGGAGGTAGGCATCCAGCTGGGTGTACCGAATTGTCTCAACCTGTAAATATTGTATGTACATAGTGGGTGAAATTCCTTGTCACAGGTAAAGGATTTGGCTGTAATCCACGACCATCCTCAGCTTACTTCCCCCTTTGGCCACCAGGACGGACTCTCCAAGGGGTGTTACTGAGCTTTATAACGCCTTCTACCAGGAGTCTCTACACCTCCGCCTTGATGAAGTCCCTGTCTGCAGCGCAACAGCACCTACTTCTGGCGGCGATCGCCTTTCAGCCTAGTGCAAGATGTGGGAAGAGCACCGGTGGGGTGATGCGCAGTGTGGAGAGGCTGCAGGTTGGCCGGAGCTGGTAGGTTGGCATGCTGTGCAATGTGAGTGGAGGTTGGGGCCCACCAAAGGGAAGGGTGACACTCTGCAGGTGCCACTGGAAATCCAGGCCCAGGATATCAACTGAGCAGCACCCGAGAGTACCAACAGTCTTATCCTTGGTGGCGAGGACAATCGAGCAGATGGTAGGGTGGACCTTTAACTTTAGGGAGTGGGCCACGCTCAGGTGAATGAAGCTCTCGGTGATGCCACAGTCCAACAGGCACTTTGTTACGCACCCATTGACTTGCACGTCCATCATCGAGCGCCCGAGATCGTGGGGGATGTCCCCGGTCAGCATGGTGGCAGCCAGGACTGTCTCAGAGACAGAGTCACCTCTATCCGGAAGGATGGGAAGTGTCGATAGGGTGGCCTGGTCATCGCCCATATTGACCACATTGACATTGGTCGTGAGGTGCAGCATGTGGTAACCGATAACCTCTGGAGGCGTGGGGAGTGTCGGTAGGGTGGCCTGGTCATCGCCCATGTTGACCACATTACCGTTGGTCGCTCGATGTGGCGTGCGGCAGCTGATGGCATTCGGAGGCAAGGGGAGCGTCGGTAGGGGGGCCTGGTCATCACCCGTGTTGACCACGTCATTCTCAATGTCGTTGGGGACCCTCCGTGTCAGGCGTTGCCAGGCCCAAGATGGTGGCGGCATGCGCAGAGCCGCTGCGTGGCTGGCCTCCTTCCCCAGCTGTGTCTGCTGTGCCAGGGGAAGCGACGTCATCACGGCCGTAGGCAGAGACGTCGTTACGTCGGCCGGAGGTGACATCATGCCATGAGCTGGAAGTGATGTCACTGTGGTTCTTAGTGAGCACCGCCGGTGAGGGCGGGGGCTGGTGCAGATGTTCAGGGCACACGCTGTGATGGTCGCTGGCGGGGCCGGATGATGTGCAGTCAAAGTCAGGGAAGGGGAAGTCATCGTGGGGACAATGGCGCTGCTCAGCACGCGCACGTAGGGGTGTCCGCGGGGGAGGTGGGGAGGTCATAGAGTGCCGCTGAGCTGCCAGCAGGTTTAGAGAGGCACACTTTTGCAAAGTGGCCTTTCTTGCCACATCGGGTACAATACTGGTTCCTAGATGGGTAGTTTTGGCGCGATCGTCGATCTGACCCACACCAGGACCCACAGTACTTACAGGGCACTGGGTGCCTGCCGCAGCAATGTTCTTCTCCCCAGCTCGGCCTGGGGCTTCAGCTGCAATGTGAGGGGGTCATGAGGGAGCCTGGGGAACCTGGAATCGAAGGCTTCGATGTGCAGGGCTGCTGCTTCCAGGGTTTGGACCACTTCCACAGTCCAGGTTAGAGCATAGATGTTATCTTCCAGCAGCTTCTGCCAGATGGCACTCGAGCATAGCCCTTGGATGAAGGCTTCCCAGATCAGCCTCTTGACCTCCTCTACACCTACCCCGGATTCAGCCAGACATGGTCAAGCCAACTCTCACAAGTGTGCCAGGTAAGACTCAGCCGTCTCCCCGGGTTCCTGGGCTCTAGTGTTGAGGAGGTACCTTGCACAGACCACATTCATGGGGGGGCTTGTACAAGTTCTCAAGATTTTCCATTGTGCTCTTGTACGTTGAGCAGCCTTTGGTTACCTGGAAGGTGCGTGGGCCCAACCTCTTCCAATCGGAGTCCAGGATGTCGTCCTCGTGTGCCTCGATGATTGCCTCAACTGCATGCTGCCAGATCTCGAAGCGTGTCTGGGCTTCCGGGTGGCATGGGGAGACCGAGGCTCTCTGCACACAGGGGTTTTTCCATGGCAGCCGTGGGAAAATTTTGTGGATTAAATTATGGTGTGCTGTTAGACAGAATCAGACACACACAAGGTAAAGACTGTACAACAAGCTTTAATCCACAAAGACTTCCACAGGGCCAGGCTGGCTGTGGTTGCAGCAACTCTGTGTGAAGGCTCGGGAGGCCGGTGCAAGCTTATATCCCAGAGGGTGATTGACACCTGACCGGGTGGGGTTTGATCCATTCAGGCCAACTGATTGGCAGCCAGCCAATCACTCCTGCAGGTACAGAGGTTGGCCGGTGGTGTCCCACCACACTTGTCGATTACAACAATTCCATGATCTGTGCATGTTGTCAGGAAGTAGACTCCCGACAACTTAGCTTTCTCACCTCTTTCGCTGCCCATGGAACCTTTTCCAAAATATCCCCAGATTGCCATAGATTATCGGTTTGTCTCTCATTGATTCAGGTCCTGCTGATACAGGTCAGGCAGCAACCACGAGTTGAAAAGGCCAGTTATGTCCCTTTATCAAGACTAAAGAAGCAAAGGGAGATATCAACTATATCAAGGGGTGGATGAAGTTGGGGTGAGGCTAATAGACGCAAGGGTATTGGCCAGAATGTGGGGGAGATGGAGAAATAGGTAGAGGGGAAAAAGACTGGAGTGAGCATATAAGTGAGAGCAGTAAAAGGGGCAGAAGAGTTAGGGTACTCTTGCGGCACCAGCAACTCAGGTTTGAATGTGGTGCTGTCTGTAAGGAGTTTGTGCCATCTTAGAAGCATAGAACCA
This sequence comes from Narcine bancroftii, assembly GCF_036971445.1. Lineage (NCBI taxonomy): Eukaryota > Metazoa > Chordata > Chondrichthyes > Torpediniformes > Narcinidae > Narcine > Narcine bancroftii. The sequence goes on along the minus strand of NC_091472.1, from coordinate 85,644,174 downwards.
TTTCAGCACAGAAACAGGCCCCGTTGTCTCTTCTAGTTTGTTCTGTACATGTGACAATAAGCCTGAATTTGAACTAAAGAAAAACAAGCATTGATTACCACAAAATTACTGAATCGTGGTAATGACCCATTTTTTTCATGGATGTTCCTGAACAGAGAAAATCTTGGCTGGTCTGAAAAGAGATTTTCATTTTGCTCAACTAGCAATCAGTGAGGCTGGTTTGACAAGAATGAACAGAAGAGAACAGATAATGTTCTTGAAATGGATATACCACAACTCACAGAGTAGGAAACACATCTGCATGGAGCTAAGGTCCAACAAAAATATTGCGCTCTAAAGAACACGTGGTTTGGAAAAGAACACAAGAATCCCAGCAACTTGGATTGTCAGGATTATTAAGACCATCTGCATCCCAAACCCAAGGACCACCAACTGCCTCCCCCCCCAACTGTAGATCTCCCCACCTTGAACACTGATGTGATCATCCTGGACTCCATCCCACAAGATGCTATTTCGTACAATCCCAGTACTACACCAGTACGACAACAGGTTGAAAGGACACCTACTGAGAAATTGGCCCAGATATATATTCGGTTGTGATTTACCTTAGCACACCTGATATTTGCCCAACACACTTCTATTTGGATCACACAATGAACAGCCTCAAATTTAGTAAATATCAGTTGAACATTAAAAGTAATACCTGTAAAGTGTGCTTCATCTTGACAAAACAAGAAGCAGTACAAGTTAAAATTCAGGATAATCATCTGATTGTAACAGTACAACTTGACGAAACAGCATTCCAAAGTGCAAATACACATACAGACAAACTATATATATGCACAGAACCTATATGCATGTTTTATATATATTTAAAAAAAAATAAATATTATTAATAAATAGTAGATTTGGCAGTTCATCAATCATTCAGCAACTCAGCAATCTCACTGCCTGAGGGAAGAAACTACTCCTCAGCCTAGTGGATCTGGCTCTAATACTTCTGTATCTCTCTCCTGATGGGAGAAGCTGTAAGGTCCTCAATGATTTTGCAAGTTCTCTTTTAACAATGATCCCGGTAAATCACATCGATGGGGGACAGTGGGTGGAAGGGGGAACCTTAATGATCCTCTCTGCTGCTTTAACTTAAGGATGGCCTCTAATCCCAATGCTCTGCAGCACCTGTACAACACTGTGACACAGTTGGCCAGAACACTCTCAATAGAGCTCCTGTAGAAAGTTGCCTTGCCCACCTCAGACTCTGTTATGCTTTCCTGACAAGTGAGAAGATGTATGTCCAGGATAGATCACTTCTTAAGTGAACTCTGAGGAACTTGGTGCTCTTCACTCTCTCCACTACCAAACTGTTAATGTATAGTGAAGGGTGGTCATCTCTGGTCCACCTGAAGTCCACAATTATCTCCTTTGTCCTGTCCACGTTGAGACTCAGGTTATTATTCTTACACCATTTCACAAGATTTTCCACCTCTTCTCTGCATTGCGACTCAAGTACTGTTGTGTCATCTGCAAACTTGATGACTCTTTTGGAGAAGGATCTGGCATTGCAGTCATGTGATGTGAGCAAGAGCAGGCTGAGCACACAGCCCTGAGGTATGCCAGTGCTCAGAGTGATGTTTTGCTGCTGACCCGGACAGACTGTGGTCTTTCCACTCGCAAGTCTAGAATCCAGTTACAGAGGGGTGATGAATCCCAGTGAGGACAGCTACTCCGGCAGACTTTTGGGTCACTGTTAAGACCATCTACATCCCAATGAATTAATGAGCAGAAGCCTGAATACGATGTGAGTGTTCTCCAGATGGGTCAAATGAAATGGAGGAACAATGTCTGTAGCCCAATTTAAATGGAACTAGCATTTCTGGGAGGTGTGCTTTAATATGTTCCACCACCAGACGTTCAAACCATTTCACAATGGTGGAGGTCGGAATAACTGGGTGGCCTGCTACTGTTGTCATCTTTTGTACAGGGATGATGGCGGCTGCTTTGAAACCCATAGGGACAAGGCACTGCTACAATGACATGTTGAAGACGACCATAAGGACCTCCATCATTTGGTCTGCACAGTCTTTCAATATCCAACTGGGTATGTTGTCTGATCTTGCTGCCTTGTGGAGGTTCACCTGGATAAGATCATCTCAGGGAGGAGGAGGAGCTTTCTTTGGCATCATCCTATTCTTCTCATCAAACCATGCATAGAAGATATTCAGTTTGTCCGGAAGCAAAGCACCGTTGTCATTGACTCGTGAGTTTGTCTTATGCTCTGTATAGTTTTGATACCTTGCCGTATGCACTTCGTGTGGCTGGTGCCACACTGCTGATGGATCCCTGTGGCTGGATATTATGATTTCAAAGCTTCTGCTATATTCCATGGATGCATTGCGCTCTGCATCCTTCATCCTCATTTTTATTATTCAATGCCATATTTCTAATAGCATTGCTGGGAGTCTATAATTTATAGTAACCCTTCAACATAATTCAATGAGCAGGACAATGGCCATCAGAGGCATGGACCAACCTGCAACACCAGATTTGAGCTGCCTAAACACAACCAAAATACATGAGCATCCCCACCACCCCACCCACACCCCGCCCCCCTCCCCCCCCACCGTGTTCTCCTTCACCTCCAAGGAAGTTCTTTCTACAACTATTCCAAGGCTGTCATGGGGACAGATTATTTAAGGCACTAAATAGTTTCCCCTAGTTTGTAGTTGCAACAATGAAGCAGCTTGTGATAGTACAGATTCTATCAACGCGCATTACACAGCTGTAGACTGGAAACATGCAAGTAAAGCTTTCTTATATGAGGTAGTGTAGCATTGAGGGTCGTTAATGAATGTTTTATTTGAATTTAGCACATGCTCCTTTAAGGGCAGCGCTGGCTCAGTCACCATGTGTGTAGTGACGTCATAATCACTGCCCAAGATGCGTGCTGCTTTGGAGGCTTGAGTCAGGAAGAACCCCAATGGCGCCATCTTCCCATGGCTGCTCCGCCACGTGGCATTGCACCATGAGAGAGGGCACTGCCACACAACCCCTCCCCCCCAGAATTGGCTACGCGTCCCACCACTTGGGCGGGCTGCCTCGGCGTTTAGGCACGGCCGAACGTACAGGCTGTGATAAGTCCAAGTGTGCCACCTTCAGGCAGTCCACTGTGAAAAGTTCCTCCTTCCCCCCATGTCCAATGTGAAAGTTCCGCCGGATCGCCGGAGGACCTTATACGGACCATCGTATGGGCGCTGCAATGGTGCCGTCTGCAATCTTCTCCAGATGAACACGAACAGTGCCGAGTCCAGTTCCTTGGGGCAGTGAGATGACCGGGTTCCATGGCACGATGAGGTTGGGGGGTGCAGGGAGGTAAGTTTTCTGCGGAGATCTGCCAGCACGTTCACGTGCTCAGGTGCGGTGCCGGATTCTGGGCCAAAGAACTCACTGGGCAGGGAGAGTGGCATGCTGTATACCTGTTCCACTGACAAGGCTTGCAGGTCCTCCTTGGGTGCAGTCCTGATCCCGAGGAGGACCCAGTGCAGTTCGTCTGCCTAGTCCGGGTCGGTGAGTTGAGCCATGAGTGCAGACTTTAGGTGCCAATGAAATCTCTCCACCAAACCATTGGATTGCAGGTGGTAGGCCATGGTGTGGTGAGTTTAACCCCCCAGGAGTCTCGCCAACTGGGCCCAAAGTGCAGAGGTAAATTGGGCGGCCCCTGTTGCTAATGCTATGCACCAGAACCCCGAATCGAGTGATCCACTGACTGACCAGGTTCCTAGCACACGTCCCCGCAGAACCCTCTCTGATAGGGATGGCCTTGGGCCATCTCGTAGATCGGTCCACTACCATAAGGAGGTAGCGCACCTCGCTGAACACTGGAAAGGGACCAACAACATCAACGTGGATGTGCTGGAACCTCCGCGCCGATGAGTTGAAGTGTTGGATCGGAGCATGTGTGTGCCGGTGGACCTTGGAGGCCTGGCACTTGGTGCAGTTTCTAGCCAACTCTGCCACCTCTTACTTGAGCCCGTTCCACATAAACCGCTCCACCACCATCCACACGGACGTCTTCACCGAGGGGTGAGCTAGGTCGTGGACTAGGCTGAAGACCCTCACTCTCCACTGTGGTGGGACTACCGGACACAGTGGGCCAGTGGAGATGTCGCAGAGCAGCGTGTCCGGGCTGTTGGGCAACTGGATGTCCTTGAGGTCAAGGCCTGAGATGGCGGTCTGGAAGGCTTGTGTCTCTGCGTCGTGCCACTGGGCCTGGGTAAGCTGCGTATAGTCAAGGCCAGTGTTGATGGTTGGGCTACCATATTATCCTTGACTGCCCTGTGCTGGATGTCAGTGGTGAATTCTGACATGTAAGAGAGGTGGCTCTGTTGCCTGGCTGACCACAGGTCCTTGGCCTTCATGAATGCCTGGGTGAGGGGCTGTGTAGACCGTGAAGGGCCTGCCCTCCAGGAAGTAACGGAAATGGCGGATGACCAAATACAGCACCAGGTGTTCCCAATCAAACGTGCTCTACTTGAGCACAGGTGCAGCAGGTGCGCTGCTTACTGAAAAAAGCCAGTGGGCCCCATTGTCCATTAAGCCATTGCTCCAGCACTCCCCCTACCGCCGTGGCTGAGGCGTCCACCAAGAGCGCCATGTGTGCCTCCGGGCGTGGGTGCACCAGTAGCGTCGCGTTGGTGAGGGCTTCCTTCATTGCCGTAAAAGCCCTGCCTGCCTCTTCCAACCAGGATAAAGTCTTTTCCTTTGCAGCAATCAGTGCGAACAGTGGACGCATGGTGTGGGTGGTGCCGGGGTTAAAACGATGGTAAAAGTTCACCATCCCCATGAACTCCTGGAAGCCTTTGAGGGTGGATGGTTGGGGGAAACGTTGGATAGTTGCCACCTTCTCTGGTGCTGGAGTGGCCCCAGCTTCAGAGATGGTATGCCCCAGGAACTGCAGTGACTGCTTGCCGAACTGGCATTTGGCTGCGTTGACTGTGAGGCTAAAGTCCGCCAGCTGGGCAAACAGGGTGCAGAGATGGGCCTTTTGTTCTTCGCGGTTGTAGGTGGGAATGAGAATATCATCTAGGTAGACACAAAGTCCATGAGGCACTGAAAGGTCTGGGCCACATTCTTTAACCCAAAGGGCATCCGGAGGAATTTGAAAAGGCCAAAAGGGGTGATGATCGCTGTTTTTCCCACATTGTCAGGGTGCACTGAAATCTGGTGATAGCCCCGCACCAGGTCGACCTTGGAAAAGACCTGCGCGCCTTGGAGATTGGCCGAGAAGTCTTGGATGTGAGGGACTGGGTACCTGTCAGGGATTGTTGCATCTTTCAGCTGCCGATAGTTTCCGCAGGGTCTCCAGCCCCCAGACGATTTGGGGACCATGTGGAGGGGTGATGCCCAGGCACTGTCCGAGCACCGACGATCCCCAACTCTTGCAGCCTTGAAAATTCCTCCTTCACATGTTGCAGCTTTTTGGGCGGCAGCCGTCTGGGTTTGGCATGCAACAGGAGGCCTTTCATGGAGATGTGATGGAACACCCTGTGCTGGAGCAAGGCAGTGTTGAAGCATGGCTCCAAGATGGTGGGGAATTCATGGAGAATACTCGAATACTCGTCCCTGGTGGCAGCAATGGTGGCGATCTCGGGTTTGCAGGCATCCGTGGGGTCCAAGCGCATTAAGTGGAATGTACGGGCATTGACCAGCCTCCTGCCCTTCATATCAACCAGCAAGCCATGAGCCCTCAGAAAGTCAGCCCCCAACAACACGGTGCCCACTGAGGGCTAACATGAACCTCCAGTGGAATTTTTCTTTGCCAATCTGGATCTGTGCTCTCCAGGTACAGTAGGTCTTGATGGTGGAACTATTGGCTGCCCGCACGGTTGGACTGCGAGTTCGGGTGTGAGTCTCTAGAGCAGTGTGGGGTAGGTCGCTCATCTTGGCCCCTGTGTCCACCAGGAAATGCTGGCCAGTGGATTTATCAGTGACATGAAGGAGGCTGTTCAAGGGGCCAGCCGTCGCAGCCATCAACGCCGGCTGGGCTGGTCATTTCCCTGGAAGCTGCAAGGTTGCCAGCATTTATGGGGTTGTGCTCCCCAGTCCTGGTGATAAAAGCACCAGATGGAATGGCTCTCCTCTAGCTTGTGCTTAGGGGTGGCTTGCAGTCGGCTGGTTCCTGGTCGTGAAACCTGGTTGAGGGCTACCTCATTCTCCCTCTTCTATGTGGGTCTGCGAAATCCTCGTCTGCCAGGAGCAGCTGATATCCTCAGGCATCTGTTTGAGGAAAATCTGCCGGAAGAGGAGACAAGACTTATGATCCTCCGCCAGGGCCAGCATTTTGTCCATTAGTGCTGATGGGCTGTGGTTCCCAAGCCCGTCCAGATGTAAGAGCCTGGAAGCCCGCTGCAGGGGGGTGAAGCCAAACATGCCTAGGAGCAAGTTCTTGAGGGTGGTATATTTACCCTCTGCTGGTAGATGGTGTATGAGGTCGTCCACCCTAGCTGCTTTTTCTTGGGCCAGCATGCTCACGATGTAGTAGAACATCGTGGCATCTGCTGAAATGTTTCTGAGCTGGAATTGTGCTTCCGCCTGCCCAAACCTCTTCTGCAGGCAATGGGTACAGAAAGGGGGAAGCTTGATTGCCACAGCATTAATCTCAGCCGAATCCATGTCGTGGAGACCAGAAAGATGTCTGGGCTCATCGGTGTCACCAATGTGGTGCTAGGCGCAGCTCAAAAAAGCACATCTAGGTAGACACAAAGTCTCAAAGTTAACGACTGTTTTATTTGAATTTAGCACACGCCCCTTTAAGGGCAGCGCTGGCTCAGTCACCACGTGTGTGGTGACGTCATAATCACTGCATGAGGTGCACGCTGCACGGGAGGCTTGAGTCAGGAAGAACCCCTGATGGCTTCCCATGGCTGCCTGACTATGTGGCATTACACGCGGGACGCTCGCCATGAGAGAGTGTGCCGCTACAGTAGCATGAAAACTACATCAACAGTATTTTAACCTTTTGGTTACCAATGCCCAGTTTATTTTTTAAAGTGACCCAGTAGATGCCAGCAGCTGCTCCCATCAGTCGATCGCATTAAAAAACGGTCAACTCCAAGTTCTGGGCAGTTGATTTTTCAGCCACTCATGGGGATGCTTGCGCCACACACAAAATTGCTGGAGAAACTCAGCAGATCACACAGCAGCGAGAGGAAGTAAAAGACAGTCAATGTTTCAGGCTGGAGCCCTTCATCAGGAGTTCTTAGATTAGACCACACAAACTGGCAGAAAAGCATTTGGGAAGGTACTCTAAGACTCTCTAATGGCAACACACAAAGGCCAAGTGCAAGCTGTGATATGAACAAACAAGCAAGAACCCAGTCAACCTACTTGTCTGCCTTGTCAAGTTCCACTGCCATATCTGTGATGGAACTTGCAGATCTGTATGGGCCAAGTAGTTAGAATGGAAGAAAATCATCCTCAAACATGGAAAATCCCACTAAAGTCAATTCTCAGCCTCCCACTCCACAGATGCTCACCGGTCTGCTGTGTCTTTTTGATATTTCTGCTTTTAACTTCCCAAATATAGCACTGTGGCATTATGGAATTCCAGGGAAGAATAATTACATCTGAGTGCATAATTTCCATCTGTTTATTTTTAAGAAAAATCTAACCATAAGGGAGTCAATGTTCCAGAGCTACATCCTGTCATTCAGTGATATAGCATTTAGCGCAAACCACACGCCAAGTATCATAACAAGGGTAAAGTACTGCAGCTGTGTTCAGGAAAACATGGTCTTTAAAGGAGCTGCCACCAAACAGGGATTCTTTTTTAAATATTCTCAACACATTGTCAGAAGAATTGAAGAGAGCAGAATACATGGCTGAGCGCATTCAAACAGTCTATTCTATTGCATGGCAAACAAAGTCAATTTACCCTAAAATAAAAATAAATATGTTAGAAATATTCAATGTTTCTGGTCAAAGACTCTTCTCCAGAGCTGGAATAGGTGCAAGACCTGTCCTTCCACCTATTCCCTCCACATCATCCTGAGGTGGGAAGTCTTCCTGGGTGACTTGCCCTTCTTCCAAACTGGTGAACTACTTTTGGTGTTCACAATGTGGTCCCCTGTACTTTGGAGAAACCAAATGAGAGTTGGGGATCACTTTGTGGAACATCATTTAGTCCTCAGGAAGCATCTTACGCTTCCTGATACCTTTCACTCTATTCTCTCTCCGACCCATCTGTTTACAAGGAGTCCCAATGCAAGCAAGAGAAACAACACCTCTGGGCATGTTGCAGCGTTCTGGACTTGATTTTCAATTCTCCACCTTCAGGTGTATAAAACTAACCATTTCTACTGTAAGTCACCCATCTGCAATATTGACTCCGGTTTTCTCTCTTTCCATTAGTAGATTCTGGGCACATTCCACAGCCTTACTATAAATAACTCTCTATTCTCACAATCATACACCTAACTATCATCTTCAAATTCACCAATGACACAGTAACAGTCTGGGTATCAAATAACGATGAGACAGAATACAGGAACGAGATTAAAATTCAACAAGCACGGTGCCAAGATAACCACCTCTCTCTCTTTCTCAACATCAGTATGTTGAAGGAAACCATCCTTGAGAAAAGTCAGAGACCATGCCATTGTCCAGGTTAATGATGCTGAAGTAGAATAGTAGATAGCTTCACATTCTTCAAAACAAATATCTCCAATCACCTGACCTGTGTCAAGCACATAGATGAAACAATCAAGAAAACATACCAATGCCTTTACTTCCTCAGAAATCTGAGAAGTTTGGCACGTCCCACTGACCCTCAACTTCAAGAGGTGCCCATTAAAAGCATATTTGCTGGATGCATCACTGAAGGTGGTAAGTGCAACTCGGAACATAACAAAAACTTTTCTCCCCTCTATCGACTCCATCTACATCTTCCACTGCATAGGAAAAGCAGTGAGCACATTGAAAGACCCATTGCACCCTGGGCACACTCTCTTTTCCCTCCTTCCATCAGGTAGAAGACGGTGAAAAGATGCATAAACAGGCATAAAGATAGTTCATTCTCTCCTGAATGAACCCCATAAAAGTGTTCTCATGCTACCTAGTTTGGTGCTAATTGGTCTTCCTTTTTATTGTAATCCTGCATTTTGTAAATTGTGCTTCTTATATCTGCATGTGCAGTGGTTCTCAACCTTTTTCTTTCCACTCCCTATGCCATAGGTGCACTGTGATTAGTAAAGGATTGTTTAAGGTGGTGAGTGAGTGGGAAGGAAAGGTTGAGAATCACTGCTCTAGACCTAATTGTTACTGAAATATTTTGCTTGAGAAAAATTGTCATTGGCCCATTTCTTTTGGAACTATGAATCTGTGCCCAATATGAGCCAATTGGGTATGATTAAAATGGTTTTCAAACTTTCTTTCCACCCACATACCACCTTAAGCAATCCCTTACTAATTGCAGAGCACTGATAGCATAGGGAACACTTAAAGTGGTATATGAGTGGAAAGAAAAAGGTTGAGAACAGCTGTGCTGAAGAAAACTTGCTGGTCTGTTTGCAGAAGAACCCTTCTCACTCTGCTGGGTCTTTTGTGATAAATAAACTTAATCACTGGCCAATCAGTCCCATTACCTAGCAAGAATTGGAAACAGATGTTCAAGGGTGAAAGTACAAAACAAATGTGGAGGATATTTATGGACCACTTGTGTTGGGTTCAGGATCAGTTTGTCCCACTTGGTCAGGGAAAAGATGGTAGGTAAAAGGAACCATAGTTGATGAACCAGGTGAGGCAGCCAGTCAAGAAGAAGAAGGAACCAAAAATTGAATATGGGAACCAGGAAACAGGAAAGGCTCATGAGAAGTATACGATAGCCAAGGCGGAGCTTAAGAAAGGTCTTAGGAGAGCTCAAAGGGCCATGAGAAGGCCTTGGTATGTAGGATTAGGGAGAACCCCAAGGTGTTTTATGTGAAGAATAGAAGGATGACAAGAATGAAGGTGGGGCTGCTAAAGGATAAAGGAAGCAACATGTGCCTGGAGGTGGAGATGATTAGGGAGGCCTATATGATGCTGGTGTCATTAATAGGAGGATGAGTTCAAGAGTAGAGAGGCCATGTTACAAATCTCTGGTGAGACCACACTTAGAGTATTGTCTTCAGTTCTGGTCACCTCAAATCAGGAAGGATGTTGAAGCTATGGAGAGGGTGCAGAGGAGATTTACCAGGATGTTACCTGGATTGAAAAATAAATCTATGAGGCAAAGTTATCAGAGTTGGGACTTTTTTCTTTGGAGCATAGAAGGATGAGAGGAGACTTAATAAAGGTCTATATGATTATGAAAGGCACAGCCAGTGCCTGTTTCCCAGGAAGAGCAAACTCAGAAGGTATACTGTATGTACAAAGTGAAGGGAGGGAAGCTTAGGGGAAACGCAGAGTTGTGGGTGCCTGGAATGTTTTTCCAGGGATGGTGGTGAAGGCTGAAACATTAGGAGCATTTAAGAGACTCTTAGACGGACATGGACTGAAGAAAAATAGAGGGTTATGGGGTACGGAGGGTTTAGTTCTTATTTTTAAGGAATATGTGGGTTGACACAACATCGAAGGTTGAAGGGCCTGTACGGTACTGTTGTGTTCTATGTTCTAACTCTTTGATCTACTCACTTGTTACAGATATCATCCTTGTCCTGTCCATTTTCTCCTCACTTTATTGTAATCGAAGACTAAGTTGCCTCCTTTCTTTTCTAGTTCTGTTGAAGGTTGTTGATTGAAACTTTAACTGATTCTCATTCCACTATTTGCTGTAATTTTTTTGCAGATTTCCAGTATCAGTAATTTATTTTTTGTTTAATTTTCAATTTACTTAGAATTTAAGGAATTCAGGAATCAAACCCATACTTCTCCCAATAAAAGCAGGCTAATTTCTCAAGAAATTGCAATAAATACATATGAAATATGTGCCTAAAATGGATATAATTCAAATATTTACTCAGCATGTATGATATAAGAATTTTTAAAGGAGTATTTAACAGGGGTTCTACAGCCCACAGAAAGTTGCCAAGGGTCGCCAGCGCCACTTTTCCCAAACCGTCGGAGAGCAGCAGCAATCATCAAGGATCCATGCCACCCAGCACAAGATCTGTTCTTGCTGCTGCCATCAGGAAAGAGGTGTAGGTGCCACCAGACTTGCATCACCAGGTGCAGGAACAGCCCCTCAGAGCTGTATGTGATGTCATATATGTACTCTGACAATAAATCTGAAATCTGATATAGGAATACTTCAATTACCTCCACTCTGCCTGAGAAATGTATTAAGATAGAAAGCTTTTTAAAAATAGAATTGCTCCTCAACTTGTACCTGGAGGTAAGCTTCTGATACCTGCAGTTCCTTCACTGTTGCTTTTCCCATCTCTATCACCATGTACCCTACCCCTCATTCCAAAATAACTTCAGCTACAAATAAACTTTCAATGGGCTTGGCCAGACCCCAATATACACAATGTTTCAGCAATGGTCCTACAGTGAAATTAGCAATATAAGCATATCCTCAGGGAAGAGGACATAGTCTACATTGATGAGTTCAATGACTGCCGAAATAACTAGTGGCACTCACATCAACAATGATGAACTGTTTTGAAGGCTGGTGTTGAAGCATATCATCTCCTGTCTGAGTAGCAACATGGATCCATTCCAATTCAACAATCATAGCAACAGGTCTACAGTGGATGCCTTCTCACTGGCTCTACACAAAGCCCTAGAACACACGGACAGCAGAGAAGCATTCATCAGGATGCTATTTATCAACTACAGTTTGGCATTTAACACCATCATCCCCTCAAAAATTGATCAGCAAACACCAAGACCTAGGACTCAACACCCCACTGTGTAATTGGATCCGTGATTTCTTCATCTCCAGACCACAATCAGTGAGGATTAGTAAGAACATCTCCTCCACAATCTCCATCAGTACTGGAGCACCACAGGGCTGCAGTTTTAGCCCCCTGCCCTACTCGAAATACATCTATGACTGTTTTTCTCAGTCCAACAACAATACCATCAACAAATTCATTGATGATAACATGGTCGTGGGTTGTATAAAAAGGGACAATGATACAGGAGGAAGACTGAAAACTTGGATAAATGGTGCACCAACAACAACCAAGGAGCTGATTGTTCTCTTCAGGATTGAAAAATCAGAGGTGTATCACTGGGGGATCAGAGGTGGAGAGGGTAAGCAAATTTAAGTTTTTGACAGTCACTATCTCAGACAATCTACCCTGGACACAACAAACAAATGGCACCATGAAGAAAGCAGGTCAGCTCCTCAGGAGTTTGCGGTGGTTTGGTTTGACATCAGAAACTGGCAAATTTCTACAGATATGCAGTGGAAAGTATGCTGACCGGCTTGCGGCACAGTCTGATATGGGGACCCCAATACTCCTGAACATAAAGGCCTGCAAAAGATAGTGACTCAGCCCAGGACATCATAGATAAAACCCTGCCCACCATCGGGAATAACTATAGGGAACAGCAGCGATCGTCAAGGATCCACACCACCCAACACACACTCTGTTCACGCTGCTACCATCAGGAAAGAGTTATAGGTGTTGCAAGTCTGACACCATCAGGTTCAGGAACAGCTACCCCTCCATCATTAGGCTCCTCAACCACAAATTCAATCAGGGATTCATTTAAGGACTCTTACTTTTGCATTCTATTGATGTTTTCTCTCTGTTTTGTAGTTAGTTCATTTACATTTAGATATATGATTATATGCATGCATTGAATCCAATTTTTTTGCACTACCAATAAGTGGTAATTCCCCATTGCCTGCAGGTAAAATAATCTCAGGGTTCTATGTGATGTCATGTATGTGTACTCTGACAATAAATCTGAAAACTGAAATCTGAATCCCATCACGCCTATCACTTAAGATCAATCTTATTGTGGTGGTACACCACCGGCCTACTGCAGGGGGTAACATCTGTATCTGAAGGAGTGTAAGGGGACAGGACAACACCTAGCCGGCTGCCAATCAGTTGGCCTGAATGGATCAAACCCCACCAAGTCGGGTGTCAATCACCCTCCGCGATATAAGCCTGCGCCGGCCTCCCGAAGCCTCACTCAGAGTTACTGCAGCTACAGCCAGCCAGGCTCTGTGGAAGTCTTTGTGGATTAAAGCCTGTTGTACAGCCTTTACCTTGTGTGTGTCTGATTCTGACTAACAGTGCATCACAATTGAATCCACAAAATTTTCCCACGGCTGCCATGGAAAAACTCCTGAGCGCAGGGAGCCTTGAAGTCAACCAACGCCACCTGGAAGCCCAGACACGCTTTGAGATTGAGGCAATCATCGAGACATACGAGGGCAACATCCTGGACTCCGATTGGAAGAGGTTGGGTCCCCGTGCCTTCCAGGTAACCAAAGGTTGCTCAACGTACAAGAGTGCAATGGAAACTCTTGAGAACTTGTACAAGCCCCCCCGTGAATGTGGTATATGCAAGGTACCTCCTTAATACCAGAGCCCAGCCACCCAGGGAGACGGCTGAGTCTTACCTGGAACACTTGCGAGAGTTGGCCCGACCGTGTCTGGTTGAACACGGGGTAGGCGTAGAGGAGGTCGAGAGGCTGATCCTGGACGCCTTCATCCGAGGGCTATGCTCGAGGGCCATTCGCCAGAAGCTGCTGGAAGACAACATCTATGTCCTAACCAGGACTGTGGAAGTGGTCCAAACCCTGGAAGCAGCAGCCCTGCACATCGAAGCCTTCGATTCCATGTTCCCCCAGGCTCCCTCATGGCCCCCTCACACTGCAGCCGCAGCCCCAGGCCGAGCTGGGGAGAAGAATGTCACTGCGGCAGGCACCCAGCGCCATGTAAGTACTGTGGGTCCTGGTGTGGGTCAGACCAACCATCACGCCGAAACTGCCCAGCTAGGAACTAGTACTGTTCCTGATGCTGCAAGAAAGGCCACTTTGCTAAAGTGTGCCTCTCAAAACCATCCAGCAGCTCAGCGGCCCTCTATGACTTCCCCACCTCCCCCGCGGACCCCTCCACTTGTGCAAGCCGAGTGGCACCATTGTCCCTATTACAACTTCCACTTTCCCCGACTCCGACGGTGCAGCATCCAGCTCTGCCAGCGACGATCACAGCGTGTGCACTGAGCACCTGGGCCAGCCTCCGACCTCACCAGCGCCGCTCACTGAGATCTACAGCAACATCACTTCCAGCTCACATGTGACATCACTTCCGGCTGATGTAATGACGTCACTGCTGCCGGCCACGACAATGTCACTTTCCTGGTGAAACGAACACAGCTGGGGAAGGAGGCCAGCCATGCAGCGGGCCCCCACATGCCGCTGCCATCATGGGCCAGGCAGCAGCCGACACAGAGGGCCACCAACAATAATGAGAATGACGTGGCCAACATGGGCGATGACCAGGCTGCCCTACCGACGCTCCCCATGCATCTGGACAACATTGGCTGCCGCACGCCACACCCCACGATCAATGTCAATGTGGTCAACATGGGTGATGACCAGGCTGCCCTACTGATGCTCCCCATGCCTCCAGACGCCATAAATTGCTGCATACAACCTGAGAGCGACGGCTCCGATCCCAAGACGGTCCTGGCTGCCACCACACTGACCAGGGAACATCCCTCATGACCTCGGGCAATCCATGATGGACGTGCAAGTCAACGGGCAGGTAACAAAGTACCTGTTCAACAGTGGCAGTACCAAGAGCTTCATTCACCTGAACGTGGCCCACTCACTGAGGTTAAACGTCCACCCCACCATCTGCTCGATCGCCATCGCCGCCAAGGATAAGACTGTTGGTACCCTCGGGCACTGCTCGGCCAATATAACGGTGGGAGGGGAGACATACACAGGGTTCAGGCTCCTGGTCATGCCAAAATTCTGTGCCCCAGTCCTCCTGGGCCTAGATTTCCAGTGCCACCTGCAGAGTGTCACCCTTGCCTTTGGTGGACCCCAACCTCCACTCACATTGTACAGCACGCAAACCTACCAGACCCGGCCAACTACGGCCTCTCCACACTACACATCACCCCACTGGCGCTCTTCCCACATCTTACGCTAGGCTTCAAACCGATCGCAGCCAGAAGTAGATGCTATTGCGCCGCAGACAGAGACTTCATCAAGGCAGAGGTGCGGCGGCTCCTGGCGGAAGGTATCATAGAGCCCAGTAACAGCCCTTGGAGAGCCCAAGTCCTGGTGGTCAAAGGGGGAAGTAAGCCGAGAATGGTCGTGGATTACAGCCAGACCATTAACCAGTATACCCAACTCAACGCCTACCCCCTGCCGAGGATCACCGGCGTGGTCAACAAGATAGCCCACTATTGGGTTTTCTCCATGATTGACCTGAAGTTGGCGTATCACCAAATCTCCATCCACCCAAAGGACAAGCCCTACACCGCCTTCGAGGCAGATGGGTGCCTGTACCAGCCCCTTTGAGTTTCTTTGGGGTCACGAACGGGATCTCAAACTTCCAGCGGGAGATGGATCGTATGGTAGACCAGCACAAGCTAAGGGCGACGTTCCTGTTTCTGGATAACATCACTATGTGTGGCCATGACCAGCAGGACCATGATGCTAATATGGAAAGATTCCTCCAGACGCCCGGGGAGCTGAACCTCACTTACAACAAGAAGTGTATGTTTAGCACAACCCGTCTCGCCATCCAGGGGTACATCGTGGCCCATGGGGTCGTTGGCCCAGATCGAGAAAGGATGCGCCCATTAATGGAGCTACTTCTCCCCCCCCCCTCGCTAAAGGACCTCTCTAACTGCCTTGGCTTATTCTCCTATTACTCGCAGTGGGTCCCTTGCTTCTCAGACAAGGTCCGCCCACTGGCCCAAACTACAACTGTTCCCCTCCCACGCGAGGCGCAGGCAGCCTTAATCCACATCAGGCAGGACATCGCGGATGACACTTCTCCTTGTTGTAAGTGAGGTTCAGCTCCACGGATGTCTGGAGGAATTTTTCCAGGTTGGCATCGTGGTCCTCTGGTCATGGCCACAGAGAGTGATGTTATCCAGATACGGGAACATCGCCTTTAGCTTGTGCCGGTCTACCATGCGATCCATCTCCCGCTGGAAGTCGGAGACCACGTTCGTGACCCCAAAGGGAACTCAGCAGAACTGGTACAGGCGCCCATCTGCCTCGAAGGCGGTGTATGGCTTGTCCTTCGAGTGGATGAGGATTTGGTGAGACGCTGACTTCAGGTCAATCGTGGAGAAATCCCAGTAGCGGGCTATCATATTGACCATGCCAGTGATGTGGACTCCCCCCTTCCAGGTGGAGAGCGATGCCTCCGAGGTAGCCCTCGCCGCTACCCTCAACCAAGGGCAGCGCCCCATCGCTTTCTTCTCTAGGAACCTCCACAGCTCGGAGTTAGGGCACTCTGCCATTGAAAAGGAGGCCCAGGCGATTGTGGAAGCGGTCTGCCTCTGGTGCCACTACCTGGCCAGCAGGAGATTCACCCTCCTCACGGACCAGCAGGCCGTGGCTTTCATGTTTAACACTACCCACAAGAGCAAGCTTGATGACCTTAGGCTCGCAAGAGAGAGTGAGGAGGTAAGTGACAGGACCTTAAATCTTCCCACAGGACATACCTGCAGGGGATGTAATGAGACACAAGTATTAAAGAATAAAATTAAAGAAATGGAGTTGCAGCTTGATGATCTGAGGCTTATCAGGGAGAGTGAAGAATTTATAGATACAACACTCAGGGAAGTGCTTACCCCTGGATTGGGGGGGTCAGGTAAGTGGACTACTGTCAGGGGAGGGGGAAAGTTGCTAGCTCTGTGGTGAGCACCCTGGTGGCTACTGCTCTTAGCAACAAATATAGTGTATTGGATGTAGTTGGGGAAGATAACCTGCCAGAGGTTGCACCAAGGGAACCGGTGGTGCGGAAAGGAAGAAAGGGGAACAAGGTGGTCATTGGGGACTCCATCGTCAGGGGAACAGACAAAAGATTCTGCAAACCTGACAAGTGTTCCCATATGGTGTGTTGCCTCCCAGGAGCCAGGGTGCGAGACGTCTCGGATAGGGTTCAGAGTATCCTGGGGGGGGAAGGTGAACGGTCAGAAGTCCTGATACACGTGGGTACAAATGACGTGGATAAGATGAAGGAGGAGATCCTGAAGAGGGACTACCGTGAGCTCGGAAGGAGGTTAAAAAGCAGGACCTCCAGGATTGTAATCTCGGGGCTGCTACCTGTGCTGTGCGTGGGTGGGGGCAAAAATAATAAAATCAGGAGGTTAAATGTGTGGCTGGAGGAATGGTGCAGAGTGCAGGGATTCAGGTTCATTGACCATTGGGATCTCTTCTGGGGAAGACAAGACCTCTACAGGAGGGATGGTTTACAACTGAATGCAACGGGGGCCAATATACTGGCAGTTAGGTTTAATAATGCTGTCAGATTTGATTTAAACTAATTTGGCAGGGGGAAGGGAACAGGACTGATAGGGAAGCAGATAGGAGAGTGAATATAGGGGTGGTTCCGTTAGACGGTGAAACAATAAGGAAAAAGGGAACTAAAAGTGATAGGAGAGTAGGGGCAAGTGCATCGAGAACAAAGGTCGAGGGAGAAAGGAGATATGGTATCAAGGTATTGTGTATGAATGCATGGAGTGTAAGGAATAAAATGGATGAGCTTGAGGCGCAAATGGCAATGGGAGGTTATGACATTGTCGGAGTAACGGAGACATGACTGCGGGAAGAGCAGGATTGGGAAATAAATGTTCCTGGGTACACGTCCTATAGAAAAGACAGAAAGTTAGGAAGAGGAGGTGGGGTAGCTCTGTTGGTAAGAAATGAAATTCAGGCGTTTGAAAGGAAAGACATTGAAACAGGTGGGGTAGAGTCTGTTTGGATAGAATTAAGAAATTGTAAAGGCATGAGGACCTTAATGGGGGTCATTTATAGGCCTCCGAAAAGTAGTTCAGATATCGGTAGAAGTATAAATCAGGAATTAAGAGTGGCATGTCAGTGGTAGCAATACGGTAGTTATGGGGGACTTCAACATGAAGGTGGACTGGGATAATCAGACGGGGGCAGGAACACAAAAGAGTGAGTTTATTGAACGTCTACGAGATACTTTCTTGGAGCAGCTAGTGGAGGAATCTACCAGGGGGAAGTCGATTCTGGACTTTGTGCTGTGCAGCAACTTAGAGTTAATAAGTGACCTCGATGTAGGAGAGCCATTAGGGAATAGTGACCATGGTATGGTTACTTTTGAGCTGCAATTAGAAAGGGAAAAAGAAAGGAAATCGGAAGCATCTGTCCTGCAGTTAAATAAAGGGGATTATGCAGCTATGAGGGAGGAGCTAGCCAAAATAAAATGGAAAGATACACTAGCTGGGAGGACAACTGGGGAAAAAATGGCAGGTATTTTTGGACATTTTTCACAGGATTCAGGACAAATTTATTCCAAAGTGGAGGAAAGGCTCTAGGAGATGCAAATGGCAGCCGTGGCTAACGAATGAAATCAAGTGCAATATCAAATCCAAAGGGAGTAAGTATAAGATAGCGAAGCGGAGTGGGAAGTCAGAAGATTGGGAAACCTTCAAAGAGCATCAGAGGATAACTAAGAAAGTCATAAGAGAGGGGAAAATGAAGTACGAGAGGAAATTAGCAAATAATATAAAGGAGGATAGCAAAAGCTTTTTTAAATATGTGAAGAGGAAGAAATTGGTTAGGTCTAAAATTGGTCCATTAAGAATGGAAAAGGGTGGAATTATTACCAGAAACAAGATGGCTGAGGAATTTAACAAATACTTTGCAACTGTCTTCACCAAGGAGGATATAGGTTATGGTCAATTAGGGGGTAGTGGTCATGCGGTATCAAGAGACTTGGGGAACTTTCCTGGGGAATTAGGGGATCTAATGGATATCCGGATCCAGAAGCAGGAGGTTGTGAGTAAATTGTTAGGACTGAGGGCTGATAAATCCCCAGGGCCTGATGGGCTGCATTCCAGGGTGCTTAAAGAAGTTGCTATGGGAGAGGAGTCACGTGATGGAGTAGTGGCCGGACGGTGAACTCCAGCCCTCTCCAGAAAAGTCGGGAAAAACAAAGGAAAACACAAAGGCACAGAAATAAAAGTTACAGAAAAGTGAGTATAAAGGTGGAAAGAAGATGGCGACAAAAAAAGAAAAATCGAAAGCAACGGTAAGAAGAGAGGAAGAGAAGACAAAGGAGGAAAAAGGTGAAGGCCTTACCTGTCCGAAGAGGCCCGCTGCGGAGAGAGAAACCCGCTCCCTCAGGTCGGTAAATAATGGATTTCAAAAATGGCTCACAGAGCCGAGTAAAAGTGCGCGATGCGAATGAAAAAAAACACACCGACGGGAGGGGGGACCAGCTGGGGAGTCGATCTCCACAGCCGGCAACGACAGCTGCAGAACACCTGCAGCAAGAAGAGACCACAGAAGACAATAGAAACAAGAAAGAAGAGGAGGAAAGGGCACCAAAGAAACAACAGATGGCCAACCCAGAGGAAGAAGAAGAGGAAGAGGAAGAGTACAGTGAAATAGAAGAAGAAAAGAAAGGCAAGATAAAGGATATACTTGCTCTTATTAAAGGATACATGGAGTCATTTAAAGAATGGCAAACACAGGAATTTAAGGATTTAAGAAAAAGAATAAACAACACAGAAGAGAAAATAAATAAAATGGATATGACCTTAACAGAAATGGGAAAGAAAATGGACAAGATGGAAGAGCGGGCAGTAGCAGCAGAAATGGAGGTAGAAGACTTAAAAAAGAAATTGGAGAAATCTAATAAAAAAACTAAAGAGACACAAGAACTACTAGCTCAAAAAATAGATACAATGGAAAACCATAACAGAAGAAATAACATAAAGATAGTGGGCCTTAAGGAAGATGAAGAAGGCAAGAATATGAGGGAGTTTATAAAAGAGTGGATCCTTAAGACCCTAGGATGTCCAGAACTACAGCAAGAAATGGAAATAGAAAGGGCACATAGAGTATTGGCCTCTAAACCACAACCACAACAAAAACCAAGATCTATTGTAGTAAAATTCCTAAGATATACTACAAGAGAAAAGGTACTGGAGAAGACAATGGAAAAAGTAAGAGAGGGCAACAAACCACTGGAGTATAAAGGGCAAAAAATCTTCATTTATCCAGATATAAGTTTTGAACTCCTAAAGAAGAGAAAAGAGTTCAATACAGCAAAGGCGATTTTATGGAAGAAAGGGTATAAATTTATACTAAAGCATCCAGCGGCATTGAAAATATTTATTCCAGGACAACAAAACAGACTATTCTCGGATCCAGAAGAAGCACGAAAATTTGCAGAACAATTACAAAAATAGACTGAGGGAGGAAGACGGGTAATGAGAGTTAAAATGATCATGATTGATATGTATGTGGGTAAAGACAAAAATAGACCGAGGGATGAAGACGGGTAATGAGAGTAAAAATGATCACGATTGATATGTATGCGGGTAAAGAGGTATAAGAGTGAATAGAGACAATGTGCATACGTGAATGTATCTGTACTTAGAGGAAAATATAGATAGTATAGACAAGAATTAATAAGGGAAGGTAATGGAATAGAGAGAATAAGGAGGGAATTAAAAGAGTGACCTTTGTGACATATGAAAAGTGAAATCTTTTCTGGGGGGGGAGGGGTGGGGGGAAATAGCGGTCACTGCAAAATCAGTTGACGCTTGCGAGTGGATTCGCAAATCCAAATGGAGAGGGGAGATGTGGTTGTCCGACAAGGGATAAAGGACAACTCAGGAGGTGAAGGGGAGATTGGGGATAAATAAGATAGAAATAGGAGAATAAGGAAAATGTTGGATGTTTTAGGAATGTTGTCTTATAAAGAGTTGAAAATAAGAAAACAGAAATGGAAAAGGAGGAAAGGTAATGATGGAAAAACGGAAAGAGAAGATAAACAAAATATAAAAGGGCTACGCTGAACTATATGACTTTAAATATTAACGGAATACATAACCAAATTAAAAGGAAGAAACTACTAAATTTAAATGAATAAATGTATTCCATTAGAAAAATTAACATATAGGTTAAGAAATAATATTGAAATATTCAAACAAGTATAGGAGCCTTACATTAAATACAATAGCGAAAACCTACCGGGGACAAACATTACCTAAGTTGATGGAAGGAGAAGGAAAGAAAAGAATGGACTTAGTAGAATTTCTGGTGAAATTTTGTTGAATGACAACATTGTCTGACTGGCTTAATGCAACCTAGATTGTATACCTAAAATGGATGAGAGGGGGGGGGGGGTGGGGGGGTGGCTTGGGAGGAAGGGGGGGGAGAAAAAGTCACTGTATATGTGTGAAAAAGAAATAGTGTATATCATGGATAATGTGATTTATGGTGTGAAAAATAAAAAATTTAAAAAAAAGAAGTTGCTATGGAAATTGTGGAGGCACTGGTCGACATTTTCCAAAGTTCCATAGATTCGGGGGAGGTCCCTGAGGATTGGAGAGTGGCTGATGTGGTGCCAATTTTTAAGAAGGGAGGGAGGGAGAAAACGGGAAATTATAGACCGGTCAGCCTGATGTCGGTGGTGGGGAAGATATTGGAATCTATCATAAAAGGAGTAATAGCAGAACACTTAGGCAGAAATAATAGTATAAGGGCTAGTCAGCATGGATTCCTTAAGGGTAAGTCATGCTTGACTAACCTTCTGGAATTTTTCGAGGACGTGACAAAGAGGGTGGGCTTGGGAGAGCCAGTGGATGTGGTGTATTTGGACTTCCAGAAGGCCTTTGATAAGGTGCCGCACGGGAGACTAGTGGGCTAGATCAGGAAGCATGGTATTGGAGGTAAGGTGCTGACATGGATAGGAAATTGGTTACGAAATAGGAAACAAAGGGTTGGAGTAAGCGGGTCTTTTTCAGGATGGCAGGATGTGACGAGTGGAGTGCCGCAGGGATCGGTATTGGGTCTTCAGTTGTTTGTAATTTATGTAAATGATTTGGATGAGGGGATTATTAATAACATGAGCAAATTTGCAGATGACACTAAACTGGGTGGTGGTGTGGGGTGTGAGGAGGATGTCAGGAAAATGCAGACGGACTTGGACAGGTTGGGGGAGTGGGCTGCTGAATGGAAGATGACGTTCAATGTGAGCAAGTGTGAGGTTATCCATTTTGGGGGCAATAATAGGAAAGCTGAGTATTATTTAAATGGAGACAAGCTAGGGAGTGGGGAGGTGCAAATGGATCTGGGTGTACTTGTTCACCGGTCACTGAAGGCTAACATGCAGGTTCAGAAAGCTGTGAAGAAGGCAAATGGCATGTTGGCTTTCATAAAGAGGGGATTGGAGTATAGGAACAGAGACGCCCTTCTGCAGTTGTACAGGGCCCTGGTGAGACCCCACCTGGAGTATTGCGTTCAGTTCTGGTCTCCAATTTTGAGGAAGGACATACTAGCTATAGAGGGTGTGCAGCGCAGATTTACAAGGTTAGTTCCAGGGATGGCGGGGTTGACATATGCTGAAAGACTAGAAAAACTAGACTTGTATCCGATGGAGTTTAGAAGGATGAGGGGGGACATGATTGAGGTATACAAAATTATCAGGAGGATAGACAGGGTGAAGTCGGATTACTTGTTCCCAATGATGGGGGAGACGAGGACTAGAGGGCATAGTTTAAGAATACAGGGTAGGCCCTTTAGGACGGAGATGAGAAAACATTTTTTTACCCAGAGAAGTGTGAATCTGTGGAATGCTCTGCCACAGAGGGTGGTAGAGGCAGATTCGCTGATTATGTTCAAAAGAGAGTTAGATAAGACTCTAGTGGGCAAAGGAGTTAAGGGTTATGGGGATAAGGCTGGAAAGGGGTACTGATAGTAGTGATCAGCCATGATCTGTAAAATGGCGGTGCTGGCTCGACGGGCCGAAGGGCCTACTCAAGCTCCTATTGTCTATTTTCTATCCTGCGCTGGAGAGTCAAGCTGGCAACCTACAGTTACGACATCCAGTATTGCCCTGGGATGTTGAACGATTCCCCCAATGCCCTCTCTCGCACCTGCGCGTCTATGCACAACACAGTCTGCAGGCATTGCATGAGTCCCTCTGCCATCCAGGTGTCACCAGGTTGCTCCACTTCATTAAGTCCCAGAACCTGCTGTATACCATCAGGGACGTCAGGGACATGACCAAGTTCTGCCGGGTGTGCGCGGAGTGTAAACCCCATTTCTTCTGCCCGCCCCAGGCCCATGTTGTAAAAGCCACTCTGCCCTTTGAGCGTCTCGGCATGGACTTCAAAGGGCCCCTGCCTTCCACAAACTGAAACATCTACTTTATCACGGTAGTGGATGAGTACTCACACTTCCCTTTCGCTATCCCTTGCCCGGACACCTCCACGGCCACCGTCATCAGTGCCCTGGGGCAGATCTTCACCATGTTTGGCTACCCCACTTTTATCCCCAGTGACCGGGGGTCTAATTTCATGAGTGACGAGCTGCGCCAGTACCTGACAGTGAGGGACATCGTGACCAGTCGCACGACGAGTTATAACCCGAGAGGCAATGGACAAGTGGAACACAAAAATGGGGTGGTCTGGAAGGCAGTCCTCCTGGCTCTCAAGTCTAAAGGGTGGGCCGTTGAGTACTGGCAGGATGCCCTGCCCGAGGCGCTCCATGCCATTCTGTCACTGCTGTGTATGGTTACCAACGAGACCCCTCATGAACATCTGTTCTCATTCCCCAGGAAGTCGGCAATTGGAATGTTCCTCCCAACATGGCTCATGTTCCCGGGACCAGTGCTCCTGTGTAAGCCCGTACAGACACACAAGGCCGAAGCACTGGTTGAGCAGGTCTTCCTCCTACATGTGAACCACAACTACGCCTACGTTAGGCTTGACAGTGGCAGGGAGGACACCGTCTCAGCCAGGTACCTGGCACCAGCAGAAGCTCCAACCACCCCATGGCATCCTTCAGCCTAGGATGACGCCAACCGGGGATACATCCCTGCCCCCAGGCATCTATAGGGCGAGCAGGACGTCTTTGACCACCAGGGGCCCGCTTCAACCCTGGGGGATGAACCCGCCCCCTCACCCATCCAATACGACTCTCATACATCGACCCTGGCCCCCTCAGCCACCCCTCCGCATGGCACCACACCAGTCACACAGACCCCTGCCGCCAGCCCCCTCCCACTTCCCCTCCGACCAGTGACCAAGAGCCAGTCCTACGACGGTCACAGAGACCCTGGTGACTGCTGGATCGTCTCAATCTGTAAATATTGTATATTGTATAGTGGGTACGATTCCTTGTTACTGCCCCCCCCCGCCCCCCCCAACCGGACAATTTTAAGAAGGGGGTGGTACACCACCGGCCTACTGCAGGGGGAAACATCTGTACCTGCAGGAGTGTACCACCGGCCAACTGCAGGGTGCAATCTCTGTACCTGCAGGAGTGTAAGGGGACAGGACAACACCTGGCCGGCTGTCAATCAGTCGGCCTGAATGGATCAAACCCAACCCGTTCGGGTGTCAATCACCCTCCTGGATATAAGCCTTCGCCAGCCTCCTGAAGCCTCACTTAGAGTTACTGCAGCTACAGCCAGCCTGGCTCTGTGGAAGTCTTTGTGGATTAAAACCTTTTGTACAGTCTTTACCTTGTGTGTGTCTGATTCTGGCTAACAGCGCACCACACTTACACATACTGATGGAAATGTGGAACAAATTCCACAAGGAAGCAAGTTGGAGCAATGCATACATGGGCACATCAGCAAACCCAATCAACTGGATCAGAGTAAGAATCTCACCCAAGTCATAATTGCTGCAATGTTTGATCTCTTGACAGCACAGACTCCCTACAGAAGATTTACCGTGTTGCTGGTTGAATTGTGAGCTCTTAAATGATTTTGCAGCTGTTCCTAGATTTTCTGAAGCTGGGTAATAATATGTCACCATCTAGTGGATGGTTCACATTACCAGAGGAAATCTCATTTTCCATATCTGATAATAATAAGCTGGTAAACCTAATTAGTTTTCTTTGTTTTATTAAGGACTGTCAAGGCAACATTAGACCATAGCCCCTTTTAAACTGCAGCACCTGGTTAGCCCTCCTGGGACCCGGGTGTGATTACTGGGGCAAAGGTCCGGGAATCACCTTTTAAATCGTAGGGGATCAACCCATTAAATTGTCAACCCAGCAATTTAAGGGGGATCCCACCCTCCCAAGGACACGTCACGCACTCACTGGAAGTACTATCAGATGTTCAGACGCTGGCCATCTGTTGACACACGCATGCAAGTGCTGACATCACCGGAATAAGCTGGTCGGCCATTTTCCTGTTCAAATCACCTATGGACATGACCTAGGTAAGTTTAACTGGGTTCCCTGACTACCTCTGAGTAGGTCATGGATCTGATTGGATTCCAACAAGACTGACCAGGTCGGACCCTTTCTAACTGCCACATAACTGGGGCACGAACTGGGCCCAGTTAACCCCATTTTTCATGGCAGTTTGAAAGGGCCAATGTTACTTGACTCAGCTTTTCTGCTTGCTTTTTTTCCAAAGAGCAATAAGTAAACAACCTTCAGGTCTTCTTTGGATTTCAAACTATCTTCAGGATGGCACGGTTAGTGTAGCGGTTAGTACAATGCTGTTACAGAGCCAGCATCCAGGGTTCAAATCCAGTGGTGTTCCGTAAGGAGTTTATACGTTCTCCCCGGGTCTGTGTGGATTTCCTCCAGCTGCTCCGACGTAGCAGGGTTGTAGGTCAATTGGATGTAATTGTGCTGCATGAGATCATGGGCCAAAAGGGCCTGCTACTGTGCTTTATATATGTTTGAATTTAAAATTTAAAGATGGCTGTATGGCAGCTAGGTTTTTTAAAAATTTTATTTATCATTTATATCAAAACAGACAAAAAGATTCAATGAATGTAACATTAATCGTTTGATCATTCATAGAGATACAAAAAAAACTTTTAGATTTTTCTCCCTAACCCCCCCCTCCCAAAATTAAAAATAAAAGGAGTCACCTACTACTCCATGTACAATAGCATTAGCATATGTGTGTGTATAATTCATTAATTATTAATATAATTTCTAATTGAGAGGAGTGTATAAGGTGGAAGAGGTGGAATGGAAATTTATTCATAAAATCCATATATGGTTTCCCAATGCTATAAAAATGTTCAACTCGATTCCTTAAACTATATGTTATTTTTTATAAAGGTATACAATTTTGCATTTCACTATGCCATCTACTTAATGATACTACATTATCAGTTTTCCATGTTATCCCTCTTCATTTCTTTGCAGCCGCTATTGCAATACTTAAAAATTTTACTTGGCATTTATCCACTTTCAATTTTGTGTCCTTTTCATATATATCCCCAAGTTTAAAAAAATCTTGGATCCTTTTGTCCCTTTATCTTCATAATTTGTCCTAATTATAGACTCAAATCATTTCAAAACCTTTCCACGTTTTCACAAGACCACACTAAATGTAAAAAAAAACTTCCTACTTCTTTTGTACATCAAAAGCACTTATTTGAATAATTAGAGTTAAGTCCATTTAATTTATATGGAGTATAATATAATTGATGGAGAAAATTATATTGAACCATTTGGTATCTAACATTAACTGTATTCATAACACTTTCTTGACACAATTTTGACCATATTACCTTTTAATTTGTATGTTTAAATCTTCCTCCCATCGCATTTTTGATTTAAAAAAATGGTTTTTCTTTGTTGTTTCTTGTAATTTTATATACCCCTCCATAAATCTTCATCCGCGAAGCCAAGCCAAAAAAAGAAGAGAAGAAGAAAGAATATACATATTAGTAATCAATTTCTTGACCATGAATGTAACTGTTATTATATCTTCAAATTGACTTTGTTCTGGAGGTCTCAAATATGTTCCCAATTTTAATTGATAAAATCCAAAAATTGTATTATTATATATTGTGTTTATCTTTTAATTGGTCAAAAGTTAAAAAAAGATTCTAAAAAACAATCTTTTCTCCTCTATATACCTTTACGATACCAATGATCAAATAAAGAACTATTCAAAAGTAAAAGGATGAAGTTGATTGTGGTTTAACAACATTTTTGGTAACTGATAACTTTTAATTCCTCTCTCAATATGAATTCCATTCTATATTTTTAATAAATGTTTTAAAACTAGTATCTCCTTAGTTCCTTTGAACATTTATACAAAATTTGCTCTGGGATAAATTCACCAATTTTATTCATTTCAATCTGAACCCAAGTTGCTTTTTTTCACCCCTTTGATAACAGGAGGACAAAAACCTCAAATGAGCTGCTTTAAAATAATTCTTAAAATTTGGTAATCTTAATCCACCCTGATCAAATTTCCACATTAATTTTTCCAAACCAATTCTTGACATCTTGCCTTTCCAAATAAAATCTTGTATTATTTTATTCAAACTTTGAAAACATGATTCAGGTACATACATGGATGAGTAATTATTTAAATAAATATTGTATTCTCAGAAAAATATTCATTTTAGTACAATTCACTCATCCTATTAGCATTATTGGAAAGTATTTTCATCTTCTCAAATCCTCTTACAGGTTTTTTAATATTGGCAAATAATTTAACTTAAACAAATTATTTATATTTTGATTAATTTTTATTCCTAATTGCATCATTTTGCCATTTAAATTTTGACAATCTTTTACATGGACAGTAATCCATATCTATCATAGACATTGCCTCACTTTTATCAACATTGACTTTATAACCTAATAATAGTCCATATTCTTTTAATCTCTCATTCAACTTATTTAATGATATTTTTGGTCTTGTTAAATATCCTATAACATCATTGACAAAATAATTTTATGTTCTTTATTACCTACTTCAAATCCTTTTTTTTATCAGTTCTAATTATTTCTGCTAATGGCTCAATTGCTAATGCAAATAGAAAAGTTGATAATGGGCAACCTTGTCTAGAAGACCTTTCTAAATAAAAAGGGTTTTGATATTTGTTTATTCATAATCACTTTTGCTTTTGGTGGATCATACAATGCCTTTATCCAATTTATTAAAGTATTTGGAATCCCAAAAGCATTAAGTGTTTCAAATAAAAATTCCCATTCCAATCTATCAAATGTTTTCTCTGCATCTAATGCTACCGCCACCACTGGGATTTTCTATTTTCTGCTATATTTATCAAACTTTAAAATTTAACAATATTGTATGTTGCTCTTCTGTTTTTAATAAAGCCAGTTTGATCCATATTTATTAATTTTGGCAAAAATTCAACTAACCTGTTAGCTAATCATTTTGACACAATTTTATAATCTGTATTTTCAATAATGATATAGGTCTATATGAAGAAGGTTGTAAACAATCTTTCCCTTTCTTTGGAATCACTGTTATTAATGCTGTTTTCAATGATTCTGGTAGACTATGTACCTTTTTCATTTGGTCTAATACCTCTATTAATATAGGCAATAATAACTCCTTAAACTGTTTAAAAAATTCTGGTGGAAAGCCATCTTCACCCAATGCTTTAGACATTAGTCTCATAAATTTCTATTTCAGAAAAATTTTCAGACAACCATAACATTTCATTTTCCTTTATCACAGGTACTTTAACTTGTCTCAAATAATATTATTATTTTATTATTATTATAGATTCTGAATGATAAATTTTATCATAAAATTCCTTAAAATTATCATTTATTTTCTGTGTTTTATGTAATCTGACCTGTAGGTTTCTTAGTTCCAGTTATTGTTCTAGAAATTTATTGCCATGCTAAAGCTTTATGAGCCCTTTCGCCGAACTCATAATATTTTTTATCACAATCTCATTATAACCCTCTCCACTCTAGAAGTCTGTATTGAATTAAATTTTAATCTCTTTGATTCTCGCAATTTTCTCTTCTCATCTTTTTGCACTTGAATTTCCTCCTCCAATTTCATTATTTCTTTATCTAGCTGATCTACTTCTTTCATATATTCTTTCTTTACTTTTGAAGTATAGCTTATTATTTGACCTCTTATATATGCCTTCATAGAGTCCCATAATATACTTACTCATAACTGAATCTTTATTGGTTTCAAGAAAAAAAAATATCTGTTGCCTCATATAATCACAAAATTCTTTTCTTTAAATAAAGTTGTATTTAACTTCCATCTATAACCTATCTTTTGTTCTTCTTCCAACAAATTTGACAAAATTAAAGGTGAATGATCCAAAACAATTCACACTTGATAGTCTACTTTTCGTACTCTATGTTGCAATTGTGTAGAAATTAGAAACATATCAATTTGTTAATATATTTTATATTGACAAGAATAAAAGGAACAATCCCTTTCATTTGGGTGAATTTTTCTCCAAATATCCTCAAGGTCCATATCTTCCATTTTTGCTACTTTATTTTTCATCGCTTTATGCATTTAAGGATAGACTGGATAGTTACATGGAGAGGAGAGGACTGGAGGGGTATGGACCGGGTGCTGGTCAGTGGGACTAGGAGGGTGGGGATTTGTTACGGCATGGACTAGTAGGGCCAAACTGGCCTGTTCTGTGCTGTAAGTGGTTATATGGTTATATGATTATATCTCCCGACCTATATAATTTAGGGTCTAAAGCAAAATTAAAATCTCCCTCTAGTATAACTTTCCCCTTAGCAATTGATAAATGCATAAAAACATCTTGCATAAATTTACCATCATCTACATTTGGTGCATGTAATGGAGGATTAAAACCATGTACCCAGATGCTTTTTGCTTATGTGGAACTGACGACACTGGGTCCACACGCAGGTCACCTTACTTTCAGAACTAGCAGGTGTAATTAAACTCAGCCATGGGGACTTATCTGAAGATACACTTTGAAATGGAATTCCACTGTGAGGCCCAGGGATAGCAGTTGTCAAATGCAACACTCTGAAATTGACGAATTGGTCACAACCTGTCTTGCTCGAGAAGTTTTAATAAGTCTTTGTATCTACGAGATAAACCAGGAAATTATAACATCCTGGTTCCATAATAATTAATCTTCTAAATTGTAGAATGTAATGTTCAGTTTTGATTTTGACTGACAAATATTAGAAGGAGTAGGCGCATGATTAATTGTTTTTGGGGTATATAAGCCTGTGGTCCTGCTGCTGAAGTTTAGACTCTCCGAGGGGTGGGAACACCCCTTGTCAAGAAGGAAGAACAGCCAGAGTCCGAGCAACGTCCCGGTCGGGGGAGGTGGAGAAGCTGCTACCAGCGCCCTGTCAACCTACTACAAGTGTGCAGTCGTTGCGTCGCTTCGGCAGTTGGGACCAGTCCAAGCGTTGATAAGTATAGTTGGGAAGGGCTTGCATATTGTAGTGTGAAATCAGCTTTTGAATTAGTAATAAACATTT
Source organism: Narcine bancroftii (assembly GCF_036971445.1). Lineage (NCBI taxonomy): Eukaryota > Metazoa > Chordata > Chondrichthyes > Torpediniformes > Narcinidae > Narcine > Narcine bancroftii. The sequence continues at coordinate 85,613,798 of NC_091472.1, read as the reverse complement.
GTATAAACTGAACTGCTCTCGGTGTGTGTGTCTATTTTCTTTCGGTAGCTCAAACACTGTGACCAATCTAAAATGAACAAAATGAGAGGTATAAGTTTACCCAAGACAATTGGCGCTGCGAGCAGGGTTGGTCTCAAGATGTTTCGCCGAAAGAAAGAGGTGAGCCCTGAGCAGTTCTTGATTCCTGGATGGACTTCCAAAGACAATGGGTTTGGCATGTTGGCCAATACCCTGTCTTTGTTGGGACCACCCATTAGTTGGGATGAGAAGTTAGACTCATCAAGTGCACCTCTGGGAGAGCGGGTTGCCACTCTCCTTCGAGAAAATAAATTTCCTGATAAAAAGGGAACGCTGACGAATGGTTTTTGGTTGCTGGCCACAGCATTACGCCACTCCGTTCAGCGTGAAGCAGAATTAATTCAAAGAGAAGTAGAATCTCAGTGCAAAAGAAAGCAATTAGAGGAAGAGCTAGAAGTCCTGTGGCAATGCTGTTCCATGATGAGCGAGATTGTTCGCACCAGTCAGGACAGAGCCAAAGAATGGGAAGATAAGCATGTCCAAATGATTTGCTGTAATATTAAACTCCGGCAGCAGCTCTGTGCAGATAAGGAAAGGCATGGAGTAGAACCCGATCCATGTCGTATTCATGCCATGATAAGGAATGGTGACGATCCTGATGTAATTGAGGATTGGGATGGGAATATCTGGAATGACAATGGTAATAATGCAGATACTCCTCAGCATGTGTCTAACATACTACCCTCTCCATCTGCTGTTCACGCCCCTCCTATAAGGCAGCAGATTTCCCAAACAGACAGAAGGGGGGATGATGTAAGGGTAGAGATGGAAGGGATAGATTCCCCGGTTTCCCATGTGGACCCAGGGGAAAATACCCAAACCCCTGCTTATGCTCTATGGCCTACTCCCTCTGTTGGATGGCCTCCACCTCCTCCCCTAGACTGGGTGGAGGACCCTGTGAGCCAAAGTGGGAACAGGGGTCGGAAGGAGTCAATGATCGGTGATTTCTCTGTAAAAGAGCTGGCTGCCATTGGAGATCGATTTAGGCAAAAAGCAGGGGAACATCATCCCCAGCTGCTGAGTCCTCCTGGCCCAGCTGTGCTTTCTGCTCCCACTGCTGCTTCTATCGAGCTGGCTTCTCCTGCTCCAGTTACTCATGATGAGGTAAAACAATGGGTTAAACAGGCTCTTAAAGATAACAATAGCATGTGGTCCTGGAAGCCCCCGAACCCTTCTGAAGCCTGAAGGAGTGGGCAGGATTCCCGTGTCTACTCCATCGAGACACGGCGCACACACGGGGATCCGCGGCCCTACATACCGTTAACAATCCACTGGGGTGGGGGTAATGATCGCCAATACTTGGCTTTGGTCGACACCGGTGCAGAGCACTCGGTGATTCCTGGTAATCCCGACCTCTGGACTGGACCGGCCTTTCAAATAGAGGGGTTGGGAGGAGCGGTCACACTGGCAAAGGAAATAAAAGTCTGTGCCGTGGTGGGTGATAGCCCTTCCCCTGTCTGGTTACATGCCCTGGTGGCTGCTACTGACGAGTGTATCCTGGGTATTAATATGTTGGCCGGTATGGCCCTTAATACTAGCCAAGGGGGATTTGAATTTGGAATTCGAACTATTACAAAAAAACTAGTAGTGCGTCAGGCTAAGTGGGATCCTGTGATGGTGCCAGCCCCCATGAAACCAGTGTGCATTCCACAATATCATCTCCCTGGGGGGCAGGAAGAGATTACTGCCACCATCGATGCTCTGCAAGAAGAAGGGGTAGTGAGGCCCACAACGTCGCCCTTTAATAGCCCTGTTTGGCCGGTCCAGAAGCCGGACGGCTCCTGGAGAATGACAGTTGATTATCGTTTTTTGAACAAACATGTCCCACCACTTGCTTCAGCAGTTCCGGACATTGTCACCCTTATTGAAAACATTGCTACTGGGAACTCAGGAACATGGTATGCTGTCATTGATCTCGCTAACGCCTTCTTCAGTATTCTTATAGCTGAGGACTCACAGGATCAGTTCGCCTTTACCTGGAAGGGGCACCAGTATACCTTCACCCACCTTCCAGTATCGCCTTCCCTCTCAATTCACCATTATATTGATGATGTGGCCTCCTGGAGCCTCTGGCAGAAACAAGAGGGTCGCCGAGTCCCACTGGGATTCTGGTCACGTACCATGCCTGAGGCTGCCACTCGTTATTCTGTTTTTGAACAACAGTTACTAGCCTGTTACTGGGCCCTGCTAGAGACTGAAAGAATGACAGGTGATGCAGATGTTCAAGTGCGACCTGCACTTCCTATAATGAATTGGGTCCTGGCTAATGACGCTAATCTAAAGATCGGGCGGGCTCAGCAGTCTTCTATTGTTAAATGGAAGTGGTATATTCAGAGTCATGCGACCAGAGGGCCTGAAGGGGTGGGCCGCGTACACGAACAGGTGGCTTACCATCCCAGGTCAGGAACTCACTTATTGGAGGTGGCTCCAGTCAGTATGCTGAGTTGAAGGCAGTCACTTTACCACTAGATCCCCATGATCACCCTCTTCGCCTGTTTACTGATTCCTGGGCTTTGGCTAATGGACTTGTGGTATGGATGCCTGATTTGCAAAAGAACAACTGGATGATACATGACCGCCCAGTATGGGGCAAAGAGTTGTGGCAGCTGTTGTGGGATGCTTCCCACCATCGTGAGATAACCGTTTATCACGTTGATGCCCATACCAATATGGCGACTAACATGGCTCAACATAATGCAGTAGCAGATCAGCTTGCCACTATCAGCTGTGCTGATACCGTCCCCCTGGCTCGATGGACACATGAACAGAGTGGTCATTTGGGGGAGAAGGGATCAGCAATGTGGTCCCGTACACATGCTTTATCCGTCCATCAGGATGATGTCCGCATGGTCGTACGCACATGCCCAGAATGTCAGCTTGTAAAGTTCCATACCGTTCCACCTGGTCCGCATGGCCGAATAAAACGGGGTGCTCACTCAGCTGCGGTCTGGCAAATTGATTACATAGGCCCCATGCTAGACTGTATGGGTAAATATTACGTCCTAGTAATGGTTAACACCTTTTCGGGCCTGGTTTTTACTTTTCCCACCAAGACGTCTGACCAAGCTAGCACTATCCAAGGACTAAACCATTTGATTTATCGTTATGATGTTCCAGAGGAGATTCACTCTGATAATGGCTCGCACTTCTCCGGGAAAGCAATCTGTGATTGGGCAAATGACAACGGTATTTTATGGGTCCACCATATTCCTTATCACCTGCAGGCTGCCGGGTTAGTTGAACAAATGAACGGCTTACTGAAGGAACAAATTCGTTTGTTAACATCACTGGGAACCCAGAAGGGATGGTGCCATGTGCTGCAGCAGGCAGTCGACAATTTGAATCATCGCCCTTTAAAAGGAGGTACACCTTTCCACCGACTTCTTCACGCTCCTGAATTACAGCCTATTCCAGAGGAATAACAGTCATTGCCCCCCAACCCTGAACTAGAGAATGTTGGACAAAAGGTATGGGTGGCACCACCAGGTAGTGGCCCTCCTGTAAAAGGGGAAATAGTGACACCTGCCCAGGGTAACACTCGGTGGGTAGCTATTGAGGGACAGGATGATTTAGTCTGTTTAAACACTGAACGCTTATGGTATCGTGAGTGACATGTGTCAGGCTTCTTTGTTCCAGGTTCTCCATTTTACACTCCTGGTGATCTGGCTTAACAGCTGCTTTGATGCCAGCAATTGGATTTGTAATGTCGAGGACGTTCCAAGGGAGTTCCCCTTGGGAAACACGGTCCGACGCATTACACCAAGGAAGTCCTCGGTCACCAGCCTCAAGTGCAGCTTATATAAATATGTTATTGTTCAGCATGTTTCAAAATCTGTTCGTGAGCTCCAGTACCTGGGTATTGTGGCCAACAAGGATAATTTGAGCCTTGGTTGGAATCCTTTCTCATGGCTAACTGCTACATTTGGGGGAGTGGGCCACACTATCCTCCGTTGGTTGCTCGCGTCATTGCTTATCTTTGTAATTGTTGTTTTGATTTCTCTTTTTTCGCTCCCTCTGTACTCAAATACTGGTTAGGCCTCGCAAATGACAGATTGTGACCAAGGGGTGGAATGCAATGGAGGATTAAAACCATGTACCCAGATGCTTTTTGCTTATGTGGAACTGACGACACTGGGTCCACACGCAGGTCACCTTACTTTCAGAACTAGCAGGTGTAATTAAACTCAGCCATGGGGACTTATCTGAAGATACACTTTGAAATGGAATTCCACTGTGAGGCCCAGGGATAGCAGTTGTCAAATGCAACACTCTGAAATTGACGAATTGGTCACAACCTGTCTTGCTCGAGAAGTTTTAATAAGTCTTTGTATCTACGAGATAAACCAGGAAATTATAACATCCTGGTTCCATAATAATTAATCTTCTAAATTGTAGAATGTAATGTTCAGTTTTGATTTTGACTGACAAATATTAGAAGGAGTAGGCGCATGATTAATTGTTTTTGGGGTATATAAGCCTGTGGTCCTGCTGCTGAAGTTTAGACTCTCCGAGGGGTGGGAACACCCCTTGTCAAGAAGGAAGAACAGCCAGAGTCCGAGCAACGTCCCGGTCGGGGGAGGTGGAGAAGCTGCTACCAGCGCCCTGACAACCTACTACAAGTGTGCAGTCGTTGCGTCGCTTCGGCAGTTGGGACCAGTCCAAGCGTTGATAAGTATAGTTGGGAAGGGCTTGCATATTGTAGTGTGAAATCAGCTTTTGAATTAGTAATAAACATTTGTATAAACTGAACTGCTCTCGGTGTGTGTGTCTATTTTCTTTCGGTAGCTGTGACCAATCTAAAATGAACAAAATGAGAGGTATAAGTTTACCCAAGACAGTGCATTAGGGTCCATTGTTCCAAATAGTCCTGACAATTTACCGTAACATGTCTTCCAGCTACACCTATACTAGTATCTAGTATTTTAATTGTAATTTTTTATTTATCAATGTTGCTGTACCTCTAGCCTTAGAATTAAATGATGATGCTACTACAGTCCCTACCCAGTCTTTTTTTAATTTTTCATGTTCTTTTTCTGTCAAATGTGTTTTTAGTAGTAAGTGGTCTGCTTTAATTTTTTTCATATATGCTTGCATATATGTTTTCATTTTTTTCATATATGATTTAAGAAAGAAAACAAAAATGTAGAAAAATAAATGAGCTGATAGAGCATCTGGAAAAAAGAAAAGCAATCCTGATCCACTGTTTGAATTGTACTGACGCCTTTATACCAATCAGTGAGTTGGAGGTTGAACAGCATGTAAACCAGGAATTGACATAGACAGCACTGGTTTTTTTCTTTTAAAAAAAAGCTTTTCATCTCATTCAGAAAGCAGGATGGAGATCAAGAATCTGGTTGTGTGGTGCCAGGATAACAATCTTGCTTTCAATTTCAGTAAGATTCCACCTGCATTGAATTCACCCATCGTTATTGAATGAAGATCTACCGGGATCAATGCCTGAAGAAGGCACACAAAATCAGTGAACTGGTGTGGACTCAAAAGGCCAACATGGCCTGTTTCCGCTCCGTAAATGGTTATATGGTTTTCATATGTTTTCTGCTTTATTTGATTTTGTATCCCATTAATATTAATATTAATATTAATATTAATACTAATAAAGTTCAATTTACCAGCCATCAAATCTTCCACAAAATCTACTAACCATCCATCTTTCTACCTTCACTCCTCTTTCAATTAAAATGCTAACAATATATTTAATTTAATAATTATATTAAGGTGTACGAGTAAAGAAAAAGATAGAACCCCCCCCCCCCCACCACCACCACCAAAGGCATACATTATTAATGATACATCCTTACACCCTCATCTGTAGGAGTTGTGATCAAAACCACACCTGCTTGCATAACTCTGCTGAGGCCAGGCTCATGCTCCCAATTAACTCCCCCAAAATATTATGCTATCTCTTATTGCCTTTGATCTATTCAATCTCTACCAATTATGAATTTCAATTTTTTTCATAGATCTACTGGGTAAGAACTTTCCTCCTAATATTCTCTCTCTCTATCAAAACATATCTTTTCTTCTTTATATCCTCAGCTGTAATCTTTCTGCATCCTTCTTACTTCAGGCATCATCTCTCTTTCTCAGGCAATGAATCTGCAAACACTTTTGCTTCATTGGGTTCTGTAAAAAATCTATTTTTTTCCTTCAGGAACAAAAATTTTCAAACTGCCAGATACCTTAAAACAAAAGTGTAACCTTTTTTCCATGACACATTTTTAACAGTATTGAATTCTTTTCTTTTTTTCAACAAATCAAAACTTATGTCAGGGTAAAAGAAGATCTTATTTCCATTGTAAATTAATGGTGATTGTCTCTCTTTCGCTTGTTTCGCTGTCAGTTCCAACATCTTTTCCCTCACTTCATAACAAAGTAACTTGACAGGTATTGAACGTGGTTTTTGATCTGGTTGCAATTTCAGCCGTAACACTCTATGAGCTCTTTCAATCTCAATATCTCCCTGAAATTCAGTGACCCCCAAAGATTGTGGAATCCAACGCTGCAAAAACCTCTTCATGTCTTGACCTTTATCGTCTTCTTTAAGTCCAACAATTTTTATAAGATTTCTTCTACTGAAATTTTCTAACATATCAATTTTTTGAGTTAATTGATCTTTTGTTGTGGCCACTTCAACCTGATTTTTTTTCACTTGTTCTTTAACATTTTGATTTTCAAATTCATTCCCTTTAATTTTTTTCTTCTATGACTTCAAATTTTTTATCCATTTGCGACATCATTCTTTTTTGTAAAGCTCTTATTCTTAACTATACACTCATTACATTTTTAAACTTCCATTGTCAAAGATTGCTGAAAAGTATCCATATATTTCTTCATTTCTGTGGTAGATATATAAGTCTCTTTTATTTTCTCCTGTTTTTTAGTCAAGATTCTTTGTTTTACATACATTTATTCTTCTTTCTTGATCACTGGAGCTGGAGGCTTCTTGAGCCCATTTTTAAAATTGCCTCCGTTTTGACTCCTATCCTCCAGGCAGCTCCAGGATCCTTCTTCAAGGTAGGCCTCTCTTCTTTATCTGTTTCCTTTTCTTGTTCAAGTTCTTGAAAGGTAATAGCTGTTTTATCATTCTTAGGTGGCATTCTGTGTTGTCCTGTAGGCCTTCCAACAGCTTTTCTTTCTATTTTCTTTTAATCACTTCAGCATTTTTGACTCTTTTTAAAAACTTTTTTAGAGAGAGAAGGGATTCCAAGTCAATCCCCGCGTCATCAAGTAGCACGCCCTGGGTATTTTATTTTTGATTTCAATGTTTATGCAAGCTTATGGAACACTAATTAATTGCCATATTTCCCACAGTACAAGAGAGAATAAACTACCAAATGAGTTCACTGGCAGCAAAGTGATTTAAAATGTCCTAAAGTGAAAGGCATCGGTACAATTACAACATTTGAAAGACATTTGGACAGCTACACCAAATATAGCTTTTTTTTAGGGATACAGGCCAAATGCAGGCAAATAGAATGAGCTCTAATGAGCAACTTGGTCGGCATGGATGAGATGGGTCAAAGAGGCTGCTTCCATGACTAAATTGTTCATATACTTTTCTTTGTCTCTTTTGGGGGTGTAATTGTGATGCAGTGTGGGGAGAAGAAATGAGGAAAACTATTGGGAAAGTGCCTTAAGAGAGCTCAGGATTCCATCTGGAATCATAAATATTGAATGATATTTTGAATGAATATCGTTTGTCAAATGTGGAGGGTGCAAAGACTCCATTATTTGTAAGAGCAGTTCAAGACCAGCAGAGTAAAAGTATTCATTTAGAAATTGTGGTGCGTTGTTAGACAGAATCAGACACACACAAGGTAAAGACTGTACAACAGGCTTTAATCCACAAAGACTTCCACAGAGCCAGGCTGGCTGTGGCTGCAGTAATTCTGTGTGAGGCCTTGGGAGGCCGGCGCAGGCTTATATCCCGGAGGGTGAGTGACACCCGACCGGGTGGGGCTTGATCCATTCAGGCCGACTGATTGACAGCCGACCAGGTGTTGTCCTGTCCCCTTACACTCCTGCAGGTACACAGGTTGCCCCCTGCAGTAGGCCAGTGGTGTACCACCACATTAATACAAGACGCTGTTGATGGAACCAAAACAGAAAACATTAACTAATCAGGTAGGAACTGTGGACAAGGAATTTGAGTTAACATTTACAGCTGATGACCTTTTATTAAACAAGTACTCTCTGATCTAATCAATGTTAACCAACATTTACTGAAACTATTTTTCAGATTTCTCATGTCTGCAGTATTTTGCTTTTGAGGTGGTTTGTGGGTTCAATGACCTCCAAGCAGATTATTTTAAAATTAGTCCAGCAATTTTTGGTTTAGAAGGGGTCAACTGAAGTAAGTTTTCACATGAAACACACTCAAAATGCTGGAGGAACTCAGCCGGTCATGCAGCATCCATGGCTGCAATCATTTCAGGCCAAAAACCTTCATCGGGAATAACAAAAATTGGGTAGAATATTAAGAGGAAGAGAGGGGGAGGAGCACAAGTTGGCAGGTGATAGCTGAAAGAAGTGGGAGGGAAAAGAAATGGTAAAGAAGCTAGGAGGTGATAGGAGGAAGAGGTAGAGGGCTGAGGAAGATGCACTCTGATAGGAGGGAGGAAAGGAAAGGAGTGGGAGCTGGAAAAAGGAAGGTTTGGGTGATGGTCAGGAAGGGAGGGAGGGAAGAGCAAAGAGAGGGAAAAGAAGAGGAATGGGGTCAGAGAGAGATAGGGGAAACCTGGGGAGGTTGAGAAAAATAAGGGGGGGAGTTACTGAAAATTAGTGAGGTTGAGTTGAGACTGTCAAGATGGAATAAAAGGCCCTATTCCTCCAATCTGTGTGCAACCACAACCTGGCAAAATGGAAGGCCATAGACATGCATGTTGGAATGGGAATGGGAAGTGGAAATAAAGTGGCTGGCCACGAGGAGGTCTTGATTGTTGTGATGGACAAAGTGAATGTGCTCATCTTCATTTCGAGCCCTTGACCCACTTAGCATATGCTAAATTTAATTTGTCCTCTAACAAATCTCATATTATATTGATTCATCAATAATTTTCAAAATCCCTCTTAGCTTCCACCCCATAATGGCTCTCCTTTTCATACTTTCGCTGTCATCAATTATGCAATGGCACAGAGAGTGTAGCGGTTTAGCACAGAGAGTGTAATGGTTAAAATAGAGAGTGTAGCAGTTAGAACAGAGAATGTAGCGGTTAACATAGAGAGGGTAGTGGTTAACACAGAGAGTGTAGCAGTTAGCACAGAGAGTGTAACGGTTAGCACAGAGAGTGTAGCAGTTTAGCACAGAGAGTGTAGCAGTTAACAACAGAGAGTGTAATGGTTAAAAAAGAGTGTAGCGGTTTACACAGAGAGTGTAGCGGTTAGCACAGAGAGTGTAATGGTTAGCATAGAGGGTGTAATGGTTAGCACAGAGAGTGTAGCAGTTAGCCAGAGAGTGTAGCGGTTAGCACAGTGAGTGTAGAGGTTAGCACCACACTATTACAGAGCCAGCAACCCAGGTTCAAATCTCGCGCTGTCTGTAAGGAGTTTTTATGTTCTCCCTTTGACCTCCGTGGATTGTCCCTGGATGCTTTGCTTTCCTCCCACCCTCCAAAAACGGGGGTTATTGTGTGTAATTCAGCAGTACGGGTTTCAATAGTGTAAGGTAAAACATCATGAGATGGGAATGTGTAGGGAGTTACCCTGTACAGGGCAGTAACAAGAAGGGGAGGTGTCCTTGTACTCCTGTTAGGTAAAACATCATGAGATGGGAATGTACAGGGCTGTAACAAGATGTAAATGCATCCTTGTACTTACAAGATAAGAGAGACATTGATGGATTGAGAGGCAGGAAGCTAGCAGGGAAAGGATAGCAACAGTTTTAGTCATTGGACAAGTAATGATATGATGATGTTCTAAGCATGTATCCAAGGGTATAAAAAATCACCATTTTGCTGATAACGGCAGAATGCATTCTCCGACTAACTTTGTTAGTCGCAAGTGTTACAATCCGGTAATAAAGAACAAAGAACCCTGATTTCGACTCAGTCTGGTGTTTGTCTCACTCATTCATGAACAAAGCAGACCTAACAATTTGGTGACCCCGACGTGATGGGTGAATGAACACTGGACGACGGTTTCTGTTTTTTCTGACAATCATCTCAGCCGGCTGATAAAAAGGTCCAGAGAAGCCTGTTTTAACAAAATTCTCTTTTTTTTTAAAAATCTTTATGATTGTCAGTAAGAACTGGAGATCGGACAAATTAGACGACCACAATTGAAGGTCGCATGCCAGGATTGTAACATGTAAGTGATTACAGACAAGATAAAAGTCCTTAAGGTGTTTGAATGACATTTATTAAGTGCTTCGCAAGAAACTACTAGAGTTTAAAAGTCTTTATTGTGTCGTTGCAAAGTCCAATAGAGTGAGAAGGTGGTCTATAAACAATTGAGGACCTGAGTTTTCTGCCCTAAACTGGTTATTAAGAGGAGAAATCTCCCACGTGAAGGTTGGGCTTTGAAAGAAAACAAAGGTTCAGGCTTATTGGCCTCAATTGTATCTGAGAGACTGACTTATAAATGTCCGGTAGGTATGATAATGTCTGTACACTTGAGAAGTTAAGAATTTATTTCCCCAATTCGCCGTGGTGGAATACCACAGCAGACACTAGAGACCTTGAGACAACAAAAAAAGTTCTCAGGGACGCCTGCCTGGTGAACAAGAACGACGACAGAAGGCTGCGACAGCTGTGTCCGGATCAGGTAGGAGATATTAATGAAAAAGTTGACAAACTCCTAAGAGACACCCAGTTTATTCAAAATACTTTTGATAAGTTAAATGAGGGTATTCCCAACATCACCAAGGAGATAAAGTTACGTAAATTCATAGATTGGTACAGGGAAACAGGACAAAAGTATAGCCCAAATATTTGGTTTTCTAGTTGTAATTTAACTTTCAGACCCCTTTGGGAAAACAGAGAGTGGAAAACGAGCAATCAGAGTATACAGGACAGTCTGAAGTCAATTGGAGGACAAGACTTAGAGACTGTTCTTTTAAAAGATATTAGTCATCCAGCTTGCAAGGAGACATTTTTAAAAGCAATTTTCGTTGACATAGATCCCCTAAACGGACAAAAACCTAAATTAAAATAGGCATTAGAAAGCGGTCCCGCAGCTATGGCTGTACAGTTGCCTGCTAAGACTTTTGACCAAGTTATTAAGGAAATTAATCAGGAATTAGAGGAGCGAAATACCAGTAATGCGGCATTGGAAAAACAAAAAATGCTCCGAAAATGTGTAGACCGCTGGAGGAAGAGGGGTTGGTTACCCGGGGGCACTGAGATGTTCCTGACAGGTGAGGAAAAAAAATTTTAAAACGTAGTGTCTTAGATAAGCTGGAAGAAACAAAACACAGAAGGGAAAGGAAAAGTGCCTGTTTCCAGTTTCCAGCCACGAAGTGTCCGGGTTTGCTCTCTCCCTCCCTCCTTTCACCCTCCCCCCTCTCTCTTCTCTCCCCCTCTCTCTCTTCTCCCCCCCCCTCCTCTCTCACCCACTCCCCCTCCCAATCCCAATCTGTGGCGGTGCTGCCCTGAAATCCCCAGGTTGGGCAGGGCAGAGAAATACAATTTGGTTTTAATTTTGTGCCCACAATTCCAGCTCCGCATCAAATGGGATCCTGTTTTATCCTCTCTCCCTCCCTTTTTCCCGCACCCCCACCATTGCGGGATCAGGGCAGACATTGTGGGCTGACGTGTAGCTCACTCGAGGTGGGAGGGAAGGAAGGAGTGATAGTTCCCAGTGGTGGGAGACCCAATCTGATCCAGACCAGTGATCACAGGATGAGAACCTTTTAAAACCTTTGAAACGAAAGTGTTAATCTGAAGACTTTTCTCCCAGTGGGGCCAGTGCAAGGCATTTTCTCTCTCTATCTCTTGTGCTCTGTGTATCTGCCTCTCTATCTCTTTCTTTCGCTATGCTCTCTCTCTCTCTCTCTCTCTCTCTCTCTCTCTCTGTGGCACCCCAGATGGGATACTGGAGTCACGTCCCTTATATTCAGATATTGAGACACTGGGGTGTGACAAGAACCACGGGAATAGGGACACATCAGACGAGGTACAGGCCCCTTTAATAAAAATAGAAGGGGGAGTAATAGATGTGGAGACCCCTCTGGAGTCCAAGAAAATAGAAAAGGAGTTAGAGATACAGAAATGGAACATGAAAAAGGTTCAGGATAACATTAAAAACTTAAACAGAGATATTAATGTGCTGGGGCAGATCAGTGAGGATCAAAAAGATTTAATGGTAGGTGTATTGAAGAAAGTGGAAAAGATAACTACAACACTGTCAGGAGAAATTAAAGCTGAAGGAATGGTAATAGGAGTAAAGGACGAAAAGTGTAGTACAGATGAGGAAACGAGATACGATCCACCATGGGAGGAAAGTAAAAGGAAAAGACTCGGGAGGGAGAAAAATAGACATGCCTACCTGGACATAGTTAGAACAAAAGAGAAAGATGTAAAACAACTAAACTATGGCCGAAAAGATTATCTTAGAGATGAACGTGACCAATATACCTTTGACCCTGAGACATTGGAAGCTGATAGGGACAGTGACAGTGACGAAGAAGAGTCAGAACAAGGTGGGATAAATAAATGCATGCCAAGAGTAAAGAAGGAGCAGAAATCCCCAAAATTGAGATATCAATGCCCATTACTGATCACGGGACGGGGAACTCAAAAATATGTACCCTGGTCACGAATGGACTTAGAGAGTTTAATGAAAAAACTACCTCCGTTGAGTAATGGGGCTAGTCCATGGATTTCTTGTTTTGAGCAAGAAACCTGCCAAGAACAATTAGCACTCGCAGATGTCAGAACTATCATGATAAAATTAAAGGCAGAAGGGGCCCTGAATCAAATAGAGAAAATTGTAAGAAGCAGTAAATTGGGGGATGAAATAGAATTTAACCCACTTCGGAATAAATTTTGGGAAGCACTTAGAGAAACATTTCCTACACCCTATAGTTTGGATGCCTTGGTAACCCTTCAACTAAAGGAAGGAGAGACTGCACACGAGTATTTCACTCGAGCATGGGACTTATGGGAAACAGGGACTGGAGAAAGACCCGACCACAGCCCCTTAGGAAGGGCTCACTTTCGTAATGGGATAATAAACGGACTACCTGCTACGGTTCAAGCAAAATTAAGGGACATTGTGGGATTAGAGACAATGTCAGAGGATTTGTGGAAAAGACACCTGACACATGCAATCAAACGACATCATCAATCAGAGCATGCTAAGTCAGAAAGTGCGTCCCAGAAGGAGGTGGACAAAACAACCGATAAATTGGTGAGAGCCATAGAACATATAGGGGTTAAATTAGCGGCCCAACAGATAGTCCCACAGGTCATGGGGCCAGTGATAAATCCGGGACCCCAAGTAAGAAATGGTTGGGAAAGACAGCTAGGTACAATGTATAGAGGGGAACATGTAGTATGCTGGTACTGCCAAAATCCTGGACACTACCAGCGGAACTGTCCGGAGGCTGGGAGAGCAAGGGGAAAAAGATTACCCTCTATGAGAGGCTATCGGGGAAGAGGAGGAAACTTAAGAGGACAAGCAAGGGGTAGGGGTGGACACATTGATGGGCCCCAGAGAATCGGGGGGTGGCAGAGTGATCAACAAGTCCAGGCACCTCAGTGTAATGACTATATTGAGGAAGGTGCTGAATTTGATTATTGAAGGTGCCCTGGAGAATCAAAAGTCACGCCTCCCTGGGAGCCACCAAAAATTTGGGGGACGGTAAATGGAGAAAAAATTGAATTTATGGTTGACACAGGGGCAGCAGTTACGACAGTGATTAAAAAACCCCCAGGGAGCACATTTTCGGGCAAAACATTATCTACAATAGGATTCTCCGGGATAAGGGAAACACAGCCCTATACAGATAACATCGACATGACATTTGGACGACAAAGGGTTAAAACGCCTGTCCTGGTTGTGCCAAGTTGCCACATTAATTTATTAGCAAGGGACATTCTTACCAAACTAGGAATAACCATACAATGTTCTGAGAAGGGCCTTCGGTTAACATACCCAGGGGATACAATAAGAAGGGGAGGACAGTTTATAGTAATGACCCCATCTAACGCTTCAGAAGACTCTGTGGAGGTTAGTATTTTCTGGAGTCGGCTACTGTATGATGAACCAGGCCCAGGGCTGATTAAACAGTTTTTTGAGTGGAGGGCCAGTATTCCTCGGTATGGGGATTACCATTATCCACTAGATCCTATGCATGTTACATTAAACTACACCATCCACCCGGACCAGGAATATGAGGAGAGGTGGGACTCTATAAAAGAAGGGAAGACAGAAACGATACATTGTCCATTTATCTTTGTAGGTAAGGAGGGAATAGCTGCTATGGTTGTCATGACAGAAGAACAAATGGAGTGGTTCTGCTTAGGAGTAGAAAGTGTGCCTCATGTGACCTTGGGTATTGACAAAGATCATCACGCTCGACAGCTGGGTCCGATGGTAAAGGAAGCGATAGGGTGTGAATACAGGCAGACAGAAATCCCGGGATATTCCACCTCGGAGGGAGGAAAATTTGTCAGACTGAATATTGAAGCATGGGACCAGGTAGTGAATGAGAAAGTAGAAAGAGACCGAGCCATAGAAGGAGAAAATATTGATCACAGAGACTCAGACAAATATCTTTCTAATCTGAGTCCACATATATGGACAACGGGGCCCTATGATGTGGGAGTAATAAAAGGAGAGGTATTTCTAGAATTGGCCAACCCCGGGCAGAAACCAATATGGAGAAAACATTACCGCTTGTCGCCCAGTCAGGAGGAGGGTATTAAAGGAACGATAGAAGGGTTAATGGAGTCAGGGGTTTTAAGGGCGGCACCTGACAGTATGTGGATCATGCCTGTTCCCAAACCAGGTAGAAAAGACTGGAGGATGGTACACGACCTCCGGGAGATTAACTTGGCTACCAAGACTATCGGGAGACCAGTCCCAGACCCATATGTAGCACTTAGGGCTCTGAGTCCGGAGCACGAATACTATACTGTCATGGATCTGGCAAACGCATTCTTCTGCTTGAAATTAGCTGAGGAATGCCAAGACTGGTTAACTTTCACTTACCAAGCACATCGGTACACATACACTAGATTACCTCAGGGTTATAAGGACAGTCCAGGACTGTTCAATCAGGCCCTTAGCGAAATCCTAATGAAATTAAAGCTCCCGGAAGATGTTACACTGATTCAGTATGTAGACGACCTACTATTAGCAGGGAAAACGCCACATGGGTGCCTGACAGGGCAGCCAAACAGGTTACTGGTTATCATGAACATATACAAGGGATGATTTTGAGGTCCCATAACAAAAAAAATGAATCTGAAACTAAGGAGACTTGTAGCAGATTGCATAACTACACAGATGAGTTTTGTGGAGGAAGAGTGCTGTACAACTGGCTCCCCGCTAACTGGGATGGTCGGTGTGCTCTAGTAACCCTTAATGCGCCAGTGCTGATTGTCAAAAGGCAGGAGGGAGACGAGGATTCCCTAGAATTGCGCCACACAGAGAGTTGGCTGTGGAGAAAAAGGAGGAGTGTTGGACTCTTGGGGCCGGGAGGAAGGAACCCTGATGGGGTATGGATTGATGCCATTGGCCAAGCCCGGAATATTCCGGACGAATTTAAATTAGCCGATGAGATTGCAGCTGGGTTTGAAAGCTTTCCTGTTTTTAGTGCAATATTTCCCATCACTGTAAATAAGAATGTTAATAGGATCAACCTTATTCACTATAATGTCCAGCGCCTTGCAAATTTGACCAGGGACGTTGTTGAGGCAATACATCAACAACTGTCAGAAACTTCCCTTATGACACTTCAGAATAGGATAGCGATTGATATGGTCCTGGCAGAGAAAGGTGGAGTGTGTGCTATGTTTGGAGATCTATGCTGCACTTCTATCTCTAATAACACAGGGCCAGATGGATCACTCACTAAGGGGTTAACGAAACTTAGGGCATTGGCGAAAGAATTAAAAGCCCAGTCTGGAGTCTCCAATCCTGTTTTATTCTGGTTACAGGGAGTGTTTGGGAGATGGAGCACATTGTTAGGACAACTTTTGCTGGGTTTGTTCATTTCTGTATCAATTTTTATCACTTGTGGCTGTTGTTGTATTCCATGCATTCGAACGCTGGTCACGAGGACCATAGAGAAAACCTTTGCTGACCGTGATGAACTGCCTCCGAAATATCAAGCTGTGCAGGCTGTGGAGCAAGACTATCTCACATTACAGGAGACGGAGAAAGTTGCTGAGATCGATCTGGAGTCTGATGGGGAATGTGATGGAAAGGAGGGATTGTGAATTAGATTGTTACACATATAATTTTAACCTTGCTTGTAACCCAAATATTATAACATTGATTGTAACACAAACATTATTAATCAGATTGTAGAACAAGTATTATGAATTAGATTGTAGACCATATGTTAACTTGGGAATTTACTAATGTACGGGGGGTTAGCTAGTTTTTTGCTTGGGGGCAAATGGGATGAAACTTGTAAACGGGCAATGGGATCGGGGTGACGGATGGGGGGTGTACGCAAAGGAGGGTTGGGGGAGCCCTCGCCCACCAGCCGAACTGCCCTGTGAACAGAACCCGTATAGAGCTTGGCAATAATAGGCGAACTAATGTAACGCGGTGGTAGCATAGTCAGGGCGAGATTGTCCTCTAAAGAGGACAAAGGAGGGATTGTAAGGTAAAACATCATGAGATGGGAATGTGTAGGGAGTTACCCTGTACAGGGCAGTAACAAGAAGGGGAGGTGTCCTTGTACTCCTGTTAGGTAAAACATCATGAGATGGGAATGTACAGGGCTGTAACAAGATGTAAATGCATCCTTGTACTTACAAGATAAGAGAGACATTGATGGATTGAGAGGCAGGAAGCTAGCAGGGAAAGGATAGCAACAGTTTTAGTCATTGGACAAGTAATGATATGATGATGTTCTAAGCATGTATCCAAGGGTATAAAAAATCACCATTTTGCTGATAACGGCAGAATGCATTCTCCGACTAACTTTGTTAGTCGCAAGTGTTACAATCCGGTAATAAAGAACAAAGAACCCTGATTTCGACTCAGTCTGGTGTTTGTCTCACTCATTCATGAACAAAGCAGACCTAACAATAGCCAGAACATCTTTTACCATATTGTAAATAAATCAATTTAAAAATAAATAAATAAATGATCCCACTATCTGTTCTGCTCTTGTTTGAACCCATTATCCAATATATCCCCAATATATTCCAATTATTAAGAAAGGTCACAGACTCTGTTTCCCTCTACACAGGTGCTGTCTACACTGCCAAGTACTTCCAGCGTCATCTGTTTGTACTTAAATATGCTGGAACTGATCTATAGGCTCATTTGGAATTTGAATGTCCTCAATGGGCATGATTTTAATGATGCAAAATATTGAGGACAATTTCAGGGGGAAGAAGCACCTATTGTACTTTACTGGCTTCACAAAACAATCAGAAAAATATTGTGGAGTCCTTCTCAAATTTGGCTTCATTGAAAATACCTCCTCACTGCACGTCTCCTATTTGATATGAACCAATGCAGACATAATCCCAATGCAGACAGGGTCAAGTAAGGTTATGTCATTACTTTAAACCTTCACTCAATCTTTCTCTTTGCATTGTTAGGGCAGTGGTTAGTGTAATGCTATTACAGCACCAACAACCCAGGTTGAAATGCGTCACTGTCCCTGAAGTGTTTTGCCCATTCTCCCCATATCGGCATAGGTTTCCTCCAGGCACTCCAGTTTCCTCCCATGCTCCAAAGACATAGCATGGTTAGCAGGTTAATTGATTAAATGGGTATATTTGTGTGGTGTGGGTTCATTGGCTAGATGCTGTGCTGTATCTCAAAATTAAAACTAAATATTGTGATTTGCATCCAAAACTTTTCCCACGGCTAATTTACAGAATGAATGGGAAACTGAATTGATTTAAATAGGAATGTCCACGTAATCTCTGCACAAGAATTAAAGACATCCCAACTTAAATCATTCAGCTAGAGCAGGGGTGTCAAACTCAAATTCACGGAGGGCCAAAATTAAAAACTTGGACTAAGTCGAGGGCCAAACTAAATATTTATTGAAAATTTTCAACAACATCTCCATGTTTTCTCTTCTTTCAACATATGTAATGTTAAACTTTTTCTTATTAAAATAAATGTTTAATAATAGTTTTGGATAAACTCTTTCCAGAAGCATTAACAAATGAGAAATAAAATATTCAATAAATAATATTTCTCTATAGAGGATTTGTCAAATGTTGCTAGTGTGCTGTCGAATAGTAAAATCTGAGGGCTATTGAGAATGTGGGAGAATAACATGATTCCTGAAACAATCAAATGGGTGACTGATTGTGGGCATGAACTCTAGCAGGGTTATTTGCCATGCCCTTTTTCCATTGGTACAGATATCCTTTGATTTACACACTTTTCAAGTTTTATGCCTAATGAGCTTGTATCCAGGTGCAGGACCACTGTGACATGAAACTATTGGAAGATCGTTTTATCCTGAGATTAAAAGTTCATAATCCTTACTCAGACCCATGTGCGGGAGGGCGGGGTTTGCGGGCGATCGGGTTGGACAACGACAGTGCAGGAGCATCGGCTCTCGCTGCAGGGCGGCATCTCGGCGGATCAGCGGCCCCGTCACCGTGAGTTGCGGATTGGCCTGCGGCAGGGAGGAGGAGTGGGCAACAGTCCTGGCGAGGTCAGGCCCGAGGCCTCCGGTTCCGGGAGCTGGGAAGCGGCCCTGGCTTCCCCTGACACCAGCCAGGCCCCAAAACCAGAGTCCACGGTGAGACCCTGCAACGTAAACAGAGGA
Source organism: Narcine bancroftii (assembly GCF_036971445.1). Lineage (NCBI taxonomy): Eukaryota > Metazoa > Chordata > Chondrichthyes > Torpediniformes > Narcinidae > Narcine > Narcine bancroftii. The sequence continues at coordinate 85,594,777 of NC_091472.1, read as the reverse complement.
GGTGGGGGCGATTAGCAGGCTGACGCCAATGCATTTGGGATCTGTTGTATTACTGTGCATGCACTATACTGGCGCGGCGGCCAGCGGGCCACCTCTAATACATTTTTGAAATGATCATACGGGCCAAATATAATTATATCGCAGGCCAAATTTGGCCCGCGGGCCAGAGTTTGACATGTGTGAGCTAGAGTATATATATATAGTAGTTGCATGTGTTCCCACACTCAGGCCAAACTCCAAGTCATCATTGAATCCTTCATACAAGAGGATTAGACTTATGTAATTCATAGGCAAACGTTCTCTACCACTACCGAGCCACACATCTAACTATAATCTCACTGGCCATAAAGTTCCACAACCTTAGTAAATAGGGACATCAGCAACCAGGACTCAGCAAAGAAACAAGATGATGAAAAAAAAATGATCTTACCAACAAGAGTGACCATCGGAGAAAAGAAGTGTTTTTGAAGACTAAAACCTCAAATCCCACACTAAACATTGTCTATTGAGTAGTGTGAAGAGAACATATGCTTCCTGCTAAAGAAATGTGTTTACCGACACCTAGAAATTGGATAAAAACAAGGCGATGCAGGTCTTGCAGCTAAGGGTATGTTCAGCTCCCTGGGCAGTGAGGTCATGGAAAAGGAACTTTTCAATTACACTGAGGTGACAGCAGTGCCCAAAAAAAGACCAGCACCTGATGCAGCCAGAACTATGTAAATATGCCCAGGATCTTCCCACCAGTCTTTAAGACCACAGAGATTGCTGCATTCCTCCAATTACAGCCTCCCTGAACTCTCCCATTAGAAAAGCCAAGAGGGGTATCACACTAAGCTCCAGTCACAAGAGAAAATCACAGTCACATGGTGACTTTGACAGGGAATGCTTGCTGAAATAGAATACAAAATAAAGCCCAGCCACACAGAATCCAACAGTGCAACACTCCCCCGATGAGTTCAACATGTTTTATGCTCGCTTTGAACAGGGATGTGACATCCACATCAAATGCTGCAAATGATGTTATGCCTAGGGTCGCTGCTGCTGAAGGTGTTCTGACAGGTTAACTCATGGATCAGATGGAATCCCAAAATGTGTCCTGAGAGCTTGTGCAGATCAACTAGTGAGTGTAATTACAGACATCTTGAAGCTTTCCCTGAAACAGGACAAATTCCCCACATGCTTCAAGAGACCCACCATTATACCAGTATTAAAGAAAAGAATAATAACAGGCCAAGTAACCAGTGGTTTTGACATCCACCATCATGAAGTGCTATGAGAGGCTGGTCATGGCTCACATCACCTCTTGCCTTTCAGACAGCCTTGACCCACTTCCATTTGCATACCAGACAAGCATTCACAGAAGATGCAATCTCCCTCGCTCTCCACTCAACCCGAGAACACTTGGGCACTAAGGACACCTACTGTACGTTAGACTCCTGTTCTATAGACTACAGCTCTGCCTTCAATGCCATAAACCCGAGCAAACACATTCCTAAACTTCAGGATCTTAGCCTCAATGCAACTGGACCCTTCTCTGATCATAGTCAGTAAAGATGGGTAACAACATCTCCTCCATGATAAAACTCTGGTACTCCTCTCAGATGTGTACTCAGTTCCCTACTACCCTCCCTCTGCACCCATGACGGTACAACGAAACACCACTCCAACTCCATCTTCAAATTTGCAGACACCACAGTAGAGAGTTGGGTATCAAATAATAAATCAGAATACAGGAAAGAGATTGAAAATCTAATGCATGATGCCAAGATAACCATCTCTCTAAATGTCAGTAAGATGAAGGAGGTAATCTTTGATTTCATGTGAGGAGGCAGAGACCCCTGTCCACATTAATGGTGCTGAAGTAGAAACAGTAGATAGCTACAAGTTCTTTTTTTTTATATAATTTTTTATTTTTAGATAGCTACAAGTTCTTAGGAATAAATATGCCAATGACCTGACCTCAGACAAGTATATCGATGAGATGATCAAGAAAGTGAACCAATGCCTCTACTTTGTTGGCAGAATGAGGAAGTTCAGCATGTTTCCCTATCCCTCAGCTTCTACATGTGCACCATCTTTTGTATTTTTAAAATATTTTTTATTGATTTTAATGAAGAACCAAATGGGTACAATTCAATAAGATAATATGGACAGTTACATAAACTAAATAAGATATTCTGTATGTCATTAACATACATAAATTGTAAATCATATCCCTAATTCATATTCTAAATAGTATACAATTACAATTAGACAATGTGCAACACAGTATAAAATGAAAAGAAAAAGAGAAATTATCTCAAATATGAACACAATTCAAAACTCAAAAGCACATTATTAATAATATATCAAAGCATAACATTAAAAAAAATTCCAAAGCGGGGAAAGAAAGGAAAGAAATAATAGAAAAAATTGTAATTACTTTTCAAAAAAGTTTTAGTTTCTTTTTTTTTAAATTATAATTCTCTTTTCTTTTTCTATAATAATTTTATCGATATTTACAATATTCTCAGAAGAACAAAGTAATTATCTATTATGTTATCAAAGAGAAAAAGAAAAAAAATCAGCCCTTCATAATCAAAACCATACCTCAAAGCAAGGTTAAAAAAAAAGATACATGGGAATCAAGTGGCACCAACCCAGAACCAGGCAGCACAGCACCAGAGTATCTAACCACACTAGGCACTGGACAAAGTGGTGACTCACTGTCTTCCTCACGGTAGACAAAGTTAAAGAATTCCATTTATGTAACATTCAAAATGTAGTATTACATGACAATAATGGAATAAAAAATTCTTTAGGTTATGATAATATTCCATAAATGGGCCCCACGTATTATGGAAATTGGTATTTACTTGGTGCTAATCAATCTTCATTTTCATTGTATTTCCATGCTCTGTAAATTGTGATCCATACATGACTGTACGTAATGTTAGAGATAATCAGTTGGTCTATTCAAAGAAGAACCTTTCTCACTGTACTAGGTATTTTGTGCCAAATAAATTTCAACACAACATTGGTAAGTGTGCCTTCAGATACAAGGGCCTTAACCCTGAAATTCTCTCAATTAACACAGTCACTTCTTCTACATCTATCTCCTGCTTAAAGATATCACACCGGAGAACTGTGTGCAGCTCTGGACTCAATACTTGAGGAAGGATATACTGGCCTTGGAGGCAGTCCAAGATCCCGGAGATGAGGGGGTTGACCTGCGAGGAGAGACTAAATCGCCTGGGATTATACTCATTTGAATTTAGAAGAATGAAAGGAGATCTTATAGAAACGTATAAAATTATGAAAGAGATAGATATTGGCAGTTTCACTGGTAGGAGAGACCAGAACTAGGGGACACAGCCTGAAAGTTCAGGGGAATAGATTTAAGATGGAGATGGGGAAAAACTGTATTTCCCAGAGAGTAGTGAACCTGTGGAATTATCTGCCCAGGGAAGCAGTTGAGGCTACTTCATTAAACATATTTAAGGTTCAATTAGATAGATTTTTACATTAAAAAAAAGGAATTAAGGGATATGGGGAAAGGCAGGTAGGTGGAGTTCAGTCAATGATCTTATTGAATGACGGAGCAAGCTTGATGGGCCGGATGGCCTACTCCTGCTCCTATTTCTTATGTTCTTAAAACATGCTGCTTTTCTCAAACGTTTTCTCATTCATCTAAAGCACCTTATGTGACTCAGTAAAAAGTCCTGTTTTTCTCCTGTGAACCACTTTATAAAGTCTTACTAAAACAAAACAATCCCTAAATATGAGATGACAAGACATAAAAGAAACTGATACTCATTTGTGAAAAAAATTTAAAACTCACATCATTATTTCACAACAAAATAGGAGGGCATTCAGCCTGATGAGTCTAGACCAGATTTCAAGTGCATTCTTATCAGTCCAATTCTCCTGCTTATTTTCTCTGTGATGCAGTGTTCCTCGACTCCCTTGCCACCCAGCTACACTAAGTCACCTATTAATCCACCAGCACACCTTTGGGATGTGGGAGGAAATCAGACCACCAGGGGAAATAAGCACTGACTCAATGACTGCTCCAAAGGTCAAAATCAAAACCGGGTCACTGGAACTGTGAAGCAACAACCCTATCTGTGGTTCTGTTGTGACATGTTTGCAATTAAATAAGATGACATGGCAATTCAAAAAAAATGCACAAGGATCTTCAAAATCAACATTCAACACTCTAATTACCCTCCGTAATCCCTCTCCAACTCTGCTTCCCTCTTCTCCCTTCCCAACCCCTCCCCCCCCAACCCCAGTGATCTCTCTCTACTTTGTTAATTGGCTACTGAATCATATGGCATTTGACATATCTGGATTCCTAATGAGAACAAATTTTAAATATAATTTTAACATCAATTGCAGATTTCTTTGAACATTCCCCAGTCACATTCATTGATGTATTTATTTTCTTCCCCTCACTGAAGTTCTCTTTCATTATATGATCCCTGTTGGGTTCCCAACTCTAAAAAATTGCAGATGTTCTGTTTCTTCATACATTAAATTATTTCTTACAGATTATTAAAATAAATTACTTAAGATAACAGCCTAGGTGCACTGATTGATGGCCAGTGAGGCAATGCACTGTTACATGCGTAGACTTTGATCTCTCCCTTGCTGAGGTGGAATAGTCAACACAGACTTTGAAGCTATTGAATTATCATCTGCCAAAATGACAGAAACAATACAGAGAGTGAGCAAAGATGACAGCAACATATTTTGTACAGCAGTTTTAGGGGGAAAAAAATCACTGCTTTATTTGATCTTAATAATTTTCACCAACCGCCTTAAGGTTTTTCCGAATGCAAGAAAATGTTATATGACAGCCAGGGTTTGCATTTATCCAACTCTATCAGACCATGACAAGACCTCTCATGACACTTGTAAGAGGAGTAAAGTGGACAAAAAAGGGCAGTTCACTCAGAAGGTCACAGAAGTCAGTTGTCCCAATGAGCTATTCTTTAGGTCAAAAAAATGTGTTCAAGTAAATTCCAGGGACTTGAAAATAAGTTTGGTCGGTATTCCAGTGTATTACAGTCCTGAGGGAGATCTTAGGAGTGTGATCCACAGTCTCACTGCTGAGATGCCGAACTTGAGATTCTTTCAGACCTCACAGATGGACATGAAAGATCTTGAGGCATGACTTGGAAGAAGAGGAGCAGTACAGTGCAGAATCTTGGCTAATATTCATCCATCACTAATGTTACAGAAAACAGGGTGCAATACACAAATGTGCTAGAGAAACTCAGTAGGTTACGCAGCATGCCTAGGAAGTAAAGGGTCACCAACATTTCAGGCGCAAAACGTTAGTTACCCTTTTACTTCCTATGGGTGCTGCATGATCTGCTGAGTTTTTCCAGCACTTTTGTACATTGCATTCAACCCCAGCATCTGCAAATTTTCTTGTTGAACAGAAAAACTGGGTGACCACTCACATCAAGCCGTTCTTTATGGGTGCTTGCTTTGCACAAATAAAAATTGATTTCCATGTTTCCTACATTATAGCACTTCAATTGTGTCCTCTCACAGTGTTCCGTCTTCCGACAGCCAGTTGGGTCGCAATGCCTGAGTGGATGCCTCAATGCCTAAGTGGATGATTCCAGACCTGTCAACTGAACACAGCTGAATACATTGTTACTTGAAGAGGATCAAGGAAGTCTCCTGTTTTTTAAAACTATTTAAATATATTTTATTAAAATACTTAGGAGCACATTAAACACCACAAACAGCAGAAGTCACCTGTTAATTCTTTAAAAATGAAAAATGATTTATCGATTGCCAAAAAGAAAGCAATTGCTTTATTATAGTAATGTACTTGTGGAGGGTTCCTCTTGTGTGAATTGGCTGTCATTTTTCCTGCATTAGAACAGTGGCTAGACTTCAAAAATACTTCATTGACTGTGAAGTGCCTTGGGATTTCCTGAGGCCATATAGATGATAGACTTAATTTTCTTTCTAATTAAATTTCTTTCGCTGTTATAATTTCATTCATCAATCAGACTGATGATCCTAGCTGACTCCAACCTCACCATTCAAGTGACTTGCTTATTCATACATTAGTCATGACCAGACCGACAAAACAAAAAGATTTCCTTGCTCGACTTGCAAAAGGCAGAAATGTGCTTGCCCTTCAGGAAAATGTCAATGCTCCTGCTGCTGTTACAAGTATTTGTGGTCATGATTGGCTCCTTTGCCTTTGAAGTGGTTGGTGCAAGGTTATTACTGTGACAGCGACTCGTGTTCAAATCCAACGCAGTCTGTAAGGAATTTGTATGTTCTCCCCGTGACCTGCAGGGGTTTTCTCCAGGAGCTCTAGTTTCCTCCCAACCTCCAAAATGTATGGGGTTGTAATTGGGTATCATGGGTTTCACGGGCCGGAAAGTATCATTATAAAAAATGTTTTAAAGAAACAGACACATTATCCTTTGCATTGTACGTTGGTTCGCCAACGTGAGATCCCATCCGCGCATGCACAGCCATTACATCCGTTGACTTGTGAGGAGCAGCACGCGTTTTTGGCGTGGGATCAAAAGCGTTAATTCGGTGGGGAATCGCAGAAGAGTGACTGCAAGACAGCACTAAATTAGTGGGCCTGCAGGAGCAGAGCCCTGAGGGAGATCTTAGGAGTGTGATCCACAAAATGGAATCAAACCCCCGTACGAGCCTTCCAGAGAAGGAGGGGAATGGTAAAAATTCCGGGACTTCCCCATGGGAGGTTCCTGGGTCCTGATGAGGGGAGGCCCCGATGTAGCCCTCCAGAGGTGGAGGTGCACCGGAAAAGGGCCGGAACAACTGGCGGGAGGGGGTGGGGCAGAGGCAGGGTGGCAAGACCCCAAGGAGGAAGGCCTCCAAGAAGAGCCCCTGTAGCACTTCGTTAGCACTAAAAATCCAGCAGGCCTGTCGGGATACAGTGTTCCAGCTGTGGAGCAACAAGGCCGATCTACCTCCGATGGGGGTGGGATCAGGCGGCAGTGGCCTACCTTCGTTGAAGGTGGGGCCCAAGCTTAGCTGCACTGACCTAGCTTCGTTGAAGTTGCAGTTTGCCAACGATAGCAGCAATGCTGATCCACCACCGCTGAGGGTGAGATCAGGCAACAGAGATCTACCTTCGCTGAAGGTGGGGTCAAAGTCTGGCTGCACCAACCTGGCTTCGTGGAAGTCGGGGTCTCAAAAAGCAAGCAGTGATACCATTATGTCGTTGCATGAGGAGAGCTACATGAGACAATTGGACCTCAGTATATTAATTGGACCTCAGCAAGGGGAAGAACCCCGCACAGAACAGGTAGGACCTGAGCCAAACTTAACACGTCATGTAGCGAAGCTGCCCACTTGACGGGAGAGAATAACTAGAAAAAGCCCGAAGAAGGGCGTGGTTTCTGCACGATGGGCACCCGCTCAATTGAGGCCTGGGAGTAAGGCCTGCCAGAGCGGAGAGGCCTCGACCAGCGACAAAATTGTAAGTCGTCTGTACAACTTGGAGGAACTAGTGATGGATTTGGTGAGCAGGTTTCCTACACCATCAGTGCAGGGGGAGGACATTTATGATTAAACATGGGAAGATGATGAAGGGCCAGTAATGAAGGCTAAGTCACCTAAATCCCCATACACTGCTCAGGCCATTCAGGAGGAGAATATACTGGCTATTGTCTCAAAGGTTGCAGTTCCAAAGGTTATTGGCCAGCCACTAGAAGATACTATTGCGGGGTCTAAAACATATATAGTGTTGAATGCTTTTCAGGAGACGGCACTAGAAGAATCCATCAAGAAGTACCCCTGCCCTGTTAACTGCCCTCTGTTGGAGGTGCCTAAGGTAAACCCCGTGATATGGGACAATTTGAAGGTCCCAACAAGGGCAAAAGACTGAAAATTGCAAAGACTACAGGGGCCACTCATTAAAGGTATCACTGCATTCGTACAAAAGTTCTCAAACGATTCATCGGAGACCCAATAAGACGCTCTAGGGCTGTTATCCCATGCAAATTATGAATTGAATGCCTTCAGGAAGGAGCTGATCAAGCCCGACCTAAATGTAAGATATGCTCATTTATGCAAACCATCTAACCTTGTAACAAAATTTCTATTTGGTGATGATCTCAGCAAACAGGTGAAAGATTTGAATGAGCAGCAGAAGGCAGCGGCTGGCATGGTCAGAGGGCCGAGAGCACAGGCAAGAGAAACTGTTATGTTTCACCCCTATTGCAGGTATGTGGGGGAATTTAAGCGGGTTATCTGAGGCAGTTTCCCACTCCATGCAGCTACAGCCAGCAGATCTCTTTTTGGGTCACACCCTCCGTGGTGACAGTGGCAGCAGAATTTTCCCAGTCAAAGTACTTCACAGAGGTGTGCCCAGAATGCACCAGTCTGCAGACTAGACAGGTCGAGGAAGTGAACATGACACATTTACAGTTGAGTACTCTTGATAATTACAAGTCTTTAAAGTTTGGTGGTCGATTAACACTATTCTGTGATAGATGGTGTAATATTACCACTGATGCTTCTATTCAGCAGACAGTGAAGGGGTATAAAATTGAATTTGACCCACAGAAATCCCCTCTGATAAGGAGGAAGGATCTATATACATATATGCGCAGACCGCAACTGACGGAGGTTGTACATGCCGAGATCATGGCGTTAAAAAGGAAAAACATTATTGAATGTTGTAGCCATGAAAAACAAGAGTTTGTATCGAACATCTTCATGCAGCCCAAAAGAAGTGGTGGCACTAGAGTGATACTGGATCTATCGAATCTTAACAAATATGTCTTGTACAGGCACTTTAAAATGGTTAACATATATTCTGTGATGCCCATGTTACGTAAGGGCTATTACATGGCCTCGACAGATTTGCAAGATGCATATTATTCGGTCACGATCTGCCCACAGCACAGGAAGTTCTTAACATTTTCCTGGAAGGGAGAGCCATAGCAGTTTAAGTCTTTGCCAAATGGGCTAAGCTCGGCCCCCAGGACATTCACCAAGTTACTGAAGCTGGTGTTTGCCAAGCTCAGGAAAGAGGGGCACATGGTAATGGGTTACCTAGATGATACTCTTATGGTGGGCAGATTGTTCGAGGAAACAGAAAGGGCAGTAGCCGCCACCTCGAGATTATTAAGCCATGTGGGGTTTCTAATACATCCCGAGAAATCAGTGTTGGAGCCTACCAAGAGGTTAAAATTTCTTGGCTTCATTATTGATACAGAAAACATGATAGTTACCCTGCCAGAGGATAAAGCGACAAAGATCAGGACTGCCTGCAGAAGGCTCATGACAGAGGGTCGCCCCTCCTTAAGAAAGGTGGGCAGGTTGATTAGGAAACTGGTGGCGGCTTTCCCGGCATTACAACATGGCCCGCTAAATTATAGGTTCCTGGAAAGAGACAAAATATCTGCTCTTAAGGCAGCCAGGGGACATTTTCACAGACCAACTAGCAAGGCCAGATTCAACCAGGTTTGCTGAAGCGACCATATCTCGTGGGCTTACACAAGGATCGAGCTCAGATAGATGGACCTGGAGATCAGGTTAGACACCAGTGGTGAAGGTTGGGGAGCCACAAATCTGAAGGTCTCTACTGGGGACAGATGGATGGACATGGAGCTCAGGGAGGCCTCTAAATCAGGCATTAATTATTTGGAAATGCTAGCGGGGCTTCTACACTAAAGCCTTTTTGTGCGAGGGAAGCTGTCATTCATGCACTGCTGAGGTTAGATAACACTTCAGCTGTGGCCTACCTCAATAATATGGGAGGTCTCAAATCTCCTTCCTGTAACAAGTTAGCCATTGAGACTTGGTACTGGTGTATTCAGAGGAGCATTTGGGTTACTGCAGCCTACCTGCCGGGTCAGATCAACATACAGGTGGACCTGATGTCCAGGAAATTCAATGATAGCACTGAGTAGACTCCAGGTAAGAAATATTTTAAATGGCTATCAGACACCTTTGGCATGCCGGAGATCGATTTGTTTGCATCCAGGCTTAATGCCCAGTTTCCGAGGTTCATGTCCTGGCTGTTGGATCACCAAGCGGAGGCCATTTATGTCTTTACCCTAGACTAGTCAAAATTTAACTTTTATGTGTTTCCCCCATTTGCCTTAGTGGCGAAGTGCCTGAATAAGATACAGGAAGATGGAGCCTCGGGATTGCCAGTAGTACCTAATTGGCCTTCCCAATGTTGGTTCCCCGTACTCCTTAGACTTATGGTGGGGACTCTGTTGATATTCACAAAAAGCAGAGGTCTGCTAATCCAACCGATGTCAAAGATATCTCATCCATTGTCTCAGTTAAGTCTGTTAGGTTGTGGGATCGGAGAGCGAGGATCGACATAAACACTCTGTAGCCTAGAACTCTGGACATCCTGCGGGCATCTTGGAGAAAGTCTACTCAGAAGAAGTATGCCTCCTATGTGGGGAAGTGGAAAAAGTACTGTGCATAAATCGGACTGATGAACAGTCAGCCTCTATCGAAGGCATACTGAGTTTCTTCACTGATATGTTCTACGTGGAGGGGGCCACCTACAGCACAGTGAATACAGCAAAGAGTGCGTTGGCTGCTTTCTTGACATTCTAGGACTCTGAGCATGAGATGATGAACCCCCTGATCAAAATATTTATGGAAGGAGTGTTCCACTTGCATCCTCCGGTACCCCAATATAAGGATATTTGGGACGTAAAGATTGTTTTGGACTATCTAAGGCTACTGTCACCAACTTCCAGTTTGGATTTACGTAGCCTGTCCCATAAGCTGATAATGCTTGTGGTCTTGGCATCAGCCCAGAGGGTACAAACTTTGACTCAGATTCATATGGACTATATCTGTTGGGAGGAGGACTGTAAGCATTCAAGTTACAGATATTTTGAAACATAACAGGCAAGGGAGAATTGGGACAGAAGTTTCATTGTATCCATATGAGGAAGATGAAAGATTATGTGTGTTGGATTGTTAAAAAAAATACGTTGTATGTACAAAACATATTAGACTAAATGAGAAATACCTCTTTATATGCTACAAGAAATTGCATCAGTGGGCTATCCCGCAGAAGTTGGCCAGATGGCTGCAGGAGGTCATGAGAGTTGCTGGAGTGGATATTTCTCAGTTTGGGTCCCATTCAACTTGAGCGGCAGCCAATAGGGCCGAAGTCCCTATATGGGATATCCTTCACCAGGTAGAATGGAGCAACGGGAGGATCTTTAATACGTTCAAAATAAACCTTTAAACTCAAAAGGGCTGAGTTTCACAGCTTCCATCTCACGCGGCAGATTGAACAAGACCACGGGAAGGGGATCCATTAAACTTATTATGATCTGTTGGACCACCTGAAGGGGATAAGCCACTGGACTACAAACTCCTATGTTGGCGAAGCAACATACATTGTGAAGAACAATTAAGAGTTAAATGAGTACTTAACTGTGCAAAGTTTTTTTGTTTTTTTTTATTTTTTATTTTTCACACTATAAACCATATTGATCAAGATACATACATTTTCCTTCTTAAATATATACAGTGTCGTTTTCTACCCCCTTCCCTCCTCCCCTCCCTCCCTCCCTACCTCCCCTCCCATTTATTTAAAGTTCAGAATATAAGATACATTAAACCCATCAAACAATGTTGTCACTCAATAAAAATAAACAAGAAATTTCACTGAGTCAGTTCTTTTCATTCTCTTCTCCTTCTGTCATTTTAGGTGGTAGATGTCCATGGTAGGTTTTCTCTATTATATTTCATCTATGGCTCCCATATTTGTTCAAATATTGTAATGTTATTTCTTAAATTATAGGTTATTTTTTCTAATGTAATACATTTATTCATTTCTATATACCATTGTTGTATTCTCAAGTTATCTTCTAATTTCCAGGCTGACATAATACATTTTTTTGCTACAGCTAGGGCTATCATAACAAATCTTTTTTGCGCACCATCCAAATCGAGTCCAAATTCTTTGTTTTTTATATTACTTAGGAGGAAGATCTCTGGTTTTTTTGGTATATTGCTTTTTGTGATTTTATTTAATATCTGGTTTAGATCTTCCCAAAATTTTTTCACTTTCTCACATGTCCAAATTGCATGAATTGTTGTTCCCATTTCCTTTTTACAGCGAAAACATCTGTCAGATACTGTTGGGTCCCATTTATTTAACTTTTGAGGTGTAATGTTTAGCCTGTGTATCCAGTTATATTGTATCATACGTAACCTCATGTTTATTGTATTTCTCATAGTTCCTGAGCATAACTTCTCCCATGTTTCATTCTTTATCTTTATGTTTAGATCTTGTTCCCATTTTTGTTTAGTTTTACCATTTGTTTCCTCATTCTCCTTTTCTTGTAGTTTAATATACATGTTTGTTACAAATTTTTTGATTATCATTGTGTCTGTAATCACATATTCAAAATTACTTCCCTCTGGTAACCTCAGACTGATTCCCAATTTGTCCTTCAAGTAGGATTTCAGTTGGTAGTATGCCAACACTGTATCGTGAGTTATATTAATTTTATTCTTCATTTGTTCAAAGGATAATAATTTATTTCCCAAAAAACAATTTTCTATTCTTTTGATCCTTTTTTCTCCCATTCTCTAAAGGAAAGGTTATCTATTGTAAAAGGGATTAGCTGATTTTGCGTCAATATTAGTTTTGGTAGTTGGTAATTTGTTTTATTCCTTTCTACAAGAATCTTCTTCCAAATGTTGAGCAGATGATGTAATACTGGAGAATTCCTATGTTGTACCAATTTTTCATCCCATTTATATAATATATGTTCAGGTATCTTCTCCCCTATTTTATCTAGTTCTAACCTAGTCCAATCTGGCTTTTCCCTTGTTTGATAAAAATCTGATAGGTATCTTAATTGTGCGGCTCTATAATAATTTTTAAAGTTTGGTAGTTGTAAGCCTCCTTGTTTATACCATTCTGTTAATTTATCTAGTGCTATCCTCGGTTTCCCCCCTTTCCATAAAAATTTCCTTATTATTTTCTTTAACTCCTTGAAGAATTTCTCTGTTAAATGTATTGGTAATGCCTGAAATAGGTATTATATCCTTGGGAAAATGTTCATTTTAATACAGTTTATCCTTCCTATCAGTGTTAGTGGTAAGTCTTTCCAATGCTCTAAGTCATCTTGTAATTTTTTTCATTAGTGGATAATAATTGAGTTTATATAGATGGCCGAGGTTTTTATTTATTTGTATACCTAGGTATCGCATTGCTTGCGTTTGCCATCTGAATGGTGATTCTTTCTTAAATTTTGAGAAATCCGCATTATTCATTGGCATTGCTTCACTTTTATTTGCATTAATCCTGTACCCCGACACTTCTCCATATTCCTTCAATTTCCTATGTAATTCTTTTATTGATATTTCTGGTTCTGCTAAGTATACTATAACGTCATCTGCCAATAGACTGATTTTATATTCCTTGTCTTTTATTTTTATCCCTTTTATTTTATTTTCTGTTCTTCTCAGTTCTGCTAGTGGTTCTATGGCTAACGCGAACAATAAGGGAGATAGTGGGCATCCCTGCCTTGTGGATCTGCTTAAGTTAAATTGCTTTGATATATATCCATTTACTGTCACTTTCGCCAATGGCCCCTTATATAATGCTTTAATCCAATTAATATATTTCTCTGGTAAGCTGAATTTTTGTAGTACTTTGAATAAATAATTCCATTCTACTCTGTCAAAGGCCTTCTCTGCGTCTAAAGCAACTGCTACTGTTTGAGCTTTATTTCCTTCTACTGCATGAATTAAGTTAATAAATTTACAGATATTGTCTGTTGTTTGTCTTTTTTTAATAAATCCAGTTTGGTCTAGATTTACTATTTTTGGTACATAGTCGGCTAATCTATTTGCTAATAGTTTAGCTATTATCTTATAATCTGTGTTAAGTAAAGATATTGGTCTATATGACGCTGGTGCAAGTGGATCTTTCCCTATCTTTGGTATTACTGTAATTATTGCTGTTTTGCATGAATCTGGTTCATTACTTCCAGAAGGGGAGGAATTAATAAATCTTTAAATGTTTTATAGAATTCTATTGGGAATCCATCCTCTCCTGGTGTTTTATTATTCGGTAGTTTTTTTATTATCTCTTGTATTTCTTCTATTTCAAATGGTTCTGTTAATTTATTTTGTTCCTCTATTTGTAATTTCGGTAGTTCAATTTTAGTTAAAAATTCATCTATTTTGTCTTCTTTCCCTTCGTTTTCAGTTTGGTATAATTGTTCGTAGAATTCTTTGAAGTTTTCATTAATCTCCGTTGGATTATATGTAATTTGCTTGTCTTTTTTCCTTAATGCCAATACCATTCTCTTAGTTTGTTCTGTCTTAAGCTGCCACGGTAGAATTTTGTGCGTTTTTTCTCCTAGTTCATAATATTTCTGTTTTGTCTTCATTATGTTCTTCACTACCTTATATGTTTGTAGTGTTTCATATTTTATTTTTTTATCTGCCAATTCTCTTCTTTTAGTTGTGTCTTCCTTCATTGCTAATTCTTTTTCTATATTTGCTATTTCCCTTTCCAACTGCTCTGTTTCCTGATTGTAGTCCTTTTTCATCTTAGTTACATAACTTATTATTTGCCCTCTGATGAACGCTTTCATTGCGTCCCATAGTATAAACTTATCTTTCACTGATTCCGTATTTATTTCAAAGTACATTTTAATTTGTCATTCAATTAATTCTCTAAAATCCTGCCTTTTAAGTAGCATGGAGTTTAATCTCCATCTATACATTCTTGGTGGGATGTCCTCTAACTCTATTGTCAATATCAGGGGTGAGTGGTCTGATAATAGTCTAGCTTTATATTCTGTTTTCCTAACTCTGTCTTGCATACGAGCTGATAACAGGAATAGGTCTATTCTTGAGCATGTTTTATGTCTACCCGAATAATATGAATATTCCTTTTCCTTTGGGTGTTGTTTCCTCCATATATCCAAAAGTTGCATTTCTTGCATCGATTTAATTATAAATTTGGTTACTTTGTTCTTTCCGTTAATTTTTTTCCCAAGTTTTATCCATGTTTGAATCCAAATTAAGGTTGAAATCTCCTCCTATTAGTATGTTCCCTTGCGTGTCTGCTATCTTCAAAAAAATATCTTGCATAAATTTTTGATCTTCTTCGTTAGGTGAATATACATTGAGTAAATTCCAAAACTCCGAATATATCTGACATTTTATCATTACATATCTCCCTGCTGGATCTATTATTTCCTCTTCTATTTTGATTGGTACATTTTTACTGATTAATATAGCTACTCCTCTAGCTTTTTAATTATATGACGCTGCTGTTACATGTCCTATCCAATCTCTCTTTAATTTCTTGTGTTCCACTTCAGTTAAGTATGTTTCTTGTACGAATGCTATATCAATTTTTTTCTTTTTTCAGTAAATTTAGCAGTTTCTTCCTTTTGATTTGGTTATGTATTCCATTAATATTTAAAGTCATATAGTTCAACATAGCCATTTCATACTTTGTTTATCTTTCCTTTCCGTTTCCTCATCATCACCTTTCCTTCTTATCCATTTCTGCTTTCTTTTTTTGAACACTTTATAAGACAACACAACATTTCTAAAACATAAAACATTTCCCTTATTCTCCTATCTAAAATTCCTTTAACCCCACTATCCCCTCCCTTCCCTGAGTTGCCCTTTGTCCCTTGTCGGGCAACCACATCTCCCCTCTCCATTTGGATTTGCAAATTCACTCGCAAGTGTCAACTGATTTCGCAGTGACCGTAACTCTTCCCCACCCAGCCCCCCCCGAAAAGATTTTAATCTTCATATACAACAAAGGTCACTCTCTTAATTCCCCCCATACTTCCTTTCTTCCCTTTCTTTCCCTTCTTAGTTCTTACCTATATTCTATTTTTTTAATTGTATATACCTACACACATACATATAATTTGTGGTCATTTTTGTTCTCGTTGTATAACTTCCTCTCTGTCAGTTTTGTTCTGCAAATTTTCTTGCTTCCTCCGGATCCAAGAATAGTCTGTTTTGCTGCCCTGGAATAACTATTTTAAGTACCGCTGGATACTTTAGCATAAATTTGTATCCTTTTTTCCATAGGATCGTTTTTGCTGTATTAAACTCCTTCCTCTTCTTCAGGAGTTCAAAACTTATATCTGGATAGAAAAAATTTTTTTGACCTTTGTATTCCAATGGTTTTTGGTCTTCTCTTATTTTCCTCATTGCTTTCTCCAATATATTTTCTCTTGTTGAATATCTTAGGAATTTTACTAGAATGGATCTTGGTTTTTGTTGTGGTTGTGGTTTAGGGGCTAATGTTCTGTGTGCCCTTTCTATTTCCATTTCTTCCTGTAATTCTGGTCTTCCTAGGACCCTGGGGATCCATTCTTTTATAAATTCTCTCATATTCTTGCCTTCTTCATCTTCCTTAAGGCCCACTATTTTTATATTGTTTCTTCTATTATAATTATCCATTATATCTATCTTCTGAGCTTCTTGTATCTCTTTTATCAGATTCTTCTAATTCTTTTTTAAGTCATCTACTTCCATTTCTACGGCTGTTTCTCGTTCTTCCACCTTGTCCACTCTTTTTCCTATATCTGACATGATCATCTCTAATCTATTCATTTTTTCTTCTGTACTTTTTACTCTTCTTTTTATTTCACTGAATTCTTGTGATTGCCATTCTTTAACTGATTCCATGTATTCTTTAAAAAATGTATATATCCATGTACTTGCCCTTCCCTTCATCTTCCATTTCTCTGTGTTCTTCCTCTTCTTCTTCTGAGACCACTCCAGGATCTGTGTCCTTTACCTCTGTCTCTTCTGGTTTTCTTGTTGGTTTGTTTGTTTTATTTTGTTGGGTATTTTTGGTCTTCTTATTTTTACTAGAAGTGTCTTGATGCTGGTCTTCTTCCTCTGGGTTGGTCATCTGTTGTTTCTTTGATTTCTTTTTACTCTCTTTCTTGCTCTCGTTATTTTCTGTGTTTTCCTCTTGCTGCTTTGTTGTGGTTGTCAATTTCAGCTATGGAGATCGACTCCTCAGCTGGTCCCCCCTCCCGTCAGTGTTATTTTTGTCTTGCGCATGCGCGACTCCTCACGCATGCGCGGTTGCGCACTTTTGTTTGGCTCCGTGAGCCATTTTTGTAGTCCCGAGTTCGGGGCTTCAACTGACCTTAGGGAGCGGGCTTCTCTCTCCGCGGCGGGCCTCCTTGGACAGGTAAGGCCTTCACCTTCTTCTTCAGACGTCCTTTCTTCTTCTCTTCTTCCCGTTGCTTTTGGCTTTTCTTTTTTCGCTGCCATTTTCTCCACACCTTTACTTTCACTTTATTTTGGTTTTTGTGTTTGTGCCTTTGTTTTTTCACTGTCTTTTTTTTACTTTTCTGGAGAGGGCTGGAGTTCCCCGACCAGCCACTACTCCATCACGTGACTCCCTCCAACTGTGCAAAGTTTGATGATTATTATTCAAGCAATGGGAGTTGGTGAGTCAACATCCCCAGCTCTCCCTCCCCTCTTTTTTCTTGTTTATGGATAAAGATGTTTTGGTTGTAATGAACATATTCAGTCACAGGTTCGTGTGATGGTTGGTTGATTTAATTTAGCACATTTAAGTTCGGTGGCTTTTCTTTTCTGTACTGTAAAGGAATGGCTGCGCATGTGCGGATGGGATCTCATGTTGACTCACCAACTCCCATTGCTTGAATAATAATCATCAAACTTCACACAGGTAAGTGCTCATTTAATTGCCTTTTAAAGTGCCACAGGCCATCAAAATTTTCAGTTTCCTGCCACTGGGTTCTGTTGATTCTTGATGCAGCGCCTCGACCCGAAACATCGACAATTCCTTCTTTCCCCCACCCCCACCCCATTTAGATGCTGCTTGACCCACTAAGTTCCTCCAGCAGATTGTTTTTTTGGTTCCAGATTCTAACAACTGAAGTCTCTTATATCTACAGGTTCTGTTGAGACTGTAAACTGTGACATTGGAGGACAAAGAAGGTAACTGCAAAAAAAGGTCTTTATTCACAGCTTGCAGGCATTCGTGGGGACCTTCTCTGTACAGTCTGTTTCTCCTCTCCATCAACACTCAGTGGTAATGCTGATTTATACTTTTACTTTTTAAAATATTTTTATTGAGTTTAATAAAAAAAACCTATGTACATAATAACCTAGTGACTGGCCTCGGTCATATCATATACATTACATACATAAATTTTAAAACACAGCCTTAAATCATTAGTTAACTTAATCTAAACCAAAACATTACATTTATGATTGGACTGAATTAACAATTGATATTTTCTTCATAATATATCAAAGATAATATTGTAAAGAAAAAGAATAGAAGAATAATCCCCCAGTAAGGGGGAGAGTAAAATATATATATAAACAATAAAACCTGATAATATCTGACAAATATAAATTCCATTTTTTTAAATAGGGGACTTTTCTTTATAGCTTACTTTATTCTAAAAGTATTTTATACTTTTTTATAAATAAAGCTAACAATAAACGACTAATGACAGTTTTGATGGCAGTAATGACTAAACAGTTAATGTTAAACTTCAAAGTTTTTGAATACAAAATTGGCCATTTACAAGGGGACACATCCCAAATGACAGAACATTTTTGGAATATTAAAATACCAGTGGCTAGTCCAAGGATTCCCCTTGTCCTCATCTACCACCTCACCTGCCTCCAGATCCAACCTCCATCATTTCTGCCATTGGTACCTACTCCTATGACTGCTAGAAATCCTATAATTCTGCCCACATCTCCTCCCTCACCATCAATCAGACCCTCAAATAGTTCCTTCAAGTGAAGGAACACTTCACATGCATCTGCAGGGGTCATCAACTGCATCCGGTGCTCCTGTTGTGGCCTCCTCTATATCAGAGAGACTGGATGCAGACTGGGAGATTGCTTCATTGAGTGCCTTTGCTCTGTCCACTGCAATAGCAGGAATCGCCCAGTAGCAACCCATTTCAATTCCCTGCCCCATTCTCATGCCAAAATATTTGTCCATGGTTTCATGTACTCCCAGACTAAGAGCACCCAGAAATTGGAGGGACACCTCATATTCTGTCTAGGCACACTCCAACCAAATGGGCATTAACAATGATTTCTCCTGTTTCCATTAGTCCCACTCCACACACCCACCTCTTTTTCCTCTATGCTTTAATTCTCCTTTTCTCTAGCTCTGTCTCATTCTCTTCTCCTCCATCTCCTTTCCCCCAGCTCTGCATTCAGAGCCATCCCTTCATTCAATCTTTTTATTAGTTTTAACATTTGAAAGATACATGGGTACATATGGTAGTAATAATAATAATAATAATAATAATAATGTAAATATGTTATTAAATGAAAAAATGTAAATGAAAATAAAAATATATATTCCTAAACTAAGAATCAAAACCCACCCTATGAGGGTTGCTAGCCAAGTTAAGGAGTCCACTACTAACAATAATAACAATATGGGGTCATAAAGAACCACCCCTCCTCCTGATCACCTTTCCTCACATGACCTTATGGCATTTTGCCTGTTGGCTTGTGATCCTCCCCTGCCCTTCTTTCCTTCATCTCAAGCCCTTTTATTCAGGTGCCTGCCTGCTTTTTACTCATACCTTGAAGAAGGGCTGAGGCCCGAAACATTGGTTAGTATATTTACCTCCTATGCACGCTGCATGAACCACTGAGCTCCTCCAGCAATTATGTGTTTAACTATAATTACAGCATCTGCAGACTTTTTTGTTTCATGCTATGAATAATTAATTATTTTCGCCTGCATAATTATAATGGTATAGAATCAGATGTGTCCGTCATCCAATGACTGGTGCCTAGGTCCTTTCATGGAAATTAAAATGTGGGTTTTTTTTTAAAGAATGGTTCTTAATTGACTCAATGCTGGCTATCCACATATTTACAGTGGCACAGTTAACATAGAGGTTAGCACAATGCTATTACAATGCGAAAGACCTGGGTTCGAATTCACCACTGTCCGTAAGAAGTTTGAACATTCTCCCCATGCCTTCATGGATTCCCTCTTGGTGCTCTGGTACCCTCCCATATTCCAAAGACATATGGGTTAGTCGGTGAATTGGTCACAGGGTGTATTTTGGCAGTACAGGCTCAGGGGCCAGAAAGTATCTCAAAATAAATAAATAAATCCATAACTCCTGAATAATCTCCAATCGATTCCCAATGGGACACATATCCATGATTGAAGTTTGCCACTGTCATGTAACTGAAAATTATATTTTTTTTTCAGGCAAATATGGAAGATCCTGCCAAGACCAGTACTTATTACCCAACCATAACTGTCCTAATTAAAAGGAGGTGGGGCAATTGAACTAATTGCATGTGCATGTTAAAATTACACCATCCAAACAGATGTTTCAAATTAAATTCAGATAATGCAATGAAGGCATTGCATAAATGACCTCAATCCCTTTTAATTCTATGTTGCCTGTCATTGCTTGGCAAGAAATGTCTTTAGATTTTGCTAAAGATAAATTAAGGCTCAAACTCTTGAGCAATTTTGTATGCAGGGAATAATTAAGAAGTTGTTGCATGGTTACGCCTATATCAATCTGCACTAAAACCTATTCTCATGGAAGACAGAAGATTATAGGAAGTTGTCAGATAAAACTACTTGTTGGGGGAATGGATTACACCTTTAAAGTGTGAAGAAAATTATTTCTTACAGACCCACAGATGGTTGAACTTGATCTTTGATATTTTGTGCAATCCTTCTCATGCTCAGAAGTGGCCATTATTTTGAATCATTATATCAGCCAGCAGCTTGCATCAATACAAGATAATGTCCTATTCCCCAAATGATTTAACAAGCAATGTGTTGTCAGTGATGTTCCTTACTTGACCAGAGTTAATCCTTTCCTCAAGAAACAATCAGTGTTACAAACTAATTGTGTCCATGTGCAGCTTGTGGTGTTGCTGCCCCACAGTTCCAGTCACCTGAGCTCAATCCTGATCTCAGATGCTGTCTGTGTGGAGCTCTCCTTGTGATGGAAAATCCATAATTTTATGATAAGCAGAACACTTCCCATAGTTCAGGTGGCACTGTTATCATAGTGGTAAGTGCAATGTGGTTACAAAGCCAGCAGTTGGGACCAGGACTCAAATCCCACGCTGTCTCTAAGGAGTTTGTACTTTCTCCCTGTGCCAGTGTGGGCTTCCTCCAGGTGCTCCAGTTTCCTCCCACTGTCAAAATGTACTGGGGGTGTAGGTTAAATGGGTGTAATTGGATGGCATTGGTTCATGGGCCAAAAGGACCTGTTACTGTGCTGTTTGTCTAAGCTTAAATTTATGCATTCAGGGGATCAAGGAACAATTGGACCAGAATAAAGGTAGGGCAAAGTCCCAAAAAATGCAGGTGCTGAAAATCAGAAACAAAAACAACAACAATGCTGGAAAAGTTCAAACGTCAGGCACCAATTATAGAAAATTAAATTGAGTCATTTTTTTCAGGTTGAAGACCTGAGTAAAATAGAAGTCAGTTTTCATTTGCAGAGAAGATGGAGGAAGGATAGATAAGGCAAAGACAAATCAGTCAAAGTGGTTAATGGGAGCGGTAAGGTAGTGGTTACACTTCTTTGTCAGTGTTATGGATTACTAACAGCAGGGCTGTGGAACGTACCCAGAATATATTGATGGAGAGAGCAAAAACTGAGCCAATGTCAGTAGAAATGGTCAGTTCTTTTATAGATGGAGAAAGCAAGTCACCGGAACAAAAATTGAAAATCAAGCCCAGAAGCCTGCAACATACCCAGTGATGTTGTACCTCAGGCTTGCATTGGAACTCCTTAAAATTCATAGATCAGACAGGGAGTGAGATGGGGAATAAAGTGGGGGGCAACAGGAAGCACAAGATGACATCTGAGGACTAAATGCAGATGATCTACAAGTGATCACAAACCCTCAGGGGTCCACATCATGATTGGATGAAGTACAAGTCATCTGGAAAGTCCCTCTGCCTCCTGGGATGATGTGGAGAGAGCAGATGAAAGGACAGGTCTTGCCCTTGCATCTATTCCCGTTCTGGTGAAGGAAATTTGAATTGAAACATTAATTCTGCTTCACTTTCCAAAGATGCTGCCTAACCTGCCAAGTATTTCCAGCATTTTAGATTCCCCGAGTCTGTTGTATTTCACATGACTCTCAGTGGAGCCATTTAATATTTTAAGCCATTTTGCAGTTAAAAAATAATTAAAAAGGGCAGGAATGAAGAAGGTAAGAAAAGAATGAAGAAAGCAGAATAGTGATCCAGCTAAGTGAGCCACTACAACACATCCCCAACATTCCAGGTTCAATCCTGATACCATTGAGAGCTGTCTGTGTGGAGATTGCAGGTTCTCCTGTGGCTGCATGGATTTCCTTTGGGTTCTTCAGTATATCCCAAAGTTTTGCAAGGGTGATTGGCCACTGGTGTGTAGAAGAGTGGAAAAATATATGGGGAGAATAAATTGGCCAGCATAGGATTAGCCTAAAAGTGGGTGCTAAATGGTGAGCATAGACTCAGGATAAAGGCTTGGTTCATGCTGTGAGCTTCTATTATTCTAGCTGTCCTCTTTGGCTTGGCTTTGCGGACTAAGATTAATGGAGTGGTAATGTCCACGTCAGCTGCAGGCTCGTTTGTGGCTGACAAGTCCGATGCGGGACAGGCAGACACGGTTGCAGCGGTTGCAAGGGAAAATTGGTTGGTTGGGGTTGGGTGTTGGGTTTTTCCTCCTTTGTCTTTTGTCAGTGAGGTGGGCTCCTTGGTCTTCTTCAAAGGAGGTTGCTGCCCCCCGAACTGTGAGGCGCCAAGATGCACGGTTTGAGGCAATATCAGCCCACTGGCGGTGGTCACTGTGGCAGGCACCAAGAGATTTCTTTAGGCAGTCCTCGTACCTCTTCTTTGGTGCACCTCTGTCTTGGTGGCCAGTGGAGAGCTCGCCATATAACACGATCTTGGGAAGGCGATGGTCCTCCATTCTGGAGACGTGACCTACCCAGCGCAGTTGGATCTTCAGCAGCGTGGATTCGATGCTGTCGGCCTCTGCCATCTCGAGTACTTCGATGTTGGTGATGAAGTCGCTCCAATGAATGTTGAGGATGGATCGGAGACAATGCTGGTGGAAGCGTTCTAGGAGCCGTAGGTGATGCTGGTAGAGGACCCATGATTCGGAGCCGAACAAGAGTGTGGGTATGACAATGGCTCTGTATACGCTAATCTTTGTGAGGTTTTTCAGTTGGTTGTTTTTCCAGACTCTTTTGTGTAGTCTTCCAAAGGCGCTATTTGCCTTGGCAAGTCTGTTGTCTATCTCGCTGTCGATCCTTGCATCCGATGAAATGGTGCAGCCGAGATAGGTAAACTGGTTGACCATTTTGAGTTTTGTGTGCCCGATGGAAATGTGGGGGGACTGGTAGTCATGGTGGGGAGCTGGCTGATGGAGGACCTTAGTTTTCTTCAGGCTGACTTCCAGGCCAAACATTTTGGCAGTTTCCGCAAAACAGGACGAAACAAAAGCATGAAACAAAGGAAGGAAATAAAAGGAAGGAAAAATCTGCCTGTCTCAAAGGTGAGTAGAAGCGACTTCACCTACTTTAATTTCAATGAGGTGAATGTGGTAATACTGACATGCTGGCTCTGCTAGCTCCGCTCTGTGCAGGCTATCATCTATTCACCTGAAGAACCTCTGGAATGGGTCATTAACTAAAACTGTTAATGTTAAATCCAAGTTTAAGGATTTGGCTGACGAGGAGAATTAAAAGATATGGGGAAACCATTCGATATTTGGGGGTAAGTAGGTGATCAGCTCGGTTCGTCACAGTTCGGAGGCTAGCAACCTCCTTTGAAGAAGACCGCAGAGCCCACCTCATTGACAAAAGACAAAGGAGGAAAAACCCAACACCCAACCTTAACCAACCAATTTTCCCTTGCAAACGCTGCAACCATGCCTGCCTGTCCCGCATCGGACTTGTTGGTCACCAACGAGCCTGCAGCAGACGTGGACATACCCTTCCATAAATCTTCATCCGCGAAGCCAAGCCAAAGAGGTGATCAGCTGTAATCTCACTGAATGGTGGATATGGCTCAATGAATAACCTGACCTTTTCCTGCACCCAACTTCAATAATCCTCGAAAGCAAATATTCATGTGAAGTGTGGATTTGGTGATGGTTCACAAAATACTCTTTGCAGTCCATAAGGGTTGCCCTGAGCTGAATGACGTCACTTTACATGTTCGGTAAGTTTCAAAGCAGCCACAGAAAAAGATAAAATTGTCCCTAAAATGGGGAAGTGTTGCTATTGGCCATTGCGAGTGGAAGAAACATGCTGAGTTGAGTTGAGTTTCAAACCAACTGATTTACTGATTGAAATTCGCACACTTAAATGGTTCATACTGGTCTCAGTGCTCGAGCAGGGCAGAAGTGACATCAGCTTCCCATCTGTTGTTTTGCCCTGCACTGTGAGCTCCCAAGTATGTCTCTGACTGTCGACTCTACCGTGACTGCTGGCGCCAGTTTGCCTGCCACATGGGTGTGCTGCCACATGACCCCCCCCCCCCCAGAACTGGCAACAGGAGGTGCTGAAACCATACTCCGTGTACTGTCTACTTTACGTGGCCGCCTCTTGACTAGTGGAACCAGGACTGGGTGCTCAATGTCCAGGTGTGCCAGCTTGAGGAAGTCTATGGTAAATGTCTCCTCCCGGCCACCAACATCCAAAAGTTACCCCATTATGATGTACTACTTTAAAGGGTCCTTAATACGGCCACAGCAGGGGTGGTCTGTGCGCTCCTCGACAGACAAACATGTACTCACTCTGCTACAGGAATTTGGGTATAGGGTGGGTGGGGGCCTTGCCCCATGTTCGGACAGCGGCACTGGAACCAGTGTTTAGAGTCTCACCCGAAGTCAGGAACTCTGCTAGTGTGTCCTCGGCCACAGGGTGGGTGCACAAATTCACCAGGTACTGTGAGCAGTGCACTGAAAGCTAGTTCAGTAGATGATCCTGCTAGGTCTTCCTTGGGGCCTGTATGGATTCTCATAGCATCTGGGAGTTCATTTACCCAGTAGGGCCCTTGGAGGCAGGCCATCAGGGCTGACTTCAGGTGCCTGTGGAAACATTCTACCAGGCTGTTCGATTGAGGGTAGTAGGCAGTCATTTGGTGGAGCTGGATTCCTAGTGGCTGCGCTGCCACTAACCATAGAGCCGAGGTGAATTGTGACACTCTATCCTAAATGATGTGGGTGGGGAGCCTGAACCTCGCCACCCAGGTTAAGATCAGTGTCTTGGCACACGTCTCTGCCATTGTGTCGGTGATTGGGACGGCTTCTGGCCACCTTGTGAACCTGTCCACCTTTGTAATTAGGTACCTTGCTCCTCTCAAGGCATGTAATGGGCCAACATGTTCAAACCTCTTGTATGTTACCTGGAAAGGTTGCACTGGTGCCTTTTTGTACCTTTAGATCTTGGAAGTCTGCCAGTGTGTGCAAGTCCTGGCCCAATGGCCAACCTGCAAGCGTAGGCCATGCCACATGAAGATCTGCGATAAGCTGGGTGGTCGCCCAGTTGGAAGGGTGGGCTAACTCATGCAAAGTGCTGAAGATCTGACGCCTCAAAGCGGTCGATACGATGGGTGAGGTTACCCAGTAGAAGTGTCGCACTGAAGATTGGTACCTCTGTGCCTAGTTGTTACCTCCTTGAGGCGGAGTTCGATGACTGCAATGCTGATAGTTCATTGCCCCCCCTGAGGTGCCTCTGCTAACACCATGCAATCCACTCTAGGAGCTACAGCATGCACTGACTGGATGGACGTCCAGGACAGCGCATCAGCCACCACGTTGCTCTTCCCCGAGATGTGCACGATCGAGGTGGTGAATTCAGATATGAACGACAGGTCTCATTGCTGGAGGGCAGACCACGGGTCAGACACCTTGACGAATGCGAAGGTGAGGGGCTTATGATCAATGAAGATCATGAACTCCCTCCCTTCCAGGAAATACCTGAAGTGTTGAATGGCCAGATATAGGACAAGCAGCTCTCTGTTGAATGCACTGTACTTGATCTCTGGGAGGTGCAGGAGTCCGCTGAAGAAGGCGAGTGGCTTCCTCTGGCCTTCAATTAACTGTTCAAGTATGCCACTGACTGCTGCTTCGGAGGTGCCTTCAGTGAGAGCCATAGGGATGTCTACCCAGGGGTGGACCAGGAGCCTGGCATTTGCTAGAGCGTCCTTGGCCTTGACAAAAGCTGCCATCACTTCTTCTGTCCAGGCTACCTCTGGTTTTCCAGACATCAAGCCAAACAGGGGCACATGATCCTAGCCACTGAGGGAATGAAACTGGGAAAAATTAACCATCCTGATGAATTTCTGCAGGCCCTTGACTATTTTGGTCCTGGTGAATTTGTGAATGGCTTCCACTTTCCCTGGCAGGGGAACAGTTCCATGTGGTCGATCCGGTGCCCCAAGAAGTCAATGGTGGGTAGGCCAAACTGGCTCTTGGCGAGGTAGAAAAAAGGGGGTTGGAGTCCCCCGAGTAGAACGGGGTTGGAGCCCCCTGTAGAAAAAAGGGGGTTGGAGTCCCCCTAGTAGAACGGGGTTGGAGTCCCCTGTAGTAAAAAGGGGGTTAGAGTCCCCCTAGTAGAACGGGGTTGGAGTCCCCTGTAGTAAAAAGGGGGTTAGAGTCCCCCTAGTAGAACGGGGTTGGAGTCCCCTCGTAGCGATCTCGAGAGATAGGTTTAGACACTTGGCCAATTAGAATAAGGTGTATTGTGATAGTTATTTGTTTCTATAGTGTGTAATAAGTATTTGATTAAGGATCATGTACCATAGTAGTGTATAATAAGTATCTGTATAAGGTGTATTGTGTTATAGTTATTTATTTCTATAGTGTATAAGTATCTGTTTAAGAATCGTATAGTGTATCATAATAGTTTATAATAAGTATTTGTTTAAGGATTGTGTACAGTGTGCCGCTGGTGTTTATAATAACGTGGGAAGGGTCGAAGTAGATTGCAGGGTGGCAAAATCCTACCAGGGGAGAGACCCAGTGAAGTACGAAGACTAAAGGGTTAAAAATCGGAACAGAGATGGAAGGAGTAAATAGGGATGTAGGGCAAGAGTTCGGGGAAGACAGAGGGGTTCCCCCATCTGTAAACCGACAGTGGGAAAAAACAAGGAATCAATTACTGGGAGGATTACCGAAGGAAGAGGAGGTACAGTCTATTGCACGGTACGAACAGATATGGAAAGAGCTGCAGAGTCAGGGGAAGGTACCACGTGTACTGTACTTAGGAGAAGCAGAGAGGGAAGCAGCCAAGGAGGTACAGAAACATGAGGCAAAGGGACAAGGATCTATATGGAATAGAAGAAGGCTTAAACAACAGAAAGAAGTGAAGAAACAGAGAAGGGCAGATTTACACAATATGACATTGGCTTGCATGGCTGTGGAAGCGAACCTTCAACATGATATTAAAAAAGGACCCCTATCATAAAGGAGAAAACGGGGGAGGTTAAGCCATCAGCCCCGCTATATCCAAAGTTACCAGAGACATTGCCACCACCTTATCCTATTCCCCAGATGCCAGTGATGCAGATAAATGAGGGAATAGTGAATGTCACTGAATTAGCAGGTCACGAACTCCAGGAGGCGAAGGAGAGACTTAAGAGAGTTATGCAGGAAAGGGTGGAGGAAATGAAGGAGTTAACAAAGGAAATACAGAATGATGTATGTAAAGTGAGGGAAACTAGTATGCGACTGGAAAAAACAAATGAGAGAGAGCAAGAACAGACACTTGAGAATGCCTTCTCGGTAGGAATGTCAGAGGATCACACCACCTCCACTCCTCACAATAGACAAAAGGAGTCAGAGGATGAGGAGATCTTGACCTTTTGGAGTCAGTGTAAGGAGAGTTGGACGGATAAAGCAGGAGTACACCCAGCCACAGATCCCTTGCAGACTACACTCTTTAGGGCTGCAGTAACGAGTGGACTGCCAGCTGTAGTTAGGGAAGCGTTAGAGAATAACCCTGATATTCCTGGCTGCTCGAATGAGCAATGGGAAAAGCATTTGACCCATCACATGAAACGTTACAGGGCTAAGCAAAAGGAGGACAAACAAACTACGGAGTCGGCACAAGTGCAACTCCTTAAGCTTCAATTGGAAGAGGCTAGGAAAAAGGCAAACGAGGCAAAAAAGATTTCCTCAAAGGGTGCGAACCAGATGATTCAGCAGCCACCGCAGCCACCACAAGGGAATAATATGAGTTGGCACCCGGCCCCATATTGGGCACCGGGTCCCACCTATGTGGGCAGAATGGGAGGTCCAATGGAGGGGGATTTCAAGTAAGAGGGAGAGGTCAGGGTGCTCCACGAATGCAGCCAGCCATATGTTTTGTATGCGGTCAGCCAGGACACTGGAAGAAAGACTGCCCCAGTTTGGGGTCCTCAGGACACTGGGGAAAGGGGATATGGACCACAACAAAATGAGCATTGGGTCCAGCCCCAGAGATCGTCAGTGCCACCCCCGGTACATCAGGCACCCTATGCGGCTCTAGCTCCGAAGAGACAATTCCCTTTGCTGACAGAGGAGGAGCAATATTGCCCACAGTGACGGAGCCCGAGCACCCACGAGCAGGCTAGGTTGGCAGACCCTTTCCTGCAGACTAAAGTAATGGACATGAAAGTATCCTTTTTAATGGATACGGGAGCCAGATTTTCAACACTCACTGGCGCTGAGTTTCAAGATAAAACATCATCCTCTAGCGTCCAGCTGATAGGGTTCTCGGGTACACCAGAAAATCTGCCGTTTTCTACACCACTAGTCGCTTCTGTGGCGGGACAGACTTTTACACATCAATACATTTTGTCAGCCAGGTGCCCTACCAATCTTTTGGGCAGAGACCTGTTGG
The DNA here is from genome assembly GCF_036971445.1 of Narcine bancroftii. Classification (NCBI taxonomy): domain Eukaryota; kingdom Metazoa; phylum Chordata; class Chondrichthyes; order Torpediniformes; family Narcinidae; genus Narcine; species Narcine bancroftii. The sequence continues at coordinate 85,565,893 of NC_091472.1, read as the reverse complement.
TCAGGTGTGGAGCATCGATCCTTTGTGGACCCAGCGGAATAGAGGTCACCTTTCCAAATGGATATTCTATGAACTGTTCAGTAACTACACTTCATTCCGGTTCTCAGATGTTGTTGGCGGCAGCTGGAGGATCCGCGTCTGAGGGACAATGGGCTGACATTTACTGGGGGCTGTTGGAACCAGAGGACCCACAGAAGGGAGGGCTGCTAAAGCTTTATAATCAATGGAAGCCGTGGATCCAGACGTTACACCCGTATACCCCTCCCTCGGACCCCCCCCATATGACCCTCTTTTACGATAGGAATGGGGATGAAATGTATCAGCATGCCTTTTATGAAGAGGTAGAGGGCATGCTATGGGAAATTAATTCGGACTACATAGTGGTAGGAAAGGAGGGAGTGGCCGCTACGGTGGCACTGACATCTGAACAGCTGGAATGGTATGAGATGGCAGGTGAGGCCATTCCTCATGTCACCCTTGCAATTGGCACTAATCACCAGGCAAAAGATTTGGGACCGATGTGTCGGAACTTGATGTCCCTAAGTGACTGGTCTGATACCCAAATACCGACAGTGCAGTTCTCCTCATCTGGTCAGGCATACAGGATTTTGTCCCCGACATATGATCGAGTCCTCCTTGAGCATAGACAGATTGAACGCTTTCATGGTAGAGAGAAGATGGATCACCCCGAATTGGCCCCTATGCTAGATTCTCTCCCTGAGAACCTGTGGTCAGTGGAATCAGCAGATGTGGGTTTTTGTCAGCAGGTTGATCCCATAACCTTCGAACTGTCAGATTGCACCCCTATTTGGCAGATGCAGTATCCCCACAAACCAGAAGCTGAGGAAGGTTTGGCAGATACCATTGATGGCCTTATGTATTCAGGGGTGTTGGAACTTTCGTGTTCTAGTTGGAATACACCCATCTTACCTGTTCCGAAACAGGTCACGGGCAAATATCGGATGGCCCATGACTTAAGGCACATCAATGGTATTGTGCGAACACCCACAGTTCAGGTACCGAACCCATATACTGCCATGACTGCTTTAACCCCTAACCCACAAGTGGTTCTCTTGCATAGATTTAGCAAATGCTTTCTTTTGCTTGCCGCTGGCAGAACCATTAAGAGATGTGTTTTCGTTCACGGATAAAGGTAGAAAGTTGCGGTATACTAGGCTTCTGCAGGGCTTTATCTTATCTCCAGGGATTTTCAATCAGGTGTTGAAAGAACAGCTGGGGGGGCTAGCACTGCCAGGTGGGGTAGTTCTGATCCAGTATGTAGATGACATCCTATTAGCAGCACCTGATCATACTTCCTGTTTGGAGGCCACCTGTCTCCTGCTAGTGCAGCTGTTCAAGGCAGGCTTTAAAGTCTCTCGCTCAAAGCTGCAATGCTGCAGACAGGTGGTCACCTTTTTAGGTAGAATGGTCTCAGCGAAAGGCACAGGGATTTCCCCTGCACATCGAACAGCGATACTACATCATCCAAAACCAAAGACAGTTAAGGAAATGCTTTCGTTTTTGGGTTTGTCAGGTTATAGTAGGCAGTTTATCCCATCGTATGGTGAGTTGACACATCCACTGCGAACTTTGGTGAATGAGCAGGGGATGAGGAATCTGGGAGCTACACTTGAATGGACTGCACAGGCTGAGATGAGTTTTATTCTATTGAAGCAAGCTCTTACCACAGCTATAGATTTGGCGATTCCAAATTATAAACTACCTTTCTTTTTGGATGTTTCTGAAAAAGCACACACAATTGATGGTGTTCTTTTTCAGAAAAAAGGGGGTGGAAGATGTGTGCTCATGTATGTGAGTATCACACTAGACCTGACGGAAGACAGACACCCACCATGTACGAGACATGCAGCGGGAGTAGCAAAGATTCTACAAAAGGTGGCACACATAGTAATGGGACATGGCCTGACAGTATTAACAACACATAGTATTGTAGCATTTGTGAGCTCGACAGCATTTACAATGACTTCGCTAAGGCATACGAGACTAGAAAAGATCCTGAATGCTCCAAATGTTACGTTTACCCATGAAGGCATTAACATGGCAGACAATATGGGAGAGGGAGAACCACACTGTTGTGAGAAGAGGGTAGTAAAGGATATTAAAATAAGACCTGACTTACAGGCTACACCCTTAAGAGAACCAGATGAAACCTTGTTTACAGATGGGTGGTGTTACAGACACCCCACAGATGGATTGAAAGCTGCCTATGCAGTGGTACGAAAAACTACAGGAGGATTTGAAGAAATCATTACAGGGACAGTGAGAGGAAAGGAGTCAGCACAACTCACAGAACTACAGGGAATGATAGCAGCATTAGAATGGGCAGAAGGGAAGGAGGTCAATATATATACAGACTCGGCATATGTGGTAGGGACAATACAGGTTGAGCATTAGTCAATGGATTAGAAGTGGGTTTTTAACAGCAGCAATGACCCCAAGTAAACACGAGAAGGACATTAGGAAACTGGCTGAGGCTCTCCTAAAACCAAGGGCATTAGCAGTTCTTAAATGTAAAGGACATGATAGAACAGACACGATGGTGGCTCGGGGAAATCAGGAAGCGGACATGGCCGCTAAAAAGGGCAGCAGGATATGGCCCTCAGTTTATTATGATACAGGCAGACAGAACAGCACATGACTTATTACCACCGTGTAGGGTAGAAGTAATAATACAGGAACAAGCAAAGGCATCACCTCAGGAAAGGATGGTATGGGAGGAAAGGGGGGCATCCGAGGATCAAGGACTATGGAGATCGACAGACGGGAGGCCAGTTTTACCATCTGGACTCATGAAACCCCTCCTCGAGGAGGCGCATGGGCTAACACATTGTGGAAAGAAGCAGATGATAAGGTATTTGATACATTGGTGGCACCCCTTCCTGCCGGCGATGGTGGAGATCCATACTAGAGAGTGTGAGGTATGTATAACTTTCAATGTCAAGGCGACTGTAAAGCCACATGAAGGACAGTTCCCGTTACCTAAGTTACCAGGGCAGGAAATTGTACTTGATTATACGGACATGATTGAGAGGGTAAGTGGCTATCGATACCTCTTAGTAGCAGTAGATGTGTTCACAGGGTGGCCGGAGGCAATCCCTGCCAAAAGAGATGATGCAAGGACGGTATGTAAATTCCTGATCAACCAGTATATTCCGAGACACGGATTTCCTAGAAAATTTAGGTCCGATAATGAAAGTCATTTTAAAAATAACGATCTACAGGAGGTAGAAGCAATGTTGGGATTGAAACATGCCTTTGGAACGGTGTACCATCCACAATCCCAAGGGAAAGTGGAGAGGATGAACCAAACAATAAAAGGTAAGATCGGGAAAGTACAGGCATGGACCAAACTAAATTGGGTGGAGGCGTTGCCCCTGGCATTAATGTCAATAAGGAGTTCGGTAAGTTCTGTGACAGGATTTACTCCATATGAACTACAAACGGGGCACCAGTTTCCGGGACCGGGAGCCGGAATTCAGACTACGAAGAATGAGGTAAGTTCAATGAGATGCAAGCTTTATTATGATAAACTAACGGCTCTGGTGTCAGATTTTTCACAACAGGTCACAAGTCCCAACAGAAAAGGGGAAACACCGATACCTTCAGTCGCGGAGTGGGTTCTGCTAAAGGTCATCAAGAGAAAGGGGTCGGAGCCCAGGTGGACAGGACCCTACAGAGTGGTGGAGAGGACGTCCCACGCGGTTCGACTACAGGGAAAAGGCGAGACGTGGTATCATTGGAGTCAGTGAACAGCAACGGACCCACCGACACGGACACTGGAACAGATTCGAATGGAGATGACTGGGACTCTGTGAAGAAACCACGGACTAAGAACACTTAACGTCCCTTTTTAAAGAGACTATTGGACTATGGTGACTGTGTATCAGTGGTTGACGGTATAATCCATTTATTGGCATCAAAACAATGAAGGGAGCTGGGATGAATACTATGTGGGGACTATGGGTGATGTTGTTCCTAGCCCTTGAAGCATCTGGAGAAGGAAACAACTGTACAAAGGGTTTGTGGTCAGCCTGGGAGGCCCATAACGAACCGAAACAGTACTTTGCGGATTGGACTGACGTTTCTGAACACTGTGTTGGGGCCCCACTGGACTGAAGTGTGTTCATAATGGCCAAGTTTGTGAGGTTAAGTTTAACAAGGGGTCGGAGATGCCGGTCCTTGAAAAAACTCCTGAGGTCTTGGTCCCATAAGTTAACTGGTGGATGGTCTCATTTTCATGAGACCAAAAGGGGGACTGTTGGAATCTAGGGGTTAAAACATTATGAAAGAAATGATTAATTAATAAGTTTATATTTACTGCATGGTTCAGGGAAAAAGAGGAATGTGATTAAGTGGCAATCACAGCATGGAGCAAAGTTGGCTGAGCAAAATGGTCTGCTCCCAAATACAGGGAGAGGAAATGCATAAAACGATTTAGGAGGAATGCTCAAACTGAGGAGGTGTTAAAGAGAACAGCAGAAATTGGCCAGACAGGGACAGAATGGTGATTAGAAATATCTGGGGATGAATTAATTTCTGATCCAATCAACAGGATAGTCAGGTTTGGAGGATTAAGATGGGAGTGCTACACCCCAGACATCTGCAAAACAGGAGATGACTTGTGATAACCCTTATGAAAGGAAGACAACTTTTGTTCTGTATGATAATGAAATCTAGCAAAGGAAGCCAACTTTTGTTCTGTATGATAAGGTTGATCTATATAAACTGAGCCAACTGGACAATAGGGGTCAGTCTTGGGGAATAGCTCACTGTGCAGGTGACCTATGAACTAACGACTGACCCAGAGCTCTGTTAAGTTTTATTCTTGTGCTGTGTAATAAATTGACTGTTAAACCGAATACCTTCTCCTATCACTTCATTCAAAGAACACGCTGGACTCAGACCACACATAGACTAAGTTAACAGTAAGGTAAAGCCAGAGTCTGACACAGCCCATTAAGCTGATCCATTTTCCCACTCAGCCCCTCTGCCTGGCCCTCTCCACATAACCTTTGATGCCCTGGCTAATCAAAAATCTGTTAATCTCTGTCTTAAATATACCCAATCGTTTGGCCTCCACAACTGCTTGTGGCAACAAATTCACCACCCTCTGGCCAAAGAAATTCCTCCTCATCTCTGTTCTGAGTGGCCACCCTTTAATCCTGAAGTGTCCTCTTGCTCTGGATTCTCCCACCATGGGAAACAGCTTTCTACATCTACTCTGTCCATGCCTTTCAACATTCAAAATGTTTCAGTGAGGGACCCCCCCCTCCCACCCCATTCTCCTAAATTCCAACAAGTGCAGACAAAGTACTGTCAAACATTCCTCATATAACCCTTTCATTCCCAGAATCATCCTTGTGAACTTCCTCTGAACCCTCTCCAACATGAGCATATCTGCTCGCAATAGTCCAAGTGAGGTCTCACCAATGCCTAATGTGAGCAAATGGAGAGAGGCATCAGAGTCATCATGGAAGAGTTGGCTGCCAGGGGCCAGCTTCTGTGCTGTATGCCTCTATGATTCTATTTTTGATTTCTAGCTTTTCCCAGTTTTGATGAAAGGCCTGAAACTTTAAAGTTGCTTCTCTCTCCACTCATACTGCCTGAATATTTCCAGTGTTTTCTGTTTTTATTTCAGACTTCCAGCATCAACTAGAAACTGATGTAAATACAACTCAGGCCATCATGTCAACTAACAGCCCAACTTCCAACTCCACTCTACCTCCCACTATCTTGGGAAAGTTGTCAACATATTGAAGGGCCCATCCCACTCCAATCATGCTCTATTCTCCCCACTTACACTGGACAGAAGGTCTTTATCTTTGGCTTGGCTTCGCGGACGAAGATTTATGGAGGGGGTAAATGTCCACGACAGCTGCAGGCTCAATTGTGGCTGACAAGTCCGATGCGGGACAGGCAGACACGGTTGCAGCGGTTGCAGGGGAAAATTGGTTGGTTGGGGCTGGGTGTTGGGTTTTTCCTCCTTTGTCTTTTGTCAGTGAGGCGGGCTCTGCGGTCTTCTTCGAAGGAGGTTGCTGCCCGCCGAACTGTGAGGCGCCAAGATGCACGGTTTGAGGCGATATCAGCCCACTGGTGGTGGTCAATGTGGCAGGCACCAAGAGATTTCTTTAGGTAGTCCTTGTACCTCTTCTTTGGTGCACCTCTGTCACGGTGGCCAGTGGAGAGCTCGCCATATAACACGATCTTGGGAAGGCGATGGTCCTCCATTCTGGAGACGTGACCCACCCAGCGCAGCTGGATCTTCAGCAGCGTGGACTCGATGCTGTCGGCCTCTGCCATCTCGAGTACTTCGATGTTAGGGATGAAGTCGCTCCAATGAATGTTGAGGATGGAGCGGAGACAACGCTGGTGGAAGCGTTCTAGGAGCCGTAGGTGATGCCGGTAGAGGACCCATGATTCGGAGCCGAACAGGAGTGTGGGTATGACAACGGCTCTGTACACGCTGATCTTTGTGAGGTTTTTCAGTTGGTTGTTTTTCCAGACTCTTTTGTGTAGTCTTCCAAAGGCGCTATTTGCCTTGGCGAGTCTGTTGTCTATCTCTTTGTCGATCCTTGCATCTGATGAAATGGTGTAGCCAAGATAGGTAAACTGGTTGACCGTTTTGAGTTTTGTGTGCCCGATGGAGATGTGGGGGAGCTGGTAGTCATGGTGGGGAGCTGGCTGATGGAGGACCTCCGTTTTCTTCAGGCTGACTTCCAGGCCAAACATTTTGGCAGTTTCCGCAAAACAGCCACTTGCTTGAAAACGCAAACTTCTTTTTATTAGACTCTTAAATGGCTCTCTCATCGATGATGCCCTTGCATTGTTTTTAAACTGTACTTTCCTCTAGACCTTGCATTTCTTGGCTTATTGCAACACTATTCCCAACACATTTGCTTGTTTACTTATTTCTTATTACACTGCATCAGCGTGTTGAGATAGCACGCAAAACAAAACTTTACTGTAAATCAGTACATATAGTAATAAACAATTAAATCTGCATCGTTTTGCTCATTCATGATGCTGCTTTGGGAAATGAATATACTAATAATTATAATTTCTTTAAAACAGAATCTGATATGTCAGTTCCAACAAGAAAAATGTTACTAATTTATCTTGTCTGATCCAGCACTGTGTTAAAGGGACTAGTAATCTGGCTCATGATGAGCCATTTGGCCTTTGTATTTACCTTTTCTTACATGCCCAGAAATGCCTGCTCCGATGTCTCCTTTCAGCCTGGAGGTAGCTGGAGCATTGCGGCGGCTTTCAGAAGGAATTGGTACTGGTGCCATGATGCCATACATACGCGTCAACCAATGGCCAACTTCGTTACCCATAATCCCCCATACAGCTGGAACCACTCTGCATTTCCTAGAATAGTTCCAGCTGCAAGGGGGATTATGGGTAGGGTAGACGGCAATTGCTCTGCCACATATTGAGCTACTGGTGTCAACAAGCAGCCCCGAAGGCTGAAGCAGCCAGGTGAGGTGCTGGAGGCTGGCCTGGCCCCCGCTGCCCTGATGGCCCCCACCAGCCACCCCTGCCCTGAGAGGATCATGGAAGGAGAGGGGTAAGTGAGATGGGTTGCAGGCTGACGATGTCACCATGATGTCATCAGCCTTCCCCTAGCCAGCCGCTTGCAGCGGCATTACATGCAATGCTAGATGGTGAAATGTAGCACTCTGCTGCTGACCCTTCCCCCGAGTCAGTGGCTTGGAGCTTAGCCAGGGCACATTCATGGAGTCAAGTCTCCCAATGTAAGAGCGGAGGATCTCCGCCCTTACACTCGGGTTTATTGACTGTACGAAAGGACCTATCGTAATGAAGTCTGCATTTAATTTAACTCATTATTTTCATGCAATGACATCCATTGTTGCCCTTAGAAAGTCAGCCTTGACCAAGTAACCGTCTCACTTTGAATCGGAAGGCTGTGGGCTTCAAACCTCACAGCTGCAATGCAATGGTGGAATCTAGGCTCCTTTCCAGTACAAAAGAACAAACATACTGTTTAGAACATAGAAGTCTTCACCCCACATTGTTATGCCAACCTAATAACCTACCCTAACAACTGCATCTAATTTCCTCACTGCACATAATCCATTTTTCACAGTTCCATGCATTTATCTAATTGTCTCTTAAAAGATCCTATAGTGTGGAAAAACTTACCTCTTACATCTTCCTCGTACCTACTCCCATGCACCTTACATCTATACCACTTCACATGAATTATTTCAGGAAACAAGCTGCTGACCATCCACACGATCAATGCTTCTCATCATCTTATACATCTCTATCAGGTCATATCTCAATCTCCATTGCTTCACGTTCACTCAATCTATCCCCATAAGGCACACACTTCAATCCAGGCAGCATCCTTGTAAATCTCCTCTGCACTCTCTCTAAAGCTTTCACATCTTTCCTTTAGTGAGGTGACCAGAAATTTGTGTTCCAAAGTGAGGTCTAACTAAGGACTTGTATAGCTGCAACATTACAACTCTTGAACTCGATCCCATGGATAATGAAGGCCAACACACCATGCTTAATACTATCAACCTATGCAATAGCTCTGAGTGTCCTGTGGACACAGACCCTAAGATCTCAGTTTTTTCACACTTCTCAGTATCCTCCTATTAACATTGTATTCTGCCTTCAAATTTAAGCTATCATAGAAACATAGAAAATTGGTTGTAGGAGTAGGCCATTTGGCCTTTCAAGCCTACACCGCCATTCATTTTGATCATGGCTGATCATCCACTCAGTACCCTGTTCCAGCTCTCTCTCCATACCCCCTGATCCCCCTAATCACAAGTACTAAATCTAATTCTCTCTTAAATATAGCTATGGAACCGGCCTCAATCACTTCCTGTGGTAGAGAATTCCATAAATTCACCACCCTCTGAGTGAAAAAATTCTTCCTCATCTCAGTCCTAAAGGACTTCCCCTTTATCCTTAAACTGTGACCCCTGGTTCCAGACTTGCTCAACATTGGGAACAATCCTCCTGCATCTAGTCTGTCAAATCTCTTAAGAATTTTGAACGTTTCTATTAAATCTCCTCTTAATCGTCTAAACTCCAGTGAGTACAAGCCCAGTCGTTCAAGCCTTTCTTCATATGCAAGTACCGCCATCCCTGGTATTAATCTAGTAAACCTTTTCTGCACTCTCTCCATGGCAATGATGTCCTTCCTCAGATAAGGAGACCAAAACTGAACACAATACTCCAGGTGAGGTCTCACCAAGGCCCTATACAACTGCATCAATACCTCTCTGCTCCTGAACTCGAATCCTCTTGTTATGAACGCCAATATACCATTCGCCTTTTTTACTGTTTGCTCCACCTGCCTGCCCACTTTTAATGACTGATGCACAGCAACACCCAGGTCTCTTTGCATCTCCCCTTTTCCTAATTGGATACCTTTAAGATAGTACTCAGCCCTCCCATTCTTTCCTCCAAAGTGGATAACCACACACTTATCCACATTATATTGCATCACCTAAATACTTCTTTTGTGATGTCCTTCAATCTCTCCGTTCAGATACAAAGGATCCCACAGCACTGTTTGAAGAAATGCAAGGAAGGAATCTTGGCCAATATCACAAAGAATGTTCTTCACTCAGAGTTGTGAACTTGTGGAATTCCCTGCCCCTGAATGTTGCTGTGACCTGCTCAGTAAATAGAGTTGAAAGAGAACTAAAGGGATCAAGGAGTATAGAGAGAAAGCATAGGGTACTGAAATTGTATGATCAGCCATGACCAGGTCGAATGTTGGAGCAGGCTCGAAATGCTGAATGGCCTTCTCCTGCTCCTAGTTTCCATGTTTTTATGCAACATTTATCCTTCAACTCAAGCCTCACTTCATGCATCTCACTTCAGTTTGTGGAAGCTTGCTCTGTGACAATTAACTGCTGCATTTCCCTTCAATACTTTAGCAACAGCACTTGACAAAAATACCTCATTAGCCATAATGTAATTGGGAATCCCTTAAGGTTTTGAAACTAAGACTGTAAAATGTTGTCTCAGACAGGCAGTGATTTCCAAGTGAAACACTGTGGACGCTGTAATTGTAGTAAACAAACCAAAATGCTGGAGGAACTCAGCTGATCTTTTCAGTATCTATAGGAGACAAAGATATATTGCTGATGTTTTGGGCCTGAGCCCTTCATGGAAAAATCAGAAAAAGGCAGAAGCAGGATATATCAGAAGGTCTCAGAATTCAAACCATGGGGGAGGAATCCAGGCCAACACAAGGTGTTAATTGGATATGATAACAGACTAGGTGAGAGTTTGTCATGTCTTTGCAAAAGGAGGCAGGGAAAGGAGAGACATTGGGGGAAGAAGGGGGTGAGGGGTTTAAACAAAAGCCAGAGAAGTCGATATTAATGCTATCTGGTTGGAGGTTGCCAAGTCAGAAGATGAAGTGTTCCTCCAATTTACTGGTGGTCTCAGTCTGGCAGTACATGAGACCATAGACAGATAGTCAGCAAGGGTATGGGATGGGGAAATTGAAATGGGTGGTGTTATGGGCCCAGTGGACCCCAAAACCCAGCAGCAATAGATATTCACTAAAATAAATGGTTAAGTTGCTTTTAATGATCTTTAAACATGAAATGGTTATGCTGCTTTTAATTATCTTTAAACGTGAAAACAGGATCAAATTTTAACTTAATCTTTCTTCTTTGGCTTGGCTTCGCGGACGAAGATTTATGGAGGGGGTAAAAGTCCACGTCAGCTGCAGGCTCGTTTGTGGCTGACAAGTCCGATGCGGGACAGGCAGACACAGTTGCAGCGGCTGCAGGGGAAAATTGGTTGGTTGGGGTTGGGTGTTGGGTTTTTCCTCCTTTGCCTTTTGTCAGTGAGGTGGGCTCTGCGGTCTTCTTCAAAGGAGGTTGCTGCCCGCCAAACTGTGAGGCGCCAAGATGCACGGTTTGAGGCGATATCAGCCCACTGGTGGTGGTCAATGTGGCAGGCACCAAGAGATTTCTTTAGCCAGTCCTTGTACCTTTTCTTTGGTGCACCTCTATCACGGTGGCCAGTGGAGAGCTCGCCATATAACACGATCTTGGGAAGGCGATGGTCCTCCATTCTGGAGACGTGACCCACCCAGCGCAGCTGGATCTTCAGCAGCGTGGACTCGATGCTGTCGACCTCTGCCATCTCGAGTACTTCGACGTTAGGGATGAAAACGCTCCAATAGATGTTGAGGATGGAGCGGAGACAACGCTGGTGGAAGCGTTCTAGGAGCCGTAGGTGATGCCGGTAGAGGACCCATGATTCGGAGCCGAACAGGAGTGTGGGTATGACAACGGCTCTGTATACGCTTATCTTTGTGAGGTTTTTCAGTTGGTTGTTTTTCCAGACTCTTTTGTGTAGTCTTCCAAAGGCGCTATTTGGCTTGGCGAGTCTGTTATCTATCTCATTGTCGATCCTTGCATCTGATGAAATGGTGCAGCCGAGTTAGGTAAACTGGTTGACCATTTTGAGTTTTGTGTGCCTGATGGAGATGTGGGGGGCTGGTAGTCATGGTGGGGAGCTGGCTGATGGAGGACCTCCGTTTTCTTCAGGCTGACTTCCAGGCCAAACACTTTGGCAGTTTCCGCAAAGCAGGACGTCAAGCGCTGAAGAGCTGGCTCTGAATGGGCAACTAAAGCGGCATCGTCTGCAAAGAGTAGTTCATGGACAAGTTTCTCTTGTGTCTTGGTGTGAGCTTGCAGGCGCCTCAGATTGAAGAGACTGCCATCCGTGCGGTACCGGATGTAAACAGCGTCTTCATTGTTGGGGTCTTTCATGGCTTGGTTCAGCATCATGCTGAAGAAGATTGAAAAGAGGGTTGGTGCGAGAACACAGCCTTGCTTCACGCCATTGTTAATGGAGAAGGGTTCAGAGAGCTCATTGCTGTATCTGACCCGACCTTGTTGGTTTTCGTGCAGTTGGATAATCATGTTGAGGAACTTTGGGGGACATCCGATGCGCTCTAGTATTTGCCAAAGCCCTTTCCTGCTCACGGTGTCGAAGGCTTTGGTGAGGTCAACAAAGGTGATGTAGAGTCCTTTGTTTTGTTCTCTGCACTTTTCTTGGAGCTGTCTGAGGGCAAAGACCATGTCAGTAGTTCCTCTGTTTGCGCGAAAGCCGCACTGTGATTCTGGGAGAATATTCTCGGCGACACTAGGTATTATTCTATTTAGTAGAATCCTATTTAACCTAACCCCCTTCTAATTCTAAGTGCATGTGTATGTAATGTGTGTATAAGTTCAGAAAAGTTATTTGATTCCCAGTCCAATTTCACTTCTCACTCCTCTAAGTTCATCAGTATCGGGCAATTTTTATACTGTGCACAGAATTTAACATTTATGAATTTCACCAGGCTTTGGAGCTTGAAAGGTAAATGGTTACCGCTCAGTAAGGTTCTTGTCGGTTTTCAAGAGTGATTTGTTGCTCATGGGACACCCACAATTGATTCCTTCTGATCAGGCACTTCAGTGCCTTACCAAAGAAACTTTCCCCATCAGGGTTTTCCAGATTACCACAGAGTTCCTTTTTGTTTCCCTTATTTCAAGTGAAACATTATGTAACCAGTCCTCTCCTCTTGTATGGACCACAAGGGCTTTGACCAGGCTGAACTAAGAACTCACAGCCCGTCTTCAAAATGGTGTTTTTCCCCACAAGCTTGCCAGCTTGTCCTGTTCCAGTCCCAGTTGCTGCTGCTGAACTGTAGAAATGAATTCTCTCTCAGAAAGCCACATGACCCTCTTAGAACAGCAAATTGCACTCAGACTGCAGTACCAGACCCAATCTTCTGTTCATCTGTTGCTTTCCAAAAGAATAATCCATTACTCCACAGCATGTCCAATTAACATCTACTTGTGAAGTTCTTATAGACATTCTTCAAAGTTTTTGCAAAGGCACTCAGAGACTGGACTGTCTGGCTTGAGCAGAGCTTGGGCATTTTAAATGAGATCTGTTTTAAAGTGTGTGACTGACACTAAAAAGCCTCATACAATTTATCTCCTTTAAAACATATCTGTATACCATATAAAATATAACAATCTGTCACAGTGGTCACTGGGGGATGCCCGCTATTCAGGTGGACAGAGCCGAGGTGCTCAACAAAGCGATCTCCCAGCCTCTCATATGTAGAGGAGACCACAGTGGGAGCTCCGGATGCAGTAGATGACCCCTTCAGATCCACAAGTGGAATGTTGTTTCCCTTGGAAGGACTGTTTGGGGGCTCTTTAACAGTGGTGAGGGAGGAGGGAATGATTCTTGTCACAAGAGGACTGATGTCAGTCCCAGCAGGCGATCTTGTCCACCAGTGATTGGCTCCCTTTCCTAAAACTGGAGGGATTCTTATCAAAACATTAGTGATTTTTATCCTTTCATGGTTGGTTTCTTTCCAAATAGGGGAGGAACTTGTCCCAATAGGAGAAAATCCTATCCCAACAGTGTTGCCTTTTCCAACAGAGAGAACAATCCAAGCAGCAGGGTTAGCACTGATCCCAGCATGGGTCCTGTCACAGCAGAAACCTATCTCCAGTCCAAGCAGCAGACATGGGTCCAATGCAGGTAAGAATGGTTCTTGTCGCAGAAGAAAGAATGCGCCTGTATCAACAGGTTGGCGCCATTCCCAACAGGGACTGGCTGCTTTCCAGGGTGGAGTGATTGTCATTGCAGGAGGATTTGGTTCCTGGCCAGCAGGAAGAGGTTGTTAAGGGCGGGCGGGCGGGGGGGTGTTGGCTCCTTTCCCAGCAGGGGGAGTGGTTCCCGCGTCCCGGGCGCTGCCCAGGCTCTCGGCTCAGGTTGCCCGGGAGGGGGAGCTACTGCGGTCGGGACCCAAGCACGCCGAAGCCCGGCGCGGCGCCCCCGCTCCAGCCTGAGCCGCCGCTTCACTTTCCCCCGGCGGTCGCTTGAGACGCGGAGCCAAGGGCGGGCGATGGCGAGCACCGCTTTCTCCAATGGGCACGTCGTGGGTCGGGACCTGAGCGGCGGCTCGGAGAAGGGCTGCAGCGTCCTGAGGAACGGCTGCACCCGGAGACCGCAGGTAAGGAGCCCAGGGCGCGCCGCCCCTGTCCCCCCGCGGGGCGTTTGCCTGTCAGTTCAACCCTTCATTGGAACATGTCACCTAAGTTGCTGCAAACACTAAATCACTTTCTCTTCTCGTTAAGTGTTTAGTTTGTCAGTGAGTTATTGATTTCTTTCCTGTTGAGCCGCCTCAGATTTTATTGGATTTCTGTAGTGAAAGGTCTATTGATTGGAAGGAATATAGTCTCCATTGATTCGAATGCAACCATTGATGAGTTTATAATAAGATAATTAATGCACCCCCCCCCCCCACCTCCACCTCGTTTCATTTCACTTGTTTAAAAGCAATCACAGTTCTGCATTTATTAAAATCCCTGTCAATGGCTTCTCTCTGGGAGGCAGTCTCACTTTGTGTGTGTCCCTCCTTCCATTCAAGTGTGTGATAGCTTTGCACTTGAACAATGGAGAATGATTGTTTGACAAGGAAGTTAAAAGTGAGGTTTTTTTTGAAAGGAAATGAACCTTGTCACAAATATTTGTTTCAGGAAGTTTGCTATTTTTGAAATTTTTGGAGTATGGGTGAGCATTTAAGCAAAAATATTTCATTGACCCGTGGATGAGTCAAATAATACAGGAACCTGTCAGCATGTGGAGGTCACTGAATTACACGTGTTTGTGAAAGTGATTGGGAAGCTGAAGTTGCATAATAGGGTGGCAGGGTTGTAGTTTCCATACTCCAAAGTCAGACTGATGTTGGTGTGATAATAAACCGTAAGTGGGAGAAGCTGAACAATTGGAGCCAAGTATTTGTCCTGTATGACATTTATTTGTATTAAGAACTAAATTCAAGCCTATTTCATTAATAATTTGCACTCAGCTGCTGTTCGTCAATTATAAATACCAATCTAACCAAAAGCAGAAATGGAGAAAGGATGGGAAGGGGAAGATTTGGATCGAGGGGCAACTGTTCAGGCTCTGTTATCCACGGTGAAATAAAAAGGGATAGGATATTACAGGATTAATGAGGATTTGCCTTGTGTTTCTCAGCATTTTAAAGAGATTGATAAGATTAAGAAATAACTTTTCACAAGTATGCTAACTTGTAAGTTTAAGAATTAGTTCGTTCTGAAGATGATTTTATTGTAATGTAATCGTTGTCGTGGCTGTCCCTCATAGTCGAGGACGATGGCCTTCATTCAGTTGATCCACAGAGCAAAGACGCCTGTGCATGTATTTGTTTAATGTGTACTTGATGTGGCACTCCAAAAAGCTCACGATATTTAACAAATCAACCAACTAGTTCCAATGGCATGAAAACAAGGACCAGCCGTCGTCATCTGCCTTCACAGCAGTTGAGTTCAGGGTAACTTCATTCACCTGTTCCGTTATTGAGGACTTGGTTGGATTGTTCTTTGTCAGGGACCTTACCACCATGGGTGACCCTACCAGGGATATAGCTCCAGATAGCATCACTCTCGGAATCACAGGACCACCCAAGCTTCTCCACCACAACAAGGTGACAATCCACAGAGAAGAGTAATGTTTTAAAACAGGTGTAATAATACATGAAATTGCTTTTAATCTGTTGTAAGACAGAAAAAGATCTGCCAGCAGCAGAAACGGACCGAGAAAGAGAAGCAAAAGAGTACGTTCAGAGTCACTGAGTATCTATGGATTCGCATCCAATGCTCCTACAGACTTTGCCACCACGCAGACTTCAGTCCAAACCATTGGCAACCTGAGCTCCTCTGCTTCTATTTCGCAAGCAGGACTGGGTTCATCCCATTTTCTGGTGACTTGAGCCAGTCCTCTGCTTCTCCGGAGTCTGTAGCCCCTTGAGGCCACTGCTGAGCTCGTGCACTGCCATCTGGGACCCAGATCTTGCCATCGCAGAATTTTAAAATAAACCATCATTGGTCAATTTAACAGGCCATTTAAAGCCTGTACAGAGCAGTCGGTAGTTGGACTGGGAGGTAGAGCCCTGCGCAGGAGCGGTGTGTTTCCTCTCTCCAGCAACACGATTGCAATTTCAGCACAGCATTGCCTCTGTTTTTTTTGCCTTGTGTTCAGCTGGGAAGCTTTCTCTCTCAAAAACCACACGCATCTAGCTCAAGAATAATTTGAGATTCCATGTCCGTAAATTTCATGCTGGCAAAAGATGTTGATGAAAGTCTCTGGATGAAAATTGGCCATCATCTCACAAATGCAAAAACATTCTCAAAAGGGTGAAAGGCCTACTCTTGCTCCAATCTTCCTACAAGGCCAGAGTTGGGGAATTAATAATGTGGGGAAGGATAGAAGGCTAGAGGATTTGTTTGAGTGGTGAGAAAATAAAGGGGATTGATGGAGGAGAATTTTAAATTGATTGTTTTTGAGGATGACAGTGACTATGGAGAAATGAATTTCAATATTTCAACCCATGTAATTCAGCTCAAAGCTGTATGTATCGGGGTGAGAGGGTGGGATAACAGAGTAGAATCTATACAAATTTTTACCACATCTATAATGACCTATACCAACATAAAGCACTTGCATCTTGCAATGAAGCAACCTAAAACCTCTCAAAACGCTTCACACAAGCATTATCAATACCGTTGCCATAGCTGATACTGAACAATATTGGTGATATCAAGATGGGTTAGGTCCAAGATATGGAATTTGAGGAATATCCTGAGGTGAGATTTAGGAAGAAATTTTTGGAGCTCCAGAACCAAAGTAGACAAAACAACAGCCATTAAGAGCAGAGCAAGTAAAAATGAAATCCAGAATTTGATGAGCAGAGAGAAATTAGAGAGTTATAGGAGTGGGAGAGACTCTCAAGAAGATGAAAGAAGTTCAAGATACAGATTGCAGTCACACAATACTGGTAATGGACGGGGAGAATATTGAGTCTAATGTGTGTATACAAATTGAGCAGCTCTCTGCTTATTGTAGAGGACACTTGAGTCTTGTGCCTGCACTCCAAGGGTATGTCTTGTACTTTGCTCGAGATGTTAGGTTTGTAGATGTTGGAGAAATATTTTTCCTGGTTAGTGGGGAGGCAGTTGAGATAAATTGCTCAGTGTGGAATACATAAGTAGCCTCTGAACCTCCCTTGCAATCCAGTGATACCCTGGACCCATTCTTCACTTTAGGGTGACAACTCCTGTGTTAGTGCGAGAGTATACAATCATGATCGAGGTCAATTCACCTGATTTTATTCTAAGCTGTTCACACAAAGCTTTACTTCAGTGTATTTTCCAATTTAAAAAAAATACATTTGAAAATGAAATACTGAAGATAAAAGTCCTTAGGTTTTGGATATTTCCATTATAGGGAGAAGCTTCTTACTATCCACCATATCTTTGCCTCTCATAATTTTGTAAAACTCGATTAAAGTCTCCATCCACCTCCTCTGCTCATAAGAAAATAAGAAGATCCAGTCTCTACTTGTAAGTGCCCAAGAAGAGTGCAGTAACCTACCTTAATGACTATCAACCAGTGGCACTTACATCAACAGTGATGAAGTGATTTGAAAGGCTGGTGTTGAAGCATATCAGCTCCTGACTGAGTGGTGATATGCATCTATTCCAGTTCGCCTAACGTAGCAACAATGGATGATATCTTACTGGCACAAAGCCCTGGAACACCAGGACAGCAAAGATACATATATGAGGATGACTTATAGTTCAGCATTAAACACCACCATCTCCTCAAAGCTGATCAGCAAACTCCAAGACCAACTCCAGTGAGAATTGGTAAGAACATCTCCTCCACAATCTCCATCAATACCGGAGCACCACAGGGCTGTGTTCTTAGCCCCCTGTTCTACTCACGTTACACTTACAACAATGTGGCTTGGTACAACAGTAACACCATCTACAAATTTTCCGATAATCCCATGGTAGTGGGTTGCATAAAGAAAGGCGATGAATCAGCATACAAGAGGGAGATGATTGAATACTTGGCACCAACAATACCCTTGCACTCTGTCACCAAAACCAAGGAGCTGTTTGTTGACTTTAGGAAGGGAATACCAGAGGTATACGATCCAGCGTTCATTAGGGGAATCAGAGGTGGAGAGGGTGAGCAAACTTAAGTTCTTGGGAGTCACTATCTCTGAGTATATTTCCTGGACGCATCAGTCACATCAGTGCCTCTAGTTTCTCAGGAGTTTGCAGAGGTTTGGTATAATATCAGAAACCCTGCCAATTTTCTATAGATGTGTGATGGAAAGAGTACTGACTTCCTGCATCATGGTGTGGTATGGGTAAACTAATACAAAACACTGGCGTCAGAGAGCAGCAGCAATCATCATGGATCCACTCCACCCAGCACATGCTCTGTTCTCACTGCTGCCATCAGGAAACGGATTTAGTTGCCATGAGACTCACCTCCAGATTCAGGAACAGCTGCTACCCCTCCACCATAAGACTCCTCAACAACAAATTCAATCAAGGACTCATTTAAGGACTCTTTGTTGTGCACTTTATTGTGCAATAGAGAGAATTTTAAAAAAATCAGTCTGTTTATTTATATTCGTTACCTGTTTACAGTTCTTTATTTGTTTATATGTGTTCATTGTGTACAGTTATTTTTTGGACTACCAATAAGTGATGATTCTGCCTTGCCTGCAGAAAAAGAATCTCAAGGTTGTATGTGATGTCATGTATGTACTCTTGTCAATAAATCTGAAATCTGAAAATGCTCCTCCTCAGGCGACATCCTGGTAAAATTCTTCACCCTGTTCTGTTTAACTTCTTGGAGTGTGGAACTAAAATTGAACACCATACTTCCAACTTTGGCTTAACAAAGGTTTTCTGAAGTTGATCTCCATGCTCCTACCTTGCATGTCCTGACAAATGAAGGCCAGCATCCTTTCAAGTCGTCCTTATTTTTCTCATCAATATGTACCTATATGCAATAAATACAATATCATTGTATTTATAAGCTTGGTAAGAACATGCAAACCCCATGCAACAGCAGCAGAGATTATGAATGAACCTGCGTTATTGGGGCTATAAGGCAGCTTGCTAATTGCTAAGCCATTTCAGCATCTCTGTTGTGTTTTTACCGACAAAGCATGCCTGTCGGAAGTGATACAGATTCTAATCTCAAAAATAACTTTCAAAGGATAATGATTCTTTAGGTTTGCAGATTCTCACTGCCATATATTTCCACAGGGTTGCCAATGTTAATAGCCTTGTACCAAATTACAGAGAATCAAAGTTACAACAGATTGGGCTGTGATATTTATATTCTAACAATGCCATTCGCTGTTTCCATATTTTCTCTGCTGCCTCTCTCATGCAATATTGGGATCACCTTCACCTATTCCATAAGACCAGCATTTCAACACCTTCCAAGTTTTCTGTGCAGGAAATGTTCCTTCTAAATTTTAAAATGTATATTTTTTAGATCTTCATTTCGGACTTAAACAAAAATGCTGGAGAAACTCAACTAGTCACAGAGCATCCAAAGGAAGAAAACAGCAATCAGAGTTTCAGGCCTGAGCCTCAGGAAGTGCTCAGGCCCAAAATATCAACTGCCTTTTACTTCCTATGGATGCTGCATGACCTGGTGAGTTTCTCCAGCACTGCACTGGACCTCTGCATCTGCAACTATTCTTGTTTAACTTCATTCTGAACTTGCCTCCTAAAAAATTGGTTTCTCTGCATGTTCTCCATAAAATATTTGTAATTTTTAGATGTTCTCCTTTCCAGGAGAAAGCATCTGACCAGGTCAATGGTTTCTGGTGGTGCTTCTTCTGAGTTCAGTTTTCTGCACTGTCTACAATGCTTTTTGATGTCTCTTGGTTGTATGGACACACATGGTACTCCAAATCTGCTCTAAATATTTTTTTTGGAGTTTCCATTGTGAGAGTCTTGGGGATTGGGTGGCACCTGATGCAGCTAGTAGAGCTGCTATCTTAGAGCTGCACTGAACTGGGCTCACTCCTGACTTCTGCTGCTGTCCACATGGGAGTTTGTTAAGTTCTCCAGGTCTGTGTGGGTTTCTTCTGGGTGCTCTGATTTCCCTCATTTGTCAATGACATGCAGGTTGACAGGATAATTGGCCACTATAAATTGTCCATGTTGCATAGAGTAGTTATGGTATCTGGAAGTGGGGAGTAAAGCAAATGTAAAGAGAATTAAATGGTGTTACAAGTCTAAAGGTCCCCAAAACCCAGCAGCCATAGATATTCACCAAGACAAATGGTTACTTAAACAAAAGTTGCTTTTAATTATCTTTAAACATGAAAATAGAATCAAACCTTAACTTATCACTAACTTACTTAACCTGACTTAACCCCCTTCTAATTCTAAGCGCACGTGTATGTAATGTGTGTGTGTGTAAGTTCAGAAAAGTTCTTTGGTTCACAGTCCAATCTCACTTTTCATTCCTCCAAATTCACTGGTTGCAGGCAATTCTTATACTGTGCACAGAATTTAACATGTATAAAGTTCACCAGGCTTTGGTGCTCAAAAGGTAAATGGTTACCGCTCAGGAAAGTTCTTGTCTGTTTTCAGAGAGAGATTTGTTGTTCCAGGACATCCACAACTGATGTACTTCCATCAGTCACTTCAATGTCTTGCTGACGAAACTTGCCCTGTCAGGGTTCTCCAGATGATAACCTCTTTATTTCAGGTCACCACAGAGTTCCTTTTTTATTTATCCTATTCAAAGTGAAACATTAGACAGCCAGTCCTCTCCTCTTGCATGAACCACAAGCGCTGTGACTAGGCCATCTTCCAAAATGGGGCTTCTTGCCAGCTTGTCCTGTTTCAGTTCCTGCTGCTCTTGCTGGCTGAAACACTGCAAGTGAACTCTGCTCCTC
Source organism: Narcine bancroftii (assembly GCF_036971445.1). Taxonomy (NCBI): domain Eukaryota; kingdom Metazoa; phylum Chordata; class Chondrichthyes; order Torpediniformes; family Narcinidae; genus Narcine; species Narcine bancroftii. The sequence goes on along the minus strand of NC_091472.1, from coordinate 85,545,039 downwards.
TCTCTCTCTCTCTCTCTCTCTCTCTCTCTCTCACATACACACACACCCTGAGAGAAAGCCTGTTTGACTCTGCTTGCAAAACCACATGATTCTGTTACAACAGCAAGCTCTCCTTCCAGACAATAGCAGTGCCAGCATTCTTTTTCATCTGTTGCCTTTGGTAAACAACAATCCATTAGTGAAGTCTCTTGAGCACTCTTCAAAGCTTTTGCAAAAAGGTGTGAGAAGCTACTATACCTAGCATTAGCAGAGCTCCAGTATTTCAAATAAGAACTATTTTAAAGTGTTTGTATGTAACCTACTCTAACAAACCTGCCCCAATTTATCTCCCAAAAACATTTCTATTTTCTCTATATACTCTGTCACAATGGGATTACTGCAAATGAATGCTTGTTGGTCAGCACAGGCCTTGGTCAACTCAATGGCCTGTCCTGACCAGCAAGCCTGTTCTGACCATCAATTATACAGACAGACTAAAATGGGGGAAGTTGTAGGCTGATACATAATGAGCTAAAATCATGAAGAAAATAAGAATAAATAAACACTGTTCTTGTTGATGAATGATTTGAGAACAAGAGCGAAGGTAATTGGCAAATGAAACAGAATCCTTTAATGTAGAGTAGTTTGGGACTAGAATGCAGTGCTATTGGTAGATTGAGTTGTAGCGTTGAAAAGAGTTCAATATAATTATCTGAGAGGAATGAATTTGCAGGGCTGGGGAAAAGGTGGAGTGGGTAGGACTAAATGGACAGTGCATTGGATAGAATGGTCTCCTTCCATGCAGTACTATCCTTTGATTCTGACTTGCATCTTGAAGGAAAAAAAGATCTGTTCATTCAATGATGCAATGCTTTACAATGCCAGTGTTATGGGTTCGATTCCAACACTGTCTGGAAGGAGTTTGTACGTTATCACCATGACCATGTTGTTTTCCTCTGAGTGATCTGGTTTCCTTCTGCCCTCCGAAAAAGTAGTTTGTTACTTGGTGTATTTTGGTGCCACAAGCTCATGGACCGGAAGGCCCAGTTGCTGTGTTTTATGTCTAAAATTTTTTTTAAAATTTGTTCTACATCTCAGTACATTCAAAAAAACAATTATTCTATTTTAACATTCTTAAAGCATTTACAATAATTTTTTTTTATGTCCATACCTACATGATGCCATTTGGATGAAAAAATTTAGTTTTGCTCCCTGATTTAGTCCCCTCTATTTTCTTATATTCCAAGGAATAAATGGTCCCTGGAGCCACTAACCACCCCCACTTTAGCTACATGGACCATACCACATTTTTATCAATCAGGTCTAATCAGTCTGACCGATAAAACTTCGATGTGTGATCTGATAACCAAACTGCAAGTTAACACCCTCCTGGAATTATATAAAGTGCATATGCCATCCTATTGTTCTCACTCCCCCAACCTTCCACTCTACTCTTTATTTCCCAGTAAAGCAGTGTGTTTGTGTTTTAAGTTAAACAAGAAAGTCCATAGATACTGTGATTGTAGTTTAATACACAAAAGTGTGAGAGAAATTTAGCAGGTCACACAGCATTCAGGCCTTTGTTCTTCGTCAAGATATGAACAAAGAGCAGACAAGCACCTGAATAAAAAATGTGGAGGGAAGAAGGGGCAGGGGGAGGAGCACAGGCCAACAGGCAAGAAGTCATAGGTGGATATTGTGGGGGGGAGGGGGGATGGCAGCAGAACAAAATAAAGCTGAGAAGAGATAGGGGAAGGAGATAGCTTTCTGAATGGTCAGGGAAGAGGGTGGGTGGGGAGCTGGAGGTAAGGAGACAGAGGGATTGGGAAAGCGAGATGGGAAGTTGATAATAATACCATTTGGTCAGTTAGATGTTGTTCCTCCAATTTGCGGGTGGCCACAGTTTGACGGTTCATTAGGCCATGGACTGTTATGTCAGTGTGGACAAAAGAATGAGGAAATGCTAAGGTGTAATGAGATAATACAAAGTGCTTTTCAAAACATAACTGTAAATGCCTTTAGCTGGGGCTGTGGCAAAGCAGATTTGTTTAAAGGGAGACTTTTGAGAGTTTCAGTATTTTGATGCAGTCGATGTCCTGAGGGATGCTAGCATTAGATCATACGAAGAAGTAAAACACAAAAATCTGTAGACACGGTGATTGAAGTAAAAACACACAATGCTGAGGAAACTCAGCAGGTCAAACAATGTCTTTTATATAGGAAATGTAAAAATACATAACCAATGTTTCAGGCTGGAGTTTGATTTGAGAATGCTGGTCTTTAAAAAAAAATGTTACTATACCATTCCTTTGCAGAATAAAATTACTCTTTGAACATTTATTGTACAGTTTCCTCTATTCCACCCACCACCTTCAGTAGATGGGGAAAGAAAATATTGTTTTCTGGTGTTATTTTGCGAGTTGCTAAAAGGTGGTGACAGCTACAGCTTGCACTGATCACAAGAATCAGGAAATGTTTGTGTAATGTTCAGCAGTGTGAAACTGAGGAGACTGCCCAAAGTTGACTTCAGCAACAGGAAATCATCAATTGCCTTGGAGCAGGTTGAGAGAGGGATTGCAATCTACACTTGTTCACAGAGGTATATGTTAATATTAAATGCTTCTGGAAACTGTGGGGTTTGAAGAATTATCTGAACTGGTGATATGCCATAGACATGGACCAGACAAGTGTTATACTAATACTGGGCTTTTATTAACAGACTATAACCACCTCCTTTGAAGAAGACCGCAGAGCCCACCTCACTGACAAAAGGCAAAGGAGGAAAAACCCAACACCCAACCCCAACCAACCATTTTTCCCCTGCAGCCGCTGCAACCGTGTCTGCCTGTCCCGCATCGGACTTGTCAGCCACAAACGAGCCTGCAGCTGACGTGGACTTTTTACCCCCTCCATAAATCTTCGTCCGCGAAGCCAAGCCAAAGAAAAGATAACCACCACTAAACTGGCCAGTGAGAAAGCATCTCCATCTCCATACCAGTAGGGTGGAATATCTCTACAGCCATAGCCAATTGCAAGCAGTCAGTATAATATGCCTCCCCCCTCCCCCCACCCCCCCCCCCCCCCGTTACATCATCACATTCATCCCACCTCTCCCAAAATTGATCGATTTTAATAAAATACAATAATGGTAAAAGCAGAAGCAAAAAAAAAATTACGGAAGATGAAGGGTTACAAACAGAATTATTGAGAATACATAGCAAAAAAAAACAAGCTGCGAGCCTGAGGTAATACAGGGTGGCTCCACTCACCGTAATCATAGCTAAGATTAGAAATGGTCATGACAGAACCTCTGTGTGGGCAGTGGCAGGCTGTATACCAGGCGAGGCTAGATCCCTAAGGGAAACTGTGTCCTTTTTTCCATCAGGAAAAATAACATGAGCATACTGCGGATTAGCATGAAGCAGTTGAAGGTGCTCTACAAGTGGGTCAGCTTTGCTGGGTCTAACATGTTTTATTAATAAAACTTCTCTTTTTTTTAAAATTTTTTTATTTTTCACACCATAAATCACGTTAGCCATGATATACACTTTTTCTTTTTCACACATATACAGTGACTTTTTCTCCCTCCTCCCAAGCCACCCCCCCACCCCCCCCCCTCATCCATTTTAGGTATACAATCTAGGTTGCATTAAGCCAGTCAGACAATGTTGTCATTCAACAAAAATACACCAGAAATTCTACTGAGTCCATTCTTTTCATTTCTTCTCCTTCCATCAACTTAGGTAATGTTTGTTCCCGGTAGGTTTTCGCTATTGTATTTAATGTAAGGCTCCCATACTTGTTCGAATATTTCAGTATTATTTCTTAAACTATATGTTATTTTTTCTAATGGAATACATTTATTCATTTCTATATACCATTGTTGTATTTTCAAATTATCTTCCAATTTCCAGGTTGACATAATACATTTTTTTGCTACGGCTAGGGCTATCTTAACAAATCTTTTTTGTGCATCTTCCAAGTCAATTCCAAATTCTTTATTTTTTATGTTACTTAGGAGAAAGATCTCTGGATTTTTTGGTATATTGTTTTCTGTTATTTTATTTAATATCTGATTGAGATCATCCCAAAATTTTTCTACTCTCTCACATGTCCAGATTGCATGAATTGTTGTTCCCCTTTCTTTTTTACATCGAAAACATCTATCAGATACTGTTGGGTCCCATTTATTTAACTTTTGCGGTGTAATGTATAGTCTGTGTAACCAATTATATTGTATCATACGCAGCCTCGTATTTATTGTATTTCTCATCGTTCCAGAACATAATTTCTCCCATGTTTCCTTTTTTATCTTTATATTTAAATTTTGTTCCCATTTTTGTTTAGTTTTACCATTTGTTTCCTCATTCTCCTTTTCTTGCAGTTTAATATACATATTTGTTATAAATCTTTTGATTAACATTGTATCTGTAATCACATATTCAAGGTTATTAATAAAACTTCTCCGGGGTTAGAGAGCCATGTCGGCAAGGTTGATCCAGGTTTCGATTTTCTAGGGAAAACAAAAAGACGTTGGTGAGGAGTCTCATTGGGAACTGGACAAAGCCGTATACGATAGAGTTCAATGCTTCTGGCAGCACCTCTTGCCAGCGGCTGGTGGGGAGACCTTTCGATTTTAGCACTAGAGTGATACTTGACAGATTTCCAGAAAATCTAGTGACCCCTGGGTGACATAATTCATCATGAAGGTATTTCAAAGGGTCTAGCTGCAGACTTACACAGGTCATGTGAGAAAGCGCGTCCGGAGGGTCATTGAATTTTCCTGGGCGAGTATATCATAATTATAAGTAGTAAGCTCAATTCGCCAACGCATGATCTTATCATTTTTAATCTTCCTCCTCAATTTAATGTTGAACATGTAGGCAACAGAATTTTGATCAGTCAGCAGTGAATTTCCTTCCAGCTAAATACTGTCCCCAATAACAAATGGATTCTACAGTAGCTCGTGTTTCCTTTATGATAGAGGATTGCCTGAACTCTGGCCCGTATAATGTCCGAGAGAAAAAGGCTACCAGTCTGCCAGCAAAGGCCCAATCTGATGCATCAGATTGCACTTGGAATGGTAAATCCTCATCAATAGCTGACATTGTTGCCTTGGCTATATCCTGTTTGATGTTTTCAAAAGCACGGAGGGCTTCTTCAGACAGGTGAAAACTAGAAGCTTTAAACAGTGGCTGTGCTTTATCTGCGTAGTTGGGCACCCAATGAGCATAATAGGAGAAAATCCATAGGCAACGCTTGAGGGACTTTTGTGTCGCAGTTGGGGGTCTCTCTCTGGGTCAGGGCTGATCTCTCCTTACTCACTACGTAGCCTCGTATGGCCAGACATTTAGTGTGGTATACACACTTGTTGTAGTTAAGGGTTAAGTGCAGATGCTTGGCCACCTGGAGAAAATTTTGTAAGTTCCGATCGTGATCATTTAAGTCCTTGCCACATATAATGACATTGTCCAGATAAGGGTAGATGGCTGGCAAGTTATGAGCATCTACTAGCTTATCCATCTCCCTTTGGGAAAACAGATACACCATTGGTTGGTAACTCCAAAAGAGATTCTTTTAAAATGGAAAAAGTTTGCCATCTGCCTCAAAAGCAGTAAACTGCCTTTCATCTTTGTGAATAGGCACCTGATGATAAGCTGATTTCAGATCAATTGTGGAATATATTTTGTATTGTGCAAACTGGTTTACCATGTCTGAAATACGAGGCAGGGGATAAGCATCTAGTTGCGTAAGCCTGTTCATAATTTGGTTGTATTCCACGAACATTCTAGGTTTTGCACCATTTTTGACGACTACAACGTGTGCATGCCAGGACTTGTACAGGGTTCGATGATATTTTTTTTCTTTTAATAAACGTCTAACCTCGTTCTTAATAAAGAATCTGTTCTCTGCTAGAGTGCCTACTCTTTGTATAGCTATAGGCTTACAATCCGGGGTTAGATTTATAAAAAGACGTGGAGGTTTAATCTTTAGAGTTGATAACCCACAGACAGCTTCTTGGGGTACCATGATCGATGGTAATGGACTGTTAAATGCCAATATGATACTTTTCATTTGGCATTGGAAATCTAATCCTAAAAGCATCAGAGTGCACAGACCAGGGAGCATGGGCAATTTTAAATCTGTCTATTCATTTCCATGTACCTTCAGGGTTATTTTACAGCAACTTGTAATGTCTCGTTTTAGTCCAGAACAAGCCATAGAAATTTTGCACTTAGACGGATACCAGGTAAGATTCAGGGCGCTAGCAGTCATAGGATGAATATAGCTGTCCGCACTGCCCGAATCGAACAAACAGTCAATAGGCTCCCCGTTTACCTCCACCTTCATCGTGGAATGCTTCAGGTCGTGGGGTCCATCTTGATTAATCGTCATGGATGCTAGAGTAGGGTCTCCCTGCAGCGGTGATCTGTTGGAGTTCACCATGTCGCTGGCAGTTCCACTTATGATTTCAGAAGTAGTAGAGAGAGATCAGCTAGATGAATCATTGCCTCTCCAGGTCAACATAGCAGTGTTGCAGCGGAGCCTCTGCTTATTAGTAGCACTTGAGTGCTTCTTCTTTTTCTTACTCTTCAATTCACAGTGTAAGCTAGGCGAGGACTCTCGCGAATGGCAGGCTCTGGCCCAGTGCTCTTGCTTTTTGCAGTTGGCACAATTGGCTTGTCGTGCGGGGCACTGAGCAGCACCAAAACGCAGAAGTAGCATCTTCTGTAGCGGCTTTTATGCTGCGATTTAGTGGCACTCAGCAGTGGATCATTGCTGCGACCAGGCCTTGGAGGGGTGCCACTTCAGCACCTGTCTTTCTCAAGGGCTTTAGCGCTTTGAAGTGGAGACTTAAGGATCTTCGCATGTGGTAGAACAGCATTAAAGGTCAGGCCTGGGGTCTCCAGTGAACATTGCCTGATGTACCCTGACTCCAATCCGGTTATAAATGCATCCAGCATCAAAGATTATCGGTGGGCTTTGGCCTTGATGGCAGGCAAGCACAGGCTCTGGATAGCCCTTTTAGTGCGAGCGCGAAAGCATCTTTGGTCTCTCCAGCTTGTTGTCTTCGAGTGTGAAGCTGATGTTGTGCAAACAAAGTGTTTTGTGGCCTATAATAGGTTCTGAGGAGATTCAGTGCATTCTGGTAGACAGCTGTCTCCCTAACCATGGAGTAGGGTACTTCTCCGAGGAGAGCCACAAGATGGTCCATTTTCACTGCGTCTTGCACAACATTGTTCACTCACACGTATGCTTCAAACACTGGAGCCAGTGGTAAAAAATTTCTCCAGCTCTGTTGGCATCTTGATCTATCTCGAGTCTTCCAGGTTTCAGGGAAGTATCCATGATTAAGAATCTGTTAATAAAATTGTTGCCATAGACATGGACTAGACAAGTGTTATACTAATACAGGGCTTTTATTAACAGATTATAACCACCACTGAACTAGCCAGTGGAAAAGTACCTCCATCTTTTATAGAAGTAGGGTGGAGTATCTCTACAGCCATAGACAATAGCAAGCAGTCAGTATAATACACCCCCCCCCCCCCTCCATTACAGCATCATCACTAGATCCCAGGTTGTTGAGATTACTTTGATCTATGGAATGTTGATGGCATCTTCTCCACACTGTGCATTTGCAGAACACATTCTGACTTTTGAAATGTAGGATAAGTTTAGCATTTGATTTTATTTTCAATTTTTACTACTGATTTTTTTTAAAAAGGGGGAAACACCCCAACTTGAAATGTATTGTTCTGAGCCCAGAGTACCCATAAACCCAGAAGCAATAGATATTCACCAAGACAAATGGTTAAACAAAAGTTGCTTTTAATTATCTTTAAACATGAAAACAAAATCACACTTTAACTTAACTTATTAACCTAACTTAACCCCCTCCTAATTCTAAGTGCATGTGTGTGTAATGTACGTATAAGTTCAGAAAAGTTCTTTGGTTCACAGTCCAATCTCACTTCTCATTCCTCCAAGTTCATTGGTTGCAGGCAATTCTTATACTGTGCACAGAATTTAACATGTATAAAGTTCACCAGGCTTTGGTGCTTGAAAGGTAAATGGTTACCACTCAGGAAAGTTCTTGTGGGTTTTCAGAGAGAGATTTGTTATTCCAGGACATCCACAACTGATTCCTTTTTAATCAGCCACTCCAGTGTCTTGCTAACGAACCTTGCCCTCTTCAGGGTTCTCCAGATGATAACCTCTTTCTTTCAGGTCATCACAGAGTGCCTTTTTGTTTCCCTTATTCCAAGTGAAACATTAGACAGCTAGTCCTCTCCTCTTTCATGAACCACAAGGGCTTTGACCAGGCTGAACAAAGCACTTACAAACCCATCTTCCAAATGGGCTTTTCCAAATGTCCTGTTCTAGTACCAGCTGCTGTTACTAACTGTAACACTGTAGAAGTGATCTCTCTCTCTCTCTCTCTCTCCCAGAGGAAGCCGGTTTGACTCTGCTTGCAAAACCACATGACTCTTTTAGAACAACTTCAGACAATCTGCGGCTCCAAAAAGCTCTTTCATCTGTTGCCTTTTGTAAACAACAATCCATTAGTGAATTCTCCTGAGCACTCCCCAAAGCTCTTGCAAAAGCTGTGGAGCCAATATGTCTAGCATTAGCAGAACTCCAGTATTTCAAATAAAATCTGTTTTAAAGTGTTTGTATGTAACGTACTTTAGCAAACCTTTCCCAATTTATCTCCCAAAAATACTGTCACAGTATGTTTTCTTAATTTTATTGTTACACGAATAAATGGAATAAACTAGTCAATGGGCAACTTTGCACATCATTAACAATTTAGCTAAAATGGGGAAAAGGGGGGATGGTGGTGGTGAGGAAGCGGAAATGGGGTGTAAACAGGATATGAGATGGCCATGTTGAACTATATGACTGTAAATATTAATGGAATACATAACCAAATTAAATGAAAAAGGCTATTACATTTCCTAAAAATAGACATAGCATTTGTGCAAGAAACGCATCTAGCTGAAGTGGAACATAATAAATTAAGGAGAGTCTGTTTAGGGCACGTAGCGGCAGCATCATATAATTCAAAAGCCAGAGATGTAGCTATATTAATTAATAAAAATGTACCAATCAAAATCGAGGAGGAAATAATAGATCCAGCAGGGAGGTATGTAATGATAAAGTGTCAGATATATTCAGAATTTTGGAATTTGATCAATATATATGCACCTAATGAAAAGGATCAAAAGCTTATGCAAGATATTTTTTTAAAGATTGTAGATTTGCAGGGGAATATATTGATAGGGGATTTTAACCTTAATTTGGATCTAATGTTGGATAAAACTGGACAAAAGAATAGTAAAAAGAATAAAGTTGCCAAATATATGGTCAATGCAGGAAATGAAACTTATGGATATATGGAGGAGGCAACACCCAAGGGAGAAGGAATTATTCGAGTAGGCATAAAACATACTCAAGGATCGATATGTTTTTGTTGTCGGCCCATATTCAAGGGAGAGTTAGGAAAACTGAATATAAAGCTAGATTGCTATCTGATCATTCACCCCTATTATTAGCAATAGAACTGGAGGACATCCCACCAAGAACGTATTAAACTCCATGCATTTAAAAGACAGAAATTTAGAGAATTTATTGAGCGCCAAATTAAAATGTACTTTGAAATAAATACAGAATCAGTGAAAGACAAATTTATATTATGGGTTGCAATGAAAACCTTCATTAGAGGGCAGATAATAAGTTATGTAACTAAGATGAAAAAGGACTACAATCGGGAAATAGAATAGTTGGAAAGGGAGATAGTAAGTACTGAAAAAGAACTAGCAACAATGGACGATATAACAAAAAGAAGAGAATTGGCGGACAAAAAAATAAAATACGAAACATTACAAACATATAAGGTGGAGAAGAACATAATGAAAATAAAACAAAAGTATTATGAGCTAGGAGAAAAAAAACACACAAAATATTAGCCTGGCAACTTAAAACAAGCTGAAAGAACTGTATTGGCATCAAGGAAAAAGCACAAACAAATTACATATAATCCAATGGAGATTAATGAGAACTTTAAGGAATTTTATGAACAATTATACCAAACTGAGAACGAGGGGAAAGATGATAAAATTGAACTGCTGAAATTGCAAGAAGAGGAGCAAAACAAACTGATAAAACCATTTGAAATAGAAGTACAGGATATATTAAAAAAGCTGCGGAACAATAAAACGCCTGGAGAGGATGGATTCCCAATAGAATTCTATAAAACATTTAAGGAGTTATTAATTCCTCCTCTCCTGGAAGAAATGAACCAGATAGAAGAAACACAAAACTTGCCAAATTCATGTAAGACAGCAATAATTACAGTAATACCAAAGATGGGGAAGGATCCACTAACACCAGCATCATATAGACCAATATCTCTACTTAATTCAGATTATAAGATAATAGCTAAACTAATAGCAAACAGATTGGCCGACTGTGTACCAAAAATAGTAAAACAAGATCAAACTGGATTTATTAAGAAAAGACGAACAGCGGATAATGTCTATAAATTTATTAATCTAATTCATGCAGTTCAAGGAAATTAGAAGCTAACAGTAGGTGTAGCTTTAGACGCAGAAAAAGCCTTTGACAGGGTAAAATGGAATTATTTATTCAAAGTACTACAGAGGTTCAATCTACCAGAAAAATATATTAATTGGATTAAAACATTATATAATGGACCATTGGCGAAGGTAACAGTAAATGTATCGAACCAATTTAAATTAAGTAGGTCAACTAAGAACAGAAAATAAAATAAAAGGGATAAAAATAAAGGAGAAAGAGTATAAAATCAGTTTATTTGCAGTTGACATCATAGTATACTTAACAGAACCAGAAATATCAATAAAAGAACTACATAAGAAATTGAAGGAATATGGAGAAATATCAGGGTACAAGATCAACGGAAATAAAAGTGAAGTGATGCCAATGAGTAATGCAGATTATACAGAATTTAAAAAAGAATCACCATTTAAATGGCAAACACAAGCAATCCGATACCTAGGTATTAGGTTAGATAATAACTTAAGCCACCTGTACAGACTAAATTATCAGCCACTAATAAAGAAATTGCAGGAAGACTTAGAACATTGGAAAGAATTACCACTAATGTTGATAGGGAGGGTAAATTGCATTAAAATGAATGTCTTCCCAAGGACACAATATTTATTTCAATTGTTACCAATTCCCTTAACAGAGAAATTCTTTGATGAACTAAAGAGAATAATAAGGAAATTTTTATGGATAGTGGGGAAACCGAGGATAGCGTTAGATAAATTAACAGGGAGGTACAACGAAGGTAGTTTCCAGTTAACAAACTTTAAAAATTATTATAGAGCAGCACAATTAAGGTATTTATCAGATTTTTATCAGACAAGGCAAAAACCAGATTGGACTAAGATAGAGGTAGATAAAATAGGGGAGAAGGTATCGGAACATATACTTTATAACTGGGAATAAAAGCTGATACGATATAAAAGCTCACCAGTATTGCATCATTTACTCAATATATGGAAGAAGATTCACTTAGAAAGGAAAAAAACAAATTACCATCTACCAAAATTATTATTGATGCAAAATCAGCTAATCCCTTTTACATTAGATAACCTTTCCTTCAGAGAATGGGAGAGAAAAGGAATTAAAAAAATAGAAAATTATTTTTTGGGAAATAATTTATTAACATTTGAACAGTTGAAGTACAAATATGGAATAACTCATGGTACAATGTTTGCATACCATCAACTGAAAGCCTACTTAAAGGATAAATTGGGAAACAGACTGAGATTACCAGAAGGAAGCAGCTTTGAATATGTGATTACAGAAACAATGATAATAAAAAGATTTATAACGAACATGTACATCAAGCTGAAAGAGAAGGAAAATGATGAAATAAGCTATAAACCCAAACAAAAGTCAGAAAAAGATTTAAACAAAAAGATAAAAAATGAAACATGGGAAAAGTTGTACTCTGGAACTATGAAGAATATAATAAACACAAGGTTATGCATGATACAGTATAATTGGCTACACAGGTTATATATTACACCCCAAAAGTTAAAAAAATGGGATCCAACATTATCAGATAGATGTTTTCGCTGTAAGAAGGAAATGGGGACAACAATACATGCAATTTGGGCATGTGAGAAAATGAAAAAGTTTTGGGAAGATCTAAATCAGGTATTAAATAAAATCACAAAAAGCAACATACCAAAAAATCCAGAGATCTTTCTTCTAAGTAATACAAGAAGTAAAGAATTAGGCCTCAAACTGACTGAAGCGCAAAGAAGATTTATTATGATAGCCTTAGTTGTAGCAAAAAAATGAATAATGTCAACTTGGAAACCAGAAGAGAGCCTGAGAATACAACAAAGGTACATGGAAATGAATAAATGTATTCCATTGGAAAAAAATAACATATAATTTAAAAAATAAAGTCACATTATTTGAACAAATTTGGGAACCGTACATGGAACAAAACAGAGAGGGCTTGCCTCGGACCTTCATCCCCTAAAATGATAAAATGATAAGAAGACAAAATGACTTGATCCAGTGTATAAAAGTAGATGACACAATTTTCTTGTTTATTTTTATTGTGTGATGACATTGTTTAATGGTTTTATTGTATTGTATATGTTGAACATTTAATGGGTTTGGAGGGGGGGTGGGAAGGGGGGAGGGAAGGTGGGGGGGGGGAGAAAATGCCACTGTGTATATTTAAGAGGGAAATGTTTGTATGTATTTTGATTGATATGGTTCACAGTGTAAAAAATTTAAAAGAAAAACAATTTAGCTGTAGTTTATTACAGGAAATCCTCCATATTCAGTGGAATAGCAAGTGAGAATGAGAAACCACTTCATCTCTTCTTGGTAGTTTTCAGCTGAGGTAGAAAATCTTCTCTAAGAAGAAGCAAGTTCTTTTGGTGTAGCCAGTGTCGTCAAAAGTTCATGGGCTTCAATATAAAACATCCAAGGGTAGGTTAACATGGTTGACCGTTAGATCAGATGGCCAAAAGAAGAGCCTTAATGGAATTAAAGAGGGAAAGACGTTTAGGGGCTCTGCAGTTGAAGAGAGTGAGGAATAGTGGAACAATTAGATTTCAGATTTATTGTCAACAGTACATGCATGTCATCACATACAACCTTGAGATTATTTTTCCTGCAAGCGAGGTAGAATTACCACTTATTTGTAGTGGGAAAAAAACTATGTAAACAAAGAAATGTTAAGACAAACTGCAGAGAGGGAAAAAGAACAATAAGACTCCTTAAATGAGTCCCTGATTCATTTTATTGTGAGGAGTCTGGTGGAGGGGTAGCAGCTGTTCCTGAACCTGGTGATACGAGTCTTGTGGCACATATACATCTTTCCTGATGGTAGCAGCAAGAACAGAGAGTTTTCTGGGTGGTGTGGATCATTTATATGAAAAATTGTTTTAAATTGTATATCAGTGCTGAGTTACCACTATTTAAATAGTGGTAGGAAATACAAAAGTCTGCAGATGCTGTGATTGTAGTAAAATACAGAAATGCTAGAGGAACTCAGCAGGTCTCGCTGAAATTTAAGTTTTTAAATTTAGTAATACAACATGGTAATAGGCCATTTTGGCCCACAAATCTGTGCTGCCCAATTTACACACACCCCTGGTAAGTTGTGAATGCTGGGAGGAAACTGGAGCCTCCAGGAAAACCCACGTAAACACAGGGAAAGCGTACAATGTCCAGACAGTCGAGATTTGAACCCCAGTCCTAATTGCTGGTGCTGTAAAGGCGTTGCACTAACCGCTAAGCCAGCCTTTACCTCCTATGGATGTTGCAAGACCTGCTGAGTTCCTCTAGCATTTTCATTTTATTATTTAAATAGTAGTAGCCCAGTACATGGCTGGCGTAGCAGTTAGCGCAATGCCTTTACAGTGCCAGTGATCGGGACAAGACCTGGGTTTGAGTCCCGTGCTGTCTGTAAAGAGTTTGTATGTTCTCCCTGTGTCTGTGTAAGTTTTCTCCTGGAACTCTGGTTTCCTCCCACCCTTCACAAATGTACTGGAGTACATTTGGGTGTAATTTGGGTGGCACGGACTTGTAGGGCCGAATTGGCCCTAAATTATGTCTAATTTAATTTTTTTTTAACTTGGAAATGGTCACAAACCATTAGCAATTCTAAACAAGGTCCAGTGTCCAATTGTGAGTCTCAAATTTAAAAATGAGAATAACTTTAAAGCTATTGTGCAGAATCATTTGCTGATTGAATTCATGGAAAGACCCATTGAGTCAATTGTGTGGAGTGTATATTTAAAAGCTTATTAATATTATATTCCAAAAGAAACATCACTTCAGAACTTGTTGAACACCCACAAGCAAGTCCTTCGAAACCATTTCATCTTTGGATGTGCCCTCTATATTTTTGATTTTGAAACTAGCATAGAAGGTACCTTGTAAGCTAATTTGTGAATAAAATTCTGCAATGGTTTTTGTTTGGCTCGTTGGTGAATTGCATTGAGGCACAAAGCAGTACAACTGAAATGAAACTCTAGGCCAGCAAAGGGATAATTTGAAAAAAACAGGTTGCCACCAGGTCATCTCCAACAAAGATTCAATATTGGCACAGCAGGATACATGGCTTTGTTCTGCATGCATTGTACAATTTTGTGCTTTTTATTTCTCTTGCTTTTCACAACAACAACCTTGAGGGTATATTTGCCTTGCTGGTGAGATTTTTGGTTAGCTCAGCTATAATAGGAAAATTTAACAACCTGAGGGATTGAGCTTGCTTCTACTGCTCCAGTGAGTTGCAGGCGCCAAGGGAATTGAGGTATGTAGAGATCAGATGAGGAAGTGCAGTTGAGGTAAAAGATCTGCTATGTCCTTATTGAATGGTGAAGCAGGAATATGGAACTTCTCTTTTCTTGCCCTCATGGCCTGATACTAATTTAAATGTTCATGGTTGCTTTGACCCTTCTCTTTCTATCGATTTTAGTGTAGACTGTTCCAAGGTCCTTGATCCTGAACTGGAATGAATGATAACTAACTCATTTGTTTGCATTTGCAGCTGACCTCCAGTGTCCATCCCCTTCCCCCGCCCAAAATGGTATAACAGAGTTCAAAGTGAATGCACAGGATATAATGGGAGTGAGACTTGTTTTTGAGACCACCAATGAATATGTCCCCTTGGTGTTTAAAGAATTGAGGGAGAGGAAGCATTATCCCATCTTACTGTGCTTGTACATTGATTTTCATTAAAGTGCTTAAGTGGCGGCATACATCCTTGTGGCGAACTGGCTCCGCTTGTACCACCTCACCGGCGGGGCTGCCGCGAGAAAATGGAGCCATCGGGGGATGGCTCAGGCTCAGGCCGGGGCGCACACCTCGGGCGAGCGTGGTAACATCACCACTGATGTGGGGGCGGAGCTCATGCCACCCTTAAAGGGGCGCGCACGAAGTTTGAATAAACGGTTCGTTTGAAATCTCCAACGTGGTAGTGGTGTGTTTCATTCTGTGTAGCTGTTGCTACACTTAAACACAAAAAGTACACTGGTGGTCTGGATACAGCAATGTGTCACATACTAACGCTGTAGACAAATAATTACAGGGAGAATTATTTTTCTTTGATTTGGGTGTAAATATGGAGTGAGTTATAGTACAAAACATGTGATTCCTTTCCATCCGAGTTTGCTTTTCCAGCTACCTGCTTCAGGTGCATTATCTTGACTAATGCAGGAACCCATACCTTCCTCTGTCAATGTGAAATGTCTTTACTTGACCTGCTTTTCCTTCAACCTTGCCCATCTTAAGTTGCAGGATTATTCCTTGACCAACACCCTTCTTTCCCATTTTACTTGCAGGGATTCCAGGCCAAATTGGCTCTGTACTGACTCCTTCAAGTACCACCACCTGTAACTCCATCCCCTCAGCCCCTTTTCTGATGTTTGTTGAGACCTATAGGTCTTCGGTCAAAAATAATTGGCGATTAAGTTTTGTTTAATCCCTTTTGGTTACTTTTGTTAGAAAATTCGCCAAATTTTACCTATTGGCTTTTCACGTTCACTGATCTCCTCTGATTGTGCCTTGGTACATAGAACATGGAAACAGTACACTACAGAAAAAGACTCTTTGGTTCATGATGTCTGCATTAAATCAGATGCCAAAGTAAATTTCTATTGCCTGCATGTGATCCATATCCCTCCATTCTCTGCATATTCATGTGTCGATCTAAAAACCTCAGGCACTATTTTAGTTTAATTTTTATTTTGGAGATACAACATGGTAGCTGGCCCTTCTAACTCAAGCCCATATCACCCAAATACACCATTTAACCTACAATCCTCATAATTTTTTTTATGGCGGGTGGGAGAAAACCGGAGCAATCAGAAGAAACCTGCTGGTAACAGGGAAAACATACAAACTCTTACAGGCAGTGCAGGATTTGAACCCAGGTCACTGGCATTGTAATAGCATTGCACAAACAGCTAGGCTAACTGTTCCATCCCTGTTGTATCTGCATCCACCACTATTCCTGGCAGCCCGATCCAAGCACCTACCACCCTGTGTATATATTTTAAAAAATGTGCCTCACTCATCTCATTTATTTTCCTACCCCTCATCTGAAATGTATGTCCTCTATTATGTGACTTTTCTGTTTTAAAATTCTTATTCTCCGATCCTTGCATGGTCTCATCCCTTCGCAATCTCTGATCACCTTCAGCCTCATGACTGTTTATCCACCCCTTCACAATCTCTATGACTACCTCTAGCCCCATAACCACTCATCCACCACACTTCTTGACCTTTTTTGTTAATCCTACCTCTAATTGCCAATAAGATAGTTGCCATATCTTCAGCTACATCATCCCTCCTGAGGTCTCTGTGGCTGCCTTATCATTAAAACCCACATCTTGGATGGAGATTTTGCTCAGTTCTCCTAATAGCTCTTTACATGGTTCAGTGTAATGTTGTGAAGCCATTTAGGATGTTTTACTGCCATGAAGGTCATGGATAAGGCAAAATGTTGATAAATATTGTTCTATTAACCTTATTTGCAGAGACCTCAAAGCATTGTGAAATCTCTGAGCAACATTAAGGGTTATGTTTGTCTGCAAAAAAAAAAAATGCACGTGCTCTACTTGTGAGCTACATGCATTCATATCGCAAAATCTGAAGGCACTGATTGAGGAGGTTGCTGATATTTAACAAGGCTCTCTCAGAACTGATGTACTGTTTCCATCAACTTTTCTACCTAACTCTTTGGAGAACATAATGGGCTGTGTATGACCAGAATTTCCAATCCCTGTTCCTAATGGCGAGGCTTTTCCCAAGTGTGTATTCAGAAGTAATCTTCTGCGACCTGCGTCGTAACGAAGCTCCTCCTTGTGCTTTTTGCAGAATTGTTCAAGAATTCTGTGCACCACCAGGTACCAATCGCTAGTGATCCCATTTACCATCACTGAGATCAACCTTGATTATAAGGTACTTTTATTGATTTATTGCAGTCGTTCCCATCCCTTATAGGTCTTAAGAAGGGATTGAGCAGTGAAGAAGGATGTGCAGTGCACTTTCAAGTGGGCCTGACTTGGAGGGATGTTTCTGTTGCTCTGGCCCTTCACAGTGTTGCAGGTCACAGATATTTGATGTGAACAGCCTGTGATGAATCCCAGTGTGCTTAGTGAATGGAGCACACTGCAACCACTGTGCACCAGTACCATAGAGTGCTACAGCACAGAAAACAGGCTATTTGGCCCTTCTAGTCTGTGCCGACCATTATTCCACTTGTCCCAATTACCTGTTCCCATTCCATAACCTTCTAGACCTCGCCCATCCATGTATCTATCTAACTTATTCTTAAAACTTAATATCAAGCCTGCATTTACCACGTCAGATGGCAGCAAGTTCCACACTCCCACCACTGGGTGAAGTTCCCCCTCATGTTCCCCTTAAACCTTTCCCCTTTCACCCTAAACCATATCCTCTCGTACTTATCTCCTCCAATCTAAGTGGAAAAAGCCTACTCGCATCCTCTCTGTCTACACCTCTCATAATCTTGTAAACCTCTATCAAATCTCCCCTCTTCGTTCCAAGGAATAAAGTCCTAACATGTTTATTCTTTCCCTGTACCTCAACTCTTGAAGACCTTGCAGCATTTAAGTAAATGTTCTCTGCACTTTTTCAGTCTTATTGATATCCTTCCAGTAGTTAGGCAACTAGAACTTCACACAATGTTCCAAATTTTGCCTCATCAATGTCTTAAACAACTTCATCATAACATCCTAACTCCTATACTCAATACTTTGATTTATAAAGGCTAAGATGCTAAAAGCTTTCTTTACAACTCTGTCCACCTGTGATGCCACCTTCAGGGAACAATGTAGTTGAGAGTTAATTTTCAGGGTGGTGCCACCTGTCAAGAAAGCTGTGTTGTCCTGGAGAGTGTCAAACCCCAGAGTTAATGGAGTTGTGTTTCTCCAAACAAATGAAGATTACTCCCTCAAACTCCTGACTTTCGTTTGTCAGGGTGTGAGTCGCGCCACAGGTCGCCCACCCTCTGACTTGCTCTGGTAGCCACAATCAAAATCTTGGCCCATTGCTCGTCACCCTTAGGCCAGTAAGAGTTAAAACAGCCCTGATTGGTGCATCATATGCTAGATCATGGGAGTGGACAAAAGTGGAATGTAAGAGACTAGGAACCCTTTGTGAAACAGGAGAAAAGAGGTGGTTTCATTTTCCAGAAAGAACATGAACAGAAGGAAAGGAAATAAATAAGTTAATGATATATAATAATAGGAGCAATTTTTTTAAAAATTGTTTTCCTTTTTTTAAAGATGGCAAAACAGTTGTCTGGTGAGAGTTCTACTGAAAGAAAAGTTCAGGAATGGGGAATTACTAAGAAAATGAAGCGAACAGTTGTAATTTTGTTCAGCCACTGGGAGTGAGATGAGATCATTTGTTTTATGCCCCACCCAATTACATACACACTGTTGATGTGGGTGGAGAGTAATATTGGGTCGAGTGTAGAACTTGTGATTCAAATTCCAACAAGATTCCTGCCAAAGCAGTTTGGGTTATAATTTACACCCAGTAACTTTATTGCTAAAATTGAGGACTCATAATTGACTGGCAAAACCAAACTACAGTACTGTACAACTGGTCAGGACCAGGCCTATTTCTGATAAATCCAACATCAAAAACTCGAAATTCTGCTCACCTCTGATATCAGTTTGGTTCCGAAAAAAAATTTTTTGGATAACTGAGGATTTCTGATTGCTTCGGATATCCTCATTCATCCAAAATTTTTCGGAGGCAAAACTTTTCAGATAAATGAGGATTTCTGATTTTTATGAAGTCCTCCAGATATAAAGGTGAATTTTTACAGATGTGGGACCCATTCAGGGAGTATTACCATAATTTAAAGAATGAGTGTTTGGATGCTCAGGAACAGTGTTGTCTTGGTTTCCGAATATTGTCCTTCGTTTCTTATGTAGATTAAATATGCAAGTTAACCTTGTTTAGAGGGAGGGGTTTGTTTAATAGTTGGGAATGTTTTTTTTTCTTTTGAGTTATTTTGATAAAATGGGTTTGATCAAGAAAGGTACATATAATTTATACTATGTATGTTTAAGGTATTATTTGAGAAGTACAAATTATCTGTCTTGTATTTCAGCCCATATATGTGTATTTTTTAAATTAAACTCAATAAAGAAATTTTAAAAAGAAAAAGAAAATCCTCAATTATCAGAAAAAAATTTCAGCGGCGAACAGATGTCACTTCCAGGCCCAAAAGGTTTCATATACTGAAAATTTTGGATAATCTGATTTCAAATATTTGGAGTTGTACTACACTTTGGATAAATACATTTGTGCTCTTTATAGGATTCCGATTGACTCCTCCGATTTTTCTCTGAACTTGGTAGTTTAATTTGCGCTAATGGTAAAATTGTATACTCTATTATAGCCACTTCCCGATAGGGAAGATTTAAAAGGGATGTGAGCAGTTTGCGGGCATGGAAGCGTAATTCTGCTCTGAATATCCGGGGCTGTGTTTACACCATCTTTTACTTCTGTTCAGATCAACCAATTATCATTTGCAGAGTAGAAGGTAAATGAACACAAGAAAGCTCTGTTCTGAGAATGCTTGATGATGTGAAGCAATAGCTGAGAGCAGAGATAGTTAGGCCTCCAACCTTCCTTTGTCCAAGACCATCTTTGGAGAATTTCCCATAATTTCTGTTCATTTACACGTCATGAAGGCTCCTTAACCTCACAGTCAGTCAAATGCTGCCATGATATTAAGAGCAGTCATTCAGACTTTGCTTCTTGGTATTCATACCCATGGGAAAAGTCTGTTATCCATTGTTCAAGATTCAAGCTTCCTTTATTGTTATGTAATAAAATAGTTGTAACATTACACAAAATTTGCTTTCATCTGCCTTAAGGCACACAGATTCACTATCAGCAGAAATTACCAAGTGCCTTTTACAGTCAGAGAAAGAGAAGCAATAGAGAGTCCCTTCAGAGACGATGAGTGTCCATGGATTCTCCTCCAGCGCCACACAGACTCTAGTCTAAACCATTGGCAATCTGAGCTCCAGATCTGAACCTCCAACACTATCCGGAAGCTTTCAGCTGTCAACCCCTGTAGCATCCTGGTTCTGATACCAGGTACCTCTCAACCAGATGTCAGCAGTCTGCAGCCTGGTGTGAGTCCTTTGACCTCAGTTGCCTGCAGCCAGTGTGTGTCCTATGCCTCAAGTGATTAATAGTTGCTGCCTCTGTGTTCTTCAGCCTCAGATACTGTGGTGCAATCCCTTGGGTCTTCTCCTTTGCTTCCCCCTCTCAAATGGGGGGGGGGGGGGGGTGGGTGGTCTCATCGATTTCTGGTGCCAGTCCTCTGATGCCCAGAGTCTGCAACCCTCAAGGCTGCAATGGCACTGCCATCTTGAGCCCTGACCTCGTGGTCGCAGGATTTTAAAATAAATCCTTTATCAGGCTGTTTAAAGCCTGTATAGAACCCTCAGTAAGTTGGACTATGTGGTAGAACCCTGCAGAAGATCTCCAGATCTCCATGTCTCTTCTCCCTGCTCTCCACGGATCAGGACCAACGTCAGTGATGGCTTCACCAGCGCCAGAACAAAAAAGTGGCAAAACAAAAGGCTGTCCTGGCAGCATTGCAAGTGATGAATGGTGAACAGGTGCTGAGAAGTGGTTGGGAAATGGATAATGATGTTTTATTGTATGACAGTGACTCTCAACCTTTTTCTTTCCACTCACATACCACTTTAAGTAATCCTTATGCCATCAGTGCTCTGTGATTAGTAAAGGATTGCTTAAGGTGATATGTGGGTGGGAAGGGAAGGTTGAGAGTCACTGCTCTAGACCCAATTGTTACTGAAATATTCTGCTTGAGAAAAATTGTCATTCGCCCATTTCCTTTGGAGTTATGAAACCGTGCACATAACGAGTCAATTAGGTACGATTAAAATGGTGGTTTTCAAAATTTTTCTTTCCACTCACATACCACCTTGAGTAATCCCTTACTAATCACAGAAGACCTATGGCATAGGGAATACTTAAAGTGGTATGTGAGTGGAAAGAAAAAGGTTGAGAATCACGAGTCTTGGAATTATTTTCTATTTCAACGTTTAAGAGAAAGAAAACCCTTCATACCTCGTCATTGACCTGCATCAATACTTGCTTTCTCCCTCTAAAGAAGCTGGCTGAATTACCAAGTATTTTTTGTTTTGCCCACTTTGAAATACAATTGTGGCCAAAACCACTTCCAGACACCAGCGGGACAGATGATTAGTTCATCTATTTTAAGTGCAGTTGAGAGCTAATTGTTTGCTGGAATACTGTTCTGCCTCTCTTAGAACTACTAGTAAAGATTCATTTCCATCCACTTTAGAGAGGGAGTTGGTGTAAAAGAGCTGGCTTAATATCTAATCCAGAGAATGCCTCTTCTATCAGAGTGCCATTTTATGGTACATTATTGTCATGCAGTTGAGAGCTAATTGTTTGCTGGAATACTGCTTAGAACTACTAGTAAAGATTCATTTCCATCCACTTTAGAGAGGGAGTTGGTGTAAAAGAGCTGGCTTAATATCTAATCCAGAGAATGCCTCTTCTATCAGAGTGCCATTTTATGGTACATTATTGTCATGCAGTTGAGAGCTAATTGTTTGCTGGAATACTGCTTAGAACTACTAGTAAAGATTCATTTCCATCCACTTTAGAGAGGGAGTTGGTGTAAAAGAGCTGTCTTAATATCTAATCCAGAGAATGCCTCTTCTATCAGAGTGCCATTTTATGGTACATTATTGTCTTTGAAACATGCAAGTTGGGCCAAGGGTGGCCAAATTTGAGCTGACTCGTTTGTCTACCTAAGACAATCCCATTTGCCTGTGTTTGTTCGCCAGGTTAATTCTTTCGTAGATTAGTTTATAGGGATAGATCAAGTAGCCTGGAACTTGCTCATTGGCGTTTAGAAGGATTAGAAATCTATAGAAATATAAAATTATAAAAGGAATAGATAATGTGGAAGCAGAGAGGTCATTTCCATTAGAACTAATAGACATACTTTCAAGATTTAGGGGAGTAGATTTAGAACAGAGATGGGGAGGGGCTATTTTTCCCTGAGAGCAGTGAACCGTTGGAATTATCTGCCCAAGGAAGCAGAAGAGGCTGCCTCATTAAATGTATTTAAACCACAGTTACATTTTTGAAGAGTTGGGGAATTAAGGCTTATGGGGAACAAGTGGGTAAATGGAGCTAAGTCAATGGCCAGATCAACCATTATATTATTGAATAGTGGAGCAGGTTGAACAGTTGAATGGTCGACTCCTGCTCCTACTTCTACCTTCTTGTTATGAATCACAGAAATATATTGATAAACTAGGTCATTTGAAACTTCAGCAAGTGTTGTAGCAAGTTGCATTTGCCATTCAACCCAGTTCTCGCTGACTCACACCAATTCCTAATTAATGAACAGTGATATAAATTGTCATCCTTGTTTTCACATCTATCCAGTGTCTTGTTCCTCCCAACTCTCATCTCCTCTAGCCCCAGATCCCTCGCGGATTTCCTCTAATTCTGAGAACCACTTCATCCCCATGTTTAATTATGCTAACATTGGTATCTGTGTCCAAATATTTTAAGTTGAGTATTCCCAAATATCAAAAGATTAACCAAAAATAAACAACTTGACCTTCTCCGTCTCAGACTCACCACTGAATCTTGGGATTGCACCAAACTCTTCTGAGTGTAAATGCTGACCTTCATTGATAAGGCAAATGATGTTCTTATTTAAGATTTTAACAGTTTGAATCTCTGAAACGTGTTGCAGGTAACTGCACGAAGTAAATCCTTAACTTGCTGAACACCCAAGCTCGGAAATACCCTACATAAACCTCTCTGCCACTCTTTTCTCTCAGTATGCTCTTTCAAGCTATCTCTGACAAAGTTTTTGATTCTGTCCTAAGTTTGCATCGAGTTTATGTTTATTGTTTTATACATAAGTACAATGTCCAGAAGCAATGAAAATGTTACATGCTGCAGCTTCACAGGTACAGGAAACACACAACACCTATCAATTCAGAATAGCTGGAGACACACAGGAGCCTGCAGATGCTGAAATCTGAACCTAAACATAATCCACTGGAGGAAATCAGCAGTTCAAACAGCATCAATGAGTGGAAAAGAATGGTTGAAGTTTCGAGCTGAAACTATTCATCGAATAGTTGATGAATACCTACATCACAAGAAAGAAATCAGGAAGACTAAAAGAAGACATGAGGTTGCTTTGGCAGATAATGTGAAAGAAAATCCTAAGGGTTTCTACAGGTCTATTAAGAGCAAAAGGATAGTAAGAGACAAAATTGGTCCCTTTGAAGATCAGAGTACTCAGCTTTGTATGGAGCCAAAAGAGATGGGAGAGATCTTAAATTTATTTTTTGCCTCAGTATTCACTCAGGAAATGGGCACAGAGTCATAGGAAGCGAGTGAGGTCATAGAACCTATACAGATTAAAGAGCAGGAAGTGGTGGCTGTCGTAAAGAAATAAGGGTGGATAAATCCCCAGAGCCTGACAAGATATTCCATCGGACCAACCCGCCATAATTAGTTATGTTTTAAGACTGTTATGTAAATTTCAATTAATTAATTCAAAGATATAGATTTATTAGACGGCATTTTCTTTTCCTTTTTTTCCTACTTTTTTTGGGGAGGGAGGGGAATGGGTGGGGGGGGACAAAATATATCAAAATTGTATTATTTTTGTGTTGAAATTTTATCATTTACATGTTATAGATAAATACTGTATATGTTTTGACACAAATGGAAAATAGAATTTTCAAAAAAAAAAGAAATTCCCTTGGACACTGAGGGAGGCTAGTGTAGTAATTGCAGGGTCTCTGGCAGAAATATTTAAAATGTCCTTAGCCACAGGTGTGGTGCCAGAGGATTGGAGGGTAACTCACGTCGTTCTGTTGCTTAAAAAAGGCTCAAAAGTAACCCTAGAAATTATAGGCCAATGAACCTGATGTCAGTAGTAGGTAAATTTAATAGACTTTAATAAGGCCTTTGACAAGGTCCCACATGGGAGGTTTGTCAGGAATGTTCAGACGCTGGGTATTCATGGTGAAGTATTGAAATGGATTCAACAATGGCTAGACAGGAAAAGCTAGGGAGTAGTGGTGGATGATTGCTTCTCATACTGGAGACCTGTGACTAATGGTATGCCTCAGGAATTGCTGCTGGAACCATTCTCATCTATATCAATGATCTGGATGATAATGTGGTCAAATGGATCAGCAAGTTTGCAGATGATACTAAGATTGGAGATGTTGTGGACAGTGAAGAAGGTTTTTATGGAAAAATGGGCTGAAAAATGGCAGATGAAATTTAATGTAGAAAAGTGTGAGGAGTTGGAAAGACAAACCAAGAAAAGACATAAATGGTAGGGCCCTGAGGAGTGCGGTGGAACAAAGTGATCTGGGAATACAGATACACAATTCCCTGGAAGTGGCGTCACAGGTGGATAGGATTGTAAAGAGAGCTTTTGGCATATTAGCCTTCATAAACCAAAGTATTGAGTATAGATGTTAGTAAAGTTGTAAAAGACACTGGTGAGGCCAATTTGGAGTATTGTGTGCAGTTTTAGTAAGCTAAGTATAGGAAAGATATTAATAAGATAGAAAGAGTGCAGAAAAAATAGATGAGGATATTGCCTGAAGTTCAAGAACTGAGCTACAGGGAAAGGTTAAACAGGTTAGGAGTTTATTCCCTGGAGTGCAGAAGAATGAAGGGTGATTTGATAGATGTATTTAAAATTATGAGGGGGACAGACAGAGTAAATGTAGGCAGGCTTTTTCCACTGAGGGCAGTTGAGATACAGGAAAGGTTTAGGGGGAACATCTTCACACAGAGAGTGGTGGGAATATGGAACGAGCTGCCAGCTGAAGTGGTAAATGTGGGCTCAATTTCAACATTAAAGAATTTGGACATGTATATGGATAGGAAAGGTTTGGTGGTCTATGGACTGGGTGCAGGCCAGTGGGACAAGGCAAGAAAAATGTTCGGCACAAATTAGAAGGGCCGAAGGGGACTGAGTTCTATGGTTCTTTCAGGGTTGAGAGAAGTTGGTGCAAGAGCAGTGTAAAGAGGACAGGGTGGGAGCAGTGAGATGGGCCCCACACAGGATTGGCAAACCTGACAGAGCAGAATGCCAATAGTATGAAAATTGAATTCTCATATTTTTGGTTATAATCTTTCTCTCTTCTATAACTCCTCTAGTCTTCACATTTCCTTTCTTGTCCCCCTACCCATCCCCCCTTCCTTTCACTTTGGTTCCATCTCCCCACTGGAATTTTCAGTTTTTTGCCCTCCACCCCATTTGATCTCTCTATACCACCATTCCCACCTTCTCTACTTAACAGATTCCAGCACAGGTAGCCTCTTTCCTCTAATCAACCATTCCACCTGATGTGATTGGGTTTTCTTGCCTCTCTCCCTTTGCCTCTGTCTGTCATGTTTTGCCACTGCCTGGCTCCTATACTAACTTTCCTTCGCCCTGGTGAATAGTTTTGGCTGGAAATGTCGACTATTCCTTTTCTCCCACCAATGCTGTTTGACCCATTGAGGTCCTCCAGCAGATGGTGTTTGGCTGAATGCCAAATATTTGATATCTCCAGGTGGCTCAGCACCAGTTTGATAATCCTGCAAAAAAGTGGTTTGGGACATTTAGTCTCATTAAAGATGATGAATAAATGTATGTTGCAAAGAAATCTGAACTGTAGAAATATTCAGAACTGAAGTTGACCACTTGAGCACTCTGTTCCCTGCTGGCACTTTCAATAGTTAGTCCAGTTCACCTGACTTATCGGATCTTTGCATATTTATCTTGTACCTATTTCTCCCATTTATCAAATTTTCTTTAAAGAATTTTCCAACGCATTCTATTTGTAATGCACCACTTTCTACACAAGGAGAATATTCTTTACTTGCCAATCTCGCCTTAAATCTGTGCCCTTCAGTTATTGGTTCTGCAACCTCGACTTGCAGTTTCTCTCATTTCAACTATTTAAAAATTTTCGTGACATTAAATAACTCCTATCAAATTCACTCTTCTCTTAACAATTAATAAATTAATGAATATCAAGGCCATGTAAAATGTCTGCAGCTTTGCCTTTCGTATTCTGCTTCTCTGGAGTGACGAGTGTATTTCTCATATTACCACTGTTTATTTTTAGATGGGCTCTGAATTTTACTTTGTGTCAATGTATGCAACCTGCTGACTGTTTAAAAATAAGTTAAAACTTTTGAGCACCATTCTGTCCCTTCAGGAAAGAAATCTGCTGCATTGATGAGGCTGGAGGACAAATCATGGTAAACTAGTTTACATTAATAAATGTTAGGCATGTCACCAGAGGCAAGTTGGCTGCCCTCTGTGCAATGTTCTCTGGCCTGAGAAGTAGCACAGAGACCAGATGAAAGATTGTTTGAGAGTTTTAAAATGTAGTTGCAAGTGACATGGCTTTATTGATAATAGCAATTCCACGGGTGGGACTGAGTCAAGTCGAGAGAGCTGAGCATGGAGGAAGGTGATCTCAGTCAGGGATTGCCTAGTTGAACGAAAGGAAATCCAATGAACAAATTATTATTGAGCTGCTTGTAGCAGTCTGGCAACTTGGCTGGGAGCAATGTGGAAGAACCCAAGAGGATTGCACTGCCAACTAAGTCAATAACATTGGAGAAGGGAGAGAAACTGATGAACAACGTTCCTTGATTTACTCCCTCTCTTGCATTGAATCCCTGGCATACTATGCTCACTGGTCCCTGTGGATGCTGGTTCCACACAAGCTCTGTATCCATAGATCTTTGTTTAACTAGAATAACATATCCTTCTGTTGCTTTCTCCCTCCCATCTTTGTCTTCTGCTGAAACCTCTGGGTAAAGAATTGCCTCCTAAATGCCCTATTTGAGTTGTCAGTGAAAACCAAATATTAATGGCACTAGTTCCAGTATCTCCCCACAAGTGGAAATGCCTCTCAGCCATTTTATTAAGCCCCTTTTATAATTTATGATACCAGTAACAGATCACCAAAGATTTTTTTAAATTTTCTGGAAGAAATAAATGCAATTCATTAACTCTTTTTGATGGTTGTAAGCTGTTTGTACTGACATCATCTTTGCGAGTCTCCATTTTTCTTTCTATTTAGTTACAAAGGCTTTGGTTCCTTTTTCCAATGAGTCAAAACATTCTCAATATGATACCATGCTCCTCTCCCCAAAGCTGTTCCCATAGCAAAATGTTTTATGGACCCCCCCCCCTCCCCCAAGGGTCTTTGTACATGTCAACTCAACTTCCAGCTATGTTTACTGAAAAGGTCTGGACTCTGACTAACCTAATGGCTGCCTGTCAGCTGTCCAAGTTCTTCTTTTTCCCTGTCTTTGGTTGATCAAAAATATTGGAAAATAATTTTAGAAGTTTTCAAATCATTCATAAAACACTCTTCAGATATAAGTAAGTTAAAAACTTAAATTAAGGACAGCATTTAGCTTTCAATCTGCATTCAGAGGTGCAGTGTGGATCCATTCCTGGGATTCAGTCCTCGGCAGAGCAGGATATCAGATTGTTTTTTTTTGTCTCTATTCATTGAGATTTTGGAATTGCAGACATGGCCAGCATTTATTACCCATTTTTGAAAGAGGTGGTGAGCCACCTCCTTAAACTGCTGCAGTTCTTCTAGTAAAGGTATTCCCATGAGTGTTTTCTCACTGACTTCAGTTTCACTGGGGCTTGATGGCAACACGTGCTCAGTCTTGTGCTGTCTCGATGGTGAGAGCAGTCATTGCCAGCCCACCACCTGCCACAATTAATTGTCAACGTTTAACTTGTGTGGTCCTGGCAAAGCCAAGCTGTGCAGCACCAAGCAAGTTATCAATGAGTAAGTATTGCTGAATAGATGTCATTTCACCATGACAGCTGTGAAACTTAAGATTCTAGATTATTAATTAATTTAAACAAAATAGTATTATTCATGAGCAATGATAACCATTGAAGTATTGATTATCATTTAAAAACCTCATCTGGGCTAAGGTATTGATTAAACAATTATTGGAAATTCCCCACCCACTTGTGGTTTAACTTCTATGTGGTGCATCTATCTCTCCGAGCTTTCCATACTTGAGTGCTGGTTTGAATAGGCACAGCAGGTTTTTTTTTAAAAACAAGAGCTGATCAGCAAAGTATCTCTTTTCAATTACGTGGATACCCTCCAGCTAAAGCTAAGAACCTTGAGGTCTAGCGTGGTGACCAGAATTGATATCATAGCCTTGGCTATGATATCAGGTAGTGTCACTTTACCATAAGGAGGACCATCGCCTTCCCAAGATCGTGTTATATGGCGAGCTCTCCACTGGCCACCGTGACAGAGGTGCACCAAAGAAAAGGTACAAGGACTGCCTAAAGAAATCTCTTGGTGCCTGCCACATTGACCACCACCAGTGGGCTGATAACGCCTCAAACCGTGCATCTTGGCGCCTCACAGTTTGGCGGGCAGCAACCTCCTTTGAAGAAGACCGCAGAGCCCACCTCACTGACAAAAGGCAAAGGAGGAAAAACCCAACACCCAACCCCAACCAACCAATTTTCCCTTGCAACCGCTGCAATCGTGTCTGCCTGTCCCGCATCGGACTTGTCAGCCACAAACGAGCCTGCAGCTGACGTGGACTTTTTACCCCCTCCATAAATCTTCGTCCGCGAAGCCAAGCCAAAGAAAGGGGGCTGTGAGGAAAAGGACAGTTAGGCATTTGGTGAGGCTGCATCTGGGCTGCTGAATGAAATTTATCACACAATCTACAAATACTGTGATGAAATACTTTGAGAGGCTGGTCATAGCCAGAATTAACACATACCTAAGTAAAGATCTGCACCCACTGCAATTCGCCTATTCACAATCACTCCATAGCAGATGCAATATTGCTGGCTCTCCTCTCAGCTCTGGTACATCTTGAAAACAGCAGCTCCTACGTTCGGCTGCCCTTCATTGACTACAGCTCAGCCTTCAATACCATTATTCCCTCAGTGCTGGTCAAAAAGCTACAAACTCTGGGCCTCTGAACCCCACTCTGCAACTGGATCTTGACTTTCTCATTGGAAGACCACAGTCAGACGAATTGAAAGCAATGTCTGCTCCTCACTGATTATCAACACAGGCACACCCCAAGGATGTGTGCTTACCTCACTGCTCTACTCACTATACACCCATGACTGTGTGCCCAGGCACAATTCCATTGCTACCTACTAATTTGCTGATGCCACCACAGTTGTCAACAGAATCACAAATGGCAATGAAGAAGCATACATGAGGGAGATAGATCAGCTCTTTGAGTTGCGTCACACCAACAATCCTGTGCTCAATGTTAGCAAAACCAACAAGATGATTGTGGACTTCAGGAGGAAGTCAGGGAAACACAACCCAGTCCTCATCAAAGGTTCACTAGTGGAGAGGGTCAAGAACTTCAAATTCCTGGGTGTCAACACCTTCAAGGGTCTGTCCTGGAGCCTCCATGATGATGCAATTATGAAGAAGGCTCGCCAGCAGCTGTACTTTGTGAGATGCTTGAGGAGTCTTGGTATGTCACAGAAAAAGCTCGAAACTTTTGCAGGTGTAGCATGGAGAGCATTCTGGCTGGTAAAATCAGCTGGTATGGAGGCTTCAAATCTCAGGACAAGAATAAATTCCAGAGGGTTGCTAACTCAGCCTGCGACATCGAAACGCACCAGACTTCATTCCATCAAGGATATCTGCATGAGATGGTATCTTAAAACAGCAACCTCTATCTTCAATGACCCCCACCACCCAGGCCATGCCCTCTTCACCTTGCTACCAACGGGAAGGAGGTACAGGAGCCTAAGGATGGAATACTATTTTTTATATAAATATATATATATAGTGTGTGTGTGTGTGTCTGTCTGTCTGTCTGTCTGTCTGTCTGTCTGTCTGTCTGTCTGTCTGTCTGTGAGTGTGTGTGTCTGTCTGTCTGTGAGTGTGTGTGTCTGTCTGTCTGTGAGTGTGTGTGTCTGTCTGTCTGTGAGTGTGTGTGTGTCTGTCTGTGAGTGTGTGTGTGTGAGTGTGTGTGTGAGTATATGTGTGTGTGTGTGTCTGTCTGTGAGTGTGTGTGTGAGTGTGTATATATATAATTGTAAGATGGTTCACAGTATGAATGTTTACACTGTGACGCTGCAGCAAAACTTCAAATTTTGTGACTTGTTCATGACAATAAATTCTGATTCTGAGGTAAAGGGAGTGTAATGCCACATTTTAAATCTGTGTTTCAACAGCACAATGGAAAAAACACTTCAGATCCTCGCAAGAAAACCTTCCATGAATCCTTTGAGCAGCCTCCGATGTATGTTCCTGTCCTCACTTACATGGGCTATGGAATAGTAACCTTGTTTGGATATTTGAGAGACTTTCTACGCTCTTGGGGCATTGAAAAGTGTCATGCGGCACAGGAGAGAAAAGAGCAAAAGGTATGGCAGTCTCGTTCTTGAGCAGTACATTGTGCTGAGTTTGAGCATTTATTGCTAAGGTTCAAGGTGTAGCAGTCAATGGCATGTGACTCGGGTAGATTTCTTTTGTATTTACTTTTCTTTTTAACCTGCCTTTTCTAGCTGGACATGCTGCAATGTGATTCCTTGGCCCACTCCACCTCGCATTTTCCTCAATCTAATGTCTGATTATTTTATTATGAAAACAGGCGGTGATTATTTCAGGACTATTTGTATGATAGTGGGATCAAGGTGCTTCCAATGTTTTCTGTATGGAGTTTGTAGTTTCTCCCTGTGACCATGTGGGTTTCCTCTCAGTGCTCTGGATCCTTCCCGTACCCAAACGACGGGCATGTTGTAAGGCCATTGTAAATTGTCCTTGCTGTGGAGGTGAATGGTAAAATATGGGGAAATTTGATGGGAATGGGGTGAGAATAAAGGTGAGATTTATATAGGTTGAATGTAAATAAGTGGTTGATCAACAGAAGCCCAGTTTCCATTATTGATTCTATGTTTCTGAAATGGGACCTCTCAACCAAACTGGTCTGTTGTATTCTTTATCTCCTTATACACTTTCCTTCCCTCCATAGATCTTGCCCCCCCCCCCCCCGTGTAGTTTGCTTTATTTTAAAAGCATCTGCGCCAATTTCCACGTTCGAAATACTTCAGCGCCATTCTTGCTGAAGGGAAATACATTGAGCTCTTTCCTGAAAAATCAGTAATGGAGAGGAGAGATGGGGCAAGAGTTGTGCTTTTTTAAATTTTCCATTGGCCTTTGCAGCTTAGATTCACAGGTTCTCCCACAGACTAACTCCTTCAGATTTGTAAATTTCACTTCACTCAAGACTTCAGAAAAAAATGCTTCTTGTAACAATCTAACATTATCTCGATTTCCAAATTGATAACAGTTATAAGTCACCATGCTCATTCCTCTCTCTTGATCTCTGCATTCTCTGAGCAGTGCAAGAAATGATCAACCATATTCCTTCTTCACATAAAGCATTTGCTGACACCTTGTTGATGTTTTCACAGAAAAAGACCCTGCTTCATGTGACAGAAGTGTTTTGGGGAATAACACTGAAGCAAGAGTTTTGTTTTAGAGCAAACCACGTAACATTTCTTACTCCTAGTAGCTTGTTTCCAAGTACTTGTGAGTACTGAAGCCACTCTACTTCTGCATTGGATCTGGCTCTGTTGGTTGTATTCTTGCTTCCAGACAAGGAGCTTCTGGGTTCATATACTGCTTCAGAGAACCAGAAATAGGATTTGTGCTGTTGGAGGTGCCAACTGTCGATGAGAGGGAGAATTGATACTGCCTGCCCTTTCAGATGGACTTAAAAGTTTTTTTGTGCTTTTTTTAAAAGGGAAAGCAGGAGTACTCACTTTCAGTGACCTGGCTAATATTTATTTCTCACCTAATGACATGTATACATTATCTACTGGTGATCATGTTGCTGTTCTGTGCTTGTATTGGTTGCTGCATTTCCCTATCAAAGTGGCTATGCTCTAGAAAATGTTCCATTGAATGTGGTGGCCTTTGCTTTATACTGAGATGGCAATGGCTGATATAGGAATGAAAGCCTTCTTTTAATATTTCAACAATATACATCATATTTTATTCTCCCTCCCCTTCAGTAACAAGCCTCTCACCTTCCAAATAACTGGGATAATTTTCCTGTAACTTGATTTATCCCATACTTTGCATATTATGCCCAATTGGTTCCTGCAGCTCCCACCCACTTCCTTCTCCTATCAGACAGCTATCCTTAGACCTCTGCCCTCTCCCCTTCACTTCTCAGCTTCTTTCGCTTCTTCCCACCCACCTGTAACCTCTTGCTAGTTAACCAGTGCTCTTGCTTCTTTCTCCCTTCTCTCATCTCATTGTTTCCCCTCTCCCCCCGCCCCCATTTTCTTAAATTCAGGAGTCTACCTGTTTTTACAGCCTTTGGGTGTCAGTGAGTAATAGAATTTGCGAAGGAGGAGCTTTTATGGGAATGAGGGGATCATTTATGATGAGGCGCGAACAAACAAGGGAATCATGGTTAGAATGATCCTTCAAAAGGTGAAACAGGGTGGAGATGGCAAGGAGTGTCTGGTGGTAGGGTTAAATTGCAACTGGCAGAAATGGGTGAAAGGTTGACAAGAGGAATCCTATCCATGTTCTATTTGGTGAGAAGGGGATAAGAGCGGAACTCCGAGAGAAGGAGGAAATGTGAGAGATGGCTTCATCGACCACAGTAGAGGGAAAGCCATGTTGTTTGCATTTGAGAGCAGATGTGGCAGAGAATCTGAGAGAAGGGGTGACATCCTTACAGGGGACCAAGTGGGAGGAGGTGTAGTCAAGGTAGCTGTGGAACTCTGAATTTGCAGTGAATGTCAGCATATAGTTTTCTCCTGAGATGGAGACATAGGGATCTAGAAAGAGGAGAACAATGTTAGAAATGCTCCAAGTGAACTACAGAGCAAGGTGGAGGTTTGTAGCCAAGTTGGTGAGGTCTGCAGAAGGAGATCCATAACATTTATTCATGTAATCTTTCGAACTTCAAAACACCATGAGACACTTCTCAAGAACATTATTTTTTAAAAAATTATTTGCTAACATCTTATTGGGGGATTAGGGCCATGACCTACAGTTTGTCCTAAAGAGGTGGGCTTTGAGCAACATCTTAAATGAGGGGAAGGGAAATGTGGGGAAAGAACTCCAGAGCTGCCTTGGCATCCAAAGGTGGAGCCACCAAGAGTGAAGTCATTAAAGTTGATGATCCAAAGGCCAAAATTGGAAGACCACACATATATTGGAAGGCTGTAAGACTTAAATTTGGAGATACAGCATGGTAACAGGGCCTTCCAGCCCACGAGCTCACACTGCCCAAATACACCCATGCCACCAACATTTTGATAGGGAAAACCAGAACACCCAGTGGAAACCGACACAAGAAGAACATACAAACTCCCAGACAGCACTGGATTCGAAACCAGGTAGCTGGCACTGTAATAGCAACATACAAACCGTGCCATCCTTGAGGATTTTATAACAATGATGTAAATTTCAAACAATATCACACTAGGAGCCAGAATGAGTCAGCAACTACAGTAACTGGATAGCAATTAAGCAGAAGGCATGAAAGACTGTAGATGCTGGAGCCTGGAGTTCAAACAAATCTTCTGGAGGATCTTACTGGGTTGAGAAGCATCTGTGGGAGGAAAATATGGATCCAGGGCTTGTTTTCAGATTCCAGCACTAGTAACCATTGTCTCTATTTATCACCCCCTCTGCTTTTGCCACTTACAACTTCTCTCTGAATGACTCTTCTCCCTTCACTTGACCCCTTTTATTTCATTTTTATGTGTCTGTCTCTCTCTGTCTCTTGCCTTTGACTAGGATTTGCCAGTCAAGTGCCTTTGCATCCCCACCTGTCACCCCTCTCTGGATCACCATTCCTCTGTCCAATCCCCAGCCCTGCTCTGTCCTCAATATTATTGGCTATCTGCACTCTGTCCTTATAAAGGGTATCCACCTGAAAGGACAACCACTTTTTTCCACCACTGGTGCAGCTTGACCACTGACTTCCTCCAGCAGATTGGGTGAAACAGGAAAGTCTACAGACACAGTGATTCTAGTGCAGTCTACAGAAGTGCTGAGAAGCTCAGCATCCAGAGGAAGCAAATATATCTAACCAATATTTTGGGCCTAAGTCCTTCATCCAGCTATGAGCAGAAAGAAGACTAACACCTGTGGAGGAGTAAGGGACAGGGGGAGAACCACAAACCAACAGGCAAGAGGTCATGGGTAGATATGGGTGGGAGGGCAAAAGAGGGAAAAAAAGCTTAAAATTGATAGGGGAGGGGTTAGTTTTTTGGAGAGCGAAGGGTGTGGGGTGCTGGAGGAATGGAGATCGAGGGATTGGGAAAGAGAGAAAACAGGAAAATGATGTTAATGCCATCTGCTTGGACTGTGCCATGACAAATATTAGGTGTTTGTTCCTCCAATTTGCTGGTGGCCTCAGTTTGGCAATACATGAAGCCATGGACTGACATGATACTGTGGGAATTGGTTAAGGTATTAAAATAGTTGGTGAATGGAAAGTCATTCCCTTCCTACATCTGCAATACTCCACATGCCCTCCATTTCTTAAACCACATCCCTGATCTTGCCCGCCTCCTTTTCAACAATGATGTCTAATCTCTATTGATCTCTATCTCTCCAGACCAAAGGTCTCAAAGCCCTTCGTTTCTTTCTCTTCACAGACCAAACCAGTTCTTCTCCATCAGCACCCTCCTGTGCCTGGCAAAACACTTTCTTGCCCTCAATAAGTTCTCTTTCGATTAATCCCACGTTCCCTAAGTCAAAGAGATATCCATGGGTACCCATGTGGGCCCCAGCTGTATTTACCTTTTTGTGGCTATGTGGAACAATCCATGCTAAAAGCCTACTCGGGTAAGGCTCATCAACACTTGCTCTGGTGTATTGACAATTACATTGGGGCTGCTTCATGCACCCATAATGAGCTCATCAACTTTATCCATCTTGTTATTAACTTTCATCTTTACCTCAGATTCCATCTCTCAGAATGCGCTCCCCTTTCTCAATCCCTCTGTCTCTATCTTGGGAGACAAACTCTCTACAGACATTTTCTATAAACCAACTAGCTTCCACAGTTACTTTGACTATATGCTTTCCACTGTAAGGCTTCTATTCCCTCTGTCAATCTGTTCCCAGGAACACATTCCAGAACATCTTACATTCTTACATTCCAGAACATCTGAGATGTCCTCTTCCTTCAAAAAGCATGGCTTCCCCTTGACTGCCATCGACTCAGCCATTATCCACATCTCCTCCATTTCCCTCACATCTGCCCTGGCTCCCTCCTCCCTGAGACACAACAAGGACAGGATTCCACTTGTCCTCACCTATAACTCCACCAGCCTCTGCATCCGACAGATTATCCTCCATAATTTCTGCCAGCTACAGCATGATCCCACCAACAGACACATCTTCCACTTTCCTCTGCTCTTCACTTCCTGAAGAAACTGCTCCCTACATGATTCCCTGGTTCACTCAACACTTCACACCAATTTTCCCCTCAGAACCTACCCCTGTGAAAAAGGGAAATGCTACACCTGCACCCACATCTCCTCCCTCACCACTATCTGTGGCCCCAAACAGTTCTTCACTTGTGAATCTGCAGCGGTCATCTACAGCATCTGGTGCTCTCATTGTGGCCTCCTCTACATTGGAGAGACTGGACGAGACTGGGAGATCCAGTGGCCAAACATTTCCATTTCACACCCCATTCCCACACCAATATCTCTGTCTATGGCTTCACGTACTGCAAATTGGAGGAGCGACACAATATTTCGTCTGGCACTCTCTAGCCAGATGACATTAAAATGGACTTCTCAGGTAACTGTTAGGTCCCTCCCTCCCTCCCGCACCTCTCCCCTTTCCTCTCTTTTCGGAACTAACCATGCCCCCATCACCTCAGCTTTTTTCTCTTCTGCTATCCTACCTATATCTACATATGACCCCTTGCCTGTTGGTCTGTGCGTCTTCCCTTTCCCTCTCCCCACCCCCCCCCCCCGCACCTTTTTATTTCCGATGCATGCATGCTTTCTGTTCCTATCTTGATGAAGGGCCCAGGCCCGAAACGTTGGTTCCTATGGATGCTGTGTGAATTTCTCCAGCAGATTTTATTCCTGCTCCAGTTAAACAAAACTTGGTGCAAATTAGCTTTGGATAAATCAGTGGGTTAGTATCTGACACAGCAAGTGAATCAAGCTGATGCCCAAAAATTTCACTGCAAGCTCCAGCTGCCTAACAGGCCCACTCTGGCATTGAAGAGTAGCAGCCTTGTCGCTCATCCCATTAACTGGAAAGTGAAACTGAGATGTAGAACAGTGATGATACATGCAGATTATATTGTGGAGTGGGGAGAAAATGAAACTACGTCCATCATAAACTTTTAATTTGTTCCTCATTGTGCCCTATTACCACAAAGCTGAAAAAGGGGTATGCATTGTGAATCTTAGTAATGGGACGACATTAATCTAAGACAAAGTTCTCTGTCAGTCTAAAAATATGATGAAGAAAGACGGTCATCACATCACTTTTACAGCTTCACTACTGTTTGTAAAACTAGAAGTGCTGCAATCATGAAACACTAGTCCAAGGACAATGATAATGTGAAGAACTGTGCCCCAGACCTACCTTAGATCAGTCATATTAAAAACACCTCAGTAATTCTCATTCAATTGTGAAGGAGATGAAATTGCAGAACTGTTGTTTTGTTAACCCTGTATTACACAGCTGTAAATGTAATTAAAGAGATAGCACCTTTCATTGTTCAGGAGGATAAAATCCAAAGGGTGGCTGTGTGCTGAAGGAATGGAATTTAGGGCTGGAATGAGCTACGGAATTGCAGAGGAAGAGCCAATACAGTGATTAAAAAATGAAAGAGAGTAAAATTAATTTAATTCTGGTGAATTAAATTACTTGATAGAGGAGTGAAACCCAGAAGTCTGCAGACAGTATGATTGCAGGACAAACACAGAAATGCTGGAGGAACTCAGCAGGTCTCTCAGCGTCCAACAGTGCACCACAGGTACCCGAGATCCTTGTGGGGGACCAAACTGGGAGGCCTGAAACCGGAGCTGGAATCCATATGACGAGAGATGGCGGAAGCTGCCAGACCTGCTGTGTTCCTCTGTGCTGTGAAAGAGGAGTTGAATTTACAAGGTCACATATGAATGATTGAGCAACGTGAGGTGGTGGGGCCTCATGATAGCGCTGAGTAGAAGTGGGAAGTCTTTGTGAGGACAAAGATATAAAATTCCACCTGGAATTAGGCTGCACACTGAACCTCGGTATGTCCTGCAGATGTGATACAAGGTCTGAGAATTGGCAGTGATCTGGAATGCCTCAGCCAAGTAATATTGAACTGGGCATGAGGGAAGTTCTGTGTGTTAACCACATCACTGGCTGCAGATAACAAATTGCTTGTGAGTTTGACCTAGCTGGTGTTGATGCTATTGCAGTTTTGTGCTTAGTTGTGGAAAAATCAAACACTGCCATTCATTGGGGAGCATATTATTTCAAGCATGAGCACTTAATACCAGTCCTTTCACTTCCTCGTTAGGTCTCTTTCAGCCTTCTCCCCATTCTACTCCCAGCCCCTTAACCTGTGGTGCACAGCAACTCCTTGCCTTTTTCTCTGTCCAGGCCTCTCCTTCCACCCAGGCATCCACTCCAAAATCTACCTCACCTCTCCCACCACACAAGCATCTGCCCTTCCATACACCCCAACTCCTTTTACCCCCTCCATCCAAACCTCGCTTTCCAGTTAATGGGGAGGCAGATATGGGATGTGACAAGGCGCTCATCAATGTCAGAGTGGGCATGTTAAGTAGCTGGAGACATCAATATCCTTTCAATTCTTGCAGTGAAATTAATGATGGAATGGTGATGCAGTCATGATGGGCTGAATGGCCTACTTCTACTCCTATATCTTGTGGACTTATAGGTTTCCTTTCCCTCTTGTTAATTCAATCTTTTGCACAAAATCCTCTCTCAGTGCCTGTGATTTGGACCCTTTCTCCAGTAACCCTCCCCTCCGCCCCCCACCCCACATTCCTCTGTTGGTAGTCATGATTTTCCTCTCTCCATTTTTCTCTCTAGGGTGTCTCTGGAGATGGTTCTTATGTTTATTCATGAGAGGGCTATTATGATAGGTTAAGGACTGGGGTACTAAAGGAAAAGATCTCCATTGATCTGATTGAAGAGTCCATTGTGTGTAGGGATGAAGAATATCCCTCTGTTTATTGTATTCTTCACCGTTTTTCTGTCATTTTTGGAAGACTACAAGCATCCTAAAGCCATTATTCTTAGATCCACTCTCATTCTTAGAGGAAATTATTCAGATCCTGGCAATTTAAGCATATCTGTATTCTACTGGAAGTAAAGTGAGGCTTCTCCTGTTTTGGACCTCAACCCTCTTCCCTAAATCACTCACCCTTTTAAATACTTATTTAAAACTTACCGCTTTGGTTGAGCTCTTAGTTGGATTAATGCCTCCAAATACAGATTCAATTTTGAAAAGCTTCAAGAGTGTGAAATCCAAATCCCTTTCACAATAAATAACCTTTCCTTTAGAGAATGGGAGAGAAAAGGAATCAAAAGAATAGAAAATTGTTTTTCGGGAAATAAATTATTATCTTTTGAACAAATGAAGTACAAATATGGTATAACTCACGGTACAATGTTTGCATACCACCAACTGAAAACCTATTTGAAGGACAAATTGGGAAGCAGGCTGAGGTTACCAGAAGGAAGCAGTTTTGAATATGTGATTACAGACACAATGATAATTAAAAGATTTATAACAAACTTGGACATCAAACTGCAAGAGAAAGAGAATGAGGAAACAAGCTGTAAACCCAAACAAAAGTGGGAACAAGATCTAAACATAAACATAAAGATAAAGAATGAAACATGGGAAAAGCTATGCTCCAGAACTATGAGAAATACAATAAACATGAGGTTACGCATAATACAATATAATTGGATACAGAGGCTATACACCCCGCCCCAAAAGTTAAATAAATGGGATCCAACAGTATCAGACAGATGTTTTCACTGTAAGATGGAAACGGGAACAACAGTACACGCAATTTGGGCATGTGAGAAAGTGGAAACGTTTTGGGAAGATCTAAATCAGGTATTAAATAAAATCACAAAAAGCAACTTACCAAAAAATCCAGAGATCTTTCTTCTAAGTAATATAAGAAGTAAAGAATTAGGCCTCAAACTGGATGAAGCACAAAAAAGATTTATTATGATAGCCGTAGCTGTAACAAAAAAATGTATTATGTCAACCTGGAAATCAGAAGATAGCCTGAGAATACAGCAATGGTACATAGAAATGAATAAATGTATTCCATTGAAAAAAATAACATATAATTTAAGAAATAACATCACAGTATTTGAACAAATTTGGGAAACATACATGGAACACAACAGAGACCGCAGACCTCCACCCCCTAAAATGACAGAATGAGAAGAAGACTAAATGAACTGACCCAGTGTGTAAAAGTAGATGACACAATTTACTTGTTTATTTTCATAGTGTGATGACATTGTTTAATGTATCATATATGTTGAGAGAGGGGGGATAAAGGGGAGAAAATGACACTGTGTATATTCAAGAGGGAAATGTTTGTGTGTATTTTGGTCAATACGGTTCATAGTGTGAAAAATAAAAATTTTTTTTAAAAAGAGTATGAAATCCCTGAGGAGCGTTTGGCTCAAAGTAGCAGACGTGACTCTTAGATTTACAACATCTGCACAGAATCGGGCCACTAGTGCCCCTTGCAACAAAGCATCTGAATGTGGAGCATTATAACATTTGTTGCCTTTTTTTCTCTGCACATGCACCAGCCATTAATCGGAATTGAATGTGATAATTAACAAATTCAAACCAGGAGGCCTGGAATATTTTTGCTCTGGTTTTCGAGTTGCAGTGAAGCAAGGGATAATGGTGCTTTGGTCATTTTCTCCTGCCAAGCCAATGCATTCATTGAGATTTTCATCACAGAGACAGGCCCTTTTGATGAAAAGAAAACTACTGTGAAACAAGGAAGTCTGCAGATGCTGCGATTGTAGTTAATACACAGAAATGCAGGAGAAACTCAGCAGTTCCCGCAGTGTCCTTAGGAAGCAAAGATGCATAGCCATCAGCATATGAGCAAAAAGCAGGCAGGTGCCTGAATTTAAAAAAAAGTGGGGGAGGAGGCAAGAAGGGGCTGGGGGAGAAACACAGGCCAAGAGGCTTTAAGTGAACATGGATTAGAGGGCAGGAGAGAAATGCTGGGAATTGATGGGAGGAGGGTAGCTCTGTGAATGCACAGCTGGAGGAAAGGAGACAGAGAGGTAAGGGGGGAGAGAGAAACGGGGGTGTGGGGAGCTGGAGGAAAGGAGACAGAGAGATAAGGGGGAGAGAGAGAAACGGGGGTGTGGGGTGCTGGAGGAAAGGAGACAGAGAGATAAGGGGGAGAGAGAAACGGGGGTGTGGGGAGCTGGAGGAAAGGAGACAGAGAGATAAGGGGGAGAGAGAGAAACGGGGGTGTGGGGAGCTGGAGGAAAGGAGACAGAGAGATAAGGGGGAGAGAGAGAAACGGGGGTGTGGGGAGCTGGAGGAAAGGAGACAGAGAGATAAGGGGGAGAGAGAGAAACGGGGGTGTGGGGAGCTGGAGGAAAGGAGACAGAGAGATAAGGGGGAGAGAGAAACGGGGGTGTGGGGAGCTGGAGGAAAGGAGGCAGAGAGATAAGGGGGAGAGAGAGAAATAGGGGTGTGGGGAGCTGGAGGAAAGGAGACAGAGAGATAAGGGGGAGAGAGAGAAACGGGGGTGTGGGGAGCTGGAGGAAAGGAGACAGAGATAAGGGGGAGAGAGAGAAACGGGGGTGTGGGGAGCTGGAGGAAAGGGGACAGAGAGATAAGGGGAAGAGAGAAACGGGGGTGTGGGGAGCTGGAGGAAAGGAGACAGAGAGATAAGGGGGAGAGAGAGAAACAGGGGTGTGGGGA
This sequence comes from Narcine bancroftii, assembly GCF_036971445.1. Taxonomy (NCBI): domain Eukaryota; kingdom Metazoa; phylum Chordata; class Chondrichthyes; order Torpediniformes; family Narcinidae; genus Narcine; species Narcine bancroftii. The sequence goes on along the minus strand of NC_091472.1, from coordinate 85,503,414 downwards.
GCTGGAGGAAAGGAGACAGAGAGATAAGGGGGAGAGAGAGAAACAGGGGTGTGGGGAGCTGGAGGAAAGGAGACAGAGAGAGAAGGGGGGAGGGAGAGAGAAATGGGGGTGTGGGGAGCTGAAGGAAAGGAAACAGATAAGGGGGGAGAGATAGAAAAACGGGGGTGTGGGGAGCTGGAGGAAAGGAGACAGAGAGATAAGGGGGAGAGAGAGAAACAGGGGTGTGGGGAGCTGGAGGAAAGGAGACAGAGAGAGAAGGGGGGAGGGAGAGAGAAATGGGGGTGTGGGGAGCTGAAGGAAAGGAAACAGATAAGGGGGGAGAGATAGAAAAACGGGGGTGTGGGGAGCTGAAGGAAAGGAGACAGAGAGATAAGGGGGGAGAGAGAGAAACGAGGGTGTGGGGAGCTGAAGGAAAGGAGTCGTAGGGATGGGGGGAGTGAAATGGGTGGCGTGGCAGGGGTGGCGCCAACAGAAACTAGAGAAGTCGATGTTATGGCACTTGGTCAGAGGGTGCCCAGACAGAATATTAGGTGGTGTTCCTCCAATTTGCGGGAGGTACATTTGGCAGTGCATGAGACAACGGACAGACATGTCGGCATGGGAATGGGGCGGGGAATTGAAATGAGTTGCCACTAGGAGATCCCTGCTATTACCCTGTTTCGCATCACCCAACTTTCTCTGTATCCTTGAAATTTTGTAACATCTTCCTGATCAGGCAAAGACACTTCAGAAGTCTAAAAGGAGAAACAGTTCCCTAAGGAAATCTGTTTGAAAGGCTCTCCCACTCTGAAATAATCTGGCCACCATTTCCTCGGTCATTTTCATCTAACTACTGCTCCTTTCATTACTCAGCAATTTGTAGAAAATTCTGAAATGAATGATAGTTGCTGTTGTTGCACTGACCAGGGCTCTGCGACCTTGGAAAACGCAAATGTTAAAGGCTTGTGGTCAGTGGACATGGTAAAATTTCTTCCCTCCAAAAAATAATGGAAGTGTCAAATAGACAAGTAAATGGCCAAAAGCTCCTTGTCAACAGCACTGTATTTCTTCTCTGCTTCATGAAGATGGCAGCTGCAGAATGCTGTTTCCGTCGCCGGTTGACATATTGATGAAGTGCACCTCCTCCAGCCAAACTGAAAGCCTCTATAGAAAGGGCGGTGGCTCATTTAAAACTGGGGTAGCTGAACGTAGTGGCATGAGTCAGCAAATCCTTTGTCTTCAAGAAGGCATTGTTTCCCTTTTCAGTCCAATGGATGGTTCTGGTGTTTTTGGGACAATAAATCGAATAAAGTAAATTGAAAAGACAGTAAATTATATGAGCTGCTTGTGAAAGAAACAGACGGTAAAAATTTACCATTCCCAAGAATTCATGCAGGCTTTTAACCATAGCGGGTCTTGAGTACTTGTTAATGGCCTCAACTTTGGATTGTAGCAGAGTCGCGCCTTCCTGAGTAATCCTTTGTCCCAAGAAATCAAGCATTTCATATCCAAAAACGCATTTATCTGGATTGATGGTCAGTCTAAACTTTTAAAGACAAATAAAAAGTTATGAAGATGTTCCAAATGTTCTTCCTTAAATGAAGACATTGATTATACCATGTCCTAAAGCATCCATCCACCTGTTAAAATGATTGAGCAGCAGTCTTTAATCCGAATGGCATCCGTAAAAAATTGAACATTCCAAATGGGCTAATTATTGCTGTTTTTGGAATGTCTTCTGGCTTTACTGGTACTTGGTGATGGCCATGCACCGTCTATTTTGGAGAAGATCTTTGCTCCATGAAAATTAGCCGAGAAATACTGAATATGAAGCATCAGGTAAAGATCTGGAATGCTGGTGTTCTTAAGCTGCCTATAATCGCCAACCTCCATTGTGTTTCGGGACCATATGTAATGGAGAAGCCCGGGGACTGGAGGATCTACAAATTATGCCTCGTTCCTTCATCTTGGCAAATTCTTCCTTAGTTAATTGCAGGTTCTCTGGAGGCAAGCAGCATGCTTTAGCATGGATAGGAGGGACCAGAGTACAAATGCATTGTGTAACATTGCATAAAATTGTAGAGTAGTAATCTCAGGGAAATATTCCAACAGCTTGAAGAATCCATCTACTGGTTTACTTAATGTTTGGAGGCGCAGAGCAGGGGTATAGGCATCTGCCAGAGGAATAGTCTGAAAAGTAGTTTCATCTATCAGCCGACGCCCTTTTAAGTCGACGAAGAATGAATGAGCCCGAAGAAAATCTGCCCTTAGCAAAGGTCAGGATACTGCTGCTATAATAAATGGCCAAGTATAGAGATGATTCACGAACTTGACATTAATCTTCCTGGTGCTAAAGGTTGGAATGTTGGAACTGTTAACTGCTCATAGTTGAGGGTCCAGGGTAGGATGGCGTGTGTCAAAACTGGTGGGTAGAAATACACCAACTTCTGAACCCATGTACAACAGAAATTTTTGCTGGGACATCTGATTCCATACACACAGTAGGCTTGCAGATTTCTCGCCAACCATCGCAGCCTTTATTGGCGGTTGGCTTTGGCGTTTCCCGCAAACAGGCAGGGTGGAAGGCACTTGTGGGCATTTGTTCCCCAACGCCTATGGTAATAACATTAAGACGAGGTGTCCATAGGCTGCTTGCTTGTCTTGGGGAATTGCCTGCTTGGAGGAAGTGATGTGCTAACAGCAGTATGCTAAGAGCACTAGAGTGTGACACGGGGTCATCATAGGAGGGGTTGGTTTTGTAGACTTGTCTATGCACACTGTGCTTTTTAGCCAGCCATAGAATGTGTGCCTCTGCTGCTACAGCTCTTGGGTCTTTAAATGAACACTTGGATAACAAGAGCCTAATATCATCTGTCATTGGCTCTAAAAAGAGCAGCTCGAATAACATATTGGGCTTTCGCCAGCTGCCATGAACAGCATTTCATCCATTAGTTCTGAAGGGGCATGGTCTTCCAACCCATGGACATGTAGACGTTTGGCTGCCCTTTTCTTAAGAAACATACCATATACATGTAATAAAAGTGCCTTTAAAGCATCATACTGTAGGAAATCACTAACCCTCTTAGCAACGGCCTGGTCCAGGGCACTGATGAGATGGTAATAACGAGTGGTGTCCAATTCGACTTTGCGAACGTGAAATTGTGCTTCAGCCTGTAGGAACCACAGTTCAGGCTTAGCTGTGGTAGCTTCACAGCAACAGCTGCAGAGTCCATGTTTGTCCAAAAATGTTTTTGGTCTCATCACAGCCATCAATTGTGATCCCTGGAATTGCAGTGGACATGATGAAATAAGCACACAAGTTGTTTTTAGAATGAATCAAACGGATTTACTCTTCATCACCTGCGCAACCTTTTAAAAGCTCGAATCATGTGCTTGACCTGCGCCGATGTCATCACACATTGATGTCACATGGCCGGTTCAATGCCTCCTGGGAGTTGTGCTGCCATAGCACCGCTAAAAGAGATGAGTGGACGAGAGAGTCATGGAGGAAGATGGAGAGGAGAAGATGTGTTTGGTGGGGGTGGGATCATGTTGTATGTGGCATAAATTACAGAGATAATGTGTGGGCTGGTTGGGTGAGAGATAAGAAAGGACAGGGGAAATCATGCTTTTGTCTCAACTGGGGTCAGAAGGAGCCAGGGCAGATGAGCAAGAAATGAAGGAGATGCAGGTAAGGGCTGAGTTGAAGGCGATGGAGGGGAGTCCACGATTCTGGAAGAAGGAAGGCATTTCAGATAATCTGGACTGGAAGACCTTATCTTGTGACAGGTACGATGAAGACAGAGAAATTAAGAGAAAGGAATAGAAACCTTGCAGGCCACTGGGTTTGAAGAAGTGTAGTCGAGGTAGCTGTGGGATTTGGAGGATTTGTAAAAAATGTCAGTAAAAAGCTTGCTTCCTGAGATGGAAACAGAGAGATCAAGAAAGGGAAGAGTGTTATATAGAATATAGAACACTACAACACAGTACAGGCCATTTGGGCCTTGATGTTGTCAGAGATGGACCAGATGAATTTGAGTCCTGGGTGAAAGTTGGCAGCAAAGTGAATAAAGTTGACAAGCTCATCATGGATGCATGAGGCAGCACCGATTAGTCATCATTTTAGTGTAGGAAAAGTTGAGGGGCCTTGCCTGTGTAGGCTTGAAGCATGGATTCAAATATCCTCAAATACTTTAAAATATCTAGCTAATTCATTTTTGAAAACTTCTGGCCCTCCATCCCTTAGGATGATGATGGTTCCTTTCAATCAGTTTATGGGTTTGATACGTGAGTCCTGGAGTGGCTCTACAGGCCGATCCGTGACAGGCCCTGCTTGCGATGTACTTGGCAGGTGAGGCCTGGAGGAGCAACAGGGCCAGAAGCTCTGATGTAGTCCTTCCTGTGCTTTTCCTCTGTTGCCTCTTTGTGCTTTTTCTCAGCAGTGTCTACTCCTTATCTGATGTCATCCCTCCACTGAGAGTGATCTTGAGCCAGATCTTCCCAAGTTGATGGGGCAGTGTCAGCTTTCTTGAGGCTCCTGTGCAGGACATCCTTGTACCATAATCACTGGCCTCCTTATTTTCGAGTACCACTCGACAATTGGCCGTACAAGATGTCCTTGGACAGTCTTCCATCAGGCATTCTGACAACATTCTGTCCAGCGCAGTTGAGCTGACATCACCAAGGTTGAAACTGCTGGCATTCTGGCTCGAGAAAGGACCTTGCTATTGGAGGCCTTGTCTTGCCAGGTGATCTTCATCAGAGAACATGGGTGATGCTGCTGCAGTTGGTCAAGCTGATGTAAGTGACTCTGATATGGGCATCACATTTCACATATATATGGCAAGGTTTAATATGACAACAGCCTTGTACATCTTCGTGGTCAACCTGAGGTCCTGTGACCAGGCCTGACCAAAGACAAATCAGGCCTTTCTGATTCTGTGGTGGTACACCACCAGCCTACTGCAGGGGGCAACCTCTGTACCTGTAGGAGAGTAAGGGGACAGGACAACATCTGGCCAGCTGCCAGTCAGTCAGCCTGAATGGATCAAGCCCCACCCGGTCAAGTGTCAATCACCCTCTGGGATATAAGCCTGTGCCGGCCTCACACTGAGTTGCTGCAGCCACAGCCAGCCTAGCTCTGTGGAGGTTTTTGTGGATTAAAGCCTGTTGTTGTCTTTACCTTGTGTGTGTCTGATTCTGTCTAACAACGCACCACAATTTAATCCACAAAATTTTCCCACGACTGCCATGGAAAAACTCCTGTGCTCAGGGAGTCTCGAGGTCGACCCATGCCACCCAGAAGCCCAGACACGCTTCGAGATCTGGCAGCACGCAGTCGAGGCAATCATCGAGGTACACAAGGGCTACATCCTGGACTGCGATCGGAAGAGGTTGGTCCTACACCGGTCAAAGCTGGGTCCCCGAGCCTTCCAGGTAACCAAAGGCTGCATCACGTACAAGAGCGCAATGGAAACTCTTGAGAACTTGTACAAGCCTCCCCTGAATGTGGTCTGTGCAAGGTACCTCCTCAACACCCGAGCCCAGCAACCTGGGGAGATGGCTGATTCTTACCTGGGACACTTGCAAGAGTTGGCCCGACCATGTCTGGCTGAACCCAGGGTAGGTGTAGAGGAGGTCGAGAGGCTGATCCGGGACGCCTTTGTCCAAGGGCTATGCTCGAGGGACATCTGACAGAAGCTGCTGGAAGACAACATCTTTGCCCTAACCAGGACTGTGGAAGTGGTCCAAACCCTGGAAGCAGCAGCCCTGCACATCAAAGCCTTCAATTCCAGGTTCCCCCAGGCTCCCTCATGGCCTCCTCATACTGCAGCTGCAGCCCCACGCTGAGTTGGGGAGGAGAACGTCGCTGCGGCAGGTGCCCGGCTCCCCTGTAAGTACTGTGGGTCCTGGTGTGGGTCAGATCAACGATCACGCCAAAACTGCCCATCTAAGAACCTGTATTGTTCCCGATGCGGCAAGAAAGGGCATTTTACAAAAGTGTGCCTCTCTAAAACTGCCAGCAGCTCAGCGGCCCTCTATGGCCTCCCTACCTCCCCCGCGGACCCCCTCAAGTGCGCGTGCCGGACGGTATCATTGTCCCCGTGACTACTTTCTTCTTCCCCGACTTCAACCGCGCAACATCCGGCCCCGCCAGCAACCGTCGCAACGTGTGCCCCGAGCATCTGCACCAACCTTCACCCTCACTGCTCACTGAGAACTACAGCAACGTCACTTCCGGCTCACGGTGTGACGTCACTGCCGCAGGCCGTGATGACGTCACTTCCCCAGTGCAGCGGACATGGCTGGGGAAGGAGGCCAGGCACGTAGCGGCTACCAAGGTGCTGCCGCCATCTTGGGCCGGGCAGCGCCCGACATGGAGGGCCCCCGATGATGTTGAGAATGACGTGGTCAATACGGCCGATGACAAAGCTGCCCTACCGACGCTACCCACGCCTCTGGGTGCCATCAACTGCCGCACACTGCACCCAGTGACCGATGGCAACATGGTCAACACGGGCAATGACCAGGCCACGTTACTGAATCTCCCCACGCCTCCAAAGGCCATCGGGTAATGCATGCTGCACCTCACGACTGATGTCAACGTGATCAACACGGCCGATGACCAGGCCGCCCTATCGACGCTCCCCATCCCTCCGGATAGCGACCACTCCATGATAGTCCTGGCCGCCACCACGCTGACCAAGGACATTCCCCACGATATCGGGCGCTCGATGATGGATGTGCGAGTCAACGGGCAGGTAACAAAGTGCCTGTTGGACAGTGGCAGCACCAAGAGCTTCATTCACCCAAGTGTAGCCCACTCCCTAAGGTTAAAGGTCCACCTCACCACCTGCTTGATCACCCTCGCCACCAAGGATAAGACTGTTGGTACTCTCGGGCACTGCTCGGTCAATATAACGGTGGGAGGGGAGACTTACACAGGATTCAGGCTCCTGGTCATGCCCAAACTCTGTGCACCACTCCTCCTGGGCCTGGATTTCCAGTGCCAACTGCAGAATGTCACCCTTGCCTTCAGGGGGGCCCCAACCTCCACTCACATTGCACAGCACGCCAACCTACCAGCCCCGGCCAACCTGCGGCCTCTCCACACTGCGCATCACCCCACCGGCGCTCTTCCCACATCTTGCGCTAGGCTGCAAGCTGATTGCCACCAGAAGTAGGCACTATTGTGCTGCAGACAGGAACTTCATCAAGGCGGAGGTGCGGCGACTCCTGTCACAAGGCTTTATAGAGCCCAGTAACAGCCCTTGGAGAGCCCAAGTCCTGGTGGTCAAAGGGGGAAGTAAGCCGAGGATGGTTGTGGATTACACGCCAGACCATTAATCGGTACACCCAGCTGGATTCCTACCCCCTGCCGAGGATCACCGACATGGTCAATGAGATTGCCCGCTACCGGGTTTTCTCCACGATTGACCTGAAGTCGGCGTTTCACCAAATCCCTATCCACCTGAAGGACAAGCCATACACGGCCTTTGAGGCAGACAGGTGTCTGTACCAGTTCCACCGGGTTCCTTTTGGGGTCACAAACGGGGTCTCCATCTTCCAGTGGGAGATGGATCGCATGGTAGACCGGCATAAGCTAAAGGCGACATTCCCATATGTGGATAACGTCACTATCTGCGGTCGTGACCAGCAGGATCATGAAGCTAACCTGGAAAAATTCCTCCAGAAGGCCACGGACTTGAACCTCACTTACAACAAGGAGAAGTGTGTTCAGCACAACCCACCTCACCATCCTGGGGTACATTGTGGCCCATGGAGTCGTTGGCCCAGATCTGGAAAGGATGCGCACATTAATGGAGTTTCCTCTCTCCCCCCCTCCCCCCCCCCCAAGCTAAAGGCCCTCCACAGGTGCCTGGGCCAGTTCTCTTACTACTCTTAGTGGGTCCCTCACTTCTCGGACAAGGTCCGCCCTCTGGCCCAAGCCACAACTTTTCTCCTCCCTCCTGAGGCACAGGCAGCCTTCACCTGCATCAGGCAAGACATCGCGGATGCCACGATGCAGGGTGTGGATGAGGACTTCCCCTTTCAGGTGGCCGTCGCTGCTACCCTCAATCAACGTGGGCGCCCTGTCACCTTTTCCAGGACCCTCCATAGCTCCAAGCTAGGGCACTCCGCCATTGAAAAGGAGGCCCAGGCAATTGTGGCGCCACTACCTGGCCGGCAGGAGATTCACACCGTGGCATTCATGTTTAACACTTCCCACAAGAGCAAAATTAAGAACGGTAAGATCCTGCACTGGAGAGTCGAGCTGGCAAACTACAGCTATGACTTCCAGTACCGCTACAGGAAGTTTAACGACTCCCCTGTTGCCCTCTCTCGCACCTGTGTGTCTATGCATGACGACAGGTTGCGGGCATTGCATGAGTCCCTCTGGCATCCTGGTGTCACCCGGTTGTACCATTTTGTTAAGTCCTGAAATCTGCCGTACACCATTAAGGATGTCAGGGACATGACCGAGGCCTGTCAGATCTGTGCGGAGTGTAAACCCCACTTCTTCCGCCCGCCCCCCCCCAGGCCCACGTTGTAAAGACTACTCGGTCTTTCAAGCGTCTCGGCATGGACTTCAAAGGGCCCTTGCCTTCCACGAACCGAAACGTCTACTTCCTCACGGTAATGGACCTTTCGCCATCCCTTGTCCGGACACCTCCACGGCCACCATCATCAGGGCCTTGGGGCAAATCTTCACCATGTTTGGCTACCCCGCCTTCATCCACAGTGACCGGCGGTCTAGTTTCATGAGCGACGAGCTGCGCCAATACTTGATGGCGAGGGGTACCACAACCAGTCGCATGACAATCTATAACCCAAGAGGCCACTGGCAAGTGGAACACGAGAATGGGGTGGTCTGGAAGGCAGTCCTCCTGGCTCTCTGGTCAAAAGGGTGGGCCATTGAATTTTGGCAGGATGCCCTGCCCGAAGCACTCCATGCCATTCGGTCACTCCTGTGCATGGCTACCAACGAGACCCCTCACAAACATCTGTTCTCATTCCCCAGGAATTCGACGACTGGAATGTCACTCCCAGCATGGCTCAGATCCCCGGGACTGGTGCTTATGCATAAGCATGTACGGACACACAAGGCCAAAGCCTTGGTAGAGCAGGTTTTCCTCTATGCTTGCATTAGGTTCGGCAGTGGCAGGGAGGACACCATCTCAACCAGGGACTTGGTCCCAGCAGGAACACCCACCACACCATGCCACCCTCCAATCCAGGATGACGCTGACCGGGCATACACCCCATCCCCATGCAGCTATGGGACATGCAGGGCCTCCTCGACCACCAGGTGCCCATTTCAGCCTTAGGAGATAAACACCCCCCCCCCCCACCCATCTAATACAACCCACATACGTCGACCCCGGCCCCCCTGGCCACCTCTCTGCGCGACACCACACCAGCCACACACACCCCTGCCCAGCCCCCCCACTTCCCCTCTGACCAGTGACCAGGAGCCAGTTCTACGACGGTCACAGAGACCGTTTCAACCTGTAATTATTATGTATACATAGTTGGTGTGATTCCTTGTTACTGCCCTCTCCCCCCGCCCCCGGGACAATTTTAAAGAAGGGGGTGAATGTGGTGGTACACCATCATCCTACTGCAGGGGGCAACCTCTTACCTGCAGGAGAGTAAGGGGACAGGACAACACCTGGCCAGCTGCCAACCAGTCAGCCTGAATGGATCAAGCCCCACCCGGTCGGGTGTCAATCACCCTCTGGGCTATAAGCCTGCGCTGGCCTCCCGAGGCCTCCCACTGAGTTGCTGCAGCCACAGCCAGCCTGGGTCTGTGGAAGTTTTTGTGGATTAAAGCCTGTTGTTCAGTCTTTACCTTGTGTGTGGCTGATTCTATCTAACAGAGCACCACAGGATCTGGACTCAATCTCTACATCTAGAGAAGCTGAGAATGTTATTGTTATTGTGCTGCCCCAGGTAGCAAAACTTGTTGGCAGCATTGAGACAAGTGTCAGAATGAGGACAGTTGATTCTTCGTAGCTTGATCTAGGGGCTGGTTGGTACAAAACTTCCGAAAACTACTGTACAATCAGCTGTATTTTCCAGTTTAGTGCACTTTGCATTACGCTTTTCCATGTTTCTGATGCCTGACTTTGAATCTGTGTTCTTCTGTTATTGATCTTTTTGCAATTGAAAACAGTTTTTCTTTATGTTATCATAAACCTTCATCATTTAAAGTATCGTCAAAGCTTCAGTGTGCTGAAAGGATCAACCTTGGCTTCTCCATTGTACACATGTATCATCTCTGTAAGCATTGTTGCAAATCATCCATATCCTCTCCAAAATCCTCCTGCCCTTTGAAGTTTATGGGGCCCAGAAATAGGTGTCTTCACAACTGGGTTAGGCTCATGTGTCATCAAGCTTTTTCACAGGTGTCAGGCATTGTGTTCCTATGGCCTTCAAGACTTCATGCTCCCAGCTCGCTTGTCATTCAGTCCAAAGTTAAATCGAACAAAATGGAGGAATGAGATCACTCTGAGAAGACTTGCAGTATCTTATATGGGGTCTGCAGGGTTCAGATCCATTATTGTCGGACTCTGGCTTTACCCTACCCTCAATTTAGTCTATGTGTCGTCTGAGTCCAGTGTGCTCGTTGAATAAAGTGATAGGAGAAGGTATTCGGTTTTACAATCAGTTTATTACACAGCACAAGAATAAAGCTTAACAGAGCTCTGGTTCAGTCGTTAGTTCATAGGTCACCAGCTCAGTGAGCTATTCCTCAAGACTGACCTCTATTGTCCAGTCTCTTCTGTTTATATAGATCAACCTTATTACATTGACCAAGAGTTGGCTTTCTTTGCTAGATTCCTTGCATAAGATTTATCTCAAGCAATTTCCTGCTCTGCAATTATCTAGGGTGTAGACCTCCTATCTTAATTCTCAAGGCCAGAACATCCTGTTGTCTTGATCAGAAATCAATTTTCATACCCCAGATATTTCTAATTATTTCTTTGTTCTCGTCTGGCCATAGTCTTCTGTTCTACTCAACACCTCCTTATGCCTTAGCATTACTACTAAATTGGTTTTATCCATTTTCTTTGTCTCTGACATTCTCAGTCATGGTACTCTTTGTTCTCGTCTGGCCATAGTCTTCTGTTCTACTCAATACCTCCTTTTGACTTAGCATTCCTACTAAATTGGTTTATACATTTTCTCTCTTGTATTTGGAGGCAGCAAATTCTACACATACTATAATCAGCCAACTTTTCTACATACCTGTGGCTGTTACTTAATTGCATTACTATTTCCCTTAAACAGTATAATTGACAGCATCGAGTCCACGCTGCTGAAGATCCAGCTGCGCTGGGTGGGTCACGTCTCCAGAATGGAGGACCATCGCCTTCCCAAGATCGTGTTATATGGCGAGCTCTCCACTGGCCACCGTGACAGAGGTGCACCAAAGAAAAGGAACAAGGACTGCCTAAAGAAATCTCTTGGTGCCTGCCACATTGACCACCGCCAGTGGGCTGATATCGCCTCAAACCGTGCATCTTGGCGCCTCACAGTTTGGCGGGCAGCAACCTCCTTTGAAGAAGACCGCAGAGCCCACCTCACTGACAAAAGGCAAAGGAGGAAAAACCCAACACCCAACCCCAACCAACCAATTTTCCCCTGCAGCCGCTGCAACTGTGTCTGCCTGTCCCGCATCGGACTTGTCAGCCACAAACGAGCCTGCAGCTGACGTGGACTTTTACCCCCTCCATAAATCTTCGTCCGCGAAGCCAAGCCAAAGAAGAAAAGACATAGTAATGGATTAATGAATACATAATGAATATTACATTGGCATATTTTCTATGATTACTTAAGCCCCTTGGTTCCAACACTTTAAAATTGGGGAGTGGTAAATCATTATTCAGCATTTTAATAATAATTGTGGATTTTGGGATGAAATTTCTTCCAGCATTAAGTACTGCAACGAAGTTTTGAAGGAGAATTTTTTTTTCTAATCTTAATCTGCAAAAGGATAGTTCAACATGTTCTGGCTTCTTGATTTTATTTGATTTGTGTGCTGTTGGTTTAGACTACAGCCCCTTGGAAGATATTGATGCATTGAATTTTTGCGTCATCTTCCGATGTGTGTACTTTAGTAAACCTTTTGAGATTTGTGTGCCCTTCCATTTCAGGCATTTTTATTGCTTGTTCCCCAGAATTAATTGATAGTAGGACTTCTACCTCAGTGCCTGGCTGACAAAGTGCCCGAGCCTGAATTGTTGGTTCCCCTTTACTTCTTTGGATGCTGAACAAAGAATAACCTGTATAGTTTCTCCAGCAAATTTGTATATTTCTTCCCTAAAGTTTCTTTCTTCTTTTTCTCTTCCCATTTATAAATTGTTCCTTGAATCCACTTTGACAAACCTGTCCCAATGCCTCCTTGTATGGCTGAGTGTCAAATATTGGTAATATTCTCTGTGAAGCACTTGAGGACATTTTACTTATTATTGATATTATGTAAATAAGCAGACTTGTTCATTGGCACACCACTTATTGTCTGATGTTCATGGTATAGGATTTTGTGCCGCTTTATCAAGACTTTGAAAATTTCTACAAAAGAAACTTGTACATGAGAGTGCGTGACAACTGGAACCGTCCAATCTGCAGTGTGCCCGGCCCTACATTTGACTTGGTGGAGAGAGTCAGCGATGATTACAACTGGACTTTCAGGTACAAAGTAAAGTTGCATTCCAAGGTGACTTGAAACTAACTGTTCTTTCATTGTTGCTGGATTAAATTCCTACAGCTCCCTATTACTGAGCAACATTGTCAGTGTTTCTTCACCTGATTCAAGAAGATGATTCACCATCTCTGCACGGGTAGTTGTGGATGGACAATTAATGCTCAAAGTCTAGACTCGTGGTTCCCAAACTTTTTCGGCTGCTGCTCCTTTGGCTCCCAGGCCACATCCCTAGCAACACCACCCACCCACCCACCCACCCACCCACCCACCCACACACACACACACATTTTCTTTGCATTAGGTCTAGCACAAATTTTAAACTAATCTAACACTAAATACAAAAGTATGTATTTCACAAATAAAACTTTGTAAACCAATATATTTACCAACATGACAGGAGCTCGATGGGGGCAGCCAGGCTGAGGATCAGCCATCAGCAGCTTGATGGGGGTGAGGCCGGGGCAAGGATCTGCAATCGTGCTGTTGGGAGCTCAATGATAGGACGGTCGGGGCGGGGATCAGCCTTCGGGAATTCGCTGAGCACCCACTTTGGGAATCACTAGTCTAGTTTGAGTGAGCACGGCACAGCTGGAAGTTAACCTTTTCAAATGAGTATTCAAAACAGAGGTACCTTCTGCTCACTTGGATGAATGTAATTTTGAAGAGAGGAGGTTATGGTTATGATGTCCACCTTGAGGTGGGACCCAAATGTCTACCTTGGATTGTGGTCTTCTATCAGCAGCTTCAAATCAAATTAGTTACCTGTGAGAGAATTATATCACACCACTCTTCCCTCACAAAAATACCCATGTCATAAGATGTTATGGGGCATGTTTGGTCTTTACAAGCATGAAATAAATAAATAAATTAAGGAGAAAATAGCTGCCCTTTCATTAGTGAGAGAAAATTTGAAATGGAATTATGTTGCGTTCACTGCCCATCAAAGTTTTCTACTATAATTTTTAAACTGAACAGAGAATCACAAATAGGTTACACTCCAGCGCAGATGAGTTGGCTCGACTGACCTCTTTCTGCTCTGTGCTTTCATCAAACACTGAACAGTGAGGCGTGCAACAGAAGCATAGGGTGAATGTGGGAGTTGGGGGGGGGGGGGGATGAAAGTGAGATAGGTGTGATATAAAAGAGAACTCCAATATTGTGCAAGAATGCAACAACCTGTTAGTTACTGATGGAATAGAGTGGGTCATTCTGAATCCAGAGCAAAGGTGGGACCTTTAAACCTGTGCTGGCCTTTTATTTTAATCGTCTACATCAATGTTTTCTGGAATTGTCAGTTCTCCAGGAATGTGCAAACATTTTCCCTGTCCTCCAATTTCTGGATTGGCGGAAATGGCCCCCAAAGGGCTTCTGGCTATGGTACTGCTCATTGGCTAGACTGGCTGCTAAATGGCAAGTGAAGTCCCAGACACCTTTCCAGCAGACGTCTGTGGATCAAGTTGAGTGATCCTGCCGATTTCCCCACCCTACTTTATGGTGTTCCAACTGAAATACAGTTATTCAACAAGAATTTTGGGTGTAAACTGATGCTTGTGGTTTGTGGGCCTCAGTACCAAAAGGCCCTGTAAAATTTCCAAAGGGATATTGAATTGTGTAGGATAAGTGAGACAAAAGGGTTAGTTATAGGGATTAGTAAAGAGGGGATTTTAGAACTTCTGGGGTATATAAAGGTAGAAAAGTCTCCTGGTCCTGATGGAATTTTTCCCAGGACCTTAAGGGAGGTTGGGGAGGAAATAGCAGAGGCTCTGACAGTGATTTTTCAACGGTCTCTGGAAGAGGGTGTGGTGCCTTGGGATTGGTGGGTTGCAAACGTGGTTCCGCTGTTTAAAAAGGGTGCAAGGTGTAGGCCAAGCAACTATAGGCCAGTAAGTTTGACATCGGTGGTGGGGAAACTTATGGAAGGAATTCTTAGGGATAATATGTATAAATATCTGGATAGGCAGGATCAAGGACACCCAACATGGGTTTGTGAGGGGAAAGTCATGTTTGACGAATCATGTTGAATTTTTTTGAAGAGGTGACCACAAAGGTTGCTGAATGTAGAGCAGTTGATGTGGTCCATTTGGATTTTAGTAAGGGTTTTGATAAGGTTCCACATGGAAGGTTAGTGAAGAAGATTCACTCTCTAGGGATTAATATTGAGATAGTCAGATAGGTTCAAAGGTGGCTGGAAGATGGGCACAAGAGAGTCATGGTGGACAACTGTTTGTCAGGATGGAGGACAGTAACAAGTGGTGTGCCTCAGGGATTGGTGTTGGGTCCTTTGTTGCTTGTCATTTATATTAATGATGTGGATGACGGGGTGGTAAATTGGGTGAGTAAATATGCGGATGATGCAAAAATAAGGGGAGATGTGGATAGTGAGGAGGGTTTTCGTAGACTACAGAAGGATTTGGACTATTTGGAAAGGTGGGCTGAAAGGTGGCAGATGGAGTTTAATGTAGATAAGTGTGAGGTGCTTCATTTTGGGAAGAATAACCAAAATAGGATGTATGCAGTGAAGGGGAGGTCATTGAGGAATGCTGAGGAACAGAGGGATCTTGGAATAACAGTTCAGCCTTCCTTGAAGGTGGATTCCCATGTAGATAGGGTGGTGAAGAAGACTTTTGGTGTGCTGGCCTTTATAAATCATAGCTTAAAATATAGGTGCTGGGAGATGATGTTGAGACTGTTTAAGGCATTGAAACCAAATTTGGAAAATTATGTGCAGTTCTGGTCCCCAAATTATAGGAAGGATATAAATAAGGTAGAGAGGGTGCAAAGAAGGTTTATCTTGAATACAGGAGATTGAGTAGACTGGGACTTTATTCATTGGAGCGTAAAAGGTTGAGAGGGGATTTGACAGAAGTATTTAAAATTATGAGGGGAATAGATAGAGTAGATGTGAATAGGCCCTTTCCCTTGAGGGTAGGGGAGATTGGAACAAGGGGTCATAAGTTAAGAGTTAGGGGACAAAACTTTAGGAGTAATATAAGAGGATGCTTCTTCAATCGAGAGTGGTGGCTGAGTAGAATGATATATCAGAAGAAGTAATTGCGGCAGGGTCAATTTTGTCATTTAAGAGGAGGTTAGATGAGAACATGGATGTGAGGGGATTGGAGGGTTTTGGGCATGGGAGTGGGCGGTGGAACTAGTGGAGTTTCACATAAATCAGTGCGGACTAGAAGGGCTGATATGGCCTGTTTCTGTACTGTAAATTTTTATATGGTTATATGATTATAAATGATTGTTTAACCCGACTGTTGTGTGTTTATTGTCCAAGCAGCCCGTTTCCAACCCATCTTCCCCTTTGCATCTCTGGCAATGTGCTCCCTTTGGGTCAGAAGGAGTGCCTCAGCCAGTCCAGCACTCCCATTCAAACCCCAGTTAACTCTTGATCAAATGCTGCCATCCAAAGTAAAATGCATCTCCAGGCTAGCCTTCTTGTGGGATTCTCAGGCTGGGAGGAAGGGGTGGGACTAAAAGCACCTCTGAAAACCATGGGGGTTGGAGGTGAGCGAGATGATCCACCCAAATTTTTCAGCGGGAAACCTTTCGCTGGATTTTCTACCCGTAGATGTGGGGAATGGGCAGTTTGGCCAGTAGTACTCAAATGTCTGGATTGGAGCTTACCATCAACTTGTTCTGGGACAACAATGTGATCCATTTACCACTCAAGACATTTGGAGCCTTTCTGTCCACATTTGAGTGGACGTCTTAGTTGTCAGCAGCCAATATTACAGGACTAATAACCTGTGGGTCCTTGCCTTGGCAGAATGAAACCCTAACTAATTTTTAGTATGGAATGAACGCTGTTGCAATTTTTAAAATATTGATCATTATTTTCATGCAGATACACTGGACGAATAATTAAAGATGTGATTAACATGGGTTCCTATAACTACCTGGGTTTCGCTGAAAACAAAGGGGAATCCTTGAACTCTGTAGCAGAGATTACACTGACGCATGGGGCCGGAGTGTGCAGCACAAGGCAGGAAATGGGTATGTAACAGTCAGTGAGTGATAAGCAAATATTAACCTTGGCTGCATTGCCAAAAAAGATAACAAGCCTGCAACAAATGGTTCATTGTTAAGAAAGTTTTGTGTGACATTTGTCACTAATTGCCCTTTACTTAGCTTCTGCTATGATGTATCAATACAGGAAGCTTAATTTTAAATGCAATTTATTCCCAACCACCCATCAGTTATTTCCAATATCTTTTAATTTCAGTTGGTGGAGGATGAAGGAGACAGTTCTGTATAGTGTATCTTTAAAACCAAAAAAAAAATGAAAGAGGACCTTTCATTTATGTAAATGCTTTTCATGTACTGAGGAAATCTTCAAGGATTCCACAATCGGAGGAGTCACGTGATGGAGTAGTGGCCGGACGGTGAACTCCAGCCCTCTCCAGAAAAGTCGGGAAAAACAAAGGAAAACACAAAGGCACAGAAATAAAAGTTTCAGAAAAGTGAGTATAAAGGTGGAAAGAAGATGGCGACAAAAAAAGAAAAATCGAAAGCAACGGTAAGAAGAGAGGAAGAGAAGACAAAGGAGGAAAAAGGTGAAGGCCTTACCTGTCCGAAGAGGCCCGCTGCGGAGAGAGAAACCCGCTCCCTCAGGTCGGTAAATAATGGACTACAAAAATGGCTCGCTGAGCCGAGTAAAAGTGCGCAACCGCGCATGCGCGATGCGAATGAAAAAAAACACACCGACGGGAGGGGGACCAGCTGGGGAGTTGATCTCCACAGCCAGCAACGACAGCTGCAGAACACCTGCAGCAAGAAGAGACCACAGAAGACAATAGAAACAAGAAAGAAGAGAAGGAAAGGGCAACAAAGAAACAACAGATGGCCAACCCAGAGGAAGAAGAAGAGGAAGAGGAAGAGTACAGTGAAATAGAAGAAGAAAAGAAAGGCAAGATAAAGGATATACTTTCTCTTATTAAAGGATACATGGAGTCATTTAAAGAATGGCAAACACAGGAATTTAAGGATTTAAGAAAAAGAATAAACAACACAGAAGAGAAAATGAATAAAATAGAGATGACCTTAACAGAAATGGGAAAGAAAATGGACAAGATGGAAGAGCGGGCAGTAGCAGCAGAAATGGAGGTAGAAGACTTAAAAAAGAAATTGGAGGAAAAAAAACTAAAGAGACACAAGAACTACTAGCTCAAAAAATAGATACAATGGAAAATTATAACAGAAGAAATAACATAAAGATAGTGGGCCTTAAGGAAGATGAAGAAGGCAAGAATATGAGGGAGTTTATAAAAGAGTGGATCCCTAAAACCCTAGGATGTCCAGAACTACAGCAAGAAATGGAAATAGAAAGGGCACATAGAGTATTGGCCTCTAAACCACAACCACATCAAAAACCAAGATCTATTGTAATAAAATTCCTAAGATATACTACAAGAGAAAAGGTACTGGAGAAGACAATGGAAAAAGTAAGAGAGGGCAACAAACCACTGGAGTATAAAGGGCAAAAAATCTTCATTTATCCAGATATAAGTTTTGAACTCCTAAAGAAGAGAAAAGAGTTCAATACAGCAAAGGCGATTTTATGGAAGAAAGGGTATAAATTTATACTAAAGCATCCAGCAGTATTGAAAATATTTATTCCAGGACAACAAAACAGACTATTCTCGGATCCAGAAGAAGCACAAAAATTTGCAGAACAATTACAAAAATAGACTGAGGGATGAAGACGGGTAATGAGAGTAAAAATGATCACGATTGATATGTATGTGGGTAAAGACAAAAATAGACTGAGGGATGAAGACGGGTAATGAGAGTAAAAATGATCACGATTGATATGTATGCGGGTAAAGAGGTATAAGAGTGAATAGAGACAATGTGCATACATGAATGTATCTGTACTTAGAGGAAAATATAGATAGTATAGACAAGAATTAATAAGGGAAGGTAATGGAATAGAGAGAATAAGGAGGGAATTAAAAGAGTGACCTTTGTGACATATGAAAAGTGAAATCTTTTCTGGGGGGGGCGGGGTGAGGGGAAATAGCGGTCACTGCAAAATCAGTTGACGCTTGCGAGTGGATTCGCAAATCCAAATGGAGAGGGGAGATGTGGTTGTCCGACAAGGGATAAAGGACAACTCAGGAGGGGAAGGGGAGATTGGGGATAAATAAGATAGAAATAGGAGAATAAGGAAAATGTTGGATGTTGTAGGAATGTTGTCTTATAAAGAGTTGAAAATAAGAAAACAGAAATGGAAAAGGAGGAAAGGTAATGATGGAAAAACGGAAAGAGAAGATAAACAAAATATAAAAGGGCTACGCTGAACTATATGTCTTTAAATATTAATGGAATACATAACCAAATTAAAAGGAAGAAACTACTAAATTTAAATGAATAAATGTATTCCATTAGAAAAAATAACATATAGGTTAAGAAATAATATTGAAATATTCGAACAAGTATAGGAGCCTTACATTAAATACAATAGCGAAAACCTACCGGGGACAAACATTACCTAAGTTGATGGAAGGAGAAGGAAAGAAAAGAATGGACTCAGTAGAATTTCTGGTGTATTTTTGTTGAATGACAACATTGTCTGACTGGCTTAATGCAACCTAGATTGTATACCTAAAATGGATGAGAGGGGGGGGTGGGGGGGTGGCTTGGGAGGAGGGGTGGGGGGGGGGAGAAAAAGTCACTGTATATGTGTGAAAAAGAAATAGTGTATATCATGGCTAATGTGATTTATGGTGTGAAAAATAAAAAATTAAAAAAAAAGGATTCCATAATCAGTGGAATACCTTTTTAATCTACAGACTGTGGACGGTAAGAAATGTAGCATCCAGTTTATGCACAGGAAACTTCAACAGCCACCTTACCATGATTAACTCAAGAGTTTCAGGAATGTTGGTTGAGGGACAGATAATTGATCAGGGCATAGCATTAACTTTTATTTTTCAAGTAAGGGAAATAAGATCTTCGATTTCATCTGAATGGGACCTCAATTAAACATGTGCTAAAGTAGCACTCTACTATGTATTGTCAGCTTGCATGGCCAATTAATGATCCCTTCCCAGCGTTGCCTGGGGAAAAATCTGAATATTAGGTTTGCATGAATAGACCGTGGTACATTCCAAATCAAAAAGAAAGATTATGCATCTTCAATTACATTGGCGTTTCCCAAATAACCTTTCAGCAAATGACATACTTTGAAGTGTAATTGTTTTTGTACAAAATGCAGCAGCCAATTTGCACACAGCAGTTTTGCTTCTATAATAGTATCCAAGTTAACAGAAAAGTTAAACAGGAAAGTCTGTAATTTCCTAGAGAAACTTAGCAGGAGGTTTTAGGTGCATATGAGTGGGAGAACAAAACAGAAAAATGCTGAGAAGTGATAGGGGAAGGGGGTAACACCCTGAATGGAGAAGGAATGGGATGGAAAGCTGGAGAGAAGGTGCCAACAAAAACTGGAGAAATCAATGTTGATGGCATCTGGTTGGAGAGTTCCCAGATGGATATTTGGTGGTGTTCCTCCAGTTTGTCATTGACCTCTGTTTGGCAGTGCAAGGCCGGGAATGGGTTGCGGAATTGATATGATTGGTTGCTGGGAGCTCTCTGTAATTGCAGCAGGCAGAGTGAACATGCTCAGCCAAACGATCTCCCAGTCTGCGTCCTGTTTCTCTGATGTAGAGGAGGCCACAACAGGAGCACCGGATGTAGTAGATGATACCTGCAGGTTCACAAGTGGATGGACTGTTGGGGCCCCAATGGTGTTGGAGGTGAGGTGTGGGTGTGTGTAGCATGTGTAAGTCAGCAAGGAACACAGGAACCATGGCCCCAACAAGTCAGAAGGGAATGCAAGAAGCAGGGTCATGGTGATCAATTGGAACCAGAGCCCTCATGAGTCAGAAGGAAGTGTATAGAACAGCAAATTTCAGGGTCAAGTGAACAGATAGAAACATGGCAATCTTTACCCAGTAAGACTGGTGTCAAACCATTGGAATTTCTGAAAGTTCAGATAGCACATTATCAGAGTTTTACTGCAATTGATCCAATTTTTTTTTGCTCAAATTGATCAGACATTTTGTAAAATTGAAAATGACAACAGAATGAAAATTTTGTGCAACTTTGTAGACTGCTGCATGGAGAATGTAAAGCTCTGAATGTTTCACAATAAACAACCAAGCTTCATTCTAATTGGAAAGTTTAAGGTAAATGACCCTTTGGAAGCAGTTCACAATATAATAGAATTCATGCTGCAGTTTGAGAGGTGTTACGAGCCCAGAGGACCCCAAAACCCAGCAGCAACAGATATTCAACAAGACAAATGGTTACTTAAACAAAAGTTGCTTTTAATTACCTTTAAACATGAAAACAAGATCAAACTTTAACATCACTATTAACTTAACTAACCTAACTTTACCCCCTTCTAATTCTAAGCACACGTGTATGTAATGTGTGTGTAAGTTCAGAAAAGTTCTTTTCATATTCCAATCTCACTTCTCATTCCCCCAAGTTTACTGGTTGTAGGAAATTCTTATACTGTGCGTAGAATTTAATATATATGAAGTTCACCAGGCTTGGGTGCTTGAAAGGTAAATGGTAACCGCTTAGGAAGGTTTTTGTCGCTTTTCAGAGAGAGATTTGTTGTTCCTGGACACAAACTGATCCCTTTTAATCAGCAATGTCAGTGTCTTGCTGAAGAGACATGCCCCATCAGATGATAACTTCTTTTTTTCATGTCACCACAGAGTTCCTTTTTGTTTCCCTTATTTCAAGAAAAGCATTAGGCAGCAAGTTTTGACCAGGCACTCACAAACTGTCTTCCAAATGGGGTTTTTCCACAAGCTTGCCAGCTTGTCCTGTTCCAGTCCCAGCTGCTGCTGCTGATTGTAGCACTGCAGAATAGATCTCTCTCTCTCTCTCTCTCTCTCTCTCTCTCTCTCTCTCTCTCTCTCTCTCTCTCTCCCCCTCTCCCTCTCCCTCAGAGAAAAAGCTGTTCAACTCTCTCTGCTTGCAAAAACCACATGTCCCTCTTAGAACAGCAAGCTGCATTCTCAGACAGTCTGCGGGTCTGAACTACTCCTCCGATCTCTTTCATCTGTTCCTTTTCAGAACATTAATCCATTAGTGAAGTCTCTTGGGCACTCCCCAAAGTTTTTGCAAAGGTCCCCAGGAGTCACCCTGTCTGGCTTGAGCAGAGCTCCAGTATTTTAAATGAGATCTTTTCTGAAGTGTTTGTTTGTGACCTGCACTAAACAAAACCTACCACATTCTATCTCCCAAAAACATATCTATATACAATACAAACACAGCATAATCTGTCACAGAGGGAGAAGCTAAAGTCTGGTGTGTCAGTATTACAGCTGAGTAAAGTTAACTGGAGGCATGAGAGAGGAGCTGGCCAAAGTTAACTAGTAAGGGGGCCCAAGCAAAGAAGATGGTAGTGCAGCAATGGCAGGAGTTTCTGAGAGTAATTTGGAGACGCAGCATTGTTTCATCCCAAGGAAGTGGAAACATTCTGAAGGGCAGGTGAGGCAACTGTGGCTGACGAGGGAAGTCAAAGACAGCATAAAAGCAAAAGCATACAGTATTACAAAAATTAATAGGAAGCTAAAGGATTGGATAGAAGCAATTAAAAACAAAATGAGGTGAGAAATGATGAAGGGTCAAGATGAGCTGGCCAGTATAAAAGAGGATACCCAAAGTTTTTTTTGAGATATATAAAGAGTAAAGAAGAGACACAAGACTGGACATCAGACAGTTGGAAATGATGCTGGAGAAGTGATAATGGGGAAATAATGCATAAACTGAATTCCGTACAACTCATTATCCAAAATGGTTGGAACCTGACCAATTTTGAATGACTGAATTTTTCAGATAAATGGTCTTTTTTTTTTAACAGCCCAGTAGCAACAGCAAATTGCTTGTATCAATGTTTAAACAATATCAAATAACAAAGGAAGGCATTTTAAGCATTAAAATAATATTTAATTCTCATCAAAAAATTGCTGACCGCCACCGATCCCCGACACATCTCCGAAACCACCATCAATCACCAAGACCTCCCATTCGCCGCTGCTGATCCCTGACACATCCTCACCGCTGTTGCCAATCCCCAGGAAGGCTTCCCAGGCCAGTGGAACACTCACTGGCAAGTCAGTGGGCTCCTGTCTCCTCGTAGGCTTGTTTCAGCAGGGGCTTTGCATCCTGGTTCTCAAAGTTGGAGCCTGACACAGATCCAGTCTTCACCTGTGCACACACCCCCTCCCAACCACCAGCGACGATCACCAACACCTCCCCACCAAGGTCCCGCTTCTGTCCAGGAGGCCGCTTTCCTTGATGTGGCTGGGAGAAGGGTTTCTTCCAACCACTTGCTGCTGGGAGACAGTTTGAGAGGGAGAGTTGGAGAGAAAAAGTCAATAGGGGTAGGTAAATAAAAAATGGAAAGAGAGAGGGGAGGGGAGTACCTAACACGGGGACAATCGTCTTTCTAATTTCATGATGGGTGAGTTTTGTTTTCTACCTGTGAGGTCAGTTCGGTTCTGAAATATTTTTGGATAACTGAGGATTTCTGATTTATTTTGAATACCCTCATTTATCCAAAATTTTTCTGAGGCAAACAGACACCATTTCCGGGTCCAAAAAGATAAATAAAGATTTCGGATAATCCTATTTTTGGATAATCAGAGTTGTACTATATGTGTTTTGCATCAGCTTTCAGTATGGAAGAGACCAGTGACAGAAATTTGAGGGAGTCAGGGGGAAAAAGTGAGTGCAGTCGCTATGGTGTTTGGGAAGGTGATGGTTGATAAGTCATCTGGACTGGATGGATTACACCCCATGGTTCTGAAGAGGTAGCTGAAGAGATTGTAAATGCGTGAGTAGTGATTTTTCAAGAATTGCTAGTCGGAAATGGGTGCAGGGGACTAGATAATTCCAAAT
Organism: Narcine bancroftii; assembly: GCF_036971445.1. Lineage (NCBI taxonomy): Eukaryota > Metazoa > Chordata > Chondrichthyes > Torpediniformes > Narcinidae > Narcine > Narcine bancroftii. Next base: position 85,479,797 of record NC_091472.1, on the reverse strand, counting down.
ATCACTCCACTCTTTAAAAAAGGACCTTGAGCAATAGGAAATTATAGGCCAGTTACATTAATATCACTGGATATTTTAATATCAATGGTGCAATGTCCGTTGGAGGTAAAGATATATTACTGACATTTTGGGCCTGTGCCCTTCCACAGCCTTTCCCCTACCTTAAGGAAGAGCTCAGCCTGAAATGTCAGTAATATATCTTAACCTCCTGTGAATGCTGTGAGACCTGCTGAGTTCCTCCAGCATTTCTGTGTTTATACTACATTCACAACATTTGCAGACCTTCGTGTTTTATGGCAAGATTCTAAAGTCTCTTAAGGATGAGGTTTTGGAACACTTGAAAATACATGATAAAATAGGCATGGATTCCTTCAAGGGAAATTTTGCCTGGACAGACAAAAGAGAGTTAGTGGTTGTTTACTTGGATTTTCAGCAGGTCTTTGACAAGATGCTTAAACGAGATAGGGGCCCAAATAATTATGGAAAAGGATTATGGATAATTATGGATGGAAGATTGACTGACTTCCAAAAGGAAAGAGTGGGAATAAAGGGGCCTTTTCTGGCTGGCTGCTAGTGACTAATCACGTTTCGCAGGAGTCGATGTTGGGTCTTCTACTTTTCAAGTTACATGTAATTGATTTACGTGAATGAATTGATGGCTTTGCGGCCAAGTTTGTGGATGATACAAAGATAGGTGGAGGGGCTGGTTACGTTTATAAAACAGGGAATCTGCAGAAGGACTTTGACAAGTTGGGAAAATGGGCCAAATGTATGGCCATGCATATTAGGAGAAGGAATAAAGATGCAGTCTATTTTCGAAATGGGGAGAAAATTTGGAAAGTAGAGGTCCAAATGGACTTGCAAGTCCTAGAGCAGGATTCCATGAAGGTTAACTTGAACATTCAGCCAGTAGTAAAGAAGCCAAATGGAATGTAGTATTTATTTCAAAAAGATTTGAATATAAAGGCTTTATATGGTGTTGGTTAGACCACATTTGGAGTACATTATTGTATGTAGTTTAAGGCCCCATATCTAAGAAAGGATGTGTTGTAGAAGGTTCAGAAAATGATCCAAGGATAAGCGGGTTAATGTATGGTGAACGTTTGATGGAGTTTCAAAGGATGACTGGGAATCCCATTGAAGCCCATCTAATATTGAAAGGAATGGAGAGAATGGATTTGGAGAGTCTCCCTCTTTGTCCTTCCAGAGGTGGAAGAGTCTGGGATCAGAGGGCACAATGTCAGAATAAAAGGTCATCCCTTTAGAAAGACATGAGGAGAACTTTCTTTGGCCAAGGGGGGATGAATCTTTGGAATTCATTGCCACAGAAGGCTGTGGAGGCCATATTGTTAGGTATATTTAAGGCAGAGATGTCAAGCATTACGGGGAGAAGGCCGAATGGGATTGAGAAGAAAAATGCAGCAGACTTGATAGGCAGAATGGTGTAATTATGCTACTATGTCTTATGGTCTCCACTGCCAGACTGAAGCCCAATATAAACTAGAGGAACCACAACTCTTATTCCACCAGGGCATTGTACAGCCCAATAGCATGAACATAGACTTTCCTCATTTGAGGTAATGTCCCCTCTCTCTTCTGTACTACTCGCGCTCTTTGCTCCACACCATTTTTTTTTTTGTTTCTCTTTCCCAACCACCTGCCCATTCTCCATCCAGCTTCATGCTCCCATCTTCATGCTGGATTCTTCTGCTCCCTCCTCTTATCCCCACACACCCCGAGTTCTTCCAGCAGATTACTTTTGGCTTCAGTTTCCAGCATCTGCAGTCTCGTGCATATCATATTGGCAGCTGTTGGTGTTGGTGGGTTTAGAGTAAATATCAATTGGTCGCATGTCTCCTGAGATGGAAACAGAGATCTAGGAAGGGGAAAGTTTCAAAAACATCCCAGGCTTGAGTAGGATGGATGTTAGTAGCAAAATGTATAAAGTTGATGAGTTCTACACAGATGCAGGAAGGAGTACCAATGATGTCATCAATATAACAGAGGAAGAGTTGGGGTGTGGTTCTAGGGTAAGTTTGGAATAAGGACTGTTCCAGATAGCCAGCCAGAAGGGAGGCATAGCTGGAACCCTTAGGAGTGCTCATGACTACACCTTCGATTTGAAGGAAAAGAGGTGTCAAAAGAGGTTATTCAAGGAGAGAACAAGTTCTGCCAGGTGGATGAGAGTGTTGATGGAGGGAAACTGAACAGAACATTGTTCCAGGAGAAAACAGAGGGCTTTAACCCCTTCCTGGTGGAGCTGCACAGAGACTGGACATCCATGGTGAAGATAAAATGGTGTTGTCCATGGAACAAGAAGTTGTCAAAATGACAGAAGAGCGTGAGAGGTCCCATAGATGTATCTGGGAAGGACTTTCTTTCCCACTATGGTCAATAGAGCTATCTTTCATATTTCTTCGGGTTCTCCTCATGCTCCCTCGCCCTCTCAACAGAAAAGGGATAGGTTTCCCCTTACCCTCATCTTCTATCCACCAGCATCCACATTTGTTCAAGTTTATTGTTAAGTGTATTAACTATGTGATAGAGATTGTATATCTTTTGGTCGACTCACAAAACAGAGCACAACAAGTAAGACAGTACAAAAAGTGCAGAGTTACAGAGAGACATCAGATGATACAGAGTAAAGGCAACATAATTTTTACTATTTTGGGGTTCAGTCAGGACTCCTCTGCCTTCATTTGTAGTCAGAACAGACTTCACTCTTTGATAGATCAGGTTTGATCTGCATCTTAATGCCATCCATCTATTTGTGTCTATACCCTTAGCCAAAAAAAAAAAAAAATTTACTTGGGATTTAAAAGTATTCATTGAGCTGCCCGAACATTTTTGTGGAGTAAGGTGTTTCTTGCAGAGTGTGATGGATGCTGCAGTCATGAGTCCATAGCTTTGATTACCTGTTAGTTTTCTGTTGAAGGAGCACCCTTCAGCAAATATCCATAGCCCAGAGTTTACTCTTGCAGGGCTAAAATAGAGAGCTGATATTTTATGTTGGAAGCTGCATCATCTATGATTTATTTTTCATGAAGGACACTGTGGAATTTAGGATTCAAGGAAGCCCAAAAAAGCAGTCATTTTTGATGTCAGCTGCATCTTCACAGGTTCTCATTATTTTCCTGAAGTCTCACTCCTCTCAAATATGTACTCTGATCCATATTATTGAATCTGAATGAATCATGGAATATGGATCAGATCTAATCTTATTGAATGGCAGAGGTATCTAATGGGACCAAATAGGTGTGTGGAAGATAGGAGCAGGAGATCACATCAAGGACGTTTGAAGGTATCATTTCCTGAAACTGAAATGGAGATAAGGCATCGGCCATTTAGAAGATGAATTATTTTCTTCTAAGATAAGAAATGTTTGCATTCTCTCATCCATTGGCCTGTTCAATCATGTTCAATGATTTTTGGTCATTGAAGGAAGTGGAGGAGGTGCACAAGATACGGATTATCCATGATTTTGTTCATCCATGACTCGTGCAGGGAGTATGTCATACTTGTAAAAGGCACAAAGAGTGTGAATCAGTTTTGAGTCCTGTGATGCATGGCCAAATTATTTTTATGCTGCCATAAATTCTGCAATATATGGTCTGCAACTACAAATACATTTCATTTTGGAGGTTGGGAGGTTAATCAATTCATTTTTCACGGAGTGCTGTAAACATGCCAAACAACTGAAGGGATTGAAAACCCTTCACTGTAGGTTTTGAACTGGTCCGTCGTTTCCAAGTACTTTCTTTCCCACCATGATCAATAGAGCTATCTTTCATATTTCCTTGGGTTTTCCTTGTGCTCCCTCTCCCTCTCAACAGAAAAGGGTTAGCTATTTTTTCAGTATCCTTTAGATAATTGAGATCTATAATTAATGTGCCTAAGCGATACCAAAGACTTTTGGATGTTAATTTTAACCAAAGCTTATTGCTTAAAGTGTGGTCTGTTTTTCTTGGCTGAGAAATTACCTTGAGCCTTGGGAACATCTCTGGTAACAGCCAATTGAAGGTAATTAAACTTTGCCTGAACCCTAATGTCTGCTCCAGCCATGGTCACTGTGAATACTCAAAGACATTACAAAATAAATTACAGGCCAGTGAAGAAATACTGGAGTTGAATGTTCCTGTTACCAAAAGCCGGATGAAGGGTAGGCAACTTCTCTCACTCCCAGATTTTAAATACTGTAGGAGCACTTCCAAAACCCAGCAATTCCATGCATTGAAGTTGGTCTGTTAGCAAGCTATAGGCTGTTGGTCATTCACAAAGTTGTTGACTTGGAAGGGACCACTTCCTTTGGATGTCAATTCAAAATATGATGAGGGAATTGGGAATGAATTGTTCATAATCTTATGATTAAGAAGAAATCAGAAATGTTATTAGACGTGCAAAACTGTCTAAGATAGGTAGGAGTGTCTTAGCTCGATCAAGAACTCCATTGCCTCCAAACTCGAAAACCTCCCGACAGGCCACTCGGACCGGATCATGTCCATGCGACTCCCCCTTCAAAACAAGCATCGCATCACCCTCATCACTGTCTATGCTACAACCCTCCAGGCGGAACCAGCAGAAAAGGACAAGTTCTACTCTGATCTGCGCAACCTCATTCAACGCACCCCTACAGCCGACAAGGTTGTCATCCTTGGCGACTTCAACGCTCGCGTCGGCAAAGACTCAGAAACCTGCCCAGGAATCCTGGGCAAGCATGGTGTTGGCAAGTGCAACGACAACGGGCGCCTCCTGTTGGAACTCTGCGCAGAACAGCGGCTTGTTATTACAAACATCCTTTTTCAGCAGAGGGACAGCCTGAAGACTACCTGGATGCATCCCCGATCCAAACACTGGCACATTCTGGACCATGTCCTGGTGCGAGAAAGAGACAAACGAGATGTGCTCCACACCAGGCTCATGCCCAGCGCGGAATGCCACACTGACCATCGGCTTGTTCGCTGCAAGCTCAACCTTCACTTCAAGCCAAATTCCAGGAACAGTAAAGCCCCCAGAAAGAGGTTCAATGTTGGAAACTTGCAGTCAGACAAAGTGAGAGGAAACTTCCAGGCAAACCTCCAAGCAAAGCTCGAGGATGCAATCCGCCTCACGGACTCATCCCCTGAAACCCTCTGGGATCAGCTGAAGACTGCCATACTGCAATCCACTGAAGAGGTACTGGGCTTCTCCTCCAGGAAAAACAAGGACTGGTTCGATGAAAACCAGGAAATCCAGGAGCTGCTGGCAAAGAAGCGAGCTGCCCACCAGGCTCACCTTGCAAAGCCGTCCTGGCCAGAGAAGAAACGAGCCTTCCGTCGCGCATGCAGCCATCTTCAGCGCAAACTCCGGGAGATCCAAAATGAGTGGTGGACTAGCCTCGCCAAATGAACCCAGCTCAGCGCAGACATTGGCGACTTCAGGGGTTTTTACGAGGCTCTAAAGGCTGTGTACGGCCCCTCACCCCAGGTCCAAAGCCCGCTGCGCAGCTCAGACGGCAAAGTCCTCCTCAGTGACAAGATCTCCATCCTCAACCGATGGTCAGAACACTTCCAATCTCTTTTCAGTGCCAACTGCTCAGTCCAAGAATCCGCCCTGCTCCAGCTCCCTCAACAGCCCTTAAGGCTAGAGCTAGATGAGGTCCTCACCCGGGAAGAGACATATAAGGCATTTGAACAACTGAAAAGTGGCAAAGCAGCAGGTATGGATGGAATCCCCCCAGAGGTCTGGAAGGCTGGCGGCAAAACTCTGCATGCCAAACTGCATGAGTTTTTCAAGCTCTGCTGGGACCAAGGAAAGCTGCCTCAGGACCTTCGTGATGCCATCATCATCACCCTGTAAAAAAAAATCTCTATTATTCTGACTCATCATTGGAGCTTGACTTTGTCTTCCCTTCTTTACCACCAACCGCAAAATCATTTCTCTATCCTGATAATTCAGGCACCAAATTAAAACTGCTTGTGATGGCTGTCCCAGTATCGGTTTCTTCCTTAGCGCTCTATCTGTCCTCTCCAATACTAAACCACCCAGAAAGAATTCTTTACCCAACATCTCAGGGATCCAGTCCTTAAAACATTTTATTGGATCTGCTCCTTCAATATCTTCTGGAAGGCCCACAATTTTTACATTATTTCTCAGACTTTGATTTTCCAATGAATCAATCTTTTTCAATAAATCTCTCTTCTGAATTCCCCAATCCACGAACGAATCTTCCACTTTCTCTGTTTTATCCTTATTACGTACGACTTGCTCTTTACATTCAGAGAAAGCTGTCTCAAGTTTTTTTTAAATTTCCTGTACTACATCCACTGAAGTAAGGCATTTATTAACATCTCTCTTAAGTGTGGATATATCTTCAGACACATTAAACATTTTAGTTTACATTTGGGTCATTTGGTGAGACATATTATCCATATGGCAGGCAATCCCTTCCAAAACATTAAAAATAGAGTTCAGTCAGGATTCCAGTACCACATCTTGGGACCCACCTTCTATAAACTCCTCCTCTAGTTGTTCCTGTGAACTGACCATAAAAGGTAAGTCTTTTTGTTCCACCGTTATCAGGCCTTTTCCCATGCGGCTGTGGGTCTGCACACCTGACGACAGCACCCCGACCTCATCAGGGCGCTGCCACTTGGGCCCCTACAGCCCACACACGCTCCAGTAAGTCGCGGACCCTGGAGGCACCGCGCATGCCCAGCAGGGCCACGGGCCGCACAGGGGCAATCTCCAATCTTTCCATTAAATAAGATACAAAAGACTACAACCCAATATGTGGAAATGAGAACTTGTCCAACTTCTGGAACTGTAACACCAAAAATAGCAGTTAATAGGTTAGGTTGAAAAGTATAGCTGACAAAAATATCTGTTCAATACCTCTCCAACATCGGGCACGTCCAAAATGTATGAGTTAGAGAAGCCACTTCTGATTTACGTTTATCACAAATAGGACTAACATTAGAAAAAATACAGGTCAATTTGTCTTTTGACATATGAGCCCGATGAATCAGAGGATGATGAGCACATATTGAAGATGTATTGACCAATCCAAAAGTCTTCTCCCATGATTCCTCTGGAAGATGTAACTGAAATTGCTCTTCCCAGGCCCTTTGAATTTTGTCATTAGAATTTGATTGCAATCTTAACTTACTATAAATGTTGCCTATTAAACCCTTATGAGAAGAGTTCAAATGAAAAAAAACATATCAATCAAACCAGTTGGTACAATATTGTAAATTTCGCCAGTAAAGTATTCAGAAAATTTCTAATTTGGAAGTATCTTAAAAAAAGTGACTTGAGTATATTATATTTACTGAATAATTGTTCAAAAGACATTAAGCTACCATCTATAAACAAATCTGAAAAAGAGGCAATTCCTTTAACTTTACAAAAAGAGAAGGCTTGATCAATTATAGATAGTTGAAAAAAATAAGAGAAATGGTACTACATAAAATAAAACTTTATGTCAAAGAACTTCCGAAATTGAAACCAAATCGGTAATGTATGTTTAAGTATTAGGATGAAGGTATGCCCACTAATCTTGGAAGGTGTAAAAGGAAGAGCTGCTCCCAATAAAGAGACCTACTGAATACCTCTGCACAGAATTCAATTCCAAATCTACCCAGTAAGGATGTTCAATTTTATTAGAATTGATCCAGAAAATAATATAGCGGTTGCTAACTGCCCAATAAGCTTTGAAATCCTTCCTCTCTGTCCACAACACCTCCAATCTTTGTATCATCTGCAAACTTGCTGATCCAATTTACCACATTATCATCCAGATCATCAATATAGATGACAAAAACAATGGTCCTAGCCTGACCTCTGAGGCACATCACTAGGCACAGACCTCCAATCTGAGAAGCAGTCATTTACCACCACTCTCTGGCATCTCCTGTCCAGCCATTGTCGAATCCAGTTCAATATTTCACCATGAATACCCAGTGTCTCAACATTCCTGATTAACCTCCCATGTGGAACCTTGTCAAAGGCCTTAGTGAAGTCCATGTAGACAACATTAACAGCCCTCCCTTCATCAACTTTCATGGTAACCTCCTCGAAAAACTCTACCTACCACGCACAAAGCCATGTTGACCATCCATAATCAGTCCCTGGCTATCTAAATACTTCTATATCAGATCTCTTAGAACACCTTCCAATAATTTACCTTCTGCTGACATCAGGCTCACCGGCCTATAATTGCAAGGGTTACATTGGAGTCTTTTTAAAACAACGGAACAACCAATCCTCCAGCACCTCACCTGTGTCTAAGTACATTTTAAATATTTCTGCCAGAGCCCTGCAATTCCTACACTTAAGATCCAAGGGAATATCCTATCAGGCCCTGGGGATTTATCTACCTTTATTTGCTTCAAGACAGCATCTTCCACCATCTCGGGATCTAAACATTCCTTCCAGGTGAAGTTGTGATTTATTTCCACCTCTTCACATTACCATGCTGCATTCAAAGAAATCAAACAAATTGTGTGATTGTTTTACAAAACACCTCCATTAAATCAAACAATGTCTACAGATGCTGTGATTGTAGTTTAATACACAAAACTGCTGGAAAAACTTAGCAGGTCACGCAGCATTCTTAACCAACATTTCGGCTCTGAGCTTTTAGTCAAGGTATGAGCAAAAAGCAGGCAAGGGCCTAAATAAAATGGTGAGGGAGAGGAACACAGGCCCACAGGCAAGAGGTCATAGTTGGGTATGGGTAGGATGGCAGAAGAGAAAAAAGTTGGGAAGTAATAGGGAGAGGGAAGGGGACCAGAGGGTTAGGGAAAGAGGGTGGGGGGGGTGGGTGGGGAGAGGAGCCTTACAAACTGAAAAAGTCGATGTTAATGCCATCTGATTGGTGAATGTCTGGAAGGAATAAGAGGGGTTATTCCTCCAATTTGGAAGAAAAAATAGATCATATTTAAGTTGTGAAAGATTGCAGCATGCTATTGTGCAAAGACGAGAAAAATTATACTGGTTGACTTACAGGTTAAACAGGTAATCAAGAAGGCAAATGAAATGTTGGCCTTCATTGTGAGAGGGATTGAGTTTCAGAGCAGAAAGGTTGTAGTGCAACTGTACAGGGTACTAGTGAGTCTGGACCTGGAGTATACTGTGTCCAGTTCTGTTCTCTGTACTTGAGAAAAAATAGGAGGGGGTTAACAGCATTAATATAGTCTTGACCTATTTCCATTTGGTTAGAGAAGGCCGAGTCAGTATACAAGCTGTTCTTTCTCCAATTTGTGAATAGCCTCAATTTGGCAATACACGAGGCCCCCCCCACCCCTCCCCCACCTTTTTATATATGTGTCTACCTGTTTTGCCTGATCCCAATGAAGAGCTCAGGCCATAAACGTTAGTTACCTTTTACTTCCTCTGGATGCTGCACAACCCACTGAGTTTCTCTTGCACTTTTATGCATTGCACTTGACCCCAGCATCTGTATATTTTCTTGTTTAACTTGAGGAAAGATTTTGGAGGCAATGCAGATTTCACCAAGTGAATTCTCGTCATGAGGGGTTTAGCCTATATGGGGAGATTGAGTTGCCTGAGATCATACTCGCTGGAAACAAAGTCATGAAAGGTATAGATAAGATAGAGGCAGGAAAATTATGTTTTTACTGGTAGGTAGACTAGACTAGCCATTCTCAACATGGGCCCTATGGCCTTCTTGGGGGGCACAGCACACTTAAGTAAAGGCCTTGTTTTCTTTTCATCTCACGGAGCATAAATATTTTTTTATGTAGTCGGTAGAAGTACGGAAGCTACTTTCAAAGGTATGGATAGATCTTGTTGATTTAGAGATATGAAGCTTTGAATGTGTCTACGGGCTGTGATCTTGAAATCATACCTTTTTAACATTTCAAAATGAGTTTTACTCAAAGAATGCAAAAGTATGTAATTACAGAGTGTTAAGTTAAAGCTTTTTATGAGTTGTTATTCCTGTTGCTTAACATGAGCGTGGTTATCATTCATTTACATTAATTCACAGAAAAGGGAACCCATAAACTTTGCGCAGAGACCGAGGGGGCTATTGCTGAGAAAAGGTTGAGAATGGCTGGACTAAATGCAGGAAATAGCCCTCAAGAATTGGGAAAGTAGATTTAAGATGGAGATGTGGACCAACTACTTTTCCAAGAAAGTAGTGAATGTGTGGAATTTTCTGTCCAAGGAAACAGCAGAGGCGGCCTTATTAAATATATTTGATAGATTTTTGCCTAGTTGAGGAATTGAGGCTAATGGGGAAAAGGCAGGTAATTGGAGCTGAATCCACAGCCAGACTTATTGAATGGTGGAGCAGGCTCAATGGGTCAGATGGTCAATTCTTGCTCCTATTTCTTACATTCTTATGTCCCACATTTCAGAATTGGAATATATTGTCATGAACAAGTCATAAAATTTGGTGTTGTAGCAGCATCAAAGTGCATTCATATTATAACCATCTTACAACATTATTATAAATAAAAATAATAGTGCATGAAAAGTAAGGCAGTTTGTTTCATTAATTATTCAGGAATCTGATGGCAGCAGGGAAGAAGCTATCCTTTTGCCGTTGAGTGCTCGTCTTAGGCTCGTGGACCTTTCTCCCGATGATAGCAGAGTGAAGAGGGCATGGCCTGGGTGGTGCGGGTCTTAGAGGATAGAGGCTGCTTTTTTAAGATACCGCCTCATGTAGATGTTCTCGGTGGAGTGAATTCTGTCTGGTACCTGTGATGTGGTACCTCTGGAGTTTTATTCTTGTTCTCAGAGTTGGTGCCTTCATACCAGGCAGTGATGCAACCAGCCAGAATGCTCAACAAGGTACACCTGTAGAAATTTTTGAGAGTTTTTGGTGACCTACCAAATCTCCTTAGACACCTCAACGTATAGCCACTGGTGAGCCTTCTTTGTGATTGCATCAACGTGGAGGCTCTGGGACAGATCCTCGGAAATGTTGACTCGCAGGAATTTGAAGTTCTTGTCCCTCTCCACTACTGAGCCCTCAATGAGGACTAGGTCGTGTTCCCCTGACTTCCTTCTGAAGTCCACAATCATCTCCTTGGTTTTTCTAATGTTGAGCGCAAGATTATTGTTATGTCACCATTCAACAAGCAGATATATTTCCCTCTTGTACACCTGCTCATTACCGCTTGTGATTCTGCCAATTACTGTGGTGTCATTGAGAAACGTAGATAGCTTTGAAATTGTGCCTGGCTGCACAGTCATGGGTGTATAACAAGTAGAGCAGTGGGCTAAGCACACATCCTTGGGGTGTGCCTGTGTTGATAAACAGAAGGATACGTTGTTTCTAATTTGTACTGACTGTGGTCTTCCAATGAGAAAGTCAAGGATCCAGTTGCAGAGTGGGGTACGGAGGTCTAGAGTTTGTAGCTTCTTGACCAGCACTGAGGTATTGAAGGCCAAGCTCTAGACGATGAAGAGCAGCCATATGTATGAATTGCTGTTTTCGAGGTGATCCAGAGCTAAATGGCGAGCCAGCGATATTGCTTCTGCTGTGGAGCGATTGTGATGATAGGCGAATTGCAGTGTGTCCATATTTTTGTTTAGGTATGTGTTAATTCTGGCCATGACCAGCTTCTCAAAGCATTTCATCACAGTAGAAGTTAGTGTCACTTGGGTGGTTGTCGTTGAGGCAGCTCAGACTACTCTTCTTGGGTACCGGGATGATTGATGCCCTTTTGAAGCAGGTAGGAACCTCTGACTGCACCAATGTGAGGTTGAAAATGTCAGTGAACACTCTGGCTAGTTGGTTGGTGGAGATTTTCAGTATGCTATCAGGGCCTGATGCCTTGGGCAAATGTATCCCTGAGTAGCGCAAGGCTACCAGAGACTCTTTCCCCCCCCCCCCCCCCCATTCTAATCTGCGTGAAACACAGAACCTCCACTCGAAGGAGTGAAATGAGTTACCAGTTCCTGTTCTCTCCTTCCCCCTCAACTTGTAAATGAGGATCGAAAAATAGTGGCACTGCCGGAGCTGCTATAGCGGCAGTGCTGCCGCTGGTGTGGTCCCAGGAGAGCAAAGACGCAGCTCTGCTCCAAAGGGCTCCTTCCAGGCTTTAAATGGCCTATTAGAAGAGCCGATGGTATTTTTAAACTAAAATCCAGCAGCAGCAAAGGGTGTGCCCAAGATGGCAGTGCCTGTGCTCAACAGCAGCCACATTCTGGGGATCAGCAGACTGGCACAGGGCACCAGATACAGGAAGACCACCCCCCAAAGGAGAAGCAGTGAAAACGACCCTATAGATTGCTGAGGGACTCACACAGGCTGTGGAGGACCCGTTTGGGCTGTGGGCTACTGGAGACTGGCTCTTGAGAAGAAGGTATAAGAGGGCAAGAGGGGCGCTCCTGAAAGCTCTCAGACGCTGAGGGTTTCCTGATCATGTCAGAGGTTTGGATCTGCAGCTTGGGTTGCTGATGCATCAAACAGGGGTCTGTATGGCTGTTGAGGCTGCGGGAGTGCTGAAGGAGAATCCATAGACACTTTGACTCTTAAAGGACTCTGTTTTGCTTCTCTTTCTCTCGTTCTGTATGGGGCACCAGGTGACACTAAAGGCAACTCTTTGTCAGCCTTATGGCAGGCAAAAGCCAATTTTATGTAATTTTGCATGTTCTGTACTTTTACATGACAATAAAGGAACCTTGACTCTTGATAACCTTCCGCAAGGGTTCTGACATGCTGCTAAGTAGAACTAAACTCTCAGTCTTGATAAAGGGTTCTGGCCCAAAACATCGGCCATTCTTTTTCTCCCACTGATGCTGCTCAACCCACTGTGTCCCTCCAGCTGATTATTTTTTGCTTCGGATTCTAGCATGTGTTTCTCATGTGTCTCCAGTTACATTCTGCTGTGTGTTTTGAGCAGGTCTGGCTGATATAGTTCCTCAAAGCCAAATACTACTTGGTCAGCGTGACCTGCCACAGTACAGTTATTTTTCTCAAAGGTAGAGATAGATCTCATTGACTTGTTCAGAGATGTGAAGCTTTGAGTATGTTTTAATTTTAAAGAATTCAGAAATATGTAATTGCAGAATGTTTAATTCAAGCTTTTCATGAGTAATGTTATTCCTGTTACTTAACATGAGCGTGATGTTAGTATTTATTTACAACCTTAATTCATGGGATTCAAAGGCATTTAACTTGTGAGCAATGGCAAGATGGGGCATGGTTAATGTAGTGGTTAGCGCAATACTATTGCAGCGCCAGCGACCTGGATCTCACCACTCCCAAACAACCAAGGTCTCGGTGCCTATTTGAAAGCTTGGGTGATGAGGTATTCTGCGGAATGACTTTTGCAGTCTGCATGGGGAAAGTCCCTACCAGGTCTGCTGTCTCCTTTTCCTGATGATAATTCCTGCAGACCACAGCCAAATGAATTGTGATCAAAGGTGTTCATCAGACTGGAGGGTATTTTGGTTCTTTAGATTTTTAAAATGCTGCCATTTGTACCCCTCAATTTCTGAAGGCTGAACCCATAAGTTGCAACTAAAATGGAAAGGCAACGTTCTGGAACCATTTTTCAGGCTGGAGGTCAATGTATATTAGTGGCTTAGACATGGATGAAAGAATAAAATTACAAAATGTGCATGTTTTGAGGTGTGGCTAACAACAGTGAGAAATATGCTGCAACAGCATGTTGGATAGACAGGTAGGCAATTATATTTGCTGAGTTGTCAACTGATGTGCACTAGCAGAAGGAATTAGGGGAGATAATTGTCACCGTTCTACAGAGTGTGCAGAAATGGGTGCTCATACATCTCTGAATGTACTGAAACATGTTGGAGAGCAATTTATAAAGCATAAATGATCTGGGTTTCATATAAGAGCAAGGAGGTTATATTGAAAGTTTACAAAACACTCATTAGACTACAAATAATCATTGTATTCAATCCTTTTTACCATATTTTATGTAAAATTTGAAGCTACAAATTATAAGCAGGAATAAGCCACTCAATGTTTTGTGCCTGCAGTATAATTTTAATCAGACCAAGGCAGATCTGATTGAAATCTCCAATTCTGCATTCTCACTTACCCTGGTAACCTATTACAAGATGTACTCCCATTTTATCAAGAATCTTATTTCCATCTGCCTTCAAAATATTAAAAGCGTCTGTTTCCTCTGCTTTAAGGAAGAGAATTCCAAGAGACTGATCTCTGCAGCACACCACGTGCATATCTTGCCAAACCTTAAAAAAAAGGCATTTATGTCGACTGTCGGTTTCCTCTGTGCCAACCAATCTTCTGTTCATGCAAAAATATTGCTTCCTATGTCACAAGCTTTTCTTTAGTAACATTTGGTGTGGAGCCTTAGCAAATGTCTTCTGGTCCTCTTAAACCAGCAATAATTCCAAAGTGTTGGGCAAGCATGGTTCCCTTTTACAAAACCATGTTGCCTTACTTCAATCACCTTGAATTTTTCTGTGACCTGCTGTAACATCTTCACTAATGGCTGCTAACATTTCCGCGATGACAGATGTTAAATTATCTGGCCTGTCGTTTCCTTCTTTCTGTCCCAAATTTTTGAACATTTATATCCATTATTTTCCAATCTAATGGAATCCTCTCTGAATCTGGGCAATTTTAGAAGATTAAAACCATTCATGAACAAGCCACCATCTGGGATGAAGTCGTCAGGATCTGGAATCTCATCAGTTCACACAATTCCAGTTATTTGCTCAGTTCCACTTTCCTGGTGGCTTTAATTTTCCTAAGCTCCTGACTAACAGCTGTTTCTGAGATGCTACCTAATCTCTGGATGATGTTCGAGAAAAGCTTTACTAGAATGGTTGCAGAAAAGTGAGATTTTAGTCAGAAAATTAGATTAAGAACATTGGATTCTTCTCCTGAGGCAAAGAAAATAAAGAGAAAATATCTTCATCAAATATTCCAGAGCTTCACAGACTTGGGATTGGTAGATAGAAGCTAAAGGCAGATGGCAAATGCACTTGGAGAGATGGATTTGAAGAGATGCAAGAGCTGCAGGGAGGAAATATCAAAAAAGCCCTGATTGGTTATAATCAGGAGTTCGCAGTGGATAGAAGAGTTGACCAGAGTTTTAAAAAAGGAATTAGATAGACATGAAGGTTTCCCATTCTCCGCAATACCTCAAAGGTTCTGTCATGGAAAGAGAGGGGAACACAAAATTCCTCAGCGTGCATATAAGGACAATCTATCCTGGACTCACAACACCTCCTCATTTGCCAGGAAAGTGCAGCTACACCTACACTTCCTAAGGAGGCTGAAGAAGGCAAGGCTACTGGCCCCCATCTTGACAACCTTTTACAAGAGCACAATTGAGGGTGTCCTGTCTGTCTGCATCATTGTGTGGTATGGAAGTCAATACAGAGGATCATTGAAACAGTTAAGAAGATCACTGGGGTCTCCCTTTCCAGCATTGATGCCATTTGCTGGGAGCATAGCTTAAATAGGGCTCAAGGGATTGAAGAAGACCCTTACCATCCAGCATACAGTATGTAACCCACTATCAAGGAGATACAGGAGCATCAAAGTAGGGTGACCAGGCTGGGTAATAGCTTCTTCCCACAGGCTGTGAGATTGATTAACAGAATAATATAGTGTGTGTGTGTGTGTGTGTGTGTGTGTGTTTTGATTATTCATGTGATCATTATGTACTGTGTATTATGTATTTTTGTGTGTGCACCGTGGTCTGGAGAGACGCTGTTTCATCGGGTTGTACATGTACAGTCAGATGATAATAAACTTGAACGTGAAGAGAGAAAATATCTCTGGGGCGGCACAGGTTATCGTAGCAGTTAGCACAATTCTGTTACAGCGCTGGCTCTAAGTAGTTTGTACGTTCTCCCCATGTCTGCGTGGATTTCCTCCGGGTGTTCCTAGTTTACTCCTGGGGAGTTGTAGGTTGATTGGATGTAAGGGACAGCACAGGCTTGTGGGTCGAAAGGTCCTGTTACCGTGCTGTATGTCTAAATTTTTAAATTAAAATTTAGCATTTAAATTTAAAATAATTTGTTGGAATCAGAAAAGAGCTAGAGAAAGGGCTAGTTGAATTTTCCCAACAAAGCAATGACAAAGGCTCATTGAGTTAAATGGCTCACTTGCCTTAACAATTCTGCAAAGCTTTAGATTGACCAGCAACATCAAACGGATAAATCATGGAAACTTCCAGCGCAAGAGGAGGTTGTTCAGGCCTCTGCTGACTCTTTTGTCCCCATATTCTTTCTTTTTGCTCACAATTCTGATCCTCAAATCTCTCTGAAGCTCTTCTCTAAACAATCATCCACTACTCTTTCACAGAGTGTTCTGGACCATGATGACTTACAAAAGAAAATTCTTGTCTCCCCTCAATATTTTGTCAAAGACATAAGACACAAAGTCCATCATGTGTGCCAATGGATTCTCTCTATCATTCTTTTAAAAGGGAACATAGGCTTCTTGAAACCAATTTAATTACTTCCCGTTGAGATGCGGTAAACAACTGTTGTCCCACCAATAACTAAACTTTAATTCAGCTTGATGTTTTTGTTTGATGCTACATGGCAGATTGAACTTGGAATGAACTCGTAGTCACGTATCCAAGATTCATTTTTGGAAACTTGGCGATTGTTCAAAAACAAAGGAAAATGAATTGCTCCAAACCTTGACA
Source organism: Narcine bancroftii (assembly GCF_036971445.1). NCBI lineage: Eukaryota > Metazoa > Chordata > Chondrichthyes > Torpediniformes > Narcinidae > Narcine > Narcine bancroftii. The sequence goes on along the minus strand of NC_091472.1, from coordinate 85,463,181 downwards.
GAACCTCTAATTAAGATTGCACTTTAAGGAAATAAGCACAGGCTACTTGCACTTTGAATTGAATGGATTGACCTATTTCCTGGCAGTATATCAGCCAGCTCTCAAATATTTTGAGCAATCTTTGTAACATTTCTCCATCCCTGAACAAAATACAGTTATCGTTGATTCAGAGGTTGCGGAGACTCCAGCTGGTGGCCGATGGAGTAACACATTTTTAGTGTTGCTCTTGAACAACTAACCTTTCTCCCAATACCCAATAGCTATTTTAATCTGTAAAATCTGTTCTTTCTGGGAATCTTTTTTAGTTTCCCTCTAAATGGCAGACTTGCAAAGTGAAAGGACCGTTCATAAAACAACCTGCGCTACAGGTTGTGGCCTTCTCTACATTGTTGGCTAGAAGAGCCATCTTATTAAATTGTAAAGACTCAAGACCTCCAAAAGTGTTTCAATGGTTCTCTCATATTATGTTTAGAAAAAAAATTCGATATATTTAACCCTCAGGATAAGCTGCTCTTTTTTTTTCAGTTATTTTTTTAATAGAGTAATTTAAGTGGGGTTTATACTGTGTGTGTGTGTGTGTGTGTGTTTAATATTTTTGATCTTTTCCATCTTCACCCAGTGCAGTGGAGGAGGGACTGAGTTTATACTGTTTGAAGTTTTATCTTGAGAAATATATATATGTGATATTGTATTTTCAGTTTCATTCCCATTTCTTTATTGAACTGTATTTATTATATAAAAAAATGAAAAAAGATTGAAAAATAAATATACATAGGTCGCAAGAGCCAAGGAAATAGATCATTCCCTTTCTAAAACAAAAGGGATACTTGATGAACGTGGAGAGGAGGAGACTGTTTGGATGATATATGGTATGTTTCTTTTGTTCTGTCTTTGCCTTTGGCTTGGCTTCGCGGACGAAGATTTATGGAGGGGGTAAAAGTCCACGTCAGCTGCAGGCTCGTTTGTGGCTGACCAGTCCGATGCGGGACAGGCAGACACGATTGCAGCGGTTGCAAGGGAAAATTGGTTGGTTGGGGTTGGGTGTTGGGTTTTTCCTCCTTTGCCTTTTGTCAGTGAGGTGGGCTCTGCGGTCTTCTTCAAAGGAGGCTGCTGCCCGCCAAACTGTGAGGCGCCAAGATGCACGGTTTGAGGCGTTATCAGCCCACTGGCGGTGGTCAATGTGGCAGGCACCAAGAGATTTCTTTAGGCAGTCCTTGTACCTTTTCTTTGGTGCACCTCTGTCACGGTGGCCAGTGGAGAGCTCGCCATATAATACGATCTTGGGAAGGCGATGGTCCTCCATTCTGGAGACGTGACCCATCCAGCGCAGCTGGATCTTCAGCAGCGTGGACTCGATGCTGTCGACCTCTGCCATCTCGAGTACCTCGACGTTAGGGGTGTGAGCGCTCCAATGGATGTTGAGGATGGAGCGGAGACAACGCTGGTGGAAGCGTTCTAGGAGCCGTAGGTGGTGCCGGTAGAGGACCCATGATTCGGAGCCGAACAGGAGTGTGGGTATGACAACGGCTCTGTATACGCTTATCTTTGTGAGGTTTTTCAGTTGGTTGTTTTTCCAGACTCTTTTGTGTAGTCTTCCAAAGGCGCTATTTGCCTTGGCGAGTCTGTTGTCTATCTCATTGTCGATCCTTGCATCTGATGAAATGGTGCAGCCGAGATAGGTAAACTGGTTGACCGTTTTGAGTTTTGTGTGCCCGATGGAGATGTGGGGGGGCTGGTAGTCATAGTGGGGAGCTGGCTGATGGAGGACCTCAGTTTTCTTCAGGCTGACTTCCAGGCCAAACATTTTTGCAGTTTCCGCAAAGCAGGACGTCAAGCGCTGAAGAGCTGGCTCTGAATGGGCAACTAAAGCGGCATCATCTGCAAAGAGTAGTTCACGGACAAGTTTCTCTTGTGTCTTGGTGTGAGCTTGCAGGCGCCTCAGATTGAAGAGACTGCCATCCGTGCGGTACCGGATGTAAACAGCGTCTTCATTGTTGGGGTCTTTCATGGCTTGGTTCAGCATCATGCTGAAGAAGATTGAAAAGAGGGTTGGTGCGAGAACACAGCCTTGCTTCACGCCATTGTTAATGGAGAAGGGTTCAGAGAGCTCATTGCTGTATCTGACCCGACCTTGTTGGTTTTCGTGCAGTTGGATAATCATGTTGAGGAACTTTGGGGGACATCCGATGCGCTCTAGTATTTGCCAAAGCCCTTTCCTGCTCACGGTGTCGAAGGCTTTGGTGAGGTCAACAAAGGTGATGTAGAGTCCTTTGTTTTGTTCTCTGCACTTTTCTTGGAGCTGTCTGAGGGCAAAGACCATGTCAGTGGTTCCTCTGTTTGCGCGAGAGCCGCACTGTGATTCTGGGAGAATATTCTCAGCGACACTAGGTATTATTCTATTTAGTAGAATCCTAGCGAAGATTTTGCCTGCAATGGAGAGCAACGTGATTCCCCTGTAGTTTGAGCAGTCTGATTTCTCGCCTTTGTTTTTGTACAGGGTGATGATGGTGGCATCACGAAGATCCTGAGGCAGTTTACCTTGGTCCCAACAAAGCTTGAAAAACTCATGCAGTTTGGCATGCAGAGTTTTGCCGCCAGCCTTCCAGACTTCTGGGGGGATTCCATCCATACCTGCTGCTTTGCCACTTTTCAGTTGTTCGATTGCCTTATATGTCTCATCCAGGGTGGGAACCTCATCCAGCTCTAGCCTTAGGGGCTGTGATATCAAAGGCTTATCAAGTTACTCTGAGTCTCTATCCATTGTGAATATCAACAATAAAACCCATTTAACTCATGGGTAGAATGCAGAAAGAAGGAGCTAGAGTATCAGTGCAATTTGTGCAAGTTTAAAAAGGAATTTTTTTTACATAGAGTGGTAGGTACCAGGAATGGGTTGCCAGGAGTAGTGATGGAAGCAGATACAATGGATGCATTTCGGAGGCTTCCAGGGTGTGAGAGATGGGAAAATTGACCTAAAATTATGAACATGGAAGAAACTAAAGTTCATCAGTAAAATGGCTGAAACCAGTTCAAACAGGATAAGTTTGGGGCTTAGGATGCAGGAAAGCAGAGTCAGCACGATTAACATAAGAATCTTCTATCCTTTGTGACAAGACCATAGGACTAAGATAAGGAATGGTAAGGTACAATAGAATGTAGGAAGTTGAGGTAGTCTGGATCAGATAAGGGTCTCCTAGCCCTGGACAGAAGTACCAAGTCATACATTTCTAATTAGCTAACCATACACAGATTTATACATATGAAATTAGCCAGAATTTCTCTAGATAGAATGAGTCAACTCTGCATATTAAGAGACTGTAGCCCAGAGAATCAGGAAGGTGTGAATAAGGACAATGACATGATGGGGCACCCACAGGATACCCCCTGGTCCTCCAAGTGTACTGAAACTGCACGTAGGCAGGAAGAATTACCTATGCCAAACCCATCCAGGGGGCAGAAGAATGTAAGGGGGAGGGCATTCTGATACTGAAATTGACTGTATAAAAGTTGGGTGAGCCCCAGTATGTGTGTGTATTCCCAGGGTAAGGGGAAGCACCCAACTTTGCATTGTTGTAGTAATAAATGTTCTTTGTTCTCAATTTTTGTCTCGAGCAATTTCTTTAAAGGTACTTTAATTCCTAACAAGGGCAGACACTTGCAAATGAAGGGAATGGAGATGATATTTATCGGATGCAAGCAGCAGATTTTTAGTTTGATTTGGACATCATTTTCAGCAGAGATAACCGGCACTGAAGGCCTCTTCCTGAGCTGTATTCTTACTGATCTCAGCTCACTACCTGTGACTAAATATAAAATGATCAGAACTGGGTTGTAGCATAAACCACTTTATCACATCAACTGAGAACAGGAGTTGCATACTAAACAGCATGCAAAACTTTTTTATTATAATGATGACCCTATTTTGAGCCTTTTGGTACATATAAATAGAAACAGTCTGTATTTCATTTAACCATTAACCAGTCTAAACATGCAAGCTGGACTCACCTGAGCCTCAACTGACATTCCACTCTCTGAATTCCACAGGAAATTGTAAAATACCATGTAAACCAGCTATTCTCAACCTTTCTTTGACTGGGGGCCCCCTTAGGACTCAAAACTTATGGGCCCCCTTCGCTGGGAAGAAGTCAAGTTTAATAGGTTTCTTCTGTACTTTTCTCCTACCAACTACATAAAAAGCAAGAAAAAATATTTTATGATTGCAGTTCCCCCGCCCCCCCTTAAATATGCTGTGGCTCCTGGGAGGAGGGGATTTGTATGGCCTTTGTTGAGAATTATTTACATTTGATATAACAAAGCAATGCAAAGTGGTTCATGAGCATTATGACAATTGGTCAGCACAACACAGGTGTTCAGAGAGGTGAATGTAAATTTGGTCAAATGAATACATTTTAAGATTTTGAGAAGTTTAGGAGGGGAAAATCTAGGGCTAAAGCTTGTGATCAGCAATTGAAGACACCAGTGGCAGGTAGATTCAAGTCACCAATCTTCTTTGGCTTGGCTTCGCGGACGAAGATTTATGGAGGGGGTAAAAAAGTCCACGTCAGCTGCAGGCTCGTTTGTGGCTGACCAGTCCGATGTGGGACAGGCAGACACGATTGCAGCGGTTGCAAGGGAAAATTGGTTGGTTGGGGTTGGGTGTTGGGTTTTTCCTCCTTTGCCTTTTGTCAGTGAGGTGGGCTCTGCGGTCTTCTTCAAAGGAGGCTGCTGCCCGCCAAACTGTGAGGCGCCAAGATGCACGGTTTGAGGCGTTATCAGCCCACTGGCGGTGGTCAATGTGGCAGGCACCAAGAGATTTCTTTAGGCAGTCCTTGTACCTTTTCTTTGGTGCACCTCTGTCACGGTGGCCAGTGGAGAGCTCGCCATATAATACGATCTTGGGAAGGCGATGGTCCTCCATTCTGGAGACGTGACCCATCCAGCGCAGCTGGATCTTCAGCAGCGTGGACTTGATGCTGTCGACCTCTGCCATCTCGAGTACCTCGACGTTAGGGGTGTGAGCGCTCCAATGGATGTTGAGGATGGAGCGGAGACAACGCTGGTGGAAGCGTTCTAGGAGCCGTAGGTGGTGCCGGTAGAGGACCCATGATTCGGAGCCGAACAGGAGTGTGGGTATGACAACGGCTCTGTATACGCTTATCTTTGTGAGGTTTCCAAGTCACCAATACAAAAGAGGTTATTACTCAAGGAAAAATATAAGGCTGGAAGAGGTGGCATCAATGGAAAAGAGGCAAGCATACGGAAGAATTAGGAAACTGGGTCAAGAATTGTAAGAAGGGGCTACTGGTCCAGAAGCTCATTTTGGTCATTGATAACAGAAGTGAAATATGAACAGCTCAAGGTGGAGTGGAATGCAGGTTTGGGTTGGTCTTGGAGTATGGGAAGCATACCAGGAATGCTTGAGGAGGTAGACTGTGGCAATGCTATGGAGGCAGAAGCAGTGGAGTGGAAACTGCATCAGAAATGCAATCTGGGCCAATACAAATCTTGAGGCTGCAAGTAGTCTGATTCAGCCTGTTGGGTAGATGATATTGGCACAAGGTAGTGGCCATCCCTGTATTGAACTGGAGATGACAGTGGCTTGTCCATGAAAAAGTTCTCATAAGAGGAAATGTTCAAGATGGTAGGCAAAGAATACTTTAGTATACTGACAGGAGCAGAAACTCCTTAGCTGAAATGGTAGATCTTGATGGAACCACCAAAAATATTCCCAACCAAACATAATATCAGTTCTAACTGGTTTCAATGACACTGCAAGTCCTTAGTGTGTCCTGATTGGAAACAGTCACCAGGATGGTGGCAGAATTCTCTTCAGAATCTGAAATGTCTACCTGCTAGCAACCATGAGCAACTAAGTTCCCATTCAGTTGAGGAAGTCACATGCAGCTGCACATATGTCTTACAGTGGAGGACCATCCTGTTCAGACCCAGTGCAGGACCCTCCCATTCAGGCCCAGCGCTGTGCCGTTCCATTCAGACACTGTGCAGATAAACACCATGTTACGGAGGATGGGGTGCATTGCTAGATAACTAACTGTGTGGAAATTTTTCATAATTCAAAACCATAGTCAAGAAATGCAAGTTGGAAAAAGTACATTTTTTCTTTCTTTTTTAATCTTTACCATGTGAATTTCATGGGAGCAAATTTTATTGCATGTTTCAAATTCCTGAGTAGCGATTTGTAATTTTTTTAAAGGTGAATTTATATAACATGAATAGCTGTAACATAAAATGATAATGTATGGCTTGGAACATTGTGCTGCCATTCTCCTTGGAGACATGTTGACATCTGGTTGTACTACTGTTGGGTGTTGTAAAGGGTCATTCAGTACTCATATTGGGCACATATGGACATAGCATCCTGGGAGGGGTCCATTACAGTTTGGTAGGTCACATTGACTAAATTCACATTCTCTTCGATACGGAAGACTGAGAGGGATCAAATCGTAATGTTTGCTGTTTTTTATAGGGTGGAGAGGGAAAGTACTTCTGCTGGTAGGGGAGGAAGGGACACATAAAGTTGACAACAGTCCCATATTGCATCAAATAGAAAGTGCAGTATGACATTGATACAGGATGCCAGTTTTCTCGCAAAACCATCAGGTTTGCACTGCATGAGAGAAGGAACATTGATTAAAATTAGAACTAGCTTGGTCAGCAAAATTGTCAGGAAGCCTTTCAGTACTCAAGACATTGAGAGAATCTGGAATTCTCTCAAAAAACCATGGTTATGTGTGGCTCTTGAAAATTTCAGTCTGAAACAAATTTTGATTCACCCAAGTTTTCAGAATATAGAGCAAGGTGAGTGGATGGAGAAAAGGTTCTGGTCAGCCACAATTTAATTGAATGGTGAATAGGTTCAAGGGCTAAATGATTAGCTCCTGTTCGTGGTATCGTGGTATCCATTGCTGGATATTGGATTGTCGAATCAATTGCAGGAAGCAATCCTTTCTCCAACCTTTGCTTGTAATTTCAGATTTGGAAAGAGAACATTTGGTTCTTTGTCTCCGTAGTACCTCTCTGAAACTGCCCTGAAATTAATTTTAGAGTCTTCTGTTCTTTCCCCAGATCTTTTTCCAATTGTTTATGATTTAGCGAATGCCCCTTTGAAAATTGATCTGCCTTTTGAATATTGGCTTCCAGTTTTATTGCTAATGTTAAATCGCAGAAAATAAAATTTATTGATTTTTTTAAAAATCCAATTTCTAATCATGCAAGTAGTAAAAACCAAAGATTTTTAATTCATAAATGCGCGCATCAAACTGTGACATTTGATATTAGTATTTTAAGCTTTCTTGACTAGCTATTTCACCAAAGATTCTCTCGACCTTCCTCTGCTGATGTAGCTTCTCACTTATTAATTGACTCAAATTATTTAAATTCAACCTAAATTGGAATCTTGATTTTGGCAATCAAGTCTTCACGCTACGTAGATTTCCCTTTCTGCTAGCAAACTGACCCAAGGGTGCTTCTCAGTTTGTTCCCAATGAAGCTGTTGTGTTTCAAAATGAATCTTTTGTGTTGAAGTATGGAGAATCGTGCCCACGGAGCCTGTGGGGATGTCCTCGTGTCACACTGGGGAAATCGCCACCTAGGTTCTCCTCCAGCAGCTAAGACCTCACAGGTACCTGAGACCTCATTGATTTCAGTAAGAATTATAAGGCAATAATGTGAGAGATAAAGTAAGAGAGATAAACTTTTTCATAAGTTAGCTCAGAGTTCTTATTTTTTTTGTAAGGATTTTTGGCATTATTGTCAGCAACAACTTAAGGTTATTACATTTGGTGAGAACTTGCAGCTATGTTGGTTGGCAGGGCACTTAGGACCAGGGACTGCCACTTCACACCCTGAAATCCAGCCAACCAGCTGACCACTGGACTCATGCAAAGAGCCTGTAACAGCAGCTCTACATATTCAGCCCAGATATTTATGGGTGCAGGATGATTGCCAATGGATGGAGGAGGGACTATAATACTGGCAAAGTTGTACCGGGCAAGTGTAATTTGGCGGATACATCATGAATAGAAAAACAAAGACTGCAGATGATGGAAGCTTGAGCAAACAATGATCTGTTGGAGGAACTCAACGTGTCGATCAGCATCCATGGGTAGAAATAGTCAGTCAACATTTTAGGTTGGAACCCTTTAATGAGACCTGTCTGTGTACATATCATTTTTAATAGATTCCCTCTGATGTGTTTTTTCTTTGTAGGCAACCTTGACAAGCACATTCAGCTAGAGAATTTAGTCGCCCAGTTTCTGGGAGTAGAAGCAGCAATGACGTTCGGAATGGGGTTTGCCACTAATTCTATGAATATTCCAGCACTGGTTGGCAAGGTGAGTTTCAGTATATTCAATACAATTTGATAAAACAATATGAGAAGTCTTATGTGAAAGTTAAATCTGTAAGGGCTCAGAGTCCATACACTGAGACGACTTTGTCATCTCTCCAAATTATCATAGTTCCATTTAGTGATTATGTAGAGAGTTGCATCACTGTCTGGTATGGAGGTGCCAACGCTCGGGACAAGAAAAACTCCAGAGGGTTGTTAACTTGGCCTGCAACATTATGGGCATCAGTCTTCTTCACTCCATCGAGGATGTCTACATGAGGCATCTATCCACCACCCAGGCCATGCCCTCTTCACTCTGCTACCATCAGGGAAAAGATAGAGGACCCTGAACACGAGCACTCAGTGGCACAAGGACAACTTCTTCCCTTCCGTAATCAGATTCCTGAATGAATAATGAACCACAGACACTGCCTTACTTTGTCTTTTCCTTGCACTATCTTTATTTATTTTGTACGGTGGTTTATAGAAATGTTTTCACTGTGAAGCTGCTGCAAAACAACCCATTTTCTGACTTGTTCATGACTCCTTCTGATTCTACTGAGATGTCACCTGGTTACAAAGCTTATATCATAATGACAATTTTTTCCTTACATGGAGGCTGGGTGGAATGAAAGTTCAATCTGCAAGTTTTATATCACCATCGATGGCCCAAAATGCTTCACTGCCAGTTTACACACTATTGAAGTGGATTCATTTTCAAGAAATGTAGCAGCAAGCTTGCATGCTCCACATCATAATCAGCGATGTTACAATAACTAGACAATTTTCTTTTCATGGCATCAAGTGAAGAATAAATATTAGCCGGGGTTCGTGCTCTGTAATGTTTTGCACCTATCTAAGATGCCCATGATTATAATATCTCACCCAAAAGACAGAACTGCCATTGGTCCCACACTCATGGTTCAGCATGGTTCATGGAAAGATCAGCCAATAGGTCTTTGAAGTTATTCAAGCCCATAACTTCCAGACTTGAGTATGAGTACTATCAGCTTAGATGCAAGCAACCTTCTGCTGCATTGATCGTACATTTAGCCCCTTCAGAGTTGCTTTTTTTATTATTATGATTGATTATTTACGCTGGCAGCACAGAAATGGAATTTGAAGACATTGCATTTGCCCGCTGTACTTTTTTTCAATGCACCTGAAGCCAATCAGCATGTAGTATGGAGAAAAGTTTTAAGTTTCTTTTATTGTCCTGTAATAAAAACAGAAAATGTGATATTACACAAAATTTCCTTTAGTATACCTTAAGACAGACAAAGATTGGCCATCATCAGAAAATGCCCGGTGCCCTTACAATCAGAGAAAGAGAAGCAAAAGAGAGTCCCCATAGAGTCACTGAGTGTCCATGCATTCGCCTCCGCAGCCTCTGCAGTTACAAAACAAGTATGAATAAGACCACAGAAATGCACCAAGCTACTTGTATTTAGGTTCTGTTTTACAAATTATGAAGTTTATTGAACATAAACTTCACAGATCTTCATGGTGTATGACCATTGAACCATTTTAATCCCTCTGGCCTGGAATGTGGGATGGATATTGTGGAATATTAAAGGGGACAAAAAATGAGTGTCTTATGAAAAGGGAAAAATAAAGAAAATGATGTATTGCACCTTTTACAGTGCCTTTTACAGACTTGGGGTATTCCATTTACTGCTTATTAATGTTTTTGGTCTACGTCATCACTGCTAAATATTATGCACAGCAGTTTCCAGTGTACATGCTGCAAGAGTCCACTTCACAAGCAACATGGATGAATGTTGGTAAAAGCAAAAATAACAAAAAAGCCAATACCATTGTCTAATTCTGGCAAAGCAGTTTTATTTTGTTCGTGCCAAATATATCTCCACACCTTGAAAACACCTTCTGAAGAAGATGTTGTATCAATAATACAGCTGCTCTGTCAGAAACAAAAAGTGTGGCATGCAGCTCAATTGTGTTGCTTCTCTCATAAAAATTGTCATTGCTTGGGAACACTGATCTATATCGTGCTCACCAGGGAAAGCACAACACTGCACTGGAGGCATCATTAAGGATCCTGTTAGCCATTTTGTTGGCTACAAATACAAAGTGGAACAACTCAGTGGTGACACTTACAATAGGACAACAGGTTTTTCCTCTTTGTATACATCAAACAGTCATAGGACAGGTATCAAACTGATTGGATACAGAATATGACTTCCTTGAGACTGGATAACGTTGACTCTCAGAAGGATCTGTTGAATGGGCACTCCATTGTAGAATCTGAAGTTCAATTTGGTCAGATTGCTGGAGTAAAAACCATCCCCTCGTGTCCTCTGTAAAATAGGACCATATAGTTAATTTTAACGCAGATCCAGAACAAGCATAGTGGGACAATTGGCGTCATTCTATATTGAGGCTGTGTCAAATCTGTTCCACTAAACAGCTCTTAATTCATTTGTTCTGCAACTGTTCAATGATGCTCATTGTATAATTGCTAATGTTTACCATATTAAACACAGAAATCCTTCTGCCTGCATTGCATTGGATCTAGCACTCAAAAGTGACATGTTGGCTCCCATGTCCTGGGTGCATTGATCCTGAAAGATCAAAGTTTACAAAATTTTGCAGATTACATGCAGCAAAACCCAGGAAGGTTATGTTTATTTAGCTTCAAAGATCAACTCTGTTTGGCATTGGTCACTCGTGGATGTTCAAAGGATTGGCATGCATTGCTAATTCTGCATAAACATGGTTAAGAAGAAAAGTACCAGGGGAGGAGATCCCTTTCAAATTCTAAATGAGTGCTTTTTTAAAAAATTGTCCTTGGCATAGAACATTGAAGCATTGTGTCAACTGCAACCACTCCAGGTGTCTCACATTCTCAATATCTCTCTTGTGTAGGGTTGCCTTATCGTAAGCGATGAGCTAAACCACACATCTCTGATTCTTGGCGCTCGTTTGTCGGGGTCCACAATTCGTGTATTTAAACACAACAGTGAGTAATTGTGTTACTTCAGTCTCTTGTGTCTTAAAACTGAGTCATTATTGCTTAATCCTCTGAGTCAGAACTGATGAGCCGATTGCACTTGATTTGATGAGCTTCGGTCACGTTGAGCGTTATGTGTGGGAAAGAAATGAGAGTGAAGGGAGTCGGTTACTTTTAAACCACTGTTGTAAACATTAGCAACTTATAAACCTTGTTCCTCCACCTGTTCCCAATGTAAATTTGTAGCTTTCGCATCATACAACATTGTGTTTGTCCTACATGCCTTCGAACTCTGACTTGTGATTGCTGCACCTCCTGTCACTTTAACGTTCTGTTAATTTTTATCAGAACTCTTAACTTAGACCAATTCAGTATACTTCCTCGTCACTGGCTCTTCTTTTTACCTTCCCTACCATTACTATCCTCCCCACCATTCCACCCAAGGTGCAAGAATCCCAGAATAAAATGTCATATTCTAACTGCATATTCCATGGTTCTCTTGATTTGTTTTCTTTTCACATTTCACACCATTTATTCTGAAACCAGTGGCTCAAAATATCCTGGGAACTGCTTTGTTATCACAGCGATCTGTCTGTGTGATTTCTCATAATCCATTACTTAACCTCCTCTTAAACTGTGGAGGTTCAGGAAAAACCCCAGGAAACCCTATTTCTCAGTGGTACACCTCTCAACAAATTGCAGATACAACCTGGTAATTGACCTGATTTGGTGAGATCTCACTCTTTAATCTTCCAAGAGAAAGCTGGGCAACCTTCAACCATGAGGACAGATCAGGGAACAGGGTAGCCACCTGCTTCAACAGGAAACATAAACCACAGCCCAACTTGTGATTGTGGTCTCCCAATTCAGCCTAGGTAGTGAACTGCTACCCATTGAGATCCATTTCTGGCAGCATCACAACTATTCACACCATCTGCAACACACAAAAGTGCAGGAGAAATTCAGCAGATTACATAGCATCCACAAGAAGTAAAAGGCAGACAATGCTTTGGGCCTGTTCCTTCCATCAGGGACCTGGAGAAACAGGAAAATGCCTGAATCAAAAGATGAGGAGAGGGGGGAGGACCACAGGCTTCCAAGTAAAAGGTAATAGGTAGATAGACATGGGAGGTAGAAGATAAAGAAGCGGGGAAGTGATAGGGGGAGAGAATGGTGGGCTAAGATCCATAGAACATTACTGAACAGTAGCAGGCCCTTCACCCCTTCTAGTCTGTGCCAAACCATTTTTTTGCCTAGTCCCAATGACTTGCACCCAGTCCATAGCCCTCCATATCTCTCCCATCTAGGAATCTGTTCAACATTTTCTTAAATGTTAAAATAAGCCTGCATTCACCACTTCAGCTGGCAGCTTGTTTCACACTCCCACCACTCTCTGTGTGAAGAAGTTCTCCCCAATGTTCCCCCAAACCTTTCCACTTTCACTCTTAACCCATGTCCTCTGGTTTGTATCTCACCTACCCTCAGTGGAAGAAGGCTACCTGTCTATCCCCTTCATAATTTACCTCGACCAAATCTCCCCTCATTCTTCTACACTCCAGGGAATAAAGTCCTAACCTGTTTAAACTTTCCCTGTAACTCAGTTCCTAAAGTCTGGGCAACATTCTCGTAAATCTTCTCTGCGCTCTTTCTATCTTATTGATAAATTTCCTATAGTTAGGTGACCAAAACTGCACAATATGGCCTCACCAATCTCTTAGACAACTTTACCATAACATCCCAGTTTCTATACTCAATATATTGATTTATGAAGGCCAAAATATGCCAAAAACTCTCTTTACAACCCATCGATAAGGACATCTTATATATGTCTGCCAGAGCCCCTGCAATTTCTACACTATCCTTCCTCAAGGTCCGAGGCACTATCTTGTCAGTCCCTGGATATTTATCCATCCTTGTTTGCTTTAAGACAGCAAGCATTTCCTCCTCTTTAACTTGTACAAGTTCCATGACCTCCCTGCTTTTTCCCTTACTTCCCATGACTCTGTGCCCATTTCTTGAGAGAATACTGATGAAAAGTATTTAAGATCTCCCCCCTATCTTTTGGCTCCAGACAAAGCCAACCACTCTGATCTTCAAGGGGACAAATTGTATCCCTTACTATCCTTTTGCTCTTAATATACCTGCAGAAACCCTTAGGATTTTCCTTCACATTGTCTGCCAAAACAACCTTATATCTTATTTTAGCCTTCCTGAAGGGTAGCTCCCTGATAGGAGAAGGATTGGGAAAGGGGTGGGGAGCTAGAGGAAATGGAGACGGGGTAGTGAAAGTGAAAAACCATGGAAGGGGGTTAATGGAGATTGGAGATCAATATTGGTGACGTCTCATTGGAAATTGCCAAGACAGAATATATGGCCTTGACTTGGCAACACATAAAGCCATGGACAGACATGTCATTGTGGTAATGGTGTGTGGAACCTGAAGCTGTTAAAAGGACTGACACTCAACTGCTTTGAGAGTGGCTACTTCCTTGGTTATATAAATATCCAGCAAATCCCAGTGGGTTGAGATCAGATGATTGGAAGTTAGGCCACAAACATTTGTTCCAAGCCTAGAATGACAAACAGTTTAAAGTTTCTCTTTGATCATTGGTAATTGTTCTAGTGAAGCACTGGGGACTGGAGTGAAGGCACAGCCTTATTGACATTGTTGAGCATGATGTTTCTTTAGCCTAAATAAAACACACAGTTCTCCAACTATTATTTTGCATAGGTTGCATTACTCATTAATATAGAGCGAAATGGGAGTCTTTACTTGTTGAAACAATGCAATTGAAGCATAGTACGGTTTCAGTCATCATAACCATCAATTGACGTGACCTTATTGTACCACCATTAGCCATGCCTTCAGCTACAACTCTACTTTTCCAGCATTTGCTTGAGTTTAGTGTTTGTGAGCAGAAGACCTGTCCCCTGCCCAATTAAGATAGTGCAGAAGGAAGGTCACAATTAACATTTTGGCAATACTATGGGTCCGAGGAACCAGAATAGAAGAGGAATTGATGAAAATTGTTATGTCATGAAATTATATGGGGTACATTGATGCAGTTGAAAGTTAATAAAACCCCAGGGCCTGATACTCTGCATCCCTAGTGGCGTCTCTAGGGTTGGTGCCACCCAGTGTGTTAACTCATCATGTCAACCCCCCACCCCATGGACCTCCTCCCATACCAGACCATACAGAATCCTTAGTAATGATTTTTTGTACTATTGTTATTTGAAAATCTTAATTCCCGTATATCACTGCATGTAATGGCAATAGTAGTGAGATAAACAACTCGCAAAATTAAAATTACACCTTTAAATTACAATATCATACGCACAGCCTCAATGTAAAAAAAGGCAAATTAGCAATACTTGAAAAAGATATTGTTATAAAAAATATAGGATAATATGTGATCAATAAAGTTATAAATTACTTATAGCATATAACCATATAACAATTACAGCACAGAAACAGGCCAGTTTGGCCCTTCTAATCCGTGCCAAACACCTTCTCCCACTTAGTCTCATTGACCCACACCCAGCCCATAGCCCTCCACTCCTCTCTCATCCATACAACTATCCAACATTTCCCTAAATGTTAAAATCAAACCCACATCTACCACTTCGGTCAGAAGCTTATTCCACATTCCCACCACCCTCTGAGTGAAGAAATACCCCCTCATGTTTCCCCTAAACATTTCCCCCTTCAATCTCAATCCACGTCCTCTTGTTTGAATCTCCCCCACTCTTAATGGAAAAAGCATGTCTACAACGATTCTATCTGTCCCCCTCAATTTTAAATACCTCTATCAAATCACCCCTCAGTTTCCTATGCTCCAGGGAATAAAGTCAAATAATATTTCGTAGATTATATGAATACTAACAACAAAATTGTTTTGTAAAGTCTTTCTACATTGAATTACATTATTAGTAACTGAGTGGGAACCTTTTTTGATTTCTCCTTCTTTTCCTTTAATTATTACTTCATTCTCAAAAAAGTTATTGATATAGGTTCTCAAATACAGTACGTTTCCAATTAACCAAAAACCGAACAACCGAAATTCCAAACATCCGAAAGTTTTTTTGGGTGAGACATGGCATCACAGTTTGAAAGAAAAGTTGAAAATAAATTTACCCACCATGCTCAAGTGGGACTACATGGAATTAGTTTTACAAAGGAGACATTTGTCCACAGGTTACACACTGAAGGAAAGGATAGCACTAATTATTTATTTATAAATTGTTTGTTTTTTTTGCCATGAGTTACTGCAACTTTGTGATAAATTGCATTGTGGCATTCTCAGAATTTGAATAGCACGGTCTTTGCCTGCCTGAGTCGCTCCTTCTCCCCGCTTGCCTGCCCAAGCACGCTCTCTCCCCGCCCGAGCCGCATTCCCTGCTTACCCGAGCCATTTCCTCTGTCAAATACCCTTTCAGTGAATGTTGCTGAAATTCAGCTGGAGCACAATCCCTGTGCAATCTCCTATCACTTACAGGTGAGATGAGGTCCTCTGGCTCCCGGGCAGGATTGGCGATGGCAGTGGGGAGGTGTCAGGGATCGGCGACTTTATGGGGAGGTGTCAGGGATCGGCAACAGCTGATACAAGTATGATGCTACTGCGCTGCTTTGGAGAAAATTCCCGAATATCTGAAAAATCCGCTTAACAGAGATAGGTCCAGTCCTAGTATTTCAGATAATCAAAAACGTACTGTACTAATTACCAAAATATTGTAGCTAAGATGCAAAAAAATTTGACAAAAGCAGTGACAATAAAAACACCAGCAGCAATGAAAACAACAGCGTGTTTTTAGTGCGTGCAGACGAAACAAACTGATTCGAAGCGTCATTGTAATTGGGTAATAATGACAGCTCTGACCGGACGGAGCACATTAGAAGGTTTAAAAAGTAAATTAGCATAGAGTGTTTAGCCTTTGTAGGTATATTGATACGTGTAAGTTGGGCTTTCAAAAATGTTTTTGTTGTTATAACTAACTACAGGGATATTTTTATTTAAAAAATAATAAATTTCTGCTGTAACACCGCGCAAAAATTTTGTTGTCAGCCCCACTGATGGTGTCACCCGGAGTGGTCTGCATCCCCCTAGTGATGCCATTGTGCATCCCAGAGTGCTTAAGAAGATTATTTTCTATATCTTTCAACATTCTCTATCAGTTCCTTGATTGCAAATTTGGAGGAATGCAAATATCACACCATTTTAAGAAAAGATGAAGAGAGAAAAACCAGGGAATTACATACAGATCAGTCAGCTCGACTTTAGTAGTGGAAAAGTGATAAGAGTCAATTGTTAAAAACATCATTGATGCACATTTGAAGAAGAATGATGGCTTAGTCCAAGTTAGCATGGATTTATGAAAAGCAAATCATGCTTTAAAAATCTTCTAGAATTTTTTAAGGATGTAACCAGTCGAGTGGACAGTTGTGAACCAGTTGATGTGGTATATTTGAACTTTCAAAAGGCTTTAAATAAGGTCCCACAAAAGAGATTGGTTTGTAGAATTAGAGAGTATTGTATCAGATGTGGATTTATAGAAACATATAGGATTATGAAGGGTATGGATAGGATAGATGTTGGAAGGTTTTTTGAGCTGGCTGGGGAAACTAAAACGAGAGGACACAGTCTCAAGATTTGGGGGAGTAGATTTAGGACAGAGTTGAGGAAAAATAGTTTTTCCCAGAGAGTAGTGAACATTTGGAATTCTCTAACCAGGGAAGTGGTTGAGGCTGCCTCATTAAACATATTTAAAATTCGGTTATATAAATTTTTACATGATAGAGGAATTAGGGGATATGGGGAGAAGGCAGGTAGGTGGAGTTAGGTCATAAATTAGATCAGCCATGATCGTATTGAATGGCGGAGCAGGCTCGATGGGCCATTTTTGGCCTACTCCTGTTCCTACTTCCTATGTTCCTATGGATTGAAAACTTTGGCAGGCAAGTTCCAGGAAGTGGTCATAAATGGATCCTTTTCAGATTGGCAGGCAATTAGTAGTGGGGAACCACAGGTTCAGTGCTAGACCCCAGCTACATACGATGTAGTTGGATGAATTGTTATCATTTCTCTAAGTTTGCAGATGACACTCAGCTGGGTGGCAGTGCGAACTGAAAGGAAGATTCCACAAGGCTGCAGGATAACTGGGACAGATTAGGAAAGTGGTAGATGCAACATAATGTAGCTAAATATGAGGTTACCCATCTTGGTTGAAATGAAGGAAAGCCAGATTGTTATCTGAATGGTGAGAATTAGGAGAAGAGGAGGTGGCACGAGGCCTGGGTGTCATGGTTCATCAGTCATTGAAAGTTGAAAACCAGGTACAGCAGTTAGTGAAGAAAGAAAACACCATGTTGGCCTCCATTGCAAGAAATGTTGATTATAGAACCAGGGAGGTCTTACTGCAGTTGTAAAGGGCCTTGAGGCCACACACCCTGAGTATTGTGTACAATGTTTGTTTCTTAATCAGTGGAAGGACATTCTTGCTATTGACGGAGTACAGTGAAAGTTCATCAGGCTGATTCCTGGGATGACTGGACTGACTTATGAAGAAAGATTGGATAGATGAGGGTTATATTCACTAGAATTAGAAGAATGAAAAGAGGATCTCAATGAGATGTATAAAATTCTGATGGAACTAGACGGGTAGGTTAGATACAGGAAGAATATTCCCGATGTTGTGGAAGTCCAGAACAAGAGATCGCAGTCTAAGGATAAGGGGTAAGCTATTTAATACTCAAGAGAGTGGAGACACAGCACTGATCCAAAGGGTTCAACTGCCTGATCATAATGCCTACGGCTCAGTACAGGCTTTAAACATCCTGTTAAAGAAGCCGACGGAGTTTGTAAGTAATCCTGTAACCACGGAGATCAGTGCTCAAGATGGTGGCGCCTGTGCTTAGCACCAGCCATGAGAGTTGCGGACTCTGGGAGCAGCGGACAGGCACAGAGCACTAGAAATAGGAAAAACACCCTCCGTTGAGAAGGAGAAGTAGAGGGGATGTCTCTGCAGGATGCTGAACATAGCAGCAGACCAATTAGGAGCTCAGAGGCTGAGGAATCCACATAGGCTGTTGGAGACATGTAGTCGGGGGACCCACACAGGCTGCAGATTGCTGGAAACTGGCCACGAAAAACATGTATCAGAACCAGGATTCGAGAGGGTGCTGACGGCAAGAGTGCTTCAGGATTCGAGAGGGTGCTGACGGCAAGAGTGCTTCCTGATCATGTCAGAGGTTTGGATCTGGAGCCCAAACTGCTTGAGAATCGTCTGTGCAGCTGCAGAGGCTACAAGAAGGTGAATCCACGAACACTCACTGACACTGAAGGAACTCTGTTTTGTTTCTCTTTCTCTCTAACTGTAAAGGTTGCCGGGCAACACTAATGGCAACTCTTTGTCTGCCTTACAGCAGGAAAAAGGCAATTTTGTGTAATAATACATGACAATGAGATTTGGAAATCGTCACTCAAAGTTGAAGTCCCTGCCACAGAAGGTTGTTGCAGCCAGTTCATTAGATATGTTCAAAGTGGAGATGGATCTGGACCTAAAGGAATTCTGCATCATGGAAGAGGATACTGGAGTTATGTGATCAGCCATGATCCGATTGAATGGTGATGTAGGCTTGAAGCGCTGAATTACCCATTCCTGCACCTATATACTATGATTCCAAGATACCAAGCTCTGCTGCCAGCATCCTAACCCATACCAAGGCCTGCACATTAGACACCCTTTGCTCACCTTCCTATGCGACTGCTTGTCTACCAATGCCTCCAATTTTTAATCTACACGTTTAAATCTCTGCGCCTTGACCTCCACTTCAAATCTCTGGATCCTTTTCTCAGTCTACAATTTCATAATGGCCATCTGCAAGTGACATCCCCTCTGTGGGATTAGACCTGTTTTAATTCATCTGCTCCACTAACTTTTAGGGAAAAAGAAGTTGGCTGTTGCAAATTTCTGGCCAAATGATCATATATTTAATTTTCTCTGAATCAGTTTTCACCAAAGCCTAAACATTGACCTGCAAGCAAGTTAAAGTTCAAACACAATCTGCTGGAGAATCAGCCAAGCACATGGCTGTACTCATGTAAAAGTCGATCCCATATAAAAGTTGACCTCCTTATTTTTGACCCGGACCGTCCGCCTATCCGAGCTCCCGATGCTCAACCCACAGACCCTTTCCTAGGCCCCATCTGAGCTCTTGACACCCTGACCACCTGCCCATCCAAGCTCCTGACACTTATAAGCACTCCAACTGCAGATCCTTGCCCCAACCGCACACCCATTCAAACACCTGATACCCTGACCGCAGATCCTCACGTCAGTCCATCTGAGCTCGTGACACCCCAACCGTGAGCCCGTGCCTCATTCGTCCACCCATCCAAGCTCCTAAGACCCTGACCATGGATTCTAGCCTTGGTCGCCCACCCATCCGAGCTCCAGACGCTCTGACCGTGGATTCGCACCCTCACCGCCCACAGACCAGAGCTCCCGACCATGGATTTTTGCCTTGGCTGCCTGCCCATGCAAGCTCCCGATTCCCTGAACATGGGCTTACCTCCCAGTCCAGGTCATATGAGCTCCCTATGCTTTGAATGATGCAGGTACTTATAATGGTCAAAAGTATGACCCCCCCCCCCCCCCCCACCCTCCTCCACAAACTTGACCTGAAAAATTAGTCAAAAAAATGACTCTTGCACAAGTATATGCGGTAGTCGGCATTTCAAACCAAAACTCTTCATCAGGACTGAGGAACATTAGTGCAGGAGCAGTGTAAAGTGGACAAGGTGGGAGGGGTGGAACAGGGGCCCCACATTAGTTGGCAAACCAGGGAGAGGTGAAATGATGATAGAGACAGAGGGTGGGCAGATATAAGACAAAGGGAGAGAGAGAGCCAAGAAATCCAAGGTGTCAGGTAGAGTGGAATGGGGTAATAAAAGACAAAGGCTGCCAATGTTAGATAAGTAGGGAAGGTAACAGTGGTTGGATAAAGTGAGATCAGATGGAACTGAAGGGAGAAAGGGGAGAGAACAGAAGAATCAAGTGAAGAGATGGGGATGAGGAGAGAGACCAGAGGAGGGGGGGTGAGAAATGGTGGGGGGTGGGGACTGACGATCATTCTTTTTCCCTCAGAGTTCCTCCAGCAGGTTGATTTTAGCTTCAGATTCCAACATCTGCAGTCTCCACTGTATCTCAAGTTCAAGTTTGTTGCAATGATAGTTTGTTTTGTTTGCAGTCCATTTGAGCATCTCATATAAAGTACAGCAAATAAGACACTGTATAGAAATGCAGAGTTACAGAGAGAGAGATTGTTTGGTAAAAGGCAAGATTGTTGGATTATATTGGGGTTTATTCAGGAGTCTGATAACAGCAGGATAGAAATTGTCTTTGAATCTGGTTGTGCGTGATCTCACAGTGAATCTCTTCCTGAGGGGAGGGAGGTGACCGACGTGAGATTAACCTTTTAATAACTTGGCTGCTTTTCCGAGGCAGCAGTATGTATAGTGTCGGACTCTGGCTTTACCTTACTCTTAACTTAGTCTATGTGTGGTCTGAGTCCAGCGTGTTCTTTGAATGAAGTGATAGGAGAAGGTATTCGGTTCAACAGTCAATTTATTACACAGCACAAGAATAAAACTTAACAGAGCTCTGGATCAGTCGTTAGTTCATAGGTCACCTGCACAGTGAGCTATTCCCCAAGACTGACCCCTATTGTCCAGTTGGCTCAGTTTATATAGATCAACCTTATTATACAGAAAAAAAGTTGGCTTCCTTTGCTAGATCTTTTTGCATAAGGGTTATCACAAGTCATCTCCTGTTTTGCAGATATCTGGGGTGTAGCGCTCCCATCTTAATCCTCCAGGCCAGACTATCCTGTTGTTTTGATCAGAAATTAATTCATCCCCAGATATTTCTAATCACCATTCTGTTCCTGTCTGGCCAATTTCTGCTGTTCTCTTTAACACCTCCTCATGCCTTAATCTTCCTCCTAGAATGGTTTTTCATTCCCTTTGTTTCTTGCAGGCCATTCTTTGTTCTGGTCTGGCCTGTGTCACCACCTCCTTCAGTTTGAGCATTCCTCCTAAATCGTTTTATGCATTTCCTCTCCCTGTATTTGGGAGCAGACAATTTTGCTCAGCCAACTTTGCTCCATGCTGTGATTGCCACTTAATCACATTCCTCTTTTTCCCTGAACCATGCAGTAAATATAAAATTATTAATTAATCATTTCTTTCATAATGTTTTAACCCCTAGATTCCAACAACAGAGTCGATGAATGGGGAGGGTGTATGTGATAGTCTGAGCTGCATTCACAGCATGTAGCCACACTTCCACCTGAAAGCAGCCGTTCTCAAAATGGCTCCGATGCTGGTGAACTCCTCTTTTTATACACTACAAAGCCTGCCAGAAGGGAAGTTAACTGCTGCTAACCTGCAACAGACTGTATTTAAGGCTTGCCAGCTGTTTCAAGGACCTAGATAGCCTTTGAAGAGTTACATTGCAAATCTAAGCAGTCTCTTGGATCTCTCTCAAGCTGATCTGCTGTTCCAAATGCCAAATTAGGAATCATTCCAGTTGTATCGCGACTTCATCCATGGTGGCTGTTAAAGGAAAACCAAGTGGGAAATTTGAACGTCGAAAATCGAGTTATTTTTCTTTGGAGTGATACCTCTGCATTAGTCTAATTTATAAATCCAAATTTTTCAGCCATTTTTGAAAGCTATACACTCTGGGAGGTTTTGTCTGTTTCCATTGTCATCAACAAAGACTACATAAACTTTCATATTGTGCTAAAATTACCTGTTAAATGTGTTTAGGTATGTCCACACCCTCACACTAACCAATTGTAAACGCTGCTGAAATACTTGATATCTGATTCTATCTCCATCGAGTTGACACCCTCACTGGCTCAGTTTCAACAAACAGAACAGATTCTGTTTTAAAAGTGATTATATTTCAATTTTTATCAAGTCTGGAAATATATTTGTAACAAATTTTGATCCTCGATCTCTGCAATCTTACGCACTTTATGTAAACTGTATGTAAGCCGCTGCAACCGTGTCTGCCTGTCCCGCATCGGACTTGTCAGCCACAAACGAGCCTGCAGCTGACGTGGACTTTTACCCCCTCCATAAATCTTCGTCCGCGAAGCCAAGCCAAAGAAAAAAGATGTAAGCTATGTGTAAGAACAGTACTGATACATTTCAGCACCTTATAATTGATTTTCTCAAAATATGAAATGAAATGCTGGGAATATTTAGTGGATCAGGCAATATTTGAGGAGCAAGAAACAGAGTTGACATTTCTTATCTTCCTAAAATCTTCCCATTTATTGTCAGACCCAGTTTGTTGCCCCAGCTTGTGTCAAGAAAGAAAACATACATTACAACTCCGATTGATCCAAAATGGTGGACACTGGTCATTTTTTTAAAAAACAGCCCAGTGGCAACAGCAAATCACTTGTATCAATGTTTAAATAACAACAAACAACAAAGGAAGTTTTTTAAAACATTAAAATAATGTTTCATTCAACCAAAAAGATGCTGGCCGCTGCCGATTCCCAGCACATCCCAACCACCACCGCTGATCACCAACACCTCCCAACCGCTGCCACTGAACCCCGACACGACCCCACTGCTGCTGCTGACCCCATGGGGAGGTCTCCCGGGCTGATGAAACACTCACTGGCAAATCAGCAGGCTCCTGTCTCCCCGGTTACCTGAGCTCCTGATGCCCGAGACCCAACTCCGAATCCTCCCCTAAGCCTACTGCACACACACACACACACACACACACACACACACACACACCGTTGTGCATGTACAGTAGTAGGCCAAGGGGAGGGTTTGTAGTTGGCGTCAGGTGTGCAAAGGAGAGACGGAGATAGGAGGGAGGGAAGGGGGGAGGAGGGAGGAAAGGGGAAAGAACACCACTGAGCCTGAGGTCCCACTCCTGCACCAGTGTCTATGTTCAGTGTGAGCTTCTGCACTTCATGAGGTGGGCACCTCAGCAGAGGTAAAGTTGACTGACTACCTTGGTGCTGCAATGGGTGTCACCACCATGCAGGGAGCCAGAATCATCATCACCAGTAGTCATGTAGTGCACCTAACCTAATGAATGATGGGAGGCCTTTGTCTGCATGAGGCACTGAGAAGGAATGGGGTGTCTGACTCAGTCTGCAACAGTGCATTGAGGGAGATGCATTCCTGCAATACCTGTGTGAGAAACAGAAGTACCTTCACAGATTTCGCTCGAGACAAAAATTGAGAACAAAAAACATTTATTGTACAACAATGCAAAGTGGGGTGTTTCCCCTTACCCTGGGAATACACACACATTCTGGGGCTCACCCAAGTTCATTTCAGTGTAGAGGTACCCTCCCCCCCAACATTCTTCTGCCTCCTGGATTGGTTTGGCATTTGGTAATTCTGTCTGCGTACCTGCAGTTTCTGTAAACTTGAAAGACCATGGGGTATCCTGTCTGGATCCCATCATGTCATTGTCCTTATTCATGAATCTGCCTTTGTCCTTATTCACACATCTCAACCCCCAGGAGTTACTAATCAGAACTTGCTAATTCTTTCTATCTCTATAAGACCCTTATTCTATTATACTTGCGTAACCCTTCCTCACACTCTTATTCATCCCTACTCAGCACTTACTTAACTTCCTCTAATCTAGTCTAGTATTCCTTATTTCATTCATACTAGCTTTACTTCCTATATTCTATTATCTCTCACACCTGGTACATTAAATTTCTTTTCTTTGGCTTGGCTTCGCGGACGAAGATTTATGGAGGGGGTAAAAAGTCCACGTCAGCTGCAGGCTCGTTTGTGGCTGACAAGTCCGATGCGGGACAGGCAGACACGATTGCAGCGGTTGCAGGGGAAAATTGGTTGGTTGGGGTTGGGTGTTGGGTTTTTCCTCCTTTGCCTTTTGTCAGTGAGGTGGGCTCTGCGGTCAATAAGCAACCTAACAAATTGAATATCTTTAAAAAAACATTGAAATAAGTAAAGAAAACTGGAGCTTTCTGCTACATTTTTTAGTGAGAAACAGCTTGGTAACAAGACTCTTCCAGCCGATGAGCCCACACCGCCCATCTTTCCGTCTTCCTGGCAGTCTGATTGTTTCTGTCTGTGGTGCCATGTGGGACTCTTATCAAAGTCTTTCTGACTGACTGACTTTCTTTTGATAAGGCAAAGAGAGGATTAGTTTCACTTTAGCTGCAAAATAAAGATTACATTTCTGAGAATGGAGAGCAGATCAAGGGGAATTGCTTGGGCAGATTAGGGTGGCACGGTTAGGGTAATGGTTAGCACAACGCTATTACAACACCAGCGACGGGAGTTTGAATCCGGCGTTGTCTGTAAGAAGTTTGTACATTCTTCATGTGTCTGCATGGTTTTCTCCCACCCTTCAAATATGTATGGGTGTAATTAGGCAAGCACAAGCCAGAATTTGGACCTGTATGTCTAAATTTAAACATTTAAAAGATGATCAGGGAGGATTCTGAATGTCAGCGAGATCTCTAGGCGTGAAGATGGGACAGAGTGCGAATACCTCTATCTTTGTGAAGCCCCAGGAATGAAAAGGTGAATATCTTAATGGAGCATTCAAAATAGTAGTGTAAAAGTGCTTGTAGAAACCAACACGGTGTTTGACAGGGGACTGCAAAGACTTTCTCTGTATTGATGTAGATACATACAACTGTTGAGACAATGAATGCAGTGCAGACTGGCGGGGCTCCTCCAGCATATTGTTCAATGCTCCAGATTCCAGCATCTTCTGTCTTTAATGTATAAACCAAGTGGGATCTGTGGAATGCTTTTGGTGTTGTGTGGAATGTACCAAGGCATTGCACAGCAACATTATCAAGCAAAAATTGATGCTGAACCATAGACTAAGATAGTGGGACAGGTGCTGAAATAAATCCATTCTAAAGGATAGGCAATAGTTATCAACAACGTCTGCTCTCTTGTGGTAGCTGAATAGAAAGCAGTTTAGTGGGAAAAGGGTAAAGGCAGCAGATGATGAGTCTCATGGACAAGGAAGTTATTGAGAAATTCAGCATGGTAACAGACCCTTTGGCCCACTGAGCCTGCACTGAGCATCACTGACCCATCTACA
This sequence comes from Narcine bancroftii, assembly GCF_036971445.1. Lineage (NCBI taxonomy): Eukaryota > Metazoa > Chordata > Chondrichthyes > Torpediniformes > Narcinidae > Narcine > Narcine bancroftii. The sequence continues at coordinate 85,437,718 of NC_091472.1, read as the reverse complement.
TTAATCCTAATTTATCCTTTTTTTCATCTAAGAGCTTGGGCAGGCCAGGAGGGAGAGAAGAGAAATTAGCAAAAGGTCCACAATGGATCCCTGGCCCAGGGCTATCCATTGACTTTTCCTGTCACATCTTGTCCAAGATCAGACAACTTGGCACAGAGCTGGGATAGAATATGAACCTTTCTGGTGTTTGGGGTTTGGGATCACTTCAGCTGATTGGTTCTAGTTAAGGGTTTAATCTTGTATTTGATTAAGCGTTCACAATAGCTTTGGGAAAGAGAAAGTGTGGTTACAAATTTGAATGGGTTGGGCAGATTAGTTTTTCCTTGTAAAAGAATCCAAAGCCAGCAGAGAAAATTAAGTTTTTTTAAAAAATGTGAACTATTTACACAGATACTGTCTACATTGTAGAACTTGCAACTGCAGAAAGCAGTGAGAGGCATGCCTATCTGGATCTTTTCACAGAGAAATGAGGAAGGTACACAAATAGAATTTAAAGAATTATGAAAGGCAGATACCAATGAGATGGAACTGGAGGCTGCATTTGTCAAATTCAGAAATGGAGATTAGAAGTCACCCTCATCAAAGCACATGAACTAATAAACCTGATAAATGCCTGAATTGGAGAAAATCGGAGTTGTTGGGTTGGGCGAGTTTGTAGCAGAATGGAGGACAGAGACCATGGCGAGATTTGAAGGAATTTTAAAAGCAAAGCAGAAAGCCAATGCAGACTGGCAACCTTGAGAAGGATAGGAAAATAGGTCTTGGTGTGAGTAAAGATAGAAGAGCGTTGGAGAGTTAAGTTTAGTTTAGAGACACTCCAAGGTAACAGGCCCTTCAGACCCATGAGCCCATGCCACCCAATACAGCCATGTGACCATTTAACCTACAAGCCCCATGCATCTTTGGAACGTGGGAGGAAACTGGAGCACCCAGAGAATGCAGTTATGGGGAGAACATACAAACCAAACAAACAGCGCCGGATTCAAACCTGGGTCACTGGCCCTGTAATAGTATTGTACCCACCTCTACGCTAACCATGCTGCCCCTTTTTTGAAGGAGAGTATAATGAAATTCTAAGCTTCAAGAGCCTGTTGTTAAAAAAAAAATACCCTAAAGTGAGGAGAAATCTTGTTTAACATGAGTAAACGAGTTTTCTAACAAAGAATACAGGGAAGCTGGGAGAAGGACTGGTTTCTCTTTGAAATCGTTAGTGACATCATACAAAGATTTGCCAAGAAAGATTGCTAAGAGCAATCATTAGGGCAAACAGGAATGCAGTTGGACCAGTTGTAAGTGGGATGGTTTGGTGGTTGAAACAGTAGACCATTCAATTGAATTAGGTGAGGCCTTCATGGATCTCTATGTTAACTACTATTCAAATACCCTGGAGGGTAAAAATGGAGTGCTTTGTTGATTTGGCAGCTCTCTGTGTTTGTGGGAATAATCCCTTCCTTCAATTAAAGACACCACCCACTGCATTACTTGAGGAACAACATTGAATTGGTTTGTGAAGCATGAGTCATATCAGTCTTCCAGGTTAAATGAAACAAAAATAGTATTAGGAATTGAGAAAGCAGTTGGAGTAGTTTATTAGGTTGTCACATCATTGTGGGGTAATAGGGCATGTACTGTACAGCAGATTTCTATATTCTGTGTTCTAACCTCAGAAATAAGAGCATAAACGGGCTTGGGGCTCTGTTGAGACTGCCCGACTCTATCATATCAACATGTAGACAATATCTAAATGTCAAGTGCGATTCTACTTTCCAACTTTATTGGAGGAACCCCGCCAGTCTGCATTGCATTCATTAACTCAAAAGTCTACGTCAGTACAAAGTTTTTGCAGTCCCCTATCAATCACAGCATAATTTCTACAAGTACTTTTACACTATTACTATTTTGAATGCTTCTCAAGTTGTAGTCCAGCCTGAATGCTCCATTTTAAGCCAATTACCTGGTTCATTCCCTCAGTTACCAAAGATTTATTAATTGTTAGCTGAAGTACACCCAAATAGCAGAGCCCAGAAAAGTAGAAGCCATTTTCTGGAATCATGAGGAACAGACATTTCTTCACAATCCTTTACCCTTCATCTTTGAACTTTGATAAATTGCATAGGGAACTTCAAATAAATGTCCTCACCCACAAAATGCTGAGACAGATCGCACATGCTCTGAGGGATCTGACTCCTAGTGTGACCTGGAGGCTATGTAAGTTTGTGAGATGGTTCAGTCCACCTGGGCTGTAGCTCACCAGATCAGAGCCTTCTCAAAGGTGGACCTCAGGTCCATGGATCGACAAACTTTCTCTTTCTTTCTTTTCTTCTCTCTTTACTGTCTTGTTTCCCTTTTTCCTTTTCCAATCTAGTTTTCCCTTTTTTCTCTTTTCTTTTTGTTTTAGGAGGGGGGGGGAGGGAGGAAGGAATGCATGGTTATAATCAACATCTAATATGTGATTAAATGAACTTTGATGGTCATGTTTTGACATTAGAAACTATAAATAAAATATTCAAAAAAAACTATCCTATCAACCTGTGAGGCAACCTTGAGGGATGCATGGATTTGGACCCCAAGGTCCCTCTGTTCACCCACACTCTTAAATAACCGACCATTAACCCTGTACTCAGCCTTCTGGTTTGACCTTTCTAAATGCATCACCTCACACTTATCCAGATTGAACTCCATCTGCCACTTCTCTGCCCAACTCTGCATCCCCTCTGTATCCTATTGTAACCTTCAGCAACCTTCAGCTCCATCCACAACTCTGCCAACCTTTGTATCATCCGCAAACTTACTGACCCATCTATCCGCCTCTTCATCCAGGTCATTTATAAAAATCACAAAGAGCAGGGGTCCCAGAACAGATCCTTGTGGTACTCCTATAGATAATGTCCTCCAGGCAAAATACTTTCCTTCCACTACTACTCTCTGCAAGCCAATTTTTTTTCCACACAGCCAAGTCTCTCATGGGAGACCTCGTCAAAAGCCTTAGTAAAATCCATATAGACCACATCTACCACCCTACCCTCATCAATTTCTTTTATTACCTCCTCAAAAAACTCAATTAGGCTTGTGAGCCATGCCGACTATCCTTGAGTAGACTGTACTTCTCCAAATGCTCATAGATCCTATCTTTAAGAATCCTCTCCAATAGTTTGCACACCACTAACTTAAGACTCACCAGTCTATAATTCTAAGGATTCTCCCTATTTTCTTTTATAAACAAGGGGACTACATTTACCATTCTCCAATCCTCCAGCATCTCCCCTGCTGCCAAAGAGGATTCAGAGATCATAGCTATTGTTCTAGCTTCCCACAGCATCATATCTGGCCCCGGGGATGCAAACTTATCGATCTTGATGTTTTTAAGAAGATCTAACATTTCCATTTCCTTGATCCCCACATTGTGCAGCACACAAGCCTGTTTGATTCGACCTCACCATGATCAAGGTCCTTTTCTCTTGTGAATACTGAAGCAAAGTATCCATTTAGGACCTCCCCAACCTTCTCTGCCTCCAGGCACATGTTGCCTCCCTTATCCTATAGCGGCCCCAGCTTCATTCTCATTATCCTTCTATTCTTCACATATGCATAGCATGCCTTGGGGTTCTCCTTAATCCTACATGCCAAGGCCTTCTCAAGCCAACTTCAAGCTTTCCTATATCTAATGTATGCTTCCTCTTGCCAAGTTGCATCACCTTCTTTGTCAACCACGGTTCCTTTCTCCTACCATCTTTTCCCTGTCTCAGTGGGACAAACCTATCCTGAACCCAGCATAAGTGGCCCCTAAACCTACTCCACATTACGTCTGTGCTTTCACCCTTGAACATCTGTTTCCAATTTACTCTTGCTAGTTCCTACCTCATCCCAATTAAACACTTTCCCATTTAGTCTGCTTTTATCATTATCCATAACTATGCTAAAGCTCAGGGAGTTGGGGTCGCTCTCACCAAAATGCTTCTCCACCGAACGGTCCGCCATGTGAACAGGTTGCATTGAGAATAAACAATAAACACCTCAGTTTTGGTGATGTTGATAGCAAGATGGTTGTTCTGGATCCACCCAACCAGATTCTCACTCTCCATCCTGCATTCTAACTTGTAATTTCCAGTTGTTCAGTCAACAACTTTGGTTTTGTCAACAAATTTATCGATTGATTTGGAACTGAACTTAGCTGCACAGTCATTGTGGAACAGCTAAGTATAAAGTAAGAGATTAAGCATACAGCCTTGGGGTGAACCTGTGTTGATGGTCAGCGTGGAAGAGGTGATCTTGTACATTGATGACTGCTTGGTGCTTGAATCCATTAAACCTATGAAACATAATCATACTAGGGGGCTCTAACTGGAACTCTGTTCGTCTTTTTGCGACTGGATTCTTGATTTTCTCATCAGCACTCCTCAATCAGTGCAGTTTGATTCCATCACCTTGTTCTCTCTGGCTATCAACATCCCCAAGGCTGCGTGCTTGGTCCCCACTCTATTCCCTGTACACTCTTGATTGTGTAGTCGAGTTCAGCTCCAACACAATCTGTGAATTTGCTGACGATACTGGCATTACTGGCCGAATAAAGGGAAATGACGAGTCAGATTGCAAGATGGAGATCGGAAATCAGGTTGGGTGGGGCCAGAAAAGCAATCTTGCTCTCAACATCAGTAAGACAAAGGAGCTTATTGTGGACTTCAAGAAGGGAAACCTGCGGAACCATGCACTTTCCTTCATTAACAAAACAACGCCAGAAAAGGTTAGATCCTTCAAGTTCTTGGAAGTCTACATATCGGAGGACCTCTCCTGGAGCCAGCACATCGAGGCAATCATGAAGAATGCCTCTGATTTTTAAGAAGCTTGAGGACATTTGCCATGGTGACAAATACTCTAACAAACTTCTACATATCCACTATGGAAAGTATAGTGACTGGTTACATCACAGCCTGATGTGGTCATTTAAATGCCTGGGGATGCAGAAGGCTGCAAAAGTCAACATACCTAATGAAGTCTATCATGGACACTGACCTCCCATCCACTGAAGACATCTGTGTGAGGTGCAGCCTCAAGAAGGCAGCCAATATCATAAAGGAAACTGGTCACAACCACTTCTCACTGCTACCTTTGTGGAAAAAGCCTGATGCCCAGCACCTCTAGGTTCAAGAACATTTTCTATTCAACAGTTACCAGGTCTTGAACCTCCCTACACTAGCCTAATCCTAACCATACTCATTTGGGACCAGCAGAAGATCCATCTGCACTGTTGAAACTTGATTTTTTTTTTTCTTGCACTAACTATGAATATTTATCTATCTATTCTTTTATATTTATTATCTCTTTTTTCTGTCTTGGCATAATGTGATACTTTATACTGTCGTAGTTGGTGCATAACTGTTTGGCTACAGCAGATCAGAATTTTGGCTACATTGTACTTATATATATGACAATAAACTTCATTATTCGTCTCATCCAACATTGCTTTAGTCCCTAATTCTGGAATCTATTGATGTTCTTGTGGTCGGGTCTCTGGAATGGGACTTGAACCCTAAAGCATTTTGAAAGCACGAAGATCCTCTTTCTGACTATGTGGCAGAAGGTGAGAAAATTGGCTTGAGACAACTACTGGGTGCCTGAAATGGAAAAAAAAAACTAATTTCCCAATCCTTTCTCGGTTAACCTTTTATTGGAAAAAAAATTCTCGCCAGATTTTCTTCTTCAATTGTGAAACTCATGATGACATTCAGAGCCCTCTCTGACTGTCAGGATTTGGATGTGAAAAATGTCAAAGTCTACCTCCTGCTGACAGATGGCTGCAGTTAGAGAATTGTAGATTTTGGCAGACATCCCTCCCGACCCAATATCATTCAACAATTTCAGACTGCGGGCATTTCTCCCACTCATTTTGAGAGGGTTACCTATCCTATCAACCTGTGCGATGACCTTGAGGATTTGAACTTCAAGGTCCCTCCGTTCATCCATACTCTTAAGTAACTGACCATTAGCCCTGTACTTAGCCTTCTGGTTTGTCTTTCCAAAATCCATCACCCCACACTTATCTGGATTGATCTCCATCTGCCACTTCTCTGCCCAACTCTACGTACTGTCTGTATCTTGTTGTAAAATTCAACAACCTTCAGTTCCATGCACAACTCTACCAACCTTTGTATCATCCACAAACTTACTGACCCATCCTTCCACCTCTTCATTTAAGTCATTTATAAAAATCACAAAGAGCAGGGGTCCCAGACAGATCCCTGTGGCACTCCAGTAGTCACCGTCCTCCAGGCAGCATACTTTCCTTCCACTACTACTCTGCTTTCTTCCTGCAAGCCAATTTTTTTATCCACACAGCCAAGGTCCACTGATTCCTATGCCTCCTGACATTCTGGATGAGTCGTTCGTGGGGGACTTTGTCAAATGCCTTGCTAAAATCCATGTAGGCCACATCATGACCCTACCCTCATCAATTCCTTTTGTTACCCCTTTGAAACCCTCAATTAGCCTCGGCACGACCTTCTCTTCACAAATCCATGCTAACTATGAGTAGACGGTACTTCTCCAAATGCTCATAGATCCTATCCTTAAGAATCCTCTCCATTAGTTTGCACACCACTGGCATAAGACTCACCAGTCCATAATTCCCAGGATTCTGCCTATTACCTTTTTTAAACAAGGGGACTACATTTGTCATTCTCCAATCCTCCATCACCTCCCCTGCAGCCAAAGAGGATTCAAAGGTCATAGCTACTGAGCCAGCTATCTCTTCTCACACTTCCCACAGCAGCCTGGGGTATATGGCATCTAGCCCCAGAGATATCAATCTTGATGTGTCTAAGAAGATCCAACACTTCCGTTTCCTTAATCTCCATATTGTCCAGCTCACAGGGCTGTTCAATTTTGACCTCATGATCAAGCTCCTTTTCTCTTGTGAATATTGATGCAAAGTATTTATTTAGGACCTCCCCACCCTCTGCCTCCAGGCACATGTTGCTTCCTTTATCCTTTAGAGACCCCATCTTCATTTTTGTCATCCTTCTGTTCTTCAGATATGCATAGAACGCCTTGGGGTTCTCCTTAATTCTACATGCCAAGGCCTTCTCATGCCCCCTTCGAGCTCTCCTAAGTACTTTCTTAAGCTCCTTCCTGATTACTATATACTTCTCATGAGCCCTTCCTGTTTCATGCATCTAATGTTTGCTTCCTTCTTCCTCTTGACTAGTTGCCTGACTTGTTTCATCAGCCACACTTCCCTTTTCCTACCATCATTTCCTTGTCGCAGTGGGACAAACCTATCTTGAACCCTGCACAAGTGGTCCCTAAACTTCCTCCACGTTACTTCTGTGGTTTCATCCATAACTATCTGTTTCCAATTTATTCTCGCTAGTTCCAACCTTGTCCATTCATAATTAGTCCTTCCCCAGTTAAGCACTTCCCCAGCTTGACTGTTTTTATCCTTTTCCATAGCTATGCTGAAGCTCAGGGAGTTGTGGTCACTCACCAAATGCTCCCCCACCGAGAGGTCCTCTACCTGACCAGGTTCATTCCACATAACCAGATCCAGTATGGCCTCTCCTCTCGGCCAGTCCACAAATCATCACGAAGTATTTAAAAAAAAGACTTTCTATTTGAATAAATTTTGTGACTTTTTTTTGTCAGGAATTCAATACTCACAATGCACAATGCATCTTTCAGTTCTCTGTTTATCTTAACAGTATTCCAGTTTGGCCTTCCATGATAATCATCCTCTCATTCAGTTGCTCTTGATTCCACCAGATCAAAGGTTTTCCCTTTCCTTCTTGCCCTCTCTCTCTCTCTCTCTCTCTCTCTCTCTTTCTCTCTCTCTCTCTCTCTTTCTCTCCAGACCCATATCCAATTCTGCTTTCTGCACTACATTGTTTCACTCCCTCTGTTCGCCTTCTTTTATATCTCTTAACGTTCTCTGGTCTGATGAGAGACTACATTGGTTTTGTTGCATACTACCAATAGCACCAGACGAGCTTAACAATTCCCAGGTATTGTGTTCGGACTTTGAATTTTCAGCACCTGTGCTATTTTTCCAAAGTATTGGGAATGAATGGTTTGGCCTGCTCATTCCAAGTCAGTAAGGAAGAGGAAATAATGTTCCACAGATGTTTGGTTAACATAGTTATATTAATTTTTCCCAAATCCACTGCATCCTAAAGCATTCACAGCCACTCTTGAACTGTAACCAATACAACAAGTGAGGAGAATGAGTAGGCATTTTGGTTCTTCTAACCCATTCCTCAATTTTATTAGACTGCAATAAAAATCTGATTGCAACCTCAGTGCTGCATTCTAGTCTGCCCATAGTAATCCTATCACAAAGCTTTCTTCCTCTTCCTTGAAAATATATTAAAGACTGCTTTCATCAACCTTTGAGAAGGAGTTCTTAAAGTCCAGTGAGGGGAGAAAAAAAATCCTTGTCTTGTTTAATAGGGATTTATAACCACCCAGTAGATTTGTGGTCACCATTACAATTCCCAGCTGTTTTGCCATTCCAGCTCTATTTACTTGATTTGAAGTTAAACCCCATCTTAAAGAAATTTCAGAACTCATTCGGGCTGATTGCTTCTCTCTTCTCTGTGGGGTTCTTTATTCTGTTCTTTCTGTGTAGCAGCACACGTTCAGTGCTCAGAGCTTCAGCAACTGTCTTCCCCTGAGGAACTTCTGCTGATCTCTCGCACACCTTCGACAGAAGACTGTCAGACCTGGCTCCTCTCGCTCCTGGGGGCAGCTGACTGACAGCATTCCGAGATTTGATACTCATGTAGTTAGAGTGGTGAAGAAGGCATTTGGAATGTTGGCCTTCATAAATCGGAGTATTGAATTCAAGAGTTGGGATGTTATGATGAAATTGTACAAAGCATTGGTGAGGCCAAGTTTGGAATACTGCGTGCAGTTTTGGTCACCGAATTATAGGAAGGATATAATCAAAATAGAGAGAGTGCAGAGAAGGTTCACGAGAATGTTGACAGGATGTCAGGGTTTGAGTTACAGAGAAAGGTTGAGCAGCCTGGGGATTTTTTCTCTGGAGCGTAGAAGATTGAGGGGGGATTTGATGGAGGTGTTCAAGATTTTAAAAGGGACAGAGAGAGTCAACGTGGATAGGCTTTTTCAATTAAGAGTGGGGGATATTCAAACCAGAGGCCATGGTTTGAGATTGCAGGGGGAAAATTATAAGGCGAACATGAGGGGAAATTTCTTCACGCAAAGGGTGGTTGGGATGTGGAATAAGCTTCCAGTAGAGGTGGTTGAAGCAAGGACATTATTTACATTTAAGGAAAGACTGGATAATTACATGGAGGGGAGAGGATTGGAGGGGTATGGACCAGGTGCTGGTCAGTGGGACTAGGAGGGTGGGGAATTGTTCCGGCATGGACTAGTAGGGCCAAACTGGCCTGTTCTGTGCTGTATATGGTTATATGGTTATAAACTCCCTTGTGATGATTTAGTTGGGAACATCCACTGTGGTAGGTCGCATTGCTCAATGGCAGCAGAATTGGGTCTGAAATTGCCTATTCTCACTTTGCACCTGAGTTGGAACCAACCTTTAGTAGCAGCAGAAAAATTCAAAATATAAATATAAATTAAGTTGAAGCTTTGAGATCTTCCATGTTGATGGAATCAATTGTTTGCCTCTATTTTCAGCTGCAGCCTTAAACCTCACAGATTGATGCTTGTTTCTCCATCTGAACCTCCTCTACACCCATCTTTTTGATCCCTGAATTGTCCCATTCCCACTACTTTGTCTTTTACCATCTCTACCTTGATCATTAACTTTCTCTGCCTTCTTTATCTCTTCTGAAGAGTGAGTTTGGGTGGGTGGTAAGGGTCTTCCTTCCCTAACTCTTGGAGCAGGATTTATACCTTACTATAACTGAGAGGTTTTCCCCTTCTCCCACCAGTCTTACTGCTGTGTGAATGATTATGGCCTCTTGTCTTTTCTCGTACTGGAAATGTCCTCCCTATCTTTGGTTGTCAATGAGATCATGTGGGGGGATATGTTTGTTGCTGTGTTGTGGTCCTTACCCTTGCTGGGATTAATGTCTCTTAGGCAGCGAAGGGAGCTTTGAGGAACATGTATTTTCACTGTGGCTAGAAGTAGAATATCATTCCCATGCTACCTATAGCAGACCTTGTTGGTCCAAGGAGAGGTGGGTGGATAGGTTCCCGGCCTCCCAGAGGTCACATTTTACAATCCACTCCTCGCTTTTAAACTTCAACAGCTAAATCAATTGATGTAATGTAAAGAGATAATGTAAAGCCTTCTAGAATTCTCAAACACTGGTTCAAATTTTGAGTTGAATCACAATTGCTTTTTAAATCTGTTTCCTTCAGTTGATAGAGACATAAATAATCATGATGTTTATGAGGTAGGTTTCAGGTTGCTTAGCAAATAATTTGAATGCAGTTTCTGCATATAGGTATTGCGAGATGTTTATGAGCAGAAGAATTTGTGGTGTGGGTTCATAGTCTGGACTTGTTGGAAGATTGTGCTTGAGAATCATCCAGATGATTGGCTGCATCATCTGGGCTGACTTTGCAATGGATTACTGAGGAGGTGCGGCACTTTTGCTCCAATGCAAAGTACTAAAGTCCTGCCTGATATGTTTAAACTAACTTCTGAAGCTCCCTCATCATGAGCTGAGCATTCTGTCTGCCATTTCTCTCCTAGTTACTGGCATGTGATGGCTTGGTTCAGCATCATGCTGAAGAAGATTGAAAAGAGGGTTGGTGCCAGAACACAGCCTTGCTTCACGCCATTGTTAATGGAGAAGGGTTCAGAGAGCTCATTGCTGTATCTGACCCGACCTTGTTGGTTTTCGTGCAGTTGGATAATCATGTTGAGGAACTTTGGGGGACATCCAATGCGCTCTAGTATTTGCCAAAGCCCTTTCCTGCTCACGGTGTCGAAGGCTTTGGTGAGGTCAACAAAGGTGATGTAGAGTCCTTTGTTTTGTTCTCTGCACTTTTCTTGGAGCTGTCTGAGGGCAAAGACCATGTCAGTGGTTCCTCTGTTTGCGCGAAAGCCGCACTATGATTCTGGGAGAATATTCTCGGCGACACTAGGTATTATTCTATTTAGTAGAATCCTAGCGAATATTTTGCCTGCAATGGAGAGCAACGTGATTCCCCTGTAGTTTGAACAGTCTGATTTCTCGCCTTTGTTTTTGTACAGGGTGATGATGGTGGCATCACGAAGATCCTGAGGCAGTTTACCTTGGTCCCAACAAAGCTTGAAAAACTCATGCAATGAAGACGCTGTTTACATCCGGTACCGCACGGATGGCAGTCTCTTCAATCTGAGGCGCCTGCAAGCTCACACCAAGACACAAGAGAAACTTGTCCGTGAACTACTCTTTGCAGATGATGCCGCTTTAGTTGCCCATTCAGAGCCAGCTCTTCAGCGCTTGACGTCCTGCTTTGCGGAAACTGCCAAAATGTTTGGCCTGGAAGTCAGCCTGAAGAAAACTGAGGTCCTCCATCAGCCAGCTCCCCACCATGACTACCAGCCCCCCCCACATCTCCATCGGGCACACAAAACTCAAAATGGTCAACCAGTTTACCTATCTCGGCTGCACCATTTCATCAGATGCAAGGATCGACAATGAGATAGACAACAGACTCGCCAAGGCAAATAGCGCCTTTGGAAGACTACACAAAAGAGTCTGGAAAAACAACCAACTGAAAAACCTCACAAAGATAAGCGTATACAGAGCCGTTGTCATACCCACACTCCTGTTCGGCTCCGAATCATGGGTCCTCTACCGGCACCACCTACGGCTCCTAGAACGCTTCCACCAGCGTTGTCTCCGCTCCATCCTCAACATCCATTGGAGCGCTTACACCCCTAACGTCGAAGTACTCGAGATGGCAGAGGTCGACAGCATCGAGTCCACGCTTATGAAGATCCAGCTGCGCTGGATGGGTCACGTCTCCAGAATGGAGGACCATCGCCTTCCCAAGATCGTATTATATGGCGAGCTCTCCACTGGCCACCGTGACAGAGGTGCGCCAAAGAAAAGGTACAAGGACTGCCTAAAGAAATCTCTTGGTGCCTGCCACATTGACCACCGCCAGTGGGCTGATAACGCCTCAAACCGTGCATCTTGGCGCCTCACAGTTTGGCGGGCAGCAACCTCCTTTGAAGAAGACCGCAGAGCCCACCTCACTGACAAAAGGCAAAGGAGGAAAAACCCAACACCCAACCCCAACCAACCAATTTTCCCTTGCAACCGCTGCAATCGTGTCTGCCTGTTCCGCATCGGACTTGTCAGCCACAAACGAGCCTGCAGCTGACGTGGACTTTTTACCCCCTCCATAAATCTTCGTCCGCGAAGCCAAGCCAAAGAAGAAAAAAGAAGACTGGCATGTGAAATATCCATCGGCATCCTCTCCATCTCTCTCCCAGGCACACGAACCAAACCACCAGCAATACACAAATATGCTGGAGAAACTCAGCAGTTCATGCAGACTCCATAGGAAGTAAAGGGTAAACAACATTTCAGGCCTGGGCCCTTCGTTGTGTAGAAGCAAATACAGGCAGGCGCCTTATAAAAACCTGGGTCATATTTGTTTATCAAGTGAACTTCCAGCCATAGTTTTGATAATCAAACCTTTCTTTAATTTGGTTCAGCCCCCACTTCAGCTCATTGCTGCTGATGCCTTGCTCAGCACCTGTGTTAACTTTGAACTTGACTTTGCCAGTGGTCTCCAAGTTGACCTTTCATCTTTCTACCAGTCACCTCTCATCCAAATCTCTGCTACCCATGACATTCACTTTTTTTGCACAGCCTTGCCTCTTGGTTGGGGACATCTTGGTTTTAAAGTTAGGATTCTTGTCTCAAAAAGAATAAAATGCGAAAGTCTGCAGACACAACGATTGAAGTAAAAGCACAATGATGGAGAAACTCAGTAGGTCAAATAGCAAAGATAAAAACACATGACCAACATTTTGGGCTTGAGCCCTTCATCAAGTATGAGCAAAATGTAGACAGGCAAAGTGGGGATGGCAGAGGGAGGAGCACAGTCCTCCAGACAGAAGGTAAAAGGTGGATAAGAAAATTGCCAGCAAACGGGGGAGAGGGGTGGCTCTGTGACTGGAGAGGGAAGGGAGTGAAGAGCTGGAGGAAAGAAGACAGGGATGGGGAAGAGAGGGAGAATGGAGAGTGGGCTAGTAGAAACTGGTGCCATCCAGTTGGAGAGTGCCCAGATGGATTAGCTTTTGCTCCTCCAATTTATGAATGGGCTTGGTTTCGCAGTATCTGAGGCCATGGACAGACACGTCAGCACTGGAGTGGGAGGCAGAATTGAAATGGCAGAATTATATAAAATCTCTTTATTGTCTGGTCGTATTCTCTTTCTCTGGTCTCTCCCAGCCCTACAATTCTACAAGGTAACTGCGCTTCCTCCAATTTTTGCCATGTGGTCATTCCAGTTCAATTGAGCTATTGTTGGTGCCATTTGTGGGAATAACTCTCAGCTCCACAAGCCTCCTCCTTAAATCTCTCTGCTCTTGGCCACTCTTTTCTCCTTGAAGACACTCCTCAATTCATTTTGATTCAGCTTTTGGTCATCTGGCCTGGTATCCACTTGCGTATTGGGGTGAGACTGGGGAGAAAGAGCAGGAATGTGACGTTAAGGCACAGGATCAACCGAGAAGTGATCATGTTAAATGGTGGAGCAGTCTGAATATCATTGTGACCATCTTGAATGAAATTCCTGCTCCTGCTATTTTCTGTGTTGTTACAATTAGGGACAATTTGAATTAACTTGTTCTATTGATTTTTTTTTTAAACAAACTCAGAAGAACCATTTCCAAGCAGCATTTTTTTGTGTTTTGTGTACTGTTCCACAGATATGCAGAGCCTGGAGAAGCTGCTGCGAGATGCCGTGATCATTGGTCAGCCCCGAACCCACAGGCCCTGGAAGAAAATTCTAATCCTGGTGGAAGGAATCTATAGGTATGACACAATCCTATCAGGTATCCTGTTAGTTCTCTGCACCCTCTGGCTGTCTTCCATTACTCGAACTATGTTATGTAGGACTGGATGTTAATATCCCTTATTGCACTCCTGAGACTTGCTATCAACCTTCCTCAGTGTTTCGCTGATAGACCCACAACATCTCCAGAAGGTTCAGTAGTGAATCCCGGCGTCCAAGGCTTACCCCCCTACATGCCATTCACTCACTCTGGAGAGATCCTTGACTGCTTGCCAATGTATCTTTCCTCGCACACCCAACTCCCAGAGTAGCTGTGATGTCGATGTGGCTACAAATCATCTGCAGCCTACTTTAACTGGTTGAACCCTTACCTTCCAGCCACATTGCTGTACATAAGCTGCAAACTCAGTATAACTTAGTTTCTTGTGCTCACAGGCCTCCTCCGTGGCATCTTCCTAGGGCACTGTCAGCTCGATTATATAAACAAGATGGAGAGAGGCCGACTACTGCACAAGGTCTGGTCTGAGGTTGGTTTCCACAATTTAATTTGGGAAGCAGAACCTCTGGCCTAAGTGTGCCGCCATATTCCAATCACATGTCCTGCCTAACTGCCTGGAGTCTGATCTTGATGTGGCGATTCCAGTTTGCAAGCAGAAATCAGGAACAGGCATGCATCACTAAGGAGAGCTGAGAACCTGGTAAGGAAGCGCAGGAAGAAGGAGCGGACAAGATCAAGCTTCAATAATGATCCAAGTTTGTGAAGGGTCTCTTCACAGGGGAGAAAAGTGGAAGTCTCTCAGAGTCAAGGACAGATATGCAGAGCCTGGAAAAGCTCTACACAGACAACCGACGCCACGAAGCGATCGCAATCCCACCTGATATGCCACCAATTCTTCCACCGGAATCCCAACATGATATCAGCCCACCTAAATGGAGTGAGGTGGAGAAATTTGTGCCTAGAGCAAGGGCTTCATAGTCCCCAGGTCCCAATGGAGTGCCATCCAGGCTCTACAAAAGTACACCAGGTGTCCTGTGGATCCTCTGGAGGCTCATGAAGGTGGTATGGCGTAAACAGGAGATACCAACATCCTGGCAGAGAGCTGGAGAAATCCTGATCCAAAAGGGGTTCATCAGAAATTAGCCAATTCTGCCAGATCAATCTCCTGGACAAATGCTGTTTACGACCAGCGGGATGAAGGGGGAGGTAGAGCATTGACACTTATCCGCTGACTTTCTAGCACTGCTGCAAGGCCCAGTGACTTCTGATTGTGATGCCAAGTGTATCAACCTTGAATGAGGCTGGTCTTGCTGCCCACCAAAATGTGTTTTAGTGTGTTGAAGCATGTAGGGTCCTCTCCGTACCATTGGCTGAGATTCATGGCAGAGGGCAATGCAGCTCAGATGGTAAGGCTCGCTCTGAATGTCTCCATCTCCCATAACTTTCCAAGAGATCTTCTTTTTCCTCCACTCCCTCCCATCTCATCTATTGTCCTTGCCTTGCCTGAGCAACAGCCTTTGCATACCTTGCCACCTCCTCCTGCCAACAAATTTCCTCCATCTGAGATGGAGCAGCCATGTTCCACGCTGCTGTACTGGCCCCAAGACCAAGAAAGCAGTCCAGATGAGGCTATGAGGGTCCAAGCCGAAGGCATTGGCAAGGTCCAGGAACAGCACTTGAAGATCTGTTCCCTTATTCTTGGTGACCTGGATCTGATGCCAGGTAGTGCAAGAATGTTCCAGATAGCCAGAGAGGAGGACGGCAGTACCCACTTTGGGAATCATTCCTCTACTGGAAGTAACCTTTGCCCAGCTACATATGCAACTCTGGAGCTTATGTCCTGCTGCAGCTTTTACAGCCTCTGGTGTGCTGATCATCCAACACATTGTTCCATTCCTGTGTCAGTTACCAGGTTATCTGCCAATGAGCTATCTTCCTCCCCAACCCTCACTGACTCAGGGGGTATATTCTTAGCCAAAAATGGGAGGGTTCCACACACCTTACATGCTGGATCCCACTCTGCGGTAGCTAGCCTGTGGAAGCCCCAATGGGATCTGTTCCCTCCTGCTACCCGTCTTTCCATGCTGTCACAAGGTCTTTCCATAGTTGTCAGTTGCTTTTTCACAGCAGTCACTTGTTCACCAGATGATCAGGTCTGTTATGTAGGACAAGATGTTAATATTTTTTACTGCACTCCAGAGACTTGATGCCTAGACTCTGCGGGGTAGCCAAGTGAGTGGTGGCATCTTTTGGGTTAGCAAGTGGGCGCCCTCCTTCCTCAGTGTTTCGCTGATTGACCCACAACACCTCCAGAGGGTTCAGCAATGAATTCCGGTATCAAAGATGCATTCCTCCCTCATTCCAAGATGCATGCGGTTAATTGATTACATGGGCATATTTGGGTGGTGTAGGAGGTCCTGTTACCATGCTATATCTCCAAATTAAATGACACTACTAAAAGCAGAGAAGCCTCATCTTTAATCAAAACTGGATACAGCTCTTTGTAAATCACATCCATGCCTTCATTCACTTTTTTCTTTCACCAACTCTATTTTTCTCTCTCCCCTCATTTCCATCTGTTAATTTCATTGCAGATCTATTTTCTGAAATATATTCAATAGGTATCCAATGTTTCAATTAAAATTTCCAGCAAAATAAGTGTGAAGTGATGCATTTTGGAACGCCAAACGAAGGCCGAGTATTTGGTTAATGGCAGATTCAACAGTGTGGAAGAACAGATGGACATTTTTGGTCCAAATCCATGGGTCTCTCAAAGTTGCCATGCAGGTTGATAGGGTAGTTCAGAAGGCTTATGGTACATTGGCCTTCATTAAGTCTTGGTCAGACTTGAATACAAGAAAAATAGATGGCTATGGAAGTGAGGAGGGGAACAAAACATAGAACACAGCAGCACATTACAAGCCCTTTGTGTCGACCCATATATTCCTTAAAAAAAATTCTAAACCCTCCCTACCCAGTAACCGTCTATTTTTCTTTCATCCATGTGCCTGTGTAAGAGACTTAAATGTCCCTAATATTTCAGCCTCCATCACCATACCTGGCAAGGCATTCCAGGAACCCACAACTCTCTGCATAAAAAAAATGTACATCTCATGTTTCCCCTAAACTTCCCTCCTTTCACTTTGTACATATGTAGACCTCTATCATGTGTCCTTTCATCCTTCTATGCTTCAAAGAGAAAATCCCAGTTCCATTAACCTTACCTCATAAGACTTGTTTTCCAATCCAGGCAATATCTGGATCATCGAAATCTCCTCTGCACCCTCTCCATAGCTTCCACATCCTTCCTGTAATGAAGTGACCAAAAGTAAACACAATGCTTTAAGTGAGGTTTTACCAGAGATTTGTAGAGTTGCAATATGACCTCTCTACTCCTGAGCATCCCATAGGCCTTCTTAACTATCCTATCAACCTGTGCATTGACTTTGAGGGATGGATGAATTTGAACCCCAAGGTCCCTCTGTTCATCCACACTCTTAAGTAACCGACCATTAACCCTGTACTCATCCTTCTGGTTAGTCCTTCCAAAATGCATCACCTCACATTTAACCAGTTTGAAATCTATCTGCCACTTTTCTGCCCAACTCTGCATCCTGTCTATATCGTCTTGTATCCTTTGACAACCTTCAGTTCCATCCACAACTCCTCCCACCTTCATGTCATCTGCAAATTTACTGACCCGTCCTTCCGCCTCTTCATCCAGGTCATCTATAAAAATCACATAGAGCAGGGTTCCCAGAACAGATCCTTTCAGCGCTCCACTAGTCATCAACCTCCAGGGAGAATACTTGCCTTCCACTACTACTGTGATTTCTTCCTGCATGCCAATTTTTTATCCACCAGCAAGATTCCCATGCCTCCTGACTTTCTGGATGAGTCTCTCATGAGGCACTTTGTCAAATACCTTGCTAAAATCCATGTAGACCACATCTTTTACCCTACATTCATCAATTTCTTTCGTTACCTCCTCAAAATCTCAATTAGGCTTGTGAGGCATAAACTTCCATTTGAAAAGCCATGGTGACTGTCGTTGAGTAGACTACTTCTCCAAATGTCAATAGATCCTATCCTTAAGAATCCTCTCCATTAGTTTGCACACCACTAACGTAAGACTTAACGGCCTATAATTCCCAGCATTCTCCCTATTTCCTTTTTTAAACAAGGGGACTACATTTGCCTTCTCCAATCTCCCCTGCAGCCAAAGAGGATTCAAAGATCATAACTACTGCCCCAGCTATCACTTCCCACAGCAGCCTGGGGTATATCATGTCCAGCCCAGGGGACTTATCCATCTTGATGTTTTTAAGATCCAACACTTCTTCCTTAATCTCCCAATTGCGCAGCACACAGGCCTGTTCTATTCTGACTTCACCTTGATCAAGGTCCTTTTCTCTTGTGAATATTGAAACAAAGTATTCATTTAGGACCTCCTCAACTTCCTCTGCCCATCAATATTAGGGAAGTTGGTCACCCATAATTGCAACCCTGAATTTCCCCGAACATTCCAAAATCTGCCTGCTTATATGGTTCCTGGTGTCCCAAGGGCTATTTGGGATAGCCCGATAGACTACTCCCAGTACAGTGATAGCTCCCTTCCTATTTCTGACTTTCACCCACAGCGATTCAGTGGACACTCACTCTGCAGAGTCCCTCCCTTTCTATAGCCATGATATTGTCCTGGCCAGTAATGCTACTCTTCCCCCCCACCCCACCCCACTTTTCTACCTCCCATCCTATTCCTTTTAAAACTTATAAACCTAGGTACCTGCATCAGCCAATCCTGCCCTTCCTCCAGCCAAGTTTCAGTAACAGCCACAACATCGTAATTCCACTTACCGATCCATGCTCTAAGTTCATCCCCTTTATTCCTAATACTCCAAGCATTGAAATACACACATTTCAACCCCTCTGACTACCTTGATGTTTTGTTCCCTGCCCGTCCTTCCTCACCAACTCAGAACACAGAGCATCATACTTTTGTCCTTCTATCCTATTCTCTGCACTCACATTCTGATTCCCACTTCCCTGCCAAACTAGTTTAAACCCTCCCCAACAGCTCCAGCAAACCTGCCCACCAGGATATTGGTCCCTTTCCAGTTCAAATGCAGCCTGTCCTTTTTGTACAGGTCAGACCTTCCCCAGAAGAGATTCCAATGATCCAGAAATCTTAACCCTTGCTCTCTGCGCCAACTCTTCAGCCACTCATTCATCTGCTACAACATCCTGTTCCAACCCTCTGACGTGGGTAGCAATCTCCAGATTACCATCTTTGAGGTCCTTTTTAACTTCTTTCCTAACTTCCTACATTCCCTCTTCAGGACCTCATCCATACTCCTATCTATGTCATTGGTCCCCACATGGACCACGCAATCTGGCTGCTCACCCTGCCTCCCACTCCAGAATGCTTTTTATTCAATCAGAGACATCCCTGACCCTGGCACCTGGGAGGCAACAAACCATCCGCAAATGTTGATCTCATTCACCAAATCTTCTATCTACTCTCCTAACCAATGAGTCCCCAATTACCATAGCTCTCCTCTTCTCACCCTTTCTTTCTGAGCTAGGGGCCAGCCTCTGTGCCAGAGACATGACCACCACGAATGGTATATCGCTCCCTCCCCAACCGTATCCAAAACAGTATACTTGTTGTTGAGGGGACTAGACAGAAATGTGCTCTGCACAGTCGGTCTCTTCCTCTTCCCTCTCTTAATAGTCACCCAGTTACCTGTCTCCTGACTTCTAGGAGTGACTGTCTTCCTGAAGCTCCTCTCTAACTCTGCCTCTGCCTGGGCCACTCTCCACTGGCTGCTCCACTTGAGCTACCCCTCTTTTTATCTGTCACTACATCTTAATTACTCCTCCCACCAATCACTGTTCTATTTAACCCTCAGCTTACTTTTTAAAGCCACTCACCTCCAGCTGTCTCCCGACTGTCCCATCTCTCTAGAGTCCCATGCTCCTCGTAACAGTCCCGAGGTTCAGTTAGTTGATTAGGCTTATATAGGTCAGCACAACATTGTGGGCTGCAGGGCCTGTGCTGTGCTGGAATGTTGTTCCTGCATTTTTTTTTTTGCTTTAATTTTTTTCCTCATTTCGGTGGTCTGGTGGTGATTTTAGAGTCAAATCCTTTTTGGGTTCTGGAAGAGGGGCAATTGTATCTTTAATAGTTGTAAAGTATTTACATTTACTGTTAGAATATTATGGGTTCAGTCCCTCTCAGACATGAGCACAGGCACAATCATGAGAAGCCACAGTTGGCAGAACAAGTGTCTCGCAGTTTGTAGTTGTTTTTAATTTATGTACCTATTAATTCATGAAATTTATACAGTTTAAAGAGGAGGTGCTTCTTGTGAAAGCAAATGAAGGTGGATATATTCTCGCAGCCTGATGAGGTATTCCCTCAGGCCTTGAGGGAGACGAGTGAAGAAATTGCAGGGTCCTGGCAGATATACTTAACATGTTCTTAGCCAGGGGTGAGTTGACGGAGGATTAACGGATAGCTCATGCTGTTCCATTGTTTAAAAAGGTTGACAAATAGAACCCAAGACATTATTGGTCGATGAGCCTGACGTCAGTAATAGGTAAGTTATTGAAGGGTGTTCTAAGAGATCGGCTATACAAGCATTTGGATAGTCTGGCTGATTAGGGATAGTCATCATGGCTTTGCGCATATTAGGTCATGTTCAACCAATTTTGTAGAATTTTTCAAGAAGGTAACCAGGATAGTTGCTGAAGGAAAGCCTGTGGATGTTGGTTACATGGACTTTAGTAAGGCTTTTGACAAGGTCATTCATGAGAGCTTGTTCAGTAAGGTTCAGTCACTCAATGTACTTGGTGAGGTACTGAACTGGATTCAACAATACCTTTATGGGACTAGTAGTGGGTGATCGCCTCTTTGACTGGAGCCCTGTGACTAGTGGTGTGCCTCAAGGATTGGTGCTGGGTTCATTGTTGTTTGTCATCTATATCAATGATCTAGATGATAATGTGGTAAATTGGATCAGTAACTTTGCAAATGATACAAAGATTGGAGGTATGGAGGACATCAAGAAAGGATTTCAAAGCTTGCAGAGAGATCTGGACCAGCTAGAAAAATAAGCTGTAAAATGGCAGATGGAATTTAATGCAGAAAAGTGTGAGATGTTGAATTTTGGAAGGACAGACCAAGGTAGGATAGGCACTGAGGAGTGTGGTAGAACAAAAGGATCTGGGAATACAAATACATAATTCCCTGAAAGTGGTGTCACAGATAGATCAGGTTGTAATGAGAGCTTTTGGCATATTGGCCTTCATAAATCAAATTATTGAGTATGGGAGTTAGGATGTTATGTTAAAGTTGTATAAGGCATTGGTGAGGCCAAATTTGGATTATTGTATGCAATTTTGGTAACCTAAATACAGGAAAGATTTCAATAATATTGAAAGAGTGCAGAGAATATTTACTCAGATGTTGCTGGAACTCCAGGAACTGAGTTATAAGGAAAGGTTAAACAGGTTAGGACTTTATTCCCTGGACCATAGAAGAATGAGATGAGATTTGATTGAGGTGTATGGATAGAGTACATGCAAGTAGGTTTTTTCCACTGAGGTTATGTGAGATACAAACCAGAGGACATGGGTTAAGGGTGAAAGGGGAATAGTTAAAGGGGAATATTAGGGGTAACTTCTTCACACAGAGAGTAGTGGGAGAGTGAAACAAGCTGCCAGCTGAAATGGTGAATGTGGGCTCAATTTTATTATTTAAAGGGATTTGAACAGGTATATGGATGGGAGGGGTATGGAACGATATGGACTGGGTGCAGGTCAGTGGTTCGGCTTAGCCTGTTTCTGTGCTGTAACATTCCATGGTTCTGTGGTTCTAAAACAGAATGGAACACATTGCATTGACTTTCGAGCCTCTTGCTGAACACTAAATAGTAGTTGCATCAGGTTTATCTGCTGGTTTTGCTATGGGATACTTGGAGATAAGGATACTGGAAATATGCATGTTCCTTTTCTCTGATTGATAGCATTACTGCTTGAACATTCATGGTTGCTTGTGCTCATTCCCCACCCATCTCACTATCTCCCAAAGCAGGTCACTTTCTACATTAGAGTCTGTTGCTCTGACCAGTAATATTCACTCTGTTCCACAGATGCTGCCTGGCCTCCTGAAAGCTCCATGCATTTCTGTTCTTCTCGTAACTGTTTGGAATGTTCACCCAAAAAAGGCTCTTGGGTTCAAGCGTGGAACGTACACAAGATAGAAATTAATGAATTTTTGGCTATTAAGGGATGTGAAGTTAAGGGAGGAAAGTGGCACTAATGAAGATCAGGAATTATATTATTGAATGTCTGAGCAACTGTGAGTGTCCTGCTTGTGTTCACTCATTTCTAGTGAAACAAAAAGTTACAAAGAAGGTGGTTTGAATGTATCAGGCCAGAGATCCATGAAGTTGGTCTCCCTCTTCGCATTGGCTTTTCAGAGCAAATAACATATTAGTGTAGTTCCTTCACTCTGTGCATGTTATTTTTATTGTTCCAGCATGGAGGGCTCGATGGTACGATTGCCAGAAATTATAGCCTTGAAGCAAAAGTATAAAGTCTACTTGTTCTTGGATGAGGCTCACAGCATAGGAGCTGTGGGGCCCACAGGCCGTGGTGTGGTCGAGTACTTTGGAGTTGATCCCTTCGATATTGATGTTTTGATGGGCACCTTCACCAAAAGCTTCGGTGCAATTGGAGGATACATTGCTGGCAAGAAGGTAGGATTTGCAAGTTCATTTTATGTGCTCACTTCACCCATCTCTCTTGGTCTATCTGTCTATCATTCTTTTTTGTTCCCCAGAGTAGCTTCTGGTGTTTGCTCATCATTTAGTTAATTGGAGAAGTCTGATCTTAGTTAAGCACTGATTAACAATTCCTTCATTGAATGTGTAAATTGAGAGGATTGTGGAGTTGGTGGAGAAGCTAGGTGAAGACAGTGAGCTGTGATTCTCATACAGCTAGCTTGTGGTGTATTAATGGCCATAAATCTTCCCTCATTGGAGTCGTTCCCCTTGCCCTGGTCGAAATTTACCTCTGAAACCAAAGTTTCTCAAGCAGAGTATAACCCCCGGTCATTATTGTATTCTAGTGTGAGGAGTCTTGCTGCTCACAAATTGAATTCTAGGAAAATATTCATGGGAAAATGCTTGTCAATGCTTGGGAAGCTGAAAGTTGTTAGATATAACCGTTCAATTAAATTTGCCGTGCAGTACAATGCAAATCACAGCTCTGTAACTCCAATCTAATCTTCCTTACACTTCCCATATATTTTCTGCCACCTTCATTCCAAGTCGACTATGTTCTAACTTCTGCCACTGGAAGCAATTTTTCCTTAGTCGCAATATCAAATTCTCCTATAGTTTTCAACACATCAATTAAATCTCCACTAACCTTCTATTCCAGAATATATACAATCACAACATGTTCAATTCATTCATGCAAAGATGTTCTATGTCACTTCTGTTGATGTAGTACCAGGGTCCCAGATACACGTGTGGGAACTGATCCTTTTTCTTCCTTCTCTATTTTGCATTTATCCAGCTTTCTGTGGTATGTTCCCTATTCTCACCATTCTCTGGTCCAAGAGGTAACTTCTGAATTAGCTTTATACAGAATTCCTTGTTTTTCTAGAGCAGCTATACACAGGAGTTTAAAATAACAAAATAATTAAATCATAGAATGTTTCCAGTTTCTGAAGCATTAATGGCCAGAACATAAGAATTTAAAGTGATTGCCAGATGAGGAAGTTCAAGGGGTACAGTATATATACAATGGATGGTCAGGAATTGGAATGTGCTGTCTCACAGATTAATAGACCAAAGATCAGTCATAGCCTTGATAAAAATGTCATGAATACTTGGAGGAAAATAAATTTTAACGATGAGAAAGATGAGGCAGAGTGAGGGGTGTTAGAGGAGAGGACATAATTGAAAAGTTCTTCTTGTGAGCCACTTTATTGGAGGGGATGCATTTCCTCTCATTCTCTTTATGTTCAAGTGTCTCACTGTCTCAGCTGCCAATCACTTCAAGACTCGATCACTGCTTGGGTACAGAATTCCAATGACTTGCACATTTCCGTGAAAACGAAATTCCTTTAATCTCAGTGACTCCTTGTCATGAAGCTATGCTCCTGGACACGCCTGCCTAAAGGGGACCAGTCTTTGATAACCTTTCAAGGAAGGAAAAAAAGATCAGGCTGATTGAGAAGTTGTGAAAGGCTACAGTGAAAGGTCTCTTCCTGTGGTGCTTATTCTGCTCTTCCCTTGCTCTCTTATATTCTGACTTCAGTCTTCAATGCAGCAGTGAGTTACGATCAAGGTGGAACCGAGGAGAACATTTTGATGTGCATATCGAACTGCGAACTTGTTTACTGAACAAAGACAGAATGTTGCAGTTTACATCAGAATTTTGACACACAAGCCTAAAGATTTGAACTGAGGCACCATAGTAGCTACTAAAGCTCACCAAGCCAGAGACCCAAGATCAGTTCTGACTTTGGGTGCTATCTGTGTGGAGTTTGCACATTCTCCCTGTTATGAGTGCCCCCCGAACCACCACCACAGATGTTCCTTTTGACACCCATATCCAAATACTTGTAGGCAAGGAAGTGTGTCCAGAGTGTCCCCCACTGGTGGGTGAGAGGTAGGATCTGAGGAGAGCTCTTTTACATGGTATGTTGATAAACCAATGAGAAAGGAACATTACTGGAACTAGTTTTGGGGACCTGAGCCAGTCAGGTGGAGAGAGGTAGGGCAACATTTCGGAAATGCCTGTATAGAAAAGTATGAGGGGTATAGATAGGATAAATCCAAGCAGGCTTTCAACACTGAGCTTGAGTGAGAAAAGAACAACAGGACATGGGTTAAGGGTGAAATGTTTAAGGGGAATATTAGGGGGAACTATTTCCACTCAGAGGGTGGTAAGGGTGTGGAACTATCTGCCAGTGGAGATGATGGATGAGGGTTTGATTTCAAAATTTAAAAGAAGATTAGAAAGGTGCATGTATGGGAGGGGTACAGAATGCTATGATCTGGTTACAAGTAAATGGGACTAGACAGAATAAATAGCTCAGCAAGGGCTAGATGAGCTGAAGGACCTGTTTTGGTGCTCTGGTAGTTATTTGAAATAGTGACCATAACTCGACATATTTTAAAGTGGTTATGGAGAAAAAAACATGGACTGACCCGGATTAAAGGGTATAAATTCAGGTAAAGCCAATTTAATTGAAATAAGATAGGATCTGGCAAAAATAGATTGGGAGCATCAATGCTCAGATAAGTTTACACCTGCACTGTGGAGAGTTTAAAGGAAAAATTACAAGTTAAGCCAACCTGTTCCTCCAAGGGTAATGAATGCAGGGAGTTCTGGATGTTGCGAGTTATCAATAAAAATAAAAGGGAAGAGTATGGCTGATATGAAGAACAAAGACCAAAGATGTTCATCAAGAATGTGAAAAGTCATCAGGTTTTGCAGTACTGTACCAGGCCTTTCAACCCAACTTCTCCATGCCAGGAAATTTGACTACTTCTGCCCATATCCCTCTAAACCTAACCTATCTATGTTCCTGCCTAAGCGTCTTTTATTTGACCTCATTTGCACAATATCTCTGATAGCTCAATCCATATATCTATCACCCTCTGTGAAGAAGGTGCGCCTCAACTCCCTTTTAAATCTTTCCCCTCTCACATTAAATCTATGCCCTCTGGTTATAGATTCCTCTACCTGGGGAAAAAGGTTATAACTTATCTAATTCTCTCATAGTTTTATAAATCTCTGCATTTCCACCCTCCACCCCCACTCACACCAGCATACAAATTATCAGGGAGAAAAGTTCCAGCCCTATCTAACCTCCTTAAAACTCAAGCCTCCCAGTTTCTGGTGACACTTTTGTAATTTTTTTGCACCTTTTCCAGCTTATTAATATCTTTCCTGTAGTTGGATGACTAGAACTGTGAACAATACTCCAAGTGTGATCTCACCAACATCATTATATCCTTGTTCCTGAATTCAATGGTCTGACCAGTGAAGGCATGAGCAACAAACACTGTCTTCACCACCCTGGGATATAGAAAGTATAGGCACCTCAGAAAAGAAATTAAGTGGGCCAATTTAATTTTTTTTACATTTAGATATACAACATGATAACAAGCCCATGAGCTTATGCCCAAATATACACGTGACCAATTAACCAAGAAACCTGCGTGTCCTTGGGAACGTGGGTAAAAACCGGAGCTCCCAAACAAAAACCACATGGACACCAGGAAATCATACATACTCTTTACAGACAGCATTGGACAACTCTTTACAGACACAGGGAGAACATTCAAATCCTTCATAGCCCATGCGGATTCGAACCTGGGTTGCTGAGCTGAAATAGCATTGTGCTCATTGCTGCATTACCTGTGCTGCCCTGAAAGAGGGGTCATAAATAGCACTGGCAAATCTGAAGGTATCCTCAGCTAATATTAAGGACAAAAGAAAAAGCAGGAAAAGAGGTGGATCTATTAGGGACAACATTGGTGATCTGTATTTTGAGCCAAAAGATAAGGTGAAGTCCTAAAAGAAATAAATACTTTTAATTGGTATTTATAGTGGAAACAAACGTTGTAGTTGAAAAATCCAGCGAAAGGGAAGGTGAAATTCCAATCCAAATCTACACAAATAAGGATGCAATACTCAGTGCCTTATTAAACTTGATAAATCCCCAGAGTGAGGTGAGACTCATCACAGTCTGATTCAGGAGGCAAGGGAAGAGATTGTTGTGGCTCCTGCTGAGATTTTTTAATCTTCACTGACCACAAGTGAGATACCAGATAACTGGAGGACAGCATATGTGGTCTCCCTTTTCAGGGGGCAAATAATGTGGGAAAAAGGTGTACAGATCACTGGCCCTCATTATTCAGGGACCAGGGAGATTATGCTCCATCTTTAAATATTGGTCAGTCTTCAGCTGGAGTGCTGCTTTCAATTCTAGCCACCATGCTGCAAGGAGATAATAGCTGCTGGAAAGGCTGCAAAGAAGATTCACCAAGGTTTATCCCAGGATGGCCCATTTCCGTTTTGAGGGGGGACTAGAGAGGCTACTTCTGTTTTCTCAGAAGTGGAGATTAAGGGGGGACATAATTGAGGTGCTTAAAATTAAGGGATTATAGACAGGATAGATTACAAAAATCTTTTCTCCTTGATAAAACCAGAGGAAATGGGTTCATGGTATGTGGTAGGAGATTTTCAGGGGATCTGAGCAGGACCATTATCCATTCAGACCGGAAAGTACCTAGAACGCGCTGCAGAAGACAGTGGTGGAAGCAGAGTCACAAACATCCTTTAAGAAGTGTTTAGATGAGCACTTGAATCAGTAAGGTGTTGAAGGCCACAGGCCAAGTGCTTGAAGATGGAATTAAATCAGTGGATCCCTGCAAATCAGTGTGGACATGATGGGTCTGGTGATCTCTTTCCATGCTCTGCAACTGAGAACGTGGGGAGAATAAAATGTGAGATTAAGTTCTGTGAAAGTTGATGATCACAAGGGATTGTTTTTCTTGCTATACCTCTTTATGACTCCCAAGTTCACAAGATGTGTCCTCTGCTCATAATGTTTTTTTTGTTCTAAATTATCCACAGCATCTTCTCTAATTCATGTAATGGTGTTAATGTCGTGTAGCATTCCAAAGTGCTTCACGGGAATGATTAGCAAGAAAAAGCAGACTTTGAACCACATGAAGAGTATTAAATTAGATCATCTAAAGTTTTTTTTTAATGGTTTGAAAAGGGTAACAATGTAGGGGAGAAGTTAGGAAGGAAATGCAGAGCTGGTAACTTGACATATGAAGACACTGCCACCTTCAGTTGAGTAATTATGTTCAAAGATGCCACAAAAGGGACGTGGCCGTGCGAAAGATCTAGTCAGACGTGGGTTGGAAGAGCTCTCCGTGAAGAGTGATTAAAAAGACAATTCAAAGTTATCAGAGTAAAGATTTTCCATGCTAAAAGTAGAAAAGGACAGTTAAGAAATATAAGACACAAAAAACTAAGGTTGATGTAATTGAAAAGTCACCAAGATCGTTGACAGAAAATCTATGAGGGAGTGGTGAAGAAGGTGCCACAATGATGTCAGAGCTACTCGAATAGACAAGGGGTCAACACCTGATCTGCGGAGAGGTGTCACATGATGGAGTAGTGGCCAGTCGAGTAGAACCAGCCCTCTCCAGAGAAAAGGAAAAAAAAGTCCGAAAAAAACTGCCAAACAAACGCAAAACACAGGAAAATGAAGATAAAGTAACAAGGAAGAGCCAGGAGATGGGAATGAAAAGAGAGAAAGCAAGAATGACAGAGAAAAGAGAAGAAAGAAAATCCCTGGAAAAAAATGAAGACAGCCTTACCTACACACGGGAGCAGGGAGCCACCGTGAAGAGGATCGACCGACCCCCGAAGCTGGTAGATGCCCAGAGGAGCAGTGACCTCCCGAGCGGCAGACTAAAAAAATGGCTCATGGAGCCAGACAAAGTTGTGCAACTGTGCATGCGCGACTCCTCACGCATACGCAGTACGCAAACAAGGAAAAGAAGACGCCGGCAGGAGGGGGGACCAGCTGAGGGACAGACAGCTGAGGGACGCCCAGAGTCGGGAAGAACAGGAGAGGGGCAAACAAGGATACAAGGAGCTGGAACAGGGCAATCGGCGGCAGGGCATCCAGCAACAGGACGTCCTGCAGCAGGAGGCTCAGCAACAAGAGGCCCGACAAAGTGACAGAAATGGCTCACCAGAAAGAGATGAAGAAGACACAGACACAGACAAAAAAAGAGAAGGAAGACCAAGATCTACACAGAAAAGAAGGTAAAGCAAATAGACAGACTACAGATAAAGACTTTTTTGAAGACCAAATGAGGTAATTAAAAGAGATGCTAACACTTGAATTTAATGCAATTAAAAGAAAAATGGAAAGAGCAGAAGACAAAATGCAAAATTTAGAGTTGGCCATGACAGAAATAGGGGAAAGAATAGAAAATGTGGAAGAACAAGAAGCACCTGTAGAAATGGAGATAAATGAATTAAGAGGAAAATTGGAAGAAAGAGACTAAGAAATTAAGGAGACACAAGATTTGTTATCCCAGAAAATTGACATGTTGGAAAACTACAAGGCGCAACAACATAAAAATAGTGGGCCTGAAGGAGGGCGAAGAAGGGACAGACATGAAGGAATTTATAAAAAGATGGACCCAAAGGTGTTGGGAGTGACAGACCTACAAATAGAAATAGAAATGGCACATAGAGCACTAGTACCGAAGCCGCAACCACACCAAAAGCCGAGACCTTTTTTAATAAAACTTCTAAGATATACAACAAGAGAGAACATACTGGAGTGGGCAAGGAATAAATGTAAGAGAAAACAAGCAGCTGTTGTAATATAAGGGACATAAAATAATTTTTTACCCAGATATAGGTTTTGAACGTTTAAAGAAGAGGAAGGAGTTTAATACGGGGAAAATGACTTTATGGAAGAAAGGCTATAACTTTGTGCTGAGACACCCAGCAGTACTTAAAGTATTTATCCCCGGGGAACAGAATAGACTGTTCTCGATCCAAAGGAAGCCCAGGATTCGCAGAACATTTGCAGGACAGGAGACGAGATGAGGAGTAACAAGAAAGAAGACTAGCAAGAAAATGTATAAAAATACGTAATAATATAAAAGAGAGACAATATATACAGAGGTTTAAAGTTGAAAAAGAGAAGGGAAAGGAAGGAAAGAAGGAAAAAAAGAGCTTTGTTATATGTACAGAAAATGAATAGTGTTTCTCTGAGGGGCTGGTGGGGGGGGGAACCATCACTGTGAAATTGATTGACGCTTACAATTATTATCGCAAACCAAATGGAAAGGGGATTGTGGTTGCCCAACAAGGGACTAGGGATAACCCAAAGTGGAGGGGTTTAATGTCATTTGGGGTAAATGGGTTGTGGGGATTGTTGGGGTATTTTATGTTTTAAGCGTATTGTTGAATATTGAGATAAATAAGGAAAACTTAATAATGGAAGAAAGAGGATGGGGTGCTGAGGAGGCAAAAAAAGAAGTGAAAACAAAGATATAAGATAGCTACATTGAATTATATGACCATAAACATTAATGGAATACATAACCAAATTAAAAGGAAGAGGCTACTAACATTACTTAAAAAGGAAAAAATAGATATAGCATTTGTCCAGGAAACGCATCTAACCAAGATGGAACATAGCAAATTGAAGAGAGATTGGGTAGGACGCGTAGCAGTAGCATCATATAACTCAAAAGCTAGGGGTGTAGCCATACTAGTTAACAAAAATGTACCAATCAAGATAAAGGAGGAAATAGCAGACCCAGTGGGAAGGTATGTAATGATAAAGTGTCAGATAGACTCAGAATTTTGGAATTTACTCGATATCTACGCGCCTAATGATGAAGATCAAGAGTTTATGCAAGATATATTTTTAAAGATAGCATATACACAGGGAAACTTTCTGATGTGGTGGGGTGGGGTTTAACCTTAATTTGAATCCAGTGCTGGATAAAACTGGAAAGATAACAAACAAAAAGAATAAAGTAGCCAAATTTATGGTTAAAAAAGAGGGAATATTCATACTACTCGAGTAGGCACAGGACATACTCAAGGATTGATATGTTTTTGTTGTCGGCCCAAATTCAAGGGAGAGTCAGGAAAACTGAGTATAAAGCTAGACTACTTTCTGATCATTCACCCCCTGCTATTAGTAATAGAACTGGAGGACATCCCACCAAGAGCATATAGATGGAGGTTAAACCCCATGCTACTTAAAAGACAGGAATTTAGGGAGTTTATTGAACGCCAAATTAAAACATACTTTGAGATAAACGCAAAGTTTGTAAAAGATAAGTTTATACTATGGGATGCAATGAAAGCCTTCATTAGAGGACAGACAATAAGCTATGTAACTAAGATGAAAAAGGAATACAACCGGGAAGTAGAACAGTTGGAAAGGGAGATAGCAATTACAGAAAAAGGATTAGTGAAAAGGGAGGATATAAAGAAAAAGAGAGAGTTGGCAGGCAAAAAAATAAAATACAAATTATTACAAACGTACAAGGTGGAAAAGAACATAATGAAAACAAAGCAAAGGTCTTACAAATTGGGAGAAACAACACATAAAATATTGGCCTGGCAACTTAAAACAGAGCAAGCTAAAAGAAGCGTATTGGCATCAAGGAAAAATGATAAACAAATCACATACAATCCAATAGAGATCAATGAAAACTTTAAGGAATTTTATAAGCAACTATACCAAACTGAGAACGAAGGAAAAAACAATAAAACAGATGAGTTTTTAGCTAAAATCGAATTTCTGCAACTGCAAGTAGAGGATCAAAGTAAACTGATAAAACCATTGGAAATAGAGGAAGTACAGGATATATTAAGAAAGCTACCAAACAATAAAACACCAGGGGAGGATGGATTTCCAATAGAATTTTATAAAACATTTAATGAGTTATTAATCCCACCCTCCTGGAAGTAATGAATCAGGTGGAAGAAACACAAAACTTACCAGAATCATGCAAGACAGCAATAATCACACTAATACCAAAAACGGGGAAGGACCCATTAACACTAGCATCATACAGGCCAATGTCCTTATTAACTGCAGATTATAAGATATAGGCAAAATTATTAGCAAACAGACTAACCGACTGTGTACAAAAATTAGTAAAACAAGACCAAATTGGATTTGTCAAGAAAAGATGAACAGCAGATAATGTTTGTAAATTTATTAATTTAATTCATGCAGCTCAAGGGAATAAAAGACCAACGGTGGAGGTTGCATTAGATGCAGAAAAAGCCTTTGACAGGGTAGAGTGGAACTAATTATTTAAAGTGTTACAGAAATTTAATCTTCCGGAAAAATATATTAATTGAATTAGGGCATTATATAACGGGCCGTTGGCAAAAGTACTGGTAAATAGATATGTATCGAACCAGTTCAAACTAAGCAGATCAACTAGGCAGGGATGCCCACTGTCCCCCTCATTGTTCGCCTTGGCAATAGACCATTGGCAGTGATGATAAGAAAGGAAAATAAAATAAAAGGGATAAAAATAAAGGAGAATGAGTATAAAATCAGTCTATTTGCAGATGACATCATAGTATACCTAACAGAACCAGAGAAATCAATAAAAGAGTTATACAAGAAATTAAGGAGTATGGAGAAATATCTAGGTATAAGGTCAACACAAATAAAAGCGAAGTGATGCCAATGAGTAGTGCCGACTATACAGAACTCAAAAAAGAATCTCCATTTAAATGGCAATCACAAGCGATACAATATCTTGGTATCAGGATAGACAATAATCTAAATCACTTGTACAAACTAAATTATCAGCCATTAATAAGGAAAATACAGGAAGACTTGGAAAATTGGAAAGAATTGCCGCTAACGTTGATAGGGAGGGTGAATTGCATTAAAATGAATGTATTCCCACAGGTACAACATTTATTACCAATTTCCTTAACAGAGAAATTCTTTATAGAACTAAGGAGAATAACAAGGAAGTTCTTAAGGAAAGGGAAAAAAAATCGAGGGTAGTGCTGGACAAATTAACAGAGATGTAAACAAGGTGGATTGCAGTTACCAAACTTCAAAAATTATTACAGAGCTGCGCAATTAAGGTACATGTCAGATTTTTAACAGACGGGTGAAAAACTGGATTGGACTAGGATAGAACTAGATAAAATAGGAGAAAAGGTATCGGAGCATATACTTTATAAATAGGATGAAAAGCTGGTGCAATATAACAACTCACCAGTACTGCATCATTTACTTAAAATATGGAAGAAGATACATGTAGAAAGAAAAAGGATAAATTACTAAATACCAAAAGTGCTATTGATGCAAAATCCACTAATCCCTTTTAGAATAGACAACTTATTTTTTAGAGAATGGGAGAGAAAATGAATCAAAAGAATAGAAAATTGTTTTTTGGGAAATAATTTATTAACATTTGAACAATTGCAGGACAAATACGGAATAACTCACGGTACAATGTTTGCATATTATCAATTGAAAGCTTATTTAAAGGACAAATTGGGAAGCAGATTGAGACTACCAGAAGGAAGCAGCTTTGAATGTGTAATTACAGATACAATGATAATTAAAAGATTTATAACAAACATGTACATTAAGCTGCAATACAAGGAAATGATGAAATAAGATACAAAGCTGGGAAAAGGATTTAAACATAAAGATAAAGAATGAAACATGGAAAGAGTTAGGTACTGGAACTATGAAAAACACAATAAACACAAGGCTATGTATGATACAATATAATTGGTTACACAGGCTATATATCACCCCTCAGAAATTAAAAAAGTGGGACCCAACAATATCGGATAGATGCTTTCGCTGTAAACAAGAAATTGTTTACAGATTCCGCCCTGCTCCAGCTCCCTCAACAGCCCCTAAGGCTAGAGCTGGATGAGGTTCCCACCCTGGATGAGACATATAAGGCAATCGAACAACTGAAAAGTGGCAAAGCAGCAGGTATGGATGGAATCCCCCCAGAAGTCTGGAAGGCTGGCGGCAAAACTCTGCATGCCAAACTGCATGAGTTTTTCAAGCTTTGTTGGGACCAAGGTAAACTGCCTCAGGATCTTCGTGATGCCACCATCATCACCCTGTACAAAAACAAAGGCGAGAAATCAGACTGCTCAAACTACAGGGGAATCACGTTGCTCTCCATTGCAGGCAAAATCTTCGCTAGGATTCTACTAAATAGAATAATACCTAGTGTCGCCGAGAATATTCTCCCAGAATCACAGTGCGGCTTTCGCGCAAACAGAGGAACTACTGACATGGTCTTTGCCCTCAGACAGCTCCAAGAAAAATGCAGAGAACAAAACAAAGGACTCTACATCACCTTTGTTGACCTCACCAAAGCCTTCGACACCGTGAGCAGGAAAGGGCTTTGGCAAATACTAGAGCGCATCGGATGTCCCCCAAAGTTCCTCAACATGATTATCCAACTGCACGAAAACCAACAAGGTCGGGTCAGATACAGCAATGAGCTCTCTGAACCCTTCTCCATTAACAATGGCGTGAAGCAAGGCTGTGTTCTGGCACCAACCCTCTTTTCAATCTTCTTCAGCATGATGCTGAACCAAGCCATGAAAGACCCCAACAATGAAGACGCTGTTTACATCCGGTACCGCACGGATGGCAGTCTCTTCAATCTGAGGCGCCTGCAAGCTCACACCAAGACACAAGAGAAACTTGTCCGTGAACTACTCTTTGCAGACGATGCCGCTTTAGTTGCCCATTCAGAGCCAGCTCTTCAGCGCTTGACGTCCTGCTTTGCGGAAACTGCCAAAATGTTTGGCCTGGAAGTCAGCCTGAAGAAAACTGAGGTCCTCCATCAGCCAGCTCCCTACCATGATTACCAGCCCCCCCACATCTCCATCGGGCACACAAAACTCAAAACGGTCAACCAGTTTACCTATCTCGGCTGCACCATTTCATCAGATGCAAGGATCGACAATGAGATAGACAACAGACTCGCCAAGGCAAATAGCGCCTTTGGAAGACTACACAAAAGAGTCTGGAAAAACAACCAACTGAAAAACCTCACAAAGATTAGCGTATACAGAGCCGTTGTCATACCCACACTCCTGTTCGGCTCCGAATCATGGGTCCTCTACCGGCACCACCTACGGCTCCTAGAACGCTTCCACCAGCGTTGTCTCCGCTCCATCCTCAACATCCATTGGAGCGCTTACATCCCTAACGTCGAAGTACTCGAGATGGCAGAGGTCGACAGCATCGAGTCCACGCTGCTGAAGATCCAGCTGCGCTGGATGGGTCACGTCTCCAGAATGGAGGACCATCGCCTTCCCAAGATCGTGTTATATGGCGAGCTCTCCACTGGCCACCGTGACAGAGGTGCACCAAAGAAAAGGTACAAGGACTGCCTAAAGAAATCTCTTGGTGCCTGCCACATTGACCACCGCCAGTGGGCTGATATCGCCTCAAACCGTGCATCTTGGCGCCTCACAGTTTGGCGGGCAGCAACCTCCTTTGAAGAAGACCGCAGAGCCTACCTCACTGACAAAAGGCAAAGGAGGAAAAACCCAACACCCAACCCCAACCAACCAATTTTCCCCTGCAACCGCTGCAATCGTGTCTGCCTGTCCCGCATCGGACTTGTCAGCCACAAACGAGCCTGCAGCTGACGTGGACTTTTTACCCCCTCCATAAATCTTCGTCCGCGAAGCCAAGCCAAAGAAACAAGAAATTGGAACAACAATACACGCAATTTGGGCATGCACAAAAGTGAATAGAAACATAGAAGATAGGAGCAGGAGTAGGTCATTCGACCCTTCGAGCCTGCTCCGCCATTCAACGAGATCATGGCTGATCTTAAAGTTCAGTACCCAGTCCCCGCCTTCTCTCCGTAACCTTTAATACCCTTATACTGAAGAAATAGATCTAATTCCCTCTTAAATATATTTAATGAACCTGCCTCTACTGCCCTCTGTGGCAATGAATTCCACAGATTCACCACCCTCTGGGTAAAGAAATTCCTCCTCATCTCGGTCCTAAATGGTTTGCCTATTATCCTCAAACCATGGCCCTGGGTTCTGGATTTTCCCATCATTGGAAACATCCCATCTGCATCCATTCTGTCCAGTCCTGCCAGAATTTTATAGGTCTCTATGAGATCCCCTCTCAATCTTCTAAATTCCAGCAAGTACAATCCCAATTTGCACAATCTTTCCTCATAAGTCATTCCTGCCATTCCAGGTATCAGCCTGGTGAATCGCCTCTGCACTCCCTCCATTGCAAGAACATCCTTCCTTAGATAAGGTGACCAAAACTGCATACAATACTCCAGGTGTGGTCTCACCTTACAGCTGCAGTAAGGTATCCTTGTTCCTATACTCAAACCCTCTTGATATGAAGGCCAACATACCATTTGCCTTTTTAACTGCCTGCTGTACCTGCATGCTCGCCTTCAGAGACTGATGTACAAGTACCCCTAGGTCTCTCTGCACTTCCCCATCTCTTAATCTATTGCCATTCAAATAGTAATCTGCCCTCCGGTTTGTATTACCAAAGTGGATAACCTCACATTTATCCACATTGTAGTGCATTTGCCATGTATCTGCCCAGTCCCTCAATTTATCCAAATCACACTGGAGCTTCCTGACCCCTTCTTCCGTGCACACAACCCCTCCTAGCTTAGTGTCATCTGCAAATTTGGAGCTATTACATCCAATCCCCTCATCCAGATCATTAATGTAAATTGTGAACAGCTGGGGTCCCAGTACAGATCCCTGTGGTACCCCACTGGTCACCGCCTGCCACTCAGAAAACGAGCCATTTATCCCAACTCTGTCTTCTACTTGCCAGCCAGTTCTCAATCCACATCAATACTTTGCCCCCAATCCCATGAGTCTTGATTTTGGAAGCCAGTCATTTATGCGGGACTTTATCGAAGGCCTTTTGGAAGTCCAGGTACACCACATCCACTGGCTCTCCCCCATCTATTTTACCTGTCACCATCTCAAAGAATTCCAATAGATTTGTCAAGCACGATTTACCTTTTGTAAATCCATGTTGACTCCGTCCGATCCCTTCTCTGCTAGTCATATGCTCCGCTATTACATCCTTAATAATGGATTCCATCATTTTGCCCACTACTGATGTAAGGCTCACCAGCCGATAATTCCCCGCTTTTTCTCTACCCCCCTTTTTAAATAGTGGGGTAACATTAGCTACCCTCCAATCCATGGGTCCTGATCCTGAGTCTATCGAGTTCTGGAAAATAATTCTTAAAGCATCTGCTATCTGAATGGCCACTTCCTTGAGTACCCTAGGATGTAGATTATCAGGCCCTTGGGATTTATCTGCCTTCAATCCCATCAATTTCCCCAAGACCATGTCCTTAGAGATACTGATTTTTTTCAGTTCCTGCCTTGCATTAGTCTCTATGTTTCCCAACATCCTCTCTTGTAAAAACAGAACTAAAGTAAGAATACTTTTTGGGAAGAGCTAAATCAGATATTAAGCAAAATTACAAAAAACAACATGCCAAAAAATCCATAAATTTTTCTTTAAATAATATAAGAGGTAAAGAACTAGGTCTCAAATTGGATAGAGCCCAAAAAAGATTCATTATGATAGCCCTAGCAGTTGCAAAAAATGTATAATGTAAACCTGGAAAATGGAAGAGAGCCTGAAAATTCAACAATGGTACATGGAAATGTAAGTGTATTCCACTGGAAAAAAATATGTATAACTTAAAAGACAAATTTACATTGTTCAAACAAATTTGGGAACCATACATGAAATATAACAGAAAATGCTGGCCTCGGACCTCCATCTTCTAAAGTGATAAGAAGATAAACATGATCAGATTTAACGTGTAAAAGTAGACAACACGACTTTTTTGTTTTTCTTTTGTGTGAAGATGTTTTATTGTATTTTATATGTTTAATACTTATTGGTTTTGGAGGGGGGTGGGAAGGGAGGAGAAAAGAGGGAAAATATCACTGTGTATATTTAATAAGAACACTTGTACATATTTTTGTTGATATGGTTTATAGTGCGATAAATAAAAAGTTACAACAACACCTGATCTGCAAAGTTGCTGGAAACAATGGAGACATTGACTGGACAATTTTCTAAGGTAGAAACCTGCTGATAGAGATGGAAGACAAAATATTGGTGATA
This sequence comes from Narcine bancroftii, assembly GCF_036971445.1. Taxonomy (NCBI): domain Eukaryota; kingdom Metazoa; phylum Chordata; class Chondrichthyes; order Torpediniformes; family Narcinidae; genus Narcine; species Narcine bancroftii. The sequence continues at coordinate 85,400,000 of NC_091472.1, read as the reverse complement.
GCGACAGCATTTGAAAATCTGAAAACTTGGGTGGGCCAGGCCAAAAATGACCTGATAATGGCTCATGAAGAACTGAAGCCCCTGAATCCCTAGTGGGATTCTTCGAGGGATGGGTCCTATGAGTGTTGGGAACAGGAAGATTCAAAGAAAACTTGCTTTTAGAGAGAGCACACCACAAGACCAGATAATTAAAGACCACGACCGGTCCTGGTAAGTTTTCTGAGTTACCGGGATCGGGAGGCAATGTTAAGAGCAGCAGTCATTATCTGCCAGGGAAAATAAAGGCCCAGTCGAGCTGGAGGGTGGAAAAGAACATTTTTCAAGACCTTTCTGCGAACTTGGTTAAACAAAGAAAGGAATTTGATGGCATCAAGCGACAACTGCGAACAGGGAACATAAAGTATTTGATGTTATACACAGCGAGGTTGAGAATCGAAGCGTCAGATGGACTTTGAAGATTCTGTAAATCTCCAAAGGAGGTAGAGAGATATATGCAAGAACTATAAGGGGGACTTCAGAGAGAATTGCAGAAAGAAGAACAAGAAAAAGATAAAGTGAACTGTGAATTTTAAAATCTGGGTAAAAGCAAACAGAAAGTTTTATTTTGAATCATCTTTTATTGGTTAATTAAAGTAACATTGAAATGTTTAAGACAAGCTTGGGAGAGGATGAATACTTAGTAAAATAGTTGCAGGCCAGATACCCTGATTTAAGGGGGTTAATGATGCCAAAGAAGGGGAGTTTTTGCAGTGTGACACCGAAGTTGGGGGAGGGATTTTCTCTGAGATATTACCGAGGGCTTCTATCGTGGGCTTCAGGAGTTTCTTATTTACATTGCCGTAAGAGCAGGGGCATCACACATGTTTTTTAAAAGGAAAAAAATCACTATTGTCTGAATAGTTTTCCTACAGGAAACGCACCTTACAAATTGGAACACAATAAATTAAAAAGGGATCAGGTGGGCTTCGTTTAAAAAAAAACATCCTGTGGATAATTTGGGCAGATTAATCAGTATAATAAATCTGGAATTTGATCGATTACAGTGGTCATTTCTATTCAAAGTATTAGAAAAGTTTGAAATGGGCCAAATATTTATTGACTGGATAAAAACCCTTTATTATAAGCCACGGGCCATAATTATAACTAATGGTCGAATGTCGTTGATGTTTCCTTTGAGTAGATCCAGCAGGAAGGGGTGCTCACTGTCTCCAGGTCTCTCTGTTTGGCGATTGAACCATTAGCTGAGGCTGTAAGAAGTGATCTAGACATAAAAGGGATTCAGAGTTGACCAGGAGGAGCATAAAAACAATTTGTTTGCAAACAATATGTTGTTGTATTTATCAGACCCTGATGAGTCTTTGGCCAAACTACCGTCCACACAGGAGAAATTTGGAAGAGTTTCTGGTTACAAAAATAATTTGGAAAAATGCAAAGATATACAGACAAATTTTGATTATGAAAGATTCCAAAAAGGATGTCAGTTTAAATGGAAGCTGGAAGGAATTAAATATTTAGAAATAATGTTGGATAATAACTTACAAAACCTGTACAGACTTAACTATCTCCCTATGCTTGGAAAGATAGAAGACGATCTACAAAGATGGAAGAACTTTCCTAATACTTTAGTTGGGATGGTGAACTGTGTGAAAATGAAAGGGATGCCAAGACTGCAATACCTCTTCCAGTCATTGCCTATTCCTTTGTCTCGGGATTTTTAAAAAGATACTCAATGATCATTTAAGACTATTTTTTTTAATAATAAAGTGCCTAGGACAGTGGTTCTCAACCTTTTTCTTTCCACTCATATACCACTTTAAGCAATCCCTTACTAATCACAGACCACTGATGGCATAGGGATTACTTAAAGTGGTATGTGAGTGGAAAGAAAAAGGTTGAGAATCATTGTCTTAGGATCTCCATGAAGAAACTGATGTGGGAATATAAATTGGGGGGGGGAGGGGGAGAGATTACGACAGCTGGATTTTTTTTAAATGATCTAGCAGCCCAGGTAAGGTTCCTTTCATCCTTCTTTGAAGAAAGGAGCTCTCCCTCATGGATTACATATAGTGAGGGAGAGGCAGTGAAGGATTTTATTTACAGATGGAACGTCAAATTGCTAACAATAAAACCAGATTACCCCATTCAAATACATATGATTAAAATTTGGCATGAGATTAATGAATGTATTGGAAAAAAGTGGGGATATCGCCAAAAACACCACTGTGCCCATGAATTTGGGTAATAGAGTTCTAAATATTTGGCATGAGAAAGGAATAATTGAAGATTGTTAGGAGGAAGGACTACTTAGGTCCACTGAACAATTAAAACAGAAATATGATTTGTCAAATGGAACCTCCCACTGCTTTCTTCAGTTAAGATCCTTCTTGCGAGAAAGATGGAGTCCCACAATGGCCCCACCTTTAAGTAAAGAAGTGGAAAGGATGCTTCAGCTGGGAAATACACCTAAATTTATAACTAGAATGTATTTTGTTCTTGAGACGAGTGCTAAGGTTGAGAGGTGGGAGTTATAATAGCAGAGGATGTTGGTAACAGGAGTGACCTTCCCATACAACCCAGAGCTGTACCTTCTGGGCAATCTTATGGACGTGAGCTACAAACTGACTAAATTTCAAATTTGCCTTCTTAAAGTAGTTCTAGCTGTGGCCAAGAAATGTACAGCAATCACTTGAAAGTCCGACTCTTCCCTTTTTGCTCGATGGGCCACGGAGTTACGTAGTTGTACACCCATGGAGAAAATTACCTATAAATAATAAATATGACACATTTATTAAGATATGGCAACCATACTTGCATTATGTCGGGGTCCAATTATAAATTTGACTCTTCAATATATGAAACGGAGATATCCCCAAAAAAGAATTAAGAAAAAAATGAGAACTCTGACAGTAGGTGAAGTTATATTTTTGTATTTGTGGGGGGGGGGGGGTGAATTTTGTAAATATTTCATAACTTTGATGTGTATAAAAGTTTAAAGATTGGGTGAATATATTTATGGAAAATGAAATTTTTTTTTAAGATGCCACAAAGCAGCTTTTTTGTTCTACTTCTGTCTGTATTGAAAAGGATGTTTAACAGCAGGAAATGCAAAGTTCTGTACTTGGACTATTTCATTTTTTTCTTGACGTCCATTTGAAGGAGACTCCAAAATGTTTCCATGGTCAATAACTGCGTTTTGCAGTTTTAATTAAGAATATACTTAACCGCTGGGACGCTGAAGGCTTTCTGATTATGTCAGAGGTTTGGATCTGGAGCTTGAGTTGGCGATGAATCAAACAGGAGTCTGTGGCTGCAGGAGCGCTAGAGGCTACCACAGGCACTCATTGACTCTCTTTTGCTTCTCTTTCTCCTATTGTTAGGGATGTCGGGCTCATGGTGACCCTTCGTTTTCTTTATGCCAGACAAAAGTTAAAGTTACATTGTTAATGTATTATTACGTGACAATAAAAGGAATCTTGAAGTAGGCTTCATGGAGGATACTGCACATCAAGATTGTAGTACTTGTGAATGCCTGTAGAGGGTACTGATGCAGCAGTGTACTTTACAATGTTGAGCAGCAGTGCCTCTCACAGGAACTCAGTTGTATGGCCGGAACCTGAGAAATTAGGATCTATTTGCCCTTTCTTTTCTTTTTAAAAATATTTTTATTGAGTTTAACATTTTAATCCTACATACAAAGTCTACTAGTATAGCAAAGAAGCATGTCATATCATATACATATCACAAATTAATATAAATAATTCAAATCCATCCATATTTGTTGATTAAACATTAGTTCTTAAAACTAATTCTGGATAGAAACCAATTGAGTTACAATATAGCAAGCCCTAATCGTAACACAAAGTAATATCTGTCTAATATGATCTAGGGCAACCATAATCAAACCCGTATATAATCGATTAAAAATGAATAAAAAGAAAAAAACTAAATTTAATCTACCCCCTCCCTCTAATCAAGGTCACCTTATAGAAAAAAATTAAGGATATGGATCAAGTAGTGACTTTTAGAAACTAGACAGAGAATCACCGAAGCATCCAAATTGCTTAAATCTGCCAATCATGAGGTATTCTATGAATGGGCTCCAGATCTTTTGAAATTGAAAATTTACATCTATAATGTTGTAACTAATTTTCTTCAAGCTTAAATATTCCATAATCTTTCAATATTCACAAGAGATAGGAACACAGAATTTTGGATCAGGGATTACTTATTCAACCCTTCATGCATGAATACCTGAAGATTTTAAAAATGGCATATAATAGGCAAGTGTTGTGATTTTTAATCTGTAATTTTGGGGGTAGGAAGAGAAATAAAATCAATTCCTATTGCTCTGAGTTCTTGGATGAGCTGCAAGGAGAGGAGCAAAACAGAAAGACAGCTTTTATAGCCTGATTATTAAAGACTCATCTTATGTCACAGTTCTCATGCCATCCAAATCCATCTAGCCAGTGCCAAAACCTATTAATCAAGAGTAGCTCTACTCTTTAAGCAACATAAAGGCCAACTTCCCCAAAGGGTTTCTGCCCTCCTTCAGTGAAATTGTCCAACTAAACCACTCCTCTTTTCTTACAGCCCTGCATATGTTATCCCCTTCAAGTAATTATCCAAGTACAATAAATCCCTAGGTATCCAGCACCTATGGGGATTGGTAGATCCCAGATAAGTGTATTTTCCAGTTGCTTGAAACTTGCAATGCCTAATATATCTGCATTAAGAATAAACAGTTTAAAAGGTAAAAGACAAAAATCTATACTGTACTTACACTGAAAAAACTTCACTTGCATGAATATATAAACCTTAAAGCATTTTATTTTATATATTCAGTCATAATCTTTGAGAACATTTAACTATCGTTGCATATGTAGGTTCCACCCCCTTCCATGAAGCCACCCAAAAGATGAACAATAACATTAGAAATAATTAATACCCCCTCCTCCAAGGGTACTGGAGTGACTCTTACTAAGCAGGAATAAGGAAATAATTTAGGAAAGTCAGCCCAATGGCGAGCAGCATCAACTAGCTCTTCATCCTGGGCAACACCATTGCTGTTTCACATAACGTTTTCAAACAGCTGCTATGAGTAAAGACCAAGGCACTTCACTGGCTGAATACTTGCTCCAATCTTCACCAAAGGTTTATGTGTTGATTCAGAGAATATTTACGTTTACAATTTTAAACTTGCGCATTTTTTATCTATTATTTTATTCTGAATTTAATTTTAAAATTTTTACTTATTTTCCTCAATTTTTTTTTTGCCATTTGCTCAAGGGTGCCAGTTGCTTGAATTCTGGATATCAAGGGTTTTACTGTATATATTATGTTGTTATATATGTTTGAATGCATGTGTGGCAGAAGTGTCTGTCTTATGCCTCAAGTAACTGTAATTGGCTTAAGGACAAAGTCTGACTCAAGAGTCGCGTGGAAGATGTTCATTTTCGTAGCATTGCTGAGGTGAATCAATGTGATGAAATGCGCAATTGTGTTTAGGGCCTGGACCAATGATCAAAAATGATGAGATCAAATTCCAGCTAGAGAATTTTGATCCAATTGACCAAATAACCCAGAGTTTTATAAACTACTTTCAGTGATGCTGACAGTGAAAAGTGCAGTTAATTACCCAAGATCAAAGAGAACTATCTTGTTCACTATTGTACTTCAAGAAAGAAAATGCTCTTATCCTTGCGCACTATGGCCTATGAATAACTCGTATTACATAACGTTGATAGGCCAGTTATCCCCCTCAGTTCCGAGGCAGTTAAAAGACTGTTAACAAATGCTGCCCTGAGCGCCATATCCATATAGCGATGAAACTGTCTCAGTTCCATTGCATCTTAACAGAATCTATTAGCTACTTTCTGCAAAGCATTTGTTTCTCTTCCAGGAGATTGTGGATTATCTACGACTATATTCCCACAGTGCTGTCTACTCTACCTCAATGCCTCCACCAATTGCAGAACAAATCATCAGATCACTGAAGTGTCTTATGGGACTTGATGGATCAACAATAGGTAAGAATTAAACATGATTGAATTTCTTCTTCTGGCTATCCTTCCCAAAGGATTATTATGGTTCCTTTCAGTTAGTTTGTGGGGGATATGAGGATACCCCACTCCTCAGAAAGGAACAGCATGTGTGTGAATGGATTTAGGTGAGTAGGTGGATTGCACAAGTTCTGACCCACCCTCTCGACATCCCCTCCTGGATCCAGCAGCACAGTGAGGTCTAAGACGGCTGGGGTAAAGTTCTGTTTCAGTGAATGGCCAGACTAAGCTTCGATGCAAGGGATGCCCTTTCCACTCTTCACGGCACTTGTATGCGAGATGGCCGCTGACTCTACGAGAGGGTTTGATCACCCTTTGACAGGTCTTGTTTTTCATCCTGCAAGGTGTCTAGCCACCTTCTGCACAAGGCAAGCCTGGTGGGGGAGCCGGTTTAGTCGCCGATCACCCAACCATGCAACAGGGATGTAACTATGTTACATGGTACCAGTAGCACTCAAATGAGTGACCCAAGATGGATTTTATTGTGAAACTGAACAAAGTGCACATTATACAGGCTCTCCTTCCACATCTTGAGCATTGATCCCAAAACTGCTATCTAAATGTTTGTAACAGTTCCAATGAACGAGTGGAATTCTCAGAATTGCAAAATATTTTCCACTACCAGTGTTCCTATAGTGACCAGTCATTTTCCAAGTTCTAATCCATAACTTGAAACTTCAGAAGTCCAGGTTGATGACCCAGTGTGACATTGAGAGAGATAAGCTCACTCAGATAGGACATTAAACTGAGGCCCAATCCTCCCTCAGACAGATACTCCAGATTTCACCTGACAAAGAAGAGCAGTTGCATTAAAAATCAATACACATCAACCATTGTGCACTGATCAATATTTATTGGATTGTCTGGTCATCACTGTTCACTTGCTTGCTGAGGGCAAGCTGGCTTCTTGTTTCATATATCCCAACAACAGATGCATTTCACAATGACTTTGTTAGTTCTAGTGTGGAGGATTTGAGAAGCACTGCAGAAAAGCCATAGTTGGAATAGTCAGGCTGCAGTCCATTTTGTTCTTCCGACACTCTGCACAGGTGCCATCCAGCGGTGAAGGAAATGGGTTAATAGGGTGGTGGATGTGGCCAGTTAAGCAGGCTGTTTCTTCCTTGACATAACATCTGCTCCTTGGGTGTTATCCATACTAACTGAGAGAATTCCATCATGTTTCTGTTTTGTACTTTCTGGCTGATGAGAAGAGTTTGCAATGTCAGGAATTGTGACATTTCTCAAATTAATTACTGACAATACTGCTTCAACGCCACCAAAGTTCTGTCCAGACCACTGATGATGCATTTTTTGCACCACAATTTATTTCCATCTGTGAATATTTATGATTTTTTTTCCACTTCCTTTGATATTTTCTTTTTTTTTCTTGTTTATTGTATGTACCTGGGAAGCTGCAGCTGGCAAGACATCAGTTCCTTCTGTCAATTGTATGTGGCATTAAACATCATTCATAAATTTCATTCAGGAGTTGCCATGCTGGATATCCAGCTTCTCACCTGCTCGTGTGTTGTAGTATTTATGAGCAGTTATTTGCTTCCAGCAACTATCAAGGTTTAGCACTGAAAAATATCTTGCCTTGTTTATCCTGAACATAATTTACAATGGTTAGATTCTGTTCTTATACATATACCTACCTCGGCTGCACCATTTCATCTGATGCAAGGATCGACAACGAGATAGACAACAGACTCGCCAAGGCAAATAGCGCCTTTGGAAGACTACACAAAAGAGTCTGGAAAAACAACCACCTGAAGAAACACACAAAGATCAGCATGTACAGAGCCGTTGTCATACCCACGCTCCTGTTCGGCTCCAAATCATGGGTCCTCTACCGGCATCACCTACGGCTCTTAGAATGCTTCCATCAGCGCTGTCTCCGCTCCATCCTCAACATTCATTGGAGAGACTTCATCACCCACATCGAAGTACTCGAGCTGGCAGAGTCCGCAAGCATCGAATCCACGCTGCTGAAGACCCAATTGCGCTGGGTTGGTCACTTCTCCAGAATGGAGGACCATCACCTTCCCAAGATCGTGTTATATGGCGAGCTGTCCACTGGCCACCGAGACAGAGGTACACCAAAGAAGAGGTACAAGGACTGCTTAAAGAAATCTCTTGGTGCCTGCCACATTGACCACCGCCAGTGGGCTGATCTCGCCTCCAACCGTGCATCTTGGCGCCTCGCAGTTCGGCGGGCAGCAACCCCCTTTGAAGAAGACCGCAGAGCCCACCTCACTGACAAAAGACAAAGAAGGAAAAACCCAACACCCAACCCTAACCAACCAATTTTCCCTTGCAACCGCTACAACTGTGCCTGCCTGTCCCACATCGGACTTGTCAGTCACCAACGAGCCTGCAGCAGACATAGACATACCCCTCCATAAATCTTCGTCCGCGAAGCCAAGCCAAAGAAGAAAGAAAGAAGAACATATATATTAAAACCCCAAGAGCATATGTGCTAAAATTCAGACACCTTAGATCAGGGGTGAGCAACCTTTTAATTTTTAATTTGGACATACAGCACAGTAACAGGCCGATTCGACCCACAAGTACGTACCGGGGTGTAGGTTAATTGAGCGACACAGACTCGTGGGCCAAAATGGCCTATTACCGTGCTGTATGTATAAATTAAAAATTAAAAGGTTGGTCATTCCTGCGGATCAGATCATGTTATGATCTTAAATGTAGTCACACATTTTCCTCTCCTTGTCATTATCAGTTGCTGGTATTAAATGCAGCCCTTTTATCTTTTGAGGCCAATGGAAGTCTAGCTCCTGCAGTGCTTTAGTTGTGTCAGCTGGGGGCACTTGCAGCCCTGGTTCAGGAGGCTACAAGTTCAAATCCCACACCAGAGGTTGTGCATGCTGCTGCTTTCTGGATGAGGTTTGCACCTTGGGAGCTGCCGTCGTTCGGATGTGACATGAAACAGAAATCCATCTGGTTCTCTGCAGCAGTGTAATCTCCATAATCTGGGCCAACAGTTGATTTCCGTCACTGAAGTAGGCTAGTTGCCCATTTACTTCATTGTTGCTGCTGAGAGGTTGCCCTGTGCAGTAGTTACACTGCACCTGACTGGTTCTAGATTATTTTTATGTGGCGGTTCTATCCAGGCCTTAAGTAAATGCAGTGAGTTTGACTTTTTAGAATGCAAAAGGTACACCTGTCTCTAAGCATCCTGACACCTCACCTTCTTCTTACCCGCAGGAATTGAGCGAGTGAGACAACTCGGTGTGAACACCCGGTACTTCAGGCAACGCCTGCGCGAGTTGGGTTTCATTACCTATGGCAATGATAATTCTCCTGTTGTGCCTCTGCTCTTGTACATGCCTGGCAAAGTAGGGTAAGACTTCCAGCTTCGTTTCTCAGCCCTCCTGCATCGAGACCTTCGATTTTCCGTCCTCCATTCAACACACAATGTAAATTTGGTTTGGGCTAGTGCCACATTTTGGATGCCAAGGCTCCTGCATAAGGGCTCCATGAGAACACATGTTGATGCTGTTGCTGCCACGGTACAGGTAGCCAAGGAATTATGTTGTAACAGGGGACTCTACTTTCAGTGCCTTTGCCAGAAGAATGCTGCAGAAGAACATTGGAGTGGTGGTGGTGGGGTTCCCTGCCACTCCCATCGTCGAATCTCGAGCCCGCTTTTGCCTGTCCGCAGCCCATACACGACAGATGTTGGACACAGTGAGTATTTCCCCAGCTCTTGCACTCGTTCTCTTCCAGTCTCGGAACCAGAACCTTATTTTCCATTCACTTCTCACTCATAGATGAGCACAGTCTCCACTCTCTGCTCCTGGCTCTCACTCTTTGCCGGCTTAATTTCACCACATACACGGGTTCAAAATAAATTGTTTGGCCACAGTCAGAAAGGGAAAAGTATAAAGCGTGTTTAAAAACTGATGACATTGGGTTATTTTACAGCCAGTTTTTACAGTAGGTAAGAAGCAGGGAGAATGTTCAAGGGAAGGAATTCAAATACTGAACCACCAGTTGGGTGTGGATGTAAATCTCCAATTGCTCCCATTGCCCAGTTTTCTCCATTTCTTTCCACATCCAAGGAAGAATATGGCAGAGAATGTGTAGAGAGGCAAAATTTGCTCAGTTCTGGTATCTATAACTTTTATGCTCAGGAATTCCCATCTTTTCTGCAAACAGTCAGATTTGCACAAACTCCTGAGCAAATTAAAGCCACACTTTCTCTCATGATTAACCCTTACAACCTCCTGATCATATCCTAGTTTATTTGCTCCATGAATTACTAGAGTGCAAATGCAATCTGCTGGAGGAACTCAGCAGGCCAAGCAGATCAGTGCGAGAAAAAGGATGGTCCACGTTTCGAACAGAAACTCATCATCAGAACAGAGAAAGGTTACTTCCAAAGCAGTGTACGGAGAGCGGGACGGGAGTGGTGAGACATGAGGCTGGTGAACCAGGCAGAGCTGAAATATTACAGACTGAGGCGGAGGAGAGGACGTTACCAGACAAAGGGAGAGAAAAGCAAAGTGGTCAAGTAGAGGAAAATGAGTCACTCAGGTGGAGTGGGTGATTCGAGTGCAAAGGCTGTCTGGCACTGCTGGGGTCCGATAAATAGAGATGGTCAGAATGATGAGATAAAGAGAGACCAGATGGAACTGAAGGGAGAGGGAAGAGCAAAAGAATCCAGTGCGGGACTAGGGGTGGAACCAAAGAGGAGGGGATGTCTGGGTAGTCCACAACACAATGGTATGAAATTTTCAGGTAATGAGTCCTTTCTCTCTTCCATACCCCTTCTGCTCTTCTCCATTTTTTTCTTCCTTACCACCCCTGCCCATTCTCTCCCCCCCCCCTCCTCTTTAGTTCCATCCCCTCCCGACCCCATTCTCCCAATGGATTTTTCCACTTGCTCTCTCCTCCTATCCTCTGCTTTGGTTTGTACAGTACAACTCTTATTATCCAAAATAGTCTATACCGGGCCTATAGTCATTTTTTTTTTAAAACAGCCAAATAACAACCGCAACAGCAAATTATGTTTAAACAACAACAAACAACAGAGGAAGGCTTTTTAAGCATTAAAATAATGTTTAATTCTCACAAATAAAATGCTGGCCGCTGTCAATCACTGAGACCACCCAACCACCACTGCCAATCCCCAACACGAACCCACCGCAGCTCCTGATCCCCGGGGAGGCTCCTGGGCTGGTGGAACACTTACTGGCGAGTCGGCGGGCTCCTGTCTCCCCGGTCACCGGAGCTCCCAATGCCAGAGTCCCGATTCCAAATCCTCCCCTAGGCCTACTGCACACACACATTGGGGAAGTAGGCTGAGGGGAGGATTCAGAGTCGGCGTCCAGTGTGCCGAGGATAGGAGGGGTGGGGAGGGAATGCCACTGTCTGAAGTCCCCCACCTGCCCGTGAGGCTGCTCTCCTTGATGACGCTGGCACAAGGATTCTTCCGACCGTTTGCGGCTGGGAGACAGTGGCACGCAACTTGAAGAGAGATGGAGAGAAAAGTCAATAGGGAAAGGTGAAGAAGAAATGGAAAGAGAGAGGGGAGGGAGTTACCTGAAACGAGGATAATCGTTGTCTTAATTTAATGTTGAGTGATTTTTTTTTAACCTGTGAGGACAGTTCGGCTCTGAAAAAAATTTAGACATATGAGGATTTCTGATTTGTTTCCCTTATCCTCAATTATCAAAAAAAAAAATTCAGATAATTGAGGATTTCAGAGAATCCGATTTTGGATCGTTGGAGTTGTACTGTATTTGGAATGACAATACGTTCATCATCATCACACTTCCAGCCATCTGGTCACCTTTGGGGGGGGTCACCTTTGGGGGGACAGAACGGTGCAATGTGTAGTCCTGATGCCACACAGCTCGAGCAATCCATGTTCAATCCTGACTATGTATTGTCTGTGGAGTTTGCACATTCTGTCAGTGGCTACATGGATTTTCCATGAGATTTCCAGTTTTCTCCAAAAGATGTGCAGGTTGCTAGGATGATCGGCCACTCAGAACTGCTCCCATTGTGATAAAATGGTCCAGTCTTGAAGGGAGTTGAGGGGAATGTGGGGAGAAATGGGATTGATGAAGTGTGAATAGAAACACAGACTCATTGGACCAAATGGCTTGTTTCTGTGCTGTATAACTTCATAACTGGAGATGGATAGTGATCAAATTGTATTTGATAAATCCTGCAAAGCATCTCTTGGTGATGTTAAAAGTACAAGCAAATACTAGTTATGAGGTTTCATTGTAAAATGATTGCATCGAGCTCAGTGGTTGAAAAGAGTAATTTCCAGGCTTGAGTAAGCTTCCCATTTTCCTCAGTATTTCCCATTCTATTTTCTGTCCAGCAGATGAGATTGTGAACACTGCCCTTTGCCAGTGCACCAGGTTAAAATGGTCACTGCCCATTGCCAGTACACCAGGGTACAATGGATAATGTTCCGTAACTTTCCCTGTGTACAAGGGGTCAAAATTAAGTGAGATGTAGGGCCATTTCTCCTGGTCTCTACACCCTCTATATTGGATTTGTTAACCGATGACTGTGGAATTGTGGTTGCAGTTCAAACATCACAGGAACTTTTTAGTTTATCAAACATAAGTTTTTTTTTAAATCAGGAGATGCTTTTGAACGAAGCTAAACAAATTGAGAGAGAGAAAAATACTCCTTAGCAGGACTGGAAGGGAGTTTATGTGGAGCAAAAACACCAGTATGGATCTACTAGGCAGAATGGCCTGTTACTGTGTTCTAAAAATACAGTATGTGTAAATTTGAGTCATTCTATAGTGTTAAATGTTTGTTTGTCCAATTAACAAAGTAACTGTTAACAAATATGCCATTAATGGTCAAGTGATAGGCATCGAGTTAAAAGCCTTTTATAAAATAAAATGATTATCACAACATAACCTCTCTGCTGTACCAGGTGTTGGATGTTCTTGATGAAATGGGGGACTACCTACAATTCAAGTACTCCAGGCGGACACTTTCCATTCGACCTGAACCCTACGATGAGTACAACTTCGAACTGGAAGACTAAACCCTGTCCAAAGTGTGGAATTTGAGCTATGAGGAGCCTTTTTGCTCTCATTTAGGATTGCAGTGTGCACATCTCTTTATTGAGCATGAATTGGAGGAAACAAAAGGGAAAACGAGGAGACTGTATTGACATCACAAATTCTCCAGGCTAACCAAGCAGGGGGCTTGACGAAACATTGGTAACATACATTCCCTTGTACATTGTGTTGTTATTATGGGGGAGAGGGAAGGGGGCTTAGATAGAAGGGTGTGTGGAGTTGGCGAGCCAGACCAAGGGAAGATCCTGAAATCCTCGTTAATATCCTGCATTGTTCTTTTTGCAGACGTTTTTATTCAGTCGCTCGTTTTGCCTTTTTGGATTTTTTTTCTTTTAAAATTCAAGAATACAGTTGCTGTTACTCCAAGCAAGGTTTTAAAAAGCATATTTATCTTTAACTGTGATTATTCCAATACATATTAATTTGCAAATTAACCAAATGTTAAACTCAGGCATGTTCAGGTTGGATTTATGTCAGATTTTGAATCACATGCACTTGGATTTTCAGGCGGATCCAGATTCAGTCCCTTACAATGGAGAGAAATACATGTTCTGATGGAGGAAAGTTGCCAAAGATGCATTTTATGATCATTTGAAATTCTGTTGAAATGTTAATGGAGATAAACATATGTAAATACAGAAATTATAATTTTTGTAAACATTTTCTGAAGCTTCATTAAAATATTGTCCTTAGATATTTAGGTGCACATTTTAAAAGTTGGTGTTCAAACAGTGCAGTTTATGATTCTTAAAAATGTGAAATTCTTTCTGCAAACAGGAGAGTAAAATTCATAACAGAAATATTTTGAGGGGAGTAGAAAGAAGGTTTAATTGCTCCAGATTGTCTACTCAAGGTTATGACATTTTAATTCAATTTTAATAGCTTGCCATTGTTACATTTTTGTAATACTATCTTTGTTTGTGCCTGGTACATTCCCAGTGTCCTCACAGTCCTCTTCCATCCAGTGAGGTGAGGACACTGTACCCTAAGTCATAGCTATCCTACAGTACTCAAAAATCCTTTTCAAGTAAGGTCTTGCTGAGCAAAAAAAAATATATATATATATACAGGACCCTCCTGTCTTCTCAGGGAAAAATCAAAGTTGGTGCTTTCAGCGAGGCCACCAGTGGGAATATAATTGTGGCAATGCGCTCACTTTGCCCACTTATTTCCAGGGTCACCCTACACCTAAGGGTGCCCAGATCTCACAACAACATGTAGAAATGGACCCTGCACTGCTCACTGAGCAAGGAAGCAGGTCACTTATACCAGGGCTTTTAAAGGAAAGCATACATTTTCTTTATAGCAAATTTACAGATGGATCAAAGAATCAGTAGAATTTGTACTTTAACACCATAATTTGCTTATATTTTTTTAACCAATCAATTTGAATTGGTGGCTCATTTCCTGCAACACATCTCGAGTCAAAGTTTCTAGGTACCTCTGAATACAGACATGGAGGACTTCACTAAATTCAACCCATGTTAAAAGCCTTTAAATCCATTGTATTGAAGACTCCGTTTCTCCTGTACAATAAATGCAAACCTACTGCCCTAATTATCACTCATTTGATGGCCATAAAGAGCATGGAATCAGCTGAAATGACTCCTTTCATCAGTATCAATGCCAAAGCTAACTTGCACTGTGATACATTGAGCCTAAATTTGCCTCTTTCTAATTGCACTTCTCCAAAAAGCGGGTGTTAAAGAAAGACAGATATGACTGAAATTGCAGATTCAAGAGCAATTATTGCCAATTCCTCCAAAAGCTCTTGAGGAATCTTTTTTAACACCTCTGATCTGCAACGTATGGCCCTGTTAACAGCAGTGGCGAACTTGGCATGTGGTACAGAGAGTTAACCGACTCTTCCTAGCAAACTGATGAGCCTCTGATGTTTGCACTGAAGCCTGGTGTCACATGTGGAATGTCTCTTCGTTCTTCACTATTTATATTTTGCTGAACAAGTGGAGAAATTTGCTCTCCAGTTTCAAAAGCCTGGCTATGCATGGTGTCATTTCCATTGATCAGCAGCTGGAAGTGCAAATTATGTCAAGTGTCTTGTGTTTAACAGTCCTTTTAAATCACAGGCTGAGAAGCAAACTATTCTCCCAAATTGACTTTTAAATGTTAATGCAGCCCCCCTATAGTGTCAGCTGTAGTTTGCTGGGTAGTCCTTTCACCTCAGAGTCAGAAGGTCACAAGTTTGAGTCCCACCCCTGAGACTCAAATGCAAAGATCCAGACTGACACTCCTGAGGAGGCAATGCATTGTCAAAAGAGCCGTCTTTTGAATGAGATGCTGAACTGAAACCATCTGTCCCCACAGGTGGGCAAACACAAATCCAATGATTCTATTCAGAGGCATTCTTCTGGCCATATTTATTTCTCTCAATGGGGAAAATAAGCAATTTGTGAAGTTATTATCACTTTGTGAGATCCATCTACACATCAAATGGCATGTTTCCTACATTAGAATTGTTGTACTGTTTCTGAAAGCAAGTATTTTGGGGGGTTTCCTGAGGTTTATAAAGATGATCTATCTGTAAGTGCAGGTCTTTATTTTAGGAATTCAGAAAAATAGGAAGCATGTGGATGGTGTGATCATGATTACTTAATCCACTGTGCATGTAACATGGGTGTTTCATGAAGTACTCATTGCATTCACATAAAGGAGACTGAGGCATGTGTGGGAAAGCATTGAGAGAATTGAGGCATTGCCTTTTTAACCAAGCACTACATCATGACAGCCAAGGGAAAAATAAGTCTTCCTTGTCTATCGTTTCATCAAAACGAAGTATATTGTGGAAACCCTGAGTCAAAAGATTCCTGTGTCTGTGAATTAGAATGCAACGTTAAAACTTTTGAATAGACTCAGAGTCTGTCATTGTTCCCTTGCTATTTGTACATTGAGCATGGCCATTGCTGGCAAAGCCATCCCTAACTACCTTGGTGGGGAACTGGTACTTAAAACGTTATAGTTCATATGAAATTTCCAAGTTCTACACTTGATATAACACAAGACTTTAAACAAAAATATTCTCATACTACTATACAGAATCACTTTCTTAGTAGTTAACAGATAAGGACTGAATTGACCAACTGTGTCAAAAGAGACCTGAACTGTTGTACTTTGAAGCAAGCTGAGGCTAATGTGCTATTAATTTAACAATTGGGCTTTGCCTTGCAGTTAACTAACCTTGAAGTTCTTCATCATTTCTGGCATTATATTCCCCATTTTGATGAGTTCATTCCACTCAATTTGCTAATGCTTTTCATTTTAATTCCAGATTTTGAAGTGTTCAAAATTGATCCCATTTATTCTGCTCTTTATTATTGAATTGGACTGGAGTTAAACAGTGCTTTTAAATGGACTTCGAAAGTTGAAGTTCCTTCTGAGTAGAGGTTGGAGAGCAATTGCTGCAACTTGGCAGATGTCACGTGAAGCAAGAACGGGCTTAAAAATTGGATGTGAAAATCCCAAGTGTATTGCCTTCCATGCAAGAAAGGTTGCTGAAGGTATTCTCTTTAAGGTTACTAAATTATAATAAAGCATCACAAAATCTCTCTTCAAGGCATAATTTCCTTTTGCAGACTTGAAATTTTCATGGACCAAGTTAACAGGGGGAAATCAGTTTTCTGAAAGCCTTTTTTCATAAAGCCAAGAATTGTTGAGTTGAATTTAGAGCTAGATTTTAATTGGGACGTGCCTCTATGTGGCATTGAGTGCGTGTTGATGCCAATTGGTGAGATGTACTTGCATCCCATGTTCAGCAATCATTACTGTCCTAAATAAGCAGAGCTCTCCATGGTTGAAATCCAAAGGGTGAAGTCTGTGCTTATTTTTAATTTTATATATTTATCCTCCGTATTCTTATTGGGACATGGGATTTGCGTCCTTGAGAAGGGCATAAAGAGGAAGTATTTAGCTTGTGCTTGTCCATACCAAGTACTTTAATGAGCAAGGGGGGAGGGGTGGGGGTGCTATTATTAAACTGTTGTTACAACAGCTTCAGTTTGACCAAAGACAACATGGTCTGAAAGTTCAATTGCCCAAAATTCCTCTCATCTTTCAATGGGAACTCTCTCAGCCAATGAACAAGGATAAAAGTTTGAGGATCTCAGGAAATATGTTCCAAGTGATTGTAGAATATATATATTTTTTGCAGTGGGCAGCATTAAAATTTGCACTATATATGTCGGTGCCTTGTGTATGTTGAATTTCCTTCAGCTTTCAGTTGAAGTGGGATAGTTGGGTACAATCTATTCAAGAGGACACAACAAGAATGATCAAGAATAGTCTGGGTTAGAATAGTCTCTGTGAATCTGCCTGAATGCTCATAGCTGACATAAAACATTCATCGGTCAGGTATTTTGTACCCCGTGTTTCTAATGTGGATTCTGATCATTGATGTTCTCCTGTTATTATGTGCTAGGTGTAGGTAGTCATGATGAAGGGAAAAGATAAGATGTGCCCTAAGCACCTCTGCATGCATTTTTAATCTGGACTTTCTAACCAGCTTTAATAACAAAGCTTCCTTGGGTGTGCCAAACTCTTCCAAGCTTCAGCATTCATTGGCCGTTGCAATTGATACCACTGCAAATTTGCATCTTGGTGCTGTTTTGAAAGGATCCCTATACTATTGAAAACATTTGTTTACTATATTTCTCGAAGAAAAACTTTTGCTATTGGATTGTTTTGTGAATCCATCCTCAAAGATCAGGATTGCAAAGTAATTGATTGCTTTCAATTGGAATGGGATGGTTGGAAAAGGTGAGATTTAGTAGAGTTAAATTGTAAGCTTACCTATTCAGGACAAGAATTACCATGATTGGCAGTGACATGTTCAACTCTGTTTAATTCCAGAGTGAAGGTTGATACTTATTCTGTTAAACAAAGATATCTGTTCATCTGTATGCACTGAAATGTCGGAAATAGCACTTTAAGAGCTTTGAAAAGTAACCTGTATCCTGATTTTAATGCATGGATTCAAAAGTTGATGGCTCCATGGGTAGTTTATGGTGTTACCAGTGTTTGGTGTCGAGTGGTTTGTAAATTTAATTTTTGTATACCTTCATCGTACCTTTAAGTGCTGATGGTAAAAGATTTGTATATATATTATAACTATATGATATATATATGAATGCTGTCTGTCTTTTAAAATATACATAATGTACAAAAGTTTATTTTTCCCTTTTCTGAGATCAGAATTCATATAAAGACTGGCAGGTGTCATATCAAATGTATGGAACAAACAAATAAAAAATAAAACCCTTAACATTCCCTTAATTGGCCTCTTCTGTCTGTAAACTATGTTAAGCGTCTCACTAAAATAACTGCTATTAACTGCTATGTTTAGGCTTTTTTTTCTGATGGGTCTAATTAAAATAATCATGATGTAGGGTTGACTTCTTCTGGCCTGTTTAATTGCAGAGTGAAGAAAATTGGATTTCAACCAAGTAATGGTTATGCCTTGACATGTGTCTACAAAAAAGTGTTTTGTATTTTAAATAGATAATAAACAGATTAAAATACATTTAAAGAACATGAGACCATATATGTATTAGACAAATCTTCAGGACCTGATGGTCCCCACCCAGGCTATTAAGATAAATTGAAGTGGAAATTACTGATGCATTAGTCATAATTTTCCAAAACCCTACAGATTCAGGAATTGTGCCTTTTGGATTGGAACAATGCCAGTGTCGTCCAAAATCATAGAATTGTTCTGGCACGGGACTCTGCTGGAGACTGTACCAGCACTTTATGGAGCAATCTTGTCAGGCCCATTTCTCCATTCGTTCTCTAGCTGCAATTATTATCACTCAAATGCCTCGCCAAATCCCCTTTGGACATCCCACTTGGCTCTGCCTCTACCACCCTTTCAAAGCAGTGCATTCCATGTCTCAACCACTTAAGATTTTCTCCCTGTCCTCCTTGTACCTTTTGCGCTTGACTTTAAATCTATGTATACAGTCCTTGAGTCATCTACTAGTGAGTACACCTTCCCTCTATTTAACTCGCCAATGTATTTACATCTGCAAAAGACTGAGGAAATCGAGCTTGATTTGTGTCCCATACCAATTTCTATAAATGCACCCTAGAAATTATCCTGACCAAGCTACAAGAGATTTGTGAATGGACCATCACACAAAGCAGCCTGATTGATCACCTCATCTCAACTATGGATATCCAATCAGTGTGCACCTCCACTGTCTTGAAGGTCTCAAAGCCATTTGCTTCTTTCTCAACGACAGGCCCAACCAGTCCCCCTCCACCATCACCCTCCTCTGTCTGGCAGAACTTATTCTGATCCTCAAAAGAACATCTTTGGCTCATTCCACTATGTCCAAGTTGAAGGGGTAGCCATGGGTTGGGGCTAACCTGCCTTTTTGTTGGCTTTGTGGAGCCATCCAAGCTACAAGCCTGCACAGGCAAAGCTCCTCATCTCTTCCTCTGTTACATGGACATCTACATTGTTGCTCTGTCATGCACCCATAAGGAACTTGTGAACTCTATTCATTTTGCCCTAACCTCAAATTCAGTTTGTCCATCTGGCAACACTCTGCCCTTTATCAATCTTTGTCTCCATTTCAGAAAATAAGCTCTACAGACATTTTCAATAAACCTACCAACTCCCACAGTTACCTTGGCAACACCTCTTCACTCCCTGTCCCTTGTAAGGATTCTATTCCTTTTTCTGTCCTCTATTAAATTTCAGAACATCTGGGCTGTCCTACTTTAAAATATGTGGCTTCCCCTCTACTGCCATCACCTCACCCCTTACCTGCATCTCTATTTCCCACACATCTGCCCAGGTTCCGTCTACCCTGAGAAGCAACGAGGACAGGATTTCCCATGTCCTCACATACCACTCCACTATATTCTAGATCCAACTTATTCTCCACAATTTTGACTACCTGCAATGTGATGCCATCCCCTCTCCTCCATGATGTCTGCAGAGATCGTTCCCTCTGGGACTCCCTCAGCCAATCCTTCCCACTAATCGTCCCCTTCGTATTTAAAAATTAGAATACATTGTCATGAAAATTCGTTGTTTTGTGGCAGCATCAATGTGACCACAAAAATGCTACACTTGAGCCCACACCTCCTCCCTCGTCAGTATTTGATGCCCTAAACAGTCCTTCCAAGTGAAACTGCTTCCCATGAATCTGTAGGGGTCAGCTACTACATCTGGCTCTCCTACTGTGGCCTCCCCTACACTAGAGAATCTGGATGCAGACGGGGAGATCATTTCATTGAGCACCTTCGCTCTGCTATAATAACAGGGACCTTTTAATTCCACACACCATTCCCACTCTGATATGTCTATCCATGGACTTGTGCACTGCCAAACTGAGGCTACTTATAAATTGGAGGAATAACACGTAATGTTCTGTCTGGGCACTCTCCATCCAGATAGCACTAAGAGGCTCTGATAGCTCAGTGGTTAGAGCACTGTTCTTATAAACCAGGGGTTGTGAGTTTGACCCTCGCAGGAGCCTCATCCCTGTGAGGGGTGCTTGACATTGTCTTCCCAACAGTGGACAAAGTTAAAACATTTCATGTATGTTACATTCTATCCTCCATTCCCCTTCTCCATTCAGAGAGCTACCCCCTTCCCATCATCTCAGCTTTTTTTCTTCTACCCTCCCACTCGTATCCACCTATGATCTCTTACCTGTTAGCCTGTGCTCTTCCCGCTGTCTTTCCTCTCTCCTCTCCTTCCCCACAACCCCCCCCACCACACCTTTTTTATTCAGACACCTGCCTCCTTTTTGTTCTTACCTCAATGAAGGGATCAGACCTGAAACTTCAGTTACCCTTTACTTCCTTTCGATGCTGCGTGACCTAATGATTTTCTCCAGTTCTCTTGTGTATTGCACTGCAATCTCAGTGTCTGCAGTCTTGTTTAACTCCTATCCATCAACTCTCTTCATCCCCCTCTACCTTAGGAATGCATCTGACATATTATAGGAAACATCCCTTCAGGGATAAGATATTCAAGTTTGAAAACACGCATCTCCAAGTTCAAGGACCATTTCTTTCCTGCTGTTATGAGTCTCCAGAATGGACCTCTGATAAGTATAAGTTGATGGCAAGCACTGTTTAACATTACTTTTCTATGTAACACTACTTCACACTTGTTTCACATGACACATTGTTATTAATCCACTACGTTCTGTACTATGAGGAAGTCGACTTACCTGCATGGCAAACAAAACTAAGTTGATCCACCGTGCCTTTACATGTGTTTAAACGATTCAATTCATTCTCTCATCAATAAACAATCTCCTTTCCTCCAAAGTGAATAACCTAGACTTCTCCAATCTTACCTTAAATTGTGGTCGGTGGCGCTGTGCAGCGAACGAAAGAAAGACCACATGGAAGCTGTGAGTGATTTTACTGGAACTCTCCGAGAGCTTATCAGCAAGACCCCATGATCCTTTGGGCTCCCCCCACCAGGACCGTTGTGACGTCAGCAAGTGCATACCTACACCTGCATGTTTACAGATCAGTGTGCAGCCCACTACAAAATCCCTTTTTTGTGGAACCATTCTGGATTTTTTGATGAGGAGTGGTGAGAAATCAGGTAATTGCAGTGATGCCAATGTAACATTAGTTATTGGAGATCACTGGAGCCTATCGTCAAAGACTGAACATTAAGAACAAATAACAGTCAATGAAAGGGTGCTGGTGTGGATTTGTGTCAAGACAAGTCCTGCCTAAAAAAAAAGACAAGTCCTGCCTGTTCCATTGAATTTTTAGAGGCAATCTGTTGCTTGGCACCTATGAATTTCCTCAAGGCATTTATCCAAAATTTTTTTTTTTTGCAAAAATTAAGGCTTGCGATCTTGTAATAATTCATGAAGGGTTTGCGAAATATGAGGCAGGGTAGAGAAAATATATTGAGTGATTGACAGGATATGGAAATGATTCCCCCAAGAGTTTATTGGAAGGATTCACAATATACATTGAAGGAAATGCAAAATGACATGCTGAATCTCAAAATTTGCAAAGGAATTGCAGGCGCTGGTGTGGTTAAGAGCAGTACACTAAACTCTTTCTTTGGCTTGGCTTCGCGGACGAAGATTAATGGACTTCAATGATGGGGCACAACTGTGTCAAATGGAGTTCAATGTCAATTAGGAATCAAAGAAGAAATCTGAATTCTCTTTGAGAAGAGCTGAGAGTAGCAAAGGAACAAAGATCTTGTGTGTAGACGCAAAGAAAACAATGGATGTTAAGGGTTTTGGGATACAAAATTCCAAAAGAGTAGCTTGTCATGCTCACTTTTGGGTCTTCAATCTCAGGGAAAATACAATGGTCTGGAAAGAAATACACTTTAGACCAGTGGTTCTCAACCCTATTTCTACTCGCATACCACTTTAAATAATCCCTATGCCATAGGTGCTCTGTGATTAGTAAGGGATTGCTTAGGGAGGTATGTGGGTGGGAAGGGAAGGTTGAGAATCACTGCTCTAGAACCAATTGTTACTGAAATATTTTCCTTCAGAAAAATTGTCATTGGTCTTTGGAATTATGAAACCATGCACATAATGACTTAGGTACAATTAAGACAGAGGGTTTCAAACATTTATTTTCACCCACACACCACCTTAAGCAATCCATTACTAATCACAGAGCACCAACGGCATAGGGATTACTTAAAGTGGTATGTGAGTGGAAAGAAAAAGGTTGAGAAACACTGTTTTAGATTTTCCAAAAAGAGACCAGAACAAATACCCAAAATGGTGAAGACCAGATGCAGAAATTGGACTTGAGTGCCTTTGAATTTAGAAGGTTGAGAGGTGAATCTATTCAAAATGTTTTAAATGATCTAATGGATTCATTGGAGTGGATTCCAAGAAACTATTTCCTCTGGAGGGAGAATCAGAATGAGAGGATATAACAGAGAATTCGTAAACATAAATGGTAGAAGTTATCTGGCTTTCAGTCCCATAAGAAGCTGTGATGATTGGGTCAATAGATGGGTAAGGCATATGGAAGAAATCCAGATAATAGAGCTGATGTATTTGTCAACTATGACCGTACACCTTTTGTTCTTCCTTTTGTATGTTTTTTTTACTTAGAATCATATTGCAAGGAATTGACAAGTAATGTTCATCTTGCTGTTGTTTGCTTTGACTTTCACTCTTTGCCTCCTTCCTCCATAAGTGACGTTGTGTATGTGAGTCTCGGCAGCAGTGGTAGGTATATATTTTCAATCATGCGGCCATCACAGCAGCATCCGATCCTGTCCTTGACGGAGTGCACTGTGCCTTCCAAAATAAATAATTGTATTACGATCAATATCCACAATGCTTGCTGTTGAATCTCCAAATCCCTATTTCCCAGAGCTTCCCATTGTCCAATTCACTTTGAACACCAAAACATGGAAGAGGGATCAAGCCCAGAAGGCGCACAAGTGGACATCATTTGAAGGCAATGCTAATCCCAACACTTAAAATGCAGAGATGCAATCATTAAACATGGCATACCCGAGATCCTGCGTCGTACCTAAGCAATGTTTTATTGTAATATACCTCAATTGTATTATGTGCATTGCTGAGTTCAATTGTTATACTGATGTCTACTTTCGCCTGCTTAACCCACAAACTCTAAAGCTCTCTGCCCCTCTCTCCCTCCTTTAGGAGGCTCAATCAAATTAAGAGGCTCTTTGCCATCTGTCCTGAAATTTCTTTCTGTGAGTCAATGTCAGAATTTTTTTGTTAATAATTGCTTTTGTTGAGACATTTTGTGCCTTGAACTGTACCAAATAAATGCACATCATTGCTGTGTTGGATCTGTTGTTTGGTTAGATCTTAATGGCCTGATGAGTCATCCATGAAAACAGGAACACTGATGAACCTAATGCCCAGGGTTTTATGATAATTTAAGGATTTACATGTCTGTGTTAGTGAAGCTCTGATCGTCAAAAATTATGATTATTGAAGAAAATAGGGAAGGAAGAACAGGCAAAGTTCTAGCAGTGCATTATTCCCAATGATTTTCTCCAAGGAGGAAGGTTCCACAACAACCTACCTTCCAATCAAGTCCTGATGTTCAATCCAAGAACATTAGGACCAGGCATAATCATCAAAGAATTCATTCAGTGAAGAGGCTGCTCAACCCCAATAACAAAATGAGCTATCTGTAGATTTCTACTATTGCCCCTGTCTGTCAAGTTTCACCAAGAGCCCCCACCCTCCCATCCTGTCTGATCTGCCTCGACAAGAGTTTCTGCTCAAAATGTCTACCATTCTTTTTCTCCCGGCGATGCTGCCCAAACCTGTGGAGTTCCTCCAGCAGATTGTGTTTGGCTTCAGATTCCAGCATCTGCAGTCTCCTGCATGTCTCCAAAATTAGAGTGGAATTGTAATGTTGAGCCAGCATCGACTCAATACATGGCTGTCAATGGAAATAAACAGGTTGCTCCTTCTAACAGGAACAGGAACCATTACTGCCCACTTGCACCACTTCCAGGAAGATTCCCTGTCTTTGTATCCTCTTAATGATCAATAGGAACATATCTGCCAATCAAGGCCTCAGTTATGTCATTGCTGAACCATACATCTGGACTCTGAGTAATTTCCAAGTAAAAGCAGGCTGTCTGATCTCTTGCCTGAATGTTACCTCATTAGGCACTTTTACACAGCAGCTGAGAAGCAGCAAATTTGCGCAAATGTTCTGCTCTCCTGGCAGTGTAAAAATGTCCTGACAGAATTTATTTGCTAACTTCCTTCCCATCATTTTTCCATCAAGACCCCTACACATTTCTACGGAGCGACTGCAGTCTAAATTGACCGCAGGCATTCCATAAGAAACTGGGCAAATGAATACAAAGCTCACCCTCCAACAAACTCCGCAGCACAGGAAGGAAGTGTTTAGGAAAAGTGCTGTGTAAGCGACTGCTCCGGAAGTAAGTATGCAAATTTTTTTACAGAATTTTTTTCCTTTATTTCTGTGTAAAAATCATAATTGATGATCAAGCAAGATATATGGGGCCAGGTGGAGAGCAGGACATTTTGTCATCTCGAGTTGCCTGTCGCTTTGTGTCAGATTCAAGCTAGGAGACTCATGGGTTAATACTCTGCTTTTCAAACTTTATTTCAATAGACTTTTTGATTATCCTACAGCATTTTAAATATTGGCAAAAATTCAAACCATTTTAAATCAAGGCAAATAGGAATTTATTAAACCAGGCAGTTCAATCACATATAAGTAACTAGTTCCATTCTTAAAAGGATGATTTTGATTTAAGACTCTCTATGGTTGATTTTACATCAAGTAATTTGGACAACGCACAAAACCAGATCAATGGCATTCTAATGAATGATTAACTTACAAAGGTACGAGTGAAAATAATTATGAGACCAACTATAAATTACCAGCTTATTATACTGGCCTCCTTGGATTGCCTGCACAGGTTGGGCATATTCCAGAAGATTTAATCGTATGACCTCCCATCTCCAGCTACAGTACCTCAATCCCACATCCCTAGCCACTGATCTTCTGGTACACCCATCCTCATTGCACCCCTTCCCGTAGCAAATTAGAAAGTGAACAAACTTTCTATTATTTTAAGGGCTGTTGCTTGACCTTCAGTGTTTTCCCCACATTTGATATTTTTGTTTATTAGTTGTAAAACTATTCCAAGACCACAAATTTGAAAGCAAATTTTTTTATGTTAATGTCTCATGATTTTCCCCCAGATATACCTTGCACCAATTCCCTGGAGATTAATTTGTAATTCCTGTATTGCCAATCGCAATCCCAAAATAAATCTTTTGAGGTTAAATCCAGGAGGTTATTATTGTATTGTATTTACAAATATTCAAAAGAAATTTACAGTCAAATATGGTTACATTTAGTGAGTTACATAAATAATAAGGCAGTGAGTTTCCTGTATCCAGTCAGGCCTAAGTTAATAGAGTTATAAACATGGCTAGGTAAATTGACCTGGTCAGATTGGTCCCTTGAATAGAGTTCAACTTAAAGTTCCTGGATCAGGGTGATTGAGTAGCTTCCCATCTGTCCACAGATATCTAAATGTTTCTGTATTTGTTCACCTGCTAGCACAAATCTGTCAGCCCTGGCTCAATCTTGTAGCATTTCTGTCTCTGGGTCAGAAGGTTATGGGTTCAAGGCTTTGTTTGGGAAGTCAAACGCAGATAAGATGTATACAGTAAGGTATTGGGCAATAAGGAATGTTGTTGAATGGAGAGACACAGGTTTCTGTCCACAGTTCATTGAAAGTGGTCACACAGGTGGAGAGGGTATTGAAGAAGATACATGGGATGATTTCCTTCATGGGTCAGGGCATTGAAGCGAAGAGTTGGGATGAAAAGTTGCAACTTTATAAAACACTGGTTAGACTGCTGTTGGGAGTAATGCTGGCTGTCACAATGTAGGCATGATGTGATTGTGCTGGAGAGACTGCAGAGTAGATTCAGTAAGATGTTGCTTAGTTTGGAGGACTTTCATCATGAGGAATTATTAGATAAACTCGTCTTGTTTTCCCAAGAACAAAGGAGGCAGACGAGGAGCATGACAGAAGTATATAAGATTTTGAGAAGCATAGATAATATAGATAATCAAAATCTCTTTTCCATAGCCAGAGTATCAAACATAAAGAGGGCATAGGGTTATGAGGAGAGGAAGAGATCCAAGGTGTACATTTCTTTACACAGTATTTGAAGAGGATATCTGAAGTAGTGGTGGTGAAATCAGTTACAATCACTATGTTTAAGAGGCTCTTAGATGGATTATTAAATGTGTACGGTTCTCAACTTTTTTCTTTCCACTCACATACCACTTTAAGTGTTCCCTATGCCATCGGTGCTCTATGATTAGTAAGGGATTGCTTAAGGTGGTATGTGGATGGAAAGAAAAAGTTTGAAAGCCACTGTTTTAATCATAACTAATTGACTTGTTATGTGCCCACCAAGTCCACAGCAACATCAAGATTACTAACACACTAGCCCCATTTTATTCTTCCCACATTCCTTTTAATACCTTCAGTCCCCTGACCACACACCAGAGGCAATTTACAGTAGCCAATTAGCCTATGAATCCACATGTCTTTGAGATGTGGGAGGAAACTGGTGATCCCAGAGGAGACTTATACAGGTTGAAGGAGGAGGAGCAAACCCCACATAGATAGCATCCAACCACAGGACTAAACCTGGGTCACTGGAGTGGTGAGGCAACAGCTCTACTCTCTGCTCTGTTGTAGCCAGCAATTATCGCAAACATCACGTGAACAAATTATCCGCTCATTGTCACCTGTGTACAAATGAGCTGCCCCATTTCCTTCAACCAACACTTCAAATTTACACTTCAAATTTATTTCAATTACTAAAAAATTCTTTTGTGATGCTATAAAAGGTGCTGTATAGATGCAGGTCCACATCAAAATTTTCTTCTGCTCTTTAACTGTATTTTCATTGCCAGCTCTATAGCTTTGAATTGTTGATTGTTGACCCTGCTTTTCACGGGCTAAGGATGGAGCATTGGCGAAGGTACAGCAGAGATCTACCAGAGTAAGATCCGTTGTCTAATGTCTCTGGAGAAATAGGGGCTATTCTGATGAAGGATTAAGGGGTTATTTAATAAACTTGATTAAGTAAATAAGGAGTAACAAATTCCTCCACCAGGGAGGTGGTTGACCAGAGGGCACAGATTAACACTAATTGAGGAAATCCAGGAGGTATTTTTTGTACAGTGAGTTCTTGTGATTTTGAATGCACTGCATGAAACAGTGGTGGACGCAAATTTAACAGTGGCCCCAAAAGGGAATTGGATTTGCAGTTGAAAAGAAACAAAAATACTGCGAGTCCACGGGGAAAGAGCAAGGGAGTGGAAATAATTCAATTGCTCTATCAAAGAGCCAGCACAGGGACAAATGGGCAAATGGCTGGATGATGTCATGGGCCCACAGGAATGTGAGTAAAGTTTGAAAACCACTGAGGGAGGTACTTAATGGAGCTGGCTGACTTTTTTTCCCCCTTGCATGCAGGATACAGATGGAAGTAGCAAGAGATTTCAGTTTTTAAACGCGTTGACTGCATCTGGAGAGAGGAAGCATTTGTGGCGCACGGAACAGGGAAAGGAATTCAGAATCGTTTACTCTAGCATCCACTGTCCTCCAGGGAAGGCTAGTTTACACCAGCCCTGTTTCTCTGGCCAAGACACAATGTTTCAGAGAATGGATTGCATGAGTAATAGAAATATGAGCCTGCTTTTACATTTAGATATCAGGCTGGTTCTGCTCAATTAGTCATCACATTTCTTTGTTGTTTCCACTCCACTTCCATCCAGTTCCCCAGCACTCCTTTGTTTGCACAAAGTGGTGGTGGGAATATGGAATTCTCTCCCCAAGTGGATGTAGTCACTAATTTAATTTGAATCTTCATCACTAGGGATCACAGAATCTTTTTTTATTTAGGAATGAGTATCAAGACATGTAGATCACTGAAGGACAAGTTAAGTTGAGGTCCAGATCAGCCATGATCTAATCGAAGAAAATGGCCTCCTTTTATTCTCAAGAGTTTCCACCCTTAGTTCCATTTGGTCCAATTGGAGCTCTGTCCAGTGACAGACAGTTGGGTGTGTGTTGGACAGAAACAGGACTCCATTCAACAGAAGTTTAATGCAGAACAATGTGAGATGTATTTTGGTTGCAAGAAAGAGAAGCAACAATAAAGATAAAGGTTACTGTCCCGAAAAGGATGCAGAGGTAAAAGAGCCTGGGTATATGCACAAATCATTGAGGGTGCTGGGACAGATGGAGAAATCTGTAAACAAAGCATTGTAGCGGGCGCACAGCACGGTATTGCGAACTGCCACTTCACAGACTTACCTGACACTTAGCAGGCTAGCAGTGCTGGGTGCCAAAGTACAGCGAGTGGATCAGATGAAGGCCCTGTCTAAAGGTGCGGGGCGCTAATGGCTCATAGCTTTAACCTGCTGGTCCACGCTGTTCACTAACGGGCTCATTAACAGGCAGGGAATAAAAGGTCTGTGTATGTCTGCAATAAACCAATCTTGAGTTGACTACTTTGTGTGTTTGCCTTTATTTAGTAGCATCTACTGTAGTAGCAGCTACAACATAGACAATTCAATGGGCTTTTATCAGTAGAGCCAAAGAGTTTAAAAGGATCAAAGTTACATGAAATCTTTGTAAAATATTGATCTGGTCTACACATCCTTCCTATAAAGTTGCACTTTTTTATGAAACTTTGAGTGAGTGTAGAGCAGAGTTGTTTTGCCTTAGCACCCACAATAGATTCCACACTTTATATTGATTATGTGTATGATTAGTTCAAAGCTTGCTTATTCAAGCAGAGTAGCCAAGTGGTCCTTGAAATGAAGAATGTGTGTGCTCGTGCATGTGTTTTTGCTCAGCTAAACTTTCTGCATGGATTGCTTGCCTGAGCTTTGTCGCCCAACCCTAAGCTCCACAATGGACCACAGCTCCCACAAGTTTTCAGATGACTGTCAAACTACAACTTTAATGAGCTTCAGTGCTTCAACATTGAAAAATCAAGGGATTTCAATGAAGGCCCTGTCCTTCATCTGCCTGCGGATGCTCATCCCACCCTGATCCACATTTGCGGGTCTAGCTTGGTGCAGCTCCAACTTTTGACAGCACTGAGTGTTGAAACATCAGCGCACTGCCAAAACCATCAAGAAAACCATTGTTCAGGTTGTGCAATTCCCAAGGGATAAGAGCACAGGAGGATGGAGATGTGGGATGAGGCATAGGTCCATACTGCTTACCATACAATGAATTGTTCTAAACATCTCACATATGTAATTTAGCTGAATCAAACTATATTTGTGCACAACATGCCATGTTTAAATGTAATGTTGCAAGAACCACAGTGTTAGGGTTAATATGGAGGCAAGAGTCAGCTCAATAAGATAACTTTTAGTAAAAGTCAACTAACTAAAGGGAGGTCAAAAGCTCCTGGAGAGTATGAGTGGGTCGAGCAGCACCAGTGGGAGGAAAAGAATGGTCAATGTTTCGGGCCGGAACCCTTCATTGAGATTGATTCCAGCATCAACCGTTTCTTCTATCCCAGATTCCAGCATCTTGTGTCACTGATGTTGCTTAACCCAATGAATTCCTCCAGATTCTAGCATCTGCAGCCTCTGATATATCTGCAGGTCCATAGCTACTCACCAAATAAAGGTGATGGACAACCAAGCAACTAATCCAGGACCACCCTTAAGTACTCCACCTTCAATCTGGTTGGAAGATTTGGATATTTTAAATCAAGTTCTAGGTTTCCTCTGTCTGAAGTACTCTCTATGATAGGTACTGCAAATTGGAGGAACAATATCTTATATACACCATCTCAGCAGTCACCAAATAGAAGACGTCTATATCGACCTCCAATTTCCAGTAACTCCCTCCCCATTCTCTTTTTTCTCTTCCCCTCCCCTTTCCTTCATCCCTCTGATGCCTTTCCCTTCCTTTTTTCCCCTGCCCATCACCCACATCTTCCTTCCTCCAGCTCTACCCTTGTTTCTTTCCTATCAGAGGGCCTTTCTCAGCCCCCTCCCCATCACCTCTCAGCTCCTTTATCTTCTTCCCCATTCCACCCGTATCCACCTTTCACCTGCACGTCTGTGAACCTCCCTGTTTTCCATCACCTCCCCCCCCCCCCCCCACCCTGACCTTTGTATTTGGGCATTTGCCCAATCCTGGCATCCTTCATGAGGGACTCAGGCCTGAATCATCAACTGCCAATTGCTTTCCATGGATGCTGTAGATCTGCTGAGTTCTTCAAGCACTTTTGTGCTTTGTGATAGGTCTGTCTCAATTAATTCAATCCACATGCCATTAAGGAGTAGCTGCATTATGCACAGGATACAGAAAGACTACATGCTCAAAAGACAAGGCTGTATAATGTTAAAGTCCTGCCACTTCTCCAGCCGATCTGCTCAGCTGTTTGAACTTGTACAACACTTTTCAGAGCCCTAATATATCATTAGTAAAAACACAAAGCTGGAGAAATTCAGAAGGTCCTTTATATAGCAATGATAAAAATACATAACCGACGTTTCGGGCTTGAGCCCTTCATCAAGGTATGGAAAAATGTCAGCAGGTGTCCGACAAAGGCAGGAGGTAATAGGTGAAGGGAGGGAGGGGACAGCAGCAATCAAATGGAGAAGGACATCAGTCCTTGAATTTCTCAGGAAGTCTTTATTCATTTTAACATTTTATTAATTTAGAAAGTCAACTCATCCGGTAACAGGCCCATCCGGCCCATGAGCATGCACTGCCCAAATACAATTAACTTGCTCACCCCGTATGTCTTTGCGATGAGGAAGGAAACCAGATCACCCAGAGGAAATCCACGCAGTCAGGGGGAGAAAAAAAAAACTCCTTTTAGAAAGCACCAGATTCAATCCTGGGTCACTGATACTGTAATAGCATTGCACTAACTAGTTTTAACACAAAACTCATTACAGAAAGCACCAGATTCAATCCTGGGTCACTGATACTGTAATAGCACTAACTGTTAAACTAGTTTTAAAGAACAGTACCTCACATTCAACCTGGGTAGTTTGCAACCCGTGGCATGGACATTGAGTTCCCATTTTCAAGTAGCCTGCTTCCCCTTTGCCTCTCCCTTCTTATCCACCTGGGTCCTTTCTCTCTCTCTCGCGCTCTCTCTCTCTCTCTCTCACGCACACACACACACACACACACACTTCTTTCCAAAACCCACACCCAGCCCCCGTTGCCCAGTTCCTTTCCCCTTCACCACATCTTCACATACCCACCACCCACACATCCTTCTTCCCACTGTATCCCCTCCCCACCACTCCCATCTGCCCATGATTGCTCCCTCCCTTGGCTCTACCTATTTCCCTTTGTGGTAATAGAGCCTGTCCCGCATCGGACTTGTCAGCCACAAACGAGCCTGCAGCTGACGTGGACATTTACCCCTCCATAAATCTTCGTCCGCGAAGCCAAGCCAAAGAAGAAGAAGAATAGAGCCACTACACTGGCCATACTTCTACAGGCCTACTGCAGGTAGGTGTCAAATCCTGAAATCAAATAAATTCAACACTCTGAGGTGGAGTTCAAATATGCTCAGTCTTTATTCCACCATTAATGCTTCTTACTCCCTTGTGATCCTGTGCAACATGCCAGCCATTACAATTGATAACAATCTGTGTCATCCTGCAAGGTATTATAGTTGATAACCAAACTATATTATTTATCACTACTGCAGTAGGCACCTGGGAGGCTGGTCCCACCTCCCTGCTGTCAATCACCAGCCCGTATAAAGACTCAAGCCGCCCCTTTGGGAGCAATTGGGAACGTGGAGCCAGGAGTGTAGTAAGACCTGTTGTGTACAAGTTTAAGCTGATTAAAACCTGTTGAACAGTCTGTGGACTTTGTGTCCGAATTCTTAACACAGCAGTGCTCACACCTTTCTCAGCAGGTCAGCTCCACCCTCACCCACATAACCGCTCCTGAAGAGATGGTTTACTGTCTTGACAATGGGACCCATATCCTGTTGAAGAAATTTAAATTTCTGTGGAAAAACAGCCAGAATGTCTGCACATTGCAATTAGTAATAACACCACATCATTTTCTAAGACAAAATCACAGTGCAATGATAATTTTACAGAGGATGTTCCATAATTTCACAAAAGTTGACTAATGTGAAAATGCAGGTTTGTTGAAACCTTTTTATTTAATGTGGTGTCTAATTAGAATCCTGAACTTGTTGTCCTCCCAAACACCCAAAGGTTCTTGCCATTGACTGATGTTTAAATGATGATACATCACAGGAGAAGTACGCAAGGTCTCAGTTCATCCCCAGCAGCAGTGTGACAGAGGACTCTGTAATTAGTAGACTTCCAAATCTGCTGGAAGACCATCCTCTCTGTGAAAGATGCATTTTGGACAGCCTGAAACCTGTTGCTTTTTCAGTGGTTGCAGGAATGCTGCAGACTGGGGCCTGGTGCAGCCAACATCAGGGTGTCGTAGGAAAGGACTGCATTTTAGAGTCCTTCTATTAGCAGGCATTGAAGGGCTGAAACCAAGGGGAAGCCCTCAAACAACAGAGGGGGGAGAGTAGTGACAAAATGCCACAGTGGTGGTAATGGTGTAAATATAAATTAATGTAACAATATACAGTGATAGAAATGCCTGGATACTAAACTAAGAGTGGGAAGAGACCATTTGTAAATAATTTCTTGTGAATAAAGTCCATTTTTAGTTTAAAAAAATCACAAATCTTCACACGTCTGTCAGAACAGAGTGACATTTGAAGCAGAAATGAGTCGAGACTTCCAGTTTTAATGCCAGTGAAGAAATTCATAAATATGATCAAGTTTATATCTTTCAATTGTTTATTACAAAGGACAAAAGAAGCACAAGAACTGCAGGTATTGGAAGAGACTCAGTGGAAAAGGTTGCCTCTGGCAGCATCAGGAAAGCCATCTCGGAAACATTGTCTCGAAAAACACCTCAATGCAAAACGTTGACTGTTTAGTTCTCTCCATGGATGCTACCTGATTTGCTGAGTCCCTTCAGCTTCTCACTCTTTCCCAATTAATCTCCTTCATATGGAGAGGGATAAGGCAATTCTTGCCCAGACCCAGCGAGGATGGTCCCCAACTCCAGCCGCGTCTGTGTGTCCGGGAGCCGGGCGGGCTGAGTGCGGCACTCCGATCCCTGGGATTCGGGACTCTGAGATCCCTCCACACCTCCGGCGTCTTCATTTTCACCTTCAGTGTGCATGCGCTATACTGGCGCGGCGGCCAGCGGGCCAACTCTAATATATATTTAATATGATCTTGCGGGCCAAATATAATTATATCGCGGGCCAAATTTGGCCCGCAGGCCAGAGTTTGACATGTGTGCTCTATATTCTGCCTTTATAAACTGTCCTTTATCTATAATTTCTGGAACATTGTCAATAACCTGACACTGCAATACAAATATACTGGTTGAAAAGTCTCCTTCAGAAATGGAATATTTCAGGGTCATTGTCATTTTATTCAAAAATAACTTTTAAAATTCTCAACCTACTATGATACTAAATCATAGAATCATTATGGTGTTGAAAGAGATCAGTCAACTGATTAAGTCCATGTTGGGTTCTTGCGCAGGGATTGACAGAATAGGTGCAACAAGTACATTTCTTTGCTCTGCAACTTTTACCCTAATTTATCATTCCATTCTCATCCTTTCTTTGAGGTTGTTCCCAATCAGGTTGGTTGTTATCATGTCTCTAACTGCATTGGGAACCCAAGATAAGATGTTTATTTTTCAAACCCCAAAAGATAGAGAATACACTGGTTTGTTGCAGTCACATACAATCTGCCAGAGGTATTCAACATGACAAGCAGCACCAGTAGGAGAAACTGAACAGTCGGTGCTTTGAGCCAAAACCCTTCACCAGGATGAAGAGCTCTGATGAAGAATTTCAACTCAAAATGTCAGCCGTTTCTTTTCTCCCACTTATTCTGCTCGACCTACTGAGTTCCACCTGCAGATTTTGTTTGGCTTCAGATTACAGTGTCTCCTGTCTCTGGTTTCTTTATTGAGCATTTGCAAAGCACAGCTATAATATTGGGCATGTAGAAAAATTTAAGTCTTTTTATGTCTTGTGAAGTAGGTGATGATTGTAGCATATTCGTGTTTATTTCTCTCTCAAGCCATTGATCTCCATCGTCCTGTGTCCTCCATCTCACTGCCTTGACCATCACCTAAAGATTGTTTTCCTGCTTATTACCTCATTGTCATTGGTGGAAGCTTATGGTGCACAAAAGGGGGCGCTCCATCTGCCATATCAGAGCAGTAACGTCACCTTAATCTATCGCAATAACTTTAAAATGTTTTCAGACATCCTCGGGTTTTCAACATTATATAAATGCAAATTCTTTCTTCCTCATCTTTAACCCTTGGACCACGCTACATGTTATTTAATACCATGAAAAGATTAGTTGTTACTCAGTATTGGAAGGTGGTTAGCACATTGACCTAAACTCTAATACTTTCTTCTGGTCACAGCACAGTTTTTCTACTTCAGCAACTAGCTTAGAAAAGGAAACTATGATCTAATATGTTTTGTTTACATTGTTTTAACCACTTCTAACTTCGTTCTGCACCAGAAACAATGATCCAAATCAAAATCTTTCCCAAATTGTCCATTAGGATATCGACAGTGCCAAGGACATGAGAACAGAGTTTTTTTATATTTTAAATTTAATTGAAATGCATTTCAATTTAGAGATATATCACAGTAATAGGCCCTTCCTTCCACAAGACCGCTGTCCAATTGCATTCACGTGATCAATTAACCTGCTAACCCATACATCTTTGAAGCATGGGAGGAAACCAGAGCACTCAGAGGAAACCCATGTGAAACTGGGGGGAACGGGCAACTCCTTACAAACAGCAGCAGATTTCAACCAGGTCTCTGGTGCTATAACAGGGTTGTGTTAACCACTACACTATCCATACCACCCTAATGATGAAGTGGAAGTTTTATTTTTTTATATTTGGTTCCATTTAGGGCTTTCTTTTTAGACACATGGGCAAAATCAAGTAATTTCAGAAATTTTTTTTAAATCCAATCAAGCGAAGCATTGACTTTTTGACTCTGGAGAGTTTGACTAAATTGAAATTGATGATAATTACTGCAGCCTTATTCTTTTGGATAATTTAACCTTGTTTAATGGTCACTGAACACCACAGATGAATATAATTTCTCAATTGTCATTGAGCATTTATTGCTGATGTCAGTTTTATCAATGGAAGAAGTAAATCACAAAATTCTGTAGATACCGAGTTGAAGTAAAAACACAAAATGCTGGAGAAGCTCGGCATGTTAAACAGTGTCCTTTATGGAGCAAAGGCAAAGATACAAAGGCTCCCTCCAGCCACATGGCATGTCAG
This sequence comes from Narcine bancroftii, assembly GCF_036971445.1. Classification (NCBI taxonomy): domain Eukaryota; kingdom Metazoa; phylum Chordata; class Chondrichthyes; order Torpediniformes; family Narcinidae; genus Narcine; species Narcine bancroftii. Next base: position 85,363,923 of record NC_091472.1, on the reverse strand, counting down.
CTGAGCACCCTCAAGCCACATGGCATGAACATTGACTTTGCTGCTTTCCACTAAACCTGCTTGCCTTTTCTTTCCCTTCCCCTCTTTACCTGACTTTCTAGTTCTTTCACTCACACGGCCCTGCCATCCCCTCTCCCCGTCACTGTTGCTATCTCCTCCCTCCTGCCTTGCCACCCTCCCTCCCCTCCCCTCCCCCCCCCCACTCTTTTGTTCAGATGCATTCTCTCATACTTTGATGAAGGGCTCAAGCCCGAAACATCAGTTATGTATCTTGTCCTTTGCTACATAAAGGACACTTTAACCTGCTGAGCTTTTCCACCATTTTGTGTTTTTATGAGTGGAAGAAATTATTTTTAAAAATCCAAAAAGACTTTATGTTGTACCTCCTAGAGAATATTAAGGGCATCAGTTATGATTGTGGGTCACTGAAGCCAGCTGGCACAGTCCTTCTTTCAAAAAAGCAATAGCCTACCTGGAAATTTATGTACTGTAGCAAATTATACTATTACCATACATCAATGTCCATGAACAATGTCCTGTGCTAGGGTTGTGTGAAAAGGATTTGTGTTTAGTAGGATGGAAAATAATGTGCACCTGCTCCTTTTTATTAATGTAGATTGAGAAATTGGAGCACAAGGCCACTCAGTTCTTGATTCATCATCTATCGTTCAAGGAGATCATGGCTGATCTGGGCTCATCATTGGATTTTTAAGAGTTAAAAGGAAAGGAGTTATATCCTTCTTTGATCATATATGCATTTATTTTTCTTAACATCTTTATTAACAAAAACATCATCAGTCTCCGATTTTAGTAAGGTCAGCACCAGAATGAGTGTTAGAAGGGGGCATTAGGGTAACAGGTGGGATACAGTCCGATGGACATAAACTCGCTCAGCGGTGGTGGAGTGGGGTGCTGGTGGTGGCAGCCGAGATTCAATAACGTGCGTCAAGCTAGACACTAGTGACACTTGACTCACACTAGTGGTGGGGTGGGGGTGGGTCTGAAAGCAAGTGATGGCCACGAGTGTATGGGGCACAGCACCTCACAAGGGGGGGTGGGACTAGAAAGGGGTGTTTGGTTCGGTGCGGACTAGAAGGGCCTAATGGCCTGTTTCCGTGCTGTAATTGTTATGTTATGTTATATGTTATGTTATGTTATAATCCCCCCCCTTGGCTCCGACCATAAACATTTGGCTAAGCCCCCAACCTCAACTGTCCTTTGTGAAGAGATTTCCAACTTCTTCAACCTTTTGTGTGTAGTATTTTTCCTGCCATACACTTTGAAAGCCCTGGTTCTAATGTTTAGACTAAATGAAACACGCCTTGAGTACCCAATCAAACTAATCCCATTTTATTCTCCCCATATTCCAAGTTTACTCTCCCAAGATTCCAGCACTTGGCTCAATTTACAGGGACTGATTTAGGCTCTGATCAATGAGGTGTTGGAAGAACCTGGAGAAGGGAGGGGAATCCCATGCTGTCACAGGGAGACAATTCAAAGTCCACAGACAGCACTGGGCAGCAGGATTAAATCCATTTTGTGAGGTTTCCGATTCAGTAGAAATCCAGGCTGCTTCCCCTCTCTATTCTTTGATATCACCACTGCACATCAAACTCCCAAAAAGATACTCATCTTAACAATCACTTTAAATTTCTATTGCCCTGCCACATTGGCACAGTAAACTGAAAAGCATTTCTTAATTGGCAGTTTAGAAGAGCTCTGAAGCAGGAAAGGTTTTTGCTGAAAGTGGTTGGAATACTGATAAAATTTATCTATAACCTGGCTCAAGAAGGAAAATAAGACATGAAATATTATGAAGATTTTTGCAATTCCTTTTTGAAATACATTGACAAGAATTGCAGAATAATATTCTGGCGAAGATCTTTCCACTCAGCACTGAAAGGTTCTCACCTACAAGAACTTATTTAATTTCCATTTGACAGTTATTATTGCATCCAAAACAGGTCATGTTTTTCAGCTCCATTTACTGGGATGGGAAAGCACCTATGTTGTTTAACTGTCAGTCTGCTGTGATCTGGATAATTGTGAGCAAGAGGTTATGTGAGGGGGGAGAGGATGCAGAAGGTATAGACTTTTAGTTTGTAGGTGTTGGGGTTAGGTATGTAGGATAGATGTATGGGGTCAAACATGTGGGTTGATTGGGAGTGGGTATGTGCACTGAGGGTACGGGGAAGAGTATAGAGAAGAACATGGGAATGGGATTAGTCTAATCGGTGGTTCTCAACGTTTTTCTTTCCACTCACATACCACTTTAAGTATTCCCTATACCATAGGTGCTCTGTAAGGGATTGCTTAAGGTGGTATGTGAGTGGAAAGAAAAGGTTGAGAGCATTGGTCTAATTTGTTTGTGAATGGATATAGATCAATCAGTTGCAATCAATGTGGCTTTGGGCCTGCTATTTGGGGTGGATGGGTGTCCATGTGTATTGATGGAATGGGTGCATGATATGGGGTGTATGTGGCAATGACGTGATTGGGGTGGGTGTGACATTTGTATGTAGAGGTGTGTGTAATGGAATATTTGCATGATATGTCTATGGGGCTGCTTGTGTGAGGAGTTCATGTGAAGATTTGGTCATGTATATGAGTGGGTTTTTTCACTGGCGTCACGAGGGGAGTGGAGGGGCGTGGACCGCACCGGTTGACACCATCAGAGGGGGTGACCCCAAAATGACCACCTTTAAATTTTTTGTGCTTTTATTGTGTGGAGAATCAATAATGTGCATCAAGCTAAAATTTAATTATATTCTATAAAAAATATCCCTGTAGTTAGCTATATCAACAAAATCATTTTTTATAAGCCCAGCTTACATGTATCAAAATACTTTCAAGACTAAAACTCTACACTAGTTTACTTTTTGAACCTTCTAATGCACTTTGGTCAGAGTTATTACCCAATTACAATCATATGTTTTTGTCTGCATGCACTATAAGCACCTACTGTTGTTTTTGTTGCTGCCCTGCACATGATATTGTAAGTTAAAGGTGTAATTTTAATTTTGCGAGTTGTTTAGCTCACTACCATTGCCATTACATTCAGTGATATATGAGAATTATGGTTTACAAGTAACTTTAGTTACTAAAGATTCTGTATGGTATGGTATGGGAGGAGTCCATGGGAGGGGGAGAGGGAGGGTGACACCATGAGTTATTATGGGTGACACCAAACCTAATAGGTTTTTTTGTGTGGGAATGGGTGTGTAGGATGAGTGTACAATGTGTGTTTGTGGAGTGACAAAATGATGTATAGGATGTCTGGGTGTGGGTGTGTGCGTGTGCAGATGCTGTGTGGATAGGTGTGTGTGTGGGAGGGGTGCTTGGATAGATATGTGAAGTGGATTTGGTGAATGTGTGTATAGTGTGTGGTGTGCCTGAACAAGGTGTGTGTGTGTGTGTGTGTGTGTGTGTGTGTGTGTGTGTGTGTGTGTGTGTGTGTGTGTGTGTGCAGATGAGTGTGTCAGGCAGCAGTGCTGTGGGTAGGGAAGATGGGGAAGGTGCACATGGTAGTGACAGGTACTGAGATGGATGCTGTGCTCTGTGAGTCAGAGGAGGAAGACCTGACCAGGAGACAAGGCATCCCATTGGAAAAGGACACGAGGACGGGAAGTGGAGCTCTCTGAGGAAAGCTGGAACTGTCAGCACCCTACTGAAAGAGCTGGAATGCCCCAGTAACCAGTGTGAGCACCCATTGGGGTGGGCAAGCTGTACTGCGCCCCACAGGAGCGTGAAGGAAGACCACACCAGGGAAGTAAGTGAAGCCTCACCATGGGATGGAAGGGTCCACAGAAGAAAGGTTTAGGAAATACAAGTTGAAAATAGGCAACACCAACTCAGAACAAACTCCCAGAGAAAGCCCCCAGGGAAAGACTGGGAGCAGCTGGGGTGTGAACATCAAAGAGAAAACACCAAGGGACTGTACGGAAGCACCCATGGGTGACCAGCAGGGAGAGAGGCTGCACCCAAGAGTGGGCAGTAAGGGAGCCAGGGCTCACCCAGGGAAGAATATGGAAGTACCCAGTGTTGAGCAGCAAAAGGAGAGGGGCACCACCCAAGGGAGATAGGGATGCAGCAAAGAACAGCAGGTGCAGTCTGTTATCAGAGAGAAAGAGAGAACGAACAGAACAGACACGGCAAGAGGACGAACCCGCCTCCCGAGTGACAGCAGGGGGCAGAAAGGGCAGGCTGAACCGGGTCTGGGGGCGGGGGGCTCGGCCGGGCAAGCAGTGTGTCAGCTCCACAACTGGGCAGGAGGCTGGTGCTGCGGGAATCCTGGGGAGAGAGGGGATGTGAGTGGCAGCCGAGGAACCCAGGAGGGAGGGGGGGGGGGGGGGGGGAAGATCTGGCTGCAACATTTTAACCAGAGTGAGTGATAAACGAGGGCGAGAATAAATGAGCATGAAATAGCCGGAGGAAGAGGTTGCGACTACACGGCTGCGCTCAGACATCTCGCCGTCTCAGCCCACGAGTCTCAACTTTTTATTTTGCAGAAGAGGATCAAATCCTTTTTTGTAACCTGATGTTGAAGGCAGAGAATGAGTTGCTTTGATGCAGTAGTTGTCTGTTAACCTCTTTCTCTCTGCTTTATTATCTTTAAGATATTATTCCCCCCCCCACCCCCCCCCCCCCCTTCTCCGGAACGGTGCAGTTTTCTCATTTGCAAACCTCCCACCTTGTTCTTCAAAAATTTACGAAGTGGAGACGCGACCGAGTCCCGACCCCTCGAGCCCGGCTGAGCCCGACAGCAGCTCAACTCGGCCGGGTGCGAGCGAGAGCCGCGGGCGCCTCTCGTCGCCCAAGGGGCGGCGGGTCTGGAGAATGGCTCGCCTGGCCGCCGAGCTGCTTCTCCTACTGGGGCTCCTCGTCCTCACCATCCACATCACGGTGCTCAGGAGCATGCCCCTGGGGCCACAGGGAGGCAACAGCACGGCCGAAGACGGCATCGGGCAGGTAAGGAGGGGCGAGAAGGGAGCCTGATGAAGAGGGACGAAATCGACGCGGAGAAAGATCAAGGATTGGGGAGGGACTCGGGGACAGGGCGAGGAAGGAGCAGTGAGCTGGAATGAGGATATTTTCAACAAGAACTTCAGTCATCCTAAATTTAAAGCATGTTATGTCAATATTCATAGATGAACGGATCAGTATCATTTAATCTGTCCATTCAGTTCTGCGGATGGTCGGTCGTGCCCCCACTTCCCTTTGGTACATCGTGGTCACTCACGGAGCTTCCTCGCTGTGACTTGAGTTGACACTTCACCGGGCTCGGACCCGCACTGTTCAGTAGCAGAACGATCCGAGACTCCGGACAGGGGGGAGGGAAATGAGAAGCAGACACAGAGAGAGAGAGCTGGAATGAGAAGGGCAATGAAGATTGATTCAAGATTCCTTTATGGTCATTGTAATGGTGCAGGACCATCAGGTGGAGAGAAAGGAGACAAATAGAAAAGGTCGAGGGGCGTGTGGAGAGAGATGGACAAAGAGGGAAAAGACGGGAGAGAGAAACTGTTCAGACAAGAGTGGTGAGTGGCATAGAGAGGAGACGATGCAACCACGGACAGGGATTATTAGGAAATGATTCTGAGAGGGAAGAGGATAAATTAAGAAGGGGGAAAGACAGAATGATATAGACCAAATTTGAGGAATGGTGAGACTTGCGCACCAGAAGAGTCTGGAGAGAAGTATTGAGTAAATCTGTCAGTGCTTTGAAGAGGAATAGGATGTCATTTATGGTAATCCGAGCTCAATATTGAAATAGATATGCAGAACCTTCCTCAAACAAATCAACTCAAACTAACCCATGCTTGAAAGTGGCTGTGATCAGGATGAAAGTGTATGGAAACATGGTGGTGGCGAATATGCTTTAAGGGAGTTCTCAGATACTTGAAGAGCATTAATCATAAGGTAAAAATGATTCCATTTGGTAGTTATTAGCTAGTTATATTCACAGTTACATCATAGTGGGGTGAATATCAGAGTATTCTTCTCAGCTTTGAGTGAAATAAATTTATTTCAACACCCCTCCCCCTCTTCCATGCCACACTCAAATTCAAGCTTTGTGCTACCCAAACCTAAACTGGAACAGTCTGGGTATTGCCATGTCTAAGATTGTCATTCCACTGAAGATCCAACAGAATCCAAACGTTGAACTTGGCACTTGTTTGCTCCCAAGATCTGTCCACACATTTTGTACTGATGCAGTGAAAATACAATCAGGCTATGAGTTTGGAAGATGAGTGCTCATGAGGTTATTTACCCGTATAAGGCATCTAGTTTCATTGTAAATGTCATCCAATACAATTCAGAAAAAGGAATTTGACAACTGGTAAAATATCTCACTTAGCACAGTAGCAAATTTCCTACAAGCATGGGATAATGATACCTGAAACAACTAGCAGATCACATCAGATTTTGATCATTCAAGGTATAATTATAACAACAAACAAACTGGAACAGTGAAAAAATAGAATTGCCCTGCAGCAATCATTAAAAACACTGGGTATTTCAGAACAGTGCTTGGATTTCAAAAGTAATAAATATGCATGTAAGTATTTCAATCAAATAGTATAGGGACTAACGGTCATGCTCTTTTGTGGATGTTCTTAATTTTAGGTTTTAATTTAAATTCTGCATGGTGAATAAGGCCAAAAATCACAGTAATTGGAGCAGAAGATGTAGGAGTCACACAAACATCACGATAACATATATTGCCAAGAGGATTTCTATACGTTCAAGTAGAATATTTTATCATTGTGTGTTAATATTTGAAAGATTATGACTTGCATTTACCCCAAGGAAGTAAATGAAACAAAAACAGAACAAAGAAGTTTTACTTTCTCAATAACTTTATGCATTAAAAGTGGATTTTGTAGTGTGGCATTGTGCTGTTTAGAACCAGAAAGTGGCCAGGTTTATTTCCTGGGCTTTAAAATATTTGCCATTTGGAATACAAATAGGATCTCATGGATCTTAGATGGAGAATCTAACCACCTCCCTCTGCAAATGGATTCTCAACATCCTGACAGGGAGATTTCAGGCAGTCCAGATTGGAAACATCACCTCCAAGACCATTACACTGATAATGGGGGACTCCTCCAGGGCTGAATGCTCAGTTCAGTGCTATTCACTCTGCTGAACCACATTATGCAGCCAAACACAGCTCGAACCACATCATCAAGTTTGCTGACAACACAAAGTGGTGGGCTTATCAGTAAGAACAAGGAGGCAGCATACAGAGACCAAGTGCAGATACTAATGAACTTCTTTTCTTTGGCTTGGCTTCGCGGACGAAGATTTATGGAGGGGGTAAAAGTCCACGTCAGCTGCAGGCTCGTTTGTGGCTGACAAGTCCGATGCGGGACAGGCAGACACGGTTGCAGCGGCTGCAGGGGAAAATTGGTTGGTTGGGGTTGGGTGTTGGGTTTTTCCTCCTTTGCCTTTTGTCAGTGAGGCTAATGCAGAGCAAACAAACTGTATCTGAACATTAAAAAACAAAAGAGATGGATGTTGACTTCAGGAGGGCCCAGCGAGATCATGCTCCCCTGACCATTGACGGCTCCACTATTGAGGTCATCAAGAATATCAAGTTCCTCAGCATGCACCTGGCAGTGAATCCCACCTGGTCCCTTAACACCAGCTCCATAGCCAAGAAAGCCCAGCAGTGCCTCTATTTCCTGCAAAGGCTGAGGAAAGTCCATCTCCCATCCTTCCCCCGCCCCCCCCCCCCCCCCATCCTCAATACATTCTACAGAGGATGTATTGAGAGCATCCTGTGCAACTGTATCACTGCCTGGTTTGGAAGCTGTACCACCTCGGACCGCAAGACCCTGCAGAGGATAGTGAAGTCAATGGAAAAGACCTTTGGGGAACCTCTTCCTAGCATGAAGAACATATATAACATTCAATGCAGGTGGAAAGCAATGAACATTGTGAAAGACTCCACACATCCTGCATGTAAACTGTTCTCCCTTCTGCCATCTGGCAGGGGATACCACTCAGGCCCTTGCGTCCAGAGTAGGAAACAGATCTTCCTCCCAAACCATCAGGCACCTGAACTCCCAGCACAGATGTTGATAGTGTTCCGTGGACTTTCATTGAATATGTCTTAGTACTTTAATATGTAAAGTGTTAACAACTTTCCTAACTTATCTATGTAACTATGCGCATGGTCCTGGAGAAACACGATCTCATTCTACCATGCGAGCATGGTATGAACGATAATAAAGTTGACTTGACTTGACTTTATGGATGGTGGCAGTAATGAGGGGTGCAGAAAAAAAATTATTATCTTCTCACTCCTGAGTTCTGTCCAGTGACCTCTGCTGGTAAATGCATGTGTGAGTACTTCAGTGAAAGTATACAATGTTCTGCCCTCCATATTCCAACGAGTAATAAAAAGTCTGTTGGGCTTGCACATGAAGAATGCTCTGTGTAGCAAGATCTATGAAAATGTGTATTGGTTATACAGTACAGGGAAAAAATAAAGTGATGTTCTAGGATAAATGCAGTACTGAACCTTTATTTTAGATAAAAATGTTGCAATAGGACATCAATTCCAAGGGCATAATTCATATAGTATGATAATATCCTTGGTAAATCCCTACCAACATTCTTTGCATGCTATTGGGTGAGTTGTGTTGCGCTGCACACTTCAAGGGCACCCATAAATAATTGTGGGAAAGAAATCAAAAACACATAATTTAAAACAGAATTTTCTGTACTTTTATGAAAAGTATCTGATAGCAGACAATTCATTTGAAAAAGCAAATAACATTTCTATTTCTGTTTGTAAACTGATCTTAAAAATAAGGCAGGGTGAGCTTATCTTACTTATTCCGTATTCTTAACTTTCCCTTATGAAGTACGTCAGTGGTTTTATGCATGCATCTTATGGAGGTCCAAATACTTACTTGTGAAAATAACAGCAACATGCTCTTATTATTTTGTTCTTTTGTTTTCCTTTGTCACTATCTAATATCTGCGATCACGTTTTTAATTAAAACCATAGTTTTTAAGCATACAAATGATATTTAAAACAAGATGTAGCCTTAATTAACTGGTAAAAGAATCAGACTTTTCTTTGAGAATAAATACAACGTGGTTTATGAAAAAGGCTGATTTCTTCTGTTTGGTGTTCTTTTTACAAAAACTTGGAAAATTAGATAATAACATTTTCCATTTTGACACATTATATGCCCATTCAACTAGAGACAGCCCATTTAAGAGCATAAGATTTGAAATGCTTTAAATACTTCCTTTTAAATACTGTTTTTTAAAAGAAAAGCATGTCAGTATATTATGTATATAATGATCAGATGCATATTTTCGGCGAGGGATGCAAAAACCCAAATTAAAGTGACTGTGATTAATAGTTTTACACTGGCATTATCTCACGAATGCTTGTGGGAGTTTGATGATCAATTTGTGCACAGCATGTTTCCTGCAGTACAACGGAAACTACACCACAGAATGCTTCATTGGCTCTGGAGGACGTTGAGGTGGCCTCGGGACATGAATGTCGCCACAGAACTACCCTGTTTATTTTAACCTTAAGACATATATCTACTTTTTTCACTCTTCTCATCTATTTTTTTTTTCTCAATGTGTTTTGCTAAAGTTAGGTTACATTTTTGAACCATGAACATTTCTTCCTCACCTCCGCCCTCCCCCCGCCACCTCCTAACCCATCCACATTAATTTACCCACATTAAATTTTAATTTACTCCTCCCAGGATTTGAAGCTAGGGCAGTAATGTGACGTTGAGTTAAAATATCTTCTTGAATGCATGTTCAGGGATTGAGCAGGCTGCTCTTGTTATCTCTTAAGGTGTAAACTCTGTGCAAGGGCGAGATTTTTCACATTTGCGGGTGATCTTCCTGAAATGAATTCAATTGTTTATTATAACATGTAGAGAGGTACAATATAAAAAGTTTCATTTTGTGTGCATCCAGACAAATTAAGTCACAGCAGTGCAATAATGACAAATAAACAAGAATAATGTCCTAAGGAATAGTGTTACAGTCAATCAAAAGCATCATGTAAATATATGGGAAAATTACATTAAAAACACGTAAAGATGTAAAGAAAAACATGCAAAGGCGTCATCTTTTGCCATTTAAGTGTCCAATAACAGTAGGGTAGAAGCCGTCCTTGAATCCAGAGGTTCATGTATTCAACCACATATCCTAATGGAAGAGTGGAGGAGAGAGCATGATCAAGGTGGGATGAGTCCTTGAATATGGTGGTAACTCTCATGAGACAATGACTCATGGAATGCAATGACCTGAGCTGTGTGTACAACTCTGTGGATTTTGAGGTACCTCTCCAACAATATGTTATCACTAAAAATGTATAATTTGCTCAGCTCTTGATGAATTGAACACTTTGCAGCAAAAGCTATTCAGTGATGATGAGTAAAGCACATTTTACACTTTTAGTTGGAACAATTTGTGATAAAAGTAATTGCACTTATATTACATCTTCCATGATCCACAGCCCAAATTACTTTCAAATGAAATACTTCTGAAATGCAGGATTTTGTCATTTTGCAATTTTTCCTCTACTTTCACTGTGATTGTTTCAAAAGTTCTGCTAATGAGAGTTTTTTGGTACCTCAAGTTCTCAAAAGTTGCAATATAAATTCAAACCTTAAGATAAAGTTACTTTCTTGTTACTTAAGTATTAGTGGCACCAAAATAAATGAGCAGGCTTGAGGACAGACGATCTAAAGCTTGTTCAAAGAGGTGGTTTTTAAAGATAATGCAGGAGATATAACATTTCAATTGCTGCTTTGATTTAGTTCATTCCAGACCAGAGCCCTGGGACTTCAGTGAAGCTCATTATCATGCCACATAGAGAATTTAATCTTCTGGCCATAGGGAGCACTGTAAATGAATCTGATATTCTCTTGAGAAATAATAATATACCGTCAACATTATTCTGTAATTTGGTGTAGATTTACATAACATTTGTGAATTAGAACTGCATCCTGTGATATTAATTAGCATATCTCACAAGTATCTGCACCAAGTAGAGAGTTAAGGAACAGGGAAATCAGGTTACAAGATGGTGAGACTAGCACTTGGAATATTAAGCACATTTATGGTCACCCAGCAAAAGGAAAGGGAGAGCAGAAAGATTCACAAGAACATTTCTGGGACTGGGAGGCTTGAATTATAATGAGAGGCTAGAACTTTTCTCCCTGGAGTGCAAGAGGCTCAAGAGGCTGGGAAACCTTTTATAAAATCATTGATAAGGTCATAAACAGTTTCCCTGGGGTAAGGGAATCTAAAATAAGAGGGTATTGATTGAAGACAAGGAAGGGAAAGTTTGAAAATAGATCTGAGAGGCAGCACTTCATGGGTATATAGAACAAGTTGTCAGAAGGAGCTGGGCTGAAGAACCTGCTTGTTTCCTTCTGTAGTACTCTATGACATAAGATAAATCTGGAGATGCATGCTTTGGGTAATACAGGTATGCACTCTTCCAAAATCACCTTGTGCATGCAACCCAACTAAACCATCAACCTGAAATACCAAGGCTTCATTGAGCTTTTGTGATGCTGGCCAGAGACCAGGGATTATTCACTGTCCACAATACAGATAATACAGTTCTGCAATTGATATCAGAATTGTACATTTCCTGGAATGATTGCTTTAGATTAATAATCTCGCAGTTTGGAAAAATAAATCCAAATCCAATGTGTTCAGTTTTAATTCTGGTCACCTCACTACAGGAAGGATGTGGATGCTATAGAGATGGTGAAGAGGAGATTTACAAGGATGCTGCCTGGATTGAAGAGCATGCCTTATGAAGATAATTTGAGTGAACTTGGTCTTTTCTCCACAGAGGAAAAGGGGAAAACTGATAGAAGTCTATAAAATGATGAAATACATTAATAAAATGGATAGCCAGAGGCGATCCCCAGTGCTGAAATGGCTAACATAAGGGGGCATAGTTTTCAGGTGCTTGGGAGTAAGTACAAGGGAGATACAGGAGGCAAGTTTTTCACATAGAGAGTGGTGGGTGTATGGAACATGCTGCCGGCAAAGGTGATGGAGGTAAGTACAGTAGAATATTTTAAGAAACTATTAGATAGGAATAGGAGACTGAGAAAAATAGAGGGTTAAGCAGGAGAGAAATTCTAGACAAAATAGGTTATTAAGTTGGCACAACACTGGGCCAAGGGCCTGTACTGTGCTGTAGATTTCTATGTTCAAAAATATCTTATAAATCAATGCAATCCTCTCTCTGCTCAATCCTTATGCTTAGAAGACATCTAGAGCAAAGGGAAAATAGCGGAAAAAAGACATATTTAACGTGTGTTGAAATGATCTCTTGTGGAAATGATGTCACGTCACATTCTAATTAGTGGATCTGGTCTTTTCTTCTTTGAAGGTTTATTTTGACAAAATGTTCAAAGTTTAAACTCACATCAGGGAACAATAATATAATTAATAAAGCAGAAAATTCTGGATGAATCTCAGACTGTGGAATGATAATTCCTATGTGGCTATTTAGAAGTTGAGAGCTATTTTCCTGAGTTACCAAGTCAGGAGTGAGCTGAGAGAAAATGCCAAGAAATCATTTACATCGTCACAGAGATATGTGGCAGAGCAACATCTCCTTCAGCCTGCTGAGTGTGCTGGCCAAACCACCCATTATTCCATTAATCCTATCCTAATCTATGTTACTCTCCTTACACTGGCCACCAAATTCCACCACCCTCCTAAACACCAGGGTGTAGTGGCTGCCAACGGCAGCACTAATGAAATGAAGCACGCCCACACAACAGGAGGGTGAACCAGTAAATGAACTTTATTTGAATCTCTCACGCTGCTTTAAGGGGATAACCCACTTCCTGTCTGGGGCGCACTGGTCTAAGGGAGTGACGTCGGCGTGTTGTGGAGTCACTGCCTGCCCAGTGATGCACAACCAGGAAATGGTGGCATACCTTAGGCAGCGTGTGTCGCCAAACGCAGGCCTCTCCTGAGAAGGGAAGGGGGGGCCCACGCCATCTTGTACCAACTGACTGGGGCAGCGATTCGGCCCATCTAGCTGAGCGGTCGCTCATTCCACTACAAGGGGCAATTTATACTGGCCAATTAACTGACCAATCCACCCCTTTTTTTTTGGGTGGTGGTGTGGGTGGAAATCAGAGCACCCAAGGGAAATCCCATCCCATCATAGACATCATAGAGAGAAGGTACAAACATTGTAGTGGAGATCAGGACTGAGCCAGTTTACTACAGCTGAATTCTGCCACTTGCATCTTGCAACCCACAAATGCTTATGTAGAATCTTCAAAAATTATGGGAAGAAATCCATTCTGCCCATTGAGAATGTGCTGCAATTTTCTTCAATTTTTTAGTAATTTTAAGCAGATATTAACAGTTAATTTTGTTAAAAACCATGAACAATAATGATCTTCCTCTTCCGATCTGAGCCTGCACATCCAATACTCCAACTATTGTTAAAAAAAAATGTAATAGCAATTTATTTGTGGAAAAAACTTTGGATATCCCACTCTGGACCATTGCCTGCATAGTGAAGAATGGAAAAGCCAATCCAACCACCCCCCCCCCCCACACTCCCACCACGCCCCTCCCCTCCCATACTCCTTCACCTACACACAGCCCACTTCAGTGAACCTGACAGATTTTCCTTGCATTTATTTCAATGCTGAGCAGACACAAACATCCGCTCAGTGATCTCTGTGTGCTGGAGAACCTCAGCAGGTCACGCAGCATCTATAGGAAGCAAAGGAATATAGCCAGTGTTTTGTGCCTGAGCTCTTCATCAAGCTATAAGCAGAAAGCAGGCAGGTGCCTGAATAAAAAGTTGGGGGGAGGAGGGAAGGAGCATGGACGGGAGCACAGGCCAACAGGCAAGAGGTCATGTGCAGCTAAAAGTGGGAGGGTAGAAGAGAAAAAAGGTGAGGTGACGAGGGGTAGCTCTCTGAATGGAGAGGGAAGGGGATGGGGAGCTGGAGGAAAGGAGACCAGAGATGATAGATAGATAGATAGAGAGAGACAGGGAGAGGCCTAATGGAAAATGGAGGTCAATGTTTGGAGAGTGCCCAAGTGGGATATTGGGTGTTATTCCTCCAGTTTGCGGGTGGCCTTGGTTTGGCAGTGCATGAGGCCATGGACAGACATGTCATTGTGGGAATGGGGTGCGGAGTTGAAATGGTTGGCCACTGGGAGGTCCCTGTTATTGCAGCGGACAAAGTAAAGTTGCTTAATAAAACAATCTCCCAGTCTGCCTCCAGTCTCTCCGATATAGAGGAGGCCACCATGGGAGGAGTGAATGCCATAGATGACCCCTACAGACTCACAAACAAAGTGTGGTTTCGCTTGGAAGACTGTTTGGATACTCAAACGGTGGCGTGGCTCAAATGTACCATTTCCTATGGACACAGGGATTGGTGCTGAGGGGGTGATTAGTGAGTGGTCAAGGGAGTCACACAGGGAGTAGTCCTTGCAGGGAGGGGCAAGATGTGACTGATGGTGGGATCATATTGTAGGTGGCAGAAATTGCAGAGGGCATATGCTATTGCCATTAGTTTGTTGTGTTGAATGAGTTACACAGTATCAACTATCCATTTTCACTCTCCTCTTTAAAATTTGTCTCATTGTGCACAAGAGGCAGCTGAATTGTTGGTGACATCTACTGTTAGTGACCAAAGAGTTCTACTTACCCAAGATCAGGATAAGGCAATAGCCCAAACCTTCATGAATGTATCTTGATATAATTCTTTAAATGCATGTTCACCATGTTACCTTTCTCATTCAGTCGTACAACATTCTTATTAGACACACATTGACTTTCCATGCAGTAACTATTACTTTATGTCCCATAACACAGGGACACTATAGCCGATCTCTAGGATCTAAGCATTTTGCTTTATTTTGACAAGGCAAGATAATTTCCTGTGGTGTTCAGGAGTAAGCAATTAAAACTGTCATGAAGCAAGCACGTGTCCTTCAAGCAAATTAGGTTTAAAATTGTAAATAGACTTGACATCGCAAAAGTGATAGTGTTTCTGGTGACAGGAATCTGCAGAAGTAGTAAATATACCAAAGACTCTGAGGGAAGAATTGCAATTAAGTGTTCAGGAATGTTAGAAGATGGAACAGTGCAACCCTCAATGTTGTGCCAACTTGTATAAACCAACTCCATGTTCAATCGAACCCTTCCCAATCTCACAGTACATAACTTGAAAAGTTGATCTGGACAACACCTGAAAGTCCAATGTTTATTGCCCTATCTTTACTAAGAATACCACCACATGATGTTTCTCCCACAGGTCATATGACTTGTGGGGGAAACATCAGGTGGGGGTATTCCCTTTGTCTTTCTTGGTGGTAGATGCTATGAGTGCATAAGTGCTGGTGAGGCAACTGAAGGAAGTAACTGCATTGAGTTTCGTAGAAACTGCAAATCGTATGCTGGCAGTAGAGGAAATGAATGTTTAGAGTGGTGGATAGCGTATCATTCATGCAGGCTGCCTTGTTCTGGCAGGTAAAACACATGCAAAAAATGCTGGAGGAACTCAGCTGGTCTTGCAGCATCCATAGGAACTGAAGATATATGACTTACCTTTTGGGCCTGAGCCTTTCTTCACAGCAAGTTGTTCTGGCCGGTGTCAAGTTGTTTGAAATTGGAACTGCACTCATCCAAGGAAGTATCAAGCCCCAGGCTTAAAACTTGTAGAAAGCAGAAAGCCTTGGGACATGTGGAGGCTCAGGAAGAATTTTGAATGCATTGTGGAAAGACCAGGGGAGGTCAGACTCTACTGAAGAACCAAGATGATTGGTTTCCATGTGTTGTACCATTCTATGATTCTGAGATTAATTTTTTCAAAGTAATTCAGGTACTGGCTTTATAAAGAGAAAACAAATAAGAATTTGAAACTTGTTTGTTTATGGAGATTTTTAAGGAAGAAACAGTAGGGGTGGTTTTTGGGGAATAACACACAAAAGTGCTGGAGTAAGTCAGCAGGCCCTGTGGCATCCCTGGAAATCAGTCGGGCAGCCAGTGTTTCGTGCCTTAGCCCTTCATTAGAAATGGACTATTCTTGGACTGATTCCATGAAAAATTGCATCAACTCAGGCGACAATCTAGCCTTGTTCTGTACTGCAGTTATTGTAAATACGGGTACTGTACTTCTGTTGAGAGAAGTGATCATAGAAATTCAATGTTATCATTCTTGTTCCCCAATGTGAAATGTTAGTCCTCTTTAAGCTAAACGCTAACTTTAACCTATTCCTGCTCCAGGCATTGACAAATGAGAAATCTTTTCTTCTAACAACAACTCCAAAGCTTGAATTTATGTTTTTTTTTTAAATTTCGGAACTTTAAAAACATTTTTTAAATCCTACTATTTGCACTCTGGTAATAATTATCTAATTTGCTTTCATATATTTTTTCAGGTTTCCCTGCAAACTGAATGGTACGTGTTTTGTTTCAGGTCGTTCTGAACCTATCATTAATAATGTGCCTGTATATGGCCTCGATATGCATGCCCCAAGATCTTTACAGCTATTAAAGTAACAATCACTGTGGTCAGGCAATTTGCAGAAACAAAATCAGAATTTATTATCATGAAATTTGTTGATGTTCGGCAGCATCACCAGTGCAAACACTCCCACACAGCAATGTGATAATTATATGATCTGTTTAAAGTCATGGAGCCATACAGTATGGAAAGGTTCGTATAGACAGGGGAATTAAGGGTTATGGGGAGAAGGCAGGGGCAGGGTACTGATAGTGGAAGATCAGCCATGATCTAAATGAATGGCAGTGCTGGCTCGATGGGCTGAATGGC
This sequence comes from Narcine bancroftii, assembly GCF_036971445.1. Taxonomy (NCBI): domain Eukaryota; kingdom Metazoa; phylum Chordata; class Chondrichthyes; order Torpediniformes; family Narcinidae; genus Narcine; species Narcine bancroftii. The sequence continues at coordinate 85,347,079 of NC_091472.1, read as the reverse complement.
CTACTCCAGCACATATTGTCAATTGAAAGATCAATTGAAACAGAATCTTCAGCTTCCATGCTGATGAGATTGTCCATAGAAACATTTGGTTTATATCCCTACAAGCCTTTCCTATTCTAAATATCTATTGAAATGTTTCTTTATATGTACTAATTGGATCTGTCTCTGGAAGCTCATTTCATGTACCCAGCACCCTCTGTGCGGAAAAAGTTTCCCCTCAGATCATTTTTTAATATGGTGAAAATTATTAATGTTAGGTACAGATTAGTTCAATATAACTTATTGCATCAATTATACTTAACTCCTAAAAAAAATTTAAAAATTGAATCCAATATTATCAGATCTATGTTTTAGATGTGGCCAGGAAGTTGGTTTGATTTGGCGTTCTACTTGGATGTGTCCTAGAGTAAAATCTTTTTGTTCAGAGTAAGAATTTTTTTGGAGAAAATGTTAGGTGTTAAACTCCCACAGGACCCGATGTTATTTTTGTTGGGTAATATTAATGTGGTTAGACCAAAATTAAGGTTAATTATGTATCAAATTGAATTTGCTTTAGCTCTTTCTAGGAAGTGCATAGCTATTACTTGGAAACCAGATACAGATTTAGGGATGGAGACATGGCATGCTGAATTGCATACTTCCACTTGAGAAAATAACATAATTTACGTAATAAGTATTTTTTTTTTCAAAAATATGGACCCCATACATACAACACAATGGTTTGAAAATTTGACGGACTCTCTAAAAGGCCATCCTGTTGGTAACCCCCAGTTCCATTATATTAGTATTGAGATTCTTGTTTGCTTTCTCCCAACTCTTTTTTTCTTTCTTTGATATATTTTGTGGGGGTGGATGGAAGGGAGGGATGGGGGGGTGTTTTATATATGTATACCATGTGTATTTCTTTTTCTCTTTAGCTTTATTGAATATGTATACATGGATGTGGTTTTAAAATTCTTAAATTAAATATTTTTAAATATCCTCTTTTAAAAATCTTTCCCCTCTCACTTTAAACCTATGCCCCCTAGTTTTGTACTCTGCTCCCTCATCTACTCCCCTCATGATTTTACAAACTCCTATAAGGACACCCCTATACTGCAGGGAAAAAGGTTCCAGCCTATCCAACTTCTCCTTATAACTCAAGCCTTCAAGTCCTGGTAATATCCTCTTGAATCTTTTCTGTGCTTTTTACAGTTTAATGACATCCTTCCAATAGATGGGTGACCAGAACTGCCCCAAAATACTCCAAATGTGACCTTATCTTGATAAGGGACATTGATCATGTGAATTGTTAGAGGCTTTTTAACAGGACTTGTTCAGTTGTTACATGATGTCCTCTTTTTACTCAATGCCCTTACTGAGTTCCAAGTGTCTTCTTCACTGCCCTGTTTATCCATGTCACCACTATCAAAGAACTATATACCTATACCCTTCATTTTCACTGTTCTACAACACTCTCCAGGGCTCTGCCATTTACTTTGTAAGTCCTTCCCTGCTTTGACTTGCCATAAAGCATTTCCTCAAACTTGACTAAGTTAAATTCCATCTGCCATTCTGCAACCCATTTTTTCAGTTGAGCAAGCTCCCATTGTTATCCCAGATAGTCTTCTTTTCTGTCCACTATTAAACATCAACTTTGGTGTCATCTGCAAACTTATTAGCCATGTTTACTACATTGTCAAGAGGACAAACTACATTAGGCCCATCACTGATCCTGTGGAACATCACTAATCGCAGGCCTGAAATCCAAGAAGCAACCCTCAACAATTACCTTCTGCCTCCTACTACCACCAATTGAATTTTGAATGCAATTTGGCTGGTTCATCCTGGATCCCACATGATCTGTCCTTCTGAACTAGCCTACCATGCAGGATCTTGCCAAAGGCCCTGCTAAAACACATCTAGAGAATGTCCTGACCTCATTTAGTGATGTCCATTGGAAGATCCATATTGGCCAGGCCATTTGGATCATTTCCCTGTTCTTATGGTGGAAATCTCATCATTAAGTGGCAATCAAAGTGAGATGTTATTGGCGATTAAGCAATGGTGGAGAAATGTATTAGATTCAATAATATCAGATTCAACTGATTATCGCCTACTAGAAAGTGTGCGTGTGAATGTACATTGCATGAGAACAATGGGATGAAAAAATAGGTGGGGTTTAGTAAGTTTTCAGATGATACAAAAATTGGTGGAGTTGTAAACAGTATAGAGGCTATCAAAAATACAGGCAGAATTTAATGTGGACAATTCCATGTGGATTATTGTGTTCAATTCTGGTCACCTCATTACAGGAAAGATGTGGCTGGTGTAGAGAGGGGGCAGAGGAGATTTACAAGTATGTTGTTTGGATTTGAGTCCATGGCATATGAAGATAGGTGGAGTGAACTTGGTCTTTTCTCTTTGGAGGAATGGAGGATGAGACTGACCTGATAAAGATGTTCAAAATGACAAGTGACATTGATCATGTGGATTGCTAGAGACTTAACAGGGCGAAAATGGCTAATAGCAGTGGGCATAGTTTTAAGGTGTTTGGGATTAACTACTAAGGGGATGTAAGAGATAGGTTCTTCATACAGAGGGCGGTGGGTGCATGGAAAGCACTGCTGGCAATGATAGTGGAGGCAAACACAATAGGGTCTTTTAAGAGAAATAGAGGGTTATAGGGTAGGGAAACTTCAGGCAGTAGGTAGAGAACGTTATTATGTCGGCACAGTACTGTGGCCCAAAGGCTCTCTACAGTGCTGTAGATTTCTATGAAAATTAGAAGAAAATTAATGACAGGCATCTTAATGCGCTTTTATGAAATAAAGAGGATGTTTCAGATGTCCTGGAATGGAAGGCCTCATTGCTGGGAACAGATATGGTAGAGGAACTCAGAGAAAGGGATTGTGTCCTTCCAAGAGACAGAATCAGAAATTCATTGTCATGAACAAGTCGTGAAATTTGTTGTTGGCACCAGCGTCATAGAGCAAACATTCATATTATAACCATCTTACATCACTATAAAAAATAAAAATAACAATAATAATGCACGAAAAGTAAGGCCGTGTTTTTGGTTCATTGATTATTCAGGAATCTGATGGCAGCGGGAAAGAAGCTGGCCTTGTGCCGCTGAGTACTCGGCTTTGGGTTCCTGTATCTTTCTCCCGATGGTAGCAGAGAGAAGAGGGCATGGCCTGGGTGGTGGGGGTCTGAGGCTAGAAGTTGCATTTTTAAGACAACACCTCATGTAGATGTTCTCGATGGAGTGAACTCTGGTGCCTGTGATGTCGCAGGCCGAGTTAACAATCCTCTGGCGTTTAATCTTGTCCTGAGAGATGGCAACTCCATACCAGGCAGTGATGCAACCAGCCAGAATGCTCTCCATGGTACACCTGGAGAAGTTTTTGAGTTTTCAGTGACATACCGAATCTCCTCAGACACCTCACAAAATATAGCTGCTGGTGAGCCTTCTTTGTGATTGCATCAACATGAAGGCTCCAGGACAGATCATTGGGCATGTTGACAGCCACTGGGCCCTCAATGAGGAAAGGTTCATGTTCCTCTGACTTCCTTCTGAAGTCCAGGATCATCTCCTTGGTTTTGCTGATGTTGAGTGCAAGGTTATTATCATTACACCATTCAATGAGCTGATCTATATCCCTCCTGTATGCTTACTTATTGGCATTTGTGATTCTGCCAACAACTGTGGTGTAATCGGTAAACTTGTTGATAGCACTGGAATTGTGCCTGGCCACACAGTCATGGGTGTATAATGAGTAGAGCAGTGGGTGCTACTCAGTCGAGAAGGATGGAAAGAGATGTAATTCAGGTAGCTGTGTTACCATTTACTTGCTGATTTCCCATTTAGCTTTATGCTGCATAGTGAAGCTTTGCAACTCTGATTTCTCAATGCACCATCATTAATTCTGTGCCCTCTTTTTCTGATGACAGGCTGCCAGTTAGTGACTTGCACGTCAATTCTCAAACTAAATCTGGTTTGTGCTAAGTCATTGGGAAGTCCATGTTTCATGGGGTCATTGAGGACTTCCTCAGGAGTGGGACAGATCACATAGCAGCCTCTACAAGCACAGCAGTCTCTCATACACATGGCTAGCAGATTTAAAATGGAAACCTAATGATACATTTACTTGTAGACATGGGGGTGGAAAGCTTATTAACTCTCAGTTTACAAGTCTACAATTCCATTCCAAAAGATATCAATAAGTACTTTCCCCTCACTTCCTGCATCCTGCATTATGATACTTGAAAATACCTTACATCTTGATGCCCTGAAACTCATTCACATACAAATTTCTAAAGACCGGTTTGCAACAACCTCTTCCATTAATTTCACATTATTGCTACACTGATAAAAAAGGTATTCTGGTTTTAAAGGATGTGTAGATAGGGTAAAACAAAAATGGGTAAGAGGAAGTTCATATAAGAGATGTATAGGCAATTTCTGCCAGTAGTGAATCTGTCTGCCTTGCAGCAGACAAAAAGGAATTTCATGCAATAGGACACTGTTTTATTACTATATCAACGAATTGAATATTGAATGCAAAGCATAAATGCCAGCAAGGAGTAATTGAATGGCATAGCCTGATTCTGTGCTGAATTTAAGTATCCAGTGTGTGTGTGGTTTTGCTTATCATGTGTGTGGATCCCATACTCTTCAATTCAAAGTAATATTGTTTAGTACAAGCAACTTGAAGTCGGAATATAGCCCCTATGGACGATTGCCACAAATGTTAGAATGTTTGCCTGCCAGTGAAAGTAAGAATAAGGGGTTGGAGCACATGAGCACGTGGCTGAGCAGTTGGTACAGGAGGGATGGTTTCACAGTTATAAACAATTGGGAACTCTTCTGGGGCAGAGATTAGCAGGACAAGAGAGACAAGTTACACCTGAATGCAAGGTACACCCAATGTGAAGAGATGTAGTTGAGGAGGGGATGGTATTGCAATTTTAGGCAAAGAAGTTATCGCTGTAGTCTTTAGAGAGGAATATTGCTGAAGAACTGTCATGTGAAGCAGTGTGGGTGGAAATCAGGAACTGAAAAGAAGTTGTCACCTTAATGAGTGCACATGAAAGGCCACCAGTCACCGGAGTGAGAGGATCAGTTGTGTAGAGGGATTGCAGAGGTCGGTAAAAATAGCAAAACTGGTAATGTGGGTGTTGTCAGTCACATCAAATGTGTGGTAGCTGGAAGAATATCAGTTTCAGATTTCAGATTTATTGTAAGAGTCACATCAGACCCTGAAATTCTTTTTCCTGTGAGGGAGACAGAATTGCTATTTATTGGAAGTGCAAAAAAAATTGTACACAACGTACACACATAAACATTTTTTTAAATGTAAGCAAACTGTGTAATACAGAAAGGAAAACAAAATCAAAGTGCAAAAGTAAAAGTCCTTAAATGAGTCCTTGATTGAGTTTATTGTTGAGGAGTCTGATGGTGAAGGGGTAGCAGCTGTTCCTGAACCTGGTAGTGCGAGTCTTGTGCCACCAGTACCTCTTTCCTGATGGCAGCAATGAGAACAGAGTGTGTGCTGGGTGGCATGGATCCTTGATGGTTGCTGCTGCTCTCTGACGGCAGCGTTCCCTGTAGATTTTCTCGATGGCGGGGAAGGTTTTGCCTGTGATATCTTGGGTTATATCCACTACCTTTTGCAGTGTTTATGCTCAGGGGTATGGGTGTCCTTATACCAAACCATGGTGCAGCCAGTCAGCACACTTTACGCCACACATCTGTTGAAGATTGCCAAGGTTTCTGATGTCATACAAAAATCTCTGCAGACTCCTGAGGAAGTAGAGGTGCTGACATCCTTTCTTCACAATGCTATTGTTATGTTGCGTCTAGGAAAGATCCTCTGAGATAGTGTCTCCCAAGAACTCAAATTTGCTCACCCTTTTCATGACTGATCCCCAATGAGCACTGGATCATATACCTCTGGTTTTCCCATCCTGAAGTCAACTTTCAGTGACATTAAGTAAGGTTGTTGTTGATGTACCATTCAACCTAATTTTCAATCTCCCTCCTATATGGTGACTCATTGCCTCCATTGTATACAACCCACTATCGTGGTATCTTCAGCGAATTTGTTGACGGTGTTGTCATACCAAGCCACACAGTCATAGGTTTAAAGTGAGTAGAGCAGGGGGCTAAAAATGAGAATAAGGTTTGGTTGTGGGGTGAGGAAGTCTGGGATGATCATGTGACCAAAAATGGGGAAAACTGAAATCTGAGTTTCATAGCATAAGAATATAAAGCATTGGAACTGAAGTGGGCCTTATGTCCTGTCAAATCCATGGTTAATCTGGCCTGTTCCCCATATGCCCCAAGTTCTCCTATTCTTGACAAATCTATCCGTGCATCTTAAACAAATACAATGACACAGCCTCCTATTGCTTCCATAGGCAGAGAATTGCAGAGATTCACTACCCTCTGAAAAAAACCATTTCTCCTCATCTCTGATTTGCATCCACTCCCCCAAATCATGAGGCTATATGTCTTAGTTTTCGTGATACCGTCAGTGGAAACAACCTCCCTGCTTCTATTTCTGATATTATTTTATTTATCTCTGTAAGATAACCCCTCATCCTTCTGAATTCCTTTGAATATAGTCACAGACCACCCAATCTCTCCTCATAAACTAACACCTAATTTCTGGAATCAATCTGGTGAACCTCTGTGCAGCATCTCCAAAGTCAATATATCTCCTCTCAAGTAAGGAGACTAGAACTGCACACAATACTCCAGGTTCAGCCTCACCAGTACCCTGGACAATTAGAACAGAACCTCCCTCCTCTTAAAATCAATCCCTCTAGCAATCTCATTTCCTTTCCTGATTACCTTCTGTACCTTTAAACTAACTTTTTGTAATACATGTACCAGAACTCCCAGATCCCTCTGCAAGTTGCAATTTCTCACAATTTATGATCTATTATTTCTCTTTTCAAAGTAGATGATTTCACATTTACTGATGTCGTACTCCATCCATATCTTTCTGCAGATTCTCTGTCCTCTACACATTTTGTTTTTCCACTTAGTTTAGTGTCATAAGCAAACTTGGATACACGACTCTTGGTCCCCTCCTCCAAATTATTTATGTATATGGTGAACAAATGTCTGCCCAGCTCCGATCCCTGCCACATTCCACCCACCACCAATTGTCCACCAGAGAAAAGCCCATTTATTCCAACACATTGCCTTCTATTTGTTAATCAATCCTCTGATCATGCGAATACAATACCCCCAATTCCCTGCATCATTATTTTATGCAGTAGTCTTTTAGGAGGCATCTTATCAAATACTTTCTGGAAATCTGTATATCATACCCATTTGTTCCCCTCTATCCACTGCACTCTTTCTATCCCTAAAGAACATGTCCTGCTAAATCTTCCTTAATGAAAGCTTCAAACATTTTCCCAAATAGGAATGTTGAGGTAATGGACTGAGAGTTACCTGCTTTTTGTCCACTTCTTTATTTTTGAACTGTTGAGTTACATTTGTTATCTTCCAATCAGTCAGGATGTGAACAGAGTCCAGAGAATTTTGGTGTATTACTTCAAATGCATCTGCTATAATTTCTCCATTTCTTTCAGAACCCTGGATGCATTCCATCAGGACCAGGGGACTTATCTGCTTTTCAGCCCATTAGTTTGCGTAACTACCACCTCTTTAGTGATGGTGATTGTTTCGCAATCCTCACCAACCATCACTTGCTTAACATCAATTATTAGCATATTACTTGGGCCTTCCACTGTAGAGACTGATACAAAAGATTCATTTTGGGTCTCGGCCATTTCCACATTGCTCATTATTAATTCCACTTTCTCAGTTTACTTTAGAGACCTTTTTCTGTCTATATTTTATTAAAACTTTTGCTGTCCACTTTTATATTCTGTGCTAAATTACTTATAATTTTCTTTCCCTCCTTTGTTGCTTTATTTTTTCTTTGTTTATTTTTCATTTTTCTAAGTCTCTCAGTTTCCCAATACTCTTCGCCACTTTATAAGCACAAACTTTTAATTTGGTGCCTTCCTGTATTTCCTTATTTATCCATTGATGGCTATTCCTACCCACACTCTCTTTCTCTTTAACTGGAATATATTTTTATCTTCTATGAAAATCCACTGTCCAACCAGATAGTCTTGCTCCCAATCTACGTTTGCCAACTCCTTCCTCATCCCATTGTGATCTCATTTGTTTTGGCATAAAACATTTGTTTAGGATCTTGCATTCTCACCCTTTATCTATTAGAAATTCAACCATACAGTGGTCTCTCTGGGAAGATCCCCAATTCTGATCAGTAATTCTATGGCTCTCATTACATAGGACCAGATCTAAGATAGAACACACCCCTTGTAGGTTTTGTTACATGCTCTGCTGGCATCAAGGAAAGCTGCCTCAGGACCTTCGTGATGCCATCATCATCATCCTGTACAAAAACAAAGGCGAGAAATCAGACTGCTCAAACTACAGGGGAATCACGCTGCTCTCCATTGCAAGCAAAATCTTTGCTAGGATTCTCCTAAATAGAATAATACCTAGTGTCGCCGAAAATGTTCTCCCAGAATCATAGTGCGGCTTTCGTGCAAACAGAGGAACTACTGACATGGTCTTTGCCCTCAGACAGCTCCAAGAAAAGTGCAGAGAACAAAACAAAGGACTCTACATTACCTTTGTTGACCTCACCAAAGCCTTCGACACCTTGAGTAGGAAAGGGCTTTGGCAAATACTAGAGTGCCTCGGATGCCCCCCAAAGTTCCTCAACATGGTTATCCAACTGCACGAAAAACAACATGGTCGGGTCAGATACAGCAATGAGCTCTCTGAACCCTTCTCCATTAACAATGGCGTGAAGCAAGGCTGCGTTCTCGCACCAACCCTCTTTTCAATCTTCTTCAGCATGATGCTGAAACAAGCCATGAAAGACCTCAACAATGAAGACGTTGTTTACATCCGGTACCGCACGGATGGCAGTCTCTTCAATCTGAGGCGCCTGCAAGCTCACACCAAAACACAAGAGCAACTTGTCCATGAACTACTCTTTGCAGATGATGCTGCTTTAGTTGCCCATTTAGAGCCAGCTCTTCAGCGCTTGACGTCCTGTTTTGCGGAAACTGCCAAAATGTTTGGCCTGGAAGTCAGCCTGAAGAAAACTGAGGTCCTCCATCAGCCAGCTCCCCACCATGACTACCAGCCCCCCCCCACATCTCCATCGGGCACACAAAACTCAAAACGGTCAACCAGTTTACCTATCTCGGCTGCCCCATTTCATCGGATGCAAGGATTGACAACGAGATAGACAACAGACTCGCCAAGGCAAATAGCGCCTTTGGAAGACTACACAAAAGAGTCTGGAAAAACAACCAACAGAAAAATCTCACAAAGATTAGCGTATACAGAGCCATTGTCATACCCACACTCCTGTTCAGCTCCGAATCATGGGTCCTTTACCGGCATCACCTACGGCTCCTAGAACGCTTCCACCAGCGTTGTCTCCGCTCCATCCTCAACATTCATTGGAGCGACTTCATCTCCAACATCGAAGTACTCGAGATGGCAGAGGCCGACAGCATCGAATCCATACTGCTGAAGATCAAACTGCGCTGGGTAGGTCACGTCTCCAGAATGGAGGACCATCGCCTTCCCAAGATCGTGTTATATGGTGAGCTCTCCACTGGCCACCGAGACAGAGGCGCACCAAAGAAGAGGTACAAGCACTGCCTAAAAAAAGCTCTTGGTGCCTGCCACATTGACCATCGCCAGTGGGCTGATATCGCCTCAAACCGTGCATCTTGGCACCTCACAGTTCGGCGGGCAACAACCTCCTTTGAAGAAGACCGCAGAGCCCACCTCACTGTCAAAATACAAAGGAGGAAAAACCCAACACCCAACCCCAACCAACCAATTTTCCCTTGCAACCGCTGCAACCATGTCTGCCTGTCCCGCATCGGACTTGTCAGCCACAAACGAGCCTGCAGCTGACGTGGACATTACCCCTCCATAAATCTTTGTCTGCGAAGCCAAGCCAAAGAAAAAATTCAAGAAATTTATCATGCATTCTATGAATATTTACCCAAGGTTGCCTCAACTGATTTGACCAAGCAGTAGGTAAGTTAAAATATCCCTATGCCAGCTGCTGTTCTCTTGTTGTATTGCTGTCAATGCTTTCATCAGTAAGTGTGTAGAAGATTGCATGACCAGAAAGATGATGAAGGTATTCCCTGTCAGAAACCATAGATGAACCAGGAAGTGGATTCACTACTGAGGGCCAAGTCAGTGGTATTCAAGTCAGAAGACCTGGCCTTTGAAAAAGAATTAAGATCTTTGCAATGCAATCACTGAAGCAAAGAGAGTCACGCGATATTACAGATATTTCTAATGTCTCCCTACAACAGGCTACAGTTCCCATTTGTTTCAAGAAGGCTTCCATCAATGGGCTGAAATGACTGTTGACCAGGGGCTCTGACATCCACCATCATGAAGTGCTTTAAGAGGCTGCTTCGGTTCAACTTGCCTTCTGGCCAAAGAGATCCATGGTAGATGCCAACCCTTTTGCTTGCAACTCAGCCCTAGAACACCTAGATGCCAAGTACACCTATGCCAGACTACTGTTCTATAGACTATAGCTCTTGCTTCATTAACATAGATCCTTCAAACTCATTCCCAAACTTCAGCACCTCCCTCTACAGCTGGATTCTTGATTTCTTGTCCAAATGAACACAACCTCCTCCACAACCACACTCAACACTAATGCTCCTCAAGGATGTATCTTCAGTTCCCTCTGTGCCACCTCTATACCCATGAATGTACAACTAAATATTGTTCCAATTCCATCTTCAAATTTGTCGACGACCCCACAGTAGTGGGCCGGGTATCCAAAAATGATGAGGCAGAATACTGGAAAGAGGTTGAAAGTCTAGTAGCACAGAGACAGATAATAACCTCTCTCCCTCAACGTGAATAAGATGAAAGAGATGATCAATGAGTTCAGGAGAGGGGGCGGAGACCACACCCTGTCCACTTTTATAGTGCTGAAGTCAAATGAGAAGAAGAACTCCAGTGACTTGATCTAGGACCAACATGCTGACACAAGGGTCAATAAAGAGTTACAGCACCTTGACTGAGGTAGTTCAGCATGTAACCCCATCCCCCATCCCCTGTCTCTCAATAGCTTCTACAGGTGCACCATCAAAAGCAGACTTGTTGATGTAGTCAAAGACATGGGGAGAGGAGAGATCCTTGAAAGGGTTTGAAATTGATGAAGACAATTTTATTAGCAGGACGTTACTAAACCATGAGCCAGTGATGATCAGAAATGTGATGAGGCTCGGGCAGGGACGTTTTGAGTGATCACAAGTTTGCCAGGCGTGCAATGAGGATGCTCACCAGGTGTAAATTAATGTATCTTCTAAATGAGCAAAAGGTGTGGTAACACTGAGGGAGGAACCAAATCATATCCATTTAATAAATGTTGAATACTTATTGCAGGACTATGAACTAGTAGCACTTACATCAACAGTGAAGAAGTGTCTTGAAAGGCTGGTGATGAAGCAGATCAGCTCCTGTCTGAGCAGTGACATGGATCCATTCTAGTTCACCATCATAGAAACAGGTCTACAGCAGATGCCATCTCATTGGCTCTACGCAAAGCCCTGGAACACCTAGACAGTAAAGATGTATACATCGGGATGCTCTTTATCAACTACAGTTCAGCATTTAACACCATCACCCTCTCAAAGCTGATCAGCAAACTCCAAGGCCTGAGAGTTAACATTCGACTGTATAACTAGATCATAGATTTCCTCATCTCCAGACCACAGCCAGTGAGGATTGGTAAGAACCTCTCCACAATCTCCATCAATACCAGATCACCACAGGTCTTGTTCTTGGTCCCCCGCTCTACTCACTTTACACCTGTGTCTCTAGCTCAGTATGGCAATAACACCTTCGATAAATTTGCTGACAATACCACGGAAGTGGGTTGTATTAAGGATGGAGATTGAAAACTTGGCTGAATGGTGCACCAACAACAACCTTGCACACAATGTCACCAAAACTAAGGAACTGATGGTTGACTTCAGGAAAAGGAAGTCAGATGTATACAATCCAGTGATCATTGGGGGATCAGAGGTGGAGAGAGTGAGCAAATTTAGGTTCTTGTGAGTCACAATCTCAGAGGATCTTCCTGCACCCAACACACCAATGGCCTCATGAAGAAAGCACGTCAGGGGCTCAACTTCCTTGTGATTTTGTGGAGGTTTGGTATGACACCAGAAACACTAGCAAATTTCTACCGAAGTGTGGTGGAAAGTGTGCATCATGGTCTGGTATGGGGACACCAATACCCTTATGCTTAAAGCCCTCCAAAAGATGGTGGACACAGCCAAGGACATCACAGGCAAAACCCTCCCACTAATGAGCACATCTACAGGGAACACTGCCATTGGAGGGCAGCAGCAATCATCAAAGCCCCAAACCACCCAGCATATGCTCTGTTCTCACTGCTGCCATCAGGAAAGAGGTACAGATGCCACAAGACTCGCATCACCAGGTTCAGGAACAGCTGTTACCTCTCCACCATCAGACTCCTCAATGACAAACTCAATCAGAGACTCATTTAAGGACTCTTACTTATGCACTTTATTGATTTTCTTTTTGTTCTCTCAGTATTGTACAGTCAGTTTGTTTACATTCATTATCTGTTTTCAGTTACAGGTATTATTTGTTTACATTTATGGTGTGTACAGTTTAGTTTTTGCACTACCAATTAGTGGTAATTCTGCCGTGCCCACAGGAATAAGGATTCTCAGGGTTGTATGTACTCTGACAATAAATCTGAAATCTGGTAATTCAATTGCCATATTTTAGCATGGCACTGCTTTGAATGTAATAAAGTATAGTGTAGCATTTTTTTAAATTCTTGTAACATAGAAGGAGACCATTTGATCCAACAATTCTTTGCCAGCTCTCCATGATCTCATTCACCCTCATTCAGCTGTAATCTAGTCTCTCATTCTCATGTCCATGAACTCCCATTTGAATCTCCTCCCATTTCCCTGTTCTCAGGGCAATTTATAGCGACCAAGTAACCTGCCAACGAGTATGTTGTGGGGATGTGGGAAGGAAACCATGGCATGGGGGGGGAGGGGGGGGACATGCATGGTGACATGGAGAACATGAAAACCATACATCAGCACTAGAAGTAAGGATCGAACTGAGGCAGAAGCTCCACTGTGTCTTCATTTATGTGGTTCGTTGTTCAGTAATGCACTGCTTTTCACCATAACTTTTTCGATATTATCCAGTTGAAAGAGTATCAAGCAGGCTTAGAATAAAATGAATGTAAGCCTTTAAGGTTACATGGTTCAATCCACCAAGCACTCACAATGCTACATACTTAAATACTCAATGTGCATATAGTATTACCTAATGACATGTAAGGAATGCACCTTATTGCATACTTTGTCATGTCTGTATCATTGCTTAATCTCAAGAGTGTGCTCAATATATGATGCTAATTTGTAGTTCATGTATTTGCAGTTTCTGTGTACTAAAACAAATATCCTGGAATGTAGAAATGAAAGAAGTTGAGTCTCTTGAGCATGAAGGAATGATTGTAGTGCCAGTATATTTAAGATATATAATGCTGCTGAGACCATATTGCTTCATGACAAAATCATATTTATATTATTGTCTGTGGATTGGTTTGGTAATGCTGTGGGGGAAGGAGGAACTCTTCAGTGCTTTTGAAAGCACATATAAAGTTGAGCTGTACTTTTTTTAAAAATTTGCTACTTGGAATGTCTTGAAGTGAGAAGAGTCCCATGAGATTTCGAGTCCATGCGAAATGTTATTGCATTCATTGCAAAATTTCTTGGGGGAGTTTGCAGAATTGTGAAAAATGTACAGCACTAATTCTGATAGATGCTTTTAATGGTCTGCCAGTGTTTGAATAATTATTCCTTGTTGTTTTATTTGGCATTACCTAACCTTTGAGGAGTCCATTATGGGAATTGTACAAAAACAATGTACTGAATACAGGAAATTAGTTGTATATTTTTCATTCCAGTTTGCAATGATGAGATGAGCACATCAGCGGCATCACCAATGCCCACAGTTTCATCTACAAGAATCATTCACCTCCCGCCCCTGCCTCAGTCCATTTGCTGAATGCCTCATCTGCTCTTGAATTGGCCACTCCAGGTCATTGCCAGCTGGATTTCTTTTTACTGACCAAAAATTTGTTTCATATCCCTCAAGTTTAAATATTTACAGTGTTCCCTGTCCTTCCACTGATGTGGAAGGATGCGGAAGCTATGGAGAGAGTGCAGAGGAGATTGAACAGGATGTTGCCTGAATTGGAAAATAAGTCATGAGAGGCAATATTAGTAGAGCTGGGAATTTTCTCTTTGGATCGAAGAAGAATGAGAAGTGACTCAATAGAGGTCTACAAGAGTCTGAGAGGCATTGATAAGGTAGACATCCTTTTTCCCAGGGTTGGAGTAGCAAACACCAAAGGACATCTGTACAAAGTGAAGGGAGGAAAGTTTAGGGGAGACATTAAGGGTCAGGTTTTTACACAGAAAGTTGTGGGTGCCTGGAATCTTTGCCAGGGGTGGTGGTGGAGGCTGAAACATTTTATTATGGGCATTTTCAAAACGATTATTTATTTTAGTAGGAATATATAGGTCAGCACATCATCGAGGGCTGAAGGGCCTCTATTGTGCTGTAGTGTTCTATGTTCTAATTCTACTCCTCCAGCCACTCATCGCACCAAGACTTTTGTTCTCCAAGATATTTCCCTGAATTCTGGCCTCATGGTCATCCCAGAAAATCATCTACTGTGGATGGCCATGCTTTAAGATCATGGAAATCATGGAATGTTTATAACAGGGTTAAGATATATCGAGATGAACACTTGAAATGGTAAGTCATAGAAGATGAAAGGCTGAATGCTGGAAGATGGGATTAGAATAAATAGGTGCTCGATGGCTAGCATAGATACAGGGGGCTGAATGGACTGTTTTCAAGCTGTATTCATGTCTAACAAACCTAGTAGTGTTTTTGGAGATGTGACCAAGAAGGTTGATGAGGCAGAGTGGGTGGACATTGTATATATGGATTTTAGCAAGGTATTCAATAAGGTTTCACATAGCAGGCTGCTCTGAAAGGTTAGATCACGTGGGATTCAAGGCAAGATAACAGATTGGATAGAAAATTGGCTCCATGGAAGAAAACAAGGTGATGATGGAAGGTTGGTTTTTTGGATTGAAGGCCTGTAACTAGTGGTATGCCACAGGGTTCAGTGTTGGTCCCATTGCTGTTTGTCAGCTATATCAATGACTTAGATGAAAACATACATGGCATGATTGAGCAAGTTTGCAGATGATACTAATGAGTCTGGTATTGGAGAGAGTAAAAACGGTTGCCAGAGTTTGCAGCAGAATCTTGATCGGTTGTGCAGGTGGGCAGAGGAATGGTTGTTGGAATTCAATACAGAGAAATGTGAGGTGATGTATTTTGAAGGGATCTGGAGAGTGTTGTAGAGCAGAGGAATCTGGGAGTACTGAAACCTAGTCCCATGAAAGTGGCATCACAAGTAGATAAGATAGTCAAAAAAAGCTTTCAGCGTATTGACCTTCAGTCTGAGTCTTAAGTACAGAAGTTGGGTCATCATGCTACAGTTGTATAAGACATTGCTGGGGCCCCATTTGGTAAATTGTTTTCAGTTTTGATCTCCATGCCACAGGAAAGATGTTGTCAAGTTGGATAGGGTGCAAAGAAGATTTATGAGCATGTTACCAGGGCTCAGGGAAGAGATTGAGCATGCTAGGCCATTTATTCCTCGGAGCACAGGAGGGTGGGGAGTGATCTTATAGAGGTATACAAAATCATGAGATGAATAGATTGGATGAATGAAGAGAACCTTTTGCCCAGAGAAGGTGAATCAGTAACCAGATAACACAAGTTTAAGGCGAGGGGGTTGAGGTGGTGGAGAGATGTAATAGGAACTGAGGGATAACTTTTTTATTACACAGAGGATGGTGGGTTTATGGAATGGGCTACTGGAGGAGGCAGTTGAGGCAGGCACTATTGCAATGTTAAAGAACAATTCCGACAGATACATGAACAGGATAGATAGATGGATATGGGCGAAATACAGGCAAGTAGAACCAGTGTGAGTGGGACATTTTTGTCGGTGTGGGAAAGTTGGGTCGAAAGGCCTGTTTCCATGCTGTATGTCTCCAAGACTATTCCAAGACTTTCTGAATCTGGTCCCAGATGAAAGCTATTCAACCCACTAGGTTTAAAGAGAGATGCTCAATCTAATCTCATCTTCCGCTTCTAGGTCCATCATCCAGTGAGTCATTGTACTTGCAAGTAAAAATCAACATTTGGTTAAATCCCCATTATCTGACACATACGGGGATCATGGATGTCAGAAATGTGGATTTTCCAGTTGACTGAGGCTCACATTTACAATGCCTAACTCATTCACCTGCATTAAGAATACACTGTTTAAAAGACGAAAGACAGTGCAAAATGCAAAGTAATTTGAAAAAAAAATCAGATTTGTAGTCTTTAATTATGTAATTAATCAAATAATTCCCATAACTTACAGAATTTAACTTTGTAATTGGCGCTGTAATAGCGTTGTGCTAGGCGCTACATTAACCATAATTAACAAACTTATCCAACTTTACAGATAAAGCCTTGTTAATATACTAAATATAAATAAAAGTAAAGACTAGGCAGGGACAGGGAAATGCTTTGGGAGAGTCGCCCTACTGGTGAGCAACATCGGCCAGCTCTTCATCCTGGGCGCCGCCATTTCACTCCAACACAACTTTTTTGAAACTTTATTCAAGCAGCTGCTGCAGCCAGGGCACAACCTCCCTGGCTGAATGTTTGCTCCCATCATCATGAAGGCAACCCACTCACCTCCACGCAAGTGGTGACAGCGAAAAGAACGAGCTTGTATTAAGGGGCATTGCTAATTTAATGGGGCAAACCTGTATATATCCAACGAAGTCTCGGTGCTCCCCATAGGGTCCATTCGCTCAGTCTTATTCAATTGGATTTATTTATTTCCTCTTTAAAATGTTTGCCAGTTGTTTGAGTTTCCAGTTGATTGAATTCCAGATTATGGTGAACTTACAGTATTTAAAAATGTCATGAGGGTTCTTGCCATCTCTACTGTTTCAGGCAGTGAGTTCAAAACCCATCGACCTCTTCATAAAACATTTTTTCTTCATCCCCACTCTAAAATTTATATCAATCATTTTAAATTTATTTTCTTTTTTTTAACCCATTCTCTAAGGGAAACAGTCCTCCCTTTCATCTATCGATGCCTCATAATTGTATACTCCTCAGTTCATTCTCCTCTCAGCCTCCCCTGTTCTAAAGGGAACAATCATTGATTATCCACCTTTCCCTGTAGCTGAAATTTTCCAGTAGTGGCAGCATCCAGTGTAATATGTTTCTTGTAATGTGATGACAAGGAATGTATACAGTGCTCAAACTGTGTAGCACAGCCTTCCTGCTTTTATGCACCATGTCTTGGCTAATAAAGCATCTTTTTTTTAATAAACTTATCGACTGTCTTGTTGCATTAAGGATCTCTGGGTGTCACTCCGTACCAATCAATGTGTATTCCCTTGCCTCTGGCACCTGCCCACATGCATTATCTCACACATCTCTGGATTAAATTTGTCACTTTTCTCTCCAACTGACCAGGAAGTTTATCTCTTCCTGCTTTTTGCCTCACAGCCAATTTTTTGTATCATCTGCAGACTTTGTTGTCATTATCCTCCACATTTCGGTCTAAGTCAACGATATATTGCAGAAAGCTAGTGACTGTGCATGGAGGCTAGTGGAATTCATTTATAACCAGCCTTCTAGTCATAGAAACACCCATCAACATTACCCTCTGCTTCCTGCCACTGAGTTGCTTTTAGATCCAGTTTGCCACTCTGGCTTGGCCCCATGAGTTTTTACTTTATTGATCAACCTGCAATGTGAGACCTTGTCAAAAGCCTTGCTAAAATCTAAGTAGACCAATCAAATAGACTGCCCGCTTCAACCCTCCAGGTAACCTCCTCAAAAAATTGAATCAAGTTAGATTTGCTTTCCCTTAATTGTCATCTCATGGGGTGGAGATTTCATTCTCTCATCCTTTTTCTTCAGCAGCCTAGGTCTGAAGTTTGGAATTCTTTCCCCAAATCTCTCCCCATACCTATCACTCTTTCCATCTTGAAAGATTTAGGTCATCTGGCCTGATGTCTCCTCGTATGGCTCAGTGTTAAATCTGATTGCAGCACCTTGTGCTGCACCAGTTCTTGTGTTTCTTTGTTGGATAACTCCTCTATACCACACCTCATGATATTTTTGCTAGTGAATAAATATATTGCTATTTCATTGTTTCAAGCATTGAGAATTAGTAGATATTTCATGTGAGGAGCCCTTGAAATTAATGCAAATTCAGAGATCCAAAGGTAACAAATTGTAAAATGTCAGGGTTAGCTACAAGTATTACCTGCATCACAGCTGCTATAATATTTAATATAAATTTAGCAATAATGTGAAACTTAATCCAATGCATGTTCAGTTACTATAGTATGTGTAAAACATGGAAATTGTTGCCTATAAGCTAAAAGCTTCTTGCTTTACTGACTCTTATATTTCATTGGTCTGGAGATTTGAAAGAGGCTTCTCTTCGCAATGTCAACTAATTCTTAAATAAATTTGAACTCAAAACACCACAAACCTTTAGCATAGAGAGGCATACACAAATTAATGGGGAAACTTTATATATATTCAAGTTAATATGTCCCTTGGTCAGGCTTAGAAAGAGATCTTGGTTACAAAAAGAAAAATTGGCGTATGACCTATTTTGTATTAGTACTGAAGGATTTTTTTCTAAAATTCCTCCTTATTCATAAAATTTTCAAATACATAAAACATGACATTCATTCATTGCCATTGTCCTGTTTGCATACAAGATTTTTTTTTATCAGCAAGACTGCAATTTTTTACATTTTAAATTTTCTTTAAAACTTGTTTGCGACATGGTAGAAGGCTATGAAACCCGTGCCACCCAATTACACACAATTAACCAACCAAACCCTTGTGTTTTTGGAGGGTGGAAGGAACCTGATAAAACCCACAGACAAGGGAGAATGTACAAATCCTTATGGACAGTGCTGGATTCAAACCCGGGTCACTGGGGCTGTAAAAGCGTTGCTGTTATGTCTATGGAGTTACTTGGGAGGTTTCTTAAATAACTTAGAGACGAAAGATTCAAACCACAGAAGAGGTTTTCCTTACTGATGTCTTCCACCATTACAAGAAACTGCTCACAGACACATACATATACATATGCCTCACAGAGGTACACTACAATTACTACAGTGAGAAGGGTGTATTCTTACGCGGTTACAAAATAGTCCACATTACCCTGACTATATAACATCCCTCCTTCTCAAAATAAAGAAAAAATTGTGTTCTTTATCACTTTCTTTCCAGGTCAACGTAAGTGACTGAACTTGCACACTAATTTATTAACAAAACTATTTTTAAATAGTTCTTATCGATATCACACTGGCGGCAGGATGTTGCTTCTGCGTCTTGCGGATTTAGCTGTGACCGTTAGGCTCTGTGTTGCTGGTACATGTGTAGGTGATGTAGGTTGTTGCGTTTCACTTGACAATTGCTGTGTTGATGTTTCGGTATTAGTGGTTGTGGTCTCTTCACTTGATACCTTGTTGCAGGATTTGCTGGTATTAAAGTTTTCTGCTTCATCACATCTTTGTCACCCAGATGTGAATTCTGTTCCTCCTCATCTGATTGCCAGAGTCTGTCTTGACAATGGATGATCTTGGTGTCTCAGGTTCTCTAATAACCTTTGCTGGGGTCCATGTTTTCAACATCAGCTCTTGAATATGCACATGCTGCCGTTTGAAGGGTTCTGGTGATGTTTGTGCATGTTTGTTCTAATGCTGGCATCCTTCTTCTTGTGTGTCAGCCAGTCTTCTGATTTCCTCCTGGTCTTCTGGAGGCTGTATTTTGCTTGGCAGAATTGTTTTATATCTCTTGCCATTTAGAATTTCTGCCGGGGACTTCATGTCAGCCCTTAAAGGTGTTGCTCATAATGATAGAAAAACCAGGTATGGGTTTTCTTTCTTCACTGGTATTACTGTTTTATTCATACCAGACTTCCACATCTTCGCCCAGTGGTTTGCTTTACCACAGGCTCTACATTCAGAACCGTATGCGGGAGCATTTGATTCAGTCATCGAAGGGGTGTTGTCTGTCGCACTTCCTGCAGGTCTTGGGGGGTTTGCACTTCTCTGATTGTGTTCTTTATAGCATCAACCCTTCCTTCTCTTTGCCATGGGTGGGTCTGCATTGGTGTCCTCATGGCTTTGAAGGCTCTGGCATTGTTTATAGCTTCGGCCAGCTTCAAGCTATCCTTTTGCACTTCGGGATGGGCACATCCCCACATTAGTTGATCAACTAATCTTTCTTCTAAATTCTTAAATCTACATTTTGCAGCAACAAATTTTAGTCTAGTGAGGAAGTTATCAACAATTTCATCAGTCACTTGCATTAAGTCTTGAAATTCATAGCGTTAATTCTATGATTAGACCTGGGTTCAAGGTGAGAAGCAAACATTACAAATATCTGCTTTGGATCATTTTTCTCCACCTCTGTAAGCTCCTAGCTATTAAATAAGTCAAGGCCTCGCTCCCCTGTCCAGCGAAGTATATAAGTGACCTTCTCCTCTGTTGTTGCATTTTTAAAATAGCTTTTGAATGATAAATTGCACTTCTGCTGAAACTTTTTTACTGATTCCATAATGTCTTCAGTCTCCCGTCCATCTCTGAGTGAACTACTGTTGCTCCAGCCTTTTTTTTCAGTAATGTTTTTTCTCTTCTTCCCTTTCATATTTCAGTGACTTACTGAAATGGCTTTATTTTTGTTCTCTTATACTGCTGCCACCATGTTATGTCTCTGGTGTTACTTGGGAGGCTTCTTAAATAACTTAGAGATGCAAGATTCAAATAACAGAAGAGATTTTACTTACTGATGTCTTCCACCATCACAGGAAACTGCTCACAGACACACATGCATATGCCTCACAGTGGTACACTACAGTGAGAAGGGTGTATTCTTATGCAGTTACAAAATAGTTCACATTCTCCTGACTATATAACAGTTGCACTAACCACTATACTGGCCATGTCACCCATTTTCTCTTGTATGCATTCCATGAGTGAAGCCCAAAGGTTTTTTATATGGGTTGCAACTAACCTTGAAACATACAGTCTGCAAAACAGTGAAAGAAATAGAATTTTGTAAATGCCTCAAGGCAGGGCTGGTGAGGGAATGGAAGGAAAATAAAGTTTATATTTGGCTCTGTAGGTTCCTGTAAGTCCTCGGGCTTTCAAAGGCGGAGGACTTAGAATTCCCAAATTATTCAAATTCAGAACTCTGGTTCCACTGTTAACACTTTTCACCCTTGTGGAATCTTCCAACAAACTCCACCAGAAACGGAAGAAATCCATTGCACTTCATCAAGCTAATGCACCCAAACTATCATTGAAGTGTAGCTTTCTCTAGAAGAATAAATCCATCAAGGAAGGGGTCTTAAATTCTTTGGGTTCAGCGTCGCCATGCAATCATCCCATTAATGTGAATGGATTGCCAGGAAAGAGATTCTGAACCAAATCCTGTTTGTGTCCCACTAATCAGAGCACAAGAATAAAGTTATTGTTTATTGTCACATGTACTGAGATACAATGAACTGCTAAATTCACAGAAAATCTCATGGTTAAAAGCAAAGTAACAAAATTAATGATGTCAGTGTTCAGAATGGGTTTCTCACATATAAACATGACAGGCAAATCAGATTCATTCCCAGTGGTTTCTTCCGTTCAAGGAGCTGCTTGGTCCTCAGCAGGTCGATGGGAATCTAACACAAACCCATCAGTCAGGGTCCCGGTAGAATCAGCTTGGCAAAAGTGGATTGTCAATTGCACTCTCGCTCATTCTTCCGACAACCGCCACGAGGCAGTGGTAGGAGTAAGAAATCATCCCCTTCATCTGCTCCTTCAGAGTGGCATGATTAGTGTAGCAGTTAATGCAGTGCTATGACAGCACCAGAAACCTGGGTTCAAATCAGGCGCTGTCTGTAAGGAATTTGCATATTCTCCCCATCCCCTGCGTGGATTTTCTCTGGGTGCACTGGTTTCCTCCCACCTCCCAAATCATTTGGTGTTGGTAGGTGTAATTGGGTGGCATGGGTTTAATTGGCCAAACAGACTTCTACCAAGCTGCATTCTTAAAATTAAAAAAAAACATTAATTAAAATAAATGCATTTCTGATCTTAGCCTCACATCACATTTTTGCATTTTCCCAATATTCCTTCAAAATCCAAAAATCTGTGTATTTCAGCATTCATCGTATGCAGTTATCAGCCTTCTCATCTTTCTGGGTATTAAGGCAGTCAAGAGATATAAATCTAGGGTAGAGCATTTCAAATATTTACTGCCCTTTGAGAGGAGTAATTCCAGCTCTCCTCCATCTTAAAGGAGCAATTCCTTTCTCAGAAACTATGCCTCTTAGTTCTTGCCTTCTCAGTATTGTCCAGTCATTGAAATGACTTGTCCAGTCCCCTCAGGATTTTATTTCAGTAAGATTACCTTTTATTCTACTCTTTATCAACTACAGCTTGGCCTTTGGCACCATTATTCCATCAGTGCTGATCAAGAAGCTACAAACTCTGGGCCTCTGTACCCCACTCTGCAACTGGATCCTTGACTTTCTCATTGGAAGACCACAGTCAGTACAAATTGGAAACAACGTCTTCTCTTCACTGATCATCAACACAGGTGCAACCCAAGGATGCGTGCTTAGCCCACTGCTCTACTCATTATACGCCTGGCGTCTGGCCAGGCACAATTCCAGTGCCATCTACAAGTTTGCCGATGACACCACAGTTGTCACCAGAATCACAAACGGGAATGAGGAAGCGTACAGAAGGGAGATAGATCAGCTTGTTGAATGGTGTAACGACAACAACCTTGCCCTCAACGTCAGCAAAACCAGGAGGAAGTCAGGGGAACATGACCCAATCCTCATCAAGGGCTCAGTAGTGCAGAGGTTCAAGCACTTCAAATTCCTGGGTGTCAAGTGTCAACATCTCCAAGGATCTGTCCTGGAGCCTCCACGTGGATACAATCACAATGGCTGTACTTTGTGATGTGTCTGAGGCAGTTTGGTATGTCATTGAAGACTCTTTAAACTTCTACAGGTGTACAGTGGAGAGCATTCTGGCTGGTTGCATCACTGCCTGGTATGGAGACGCCAGCTCTCAGGACAAGAATAAATTCCAGAGGGATGTTAACTAAAACACTAGACCACTCCATCCAGGACATCTACACAAATTGGTGTCTTAAAAAAACAGCCTCTATCCTCAAAGATCTCCACCTCCCAGGCCATGCCCTCTTCAGTCTGCTACCATCAGGGAAAAGGTACAGGAGCCTAAAGACGATCACTCCGCGGCACAAGGGCAGCTTCTTCCCCGCTGCCATCAGATTCCTGAATAATCAATGAAACAAAGGCACTGCCTTATTTTCATGCATTATTATTTTATTTTTTATAGTAATGTCATAAGATGGTTATAATTTGAATGTTTACACTTTGATGCTGCCATAAAACACCAAATTTCATGACTTGTTCATGATAATAAATCTTGATTCTGATTTTGCACTCCTGTACTACATTGTGATGCATCCATCAAGTACGCTTTGCATAGGGCACCCGTAGAAGTTGTTGTGGGACAAGGGGGAAAATGCCAAACTTTCTCAATCTTTAGAAAGTAGAGGGAGTTTCTATTCTTTGTTGACCAATGCCACGGTTTGCTTTCCCCATGTCAGGTCATTAGAGATTTTATTCCCAAGAACTTGTTCTGAAGAACTCTTTTGACTTCAAGAACATTGATATGTACAGGGGTCCAGTTGTGCCCTTGTCCCTGAAGTCAAGGATCATCTCCTTTGTCTATTGACATTCAGATAGAGGTTGCTACCTTGGCACCAGACCACTAAACTTTCAATCTTCGATGAGTGTAGACCTCATCTGTTCATTTCTTTCTTGTACAACAATCATTCCTGGAATCAACTTCATGATCTGTATCTTGACCATTTGTGATACATGTTAGGTTGAATAGGATGACAAAAACTGTACACAGCATTCAGGTGTGATCTCATTGATGATCTGAACAGCTCCAGCAAGACTTCTCTACATTATTCTCCACCCATTTTAAAATAACCACCAATATTCCATTTGGCTACATAGTTATCTGCATGCTTATTTCCTGGACGTCATGTGCAAGATTCCTCTCTATGGATGTTTTCTGTTCTCCCACTTCATTTAAACAATAGTTTACTACGTAGTTTGATTATTCTCTCCCTGCTATTGTTTTGCCTACTTATTTAACCTCTCTATGAACTTACACAAACACTTCTGTGTCCCGCTCACGATTCTCTTCCTCACTAACTCCTAACATGCCATCAGATTCAGATTTCAAATTTATTGTCAGATTACATATTTTACATCACATACAACCCTGAGATTCTTCCTTTCTTCAGGCCAGGAAGAATCACCACCAATTGTTAGTGCAAAAAAAAAACTGTACTCAGTGTAAACATGTAAACAAACAACTGTAAGCAAACTGCAATACAGAGAACAAAAAAAAAAATCAATAAATTGCACAAGTAAGAGTTCTTAAATTAGTCTCTGATTAAGTTTGTCATTGGGAACTAAAAATCAGGGAATTCGTAGATCCAGACAGTTGGGAAATGTCAGTATTGGGGAGAAATATTGTTCAGAATTATGTCATGATAGTATAACAAATACAATAAATATTAGATTGTAGTGGCTGCTACACACAGAAAACACCACTAGACTCGGTGGGATTTCCAGTAGAACTGTTTATTTGAATTTCACGTGCACCCCTTTAAGGCCAACGAGAGTTCCACCCTGCACAGCGGTGATGTTATCACATGGCCCGGGGCACGAGCAGTGGCCTAAGCCATGAGGCAGTGAGCAAGCCCTGATGGTGCCACCTTCTACAGCTGCTCCTCCAATGCTGCGGTACAAATGGGGCCGGTTCGCTCACAGAGATCTGCGCTGCCACACAACCTCCCCCACTCCAGAACCGGCTTGGACAGTCAGCCCCTCCGTTTGGGTTGTGCCATCTGCACGGGCTGGCTCAAATCCACGTGTGCCGGCTTTAGCCAGTCAACTGTGAAAAGTTCCTCCCTGGCCCCAATGTCAAGAGCAAATGCTTTTCTCGATCACTGGAGGACTTTGTACGGGCACTCATACGGATGCTGTAGGGGGGCCAGGTGCAGGCCTTGCCGGACAAACATCATGAATTCTGTCGAGTCCAGCTCTTTGGGGATGTTCGCTGGGCGCTTGCCGTGGTGGGTTGGAGGAGGGGGTGTTAACGAGGCGAGCTTACTGCAGAAGTCTGCGAGTAGCTTCGGGGTCTCACATCGTGGCTCGGCGTCTGCTCCAAGAAACTCCCCTGGTAGTGACAGCGGTGCACTGTAGATGAGCTCTGCGGACAAGACTTGGAGGTCTTCCTTTGGAACCGTTCGAATGCCAAGCAGGATCAGGCCTCGTGATCTCGTGCGGGTCTCAAGTGTGGTCGGGGGCGGTATGCTCAACTCTGCTCTGGTGTTTACTAGGAAACGCCAGCTGCTGATCTTGTCCACCACGTGTAGGAGGCTGTTCGTGTGGCCAGCCATCACAGCCATCAGCGACAGCTGGCCCGGTTGTTTCCCTGGTGTGAGCAGGGTTGGTGGCATTTGTGGGCTTGTGCTCCCCAGCGTTGTGATAGAAGCACCAGGTTGACTGGTGCTCTTCTGTCTTCTGTCTTTTTCACGCACAGCCCTTTAAGGTCAACGTGGCCCAGGGAGTGAGCAAGTCCTGACGGCGCCATCTTCTGCAGCTGCCCCGCCAGTGCGGCGGTACAAAGGGGGCCGGTTCGCTCACAGAGATGTGCGCCGCCACAAAATATAGATTGGTGCAGTATAACTTTTTACATCAACTATATCTTACCCCACAAAAAATAAATAGAATGAAGTCAGATCTATCAGATCAATGTTTTAGATGTAGTCAAGAGATAGGTACTTTTTTGTATTCCACATGGTCATGTCCAAAATTTAGACCATTTTAGATAGAATTAGGAACATTTTTGAAACAAGTCACGGGAGTTAAATTTCCACAAGATCCAATGTTCTTTCTACTGGGTAATATTTCAGCGGTAAGAGCAACATTGAAATTGAATTTTTATCAAAAGGAATTTATGAAAATTGCATTAGTAGTTGCAAGAAAGATTCACATTTAGGTTTGGAAAGATAGCATGTGGAAATACATCATTGTATACCTCTTGAGAAGATTACATATAATTTAAGGAATAAATGTGATATATTTTTTGAAAATTTGGCACCCATATTTACATATTGTAGGTATAAATTTATAAAGGGTTTTCCCTAAACCTTGTAAAACCTCATTAACTCCTTGAAATAAACAAAATAAATAATTGAAAAGGCTAAAATTCAGTGAATGGTGGTGACGCTTTGGTTACAAGGTATCTTTCTTTCTTTCTTCTTGTCTTCTTTATAACTATTTTTTCTTTCATTCTTTTTCTTTTTTCCTTCTTTTCTGCTTTTCATGAGTTATTATTGGAGAGAGCGGGTTGATGAGATTTTTGGGGATATATAATACATCACATATAATGAATTTGATATGGTTATATGACTATTATATCTTGAATCTTGATATTAATACATGGATGGAAACTTAAATAAAAATTCCAAAAAAAATTGTCATTGAGGAGACTGATGGTGGAGGGGTAGCATCTGTTCCTGAACCTGGTAGTGAGAGTCTTGTGGCACCTATACCTCTTTCCTGATGGCAGCAGCGAGAACAGGGCCTGTGCTGAGTGGTGAGGGTCTTTGATGATTGCTGCTGCTCTCCAACAGTGGCATTCCTTGTTGATGTTCTCGGCTGGGGAGGGTTTGCCTGTGATGTCCTAGGCTGTGTCCACTACCTTTTGGAGGGCTTTACGCTCAGACCATGATGCAGCTGCTCAGTACACTTTCCACCACACCTCTGTAGAAATTTGCCTGGGTTTCTGATGTCATACCAAACCTCCGCACACTCCTGAGGAAGAAACAACAACTTTATTCAAAACTCCAGGTCCAAGTCAATAAAGCAGACTGTAAAATGTTGAAGAATTGGTGATGATTTGTGATCACCTTGCTGTTACAGCTTATCAACTGGAAAACCATCTACTTTTTTGCAATTCTGTTCTCTTAGTTATCCAGTCTTCGATCCATGTTAATATATCACAGCTAATACTCTTATTTTGTGTGTATAATCCAAATTTCATTGAGGACATGGACAAGTTATTCACTATCCCCTCCATTTCTGCAATGGAGGTAAGGGGCTTACTTAAGTTGTCTGAGGAATTCTGTCCATTACATTAAACCCATTGGCAGTTATACCCTGTTGTGGGAAATGTTGGATTCTATATTGGGCCTTTCCAGGACTTTGTGTAATTCAAAGACCAAAGCTAACTGAGCACTTTGGGCTTATTGAAAAGGAAATGCCTGAAACAATTCTACATAATCCTTCTGCCTCTACCAATTGAATTTTCAGGTGAAACAGTTTTATACCTCACACTTCATAGGGTAGGTGTAGAATGCCTGTCTTGATCACTAATTCTTAGAATTTGAAATTTAAAATAAGAAAATCTTACTTTGATATAACATTTCATTATGGGAAACATAGGAGGGAATTTGTGCCGTGTTATCACTCACAAATGGAAATATTAATAAAAAACAGATTTTCTTTTTGTTCCAGAGATGTTGATTGAGGAATAATCCTGCCGGCTGCCCTTTCTTGAGAGGACACGCAGGACTCAGTTGGACATTTGATCCAACAGCTGACACCTCCAGCAGCACAAAGCACAACAGTTATTCCAACGACTGTACTTTCCTAAACTTCTGCATTCAGTTCTTGAGACTTGTACGAATATAGTTCTGACTCAGAGATGACCATTGAGCCAGTGATCTCTTCAGCAGGTGGCTGACACACTCAGTCACAGTTGTGGCAGAGAATTTTGGATCCCACGTTTCCGACTTGTTAGATGATTCTCAGGAACAAAGAGTATTTATTGTTTCAGTTGTATTTTTGTTCAGCTTTTGTAATTTTCAAAGGGAGCAGTGCCAGTGCAGGACAGTGGGAAATCTTTCATTCTTCATAGTCACACATGGTGCCATCGACCCATGGTAAAAGTTGTGAAATTGAACCTCCTTGTACACTGCTTCAAAAATGTGTCTTTCTCTGAGCTCACATCAGTGTGAATAATCCTAATTTTCATCCTGAGTTTAAAAAAAACTAATTTGTGCCAAATTGTTTGTAGTTTTGTTTCAGCCGTAACAATTGGCACCAGCTGACACTGTTTAAACTTAACCTTGCCAGTTAACAGAGAGAGGAGATATTCATTCCCAGCCATCTGTTACTCACTTGCAGAGATCTGCTATTCAGTGCACCTCTTAGGGATGAGAATGAGACTTCATTGTCATTAACCTACATACAGGTGCACTGCAATTCCTTCTTTCTGCCGCCACACAGGTATGTAAAGACGTCCCACTAACAATGAAATTATCTAATATGCTATGAGACAGAAAAATAGATGATCTAAAAAGAGATAAATCAATATTCAGAGTGGTAGTTGGTACAAAGAAAAAGTGGTTTCAAAAATTGCAGACAGATTTTTGGTGGTCCCAGAGAAATTTATGTTTTGCAAAGATTCAAGAACCTGATAGCTAGTTGAAAAATAATTGTCCCTGAACCGAGAGGAGCTTGGTCAGGTTTCCAGCTCCTCTATCTTCTGCCTGAGGATAATAGTGCGATGTGATTGTGACCAGGGTAATGGGGAATCTTTATGATGTTGGTTGATGCCTTGAGGCGGTGTCTCATGTAGATGTTTTCAAAGGGCAAGAGGTCAGTGCCTGTGATGGTTTTGGGTGGGTTTTCTACTTTCTGAAGCCTTCTGCATTCCTGGACACTTGACGTTCCCAATCAGGTCATGATGCAACCAATCAGCGTACATCCCATAGGACATCCATAGAAGTTCAATTGCATATTTGATGACATGCCAAATCTCCTCTGAATTCTTAAGTATGACATTCACCCAGGGAAGTGTTAATCTTTAGGCCATGTTGAGCCTCCACCTTGAGACCGGCTACGGAGTAGATTGAAAAATGGGAACTTACTTTTCAGACAGCAGCCCTAAAAGGTTGCTCCAGCATCCCATTCATATCCAGAGGTGCCTCGTAACGCCCTCCAGATCCAATGGAGTTGGGGTGACTGGTGCCGTAGCGCCTCCCATCATCAACACGTGGCAGAGCAATCTTCGTCTTACCTACCCATAATCTTCCAGGCGACTAAAACTGCTCTATGGTTCCCAGAACAGTTCCAGTTGCGTGGAGGATTATGGGTAGGGAAGACGGCCATTGCTCTGCCACGTTTTGAGCCACAGAGAACAGCCCCGAAGGCTGAAGCGGCGTGATGTGGCTGTCTCAGCCCACACTGGCTGCCCCCTGATGGCCCCCCCCCCACTGCCCTGCCAGCCCCCCCTCCCCCGCTGACAGTTCCCACTACCCCACCAGTTCCCACTGTCCCTCACTTGTAGGGAGAGAGGTGAATAGGGAGATGGGTCACGGGCTGACGGCATCATCAACTCACCCTTAAACAGCCGCTTAGCATGGCTGTACATTCAGATTGATCGGCGGAGGGCTACACTGTAGAGATTATCCCTCTTGGAGAGGGGTTGGAATATGCAGCTCGGAAACTGCCTCCGCACAGTCAGAAAGGTAGGTAATTATGCATTTTGGCAGAGTTTCTTCACCTTTACATCTCAACTTTTGGGCTATCTGAAATGACCTTGTTTGTATGTATTTCTGCAGATGGCTCATTTTGGGGGAAATGCTATACCATATTTTTACACAAATAATGCATGCATTATATGTGTATTTTACAAACCAGACGCCACCCTCCCCCCCCCCCCCTCCATGTTATATGCTTGTGCGTGCTATATGAGGATTGTTTACATGTTGAGAGAATCCACACAATTTACAGTGGGCATGGGAAAAACGTACCAGCAATTTATAGCAAGCATGTGAATGTAATAGCCTGCATGATGATGTAATAGCAGCAATGAAAGAATGGGCACAAGACATGGGAAATTTTGATCTTGGGAATATTTCTTTTGTACTGAATGCCATCGTATTCATATAGACAGGACATTCTGCCTAGGGCACTGCACCTTATCAATATTAATTGCACAGACCTGACCCCTGAGGGAGGAGATTAACATATCATCCTCTGAGACAACATTAGAACTAAAAATCCTGCTTAACTCAGAGCCTGTCTTCAGATCTATTTAATTGATTCCTCTTCAAAGCTTGTTAATGTGTTGCAGGAGGATATAATCTATATAATGATCGATTGACACCTCTGGGGTAAATTTATTGTGTTTTAATTGCGGGAGATTAACTGTGGCAGATACTGGGTATGTGTTTTGTCTGGAGTCCCATTTAAATGCAAATTGCTTTTGTCAGTGGGAATTTAGAATACTAGACCCACACAGAAAATATGTGTGATATGAAAATAATTTTACACAATTTATGATTTTCTGTGTGTTATATGTGTGTGCACGTTATATGAGTGAAAATATG
This sequence comes from Narcine bancroftii, assembly GCF_036971445.1. NCBI lineage: Eukaryota > Metazoa > Chordata > Chondrichthyes > Torpediniformes > Narcinidae > Narcine > Narcine bancroftii. The sequence goes on along the minus strand of NC_091472.1, from coordinate 85,316,259 downwards.
ATATACCATGTTACTCTCTTCAACAGAAATTATATTGTATGTTCTGACTCCCAGAGAATATGTACAGCTTGCATTCTAAAACTTGTTATCTTGAACATGACTCATTTCCAGGGTAGTGAAATACTTTTGAATTTTGGTTAGTTTTATTTTTATTTGAGGTAACTTTAAGCAGAGGTGTTGAAAGGATGGGATTCAAACAATTTTCTTGTTTGAAGGAGCAAATCTAATCCAAACACCATACACATCAAGCATACTGACAGATCAGGCATACTGTCTTTGACATTTTTCAAAGCATGCTTTTGATATAGCAAACTGTAGCCAAAGTAACCTGAAATAAATACACTTGCGTGCTTTGCTCCTGTTACATGATGAGAATAATGGGTGAAAGGACATTGATCAGCTGTATTGCTGGATTCCCATAAATAAATATGGGCTATGGAAAGTTGTGTATTTTTTTAAATGTTCAGAGATAAATAAGTATGAAAAATAAAAGTTGAACTAAACCTCCAGGTGTGGTGTGCTTTAAACTACTGAAATCAACTTCAGAGCAATCTCTTCAAATGATAACCTCAATACAAGACTGCTGGGTTCAAATGAAAAATATAAAGGATACTAGAGATATGGAAAAGTTATAGTGACAAAATATAACTTTTTAAAGCTTCAAACAGTTATCTGTTACATAAGTCATCTAAAACCATGGCTGGAATGTGTTTAAGATATTTCACACTGGGTAATATGTGACTGAGGGTATTCTTAAAAGTCAGTGTCCTCGGGTGATATTTAACTTAATTTTGGTTCTTTTTTCAAATTCCAATGTACCGTCAGTTCAAATGAATGGTGTTCATTGAAAACTATTTCACATTTTAACACCTTGCACACAAAAAGAACCTTCAGGATATTCAACAGAGGAGAACAAGCAATGATCTGGTCAGTAACACAGTATCAGGTCCAAAGTAACACAAATTGGGCTGTAGCCCAACTGATTTAATGGATACACAGCTGTCTCAGTGCTTTCTGCAACTTTCCTAACCAACTCTTTGTAACTTAATTGTGGTTTTCATTAAAGAAGAATATCCACATGCTGCTCTTCTAAATGTTCAGATAATTTACCAAACTAATCAGCAGATCAAGAATGAAACCTGCCTTGCACATTTGGGGGAAAAAAATGTGTTTTTCCTTCTCTGTCCATCTGCTGCTTTAAACTCACTGTGATTCCATTTAAACTGAAGAGCTGGGGAATGTGTGGGCATGTGATGCTTCTCAGCTCCCACCTTCAACAGTAATTCAATCCTTGATGGAGAGAGTGATGGTGTCTGATCCAAATCTCCTGCATACAGTGCATCACTGAATAACAGTAGCAGCATTCAGAATAGGAGCTAAGGCAGGGCTTATTGTTTTATGTTAACATTAGATCACACAATGGAAAGTTCATTGCCAACTGAGGCAAATAGAAGCCTTCAGAGACGTTTCTAGCCTCTCCTGGCTAACATGCCCAGCACTGAGACAATGGAGTTACATCCAGTTGGCGATAATAGGTAGAGTCTAGACTTCTGGAACAAGCTCTCTGTTCTATGCTCTGCCTTTGGAAGAGCTCACTAGGCAGACAGAGGAACATTCATGCTCAAAGCCGCTTTGGAAAACTGAAACATCTCAATTGATTTCTTCAGGGAATAATATCTGGTTTGGGAGAAGGAGTTTAGAAGGGAGTTGGAGCATTTGGAATGCTATGGATTTGAGTTCTTCACACATGATTCAGATAAGTGCAAGGTGGATCCTGGGGAGTGTAATAGGGAAAAGAGACTGGTGGGGGGGGGGGGGCGGGGAATGGGTATAGATACATGATGATGAAGGTGAACTAGGTGGTGAAGATGTTTGCCTTCATTGCCTGGGTATTGGACACAGGAGCAAGGAGTAGCTACAATCGCATCCATGTTTGGTGTATTGGTGTATTGTGAGCAGTTTTGGTCACCAAGAAAAGATATTGATAAGATAGAAGGTGCAGAAAAGATTCACAAGAATATTGCCAGGACTTGTAGGCTTGAATTATAAGGTGAGACAGGATAGAACTTTTCTCCTGGGAGTGGAGAATGCTGAGGGAAGCATAAAAGTGGTTTATAAAATCATGATGGGTATAGACAAAGTACCATATTCCTTATCCCCAGAGTTTGTGACTCTAAGTTGAGAAGGCTTAGGTTGAAGATGAGTGAGAAAAGTTTCAAAAGGGGTTTAAGTGGTACATTCTTCACACAGAGGGTATATGGAACAAGTTACCTGTGTCTGAAAAGTGTTTAGATAAGGATAGGAAAAAATTTAGAGGGAAATGGGCCAAATTCATGAAAATACTCCTAACTTAGTCAACACTGTCAAGATGGCCTGGAAGTCCTGTTTCTATACTGTAGAACCCTGTGACTCCATGACTCAGAGGAGCACAAAGAAGTTCCATTGAACTTGGAAGGAAGAGACCCACCCCCACCCCCCCTCTCAAATTACTCACTTGTATCATCAGGCATTCCTTGCCCACCTGTGGACATCTGTGGTGCCCACATTAGTCTCATTCCCCACCTCAAAACCACAACACTTGAGTGGAATCAAGTCACCCTTCAGCTCAATGGGCTGCCTGACAAGAAGATGCAATGGAGGTGGTAAATGGTGAAGAAATATGGTAAACAAGATGGGAGGAAGTACATGTAGAACATAAGAATTGATGTGGATGAATTGGACTGAGTGATTTTCTGTGGTGAACACTGTGTAACTTTATGAAAAATAGTCTCCACTCCCAAAAGATGCACTTTCTTCATTGACAAAGGGCTTCTGGTATTTCAACCTTTTGATCAAAGTCAGGATTTAGTTTGCATGCTGTGTTATCCAAGAAAAATCATTTTTCTTTAGTATTTGGATCAAGGCAACGCAACAAAGATCCACAGGCAGAACAACAAACCTTCAGTTTCCCAGCACCCATTGTTGGTAGAATACACATGGCATTGATTTCCTACCTGTCTGCCATGCAATGTAATAATTCAGAAATAGAGCCATCATGCTCATTTAATGAACCTGGGAGACTAAGTAAAGATTTTACTATATTTTAAGGTTATTCATTAAAAAAAGACCTTGCACCTTGTATTGGTGAGGTGTATTTAGTTAATCTTTATTGTGAACTTTTAAATAAAAGAAAGTGGATTCTGTTATGCCATTTTATCACTACACAGGCATATATTGTAGTCAAGGTAATTGAAGACTTCTACACTATTTATGACTTTAAGGTGCATTTTTATAATTGCTACCTGAAGGAACATGGCCAATACTGACATGAAGTTTCCAATCTCCATCTATTTGTTGGCTGAGTTGACCTCATCCAGACAAATATGATCACCTTGGAGAAATTTTCTAGCTTTTGAGTACCATGTAACATCTGTCTTTGGAGACTGTAAAGGCAGTCTTCTCATATCTTTTCTCAATAAGTAACCAGAAGACTGTCTGCTCCACCCCCATATCCAAGTCAAAATAGTCCGTAACAAGTCATGAGAATTATAAGAATCAGTAGATCTATACTTGTTAAAGAATGGAGAAACAGAATAACCATTAAAACAAATGTGTGTTGCACTCACCCCCAGCACCTGCATATTTTCTTTTTTTAAAATCATTAAAACAAATGAATTAATATACCTGTACATTGTTGTTAATCTCATTTGGGCTCCCACTTGCATGTGAAGACCTTGCTCCTTATGCACTCTTTCCCATTAATCTGAACAGCTGGCCATTGTCTTAAGGGATTTACAGTTGGTGGCTCTTCTACAATTTATATTGTTTAAACCCAATGATCAGAATTTCTCCCCCTTAGCATTCCTTACTCCACAAAGTGCGATTCGTGTAGTCATGGGGCACCTCTGCTAAGGAACTTAATCATGAAATAAACAGCCATGCTCAGCATTGGAATTCTCCAGTACAGACATGTAAGGCCGTATCTGTTGTGCTGTATTGGCCCAATGAAATCTATCTTGTGCATTTTCAGGTGAGAGATGTCATTTTGGGACCTCACCACAGTGAACGTTAACGAATCCCAGACTGGCATATGTGCACATTTGAGTTTTTTGTGGTGTGTGTGTTTCACTTGTGACTGTGTGAACCTTTAACTTTGTACAAAACTTAATTAAATTTTATGAGGTGACTAGTTTTAGGGTAGTTTGTCCGGAACAATGGGTAATTTTGTGCGAACTGAAAACTGAATGGCCTTGGAGATTAAGCCGTCATCTGCTAACCTATTTGGTTAAGTTTCCCCCTTTACCCCTTGCCCACCATCCACCCCCACTTTTTACCATCACCAATACCTCCTGTCCCACCACTAATTGTATTGAGTTAAATTATAGGTGTGTTTTATGAGTTGAGAATGTAACAATCCACCCTTTCTCTTACACTGAGTCAAGCGAAAGCCTACCGGGGACAATCATTACCTAAGTTGATGGAAGGAGAAGGAAATGAAAAGAATGGACTCAGTAGAATTTCTGGTGTATTTTTGTTGAGTGACAACATTGTCTGACTGGTTAAATGTATCCTAGATTGTATACCTTAAATGGATGGGGGGGGGGGTGGGGAGGGTGGGTTGGGAGGAGGGGGGGTGGGGAAATGGCACTGTATATGTGTGAAAAGGAAAAAGTGTGTACCATGTGATTTATAAAAATAAAAAATAAAAAATTTAAAAAAGAAATGATGATTGTGCCAATGGAGGACCAAGAAAAACTTTTAATGGGAATTGCTGAACCGCTGGTGAAATTCTGCTGCTGCCACTCCTCGTGTTCTGTGCAGTTATTGAGGGAGTACAGTCTCCTTGTGAACACAAGACTACCCAGAATGAAGGGGAAATTGTGCTGAAAAAGAGTTGTTTTTTCCCTGCAGATCTGATCACACCATTAATTTCTATAGTGGATTTTCCCTTCTTTATTTTAATGTATCAGCAAAATACTTGAAGAATAGAGAAATGGGGGTAGGGAGGGGGATTGCAATAAATTTATTTCAGTGGAGGAGAGCATGGTGAGAGTATGTGAATGTTATTTGTATTTCCATACTTGCATCATTTTTTTCATTTGTCTTATCTCAAAGATACTGATCAAATAAATTAATTAATGATCATGGGCCCCAGTAGGAAAAAGGTTGTTTCGTCCATTGTGCTGGTACTCTCTTAGCCCTGCATACCCACAATTTTGGGTATCCCTTTGAGCTTTTCATCCTCCAGTACCTGTGCAAATTCCTTTTGAAACTTCTTTGAAATCTTTTCAGATGGGGCATTCCCAAATCTGACAACTTGTCAATTGAAGATTAAAATCTCTTTATTTCCTCCCCAGATCCTTTGGCATGGTTTTAGTTACATCTTACTAATTCTGGAGTTGATAGAATAAACAAAAGAACATTGCAATTAAGAACACTGTCCAGAGGAATATGAAGTTGAGATATAGCTCTAAATATTTCAGATGAACAGTTCACCCTGGACCTCGTGCTAAGTTGCATTATATAGTATCGAGATTAACTGTCAGTTGGTCCAACATTTCACGTGAGCTTACTATGCTATAACTAACTCCAGCATCATAACCTTCAACTTATTCCTCAGGTAACTAAAATTGTGTTGATTTAGTTTGATCTGTTGGTATGGCTGTGGCTCCACATTCTAACCACTTACTGATAAAAGATGAATCTCCTATTTTTTTCCCGTTCCGTCCTATTCTGGTGTCACCAGCAAGAAGTATTCAGAAATAGAGTTAGATTAGGCATTCATTCTAAAAGAAAATCTAATGACATAAGCTTGAAAAGACCTTGCTGATCAAATACTTTGGAATGAGTTTCGTGACAAGTTGAGGTTGTAGCATCTAATGAATGAGCACAAGAGCTCGAGTATCCAAGCCCCTTCTATGATCTTCAGCAGTGCAGTTGCTGAGAGCTTTGGAGAATGCTCCACCGCAGCAAATAGAAACTCCGTGTGTCTTTCAATTCTGCTCTCTATTTTAAAATCTTTAAATACGATAGAATCTCTTGGAATTGTGTGTTTCATTTTATATTGCTTTTCAAAGGCTGGCAGGAAGAATGTTCAGACTCCTTTGATCTCTCCAATTTTCAAGATTTTGCTTTAGACATGGTTGGAACATTTTAGTGAATAGCGCAAATTTAAAGTACCTGTGGGAGTTATCTTGGTTAAAAGACCTTGCTTGAGCTATAGTTTAGAGAGAAGTCTAAAGCAGCAAGGGACTCTGAAAGAGTTCCCGAATTTACAGGCAGATCCTTGGCCCCAAAATCGTAAGAGGAATGTTTCCTGTTTCCAAGTGAATCCAGCTTCATCAACAGCTTTGTGGAAGTGGACATGGATAGATTTGCATTGTCTTAAGGACAGGAATATGTATAGAGCTCAGAAATGTACTAAAATATACCTTAAGTAACTCAGAGTATAATTGTACTATATCAGAAGAGGAGCTCATTCTATATTTGCACAAATGTTCCTTTGGTCAAAAGATATGTGGCTGAGGAAATGTGCATTCTCAACACATCCACCCTCCATTTTCCATTACAATTCTCCATTTCTTATTGTTTGTCTCAGTTTCAACCCCCACCTACCCACCCATTGGCCTCTCCCTCAGCCTGTTTACATCAGTGGTAATATTGTACATGGCTTGCAAATATATACCTTCCCTGGGGTTAAAGAGCCTACCTCTGGAGAAGGAGGACATGTGCCTGGTGAGGAGGTCTGTGTGTTAATCTGTGTCCTGCCTGTACTTTGATACTACCCTCCTATCATTTTTTTTTAACAGGCAAACATTGATAGACATAGGTTCCTGACCAGGGAATCACCTATTGTAATTCTACCATGTGTTGCCATACATATTTTCCTCCATGTAGAAAGTTGATGGATATCCAATTCTCTAAAAACCAATGACTCTTCACTAACAGGTTTCTTTCTAATTTTATACTTCAGTAAAAACAAACCACTCATTTTGAAACACCAAATAGTATCTATGATCTTGAGATGCAGAAGCTCCTACTGATTTTGTACTGATTGCAAACCAAAAATATCCCATTTATTACATAATTTTTAAGCATAATTGTGGTTTTACTTGAATAAGAGGACTGGGATTGTATTAATCTATTCAAAACTGCTGTGAAGGGAAACATGCATACGCAGGGAGGGCGGGTAAGGAATGTAGCACATCATTATTTGTCTTGAGCAGATGGATATCCCAGCAGCTGTTCAGTGGGAACAGATCCATGAAGGATGCCAAAAGTTCTGTTGCCTTCCTCCAGTCGGTTCACAGGCTAATCTGAGAGTGGAGTTGTGAAGTTTGACTCCAGGCAGGTAGGGAAAGCAGTCAATACACTTTAACAAGGAATGGAGATCAGGCACATCACTCAGCACTGAGCTGTCCTGGGGAAAGGCCATATTCAAAACATTTATGTATGTTTGCCCTCTTAAGAGGAACTTATTGTCCTACTTCATCATTCAAATTTTCACTCAATGCGAATCTATGTTCTTATTAATGATTTTTCCCTTGGGAATAAACATTACAATTTCCCAGACCAGATGTAGCACACACACACACACACACACACACACACACACACACACACACACACACACACACACACACACACACACACACACACACACACACACACACACACACACACACACACACTTTAAGAATAAAGTTTACTTTATCATGATCAAATTGTGTGCTTAATACAGTCCACAAATAAGAAGATGTCTCATGGAGTCAGCACATTAGGGCAACTGTGAAGAAGACATAGCAACATGTCTATTTTCTGAGAAGATGTGGCATGACATTGGGAAAATCTATTGTCGTATTGTGGAAAGTGTACTGACTGGTTGAATCACAGTCTGGTTTGGTAAATCTAGAGCCCAAGATAGCTGAAGAAAGTGGCAAACCTAACCAAGTCCATCATGAGGACCAACCTCCCATCCATTGAAGATGTCTATCAAGACACTGCCTCAAGAAGGCAGCCATAATCCTGTAACAATCTCACCACTACCTTCAGGCAGAAGGCACAAAAGCCTACATCCAGTTCCTCTAAGTTCAAGAACAGTTTTTATCCAACAGTTATCAGGCTCTAGAACCTCTTCTTACTGCCCTAACCCTAAATATTAACTAGACCTAGACCCTGTCATTTTAAACATCAATTTTTGTTCTTGCGCAAAGGGCAACTGTGAATATTTACCTATCTGTCCTTTATCATTTACTATTTTTTTTAATGTCTTGGCATACTGTATTAATTTAATGTAAACCATTGTATCTGGTGTATCATAAGTACCCGTTTAGCTGCAAGAAAGTAAGAATTTTGTTGCAACTCTACATTGTACTTCTGTATATATCAATAAATGCTCATTACGTGCTCTTCCCCTCACACACTAATAACTTATTGTTCCTCTCAGTGAGATTGCCAGTCCGTCCTAGATTTATGCAATTGACCTATAACCATGATGAACTAGTTTGAGATAGCTGGTTTTGATCATAATCTAGCCGGCCTCTCTCCTATCATTCTGGTCCAGGTTTCACACTGAGGCCCCAACATTAAGAAAGAGCAAGGAAGGTACAGGGGAGCCTGGAATTGGTTTTTTAAAAAAAAGCACATCAAGACCGAACCCTGGAAGTTCCACTGACCATAACAGAAGAGTTTAATTAGAATATTGTTTCTGGCAGCAGGCCAATTGATAGCTTAAAAGTTCAAAGGTCAACATTCAGATTTATTGTCAAAGTACATACAACCCTGAGATTCTTTTTCCTGAGGGCCAGGCAGAATTTCTACTTATTGTTAGTGCAAAATCTGTACTCAAGAAAAGATATGTATATAGAGAGAACAAAGAAAGAAATGTAAACAAACTGTGTGCGATACAGAAGAATAAAGGTAAAGATTCCATTATTGTCATGTAATATTACATATAGAATGAAACATACATGAAATTATTTAATTTTTTTCTACCAAAAGGCAGACAGAGAGTCGCCACTTTGTCCAGCGCCCCTCACAGAATCCTGCAACATCTGGTGTTCATAGGCGGTCTCGTCTCCAAATATTGACCAGGCCTGAGCCTGCTTAGCTTCCGAGATCAGACAATCTCAGGCACATTTTGGCTATCAGGCTTCTATTGCTGAATAAATATTCAGTAATAAATGATGTGCAAAATTAGAGTCCTTTAATGAGGCTTAGAATTTGTTGTTTACGAGTCTGATGGGATAGTGACTGTTCCTGAACCTGGTGGGATGAGTCTTGTAGCCACTATACCTCTTTCCTGAAGATGGCAGCAAGAACAGAGCATGTCCTGGGTGGTGTGGATCCTTCATGATTGCTGCTCCTCTCTGACAGCAGCGTTCCATGTGGATGTTCTCAATAGTGAGGAAAGGTTTGTTCCATGTGGATGTTCTCGATAGTGAGGAAAGGTTTGCCTGTGATGTACTGGGCTGTGTCCACTACCTTTCTGCTCAGATATTTTGCTGCCCCCGTACCAGGCCATGATGCAACCAGTCAGCACATTTTCCACTGCACATCTATCGAAATTTGCCAGGGTTTTTGCTGTTTGCTCCGCAAACTCCTGAGAAAGTAGAGTCACCGATATGCTTTCTTCACGATGTTGGATCCAGGAAAGATCCCTTGAGGTAGTGATCCCCTCCCCCAGGAATTTAAATTTGCTCACCCTCTAATTCCCCCAATGATCACTGGATCATAGAATTCTGTTTTTTTTTCCTTCCTGAAGTCCACAATCAGCTCCTTGTTTTTGGTGACATTGAGTGCAAGGTTGTTGTTGGTGCACCATTCACCAATTTTCATTCTCCCTCCTGTAAGCTGACTTTTTTATTCAACCCACTATTGTGGTATTGTCAGCGAATTTGTAGATTGTGTTGTACGGAGTCACACAGTCATAGGAGTAAAGTGAGGGGTCTAGGAATGCAGCCCTGTGGTGCTCCAGTACTGATGGAGATTGTGGAGAAGATGTTCTTACCAATCTTTGATTGTGATCTGGAGCAGACAAAATCCAGTATCCAATTACGCAGTGGGGTGTTAACTCCCAGATCTTGGAGTTGACAACCCTAGACTTATGGGTTAGTGAGGAAACTCATGGCAGGAAAGCTAGAGCTCAGAATTCACACTGAGCAATTCCTGTTTCCATTTCTTACTGTGGTGTGCTGTTAGCCAGAATCAGACACATACAAGGTAAAGACTGTATAACAGGCTTTAATCCACAAAGACTTCCACAGAGCCAGGCTGGCTGTGGCTGAAGCAACTCTGAGTGAGGCCTCGGGAGGCCGGCGCAGGCTTATATCCCGGAGGGTGATTGACACCTGACCAGGTGGGACTTGATCCATTCAGGCTGACTGATTGACAGCCGGCCAGGTGTTGTCCTGTCCCCTTACACTTCTGCAGGTACAGAGGATGCCACCTGCAGTAGTCCAGCCGTACACTCCTGCAGGTACAGAGGTTGCCCCCTGCAGTAGGCCGGCGGTATACTCCTGCAGGTACAGAGGTTGCCCCCTGCAGTAGGCCGGCGGTGTACCACCACACTTACTTTTAGTTGGCTAATGACATGGTGAAAGTAAGGAGGATTCTGACACAGTAAACATAAGCAGAGAAGAGAAAGGTTCACATGTCCAACTGCTTTAGGGAGAAGCATACAGGTTAAACTGTGATTAGGATGTGACAAAACAAATTACTCTCTGATCATTTAATAGAGGAATCCATCTCTAGTTAATGCCTAATGCCACAATAAAGATTAAAAGTACATATTCCACAAATGGAATAAGCATTCACCTTGGTGGTGTGCTACAGAGTTAATGCAATGAGTCTCTTGAAAGGTACATCCCAAAATGGAAGGTGTGCACGTATGCATATAGTGTGTATGTAGAGCTCGTCGAAAGAACCAAAGACTTGTTGATCCAAACCAAGGCTTTTATTAGCAAAAGACCGGAGCTCTTCACAGGTGGCCGACCAGTCCGGAATGATCCGACCTGGCTAGGGACACAACCCTTTAAGGCCCAGACAATAGGTGTGGCTTAGCTCTCAGCCAATCGCTGTAAGCACAGTCTAGATACAGTAACTATATACACTATGTACATTGGTGATAGATCTGTCCTATCACAGTGTATCTGTACAAGTTTATCTAAGTCTCTTCTCCCTCTTCATAACAGGAAGATAAAGTTGGTTGTTTTCCATAAACATAAAAGTCACTTGCTGTTTTGTGATTAACAATGGCTGAATAAGTTGTTGGCAAAAAAACTTCCTGTGTATTATTTAAGTGTGTGCATTCAAGATGACTGAATTACCACAGGCTGTTGCCAGTGTTTGAGGTGGTGGTAATGCTCCTAATGGGTACAGGGAACGGTTGTAATCTATATTACAAACACCAGAACTTGCAAAAGAGTAACAAAAGCTTGAACCGCTGACCCACGTCTGTTGGAAATTCAGCTAATGCTTAGTAACACATGAAAATTATATCCCTGAGGAACATACTTAAGGTGTGTTTAACAAAAATAACTGGTGTTAGGCTAAGAAAATGCAGAAAACTTAAGTTTTAAAGTCCCTAACACTAAAAAAGAAAATTGAACAGAGAATAGTACAGCACAGTTTTGGTCCTTAGGCTGCTAGCCTTATAAATGTCCTAAGCCTTGTACCCGTCCTAAGCCTTGTACCCGTCCTAAGCCTTGTACCCGTCCTAAGCCTTGTACCCGTCCTAAGCCTTGTACCCGTCCTAAGCCTTGTACCCGTCCTAAGCCTTGTACCCGTCCTAAGCCTTGTACCCGTCCTAAGCCTTGTACCCGTCCTAAGCCTTGTACCCGTCCTAAGCCTTGTACCCGTCCTAAGCCTTGTACCCGTCCTAAGCCTTGTACCCGTCCTAAGCCTTGTACCCGTCCTAAGCCTTGTACCCGTCCTAAGCCTTACCTCCCTCACAGCCCTATCAATTGGCAAATAGCATTTAATACTTTTTTTAAAAACACTTATAACAGTTTTGCAATCCAGTTATATACCAGAGACCTTCCCTGATGCAGATTATAACATACTAACTAGAAGCAACAGAGCACCACAAATATTTAAAATCAAGGCTACGTAACTTCTAAGAGCTGGAAGCCTACCTATTAATTAAGAAGCTGTTCATCTTCAGAAGTCTCAATGGTTCCATTTATATTGTCATTGATGACACCGTTTGCCTGGAATTCAAGATCTGTGTTCAGTAAACATGTTGGTTGAAGTAAACTATGGAGAATCCCATTCTTTTTGTAATTGTATATTTATAAGTTGCGGGGATCACTGCAAAGCAGGCAACTGTTATCAATTGCTCACTGTCCTTGAAAGATGGTGGCGAGATGTCACCTTGGTCTGCTGCTGTAGCTCTTTATAAGGATTTTGGTACAATTAATTTAACATTTTACAGAGAGTAGTTAAACAGCGTGGAAACAGGCCCTTCTCTATGGAATCTGTGTCAACCTTTGGGGACCATTTACATTAATCTTAAACTGATCCATTTTATTCTTATCATATTCCCATTAACTCCCCCAAATTTAGCCACTTACCTATACACAAGGGCCAATTTACAGTGGCCAGTGATCAACCTGCAGGTTTCTGGAAGGTGGGAGGAAACAAGCATCCATGCAGTCATGGGAAGACTATGCCAACCCTACACTTCACAGACAATAATGAACCTGTGTCCCTCGAGCTGTGAGACAAGAGTTCAACTCTTTGTGCTACTGCTGAGTCACTGGTCTGATACTTACCTGGAATAGTTCAGGATGTAGACTTCATTCCCGATAGAGCCTTGGTGAACGTTATAATAACAATCTGATAACTTCTTGGTCACTATTATTGTTTTGTAGCTTTTGAAGCCCAGATTTATTAATTTTTAGCCTTGGTGATGGGATTTGAACTAATTTGTTTAGATCATTACTGGACAATATGTCCAGTAACTCAATTATTAGAGGTGCTCTACGGAAGCTTTGGTACTCTAGGGGCTAGGGAGGAAGGAATAAAGAAATGGTTCCTATTCATTAGAATCAGAATTTATTGTCATAAACAAGTCATGAATTTTGTGGCAGCATCAATAGTGCAAACATTCATATTATAACCATCTTATGTCTGGGATGATGGCAGTGAACTCCCTTGGCAGGTAGAATGGGTGAGCGATTGCCAGGTGCTCCAGGTCGGGGAGCAGGACTGGGACATGACCATCACATCTGTGCACCACAGTAAATTAATGATGACACAAATGTCGCCTCCACTGGTTTTTCCAGACGCCAGTGTTCGGCCAGCACGATGGAGGGTGTAACCCTTGGACTGCAGCGCTGTGTCAAAGATGTCCGTGTTTAGCCATGTTACTGTAAAGCACATCACACAGCACTCTCTGATGTTTCTGATGTTGAAGTCTGGCTTGGAGGTCATCAAGGTTGTTCTCCAAGGATTGTACAATAGACTGTACATAAGGTGATAACTTCAGAAAATTGGTGGATGTTGGTCACCTGGTGGGAAGGGTCATATTGGTTGATGAAACTTTACCGACATTCAATCAGCAAATTAACACACAGCCACAGTTGTCTTGAGGTGCTAGTTTGGGAAATTTGGTAACCTGCAGGTAATTGATTGGATCCGTTGTTCACCATTTCTTACCTGAACCTACTTTCTTTATAAGTTGGTAAAAATTTCAATCAGTCTGTGTTGATGCAACCACCGGACTGTCTGTGACTGCCTGCACCTGTCTGCATTCCTGCCTGCCACTGTATCTGCAGGGAGGTAACCTGGGAGGCTGGCTCCACCTACTCCCTGCCAATCACTGGCCTCATATAAAGGCTCACGCCAACCCTTGTGTAGGCAGTAGAGCACATGGAGCCAGAAGGGATACTGAACCTTGTCTGTAAGTTTTAAGATAATGAAAGCCTGTAATACAGCCTTCGTAGTTTGAGCTTGTTTGTTTGCACTGCAGTGCATCACACAGACAGAGTGACAGCTGAGCATGTTCTGTTAAGTATTTACTGGGTAGTTTGCATTGAATTTACCAGTCCCACCAGCACCCCACCATGTATCCAAACAGGAATCTACACCTTCAGAAAAGAGAGAAAGATCCATAATCTTTAGTTAAACACCCCTCCCCCACTTATTTGTCTTAATAATAAAAAGGAAAAAATAGAAAATAATTATCCCTACTAATCTACCCCCTCCCTCTAAACAAGGTTATCTATATATATAGTAAATATGAATCGAGTAACAGCCCCCATTGTGTCAGAGAAGTATAAAATATCTTGTATAAGGGAGTTTATGTGTATGATTTTGTATAATTTTGTATTCAATATTATTTTTGTACATAGTACGGTTATTATTTAATTGTTTAATTATTATAATTATAGAATTTGATGTCCTGAATGAAATAAGTTGTGTAATAATTATGGTCAAACTTCTAATTTACAATATGATATGTGATATGATTTGATTTATGTTATCATTAGTTCACCTTGTTTTAATGGTTTTTGGTAAACTCAATAAAAATATTTTAAAAAGAAAAGGAGAAAAGAGAGAAAGAAGTTCTGCCTCATGGTCCATCACCTGCCATGTCTCACATACTTTGCGAAACATGAAATTACCTTCCAAATTTATCGATCAAATATTGATCATCATTCCCCAGGGCATCCTCTGACACTGTGTGTCTGTGAGTGGGGCTGAGTGCACTAGAAATGTGCTGCCTGGGACCCAGGCCAAATCCAGGAGTTCAGGGGAGAGACACCCAGTTGGTCAGATCAGCAAGGAATCTTGGGAGGTTCTGGGTGGGAGGCAGATCCAGTAGTGTGCTGCCTTCAGAAAGGATTGGCAGCCTGAGTTTAAAAGTAAGTGAGTCTGTGGGTGGAATGGTGAAGGCTGGCCTTGCTTCAAAGTGAGCCGGTGGGGGAGTGAGCCGGTGGGGGAGTGAGCCGGTGGGGGAGTGAGCCGGTGGGGGAGTGAGCCGGTGGGGGAGTGAGCCGGTGGGGGAGTGAGCCGGTGGGGGAGTGAGCCGGTGGGGGAGTGAGCCGGTGGGGGAGTGAGCCGGTGGGGGAGTGAGCCGGTGGGGGAGTGAGCCGGTGGGGGAGTGAGCCGGTGGGGGAGTGAGCCGGTGGGGGAGTGAGCCGGTGGATGGAGTGGTGAAGGTTCACTCCAAATCCTCGGGGTTTTCAGAATCCGGATTTAAAACACATTTTCAATTGCATAGCACTGAAACAGAGAGCACCCAGACTGCACCTTCCTAGCCAATATTTTTCAGATTATGAGAAGCTGATAAATATTGGTACATGGCGGGATCCAGATGTGGTGGTTCATGAGAAAGCTAACGTACAGGCACACCAAATAATTAGGGAGCCAGATAATACAGTGTTTTTGTTTTGTCAGGGGTAGGAATACTAAAGGAAAGGAAACCATGTTGTGATGGTTCAGGGCTTTAGTGATGTCTCATTGGAATACTGTGTGCACTGTCTGTTTCTGAACTAGAGAAAGATGTCCTGGCCTTGTAGTCAGTGCAGGATAGATTTACTGGGCTGAGGGTGTTGTAATAAAAGGCAAAGATTGGCCCAAGTAGAAGAGAAATTTGAAGAAGGAGAGATGATTTCATTGAACTGTACAAGACTTTGAGTGGATTTAAGTGGTGGATGCTGTTTTCTCAGGTTGGAAAACCCAGAACCAGTCAAAAAGTCAGCCATTTAAGGATTGTGATGAAAAGAATAAACCTTACTCCAAGGCTGATGTGCCTTTGGAATTATGCACCCTGGAGGTCCATGAATGTTCAGTTATTATGTTCAAATCTGAGGATTTTTTTTGATAGTGAAGCAATAAAGGTCTATGGGAATGGGATGATAAAATGGAGAGGATGCAGTATCACCTTGGATTGACTGTGGGAGCAGGCTTCAGGGACTGTTGCCTTCTCCTGTTTCCAGTTATCATGCTCTCACATTAACAATCAGTTTGATATGCTAGTGGATTTGTGATTACTTGACTAACAAATTCAACATAATACTTAATCCTCTAACAGAAGGGATATAATTTGTTCCCTTGTATCTTACCAATCAATCCTGTTCCTTCAGGTATCATGTCACTGTCTTTCAATAGCAGCAGGTGTCACTAGGGGTTTTACTGTTTGATGTAAAGTGGACAAAGCAAAAAATATTATTAAAAGAAGTGAGACAATACATCAGAAAAGATCATGACTTTCTGGCGGTGAGTTCAAGGCAGTAATTTGTTTGTGATTTTAGAACAGCTTTGATCAGATACGTTATGTCATGAACATTGAGATTGAACATAACGTTGCCAGGCATCTATTAATAACACATTCATGGAGTGCCAACTTCAGCATTTTTATATGTGTACATTTCTTCTCTTACAGCTAAGACCAGATAGGAAGCTAATTATCTGTATGACCACGCATTGCCCATCAATGGCATTTCTCAACTAGCAACGTAGCTCTGTGTCCCATTGTCTTGGCTAAATATTGGAAGGCACAGTATATATGGACACGCGCCATCCATCCTTACTACTGCAGCACCAAATGCATCACTGCAGTCCTAAGCTCTATTGTACGGTTCACAAAAAAATCTCTCCAGCTGCATCACTTGCCTCACATTATCTGTAAGCAGAATCATACAACAGGGTAGCACCAAAGGAGCCTATTTGAATCTTTGCCAGGTGCTTTGAAAAGCTATCAATGAGTCTCTTTCCCCCATCCTTGATCCACATCTTTTCATTTTCCCCTAAGTATTTGAAGTGTACTATGAAGTCTGTTTACTCTGCAAGGCAGTGGATACTTTTACAAACAAGCAATGGATCAAAGTTAATATACCTTTTTTGGTTTATATTAATAGCTCTGCTATTATTCAATTTGCAGAACGTCAACAATGGAAAGTCTTCACTTTCCACTTCTGCACGGACTGCTGAAACAGTGAGGGAGTCTGATGGAAGGGGTGATTCTCCTCGTTACCAGAATGATGGCAGAACTTTTGTAAAGGCCCAGGCACGGCAGGAGGAAGCACACCAACCCCTTCAGAGAGATGGCCCCCGAACATTCCTCTTGGATTTGGAAAACTTTCCTGACCTGTCCAAAGCAGATATTAATGGGCAAAATCCCAATATACAGGTACAGTACCAAATGAGTTGAATTTTTTGATACTAAATGAATGCAGCAGATTAATCCAGTGGTGAACAAAATAAGTGCTTCTCAGAACTTTGCCTTTCATCAATATTCACACAGAAGTGAGTATGGCCTATATTGATCAAGTTATTGCATGATTCAAAGTGGAACTCATTTCTCTTTATCTCCTTAGGGAAAGGGCTAATGAATCATTGCTGTCTTGAATATTATTGCAAGTTTTTTTTCTCAGTTTGTCCAGCTAAATTTCAAAATACTGGGCTATGTCTCTGAATCCAATCCCCATTTCAATACAATGCAAAGCACAAATATAAAACAGAACATTGCCATTGTAAGTCCTCTTTGCACTCATTTTCTTGACAAAGAAAGGGCGTATGGTTTCTGAGGGAATGATCATTGTTTCTATTTTCGGTGTGCTGTTGAAATTCAAATTCCAATATGCACAGATTTAACAAAGTGGTCAACTTTAAAATAAACCAGCTTGGTCAACAAACACGCAAAACAGTGAGCAAAAATAGCACAGAGCAAAACAGTAACCAAACCTATACTTAAACGTAAAAAATAATTGCAGAAGTGTTTGAAGTCTGTCTGGTGAAGTACCACACTTTAAAACCAATGGACAATGGGGCGTCTTTGCATTTCTTCATTAAAAATGGAGCCTTTCATTGCTTAGAGACCATCCAGTGATACAAATTTATATTTACTTTATATAAAGAATTAATATGTTGTAAATGATAAATAGTGTCGTCAAAATGAGGTGTAAGGTGCTCCTTCCATCCAATACCCTACAGGTCACCCTTGGGCAAGGTGTAGTCCCAATCAGGGTCACCTGAAGCCATGGATTGCAGATGGTGGATGGTTTTTACATGTGGATTCTACAAATTGGAAATTATGGTTGTAAAACTAAAAATGCTGGGCAGATGAAGCTGCTGATCAGTGGCCAGGGAAACCCTACAACTGAAGAAGGCAATAGGAAACCACTTCAGTATTTTTCCCTTGTATAATCATGAACTCGACGTCGACTATGGTCTCAGCTCAAAGATGGAGCCTTCACTGAAGAAGAACAAGGGAGGCAACAACTACAATTCAGAGGGTCAGAGATTGTAATGGATGGAGAGACACGATCACCCATGCCGAATGGCAAGGCACCTGAATGATGATGAAATGATAAACAGTGGCTTCCACTATGCTTGGTGGTCAGCCAAGTGTAGAATGAATTGTTGCTACAAGGGATCCAATAGAATGCATGACTACACGTGATTAATCTCCTCTTCAAATCTTGCACCATTTACTGGACCAACATTAGTTTAGAATGCTGCTGTTCGAACTTCACAACCATTAATTTCCACTAAAACAGAACACACAAAAATTGCAAAGCAAGAGCAAGTACATTGTCTCAACTAAGTATTGATGCTGTACTACATTGTCATGTGATCAAGAGGCCAGAACATTCATAGAGCACTGAATGTTCAACTCTAGAGGTTTGGGCTAACACGCTGGTGTAATGGTGAGAGTGTGCTGCATTGTCAGAGGGTTAAATATTTGCTGAAACTAACGAATATGGACCAAACTGACTTTGTGCAAAAAAGGCAAGCCTCAGACAACATCAATAGATTACTGACTATAATACATGTAAAGTAGTCAAGAGATGACAAAAGTACAGCGATATCCCTAGATGCATAGAAAACATTTGACAGGTAAGAGTGGGACTTTATTCAAAATGCTGGAAAAACTGGAGCTAGGACCAACTTTTATAAATTAGATAAGGATGCTATTTCAAGCACCCAAGGCTAAAGTTGTGGCCAATGGACAAATTTCTCCAGCTTTCCCACTATCTAGATCTAGTAAGCAGGGATGTCCACTATCACCAGCTCTATTATTCATTTTAGCTATTGAACTGTTGGCTGAGGCCATTTTGCAGGATCCAGATGGGCCAGAAAGAGCACAAAATCAATTTATATGCAGATGACATGCTGGTATATCTGACAGACCCAGCAAGCTCGCTAGCTCAACTACACTCTATTCTGAAAGATTATGGGGAGGTTTCTGGGTATAAGATCAATTTGGATAAAAGTTAGATTATTCCACTTACTAAAGGGAATTACAGCTTATACCAACAAAATAGTCAACTGAAGTGGCCACAAGAAGGGATCAAATACCTAGGAGTTAGAGTGGACAACAACCTGAATAATTTGTATAAGTTGAACTATACCCCCTTAGAAAGATTGAGGAAGGCTTGAATAGATGGATGGCCTTGCCTATCACACTGGTAGACAGGGTCAAATGAACATGTTGTTGAAATATCAATACCTCTTCTGGACCTTGCCTGTGGCATTGACCCAAGGATTCTTTCAAAACCTACACACTCAAATTTTAGAGGATTTCTTTGGAAGGGTAAGGTAGACAGGGTCTCCATGGAGAAATTAACACGAGACTACAGTTTGGATGGTTTAAAATGACCAGTCTTTAAAAAAAAATACTATTGGGACACCCAGTCAAGGTACATCACCTCTCTATTTAAGGGTGAAGGTGTATCATCCAAGACACAAATTGGTCTGCACATGGTGGGCGAGAAGGTATCAGGGGATTGTATTTATAAATGGAATACTAAATTGTTTTCTGGTAAAAACATGCTAAAAACATCTCATGATTGTTTAGAATAAAATTAACCAGTGTATAGGAGAAAAAGTGGGACTGTCTCCAAAAACACCCAGATTCCGAATAGGTCGATCACATCGACAGTAGATAATAAGATCTGGACACGTAGTGCTGGAAGGGGATCAGGTGTATCGAGGACCGTTACGAGCAGGAGCAACTAATGTCACTTGAACAGCTTAGGAATTTATCAAATAAGACATTCCTCTGCTACCTTCAGGTAAGATCTTTCTTGAAGGACAAATTAGGTCCATTGATGTCCTTACCGATGTGCAGTGACATGGAGACCCTGATTCAAAAGGGGAACACAGGAAAATTTATTTTGGAAATGTATTTCCTGCTCCAAACGGAAAGTCCAAAACCAGGCCTCCAGAAATCAAAGCAAAGATGGGAGTCGGATTTAGGAATAACAATTAATAAGCAGTGTTTGTCAGACCTGTGTTGGATCAGCATGACGGCAATTGTAATGCAAGATATAGGCTGGTACAGTACAATTTCCTTCCCCATTTATATTTGACACAGCAGAAACTGAACAAAGCTAAGTCAGAAATTTCCAACCAATGCTTTAGGTGCGGTATGACAATGTGCATGTGACCTGGACATGTACCAAAGTTAGGCCCTTTTGGGTAGATCCAGGCCAAGTCCTGGAAAGCATTAAAGGGTTCCTACAGGATCCAGAGTTGTTCCTGCTGGGGAAGATGCGATGAAGAGCTGTCCCAATTTCAAATACAATTCATAATGATCGCATTGGCAGTGGCCAGGAAATGTACAGCAGTTACCTGAAATCCAACTCCCATCTAGGCAATGCGTGTTGGAACATGGAAATGTGGAGCTGTGTTCCCCTGAAGAGAATTACCTACAATCTCAGGAAAAAAAAATTGCATTCCTTAAAATTTGGTGACCATATTTACATTACATTGGCGTGCAGATATAGTGTGGGCCTACGAGCCTCCATCCCCTACTCCATCTATTGGGGGGGACTAGGGAGGTTGTTCCATCCTACCACAATGAAGAACAGCCAAACAGTGACAAACTGGGTGCTGGCTGCTGAGATGGGACAAATCCTCAAACCTTATTTATTGGTTAATTTATTTTCCATTTTCTCCTTTGTTCCTGTTGGTCTGGGTGTGGTGTGTGAATGTGGGTGTCCAACAGAGTCTTGATGTATGTATAGAAAGAGCCCTGGAGCTAAGAAGCAACTTGAAAGGAATAATTGGCAGGGATGATTCCAATGTTGATTGCCTTAACTATGTTGTAGATGTCCTGTATGCAATGTATGAGTGTAAGGGGTGGGGGGGGAATGGAATTACTTGAACTTGATAGTTGATTTTGTGCATGGCTATAATTATATTTGTAAATATTTGAATATGGAAACTGAGTTTGAAATTTTATAAATAAAATATTCAAGAAAAAATTTTAGATATACAGCACAGTAACAGGCCATTTTGGCCCACAACTCTGTGCCACTCAATTATTCCCAATTAACCTACACCCCGGTTCGTTTCCAGGGGGAGGCAACCGGAACCCCTGGAGGAAACCCACACAAACAGGGGGAGAATGTACAAACTCTCAGCACTGAACTTGAACCCTTGTCCCAATCACAGGCGCTGTAACGGTGTTTTCTAACCTCTACGCCAACCGTTCCACCCTGAATCAACAAATCTGAAATAGATCATCTGGTCATTATTACATCGCAGTTTTAAGAATGGCTGTATGCAAATGAGTAGCCTTATTACCAACAATGAAAATTTACCAAAAGAAACACACAAAATATTGGAGGAGCTCAGCAGGTCAGGCAGCATCAATGGAATGCCATAGATAGTCGACCCTTCAACCCAAAACCCTTCATCAGGAAAAGCAAGAAACAGACAGACACCTAATAAAAAGGTTAAAGGAGAATGATGAGGAGAACAGGTTGGCAGGTGATAGGTGAATACAGGTTGGAGGGAGAAGGAATGGGGGGGTCAAAAGAATAAGAAGCTGGTAGGTGATAGGGGGAAGAGACAGAGAGCTAAGAAATATGCAGTCTGATAGGTGGAAAGGGGAGCTGGAGGATGGAAGGTGTAGGTGACAGGTATGGAAGGGGAGGGAAAAGGAAAGGAGAAGGAATAGGGGAGGGTGGTAGTCCAAGAAATACAAGGAGGGAAATTGGAGAGGTCAGTCTTGATGCTGTCTGGTTGGAGACAACTAAGACAGAATACAAAGTGCTGTACCACTAATTTGCAAGTGGCCGCAAGCTGGCATTACCAGAGGGCATGGACAGACATGTCGGTGTGGGAATGGAAGTGGAATGACAGTAGCTGCCTATGGGCGATCCTGGATGTTGTGGTGGACTGATACAAGAAGAGTATTCAAAGAAGCATAATAAAATGAAGCAGGTGAATGCCATTAATAAGATTACATCAATCTTTTACCTCAGCTCTTACATGAATCCAGGTTTCTTAATTCCCACAATTTCCAAACGTATATTAATCTTCCTTCATCATGACCATTGAAGATTACTCAAATTTTTCTGTGACTGGGAGATCTCATTCGAAAGTATTTTTGCTTGATCAACAATTCATCAGTGATTTTGCTGAATCAAGTGATAACTATAAAGTGATGGTTAATGGTATTGTTAGATTCAGGTACTCACGGAAATTAATGTTACAGAAATCAGGCTTTTCTTTGGCTTGGCTTCGCGGACGAAGATTTATGGAGGGGGTAAAAAAGTCCACGTCAGCTGCAGGCTCGTTTGTGGCTGACAAGTCCGATGCGGGACAGGCAGACACGATTGCAGCGGTTGCAGGGGAAAATTGGTTGGTTGGGGTTGGGTGTTGGGTTTTTCCTCCTTTGCCTTTTGTCAGTGAGGTGGGCTCTGCGGTCTTCTTCAAAGGAGGTTGCTGCCCGCCAAACTGTGAGGTGCCAAGATGCACGGTTTGAGGCGTTATCAGCCCACTGGCGGTGGTCAATGTGGCAGGCACCAAGAGATTTCTTTAGGCAGTCCTTGTACCTTTTCTTTGGTGCACCTCTGTCACGGTGGCCAGTGGAGAGCTCGCCATATAACACGATCTTGGGAAGGCGATGGTCCTCCATTCTGGAGACGTGACCCATCCAGCGCAGCTGGATCTTCAGCAGCGTGGACTCGATGCTGTCGACCTCTGCCATCTCGAGTACTTCGACGTTAGGGATGTAAGCGCTCCAATGGATGTTGAGGATGGAGCGGAGACAACGCTGGTGGAAGCGTTCTAGGAGCCGTAGGTGGTGCCGGTAGAGGACCCATGATTCGGAGCCGAACAGGAGTGTGGGTATGACAACGGCTCTGTATACGCTAATCTTTGTGAGGTTTTTCAGTTGGTTGTTTTTCCAGACTCTTTTGTGTAGTCTTCCAAAGGCGCTATTTGCCTTGGCGAGTCTGTTGTCTATCTCATTGTCGATCTTTGCATCTGATGAAATCAGGCTATTCTACCCCTTACCTGCATGAAGCCAAAGTCTGCATTGATTTATTGTAATCTCTTAAATATTAATCATCAAGGAGGTGAGCCACTTGGACATTTCGAATGATCAGAGTTGATAGCCAGAGATATCTGTTTCATAATGCTCCAATGAAATGCCAGGCTAGCTTTTGCTACATTATGGACTCCAATTCAAGATTAAAGTAGAAGGCAAAAGTAACTTTAACACAATTTGATTGTTCAGATGTCATGAGAAATTTTACTTCACAAAAATGAATCCCCCTCTCCATCCCCCTCTCCCTCCCCCTCCCTCCCCCTCCCTCCCCCTCCCTCCCTCCCTCCCTCTCTCCCCCCTCTCCCCTCTCTCTCCCCTCTCTCCCCTCTCTCTCCCCTCTCTCTCCCCTCTCTCCCCTCTCTCTCCCCTCTCTCCCCCCCCTCTCTCCCCCCCCTCTCCGCCCTCCCTCCCCTCTCTCACCCCCTCCCTCTCCCCCCCTCTCTCTCTCCCCCATTCCTCTTACTGACACACAAGGCTCGAGAAATTAATTGGTTACTTCATGCTCATTTAAAGTCAATAAATTTAAGATGTTCTCTGGATTCCTCTGTTTTTTGAAGCCTAAACAACATTTGATGTTAATGCCAAGAAAAATGGATAGTTCACTGGAGGAGGTTGGACTAATTGAACCTAGAGACAATATAAAAGCACTGTAGTCCATGATACAATACTATTTCAGTTTCAGTAATTTGTCTGAGTTTATATGTCTTGGAAGAAATAAAAATTACATTTGTTGCTTGTTTAAAGTACTTAAATAGCTTTGACGCTGATGTTTCTTTGTTAAGTAATTCTGATGGATACAAAGATTAGAATTTCCTTTGATGTGCTTTTGTTTATTGGTGGACATGTAATGTTTGCGAACATCACTCCCAATGAGGCCAAGGTTAAGCTGATCCAAGATCTGGGGGCGGGGATAGGACGGCTGATTCCAAAGTGTTTCAAGGCTGCGAATATGTGTTTTTTTTGTTGCTGAGAGACAACCTGATAGATTGTGTTTTCCTTATAGGCGACTTTAACTTTGGCTTGGCTTCGCGGACGAAGATTTATGGAGGGGGTAAAAAGTCCACGTCAGCTGCAGGCTCGTTTGTGGCTGACCAGTCCGATGCGGGACAGGCAGACACGATTGCAGCGGTTGCAAGGGAAAATTGGTTGGTTGGGGTTGGGTGTTGGGTTTTTCCTCCTTTGCCTTTTGTCAGTGAGGTGGGCTCTGCGGTCTTCTTCAAAGGAGGCTGCTGCCCGCCAAACTGTGAGGCGCCAAGATGCACGGTTTGAGGCGTTATCAGCCCACTGGCGGTGGTCAATGTGGCAGGCACCAAGAGATTTCTTTAGGCAGTCCTTGTACCTTTTCTTTGGTGCACCTCTGTCACGGTGGCCAGTGGAGAGCTCGCCATATAATACGATCTTGGGAAGGCGATGGTCCTCCATTCTGGAGACGTGACCCATCCAGCGCAGCTGGATCTTCAGCAGCGTGGACTCGATGCTGTCGACCTCTGCCATCTCGAGTACCTCGACGTTAGGGGTGTGAGCGCTCCAATGGATGTTGAGGATGGAGCGGAGACAACGCTGGTGGAAGCGTTCTAGGAGCCGTAGGTGGTGCCGGTAGAGGACCCATGATTCGGAGCCGAACAGGAGTGTGGGTATGACAACGGCTCTGTATACGCTTATCTTTGTGAGGTTTTTCAGTTGGTTGTTTTTCCAGACTCTTTTGTGTAGTCTTCCAAAGGCGCTATTTGCCTTGGCGAGTCTGTTGTCTATCTCATTGTCGATCCTTGCATCTGATGAAATGGTGCAGCCGAGATAGATAAAGTGGTTGACCGTTTTGAGTTTTGTGTGCCCGATGGAGATGTGGGGGGGCTGGTAGTCATGGTGGGGAGCTGGCTGATGGAGGACCTCAGTTTTCTTCAGGCTGACTTCCAGGCCAAACATTTTGGCAGTTTCCGCAAAGCAGGACGTCAAGCGCTGAAGAGCTGGCTCTGAATGGGCAACTAAAGCGGCATCATCTGCAAAGAGTAGTTCACGGACAAGTTTCTCTTGTGTCTTGGTGTGAGCTTGCAGGCGCCTCAGATATAGGCGACTAGTGAATAAATAAATCTCTGCTGGTTACCTGACTGAAGTGTAGTTAGAGGCTCAATCCTGACTGAAGTGTAGTTAGAGGCTCAATCCCTGGCTGAAGTGTAGTTAGAGGCTCAATCCCTGAGTGAAGTGTAGTTAGAGGCTCCATCCCTGACTGAAATGCTGCATTGTTTAGGTCCATGAACTGTAGTTGTTGGGTGTGGGGAGAAATACAGCTGAGGAAGGGAGAGGTTCAGCTTATGGTAGGGTTGTCACTTGAAGCAGTGGTTCATGAAGTTTGGAACAGGCAGTGGGCATTGGAGAACTCAGAGTAGAGGCTGGAGGGAACATTGAAGCTAAGGATGTGGGTGTGAGGGTTGGTTGTGTTCAGGGATGGAGTATGGGAAGTATGGGTGGTGATGGGTCTCAGAATGAAGGCTGAGCATGGGAGTGGGTCAAAGTAAGGGTGGGGAGTGTTGAAGCTCAGGGATTATGGTGTGGGCGGTGCTGCAGTTTGGAGCGGTGGAGCATGCATTAGAGATAGGGTGTGAGGGTTCGTGGGGTTCTCTGTGAGAGCTGAAGATCGGGGTGAAGATCTGGGGAATTGTGCATTACAAGGTAAGGTTTGGTACAGTTTGGGGAGAAGGGAGTGGGAAAAGTGCAGCTCAGGATGTAGTGCAGTGGGTGCAGTGTGGGATATAGGGAAATCTAGGACTGCGGATGAGCATTGTGTACTTATCAAGTCCAAACAAAACCCAAATCTGAACTTGGGGACAACTGCAATTCCTTTTTGTGGACAGTGTCTGAGCAGTAGATGGGATTTGCCTCTGCAACAATAAATATATGCATCATTGCTTTAATCAAAGAACTAACTATATGCAGTCATCATATATTTTCAATGTTAGAATTATGTCTTTATATACAAATGTTTGGACATGTCATTATTTTCATTGATTTATTCCAAAACACAGCATATTTATATATGGGTATGATAGTTCCTTGTCTTTATGTTGCTGTTAGCTAGTATTTCTTCATCACAGGACATTGGAAGCACAGGATGTCAGAACTTCATTTCCATAGCGCCTTTCACAAAACAGTTTAGAGATCACGAGGCAGTTTGGAAACATACTCACTATTTTAGGAAGTATGGGAATTAAGTCATACCCAGGAAAATAAAGTACAGGGACCCAGATTTTAGAGATGGTGATTGAAGAATGAACATTGACTAGTTCCCCCTTCAAATAAGGCATGGGGCCTTGTACATCCATCTAAAGCAGGCCCATCATCTCATCACAAAGGCATTGCTGAACCCGTGCAAGATTTTCTCAATGTCTTCAAAGCTCTGGAATGTAACTTGAAGCCACAATTATCTAACTTGGAAGATAGTGTTGAAGCCATTCCAGATATTCCCTCATGAATGAGACAAATATTTGTAAATGAAATTAGTTTGTCTTCTTTATTTGCTACAACAGAGTGAAAATGAACTGATTGACATTTTTTTTGACAGAACATTCATCCTGGATGCCTTAAATTTTGTAAAAAAAAATCTTTTCAGAAAAATGTTGCTTGGCAATTGCTTTATCAACAAAAGCAGTAACCGAAATTTGTCTCATAGAGTCACACAGCTTGGAAATCTCCTAACCTGCCAATGCCAACTAAAATGTCCACCCACAATAACTCCAGCTGCCGACATTTGGCCCACATCCCCTTTAATTCTAACCAATCCAGACATCTGTCTAAAATGTTTCTCATTTCTCAATCATTATTATCGTACCTTTCTCAACAACCTCCTCCAACAGCCCATTCTGTGTTTTTAAAAAAAAAGTTACCCCTCAGGTAACTACTGTTCAATCTCTCCCCTCAACTTAAACTTAAATCTGGTTACCCATTCTCCTACTCTGGGTGAATAGATTTCACCCAATCTATTCATCTCATGATTTGTACACCGCCATGAGATCACCCCTCAATCTCCTACGCTCTAAGGAATAAAGCCTTAGTTTTAATTGAGGCATGTAAAGCAGAATGGGTAGATGTGCTCCTGAAGTGAACCGCTGTATATCTGTGACAAAGAGGAGGAAGTTTCCTCCATGGATGCCGGTGATACAAAAGAAAAAGCTGAAAACACCCAGTGGGTGAGGCACCCACCACACTAATGGCATCGTGAAGAAAGCAGGTCAGTGCCTATATTTCCTCAGGGATTTGCAAAGGTTTGGTTTGGCACCAGTAACCCTGGCAAATTTCGACAGATGTGTTGTGGAAAGTGAGCAGACCAGCAATACCCCTGAGCGCAAACCCCTCCAAAAGGTAATGAACATAATCCAAAACATCACAGGCAAAACCCTCCCCACTATCAAGAACTTCCACAAGGAACGCCGCTGCTGGAGAACAGCAGCAATCATCAAAGACCCTCACCATCCAGCACAGGCTCTGGTCTCGCTGCTACCATCAGGAAAGAGGTATTGGTGCCACAAGATTTACACCACCAGGTTCAGGAACAGTTCCTGCCCCTCCACCATCAGATACAACAATAAACTCAATCAGACACTCATTTAAGGACTCTTGTGCTCTTTATTTGTTTTTTTTTATTCTCTCTGTATTGCAGTCAGGTTGTTTACAGTTCTTTGTTTACATGTATATGTTGTGTGCAGTTTTTTGCCTTACTAATAAGAGGTAATTCTACCTCACCCACATAAAAAAAGAATCTCAGGGTTGTATGTGAAGTCATGAATGTACTCTGACAATAAATCTGAAATCTGCACATCTCTGAAATGTTATCATTTCAGGTCAATGACCTTTCACACCCATGTTCCTTGCAGTGAAGTTGTCTTTTATGTATAAGTAAAGAACTTGGCATAAAGATCTACCAGACATTATGCTATACCATTGTTTTCATTTGGGTAGATACAAGGAGTGCTGGAAACATTCAGCAGGTCACAAGCTTCTAATGGTAAGAAACACAGATGGTCTTTCATCATAAGGAAGAATTTAGAGATACAAACATGTTTTAAGAATCAAAGAAATTGATGGTAAGGGAAGGGCAGAGGGGATATACTTAGGATTCAGAGAAGGAGAGATGGATGGTGGTCTGCAGACTTTGGTGTTTTGCACATTAGGATGGTGGTGTTTGGCAAAAGGGACATGATAACCAGGCAAGTCATTGAAACAAAAGTGAATCTGTGTTGTGGATGAAACAGCAGAACCAATCCTAATAACTACTGTTCATAATTCTAGAGATTGTGGTTGTGATCTAATATTGTCAGACACACTGAGTACAAAAGCCTAAATGAAGGAGAAGGTTTGGTTCCTCCATTTCTATAGAGTTTTACTGCAACCATATTGAAGACCAAAGTCAGAGGGACCTTTGTCACTCTACCAGCTGCCATAGGACCCCACTAGTAGTCACATCTTCTCCTTTCTGTGTTCTCAGGGATTACTCTCATTAGTTTCCTTATCCCTCGCACTCATCTGAAACTATTGGAGGTGCAATACTTGTCCCTGCACCGCCACTAGCCAGAGACCCCTGCGAGTCAGACAAAGATCCCGTTGCACCTCCACCAATCTTGCTTGCTGCACTTGGTGCTCTTGAGTTGGCCTGCTCTAAGCTGGACAGACCAATTGTAGACTGTAACCGTTAGGTAGAACACCTACACTCTGTCCACAGTGTCCACCCTGACTGAAGGAGAGTTGGCCACTTTGGCTCCCCCCTTCCCATTTTCACATAGATCTGCCAGGCTAAATGCAAATTTCAACAGTGCCTGATTTTCCACCTGGGTGTCAGGATTGAATTTTCCACCTTCCTTATGATCATTTCTCTCCCCTTGGGGTTCTTACTTCCCCCCCACAATCCCCCCACAAAGATCCAGTGTCATTCCGTTCCCCCTCCTGATTTCATCTACAACACACCATACCTCCTGGTTCTCCTATCCCTTCCCCCAACTGTCCCATTTGCCCATCATTCCTCCCTAGCATGGTTTCACATATTTCCCTCCTTGTTGAATTCTGCATGCTCTCATTTCCACTTACTACTTCCAGCCTCTGTCTCTGCAACCACACCCCTCCCCCCCAAAAAAAAATCTGGTATTATCTGTTCTCTTTCTTTCTCTTTTCTTATCTGTCCTTGCCTATCACCACCAACCACTGCATCCTGGCTCTATCTGCTTATCATCTCCTTCCTTACCCATTTCCACTTATTTTCTGTCAGCTCATGCCTCACTTCACTCTCTCTCCCCTTTATATGAACCTATCTGGCCCTCTGCACTCTCAGTCCTGATGCAGAGTCTCTACTGTTCCTTTCCCTCTGCAGACGCTAACTTTGCCTCCACTGAGTCCCTCCAGTGGTTTATTTTATTTCTCAGGGAGGCAGAAATCAAAGTGGGGAAGAATTTAAAAAGCAAGCAACCATATGTTCAGGATCACACTTGCGGACTGTACAAAGAGGATCTTCAAAGCTCTCTCCCAATCAGCTCTCTATGAGATTGGATCATTACAGCTCACCAAGGGTAAAGTTGCAACACTATACTTCACCATTTGAAGGATCACTAGTTTTCAACATCGTAAGGCTGAGAACAACTTTTTTGCTAACTAGAATCGTGCTAATTTCTAACAAAATTTCCAACTTTTCCTGCACCATTTCTCATACCTCCGACTCTTGCATCATTCATTCCTCATTTTACCTGCTGCACATTTGCAAATCCCCTCCCCAGGTTAAAACTGATGTTCCATCACTAATTAATTTTAAATCTGAGGTTGACAGATTGCCATAAAGCTGTGGAGCAAAGGCCAAATATGATGTTGCATCCACCATGGAATCATGAAAATTTAAAGCTTTGAAAGAGATTATTGTATCCAAGACAAAAATAGAAACATTTAGACTAATGTTTTTGGGCTTTAGATCCATGGTGTAGGGCATTTCAATACCTCCTCCAGGTATATTTTAAAAATAATAGGTATCTGCCTTCATTGCCCTTTCAGTCAGTGAGTACTGCATCTATTGGTGAAAGAATCTCATTAATGGGGAAAATAGGCATGAGGAGGTAAATAGCAAATTCCTTCATGTGCATGAATGTCTCAAAGCCACCATTTCTATTATATTTCTACATTACTATTTGGTTTTGGTAGTTTTTGTCAGACTCCTTTTCCACTTCAAACAGTTCCTCTTTCTAATGATGCAGCAGCATACCTCTCGATGAAGACAAGTTGCAAGCCAACGTTAATGTTTGTCTACTTGGTTGAGTTGTGGTACTTCCCAACATTAGAGATGTGCTGCTTTGAACCAAGTCCAAGTAAAGGTATTGCCTTTTGAGCGGTAACCAGAGTGACAATAAGAAGTTGGAAAGGTGAGTCTGCGCCTGCTCCATTTGGCTCCACCTTCTGGCAAAATCACATAGACGTGTTTGTTTTAAATGATAGTCGCACGAATGTAAGAAGAATGGAGGGATATGGACTGCGAGGGAGGGAAGGGTTAGATTGATTGTGGAGTAGGTTTATATGGGTCAATGCAACTTATGAGCCGAAGGGCCTGTACTGTACATTCTCTTTTCACAATCTTTGTTAAATATGTTTCGTTGACATACCTTGATCAAGCTGGGTTTGCTCACCTAGGCTTCTGCTAGCTGCTCTCTGTGATGTCCAATTGGAAATTTGCAAGAATGAATGCTAGATTTCTGATGTATCTTTATGAGGCAAAGTTTCTGGCATAACAACCAGTTTTAGACTAAACCCAGGATCCTGCCATCTTGGAGTGAAAAGTAGCCTAATTCTAACCAGATCCTATTAAAACATCATTTTCTGCAGTACATTGACCATTAATGTCTATTATTAGATAAATTAGTTTTTGCACATTTAAATTATAATATTTTAATTTTGAGATGCAGCATGGCAACAGGCCTTTCCAGCCTATGACCCCATACCATCCAAATAAACCTATTTGACCATTAACTTTCTAACGTTGTAAGCCTTCAGCATGTGAGAGGAAACCGGAGCACCTGACGGAAACCCATGTGGATGCATGGAGTACATACAAACTCCTTATGAACAGCGACAGATTCAAACCCAGGTTGCTGGTTCTGTAATTGTACTAACCTCTGCACTAACTATGAAGCGCTTTACATGGGATTAATTAGGTGAGAAAAATAGGGCGACTAGGTCCTCAATGTGGTAATTCTTCAACCAATCCGACTGAATGATTGTGAATTAAGTAATTCATTTGAATTTCTGTAGCACCCTTTCAGAATTTTGAAATATCACAAATACTTTACAGCCCATGAAATAGTTCATTAGGGTATGGGTGTATGGATGTAATGTAGGGAATGTGACAGCCATTTTGTTCAACACCAATCCCCTTAGAAGTGTGAAGGAGGAAAAAGACTGAAAAACTAGTGTGAATTACAGTGGTTGTATGTTGTATTCAATATCAAATTATGTCCAGATGAAACAAAAAAAGGAAGGAGAGATTGGATTGAGAGAGAGAGCAGGAAAGGAAAATTTGTGGTGCAAACTTGACAGAACAAAATTGGAAGCCAGGCTTCTCTGAGCAGAGGGGAGATGATTAGATGATCATGTCAATGGTGCCTGTTGATTCAACTTAAGGAAAAAATACAACACTTTCTTGAAAATTTGGCAACCATACCTAAATTCCATGCAAGCACAATTATAGTGTGGACCATTGTGCCTTGTCACCCTACCTTCCCCAGCTCCCCCTCAATCAGTGGCAGCGGCGGCGGGGGGGAGGATCCCATCCCATTCCCAACCAGGAAAAGTCAAGAAAAAGAAAACAACCAGAGCTCTTGGTCGCAGTGATGTAACAAACCCATAAACCCCTGATATATGTTTCATACCATTGTTGTGAAGGTCCTGAATGTTGTATGTCACTGTGGTTGGTTCAGTGTTAAATGTGGAAGGGGGAGGGGGGAGAGGGAAGGGGATAGAAAAAGCTTGAACTCTACAGAAAACCTTGTATAGAATTGATAATTGTAAACTGTAATCAATGTTGATGTCAATATTAATATCGATAAGGTTGATAACTGAGTTTAAGTTTGGAAAATAAAATATTTTTTTTTAATGGTGCCTAGATATTGAGGTACATTTTATGCACATAATTTGTCCACAGCTGCCCTCCACTTTATTCATGAGATGTGGATGTCACCACAACACCAGCATTTATTGTCCATCCCTAATTACCCCAAGCTGAGAGGGCAGATAAGAGGCATCAAAAAGTCTTCAATCACACATTAAGGATGGCAGGTTTAGAGCCATGGAATTATCCAGCAAGAAAAATGGCCATTTGGCCCAACTAATCCATGCTGACCAACAGGCATCCTTCTTTATTTAATTTCCTTCCATTTCCTAGCTCCTGCCCCATAACCTTCTAAGCCTGGGCAATTCAAATATTCGCCTAACTTTGCCTACGCTCTCAGGTAGTGCACTCCATTCTATGAGAGAGGAAGGTCCCCCTTGTGCCACCTTTCAATTGCTTCCCCTTTAGTTTGTCCCCTAGTTTACATCCTGGGCAAAAGAGTCCTGCAGCCTATCCTACCTATGCCCCTAATTTCTTTCCCTGAATAACATCCGTGAACCAGCTGTGAATTTTACAAGAGGACAATTGTTTTGCACCTACCATTACTGGGACTAGATTTCTTTTCAATTCCTGACTTATTTAATTACTTATTTACATTCACAGAATGGCAAGGTGGGATTCAAACTCATATCTATGAATCAGTGGTTCAGCGACTTAACCACTGATTGACAATGTACTCTACCTTAACCAAGATTGACTTTAGGTGCTATGAGCCAGTGATATGTCCCAATCTGCCTTCAATTAATGGGAAGAAACTGTGGTGGCAATGGTCACCTTGCATTTTTAATTTTCAGCTCCAGAGAGGTTAGTCGTGTAATTAAATACTAAATGGATTATTTAAAGAGATTTGATCATTCCTTTCGATGGTGAATTCAGTTTGTTTACACTATGTACTGCATTGGCTTCACCTCATTGTCAGAATTCTGTATTTTTGTTATTTTTATATGTCCATATGCATTAAGATGTTGGTTGTTTTGCATTGTTCGTTCAGGTCACTATTGAGGTTGTTGATGGAAGTGAAATAGAAACAGAAAGAGACTTGCGCAAAGTGACCAAACCCAGCTGGCCAGTGCCTTCATCTGACTGGAGGAACTGGTGGCAAAAGTCATCGGCAACAGCTTCCTTGGGTGACGGTGATCAGGAAAATAGCCGTGCAAGTGAAGACAGCAACTTCTTGAATCCTGTGAACAGCTGGGATAGAAGCACAGTTACACAACGGAGATGGGAAACCAAGGGGCAGCCTGAATATGGTAAGTCTGCATTCCTCACTCGTTCTGCACAACTGAGAATTCAACAAGAGATATTGGAAATAGGCCAAGTGAAATCAAATAGGTATGGACTACAGTGGGAATAAACTCTCTAGTATTGATTGATGTAAAGCAAGTTGTGCAGGAAAACATCTGCGTCTATATGGCAAGATCCCAATGATTCATATTTAATCTTTTTTTATTCCCTTGATGACTAAGTGAGCAAACTTGGCAATATCCCTCCACTCCCACCACCTGCCTGTGTATTCTGCAAGCAAAGGAAAACGAACTGCTGGTGGAACTCAGTGAGTCAGGCAACATCAGTGGCAAGAAGGAGACAGTTGGCATTTTGAGCTGAGACCCTGCTTCGGGGTCTCGTCTCGAAACACTGTCTACTCTTTCCCTCTGCAGATGCTGCCTGATCCACTGAATTCCTCCGGCAGTTTGTTTTATGCTCTAGATTCCAGCGTCCACAATCTCTTATGTCTGCCTGTGTCTTCCCTTAGTCTTGCCAAAAGCTGTGATAAAAACAGGGTTCTTGAATCTAGCTGCGAAATGTGATTTTAATTTCTTGTTTACCTACTGTCTATCTGGTGGTGTGGTGAGCGTTCAGCAATGAAGGCTGCTCACTCCATAATCAAGATTTACAGCTGAAACATTCCAGCTGTTTTGGCTTAGAAGGAAAAAACATATGCGAGCAATGCTTTGTACGACTATGTGTGTGAAAGTTATTTGAATGGTATGCGAACGGCAAGATCTGGGCCTAAGCTCCAAATCAAGCATGTGGTCCCAATTAGGCAACTCATCATGATGGCAGCTAACTGCAGATATGTTTGCTTTCTTCATCCAGATTACGCAGATGGAGAGGGTGACTGGAGCCCGTGGTCACTCTGCAGTGTAACCTGTGGAAGTGGGAACCAAAAGCGTACCAGGTCCTGTGGGTATGCCTGCACGGCCACTGAATCAAGGACATGTGATATGCCAAACTGTCCTGGTTAGTAACTTATTATTTGAAGCTTATTAATGTCAGATGGATGGTCATAAGTGAACCCTCAGTTAAGTCGCTCTTTGTTACATGAACAAAACAAAAATTAAATTTTAAAAACTGCAATATACACAAGTGGTGGAGAAGCTCAGCAGGTCAGACTACAGAATTCTTGATGAAGGGCTCAGGCCCAAAACATCGACTGCCTTTCACTTCTGATGGATGCTGCATGACCTGCTGAGTTTCTCCACACCTTTGTGCATGTAACTCAGCCCCACCATCTGCACATTTTCTTGTTTAACTTCACAATGAAATCTCTGCTGCCTGGCTTTAACTTGCACCAAGTCTTAGTTTACCCTTCACTCCTGTGTTAATAAACTCCTGAATTTTAAAGCCTTTCAGATTGAGGAGATCCAGAGATTTCTGGACATCTCAGAGAATTGAAGGAAATGAGACAGACAGTGGGCCATGTTCTTATTGGATAATGCAGCATGCTCAAGCAGCTGTGAGACCTACTGATATCTTGGTTTCTATTAATCTTATTTGAGGCTGTTTAATTTGGGGAAGGGTTTGAATTGAAGTGCCCCATAGATTTGGGTGACATAGTTAACGTAGCTGTTAGCACAACACCATTACGTTGCCAGTGATCTGGGTTCTAATCTAAGTTTGGGAAAAGTTTGGTTTATTCTGGATTAGGTTAAGGGTGAATGAGGAAAAGTTTAGGGGGAACATCTTCACACAGAAAGTGGTGGGAGTGTGAAACAGTTGCCAGCTGAAGTGGTGAATGCAGGCTCAATTTTAACATTTAAGAAAAATTTGGAGAGGTACATGGATGGGAGGGGTATGGACGGTATGGATTGGGTGCAGGTCAATGAGACTCAACAGAATAATAGTTCAGTACAGACTAGAAGGACCAAAGGGCCTATTTTCTGTGCTGTAATGTTCTATGGTTCTATGGATGGTCCGAATTCCTCCTATTTTTCAAGAATGTGTGGATTTTTGGGCCCACTTACATTGTTGGCACTTTTGTGTTTTCTTACAATAACACCCTGCAGACTTTCGAGTTTCACTCAAATAGGCCATATGGGTCTGTTTGGGCAGTGTTGGCTCATGTGCTGGAAATAAAGTTTGAGTATTCATCAAACAATGAGGAAGGTCAATTGAAAAGTGTGGTTTGAGGGAGATAAAACAATGATCCAATTCAATATAGAGGAGTGCGACTAACTCATTTTGCACACTCAATGTAAGTTTTTACTGAAAAAAAACTACTTAATACCCTGTAAGTGGACAGAGGCTAATTTTAGTTTTTAAAATAGCAGAACAGGATCCAGATCAAAACAGTAAAATTGATTTGAAATTCACTAATGGTTAGTTCTACACCTACATCCATCATAAGGAAAGCAGAAAGTAATTTCTGTTACTAGATACCGTGTCTCAAAGAGCAAGACAAAATGAACAGACAAAAATTGCTTTTATGTTGAATTCTTAACCAAGTGAAACATTTTGAATATAATTATTTGAGAAACTGGATTTGACTGTCATATAACCGATTAAAAATAATTGACAGAAAGGAGCATATTAAAGAGCTCCTTTAAGGGAATGGTGGAGAAGCAAACAAGTAAGGATAGAATAGTAGATCTTCAGGAGTTGGCTGCTGAAGGCATGGCTACCAAAGCTAGAACAATTATCACGATGTGTAGTGACACTGTCTAAGCACCAGAGAACCAATTACAATCATGACCTCCAAAGCTGTCTGAGTCAAGTTGGTATATTCTCCATGTGACCAAGTGGGTTTCCTCCCACATTGAACAAAGCATCAGAATCAAAATTTATTGCCTTGAATATTTATTGACAAGAACATGTCACAAAACTCATTGTTTTGTGGCAGTATCACTGTGCAAACATTTATATAAACCACATGACAAAATAAATAAAAATAGTGCAAGGAAAAGAAAAATACAAAGTAAGGTAGTGTCTATGGTTCACTGTTCATTCAGAAATCTGATGGCAGAGGGGGAAAAAGCTGTCCATATGCCACTTCAGGCTCCTGTACCTTTTCCCCAATGATAGCAGAGTGAAGGGGTCATGGCTTGGGAGGTGGGGGTCGTTGAGGTTAAAGGCTGATTTCTTAAGACACTGCTTCTTGTAGATGTCCTCAATGGAGTGAAGACTGGTGCACATCAAGTGATGTCGCAAGTCGAGTTAACAACCCTCTAGAGTTTTTTCTTTTCCTGAGCGTTGGCACCTCCATATCAGACACTGATGGAACCGGTCAGAATACTCTCCACAGTACACCTGTAGAAGTTTTCAAGAGTCTTTGGTGACATCCCGAATCTCCTCAAACCCCTCACAATATGCAAGTAGGTTAATTGGCCACTGTAAATAGCCCTAGAATGTGGATTTGTGAAGGAATATGGGGAAAGTAGATGGGAAAAGAAGAGGATTAATGTATTATTGTAAGATTATAGGTCTGTGGTTAGTTTATTCTCAGTGGGCCAAAAGATCTATTCTGTACTGTAGCTCTCCATGACTAAAATCAGTTCTGCTAAACTGGAGGTTATAGAGATTAAACATATGTCCGATATTATAGAAAGACTTACCGAATGAGCCCTTAACACTTTCTGGAATGAAACATGAAAGTCTGCAGATGCTTTAGTTAAAGTACAGAAATGCAGGAGGAACTCAGCCAGTCTCGCACCATCCATAGGAGGTAAAGATATATTGCTGACGTTTCAGGCCTGAGCCCATCCTCATAGAAGGCAAATATATGGAACTGCATCAGGGCAAAATTCAATGGCAAGGTCTGAGGAGAAGGAAGTGTGACTTCTAAGTTCAGCCCATAATTGGAATCCTAAAGTGGTCAAATGAGATATTTCAGTCTACTATGTACCGTGGAACTCTGCCTGTGATGGGATGAATCCATGGAATCAGATTGCATCAAGTAGAAGACAAATCTGTCCATGACTCCAAAGATTTGACTGCATAAGTCAAAGGACCAAATTTTAATTTTCTGCTTTAGTACAGAATAGTCACCTCCACATGTGCTCAGATTTTTGCCAAATAAAGCATTAACTTAAATGGTTCTAACTGTACATGAAGAATGTTATAATTAATATCTTAATAGCTCTCATACCAAAGAACTGTCAGAGCAGATAACCATGTGAGTCTATGAATGGTTAGCAACTTTCCCATTGCTGCACAGGTGCGGTCAGTCTTTTGCCCTTGTGTATCTCTGTAGCTCATGTACGTGGTGGATGCCTTCTGCTTTCTAACCATGCGAAAAGAGGAGGTGAGGTGCGTGGCTTATTGCAGACGTATTTTTCCTTGGGATAAAGGGAAGTGCACTTACATTGCATCATATTGCCAACAACATAAAATTGAGCCAAAAATTCACAATCAGTGTTGTTCTGTTGTAAAACTCTGCTGCTTCCCAACCTAACACCACAGATAAGTAATTCTTCCTTCCATCTGCTCCTTCCACTTGCTTATTGTTTGCATGTGGACTTAAACCTTTTAAAAAAAAACACACTGCTCTGCAGAAATCCAAATCAGCATTTCCTTCCTGTTTGACACCAGCCATATTTACCTGTTTGTCAAGGTTGGACATACCATAAGTGACCCACAGCACAGTAACATGTCTGTTATTGTCGAATACAGTTTAGAATTGATTTGAACAGAAAAGTTACAAAGAGTGAAAAAGGAATAATTGGTGTTTCCATGGGAAACTGAGGCTGGAGGGTATTGTTTGCAAGATATCATTGTCACATGACACCTTATAACCATATATCAATTACAGTACGGAAACAGGCCATCTCGGCCCCTCTAGTCCATACCAATTTGTGATCTCCTCTAGTCCCACTTGCCTGCACCCTGTCCATAACCCTCCAATCCCCTCACATCCATGCACCTATCCAACTATTTCTTAAATGTCAAAATTGACCCTGCTGCCACCACCTCCCCAACACACACCTCAGTCACCTCCCCATCTCATTCCCCAACAGTAGATCTAACACTGCCCCTTCTCTAGTGGGTACCTCAATGTATTGCTGCAAAAAACTATCCTGCACACATTTTACTAATTCTAATCCATCCAGCCCCTTCACAGAATATGTTTCCCAATCTATATTAGGAAAATTAAAATCCCCCACTAACTCAGCTCTGTACTTATTACAAATCTCTGCTATTTCCTTACACATTTGCTCCTCTATTTCTCACTCCCTACCAGGTGGTCTATAATACACCCCTATAATTGTAACTTCTCCTTTTCCATTTTTTAATTCCACCCATACCGCCTCCCTTGACAAGCCCTCCAACCTATCTTGCATCTGCACTGCTGTAATATTTTCCATGACAAGCAATGCCACACCACCCCCTCTTACCCCTCCAATTCTATCACACCTGAAGGAGCAAAATCCCAGAATATTTAGCTGCCAATCACAACCCTCTTGCAACCGCATCTCACTAATCACCACCATGTCATACTGCCAAGTGTCTATCCACACCTTCAGCTCCTCCATCTTCCTTACTATACTCCAAGCATTACAGTAAATGCATTTCAGAGATTTCCCACATCTTTCCCTCTGTTTGTCCCCATCTTTACGGACAACTCTATTATTTATACCATTATCCATCACAGCACTGATCCTTTTCCTTCTCGATCACCTGTCTTTCCACCCCCCAAATTTTGTCTACAAGCCTTTTCTCTTTGCTGTTCTCCTCTATGTGGACCCCTTCCCCCAACCATACTAGTTTAAAGCCCCCTTAGTAGCCCTAGCAAATGCCCCCGCCAGGATCCTGGTCCCTCTGGATTCAGGTGCAACCCATCCATTTGGTACAGGTCCCACCTTCCCCAAAAAAGGCCCCAGTGGTGCAAGAACTTGAATCCCTGCTCCTTAAGCCATGCATTCATCCTCCACCTGATACTATTCTTGCCCTCACTATCATGTGGTACAGGAAGTAATTCAGAGATTACCCCCTTTGCGATCCTTCTTTTTGGCTCCCATCCTAACTACCTATATTCATTTTTTAGGACCACTTCACACTTCCTCCCTATATCCTTGGTACCAACATGTACCCCGACCTCTGGCTCATTACCCTCCCCCTTAGGATGTCTTGGACATGAGAAGCTACATCCCAGACTTTTATTGATGATCTTTGCACAATGTGCTCCTGGATAGCAAAACTCCTATGACAGCCATGCAGAAAGTCACGAGGTGCACAAATCGCACCAAGGTGAAATGCACACAGAAATCTCTTTCTCACTGAGCAGAGATTCAGGTGGAAATAATGAATTGCCAATAACCTGAAGATCACTTTTAACACAATTTGCACCTGAAAAGTGTGCGCAAATATTTCCAGTTTCCAATCCAGCAACTTAAATTGATACACAAGTATTGCACTGGTGTTCACAGCATTGCTACCGGACAAACAAAAATTGCTGACTGTCAAAGGCTTTTGTTGATTTTAAATGTCTCTGAATGATTAAAAATTGAAAATACTACACTATTCAAATTGCTTAACAAGGCTAACCAACAATAGTACTTAGTGCGTAAAAGCAAAAAAAAAAGCAAATAATGAAATAAAAAGCATACCTATTGCTTTCCCTGCTATCCTGCAGCTCTCACAGATCCTGAGGGAAATCTAACTTAAGCATAGTGCTTTGAAGTCTCAACAAGCTCCTCTTATTCCATTGGGCTCTGTAGGACTTTGGCACTACTGGAGTTGGAGCACAGCTGGGAGACAGTAGAGCTCAGCCAGTAAGTCTGGGGCTTGGGGCTTCCAAAACATCTGGCAACTGTGCCAAGAAATGTCAGCAATTCCCTGTGCCTATAATACCCTGAAAAGTTCAACCAAGGTGATAGGGCAGATGCTTGAACCAGAGTTAACTTTTAAGGAACATCTTAAAGAAGAAAAAGCAAGTAAAAGAAATCGAAAGGTTTGGGGAGAAATTTTCTGAGTTCAAGTCTTTAGTAGTTGAACACCAGCGGTCTTGTGTTGTAAAATTTGGTATTTGAAAGAGGTTAGAAGAGGAAGGAGGCAGCTATCTTGGAAGTTGTAGGGATGGGAGAGATTACCAAGGCAGAATGGAGTGAGTTTATGAACCCATTTGAAATGAGTACTCAAACCAAACTAAAGGGGATTGCATCTTAACATGGGCTGAAGGTTAGTGACTCTACCATTGCATGGGAGCAGGGATCCTCAGGAATCAGTTTGACTTTAATAATCTTAAAGTCTCCTTTGGCAAAGGCCATTTTGCTATTAACCATGGAATTTTCTGCTTTTCTCTTCCCATGGGGATAAAGATTAAAACAGAATGCTGGAAATAGTCAACAACTCTGACTCCACATATGAAGGGAAAAGCATAGACTTCACATCTCACGTCAATGATATTTTATCAGAATCTGGCGTGACTTGTTGAGCATTTCCAGCATTTTCCGTTTTTATTTCAGATTTCCAGCATCTGCAGTATTGTATTCTGGGAAACAACAGATTTGACCCTCACTTCTTGCTTGCCCCCCCCCCCCCACCTGAGTGGACATTCTCAGAATGGATCTCGCAGCGTCTCATTGTCTTAGTTTCTTCAATGTTTAAAAGTTCCATGATGAAGCAAGTCAAGTGCATAGGATAGAAAGAAGAATGCTATCTTATATAGGGCTTTCTGTGACCCAGGTTACTTCGAGACTTCATGACTGCTATGCAAGATTTTAAATTGGCCAACATTTGGAGGGGTAAACCTATGCATATTCAATAGAGTGAAGCAAGTGTATGTACTCATGACCCCAATCCTTGCACTATAAATGTTATTGCATTGATGTTAGGGGATACGTGTCTCCATTCTCCCCATCTACACCGCATCACCTGTGCACAATACTGTTTCAAGTCATTGAGTAATTATTGTCGTGTTGGTGTTGTCATAATGTAGGATAGCCAATTTCACACAGCAAGGTTCTACAAAGAACAGGTAGGTTAATGGCATGTCAATAGTTTCATAGATGAAAGTTAAGGGTTAAATATTGGATGGGACATGAGATAACCCCACTGCTGTTCCTCAACTAATATATTTGAATCAGTTAGGTTATTTGAGAGGCCATATTGAGGCTGAAAATTCAATCACATAATTCTGAGAAAAAAAAGTTGCAATGCCATTGAAAATCAGTTCAACGTGGAGTAGTTATTTCTGAGTCCCTTAGCACCCATTGGGAAATTTGTCTCCTCACTTCTCATCAAAATGTTTACACTCTCTTTAACCTTTTTTCCGCATAATAGTCTCCCAAATGACATGTAATATGTAACATGTGCTTGCACTAGCCTGAAAAATGACAGATCGTACTGCATTTACTTAGAAAGTGGTATTTCAGAAGCATTCTGCATCTACAACCACCCAAACCACAGGTTTAAAGTCAGTCAAAGGATCGTAGATGTGCACAGCACATAAACTGACCCATTCAGGCACCTCATTCCTCTCACCTGTGATACCTGGACACGTTAATATCACTTTCCTTATAAGGCCCTCATCCCTTCGAGCCTTTCCTATCTAAGAATGTCTCGAAAAGTCTTTTCAATATTGTAATTGTATCTCACTCCTTTACCTCATCTGGAAGTTTATTTCAGAAAATAGGTCCTTTGACCTAACTCGTATGTGTCGACCAAGATGCTAGTCCCGTTTTCCTGAATTTGCTCCATATCCCTCTAGACATTTACTGTTCTTGTACCTATCCAACTGTCTTTCAACCATTGTAATTGAACTTGTTATTGTGAATAGTTGTGGAGGATGGGCAAAGAAATTGCAAATTAAATTCAGTCCTCAAAATTATGAGAGGGCTGCATCTTGGGAGAATTAATAAGGAAAGATATACACAACGAATGATGGAAATACTAAGGATCTTAGAGTTCATATCCAAGGACCCCCTACGGCAGCAAAGAAGCATCTACAGGATACGTGCCTTCATTAGTCTTTGCATAGAATATAGGATCACTGTACAACTCTATTTAAAATTAGTTAAATCAGAGGGTGTATTTCTGATTGCTACACATATGAAGAATATGGAGAAGGTGAAAAGAGATTCACCAGAACATTGCCTGGCATGGTGAGTTTCAATTCTGAGCAGTGACAGAACAGACTTGGCTTACCCGAGCACAGAGAAGGTTCAGGGGGACCTGATTGAGGTACATAGAAAGAAACATTTCCATTCAGCATAGGTGTCTATAACCACAGGGCATTGCTTTAAGGTGAATAATACTTTGTGTGAAGAAACATACCCCCAATTTGCCTTTAAATTTCTTCCCTTCACCTTAAACCTGTGTCCTCAAGTTCTGGACTCCCATGCCCTGGGCAATCAATTCTAACTACCAATACCCATCATAAATTTACTCTATGTACCTCCATTTGGTTGTTTATCTGTCTCTTTTGTTCAGTGAGAATAAATCCAACCAATCTAATTGCTCCTTCTGATCCCAGGGCTCCATTCCAGGTAACATGCCGGTGAATCCCTTCTGTACTCTCTACTGCTACCATGTTATTCCTGTAGTGCGATGACCAGAACTATACACGATAGTCCAAGTGTGCCATAACCAAGGTTTTGTGCATGCCACAATATGATATCCCAACTCTTATGCTCAAAGCTCCAGCCAGTGAAAGCAGTCGTGCAAAATACTTTTTTCACTGTTCTATTCAACTATGTCACTACCATCAGGGATTGACACCACAAGGTCACTCTATACATTGATGCTACTAAAGTCTCTGCCCTCTATATCTCCTGCCTGAATATGATCACTCATTGCCTTAAAGTTGTGTGTATTAAATTCCATCTGCCATGACTTTATCTTTCCACCTGAGTTTTATCCCACTGTGTTCTGAGACAACCTTCTTTGAAATCCACAACTCTGCCAGTTTTTGTATCTTGAGCAATCTTTCTTATCATGGACATAACATGCCCTTCCACCACCACCCTCTGCCTCCTATCACCCGACAATTTTGGTTGCAGTTGGCCACATCCCTCCTATCCCTTGTGCCTCAACCTTCTGGACCAGTCACAGCTTCTAGACCTCAGGATCATTCCAAGCTGTTGTTGCTGATCCGTGACTTCCGGAGAGAGCCAAGAAAGCAACATGGATCAACAATCTAGGGTTTCTGATTGATGTCTTATTAACAGACTTCCAACAGTGCTGTGCTTGGCTAAATTATATCCTGGACTGGGATTAAAGCCATAACTTTCTGATTCCATGACAAGAGTACTACCCTTCCACCAAGCCAAGTTTGATATCTTCCATCTGTAAAGTTTTGGTATAAAGGAAAATTGTTTTGACCAGCTTCCACAGCTGGTATTGATCTTTCAAAGTAAAATCACAACATTAATGTCAATTCCTTTGTGAAAGTTGCTTTCTAAAAAGTTCCATTGAGCCACTCTCTGAGGAAAAGGAGAACATAAAAGGATCTTCACAGCAAAGCCAGGTTTGGTAAAAGACTTATCTTTCTGACGCTCCGGCCAAGGCATCAGAGCAATGCACGTTCAACGGGAAGGTTTGCAGATGCTGTGATTGTAGAGCACTGCGCAGAAGTACTGGAGAAACTCAGCAGGTCAGGCAATATCATTAGGAAGCAGAGAGAGATAACCAATGGTTCCAGCCTGAGCCCTTCATCAAAGTAGAGTAAAAAGCCTGTGTTGGCCTGTGTACCTCTCTCGACCCCTTCTTCTCTCCTCTCCTCCCCCCACCTTTATATTCAGGCACCTGAGTCAATAATGAACCAACCAATCTCATGTCTTTAGGGTGTGTGAGGAAAC
This sequence comes from Narcine bancroftii, assembly GCF_036971445.1. Classification (NCBI taxonomy): domain Eukaryota; kingdom Metazoa; phylum Chordata; class Chondrichthyes; order Torpediniformes; family Narcinidae; genus Narcine; species Narcine bancroftii. The sequence continues at coordinate 85,271,849 of NC_091472.1, read as the reverse complement.
AGGAGCACTTGGAGGAAATGCATGTGAGCATGGGGAGAACATGCAAACTCTACATTGTATCTGACGTCAGTATTGAATCTGGCTGCAAGAGCTATGAAGTAGCAGCCCAACCACATCTGCCACTGTGCCACCCAAATATCTTAACACTTAATGAATTATGCAAGTCGAGGAAAACCTCATGTGGATCTTCAGAAACTGACCTTTAACTTAAGCTGGTGGTCCACCTGAAGCTTAACTAATATCTCAGCTAGAGAAGTAAATTTGGCACAACCGTTCCCTTCTGACACCTTGGGCCATGAAAGTGTATTATTGCGATGGAGAGCTCCCCCTCACATTGTTAATGCAACAGATGCAGTTGGAGTAAAAAATACCCATTAGGTCAGGCAGCATCAATGGCAAGAGGAACAACATTAATGTATCAAACCTATCAGGATTCCACCAAGAGGAGTTGGATTTTGATAACCTCTCGAGTGATTTGAATAGTCTAGACCAGTGGTTCTCAACCTTTTTCTTTCCACTCACATACCACTTTAAGTAATCCTTATGCCATAGGTGCTCTGTGATTAGTAAGGGATTGTTTACGGAGGTATGTGGGTGGAAAGAAAAAGGTTTGTAAACCACTATTTTAATCATACCTAATTGACTCATTATTTGCACTGTTTCATAACTCCAAAGGAAATGGGCCAATGACAATTTTTCTCAAGCAAAATATTTCAGTAACAATTGGGTCTAGAGCAGAGATTCTTAACCTTCCCTTCCCACTCACATACCACCTTAAGCAATCCCTTACTAATCGCAGAGCACTGATGGTATAGGGATTACTTAAAGTGGTATGTGAGTGGAAAGAAAAAGGTTGAGAACCATTGGTCTAGACTGTCATTCAGTGAAGTGTTGGTGAATGCAGCACTGCAAAAAAGTCTAATAGAATCATAGGGTTATACAAAACGGAACTCAATGGCCATGCCTTCTCTTTCTCCATCTCCATTCACCCCATTTGCCCACATTAGCACTGAATCTTCGATGAGTAGGGTTTCTGTCTAGGTGTAGAGCCAGAGGAGAAAGGGAAGATTTTAACCGAATATTTTGTGTGTTTAGTGTGGAGCAGGATAAGCAGGAGTGGGAGGTAACTAAAGATGGTCTAAGGAATGGCTGCTTCAGAATTGTTAACAGTCTAAACAAGGTGGACAGTCTAAACCAGGTGCATCCCAGAACATTGTGGGAAGGCAAGAAGGAAATTGTTGAGGCCTTGACTGACATGTTTAACTAAACAGTGAGGACAGGAGAATTTTTGGATAGCAGGAACATGGCAAATGTGATGCTATTATTTAAAAAGGACTGAAAAGGTTACCTGGATAAATACAGGCCTGCCAATCCAGGCAAAAAACTCTACTTCTCAGATCCTTCTTAAAACTCCTCCCCATTTTCTTAAATCTATGTCGTCTGGTTTTTGATATCCTTACCATAGGAGGAAGATTTTAGCCTCCTACCTTATCCATGTCTCTCATATTCTTTTATAGTCTCAGCCTCCTTAGTTTCAGGAAAAACAAACCCAGCCTAACCAATCTGTCCCCATAACTAAAGTCTTCCTGGTAAATCTCCTCTCCTGTGCAACTGTATCCTTCCTCTGGTATGAAAATGAATAACTGTTAAGTGATCAGAAGGATCCTGTGGAAGAATTATGTGGCTGTGGGCAAATTGGTTTCCTTGTACCTAAATTACTGTAGAGACTGTTGTTCAGAGTGCTTCATTGGCTGCAAGATGCCTTGAGACATTCTTGAATGTACTTTACAGATGAAAATTGTCATTTGTTTACTAGGTTGGAATTTCCACAGGAGTTTCCTTAAAAAATGTGGACACGGACTTCTTTTGACAATGGTATTTCATTGTCCTTTTATATGAAGGATATATGATGGTCCAAAATCAGGAACCTCACCATTCAATTGTTTGAAGGAATGAGTTTTCATATAATAATTGGCATCATTTTTAGCAAAGGTTTTGTACTAATTGACAGAGGAAAATCAACGTCTTAATCACCTCTCCCCAACCCGAAGTATTTTCCAGCCGGTGATTTGCATTTGAAGTGTTCCAGGTGTGCTACAGGATGTGGACATCTTATTTTTGAGGAATGTGTCTAAGCAAACAGCAACGGCCAACTGATATCTTTCCTCAGTGGTAATGGCTGCATTTGGCTTAGGAGACTGAACAAAGGATAGTGATCTTCTTCAAAATGGGTCAATGAAATGGGAAGCAAATGGAATGGCAGCTGCTGGAATCTGAAACGAAAACAGAAATGCTGGAGGAACTCAGCAGGACGGGAAGCGTCTGTGGAAAGAGGAACTAGTTAATGTTTCGGTTCAGAACGGTGGGGGTGTGAGGGGAGGGGGAGCGGAAGCATGACATGAAACATTAACTAGTCCCTTTCTACAGAGGTTGCTTGACTTGCAGGGCTCTTCCACCATTTCTGTTTTTGGTCCAATGAAAGTCATTGGGCCCCTACATGAATGTTAAGGTTTGTGCACGGACCTCTGGTATGGGCCTGAACTCACAACGTTCTGACTCAGAGGCAAGAGTCCACAACATTAAGGTTTTCATTTGAGTGCTTTTGGGATAAGCTCACTTGCACATTCTTTAGAGCATCAATTTGTGGAAATTCAGTGAAAAATGGGCATAATTTCAGGGAAATTCAACAGTATATTTAGTGGATAGCTCTGGGCATCTTTCACATGATAAACATAAGGCCAGATACAAATCACAAGCTGTTGTGTCCCCGAATCAAAACTGACTTCAGACCCAGGCTTCTAACAATTAAATGTGACCATTGGAGCTTCACTGATAAAAGCTAGTGGCACAATGTCCCTGAAATTAAAAATCTTCCCAAGGAATGCTCAATGTAATCTTGTAGCAGCGCAATCAGTGCCTCTCTCTTGCACTATAGGTGAAATGATGACACTTGCGGGATTGCGGATGCTGGAACCTGAAGCAACACACAATCTGCTGAAGGAACTCAGTGGGGCGAACAGTGCCAGTGGGAGAAAAAAAATGGTTGACGTTTTGAACTGGAGCCCTTCCTGATGAAGGGTTCCGCCCCTGCACATTGACAATATTTCCCCCATTGATGCTTCTCAACTTATTGAGTTCCTCCAGCAGATTGTGTGTTGATGTAAATGGTAATCAAAAAGAAAACTTCAGGTAATATAAATGGTGCCTGGAGGACTCAATGATGCTGGAAGTAACTTCATAGAGGAATAAAAACATCTGCATCTGGAATAATCCTTTCCACTGTTAAGAGATGCAGTGATTTGAAGCTGCATGGTCTGATTAGGGGTGGGCAGCTGGCCCCCTCCACTCTTGAGGGATTTCCCTCTTCACAATCATTTCCTAAGGCTATTTTAAGCAATCGTGTGGATCATCAGTATTTGCCACTTGCTCAATTTCCTTCTGTTAGTGCAGGAATGCTTTTCTAACCACTACAAGGTATACACACACCACACACGACAGAGTACTGCAAGCATTGACATACTACTGTTAATGAAATGCTGATTTCAAGAATGCCTGAAGCACTGACTCAGGGTGAGGCAGGGAGCAGTAGAGTGTGAGTCCATAGATTAAACTTGTACAGTAAATAGGTGCACCACTGTAGTAAAACTTTATTGAAATAAAGCATTCCTGCAGTACCTATCTTGGCTTCAGGATGTCCTTGGACACTTTGCACCACTGAGTTGTTGTCATTGTTTAAAGTGGAAAGTGCAGCAGCCAAATTGCACTTCTTAGTGTGATAATGGGTAGATGATCTCTTTGGTGTTGTTGATTCTTCTTTCTTTCTTTGGCTTGGCTTCGCGGACGAAGATTTATGGAGGGGGTAAAAAGTCCACGTCAGCTGCAGGCTCGTTTGTGGCTGACAAGTCCGATGCGGGACAGGCAGACACGATTGCAGTGGTTGCAGGGGAAAATTGGTTGGTTGGGGTTGGGTGTTGGGTTTTTCCTCCTTTGCCTTTTGTCAGTGAGGTGGGCTCTGCGGTCTTCTTCAAAGGAGGTTGCTGCCCGCCGAACTGTGAGGCGCCAAGATGCACGGTTTGAGGCGTTATCAGCCCACTGGCGGTGGTCAATGTGGCAGGCACCAAGAGATTTCTTTAGGCAGTCCTTGTACCTTTTCTTTGGTGCACCTCTGTCACGGTGGCCAGTGGAGAGCTCACCATATAACACGATCTTGGGAAGGCGATGGTCCTCCATTCTGGAGACGTGACCCATCCAGCGCAGCTGGATCTTCAGCAGCGTGGACTCGATGCTGTCGACCTCTGCCATCTCGAGTACTTCGACGTTAGGGATGTAAGCGCTCCAATGGATGTTGAGGATGGAGCGGAGACAACGCTGGTGGAAGCGTTCTAGGAGCCGTAGGTGGTGCCGGTAGAGGACCCATGATTCGGAGCCGAACAGGAGTGTGGGTATGACAACGGCTCTGTATACGCTTATCTTTGTGAGGTTTTTCAGTTGGTTGTTTTTCCAGACTCTTTTGTGTAGTCTTCCAAAGGCGCTATTTGCCTTGGCGAGTCTGTTGTCTATCTCATTGTCGATCCTTGCATTGATTAATGGATTACTATTGGCAATGGAGTTCTATGTCTGGGCCAGTGTTAATCCATCAACCAAGGGACAATCACAAATATCCCTGCTCATCTCAGGAATACGCCCCTGAAATCTTCCGCAGCCCTGGAAAAAAGACAGGGCTGCGTTTTTTAACATATGTCATATCTGATGATGCACCAGGCCCTCTATATTATACTGCGATAATTGTCCAGATTTCTGTGCTTGGAATGGGGCTGATCATACCTGTCTGATTTGGCACTGCCCACTGACATCACTGGAGCTCAAACAACAAGGCCCTCGTTTTTCCAGTGGCACCAGAATTAAACAAATTACTCTCATTGATGAAAATTGCAAAATTTATTTCTGCTGATGGGATTGCCTTGTGTTGATTTGTCCAGTATTTCATTGGGTCAGGATAGACCATTGGGTCAGGATAAATTGTCCTGCCGAAAGACTGGAGAACTCAGAGAATTGTGTGTGTTGTCTATCAACCTCAGTCCTTTGAAATCAGCAAAGCAAAATGAAAATCTGCACTCTCATGATCTATCAATATAAAAGGGCTGCAGATTTTTCCAATAGCTCCCAGCATTGAAATATTTACTCTTTATATTGCAGGTTGAAGAAAACATACGCTCAATGTCACGCCTTACTTTCCCTGTTTTAAAAAAAAAATCAGAATGTTATTCTTACTTGAGAAAACCAAAACAGGTCCAGTTTTTGTACTTTCCATCACTAGATTTGCAGCAGAGATTGCACACCTCAGACCCAGCAATTTCACTCTCCTTCCTCATAAGGACTTTCTAACTAATTATTAGGTAACTTTGTTTATACTCTTACTAATAAAGATTTTTGCAAAAGGTTCAAAGGGGATCTGTGGGGGCTAAGGCATTTTTTTACAACTTTGAATATATATACGGGTTACTAATTTTCTTCTCATAGAATGCAAGAGAACACAAGCTTTTCATGGTTTGAATGCTAAATTACAGATAGTTGATGTAATTTTTACATCCCACATTAGCTTTCCTTTTGAATGCAGCTGTTCTGCTCCAGAGCCTTGAGCACAAAAATCAGGCCGAATGGTCCATTAAAGGTTTTGGTTGCCACGTCAGGATATGTAAAAGGTCTCATCACTTTACTGCAGAGGCAGTTACTCATTTTTAACTGTGGCGCTTTTATTTGTGTTCTTGCCACTGAGTCTGACGTTTATTGGCTTAAGGCCTACTCCAGACTCTTGAGCACAAAATCCATCCGATGGAGCAAAGCATCATGTCCTCCCTGGGGTCCTGAAGAAAATTTATCTTTCAGTCAACCCCGCAAGAACTGAGCATCTGGCTGTTTATCTCCCTGTAGGGTGTAGGAGGATGCTGTGGTCAAATTGGCTGTAACATTTTTTCAGTAACTACATTCAAAAGTCCTTTATTGATTGCATAAAATTTAGTGCTGTTCTGAAAGATGTTCCAAAACATGCAAATACTTTTGTATTTCAGATTAATGTAATTAATGAGAAAAAGAAATCTTTTAGCAAATGCATCACAAAATTCCATACGGGCCTTCTTCTGTCTATTGAAAAAACAATTGGTTCAATCCTAACATATAAAGACTGCACAACAATCTACATATCAATTGCTAAAATAATTCAAGACACTTTAATTAACATAACTTTCTTGATAATTTTTTTTTCTTGAAGTGCGTTTTTAGCCAGTTAATTGTACCGGAATGTGTGAGTGAAAATAGATGGAAAATTTCCCTCCTGACGGTTTAGAAAAGCAGAAGACTGCACTGTCATCAAATCTACTAATTAGCAATCAGCAAGCAAACTGGGGAAACCCCCCCAACTGATGCTAAACATGCTCTGCTGGAGGAGGAACTCGGTTGGTCAAGCTGCAGCAGTGGGAGAATGAGAACATTTGAGCCGACTCCCCTCATTGAGACTGAGGAAGCCAGAAGCCAGAGTAAAGGGTGGGAGGAGTGGGACAGGACCCCAAGTTGGATTGGTGAACTAAGTGTAAGTGAAACATGGTGGGCAGAAGCAGGAGATTGCTAAATTCTAGTGAGGGGGGGGGGGGCAAGAAAAACTGGAGATGTGTCTAACAGTATGGCATGGATGATTAGAAGACAATCTGAAAAGAAGAGCAACTGTGAATGGTGGAGATCAGATGGAACTAGGATGGAAGGTGGAAGAAGAGTGGGAAGAAGGGGGTGAAAGGAGATGGACCAAAGAGGAGGGGGAGGAGAAAAAGTGGGGATGCATAAGAAAGAAGGTGAGAATGGGAAGAGTAAAAGTGGTACAGAAGAAGCAAGCTGGGTCACTACCTGAAATAAGAACATTCTACATTCATATCATTTGGCTGTGGATTGCCCAGGCAGAATGTGGTTTTGTTCCCCAAGTTTTTACTAGGCTTCACTCTGGCAGTGGAGAAGGCCCAGGACAGACTGGGCAATGTGGGAAGGGGAAGGAGATTTGAAATGGCATGCAACCTAGATCATCAGGATGGTCACTGTGGGCAGCACAGATGCTCTGTGAAGCAATCCCCAAGTCTGTGTTTGGACTCACTGATGTAACGCGGGCCCCATCAGGAACACTGAATGCAGTAGATGAGTTTGGAGGAGGGTTTATGTGAATTTTTGCCTCATGTGGAAGGGCTGTTTTTGTCTCTGGATGGCGTGAGGGAGGAGGGGTATGAATTGGTGATATATTTCCTGCAGTTGCAGGAGAAAGTACCAGTGGTCATAGAGAGGTGGTTGTGAAGGATGAGTTGTTAAGGGAATCATGGAGGAAATGATCCCCATAGAAAGCAGAAAGGGGTGAGGAGTGGGAAATGTGTCTAGTGGTGGGTTTAGTGGCAGCTGGCAAAAATTATGATGATGTGTTGAATTTGGAGCCTGATGGAGTGAAAGGTGTGGACCAAGATTTATCCCCTGCCCAATATTTGATGATGAATCTCTATCACGAGAAAGCAAATTATCTGGTCATTTATCACATTACTGATTGTGGGAGCTTGCCATATGCAAATTCTTTACTAAATTTCCTGTTGCACAGTCCGTGACTCCCTTGTCCACATCCCTTCCCCGTTAATTGCCCCCTTGGTGCCTTCCCCTGTGGCTGCAGGAAGTGCCACACTTGCGCCCACTCCTCCTCCCTCACCACCATTCAGTCGTTGCAAGTGAAGCAACACTTCACTTACATATCCACGGGAGTCATCTGCTGCATCTGATGGTCCTGTTGTGATCTTCTCTATGTTGGAGAGCCTGAACGCAGGCTGGTAGATTGCTTTGCTCTGTCCGCATCAGTGACAGGGATCTCCCAGTGGACAACCATTTCAATTCTGCGTGCCACTCCCATGCAGACAGGTCTATCCTTGACCTCAGTTGCTGTAAAACCAGGGCCATCTGTAAATTGGGGGAGCAACACCTAATTTTTCATCTCAGCTCTTTCCAACTGGATGGCATTAATATCGATTTCTCTGATTTCTGCTAACCTATTTCCCATTCTTCCTCCCTCCTCTCCATCTCTCTGCCTTCTTTCCTCCAGCTCTCCATCCCCTTCCTCTCTGTTCACAAAGCCATCCCCCTCCCCTTGGCTGCTGTGCCTTCCCTCCCTTCTCCACCTATTACCTCCTGCCTTTGGGACTGTGGTCCTCTCCCTACACCCCCCCCCCACCCCCAAACCCACTATTTTGTTTGGTCACCTGCCCAAAATTTGTCCACACCTTGATGTTAGTTTTGTGTCTTCTTCTTTGCAATAAAAGTACACCGTTTGACCTGCTGAGTTTCTCCAGAATTCTTCAGAGGTGCTTTGTTGGATGTGAAATGTTTCAATAGAGCAGACCACAGAAGTCTTGTTTCTTTTCTCCTTTCAAGGAATTGAAGACACCTTCAAGACAGCTGCTACAGAAATGAGCCTCATGGCTGGCGGTGAAGACATAAATGCCACAGAATTATTTGGAATAGGTAAGGCACTAGTTTTGCCCAATGAAAAATAAAACGTAAAGCAAAGTACATAGTGATGTAAATAGATTGGGCAAATAGGTCAAATTGTGGTAGAATAATTATATTATAGACAAGTGTGAGGCCATCCAAGTCAGACACAAAACAGACAGATGCACATATTTTCTTGAAGCCGTGAATATTCAATAAGATTGAAGCATCCTTGTTTGTTGATCACTGAGAAGTTAAAAAAAATAATTAAAAGCAAATAGAACATTGGCCCTTATATTTCAAGGACAGGATGATAATGGGAGAGACATTATGCCTGAGCTATAGAAAGGCCTGGGTAGACTATTTCAGTTTCTGGAATATGGTGTAAAACACAGACTGCTGGATGAACTCATGATGTTTCTGGTCTGAGAGTGAAGAGGGAAAGTAACCAGCTTGAAGAGGAGAGAGTGAGCAATGAGACAGGGGCCAGTAAATGATAAGTAGGCCAAGGAGGGATAAACATGATGAGTGGGTAGAGCCAGTGGATGGAGGAGAGGGTGCAGGTCAAGACCGAGGGCTATAAGTAGGGAATCACTGACTTCCAGTGCTAGAATCTGATGAGTATAATTCTCCTCTCACTCCTACAGGGCTCCATCTGCCCTCTTTTTCTTTGGTTCTATCTTTCGTCCATCTGCTCCCAACTCTAACCCTCCCTGTCCTACACCTGACTCCATCTGTTCATCATCCTTCACCCTCCTCAGTCCACCAATCATCTACTTGCCTCTAACTCACCAACTTCCTCTCCAATTTATACAGAGTGCCTTCCTTCCTTCCTTACTCTCAGTCCTCAACCCAAAATATTAACAATTTCTTCCCCATCCACCTCCCCAAACCCACCCCCGCACAGATGTGCTGAGTTTCTCTGGCAAATTGTTCTTGGCATGGAATACTAAGAGAAATCCAAGGGATCACACCTCGGAAAGGGTAATCTCTCACTGGCAAATGTGCAGAATCCTATGAGATAGCAAAGGATTAATATCAAGAAATAACTACGGAAACATGAGTATTTGCTGGAATTTAGAAGGATGAGTGATTTGATCAAAAATGTTCAAAGAATTAAGAACTGAAAGGGTAGATAGAAAGAAATTATGTCTACAGATTAAGGAATCTTGAACTAGGAAACATTGTCTAAAAATTAGAAATAGGCCTTTCATAAGTGAATTTAGGAAAGTCTTCCACAAACAACATGTATTGCTTGATGTTTGGAACTCTTCCATATGTGTCAGTGGATGGAAAGTCATTTACTGAATTCAAATTAGACAGACTTCTATAAACCAAATATATTAAAGGATATTGGGAAAAGGCTGGTTTGCACTGTTGGTACATAGGAGCTGTGATCTAATCAAATGGCAGAATATTCTTGAGAGAAATGGCCTTCTCACATTCCAGCATAATTTTCTTGGGTTATAAAGCTGGTGATGTGGCAGAAAACTATGTAATTGATTTTCTAGTTATTTATTAAAGAATCATTGAGAGTCGAATAGCTTTAGAATGGCTTTATCTTCATACATTAAAATGAAGTAGGACACTTTTTCTTTAATCTTTCACACTGTATTGTTACAAATTACCCAAAATAAAACTGAAATCATTTGCCAGATGCATGCTAAGTCACAGCCAAATTAAAGTCATAGAATTCTTCAACATGGAAGCTAGTCCTATTTTCCACATTCAGACCATATTCCTCTAAATATTTCATATCCATTAACCTGTCTAAATGTCTTTTGAATGTTACAATTGTCCCTTCTTTGACCACTTCCTAATCTTTGCCCCTATGATTTTATAAGCCTCAGTAAGATTCACTCTTACCCTTTTATGCTCCAGGGAAAAATGTCTCAGTCGATTCAGCCTCTCCTTATTATCTAAGCCAATAAGTCTGTTAACATTCTCATGAAACTACAGCTGCCCACAATACTCCAAGAGCAATCCCACCATTGACATATACTGTTGTAACATGACCTCTGCTCCTGTTCTCAAGGTCCTGACCAATGAAACCAAGAACCTTCTTCACCATCCTGCTTACCTATGTCACCATTTTTGAGGAAAAATTTACATGTACCCCAATTCTCTTTGTTTTCTAATACTGCCGAAGACCAACCATTCACCATGTAAGCCCTGTCTGAATTTAACCCACCAAACTGCAACACTCATCTGTGTTAAATTCTACGTGTCATTCCTTGCCCCACTTTCCTAGTTCATCAAGATCCTCTTGTGATCTTAGAATCCTTCCTCATTTTCCTCTTTTGTTGACATGCACGAACTTACTAACCATGCTAACTACATTGTCATCCACACAAAATCAACAGTGGACTTAGCACCAACCATGCAGCTCACCACTAGTCACAGGCCTCCAATCTGAGTAACAACCCCCTCACCCTCTCACCCCTACCAACAAGCCAATTTTGTGTCCAGTTGGCCAGCTCTCCTTGGATTCCATGTGATCTAATCTTCCATTGGCAATCTTATCACATGCTTTACTAAAGACCATGTCGTCTATCTGCCTGCCCTCATCAATCTTATTGGAACCTTCTTCTAAAAACAGTCAAATTCATGAGACACAATTTCCCACATATAAGTCCATGTTAGCTATCTATAATACCTTTCCATATGCAAGTAGATCCTGCCTCTCAGAATCATCTCCAGTAACTTGCCCATGACTATTATTAAGTTCATTGGTCTGCAGCTTCTTGGCTTTTTAAAATGAAGGCACAACATCAACCATTCTCCAAAGCTCAACTGTGCTTAATGTTGATATAAATGTCTCTGCCATTTCTTTCTGAGATTCCCATAACATCATTAGATTCACTTGATCGGACCCTGGGGATTTATTTACTTTTATGCATTTTTAATGTCCAGCACTACCTCCTCTGTAGCATGAACTCTCTTCAAGACATTGCTATTTACTTCCTTAAGTTCCCTAGACTCCATCTCTTTCTCCTCACTAAATTCAGTTGAGAACTACTTGTTAAAGATCTCACCCATCTCCTGTATCTCCAAACATAGACAATCTTGTCGATCCTTAAGAGCCTATATTCTTTGGCCTTTAGTATACTGCAGAATCTCTTATTTTTTTTAACCTTATCTACCAGAGCCATCTCATACCCCCTCCTTATTTCTCTCTCAAATGAACTCCCATATCCTTTATATTGCTCAAAGAAATCACCTGATTTAACAGAAATACACTTCCTCTTTTTTTCTTGACCAGGGTTCCCAAATATTGCCAGTTTTGTCCTTCATTCTACCAGGAACATAGTTTCCATAAACTTCTCTTACCTCTCTTTTAAAGTCCATTTTATCTGCCCACAGTCTCCCCCAACCAATATTTACAGGTTCCTATCCAATGCCATTAACATTGACAAATATCATTTGTTCCTTGTGGATCTTGCCCCTCAAAATATGTTTCCCTTATGCAAGAACTGGTTATGAATCTAAAACTAAGTGGTCTATTTGTAAGGCTTTAATTAACAGAGTGACATGGGAATGAAGGCACAACCTGGTGATTCAAATGGGGTGAATCAATATTACATCAATTTACATCGTAAATTGATATCAGAGTGGGAGCTACAGACTTCTCCAAATGGAAAACTTGAGAATCAAAATCTGAAGCAGAGACTTTTGCAGCAATCTTTGAGGATTTACAGACACCTGGTGGCAAATGATCATTGTTCTTTTAATTTTGAATATGGGCTTCTAAGAATAAGGTCATTACCCATCCCTATTTGGTCTTGAGAAAGCCATGCTGGCATTCTGATATCTATGTAATGCAGCTAATCTCACAGGGGATTCCAAGATTTGATCCTTTGGCTTTGAATAAAACATGAAGGAGTGAAGCTTGGACATTAATCTGCAGCTGGTGAATTTGCAAATGTCCGTTGCCCTTGTCCTTCTCAGTGACAAATCTCGCCCAGCACTGTTGAAGACAACTTCTTGAGATACTATTTTCAAAAGGTATATAACATAACCACTGTTAGTAATGGGGTGCCCTCCAGGTGGATTGTATTGTCCTGGTTGGTAATGAATCACCCCACAGGCATATTTCTAAATGGGGAGAAAATTGGAAATTCTCAGATGCAAAGGTACCTGGGAATCCACGTGCAGGATACTCTGAAGGTAAATTTTCAGGTTGGGTTGGTGGTGAAGAAAGAAAATGCAATGGTATCATTCATTTCAAGAGGAATAGAATATAAGAGCAGGGATGTGATGTTGAGGATTTATAGGGCACTGGTGAGACTTCTCTTGGAGTATTATGAGCAGTTTTGGGATCATCATTTAAGAAAGAATGTGCTCATATTTGAGAGGGTTCAGAGGATGATTCTGGAAAATAAAGAGTTATCATATGAGGAATGTTTGACAGATTTTGGCCGCACTCATTAGAATTTAGTTGAATGAGGGGTGGCGTCATTGAAACATCTTGAATGTTGAAAGGGGTGGAAGAGTAGATATGGAAAGGTTGGGAGAGTCAAGGACAAGAGGGCACAACTTCAGGATAGAAGGATGGCCTCTCAGAGCAGAGATGAGGAGGAATTTCTTTCGCCAGATGTTGGTGAATCTGTGGAATTGGGCATATTTGAGGCCAAGTCATTGGGTGAATTTAAGGCAGAGATTAATAGATTCTTGATTAGCCAGGACATCAAAGGTTATGGGGAGAAGGCCAGGGAGTGGGGCTGAATGGAAAAATGGACTAGATGGCTGAATAGCCTATTTCCTCTTCTCTGTCTTATCCCCTTAAATGCATTGTTAATTAAGGAAAAATTTGGAGGTGAGACATCTGCTGCAAAATACACAGTCATGCTATGCTCTGGGACCCTCAGTACATAAGCAGTTGATCCAGTTAAGTTTTTTTGTCAGTAGTGACGTTCCTCAATCTAGATGGTATTCTTTTTGAATATCAAAAGTTGATAGGAATTCTCAGCAATCTGGAAAAGCTCCAGTATTGCCCATCTCTCTGTGCTTTGCAAGAGAGCATTTAGTTCATCAACTAAAAATATTTTTATGGACTCTCTGTGGATAAAACAAGAAATTACTGAATCCTCCATATTGTGAATGGAATCAAATTAGTTGGATATTTTGAAAAGGCTGGGGCATTTCCCATACAGGGTTCAGGATCAGAGTGGTAGAAGGCAGTTTTTCAATTCCTCACGGGATCAGAGAGTGGAAGTCACTTCAATAAAATGCAAGTTTTACCTAAATTTATCATTAATCGGGCTTCTACAGTTTTCTTTGGTTGCAAAGCAAATATGTTGAATGATGTGAAGCCAGAATGGGTGGATGGGGTTAGGACGCAGATCAGCTGTGATCTCCTTTAAAAAAACTCTAGCAATCGTATGTTTGGAGCAGAGTTGTTCAGTGTCATTCCTCTGCTATACAATAAAACTGTTCAATCTGCAAACATTTCTGGGGATGATTATAGTGGGTCAGGAGTCACAGGGGTTATACTGGCCTCTCATGAACGAATACTCTGCAATGGTGAAAGTGGCTCTTTAAATTGATTGCTAACACAATATTCCCCCTTTCCCTACCAATCAATGATTGGGTGATCAGATACAGACAGCTGCGAAAGATGGATGAACTGTAAAAGTGAATTCCTAAAGAAATACATGCACAAAGTTGTGAACGATCTTCCCAGCTGCCCTTGTTCCTATCCAACTGAAATTGCCTACAGCACGACTGACATCTACGATCGAGCCAAACGCAAGGTCTTTCGCTGGAAAGATGCAAGCGGCCCGAAAGAGCGCCTGGAAATCTACAAGCCAACCGCCCGCTACTGCATTCGCTCTATGCTCTCCCTGGAAAGCACAACGCTGGCTGCCCAGCATTGCTGCTATGATGAGAACATGCAACTCATCACGCGGGGTAAAGGCGGGGGAACACCAAACCTTATCAGCATTGAGTTCTCAGCAGAGCTGCATTATAAAGTGGACATTCTGCCATGGATCATTTGCAAAGGGGACTGGAGCAGGTACAACGAGGTCAGACCTCCAAATAACGGTCTAAAATGTACAGACAACCCTTCGGATGAAGTATACAAAAGACAGTTCGAGGAGGCCAGGGAGTATTAAAAACAAGTTCTCCCCGGGCAGAGATTAGTAGACTGTCGCTTTTTGGAGAAGTAATTTTTTTTCCCATTTGAGGACAGCTCACTGAATAATGGGCGCCCAACGCATAAAAAAATACCATGCAACAGAGTTCAGTCACTTGGCACCTTTTCGATGCTTTCCTGCTCCAAACTTTTGAGGACCTTTTTAATTTTGGCAGCACTAGGCTTGTAGTTCAAAGGGAAAGAACGTGCCCCTCTCTGAATAAGGGGAATCAAAGGGAAGCACATTTGTTTAATCTAATTCTGTAAGAGAGACTGGAGGGGGTGGGGCGGAGAGTTGTTGGTGGAGACAACCCACAGCATTCAAAACATTCTCTGGATTGGAGTCATTTTCAGTGAATCAAACTATAAACAAAGAAAGAGGCACTCCCCCCCCCCCCCCCCGACATTGGGTTTAATTTGGTCACAAGCGCCTTCTAATTTGTTTATAAATTTTAGCTTGCGTTGAATACAAAAAAAAGAATTGTTACAGAAGTATTCGCTTTGTAAAGTTTTGTCAGAGAGATTTTCTTATTGAAACTTTTAAACAATGCCCTTTAAGATTTGTAAAGTCTGCATTATTTCTGGACAGTATTGAGCCGGGGGGACACGCACACTCTCACACGCAGTGCTTCATGTGGTTTGCCTATTTTAGATACCATCTGGACCGTGGGCCAGCTGAGCAAAGGAAATAATCACGGGGAGACTTTTATTCGGATAAACCTTTATGAAAAGCAAACTTTAAAATAAATTGGGTCTGAATTTCAAATAGATCCTGGAGGTCATCCCCCCTTCCCCTCCCCGCCTCGGCTCCCCAACCATTATTCTGTGTGTGTGTGTGAAATGTTTCAACCTGCACCTTTTAGCGCGCTGCCCTTGCGATGGCGGAGGCTCCTTCCCACCCACGGGCATTTGATCCGTGGCAGCCTGCAGGACCCCCTTCCTGAGCACAAACACCATGATCAGCTTCAGATGCCGCTGGATTGTCAGCCCGACGATCTAACCCATCATCTCACCCATCGGGTCTATGTTTAATTTCTATCCCAAAGCTACCGGTTTGTTTTGCCCCCCTGAAACATTCCTGTTTCGTCCTTCCCCGTTTAACGCGGAAGAGCGCAAAAAAAATGCCAGTCCCGTCAGTACACGAGCGAATTACATTTTCTAACGGGATCAAGGCAGCTCATCACCCAGTCTGCCCAGGAAGTCCTGAAGATCAAAGCAAGGTGCATTTATTTACCATTGTGTCAAGTCAAAAACCCCACATTTCAGTGCCTGACATACGATCTTCCCAAATCCGAATCCTTTCGGAATAACATCGCCTGTCTTAGTATCTGAGTTCTTCCAACAATCCCTTCTCAGCAGCTCGGTTATAAAACGAACGTCCTTTAATACCACGCAGAATCCCCACCTGAAATTCACTGCCAGTTCCCTTGAATAAAGTGTGTATTCACTTTCAAATAAATAATTGCATGGAACAATTATGGGTTTAATAGTTTGGAGATTTAAACTGGCACCTCTCTATACATTCATGCCAAAAGCAGGAACACGAGACGCGATGATTCCAACCCTAAAAGTTGTGGAGCATTTTGTGATCACGGGGAGACTTTTATTCGGATAAAGTTTGAACTGTACTTTTGTTTTAATTTCACATGAAGTTCCCGATCCAGGTACTGGAAACACTCCGTTCATTGCTTCAACGGGAGACAGGGAAGTAGGTGTCACCAGCAATGGGTGGGCTTGGGTAGAGGGGAGGTGAAACTGGCACGATACACCTCCTACAAAATCTTTTTTCCTTGCTGCGAAGTCCGATGGTAATTGTCATAAACATTGTACGATGTATATCTGCAACTACATTCGTACTTGCTCCAGCCAAACAGGTACTCAAAGAAAAGGTGTAATAATAAACTAACTGGATTAAAAGAGACTATAAATGCATAAAGTAGATATTAAATGTTCACTGTAATCCTGGTGCAAAGAAATGACTTGCAATTGGACAGACTGTCCTTTTTTGTGCTGCAGTAGTGGTCCATGATTAATGAAACAAGAATCTGATATCTGTTGGAAAGAACAGTTTCCTGAACCTCAGAGATGCTGGTTTTCAGGCTTCTGTACCAAAGGAAGCAGTGAGAAAAGGTTAGGAGGGTAGGGGTGGGGGGGGGGGGGGTGGGTGGGGGGGGGGAGGGTCCTTTGTAATGCAGCGCTTCACATAGATGTCTGCAATAGATGGGAGGTCGGAATCCATGATGAGCCTGATTATGTTTACTCCCTTTAGTGTTCCTTGGCCCTGAAATTGCCAAATCAGGCTGTGGTGCTACCTGCTTGTACACTTTCCACAGTGCTCATTTGATAGAAAATATCACAACCCGTCAAATTTTTTCAGACTCCTCAGAAAGTAGAGGTGATGGTGTCTGCCAGATGAAAGTAAGACTGGGATTAAATATAACCCTAGCCTGCTCAGCGGTATCCAGGTTCACTGTAAATTTAAGGCATGTAAAATGTAGGCCAAGTAGGTTCCTTCTATGTGTTATCTAGCTTTGCTGATTCCTAAGTAACCAGGATTGATTCTGCCCGTCCCTGTTGGTTTATATCTTGATTTGTTTTCTGTCTTCAATACTATTACAATTTCCTTTTAAATTTACTCATTTTTCATAATCTTTTCAGGTGGAGTGCTTGAATCTTGATAGTTTCTGAAGAAATTCCTCTTCACTTTCACTCTAATTTTTTTTTGCTGTTGCTTTTAAACCTTTGTTTTTTGATCCATTTGCCAGAGCATATAGTTTTCTAAATGATCCACCAACACCTCATTAACTTGAAAATTTCTACAGTATTAGGTCATCTCTTAACATTCCAAGATCACATCTAACTGACGACTCCTGATAATTGAAATTCCTCCTCCTCATTTTGCATGCTTCCTCACTGAAAATATGGCGGTGGTGTCAACTCACAGCTTAGCCAGGGATAAGAATGTTCTGTGATATCTCATCAATTTCTTTTCCTTCCTTCTTGTGAACTAGTTTATTTGCACTCTGCCCTGCATATCTCAGCAGAAAGTAAGTATGAACTTGCAAAATATTATGCATTTATATGGTGGTTCAAATAAAAGGGGGATGCACAAAAGACCAAAATTAGAAGAGTCCAGTTTGTTTGCAGGTTAGTTCGACTGATAGGACCAGTGAGAAATGTAAAAGAAATAAATATTCCATCAGTGTTGTAACGGGTGTGTGAGTGCACATGTAGAAATGTAGATGTAGAATGCCAACAATCACATCACCAATTGTACTCTGAACCAGTCCATAAAACCATCTTAGGAATAGAAGAGGCTATTTGACCCATTCGAATGCACTGCCATGTATTTTCTTCTCAACCTTTCTCCCCATAAAGATTGACACTCTCATTTTCTCTCATACCTTCTCATTCTCTCATACCTTGATGAAGGGCTCAAGCCCAAAATGTTGGATGCATATTTTTACCTTTGCTACATAAAAGACACTGTTTGTCTTGCTGAGCTTCTCCAGCATTTTGTGTTTTTACTTGACAGTCTTAATAATCAAGAACCTACTAAACTCTGCTTATAAATATTACCAATGCCCTTATAAAGCCTCAGCATTACTTTCTTGCTTTTATATTATCGTCCTCTTGAAATGAATGCTAACATTACAGTGGCATTCCTTACTATTGACTCAAGCTTCAAGTTAACCTTTAGGGAATCCTTGCCAAGGACTCCCTTTGGATCTCTGCTTTCTGAATTCTCTTCCTATACAGGATACATGGAGGGATAGTTGAAAAACAGTTGAAGACTTTCAAAATGATTTTCACAGTGCTCAACAAAAGTATATTCCAGTTAAAAGCAAGGACTAAGGGTGGGGACAGCTAGCCCAAAATATAAAAACAGACATTAAAAGTTTTTATTATTATATAAAGCAGAAAAGGGTGGAGAGGGGGGGATTAATATTGGGTAATGAAGAAAGGGCTAAGGCTTTTAATGATTATTTTGTATTGGTCTTCACGGTGGAGGACATGTCAAACATGCCGAAGTCGGATGTTATGGATGTGATGGGAGGTGAGGACCTAAATGTATAAGCTATCACTAGAAAAATAGTACATATTGTACCTTTCTTATCTGGTGCTCTGTGGTCCAGCAACTCCCATGGTCTGGCATGTTTGAATTTGCCATTATTAGTACAAACTCCTTACAGACGGTGCCAGACTTGAACCTCGTCCTGATCGCTGTAATGTGCTAACCGCACATTATTTCCTGTTTTAAGCGTAGCTCTACCTTTGATATGTTTACATAGGGAGTTCCCTGAGGGGTCAATTTCATTTTTCCGCCATTTTTTATTGTCTGACAATGGCCAGGTCTCAATGTCTCTGGATTAAAGAGGTATAACCAGTACTGAGCAAACATGTGGGTCTAAAGGTAGATAAATCCCCTGATCCTCCTGATGCAATTCATTCCAGGGTACTGAAAGAAATGGCAGAAGTTATAGTAGAAACTTTACCAAAATTCTCTGGTCTCTGGGCATGTCCTGATGGATTGGAAGAAGGCAAATGGCTCGTTATTATTTAAAAAAGGATGTAGGCAAAATTCAGGGAACTATAGGCGACTTGGTTTAACATCTGTGGTTGAGAAAATGCTTCAAGCTATCATTACGGAAGAAATAATAAGGCATCTGGAGCAAATGGATCCATCAGGGAGACACACCGTGGATTCAGCAAAGACAGGTCCTGTTTGACAAAATTGCTGGAGTTCTTTGAGAATATAATGAGTACAGTAGATAATAGGGAGCAGATGGACGCTGTTTACGTGGATATCAAGAAGGCGCTCGATAAGGTGCCACATAAAAGTCTGATACATAAGAATGCATAGAGTGAGGGGTGATGTATTAACATGGATGGAGGATGGGTTAACCAATAGAAAGCAGAGAGTTCGGATAGATGGCTGTTTTTCTGGTTGGCAATCCAAGATGAACAGGGTGCCGCAAAGATTGGTACTGGGCCACAACTGTTCATGATATACATTGATGATCTGGAAGAGAGTTAAGTAAATGGCCAAGGGTTTAGCAGATGCAGTATAATGTTGGTAAATGTGAGGATATCCACTTTGCAAGGAAAAATGGAAGATAAATTATTATTTAAATGGCAAGTGATTATGGCAAGCTGCTGTGCGGAATGACTTGGGAGTGTCTGTGCATGAATTGCAAAAGGTTGGTTTGCAGGTGCAGCAGGCTATCAAGAAGGCCAATAGAATGTTGGTCTTCACTGCTAGAGGGATTGAATTTAGAAGCAGGAAGGTTAAGCTGCAACTTTAGAAATACTGGTGAGCCTGCATCTGGAATACTGCTTGCAGTTCTGGTCTCCTTACTTGAGAAAGGATGTACTTGGCTTTGGAGAAGGTCCAGATAAGGTTCACCAGATTGATTCCAAAGATGAGAGGGTTAGCCTATGAAGGGAGATTGAGTCATCTGAGGCTGTACTCACTTTAATTTAGAAGAATGAATGGATCTTATACAAATGTATAAAATTATGAAAGGCATGGATAAGATAGTGGTAGGGAGTCTAGAACCAGGGGACAGAAACACAAGATCCAGGGAGGTAGATTTAGGATGGAGAGGATGAGAAGTAACTGTTTTCCCCAGAGGGCGGTGAATCTATAGAATTTGCTGCCCATTGAAACCATATAACCGGAAACAGGCCATGTTGGCCTTTCGAGTCCGCACCGGTTCACTGATTTTGTGCGCCCTCTTCAGGCATTGGTCCCAGTAGATCTTCATTCAATAATGATGGACGAATTCAATACAGGTGGAATCAGTCATAGAATGGACGTTTTCATTTTAGTAGAAACAGTGGAGATTACCTCAGTAAGTTGGATAGATTTTTACAAAGTAGGGGAATTATGGGATATGGAGAAGAGGCAGATAGGTGGAGATGAGCCAATCATCAGATCAGCCATGATCTCATTGAATGGCGGAACAGGCTCGATGGGCTTCTCATGCTCCTATTTCTTATGTTCCTTTAACCAAGGTGCACGACCGTACACTTCCCTTTGCTGTATTTTATCAACCATTATGTAGCCTATTCTTCCAATATGTCAAAATCCCTCTGCAAATTACCTGCATCCTCAACACTGCCTGCTTCTCTACCTATCTTCATATCATTTGCAAACTTGGCTACAAAGCCATCAATTCTCTCACTTACAATACAATATGAAAAGTAGCGGACCTAACACTGACCTCCATTGAACACCACTAATTCATTGGGCAGCCAGCCAGAAAAAGCCCTTTTTATTCCCACACTTTGCCCTTTGTAGTCAGACAATCTTCTATCCATGCTGGTACCTTTCCAGTGGGTTCTGATCTTGTTTAGCCAGCCTTATGCCCTGCACCCTGTCAAAAATCCAAGTAAACAATATTCATTGGTTCTCCTTTGTCTATCTTGCTCATTACTTCCTTAAAAAACTCCAGCAGATTTGTCAGGCAAGATATCCCCTGAAGGAAACCGTGCTGACTTTTGTCCTTTATCTTGTGTTTTCAAGTACCCTGAAACCTGATTTTTAATATTGGAGGCTAGAAACTTGTCAACTCCTGAAGTTCAGCTAAACTACCTATCTTTTCTTTGGCTTGGCTTCGCGGACGAAGATTTATGGAGGGGGTAAAAGTCCACGTCAGCTGCAGGCTCGTTTGTGGCTGACAAGTCCGATGCGGGACAGGCAGACACGGTTGCAGCGGCTGCAGGGGAAAATTGGTTGGTTGGGGTTGGGTGTTGGGTTTTTCCTCCTTTACCTTTTGTCAGTGAGGTGGGCTCTGCGGTCTTCTTCAAAGGAGGTTGCTGCCCGCCAAACTGTGAGGCGCCAAGATGCACGGTTTGAGGCGATATCAGTCCACTGGCGGTGGTCAATGTGGCAGGCACCAAGAGATTTCTTTAGGCAGTCCTTGTACCTTTTCTTTGGTGCACCTCTGTCACGGTGGCCAGTGGAGAGCTCGCCATATAACACGATCTTGGGAAGGCGATGGTCCTCCATTCTGGAGACGTGACCCACCCAGCGCAGCTGGATCTTCAGCAGCGTGGACTCGATGCTGTCGACCTCTGCCATCTCGAGTACTTCGACGTTAGGGATGAAAGCGCTCCAATGGATGTTGAGGATAGAGCGGAGACAACGCTGGTGGAAGCGTTCTAGGAGCCGTAGGTGATGCCGGTAGAGGACCCATGATTCGGAGCCGAACAGGAGTGTGGGTATGACAACGGCTCTGTATACGCTTATCTTTGTGAGGTTTTTCAGTTGGTTGTTTTTCCAGACTCTTTTGTGTAGTCTTCCAAAGGCACTATTTGGCTTGGCGAGTCTGTTGTCTATCTCATTGTCGATCCTTGCATCTGATGAAATGGTGCAGCCGAGATAGGTAAACTGGTTGACCGTTTTGAGTTTTGTGTGCCCGATGGAGATGTGGGGGGGCTGGTAGTTATGGTGGGGAGCTGGCTGATGGAGGACCTTAGTTTTCTTCAGGCTGACTTCCAGGCCAAACATTTTGGCAGTTTCCGCAAAGCAGGACGTCAAGCGCTGAAGAGCTGGCTCTGAATGGGCAACTAAAGCGGCATCGTCTGCAAAGAGTAGTTCACGGACAAGTTTCTCTTGTGTCTTGGTGTGAGCTTGCAGGCGCCTCAGATTGAAGAGACTGCCATCCGTGCGGTACCGGATGTAAACAGCGTCTTCACTGTTGGGGTCTTTCATGGCTTGGTTCAGCATCATGCTGAAGAAGATTGAAAAGAGGGTTGGTGCGAGAACACAGCCTTGCTTCACGCCATTGTTAATGGAGAAGGGTTCAGAGAGCTCATTGCTGTATCTGACCCGACCTTGTTGGTCCCCAGTACAATGGACACTGAATCCTTGCTTCTTTGACGAGATCCAGGCTGCGATGAAGATCTGGAGTCAAGTGTTCCTGGCAAAACTAACTGTCCCCTAATAAATAGAAGGCACCTGATTTTAGAATCAACAACTCTTTCCATGACCTAACTGATCATTAAGAGAAGACTATTTGAATTTTAATTGGGCAAGTTAAGTTCATCCTGTTTTTTGTAGAATAATGCACATCAACATTTTTTTTGCTTTATCCAATGGATAGCAGAGCCCAAGCATAGTGCACAGATTTTTACCATTACATCTGGGAAGCAATTTTTGGAATACTCTTGTTCAGAGCACTCATCCTAATTTCAGGTTCTGATTTATTGTCAGAGTACATAAATGACATCATACACAACCCTGAGATTGATTCTTTTCCCTGCAGGCCAGGCAGAATTACCACCTTCTGACAGTACAAAAATAATGGACTCAATGTACGCATGTAAACAATAAAGAAATGTAAAAAAAAACTCACAGATGTTAAACTAATTGCGATACAGAGAAAAAATATCAATGAAGTTCAAATGTAAGAGACCTTAAATAAGTCCCTGATTGAGTTTGTTGTTGAGGAGTCTGATGGTGGAGGGGTAGCAACTATTACTGAACCTGGTGGTAGAAGTCCTGTGGCACTGATACCTCTTTCCTGATGGTATCAGCAAGAACAGAGTGTGTGTTGGGTGGTGTGGATCCTTGATGGTTGCTGCAACTCTCCGACAGCATCATTCCCTGTAGATGTTCTCAATGGTGGGTTTTACCTTTGATGTCCTCTTGGAGGGATTGGGCTGCATTGGTAACCTTGTACTGCTGTCATAAATCTCGTTGTATGTACAATGACAATAAAAAAACATTATTATTATTATTATTATTATTACCAGACTGTGATGCAGCCGGTCAACACACTTTCCACCGCACATCTCCAGAAATTTGCCAAGGTTTACGATGTCTCACCAAACCTCCACAAACCCCTAAGGAAGTAGAGGCACTGACGTGCTTTCTTCATGATACCATTTGCGTTTGGTCCAGGAAAGATCCTCTGGGATAGTGACTCCAAAGAATTTAAATTTGCTCACCCTCTCCACTTCTGATTTCCCCAAATCGTACACCTCTGGTTTTCCTTTCCTGAAGTCAGCAATTATCTCCTTGGTTATGGTGACATTGAGTGTTTGCTGACTCATTTGTGCCCTTTTTTATACAATCCACTACCATGGAATCATCAGTGACCTTGTAGATGGTGTCATACTGAGCCAGGCAGTCGTAGGCGTAATTGAGTACAGATTATTTGGAAGTAAAGAAAGTCCATTCCTTCGTCCTCCTCCTCCTCCATTGCAGTCTGAGATATTCAACTTCCATTTGACAATTAAAAGGATTTTCACAATTAAAGAGTGTCCATTTAGAATTTAGATGTGTAGTAATTTCTTGGGCCAGAGGGTGGTAAATCTATGAATTTCTTTTTGCCACATGCAGTTGTCAAGGCCAGATCATTAGATGTATTTAAGGCAGAGATTGATAGGTTCTTGTTTACCTGAGGCATCAAAGGTTATGGAGAGAAGACCGGGCAGTGGGCCTGAGTGGGAAAATGGATCAGCTCATGATTAAATGGTGGGGAAGACTAGATGGGCTGAATAGTCTATTTCTGCTTCTATGCCTTATTTTTTATGACAATCTCTTTTCATAAGTGAAGTTCCTCCTCTCCTCACCATGTATGTTTCCTTACTGAATATGTGGGCACAGTGTCAACTGAGTTAGGCTCCCTTGTCTGAAGTATTTTACAGAAGAATTACATCTAAAACAATGGAACACTGGTTCAGAATTGTGTCCATATTAGCATATCAAGTTCATTTTACAAACTTTTTAACCCACAGGCAAATATCTCTGTACCAAGCAAGTTGATAATCAAGTTCAAGTTTATCTGACTGAACGTATACAACCAGATGAAACCACATTTATCTGGACCATGGTGTGCACACATATATACACATAATACATTTCTCACACAGTGCATAATAATCACATACATCCTAAATAGATAGATAGATATCTCAATATTCTGGAATAATAATTGTGATAGTTAACTTATTGTCATATACCTGTGCACCAAATTTTTTTATTTGCTGCAGCTGGACAGATACTTCAGAAAAGAAACTGAAATAGTATCTATTAAATTAAAAAGATTATAAATAGAAAAGATAAATAAATGGTAAATATTCACAGTTACCACAGTGCAAGAAAAAGTGATCTTACAATAGTTCAATTTTTTTTATGGTGTCGGAGCACTCCATAATTAAGTCCCACTGGCTCTCCACAAAGCCCGAGAATACCTGAACAGCAAAGATGCATACATCAGTGTAATCTTTATCAACTACAGTTTGGCATTCAATCCCTCAAAAGTAATCTGCAAACTCCAAGACTTGGGCCTTAATAACCCACTGTGTAATTGGATCCTGGATTTCCTCTCCTCCAGACCGCAATCAGTGTGGGTTGGCAAGCACCACCGGTATGCAACCTTAGCCCCCTATTCTACTTACATTACACCTACAACTGCATGACATGGTACGGCAGCAACACAATTTACAAATTTGCTGACAATACTGCAGTAGAGGGCTGTATATAAAAAGGCGACGAGTCAGCATGCTGAAGTGAGATTGAAAACTTGGCTGAATGGTATATCAACAACTACCTATCAGTCAATGTCACCAAAACCAAGGAGCTGATTGTAGAATTTAGGAAGGAAAAACTGGAGGTGTATGAAATTTAAATTCCCGGGAGTCACTACTTCCTCAGACATTTGCGGAGGTTTGATATGGCATCGGAAACCTTGGCAAATTGCTACAAATGTGTTGTGGAAAGTGTGCTGACCAGCTGCATCACAGCCTGCTATGGGGACACCAATACGGACAGCATGATGAGTGTTGCGGCTAATGCAGTGAAGTTACAGCACCAGTGACCCAGGTTTGAATCCGGCACTTTCTGTGGGCCTGAAGAGCCCATCGCTTTGCTGTATGTCTAAAAGTTAAAAGAAATGAAATAAAAATACCTCTGAGCGGAAGGCCCTGTAAAAGGTTATGGGCACAGGCCAGTACATCACAGGAAATACTCTCCCCACCATTGAGAACATCTACAGGGAATGGTGCTGTTAGAGAGCAGCAGCAATCATCAAGGATCCACATCACACAGGGCATCTTCTGTTTTCACTGCCACCATCAAGAAAGAGGTATAGGTGTCATAAGACTCATTCCACCATGTTCAGGAACAATTGCTACCCCTCCACCACCAGACTCAAACAACAGATTCATTCAGAGACTCATTTAAAGACTCTTACTTAGCGTATCATTTATTACTGTGTAGCGAGTGCAGAAGAATGACACACGCTCAATGTGACTGCAGTCAAGACTGCTTTTATTGCTCTCGCTACCCTTGTTTATATAGGCCAAGCTTCTTGCCACTGAGCCCAGTTTTCCTGCCATTGTCGGTGGAAGTGACATCAGCAATGTTTCGGCCACTGATTGGTCAGTATTCCCACCAATGTTCACTGTTCCCTACTGTGTGGGCTGTTGGCCAGGAAGAAAGGCCATGAGCCTATGGGAGCTTTGTGAGATTGTCGGGTTTATCCACCATTTTGTACATTGGGTCACCTCCCAGGTAGCGGGCTGCTACAACTGAATATTTATTGTTTTCAGTATTTGCACTGTCAGTTTGTTTACTTTTTTTTGTTTACATTTCTCTCTTTTGTACATGTACCTTTTACTTGAGTAATTGAAATTCTGCCGGGTTCGCAGGAGAAAGAATCTGAGGATTGTATGTGATGTCATGTATGTAATCTGTCAACAAATTTGAACTTTGAGGTTCTCAAGGGTGTTCTTAAGCCTAGAGTTTTTGGAATGTGGAAAAGTTGAGGCAAAGTAGCAGAGATGTATTGTAGAGAAAGCTAGATCAATGAATGAGAGGGAAAGGAAAGGACGGTAAAGTGGGTGAAGTGAAGCACATGGGAAAGAGTTTTTGTTTAGCATGAACATGCGTGCAGACAACATGGACCATGCATCCTGTTTCTGTGCTCCGAATTTTACATGAGTTGGGTGAAAATTCTGATCCCTCGATAAACTAAAATCCAGGTAACATGAACAAAAGTTATATTGTGCATCTTCAACCACTTACGTAATTTAAAGTGTTTTGCCTTTCTACTCACTGAACTGCAGAAGACATACAGATTTGAAGACCTGGAGGAGGGAAAGTAGGGAAATCTATGCCATACCAATTTGTTTTTCTTTCCTCTAATCAACACTTTTAATATTAGCTATTACCTAGTTTAATTCTAAACAGTGATAAATAATAATAAATTTAACAATTGTGATTTTATTTATACTTTTTATTTGAGCAAATATATTCAATGAAATCCCAAGTCACGTCAAATGTGTGAAAGTAGGATTTCTCCTGCAGTTTAAATGGTACGTGTTTCGTGATGAAAGTTTGACTTCAATGAATGCGGTTTCTCCCAAAAGAGATTTGAACTTAGACAGGCTGGAGATGTATTTGTACAAAGAGGGCCCAAAGCTGATTGTAATTAATTTAGCTAGCTCCTCTCAGCAACTTCAGAAAAAGTGCAGCCTATCAACACAGAAATGTATAGTTAACTGTCAGTGCAGATTATAGATGGTTCCATAGAACCGAATAAATATAAGAGCATAACCTTTTAGAAAACTTCAGCATCTTCAATGAATTCCAACAGTGCATCTATTATTCCCTGTTAACACCAGCACAGCTGGGAACCAAAAAAAATTCATGCAAGTGATTGAGTTGGTAAGTTAGCACATTTTCTTGTTCCTTGTCAGAGCTTGAGGCTGAAATTTCATAAAGTCATCCAAATGTTTCCTGCTCGCTTCATAACACCATAAGGCTCAGGTTTCCTTGGACCCAAAGTTCTTAGTGTCAAAGTAATTGGAACACCACACAAGACTGATCAAAAAACTTTTGAAAAATGCAGCTTTTCTTTCTTAGGGATGATTCAATCAGTTGATACATGTTTTATGAAAGAAAATAAGTAACATTAAGCAGGGGATAAAAAAAAAATATTCTTAAATTTGTTTGGTTGCATTTGATTTAAAAATCTGATAGTTTTAATGAGACGTTAACTGCTTTCAGGTCATGTTTTGAGAGATTAAGAAGTAAATATTTGAAAGCACCTTGGGGTGTTCAAAAATACAGAGAAATTAAACAATTTTAATCACTGCACTAATGGAGCAGCCATTAACACAGCAGCCAATTTATTCAGAGTGAATATCCAGCTAACCTAAGTTTGTGATGTAAGTTAATGGATAGATTTTGGTCTGAAAACCTGGAATGCCTCTCCCATTCTTGGAAAGGGATCTTTGCTGTTTAACACATTTTTCAGAAGTTAGCATTCTCAATTTCCTGAGCACTGCACTGGGGGCTTTTGTGATTAACTGTATCAAGAATCCTACCCATTTGCATCTTTTTTCTCAGTTCACCTGGTGATCTATTCTTACAATAAGGCTAAGAACATCTGCTTTAAGGGTGTAATGTCAGGCATGCAAATGATGTAGTCTGCTCAATGTATCCAGCTAAGAGTAACTTGGGCCTTAGTGATGGGGAAGATGGCCTGGAAGAGAATGCTGATATTGGTTCATTTATCTTTCTGGAATTTGGAGCAACAGCATTATTCAATGCCTTCTCTAGGAAATCCAGATCTCAAAAACAGAAGCCTAGCTGCCTGAATACACCTGAAATTGTCTGATATCGGAAGCTAAGCAGGCTCAGACCTAGTCAGTATTTGGAGGGGAGACTGCCGAGCAACACCAGGTGCTGTAGGTTTCTGTGAGGGGCGCTGGACAAAGAGGTGACTCTCTGTCTGCCTTATAGTAGACAAAATCAAAGAATTTCACCCATGTTACATTCTAAAAATGTAGTTCGACATGACAATAATGGAACCTTTACCAGATAGGAGCACAAGGATCACTCAACTAGGGTCTTGATCTTTAAATGCCCTTTGCCTTCATCACCAAAAGCTTTGCTGGTGCATGGAAGGCAACTAAATCAGCAATAAACACTTTTATCGTGGAATGGGGGAAGTATGGGGAATGACCTTTCTCTTTCAGGGCTTCATTGCAATCCTTTGTTTTCAGAGGGCAGTGTGCTGCAGCAAGAGCAAGTTGATAAAGCAGTTTATTTGAGTGTAAACCTCTCCTTACATATGCTTCAGTGAGTGAGCCAATTGTTTTGGAGCTTAGCATCCAGAGTATGAACAAAAACAAGCATCATCTGCATCCTGCAGTTCACCTAACTAGGTTTAGAGAACCTTGGTTCTGGAATATTGTGCATGCAGGTTACTCAGCATTAGTTCTGAACATCAGTTCTACTCCTAAAGGAAGATTGTTGAAGGTGATATGGAGTGAAAAAGATTGAGAAAAGTATTCAGGCAACGATAAAGTCTTGATTTACTCAGATCTTCACTGAAACAGGTACTCTTGTAGACCTAATGGGTCTACCATGGTACCTGTATCATGGTCTGTATGGTGTAATGGAGCAAATGCAAGATGGAGACAAATTTCTTTGGGAGACAGAATTGGAGGAGGATGTTCCACTGCCCATCCTGATTGACAGAGTTAATGAATCACAGTCAATTAGTTTGCAGGTGTGTAATGCGCGTCGAAAGAACCAAGGCTTTTATTAACTAAAAGACTGGAGCATATCACAAGTAGGTCGACCAGTCCAGAATGACCTGGTCTGGCTAGGAGCAATCCTTTAAGACCTGCTAGTAGGTGTGGCTACACTCTCAGCCAATCACAATCATCCTATACTACCATCAGTACATATGTACATATACAAATCTGTACTATCACAAGGTGCAGGGGATAAGCAAAAAGGCAAATGAAATGTGAAACTTTATTGCTGGATGGATTGAATTTAAGAATACGGTGGTTTTGCTACAAATGTACAGGGGACTGATGAAGCCACAGCTGGAGTACCGTGTGCAGTTCTAGTCTCCTTAATTGAGAAAAAACGTACTAGCCTTGGAGGTGGTGCAATGGACATTCATCATGTTGATTCTGGAGATATGGAAGCTAGCCTATGAGGAGAGATTAAGTTGTGGAAGGAATAGAAGCAGAGAGATAGTTTCCACTGGAGGGTGATACTAGAACCAGGGGGATATTGACTCAAGACTTGAGGATGTATATGAGTGGGAACTGCTTCTCCCAGAGTGTAGTGAATCTGTGGAATTCTCTGCCCGAGGAATTGTCTCATTAAATGTATACAAGATACTGAAAGATAGATTTTCAAATAATATGGGAATTAAGGGTTATGAGGAACACCCAGGGACTTAGTGAATGGTGGAGCAGGCTCGACAGGCTGGATGTCCTACTCCTGCTCCCATTTCTTATACAATATGCGTACAACTTGATCGATACTTCATCACAGAACTCTCTCAAAAGTAAAGGTCTGCCATTATATAGTACCTCTTGTCGCCTCAGATATTTAGTATTTTACAGGCAGGGAATCTTTCAAGCTTAATCATGCATGTTTCCAAATGCTGTAACAGATTTATCATTCATTTCTATACCCTAAGTTGCTTACAGAATGTATTCCAATGCTTCCATTCTCACACATAATTGTTCATTTCCCAATCTTACTTTTTCAATCTTCAGATGGCATGACCTCAGACCAGTGACTTCTGCAGCGGTTCTGGAATCAAATCTAGTATGTAGCTGAGTCATCAGGAGGTCGATGTTTTATGGAGTTATTGAGTGATTCCTTGTGGAGTGGAACACATCAAAGGGTAATCTCTGCAAATGTGCACAAGGGGCTGGTGGATTTGAGAGTCGGCTCAATTGCACTTCTCTTCACAACATAGGAATTAACCCAATTTGAACTGTCTCAAATGACGTCTAATTCTCCTTCAATAAGGAATTCAAAATCTATGCACTATTCCAGGGATAGTCTCACCAATGCCTTGCACAGTCATTTAAATCTCTTAGATTTGAAGAGTGAAGAAACCTCTTTACTCAAACTTCTTCACTGCAGTGAATCTTCATCTCTCTGCCCCAAGGGTGGTAGAAGACAGATGCCGTTAGATGATAGAAATAAATATTTGAAAAATTGAAGAATTAAGAATCATGGGGATCTGGTACTAAAGTGGTATCCAGCTCTGCCTGCAAGGAGTTTGCATGTGTCTATGTGTCTGTGTGAGTTTCCTCCAGGTTCTCCAGTTTCCTCCCACCCTTCCAAAATGTATGGGGGTTGATTGGTCAATTGGGTGTAATTGGGCAGCATGGGCTTCTGGGCTGGAAGGGCCTGTTACCATGCTGTAAATCTAAATTTACACTTTAAGAGGAGTTGTGGCCTGCACAGATCATATTGAATGGTGGATGGAGAGACTGAGTGGCCTCCACCTCCTCTGACACCTAATTTCCTGTGATCTCTACTTCGATACACCATACCAATTCCCATTTACATTGAACGATAACATTCCTTTTTCCCTCTTCATTGCATTGTGTGCCTACATACATTTTATTTGTGAATTATGAATAAGGACACCCAGTACCCATGTACTGCAGTGTTCAGTAGTCACTTGACATGTAAACAACATTCTTTCTTTCTATTCTTCTTATTCATGTGGATAATATCACATTATTCTCCAACTGACAACTTTATGCAACTTCTTTATCCTATCCCTCGCTCTTTGTTGAGTCTGCTTCATCCTCATTCACTCTCTATGTGGTTGAAGGCACCCACTGGGATAGTCAGTGTGGGAAATAGCACCTCATGAACTTGATTAAGTATTTTGAAGAGGTGACCAAGATGATTGGTGAGGATATGGCAGATACATGTTGTGTACATCGACTTTATCAAAGCCTCTCACAAGGTCCTGCATGGTAGGGTGGTCCAGAAGGTCAGATTGCATGGGATCCAAGATGAGTTGGCCAATTAGATATAAAATTGGCTTGGTGGTTTGAGGCACAGAGTGACAGTGGAGGATTGATACTATGACTGGATCAGTGATATGCACAGGGATTGGTGCTGGGTTCATTGTTGATTGTCATCTATATTAACAACTTGGATGGCAATGTAGTTAATGTGGTTAGAATGTTTGTGGATGACACCAATATTGGTGATATAATGGATATTGAAGAAAGTTATCAAAGATTACAAGAGGATCATAATGAACTGGGAAAGTAAACCGAGGAATGACATGTAAAATTTTACTCAGACAAATAAGAGGTGTTGCACTTTGGTCAATTAAATCAGGGCAGGACTTGCACAGCGAATGGTAGAGATCTGGGGAGGGTTGTAAAAGAAACATGATTAGGGGTGTACAAATGCATAGTTCCATAAAAGTGTTGACACAGATGTATATGGTAGTGAAGAAGGCATTTCCTTCCTCAATCAGGAGACTGAGAATTTGGAATTGATTTGGAGGATGCACAAAAAAGATTTGTTAAGATAGCCCTAGCCGTAGCAAAAAAATGTATTATGTCAACCTGGAAATTGGAAGATAATTTGAAAATACAACTATGGTATATAGAAATGAATAAATGTATTCCATTAGAAAAAATAACATATAGTTTAAGAAATAGTATTGAAATATTCGAACAAGTATGGGAGCCTTACATTAAATACAATAGCGAAAACCTACCGGGGACAAACATTACCTAAGTTGATGGAAGGAGAAGGAAAGAAAAGAATGGACTCAGTAGAATTTCTGGTGTATTTTTGTTGAATGACAACATTGTCTGACTGGTTTAATGCAACCTAGATTGTATACCTAAAATGGATGAGAGGGGGGTGGCTTGGGAGGAGGGAGGGGAGGGGGGGGGAGAAAAAGTCACTGTATATGTGTGAAAAAGAAAAAGTGTATATCATGGCTAATGTGATTTATGGTGTGAAAAATAAAAAATTTAAAAAAAAAATCAGGAGACTGAGTACAGGAGAAGAGAGGTCATGATAGAAACATACATGGCATTGGTGGAATTGCACTTGGAGCACCGTGTGCAGTGTAGTCACCCAGCTCTAAAATAGTTATCATTAAGCTGGAAAAAGTGCAGAAAGCATTCATGATAATGATTGTAGGACAGAAGTAAATTTGAAAGACTGAATAGGCTGGGATTCAAAAGGTATTGACACAGGAACATGCATAGGAAAGTTTGGAGAGATGTGGGCTGACTGGCTGGTAAATAGGTCTAATTTGTTTGGCATGTACAAGTTGGACTCAATGGCCTGTGTCTGTGCTGTAGGCATATATAACACTATAGAAATATATAACTAACTGCAGCTTACCTATTTATTTTAACTGTCAGCTTTCTGTTTGCTGGTCAGCTCTCTATTCATGCTAACAATATAAAACCTTCCATTCCCCCCTTTATAATAATTTCTACAATGTTCTATCTTGTTTCATAATTTTTTCACATTCTAAATCAACTGAGACTTTCAAATTGATGCTTTTTGCAAAGATTCTAAGTGTCAATGTTATGCATCATTTAACATTTGCTGAAATATTTAAAGCTCCCATTCTAAGTGACATAATATTGGATGGTTGGGTGATGAATTATTGGTGTATTTGGTAATTCATTTTTAGATTTGGGATTATACATGGTGATAACTTTGCTGGATGTTAGTTGTTGCACAATAAATAGATCTCCTTCCTCTGAGTCAGGAGATTTAGGCCCCGCTCCAATAATACTGTTTCATATAAATGATCCACTAATCCTGACTGATATCTCAGCACAGCACTGAAGGAGTGCTTTGCTTTCCAGAGGCACCATCCTTCTGATGAGATGTTAAATTCTGACATAATTCATTTTCTCAGATGGATATAAAAGATCCTACAGCAAAATTTCAAAAGTACCTATCCCAGTCAATAATTTACTGAATAAACACCATTGGAAAAGATATTTTGATTGTTATTTCATGTTTGCAAGAGCTTTCAATTCACAAATTCAACAACAATGGCAACACTGGAGGAGTAAGCCTTTAATTGTGAAATGCTTTAAGGTATCTAGAGATTACAAAAGCACTGTAAAAAAAATGGAATTCTTTTCCTTATAGAGATATGTGCTTCCTTTCTTTGGGTCAGATACTTTTGACCTTCCCATAGTCGTTGTATTCACAGAAAATAGAGCATAGGATGAGTTTTGTTTTTATATTTTCACATTAATTTTCCAAGGGACCTTAAATTTTATTTCCTTCGTACTCACATTGGTGTTCAGAAATACTCACCTCATTCTGGTGCCCTTAGCTCAGAATAACAATGCAAAGTAAAGACTTATTATTTCACCTCAATAACATCACAAATTCAGACAAGCACCACAAGTTTGGGCCCATTGCTTTCAGTCAACAGCCAGGATCACCCCATTTCTGAATTAACCTGGCTGGCATGCAGAAGGCCTCAAGCTTCACCAAGCCCATCAATAAGGCTCTGAGTCACATAAACTTCAACTTTGCTGGCTTTCCAAACATTCTGGTGCATTTTAAAGACTATGAAAATGAAATGAAAAAGTAAAAACATTTTCATAATGTGAAGCATTAGCTGAAATCCATTAAACACTTTTGAATAATTAAGAGTGAACAATATGTGTTTTTCTAAATGGAAATAAACAAAACATAAATACAAGAAAGTGGTATTTCCTCCTTCAGGATGTTGAAATCAATGGTGGTCATAGTTATAGCTCCACATCTATAATTTACGACAGGAGCCAAGATCACCCTCACCTCTCATGTCGATTTTGGGGTTCTCAGCAAGATTCCAGAAGCAGTTGTTAGTCTGTTGTGATGGGGGGAGGGGGGTAGGTGGACTAATCATGGGGAGGGTCGTGGTTGAGGTCACGTTGGGACATTTTGTGACAGGGAAGTTCATGAACCAGTGGGTTGCCAGCGGAGAAAGAAGAGCCAGTCAAGGAGATGACTTACCAAAGTCAGGTTCCCAGTGCTGACCCACACCCTGTCAATTATATCACAGCTTTACTTTGTAGTGGCTTTGGTTATGAACAACCAAAAGACCAACGTTTCTATTGGAAACACCAGGTATTATGTGCATATTTGAAGGAGGTAGTAGTTCATCCATCCAAATTTGAGTTGCTGATCAAATTTCAAGAGTGGAGCAATTTGACTCACAGAAACAGGTAATGTAACAACATATCAATTACTTTGTCTCAAACCACTTCTTTTATCTGAGTTGTTTATGTAACTTAAAACATTTTGCCCTCCTTCTGTTATTAAGGGCTTTTGATTCATTCATTCCAATACAGCAACCTTGCCATGCATAATTGTAGCATTTCAGGTTGAGCATGCAGTTGGGAAGTTGCACATCCAGATGACTTAAGAAGTCTTTTGTTGCAATGCTGAATTTTAAAGGGTGTCACCATGCAGTCAGCTGTTCATTTCTAGCATATTACAGCCAGTTAATAATTTATGGGCTCTAGCCTCATTCCAGGGAAGAGCAAGGCATCCAGCATTTCATTCAGCAATGAGGGTATCCTGAAGTTTTGGAGTTCAAGTTTATTGTACATAGGAACATAGGAACATAGGAAGTAGGAAGAGGAGTAGGCCAAAAATGGCCCATCGAGCCTGCTCCGCCATTCAATAAGATCATGGCTGATCTAATTTATGACCTAACTCCACCTACCTGCCTTCTCCCCATATCCCCTAATTCCTCTATCATGTAAAAATTTATCTAACCGAATTTTAAATATGTTTAATGAGGCAGCCTCAACCACTTCCCTGGTAAGAGAATTCCAAACATTCACTACTCTCTGGGAAAAACTATTTTTCCTCATTTCTGTCCTAAATCTACTCCCCCGAATCTTGAGACTGTGTCCTCTCGTTTTAGTTTCCCCAGCCAGCTCAAAAAACCTTCTTACATCTATCCTATCCATACCCTTCATAATCCTATATGTTTCTATAAGATCTCCTCTCATTCTTCTGAACTCGAGCGAATACAATCCTAGATGATTTAATCTTTCATCATAAGTCAACCCCTTCATCCCAGGGATCAACCTAGTAAACCTCCTCTGGACCGTCTCCAAAGCCAGTATATCCTTCCTCAAATATGGAGACCAGAACTGGACACAGTACTCCAGGTGCGGTCTCACCAGTACCTTATACAGTTGCAACATTACCTCCCTACTCCTGAATTCAATTCCTCTAGCGATGAAGGCCAACATTCCATTTGCCTTCTTAATAACCTGCTGCACCTGCAACCTAACTTTTTGCAATTCATGCACAAGCACTCCCAAGTCCCTCTGCACAACAGCATGCTGTAGTTTTTCACCCTTTAAATAATATTCAGCTCTTTTATTTTTCTTGCCAAAGTGGATAACCTCACACTTACTAACATTGTACTCCATCTGCCAGACCTTTGCCCACTCATCCAGCTTAACTATATCCCTCTGCAGACTCTCCACATCCTCATTACAATTTGCTCTTCCACTCAATTTGGTGTCATCCGCAAACTTGGCTACACCACATTTTGTCCCCTCCTCCAAGTCATCAATGTAAATGATGAACAGTTGTGGGCCTAACACTGACCCCTGCGGAACCCCACTTACCACTCTTTGCCAACCTGAAAAACTCATCTGATTGTTTTAAGTACAACCTGATGAAACAGCATTCTCCAATCCTCAGTACAAAAATAGGCAGACATACAACCAGACATAATACACATACAGACAAATAATACATATGTGGGACAATTGAGCAACCTTGCCCACTTCAGTCTTCTCAGGAAGTACAGTCACTGTTGCGCCTTCCTAACAAGTGAGATGTTGAATGTCTATGATAGGTCTCTAGTTATATGAACTCCAAGAAACTTGGTGATCTCCAATCTCTCTACTAGTTTTTATGTGTAGTGGAGGGTGATCATTCCTGGTCCTTCTGAAGTCCACCATCATCTCCTTCATTTTGCCCAGGTTAAGACTCAGGTTGTTACTGTCACACCATATCACGAGAATTTCCAGTCTTATAGCAGTTAATTGAGGGATAAATATTGTCCTGGACTTGGGTAGAACAGCACTGCTTTTCTTCCAAAGAGCAGATGACTTGATTTAACATCTCACCTGAGAAGCAACATCTCTGGCTGTGCAGTACTAGGACTTTAGCCTTAACTTTGACTGTCCATATCTAATAAAGTAGCACAACTCCCACGACTGCCTCCCCCATCCTGATTTTAATCTCCCAGTACTATAGGCTGTACTTTTTGCTGTTCAGCCCTGATCTCCAAAATTTAGTCCATCTTTTTAGGAAACTTAAAAGTTATCTGTTTGTTTAAACATTTGGTCATCTGTCTGAATACATATTTGTGTTGCTTTGTATCAAATTTAGGTTGATACAAATGTTTCTTGAAAGCACAATGGGGTGTTTTATTATTTACATGCACTCCAGATACATTCATGTTCATAATACCTAAATGGAAATCATTGTATTACGTTGCAAAAAAAAGTTGTCATACAGAATGCACATGGGAGATACATCTGAGAGTTGTTAGATTGTTACAGCGGTAGGACAACAGGACAAATCCATCAAGTTTTACAGGTTGAATTCTAGACTTGATCAGTCTTGAGTGAAAACTTCTCCAGCAGCAGATAAACACCTATGATTGTTCTATCAGATTCATATATGTTTTGGTTAAACACCAAGCAGAATATCACCTTGTCCTGGTTACAAAAGTGTTGGCTTGGATTGATTCAGACAGTGGAATGGAAAAGCATCTGTGCATCTTGCTAATAAATTAACTCCAGCTCCACAAATCCTTGTCCTACACAGGCCTTTTATGCGAAACGTTATCAAATATACAAGATCCACTTGTTCCCTCTCTCCTCAAAGAAAGAGTGTCCACCGAGTCAGTATGGGTGGAAGTCAGAAATAAGAAAGGATCTATCTCAGTGCTGGGAGTAGTCTACACTAAGGAGTAGATAGGCAGGCAGATTTTGGAATGGTGGAGGAAATGCAGGGTTGTAGTTATGGGTGATTTTAACTGGCACCTCCTTACTGCAAGAGGGTTAGATGGGGCTGAGTTTGACAGGTGTGTACAAGAAGGATTCCTGACACAGTACGTGGACCAGGTGGCTGACCTCTTGGTGGAGAGCATTTTGTGGGAGTGACCACAACTTCCTTAACTTCAACAAAGCTATGGAAAAGTATAAGAGCAGACAAAATGGGAAAGTGCTTAATTGGGGAAGAGCTAATTATGATGGGATGAGGCAGGAACTAGTGAGAGTAAATTGGAAACAGATATTCAAAGGTGAAAGCACAGACTAATGTGGAGGAAGTTTAGGGACCATTTGTGCTGGGTTCAGGATAGCTTTGTTCCACTGGGACAATAAAAAGATGGTAGGAAAAGAGAACTGGGGTTGATGAAACAGGTGAAGCAGCTAGTTAAGAGGAAGAAGGAAGCAGGAAACAGGAAGGGCTCATGAGAAGTATATGGTAGCCAGGAAAGAGTTTAAAAAAGGATTTAGGCAAGTTCGAAGGGGGCTCGAGAAGGCCTTGGCATGTAGGATTAAGGAAAACGCCAAGTTATTCTATGCCTATGAGAAGGACAGAAGGTTAAGGATAAAGGAAGCAAAATGTGCCTGGAGGTGGAGGAGGTTGAAGAAGTCCTAAATGAATACTTTGCTTCAGTATTTACAAGAGAAAAGCACATTGATCTGGGTGAGGTTGGAGTAGAACAGGCTTGTGTGCTGGACAATGTGGAGATTAAGTAAGAGGAAGTGTCGGATCTTCTTAAAAATATTAAAGTTGATGTCCCCTGGGCTGGATGCATTATACCCAGGTTGCTGTGGGAAGATGTTTGAGTCCTTTTTGGCCATAAGGGAGGTGCTGGAGGATTGGAGAATTGCAAATGTAATCCCCTTGTTTAAAAAAGGCAATAAGGAAAATCCTAGGAATTATAGGCCGGTGAGTCCTAAGTTGGTGGTGTGAAAACTATTGGAGAGGATTTTTAAGGATAGGGTCTATGAGCATTTGGAGAAGGACAATCTACTCAAGGATAGTCAGTATAGCTTTGTAAAGGGAAAGTTGTGCCTCATGAGCCTAACTGAGATTTTTGAGAAGTAGCAAAAGAGATAGATGAGGGTAGGGTGATAGATGTGGTCTAACAAGGAATTTGACAAGGTCTCCCATGAGAAACTTATTCAGAAAGTCACGAGGCATGGGATCTATGGAACCTTGGTTGAGTGGATAAAAGAATTGGTTTGCAGATAGAAAGCAGAGAGTAGTAGTGGAAGGAAAGCATTCTGTCTGGAGTA
The DNA here is from genome assembly GCF_036971445.1 of Narcine bancroftii. Taxonomy (NCBI): domain Eukaryota; kingdom Metazoa; phylum Chordata; class Chondrichthyes; order Torpediniformes; family Narcinidae; genus Narcine; species Narcine bancroftii. The sequence continues at coordinate 85,233,076 of NC_091472.1, read as the reverse complement.
CTGCAAGGATCTTTTCTGAGACCCATGCTCTTTGTGATTTTTATAATTTACCTGGATGAAGAGGCAGATGGATGGGTCAGTAACTTTTGGATGATATGAAGGTTGGAGGAGTTGTGGATAGAGCTGAAGGTTGTTGAAGGTTACAAGAGGATATTATCAGGAATGTGAGTTGGGCAGAAAAGTGGGGCAGATGGAGTTCAATTCATGCAAGTGTGAGATGATGCATTTTGGAAGGACAAACCAGAAGGCTAAGTATAGGGTTAATGGTTGGTTACTTTAGAGTGTAGATGAACAGAAGCTCCATGGGATCCAAATCCAGATGTTCTCAAGATTTCCACACAGGTTGATAGGATAGTTAAGAAGGCCTATGGGATGCTGGGCTTCATTAATAGGGGGGATTGAGTTCAAGAGTAGAGAAGATCATGTGGCAACTCTACAAATCTCTGGTGAGACCACACTTGGAGTATTGTGTTCAGTTCTGGTCACCTCAATTCAGGAAGGATGTTAAAGCTATGGAGAGGGTGCAAAAGAGATTTACCAGGATATTACCTGGATTGAAAAATAAGTCTTATGAGGCAAGGTTAGCAGAGTTGGGACTTTTTTCTTTGGAGTGTAGAAGAATGTGAAGAGACTTAATAAAAATCTACAAGATTATGAGACACATAGATAAGATGGACAGCCAACACCTGTTTCCCATGGCAGGAATAGCAAATACCAGAGGATATGAGTTCAAAGTGGAGGTTTAGGCATGTAAGTTTAGGCGAGACATCAGCATTACATTTTTTATGTAGAGAATTGTGGGTGCCTAGAATGCTTGCCAGGGATGGTGATGGCGGCTGAAACATTCCTCTTCCTTTCCTCCACAGTGGTGGGTTGTATAAAGGAAGGGGATGAGTCAGCACAGAGGATGGAGAGTGAAACCTTGGCTGAATGGTGCACCAATAACATCCTTGCACTCTATGTCACCAAAACTAAGGAGCTGATTGTTAACTTCAGGAAAGGAAAGCCAGACGTATACAATCCAGTGATCAATGTGGGATCAGAGGTGGAGAGGGTGAGCAAATTTAAGTTCTTGGGAGTCACTATCTCAGAGGATCTTTCCTGGACCCAACACACCAATGGCATAGTGATGAAAGCATATCAATGCCTCTACTTCCTCAGGAGTTTATGGAGGCTTGGTATGATACCAGAAACACTGACAAATTTCCTCAGAGGTGTGGTGGAAAGTGTGCTGACCAGCTATATCAGTCTAGTACGGGAACACCAGTACCCCTGAGTGTAAACCCTTCTAAAGAGTAGTGGACACAGTACAGGACATCACAGGCAAAACCCTCCCCACCATTGAGTACATCTGCAGGGAATGCTGCCATCAGAGGGCAGCAACAATCAAAGACCCTCACCACCCAGCACCCACTGTCCTCACTGCTACCAGGTTCAGGAACAGCAGCTACCCCTTCACCATCAGACTCCTCAATGACAAATTCAATCAGAGACTCATTTAAAGATTTATTGATTTTCTTTTGTTCTTTCTATATTGCAGTCAGTTTATTATATTCATTATCTGTTTACAGTTCTTTTATTTGTTTACATGTTTACGCTGTGTACAGTTTATTTTCTGCACTATCAATTAGTGGTAATTTTGGAGCGCCTGCAGGAAAAAGGAATCTCAGGGTTGTATGTGATGTCATGCATGTAGTCTGACAATAAATCTGAAAACATTAGGGTCATTTAAGAGACTCCTAGACAGATAGATGGATGGAAGAAAAATGGTGAGTTGCTAGGTAGGGAGGGATTAGTTCTAATATGATGTTGGCACAACATCAAGCGCTGAAGGGCCTGTACTGGGCTGTAGTGCTCTGTGTTCTAAAAACCTAACCTTCCTGAATCCATGCAGTAATCTGCTTGATTGAAGAACTTCCATCCAGATATCTTGCTGTTTCTTTCTTAATGATGACTTAAAACATTTTCCCAACTACAGATGTGAAGCTAACTGGCCTTTTGTGCAATTGAGTTGCCTCAGCATATTTTACATCCAAATTACATTCATGCATCTTATAACATAAGGGGTTTGCATCTGAATAGATAAAAAATATACAATTTCATTTTTGAATATTTTTACTCATTTTTCTTTCGAAAAAGCATGTGTTTTCATTTTGATTTTGGGTATTTTGTGGTTGCTAAGATCCTAGCATCATTAATCTAGGTGGCACAGTTAGTGTAGCGGTTAGCGCAATGCTGTTACAGTGCCAGTGATCAAGACCAGGGGTGTGAATCCCACACTGTCTGTAAGGAGTTTGTATGTTCTCCCCACATCTGCAAGGGTTTTCCCTGGGGGCTCCGGTTTTCTCCCACCATTCAAAGCATACTAGGGGTGTAATTGGGTGGCTCAGGGGCCAAAATGGCCTGTTACTGTGTTGTATGTCTAAATTTTACAAGTATTAATTGAAGTCCATTTGTGAAAATTGAATAATTGAAGTTTTTTTTTCTCTTAAAGATTTACATTACTAGAATGAAGTGATAGTAAAGATGGACTGGGAACAGCTTCCTTTAGATAAACCAGTCTCAGAGCAATAGGAGCGAATTAAAAAAGGAGATTCAAGGGGTTCAGGGTAGACAAATAAGGAACTGCCAAATTTTGAGCCATTGGATGACAAGATGCATAAAGACAAAAAAGAATATCAGCTGAAAATTTTGGTGAAATTAAAAACCAATAAGGAAAAAAATGGTGAGCAAGTTCAAAGATGAAGAAAATAACTAAGAGTATGACCTATTGTTGACAAATAAATTAATCTCCATGTGTAGGGTTAAATACAAGTTAGATTCTTAATAATTTTATTTATCAGGTGTCTTCAAAAGAGGGGAATAATGTTGATGTTGTAGTTAAGGAATATAAATGCAAGGTATAAATTATCACCTTTGATTGTGGATAAATCACTACACTAGTTAAAATTACATCTCTAGCTTTAAAAGAAGCAACAAAGTAGAGGCTTTTGACTATCATTTTTCAATCCCATTCTTAGGTAAGCTTGCTTCAGATCTCAGAACTGGAAAAAAAAATGATTTTGAATGAGAGTAAGTTATTCTGTAATGAAATGTAATCAAATTCACTATTCTCTTCATTTCTGGTTGTTCCCCTCAACAGCATGGTAATTCCCAAACGATGCAGGAAAATCAACCTGCATTTCTGGCCTTGGGAGCCTGAAGTAAACAAATTTCAGAATATTACAACTCTCTCAATTTTATTGATTACCACACAGGAATATGAATAACGAAAAAAAGGACAAACTAAAATTGTATGCATTGATCAAACTTTTTATTGTTAAGAAGCAGTCCATGACCTTGCATCCTTAGTACAATATAAATGCAGGATGCTATACTTCAGTCACAATAAAGCAAGAACTTTATCCCTTTTTTGACTAAATACTTCCATTTATTTCAACAAGATTTATTTTTGCTGAATGGAGACCGCTCTAAGGGGTCAGGAGGGCATCACACTGAAGCTCCGTATGTTTTGATGTGGTCAGGTATCCTGTTGATGTTTGAGCTGACATGAAAGCTGCTTTCTGAGATTTATAGAAGAGCCACTTCAGCGACTGGGTTCAACCATTCATCAGCTTAGTAAACTACCTTTGATCTTTATTTGATCTTTTTAAAAAGAATTTGGTAGGTTGGTGCCAAACAGGAAGCTTTCATGCCTGGTTTATATGACAATTTTTAATCCAGGAAGAATCTACTACAGATTAGAGCAAAACTCGATGTACAAGGCATCTCCCACAATGAATAATTCATTGATTAAATTCAGATGTTGATATCCTGCAATGTTAATACCTGAATACCTGTTGAAAGGTATTCTGGGAGTTGTTATTTATATTCCAAACAATATTAATTATAGCAGGACAATTATATTATCAAAATCAGGATCACGATTTATTGTCATGAACAAGTCATGAAATTTGGTGCTTGGCAGCAGAATCATAGAGTAAACATTCATATTATAATCATCTTATGACATTACTATAAAATAATACGACCAATAATAATGCAGGAAAAGTAAGGCCGTGTCTGTGGTTCATTGATTATTCGGGAATCTGATGGCAGCGGGGAAGAAGCTGTCCTTGTGCCGCTGAGTGCTTGTCTTTAGGCTCCTGTACCTTTTTCCTGATGGTAGCAGAGTGAAGAGGGGATGGCCTGGGTGGTGGGGGGGCTTCAAGGATAGGACATCGTGTCGATTTCCTCGGTGGAGTGGAGTCTGGTGCCTGTGATGTCACAGGCTGAGTTAACAACCCTCTGGAGTTTATTCTTGTCCTGAGAGTTGGTGCCTCCATACCAGACAGTGATGCAACCAGGCAGAATGCTCTCCACTGTACACTTGTAGAAGTTTAAGAGTCTTCGGTGTCATACCAAACTGCCTCAGACACCTCACAAAGTATAGCTGCTGGCGAGCCTTCTTTATGATTGGATCAGCAGGGAAGCTCCAGGACAAATCCTCGGAGATGTTGACACCCAGGAATATGAAGTTCTTGACCCTCTCAACTACTGAGCCCACGATGAGGACTGGGGCCTCCTGAAGTCCACAATCATCTACTTGGTTTTGCTGACGTTAAGCACAAGGTTGTTGTCGTTGCAGCATTCAATGAGCTGATCTATCTCCCTCCTATACGCCTCCTCATTCCCGTTTGTGATTCTGTCGACAACTGTGGTTTCATTGGAAAACTTGTAGATGGCATTGAAATTCTGCCTGGCCACACAGTCATGGGTGTATAAGGAGTAGAGCAGTGGGCTAAGCACGCATCCTTGGGGTGCGCCTGTAGGCTTTGCACTTCTTATTTTAAGGACAAGATTGAGATGTTAGCTTCACTCACTGCGAGACAAATCAGTACAGGAAAGTACAATTTTGGCAGATTGCTCTGAATTGAAGGAGTTCCACTCGCACAGAGAAACAGGCAGTACAATTCTTGTAGGATTCTGAACTAAAGGGAAGTGACAAACAATTGATTTTGGTGCATAATTATTTCAGCTTGAATACCATTATGGTTGAGCAACTGTCCACATTCACAGAAATGTCACTTTTTGTTTGAGGTGTATTGATGGACTTTTATATTGAGTTGTTTTATTGTTCATATTATGCAATTTTTATAATCTAATTAGTTTGTTGAGCTATCAAATTGATATTTCAAATAACTTGATCTTTTATTTCGTATCCCAACTATGAATATCAGCAGAGCAGATAATAATAAATATTATTGTCAGATTGAAGATGTATTATAAATTTATGAAAGGCAAAAGAATAAGTATAGCAAGTGTGGGGCATAATAGGGACAATCTGAGGGTGGAGCCAGAGGGATATGATTGGTATTCAAAAAGAAAATGGACTTTGTCATTGGAAGATTCCATGCAGGGGAAGGTGAAATTCAGAATAAATCACCATAAAATAAAAAGTATTCAATGGTAAAATTGGCTTAAACATGGATTTAACCCCAGGACTGGATGAGATTTATCCCAGGCAGCAAAACATTTGCTTGCTACAATAATTGGGAGACAGCAAATGAGGTGTTTCTTTTCAAGTAAGGCAGCAGGAAAATGCCTGGCAACTGCAGACTGGAAAAAAAATTACTGACAGACAGAATTAATTATCACTTGGAGAGGCAGGGATTAATCAAACATGTCTTTGTCTGACCAATCTGGAGGTGACCAAGTGTATTGATGAGTCTAGTGCAGTAAATGTGGCATTATGGACTTGAGAAAGGTCTTTGGCAAGGTCCCATACAGGGTGTTGGTCCGGGCCCGTTAGATACAAAATAGGCTTGGCAATTGGAGACAGAACGTGATAGTACTGTAAAGGGTTTCTTTTGAGTTTGGTTGTGTGGAATGAATGCTGTTCCACAGGAACTCTTGTTGATGTATGTGATGGCATTATCAGATAATACAAGGAATGGTAAGAGTTGTTGGTAATATGCAGGTTAGTCTCAGGGTGAGAAATGTGAGGTGTTGCATTTTTTTTGGAGGTGGGGGTACTAATGAGGCCAGGGATATGCACTAATTAATGGTTGGGTCCGAAGCATTATTGAGGAACAGATGGACCTTGGTGTTCAAGTCCCAAGATTATTGAAAGTAGAAGCGTAGGAATATGACACGGTTAAGAAGACACATGGTATACTGAAATGTTGATTGCCTTTCTTCCTATGGATGCTGTGTGACCTGCCGAGTTTTTCTAGCATTTTTATGTATTGTACTCAATCACAGCATCTTCAGATTTTCATGTTTAACTGCAGATGAAGTGCAGGCCTTCATTAATAACGACATTGAAAACAAATGCGATGGCAAACTTTGGTTGGGAGTACTGGATGCAGTTTTCATTACCACTGTAGTCAAGGTGAGAACATGCAGAAGAGGTGTGGAGCAGATCCATCAGGATCTTGTCTGGGATGGAGTATTTTGGTTATGACAAGAGAAGAGATTAAGAATCAATTAGGCATTGCTTAATTGATTAAAAAGAAAGCTCAGATCTCTGCAGGAAGCCCAGGCACAACCTATGTTAGCAAAGTGACAATTCCGAGGGAAGCTAGAGACTGAGTCATATCTTCGCCAACTGTAGCAAGAATTGCAGGCCATTACCTCAAGACAATGTTGATTATCATAAATGGCTGTGATGCTTCACTACCCGATGAGCTGAACACATTTTATGCTTGCTACTCAATGAGAATCCCTGCAGAAGCTGATGACCATGTGAAATCTGGCTCTGAGGCCAACATCAGAACATCCTTCAAAAGGGTGAATCCTCACAATGCATCAAACCCTGATGGTGTACCTGGCAGGGTTCTGAAAATCTGTGCCAACTAGGTAACTGGAGTGTTTACAGACATTATCAATCTCTCATTACTGCAATCAGAGGTTCCCACCTGTTTCAAAAGGGCATCAATCATACTGGTGCCCCCGAAGAGCAGAGTGAGGTGCTTTAATGACTATCTACTGTGATTAAATGCTTTGAGAGGTTGGTCAAGGTCAGAATTAACTTTTACCTATGTAAAGATCTGGACCTATTCCAATTCGACTAGTGCCAATTTGCTCCATAGCAGATGCAATATCACTGGCTTCCCATTCAGCTCTGGATCACCTGACAACAGCAACATGTGCATCAGGTTACTTTTCATCGATGCCAGCTCAGCTTTCAACACCATCGTACCCTCAGAGCTGGTCAACAAGCTCCAAAATCTGGGTGTCTGCACCCCACTCTGCAACTTGTATCCTTAACTTTCTCATTTGGAAGACCACAGCCAGTACGAATAGGAAACAACATTTCCTCCTCAATGACAATCAACACAGGCGCACCTGAAGGATGCGTGCTTAGCCCACTGCTCTCCTCCTGTGTAGCTAGGCACAATTCAAACGCTATCTACAACTTTGCCAATGACAAATGGCAGAATTACAGACAACAATGAGGAACTGTACAAGAGGGAGATAGATCAGCTGGTTAAGTGGTGTCACAACAACAACCTTGCACTTAATGTTAGCAAAATTAAGGAACTGATTGTGAACTTTGGAAAAGGGAAACCAGAACACAAAATTTATTGAGCCAAAGGGTCATGGATTTGTGGAATTTGTTGCCACATCCAGCTGTGGACGCCCAATCATTGGGGGAGTTTAAAGGGGAAATTGAAAGGTATATAATTAGTCAAGGAATCAAGGGATATGGGGAAAAGGCAAGAAATTGGAACTAGAAGTGAGAACAATTCAGGGTAGATTTGCAGAGCAGACTCAATGGACCGAATGGCCTACTTCCCTTTCTTTGTTTTGTGAATCTTTTGAACAAACCAGTCCTCATCGAGGGGTAAGCAGTGGAAAGTACCTGAGGGTCAACATCTTTAAAGATCTATCCTGCCCCCGCCCCACCCCATGTCAATGTAATTATGAAGAAGACTTACCAATGGCTATAGTTCGTGAGGAGTTTGAGGAGATTTGGTATGTCACCAGGCTCTTGAAAATATCAGCAGAGCATTCTAAACAGTTACATCACTGTCTGGTATAGAGGTGCCAATGCATTAGACAGGAAAAGACTAAGGAGAGTTGTGAACTCGCCCAGCACCATCATAGGTATCAGTTTTCACTCTATCAAGGACATTTACAAGATGCGATGTCTTAAGAAAGCAGCCTCTAGTGGGACGTAGCCATACAAAGGATCTAGTCAATGTGGGTTAGAAGAGCTCTCCGTGAAGAGTGATTAAAAAGGGAATTCAAAGTTATCAGACTAAAGATATGATGTGCCTAAACCAAGGCTGAAGATCAAATGTCACTGAGATCTTTGACAGAAACTCTAAAAGGGAGTGGAGAAGAAGGTGCCACCATAATGTCGGAGCAACTCGAATAGACGACGGGTCGATACCTGATCTGCAAACGTTGCTGGAAATAATGGAGACCTTGAGTGGGCGATTATCTAAGGTAGAAACCATGCTGAGAGAGGAGGGCAGACAAATATCAGTGATGGGAATGGAGCTTCAAAACCTGACGACTCGGGTGGGCCAGGTCAAAAATGATTTGAGAATGCTCATGAAAAACTGAAAAAAAATGCAACGGCATGGAAACTGGAAAAAAAACTGCTGCTGTATAAAATTGATCATATGGAGAATTTCAGTAGAAGGAATAATGTCCATATCATCAGGCTAAAAGAAGGGATCCGGTGGGATTCTTTAAAGAATAGATCCAATGAGTGTTGGAAACAGGAGGATTCAAAGAAAACTTGCTTGTGGAGAGAGCTCACTGGACCCTCGGCCCCAGAAGACCAAATAATCAAACACTACAACCGGTCCTGGTAAGATTTCTGAGTTACCGGGATTGGAAGGCAACAGTAAGAGCAGCAGTTGTATCTGCCAGGGAAAATAATGGTCCAGTCGAGTTGGAGGGTGGAAAATTGCTGTTTTTTTTTCAAGATCTTAGTGCGAACTTGGTTAAACAAAGAAAGGAATTTGATAGCATCAAGTGACAACTGCGAACAGGGCACATAAAGTATTTGATGTTATACCCAGCAACATTGAGGATTGAAGCGTCAGATGGACCTCGAAGATTCTGTAACTCTTCAAAGGAGGTAGAGAGATATATGCAAGGAGTATAAGGGGGACCTCAGAGTGGATTCCAGAAAGAAAAACAAGAAAAAGATAAAGTGAACTGTGAATTTAAAAATCTAGGTAAAAGCAAACAGAAAGTTTTATTTTGAATCATCTTTTATTGGTTAATTAAAATACTATTGAAATGTATAAGGAGAACTCAGGAGAGGATGAATACTTAGTAAAATAGTAGCAGGGCGGAAAACCCAATTTAAGGGGGTTAATGGTGCCAAAGGAGAGGTTTTGCAGAGTGGCACTGAAGTTGGGGGAAGGGTTTTCTCTGAGATAGTACCAAGGACTTTTATTATGGGCTTCAGGGGTTTCTTGTTTATATTGCCATCAGGGCAGGGGCATCACACATATTTTTTATAAAAGGGAAAAAAAATCATTGTATTGCATGAATTAGCAGAAGGATCATAAGGTACAACCAGATATGTGTAAATATAAATATGAGTAAAAAGTTAAAATTTATTAGTTAGAATGTTAATTGTTTAAACAGATCCATAAAGAGGAAGAGTTTTGCCACACTTGAAAAAATTAAAGGCGGACATAGTTTTCCTACGGGAAATACACCTTACAAAATTGGAAGATAATGAATTAAAAAGGGAATGGGTGAGACAAGTCATCTTGTCCTCTTTCAACTCCAAAGGAAGGGGGTGGCAATTTTAATTAACAAAAATATACTAGTATTGATTGAGGATACATTCATTGATTCATCAGGAAGCTTGTAATTGTCGGATATATGCAGAATCCTGAATGCTTTTGAATATTTATTCTCCAAATTTTGATAATGAATTTTGATAATGAATCCTTTATACAGAATGTCTTCTTGAAAACAATGGAAGGAAGACAAAAGGTATTGGTTGGGGAGATTTTAAGTTTTGCTTGGCTCCATCCTTGATAAATCAGCGAAGACAGTGACAAAAGCAAAAGCTGTGAAAGTTACTTTATCTTTTATGAAGGATTTAAATCTGATAGATGCATGGAGACAGTCACACTCCAGGTAAGAGATTATTCATTCTACTCAAAGGTTCACAATTCTTATACAAGAATTGATCTTTTTTTAATGTTTGCACAATTGGAAAACAGAGTGGTTGAAATGGAATATCTGACTAGATTTCTATCTGATTGTGCACTGCTGACTGTAATGATAATGATGCCAGAAAAACAAGAGAGTGTTTATAGCTGGCATCTTAATTCGATGCTGTTGAGAAGGACAGATTTCTCTAATTTTATTAGGGGACAAATACAATGGTTTTGTGAAACAAATTGCCCTCTACTGATTATAGCTTTTTAAAAAATATGAGACAAACTCAAGGTCTATTTAAGGGGAATGATAATTTAATATACTGAAAAAAAGGAACCCAAAGCAGAGGTTAATGGTCTGGAGAAAGAAATAACAGAGCTGAAAAAGAGTACCAGAGATAAGGTTTGAAAGATAACTATAGACCTTGAAAAAAAAATTGAAATATAACACATTTCAAACATATAAAATATAATTATTTTAAAATCAAAACAGAAATATTGTAAATTGGGAGATAGAGTACACAAAGTTCTGTCATGGCAATTAAAGGCAGAAGAGATATCAAGGATGATTAATGCAATTAAAACAGAGCCTGATAAATTAACATATAATCCAAAAGAAATTAATGACACTTTTAAACATTGTACAAAACTGTATAAGTCAGAATTGCTAGGTCACTCTAGTGACATAGATGAATTTCTCTCAGCGATTGAATTGCCAAAATTGAAAAATAAAGATCAAATGGAATTAGATACCCCCTTTACTAGAGAAGAGGTTGGGAAAGCCTTGAATATATTACAGGCAAACAATTCATTAGCGGAGAATGGTTTTCTGCCTGATTTTTACAAAAAAAAATTTAAAGATCTTTTGATGCCTCTTGTCATGGATGTGGTAGACCGGCCAGCAGAGAATAATACTCTCCCAGAATCCTTCTCAACCGCTATTATCATGGTGCAACTGAAAAAGAGATGCGTTGAAACCCTCCTCATATAGGCCTATTTCTTTATTGAATGCGGATACAAGATTCTGGATAAAGAGCTAGGACAATATTTACTGACGTTGATAAATCCATATCAGGTAGGCTTCGTTAAAAAAAGACACTCTATGGATAATTTGGGCAGATTAATCAGTATAATTCATTTGGCTAAGTCTAAAGTGAACCTGATTATAACTGTATCTTTGGATGCAGAAAAGGCATTTGATCAGTTAGAGCAACCGTTTCTATTCAAAGTATTAGAAAAGTTTGGAATGGGCCAAATATTTATTGACTGGATAAACGTCTTTATCATAAACCATGGGCCAAAATGGTTAAATGTTGTTGATGTTTCCTGTGAGTAGATCCAGCAGGCAGGGGTGTTCACTGTCTCCAGATCTCTTTGTTTTGGCGATTGAACCACTAGCAGAGATTTTAAGGAGGGAACCAGACATAAAGGGATTCAGAGTTGACCAGGAAGAACATAAAATTAATCTATTTGCAGACGAGGTGCTGTTGTATATATCAGACCCTGATGAGTCTTTGGCCAATCTGCAGTAAACACAGGAGAAATACAGAAGAGTTTCTGGTTACTAAATTAATTTGGAAAAAAGTGAAATTATGCCATTGACAAATTTTGATTATGAAAGATACCAAAAGGTAATCAGTTTAAATGGAAACTGGAAGGAATTAAATATTTAGGAATAATGTTGGATAATAACTTACAAAACTTGTACAGACTTAACTATCTCACTATGAACTCGATCTACAAAGATGGAAGAACTTGCCTATTACTTTAGTTGGGAGGGTGAACTGTGTGAAAATGAAAGTGATGCTGAGACGACAATACCTCTTCCGATTGTTGCCTATTTTTTTGCCTTGGAATTTTTTTAAGGTGGTATGTGTGTGGGAAGGGAAGGTTGAGATCCACTGCTCTGGACCGAAATGTTCCTGAAATATTTGTTTTGAGAAAAATTGTCATTGGCCCATTTCCTTTGGAGTTATGAAACAAGTCAATTAGATATGATTAAACAAGTCAATTAGGTACAATCTTTCCACCTTAAGCAATCCCTTACAATTCACAGAACACCTATGGCATAGGGATTACTTAAAGTGGTATATGAGTGAAAAGATAAAGGTTGAGAACCACTGGTTTAGGATCTCCATGGAGAAACTGATGTGGGAATATAAATCAGAGGGGGTGGGGGGGGGGGGAATTAAAACTGCCGGAATAAAAAAAATATTAAGCAGCCCAAGTGAAGTTTCTTTCATCCTTCTCTGGAGAACTCTCCCTCATGGATCCAAATAGGATTACATACAGTGAGGGAGGGGGCAGCAAAGGATTTTATTTACAGATGGAATGTCAAATTATTAACAAAAAAAACAGATAACCCCATTCTAATACAAATTTGGCATGAGATGTACTTGAAAATGTACTTGAAAAAAACTGGGGATATCACCAAAAGCACCACTGTGCCAGAATGAATTACTGCCCATGAATTTGGGTAATAGAATTCTAAATATTTGGCATGAGAAAGGAATAATTGAAGATTGTTAGGAAGAAGAACTACTTATGTCCTTTGAACAATTAAAACAGAAATATGATTTGTCGAATGGAACCTTCCACTGCTTTCTTCAATTAAGGTCCTTCTTGCGAGAAAGATGGGGTTCCACAATGGTCCTTCCTTTAAGTAATGAGGTGGAAGGGACACTTCAGCTGGGAAATACACCTAAATTTATAACTAGGATGTATTTTGTTCTCCAAGGCAAAAATGCTAAGCAGGGCCTGCAAAGGTCGAGAGAGAGGTGGGAGTCAGATCTGGGTGTTATAATACCAGAGGGTGTTGGTCTGATTCGTGTTTGGATTGTGTGACATCAACTATCAATGCGAGTTATGGATTGGTTCATAACAATTTTTTACATCAATTATATCTCATGCCACAAAAACTACATAATTCAAAATCTGAAATGTGCTTCAGGTGGGGCATTGAAATTGGAACCTTTTTATATTCTACCTGGTTGTGGGCAAAAGTAAGATCATTCTAGTATGATACAACTGAAACACTAACAAGAGTATCAATTGTGACCTTCCCATACGATCTAGAGCTGTACCTTCTGGGCAACCTTATGGACGTGAGCTACAAACTGACTTTGCTTTGTTAAAGTATCTCTGGCTGTGGCCAAGAAGTGTATAGCAATCACTTGAAAATCCGACTCCCCCCTTCTTATTGCTCGATGGGCCGCGGAGTTACGTAGTTGTACACCCATGGAGAAAATTACCTATAAAGAATAAATATGATACATCTATTAAGATATGGCAACCATACTTGGATTATGTAGGGGTCCAATTATAAATTTGACTCTTCAATATATGTAACGATGAGATATTCCCAAAATAGAATTATGAAAAAAAAATGAGAGCTCTGACAGTACGTGACATTATATATTTTTTGTATTTGTGGGAGGTGGAGGGAGAAATTTTGTATATATTTGATGTGCAGAAAAGTTTAAAGATTGTGTGAATATATTTATGGAAAATGAAAAATAAAATATAAAAAAAAGCTGCCTCTATCTTCAAGGACCGTAGCCACTCAGGCCATGCTCTCTTCACATTGGTACCATCAGGAGGTACAGGAGCCTGAAGACTAAGAGCCAGCAACACAAAAATGGCTTCTTCCCCTCGGCCATCAGATTTCTGAACTAACAATGAACCAGACACTATCTCATTTTCTCTTCTTTCCACACCTATTTATTTATTTTAAAAATGAAATTCATAGCAATATTTGCCCCTGTGATGCTGCCATAAAACAACGAATTTCGTGACATGCTCATGACAACAAATTCTAGTTTTGAAAGCCATGGGCTATGTACTGTAAGATAGGCACCCAGGTGTACTTATCCCATTGGTCAGTATGGCTGTGGTGGGCTGACTTCCTGTCTCCATGCTAGGTGACTTTGTGAATGCTTCCAAAGGCCAATTTGGAGCTCCCTTGTTTTTGATCCTTGCATGTCTTTAAAAGCATGGTCTGCTCCAAAGTTCAATACATTTCAAAATGTTCAGAAATTAAAATGCTGAGCAAAACTCTCATTGCATATGTATGCAGTTGAGTTAAATGCACTCTTTCAGTGTTGGATACAAGTTTTCCCCGGAATTTTGAATTTTGTTGTAATCTAATGCTAACTCTAGCTGAGTAGCTCAATTAATTAAATCTACGATGAGTATCCACTATGCCAAATTGACCTTTGATATCAACCACAATGCTGACCCCATTTTAATTGATTGGGTTCTCATATTGGCTATCACTCTGATATCGAGGTTATGGAATAGTGATATAAAAAGGTGTTCATCTCCTGCAGGTTCCCTTAGTAACGTATGATTTTCAAAATCAGATGAGATATTAAAAAAAACTACAATAATTCATAGCTGCAATTGCTTGATAGTTAATAAAAGGACCAGAAAACAGTCAGAATTCTTTGCAGTCTCTATTATTATTATTTATTGGTAGATTATAAGAAATAGGTCCCAGACTCAATCTCTTTCTAAGCTAACGTCTTTTCTGGAATCAAACTGGTAAGCATTCTTTGCATCTCATCCAAAGCTAGTATACAATTTATCAAGTAAGGAGATCAGAATTGCACACTGTACTCATGTGCTGCTTCACCAGAACCCTGACCAGTTGCAGCAGATCCTCCTGTTCTTAAATTCAATACCCAGGTGATAAGCTGGGAGCATCAGTATATGGGTGTGAGCCAACTTGATTATGCAAAACTAATTTTTGCAATACATGTGCAAATACTCTCTGATGTCTCTACACATCATGCTACAATTCCTTTTACAATGTAAATAAGTTTAATTTACTAATTTTCCATCCAGAGTTGATGAACTTCACCTGCCAGACCCCTGGCCACTCACTCAATCTATCTGTAATACTTTGCAGCCATATTTCTATGATGGCCATGAGCACATCACCTTTATTTCAAATGTAATGTGGCCTTTTACATTTGATTTTTCTGCCCTTCACTTTTGGTTTTCTTCTTTTCTAACCCATGCTTCTCCTGTCTTTCAATATTGCTTCCTATCCTCCTCCCATATTAGTTTAAACCCTCAATATTGGTCTAAAGCTCAAATAGCAGAAGGCACTGATTTGTTGCAATGAATTTAATATATTGATTTTTTAAAATTTTGATGGTTGGAGAATTGATATGATACTATATATTTTCATGTTACATGGAATTAATATTTCGATTGATTAAATCAAATTTTATTCCTGCGGGATCAGGGAATGTGTTAAGTTGGTTTCTGGCGGTTACATGTGTTTTTGTGACTCTGCTATGACCCGTAAAATGGAGGGAGATAGTGCCTTATTTTACAGAACTATTGGATGGGATTTTTTTCCCTTTCTTTCTTCTTTTTACTTTTTAATAATTAAATTTGTTATATTTAATTTTAATTATTTTAATATTCTTGGATGGCAGATGCTGACACTCAGGACTGAATTATTTTATAGGAATTCTTTCTGGATGGGAGTGATGAAACAAGATTTAAAAAATAAGGAAAAATGAATAAAACAATTAAGATTATGTTTTAATAGTAATGGGATTAATGGAACAATAAAAAGGAAGAAAATATTGTGCTAATTCAGAAATTAGGAGTGGATATTGCTTTTTTACAAGAAACCCATTTAACTGAAAAAGAACATCTAAAATTGAAAAGAGATTGGGTAGATTAAGTAATTTCTTTCTTCATTTAATTCTAAGGCCAGGGAAGTAGCAATTTTATTTAAGAAAAATTTACCAATTAAAGTTCAGTGTGTGACTACAGACTCTGCAGGTCTGTAGATTGTCAAATATTTTCTGAGGAGTGGACTTTACTAAATACCTATGCACCAAATTTAGACAATGAAAAATTTATACAAGATGCATTTTAAAATTTGGCAGATGCTTATGAAAATATTTTAGTAGGAGGGAAGTTTAACTTTTGTTTGATTCCTTTACTGGAGAGGTCTTCAAGAATAATAGTTAAATCTAAAGTAGCTAAAACTATGATAATATTTAATGAAGGATCTAAACTTAGTGGATATATGGAGAAAGAAACATCCCAGGGATAGAGATTATTCTTTTTTTATTCTAATAGATTTGATTCATATTCTAGAATTGAATTATTATTACTCTTAGTTCAAAATCAGTCAAGAGTTTTCAATATTAACTATAAAGCAAGAATAATGTCTGATCATTATCCATTATTGATGGAATTGGAATTCATTGAAAAACATCAGTCAGTAAATAGATGGAGATTAAATTCTTTGTTATTAAAAAGGGAAGACTTTTGTGCTTTTATAAAGACAGCATACTAAATTATTTTGTGCCACTAATTTACATTCAATGCAAGATAAATTTGTTATTTGGGATACATGAAAAGCATATTGAGAGGAAAGATTACTTCAAAAATTAAAAAGAATTATATGAGATATATAGATAAATTAGAAAAAGAAATAACAGTATTGAAAAAAGATATTCAAAAATTACCATTAGAGGATAAACACAGACACTTAATTAATAAAAAGTTACAACATAATACAATGTTGACTTATCGAACATAGAAAATAATTCTTAGATCTAAGCAGAAATATTATGAATTGGGGAAAGATCTCAAAGTTTTGGCTTGGCAATTAAAAGCAGAAAAATCTTCAAGAACAATTAATGCAATGCAATGAGATAATACTAAAATGACATTTAAAACAAGAAATAAATGAAACTTTTAGGAAATTTAATGAAAAATTATATGCTACATTATCATTACAGGATGAAAGTATTATAGATAATTATTTATTGCAAATAACATTGCCTAGATTAACTAAGGTAGACAAAGACTATTTGGATGGACCATTTACTGAAGAAGTTAAGGAAGCACTTAATTGTTTACAGAATAATAAGTCTCCTGGAGAGGATAGATTTCCTGTGAAATTTAATAAAGAATTAAAAAAATTAATAATTCCTTTATTTATGCAGGTAATAGAACAAGCTTTTAGGCTACATGTTCTTCCAGAAACCTTTTCTACAGTGATAATTACAGTTATTCCTAAAAAAGACAGAAATCCATTAAAACCAGCTTCATACAGACCTATTTTGTTGTTAAAGGTTAATTATAAAATTGTGGTAAAGATAATAGCAAATAGAATAAATAATTGTCTCCCTGAATTAATGCATATCAATCAAACAGGCTTTGTTAAAAATAGACAAACTTTTGAAAATATGGTAAGATTATTAAGTATAATTCATTTAGCACAAAAATAGTTAAGTGTTGTAGTTTTGATAGATTAGAATGGGAATTTTTATTTTAAGTTCTAGGTAAATTTGGCTATGGATTTAATTTTTTAAACTGGATTAAAGCACTTTATAAAAGCCCTAAAGCTAAAGTAATAACTAATGGGAAGATATCACAATCATTTAATTTGACTAGCTCAAGTAAACAAGGATGCCCTTTATTTCCAGGTTTGTTCGATTTGGCTATAGAACCTCTCACACAAATGATCCATATAGAAGTTAAAAGGTTTTTATGATAAATCAAACTGAACATAAGATTAGTTTATTTGCAGATGATGTGTTGGTATATTTAACTCAACCACAATGATCACTACTTAGACTTCATAAACAATGGATAGATTATGGAAGGGTATTTTGTTATGAAATAAATTGGGATAAAATGAAGTAATGGAATTATTACAAAGTGATCATTCACAAAGTCAAAGAGATATTCAATTTAAGTGGACTGATGTTGGGATTAAGTTTTTAGGAATGCGTACAGATAATAATTTGAAAAATTTATAAATTAACTTATATTCCTGTAGCCGTGTGCTACGCAAAGAAAGACACACATGGGTGTAGTGAGGTATAGCTCTCTGTTTTATTGGGGCTGAAGCCCGACTTTTATACTGTTGGCGTTTCCACCATTTGCCCAATCAACTGATGTCACTGTCCGCATAACAATAGGTTTCCTGCGCACTGGCTCCCTTCTTGCATCATAATGGCTTCTTCCCTGTGCGCTATCCCCTAGCTGTTGGCTGTGCAGTGGGGGCCAGTGCCATGTTGGGGGTGCTGGCCCTTATGCTGCCTTAGCCATATGACCACTGGTTTGCTTGCTGGGGTCAGTGCCACTACATGAGCCCCCGCCCCTCAGAACCGGCGGTTTTGTCTTTGATGCCCAAAGGCAACATCTCTGTTGTCTTGTTGTGTCTTTGCCAGTGCCACAAAATCCACTCCCTTTGATAGCGCGTGGATGGTCTGCCTGGTCAGTGAGTCTGCCACCATGCTGTCTTTGCCCGAAACATGTTGTACATCCGTGGTGTACTCAGAGATATTCGCAGATGACACTGTGGCAAGCTGACCAAGTATGTAAGATTTTTGCCAGGGCGAAGCTAAAAGGTTTGTGATTGGTGAAAGTCATAAAAGTCCTGCCCTCGAGAAAGTATCAGAAGTGGCGGATGGCTAAGCACAGCGGCAGTAGCTCCCTGTCGAAAGCGCTGTACTTTAGTTCTGGAGGTCGCAGATGCCGACTGAAAAAATCCAGCAGCTGCCAGCTCCTTTCGATCTGCTGCTCCAGAACTCTACCGATTGCCGTCTCTGAGGCATCCACTATCAGGGCTGTTGGAGCGTCCACCCTGGGGTGTGCCAAAAGAGGGGTGCCCGCCAGTGCTTCCTTGGCCTTTACAAAGGTCTCCGCTGACTGTGTTCCAGGTTACGTCCTTTGCTTTGTCCATCATCCAGGTGAATAAGGGCCGCATGATTCTGGCCTTTGAGGGGATCATCCACACAATGCTGGGCCTAGGAAACTTTCGGATGGCCTCCACCTTGCTAGGTAGTGGTGTGGCCCCTTCCTTGGTTGTTCTATAGCCCAGGAAGTTAATGGCCTCCAACCCGAACTGCCATTTGGCTGGGTTGATTGTCAGTCCAAACTCACTCAGCCATGTATAGAGGTTGCCGATCTTTGCTCACCACCAGGATTTCTCTGAGGTAGACGAAAGTGCTGTCCAGGTCTTGGCCCACTGTGGCATCAGTCACTGGAAGGTTTGCGCTGCATTCTTCAGCCTGGACAGCATGCGTAAGAATTCAAACAACCCGAATGGGGTGATGATGGCGGTGTCATCAGAGTGTACGGTGATCTGATGGTATCCCCACATGAGGTCCACTTTAGAGAAAATTGTTGCACTATCCCGGTTGGCTGCAAAATCCTGTACATGCGGCACAGGGTAGAGATCCGGCATCGTGGCCTCATTATGCTGGGGGTAGTCGCCGCACGGTTTCCAACCCCCAGTGGCTTTGGGCACCATGTGCAGGGGAGAAGCCCATGAGCTGTCTGAGCCCTATACTATGCCCAGCTTTTCGAACTCCTCCTTATCTAGTTGGGGTTTCTCCGGGGGCAGTTGTTTGGCTCTTGCATGAAGCCGTAGGCCCTGGGTCAGGATGTGATTTCGCACTCTGTGTTTGGGCATCTCCGAGGTGAACTGTCGGGAACTCTGCGAGGATCTTGGCATTTTCATCTGTGGAAGGCTGCACCGTCCAGGTGGGGGGTTGTGAGCCTGGTGTCCTTGAGAGGAAAGGTCTGGAATGTCTTTGCATGGGCGAGTCTCTGGCTTTTCAGGTCCAACAGCAATCTGTGGGCATGCAGGAAATCTGCCTTGAGTAGCAGTTGTTCCACTGCTGCCAATGTGAACACCCACAAGAAGAAGCTGCCTCCCAACTGCAGTAGGTCCTGATGGTGCTGTTGATGGCAGCTCTCAACATGGGCCCCACTTGCCTGTTTCTGGTTTCCTGCCCCGATGGGAACAGGATGCTGACCTCATTTCCTGTGTCTATGAGGAACCGGCGCCCTGATTGACAGTCCCTCATGTACAGGAGGATGTCTTGTCGGCCAGCTGTCTCAGTGACGGTTGGCCCCGGATTTTCCCTGGCACAAGCATGGTGGTCAGCATTGGTGGGCTCCGGAGCCCCATCGTTGGTGGTAGAAGCTCACCTCTCTTGTGGAATTACTACTCCCTCTGCGGTTCAGCCTGGGTCTGGCTGCAGGGTTTGGCGACTAAACTCACGGATGCCGAGCACTCTTCTCTTTTGCTTCCACAAGACGTCCACTTGTGCTGTGACTTTCCAGGGGTCACTGAAGTCGGTGTCAGCCAGGAGCAGTTGGACATCACACCTGCTCAAACATTATGCAGAGTTAATGCTTCCCAATTCGGGCAGCATATCATTTATCAGGGCTGATGGGAGCCTGACCCCAGCTCATCTAAGTGGAGCAAACATGTCCCTCTCTCTTGTCGTAAGAGCCCAAAAGTCTCGATAAGCAGCTCTTTTTTAGGCAGTGTAGGCACTTTTCGATGGGGGTTCCTGAATGAAATTGGTCACCTGGCTCACCTTGTCCTGGGCGCTCAGCACTTGATAGTACCTGGTGGACTCCACTGTGATCTATGGGATCTGAAACTGTGCCTCGGCCTGGTCGAACCAGACGTGAGGTCGATTCGTCCAGGTCAGAAGCTTCAGGGCGAGGCACAGTCCAGTGTGGACTGCTGCTGGCTCAGTCACCGTTGGGTTTAGATTGCTTCTAAACCATCAGGGTCACCATTTGTACTTGGAGAAAGACACACATGGGCGTAGTGAGGTATATAGCTCTCTGTTTTATTGGGGCTGAAGCCTGGCTTTTATACTGATGGCGTTCCCGCTGTTTGCCAAATCAACTGACATCACTGCCTGCATAACAATAGTGGTTTCCCGCACCTGGGCCCCCTTCTTGCATTACAATGCCTTTGCCCGCCCACTATTCCCTAGCTGTTAGCTGTGCAGTGGGGGGCCAACTCCATGTTGGGGATGTGAAGTAATTAACCAGAAATCATGGCTTTTATTAGTAGAAACTAAGTATCATAATAATGAATGATAATGGGCGCATACACAGTTATACACAAGGGGAGTGTCTTTAGTTTTAGAGATAATACACGTCCAATGTCAGGAGAGCTGATTAAGCACAGTGAAAGACCGACAGCATGACACAGATTCATCACAGTCTCCCCTTGGCAGAAGTTGGGTTAATATTAAAAGACCAGCTTCTAAGGTAACAATGAAGTGAACAAGCAATTCTACTGTAAGCATAACACAATGGTCAAATAAATGGCATTGAGAATTTATGTTGACATAGCAAAAACAAGGCTAGCAACTACCAGCACAATCAGAATATGAGATGTTTATGAATAGTGGAGCCTCTCAGGTCGTTTTCGAATGCAAGAAGACCTCCTTATCGGAGCAGGTGGTGGTTTTGCAGGAGTGATAACCTTGAGAACTGGCAGTTCCTTGGTCTGTAGTGTGAGATGGCAGGACTTCTGGACCCACTTCAGAATCACCTGCGTGAGGCTGTGGGGCCTCAGCATGGCCATCTGAATATTTACTAGGGGTCATAGGCTTGGGTGGGGCATCCAACCTCTCAGGTTCACTCTGAGTGGGGGCTTGTGGAAGGGGTGAGCCAGACGGGGCTAGATCTCTTAGGGGTACTGTGTCCGTGCTCCCGTCTGAAAATTTAACGTGGGCATAATTGGGATTAGTGTGTAGTACTTGAACTGGCTGGACTAGAGGGTCAGTTTTGCACGTCCGAGCGTGTCTCTTCAGCAGCACAGTTCCAGGTTCAGATAGACAGGCTGGCCAGTCCGTCACAGTCCCTGATTTCCTAGGAAAAGGTTGGGTCGCTTTGATAAGAGTGGCCCCCAGAGCTTTAAAATACTGCAGTTTGCATTCCGCGCAAACAAGGCAGCTTCTAGTCAGTTTTCTTTTTACTTCTTTGAGGGAGTAACCAGGTGTCACAGTCTACTATGGATCTCCTTTAGTCCTTCAAGCTGAGCACCAGCATCAGCTCGTGGCAATGTATCGGAGGGATCATTTAACTTGCAAGGTCTGTACAGGATCTCATAATTGTCAGTTGAGAGTTCTATTTGCCAGCATGCCATCTTGTTGTTTTTAATTTTACTTTTGTGTTTAGTATCAAACATGTAAGCTACAGATTTCTGATCAGTGGCCAGGGTGAAATTTCTACCAGCTAGAAAGTGTCTCCAGTAGCAAACAGCTTCAATTATAGCCTGGGTTTCTTTTTCAATGGCCGGATGTTTAAGTTAGCGTGCGGGAGAAAAATGCCACCGATCTGCCCTTTTGATTAAGGGTTCCTGCTAAAGCACAATCTGAGGCATCGGTTTCCACTTGGAACGGGACATCCTCATCGATGGACGAGAGTGCAGCTTTGGCAATATCAGTTTTAATTCCCTTAAAAGCTTTCAGAGCTGCTGGAGAGAGGGAAAGGTTTTGTGTCAAACACGGTGTGTGCTTTCATAGCATAGTCATGTACCCATTTGCAGTAGTAGGAAAAGAATCCATACACCTCTTCAGGGATTTTGCGGAGTCTGGGGGTGGCAACTTCTTAAGGGGTGCTCCAAAAGGTACCCTCCTAAACTAGTATAGCCCCCACCCCCATCACCCTCAAATGCCATATAGGGTCATTCACAATTTTTAATGGGAATTTGCTGGTAGGCTGCCTTAAAGTCGATAGTCGAGTACACCTTATATTGTGCTATCTGATTAACCATTTCGTTAATGTGAGGCAGTGGGTAGGCGCCCAAGTTAGTATAACAGTTAATTGTCTGGCTGTAGTCAATAGCTAGTTGTTTCTTAGTGTGATTTTTCACCACTACCACCTGGGCTCGCCATGGACTCCTGCTGGGTTCAATCACCCCCTCTTTAAATGGTCTCTGAGTCTCAGCCTTAATAAACACACGGTCCTCTTTGCTGTAAGAACAGCTCTTAGAGGCAATCGGTCGACACTCGGGAGATAGATTGCTGAACAGGGAGGAAGCTTTGATCTTTAATGTGGACAGACTGCAGTAACCAGTGCGGGGGATGGTAAGTGTGAGTAGAGGCCCATGGAAATTTAACACTACACTTTTCATCTGAGATTGAATATCCAGCCCCAGTAACTCAGGAGCTCAGAGATCAGGCATTACGAAAAACCAAACATAAGCAAGGCAATGTCCCTGCAAGTTCAGAGTAACCTTACACTCGTCTCGTATAGTCTACAAGCCATGGGTTTGCTGGATCTCTCCGCAAATTTAAGGCTTTAGCAACCTTTTCATGAATGTAGCTGTCAGTGCTGGCGGAGTCTATTAAGGAATCGACAGTCTCACCATTCACTTCCCCCTTCATAGTCAACCGTTCCAGTCTGTAACAACTCCCAAGCTTTACAGTCAATTGAGGGGAACTTTGTGTTGATCTCACGTCACCGTCACTTGAAGTCGATTCAGCCGGCTCGTCTGAAGATCCCTCCCCTTCACAGTCGTCTTCCATTCCAGCAGCTCTAGGATGAGTTCTCTTGGCGCTTTTCTTCTTATCAGTGAAAGTATTTTTCGCCCTATATGCTTTAGTGAAGTGGCCATGTTTCCCACAGTAGTTGCAAGTAGTGAATCAAGCTCTTATTACAGAAGTAACATTTGCCAGGTGTTTGTCCTTTCATCCCCCCTCGGGGTTCCAGCACTCCTGAGTGTTTCCTTTTCAGTTTCCAGTATTTCGCTGGACCGCATAGGACTTCTCAGTGTTTTGGCTAGCATGACTGCTTGGCCATAGGTCAGAGGCTCTGATTCTAATAGCTTCTCACGGATGTAACTGGAGTCGATTCTGTTGACAAAAGCATCCAGCTTCAAAGCATTGTGGGTTGTTCCACATTGACTGCCTCAACATCGCATTAGTTGGCCAACGAGTTTCTGGCGTCTAGTCAGCAACTGGTGCCGGGCAAGTACCACATTCTGTGGTGCCACATGGTAAGTGGGCAGTCATTCCTGGGCTATAGCCAGAGTTGCATCTCCTCGAGTAACAGCAAAAGGTATCTCACCCAGTAAGGAATTCAGTTGGCCCCACTGTATCCTCTCATCGACCACGTTATTCCGAGCCATGTAGTAATCAAAACAAGTAATCCAGTGATTGAAGATTTATCTGGACCTCAGGACAGACTGGTTGATCATCAGCCGCTCTGGCTTGAGGGCTGCATCCATTTCTACTAATAAAATTGAAGTGCCAGTTAATGAAGAAACTGAAGGCTGTGTAGTTAACCAGAAATCATGGTTTTTATTAGTAGAAGCTTAGTAATACAATAATGAATGATAATGGGTGCATATATAGTTATACCAAGGGAAGTGTCTTTAGTGATAGAGATAATACACGTCCAATGTCAGGAGAGCAGACTAAGCACAGCGAATGACTGACAGCATGAACAGATTCATCACAAGATCCTGACCCCCTTGCTGTCTTAGCTGTACGACTGCCGGTTTGCTTGCTGGGGCCAGTGCCACTACATTCTGTTAGTTAAGAAAATAAATGAAGATTTGGAAAAATGGATAAACTTACCTATAACTTTCATTCAAAGGGTTAATTGTATTAAAATGAATATTTTTTTTCCGAGAATTCAATACTTGTTTCAGACTTTTTCCAATTTCCATACCTCAATTTTTTTTCCAGGAATTAAATAAACAAGTTAGGAAATTTATTTGGAAAGGTAAGATGGCAAGAATATCATTAGAAAGGTTAGCATAGAGATGTGAATGGGTGGATTACAACCTCGTAATTTTAAGAATTATTATAAAGCAGCACAATTAAGGTTTCTTGCTTCTTTACTTGGAAATATTAAACCATTATATGGTTATGGTTATTGTGGGTGGAAATTGAGTTAAATAAAATTGGAGAAAATATACCTGAGGAATTTATTTATAAATGGGAACCAAGGTTAATGTTTGCTGAGAGAGATGCTCCATTATTGAAACATTTGATAAACATTTGGAATACGATTAAAATGATGGAAGTCTTTTGTCACTAAAAATGCCATTAATTAGTCCTCATAATTTTTCCAAAAGATAACCCTTTTTTAAATGTATGGTATACTAAAGGAATTTCTAAAATAGAAGATTTTAGGAGAGCAGTAGATTGATGTCATTTGATCAGTTAAGATATGATATCCCATGTAATACTCTTTTTTGTTATTTTCAATTGAGAGCCTATTTTAAGAGAAATTAAGACCAGGTATGGTATTAAAAGATTGTACAGATTAGAACAGTTGATAGCTGATGGAATTGTTAAGAAGTTTATCTCAATAGCATATATAAAATTACAAGAGAAAGCATTTAAATTAGGTTTATTTAAGTCAAGGAAATATGGGAACAAGATTTAAATATATCGATAGATCAAAAAATTTGGCAAAATTTATGTAACTATGTTATGTCTAATACAATTACTGTAAGATATAGATTACTTCAATATAATTTTTTACATCAGCTATATATTACATCTCAGAAATTGAATAGATGGAAATCGGGTACATTGGATCAGTGTTTTAAATGTGGTGAAGATATTGGAACTTTTCATTCTACATGGTCTTGTTCGAAAGTTAAACCTATTTGGACCTCCAGCCGTTAATTTTTGCAACAGGTTACAGGTGTTGTTTTTTCCATTAAATCCTGAGTTATTTTTGATAGGATCTTTGAGAATATAACTCCTAAAACACGGTTATCAGATTTTCAGTTGAGATTTGTTAAATTAGCTCTAGTGATAGCAATGAAATGTATTACTGTCACTTGGAAATCATGTTTAACACGAGGAAGATGGTAAACAGATTCAAAGTTGTATTCCTTTAGAAAAAAATTACATCTAATTTGAGAGGTAAATATTCTATATTTTTACAGATTTGGATCCCGTATACTCGAACATTAGGTTTGAATTTCTTGAGAAATGTTTTTTGGATCTTTGAGCATTTCCTAAAACAATCCAATTTAATATATATTCATTATGTATTTTAGTAAGTTAGTTTTTTTTGGTAGTTTAGTTTTTAGTGGGGGTGGGTTAATAGGGTTTGGGGGGGGTTTAGATGGAGTTTTTTTTTCTTTTTTTGTATAAATCAACATGTAACTGTAACAATGTGATATATGGATGCTTTTATTTGTTATATGTGTTGATTTTAAATAAATTATTCAAAAAATTAACTGCAATGCAATGATGCCTTTAGAAACTAATGGATTTATTGTGTGCTGTTTCCTTTTCAAGAAATATGCCACCTGGCGGAATGATTAGTGTAGCGGTTAGCACAACACTGTTACAGTGCCAGCAACCAGGACCAGGGCTCACACCTGCGCTAAGGAGTTTGTACGCTCTCCCTGTGTCTCTGTGGGTTTCCTCCAGGTACTCTAGTTTCCTCCCACTGTTCAAAATATACTGGGGGTTGCATGTCAATTGGGCGGCAGAGGCTCATGGGCCAAATGGGCCTGTAACTGTGCTGTATGTCTACATTTTAAAAATGTAAAAATAAAATATACCTTATTTTTACTGCAAAATGTACCACTTAACTTTTTTGCTCCTGTTAACTACACTAATTGTGCTACTGTAGTAACCTGCGGCCTATCCCACTGCTCGACACAAGTATCGACATCCAAACATGACGATCAAGCAGGCAGTACGGGCCTAGATAGCCTTCTTCCATGGGCCACAATAGCAACGGAGGAAACAGACCAATCAGCAATTGGCAGATTGTTAAGCCACCAATGAGCGATTGGCAGAGCGCAGGCCACTCCCACTGATGAAGTAGCAGCGAGGGTCAGCCGGCTCAGCAGAGCGAATAACCCAATAAATACTGTTTGTACTCCCAAGTTTGTGTGTCTTCTCTCGAGCTCTAACCCAGAGCTATAACTGCAGCCACATGCTACACTACATCCTTTTTCATTGCTTGGTTATGCACTCAAAGATTGGAAAATTTAACTTCATCTTTTCCCTTACCATTTTTCTGACCACATACTCCTGATAAACAGTATCGCTCACATCATACCAATTTAGAAAAGAATGTGCTTCCATTTGTTTGGGATATTTAACCCTAGGCCATCTGTAGGTTGGTATTAAATATTACTCCTTGTAAGCTTTATTGCGCAGAATAATCATTCTGGTGATGCTTTTCTGTAAACTTGTCAGAAGTTCTTCAGATTTCTGAAATTTTCTGATAAAATGTTTAAAACTGTTAGACCAGGCATCATAATTTTGAACAATTTTTTTGAATGAAAATCATTTTGCAAGGCACACAAATGAAGTGAACCCTCAATCGATTGCTATTTCTGCAGTTACTTTCCCAATTGTAAAGGTAAATAATGAAGGCCATTCAGCTAATTACTCAGCTTTCCAGAGAAATTTATAATTATACCAATTTCTATTTGAGTATCTAATTCAATCTTGAATGACTCGTTTTTGCTTTTCAATTGCTACTGCAAAGTAATTTCATCAATTGCAACATCCTTGTCTCACCTGAAGATATTCACATTTATCATGTAGAGCTCACCAGTGTAAGCTTATAATACGTATTTCAGTTCCTCATTTTCTTATTTTTGAGAATATATAGGTCAAGCTTTTGCTCTCTAATCTCGGAGGGCCATAGACTCCACTTTTTTTTCTCTGAATGGTAAGATCAGGATACTGGAGATGTAGCTTGCAGATGAAAGAAGGAAATGTGCAAAGTCTATGGAAGGAAAAGTCAGAACATGCCAATAGTCTTGTTCTCAGCTGCATCCCCCCTTGGGCAGCAACATCTGGAAACATGATTTTGGTTCCCTAGTAATTGAAAAAACATGCATAAGGTAAATGTTACTTTGTTTCTTTAGCAAGCGTGTTTACCAAATAAGCCACCCCGAAGGTAATGATATAATTAAATAAATCATACAGCTACTGCTCAGAGCAAGAGGACATTTAAATTAAATTTTTATTGTAATTTCTTAATGATATACAATTTCCTTTTATTGAAAGTCTTTGAGCACACTTGTGTCCAATATTACTAAATTTGCAAATGCCCAGGTGTCCATTTTTTGCAAATGAGAAAAATCTGCAAAAATTTATCAAAGCATGTAAAACATTTATATATTTTGAAATTCAGGTTAAAAGCACCCTTACAAGCTCTTCATTTAGCCCCAACTACATATATAGTGGAATTAGTACAGTGCAACACCAACTGTGACGAGATCAAGCTTTACTCAAATAGTTACATTTAAGACTCAATTTAAAATGGAAAATTTAAACTCAATCATAAAATATCTGAAATTATAATATACAACTTCTGTCAATGAACTCTAAATTGCTCATTTCCCTTTCATAATTGAGTCTTTATAGCTGTAAATTAAGTTCAACATTTTCATGAACCAATCCTAAATGTCAGTTTTATATCTTTACTTCCAATGGATGATGTTTTTACTAAATTCCCACTTGCTTGGTTTGTAGTTTATCACACATTTAAAATGAAATAGTAGATTTCCACTTCAATACAGAAAGCAAACTGCATCTACCTCTTTTTAATAAATACTTGTTATTACTTCAAATGCAGACTCTAGGCACATTTTAATTCTAATCCTGAAATACAGTAAATCGATAGTTCCCAAATGTGACAAGCTGGTGACAATCTTTTAACGGTACATGGAAGAGAATATAAAACAAATAAATAGACTGCATCATAGCAATTTGAGTGATTTTTTGACACTATGAAAAAGATTGTACACTTTTCGGAAATGAGATTGTACTACCCATGTTTAATCTTATCCCACTAAACTTCTATGATTGTCTTGGGTCCACAATTAAAAATAAAGAGTTCTGGCTTATATATCAGTTACAATCATTTCAAATTCTTGGGGAATTCACAAGCATTGCTCCCAATAGGCTTTCTGCTCTTTCAAGAAATGCCAATAATTGCTTAAAAAAAGCTGGTTAAAGAATCATTATTTGTTATAGAAAAGCCTTGCTATGGTACACAGCAAATCTCTTATAGCAAACAATGGATGCCAAAGAACAAATAGACATGGAAAAACGACACCATTTCAAATTGCTCCACCCATGGTAATGGTATCATCTCCAGGATCCTAAAGCTGTGGAACTCCCTCCATCAGTTTCTCCATATTTCCTCCTTCATGATTCTGAAAACCTACCTCTCTATCCAGCCTTGTACATTTCACCATTAACACTTTGTTTTTAATAGTGCTTCAAGTTATTCGTGCACTTTAAAAAAGCTATCTAGACAGATGTTGCCATAGATGTCTTCTGTACTTCGATGCTCCTGTTCAATGGAATCTGTGTAATGGGTTAAATCAGCAGAATCAAGTGTTGTGAAGCATAATTAAATAAAGAAATGCCAAACCATTGTTTTACAGGATATCAAAGCACAGTCAATTTGACTTCAATGTATATCTAACGTTAATTGTATGCAATTTAGGATAAAAGAAATATTCAGGATCTACAAGCATTACATCAGTTTTGTTAAATGTACAATTTTAGTTTTTGTATCTAAAGCATATAATTTTCACCCACTCTTACATGTCACTAAATTTTCAGCAAATTGCTGATAAATTCATGATCATGTCCTGCATGACAGTACTAACAGCAAGGTTAATAGTTCCATTTTAAAATAATTTAATACTAAGTTTCATACAGTATCAGCAATCTGAAGTACACACAATCACTTCTTGTACCAGTATCTCTCTAAATGTAAAACATATCAAACCTCACATCAATTAACAGCCAGTTACTAATTACCTAGTTATCTGTGCTGTAATCACAAAAACGTAGATTACTAAATCCAGTTCCAAAAAGAACATGATCCTGATTTTTTAGATGAAAAATATGGAATGCACTGACTGAAACTCAAGTTAACCAGGAAGGGTGTTTGTTTTTACTTTTATCTTTCTGGGATAATCTACATTACTCAAGAAAAACTCACAATAAACATCCCAGCAAAGTCAATTACAATCATGTTCATTTTAAACATATGATAAGGTTCAAAATAAAGCAGCAATTACTTGCATAATCGGCAATTACCTGCGTAACAAAGTGCAATTTTTATTGTACCTAAAAGATAAAGCTTTCAATATGCTCTTCATAATCATGTTTATACAAGAAATAGATTATACTTAGATCCCTCTGAGTCTGTGTGTGATAGCACTACTGGAACAAAACATTCAATTTGCAGCTGTCTGTAACCTGCAAACACCACCCTCAATTGCCAGCGACTGCCCTGCCACAGCCCCTGGTGGAAGCCTTGAAATGTGAGTCTGTGGGGAAAAAAATATTAACAATGTTTACTTCAGATCAACAACAATGCACTGAAACATTAAAAATGTGATATATTAACTGTTTTCCCTCTCCAAATACTGAATATTTCCCTCATTTTCTGTTTTTATTCAGTAGTATATTACATTCAAGATGACAGCATCTGTGGGCTAATGTTTCGTGTTGAAGAGACAATCTGACCACTTTCTCTGTTCTGACAGTGTTATAAAACCTGAAAACTTAACTGTTTTTCTTTGCAAAGATGCTGTTGGGCCAGTTGTATGGTTCAAGCATTTACAATTTCAAATTTCCAGCAGTTGCAGTTTTACCCCACACACAATATAATGTTTGACATTCAGTGAAATTAAGTACTGCCTCTATTACTAACCAAAAGTTGCAGAGCTATTATGTATTTACACCAATTTCACTCACAACAAACTCAATCTTTGCACCAAGTTGGGATTTGCCAAGAAATCAACATCCCTCTCTGTTCTGGCGAGAGAAGGTCCAGCAAGAGTGCTGGGGAATCACAACTGAATTATTATGATGACAGTAAATTAATTGTTAGAAAATCTGAGTATAATATTCTTCCAGCAATATGATCGACAATTTGGCATTTTCTCTTTTTGTTGTGGGACAATCTCCATTAGTACTGTGCTCTTAGCCCCCTGCTCTACACCCTTTACACCTCTAACTGTGGCTTGGTACAACAACATCATCTACAAATTCGATGACAGTACGAAGGTAATGGGATATATAAAAAGGGGGATGAGACAGCTTGCATTCAAGTTTATTGTCATCTGATTGTGCAAGTACAACCCGACGAAACAGTGTTCTCCAGTCCTCAGTGCAAAACATAGAGACACACAACCAGACATAACACACCTACAAACAATTATTATGCAAACAATACAAATAAATGAATAAATATTGTTTTGTACAGGAGGGAGATTGAAAACATGGCTGAATGATGCACCAAAAGAACCTCGCTCTCAATGCCACCAAAACCAAGGAGCTGATGGTTGACATCAGGAAAGGAAAACCAGAGGTGTACGATCCAGTGATCATTTGGGTATCAGAGGTGAAGAGAGTGAGAAAATTTAAGTTCTTGGGAGTCATTATCTCAAAGGATCTTTCCTGAACCCAACACAGTAATGGGATTGTCAGCACCTCTACTTCCTCAGGAGTTTGCAGAGGTTTGGTAATGATATCAGAAACCCAGGCAAATTTCTACAGATGTATGGTGGAAAATGTGCTGACCAGCTGCATCATGGTCTGGTAAGGAGACATCAATACCCCCGAACATAAAACCCTGCAAAAGGAAGTGGACACAACCGAGGAAATAACAAGCAAAACCCTCCCCACCATCAAGAACATCTACGGGAATGCTGCAGTTGGAGAGCAGCAGCAACCATTGAGGATCTACACCACCAAGCATACTCTCTGATCTCAGTGCAGCCATCAGGAAAAAGGTATAGGTGCCACAAGGTTCACACCACCAAGTTCAGGAACAGTTGCTACCCCTCCAGCATCAGAGTCCTCAACAATAAACTCAATCAGGGACTCATTTAAAGACTCCTACTTTATTAGTTTTTTCCCCTCTCTGTATTGCATGGTTGTTTACATTTCTTTATTTGTTTATATGTGTACATTGTGTACAGTTTATTTTTGCATTACCAACAAGTGGTAATTTTGTCTCACCCACAGGAAAAAGAATCTCAGAACTGTAGGAGATGTCACGTATGTACTCTTACAATATGTCTGAAATCTGAATCTGGACATATGATTACAAAATAACTCACTATAAGGGTGCCACTTCATTAAAATTATTTGCTGATTCATTTGAATCTTCTTTCAGTCCCCCCTTCCCTGTTCATTTTCCTGCAGTTTGTTTTTTCTTCAAGTCTATCAATATCTCATTTGAAGATTACAATTGAATTTGTATCCACTTGACTAAGCAGTCATTCTTCAAGAATTTGTTTCCCCCCCCACCACCCCACTTTTTTTGCACCTTTTCCAATCCATCTTAAATCTTAAAAGCCAGGCTTTCCCCTCTACTCATCTCTGGACCAGACTGAACCCGACCACCCACGACCACATTACTCCATCCCCAAATGCTGGAGACAAGCTAGGAAATGGAGAAAACGTGCAAGCATCTTTGTTAAGCTAAAAATATTTACCCACATTTTTACCCGGCACTACAAGTAGGGACCTGGCCAATCTCATTACTTCGTTCCTCAACACTTCCTAGAGATCAGGTACACCTTTCTCCAAATGATAAACCCAATGACAAACACTACAGCCAAATCACCACCTCACAAGCTCCCCGCTAGGCCATTGGCAAAGTGCGGTGGAGTAGTTCTCCAAAGTCTCCGTTCTTTAAAATGGACTCCATCGTCGAACCACAAGATCATCCCAACTAAAATGGCTCTAGTTAACACCAGACCGCCCCCCCCCCCCACCCTTATCAAACAAGACATATCCTTTTTGGCTTCTTCATCACTCGAGGATTGGACTTCCTACTATTGACAAGTACCTGGTTAAATACTGGCGAGATTTGCCCACACAAATGTGACTTTCTCAGTACACCCAGACCTTCTGGACAGGGTGGGGGTTTAGCTATTGTGTTCAAAAAGCAATACAAATGCTGTTTATTGAATTCAGGTTATTTCTCCTCCTTTAAACTAATTAAAGTGGGCACTGTAAACCCCTTTTTAATTGTTCTGGTATATTGCCCACCAAAAATACATAAGGATTTTATCACTCAGTTTTCAGACTTCCTTTCAAACACCATGCCCAACTTCGATCGAGTTCTGATTCTCGATGATTTCAATATCCACATATGCTGTCCAACCAAACCTCTTGTAAGCGAATTCATGCACCTAGTTGAATCCTTTAACTTGGAAGTGCTTCCAATAGGACCCACTCATAAGCTAGGACATACTCTCAACCTAATCCTGTGGTCCAATTTATCTACCAACAACCCAGTATTTATTGATACCTGTGTGTCGGACCATACAGCAGTCACTTTCAACCTAGCCCTGCCTCGCTCCCCAAACAAACCTAATCTTCCTATACTCTATTTTCGCTACATTAACTTGCAAACTGCAAATAGGTTCTCAGAGGCCCTTATAGTTGTCCTAAGTACTACCACCATGGAGGTGCCCCCTCTCACCTCAACAGAAGAGGAACTTCTGTCCTGATTTAATACCACCTGTTCTTCTATTCTGAATACTGTAACCCCGTACACCTTGACTCAATAACATCACCATCACCAAAGCCCTGTGGAGGGAATGCAGGATAGCCCAATCTAAGTGGAAATGAGACAAATTACAAATTTCCATCAAAATTCTGAAAAACAACCTGCACACATACCAAGAAACAGTAAAGACCAAAAGAACAAAATACTTTGCCAACCTAATTTCCAACAATCTAAAAGTCTTGTTTAATATCATCAACTCAATCACTGGTCCTGCACCTAACACCAACTCTGATGTTTCCCTTACAAAATGCAAAAAATTAAAAAAATTATTCATAAACAAAGTCGAGAACATCAGGACTAACATTCCTCCCTCCACCCACAATCTAACTGTACCTCAACTCTATTCATTCAACCTGGACTGTTTTAGCCCAACACATGGCTTCGTCATGAAGCCAAAAACCTTCCCCCTCGACATTATCCCCACTCCCCCACTGTTTTCGATACAGTGAGTCTTAGCATCCTCTCTATTTTTTAACAGTTCCAATTTGTTTCAAGCGTGTTGTGGTCCAGCTCCTCCTGAAAAACCCAATTTAGACCCCTCTACATCCAAAAATTACAAACCTTCCATTCCTGTCAAAGGTCCTCAAAAAAGTTGTTTTTAGCCAATTGTTGCCCTAGCTACATCAAAACAACATATCTGAAAAATTTCAGTCTGACATTACTAAGAGTATACAATGACCTGTTCCTTGCCACTGACTCTGGAAGCTCTGCCATTCTAAGAGATCGCCTCCGGCAGTGTCGACGGCATGGCCCTGAATTGGTTTAAATCTTATCTCAGCGATAGGACTTTCTCAGTCAACATGGGCAAATTTTTATCCTCATCTGCTACCCTTTTCTGTGGGGTCCCACCAGGGTCTATTCTAGGCCCCATTCTCTTCCCCTTGGCCATATCATCCAAAAACATGGCATCTCCTTCCACTGCTATGCTGATGACACCCATCTCTATCTCTCCCTGAACCCCAGCAATCAAGCAAAGATAACCAGCCCTATCAACAGTCTGCAGGACATAAAGTGCTGGATGGCTCAAAATTTCCTGCAGCTAAAAGAAGCAAATCTGAGTTCATCTTATTTGGCTCCCCCAACTCCACCAAAATTATCACCAATACCCTTGGCAACTTGATCACCTTCATTGAACCACATGTTATATCCATTGGTGTGATATTCGATTCCACCTTCAAGTTTGACAAACAAGTCAATGCAGTAGTTATAAGCTAGCTTTTTCCATCTCCGCACTTTTGCTAAAATCAAATCATTCCTGTCACTGAAAGACCTCAAGAAAGTTATCCATGCCATCATTTTCTCCCATTTAGACTACTCTAACTCTCTATATACAGAAATTAGTCAGTCATCATTATCCTGTCTGCAACTGGTTCAGAATGCTGCAGCCAGGCTCCTGACAGGAGCCAAGAAAAAGGACCAAATCACCCTTATTCTCACCTCCCTTCACTGGCTGCCAGTATGGCTCAGGGTAGATTTTAAAGTTCTCCAGTTTGTTTACAAAGCATCAAAGGACTAGCTCCCCCCCCTCCCCCACACACACACATCACTGATATCTTAATGCCCTACTCCAAGACCCCTCAGATTGGCCAATTTAGGGTGCTTGGTTGCTCTGTTTTCAAAATGCAAACTTGGGAAGATTGCACCTTCGCTATTGCTCAAACTGTGTAACAATATTCTTCTCTCCATCAAACAGCCCCTTCGTTTAACTCTTTTAAATCCAGGCTGAAGTTGTATTTTTACTCGCAAGCGTTTTGAAGTGATTGTTGATTATCACCATGTAGTATGAACAATTCTAAACCTTAGGTACCCGCTTTATACTGAAGTTTAAACAGCTGCTTAAGTTAAGATGTTCAGCACTTTGATCAATGTGAGTTGTTTTAAAAGTGCTATATAAATAAAATAAACTAAATTTAAAAGTGCTTGTTTGCATTACTTTTAGAAATTTGGCCATCACTGTACCACTTGTTGAAGAAATGAATTGATAGCAACCTTATGGGGGACTTCTTGTACAGGTTCAGTACAGTGCTGGGAATACAACCCAGATAACAATCCAGACAATTTTGATTATCATTTTATAAAATGTACTTGGTCTTGCTTTTGGCATCCAGTTCTTCTCACTGTTCCAGTTCTTGTTTAACCTCACCTATGACTTTCCAAAGATCGCCTTTAATTCCCATGGCCTTATTGCCAGGCAAATTCCTGCCCCTCAACTTCAATCTCTGCTATCATCATTGCAACATCTCTACCTCAAACACTCCAGCTTGTTAAGACCGAGAAGTCTCTGATTGCCTCCACCTATTCTCACTATGTGTTCTTTTGGATGCTAAAATATATTGTGATCAAGCAAGGGTAGGACAATAACCACAAAGGCCAGAGGCGTGAAATGAAATGACTTTTCATTGCTATTACCAATGTAAAATTACCACTTAGCTAATGTCTCTTTAATTACTCTTTTTAAATGATAAATAAAATTCTTTGTAGTTTTCTCTCAGAATTTCAAGTTGTTCAATCTGCCATCTTTGGCTTGGCTTCGCGGACGAAGATTTATGGAGGGGCAAGGTCCACGTCAGCTGCAGGCTCGTTTGTGGCTGACAAGTCCGATGCAGGACAGGCAGACATGGTTGCAGCGATTGCAAGGGAAAATTGGTTTGTTGGGGTTGGGTGTTGGGTTTTTCCTCCTTTGCCTTTTGACAGTGAGGTGGGCTCTGCGGTCTTCTTCAAAGGTGGTTGCTGCCCGCCGAACTGTGAGGTGCCAAGATGCACGGTTTGAGGTGATATCAGCCCACTGGCGATGGTCAATGTGGCAGGCACCAAGAGCTTTCTTTAGGCAGTCCTTGTACCTCTTCTTTGGTGCACCTCTGTCTCGGTGGCCAGTGGAGAGCTCGCCATATAGCACGATCTTGGGAAGGCGATGGTCCTCCATTCTGGAGATGTGACCTACCCAGCGCAGTTTGATCTTCAGCAGCGTGGATTCGATGCTGTCGGCCTCTGCCATCTCGAGTACTTCGATGTTGGAGATGAAGTCGCTCCAATGAATGTTGAGGATGGAGCGGAGACAACGCTGGTGGAAGCGTTCTAGGAGCCGTTGGTGATGCTGGTAAAGGACCCATGATTCGGAGCCGAACAGGAGTGTGGGTATGACAACAGCTCTGTATATGTAAATCTTTGTGAGGTTTTTCAGTTGGTTGTTTTTCCAGACTCTTTTGTGTAGTCTTCCAAAGGCGCTATTTGCCTTGTCGAGTCTGTTGTCTATCTTGTTGTCGATCCTTGCATCCGATGAAATGGTGCAGCAGAGATAGGTAAACTGGTTGACCGTTTTGAGTTTTGTGTGCCCGATGGAGATGTGGGGGGGGGGGGGCTGGTAGTCATGGTGGGGAGCTGGCTGATGGAGGACCTCAGTTTTCTTCAGGCTGGCTTCCAGGCCAAACATTTTGGCAGTTTCCACAAAACAGGACGTCAAATACTTAACTACTATCTCAGTAACAATCCTGGAAACTTTCTACGTTATTATCATTTGCCCAGACTTTCTACTTTACTATCAAGTGCACAACAATTTATTATGCATGAATGACTTTCCCTGAGTCGCATCAACGTGCACAGCACCTAAATGACATCACTATTTAGTAATATTTGCTAAATACTTCAAGTCAATTAAGTTCAATCAGTCATTTCTGGAATAGAGGGAAACATTGCAGTCAGTATGTACACAGTATGGCCCCATATTAATGTTCCCCTCCAGAGAACTGTTCTTCTGAAGTAAATATTGGGTCAGAATAACTGCAGAGGTTGTGCAAACCTTCGTAAAAAAAAAGAAAAAGTTTTGTTTTACAAAACTTTCTAATTCTGTGTTTTCAACAATAATGTGTCTATTTCCAGTGCTCTCTGTTTATAGCATCTCAACTAGATTAATTTTGCCCTCCTTTCATTCCAATTTGTTTAGGTCTGGATTCTTACATTGTTAGCTTCAGAAACCATTAAAACTATTGTAGGTAATGTCTCTGGGACATCATCTGTACTACCAATACCCTTTGCTCATGAAGCCACCTCCAGGACATTGCTGAGGGAGGATGGTAGGACAAATACTGTTTTTTTTTCTAAACCCAACAGAACTCTTCATAAGTGTTAATTCTAAACACAAGGATGTTATTTTGTTTTATTCAGTGGGATTTTCTACATCCTTTTAGCAGTGAACATCTTATTAGAAAGGCAGTATGTCTAACATAACAGAACAATTTCTCTTCCATACTGAAGTTGAAATTGAAACTACAACTAGCTGGCTCAGATGGGGGAAAAAGACACAAGTGAGCCAAGGATACATATTTGTTACATCACAAATATACTGCCATCACAAAAATTTATATTAGAAACTTGCAATGATAAATCTGTAAGCTATGTAACCAGGGGAAAGGTAAAGTATACAATATAGGAAGGAGAACATTAAAGACAGCTTAAAATTCTTAGGAAATACAAAGTTTCAACACTGATCTATTTATGCGCTACAAAGTAGAGAGAAAAATAATAAAAATGAAACCTGATATCCAAGACTCAAGCATGGATAAACAAGATGTTAGGTTAGAGCTGTATTTGAGAAGCAGAATATTAAATTGTACACTATGCATCACAACAATGGATTAGACCAGTAGCCCTTACGTCAACAGTGATGAAGTGTTTTGAAAGGCTAGTGATGCAGCAGATCAGCTCCTGTCTGAGCAGTGACATGGATCCATTCCAGTTCGCCTACCTTAGAAACAGGTCGATGACGGATGCCATCTCACTGGCTCTAAACAAAGCCCTGGAAGACCTGGATAGGAAAGATGCAAACATCAGGATGCTCTTTACCGACTGCAGTTCGGAATTTAACACCGTCATCCCCTCAAAACTGATCAACAAACTTCATGACCTTGGAGTTAATCATGGATTTCCTCACCTCCATAACACTATCAATGAAAATTGATAAGAACTTCTCCTCAACAATCTCCATCAGTACCAGAGAACCACAGGGTTGCATTCCTAGCCCCCTGCTCTATTCAATTTACACCTACAACTATGTAGCTCAATATGACAATAACACCATCTACAAGTGATGAGAACTGTGGATGCCTAGAATGCTTGCCAGGGATGGTGATGGCGGCTAAAACATTCCTCTTCCTTTCCTCCACAGTAATGGGTTGTATAAAGGAAGGGGATGAGTCAACACAGAGGATGGAGAGAGAAACCTTGGCTGAATAGTGCACCAACTATCATGCACTCAATGTCACCAAAACTAAGGAGCTGATTGTTGACTTCAGGAAAGCCAGACGTATACGATCCAGTGATCATTGGGGGATCAGAGGTAGAGAGGGTGAGCAAATTTAGGTTCTTGTGAGTTACTATCTTTGAGGATCTTACCTGGACCCAACACACAAATGGCATCATGAAAAAAGTAGGTCAGCTCCTCCACTTCCTCAGGAGTTTGCTGAGGTTTGGTATGATACCAGAAACCCTGACAAATTTCTACGGAGATGTGTGCTGACCAGCTCCATCACAGTCTGGCATGGGAACACCAATACCCCTGAGTGTAAAGCCCTCAAAAAGGTAGTCGACACAGCCCAGGACATCACAGGCAAAACCCTCCCCACTATTGAGGACATCTACAGGGAACGTTGCCATCGGAAGACAACAACAACAATCATCAAAGACCCTCACCACCCAGTACACAACAACAATCATCAAAGACCCTCACCACTCAGTACACCCTGTTCTTGCTGCTGCCATCAGGAAAGATATATAGGTGCCATAAGACTCACACCACCAGGTTCAGGAACAGATGCTATCTCTCCACCATCAGACTCCTCAATGAATTTAATCAGAGACTCATTTAAAGGACTCTTAATTGTGCACTCTGATTTTCTTCTGTTCTCTCTGTATTGCACAGTCAGTTTGTTTACATTCATTATCTGTTTACAGTTCTCTTAGTTGTTTACATGCTTATG
Source organism: Narcine bancroftii (assembly GCF_036971445.1). Taxonomy (NCBI): domain Eukaryota; kingdom Metazoa; phylum Chordata; class Chondrichthyes; order Torpediniformes; family Narcinidae; genus Narcine; species Narcine bancroftii. The sequence continues at coordinate 85,193,625 of NC_091472.1, read as the reverse complement.
CTGTGTACAGTTTAGTTTTTGCACTACCAATTAGTGATAATTCTGCCGTGCCTGCAGGAAAAAGGAATTTCTGGGTTGTATGTAATGTCATGTATGTCCTCTGACAATAAATTTGAAATCTGACTTTTTTTGTTAGTTTGCATTTAAGATTAGTAAAATTGGGAGATCTAATAGATCCGTGTGAAGATGCTTCAACACATCATATTTTCTTTCCAAGTCATTGGTCCTGGGAACAAGGAAGCAAGCTCGTAAATGCATACACTTCCCTTCGAAATGATTATTTTGCAGGGTAGTGAAAATAGAAGGATTTAAGAGTTATTGCAGGCTTGTGATATTAATGAGAGGCACCATTAAGGGATTTCCAATAGTTGGGCTCTCTTGTGCTTCTCCCAGAAACCTGTGTAGAGCATGACATAAATGGCTGTACTATGAATGGATCAGTCTGCTTGATGCACCAGGGATTCTGCATCCAAAGATTTTTTTTTGTATTTAAAATTCATTTTCTTTCTAAAAGGAGCAAAAGTCCTTTCAACCTTCTTCATTGTTCATCAAGACCATGTAACTCAGTGCCATATTCCTGCAATATATCTTGATTTTGTAATGTCCAAAAAGCCTCCTTCTGGGGTAGAGAATGTCAAAGATTTATCACTCACTTAATGAAGAGGTTTCAACTCAACTACACCTTGAACAGCCTGTCCCTTATTCTGATACTGAATTCCTGATTCAAGTTTTCTTGGTCAATAGAAATGACACCTCTGCATCCAGCCCAGCAATGTACTCTAATTCTTTTAAATTCTATGAAAAATACAGGCCTACTCAACATCTCCTCTAGAACCCACCATAACATAGCATTGGATCCCCAAGCTTGTTGCATATGCATCTTGGCTTTCAGGTACATTTGTGCAAGCATACATGGATCCCTTTAGACATCCCTAGCAATCTTCAACCATTTGGAAAAATATTGTTTCTGCTTTGTGCATTTGTCATTGGGTTTTTCATCAGGAGACTGTAAGAAATTTATTTCCTAGAATTCTAAGATGTGCTTTAAGTGTAGAATTGCAGAAGAGTAACAACAAAGAAGGAAGACAATTTTGGTAATTGCATCTGTGGGGTGCAATTAAGGACAAGTCTTGATGCTCCTACGAGCCGCAGTCTACCTCCCTAATTCTGATCCCAGCAAAGTAAAATGTCATGGTTGTCAGCTAATTTGTGGACCTCCCACACTTTCACTCTTTTTTAGGTCATGGTTCTTCTGTAAAATTAATTCTCAGTGCATTTTTAAAGTTTTAAATTGGTAAAGTTTCATAATTTGAAGGTTTAAAAATCATTGGAAAACAATAAATTTAAGTCATGGCACACATTGTAAAAATACAACAGGGGAAGGAGGGGTTATTTTGCCACTCTAAATCAAACATACAGAGCAAAAGCAGCTTTGCAAAAGTAAATGATTCTCATATGTGACTACGTATAAACATTGACCAAGTGAGTATTTGTTCTGGCTCAGGGTAATCGCAAAGACTAAAACGCATTTAGTGCATCCTTTATTTACGCAGTCCATTAGTGTTTTGCAGATTGAAAGCTAAAGTGCAGAAATCCTAATTAATGTTTAGAAATAACTTTATTTTGGCAATATGAAGACAATAATGAAAATTTCAAATGCATACGCTATAAACATTTAGGTATTTTACAATATGGCACGGTAAGAGCACAAATTCATGGAAGAAAATAGCCTTTTTGCTTTAATGGTAGTAATTCCTCATTAGGCATTCTTTTCAAAGGAGTTTCACAGACCGAACTTTGCAAAACAAAGTCGCGACAAGCTGGAACAATAGAGATACTGCTGAAATGCAAGACCAAACAAGGATTAATGACATAACTGTAAACAGATGCCTGATTGATTTATTACTTCAAAATGCACACTGACCAAATCACTCGGTCCAGGAAATAACAGAGTTAATATTAGGTAAAATCTAGTAATTGTGACAATGAAAAACCAAAACAATAAGTATGAAAAATAGGAAGAGTTATCCACACAAGTCCTTTATGCTGCTTTGCCATAATTTCTAATCATGACCTTAATTCCAATTCACTTCCTCTTCCTCATAACTCTCTACCCTATCGTAAATCAAAAGTTTATCCAAGTTTTGAATAAATGCAATTATTTGACCTCCAAAGAATTCCTGGGTAGAAAATTCCAAAGGTTCACCACCCTCAAATAAAAAGTTCTTCACCTGCATTTTAAACAGGAGACCCCTTCATTCTAGGTTCCCCTATAAAGTATAAAATTGTTCTCTTGCTCCTGCTAAGAAACATTTAAAGTTCTGGAGGGGTTTTACAGGATAGCTGCCAAGTGAGAACATGGACCTAATCTCCTTACATAGGAACTCCTTCATTCCAGAAATACACTTAGGGAATCTTTTCTGTACTGTCTTAAATGCAAGAAAATTGCTGCTTGTGTTAGATGACCAAGACAATATTCAATACTCCAGGTGTGGTTTCATTATTATCCTGTACAGTTACAGCAACAGTTTGCTACTTAATACTCTTTTGCTACAAATGCTAAAAATTATTTTTTATTCTCCCACTTATACTTAGCTGCATGCTAAATTAGAACCATAGATCATTGCAGCACAGAAACTGGGCCTTCAGCCCACTAGTCTGTTCTGAACTATTCTTCCATCTCACTTTATTGACATTCACCCGGACTATTGCCTTCATACATCTCCCATCCATGTACCATGTACAAATTTCTCTTAAATATTGAAATCAAACTCTTCCACCACTTTTTCCGGCAGCTTGTTCCCCACTTAGTGAAAAAGTTTCCCCACATATTTCCCTTAAATATTTCATCTTTCATTCTTAACCTGTGTTCTCTCATTCTTGCCTTACCAAATCTTGCCTGCATGCATTTGCCCTATCTATGTCCCTCCTAATTTTGCATACCTCCATCAAAACACCCCTCATTCTCTGATGCTCCAGGGAATAAAATCCTAACCTGTTTAACATGGCCCCATAACTTATCTCCTCAAGTCCTGGCAACATCCTTGTAAATTTTCTCGGCACTCTTTCAGTATTATTGACTAAAACTCTGCACAATAACTCCATTTAGCCTCACCAATGTCTTATAGAACTCCAACATGACATTCCCATTTCAGTACTCAAGACTTAACTTTATGAAGGCCAATGTACCAAAAGCTCTCGTTACATTACCCGTGACACCACTTTCAAGGAATTGTGTATCTATATTCCTAGCTAACTCTGTTCTAATGCATTCCACAGTGCCATACCATTTACCGTGCAAGTTCTACCAGGTACATCCTCCGAAAGTGGAGCAGCTCACACTTGTTTGTGGTAAATTGCATCTACCATTTCGCAGCTTGTTTTTCCAGCTGGTACAGATTGTACTGCATGCTTTGAGAACCTTCCTTTCCATCCAAGACACTCCCAATCTTGGTATAATCTGCAAATTTGTTGATCCAATTTACATACATTATCTCCAAGATCAGCCATTCTCAACGGGGGCTGTGTCCTTGTGTCACAGCAAATTTGAGGGGGGGGGGGGAACACATGGACCAAAATAATATTTTTTTAATGCTTTTTATGTTGTCATTAGAATTACGGAAGAAACTAACTAAACTTGACTCCTTCAAGGGGAAGAGGCCCATAAACTTTGAGCAGAGTTCTAAGAGGGTCATAGCCAAAATAAGGTTGAGAATGGCTGATCTAGATCACTGATTTCAATGACAAATAACAATGGACCCAGCCCTGATTCCTGAGGCACACCTCCAGTCAGAGAGGCAATTATCTACTGGCACTTTCTACCTTCTCCTGCGAAGCCTATGTCTAATCTAATTTACTACCACATTTGGATACTGAGCGTCTAAAGCTTGACCAACCTCTCATACAGAGGACCTTGTCAAAGACAAGGTCCATGTAGACAACATCCACTGCCTTTCCTTCATCAACCTTCCAACCTCCCCAAAAAACTTAAAATTGGTTAGACACGAGCCACCACGCAAAAAGCCACGTTGACTATCCCTAATCAACTCTGTCAATCTAAGTACCCTTGTATATTTGGTCTCCTGAGATACTTTCCAATAACTTACCCACCACTGATGTCAATCTGTAATTACGAGGATTATTCTGAAAACTTTTCATAAATATTAGTTCTCTCCCCTTGGCTAAGGAAATTTTTGGGCCCCTGCAATTTCTGTACTAGCCTCCCTCAAGGTCCACGGGAATATGATGTCAGGCCTGGGGAATTAAACACCTCATTTGCCTCCAGAGAGCATGCTCCTTAAAAACCAATTATTGGGTCCATTACCTTATTGCTGGTTCTGCCTCACTTTCAGACTCTGTCTTTTTCCCAAGTAAATACAGATTTTAAAAAACATATTACATCTCCTCCATCTCTTTTGGCTCTGTCTTTAATAGGACCAATTTTGTCCCTTGCTATCTTTTCGCTCAATGTATCTGAAGAAACCCTTGGGATTTTCCTTCACCTTGTTTGCCAGATCCACCTCATTATGCCTTTTAGCACTCCTAATTTCATTCATCAGTGTTTTCTTGCACTTTTTGTTCTCGAATATCTCAATTGTTCCCTGCTTCTTATACCTGCTACGGACCTCCTTCCTTCTTAACCATGCACTCAATATTTCTTGAAAACCAAAGTTGCCGACATTGTGAGTCTTATCTTTAATTCTGATGGGACCATACAGATTCTCAAAATGTCACCTTTGAAGGCCTACCAGATAATAGCACACCTCTGAAAACAACCTGTCCCAATCTACACGTGCCAGATCCTTTCTTCAAACAATAAATTGGCCTTTATCCAATTTAGAATCTCAACCTGAAGACCTATTCTTTTCATAACTTGAAACTGATGGCATTACAATCACAAGATCCAAAGTGTTCATTTACAGACATCTCCTTCACCTTCCCTAATAGGAGACCTAGTATTGCACACTCTCTAGTAGGGGTCTTTATGTATTGATTTAAGAAACTTTCCTGAACATATTTTACAAATTCGGACTCATTTCACAATGATGGAGTCCCAGTCAATATGTGGAAAGTTAAAGTAACTGATTACAATTTTATGCTTTTGGAACAATCTATCTCTCTTCAAATTTGTTCCTCCAGTTCCTACTATTGGGAAGTCCATGACATAATCCGTTATTGTTGTCATCCTTTCTCATTTCCACCCATATAGCCTCAGTAGATGAGCCCTCTAATCTGTCTAGTCTGAGCACTGTTGTGACATTTTCCCTTGCTATAAATACCACCCCTACCCCTATCATCCATCTCTATCGCATCTAAAACAGAACCCTGGAACACTGAGCTGCCAGTTCTGCCCTTACTGCAACCAAGTCTCACTAATGACCATGCTATAATTCCACATTCTGATCCATGCTTTAATCTCATCTGCCTTTCCTACAATATGCCTTTCATTAAAATAGACGCAACTCAGAACATTATTCCCTAATGTCTTTTTCCACAACCACTCCACTATCTCCACTGGCACTGATTCCAATACCACTGCAACTCCAGGTTAATCTCTCTACTCCTGCCCCCAGAGTAGCACGAGCAAACCTTCCTGCAAGGATATTGAATCCCGCCCACCCACAACCTCCCAACTGCTCAGGTACAACCCATCCAGGAAGAGAGGCTAATTATTTGAAAATCTAAAGCCCTCCCTTCTGCACTATCTCCTTAGTCATATATTAAACTGTATTATCCTCCTATTTCTGGTCCCGTTGGCACATGGCATGGATAGAAATCCTAAGATCACAGCTGTCTTTTTGCCTATCTTAAATACTGGTAATGTGCCTAAACTATCGACCAGTGGCATTCACATCTACGATAATGGTGTTTTGAAAGGCTGGTGTTGAAGCATATCAGCTCCTGTCTGAGCAGTGACATGGATCCATTCCAATTTACCTACCGTAGCAACAGGTCTATGGCAGGTGCCATCTCACTGGCTCAACACAAAGCCCTGGAATACTTGGACAGCAAAAATTCATACGTCAGGATGCTTTTTATGGACTACAGTTTGGAACTCAATACCATCATCCCCTCAAAACTGATCAGCAAACTCCAAGACCTGGGACTCAACACCCCACTGTGCAATTGGATCTTGGATTTCCTCACCTCTAGACTACAATCAATAAAGATTTGGAAAGAACATCTCCACCACCTCCATCAGTAGCGGAGCTCCATAGGGTTACATTCTTAGCCTCCTGCTCTACACCCATGACTGTGTGGCTCAGTACAACACTTGCAAATTTGTTGATGATACCACGGTAGTGGGTTGTATAAAAAGGGGCGATGAGTCAGCACACAGGAGGGAGATTGAAAACTTGCTGAATGGTGCTAATGTCACCAAAACCAAGGAGCTGATTGTTGACTTCAGGAGGAGAAAACCAGAGGTGTATGATCCAGTGATAACTGGGGGAATCAGAGTGGAGAGGGTGAGCAAATTTAAGTTCTTGGTAGTAACTATGTCAGAGGATCATTCCTGGACCCATCACACTAATGGGATTGTGAAGAAAGTACATCAGTGTCTCTACTTCCTCAGGAGTTTGTTTGTACATAGAAAACACTGGAAGATTTCTACAGATGTGTGATGGAAAGTGTGCTGACTGGCTACATCATGATCTGGTATGAGACACCAATACCCCTGAGAATAAAGTCCTGCAATAAGTAATGGAGACAGGGTAGGATATCACAGGCAAACCACACCACCACCTCCCCCACTCCATCTTCATAGAACATGGCAGCACAGAAACAGGCCCTTCAGCCTTTTGGTAGTCTGTGCCAAACTATTCTTCTGCTTTTTCCCACTGACCTGCACTTGGTCCACAGTCCTTCATATCCCTCCCATCCATGTATCTGTCTAAATTCTTCTTAAATGTTAAAATTTAGTCTGCATTCAGCACTTCAGCTGGCAGTTCGTTTCACACCACTCTCTGTATGAAGAAGTTCCCCCTAATGCTCCCCCTAAACTTTTCCCCTTTCACCCTTAGCCATGCCCTCTGGTTTGTATCTCACCTATCCTCCATTGAAAAAGCCAACTTACATTTCTTTGTTTCTTTGGCTTGGCTTCGCGGACGAAGATTTATGGAGGGGGTAAAAAGTCCACGTCAGCTGCAGGCTCGTTTGTGGCTGACCAGTCCGATGCGGGACAGGCAGACACGATTGCAGCGGTTGCAAGGGAAAATTGGTTGGTTGGGGTTGGGTGTTGGGTTTTTCCTCCTTTGCCTTTTGTCAGTGAGGTGGGCTCTGCGGTCTTCTTCAAAGGAGGCTGCTGCCCGCCAAACTGTGAGGCGCCAAGATGCACGGTTTGAGGCGTTATCAGCCCACTGGCGGTGGTCAATGTGGCAGGCACCAAGAGATTTCTTTAGGCAGTCCTTGTACCTTTTCTTTGGTGCACCTCTGTCACGGTGGCCAGTGGAGAGCTCGCCATATAATACGATCTTGGGAAGGCGATGGTCCTCCATTCTGGAGACGTGACCCATCCAGCGCAGCTGGATCTTCAGCAGCGTGGACTCGATGCTGTCGACCTCTGCCATCTCGAGTACCTCGACGTTAGGGGTGTGAGCGCTCCAATGGATGTTGAGGATGGAGCGGAGACAACGCTGGTGGAAGCGTTCTAGGAGCCGTAGGTGGTGCCGGTAGAGGACCCATGATTCGGAGCCGAACAGGAGTGTGGGTATGACAACGGCTCTGTATACGCTTATCTTTGTGAGGTTTTTCAGTTGGTTGTTTTTCCAGACTCTTTTGTGTAGTCTTCCAAAGGCGCTATTTGCCTTGGCGAGTCTGTTGTCTATCTCATTGTCGATCCTTGCATCTGATGAAATGGTGCAGCCGAGATAGGTAAACTGGTTGACCGTTTTGAGTTTTGTGTGCCCGATGGAGATGTGGGGGGGCTGGTAGTCATGGTGGGGAGCTGGCTGATGGAGGACCTCAGTTTTCTTCAGGCTGACTTCCAGGCCAAACATTTTGGCAGTTTCCGCAAAGCAGGACGTCAAGCGCTGAAGAGCTGGCTCTGAATGGGCAACTAAAGCGGCATCATCTGCAAAGAGTAGTTCACGGACAAGTTTCTCTTGTGTCTTGGTGTGAGCTTGCAGGCGCCTCAGATTGAAGAGACTGCCATCCGTGCGGTACCGGATGTAAACAGCGTCTTCATTGTTGGGGTCTTTCATGGCTTGGTTCAGCATCATGCTGAAGAAGATTGAAAAGAGGGTTGGTGCGAGAACACAGCCTTGCTTCACGCCATTGTTAATGGAGAAGGGTTCAGAGAGCTCATTGCTGTATCTGACCCGACCTTGTTGGTTTTCGTGCAGTTGGATAATCATGTTGAGGAACTTTGGGGGACATCCGATGCGCTCTAGTATTTGCCAAAGCCCTTTCCTGCTCACGGTGTCGAAGGCTTTGGTGAGGTCAACAAAGGTGATGTAGAGTCCTTTGTTTTGTTCTCTGCACTTTTCTTGGAGCTGTCTGTCCATTTACTCTGTCCATAACCCTCATAATTTTAAATATCTCTATCAAATTTCCCTCATTCTTCTACCTTCCAGGGAATAAAGTCCTAACCTGTTTAACCTTACCCTGTTACTCAGTTCCAGAAGTCCAGGCAACATCCTAGTACACCTTCTTTTCATTCTTTCTATTTTATTGATATCTTTCCTATAGTTAGGTGACCAAAACTCCACACGATACTCCAAATTTGGCCTCACCAATGTCTTATACAACTTTGCCATAACATCCAAACTCCTATACTCAGTATTTTGATTCCTAAAAGCCAATATGTCAAAAGCTCTCTTTACAACCCTATCCACTTGTGACACCACTTTTAGGGAATTATCTATCTATACAGGTAGACCCCGCCTTATGTCCATAATTGGGACCGATAAGTTGGTCGTAACCCGGGGACCTCTTGGTGCCGTCAGGAGCAGGGACCCTGGACTGCCACCGGGAGTGGGGATCACTGTATACAGTATTTTTAATACAAGATATGTACTTGTATAGTAGTTTTAATAGTTGTATGTGCGGGTGGACGTAACTTGTGTAGGTCAGAAGTCGAGGACTACCGGTACTCAGGTACCTCAGGGGTAGCTCTGGCACCTCCTTGTCGCAGTTTTTGGTGAGCTCTGGCATATGAAAAATTAACACTGCACCCCTGCCTGTATTCCCAGATCCCTCTGTTCTACTGCACTCCTCAGTAGCTTACCATTTACTATGTATGTACTCTTTTGTTTCGTTCTTCCAAAATGCTTGAATGTCATACTACTATTTTTCAGCCCATTTTTCCAGCTGGTCCAGATCCCTCTGCAAGTTTTGAAAACCTTCTTCACTGTCCTCAGTGCCTCCAATCTTAATATCATCTGCAAATTTGCTGATCCAATTGACCACATTATCATCCAGATCATTGACATAGATGACAAACAACAATGGTCCCAGCATCGATCCTTGAAGCACATCTCTAGTCACAGACTTCCAGTCTGAGAAGTAATCATCTACCACCATGCTCTGGGTTCTCCCATTCAGCCATTGCTGAATCCAGTTTACTACCCCACCATAAATACCAAGCGACTGAACTTTCCTGACTAACCTCTCATGAGGGGCCTTGTCAAAGGCCTTACTAAAGTCTATTGGACAACATCCACAGCATTTCCTTCATCAACTTTCTTGACAAACTACTCAAAAAAGTCTATAAGATTGGTTAAACATGACCTACCACACACAAAGCCATGTTGACAATCCCTAGTCAATCCCTGGCTATCCAAAAGCTTGTATATCCGATCTCTCGATTAGAACAACTTCCATTCTTTTGCCTACTACTGATGTCAGGCTTACTGGCCTATATTTTCCAGGATTACTTCAGAAGATTTTTTAAAACAATAGAACAATATGAACTACTCTCCAATCCTCTGGCATCACACCCATGTCGATAGCCATTTTAAATATTTCTGCCAGAGCATCTGCAATTTCTACACTAGCCTCTCTCAAGGTACAAGGGACTATCTTGTCAGGCCCTGGGGATTTATCCACCCCTATTTGTTTTAAAACAGCAAGCACCTCCTCCTCTTTAATCAGTATAGGTTGCATGACCTCACTGTTGTTTTCCTAACTTCCCTTGACTCTATACCAGTTTCCTGAGTAAATAGTGGTGCAAAAAAAACTCACTCCTTTCTTTAAGGGGACCAATTTTGTCTCTTTTGATTTTAATTTACTTGTAGAAACCCTTAGTATTTTCCTTCACATTGTCTGCCAAAACCTCAAGTCCATCTAGCCTTCTTTCTTGAGTTTTTTCTTGCATTTTTTATACTCAAGTACCTCATATGTTCTGTATTGCCTACACCTCTCTCTTCTTCCAAACCAGATCTCCAATATCCCTTGAAAACCAAAGTTCCCTATGCCTGTTAACTTTGTCTTTAATCCTGACAGGAACATACAAACTCTGTCCTCTTAAAATTTCACCTTTAAAGGTTCTCCACTTACCTCACACATCCTTGCCAGAAAACAACCTATCCCAATCATCGAATTGTCGATCCTTTCTCATTTCCTCAAAATGGTCTTTCTCCAGTTTAGAATCTCAACCTTAGGACCTATCCTTATCCATAATTAACATGAAACTAATGACATTATGATCACTAGATCCAAAATGTTCCCCTACATATACTTCTGTTACCATTCTATATCATTCCAAGAGGAGATCCAGAATTGCCCTCTGTCTAGTTGGTACCTCTATAAATTGTTTTAGAAAACTTTCCTGAACACATTTGACAAACTCTAAGCCATCCAGCTCTTGTACAATGTAAGAGTCCCAGTCAATATGTGGAAAGTTAATATCTACTCTCACAATCTTGTGATTTGCAGCTGACTGCTATCTCTCTGCAGATTTGCTCCTTTAATTCTCATTGACTATTGGGCAGTCTTTTATACAACCCCATGAATGTGGACATACCTTTGCTGTTCCTCAGCTCCACCCATATAGCCTCAGTAGACAAGCCCTCTGATCTGTCCTGTCTGAGCACAGCTGTGTATTTTATCTGATGAGCAATGCCACTACTCCCCCTTTCATTCCCCCATCCCGCTCTATCCCACCTGAAACAACGGAAGTCTGGAACACTGGATAGCCAGGGACTGACTAAGGATCGTCAACATGGCTTTATGACCATAATGTCATAATTCCACTTCCCAATCCACATTCTAAGCTCGTCTGCCATTCTTACAATACTTCTTGCATTGAAATATATGCAAATGAGAACATTTTCACCACATACAACCTTTTGACTTCTGATGTTACATGCAATTTTTACATAATTTTTTACCTCCTCTAGTCCCCTATCTGCTCTGGTTCCTATTCCCCTGCAAATCTAGTTTAAATCCCCAGCAACTCTAGTAAACATTCCTGCATGGACAATAGACACCCCCTCCCATTGAGATGCATTGGAACTTGTCCCACCTTTCCTGGCAGGTAGCCTAATGATCCAGAAACCTGAAGCCCTCCCTCCTACACCATATTTTTAACCACATGTTAAGCTGCACTATCCTCCTATTTCTAACTCACTTGCACGTGGTGCAGGTAGAAGTCATGAGATTACAACCTTAAAGGCGATATTTCTCGGGAATTTGCTTCATTCATCATTTCACATTGCTGAAAATTACAAGACTCTGCTCAAACATTCACTTAAAATTTAGAAATTGACTGATATATTTAGTGTGCAAATTAGTTTATTGTATAAATGGGCATCAAAGAATTATTTTTGATTTGATAGTAATTCCTCTAAAACAAAATGGCAAAAATTGGAAGCATATATCAAGACCGTAATCTTCACCTGTGAAGAAGAGGTCAGAAGCTTTTGCTTTGTTCTAGCAACAGTCTATTACTTTCTGACAATGGCAATAATTATTTCCTTGCACCACAAAACAACCTTTTTCATCGCCACTGATCAACACAACAGATGTCAGCCAAAAATACAGCCATAAAATGGTGTAAAGCAATGGCAGGGTAAGCATTAAAATACATTTCTTACACTAATTTGGCGATGAATCATAACTGAGACCTTGAGTGATTGGGAAATAATACACCATTTATAAGTATAAAATAAATTTCAATAACAGAGGAAAACAATCTCTGTTTTAAACTATCACATTCTTATAGCAGTTATTCTGCATAACAGAAATATAACAGATTGATTTCAAACCTTTTTATTGTTGCCACTCTTGATCTGCAAGTTAGATTTTAGAAATAAACATTCAGCTTTTCTCCATCCTCTCCGACAAAACACAATCATTCAGTTATTCAAAGCTTTGATATTTCTGATTTACTGCAAGTTGTTATGTATTAGAATTCAAGTAAATTGCACTCGAGTCAAAAACAATTACTTTCCATGATAATTTTATAATCTTTCAGAAATTCAACAAAAAAATGCTGTTTCCATTTAGTAGAAAACATGAGAATAAATAGAATCTCACTTTCAATAATTTGTGAGGTTGTGATAAGGAAGAATTGATACTGATTATTGTCTGATCCTGTTAACCATTACTACCACCTGAAGAGTTACAGCTAGTCCTGAGCAGTCCAGTTTGTATTGTGGATGGTTCCAAAATAGAAAACACTCAAAATCAATACAGATCAGATCAATCGAATATCATATACTTTAAAAGTCAATCAATCCACAAATTAGTTTCTGCCAATTCAGCAACCAGAAACTAAAATTGTTTTGCATATTCTATATTCCCAATTTGGACGTTTCTTATCTAAAAATGTTCTGTTTTCGAAAAGAAGACAACTATCCCAGATCTAGTAAACAGAAATTCTGTGTGTTTCTTTTGCATAAATTAGAGAACCAATCTTTGGATAGTTGCAGAAATGGATACAAATCGAACTATCTTTAAAAATACAATTTCAAATCTTAAGCTTATCACTCACTGCTTTCCTTCCTATTGTGTTTCTGGAGGGGATTCTGAGAGACAGGATCTACATCCACATGGAAAGGCAAGGACTGATTATGGATAGTAAGCACAACTTATTGTGTGGGAAATCATGTCTTATGGAATTGAGTTTTGAAGAAACGACCAACAAGGTTGAGTAGGGTAAGGTGGTAGAGTTTATCTCCATGGACTTCAGCAAAGCCTTTGTTCAAGTCCCCTATCTGCAAGGCCAGATTGCACGGGATCCAGGGTGAGCTGGCAAACTGGATACAGGAAAATTTGTCTTGGATGAAGTATAGTCTTCATAATTTGATACAAATGCTGCAAAAAAAATTATCTAGTGCTAGAACATATTTCAGGTGGCTATGATTCAAGAAAATGTAACTTTAAAAAATTCAGTTAGAGATGTTTATGATACATAATTGTAGAACTCAAATAGTGGAGGACTTTCTTTTCTGAAACAAGATTTCTTTAAGATTATGACCTTTGAAAATACTAAATATATGAAAAGAAATACAAGATTAACAAAATGCAATATTAAATTCATAAGAGCAGCAAAAACCTTCTGTAATTGTTTTCCTCTTTATTCCCATGCCATGTAATAACCAAATGAAACAAGCAGCAATCTTCACTGTGCAAATACAATTAGATGAAAAGCATGAAAGTTAACCTTTTCCTCAAATTTTAAACTCAGGGTAGATGTAAAAGTAGATAAAAAAGGACATTCAAAATCAGTCTGAAAGGGCAGAACTGATCAGAGTTCAGCAGTAGAGCTAAGAAAGATAGCTTCTGAAATATGCTGTTATTGAAGGGGAGACAAGCTTTCCAGATTTAGTTAATATAAGTTCTGTGCAGTTCCACCTTTGGGGTCAGTTAGAGAAACCAAACTTCAAAGTAATTAAAAGATTTGATTAGGCTCTACTTTTGCCCAGGTCAATTGCATTCAAATTAAGAGGCTAAAAATAAAAAAAATCCTCAAAAAACAATAGGGTTACTTGAGTACAGTAGTTATTTAACCTAATTCAAAATGGCAAATACTAACATGTCAATCTTGCAGAGATAATCTTTTGATCAAACTTATCACTACCTACCCACCCCCATCCTGAGTGTTTGCAGTTACTTGCTGAAAAACCTTTGTGGCTAAAGACTCAAAATGGGGGTGGTGAAGAAGGATTAGTCTCATAAAGGAAGGTCAAAAGCTCAATTTAAAATTGAAGTGAGAAGAGCAGCTGCATCTGTCAGGACTTCAACAATACCAGCTGCAGAATTCGTAGCCAATATGGAAACAATGTACACCAGATGTCAAAGAATGGAAGAGAAGCTGCTCAATGAATGGTCAACTTACCATGCCTTTTATGTCCCAGTGTCACATCTGTACCGAGCCACATTTCACACACAGAATAAAATCAAGTTCTAATGTAAATCAAGTCTTTGGCTATTGGAACATTACTGCATATTTAAAGATTGCACAAAATGCCTCTAATTTGTTGCTTTGAAATATGCAGCATAAATGTTGAAAGAGCTTATAACTTGAAAAACTCAAAGAAGCACCATTATCAGAGATTTTGACTTAAAAATTTTATGATTTGGTAATAAAAAAATCTTAGGGGCATGTACTACACTTCAAAGCAATTAAAAATATAGATTTCTGTGAAATCCCATCTGATTTTTATGTCAGCCAACATGCATGATCTATATTAATTGGAAAAGACATTCTATTCACAGCTGTGTGCCATCTCTGAAAATATTTTGGAGGCATCTGTAAAATGCATTAACACAAAAAAGTCTCTCTAAAATTAAAAGTATGGGAAACCAAATACATACAAGTAAGGTACCTATTTTAAAACTACTTACACAGATGTAGATTTACCTTAGCTTTTCCATCCTGAGTTGACATATACCCAACGCACATACTCTCAGTGGTGTGACTCCATAAAAACTCAACTGTATAAGAAAAAAATTAAAACATAATACAGCAAAATAATTAAAATTAGAAATCAGTTTTTCAGGTCACATGAAATGCCAAACAAAAATATAGTTAATTTTTCACAAGGTAACAATAGTTTCAGGTTTAATTGGTATGCTATCACAATACTAGTCCATTTCATTTTTAAAACCTAAAATGTATGCCAAACATGAATCAAACTAAAACTCTTCAGCTTGCACTTGATGTCTTATCTAGAAGCCTTTTAGATGCTCTTCTTTCCACTTCCACCATCATCACTTCTGGCAGCTCATTCCAGGCACCTACCACTCTCTGTGTGAAATATTTGTCCCACATGTCACCGTCAAAACTTCTGCCCTCTAGTATGTGATGCTTTCACCCTGAGGAAAAAATTCCACCCAATCAATGCCTCTCACAATTTTATAAATATCCATCATATCTCCCCTTTGCCTCCTACGATCCAGAAAAACCAACCTACGTTTGTCCAATCATTTCCAAAACTTGTACCCTCTCACCCAGGCAACATTCTGCAAAACCTCTTCTGTACCTTTTCCAAAGCCTCTAAATCCTTTTTGTAATGGAGCGACCAGAGTTGCACACAGTATTCCAAGTGTTGCCAGACCAATTTTTATATCCCTGGGACATGGTTTCCCTATCTTTATATTCAATGCTCTGCCCAATGAAGTCTATTACTTTCCTTATACCTTTTTTACAACCCTATTTTATATGTGCCTTATACCTTTTTTACAACCCTATTTTCTTCAAATACAAATCTAAATTTAATTCTGTTTAATGAAGCAAATATATATATATATATTTTTAGAATAACCCTAACCTTGATAGAGTGTACACTATAAGCCACCAATCACCAGAGTGAGAGGATCAAATATGTAGAAAGAATGCTGAGGTCTGTAAAAAAAAACAAAGCTGTTATTGTGGGTGATTTCAACTTCCCCAGCATTGACTGGGAATGCCATACTTGCAGTCTTTGTCTAATCACAATGGTGATTGGATGGGGTGAACTTTGTTCAGTAAGTCCAGGAGAACTTTCTCCAGCAATAAGGGTCAATATTAGACCTTGTACTGGGGAACAAAGCTGGTCAAGTAACTGAGGTATTGGTAGGGGAACACTTCGGTATCAATGACCACAATTCTATTAGCTCTGAGATAGTTGTGGGAAAAGGATAACACTGACCCTCAAGCAAGGCCAATTTCAACAAAATTCAGCAGGACTTGGCAATGGTTGACGGATTTAAATGGTAGAGAGTAAAAGCACAACCATCAAATGAAGGCATTTAGGAGTTAACAGGTCCCACACTGACCTGCCTGTCCTCTCCACTGACAGAGTGAGGATGAATATGTTTGCAGTAACATAAAAGGCAGAAATGCCAAGGTAAAGGAACCCTGGTTTGCAAGAGACTCAGTATCTGGATATCCTATGATCCAACATTCCACTACACCTTACCATGTGAACCCTTGTCAAAGGCCTTGTCAAAATTTGTGCAGACAATAACTTCTGTCCTTCCCTCTAATCTTTTCAGTCACTTGATCCAAATTCAAATCAGACGTAACTTTGTACAAGATCATACATAAAAAATGTCTAATATATCTCTAGTCGTCTTAATGCAGATATTAGGTAAAAAGCTTCAGTGGAAGGTAGCAGAATACTTTGATTGGTAGACAAATAGGCTATTTTCTTGATCATGATATTCAGAATCAGCTATCTGGAACGACTCAGCATAGCAATCACATTGGAAACTACTGTTTACCTAGAAGGGCTTCTCTATTCAGTGACGACTCAGATTCTAATGAACAGCTGCAACAACGAAGAACTATGACTCCACCAAGTACAGAGTCCTCGCTGGCTAAGAATGGTGAACCTGTAAAAGAAACAAAAAAAAGTGAATGCAGTTGAACCACTGTCACTTAAAACAACTCCAATTTTAAATGCTAAATACAATCTGCTGGAGGAACTTAATGGGTCGAGCAGCATCAATGGAACAAATGGTTTGAAGCAAAACTCTTTATCAAGAGTGAGGATATGCAGTACAGAAGTCAGAGCAAAGAGGATAGGGTGGCAGGGTGGCACAAGGGCCTCATGGCATTGGTGAGCCAGGCAGAGATGAAACGGGAGGCAAGAAAAAACAAAGGGGTCAGGTGGATGGAGATTGATCAAACAGGGTGGGAATGGGTGATTAGACAAAGACTGCAAGTATGGCAATCTGATATGGAGAGAAGATGGGAAAGGTGGCACAAAGAGAGACTAGATGGAACCAAAGGGAAAGGGGGATGTGGTAAAAGAAGAGTATCAAAGAATCTTGTAGGAAGACGAGAGTGGAAAGGGATTAAAAAGGGAAGTGAAAGGGAACAGCAGAAAGGGAACAGAAGCAGAGAAAAGGGACTCGTTAGCTGAAATTAGAACATTCTATTTCATACCATTGGGATCCAGACTGCCCAGGTGGAATATGTGTTGCTCCTCAAATTTATGATGTGCCTCACTCTGTTAGTGAAGGGGGCCCAGGACAAACAAGTCACATCATGACAGATACCATCTAGGGCCTCAAACTGCCCTTCCACCTGAGGCAAATAGTTACGTGCATGTCCCCTGCATTTGGTGCTTCCAACAAAGCCTCCTCCACACTGGTGATGGACTTTGGGGACCATTTTTCAGAGTATCTATGCTCTGTACACAATTGCCATTTTTAGCTCCCAGTTGCATGCCAATTCAACTCCCATTCCCATTCCCACACTGAATCTGTTTGTCCTCTCCAATGACAGAGTGAGACTCAACGTACACTAGAAAAACACCACCTCATATTATGCCTGTGCAATCAACAGACCAATGGTATGATTAGAGAATTTTTTAATTTTATGTAATCAGCCACCTCTTTCTTCTTCTGAATCACTTCTTCTTTCTCCTTTTTTTTAATCCCTTTTCTCATTCATCCATTCTCACCCCCCTCTCTTTGGTTCCAACCTTCTCCACTCACATCACCCAAATGAATTTCTCCGCTCTCCTTCCTCTCCCTTCAGATCTATGTGGTCTCTCTTTATATCACTATTTTCATCCCTCATCAGATCCAGCCCTGGCATCCTTTGTCTTTCTAATCACCCACTCCACCTGACAAAGTAGGAACAAAATGTAGACAGGGGCCCGAACAAAATTTGATCATTTTGTTCGGACGCCTGCCTACATTTTGATCGTACCTTGATAAAGGGCTCAGGCCTGAAATGTTGGTTATGTCTCTTTATCTGTGCTATATAAAGTACACTGTTCAACCTGCTGAGTTTCTCCAGCAGTGTTTTTATTTTATGTAAATTTACTTTACAGATTTGATGCAAGAAAGCCGATTTTTTTCTTCCAAAAATATTTCTAGTATATCTAGATTTTTTTTGAAATTTTATTTATTAGTATCTTCATACATTTCAAATTAACTTGGTATAACATTACATAATAGATACTAAAAAATTTTCAATTTTCACCCCCTCACCTCCCACCATCCCTAACCCCTACAGATAGAAATAAAAGATAGAAAAAAAAGAAAGAATACATTCATTGTAATAATTATAGCCACATTAATAATACCATTATATATTTCTTGATGAAAGTACCATATTTTCAGGTGGGGATTGGATTAGAAGGTCTGGTTTAGTCTAGATTCATAAATCTCATATAAGGCTCCCATATTTGACAAAATTTATCATAATCATCTCTCATAGTATAAGTAATTTTTTTCTAATGGGAGACAATATTTCATTTCATTACACCGTTCTTCTAATTTAACATTATTTTCCAATTTCCACGTTTTAGCGATACACTTTCTTGCCATTGCTGTGCTAGACTCAAAAATCTCTTTTTATATTTATCTAATTCCAACTTAATGTCTTCATCATATATACTGCACAACAAAAAATTTATTGGATCTAATTTAACCCTCACTTTTAATATCTTCTCTAAGATAATACATATTTCTTTCCAAAAATCTTTTATCTTTTTACACAATCATACTGAATGCAAAAAATTACCAATCTCTTTTTAAACATCTAAAACATTGAGGAGAGAAATTTAAACTAAATTTATTCAACTTATAGGTTATATTTTATTTGTCACATTTTTTTGTAATAAAACACCACCATACATACATAAAAAGGGCCAACAAAATGTATAACATTATTTCAATATCTGACTAATAATTACTTACCAACTTCCCACAGATTATAGTCACAACACGGATTCACTGTATTACTGGACCGTGATGTCACTCATTTTGAAATCAGACACCTTTAAATAATGATTCTAAAAAAAATGAAGCTCAAAAATGAAATGTAGCTGTTTATTAACCATATTTGAAAGATTCTAATTATGAGCAAAAATTCATTTTTTTGCTTTCATTGCTTAATTAAGTTAATGTGTGAAAACATTTTTGTCATAAACTGAGTGAATGTCTTCAAATTACTAGCTAAAAATGGATTATGGAGATTGACACTGTGAATGAGCTGAATTAATAACCGTTATTAACCTCGGGTGCTTCAGCGCACTTGTCACTTCAACTCTGCATAAGTGGAAGAGATGAATCATCGGACACAGTAACTATGCCTGGTCATTTTTCTTTAAACCTACACCACTAACCGACTAAATGCTTTATACCCCTGAAAACAATGTCTCTTGACACTCACCTTTTTTCATTTTATTTTCCCTCCTTTTATCCAGTGGTGCAATTTTTTTTGAAAATTTTATTTTTCCGTTTGAAAACACAACCATTTTTAACATACTTACACATTCTTTTAGTACAATTCGCTTGAGATTCAAATACAATACCAATTTACTTGTAATTTCCCTCCCCCAAACATCATTAAGAAAACAAAACAACTAAGGAGACAGAAAATAGTAAAGGAAAGAAAAATTCAGCTTACCACCAGTCTTTCTAATCTCCCACTCTTTGAGGTGCTTCACTGCTGTTGTCTTTACATGCTTTATCAGATTTTTAGATCTGTGAGTTGTTATTATAACTAGGCACCAAAGTACTCAAGATAAGGATACCATATTTTGGCAGAAGTGTCATATTTATTTCTTAAATTATATATTATCTTCTCCATCATCTTCCGTCACACAGTTGTACATCTCCGTGGACTATCGAGTGATGAGCAAGGGGGAGTCAGACTTCCAAGTAATCACAAATTTTTTTTTGCTACTGACAGGGTAAAATCTACAAATTTAATTTGGAATTCTGTTAATTTTCTGCCCACATCCACCAGGTTTCCTAATAAATACAACTCCAGGTCCAGCGGGAAGTCTGCTCCCACAATCCTAGTTAATATTTTAGGTAATTTACACCAAAAGCATCTCACCTTCATACAGGTCCATGTGGAATGTATAAAAGTACCAATTTATAACCCACATCTGAAGCACATTTCCAATATCCTTGGTTTTGCTTTATGCAATTTTTGTGGTGTGAGGTATAACTGGTGTAAGAAATTGTATTGTACCAATCTAAGTCTGTCGTTGATCACCGATGTCATGCTCTCCCTCCATAAATTTGACCAACACTCTTCATTGATTGCTTTGCCCAAGTCTGACTCCCACCTCTCTCTCAATCTTTGCAGGCTTGGGTTTGGGCTCTCATTTTGAACCTCAAAGTATATTCTCGATATAAATTTGGGAGCACGTTCCAGTTGAATTAATTTTTCCACCTCATTCCCTTCAGGTGGGGTAATTATAGGGTCCCATTTTACCCTCAGGAAGGATCTTAACTGGAGAAATAGTGAAAGGTCCATGAGGCAAATAGTATTCTTCACTTGTGTGAAGGACATAAGCTATTTTCATAGCAATCCCCAATATTTTGGACCCCCTTTCGATGCCAAATATCCAGAATTTTGTTACCTAAATACATAGGCATCAGCTCATTATGTATCAAGGGTGCTTTTGGCGATATTACAATACCTACCAATACAATCATTAATTTCCTTCCAGATTCTTATAAGATGTTTTAGGATGGGGTTATATGTCTTTTATTTATTCAGTTGCTTTTTGTTTTGTAAATGAAATCTTTCACCACCTTCTCCCCATACTATGTAGTCCCATATAAACCCATTTGGGTGGATCATCTTCTTCGAATAAAGACGCAAGGAACCTCAACTGGGCTGCCAAGTAATATTTCTTAAAAATTGGCAATCGTAGCTCCCCCCAATCTATAATCCCACATCAAATTTTGCATGGAGATCCCGCAGACTCTACCATTCCAAAGAAAAGTTCTTATGCTTCCATTCAATATTTAAAAAAATGTCCTTGGCAAGTAAATAGGAATGGACTGAAAAAGATACTGTAGTTGACCACACCTTAATTTTGACACAATTTACCCTGCTCATCAAAGAGATGGGCAGGTTTTTCCATCTTTTAAATTGTCTTCAATTTTTCCAAGGATAGGCGTAAAGTTAAGTTTATATACCTTTACCAAATCTCTATCCATCGTTATTCCTAAGTATTTAATACTACCTGGCTACCACTTAAAACAATTCCCCTATTTATATCTCTCATAATCAAGATTAGTTAAGGGCATAATCTCACTTTTCCCAAAATTTACTTTATAACCAAAGATTGTACTTATTTTTCCAGGGTGGCATGTAATTTGGGCAAAGATTCAGGTGGTTCCGTCAAATACAATTGCATATCTTCTGCAAATAAGTTTATTTTATGCTCAACCTGGTCCACCTTGAATTCCTTTATATTTGGATCTTTTCTAATATATTCCACTAATAATTCAATAGCCAATACAAACAACCCTGGAGACCGTGGGCAACGATGTCTGCTAGATCTACTTAAGGGGAATGTCAATGAAATTTGGCCATTTTGTAATGATCCTTGCTTTGGTTTAGAATATATGTTTTCACCCAATTAATATATATTTGTCCCCGTGCAAATTTTTCCATTATTTTAAATAAATATGTCCATTCCATACTATCAAAGACCTTCCCTACATCCAAAGATATTGTCACATTAGGGTCTTCTCGAGACTGTGCCAAATATATTGTAATTTCAATAATCTTTCCAGGTTGTCAGCAGAATTTCTCTTCTTTACAAAGCCTACTTGGTCCAGACTTATTAATTTTGGTAAATACTGGCCGATCTCTCAGCCAATGCCTTGGCTATTAGCTTGTAATCTGTATTTAATAGTGAGGTGGGTCTGTGAGATACAGGTTTTAATGGATCTCTATTTTTCTTAGGTAACACCTGAACTATTGCTGTTGAAAAGGTGTCTGGGAGAGTCTTTGTCTCCACCACTTGGTTAACCACATCCACCATGAGTGGCATCCACAAATCTTTAAATTCTTTATAAAACTCTGGCAGTAAACCATCCTCCCCTGGAGACATTGGTGTGTAGCAATCCCAAAGCTTTTTCAATTTCCTCCCTAGTAAACGGGGCATTTAACCTCATCTGATCTTCTTAGCTCAATCTCGGCAGCTCAACTCCATTCAGAAAGTCATCTATTTTTGTTTGGCCCTGTTGTAATTCTGATTTATATAGTTCTATATATAACTGTTTAAAAGTATTGTTAATTACTTTTGGATAATGAGATATCGTATTTGGTCCCCGCCGAACTGTGTTAATCTTTCTCAAGGTTTCCTCTACCTTTAACCGCTGAGACAAAACTTTACACTCTCTCTCTCCCCAATTCATAATATTTTTGCTTTGATCATCTTTGTCCATTTTGTATGTTTGTATTGATGTTTTTTACTTATTAAAGTTTGATACCTGTCCTTTGAGCTGAAGTTTTGATATTCTTTCTCAAATGCCGTAATTTCTTTTTCCAGATTATTGAATTCCACCATGCATTTTTTCTTGACTTTCTTGGTGCATGATATTATTTTCCTCTTCAAATAGGCCTTCAGAGCGTCTTATATCAGGAAACTTATTAGTAGATGGGCAGTCAGTTTCACAAAATGTGCTAATTTCTTCCCTTATAAACGTACAAAAGTCTGCTCTTTTCAACAGCATAGAATTTATGCGGCACCTATACACTGACACCTGTTTTTCAGGCATCATTATCATCAATACTAAAAATGCATGATCCGATAGTAGTCTGGCCAAATATTCTGATTTGACCACTCTGCTTTTCAACTGTGCCGACATTAGAAAGTAATCAATTCTGGTAAAAGAATCATGGGGGTTTTGAGTGAAAGGAATAGGGTATAACCGTCTCCAGGCATCTATTAGATTTAGATCTTATAAGCTAGTGAAGCTTTTGTCGCTTTAGTTTTTGTCACTGTCTGCGTAGATTTACCCAATATGGGGTCTCGACAAAAACTGAAGTCTCCTCCAATTAAAACATTGTTTTGTCCTCCAGCTATTTTAAGAAAGACAGTTTGTATAAATGACTCATCATCTGCATTTTGTGTATAAAGGTTCATAAGTGTCCAAGCCTCTGAATAAATCTGACAGTGTGCTATTATATATCGTTCATTTGGATCCACTGCTACATCTTTCACCACCAGTGGAACATTTTTATTTATTAAAATGGCGACCTCCCTCACTTTGGTAGTATTTGAAGACAATAGTATTTGTCCCACCCAATCTCTCTTCAGTTTGGCATGTTTTTGTTTTGTGAGATGTGTGTCTTGCACAAATGCTGTATCTGTCTGTAATTTCTTGAGGTATGCCAAGAAACTCTTTCTTTTAATATGCGATTCAATCCATTTATATTAATACTGTTGAACTTTAATGTCTTATTCATTGATATCTATATTTATTCTTATCTGCCTCTGGTCGCTCACATATACTTTTCTGCAGCCATAAATATGCCTCATTTCAAATATATTTTTCCTTCGCACTGGCTGTTCTACTGAAACAAAAAGAAAAAAGACAAATCCCCGCTTTATAGATACTAGATTCCCTCCCTTTTTTGGCCCTTTGGCACCATTGCTCCCCTTCATACCAGATACACTGCCACTCTCATTGGAGCTTTTAGCATTCTGTATAGTTCTCATTCACACTCCTCATTGTATATTTACATTATCTACATTGCCTATCCTATTTCCTCTTACTATATTGCGTCATTTAAACTTTAAATCACAATCCATTTGCTACTCATCTTCATATCATAAAGAAAATGCCAAGAAGAGGATATATCATAATTTTTTTCTATCCCTTATGCCCATTGTCACTTCGTCTATTTTTCTTGCTCTTCCATCACCCCTTCAGGCCCTCCTTTTATTTTTGGCGCCGTCTCCACTGCCTCTCGAGGATCTTTTAAATATTTTCTTTCACTCCTCACATATTGATGTGACATCACCTGATTTAATAGAGTATGCAAATTTTTTTGTGCATAGAGTTCTTTTGATGACATCAACTTTTTTCATTTTCCAGTGCTGTGCTCAAGTCAGGGAAAAAGCTGATCCTCTCCCCTTCTTCTATCAGTGGTCCATCATATTCCCTGGCTGCGCGTAATATAATCTCCCCCTCTTGGTATTTGAGCAGTCTTATTAATACTGGGCATGGGCATTGATTTGGCCTTGGTCGGGGGCTGGAGGTTTGGTGGACCCTCTCAATTATAATGGGTTTGTCAACCCCTTTCAACCCCAGAATCCTACCAAATCTCGACCCCTCTGACCCTTCCTTCAATCCCCATAATTCTTACATTCTGTTGCCTACTGTAATTTTCTAATGAGTCCACCCTCTCTGGAAATTTCTCTCTCTCCCTTCCATGCATCTGTGTTGTCCTCATTCTTCCTTCCATGGCCTCCATTTTATCCTCGGCAGCTGCCTTGCAGTGGTTAGAGTGGTGAGTGCAGTCGTCAACTTGCCCACTCCTTCTATTATCTTCTGGACAATCTGTCGAGGGATTCATTCCTGATTGCTAGTGTCTGTATGACGCTTATAACATCATCAATTGTTGGCATCGATCTGCCAGTTTTCAGGCTTGGGCCTCTGCCATCGTGCCAGATTCTTCTCTCATCTTGTCACTCCTGTGTGGCAGCTCTGATGACATTTGTCCTTGCCTGCCGGGGGTGGGGAGGGAGAGGGAGACTCTAGTGATCCTCTCTGCCACTCTAATGGGCCTGTGAATTGATCACTGATCCATTACGCTGCAGCAAACATACCAAACTGATGAATGTGATTTTAATCTACAATATGCAACAATTCTGGGTGGGAAACCTGGTGGTCACAGCATGACGTAAGTTTGTGAATCACCCTAGATTCTTTGAGTCCAAAAGGAGTAGAATTGCAACAGTTAAAAGAGAAATCAATGCTTCATTTCTCCAACTTAGAAGTTGGCAGAAAATGCATACCATGGCATAATGATGGTTATTCTGCCCATCAGGTCCATGGTGACCTTTCAGTAGAGCTATCCAATCAATCCCATTAGTTGCCTGCTGTTACATCCCCATAAGCATTGAAAATGCAAATAAGTAGAAGCATTAGGGTCATCTGTATATTACATTCTGAAGCAGTATTTTACAGCAGGTACTGCAGAAAATAAAAGACTCACATGGAGAGCTAAGCTAATGCTACTAAAATCTAAGGGAAAAGTGGTAGTTTGTACTTGGTGACCTTACAAAGAATGGACAGAAAGAGAAAATAGTAAAATCAGAGACATCTGAATTATGGAGGCATATCTATTTCTTACTCTGTAATCAGCCACAAACGAGCCTGCAGCTGACGTGGACTTTACCCCTCCATAAATCTTCGTCCGCGAAGCCAAGCCAAAGAAGAAATCAACCAACACTGGGTGAAGTAAAGCTTGTATATGCTTCAACAGCAGCCTCTCAAAACACTTCACCACTGTTGATGTGAGTGCCACTGGTTGGCAGTCATCTAGGCAGGTTACCACACTCTTCTTGGGCACAGGTAAGTTTGAGGCCTGGTTAAAAAAGGTGGATTCCTCGCCGTGCCAGAATGAGATGTTGACAATATCCGTGAATATACTGGCTAATTGATCAGCACAGATTTTCAAGTTTTTGCAGCCCATAAAATTGTCTGAAAGGACAAATGTCTTGTTCTTCCCCTTTGCTTGTGACTAAAGCTAACTTTTTGATTCATAATAAATGTTGCTTATTTTCTCATCATCAAAATTGATCCCAAATATTATCAGAACAGAGCACCCAACTTCCAAGAGCAAAAGCAAATGCTGGAAAATAGCATAAAGTAGGATTGAGGAACGGCAAAAAGAAAATATTCATGCACTGTAGTAAATATATTGTCTTTTTCTGGTTTGTGGGGTGCAGAGATGAGGGAAGGGATTGTTTGAAAAGAGGAAAGTTAATACTGTCAAGTTAATACTGTTAATATTGTGAATACTTTGAATAATGAGTGCATGTAAATCAGCTACCTCCCTTCTCTTTTAAGTACTCATGGTGCATTTAATTTTGTTTCAGGATCTTAAGTTGTCTAACGCAAGCCCAATTTTGAACTGGACCAGTAACTACCCTCAAACAATCTCACAATAGCAACCATCCATCGCATCTGAGATAAACAGCTGTCCACTCAAAACACAAAACTAAGCAGCAGAAGAGGATAACAGACACAAATATGTGATTAGTTTCTGATCGTTCCACACCAGTAAAACTAAAATGAATCTCCAAAAAATAAATTAAGTTAGCTTTCATATTTGTTCCAAATTACATTCTTTGAAATTAATGCTGAAGTGGTTTTGTATCCAATACAAGACAAATCGTAAATGCTACAAAAGTCACTTGGTTTGGAATCGTAAAAGTTTATGGCTGAAAAAGGTATAAAGGAAAAAGAAAGCAAACAAATGGATAGGATTAGCAGAGTCAAACAGATTTAGAAGTTTTAAGTTTTATACAATAGTTTTACATCGACAATAACAAATTTGAACCAACTCACTAATAGTATGATTTTTATTATAATTAAAATCAAGGTTGGATTGTTAAAAAAATAGTAAATTAAAAGTCCAATCCTGTTAGCAGCCATTACTTAGCAAAGTAAACATTTTTATGTGCTTCCACTGCTACAATATACTATTGGGAAGCCTATATAGTGTTTAATGAGGTTAATTTAGAAAAAAAAATTGAAAAAACTTTGAAAACAAAGTGTACCTTTAAATAAATTTATGATGAACTTGGATGTGAAGCACATCTTTTTGTCAGATTTAAAAACATTTTCCACCATCCTCACAACCAAATCATAAATGCATTCAATAAAAATATTTACTCTCACTCACCCATTCCCTGTGCCCCTCTCCCTCCCCCCCCCACTGACACTTTCCACCCTACTTGCCCAAATTTAGCGATATCTCTGTTGCATTCTGCTTTTAAGCAACGTAAGCAAAAAACATCTGCCATCAGTTTGTCTGTCACCTGCTGCTTAAAGAGCTCCGAATGACTATGCCAGGCATTCCCAATTTGGCCAGGGGCCCATACATCTCGCAGGGATTCAGATCTAAATTGTAAACAGGATGCTGGCTGTCGAGGGTAAGAGTTACAATCAGTTGCTAACAGGACAAATGTAACTAAACTGTTTTCTCGCCTGCTGGCTACATCCACTGTGCTGCCAAGTATTCTTTCAGGTCAACTAATAGCCTGTTCGTTTACTGGATGGCATCCCTTTACTGGAATACAGTTAAAAGTGGCTGTACACACCTTTGATCCTCCCCCAGCCAATTATAAATCTGACAAGTAAAAATACATCTGCATTCTATAAAATATTCCACTGTCATTCAGATCTTGACCATGAAACCACACAAATGTAGAAAGACAGTTATAATATGTAGGTCCTTTGAAATGTTTATTTGAAAAACAATTAGATTTTAAAAATTGGACAAGAGTTGATTCTACTGCCATTCCATTATTACATTGAAACATATGCTTATAAAATGTTATTTAAAGCTTTATTATCTAGTACTATCGAGTACTAGTACTCGAGATGGCAGAGGTCGACAGCATCGAGTCCACGCTGCTGAAGATCCAGCTGCGCTGGATGGGTCACGTCTCCAGAATGGAGGACCATCGCCTTCCCAAGATCGTGTTATATGGCGAGCTCTCCACTGGCCACCGTGACAGAGGTGCACCAAAGAAAAGGTACAAGGACTGCCTAAAGAAATCTCTTGGTGCCTGCCACATTGACCACCGCCAGTGGGCTGATATCGCCTCAAACCGTGCATCTTGGCGCCTCACAGTTTGGCGGGCAGCAACCTCCTTTGAAGAAGACCGCAGAGCCTACCTCACTGACAAAAGGCAAAGGAGGAAAAACCCAACACCCAACCCCAACCCACCAATTTTCCCCTGCAACCGCTGCAATCGTGTCTGCCTGTCCCGCATCGGACTTGTCAGCCACAAACGAGCCTGCAGCTGACGTGGACTTTTTACCCCCTCCATAAATCTTCGTCCGCGAAGCCAAGCCAAAGAAGATCTAGTACTATACGATTATAAATCCATTTCTAGAGAAAAGCAAATTTATGTACATCCAAGAGAGATCTTGATACTTTTTATGTTTATTCCTCATGCTGAACTGTTACAATCTTTAAGGTGACAGACACAACTTATCTAATTAACAACCAGAAAATACAATAAAGCATTCACCTTGATATATCTAGGGCAGCACAGTTAGTATAGGGGTTAGTGCAACACTATTATAATGCCAAAGACCCGAGTTCAAATCTGGCGCTGTCCACAAGGAGTTTCCACATTCTCCCTGTGACTGCAAAGGTTTCCTCTGGGTGCTCTGGTTTTATCCCACCCTTCAAAATTGTATAGGAATGTAAGTAAATTTGGTATTTGGGCAGCATGAGCTCGTGGGCTGGAAGGACCTTTTACCTTGCTGCATTTCTAAATTAAAAAAAATTAAAATATTGGTCTGCTACCAACATAAAAATGTTTTTTTCACTGTTGCTCATCAATTAAGCTTTAACTATATTTTGCAGAATTTCAACTTTCCAAGTATTTGTGATGCAATATAATTTGCCTTGTGTTTTTTTCACTCTGCTATGATTTTAAGGCCTTGATGAAAGCCACAAATGTTGATGCTGATATTAAAAAGTTACAAAGAGAAGCCCAAATACCTCAAATTAAAAATGGCTGCCAACTCTAAATGCTTGATTGAACTCATGATTTACTTAATCAGGAATCACAAAAACTTTCAGATTTTTGATATCAAATCATGGATATTTGTACAAGAAATCCTCTACTATACTAATAATATGGTTCTGGCCAGGAATTCTGAAGCTGGGGGACAAATTCTCAAGGGTCATACATTTAGGATCAAAATTATACATTTCTTCTCTACGAATCTTTAGAAATCTTGTTTCACAGGTTTATTACACTGGCAGCTCTGCTTACATTCACTCCTCACTGCTGACATCGGGAGTGATGTCACGGCAGCACGGATCTCCCGACTGTGTGGCGTTCCTGTTATTGCTCACTGTTTCCCGCCCTGTGGGTGGTCACCTTGGATGAAGGTCATTGGCCCCCACGAGGTCTATTCTGTTGCAGCGTTCGTCAGCCATTTTGTTTATTTGGTTGTGTCCTGGTTAGTGGGCTGCCACACACCCCCCCCCCCCCCCCACACAGAACCAGTGATCAGAGTGCAGTTTTCTGCTTTTGGTGGCCTACCTCTGCAATAAGGGGGCTGTGGAGAGACCAGTTGGCCAATGTCTAGGTGTGCTGTTTTAGGGCAATCGATCCTGAAAGTCTTTTCCTTTTTGCCAATATCCAGCACACGTCAACCTGTTGGGCCTATTTTCTTTATATGGTCCCTCATACGGCCATTGCAGAGGTGTTCAGTGTGCCCCCCTCAGCATGAAAATATAATAAGTCTTTGGGGATGTAGGTTTTGGCCTGGCCATGCATCTGAGGCTGCAGAGATGCTAGAATGCTCAGTTTTTCTCCTCAGCTTAGTCAATGAGGTTGTGGGGTCCTTCGGGTCCTTGGCGCCGGCCAAGAACTCCCCCAGTATTACCAATGGTATACTATATGCTCTGATAGAGGTACAGAGTTCACTTTGGGGCTCTGGAAGGCGCTGGCTAAGTTCCTGGGAACCCAGCTTCATCATACCATGGCTTACCACCCTCAGGCCAATGGGTTGGTGGAGCAGTCGCACAGTCACCTAAAGGCGGCCTTGATGACTCGACTCAAGAGGCCGAACTGGACAGACGAGTTACCTTAAGTCCTCCTGGGGATCCACTCTGTGACAAAAGAGGCCATATACTCCGGGATGCCAAACCCCAACCCCCAGGTGTTAATCAGTGCTCTGGCGCAGGTCTTGGTGGTTGTATCAGCCAGCAGAACCACCTCCGGCCATCTTGTGGAGCGGTCAATCATGGTGAGAAAATATCTCACTCCACGAGAGACCAGCAGCAGCCCTGAAATGTCAACATGGTCGTGGCTGAACCGATCTCGTGCTGGCTCGAAAGTCTTGGAGTGGTGGGGGGTGTCTTTTTTTTTCAATTTTTTTATTTTTCACACCATAAATCACATTAACCATGATACACACTTTTTCCTTTTCACACATATACAGTGCCATTTTCTCCCCTCCCCCCCTCCCTCCTCCCATCCCACCCTCCCTACCTCCCCTGGTGGGGGGTGTCTTGATGTGTGTCTGCACTTTGGACATCTGGCAGAGCATGCAGGTCTTGGCCTACTGGATGACCTGTTTCCAGAGGCTGTGCTCAACGAACCGACGAGCCACCACTTTAACAGAAGTCTTAATGGCTGAGTGCACCAGGTTGTTCACCGTGTCAAAGACCTGCCGCCCCCACGCTGCTGGCACGATGGGGTGGGATTTGACGGTGGAGACGTCGCAGAGGAGTGTCTAGTTGCCACGACTGATGGCGACATCCTCCAGCCCGAGGCCGGAAACTGCTGTTCTGTGTGCCTGGATCTCTGGGTCCTCTTGCCGTGCCTTGACTAGGGCAGAATAGTCTATTCGCTGGACAGACTTGATTGCTGGGCGGGACAGTGCATCAGCCACCACGCTAGTCTTACTCATGATTTAATGGATGTCCATGGTGAATTCAGACACGTATGCCTGGCCGAATATGTGGAAAGCAAAGATCAACAATTTATGGACGGTGAAAACCTTGAATTGCCTGCCTTCCAAAAAATACCCGGAAGTGCCTGACTGCCAGGTACAACGTCAATAGCTCCTGGTCAATGGCGCTGTATTTGAGTTTGTGTGGCCGGAGATGCCTGCTAAAGGCCAGGGGCTGCCATTGCCCTATAATGAATTGTTCCAGTACATCCCCTACCACTGTGCTGGAGGCTTCTACTGTGAGGGAGGTTGGCGCCTCTGGCCTGGGTCAAATTCTCAAGGGTCATACATTTAGGACCAAAATTATACATTTCTTCTCTACGAATCTTTAGAAATCTTGTTTCACAGGTTTATTACACTGGCAGCTCTGCTTACATTCACTCCTCACTGCTGACATCGGGAGTGATGTCACGGCAGCACTGATCTCCCGACTGTGTGGTGTTCCTGCTATTGCTCAGTGTTTCCCGCCCTGTGGGTGGTCACCTTGGACGAGTGACTTTTGTCTTCTGGAATGCCTCCGAGGCCTGCGTCCCAAGTAATATCCTTACCCTTCTCTGCCATGAGCAAGAAAATGGGGTGCATGATGCTAGCTGCTGGCTGTATGAATTGGTGATAAAAGTTAAGCAAATCAGCGAATTCTTGCTTGGCAAAACACTGAATGGCCTCTACCTTTTCAGGCAGGGGTTTCATTCTGTGCCTGTTGATCCGATGCCCCAGGAAGTCAATAACTTCCAACTGGCACTTAGCGGGGTTTATAGTTAGCTCAAATTCCTGCAGCTGCGTGCACAGTTGCCTCAGGTGGGCCGCATGCTCTGTGTTATTGCAGCAGGCAATGAGATAATGTCCAAATAGATGAATGCAAATGGGAGATCCCAACCCACCACATCCATCAGCTTCTGGGCTGCATTCTTAAGTCCAAAGGGCATTCTCACAAATTCAAAGAGTCTGAGAGGTAACGATGGCGGTTTTAGGGATGTTATTGCGTTGGACTTGGATCTGATGATAGTCCATTTTGACATCGACTTTTGAAAACACCCGTGCCTCTTGTAAGTTAGCGATATAGTCTTGGATGTGGGGCACAGGGTACCTGTCAGGTGTAGTGGCCCCGTTGAGGTGGCCTCCACTCTCCTGCTGCATTCGGAACCATGTGCAGGGGGGAGCCCCAGGGGCTGTCGGAACACTCCACTATCCCTAGCTCTTCCACTTTTTTTAAAAACTCCCCCTTGGCAAGGGTCAGCTTCTCGGTGGGAAGGTGATGCACCCTGGTGTGGAGTGGGGGCCACTCGGTGAGGATATGGTGCCCTACTCCATGCTTCAGTTCAGCAGCAGAAAACTGTGGCACCACAATCAAAAGGAACTACACTAGGATCAGAGTGAATGCAGTCAGTTGGCGTAACGAAGTTGAGGTTGGGGGCTGGTAACTTGGCTTTCCCTAAGCGTGTGGTTTGAAAAGTCCTGGCATGCACCAATCGTCGCCCTTTAAGGTCCACCAGCAGGCAGTGGACTGGCAGGAAGTCTTTCCCCAGGAGCGGTTGCGCCACTGCCACAATTGAGATTGTCCACATGAACCGGTTGCTGCTCAAGTGGAGGGAGATGCTGTGGGTGCCAAATGTTCGTATGCTGGTGCTTTTCACTGCCCTTAGTGCCTGGTTTTCAGTTCTGGGTGTCATAGGCCGGGTGAGGATACTTATTTTGGTGTCAGTGTCCACAAGGAAGTGTCTTCATGACAGAGGGTCCCACACATGCAAGAGGCTGCCACATTGGCCAACCGCCACAGCCATCAATGACAATTGGCCATGACATTTCCCTGAAACACACAGGATGGGTGGCATCGATGGGCCCCCACACCCCATTGTTGATGATAATAGCAATACTGTTGGGTTGGGGGATCCACTTGCATCTCTGTTGGCTGTGGCCTTGCTGCCGTCTGTGTCAGGGCCTAGCGACCTGTTCCACTGAGGCAGCGTTTTCTTTCTTCGCTCTCCAGAGCAAGTCCGCCTGGGCTTGGACTTTTTGGGATGCTGAAGTCATCTCCGACAAGTAGCTGCTCCAGGAAAAGCTGCTCGAAGAGCAGGCAAGGCCTGTGTCCTTCAGCAAGAGCAAGCATTTTGCTCATTAGGGAGGATGGGGCCCTGTCCCCCAAACTGTCCATATGCGACATTGGGTGGCGTGCTCGTGCCGTGAGAGCCCGAAGGTGTGAGTTAATAGCTCCTTAAGGGCAACTTATTTGCCTTGCTCCGGAGGCTGCCATAGGAAATTGACAACCCTTGCTGCCATCTCCTGGTCGAGCGAGTTCACCGCGTAGTAGTAAAGTCTGTCGTCCCAATGGTGTTGATCTGTCGAAGTTGGAACTGGGATTCAGCCTGTTCGAACCACACGTGTGGCTGTGACACCCAGAATGTTGGCAGCTTCAACGAAACTGCGTGAAGAGCTGCTTGTTCTCTCATCTTTGAGTCCAACTGCTGGATGGACCTGTTGGGGTCACCAATGCAGTGTGTGCACTATCGTGAAGTGTGAAAAGAATACACAAACACGAGTTATTGCACTAGCTGCTCTGCTTATATTCACTCCTCACTGCTGATGTCGGGAGTGACGTCACGGCAGCGCCATTATCCAACTGGGCGGCATTCCCACCATTGCTCGCCATTTCCTGCCATCCACATGGTCACCTGGAACGAAGGTTGTTGGCCTCCGTGGCCGCTGCATTCATTGGCCATTTTGTGTACCGGGTCGTGTCCCAGTTAGCAGGCCACTACACTCCTCACTTTATTTTGCATTTTGTTATTCTAAAGTTGAATTTGATGTGCAGAAGGATCTGGGGATTCAGGTCCATCCCTCATTGAAAGTGGCCATGCTAGTAGATGGAGTGGTAATGAGGCACTTAGTTTCACTGGGCAGGGCATTGAGTATAAAAGTAAATAAGTCATTTTGGAATGATATAAAACTTTGGTTTGGCCACACAGAATACTTGGTGCAATTCTAGTCACCACATTACAGGAAAGATGTGGAGGCTTTAAATTGGTATACAGAGGTTTACCAGAATGCTCCCTGGTTTCGAGGACATGAGCACTGTGGACAAGCTTGGATGATACTCTCTGTAGACCTGATTAAAGTTTCTAAAATCATAAGAAGCATTTAAAGGGTGGAAAGTTAGAACCCTTTCTGCAGGGTAAAAATATCATACAATAGGACAAAGAGGAATCGAGTTTGCTCCACCTTTATATTCATGGGTAATATCCCAACCCCAATATCCTGTCTTCTCCCCAAAACCTATCAACCACTGCTTTAAATATACTCAGTGACTTGGCCTCCATCGCTGTATGTGGCCACAAATTTCACTGAATCATCATCCACTGGCAAAAGAAATTCCTCCTCATCTACGTTCAAAAGGATGTAATTTTATTCATCTATTTTGTCTCTGGTCCTAGACTCTCCCATGACTGGAAACATCTTCTCATGTTCACTCTATCCACCCCTTTCAATATTCAAAAGATTTTAATGAGATTCCACCACATCCTTCTAAACTCCAAAGAGTTCAGGCCCAGAGTTTCTCTTATAATAACCCTCTTATCCCCGGGATCATTCTTGGACATTTTCTTTGGACTCTCTCCAATGCCAGCACATCCCTAGATATGGGGTCCAAAATGGCTTATAATACTCCAAATGTAGTCTGACCAACATCATATAAAGCTTAAGCATCACACCCTTGTTTTTTTATTCGTGTCCTCTCAAAATGAACATTACATTTGCCTTCCTTACTACTGACTAAACCAGCAAGTTAACCTTTGGGTAATTCTGCATTAGAATTCCCAAGTTTCTTTGGACATTTGCTTTCTGAATTCTCTCCCCACTCATAAAATAGTCTATTTTAAAAAATTCCTTTTAAAAAAGTGCATGATCGTACACTTACTACGCCACTTTTTTAATGCATTCTCACAAGCTGTCTGTCCTTCTGCATACTCTTGCTTCCTGAACACTACCTGTCTCTCCATCCTTCTTTGTGTCATCTGTAAACTTGATCACAAAGTCATCAATTTTGTCATACACATCATTTTTATATGCCGTGAAAAGTAGCAGTTGGAGACATGTGGGGGAACACCACTAGTCACCAGCAGCCAGCCAGAATAAGATCCCTTTATTCCCACTCTTTGCCTTCTGACAGTCACCCAATCTTCTACCAGTCTCGCACCTTTCCTGCAATACCATGGCACCTTGTCATGAAATCCAAGTAAATGATTTCCACTGACTCTCCCTTGTCTATCCTGCTTGTGACACCCTCGAAGAATTCCAACAGATTTGTCAGGCAAGATCTCCCTGAAAGAAAATATTTTGGCCTATTTTATCATGCGTTTTCAAGTACCCTGAAACTTCATCTTTAATAATGGACTCCAGAATCTGGAATTCAGTGCCAACCACTGAAGTCAGGCTAATCAGTTCATAATTTCCTTTTACCTCTCTTCCCTTCTTAAAGAGCTGACTGACATTTTGCAATTTTCAAGTTCTCTGAAACCATTCCTGACTCTAGTGATTCTTGTATTTTTCCAATACATTGCGTTACAATTTTATAAAAGATTGGTTAGGCTGCACCGAGAATACGGTGTGCAGCTCTGATCTACTGGAAGGGTGTAATTGCACTGGAATGTGGAGAGATGACATTCACCAGAATGCTGCCCAGTTGAAGCATTTCAGTCATAAGCAGTGATGGAAAAAGCCGTTTTTTTTCCCTGGAGCAGAGGTAGCTGAAGGGAGACCTGTTAAATGTACATAATTAGGAGGGAGAGAGATAGGAATCTCTTTTCCTGTGGTGGGGATATTCAAGACAAGAGGATATCAGTTCACAAGACCAAGGAGGTCTTGGGGAATCTGACTTTTTTTTAAATGCAGCGTGATTGGAACTCAGGATGGATGGACTTCTTAAACAGATTATGAAGCCAGGAACTTTAAAGTGCATTAATGGGATTATTATAGATGGGTCTAATAGTCAGCATAAATGTGAGTGGTTGAAGGGCATGTTTCTATGTGGTATGACTCTATGACCTATTGAAGTATGAATATGTCAAGTAAGACTGCACTGGAGAGCATCCATTGCTAACTGACATACTGTGACATTAGGTGTAAATATTACAGAAGCTTGGAATGCACATTGATGCCTGGCTGTACCCCCATTATAAGATTAATACACATTCAAGATTACTATATGACTCAAGGAACCATATTAATTTGACACCAATCCTAATTAGACCAAAGCGTGAATAAAGATGTGAGTTTTAAGAAACACCTAAAATATGGAAATCAAAGTATAGGTCGTCATCAACTTATGACTGTGTTCTGTTCTTGAAATGGAAATTCACTGTACCCGTTTCATTGTTTGTCAAATACGACATGGCGGCCACCAAGGCCAGCTCTCGCGAGAGTTTGGCCACCCCTGCCACAGGTGCTATTTTCCATATTTTCCATCCCACAATCATAATTTTTATATTCACATATATATTTTTAAAATGTATTTCTAAAACATTCATACAGTATTTTTTTACAGTCGTATGTACAGATGGTCGTAAGTCGGGGACTACCTGTAGTCACGAATGTTTCAGGAAGCAAGTCCATAAAAGTAGGCCTTGGAACTGATGCTTTAAAAGTGAATAACTTTGTATGAGAGCCAGTGTAAGTCAACAAGCACAGAGGAAATGATGCTTTAAAAGTGAATAACTTTATATGAGAGCCAGTGTAGGTCAACAAGCACAGAGGTGAATCTTATTTGCTGAACATGAGAACACGAGCAGCAAAGCTTTGCATGTCCTCAAGTTTACATATGAAATGTTGCACAAGAACAGAAAATGATACTTTTCCAAAGTGAGAAACAAGAATTAACATTTCAACAAAGATCAATGATCTCTATTTTTATTCCTTGAGCACAGATGCTCCCTGACCTGCTTAATATCACCAGCATTTTCTGGTTTTATTTCTAATGTACATCATCTGTAATTCTTTGCTTTTCAATTGCATTGCATCAGGTCCAAGAATGCATTGAAAGAGTTTAAAGGCATTGATGGAGTATGTAATTGGATGTAATGTGATGGACTGTGTAATTGGATCCTGATTTCCACACCTCCAGACCACAATCAGTGAGTATTGGTAAGAACATCTCCTCTACAACAATAACACCATTTATAAATTTGCTGACGACACTACAGTCGTATATTTTATCAAGAAAGGTGATGAGTCAGCATACAGGAGGGAGATTGAAAACTTGGCTGAAGGATGCACCAACAACTTTGTACACAATGTTACTAAAACCAAGGAGATGATTGATGACTTCAGGAAGAGAAAACCAGAGTAATACGATCCAGTGATCATTGGAGGAGATGTTCTTACCAAATTTAAGTTCTTAGGACTCACTATCTTGAAGAATCTTTCCTGGAGATAACACACTAATGGCATTGTGAAGAAAGCACATCAGCACCTTTACTTCCTCACGAGTTTGTGGAGGTTTCGCATGGTATTGGAAACCCTGGTAAATTTCTACAGATGTGTGGTGGAAAGTGTGCTCACCAACTACATACAGTCTGGTATGGAGACACCAATACCCCAGAGCATAAAGTCATAGGAAAAACAGTCCCTACTATTGAGAACATCAACAGGGAACGCTGCTGTTGGAGAGCAGCAGCAATAATCAAGGATCCACACCACCCAGCACTCGCTCTGTTCTCGCTGCTGCTATCAGGAAAGAGGCAGAGGTGCCACAAGATTCACACCACCAGGTTCAGCAACACCTGCTACTCCTCCACTATCAGACTCCTCAACAACAAACTCAATCAGGAACTCATTTAAAGATTCTTACTTGTGCACTTTATTAATTTATTTTGTTCTCTCTGATTTGCAGTTTGTTTACATTCGTTATCTGTTTTTCAGTTCTTTATTTGTTTACATGTTGTGTGTTGTGTATAGATTTTTTTTAACCACTACCAGTAAGTAGTAATTCTACCTCACCCACAGGAAAAAGAATCTGAGGATTGTATGCAATGTCATGTATGTACTCTGACAATAAATATGTAATCTAAATCTGAAATTGGAAGCTTTGGAACAGTTGCACCAAGGCAGAGAGCTGTCAAGTGTAACAAATCTTTTGCTATTTCCCTTCCTGTGCTATCAAGTGAGTTCTGAAAAACATAATGGATCTACAAGAACTTATTTCAACTTATGACACAATCATGTTACATTCAACCTTTCTTATGTCAGTCCTACTGTGTCTGAAGCCAAGCTTAAATCTATCTCCAGTTTGATGTTGCAAAGGGCAATCTCATGAGTTTAATTTGAAAGGAAATAGTTGTTCAATCAAAAGTCAATTCTGCCTCCCACCAATTTTCATTTAACCATCATATTTTTCCTTATTACTATTCCCTCTCTCCAAATTCAATTGTTCAAAATTTTTAATCCATTCCCATTTTTGCAACCCCATTCTGTAAAAAAAATATAATTTTTGTACAAAAAGGAGAAAGCCGAAGATGAATAAGTCAGAAAAATAAGAGAGAGCAAGAACAAAATTGTAAAGGGAAAGGAATCTCCACCACATTAGAAGAAAGGAAAAATCAGAGCTTACGAACAAATTTCTTTTGCATAGTCTCCAACAAGGCTTGGTGGGCATCCTCAGCCTGGAGGGCTACTGAACATTCCCTGGCCAACATGGTTCGTACCAAATGCTCTCCACAACCTAAATTGGGAATATTTAAATAAAAGACAAATTAAGAGTGCAGATATGGAAAGGGATGCTTTAAAATATTAAAAGATTATAATATATGAACAATGTTAACAACCATTTGATGATATTCATGTCAGCCAATATTTTTTATTTGAAACAATGCTTATTTGAAGCAAAATTCAATCTTAAAATATCATTGCAGTGTTTGCCCTTTTAGCTTTCTGTCAGAACTCTATTCAAACCACAATGGAATTATCCATCAAAAGAAAATCAATCTGAGTAATAATTCTTGGATGAGAATCTCACCAAAAGACAAACATGATGCAAATAAACAATAAGGGTATGGGATCCATAACTTGAACAATCACCAACATTTCTAAGCTTAATGTTCATGGGGTATCACAGGAAAAACAGGATTTATTTTTTAAAAAGACTTTTCGATGCACACTTCTTTCATGTTTGAAAATTAGAAACAGGTGCATGCAAAAGAACACACATACATTTGCTGTGTTAAGATACACACGCTTTCAATTTCCAAACATGAAAGAACCTCATGTTAAGGCACAAAAAAATAAAATTCATTTCTGTCTGTCCACCATATGATAAAGACTTTGCAGCCTCTGACATATAAGGGTTTAAAATGCAGTCTTGGTTACCTTTCACAGCAATTTCATACCAAGTACTTTTAATGGGAACCACACTGTGAAACGAGTGCTCTGAATTCCAACAGAAAGATTTTTTAAAAATAGACATTGTAATTCTAAAATCATTTAAGAAAAAGAACATTTGAGTCAAAACACATTTTACCATTCATCAAGGTCATGCTGAAACTTCACCTCAAATCTGGAGACATAAAGAAGACAGCAGATGGTGGAACGTGAAGCTAAACACAATCTGTTGCAGGGACTCAGCAGGTTGAGCAGAATCAGTAGGAGAAAAAGAATGGTTGATGTTTGAAGATGAAACCCAGTCTCGGCATCCATCTTATCAAGTTATCTTTTAAAGACACATGATTCAAAGTGATCACTTTTCTTTCTTTCAACTTGAGAATTTCCCCATCCTACTCCTATGAGTCAATTCACAGAACTTAATTCCAAAGTAAGTGTATTCCTCTTTAGGTATGAAAATTAAAATAATCCAGGAAAGGTTTTACCAAAGCTCTGCACAACTACAGCAAGTCTTTATTACTCCAATCTCTTAATATTAAAGGTCAACATTCCATTTATCTTCCTAACTGCTTACAATACCTACATGTTAAATTTTGAATCATACAACTCAGAAATAGATCCTTCAGTTCATACAGATCATCAATTCCCCATCTGTACCATTTATCAGTATTTGGTCCATAGCCTTAGATGCCTTGATAATTAGTCTGAATCCAGATACATCTTAAATGTTGTGAGCATCCTTGCTTCTACTTCCACCACCAAATCAGGTACTGCATTCCATACGAAAAGCATTCTACTCTGATCCCTCTACATCTCTTCCCCTTTAGAACATTACAGTGCAGCCCCTTCAAAGTTTATACAGGTTGCACAGACCTTGACCCTATACAGGAAAAGCTCAACTCTTTATCCATTACATTGATGCCTGTACAGACAAGGCTTCTCAGCCCTTTTTCTATTATATTGCTGCTGCTTACTGCACCCATAACGCCCTTATCAACTTTATCCATCTTGCTGCCAACTTCTACCATGACCTCAAATTCACTTGATCCATCTTGGTTAACTCTCTACCCTCTCAGGAGACAAATATGTGTGTCTCCATTACAGAAGATAAACTGCCAACAGAAATTTTTTTATAAACCCACTACATTACCTTCATTACACCTCTTCCCACCTTGTTTTATGTAAAGATTCTTGTCCATTCTTTCAATTCCTCCACCTCTGCCACATCTGCTCCCATGACAAGGCCATCCATTCCAGAATGCCTCGGGGATTTATTTAATCTGACATCAAAGTCTTCTTATGCCTACCCTTCTAGTTCTCTTCAGTCCCTTCTTAAGTTCCTTCCTGGCTATCCTATAATTCTCAAGAGTCCTACCTGATTTTGATTCCTAAACCTTAAGTATGCTTCCCTCTTCCTCTTAACTAACTGTTTCACTTTTCTTGTCAACCATGCTTACTTTTCACTTCTATCCTTTCTCTTTTTCAATGGTACATTCAGAACTCCATGCAAGTGGTTCTGATGCAATCTCCAAATTTGCTCTGTGCATTTCCTGAGAAAATCTGTCCCCAATTAACATTCCAATGTTCCTGCGTAATACCATCAAAATTAGTTTCCCCAATTAAATACTTTCCTATATCATCTGTACCTATCCTTATCCATGGCTACGCTAAAGGTCAGGGAGTTGTGGTCGCTATCTCTGAAATGTTCGCCCACTGAGAGGTCTGTCGCTGACCAGCTTTGTTGCCAAGTACAAAATCCAGTCTTCCCTCTCCTCCAATTGGCCTATTCACATACTGTGTCAGGAATCCTTCTTGGACACACTTTACAATTTATCCCTATCTATTCCTTTTGAACTAAGCAGACACCAATCAAAATTCGGGAAGATGAAGTCATCCATGGTAATAATCCTGTTATTTCTATACCCAGTGGTTATTAATGGGGGGGCGGGGGGGAGAGCTCTGATTTCAACCTGAACACACATCTTCTAATTTTAACACTTTTGTATGGGGAAAAGATTCCTGTTGTCCACCCAATCTTTGACACTCAATTTTGTTTTTCTCTATTAGAACCCCCCTCTGCCTCCTCCAGTTCAAGAAAAACAAATCCAATCAACTGCTATCTCTCCTCATAGTTGAAATATTTATCCTTGCCAATATCCTGGTGAATTTCCTCTGCATTCTTTCTAACAGAATTACATCTATTCTATAAATGTGGTCATTAAACCTGCAGAGTGCTTCAGCTGTGGTGTAATCAATGTTTTATGAACCTGGGCCGTAACCTCTCAGCTCTTTCTTAATCTTTTGGCCAACGAAGGATGGTGTTCTCAACACATTCCTGGAAAAACTCAGCAGGTTACACGACATCTATAGGAAGTAAAAGGAAACCAATATTTTGGGCCTGGGCCCTTTGTCAACATATGAGCAAAAAGCAGGCAGTCAACTGACTAAACAGTAGTGGGATGCATTTTCTTGACTACCTTA
Source organism: Narcine bancroftii (assembly GCF_036971445.1). Lineage (NCBI taxonomy): Eukaryota > Metazoa > Chordata > Chondrichthyes > Torpediniformes > Narcinidae > Narcine > Narcine bancroftii. The sequence goes on along the minus strand of NC_091472.1, from coordinate 85,151,916 downwards.
TTTCAGAGCTCTGAAGGGATCCTTGGACGTACACCAAAGAATCTTTATTCCTCATTAATGCATAGGGCTCTACCATTCTTACCTATGTTCTACCCTTATTAGTTCTAGCAAAGTACATCACTCAAATTTATGAGCATTAAATTTCATCTGCCATTACTTGTTCTCTTTTACCACCTGATCAACATCTCTCAGTAACCTAAATTATCCTTTTCACTAACAAGAACATCACCAATTTTCTTGTTTGTTTCATGGACCCACTGAAAAATGATAATTAGTTTCTCATAGTTTATTTAGCCACGGCTAATAACACTGTCTACGAGTTTGCTAATAATATCACCTTAGTGGGTTGTATGAAAGGGGTTGATAAGTCAGGAGGGGGGATGAAAACTTGGCTCAATGTTATATTAACAACAACCTCACACTCAATGTCACCAAGACCAAAGAGATGATTGTAAACTTTAGGAAAGGAAAACTAGAAGTATATGATCCAGTAATCATTGGGGGATCAGGAATGGAGAGAGTCAGCAACTTTAAATTCCTGGAGGTGGGGGGGGTCACTATCTTTCAGCTGTGTAGCCAGGTTCAGCTGCTGTAATACAATCTAAATTCGCTGATGAGAACACAGTTGTTGGCAAAATAATGGGCCAGTGAATAGTCAAACTACAGGTTGAAGATCAAAAATCTGGTTATATGGTGTCGCTGGTGTGGAGCCGGGAAGAATGGAAACACACTGCTCCTCCACAGGGTCCACCTGCCTGGTCCTAATGCTGATGGCTTTGTACAGGCACTCAGAGACAAGTGAGGAATACAAACACACTTTTACAATCAATGGCCAGTAGGCACAACAGTCCTCAGGTGAATCTGAGGTAAGGCGGGAAAACCAGGATTTAAATTGGGGTAAATGAGGGTGGAGCCAGCCATCAGAACAATCCATAGACAGTGAATTTCAATTCACTGCACATCGTAACTGTTTCTATTACAAGAAACATAATCGAAACTCAAGAGGGACCCTTTAGTGCAAAGATTCTAACACAGGTAAATGGAGATGATCTTGAATCCCCTCACCTGCACCATCTGGTTATTTATAAGCAGTATGGTAGCTTTAATAAGACTAATGACCGCTGTCCAGTTGCACTGACCTTTACTATTATGAAGTACTTGAATAGTGGCTGACACCAGTGAGCAGGGATTATATATAATTGGTGAATGAATCATACTTTCACCGAATAGCTGTTTGCTTGATATGATGCATCTGGAGACTTTATAATTAATAATCATGAGCTGTAATGCACAACCTATTATTTACTGCCTTCTTACTTAATAGCAAAGCCTTTCTAATCCTGCAGAATTTCTTAGAATTTATCAGATTTCGAACCAGAGAATCTCATGTTCCTGTGGTCTCTGATATGCTGGGTGGTAGTGATGTGTTCAGCCCTTTTGCAGTTATGATCTCATAATTAAAGATCCCATTCCCATACAAAAGAAAATTATTTTCAAGTTAATGAAGAATCAAAAGCCTGAATTTGTTAAGTATATAAGGGATCAAATTGTCTTTTATTTACAAATGAATGAAGTTTCAGTGCAGAGTAAATTTGTCTTATGGGATGCTTTGAAAGCATATTTAAGAGGTCAGATTATTAGTTATACAGTAAAAGTTAAAAAAACAATATTTGATAGAGAGTCAAAATTTGGGAAAAGAAATTGAAATGTTAGAGAGAGAATTTCAGAAGAATGCTACTGAAGATAATAAGATTCAATTGTCTAAATTAAAACTTTGTAACAATACTTTGCAATCTTACAAGTATGAAAAAATGATTCAAAGATCGAAGCAACATTATAATTAGTTAGGTGAAAGAGCGCATAAAGTTTTAGCTTGGCAATTGAAAACTGAGCATCAAGAACGATTAATGTAATTAGGAAAAACTCAGAGATTACATAAACCACAGAAAATAAATGAGGAATTTTAAAAAATTTTCCACATCAGAAGGTATGCAAAATATTGATCAAATTGATTTGTTTTTATCTAATTTAGATTTACCATCGTTGATTGTGATGGATATTAAGGATTTAGATAGTTCCTTTACAGAATTAGAACTTAAGGAAGTATTACAATCGATGCCGGGAGGGAAGTCTCCTGGAGAGGATGGGTTTACAATGGAGTTTTATAAAAAATTTAATGATTTGTTATTTCCGTTATATATAGCAGTTTTGAAACAAGCAACTGAAACTGGTTTATTCCCAGAATCTTTTTCAAGGGCATTGATAACTGTTATTCCAAAGAAGGATAGAGATCCTTTAAAAGTAGCTTCTTATCGACCAATATTGTTATTAAATGTGGATTATAAAATTGTGGCTAAAGTATTGGCAAATAGATTAGCTAATTTTTTGCCAAAATTAGTACATGTTGATTAGGCTGGCTTTATAAAAGGTAGATATTCTGTGGATAATATTACTAAATTGATTTCAACAATTAATGCTGCAAGACAACAGGTTAATCAACCAATGATTAAGATTATAAGGGAGCATTAGATACGGAAAAAGCTTTCGATAGGGTTGAATGGAATTTTTTGTATCGTTTTTTACTAGTTGGGTTAAAGCTTTATTTATTAGCCCTTCTGCAAGAGTAATGACAAATGGACAGATTTCACTGACATTTAATTTGTCCTGATCAACTAGACAGGGTTGTCCTCTTTCACCAGCTTTGTTTGCTTTGGTAATAGAACCTCTGGCTCAAGCTATAAGACAAGATTCTAGTATGAAAGGAATTGCAATAGGTGAACAAGAGTATAAAATTAATTTGTTTACAGATGATGTGTTGATATATTTGACATATCCTAAAGATTCTTTAAAATCATTGTAGAATTTGTTAAATCAAAATGGTATACTTTCAGGTTATAAAGTTAATTGGGAAAAAAGTGAAATATTATCTATATCAGATGAAGATTATACAGATTGTAGACAAATTACTAAATTTAGATGGTCCAATAAAATTAAATATTTAGGAGTTATAACTATTAGGGAATATGAGGATTTGAATAAGATTAAATTTGATTTACACAGATGGAATGATTTACCACTGACTTTAATTGGGAGAGTTAATTGTATAAAAATGAATATATATCCTCGTATACAATATCTTTTTCAGTCTATTCCAAGTGCGATACCAAAGAAATTTTTTAAGGAATTCGATTATTTTTGTGGAATGGTAAACTGTCAAGAGTTGCTATGCAAAAATTAACATGGCTGTATGAATAGGGTGGACTTCAATTACCACATTTTCAAAATTATTATGAGGAGGCACAATTTAAATTTTATTAATAGGTTATTTGATACTGAACAACCACCTATGTGGGCAAAAGTTGAATTGGATCAAATTTCTGAAAATGAAACAAGTCATTTTTTAAATAAATGGTATCCTTCATTGTTACAAAAATATAAATGATCTATATTATGATATATAATGGATATTTGGTATAAGTGGGACCAACATAAAGAGTCTAAAGGTAAAATTTCAGTAAAATCACTGCTGTATTAGAATAAATTAATTCTTTTTTCTTTAAATAATCCTTATTTGAAAAATTGGGAAATGAAAGGATTAAGTATTATACAAGACTGTTTTGAGGCAAGTAGATTCTCTACATTTAATAGATTACAAGAGAAGTTTGGTATTTCATCAAATTCTTTTTTGTCCTTTTATCAAGTTCGAGATTTTTTACATTTTGGTAGGGACTTAGTTTTACCAGGTCAAACAAAATTTGAGATTTTTATTGTAGATAAAGGAACGAAAAGGTTTATTTCAGATATGTATAGGTTGTGCATGAAAAAATGGATAAAGTTGACGTGTATAAAACAAAAGAGAAATGGGAAAAAGATTTAGATATTGAATTGTCTTGGGAAGAATGGTCAAATATGTGTATTGATAGTATTACAAAATTACTTAATGTGAGATATAATATGGTCAACTATAATTTTATTCATAAATTGTATTTAACTCCTGAAAAGTTGAAGAAATATGGATTTAGTTCGTCAGATTTGTGTTTTAGATGTGGGGAACAGATAGGTACATTTTGTTTGGACATGTAGGACAGTTAAGCCTTTTTGGGAAAAAAGTCATAAAATTTTTGAGAGATTTATTCAAAATTGATTTGTGATTGGATCCATTGATGTGTTTATTAGATTATATGAATGTATTAATTGCGGGGTTGTTATCGGACAAACCACAACTGGCTTTTATGCAATTAGGGTTAGCAGTAGCAAGAAAATGTATAGCTATTACATGGAAAAATGAGGTAGAGTTGAATATACAAAGATAACATAGTGAATTACAATAGTGTTTATATTTGGAAAAAATAACTTATAATTTGCAAAATAATTATTCTTTTTTTGTTAAAATGTGGAGTTTGTATTTGGAACATATGGCTATTGATCTTAAGTAAACAATATGTACAGAATTGGCACGTCGAACAGAATTTTAAATACCCAATTTTTTTAAGGTTCTGATCATATTGTTAAGGTTTTTTTAGGGGAGGCTTGGGATGAGATAGGTTAGTAGAGGGGGGAAGGGGGGTAATGTTTTTTTTTGTTGTAGGTTGTTTTTTTAATGTTTTGTAAAATCTTTAAATAATTTTTTTAAAGTTAATGAGTAATCTAGCTCTGCTGACTCAATCAAATGTTCAAACTTTTATTCTTACTTCTTGTCAATACTCTGAAAATGAACAAAATTAATCTCAATCTTAAGCAAAAGATGCTGGTTCATAAAATTGATCCCAATTACAATCTATGAAACAATAGACAGCTGGTTACACCTTAAAAATGGTTGTATAGTGGAACTATAACAAAAGGCACTTGTTGCCTGTTATGAAGAGCAATTCAAAGTGATCTGTTGTCCATCCATGAACATTTCTTGTCTTTTCTGCCCATGTCCCAAATCCTGAATCATACAATGAACCAGAGACACCTGTTCCTTTCTGGAGTCTCAACATGGGTTCTTGCTTCTCAGGGTCCAGGAGTACCAAACCTTTTAGCAGAGCCTGGATTGCAACAAGCAATGTTGGCCATCAGCACAAAGGCAAGGAGATTTTTTGGTCTCAGCAATGTGGCAAATAGACGAAGGACAAGCAGGTTAGTGGACAGTCAAAGGATTGACATCTCAACACAACTTTTCACATTGGCAACCCACTAAACTGGCGTGTGAACGATTTGTGTTGAAATACCTGCCGTTCACACTAAACCATGAAATCCCAGGTCCATGCGCTTTTAACATTAAATACCCAGTATTGTCGAGCTAAGGGGGTGGGGGGCAACCTCTAGTGGTAACATCCTAAGTGACGTATTACATATGCGCAGGGCAGTGAAATCATAGGACAGGTACAAAATAGCGTGAGAAAAGAAACATTTAATAAGACATATGCACACACAATTTAATAAAAATACACACAATTTATAAAAGAGCATGGGAAAATCTACTGCAGTGGGCTTCAGATTGTTCAAACTGAGGACAAACCAACAGACCAGCTTCCTCACAATCTGGCAGACCTAGTGTCACATCTTTGTGCTTTGTGATTGCCCTCACAACCTGCCATATAACAGGCCATCCTTCACGGAGTCTGTTGTATCCTTGGCCCTTATCAAGAGGAGCTTTCACACCTCCCGGTCTCCCCAATTGGCCACCATTATCACAACATTAATACTAAAAATACACTAATACCTGCACGAAAAACCTTTGAAATATAACTACACTAATACTAAAACTACACTAAGTCTACGTGACTTATACAACTTCAACATGATATCCCAACTCCTGTATTCAATATTCTGATTTATGAGGTCAATATACCAAATGCTTTCTTCACCACCCTGTCAACATGTAACTCAACTTTCAGGGAAGGATTTACCAGAATTCCTAAATCCCTTTGTTCTACTCCACTCCTCAACTGTCTACCATTTAACGAATTTGGTTTTTACTGATTAGTCCTGTAAACATCTCACATTTATCAGTATTAAGCTCCATCAGCCATCTTTCAGCCCACTCTTCTCACTGTCCTATATCTCACTACAAGCTTAGATAACCTTCTTCACTGTCCACAACACCACCAATATTCATATTATCTGCACACTTACTAATTCAATTTACCACCCTATCATCTAGATCATTAATATATATGACAAACAACAATGGACCTGGTACCAATCCCTGAGGTACTCCACTGGTCATCGACCTCCAATTTGACAATTTTCCACCACTTCTCTCTAGCATCTCCCATCCAATCATTGTTGAATCCATTTCACTACTTCAACATTAACAGTTAATGTTTGAACCTTCCTAACTAACCTTTTATGTGGAACCTTGTCAAAGGCCTTACTAAAGTTCATGTAAACAACATCCACAACCCCTTGTCAACCTTCATAGTAACCTCCTCGAAAAATTCTATATAATTTGTTAAACATGATCTATCATGCACAAAACCGTGTTGATTACTCCTAATCAATCCCTGTCTTTCCAAATAATTGTAAAAACCATCTCTAAGAACACTCTGCATTAATTTACCCACCACCAACATCAAACTCATGTTTACTTTTAGAGCTTTGTTTAAAATCCTCCGGCACCTCTGTCAGAGTCAGAATTGTTTGTACACTAACCTCCATCAGAATCCTCGGGAATATCTTGTCAGGACCTTACCTGGAGATTTATCCACCTTTATTCTCTAAAATAGCCAATACAACTTCCTCATTATCTGTATATTAATCATGTCCTCACTACCAGATTTCCTTACTTCACCTCGCAATATTCTTTTCCTTAGTGAATACTGAAGAAAAAAAATCATTTAAAATTTTCCCTATCTCTTCTGACTTCTCACATAGCCTACCCCTCTGATCCTCAAGAGGCCCAATTTTATCACTCACTATTCTTTTACTTTTAATGTACCTACAGAAACCCTTTGGATTTTTTTTTACTTTGCCTGCCAAAGCAGTCTCATATCTCCTTTTACCTTTCTAATTTCTTTCATAAGATTTTTTTTTTTTACACTCCTTATATTCGTCAAGCACCTTATCTATTCCCTGCTGACTATACCTGTTGTACTTATCCCTCTTCCTCTGGACCAAATTACCAATATCCTTTGAAAACCAAGGCTCCTTATATTTTCTAACCTTGCCTTTAATCCTCACAGGGACATACCGATTCTATACTCTCAAAATTTCCCCTTTGAATATCCTCCATTTTTCTGTTACATCCTTCCATGAAAATAAATTATTCCAATCTACACCCTCTAATCCTTTTGCATCTCCTCAAAATTTGCTTTATTCCAATCAAGAATCTCAACCTTAGGCCCAGCCCTATCCTTCTCCATTATTAACCTAAAACTAACAGTATTATGATCACTAGACCCAAAGTGTTCCAAACACAAACCTGTCACCTGACCTATCTCGTTCCCTAACAGATCCAATAATGCCCCCTCTCTAGTCGGTTCTTCTGTGTATTGTTGTAGAAAACTTTCTTGAACACATTTGACAAACTCCAACCCATCCAATCCAGTCCTTTTACAGTATGGATGTTCCAGTCAATGTGTAAAATTAAAATCTCCTATAATCACCACCTTACGTTTATTACACATATTTGCAATTTATCCTGTCATAACACTGCTGTAATGTTTTCTCTAACAAGGAATGCAAATCCGCCACCTTTTATCTCCCCTGTTCTATCATGCCTAAAACAAGGGAATACTGGAGTGTTTAGCTGCCAATTATGTCCCTCCTGCAACCAGATTTCACTGATGGCTACAATATCATATTTCCATGTGTCAATCCATGCTCTAAGCTCATCCAGCCTTACAACGTTCCTTGAATTGAAATATATACACTTGAGAGAATGTCCCCAGATACACTCCTTTGATTACCATCTATTGTACCCCCCTCCCCCCTATTAACTTTAACATTCTGGTACATCTCTCCTTTCAAATCTAGGTGTTCTTCTATCCTAATCTCCATATGCTCATTCTGATTCCCACCCCCCTGCCAAACAAGTTTAAATCCTCCCCAACAACTCTAGCAAACTTGCCCGCCAGGATTTTGGTTCCCCTCCAGTTTAAGTGCAGCCCGTCCCTTTGTACAGGTCAGGCCTTCCCCAGAAGAGATCCCAATGATCGACAAATATGAACCGCTGTCACCTGCACCAACTCTTCAGCCACGCATTCATTCACCACATCTTCCTATTCCTACCCTTTCTAGTATGTGGCACAGGCAGCAATCCCGAGATTACCACCCTTGAAGTCCTACTTTTTAATTTCTTTCCTAACTCCACATATTCTTTCTTTACGACCTCATCTCCACTTCTATCTGTTATTGGTCCCCACTTGGACTACCTGGCTGCTTGCCCTCCCCCTCCAGGATGCTGTCCACTCGATCAGAGACATCCCTGACCCTGGCAGACAACATACCAACTGGGAGCCCTGATCTCATTTGGCAAACCTCCTATCTGCTTCCCTAACCAGTGAGTCCTCAATTACAAGAGCTCCCCTCTTTCCCCCTCTTCCCTTCTGAGCCAAGGTGCCAGCCCCCATGTCAGAGACCTGACCACTGTGACTTGTCCCTGGAAGGTCTCCCCTTCCCCCCCCCCCCCCCCCCACAATATCTAAAACAGTATACTTATTATTGAGGGGAATGGCTGCAGGGGTACTCTGCACTGTCTGGGATGACTGTCTCCATGTAACTCCTATCTATAACTGCCTCTGCCTTCCTTATATCTGAACCTCATCCAGCTGCAACTTACATTAAATGCTCCAGGATAAGAATTGGTATTCAAGTTAACACACCCAGCACTTAAGGTAACCTTTTCTCACAAAGGATGGTGAACAAGGGCAGTATCCCCAGAGTTTTAGTGTATACAAAAATACAGCAAATTTGAAATGTGGCTCAGCTTAAACAGAACAACATTCACATTAGCTAAAACCCTCACCCTTTCTTCCATGACCTCTCAACTTAAGTTTTTCATCAACTACGAGATGTATTTTTCCAATAATCCACTTACATTCCATCATGTGTTAAATATCATTCAATGATCATCCCTAACCTTGCATACTTCCCCTCGCAGTTTGTTGAAGCATTGCTCTTGTTTGTAAATTAATTTGCATCTTCCAAAGGTATACTTTCCAAACACCTCACTCCAGCTCAAAATCTACCATTCCTCTTTCCAGTTCTAATTTATTGTGCAAACCTTTTTCCCAACCTAGACATCATTTACAAAGCATATTAACTACCATATATGCTGGAACATTTCCTAAACAGAATCATTAGTTTCAAACCACCATCTTTCAAATTTTATCTTGGCTAGCTCTTCAAACAGCTCCAACTAACTACCACCACACAGATTCAACTTCTAAATTTTGAAATACCCACCTGATAGTAAAGGCAATATGGAAGAATAAGGCTTTTGATTTAAAAAGTAGGCAGAAAGAGGTTAAAACAAACACAAATTGTTCTATCAATTATATTATTGAAGCAGCTCTTAAAAATAGTAAGGAAAATATTTCCATATGTAGTTAATACCTGATGTACTCACAGCTGTAGAATATACATTATGGCCACCTGTATTTTCTGCCCAGCAACCACATCCATATACAGCTGCCTAAAAACAAAATGCAGGCCAGAGTTGGAAAATTGCCTTTTTAAACTCCAATAAAAAGAGAATGGCATTGAAAGTACCACATTTTCTTCTTAAATATATTACTGAATATTAACACTTCTGTGGTGATGTAAAATTCACATTCAGACCTTTTTTAATTGCAGTGATCTCATTGTATTTCAAATACACATCACCTTAGCAACAAATCTCAATACATTAATTTTGATATTAAACAATTATTACTACTCCTTATTGGTGTTTGCTATGCAACACACATGTAAGCATTTTTACTTTTTCTCTATCCTCATACACACCCTGATAATTTAAAGATATAAAACACATTCTGTCTTCATTACTTCCCACTCCACCTCTTCATTCTTCACACTTCTCTTCACTACAGGCAGCAGTGGAGATTCAGGCAGTACAAATGCCTACATCTTCAGAAACATGGGTTTGATCTCTGATACCATCTATGTGGAGTTTGCATGTTCCCCTGTGACCGCATGGTTTCCCTGGGTCCTCCTATTTCCTCCCACATTTCTAAATGAGCTAATGATAGGTAAAGTGGCTACAATAAATTACCACTCATGTAAATAGTGGATAAGATAATTATGTCTGTGTTAATAATTGAGTGAATCGGTTATAGGAAACTATATAGTGGAATGGTATTGGTGGGATTCCTTTAAGACCCAGCAAACTCAATGGGCCAAATTATTTCCTTAAATGCTGATGTTAAATATTAAATATATAAAATCCATTCATTTACAAAGATCTTCTCCCAAGCCCCATTCCCAGTCTCCGAATTGGTTTCTTCACTTTTTTACCTTCTGGCACAACTGCTCATTCAACTATGCAAGTAGAACATGAGATGTCAGTATTTATTTTATTTTATTTCATTATTACATGCACGATGTAATTATTTGATTTTCTTTCAATGTAACAAAAAGCAATTTATACAAAAAAAAACAAATCTCTCTCTCTCGAGACTTTAACTATATTACTTTACATGCCATGTCTGTTACTTCATGCTTTGGGGACAACTCGAAGAAATGCACCATTACCCCATACACTCCCACTACTTTCTCCCCTGTATTCCTAAGTGAAATAAATACAAATATTAGATGTTTATTAAGAGAAGAAAATCAACACATTATTCTATCTGCAAACCTGCCACTAAGATGTTAAAAATATTACAATACTTTCAACAATATTTTCAAAGCAAGAATATTTTAATCCTTAGAGTGCTTTTTGCTAACTTCTGATTGGATCTCTGATGAAAGCTATGTGGAGGTGACTGCTCACGTGGCAAAATAAAAACCTCTAAATGGAAAGTATTTTTTTCAATTATGGACCTGCCTCCTCATTAATTTTAAGTTATATCCAAATTATATCAAGCATTCTTTGCAATAATCAGGCAAACTATGTTCACCATTTTTGCATGGATAAAGCAGTGATCTGTAGTTCAATCATTTGCTCACTGTGGTCTTCAATTATCTGGCAACAACTGAAATCATGCCTTTATCAGATGCTACCAGTTGAAGTAAATAAAAAGCACTAATATTATTATGGAGAAAAATGTTACATCAAAACAAAAGCTTCAGGGCAATATTCCAAATCCAAAACAACTCACTTAAAGGAAACACCAAGGATCAATTCATATCACTAATATATTTATTCAAAAATATCCAACAGCAAGTCTGTCACTATACTGAGTTAGAAATACATATCACAGCATCAATTTTCTGAGGTCGCTGGCTCAGTATCTTAAACTTCTTTCTATCTGTACTGAGGAAATGCCTTCAATACATGAACTATGGCTCATGAGAGACATCCCATGAGAGAATAACAAAAATAGTTGCCCAATTCAAGATTAATTCTCCTTTGGTTCAAAACCATTTGTTCTTACACTGAAAATTAATACTAACACATTGTAATGTTGTTGCGAATTTACTTCTCAATTGAGACCAAAGGAAAGTATATTTTTAGCATGTTAATTCAAATATTACACAAATTAAACAAATTACTTGGCCGACTCTCCCAGGATGCTTCATTGCTAAGCCTCCACTTGAAACAGCAGCAGCAACATTTCCTTCATGGTCCACCACTACTGCCCCAACAGTATCAAGTGAAGCTGTGACGTTACTCTAGAAATGAAATAAAACATCACCAGATTAAGTACTTAATCAGAATCTCTCTGAACCAAAATAATGTTGTTAATCCAGAGGGAAAATCTGACTTTATAAAATGATTTTCCACAAGTTGACAGATGTTTCAAAGCATTTTACAGCCAACACTTGAGAAGTGCTCATGAAAAAAGTGGACAAACACAGACACTAATTTGGACAAACCAGAACTAAAACAACCAGATAATCTGTTTTAGTTGGATTGAGTGAAATCCAAGAGGCCAGATTACTTTTTCTTGATTGAAAAAAACTACAGGACTTTCAATTCCATATAGGAGAGGGGATTTAATAAGATGATGTCTCCTGTCTGTACAACAGTCATTGAATAAACCAGTGAATGCCAACTGAAAGCCTTTGGAATAGGACTTGCACCGCCTGCTGAAGGCATGTTCAACCATAAACATGGAGCGCACTCAACTTAATTCGATTGTAGTACTTTTACAAATTCACAAGGATTTTTTTGATATTTGGGTGAAGGCTTTTATTGTTGGGAAATGGACATTAATCTTTGGAATTTTATCATAAGACCTTTCTTAATTCAGTGCCAACCGCTCAGTCCAAGATTCCGCCCTGCTCCAGCTCCCTCAACAGCCCCTAAGGCTAGAGCTGGATGAGGTCCTCACCCAGGATGAGACATATAAGGCAATCGAACAACTGAAAAGTGGCAAAGCAGCAGGTATGGATGGAATCCCCCCAGAGGTCTGGAAGGTTGGCGGCAAAACTCTGCATGCCAAACTGCATGAGTTTTTCATGCTCTGCTGGGACCAAGCAAAGCTGCCTCAGGACCTTCGTGATGCCATCATCATCACCCTGTACAAAAACGAAGGCAAGAAATCAGACTGCTCAAACTACAGGGGAATCACGCTGCTCTCCATTGCAGGCAAAATCTTCGCTAGGATTCTCCTTAATAGACTAATACCTAGTGTCGCCGAAAATGTCCTCCCAGAATCACAGTGTGGCTTTCGCGCAAACAGAGGAACTACTGACATGGTCTTTGCCCTCAGACAGCTCCAAGAAAAGTGCAGAGAACAAAACAAAGGACTCTACATCATCTTTGTTGACCTCACCAAAGCCTTCGACACCATGAGCAGGAAAGGGCTTTGGCAAATACTTGAGCACCTCGGATGCCCCCCCAAGTTCCTCAACATGGTTATCCAACTGCACAAAAACCAAAAACGTCAGGCCAGATACAGCAATGAGCTCTCCGAACCATTCTCCATCGACAACGGCGTGAAGCAAGGCTGTGTCTTTGCACCAACCCTCTTTACTATCTTCTTCAGCATAATGCTGAAACAAGCCATGAAGGACCTCAACAATGAAGATGCTGTTTACATCCGGTACTGCACGGATGGCAGTCTCTTCAATCTGAGGCGTTTGCAAGCTCACATCAAGACATAAGAGCAACTTGTCTGTGAACTACTCTTTGCAGACGATGCCGCTTTAGTTGCCCATTCAGAGCCAGCTCTCCAGCACAAGACGTCCTGTTTTGTGGAAACTGCCAAAATGTTTGGCCTGGAAGTCAGCCTGAAGAAAACTGAGGTCCTCCATCAGCCAGCTCCCCACCATGACTACCAGCCCCCCCACATCTCCTTCAGGCACACAGAACTCAAAACGGTCAACCAGTTTACCTACCTCGGCTGCACCATTTCATCTGATGCAAGGATCAACAACGAGATAGACAACAGACTTGCCAAGGCAAATAGCGCCTTTGGAAGACTACACAAAAGAGTCTGGAAAAACAACCACCTGAAGAAACACACAAAGATAAGCATGTACAGAGCCGTTGTCATACCCACGCTCCTGTTCGGCTCCAAATCATGGGTCCTCTACTGGCATCACCTACGGCTCCTAGAACGCTTCCATCCGTGCTGTCTCCACTCCATCCTCAACATTCATTGGAGTGACTTCATCACCAACATCGAAGTACTCTAGCTGGCAGAGTCCGCAAGCATCGAATCCACGCTGCTGAAGACCCAACTACGCTGGGTGGGTCACGTCTCCAGAATGGAGGACCATCGTCTTCCCAAGATTGTGTTATATGGCGAGCTCTCTACTGGCCACCTAGACAGAGGTGCACCAAAGAAGAGATACAAGGACTGCTTAAAGAAATCTCTTGGTGCCTGCCACATTGACCACCGCCAGTGGGCTGATATCGCCTCCAACCGTGCATCTTGGCGCCTCACAGTTCGGCGGGCAGTAATCTCCTTTGAAGAAGACCGCAGAGCCCACCTCACTGACAAAAGACAAAGAAGGAAAAACCCAACACTCAACCCCAACCAACCAATTTTCCCTTGCAACCTGCCTGTCCCACATCGGACTTGTCAGTCACCAACGAGCCTTCAGCAGACGAGGACATACCCCTCCATAAATCTTCGTCAGGGAAACCAAGCCAAAGAAGAAAGAAGAAAGACCAAAGTAGTACCATATCACGGCAGTGCCAATATTGGCTTTAATGGCAACTGTCAAATCCAGAACATGCTGAATACAGACCAAGAACAAAAATAGGTTGAAGAAAACCCTGCAAATATTTAACCGAAGAGCAAAATGAAGTCCTGGTTACATCCATTCAAATTACAACATTCAGTTCTATACTAGAGGCTGCTTATGTATATTCCTCATGGAATGTAAATGATAAGGCAAAATAGTTGAGTTGTTTATGATAATTAAAGGAGTTGAATTAAGATTGATAGAGGGAATTATTTTCTTTTGGGAGTCTAAATTAGAAGGGCATGACCTTCAAAATAGAATTGTTATTCAGACATGGCAGCAGGAAACACTTCTGCACACAAAGGATAGTGCAAGTCTGAAGTTCTTCCTCATCTTCCAGGTAAAAAAAAACAGACTGAAATGGGTTCAGCTGAAAATTTAAAAGAACTGAGATTTATCAATTTCTGTTAAGCATGGATATCAGGGTCAGGAAGTCAAAATAGGGAGGTGGAGTGAACATTCATCAATCGAATGCATAGCAGAACCACACAAAGGACTGAACGTTCATATTCCTATGTTCAATGGTCTCTCATTCAAAATCTAATAGTGATGTTCTAAATGCTAGGACTTCTTTCAAGGATCTCTTGCTCCTATTATATTAACAAACCTTGACAAGTTCACTTCTATTCTTTGATTGCAAAAATTAAATTAATTCTACCCAACTTTTTTCAGGCTAACTGGTACCCTTTATTTACATTAAAATGGAAGATTATAATATTTTAGTTAGTATTTTGTCATGGATTTTTGGTTCAGATCAGCAATGTAGTTGAGACAACAACAAAAAATAGAGCATTTAGTATAAAAATCAACTGGAGCCTCCAAATGTAGATTCCAGATTGGAGTGGGTGCCAATATAGTGGATATTCAGCCCATTAGGTCGATCACTGTGACAAACACCAATGTTCAGACAGTCCCAAGGAGCCACTGAACCCAACCAATTATTTTTCCATTTAACACAGATGGTAAGAGGAAGAGTTCATTTCACTTATAATATTCTACAAGGTCATTTTCTTTTGGAGAGTGGAATTAAACTGGAGAATTGGGAGGAAACCCATGCATAGGGAGAACAAACCAACTTCTTTCAGACAGCACCGGATTCGAAACTGGGTTGCTGTTACTGTAATAGCGTTACACTAATCACTTTGTCCTACTTTCTAGGATATTATAAGAAACACAAGAGGAGATTACTGGAGCCTTGGCAGAGAGCTTTGTACAGTGCCCTCCATAATGTTTGGGACAAAGACCCTTTTTTCCCATTTATTTGCCCCTGTACTCCAGAGTTTTAAGTGTCTAATCAAACATTTCACATGTAATTAAAGTGCACATTTCAGATTTTATTCAAGGAGATTTGACCATGTAGAAATTTCAGCACTTTTTATACCTAGTCCCCTCATTTCAGGGCACCATAATGTTTGGGTCATTTGGCTTCATGGATTCTTATGAGCACTCAGCACTCAATTGCTTCATTGGTGCAGGTATAAGGGAACTTGGCTTGTTTCTAAGTTTTTGATCACCGTTTGGAGTCGATAGTTGCCATTTTTCAACACAACAACCAGGGTTGTACCAATGAAAGTCAAAGAAGCCATTATGAGGCTGAAAAACAAGAGTAAAACAGGAAAAGACATCGTGTAAACCTTAGGATTACCAAAACTAACAGTTTTGGAACATCATTAAGAAGAAAGAGCATACTGGTGAGCTCAGTAATCGCAAGGAAGATCTCCATTGCTGATGACAGAATTCTCATCATAATGAAGAAAAATGCCCAAACGCATGTCCGACAGATCAGAAACACTCTTTAGTAGGCAGATATGGATATGTCAATGACCTCATGAAAAGAAATTCAATGGTTACAATGCAAGATGCAAATCACTAGTTAGCCACAGAAAGGATGGTCAGGTAACAGTTTGCCAAGTATTTAAAAGAGCCTGTAGAATTCTGGAAAAATGTCTTGTGGACATATGAAATCAACATTAACCTCCACCAAGTGTAAGAGAAAAGTGTGGAGGTGCAAAGGAATTGCCCAAGATCCAAAGCATACCACTTTTGGCATGGTTTGCATTTTGCAATGTAGATTCTGTTATTCTGTTCATGAAATCTTCTGCAGATAGTAGCCATTGACATATCCACACTTGCTCCTGAAGAGGATTTTTGATCTGTCAGTCATACGTTTGGGCATTTTTCTTCATTATGATGAGAATTCTTCCACCTTCAGCACTGGGGGGAGGGGGGGATCGTCTTCCTGGTAATGCTAGTCCCTTTGTGATTACTAAATTCACCAGTTCACTCTTTCTTCTTAATGATATTCCAAACTGTTCATTTTGGTAATTCTAAGTTTAGGTGATGTTTCTTACTGATTTATTCTTATTTTTCAATCTCATAATGATTTATTTGACTTTCATTGGCACAACTCTGATTGTCATGTTGAAAAATGGCAACTACAGACTCCAAAGACAATCAAAAGCTTTGAAGCAAGCATATCTCTCTTATATCTGTACCAGCGTACTCACAAACATTCGTGAAACCAAATGTCCCAAACATTATGGTGCCCTGAAATGAGGGGACTAGGTATAAAAAGCGTTGTAATTTCTACATAGTCAAACCAAAATGTATTCAAATAACCTTAAATAAAATCTGGAATGTGCAGTTTAATAACATCTGAATTGTTTGATTACACATTTAAAACTGTGGAGCACAGAGGCAAATAAAGGAAAAAGGTGTCTTTGTCCCAAACTTTATGGAGGCACTGTATCTTTGTTAGCTAAGGAAGGCAGCAGGATAGGTAATGTTGTGCCTTTATTTTTAAAAGGGCAGCAGGACAAGCAACGAGAAGCCAGTGAGTGTTAGATCAATGGTGGTAAAGTCATTGGAAGATATTCTGAGGGTTAGGAGTTTTGCACTAGGAAATGTAAGGAATGATCAGAAGTAGGTTAGCATGGCTTTGTGGATGGGAAATCATGTCTCATGATTTGACTGAGGTTTTTGAAGATGCAATCAAAAGAATGACAAGGGCTCAGTGGTAAATGTTGAGTTAAGTACAGAAGTCTGCACACAGTGTGATTGCAGTAAAAACACACCGAAATGCTGGAAGAACTCAGCCTGTCTTTCAACGTTCATAGGAGACAAAGATATAGTGCTGACATTTCGGGCCTGAGGCCTTCAAGGAATAAGCAGAATAAGCAAATAACAGGAAATCTCAAAATACAGACAGTGCTAGCTGGGGAAGGAGACCAGACCTACAATAGGAGTTATTTGGATCTGATAAGGGGAGAGGTGAGAATTGATTATGCCTGTGTGAAAGGAGACAGGGAAAAGAGATAGAACTGGAGGAAGGCAATAGGGAAGCCAGAGAAACAGTTATTAATGCCATCTGGTTGGAGGGTGCCCAGTTGGAAAGTGAGGTGTTCCTCCAATTTATAAGTGGTCTCAGTCTGGTAATGCATGAGACCATGGACAGACATGTCAGCAAGGGAATGAGATGAGGAAATGAAATAGGTGGCCACTCAGAGATCACGCTATTGCAGCGGACAGAGCTAAGATGTTCAACAAAGCACCCAGTCTCTCCAATGTAGAGGAGCCCACAATGGGAGCGCAGATGCAGTCGATGACCCCTATCGATTCACTTCATCTGGAAGGAGTGCTTGGGGCCTGAATGGTGGTGAGGGAGGAGTGGTGTGGGACCAAGTGGTGCATCTCCTTCAGTCACAGGGGTAGGTACAAAGGGGACAACTGATCAGGAGGGAGGTGTGGACAAGGGAGTCACAGAGGGAGCGGTCCCTGCAGAAGGTGGAGAGAAATATGTGTCTAGTGGTGGAATCACATAGTAGGTGGCAGAAATGATGGAGAAGCGGCACAGTTAGAACAGTGGTTAACACAATGCCATTACAGAGCCAACAATCAGGATTGGACCTGGGTTGAATCCGGCACTGACTGCAAGGAGTTTGTACTTTCTCCCTTCTCCAGGGGCTCCAGTTTCCTCTCACCATTCAAAAACATACCGAAGTGTAGGTTAATGGAGTGTAACTTGAGGCAACATGGTCTTGTGGGCTGAAATGCCTGTTACCGTGCTGTATGCCAAAATTTTAAAAAGAGGATGTGTTAGGTGCAGAGACTGGTGGGGTAGTAGGTGAGGACAAGAGGAATCCTGTCTTTGTTGCATGTGGGAGCGGAGGGGGCCAAGGCAGATGTGCGCATAATGGAGGATATGCGGGTGAGGGCCATGTTGATGGTGGGAAAGGGAAAGCCACGTTATTTGAAGGAGGACATCAAAATGTGAATTATTCAATTTATATTTTCAATGCGGTCAAGAAATAGGGACCTTTTTGCATTTGACCTGGTCATGTCCCAAGATGAGATCCTTCTGGGAAGATTTGGGGAAATCTCCTGGAACAAATTACCGGAATTCAATACCCTCAGGTGCCAGAATTGTTTTTATTGGGGAAATTAGCAGATATAAGACCTAAAATGAGGCTGTCAAAATATCAATTGAAATTTGTTGAACTCGCTTTAGCACTGGCTAGGAAATCCATAGCCATTTCTTGGAAATCTGATTCCCAACCGAGTCTGACCCTCTGGAAGTCAGAAATGCATAATTGTGTTCCCCTAGAAAACATTACTTACAACCTCAGAAATTGTTACAGCATGTTTTTATGAATATGGAACCCATATTTAAGATACATGGGGGTTAACCTTTGATGATCCCCATCCAGTCTCCAATATCACTATCTCCAGTATCCCTAGCGATGTCTATGTCAAGAAATTTATCCCTTAAGGGAGAAAGTAATCTATTTCCTACTTTTCTTTTAAGGATTGGCATGGTGTGTAATTTTGTATTTTCAACAATAGTGCAGAATTTGATAATTACGATAATGTGTTGATTCTTCCTTCTTTGTATATCAACATGTAGTTTCAGTTTTGATATTCAGTCCTGAGGGCCGGCAGGTTCAGGGTTAAAATTCATGTGGGAGGCTCAGTCCTGTAGGTCCCTGAGGCCAAGGTGGAGACCTGTGTCAGGAGTTTGATCCATCAGAATACCACAGTCAGTACAAATTGGAAACGTCTACTCCTCACTGAATATCAACACAGGGGCACCCCAAGGATGCATGCTTAGCCCATTGCTCTATTTGTTATACACTCATGACTGTGTGGCCAGGCACAATTCCATTGCTATCTACAAGTTTGCTGATGACACCACAGTTGTCAGCATAATCACAAACAGCAATGAGGAAGCCTACAGAAGGGAAATAAATCAGGTCGTTGAACGGTGTAACGGCAATAACCTTTCGCTCAATATCAGCCAAACCAAGATGATTGGGGACTGCAGGAGGAAGTCAGGGGAATGCAGCCCAGTCCTCATCGAGGGATTAGAAGTGCAGAGGATCAAGAACTTCAAATTCCTGGGCGTCAACATCTCCGAGGACCTGTCCTGGAGCCTCCATGTTGATGCAATCACAAAGAATGCTCGCCAGCTGCTATACTTTGTGGTGTCTAAGGAGGTTCACCAAAAACTCTCGACAGCTTCTACATGTGTACCATGGAGAGCATTTTGCTGGTTGCATCACTGCAAAGTTTGCAGATGTCTACTCTCAGGACAAGAATAAACTCCAGAGGCCAGACTTCATTCCACTGAGGACATCTACATGAGGCAGTGTTTTAAAAAAGCAACCTCTATCCTCAAAGACCCCACTCCACCCAGGCCATGCCCTCTTTACTCTGCTACCATCAGGGGAAAAAGATACAGGAGCCAAAAGACAAGCACTCAACAGCACAAGGACAGCTTCTCCCCCGCTGCCATCAGATTTCTGAATAATCAAAGAACCAAAAGACACTGCCTTACTTTTTGTGCGTTTTTAAAAAAATATAGTAGTTGCAAGATGGTTATAATATGAATGTTTGCTCTGTGATGCTGCCGCAAATCATTGAATTTCATGACTTCTTCATGACAATAAATTCTGATTCTGCAAACTCCAAGGGCCAGAGTGGAGATGCACGATGCACGTGGTGGGGGGGGGTTGGTCCCTGAGTCAGCAGTCTCCAGGGACGTGAGCGTATGATCCTTGATAGATGCCAGGTGTGCGTAGAATTGGCGGAAGAATGCGTGGATCCGGCGGAGGATGAAATGTAGCAGAGGTTTGTGGCAGATAGTGGTGAGTGAGGTACGGAGCTTTGATTGCGAGAGAGCCACGAGTCAATGCAGCGCAGGTACCCGAGATCCTGGTGAGGGCCAAACTGGGAGGCTTGGAACTGGAGCTGGAATCCATTTGGCACCAGATGGTGGCGGAGGCAAGTAATCAGAAAGGACATGGTTGTGGAAGCGAGTCTGTGTGAGAAAGTGGTGGTACAGCTTGAGAGAATCAGGAAGTGCAGATGGGGAGCACTCCCTTCAAAGAAAGGAAAATTCCTTCAGGGTAGGCATCTCTTGAAGAGATTTTGCAGTGGATCAACTGACTGTAAAACAGCTGTACATGTTGTCTATGTGGACTTTTGCAAGGTCTAGAGCAAAGTCCCACACGGTGGGCTGACATGGAAGATTAGAATATATGGATTCAGGGTCAGTTCACAAATTGTATGCAAAATTAAACCTGGTGGCGAGAGGCAAAGAAAGGTAGTGAAGGGTTGTTTGTCAGACTGGAGGTCTGAACAGAGGGACGCTGCAGGGACTTGTCATACATTTAATGGATTGAAAGAAAATGCAAGGAGCATGAATGGCATATTTGTAGTTGACACCAAAATTGATGGCACAGTGATTAATAAAAAGGATGCAAAAGGACTGGAGAAACTCACCAGATCACATAGTGATCATAGGAAGCAAAGATATATAACCAACATTGCAGGCTTGAGTCCTGTCATAATACCTGCTGAGTTTCTATAGCACCTTTGTGTATTTCACTACAGTCACAGTGTCCACAGACTTTCCTGTTTACCCCCAGATAATGAAAGGGGTTGTTTAAGATTCAACATGATAGAGATCAACAGGGAAAGTGGTTAAGGGAATGCCAGATGTAATTTAATTCAGACAATTGTGAAGTGATGCATTTTGGGAATTTAAACCAGGGGAAAACATGCACGGTATGGCAGGGGCTTTGGGAGTGTTGTTGATCAGAGAACTTGGGTACATCTACTCTCTAAAATTGGAACATATCAAGGGTAATGAGAAAGACACATGGCATGTTGCCCTAATCCACTATGGCACTGAGTGCAAGAATAGCCTCCCGTAAATTTGAAGGCAGAGTTTAGGATGGCTTTGATTTTAATGCCAGAAGTGCAAGTGCACAAAAAATTTTGGAGCAAATGGGAACTAGCCAATGGACATTTTAAAAAAATCTAAATAAAGAATTGTAATTGTTAATTTCTCTATGATTAATACAGAAAGAACTGATAAACTGAGACCCATCCTTAATGGAAATCTAAAAAAAAGTTGATAAGCTGCAAGGGTAATAATACCTTGATGGGAGATACATGCTGGCCTCCAAAGAGCAGTCAGGATGTGTACCAATTAGAACAGTAGTTAGAGGAAACATGTAGGAAAGGAAATGTTTTAGTCATGAGGGATTTCAATAGGCAGGGAGATTGGGAAAATTACGTTGTGCTGGTGTAGCCTGAATAAAAGCTCTCACAGCTGAAGGGAGAGCAAATGCTTTTATTAGCTTATAACTATCGTTAAAATCTCACAGTAGTCATCGGAAGGGTTCTGGGTTTAGGTGGGAAACCAGGGTTATAAATGAGCAGATGGGGGTGGGGCCAGCCATCAGCATTACACACTATCAGTGAATCCCAGTTCACTGCATTCACCCCTTCCTGTAGAATTTAGGGTCTATGGCCAGCCATCAGCATTACACACTATCAGTGAATCCCAGGTCACTGCATTCACCCCTTCCTGTAGAATTTAGGGTCTATGAATGAAGACAGAGAACATGGGTTCAGAAAAAAATGGTTGAAAAATAGTTATTTACAAATTTAATCTCCAGTCTAAGGGTCTGGAGATCCTGGTGGAGCTCCTTAGCACCGGGGGGGCCTTGAACTCCTTGGGTCTCCTGGTTCCCTTTTGAGGGAGGAGAGGGATGCACTTTCCTCCTGAACCAGATCCCCCGAGGCCCTGACTGGGGGTGGCAAGAATGAGCTCCATGGCTTGAAAGGCACCTGAGGCAATGGACCCTCTGTTCTGGCAGGTGCCAGGTCCCTGATGGAGACGGTGACATCCCTGCCATCTGGGTACTCCACATAGGCGTACATGGGATTGGCATGGAGCAGTTACACCTTTTCCACCAGGAGGTTGGTCTTGCTTCTCCTCACGTGCTTCCTGAGAAGGACTGGACCAGGAGAGCTGAGCCAGATTGGGAGTGTAGTTCCCAATGCCAATCATCATTCGAAAGTGAATAGGAGCTCGAGAGGAGTAGCATTGGATGCGGTACATAGTAGCGACCGGATGGAATGGAAGGTCTAGGGCAAAGTCCCAGACGGTGGGCTGACATGGAAGATTAGAATATATGGATTCAGGGTCAGTTCACAAATTGTATTCAAAATTAAA
This sequence comes from Narcine bancroftii, assembly GCF_036971445.1. NCBI lineage: Eukaryota > Metazoa > Chordata > Chondrichthyes > Torpediniformes > Narcinidae > Narcine > Narcine bancroftii. Next base: position 85,129,103 of record NC_091472.1, on the reverse strand, counting down.
CCTGGTGGTGAGAGGATTTCCTGCCAGCGTGAGTCTGGAAGGCCTTTTGACTTCAGGGCGAGTTTGACAATCTTCCAGACCGTGGTGTTCTCCTTTTCAACCTGCCCGTTTCCCCAGGGGTTGTTGCTAGCAATCCTGCTGGATGCGATGGCCCTCACCAGCAAGTACTGACATAGCTCATCACTCATAAAGGCTGAGCCCCGGTCACTATGAATATAGCTGGGATACCTGAACAGGGCAAAAATGGAGTCTGGCCCTTTATGACTACGAAGTGGATGGGAATGGTGAACGGGAAGCAGGAGTATTCGTCAATGATTGAGAGGAAGAAGGTGTTCCTGTTTGTGAAGGGGAGAGGTCCCGTAAAATTGACACGGAGCCGTTCGAAGGGCCTGGATGACTTGATTAGGTGCGCCTTCACATGGCGGTAGAAGTACGGCTTGCATTCTGCGGAGACTTGGCAAGACCTGGTCATTTCCCTGACGTCCTCCAAGGAGTAGGGCAGATTGCGTGCCTTGACAAAATGAGCCATGTGGATGACCCTTGGATGGCAGAGCTCATTATGCATAGACTGCAGTTGGCCGGTGTGTGCAGAGGCACAGTTTCCTCTGGATAAGGCATCTGGAAGGTCATTAAGGGCTCCTGGTTGATAGGCAATGTCATAATTGTAGGTGAGAGCTCGATACTCCATCTAGCAATCTTGTTATTCTTGAGTTTTCCCCTCTTTACATTATTGAACATGAATGTGACCGAGTGCTAGTCAGTGATGAGCGTAAATCTTCTACCAGCCAGGTAGTGTCTCCAGTGCCTTACGGCTTCTACAATGGCTTGAACCTCCTTTTCCACTGATGGGTTCTGGAGCTCATGGCCTTGTAATGTCCGCGAAAAAAATGAAACCGGCCTACCTGCCCAGTTGAGGGTAGCGGCCAGGGCTATGTCTGAAGTGTCGCTTTCCACTTGGAAAGGTACATTCTCGTTCATCGCGTGCATGACAGCTTGTCAATGTGGTTCCGGAGGTAGTTAAAAGGCATTTGGGCTTCAGCTGAGAGGAGGAAATTAGAAGCTTTTAAGAGAGAACGAACCTTATCAGCGTATTGAGGGATCTACTGGGCATAATATGAGAAAAACCCCAGGCATCTCCTCAAAGCCTTTGTGGTCCTGGGAATGGGGACAGCAGGCACATCCTATCGGGATCAAGGCCAATGATGCCATTCTCCACCATGTAGCCAAAGCACTTGTCAGAGTTATAAGTGAAGTTCAGGGCTTTTGCCGCGTGGAGAAAACTCTGGAGGTTGGCATCATGGTCTTCTAAGGTGTGGCTACAGATGGTGACATTATCAAGGTAGGGAAAGGGAGCCTTCAATCCATACTTGTCCATCATTCTGTCCATCAGCCTCTGGAAGATAGAAACCCCATAAGTAATACTGAAAGGGACCCTCCGAAATTGATAGAGACGACCGTTAGCTTCAAATGCTGTATATGGACCATCCTCGGAATGGATTTGCAGCTGGTGATAAGCAGCTTTCAGGTCAATGGTCAAATAGACCTGATACTGTGGAATATCATTCACCATGACCGAAATTCAAGAGAGGGAGTATGGGTTCAGGAGTGTGTACCGATTAATAGTCAATGACTAGCCTGGACTTGCTTTTCCCTTTTACTACTACCACTTGCGCTCTCTACGGGCTTGTGCTATGTTCGATGATAGCTTCATCAAGCAGATGTTGTGTCTCAGACTTTACAAGCAAAATTTACAGAATTCCTCCCTTCAAATTACAGATGTACTATACAACGTTGTTGAACACACATAGAATGCAAATGAAACGCGAGAAATATGCGGTAATTAGAAGGGTACATCTTCAAGTTGTATTTTTGCACAGTCTGTGAGTCTATGAAGCTTTCAGTAGAGCCCGTTTTGATTAGGCATTTAGTGGAATGTCCGTTTACCTTCAGAGTCACAATGGAGTTGCTGAGCTGGTGAGGTCTGTTCTGATCTAGGACCATCAAGGCTAGGTCCCTGGAGACTTCCTGCTCCTCACTCAAGTGGCCCCCACCGTCTTGGGTTGCCCTGCGTGGGTAAGATGGCATCGACCTCGTGATAAGGCAAGATGGCCGCCCTCCTTCTTCCTCCGACAATGATGGTGGCAAGTTTGAATTTGGGTTGTGGCAAGATGGACGCTGAGCCTTTTTGCGCCTTTTCCTCACGGCCACTACCACCCTCCTTCGGTGTGTCATGCAGCGTGGGTTCGGGTGAATTCAGGGCAAATTGCTTGGGGGTGGAATCAGATCCGGGAGTGGTGCAGGCTGCAGACTTCCCCAGGCTTCACCTCGCCCAATGCCCTTTCTTGCCACAGCTGGAACACACTGAGTCTTTTGCCAGGCAACCAGATTGGGGATGCTGGCTCTTGGCGTAGAAAAAGCACTTCCAAGCATGGGAGCACTCCCTAGCACAGCTGCAGCAGTTAGAGCTGGGGTAGTGGGAGCACCTGGTCCTTGGAAGGGGTCACCTGGGTGAGAGAGCTCACTGTCTTTGAGGTCATCATTCTTGAGCTTGGCCTGTTCCAGTGATTTGGCCAGCTCGACATGGCTAGCCAGGTCCTTCTTTCCCAACTCGAGCAGTCACTGCCTTATGTACCTCGAGTGGACCCCCGCGACTAGAATGTCCTGGATCTGTTCTTCCTTATGAACGCAGCCTGTAGATTCTGCGTATCTGCACTTGGCAAGGGTCCACAGATCCAGCAGGTAGTCATCAATGGTCTCTCTTGTTCGCTGGTGACGTACAACGAGTCGGTGCCTCACTAGGACCTCATTCTGCGACTTCAGGTACCTCACCTTCAACGCCTTGATGGCAGCGTCATATGGATCGCATATCCATATGACTGCATACCCTTTCGTTCCTACCCTCGAAACGAGTGCGGACCTCCTGAGTTCACTGGTGTGGAAGATGTTTCTGGGTTGCATTCAGGTAGGCCTGGAAGCAGTCTAGCCAGTATGTGAACTCCTCAGCTGCATCATGGGACAGAGGGTCTGTCAGCAGCCATCAGCGTTACACATTACCAGTGAACCCAGTTCACTGCAGCTGAATCCCAAAAATTTGAATTTTTTGTGGAATTCCAATGAGACGCCTTTTTTTTTGAGCAGCTTGCGGCGAGCCCATGAGGGAAAACACAATTCTGTATTTGGGGCTGTTCAATGAACTGGATTTGATAAGGGAGCTTAAGGGAAAGGAACTCTTAGTAAGTAGAAATTATAATATGTAAGAATTCACTCTGCAGTTTGAGAGGGAGAAGCTATAAGTCAGATATACTGGTGTTATAATTGAATAAAGGTAATTTTCAAAGCATGAGAGAGGAATTAGCCAAAGTTTAATGGAAAGGAGCCAAGCAGAGAAGATGGTGGAGCAGTACTGGCAAGAGTTTCTTGCAATTATTCAAAAGACACAGGATAGATTCATACTCCCAAAAAAAAAGCACTCTAAAGGCCCTTTCATGCCTGACCTCCACCTGGAGGCCAGCTATAAGCGCAGAGAGAAAACATAAACTTACTATTCATGGAGCAGCCCTACAAAGCTGCTCCTGCATCACATTCATGTTGAGCGGCACCTTGTAGCGCCCTCTGGAGCTAATGGAGGTGGGGCGACTGGTGCCGTAGCGCCGTCATAAATATGCAACAGAGCAATGGCCGTCTTCTCGACTCATAATCCCCTACGCAGCTGGAACCACTCTGTGTTTCCCAGAACAGTTCCAGCTGCATGGGGAATTATGGGTCGGGAAGACAGCCATTGTTCTGCCGTGTTTTGAACTGCTGATGAGCAGCCCCAAAGGCTGAAGCGGCCGGTCACCTCTGCCTTGAGGGGTCATGGAAGGAGAGGGATGAGTGGGTAGGAGAGGGGAGATGGGTCGCTGGCTGTCAGTGTCATTGCAATGCCATCAGCCCGTCCCAGCCAATTTTTTGCAGCGCCTGTACGTTCTTGTGAGGCAGCAGAGCGCAGAGCTCCACCAATTATCCTTCCCAGAGAGGGATTGCAGTCGGCGCCGTGGAGCCGGCCAAGGCACATTCATAGAGGGGAATCTCCACCTTTACAGTCGGGCTTTTTCACTGCATGAAAGGGCCTTTAGGGGAGAGTCAGGCAACCATGGTGAACAAGAAAAGTCAAAGACAGCATAAAAGGAAAAGAGAGGGAATATAGTCTTACAAAAATTAGTGGGAAGTCAGAGGAACAGAAGGCAATTTAAAAAATATATAAAGGGAGAAAAGAGGTAGATAAGCTAGCCAGTAATATAAAAGAGGATACCATTTTTTTTCCAGATACATAAAGAATAAAAGAGAAGCAAGAATGGACATCAGACTACTGGAAAATTACAATGGAGAAGTGGTAAAGGAGAATGAGGAAATGGTAGATGAACAAAATAGGTATTTTATGTCAGTCTTCACTGTGAAAGACGCAAGTGACATGCCAGAAATTCAAGACAGTAAGGGGCCAAATGTGAAGGTGCTTGCGAAGCTGAAGGTAGATAAGTCACCTGGACTGAATGATCTACTTCCCTGGGGTCTGAAAGAGGCAACTGAAGAGAATATGAAGTCATTAGTAGTGATCTTTCAATTGACAATATGTGCTGGAGTAGGCTATTCAGCCCATCGAGCCAGCACTGCCATTCATTTAGATCATGGCTGATCTTCCACTATCAGTACCCTGCCTCTGCCGTCTCCCCATAACCCTTAATTCCCCTGTCCATAAGAACCTTAGTTAACTCCCTCTAAATTCTATGAATTTCTAAGAAAGCACAGAATAAACATATCCCTTTAGAAAAGAGATAAAGGGGAAATTTCTTCAGTCAGGGGATGGTGAATCTATAGAATTTGTTGCCACGAATAGCTGTGGAAGGTGTCATTGGGTAGATTTAAAGTGATGGTTGATAGATTCTTGATTAGTGATGGCATTAAATGGGGAGAAGCAGGAATGCAGTTGAATAGAAGAATACATCTGCCATGATTTGATGGCAAAGTAGATTCAATGGGCTGCATGGACAAATTCTGCTCTTATCTTTTATGGTCTTCTGGACAGAGCAGAAGCATTTTCTCAGAAAGAAATATAGTCTATCTCCATCTAAAACTCAACCATAATTCATTTTTAAAATTCTAAATGCACTGAATTATGAAAATCTGAGCTAATTGCTTGGACAGAAATAGTAAATGTTATGTTGTCCAAATGCCAAACTCAAATATCCCCATCTACTGTTTAGAAAAAGAATAGCATAAGCAGAAACCTGAGTAACCCCTTCATACCGCTGATTCCATGTGGGTTAACTGACTAATTTTGTGGGTCTAGTCCTGGTAATCGTGTGGTGTGAAACATCCCAACATGGCAGGGCGAGTAAAATTCATTCTCTGGTATTTGGTGGGGGCAAATGTCAGAGCCCGGTTGAGTTACCTCACTAATCGCCTTCTGGCAGTGTGAAAGCACAACCTGCTCTCACATTGTCACCATTGGAGGCGGGACCGCCCCTTAAAATACTGGGTCGCCAATTAACCAGGTAAATCATGGTGTAGTGGGAAAGGCTTCCAAGTGCAGCATGAGTGGTAAGTTTTCCCGCTTCCTAGGAAGGTTGGCAGCATGAAAGGGGCTACTGATAACAACCAAGAACACTACATTTGAAAGTGGCCATGACAGATAATTAATTTAAACATCATTGTATCTTCACGCAATCAACTTTTAAACGTGCTAAGAAAACAGCAAGGAATCTGCATTCACCAACATTTTATATTCTTGTGATGAAAAGCTGCCATGAGAATAGATTATTGCTAATAAAGATGTCAAATATATATTCCTATATTTATACATCTCCAAGAGAGGATGATAAAACAAATAAGTACTCAGGATTAAAGGAGGAAACAGAAATCCATAATGCATCAACAATTATTCCAATGGCTTACTGCAAATAACCAATGCCTCAATATCTTCCCAAATGAGCTGCTTCTTTATGAGAGCAACATATAGGAAATAAAATAGCACCAGTCATGGGCCAAAAATGCAGAATTAATAATACATAAAAGTACTATTTATATGGTTTCAACAGAAAACAAAATCTGTAGTTTCAGTGCAATAATGAATAAGCAAATCTCAACAGCCTCCCCTTATATTCAGAAGTGCGATGGATAAAGCTTCTTACACAGCTTCCTATTCATTTCCTCTAAATATATTCAAATGCAACCTTTATCCAAAATAATCTTCCCTTATAAAATTAATAAAATGTAAATAATTAGGAGGAAGTCAAAGTCTTTTCCCAGAGTGGACATGTCAAATATTTAAGGTCACATCTTCAAAGTGATAGGGGGAAAATTCAATGAAGATTTGTGAAGCAAATTTTGTTACACAGAGTGGCAAGTGCCAGGAACACACAAACAAGGGAAGTGGCAGACGTAGATGCAATGGTCAAGTTTAAAAGGGATTTGGAAAGGTATGACAACAGGAGGAAATAAAGGGACACTGACCTGGTGCAGGCTGACATGATGTTTAAATCAGCTTCATGATCAGCAGAGACATTGCGAGCCAAAGGGTCTGTTCATGTATCATGCTGTTCTACATTCAATTCCTCATTTCAAGTAAGCTTCATTATCTGAAATCTAATGCCTGGATATAGGCAGTCAGTGTCTACAGATACTTTACAGCAATCTTTTATACATTTAGCTTATAAAATACATCATTCTCAAAAGACCAAGATGCAGCAGGAAAAGCCTGCTTATGCCAAAAATCCCAAACTTCTATTACATGAGCATCCAGGTTGTAATGGAAAGGAAGCAGATCCTTCAAACTTAAGAGAGTCGATTCCAAACAAACAAATACAATGCCAGGATAGATTTCAGGTCTGAGGGTGATTGTTGCATTAAGTCTCACACTTCACAAGTTTTCCATTTTAAAAATAGTTTGAGACATTGGTTTTGCATCTTTCCAGGCTTCCTAAACAAGGTGTTTATTAGTTATGAATCTTACATGAGCTCAAAAAAACAACTGTCTTGCTTTTTACTTCCTTTGATATTTCTGACTGAATCATTATAATGTAATGCTATGACTCATTTAAAGCCTGTCATAAGAAAACAAGAGAAATTGAATGACAGAAGTAGTGAGTAATGATGGGCTAAGAGTAAATAGTGAAGGGTCATTAATTACAAATGATCTGCCTGGGGAAATATAGAGGAATACAATTGAAAACAGAGCAGACAGAAAAAAGAACCAATGCTGGAACAAACACACTGGAGAAACAAACAACTACAGATGCTGGAAATCTTAAATACAAAGCAGAGAATACTGGAGATCCTCAGCAGGTTAGGGCACATTAGTATAGTCAAAAAGAAAGTTGATATTTCACATTAATTGTCTTTCAGCAAAACATTCAAATTCTTACAAAATGAAAAAAAACTGATTACTTGACATTGTTGAATTCAGCATTATGTTCTGGAGGCTGCAATGCGTCATGTCAGATTAGGTGACTGGAGCTTCGGTGAAAGAGACCAAAGGCAACAGTGAAATTAGGAGTGGGATGCTGCTTTTTCAGTTCAGCAATTTAAAGTGCTGTAGCAGTAGCTACTAAGGGAAGTGAAATAAGGAGGCTACACACTGTAAATCGCTTGTACTTCGATGGTTTTATTTTGAAAAGTCCGCACTGCGCCTTAGAAGGCGGCCCGTAAGTCCCGCCCATGCACAAGCGGTGACGCCATGATGCAGCCAAGTGCACGCGTGGCCCGTTTAAGCATGGGAGAAGATACGCTCGGCGACGCCATCTTGACGTGGCTGCTCCACTGCAAAGGCCTTAACAGTATGGAGCCAGTTCACCTACGTCTCGATGTGCGCCGCCACACAACCCCCCGCCTCCAGAACCGGCTCTAGCGTTCTATTACCCCTGAGCATAGTGGGGCCGGACCTTTGGGAGGTCGTCCCCGCCACTTGGGTTGCGCTGGCACAACTGGCTGGCTGAGGTCGAGATGTGTGGGCTTCAGCCGGTCAGCTGTGAACACTGTCCTGTGTGAAGGTGTTGCCTGTGCTGTGTGGGACTTTATACGGACCCTCACAGAGTCGTTGGAGGGACTGGAATGAGGTCCATGACAGACAAAAACAAAGCATGCAGTTAATAAATCCTGACGAATGGACGCGGGCCAGTGCCCATGGTGTGAGGGTGGGGAACCCATACTTTCTGCAATGTTTCTCTCCCCTTGGTCACTGGGTCTTGGGATGGTGGGAAGAATTCACCTGGCAGGATTAATGGGGCGCCGTACACCAGATCTGCAGAGGAGGCCTGTAGGTCCTCTTTGGGCGCAGTTCGGATGTCCAGGAGGACCCGGGGAGCTCATCTACCCAGCTGGGGCCAGTTAAACAGGCCATGAAAGCTGACTTCAGCTGGTGGTGAAGCGTTCAACAAAGCCATTGGATTGTGGGTGGTAGGCGGCGGTACAGTGCAGTTTAATGTCCAGGAGAGTTGTTAGCTGTGTCCACAGTGCAGGTGTAAACTGTGCCCCTCTGTCAGTGGCAATATGAGTTGGTATCCCAAACCTCACAATCCAATGCATGAGCAGTGCCCTGGGGCAGGAATCAGTTGAAGTGTCTGTTAACAGGATGGGTTCTGGCCATTTTGTGGTGCGGTCTACCACCATTAGCAGGTATCAGACATCCCGGGAGACAGGTAACAGGCCCACGACGTTGATGTGCATATGCTCAAACTGCCTCCGGATGGTCGAACTGATGGATGGGGGTCTTGACATGTCAGTGGACCTTGGAGGTCTGACACTGGGTGCAATTGCAGGCCAGTTGGGCAACTTGCTTTCTCAGGCCGTGCCATTTGAACCTCTCCGTGGTCTTTATGCACGGGTGGGCGAGATCATGGACGGCCTGGAAAACCTGGCACCTCCATTGCCGTGGTACAACTGGGCGCAGTGACCCAGTGGAAACATCGCACAGCAGTGGGTCGGAGCTGCCTGGCAGGCTGGCCTCCTAGAATCGGAGGCCAGAGATGGTTGTGCTGAAAGCCTGCGTTTCCGTATCCTCTTTTTAGGCCTGCACCACTTGGGAGTAGTCCAGCTCAGGGGACAAGGTTTAGATGGTGGGTCAAGTGAGGGTGTCGGCCACAATGTTGTCCTTACCAGAGAGGTGCCAGATAGCGGTGGTGAATGGAGGCGTTGCTGCCGTGCTGACCAGGGATCCTTGACCATAGAGAAGATGTGAGGGGGTTGTGGTTGGTAAAAATCGTGAATGGCCTACCCTCCAGAAAACAGCGGAAATGTTTAATGGCAAGGTCGAGTTCCAGGAGATCTCTGTCAAAGATGCTATATTTAAGCTCTGGGGAATGCAGATGGCAACTGAAAAAGGCTAACGGCCTCCACTGACCATCAACGGACTGTTTGAGCGTGGGAGAAGATGTGCTCGGTGGCTGTAACAGTGCGTAGACAGTTCACCTGTGTCTCACTGTGTGCCATCACAGTGTATTAATTTCTAAGCTTCCAAACCTTTTACAAATGGTTATCAACATAAAATATCTCTCCCGAGATGTTGCCTCATCTCAGTCTTATAGCACAGATACAGGCCCATAGGCCTATCTTGTAATCCCCTCCTGCTTTAGTCCCACTGCCTGCATTAGACCCACACCCCTCCAAGTACCTCCTATCCATGTAGTTATCCAAGTAGATAAAGAAACCTAATGTACCTGGCTCTACAACTCTGTCTGGTAGCTTGTTCCATGTGCCTACCACCATCTGAGTGAAGAACTGTCCCCTAATGTTCCTTCTAAATTCCACTCCCTAACCTTATAGTATGCCCCCTCGTCTTAGTTACCGTTTCACCTAATCTGACTCTCATGATATTGTAGATCTCAAAAAAGGTCCTCTCACAACCTCTTAGGCGCAAAGGAAAACATGATGTATCTCAACTTCAATCATGTAAATCTCTTCTGAACCCTTTCTAACTCTATAATATCCTTCCTATATCAAGGTAGCCACACTGTGCACAACAACCTATGTGGCCACATGAACATCATGTATGGCTTCAACAGACATCCCAACACTTTCCTTCAATGCCACAAGTGATGAAGGGAAGTATTCCAAATGTTAATTTCACTACTTTGTCTAGTGGAGCTGTTATCTTTAAAGAGCTATATACCTGCACCACTAGATCCCTCTGCTCTAATGCTTATAGGGCACTGGCAATAACAGTGCAATTCCTGTCCTGTTTAGATTTACCAAAATGCAACACCCTGTACTTTCCAAGTTGAACTGCATCTGCCATTCTTTTACCCACTCCTTATCTAGACAAGGATTTCCTCTGTAAACCCTAATAACTTTCTTCATTGTCCACATTGAACAGATTTTTTGTGTCACCAGCAAACCTACTCACCATTGTCAAAATCATTTTTGAATGTAACAAAAAAGCAAGGATTCAAATACCGAACCCGAACTCCACTAGTCACAGTCCTCCAGTCAGAAAAACTGCCTTTTACAACCATTGACTCCTATCACTAAGTTTTTTTATCCATTTGGGAAGCTAGCCTCCAATACTTTGTGCCCTAACCTTCCATAATAAACTACCATGTGGGGTCTTGTCAAACGCTTCACTAAAATCTATATACCGTAAATATTCGAGTATAACGGATATTATAACTGCCATCCCAAAGGGTGGATGGATGAAGAGGGCGTCAAACTGTGGTTGGAGAAGGTGTGGAATAGAAGACCTGGATCTCTTTTAAAGAAACCGTCAATGTTAGTGTAGGACCAGTTTCAAGCCCATCTGACAGAACCAGTAAAGAAGCAGTTCAAAGCAATTCAAGACACACCAAGTGTTATTTCTGATGGCTTGACAAGTGTACTGCAACCCCTTGATGTCGTGCTTAATAAGCCATTTTAGGACCACGTTAGAAAAGATTGGATTTCCTGGATGGCCTCAGACTAAGTGGAGAAAACAGCAGGGGAAATCTCAAGAAACCAGGCCAATCCACTGTTGTTTCCTGGGTGAAGCAGGCCTGGGATTCACTTCCAAGTAATATGGTCTCAGTTTTTTTATAGACAGGAATCAGCACCAAAATGGATGGGACTGATGATGTTTTATGGTACAATGCAAGTACCACCACTACTTCAGACTCTGAATATGAATCTGAAGATGAAATTACAGACACAACAGGCTGGGACACAGACATGAAGATCAATGGAGAAGAATGGGAAGCACTTTTTGGAGCATATGATGACGATGAGTCTGATTTTAATGGATTTTAAAATAAATAATATAAATAATGTTCTTTTTATTTACGTATATATTTTGAACAATAAATTGATTATGTTTGCTATGATAATTTTGTAATTTCATTCAGCACAACACCACTTTTCTCCCACAATGCAGTGCGGTAATGACGATGCCATTCAAAACAACCTGTCAAAGTGAGATGATGATTTTGGGCCAATAAAAAGGAGGGGGGGGGGTGGTAATTATACACGGGGGTAAAATTTTTCTTCCTTTTTCCCCTCAAAAAAAGGGGGGGGGGGTCGCATTATACACAAATATTTACAGTAAATAGCATCAACTGCCTTGCCCTCGTCTACCCGAATTATCCTTCAAGCCCTTTTTAAATAATGGTACCACATTTGAGATCCTCAAGTCTTCTGGAGTCTCTCACGTCCTCAGCAATGAGTTAAAAATGTCTATTAAGTCCCAACAACTTCCTTCCTGTCTTCCCACAATGTTCTAGGATGCACCTGATCTTGATCCTAACACCTTTTCACTACTGATACAGACATACCCTAGCTCATATTATTTCCCTGCTCTTATTCATCCTTATCCTGTCCCACAGTAAATACATTCACAAAATATTAATTTAAGATCTTCCCATTCTCCTCTGGCTCTCCACACAGATATCCATCCTGATCTCATTCTTTCCCTTGAGAGCCTTTTGTTCTTAATATAAAATCTTTTTTGATTCTCCCTCACATTGTCTGCCAAACCTGTCACAAAACCTCTTTTTGTTCCCCCTTATTTCCCCCTTCACTACACTCCTACATTCTTTACACTCCTCAAGGGATTTTCTCAAACCTGACTGCTTGTATCTGATGTCTGCCTCCTTTTTCTTTCTGATCTGTGCCTTTGCAAACACTTCAAACACTTCCTAATTGGCAGACGTGCTCTTACTCCCTAACATTTGTGTCCAGTCAATAATTGCAAACTCCTGCCTAATCATGTCAAAATTGGCCTTGTCCCAATTTAGAATTCTAATTTGAGGACCAGGGTCATCCTCTTCCATGACTACTTTAAAGCTAATAGAATTGTGGTTACTGGTTCCAAAGTGTTCCCCTATCAATACCCCAGTTACCTGACCAGCATCATTCCCCAATACAAGATCCAATATTGTCCCTTCCCCAGTAGTAGGTCTATCCACATATTGCTGAGGGACATTCTCCTGGACTCACTTACATTTCAGTTCAGAATTGGAGAGAGGAGGATTTTTATTTAGGTGCCTATCTATTTTTGTTTGTACCTTGTCAAAGGACTCAGACCCAAAATGTTGGTCATCCTTTATTTCCTATAGAAGCTGCATGATTGACTGAGTTTCTCCAGCACTCCTGTGTATTGCAATCCCCAAATTCCCAGACCTGTCTAGATATTGCTGGAAAATGTTCTCCTGGAGACACATAGCAAAGTTCACCCCATCCAATCCCCTAATACACCCTAGTCAACGTTGGAAACGTTGATAACACCGACGATAACAGCTGTGCTGCTTTTTAAAAATATATACAGACCTCAACCATCTCTCTACATTACAATTGATTCCCTAGTTCACAGTGACGGGTTGGAGGCCTATAGTACACATCTATCAAGGGGATTATTCCGTTTCAGTTCCCGATTTCTACCCACTCTGTCTTACATGATAGTTCTTCAGCAATATCCTCTCAAAGTACTATATACTTCAACTATTATTGCAATCCCCCTCTCTTCCCCTTCCCACAGTTCCTATCCCACCTGTAACTACAGTATACCAGACATTGAGTTGCCAGTCCTGGTCATCCATCAAGCATGTCCCCATTATGGCCTCAATGTTCTGTTCCTGTCCATGCTGCTTTGCCCGTCAGGCTTTTTGCATGAAAATAAACACAAATTTACCTGCCTTGCCTCAATGCTCCTCCTCTACCATCTTGTTTTGTTTCAATGTACTTCCTTTGCCTTCCTTGCTATCCTGAAAGCTTTCCAGTCCCTCTGTCTACATCTTGGATTACAATCCTCTGCCAGATTAGTTTAAAGGTTCGTGGATGAATCTTGCAAATCTAGTTCCTTTCCAGTTCAGATGTGATCACTTACCTCTGCCCCAGAAGAGATCCCAATTCTTTATAAATCTGAAACCCTCTCTTCCGCATCAACTGCTCAATCGTGTGCACTATCCTCCTATTTCTACTCTTATTGGCATATGGCACTGGTTGTAATCCAGAGATTACCACCTTAGAAGTCCCACTTTTTAAATTGCATCCTAACTCCCTATATTCATTTTGCAGGACCTCATCTCATTCCTGCCTATGACAATGGTACCAATGTGTACCAAGGCTTCCAACCGCTTGACCTTCCCCTTCAAGAATTCTGTGGACTCAATCGGAAATATCCCTGACCCCATCCGGGAGTCTTGTTTGCCCACAGAATCTCCTCTCAGTCCTTCTGACTATTGAGTCTGTCAACACTATCACTCTCATTTTGTACCCCCTCTTTTGAGCATCAGTGCCAGAGTCATGCTGTGACTTCCTCTTTGTCATCTTCCCCAAAAATACCTAAACAATAGACTTGTTACTGAGAGGGATAGCCACAGGGGCTTCCTGCACTCTTCAGGCTATACCCTCTAACTTTCTGGGTGGTCATTCAACTACACCCTGTCTGCACCTTTAACAAGACCACCGCACTTAAGCTCTTATCTATGATGTCCTCAGCATCTCGAATGCTCTGCTGCATCACCAGCATCTTGATCAGGTCAGTCAGACAGTGCAGCTGCATACACGTCCCACAGGAGTAACTACCAAGGACACCAGAAGATACCCTGATGCTCATATTCTACAGGAGGTGCACTAGATATCCCGAACTGCCATCTCTGCACCAACCACTGTAAAGAAGAGCAATGATAAGCCTTGCCCTTATCTTGCCTGCGATAGCTCAGCAGCCTCTGCTCACCAAAGTCTCTCATGCCAAAGCTTCCTCATCCCAAATTTTCTCTGGCTACCCCCATCAATGTGTGTTCCACTTAACCTTATCTTCCTGGAATTGGCAGTTGTTAATTAGCCAGTTAACTCATCCACAAGACTTGCCATTTTATACTGCTCCGACTCACAACCAACAAGACTTGTCTTTTTGCTTCCCTATTCTCTCCTGACTCCTGGAAACCAAATACTTTGAGCATTTTCTATTTTAATTCCAGATTTCCAGTATTCATAGCATTTTACTTTTTAAGTTTTAATCAATTATTGAAGAAATAAAACATACTTTATTGAGTCTCGTTTGCACAAAAAAGCATATTTATTTCTCCAAAAAAAATTGCTGCGAGTTAAATAAAATAACCCTGATTCAATTACAATATTGCAGCCACCTAACTTGATATGAAAATTACCCATCTGGCTGGGGACAGCATTTTCACAATATCCAACACACCCTCCCAAAAACTGCATCCACTTACCAATGTATGCTATCCTAATGCTATACTAATCATTTTTCGCAGACCTACTATTTTCCACAAGGCATAGGAGTGGAATTAGACCATTTGGCCCATATAGTCCTCCCCACCATTTCATCATAAAATCCTTTCCAACTCCATACTTCTGCTTTCTTCCCTTCCTACTAAAGAAACTATCTACCTTTATCTTAACTACACCCAATTAAGGCCTTCACAGGTGTATGTGACAACGAATTCCATAGATTCACCACCCTCTGAGCAAAGAAATTCCTCCTCAACTCTGTTGTAAAGGATGTTTTTGTAATTTTTAAAAAAACTTTATTTATTCGTTCAAAAAACAAATAATATATGACATATACAGCAATTAAACATGAGCATGAACTTATGAACTCATGTTCTGGCCCTGGAATATTTCCACTATCTTTTCACTTCCATTTCTGGAATTGTCATTCAGATTGAATGTGTTGAGGAATAGCAAAGTTCTGTCAAAAAAAGAAAAGAACCCCCCTCCATCAGCCAACTCTCCTAAGGAGAGCCATAAAAAAAGAAAAAAAGAAAGAATATTAAAGAAAACGTTAAATATACGTATTAAAATCTAATCATTATAAATTGAAATATAAATATTCTGAGTGTAACAGCCACTTATTAATAAAAAAATTATAATTATGCAAAATATACATAATTTTTTCCATTATTAAACAATATTTCATCTCATTATGCCATCTATTAATATCAATCATATTTGTATCTTTCCACGTACTAGCAATACATGTTTTCCGCTACGGATAAAGCTAAATATACAAAAGCAAGCTGAAATTTATCTAATCCCAAACCTTTCAGAGGTTGCAAACTACCCAATAAAAATACTGTTGGATCTAAAACTATTTTAATCTTATACAGGTATTCTAAAAATGATTGGATTTTCTTCCAAAAAGATTGTATATGTATACATAACCAAACAGCATGAAAAAAAGTTCCAACCATATCACCACATCTAAAACACAAATCTGATTCATTAAAACCATATTTTTTAAATTTTTCAGGTGTCAAATATAATTGATGTAAAAACTTGTAATTAATCATTGCATAATGTATAATATCAATCTAGTTACACTATCATAACAGATATCTAACCAATCATCTTCAGAAAAAATAAAACCAATATCCGCTTCCCATTTAATTTTAGATCTATCCCAACCCTTTTTATCCATACCATCCTGTAATATTTGATACATAAATGAAATATAACCCTTCTCTGGTACCTTCATAAGAAAAGTCTCAAATTAAGTCATTTTAGGCAAAATCATATCTCTACCAAACATACATTTTACCAAAGATCGAATTTGATAATAAAGAAATAAAAAATTCTTATCAATACCAAAATCTTCCCTCATCTGATTAAAAGATAAAAACTTACCCTCTTTAAAACAATCTCCCAAATTTTTCACACCTTTAAATCTCCAATGCAATAAACTTTGATTATGTATTGAAAAAGAAATGTTGATTATTATACAACGGAGTCAAAGCCAATAATTTACCCCAAGAGCCTATCATTTTATTTTTCTTTATCCATAACTTCATTAAATGTTTTAGTATAGGCACATTATATTGTTGTAACAAATTTATATTCCACCTAAACAAAAATTGATGTATTTCAAATTCAGAAATACTTGCCATCTCAATTTTAGCCCAACTAGGAGGCCATACCAAATCCATCAATGAACTAATAAATTTAAGTTGGGCTGCCTCATAATAATTTTGAAAATGTGGTAAACGTAGGCCCCCTAACTCATATTACCAAGTTAATTTATTCAAAGCTACTCTCAAAAATTTACCCCTCCATAAAAACTCCCTAACCATTTTATTCAAATCTCGAAAAAAATTTTTATCAAGTCAATACGGAATAGATTGAAACAAATATTGTATACGCGGAAAGATATTCATCTTAATTGTATTTATCCTTCCCATTAAATTAATAGGTAAATCTTTCCATTTAATCAAATCAGTTTTAATTTTTTTCATTAACGGAGCATAATTTAATTTATATAAAGATTGATAATTAACATTCAAAATTATACCCAGATATTTAATTCGATCAGTCCACTTCAAATTAATAATATTCTTATAAACTGAATAATCTCCTTCACTTACCGGTAATATTTCACTTTTTTCCCAATTAACTTTATATCCAGAAAGACATCCATATTGTGTTAAACATTCCTTCAAATGCAAAAGTGACTGAGCTGGGTTTGTTAAATACACCAATATGTCATCATCAAATAAATTAATTTTATATTCCTCATCTAAAACTCTCATACCTTGTATCTATGTATTTTGTCTTATCAACTGTATTTGAGGCTATGCCCTATGATCCCAGACTCTCCACCATGCCCATTCAGTATTTGATAGATTACAATGAAATCCCCCCTCAGCCATCTAAACTCCAGTGAGCACAGTCCCAGAGCCATCAAACACTCCTTGTTTGAGGAGCCTTTCATTTCAGGGATCATTCTAGTGAACCTTCTCTGGCCCCCCTCTTATGCCAACACAGTCTTCCTTAGATAAGGAGCTAAAAAAATTGAGTTGTGCTTCATTACAAACACATGACCATATAGGATTATATTTTTTTAAAGAATCCCTAATTATTGCAATATCCTACACAGATTTGGATACAGTATCAATCCAAATGAATCCTTTTACCCAGTCCAAGATATTTCCTTTTATGAATACATACTTGTGATTGCTCCTTGACAAGTCATATCTATTCTCATCCTGGTTTTAACATTGCCCTTGAGCAGCCATTCTCAACTTTTTTTTGGGTCCCCTTCCCTGTGAAGCAGTGAAATTTTTGTTTCTTCCATATTTCTCTCCTACTGACTGCATAAAAAATATTTATCTTATGTGAGGCTTTTACTTCAATGTGCTGTGCCCCCTCCCAAGGTTAAGAATGGCTGCTTTAGAGGATTAGTCAGTGTCTTTTTGAGATGTGAAACACAGATTTTACAAAGATAGAATAAAATCCTCAGCTTCATTGGTCAGGGCATTTGAACTAATAACTGTAATTTGCTTCTTCCATACAGACTGAGCTGAAGTGTTCACTAATTCCGCTGAGTTAGTTGCTGAGATGTCAAACCAATCCTATTAAACCTATTATTTGCCCTTTCTGAAAAAATTTGCTATGTCACTGAAACATTATTTAAATAAACTGTAACTCATACATGACTATGCACTCAGCTGTTAACCACTACAACAAGATCATCCCTAACAATTTAAATGGTTGGCAAGATCACAAGACAATGAACCCAAATCAACTGACGCATCACAGCCTAGAGACAAGGCCCCTAGTTTAAAGTGTCCTTGGCTTGCTGGGATAAGGACATCCAGATCTTCAAAATTGGAACAAGCCATGCACACTGTGAGACACCAGATGGGGAAACCCCAGTCAGAGCACTCACGACCTTTAAGATATACATCTCAGAGGCCAGTAAATGGAGTCAGTACCTGATGCAACATTAGTAGAACTAATAACAGATACAAAGGTATGGATATGGAAGGAATAAGAGATGGAAAAACCAGATCAGGATGTAGCCAAGAAATTTGGAATCACCATAGGTCAATGACCTCTAGAAAATATAAAGAAAGCTGCACTAAGTTTAAAAGGCAGACTGCAGACAGTCTGTGAAGAACAAAAATTAGCGAAGAGTTAGCTGAGATCAAGACAAAAATGCAGTACTTCATAAAGAAATAGTTTGTTAAAGGAACAGAGGAGGATTATTACCAGCACACACTCCGGGTTTTGACTCTTTTTATCCATAGGATTATGGTAAAGGATGTACAGGAAAATAGATTGACTATGCCCAGTCACAAGGGATCAGACAAAAGTAAAACAAGAAACTATGAACACAAGGGACACAGTCATAACCAAGATGAGACTTGTGAGATTAGAGGACATCTGCAGCAATTCCCAAACAATTGAAAGAACTATCAAATTCATCGAGAGGGAATGCAAAAACTTGGTTACAATTACAGAGGCTAGCTAAAATATACAGACTACATCCGTGGGAAGAAGTGATGGTCACTTCCAGTGAAGAAGAGGAACACTTAACAAAAATACAAGTACTGACTAAAGTTGTTTAGGATCTGGAGGCAAATTGCCGGGTGAGGGGGTAACTGGAAGAACAGACTGGTTAAAGATAGAATCCTGTCAACAAAAAGGTACTTAGGATTTTTGGGAATTTGATTTGTGGTTTAAAATGATATGGTTAGAGAATCCTCAAACCCCTGAATCAATTGATAACTGTAACCTCTAACCCCTGAAGCATGCTTATTTCGTTCAGACTGAAACTATGAACTGGCCAAAACCTTGATGCTTATTCTTCCAATGTGAGTCCAATATAGAATTTCCTAAGGGGATATAGCATATCAGTATAATTTACTGGAACGAGGCCTCTAGTTTCGCATTGGGAGTGCTTTGGTAAGCGGGAGTTTTCCGAAGAAGAACCTGAAGGGGGGTAGATCCAGGAGGTACTTTGAAAATTTCAATATTGCATATTGCAATATTGTACACTGCGTACAAAAATGCAGAGCACCACACAAAAAAAAATGAAGACACTAACTCTCATAACAGAATATAGTGACAAAGACTTGGTGGAAAAAATTAAGAAGCTGGGGAAGAAACAAATGGTACCCCTACTGAAGGCAACAAAAGGACCGTTTCTGTATTCTAAAACTATGGCCTCTAGTCCTAGTCCCCCCCAACATTGGGAACATGTAATCAGTTTCTATCATGTCCAATCCCTTAATAATCTTATATACCTTAATCATATCTCCCCTCATCCTTCTAAATTCCAACGTATACAACCCCAGTTTATCCAACCTTTCGGCGTACGTCAATCCCGCCATCTCGGGAACTAACAAATTACTCCAAACAGGATGATGAGATTCAATTTCTTTTGTGATAACTGGAAGATCTACATCATTGCTTAGATCTATGGATTTGAGGAAAAAATTTTCATTTTATGTGATGCTTTCATGAAATATTGCCAACATCTAACAGCAGCTGTGAATTTTACTCACTGACAGGTACTGTATTTGCAGCCAGGGGTGAACCTTCTCCTGCTGGATATGATGGGAGCCGAGTGGGAAGGCCCACACTAGATTTTGCTAATGACTCAATCGGCTGTGAACATACAAGGAACGAAAGCCTGGATACATACATCATACATGAAAATAGCCACACCACCCAAGCAGTCAAGCATGGAACTTTTGGGTGTTGTGACCAGTAAACTCCACCTTAATACCTTTTTATAAATATGTTGTACAAGTGTACAGAGAGATATGGATTAAGATGGGATGCTTTGTACGATTACAAATCTGAGATGAACGGATTCTGTCACAAAATAGTACCAAATCCACCATATACTGCTGGGGAGGGTGGAAACAGAATCAAGCTTTAAATGTGATTTGATCTGGCTTTATTTACTGTTTTATTCAGGCGCCTGCCTGCTTTTTGCTCATACCTCGAGGATGGGCTCAGGCCCAAAACGTTCCTGCCATTACACCAAAACGTTCCTGTAATTACTCCACTGTCATTACCAGCAGTTCCTGCAGAGTCACTGCAGAGGCTTATTTGTTCATGCCTCCTCCAAATTCTGGAAACAGTA
This sequence comes from Narcine bancroftii, assembly GCF_036971445.1. Classification (NCBI taxonomy): domain Eukaryota; kingdom Metazoa; phylum Chordata; class Chondrichthyes; order Torpediniformes; family Narcinidae; genus Narcine; species Narcine bancroftii. The sequence continues at coordinate 85,108,774 of NC_091472.1, read as the reverse complement.
GCTTTCTTATTAGCACCATCAAGCCCTCTCAACTGATCTTGCTGTTGCACAGGCAAACATGGAATAACAAATAGTATTCAAGAATACCACAGCTGAGAAAACATTATTAAGTCTGAGCCTGCAACTTATAAAGGCCACTATGAAGAATTATAAGTGGCATATTTCATTATTTTGACCAGTTTCAAAGTTGAGGTTGCGATAACTTAGTTCATTATTTTTACTATTTTTTTCTGATATAACCCATATACCATAACCATATAACCATTTACGGATGAATCAACCTTTTACTAAACAGGAATTTTTCCATCAGGTATCTCAGTATGACAAATTATCAAACACCCATCAAGAACGCTCAAGTACTTTATATGAAAATGAATTGTGTTTAAAGAAGTGCGGTGTTAAAAATTTGGATTCTCCACTGGTGGTAATTTATCTCTCAGGAATCATTTTCAGTCAATGATGCATTTCAAAATTATTTGCAAATGCTGTTCTTCACATCAGTCACAAGTCACCACTTTGACCACAAAGACAACAGTAATAGCTTAGTATCAAAAGAACGATATAATATACTAGAACTCGGGACAATTACATTTTAACAAGAATTACTGAACTGTACACCCAATGGAGGCAGGCAAAGACAAGTATTAAATAAAGAACAGAAAACACTAGAAGTATTCTGGAGACCAGTGATACAGGAATACCCTGCTTTACCAATACTTGCTTTACGCAAATTCACTTTAACAAAGAAACCTGTGTTCGCTTTTACAAAAGACATTTGGTGGAGTAGTCACCGTGTGGCTGGTGGGGCTGTCTTCCCGATTCTAGTAAGTGACATACTTTATTTCTATTTTATATAGGCTGTGTATTTATCATATAATTACTGTGTTTACTATATGTTAGTGTTATTTTCGATTTATGTGTTATTTGGTATGGTTTGGTGGGTTATGTTTTAAGTCTGGGAACACTCAAAAATATTTCCCATAGAAATCAATGGTAATTGCTCTTCGCTTTACACCATTTCGTCTCATGAAAAGTTCCATAGGAACACTCTAGTTCTGTGAAGCGGGGTATACCTGCATTCTACATGGTAAAAAAAAATGCTTCAGGTTGATGGACTTAGTAGAAAATGTTAAAGTGTAAAGGTCTTAAGGTTATGTAGAGGATGGTGGTTGTAAAGCACCACAAGAAAGCACTCCAATGAAGCTAAAAGCAGGAGAATTTAAATTACCAAAGAAATGATAGTGCAAGGTAAAAAGCAGATACAAAAAGAACAGAAAACAAAAATAGTTTCGATGCGGTGAAAGTGGGAACCACAGGATCATTACCAATAGCTTGAATAAATTCAGGGCACTGATTTTGAAAATGAAGAGAATAAAGTTTACTTAACTGAAAGTAATACAAGTAAATAATTCTGTGCTGGTACAAACATGCTACAAACAGCACAAGTATTTCTGATAAAATGCGCATTTCCTTATTAAGCTTCAACTGAAAACTGAAAGCAAGTTGTTTGTCTGGCCCTTTGATCTAAAGCTGCACAGGATTCTAGGTTCTAATCAAATAACTTGTCCTTTGAAGGATAATAAGTATGATCCCAACACGTGACAATCAGACTGGAATAGCTTCAATTTCTTGTGAATATCAAAGGACAAGCTTACAGATGAATGCAATATACCTTAACTGGCTGGAATATCAATAGTGTTTTGTTCTGAGAAGTTCAAAATATGCATTGTTTAAGCCATCAGGAAATTCTGCTTAACAGCTGGCATGCTCGTTATCATGCATTTTAAACATCTCCTACCAATGTGTCTTTGAACTTGAAAGACCGACAGCTCTTTCATGTTCTGGCCCTGGAATATTTCCACTATCTTTTCACTTCCATTTCTGGAATTGTCATTCAGATTGAATGTGTTGAGGAATAGCAAAGTTCTGTCAAAAGATTTTGTCGAAAAGCCTGATCATTTTAAACTCTTGGAGAACTGAATCTTTTGTCAATTGCGTTACTATTTCTACCATTCAAATTTTTCCACTTTTGACAATGATCTACCAAAGTCAAGGGTAAACCTTGGTCTTTTAGATCCCATCTTTAAACAAGTTTGGGTGTTTCAGCTTAGGATGTCAAACTAGAAAAAAAATCTTTCAAGCAACCTGGGCAAAAGCTTTGAAAGAAACCCCAAATCAAACTAACAGAACATCACCAGATGAAAAGGTTAGACTGAAATGCAGTAAAGATATTACAAAAATTTCTAAGATCAATCAGAATATTGTTTAGTTGAGAGGGGTTTTGAATTATGTTTTTTTTTCTTTTCTTATATTTTGAATTGTACATTACAATATATAACTGTACTGTTCAATTTTGCATAATGTAAATGTAAACATCAATTAAATATTTTTCATCAATTAAGAAAAAGAATATTTATAATATGTTTGGGTCAACCTTTGGGAGTTTCAGCAATCTGAGAAGATAAATAATGTTTTGATTAATGGTTCTAGAAGCTGAAACACCATCTGATGAAATTGAAGCAATTTTTTCAGGTCTCTTAAAACATGTCTTTAGTATGATGAGCTCTCGAAAAATTATTGTGTGTTTCAAGTTGGTTACGTTGTTGATTGATAGTTTCTCATATTTACAAAGGTCTATGTTTGGTAAACTGAATGAATATAAAAACTGAATGGATATAAAAACTAAATGGATATAATTAAATAAAAACCAATTAGCATTTACAAATTTAGGGAGATCTTTATTTGAACTAGTCAAACAAGTTTTGCTTTGTGACTGTCCACTTCTTTGAAAGTGTAATGCTTTGGTCTCCTTTTAGACACTAATGAAAACTAGTGGGAAAAAAAGTTGTGCAATGTATAGAACATATAAACCATTTCGTGTCTGCCTGTCCCGCATCGGACTGGTCAGCCACAAACGAGCCTGCAGCTGACGTGGACTTTTTACCCCCTCCATAAATCTTTGTCCGCGAAGCCAAGCCAAAGAAGAGAATAAACCATTAGCACAAGTCAGCAAATGTGTTAAAGTATTTCATCCAAAATTAAATTAATGGCAATCTTTACAATACTTGCCAAAATAATTCTGCTAATATAAGTTCAAGATCTTGAACAATAGTGAAAGAGGAAACTATTTATAATTTGCGACTTTGGCCATAAATATTCAATTGCACATCTCCCTCATTTTGGGTCCAAAAGAAGAAAATGTACTGGTTGAACATGGGTCTATATCAATTATTCCCAAGTTCTAGAGTTTCCAATCTCAATTACGGTGGAAAATTTCAATCAAAAGCCAAGTGCTACATCCCTTGAGGAGTAAAGGAAAGTCACTGGGCTAATTACGCACCTCTCGAATAGCAGTGGAAAACAACATTTCAGAGCTTGGGAACCATTCTCATATCCAACTATGGATCTATTTTTGCCTCTTTTGAATAGATGCAAAGAGACTGAAAAAAAATGGATCAGCATATTTTACAAGTTACGTTTGAGGTATTTTTAAAATTGAACTATTCTTGTTACACTCAGGGTAAAAAAAAAAATAGACTAACGTTTTCAGACACCTCTCTTCTCTTCTTTGTCTGAATCATTTCTGTTTCCACCTTCTCTGCAAGTTCCAGTTTTCGTCTGTTTTTCCTAAACGCAGATAAGCTGAACTCTAAATAGGATTTAAAAACAAACACTATTTGTATTAAAAAGGTCAAACTAAAAACATGAATGCTGGAAATACTCAACAGATTAGACACTTGGGTCATTCAGTCTATCCTGAAGACTGGCCTATCACACCTACGTGCCTCCTGTCTTTCAGCAACTTGAAATGTATTAATATCCTCAGCTTTTCCTATTTTTGATTAAAGGTATTATCATGTTAATTGTTCCTTTCTCCACTATTTCTTTTTAAGATAGTTTCACGATTCAATTTACTGTTGCCTCATAAAAACAAAAACAATAAATGGGCTTCGGTGAGATTTTAGTATCCTATCACATACAAGATTGTAAATGGATCTGCAATTCATGAAATTTTGCAGTATTTCTCTTCAAGCCCATTATTTAGTTAAACTCAGCATGTGAAGCAATACTGAGACAATACAATACAGAAATATGTGCTTTATCCTGAGTCTAAACATGATCAGCTGAGAGAAGGAAACAAAAAAAAATTGGCTTTTGTTGCTGCTTCTTCTAACAACTTTTGTTTCCTATCAAAATAAACTTCGTTCACAATTAAACTATATACAAAAGAAAACACTGCGAAGTCTTTTCCCATCTTTAGAGTCATTCATTTGTACATTTGATGTTCACCCAACAGGTCTTGAAGGGATGGGAAGGACGAATGGAAAGAAGAAGTAATTCTGCAACTGTGTTTTAAAAGTACATCGAATGAAGTGCAAGAGTGACTACTGATTCAAAGTTGATCATTTTGTATTACTGCTCGTCTAGTTTCAAATACGAGAAGGTTTGGGTCTTCAGAAAAAAAAGGCTCATCGGGTTCTATGCAAATTCAAAAATATATAAACTAAATATTATCAGAAAACTAAACTTGCCACTTAAATTATGAAATAGGGCCACACTTTCCATTTACAGCAATAAATTTAAATTCAGAATAAATACTGGAATCACAAGATATGCCTCACAGGAAAAGCATTATCTGTGCAGAGAAAAACAACCTTAATTCTATTTATTCAGTTTCTCTCCCCATACATTCTGCCTTTCAGCACCTCCAGTTTGTTTAAATTCAACACAGTGTCAAAAATTGCTTCATAAGTACTCAAGAATCAGAATCAGTAATATAATGTATGGATATTAGAATAAAAGGTTCCAGAGGGCTAATGTTTAAAATATTTCAAATCCCTTCCTTATGTCCTCCACAGTTCTATTATTGTAATTTATGACACAGATTTTAAACATTTGTTCTGTACAAAGGTAGTAATGAAATACTAATATTTTAGTATAATGGTTAGGTTATTGGAAAAGTAATCCAGGAAGACTGGTTCAAATCCCAAGGAAATTAGAAAACCTTGAAAGGTGACCAGCAAAACTCAGTTTATCATTACAAATTCAATTGACTCATTAATCTCTTCCATTATTATCAGTAGTTGTTTCCCAATAAATGTTAATCAAAATTATGTCAATTTGATTCAAGAAGCAGTTCTCTGCTGTTTACTCAAAGCAACTATGAATGAATTGTTTTATAGGCCACGTACAAAGTGCAAAGGAAAAAAAAACCTAAGTGCAAAGGAAAAAAAAAGCTACATTTATAATTAAGAACGTTCATCGATTACCACAAAAAAATTAGAACACCAGACAAGGGCAGAGAACATTTTCCATCTTTATTCCTTCAATTTAATGTTCACCAAAAAAAACTTGGGATCAAAAATGATTAAAAACAAATACTGAATGGACAAATTCGTGAACTCAAAACAAGAAGCGAAATGAAAAAAAATCATGAGAAGGCACACCAAGGTCAAAAGAAGTGAGTACCAGAAATGAGGCAATAGTTCAGAATCAGGGGAGGCTACATGCAGTAGTCTTAATTCAAGCGGAGAAATTGAAAGCATGAGCAACATGGAAGAGCCAGCCAAAATGCTGCTGCTCTTCAGTAGGCACTAGATTTTTTGGGAACAGTACTTTTAACACATCAATTAAAATTATAAGAAGGATGCAGGTGATAGATCATCTGATTAATTCCACTACTCTGATCTTTCCTGATATTTTTAATTCAATTATTTATCCATTTCTCTTTTGCATATTACTACTGAATTTGATTTCACCACCTTTCAAGCTGTGCCTTTCAAATTACAGCAACCTCCCAAATGAACAGAAAGGGAACACAGGAACTGTAGTCCTGGAGAGTTGAAAGGAAGCACAAAAACTGGGAACAGCTGATTGGAAATTATATATGGAAACTGAGGCCCTGGTGAGTGAAAAGATTCTTGCTCTCTATTTCCTGAGCTGAAGAAATCTCCAAATCACCTAGCAGTTTTATTGTTTAACCAAATATTCCTTGGCTCCTTAATAAGCTATTGATCAATAATGCTACCCTCTCCATTTGTTTCTTTCTTATCACACAAATAGTTCATGGTGATAAAAATAGAAAATGTTGAAATATTCAACAATTCACAGCTGAGTAGAGGAATATAGAGTTAATGTTTCAGATCAACAACTTTTCATTGTTTTTAACCTGTGAATGCTGCTTGACACTGAATATTTGCAGAATTTTCTGTTTATCTTTCAGATTTCAACATCTATAGCGCATGCAGTACTGATAAATTCTCAATTTTCCTCTTCTTTGAATCTGTTATCCCTATTATACCATAATTCTGACTGACATACACCAAAGCCTCTACTGCATACCCTCTACTGCATACCAACCATATTGTCCACATTTTGTTTATTTAAATATATTCATTTCAAACCCAGGGGTGTATTCGTTACTTTAATAGGTCATCCTTTTCCCAATACATTTTATTACCCAAGGTCTCATCCCAAAGGAATCAGTTACTAGTTCCAGTAATATTTTGGTGCAACCAGTCCACCTTGAATGGGTCTCTAAAATCCAGAACTCTTGTTTCCTCATTTCTGCAGCACTTTTCTAGCCATGTACTAACTTGTTTTGCACCCCCACTATTCATACACACACCAGCATATAGCTTTGGGAATAACCAGAGACTACTATGGGGGTTTGTGTATTAACACATCTCCTTAAACTCTTGACTGGAGCCAGTACATTGAGCCAACTGTGAAGAAGCCATACCAAGGCTTCAAATTTCTCAGGAGCAGATTTGGTATGTCAAGCAATACTCTATCAAACTTGTATGGTTGCATCATAGCCTAGTTTAGTACTTCAATTGCCCAGGAATACAGAAAGTTGCAGAAGGTAGCAAAGGTACCCAGATCTATGACAGGCTCTGATCTCCCATCCAATTAATTCATCTATGTGCGGCACTGCCTCAAGGTGGCAACCAACATCATAGAGAACTCTCGTCACCCTGCTTACAACCTCTTCTCACTGCTATCTTTGGGAAGAAGGTACAGAAGCCCAAAGTCTAGCAACTCAATGTTAAGAACAGATTCTTTCCAATGGCTATCAGCCTCTTGAATCTCCCCATGTTATACTAGGGGTCTGCTCTGACACCATAAAAGTATATGTTAAAAACCTGTCACTTTTTTTTTTGCACAAGGGTAATTGTGAATTTTTATTTTCTAGATTTTGCCTTGTGCAGTAAGTATTTAATAAGATTTTTTCCCACAAAGTATTTCTTCAGCTGCAGCAGGTAAGAATGTTGATGCATTTGTACATTGTACAATGTACAGAATATGACATTAAGCTCATTGTCATTACCAAGATTTGGGAGGAAAGATGTCATATGAAAACCAAGCTGAGCATTATCAAATCAGCTGTTCATCTTCCTAGCTATTTCTTCTTTGATAAGCAATGCATTTCTAAAATTTACTGCATCCTGTGCACTTATTGTCTTACAAATCAACATTTAAGGGCGAGAATTCATTTGGCTAAGTTAATAATACACAAAATAATCATGACTGACATTACAGGTTGATTAACCATCAGTAAAAAGAAAAACAATATGCTTGATTACATGGAAAATGTCCTCATGCTTAGCTTCAAAATTCTTAATGTTTAAACCAAAGCTGACATTGTTAAGAATTCAAGAAGCAAGCTACCTTCAGTGAACAATCTGGAAATCATATAAAAATAGAAGTAAAATACTAATTTTCCTTTCTTACAAAACATTATATTTCAGCTGCAAAAGGATGAAGAACCTGAAAGCTTCTTACTTGTTGCCATTATGTCAGGAGAACATGATACAATTCCATGATCCACTGCCCATTTGTGAGCCCCTTCTCCAACTAAAAAACTAAAAAAAAAGATAAATTAATAGATAATTCAATATACCAGGAATAATTGTAAACCAAAAGCAAAATATGCAGTTGAAAGAAATTATGCAGTATGAATAGCATCATTCTTTCCCTTAGCAGATGTATAACAATGTATACATACACACCAGAATTATAGGAATTAAAATATTTTATGAAAGTACGTGAAAAGGTACACCTCAAATTATACAATAGGCAAAGATTAGCATATTAAAGATATGTCCACAGATTACTCTTAAAAGGGGAATGGGACAATTTAAAGGAGTTCCGCCCAAGGAAGATACCAGAGACAGAGGAATAATCTCATGTGGCGGTGGCAAAAACAGATTGACCCAAGATGAGAGAGTTGACACTACAGAATCAGAGTTGGACAGCACCAAAATGGGCCCTCCAATCCACCATGACTATACCCACATTATTCTTCTATTGCTTGCCAATTTAAGTGTCTGTCTAAATGGTTTTCAAACTGCCCCTCTAAACTCTCATACCACTTTGCCATAAGGGGTCTGTGATTAGTAAGGGATTGCTTAAGGTGGTATGTGAGTGGGAAGGGAAGGTAAACCCAATTGTTATTGAAATATTTTGCATGAGAAAAAAATGCATTAGTCCATTTCCTTTGGAATTATGAAACTGTGCACATAATGAGCTAATTAGGTATGAATTAAACAGTGGTTTTCAAACCTTTTTCTTTCTACTCACATACCACCAGATAGAAAAGGAATCAAAGAAGGTAGATGAAGACAAGGCAGATAATATGTTTATGGATTATAGTGAAGTATTCAATAAGGTCCCACATGGTAAGCTAGTATGCAGAGTTGAGAACAAAGGATAGGAGGACAGCTTGCCAATTAGATAAATTAAACTGGCTTAGTGATAGGAGTGAGAGAATAGTCGTAAAAGCAGTTTTTCAGACTGGAGGTCTGTGGCCAGTGGAGTGCCTCAGGATTTGGTACCAGGATCCATGTTTTTTGAAATATATACAAATGATTAAGACAAGGATGCATGTGACAAGGTAAGTTTGCTGATGTCATGAAAATATGTGCTATGGTGGACAGTGAAGAAGGTTACCTGGGTATTGAAAAGAACGTTTTGGGCACTTGTCTTCAGCAGTTGGGACACTGAATTCAAATGTTGGGACATCATGTTGAAATTAGGCAAGATGTTGGTGAGGTCACACTTAGAATATTGTGTATGGTTTTGGACACCTTGCTACACGAAGGATAATAGATGGAAAGGGTACAGAGAGGTTTACAAAGTTGCTGCCAGGACTAGGTTTGTTTTTCTCAGAGCATAGGAAGTTCAGAGGGTATCTTATTGAAGACTATAAAGTCACAAGGGGCATAAATAATGTGAATAGAAATAGTCTGTTTTCTAAAGTGGGGAAATATAAAACAAGAGGGCATAACTTTAAGGTGAGGATTACAGGATTTAGAAGGGACATGAGGGGACAGTGTTTCACTCGCGGGGGGGGGTGGGGGTTAGTGGTGAGGTGGGCATAAGGAACGAACTGCCATCAAAGTGACAGAGGCAGATTAATTTGCTTCCTTTAAGAAACACTTGGATAGTTATGTAGATTGTACAGGCTTGTAGGAATATGGACCCAATGCAGGCAAGCAGAACTAAAGCAGGAGGAAACATTCAGAATCAGAATTTGATTGTCAAGAACAAGTCATGAAATTCAGTGTTTTGCGGCCGCATCGAAGTGTAAACAATCATGTTATAAACATCTTACAACATTATATACAAAAAAAGATAGTGCACAAAAAGTCTTTGGTTCATTGATTATTCAGGAATTTCTTTTCTTTTTAAAATATTTTTATTGAGTTTAACATATAAATCCTACATACAAAGTCCTCTAATAAAACAATGCATCCCCAAACACCACAGCTCTCCTCTTCCCCTCCCCCCCAACCTTTCCCTTCTGAGCTGAGGGGCCAGTCTCTGGGTGAGAGGCGAGGCCCCTACTACTTGTCCTTGATAGATTGTACCTTCCAATAGAATCCAAACCTGTATACTTATTGGGGAAAGATCACAGGTGTCTTTCATATACATATACATGTCATATACATATCACAAATTCATATAAATATAAATAAATTTTAAAAATCCATTTTTGTTTGTTTAACAATATTTCTTACAAATAATTCTGGATAGAAACCAAAAAACCTACATTAGACAACCCCTTTGTCTAAACAATGGGCAAGTTCTGTATAATTTAATGATATGATCGTCGGGAATCTCATGGCAGCGGGGAAGAAGCTGTCCTTGTGCCATTGAGTGCTCGTCTTTACCTTTTTCCTGATGGCAGCAGAGTGAGACGGCATGGCCTGAGTGGTGGGGGTCTTTGCTCCATGTGAATAGTAACCGTCTGTTTTCTAAGACAAGAGGGCATAACTATAAGGTGAAGATTGTACTATTTAAAAAGGACACGAGGGGACAGTTCTTCACTCAGAGGGAGGCAGGTTTTCTCCATTGTTCGTCATGGCAAGCTGATCCTGTAGTCTCGTTTCCGAACTTTAGAACTCTACTGATGGCAGTCAAGATTAAATTTTTTTGTCTGGTTAACCTGTTGCTACTGTTGTACAAAATGCTCAGTGCCGTAGTCAGACCATATAGAAAAAAAACAGAAAAGAAATAAAAGAATGAAGGACAAAATGGCCAGTTCTTAGACAAACAGAAAGAAAGAACAAATTATCAAAAATTGGAGAATTGATAAAGCTTGTATCTGTGTCTCCTCCAATACTCAAGACTTCTACCCTCCCATCCCTCCAACCCCAGGCAGGGTGAGCCTAAACATAATCTTGAGGAACAATACATTATGTTCCTCTTGGACAGCCTAATTTTAGGTAACCCTCACCTCTATCTTGTTCTACTGTTTCCAGTTCTTTTTTAACTACTCCTGCTCTTAATTTTCTCTCTAACCTATTCCCTCCCAGTGGTCCCTTCCTCTACCTGTCTCTGTAGTCTACCATCTGTCCAAAAATATATAATCGCTTAACCTCTCCCCAGCTTCCTCAACCTCCAATAGAGTTAATATTTCCCCTTGCCACTTTTATAATGATAAAAGATCACAACTAGAAACATCGATGGACCATTTCTGCCCATAAAATGCTGAGTTAGTCCAGCAGAGGTGGTGAGAGAGAGAGAGGAGCTTCAGGGAGTTAGTCACCCCCAAAGGTCAGGAGGCAGGTAGCTGGGTGACTGTTGGGAGAGGGGAGGGGAATAGGCAGACAGTGCTGAGCACACCTGTGGTCTTTCCCCAATAAGTATACAGGTTTGGATTCTATTGGAAGGTACAATCTATCAAGGACATGTAGTAGGGGCCTCACCTCTCACCCATAGACTGGCCCCTCGGCTCAGAAGGGAAAGGTTGGGGGGGGATGGGAAGAGGAGAGCTGTGGTGTTTGGGGATGCATTGGTTAGACAAAGAGATAGGAGGTTCTGTGAACGAGATTGAGGCTCCTGGATGGTATGTTTCCTCCCAGTTGCCAGGGTCAGGGATATCTCTAATTGAGTTCACAGCATTCTTGTGACGAGGTGGGGGTGGTGAGCAGACAGATGTCGTGGTGCACGTGGGGACCAACGACATAGACAGGAGTAGGGATGAGGTCCTGAAGAGGGAATAAGAAAAAAAGATAAAAAAGTAGGACCTCAAGGATAGTAATCTCAGCATTACTGCCTGTGCCATGTACCAGAGGAGATAGGAAAATGAAGCTGTGGCAGATGAAAGAGTTGTTGCAGGGTGGGGGGGGAGGGGTTCAGATTTGTGGATCATTGGGATCTCCTCTGGGGAAGGTCTGACCTGTGCAAAAAGGGCTGCACCTGAACTGGAAAGGGACCAATATCCTCGAGGACAGGTTTGGCGGAGGTATTGGGGAGGGTTTAAACTAGTTTGGCGAGAGAGTGGGAACCAGAATGAGCGTGCAGAAAATAGGGCAGAAGGTCAAAAGCATGATGCTATGTGTTCTGAGTTTGTGAGGAAGGACAGGCAGGAGATAAAACATAAACGTAGTCAATTAGAGGGTTTGAAATCTATTTCAACGCTAAGAATATTAGAAATAATGGGTATGAACTTAGATCATGGATCAGTATGTAGAACTATGATGTTGTGGCTGTTAAAGAGACTTGGTTGGAGGATGGGAAGGATTAGGTGATGCAGGTACCAGGGTTTAGGTGTTTTAAAAGGAATAGGAGGTAAGAGAGGAGGAGTAACATTACTGGTCAGGAATAGTATCATGGCTATAGAAAGGGAGGATGCTGCTGAGGGAGTATCTACTGAGATAGTGTATGTGTAAGTCAGAAATAGGAAGGGAGCAATCACTGTAATAGGAGAAGTCTATAGGTTTCCAAATAGCTTTCGGGACTCAAGATACTGCGGAGCAAATAAGCAGGCAGGTTTTGAAATGGTGAAGGAAATACAGGGTTGTATTTATGTGAGACATCAACTTCCCTCATACTGACTGGCACTTTCTGACTGCAAGAGAGATAGATGGAATTGAATTTGTCATGTGTGTTCAATGATTCCTGACACAGCACGTGGACCAGGTGACAAGAGGAGAAGCCACACTGGATCTAATTCTGGGTAAGGAACCTGGTCAGGAGGCGGACCCCTTGGTGGGGGAGCATTTTGGTGAGAGTGAACACAATTCCCTGAGTTTTGACATATAAAAGAAGACAAAATGGAAAAGTGTTTAATTGGGGAAGAGCTATTTACGATGGGATGAGGCAGGAACTTGCAAGAGCAAACTGGAAACAGATGTGCAAAGGTGAAAGTACAGAACTAATGTGGAAGAATTTTAGGGACCACTTGTGCTGGTGCAGGATAGGTTTGTCCCACTGGAACAGGGAAAAGATAGTAGGAAAAGGGAACCGTGGTTGACAAAGCAGGAGTCAAAAGAAAGGAGGAAACATACATTAGGTAGAGGAAGCAGGAAACAGGAAGGGCTCATGAGAAGTATATGTTAGCCAGGAAGGATCTTAAGAAAGGAATTAGGAGAGCTCGAAGGGGACATAAGAAGGCCTTGGCCTGTAGGATTCAGGAGAAACCCAAGACGTTCTATGCATATGTGAATAGAAAGATGACAAGAATGAAGGTGGGCAACATGTGAGGTTGAGAGGTCCTAAATGAATACTTTGCTTTCACAAGAGAAAAAGATTAAGGAAGAGGATCTTCCTAAAAACATTATGATTGATAAGTCTTTGGGGCTGAATGTGATATACCCAAAATTGCTGTGGGAAGTGAGGGAAGAGATAGCTGGGCAATGGGTATGATGTTTGAGTCCTCTTTAGCCACAGGAGAGTGCCAGAGGATTGGAGAATGGAAAATGTGGTCCCAATGTTTAAAAAAGGTAATAGGGAGAATCCTGGGAATAATAGACCAGTGAGTCTTATGTCAATGGTGTGAAAACTATTGGAGAGGATAGGATCTATGAGTATTTAGAAAAGTACAGTCTACTCAAGGATAGTCAGCATGGTGTTATGAAGAAACGGTCGTGCCTCATGAGTCTAATTAAGTTTTTGAGGAGGTAACAAAGGAAACTGGTGAGGATAGGGCAGTAGATGTGGTCTACATGGAATTTAGTAAGGTATCTGACAAGGTCACCCATGAGAGAATTGTTCAGAAAGTCATGAGACATGGGATCCCATGGAACCTTGGTTGTGTGGATAAAAACAAAATGGGTTGCATGTAGAAGGCAGAAAGTAATGGAAGGAAAGTATTCTGCCTGATGGTCAGTGATTAGTGGAATTCCACACGGATCTGTTTTGGGATCCCTGCTCTTTGTGATCTTTATAAATGACCTAAAGGAAGATGCGGAAGGATGGGTCAGTAGGTTTGCAGATAATAAGAAGGTTGGAGGAGTTGTGGATGGTGCTGAAGGTTGTTGTAGGTTAAAAGGATATAGACAGGATGCAGAGATGGGCAGAAAAGTGGTAGATGGAGTTCAATCCAGAAAAATGTAAGGTGATGCATTTTGGAAGGACAAACCAGAAGTTCTTCTTCTTCTTCTTTGGCTTGGCTTCGCGGACGAAGATTTATGGAGGGGGTAAAAAGTCCACGTCAGCTGCAGGCTCGTTTGTGGCTGACAAGTCCGATGCGGGACAGGCAGACACGATTGCAGTGGTTGCAGGGGAAAATTGGTGGGTTGGGGTTGGGTGTTGGGTTTTTCCTCCTTTGCCTTTTGTCAGTGAGGTGGGCTCTGCGGTCTTCTTCAAAGGAGGTTGCTGCCCGCCAAACTGTGAGGCGCCAAGATGCACGGTTTGAGGCGTTATCAGCCCACTGGCGGTGGTCAATGTGGCAGGCACCAAGAGATTTCTTTAGGCAGTCCTTGTACCTTTTCTTTGGTGCACCTCTGTCACGGTGGCCAGTGGAGAGCTCGCCATATAACACGATCTTGGGAAGGCGATGGTCCTCCATTCTGGAGACGTGACCCATCCAGCGCAGCTGGATCTTCAGCAGCGTGGACTCGATGCTGTCGACCTCTGCCATCTTGAGTACTTCGACGTTAGGGATGTAAGCGCTCCAATGGATGTTGAGGATGGAGCGGAGACAACGCTGGTGGAAGCGTTCTAGGAGCCGTAGGTGGTGCTGGTTTAGGACCCATGATTCGGAGCCGAACAGGAGTGTGGGTATGACAATGGCTCTGTATACGCTTATCTTTGTGAGGTTTTTCAGTTGGTTGTTTTTCCAGACTCTTTTGTGTAGTCTTCCAAAGGTGCTATTTGCCTTGGCGAGTCTGTTGTCTATCTCATTGTCGATCCTTGCATCTGATGAAATGGTGCAGCCGAGATAGGTAAACTGGTTGACCGTTTTGAGTTTTGTGTGCTCTCTGAACCCTTCTTGAGCTCTCTGAACCCTTCTCCATTAACAATGGCGTGAAGCAAGGCTGTGTTCTCGCACCAACCCTCTTTTCAATCTTCTTCAGCATGATGCTGAACCAAGCCATGAAAGACCCCAACAATGAAGACGCTGTTTACATCCGGTACCGCACGGATGGCAGTCTCTTCAATCTGAGGCGCCTGCAAGCTCACACCAAGACACAAGAGAAACTTGTCCGTGAACTACTCTTTGCAGACGATGCCGCTTTAGTTGCCCATTCAGAGCCAGCTCTTCAGCGCTTGACGTCCTGCTTTGCGGAAACTGCCAAAATGTTTGGCCTTGTAAGTCAGCCTGAAAAAAACTGAGGTCCTCCATCAGCCAGCTCCCCACCATGACTACCAGCCCCCCCACATCTCCATCGAGTATAAAGTTAATGGTTAGATAAACAAACGAACCTGAGGGTCCAAATCCATATATCCCTCAAGGTCACTGGGCAAGTTGATAGGATAGTTAAGAAGACCTATGGGATATTGGGCTTCATTAATAGGAAGACTGAGTTCAAAAGTTGAGAGGTCATGTTGCAACTCTGCAAATCTCTGGTGAGAGAACACTTGGGGTATTGTGTTCCATTCTAGTCACCTCATTATAGGAAAAATGTGGAAACTATGGAGAGGGTGCAGAGGAAATTTACCAGGATGTCACCTGCATTGGAAAATGTCTTTATCAAGCAAGGTTAGCAGACCTGGGACTTTTCTCTGTGGAGTATAGAAGGATAAGAGGAGACTTAATAGAGGACTACAAGAATATGAGAGGAATAGATAGGGTGGACAGCCAGCATCTTTTTCCTAGGGCAGTAATAGCAAACACCAGAGGACATGTGTACAAAGTGAAGTTTAGGGGAGCCATCAGGAGTAAGGTTTTATTTTTACAGAGAGCTGTGGGTGCCTAGAATGCCCTGACAGGGATGGTGGTGAAGGCTAAAAACATTAAGAGCATTTAAGAGACTCTTAGACAGGCACATGAATGGAAGCAAAATAGAGGGTTACAGGGTAGGGAGGGATTCTTTCTTTTAGAAAAATATGGGTCACCACAACATTGAGGGCCAAAGGGCCTGTATTGTGCTGTAGTGTTCTATGTTCTATCTTATAGTTTTCTTGCAATTCTATTCTAACTTGGAGACACAAGAGACTGCAATTTTTGGAATCTGGAATGCAAAATGAACAGCAGGAGGAACTCAGCTGTCTCAGAAGCTTTCGTTGGGTCAGGGAATAAATTGTAGCTGTTTCATGTTGAGGCCCTGCAACAGGATTGAGAGAGGAGAAAAAATATACCTAGTACAGAGAGGGAGAGGGGCGAAACAGGGATCATTGGGTGAAGAGTGGATGAAAGAGTGAGGTTGGAGAAGAATAGAGTTGGAAGACAAGGTGAATGAAAGTTGGAATCAGATGAGAAAAAATGGATAGGAGGCTGAAAGTGAAGAAAACTGGTGGTGAGTGATAAGCAGGGACATAAAGGCTATCCGTGCTTAAGTTTGTTAAGAAAGGATTATACTGTACTTATCAGATTCCAGCATAGTAGCCTTTGTGCCCCTGTTTATCACCCTTCAGCCTTGTATCACACTACATCCTCTCCTCCACACACTTGGCTCCATCTATCACCTTTCACCCCTTGCCTACCTATCACCTACTGCCCATCTCACCCCTCCCTTGCTCCTCTTCACATTTTCTGCCTTCCCTTTCCACTCTCAGTTCTGATACAAGGTCACAAACCAAAATGTTCACTATTCATTTCTCCTCGAGAAGCTGCTCGGCTACAAGTTCTTCAAGCCGTATGCTTTCTACTTCAGATTCCAAGATCTGCACTTTCTAGTGTCTCCCAAGTTAGAACGGAATTATGGTTGGAATAAATAAGTTATATGGGACAAAAAGAGGCTGAAATAATTGATCCTCTGGCCAGGTAAAGGATGGTGGTGGGTAAGAGATTTCCTTGAAGTCAATTTTTTAAATAATAAATGAGTCACTTTGTGAAGCTATTATCTGGTTTGGAGTTTTAAAATTTGAAACAAAGGTCAGAGAAGTACTGAAATTGTGGCTCAATGATAACTTTGCTTCCAAAGGAAGCACACTTTCGAAAACCTTGTAAATTTACTTCTTCAAGCAAAATATACATACATTAGGTGAGTTTTAAACCTTTGATCCAATGTCTAATTATTCATATCAAATAAAAGTTTTACCACAAAACAAGAATGCTGTACCATGAGAAAAAATACCTGACAGTACTTTCTTTCATAAATCATTTTAAATCAATGGGCATTCTTTTGGAGTGCCTGACAACTCTCAACAAAGTCATGAAACTTGTTTTTTGAAAATAAAGTTGAAGCTAACTTGGAAAATGACACAAGACTGAATGCAGTTTTTAACAACAGCCAAAAGTGGGAAGAGATGTAGCAGAAAAAGGATATATGTATGTGCAATTAATATCTTTCTTATATTGACTTAGTCACATTTGGTAATGCAGCAATTGCTGATGTAATCAAAAACATTTTTATATTGGTTCACTCTACATTCACAAAGAAACTATTAAAGGACCAAAATAAATTCAAAATCTTATTGTCAACTTCTGCAACTTCATTACTTTGTCCCACTACTTCACTCATGAGACGCCAAAAGTACAAATTACACTAAAATAAAAATCATGGCAAGCTAAAATGTAAGATCAAAAAATGGCAAGCATGAGCTGTGAGGAATTCAGAAAGAGGCTGAAAAGAATGCGGGGGGGGGGGGGGGGGAGGGGAGGGGAGATGGGGTTGAAACAGAATAAAGAATGGGAAAGACGAAAGAAAAAGGAGAATGAAAGGTTTTCTTCGTGGCCAGGGCAGCACTGCTCTATTCTGAGTTTATGTGCAATGTACAGTGATATTTCTGCATTCCACAACTCTGCTTCGTTGGTTGAAACTTGAAAATGCAAAATAAAATCAAGCTTCAAATTTCTGATGCTTCATGACACATTCATAGAATCTTTTCAAATTCTTCATCTTAATGTCTTTCGACATTGTATGCATTACATCAGAAACTTTATTTTAAGACCAGCTCTTGTTAGTTGCAAAAGATGGCTGCTAAAATATTTTTTAAAATATTTTTGATCTATTGTGCAGATGACACTAAGATTGGAGGCGTTGCGAACAGCGAAGAAGGTTTTCAAAACTAGCAGAGGGATCTGGACCAGCTGGAAAATTAATGCAGACAAGTGTGAAGTGTTGCATTTTGGAAGGACAAACCAAGAAAGGACTTAAGCCACTGAAGAGTATGGTAGAACATAAGGACCTGAGAGCACAGATACATAATTCCTTGAAAGTGGTATCACAGGTGGATACAGTTGGAGAGAGAACTTTTGGCATATTGGCCAAAGTATTGACTAGAGAAGCTGGGATGTTATGGTAATGTTGTACAAGACATTGGTGAGGTCAGTTTTGGTCACCTAACTACATAAAAGATATCAATAAGATAGAAAGAGTGCAGAGATTTACTAGGATGTTGCTGGACTTCAGGAACTGAGTTACAGGGAAAAGTTAAACAGGTTATGGCTTTATTTCCTGGAGTGTAGAAGAATGGGGGAAGATTTGATAGAGGTATTTAAAATTATGAGGGAGATTGTAGATAAGCTTTTCCACTGAGGGTTGGTGAGATACAAACCAGAGGATGTGGGTTAAGAGTTAAAGGGAAAAAGTTTAGGGGGAACTTCTTCACACAGAAAGCTGTGGGAATGTGGAATGAGCTTACAGCTGAGCTGGTCAATGTGGGCTCAGTTTTAATATTTGGACAGGTATGTGGTTGGGAGAGGTATGGAGTGCTATGGTCAGGGTGCGGGTCAATGGAATAAGAGAGAATAATAGTCTGGCACGGACAAGAAGGGCCTGCTTCTGTGCTGTAATGTTCTAAGGTTCTAAGAAGAAAATTCTGACCCTTTGAGTCAGAAATAGATACAGATGCATGCGATTCATTCTGGTTTTTGAGTCAAGGATAACCAGAAAAATCATGACCTGAAATGAAAATAGCTATGGGATAATTTTCATTATTCAGAATTGTGGCTGAGCTCCATGCTAATTTTTAACTCAAGTGTTAAGGGCAGGGTCAATTTTAACGTTTAAGAAGAATTTGGACAGGTACATGGATGGGAGAGGTATGGAGAGCTATGGACTGGGTGAATGTCAGTGGGACAAGGCAAAAAAAAAAAAAAAAAAAAAAAATAGTTTGGCACAAACTAAAAGGGCCAAAGGAGCCTGTTTCTGTGCTATAGTGTTCTATGGTTCTATTTCTTTAATTACTATTCTTTGCATTATCAGTTAATTGGTAGTAGCTCACTCATAAGAACTTCAATTTTTGCCATCCATTGTCCTTCTTGAAAGCATCTTTTCTTAACTTTGGGTAAATTTTAAGTGTTGCATGTCATAAATATCATTTTTATTCTGATACAACTGTGATGGAACACGACAGCTATCAAGTGCACACACTTGGGATTTCTGTAGCAGGGTCACTGACAACACACAGAACTGTAAATTTTACTGCTTGGGGAAATACGTGCTTATTAGCATTAAATAGGACCATAGTAATTTCGTCTGGGACTCCAGGATTACGACCAGGAACATTTTTAATAGCAAAATTAACTATATTTACGTTGCAATTTGCTCGGGGCATTTCAAAGAAGCTTCATAGCTATTGCATTTTTAAAAAAAAATCTATCTTGTGAAATTGGACTGGAACGGGAATAAACAAATATCTCTATAATTTTTATTTGAAAGTATAATATAGTTTCTGTAACCTTTTTACAAATACTGTAAAATTGGCAAGTGTTTACTCAAAAACAAGGAGAAATCCAAACACACATGCAAACACATAAAATATGCAAAAAAAACTTGCTCCACTTGTAAAAACATATTTTTAGAGATCAGTATACATTAAAAACCTGAGACACAATGAAGGAGAAAAAAAATAATTACCAAGGAGGAATTCTGCCAGCAGAGAGCTTCCCCTTCTGTGCTTCGCTTAACAGTTTATTTGCAACTAAGATTGGATTCTTGATCCCTAAAAGTAAAATTGGATATTGTTACTACCTAGACCAGCTGCAGCAATTGAAATTCACCAAGACAATGGTATTTTCAAAACAATTTTTTTATTATTAACTATTAATAACATCTTACTTAACCACACTATGTGCAATAGTGAGTGTGTGTGTGTATGGCAAATCTCAAACTCTTACAGTTCAGGCATAATTCTGAAGAGATGATTTTAAAGTTCAGTCTTAGAAATCTTTTAAACTGCTTTTAAAAAGTTCTAAAACTCATGCATTCTTGTAAAATTGCTTTCAGAGAACTATTTCTTCATACGAATGACTTTTTCACAAATTCCCCTTTCTTGCGTGGAGGTTTCGGAACTTGTATTTTACATGATAATTTCACAAACCCAGGAAAGGGTTAAATGAAGTAACCATTACAAATGAACATGGTAGAACTGCCCTCTTTTGACAAAGAGACATTTGAAGTAGCTCTTCTCATTGATTTTGTGCTTCTCCCATGATAAGGAGAACACCACAATGGGAGTCCTCCTCCTGAGAATGTCTCTGTATTCCTGACTTCAGATGAAACTGGATCAATATTAAAGATGCCTTCTTCAAGTGTCTTTAATCACACAACTGCTTTGGTTAAACATTAGTTCAGTTTCATTTCTCCTAAAGCATGAATCATAGCAGATAGCCTTCTATTTGCACAGGTGCTTCTCTAAGCCATTGTCTTCATTATTTCTATGGACAATCCTTCTAGTTTTATGGCTTTTAACTGAACAATGATAAGGCTTTGATGGTTTCTACTCGACTTTGAATTATCAGGCACTTTGTCTCTGGAAGACCTTTCTGATCTGTTAACATGAATGTATGAAATATCTTTCTGTAAGTGTCCCTGTATCCAATCCACAAAATCCCTTTACTAAAAATAACATTTATAAATTACTGCATCCAGAGCTTCCTTTGTGACCTCCTCTACACCAGAGACACTGGGTGAAAATTGGGAGATCACTTCACTGAGCACCTTCACTTTGTCCACACCAGTAAAAAAGATCTCCCAGTGGCCAATAATTTCAGTTCTGCGTCACACTCCCATGCTCACATGTCTGTTCCTGGCCTTATGTACTGTCCCACCGAGACCACCTGCAAATTGGAGGAACTATACCTGATTTTCCATCTGGGCCTCCTCCAGCCAGAAACTCTTCCAGTTTCTGCTAACCTGTTTTTATCTTTCCCCCTCCCTCACCCCCTTCCCCTTTCCAGTAATTCTGTAGGATTATTTTTAATGCAATTGACTTCACAAAAATCTAAACGACTTTTAAAGAAATTATCTGAGCCAAATTCATTCTTCACAAATGAAGATATCTTGTAAATTTAGTGTTCTTGTTGTGGATCCTCCACATCAAAGAAACTGGAAGCAGACTGGGAGACCTTTTCGTTGTGCTCCTTCACTCTATTCACTGCAATAACAAGAATCTCAGAGTGGTAAACCATTTAAATTCCACATACCATTTCCACACAGCCTCATGCACTACCAAGCCCACGCTACGGACAAATTGGAGAAACAACATCTTATATCCTGTCTGGGCACTCTGCAACCAGGAGGCATTGATATCAACTTATCCAGCTTCTGTCAAATGACACCCTCACCCACCCCCTAAGTTTCCCTTTTCCTATTCCTATGTATCCTTTCCTCCAGTTCCCCACCCCCTTTCTTCCCTTCTTCATTCAGCGCTACTCTCTACCCCATCAACTTAGCTTTTTTCTCCTCTACCCTTTAACCACCTATGACCTCTTGCTTGTTAGTCTGGGAACCTCCACCTGCCACTTCCTCCCTCTTCTCCTCCCATCTTTTTATTCAGGTACCTACCTGCTTTTTGCTCATACCTTAATGAAGGGCTCAGGCCCAAAATATTGGTTACCCTTTCATGTGGTGTGACCTGCTGACTTTCTCCAGCATTTGTGAGTTCTACTACAATCTGCAGATTTTCCTGTTGAATTCCTTTTGTGCTGCCCTTCTTAACTCCCTTCAAACATTTATCAATTGATCAACAATTAACTCCAGATTCTACCAATTCTTACACTTAAAAGGAACTGCCCTGTTGAACTATTAACAAAAATCTTAGAATTCTCTGTTTCCTTCTGCAGATAAATGAAAATCTTAAAATATGTTTTTTTCCAATTGTTAGTGCTTACAGAGAATATACCAATTTACGGATTGGACAACATTCTAAAGCAGCATGGAAGTAAATGTAAAACCACAAAGCTGGAGAAACTCAGCTAGGTGAAGCAGTGTCCTTTTTACAACAAAGGTAAAAACTGATGTTTTGGGCTTGAACCCTTCATCAAGATATGGAAAAATGTTGGCAGACATTTGTACAAAAGAGTAGGGAAGAAGGAGTGGTGCAAAAGTGGAGAAGGGAGGGAGGGGACACCAACGATCAAGGGGAGGAAGGATGGCTAGGGGAAGAGAGGGAGAACTGGAAAGGGGAAGGGGGTGAGGGAGGGGGAAAGATAAAAACAGGTTAGCAGAAACTGGAAGAGTTTCTGGCTGGAGGAGGCCCAGATGGAAAATCAGGTATAGTTCCTCCAATTTGCAGGTGGTCTCAGTGGGACAGTACATAAGGCCAGGAACAGTCATGTGAGCATGGGAGTGTGACGCAGAACTGAAATTATTGGCCACTGGGAGATCTTTTTTACTGGTGTGGACAAAGTGAAGGTGCTCAGTGAAGTGATCTCCCAATTTTCACCCAGTGTCTCTGGTGTAGAGGAGGTCACAAAGGAAGCTCTGGATGCAGTAAACAAGTTCTGCAGATACACAAGTGAAGTGTTGCTTCACTTTAAAGGACTATTTGTGGCCCTGGACCACGGTGAGGGAGGAGGTGTGGGTGCAAGTGTGGCATCTCTTGCAGCCACAGGGGAAGTTGCCGGGGGTGGGGGAAGGGGGGGTGGGTTGAAGGGATTGTTGGGGAGGGATGAGTGCACGAGGGAGTCACGGAGGGAGCGTTCCCTATGAGAGGAGAGAAGATGTGTCTGGTACTGAGATCCTGTTGTAAGTGCTGAGAATTCCAGAGGATAATGTGTTGGATGCAGAGGCTGGTGGGGTGGATTCTCTATTTGTTGTGTCTGAGGCAGAGGGGCCAGGGCAGATGAGCGGGAAATGGAGGAGATGTGGGTGAAGGCTGAGTTGATGGTGGTAACACAAAGCTGGAGAAACTCAACAGCATGGATCTGTATCTTTGTACAGTACACCAAAATGAACAAGGAAGGAAGGAATGATGGATGACTAGTTAAATATTTCCAAAAGTACTCAAATAATTGGAAGTAGCCAAATAAATGAAGAAAACAACAAAATTTGCTCATGATTAATATGTTCACTTGAGCGATGGCAATTGACCAAGAAATGAACTGAGGAACCTAAAGAGTGCAGATGCTAAAATTTGGCACAAGTAAGGCAGCATCCATAAAAGCAAAGGAATGGTACATGTTTTGGACTGAGACCCTCCATCAGTTTAGGTGCATTGATGTTGGTCTGAAAGCTGATTTTCTGCTTGAGATTTACATGTTCAATTTGGAGATAATGATTTAACTTGCAAAAGTCAAACCACTACCACTAAAAATTTCTATTCATGTTCCACTTTTAATGTAGTAAAAGAATCGCCAAGTGATTCATTTAAGTAAAATGACAATGCTAGAGAAACAAAGTGATTCATTGGCATTTTATCAAAGAAAAAATATTAATGCTCACCGAGACAAAGTTTCCTTTTATTGTTCATAAAAATATATGATATAAAGGCGGCGGCCCCAATCCGGGTAGGAGCAAGGGGGAGACGGCGGCCCCGGCCTCAGTCGAGTGAGGCAGGCGGAGGCCCCGATCCGAGCAGAGAGTGGGAGGCAGAGGCCCCAGTCCGGGCACAGGGAGAGCAGCGGCGGCCCCGGCACCGGTCCGGGTGAAGGGTAGGCGGTGGCGGCCCCGATCCAGGCAGGAGCAAGGGAGAAACGGCGGCCCCGGCCTCGGTCGAGTGAGGCAGGCGGAGGCCCCGATCCGTGGAGATAGTGGGAGGCGGCGGCCCCAGGCCGGGCACGGGGAGAGCAGCAGCGGCCTCGGCCCCGGTCCGGGCAGTATGGACCGACCTAGGAGGGGAGGCAGACCCCTCCAGCCCGGGTAAGAAACCTGCATAGGAGAAGGCCACTCCGATATAAAACCTACGACCCAAGGACCTCGCTGCCACGTCCCAGCTTGCTTGGCCACGGCACACGAACCATGGGTGTAAAGGGTGGGGCCAGTACTGCGCGCACTGCACTCCACCTAAAAGCTCCTTTGCGCAGGCCCGAGGACAGGTCCACGTCCACCCCCTCCACGTCCTCCCCCTCAAAAGATGCTCACAAACTCAAGCTAGCATGCTGGAACATCAGAACCATGCTAGACAAGGCTAACAGCCACCGACCTGAACGTTGGTCTGCCCTCATTGCACATGAACTCCTCAGACTTGACATCGACATAGCCGCTCTCAGTGAAGTCCGCCTGGCAGATGTAGGCAGCCTCCAAGAACGCGGCGCGAGCTACACACTCTACTGGTCTGGCAAGCCTTCGGATGAACGATGCCTATCTGGTGTAGGCTTTATGGTCAAGAACTTCATTGCCTCCAAACTCGAAAACCTTCCGACAGGCCACTCGGACCGAATCATGTCCATGCGACTCCCCCTTCAAAACAAGCGTCGCATCACCCTCATCAGTGTCTATGCTCCAACCCTCCAGGCGGAACCAGCAGAAAAGGACAAGTTCTACTCTGACCTGCGCAACCTCATCCAACGCACCCCTACAGCCGACAAGGTTGTCATCCTTGGCGACTTCAACGCTCGCGTCGGCAAAGACTCAGAAACCTGGCCAGGAATCCTTGGCAAGCATGGCGTCGGCAAGTGCAACGACAATGGGCGCCTCCTGTTGGAGCTCTGCGCAGAACAGCGGCTTGTCATTACAAACACCCTTTTTCGGCAGAGGGACAGCCTTAAGACTACCTGGATGCATCCCCGATCCAAACACTGGCACCTCCTGGACTACATCCTGGTGCGAGAAAGTGACAAACGAGATGTGCTCCACACCAGGGTAATGCCCAGCGCGGAATGCCACACTGACCACCGGCTGGTTCGCTGCAAGCTCAACCTTCACTTCAAGCCAAAGCCCAGGAACAGTAAAGCCCCCAGAAAGAGGTTCAATGTTGGAAACCTGCAGTCAGACGAAGCAAGAGGAAACTTCCAGGCAAACCTCAAAGCAAAGCTCGACGATGCAACCCGCCTCACGGACCCGTCCCCTGAAACCCTCTGGGATCAGTTGAAGACTACCATACTGCAATCCACTGAAGAGGTACTTGGCTTCTCCTCCAGGAAAAACAAGGACTGGTTCGACGAAAAGAGCCAGGAAATCCAGGAGCTGCTGGCAAAGAAGCGAGCTGCCCACCAGGCTCACCTTACAAAGCCATCCTGTCCAGAGAAGAAACAAGCCTTCCGTCGCGCATGCAGCCATCTTCAGTGCAAACTCCGGGAGATCCAAAATGAGTGGTGGACTAGCCTCGCCAAACGAACCCAGTTCAGCGCGGACATTGGCGACTTCAGGGGTTTCTACGAGGCTCTAAAGGCTGTGTATGGCCCCTCACCCCAAGTCCAAAGCCCGCTGCGCAGCTCAGATAGCAAAGTCCTCCTCAGCGACAAAATCTCCATCCTCAACCGATGGTCAGAACACTTCCAATCTCTTTTCAGTGCCAACCGCTCAGTCCAAGATTCCGCCCTGCTCCAGCTCCCTCAACAGCCCCTAAGGCTAGAGCTGGATGAGGTCCTCACCCAGGATGAGACATATAAGGCAATCGAACAACTGAAAAGTGGCAAAGCAGCAGGTATGGATGGAATCCCCCCAGAGGTCTGGAAGACTGGCGGCAAAACTCTGCATGCCAAACTGCATGAGTTTTTCAAGCTTTGTTGGGACCAAGGAAAACTGCCTCAGGACCTTCGTGATGCCACCATCATCGCCCTGTACAAAAACAAAGGCGAGAAATCAGACTGCTCAAACTACAGGGGAATCACGCTGCTCTCCATTGCAGGCAAAATCTTCGCTAGGATTCTACTAAATTGAATAATACCTAGTGTCGCCGAGAATATTCTCCCAGAATCACAGTGCGGCTTTCGCGCAAACAGAGGAACTACCGACATGGTCTTTGCCCTCAGACAGCTCCAAGAAAAGTGCAGAGAACAAAACAAAGGACTCTACATCACCTTTGTTGACCTCACCAAAGCCTTCGACACCGTGAGCAGGAAAGGGCTTTGGCAAATACTAGAGCGCATCGGATGTCCCCCAAAGTTCCTCAACATGATAATCCAACTGCACGAAAACCAACAAGGTCGGGTCAGATACAGCAATGAGCACTCTGAACCCTTCTCCATTAACAATGGAGTGAAGCAAGGCTGTGTTCTCGCACCAACCCTCTTTTCAATCTTCTTCAGCATGATGCTGAACCAAGCCATGAAAGACCTCAACAATGAAGACGCTGTTTACATCCGGTACTGTACGGATGGCAGTCTCTTCAATCTGAGGCGCCTGCAAGCTCACACCAAGACACAAGAGAAACTTGTCCGTGAACTACTCTTTGCAGACGATGCCGCTTTAGTTGCCCATTCAGAGCCAGCTCTTCAGCGCTTGACGTCCTGCTTTGCGGAAACTGCCAAAATATTTGGCCTGGAAGTCAGCCTGAAGAAAACTGAGGTCCTCCATCAGCCAGCTCCCCACCATGACTACCAGCACCCCCACATCTCCATTGGGCACACAAAACTCAAAACGGTCAACCAGTTTACCTATCTCGGCTGCACCATTTCATCAGATACAAGGATCGACAATGAGATAGACAACAGACTCGCCAAGGCAAATAGCGCCTTTGGAAGACTACACAAGAGAGTCTGGAAAAACAACCAACTGAAAAACCTCACAAAGATAAGCGTATACAGAGCCGTTGTCATACCCACACTCCTGTTCGGCTCCGAATCATGGGTCCTCTACCGGCATCACCTACGGCTCCTAGAACACTTCCACCAGCGTTGTCTCCGCTCCATCCTCAACATCCATTGGAGCGCTTTCATCCCTAACGTCGAAGTACTCGAGATGGCAGAGGTCGACAGCATCGAGTCCACGCTGCTGAAGATCCAGCTGCGCTGGGTGGGTCACGTCTCCAGAATGGAGGACCATCGCCTTCCCAAGATCGTATTATATGGCGAGCTCTCCACTGGCCACCGTGACAGAGGTGCACCAAAGAAAAGGTACAAGGACTGCCTAAAGAAATCTCTTGGTGCCTGCCACATTGACCACCGCCAGTGGGCTGATAACGCCTCAAACCGTGCATCTTGGCGCCTCACAGTTCGGCGGGCAGCAACCTCCTTTGAAGAAGACCGCAGAGCCCACCTCACTGACAAAAGGCAAAGGAGGAAAAACCCAACACCCAACCCCAACCAACCAATTTTCCCCTGCAGCCGCTGCAACCGTGTCTGCCTGTCCCGCATCGGACTTGTCAGCCACAAACAAGCCTGCAGCTGACGTGGACTTTTTACCCCCTCCATAAATCTTCGTCCGCGAAGCCAAGCCAAAGATACTTCAACTATTGTCTGCCGTAAAGCAAACAAAGTATCGCTATGAGCATTGCTCAGTGCCCCTAACAATAAGAATAAGAGAAACAAATGAGAGCCCTTTCAGAAACACTGGGTGTCCGTGATTTGCCTCCAGTACTCCCGCAGCAACACAGATTTCAGTTCAAACCATCAGCAACCTGAGCTCCCGATCCAAATCTCTGATCCATTCAGAAAGTCTTCAGCGCTCAGGTCCTTGGGGGAAATCTCTTCCAATCAACACTCTCTTAAATTCCTGTTCGAATCCCTGGTTCCCATGAGCCAATCACCAATAGCCTACAGCCTGTGTAGATCCTTCGACCACCTTGCCAACAGCTTGGAAGTGTGGGTCCTTCAGCCAATGAGCCCCTCGCCGGTCCACTGCCGTGGTCATCTTCTCCATAGGGTTGTCTCCCATGCTCTTCCCCCTCAACAGGGTGTGTTATTCCTGATTTTGGTGTCCTCCTTCGGTCCACTGCTCCCTCAGAGTCTGTAACCCTTCTAGATACAAGCTCAACCATCTTGGGCACAGACTTCCATAGTTGCAGGGTTTAAAAAAAAACACAATTGGCTCCTCTAACAGGCTGTTTAAAAGCCTATATGGAGGTGTCGGCATCAAGCCCGGGCAGGACCCTGCATTGCAGCGCTGCGTCTCTGCACCAGCAGCAACACTGTCGTTACAGCAGATAGTAGGCTTTTTTTAAAGCAGTTATTAGTTAATACCAAAAGCTTAGATCATAAAACAGTTTTTCTGGCTATCCACCCCATAGGATGGTTCCTTTCAGTCAGTTTGTGGGGTTTGATATGAGGATACCCCACTCCTTAGAAAGGAATAGTGTGTGCATGATTGGATTTAGGTGAGTAGAGATTGCATTGGTGCAGACCCACCCTTTCGACAACCCCTCCCGGATCTAGCGGCATGGTGAAGTCCAAGACGGCTGGGGGAAGTTCTGTTTCAGTGAATGGCCAGTCCAAGCTTCAATGCAAGGGGTGCCCATTCCGGGCTTCACGGCACATGTTTGCTCGATGGCCGTTAACCCTACGAGAGGGTTCACCCGCCATTTTAAACAGTACAGTACAGGTAAAGTCTCTTCAGCCCATGTGTTTGTTCCCATCATGATGCCCAAGTTTAACTAAAACTTTGCCATTTGCTTTTGGTACATATCCTTCTATTTTCTGCATATTCCTGCATCTATTTGCAAGCATCTTAAATGGTGGCATTCATGGTAGCACCTATCACATCCTGTACTAAAACAAACTTGCCCTACACATCTCCTCTCCTGCCCACCAACTTTAAATGCATGTCCTCTAGCACGTGACATTTTTATGCTGGGAAAAAGACTGACTCTCTCACCTATTTATGCCTCTCACAATTTTATAAACTTCTGCTAGGTTTCCCCTTAGCCTATGAGGTTCCAGGGAAACCCAAGATTGTTCAACCTCTCCTTCTTGTCCATTACTTGCTGTTCCAGGTATCCTGGTAAATCTCTTCTGTACTCTTTCCAAGGCCTCAACATAGTTCCTGCAAAGAGGCAACCAAGATTGCATACAATACTTCTTGTGCATCTTAACAATATTTTTTACATAGCTGCAATATGACTTCATTGCTTTTATACTTAATGTCCTTCCCAATGAAGCCTAGCATATCATACACTTTTTTTTAAAAAACCACCCTATCGACTTGCATAGCCACTTTGACAGATCCTTGGAGATGAACTCTCAGATCCTTTTGCACATTAATGTTTGAGTTTTGCATTTCTCTTACATTTCCCATTGTGCAACATCTCACACTTGTCCAAATTAAACTCCATCTGCCATTTCTGTGCTTGTTCAAGATGCTATACTTAAAGACAGTTATAAAAATAAAGAGAAGCAAATAAAGATAAGTTTAGAAAGAAAATTCAGTACTCACACCCTCAGCAGTTGAAGGTATGGCTGAAAATGGTGGACTTAATGAATTCAGGGAAGCTCACAAAACAAAAATGGAAGGAGTACCATTACCAAAGTTTACGTGGCTCATAAATTTTGGACATGGAAGGACAAAATGGTGGAGGGCTTTGAGGGATGAGAAAGAGCTATTGCAGGACAGCAAGCAAAGGGGTAATATGTCAATGAGACTAAAACACAGATGGAATGAGATTATGATGATGAATTAAAAATGTGTCAGGAAAGGCAGATTCCATATGCAAATCCTGATGATTGTGAAGGTATGGAAACTATTAATTAATTTATTTATTAATTGAGGGCCTTCCTCCCTCAAATAATTATGAATATAGAATGGGTATGGTGTATTTGAATTCTGAGAACTCTTCATTTGCACTGTATTTAATTGTACGATACAATGAAAAAATAAGCAGTTTGGCAGTAAGGTAAATAAGGCCAGAGTTAAAAAGATCGGATGATTGAAAGGCAGGGATGCAAAAAGGTAATGTAACATATTTGGAAGCATTTCCAAATAGTCAGCTGAATTGTCTAGCCCTAATCAAAATATTACTACAATTTAATTATTTCATAATATTAGTGTATTTGGTTGAAGAATTTAATGTTCATGACAACAGATGGTTTAAATCTAACAATATTCAAGTACAAACATTTAATAAATTTAAAAAGATTCTTTGCTCCACAGACATCATAAAATCAGATTTGATATAGGTCTTGAAAAATGGCTTCAAAAATCAAATGTAAATTATTCTTCCTATCTCTCCACTCTCCAAAAAGGCAACCAAAACACATGGTTACCAGCTGTGATGGACTATTTTTCTAGCATTCATATATATATAATCAACATGATTAAATCATGACTAAGCTGTCTATATGGTTAGATTAATTTGTGGTAGAAAACCATGATACTGTTGGCAGCTGCATGCTCTGAATTTGTACAAATACAAAGAAGATCTGAGTAAAGCTTCATCCATGCGTTTAATGATATTTTGTTGTGTGCTATTTTAAGAAGTCAGTCAGAATGACTGGAAAGTTCAAAGCCAACAATCTTTATTTCAAAAGTTTCATTATGGAAATGAATGCCACATTTGAGAAATGGGGTGGAGAAATAATATGAAAGGTTATTTCTTTTTCAGGTTGAAATTTAATCCTCCCATTGATGCAAATCTTCCATATAAAATTTCAAATTTTAGCAAAGCCATTTATTGTTGAAACTGCATTTTCTGTGTAAGCTACAAGAGTTACAATTGATTCCCCTCCCCCCCACCCCCATAGAACAATAGGTTAGCTTCATTCATTCAAAACTATCACTAGTCCAGTTGACAGCATTAGTTTCACTACAATGGAATACAATTTATTTTCAAACTCCCCAAAATGGAATACAACTTTCCCATATTCTTACCACAGATAATTTTGCCTAAATATTCGAATAAAATTCAGGATTTTAGTGGAAATCAGATTCATTTATTCATCTCATAATTCAATTTTCTGTGATTTCTTATAAAGATCACTTGCATTGTTCTTTCAAAAATGATAATGCTGAAACTAGTGAACTTGGTTCATCCATGAACGTTAATCATTTCAGTGACTTTAAAATTTCAATAAAGGCAGATGGAAAACCTGAACAATAGTTCAAAGACTAACACATTCCACAATGATTGTGCTACTGAGGTAGCAATATTAAAACAGGACAAATTCAGTGCATAGGAAGTGCATTAATTAATCTTGCCGTCATCTTCCTTATGAATTTGTTGATAATACAGACACACTTAAAATGCTCATCATAAAAAATAGACAAATAAAACAAGTAACGGAGAGTTAGAAATGATCTCCTGAAGACCTTTGCCACATATAACTGCAGGGTCTTCCCTCTGCACTTCCCAACCATCCTAATCATATTAATTGAAGAGCCAATAAAGGAAATTAACTACACCCATGAAAATTAGCAAAAGTTAGGGCTGCCACTTGATGTTGAAAAGAAAATCTGCATTTGGACAGCATCTTAACATTTGTTAAACATTCCAAAATGCTTTATGATTGAATTGAAATGAATATGGAGCTCGAGAATAAAAATCAAATAAAGACTGGCAAAAATGTAGACAAATAGGTAATATTTTAAAAAATTCTTAAAAGGGTAGTGCAATTTGGAGTTGAAGAGGATTAATAAAAGGGGATTCAAGTGATAAAAGGTCACTTACCTGAAATATTGTTTGTTTTTTTGCTTTTCATAAATGTATCTGGCCTACTGAACATTGCCAATATTTTCTGTTAATGTTGCTATTTCCAGAATGAGGCATTTTATATTTTTATTTGAACAATATAAGAGATGAGAGAGAATACATTTATCGAGAGATCCAAGAAGTTGAATTATTATCCTTAAAGCACAAGATACTTGAAATCATAAATAGTGGTAAAAAAAAAGTTTCCAGTCCAAATCTGGTCAGATAAACAAAAGAAGATCTTAGGTGATGGTGAAAAGAATTAAAGGCATCATCAGTAATGTTGTGTTGTGGTCAGCATGCACTGTCTGAAATTATAATGAAAACAAAACAGAAAGGAAAAGATTTATTCAGTGATGGGCAAGGGGTAGTTGAGTGGCACTAATTATGCAGTTCTATTGAAATACTGGTACAAGCATGGCAAGCTTGTAAAATGTAAAAGTGAAAGCACTAGATATTGGTACAAGAATGGCAAGCTTATAAAATGTAAAATTTAAAGCACTAAATATTCCTCCCCTTAAAAACATAAGATACAAAATACATAGATATCATTGAATGATTATTGATCAATTCATTATGTTCCAACATTCAAAGGAAATGAAAGAAATCTGTTATAGTAGTTATTTAATCTATTTGACTATTTTTTCCAAAATCCAAATGCACATACATACCCCTGAGTGCTCCAACAGCTCCAAAATTCAAGGACTTTCCATCCATTGTACTGGCATCACATTCTATATCTCCTGAGAGATTTAGATTGGAACCCATTCCTGCATTGGTGAAAGGAGAGTCCTAGAAATGGAAATTTAAATGTAATTACAAATATTAATGAAGAAATATATTTTTTATCATTTTTTCCTAATCGCCATACTTGAATGAGTAACATGCAGTGTATTCTTCCCATACAATTATTACTGAAATTGTTCATTTGACAACAGAAGCAGAAGCTCACAAATATGCCTGTTCTGCCCTTCAAAAAAAATTATACTTGATCTGACATTTGCCTTCACTTTCTTGCCTGATTCTCATTTTTTATTACTCCCTTTCTCACAACTCTTTCCCCAAGAACATGGTTGGGTATGAGGGGTGGGAGGAAATTTAACATAGTAATTTACTGGTATTTCTTTCAAATTAGTATACCTTACTTAATGCTTACAATATGATCTCTGCAGTGGAGAAACCAAACACAGACTGAGTGATCACTTTGCAGAATGTACCGTTTCAGCCCACACAGGCAATGCTGGATCTCCATTCACTTGTCACTTTAATTATCTACCCTCCCCCACTCTGACTTCTTAGTCTTTAGCCTCTTTTATTACTCAAAAATGCAGAAGCTCACACACGCATAGTCCTCTGTACCCAATACTGAATTTTACAATATCATATAAATCCCTACTTTCCCTCAAAAATATGACTGAAATTTGTTTGTATGTTATGTTTCAAAAAGTTTCTGTACAATTTTATTCCAATGTAATTTTGTTTAATCGAATAATTAAATCGCTCAAACTTTATAATGCCACATTCCCCCATTCTCTCCTTGACCTTTCTCTGCAACTTAAAGCAATGCTGCTTTGTGAGCTGAATACTTCAAAATTCCTGTTTTTGTCTCATTATCCTCAATTCCCTCAGTCAAAAAATCACTCAGCCCAGAACATAGTCAATGACAGACTGCTTCCATGAGAGAAAATTCAAGATTTGTAATGTTCCAAAGAAAAGTCCTCTTCACCTTCCCCTCAAAGTCAGAGGTTGTCCTTCAAGTCAGATACCACCCTGATGTGCAAATGCAGTAACTTATAGTCACTGGATCCTAACCCTGAAGACGCCCTATCCAACAGTATTGAAATGGTATTTTTTTTCAACTAAAGGTCTGTACCATTCAATAAAATGAAACATAACCACCTTAATGGCAACTACATACACAGATTCAGTTACACAACAAGGAAACAGACCTTCCAGCTCATCTCATCTACACCAACCGAAATGCCTATGTTCATCCCATTTGCTGACATTTGGACAACATCTCTCTAAAATCTTTCCTGTCCTGATATCTTGTAAACATTGTAATTGTACTTGTCTCTACCATCTTCTTGGGCACTTTTTTTTCTACACACTCACAACTCTCTGAGTGGAGAAACTTGCCCTTCAGATCCCCTTTAATTTTTTTTCCTTCCCATCAGAAGCCTGTGTCCTCCAGTTTTAGACTCCCCACCTTGGATTAAAAAAATCAACTACATATGCTTTCAATACCCTTCATAATTTTATGTACATCTGAAATGAAGCCCCTCAGCTTCATTTGATCCAGGGAAAACAGCCCCAGCTCTCCATCTCTCATTATGTCTCAAACCCTCCAGTCAAGACAACAATCCTCTGAATCCTTTCTGCACCTCTCTGGCTTCTCACACAACATTCTAATGCCAATAACTCCCAAATTCCAAAAATGAATTGTATACAAATCTTAAATGGCCAATCCTCCATTTCAAAACTCTATTTCCCAAGTTCCAAATTGTTGTGAGTGAGGAAACAGGTTTGGTAGGTGTCAAAGACAAGGACTCTGAACACAGTTTTGGTAGGGACACACACACACACACACACACACACACACACACACACACACACACACACACACACACACACACACACACACACACCCCCACACACACACACACCCCCACACACACCCCCACACACACACACACACACAAGTTTACAGCCATGGGAAAGAAATAATAGACAATTAATAACAAATGTGGGGAAAATAGCGTGGGAACAAAATTCACTCATACACAAACAATGAATTGGTACATATAATGAACTTGTACATACAAGGAAATATTACTACAATGCCCCACCACCCCTTGACTCAGTGAAAGCACGGCTCTATGCTACAAGGGACACTAATTAAATGCTCCAAATCCTTTTAACAGTGCACATCTTGCCAAGTTTCTCTAACAGTCTTCCACATTTCTAGGCCTGGAATGAAGCAGGGTAGTCCCAAGCTGGCAGAGAGAGAGAAAACAAAGAACACATGGCACCTTTATAGTGCTGGAGAGTCCAGTCCAGGTAATTTACATGGTTACAACAGCAAGGTGTGCACTAATGGGTGGGGTGGAACCAAACCTTGATTGGCAGCTGGTGTGTCCTCTGACTAAGTAGGGGGCAGTGCTGTTACATGACAGCCACAACCCTTCCCAATACACAAATCCATCCCAAGGGAAAATCACTACACAGTTAAAGCCCCTTCAGAAGTTTATGTTTCAATAAGGTTTTCTCTCATTCTTTAAAACGCCATTAAGGTTTGGCTGAAACTGCTCAATTGTTCATCGTAATATAAAACCTCTCCATCCCAGGAATCAACTGAGACTATTACCTCCAGCTAAGTGTGCTCATGCAAAAAAAAACCCTAAACTACAATTTTGGATTATTCTTGTTTCAATCCTGATAATTAATTATTTAAATTTATGTCTTCTTGTAAGATTTTATTTTTAATGATTGTAAAGAAATTCAATCCTATCCACAGCCTACAATTTGTAAAAGGATTATTTAGTCAACAGTTTCTTAACAACACTATTATAACCCCATTCCATATGGCTCAAGTGAAAAAATGCAAGCCACTTCTGTAAAATCTCAACCAATCATCAGGCGATGTTAAGCTCAGACCTTCCTCAAAGGGAAGATGAATGTTCTTTTTGTTAATTAAAATATTAATTTCCTCAACAGAAATCAGATAAAAACAGTGCCATCAGACAACTGAATACTTAATTACACCCTTATTGTCTGAAAGGATGACATCTTCCATGTAAAATAATTTTTTAAATTATCCCAATTTCTTAAAAGATATTACAGTGGTGGTGCATATCTCTTGTGGTGAACCGGCCCCCCCTTGTATTACCGCGCTGGCGGGGCAGCCATGGGAAGATGGCACCATCAGGGTTATCTCAGTGCCTCGTGGCTCAGGTCACAGCCCACGCCTCGGGCAACGTGATGATGTCACCACCCGCGCGAGGCAGAGCTCATGCTGCCCTTAAAAGGCGCACGCAAAGTTAAAATAAATCAGTTCAACTGAAACCCCTCAGCGTCCTGTGGTGTGGTTCAGAGTTTGTAGCTGCCACTACATTGATGACCCCAGCGAGTCCAGGCATTTTTCTGGCCTCACGACATGGATTCAGCAGTGGTCAAAATGCGGTCGAGGTGAAACTCCCCCCCCCTGCCTTCTGAGCACATCGCCCACGTACTTGGTTCGGGCAGGCGGAGGTGCAGTTTCACCTCAGACAAATCACTTCAGGCTCCACGATGTTTTACCACGTTGTGAGTTCCCTCGACCAAGAAAGAGCTGCCAGGGTGGATGACCTGATCCACGACCCACCCACCCAATCTCCTCCTCTGCATCTTCGGCCTCTCCCATCAACAGCGTGCCGCCAGACTCCTGCACCTGGACGGCCTGGGAAACAGAAGCCTGTCTGCCCTCATGGACGAAATGCTCACACTGGCAGAGAGCCACAAACCCTGCCTGATGTTTGAGCAAGCCTTCCTTGAGCAGATGCCAGAAGATATCCAACTCCTGCTGGCAGATGAGGACTTCTCAGATCCATGGAGAGTTGAAGCCCGCGCTGATGTACTTTGGCAGACGAAATGGGAAAACAGGGCCGTCCTCAGTCAGGTCACCCGCCCTGAACTCAGTCGACCACATGCACCCCCCAAAACACAAACCGGAAGGGCCCCATGCCACCTGGTGCTTCTACCATCAACGCTAGGGGACTCAAGCCCGCATGTTCACGCAGCCCTGCTCATTTCAGGGAAACGACCCGGCCAGCCGCCGTTGATGGCTGCGATGGCTGGCCACACTAACAGCCTCCTGCACGTAACTGACAAGACCAGCGGCCGACGTTTCCTGGTGGATACTGGAGTAGAGCTGAGTGTGCTTCCCCCGGCCACCCTCGAGACCCGCACCTGAGCACGAGGCCCCACGCCACGAGTGATCAATGGATCCGTGATCAAGACCTTTGGCATGCGCAGCGCCCAGATTCAGCATGGCAAAGACAAATTTCACTGGAGGATTGTGCTGGCTATGGTGGGTACGGCACTCCTGGGAGCTGACTTCCTCCAGGTGCACAGCTTGTTGGTCGACATAAAAGGCAAAAATTTAATTCATGCCCGCACTTTTCAAACTGTCCACCTTGATTCCAAAGGCACATGCGACCCGGGTATAGCTACCGTCAGCACTCCCAAAGAAGAATATACCCGTATACTTAACGAATTCCCCACCATCCTGCGGCCTCAGTTCACCTCCGCCATGCCCCAACATGGCATCTGCCACCATATCTCAACCCAGGGCTCCCCTCCACGCCAAAACCAGGCAGCTTCCCCACGAAAAGTTACAAATGGGGAGGGAGAAATTCTCCCAACTACAGAGCTGGGAATTGTCCGCAGGTCGGATAGCCCTTGGGCATCCCCCCTCCACATGGTCCCGAAGGCGTCCAGGGGCTGGCACCCATATGGAGACTACCGCCGTTTAAGTGACAAGACCACGCCGGACCAATATCCCATCCCATACATACAAGACTTTACGGCTAATTTGCACAGCGCCAAAATTTTCTCCAAGGTCGATCTGGTACAGGGTTACCATCAAATCCCGGTCCACTCTGACGATATTGGCAAAACCGCCATCATCACCCTCTTCGGCCTATTCAAGTTTCTGCAGATGCCCTTTGGCCTTAAAAACGTGGCCCAGACTTTCCAATGGTTAATGGACACAGTGGGCAGGGATATGGATTTCGTGTTTATTTATCTCGATGATATCCTCATCGCTAGTTGAGACCACAATTAACACAAAGTCCATCTCCGCGCACTATTTGTCCGCCTGGCAGAACTCAGCCTCACTGTTAACGTGGCCAAATGCCAGTTTGGCAAAGAGTCCTTTCAGTTCCTGGGCCACACCATCTCCGCGGACGGGGCCACCCCATCACCGGAAAAGGTTGTGGCTGTATGCCAGTTCCCGAAACCCGACACCCTCAAGGGTTTGCAAGAATTCACCAGGATGGTCAATTTCTACCACCGTTTCATCCCACTGTTTGCATTAATCGCCGCCAAAAATAAGACCCAAGAGTGCACAAGAGGCCAAAACATCCTTTGCCGCGATAAAAGATGCCCCGGCAAGCGCCACCCTACTAGCCCACCCGTGGCCTGATGCCCAAACTGCACTCTCAGTGGACGCTTCAGCCACGGCCATCAGGGGTGTCCTAGAGCAATCAGTGAATGGCCAGTGGCGCCCACTTGCGTTCTTCAGCAAGCACCTCCGCCCTCCCGAACTTAAATACAGCACTTTCAACAGGGACCTCCTGGCCCTGTACCTTTCCATTAGGCACTTTCGGTACTCCCTGGAGGGCAGGTCGTTCACGGTGTTCACTGACCACAAGCCACTTACCCCTGGTCGGCGCGCCAGCAGTGACTCTTGTCCTACATCTCGGAATTCACTACTGACATCCAACACCAGGTAGGTAAGGACAACATCGTTGCAGACGCTCTCTCACGGCCCATGATCCACATCCTATCCCCTGGCCTGGACTACACCCAACTGGCACAGGTGCAGAAAGGGGATGTGGAAACGCAGGTCTTCCGCACCGCTATCACGGGCCTCCACCTCGAGGAGCTAAAGCTACCGGACAGCTTGACACGCTACTCTGTAACGTCTCCACTGGCTCGCTGCACCCAGTAGTCCTGCCGCAATGGAGGCCGCAGGCCTTCAGGATGGTCCACGAGTTGACTCACCCCTGTCTCAAGGCCTCGGTGTGCATGGTGATAGTGCGTTTCATGTGGCATGGCCTCAAAAAGCTAGTAGCCCAGATGGCGAGGAACTACACACAGTCCCAAACCTCTCAGGTCCAGTGTCACGTTAAAGCTCCGGTGCAGCAATTCGACACCCCACCACCACCGGCCAAGAGGTTTGAGCACATTCATATTGATATCGTGGGCCCCCTACCGATGTCCAGGGATGCCCGCTACTTATTGACTGCGGTGGCCAGAAGCCATCCTGCTAAAAGACACTTATGCGCCAGAACTCTGCTCGCCCACTGGATCGCCAGGTTCGGCGTCCCAGTGCACATGACAAGCGACAGGGACGCCCAGTTCACATCCGCCCTCTGGTCGCAGCTGGCAAACCTCCTGGGGATTAAGTTTCACCATACAACCGCTTATCATCCCCAGGCCAACGGACTCGTAGAGCGCTTCTATGAGCACCTCAAGTCGGCTCTCATGGCGCGCCTCACCGGTCCCAACTGGACGGACAAATTGCCCTGGGTTCTGCTTGGCATTAGAACAGCCCCGAAGGAAGTCCTATAGGTATCTTCCGCAGAGCTGGACTGTGGCGCACCATTGTCACAGCCTGGGGAGATCTTCAGCCCAAGCATTGGCTCCAGGACCAAAAACCGGGCCCTCCTGGCAGGAGGGACAAGCTCCCCTCACTTGCGCCCCTGCCACTGACCCACCACAGCAGCTGGCCGACTTACACCCCCAAGGAGCAGGCTACAACAGACTTTATTTCCGTCCGGCGAGGCCCACACCCTGCACCGCCCTTACGAGGGTCCCTATAAAGTCCAGAAATGCTCAGGCAAGATATTCACCTTGGACATCGGGAGCAGGGAGGAGCTGTTTACAGACAATAGACTCAAGGCGGCACACTTGGACCATAGCCAGCCAATGCTAACAGCCCAACCAAAACGACGGGGTTGGCCGCCCAATCAGCGAGTCATGTAAGCCGGTTCTGGGGGGGGGGGGGTTTTTGTGGCGGCACACATCTCTCGTGACAAACTGGCCCCCGCTTGTATCGCCATGCCGACGGGGCAGCTGTGGGAGGATGGCACCGTTGGGGATATCTCTGTGCCTTGTGGCTCAGGCCACAGTGCACGCCTCGGTCAATGTGATGACGTCACTGCCCACGCATGGTGGAGCTCACGCACCATATGTGATGAACCACCAGCTGTGATGAAGACCGCCCTTAAAGGGCGCGCGCGAAATTCAAATAAATCAGTTCAACTGAAACCCCTCAGCGTCCTGTGGTGTGTTTCAGAGTTTGTAGCTGCCGCTACATTACTCCTTTAAAAGACTTCTCAGTAGTAGTTAGTGCAATGTCGTTATAAGGAGATTTTACGTTCTCCCTGTGCCTGTGTGGGTTTTCCACGAGGGCTTCGGATTCCTCCCA
Organism: Narcine bancroftii; assembly: GCF_036971445.1. Lineage (NCBI taxonomy): Eukaryota > Metazoa > Chordata > Chondrichthyes > Torpediniformes > Narcinidae > Narcine > Narcine bancroftii. Next base: position 85,069,020 of record NC_091472.1, on the reverse strand, counting down.
CCCTTTGAAACGTACTGGGGGTGTAGATTAATTGGGTGGCATGGGCTCATGGGCGAAAATGGCCTGTTACTGTGTGGTATGTCTTAAAAAAAATCTTAAATATTTGGTATTGAAATTCCTTCCTTTTCAAAATCAATTTGTTTCTTTTATTCAATGGAAAAGGTAATCAAATCAACAAAGTGCTTGAGGCCTCCTCTTCATCTAGGCTCAGTTTGCGACATCTTTTGATTGAGCATCTTTGCTCTGTCTGCTGCAACAGCAAGGATTTCCCAGTGGTCAACCATTTCATTCCATAAACCATTCACACACTGACATGTCTCATACACTGCTAAACTGAGGCTACCCACAAATTGGAGGAAGAACACCTTATATTCTGTCATTATTCAACCAGAGATTAACAATGATTTCTCCAATTTCCATTAACCTGCTCTCCTGAGTCTCCTTCTTTCCCTATACCTCTGCCTCCTTTCCTCAACTCCCCTTCCCTTCCTTCTCCATTCAGAGCTAGCTGCTACCCATCACCTCAGCCTTTTGCTTTTCTATCCTCCTATCTATATCTACCTATAACCTCGTAACCTGTTCCTCTCCCTTTCCCCATTTTCCCTCCCTTTTTCTCTTCCTCTTCATACCTTTTTACAAGCACCTGCCTGTTTTGTTTATATCTAACAAAAGGCCCAGGCCTGAAATGTTCATTACGCTTTGCTTCCTATGGATGCTGCATGACCTGATGAGTTTCTCTAGTTCATTGCACTCAACTTTAAGAACACTGGAAAGCTAAACATATGAAGCATGAAAAAAAGTTTTCTTCTTAAATTCCTACCTCCAGTTCAATGAGGGCCGCTGCCACTACATCAACTGCAAGAGCACCGGTTTGCAATTTCTCTATTGCCTGAAATGCAAAGTATCTGGTTGAAATACATTCAAAAATATTCACGTTCATTTTGTTTTAACTAAGTTTTCAGCACTTTGTGAAAATTTTCGATTCACAATCAGCTATTATATACCAGTAAACAAGATTCTCAATCATTTTAAGCTTGCATTATAAGCCAAATAATAGTCCTACCTTTTGGCAAGCTTTCTTGCAAACTTGTTTATATTCCTTGGCTTTCGATTCAGAATGATAACCTGCTCCTAAAATAATCCATTTTTAAATAATTGTTATTTAGGCAATTTATATTATTCAGACTACACAAGAGAACATAACAAATGCCAATTAAAAGGTAATTTTAACACATCATGTAATACACTTTGAATAGCTAGAAGAAGTGTAAATAAAAAGTACAGAACTGCAGATTCTAGAACCTTGAGCAAAGAAAGAGCCGCTGGAGGAACTTAGAGGTCAGGCAGCATCCATTGGTGGAAATGGTCAGTCCATTTTTACTTTAGTCTTGAGGAAAGGTCCCAACCCATAAATGTTGACTGACCTGCTGAATTCCTCCAGCATCTCATTGTAAAAAATAAATCTTTGTTCAAAGAACCTTAAAGGAAAATTGTTCCAAGAAAAACCTCAATGGCCACTGCCACAACAGTACTCATTTGCCAAGACCACATCTGTGATATAGTTGCTCGTTGCAGCTGTGATGAAGACTGCCCTCATCTTTCCAGGATTAAAAAGCTAATTCGGACATTCAAGATTCATGATCACATTGCTTTTTTCATGAACATGTGCTTCATTGGTTGTATCCAAATTAGCATCATATATTATGCTATCTTCACACGCATGCCATGACTCCAATGTGAAAAATACTTAATTTCATATGGTGCAGAGGAAAATTAATTCCCATGAAATTATATAAATAAATTGGCATTTACAGAAGAATTTGAGACATTTTTTTTTAAAGAGTTACTATGTGGAGGTGTTTTCAACGGACCATTTGCATGGGGTTCTGGATAGATTTGTCCCACTGAGACAGAAAAAGGATGGAAAGGTAAAGGAACCATGGTTGGCAATAGAGGTGGCACAATTTAGTTCAGAGGAAGGTCAAATTTAAGGTTTAGGAAGCAAAAATCAGTTAGGGCTCTTGAGAATTAGAAGGTAGCCAGGAAGAAGGAGACAGAAAGTTAGAAGGGGATGCGAAGCAGGATGAAGCAGGATGAAGGAAAAACCCCAAGGCATTTGACATATACGTAAAGAACAGGAGGATGACTGCTCAGAAAAAAGGAAGAAAACATGCCTGTAGATGGAGAAAGTAGTGAAGATCTTATGTGATTACCAGGGAGAAGTACCTTGATGAACGTGAGGTCAGCATAGAATAGTCTAATATGGTGGAGCATGGCGAGGTAAAGAAGAGGTTGATGGTAGAGTGGATGTGATGAAATGCTTTGAGAGGTTGGTCATGGCCAGAATTAACAGGTACCCAAGCAAAGGTCTCAACCCACTGCAATTCATCCAGTGTCATAATCACTCCACAGCAGATGCAATATTGCTGGCTCTCCATTCGGCTCTGGATCACCTCAAAAACAAAAACTCATACATATGGCTACTCTTCATCGACTACAGCTCAGTCTTCAACCATCAGTGCTGGTCAAGAAGCTCCAAACACTGGGCCTCTGCACACCCTCTGAAACTGGATCCTTGACTTCCTCATTGGTAGACCACAGTCAATACGAATTGGAAACAATGTCTCCTCCTTACGACCAACACAGGTGCATCTCAAGGATGCATGCTTAGCCCACTGCTCTACTCACTATACACTGTGTGGCCAGACACAACTCCAATACTATCTACAAATTTGCCAATGACACCATTGTTATCAATAGAATCACAAAAGGCAAAAAGGGTACAGGAGGGAGAGAGATCAGCTCATTCAGTGGTGTCACGACAACAATCTTGTGCTCAACATTAGCAAAAACAAGGAGATGATTGTGGACTTCAGGAGAAAGTCAGGAGAACACAACCCAGTCATCATCAAGGGTTCAGTACTGGAGAGGGTTAAGAATTTCAAATTCTTGAATGCCATCATATCTGAGGATCTGTCCTGGAGCCTCCATGCCGATACAATCACGAAGAAAGTTCACCAGGGTGCTGTACTTTATGAGGTGTTTGAGGAGATCTGGTATGTCACCAAAGACTCTCAAAAACTTCTACAGGTGTACTATAGAGAGCATTCTGGCTGGTTGCATCACTGCCTGGTATGGAAGTGCCAATGCTCACGAACAAGAAAAAAAAACACCCAAATAAATCCCTGGGAGAGGATGGATTTCCACCAGAATTGTATAAAGAATTTAAAGATTTATTAATGCCTCTGTTTATGAAGGTATTAGATCAAACAGTGGTGAACCACACTCTCCTGGAGTCCTTTCCAACAGCAGTTTTTACGGTGATTTCCAAACAAGATAGGGATCCATTGGAACCGTCTTATGGGCCCTTATCATTTTTGAATAGAGACTATAAGAATATTGCCAAAGCCTTAGCAAATAGATTGGGAACTTATTTACCTAAATTAATAAATGCTGATCAGACAGGCTTTGTGCAGGGGAGGCAATCGGCAGACAATGTATGCAGATTGCTCAGTATTCTATATCTGGTGCAAACAAGAGATGACTTGAGTGTCTCCGTGGCTCTAGATGAAGAGAAAGCCTTTATCAGACTGGAGTGGGACTTTTTATCAAAGTGCTGGAAAAATTTGGACTAAGACAAACTTTTATTAATTGGGTTTGAGCTCTATATTCTGAGCCTAAAACTAAAGTAATAACTAATGGCCAAATTTCATCAGCATTACCATTGTCCAGATCTAGTAGACAAGGTTATTCATTATTTCCAGCTCCTTTCCTCCTGGCTATTGAACCATTAGCAGAATCCATTCATCTAGATCCAATCATAAAAGGTTTCAGGATCTATCAGGAAGAATATAAAATCAATTTATTTGGTGATGATGTTCTGATACAAAAAAGGCAGTCTAAATTGGAAGATTTTGGGGTTATATTGGGTTATAAAGTCAATTGGGACAAGACAGAAGTTATGCCAGTTACAGGTGGGAATTATGAACAAATTAAGAAAATTCTCAATTTAAGTGGCCATTCAATGGGATTAAATATTTAGATATTAAGATAGTTAACAACCTGCAGAATTTATGTAAGTTTAATTATCTTTCTTTGCTTCAGAAAATTAAGGATGATCTTAAATGAATGTGCCTCCCAATAACTTTGGTTGGAAGGATCAACAGTATTAAAATGAATGTGCTGCCTAGAGTACAATATTTTTTTCAAAGTTTCCCTGCTCTTATACCTCAGATTCTTTCAAAACTTTAATAACTGCATCAGGAAGTTTCAATAGAAAGGTAAGCCTTTCAAAGTCTCTATTGATAAATTAACTTGGAATTATGAATTGGGAGGATTAATGCTCTCAGATTTCAAAAATATCTTTGGGCAATCCAATTGAAGTTTGTCACCTCCTTCTTTGATGGAGGAGACAAGTCTTCATGGGTAAAATTGGAGTTACTTAAGTTTGGTGAGAGTGTAGCAGAAAATCTTATATATAGATGTAATTCTAAATTATTATCTGATCCTAAAGAAGCCCCCCTATTAAAGCATATAATCACAATATGGAATAAAATTAATGGTCAAATTGGGGACAAGGTGGGGGACGGGGTCTTTCACCTAACACACTCCTCGAATAAATATGGAGTTTTAAATGTATCTTTTTTCTGATACCTTCAGTTAAGCTCTTATTTAAGGGACAAATTAGGTCAAGCACTAACCTTACTGCAGTGTAGTGAAATAGAGACCCTGGATCGAAAGGGGAGCACAAAAAAATTATTTCAAAAATGCATTCCTTACTTCAGGTAGGAATCCCTAAACAAGGGCTTGATAAATCAAGACAAATGTGGGAATCAGAGTTGGGTGTAGAAATTGATCAATTTTGCTGGTCCAACATGTTGGGGCAACATGATTAATGTGATTAATGTACGGTATTGGCTGGTGCAATATAACTTCTTGCATCAGCTATACCTTACTCAACAAAAGTTACAAAAACTGAAATTGGAAATATCAGACCATTCGATGTGGAGAAGATACAAGTACTTTCTTGCATTTAACCTGGTCATGCCCGAAAGTGAGGCCTTTCTGGGAAGATTTGGGTAATCTCCTCGAAAAAAATGACTGGAATTTTTTCCTCAGGCACCCAAATTATTTTTATAGGGGAATTCAGAAGATGCAAGACTCCAAAATATCAATTAAAATACATTAAGCTTATTTTTGCGGTGGCCAGGAAATGCATTGCAGTTACTTGAAAATCTGATTCCCAACTACGTTTAGCCTGCTGGAAGATAGAAATGCGTAATTGTGTTCCCCTGGAGAAAATCACCTATAACATCAGAAACAGGTGTGAGGTATTTTCAAGAATATGGAATTCATACCTAAGGTACATCGGGGTAAATCTTTAATTATTCCCCTCCTGTCTCCTGCCTCAGCACTGAGGACCCTAGATAAGTCAGGTTATTTGTCCCTTGATGGGAGTGGGGTTTATTCTAGGTGAAGCTAATCTTTTCTTTCTCATTTTTTCTTTCTTCTTGTTTCTTAAGAGTTGGGAGGGTTCCTCTTATTTTGTTCTTCTCTCTCTATTATATTTTTCTCCCTTTGGTTCAACATGGAATTTGCATTTTTTTGTAATATTGTTACTTTTATTTCTTTATAATAATTGAATCACGTTGACTCTTTTCTTCCTTTCTTTAACATCGACACACGGATCGATATTTGTATTATTTTGTAAATATTATTGATATTGATTTTTTTCTTTTGATTATTCTTCATTTTGACACATGTTGATTGAAAATTCTCAAAATAAAATATTTTAAAAAAAGAAAAAACCCCAGAGGGTTGTTAACTCGACCTGCAACATCTGGGAACTAGACTTCACTCCACTGAGGACAGAGGTGGTGTCTTAAGAAAGCAGCCTCTATCCGCAAGGACACTGCACCACCCAGGCCATTCTCTCTTCACTCTGCTACCATCAAGAAATAGTGCAGGAGCCTAAAGCTGAGCACTCAGCAGCACAAGGACAGCTTCTTCCCCACTGCCATCAGATTCCTAAATAATCAATGAACCTAAGACACTGCCTTTCTTTGACTTTTTGTGCACTATTTTTATTTATTGTTGTAAGGTGGTTTATATGAATGTTTACACTGTGACGCTGCTGCAAGACAATGAATTTCGTGACTCGTTCATGACAATAAAATTCTGATTCTGATTGTGGTGTATGTGGATTTTAGCAAGACTTTTGTCCAGGTTCCCCAAGGAAGGCTCATACAAAAAGTCATGAGGCATGGGATCAGAAACTTGACTGTGCAGAATCTGAATTGGTTTGTGCACAGAGAGAAAGGGTGATCGCAGATGGAGCATATATTGCCTGGAGATCTATGACTAATGGTGTTCCATGGGGATCTGCTCTGTGATTTTTATAAATGATTTGGATGAGAAAGTGAAGGGTGGGTGTGTAAGTTTGTAGACTGAATGAAGGTTGTTGTTGTTCCTTCTGAACCAGCTCCTGAAGCATATATTAAAGTGCACCATCTTCCTGTTTCTCGGCTCACTAGTATGTGAAAATCCTGAGGTGCCAACCCTTGAAGTCCTGCTTTTTTTCTTGTTACCTAGCTCCCTAAACTCAATCTGCAGGACCACATCTCACTTTCTACATATGCCATTGGTACCTTTATAGATCATGACTTCTAGCTTCCCTCCCTCCCTCCTCTTTCAAAATGCCCTGTACCAGATCAGCGGGATCCTGTTTCCTGGCACCAAGGAGGCTCTAACGGCAGCGTTGCCACAGACCTACAATTGCGGGGAGAGAAGACAGCACTCCTCCATAGGGTTGTTATGCAGATGGTCCTGTGAAGGTTTTAACGGGCTGTAGAAGGGGCCAGCAATTAATTTTTTTTTAATGTCAGTAAACCCATGGAATTGTCTGGTTAAGCTGATAGTGACCATACTTGGTTGCAAGCCATGAGGGTTGCAGGATCTGGAGGACATCTGGACACCAGACTTTTGCTGGTCACCCAGAGGAGAGCTCCCCTCCCTTCCTCTGATTGAGAAGGAAAAGTGTGGGAGGTAATTTTACAGGGAAGGTGGAGATTGTAGAAGGTTATCATCGGTGGCAAAACAAAGAAAGAATGCAGAGTTAGGCAAAGAAGTGGCAAATCATGTTTCATCCAGAAAAGTGTAAAATTATCCATTTTGGAAGGACAAAATTGAAGCCAGAATTCAAGGTTAATGGCAGGATTCTTGGCAGTGTAAAGGAATACAGAAATCTTGGAATCCAAAGCCATAGATTCCTCCAAGTTGATAGGGTGGTTAAGGTGTACGGTGCGCTGCCTTCATAAGTCGGGGAATTGAGTTAAGAGCCACAAGGAAATATTACAGCTCTATAAATCTCCAGTAAGAGCACATTTACAGTATTGTGTTCTTGTTGCCTCATTATAGGAAGAATGTGAAAGCTTTAAAAAAGGTTCAGAATTGACTTGGATGCTGCTGAATAATAGACCAAATCTTAGGAGGAAAGGTTGAGTGAGCTCGGGCTTTTCAGTTTGGAGTGACAATGGATAAGAGGCAACTTAATAGAGGTGTGTAAGACATTGAGAGGGATAGATGGAGTGGACCTTTTTCCCAGGGTGGCAATGACCAATACGAGAGGATATCCATTTAAGGTGGAGGGAAACTGAGTGGATGTCAGAGGTAGGTTTAACTTTATTTATTTTACACGGGTAGTGGTGGGTACCTGGAAATCACTACCTTGTCGGGAGGAAGGGGCTGATACAATGGGGAAATTTAAAAGGCTCTTTGACAACCACATTGATGCAAAGAAAACAGTGCTATGGGCTGTAATGTAAGGAAGGGGGTTAGATTGATGGTGGATTAGGTTAACATAGGTCGGCATAACACTGAGTGAAACATGATAGCTGTAGACGCTGTGATTGTAGTAAAAACACTGAAATGCTGGAGGAACTCAGCTGGACTTTTCAGCATCTTTCAGGGACAAAGATATATTTACCGACGCTTCAGGCCTGAGTCCTTCTTCAAGGAAAAAATAATCAGAAAAGGCAGAAGCAGGATAGATCAGAAAATCTCAGAATTCAAACAACAGGGGAGGAATCCAGACTAACAAAAGGTGTTAACTGGATGTGATAAGGGAGTTGGTAGAATTTATCATGCCTGTGCGAAAAGAGAGAGGAAGGGGGAAGCAGGGGATGGAGGGGGTTGGGAGCAGTTTAACGAAAGCTAGAAAAGTCGATATTAATTCCATCTGGTTGGAGGGTGCCCACTCAGGTGTGGAAAGTGGAGAGGGGAATATGTGTCTAGCAGTGGGATCACGTAGTAGGTGGCAGAAACGGTGGAGGAGGATGTATTGGATGCAAAAGCTGGTGGGGTGGAAGGTGAGGACAAGAGAAATCCTGTCCTTGTTGCACATGGGGGTGGAGGTGGCCAGGGCAGATGTGCGGGTAATGAAGGATATGCAGATGAGTGCCAAGAGGGAAAGCCACTTTGTTTGAAGAAGAAAGACATTTCTAATGATCTGGCATGGAAGTCCTCATCCTTGGTTCAGATCAGGTATCAGGTCAGGAATGATTGATTTATCACAATTAATACCATACAGCTTTAAAACCAAGATAATGTTCCCCTGACCTGGTACAAAAACTACCTCACAATACAATACAATGCATCATACAATCAATTTTCAGAAACCAGACAATGTCCACAAGGAGATAGATTACAGCTAGATATTATAAAATTTGCACCAGTTTTGGGTGAAGAGGAACATTTCCAAAGACTGAGGAGCCATTGCAGTCTCTGTTCACACAGCCTTCAACAGGTTGGGCTACGGATCCCTTCACAGATGTTCCATTCACAAGTGGTAGGGAACTCAAATACAGCCCAGACATCAGCTCATATGGCCCGAGCCCTCTGGTGCTGTCCATCCCTTGAGGATCAGACATCACAGCCTCTAAGTCCTCCATTTATCCATGAGGCCTAGGCACATATCTCCCCCGACCTCCGAGTCTGTCATGGCTCTACATCACTTGTCGCACTGGACACCATCACCTACTCCGCTGCTTGTCCTTTCCACTCAGCCTGACAATAGTCACCTCCAACAATGCTCTGAAGAGCCGAAAGACCACTGGCCACCAACAACATAGGCGGCTGGCCTCCTTCTCATGGCCATATCCGAAGTTCCATACCTCCGAGAGGTGAGTTCCACAACTCTGCAACATCCCCTCAGATCCGCTCCTGTTCAGTGTGTCCAACTGGCAACACATGACTCCCTGCAGTCCATTTTTATTTGATTAAAAATTGTTCATGGTTCCAAACATCTAAGTTCTTACAGCAACCATGATCAGGAGGCAGCCGATGTAGACAAATCCATGCTGCCATTTTCAAAGCCAGAGGAATTACGAGAATGGAATGGAATCCTTACAGGAGACAGGGTGGGAAGGGGTGCAGTCAAGGTAGCTGTGGGAGTTGGTGGGTTTATAGAAGATGTCTGTTGAGAGTTTGTCTCCTGTGACAGAGTTTTTGGGAGATAAATTGGGAAAGGTTTGTTAGAGTATGTTACATACAAATACTTTAAAACAGATCTTATTTGAAATACTGGACCTCTGCTAATGCTAGACATATCAGCTCCACAGCTTTTACAAGAGCTTTGGAGAAGGTTCAAGAGACTTCACTAATGAATTGTTCACAAAAGGCAATAGATGAAAGATCTTGTTGGAGCCGCAGATTGTCTGGAGCTGTTCTAAGAGGATCATGTGGTTTTGCAAGCAGAGAGAGTCAAACAGACTTTCTCTCTCTGTGTGTGTGTGTGTGTGTGTGTGTGTGTGTGTGTGTGAGAGAGAGAGAGAAAGAGAGAGAGAGAGAGAGAGAGAGAGAGAGACACACACACAAAGAGATCACTTCTACAGTGTTACAGCCAATAACAATAGCTAGGACTGGAACAGGACAAGCTGGCAAGCTTGTGGAAAGCCCCATTTGGAAGACAGGTTGTGAGTACTTTGTTCAGCCTGATCAAAGCACTTGTGGTTCATGCAAGAAGAGAGGACTGGCTGTCTAATGTTTCACTTGGAATAAGGAAAACAAAAAGGAACTCTGTGGTGACCTGAAAGAAAGAGGTTATCATCTAGAGATCCCTGAAGGGGCAAGTTTCATCAGCAAGACACTGAGGTGGCTGATGGAAGTAAATCAGTTGTAAATGTCCTGGAACAACAAATCTCTCTCTGAAAACCGACAAGAACCTTCTTGACCAGTAACCATTTAACTTTCAAGCACCAAAGCCTGGTGAACTTTTTTAAATATTAAATCTGTGCACAGTATAAGAATTGCCTGCAACCAATAAACTTGGAGGAATGAGAAGTGAGATTGGACTGTGAACCAAAGAACTTTTCTGAACTTACGCACACATTACATACATGTGCGCTTAGAATTAGAAGGGGGGGGGGTCTAAGTTAGGTTAAGTAAGTCAATAGTGATAAATTAAAGTTTGATTCTATTTTCATGTTTAAAGATAATTAAAAGCAACCTTTGTTTCAGGAACCATTTGTCGTGGTGAACATCTATTGCTGCTGGATTTTGGGGTCCTCTGGGCTCGTAACACTCCTGAGATGGAGACAGAGAGATTGAGGAAAGGGAGAGTGTTGCTGAAGATGGACCAAATGAATTTGAGGTTGAGGTGGAAGTTGGCAGTAAAGTGGATGAAGTCAACAAGCTCTTCATGGCTACATGAGGTAGCACCAAAGCAGTCTTCGATGTAGCAGAGAAAGAGTTGAGGGGCCTGGCCTGTGTAGATTGATCCACATAGTCAACAAAAATGCAGGCATAGCTGGGGCCCATGCCCTTTAACCTGGAAAAGTAAAATGAGTCGAAGAAGAAATTACTGAGGGTGAGGACAAGTGCTGACAGCCAGAGGAGGGTGATGGTGGAGAGGGACTAGTTGGTTCTATTGTCCAGAAAGAAACAAAGGGCTTCGAGGCCTTCAGTTTGGGGAATGGAGGTGTATGGGGATTGGATACCATGGTAAATATGAGGCTATTCAGTTCAGGGAACTGGAAGTTGTTGAAGTGATGAAGGGCGTGAGAAGTGACCCGGATGTAGGTGAGGAGGGACTGGACGATGGTAAACAAAACAGAGTCAAGGTAAGCGGAGACCAATTCAGTAGGAGAGGAGCACATGAACATGATGGGTCTGCTGGAACAATTGGGTTTGTGGATCTTGGGTAGAAGGTAGAAATGGGCTACTGGAGTTGGGAAGCAATAAGGTTGGAGGTCGCACCAAGGAGGTGACTGGAAGTGATAAGTTCAGAGATGGTGTGAGATACCGTGGTTTGATGACCTTTGGTTGAGTCGTGTTGGAGGGGTAGGTAAAAGGAGGTGTCTGAGAGTTGACATCTGGTTCCGGCCAGATAGAGGTTAGTGTGCCAGATTTGATGGTGAGGTTCGGATTGGTGTGGAGAGTGGAGGCGTTTCGAGAGGGTGAGATTGGAATGAGTGAGGAAAGAAGTGATGTCAAAACGTTTGATGTCACAGCAGCAGTTGGAAATATAAAGGTCCAGAGCAGGTAGAAGAACAGAATGAGGAGTCCAGGAGAAGGAAGATGCTTTAAAGCAGGAGAAGGGGTCTGTGGTGGGGGATGGAGAATCGTGGTTGTAGAAGTAAACATGGAGATGGAGCTGATGGAAGAAGAGTTCAACATGTGGTGGCATGCGCAAAACTTGTTAAGGTGTGGGCAAAGGGGGACGAAAGTGAGGCCTCTTTTGAGGACAGTGCATTCAGTCTCCAAAAGGGAGGGTCGGACAGGATGGTGAAGACCAGGTAAGGGCTAGGGGGAGATTCAATGGGGTGGACGGTGTTGAGGGTGGGGAGGATAGGGTGGATCAGAAGGTGGAAGGTAGGAATGGTCCATGGGAGGATGATGAGTGTTGGAAAGTCAGAGTGTGAGGGGGGGGGGAGAGAGAGAGAGAGAGAGAGAGAGAGAGAGAGAGAGAGAGAGAGAGAGAGACTTTGCCTCCCAGAGCCAGGGTGTGAGTTAGTGACTGAGGCTCTGTCCTGTAGGTCGCAGGGGCCAAGGTGGAAACCTACGTCTGAAGCTCAGTTCTGTTGAGCCTTGAAGGGCTTGTACTGTGTTGTACTGTTTTATGTACTACCTGTACATTTATTTAAACTACAGCAGTGACAACTTTGGAGGCAATTTTACCAAAAAAAACCAAATGTCATGTACATTTCAATGTGCAGTGTTCTGTTTAACTAACCAGAGCACAGGATGACAACATCACCATATACAAATTTACTGACAATACCATAGTAGAGGGCTGTAAAAAAAAGAGGGTCATGAGTCAGCAAAAGGAAGAAACTGCAAACTTGGCTGAATGGTGTACTAATAATATGCTTACACTCAATGTCATCAAGACCACGGAATTGATTGTAGACTTGAAGAAAGAAAAACCAGAGATGTCCAATCCAGTGATCATTGAGGATCAGAGGTGGAGAAGGTGAGCAAATTAAAATTCCTGGGAATCACGATCTCGGAGATCCGTTTCTGCATCATGAAGAAAGCACGTCAGCACCTCTACCTCCTCTAGAGGTTTGGTATCAAGAATATTGGACATTATTGGTATGGCCATTGGAAACCTTGGCAAACTTCCAGATGTGTGGTGGAAAGTGTGATGACTGGCTGCATCACAGTCTGGTATGGAAGGGCCAATACCTCTGAGAAAAAAATCCCACAAAAGGCAGTGGACTCAGACGAGCACATCACAGGCAAAATTCTCAGCACCATTGAGCATATCTATATGAACCGTTGCCATCAGAGAGCAGCAGCAATCATCAAGGATCCACACCACCCAGGCCATGCTCTGTTCGCACTGCTGCCATCAGGAAACAGGTACAAGTGCCACAGAACTCATACCACCAGGTTCAAGAATAGTTATTACCCCTCAACTATCAGACTTTTGAACAATAGGGGGTAACTATACTCATTTAGAGACTCGTGTTCATTATTTGTTGCTGTACATCTGCAGTGTGTTTAATTTCTGATGAATACAGGTTAGTTACTGGACTTAGCCCATAGAACAAAAATCTCAGGGCTGTAATGTGAAATCATGTATGTAAATTTGAACTTTCCTCAACAGCGATCGCACATCTCTCACTTGTCAGGAAGGCACAACAGCAACTGCCTTTCCTGAGAAGATTGAGGCAGGCAAGGCTATCCTGTCAACTTTCTACAAGAGCTTTATCGAGAGCGTCCTGGCCGGCTGCATCACAGCGTGGTATGGTTGCTACAGAGAAATGGATCAGAGGTCAATCTGCAGGACCAGACTGGGGTCTCCCTCCACCCAATCAACGTCATTTACTGAGATAGTCGTCCAAGGAGGGTTCGCTTCTTGTGCATCCGTCTGCATGTGTGTTCCATCTGCGGGTGTGTTCGCACGTTTTGCACGGAGGACCGGTTTCATCAGGTTATCCTTGGGCAATTGGATGATAAGTCAACTTAGCCCGCTCCCCATCCCTTCTCAACACGAGGGGGTGCTCCTCCCCCTTCCAACCGCCTTTTTTATTCAGACGCCTGTCTACTTTTCTACAATCCTGACGAAGGTCTCAGCACCGGGCTGACGGGGGCCGGCCACGCCCGGCCAGAGCTCACCTGCGTGCACAAGGACAAACCCCACGCTCCTCCCGTCTGCGGCCGCGTCTCTCTCGCTCCTCCTCATGAGCGCGGCTCCCTCGCCAGCCTCGGGAGGGTGGACGTCCGCAAGTCCCAGGCACCCACTCCCTGCAGGCTCCATGGTCACACTCGGACGCCATAACTTTCCCCTGCCATCGATCGACCGAGTTGGCAGCCCGCGGAGCACGGGGACGCGGTCGGGGACGGGGACGGGGACGACCGCCCTCTCGCTGACAGCTCCGTTCCGGGCAGCGCGCGCTGGTTTAACGCGTGGGCATCGCCGCACACTTGACCAGGACGGGACCAGCGCCGCGCTCACGGTCTGCTGCCACGCGCCGATTCACTTCCGGATCAACTGCGCTCCCGCCTCCAGCGCATGGCAGCTGGGGTTGTCACATCGGCGGGCGCTTGATCCGATGATCAGCGGCGTTGATGGGGAAGAAGCTCCTGCCCACAGAAAGTCCCATTGTCCGCTGGGAACCCCGACTTGCAAATGTTGCCCCTCCCACCCCCATTCAGTCCCTGCCTCCCCGATTCCTGTGCTCCTGGCTCCATCTCATTTATCCCCCGCCCACCCGTGCAATACTCAAAGATGCTGAAGAAACTCAAGGTGACCCCTTACCTACTGAGGTTTTTTTCCAGCACGCTTGTGTGTTGCACACGATCCCAGCATCTGCAGACTTCCTTGTTTCATTCCTGGCCAGGGACAGAAAGATCATTGTCAATGCCCCAGTAATCCCTTCCCTGCTTCCATCGTAATTTGGGGACTTACCTGTCCTAACCTTTTCATCAGAAGCTCCAGTCCCTCCTTTCTTTCTCCATGCAGACTTCATGTTCATCAAAGTCCCTTCAGGACGAAGTCAGGGGAACACGACCCAGTCCTCATCCAGGGCTCAGTGGTGGGCAGGGTCAAGAACTTCAAATTCCTGAGGGTCAACATCCCCAAGGATTTGTGGAGCTTCGACATTTTTTTTAATTTTTTTATTTTTCACACTATAAACCATATTGATCAAGATACATACATTTCCTTCTTAAATATATAGTGTCGTTTTCAACCCCCCCCCCCTTCCCTCCTCCCCTCCCTCACCTCCCCTCCCATTTATTTAAAGTTCAGAATATAAGATACATTAAACCCGTCAATGTTGTCACTCAATAAAAATACACAAGAAATTCCCCTGAGTCAGTTCTTTTCATTCTCTTCTCCTTCTCCTTAGGTGGAAGATGTCCACGGTAGGTTTTCTCTATTGTGTTTCATGTATGGCTCCCACATTTGTTCAAATATTGTAATGTTATTTCTTAAATTATAGGTTATTTTTTCTAATGGAATACATTTATTCATTTCTATATACCATTGTTGTATTCTCAAGTTATCTTCTAATTTCCAGGTTGACATAATACATTTTTTTGCTACAGCTAGTGCTATCTTAACAAATCTTTTTTGTGCTCCATCCAAATCGAGGTGGAGCCTCCACGTTGATGCAATCACAAAGGCTGCTCGCCAGCAGCTATACTTTGTGAGGTGTCTGAGGAGTTTTGGTATGTCACTGAAGACTCTCATAACTTCTACAGGTGTACTGTTGAGAGCATTCTAGCTGATTTCATCAATGCCTGGTATGGAAGTGCCAACTCTCAGGACAAAAATAAACTCCAGAGGGTTGTTAACTTGGCATATGACATCACAGGCACTAGGATATCTACATAAGGCAGTGTCTTAAAAAACAGCCTCTAACTTCAAAGTCCCCCACCACCCAGGGCATGCTCTCTTCACTCTGCTACCATCAGGAAAAAGGTGCAGGAGCCTAAACACGACCACCCAACCGCACAAGAACCCAATGCCATCAAATTCCCAAATAATCAATGAACCAAAGACACTGCTTTACTTTTTGTGCACTATTATTTCTATTTTTTTTAAATATAGTAATTGTCGAAAGATTGTTATAATGTGAATGCACTACATTGCTGCCACAAAACACCAAATTTCATGACATGTTCATGATAAATTCGGATTGATTCTACTTGGACTATCTAATGCAACTTCTAGATACTCTTCTGGAAACGCTAAACAAATGCTGCTCCAGCTAAGCCTCTGACACCAAGGATATCCTAATCAAAATTGTGAAAGTTAGTCTCCCATTACAATAACTATGTTGCTTTTGCAGCGTTAAATAATCTGTCTGCTTACATGTCCTCCACCTCCCAATAGCTATTGGGCAGTCTATAGCAGGGGTGGACAAACCACGCCTCACGAGCCATATGTGGCTCTTCGACAAATAGTGTGTGCCTTGCACAAATACGTGAGCTGAGACAGGAATCGAATGAGCTGGTGCTCACAAAAGTAGTTTTAGAGGCCGTGGCTTGTGATTGTCCACAGCTGGAACATCGGTAGCTCAGATGGGTTGGCAGCCAGGGAGGGCGGTCAGGGATTAGGCAAGAGTCTGCCCTGACTGAAAACTCTTACTTAGACTCCAGCCACCCTCCCCTCCGACACCCCAAACAACACAGGTCTGCAGTCAAAAGTAGACTAAAATAGTCAACCCTCTCTCTAAATTTTACCCCCAAAATTCAATTATTACATGTATAGAGTATGTGCACTTTTTGATGACTGAAAAGCTCCATACATGAATAAATATTATGTATTTTTAATATTTATATAAAATTTGTCACAAAGCCAACAAGAGTAAAAACGTGTATAGTATTTTATTTTTCATGTCTTGCGGCTCTCAAACATCTGAAGTATGTGACGTTAAGCATGTTTGGCCACCCCTGGCTTCTTGCATTATCCTAGAGTAATTGCACCTTAATTTATTTCTAACTGACTCTTGCCCTGATTTTCAATGCTATGCCTCCCCCCTTTTTCTCGATCCTGTTAAAAACAACAAAACCCAGGAACAATGAGCTGACAATCCAGTCCCTCTTGCAACCATGTTTTATAATGGTCACAATATCTGAATTTCAAGGACTATCTCGGCTAAGTTATACATATATTAACGATCTGGAAGTAGGGGTGGAGAGTTGAGTAAGCAAGTTTGCGGATGATACAAAGATTGGTGGTGTGGACAGTGAGGAAGATTACTATAGATTAAAAGGTGATTTAGGAAGGCTGGAGGTGTGGGCTGAGAATTGGCTGATGGAATTTAATACAGATAAGTGTGAGGTGTTACATTTTGGAAAGGCAAATCTAAATAGGTCATATGCATTAAATGGTAGGCTATTGAGAAGTGCAGAGCAACAAAGGGATTTAAGAGTGATGGTAAATAGTACCCTCAAGGCTGATACTCAGGTAGATGGTGTGGTGAAGAAGGCATTTGGAATGTTGGCCTTCATAAATCGGAGTATTGAATTCAAGAGTAGGGAGGTTATGATGAAATTGTACAAGGCATTGGTGAGGCCAAATTTGGAGTACTGTGGACAGTTTTGGTCACCAAATTATAGGAAAGATATAAACAAAATAGAGAGAGTGCAGAGAAGGTTCACGAGAATGTTGAGAGGATTTCAAGGTTTGAGTTACAGGGAAAGGTTGTGCAGACTAGGGCTTTTTTCTCTGGAGCGTAGAAGATTGAGGGGGGACTTGATAGAGGTGTTTAAGATTTTAAAAGGACAGACAGAGTAAATGTGGATAGGCTTTTTCAATTAAGAGTGGGGGAGATTCAAACTAGAGGGCATGGTTTAAGGTTGAAGGGGGAGAATTAGAAGGGGAACATGAGGGGAAATTTCTTTACGCAAAGGGTGGTAGGGATGTGGAATGAGCTTCCGGCAGACGTGGTCGAGGTGGGATCATTGGTTACATTTAAGGATAGACTGGATAGTTACATGGAGAGGAGAGGACTGGAGGGGTATGGACCGGGTGCTGGTCAGTGGGACTAGGAGGGTGGGGATTTGTTACGGCATGGACTAGTAAGGCCGAACTGACCTGTTCTATGCTGTCAGTGGTTATATGGTTAAGTTTATCTGCCTTACCCGCAATAATCCTTGAATTAACACAAACACACTTCAGCCCATCAATCTCAGTGACCATTCACCTGTCCCTTCCTGCATTGCTTGTATTAGCATCTGCCATCGGCTCAACTTTTCCACTTGCTGACTTGTTGCTCAGGTTTCTACCCACTGCCACTCTCGTTTAAACTCTACTGAGTGGACCTTGTGAACCTTCACTTGAGAATACAAGTCACTCCAGTTCAGGTGTAACTCATCCCTCTTGTACAGTTCCTACCTTCTCTGATCTAAATATCAAATCCCTTCCTCCTGAGCCATGCATTAAAGTGCATCATCCTGTTTCATGGCTTGTGGCATGGGTAGCAATCCTGAGATGACAACCCTTGAAGTCCTCCTTTTTCACTTGTTACCTAGCTCCCTGAACTCAATCTGCAGGACCACATCTGACTTTCTACCTATGCCATTGGTACCTTTATGGATCATGACCTCTAGCTTTTCTCCCTCCTCTTTCAAAATGTCCTGTACCAGCTCAGCGGCATCCTGTTTCCTGGCACCAGGGAGGCTTTAATGGCAGTGCTGTCACAAACCTGTAAGTGCAGGGAGAGAAGACAGCGCTCCTCTATGGGGCTGTTTTGCAGATGGCCCTATGCAGATTTTTAATGGCCTGTAATGGGGGCCAGTGGTGTATTTTTTTAAAATGTCAGTAAACCCAAGGAATTTTCTGGCCAAGCTGATAGTGATCGTAATTGGCATCATGCCATGAGAATTGCAGGCTCTGGGGATCAATGGGCTGATGCCAGGCACCCACAGAACACTTCCTCCCCACAACTGGTCGAGAAGGAGAAGTAAGGTGACAAGGAATGTGACCACAGCAGTGGGCTAGTGAAGGATTTGGAGGCTGAAGGACACATAATAGGCTGCTGAAGTCAGGCTTGGGAGGGTACTGATGGTACACCTAAAAGCACCTGTTTAGCTGCTCAACTTTTTATTTAAAACCACATCAATGGAATTGCACTTCTGGATTTGATTTCATTGTACAGCTGGCTAACCTGTCCTTCACCCCTGTTAATAATTTTTGATCATCCTATTCTGTCATCTGCATCCTAACCTTAATGTACAATTCCTGCTTACTCAATGATGAATCTCAACTCCACACTTCCAATTTAAAAGATTCATACTTGTGATTAAAATTATTTCATGACTCTTCCCAAATCTCTGTGCAATTTCATTCATAATTCTGTTTCTCTAATTTTGGCATGCATCCCCACACACCTTTAGTTCAATATATGGCAACTTGAAAACCAATAGTGTTTAAATGTCACATAATATGATAAAGGCCTGGATGAAGGTACGAATCCAGAACCTCCATTCATGGCCTCAAAAGAAAAAGCACTCCCACATAAAACAAATTTAATAGCTATGGATACATTTAATAAAATGTTTCACTTGTTTATTATTGGTTAAAACTTATTTTTTTTATGTACAATATGTTCTGGATTATTGACAAGGTAGATGCTTCTTTCACACATTCAAAGATAGAGCAAATTCTTTTGCTGTTCATAATGGTACGTATTCCGAAAATTGTTAACTCTTCCCAAGGCTTTCACACTTGAATGTTTTATGTTCAGTAATATTTAAGGCAATCAACTTTGCCTCCATTTAGGATGTGTTTTATTAACATAAGCTAATCAAATGTGACAAACTGCTCTAACCAAGTAATGTCTTTTTCTGAACTTAAATGAAAGAAAAAGGCATAATTAAAAAGATGACTGGCTTACGTTTTCCCTCAACGTCACAAATTTTGATCTGGCAGAAGTTTTAAAGTCTTTCATGAAATTCACCTACATTGTCAGATCTTCAACATTTTTGTTTTGCATTTGCTTTCCATAAAGTTGTTTTCCAGTAGAAAGCTCCTTCTTATTGACTATTCACCAAAGAACATTTGATGATGTGGACATAAACAGGATCTTTAAATCCTGTTTACAAACAGTGGTAAGAATTAAATTATGTTGGTAAAAAAGACAGCCTGTAGCTGACAATCTCATGAACTATAAATTTACAATAAAGCAGTCTGCACTACACATGTAACTCTGGAAGGTTTTAAAAAATTATCCAAACTATTTACTTTTAGTTAACATACAATATAAAAAATATGCATGTTTTTAAGACTTGAAATTTGGTATACACCTTCTAATTCAAAAAAGATTTATATCTTTGTGCACAGGCTCTGTTACGCAGTTTTTTGTTTCTTTCTGACTTGAAATTGTTCTGATTTTGCTTTCACTGATTTTATAAGCAAGGAAAGTCCATGGTCTACAGGTTTCTTGACCCTTACTGTATCCTCTCCAGTAATTTTACTCTGACTTGCGAGAGATGCGGTCTGCTTCTGCTGCTCTTGTCTTTGCCTTGCCTTTTCTTGCAGAAAAGACTGCGTGGCATTAGTTTTCTTAAAATTAGGATTTGAAGGGTCCAGGTTGAACAGATGTGAAGTATAAATGGCTTGAAATCTTGGGTCAGCAACATCCACCTGCAAGATAAACACTGTATCAAACATACAATCCTGAAACTTTCTATTCAGCTTTTCAACATAATAAGACAAAAATTCAGATGACCTCGGAATCTTGCCAGCAATCTCCAACAATAACAGGCCTCTGAATTTACAGTTTAGAGTTCTTTGCACACAATGCCCTCTTTTCCATTTTTCCCAAAGGGATTGCATTGGACCCAAACCTATTTTTCCACTTGTAATTTTATTTCACAGAACATGTTGTACAGTTATTGTGAACTCATCAAATGTGGTGACAGAATTTACATAGGCCATTCAGCCTATCATTCAATCCATCCAAAAACAGAGATAAATCATTGAACCTTATAGCTCAGAAACAAGCCCTTTGGCCCTTATAGTCCATGCTGAACTATTATTCTATCTAATCCCACTAACCTCCCCCAATACATAGCTCTCCACACACCTCCCATCCATGTACCTGTCCAAGTTCTTGTTAAATGTTAAAATTGTACCCACATTCACCATTTCAGCTGGCAGCTCGTTCCACACTCCCACCATTCTCTATGTTAACAATTTCCACCTAATGTTCTTTGAAGCATTTTCCCTTTTATCCTGACCCCTGTTCTCTGGTTTGTATCTCACCCACCCTCAGTAGAAAAACCTACCTACATTTACCATACTCTGTCCAGAGTAATTTTAAATTCCTCTATCAAATTTCCCCTCATTCCTCTACACTCCAGGGAATAAAATCTTAAACAGTTTAACCTTTCCATGTAACTCAGTTCCTGAAGATCGGGCACCATCCTATTAAATCTTCTATGCACTCTTTCTATCTTATTGATATTTTTCTTGTAGTTAGATGACCAAAACTGCACACAATACTCCAAAGTTAGCCTCACCAATGTCTTATACAACTTTAGCATAACATCCAAATTTCAACATTATATTCAATACTTTGATTTATGAAAGCCAATATGCCAAAAGCTGTCTTTACAAGCCTATCTACCTGTGTCGTCACAGGTTATGTGCTCAAATGAGTTCATTGATCCCTACCAGTTGTAAAAACTTTCTTCCTCAATGTCAACATCACACTACCAATTTTAGTATTATAAGTAAATATCCTAATTGCAATGCCTCCCTCCATTTGTCTTAATCATTTGCATAAGCAATGAGAAGCAAAACATTTGTGACTGACAATGAAGTCATTTCTTTTCAATTTGGTCATTTCCCTTGGGCTTTTTACTTTCTTCATCAATCTCCCATGAAAGACTATGAAACATTTTGCTACCTCAAATTTCCTACCATCATTGACCTTCCCTACGATTACTTCAAATACAATCCAGTTAGTCAAGCATGACCATCCCTTAACAAGTCCATACTGTCAGTCTTCGATTAAATTCAAGATCTCCAAGTGAAAATTTATTCAATTCTTCTGATTTTTTATTTTTGTCCATTAATGTCAATCTGGTGAGCTATAGTTACTTTTTCTCCCTCTTAAACAATAGGCCATTTCAGTTCGGGCCTCCACCTGGAGACCGGCTACAGGGCAGATCGAAAATTACCATTCAGACTGCAGCCCAAAAAAGGCTGCTCCATTGTCCAATTCAAAGGAGAGGTGCCTCAAAACGCCCTCTGGATCCTTGTGGAGGTGGGCCGACTGGTGCTGTTCGAGCTGCATGGGGGATTATGGGTAGGGAAGAAGGCCATTGCTCTGCCACGTTTTGAGCCGCAGAGAGCAGCCCCGAAAGCTGAAGAGGCCTGGTGTGGCTGTCCCAGTCCGCACCGGCTGCTCCAATGGTCCCCGCTGCCCCGATAGTTCCCGCTGACAGCTCCCGCTGCTCTGACTGCCCCCGCTGACAGTCCCCGCTGCCCTGAGGGCTCCCTGCTGCCCCTGACTTGGAGGGAGAGGGGTGAGTGGGGAGATGGATCGTGGGCTGACAGCATTATCAGCCTTCCCCCAAACAGCCACCTAGCGCAGCTGTCAATTCAGACTGATCGGTGGAGGGCTGCACTACAGAGATTATCCCTCTCGGAGAGGGATTGGATTATGCGGCTCAGAGACCGCCTCCGCACATTCAGAGAGGTAGGTGATTATGCATTTTGGCAGAGTTTCTCCGCCTTTACCTCTCAACCTTCGGGCAATCTGAAATGGCCTAATGATAGCACATTAGCAACCTCTGGCACCAAGCCTGGAGCTAAACAGCATCTGATCATACCCTATTTCCTTCCACCTTATTTTAAGAAATTTGAACGCATAAAGAGTGAAATTAAATAAATAATAATTACCTGGAAGTTGTCTTTTTCAAGGAGCCCTTGCTTTTTAGCTAGTTTCTTCTTTTTATTCTTGCTAAGATTTTGCTGTTCCACTATTTTATCATAATTAAAATGTTTCCGGTCTTCCTCTTCATCGTCCATCAGCAGCAAGGCCATTTCTGCCTGATTACAAAATATTTTGCAGAGTAAGGTATTCTAACATCAATCATTAAAGAGGCTCATTATTTGTCATTCTTATTCAAGGCAAAAGATGCTGATATTAATCAGAGATGGAGGATCCAGATGTCATCACGTTCCTAACATTAAACCATAGTACCTGGTTTATGTTCTGAGAAATCAATCACTTTTCAGTTTCAATAATATTCTAAAATTCCACACGGATGTATCATAAGATTATTTTGTAATAAACCGAAAGAGACACAAGTATCAATGGCAGAAAGTTTAAAAAAAAATAGAAAAATAAAGCAGAGATAATTGAGAAAATTGAAAAGCAAATGCTAATGGTGTATTGCTTTCTGGGCATATGATATATTTAATTATACGATTTTTATTCTTGATAATTACGTTGTCAATAACTTGGACAACAGGTGTTATGGAACGGAAAAAGGAAGAAGATCGATGCAGGGTTTAGAGCACTTTTCACAAACTCAAAGGATTTGCAGCCAAACCCACACTTCTTACATTTATTTTCCAAGTGCGGGCATTGCAAGCAAAGCCAGCATTAAAACCATTAGCTGAGGAACCACCTTCAACCGCTGAAACTATTCCCACAACGTTGTTCTTTAGGTGGTTCGAGGATGAAGCCACGATACGAGATTTTCAAATCAAGATTCTGTACAGTTTGGAGGGGAATCTGCTACCGGTGGTATTCATTTGCAACTGCTGGCTTCGCCCTTGGTGATAGCTGTTGTGGGTTTGAGAAGTGTTGTCACAGCTGTATCAGGTGTGCATTTTGTTAATGCCATAATTGTGGCCTATGCACTGGTGGAGAGAAGTAATTGATTCCCCACCCAAACTCAGGGCATTAATTAAACTGTTTTGTTTATACCTCATCTTTTAGCATACCCTTCATTGAAGTAAGATTGGTGTCCAAGCTTGCACTTGTACAGTAGAATCAAGACCATGAAATTACATACTTTATGGAATAGATCTTTGCTGTAGCTGATGGTCCAGAATATCTATGATCCCTCCCTTTGAGAGCTGCAAGACCCATTCAAAGGTTATCTGTTTTTTTGGATGATGCTGGGGCTACACATCATCTAGAAGAGAAACCCCTTGAGGTGAATATTGGATTTTGTACCAAAATGGCACCTTTACTGATACCATCTTGGGCAGATTCATAGAGGTCGAATAGTAAAAAAAAGGGTATTGTTTGTGTATCTTTTGCATTGGCTTGCTCTCAGTCTGCTGTCTCTCTCTGAGGCAGGCACATGGATGAAGGTAAAATAGAGGGTTATGGGATAGGGTGGATTTAGTACTTTTTAAAAAGAGATATACCTGTATGGGTCAGCACATCATCGAGGGCTGAGGGCCTACAGTGCACTGTAGTATTCGATTACTAAAAGTTTTGTGATAAAGTCCCACACGAGCCCTGGACAAAGATTACTGCTTGCGGTGCAGCCTCAGACTCGACCTGATGCAGCTCAGAGAGCAGTGGTGCTATTACCATCAGAGATGGGGAGCTGCAGATCGCTCCTGCCGTTCCCCATGCACACATCCGGGTAACGCCATAGCTGGCTTCTTTTCTTCTAGGATCGACACTCAGACCATTGGCTCTTGGTCAAAACTGGAGTGGAGGTTAGTGTATTTCCCTCCTCTGGCCCAGACATGTTCAGAAAAGAAGGGCCGCTCACAGCCGCTAACAGCAGTAGCATCCTGACGTACTGGTCATCGGCAATTCCACTCAATTTCGGCTTGTCACTGTTCAGCTGGTCCTTCACCAATGCTGATGTATCACAGCCACTCCTGGGAGCTGATTTTTTGCGAGGACACTCCCTTCTAGTAGATCTCAAAGATCACCGCCTAGTTAATTTAAAGACTTTAGAGTCCCTCACCTTGTACCCATGGAGTTGCTCGCACCTTGCCTCAACTCAGTGACGCTCTTGGACAATGAATATGCCAGAATCCTAGCGGAATTCCCCAGCATTATTGCTCTGCAGTTCTCAACAGCCCATCTGAAACATGGAGTACAGCACCACATTCCAACACATGGATGTCCCCTGCATGCTCGAGCACGCAGGCTACCTCCAGATAAATTGCAGTTGGCTAAAGACAAATTCCAATGCATGGAGGAAATGGGGGTTGTTCGCCACTCCAACAGCACTTGGGCCTTACCACTCCATATAGTACCTAAGATGTCTGGAGAGTGGAAACCTCGTGGGGACTATTGGCATCTGAATGACATCATTGCAGCAGATCACTACCCAGTTCCCCATATGCAGGATTTCTCTGCGATCCTTCACGGCACTAAGATTTTCTCCAAAATCGACCTGGTGCGTGGGTACCATCATATCCCATTTCATCCAGATGACATTCCTAAGACTCTCTTGATTAGTCCATTTGGGTTATTTGAATTCCTCCATATGCTTTTTGGTTTAAAAAGAGCAGCCCAGACATTTCAATGCCTAATGGACAGTTACCCAAAGCCTGGATTTCGTATTCATTTATTTGGACAACATCCTTATCACAGCCACTCATGGCAGCAGCACCGGGCCCATCTCTGTCAGCTAGATTACCATGGGTTAGCGATCAACATGGCCAAATGCCAGTTTGGCCTCACATCAATCGATTTCCTTGGCCACTGCATCAGTCAGCACAGAGCAGTGCCACTTCCTTCCAAGGTCGAGGCCATTTGCGAATTTCCAAAACCCTCTACTATTAAAGGCCTGCAGGAGTTTGTTGGCATGATTAACTTTTACCATCGTTTCGTGCTAGCTGCAGCCAAAATTACGCAGCCACTTTTCAAATTCTTGACCGGACATCCCAAGGAACTGAAATGCAATGACGAGTTGCGACTGCATTCGAGACTGAGAGCCACTATGCTCGTGCACCCAAGGGTTGAAGTGCCAACAGCAGTAGGTGGGGTCCTGAAGCAGCTCATCAACAGCATCTGAAACCCCCTAGCTTTCTTTAGTCGTCATTTGAGACCACCAGAGCAAAAGTACAGTGCTTTTGTCAGGGAGCTCCTTGCCCTCTACTTGGTCATACAGCATTTTCACCATTTCCTAGAGAGCAGAGGGTTCACGGTCTACACAGATCACAAGCCCTTGACTTTCGCCTTCACCAAGATATCAGATCGATGGTCAGCACAACAACAACAACAACTCTCCTACATTTTGGAGTTTATAACTACGCTAAAACACATTGCCAGGAAGAACAATCTAGTTGCTGACATGCTATCCCGCACCATCATCGCTTCCCTCCATTCGCCTGCTCGCAGTATAGACTGCACAGCTTTGGCAGCAGTTCAGCAGGAAGATTAAGAAATTGCCACGTATCACACTGCCATCTCAAAACTGAAATTGGAGGACATACACTTTGGTCCAGTAAATGCCTCTCTATTTTGAGATGTATCCACCAGCCAACCAAGGCCCAATGTACCTGCTGCATGGCGATGTTGCGTGTTTGACACCATACACAGTTTGGCCCACCCTTCGATTAAGATGACAATAAGGCTTATGGTGGGAAAATTGATGTGGCATGGCCTGCGCAAGCAAGTTGGCACTTGGGCAAAGACATGTATCTAATGCCAGACCTTTAAAGTTCAGAGCCACACCAAAGCTCCACTACAGGTTTTTGCGCACACACAGCGCAGGTTTGATCACATCCATGTGGATATTGTCGGCCTGTTGCCCCCATCTAAGGGCACTACTCACCTTTTTACAATAGTAGATAGGTTCATGAGATGGCTAAAAGGTTGTCTTGCTCTCTGACACCTCCGCCTCAGCTTATGCGAGAACCGTCATCGCCAATTGGATTGCACATTTCAGACAACCCTTGCATATCTCCTCTGTCAGAGGAGCTCAGTTTACATCCAGATTATGGTCCACAATCACACAGTTGCAGGGCACACAACTACATTGATCGATGGCCTCTCATCCCCAGTCCAATGACTTAGTAGAATGTTTTCACCGTCATATGAAAACAGTTCTCATGGCATGACCGGATTGGATAGATGGCAACCTTGGGTACATTTAGGTATCTGTACTGCACTGAAGATCTAGCTACATCCTCTGTAGAATTGGTTTACCCCCCTAAGGGTCCCAGGTGATTTCATTGTGGCAGCATGTGGGCAGCATAAATCTCCCACTTTGGTGCTTGAGGGAAAAGGTGGGTACACTGGTGGCTATCCTGGCCACCCAGCGTGTGTCTATGACTTCATACATTCCGTCTGAACTCAAGGACTGCCCTTATGTATTCCTGCGCAGGGATGCACACAGGACGCTGTATGAAGGTCCTTTTAAGGAGGTACAGAATGACGGCTCCATGTTTGTCATATTCATTGGTGGCAGGCAAGAAACGGTTTTGGTAGATTGCCTTAAGCCAGCATGTGAACCAAGATCAACCGGTACAGTTGCAGGGGGCATCCGCTGGTCCATTCTGGCTGCGTAGGTGGGATTGCAGTGTCGCCTCCAAGCTCCAGTTCTTTGGTGGGTGCCTGTAGTTGTGGGCTCTCACAGAATCAGGAGTTCCCAATGGCTGGTGGGGGGGGGGGCACAAAGAACTCTGGGAGGTGTGCGACTTCAGAGGTTGGATGATTGCGATAGGATGTCAACTGTAATTATTTCAACTCCTCTGAAGATTCCAATAAACAGTTCCGTTGGTTCAGCTCACGGACAACTTCTGTTTTACTTTATTCACTATACCACTCGCTACAATATAAAAGCATTAGGTTTGATTTAGGAGACTATGGGAAGAAGAGTTGGACAGGGATTATTGGTGTGACACCAGCTGTTGATAGACTGTATCAAATAAGTGATCAAATGTACAAGATGTGGATTTACATATGATACAGAGGTGGGCAGTGCAGAGTGAATGGGCAGGGATGTAGCAAAATGAACTATCATCCACTTTTGTAGAAAATGAAAGGTGGGGAACTTCTAAAAAAAATATGGCAGGAGATTGAAGTGTTAGTGTTTAAAATGTCCTTTGTTATGGACTATGACTGTTTGGACAGTGGTCTGTGACTTAAAGAAATGGATTTCTTCTGCAGCTTTCTGTTTTGCAGACTGTGCTAACTAGCCAAGGTTGGGCTACGCAGATAAGGGAAAGTGAAAAAAGGTTTAATTGCAGCAATGTGAAGAGTCACGAGAGATCATCAGGAAAAAAAATGGAGAAAGGAAGATGAGAGCTCACCAGACTAGCCTAGAAAGAGACTCAGAGATATGGTTCTCTCCGGGTTGAGAATGGTTCTAGCAGACTGAACTTGAGTGTGACAGAAGAAGTCACTTAGTGTCTTCTAGTGAAAGAGCCATTTGGAAAGCCCATTGTGCCAAGACCTTTGGAGGAGCTGTAAGTCTGTGGAGCCAAACCCTCAGTATTCAATTTTGGATGTCCTTCTCATTATTCAGTCAAAGTACTGAACTTTGGACTTTGAGGATGGCATTTTTTGCTTTGACCGACTTTTCTAATTGCTTTGACCGAGTTTTCTAAGCAATTTTGGGGTTTTTCCTTTGTGTTTTGAAGTACTGGGCACAGACCTGATTGCCCGGGGTTTTTACACAAACGCACATACACACTGTTTGAAAATGTATTTAGTTCTCTAATAAAGTGGGTTAATTTGGGGAAGACACTGCATTTGTTAATTGTTGTTAATAAATATAGAGTCAAAATTTTACTTCTTAAAAAGCGTGTCTTCTCTTTGCTGCTGGTTTGGGTGTAACACCTTGTTCATGATTCATTTGTGGGTACTACAATCAATAAGGAAGGTGAATAGTATGCTAGATTTAATTGAAGGAGGATCTAGATACAAGGGTAGAAATGTATTGGTGCATCTCTTCTCTTTGGCTTGGCTTCGCGGACGAAGATTTATGGAGGGGGTAAAAAGTCCACGTCAGCTGCAGACTCGTTTGTGGCTGACAAGTCCGATGCGGGACAGGCAGACACGATTGCAGCGGTTGCAGGGGAAAATTGGTTGGTTGGGGATGGGTGTTGGGTTTTTCCTCCTTTGCCTTTTGTCAGTGAGGTAGGCTCTGCGGTCTTCTTCAAAGGAGGTTGCTGCCCGCCAAACTGTGAGGCGCCAAAATGCACGGTTTGAGGCGATATCAGCCCACTGGCGGTGGTCAATGTGGCAGGCACCAAGAGATTTCTTTAGGCAGTCCTTGTACCTTTTCTTTGGTGCACCTCTGTCACGGTGGCCAGTGGAGAGCTCGCCATATAACACGATCTTGGGAAGGCGATGGTCCTCCATTCTGGAGACGTGACCCATCCAGTGCAGCTGGATCTTCAGCAGCGTGGACTTGATGCTGTCGACCTCTGCCATCTCGAGTACTTCGACGTTAGGGATGTAAGCGCTCCAATGGATGTTGAGGATGGAGCGGAGACAACGCTGGTGGAAGCGTTCTAGGAGCCGTAGGTGGTGCCGGTAGAGGACCCATGATTCGGAGCCGAACAGGAGTGTGGGTATGACAACGGCTCTGTATACGCTTATCTTTGTGAGGTTTTTCAGTTGGTTGTTTTTCCAGACTCTTTTGTGTAGTCTTCCAAAGGCGCTATTTGCCTTGGCGAGTCTGTTGTCTATCTCATTGTCGATCCTTGCATCTGATGAAATGGTGCAGCCGAGATAGGTAAACTGGTTGACCGTTTTGAGTTTTGTGTGCCCGATGGAGATGTGGGGGGGGCTGGTAATCATGGTGGGGAGCTGGCTGATGGAGGACCTCTGTGAAAACTGAGAAAATTGGTGCATCTAGAGCATTATTTAAAGGTCTGGTACCCCTATTTAAAGAAAGATGCTTTAATCGCAGAGGTACTCACATTAATTTCTAGGAAAGCAGATTTGCTTTGTGAAGGGTGACTGAGTGGACTGTGCCTATACTTTCAGTATCAGAAGATTGAAATTTTTTTATTGAAAGATACGGGTCAACATGGTTAGTATAGCGGTTAGTGCAACACTATTACAGTGCCAGCGTCCCAGGTTCAAATCTGGTGCTATGAGTACATTCTCCTTGTGTTTGCATGGGTTTTCCCTGGGTGCTCCAGTTTCCTCCATGCTCCAGAACGTATGGGGTTGTGGATTAATTTGGGTGTAATTAGGCAGGCAGCATGGGTTTAAAAGGCTGGAATCAGCTTCTACCCTGCTGGAAATGTTTTAAAAAAATCTTAATGAGCTTGGCCAAAAAGTCACAGGAATGTTTCCCCTGGCTGAAGCATCAAGGAACTGGAACTCTCTACCTGAGAGATGCTGAAGTTTATCTTGAATAGAGTTTGATAGATTTTTTTAGCTATTAAAGGAATCAAGGAAGAAACCAATGTCATGATCTTAATAAATGCTGGAGCAGAAATGAGGAATGCCCTATTCTGACCCTTATTCTTGTGTTCAATTTTGACTCCTCCTTCCCTCCTGTATACCACTGTATCACCACTTCTAATAGATCTGACAAAACAGCACATATCCAGGGATTGTGAAAGAGATATTCCCGCTGCTGGTTGACAAATTTGTCAGACAGCCGTCCTAATTTAGACAGCAGAGCCACGAGGTCTGTGAAAAGGAATATGCATTCAAATTCTGTATTGGAGAATACTGGTTAGTCCATCCAGTTTTATTCTTCAGATACTTAAGGGAGGAAAAAAAAATCAAAACTCTTGCTCTATTATTTCACAGTTGCAGTTAAGAGTCAACAGTATTGATGTGAGTCTGGAATCATAAACAAGCTAAAGAGAGTATAAGAAACAGAATATCTTCCCTGAAGGACAATGGCAATTTTACCATTATTCAGAATAATTTGGAATTTTTAATTAATTTACATTCCACACAAGTTGCTGTGGTGGGACTTGAACATGTAAATCTCCAGATTATTAGTCCTCTAATTTAACCCCACTGTGCCACCTTTCACAATGTTATCAAGTTTGATAAATAGTAATAATATAAATGGACCAATAAAGTGTTAATAATTGGCACTGATAAAGATAAATGTTCATGAAGAAATGGGCTGGGTGGGGGGGGTGGGGAAAGACACCCTCTTCTTTCATTTTTGCCAGGATATATTTGATACACTGTACATGTAAAAATGTCTGTCATTAAAAATCTGAATCTCAATTTCATACTTATATTCACTATTGACTACAGATTTCCAACCCCTGAATAATTTCTTACTTTTTCCTTCTCTAAACGTTCTTCTTCTTCTTCTGACATCAGAGGTTTTTTCTTTGACTTTTGGAACATTTTCCTTACATTCTTCTGCCGTGGTGCTATAGATGAAATAAAGCACAACAAATTGTGGAGATACACATATATATATTATATATATAGCAAGAATAAAAGATGCAAATTCAAGCAAAATGTTCCAAAATGTATTGCACCAGATTAGGAATATATATGCAATCCACTTGAATGGAAAGTGGAGAAACACAACCATAAAATTCAAAAAATTGAACAAAATATTATACTTCTGAACATACCTTTTTATAGACAAAGGTGATAGGAAAAAACTGAGTGGAATAAGAGAACATGGCAAATGAAAGAGAATGTGGAAAATGTGAACTTCTCCACTTTGGAATATAAAAAATGCCATTTTTTTGTTAAGTGGCAAGGAAGTGGATAGTGTTGGCACCCAAAGGGAGAGAGGTGTGCATATACATAAGTTGCTGAAGGCGACAAACAATTGCAGCAAATAACTGAAGACAAACAACATGTTAGCTTTTATTAACACAAGGTTTGAATATAGAAGTAAAAAAAAGTCTTATTGCAGCTGCAACATTGGTTATAATTGTGGTTTTCACCCAGGAAATGACGTACTTGCCATAGATGAGTGCAATGAAAATTCATTACACTGGTTCCTTGAAAGGCAATTGAAGAGAGATCGGGTTAATAATATATGGAGATTAAAATGATATTGATAATGAGTTTATATACATAAGTACAATATGTATATGTACTGAAATTCTTATTTGCTGCAGCCAAAAAATACTTAATGGACAGAAAGAGAGGTTGGGAGAATGGGTAAAAATGTGGTAGACGATCTACAGTACAGGGAAGTATATGGCCATGCATTTTAGGAAAAGCAAATGGGGAAGAAAATTCAGAAAGTGGAGCTCTGAAGGGTCTTGGGAGTTCCTAAAATTTAACTTGCAGGCTGAATTGACAGTAAGGAAGCCAAATGTAACGTTCGCATTAAATTGTGAGATGATTAAAATATAAAAGCAAAGATGTAATGCTGAAGGCATTGGTCAGATCACATATGGAAAATTTTTCTGCTGGCATTGTAGAGGGTTCAGAGGAGGTTTACGAGAATGATCCTAGGGAAGAGTGGTTAATATATGAGGAGTTTTTGATGGTTCAGGCCTGTACTCACTGGAGTTTGGAAGGATAAGAGTAAGGTGGGCGGGGGGTGGGGTTGTTGGAGGTGGAGGAGAGTGATCTAATCAAAGCATACCAAATATTGAAAGGACTGGATAGAATGGACATGGAGAAGATGTTTCCAGGAGTGAGAGTGTTTAGGACAGAGGGTTTGGCCTCAAAATAAAAGAACATCCCTTTAGGACAGAGGTGAAGAGCAATTTCTGCAGCTAGAGGGTGATGAATTTGTGGAATTCATTGCCGCAGACGGATGTGGAGGCCAATCACTAGGTATATTTAAAGCAGAGGTTGATAGTTTCTTGATCATTAAGCATGTCAAAAGGCAAGAGTGGAAGGCAGAAGAATGGGATTGATAGCAGTATATCAACTGATCATTTCTGCCGATGAGTGATGCCTGACTTGCTGAGTTAAGGGAATTGGGTGACTGTGAGGAAAGGAGGGAGAGCGCCAGTGCAGAGTACCCCTGTGGAAGTGCCCCTCAGCAACATGTATTCGGCTTTGGATACTGCTGGGGGGGAACAGCCTATCAGGGACGAGTTGTGGGGGTCAGGTATCTGGCACAGGGGCTGCCCCTGAGGTTCAGAAGGGAAGGAGGGATAAGAATAGGATTCTTGTAGTTGGGGACTCATTAGTCAGAGGGACAGATAGAAGGTTTGTGGGACGAGATCGGGGATCCAGGTTGGTCTGTTGCCTCCCTGGTGCCAGGGTCAGGGATATCTCTGATTGAGTACATAGCATTCTGCAAGGGAAAGGAGAACAGCCAGAAGTCGTGGTCCATGTGGGGACCAATGACTTAGTTAGAAGTGGGGATGAGGTCCTGAAACAGGATTATGTAGAATTAGGTAGGAAGTTAAAAAACAGGACCTCCAAGGTAGTAATCTCTGGATTGCTGCCCGTGCCACGAGCTAGTGAGGGTAGAAATAGGAGGATGTGGAGGATGAATGCGTGGCTAAGGAGATGGTGCAGGGGGCAAGGGATAAGATTTCTGGATCATTGGGATCTCTTCTGGGGAAGGTCAGACCTGTACAAGAGGGACGGACTCCACTTGAACTGGAGGGGGACCAATGTGCTGGCAAGCAGATTTGCTAGAGCTGTGGGGGAAGGTTTAAACTAGTTTGGCAGGGGGGTGGGGAACAGAGTGTGAGAGCAGTGTCCAGGGAGTATGGTCACCTAGATAGGAATAAAAAAGATAACAAAGGTAGGATGGAGATTAGGGTAGAAGGTAAAAAAGAGAATATATGTGAGGGTCATTCTCTGAGATGCATATATTTTAATGCAAGAAGCATAGTGAACAAGGTAGATGAGCTGAGAGCATGGATAGATACTTGGGGTCACGATATTGTGGCAATTAGTGAGACCTGGCTACAGGAGGGGCAGGACTGGCAACTTAATATTCCAGGATACATTTGTTTTAGATGTGATAGATCAGGGGGTAAAAAAGGAGGAGTTGCTCTGCTTGTTAAGGAGGACATTACTGCCGTGAGGTGGCAGGATGGTATGAAGGGATCGACCAGTGAGGCTGTTTGGGTGGAATTGAGGGGTGGAGGAGGCAAGAGGGTGCTAATAGGGGTGTATTACAGACCACCAAATGGGCCAAGAAAATTAGAGGAACAAATTTGTAGGGAGATAACGTATATGTGTGAAAATCATAAGGTAGTGATCATGGGAGATTTTAACTTCCCACACATTGATTGGGATACCCATACAGTTAGAGGGCTGGATGGGCTGGAGTTCGTTAAATGTGCTCAGGATTGTTTTCTAAATCAGTTAGTAGAAGAACCGACTCAGGACGGTGTAATACTGGATCTCCTGTTAGGGAACGAGCTAGGTCAGGTAGCGGACATTAATGTTGGAGAACCAATTGGGTCTAGTGATCATAATTCTGTTAGTTTTAGGGTAGTTTTAGGGAAGAGCAAGGAGAGGCCTAAAGTTGAGGTTCTGGATTGGAAAAGAGCAAATTTCGAAGGAATAAGAAGGGATTTGGGGAGTATTGAGTGGGACAGGATATTTTCAGGTAAGGATGTTAATGAAAAATGGAGGATATTCAAAAAAGAAATTTTGAGGGTACAGAGTAGTTGTGTCCCAGTGTGGATCAAAGGAAAGGCTGGAAGTCATAGGGAGGCTTGGTTTTCAAGGAATATTGGAAATTTGGTTAGGAGAAAAAGGGAGGTGTAACAAGAGGTATAAAGAGCAGGGAGCTGAGAAGTTGAAGGACGACAAGGAGTGTAGAAGGAATCTTAAGAAAGAAATTAGAAAGGCCAAAAAAAGGCATGAAGAGGCTTTGGCTGACAGAGTAAAAATAAATCCAAAGGGTTTCTATAAGTACATTAAAAGTAAAAGATTAGTGAGAGATAAAATTGGACCCCTTGTAGATAGCGAGGGTAGGCTGAGTGAGAAGTCTGAGGAAATGGGGGAAATTTTGAATGATTTCTTTGCCTCGGTATTCACTAGGGAAAAAAATGTTGAACCAGTTGAAGTAAAGAAAAATAGTGGGGGGGGGTCATGAAGCATAATAAGAATAACTGAGGAGGTAGTGATGGCTGTGTTAAAAACGATAAAGGTGGATAAATCTCCCGGACCGGACAAAATATTCCCAAGGACACTCAGGGAGGCTAGTGGACAGTTAGTGGGGCCATTAACAGAGATATTTAGGATGTCACTGGCCACGGGGTTGGTGCCAAAGGATTGGAGGGTGGCGCATGTGGTTCCTCTGTTTAAGAAAGGGTCCAAATGCAAACCTGGGAATTATAGGCCTGTAAGTCTGACGTCTGTGGTGGGCAAGTTGATGGAAAGTGTTCTGAGGGATGCAATTTACAAATTTTTGGAGGTACAGGGATTGATAGGGAGTAATCAGCATGGTTTTGTCAGGGGTAGATCATGCTTGACAAACCTGATTGGACAGGGGGTTACAAAAAAGGTTGATGAAGGGAAAGCTGTGGATGTGGATGTGGATGTTGTCTATTTGGACTTTAGTAAAGCTTTTGACAAAGTTCCCCACAGGAGATTAGGAAAAAAAGTGGAGGCATTAGGTATAAATAAAGAGGTAGTGAAATGGATTCAGCAGTGGTTGGATGGGAGGTGTCAGAGAGTAGTGGTAGAAAATTGTTTGTCCAATTGGAGGCCGGTGACTAGTGGAGTTCCTCAGGGATCGGTCCTGGGTCCACTATTATTTGTTATATATATTAACGATCTGGAAGTAGGGGTGGAGAATTGGATAAGCAAGTTTGCGGATGGCACAAAGATTGGTGGTGTTGTGGACAGTGAGGTAGATTACCATAGATTAAAAGGTGATTTAGGAAGGCTGGAGGTGTGGGCTGAGAAATGGCTGATGGAATTTAATACAGATAAATGTGAGGTGCTACATTTTGGAAAGGCAAATTTAAATAGGTCATATACATTGAATGGTAGACAATTGAGGAGTGCAGAACAACAAAAGGATTTAGGAGTTATGGTAAATAGTACCCTCAAGGCTGATACTCAGGTTGATGGTGTGGTGAAGAAGGCATTTGGAATGTTGGCCTTCATAAATCGGAGTACTGAATTCAAGAGTAGGGAGGTTATGATGAAATTGTACAAGGCATTGGTGAGGCCAAATTTGGAGTACTGTGAACAGTTTTGGTCACCAAATTATAGGAAAGATATAAACAAAATAGAGAGAGTGCAGAGAAGGTTCACGAGAATGTTGAGAGGATTTCAGGGTCTGAGTTACAGGGAAAGGTTGTGCAGACTGGGGTTTTTTTCTCTGGAGCGTAGAAGATTGAGAGGGGACTTGATAGAGGTGTTTAAGATTTTAAAAGGGACAGACAGAGTAAATGTGGATAGACTTTTTCAATTAAGAAAGGGGGAGTTTCAAACTAGAGGACATGGTTTAAGATTGAAGGGGGAAAATTATAAGGGGAACATGAGGGGAAATTTCTTTACGCAGAGGGTGGTGGGGATGTGGAATGAGCTTCCGGCAGACGTGGTCGAGGCGGGATCATTGGTTACATTTAAGGAAAGACTGGATCGTTACATGGATAGGAGGAGACTAGAGGGGTATGGACCGGGTGCTGGTCAGTGGGACTAGGAGGGTGGGGATTTGCTAAGGCATGGACTAGTAGGGCCGAACTGGCCTGTTCTGTACTGTAAGTGGTTATATGGTTATATGGAGTTGCTCCAACATCTCATTGTTTGCTCAATATTCCGGCACCTGCAGTTTTCATGTTTTTTACAATTCTGAATTGTCATTTTTACTGCACAATTCAATGTTGAATATCATTTATTACTAAACATTGCTCTTGAAGCATGAACAAAAAATATCATACATATTCTTACTTTCAAGTAGGATTGGAAGGATAGTGAGAACTAGAAATCTCACTGAAGTTTAACAATTGTTTTTAACATTATTCCATTGTTTTTCTGCTAATTTTGGAACACATTTAAACAGTCAACATATCAAAATGGCAATTACTGCACCCAAGCACAATCTACAAAATATTTACCAGACTGTCCCAGTTCTTCTGTGAAGAAAGAATCATTCAAATCTACATCAGATGGAATCTCATCCTCACTCAGTTCCTCTGTATTTTGAACCTAGACAGAAAAAAATTATAAATACAAAATTATATTTCACTAATAATTATAGTTTAAAAAAAACTGTGGCCAAATGTCAAAAGAATTTCATTTATCATTTCTGCACAAATCTTTCAAATGGAAAAATAATTTAGAAAAATGTGAAATGAAAAAGAGTAGATTAGACAATTCCATCTTTAGGCCCCAAATTCAAAATGAGGCAGAAAAATGATTAGAAGATCCTTTTTGTCTAAATGAGAACATTCTTAACCTTTTTCTAACACAGTACTTCTTGGATGGGTAATTTGGTACACAGATGGAAACATTAACCCAATCTGGTAGAAATGGAATTAATTTTGAGTGGGATGCCAGGCAGTGTTAAGAGGGATCTTTACACTGCATTCTGCTGCACAATATCTGAACTAAGAGTACTTCATACAGAAACAAGGCAAATATCCAACTAATGGTACCACAAGATATTAGAGCCAATCTTCTGCTGAGATCCACAAGGATCTGCTGGCATAGAAGTCTGGAACTGGGCTACTCCTAAATGGACACTGTAATAGAGCCTTGAATTTAATACAGCTCTGTTAAGGGAATATCTGAACTTTGCTGGAAAAATCCTCCAGTGTTCAATAGAGTAGATGATGAGTGTTCTCAATAACACAGGTACAGATACACTAAACTTCTTCCTTGTGGCAGCCACAGAGGCATACATGCACCAAAAAGTAGAGCATAAATTTAAATACAAATATATCTACACAGAAGAAAAATATAAGAGTTTAGATAAATATTTACAGTTGTAGTTCATGAAAGAAAAGCGTGGCATTTCAACAGTGCAGGCAGATCTTTTGGTGGTTTCAGAGTAGTTCATGGTTAAGGTTGCGGTAGTATTGGAAGTTCAAGAGCCTGACAGCTT
Source organism: Narcine bancroftii (assembly GCF_036971445.1). NCBI lineage: Eukaryota > Metazoa > Chordata > Chondrichthyes > Torpediniformes > Narcinidae > Narcine > Narcine bancroftii. The sequence goes on along the minus strand of NC_091472.1, from coordinate 85,031,682 downwards.
TTGGGAAACAAAACATTCTTGGAACTGGATGTGCTACTTCAGGTTTTTGTATTTTCTGCCCAAAAGTAGCAGCGAGAAGAGATTGTTAGTATTATCTTAAGCATATTATCTAATCTGTGGCTTAAAAAACTTTACGCTAAACCTACATCATATTAATCCAGGCAAGTTCCATTGGCTAATAAAAATGAATGAATGAAATGCATCACTGCAAGGACAAGTCGAGCTTTTAATAAGTTAATTTAAATGTTTTTAAATTTTGTGATTTTCATATTGATTTCCAAAATTTTTAAAAAAGTATCTTCATTTATGAAAATAATCTGGTCCAAAGTGATTTGGAATACTTGTTAAAATCAATTGCCTGTGAATGATCTTGTTTGTCATTCTTCATATTCTTTTAAGATCTTTTACTGAAGAAGGCCAATTATAGTATTCCATTTTCTTTGCATTGTTACATTGCATAGAATACTGTCAATCAACCATAATACTGGCAAAATAATGGAAAACTAAATTAATGTTTCCAGAAAAATGCAACAAAAAAGTGCGGAAGTTAACAATTATAACTCAACAGTTTTCAATTTTTTATGGTTTGGCACATTGTGCTAAACATTGAGTAGAAAATGGACTTTGATGAAGAGGAGAGTGATGCTTTATGTTTATACTAGAAAGCATTCAAGAACACAAGAAATAGGAGCAGGGGTCAGCCATCTGGCTCATTGAGCCTCAATAAGATTATAACTGATAGAGCTGTGGACCTGCCTGTTCCTTTTAATCCCCAACTATGCAGTCTATCCAACTGTGACTTAAATATATTTAATGAGACATCCTCTAATGCTTCCTTGGACAGAGAAATCCACAGATTCACTCCTCTCTATATCCATTCTAACTCTATTCCCCTGCATCTTGAGACTATGATGGTTTTTAGATTGCAATATGGGAAAATTGTGGAGACATTTAACATAATTACTGTCCGTGTGGTCAATAGCGCTAGGCCCCTTTTTAGACTGCAAGTACCTAAATGCAAGAATTCCGATGGCTGGATGTGCAGTAGAGTGGATAACTGTCAACTAATTTTTCCAGTACAATTTACACTACTAGCTTCCTCCAAAAAGTTGTAGGGGTCCTGCAGGATAAATTGTGGTGCAGGAATTAGACTGCCCGTGTTGCGGCAAAATTCCTTGATTGTGCCATTACATGCCTGCAGACTAAAAACCATATATGTCACGTGTTCAAGACTACTTACCATTGGAAACAACTTTCCCGCCTCTATCATAACTTTATACCCTTTAACAATCTTTATCATTCCACTTCAAGTTTATTATTGTTTAATTGTACATATACAACCTGACGAAACTGTACACCTCCAGACCATACATATAATTCACAGTACATAACAATCACACCAATAATCAAATATTTTGGATGATTTACACAATTACAGGATACTGTTCATTAATCTCACAGCCATCAGTCCTGATTTTGATGCTCCTATGCCTCCATCTTGATGGTAGTAAATACAAGATACTGTGCACTGGATGGAAACAGTCTTCTATAATACCCTGAGCCCCATTTAGACAATGCTCCCAATCAATGCCATTAGTAGAGAAAGGAAGACCCCGGTGATCCTCTCAGCTGTTTTAATGATCCTCTGCATCTGGCCTGATGCTTTGCAGCTACCATATTACACAATGATGCAGCCAGACAAGACACTCTCAATTGTGCTTTTATAAAATGTTAGTAGGATGGGGGCCAGTAACCTTCCCCTCTTCAGCCTGAATTCCAGTGAGTTTAGTCCCAGATGAATCATCAGCTAACCCCTCATCTCTGGAATCAACCTGGTGAATCTCATCTGCGCCACCTTCAAAGTTAGTTAAGGAGACCAGAACTGCACATAGTACCAGGTGCTGCCTCACCAGTACCCTGTACAGTTTCAACAGCAACTCCCTGCTCTTAATTTCAATCCCTCTGGAATGAATACCAACATTCCATTAGCCTTCTTGCTTACCTGTTGCATCTGCCAACCAATCTTTTGTGATTCGTGCATTAGCACTCGCAAATCCCTCTGCACAACAGAACACTGGAAACTTTCACTATTTAAATAATAATTTGATTTTATATTTTTCCTTCAAGTGGATGACCTCACATTTACCAACATTGTTACTCATTTTCCAAACACTTGGCTATCACTATCCCCCTCCAGACTCTATGCATTTTCTGCGTAATTTGCTTTTCCACTCAATTTAGTATTATCAGCAAACTCTGATACACCATCCTCTCTTCCAAATCATTAATGTGTACAGCGAACAGATGCTGAACCAGCATCAACCCCTGTGGCAAATGGTCACTACTGATTACCAACTAGGGAAGCATCCGTTATCCCGATTGGTTTCACCAATCTTCTATCAACAACTCTTGAGCATCTTTATCACATGGATGTCTTTTATGTGATATTGTAGCCACTGAAAACGCAGTGGTGGCTGATGAATGCAAAATAACGACACATACAGTTGCAGGTAAATCCAAACTAGTTTACTTGAGTCACACACATATTCTTTTAAAACACTGAACCACACGCACCATCTCGTGAGGTTATGACAGCCGTACTGGTTCACTAGAATTCTGAGAGTTGTAGTCTATCTATAGCACCACTACTATACCTTATTAAATGACTTTATGCAAATCCAACCATATAGCATCTACCTGTTTTCCCTTGTGCAGTGCATTCGTAACTCCTCAGAGGTCACCAATAAAATTGTTAAACATGACCCGCCTTTCCTGAATTCATGCTGTGTCTGCCTCATGGAACAATTTCTATCCAAATGTCTTGCTATTCAACCTTAATGATAGCTTCAACCATTTACGGATGTTAAGCTAACTGGCCTATAGTTACCTGCCTTTCACCTACATCCTTACTTTTTTTACTTACTTAATTTACAGCTTTGTTACTTGCAATTGGCGTGCTTTAAAAAATTCTGGGCCGTTCGTGGGAGGCCCAGACAGCCCGAAAAGTGGGGGTCGACTTATATTCTGGATATAAAACCATTAAAATGAGGTTAAAAAAGGGGATTGACCCACCTGCAGGATGACTTGTATGCCAAAATATACAGTAATTATAAAAACTTTTACCATCTGTTTCTAAATTTTGTGCCCGTTTACTTTCATAATCTACTTTCCCTTTCTTTATCACTTGTTGCATGTTTTTTCTGCCTTTCAAAGTTTTGCCAATCTTCAGTTTCCCAATAATCTTGGGAATTTTGTATGCATGAGCTTTTCATTTGATGCCTTCCTTTATTTCCATCATTATCCAAGGCTTGCTCTGCCCACCCTTACACTCATTGCTTCCAATTGGAATATACTTTTCCTGAGCACTGTGAAAAATCTCTGTGACAGTCTTCCACTGTTCAACAACTGTCCACCATATCACCTGGGTTCCCAGCCTACACTAGCCAACTCCTCCTTTATCTGTTATCTAGGCATCATACATTGGTTTTAGATCAAGTTGTTGTCACCTCTATTTGCAAGATAAATTCAAATATAGGGTGATTCCAAGAAGATCCAACTACAAGGTTATTACTTTTACCTGTCTCATTACACAGGACCAGATCTAACATAGCAAGATAAAATATAAGGTGACCTAATTTGCATAGAGTCTCAATTTGCTAGATATGTCATGGCTGTTGCAGAGGACAAAGTGAAGGTGTTCAACTATGTGAACCATTCCCCTCCACCTCCCAAACAAGTCTACGTCCAGTCTTACCAATGTAGAGGAGGCCACATTGGGAGCACTAGATGCAGAAAATGACCCCTCCGGATTGTAAGATTTTGTTTAGATATTAGGCAAAGTAAGGAGGATGGAGTTAGGGCAGGAAAATGTCACTGAGGCAAAATAAGACCTGGAATGAAGAAACAGACATAAGGAGTCAAATGGCCTCTTCTTGATGATAGTTATTACATTCTTGTTTTTAAAGAAACAGAACCACTCTATTTCATTTGTAAGGTGACAAATGAAGGCAGAAAACACATACTGTAAATTAATACATATTTTGTGCACACACATCAGTGTGCATGAATGCAAATAAAAATCTGTATTTATCTCAGGATTAAAGAATATATTGGATTATCAATTGCAAGATATTATTTAAGTGATATAACAGATGATTAGTAGTTTCTACATGGAAGAAACTGATGTGTATATTGTTATTTTTAATATTGTTGTTTAATCGACTACTGCAATATTAGTCTTTATAATTAAAAGTGCGTTAACTGAAAGGCTGATCTCTCCATCTGGATTCTATTTGGCAGCTCAGCTGTCAAGCGACCATTTCTTTTGACCTTTTGAATTGTGATCACGGAGGCATGCAAGAACATGCAGAACCTAATTTAATTATAAAATGTAATTTCTATCAAATTTTAAAATCGGGGATGTGTGGGAGCCCTGCATGGCTGGTGAGATTTATATACTAAAGCATGGTTGACACTTTCACTTTGTGGACTCATAAAATTTCAAATTAGAGAGCAATAAAAAGTACAGAATATCTCCGAATGAATGCTCAGAAAAAATAAACACTGAACTAGAGAAAACCATCAAAACTAAAATAATTAACATAAAAGCACAAAACCTCACCATTAACAAGCTATGTAGTATCTCTCAATTCATATTGGGTATCAAATATCTGAGACCCATTTAGTTATAAACCACGGGCAGTAAAGTGGCAAATTTGAATCAAGTTCCTATAAATGTTGTGTATTCGACGCTATTTTGAGAATATTTGATCTGTCCTTTTCATCCAACCTCAAGTCAACACTGACAATAGTCTTTTAAATGCAGTCATGCAGCATGGTAACAGGCTCTTTCGGCCCACAAGCCCGTGCCACCCAATTACACTCAAATGACCAACACCAGTGGTACGTTTTTGAAGGACGGGAGGAAACAGCAGTACTGGAGGTAACCCACTCAGACTCAGGGAGAATGTACAAACTCCTTACAGAATGATTTGAATCCTAGTTCCTGGCACTGTAACAGTATTGTACCACTAGGCTAACCGGCTTTAGGACCACGAATATTAAGCTGCATAAATGTGCAGTAACAATATAGAACCAAGTTACTAGTGCTCAATGGGCAGTTCTGTTTAAGATCAGTGAAAAATCAGCACAAAGCTTCTGACTTTAATAAAAGACATGCTGCGAAGAAAGTGCGTCAACATCTTTGAAACTCCAACAGTTCACTCGATGTACTGAACATGCACATCATGAGGGCCATTAACCAATTAATGTTTCTATAGTAGGAGCATTGCCATCCTGCTTTCATCATTCAGCAAGTTAACCAATACCAATATGACAGCCAGATAACACAATCCAAACACCAAGTGTTTTGATCACAAAGGAAAAAAAAACCAGGTGAAACATGAAGTAAAATGGTTCAGCAGATGGTAGTGAACTTTATCAGTGCTGTTTGAGATCTGTAGGTTTGGATGGGGGGGGGGGGGGCAAGGGGGGGGCCATTAACAGTGGGAAAATAAATAATTTGTAGCATTCTGACGAGGAAATGTAAATCATTATGACTTATTTCACTTCTCTACCAAGTTTTCCAACTTGACTTTAATATTTAACCTTAAAAAAATAAATTTCCTTCTTTCGTGCTTTAAATTTTGAATGATTGTGCCTCACTGAGCAGCAAAATCCCTTCTGTGTCATATTTTACTCCTCCTGCTTGGGATGTGACCACAAAGAGACAAATTATGAGTTGCATTTGTTTAGCATCTTTAACACAGAAAATCACTCAATGATATTTGGAGCTTTGAATAGAATGAAATTATAGGCTGGTGTATTTTCAGTTATTAAATATAAGAGGAAAAACAAAATCTGTTTTAGATTATATTAATATAATCTAGAAGTTCAGAAGACTTATGATAAAAGTCCCATGCAAATTCTTCTCAAAGGGGGAGGAAGTAAAACAAAGCAACAGAACAGAAGATAGTAGAATTTAAAGGGAGTTTTTCACAGAGACAAATTTAGGAAGTTTGTAGTAATCAAACCTAAAGTTTGTCTTGTACACCAATAATTTGGGATAAAAATTCTAGCATGTATTTTCAAAATCTTGAGATAATGTACTAAATTTGTGGAGGAAGTATAGGCATTAAAAAGAGGAAGACTTGATAGGTTTGAAGAACATTTGGTTAATAATAGATGAAATGAGTGTGGCTTCTGGAATTCAGCACAGGTCAGTGTGAAGTACATTAAAGTGCGGGAAAAAAAAACTCAGCAGGTCAAACACCCATCCAAAGTAAAAGGCAGTCAACATTTCCAACCTGAGCCCTTCTTTTAGAATTTTTCCATTCTTTCTATGGATACTGCGTAACCTGGATGAGTTTCTCCAGCACTTCAGGGTGCTCCACTAGACCCTAACATCTACAGATTTCTTGTTTACCAAGAGTAGTGTAAAGTGGTTTGTTTTGGTGGAAAGAATAAAGGGACAACTTGTTCCTCTTCAAGCAAGGAAAGTCGAGGAACAAAGTGATTTAGGAGACACAGATCCACAAATAACCAGAGTAATAGCAGTAGTTAACATAGCCATGAAGTATGCAAGCACTGGATTGGGGAATAATTTCTGTAGGAATAAAAATAAAATGGGAAGTAGATGTTAAACTTGATGTAGAACTTCAGTGAGATCACGAGTGCCAAACACAATTCTGATTTTTACATGACAAAAAGACATGGAGGGAACCACAAAACAAATTTACAGGAACTTGAGGGCGCAAAGCTATTATATGCCAGCGATCAGGATTAGAATCTGGTGCTGTCTGTAAGGAGTTTGTACATTCTCCCCATGGCCTGTGTGGGTTTCTCGAGGGTGCTCCAGTTTTCTCTCATTCTTCAAAAACGTATGGGGTTGGTGGATTAATTGGGTGTCAATGGGTGGTATGGATTTCATGGACCAAAGCAGCCTTCGACTATGCTGTATTATAAAAATAAAATAAAATTAAGCAAAGGACCCAGCATCAGGAATTTTTGATATGTCTGGACTCTTTGCGAAGAAAGACAAGAGGATATAATTAAATATAAAGGGTTCATGCAGAGAAACATTTGGCATATGTGGAATGAACCGAGAAAGCTTGTTTGCATTGAGAAGAAGCTAACATAAAATGATCAAAGATAATAGGATTACATTCAAGAGAGGATGAATCCATGTATAAAAGCAGCTTATGGAAATATACAAGGGCTGATTGGGAAAATATAATTAAAGGAGGTTTGTGCAGAGTATTCTATGTTGCAAATTTAAGAAATATGATCATTAGTGTTATTAATTTCTGTACAAGTTAAAGATCGTGGAATAGAAACTCTATGTGTATAATTTTGACTCGTTATACAATTTGTGCAAGAGGTGGGAATATGGACATCAAAATGCATTTAGTAAAATAGAAAATAAGATGTACAGTAACAGTCATCAGTGGTGGAATTCTCAAAGGGAAAACAAGTAATTATTAGAAATTGTTCTCTACTTTCAAAGGAGTGCTACTGTTTAATAGTGTTAAAGTAATATGTAAAGGAAGCTAATCAATTTTTCTTGGTTACTTATTATGGCAATTGTCTTAATAAAATTATCCAAAGCATCTGGACTGCATATGATGCTTACTGTGTGCTTTGATCTTTTAAGAACTAAATTCTTTCAGCACCTTTCATAAGAGGCCTGTTTCAAACACACATCTGCAAGATTTTTTTTTTTAAATTCCAATCCCATACCATGGATAAGATTTGCCACAATTGCCAAGCTGTATTCTCAGAACTGTGCAAATTGAAACCTTTGAAATCAGGTTGGCAATGACATCCCCTCCCTTTGCAATACTATCTTCAAATGTTTCAAGTATTAATTTAAGACTGCCAGCTCTTGACTGTTAACATCCATGAAATGTAAACCACCGGTGCAATTTAGCTTGAATCACGGGGATTTCTCACTTTACAACTTCAAGAGGAATCTGATATGATGGTTTATATTCTTCTAATGTTATAGTTAAAGTTTGTAGTATGACTCCCATCAGGCTGGAATTTTGAAAGGAATTAATAATTTTACAAAAGGTCATTTAATCCCATTCATGTGGACAACCTGTATGTCCACTTGCAAATATGCTTCCCATCTCCACCATCAAATATCTACAAAAATTTTGAGAATGGCAAAACAAAGCACCAAAATATAAAGAAGTAAAGCACGATTAATTCAAAGATTAAACTACATGATTTGAATTTTGTTTCTAACTTTTTTGAGTGCTATTGCACAATTTCACTAGAAATTATGATCTACATCATCAAGTTAACAGAAATATTCAACCAGCAATTACGATTAGAAGTAGGAATCACACAACTACTATTCAGTATTGCAGAATTTACTTTACAAAAGAAGCCTAAATAGTTCACTTACATCACCGGTTCTTTTGTCATCAGAGTTCTTTTCCAACTTTCAAAAAGATGTTTATTTGGTATTAATCACAGAATTGTAAATAATGTTTATCGTGGAAGCTATCAGAATGCAGTTTTCTTATGAACAGAACTCTCGAAGGACCAGCAACTTGCTAGTCAAAAGAAATGTATGATGCTCAATGTGGGTTAAATGCAATTTCAAAAGTTACAAATAATCAATTACCTCTTGAATTTTCTTTTCCTTTCTCTTCTCACGCTTCTTCTCCTTTCTTTTCTCCAAGTATTGCTCCCAAGGTGTCAATCGGTTTTGATCCTCTATTTTTTTCTTTACAATTGCTTCTGTTGTTTCTTTTAGACCTGGAATAAGATGGAATTATTCTTTACATATACACAAGACGTACAAAATCCTCATATGGATGAAGAAGGCCCTAATTTAAAAATTGAATTGTGTTAAATCCAGATACAATTTTTTAACTTCAAAGAATATTGCATAGATATGAAAATTAAGATCATTAATTGTGAGCAAGATAATCTAACAATAACCAATCAAATTATTATTCAGTCATGGCAAAGTTTGATAGCACCCTATCTTAATTAAAGGTTCAAGTGCCACTCTGAGGAATCAAGAATAAAAATAAAGGTAGTAATTTTAGTGCAGCCTGATCTCCGCTATCGACCACGGATACCACAGATTATGTGGCATTATATGAAGAAAACCTAGGAATTAATGTCCAGCCTTCTCGTACTTAACATTTGATCATCTTCATATCACAACTTGGGGAATATAATGACAATCAAACACTCACCAGAAAACACCTCTTTAGTCCAAAGATGCAAGGACACCTTTGGACTTTCCAATCTCCTTTGCATAGCATATTGCATCATTACTATGGGATCATTAGAAAATATTTGTTAATTTAGTGAACAGATAACCAAAATATTTTGTTTCCATGGATCTAATCTACAGGCTTTCAATGGTGGGGTGAGTGCAACTCTATTACAGAGCCAGCATCCCGTGTTTGAATCCAGTGCTGTAAGCAAGGAGTTTGTATATACTCTCCATATGGGGTTAGTTAGTTAGTTAATTGGACAGCACGGGCTTGTGGGCTGGAAGTTTAAAAAACCTCCAATATTGTTGGGGCGTCAGGAGCCTGGCTGCAACATTCTGCACCAGTTACAGATGAGATAATGACGACTAATTCCTGTGTATAGAGAATTAGAGTAGTCTAAATGGGAGATAGTGATGGTGTGGATAACTTTCTTGAGGTCTTTCAGTGACAGGAATGATTTGATTTTAGCAAAAGTGCGGAGCTGCAAAAAGCTAGCTTTTAACTACTGTATTGACTTGTTTGTCAAACCTGAAGGTGGAATCAACTATCACAGGAATTTGACATACAACATAGTAACCTCCCTGAAGCAGGTGGATGCTTCAGCCTGTAGGAGAGAGAGGTTGAAAATGTCTGCGAATACTCCCACCAGCTATTCTACACAGTATGGAGGACACATACTGTAAGGAGGACTCTATTTGGGCCAGTCATTTTCTGCAGGTTCACTATCCAAAAGGCCAATTCGAAGACTGTGCCTGAAGGTGTGCACAAGGTTGGAGGTATGTGCCAATGGCCTGCTGGGCTTCTGCTCGAAGCAAACACAGAATGCATTGAGCTTTTTTTAAAATTTAGACAAAGCACGGTAATAGGTCATTTCAGCCTACTAGTCTGTGCCGCCCAATTTACAACCCACTAACCTACACCCTGTACTTATTTTTTTGAGAAAAATGGAGCCCCCAGAGAAAACCCATGCAGACAAGAGGAGAACGTACAAACTCTTTATAAACAGTGTGGGATTTGAACTCCGGTCCAGTCCCGATCACTGATTTAGTTTAGTTTATTTATATAGCACATTTAAGACAACTCACGTTGACCAAAGTGCTGTATAGATCATAAATGACATTTTAAGCAGGTATTTACAGTGCAGTATAAAACGGGCAATTGAGGTTCAGAAATGTACATACAACATAGTAATAATCAACAATCACCTCAAAATGTTTGCGAATGAAAATACAACTTCAACCTAAATATAAAAGTTAAAGGAAGGAGCTGATTTAATGGAGGGAGGAATGTTGTTCCACAGTTTGGGGGCTGCAAAAGTGAAGGCGCGATCTCCCCTGAGTTTGCGATTTGGCCGATCTGAGGGTCTTGAAGTGCAGTAGGGCATTAGGAGATCAGTGACGTAAGTTGGGGGGGGGGGGGGGGGGAATCGTCCATTAATGGCTTTGTAAACAAACTGGAGAACTTTAAAATCTATTCTGAGCTGCAATGGCAGCCAATGAAGGGACGCCAGAGTAGGGGTGATATGGTCCCTCTTCTTGGCTCCTGTCAACATTCTGCACCAGTTACAGATGAGATAATGACGACTGACTAATTCCTGTGTATAGAGAATTAGAGTAGTCTAAATGAGAGATAGTGATGGTGTGGATAACTTTCTTGAGATCTTTCAGTGACAGGAATGATTTGATTTTAGCAAAAGTGCGGAGCTGGAAAAAACTAGCTTTTAACTACTGCATTGACTTGTTTGTCAAACCTGAAGGTGGAATCAACTATCACAGGAATTTGACATGTGGCTTGATGAAGGTGGATAAGTTACCAAGAATATTGGAGATACTGTACTTTTTTTTGGGGGGGAGGGGGAAATTGGAGGGGAAATAGGATGATCTCAGATTTGCTTTTGTTTAGCAGTCATCCAGCACTTTATGTCCTCCAGACGGTCGTTGAGGTTAGTTATCTATGCTTGATTGTTTGGCTTTAGGGGAGATAGAGCTGAGTATCATCAGTGTAGGAGAGGAAGGAGGTTCCATGTTTTTGGATGATATGGCCAAGGGGAAGCATGAAAAAGGAGAAGAGAATTGGGCCCAGAATAGACCCTTGTGGGACCCCACAGGAAAGGGTAGCAGTTGAGGATTAAAATTTACCCATGTTGACTGAGAAAGTCCTATCACTAAGATTTACAGCTGGCACTGCAAAAGGCATTGTGCTAACTCCTGTGCCAACCATACTGCCTTTCTGAGATAGATGCTCAGTTCTTTGCTACTCTCACACATGGAATGGTTGCTTAATCATTATGTTACTGCATCAGTGATCTGATAACCAGAACTAAACTTTACTTGGATTAACAAGTTCAAATCCCTGAACAGGAACTGGGGAATTTTAAATCAATTCCTTACTCAAATCTGGATTACAAAATTTAATATTCTTCATGGTTATGCCCTACTGGACAGTCATCAAATCCATCTGGTTGATTGATTTCTTTTATGCAAGAAAATTTGACATCCTTATTTAATTCCAAATTCACTGGAAGTTGACATTAACTAATCTCTAAATCGGCCTTGCCAAATACTGCAACAAAGTGTACTGATGCACAATAATTATCAAAGGAAGTGAAATTTCTTGTAATGGGTCATAAATGCTAGTGATGCCATCTTCCCATAAAATAAAAAAGTCAAAGGCAATTTTAATTACATCTTGTAACAGAAAGATTAAAGGTAATTTTTCACTTATGTAATTGCACTTGGCCAAGAATGAGGAATACCGATGAGGACAAATTGGTGGCAGTAGAGGCGTAGCGAGGTTGGAGGTCCCCGTAAAAATATTTTTTAAAAAAAGGTTAAGTGGTAGAAATCCCCTGTAGGAACCCACTAAAAACAGACAGGATAGTTTATAGAATTGTAAAGAGATAAAAGAATGGGGATAAAAGCAAAAATATCAAGAGAAGATGGTGACAAAAGCTTATCTCGTGGCAGAGAGGGTGAAGCTGAAGAGGGGCCTTACCAGAGCCCGAAGACTGTGTCAGCTACAACGCTAACACCAAAACCCCAATGGGAGGATAGCCCATGGGAGGAGGTGAGAGAAGGCACCTGCGGGAGGCTGAGAGGATGCCAGCCATGAAGTCAGATACACTGTTGGGTGCAGGTGTGTCGGCAGCGCAATGGAGAAAATGGCCATGGATATGGATGCAGCAGTAGTGGTGGCGGCAGCAACGACTGGGAGCTCGTAGGCTCAAGATAGGGAGACCTGGGCAGAGAGGGAGAGGGAGAAACTTTTGACGCCAGCAGCAGCAAGAGAAGTGGAGGCGTGGGGAGGCGGGGGTGGGAGGAAACTAGGTAGCAACGATAGCAGCGGGGGTGCAAGTGGTGGCGAAACTAGGTCACAACGATAGCAGTGGAAGGAAACTGGGAGGTGCGGGGCCTGGGAAGTCAGACATCATCAACAGTGGAGAAAGAGGCGCGAGGACGGCAGAATCAGGCTGAGGTTGGGACGGCAGCGGCAGAGGGAAACCAGGACCTAGGGAGTCAGACATCGGCGGCAATAGAGAAAAGGAGCTCATGAACTGGGAAGAGGGGAGCCAGGGAAAGTGAACCCTTACATGGTAAGATTACTCCAACGAGCAGGTGAGAGGAGGTCGGGTCTGGGGCATCCGAAGCATCGGGCCTGATAGACTCCAAGGGCAACGTGGCCAGAGGGAGAGTGGGGGGAAAGATGTGTGGCGGGGCGGCCTGGAGTCGGAGAGTGAGCTGGAAGAGGAGGAAGATAAGGAAGGAAAAGAATGAAGAGATGAAAGAAAGACAGTGCAGGGTGATAGAAGACTGATAAAAGAAGTGGAGGGTTTGATGTCCTTTGCCAAGGAGATATTAGAGGCAACTGGGCAAATTAAAGACCTTGAAGACAATGGTGGTGGCGCAAGTGGCAATTAAGGAAAGATTAGACAGCCTAACAGAAAAGGTAATGGAAACAGAGGAAAGAATTGAAAGGGTAGAGGAAAGGTTAGAGGGGAATTAAATACTCGTGTGGGAAAGGGAGATAGAATAAAGATGTGGGAAAGAATAGATATGTTAGAAAATATTAATAGGAAGAATACAATAGTAAGATTGTGGGCGAGAAGGAGGGTAAGGAGGGGAGAGACGAGGTGGAGTTCTGACAAAAATGGATACCGGAGATACTGGGTAGGGATAAAGTAGGAGATAATTTGGAAATAAAGTGGGTCCACCGGTCTCTCGCGCCACGCCCAGGGCCACATCAACGGCCACACCTTATCCTGGTCAGACTCCTGTGCTATCAGGATAAAGAGAGGATTTTGAGGGCAGCGGCGATAGAGGCAAAAATAAGGGGGGGGGGGGGTCTGGTGGAATACGGAAAGGGGGGCAGGGAAGGTCCTATTCTATCCAGACTTAAGAGAGGCATTGTGAAGCACAGGAGGGTGTTTGATTTGGTAAAAAAATAATCTGAAACAAAAAGGAATTGAATTTTCCCTCCTTCGCCTGGCAATGCTGAAGATTGTAAGGGCAGGAGGGGAAAAAAGGTTTTTTAAGAAGCAATGGACTCTGTAAGAACCTTGCCACTGCTATGAGACTGAAGATAAAAGGGGAAAGAGGGATCTGGGAAAAGATTGGATTGTAAATATGGAAAGTGTGGGGACAATGTGCGGGCTTTATTTTTTGATATAGTGTTGATGTTTGAAGTGGATTATGTGTGTTAAATAAAGAAGAGATACGGGGAGCTAAAAGGGGATGGAAGCAAAAGTGGAAGATGGGAGTGTTGGGTATTCTTCAAAATAGGGGGAGATTGGCACTAATAGTTTGGTTGTTGGTGCCAGGGGGAGTACGGGTAAATTGTTGGGGGGGGGGGGTGGAGGAAAAAGGTTTTTTTTCCTGGGAAGCTTGTTTTGTTTGGTTTTGGAATAATGGTTTTAGTTCTGTTAATTTAGTTTTTGTTTGAAACACGATCGCCTGTGCCAAAGATCTAGGGAAGAAAATAAGGACCGAGGTCAAGTACCAGGGGGAAAAGAAAACAGGGATGGATATAATGGAGTGGTGGTCCGAACATAATGGACAAGTCAATTAAATTAGTAAGCTTTAATGTAAATGGGACGATTAAGAAAAAGTCTTGGCTCACCTAAAAAAATATGCAGGCGAATATAGAATTTTTGTGGGAGACCTACCTGACAGAACAAGAGGATTTAAAATTAAAGAAGGGGTGGGTGAATCAGGTGGCAATGTCTTCCTTCAATTCCAGGGGAGAAGCCATTTTGATAAGGAAGAATGTTCCAGTGGTGGCCAAGGATGTACTTGCAGACTCGGCAGGGAGATTCGTAATGATGCACTGCCAAATATACTCGGAATCCTGGACACTTGTGAATATATACGCGATGAATTTTGATGAAGAAAAGTCCATATGAGATATATTCTTCAAAATAACTGAAGGGAATGAGAGGTCTTGATTAGGGGGAATTTTAATTTTTATCTGGTCCTGCTCGTAGAAAAGTCGGCAAAGAAAGTGACAAAGGCCAGGGCAGCCAAGTCTACCCTGGCCTTTATGAAAGAATTGAATCTCACAGATATCTGGAGAAGGCTGAACCCAAGAGAAAGGAAATACTCTTTTTACTCAAAACAATACAACTCCTACACGAGAATTGATTTATTTTTGGCATCAGCCCAATGGGATGGTAGGATAGTGGAAGCCAAGTATTTGGCGCGGCTACTGTCGGTCCATTCTCCATTGACTTTATCCATAATAATGCCAGATAAGCAGGCCTCAATGTATAGATGGCACCTGAATATGCTGCCATTCGGAAAACCTGAATTTTGTACCTCTGTCAGGGCCTAGATAGAATTGTTCTGTGAGTCGAACTGCTCCTCTACTGAAGACAATTTTCTAATATGGGACACATTCTTCTTTGGCTTGGCTTCGCGGACGAAGATTTATGGAGGGGTATGTCCACGTCTGCTGCAGGCTCGTTGGTGACTGACAAGTCCGATGTGGGACAGGCAGACACGGTTGCAGCGGTTGTAAGGGAAAATTGGTTGGTTGGGGTTGGGTGTTGGGTTTTTCCTTCTTTGTCTTTTGTCAGTGAGGTGGGCTCTGCGGTCTTCTTCAAAGGAGGTTCCTGACCACCGAACTGTGAGGCGCCAAGATGCACGGTTGGAGGCGATATCAGCCCACTGGCGGTGGACAATGTGGCAGGCACCAAGAGATTTCTTTAAGCAGTCCTTGTACCTCTTCTTTGGTGCACCTCTGTCTCGGTGGCCAGTGGAGAGCTCGCCATATAACACGATCTTGGGAAGGCGATGGTCCTCCATTCTGGAGACGTGACCCACCCAGCGCAGTTGGGTCTTCAGCAGCTTGGATTCGATGCATGCGGACTCTGCCAGCTCGAGTACTTCAATGTTGGTGATGAAGTCATTCCAATGAATGTTGAGGATGGAGCGGAGAAAGCGCTGATGGAAGCGTTCTAGGAGCCGTAGGTGATGTCGGTAGAGGACCCATGATTTGGAGCCGAACAGGAGCGTGGGTATAACAACGGCTCTGTACACGCTGATCTTTGTGTGTTTCTTCGGTGGTTGTTTTTCCAGACTCTTTTGTGTAGTCTTCCAAAGGCACTATTTGCCTTGGCGAGTCTGTTGTCTATCTCTTTGTCGATCCTTGCATCAGATGAAATGGTGCAGCCGAGGTAGATAAACTGGGTGACCGTTTTGAGTTCTGTGTGCCTGATGGAGATGTGGGGGGGCTGGTGGTCATGCTGGGAAGCTGTCTGATGGAGGACCTCAGTTTTCTTCAGGCTGACTTCCAGGCCAAACATTTTGGCAGTTTCCACAAAACAGGATGTCATGCGCTGGAGAGCTGGCTCTGAATGGGCAACTAAAGCAGCATCGTCTGCAAAGGGTAGTTCACGGATAAGTTGCTCTTGTGTCTTGGTGTGAGCTTGCAGGCGCCTCAGATTGAAGAGACTGCCATCCGTGCGGTACCGGATGTAAACACCGTCTTCATTGTTGAGGTCTTTATTGGCTTGTTTCAGCATCATGCTGAAGAAGATAGTAAAGAGCGTTGGTGCGTGGACACAGCCTTGTTTCATGCTGTTGTCAATGGAGAAGGGTTCGGAGAACTCATTGCTGTATCTGACCCGACCTTGTTGGTTTTCGTGCAGTTGGATAACCATGTTGAGGAACTTGGGGGGGGGGGGGGCATCTGAGGCACTCTAGTATTTGCCAAAGCCCTTTCCTGCTCACGGTGTCAAAGGCTTTGGTGAGATCAACAAAGGTGATGTAGAGTCCTTTGTTTTGTTCTCTGCACTTTTCTTGGAGCTGTCAGAGGGCAAAGACCATGTCAGTAGTTCCTTTGTTTGCGCGAAAGCCACACTGTGATTCTGGGAGGACGTTTTCGGCGACACTAGGTATTAGTCCATTAAGGAGAATCCTAGCAAAGATTTTGCCTGCAATGGAGAGCAGCGTGATTCCCCTGTAGTTTGAGCAGTCTGATTTCTCGCCTTTATTTTTGTACAGGGTGATGATGATGGCATCACGAAGGTCCTGAGGCAGCTTTCCTTGGTCCCAGCAGAGCATGAAAAACTCATGCAGTTTGGTATGCAGAGCTTTGCCGCCAGCCTTCCAGACATCTGGGGGGATTCCATCCATAACTGCTGCTTTGCCACTTTTCAGTTGTTCAATTGCCTTATATGTCTCTTCCCGGGTAAGGACCTCATCCAGCTCTAGCCTCAAGGGTTGTTGAGGGAGCTGGAGCAGGGCGGATTCTTGGACTGAGCGGTTGGCACTGAAAAGGGATTGGAAGTGTTCTGATCATCGATGGAGGATGGAGATCTTGTCGCTGAGGAGGACTTCGCCATCTGAGCTGCGCAGAGGGCTTTGGACTTGGGGTGAGGGGCCTTACACCGCCTTTAGTATCTCATAAAAACCCCTGAAGTCGCCAATGTTGGCGCTAAGCTGGGTTCGTTTGGCGAGGCTAGTCCACCACTCATTTTGGATCTCCCGGAGTTTGCGCTGAGGTGGCTGCATGCGAGACGGAAGGCTCGTTTTTTTCTCTGGCCAGGACAAACCAGTCTTTGTTTTTCCTGGAAGAGAAGCCCAGTACCTCTTCAGTGGATTGCAGTATGGCCGTTTTCAGCTGATTCCAGAGGGTGTCAGGAGACGTGTCCATGAGGCAGTTTGCATCCTCGAGCTTTGCTTGGAGGTTTGCCTGGAAGTTTCCAACATTGAACCTCTTTCTGGGGGCTCCACTGTTCTTGAACTTCTTTGGTTTGAAGTGAAGGTTGAGCTTGCAGCAAACAAGCCGGTAGTCAATGTGGCATTCCGCGCTGGGCATAAACCTAGTGTGGAGCACATCTCGTTTGTCTCTTCCTCGCACCAGAACGTAGTCCAGGAGGTGCCAGCTGTCTCTCTGCTGGAAAAGGGTGTTAGTAATGACAAGCCGCTGTTCTGTGCAGAGCTCCAACAGGAGGCGCCCGTTGTCATTGCACTTGCCGACACCATGCTTGCCAAGGATTCCTGGCCAGGTTTCTGAGTCTTTGCCGACGCGAGCGTTGAAGTCGCCAAGGATGACAACCTTGTCGGCTGTAGGGGTGCGTTGGATGAGGTTGCGCAGGTCAGTGTAGAACTTGTCCTTTTCTGCTGGTTCCGCCTGAAGAGTTGGAACATAGACACTGATGAGGGTGATGCATCACTTGTTTTGAAGGGGGAGTCGCATGGACATGATCCGGTCAGAGTGGCCTGTCGGGAGGTTTTCGAGTTTGGAGGCAATGGAGTTCTTGACCATGAAGCCAACACCAGATAGGTGTCGTTCAGCCTGAGGCTTGCCAGACCAGTAGAGTGTGTAACCCACGCCGTGTTCTTGGAGGCTGCCGACAACTGCAAGGCGGACTTCGCTGAGTCCGGCTATGTCGATGTCGAGTCTGAGGAGTTCATGTGTGATGAGGGCAGACCGACGTTCTGGTTCTGATGTTCCAACATGCTAGCTTGAGTTTGTGTGCATCTTTTGAGGGGGAGGACGTGAACCTGTACTCGGGCCTGCGCAAAGGAGGTTTTAGGTGGAGTGCAGTGTGCGCAGTACTGGCCCCACCCTTTACACCCATGGTTCGTGTGTCGTGGCCAAGCAAGCTGGGACGTGGCAGCGAGGTCCTTGGGTCGTAGGTTTTATATTGGAGTGACCTTCTCCTATGCAGTTTGTTTAACCGGGCTGAAGAGGCCTGCCTCCCCTTTTAGGTCGAACCATTTCTGGAGATCTACGACCACTATCCCCAGTTATGGAGTGGTGCGCCCTGGAATCGGCCTGCGTGCGTTTACTCCTGCCGCGGCCGAGTAAAGGGGATGCAGCATTGGTTGAGGATCAGAAAGAAAAGTTCTAGTAGAAAATTCTTTAAGACTGGAGAGATCTCTGGAATGGAGTTCACAGTTGTTAGTGTTTAGACTAACGTTTTTTGAGGTGTGTATTAAACTCAGAAATACACTACTTCAAATCTCTGGCCAAGTTTCGTCGATCTCACTTTCACTTACCTGCTTTGTTTGGTGTCCCTTGTGACTGGACTCCCACTACCTACAAGCAATGGAGGCTTGAAAAATTGTAAGTAATAATAATGTCTTTCAGATACCCGAGGTCCTGCTGCCGCCCGGGGGAGCCTGAGGTCCTATTGCTGCCGCCGCCGGAAGCCCGAGGTCCTGCTGCCGCCCGGGGGGCCTGAGGTCCTACTGCTGCCGCCGCCGGAGGTCCAAGGACCCGCTGCCGCCCGGGAGGCCCGAGGTCCTGCCTGAGTCTGCCTGAGGTAACGGCCGCATCGCGGGGAGAGACAGCCAGCCGAGACCGGGCCTGCCCGCACCGCTGCCCGAGCACCGGACACAGGCCACCGTCGGGAGGCAAACCCCGGCAGCCCGCACAGCCCGACCGTTGGCAGCCGAGCCCCGGGCTGGGAGCGGTCAATGAGAACTGTTTAGGGACACATTAAAGGCTTATTTAAGGGGTCAGATCATTGGATATACCAAAAGCATTAAAAAAGGATACATGAAGGAGGTTAGCACCCTAGAATAGGAGATAGCTCAGTTGGAAAAGGATTACCAAAGAGTAGGTACAGAAGAAAAATACAGGAATTTGGTGAACAAAAAGCTCAAACACATTACAAACATATAAAATATTATGAGCTGGGGGAGAAGGCCCACAAAGCTTTGTCCTGGCAGGTGAGGGTGGAAGAGGCCTTGAGAACAATTAATGTGATTCAGACAAGGGAAGGCAAGATGTCATCAAAACCAAAATATATAAATGATACATTAGGAAGGTTTTATAAGGAATTTTATAAATCAGAATTAAGGGGTGATCCCAACAAAATAGATGATTTCTTGCTTCCAATGGACATCAAATTTTGATCAGGAAGAGCAAGAGGGGCTGAATGCCCCTTTCTCTAAAGAGGAAATTACAGAGTCCCCTGAGTTCTTTACAATCTGGAAAATCACTGAGAGGGGATGGTTTCCACATTGAATTTTATGAAGAGTTTAAAGATCTGCTAATACTCATTTTCATGAAGGTGGTGGATCAGGCGTTAGAGACGCATACCCTCCCGGAGTCTTTCTCAACAACAATCATGGTGATACTTTAAAAAAAGGTAGGTAGGGATCCATTGAACCCTGCTTGTATAGACCCATCTCATTATTAAATACAGATTATAAAATCATTGCAAAAGCATTGGCTAACAGGTTGGCAAAATATCTGCTAAATTAGCAAATCCAGATCATGTTAGAAAGGAGGCAGTCAGCAAATAATATAGCTTGAGGGCTTAATATGATGCATCTGGCAGAGTCAGGGGTAGATCCGGGAGTGGTTGTATCTCTAGATGCAGAGAAGGCCTTCGACACACTGGAGTGGGACTTTTTGTTCAAGGTATTGGAGAAATTTAGATTGGGTCAAACACTTATTAATTGCGTGAAGACACTATACCATAAACTCCCCAAGCAAAAATTATTACAAATGTGCAGATGTCTCCAGTGTTTCTATTGAATAGATCAAGTAGGCAGAGTTGTCCATTATCTCCAGTGCTGTTCGTACTGGCAATTGAGCCACTGGCGGAAGCCATTCGGTGGGATCCAAACATAAAGGGGTTCATGGTGGGCCAGGTGGAAAACAAAATCAATTTGTTTGCTGATGGCAGGTTAGTGTATTTGACAAATCCTGAGGGGTCATTGACCAGGCTGAAGACCACACTGGAAGATTATAGGAAGGCCTTGGGTATCAGGTAAATCTGGATAAAAGTGAAATTATACCTTTGACAAATGGAGATTATAGCCAATATAAACCAGGGTGGGGGTGGGGGGGAATTCAAATGGCCACAGGAAGGCATCAAGTATTTGTGAGTAAAAATAGATAAAGATTTACAAAACCTATACAAACTTAATTATCTCCCTTCACTCCAGAAGATTGAGGAGGACTTTGATAGATGGAGGACTCTACCCATTACACTGGTAGGCAGAGTTCACTGTGTCAGAATGAAGATGATGCCAAGACTCCAGTATTTTTTTCAGTCATTACCCATTTCATTGCCAAGGGTTTTCTTTAAGACGCTTGCCGACTGTGTCAAAAGGTTCCTGTGGAATGGTAAGGTGGCTAGAATCTCCATGGAAAAGTGGACATGGGATCACAATTTAGGGGTTTAAAATTACCAGCTTTAAAAAAATATTATTGGGCAGCCTAGGCAAGGTTGATCACCTCACTCTTTGAGGAGGGGGGGCTCCCCCCTCCTGGGCACAAATTGGACTAGCTGCAATTGGTGAAAAAATGGCAGGAGAATTTATATACTAATGGGACATCAAATTAATTTCTAGACAACCCATATTCTTCAGCATATTCTTTGGATATGGCAAAAAAAAATAAATCAATGTATTGAATGAAAGGTGGGGATCTTTGACCTTGTCAAGGCCTAGTAATATGGAGATTCTAATTCGACAAAAAGGAATATGTGTAAATTTATTTCTGAATGTATTAAATATTCCAAAGTGAGGTCCCAAAGCCAGGCTTACACAGGTCAAGGGAGAGATGGAAGTCGGACTTGGGCACAACAATCAATGAAGAGTGGTGGCAAGACCTGTGTCTGAGCAATATGACTGGGGTCATAAATGCCAGATACAGGTTGGTGCAATATAACTTTTTGCACCAGCTGTACCTCACACCACAAAAATTACATAAATCAAAGCCTGACATCTCAGAAGCGTGCTTTAGGTGTGGTGTGGAAATTGGAACCTTTGTTCACTCCACCTGGCTACGTGCAAAAGTGAGACCCTTCTGGGAAGAACTGAGGACAGAAGTGGATTTTCCACAAGATCTGGAGTTGTACTTTTTTGGAGATATTGGAAATGTGAGTTTTAGACTGTCCAAATATCAAATTCAGTTTATAAAGGTTGCCTTTGAAGTGTATAACGGTTACATGGAAGCCCAACTCCCAATTAAATACCACACTGTGGAATATGGAAATGCAGAATTGCATTCCCTTGGAGACAATCACTTACAATCTAAGGGGGAAACATGACTTGTTCATTAGCTTGTGGCAGTTATATCTGAAACACATGGGTATGTTTATTGACTAGCTCCCCCTCCTCATGAAGTATGGATATAATAAAAACCTGTCTTAATAGGGAATGGATTAGAGTTAAGGAACTGGAACATGGCACAGGAGATGTGCATGTTTCATTTTTTGCCCTTTATTAGTTTGTTTTATTTTTGTTTTGTTTATCTTTTTTTTTAAAATTTCTTACTTGTATTTGTATAATTGGTATGGCTATGTGTTTGGGGGCAACGGTGGGGGGGGGGGAACAAAACACAAACTCTGAACATTCTATGAATATTGAAAAAGATTGTATTGATTGTTGAAATTTGAGTTTATATGAAAAAATAGTAAATAAAAGAATTAGGAATATCTTCGCAAACATAAATAGTAAATGTGGAGAATGATAGCAGGAAGTACTTTCACACTCCTCAAGCATTTTTCAATGCATGAAAATACCAAAACAAGATTTATTGATAATTCAAGAAAATTAACATTATACTTTGAGATTTCTGTACTAAGATAAGCATATCAACTTACCATTCCAGAATAGGATGGAACATCATCCAAAAATAACTATTTTTATTCAGGAAATCATTCCTTCCTAATTATTCAAGAATAATTTATTGTGATAAAATAAGAAAAGTTAACATATTTTTCCACACTCCTTTCCACAGGCCAAGAAAATTAATTGTAAGCATTAAAAAAAATGTAATACTAATTGCACAAAATGTTCATACGAGTTTTAAAAGAGCTTCTAACTTTTGAGACAATTATCCTGCAATCTAAATTATAATTTTCTGTAAGTATTTTGCCATTTCCACATCTTAAATTACTGCTATTTTTAAGTTTAACTCTCTTGAGAGATTTTCTCCTGTTTAGTTGTTTGATTGGTGTGGAGTATAAATCAGTAAACCTTTCAGGACCTTGTAAATCATGATTATGAGTTAATCATCTGAGTCAAAAGTCCAGAGTAACAAGCAAATCCATGAAGTTGCCTTTTGTGTGTTAACCAATTTTATAGTTTTATTGTTATCAAGGAAATGGTTTAGTTGTTTGTCAATACAGGTATTGCAAAACAAATCTCAGAACAATTGGTAAGTCTGTAATGTCAAGGTGGAACACTTCCAAATTACATGATCAACTAACTTCTTTAGCAGGAAAGTTGTTCAAAATCCTGTGTACAGTATCTTCCTCAAGCGGTTGAAGGGTGAATAGTCGCCTAGTATGTCACATTTCATAAAATTGTTTAAAGGCAAAAATAAACCAACGATAAAAGTAAATCATTCTAATCATCAACAAAGATCGAGGTTTGTAATACAAGACCTTCCTATTTATTTTTTAAGTTTAGAAAGCTGTACCAGCTTTTCTTATATTACCTATGATATTTACCATGTGTATAAAATTAAAGATCATAAGACGCATTGAATTTAATGCACAAAGCAAAAGGGAAGCCCACAACAAAGACATTCTTTGGGTCTTTTATCAACAGTTTGATCTTTTATCAGCTATCACTTTTGGCAGAATAATTTACTTTCCTGCATCTTGGCATTTCATATATAGAAATTTTCTTTAACATAACAAATTTAAACATTTTTGAAAAAAACTAAATCTCATTATCACCACAATTTACTAACAATGGAATAGTTCCAATAAATCATTCTATTCTGGTTTTACCAAATGCATTTAACTATTTTACAAAAGATTATTTCTATATATAAAACACAAGAAGTAACTAAGAGCACGTTAACCCTTTAATCTTGCTCACTTCTAAACCCCCTTCTAAAAAAAGTCTTAAAATAGAATGTTTTGAACTGTTAAAGAGAAAAATCAGCACGGATTAATTTGAAAATGCTATAAAGCACAAGGACTGGCATGAATTATGAGCTTCCCCTTGTCCGAAAGCAAATAACTAGCTTGCACTCATTTCCCAAGCTCACAGACAAAAACAGCCATTTGTACAAGCAACCAGAAGATAAAACAATCTTGAAAGTCAAATCTAATAGCTCACTCCACTGAATCAAACTTACAATTGGTTATTAAACAGGATCTGCTGGAGGAGCTCAGTGGGTTGAGTTGCATCAGTGAGAGAAACAGAAGGCTCAATATATCTCATCGAAATCTTTTATGATTCATAAAAATGGTTAGGTTCATCAACCAAATAAAAACTAATATTAAAGAAAAGGTACCAAAATGTAGGTTTTTTTGTTAATTTGTAGGACATGGTCACAATTGCTTTTGGTAAGGTGGTGTTGAGCTATTTCCTTGAATACAACGCAGTGCACAATGGTTTTGATAATAAGAGGTTTCCAAGAATTAAATTTAACATAATGCTTCTGGAGACAAATATAGCCTAGACTAGGTCAGGAAGGCAGATTTACCTCTTTGACACATTTATGCACTAGGTTGAGATTTATTTTAAAATGACTTAATTCCTTGGACACCATTACTTTTACTAGATTTTTTACTCTGCAACTAATTAAATTTAAAATGACTGAGGTACAATGGTAGAATCTAAATGTTCATCTGGATGAGTCAAGGTGTCTGGATTACTATTCCAATAACATTTATAACATGACTGCAACTGCACGGCAAAAGCAGTTCTGAAGTAACAGCAAATAAATGGACCCATTTCCGATAGTTGGTAAATAAAACATAGTTAGAATCCTTTTTCTTGTGATGAAGGGTTAAAAAGTCTCTAGAACAGTGGTTCTCAACCTTTTTTCCACACACATACCACTTTAAGTATTCCCTATGCCATAAGTGCTCTGTGATCAGTAAAGGATTGCTTAAGGTGGTATGTGAAAAAGGAAATTAGAAAAGCACTTAAATCAATGGCTAATGGAAACTCTCCAGGTGAAGATGGGTTTACAGCTGAATTTTGAAAGAAATTTCAAGATTTATTAATACCTTTATTGATTGAGGTTCTAAAACAAGTTATGGAAACTCATTCTTTACCAGATTCTTTTTCTCAAGCAATTATTACAGTTATTCTTAAGAAAGATAGAGACGCTTTGAAAGCAAGTTCTTATAGACCTATATCTTTGTTAAATGTTGATTTTAAAATTGTAACAAAGGTTCTAGCTAATAGATTGGCAAGGTATTTGCCATCTTTGATTTATATAGATCAAGATGGATTTATTAAAAGTCATTATTCTGCAGATAATAATATGAAGTAAATTAGTGTGATATATATTTTACAGGAGGAATCCAACTTACCAATGGTCTTATCAATAGATGCTGAAAATACATTTGATAGGGTAGAATGCAGATTTTTATTTAATGTATTGTAAAAATTTAAAATTGGACCAATATTTATTAGTTGGATTAAGACAATATATAAAAATTCTATGGCTAAAGTAGTGATGAATGGATAGATATCATCAACATTTATATTGGAGAGATCTACTGGACAGGGTTGTCCTATGTCACCAGCATTGTTTGCATTGGCTATTGAACCTTTGGCTCAGCTAATAAGACAAGATAATAATATCAAAGGTAGTAAAGTGAAATCTGATGAATTTTAAATTAATTTATTTGCAGATGATGTTTTGATATATTTAACTGAACTAAAAGAATCTTTGAGGTTCTTATGATAGATTGGAACAAAAAGGAGAAATATCTGGTTATAAAATTAATTGGGGAAAAAAATGAAATTATGCCATTGTTTGAGGCTGTCTATACTTCTTGTAAGTATAGTTCGATTTAAATGGTCAGATCAAATTAAATATCTAGGTATTAAAGTTGATAAAAATTTTAACCATTTATATGAATTATTTACCTTTATTTCATAAAATTAAAAATGATTTAAATTGATGGAAAGATTTATCGATAACATTATTAGGTATAGTTTATTGAATCAAAATGAATATTTTCCCAAGATTACAATATATCTTTCAGTCTATTCCTTGTAAAGTTCATCAAAATTTTTTTTAAAGAACTGAATTTTAAAGGCAGGAACTTTTTATGGAAAGATAAAATGGTAAGAGTGTCTTAAAAATTATGGTGGAAATATGAACTGATTATAATGCAGCACAATTAAGGTTTATTAATAGAATGTTTGATTTGGAAAGTCGATTGATTTGGGCAGATATTGAATTAAATCAAATCAATGAAAATAAGAGAAATCAATTTATATATAAATGGAATTTGAAATATTGTTTAAGTATAATTCATCCATTTTGATGCATTTGATGGAAATATGGAATAGGATATATGAAGAAATAGGTACATATGGTAAAGTTTCTAGGAAGACATCTTGGTATCAGAATAAACTTTTTCCCTTTGCGGTTAATAATCAACTTTTGAAAATATGAGGTCAAAAAGGAATTAAAATTGTACAGGGTTATTATGAGGCAGGTAATTTTATTTATTTTCAAAGAATGAAGAAGAAATATGAAATACCATCAATACTCTTTTAGCTCTGTTATTGGATCATTTTGGGAATACTTTGAGGTTACCTACACAGACTAAATTTGAAGTTTTAATTATGGAAGGTAGGAAAAAAAGATTTATATCGGAAATGTATGCATTATTGCAGAATAAAATGTCTAAATTAGATTTACAAAAATCCAGGTTAAAATGGGAAAAAAGATTTAGGAGTAGAAATTACTCAAGAGGATTGGAGAAATTTGAGTAAAGATAATTGCGAATGTAAGATATAGACCAGTTCATTATAATTTTATACATCAATTATATTTAACACCCAAGAAATTAAAGAGATACATCTTACTTTCCACAGATTTATGTTTTAGATGTCAGAAAGAAATAGGAGCTTTTTTTTTTTACATGGCTTTGTGGTAAGGTAAAACCTTTCTGGAACTTTGTCAACATATTCTTAAAATTAAACTTCCAGTGGACCCATCAATATTTTTGTTAAGTAATATTACAAAGATTTGTTTGGAATTAAGATTAAATAAATTTCAAAAAGCATTTCTGAGATTACCATTGTGAGAAAATATTTTGCGATTTCTTGGAAAAATTATATACATTTGAATTTACATAGAGGGCACACAGAATTGAGATCTTGTGTACCATTGGAAAAAATAACATGTAATTTATGAGATAGTTATCTTTTTTTTTAAATTGGAAAATTTGGAGCCCTTATTTGGACTACATAGGTTTAAAATTTTTTGAATATTTCAGTCTTGTTGTGGTGGAAATGGTAATTGTCTATGTTATTGTAGTTTACATCTTTTTTTCTTTTTTTTGGTTTTTTTTGGGGGTGGAATCAGGTAAGGGGTATGTAAGGGGGAAGGTTACATTGATTAAAGGGTGGGATAGTGGGGGTTTTTGTTTCTTTTTGCGTTATATACCATGTACATTTATTAACATTATATATTATGTATAAATCATTTTATTAACTCTATGTATTATGGTTTTAAAATTTTAAATAAGATATTTAAAAAATAAAGGTGGTATGTGAGTGGAAAGGGAATCACTGCTCTTGACCCAATTGTTAATGAAATATTTTGCTTGAGAAAAATTGTCATCGGGCCATTTCCTTTGGAGTTATGAAACTGTGCACATAACGAGTCAATGAGGTACGATTCCACCCACATACCACCTTAAGCCATCCCTTACTAATCACAGAGCAACTATGGCATAGGGAATACTTAAAGAGGTATGTGAGTGCAAAGAAAAAGGTTGAGAACCACTGCTCTAGAATGTCTTTTGCGTACCTCAAATTAATAGTAAGTATGGAACATTTGGAGGGTTCAAGGTATATTGTCAACCACTCAAGCATAAAACCAAGTTTATTTAAATTGGCAACTGTGATGGAAAATCAAAAGGATTTGAAATTAATTGCATTTGGAAAATTTTGCAATAATCAAATTAATACATTTACTATTTATCACAGTAAAAAGAAACAATCATATTTAATTTTTATTTGTTTAATAATTCTTTGCCAAGTTTTTAGTCGTATAGGTTTGCAGAATTGATGGAATGTTTCCACCCTCCTATCCCCCAGAGAAACGATGGGCATGACATAGTTCCTTTTTCATCAAGTAGTTTTGGCAATGGTAAAAGTATCAAGATTAAATTGTGTCCTCTTCTTAAAATGTATTCTTTATATATTAAAAACCATAATGTTTGACTTTTGTTCAAGTGTTCCCTGTTTCCCAGCATTCTGCCTTTCTTCATTTGAAATTTGAATTATTTCAAAGTCTCTCCCCACCCCCGCCACCCACCCCCAACCTTCTCCAGTTTGAAAACATTTCTAGAACTTGTCTTTGCCAATCTTTGAACTTTAATGCATTTTGCCAACCCTTCAGGAACCCATGCTTACATTCAGAAATTCCTTCTTTAACTCAATTTTATGCTTAATCCTCCAAAACTCTCCTTGAAACTTATTGTTCTGACAGTTTTGGTGTTCCCTGCATTATATTTGCATGATTCATTTCTTGCCTCTGATGTGGTTGGGACATTTTGTTTCAACTATGAACAGAACTACACATATTCAAGTTAATCTTGCTGAAAAATAGAATCACTAAATAACCATAAATTCTTAATAGTGTGGCAACTGAAAACTCCCTTTGCATTGTCACAAGATAGGTAGGACGTGCAGGGAAGAAACCTTCAAAGAAACAAAATGGGTCATGTTAACATCAAACTATGCAATTATTCCATTTTGCAAACAAGTCTACAAATCACAATAAAATTACTTACCTGGAACCCAGGTGATCTCCATTTCTATATCTTTATTTTTTTCTTCCTTTCCTTGTATTGTTCTCAGCAGCTCTCTATATTTTGAAATCACTTCATCATCCTTTTGGGTCTTAACTGCCATTTTACTTTCTGTTGCACATTTTTCATCTTCGTCTACAAGTAAGCAAATTCTTTTTTTAATTGTCTATTTTCCAAATAGAACAATTCAGTGGACTGAATTCAACACTTCTAAGAAATATGGACTGTGAAATAAATTAAACTCAACTGTATATATGCCTGTCAATGACCAGTTTACAAATTGATCTTTTCGATTCAGTGCCATCAAGTATTCCACAACCAAAGTGAGAAAAATGTGAATTCAAAGAACAGATGAAGTAGCTTGCAGAAAAATTAATGCATCCTGCTTTTATGTGCATTTTAACAGTCACAACCCAGATGTTCAGGCACAATTACACTTTTTTTTTTAAAAATCACAGATCACAACAGTCCTCAATTTAGTATATTTCTGTAATTTCTTAGAACTAGAGGGTAGTCACAGAGAACAAGAAATATACAAACAAGGGTCAAATCGTAGAAGTGGGAAAAATCAAAAATTCTAAACTTACCTTGTTGTGACTCCTCTTGTATCACAATATCTACCACATCATCTTCGTCACTTGAAGAAGCCAAGTATGCTTTGAAATCAATCTCCCTAATCTCATCCTTTTTGAAACATCTTTTCAGTGTAGCAACACGCTCATGATCAGTTTCATCCCATGTTAGCTCTGGCTAAAATTTACAAGTAATAAACAGAAAATTGCTCGATGTAATGCTGCAAAATATCAATCTTTATGTAAAGAAACCAATATAGGAACTATACGCAGTTTTGACATATCACAGAAATGAAGAAAGTCTTAGCAAACCCAATGTTCAATATATTTGAGATTGTTTCAATTCCCCATCCCATTCCTATATTCCTCTATTTGGCTTTCCAGTGCTACAATAAACGTCAGCACAAATTTCTTTCATTTTAATAAAATCCTTTCACTTATGTGCTTTGAAACTTCCAGTTTAAATTTTAAGGTTAACAACATGACTTTCATACAAGCACCTGATGTACAGCCAATCACCCACGCTGAGTCTATGCCCATTGGTTTTGAATTGTTAAGTCAATAAAGTAGCCTTTGATATCTATCCTGACAAGCTATCTCAAAAATTAAATTTCAGATGCTGGACATCTGAAAAGAAAATGCAGGAAACACTCAACAGATTAGGCAGGACAGAGAGGGATAAAGAGGAAGATTTTATTCCCACCCAACTCCCTCACACCCCCCCCCCCAAACAATTAGCTGCCATTGAGAGGTCTTCCTTCCTCCTGAAGCACACCTTTCCCTCCATGATTTTAACAGAGATCTTGTCCACATCTCACCCACTCTTCTGATTTCACCCTTTCTCTTGGATGGAGCAAGGATGGATCTTCCCTGGTCATCCTTACCCATCACTCACCATTTTAAAATATCATCCATCATAATTTCTGATGCCTTCAAAGAGATTCCATTAACAGACATCTTTCCCTCCTCTTGCAACATTTCTTCTTTCAAGACTCTTCTACCTCCACCAACTAATTCCCTCCTACATATGCATCTGCAAATGCAACACTTTTTTCATTGTTTCCATTCCCACCATCCAAGGGCTTATTGCCTTGCACTTCTTCCAATATGGTGTGTTGCATTTGGTGTTCACAATCTAGTCTCCTTTATGTACAGGAAACAAAACACAGATTGGTCAAGTATTTTGTGGAGCATCTGCATTCAGTCTGCAGAAATAAACCAAGCTTCATTTTACCTGCCATATTAATTTGCCATCATGCATTGGCCCATTTGTCTGTGGCCTCCTCAAAAAGTCTGGCCTACAGACAAATGTATGGAGTTATAGAACACATCTTTCATATGGGCAGCTGTATCCTTCAGACTCCGTATCAAATACTCTAAAAGGTAACTCTCATTATTTGTCTATATCAGAAAAGGGCACATCATCCATTTGTCATATTGGCTCAGTTTTTCTCTCTCCAATAATAGTTTGAACTGCTTAGCACATCCTGCAGCCTTGTATTTCACAACTCTGAACCTCAACAACTTTGGCAGATACATGACTGAAAGGATTCTATCAGGATGCATAACTGTGGTGTGCAGGAATTGTTCCACCCAAGACCACAAGAGAGTTGCAAATGCTGCTCAGACCATCACCTAAACACCCCCCAGCGACTCCATCTACACTTCCCACTGCCTCAGAAAAGCTATCAACATAATAATAGTCTCATCCCACACCAGCCATATTCCCTTCTCCCTCCTTCGTCAGAAAGAAGATTCATGAGTGTGAGATCAGGCACAACCAGTTTCAGGGCAGTTTCTTTCCTGCTTTTCTCAGATCCTGAATGAACTTCACACAAGTAAAATAATGTTTTATGTGCTGTTCTAACTCATCTTTCTCTGTAACTCTGCACTCAACTGTGTTTTTACCACAGAATCAAATATGGGTTGATTAGCTGGACTGGTTGCAAAATAAACTTTCTCACAGTATCTTTTTTTTTAATTTAAATTTTTTATTTTTCACACCATAAATCACAATAGCCATGATATACACTTTTTCTTTTCCACACATTTACAGTGACTTTTTCTCCCTCCCCCCTCCCTCCTCCCAAGCCATCCCCCCACCCCCCCCCCCCCCCTCATCCATTTTAGGTATACAATCTAGTCAGACAATGTTGTCATTCAACAAAAATACACCAGAAATTCTACTGAGTCCATTCTTTTCTTTCCTTCTCCTTCCATCAACTTAGGTAATGTTTGTTCCCGGTAGGTTTTCGCTATTGTATTTAATGTAAGGCTCCCATACTTGTTCGAATATTTCAATATTATTTCTTAAACTATATGTATCTTGATACCTGTTGAATTTCAATTGTCTCTCTAACTACCCTCATTTTGTTTATTTCAATGAACTAATAGCCTTGCTCCTCCCCAACTGCATACATTGACAAGATCAGCTCATTAACAGCTTAACCTCACCCTCTCGAGAACATTGTCCTCTTCACCCCACCACCACTCTCCCCCACCCCCCCCCCAAACTCCCTGCAGTTTCTTTCTTTCCCAGTTCTGAAAACACCAACTCCATTTCTCTTTCGAAGATGTTGCTTGGCCTGCTGAACGTTTCTAGCTCTCTGTTTTTATTCAAGAGGTGGTGGTGCTGGCTGAGAGAGGGTGGCAAACGCTTTATCCCACCTGAAGTTAGAAGCATTGAATGAAGAGCTTGAGCCCTTCATGAAAGTTTGGAAAAAAGTTGGCAGGTGTCAAGTTGGTTACACTTCATCAGAAGTGGCCAGTTCTGACACAAACCGGAAAAGGACGTCGCACAAAATTATGGCTTGAGATCTGAAAGCTGTAATCTCCTCGTCAAAAGAGGAGCTGCAGTTCTTCAAGGTTACAATAGACTCTTAATTCTGTTCCAGCAAAGTCCAAAAACACAGAGTGGGTCTGTGTGACGGAATTAAAGTGTTGGGCACATGAAAGCTCAGTGCTGATTGCTTGAGGATTGAACAGAGGTGATCTGCAACCTGTTTACTCAATCTGCATTTGATTTATCTAGTGCGGACAAGTTCAAGTTGTGAACACCAAGTGCTGTACACAAAACTGGAAGCAATACAAGTGAATAGTTGTTTCACCTTTTACATCATTCAGTTTTGGTCTCGTGCTTTTGTTCTCTTCATCACTCCTTCTATAGAGCCTGTTATTAAAATTATGATGCCTTTGTTTTAATTGTACCTGTTCTCTGTAACACTGTATTTTGCCCTTCTATTTTATAATGAACTATCCATCATGCCCAATCATGGACTGACTTGCTTCAATACATTTTTCACTGAATCTCAGTACACACAATAATAAATGATTCAAAATTCTTTCCAACTTAAAACATTTTCAATTCTAATGTTTTATCAATGTTTTTGAATTCTAGAAATAGAGTAAAAACCATAAACTCTGTTGCTTCCTTCACAGTTATTATCAGACATGTCCAGTGTTTCTATCATTTCTGCTTAAAGAATGTGTGGGAAATTAAATGCCAGTCAATCAATGACTATGAAGGAATGAGAAAAAAGAACAGTTGGACTATGTGCTCTGCTGTGAATTTGTCTCCAAACCAGACAAGACAATTTAGAGATAAAACATCAATGGAACATCTAAATTATTCTGCAAAAATTGAACTCTGAATGAGATATTCAACATTTAAAAATTTGGAAAAGGAGACAAGACTTTCAGAGGAATTACCATTAAATCCATTTCCTCACATTTCTCAAGAAACAAATTTCTTGGCATATCAAAAAGATAAAATAAAATCTGCCGAGCTATTCTTTATTTTTCATCTGGACTACATTACATAATTATGCTGATACAGATGTTTTTATAAAAACGTGTTTAAATAGATGCAAGCAGGACCACAAAGAGCACACATTTCATATAGTTTTAACTGTTACCATACACACGTTTACTTTCTGAAACTAATTTGCTTTTTTATAAATTCCAAGTTAAGTTTATGAATTGGATGATTTGTTGTACATAGATGGTCCATGTTATTTATAAGATTACTGACAAATGCTTTAAATTACCTTGGAGAAGCTGAGTGCTGTTGAAGTGAAATACTTTGGTGTGTATGCTGCCAAATCCACATCTGCAGTCACATCCTTGGGCTCGTCTTCAAATGTTAATTCATCTGGAATAAACCTGGATTACAATATAAACCCATGCAAGCCATATTATTCTTCCATTCCTTATTAATACTCTAACTACAGCAATTATAATAGTGCTTTAGGTGCCAATTTTTTTTTTAAGTTCAAAATCTATCAGCAATTAGATTTAGGTTAGTTCATAGAATTTCTTTAAGCTACAGGCTATTCAATAACTATCAGCACAGCCATTGATACTGAAACTAAAAGAAAATACGTATTTCTGATAATTGTTGATTCCCCTTTCAAAATATCAGCTTCAATTAACTGATATGTGTCAAATAAAGCCAAAGAGAAGTGCATCAGTTATCATAAATTGTTTATTTGATCCACATTTTCAAGTGGTCCACCAACTTTCCAGGCTCAACAAAATAATTGTCACCTGGGAAACCAAAGTAGATCAACATTGCCATCATACATAATGGATAGAAAGTTTTTGGAGGGATATGGGCCAAATTCAAGGAAATGGGACTCGCTTCGGTTGATAACTTCATTGGCATCGACAAATTAACAAATTTTCTGACAAAACCATTTCAGAGGTCCTTTCCTGGAGCTATCATACAAATGTCATTGTGAAGAGAGCACGTCAGAACCCCACTTCCTCAGCAATTTGCAGAGATTCAGTGTGCCATTGGAATCAGAATATATTGTCATCAACATGCCACAATATTACTGGTAATTGTTTTGTAACAGCATTACTATGCAAACATTTATAAAACCATCTAACAAAATAAACAGAAATAGTGCAAGAAATAGTCCAATCAATCTCTTTTCACTTCTCCAAGTTCATTGGTATCAGGCAGTTCTTATACTGTGCACAGAATTCAACATTTATAATTTCCACCAGGATCTGGTGCTTAAAGTTAAATGGTTACCATTCAGGAACGTTCTTATTGGTTTCAGAGAGATATTTGTTGCTTGTTGGATATACACAAACTGATTTCTTTCAATCAGTCACTTCAGTGCCTTGCCGAAGAAACTTGCCCCATCATGGGTTTTCCAAATGATAACTTCGTCTTCAGGTCACCACAGAGTTCCTCTTGTTTCCCTTATTTCAGGAGAAACACTCTACCCATCCATTTCCTCTTGTAAAGACTCCAAGGGTTTTGAACAGGGTGAACTCAGAACTCACAACCTGTCTTCAAAATGGGGTTTTTCAAGAAGCCTGCCAGCTTGCCATTTTGTAGCCTCAACGGTTGTTGTAGAACTGACTTCTGTTTGTGAAGTGTAACCTGAACTAAACCCTCATAATCACTTTCTTTTAAAGACATATTTTACCCATAAATCTTCTAACATATCCTGTAACAGTAGAGTCTGTGGTTCATTGTTCATTCAGGAATCTGATGGCAGAGAGGAAGAAGCTGTCCTTGTGCCACTGAGTGAAGGCATGGCCTGGGTGGTGAGGGTCCTTGAGGATCGAGGTTGCTTTCTTAAGACACCACCTCATGTAAATCTCCTCAGTGGAGTGAAGACTGATGCCAGTTGTGCCGCAGGCCAAGTTAACAACCCTCTGGAGATTTTTTTCTTGTCCTGAGTCTTGGCACCTACATACCAGGTAGTGATGCAAACAGCCAGAATTCTCTGCTTGGTATACCTGTAGAAGCTTTTGAGAGTCTTTGGCGACATTCCAAATCTCCTCAAATTTCTTACAAAGTATAGCTATTGGCAGGCCTTCTTCATGAGTACATCAACATGGAGGCTCCAAACAGAGCCTCACAGATGCTGGCACCCATGAATTTTGAAGTTTTTCACCCTCTCCACTGCGAACCCTTCGATTAAGTCTGGTTCATGTTCTCCTGATTTCCTCCTGAAATCCACAATCAATCTCCTTGTTTTTGCTATCATTGAGTGCAGGGTTGTTATTGTGACACCACTCAATGAGCTGACCTATCTATCTCCTTCCTGTTTGCTTCCTCATTGCTGCCTGTGATTCTGCCAACAACCACAGCGTCATCGGCAAATTTGTAGATAACATTTGAGTTGTGACTTGCCACAGTCATGAGTGCAGAGTGAATAGAGCAGTGGGGTAAGCATGCATCCTTAAGGTGCACTTATGTTGATTGCCAGTGAAATGGATGGAAAAAGGAAGTGCTGCCAGAGCTGCTGTCACTGCAGTGCTCTCGACGGTGCGGACCAGCGGAGAGCGGGAAGCAGGGTCATAATACTTCCACAGGATCCAACCACCCAATACAACGGCTATCAGCTCTGTACAGGCTTTAAATGGCCTGTCAATGGAGCCGATGATGGTTTTATTTAAAAATACTGCAACTGTGGGGTCTGCACCCAAGATAGCAGTGCTGAGGTTCAGCAAAAGGCACGAGAGATTGCAGACTCGGAAGAGGCAGAGGACTGGAGCAGGGCACCAGAAAACGAGACCATCCTGTTGGAGAATGAAAAGCAGAGGAGGCAACTCATAAGATGGTGACCTCAGTGGCGGATCAGGGCTCTAAGGCTGAAGAGCACATAGGCAGCGGGCTGCTCCTGACCTGAGGAGAGGAACCCACGCAGCCTGTGGACTGCTAACGAATGCGGTCGAGGGATTCACACTGGGCTGCAGACTGTTGGAGATTGACTCAAGACTGGCTGAATGGGTACATACTCTGCTAATCTGTTTGCTAATAGTTTAGCTATTATCTTATAATCTGTGTTAAGTAATGATATTGTTCTATATGACGCTGGTGTGAGTGGATCTTTCCCTTGCTTTAGTATTACTGTAATTATTGCTGTTTTACATGAATCTGGTAAGCTTTGCGTTTTATCAATCTGGTTGATTACTTCCAGGAAGGGCGGAATTAATAAGTCTTTAAATGTTTTATAGAATTCTATTGGGAATCCATCCTCTCCTGGTGTCTTATTATTTGGTAATTTTTTTATTATCTCTTGTATTTCTACTATTCCAAATGGCTCTGTTAATTTATTTTGTTCCTCTATTTGTAGTTTTGGTAGTTCAATTTTAGTTAGAAATTCATCTATTTTCCCTTCTTTTTCAGTTCGGTATAATTGTTCATAGAATTCTCTAAAGTTTTCCTTAATTTCTTTTGGATTATATGTAATTTGTCTTTTTTCCTTGATGCTAATACCATTTTCTTAGCTTGTTCTGTCTTAAGCTGCCATGCTAGGATTTTGTGCGTTTTTTCACCTAGTTCATAATATTTCTGTTTTGTCTTCATTATATTTTTCTCCACCTTATATATTTGTAGTGTTTCATATTTTATTTTTTTATCCGCCAATTCTCTTCTTTTAGTGATATCTTCTTTCATTACTAATTCTTTTTCTATATTTACTATTTCCCTTTCCAACTGCTCTGTTTCCTGATTATAGTCCTTCTTCATCTTGGTTACATAACTTGTTATTTGCCCTCTAATGAATGCTTTCATTGCATCCCATAGTATAAACTTATCTTCCACTGATTCCGTATTTATTTCAAAATACATTTTAATTTGTTTTTCAATAAATTCTCTAAAATCCTGCCTTTTAAGTAACATGGGGTTTAATCTCCATCTATACATTCTTGGAGGGATGTCCTCTAACTTTACTGTCAATATTAAGGGTGAATGGTCCGATAGTATTCTAGCTTTATATTCTGTTTTTTTTACTCTATCTTGCATACGAGCTGATAACAAAAATAGGTCTATTCTTGAGTATGTTTTATGTCTAGCCGAGTAATATGAATATTCCTTTTCCTTTGGGTGTTGTTTCCTCCATATATCCAAAAGTTCCATTTCTTCTATCGATTTAATTATAAATTTGGTTACTTTGTTCTTTCTGTTAATTTTTTTCCCAGTTTTGTCCATATTTGAATACAAATTCAGGTTGAAATCCCCTCCTATTAATATGTTCCCTTGTGTATCTGCTATCTTCAAAAAGATATCTTGCATAAACTTTTGATCTTCTTCGTTAGGTGAATATACATTGAGTAGATTCCAAAACTCTGAATATATCTGACATTTTATCATTACATATCTCCCTGCTGGATCTATTATTTCCTCTTCTATTTTAAATGGCACATTTTTACTAATTAATATAGCTACTCCTCTTGCTTTTGAATTATACGATGCTGCTGTTACATGTCCTACCCAATCTCTCTTTAATTTCTTACGCTCCAATTCAGTTAAATGTGTTTCTTGCACAAATGCTATATCAATTTTTTCTTTTTTCAGTAAATTTAGCAGTTTCTTCCTTTTAATTTGGTTATGTATTCCATTAATATTTAAAGTCATATAGTTCAACGTAGCCATTTTATACTTTGTTTATCTTCCCTTTCCGTTTCTCCATCATTACCTTTCCTTCTTATCCATTTCTGTTTTCTTGTTTTGAATCCTTTATAAGACAACACTCCTAAAACATCAAACATTTTCCTTATTCTCCTATTTAAAACTTCTTTAGCCCCAATCCCCCCTTCCCCTTCTGAGTTGTCCTTTATCCCTTGTCGGACAACCACATCTCCCCTCTCCATTTGGATTTGCGAATTCACTCGCAAGCGTCAGCTGATTTTGCAGTGACCGTAACACCCCCCCACCAGACCCCCCCAGAAAAGATTTCACTTTTCATATGTGACAAAGGTCACTCTTTTAATTCCCTCCTTATTCCCTCTATTCCTTTTCCTTCCCTTATTAATTCTTGTCTATACTATCTATATTTTCTTCTAAATACGGATACATTCATGTATGCACATTATATATATATATATATATATATATATATATACACACATATATCTCTTTACCCACATACATATAAATCGTGGTCATTTTTACTCTTATTTACATGTCTTCATCTCTCTGTTTGTTTTGTAGTTGTTCTGCAAATTTCCTTGCTTCCTCTGG
Source organism: Narcine bancroftii (assembly GCF_036971445.1). Classification (NCBI taxonomy): domain Eukaryota; kingdom Metazoa; phylum Chordata; class Chondrichthyes; order Torpediniformes; family Narcinidae; genus Narcine; species Narcine bancroftii. The sequence goes on along the minus strand of NC_091472.1, from coordinate 84,993,666 downwards.
ATCCGAGAATAGTTTTTTTTTCCATAAGATCGTTTTCGATGTTTTGAACTCCTTCCTCTTCTTCAGGAGTTCAAAACTTATGTCCTTTTAGTTTGCAGTCTTTTGTACTCTCGTTACACGTCTTCATCTCTCAGTCTATTTTGTAATTGTTCTGCAAATTTTCATGCTTCCTCTGGATCCGAGAATAGTCTGTTTTGTTGTCCTGGAATAAATATTTTCAAAACCGCTGGATGCTTTAGTATAAATTTATACCCTTTCTTCCATAAAATCGCCTTTGCTGTATTGAACTCCTTTCTCTTCTTCAGGAGTTCAAAACTTATATCTGGATAAATGAAGATTTTTTGCCCTTTGTACTCCAGTGGCTTATTGTCCTCTCTTACTTTTTCCATTGTTTTCTCCAGTACCTTTTCTCATGTAGTATATCTTAGGAATTTTACTAAAACAGATCTTGGCTTTTGTTGTGATTGTGGTTTAAAGGCCAATGCTCTATGTGCCCTTTCTATTTCCATTTCTTGCTGTAGTTCTGGACATCCTAGGATCCTAGGGATCCATTCTTTTATAAACTCTCTCATATTCTTGCCTTCTTCATCTTCCTTAAGGCCCACTATCTTTATGTTATTTCTTCTGTTATAATTTTCCATTATATCTATTTTCTGAGCTAACAGTTCTTGTGTCTCTTTAACTTTTTTATTAGATTCCTCTAATTTCTTTTTTAAGTCCTCTACCTCCATTTCTACTGCTGCTTCTCGTTCTTGCACCTTGTCCATTCTTTTTCCCATTTCTGATAAGGTCATATCTATTTTATTCATTTTCTCTTCTGTATTGTTTATTCTTCTTCTTAAATCATTAAATTCTTGCGCTTGCCATTCTTTAAATGACTCCATGTATTCTTTAATAAGAGAAAGTATATCCTTTATCTTGCCTTTCCCTTCTTCTTCTATTTCACTGTACTCTACCTCTTCCTCTTCTTCTTCCTCTGGGTTGGCCATCTGTTGTTTCTTCGTTGCCCTTTTCTTCTCTTCTTTCTTATTTTCGTTGTCTTCTATGTTCTCCTCTTGCTGCAGGTGTTCTGCAGCTGTCATTGCCGGCTGTGGAGATCGACTCCCCAGCTGGTCACCCCTCCCGTCGGTGTGTTTTTTTTCATGCGCATGCGTGGTTGCGCACTTTTACTCGGCTCATCGAGCCATTTTTATAGTCCACGTTCTACCGACCTGAGGGAGCGGGGTTCTCTCTCCACCGTGGGCCTCTTCGAACAGGTAAGACCTTTTCCCTCATCTTCCGTTGTCTTCTCTTCCTCTCTTCTTACCGTTGGTTTCGACTTTTCTTTTTTCGTCGCCATCTTCTTTCCACCTTTATATTCACTTTACTTTGATTTTTATTTTTGTGCCTTTGTGTTTTGCTTTGTTTTTTCTGACTTTTCTGGAGAGGGCTGGAGTTCACCGTTCGGCCACTACTCCATCACGTGACTCCTCCCGAATCTTGAATCTTGAGGCGGCGGCATTCTTTCCAATTTGTATTGACTGTGGTCTTCCAATTAAATTACTTACACCAGCGTTGTCTCCGCTCCATCCTCAACATTCAAACCTCTGCTTGAAGAAGTAGAGGCACTGAAGAGCTTTCTTGAGACTGTGACTTCCACAAACTTAAATTTGTTCATCCTCTCCACCTCTGATCCCCCAATGATCACTGGATATTATACCTTTGGTTTTCCTTTCCTGAAGTCAACAATCAGCTCCTCCACCTATTTGGACACATTTAATTGAATTATGGAAATATGATAAATGAGGAAATAGTGACACAGGGGAAAATTTCAGCTAAATCACCTCTATACCGGAATAAACTTTTTCCTTTTATGCTTAATAATCAACTTTTGAAAATAAGGGATCAGAAAGGAATTTAAATTGTACAAGATTGCTATGAAGCTGGTTATTTAATGTCTTTGCAAAAATAAAAGAAAAATATGAAGTTCCACACTTTTGGTTATTATTAAGTTAGAGCTTTATTATTGGATAATTTTGAATATACTTTAAGGTTGCCATGGCAGTCAAAATTTTAAATTTTGCTTTTGGAAGGTGGGAAGAAATTTTTTTTATCTGAAATGTATTCATAATTTTCATTATTACAGAATAAAATGCCTAAGTTAGATTTACATGTCTAAATTGAAGTGGGAAAATTGATCAGGAAGATTGGAGAAATATATGTAAATATAGTATGACCAAGATTGTTAATGTGACATATAGGTTAGTTCATTATAACTTCATCTTTGGCTTGGCTTCGCGGACGAAGATTTATGGAGGGGTAATGTCCACGTCAGCTGCAGGCTCGTTTGTGGCTGACAAGTCCGATGCGGGACAGGTAGACACGGTTGCAGCGGTTGCAAGGGAAAATTGGTTAGTTCGGTTTTTCCTCCTTTGCCTTTTGTCAGTGAGGTGGGCTCTGCGGTCTTCTTCAAAGGAGGTTGCTGCCCGCCGAACTGTGAGGCGCCAAGATGCATGGTTTGAGGCGATATCAGCCCACTGGCGGTGGTCAATGTGGCAGGCACCAAGAGATTTCTTTAGGCAGTCCTTGTACCTCTTCTTTGGTGCACCTCTGTCTCGGTGGCCAGTGGAGACCTCGCCATATAACACGATCTTGGGAAGGCGATGGTCCTCCATTCTGGAGATGTGACGCAGTTGGATCTTCAGCAGCGTGGATTCGATGCTGTCGGCCTCTGCCATCTCGAGTACTTCGATGTTAGAGATGAAGTCGCTCCAATGAATGTTGAGGATGGAGCGGAGACAACGCTGGTGGAAGCATTCTAGGAGCCGTAGGTGATGCCGGTAGAGGACCCATGATTCGGAGCCGAACAGGAGTGTCGGTATGACAACGGCTCTGTATACGCTAATCTTTGTGAGGTTTTTCAGTTGGTTGTTTTTCCAGACTCTTTTGTGTAGTCTTCCAAAGACGCTATTTGCCTTGGCGAGTCTGTTGTCTATCTCATTGTCGATCCTTGCATCTGATGAAATGGTGCAGCCGAGATAGGTAAACTGGTTGATCGTTTTGAGTTTTGTGTGCCCGATGGAGATGTGGGGGGGGCTGGTAGTCATGGTGGGGAGCTGGCTGATGGAGGACCTCAGTTTTCTTCAGGCTGACTTCCAGGCCAAACATTTTGGCAGTTTCCACAAAACTTGCGCAAAAAATCTGAGGCGCCTGCAAGCTCACATTAGCTATACATTTATATATATATACATTTATATATATCTATATATAGATATATATAGATATATATATATATATCTATCTATATATAGATATATATATATATATCTATATATAGATATATATAGATATATATAGATATAGATATATATATATCTACATATATATATTAATTTTTATGGGGTTTTTATATATATATATGTGTATGTATGTATATACACATACATACATATATATATATAAAAACCCCATAAAAATTAAAGAGATATAATTTAATTTCTTCAGATTTATGTTTTAGATGTCATAAGAAAGTAGGTTCTTTTCTACATTCTACTTAGTTATGTGATACAGTTCAACTTTTTTGGAGACAACTTAAGAGTTTTTAGAGAAAGTCTTTAAGACTAAATTGCCGATGGAACCAATTTATTTCTATTAAGTAATGTTAAAATGTTGATCTTGAAATTGAGATTAACTAGGTATCAAATTGCATTTCTGAGATTAATTTTAGTAAGAAAATGAAGTGATAACTTGAAAAAATTAGATTGATTTAAGTCTGCATTGATGGCATATGGAGTTGAGATCATGTATTCCATTGGAAAAAATAACATACAATTTGCGTGATTTTTTTTTCTATCGGAAAGTTTGGAGCCCTTATTTAGATTATGTGGGTTTAAAATTTTGAACTTTCTACAGCAAGTTGTGTTGGGGTTGCTCTAGTCTGTGACATTTTGGTATGTGATTGATGCTTTGGATCTCCATTTCCTTTTTCATGGAGGGTGAGGGGGTGGAGGGAGGTGTAGTAAGGTGTGGGGGGGGTTGTTATATATTCCACATGTATTTTTCTATATGAATCATTATATTCAAATGTTTTTCAATGTTTTGTGGTTTAAAAATTTTAAATAAAGTATGAAAAAACAATCAGCTCCTTGGTTTTGGTGACATTGATGTTGATGGTGCACCATTCAGCTAAGTTTTCAATCTCCATCCTGTAAGCTGACTCATCCCCTTCCTTTATACAACCCACCACCATGCTAACATACTTGTAAAGTGAATAGAGCAGGGGGCTAAGAACACAGCCCTGTGGTGCTCTGGTACTGATGGAGATTGTGGAGGAGAAGTTCTTAACAATCTTCAAAGATTGTAGTTTGGAGGTGAAGAAATCTATGATCCAATTACACAGTAGGGTGTTGTAGCATGTCGAATGACTCAAAGACTTGTAGATTCAAACCAAGACTTGTATTACCAAAAGACTGGAGCGCAGAACATCAAGGTCGACCAGTTCAGACTGACCTGGATCTAGTTAGGTGCAGCTCCTTATGACTTGGCCAGTAGGGGTGGCTACAGCTCTCAGCCAATCATTAGCACTATATACAAATATATACAGAGGTGAAAGGATCCCATACTATCACAGGTGTTGACTCCTAGGTCTTAGAGTTTGCTGATCAGTTTGGAGGGGATGATGGTGTTAAATGCCAAACTGTTGTCACTAAAGATGTATGCATCTTTGTTGTCCAGGTGGTTGAGGGCTTTGTGTAGAGTCAGTTAGATGGAATGCACAATAGACCTGTTACTACGATAGGCGAACTGGAATGTATCCATGTCATAACTCAGACGGGTGTTGATAAGCTTCTTCAGCTTTTCAAAACATTTCACCACTTTTTTTGTAAGTGATAGTCGATAGTAAGTGATATAAATGACTCGATAGTCATTAAGGGAGGTCACTACTCTTCTTGGGCATTGGCATGATTGATGCCTGCTTGAAACAGGAGGGTACCATGCCCTGCTGGAATGAGATATTGAAGATCTCCTGAATACCTTGTTAAGTTGGTCAGCACAGTTTTTTTTTTAAATACACAGTTAGGTGAGGATACTTTCCTCGGATACACCCTCCTGAAGGCAGCATGCACATCATCCTGAGATAGGGACAGGATGGGATCATCAGGAGACATGGGGGTGCGGAGGGCTGGTTCTTTGCTGTTACTGTAATCAAATCAGGCGTAGAAGGCATCAAGTTCTTCTGGGAGTGATGCTTTGTTGTCTGCTACTTTACCAGATTTGGATTTGTAACAGGCCCCGCTACAGCTGTCGGGTGTCCCTTGTTTCCATTTTCATCCAGAATCTCCACTTCCCCCAGGAGAGAACTTTCCACAGGTTATACCTGCGCTTGGTGTACTGATCTGGATCTCTGGACTTAAATGCCTGTGATCTGGCTCTCAGCGGGTTCCAGATTTCTTTGTTCATCCAGGGCATCTGGTTGGGGAAAACCTTGGATGATTTGGTGGGGACATACTCTTCCACAGCTATTTTAATAAAGCATACGACAGCCTGAGTGTATTAATTCAGATTCTGAGCAGAAACCTTGAAGGCCACTCAATCCACTGACTTGAAGTACTGTAACTATTCTTCAGCCTCCGCCATCAGACTCAAACACTTTCTCAGCCTTGGACACCTTCCCACATAATCAAAATAAGGCCCTTCGCAAGAATTTTCATAAGTATTGTTGAGTTCTCCTTCTCAAAGTGGGCACAGAAGGTGTTCAGCTCATCAGGAAGAGAAGCATCACAGCCAATTATGGAGTTCACCCTCATTTTGTAGGATGTAATCGTCATCAGAAACAATGGCAAATTTCTACAGATTGTAGAGAAAAGTGCACTGAGTGGCTGCATCATGGCCTGGTTTGGAGGTACCAAAACTTCAACGGAAAACCCGAAAATGTAGTGGACACAACCCAGTTCATCACAAGCAAAACTCTCCTTACCATTGAGAAAATCTACGTGGAACACTACCATCAGAGAACAGCAGCAATCACTGAGGATTCACATCACCTAGGACATGCTCTGTTCACACTAATGCCATCAGGAAAGAGGTATAGGCACCACATGAATCTTCCCAACAGGTTCAGGAACAAGTTGGTATCCCTCCACCATCAGACTCAAACAACACTCAATCAGTGACTCATTTAAGGACTCATACTTTGCATATCATTTATTCATCATTCAGGTGCCTTGCCATTCAGCATGGGCAATCATATCTCTCCATTCATCACGATCTCTGACCTTCCGAACTGTAGTTGGTGCCTCCCATTCTCTTTCAGTGGAGGCTCCATCTTTGAGCTGAGACTGTAGTCAATGTTAAGTTCATGATTATACAAGGGAAAAATATGAAGTGGTTTCCCATTGCCTTCTTCAGTTGGAGTGTCAATACTGGACAGGTATTCCTGGCCACTGATCAGCAGATTCATCTGTTCAGCATTTTTAGTTTTACAACCATAAATTCCAATTTTTAGAATCTGCATGTAAAAACCATCCACCATCTGCAATCCATGGCTTTATGTGACCTTGATTAGGAGGCTAAATAGGTACTACACTTTGTCCAAGGATGACCTGTAGGCGATCGGATGGAAGAAGCGCCTTACACCTCCATTGACATTGAAAATGACAATAATTATTTATCATTGAATTTTATTTTGCATTTGCAGAGTTTTGTGAAAAGTGGTTGAAAGTGATTGAACTCGCACCATTCTGTGAAAAGTGATGGAATGCTAAGTAGGTAGATTAGAGCTTGAGAGTAGACAGTACTAGCTAGTGGCCCCCTTCTTATCAGGAGCCCCAAGGATCTGGTTCAGGCTGGTACAGTGACCTAAGGTAGTCTATAGCTAGTACTGCGTTTGCTTAACTTAGATTAATATTCCCTTCTAAGGAGGGAATGAACTAATTAACATAACATGCGATGTATGAAGAGGGAGGAACTGAGTGATACCTGGATTGATGGAAGGGAGAAGTAGAATATTGTAATGTACTGGGATTCTGATTAGAAGGAGGTAAATGAAGGTGGGGTGATATTGAGCACAGGACTGTACAAAAGAGTGATGATTCTGAACCTCTGTTGTGTCTCCAGACCCAACTCTGCAGACTCAAAATAAAGTTGAACCTGTTCTCCAAGATTTTGTCTCCAGAGTAGTGATTGTGAACACTTTATATTTCAGTTTGTTTATTTTTCTCTCTTTTGCATACACTATAATTTACTCTACTGATATACTAATACAAGTTCTGCCTGGCCCACAGGAAAAAGAATCTCAAGGTTGTATGTGATGTCATTTATGGACTTGACAATAAATCTGAACTTGAACTTGGAACAAAAGACCCGTTTCCTTCAGCGAAACAACATGTATCAAAAGACCATCATCTGGTAGCTCTGACATCCATCATGAAGTGCTTCAAGGGTGGTCATGGTCCACAATTATTCTCACCTCTCACCTCCCAGACAGCCTCGATTCACTACAATTTACCCTCTGTTACAAACAGGTTCACAGCAGATGCCATCGCCCTGACCCTGCACTCCGCCCTGAGGCACCTGGATGACAACATCATTGCCTATGAATTCCACCTTCATGCCATTGTTCTAAAAAAACTCTGCCTTGACAAATGGCTATCAGTCGCCCATTCTGCAAATGGATCTTTGACTTCCTGTCCTGCCGTCGGCAATCAGTGAGCATAGGTGACAACACCTCCTCCACCATAAATAGGGAAAGTCATGTCTGTATTCTGACAATAAATTTGAACTTTGACTTTGAATGATAATCCTTAACACCCTGTACAGCTACATATTCAGCCCCTTATTACTTTTGCCACTGTGACTAAATACTGCTTTAAAATTTTTAAGTTTTTCAAATGCCACTGCCAACATAGGCCAGATCTGGAAATTCAAAGATCAAACTCTTGACTATTGTCAAGAGTACATACATGACATGACCAACAACCATGAGATTCTTTTTCCTGTGGGCGTGGCAGAATTTCTACTTAATGGTAAAGCAAAAAAAACTGTACACAGGAAAATATGTGCACACAAAAGAGAAAAAAAAGTAAACAAAATGATTGTGCAAGAAGAAATAAAACAATGAGAGCAAATACAGGGGGGAAAAAAAGGCAGCACTGCCGCTGATGTGGAACCAGGAGAGCAGAGACGCAACACTGCTCCAAAGGGTTCAACCACCTGCTTCTAATGCTGGCAGCTCCATACAGGTGATAAACAGCCTTTTGTAGGAGCTGATGGTGTTTTTAAACCTAGATTCAACAACCACAGGTCTGTCCCCAAGATGGTGGGGCTTCTGCTCGGCAGCAGGCACAAGGAGCAGTAAACCAATACAAGGCACCAGAAACAGTAAGAAAGAGAAAGAGAAGCAGAGGAGACAACCCAACAGCAAAGATGACCATGGCAGTGAACCAGCGAGGGCCTCAGTGGCTGTTACCCTACAGATGGTGAAAATGTCAGACCAGCTAGGGGCTCAGCAGATGAGGGACTTGCATGGGATGCTGGTTGCTAGAGAACGGCTTATGGTGAGCAGGTTTTGGAACTGGGATTCAAGAGGGTGCTGAGGGCAAGAAGGTCACCCAAAGGGCCTTGGGCTCTGAAGGCTTCCAGGTCGTGTCAGAGATTTGGATTTGGAGCATGGTTTGCCGATGGATCAAACAGGAGTCTGTGTGGCTGCACAGGCTGTGGAAGCACTGGAGGCAAATCCATGAAAATCTGAAGGGTCTCTGTTTTGATTCTCCTTCTCTCATACTGTAAGGGGTGCTGGGTAACATTAATGGTGACTCTGTCTGCGTTTCAGCAAGCAGAAGGTAATTTTGTGTAAATATTACATGTTCTGTACTATTACATGACAATATAGGAATCTTGAATTTGGTGGCAGGATAGTTTTAAGTTCAAGTTCATTTGTACAACCCAACAAAAAAATGTCTTTCCAGACCTTGGTGCACACACAAACCATAGTATATAATGATCACATAAATAATCAAAATATATATATATATATCTATATAAATATTTGGGGTGATTTTCATAGCTACAGGGCACTGTTCATCAATCTCGCAGCCAAAGGGAAGAAGCTAATCCCAACCTGGCATTTCTAATTTTTTTGCTCCTGTATCATCATCTTGATGGTAAAAGGTTGAAGATACTATGCACTGGATGGAAAGGGTCTTCTATAATTCCTTGGGTTCTACTTGGATAACACTCCCAGTAAATGTTGTCTATAGAAGAAGAGAGATCAAAGTGATCCTCTCGCCTCTTAACCATCCTCTGTAAAGACTTCTGGTCTGATGCTTTGCAGCCTCCATGCCACACAACAATGCAGCCAGAGAGGACACTCTCAATTTTGCTCCTGTGAAAGGTCATCAAGCTAGATAACAATCTCTCCCTTAAATGTCAGCAAAATTTCAGAGTTGGTCATTTCCATCAGGGAATGAGAGGAGCATCCATGGTGCTGAGGTGGAGATGGAGGAGACCAAGAAAGTGGACCAATAACTACTTTCTCAGAAAACCAAGAGAATTTAGTAGGTTCCTGTGGTGACTTACTAAATTTTACAGATACATCAATAGAAAGTATCCTGTCTAAATGCATCACAGCTTGGTAAGCGAACTGGCCTGCCCCAACCTTGCAAAAAGTTTCAGAGTTGTGAATGCTGTCTTGAAAAGCTTCCAACATATTAAAAACCCTATCCCACCCGACATTTTCTTCTCCCCACTTTTTATCAAGGAAAAATAGAAGCTTCAAAACACAATATATGAATTTATGGATATGATTTACAATTCATGTATGCTTATGTCACACCGACTACCTTATTTTGTGTAACTATCCATATCATCAAATTGAATTGCACGTTTTCTTTCTATGTTCTTTATTAAAATTAATAACAATATTTGAAAAAGAAAATGAACTCCAGATTCAATAATAGTATCTTTCTCTCTATTATCTTAAATGGACTTCTCATTGGTAAAAGTTGATGCACAGAATTAATTGTACTTTTCCTCTACATCACATTGTACATGTACTGTAACACGAAACCTGTATTTTTGTTTCCATGTTGAACTACTTGTTGTATCTTTTTCTTTGGCTTGGCTTCGCGGACGAAGATTTATGGAGGGGGTAAAAAGTCCACGTCAGCTGCAGGCTCGTTTGTGGCTGACAAGTCCGATGCGGGACAGGCAGACACGATTGCAGCGGTTGCAGGGGAAAATTGGTGGGTTAGGGTTGGGTGTTGGGTTTTTCCTCCTTTGCCTTTTGTCAGTGAGGTGGGCTCTGCGGTCTTCTTCAAAGGAGGTTGCTGCCCGCCAAACTGTGAGGCGCCAAGATGCACGGTTTGAGGCGTTATCAGCCCACTGGCGGTGGTCAATGTGGCAGGCACCAAGAGATTTCTTTAGGCAGTCCTTGTACCTTTTCTTTGGTGCACCTCTGTCACGGTGGCCAGTGGAGAGCTCGCCATATAACACGATCTTGGGAAGGCGATGGTCCTCCATTCTGGAGACGTGACCCATCCAGCGCAGCTGGATCTTCAGCAGCGTGGACTCGATGCTGTCGACCTCTGCCATCTCGAGTACTTCGACGTTAGGGATGTAAGCGCTCCAATGGATGTTGAGGATGAACGCTGGTGGAAGCGTTCTAGGAGCCGTAGGTGGTGCCGGTAGAGGACCCATGATTCGGAGCCGAACAGGAGTGTGGGTATGACAACGGCTCTGTATACGCTTATCTTTGTGAGGTTTTTCAGTTGGTTGTTTATACTTGTTGTATAAACTTGCCTAAATAGCCTGCAAAATAAAGTTTTTCACAGAATCTTCGTACACATGGCAACAACCAACAATTTAGTTCACTGCTATAAAAAAAATGTGACTCAATGACAATGAACAGAAAGGACAGAAAATAATGCTTGAAATAAGAAGATTACAAGAGGACAGACAGGCAGTGTGTTCTTGTCGACTAAATGACCAGTCTATCCAAACATTACACAGCAGCAAAGAATTCGTATCAAATACATTATTACATTCACTCAAGCAGCAGAACATTAGTCAGAGGAAATGATTTGTAAACTTTTGGAACATTGCATCCAGTAAAGTACAAAACAAATGTGGTATTAATACAATGAAATTCTTCAATCAAAATTATTAGTTCTTTATAATGGGCTTACAGCCAAGGTGGAGGTCATAACCCAAAACTTTTCCAAATTCTTCAAATTATCACCAGAGAATTGACACTTGCATCAAGTTGGAGGGAGAAAGCTATCTACTGCCAAGTAAATTCCTAGTTATTTTTAGGCCTACTGGTCCTAACATGACCAGAGATCAACTTGGCCAGACTATTGCCAAGGAGAGTTGTTCTCACTGCATTTTAAACTTTGAGTGAGTCCCTTCTGGACTTGAAGGCTATTGCCATTTGCACAACATCTCAAACAGCCTCAAAATATTTACATCAAAAGTGAGCGAGAAATTGCAGGCTGGAGGAAGCAGGTTTACTCGTCTCATTATGCCTTACTTTAGCAAGCCAAAGATATAGAAATTCAACATCTTTACTAAACCTGAGATCCAGAAAGGAACTGCTGCTTTCATACTCCATCCCATCACATGCATCATAAAGATGACTGGCTGTTTCTGGAGAATCACATTCCACTACTGCATAATAGTACTTCAGCCGTTTGATTTGGTAGTCTCGCACTTTTTCCCTGAGAATTCTGTGAATGAAATACAAGTAGTTAATGGTATAAAATTTGCCCCTGTCCATAACTACAAAGTGGTTTTGAATGCCCTCAATCTTGCTGCCATTAATGCTAAATCAAAATCTTACATTGAATTGCAAAATGCTAGGTGACAATGAGCTAGTATCATGTGCTTATGCCCAAAATTCTTCATTGCTCCAAACAGGTACTTATCAAAAAAAGCAAGCTAACCGAATTAAATTAAAAGAGACAATATATCACAAGAGAGCCAATATCCACAGTAATCCTAATGCAAAAAAAGTGACTTGCATTATTGCCAGGCAGTCCATGATTTGTGTACCAAGAGTAGATTCTAGAGACGGATTGTTGTTGGAAGGAAACTTTTGAACCTGGAGGTGCTGGACTTTAGGCTTCTGTACCTTCTATCTGAAGACAGCAGTGAGAAGAGGCTGTAACCAGGGTAATGTAGGTCTTTTATTAAGCTGACTGTCTTTTTTGAGGCAGCACTTCTTTCAGATGTCTATAATGGATGGGAAGTCAGAGCCTGTATTGAACCTGGCTAAGGTTGCTATCTTCTGCATTCCTCAGCACTTGAATTGCCAGACTAGGCTGCGAATCAACCTGTCAGCAGACTTTCCACACTGCACTTGTAGACATTAACAGAGAATCTGACAATATGCCATGTCTCTGAAGATTGTTTACAAAGTGGACATTGGTGTGCCTTCTTCACAGTTGCTTCAATATGTTGGGTCCAGGAAAGGTGTTGAGAGATTTGGAGTTCTGGGAACTTGAAGATTCTGAGACAACTTTTAAGTGTGAAAACGTTCCACCAGAACTCTGAAGTGTCCTAACACATATATCTATTCTCACCCTGTTGAATACTTCTCACAAATTGTTATTTCAGAATTTGAAGTGTATTGTTTTCATAATGTAAATCATTGCTCAACAAGAATATAAATGGGTCCAACTTATTTAATTCTGCATTCAAACATCTCAATACCAACTTTAGACTCTAATAAACTTTTGATTAACCTCCAAATCAAAAGCTGAAGCTTTCTTAACCATTAAGTTCATGTCATCAAAAAAAAAGAGAAAAATAAATGGCAATACTGCTGCTGTTGTAGACCCAGGAGAGTGCGAAGCAGAGACACAACAACACAAGACTCCTCTGCAGGACTGTTTGGTTGATATACCCACAGCGCCATACAGGTTTTAACTACCCTGTAGAAGGGGCTAGTGGTGCTTTTATTGAACCATCTGCAAAATCACAGATATTCACCCCCTAGATGGCAGTGCCCATGTTTTGGCAGCAGATTACAAGGTCTGCAGGATCCAGGGAATCAACAGACTAGCTCAGGGCACCAGAGTGGGAGAACACATCCTCCACCAAGAAGCAGAAGCCTGGCAAAAAATGCGACAGGGAAGGTGACTACAACAGCAGATGAGTGAGGGTCTCTAGGCCAAAGGGCTCACACAGGTGGCAGCAGGTTCTTGGGAACCAGGTAGTAGGATCATGGTTTGTGAGGCTGCTGATGGCAAGAAGGCTTCTTGATCATATCGGAGATGGAACCTTTGGTTCATTACTGAAAATGAACTAGAGTCAGAGATTGTGGGAGCACAGAAGGCAAATCCACAGACACTCAATGTCTCTGAAGGTATGCACTTTTGCTCTTTCTCTTGTTGGTGGGGCCACAGGACTAGTGGCAACTCTTTGTGTGCCTTTAAAGCAAACATAAAATTGACATATTTTGAGTACATCTGGACATGACAGTAATGGAATCTTGAATGAAGAACTTCTGCATTCATTCAATTCCCTTTATTCAGTCCACAACATTCAAAATTCTATTGGCATTTGGCCCACATGACTTGTGTACATAACCCTGCTTTTATCCGACTGAAGTAACAAACTCATGCCATGTACTGCTCTATGTCACTCTTTGGCTTGGCTTCGCGGACGAAGATTTATGGAGGGGGTAAAAGTCCACGTCAGCTGCAGGCTCGTTTGCGGCTGACAAGTCCGATGCGGGACAGGCAGACACGGTTGCAGCGGCTGCAGGGGAAAATTGGTGGGTTGGGTGTTGGGTTTTTCCTCCTTTGCCTTTTGTCAGTGAGGTGGGCTCTGCGGTCTTCTTCAAAGGAGGTTGCTGCCCACCAAACTGTGAGGCACCAAGATGCACGGTTTGAGGCGATATCAGCCCACTGGCGGTGGTCAATGTGGCAGGCACCAAGAGATTTCTTTAGGCAGTCCTTGTACCTTTTCTTTGGTGCACCTCTGTCACGGTGGCCAGTGGAGAGCTCGCCATATAACAGGATCTTGGGAAGGCGATGGTCCTCCATTCTGGAGACGTGACCCATCCAGCGCAGCTGGATCTTCAGCAGCATGGACTCGATGCTGTCGACCTCTGCCATCTCGAGTACTTCGACGTTAGGGATGAAAGCGCTCCAATGGATGTTGAGGATGGAGCGGAGACAATGCTGGTGGAAGCGTTCTAGGAGCCGTAGGTGATGCCGGTAGAGGACCCATGATTCGGAGCCGAACAGGAGTGTGGGTATGACAACGGCTCTGTATACGCTTATCTTTGTGAGGTTTTTCAGTTGGTTGTTTTTCCAGACTCATTTGTGTAGTCTTCCAAAGGCGCTATTTGCCTTGGCGAGTCTGTTGTCTATCTCATTGTCGATCCTTGCATCAGATGAAATGGTGCAGCCGAGATAGGTAAACTGGTTGACCGTTTTGAGTTTTGTGTGCCCGATGGAGATGTGGGGGGGGCTGGTAGGCATGGTGGGGAGCTGGCTGATGGAGGACCTCAGTTTTCTTCAGGCTGACTTCCAGGCCAAACATTTTGGCAGTTTCTGCAAAGCAGGACGTCAAGCGCTGAAGAGCTGGCTCTGAATGGGCAACTAAAGCGGCATCGTCTGCTAAGAGTAGTTCACGGACAAGTTTCTCTTGTGTCTTGGTGTGAGCTTGCAGGCGCCTCAGATTGAAGAGACTGCCATCCGTGTGGTACCGGATGTAAACAGCGTCTTCATTGTTGGGGTCTTTCATGGCTTGGTTCAGCATCATGCTGAAGAAGATTGAAAAGAGGGTTGGTGCGAGAACACACTACTGGCTTAAAAAACGCCCCATCTATAGGTACCTGAAGTGTAAACCATTTCCAAATAGGAATTTTAAGCCCCAATACTCCATGGTAAATTCTTGCCAAAAAAAATATTTATAATTAGTTTTTAAAAAATCCCTTTCTGCACTCTCCAGTTTCAATTCAATGATGATGAAGGAGAGGACAATGAAAATAAATTAATAGTGAGATGGCACAAAATCTTAAAACATTTACTATGTTAATGGAGCGCCCTCAATTGGTAGGTTTTGGAATCTTTCTCATCTTAATCATGCCTTGTCAACCACTCTTGAAATAAAATTTTAATTCAGATAGAAACCAATAATTTTTTTTTTTAAAAACTAACACGGCAGTTAGTTTCCAACATTAAAAGTTGAGATGATAGGTTTCAAATTAATTGTCCTTTTCAATGGATGCAAAAAAAATAGAGGGTGATGGGTGTGAGGTTTGGAAGAAGCTAAGCAGGCTCAGGACTGGTCAGTACTTGGATGGAAGACTGCCTAAGAGCATTAGGTGCTGTACAAAGTGAATTCGCTCTGCCTTATAGAAGCCAGACTTTCATGCATGTTACATTCTAAATGTAGTATTATGTGGCAATAATGCGACCTTTACCCTTTAAATTAGATTGTGGTTGAGTAGGTTTATATCAGACAGGGCCTCTAAGTGGATTTTATGTTCTATGTTCAAGTCCCATCATAAACTTTAATTTATTTTATAATTAAAGAAGAACTGCATTGCTTCCATCAACTGATAAGACAAAGGGTTGTGTCTCACAACCAATGAGAGATTTCCAATAACATAGCAAAATTCTTGAGATTCTGGCCAAGTCCTGACAGATAAAAAGATAGCCAATACTATGCCACTGCTTGAAAAAAATAGGTAAACAAAAGTCAAGTCAGTCAGTGACCATAAGACAGTCAGCTAAATGTTTATGATCAGAAAATTGCTTGAAGCTGTCATGAAGGAAGAAATAGACATTTGAATAGAAATTACTCCATCAGACAGATGCAGAATTGATTCAGGAAGGACAGGCCATGTTAAACTAATTTACTGGACTTCTTTGAGGATTTATTAACCACAATGAACACAGGGGACTGATGGATGAGGTACACATAGATTTTCAAAGAAGTGTTTGATATGGTACCATACAAAGGACTTTTGCAATAAGATAAGGATGCACAAAGTTGGGGTGATGTATTAACATGGAAAGAGGATTGGTTTAACCAATAGAAGCAGACAGTTAGGATGAACAGGTGATTCTATGGTTAGGAATCAGTGGTTAGTGGTGTCAGTGCTGGATCCACAACTATTCACAATATACAGAAATGATTTGGAAGAAGGGACCAAGTTTAGGATATCCAAGTTTGATGCTGACACTAAAGAGTGGAAAATAAATTATGTCGACACAAAGAGCCTGCAGAGAGATATGGAGAGGTTAAGTGGATGGATGAAGGTCTGGCAAATGGAATACAACATTGATAAATGTGAACTAATTCACTTTGGAAGGAAAAATCATGAAGGAATGGGAAAGGGTGTGGCCACACTGGTAGAGCTGTATTATAGACCGCCCAATAGTCAGAGGGAATTGGAGGAGCAGACTGATGTGAGAAGCAGAATGTTGCGATAGTAGATATTAACTTCCCAGGTATTGACTGAGACTCCCATACTGTAAAAGTGCTGGATAGCTTGGAGTTTGTCAAATGTATTCAGGAAAGTTTTCTAAATCAATACATAGAGATACCAATGAGGGATGATGCAACTCTTGATCTCCTATAAGGGAAGACAGGTCAGGTGACAGATGTATGTGAAGGAGAACATTTTGAGTCCAGTGACCATAATTTCATTAGCTTCAATTTAATTATGGAAAGGGATAAATCTGGTCCTAAATTGGAGGAGGGCCAATTTTGTAGAAATGAGAAAGGATCTAGGAAGAGTGGATTGGGATATGTTGTTTGGTGGCAAGGGTACGTTACGAAAGTGGATGGCTTTCAAAGGCAAAATTTGAGAGTGCAGAGTTTGCCTTTAATCCTAATGGGAACATGCAAAGTTAACAGGCATAGGGAACCCTAGTTTTCAAGAGATATTAGTGATCTGGTTAAAAAGAAGAGGAAGATGTATAGCAAGTATAGGCAACAAGGAACTAATGAGGTACTTGAAGAGTACAGAAAATGCAAGAAAATACTCAAAGAGAAAATCAGGAAAGCAAAAAAAAAGACACGAGGTTGCTTTGGCAGATAACATGAAGATAAATGCGAGAGGCTTCTTCAAGTATATCAAGAGTGTTATATGCCTCTAACCAGCAGCAATAGAAGGCACAATTCTAAAGATTTAAATTTTAACTGGGTTGAGTGTTTTAAAAAGGGCACAGGGTCGGGACTTTGGCACTTCCAATCAGAGGAGAGCCAGAGTTGAAGGTGGGTTGAGTATGTAGTGTTGGTAAGTAGATTTTAGAAGAGTTTAAAAAGGATGTAGGGTCAAGACTTTGCCCTTTCCAATTGAGAAATTGGGTAATTGAGTTAATCAGCAAAGACCAATAAAGGGTGAGTTAGGTAAAGGAGCGGCCCAGTGAGTGGCATAGTGAAGGAGTGGGACTTCGAGGTTTTGGCTTGAGCAGCTTCATTGAGCAGAAGTTGAGGAAGTGCTCCCAATGAGGTACGGTTGGCAAGTTTATTTTAACTAATTTAATTTAAAAGTAGGTTATGGAGGCAGTCGGGGTCGTCCTGTGCTCCGATTGCAGGATGTGGGAGGTCAGGGGCAGCACAAATGTTCCTGATGACTACACCTGGAAAATGTGCATCCAGATACAACTCCTGGGAGACCGTATTAGGGAACTGGAGTTGCAGCTGGATGAGCTTCTGATCATAAACATAGATAGGAGTTCCAGGGAGACAGTCACTTCAAACAGAAAGGAGTCAGCTAACTGGGTAACTGTGAGGAAAAGAAAGGGTGGGGGAGGATGAAAGAGACAGTGCAGAGTACCCCTGTGCCTGTTTCCCTCAATAATAAGTATACATTTTTAAAATACTGTTGAGGGGACAACCTACCATGGACAATTTGCGGTGGTCAGGTCTCTGGCATGGGGGATGGCCCCTCGGCTCAGGGGGGGAAAAGAGCAGAACTGGTTAGGAGAGCAGATAGGAGGTTTGCTGGATGAGATTGGTATGTTGCCTCCCAGGTGCTAGGGTCAGGGATATCTCTGATCAACTACACAGAATTCTGGAGGGGGAGGGAGAGCAGCCTGATGTTGTGGTCCACGTGGGGACCAATGATATAGGTGGAAGTGGGGATGAGGTCCTGAAGAAATATATGGAGTTAAAAAGTAGGACCTCAAGGGTTGACGAGGGGAAGGCTGTGGATGTTATTTATATGGACTTTAAGGCATTTGACAAGATTATGCTTAAGAGGTTAGTTAGGAAGGTTCAAGCATTAGCTATTAATGTTTAAATAGTGAAATGGATTCAACAATGCCAGAGAATAGTGGTGGAAAATTGTTTGTCAAATTGGAGGCCAGTGATTAGTGGAGTGCCTCAGGGATCAGTTCTGGCTCCATTGTTGTTTGTCATATATATTAATGATCGAGATCACACATGTCAAACTCAGGCCCGCGGGCCAAATTTGGCCCGTGATATAATGATATTTGGCCCGCAAGATCATATCAAATATGTATTAGAGCTGGCCCACTGGCCGCCACGCCAGTATAGCGCATGCACAGCTAATACTACAAATCCCAGAATGCTTTGCAAATGCGTTGGCGCCAGCCCGTCAGCCTGCTAATCGCCCCCACCTCCTCTCTTTACTTTCATTAGCATCTGTGACCTGTCGCCCAACTCACATGTAATAAACCCCTTACGAAAAATGGCCAAACAAAAGACAGAAAACAGGACCTTTCAAGACAGGTGGGAGGCAAACTCTCACCCCAGAGTTTGATGAACTTGCATCTAAGAAGAGATGCCAAGTATCTGGTTTAGACCCAGGTGCATCAAAGTAAATCACAGTGTAGCAAGCTAAGCTTGGATTCATATTTTCTTTGGTTAACTTTGGACTGTTCATAGTTGAAAGATTGGATTTTCATTGAAGCAAGTTGTTATTTTTTTTTGACTTGTTGGCTTGTGAAAAAAAATACATTTAAAAGGAGCTTAAAGGCTATAGAGAAATATTATTTATTGAATATTTTATTTCTCATTTGTTAATGCTTCTTCTGGAAAGAGTTTAACCAAAACTATTATTAAGCATTTATTTTAGTAAGAAAAAGTTTAACATTACATATGTTGAAAGAAGAGAAAACATGCAGATGTTGTTGAAAATTTTCAATAAATATTTAGTTTGGCCCACGACTTAGTCAAGTTTTTAATTTTGGCCCTCTGTAAATTTGAGTTTGACACCCCTGATCTAGATGATAGGGTGGTAAATTGGATAAGTATGCAGATGATACAAAGATTGGTGGTGTGGTGGACAGCAAGGAAGGTTATCAAAGCTTGTAGTCGGATATAGGACAGTTAGAAAAGTGGGCTGAAAGATGGCTGATGGAGTTTAACTGATAAATGTGAGGTGCTACATTTTGGTAGGACTAATCAGCAAAGATCATACATGTTAAATGGGAGACAATTGAGGAGCGTAGTAGAACTAAAAGGATCTAGGAATTCTGAAACATCATTCCCTGACAGTTGAGTCACATGTAGATCGGGTGGTGAAGAAAGCATTCGATATGTTGGCCTTCATAAATCAGAGTATTGAATACAGGAGTTGAGATGTCATGTTGAAGTTGTATAAGGCACTGGTGAGGCCAAATTTGGAATATTGCGTGCAGCTTTGGTTGCCAAATTATAGGAAGGATATAAACAGAATATAGAGTATGCAGAGGAGATTTACAAGAATGTTGCTGGGTTTCAGTTACTGGGAAAAATTGAGCAGGCTGAGACTTTATTCCCTAGAGTGTAGAAGATTGAGGGGTGATTTGATAGAGGTATTTAAAATTATGAAGGGGACAGATAGAGTCAAAGTGGACAGGCTTTTTCCATTGAGAGTGGGGGAGATTCAAACAAGAGGACAAGGATTGAGATTGAAGGGGGAAAAGTTTAAGGGAAACAAGGGAAAATTTCTTCACTCAGAGGGTGATGGGAATGTGGAATGAGCTTCCAACTGAAGTGGGTTCGATTTTAATATTTAAGGAAAAGTTGGATAGGTATATGGACAAGAGAGATGTGGAGGGTTATGGGCCGGGTGGAGGTCAAAGGGACTAGGTGGGGGTAGGTGTTCGGCACGGACTGAAAGGGACAAACTGGTCTGTTTCTGTGCTGTAATTGTTATATGGTTATAATGTCTTAACCCAGTTAACCCCACTATAAGTAACTATAACAAATATACAAATATCAGATCTTCATCAACAACGTGTATGTAAAACAAAAAATAACATCTGTATTGCTAAAAAAACCCAGGTCAGTCAATCAAGTCAGTCAGTCTGAAAATACAGCCCTACACAGAATTCAATCCCAAAGCTCAATGTTCAAATTCAGTTCCCCCCAACTGAATAACAAAAGAACATCATATTGGAGAGGGAAATGACTGACATTGCATTGCCGTAAGCTTACAAATCTTTTTTCAAGGCCTCCTTGGATGACTTCCTTCGGTTCTCAAATTTTGGTTTTTAACCCTTCATTATCTTATGAGGCATGTGCCTTTCACACAGCTCTCCATCTGGTCTCTGCCTCTCCAACTGCTGCAGTTCTGATGCTCCAACTGCTGTTACGAGCGTTCCATTCTGAACATTCCATCCTTTATCACACCAGTCCATAGACCAAAAGGTCTACAAACCAAGTAAAAGGATAGTAAGGGACAAAATGAGTTCCCTTGATGATCAGACTGGTCAATTATGTGTGGAGTCCCATGTAATGGGGGAAGATCTTAAACAGTTTTTTTGCATCCGTCTAAGGAAGCAAGGAAAAGAAACAGTAGTGTTATGGAACATGTGGAGATTAAGGAGTAAGAGGTACTTGCTGCCCTAGAGAATAAAGGTAGATAAATCACCCAGGCCAGGTATGATATTCCCTTGGACCTTCAAATTAACCAATGACACCAAAGTAGTCTAGGCATCAAGGAGCAACAGGACAATATAGAAAAGAGATTGCAAGTTCAGTAGCAGGATGCCAAAAAAACTTCTCCCTTAAGGTCAATGCAAAGAAGCTGGTTGTTGACTTCAAAAGAAGTAGAAGAGACCACACTCCTATGCACATCAATGGTGTTGAAGAAGAAAGAGTAGAAAGCTTAAATGACCTGACCTGGAACATGCACCCTGACACAAGTTTCAAGAAAGTACAGCAATGCCTCCACTTTCTTTGAATCCTAAAGTTGGCACGTTGCCCTTATCCCTCAATAATCTCTATAGACATACCATCAAAAGGATACTTGTAAGATGCATCACAAGCATGGTATGGGAGCTGCTTTGTTCAGAACATAATCCAAAGTCCCTTTCTCTCCACTGACTCCATCCATCTCATACCACCAAGGAAAGGTAGCCAACATACCGAAGGACCCATCACATCTCAGACACACTCTCTTCTACCTTGTCCCATTGGGGGAGGGGGGTGGGGAAGGCTCATGAGTGTGAAAGCATGCACCAACAAATTTAAAGATAATTTCTTTCACATAGCCATCAGGTTCCCCACAATAAAGCTTGCTTTTGCTTGGTACAAACAGATCTTTCTTTTCATTACAATTCTATTCTCTGTACATTGTGCTCTGTACACAGATGTATGAACATTCAGGCCAACCTTTTACACCACTCACAGAGGAACCTTTTCCACCAGGTCACTCATGTGACAAAAAAAAATAATCAAACATGAGAATGCACTTCACGGCAATGTATTCGTGCAGCATTTGAGAATTCCCAGATATCAAGAAAGGAAAGAACTAAGCTTAGAAAGAATATTATACAGCAAATTGAAAAGAGAGAGGCAACAAAGCTAAGGTTAAAAGGACTGCCCAAATATTACTGTGAAAAATGTAAAAGACTCCATTATACTTTATTTACCTCTCCTCGCGAGTGTCATCTTCTACATTTTCTGGTAAATGACCCAGTAACTCCACCGGCCCACGTAATTGGTCGTCTTTCATTCTTTCCTTTCCAAATTCTGATGGGTAGATCTAGGGAAAACATTAGTCAATTTGTTATGAATATATGTAAACCACTTACTAAATACTCTGCCAATAAACAAATGAAAATATGCATTTACAGGGAGACACAAATACTAACCCTGATGAGCTTTCTTCATGTCCTTGTAGCAGCAAGGAGAACATCTACTTGTTAATTAATACACAAAATGAAAATAGGCTCTTTAATGGAAGAAGTCCAAGTTATTCAATAATCTCACTCAAATTCTGTATTCCCTCCATTATCTATTTAATCTATAAATTAATCCTCAATGACACTAGCACTGACCTCCATCATTATGAAATATTTTGAGCTTCTGGTGATAAAACACATCAGTGCACCTCCCAGAGACACTGGATCCATTTCATTTTGCCAACCCATCAAGAGAATGATGCCTCATATGCCAGGCTGAAGTTTATTGGCTTCCGCTTGGCATTTAACACAAATCATTCCCAAGATGCAGGCGGAGAAGCTGTCCTTGCTGGGATTCAACACCCCTTTCTGTAACTGGATTCTGGGACCCGAAAAGGAAGATCAGAGCTTGAGTGGGTTGGCAGAAGAACGTTGAGCACAGTCATGCTGACCACTGGCATGAGTCATGCTGACCACTCAGCAATAGCAAGTCGCACAACAGAGAAGAGGTGGAAAATCTCATGAAATGGTGAGAGAATAAAAACTTGAATGTCAATGTGGACAAGACAAAGGAGGTGATGTGGACTGAAAGAGGACCAGGGTCAGCTACCCTCCATTACACATTAATTGCTTGATAATAAAGAGTGCAGAGAGCAACAAGTACCTCGGAATCTACTCAAGTAGTGACCTATCCTGGACACAAAACATCTCATCTGTCAGAAGGTAACAAAGTGACTGCACTTCCTCAGAAGTCTGAGGCAGGCAAGGCTACTTGCCACTATCCTATCAATTTTCTACAGGAGCTCTATCGAGAGAGTTTTGGCTGGCTGCATCACAGTGTGGCAAGGTCGCCATAGAACATTGGGGTCAATCCACAGGACCATAATAGCGATAGAGGATCACTGGTCTAGTGGGATCAATGCTTGAAGGTTTGCAAAATCATTGAGGCCCCTGTAACTCTGCATCTTTCAGCTTCTCGCATAGGGACAGAGATTCTGGAGTATTAGAGCCAGAACCACCAAGCTGACAAACAGCTTCTTCCCATGGGCAGTGAGAATGCTTAACAACTGATAAACTGCTCATATAAACCCTATGAGATGCTACTATTTATTAAACAAAATTTATTTATTTTTGTACACGTGTACTGCATATGTATCATTTGTCTGTATGTGTTTCTGAATGCTTGGCACTAGAGGACTGGAGAATATTGTTTCATCACATTGTACTTGTTCAATCGAATGATAATAAACTTGAGCTTAAACTCGAAATGAAGCTTGAATCCATACATATCTGCAGAAGTTGCCTTCTACTATTTTAAATTATATGCAAATAAACTTCATTCAAAAATAAAATGAAATTTTATTTCATTCAAATAAAAATCTAAGCAATTTAATGCAGTGTATAAAATACAATCCAAAGTTCCTTCCTCTCCACTGACTCCATCCATATCTCATACCACCATGGAGAAGGCCCAAAACAGTGCCAACTAAAATGAGGTGAGAGAGCTCAACTCTAAAAAGGGAAAGGAGAAGTTTCAAAATTATTTAGCTTTATAGTATCAAGTATAAATGATCCTACTGGCAGGATTTCAATGATCAAAGATTATAGATTTAAGGTAACTGGCACAGGAACTAGAATGGATGCAAGAAGAATTTCTCTTAAATTGAAAGCCATTATCATGTGAAATAGACAGACTGAAATTGTGGAAGAAGCAGATTCATTGTTAACTAAAATGAAACTGATACAATTTATTTAAAAGGGAAAATAAATTGCATGGAAATAGGCGTGAGTATTATTGGAAAGCTCTGATGTGACCAGCTGAATGCACTTTCTTGCTCATGACAGCAACTATGAATACAGTAGCTGTTATTTTGGTTGATAAATGGAGAGTTGCTCACACTGAACTCTTTTTAATGCATTATATTGTGTATCTAAATTATGAGGAGCTGTTTCCAATTCTTATAGAGCTGCAGAAACAACAGGAACAAACATCATTTAATAAGGAATTACAGCCCAAGGTGAACCTAAATATCGCCACAACTCTGTGCATTTCTGAATAGTTTGGGATACTATCATTCAATCATTCAATCATTTGTAATTCATAAAGCAACAGTTGCCCAACTATTAACGGTTACTTTAAATCTCAATGAGGGAAGTGGGGAAAAAAAATTCCATGGAAAATTTTTGAAGCATTTCAATGAACTTACCTTCACAGACAACACAACACCACCTTTGGGAATGAAAGAACTGAATAAAACCATCAGATCATTTGCCTTTATTTTATCCCAGTCCACGTTGCAAACTGCAAGCCGCCGTGTGACCTATCATGAAAATCACAATGTTATGAAAATTCCCCAATGAAACTAATTTAATTAAAAGCAATAAAATTACAGTGCCTAAAATAAGTCAAATTAATAGATTTTTAAGAGTATTTGCAATTGGTCTAATCAACCAGGTAAACAAAATGCACTATTACTGGCATATAAAAATTACTTGTTAACAATAAAGAACCATTTCCCCCCCCCCCCCCTTTAAGAATATTGATGTACAAGGGATCTTGGGATGCAAGTCCACAGCTCCCTGAAAGCAGCAATGCAAGTAGATAGGGTGGTAAACAAGATATACGGCATTCTTCCCTTTATCATTTGGGGCAGTTGGGTCATAATGCAGCTGTATAGACCTCATGTGGAGTATTGTGTGCATTTCTGGCCACTGCAAAAAAGGACATGGGAGCTCTGAAGGGGCACAAAAGAAGCTCACAAGGATATTGCCTTGATTAGTATTAGCTGTAAGAATAGACGGATTAGTTTTCTCTGGAGCAGAATGGAGATGTGACTTGATAGAAGATATAGAATTATGAAGCATAGATAATTTAGATAGTCTTTTTCCCAGGGTGGTGATGTCAAACAATAGAGAACATAGCTTTCATGTCAGAGGGTGGATGTCAAATACCATAGAATTTGCTCTCTCGCCTTGCCATCCTTATGAGAATATAATGTCTAGGGGAAAGGTTTCAAGAAAATTTTGGTGATTTTTTTTTTAAAAAACACACAGAGAATGATTGGTGCCTGGAACATACAGCCAGGGGAAAAGGTGGAAGCAGATATGAGAGCAAAGTTTAAGAGGCAATTAGACAACACTTTGACATGCAGGGAATGGAGGGGATGTAAACTATTTTTAGGCAATTGTGCAGTTTAATTTGGCATCAAGGTCAACAGAAATATTGTGGGCTGAAGGACCTGTTCTTGTGCTGTACTGTTAATTCACAGAGCCGTCAGAAATAGGAGTATGAGTGATCCATCTGGATCTACACCATTGAGCCTGCTGTGCCATTTAACAAGATCATAGCTTATATGGCGAGCTCTCCACTGGCCACCGTGACAGAGGTGCACCAAAGAAAAGGTACAAGGACTGCCTAAAGAAATCTCTTGGTGCCTGCCACATTGACCACCGCCAGTGGGCTGATAACGCCTCAAACCGTGCATCTTGGCGCCTCACAGTTTGGCGGGCAGCAACCTCCTTTGAAGAAGACCGCAGAGCCCACCTCACTGACAAAAGGCAAAGGAGGAAAAACCCAACACCCAACCCCAACCAACCAATTTTCCGCTGCAACCGTGTCTGCCTGTCCCGCATCGGACTTGTCAGCCACAAACGAGCCTGCAGCTGACGTGGACTTTTTACCCCCTCCATAAATCTTCGTCCGCGAAGCCAAGCCAAAGAAAGAAGAAGCTATATGGTCCATGGACTCGGCTCCATCTATCCACCTTTTCGCCAAAACCCTTAATTCTGCTACAAACCGTTTACTATATTTAATGAGGCAGCCTCTACTGCTGCCTGAGGCAGAACATTCCACAGAATTACTATTCTTTGGTCCTAAATTGACTCCCCAAATCTTGAGGCTTAGTCCCCTAGTTTTAGTCTCATCTACCCATGACAACCACCGTTCTATTATTACATGTATTCAGATTTCTTGGTTTATTGCCTGTGCCACTGCAATATTATTATTATTTTGTGACCTATCAACAACTCCCATTAATGTTTTTTTAAAAATATTATTATTCCCAATATGTATCTACGCAGATAAGATTCAACTTTCTGCTCCTTGAATATTACATCATCTCACTACAGCCCTGATCTCATAATTAATTAAAATTGCTATCCTACTTCCTTTACCTTATCTTTCTATAATATCTATTAGATTTTTTTTAAATTTGAACATACAGCACAATAACAGGCCCTGTCAGCCTACGAGCCCATCCCACCTGATAAACCCCTGGTATATTTTGAATGGTGGAAGGAAACCAGGGAACCTGGAAGAAACCGATGCTGACATGAGGAGAATGTACAAACTCCTTAAACACAGCGCCAGATTCGAACCTGGGTCACTGGCACTGTAACGGCGTTATGCTAACCATGCCACCCAAACATTTCCACCCTGCAACCACATATCTGTAATGGCCACTAAATCATACACCTTTGTATGGATTTATGCCACAAATTCACTGACCTTGTTTTGATAACCACTGTCATTCAGAAGTGCCCTTACACTCATTGACCTTTCAGAATCCAGTAATCACTGTGTCCTTTGCTTTTGGCTTTTCTGTATTCCACTCTTATTTTTCAAAAAAACTTTTTCTTTGGTTTCTGCAATAATACTTTTGCCTTTCTGCCAGGATTTCCATTCCCCCACCAATACCACTAGCAACCAATCACCCCTTGGTTATTGATTCGAATCTTCCCCAGGTGTAGATCATTGGATCTGTACTGGTCCCACCACCCTCTCAAGGCCATACCACACAAAAACATCCTTTTGTCCCAGCGTCCCTACTGACCAAGTTGCCTCCATGACTATCCAATTTGTCTGGATTTGGCCCACATCGCTTCAAACCATTCCTATCCAACTACCCACTTAAATGTCTTTCTACAGCTTCTTCTGGCAACTCATTCTATATACCCAAGATCCACTTTGTGCAAAAGTTCCCTCTCAGTCCCTTTTAAATCTTTCCCCTCCTTAAACCTATGCACTGTAGTTTTAGGCTCCCCTACACTGAGATGCATTTTCAGATGACATCAAAAGGTAAGACATCTGAAAATGTAGTCATCACGTTACCACATTGAAATCCAAATCATTATACACATGACAAATAACAGTGGAATAGGCAGTGATCCCTACAGTGCACCACTGAGCACAGTCCTCCAATTTGAGAAGCAACCCTCCAGTGCCACCTTCTGGCTCCTTCCACCAAGCTAATTTTGCTCCAATTGGCAGGCTGGCTCTGAATCATTATGTATTCCACCAACCATGTAGGCCTGCCCACCACTCTGCTAAAAATCACTGGGCTCCCTTTGTCAATTCACTTTAAAACAATTTAAAAAATCCAAAAAATGAAACATTTCCAATGCAAAAAGCCATGCAAACGATCCCTAATGAGTCTTTGTTTATTGAAATACAGGGAGATTCCCACCACTGATTTCAGGCTCACTGGCCTGTAATTCCCTGGCTTATTCTTGTAGCCATTCTTTAATTAGGCAGCATGATTTGCACAGCAATTAGCACAAGGCTATTACAAAAATCAGTGACATGGGGTCGAATCCAGCACTATTGGTAGTTCATGATCTGTGTGGATGCTATCTGTCAGGAGTTTATACATTCTCCTCATGTGCTCCACTTTCCTCCCTCCCTCCAAAATGTATGGGGTTGCAGGTGAATTGGGTGGCACAGATTCCAATGGCCATAATTCACTTCTACCATGTTGTAAATAAAATTGTATTTATTTTTTTTTTAATTTAGACAAACAGCCCAGTAACAGCCCTTTTGGCCTGCTTTTGCCCAATTTACACCCAATTTTAAAAAATAAGTTAAAGCACATTAGGCGCCCTCCAATGTTCCTGTTCTTCACCTGAAGACAGCTAACATGATACAAAAATCCTTGACAAGGTCCCTGCAACATCTTCCCTTGCTTCGCACAATGTCTGAGGATATGTCGGCCCAGGTGAGTTACTCACTTTATTATGCCTCAAGAATCCTCCACTTACAAGATATTAGCCACAGTCCCACAGCTTTCATGATCTTCTCTATGACAAGTTCAGATGAGAAACATTTTTAAGACCTCGCCCATCTCTTGTGTCTTTACGCAAAGACTACCATGTGCATCTATCTCTCCCTAATTAGCCTTAATATATCAGTCAACATTGATCTTGTTTGCCAGAGCAATCTAATGTCCTCTTTTTGCCCTTCTGATTTCCTTCTTCAGTTTATTTTAGCATTTAGGCCTCAATCCCAGCTGCCTGTACTTGAAATAGCCTCTTTCTTTGTTTCTCACCAGGGCCTTATCAAACAGGCAAATGCTTAATCTCTGAATGCAAGATTTAAAAGGAAATTTAAGTAAAACTTTTTTTTTTAAATCCATACAGAAAACAATGGTCTCTAAAATCGATTGCTCTGCTTGGCAGATGTACAAGGGTAAACGGGGATCAAAGGCCTCAGCAAATGATTATAAATTTCTATGACATTTACCATGTCTCCACGTGGAGCTTCCTTATCCAGTTCTCCCCATTTGTGCTCAATTTCAGGGTCATTAGCTAATGAGTCATCAAAATAGTCATCTTCATCAGAGCTTGATTCAATGTTTCCTCTCCCTCTAGCAAGGTCAGGATTACTGTTGCTGTCACTAGACTCTTCAGATAATTCATCTTCATTGTCTGTTGTGATTTCACTTTCCTCCTGAAGACTTGTAGTCCCTGTGCCTGAAGATTCACTTTCACTCCCATTACTTTCATCACCAATGGCATCTTCACAAGCTTTACTTTCTGAGAGAGAGAGAGAGAGAAAAAATCAGAATTTTATTCCAAAAAAAATTAACTAAATCTGTGACATTTTTAAAGAATATGCCTGTACTGAATGTCTAGAGGGAAAATAATGGAGTTTGGATCTGCTCAATTAGACAGAAAAAATGTAGTTGATCAAACATAGGACAGTATAGGCCCTTCAGCCCACGATGTTGTGCTGACCTGTAAAAACCTTCCCTACCTCACACCGGTAACCCTCTATTTTTCTCACTTTCACATGCCTGCCTTTTGAATGTCCCTATTGTACCAGCATCCACCACTACCCAAGCAAAGTATTCCAAGCACACACTACTCTCGGTATTATTCTGTATTGCACTATATAAAAGCAATACAATTAATTAATATCTAAACAATATAGACATGTAAAATTTCTCTATCAAATTAATAAAAATATTTTAAAAAGAAAGGGAGTTATTTTTTTCAGAAGACACACTCTCCAATCCAGGCAACATCCTGGTAAATCTCATCTGCACCTTCTCTAAAGCCTCCACATCCTTCCTGCAATGAGGCAACCAGAAATGAACCCAATACTCCAGGTATGATCTAACCAGAGTTTTATAGAACTGCAACATTGCTTTACACTTCTTAAACTTATTCCCCTGGCAAATGAAAGCCTGCTCACCAAACATTTTCTTAACCACCCTATCCACTTGTGTGGCAACCTTGAGGGATCCATGGACTTGCATCCCAAGATCTCTTTCTTTCTCCACACTGGAAAGAATCCTGCTGTTAGCCATGTACACTGCCTTCATGATCAACCTTCCAAAGTGCATCACTTAACAGAGTGAACTCCATTTGATGTTTTAGATTTTAAGCCCTTCAGTAGAACTTCGTCCCAAGTTATCATATTTCAGCAGTGAGGATGACAATGACATATTCCTTCATTTTGTTCATTTCAGATTTCCAAAATCTGTAAAATTTTAATTTTAATTTGTACTTGTGTCCTTCACAGAAAAACATTGCCATCATTGTCTGTTCTTGAAGAGTCCTGTAGTAAGTGCCGGAAAATCCGGTGGATAATGTGCTGGATGCGGAGGCTGGTGGGGTGGTAGCGGAGGATGAGGGGGATTCTGTGTTTATTGTTTCTGGGAGCAGATGAGCAGGGAATGGAGGAGATGTGGGTGAGGGCTGAGTTTATAGTGCTGGAGGGGAAGCCACGTTTGTGGAAGAAGGCAGACATTTCAGAGGCTCTGGACTGGATGACCTCATCTTGGGAGCAGATGTGGCAGACATGGAGAAATTGAGAGAAAAGGATAGAGTCCTTGCAGGGGAAAGGATGTGAGGATGAGTCGTCCAGGTAATGTGGGAGTTAGAGGGTTTGTAATAAATGTCAGTGGAGAGTCTGTCTCCTGAGATGGAGACAGAGAGAGTGTCATCAGAGATAGACCAGGTGAGGGGGGCGTGGCAAGATGGCGTAGGGAACAGACGTGCCTTCCAGACCTCTCCTGACTCTGATTTATTGTTTTGTCTTTAAGTGCCCGTTCTTTGGCTTGGCTTCGCGGACGAAGATTTATGGAGGGGGTAAAAAGTCCACGTCAGCTGCAGGCTCGTTTGTGGCTGACCAGTCCGATGCGGGACAGGCAGACACGATTGCAGCGGTTGCAAGGGAAAATTGGTTGGTTGGGGTTGGGTGTTGGGTTTTTCCTCCTTTGCCTTTTGTCAGTGAGGTGGGCTCTGCGGTCTTCTTCAAAGGAGGCTGCTGCCCGCCAAACTGTGAGGCGCCAAGATGCACGGTTTGAGGCGTTATCAGCCCACTGGCGGTGGTCAATGTGGCAGGCACCAAGAGATTTCTTTAGGCAGTCCTTGTACCTTTTCTTTGGTGCACCTCTGACACGGTGGCCAGTGGAGAGCTCGCCATATAATACGATCTTGGGAAGGCGATGGTCCTCCATTCTGGAGACGTGACCCATCCAGCGCAGCTGGATCTTCAGCAGCGTGGACTCGATGCTGTCGACCTCTGCCATCTCGAGTACCTCGACGTTAGGGGTGTGAGCGCTCCAATGGATGTTGAGGATGGAGCGGAGACAACGCTGGTGGAAGCGTTCTAGGAGCCGTAGGTGGTGCCAATGTTCGGCCGTAGGTGGAGCCGAACAGGAGTGTGGGTATGACAACGGCTCTGTATACGCTTATCTTTGTGAGGTTTTTCAGTTGGTTGTTTTTCCAGACTCTCGTTAAAGTTCTTTTAAAAGTTTATAAATAATAAGGTGTTGGATTAGTGCCTAATGGTTTATATGCAAAAAAAGGTAAAAGAAAATATCAACAGACTGTTAAAAAACTACATTTTCCGAAATTGTCTGAGCCTACTTGTTTACAAGAAGCCAAGTCTCAACGTAGAATGGATCCAGAGGAGGACGTGCAGAGTTCGGCATTGAAGCTCCGTTTTAAGCCGGTGAGGCTCTCTGAAGGTCGCACTCAACCGCTTTCAGAACAAGGGGCTGGACGGGTGCCAGTTTTTCGCACAGTGGCCACTGCAGGCGTTGTTGCTGAGGCTTTAACAGTTGAATCAGCTGGGGCGCCACCAGCTGGAGAGTAAAAGAGTTGTCATTCGACTGCGACAGTGGTGGGGCTGCAAAATGCATCTTCAATTACAACGGTTTTTCCAGACATCGATTCAGTGAAGATGATTAAAGAGATTTGGCTTAAAGATAACCCTGATCTTCAGTCTCCCGGCATTGCTGGGGGGACTTTGAGAGGGATTTTTATACGAAGTCAAACTGCTAGAAAAGATACTAAATTAAGGGAAGGGACAGATCCCGTGGTCTCTAAGGAACAGCAAGACCCCATTATGCCTGAATCTACTTCTGTTGAAATGTCTGTTAAGGATCTTGAAGATAAGATATATTCTGTATCGAGTCACTTAGCTAATTTTGTGAACCTGTTTATTTCCAAGATTAATGCGATGGCGGAAGTCATTAATGGAGCTTTTAAGCTTGAAACCATTGAAAGATTTGAAATGTGTGATCAAGGTTTAGTCGATGCACAGGATCAACTGCAAGATGAAAATAGAATAATTGAAACATTGCAGATCCAAAATAAAAATTTAGCAAAAAAGGTTGATTATTTGGAGAATCAATCTAGACGGAACAACGTGAAAATTGTTGGTTTGCCAGAAGGCATAGAAAATTCCAGATCCAAGAAAATTTTTTTACTGAATGGATTCCACGAGTGTTAGGACAGGATAAATTCCCTGAAGGTTTAATACTGGAACGTGCTTATAGAGTTTTAAGAAGAAAATCTTTTTCAGGACAGAATCCAAGATCTGTTTTGATCCGTTGTTTAAACTATTGTGACAGAGAGACAATTTTACGTACGGCTATTAGAAATGCCCAGCAAAATAGATCTCCTTTGATGGTTCAGAATAATCCTGTTTTCTTCTATCAAGATTTGAGTCAAGAAATTATGTTTCAACGACGCGAATTTAATTCTGTGAAAGAACGGTTGTGGAAAAAAAGACATAAGGGAACATTCAGGTATTCTGCAGTACTGAAGATTTTTTAGGATGGAAATTAGCCAAAGTTCTTTGACAATCCTAAAGAGGTTATGGACTTTGCTCAGTCTCTACCAATCATGCAGTTTCAGGAACGATGTAGTCCTTCAAGGTCTCCAAAGAGAGTAGAGATGTAAGGTGGGATCCAGTTTTTTAAAAGAAATGGAAGCAATGGTGACCGAAGTGGTAACGTTGATTTAAAAAAATAAATCTTTTATCTTTTTTTTTGAGAAGAGTTTAAATAGTTTAAATAATGATGATAGTTTAATGAAACGGGAGTTGGGAGAGGGAACTGGGTGGGCACTAGTTTCCAGAAGTCATCAGCTACCTGTGAGTTATCTCACACCCAATATTTTGGGGGAGTTACCGCTTTGGGCGGTTTAAACAGGAGGAGGTAGTTGTGACCTCCGACCTGTTTTTTTTTCTTTTTAATTTTTGGGTTAAGAAGTGAAGGTTTTTTTATTATTATTTTTTTTTATAAAAATAAAATTTTTTTAAACTCTGTTTTCTGATTGTAATTGAGAGGGAATTAGGAGGTTTTTCTCTCCTTTTTTTCTCTTTTTTTGGGGGGGTTTTTTTCTCTTTTTTCTTTCTTTTTTAAGAGGATGATGTCACAGAAGATAATAAGTCAAAAATTGAGGATGTTAAATTAGATGAAGAGGAAGATGAGGGGAAAGGTGATAAGAAGAAAAAGAAGAAAATTAAGTACAAATACATTGAGGGAGAAGAGTTTAATAAAATTAAGTTAATTTCAATAGAGAATTTTGAAGATGTTATAAATGAAGAATATGGAGAATTTTATAAGAGTTTGAACTTTTTTCTTTTTTTTCTTTTTTTTTATATAAGGGGATGGGAAGGGAATAAAAAGTTTATCTGATTGTTTTTCTAAGGGATGTTTTTGTTCTCTCAATGAATTATAAAGGAAACTTGGTATTAATGGAAATTCTGTATTTATGTATTATTAATTATGATTTTTTGAATAACAGATATGTGGTTGATATATGATTTTAATATTTGAACTTAGTTTTAAAGTGGATTTCATTTGTTAAATACATGTATTATGTTTGATTTAAATATATGTTTAAGGGTATTATTTTAGTATTGATATTTTTTTTGTTAGTAATTTTTTTTATTTGTTAAGTTTTATCCTTTTTTTGTAAGTGGGGTTTTTTTCTATTTTATTTACAATATTGTTAATTAATTCTTCACTCTTTATTTTGGGGGGAGGGTTGGACTAATTTTAAATTAGATGATTAATGTTGTGTTATAATTATTGGGGGGGGTTAATTTGTGTAGTTTAATGATGTAGTATTCTAATTTTTATTATCTTATTTTCTATTATTTCTTTAAATGTAATTTTTATTTTATTCATGTCATAAAATTTTAAATAAAGTTTAAAAGAAAAAGAGATAGACCAGGTGAGTTTGAAGTCCAGGTGGAAATTGACCACGAAATTAATGAAATTGATGAGCTCATCATGGTTGCATGAGGCCACCCCGATATAGTTGTTGATGTACTGGTGTCAACAAAATCCTGTGTTTTCCTCTGCTGTAGCTACTGGGCTGCTTTTTAAAAAAAAAAAATGACCAGTTATCCAAAAAATTCAGTCATTCGAAGTAGGTCCGGTCCTGACCATTTTAGATAATTGGAGTTGTAATGTATGTCATGATCTGTCAGATAATCGCGAGCAGATGAAAGTCCCATGTGAATGATAATTTTGTCATTGCAAAGAAGCATTAAAACTGCATTGCTGTATCAAATCAACAATCAGCTTCTCTCCGCATTAAGTGTATAATCTTCTGAAACAGGTCAGCAACTAAATGAAACCAAAATTCACAAATCCAACTCCTGGAGGACCACATTGAAACAGAAGCATCAATTTCTTTGCCATTGGCTTCATGTTCTATGTCTACAATTAAATGATGCAAACCAATAACAAAAAGAGCAAATTTCAAACTCAAAACAAAAATACCAAATAACTAGTCA
This sequence comes from Narcine bancroftii, assembly GCF_036971445.1. Taxonomy (NCBI): domain Eukaryota; kingdom Metazoa; phylum Chordata; class Chondrichthyes; order Torpediniformes; family Narcinidae; genus Narcine; species Narcine bancroftii. The sequence goes on along the minus strand of NC_091472.1, from coordinate 84,959,265 downwards.
AATGTAAGTGAAGCACTGGAAAATTCATACGGTCAAGCAGTATTATCGGCAACAGAGTTATCATTTCAGGTGAAAGAATCTTCTCCAAAAATTGATAAAGTTCTGGAAGATGGCAAATGTAGTACCTTTATTGAAGAAGGGTAGCAGGGATAGACTAAGTAATGACATACCAATGAGTTTAGCAGCCTGTTGCAGAGATATTACTAGAAAAAAGTCTGAGGGAGCAGGATTAATTTGCATTTGGAAAGGTAGAGATTCAGCTGAAATTGTTTGAAGTGGATAAACCTTTGGTATGGGCTAACATTGAATTACCACAGATTGATGAGAAATTGATGGATCATTTTATTTATAAATGGAATTCTCAGCTTTTAAATGTTGAAACATTTAATGGAGTTATGGACTAAGAAGAATGGAATCATGGATACGGAAGGTCAAATTTTGGCTAAAACTCCTTTATTTCAAAATAAGCTTTTTTCTTTTACATTAAATAATCAACTTTTGAAATTATGGGAACAGAAAGGAATTACATTGGTAGGGGATTGTTATGAGGCTGGGTATTTTATTTAATTCCAAAGAATGAAAGAGAAATATGAAATTTCTTTGAATACTTTGATTACTTATTATCAAGTTAGAGCTTTATTGTTGGATAATTTTGGGCAGTCTAATTTTAAAATTTAATTACTGAAGGTGGCAAGATAGGATTTATATCTGAGATGCATGCTTTATTACAGAATAAAATGCTTAAACTCAATTTTCATAAATCTAAATTAAAATGGGAAAAAGATTTGTCCATATCTATTTCTCAAGATAATTGGATGACTGTATGTGAGGATGGTATGACTAAAATTGTTAATGTTAGGTATAGATTGGTTCATTATAACTTTATGCATCAGTTATATTTAACTCCTGAGAGGTTACGGAAATAAGTTTATTTCTTCTGATTTAAGTTTTAGGTGCCATAAACAAGTTGGCTCTTTGCACTCTACTTGGTTATGTGAAACCTTTCTGGAATAGAATTAAGGAACTTTTAGAAGCTTTATTTAAATTTAAAATTTCACTTGATCCTATGGTATTTTTATTGGGTTATATTAAGAAATTAAGTTTGGAATTAAAACTAAGTAAGTTTCAAATTGCTTTTTTGAGATTGGCACTAGCTGTAGCTAGAGAATGTTTGGCAATTACTTGGAAAAATGAGGCTGATTTGAGTATTCAATGGTGGCATCTGGAAATGAGATCTTGTATTCCATTGGAAAAGATGCGACAGGAATCAGTACTTTCCTGTTTGTCATCTACACTAAATATTTAGATTTGAATGTAGGAGGTATGATAAATTTACAGATTCAATGAAAAATGGTGGTGTCATTGATGGTGTTGAAGATAATCTCAGTTTTGGAAAACAATTGGCTGGAGCAATGACAAATGAAATTTAACGCTATTAAGTGCAAAATGAGACATTTCGGGATGTATAAGGGTAAGACCATAATCGGTCACTGTGGAATTTTGAGGATTCTTTGTGCACAAATCCAAACATCCTGAAAAGTGGCAGCAGAATTACTCAAGATGAAGGCAGCATATAGGACGCTAATTTTAATTTGTTAGGGCATAGTTTATAAACAGATGGACATCATGGTACAACTTTAGAACACTTCAGTTCAGTCACTGCTAATGCAGTTTGTAATTCTGGTTACCACATAATGGAAAAGCCACAAATGTTTAGGGAAATTGCTGAGGTTATTTAGCAGGAATGTGTCAGTTACAAGAAGGACTGAATTGGCCAAGTTTGTTTTCTTTAGAGCAGATGAGAATGGAGGGGGATCTCAGAGACATGTAAAATAGTTTGGTTGGACAAATTAGAAATTTCTCACTGTAACAGAGATGTTTAAGCCCAGAGGGCAAAAGTTTAAGCCAAGGTATGGGGGGGGATTTAGAGATGATCAGAGATTTTTTTTATTTCACCCACCCTTGATTGCAATATAAAAAGCAATGCCTGTGAAGGTGTTCTCATAATCTTTAAAAGTATCCTGACAAGTGCTTGAACTGCAATGGCAGAGAAGGAAACAAAATACTCATAACCCTCCACATTTGGACAGGCTCAAAATGAATGGTTTAGAGGGATATGGGCCCAACGCAGTGAAATGGTTGTAGTTCAGGAAGTCAACTTGGTTACCTTGTGTAAATTGGGTGGAAGGGCCTGTATTTGTGCAGTGTTACTCTACGACAGATTTCCAAATTTTTAAATAGCGACAAACTGCTCAAAAATAGCAAGATCAATAATAGCATATAATGTTAAACAAATATAAAATATTTTTAGCAAACTGACTTATCAGGCACTGCCAATGCTTCACAGCTTCTTGGTGCTCATTCCATCCTGATGACTGCTGCTGTATGTGGAGTTTTCAATTTCATATTATCCCTGCAGTTTTCCTTGGGTACTTGGGTTTCCTCTCATATCACAGAGAATTAGTTCACCACTACAAATTACTCTCAGATAGGTTGGTGGTAGAAGAATCAGAGCATGGGATAGGTTACAAGCAAGTATGAGGGGGAGGGGATTGATGCAATTGCTCCAAGAGCCTTCAAGGAATCAATGTTTAAATGGCATATTTCTATTTCTTTAAATTTCTATTTTGTAAAGAGACATGAAATAGCTTGGTCAATGATGTTCCTTGTCTCAATATTTTAAATGATAACCAGAAACTGATATACAATTCTCACAGGAGGATCCACGTGGGCACCAATATCAAAAGTTGACCCAAAAACGGCGAGGGCGTGTGTTCAGTAATGTGGAGCAGCTTAATCTGTGAATGCATCAAAAAGGCAAGTTGGAAAAAAAGTGTTCATTTATTTCTATTTTCCCCAAATAAATTCCATGAGAATTACTCTGGATCTCAAATTTTGGGAATTTCCATTACCCAATAGACCATAACACTGTTGATGCAAAAAAAATGTAAATATATACCTGAGTCAGTATCATCTTCTGAAGCACATGGTTTAACTGTCTTCTTCCTTGCGACTAATGGTTTTATTCCTTCAATGTGTTTCTTTGGTGGTTTACTTTTTCTTTCACTGGGTTGCACCATTTCTTCATTGTTTTCAGAATCATTATCTTTCAATACAATCTTCTCACTTGCAGTTACTCCAAGCTTTTTCTTGTTAAAATCAGAACAGACATCACTAACCACCTTGGTTTCTAATTTTTTAACATTTCTTGATTTTGTTCCTTTGCCCAAATTCTGATTTTTCTTTTCATCGATTATCATGTGACCTTTGCTACCTTTCAGAGTTTTGTCAGACTTATTTTTTCTTCTTAGTTTTAATTTTTTTCCCACCTTTTCTTGTTTGCTCTTTCTGTATTCATCATCATCCAAGTCAGAGTCATCAGAATCCAAGTCATAAAAACGCTTCAGGTCCTCTGTGGTGCTGTGGTTGATTGGTCTTCCCCGCTTATCTACTGTACAATTAAGCTTAAATCTCTTCTCGTGAAACATTCCTTGAAATCTTTTATCAATCTTGATCTTGTACTTTTTCTCAGGCATTTCCCAGAATTTGGGGTCCTTCATCACCTGACTGAAACGCTCATCTCTCATCACTTCCTCAGATCTTGATGCCATTTTTAATCTGATCTTTTATCCAAACTGAAAGAACAATAACAATCTGTTAAGAATATGCTATCAGCAATTATAAAAATGTAGTTCACAAATAAAAGATAATAAAGCACTTTTGGCATACTAAGTCGTCACTATACCTCAAAAAGCAAACTCCTTGGAGAAAAAAAAACTTTCTTCCATCCTGACAAAACCTTCCTGGTTACTCCACCTCTCGACAAGTCTTAATAAAACTGAGGGATTGTCCATCCTCCTTCCACCCAATGTTCTGGTTGCCTAGACATCATCTTACCTACCTTTATAATTACTCTTGATGTGGATTAAATACCGAGCAAGCTCCTTGGAGTATTTTAAAGTGCCTGGAGTAAAAAATTGTCGATAACTTCTTGCATTGTTAACCTACGACACTCTTTCCAGATCTTGGCAAGAGAAGCAAACACGGGGGAGTGTGGAGGCTGCGGGAGGACAAGCATGGCATTCGATGATTTGGCGTGCGTGGGGGGGGAAATGCCATGCAGATGAGGGATGAGAGCGTGGCCTCAGATACGGATGGGTGTGGTGAGGGGAAAAGAAGAGGAGAAATCATTTAGAAAGGAGAAACGAATTGCACCTACCCAGAAACAGTACCGTCCTCGTCCTCGACACGCTCAATGACCCCTGCTCTCTGACCTTTCACCTCCCGGGACGGTTGACCTTCTGACTCACACGGAATGGGGAAATGTGGTACAGCATTGCTGTACGGACTCCAACAACAAATCCGTTAAACCCGCAGTAAAATATTGAATGAATAGAAAAATATTTAATCGACAAGTGGAGTTCGCACGACATTCCCGATGAGGAACCGATCTCCCCTCAAGTGAAGTGGCCGAGTCGGAGTTGAAGGGGGCGGGGCGCGCGCGTGCGCAGTCGGAGTTGGGGGCGCGCGCGCGCAGTCAGAGTTGGGGGCGCGCATGCGCAGTCGGGAGCGTCAGCCGGACCGAGACCGATCATCGCCGGCCGAACCGGAGAGATGAGGCTCCTGCTTGCTGTCCGTCGGTGTCTGCGCAGGTCCTGGCGGTTCGAGGTCGGCAAGCCCGAGCCGCTGCTCGGGCCAAGCTCCCGACGGAGTGTGGCCTCCCGGGGCGGGAGTTCGATGAACGTGTTTGACCGGCAAATGAAGCGGCGGCAGAAAAACTGGGCGGCGTCGGTGGGCGAGAAGCGTCAGTGTGACTACCTGAGGGAAGAGGTGGGAGAGTGTTCCGTTCCTCTCCGCCGAGGCGGGGTTCACTTGCAAGCATCTCCTAGCAAGACCTGCACCGTGTTTAGAAATCAAAGAATGAGGGGCTGGAAACACGCAGCAGGTCCACTGGTGGCCGTGAAGAAAGAGTTAGTGCAGTGGTTCTCAACCTTTCTCTTTCCACTCACATACCACTTTAAGTATTCTCTATGCCGGAGGTGCTGTGTGATTAGTGAGGGATTGCTTAAGGTGGGATGTGGGTGGAAAGAAAAAGTTGAAAAACCACTGTTTTAATTGTACCTCATTGACTTGTTATGTGCACAGTTTCATAACTCCAAAGGAAATGGGCCAATGACCATTTTTCTCATGCAAAATATTTCAGTAGCGATTGGGTCGAGAGCCGTGATTCTCAGCCTTCCCTTCTCACTCACATACCACCTGAAGGAATCCCTGACTAATCACAGAGCACCAATGGCATTGGGATTCCTTCAAGTGGTATGTGAGTGGAAAGAAAAGGGTTGAGAAACACTGAGTTAATGTTTAAGGTCGATCAGCTCTTTAAGATGATTGGTTCTTGTGAAAAATTTTTGTCTACTTTGTTTCCAGATGAGAATTTTAGAGATTTTGGAAACCAATCAGGCCCTCCAACTTGTTTAATTTATATGCTGGGTTATTGAGTTATTTCATAATTCAACATTGTTGTTCTGAGGCATTACTTAAGGTGGCATGTGAGTTGAAACAAAGGTTGAGAACCACTCCCTTAACTATGTTCTTTCTATTTCTAATTTATAGTGTAAAATCACCAATCCCTGTCCTTGATACTAGAATTGGGATTGTTGGCCCAAAAGATATTTGTACCAAAACAAAATACTAAGCAATTCAGACTGAATTGTATATGGATTGGGTATTGTGGGGGTGGAGGGAGAGAAAGGGAAAATGAACAAAAAATGTGTTACTAATTTGTATTGATAGCCATTCACCAGAACTAAAAACTTTTAAAGTGAAAAGGATTCTGCGAGCAGTCAAACATTTAACATTTACACTCTTAATATTTACACATAACTGCTGTAGAAACCAGCAGACTTTCTTGTTGAGCCTCAAAAAGTAACATTTATGCAGCTGTTGAAAGAATAATTACAGTATATCGAATTACAATGAAAAGTTAATCAGTACCAAACAAGGGTAGTATGTCAGCATTGTTGTGGATTAATTCAGGAGCCTGAATGCTGTGCGGAATAAACGCTCTTTAAGACTCTTGATGTGCTCTTTCACACTCTGCCTTCTCCCTGATGAAAGAAAGAACAAGAAAATATAGGCCCTTTCAGGTGGCCTGAACACCCCAGTGTAAAGCCACATAATCTCCCTCCCTTGCAGCTAAAGACATATTCATCTGAAGCACCTCCAAGGCACCGATGCCAACCCTCTGGGAGGGATAATCAGCAGTGTTGCACTCCTTCCACACACCTGAATGTGCAGCCACTGTAAACAACTGCCTGGGGGTGGGCTGATAACTCCATCAGCCAGAGACCCCACTTCCTGCTGCCTGACAGCTCCCCGCCCCACTGGGGAGGTGAGGTCGGTGGGGGCTGTCGGGTCAGGGGTGGCTGGCAGGGGAGTCGGGGCAGGGGCTGCCTTTGGTGTGTGGCCAGTGTGGGCTGTTACAAGCCAGCTGGCTGCTCTTGCACCGGGGCTGTTCTCTGTAGCTCAAAACGCTGCATAGCAATGGCGGTCTTCCCTATCCTTAATCCCCCATGCATCTGGAACTGTTGTGGGAAACAGAGTGGTTCCACCTGTGTGGGGAATTATGGATAGGGAAGACCGCCATTGCTATGCCGCATATTTATGACAGGTGGTGCTGCGGCACCAGTCACCCTTCCTCCACCAGATCCAGAGGCGCTACGAGGTGCCTCTGGATATGAATAGGCCCTTTCGGGTGGATCAGGCAACGCTGCAGCAGCCTTTTAGGGCTGCCACCTGAAAGGTGAGTCCACAAGTTAAGAATCGCTTCTGCCGCCGCTGTCAGGGCGGAGAGTCCACCTGTAAAGGCCTTATGATAGGTCCTTCAGTATGTTGGCTGCCTTTCCTAGGAGTTGGAGATTAGATACGATCTATGGGCAGATGGAAAATTTGTGTCATGTTCTGAGCTGCACTCACCATCTTCAAGTTTCTTCCGATCTTGAGCAGAGTAGCTCCCATACTATGATGCATCCAGAAATATCCTAGTAGAAGTTGTTGACAGACATGTTTTCTAAGGAAGTAGTGGGGTTGGCATGCTTTCTTGACCGTCATGTCAATGTTCTTGGCCTAGTTCAGTCATTGGTGATGTTTATCCTCAAGAAATTAATACTCTATGCTCTTTCCACTTCAGTGCCATTGATGTAAGGTCTCTGGCTCTGTCTTGAAGTTGGTGATTAAGAGAAGTTGTTAACTTGGCACCATGCTATAGACTTGCAATTTCTTTCCTGCATTCCATCTCTTCATTATTTGATATCTGGTTTACCACCATTGTGTTGTCAGCAAGTTAGAAGATGAAGTTGAAACAATATTTGTAAATTTCTGATGCATATTGGCAAGAAGTAGCAAATGGAAATGGGGTTCTTTGTTTTTAAGTAAGCAAGAAAGGACAAGAATGCTTTTGGTATTTGAGAGACATGATATTGGGAGATGAATGTGAATCAATTTCATGCTGAGTTTTTTTTTTAAACATAATTTGGCTACAGCATAGAGCAACAATCTATCTTATTTGCAACTTCAAGTTTTTTTTTTAAAAAGCATCGGATTTTTTGCAGTCATTTTGAGGTGTTCGATGTGCTTTTTTTCTGGTTTCCATTACAGATTTGGGTATTCATGCACACATTATCAGAATATATTGTGAACAAGTCACGAAATTCAGGGTTTTGTGGCAGCATCATAGAGCAGACATTTACATAAAGCACTTTACAACAATAAATTTTTAAAAATATTTTATTTTCATAGACTCATCAAACAAACATTATAATGTTCTTTAACATTCATGTAACATACAGAGCCTGTATTATCCCCCACATCCCCACATATAAAACAAGACTATTCATTAACACTTCGACGAACAACATAGCTAACTCAAGGAAAATAAATAATAAATAAGGGACAGGGATTGTTGCAGCCTCTGGACTGATATTCATTCCTGACTTTGCTTGATCGGAATCAATGTGAGGGAGAGGAACCCACAGCAAGGAACGGGGAAACCAATCACTGACATGTGGCTATGTAGTGCATGTATGGCTGCCAGATCTTTTGAAAGGTACCTCATTTGTTTCTCAGCTTATAGGTTATTTTCTCCAGGGGAATGCAGCTCTGCATTTCCACATTCCATCATTCGATACTAAGACTAGAGTCAGACTTCCAAGTCGCCACAATGCACTTCCTGGCCGCTGCCAATGCAATTAACACAAATTGAATTTGAAATTTGGACTGGTTCATTGTAAGCCTTGTGTCCATTATGCTTCCCAACAGGAACAACTCTGGGTCCTCCGGGAATTGTTTACTTAAGATTTTCTCCAGGACTTGGCCTAGTTCATCCCAAAAAGGCCTCACCTTGGTATGTGACCAGGATGCATGCACAAACATCCTGTTGCCTTGCCGCATTTGAAGCATTGGTCCATGAATTCTGACTATGACCTGTTTATTTTTTGTGGCATTAGATACAGCTGGTGCAAAAAATTATACTGCACCAACCTGTACCTTGCATTGATGACCGTGGTCATGCTGTCCCTGCAAAAGCCTTACCAGCATCCCTCATCGATTACAATACCCAAGTCCGACTACCATCTTTCTCTCGATCTATGGAGGCCCAGTTTGGGTCCATTTGACTGGAGCAGGAAATACATTGCAGAAATGAATTTCTTTCCATTCCCCCTTCGAATCATGGACTCTATGGCACTGCACCAAGGTAGGGCCATACTTGGACGCAATACATCCAATAAAAATGATCTTATTTGAAGGTAGCAGTGGATTGTCTGATTTGACAAATCATATTTTGAGTTGTTCAAACATTAGTTGCCCCTATGTATCTGATGCCATTACGGCGCCAGGGATCCAGGATCTTGATACCTACTGTTAATGGTATTAATTTATTCGGAGTCGAGGGCGTTTTTGGGGACAGTCGCACTTTGATGTTCAAATTTGTTTAATTTTGTTCCAGATATTAATCACTTGTTTTAATGTGGGACTGCCCTTCTTTCCTGACAGCAATGTAGCATCTCATTTATAAATGAAGTCCCCTGCCATCCTCTTGCCCACCTGGTGCAGATTAATTTGTGCCCAGGATCATACACCTCCTCCCTGGAAGAGAGAGGCAATGTATCTCAACTGGGGTGCCCAGTAATATTTTTTAAAGTCTGGTATCCTCAATCTGCCTAGACTGTTGTCCCATGTTAATTTTTCTATAGAAACATTTGCCACCTTACCATTCCAAAGAAACATTCTGACCTTGTTGTAACAGCTGTTTGAAGAAACCCCAGGTAAAGGCACAGGCAATGACTGGACAAGATACTGGAGTCTTGGCAACACATTCATTTTAATACAGTTAACCCTGCCCACTAATGTTATGGGCAGGAACATCCATCTATTTAAATCCTCCTCGACTATCTCCAGCAAGAGGGCATAATTTAACGTATAAATTATTCAAGTTGCCATCAATAAGTATTTGATCCCCTCCACGGCCACTTTAAATTGCTATTTTCTTCAAGTTGGTTATAATTCGCCTCAGTGAGTGGCATCACCTCACTTTTTTCCCCAATTGATCTTGTACCCCAAGAGTTTCCTATAGCCCTCCAATACCATGTGCAGTTGAGGCAAAGAAGTCACAGAATCTGTCAGATATACCAGCACGTCATCAGCTAATAAGTTAATTTTGTGCTGCTGGCCCACTCTATAACATTTAATGTCTGGATCCTGGTGAATGGCCTCAACCAATGGTTCCATTGCCAGCACAAAGAGAGCTGGTGACAGTGGGCACCCTTTTCTACTAGATTTGGTAAGTGGGAAAGCTGATGAGATTTGTCCATTGATTGTAACCTTTGCCTTGGGTGCATGGTATTCCTAATCCAATTTTGAAAAATTGGCCCTAACCCCATCTTCTTCAGCACTTTAAATAAAAATTCACACTCCAGTCTATCAAAAGCCTTTTCTGCATCCAAGGAAACAGCCAATCCCTTCTCATTTCTGATTTGTGCCAGATGCATTACACTGAACAGCCTGCCAATGTTATCCACTGTTTGTCTCTCCTGCGCAAAGCCTGCCTGGTCTTTGTTTATCAATTTTGGTAAATGCAGTGCCAATCTATTTGCTAGGGACTTGGCAAGCATCTTATAATCTATATTCAGCAGGGAAATTGGTCTATAAGAAGAAGGCAAAAGCGGATCTTTGCCCTTCCTTAAGGTCATTGTAACAATTGCCACTGTGAGAGATTCTGGGAGGGTCTGTTTTTCCCTTGCCTGGTCCATCACCTCCATATTACAAAGGCATTAGTGAATCCTTAAATTCTTGATAGAACTCAGGTGCTAGCTTGTAGCGCATTCAATGCTTTCCCCAGCTCTTCCTCTGGAAGAGGAAGGTCTAGTTCCTCTGGAAGAGGAAGGTCTAGTTCCTCTGGAAGAGGAAGGTCTAGTTCCTCTGGAAGAGGAAGGTCTAGTTCCTCTGGAAGAGGAAGGTCTAGTTCCTCTGGAAGAGGAAGGTCTAGTTCCTCCGGGTTTAAGTTTGGAAGATCTAATCTGGCCAGAAACTCGTCCATTCGATTAGAATCCCCAGTCAATTCAGATTTATGCAGTCCTTCATAAAATTCTCTGAAGGTCTCATTCATTTCCTTTATACAAGATATGGCCATTCCCTGTTGTATTGCATTAATTGTGCTAAAGGCCTTGTTCTTCCCTTAACTGCCAGGCAAGGACCTTGTGAGCTCTTTCCCCCAACTCATAATATTTTTGCCTCGACCTCATAATGGCCTTCTCCATACTATTACTTCTGAAGCATATTGTATTCCAGTTTATCCTTCTCTAATTGGGTATTGTCCTTTTCCAATTCCTCCACCTCATATAATTTTTCTTGACCGTCTTTGAGTACCCAATTAACTGGCTCCTCAAGTATGCCTTAAGGGTGTCCCACAGAAGGAATTTATCTGTAGTAGAGGGGCAGTTGGTCTCACAAAACAGGGCTATTTCGGCTCTTATGAAACTACAAAACTCTAGCATTTTCAACAACGGTGTTAAAATGTCACCTGTATTCTGTGTCCTGCTTAACTGGCATTTCTATAGCCAATACCAGGGGGAATGGTCTGAAAGAAACTTTGTTCCGTACTCAACTTCCATGATCCTACCCTCTATGTGGGCTGAAGCCGAAAAAAGTCATGTTGCTTTGAGTAAAATGAGTAATCTCTTCTTGGATGTTTTTTCCGCCACGCATCTATCAAATTCAGCTCTCTCAAGCACTCAAGTTTTCGCTGCTCTAGTACTAGTTATTTGTTTTGTTGATTGATCTAGACATGGATTAAAGTCACCCCCATTAGAATATTTTCATTTGCCTCTGCTAATCATAAGGAAATGCCCTGTATAAATTTTGTATCATCATTGGGGGTGAGACAATCACTAGGGTCCAAGATTCTGAATATATCTGACAGTGTTCCATAAGGAATCTTCCCATTGTGTCTGTAATCACCTTTTTCACCTGCACTGGAAAAACATACTTCCCCACTAGAATTGCTACTCCCCCCTCCCTTGCCTTTGAGCCAAACGAGGAGGATATGAACTGACCCACCCATCCCCCTTTTAGCTTCTGATGCTCCCGCTCAGTTAAATGTGTCTCTTGGAGGAAGGCCAGCTCTATCTCCATTTTTTTAAATGTGCGCCAAGACCCTTTATCGTTTCACCCTTCCATTTAAGCCCTTAACATTGAAAGTAGCATACTTTATACTTTTAGCTCCCTAAATGTTTTCCCTCATCTCCACTGCCACCCCCAAGAGACCCAATCTCATAATCTGCCCATTGCTCCACTCCATCTAAGCCACACATGTCAAACTCTGGCCCGCGGGCCTAACATATAACACCTTTTATCTTTTTTTAGAAACAGAAAACAGCCAAAAGCCCATTCTTTCTATAACACAGAAATCCAAGTCCTTCCAGTCTACCAGTTTTAACAATTTTTAAAAGTCTTATTGCCCCTTTTATTCTTTTCCACTTGGTCCTCCATTTACTGATGCGCTTTTTCCTTTTCTGTAAAAAATTTCCTTTTTCCCCCCCCACCCCCGGCAACACGGCTTTCAGGGTAGTGCAATGACGTAGAACACAATCGTATCCCTTTTACGTTGCCAATCGCTTGACTGGTTCAAAGCCTTTCCACCGCTTGATCAGAGCTGCACTAATATCTGGATAAAAGAACACTTTCGACCCCCCTCTACTCCAAGGGAGCTCCCCTTTGAATTGTCCCTTTTGCTGCTGCCCTGATATTTTTTCACGATCTTGAAAATATTTTAGCTTCATAAAGATCTAGTCCTGACTTAGGGATTGGAGCTCTAAAGGCTTTTTCTATTTTAATGGGGGTTCCCAGCGCCTCCTTTCTTAGTGCTTTGGGGATCCATTTAGTTAGGATCTCTGTAAGATTCCCCCCTTCAGAGTCTTTCAATTCCCACTATTTTAATGTTGCAGAATTTTGTGAAGTTCTCCAGTAAGTCCAGCTTCCCCCATACCTCAACTCTTTCTTTAAGGAGACCTTTAATTTCTTGCTCCATTTTTTGTGGCAATTCTATCCTCCCCTTCCCCCAATCTCTCCTCTTCCTCTGTCACCCTGCCTGTTATATTCACTAGGGCCCCCTCCATCCTGTCTAATTTTTCTGACATGTCTCTGGTTCTTCTGTCCACTACCTTTTCTAACCTATTTTCCGTCTGGGTCAGAGTCTGTAACATGTCTCTTAAGGAGTGTTCTGAGCCCTCCTACTCCCTTTCCTGTTGCAGCCCAGCCTTCCAGCTTCTCGTGGCTGGATCCCTCACACATCCAACCGCCACCATTGCAGCCATTACGTTTGCCCTGCCGACCCTTGTCTCCGACTCGACGGCTCTTGTGATTGCTGTCCCAGTTGACCTCTGCATTCTTGTCGGAGCTCGCGATTCCTGAGCTCACACTGACTCCACTCGAGCCTGCCGTTCCCCAACTCGACGCCCCACCAGTGGAACCCGACAGTCGTGGAGACCGCTGCTTTGTGCGTGAACCTGTGAGCTGTGAGGGAGTGGCAGCTGGCCTCCCACTCACCCGCTCCTTGGCTTTGACTGGTCTTATTGCTGCTCGGGGCTGTTCCTCCGTTCTGGGCACCGCCTGGCTGCGGAGCTCCCATTTTTGCTGAGGTCGGGGGGGGATGAGGGGGTTGCGTTGTCTTTGACGGCCATTACTCCTGACACAAGGTTCCTCCACTTTGCCTCGGATCCTTGTTGGGTCGCCCATATCCTTGTGATTTCATTTTTTTTGTTGATTGAAGGTTTCTCATCCTCCTCTTGTATTCGGGCTGAGTTTTTACTTTTTTTGTCCTGGATTTCAATTTTTAATGCTGTTTTCTGGTCTAGGTCTGGGAGCTCCTAGGACCTGCAGCCTCCTAGACTCTCACCATTACGTGACCTTTCCAGCCCGTGGGGTCTTTCCGCTGCCACCAGCATCACTGCCGATTCCACCTTGACTTGATTCCCCGACCTCAGGTCCCCAAATTTCCTGCTCCTGACAGCACTCCCATCATTGCCCTCGTCGCCATCAGCTCCTCCTCAGCTAGGCCCCCATGACCTCAGACCATCGCGTCTCCCACACCCAACAGCACACTCACTGCTTCAGTTGTGTCCTCTTTCTCCCCCTCCCCCACCCCCCTTCCCCTTGAGATCCAACTTTATCGGGACCATCCTGTTTCTCTCTCTCCAGGGTGAGTCGTATTCCTTTGGGAAGCTTCGGGACTCCGTTATTACAACAATAATTTTTTTTAAATAATGCATGAAAAGTTAGGCAATGTCTCTCGTTCATTCATTAGTCAGGAATCTGATGGCAGCAGGAAAGAAGCTGTCCTTGTGCTGCTGAGTGCTTGTCTTCCCAATGGTAGCAGAGTGAAGAGGGCATGGCCTGGATGGTGGGGGTCTTTGAGGATAGAGTCTACTTTTTTGAAGACACTGCCTCTTGTAGATGTCCTCGGTGGAGTGAAGTCTGGTGCCTGTGACATTGTATGGGATATTAACAACCCTCTGGAGTTTTTTATTGTTCTGAGAGTTGGCGCCTGCATACCAGACAGTGATGCAACCAGCCAGCATGCTCTCCATGAAATTTGCAAGAGTCTTTGGTGACATACCAAATCTCCTCAAACTCCACAGAAATATAGCTGCTCGCATGCCTTCTTCATTATTGCTTTGACATGATGCCTCCAGGATGTCGACACCCAGGAATTTGAAGGTTTTGATCCTCTCCACTACTCTGCCCTCGATGAGGACTGGGTCATGTTCCCCTGACTTCCTCTGCTCGGTTTTGCTAACGTTAAGTGCGAGGTTGTTGGAGTGACACCACTCAATGAACTGATCTATCTCCCTCTTGTATGCTTCTTCATTGCCGTTTGTGATCTGCCAACAACTGTGTTGTTATCTGCAAATTTGTAGATAACTTTGGAATTGTGCCTGGCTGCATAATCATAGAGCAGTGGGATAAGCATGCATCCTTGGGGTGCGCACGTGTTGATAATCAGTGATGGGAAGGCTGTGGTCTTTTATTGTTGGTAATTATTGTCAAAGAACATCTGACACTTTGTGAAAATGTCTTGTCCAGTTGTGTCTGAAGCCACTCAAGGAACAGCCCATTAATTTTAGAGAGAATAAATTATAAATAAATGTCTTCCTCATTTCATATCACATATCTTGGAGACTCTATGCTGTTTGTGCATTTTATTCAATTAATCCCACAGAGCAAGAAAAGGCTACTTGGTTATTTGAGCTTGTTCTGCCATTGAATGAGATTTTGGCTGATGCATTGTAAAATAAATCATATTTTTACATTTTAAGATATTCTGACACTATGGGGTGACTCTGAAGGGAATTTCATTTGCTTCTCTTTCTCTGTCTGTCAGGGGCACCGGGCAATGCAAATGCTAATGACAAATCTATGTCTGCCTTATGGTAGTCTAAAGGCAATTTTGTGTAATAATTACATTTCTGTTTTATTACATGACAATAAATAACATCTGATCTGACAATTATTCAATCTTTCCAAATGATCTAGACCACAATTTTGCAATTGTACAGGTTGGAAGCAGAGTTGCAGATCGTGTTTTGGATATTGTGAGGTAAGTTTAAGTCTGCCCTGCTATACTTTTTTTTGTGCCAAATGTTCCATTTGCAGTTCTTTTTTGAAAAAAAAAATCCTGCAATGTTGAAGCAATATTATTCAAAAATGCATGAAATTTTATCAGCATATGATTTCAGCTTTTCTTTTCTTTAGGACATTCCCTGTTGCACTGGATATTGGATGTGGAAAAGGCTATATAGCAGGAAATCTAACCAAGGTAATTGTACAGATATTATAATTAATGTTTTTTTTAAATGAAAGGGGGTTAACATCTTTTCATGCTCAACTGAAATGTAGTTTTAAATTAAAGACTCGGTGTTTCAAAAAGCAATGATGTTAAAATGGAAATTTCAACCATTTGTTCTTGGGCACGATCCACAACATAACTATTCAATAATAAATTGACAACTTCAGTAATGGTTTGGATGTATTTTAAATTGTAATGGTAGTAAAGCATAATAAACATTTCCATCATCATATTGACAGTACATATTGGGGTACGTATAAA
This sequence comes from Narcine bancroftii, assembly GCF_036971445.1. Lineage (NCBI taxonomy): Eukaryota > Metazoa > Chordata > Chondrichthyes > Torpediniformes > Narcinidae > Narcine > Narcine bancroftii. The sequence continues at coordinate 84,943,604 of NC_091472.1, read as the reverse complement.
TCCAATGATGCATTGCAGCCCCTTCAAGCACTGTTCTGTTCATTTTTGCATCTTGACACATTAATGCACTGCACAGATTTCTGTTGTACTGGTGGTAACAGTACTCCCAGAGTTATGACATGAAGTGGAAAAACACTTGAGTATTATTTCAAAGCTGCAAGACAACTATGATATTATCATGTTGGTCGCTTGCTGTTCAGAATTTTTCACCATTATCCACTATGTCATGAAAAAAGATGCACAAAAAACCGGAACGTTTTAAAATCTTTTTTTTTAAATGCCCTGTAAGCTATTTCAATGAATACGTCCTCGGAAAAGTTTGAAAGGTAGTTATTCACAAGTTTATCCTATATTTCTGTTGTTTCAGGATACTGTTGGAAAACTCTTTCAAATGGATAGCGCAGAGCAAGTTTTGGTAATGCTGAATTTTTTTTTGTATTCACTCTCCATGCGACAATTCAACAATGTCCTCAATCATTGTTAGAAAAAAAAAGACCAGTAATTTGTGGTAACAAAATGTTAAAACACAAATATTTAGAGTTAAATGCTGTGGTTTTATCCTCTTGCGATGAGATTATGAACTTGAAACCTCCCCCCACCCCAAGATTTGTCCATTATAACTTAAAAATTTATTAAGCAATGATTGAGATATGATAAGAGTTTATCATACACAAGTATAATGTACAAATGCACCAGAATTCTTGTTTGCTGGCAGCCACACAGATAAACCAACTACAATCTGCATTAAATTAACATAATAATGTTAAGACAGGGAAGGCTTCTGAGCCTTCTGCCTGAAGTGAGAAGAGATCGTGATTAGGTTGATGAGGGTCTTTTATTGAGAAGCATCTCACATAGATTTCATCAGTCGATGGAAGGTAGTTGCCTGCCATAGTTTGCCACTTTCTGCGTTCCTGGCCATTCTGATTTTTTTTTTTCAAAATTTAAACAGGACATAATATGAGAGAACCATTGAAACACTGTTGGAAGTCTAAAGTCTTTCCATTTGAATAAGATGGCTCTTCTAGCCAACAATGTAGAGAAGGCAGGTACTGAAAAACTCCCTATGTTTGCTTCAATAACCCTAAAAAGATCAGTTATTGGATTGGGCACTGCCCTTCTTTCATTGAAGACAGTTGCATGGTCTGTCAGGCTCCCCTTCCTAAAGGATTGTCACTGGTGCAGACCCAGGAGAGCATAGCACTTCTCTGGAATTCTACTACCCAGTTGTTTTGGTGATAGCCCCATACAGGTATCAAACGCACGAGGCTACGGGCTGCTGGAGACTAGCTCGTGAAAACCAAGTACTGGGTTTGGGATTCGTTAGGGTGCTCATGGCGAGCTGTGGTCCTGAAGGACCTCAATTGTTAACAGCTTCTTGATTGTTTTGGACGTTCGAAAGTCGGAGTTTGTGTTCATGCTAGAACAGACAGGAGACATGCGGTTACAGAGGTTCAAGAGCGTCAGAAGCAAATTCATAGTACTCAGTTTCTCTGAAGGGACTCTCTTTTGCTCCTCATTCTCTTATTTGAGGGAGCACTAGGCTAGTGCCACCTGTTTGGGTGCCTTTTCCTTGATGGAAAACAAAAGTTAACAAATGTTATTTATCTGCATGAAAGTAAAGAAACCTTATACTTTGAAGCTCTTTGATTTTGCTGACTTTGAGAGCAAGATTGTTCTCGAACATGATGGAATGCCAAGATTCATGGTTGTGTTCCTTTGAAAAGATTACTTATAATTTAAGAAATAAATATATATTTCTACAAATTTGCCACCCATATTTACAAATTTCAGGTATAAATTTGGAGACAATTTTCAAAGCCTCAGGACTTGTGTTAACCTTTTCCAAAGAATTAAATAGAATATAAAAATTGGAGATCTGTGTGGTGAGTGGCACTTTCTTGGCAATCCTTTCTGGTTTGCCTCCCTTTTCTTCCTTTTCCTCTTTTCCGTTCATGTCTTTTTTTCTTTTGGTGTTTCTATGGTGGGTGGGGGTGAGGGGAGTGGGGATTTAACTATCATGGTGTATAATGGATTTATAATTTTTCTATTTGTATCTTTTCAATTTTGTAATTGACTCCAGTATGGACAAACATTTTAAATAAAATATTAAACAAAAAAGATTGTTCTTGAACCAGATTTTCTACTATCCATCCTGTATTTTGTCTTGTAATTACCCATTATTTGGATGACAGTTGGTGTCAACAACAAATTTATAAATTGTGTTGTGCAATCTCATTGGTCAGAACAAGTGAATGAAGCTACATGCAATAATCTGAACCTGACAAATTTTAATTGTGAATTGTGCTTACAAAAGAATGATTTTCAACATTTATACAGATGCCTAACCTTTTATCCAGGATTCCAAAAACCGTCAGCCTCCAAAAACTGACAACTGGTAGATGACATCTGCTCATCAAAGGTGGAGTTTGGCACCAAGCACGACCCGACATAACCCTCATTCAACCTTCGCGTATCCTGTTGCGTTCCACATTGCTAATCAGTGGTATCACTAAGTACTCTTACCCATTGAGCATGACCTTCACTCAATTCACATTGGGATATCCTGTGTTGTTCTCCTACTTTATAAGTGCTTCCAAATCGCCGTTTACTGATGCCTGTCCGCCATTGCAGCACTTGCAGTTGGGCCAGTGACAGCTCATTGCAGGGTCACTGGCCATTGTCACTGCCCACTCAGTTGAAACTGCTGTACCCATTCCAGGGGAACTGAGAAGGGGGCCGTTCACCTGGCGCTGGCACAGCATTTAGGGGGGAGAGATGGCAAAATGACTCGCACGGAAGAGGAGGGGAGAGACTGCAGCAACTTGGGGGGGTGAGGGGGAGATGGCAGCACGACTTGAGCGGGCGAGGGGGAGATGGCAGCAATACTTGGGCAGGTTAGGGGAGACAGCAGGATGAATTGGGCAGGTTAGGGGTAGACGGCAGCACGACTTGGGCAGGTTAGGGGGAGACGGCAGCATGACTTGGGTGGGTGAGGGGGAGGAGAGATGGCAGCACGACTCAGGTGGGTGAGGTAGGGGGGGAGAGGCAACTCAGGTAGAGGAGTCGAGGGGGGAGAGAGGTGGCAGCATAGCTTGAATGGGCAGGTGGTGTGGGTGGGGGGAGGGGAAAGAGACAGCACCGTGATTTTGGGCAGGCTTAAGGGGACCAAAATCAAAATGATTCTGAAATCTGGAAGATTCCAAACAACAGTCGGTGTCTGGTCCCAATGATCCCAAATAAAAGGTTAGGGACCTGTACTGGTGAAATCAGCTTTTGTTCTAAAGAACATAGCTATGTAACGTGGCAGCAAATTATTTTTCATATGGAGGTCAAACCCAGACTGCCTATAAATGTATTGGCATGAGGGTATAAATTTTTTCTGCCTTAGGATAGGAATTATACAGACAATTTTATTTCTTTTATACCCTCTGTCTCCCATATAATTATTCCATTGGGTAAATTTATCTGGAGCCCCAAATAGATGGGTGTTTCTTTTCCCCCAGAGGAATAGTGAATAAATTGAATGGTACGTGAATATTGTGCACCCTTTTGGACTTGCTTTAGAGCTAATCAAGTCATGGGGGGAAAAAAAGAATAGAATAAGGTTGGGAAGGAGAAGAAATACAGAGTTCTACTTGGTTTTTGATGTATTTATTTCACAGCTATACTTCTTGAGTATCTTTTTTTTTAAATATTCTTTTACAGAAGTGCCCAATTGAGACTGAGATTCCCACCTATCATGTCATAGCAGATGAAGAGTTCCTCCCCTTCCAAGAAAATATGTTTGACCTTGTTCTTAGCAGTTTAAGGTATGTGATTAAATAAATCCTCTTTTAAATTAATAAAACTTATGGAAGATAGTCTACATGATGTATGTAAATAAAACGTTGACTGAGACTGGAACCTGATTTTGTTTAAATTTTACACAAGACATTAAAATCTGTTGTTCCGAATTTCAAGTAACCAGCAAAAAGAAAGTGGAAATAAATACATTTTAAAAATTAAAATAAATAAAAGTTTAAAATTGTAAAAAAGCAAATGTATTCTGAAGCAACACAAACCTTTTGTGGAGATGTGGGCAAATATTCAGCCAACCGGCTGAATACTCGTTTCAGCTGTTTGAATAAAGTTGTGTTTGAATAAAATGGCTTCGTCCAGGATGAGGAGCTGATTGATGCTGCTTGCCATTGGCTGTCTGCTTAGAGTCTTATTATATTAGTATACTAATGAAGATTATTAGTAAGGCTTTATCTATAAACTTTGGGGGGGGGGTTAATTACTGTAACTATAACATTTGTTTTTTCGGTGGTTCTGTGGTTAAATATTTTCTAAGACTGACTGAAAATAAATTAGAATTATATTAAGGTTTATAAAGGAAGTTTGTTCAGTTTAAGAATAATATGTTGTCCTTTAAACTGTTTATTCTTAATGTTGGAGTATGAGTTGGGCATTGTAAGAGTGAGTCACAAGGCTTCTTCAGGTGGATTCTCCGCTGAGAATGTGCCTGAAGAAGAAGAAGTGGTCCTTTGACTTGCCATTCAGGTGGCAGTGCTAAAAGCGCAGCGCTGGCCACCTGAAGGGGCAGCTGCACCGGGATGCGCATCTGAGCGCACTCCGGCTCCTGTCAAGTTAGGATGGCTGGCTGTCAGCTGGGACAGCCAGCGCGGGCTATCAGTGCGGGACATCCCACGTGGAATGTCCCCACACTGATCGCTCTGCCCCCCGGTAAGGGAGAAGGGGACTGGGGCGGCCGGCGGGGGAGAAGTGGGCTGGGGCGGCCGGCGGGGGAGAAGTGGGATGGGGCGGCCGGCGGGGGAGAAGTGGGCTGGGGCGGCCGGCGGGGGAGAAGGGAGCTGGGGCGGCCGGCGGGGGAGAAGGGGGCTGGGGCGGCCGGCGGGGGAGAAGGGGGCTGGGGTGGCCGGCGGGGGAGAAGGGGGCTAGGGCGGCCGGCGGGGGAGAAGGGGGTTGGGGCGGCCGGTGGGTGAGTACAGGGGTTGGAGCGGCCGGCGGGTGAGTACGAGGGCTGGAGCGGCCAGCGGGTGAGTACGAGGGCTGGAGCGGCAGGTGGGTGAGTACAGTGCTTGAGTCGGGTACTGGCATTCTTTCAGCCAACCCCCTTCTCTCCTGCCTACTGCTCTAGCCCTGCAGTCCCCATGCTGACAGCCCAGCCAAAATATGAGGCTTTACAAGCGGGGCAATTGGCCACCTGAAAGTGCCTACAAATAACCCAAATATTTGCAGATTTAGCATCTACCATTCCCTGCTGGTGTTGGATACTGGGGGGGGGGTGGTTTTACTGTATTTTAACTTCACTTTAATTCCTGTAAAAAATGTAAAATGCATGTTTAGTCAGTTGAAATGCCCAAAAGTAATGTTATTTAAAATCTTGTCTTTCATTTTTAGTTTGCATTGGGTGAATGACCTCCCAGGAGCTTTCAAACAGGTGAAAATGCCTTTTCAACAATTCCAAGCAAAAATAGCAAGTGCTCTGCACATCCAGTGTGTCAGTTGCTTAATTTTGTTCAGATGGACTTATGAAAATATACAGCCACATTTTCCAACAAAGCTGTTACACTTCTGTAAAATCAGCATCACGGTATCACATTTATATTACATTAATCTTTAAAAATTGATCTTTTGGTGTAAGGTTTTGTGGAATATGAAGCAGATATCGATTTATGAGGGAAGATTGGGGATGTGGACATGAAGAGGAATACATAGGAGCATGAAAATCATAGAATTAAATTTTTGGAGGGGATATACCTTATATATGTGTGTAATAGTTGAATTTTGTGGACCAATTTTTTGAGTAAAATTTAGTAAAATTGCATGCATACTACTTTTGACTACAATAAGTACCTGCATCGTTTGAGGCGTCAGGTGCTCAGTTGGGTGGACTGGTGGCTGGGACCGGGTGGTAAGTCTGCATTTGGGCCATTGGGAGCTCTGATGGGTAGGACACTGGGGCCTAGTGAGAGTCTACAGTCAGGGTGTCGGGTGCTCAGATGGGCAGGGCCCAAAATAGAGGGGGGGGGGTCAACCTTTATATGGTATTGTGACTATTACATACGTTTATATGGTAGGTCAGTGAAGGGATGAAGGTGGCTGGGGAAATATGGGAACAAGATTAGAAGAGCTGAAGATTGTGGAAAATTCAATCTGATAGATTAGCCAGAGGGGCAAGCTGCCTGAGAAAATGGTAGAAGCAGGTAGAATTCCAACTTTTTGAGGGATTCATGGATTGGATAATAAAGGTTTAGAGGGATATGTTGGACAATCTCATGAAGACACCTTGGTTGGTATGGATGAAAGTGCATTTCCATGACTCTTGGAGCACATTTCTCTGGAAAATTGTATTTGGACAGAGGGAATTGGAAAGATGTTGTTCACACAAGTAGTTTTTTTTTCTCTACAAAGACATTTCATCATCAACGGCATCACAAGTGAAAAGTTAGGATTAAGTTATTCAGATCATTAAATTGGCTGACTCCAAAAAGGTTTATGCATAAATAAGTGCTTTTTTGATTAACTTGCAAAAAAATAATCATTTTGGAAAGATTAGCCTTTTTTAATTAACAGCCATTGTTACTGGCAAAATAATCCTGGGCAAAAAGATTAGATGTATAATGCTAATAATTAGAATATTTTAAATATTTGAGATGTTCTTGTTTCTGAATATATAGGAGCACAGTTATTTTGAGCAGAACTAGGTTGTGATGTGCACAAACAAATACAGCTGCAGATTGTTAATTGAGAAGGTGCAGTCTCTATTCTACTAATGATTATCCTTTTTTCTCTGGAGATTCATTTTTCCTTGAAACCAGACGGAGTATTTATTGGTGCCATGATGGGAGGGGAGACCTTGTATGAACTTCGTTGTTCCCTACAACTAGCAGAATTGGAACGTGAAGGTGGATTTGCACCTCATATATCACCATTTGCTGCTGTGACAGACATTGGTAATCTTTTGGAACAAGCAGGATTTAACATGCTCACTGTGGTAAGATAAATTAATGCACTTCTTGTTTTGTAGATTACGTTAAGTTGAATAGCTTTGAGAACTTGTATTTTCAAAGAAGTTCATTGTTGCACTAGAAGCACTTAATTTCCTTTGAGTTGTCTATCTCATTTCACATCTGTTTGGTTGAAAAAGTGTCAGGTTCGGTGAGTTCAAAGAGAGATGAGTCTGGACACAAGGGTTTGTAGTCAAACATAACTTTATTAACACAACAATTGATAAAAGAGTGTAGGAACATACGTGCACAACTTATAAGGGAGTGTGGGAAACTATCGTAATGGGAAACAAACAGGGGAGAACGTTAAACAGTAAGCTATTAATTCACACAGGTGATGCAGACATTTGCACACTATAAGCAGAAGCTATACACACCTTTCCCTCTTCAGACCACTGAATAAGAGGAGGTGGCTCTGTTTCCACTGCACCCACAGGGGTATAAACATGCTCTTGTACCCCGGTTAGTTGAGAGATGGATCTGATACCACTGTACCTGCAGTGGTAAATGCATGCTCTAGGACCCCTGATTAGTTGAAAGCAGCAGCTCTACTGCCAGTAACGATCTCTAGCAATACCAAGGCTCAACTTCAGTGCAGTGTGCACTTTACCCACGACCCTTCCAAGCAACATCTACAGCAGCAACCTGGCATGAAGCGGTGTCCGGAGTTATCACCATAAGGCAGAGAGAGCAAATGTCCTCTGCGCTGGTGCTAGATACAGGGCTCTAGCCAGTAAGGACACTAAGTGATTTGAACCAACCAATGGCAAGGTGTGCCTAATCTTAACTGACACTCCACCTGCAAACCATAACTTTGTCTATTTGTTTACAACTTGTAACTTTGAGTGAAATAAAAAGCACACCACATACAGTACTGATAGGTGATGCTACTTCCAAATGAGTTTCAGTCAGGGAGGCCACGTGACCATGCCTCCTCCATACGCAATAGCATTCCTGTTTGGGTAATTATTCTTGGTTTCTGGTTGTGTAATTTGACAATTGACCAATGTTAATGCCATATCTCCATGGAAAATACCAACCAATGTGATTTTAAAAAAAATATGGTGGGCAGCAGAAATAGTGGAGATTTTAAAAGTATTTATCCTTCAAACCTGCCAACCTGCTTTCCCTGGAATAGACAGCATGCAGTTTTCTTCCCAATGACAAACTACTGAACCTCTTTGATGATCTTCAGATCACACAAACAATGGCTGAGTCAGGAATGGGTGGCTGGACTGCAGAGCTCTTTAAGAACAAAGCCATCACCAAGGTCAAAGCTGAAAACATGGTTCAAGGGCTGGGATCCAAAGCAGACGGAAGCTCAGGGGACTGAGACCTCCCCTACTGTCCATGCTACTAGTGAATGTTCAGACATTGGAAAATAATATTGATAACCTCAAGCAAGGCTGCTTGATCAGAGACGAATGAAACAAATCTCAGTTGTTTACTTAACCGAGATGTGGCTAACAGAACGCACCAGACACGGCGATCCGACCGGAGGGTTTCACCATTCACAGACAGGATTGGATCTCAGATTCTGGCAAAGAGAGGGTGCAGTTGTGCTTTTTAGTTGAAACTGGCTGGTGCATGAACATTGGGGTGATGTTGACTTCCTACTCTGCTGCTTTAGAGCAAATATCAATTAATTGCAGACTCTTCTATCTACCCTGAGAGTTCGCATCAGTGATTTTTCACTGGAGTTTATAATCCCTCCTGATGCTGATTGCAATCAATCAAGTCTGTCTTGGGAAAGCCCTGCCAATTATCACTAGCATGTAAACTGCTGCACCATAAGACCCAGCACACTTGTTCACTGCCTCACTCAGATGAGGAAGAACTATCATTCTTTCCTGAGACTGCATTTTGGTAAGTTGAGTCACTTGGCGATATTCCTTCTACCCATTTCAAACAGCTTTACTTGTACCAATGCCAAAGAAGAGTGTGCTAACTTGTCTGAACGACCAGTGGTATTTGACATCCACAGTGATGAAGGGTTTTGAGAGGCTGGTGTTGAAGCATATCAGCACCTGTCTGAGCGTCGACATGGATCCGTTCCAACGGGTCTATGGCCAGCTCACTAGCTCTACACAAAACCCTGGACAGCAAAGATGTAAATATCAGGACATTCTATTGAATACAGTTTGGCATTCAACACCATCATTCCCTCAAACCTAATCAGCAAACACAACACCTGGACCTCAATACCCCACTTTGCAATTGGGTCCTGGATTACCTCACCTCCAGACCCCAAAGTGCAGATTGGCAAGAACATCTCCACTCTCTCCATCAGCTCCGGAGCACCACAAGGTTGTGTACTCAGCCCCTTGCTCGACTTGCTTTACACCTATGACTGTGTGGCTTGGTACGACAAGACCAGGAACAAATTTGCTGACGATACTACTGTAGTGGGCTGTATTTAAAAAGGAGGGATGAGTCAGCATATGGGAGGGAGATTGAAAACTTGGCTGAGGTGTACTTATGGCAACCTCTCACTCAATGTCATCAAGACCAAGGAACTGATGATAAACTTTAGCAAAGAAAAACCAGAGATGTACAATCCTGTGATCATTGTAGTATTAAAGGTGGAGAGGGTGAACAAATTTAAATTCCTGTGAGTCACCATCTCGGGAGACATTTCTTGGACCCATCGTGCTAATGCCATTGTGAAGAAAGCACGTCAGCACCTCTGTTTCACCAATGTTTGCAGAGGTTTGGTATGTCATCAGAAATCTTGGCAAACTTTGATGGATACCTAGTAGGAAGTGTGCTGATAGACTACATCACGGTTTGGTTTGGGGGCACCAATACCTCTCAGTGGAAACAAAAGGTAGAGGATGTACCCCAGTACACCACCAAGAACATCGATGTGGAACACTGCTGTCAGAGAGCAGCAGCAATCATCAAATATTCACACCACTCTGGTCATGCTCTGTTCTCCCTGCTGCCATCAGAAAAGAGGTATATGTGCCACAAGACTCATACCTCCAGGTTCATGAACAGTTGCTACCGGTCCATCAGACTTCTAATGGACTCAAAGTCTCTTATTTTGCACATTATTTATTAGTGAATATTATCTGTATTTGTACAGTCAGTTTGTCAACATTTCATTCTTTGTTTACATTTTCTCTCGTATATGTATCTTTTTGAGTAGTTTACAGTTACTGATAATTAGAAATTTTTCCCACAGTAATGAATGGACTTCGAGAATACATTTGAACTTTGGTTTCTTTGCCTGGTGAAGATTTATAGCTACTCAGTGCTTGTCTTCATAAAAATTAAAAGTGTAACTTTAAAAAAAAAAAATTTCAGGGAAGAATTTTGTTAACATTTGTTAACTTTATCTCGGTCTTCCAAACCCACATTTGCCCTGAATCACTTGCCCTCTACAAGTCAGTCAAAAAACAATGAGGATTTTAATAATGAAATATTAAGAAGGGGAGAATGTGGGGAATATATATGATTTCAAAATTTGTCAAAAATATTTTTAACTCTGCTGTAAATTGTTAATTTTCCACAGGACGTTGATGAAATCCAGGTCAACTATCCAGGAATTTTTGAATTAATGGAGGACCTGCAAGGTTGGTCTATGTATGTGGCTGTGTACTATTGGTTTTTATTGCATTTGGCTTATTTTGAATGCTTTTATGATTAAAATGTTATTTTGAAATGATTGTATATTTTAATTGATGAGCTAACCAAAAATGACCCTAAGTTGTGTTGATAGATTTGAGAAAAAAGTCCAATAGTTTGAATTGTTTCAGAGGTGGTGCAGAAATATATAAGATTTCTGTCGTCAGCAAAACTGAGGAATTGATTGTTGGCATCAGGAAGGGGAAACCAGTAGAACACAGCCCCACACTCAAGGGGTCAGCAGTGGAGAGAGTAAGAAACTTCAAATCTCCGAAGACCCATCCAAGAGCCATCATGCCGATGAAATAAAGAAGGCACACTACCAGCTCGATTTCATGAGGAGTTGGAGGAGATTTGGTATGACACCAAAGACTCTTGCAAATTTCTACATGGCGAGCATTCTGACTGTCTGCCAATATGTAGGACAGGAACAGGCTACAGAGGGTTGTAAGCTCAGCTGTTGTCATCATGGGCATTAGTCCATTAAGGACATTTTTAAGAGGTGGTGCCTCAAGACTTTCATCAGGACCTCACCACCCAGGCCATATGCTTTACTCACTGCCACTATCAGAAAAGAGGAAAAGGGGCTTAAAGACACCCATTCAACGTGACAAAAACAGCTTCTTTCCCTCTGTCATCAGATTTCTGAAGGGACAATGACACTCTCACTTTTCTCCATTTTGCACTAATTGTTTATTAAATCTTGCATTTACAGAATTGTAATTTTGCACCTTGTTCTGCACAGTCCTGCTGCCACAAAACAACAAATTTCATGACCCATGTTCCTGACAATAAACCTGATTCTGAGATCACAATAACATTTGCAAAGAGAAATATTTGTAACCACTTGGGGCAAAACTAAGCTACATAATGTGATTGTTCTTAAATCTCCTGATAGTTTTGCATCTCTAAATTTGAAGGTATGGGAGAGAGCAATTGTGCCTGGTCCAGAAAACCCATGTTGCATAGAGATACAATGCTAGCAGCTGCAGCAATCTACAAAGGTGAGTTAATGAAAGGTGGGAATGAATCTGATTCTTGGTACAATTTAGTGTGTACATATTTTGATCTCAAGAGGCCACAAGTAGTTCGTAATTTATGCTTAAACGATTAAGTATCTTTTATTAATATTGGCCTGTTCCCTGTGTTTGTATTCCAAAAACAAAGCTGAAACACTTGGAATTCTTTTCAAAGTCCCAAGTGGAAAAAAGCAGAAAATGCAAAGAGGATTGGGTGGGATGGGTTGGAGAAGGGCCCTGAATGAGGGAGGGAGAGATGGGTTGGGCGGGGAGAATTTTATGGAGGAAGACGAGTTGTGCAAAGGCAATTCAATGATTATTAAAGAGAAGGCAGAAGGAATTGGAGGGGTGGAGGAGGAGAATTGCCTAAAACTGGAAAATTCAATGTTCATGACGTTGGGCAGTGAACTGCCTAGGGAGAATACAAGATCAAGCCATTGGGCTATGAACTGTCTAGGGAGAATACAAGGTCATGCCATTGGGCTGTGAACTGCCTCGGGAGAATACAAGGTCATGCCATTGGGCTGTGAACTGCCTAGGGAGAATACAAGGTCATGCCATTGGGCTGTGAACTGCCTAGGGAGAATACAAGGTCTTGTACCTCTGCTTTATGTTGAACCTCAATCTAGAAATAGACAGTTTGTTGTGGGGAGTTGAAATGGGATATAACCAGGATCTCAGGGTGGCTATTGCATGCAGTGCATAGATGCTCTGTATCAAACATCCTCCAAGTTTGAGTTTGAACTCACCATTGTCAAGGAGGCTACACTTGGAGCAAACAGTGCAGTAGATGAGTTTAAAAAAGGTGCAGCTGAATGTTTGCCTCTCCTACTTATGTAGTTTCAAACTTAAATATACAACTTTTCTCCAAATCATCTACTGCTGGTTTGGCAGCTCCTCTATTCCTATAACCATTTGCCCGTCTACCACAAACATTCTTTAGCTGTGGTTTATCATCAATAAAATATTGTGTGTTTACCCACAAAAACTTTGCCATCAACTCTCAATCCCATGACATCCATTATTTCAAAGTTCAGTAGTAGGCGCATTTAAGCATGACCTTCAGATCTTCCACCATCTAACATTCTCACCTGATGTGGAAATAGTGTTGTCTTATTTATGGCTATGTCCAAATCATGGAATTCTGTACTCAACAGAATACATTGAAAACATGAAAAAGTAATAAAGTAGAGGTTGAAATAGAGGGCAGGATAGATATGAAATTAGAGATTTCCAACTCTGCTCAACTTGCTAGTTATTTATTTTTAGCTTGATGACATCAGGTGTTGTGATTTTATTTTTCCACGTAGTTTTGCTTTAATCCATTGGTGGCAGTTTCTGACAGTTAGCTAAAATGAAACTTGGAGTATTTGCAGCAATTGTATTAAAATAAACCTAATTGTCTCTTGAAGAGATATATGGCAATGATGATGGTTCAGTGCCAGCAACTTTTCAAATACTGTACATGATTGGTTGGAAACCCCATGAGTCACAGGTAAGCAAATTTTATTATTTCGAACAGTTAAAAAAATTACTTGAATGTACAGTTAATTTGGTGCTGGTGCAGTGCTTTTTATGTTTACAAGTAATCACAGTTAGAAACACTGGAATATTGTCAGATTTGGGGATATCAGGATCTTGGTAAAATAATTTATTAGCCTTTTTTCACCATTTAAGGCAGTGGTCTTCAAACCTTTTCTTTCTGCTCACATACCCCCTTAAGTAATCCCTATACCATAGGTGCTCTGTGATTAGTAAGGGATTACTTAAAGGGGTATGTGAGTGGGAAGAAAAAGTTTGAAAACCATTGTTTTAATTGTACTTAATTGACTTGTTATGTGTATGGTTTCATAACTCCAAAGGAAATGGACTAATGACAATTTTTCTCAAGCAAAATAATACAGAAACAATTGGGTCTCGAGCAGTGGTTCTCAATCTTCCCCCCCACCCCCCCCCCCCCCCACTCACATGCCACCTGAAGTAATCTCAAGAAACTGGAAAATTCTCTTATCCACCTCCAATAGCTCAGTGGTGAAAGCACTGGTCTTGTAAACCAGGGTTGCGAATTTGTTCTTTGCTGGGGCCTCATTTCTGTGAGGGGTGCTGGACAAAGTGGTGACTGTCCATCTTCCTTATGGTAGATAAAAGTTAAAGAATTTCATGATGTTACATTCTAAATATAGTATCACGTGATATAATGGATCCTTTACCTTTATTATAGGTGCCAGATACCAGGGGTTTACCTGTATTTTGATCTCAAATAAGATCAATAACCCATTTGTCTAATATGCATAAAGACAGCTCCAACAAATTGTAATGTGATATTGAGCATGTTGAACATTGAATTCTGATTCTAAACAATTTTTGAGATGTTGATAAAGAATGAACATGTAATGTGGGATAAATCCTTGCTCTTTGAAGTTCTGGTAGTTCCAGGGTTACACAAGAGTTCTGGTTAATAGACCAATTTTTCTGTAAGTCTGAAATAAACCATTTCTCTAAAAATGTAATGTGTAATCTTTAGCCCTGATAGCTCTTGAAACTGATTTGCAAAATTTAGACTGAGGGAAAGTCAGCAGGGGTGAAAGGAGCTGTTACCAGGAGCTTCAATTCAGCCTGAGTGGAGTGACTGGGGTGGCTGATCTGCTAATCAGTAGCCCCTTTTAAGTTGCACCACCTGTGTAGCCTTCCTGGGACCCCGGTGCGATTACTGGGGCAAAGATGCTGGAAGCACCTTTTAAAATGCAGGAGGATCAACCCATTAAATCGCCAACCCAGCAATTTAAGGGGATCCTGCCCCCGCAATGACACATCATGCACTCACCAGAAGTACTGCTGGATGTTCAGATACTGGCTGCCCGATGATGCACTCAAGCATTGACGCACGCATGCAAGTGTTGATGTCACTGGAATAAGTGGGTCGGCCATTTTCTTTTTCAATTCAGTCATGGTCGAGGCCTAGATAAGTTTAACTGGGTTCTCTGACTATCTCAGAGGGAGGTTGGGAACCTGGTTGGTTTCTATTGAAGTTGACCCAGTTGGACTCTTTCTAACTGCTGCTTAACTGGGGCACTAACAGTTAACCCCATTTTACACGGCAGTTTGAAAAGGCCTAGTGACAAGTGATAGCTTGAGGTTTGATCTTGTTTGGCGGAGAGTTTAGAGAAGGCAACAGCTTTTTATGTGGGTGATTTCTAGGTTGTTTCTGGGTGTAGAGCTGTGAATTCCATACTCTCGAGATCTGGAGAAGTTGCATTAAGTCAGGTTTTCAAAAGTTAGGTCTTCAGTCACCCTGTTTAATTCCATATTATTTTTAATGAAGGTCTGGGAGACAGAAAATGCATTAATTACAAAAAGGTGACACTATTGTCTGCCTCAGCTTCTGGGCTTGGGTTTCTGTCATTGGACTTATTACTGCCTGATTAGGGTAACACAAGAAAGTAGGAAAAGGCCACATGGGCCCTCAAACCCATATAGTCATGGCTGATCCTTAGCTCTTCTGTGCTAGATCCTTAAATCCTCTATTTTAAATATATATCTACATACAGCATGATTAGTCTCACTGTTAGAGGAACGTTATTACAGCAGGTTCAAATCTTCAGCTGTCTTTAAAGAGGTTATATATTCTCTGCAGTCTGCATGGGTTTTCTTCCATGTTCCAAAGATGCAAGGGTAAGTGATTTAATTGGTTACATAGTATTTGGGTGGCATGGGCCAGAAGGGCCTGTTACCATTCTGTATAACTAATTTTTTTTTTAAATCTTCACCTTAAATATATTTCACGATCTGGTCTCCACTCTGTGGGACAGAAAATTCCAGAGATTCACTACCTTCTGACAGAAGAAATTTATACAAATCTCAATTTTGATTGACTGGTCTCTTAACTTTTAGCATTGACCTCTTTTGTGATTGCCCCACCAGTGAAAGCATCTGGACTTGTATGTTCCAATTCTGTTTATCGACCTCAGTTCAGCATTCAGCACAATCAAACCTCAGTATCTGATAAGGAAGTCGACCCTTCTGGGTCTAAACACCTCCCTCTGCAATTGAATCCTTTACTTCCTGTCAGGGAGACCTCAAGCAGTCCGGATCGGTAACAGCACATCCAAGACCATCCTCTGAGCACGCCCCACACCCCTGGGCTGCGTGTTTAGTCCATTGCGATTCACTCTGCTGACCCACGACTGTACGTGGCTTGAACCACAAGTTTGCTGGCGACGCGACCGTGGTGGGCTTTATTAGTAAGAATGTGGATTCAGCTTACAGAGATGACGTGTAGTCGTTATGGACTTGTGCAAGACCCAACAACCTGATTCTGAATGTAAATAAAACAGAAGAGATGGTTGTCGACTTCAGAAGGGCTTCGCTGGTGGCTCAACTGTTGAGGTCATGAAGAGTACCAGATTCTTTGGAGTGCACTTGGCAGAGAATCTCACCTGGACCTTTAATATCATCTCCAAAGCCAAGAAAGCCCAGCAGCACCTCTCCTTCTCCAAAGGCTGAGAAAAGTTAATCTCCCACCCTCCCTGCATTCTGCAGAGGATGTATTGAGAACATCCTGTGGAACTGCATCACCACCTGGTTTGGAAGTTGTACCACCTCAGACTGCAAGACCCTGCAGAGGATAATGGAGTCAGCAGAAAAGATAATTGGGGGCTCTCTTCCTACCATGAAGGACATCTACAAAACCCGATGCAAGCAAAAGGCAATAAGCATTGTGAAGGACTCCACACACCCCTCATGTAAATTACTCTTTCTTCTGCCATATGGTAGGAGGTACTACAGCACCTGGACCCTTATGTCCAGATTGGTCAAGTTTTTTCCCCAAGCCATTAGGCTCCTGGATTCCCAGAACATGTGGGACTTTGTGCAACTCCAAGAAAGCTTTTCAATTCTTAAACTCAAAGCCCTTTGCAATAAAGGCCAAAATGTCATTTGCTGCCTTACTTGTTGGGCCTGCCTGCTAACTTCTTCCGATTCGTACACTAGAACTCTGGATCACTCTGAACGCTATCATTTTCCTTCTGACTATTGAGATAATGTTCTTATTAATCTCTTATTGGAGTACATGACCTCTCACTTCTCCACAATAAAATCCATTTCCTAGCTTTTTGCCCAGTCACTCTATCTCCATCCCATTGCAAAATCAATTTCCTCATCACCGCATACCCTTTAACCTATTTTCTTATCATTGTCAAACTTGGAAACTTTTTTTCATGTTGCTTCCTTCTCAAAGTCATTATTGAAAAGAATGAATGATTGAGAGTGAAGAAGCAATCCCTCAGGAACTCCACTAGTAACATCCCTGCAGCCTAAAAAGGACCCATTTATTCCAGCTTTCTGTTTTCTCTATTTCCAATCCATGCTAACATATTTCCTCCAATATTTTGGTCTTGTAGCAGGCCGGGGCAACCCTGCACACGATGGATTGAATTACTGTAGTGAACATCCAGCACGGCAAGGCACAGGGCTTTCCCACCACCATGCACAAGTTCCAGGCTGCAGGAATGCGTTGCCAGGGGAACGGCCAGGCCTCACAGCAGCATTATGACATCACTCCCGTGAGCCTGTCACCTCCCCTAAGAAGGAATGTGCATGGTTTGAATAAATGACAGCTACTGGTTTACTTGCTTGATGTGGACAGCATTTATTTCAGCAACTCTGCCTTTAGCAGTGCTACAGTCTGTTACTTTATGCAGCAGACTCTTCTGTGGCACCGTGTCAAATATCTTTTGGAAATCTAATGAACGGCATCTACAAATTCCTCTGTATCCCTGATTTCCTGCCTTTTGCCCAGTGAATTTCAACAATACTTTATCCCTTAATGGGAATTTTATGAGTTACCTCCATGTTATTTGAAACTGGAACATCTGTTATCTTAGAGCAATTTGCAGTGTTTTCCATCATGAAATCTCTGCAAAAACTGATTTAACGTGTACACCACTTCCTTGTTTCTTATTAATTCCCCAACGTGTTCTATGGAGCAGCCATTCTCAACTCTTTTTCCGGCTGACAGCTCCCCTCGGACTCTGCTCAGTTTATAGGCCCCGTTTCCCTGTGAAGCAGTCAAGTTTTGGTTTCTTCCACACTTCATTCCTACCAACTACATTAAAAAAAAGTTTAAAATATTTGTTATGTTGGGGAAAAGAAAATGAGGCTTTTAGTTAAATGTGCTGTGGCCCCCAAGATGGGGGTGGGGGGAGGGAGGCTCTGGGGCCCTCTTTGAGAATAGCTGCTCTAGAGGTCCCATGTTTATCTTAGCCATTACATTCCTATTTGTATATCCATTAACACTTTTATGGTTTGTTTTGATAGTACATAGAATTTTTCTCTCAACTGTCCTGTGAATTTTTAAAAAATCTATTAGAAATGGATCCTAAAATATTCTAAGTCTTTTGCCCTACACCAGACCTTGCCACTTTGTTTGTCTTACTGTTCAATTTTCGTTTGACCTCATTTTAATATATCCAATTGTGCTTCCTCATGGAATCTCTCCTTCTAATTGGGACAATTCTAATAGCTGCTACTGTTCAACTGCTGACCTCTCTCTCTGCTGGTATTCCAGTGCACCTTGAAAAATACAACTTCAATTCATTATAATCGCCCATTTTTAAATTGAAGCTAATGGTTTTGGTCCTGTGGTGTTCACCCTAAAACTGCATCTGGAATTCAAGGAAATCTTGATTATTACTTCCTTATTTCATGTGACCAAATCTAAATCCAATGATATTGGTGGACCAGGATGAGTTATTGGCAAAGTTTACAGCTTGGAACTTAAAATTGATCTCTATCCCCACCTCAGGATTGTTGACATGACCTGGAGAGTGTCTCTCTTCCAGAAGTCTTTTACCAGTTTCATCTTGCTGACATTGTGAGAGAGGCTGATGTCGTGGCACCAATCCTCAAGTTCTTCTATTTCTCTTCTGTATTCTGACTTGTTTTTAGAGATCCTGCCTACAATATTGGTGTCATCCACAAATTTGTTGGAGTTGTGTTTGGAAACCTACCTGTGGTTGTACAGGGTGTATAATAGACGGGTGAATACATAGTCTTACGTTGCCTCAGTGTTCAGAATGATTATGGAGGAAGTGCTGTCACCATTCCTCACAGATTGCAGCCCACAGGATAGAAAGTCATGGATCCAATAGCAGAGTCATGTCGTTTGGAAATGAAGATGTTTGCTTTTAGTATGTTGAAAGCTGAGTTATATTTGATAATAGCAGTCTGACATTGGTGTCCTTGTTGTTCAGGTGTTTCAGGGCTGAATATTAGGCCAAGAAAATCTATTGTGGATCTTTTTTAATGGCATGCGGATCACTGATTGGTGTCTTGTCAGATGCAATTAATGTGAGTCATTGCCATGACTACTCTCTTGGTACACTTCATGATGGTGCATGTCAAAGTTACCAGTAGTCATTGCAATGTATTGCAATTTCTATGAGCAGAAACCTCGGCCTAGTGGGTAGGAGCGGCAACCTTGGGCTCTACAATTGTTGGATGTCTGAGTGGGTTACGGTGGCATCGAGCAATGGGGAGGTGTCGTGGAGCTGCAGCGCTGTTGATGGGGACTTGTACGCCAAATTAGCATCCAGCAGTTTTTAAGCTGAGTTTAAGGTCTCAAAAGTATATCTGGCATATAAATCAACTCCCATTTTTAAAAAAAATATTTTTGAGGGTTTCAAAACTTGACTTGTACGCTGAAATGTGTGGTAGCCATGAAGTTGATCATTGCAACTAAGATAGCTCTGGTTGTATTTGATATTTAAAGAAAATAATTTCTTAGATTCCAATTAAAATATTCCCCTTAATATGGAAATGAAGAAACTCAGGAAATCAGTAATAGAGTGAAGCATTTAGGAATCTTGGAATTTTTACGTCGCTAATTACCAATTCTCACATTGCAAAAGCATACTTTCTCAGTAAGTTATTAATGTGAAGGTGGTGCGTACTTTTTCAGTGTAGCTAGATTATTGGTGCTGTATATCCTTGTTCATGTGCCATAGCTAACGTACTGTGTTCTGCATTTATCACATTTGCTTTGTTTCAGGCTAAGCCAGCAAAGAGAGGTTCAGCTACATTATCAATTGGTGACATCGGAAAACTCTCTGAACTGATGATAAAAAAGGATAAAGAGTTTTGATTTTGTGATAAGAACAACATTCAGTCATCCAGAAAATCTGCCGGTCAGGCACCACAAAAGTGCCAATAATCAGGCATACTCATGCTTTTACTATAGAATATTGTGTGTATAAATGTAAATAGTAAAAATGTGATTTTTTTTGTAATTGAACCATTTTTCTTCATACTGGATCAGGCTATGTTTTTACACAATGTTAAAGATAAATGGTTCTTCCTTGTGCTCTCCATACATTTTCAAACTCTTGTATATTTCATGGATAAAGATGTACTGCATATAAGAGTCATATTGTGCATTTTGAAGTTTCTTTCACTCACCATGTTTCCATGATAGTTGAAGTGAGTTGAGGATTAATTCAAACACACTGTTTCTGGAACATTGGGACTTTTTTAAGCATTCAATTTCCACATTGTAAATTGTGTAGAATGCTGTTTTCAAGTAGCAATGTAATATTGCTTTGTGGGGACAATAATCCATATAAATCGTCAAAAATCATAGAAATAATAATGTCATTAAAGAGAAATATTGTGCAACATGAGAACAGACCAGTTTTGGGAGGCTTTTTGTATTTTCAAAAGTCAATATATTATCTGAAAGAAATATGCCACAGGATTTTAAAAGAAGCAAAGAGGAAAGTAAATGGAAACTGATTATTGTTTTTCAATCCCCTTCCACTCCTTTCTCCTCCACTTGCTACTGCAGAATTGTGTGAGAGGACTGTAAGCACTGAGTCTTTCGGAAAAAGAATGCCTGCAGCATCTCACCTTACCTAGAATTGTCCACTAAGGAGATAAACTTGCATATCAGAAAATTCCACTCAGTTGTTAAATTTGCATTACAGCAATTGTTTATTGCAGCTTAATTAACCTTTTCATTCTTGATCATGTATTATTGCGACTAAATTGATGAACAAGGACTTATTTGTGTACATTGCATAAACTTGCATGTTAATTTAGGTCTGTCATTGGATAGGAAAAAACCAAGGATAAAGATGATGATACACATTCAAGTTATTTGTTACATTAGATTGAAGCTTGCAACAAAAGTCATTTATCTATTTGGAGGTTACAGAAAAGTTCAATTCATGAAGACTCTCTTCGCCCTAGAATTGTTGGCATCAACAATTGGTAAATTTGACAGTACAGCTCCCATAGTATATGTTTTATCCATGCCTAAAGGTTATTAAAAGTACCAGAAGCAAAGTCAAAATCATGATTAAGAATAGATCCCAATGCTGCCATATTAATCTCTCCATGTTTATTTGTTTCCATACTTCACTGAGCTGAAAAATATCAAAAAGCTGCATTAGTTTATCTCTAGTTAAGTAATTATCTCTCAGTATAAATCTTTAATTTTTTAATTTAATGATACAGCACAGTAACAGGCCCTTCTGGCCCACAAGCCTGTGCCACCAAAATACACTCATGTGACCAATTAACCTGTGAACCCTGTCTATCTTTGGAGGAAACTGAAGTTCCTGGAGGAAACCTTTTGTGGAGAATGGTCAGATTCACACCTGGGTCACTGATGGTATAATTATGTTGTGCTAACTACCATCCTTGTCCCAGTGAAAACTGTTTAAAGGTTGTCAACAATATATTCTTGTTAAATCTTAACAAGTACTTTTGAACCTTATTACTTAAAAATCTCCATAAGTCTTAATTAAATGCATAGATTTCCAGATTAAATGTATATGGTGAAATGACAATCAACAATGGAGACCATAAA
Source organism: Narcine bancroftii (assembly GCF_036971445.1). Lineage (NCBI taxonomy): Eukaryota > Metazoa > Chordata > Chondrichthyes > Torpediniformes > Narcinidae > Narcine > Narcine bancroftii. Next base: position 84,922,074 of record NC_091472.1, on the reverse strand, counting down.
CCTTTAAGCCCAAAAGTTAGGTTTTAATTATAGATCCACCCAAATGCAATTAAAACAAATCCACACCTGAAGTGTATCAATATTTTTACATATATAAATGTCACATAAATGAAACCAGATCATATTTGCTATTGAAAAGCAGATGCTCTTGATCCTAAGTGAAAAGAACTGATGGAAATGCTGTGCTGGTTTTCTTTTAACCTCCATTGGTATAGCTGGACCTGTGACGACATGCAGCATTTCTGTTTTTATTTCAAGAGTACCTGATCTTTTTATTGATATACAGGACCCAACCTAAACCTAACTGCAATTAGCTCTTGTTGGGTGGTTCGGCTGCACTTCCTTCTATTTACTCAATCTAGAAAAACCAAATTCTGACCCTTGTGTGCTATTTTGATTGTAAATCATACTTACTTGAGTGTACTGAACTAAGTTGACTAGATATATGGCATCGAGCTTGAGCAGTGCAAGGAAAGCTGGCAAGTGTGCATCTGTGCTCATTTCTGCAGCAAGACCATAGAATCTTCTGGCCAAATTTAGATCCTAAAGAAAAGGATATACATTTGAAATACCATTTGGATTTGATGAAAACCTGCAATATTTTGGGTACAAGTTCCTGTCAAGTTTTATGAGGGGAAAATTAGAGAATCCTCATTTTTATCTTGAATCTTTGGATGAAATTTGTCATGAACATTTTGTTTCGATATGGTGGTCAAGCCGATATCGGACTATGAATGCATTTTTGTCAGTAACATCCGTATCCAAGGAACATTTTAAAATCTAATAATCTTAGGTTACTCAAACATATAAATTAGGAGCAAGAGCAGCATCCGTGGTTCCTCAGAACTGGTCTGCCAGTTATTAAGATCACAACAAATATACAATCACTTCATGTGATAACCTTTTACCCCATGCTAATCCAGCATCTATTCTGTTTTTTTTTAAATAACAGTTTTTGCCTCCAATGAGGAAGAGAAGCACAATCCTCAGGGGAAAAATTGCCTCAAATCTGAGGTAAATTGATGACATTTTGTTAGATAATGTATTTCCCAAACAAAGAAATAATCTCTCCCTGACCATCCTACCCATAATTATTAAATTTTCTCCTTTAACAAAGAGACAAAATAGCAAATCCCATAATTTCTACCTTCAAATCCAGCCCTATTATTTATACAAGCAAGCTTTAGACAATAGTAAGTTCTTGGCTAATACATTGAACATTAACATGCTCGATGCCGCCGTAACCCACCCAGACATTCAAGAATTGTAGAATTCTACAGCATGAAAAGAATCTTTTTGGCCCAACTTGTCCATGCTGTCCAAGCTAGTCTCATTTGCCTGCTTTCAGCCCATACCTCTTGTTAGGTCTGCTTTGTTTGAGAATGAGTGAGTCAGACACCAGACTGAGTCGAAATCGAGGTTCTTTATTACCGGATTGTAACACTTGCAACTAACAGTGTTAGTTGGAGAAGGCGCATTCTCCTGATATCAGCAAGTGGTGTTTTTTTATACCTCAGGACACATACTTAGTAAATTATCATACCATTACACTGTCCAATGAATAAGCTGTTGCTACCCTTCACTGTTAGTCTGCTGCTCATCAGCTTGTTAGTGCCAAGCTTATCTTGAGTGTACAAGGTCACATCTGCATTCTGTTACTCCTTAGTACTGGGTGACTCCTTCTCCGGTCCCATCTCATGATGTTTTTACCTTACACTCTCTCAACCTTTCCTATCTCTGTACTGTCTAAATGACTTAAACATGGCAATTATTCTTTTGTCCTTGCCTCTGCCATTTCCTCTGGTAACTCATTCCATATACCCACAACCCTGAAAGTGAAAGCTACAAATGTGAAAGTGCCCATCAGGTTTCTTTTAAACCTTGCCCCTCGTTGAAAACTAAAGTGCTCATTGCACATTAAACTGCAATAAAATTATTTCCATTATGATGACAGAAATGGTTCATACCTGTTCTGTCCCAAGACCATGTTCGTACATGTATGCAAGGTTGAACATGGCTTGTGCACTGCGTTTCTGTTCAGCAGCTAAATGATAGTGAATTGCAGCTGTTTTGTAATCCACTTTTGTTCCACGACCATAGAAGAAATAATCGCCCAGTTTAATTCTGGCATATGGGTATCCTAGCAAGCAAGATACAGGTTTAAAGTCCAACTAAAATATTTGAACATAGATTCCAAATAATTTATCATTCTGATTGTCTGCTTATAAGTAGGAATGCTGTGATTCACTTTAAAAAGAAAAATAATAATAATATATCAGTTTAATAACTGCCTGCTTCTTATTCTGAGATTCTGATGCCTAATTTTATACTTTCAATCAGGAAACATTCTTCCTACATCCAGTTTGTTAACTTTGCAAGAATTTAGTAACATTTAATAAGATCACTTCTCTTTCTTCTAAGCTCTAGAAGAATGTCCTAGTCAACTCGATCTCAACTGGCAAAACTGTCTGGAACCACATTTCTGTATGTTTGCTCCATTTCCTCCATGGTAAGTATGTAATTTATGTGAATGGAGACCAAATTTGTACACAGTACTCCAGGTGTGCTCTCACTAAGATGAGTAAGGTAATAAAGGCCAAGATATTCTCCTTTTGATTTGTTTGCTATACTTCCAGGCCAGCTTTCAGTGACTTGTGCACAAAGACACGCATCAAGGTTCCTTCGAGCATCAGTGTTATTCAATTTCCATTTATAAAGCAGTCTTTTTTTCTGGTTGTTCACTTAAGTGAATAACTCAACATCTTTCCACATATTACATTTGATATTTTCCTACCTGCCCCTCACTGCATGTGAATAAATCCCCTTGAAATCACTATACATCTCCACTTGACTCTCAATTTTACCTAATGCTAACCACTACACTAACCATGCCACCTACTAAGCTAATGGTGCAGTTCGTCTGAAATTATACATACACCACGCCAATGATTCCACCACAGTTTTTGTCAAAACTCTAGTTTCTATTCACAGTGTTTTATTACTACATCCTTTATTATATATTCCAACATTTGACAAACAGATTTGTAGTTTCCAGCTTTCTCCATTCTTAGAGTGGGGTCACATTCTCCAATCCTTACGAACAATTCCAGAATCTAAAGAATTTTGGAAGTTGATAATCAGAATGTTCACCATCTCCATGGTCTTTTTGCATACTTAGTGCGGTAGATTATTAAATATTGAGATTAAACATCAGAATCCAAATTTATTGTCATGAACAAGTCATGAAATTCAGTGTTTTATGGCATCATCATGGTGCAAACATTCATGTTATAACCATTTTATGACATTACTATAAATGTTTTAAAATCTGATGGCAGCAGGGAAGAAGGTGCCATTGTGTGCTTGTCGTTTGGCTCCTTTACCTTTACCCCGATGATAGCAGAGTGAAGAGGGCATGGCCTGGGTGGTGGGGTCTTTGAAGATAAAGGCTGCTTTTTTAAGATACCACCTCATGTAGGTGTCCTCGATGGAGTGAAGTCTGGTGCCTGTGATGTTGCAGGCCGAGTTAACAACCCTCTGGAGTTTATTCTTGTCCTGAGAGTTGGTGCTTGTGATGCAACCTGCCAGAATGCCAGTACACCTTTAGAAGTTCTCGAGAATTTTTGGTGACATACCGAATCTACTCAGACACCTCACAAAGTATAGCTGCTGATGAGCTTTCTTTGTGATTGCATCAACATGGAGGCTCCAAGACAGATCCTTGGAAATGTTGATACCCAGGAATTTGAAGTTCTCCACTACTGAGCCCTCGAAGAGGACTGGTTCGTGTTCTCCTGACCGCTTTCCAAAGTCCACAATCATCTCTTTGGTTTTGCTAACAATGAGGGCAAGGTTGTTGTCGTTACACCATTCAATGAGCTGATCTATCTCCCTCCTGTCCGCTTGCTTCCTCATTGTCGTTTCGTGTCACCAAGTTACATCTCATATCTTTTCAAATTTGATTTCCACATAAGTACTGACTGATTTTTGGAAGCTGACTACTGCTTTGGGCAATGATTTGTTGCAAGATGTAGACATCTTGGGGAGTGTTCAGTATTAGGTGATTCCAAGTATACAGAGTGGAGGCTCCCATGTGACAGAAATTGTGATTTTTTTCAATGAAAAAAGATGCATCATCAGATTTTTAAATCCTGCACATTTGTTGCCATACATTCTCCTTTCAGAGAAGTATATTTGTGTGGACTTCTCAGTGGATTGTCACCTTGTCATGGTGGAGAAGCTTGTGCGGTCCTGAGATCCAGAGAGTGATGCCGCCTGGAGCTATGCTGCTGGTCGGGCTACCCATGGTGGTAAGGTTGAGAGTGAAGTCCCTGACAAAGAACAACCAAGACCTCAACAGTAGAACAGGTGGACAAAGTTACTTCGAACTCGATGGCTGTGAAGGCGGACGGAGGCTGCAACAAATCCATAATCTCCAATGGTCGTGGTTTCCACGCTATTAGAATTAGTTGATTGATATGTGAAGTATCGTGTGCCTCTTGGAGTGCAACATTAAGTACACGTTAAATAAATACACGTACAGGTGTCTTCACTCTGTGGAAAATGGAATGAAGTCCATCCTCAACTCCGAGGGATAGCCACGACCACTGGATTTGTGTGGAGGCTTCACAGTGGCAATGTATACATTATTATGATTGGGGAGCTGGGCCACTGGAATATAGAACCGTTGCTTCTACCACCGAAGTAGGGGATAACTGAATAAAGCAAAAGCTTAGATGGACAATGAAAAAGATTTGAAAATGAGAGGCCTTAAGACTTGGGAGCAGATGTAGGTCCATGGAGTCTACTCTGCCATTCAAATCATGGCTAATGCATTTCTCCTCCTCATCCATTCTCCTGCCTTCTTCCCAAGATGTTTGAAACCCTGAGTAATCAAGAATCGATCAACCTCTGCTTTTGGGAGATGGAAATTGAGTACAATTATCAGTTACACCATTGTGACAATTAGTAAATACACTCCAGGAAGGTCCATAAGTACTTACAGTTTTGTCTGGGAATAGATGAAGCTTTTCCTAGGCTTTTCATCATAACCAATTAAAAGAATTTTAGTAGAGGATCATATGATGAGATGAAGTTTCCAACCTTAGTGAAGTGTTAGTAACAATGAAAAATTTTGATGCCAGATACATTTATGGGTTTCAATGATTTTACTTGAAACAAACCCCCTCGTTATTAACTTTTGATGATCAGTGAGTTGCCCTTTGCAGTTAAAAGCATATTATACAATAATTTGAGGCCATTAACTGAAAATAATACACCATTAGTTTAGACTACAAGAATCCAAGGTGACTGAACATGGAAAATATAAATTTAAAAATTGTTCAGTGATTTAAACAAAAGTATTCGTGTCAAACACCACGAATATATCTGTGTTCTGGATAATTGTGGAAATAAATCAGACATGCAAATCTACATTTGGCATTGTTCAATTACTTATTTTCTATTCAGGAAATTTGTGATATGCTTTTATTAGTACATTCATTTTATTATGCAAGCCAGCATACTTATGGGGTACGAAAAACAACCTGAAATTAAAAAGATGTTTCCTATTATTTGACAGTTTTCTGTAATGTACCTTATATCTACACCTGTACCTTGAGCTGCTGCTCGGTTCCAGTATATTAATGCCACTTGATAGCAATCAGTTATTGAGATGAGTGCCGGTTGTTCTGTTTTAAAAACAAATACATTTCACTGAGTTTATTTCTAATCAACTTAAAGTAATATTTTTGTGAATCTGAAATATCGTTTTCAAATTTACCATATTCTAGAATGTAGGCTACGTTACTTTGAGCCATTTCATATCCTTGTTCTGCAGCAAATAAATACTGAAGGAAGGCAGAATCTATATCATTCTCTTTGTAGGCAAAATATGCAGATAAGAACCTCTTAGTCCACTGACCTTGTTCACAAACTTTCTTGTAAAGCTAAAGGAAGAAGGGTAGCCTTGATAAGTTAAAAACTGAAAATAATTAGATGATCGAGTTCAACTGTGGATTTAGAATCAAACATAATTTCAAAACAAAAGTTAGACTGATTTAATATAATGTCTCCCACTATATTGTATACTCGATGTTATGACTTCAAGGGGATAAAAAGCATAAAATTAGAATTTATGAAATTCAAAATTATGCAGATCTAGAAACAAAAATATTTTCTAGATATTTAATTTACAGTGCATTTTCTCACTATGTGAAGAAAATGAGAGATGTGACCAGGGACTGATTCAATCTCCTTGTGCAACAGAAACATTCTTTATTATAAACTACTAAAATACCTACAGTACCTTGGTTATTCCAAATGTATTTCTAAGAAAACTGCAATTAATATTAATTTTGTTTTTGCTTTTAAAACTTGATGTTTTTTGTGTGGTCAAGGTTACTGGCCACTGTATAAGTGGTGTTTATTTATTTTGGTGCAGTCCTTACCAATGAATGGGGACCAGAGGCAGTCTTATGGAAGTACCATGGAACACAACATAGAATTGTGGAAGTGACACAGAGCATGTCACTGGTTCTCTGTTTAGAATTTATGAAGTGTCCCAGGGAAAAAGCAATATGTACATTTATTGAATATTAAACAGATTAATGAAAATACTCAGTACAATTGTGTCATTATAGTACTGGAACTGAAGACTTCAAGACCCAAAGTATTAATAAATTAACAAGGGTGCTTTCCTGCACTAATTTCTTTCTTTCAATCTTTTTGCTGAGTTTAACATAGCAGGCACACATTGTACAGAGAATACAAGGCGACCAAATATGAAGAATATAAATAAATTTCCAAAATAATAAATAATAACAATATACTCCTTCCCATACAATGTTGTCAAAATGACAAAAAAAATTTAAAAAAGAAAAGAACTCTAACCCCCTACCAAAAAAACCTGGGATGTTTTGACATAAAGGTAAAGGTAAAGTTCTGCTGAATGTATAAAACATTTCTACCTGAAGGAAAAACCATGGACATAAATAAATACATTCCACGATCAAGGCAAACTGATTTAATGAGCATGAAAATACTCCATAAAAGGACTTCAAGTTTTAGGGAGATTAGTGTTAGCATACATTGCAGAACACCTGATCTTTTCTAAATTAAGACGTGATATGACATAACCACTGAGTACTAGTGGGTGGAACAGGACCTTTCCATCTAAGTAAGTTAGCTCTTTGTGCCCATAAGAGTTGTAATGACGATCAGAAGAATAAAATAGCTAATTCCTTTATAAATGCATTTCAGTTGCTTCTTGCTTCTTCATCAGAAGGTTTTAGAGCAGGATTTAGAGCACTAAAATCTAGGCTGCCTCTCTTATGCAATATTAGGGAGAGGTGCACTTTTGAAAATAAACTACCAATTTAGACATTACTGTTTGTCGGCATCCTTGTACCTGTTTGCAAAAGAGGAAGAGGGTTGTTGGTATCAAAATTTGTGATGCACTGTGGTGACAGTAAGCAGACACAAGATTCAAAAAGACTGAACAACAGGCTTAATTCTACTTAAAGTCTTCTGCTGCAGTCAGCTGCAACTCTGAGTGACTGACCTCGAGGGGCCGGATGTGGCTTATATCCCAACTTATGATTGGCAGCCGACCGGGTGTGATCTTCTGCAGGTACATAGGTCACCCCCTGCAATAGGCTCGTCGTGTATTACCACAAAAGTAAGGTGAAGTGTATATCTCACTTTTGCACACATTGCATGTACAGCCCATAGAAAGCAATAAATTCACATTGGAAACATTAGTCCCTGGGGGAGAATTATTTAAAGTATTTTGCATCCCGATTGATGTTATGTGTGTGTGTGTTATTACAAAGTAAACAAAATGGTATAGAATGCAAAGTTAAATAAATATTCTCAAGTTTTGCTGGTTCATCTTCACAAAGTGCCAGCGAAAGATAATGCAGTTCAACAGTTAGAAGTAATGGCACAAAGAATTGCATGTCTGCAAAGAATAAGATTGAGAACCTGTTCACTTTCTTTCCTATTATACCATTCAAATTAACTAGTGATTATATTAGAATTAATTGTACTGTTTCTATCACCTCAACAGCAGTAAGGCAGGATCTGACCACTCCAGTTCCGCTTCCATACATCTGAGCTAGATAATACAAAGCCAAGGTATGTCCAGCTTGAGAGGCATGGTGAAAATACTTAACAGCCAACTTATAGTCTCTCTTTACACCGAGGCCACCTGTAATAAAGGAAAGTGTATATTAACTTAAGGTACAAAGGTTCCATTATGATCACATAATACTACATTTAGAATGTAACGTACATGAAATTCATTAACTTTGTCTATCATAAGGAAGACAGAGTCGCTACTTTGTCTAGCACCCCTCATAGAAATGAGTGTAAAGGTTAAAACCTTGTGTTTTTGATTCTTAGTTAATTTTGTGCCTATCCTTTTAAGAAAGTATTGTTTGCAGTATTACTATAGAGACTATGACATCATATGTCATAATATCTGGGCGGTCCTAGAGCTTGCACCTCATTCTTCGATTAACCATGACAGAGACGTGACCTCAAGATACTTTTCTTTGAATTTATCTTAATTTATCTTAATTTCATCTTATATCATCTTATTTTTTTTTATATCTGTTTAAAGTTAAATATTGTTATATCATTATACAGTCTGCTTTGTTTATTCATTGTTCTGAAAATCTCAATGCGAAGTTATGCAAAATGTTCATCTGTTTTATCAATGAATTAAAGCTACTTAAAGCTTCGTCTACAAAGTTTGGTTTATTGGATTAATAAGATAATAATTCAGAATATCATCACTCATGTTTCCTTGAAGAGGACACCTTTTGAAATTTGAAATACTAGAACTTAGAAAGTGTTGTCTATAATGAGACACCTTCTTCCCTTCTTTGGCTTGGCTTCGCGGACGAAGATTTATGGAGGGGGTAAAAAGTCCACGTCAGCTGCAGGCTCGTTTGTGGCTGACAAGTCCGATGAGGGACAGGCAGACACGGTTGCAGCGGCTGCAGGGGAAAATTGGTTGGTTGGGGTTGGGTGTTGGGTTTTTCCTCCTTTGCCTTTTGTCAGTGAGGTGGGCTCTGCGGTCTTCTTCAAAGGAGGTTGCTGCCCGCCAAACTGTGAGGCGCCAAGATGCACGGTTTGAGGCGTTATCAGCCCACTGGCGGTGGTCAATGTGGCAGGCACCAAGAGATTTCTTTAGGCAGTCCTTGTACCTTTTCTTTGGTGCACCTCTGTCACGGTGGCCAGTGGAGAGCTCGCCATATAACACGATCTTGGGAAGGCGATGGTCCTCCATTCTGGAGAACAAAGTCACAACCCCTCATTTATAAGGCCAGTGCTCTAACCACTGAGCTATCAGAACCTACAAGTTTTTTTTAAACAGAAACATGGCTGAGAGAGGGTTAGTAATGGCAGCTGAACGCTCCATGGTACAATTGTTAAAAGCAAAATAGAGGTGGAAGAAAGACAGGTGGGAGTACATTACAGTATTACTGAGGATATTCTTGGTGGGGGTGTTGTCCATTGAGGCTCAATGGACGAAGCTTAGAAATAAGATGGTGATCAGGAATCAAAGGAGCTAATGTGAAGGGAGATCGCAAACAACTGGAAATAATCAGGTCATAACAGTAGGTGAATTCAACTTCCCATGTATTGATTGAAATTCTCACAGTGCACAGTTGAATAGCAAGAGACTGAGGTGTAACTTGGAGAACACTGGAGCCAGTGACCATAACTCCATTGGTCAGGGAAAAAGATAGGGCTGATCTTCAAGTCCTGAATTGGGGCCAGGTAAATTTTGATGGCATTTAACAGGAACTTAAAAAGATTGACTGGGAGAGGTTGTTTACAGGTAAAGGGGCATCTGGAAAGTGGAAACAATAGTCCTATATGAGTGAAGGTCAACCCTGGCAAGATTAAGGAACCCCAGATGACCAGAAACATTAAGGTCAAGACAAAGAGGAGGCATATGCCAGTTATAGACAGTTGAAATCAAGCAAGTCCTTTGATCAGTGTAGACCAGTCACACTGCACCTGCTGCAGTAGTGTTGCAGCCACCGTACTCGTAGTAGTGGTCTGCACATGGCGAGCTCCATGGGCGTGGGTGGTTATTTCTATGGAGTCCAGGCGCAGTACGGCCGGTATGTACAAAGGTCCCACTAACCTGTAAATAATAATAAATAGTTTGTTGTAGCCTCTCCTCATGGAGTTGTGTCGTTATTTACACCATGTAAGAAAACATGGTGTCAGAATTGGGATCGCGAGTGAGGCTTCCCAGTTGACTTCAAAGTGAGGAACCAGCACCATGAAGCAGCAGTCACTCTGGTGGATGGATTTCAGATAACCTGACCCACTCATCTTTGAGGGTAACGTTGCCAAGAAATGGTATATTTTCGAACAAGAGTACAATATATTTATTGCGGCAGTGCTTAGTAACAAGCCTGCCAGCACCAGAGCATACATTTTATTAAATATGGCAGGTCTGGCAGCCATAAAGAGGAAGAGATCATTTGTTTATGCAAGTGAAGTGTGTGAAGGGGAGCTGATTCTTGGTTCAGCAAACTGATTCTCAGTCCCAAGTGTTTGAAAAAGAAATATAGAGAAGTATGCAATCCACAGACCAATATCATGATGGAAAGGCATATGGGGCAGCAAGATCAAAACCATTGGCATGGTGAAGCTGTGATGCTACTTACAAAGACATTTACATTTAAAGATGTTCTTCGTTGTCCACAAGGATGTTATGCTTCTGTTTGGCCTAAGAGTATGTATGGACATGGGACTTGTCTCGTTTAGTAGACAAGATCATCACCAGATATGCCCCTCTGAAGACGATTTGTCACAAGAAATTTTCTGGGATTACAGTGATCTCTTCTTAAACAAACTTGGGAGGCTGCTAGCAACGTATTGCATGAGGCTTGACATGGAAGTAAAATCTATGATTAGTCCAGTTCATCATATACCATGAAGGACAAAGTCAAGGCCAAGCTGGACTGAATGCAGGAGTTGGGAGAGATTACTCGGGTTTCAGAGCTGAGCAAATGGGTGTCCACCATGGTAGCCACCAACAAGAAGGATGGGCAAAAAATCTGGATATGCATTAGCCTGCAGGATTGTAACACAGCCCTGAAGAGACCACACCATCCGATATGCACTGTGGAAGAAGTTGCTGCACAAATGGCTGGCGTGATCGTATTCTCAGTCCAAGATGCCAAGAACTCCTTTTGGCAGATCATAATTACTGACCACGTTCAGCACTAGTTTCGTTCAGAACAGATTTCTGTGAATGCCATTTGGAATTAATTCAGCCAGTGAAGTGTTCCAGAGATCCATGGAACAGATTTTTGCTGTCATAGTCAATGACATACTCGTAGCCGGCAAGAACATAGAAGAACATGATACCAATTCTAAAAAAGTGCTCCACCTTGCCAGAAAGATGAACCTGAAGCTCAACCCCCTCATGCAGGTTCCAGCTGAACTAGGTCAGCAATGTTGGCCATGTTTTCACCAGCGAAGGCCTGAAAGTGAACCCCTAGGAAACAAAGGCAATCACCGAGATGCCAGTGCCAGGGCACGTTGCAGCCCTACAGAGGTTTTTCGGTATAGTTAACTACCTGGTCAAGTTCATCCCGAACTCAAGTGAACTCAGGGATCCATTGAGGCAGGTTACACATAAGGACGTGGAGTGGACTTGGCACAAGAAGCAACAAAATGCTTTTGACACTTTAAAGAAGGACATGTTGTGCACAGCAGTTTAGTTGTACTACGACATCTGAAAGCCAGTAATGCTGACCCATAATGCCTTGTAGTATGGGTTCGGTGCGGCATGCTTGCAAGCTGGAAAGCTAGTGGCCTATGGTAAACGGTCACTCACCGATAACAGAGACCAGGTATGCACAAATCAAAAAAGAATTGTTGGCGGTGGTTTTTGCCTATTCCAAGTTTAATGACTATACCTATGGTAAGTCAGTGACCATTGAGTCTGATCAGCATCTCCGATCACAATTTTGAAGAAGCCCATACATGTAAGACCAGCAAGGCTTCATAAATTCAACCACCCTGGTATACAAGTGCGGAAACAGATGCACCTAGCCAACACACTGTCTCTTGCCTCTAGAGACTCCACTGTCCAACAGGTTGAGGAGGACAATTTTGATATAATATTGGTCACTCACATATCTTCATCTCTTCTAGAGGAGCTAAGGAGACACACAGCAAAGGATGCTACTTTAAAAACCCTTGGCACTTGCATCAAGGGAGGTTGGCCAAACAAGCAATGCAGTCTGCTACCAGCTGTGTGGCCCTACTTCCCATTCTGTGATGAGTTGCTCATCGATGAAGGGGTTGTAATGAAAGGCCAGAGAGCTGTGATTCCCAACGTTGCAGAAGAGATATGTCAACATCCCGTAAAGAAGGCATATAGGTGCAGAGGCAACACAACAGAGGGCAAGGGACACAGTGTTTTGGCCTGGGATGACCAAAACCATTGACCAAGAGGTTCACGCCAGCTCAGTGGGCAACAACACTAAGCCACACCAGCAGAAGCAACCATTACAGCTTTTCACAGCAGAGTAGGGCTTCGCTCACATCACCAGCAGCCCAGAATACCCACAGTCTAATGAATTGGCTGAGAGAGATGTAAGAAGTGCGAAAGAGCTTATGGAAAAGCCCTAAAGGGAGAAAATGAACGTATTCCTCAATCTGCTTAACCTGAGGAATATCCCTCGAGGCGCCACACTTGGGTCTCCAGTACAGAGTCTGAGGAGCATCTAGAGCCTCAAATGAGAAAACCACAGTTCAAGACCCAGCTGTTGAGCAAGGGATTGCTGCAGAAGGAGTTCTATGACAGGCGAGCTGTCCACTTGAGCCTTTGACAGTGGGACAAGTCATCAGGATGCAAACTCCACAGGGATATGACCAGACTGGCATGGTAGAAGAAAGTTGCCAGAAGCCGAGGTCCAATTGGAATGGAAAGTGTACAGGAGAAACTCCCTTCCTGTAAGGGAGCTGGCCCCAGTTCAACGCGATCTTACAAGACTGTACACCAGAACATGGGACGTGAGCATAAAGATGATGGTACTCCCTCAGTAGCCACACCTGAGATAATGGACAGTGCACATTCTCAGGGTGAGGTACCACAGGCCTCTACCTCCACAGAGAGCTACTACACGATGCGTGCTAGGCATACCTGTAAACCGAATCCCAAGTACAAAGACTGAGCCATGTTGGTTGCATTCATTGTGTAATGTTAACTTACAAACCGTGTTATGTTGGGGTTTACTCAAGAAAGGGGATGTAGACCAGACACGCTGCACATGCTGCAGTTGTTTTGCAGCCTCCATACTTGTGGTATGGCTGGTATGTACAGAACTCACACTAACCTGTAAATAATAGTAAATAGTTTATTGTAACCTCTCCTCATGAACCGTGTTGTTACTTACACTTCATAAGAAAACAATCAGTATAGAGGATGTAGAAGTTCACTAAAGAGGGAAATAAGGGTGGTGGGGGGTGGTGGAGGGCAGAAGTAGAACTTGTTCTGGTAAATAAAGTGGAATTCAAAGAGATTTTACAAGTATTAAAGACTAAACTGTAACTAGTGAAAAATAAAGTTGTATGTAAATGGAGCTACCAGATGGATGATGTCCTAAACAAGTATTTCTCATCTGTATTTACCAGTGACAAAACATGGAGGCAGGGGAATTTAGAAGATCAAACTGTGATGTCTTGAAGAGAGTCCATACAACAGAAGGGGAGGTGCATAAAATGCATAAAGATAGATCATGAGTGTCCCATGACTTTATGGAAATCTAACAAAGAAATCACAGTAGCCACTGACAGAGATATTTGCATCATTGTTAAGCATAGTTGGTGCCAGAAGACTGGAGGGTGGCCAATGTGCCTTTATTTAAAGGATAAGGATAAGCCAAGGAACTGCAGGTCAGGGAACTTTATGCCAGTTGTACGTAAATTACTAGGGGGATTCTGAGAAACAGGATCTACTTGTATTTGGAAAGGCAAGGATTGGTTAGGGATAGTCAGCATGACTTTGTGCATGGAAAATAGTGTCTCACAAATTTGAATTTTTTAAGAGGCGACCAAGATTGAAGAGGGTAGGGAAGTAGATATTGTGTAAATGGATTTCATGAGATTGAGAGTGAGCAGGTCAACACAATACGGAATTGGCTTGAGGGTAGGAGACAGGTTGGTAGAAGAAAGTTGTTATTCAAATTGGAAGCCTATAATCACAGGTGTGCTGCAGGGATTAGTGCTGGTTCCATTGTTGTTTTTCATTGATATTAAAAACTTGATGGCAATGTAGTTACCATGGTTAATACTTTTGCAGATGACACCAAAATTTGTGATGTAGCGGATAGTAAGAAGGTTATCTAAAATCATAATGGGATCAAGATGAACTGGGAAAATGGACCAAGGAAGGCAGATGGAATTTAACCTCAGACAAGGTTTTTGCACTTTGATAACTTAAACTAGGGCAGGACCTACATACATGGTGAATTTGAGGGCCTTGGAAAGTGTTGGAAAACAAAAAGACTTTAGGATACAGGTAAATAGTTCCATGAAAATGGTGACACAGGTAAACAGGTTGGTGAAGAAGGCACACTTGCCTTGATTGGTCAGGGTATGAAATGCAGGGGCAGGGATGTTATGTAACAACTGTACAAGACATTGGTGAGACTTCACTTGGGGTATTGTGTGCCATTTTGGTCCCCCATCTATAGGAAAGATATTCGATTGGAAAGGGTACTGAAGAGATTCACTAGAATGTTAGTAGGATTGAATTTCAAGGAGAGGCTAGATCGCTGGGACTTTTTTTCTAGAGTATAGGAGGCTGAGGAGGAACATTTTAGAAGTTCATAAATTTATGTGGGGCATAGATAAAGTAAATAGTCATTGATTTTTTTTTCCTCAGTATAGGCAAAACTAGCAGGGATGGATTTCAGATGAATGAGGAAAGATGTAAAAAGGATCTGAGGAGCACCTTCTTCACACAGAGGATGGTGAGTATATGGAATGGGATGCCAGAAAAAATGGTGGAAGCAGGGACAATTATAATGTTCAAAAGACATTTTAATATGGGCAGACAAATGGGATGAGCTTGGTTGGCATGGACTAGTTGGGTTGAAGGGTCTGTTTCCATGCTGTAAAATGTGATGACTCTAAATAACACTTAGAATGAATAATATATCAAAACGATACATTTCTTTTTCTTACTAGAGTGTATAACTCCTAGTTGAAACTCTCCGTCGACCCATCCCTCATCTGCTGCCTTCTTGAAATATTTAAATGCTTCCTCATAATCCTGAAATAAGAATATAAGAACATAAGAAATAGGAGCAGGAGTAGGCCACTTGGCCCATCAAGCCTGCTGCACCATTCAATGAGATCATGGCTGATGTGATAATAGGTTCATCTCCACCTACCTGCTTTTTCCCCATATCCCTTAATTCCCTTACTTATGTAAAAATCTATCCAACCTTGTCTTAAATATATTTACTGAAGTCACCACCGCAGCTTCAAGGGGATGTAAATTCCACAGACTCACCACTCCCTTGGAAAAGCAGTTCCTCCTCATCTCTGTCCTAAATCTACTACCCTGAATCTTGAGGCTATGACCCCGAGTTCCAGTGTCCCCCACCCATGTTAACAACTTACCTACCTCTATCTTTGCCTTTCATAATTTTATGTTTCTCTTAGATCCCCTTTAATTTTTTTTTAATTCCAGCAAGTCCCAGGTAACTCGATCTCTCCTAACCCCCTTACCTCTGGAATCAAATTAGTGAACCAGCTCTGCACCACCCTCCTCAAATAAGGAGACCAGAATTGCATGCAGTACTTTAGATGTGGGCTCACCAGTACTTTGCAGCATAACCTCCTTGCAGCAATGAAGGCTGACATTTCATCTGCCATGATAGTCTGCTGCACCGCCAAACCAACCTTTTGCGTTTTGTGCACCAACACCCTCATGTCCTTCTGCATGGCAGCATGCTCCAATTGTCTGCCATTTAAATAATACCCTGATCTTCCATTTTTTTCTTCTGAAGTAGATAATCTCACATTTACCAGCACTGTACTCCATCTACCAGACCCTTGCCCACTCACTTAACCTATCTAGTGTCTCAGTGTCCTCTGCACAATATGCTTTTCCACTCAATTTAGTGTCTTCAGGAAACTTAGATACACTACATTGTCCCCTCTTTCAGATCATTTATGCATATTGTGAACAGTTGTGGGCCCAGCACCGACCCCTGCGGCACATCGCTCACCACCAGTTTCCATCCAGGAAAACACCCCTGTATCCCAACTCTGTTTTCGATGAATTAATCAATCCTCTATCCACACTAATACATCATCCCTCACTCTATGCATCCTTATCTTCTGTATGACTTTTATGCAGCACCTTATCGAATGCCTTCTGGAAATCCAGGTAAACAAAACCCATCTGCTCCCCTCTACCTACCATGCTCATTATATCCTCAAAGAACTCTTGTAATTTTGTCAAACAAGACTTGCATTTGCTGAATCCATGCTGTGTCTGCCTGATGAATCCATTTCATTCAAGATACCTTGTTCTTTCTTATTTAATGATAGCTTCAAGCATTTTCCCAACTACAGATGTTAAACTAACTGGCCTATAGTTCCCTGCATTTTGCCTACATCTTTTTTTGAATAGTGGAATGACATTCACTTTCTTCCAATCCATTGGGACCTGCCCAGAGTCCAGAGAATTTTGGTAAATTACACCAAAACCTCAACTATAACTTCTGCCATTTCTTTCAGTACTCTAGGATCCATTAGGATCAGTGGATTTATCTATCTTTAGAACCTCAAGTTTCCTGAGTAATACCACTTTAGTGATAGCTATTACATCCAGGTCTTCACCTCCCATCTCGTCCATAACATCTGTCTTTCGCATGTTTGAGGTGTCCTCCACTGTGAAGACCAACATAAAGTAATAATTCAAAGCCTCAGCCATTTCCTCTACCCGATATCAATTCCCCCTTCTCATCTTCCAAGGGGCCAACCTTCACTTTCGCCACACTTTTGCGCTTTATTTAATTATAAAATTTTGACTGCTATTTTTATATCTTGTGCTAATCTTTTCTCATAGTCCACCTTCCCTCTTTATTGCTTGCTTTGTGGATCTTTGTTGCCTTTTAAAGATTTTCCAATCTTCCAGTTTCCAACTGCTCTTGGCGACTTTGTATGCACGTGCTTTTAGTTTGATGCCTTCCTTTATTTCCTTAGTTATCCAAGGCTGGCTGCCCCCCACCCTGCTGTCCTTGCTTTTAACTGGAATATACTTTTATTGAGCACGATGAAAAATCTCTTTGGAAGTTTTCCACTGTTCCTCAATCTGCCTCCGTATAGCCTGAGTTCCCAGTCTACCCTAGCCAAATCCTCCCTCATCCATTCATAGTTTTCTTCGTATTTCATCAGACTGTGATCACTCTTTTCAAGAGGATCCCTAACTACGATTGCTAGTTTTATCTGTTTCATTGCACCAGAACAGATTGAAGATAGCATGTTTCCTTGTAAGTTCAATAAAATGCTGTTCAAGAAAGTGATCATGGATGCATTCCATGAAGTCCTCCTCAAGGTTGCATCGACCAACCTGATTCACCTAGTCTATATGCATGTTAAAGACCCCCATGTTAACTACTGTTTCATCCTTACATGCCTCTGATATTTCTTGTTTTATTGCCTGTGCCACTCTAATGTTATTATTGGGTGGCTTATAGACAACTCTCATCAGTGATTTTTTTTCCCCTTAATCTCTTCCCAAATAGATTCAACATTTTGCTCCTTAGATCTTACATCATCTTTCATTACTGCCCTGATCTCATCCTTAACTACCCCACCTCCCTTACCTTCCTGCCTGTCCTTTATTATTACCTGATATCCTTGGATATATAATTCTCAATCCTCTCCACCCTGGAATCACATTTCTGTAATGGCCACTAAATCATAGTGCTTTGTACTGATTTGTGCCGCAAGTTTACTGACCGTGTTTCAAATAGAACATGCATTCAGATAAAGTGCTCTTTTAAAATCTGGTAATCTTTGCTTCTTTTGTACTTGACTTTCATCCCCTCTACTTTTATTTCTCTTTTTTAAATTTTGCTTTTACTTTATCCACACTCCTCTTTCATTTTATCCATCCCCCTCCAATCTGTAAAATTTAGTTTAAAGCTAAATGTTTTAAAAATCACTCTCTTTACTCCTGTGGATCAGATTTGCAAAAGAAAAAGTTTCTTTGATAATGTCTGACTTTTTACAGCAGGAATCTTACCACTTGTACTCCTTTTCCATGAAGGTAAGCCACTCCTAATCCTGTTAGTCCAATAGGATTGCCCTGAAATATAAAAACTGGATACAGTATTCAAATTGTAGAAAGCCCAGGGCATTTGAGGTCAAGTGCCCCCACAAACTTTGTGCAACGCTATTATAGCACCAGTGACCCAGGTTCGACTCCAGCACTATGAGTAAGGAGTTTGAACATTCTCCCAGTGTCTGCAAGGGTTTCCTCTGGGTGCTCCAGTTTCCTCCCACCCTTCAAAACGTACGGGGTGTAATGCGCGTCGAAAGAACCAAAGACTTGTTCATCTAAACCAAGACTTTTATTAACTAAAAGACTGGAGCATATCACAAGTCGGTCGACCAGTCCAGAATGACATGATCTGGCTAGGAGCAATCCTTTAAGACCTGCCAGTAGGTGTGGCTACACTCTCAGCCAATCACAGTCATCCTACACTACCATCTGTACGTATTTACATATACACATTGGTGATAGAATCTGTACTATCACATTCACCCCTTCTTTGAGAATCGACCCCAGGGTGGATGGAGGTTAGGGGCTGTACCAGTTAGGGGTCCTGACCATCTGGCGTGACCGCCGTGGCACCGCGATTGGGTTCACTGAAGTCGTGTCACTAGGTGCAGCCACTGCTTCACTCAATTCCCCAACGGCGTTGTTGACAGATGGCCTGAGCTGGTGGAGTGATGCTGATCCCTCTGTTCAAGCACATGACCTGGGGGAGAAGGAATAGGGGGAGGTTGAGTTAAAGGCACTGCAGCGCCTGATCCAGCTTGGGCTAGGTCCCTTACTGAGACTGTGTCCTCCCGTCTGTCCGGGTACTCAATGTAGACATAATGAGGGTTCGAATGGAGCAGAGTCACTCGGTCACCCAAGGGGTCATTCTTAGAGTAATGGACATGGCGTCGTAAAAGGACTGGACCGGGAACTGTGAGCCATGCCGGTATGGTTGTACCCGATTCAGATTTCCTCGGGAAAGAGAACATCCTTTCATGGGGGGTGGCATTGGTCGTGGTGCATAGGAGGGAGTGGATGGAGTGTAGGGCACCAGTGAGCACATCCTGCCAGCGAGAGGTGGGGAGATCTTTGGACCGGAGGGCAAGCATAACCGCTTGCCCAGGTGGCATTCTCTCTTTCAACTTGCCCATTACCGCGTGGGTTATAGCTGATGGTCCTGCTTGAAGCAATACCACGCTCCAGAAGGTACTGCCGCAGCTCTGCGCTCATAAACGAGGACTCCTGTCACTGTGGATGTAATTGGGGTACCCGAAGATGGCGAAGATGTTATGCAGGGCCTCTATAACTGAGGAGGCAGTCATGTCTGAGCAGGGCAGAGCAAACAGGAAGCGGGAGTACTCGTTGACGGCTGTAAGGATGTAGGTGTTATGGTTGGTCGACAGTAGGGGCCCCTTGAAGTCTACGCTGAGATGCTCAAAGGGGCGGGTGGCTTTGATGGCGTGGATGTTCTCTGGATGGAAGAAGTGGGGCTTTCACTCAGCGCACACTGGGCAGGCTCGGGTCATGGAGCGAATGTCCTCGACCTTGTAGGGCAGGTTGTGAGATTTGACAAAGTGCGCGAACCTAGTGACCCCTGGATGACAGAGCTCCTCGTGGAGTTTCTGCAGCCTGTCCAGTTGCATGTTCTCGTTTCTCCCTCCAATATTCAAAAGATGTTGACCCGATGTGCCGTATAACTTTGTATGGGCCTTCATAACGGCTCTGTAGTTGGGATCTGTGTGTCCCGCATCTGACGAAAACATATTTAAAGTCTCAAGTTCTTGGTACAAATGTCGTCCGTGAGCCATGCTGCTTTGGCTGTGTCAGGGTGAATGTGCCCAGGTGGGACAAGGCAGCCTCAGGGAAATTGTCCCCAGTGTCTTTGGCGGCCAGGAATTCCCCTGGACTCACTAATGGTGTGCCGTACACCATTTTGGCTGCAGAAACTTCTAGGCCCTCTTTAGGAGCAGCCCAGATCCCCAGGAGTAACCACGGGAACTCATCCACCCAGTGGCCATTGAGTCTGGCCATGAGAGCTGCTTGAAGGTGTCAGTGGAATCGCTCCAGCAAACCATTGGCCTGAGGGTGGTAAGCTGTGGTATGGTGAAGCTGAGTACCCAGGTCATTAGCATGATTAAATAGAGGCCGGAGGTAAATTAGGAGCTCCTGTCCGAGGTTAAATGCTCTGGAACCCCAAACCTAGCCACCCAGTTGTGCAGGAGGGGCCTAGCGCACATTTCCGTAGATGTCTCTGGCAAAGGGATGGCTTCTGGCCATCTAGTTGACCTGTCTACTGGGGTGCACCTCTGGATATTGGTAGGGAGCCCACCAGATCCATGTGGACATGGCTGAAACGGCTTTGTGGTGGTTTAAATGACTGTGGAGGGGGTTTAGTGTGGGTATGGATTTTTGAGGTCTGGCACTGTGTACAATTACTGGCCCACTGGTTGACATCTTTGCAGAGGCCATGCCAGACGAATCGACCAGCAACCATTTTGACGATCGTTTTGATGGCGGGGTGCGCCAGGTTGTGTATGGTCTCAAAAATGTGCCTCCTCCAGATAGTGGGAATGATGGAATGAGGCATACCCATAGACGTGTCGCACAGGATGGTCTTCTCCCCAGGGCCAAGTTGTATGTTTTCAAACTGGAGGCCAGTAATCACAGTGCAATATGCATCGATGTCGTCGTCCGCTGCCTGTGCTTCAGCCAGAGCCTTATAGTCAATACTAGATGTTGAGATGTGAACCGCATGTAATGTGGGATGTGACAAGGCATTGGCCACCACATTGGATTTTCCCACAATATGCTGAATGTCAGTAGAAAATTCGGAAATATCTGAAATGTGCCTTTGTTGCCTGGCTGACTAAGGAAACCTCAGTGAAGGCAAGGACAGGGGCTTGTGGTCTGTAAAAATTTGAAACTTCCTTCCCTCAAGGAAGTATCTAAAATATCTGATTGCCAGGTACAATGCCAGGAGTTCTTTATCAAAAACATTATATTTCAGTTCAGGCAACCACAAATGTCTACTGAAAAATGCAAGGAGTTGCCAGTGTCCGCTCACCCACTGTTCCAAGACTCCCCTACTGCTGTGTCAGAAATGTCTACTGTGAGGGCAGTGGGGACATCAGCTTTAGGGTATATCAGGAGGGCAGCGTTGGCCAGGGCATCTTTTGTTGCCTGGAAAGCATTGGATGCCTCTTGGTTTCACGAAATCGTTTTCTTTGTACCGGTTATAAGGGAGAATAAAGGTTTCAAGGTACAAACTGCCCCTGGTAGCAATTTGAAGTAAAAATTCACCATGCCGGTGAACTCTTGTAGTCCCCTTACTATTGTAGGTTTGGGGAGTGCCCGAATGGCCTCTGCCTTGTCGGGTAGTGATTTAGCCCTGTGGCAGTCGATCCTGTGACCAAAAAAGTCAATTGAGTCTTTGCCGAACTGGCATTTTGCTGGATTAATTGTCAGGCCAAACTCACTCAACCTGCGGCACAACTGTCTGATGTGAGCAGCGTGTTTGGCAAGGTCACAGGTTGCAATCAGAATGTCATCGAAGTAGATGAACACAAACTTCAAATCCCTGCCCACAGCATCCATAAGTCATTTTTTAGGCTGAAGGACATTCTGAGGAATTCAAACAGCACCAAATGGTGTAATAATAGCAGTCTTTGTGATATCTTCGTGGTGGATGGGGATCTGATAATAGCCACGGATTAAATCAATTTTGGAAAATATCCTGCAGGTTTGCGGAAAAGTCCTGAATATGGGGGAAGGGTTATCTATCCAGCGTGGTGGCTTCATTTAGCTGGTGCCCCCTGATGCCTTAGGGGCCATGTGGAGGGGGAGGCCCAAGGATTGTTGGAATGGCAGACAATGTCGAGTTCCTCCTTATTAAAAACTCCTCTTTGGTGAGGTTGAGTTTATCTGGCGGGAGACGGCATGCTCTGTTGTGATGCGGGGGGCCTTTAGTGAGGACATGATGCCTTACCCCGTTTTCGGGCTCAGTGGAGTTAAAGTGTGGCATTGCGATGGAGGTGAACTTGGATAGAATCTTGACAAACTCATTGCTTGGACTTGCTACCAAGTGTAGGTGGGGAGCGGTCAGTTTGGTGCCTTCCAGTGCAAGGGTCTGAAAGGTCTTTGCGTGCACTTGACATTGACTAGGAGGGAGTTGGCCACCAGGATATCTGGCCCAAGGATAGGCTGGTGGATGGCTGCTAAGACAATTCACCAAGTGAAATGATGGTTGCCAAAATGGAGGGTGATAGTACGGGTGCCGTAAGTCCATATTGAAGAGTTATTGGCACTCTCTGATCCTGGAGAGTGCCAACCTGTGCCCTGCCTTCTGGTGGTGTGCATCGGAGGTGGAGGGGGGGGGCAGGATGCTGACCAGGAAGCGTCAGCCTGACACTGTATCCCAGACATGGAGAAGGCTGTTGTGTAGGTCAGCCACCGCAGCCACTAATGGCAGTTGGCATTAGCATTTCCATGAACCCACAGGGTGATTGGCATCAGAGGCCTCAGTAGCCCATTTCTGATGGTAGAAACAATACGACTTATTGGGTCGGTGAGGCTTGGAGGAAAACTTGCTGGATGGTCTGTCAAGCAGCCACCTGGTAGGCTGATGTTGACGAGAAGAGGCCATGAGGTCGAACAAAATGCAGATGCCCATTTTTACTGCCCAGAGCAGGTTGGCTCTGGCAGCTACCTTTCTGGGGTCCAAAAAGTTTTCGTCACTTATGAGTAGCCTGATGTCCTTGGGTAATCTCTCCAGGAAAATTTGCTTGAATAGAGAAAAAGGGGTATGGCCATCATTCAAGGCGTGCATGTAGCTCATGAGGACGATGGGGTCCTGTCCCCAAACAGTCCGTGTATAGCTCGCGCCATGAAAGCTGGGAAGCTTGGGTTAGTAGCTCTTTGATGGCCTGATACTCCCTTGTTCCAGAAGTTTGTGGAGAAAGTCAGTAATGAGAGCTGCTGTACCCTGCTCGAGAGTGCCAACCACATAATAGAAGCGGGTGTCGTCAGCTGTGATGTTCCATACAGCAATATGCGCCTCGGCTTGCTGGAACCACACCCATGGCTGTGATGTCCAGAAGCTGGGCAGCTTCAACAAGACCGCATTGATTGCAGGCTGGTCGCTCATTCTTCAGGTCCATGATGGTGGTTGGACCAGTCGGGGATCACCACTGTAGTGGCTGCTACTGTTGGAGAGGATACGCTCAAAGAAGAGTGAATTCAACACTTGTTTATTGTGCTGGCAGCTCTGCTTATAAAGTGTTCAGAAGCCCATCTCTGATGTCATCATGCCACATGACTGGTGGCATCATGATACACTTCCCGGGACTGGCCGTTTATCTGGGGAGTGGCCAATCAGTGAGCCCCTCTCATCCCTGAGTGTGGCTGTTTCCCTCGCTCCACCTGATTGGCTGGCGCTGCAACTGCGTGCTGCTGAGTGGAGAGCAGACTTTGAAGCGTGTAGCCTGTCTCTGCCAGCTGTGTAGGCCACAAGCTCCCGGTGTCAGGTCACGTCTTTGGGCGTGGTGCATTCAGAGGCCAGATACAATAACATGGGGTTTAATCCTGGTAATGAGGGGTAGAGAGTCATGAACTATACCCCTGAGTCAGTTTTAACATAAAGTCTGCAGTAATCTTTCAATCTTAAATAAAGGCATTTAGCATTGGAATTAAGAATTTTGGTTTATTCTTGTTTAAATGAAATCCTAACAAGACTTTTCCACAGCTGATAGTAATCACTTTATCAGGCAGTCGTAAGCATAGAGTAGTGGTGCAAATCATGGCAAAGGTGGCCAGCTTGGATCTCGTGTCGTTCCTTTATGCCTCCACACTTTACCCTTGCCATCACGCTGATGCAGGTTAATCTTGGTCTCATCTGTCCATAAGACCTTTTTTTTTCCTAAAATTCTGCAGCTTTTATAAGTCCTTCTTGGCAAACTATGATCCGGTCATCCTTTTTGTGTCTAACTAGTGGTTTGTATCTTGAAGTACATCCTCTGTATTTCTGTTCATGAAGTCTTCTGTGGATAGTACTTATGACATAGCTACACCTGCCTCTTGAAGAGTGCTTCTGTGATGTACGTTTGGGGATTTTTCTCATCAGAAGTGAAGGTCATCCTTGGCCTATCAGTCCCTTTGCGATCACTGAGCTCACCGGTTCACTCTTTCTTCTTAATGATGTTCCAAACATTTGATTTTGATCATTCTAAGGTTTGGGCAATGTCTCTTACTGTTCTATTCCTGTTTTTCAGCCTCATAATGGCTTCTTTGTCTTTCAGTGGCACAACTCTGGTCCTCGTGTTGAAATATGGCAACTACAGACTCCAAAGGTGATCAAAAGCTTATGAGCAAGCCGAGCTCTCTTATACCTGCTCCAATTAAGCAATTAAACATACATGGGTACTCACAAACACCTGTGAAGCCAAATGTTCCCAAATATTATGGTGCCCTGAAATGAGGGGACTATATATAAAAAGTGCTGGAATTTCTACATGGTCAAAACAAAATGTATACAAATAACCTTGAATAAAATCTGGAACGTGCACTTTAATCGCATGTGAATTGTTTGATTACAATTTAAAAACTCTAGTGCATAGGGGCAAATAAAGGAAAAAAGGGTCTTTGTCACAAACATTATGAAGGGCACTGTATGAACAATGGCTCAGTTTCTCTGAACCATATTGTAACCAGAGCTGAGACTTTAGAAGGTGGTAGCTAATTGCTGGATCTCTATTTCTACATATTTTAGTTTGACTTTCAAAATGGTTACAGCCTTCAACTTCTTTGTCTCCTAATCTTTCTGATATTTAATAGAAGAGATATTATGTTGCATACCATACTTATTCAGGACTTGCATGATACACAAAAGTACTAAAGAAACTCATCAAGCCAGGTCCATGGGAAGCAAAAGTATATAACCAACGAATTGGGCCTGAGCCCTTCATCAAGGTGGCAGTCGTCTGAATAAAAAGATGGGGAGAGTAGGGAAGAAGGGGGAGTGGGAAAACAAAGGCCAACAGGTGAGAGGTCTTGGGTGGATATGAGTGGGAGGGCAGAAGAGATCAAAGTTGAGGTGATGGGGAGGGGGTAGCTTGCTAAATGGTAAGGAGAGGAGGTGATGAGCTGGAGAAAAGGAAACAGAGGGATAGGGAAAGAGAGAGAGAGAAAGGGAGTGGAAAAACTAATGGAAATTGGAGAAGTCTATGTTAATGTTGTCTGATTGGAGAGTGCCCAAATGGAATATTAGGTGTTGTTCCTCCATTTTGTGGGTGGCCTTGGTTCAGATTTATTTTCAGAGTACATACATGACATCACATATAACCCAGAGAATCTTTTACCTGCAGGCGAGGCAGAATTACTATTTATAGGTAGTGCAAAAAAAATTGTACTTAATGTACACCTATAAATAAATAAATAAATGTAAACAAACTGTGCAATATAGAGAGGAAAATAAAATCAATTAAGTGCAAAGATAAGCTTCCTTAAATGAGTCTCTGATTGAGTTTGTTGTTGAGGAGTCTAATGGTGGAGAGGTAAAGGCTGTTCCTGAACCTGGTGAAGCATTAGGCCATGGACAGACATATTGGAGTGGAAATGGGGTGTGGAATTGAAATGGTTGGCCACATGGAGGCCCTCTTTATTGCAACGGTGCTCAACAAAACGATCTCCCAGACTGCGTCCAGTCTTCAATGTAGAGGAAGTCACAACCGGAGCATCAGATACAGTAGATGACCCCTGCGAATTCACAAGAGAAGTGTTGCTTCACTTGGAAGGACTATATGGGGCTCTGAACGATGCTGAGGGAGAAGGAGTGGGCTCAGGTTTAGTATTTCCTGTGATTACAGAAGTAGGTACCAAGGGGTCAATTAGTGGGAAAGGATGAGTGGACGAGGAAGTCCCAGAGGGAGTGATCCCCATAGAAAATGGAGAGGGGAAGGAGAAGGGAAGATGTGTCTAGTGATTAGATCATGTTGTAGGTCGTGGAAATTGCGGAGTTTAATATGTTGGATGCAGAGGCTAGTGGAGTGGTAGGTAAGGACATTGAAAATCTTATTATTGTGGTGTTTTGGGGTAGAGGGGGCCAAAGCTTGAGCGGGAAATGTAAGAGATGTGGGTAAGGGCTGAACTGATGGCCAGAGAGGGAAAGGTGCATGTTTTGAAGAAGAAAGACATCTCTGATGTTCTGGAATGGAAGACCTTATTCTGGGAGCAAAGGCGAAGGAGAAATTCAGAGAAAGTAATAGAATGCTTTCAGGTGACAGGGTGTGAAGAGGTGTAGTCAAGGTAACTCTGAGAGTTGGTGATTTGTAGAAAATATCGATTGAGACTTTGTCTCCCAAGATGGGGACAAAGAGATCGAAAAAAGGGAGTGTGTTGTCAGAGATGGACCAAGTGAATCTGAGGTCAGAATGGAATTTGACAGTAAAGTGGATAAAGTTCATAAGCTCATCATGGGTGCATGAGGCAGCAACAATGTAGTTGTCATTGAAGCAGAGTAATAATTGGAGAGTCTCACTGGTATAGGCTTGTAGCATGGATTGCTCCACATAGCCAACAAAAAGGATCCATTTGGAGAAAGTAGGATGAGTCAAAGGAGACGTTATTGAGAGTGAGAACAAATTCTGCCAGGCAGAGAAGGGTGGTATTGGAGGGAGACTGGTTTGGTCTGTTGTGAGAAAGAAACAAAATGGCTTTGGGATGAGGATGGAGGTGTATAGATATTGGACATCCATGATGAAAATGAGGAGGTCGAGTTCAGGGAACTGGAAGTGATTGAGGCATGTGAGATATTGTGGATGTAGGTAGGAAGGGACTGAACCAGAGGGGAATAAAATGGAGACAAGGTGAACTGATAGTTTGGTGGGGCAGGAGCATCTGGAAACAATGACTCTCCCAGGACAATTGAGTTTGTGGATCTTGGGTAGCAGATAGAATTGGGCAGTGTGGGGTTGTAAAACATTGAGGTGAGAGGCTGTGGTAACTGGAAGTTGTTGAAATGATGAAGGATCCTTCTTCCCTCCTCCCCCCACTTTTTTATTTATGCACCTACCTGCTTTTTGCTCATACCTTGACGAAGGGCTCAGGCCTGAAACATTAATTAAGTACCTTTGCTTCATGTGGCCACTGCATAACTAGCTGAGTTTCTCCAATACTTTTGTGCATTGCAGTACAATCACAGCATCTGCAGAGTTTCTTGTTTAACTTTATTCAAGACTTGCTATTGCCCACACTAATAATCTGCTGCACACTATCCTTCGGATTCAAGGGAGACAGAGAGAGACGTGCATATTTGGAGATTATGAATAGTGTGCAGGGGATCAGGGAATTGAACTCTGGTGGTGTGAACTTCAGGGGGTGCAGTGAGGTGGAGTGTGAGGAGTGAGGGCTTAAGGTTGAAATTAAAATTCATTTGCTTCATTCAATATGAACTGACTTCCCAGGCAAGATACTTCCCATGATCCTGAACTTATATAAATAATTTGTCAAGCTTTAAGTGGATTTCATTGTGCAGACAATTTTTTTGTTCTCTATGAACATGATCATCTTGTTAAGTTGCAGCAATTAACGTCCAATTACTTAAGCCATTTTTCAGTTGGAGAACAAAATCCTTAATAGCATACTATTTAATTGAAACTACAGCGAGAACTTTATGGGCCTTCAATCCAACCTCAGTCTGAGACCACATTTTAAATTATTTTCCAAACTCTCAAATCAAATCAAGTATGGAATTAGGATAGACTGGCATTTTTGTACATCTTCTCCTCTCTCAGTATGATCTTAAGTGTCTTCACCTGAACAGATCAGATATTTGTTTGAAAGAAACTAATTTCTGTGAATTAAAAATATAAAATCCAAATCTGCTTCTAGCTCTGATAGATCTGAAACATTAACTGTTTCTCTTTCTTCATGCATTGCCTGTTCTGCTGAGTTTCACCAGCAATTTTTGCTTTTATTTCAGATGCTGAGCAGTTTTCTTTTGATTTCCAGAGATTAATGTCCCTCTTAATTATTCTTATTAAACCATATCTCACAAAGCCATCTCAAACCAAGTTTTACAACTTGGAAGAATGCATTCATTGATATTGTTATTTGAGACTTGAGCAAATCATATATTAGGAAGCTGATAATTTTACTTTACATCTGACATGCAGCCGATTTGCACATTTATATATCAGTTATTTGCATGCTTACCATCTCAGCTGCCATTCTAAAATACATGAGAGCAGTTTCATTACTCTGAGGAACTACTTCATTCCCTTCAGAATACATCTAGAAAACAAAGAAATAATCACTCAATTCAAAGCGGTTTAATACTACATAGGGCTGGATCGGTAAGTGAGATTTATCTTCTCAAATCTGCTCATATCTCTCAGGGATGTAGGTTTGGCCATCTCCGTTTCTCACCATACACTGTAACTTGACAACATCATCTGAAAAAGGAATGCTGGTTTCCATGTTTGTGATGATAGTATAAACTGTACTTCACTGCCACTTTTTTCCTGCCTGTCAGACTATGTTTGACATCCAACATTGGATTTACATAACATTTATCGAACTAAAAACTGAATATGCGGGTGTAAAACCTTTTGTTTTTGATTCTTAGTTAATTTTGTGCCTGTCTCTTTAAGGGAACTATTGTTTGTAGTGTTACCATAGTGACTATGATGTAATATGTCATAATATCCACCCAGCCTAATTGCTTGCTCTTTTTCTAAAAGATGTGAAGGAAGTGTGACCACGAGAAATTTTTCTTTGAATTTTTGTATCTTTATATACCTTTTGTATCTCTACATATTTTTGTATCTCTATATATCTTTGTATCTCTATCATACAGAAAATACTCCATTATTTGTCTTGTGGCAAAGCTATGAAAAATGTTTATCCATTCTATCAACGAATTAAAATTACATATAGGAACAGCCACAGAGTTTGATTTGTTGGATTAAAGAGATTTGGGATATCGCAGCTCACGCTTTGGAAGAAGATACTCTGAAATTAGGATATATTAGAATAAGGAAAGTGTCAACTATAGCAGGAAACACTCAGGGAGGGAAGTTTAGGGGAAACATCAGGGGTGGTTTTTTACGGAGAGTTATGAATGCCTGGAATGTCTTGCCGGGGATGGTGGTGAAAGCTGAAACATTGGAAGCATTTAAGAGACTCTGAGACAGACACATGGATGAAATAAAAATAGAGGGTTATGGGTAGGGAGGATTTAGTACTTTTTTTTAGGAAGGGATATATGGGTCGGCACAACATCGAGGGCCAAATGGCCTGTACTGTGCTGTATTATTCTATGTTCTATGAAACACTCAAGTCAGGCAGCATTGTGGAAACAGAAACAAGGTGAATGTTCAGATTGACTTTAAAAATTAATTACATTTCTTTTTCCACACCGAACTACAGTCAATAACTCACAAGACAGGAGTTATGCGAATAACATAGGCTTTTATTAGCAAGAACATGGCAGTGTTAGCCATCTATGAGGCTAGTCCCAATATGAGTTAAGAGCTGTGGACAGGGACATTTGTGTGCAAGTGGAGGGGCTTCTTCCCCCTAGCCAGCCTATAGCATCAGTCCTGCATTCCAGCTAGCAGCAAGCAACTACAAGCAATTACATTCTACGTACAAGCATGAAATACCAAGGATCACCACACACACCCTCTTCTTGTCCTGCTGGGTGTTTGTACCATGTTCTGTACTTGTTTTATATTTGCAGCATCTACAGTTTGTTTTTCTTTTCTCCTCCAAGTAAACATTAGGAACAGTGAAGCAATTGCCTCCAGTCCACATTACAAATGCTGCTCCCTAGCATCAACCGCATTTCTCTTTTTGACAATTGTCTGAAGATGAAACAAACTTTTTGTAATCTTGGTGATAATTTGATCTTTTGATTTTTTTTTTGATCTTGCCTTAATTTGGGCCACCTACTTCTAGCTCTTAAATATTATCAGTTCCACCCTGTTACAGCCAATTTGTTTCAGCATTTTGTTTTTAGCTCCAGATTTTACTATGCACAGTCCCTTGTGTATTCTAGACTGCCTTTTACTATTCACCTCAAACAAAGGGTCACTCAAAACTTAACTGACCAAGTCCTAATCTGCATCTGTTCCTGATCATCTATCATCCCTGTGCTTGTCAACCAATGCTGGCTTCAAGTTTTGCGATATTTTGATTTTTTAGTTCTCAGTCTTAATTTTAATTTCAGCCATGGACTCACCCCTCCAAGCAAATCTTTTCTCTTCCCATTATGTTCTCCTGAGCATCCCTGGATTTCATCAAAATCCCTGTATTTTGACCCAATTTTGATGGGAAATATTGACATTCATCTTTAACTTTTGTAAGAGGGCAAATATCTTAAAGATGCCTTTAGGTGTTGATTTTCTGAAAATGTTCTGATGCATGATGAGTGATTTCAAATGACAAGCTATTTTCAGGAGTAACTTATCCTGATAGTAACTAAAACTACAAGTTGAAAAAAGTTAAAAGCAAATACATGCAATTAACTATATTTTTCGACATAAAATATCTTTACTCCACACATTACTTGTCTATTTTATTAGTCAAAGGACTAAAAGTAAATGACGTACCTATAACTTGATTTAACAATTAAATCATTTAAACTTGTACTGAAGACAAAAAAGTTAATTTTATTAATACATATGGCCAAATAATCAATATTTCAACACACATATTATTACCTTTCCCAAAAAACCCAAGGCATGTGTGTTACCACCTTTTGCAGCTTTTGATAAGTAGTAAAAAGCCTTCTGGAAGGAAAAGAGAATATGATTGACTGAGTTGATTACAAATATATTGTTGTTCAAAAGATGAATTATAATTCAATTTCTACTTGTATTTTAAAATAAATGATTCCTAAAGCGTGGATATTATATCTACAAAATGTTTCTTCACTGCTTACATCTTCCCCTCATCTGAAAGATACTAACACATCTATTTCCACAAGTGTGGGTCACCCACCATTTCACATGTTCATTTTCCAGTCAAGATCTCTGGACAGCAGGCTGCTGGAGACTGACATGTGGAAACTTGGTATCAGGATCGGAATTCATGAGCGTGCCAGTAGTGAAAGGATTCCTGAAGGGCCATGGGCGTTAAGAGCTTCCTAACAGAAGAGGTGGCAGAATCTATGGGCCCTCAATTTCACTGAAGGGACTCTCTTTCGTTTCTCTTCTCTTCTTGATAAGGGCACTAGTGTAGTGCCAACTCTTTATGGGCATTAACGGGCAAACAAAAGTGAATACATTTTGTGTAATTACGTACATGACAATAAAAAAAATGAATGCAAATTATTCCTTTTATAGCTAAAGAAATAAATTGACCCAAGCATGAAGTTTGCAAAAAATCCCAATAAAAACGTAACCATAAGTGTTGTAGGATTTGAGATATTCTGTTGTGATTTTCCTCAATATGGTCCAGAGAAACACTCCTTCCTATCAGAAGGAAGCAGTGCTTCCAAACATAAAAGAGACAAGTTTCTCAATCCAGTATAACGGCAGGTATATAAGGACAAAAGTTAGTTTAAACTGGAAAACAACAAAATTGGATCTAAGCAAAACTAGTATCAGACAGCACTGTTGATGTAGTAGTTAACGCAATGCCTTTGCAGCGAAACTGGTCAGGACCAGACATGGATTTGAATCCATGCTGTCTGTAGCCACTTTTAGGTGCTCGGACGCAGATAATGAGCCGGCAGACGCGGCTGGGGGAGTGCAGCTGGGACGTTCAGGTGGCCGCAGAGAAGACACCTTTCTGTCACCTGAACGTGTCAGCTGAAGGCTCCTGTGGACTGTGGCCATAGTCACTGCTGCGTTCCCTTCCCCTCTCCAAGCCCTGTATCTCTTTTGAGATTTTGATCTCTTATTTATGTCAGCATTTAATTGTGCCATCTTTGGCAGCCCTGCTTTCAGCTGTTAAGCTTCCGAGTTTTGGAAGCAAAGTATTATGTTTTACCCAGTTTTTGTTTATGTAATCTGATATTCCAAAGTAGCTTTTTTAAAAAACCAAATAAACGCTTTGCGACATAACCCCTTAATCCTGCGCCAGCCACTATAGCCCTGTACTCCCGCTCCAGCTGCCCCAGCCCCATGGTCCCGTGCCGGCCACTCCAGCCCAGTAGTCCCGCTCCAGTCACTATAGCCCAGTAGTCCCGCGCTAGTCACTGTAGCCCCGTAGTCCCGCGCCAGCCACTCCAGTCCCATAGTCCCGCGGCGGCCACTCCAGACCCGTAGCCCCGTGCCGGCCATCCCAGCCCTGTAGTCCCACGCCGGCCACTTCAGCCCCGTAGTCCCACGCTGGCCACTTCAGCCCTGTAGTGCCACCCCACGTCGTCCCATGCCGGCTACTCCAGCCCCTTAGTCCCACGCCGGCCACTTCAGCCCCATAGTCCTGCCCCAGCCACGTAGTCCCGTGCCGGCCACTCCAGCCCCGTAGTCCTGCACTGGCCGCTCCAGCCCCATAGTCTCGCACCGGTTGCCCCAGCCCCGTAGCCGGCTGCCCCAGCCCCGTAGCCGGCTGCCCTAGCCCCGTAGCCGGCTGCCCTAGCCCTGTAGTCCCATGACGGAGGGCTGTCAGGCAGCAGGCAGGGAAGGTGTCAATGGCGGGGAGGGTAGGTGTCAGCGGGTCCCGCTTTGCCTTGCTGCTTTCAGGTGCCTAGGGGGAAGCACTCCAAGTTGGAGAATATACCTCCCCGAGGAGGGTTAGGTAAGAGCTCCTTGGGGCTGGGTACTCCACTTTCAGGTGGACTCCCGACAGCCGCATTCGGGTATTTTAGGTGGCTTTACATTCGGGTATTCTGGCCACCTTAAAGAACCTTGTAAGGAGTTTATACTTTCTCCCTGTGTATGTGTGGGTTTTCTTTGGGGCTCTGGTTTCCTCCCACTTTTCAAAAGCGTACCGGGAGTGTAGGTTAATGGGGGGTAAATTGGGTGGCATCGACTCATGGGCTGAAATGGCCTGTTACTGTGCTGCATGTCTAAATTTTTAAATATATATATATAAAATGAATCTACATAATATTTTAGTTAATTGTTACTAATATTACTAGGTATCATGTTCAAGAATTCAAGAAAAACTTTTTCAGAAAGTCAAACCCATTGATGCAAGGAATAGTTGAGAGGAATTACACATTGGGAATCAAAATAAACAAGGAAAAGAGGGATATGTTCTTGGAAATTGAAGTGGATGATGGAAGAAGGTTGACATAGAATAAAACCCAAGGATTGACATGTTGGGTTGAATAGCTAGTTTCCCTGTTTTATTAATTTAGAAATATAAAATTACAGAAAGCTTGGGGCAAAGGAAGGCAGCAATTTGTAAGTTATTTTTTAATTTCACACCAGTCAAAACTGCAGTTAATATTTTTTCATATGTGTCATTATTGCTTCTTAAATGGATTGGAATTTCTTTTTTGGTTACCATAATTTTCAAAGAACTGTTCCTAAGAATGTACCTACTTTAAAATCTTGTTCTATTCCCTTGCCACCTGTCAGATGAAGCTGCCCAAGACCAGCCTAAAAAGGGAACATTTTTTAATCAAAATCAGATCATTACAAAAACAATTGGTTCTTCTTTGAAGGAGTAAATATTGAATTTTTACAGTTCTTAAATCTGAAGGATTTGCTGACTCTGGGTCATCTTATGACAGGTTGTAATATCTCATCAGGGACTGTGGGAACAGGCCGAGTGCAAGTGGCAGAATGAGTAGATTCCAAGCAGTGAAATAGCAGCAGGAGGGTGAGAGTAACCAGATGTTGTGGTCCGCCTTGGTACCAATGACATAGATAGGAGTAGGGATGAGGTCTTGAAGAGGGAATATAAGGAGTTAGGAAGGAAGCTCAAAAGCAGGACCTCAAAGATAGTAATCTCTGGATTGTAGCCTATGCCAGGCAGCAGTAAGGTTATGAATAGGAAGGTGTGGCAAATGAATGTGTGGCTGAAGAGTTGAGACAGAGGGAGGGATTCAGATTTGTGGATCATTGGGATCTCTTCTGGGAAAGGTTAGACCTGTACAGAAAGGACAGGCTGCACCTGAACTGGAGAGAGTCCAATATCCTGATGAGCAGGTTTGCTAGGGCTGTTGGTGAGGGTTTAAACTAATTTGGCAGGATGGGAGATCAAAAAATAGGGCAGAGGCTGGAAAGGATGATGAAATGTGTTGTGAATTTGTGTGGAAGGACAGGCAGAGGAGGAAACATAAATGCAGTCAATTTGAGGGTTTGAAAGGTGTCTATTTCAAAGCAAGGAGAATTTGGAATAAAGGAGATGAACTTAGACCATGGATCAGTACATGGAATTGCGATGTTGTGGCCATTAGAGACTTGGCTAATGGAAGGACAGGATTGGCTATGCAGGTACCAGGTTTAGGGGTTTTAAAAGAAATAGAATGGGAGGTAAAAGAGTGGGGGTGGGGAGAAGAATTACTGGTCAGGGATAGTATCACGGTGGTAGAAAGGAAGGACACTGTAGAGGGAGTGTCTACTGTGTCGGTGGGGGAGGAAGTCAGAAATAGGAAGGGAACAATCACTGTCCAGGGAATAGATGATAGGACTCCAAATAGCCCTTGGGACACTGAGGAACAGATAAGTAGGCAGATTTTGGAATGGTGCAGAAATTACAGGGATGTTGTTTTTGGAGGCTTCAACTTCATGAATATTAATTGGCACCTCCTGACTGCAAGAGGGATAGATGGGACAGAATTTGTCAGGAGAGTCCAAGAAGGTTTCCTGACACTGTATGTGGATCAGCCAGCTGACTTGAGGAGAGGTCATGCTGGACCTAGTACTGGATAATGAACCTGGTCAGGTGACAGATCTCTCAGAGGGGGAGCATTTCGGTGATAGTGACCACAACTCCCTGAAATTTAGCATAGCAATGGATAAGGATAAGAGCAGACAAAATGGGAAAGTGTTTAATTGTGGATGGGCTAATTATGATGGGATGAGGCAGAAACTAGTGAGAGTAAATTGGGAATAGATGTTTATGGGAGGAAGCACAGAGTAATGTGGAAGATGCTTCAGGGCCAATTGCACAAGTTTCAGATTTATCCCACTGAGATGGTTGGGAAAGGGAACCGTGGTTGACAAAACAGGTGAGGCAGCTAGTGAAAAGGAAGAAGGAAGCAGACATTAGAGTTAGGAAGCAGGGAACAAGAAGGGCTCATGAGAAATATATGGTTGCAAGGAATGAAATTAAGCAAGGACTAGGGAGAGATGGAAAGGGGCATGAGAAGGCTTTTGCAAGTAAGACAAAGGAGAACCCAAAGGCATTCTATGCATATGTGAAGAATGGAAGGATGATGAGAATGAAGGTGGAGCCACTTAAGGAGAAAGGAGCCAACAAGTTTGTGGATGGGGAGGAGGTTGGGGATGTCCTAAATGAATACTTTGCTTCAGTATTCAGCAGGGAAAAGGACCTTGATCAGGGTGAGGTCAGACAAGAACAGGCTTGTGGGCTGGATGATGTTGAGATTAGGAAAGAGGAAGTGCTGGATCTTCTTAAAAACATTAAGATTGATAAGACCCCGGAGCTAGATGCGGGCTACCCCAGGTTGTTGTGGAAAGGGAGAGAAGAGGTAGCTGGGATGAAGGACTATGATCTTTGTGTCCTCCTTGGCTACACAGGAGGTGGCAGAGCATTGGAGAATGGCAAATGAGGTCACCTTTTTAAAAAAAAAAGTAATAGGGGGAATCCTGGAAACTATGGACCAGTGACACTTACGTCAGTGGAGTGCAAACTATTAGAGAGAATTCTTCAGGACAGATTTATGAGCATTTGGAGAAGTGCAGCCTTCTCAGGGTTAGTCAGCATGGCTTTGTGAGGGGAAGGTCATACAGTCATGCCTCAAGAACCTAATTGAGTTTTCTGAGGAGGTTACAAAAGAAATTGATGAAGGTAGGGTGGTATATATGGATTTGAGTTAGGCATTTGACAAGGTTCCCCATGAGACTTGTTCAGAAAGTCATGAGGCATGGGATCTTGGATGTTTGAATTACAAACTGGCTTGCCTATAGAAAGCACAAAGTAGTACAGGTACACAATCCTTTATCCGGAACCCTTGGGGGACAGTGTATTCCGAATTTCGTATTTTTCCGGATTTCAGAAAGCCAGATTTAAGTCTACCCAAATTTTGCTGCCATATCCACCCCCACTCCCTTACAGTCGTGCTGCTGGTCTCTCCCCCTCACCCGCCCAACTCATGCTGCCGGTCTGCCCCCCTCGCCCGCCCGACTCGCGCTGCCGGTCTCCCCCAACCTCACCTGCCCGACTAGTGCTGCCGGTCTCCTTCTCCTCGCCGGTCCGACTTAAGCTGCTGTTCTCTCCTCCTCACCGGCCCAACTTGCGCTGCCGGTCTCCCCCCCACCTCACCAACCCAACTCACGATTCTGGTCTCTCGCCCGCCCAACTCGCGCTGCCAGTCTCTCCCCCTCGCCTTGCGCTGCCGATCTCTCCCTTTTGCCTGCCCGACTCGCACTGTTGTCTCTCTCCCCGCTTGCCAGATTTTGGAGCTTTCCAGATTTTAGATGTCCGGATAAGGGATGGAAAGTATTCTACCTGGAGGTCAGTGACGAATGGACTTCTGCAGGGATCTGGGACGCCTGTACTTTGTGATTTTTATAAATGACTTCAAAGAAGTGGAAGGATGGCTCAGTAAGTTTATGGATGATACAAAGGTTGGAAGAGTTATGGATAATGCTGAAGGTTGTTATGAATTACAAAAGGATAGAGACAGGGATGCAGAGTTAGATAGAAAAGTGGCAGATGGAATTCAATCCAAATAAAATGAAAGGTGATGCAAGGTCAAACCTGAATGCTGACTACAGGGTTAATGGTCAGATACTTAAAAGTATGGAGGAAAAGAGGGACATTGGGGTCCAATCCATACATCTCTCAAGGTTGCTGTGCAGGCTGAGAGGATATTTAAAAAGGCCTTTGGAATGATGGGCCTCATTAGTTGAGGGATTTATTTAAAGAGTCAAGAGGTCATGTTGCAACTCTACAAATCATTGGTGAGACCACATTTAGAATATTGTGTTCATTTCTGGTCATCTCATTATAAGAAAGATGTCAAAGCCATGGAGAGGGTGCAGAGGAGATTGCCTGGATTGGAAAATAAGACTTATGAGCCAAGGTTAATAGAGCTAGGACTTTTCTCTTTGGAACGAAGAAGGATGAGAGATAACTTAATAGCAGTCCATAAGATTCTGAGAGGCATAGTTAGGGTAAACAGCCAATGCCTTTTTCCCAGGGTAGGAGTAGCAAACACTAAAGGTCATCAATACAAAGTGAAGGGGGAAAGTTAAGGGGAGACATCAGGGGTATATTTTTTACACGGAGAGTTGTGGGGGACTGGAATGCCTTGATAGGGGTAGAGATGGAGGATGAAACATTCAGGGCATTTAAGGGACTCTTAAGTACATGGATGAAAGAAAAATGGAAAGTTATGAGGTAGGAAGGGTTTAGTATTTTTGAGAATATATAGGTCAGCACAATATAGAGGGCTGAAGGGCCTGTACTAACTGTGCTGTAATGTTCTATGTTCTATGATCAGAATCATATCAATTTCGCCAAAGCAATCCCATCTTAAATCAATGTAGAAGAACAGAATAAGATTTCAGCAAACATTTAAGAATCAAAGCTGAAATAAGAATGTGAACATCAAAGGTATGTTCAGAAACAAAATACTGCAAATGCTGGAAACAGTGGGACTGATGCACAATCAATAACTCAAAACATTAAAGTTACGGAACTATAGGCTTTTATTTATAATAAACGCAGGCCATCCTGTGCTGTGACCCAGGCTTTCTGGGGACAGGTTGTGGTGTTGGAGCCTTTATACAGGGTCAAGAGAGAGGAGCCACAGGTCCAGCCACAGGACGAAAGAGTGTACAGCAGTTTACCACATTCACCCCTCTTTTTTTTTGTCCAGCAAGGCGACGTGGGGCACAAAATCTTACAAAAGTCTGGAAGGTTAAGTCTATCTGGCGGTCTGGTCTTGACAGTTGGTTGCTCTGTTGTATCTGGGGCCATTGATTCTTCCTGGACCTCCAGTGGTGTGTTGACCTGCTGGGTCTGTTGACCTGTTGACCTGTGGCGGGTTGACTGGAGTGATTGGGGCGGGGGCAAGGCTAAGGTACCATGGTATATAGTGTGCATTCATGGGAGGGGAGGGTGCTGTTTGGTGGGTATGCTCCTCAGGGTGCCCTGCACGCATGTGGTCCCGGATGGAGACAGTTTCCTTATGCCCATCTGAGTAGGCCACGTTTGCATATTGGGAGTTTCCATGGAGGAGCTGGACCCTTTCGACCAGTGGGTCAGTTTTATGGCCTCTCACATGCTTCTGTAGCAGGACTGGCCCTGGGGACAACAACCAGGATGACAGGATGGTTCTCGATGTAGACTTCCTGGGGAAGGAGAAAATTCATTCATGAGGGGTAGCATTAGTGGCGGTATGTAGCAGCCACTTGATTGTGTGAGTGACTAGAAACCCCTTGGACTTAAGGGTGGTGGGGTTCTCCCTTGCCATCAGGCTGTTCCCTTGGGGGTTATAACTAGAGGATCTGCTGGTGGCAATATCTCTAGCCAGCAGGTATTGGCGCAGCTCATCACTCATGAATGAAGACCCCGGTAGCTGTAGATGTATGAGTGAACAAGTTGTGCAGTGCCCTGATGACTGTGCTTGTGCTCATGTTTGGGTAAGGGATGGCAAAGGGGAAATGTGAATACTCAACGATGACCATGAAGAAATATACGTTGCGGTTGGTGGAGGGGGCCCTTGAAATCCATACTCAGGTATTTAAATGATAATGTGGCTTTCACCAGGTGCTCCCTATCTGGTTTGTAGAAGTGCGGTTTGCACTCTGTGTAGACCCGGAAATCCCTGATCATGTCTCTGAACTCTACGATGGAGTATGGGAGATTACGAGATTTGATAAAGTGGAAAAATCTCATGACACTGGGGGTGGCAGAGGTCATTGTGGAGGGTCTTAAGGTGGTCTTTCTGGGCATTGGCATGTCTCTTGGGATAGGGCATCTGTGGGCTCATTGAGCTTCCCTGGCTGATACGGAATATCATAGTGAAAGGTGGAGAGTTCAATCCTCCACCTCAAAATTTTCTCATTCTTTATCTTACCCCGCTGTTCATTGTTAAAAATGAATGCCATGGCCCATTGGACTGTAAGCAGAGTAAAATGTCTGCCAGCCAGGTAATGCCCCCAATGCTGCACCACCTGAGCCTCCTTCTCAATGGAGGAGTGTCAGATTTCAGGGCCATGGAGGGTATGGGAGGAAAAGGCCATTGGCTGACCTGCCTGGTTCAGGGTGGTGACCAGAGTGAAATTGGACACATTGTTCTTGACCTGACATGGGGCAGATTCATCTACCACATACATCATGGCTTTAGTGATGTCCACTTTTATCTGAATGAAGACTGCGTAGGCCTCTCTTGTTAGGGGGAAAGATGTGGACTTGATAAGTGGTCGGGCTTCGTCCACATAATTGGGCATCCATTGGGCATTGTAGGAAAAGAACCCAGGCACCTCTTCAGGGCCTTGAGGCTGTGAGGAAGGAGAAGTTCTAGCAGTGGGTGCATGCGGTTGGGGTCTGGTCCAATAACTCCATTCTGCACAACACAGCCAATGCTTGCTAGGCGGGTAGTGTGGAAAACTTATTTATCCCTATTGTAGGTGAGGTTATTTTATCCAGGTAGGGGAAGGTGGCACGCAGATCATTTTGTTCCACCATTCGGTTAATCTCTCGCTGGAAAACAGAGACACTGTTGGTAATCCTGAAGGGGACCCTGAGGAAATGGTAGAAGTGGCCGTCAGCCTCAAAGGTGGTGTACTGGCAGTCCTCCAGATGGATGGGGACCTGGTGGTAGTTGAATTTCAGGACATTTGTAGAAAAGACATGATATTGGGCAATTTGTTTGACTATGTTCGTAATGCAAGGGAGGGGGTACGCATCCAGCTGTGTATAGCGGTTAATAGTCTGGCTATAAGCAATCATCATCCTGTGTTTACCCCCACCCTTGATCACTACCACTTGGTCTCTTCACTAGCTGGTACTGGGCTCAATGATCCCTCATTCAGAAGTTGCTGATCCTCTGGTTTTATAAATGCCCTGTCTCCTTCACTGAATCACCTGTGAGTAGCTTACAGTGGAGGTAAGGTTCACGAACAGTGGTGGGGGATTGATATGGAGAGTAGAGAGACCCCGTGTCAGTTGGGCTGGTGGTGGTGGGGGGCAGTGGGGGATGGCGTCTTGATGAACTGTGGGTTGCCAATGTGGAGGGGGGGGGTGGTGGGGACTATCATATTACATTATGACACTCTTGAGGAGGTGACACTGAAAGTCCAAACCCAGCAGCACTGGTGCGCAGAGCTGTAGCATGATAAAGAGTTTACAGTTCTTGTAAGTCATGCCCTGCATGGTCAGCATCACAGTGGTGACTGCAGATCTCGGTTGAGTGGGACCTTGAGGCCAGGGTGACTTTATAGCTTAGTGGTTTTTCTTTAAGTGAGTAATGCTGCTCCATATCGGGGTGGTTGAAACTCTTAGTGCTCCCACTATCAAAGAAGCATCTTGTCACCTGATCATTGTTTGAGATGTCCATCATAGACAGGAGAGTTGATGTGGGCTGTTTTGGTCCAGCACCACAGAGGCTAGTGTTGGTTTGTTGTCTGGCCCATGTTGACTCATGGTCTGGGAGCATAATGGCAGTGCCCTAGTGGAGGCGTGGTTATCCCCTGAAATTGGTGTTGTCCAAAATGGCAGCCCCGTGTCGCGGCATGGTCTTCCCTGGAAGCTGATGGTGGCCAAGATGATAGTTCCCGTGCTGTGCATGTGGCAGGACTGGAACTGGAATGCGGCTGCGATTGACATACCTTCATGTAGTTCCCCTTCTTCCTGTACTTGGAGCATGTAGCGTCTTTCGTCAGGCAGCATTTTCGGGGATGCTTTGGTTGACCACAAAAGTAGCATTTTGGGAGACTGCAGCTATGGTGGTTTCGCTCATTGGCCTGTGGATCAGAGTCCTAAGATGGTGGCCCCCATGCGGCATTTGCTGAGTATGTTTCCATGTTACGGAGGACAATCTCCAGCGATTTCTTGAGGTTGATCGCCCCTCTTAAGCCTAACTTATTCTGCTCGAGTAGCCTCTGGTGCACGTAGTTCGACCTGACACCTGCAACACAAGCTTCCCGGATCATGTCCTCTGTGTTTTGGGCAGCCGACACCGACTGGAATTTGCATACTTGTCCAAGTCCACACAGGGCCCAGAGGAACTTGTCGTTCGATTCACCCTGTCGCTCTCTGTGGGTAGCCAGCATTTGCCTGGTGTATACCTCATTAACGTTCTCCCTGTACTGGTTCTTGAGTATGTTCATTGCCTCTGTGTACATTGAGGCATCCCTGATCATCAGGAACACTCGATCTCTGACACGGGAGAAGAGCAGGTGCAGCTTGTTTGCCTCCGTGGCCACAACTCCGGTGGAGTTCTTTAGAAAGATCTCAAAGCAGTGTAGCCAGAGTTCAAAACAGTCTTAGGCCTCTAGCAATTGTGGGTCGATCCATCTTATCAGGCTTCAAGAGTTGTTCCATTGTTGGAAAAAAATATTGTAAATAAAATTGATGTGC
Organism: Narcine bancroftii; assembly: GCF_036971445.1. Classification (NCBI taxonomy): domain Eukaryota; kingdom Metazoa; phylum Chordata; class Chondrichthyes; order Torpediniformes; family Narcinidae; genus Narcine; species Narcine bancroftii. The sequence continues at coordinate 84,880,073 of NC_091472.1, read as the reverse complement.
TATCAATAACTCAAAAGACTAAAGTTATGGAACTATAGGCTTTTATTTACAATAAACTTGAAAGTCATCCTGTACTGTGACCCAGGTTTTCTAGGTTATAGGTTATAGGTGTTGGAGCCTTTATACAGAGAGGAGCCACAGGTACAGCCACAGAACAGGGTGGAGCCAGATTAAAGAATGTACAGCAGTTCACCGCAGGGACAAAACAGGAAAATGTGGTGAGGTCGAAAAGCAGCTGTAATTTTGTTGCAAGAACAGTTCAAGGGGTTACTCCTTCTCCCATTTCTTTGGTTCTTATGTAAGGTTCTCCAATCTTTATAATGATAAATGGTTTATTCTTAAAATTAAATTGAACAGAATACTGATGGTGTAGCTTCATACCTGGGACTGAAGATCTCCCTTTTCTGCTGTAAACTTATAGTACTGATACCGATCTAAATCCATAATTTCACCATTGGAGCTAAAATTTTCTGTTCTTTCTGTTAATCTAATCTTTTCTGTTAACATCTCTCCATGAAGGGCAACGCTGTCAGCCACTGTGTGGGCAAAGAGAAATTAATTATCTTAAGGTTTGCCAGCATCGCTGTTAACCTACATGATATATCCAAATGTATAAGAATGCAAATAGATGTATTATTTATTTCATTGCATAAATGTAGTAAGCAAATAGTAATCTTTTCAATACTAGGATATAAAATTTAATTTTTTTTATCAGTAATGCAATCATCTCAGCCATCAAGCATTTAAAATATTCACGTACAAAGTACTGATGGAGTGACCTTCATGGTTGTGTTTAAAGGAGTGCTTCAGTTAGAGGTGGGCTTTCCCCCCTTACACTTCAAAACAACTGACATTTATAACCTTTAATATTATAATACGTCCAGCGGCACTTCACATGTGTTTTCAAAGTTTGACAACATGTACATTTAGCTTTATCCGTAGTGAAAAAATGTATTGCTAATACGTGAAAAGATACAAATATGATTGATATTAATAGATGGCATAATGAGATGAAATATTGTTTAATAATGGAAAAAATTAAATATGTTTCATGTGATAACTATAGTTTTTTATTAATAAGTGGTTGTTATACTCAGAATATTTACATTTCAATTTATGTTGATTAGATCTTAATATGTATGTTTAATTTTTCCTTAATATTTTTTCTTTCTTTATGGCTCTCCTTAGGAGAGTTGGCTGAAGGGGAGGGGGGGTTCTTTTCTTTTTTTTCCTTTTTTTATATATAAAAAATAACGTTCATGTTTATGGTTAATTGTTGTATATGTTATGTACTATTTGTTTTTTGAACGAATAAATAAAGTTTTTAAAAAAAGTTTGACAACAGACGACAACTTAAATGCAAATTCAGAAAGTGATGGTTGGGTTTTAAGGATCCCTTGAAAGGAGGGTGGTGGAGCAGAAAGGTTTATTGAGGGAACTCAGGAGGCTAATGTCTCAACTCCTGTAGGATATCAGCAGTTAAATGATTAAAGTAATGTTAGTGCAAAATATTGAATGTTGAAACTTTTAAATAAAAACAGGAAATACTATAAATAGTTAACCTAACACATAGAGTGAAAAAGAGTGAACATTCATAACAACCCTTACAATGTTCCCCTGGAAATCCTTTGTCACTGCCCTAAAGAAGAACAGGATTGTGGAGTTGAAAATCCTGAGTAAAGCAAAATTCCTGAATCTGTTTAGGGGATCAAAAGGTTGACCTGCTGACATTCTTCATATTACTTTGACTCCAAATCCCTTTGTTGCTCTCTTTGGATTAAGTGGGCCAACAGGTTTGATACTGACTATTTTGCAATCCCATGTAGTTGCCCTCACCTTCCTTATTGCTAAAAGGGCCATATTAATGAGATGGAAAGATGCTGTCCCTCCCACTCACATTCAATTATCTGTCTGATATGCTGGTTTGTTTGACTTTAGAAAAAAATAGATATTCCACTACTGAAATTAATCTTAACTTTGTTTCTTTATTGAGTTCCTTTCCTAATTATTTTCAAAATTTGTAAGATTAATTCGTTTCTGGTTTTTGACTCCATTGTTTACCTTCTTCTTTTTTAATTATTAGTAGTGATTTATTAGAATTAAGCCAGTAGCCTCTAAAAGGAGGGGATGGATAATCAGTATAGTGTTTTTTTCTGTTACAGTACTTCTTTTCAATGTAACGTAGATTTCAATACCATTTTTATTACTATATAAGATTTGTTAATATTTAATTGTCATGTAACATTTATTTGGTGAAACCAATAAAAATATTGAAAAAGAGTTAATGTGAATAGCCTCCTGGAGGATGAGCTGCCAGATTTGCTAATAAAAGATTTAAAAAATTATATTGTTCATTGAACAAAATAAAGTATTTGCATTTTAAAATGCACAGTTGGTGGAGTAGTTAGCGCAACACTATTATAGAGTCAGCAAATCGGGTTCGAATTCAGCGCTATCTGTAAGGAGTTTATGTGTTCTCTGTGTCTGCATAGGTTTCCTCCGGGTACTCTGGTTTCCTCCCCCCCCTTCAAAAACTTACAGGGATGGTAGGTTAAATGGTGTTTTTGGGTGGCACAGGCTCTTGGACTGGAAGGGCCGTATTAACATGCTGTGTGTATGTCTAAAAGCACCTTTCTTCGTCTTCGAAAATGCGCTTTTGAAATTTAGTAACAGTGCTTCATTTTGGTAAGAAGAATCAGAACAGGACATACGTAGTAAATGGGAGAGCATTGATGAATACAGAAGAGCAGAAAGATTTAGGAGTAACGGTACATCGTTCCCTGAAGGTAGAAACTCATGTGAATAGGGTGGTGAAGAAGGCTTTTAGTATGCTGGCCTTTATCAATCATTGCATGGAATATAGGAGTTGGGAAGTGATGTTTAGATTGTATAAGGCGTTGGTGCGGCCTAACTTAGAGTTCTGTGTGCAGTTCTGGTCGCCTAATTATAGGAAGGATATAAACAGAGTGGAGAGAGTGCAGAGAAGATTTACCAGAATGTTACCTGGGTTTAAGCATCTAGAGTACAGGGAGAGATTGGGCAGATTAGGTCTTTATTCTTTGGAGCGTAGAAGGTTGAGAGGGGATTTGATAGAGGTATTTAAGATTATGAAAGGGATAGACAGAGTGGATGTGGATAGACTATTTCCATTAAGAGTAGGAGAGATTGAAACAAGAGGACATGAGTTAAGAGTTAAGGGGCAGAGGTTTAGAGGTAACATGAGGGGGAACTTCTTTACTCAGAGAGTGGTAGCGGTGTGGAATGAGCTTCCGGGAGAAATAGTGGCGGCAGAGTCAATTTTATTATTTAAGAAAAAGTTAGACAGGTATATGGTCATTGTGCAGGTAGGTGGGACTAGAGAGGAGTGTTTGGTTCGGTGCGGACTAGAAGGGCCTAATGGCCTGTTTCTGTGCTGTAATTGTTATATATGTTATATATATGTTATATATGAGAAGAAAAATAGTGTGCCTCAACAGTGATTATCTTGATAGAATGATACTTTTAAGAAAAAATTGAATGAAATTACAAATATTTAGTTGATTAAAGCAGTAAAATGCAACATTAATTGCATTACTAATATTCAAATGGATTTTAGGTCCAAGCAAATTTTTCCATTGCAAAGAAAGAAGACAATTTTCGTGATTTGTGTACATTCTTTTTATTGATCCCCAATCTTTAAAATATGTCAAGTCCTTCAGGATAATTCTCTCATGCTTTTTCAAAACATTAAGATACTGTAGTGGCCCATGAACCAAGTCACGACCCAGCTCACAAAATGGCCGGCAAGCGTGGCGATCACAAGGGTCCTGCAGGGACCAATGGCCGTCACCTTGTGTGACCTCCCACATGATGGGAAACAGCGGGCAACGGTAGGAATGCTGGCCAGTCAGAGGCTGGCACTGCGATGATGTCACTCCTGTCATTAGAGGCAGGAAGTGAATAAACAGAGCTGGCAGAGCAATAAATCAGTCTTCGACCTCAACTCGACTGTATTTGTGTGTTGTTCTTATTCCACACTTAGCATAGCGCACTTGCTACATTGGTGACCCCGACTGGTCTAACTGGGAGTTGGACCCGAAGATGACAGACCAAGCAGCTCTCCATTTGGTCTCGCTCAAGCTGCCAATGTTCTGGGCATTGCAGCCACACATGGTTTGAACAGGATGAGGCCAAGTTCCACCTTTGACAGATCGCCCCTGATGACACTTGCTACTACTATGTAGTGAGTTCGCTCGACCAGGACATGGCAGCGAGAGTCATCGATTTCCTATGGCAGCCTCTGGAGCAAGTAAATACCATGCCCTCAAAGAGCTACTAACCTTACACTTTTGGGCTATCATGGCACGAGCGTGCTGCCCATGGATGGTTATGGGGACAGGGCCCCATCCACCCTCATGAGTGAGATGCTTGCACTGGCTGAGGGGCACAAGCCTTGCCTGCTCTTTGAGCAGATTTTTCTGTAGCAGCTGGCTGAGAATATCCGACTCTTGTTCACCGACAAGGACTTCAACAACCCGAGGAAAGTCGCAGCCCAGATGGACATACACTGGAGAGCGAAGAAAGAAAATGGCATCTCGTTGGCCCTGATCCCAGCCTGCAACAAGGCCACAGCAGACAGAGAGGCAAGTGGACCCCCCTACCCAGCCATATTGTTATTACCATGAACGGTGGGGTGTGGGGACCTGTCGATACGACCAACCTTGCGAGTTTCCGGGAAATGCCATGGTTAGATGTCGATAATGGCTGCAGTGGTTGGCCAACGTGACAGCCTCCTCCACATGTGAGAGTCTTTTGGGAAGGTGGTTCCTCATGGACACCCGGGCCAAAAATAAATATCATCTGACCGGGGAGCACAATTTACCTCGGAGCTCTGGGCAGAGGTAGGCAAACTATTGGGAACCCATCTCCACTATACCATGGCATATCACCTGCAGGCCAACGGGTTGGTGGAGCAGTTCCACAGATACTTAAAATCAGCCCAGTTGGCCCAGCTCAAGGGGTCCAACTGGGCGCATGAACTGCTTTGGATCCTTCTGGGTATATCCACTGCGCTGAAAGAGAACTTTAATGCCTTTTCAGCAGAAATGGTCTATGGCGCACCCTTGGTAATCCTGGGGGAGTTCTTGGCACTGCCAAGGATCCAGAAACCCCCATGGTGGCACTGGGTACCCTAGCTTCTCCACAGCCAGTCCAAATCTTTCGTCCCCATAGACTTGCACACCTGTGAATATGTTTTTATGCGAAGGGGAGCAAACCAGGCACCCCTCCAACGGCCATACAAGGGGCCATACAGAGTTGTCAGGCATAATGGGTCAAGGTGTCTATTTGATATTGGTAGCAAGAGGAAACCTTCACCCTCGACCACCTGAAACTGGACCATATAGACATTAGCCAGCCAATCAAAACTCAGCCCCCACAACTCAGAGGTAGGCCGCCTAAAGTGGCAACAGACACTCCGATCGCTGGTTATGGGGGGGTGGGGAGATGTCGTGTAGCAGCCTGCGAATCGAGTTGTGACCCAGCTCACAAAATGGCCGGTGAATGCGGCGATGGTGAGGATCCCGCAGGAACCAACGGCCAGCATCCCATGTGACCTCCTGCACGGAGGGAAACAGCAGGCAATGGCAGGAATGCCAGCCATTTGGATGTCGGCACTGCAATGATGTCACTCCTGTCGTCAGAGGCAGGGAGTGAACATAAATAGAGCTGGCAGAGCAATAAATCAGTCTTTGACCTTGACTGTGTGTGTTGTTCTTACTCCACACTTCACGTAGCGCGCACGCTACAAGACCACCTGCATATATGTCAGACTAAAGGCCAACTTAAATACCTCCTGACATGTACATTTTTCCAAGTAAATTATAAGCAGATCTACAGATCTATGCCGTCAAGTTTATTTTGCGCTGAGTTTTTTAAAATTTCACCTCTTTTGCTTAGACCTGAAATTTCTCTTGGATAACTTCCCTACCCACTTCTAACCATATCAGATCATATTCCTCACAAATACATGATCTTTGCAAACATTTAGGAATATATGAAGCAGCTTCCCAGATTTCGTAGCATATGAATTCTGAAAATTATTTCAGTGTAATCTTATTGAAAACTTCGACTACTTGAAAGACAACCAATATTTTCCATATGAACTGATTTTGGAGAAGAGGCCTGTGTAGTGTCTCAGGATCTGTTGAACTGACTGGCTGAATCTGTGTCGTAAATATTATGCTATACCAAGTAATTACCATATTTTGCTGTAGTTCTGTAATGAATGAGAGCTGCTTCACAGTGCCGTGGAAGATTAATTCCATTAAGATACCTGTAGCCCTGTTAAAACAGATATCATTAATACATCTAAAAATACTGCTTATTTATGATTTATTATGTCTCATCAAAATTTGTTAAAACATAAATACACCTACCAAAATCATATGTGCCACTAAGTTTCCACCCAGTGCAGCAAATGTATAATACACCAGGGCCTGAAAAATATTTTGAGCAAAACTGGTGCTTAATGCCAAATATGTCTACAAACTAGCCTCAGTGGTAACAAAATGAATTATAATGCAATTAGCTTGACAATACATGCAGAGAGACTCAGAAGTAGATACAATATTTGTCAATTGTTTCAATAATAATAGTTCTTGCATATTTACATTAAAAATGTGGCAAATAACATCTGTCACTTTGCATCGTGCTCAGAAAATTAGTCTCGTCCAAAGTATATAAGGGTCTCAATGCAAAATGTAGGCAATAAATGCCAAAGGATGTTATGATCAGTGAAATGCATAAATTCAAACTTTCTGTTCTGTTTCAGTGAAGCCCATTGGACAAAAATATTATTCTCCATTATTCTGAAGATTTTCCTGTCTTACAGGAATCTATACTTGTGGTGTCTATATTCAATCTTGAGCAACAATGTTATTTCTAATCCTAGGCTGTTTTTCTGTATCTGCACATGAGATTGCTTGAATTTCAAAGAAAGCTGGTGTATTGATTCAATGCTTAAATTCCTTATGGACTCTTAAATGAAGTTGAAGGACTGCTTATTCACATATATTTTTTATTCTGTTACAATGTGAACCACGATGATAGATTTCTCATCGTGATAATTGTTTTCTTGCAATTTTAGTACTTAATTTGGTTGCAATTTTTCACATTGTCTTTTTTGTGTTTTATGAATATGAATAGAACAGAATAACTTTGCAATATTGTGCTCTGATACATCTTGTCATTATCAAAAACAGTCTCCCAAAATGTTACTCATACAATGTTCTTAAAAATGATGGCTGTGAAATCACTGAGAAAATAAACAATCCACACTCTTAATAGAATTAATTCTTCCTGCAAGCCATCCATTTTTGCCTGAGCTTATCAAAGCCTCTCATATGAAAAAAAAACCAATGACTGACAGAACAATGATTAGGGATATGGACAAAAAGCCTATTCTTACCTTAGGTTGGTTGGAGCTCACACCAATACCAGTGGCATACATAAAACCTAACGCCTGATAAAACATTAAAAACACTGATATAAAACCTTCCGACATACTCATAGAATGTTAATATAATTTTAGACTTTAAATATTCATAAAGGCAATTGATTGCCAATGTGATATATATTTAATAACTTTTTATCCATTTGAAGAAATTGTTATCTATACAGTAATTAAAAAAGCTTCTTTAAGAACAATAAAGAAAACAAATAAATCAATTCTCATTCAATTGAAAGAATATATTGAAATATTTACTTCAAACTTTCACCTGTGAATATATTTTTCAAGCCAAAAAGATTATAATTTTGAAAATGTCACCCCACTATTCAAGATGGGTGGGAGACAGCAGAAAGGAAATTATCGACCGGTTGCAAGGTGTTCTAAGAGATCAGATATACAATTATTTGGAGAGCCAGCAACTGATTAGGGATAGTTAACATGGCTTTGTGAATGGTCATGTTTAACCAATCTTATAGAGCTTTTCAAGGAGATTAAAAGGAAAGTTGATGAAGGAAAGGCTGTGGATGTGTGGATTTTAGTAAGGCCTTTGACAAGGTCCCGCATGGGAGGTTAGTCAGGATGTTCCGATGCTAGGTATTTATGGTGAAGTAGTGAACTAGGTTTGACTGAATGGGAGAAGCCAGAGAAGAGTGGTGGACGATTGCTTCTCAGACTGGAGGCCTGTGACTAGTGGTGTGCCTCAGGGATTGGTCCTGTGACCATTGTTATTAGTCATCAATCATCTGGATGTGGTAAATTGGATCAACAAGTTTGCAGATGACACAAAGATTGGAGGCGCTGCAGGTAGTGAAGAAGGTTTTCAAAGCTTGCAAATGGATCTGGACCAGCTGGAAAAATTGGCTGAAAAATGGCAGATGGAATTTAATGCAGAGAAGTGCGAAGTGCTGCATTTTGGAAGGACAAACTAAGAAAGGACATACATGGTAAATAGTAAGGCACTGAGGAGTGCAGTAGATCACAGGGATCTGGGAATACAGATAAATCATTCCCTCAAAATGGCATTACAGGTGGATAGGGTTGCAAAGAGAATTTTTGGTATATTGGCCTTCATAAATTAAAGTATTGAGGTTAGGAGTTAGAATGTTATGGTGAAGTTGTATAAGATATTGGCAAGGCAAAATTTTGAGTATTGTGTGCAGTTTTGGTCACCTAACTACAGGAAAGATTGTAGCAAGATCGCTAAAGCTACAGCTAGGTTATAGCTCTCGGTTATAGTCCTAAGGCTGTAGCTCAAATCTGCAAGAGAAGAAAGACACACACACCAGTAGAGTGTATTCGACACTTAGTTTATTCAGTGCCAGCTCTGCCTTTAATAGTCAGCTCGGCTGTGTGAAAAATGGCCGGAGATGATTAAACTAGCACCATTCTGTGAAGGGTAATGGAATGCAAAATATGTAGATTAGAACTTGAAACTAGTTAGCCATCAGCTAGTGGGCCCTTTCTTATCAGAAGCCTCAAGGATAACGGAATCTGGTTTAAACTGGCAAGATGACCTAGGATATCCAATAGTAACCATTGCGCTTGCTTAATGAAAGCATGAATATTAACTTAGACGCCTGCAATGATGAGACTGCCTGATTAACATAACATGTGATGTATGATGAGGGAGGGACTGTGCGGTATCTGCAGGGATGGGAGTAGAAAGTGGAAGATTGTAAAGTATTGAAGTCCTGATTGGAAGGAACCATAAGGAGGTGTGGTGATGTTGAGCATGGTACTGTCCAAAAGAGTGATGATTTTGGACCTCCAGTGTGTCTTGGGACTAAGAAACATCCGGCTCTGCAGACCTGAAATAAAGCTGAACCTGTTCTCCAAGACTTTGTCTCCAGAGTAGTGATTGTGAACACTTTATATTTCACAGCTGCATCACCACCGGGGTGTGGCTTGAGTGGGCCAGCTGCTGATTGGTTATCTCGGATGCCCGGGCCCCAATTGGGCCCCCTGCGATCCACCTGTGGTGATTGGCCAGTTTCACTGCTCTGCTGGTGGCCTATGAAAATGGGCATTTCAGACCACATAATGCTTTGCCAGTCGCCGTGTTTGATGGCCATTTCCTGTGTTGGCCTGAAGTGCAGGCCATGGGTCGCTCCATGACCCCCTCCCCCCACCCACCCACCCAGCTGTTTTTAGGAGGTCGACCCCTTTGCCGTAGGGTCAGGTGTGTAATGGGCCAGTCAAAGTCCAAGAAGGCGGTTTCAACCAGTCGAGTGTGAAAGTCTCCTCCATGCCGCCAATGTCCAAAACACAGGTGGAGCTGTTGTGTCTGAGGACACAAGATGGCCCCTCATAAAGCCGTTGTAGAGGTGTCTGGTGAGCCTCATGCCGAACAAACACGTATTTACAGTCAGTAAAGTTATTTGGGGCGTAAGTGCAGGGTAGGTTGTGGGGTCTAGGTTTAGCAGGGGCCAGTGTGCCTTGGCACTTGCGTAGTCAAGACAATGTGGTTGCCAGGGGCTCCCCCAAGTCCTCAGGGGCCATCATGAATTTGCCCAGTATAACTAGGAGAGCGCCATAGACTAACTCGACAGAGGATGCCTCAAGGTGTCCTTGGGTGCGGTGCGGATGCTTAACAGGACCCAAGGAAATTCGTTGGCCCAGTTAGGTCCAGTAAGCCATGCCATTAAGGCTGCCTTAAGGCGCCTGTGGAACCTATCCACCAACCTGTTGGCCTGTGGGTAATAAGCTGTAGTGTGGTGAAGTTAGGTTACCAGGGCATGGGCTAAGGCAGTCCACAGATTGGAAGTGAATTTGGGCCCCCTGTTTGAAGATAGGTGTTCAGGGACCCTGAAATGCGCTACCCAAGTGTTGAGTAAAACCTGTGCGCATGTTTCTGTGGAAGCCTCTGATAATGACACCGCCTCTGGCCATCTGGTCGACCATGGTGAAAAGGTAACATGCACTTCTGCATACAGGTAGGGGCCCCACAATAACAATGTGTATGTGGCTGAAGCGGCAAAGTGCTGGCTCGAATGTCTGTGGTGGAGCTTTGATATGAGTCTGGATTTTGGATGACTGGCACTGAATACAAATCCTGGCCCACAGGGTGACCTCTTTGCGGAGGCCATGGCAGACATACCTGTTTGCCAACATTTTGACTGTAGTCCTGATGGCGGAGTGAGCCAAGTTGTGGACCGAGTCGAAACCCACCTCTTCCATGCAGACAGAATGACAGGATGAGGTTTACCTGGCGAGGTGTTGCAGAGCAGCGTGCAATTGCCAGGGGTGATCTGGATGTCCTCCAATTGTAAGCTGGTGAGCGCTGTCTGGTACATCAGAATGTCAGGGTCTGCTTGCTGCGCATCAGCCAGGGCCACATAGTTGATGCCAGGAGTAGGATCGTGCACCACCAAGATAGCTGAATGGAATAGGGCATCAGCCACTACGTTGGATTTTCCGGCTATGTGTTCAATGTCCATTGTAAATTCGGAAATGTAGGACAGGTGCCGCTGTTGCCTGGCTGACCACAGATCTGACAAGGGGTTTGTGGTCCGTGTAAATTTTGAACTTCCTGCCCTCCAGGAAGTAACAAAAGTGCCGAATTGCCAGGTATAAGGCTAACATTTCTCCATCAAAGGCACTGTACTTGAGCGCTGGTGGCCTGAGGTGTTTACTGAAAAAGGCTAGCGGTTGCCATTTTCCATTCAACAGTTGCTCAAGTACATCCCCGATCGCTATGCTGGAGGCGTCTGTCGTGAGAGTGGTCGGGGCATCTGTCCGTGGGTGCACGAGGAAGGTGGCATTGGCTAGGGTGTTTTTAGTGGCCTGGAAGGCCTCAGTCACCTCCTGGGTCCATTGTATGTTTTTACTGGGTCCTGCCATGAGGGGAAGGAGAGGGCTCATGATACAGGCCACTGCAGGTATGAAGCGGTGATAAGAGTTGACCATACATGCAAACTCTTGTAGTGCATTCAGCATTGATGGCATGGGGAAATAGCGAATAGTGTCCACCTTAGTGGGTAATGGTCTAGCTCAATGTTGGTCAATACGATGGCCGAGGAAGTCAATAGTCTCTCAGCCAAATTGGCACTTGGTTGGGTTGATGGTTAGGCCGAAGTCACTTAGCCTGGAGAATTGTTTTAAGTGGGCAACATGCTTGGTGCGGGTGTAGCTGGCGATTGGAATGTCATTGAGATAGACGAAGGCAAAATGCAGATCCCGGCCCACTGCATCCATCAGCCTCTGGAAAGTCTGAGCAGCATTTTTTTAACCCGAAGGGCATGTGGAGAAATTCAAACAATCCAAAGAGGGTTAAGATGGCGGTTTTTGGGATGTCTTCAGGGTGTACTGGTATCTGGTGATAGCACCTGATGAGGTCGACCTTTGAGAATATCCGTGCCCTTGCAGGTTAGTGGTGAAGTCTTGGATATGGGGCATGGGATATCGTTCCGGAATGCACGGCCTCCAACCACCCACTGCTTTGGGGAACATGTGGAGAGGGGAGGCCCAAGGACTATTGGAGCGCTGGACAATGCTGAGTTCCTCCATCTTTTTGAACTTGTCCCTGGCTAGGTTGAGTTTCTCGGGGGGAGATGTCGTGCCCTAGCGTTGGGGGTGGGTGGGTGGGGCGAGGGCCCTCAGTAATGATTTGGTGCCTCACCCCATGTTTGAGTTCTGCCAAATGGAAGTAAGGCGTAGTGATGGAGGAGAATTCTGCTAGGACCCGAGTTAATTTGTTGTCAGCAGTACTCACTGAATGCAGGTGGAGGCTGGTGAGTTCAGTGCGTGCACCGGCCAGCACCCCTTGATATCCACCAGGAGTGAGTTGGCCCACAGGAAATCTACACCCAGTAATGGTTGTTACATGGCCGCCACCATAAACTTCCAAGTGAATTGTGTGTCTCTGAAATGTAGGGAAAGGTGCGGGTGCCGAATGTTCAGATTTTGGAGCCATTTGCCACTTGGAGCTCCCGGCCCACTTTTCCACAGTGGGTCTCCAGGCTGGTCGGGGGAATGACAATGTATTGTGCCACAGTGTCCACCAAGAAACGTCGGTCCAACAGGGAGTCTGATTGTGTAGCAGGCTATGTAGTTGGCTGGTCATCACAGACATTAACGACGGTTGGCCTGGATGCTTCCCTGGAATACTCAGGGGGAGCAGCATTGACAGACCTCGGAACTCCACTGTTGGAGATAGAAACAGTACTGCTCACCTGTGGGCCAGATGTCCTAGGGCAGCCTCTTCAGGAAGATCTGCTGGATCAGTGGGCAGGAGGTGTTGAGATTGAGCATGTTGCTCATGAGAGTGCAAGGGACCCTGTCCCCCAATCTGTCAATATGCAGTAGTCAGGCAGGTCTTTTGTGCTTCGAGAGCCTGAAAGTACGGGTTAATAGCTCTTTGATGCCACATACCTCCCTTGTTCCAGGGGCAGCTGGAGGAAGTTGATGACACAGGCTGCGGTGTCCTGATCGCGGCCACTGATCATGTGGTAGTAGCGCATGTCGTTGGTGGAGATCCGTCAAATGGCGAACTGCGCCTTGGCTTGCTGGAACGACATCTGTGGTTATGACGTCCAGAAGCCGGGAAACTTCAACGTTGATCGCAGATTGGTCTTCAGGTCCAAAAGCATGGACAGAGTAGATGTAGAAAGATTGTTTCCCATGGTGGGAGAGTTGAAAATAATAGAGCATAACTTCAAGATTGTAGGGTGACCTGCGGAAGAATTTCTTTAGCCAGAGGGTGGTGAATCTGTGGAATTTGTTACCACAGGCAGTTCTGGAGGGAAGTTCGTTGGGTATATTTCAGGCAGAGATAAATAGGTTGTTGATTAGCCAGGGCATCAAAGATTATGGAGAGAAGGCCAAGCAATGTATTTGAGTGGGAAAATTGATCAGCTTATGAATGAATGCAGACTCAATGGGCTGAATAGCCTATTTATGTTCCTATGTCTTATGGTCTTAATCAATTGAACTACTAATGCACCATGATGCGCTATTGCAGAATATAGGCTTTAGTTTTCAACTTTCCAAACTATTCTCAGCTATTCTGAACAATGTTGTTATTTTCTCCATTGGAAAATGGGAAAATAACAAAGCTAAAAGGCATTTTAACATTCTTCCTCTCTTGCTTACTACCTTAACATTAGTTCCAGCATACTACTGGTTGAATGTACAAAATATTAACTGACTTTATGCTTGGTTAAACTATATTGACAGATAAAAGTGAGGACATATATCGTGCAAAGACTTTGATCCACTCGGTTAAATATTTAAAAAAACAATGTGGGTAAGAGTAAATAAAATTATACCTTAAATTCTGAAAAAAGATTATGTTAAATATTTAAAAACTATGTGGGTAAAAGTAAATTAAATCCAAACGTTTAAGTCTGGAAAAAAAAATTATTTTTTTTAATTAGGCACAACGTGGTTTCTTTTTATTATTGCAATATCAACTCTGAATCAAATTCATTTTTATAAGTAATATTCAATAAAGCTTAACTAATATTTTGTCGACACTGGAATGCCCTTCAAAAGGTTTTACAATTTTATACCAGGTGAAAGCAAATGACCAACTAAGTTTGGTCACATAACTTCTATGTTTATTTTCAAGCAGCTCACTGTTTGGGCTTTATGGGAGCCATTTTCTGCCAAGGCTTCAAAGAGATCTTTCGCTGCTGTAACATTCTGGCGGAATTGGTCCCCGAACAATAAAGCATAGGCAATTCGCTCCTTGGCTTTTGTGCTTCCGTTATCAGCTGCTTTCATCAAGAGTTTATAACCTCTATTTTGAAATAAAAAATAATGCTGTGAGAACAGAAAATATGTCCTGCCAAATATCTGCAGATGCAACTGCAACTAATTTCTTACCATGTGAATATTACTGAGGGCAGCATGTATTAAAATAAGCATGACTTTGTACAAGTTACCACCTCGACAATAGAAGTCAGACTCTTGATACAAATGACCACATCTACTATAGAAGTCAGAGGACTGCCTGAAGAGAAATTTCACCTTTAAATTAATTGTTTTTGGTATTATCTTTGATCATGGAAATCTAACAAATCTTATGAGATATTCCTCTTGTTAAACCAGGGATCAAATATAGTTTCCTGTTGAAACAAGGTTAATAAAAAGGAGTAATTGTATCAGAGTTGAGAGTTGTCACTATCCTAACTTACTATTAGTCATTATTATATGTAATTTTAAGATTTTATAATGAGTACACTTAAATAGCAAAATAGAAAAAGTGGACCTCTCAGCACCTTCAATGCAGTGGAGGTTGAGAAGGGCAAAACTAAGGAGCTACACCACCACTAATCACTGTTTGGCATGAACATTGTACAATCAGTTTTCAAGGGAAATCTTTAAATCTTTCAGTTTTCAAGGGAAATCTTTAAATTTATAAATATAAAAGCAGAAAATTCTTCAACCTCTTCTGCTTAGTATCCATTTCAGTAGGATTACAGGTACACAATCCTTTATCTGGAACCCTTGGGGGACAGTGTGTTCCGAATTTCGGATTTTTCTGGATTTCAGAACAAAAGCCACCTGCCCCAGATTTAAGCCCATGCGAATTGTGCTGCCATATCCACCCCTTTCCAGTCACTGTCTCTCTCCTCCCCCCGCCTGCCCGTGTTGCACTGCCGTCTCTCTCCCTCCCGCCCGCCCGAGTCGCGCTGCCCTTTCTCTCCTCTCCCCTACCCACCCGAGATGCGCTGCTGTCTCTCTCTTCCCCCCCCCGCCCACCCACCCGAGTCATGTTGCCGTCTCTCTCCTCGCCCCCGCCCCCCCAGGACGCGTTGCCATCTCTCTCCCCCCACCCACCCGAGTTGCGCTGCTGTCTCTCCCCCACCCACCCCCCCAGCACAACCTAGTCACACTGCTGTCTGTCTCTCTCTCCACCCCTCTCTCCGCTATACCAGCACTAGGAAAAAAATGCTGGTTTTTGGAGCTTTCTGGATTTAGATGTCCGGATAAAGGATTGTGTACTTGTACCACACTTTGTAAAATACCTGAGAAAAATTTATTATAAAATTATCATATAAATTGTTCTGTTTTAATTACAATAAATCAAAAAATTAAATGTTAATTTGTGATTACCATGAAAATGAGCTCTGAGAATTAAAATAGGCTAGTTAATAGTCAATAATGATTTAAGTTTTTGGTGATTTCATGTTCAGCTTTATTAATTGAATAAGTTGTAAAAGCTTAAAGAAAATGTGTTAATTATGATTGGCACAGTTAGCGCGATGCAATTACAGCACCAACAATCCGCTGTTCGAACCTGGTGTGCAAGAAGTTTATACATTCTCCCTGTGGGTTCCTTCCAGAAACTCATTTCCTCCCACCATTCAAAACATATGGGGGTGTGCAGTGATATGTATATAGTGCTGCATAAGTGGCTGATCAACCCACTGATGACTCAACCCCATGTAACCCCTCCTCCTGTGACCTGGGCATAAAGGTCGACCTCCCTACCCCCTTCCATTCATTTGAGCACATGGAGTTGGGCCAGCAGAAATCTAATGTGTATTGAAGCCTATCGTTTCTCACTCAGTCTTTAGAGTCATTGAGAGTGCGTATAAATTTAATACACATTAATTTTCAACATGGGATGGACAAGCTGCTGAGATCTGACCACCTCGAAATTGATCCACAGATGCCCGGAGCTGCTGAATGGTATGAGCAGTGGATCGCCTGCTTCACAAACTTCCTCAAAGTCGCAGCGGGCCTGGTAGACTCGGATGAAAAGAAACTCAAGGTCGTGCAAGCCAGAGTTGGCCACCGAGCTTACCTGGGGATCGGAGCAGCACGACCTGCCCAGAGGCCATGGCTGAACCTCCTCCGACCCCGGGTAAATGAGGTGTACTCACGGTATAGGCTAGCCTCGAGGAGACAGCAACCTGGTGAATCCATGGTCGAGTTCCTCCGAGCGCCATACAACCTGGGGAGAGACTGCTGGGGCACTGCTATAGCCCCCATGCCCATAGCCCAGTGCATGGAGGTGCTGGTCCAAGATGCCTGCATGGCTGCAGTGAAGTCTGACTACATTCGCCAACGAGGAGGACAAACTGCCACTGACGAGAGCCTTCCAGCTTGCCAGGACCCTTGACTTGGCCCAAAGCAATGCCGATGAGATCACCAGTAAGAATGGGGCCTCTACGTGTGGACCATGGGCACTGCCATGCTGGGAGCCAGAGTCACAGACGGCCTCTGCTATAGTGAGTCATGACCCCACTGCTGTCGTCACCATGATCGGACACCCGAGGTGCCACTACTGTGGCCAGCTGAAGCACCCAGGTGACTCTGTCCAGCTAAGGAGGCGACCTGCTTAGGGTATGGTAAGAAAGGGCATTACCAGCGTGTCTGTAAATCGTCCAAACCTTCCCGAGCAAGCAGTGTGTCGCTGATGTCATATCCAGCCCCAAACGGCTCGACCATGTGCTTGACCCGGGAGTTGCCATTTTACCCAGTGTCTCCTCCGCCTTCCTGGGTGATGATATCTCTACCATCCGCTGCCCAGTCGATGTCACTTCCTCTTTCTTCCTCCGACGCGACAACGTGGAAGCCACCATCTTACCGGTCAGCTGTTGGCTAGAGCCATAGCCACTACTAGGACCACGAGCTATAACCCCAGGGGAAACAGCCAGGTGGAGCAAGAAAACGCCACCATTTGGAAGATGGCAAGAAGTCCTGCCAGAGGCACTTCATGCAATCCGATCTCTCCTATGAATTACTACAAATACAAACTCGTGAATGCATGTTTTCCTTCCCCAGGAGGTTGGTGACCAAAACCACTCTGCTGCCCTGGCTCTCATCTCTGGGACTCGTCCTGCTGAGGAAGCATGCGAGGGGCCATAAGACCGACCCGTTGGTGGAAGAGGAGCAATTCCTGCACACAAATTCACAATACGTCCAGTACCCTGATGGTCATGAGGACAATCCCTGTCTGGGACCTGGCATGTGGCAGAGACTACCCCCAGCCCCAACTACCATATACATACACATCGGCCCCCACAGGGACTTGGTACAGGCTATCGACGCCCCCCGGGCACCCACATCACATGCCCGGGTCCCTCTCCCTGCCAAGCCGACCACCACAACCAGACCCCCCCTGCCTCAAGATATCCGGCAAGTAATGGAGCCGACCAGTACACTCCTGGTGGAGCTGCGCAGATCAGAGGCAGAGGAAGCCACCTGACTGGCTGAACCTCTAGGGTTGGGTCTTGTTTTTTAAAGAGGGGGTGAATGTAGTGATATGTATGTACTGCTGCTCTTACATAAGTGGCTGGCCCACCCACTGATGACTCGACCCCATGGAACCCCTCCCCCTGTGACCTGGCCATAAAGGTTGACTTCCCTGCCCCCTTCGATTTCATTTGAGTTGGGCCAGCCGAAAGCTCATGTGTATTAAAGCCTATCGTTCCTCACTCAGTCTTTCGAGTCATTGATAGTGCGGATCAGCTTGTTAAGTGAATTGGTGTATTCGTGGGCTGAAAGGGCCTGTAACTGTGCTGTACTTCTAAAAATTTAATATAATCTTACTTAAATAAAACAAGAAAAATGGCATTAAAAACTGAATTTGCATACTGGGAGAGCTTAATCTTTTGATGAAGTCACAGGTATGGTTGGCGTAATGAATAGCCTCAGTATTTAATTTCAGGCTTATTTAAATCTAAAATAGAGATTAATGTCGAGGTCTCTATAGAAACAAAAAGCCTTGCTTTTAACATTTGATTTGGATGCTTAATATGTTGATTTAAAATTCTCTTCTCTGTTTCAGTGGGGGGAAGGATGCTTATCTGTTCCATCCATTTTTCAAGAGTTAAGAGATATTTCCATTCTGAATGTAGGCAATGGAATTATTTTAGTATTATTAGGCCTAGTTTTCATTGAAAAGCAGATAATTCACTCCAATGATTTGCAAGTTTGGCATTATGGAAAACCTTTAATTTGATTTCATCCTTGCATTTGTGGGAAATCTAAAAAGTTAGTTCAGTAACAATTGGAATATGTGTTTAATTGTCACCTTGCCTGGAAATCCTCAGAAGAATAGATTTATGAAGTATCAATGGAATTAATTACTGCTGATTTTTAAATTTCCCGAACACCAGAATCAATCCTAAAATGGTGCAAATTTTAAAATTTACAAAGTTATATATTTAACTTAAAAACATAAGAAATAGGAGAAGTCGGCCATCCAGCCTGTCGAGCCTGTTCTGCCATTCAATGTAATCATGGCTGATCTGATGATAGGCTCATCTCCACCTACCTGCCTTTTCCCCCCCATATCCCTTAATTCCCTGACTTGTCTTAAATATATCTACTGGGGTCGCCTCCACTGCTTCATTGGGCAGTGAATTTCACAGATTCACCATCCTCTGGGAAAAGGAGTTCTTCCTCATCTCAGTCCAATATTTACTACCCTGAATCTTGAGGCAACATCCCCTTGATCTGGTCTCCAGATGGGAACAACTTACCAACCTCAATCTTAGCCATGCCTTTCATAATTTTATATGCTTCTAAAATATTCCTTTTATTCTTCTAAATTCTAGCAAGTACAGTCCCAGATGACACAATCTCTCCTCATTGGCTATCCTCTTCATCCCTGGAATCAACCTGGTGAACCTCTGCACCCCCTCCGAAGGCAGTACATCCTTCCTCAAGTAAAGAGACCAGAACTGCATACAGTACTCCAGATGTGGTCTCGCCAGCACTTTGTACAGATGCAGCATAACCTCCCTACTCTTAAATTCAATCCCTCTAGCAATGAAGGCCAACAATCCATTGGCCTTCTTTATAGCCTGCTGTATCTTCAAACCAAACTTTTTGCGATTCATGCACAACCTAACTTAAGATAAATTGTAATCACCTGTGACTTTTGTTTATACTTACTCCTTCCTTAATTTTTTATCTCTGGAACGCTTCAGGATTTTTGTCCCAATCTGATATAATTCTTCAATCTCCCGTGCTTCTTTGCTTTTCACCATTTTTTGCTGATCTGTTGTACTCAAAGTATTACAGATAGTCAATATTAAAGTGCTCCAAATACTCTTTTAATATTCAGAGCACAATGAACAATTCTTACAATGATCATTTTGGGGTGTTTAAATAGAAGTGAAGCAAGAACTTGGTCACTGGTGAATGCTAGGAGTTGTGTTTTGTTAAGGGGCATTTACATAGAAGCAGAGTGAGAACCTTGGCAATGTTTTGGAGTCTATGATACAGATAGAGCTAGGAGCAAATATGAAGAATGGAAGCTGAAGTGGAGTAGCCCAGTGTGGGAGTAGAGGGCAGTGGTATGCTCCAATTGGAACTGAATAAGTCAATAATTACTATCCACAGAATAATTCATGAACAAAAATACAGAGGCTAGACTGCAAGATGCAAACCACGGCTTTGGATCTTGGGTAGTTCCTTTATGCCTCCACTCTTGCCGGCACTCTGATACAGGTTAATCTTGGTCTCATCTATCCACAAGATCTTTTTTTAGTGCACATTCCACAATTTATTCAAGGTTATTTTTTATATACTTCTTAGCAAACTGTAAACTGGTTATGCTTTCTGTGGCTAACCAGTGGTTTGCATCTTGCAGCATAGCCTCTGTATTTCTGTTCATGAAGTCTTCTGCGGACAGTAGTCATTGACACATCCACACCTGCCTCCTGAAGAATGTTTCTGATCTGTTGGACATAGGTTTGGGGATTTTTCTTCATTATGATGAGAATGTTTCTGTAATCAGCAGTGGAGGTCTTCCTTGGAATACCAGTCCCTTTGTGATTCCTGAGCACAGCAGTGCACTCTTTCTTCTTAATGATGTTCCAAACTGTTGATTTTGGTCATCCTAATGTTTGGGCGATGACTCTTACTGTTTTATTCTTGTTTTTCAGCCTCATAATGGCTTATTTGACCTTCATTGGCACAATTCTGGTCCTCGTGTTGAAAAATGGCAACTACAGACTCCAAAGGTGATCAAAAGCTATGAAGCCAGCCTAGCTCTCATACCTGCACCAATGAAGCAATACGAAGAGTCACAAACACCTGTGAAGACAAATGTCCCAAACATTATGGTGCCCTGCAATGGGGGGACTATGTATAAAAAGTGCTGTGATTTCTACATGGTCAAATCAACATGTCTACAAATAACCTTGAATAAATTGTGGAATGTGCACTTTAATTACATGTGAGTTGTTTGATTACTAATTTAAAACTGTGGAGCACAGGGGCAAATAAAGGAAAAAAGAGTCTTTGTCCCAAACATTATGCAGGGTATTGTAGGTCAGTACATCATGGACTGAAGGGCCTGTACTGTGCTGTTCTATATTCTATGATTGAAATAAGAACGTCACATGCTATTATTTGCTGTGATCTGTGAAGTACTTAAAAGTATCCAGTCAGGTTGGTGTTACAAAAATATTGATCTAAAAAGCAAGTGTATGGAAAGATGGATTCTCAAAAGGAGGCCCTACAAGCCCAGGATGTTCAATGAACAAGTCTAATAAGTCAGCAAATAATTGCTCAGAAATTTATCTCTGTTCTATACAAACAAATGTATATAAATTCTGGATTGCATGGTAAAGGAGAATCTCAGAGATGTAACATTTAATGATTTACCAACATCACTGAAGCTCTCTGTTCAAAATTTTAATTTAATTATACTTGATTTTCACCTGGTAGAGGCCAGCAAGCTGAGTGAGCATCTGACTTGGCAAGTATTGGTAATGAACTGCAAGCATATAATTTTGCAAGTATTAAATGTAAACTCTGCTTCCTCAGCATCCAATGCATTCATTCTGCAGTAGCTGACTTAGCCAGCTGCTTGAAACTCATCACAACAAGGCTTTGGGTTATAAGGTCTATTCATGATGCTACAATAACTCCAGCACAGATGTAAATAGCTGACTCAGTTCCACGATTTGTGCAACACAACTTCAGCATGAAGAGCAAGAGAGTAAATGATGCACCATCAATTATTCAAAGACTGAGGTTGAGAAACCAATAAGGTTTTATTCACTAAAAAACAAAGGCACATCCATACTGCTCGACTGTCCTGCAGTGAGGAGGGGGCTGTGGAACAGTCACCTTTATACAGGAGCCTGGGAGAGGGGCCACAGATACAGGCGGCCAATGGGTGTGCCCGACCAGTCAAATACATACAACAGTAGTTTATCACATTCACCCCATCATTTTTTAAAAAAAGAGTCCAGTGGGGTGAAGTGGTGCTTACAAAGTCACAAATTAAGTCTCTCAAGTGGTCTGGTTGTTTGTTGGGACTGTCGTAGTACCGGTTGTGACTGCGATGCAGTGACGAAGTCCTGGACGGTCTGCCTCTCCTATAAGGCATGTTGAGCTCTACCAGCCAGGGATGAATTTCCAGGTAAATATGTTTCATATCTTCACTTCAATGAAAGCTGCATTCTCAACTATAAGTTCTGGATTGCCTGGTAAAGGAGTATCTCAGAGATGTGACAACATGTGCTTATCGGTACTGTGTTGGTGGATAAGCAACAACGAGTCTGGTGCATTCTCTGTTGGAGAAGAGACAGAGGTGCATCACATGTGGTCAGGGGTGAAGGGGGTGTGGATGGAGGAGCTAGATCCCTAACAAAGACAATGTCTTCATGTCTGTCAGGATACGTATGTAGGCATATAGGGGGGTTGGCATGGGGGAGATGCACCCTTTCAACCAGGGGGTCAGACTTATGGCTCCTCACATGTGTGGCAGTACATAGAAGAGACCTGATGGAGTGGAGTGCCTCCGGGAGGACCTCTTGCCAGCGGGAGATTGGAAGGCCCCTAGATCACAAGGCCAGAAGGATGGGCTTCCAGACTGTGGCGTTCTCCCTTTCCACTTGCCCTTTCCCCTGCGGGTTGTAGCTAGTGGTTCTGTTCATGGCAATGCTCCTGGCCAACAGGTACTGGTGCAGTTCGTCACTCATAAAAGAGAAGCCGAAAAGAATGAAGAGAGACTGCACAGGGCCTTGATGACTATGGGAGCTGTCATGACAGAGCAGGGGATGGCAAACGGGTAATATGAGTATTCATCAATGACTTTGAGGAAATACACATTGCTGTCTGTGGAGGGCAGGGGTCCTTTAAAGTCAACACTGAGGCGCTCAAAGGGGCAGGTGGCTTTTATCAACTGCGGCCTGTCTGGCTGGTAGAAGAGTGGTTTGCGTTTAGTGCAGACCTGGTAGTTCATGATCATGGATCTGATCTCTTCAATGGAGTATGTGCTTTGATGAAGTGGAAGAATCTGGTAACTCCGAGGTTTGTAAGCAGTCAATCTGCACACTGGCACAGGTCCCAAGGGACAGGGTGCCCAGAGGCTTAAGTTTCCCCAGCCAGTACAAAATCATTGTAGTTGGACAGTTCAATTCTCAACCTTAGTATCTTGCAGATTTTAATTTGGCCCCGCTGCTGGTTATTAAACATGAATGCAACTGCACATTGGTCAGTCTCGTCTGAGGAGTGTTGAATTTCAGGACCCTGTAAGGTACGGGAAAAGAAAGAAACTGGTCTTCCTGCCTGTTTAGGGTGGTAGTCAGGGCGAAATCTGATGCATCACTTTCCACCTGGAATGGCGTGCATTGTGGCCTTGCAATATCTGCCTTGATGCAGTTAAAGGCTCCACGAGCCTCTGCTGTAAGAGGGATGTGGATTTGACAAGGGGTAGGGCTTGTCTGCATAATTTATGGACCCATTGTGCATAATAAGAATCCAAGACACCTTCCCAGAGCCTTACGGCTGTGGGGGAGTGGAAGTTCCAGGAATGGCCACATGCAGTCAGGGTCTGGGCCAAAGACTCTATTCTTAACAACACAGCCAAGAATGGCAAGGGGGGCTGTGTGAAAAATGCATTTGGCCTTATTGTATGTGAGATTGAGGAGCTTGGCAGTTTGGAGGAATTTCTGGAGGTTGAGGTCATGGTCTTGCAGGTCATGGCCGCAGCTCGTACTGGCCCACCGTGCGGTCCATCTCCCATTGGAAGACTGAGATGCTATTCATAATGCTGACGGGGACCTGCAGGAAATGGTAGAGGCAGCCAGCTGCCTCGAACCCAGTGTATTGACGGTCCTCTGGGCAGAGAAGGAGCTGGTGATATGCTGACTTCAGGTTGATGGTAGAAAAGACCCGACACTGTGCAATTTGGTTCATCATGTCAGCTATGCGGGGGAGGTGGTAGGCATTGTGTTTGATGGTCTTACTGTAGTCAATGACCATCCTGTTCTTTTCCCCATTTCGCACTTCCACTACCTGTCTCTTCAAGGGCTGGTGCTGGCTTCGATGATCCCCCTCCTTAAGCAAATCCTGTACCTCTGCCCGAATGAAGGCCCTGTCCCCACCACTGTACCATCTACTTTTAGTGGTGACAGGTTTATAGTCGGGGGTGAGGTTGGCAAACAATGGTGGAGGGGTGATTTTAAATGTGGAGACCCCGCAGGTCATGCGTGGTGGGCAACTGGGTTGTTGGCCATGTATGATGTGGGGGGGGGGGGAGAGGGAAGCTGAGGGGTGGGTGGAGCGCAGCAGTCAGTTTGAAAATTGCCAGTTAGATACAGTGAGGGGCGGATGAGGCCCATCAAACTCCATCTTCATTCTTTTAAGGTGACATTGTAAATGAAGTTTCAATAGCGCAGAGCTGCGACATTACCTAAAGTTTAAAGTCTTTATAGTCTGTACCCTGTACAGTTAGATTCACTACAGAGTAGCCCCGGACATCCACCATATGTGATCTGGTAGCCAAGGAGACCTTCTGGATCACCAGCATTACTGCATTCCCTTTCTGTCCTCCCACTGTTGAATAGGCAACTTTTCATGTAGCCATTTACCTTAATGTCTATCGTTGACCTGGTGAGCTTATGTGGGCTGTCCTGTTTGAGTGTGATGGAGGCCAGAGTCAGATTGATGTTTGTCGCTGTTATGGAGAATGGTGATGTCCAAGATGGCAGCCCCCATGATCCGCACGCAGAGCTGTTATGAAGGGGTTTAGACTTGGACACTTTGGCGTAGTGTCTCTTATTCTCACAGCTGGAGCAAGTCAAATCCTTTGCTCGGCAACATTTACTCTGGTGCTGCCAGGCCACAGAAGTAGCACTTCTGGTGCTCTCAGAGTACCGCAGCTGTGGTTGGGTCACTGATGGTACTGGGCAAAAGCAGTGGGAGGTGTTCGCAGAGCACTGCTGCCATGATCAACTTGTTAGCAGAGCAAAGGGATGGCGACACGTCTTAAGATGGTGGCACCTGGAGTAACCATGAGGCGGCTGCGTTATGTGTCGGGTAGGCCTGATTATTCTGGAGGGCCAACTCCAGCGTACTTGCCAGTTCAACTGTTCTCCTCAGATTGAGCTGATCTGGTATCCCTGATCTGAACTCAGTGTACTCAGCAGCAGTCACGGCCTTACATTCACAGGCCCTACCGAAGGCTCGCAGGGCCCGAAGGTACTTGGCGATCAACTCACCGGGTCACTGTTTGCAGGTCACTAGAAGATGCCTGGAGTAGACAATGTTGATCTTCCTCAGGTATTGGCCTTTAAGATGTCCATGGTCTCCTTGTATGACGTGGCGTCCCTGATCATGGAGTACACCAGATTTCTGACTCAGTAATACAATACTTGCAATTTCGGAATCTTGTTTGCTGAAGATGCTTGCAGAAATGCTTCAAAACTGCGCAGCCAGAGTTCAAAGTTGGTAGATGCTTCAGATTTCCAACTTTTCTGGTGTCAGGATCTGCTTCATTGCAAAAACTTTAGTGAATAAAATTGATGCACCATCAATTACCCAAAGATTGAGGTTGAGAAACCAATAGACTTTTATTCACTAAAGAACAAAGGCACATCCATACTGCTCGACTGTTTTGCACTGAGGAGGGGGCTGTGGAAAATTCACCGTTATACAGAAGCCTGTAAGAGGGGCCCAGGTACAGCTGGCTAATGGGTGTGCCCAACCAGACAAATACACACAACAGTGGCAGTAGGGAATAACCATGAAAAAAAAAAGCGGCATTGCATGAGCTGCTACTACAGTAGCGTTTCCGCTGGTGTGGACCCGAGACTGGAGACACAGTGATACTCCAAGGATCCAAATGGCCATTTCTAATGCCGATGGCTCCGTACAGGCCATAACGGAGCTGACAATGTTTTTATTTAAAATCCTGCAACCATGGGGTCTGTACCCAAGAGCCTCAAAGGGTTGCAGAATCCAGGGGAGCAGCAGACAAATGCAGGGCACCAGAAATGAGGAGAAAACCCTCCCCCTCCCCTGTTGAGAAAGAGAATCATATGAAATGACCCAATAGGATGGTGACCACGGCAGTGGACCAGCGAGAGGCTCAGTTTCTGAAGGACCCAGACTGGCTTATGGGAACCGGCTATCGGAACCAGGATTCAAGAGGGTGCCAAGAGCAAAAAGGGCTCCCAAAGGGCCTCAGGCACTGAAAGCTTCCTGATCATATCGGAGGTTTGGATCTGAAGCTCGGGTTGCCAACGGATAGACAAGGATCTGTGCAGCTGCAGATGCTGTGGGACTGTTGGACATTCAGTGAAGAGATTATCTTTTGTTTTTTTTCTTTTACTATAAGGGCTTCTGTGCAAAACCAATGGTGACACTTTGTCTGCATTATGGCAGACTAAAGGAAATTTTGTGTAATGTTAAATGTTCTGTTTTATATATGACAATTAAAGAATCTTGATAGCCCCTTTCAGCCCTCATTGTCTTTGAAGGCATCTTTTTGCTCTTATTGCCCCATCAACTATTTCATGTTACCTTCTGTCACTGATGTAGTGTGTTCACACGGCTAGCATTTGTGGATTAGTACCACAAAAAATAAGCTATGGATTGCTCCTGCTTTATTTGATTATAAGGCACCTTGTAACCAATCTCATTTGGACATGAGTAAAACAGGAGTAAAACATGAAAGTCTGCAGACATCGTGATTGATGTAAAAACACAATGCTGGAAAAACTCAGCAGGTCAAACAGTGTCGCAAAGATAAAGATACATAACCAAGGTTTTGGGCTTGAACCTGTTATCAAGTTAAGGGCAAAAGGTGCCATAATGCAGACAAAGTGTCACCATTGGTTTTGCACAGTAGCCCTTATAGTAAAAGAAAAAAAACAAAAGATAATCTCTTCACTGAATGTCCAACAAAATTATGGGGGAGGGGCAGGCGGAGGAGCACAGTGCTGGAGGCAGGAGGTAATAAGTGGATAAAAAAAAGGAAGGACACACCAGCAAACAAGGGGAGGGGAATGGTTCTGTGAATGGAGAGGTAGAAAGCTGGAGGAAAGAAGGGAGGGATGAGGAAGAGAGGGAGAATGGGGAGTAGGCTAGCAGAAACTGGTCGATTCAATATCAATGCCATCCAATTGGAGAGTGCCCAGGTGGAAAATTAGGTGTTGCTCCTCCAGTTTATGGGTGGTCTGTGTTTGACAGTACATGGGGCCATATATCAGTGGAGGAGTGTGGCGCAGAATTGAAATAGTTGACTTCTTGGAGATCCCTGTCACTGATGCGAGCAGAGTGAAGGTTCTCAGCGAAGCGATCTCCCAGTCTGCGACCAGGCTCTCCGATGTACAGAAAGTCACAAGGGGAGCACTGAATGCAGTAGATAACTCCCACAGATACACTTGAAAGGACTGTTTGGGGCCCCCCAAACAGGTGAGGGAAGAAGTTTCAGTGCAAGTGTGGTACTTCCTGAGGCTGCAGGGGAAGTTGCCAAGGGGACAATTAATGGGAAGGGATGAGTGGACGAGGGAGAGGTCTCTACAAAAGGTAGAGAGGGGAGTAGAGGTATGTTTCCAGTGGTGGGATCATGCAGTAGGTGACGGAAATTATGGAGGATAATGTGTTGGATACAAAGACTGGTGTGGTAGTAGCTGAGGACAAGGGGAATCTTGTGTTTGTTGCATCCAGGGGAAAGGGGGCCAGGACAGATGAGTAGGAAATAGAGGAGTGAGTTGATGGTGCTGGAGGAGAAGCCATGTTTTTGGAAGGAGGTCATTCAGATGATCTTGACTGGAAGACCTCATCTTGGGAACAGATACAATGGAAATGGATGAATTGAAAGAAATAGAATCCTTGCAGGGGACTGGGTGTGAAGAAATGTAGTCGTGGTAGTTGGCAGATTTAGTAGATTTGTAAAATATGTATGTAGAAAGTTTGCCTCCCAAGATGGAAACAGAGATTAAGAAAGGAGAGATGGACCAGCGTTAGGTAAAAACATCATGAGCTGGGAATGTAGAGGGAGTCACCCAGTGCTGGGCCGTAACAAGATGCAGTTGTGACCTTGTACTCTCAAGATAAGAGTGGGGATGACAAATTGATGTGCAGGAGGCTAGCAGAGAGGGACAGCAACAGTTTATTCATTGGACAATGTCATGGTATGATAATTTACTAAGTACGTATCCTAAGGTATATAAAAAACACCACTTGCTGATAACGGCAGAATGCGCCTTCTCCAACTAACACTGTTAGTTGCAAGTGTTACAATCCGGCAATAAAGAACAAAGAACCTTGATTTCGACTCAGTCTGGTGTTTGACTCACTCATTCATGAACAAAGCAGACCTAACACCAGGTGAATTTGAAGTTGGGGTGAAAGTTAGCAGCAAAGCAAATAAAGTTGACAAAGTCATCATGGATCCATGAGGCAGCAATGATGTAGTCAATGTAGTGGAGGTAGAGTTGAAGGGCCTTGCCCGTATAGGCTTACAGTATGGATTTCACAAAGTCTGCAAACAGGCAAGCAAAGCTGGGCCCCAAGTGGGTACCCATGGCTATGCCTTTGATTTGGAAAAAGTGGGATGAGTCAAAGGAGGTTATTTAGGGAGAAGACAAGTTCTGCCAGGCAGAGGAAGGTGGTGGAAGAGGGAGACTGGTTAGTTCTCTTGTCAAGGAAGAAACAAAGTGCTTTAAAACCTTTTGTAAGGGGCACTGAGGTGCAAAGAGATTGGACATGCATCGTGAAAATGAGGCGGTCAAGTTCAGTGATGGAGGGTATGTGAGGTATCGTGGATGTGGGTAGGAAGGGATTGGACTGGGGAGAAAAAATGGAGTGGAAGCAAGATACTAGCTCAGTGGGAGCATGCGGAAATGGGTCTACATGGATAACTGGGTTTATGTATCTTGGGTAGGAAGTAGAACCGGGCAGCACGAGGATGGGAAACAAAGAGGCTGGAGGGTGTGAGAAGGAGATGACCAGGTTAGAGATAGTACTAGAGATGGTGGCTTGATGTTCTTGGGTGGTGTCCTTTTGAAGGCATAATTAAGAGGAAGTGTCTGAGAGCTGTTGTCTGGCCTCGGCAAGATAGAGGTCAGAGTGCCAGGCCACAACAGCACCATGCTTCTCTGCAGGTTTGATAGTGAGGTTGGGATTGTTGTAGAGAGAGTGGAGGGAAGAGCGTTCAGAGGTGAGATTGGAATAAGAGAGGGGAGTGCTGAAGTTGAGATTGTTGTCATCTCGGCGGAAAATGGAAATAAAAAGATCTAGAGTGGGCAACTGGGCAGGGTAAGATGTCCAAGAGGAGGAAGAAGGCTTAAATCTGGAGAAGGGGTCTTGAGGGGGGCAGAGAATCCTGGTTGTAGAAGTGAACATGGAGACAATAGGAGTTTGGCATTGTAGTGCACACATTAAGGTGTGAGTGAAAGTGGACAAAGAAAAGGCCTCCACTGAGGACAGAGCGTTCTGTCTCTGAGAGGGGAATGTCAGAGGGAATGGTAATGGTCAGTGGGAGTCAGTGTGGTAGGGTAGGGGATGTCAGGGGGGTAGTGGATGGTAGGGGAGGTCATAAGGGGGAGGTGGAGGGTAGAGGAGAGCAGAGGGGGAGGTGGAAAGTAGCAGGGTCACTGGCTAGTTGGGGGAGGAGAGGGTCTGAGGATTATGGGGTGGAAAGAAAGGGTGATTTCAAAGGGGGAAAGTAGGGAGAGGTGAAGGGGGATAGAGAAGGGTAAGGAGTAGTGGTAGGAGGTATGAGCCTGTGAGATACAGCAGCGTTGTCAGCCTTGGCAGTGTGGGGGAGGTTGGGACTGCAGGAAGTCTCTGCGTCATTAGGAGCAACTGCCCACAGCCAGCTGGTACCGTG
The DNA here is from genome assembly GCF_036971445.1 of Narcine bancroftii. Taxonomy (NCBI): domain Eukaryota; kingdom Metazoa; phylum Chordata; class Chondrichthyes; order Torpediniformes; family Narcinidae; genus Narcine; species Narcine bancroftii. Next base: position 84,850,545 of record NC_091472.1, on the reverse strand, counting down.
GTGAGAGTTGATGCTGGGACATCATGGCTGAATAGAAATCGTGTGCATATCTCTTTTTAAAACTATAAGGTATGCAACAGGTATTTAATGTATTTGAGGGCATGATGGATTTCATGTCTATTTGATGATGGTAGTGGTCTCTGGTAAGTGAGATATAGTAAACAATGTAGCATCATGATCGATCTTGATCGCTGATGTGAGTTTATTGAATTTCTTATGGCACTGCATCCAAATGTTGGAATATCAACCCTTATGTTGATCTTCAAGTCCACCTGCTGCAACCAGCTTATAAAATCACATCTAGTAGTCCTTCTGCAAACACAATACCCTTTTTTACATTCACTTCATCAACTATGGTCACATAGTTCAAAAAATATCAGCTCCTGCTCTCTCCTATGTTGTGTTGATTTTCACTGTGTCCTGGATACTTTCTGTGCAATAACTGCTTGTACTTGTTCCAGACACAATGCACCTCTTCTTAAGAAGTGAAAACAAGTTTGAACCATCATAACCTTAAACCTTTGTGAGTGATTAACAATATGGTGCAACCTTTGTTGATGCAGCCATGTCGTCCACATTTCAATCTGTGGTGGGTGGGCAATCCAATTTTGGAAATAGGCAAGAACTAAGTATGTTCTCCGTTTTATGCTTTGTGGGTACAGGATAATTATGCACACAATACTGCTGATATATTGCAGGCAATTGAATTTAGCTTTCTTAAAAGCTTTTGGCCATGTTTTATTCTTATTCAGATTTCTAGCTTGTGAATTGTGTTTTGAACCATAACTAGCCTCTGGAAATATTTTGGCATTTTCCTCACTCTTTTCTGCCCTGGATGTGGACTGTCCATTCTGAGCCATCACGGGCTTGCCTTGCTTTGACTCCCTGTTCATATGGTATCTCCTTCGTTCTTCAGGTTCCTGTGATAAATTGTCATCTTCATTTTCCAACTCCTGAAATGGAAGATTCAATTCCAACACAAGAAAGACATTTAGAAACATTCAACAATCAACAAACATTTATTATCTTTTGCCATCTGTTCAGATAGCTCACTTCCTTACTGAGTTTAATATCAAAAGATTATGAATCAAAATAAACAAAATAGGAGGAAGAAGTAGTCCATTCAGTCACTTCAGAACCTTGTTGTAGTGATATGTAATTACACCAGGGGGTCATCCCGGTGATCTTGTATATAAAGCAGTCCAGAGCTACAGTCGAGCCTTCCAGGTTTGTCTTGCAGAGAGACAAGACCTCTTAGTGTACATATTAGTTTATTAAAGCTGTTTTATACTTGCACTGCTGATGTGGTTATTGTCAGTACACTTGTTCCTGCTTTCTTTCCACATCCATTAACCTTTTAGCTTTACAAAGTAGAACCATCTTTCTTGAATATATTTAATGATTGGCCTTTATTGTTTTCCACAGATTCATTACCCTCCAGAGGAAGAAATTTCTCGCTCCAAATTTTAAAAGATATACCACGATTCTGACACAATGATCTCTAATTCTTGGCTTTTTAGCTCTTGGGAACATCCTCCCTGAATCTAGATTGCCTGCTACTGTTGTAATATTCTAGAATGCCATCTGACCCCAATGATTTTAATATCTCAGATGAAGAAAATCTGGGACAGCACAAGAGTCCCTGATGACTACACTTGCGGGAGGTGCATTTCGTTGCAGCTCCTAATCTACTGTGTTAGGGAACTGGAGCTGGATGAACTCCGTATCATTCAGGAAGCAAAGGGGGTGATAAACAGAAGCTATAAGGAGGCAGGCATGCTCAAGAAGCAAGAGAGAGGTAACTGGATGACTGTTAGTATAGGGAAAGGAAATAGGCATTTACTGCAGTGCACCCATATGGCTGTTCCCCTCAACAATGTATTTTGTTTTTGATACCGCTGGGGGAGACGATGTACCAGGGACAAGTCACATTGGCACAGAGGCTGGCCTTTCAATCAGAAGGGAAGGGGAACTAAGGTGATTGGAGATTCAAAAGTTAGGGGAATAGACAGGAGGTTCTTTGAACAAGAGCACGACTCCTGAATAATATGTTACTTCTTGGGTGCCTCCAAAGTGTCAGAGACATCTCAGATCAAGACAACAGCATCCTCAAGCGGGAGGGTAAGCAGCCAGATGTTGTGTACCACACTGGTACCAATGATATAGATAGGAAAAAGGATGAGTTCCTGAAGAGGGAATATAGGGAGTTTGGAAGGAAGCTGAAAAGCAGGACTTCAAGGGCAGTAATCCATGGATTGCTGCTAGGGCCACTTACCAGAGGGCAGGAATACGATGTATGGCACGACTGAAGAGTTGATGCACAGAACAGGTGTTCAGATTTATGGATTATTGGGATCTCTTCTGGGAAAAGTATGACCTATACAAAGAAGATGGGTTGCACCTGAATTGGAGGGGTCTAATATCTTTGCAGGAGGTTTGCTAGAGCTCTTGCGGAAAATTTAAACAAGTTTGGCAGGGGGATGGGAACCAGAATAAGAGGGCAGCGGAGAGGGCAGAAAATACACATAGATACACTGTGTAGCGAGATTGTGAGGAAGGATAGACAATCAATAGGCCACAAGTACTCATGTAAGATTAAAGATTTAACAAGGGCTACTTTAAATGAACTAGAAAAGAGTGATGAATTCAACACTGAAGGTCTTGTATTTAAATACCTGCTGTATAAGAGACAAGTCTGATGATTTTGTTGCGCAGCTGAAAGTTGGCAAGTTATGACTGTGAAACACGAAAACCTACAGACGCTGTGATTGTAGTAAAAACACACTGAAATGCTGGAGGAACTCAGCCAGACTTTTCAGCATCCTTACAAGATAAAGATATATTGCTGATGTTTCAGGCCCTAGCCCTTCTTCAAGTAATAAGCAGAATGAGCCAGAATCAGGAAATCTCAGAATTCAGACAATGCAGGCTGGGGGAGGAATCAAAACCAACAAAAAGTGTTAATTGGATATGATAAGGGACGATGTAAGAATTTATCATGTCTGAGAGAAAGGAGACCGAAGGGGAAAGTGATGGTGGAAGAAGTGGGGAAGACCTTGTCCTGGAAGCAGATGTGATAGAAATAGAGGAACTGAGAGAAAGGAATGGACTCCTTACAGGGGATAGGTTGGGAAGAGGTGTAGTCAAGGTAGCTGTGGGAGTTGGTGGGTTGTAAAAGATGTCGGTTGAGAGTTTGTCGCCCAAGATGGAGAGGAAAGGGAGAGTGTTACTAGAGATGGTCCAAGTTGAGGTTGGGGTAGAAGTTGGCAGCAAAGTTGATGAAGTCAACGAGCTCATCGTGCATACATGATGCAGCACAAAAGTAATCATTGATGTAGTGGAGGAAGAGTTGAGGGGCCTTGCTTGTGTAGTCTTGTCGTATAGATTGCTCCATGTAGCCAGCAAAAAGGCAGGCATAGTTGAGGCCCATGTGGGTACCCGTGGCTAACCCTTTAACCTGAAAAAAGTGGGTTAAGGCAAAGGAGAAATTATTGAAGCTGAGGACAAGTTCTGCCAGCTGGAGGAGGGTGGTGGTGGAGGGGGATTGGTCCAGAAAGAAACAAAGGGGTTTGAGGCCTTCAGATTGTGGGATGGAGGTGTATGGGGATTGGATATCCATGGTAAACATGAGGCAATCGAATTTGGGGAACTGGAAGTTGTTGAAGTTGTTGCGTGTGAAGTGTCCCGGATGTTGGTGGGGAGGGATTGGTCCGGAAGGGATGAAACAAAGTCGAGATAAGCGGAGACCAATTCGGTGGGGCAGGAGCATGAGGACATGATAGGTCTGCCAGGACAATTGAGTAGGAGGTAGAAATGAGAGGTGCGGGGTTCGAAAACAATGAGATTGGATGGCATGCCAGGGAAGTGATCAGAAGTGATGAGTTCAAAAATGCTGTGTGATACAGTCTTTTGATTAGTTTTGGTGGGTCCTGTTGGAGGAGTAAGATAGAGGTCAGTGTGCCAGAGGTTCAGATTTGTGCAGAGAGAGTGGAGGGCCAAATGTTCCGAGGGAGTGAGAATGGAATGAATGAGGGGTGAGGTGAATTCGATATGGTTGATGTCAAGGTGACAGTTGGAAATCTAAAGGTCCGGAGCAGGCAGAAGACTGGAACGAGGTGTCCAAGAGGTAGAAGAAGTTTTAAAGCGGGAGAAGCGATCTGTAGTGGTGGGTGGAGGATTGTGATTATGGAAGAAGGCTTGGAGATGGAGCTGACAGAATAAGGGTTCACCATCATGACACGCATGGATGCCGTTGAGTTATGACATTGTGGCCATTACTGCATTGTGACTGAAAGATGATTACAACTCAAAATTAAATATCCATAGGTACATAGTGTATTGGAAGGTCAGGAAGGTAGGCAAAGGGGATGGGGTGGCTCTGCTGGTTAAAAATGGAATTAAATCTTTGGAGAGAAAGACATTGGATCAGAAGATATAGAATTCCTATGGGTAGAATTAAGAAAATGCAAGGGTAAAAATACCCTGATGGGAGTTATAAACAGCCCTCCAAACAGTAGCCAGAATGTAGCATGCCAACTGCAGAGAGAGATAGAAATGGCATGCAAAAAGGAAGATTTCAATATGCAGGATAGCTTCTTAGAATGGATTGTGGCTGAGCCCCAGGAAATGGCAATTCTGAATTGTGTATTGTGTAAAGAACCAGAATTGAAAGGGAGTTGAAGGTAAGTGAATCCTTTTGGAGTCATTGATAATAATATGATAGAACTCACCCTGCAGCTTGAGAGGGAGAAATTAAAATAAGTATACCCATGGAATAAAGGGACGAAGTGATACAAGAGATGAACTGGCAAAAGTTAATTGGAAAGGCACACTAGCAGGAAGGATGGCAGAGAAGCAATGGCTGGAGTTTCTGTCAGAAATAAGGGACGGGCAGGACAGGTATAAACCAAAAAATAAATATTTGAATGGAAAAATGACAACTGTGACTGACAAGAGAAGTCAAAGCCAAAGTAAAAGAGAAAGAAAGGGCATGCATGGAAGCAAATATTAGTGGGAAGATAAAGGACTGGGAAACTATTAAAAGTCCATGGAAGATAACTAAGAAGGTAAATGAAAGGAGGTGAGTGGATAATATCAAAAAGAATGCTAAAGGCTTTTTAAAGTATATTAAAAATGAGGCAAAGTTAGATATAGGTCTGATGGAAAATGATGCTGGAGAAATTATAATGGGAGAAAAGGAGATGGCAGAGGAAATGAATGAGTATGCACCAGTCTTCATTGTAGAATACATTAGTAGTACACCAGCCTTTCAAGGGAGTTAGGGAAGAGAGGTAAGTGCAGTCACAATCACCAGAGATAAGATGCTTGGGAAGCTGAAAGGGTAGACAGGTCTCCCGGAACTGTTGGAATGCACCTCTAGTTCTCAAAGAAGTAGCTACAGAGATAATGTTGGTATTAATAATGATTTGGCATGGCTTTGGAGGATTAGAACATTGTAAAGGCAGCAGAAAGGAAATTATAGACCTGATAGCCAAATCTCAGTGGTTGGGAAGTTGTTAGAGGAGATGGTCAATGATGAGGTGCATGACAAGATAGGCCAAAGACAGGATGGTTTCCTTCAGGGAAAATCTTGCCTGACAGATCTGCAAATTTTTTTTTTAATTTAATTTTTTATTTTTCACACCATAAATCACATTAACCATGGTACACACTTTTTCCTTTTCACACATATACAGTGCCATTTTCTCCCCCCCCTCCCTCCTCCCATCCCACCCTCCCTACCTCCCCCCTCCCATCCCACCCTCCCTACCTCCCCCCTCCCGTCCATTTAAGGTATACAAACAGATCTGCAAATTTTTGAGGAAACTATAAATAGGCAAGACAAAGGTCATTCAGTGGATGTTGTATATTTCCACTTTCAAAGGCCTTTGACAAGGTGCTGCACATGAGGCAGCTTGACAAGACGAGAGCCCAAGGAATAACAGGAAAGATACTTGCATGGGTTGAGCATTGGCTGATCAGCAGGAAACAGGATATGGGAATAAAGGGATGATATTCTGGTTGGCTTCAGGTTACCAATGGTGTTCTGCAGGTCAGTATCAGGACCATTTCTTTTGATGTTGTTTTAAAATGATTTCGATTGAGGTTTTGTGGTTTAGTTTGCAGATAACCCAAAGATAGGTAGAGGGGTAAGTAGTGATGATGAAATGGACTGGCTGCAGAGATACTAAGATAAATTTGGAGAATGGGAAAGAAGTGGAAAATGAAATAAAATGTTGGAAATGTTCAGTCATGCATTTGGTAGAAGGAATACAATAGAACATTATTATTTGGATGGGGAGAAAATTTTAAATTTGGAGGCACAAAGGACTGTCGGATACCCTAAAGGTTAACCTCCAGGTTGATTCAGTGGTAAAGAAGGCAAATGCAATGTTGGCATTCATATCTTGAGGAATAGAATAGATGAGCAAGGATGGAATTTGAGGATTAAAAAGGCATTGGTGAGATGTCACAAACTGTATGGGGTACAGTTTTGGGCTCCTTATTTAAGAAAGAACTATTGGAGATAGTTCAGAGAAAAATTTCAAGAATGATCTCTGGAATGAAGGGATTAACACGTGAGGAATTTTTCACGACTATTGGATTGTACACCTTGGAGTTCATTAGAATGAGGGGGGACCTTGTATAAGTATTTCAAATGTTGAAAGGCTGGGACAGAGTAGATGTGGAAAAGTTATTTCCTGTGGTAGGGGAGTCTGGGACAAGAGGGCACAACTTCAGGATTGAAGGATGCCCATTTAAAACAGAGAAGTGGAAGAACTTCTTTAGCTTGAGAGTGGTAAATCTTTAGAATTTGCTATCATGGGCAGCTTTGGAAGCAGGTCGTTGGGTGTATTGTGACAGTATATAGATATATTTTTGGGAGATAAATTGGGGCAGGTTTGTTAGTGTAGGTCACATACAAACACTTTAAAAGAGATCTTATTTAAAATACTGGAGCTCTGCTAATGTTAGACTTGTTGGGGCCCCAGAGCCTTTGTAAAAGCTTTGGAGAGTGCTCGAGTGATTTCACTAATGTTGTTTACAAAAGGCAACATATGAAAGAACTTGTCAGAGTCGCAGATTGTCTGCAGTGGAACTTGCTATTCTAGGAGGGTCATGTGGTTTTGCAAGCAGAGAGAGTAAAACGTTTTCTCTCTGTGTGAGAGAGACACACACAGAGATCAGTTCTACAGTTTTACAGTCAGCAGCAGCAATTGGAACTGGCAAGTTTGTGGAAAACCCCCTTTGGAAGACGGGTTGTGAGTGCTTAGTTCAGCCTGGTCAAAGCCCTTGTGGTTCATGCCAGAGGAGAGGACTGGCTGTCTAATGTTTCACTTGGAATAAGAGAAACAAAAAGGTAGTCGGTGGTGACCTGAAAGAAAGAGGTTATCATCTGGAAAACCCTGAGGGGGAAAGTTACTTCAGCAAGACACTGAAGTGGCTGATTTAAAAAAAGAATCAGTTGTGGATGCAAGCGTACAAGAGATCTCTCTCTGAAAACCAACAAGAACCTTCCTGAGCGGTAACCATTTACCTTTGAAGCACCAAAGCCTGGTGAACTTTATAAATGCTGAATTCTGTGCAGAGTATAAGAATTGCCTGCAACCAGTAAACTTAGAGGAATGAGAAGTGAGATTGGACTGTGAATCAAAGAACTTTTCTGAACTTACTCACACATTACATACACATGCACTTCGAATTAGAAGGGGGCTAAGTTAGGTTAGTTAAGTCAATAGTGATAAGTTAAAGTGTGATTCAGTTTTCATGTTTAATGATAATTAAAAGTAACCTTTGTTTAAGTAACCATTTATCTTGGTGAATATCTATTGCTGCTGGGTTTTGGGGTCCTCTGGGCTTGTAACAGTATTAACCGTACATTTTTTTGGAGGGTGGCAGGAAATTGGAGCAACCAGGGAAAACCCATACATGTCATGGGCAGAATGTACAAACTCCTTACAGGCACTGCTGTTCAAACCGGAGTTACTGATACTATACTTTTTTCTTTGGCTTGGCTTCGCGGATGAAGATTTATGGAGGGGGTAAAAAGTCCACGTCAGCTGCAGGCTCGTTTGTGGCTGACAAGTCCGATGCGGGACAGGCAGACACGATTGCAGCGGTTGCAGGGGAAAATTGGTTGGTTGGGGTTGGGTGTTGGGTTTTTCCTCCTTTGCCTTTTGTCAGTGAGGTGGGCTCTGCGGTCTTCTTCAAAGGAGGTTGCTGCCCGCCAAACTGTGAGGCGCCAAGATGCACGGTTTGAGGCGTTATCAGCCCACTGGCGGTGGTCAATGTGGCAGGCACCAAGAGATTTCTTTAGGCAGTCCTTGTACCTTTTCTTTGGTGCACCTCTGTCACGGTGGCCAGTGGAGAGCTCGCCATATAACACGATCTTGGGAAGGCGATGGTCCTCCATTCTGGAGACGTGACCCATCCAGCGCAGCTGGATCTTCAGCAGCGTGGACTCGATGCTGTCGACCTCTGCCATCTCGAGTACTTCGACGTTAGGGATGTAAGCGCTCCAATGGATGTTGAGGATGGAGCGGAGACAACGCTGGTGGAAGCGTTCTAGGAGCCGTAGGTGGTGCCGGTAGAGGACCCATGATTCGGAGCTGAACAGGAGTGTGGGTATGACAACGGCTCTGTATACGCTTATCTTTGTGAGGTTTTTCAGTTGGTTGTTTTTCCAGATTCTTTTGTGTAGTCTTCCAAAGGCGCTATTTGCCTTGGCGAGTCTGTTGTCTATCTCATCGTCGATCCTTGCATCTGATGAAATGGTGCAGCCGAGATAGGTAAACTGGTTGACCGTTTTGAGTTTTGTGTGCCCGATGGAGATGTGGGGGGGCTGGTAGTCATGGTGGGGAGCTGGCTGATGGAGGACCTCAGTTTTCTTCAGGCTGATTTCCAGGCCAAACATTTTGGCAGTTTCCGCAAAGCAGGACGTCAAGCGCTGAAGAGCTGGCTCTGAATGGGCAACTAAAGCGGTTCCCACCCTGGATGAGACATATAAGGCAATCGAACAACTGAAAAGTGGCAAAGCAGCAGGTATGGATGGAATCCCCCCAGAAGTCTGGAAGGCTGGCGGCAAAACTCTGCATGCCAAACTGCATGAGTTTTTCAAGCTTTGTTGGGACCAAGGTAAACTGCCTCAGGATCTTCGTGATGCCACCATCATCATCCTGTACAAAAACAAAGGCGAGAAATCAGACTGCTCAAACTACAGGGGAATCACGTTGCTCTCCATTGCAGGCAAAATCTTCGCTAGGATTCTACTAAATAGAATAATACCTAGTGTCGCCGAGAATATTCTCCCAGAATCACAGTGCGGCTTTCGCGCAAACAGAGGAACTACTGACATGGTCTTTGCCCTCAGACAGCTCCAAGAAAAGTGCAGAGAACAAAACAAAGGACTCTACATCACCTTTGTTGACCTCACCAAAGCCTTCGACACCGTGAGCAGGAAAGGGCTTTGGCAAATACTAGAGCGCATCGGATGTCCCCCAAAGTTCCTCAACATGATTATCCAACTGCACGAAAACCAACAAGGTCGGGTCAGATACAGCAATGAGCTCTCTGAACCCTTCTCCATTAACAATGGCGTGAAGCAAGGCTGTGTTCTCGCACCAACCCTCTTTTCAATCTTCTTCAGCATGATGCTGAACCAAGCCATGAAAGACCCCAACAATGAAGACGCTGTTTACATCCGGTACCGCACGGATGGCAGTCTCTTCAATCTGAGGCGCCTGCAAGCTCACACCAAGACACAAGAGAAACTTGTCCGTGAACTACTCTTTGCAGACGATGCCGCTTTAGTTGCCCGGATACTATACTAACCAATATGCTAACCATGCCACCCTATTAATACGAATAGTACCCAATAGTCTGGATTTTCCACCACCAGACACATATTCCCCTGACCTACACTATTCCCTTTCCATAAGGATCACTCTCTATGACTCCCTTGACTATGTCCCTCCCCAATAATTGCCTCCCTGGCATAGCCCTATGACCGTGCCATGTGGTACACCTATGCCCCCTCCCTCACTGCCTTTCAGGGTGTGAAATAATCTTTCCAAGGAGGCAATGTGACTCCTGCAAATCTGTTGTGGTGACTTGCTGTTCCAGGTGTGGCCTCCCCTACATCGGGAAGACTAGATTCCGATCAAGGCATCGCTTTACTGCACACCTTCACTCCATTCACTGCAGCATCCAGGATCTCCCAGTGGCCAGCCACTTTAGTTCCACTTTGCATCCCCATACTGACTTGTCCATGTACTGCCAAGTTGAGGCTACATTCAAGATTCAATTTTTAATCATATTACATAAAATTTATTTCTGCCTGCCGCAGGGCAGAAAGATTCACCACCACCAGCAGGAATTGCCTAAGCACCTCTTACAATCTTACAGTCAGAGAGATAGAAGCAAAAGAGAGTCCCGCCCCAGAGTCACCGAGTGTCTGTAGATTCACCCCCAGTGCTTCCTTGGCCCCCTCAGCCACACAGAGTCCAGTCCAAACCACTGGCAACTCGAGCTCAAGATCTGAACCTCCAACACGGTCAGGAAGTTTTCAGCATCCTCTCCACCTCCTCGCATCCAAGTTCCAATACCTGGTATCCCTCCAGCCAGTTCGAGTCAGTCTCCAGCAGTCCGCAGCTTCCTTGCCTCGAGTCACCAGAAGCCTGCCACGTGTACTAGTCCCTCAGCCGCAGAGCCCCCTCACTGGACGGTCGCTGAGGTCACCATTCCTGTGGGTGATCTCCTCTGTTTCTCCTCAGACGTGAAGTGACCTTCCTGTCCTCTGGTGCCCTGCTCCAATCCTCCACTTCCCTGGATGCTTTCTCCTGCCAGAGTGCATCTTCCCCAGCCCTCTGCCTCTTCCTCCTAGCTTCTAACTTATTTTATATCCTCACATCTACATTTACTTATCACAAACCTGTGATGCTTCCCCTCACTCCAATCTTTTACTCAGGCATCTGCCCATTTCTTGTTGTTCCAGATGGAGGGTTTATCCTGAAATGTTGAGTAACAATTGCCTGACCTGCTGAATTCCTCCGAAATTTTGAGTGTTGCTCCAGTTTTCCAGCATCTACAGTCTCTTTTGTTTACCAATGGTCTGGAAGTGCTAACGATGCCAAACTATCAGAGTTTTACTTGTTACGTTACCTGTAGGAATATTCAGATGCTTGGAGGATGGGAAAGAAAGAGGTAAAAGGGCAGATATTGCAGCTCCCAACATGGCATGGAAAGGTGCTGTGAGACAGGGAGTGTATACTGATGGAGATAAAAGAGTGCATCTGGGAATAACAGAAAGAATGGTCTTTTCTGAATACTGAAAGGGAAAGGATCCTGAATAGGATAGAATACTGTTCCAGGTATCATACAAATGGACTGAATTAGTTTTGTCTGATTGAACATGTTCTCTGAGATGTCAAAATTGAGGCCCCATTTACTCTCTGCTATGTATAAATTGGATGTACGATTTTTATATTTTGTTCTAAAAAGTACTTTTGCAGCATTTTATTTTGTGATTATCTGAGGTTCTGGAAGACTCAAAAAATCTTTAAAAGTTTTCTTCTGAATTGTTTGAGCATCATGACCTTTGAACAATTACTATATATGGCATCCTAAACAACACTCAACAACTTATCTAGCCATAACTTACATCAGCTTTGACCAGTTTTTTTTTTAATCCACCTGTGGCGGCACACATCTCTTGTAGCGAACCGGCCCTGCTTGTATCATTGTGCAGGGGCAGCTGCAGAAAGATGGCGCTGTCGGGGATTGCTGATTACCTCGTGGCTTAGGTCACAGCTCGCCCTTGGCAACTTGATGTCTCACCGCCGTGTGGGGCGGAACTCCCGTTGGCCTTAAAGGGGCGTGCGTGAAATTCAAATAAACAGTTCAATTGAAACTCCACTGTGTCCAGTGGTGTGTTTCTGTGTGTGTAGCAGCCGCTACACATCCAACATTTATTTTGATAGGCTTTAGTACAGCTTTTTTTTGGTGCAAATACTGTAATTGTCCTACAAAGTAAAAACTTCTGTTTCTCTCTCAAATATATATTTTTTAGTTTGACTTTTACCAAACATAGTTTTATTATTTGCTTTTCTTAATCCTTATCATAAATACATAATTCTTCTGTTTAAAATACAAATTCATTTTTTTCTTTTTCAAACTTCCCCAAAATTGATAGATGAGGTTATACACAACATATTTTTTTCTCCCATTTTGCCAAAAGTATTATTTCAGGTATATTCCCAATCACAAATCATTTCCCCCAATTTATTTTGTAATTCGCTCAATCAATTAAGTATCTAGCTATTCAATTGATCTAATTTCATAATATGTAGCTTTCACTGCTTTTGTTTGACATTTGAAAATGTTCTTTTGATCTCGCATTTCACTGGTTATTCATTAATTTTTCTTCAGATTACTCTGTTCTGACTTCTCATTTCATGTTGCACTTTATACCACTGAAGGTCCCTGAATCAATTCAGTCTTAATTTAACTTTTTTTGATTTTTTTTTATATATACACATCGATTTCTGGAAGAAATTTATTCCCTTTGAAGTTCTTTTGGATAGCATTGACTTTTTAATAAGATGCTCAAAACTGTGCCCAATACTTTAAATTTAGTGTCACCACAAACTTTTTAATCTGTTCACAAGGAGAAAGTTCACCATTATAATAACAGTTTAATCAAAGGGACACTTAAGATGTCTCACCTTTTTGGTGTGATTGTTTTTCTCTTCTGTCGCACTATGGTCTGTAAATAAAATAAAAATGGGAGAAAGTTAACTATAGATTTAGAAATTTAATGTTGTAATAATTTAAACAAGCTGTTGTATAATCTTTTCAGATGTCAGGAAGAAGACATACATTTCTGATGTCCGTAACCTCCTTCAACCTCTTTCATCTTTTGTTCCCCCACCCACCTTTGTATCCTCCCAATGGAAAAGGTGGAATGCCACAGGATTGGTGAATATCTAACAGAATACTTATATTTAAAGAGGGGGATATAAAATATTAAATGAATTACAGACCAATTGGTAAGTGAAATAATATTCCTACTGGAGTATCGATGAATGTTTAGAAAAGTATAAAAATAGTATGGATTTCAAACAGGAAAATCAAGTTTGATAATCTTTCAGTGAAAGTTGGGGCATTCAGAGATGGAGAAGATGAGCAAATTTAAATTCCTTGGAGGACCTTTCCTGGACCCAACATACTAATGCCACCATAAAGAAAGCATATCACTGTCTCTATTTCCTCAAGAGTTTCCAGATGTTCGGTATGACATTGGAAACTTTGAAAAACTTCAAAAGATGTGTAGTGGAAAGTGTGCTGATCAGCTGCATCACAGCCTGGAATGGGGCACCTATATCTCTGAGTGGAAAGCCATGCAAAAGGTAGAGAACATAGGCCAGTACATCACATGCAAAACTCTCTTCATATCAAGAAAATCTACATGGGACACTGCCGTCAAAGAACAGCAGCAATCATCTAGCATCCATACCACCCACAACATGCTCTGTTCTCTCTGCTGCCATCAGGAAAGACATATTGGTGCCACAAGACTCATGACACCAGGTTTAGAGACGGTTGCTACCCCTCCACCATCAAACTCCAAAACAAAGGATACCCTGGTTAGCATAGGGCTTAGCACAACACTATTACAGTGCCAGCAACCAGTGTTCGAATCTGGTGCTGTCTGTAAGGAATTTGTATGTTCTCCCCATGTCTGCATGGGTTTTCTCTGGGTGACCTGGATATCTCCCACCGTTCAAAATGTACTGAGGGTGTAGGTCAATTTGGTGTAATTGGGTGACACAGGCTCATGGGTCGAAAGAGCCTGTTACCGTGCTGTATGCCTAAATCGATCTGTGATCACGAGAAGCATCCAACAAAGTTCGAACTCTGGCTAAGATGCTTCAACGTGCTTCTTCAGGCCTCCATCGTGATAGTCCAGTCTGACACAGACAAGCTGCACTTACTGTTCTCACGGGTTGGGCACTGAGTTTACCCAATGGTCAGAGACTGCGAGACATTCACCGAAGCAATGGACATTCTGAAAGGCCAGTACCTGGGCCAGGTGAATGAGGTCTACGCCAGGCCCGTCCTAATCACGTGTAAGCAGCAACCCGGGAAGTCGATGTATGATTACCTTCGGGTCCTGCGAGACGTCAGATGGGCCTGCGGCTGCAACGCCACATCAGCAGAAGAGTACATGGTGGAGCTGATCCAAGATGCTTGTGTAGCAGGCATCAGATTGGATTACATTTGCCAGTGAATGCTAGAACAGGATGAGCTGAAGCTGCAGAAAGCCAACTGTGACAGAGTATATAGAGATGATTTTGGGAGGTAAATTGGGGAAGGTTTTTTAGTGTAGGTCACATAAAAACACTTTAAAATGGATTTTATTTAAAATACTGGAGCTCTGCTCATGCTAGACATGTCAGTCCCAGCGCCTTTCCAAAAGCTTTGGACAGTGCCCAAGAGACTTTACTAATGGACTGTTGTTGACAAAATAGGCAAGAGATGAAAGAACTTTTCAGAGCTGCAGATTGTTGAAGTGAAACTTGCTGTTCTAGGAGGGTCATGTGGTTTTGCGAGCAGAGAGAGTCAAATAGATTTTCTCTCTGTGTGAGAGAGAGAGCTGGAAAGTTTGTGGAAAAATCCCATTTTGAAGATGAGTTGTGAGTGCTTGGTTCAGCCTGGTTTGTGGTTCATGCAAGAGGAGAGGACTGGCTGCCTAATGTTTCACTTGAAATAAGAAAAACAAAAAGGCAGTCAGTGGTGACCTGAAAGAAAGAGGTTATCATCTGGAGAACCCTGAGGGGGCAAGTTTCTTCAGCAAGACACTGAAGTGGCTGATTAAAAAGGAATCAGTTGAGGGTGTCCAGCGGACAACAAATCTCTCTCTGAAAACCAACAAGAACCTTCCTGAGCGGTAACCATTTACCTTTCAAGCACCAAAGCCTGGTGAACTTCATAAATGTTAAATTCTGTGCACAGTATAAGAATTGCCTGCAACCAGTGAACTTGGAGGAATGAGCAGTGAGATTGGACTGTGAATCAAAGAACTTTTCTGAACTTACTCACACATTACATACACGTGCGCTTAGAATTAGAAGGGGATTAAGTAAGGTTAGTTAAGTCAATAGTGATAGGTTAAAGTATGATTCTGCTTTCATGTTTAAAGATAATTAAAAGCAATTTTTGTCTAAGTAACCATTTGTTTTGGTGAATATCTATTGCTGGTGGGTTTTGGGGCCCTCTGGACTCAGATTTTTGGGGGCTTGTCCTTTCGGATTGAAAATTGGAGTTTTTGTGATTTATTAGTTAAGTGTTTTTTTTTCAAGCTAATTTAAAGCTTGTGTGTGGAAAAACTGCAGCAATGGATGTTGATATACTTTTTTAAAGCTGCAGAGCATGAGAAAAGAGGAACTGATGGTTATTTCTAAGGCATTAAAGCTGACTGAAGTGAAGTACTGGATGAGGAAAATACAAATACAGAGGATTATAAGTTGTTGAGAAAGACTTGAGATAATTTTCTGGAGGATAGCTCTGTTGAATTGCAATTGGAGTTGGAGAAACTGAGGGTGGAAGAGGAAAGACAGAAACAGAGGGTGTTGGAAGCTGAAAAACAAAGAGAAGAGGCTGAAAAACAGAGGAAATACGAGTTAGAGGTAGCTGAAAAATGGAGGGAGGACGATGAAAGACAAAGAAGATATCATTTGGAAAAGATTGAAAGGGACAGACGGTTTCAATTAGAGAAGTTAAAAATTAAGATGGAGGGAAGTAAAAGAATTGAGGCTGTAACTCCTGGGGAGAGGTTTTTGGCTAGCAGAGAGGTAAATCTAGTTCCTCCTTTTGATGAGGGAGATATAGATACATATTTTCAGAATTTTGAAAAGGTTGCTGAGAGCTCAAGATGGCCAAAAGAAAAATGGCCTCTTATGCTCCAAAGTATAATGAAAGGAAAAGCACAAATTGCATACTCTAGTTTGACTACAGAGCAAGTGGCAAATTATGATACTGTTAAACAAGCAGTATTGAAAGCTTATGAGTTGGTTCCAGAAGCATATAGACAAAAATGTAAGAGTTCGATGCCAAATGGAATCAATCTTACATGGATTTTGCTCTGGGAAAATCTGTATGTTTTGACCATTGGTGTGCCTCAAAAGGAGGACATAATGGTTTTTACAGATTGAGAGAATTGATATTAATTGTGGAAATTAAAAGGTGTGCTCCAAATGAGATTAAATTATACCTGGATGAGAGAGACGTGGGGACGTGGCGGCAAATGGCTAGATTAGTGGACGAATTTGCCCTAATTCACAAAAATACATTTCAGAATTGTAAGCATTTTCAGAGAGTTAATGTGGAACAGATTAGTAAGCCTGTTTAGAAGCACCAAAGCCTGGTTAACTTCATAAATATTAAATTCTGTGCACAGTATAAAAATTGCCTGCAACCGGTGAACTTGGAGAAATGAGAAGTGAGATTGGACTGTGAATCAAAGAACTTTTCTGAACTTACACACACATTACATATACGTGTGCTTAGAATTAGAAGGGGGGGTTAAGTTAGGTTAGTTAAGTCAATAGTGATAGGTTAAAGTGTTATTCTGTTTTCATGCTTAAAGATAATTAAAAGCAATTTTTGTTTAAGTAACCATTTATCTTGATGAATATCTATTGCTGCTGGGTTTTGGGGTCCTCTGAACTCATAATCCAACGAACTAGCTAAATCTCTGGAAGGAGCCCTCCGCAATGTGGACTCTTTCTCGATTGATAACGTGACTTCCACGTGGGGAACGCAGGTGCCACCATCTTGGTTCGAAGGATCGCAGGCTGCCCAACATCCTGACCTGACTACAGCTGCCACTGCCGGTAAGGACCTGAAGTGCCTGCTACTTCTGCAGCTATCAGAACTACCCCAGGAAGCACTGCCCGCAAATGATGTGGTCTGTTCCGGCTGTGGGAAGAAGGGACACTACACGAAGATAAGCAAATCCAAGCAACCTTCTCACCCAAGCAGCGCCACGTATGAGAAGTGGGGGCTGCCGCCATCTTGGATGACATCATTTCCGGCGAACAATAACAGCACCGTGGGGGCCTTCATCTTGGATGTCGTCACTTCTGATGAACAACAACAGCACCACATGCACACTATGGGGGCCGCCATCTTGGACGCCACCATCTTACCAGACCATGAGCCAGTACAGCGGATCAGACCATGATGCTACTCTGGCTTTAATCACGCTGACCAAAGCAACCCTCATCAGGTGTTAGGCCAATGATGGACATTGAGGTAAATAACCGCAGGACAAGCTGCCTGTTCGATAGTGGGAGCATAGAGAGCTTCATCCACCCTGACACGGTGTAGCACGCAGTGAGACCAGTGAGTTACAGAGTATACATGGCCTCTAAGTCCCACTGGGCAGAAATCCATGACAGCTGCGTAATGACGTTGACCATGCATGGCGCAGTGTACAAAAAAATTTAAATAACGTGATACCACAACTCTGCACATCCATACCACTGGTATTGGACTTTCAGTACCACCTAAAGAGTGTCACCAACCCCCCCCCCCCTCCCCTATGGTCTACAACCAACAGTTTTAAACTGCCTACCCTCCCCTCCGAACAGGTCCAACCAACAACCCACAATTCACCGACTGTGCACAATCTGCAGGCTCTCCGCCCTCCGGATTTCCCCCTCACCTCTGTTCACCAACTTCACCCCTGACTGTAAGACCACCATCACCAAGAACAGGTGATACAGCATTGGAGACAGGGCCTTTATCAAATCAGAGGTGAGATGGCTCCTGACCGAGGGGATCATTGAACCCAGTACCAAGCCCCTGGAGAGCTCTGGTAGTGGTGATTAAGAGTTGGGAAAAACACCGAATGGTTATCGACGACAGTCAAATCATTAACAGGTTTACGCAACTGGAAGCATACCCTCCTCCTCACATAGCTAATGTGGTAAATCAAATCGCCCAATATTGGGTATTTTCTACCATTGACAAAGTCGGCAGACCACCAGCTAGCACCCTATGCACCCACACATTTGAGGTGGATTGCCACCTTTCCCACTTTCTGAGGGTCTCCTTCAGGGTCACCAATGGAATCTTCGTCTTTCAGAAGGAAATGGACCAAATGGTGGATGAGCACAGGCTGCTGGCCACATTCCCCTACCTTGACAATGTCACTATCTGAGGACGCGATCTTCAGGACAGTGATGCCAACCTCCATAAATTCATCCAGCCAGCTAAAAGCCTTAATCTCACTTCCAACAAAGATAAATGTGTATTCTGCACATCACACCTGGCTAGACTCGGCTGCCTCTTGGAGAATGGAGTTATTGGCCCCAATCCCGACCATGTCCACCCCCTGTTGGAGCTTCCACTTCTCCATGGCCTAAAGCCCCTAAAAAGGTGCCTGGGGCTTTTCTTCTATTATGCCCAGCAGGTCCCCAACTATGCGGATAAGGCCCACCCCCTCATAAAAGCCATTTCCTTTCCCTTGTCAGCAGAGGCTCATGAGGTCTTCAGCCACATCAAAAGTGATATTGCCAAGGCCATGATGCACACTGTGGACAAATCCACTCCATTTCAGATGGAGAATGATGTGTTCGACTTTGCCCTGGTTGCCGCACTTAACCAGGTGCGCAGACCTATCATTTTTGAAAGTTTTTTTATTGAATGAAATGTATTTAGTGTTGTGGTTTAAAAAATTGTTAAATAAAATATTCAAAAAAAGTGAAGGAGGCCCAGGCCATCATTGAGGTGGTACAACACTGGAGGCACTATCCTGCCGGCAATCGATTTACCCTGCTGACTGACCAACGTGCAGTCACTTTCATGTTCAATAACAAGCAGCGAGGAAAAATCAAGAACAAAATTCTGAGAATTGAACTCTCCATCAACAACTATGAAGGCTCAATGAGCCTTCAGATGCCCTGTCCCGAGGGTCTTATGTCAGTGCACAGATAAAATGTTTACAAGCCCTCCACAAGGATCTCTGCCACCCCTGGGTCGCCAGGTTCTTCCATTTTGTCAAAGCCCGCAATTTCCTCTATTTGATTGAGGACATCAGGACGATGATCAGAAACAGCCATGTCTGTAAGGAATGCAAATCATACTTCTACTAGCAGGACAGGGTCACACATGATTAAGGCTACCTGCCCCTTTGAGTGCCTGAGCATGGATTTCAAGGGGCCTCTTGGCTCTTCGAACTGCAATGTGCACTTCCTTAACATCACTGATGTGTACTCATGTTTTCCGTTTGCCATTCGCTGCCTAGATATGACCAATGCCAACATCATTGAAGCCTTGAGCAATCTCTTCACCCTGTTTGGATACCTCTGCTATATTCATAGCAACCAGAAGTCCTCCTTTATGAGTGATGAGCTGCACCAATATCTGCTGGTCAGAGGTATCATCATGAGCAGGACCACCAGTTACAACCCCTGAGAGAACAGCCAGATGGAAAGGGAGAACGCCACCATCTGGAAGGCCATCCTCCTATCCCTGAGGTCAAAAGGCCTGCCTTCCTCCCACTGGCAAGAGATCCTTCCTGAAACACTCCATCCAATCAGATCCCTCCTGCGCATCGCAACCAATGCCACCCCACATGAAAGGTTATTTCCCTTCCCCAGGAAATCCTTGTTGGGAGCCACACAACAGTCCTGATTGACATCCTTCAGGAAGCGTGTGAAAAGCCATATGTCCGAACCACTGGTTGAGAGGGTCCACTTCCTCCATGCCAATCCCCAATGCACCTATGTGGGATTCCTGGATAGGTGCGAGGACACTGTGTTCGTCCGATACCTGGCACATACGGGAGACTCCGGGACTCTGGTCGATCAACCAGTACATCTGCCCCCTCCAATCACTCATCACATACCATGTCACCCTACCCCAGCACCCGCCCTAACTGTCTCAGTTCAGTCACCAGACACTGTTGGGTATAAGCCCACCCTCTGCTGGACTTCATGACACCCACATCATGATATCATCGTTCCAAATATATAACCCTGTGTCTCAATAGCCATGTTAGTCTGAGAAAGCATCATGTCTCTGAGTCTTAATTGTGTGAGTGCATACATAACAGTGGCGATGAGGATTGAAACGAAACCTATACATACTCCATGCACCAACTGTGAGAAGGAAAATGACTACCTAACAATCCCAACAAGTTCCCACCAAAAGATCAAGGAAAAAGCGGGCCAAGATGGTGGAGGGAAAGTTCAGGGAATTCAACGAAGTAAAAGAAAGTTGGGATAACTACGTAGAATGGTTTAACTACTACTGCGTAGCCCACAATATTGTGGAAGGTCCTGTAAACCACAAACATGCCCTCTTTCTCAGTATAATGGGTAGCAAAACATTTGACCTCCTTAAAACCTTGCTGGCCCCAGAGGATCCAGGGACAAAGACATTCAACGAATTATCCACAGGTCTAAGGACCCATTTAAGCCCCAAACCACCAGTCATGACAGAAAGGCAACGATTCTACGAAAGGAGACAAGGTCCAGGAGAAACAGTAAGTGAATACCTGGCATAGTTGCGCAAACTGGTGGAACACCGTAATTTCAAGCAGTTTCTAAATCAGGCATTGCGAGACAGATTAATGACGGGGTTGGCAAATCGCCAAGGCAAAAATTGTGAGCAATGGATGAAGACATTACGCTACAAATTGCATATAGAACAGCCTGTAGCTCTGAAATGGCAGATAAAATATTGGATGTGGGTCAATCAAACCTACTGGTCGGGAGGTCTTCCCACCAACAATGCGTCTGTTGTGGGAAATACAACCACCGATCAGAAAACTTTCTTCAAAAATTCGAAATGCAACCATTGCAAAACAGAAGGTCATATCAAAGCTAAATGTCTGCTTCTAAAGCGGAGATGGCCTGCAAATAAGCAGGCAGCTAAAGTCAAAACAATTGCAGAGAGAGAGAGGCAACCAAGCAACAATGATGATAACAGATGACCTTCAAACTCCTGAAATTTCAGCTCCTGAGATATTACACTCCGAGGAATAAATGGAAGAAACACAGCAATCTTACAGCTAAAAATAAATGGACACCCCTCTGAAGATGGAGTTAGACACAGGGGAAGAGGCGTCCCTAATGCCATTACATGTAAAGGAACACTTGCTACCACACCTCCCGGTAAAAACAACTGAAATAACTCTAAGTTAATCTGTTATAGGAGACAGAATCAAAGGGTTTGGAAAATGTACGGTCCAAGTACAATACAAACAGCAGCAACCAAAAATACTCTCTCTCTACATTGTAGATACCCAGGGACCATCACTTTTCGGAAGAAACTGGTTGCAACACGCTCCCATTTGCGATGAAAGGTAAAATTGAGGCTGAATTAAACCGTCTAAAACATGAAGGCATATTAGAACCAATACAATACAGCGATTGGGCAGTGCCCATTGAACCCGTTCGAAAAGCAAACGGTGAGATTTGCATTTGTGGCGATTATGAAGTCACCATCAATCCATCACTCAAAATACTCGAACATCCCAGCCCAAGGCAGAAGAATTGTTCCAAGCAATAAACGGAGGGCAAAAAAATCACAAAACTAGATTTGTCTCAAGCATATCAACAATTAGATTAGACAAAAAATATCAAGAGAATATGTGACAATCAATCCCCATCTGGGACCATTCACCAACACACCTGCCTTATGGAATTTCAACAACACCTGTGATTGTTCAAGTAACGATGGACAAATTACTACATGGACTCTCCGTTGGGTGTTACCTTGATGATATCATCATCATGGGCTGAAACGACAGTGAACACTTACAAAACCTTGAAAAGGTTTTAACCAGACTACAACATACGATTACGAAAGGACAAATGTGTCTTCATGCGCCCTCAGTAACATTTCTTGGACTTACTATTGACAACAAGGGGGTATGAATGAATCCAGTAGGATCAGAAGCCGTTCGCAAGGCAGCCTGCTGAACAAATACTCAAGAAAAATCAAACATGGTATTGGAACACAATAACTGAAAACACAGTCGATCAACTAAAGGAAATACTAATGTCAACAAATAAGGTGCTGATCCACTACAACCCAAGTAAAGGAGTTACAGTAGCCGTGAATCCTTCACCAGTGGGATTAGGAGCGATACTATCCCAAATCACAGAAAAAGGTGAGCAACCAGTGGCATATGCTTCGCAAACATTAACCACAAACGAACACAATTACACCCAACTAGAAAAAGAAGGTATTGGCAATAATTTTTGGTGTAAAAAGAATGTCACCAATATCTTTATGGAAGAAAATTCACCCTGATCACAGATAACAAGCCTCTTAGTTTAATCCCGGGGCCACACAAAGGTCGACCAGTATTAGCTGCAGCCAGAATTCAAAGATGGGCCACACTACTAGCGGTGTTTAACTATGATATAAAACATAAACTAGGAACACTCAACAGCCGTGCAGATGTTTGATCATTCATGTCACTACACGAGACAGAATAACGAGAAGAAATTATTAAATGAACATCAGACAGCAGCCATCAACCAAGAACAACTTCAACAACTGCCCATTACAGCCCAGATGATTGGAAAGGAAACCCAAAAAGAGGCAACATTAAACAAGATCCTATACTTCACCCTTAATGGGTGGCCTAATGGGCGTCCCAGAAGATCTAAAACCTTACCACACATGCCGCCATGAACTATCAGTTGAAGAAGGATGTTTCCTGTGGAGTACCCGTACAATTATTTCAGCCAAATGGCAAGTTATCATATTTTGAGAACTACATCACAACCATCCGGGAATGGTACGAATGAAGGCACGAATGAAGGTGGCCTTCCATAGACAGAGACATTGAAACAACAGTAAGAGAATGCGAAGTATGTCAGTCAATGCAGCCAAAAATACCGTAACCCGAAGCAACCCATCGAAAGGCCAGCTAAACCATGGCATCCGATTCATGTAGACTTCGCTGGACAATTCATGGGTGAGACTTTCCTAATAGCTGTGTTGCACACTCCAAATGGCCAGTAGTTTCACAGCTGAAAAACACCAAAGCAGATTCCACAATTGACTGTCTACAAGCTATCTTTTCCACTTACGGATTGCCTCATGAATTAGTTATGGACAATGGGCCCCAATTTACATCAGAACATTTATGCGCGACAACAATATCAGACATATTTTGTCCACACCCAAGTACTAATAGGGAGGCAGAACGTTTTGTACAAACACTCAAAAAAAGCAATGAAAACCATGAAACTTCTAAATGCCTCCTGGACACACAAAAATCAAAGATTTCCTATTAGGGTACAGAAACACACTACAGTCTACCACAAAACGCACTCTAGCAGAACTAATGTTTGGCTGCAACCGGTTGTCCACAGTTCATCCAGATCTGGGTCTCTGATTACAAAAAACAGTATCGCCACATACCTCACCTAGAACATTGGAAGTGGGCAAGAGAGTTCTGGTACAAGATTATAGACAACATAAAGACCCATGGATGGTAGGAGTAATCTTACAAAAATTGAGCCCCTGCTCATACTCTGTTCAACTGGGGGACACAATGACCAATTACGAGCATTGATTGACACTAAGGTCCATGAACTGCCTCATGAACTGGAGGAGCTGGAACCAGACCTGCTGTGACCTGACCATCTCACCCTTCAAGCCGAGTGGGGGGGGGGGGGGGGGCAGAGACAGTCGGGGAGCTGAGGAATCCAGTAACTGAGACAATCAGCCAGGGGGGCAGTGAAGATGGGCAGTTGCCACCGAGAAAAGAGAAAGACCACTCAAATGCTTTAAGGACTGTGTGCTCTGATCATCATTGAATATTTTCCCTTTTATAATTACTCATGTGCGTATTCTAATTCTCACTTGTAGTCCAAGGCCTGATGTAATCTTATTAGTTAGAAGGCGGCCAGTCAGCATTTACCGCACTGGGGGTGGGGTGGGGGGGGGGGAAAGAGTATTGGGTATAAGCCCACCCTTATGGAAAATATACCTATGTGCTATTTATTATGTATGCATTAATTAACCCATTATTTTGTAACCTTATTTTATAATCTTAACCAATTATTTTAGGAATATCTAGGTATCCTGTTAGGCAAGTTATTTTGTTTACTGTGGATGACAAGTTACTTTTTACCTAGTATGTATCTATGCAACCAAAAGTTAAGGGTGGCAAAACTGTAGTAGGACACATGGTATGGATCCTGATAGCTACTGATAAGAGACGGGGTAAAGGATAAGTGTGGAAAAAGATTATAAAAACACATAGCTTGATACCTGATAAGATAAACAGCAAAGTAATAATAGTGGCAAGCTAAAGAACTGACATATAGCTTGAGATAAGGAGACTGATGGACTGTCCAGAATTGTCACACAGATAAGATAGGAGAATGAAGGATTGTACAAGCAAGGCTAGAATTTGAGCATAAAAAGAGAGTGCTCCATGTGTCCAGCAGAGAGTTAGGAATTTATTCTCTGACTGTCTCAGCCTTGCCAATTCTCTTCTTTTAGTGATATCTTCCTTCATTACTAATTCTTTTTCTATATTTACTATTTCCCTTTCCAACTGCTCTGTTTCCTGATTATAGTCCTCCTTCATCTTGGTTACATAACTTATTATTTGCCCTCTAATGAATGCTTTCATTGCATCCCATAGTATAAACTTATCTTCCACTGATTCCGTATTTATTTCAAAATACATTTTAATTTGTTTTTCAATAATTTATCTAAAATCCTGCCTTTTAAGTAACATGGGGTTTAATCTCCATCTATACATTCTTGGAGGGATGTCCTCTAACTTTACTGTCAATATTAAGGGTGAATGGTCCGATAGTATTCTAGCTTTATATTCTGTTTTTTTTACTCTATCTTGCATACGAGCTGATAACAAAAATAGGTCTATTCTTGAGTATGTTTTATGTCTACCCGAGTAATATGAATATTCCTTTTCCTTTGGGTGTTGTTTCCTCCATATATCCAAAAGTTGCATTTCTTCCATCGATTTAATTATAAATTTGGTTACTTTGTTCTTTCTGTTAATTTTTTTCCCCAGTTTTGTCCATATTTGAATCCAAATTCAGGTTGAAATCCCCTCCTATTAATATGTTCCCTTGCGTATCTGCTATCTTCAAAAAGATATCTTGCATAAACTTTTGATCTTCTTCGTTAGGTGAATATACATTGAGTAGATTCCAAAACTCCGAATATATCTGACATTTTATCATTACATATCTCCCTGCTGGATCTACTATTTCCTCTTCTATTTTAAATGGCACATTTTTACTAATTAATATAGCTACTCCTCTTGCTTTTGAATTATACGATGCTGCTGTTACATGTCCTACCCAATCTCTCTTTAATTTCTTATGCTCCAATTCAGTTAAATGTGTTTCTTGCACAAATGCTATATCAATTTTTTTCTTTTTTCAGTAAATTTAGCAGTTTCTTCCTTTTAATTTGGTTATGTATTCCATTAATATTTAAAGTCATATAGTTCAACGTAGCCATTTTATACTTTGTTTATCTTCCCTTTCCGTTTCTCCGTCATTACCTTTCCTTCTTATCCATTTCTGTTTTCTTGTTTTGAATCCTTTATAAGACAACATTCCTAAAACATCAAACATTTTCCTTATTCTCCTATTTAAAACTTCTTTAGCCCCAATCCCCCCTTCCCCTCCTGAGGTGTCCTTTATCCCTTGTCGGACAACCACATCTCCCCTCTCCATTTGGATTTGCGAATTCACTTTTCATGTGTGACAAAGGTCACTCTTTTAATTCCCTCCTTATTCCCTCTATTCCTTTTCCTTCCCTTATTAATTCTTGTCTACACTATCTATATTTTCCTCTAAATACGGATACATTCATGTATGCACATTATACATATACACACATATATCTCTTTACCCACATACATATAAATCGTGGTCACTTTTACTCTTATTTACATGTCTTCATCTCTCTGTTTGTTTTGTAGTTGTTCTGCAAATTTCCTTGCTTCCTCTGGATCCAAGAATAGTTTTTTTTCCCATAAGATTGTTTTCGATGTTTTGAACTCCTTCCTCTTCTTCAGGAGTTCAAAACTTATGTCTTTTTAGTTCGCAGTCTTTTGTACTCTCGTTACACGTCTTCATCTCTCAGCCTATTTTGTAATTGTTCTGCAAATTTTCGTGCTTCCTCTGGATCCGAGAATAGTCTGTTTTGTTGTCCTGGAATAAATATTTTCAATACCGCTGGATGCTTTAGTATAAATTTATATCCTTTCTTCCATAAAATCGCCTTTGCTGTATTGAACTCCTTTCTCTTCTTCAGGAGTTCAAAACTTATATCTGGATAAATGAAGATTTTTTGCCCTTTGTACTCCAGTGGCTTATTGTCCTCTCTTACTTTTTCCATTGTTTTCTCCAGTACCTTTTCTCTTGTAGTATATCTTAGGAATTTTACTAAAACAGATCTTGGCTTTTGTTGTGATTGTGGTTTAAAGGCCAATGCTCTATGTGCCCTTTCTATTTACATTTCTTGCTGTAGTTCTGGACATCCTAGGATCCTAGGGATCCAATCTTTTATAAACTCTCTCATATTCTTGCCTTCTTCATCTTCCTTAAGGCCCACTATCTTTATGTTATTTCTTCTGTTATAATTTTCCATTATATCTATTTTCTGAGCTAACAGTTCTTGTGTCTCTTTAACTTTTTTTATTAGATTCCTCTAATTTCTTTTTTAAGTCCTCTACCTCCATTTCTACTGCTGCTTCTCGTTCTTGCACCTTGTCCATTCTTTTTCCCATTTCTGATAAGGTCATATCTATTTTATTCATTTTCTCTTCTGTATTGTTTATTCTTCTTCTTAAATCATTAAATTCTTGCGCTTGCCATTCTTTAAATGACTCCATGTATTCTTTAATAAGAGAAAGTATATCCTTTTTCTTGCCTTTCCCTTCTTCTTCTATTTCACTGTACTCTTCCTCTTCCTCTTCTTCTTCCTCTGGGTTGGCCATCTGTTGTTTCTTTGTTGCCCTTTTCTTCTCTTCTTTCTTGTTTTCGTTGTCTTCTATGTTCTCCTCTTGCTGTAGGTGTTCTGCAGCTGTCATTGCCGGCTGTGGAGATCGACTCCCCAGCTGGTCACCCCTCCCGTCGGTGTGTTTTTTTTCATGCGCATCGCGCATGCGCGAGGAGTCGCACATGCGCGGTTGCGCACTTTTACTCGGCTCAGCGAGCCATTTTTGAAGTCCAATTTCTACCGACCTGAGGGAGCGGGTTTCTCTCTCCACCGCGGGCCTCTTCGAACAGGTAAGGCCTTATCCTTCATCTTCCGTTGTCTTCTCTTCCTCTCTTCTTACCGTTGGTTTCGACTTTTTTTTCGTCACCATCTTCTTTCCACCTTTATATTCACTTTACTTTGATTTTTATTTTTGTGCCTTTGTGTTTTGCTTTGTTTTTTCTGACTTTTCTGGAGAGGGCTGGAGTTCACCATCCGGCCACTACTCCATCACGTGACTCCTCACTGTCTCAGCCTTTACTTATAACAAAGATATATTTTTTGAAGGATTCTCTGTGTTGCTTGGCTCATTATTGGACATAGAAAAACCACAACACCCTCTTCTGGACATCATAACACTCACGTCATGATGTCACCCTTCCATATATATATATATATATATATATATGTTAGCCATGTTAGTTGAACAGAAGTAAAGGATGAGAAAGCATCATGTCTGAGTCTTAATTGTGTGAGTGCAACAGACACCTTACTCACTGTCCATGACCAGATCGTCTAGGAGTCAACAGATATGATAGTCACAACAGTGGACAAGACCACCAGACAGACTGAATTTGTGATGGACAAGGAACCCACCTCACCCTGCTGGACTTCTTTGATAAAAGGGTGTAAATGTGGTGGAACCACTGTTAATACCGTTTGTATGTGTATGGCTGGCCTGCCCCTTGCTGATTGTATCTGTGTATCTTCCCGCTGGATTCCCCTAATAAAGGCGGCAACGCCATACTCGGGTCTCAGGTCAGCAACATGAGATGTGCCTTCTGTTTATGGTAATAAAAGCCTCATCAGTTTTCTAGTTTTTTGAGTTATCAATAGCGCATCAAGTTTCTTAATATTTTTCCTCAATGTTGAGGGCACTGGCAGCTTAAAGGCCTGTAAGAAGTTAGGATAACATGGGATCTCGGTGAATTGTAGGACTTGAAAATTCTGGAATGATAGAAAATTTAGGATTGAAGAGGAATTTGAAAAGAATTTGGTAAATCTGATTTCTGTATTAACCTGAAGCATTAATTGTAATAGATAGAGAATTTGGGTTAAAAAGGGTTTAAGTTAAAATGTGATGATTAGTCATAAAAGGGGGCTAACCACTAGAGTTTAGCTGGAAAATGTTACAACAGACTTGCAACAGATTTAACTACAGAGAGACATGCAGGAGCCAAAGATTGATAAAGAGTGAAAAACAGGATTTGGTGTGAGCAGAGGTCATGAATGATCGTGGTGTGCGTGACTAACAGTAATCAGGATGATTCTGCAAAAACTAACCAATTAAAGCAGTGTAGTAGAGATGCCGAAGGACAAGCAAATTGTATAAAAAACAATGCACTGTATGTATCGGGGCTTGACTTGGCAAGAAGCCGGTTGAGTCCAACTCTGCAGACTTGTGAATAAAGCTTGTCGTGTCACCGATCTTAAAGAGACTCATTTGTGAGAATTTGTGTTTCTGACAATTTGGGGGATCGTCCGGGATCTACACTCCGGCCGTGGGGGGAGGCGAGAAAGGGGCACGTCGGAGGTGGTGCACCCCGCTGAGTTCAGCGGCTCCTAGTCCCTTGCTCGTCGCCTCGGGCGGCTTGAGTGAGTGGTATCCGGACAAGGTGACACGACAAGACGAAAAGGAGAGGGGTGATGGTTCAATCCCCAGGAAGACACCGGTAAGTGACGACTTACGATTGTGGTGTGGGGATTGACGGACGAGACCACCCAGGTAACGGTCATGACGGAGTAAAAATATAAATAAGGTGTAAAGAGGGTGGCGTGAGGACCCCGTCGTGGGACCTTAGGATAGACCCCAGGGAAACCTCGGCGGGAACCGACGGAGGGATAGTACCTCCGACGAGGCGACCGAGACGAAAGGGAGTAGGGTCCCGAAAACGAAGGGGGACCTCAGCCACGATAAACAGATCTAGGCGGGAAAATGGGAGGAACAAAGTCTAAGGGCTCGTCTGAAGGATCGGGACATTTCCCGGGGGTTCCTCCTGACAGCCCTTTGGGGAGAATGTTTGAAAATTGGGATAGTAGACGATATCGAGACAAAGACAAGAGAAAGATGGTTCAATATTGTCTCCTTTGGTCGAAACAGCCTATCAAAGGTTCCTCGGTCTGGTGGCCGAAATTCGGATCCGACGAGGATTGGGTTAGACAAGCATTAAACATATATGTAAACTCGAGACCAAAGGTGAATCAAGAAGAGTCAGCGTATGCATTTTGTTGGGTTCCCTGGCCAGGATCCTTAACAAAATGTTTTAAATTGGGGGTAGCGGGAGAAAAGAAGTGGGAACCTTTGGACAACCTCCCCCCTCCTTATGTTCCCCAGGCGCACACGGTGCCCGAGGGAACTTGCTGCTGGAGGGGGAAGGTGATGAATCTGATTGTCCCGGAAGGGGCCGGAAACGGAGGGATGAATTAAGTGAAGTAATTGAACGAAGGGAGTCGGACCCGAGACTTCCACCGGTGGACCAGATCCCAGACTGGTCCAGGACCAGATCCCAGACTGGTCCTCCAGGACCAGATCCCGGACTGGTCCTCCAGGACCAGATCCCGGACTGGTCCTCCAGGACCAGATCCCGGACTGGTCCTCCAGGACCAGATCCCGATCTGGTCCTCCAGGACCAGATCCCGATCTGGTCCTCCAGGACCAGATCCCGATCTGGTCCTCCAGGACCAGATCCCGATCTGGTCCTCCAGGACCATCGAAGGCTCCAATAAGCCTAAATCCCCTGAGGGAAGTTCCTATGGGAGGACCGGGAGGGGGAACGGGATACGTAAACGTTCCCCTAACCAGTACTGAGGTGCGGGGATTTAAGAAGGAAATGAAAAATCTGTTGGAAGATCCCATGGAACTGGCCGAACAGTTCGACCAGTTCCTGGGACCAAACACATATACCTGGGAAGAGATGCACGCAATAATGGGAACATTATTCTCACCCCAGGAGAGGCAGATGATTCGACAGGCTGCCCTCCTTATGAGGGAACGTGAACAACCTGGGGACCCCAGACCCCATGAACAAAAATATCCCCTGAATGAACCCAGGTGGGACAAACGAACACCCGAGGGATTGACAAATATGAGACACTACAGAGAGTGAACGATTAAAGGGATACGGGAGGCTGTGCCAAAGGGTCACAATTTCGCCAAGGCATTTGGGAACCACCAGGGGAAAGATGAGTCCCCTACTGATTTCTTGGAGAGGGTGAAAAAGAATGTCCAACAGTATGCGGGTGTAGACCCTAGTACACCAATGGGTGAACAGCTTATTCGAATCGGATTTGTGTCCAAATCGTGGCAGGACATTAGGAAGAAACTAGAAAAGGAGGAGGACTGGAATGACAGTAAGGCTGGAAGGGAGAGAAGGGGTACAGGACCTCTTGTTGTTACCGTCGGCCGGATTTAACCTCTTAGGAAGAGATATACAGGCTCTCCTAGGTCTGTGTGCTCTCCCCGTGGACGGAGAAGTGTGGGTCCACCTCTGTGTTCTGAAGGAGGAAGACGAACGGCAGATTGACGAGAGAGTCTGGTATAAGAAGGGAAATCGAGGAGGTCTGGACATCCCACCTTTACATGTCACATTAATACCAGGTCATCAGCCGGTAAGGAAACGTCAGTATCCTATTTCTTTGGAAGGGAGGAAGGGGCCACAGCCGGTAATCGAGACCCTGATACGGGACGGACCATTGGAGGAATGTATGTCACCCTATAACACCCCCATACTCCCAGTGAAGAAACCGGATGGATCCTATCGTCTAATTCAGGATCTGAGAAGTTTGAATGCTATTGTTCAGACCCGCCACCCGGTGGTTCCCAATCCCTATACCATCATGAGTCGGATTCTCCCGGACCATGAGTGATTTAGTGTTATTGACCTGAAGGATGCCTTCTGGACATGCCCACTAGAAGAGGGAAGTAGAGATATGTTCGCGTTTGAATGGGAGAATCCATGGACAAGTAGACGGGGGCAGCTTCGGTGGACCATATTGCCCCAATGGTTCACTGAATCTCCGAACCTGTTTGGACAAATGCTAGAACAGATCTTGGCAGACTATCCACGGTCCGATGACTCCCAATTGATGCAGTATGTGGGTGATCTGCTGTTATCAGGGCCCAAGGAACAAGAAATGAGGGGAGATACAATTAGACTCTTGAACTATATAGGGAAAAAGGGTCTGCGAGTGTCCAGGAACAAGTTACATTTCGTTGAGAGGACTGTGGTGTACCTGGGGCACCAGATAAGTAAAGGACAGAAACGGATT
The DNA here is from genome assembly GCF_036971445.1 of Narcine bancroftii. Lineage (NCBI taxonomy): Eukaryota > Metazoa > Chordata > Chondrichthyes > Torpediniformes > Narcinidae > Narcine > Narcine bancroftii. The sequence goes on along the minus strand of NC_091472.1, from coordinate 84,818,997 downwards.
ACCCCTGAAAGGATTGCGGGAATCACCAGAATGCCGTTACCCCGTAATAAGAAGGAAATAAGACAATTCCTGGGGCTCTTAGGTTACTGCAGGTTATGGATAGAGGATTACTCGGCATTGGTGAAGTTTATGTATGAAAAGCTGACAAATGAGGATGAACATCCATTGAAATGGACCCAGGAGGAGAAGGGATGGTTTGAGGACCTGAAGCGTCGCCTGACGCGGACCCCGGTACTCACTCTGCCCTCTTTGAAGCAACCCTTCCAGCTATTCGTCACCCATAATCAAGGAACAGCTGTGGGGGTTCTGACGCAGGAAAAAGGCGGCCAGCGACACCCAGTGGCCTTCCTATCCAAAATGATGGACCCAGTGTCTCGTGGATGGCCGAAGTGCATCCAGGGAGTAGCGGCTGCTGCTCTGTTGGTGGAGGAGGCACGCAAACTCACTTTTGGAGGAAGGATGACTGTGTACACCCCCCACTCTGTGAGTGTTCTATTAGCACAAACCGCCCATCGATGGCTGACTGATTCCCGCATATTAAAGTACGAGACCATTTTAATAGTCGGAGAAGACCTACAGTTTGCTAAGAATAATAGTTGCAACCCAGCTCAGTTTTTATACGGTGGTGAAACAGGGGAAGAAGTGGAGCACGACTGTGTCGAGTTGACAGATCTCCAGACCAAGACCCGAGAGGATCTTCGCGATACCCCCCTGGGAGAGGGATATGAATTCTACATTGACGGCTCCGCCAGATGTGTTGACGGAATGAGGAGAAGCGGGTATGCCATAATAGAAGGAGATGCTTGGGAAGTGGTAGAATCTGCGAGGCTACCCGGAAGCTGGTCGGCATAGTCCTGCGAACTATATGCCTTGCAGAGGGCCCTCAGAGTACTGGCAGAGAAAACTGGGACAATTTACACTGATTCCAAATACGCATACAGGGTAGTGCATACCTTTGGTAAGATCTGGAAGGAGCGCGGTCTGATTACATCAAGAGGGAAGGAGTTGGCACACGAACAGATGATTACTCTGACCCTGGAAGCCCTGACATTACCCCGGGAAATAGCAGTGGTCTACATACCAGGCCATCAGAGAGGAGATACCCCGACCGCGATTGGGAACAGACGGGCTGATGAAGAGGCCAAAAGGGCGGCCATGCAACAGGAAGTCCGCTTGCTGACCTTAATCCCAGTAAGACCAGGTATAGAAAAGGCTCCCATTTTCACTGCTAAGGAAGAAACGGACATGGCTCAGCTGGGCGCATGCTGACTGCCGGATGGAACATGGAAAACCCCAGATGGAAGAATGGTTCTAAATAAGGAAATAACTCGCAATATTTTAAAACACCTGCATCATCAGAGCCACTGGGGCACCCAGGCCTTGTGCGACACAGTGCTTCGAGACTATGTGTGTAAGGGGATCTACACTTTGGCCCAACAGGAGGTTCAGAACTGCCACATCTGCACAAGAATTAATAAGAAGGTAATGAGGACGGGCACCGTGGGAGGTCAACCGTTGGCAATACGCCCCTTCCAAAGAATCCAGATCGACTTCACTGAGTTACCTCAGGTCCAAAAGTGGAAGTATCTGTTGGTGATGGTAGATCACTTTACCCGATGGGTGGAAGCCTTCCCAACAGTGAATGCTACTGCCTCCACGGTAGCTCGCCTCCTCCTAGAGCATGTGATCCCCAGATATGGCATAATGGATTCTATAGACTCGGACAGGGGTCCACACTTTTGCTCCAAAGTTCACCAATTGATTTGTGATGCCCTGCAAGTCTCTTGGAAACTGCATACCCCTTGGCATCCGCAAAGCTCAGGGAGGGTTGAGCGTATGAATGGAACCCTAAAGACGCAATTGACAAAATTAACGGTGGAGACTAAAATGCCTTGGATAAAGTGTCTGCCCCTGGCGCTATTGACACAAACACCGCCCTTAGACTTCTCTCTACACAAGGTGGAACCGGGAGACTGGATCCTCAAGACCTGGAAATCTGAAAGACTCCAGCCACAGTGGGAAGGTCCATTCCAAGTTCTCTTGACTACAGAGGCTGCAGTGCGAACAAGAGAGAGAGGGTGGACCACGCATCCAGATTTAAGGGACCTGTAGAGGCGCCTCAGGACCCTGACACGGACTCAGATAGGACTTGTGTTCCTGGGGACAGTCCTCTTACTTTGCGACTTCGCAGGAGGACTTGATTGACAATGTTATTGTTATCTGCTTTGGTTTTTCTTGGTTTGCCTCTGTCTTTGTCAGGTCTGAACTGTGAGAGGTGCAGAGACACAGTAGTCCTTTTTCAGGACCGCACTTGGGAAAGACAGGAGGGTAGTTTCATTTCCCATACCTCAGTTTCTAAGAAATGCTGGGCAGACAACATGCAGCCAGGGGCCCCGGGAGACCCGGTTAGGATTTTAGTCCAGCACGAGATTGATCTATCAGAAGATGGTTCTCTTCCCTGGGTTAAGATCCCCATTCAGCAATAGTAAACACATTTTAAAGAAAGAAAGGGGTGGATTGTTATAGATAGAGAATTTGGGTTAAAAAGGGTTTAAGTTAAAATGTGATGATTAGTCATAAAAGGGGGCTAACCACTAGAGTTTAGCTGGAAAATGTTACAACAGACTTGCAATAGATTTAACTACAGAGAGACATGCAGGAGCCAAAGATTGATAAAGAGTGAAAAACAGAATTTGGTGTGAGCAGGTCATGAATGATCGTGGTGTGCGTGACTAACAGTAATCAGGATGATTCTGCAAAAACTAACCAATTAAAGCAGTGTAGTGGAGATGCCAAAGGACAAGCAAATTGTATAAAAAACAATGCACTGTATGTATCAGGGCTTGACTTGGCAAGAAGCCGGTTGAGTCCAACTCTGCAGACTTGTGAATAAAGCTTGTCGTGTCACCGATCTTAAAGAGACTCATTTGTGAGAATTTGTGTTTCTGACATTAATTCTGGTTTTCTCTCCACATTAGATGTCCGATTTGATGTCCAGCATTTTCTCTTGTTATTGTAAACTTACAATCTATTGATTATCAGGAAAGAACTGGATGTTCTCAGTGGTCGTGATCGATGAACATTGGCCAGGGTCAATTGCCTGGCGGGCGTTTTCCCGCCCAAAGATTCCCCAAGTAATTAATTCCAAAAAAAGAGGGTAGCAAGATAGCTCCAGCCAGATGGCATTAACATCAACTTCTCTGCATTCTGCTAACCCCTTTTCTTCCCCCCCCCCCGCCCCCTCCCCTTTCTGGTCCTTCCAGATCCTCCCTCCCTTCCCCATCACCCACCATTGCTCCTCATCTCCTGCCTTTGCTCTCCCCTTTCCCCCACCTTTTTGTTCAGACGGGCTCAAGCCCGAAACGTTGGTTCTGTATTTCTCCCTAAAGGACACGGTTTGACCTGCTGAGCTTCTCCAGCATTTTGTGTTTTTACTTCAACCACAGGGTCCACAGATTTACTCTATTCCCTGAGTTAATTGAAAATACCTACTTGCCGATACGGGCGGAATGACGATCAGAAGAATCAGCAGCAACTTGTCCAGTGCCATGACCACGGCGACAACGTCGTAATTTCAGTACAAACGCCCCGCTCCTGCCGTTGCTACGCGACCACGGCGCCGAGATCAACCAATCAAGGCAGGGTTGACCCGGAAGTGATTTATGACGCTCCTCATCAACAATCGTCTGCATTTCACATTCTTCTGTTTCTGCATTGCCGAATTCAAGAAGCCGCTGACATTTCAATTAGTTTTCTTCAACCAAATATAGTGTGCGGATGAAGGGAAATATTTGGTCCCAATAAAAATGATATTAATTTCCAAGAGTAATGGGTCACATTCATAATTCCACACAGTTCAATCATGCACCGGAAACTGACACCGAAGCGGCGAGCAATGCGCCACCTCACATGACGAAACACGCACAGTCCGCTGCTGGCATTCTCCGACCAATAGCAGGCGGCATGGGCGCTGATGGACAGGTCATCAAACCAAAGGGAGGCCGGGGCGGGATTTGAGCATGAAGTTCGGCTGAGCGGCACCAGCTGTGTCGGTCTTGGAAACAGAAGCGGCTTGTGAGAGGGAAACCGGTGGCCCGGGTCAGCGCGGATCGAAGCACCTGTCCTTCCCGCATCGCACCCGGACAGCAGCACCAACGGAGTGAAGGAGTCATGCCGAAAGAGAAGAAATCCACAGGTGGGTTGGGTTGCAATTCGGTGTTGCGGGCGGGCCGTTGCGATGTGTGAGTGGTGGCCGGGAGAGAGTTGGGAGCCAAAAGTTCCCCCCCCCCCCCCCCCCCCCCCGGCCTTTGCCATGGGAGGCTTCGCTTCACGGCTCGGCATTAACTCGCTGTCGGCTCCGTGAGTGGCATTGAAACCTGAGTCAAGCGACTTGGTCCCGACTAGGCCTTGAAGCGCAATCTGTCAATGGTCGAGGGGGGGGGGGAGATAACGCGCATTCACACTTTCACACGCGTCCCACACTTTCCCCAACACGTTCGCTCATTGCCCCGTCTCTCTCTCTCTCTCACCCACACACAGACCTGCATGTCTGTGTAGAGAGTTCACGTTCTTTATCGCTAGATGAATGCGGGACGGTAACACCGTTTTCGTGGACACTGCGAAATGTAGTGCATCGCCTAAATAATAATGGGTACTTTTGGAACTGCTCTTGTGCATCTCGCCAGAAATAGACCGGGCACCTGGCGCAAACATTGATGTCAGTTTCATGGGACAGGGTCGTCTTTAGCTGCGGTTCAGAGCAGAAATACAACCACTTAATTACTAATTCAACTGTGTGCAGTGAGTTCAAGAAGCCTCCTGATTTAATTTGCTCATTCTTTTTGAGTTGAGGTCTATGCACCTTTATGTTTCTATTTTAAGTTTTGCAGGATAGGTGGTGTGAATGGGGAAAACACAAAACCACGGAAAACTGACAAAAATGTTGGAAACGCTCAGTGGACTAGGTGGCATAGGTAGAGTGGAAGCAGTTGATGACTTGTCATCAGAAGTTGGATCCATGTGGATGAAGTGTCGTCGAACTGGAACGTTAATTCTGGCTCTCTCTACATATGAGCTGATTGATGTTTGCCTCGCAGATCAATATGTCAGCCATTCTTTTATTTCCTGAAATAGATTTGAAAGAATAAATGATGGTTCCGTGTTTGGTGCACCGCCATCACGAGTATGTAATGATGTGAGGACACTAATATATATGCATGTTTGTTAGAACATCATCTTAGAATGTAGCCAACCTGGAAATCGTTCTGGACTGACCACAACAAATGGTTTGTCTATGCCAAGACAAGTGTATATTCATTGCACCCTCAGTGACCTATTTGGACTTCACCGTCAACAAGGAAGGAGTACAAATGGACAAGAAAGGTACGGAAGCAGTTCGGAGAGCTCCTTACCCCACCAACAGAACTATAATCATTTTTGGGTTTGGTGAACCATTATCGCCAACCCATTCCCAATGTGTTGACATTATGTAGCCCTCTAAATCAACTGCTAAAGAAAAATCAAAAATGGTACTCGAACACTGGAACCAAACATGCCATGGATAGATTAAACACACTACTAACAAGCAGTAACCATGGCTTAATCCACTACGATCCTGACAGAACTGATACTGGCAGTGGACACGTCACCAGTGGGATTGGGGGCAGTACTTTCACAGAAAACTGGAAAGGGAGGGCATATGCCTCCCGATCACTAACCATTTGTGAGTCTAATTATGCTCAATTAGAAAAAAGATTTCCCTAATACTTGTATGGACGAAAGTCTACCCTAGTTATTGACAACAAACCACAGAGTATGATATTGGGATCTAAAAAGGGAATACTGATGGTTGCATCAGCCAGAATTCAAAGGTGGTCATTGCTATTGGCAGCATATGATTTTGATTTAAAACACAAACTGACTTTAGAGAATAACCACGCAGATGCCCTCTCCTGCTTACCACTCCCTGATACAGAGCAGAATGAAGCAACCGTAAATGGACGTCGGAAGTGACAGTAATAAATTAAGGTGAGCTGGATCAACTTCCCATTACAGCAAAATTGATCAGTAAGGAAATCCAAAAAATGTGATATTGACAAGAGTGTTCTACTTCCCAAACAATGGTTGGCCAGAAGATCAGAAAAAGTTGGAAGGAATGAGGCCCTATTATGCCAGACGTAGGGAAATATGGATCAAAGAAGGATACCTGCTATGCGGATCTTGGACTGTCGTCCCCAAGAAGTGGGAGAAAGATGTCCTGGCCGAATTTCACAATAACCACCCAGGGACAATTCAATCAAAGCATTCGCCAAAATGCACGTCTGGAAGACTCCCATAGGGGAAGACATCGAGCACACGTCAGTAGATGCAGCATGTGCCAGGGAGCACAACCCAAAGCACCTCAAGCAGAAGCAAATCCATGGAAATGGCCATCACCCATATGGCATCATGTTCACATAGACTTTGCAGGACCATTTATGTGAGAAAATTTCCTGATAATAGTTGACGCACATTCCAAATGGCCAACTGTAACCCGCATGAAAAAAACGACTGTGGGTCGACCCAGTGGAAAAACTAAGAGAAGCCTTTGCATTGCATGGATTACTTATAGAATTAGTTTCTGATAATGGTCCACAATTTGTATTAGCAGAATTTCAAGAGTTCATGCATAATAATAACATACTGTCTGCGCCATATCATCCAAGCACAAACGGAGAAGCAGAGTGTTTCATACAAGCTTTCAAGAAAGCTATGAAGATGAAACTAAATGCAAACGCCATAGAATCATAGAATTTCTGATTTCTTGCTGGGATACCGAAGAACACAACACTCAACCACCAAAAGGATACTGGCAGAACTGATGTTCATGAGAAATTTGAGGACCAGACTGTCAGCAATACACCCACAATACATCAGCCTCAGATTGCAGCAAACAACTTCTGCTAACAAACACCCTAGATTAGTAGAGGTGGGCGAACCTGTTTTGGTAAGAGACTACCGTTTCAACAGAGCCCTGTGGGTACTGGGAGTAGTCCTGAAAAAGTTCAGCCCATATTCTTATCACATTCTAGTGGGAGATATGAGATGGAAAAGGCACATTGACTAATTAAGAGCAGTGGAAAGTGCTATGACACTGGAGGCTGAAGCAGTAGATACACTCATAGAAAGGCCAACCCTGCAATGGGAAGAAGCATCTCCAACACTTATTGATGTTCATAGAGAGATGCCAGGATCGCCATCTGAAAAAATACCTTAAGAGGGGCACACGAAACCAGAGTCCAGGCAAGCAATCCTCTGGACCTTCACACTCCAACACTGGAAAGACTCTCAAAATCATCTTCACCACTACCCAGCTATATCCTACCTGATGAACCGGAACAAGAGCTGATACCATCCCACTCCACAGATCCAAATGGGACAGACTCCTTCTGAAAGACAATGTGCCATAACCAGTAGAAAAAAAAGGGGGGGTTGGCATTGTTGAGCATGTTTTTTTTATTTCCAAGGGATGCTCTACAACTCAATATAATCAATACTCGTCATCCCTCTACATTATTCATGTTTCCTTAAATATTTTTGTTTTTTTGGTGGGGGGGGGTGAAAGAATGTTAGGTATGATACTATCAGGTGTATGTGATGACGTGGGGACATTTTATATATGCATACTTGTTAGAACACCATTTTAGAATGTAGTAAAGTATCAATGTATCAACAGCCTGCCGTATCTTTTCCTGTTACGATCACAAGCCAATATCTCTCAATGTTACAGCCAGCTTTGACTATAGAGTAGAAGCTTTAAAAAGGAAATAAATGAACCTTCAGCCCCATATCTCCTGGTGATAGCTCCCAATCATAGGTGACATGAGGAGAACCCTTCAGGAAGGTGAACCGTCATTATCAATTTCTGTACCAGCAACGTTTTTTCAAAATTTAAATAAAAATGTAAGAAAATTTATTTGGCAAGACAAAATGCCCAGGATGGAGTTAGAAAAATTAACATCGGGGTGGGGGGGTAGATACTAAGAATGCTTAATTTTAAAAATTTCAGAAAACTTGTTTATTAGAAGGAACAATATTGTCAAAATACTTTAAATGATTAAATTGCATCTTTCCTGAAAAAAAATCTTGTATATTTTGCAGTTTCAAAATTGTTTTCTCTATTAAGGTATCTTCACTACTGTAATAAAGAATGTTTACAATAATATTTACAGAATGCAGCAGATTCAACCTTTACAGCACCATGATTAAGACTGGGGTTTGAGTCCCATGTTGTCCATAAGGAGTTTGCACTAATAGCGGCAGATTCAAAATGTGTTGGTCCACATGAGTTGCTGGACCACAGAGGACTGGATAATAGAGGTTCATCGTGTGTGTACGTGTGTGTACGTGTGTGTACGTGTGTGTACGTGTGTGTACGTGTGTGTACGTGTGTGTACGTGTGTGTACGTGTGTGTCTTCTATATCAGCTCCATTTTTGTACAAATGAACAAACCTAAGTGGACAGCCAAATTTCTCAATGACTTCTGCAAATTTTAATCTTTATGGAGTTTGTTTAATTTTTTTTATTTTAAGAAGTTGTTTTAAGTTTATTAGGAACTTCAGGCCAGAAAATGGACTAACAATTTGGGCTTCTTGGATAGTGTAGCAATTAGCACAATGCCATTATAGTTCCACCAACTCGGGTTTGAATCTGACACTGTGTGTAAGGAATTGAATGCTTTACACTTGTCTGCATGTTTTCCCAAAGAGCATGAGTTCCCTCTCATTTTCCAAAAACTTGAGGGGTTTAGAAGGTTAATTGATCACATGGATGCATTTGGGTGGTATGGGCTTGTAGGCCAAAAACACCATGCTGTATCTCTAGATTAAAATTAATTTGTGGTGTGAATTCATCTCTAGGCTGAGGAACCTGAATGACCAAGTTTAATTGCATTTCTAACAAATTTCCAAAGTGTGAATTTCTTGGTTGGCATTGTTTGTTGTGTAAAATTATCATAGCTATTTGCAACAGGGTAGAAAATGTTGACAAAGTGAAGAACTTGAAGTTGAAATTGTTTGAAATACACGTATGTGATGCCTATTCATTTTTTTAAAGAATATTTAAACTGCAAAATCTCCAAGCTACAGTTGTAAAATAAGTGAAAACACACAATTAAAATAAAGGCATTCATGGTTAAATAAAAGTATAATACTACACAGTTTTCAACTTAATACTCTATTAATTTCCTATGAAAGCCATTGTATTACAAGAGACAGATGAAATTGTCACGGAAAAGAAGAAATGCATCAATTAAATATTTTTGCATCTGTTTCTGAGTGTTAAACCACCTGGAATGCAATACAGGTGGTTAGGAAATGTTCAGTGCCCTATCAATTCAAAAGATTACATTTCTGCAGGATATAATTACATACAATGAACATTTCCCCCCTCCCCCCATTACATCTTGTATTATTCCTAGCTGCATCTTTACTACATATGAATTGCAATGCATCATTTTAAAAGAAGAAAAATCAGATTGAATGAAATCACAAACTTTATGACAGACTGAAAGTGCAGTGGATTAATAATGTATCTTCTACCAAGAAAGTGTTTAATTGGAAAAAAAATTGTAGTTTTACAGCAAGAAAATGTGTCTAATGGTGGATATGGAAAATTAGCACTTTTCAGACAGAACAGCACTAGCAAACTGTTAGGAGTTAAAAATCAGTTATTTTGCTTTTAAAAAAAAAAAAAATGAGGTTAAAATAGGGGTCTCCAAAATAGTTGATATTGATCTCTGGGTGTTGATGGAACTATCCAAGTGGTCAAAAGGGGGTTGATAAATGCCAGGGGAGGGGTTAATTGAACTTTTGAGGCCAAAAAAATTGTAGACCCCAAGGTCCCCACTCCTGCCCAGGAGCCCGAGGCGACCTCTTCGATCCGGTCAGCACTGTTCCTGATGTTGAGAATAAAGTCGCCGACTCTGGCTGCATCTGATACTGAAGACTTGGACCCAACTCCATTTGCCACCTTCCTGGCCAGAAGCAAACATTTCTTTTACTGTTATTGTCTTTTACTGTTGTGAAACTTGTTCAAAACCATAGTTTTAAAGTATGTAATGAAAATCTACTTTATAATTATTTTTATCTACTATCCATCGGGGGGGGGGGGGGTGCGGGGGGAAAGATGGAACTTTATTTTTTGTACATTCCTGGGGGTCTATAAGGGATCAAGGATTCCAGGATTTCAATGATCTAAAAAGTTTGGGTACCCCTAGTTTAGAGCATTATTCTGAAATAATTTTGGGAAACAGCATAATGAGTCAACTGATGGATTCAAATCCACCACTATCTCTAAACTAAGGTCTCCCAAATTTAAGCTGGATATGAATTCTCATGGGAGCTTCCCACTTCTGATGGTTTAAATGTCTGGAGTGTGAAGTAGAGGAAGAATCAATACAATGATGTGCTACCCTGGTAGAGCAGAGAATTTTAAAAGTAATCAGTTCAGCTCCTTGCCCTTTTAGAGTTTTGGTGCTGAGAAAGGACTGGTACTACTGTCTTAACACTGCAACAATTTTTCATCTTCCTTTTTCCACCCAAGTGAATTGTAATCCACAGTATTAATGTAAAATGTGTTTTCAGACCTTTCTATGAAAGTTGACCCTTTGAAACATTAATATTGTGGATTTTGTTCCAACTTTTGAAGATGATGTCCGATTTAAAAGCAAAATGATTTCATCATTGCAAATAATAACAAATTGGTTCAGGAGGTAAATGTGGTCAAAGATGGAAAATCTATGATTCTTCTGATGCTTGCATGTTGCGTCCTTCTGTGACAAAAAGATCCTGTCAATGCTAATTTGGCTACTGATGTAAAAATTACATGTAACAACTTGTACACTTATCTAGATAAAAGATAGATGACATCAGCGAGTAAATAGTGGGCATTAAAAGCTTGGGTGAAGGATGTGGATCAGTGCTGGATTTCATATCATTTGGATGCTCAGAATTTCCAGAGAGAAAACAATCTGTTTTGTGTTGTCTTCCAAAGCAATTTGTACACAACTTTAGAAGGATAGTATATTGATGCATATAACGTCTAATATCTGGCCAATTGAGGTATTGAATTTGTATAGGGCGGCATGTTGTGCGGAGTGGGGTTAGTGCAACTCTATTACAGCGCCAGCTATCTGGGTTTGAATCCGGTGCTGTGTGTAATGTTATGAGGCATATTATGTTTTGTATATTAATGTCTTTAAAAGAGATTGTGGGGATTTAGAGTATAGGTCACAAACAGGCAGATGTCAAAAAGACATCTCATTTAAAATGCGAGAGCTATGAATAAGGAGAGACATGTACACAGTGACTTTATAGTGTGTAATATTTGTAGATGTATTTGGGAGATGAAATGGTGCAGCCGAGGTAGGTAAACTGGCTGACCGTTTTGAGTTCAGTGTGCCCAATGGAGATGTGGAGGGGCTGGTGGTCATGGTGGAGAGCTGGCTGAAAGAGGACCTCGGTTTTCTTCAGGCTGACTTCCAGGTCAAACATTTTGGCAGTTTCCGTAAAACAGGACGTCATGTGCTGGAGAGCTGGCTCTGATTGGGCAACTAAAGCGGCATCGTCGCAAAGATTAGTTCACGGACAAGTTGCTCTTGTGTCTTGGTGTGAGCTTGCAGGCGCCTCAGACTCGCCAAGGCAAATAGCGCCTTTGGAAGACTACACAAAAGAGTCTGGAAAAACAACCACCTAAAGAAACACACAAAGATCAGCGAGTACAGAGCCGTTGTCATACCCACGCTTCTGTTTGGCTCTGAATCATGGGTCCTACGGCTCCTAGAACGCTTCCATCAGCGCTGTCTCTGCTCCATCCTCAACATTCATTGGAATGACTTCATCACGAACATCGAAGTACTCAAGCTGGCAGAGTCTGCAAGCATCGAATCCATGCTGCTGAAGACCCAACTGCGCTGGGTGGGTCACATCTCCAAAATGGAGGACCATTGCCTTCCCAAGATCTTGTTCTATGGTGAGCTCTCCACTGGCCACCGAGACAGAGGTGCACCAAAGAAGAGGTACAGGACTGCTTAAAGAAATCTCTTGGTGCCTGCAACATTGTCCACCGCCAGTGGGCTGATCTCGCCTCCAACCGTGCATCTTGGCGCCTCACAGTTCGGCGGGCAGCAACCTCCTTTGAAGAAGACCGCAGAGCCCACCTCACTGACAAAAGACAAAGGAGGAAAAACCCAACCCCAACCAACCAATTTTCCCTTGCAACCGTGTCTGCCTGTCCGTCATCGGACAGGCAGCAACGAGCCTGCAGCAGACGTGGACATACCCCTCCATAAATCTTCGTCTGTGAAGCCAAGCCAAAGAAAAGAGATTTGGGGGATAAATTGGTAAAATTAGAGTAGGTTACATACACACATTTTAAAACCGATCTTATTTGAAATACTGAAGAATTCATATTCAGTGACTTTACAGAAACTATGGAGAATGCTACGCAAATTTCACAAGTAGGTGCTAATTGAAATTATATCATGAAATGAATAGACCATTGTCTTGGAGTCAGGTTGGCTGTGTTGAACACCTGTACAAAGTGCTCACTCAAAGGTGAATGATAAGTTTGTTTACCTAAAAACAACAGAAGACTAACTCCTATTGTTTGCTGAAGAAGGGGATTTTTGCAAGTGAGAGAAAGAAGGACATGTGGTTGGCAGTTTTGTATCTCCGGTGAGAGAGACAGATGAACAGTGTAAGCCAGGAAGCTTGTTTGAACTGAAACAGATAACTCCAGAGTGACGGATGGCTGGAAGTGCTATCTGTCTGATGTTTCTCTTGGATAAGAGGAACAGAAAGGAACTCTGGTAGCCTGAAGGAAAGAGGATATCATCTGGAGAACCCTGATGGGGCAAGTTTCATCAGCAAGACATTGAGGTGACTAATGGTGGTACCTCAGTTGTGGAAATCCTAGAACAACAAATATCTCTCTGCAAACCTACAAAGAACCTTCCTGAGCATTAAACATTTACCTTTCGAGCACCAAAGTCTGGTAAACTTTATACATGTTAAATTCTGTGCACAGTATAAGAATTGACTGCAAGCAGAGAACTTGGAGGAATGAGAAGTGAGATTGAACTATGAATCAAATAACTTTTCTGAACTTACATACACATTACATACATGTGCACTTAGAATTAGAAGGGGGTTAAGTTGGGTAGTTAAGTTAATAGAGATAAGTTAAAGTGCGATTCTGTTTTTATGTTTAAAGATAATGAAAAAACAACTTTTGTTTAAGTAACCATTTGTGGTGGTGAATTTCTATTACTGCTGGATTTTGAGGTCCTCTGGGCTCGTAACAGTGTTTTGTTGCATTGCCAATAAGCGGTTATCCTGCCTCCCCACAGGAAAAAAGAATCTCAGGGTTGTAGGTGATGCCATCGATGTACTCTGACAATAAATCTGAAATGAAAGAAATATACATAAAGCATAATGAAATATGGAGAGAAGCTTGTGATCAAATTAATTAATTTTTGAATTGTTGGTATCATGTTGAAGTCTGCTGAATACATCCAGCAAAGCATAGGCAATTTTAGATAGAGCACATGTGTAAAAGAGAATCTAGCTGTAACCTTTCAATTATTCTTCCAACTCAGCAAAACAATTCTGAAATGAAGATACAGTATGTTTCTAATTATCCGAAAACCACTTTACTGAAATTCTCAGTTATCCATGGAAATTTTTGGCATGTTACAAGTTTGAAAAAAAAAGTTGAATTTTTTTAAAAACCTTCCATGCTGAACTGGGACTCTGATGTAGTGTTAGTATCATTTTGAATCAAATGGAGCTCTTGTGTACTCAAGGTAAGAATTAAACTTTATTTCATGCTTGAAAAACCTTCCCCTGTTCTTTGTTGTTGTTCTCTGCTGATGCTACTGGCTGGGATCGGATTGGGAATCTCAGCTCCCGGGCAGGTATGGGGGTGGGGAGGTCTCTGGGATCGGAGTGGGGACCTTGGGCACTTGGACAGGTTTGGCAACAGTGGCGGGGAGGTGTCGAGGATCGGCCATGGTCGATGCAAGTATTCTGCTGCTTAAAGCCATTTGTCAGGTATCTGAAAAATACAGTTAACCTATACACGTCTGGTCCCGAGTGTTTTGGATAATCAGAAATTTATTGCATTTCATTCAGTCAGTATCTATGAAGAGACTGAGTTAAGCTTCAGGTCAATGATCTTTTGTTAGAAATGTGCTGTAACCTGAAATTGTAACTTTTCCATTTTCCACAGACACTGCCTTACCTTTTGAGTAACTCCAGCATTTTTTAAAATGGATTTTTAGCATCTGCAGTGTTTCATTTTGCTTAGGTTTTTATGAGCAAGGAACTAATTCAGCAGATGTGATTCCTAGCTATGGAGCTTAGTGAAAAGGATTAATTTTCCTTTGTTTTTATGTCTCCACTCTAGAATGAAACAGGATTGTTTTTGTTCTTCACAAGTTTGCTAATCTATCCCAGCTTTAGTATTAATTTCATAAATGATTGACAATAATATATGGTGCATTGTTTATAGTTCTACTGTGCAGTTGTGATGGTTTTATGAAAGTGATTGTGCATGTAGGGTGGCTCCTGATTTCAATTAACTAAAACTACAGAAATGAATAATAGTTCCTGTTGTTCCTTTTAAGTATCTGAGATAAGTTTATTTTCATTGTTGCTTTAATTAATTTCTTTTCACCAATTGACAGACTTGGTGAGTGGTTATTTTGACAATTTCAATTGATTTCTTGTGTAATCCTCCTGAGTTTAATGTACTATTTTGGACAAAGAAAATGGATATTCTCAATACTGGGCAACCAAACTTTGGAGGTTTTCTGTCTTTGCAGTGATCTAGTTTGAATAATTTTAACTTGTGAAATTGGTCTTTAAGTTCTTGGTTTTTTGTTACTAGCTGCAACATGTATAATCATGAAATGTGGCCATGCAATTTGCTCAAGATGTTGACTATGAGCTACTGTGAATTACTGCAGTCCATTGGATTAAAGTGCTCCCACGAATTCCTTGCTTAACAAGGGGTTACAGGATTTGACCCAGGAACCAATACAAAAAAAGTGGCATATTTCTCCTTCAGACTGTCATGAAATAACTTGTGAGCTCATACACCTGCTCTCTGTCCATTTGATTTTTATAATTAAAATGGCGCTGCTGCCAGAATCGCTGTTGCGGCAGGGCTGCCGCTAATGCGGACCTGCGGGGAGCGAGGGAGAAGAGATGTAGCACTCCCATGGGTTCCAGCCTCCTAGTCGACTGCTGTTGGCTCTGCACGGGCTTTTAATGTCCCGTTGAGGGAGCCAACGATGGTTTTATTTGTAATCCCTTGACCGCTGATCTGTGCCTAAGATGGCGGCACTTATTAATTGGGAGCAGCCACGAGGGGCTACAGACACCAGGGAAGCGGAGGACGAGAGCAGGGCACCAGGTGGCGGACAAGTGGGAGGTCTCTGTAGCTGAGGGACCGGTGCATGCGGTGGAGTGCTGGCAACTCGAGACGAGGAACCCACAGAAGCTGAAGGCTGCTGGAGAATGTGGTCGGGAGACTTGTGCCGGGCTGCAGACTGCTGGAGGATGGCTCAAACTGGCTGGAGGGATGCAAGGTATTGGAACCGGGATGTGAGGAGGAAGGGTCCCTGAACATGTCGGAAGTTCCGATCTGGAGCTCGGGTTGTCAATGATTTGGACTGGACTCTGTGTGGCTGCGGAGGCGCTGGAGGAAAATCTACGGATACTTGGTTACTCTATGGGGGACTCGCTTTTGCTTCTCTATCTCTGACTAAGACAGACTGTAAGAGGTGCTTAGGCAATTCCTGCTTTATCCATATTCCTGCTGGTCGTGAATCTGGCTGCCTTGCAGCAGGCAAAAAGAAATTTCATGAAAAGAGTCTTGGCATACATTAAAAAATTTTGGGGTGGATCTGGCCTTTCTGCAAGGAACACGTCTAATGGAGTGGGAGCACCAAAAGCTAAAGAAGGGCCAGAATTTGGTCGCCTCGTTTGGCTTAAAGGCAAGGGGGGTTGCATCCTGATATGCAAAACTGTTCTGGTGAGAGTCCAGCATGTGACTACAGATAAAACAGGGAGATTTGTAATGATACACTGCCAGATATATTCAGAATCCTGGACCTAAGTAGATATTTATGCCACCCAATAATGATGACGAAAAATTTATACGATACTTTCCTAAAATTGGCAGAGGGAAAGGAGAACGTTTTGGTTGGGGGGTGGGGGGAGGGGCTTTAACTTTTGTCTGAACTCTGTCTTTGATAAATCAGCTAAGAAAATAACTAAAACAAAAGCAGTAAGGCCCACATTTGGATGTATGAAGGAGCTGAATCTGATAGATGTATGGAGGTGGAAGCTTCCCAGGGAGAAGGACTACTCCTGCTATTCAAAACAACATGACTCCAACTCTAATATAGATTTTTTTTCCTGGCTTCATGGAGGCTGAGTACACAGCGAGGCTCGTCTCAGAACATTCATCCCTAATCTTTGGCTTGGCTTCGCGGACGAAGATTTATGGAGGGGTAATGTCCACGTGAGCTGCAGGCTCGTTTGTGGCTGACAAGTCCGACGCAGGACAGGCAGACACGGTTGCAAGGGAAAATTGGTTGGTTGGGGTTGGGTGTTGGGTTTTTCCTCCTTTGTCTTTTGTCAGTGAGGTGGGCTCTGCGGTCTTCTTCAAAGGAGGTTGCTGCCCGCCGAACTGTGAGGCGCCAAGATGCACGGTTTGAGGCGATATCAGCCCACTGGCGGTGGTCAATGTGGCAGGCACCAAGAGATTTGTTTAGGCAGTCCTTGTACCTCTTCTTTGGTGCACCTCTGTCACAGTGGCCAGTGGAGAGCTCGCCATATAACATGATCTTGGGAAGGCAATGGTCCTCCATTCTGGAGAAGTGACCTACCCAGCGCAGTTGGATCTTCAGCAGCGTGGATTCGATGCTGTCGGCCTCTGCCATCTCGAGTACTTCAATGTTAGGGATGAAGTCGCTCCAATGAATGTTGAGGATGGAGCGGAGACAACGCTGGTGGAAGTGTTCTAGGAGCCGTAGGTGAGGACCCATAATTCGGAGTCGAACAGGAGTATGGGTATGACAATGGCTGTGTATACGCTAATCTTTGAGGTTTTTCAGTTGGTTGTTTTTCCAGACTCTTTTGTGTAGTCTTCCAAAGGCTCTATTTGCCTTGGCGAATCTGTTGTCTATCTCGTTGTCGATTCTTGCATCAGATTAAATGGTGCAGCCGAGATAGGTAAACTGGTTGACTGTTTTGAGTTTTGTGTGCCCGATGGAGATGTGGGGGGGCTGGTAGTCATGGTGGGGAGCTGGCTGATGGAGGACCTCAGTTTTCTTCAGGCCGACTTCCAGGCAAAACATTTTGGCAGTTTCCATCAAGCGCTGAATGGGCATCTAAAGCGGCATCGTCTGCAAAGAGCAGTTTTCGGACAAGTTGCTCTTGTGTCTTGGTGTGAGCTTGCAGGCGCCTCAGATTGAAGAGACTGCCATCCGTGCGATACCGGATGTAAACAGCGTCTTCATTGTTGAGGTCTTTCATGGCTTGTTTCAGCATTATGCTGAAGAAGATTGAAAAGAGGGTTGGTGCGAGAACGCAGCCTTGCTTCACGCCATTGTTAATGGAGAAGGGTTCAGAGAGCTCATTGCTGTATGTGACCCAACCTTGTTGGTTTTCGTGCAGTTGGATAACCATGTTGAGGAACTTTGGGGGGCATCCGAGGCGCTCTAGTATTTGCCAAAGGCCTTTCTTGCTCATGGTGTCGAAGGCTTTGGTGAGGTCAACAAAGGTGATGTAGAGTCCTTTGTTTTGTTCTCTGCACTTTTCTTGGAGCTGTCTGAGGGCAAAGACCATGTCAGTAGTTCCTCTGTTTGCGTGAAAGCCGCACTGTGATTCTGGGAGAACATTCTCGGCGATATTTGGTATTATTCTATTTAGGAGAATCCTAAATAGCGAAGATTTTACCTGCAATGGAGAGCAGCGTGATTCCCCTGTAGTTTGAGCAGTCTGATTTCAGCAGCTGGACTCAGGTCAACTTTTATACATTGGATAGGGGCACTTTACCATACGCCCAAAGCTAAAGTTGTGACCAATGGGCAAATTTTTCCAGCCTTCCCACTGACAAGATCAAGTGGAGAGGGGTGCCTGCTATCTCCAGCTCTGTTTGTACTAACCATGGAGCCGTTAGCTGTGGCTATTCACCAGGATCCAGACATTAAAGGATTCAGGATAGGTCAAGAAGAGCATAAAATTAATTTATTTGCCGATGATGTTCTGATGTATCAAGATGAATGTGTTGCTGAAGCTCCAATACCTCTTAAAGAAGTTACCTGTGGCATTGGCCTGAGGATTCTTCAAAAATTTACTTTCAGGAATAATGAGATTCCTATGGAATAGGAAGGTAACCATGGTCTCTGTGCAAAAATTGACCTGGGATTATAGTCTGGGTCGATTGCGAATGCCAGACTTTAGAAAATACTATTGGGCAGCTCATTTGAGTTATATCATCTGTCCCTTCAAGGGGGAGGAGGTGTACCGCCCAAGGCACAAATCAATCTGCATGTGATGGGTGAACAGGTAGCAGAGGACTTTATTTATAAATGGGATGCTAAATTTCTATCAAACAAGAAAGGCAGTCCCATATTAAAACACATAATCCTCACTTGGAACAAAATTTACCAATCTGAAGGAACCAAAGTGGGGCTGTCCTCAAAAACACCTCTGACTCCAAATAGATTAATACCATTGATGGTGGGTAACAAGGTCCTGGAGACCTGGTGTCATAATGGCATCAGGTGAATTGAAGGTTGTTACCAGCAGAGGCAGCTAATGTCATTTGAGCAATTTAGGAATAAGTATAATTTATCAAATAAGATGTTTCACTGCTACCTTCAGGACAAATTAGGTCCAACTATGTCCCTACCAGCATGCAGTGACTGGGAGCACACAGAATCTCATTTTGGCAATATATTTATTGCTCCAAATGGAAGGCCCTAAGCCAGGCCTTGACAAATTGAGGCAGAAGTGGGAGTTGCACTTGGGAATAGCGATTGAATGATGCTGGTCCAATCTGTGCCGGACCAGCATGACTGCAGACATCAGTGCACAGTCCAGGTTTGTGCAATACAATTTTCTGCACCAGCTGTACCTGAAAATTAGCTGGAAAAATTGAACAGATCTAACCCGAATTATCAGACCAATGTTTTAAATGTAGCATTGTGACAGGAACTTTTGTGCTCGCAACCTGGACACCCTTTTGGGTGGAATTGGACCAAGTCTTGGGGGGAAAAAAAATCATAGGTAAAGAATTATTGGGAAATATAATAGATAAAAGACTTACAATAAAGCTGTCCAAATTTCAAATTCAATTTGCCATGATCACATTGGTGGTGGCCAGGAAGAGCATAAAAGTTGCCTGGAAGTCAGACTCCTATCTGAGCATTGAACACTGGAATACAGAAATGCAGAGCTGTGTTCCCCTGGACAAAATCATGTACAACCTAAGGAAACAAAGCAGCACTTTTTTTTTTTGAAGGTTTGGCAGCCCTACTTAAACTACATAGGGACAGAATTGTAGTGTGGACTGGCATGCCTCACTGCCCTATCGTACCCTAATCCACCCCTCAATTGGCATGGGGGGTGGGGGTTCATCCCAGTTGAACCAGGAAAAGCCATTTAAAAAAAAAACCAGAAACATGAATGTAGCCTATGCACTGGCTGCTGTGATGCGACAAACCTCTAATCCCCCAAATATAAGTTTCATACCTTTGTTGTGAGTGTTTTGGTTATTGTGTGTAAGTGTAATTAGTTTGGTGTTGTGTTCAATGTTTGGGGCAGGGGATGTGGGGAGGGAAGGTCATAAAAAGAACTTAAACTCTGTGAGAAGATAGTATGGAATTAACAAGTATGAAATGTAAATAATGTTGATAATGATACTGACAATTGTTGGAGTTTGAGTGGAAAAACTACTTTTAAATAGGTGGTCACCTGCTTGGCTGACATCTGATGGTAAGTTTTCCTGAGTGTTGTTGGAATACCATTAATCTTGGCAAGTGAAAAGTGTTCTATTACTGTCTTGACTTGTGCCATGTAGAATATGCAAAACTGTGGTTATTGCAATTGTATTAATTAATTTATTATGTGTGCTGCTCATGGCTGACAATTTAGTTACTAAAGCTAGTTTTTCTGTTATTGTTTGCAGCAGTGTGCCTTTCCTAAAATTGGTTGTGAAATTTTAGATCTGACAATAGACAATAGGAGCTGGAGTAGGCCCTTCGGCCCGTTGAGCCAGCACCGCCATTTTACAGATCATGGCTGATCACTACCATCAGTACCCCTTTCCAGCCTTATCCCCATAACCCTTAACTCCTTTGCCCACTAGAGTCTTATCTAACTCTCTTTTGAACATAATCAGCGAATCTGCCTCTACCACCCTCTGTGGGAGAGCATTCCACAGATTCACACTTCTCTGGGTAAAAAAATGTTTTCTCATCTCCGTCCTAAAGGGTCTACCCTGTATTCTTAAACTATGCCCTCTAGTCCTCATCTCCCCCATCATTGGGAACAAGTAATCCAACTTCACCCTGTCTATCCCCCTGATAATTTTGTATACCTCAATCATGTCCCCCCCTCATCCTTCTAAACTCCATCGGATACAAGTCCAGTTTTTCTAGTCTTTCAGCATATGTCAACCCCACCATCCCTGGAACTAACCTTGTAAATCTGCGCTGCACACCCTCTATAGCTAGTATGTCCTTCCTCAAAATTGGAGACCAGAACTGGACGCAATACTCCAGGTGGGGTCTCACCAGGGCCCTGTACAACTGCAGAAGGGCGTCTCTGTTCCTATACTCCAATCCCCTCTTTATGAAAGCCAACGTGCTATTAGCCTTCTTCACACAGCTTTCTGAACCTGCATGCTAATCTTCAGTGACCGGTGAACAAGTACTCCCAGATCCATTTGCTCCTCCCCACTCCCTAGCTTGTCTCCATTTAAATAATACTCAGCTTTCCTATTATTGCCCCCAAAATGGATAACCTCACATTTGCTCACATTGAACGTCATCTTCCATTCAGCAGCCCACTCCCCCAACCTGTCCAAGTCCCTCTGCATTTTCCTGACATCCTCCTCACACCCCACACCACCACCCAGTTTAGTGTCATCTGCAAATTTGCTCATGTTATTAATAATCCCCTCATCCAAATCATTTACATAAATTACAAACAACTGAGGACCCAATACCGATCCCTGCGGCACTCCACTCGTCGCATCCTGCCATCCTGAAAAAGACCCGCTTTGAAATTTACATTAGCAGCAAATACAAGCATATCAGACTATCTGTGGATCAAAAAATAAGAGTTGACTTTTCAGTCATTGATCTGAAACTCCCCACCTAATTCCTCAAAGCCTGTCTACCATCTGAGATGCAAGTCAGGAGTGTGATGAAATGCATTCAATGCTCAAGATGCTTGGTGCTGGAAAAAAAACAGCGGTCTGGTTGAAAAGCGTTCCATCCACAATTATTCACTTACCCTTCCACCGATGCACCACCATCTAGGATTCACTTCTGCAGCTCTCCGTCCATCACCATTTACAGCAGCCATATTCAACCTTTGGCTACAGCCCCTTTAAGACTCTGCCCAAAGTTTATGGGCCCCCTTTCCTCTGAAGCAGTTAAGTTGTTTTTTTTATGTACTTCTCTACTGTTAGCCCCTTTTCCACTGGTACCCTGTGTAGTGTGAATAAAAGGACGCATGACTGGAAGCCTTTATTATTAGCTTATAACTGAGGGTAGGATCTTACAGTGGTCATTGCAAGGGCTCGGGGTTTAGGCGGAGGCAGAATCAGTCATCAGTATAGCACACCACCAATGGATCTCAGTTCACTGCATTCACCCCTTCCTGCAGAATTTAGGGTCTGTGGATGCATTCGCCCCTTCCTGCAGAATTTAGGGTCTGTGGATGCATTCGCCCCTTCCTGCAGAATTTAGGGTTTGTGGATGAATTCGCCCCTTCCTGCAGAATTTGGGGTCTGTGGATGCATTCACCCCTTCCTGCAGAATTTGGGGTCTGTGGATGCATTCACCCCTTCCTGCAGAATTTGGGGTCTGTGGATGCATTCACCCCTTCCTGCAGAATTTGGGGTCTGTGGATGCATTCACCCCTTCCTGCAGAATTTGGGGTCTGTGGATGCATTCACCCCTTCCTGCAGAATTTGGGGTCTGTGGATGCATTCACCCCTTCCTGCAGAATTTGGGGTCTGTGGATGCATTCACCCCTTCCTGCAGAATTTGGGGTCTGTGGATGCATTCACCCCTTCCTGCAGAATTTGGGGTCTGTGGATGCATTCACCCCTTCCTGCAGAATTTGGGGTCTGTGGATGCATTCACCCCTTCCTGCAGAATTTGGGGTCTGTGGATGCATTCACCCCTTCCTGCAGAATTTGGGGTCTGTGGATGCATTCACCCCTTCCTGCAGAATTTGGGGTCTGTGGACGCATTCACCCCTTCCTGCAGAATTTGGGGTCTGTGGACGCATTCACCCCTTCCTGCAGAATTTGGGGTCTGTGGACGCATTCACCCCTTCCTGCAGAATTTGGGGTCTGTGGACGCATTCGCCCCTTCCTGCAGAATTTGGGGTCTGTGGACGCATTCGCCCCTTCCTGCAGAATTTGGGGTCTGTGGACGCATTCGCCCCTTTCTGCAGAATTTGGGGTCTGTGGATGCATTCGCCCCTTCCTGCAGAATTTGGGGTCTGTGGACGCATTCGCCCCTTCCTTCAGAATTTGGGGTCTGTGGACGCATTCGCCCCTTCCTGCAGAATTTGGCGTCTGTGGACGCATTCGCCCCTTCCTGCAGAATTTGGCGTCTGTGGATGCATTCGCCCCTTCCTGCAGAATTTGGGGTCTGTGGATGCATTCGCCCCTTCCTGCAGAATTTGGGGTCTGTGGATGCATTCGCCCCTTCCTGCAGAATTTGGGGTCTGTGGATGCATTCGCCCCTTCCTGCAGAATTTGGGGTCTGTGGATGCATTCGCCCCTTCCTGCAGAATTTGGGGTCTGTGGATGAAGACAGACAACATTGATTCTGGAAAAAAAAATTGAAAAATATTCAGTTATTTACAAATTTAAGCGATCTGGGGGACTGGAGATCTTAGTGGAGCGCCTAAGCATGGGAGGGCCTTGGGCTTCTTGGGTCTCATGTTCCCCTTTTGAGGGAGGAGTGGCAGGCGGGGTCTCTAGCTCTATGGTGGAGAGGGATGCACTTTCCTCCTGAACCGAATTTCCTGAGGCCTTGACTGGGAGTGGTGAGAATGAGCTCTGCAGCTCATAGACCACTTGAGGCAATGGACCCTCTGATCCGGTAGGTTCCAATTCTCATCAGAGATGGACTGCCATCTGGGTACTCCACATAGGCATATGTGGGATTGGCGTGGAGCAGCTTCACCTTTTCCACCAGGGCATTGGTCTTGCTTCTCCAGTGCTTCCTCAGAATGACCAGACCAGGAGTGGTGAGCCAGGTTGGGGGTGCAGTTCCCGATGAGACCTTCTCTCAAGATTGAATAGGAGTTGTGAGGAGTAGCTTTGGTTGCTGTACGTAGCAGCAACAGGATGGAATGGAGCTCCATAGGAAGAACTTTCTGCCAGCCTGAATCTGGAACACCTCTTTACTTGAGAGCCAGTTTGACAACCTTCCAGACCATGGCATTTTCCTTTTCAACCTGCTTGTTCCCCTGGGGGGGGGGTGGGGGTTGTAGCTAGTAGTCCTGCTGGATGCAATGCCCCTTACCAGCAGGTACTGGCGTAGTTCTTTGCTCAAAAGATGAACCCCAGACGCTATGTGTATAGCTGGGACACCCGAACAGGACGAAAATGGAATCTTGGACCTTTATGACTGACGAAGTGGATGTTTCTGGACATGGGATGTGAAGCGGGAGTACACATCAATGATAGAGAGGAAGGTGGAGTTCCCATTCGTTGAGGGGAGAGATCCCTTAAAATCAACACTGACCTGTTCAAAAGACCTGGATTACTTTGCGGGGCGGTAGAAATGTGGCTTTCACTCCACGCAGACCAGGCAAGACCTGGTCACTTCCCTGACATCTTCCATGGAGTAGGGCAGATTGCGTGCCTTGATAAAATGAGCCATGTGGGTGATCCCTGGATGGCTGAGCTCTTTATGTAGAGAACACAGGTGATCAGTGTGTGCAGAGGTACAACTTCCTCTGGATAAGGCATCTGGAGGGTCATTAAGGACTCCTGGCTGATAGGCGATGTCATAATTGTAGGTGGAGAGCTCGATCTTCCACCTAGCGATTTTGTCATTTTTGATTCTGCCTCTTTTGACATTATTAAACATAAAAATGACAGACCACTGGTCAGTGTGGAGCGTTAATTTCCTACCAGCCAGGTAGTGTCTCCAGTGCTTCACGGCTTCTACAATGCTTGAGCTTCCTTTTCCACAGAGGGGTTCTGGAGCTCATAGCCTTGCAATATCCGGGGGGGGGGGGGGGGGCAGAATGCAACAGGCCTGCCTGCCAGGTTGAGGGTAGTGGCCAGGGCCACGACGGAAGCATCACTTTACACCTAGAAAGATACATTCTCAATCACAGCATGCATGGCGGTTTTTGCAATGTGGTTTCAGAGGTAGTTAAAAGCTGTTTAGGCTTCGCCTGAGAGGAGAAAAAGAGTGGCTTTTAAGGAGGTTGAACTTTATCAGCATATGGAGGGATCCAGTGGGCGTAATATGAGAAAAAACCCAGATGTCTCCTCAAAACCTTTATGTCCCTGGGAATGGGGAGCTCTAACCGGGGGCACATCCTATCAGGGCCAGGGCCAATGATGCCATTCTCGACTTAACATAGGATAGCCAGATGTTTAGTCCTGAACACACACTTGCTAGAGTTCTAAGTGAGGTGCAGGGCTTTCGCTGAAGTTTGGCATCATGGTCCTTGGGTATGGCAACAGATAGTGACGTTATTGAGGTAGGAGAAGCTAGACTTCAACCCATACTCATCCACCATTCTGTCCATCTGCCTTTGGAAGATAGAAACCCCATTAGTGATAGTGAAAGGGACCAACCCCAGAATTGATAGAGATGACCATTAGCCTCAAATGCTGTATATGGACAGTCCTCAGAATGGATTGGCAGCTGCTTGGCTTATCACCAAGCAGCTTTAAAGTCGATGGGCAGTATCTGGTCTATTCGACCAATATCATTCACTACGTTCGCAATTCGAGGAAGGGATTATGCGTCCAGGAGTATGCACCGATTAATAGTTTGGCTATTGTCATTTACTAGCCTGGACTTGTTTTCCCCTTTTACCACCACCACTTATGCTGTCCATGGGCTTGTGCGATGATCCTTCATTGAGTAGACATGTGTCCCAGACTTTATGAAGTCTTGATTTGCTGTGCTGTACCTCCTGCTCTTGGTAGCAATAGGTTTGCAGTCTGGGGACTGATTTGGGAAGAGAGGTGGGGGGGGTGGGTCAATATTCAGTGTGGAGGGGCTGCATCTGGGTTATGATTTTAGAGGTCCTCCGTTCCGAACCGTTATGGGGGGGAGGGGACCAGAATACTCCAAGGTCATGCTTTTAAGGTGACACAGGAAGTCCAGACCCAACAGCATTGGAACAATTCATTAAGTATATATAGGTGCATTTTAGAATATTTCTTCCCCCCTCAAATGACAAATGTTCTATACAATGTTCTTGAATACAAGTCAAGTGCAAATAAGACACAGTGAATATATGATAATTGGAAAGATACATCTTAAGGTTGTATTCTTGTACAGTCCATGAGTCTATGAAGCTTTCAGAAGAGCCCGTGTCGATTAGGCATTTAATGGAATGTTCGTTTACCTTGACAGTCACCATGGAGTTGCTAAGTTGGTGAGGTCTGTCCTGATCTAGAACCATCGAGGCTAGAACTCAGGAGATTCCGTATTCCTCACTCGAATGATAGCCACTGTCCTGGGTTGCTCGTGGGTAAGATGGTGTCATCCTCGTGGCGCAGCAAGATGGCCACCTTACTTCATCCTGACAGTGATGGTGTTGAGTTTGAATTTGAGTCATGGGAAGATGGCCACTGAGCCTTATTGTGCTGTTTTCTTGCAGCCACCCTCCTTCGGCATTTAGCACAGCAAGTGGGTACAGGCGAATTCGGGGCTGACGGCTTGGGGCTGGAATTGGGTCCTGGAGCCATGCAGGCTGTGGACTTGGGGTTCCCCTTGAACGGCAAACCCTCGCCAATGTCCTTACTTGCCACATCTGGAACAAACTGAAACCTTAGCCAGGCAATGAGATCAGGGGTGCTGGGTCTTGCCGCAGAAAAAGTACTCCCTAGTGCGGAGTGCTCTGTAGAACAGGAAGCAGCAGCCAGTCCTTGGGAGGGGTCACCTGGGTCAGCAAGCTCGCTAGCTTCGTGGTCATCCTTCTCAAGCTTGGTCTGTTCCAGCAACTTGGCCCGTTCAACATGGCTAGCCAGGTCCTTCTTACCAGACTTGAGCAGTCGCTGCCTCATGTACCTCGAGCAGATCCCTGCGACTAGAGTGTCCCGGATCTGTTCTTCCTCACAAACATGGCCTGTAGCTGCTTTGTACCTGCACTTCTTGGCAAGTGTCCACAGATTCAGCAGGTAATCATCGAGGGTCTCTCCTGGCTTTTGGCGATGTAGAGTGAGTCGGTGCCTTACTATGATCTCAGTTTGCGACTTCAGGTATCGAGCCTTCAAAGCCTCATTTGCAGCATCATATGTAGTGCAGTCCCTAATGACTGCATATCCTTTCGTTCCTACCCTGGAAATGAGTGCGGACCTCCTGAGTTCATCGGTATGGAAGACGTCTTTGGTTTTGTTCAGGTAGGCCTGGAAGCAGTCGAGCCAGTATCTGAACTCCTCAGCCATGTTGGGGGACAGAGGATCTCTCAGCAGCATCCCTTGCTTTAGTAGAGCTTCCATCTTCTATGGAATAAGTTGATAAAATTGTAGTGTGAATAAAAGCTCCCATGACTGGAAGGAGAACATGTGCTTTTATTAGCTTATAATTGAGGGTTTGGTCTTGCAATGGTCTTCAGAAGGGCTCAGGGTTTAGGCGTGAAACCAGGGTTATCTATGGGCTGATGGGGATGGATTCAGCCATCAGTATAACACAACTAGTGAATTTCAGTCCACTGTACCCTGTCCCAGGAATTAACTGGAAATTTACAAGAACAAGGTCCAGTGGATAAAAAAAAGCTGTCCGAAAGATGGTGTTGAATGATGTCATTTCATACCAGGGATTAACTGCCTCTACCCCTACTTGTATCCCCGGTATTTGCTTCTGAGACGATTGCAGATGGTTCAGCATCACTTCCCTCTAAGTCAGTGGTTTTAAAACTACTTTTTCTTTCCACTCATATACCACCTTAAGTAATCCTTTGCCATAGGTGCTCTGATTAATAAGGGATTACTTAAGGTGGTAGGACGAGATAGCGTTTCTCCATGGCTATGGAACTTATTTACATCGATATAAGTTAAGAAAGCAGATAACACAAATTTATTGTTATTAAGACTTATACACATGGTACATTATGCACATCTGTACTGAGAGATCAGGAGCCTAATGGCTTGGAGGAAAAAGTGGTTTAGCACTCTGGACGCCAGGGCCCGAGTGCTTTGGTACCTCCTGCCAGATGGTAGAAGGGGGAACAGTTTATATGTGGGATGTGTGTGGAGTCTTTTACAATGTTTATTGCTTTCCATTTGCATTGTGTGTAGTAGATGATATCCTCCATGCTAGGACTTAAATGGGTGGATGTCCCTGCCCATAACTTTAGTGGGCAGGGTCAACTGTATTAAAATTAATGTGTCGTTAAGCCTTCAGTACTTTTCCAGACATTGCCCATGGCATTGCACTGGGGATTCTTCCAAAATTTATTCTCACGAATAAAAAGTTTTTTATGGAGTGGAAAGGTAACCAGCTCTCTATGGAAAAAAAAATGACCTGGGATTACAGTCTGGACAGATTACGAATGCCAGACTTCAAGAAATACTATTGGGCAGCCTGATTGAGATACATTGCCTAACTCTTTGAAGGGGGAGGTGTAACTTCCTGAGCACAAATTGATCTGCACATGGTAAGTGAGAGGGTAGCAGAGGACTTCATTTATAAATGAAATGCTAAATTGTTATCTGGAAAAACAGGCAGCCCTGTACTAAAACAAATTATCTTCATTTGAAATAAAATTAACCAATATCTAGGAATCAAAGTTGAGCTGTCCCCAAAAATCAACCTCGACTCCAAATAGATTAATACCTTTGATGGCAGGTAACAAGATCCTAGACATCTGGTGTCATAATAGCATCAAGTGTGTAGAGGACTGTTACAAGCGGGGGAAACAATATCGTTTGAACAACTCTGGCTTAAGTATGATTTATCAAATAAGACATTCCACTGCTACCTTCAGATAAGATCTTTCTTGCAGGGAAAATTAGGTCCAACTCTGGCCCTACCAGCGTGCAGTGACATAGAGACTTCAATTCAAAGAGGGAACATGTGGAAATTCATCTCGGCAATGTATTTTTTGCTCTAAGCGGGAGGACCTAAATCAGGCCTTCATAAATCAAGACCGAGGTGGGAGTCAGACCTAGGAATAACAATTGATGAGTGGTGCTGGTTCGACTTATGTCAGATCAGCATGACTGCAATTATTAATGTGCCTACAGGCTGAAGCAATACAACTTTCTACACCAGCTGTACCTGATGCTGCAAAAATTGAACAGATCCAAACTAGAATTGTCAGATGTGGCATTGAGATGTGAACTTTTATGCATACAACCTGGACATATACCAAGGTGAAACCCTTCTGGGTGGAACTTGGCCAAGTCCTAGAAAAAAATAATCGGAAAAGAATTCCCATAGGACCCAGGGTTGTTCCTGTTGGGAAACATAATGGACATGAGATTTAAGAGGAAGCTGTCCAAATTTCAAATTCAATTCATAATGATCGCATTGGCAGTGGCCAGGAAGTGCATAGCGGTTACCTGGAAATATGACTCCTGGCTGAACATTACTCACTGGAAGGCAGAAATGCAAAGCTGTGTTCCCCTAGAGAAAATTACTTGCAACTTGAGTAAAAAGTATAACACTTTTTTGAAAATTTGGCAACCAGAAAGTGTAAGTGTGGACCACTGCTCATCACCATACTTTCCCCCATCTATCCCTCAGTTGGTGAGGCGGGGGAGGGGGGTGGGAGAGAATGGGAGGGTTCCATCCCATCCCAGCCAGGAAACATCAAGAGAAGAAAACAACCTGAGCACTGGCTGCTGTGACAAACCCATAAAATCCTGATACCTTTGTTGTGAGTATCTTGAATGTTGTGTGTAACTGTGGTTAAGTGTTAAATGTGGGGGTTGGGGAGAGAGGGTGATGAGAAGAGCTTGAACACTGCAGAAAACTGTATAAAATGGATAATTGTAAATTGTAGTCAATGCTGATACTGTTCACATTGACTCTGATAATGTTGATAACTGAGTTTAAGTTTGGAAAATCATAAATAAAATATTCAACAACAAAAAGCTTTCCTCGTGCCACTGAGTGTTTGTCTTTAGGCTCCTGTACCTTTTCCCTGATGGTACCAGAGTGAAGAGGGCATGGCTTGGGTGGTGGGTATCTTTAAGGATAGAGGCTGCTTTTTTTTTTTTTTTTAAAGACATCACCTCATATAAATGTCCTTGATGAATGAAGTCTGGTGCTTGTTACGTCACAGGCCGATTTAACAACCCTTGAGAGTTTATTCTTGTCCTGAGAGTTGGTGCCTCCATACCAGGCAGTGATGCAACCAGCCAGAATGCTCTCCATGGTACACCTGAGTCTTCGATGACATATGGAATCTCCTCCGACACCTCAAAGTATAGCCACTGTGAGTCTTCTTTGTGATTGCATCAATGTGGAGGCTTCAGGACAGATCCTCGGAGATGTTGACACCCAGGAATTTGAAGTTCTTGACCCTGTGCACTACTGAGCCCTTGATGAGGACTGGGTCGTGTTCCTCCTGAAGTCCACAATAATTTCCTTGGTTTTGCTGACGTTGAGCACAAGGTGGTGGTTGTAACACCATTCAATGAACTGGTCTATCTCCCTACTGTATGCTTCCTCAATGTGGTTTGTGATTCTACCGACAACTTGATTGATCAGCACACTTGTAGATGGCCTTTGGAATTGTCTGCCCAAACAGTTGCGGATGTATAATGAGCAGAGCAGTGGGCTAAGCACACATCCTTGGGGTGCGTTTGTGTTGATGATCAGTGAGGAGATGTTGTTTCTAATTCATACTATGGTCTTCCAATAAGAAAGTCAAGGATCCAGTTGCAGAGCGAGAGTTTGTAGCTTCTTGACCAGCACTGAGGGAATAATGGTATTGTAGTCTTTGAAGAGGAGCTGTATGTATGAATTGCTGTTTATGAGGTGATCCAGAGCTGAGTGGAGAGCTAGTGATATTGCATCTGTGTGGAGCGATTGTGATGATAGGGGAATTGCAGTTGATCCAGATGTGTTAATTTTGGCCATGACCAGCCTTTCAAAGATTTTCATCACAGTAGAAGTTACTGCTACTGGGCGGTAGTCATTGAGGCAGTCCAGCTCTCTAGATTTTACCATTCCTTTTATAATTGTTAAGAATAGATTTAATTATTTAGGTGTTACTAGAACGAAGAATTTCAATAATTTATTGAAGGAGATCTTTCTTACTTTAATGAACCATGTTAAGAAATCCTTAATTCAGTGGTCTCCTCTTTCAATGTCCCTAATTGGGTGTATTAATGTTGTTAAGATGAATATACTACCCAAGTTCCTATATATCTTTCAACCTGTAACCCAGTCTTTGTTCCAAATATTTTTTTTGTCTTGCTCAATTCTATCATCTCTTTCTTTATTTGGAGAAATAAATAGCCTCATCTTAATAAAAGTTCGAAAACCTAAAAAGAAAGGTGTATTCTCATTTACAAAGAAAATTTTTTAAATTAACATGAAGATTTTGACTCATTATTGCCACCTTGGTAGCAGCACTTTTTAAAACTGAGCATAAAGCAATGTAGAAAATGAAAAACAAATAATGTCATTTTTTTGTAACCATCAATTAAATATCTTGTTCAACACAATTTTTTTTTTGTTTAGAGGAATATTTCATACTGTAGCTTTCAAAGTGTTCCTTAGCCAATAGCTTTCTCCATGCATATCTATGAAATTCCTCATCAATGCTTACTGTCATGCAACTTGCTGCTTAAATCAGGGAAGTCTAAAGATCAAAATGTGAAGAAAGTTTTCCTCTTGCTGTCAATAATCCTTGCAGTGATTTTATTTGTTTAATACGTGGCCTTGCTCCCATAGGTAGTCTGCACTGACATATTTGATCCCGGCCAAGCTAATAATTGTCACAATTTATTTTTCTCTCTGGTGAGTCTTCTCTGTTGGCCAGGAATTGGCTGCAGAAAGAAATAATCTGGAAAATGGGGAGCAGTGTTTGGATAAGATTTGTAGAAATACAATAAAAATAGAGAATAGAGCATCTCAAATTGTAATTGTAAATAGGATTCTGACATGAAATGAAATTGGGTAGTTGGGTGAGGGGCTTGGGGCCAGAATTTTTTTTGAATATTTTATTTATGATTTTCCAAACTTAAATTCCGTTATCAACATTATCAGTATCAATGTGAACAGTATCAGTAAGTTTTCTGCAGAGTTCAAGCTTCTTCCGTCCCCCTCCCCCTCAGCGTTTTAACACTCAACTTATCACAGTTACACAAGACATTGAAGACACTCACAACAAACGTATGAAACATATATCAGGGGTTTATGAGTTTGTCACAACATGGCGGCCAGTGCTCAGGCTGTTTCCTCTCTCGACTTTTCCTGGTTGCGATGGGATGGACCCCTACTGATGGAGAAATGGATGGGAAAGTTAAGGCAGTGAGGCATGATGGTCCACACTATAATCATGTTCCTATGGAATTTAAGTATGGTTGCCAAAAAACTTTTAAGGGTCATACTTTTTAAATTGTAAGCAATTTTCTCTAGGAGAACAGAGCTTTGTATTTCTGTGTTCCAGCACACAATGTTCGGGTAAGAGTCAGATTTCCAGGTTACCGATATCCAAGTAACTGCCAATGTGATCATTACGAATTGGATTTGAAATTTGGACAGGTTCATTGTAAGTCTTGGATCCATTATGCTTCCCAACAGGAACAACTCAGGATCCTAATAGAATTTTAGGGGCCAGAATTCTTGAATGAAAAGTATTGGATCAAATATTGAATGTCATTTTTTTTCTGTGAAGTTGCAATTACATGCTTGCCATCTTTCCATATAAGAGGTTTATTGTAATTGTTCTGGTGTCAATTTTCTGAGTGCCTGATGGATTCTTGGGTCCAAAAAATTTTCTACTTTCATCTATATACATAATTTGTTTTTGAATTATTGAGTCACTTGATGCTTGTCCCACCACATGCCTGGTATTAGTCTATCGAGAGCTCCCTCTGATCTCACTTTGGGAGTTGCACAGCTTTCAACATTTTGCTGACTGCCAAAGTTGAACTCAGATGGCAAAAAGTGAGGCTCTGCATGCACACTACCATTTTTACAGACTGCCCTGATAACTTCCTAAGGACTTGCCACAGCTCTGCTCAGCTATGTTTACAAATCATTAATAAGATATTAAAACAATATTTTCAACTCAGTGCAGTGGGCTAATTTATGTTGAGATTTAAATGGAACAGAAACTTATGACCACTTCATATAGGAAGAGCTTCAAGTCCCTCAGATCTGTTTGTCTCTCATTTACATAATTGCCATTTTCTTTCACTGAAGTGCCTGACCGCACACTTCCCTGCATTACCCTCCATCAGTCACTCTATCTATATTTTGTTGCATTATCATAATTATGCTTTTGACACAGAAATCCCAAAGAAGACCTGTCATTAAGCCAGCTTTGGCCTTTTGCACTGAACCAAGCAAAATCTGCGTAAGGCCAGGTCAGTGTGTAATTTTACATAGCAAGCTGGCATTCCGGGATCAAAAAAGTTAAGATGCGTAAATCGACAGTGTTGGTGTCTAGTGTCAGGAATAACATACCATATTAGACCCACTTTTTTTTCCCCTCCAAAATAGGTCAGAAATATTCCTCTGATCTTGTATGCAAAGTTAAAATTAGGGCGAGAAACGCCGACCATGATCATCGTCACTGCGTGGCTCATTAGCATCACTACTATCGGTCCACGCACTGGTCATTGTTGTTTTGAGAAAGTCAGGATCAAGAGAGATGTGTCTGGACATAAAGGTTTGCAATCGAACATTACTTTTATTAACACACAACAATTAATGGAAGAGCATGGGAAAATCGTAGTGGGACTAAAACGTGCACAATTTTTAAGAGCGTGGGAAAATACGCACACAATTTAATAAAATGTGTACACAATTTTTAAGAGCGTGGGAAAATACACGCACAGTTTATAAAAGACAGTGGGAAAATGTGCACACAATTTTGATCTTTTGCTGTGGATTTCAAACTTTTTTTCCACTCACATACCACCTTAAGTCATCCCTATGCCATGGGTGCTCTGTGATTAGTAAGGGATGACTTAAGGTGGAATGTGAGTGGGGGGTGGGGGAGATAAGTGGATGAGAACCACTGCTCTGGACCCTATTATTGAAATATTTTTCTTGAGAAAAATTGTCATTAGCTTATTTCCACAGCCTCTCTGAGAGGCCAGTGAACACAAGATGATTATCCTGTTGCCTGCATATTAACAAACTAACCTGAACCCTAACCCTAGATTTGACACAAAGTCTGCCAAATTGTAAGCAAGCTGGTCTGTGGGTTTGTCCTCAATTTGAATAGTCTGAAGACCACCGCCCTATTCCTACACCAATAGCCTGCCACCAGCCCCCAATAAGTAGAGGTGATTAGTTAGGGATTACTTAAGGTGGAATGCAAGTGTAAAGTTGAAGTTTGAAAATCATTGTCTTAACCATACCTAATTGACTCGTTATGTGCAGTTTCATAACTCTAAAGGAAATGGGTTGGGGTTCTGATTAGGGTTAGGATTCAGCTTAGAGGCCCACAGCAACAGAGAGCAGACAGTACTAAAAAAAAAATTATGGTACATAATGCACTAAGACACATGAGCTGAGTTGGCTCTAGAATGCCTGCAGTGCAGTTTACAATGTAGATGTTTTGGGGAAAACCACTAGGGGTCTAGGTGGGGGGAAAAAAAGACAGGACTGCAATGGCAGCTCTGTTCTTGTTCTGTGCTTTTTACACCACCTGCACTCTGGGGGAAAAAGGGAATAATATCCCGAAACAAAGTGGCTGTGCAAAAAGCATAAATTTCTTCATCAGTAGGTGCCCTTCCACTTGTTTTCCTTCAATGCACAAATTTTGAAAACTTGCATTTTGAGATTGTTAGCAAAACAATGAGGACCAAGAATCAATCCACACTTCTCTCTTCTACTTGTATTGCCTACTTGAAAAGAACACATTTATTTCAATTGTTTCCCACGTGATGGCTATTTTTTCAATCTGTGTGAATACACTTCCTCCATTGCTTTGGTTTCCAAATTTATTAAAGTTTAATCTCAAAATCGATTTTCTCACTTTTATAGCATCCTAGACTTTACTACCGAATTCCAAATCAACCCAGTCCTTTGATCTACCACCAACTCTTGTCACTTTGCAAGTTCTACATTTCAATTTTGCATGATCCTTGAGCTATATTAACCACTGATTGTGCCTTCTTTGTCCTTAAATCCTTCTTTCTACATTGGATAAATATTGGATATTGAACTGCTCTTGTGTTCATTTTCAAGATTCAATTTATTGTCATGCATTAAAAACATTGGTCCTATTACATGACGTTTGTCTGCTGTAAGGCAGACATTTTAGCCATCGGCAGAAATTACTTGGTGCCTCTTAAAGTCAGAGAAAGAGAAGCAAAAGAGTGTTTTTCCCCCCCACCCCCCCGAGTCACCGAGTGTCTGTGGGTACACCTCCAGCACTCCCACAGCCTTCGCAGCCAGAGTCCAGTCCAAACCATTGGCAACTTGAGTTCCAGATCTAAACCTCTGATATGTTTCGGAACCCTTCAGTGCCCTTGGCACCTTCTCGCATCCCGGTTCCCATTACCTGGTACCCACTCAGCCAGATTCGAGCCACTCTCCAGCAGTCAGCAGCCTGGTGTGATTTTCTTGATAGCAGTATCCTGCAGCCTCTATGGGTTCCTCACTTCCAGTCACAAGCACACTGCTACCTGTGCGGTTCCTTCAACTGCAGAACCCCTCACTGATCTCCCTCTGGTCACCGTCCCATGGGTTCTCTCTCCTGCTTCTCCTCCGGGAGGGGTGGGGGTGGACCCCATTTTATCGAGACCTTTGCCAGTCCTCTGATTCCCTGGAGTCTGCAACCCCTCATGGCAGCTGCCAATCATAGGCACCACCATCTTGGGTGCAGACCCTGCAGTTGCAAGGTTTTAAATAAAACTATCTTTGACTCCGTCAAAAGGTCATTCAGAGCCTGTATGGAGCTGACAGCAGTCGGACTGGATGGTTTGACCCCGTGAGAGTTCTGTGACTCGGCTTCTCACTCTCCGTGGGCCCGCACCAGCAGTGGATCCGACAGCGCCGCTATAATTTTTCACATTAGTCCTTGGACAATTTAATCTCGCACTCTTGTAATTGGAAGACAATGATTTCAAATCTGTAATGTTCACCCTCACATTGGAAATTTTATTATATTGTGGTCTCAATCAAAGCAGCTCTTATTAATCCTCCCTCGTTACTTATGACAAATCTGTAATAACCTGTTCCCTCATCAGTTCAGTAGCATTCTGTATGAGAAGCAACTTCTTTACAATATACATTACAGTTTGATTCATGCAATCAAAATGTTGATTAAATTCTCCTAAGACCATTGAAGTCTCCTTCAAATATACCTTAGATGTTTATCTATTTATGCTTTGCTTTAATGAGAGGTCAAATTTTGGGGGCCTATAGAAAATTCCACCAGTGTCTTCTTTCCCCTGGTTATCCATGATTTCAAGCCGCATCAATTCTACATCACCATCCACTGCATCTATCTCATTGGCCTACTCCTTCCTCTTGTCAAATAAAATCTGCAAGAATACACTGATATCAGAATTTAGTTTAAGAGCTAACTCCTTCAATGAATAGCAGAGGCACTAGGCTAAATAGCACTCTCCTGTGGACCAACTTTCTGTGATTCGGTTATAGTTTTGTGTGAACATTCATGTTAAAGTCGAGGAAGTAATTTTTTCATTAGTGGAGGTGATGTCCTGAAAGCTTGAAGTATAAATGGATGTTTGATGTACTTCATCAAAATGTGAAGTGCAATTGAGGAAATTAAATGAACTGATGCACACATTCACACTTTCTCCATTGTCAAGTAAAATAATAGGAGCGAACCTCATTCAAATTGCACCCAGACATTAGCTGTGAAAGAAAATCAGAACTTCTACATTAAATAACCTTGTAATTCATCAAAGAAAGTGTCTGTTATAGAGTGTGGATACAAAGGTTTCCTAAATAAGAGCCATTGTCTGAACTGTGCTCACTAATGATTGTAAAAGTCCATATGCTTCTTGAGATCATAAGAAAAATATTTATAGTTGCGTGCAGAGAATCCAAGCAGAATTTGACTTTTTTTGAAATCGCTTCCATTTTCGTGGTAGCATGAAAGGTCAAAACTATGACTCATCACGGTAATTTTTTTCGTCATATATTGATTGGTGATCTTCATCTTTAAATCAATATTGTGCAGCGAAAACAACTTGTGGAATGAAATGGTTGACCATACCATTGTCAGATATGCATCATTTGGGAACAAACATCAGGTAGAAGATCATAATCTCATCTGTAAATATGAATCAAAAAATATTATGATTAGTGAACTATATTGAATTAACATATTGCACTCTCTTTAATATGCTGTGTTTCAAATGACTCTAATTCAGGGCCTGTCTATACTTCGAGGTTAATGTAAAACAATCCTCTCATACTTTAGAAAAAAAGTATGGCCAATATTTATCCATTTAATCAAGGTAATTAGAAGATATCAGCCTCTGATCATATTCCTATTTGTAGGAACTTGTGCACAAATACTCAAGTAGTAAAGTTATTTGGTAGGGTCTTGGGATACCTGAGAGTAGAGAACACCAAGTTCCTTGGAGTTCACTTAACTAGTGACTTATTGTGGACACACAGTATCTCCTCACTCGTCAGGAAGGCTCAAATGTGACTGTACTTGCTGAGAAGACTGAAGCGGGCAAGGCTACCAGCCACCATTATGTCAATCTTTTATGAGCTCTATCGAGAATGTCCTGGCCTGCTGCATCACAGGGTGGTGCGATTGCTCCAAAGAAATGAATCAGGTCAATCAACAGGTCCATAGGAGCAGAAGAGAGGGTCACTAGAGTTTACCTCCCTCCCCACCCCCACCATCGACGTGATCTACCCGGATCGTTGTCTGAAGAGGGTGTGCAAAATCAGTGAGGACCCCTTCCACCCACACACAGCATTTTTTAGCTACTCTGATCAGGAAAGAGAGGGGGCGTGGCAAGATGGCGTAAGGAATAGACGTGCCTTCCAGTCCTCTCCTGACTCTTTGTTATTGTTTTGTCTATAAGTGCCTGTTAAAACTTTTTAAAAAGTTTATAAATAGTTAGAGGTTTTGAATTAGCTCCTAATAGTACAATTGTTTAAAAAAAAGTAAAAATAAACGGCAGCAGATCGTTAAGAAACTGTATTTCCCGAAGTTATCTGAGCCTACCTGTTTACAAGAAGCCAGGACTCAGCGTGGAATGGATCCAGGAGAAGAAGTGCAAGACTCGGCAACGGAGCTCCGCTCTTTACCGGTAGGGCTCTTTAAAGATGGCGCCCGGCAGCCTTTGGAACAAAGGGCTAGCCAGGCACGTGTACTTCAGTCGACGCCCGCTATGAGCGCTGTCATTGAACCTTTGACAGTTGGAACAGCTGGGACGCCGCCAGCTGAAGTCCCGACTTTAAAGAGATGTCGACCGATCGATGTAGCGGTGGCGCTGCGAAATGCACCACCAGTTATGAAGGCTTCAATGGATTTTGATGTAACGAAGGCTCTTGATACAATATGGGTTAATGACAACCCTGACTATCAGTCCTCTGATATTGCTGAGGAAGTTGTGGCAGGGGTTTCTACACGTAGTCATACTGCAAGAAAAGCAGTTAAACTAAGGGAAGGAATGGAAGATCCTTTGGTTATTCAAAAACAGCAGGATCCTATTGTACCTGAATCTATTCCAATTGATATGCTTATTAAGAATCTTGAATTTAAGTTATCTTCTTCAATAAAAGAGATAAGTAAATCTTTAGTTCAAGTTAACACTAAGCTTAATACCTTGGTGGATATTAATACTCAACAGATGGTTGATTATGGAGCTTTTAAGCTTGAAACGAATGAAAGACTTGATGTTTGTGACCAAGGTATAGTCGAGGTACAAGATCAATTACAAGACGTAAATAAAACAATTGAAACTTGATAAATCCAGAATAAAAATTTAGCGAAAAAGGTTGACTATTTGGAGAATCAGTCTAGACGGAACAACGTAAAAATTGTTGGTTTGCCAGAAGATATGGAAGGACCAGATCCAAGAAAATTTTTTAATGAATGGATTCCACAAGTGTTAGGACAAGATAAGTTCCTGGAGGGCTTAATATTGGAACGTGCTCATAGAGCTTTGAGAAGAAAGCCTTTTTCAGGACAGAATCCAAGACCTGTTCTGGTTCGTTGTTTAAACTATTATGATAGAGAGACAATTTTGTGAGTGGCTATTAGAAATGCGCAACAAAATAGATCTCCTTTGATGGTTCAGAATAATCGTGTTTTTTTTTATCCGGACTTAAGTCAAGAAGTTGTGTCTCAACGACATGAATTTAATCCTGTGAAAGAAGTGCTATGGAAAAAAGGATATAAAGCAACATTTAGATACCCTTCAGTATTGAAGATTTTTCAAGATGGATATCAACCAAAATTTTTTGATAACCCTAAGGAAGCTATGGACTTTGCTCAATCGTTACCAATTATGCAATTTCAGGAATGACGTAGTCCCCCACGGTCTCCAAAGAGAGTGGAGATGCAAGATGGGAGTCGAATTTCAAGAAGAAATGGAAGCAATGGTGGTCGGAGTGACAAAGCTGATTTATAAAAAAAAAATTTCTGAGAAGATTTTAGATAACGATGATGGTTTAATGTGAAATGGGAGTTGGGAGAGGGAGCTGGGTGCATTATTTTCCAGAAGTCGTCAGCTACGTGTGAGTTATCTCATACCCAATATTTTGTGGGAGTTACCGCATTGTGCGGTTAAGACAGGAGGTAGTTGTAACCTCTTACCTGTTTTTTTTTACTAATTTTTGGATTTAGGAGTGAATTTTTTAAAAATTATTTCTTTTTAAAGAAAAATTAATTTCTTTTTTTTGTTTTAAGAGGGGATAAGGGGAGGGTTTTTTTTCCTCTTGTTTTTTTTTCTTTTTTTTCTTTTCTTTTATTTTGTTTGTTTGTTTTGTTGTAAGAAATGTCTAAGTTAAAGTTCGCTTCTCTTAATGTTCAGGGTTTAAATAATCATATTAAGTGTAAGAAAGTACTTGCTTACTTAAAAAAATTAAAAGTTGATGTGGCTTTTTTACAGGAAACTCATTTAACAGATAAGGAACATTTGAAACTTAAACGTGAATGGGTTGGACAAGTTTTTTATTCTTCATTTAATTCAAAGGCGAAAGGAGTGGCAATTTTGGTGCACAAGAATCTACCATTTCAGTTACAGAATGAAGAAAAAAATGGTGAAAGATTATTAAAATTGAATTGTACAATTTTTAATGAGGCTTGGACTTTGCTTGACATTTATACTCCAAATGTTGAGGATACAGCTTTTGTTGTGGATATGTCTTTATTACTTGGACAAGCAAATTCTAATGTGAT
Source organism: Narcine bancroftii (assembly GCF_036971445.1). Classification (NCBI taxonomy): domain Eukaryota; kingdom Metazoa; phylum Chordata; class Chondrichthyes; order Torpediniformes; family Narcinidae; genus Narcine; species Narcine bancroftii. The sequence continues at coordinate 84,778,959 of NC_091472.1, read as the reverse complement.
GATTGGGGGAGATTTAAATGTGGTATTGGAGCCTTTATTGGACAAGTATCCAAGAGTAATTAAGAAATCTAAGATGGCAGTGCAAGTGACTAATATGATGACAGATTTGAATTTAGTTGATATCTGGCGGAGATTTAATCCTACAGAGAAAGATTTTTCTTTTTATTCCTCACGCCATAATTCTTTTTCAAGAATTGATTATTTATTAATTTGAACATATTTGCAGGATAAGGTTATATCTGTGGATTATAAGGCTAGGTTGGTTTCAGATCATTCATTACCATTATTAGAATACCAGAGTTCACAAGATGTTCAGAGAACTCCAAGATGGAGATTTAATACTATGCTATTACAAAAACCAGAGTTTATTTAAAAAAACAAATTGAGGTTTTTATTAGTAATAATATTAATTGTTTCTAGTCAGTTTGTTTTATGGGATGCAATGAAAGCTTTTTTACGAGGTCAAATTATTAGTTATGCTTCTAAAGTAAAGAAAGAGAGACTCGGAGAGATTGAAGATTTAGAGAAAAGAATAACTGTTATTGAAAAAAAATTTCAAAAAAAAATGCTACCGAAATGCAAAAGAATCAGTTAACTAATTTAAAATTTAAATATAATGAATTACAAACATATCGGTTTGAATGTTTAATGAATCGAACTAAACATAAGTTTTATGAATGGGGTGAGAAAGCGCATAAAGTTTTATCATGACAGTTAAAAAAGGAACAATTATCTAGGATTATACCAGCAATTAGAAAGAAATCGGGTATTACTTTTAGATAAAACAAAATTAATGAGGAATTTTGTAATTTTTATAAAAAATTATATACTTCTGAGTGTAAAGATGTAACTGGAGATGCAATAGATTCTTTTTTGAAAAATATTAAATTGCCACAACTGAATCAAGAAGATAGACAAGAGTTGGATAAATCTTTTACAGAAAATGAAATTGAAATGGCGATAAGAGATATGCCAAATGGAAAGGCACCTGGTGAAGATGGGTTTTCTATAGAATTTTATAAAACTCTTTATGTTGATATATCTTTTATTTATAAGGATGTAATACAGCAAATCTATAAAACTTTTCAACTACCTGAATCTTGTTCTAATGCAATAATTACAGTTATACCAAAAAAAGATAAAGATCCTTTACAGGTTTCTTCTTATTGACCAATATCGTTGCTAAATGTAGATTATAAAATTGTAGCTAAAGTTATGGCTAATAGATTAGCTCAATATTTACCTAAAATAATACATAAAGACCAAACAGGATTTATAAAAAAAAATAGATATGCGTCTGATAATATTTTGCGTTTAATTACTTTGATAAATAAATCTAAATCTCAAATGAATTATCCAATAGTGGTTTCATTAGTTGCAGAAAAGGCTTTTGATAGAGTGGAATGGAAGTTTTTATTTAAAGTACTTGAGAAGTTTTGCTTTGGTTCCTCATTTATTGGATTGATAAAGGCTTTATATGATAGTCCGAAGGCTAGAGTTGCTACCAATGGGTAGATTTCAGAATCTTTTGATTTAACAAGGTCTACTAGACAAGTATGTCCATTGTCACCTGCTTTATTTGCTGTAGTTATTGAACCTTTGGCACAATTAATACGTCAAAATGAAAATGTTAAGGGTATGAGAGTTTTGAATGAGGAACATAAGATTAATTTATTTGCTGATGATGTCTTATTATACTTGGTGGATCCTGATATTTCTTTACCAGCAATTCAAGAATCTTTAGCAAATTATGGTCAATTATCGGGATATAACGTAAATTGGGCCAAAAGTGAAATTTTGTCAATTTGTAAAGATGATTACTCAAGATATAAAAATATTACAAATTTGAAGTGGACTAAACAAATTAAATATTTAGGAATTAATGTTAATACAGAATATCAAGATTTATATTCAATTAATTATCTTGCCTTAATAAAAAAGATTAAATTAGATTTGATTAGGTAGAAGGATGTACCTTTAGGTTTATTAGGGAGGATTAATACTATAAAAATGAATATTTTTCCTCAGATACAATATTTATTTCAATCAATTCCGTATTTAAAAAAAAAAAGTTTTTTTAAGGATTTATATAAAGCAGTTAGAGAATTTTTATGGAAGGGAAAATTTCCGAGGGTAGCAATGAGAAAGTTGATGTGGGATTTTCAATTTGTAGGTTTAAGATTACCAAATTTTCAATATTATTATGAGGCAGCTCAATTTAAATTTCTTAGTGCTCTAATGAATATGGAGGATCCGCCTAGTTGGGCAAAGATAGAAATGGCAGTCATTTTAGAAAAATTTCCAAATGAATTTTTGTTTCGATGGAATAAAAATTTATTATGAACTTATGATGTACCAATATTGAAACATTTAATGAATTTATGGACGAGTAAAGTTAATAAATTGCGGCTTAAAAATAAGTGGTCTGGGCGATTGCCATTATATAATAATCAACTTGTTCCTTTTACAGTCTCCAATATCATTTTAAAACAATGGGAAAGGAAAGGAATAAAAAATTTATCAAATTGTTTTTTCGAAGGATGTTTTAGTTCTTTTGAGGAATGACAAAGGAAATTTGGTATTAGTGGAAACTCTGTATTTGTGTATTATCAGTTAAGATCATTTGTAAAACAGATATGTGGCCGGCATACGATTCTATTGCCTGAAACTAGTTTTGAGAAATATGTGCTTTCAATACCAAAAAAGGGGTATATATCTGATTTATATTGTATTTTATAAGAAAATGAAAGTAATAAAGATTGGGATAAAGATAAGTTGAAATGGGAAAAAGATTTAGGTTCTACAATAGCTGAAGAAGCCTAGATGGAAATTTGTCAAAATAGTATTCGGAAATTGATTAATGCTATATTAGCGATGATTAATTATAATTTTATACATCAATTATATTTAACACTAGAGAAATTAAAAAAATTTGGTCTTAGTAAGTTAGATTGTTGTTTTCGTTGTGATCAGACGGCTAATTCTTTTTTACATACTGTTTGGTTTTGTGATCGATTGCAACAGTTTTGGAAAGGTATTCAATCTATATTTAATAGTTTATATAATATCTATGTTGTATTAGATCCTGATATATTTTTATTAGGGAATATGCAATCATTAATTGACTTAGGATTAAATGATTATCAGATTTCTTTTATCTATTTAGCCTTAGTGGTGGCTAAGAAATGTATAGGGCTTACTTGGAAAGATAGAAATATATTAACTTTGGATAGGTGGTGCTTAGAGATGAAATCCTGTTTAATTATGGAAAAGATATCTTCCTCAATTCAAGATAAGATGTCTTTTTATAAGCTGAAGTGGACTCCATTTGTTAAGTACATGCAATTAAGTTTGACTTAAATATGTTTTTAAGTGTGATATTTTAGATTTGATGATTCTTTTTTTTCATTATTATTTTTCTTGTAGGTGAGTGTTTTTTTTTATATATATAATTTTATTAATTTTACTAACTCTTCACTCTTTATTTTAGGGGGAAGGGTGGGTTTTTTTATATAGATTTTATTTTTTTCTTAGTGGTCGTATTGGGGGGTTAGTTGGATTTAAGTTAGGTTACTAATGTTGTATTGTAATTTTATTATTTATTGTCATACTTCATGAAGGCCAGTCCCTTTAATGATATTAATGTAATAAAAAGACAATATGAGAGGGAGCTGATAATGATATTGACGATTGTGAGGTTATTGCCATTCCATATAATGTATGCACAGAAATGCATCATTGCTGCAGCCAAACAAGTATTTTTGTAAAAGAAACAATTCTATTTCTGTCCTGGAATAAGTTGAATATTAAAGAGGGATAAATATTCACAGTTAGACTGTTAGTGCAAAAGGAAAATAGTGAGTTTCAGTACTTTAGACAGGTATTTTTGTTGTGCTGGAGTAGTTTATGATAGGGTAGTAAAGGGGCTGTTAGCCATGGGTGGGGGGGGGGGGAAAGCTGTGCTTTAACTAAAAGGCAGAGGTTCAGAGGTTTCTGTTGCTTCATCCTGAAGGTAGTAGCAAGAAGAGATTGTGAGGGACCGGCATGATTAATGTTGCAGTTAGTGCCATGCTGTTACAGTGCTGTGTTCGGAACCTGGGTTTAAATCCCATGCTGTCTGTACGGAATTTTCCCTGTGTCTGCATGGGTTTTTCCAAGGGGCTCTAGTTTCCTCCCATCATTCGAAAATGTACTAGGGATTGTAGGTCAATTGGATGTAATTGACCTACAATTATGGGCTTGTGGATCGAAAAGGCCTATTTCCATGTCTAAGGAAAAAAAAGTTACCAGGTTCATGGGGGTCCTTGTGTAAAATCATTTCATTGGCTGCCTTCTTGAAGCAATGCTTCACATAACCGTAAGGTTGAATCCTACAATAAATTTGGCAATGTTTGCTTTTTGTTTTCTTCAGTCTTCAGCATTCTTGGGCACTTGAATTACAAAACCAGGCTGTGAACTAACCAGTCAGTATACTTTCTATAATAGAAATGCACCTGAATTTGATATAATTTCCTCCGATTCCTTAGATAATAAAGATATTTGTGTGCCTTTTTGGTTGGTTCTAGGAACTTCTTCTTGATACTTGGGCTTCCAGGAACTTGAAAGTATTAACCATCTTCCCTGCAACCCCATCAATGAAGACAGGTGCATGGTCCCTTGGCCTCCCCTTCCAAATGAACAATAAGCTCCTTGGTCCTGGTGATGTTAAGAGCATGATTGCTGTCTGGCACCACCCAAAGGGATTTTTGATCTCCCTGCTGTAATTGGATTTGTCATTTCCAGTTAATCAGACAGCAGTGTTGGTATCAGTGAATTTATAGATTACATTTCAGCTGAACTTGGCCATGTAGCCACGAGTGTGACTAAGGGGACAAAACACACAGTCTTGATGCTCTTCTATATTGATGATCAGTAAGAAAGAGGAGTTGATGATTGGGGACTGTGGTGAATGTCTGCCAAGCTGCCTGTCTTCCCTCTGGCGAGCCTTGCTGTACTAACATTGGCTGTGCATTATCTCTACTGTTAAGGACACTCCCTTTGGATATAACTGTATATTCATCTATTGTCTTTCATTATTATACCATGAGTTTCTGCTAATAAAAGCCATGATTATTGTTTGACCACATCGTCTTTGTCCACTTCATCAACTGGCACTTCAGGACTACTGAGGATCCATTTGCAGAAGGATGAACCAAGTCCCTGATCCCTTATTTTATCATAGGTTTTGCTAGTATGATGGCTTTGAATGTGCATGAACAATAGCCTGATGTAGGTATTTTGGTGGATCAGGTGATCAAATGCAAAGTGAAGGGCAGTAAGATGGCATCTGACGTTGACAAGTTGTGGTGATAACTGGATTAAAGAGAAAAACCAGAGTGTAAAATACCACAGAATGAAAAGATTTGTCAACCAGATAAATAGTATTAATGTTTGTGTTTTGAATATCTTTCAAGAAATTAAGATCCTTTATAGTTCTGAGACTATTGTCAAACATGTTGCAAAATGTACATATGCACCAAAATTCTTACTTGATGCAATTGATCTGTTGAGAGTGATGTGGTAGGTTGAAGTATCACAAATGTGATAAGTCAAGTAGAATACTTCTGTGAAATACTGCCCTCCATAATGTTTGGGACAGACACTTCTTTATTTGCCCCTGTGCTCCTTTGGAATCTGTAATTGCCATTTTTCAACATGAGGACCAGAGTTGTGCCAATGAAAGTCAAGTTATTATGTGGTAGAAAAACAAGAATAAAACAGTAGGAGACATTGCCCAAACTTAGAATTACTAAAATCAACTGTTAGGAGCATGCTGGTGAGCTCAATAATCGCATAGGAAATGGTATTCCAAGGAAGACCTCCACTGCTGATGGCAGTGGAATTCTTATCATGAAGAAAAATCCCCAAACATCTGTCTGACAGATCAGAAACACTCTTCAGGAGGGAGGTGTGGATATGCCAATGACTACTGTTACAGAGTTCTGTGTTGTATTGGCCTGTGTGTTTGGTTTTATGTTGAAAAGTGATTGTTTGCCTTAGAGAGCCAAGGTGGACTGCTGAGAGCATGGGAGACGGATTGAGCATGTGCAGAAAATGATCTAAAAATTTCTGGACTTGAACGATAAACCACCACTGGGGGTGCTGTGGAGTGGAAGAAGGCCCAGAGCATGAGTCATGGTCTGGAGGACAGTTTAGAATGGTGGGATTTCAAAAAGGATGAACATTCCAAAGGCAGCCAGAAGGATCCAGACCAAGCCAGTGGTTCCTCTCTCTGCAAGCAACACCAGACAACTTTGAATTTTGTGCTCTCTCTCTCTCTAAGATCTTTTGGCTTCAGTTTACCAAACAAATTGAATTTTGTTTATGATCTTTGCTTCAGTTGAGATCGAAGTTTTGTGAGTCTTGTGTGTTTTGTGTCTAAATTTTTCTGTGGGCTGGTTGGAAATATAACTTGGACTTTAACTACACATGTTATATTTAACTGGGGAATTTATTAGTTTTACTCTGTTATAGAAATTTGCATAGTAACCAGTGGGCATTGTTATAAAAGGGGGGATTTTGAATTGAAAGTTTGAAGATGAATTTTTTTGTTAATAAAGCAATTGTTCTTCTTTACCCCTTGTGATATGCCTTCTTTGTGATTGCTGGTTTGATCTTGTAACACTATAGACTCCAAAGGTGATCAAAAGCTTTGAAGCAAGCCAAGCTTTTACCTGCACCAGTGAAGCAATTAAACATACTTGAATACTCAAACACCTGTGAAGCCAAATGTCTCAAATACCCTGAAATGAGAGGACTATGTATAAAAAAAAATGTAATTTCTACTAGGTCAAACCAAAATTTATACAAATAACCTTGAATAAAATCTGGAATGTGCACTTTAATTACATGTGAATTGTTTGATTACAAATTTAAAACTGTGGATCACAGGGGAAATTAAAGGAAAAATGTATCTTTGTCCCAAACGTTATGGAGGCCACCATGGAGGATAGATATTTAATAATATTGGGCAACAATTTTTTTGCATTAAAATATTTGCTTCCTGAAAAAAGAAATGGGGCTTATGATAGACAACTTCAAGCTAAACGCAAAGATAATTTTAGATTTTTTGTATCATGCAGGAAGTTGGAGAAACAATAAATTAACTTTTTTTTAATTGAATTTAGCATATTTAAATGCATAATGATGCTGACACATTACATTAGTTCAACTGACCTAAAAATGTTTTGCCGCTGATTTTCATTTGTAAGCAGAATCTGATGCCTCTCATGTCAGTGTCCAACCATAGTCGGCCAGCACTGGTGGATTCCAGTTACCCAGATACTGCTTTTCCATGTTCGCAATGTCCTGGTGAAACCTTTCACCATGTTCATCACTGACTGCACAAGATCAGCAGGGAAGATGTCCAAGTGCAAATGCAGAAAATTAATTTTCAATAACATTGCACATCATGGTTTTGTATGCTTCAAGACTTAAAATAAAACTGGAAATCACAAAAATAGGTTGAAAAACAGCACGTGATAGAAAAGTTTTATGGTGCTTTTCATGATCAGCTGCCCAAAATCCATAAAATACACCCAAAAGTGTTTAAGAACCAAAATATTAATTGTCTAGTATAATTGTCTTCAGGAGGGCATGAGATGTTGATAGAGAAAATCAAAATCCTGGGGAAAGAATAATAATTGGACATAACTACATTACTCTTTGAAATATTTACACAGACTTTATAATTAGCCTCTTGCTGTGTTGTGCTGTACATGATTATATTTTAATCTTTGCATGATTTGCTGGAAAAGAAGAAATTATCTCATTTGGAAGCTGTTAAAAGATACAATAAAAAATAAGTGCTAAAAATATACAGCATGTTAGGTAGCATCCGTGAAGAGAAAAATAAAATTTAATATTTCAGGAGGATGACCTTCCCTGAAAACAATCAAGTTAGTTCTGATGAGAAGCCATTGACGTTAAGGGTGCACATTTTCCCGTTGGACATTACCTACTAATTTTCTTCAAGGACCTTCTAAAAGGTCACTCCTTTAACCATAAGCTTGCCTTTCTTACCTGCTTTCTCATTCTTTAGCTGTATAACCATTACACCTTTATGAAACAACCTGGAATGTTGTTATATATAAAATTTCTATGTATATGTTGGTTATTACTATAATTGGGTATCAGATGCTGTATGTACTTGTCATTAGTTTTCTTCACACCCAGTAGTTAATCTATTTCTGTTGGATCTTTTACAAAGGATACTTGTTTGAGGTTAAGATGTTTGGGCAGAATGGAAGTAGAGGAAATATCACTTGGTCTTGTTTAAACTAGTCAACTTGTGATTTTCAGACAGTTACTTATCCCATCTGTTCACCCACTCATCCCAGAGCTGGAATTCTTCAACTAGCACTAACCTTTGTTTTCTTCACCCAGGTCATTCCAAGTTTCAGGTTATGCTGGCTAATTGCTTAAAACACTGTTTTAAAAGAAAAGTATCCTTAATTTTTTCCCCCTGTCTGAATGTGTGGAATGAACAAGTTAACTCCCCAAGTTAAATTTCCATTCATTCCATTTCCATTATAAATTATTTTGTATCTATCTGTTTTCTAGAAATTATTGTTTTTAATTTCCTATCCATTACAGATTCTTATGATGATGGAGTTGTACAGTTGAAGGATATTTCTGTTTGGAATGAAGATGTGAAAAGTAAGTGATTTTTAACTGAAACATGCATTGTTTAAAATATCCTTAGCCATGGGTGAAGTGCCGGAAGAATGGTGGGTAGCTCTTGTTGTTACATTATTTAAAAAAGACTCCAAACTTAAACCAGGAAATTATATGCCAGTGTGTCTGACTTCAGAAATAGGTAAATTATTGGAGGGTGTTTTGAGAGATTGGCTATACAAAGTATTTGGACAGCTTAGGGCTGATTAGGGATTGTGAGCATGACTTTGTGTGTGGTAGGCCGTGTTTAACAAATCTTGGAGAGTTTTTTGAGGAGGTTACCTTGAAAGTCAATGAAGGAAAGGCTGTGTATGTTGTCTACATGGAGTTTAGTAAGGACTTTGACAAAGTCCCACATGGGAGGTTAGTCAGGAAGGTTCAGATGCTCTGTATTTATGATGAAGTATGAACTGGATTTGATAATGGCTGGACGAGAGAAGCCAGAGAGTACTGGTGATTGATTGCTCCTCAGATTGGAGGCCTGTGATTAGTGGTGTGCCTCAGTGATCGATGCTGGGATCCAATGATGTGGATGATAATGTGGTAAATTGGATCAGCAAGTTTGCTGATGACACTAAGTTTGGAGGCATTGTGGAGAGCGAGGAAGGCTTTTAAAGCTTGCAGAGGGATATGGTCAAGTTGTAAAATGGGCCAGAAAATGGCATATGGAATTTAATGTAGAGAAGTGTGAGGACAAACCAAGATAGGACATACACAGTAAATGGTAGGGCACTGTGGAGTCCAAAGGAACAAAGGGATCTGGGAATGCAGATACATAATTCCCTGAAAGTGGCTTCAAAGGTAGACCGGTTTTGGCAACTTGGCCTTCATAAATCAAAGTATTGAGTATAGGAGTTGGGATGTTATTGGTAAAGTTGTATAAGTTGTTGGTGAACCAAATTTGGAGTATTGTGTGTAGTTTTGGTCACCTAACTACAGGAAAGATATCAATAAAATTGAAAGAGTGCAGAGAAGATTTACTAGAATGTTACTGGGTTTTTAAGAATTAAGTTTCAGGGAAAGATTAATCTTGTTTGGACTTTATTCCTTATAGTGTAGAGAATGAGGGGAGATTTGATGGAGGTTTACAAAATTATGATGGGTATAGACAGTAAATGCGAGCAGGTTCTTTCCACTTAGATTAGAAGAGATAAAAATGAGAGGACATGGCTTTAGGGTGAAAGGGGAAAGGTTTATGGGCAACATTAGGGGGAACTTCTCCACTCAATGAGTAGTGGGAATGTGCAAAGAGCTGCTATTTGACATGGTAATTGTGGGCTTGATCTTAATGGGAGAAGTCTGGAGGGTTATGGACAGGTACAGGTCAATGGGACTAATGGAATGATGTTTTGGCACAAACTAGAAAGGCTGAATGGCCTGTCAGTTTTGTTTTTCTTCCAGCTAATGAATCTGTCGAGCTGAGTACAGAATAAATGTGATGGAGATAAAATATTGCATACACGGAATAATTGTCAAATTTCCTTTGTTGTAATCAGCTCTTGTCAGGTGACATCCATAGCGAGAAATGGTTAATAAACACTTTGGGTTGGGACCTTTTGTTGAGATTTATTTATGTCTATTTTGCTCATTGGATGCTTCCTAAACTATGGAGTCTCCCCAATTTCTCATTGTTTGTTCACAATTCTAGCACCTTCAATTCTTTTGTTTATCATACTGGGCATTTAGTTTGCTTAAGGTTTTGAATCACACTACCCTGACTCATTACGCTTGCAAGAATAAATTACAATTTATTTTCTTAATTTAAAAATATTAGTTTTTGATGAGTAATGGTTTAATTTCAGGGTTGCAATTCAGTTACAGGTGCAGGAGCTAATCTTGCCTCTGGAATTTGTTCAAGGGAAGTCCAGTATGCAAAATGATCCTTTCATATACATAATTTAGGGAGTAGTAGCATTTTCATTTGGTTGCTAATGTCATAGAATGATAAATACTTGTGAGTAAAATCTCAGCTCCTCATTGCTATCAGACTGGGTGGAATTCCAACATGAGTCAGATAAAGCATACAGACATGTTTATGCCAGCTGGGACAGCCAGTGATTGAACATGTATTACTGTCAAATGGAAGATTATTTCCACTGCAATTTACAAACATCTGAATTGAACAACACTGAATTTTTAATGGAAAAGGGTTTTAATCATGGTGTAATTGGTAACACTGTAAAATATCCAACTGCCAAGATAAATAGTCTCTTCTGCTTATTTTAATTAAATTATTGTTATATTTTTATCACAGATATACAAGTTGGAACAGGGTTAGGCCATTTGCCCTTTAAACCTGCTGTGTTGTTCATTAGGATCATGGCTGAGCTTCCACCTTCATGCTACCTTCCAGCACTATCCACATCATTCCCTGAATGACCAAAAGTTTATTGATTTTTGTTTTTTTTGAATGTACGGAATGACTGGTTGCTGTGGTAAAGAATTCCAAAGCTTCACCTCATCTCAGTGCTATACCTTAGTTTGACATTGTGCCTTACTTGGCCAGAAGTATCTTCCCTGCATCGCCTGTCAAGTCCTTTCTGAAAGTTGTACATCTCTATGAGATATCCTTTCATTCTTAATGCAAGACAATATTATTCCTTAATCGACTAGACCTATCCACTACAGCAAACCCACCATCTTAGGAACTGGTTCATAAATCCTCTTTGCTCTCCCTCTGTGGCATGGACATCTTTTGGGTAAGGAGGGACCCAGTACTCCAAATATGGTTTCATCAGAGCCTACATGATATATAATATAAGACCCACTCTAATCCTGCTTTTTCAAATCCTTGTAATAAAGGCTGACATGCCTTCGGTGGCCTGTACATTTCATACCTAGGACTTTTTGAAATCAACACTATCCATTCTCTCATCATTTATCAAATCATTAAATTTCAATTATAACCACCAAAGGTGATAATTTCATATTTTCCATGTTGTATTAATTCTGCCATGTTCTTATCCACTCAGTCAGCTTGTCCATTGGTTTCCTTGCATACTCTTCCAAACTCAATTCGACCCAGTTTTTTATCATCAAACAAACTTGGGAAGATAACTATTTTGCTGAGTGGACCAAATGTTGATGGAAATTATAAAAAGCTGGCATCCAAAATGCTGACCTCTGCAGTAAATCACTGTTCACAGCTTGCTAAAATGAAGATCGGTTTATTCCAGTCTGATGACCAATTCTCCATCTATATATTAATCCATTTCCATGTGTTGTAAGCTTGTTGTTCAGCCTCCTGTGTAAAAACTCATTGCCTTTCAAAAATCTATAATCTACAAAGTTCACTACTTCCCCATTATTTGTTCTGCCTATTTCATCCTCAAAGAAATTCAGCCTCGTTGCCAAACGTGATTCTCTTTTCGTAAATCCATGTTGGCTATCAACAATGCTATTATTTTGAAGCTGTTCTGTTATTATTACCTTTAATATATTTTCCAACAATTCCCTTGCCATAAATGTTAGGTCAACAAGTTATTAATTCTGTTTTTTCTCTGTGATACATAAATGTACCAGAGAAGCTCAGCAGGTCATGCAGCATCCATTGGAAGTAAAGGGTAACCAACATTTTGGGCCTGGGTATGTCTGATTAAGGCCCCAGGCTATAAATGCTGTGTGACCTTCTGAGCTTCTCCACTACATTTGTGCATTGCACTTGACCCCAGCATCGGCATATTTTCTTGTTTAATGCTGTTTTCTCTCTCACTTGGTAATAAAGTCACATTTGCTACCACAGGAACAATTACAGAATATAGAATTTTGGAGAATGATAACCAAACATTCAATATCTCTAAAACTAACTCGTTCAAAACTATGTGATGTTTATCATTAGATTGCTGAGATTTAACAGCTTTCAAGCTCGCCAACTTCTTGAATACTGTTTTTTGATTAATACTTAGTTATTTTACTGCCTTAAGTACAAAGAATAAAATAACCATATTAACCAAGAATTACTTAATGTTTCCAAGCAATTAACATGTTGATCAGCTGAACCCTAATTTAATTACAAGCTGAGGGGTTGAATAAACTTGGAACCTTTTCCAGCTCTTCTACAAATTGATTCCAGCAGTTGCCATTTTTCAACTCTAAACATTAAGCTGGCATTTTCCACCTGTGCTTTCTCCTGGTTGGTAAAGAAATTTCCCACTTGCCTGGAGAATGCCTCTTGCAAGGATTTGACGGGTAAGGGTCAGCTCCAATCAAGAGCTAGCTGGTGCTGGCGTGCAGGAACAGGATCAAGAAACTACTAGCAAAAAAAACACAAAATGCTGGAGGAACTCAGCAGATAAGGCAGAATCTACAGAAGCAATTGATAGTCAATATTTTAATCTGATGATTAACTTTCATCTTCAACAAGTGCATACCCAGAAGTAGAATATTGTAGAAGATTAAATCTGCACTAAAACCAGACATGGCAGGAAATTGCATACCAGGCAAATCAGAAAAGCAGAGTTAATATTTCAGATCAATAGGCGTTCTTTAAAACTAGTAAATTAGTTTTTGAAGAAAGGCCATTGACCTGAAATATTCAGCAGAATATATTTGTTAATTTTAACTATTTGCCTTTACTAAGGAAGTCCAAGATCCCATTTGTCTGAGTGATTCTTAATGCACATACAGTAATTCCTGTTATCTGGAATTCAAGTAATTGGCAACTGGTAAAAAAAATCGTGGAAAATAAATTGGCAAAAATTATGATGGTTTAAAATCGGCATCCTCTAGTGGTTAGTTCAGCAATCCATGCAATACTCAACATCAAGCAACCAGCAAATTCATTTATCCAGCATCTACCTATCCCCGTAGGTGCTGGATACCAGGTTTTTTTTTTACTTCCCTTTTATGAAGATGTGGACTCATATTATGAATATTAAAGATTGAGGAGATTTATGAGGACCTTTCATAAGGGAGCTCTTTGAAATTTGGAGCAAGTCACAAAATGCAGGAGGAACTCAGCGTGCCTGATGACATTCATGGAAGGCAATAGGTGGTCAGACCATAACTCTCTCACAAGATGATTCTTCTTAAGAACCCTGGATTCTTGATGAAGAATTACGGCTATTTTCAGCCTATTCCAACATAGCTGAATAACTGGATACAGGCTTTTGATAGTATTGATCTGCTATTTGAAGGAATTCTATTCATTTATAATTCTGCAATTAAGTGTTGGACCTGCTAAGAGTCATTAGTACCATCTTGGCTGCCATCAAGAGTTTTGTCTGTTTACATGTCTGATCTCTATAATTTTATAAATAGCTGTAGACTCACAGGAAGAAAGCAACTTATGGTTTGGTTGGAAAAACACAAAGCTGAAGAAACTCAGCTGGTCCAACAATGTCTTTTATAAAGCAAAGATAAAAATACCTAACTGATGTTTGTGGGCCTGAGGTAGTCTTCAAGATATGGAAAAATGTTAGCAGGCATCCACATAGAAAGGTAAGGGGGAGGCATAGTCATAAAGGCAGGAGATAAAAGGCTGCGAAGAGAGGGAGGGAACAGCAGCAAGCAGGGGGAGGAGGGATGGCTTGGTGAATAGAGAGGGAAGGGGGTGGAGAGCTGAGGGAAAAAAGACACAGGAAAGGGAAAGGTTAGCAGAAACTGAAAAAGTCTATATTAATGCCATCCAGCAGGAGAATGCCCAGACAGAAAATCAGATGTTGTTCCTCCAATCCTTGGTGGGAGAGTACATGAGGCCACAGACAGGCACGTGAGCATGGGAATGAAATGTTTGGCACTGGGAGATCCCTGTCACTGATGCGGATAGAGCGAAGGAGCTCAGTAAAGTGATCTCCCTGTTGGTGCCGAGTCTCTCCGATGTAGAGGAGGCCACAAAGGGAGCACTGGATGCAGTAAATCAATCCTATGGATACACAAGTGAAATTTTGCTTCATTTAAAAGGCCTGTTTGGGCTCCCCAGACTGTGATGAGAGATCATGTGTAGACACAAGTAAGGCATCTCCTGCAGCCACAGGGGAAAGTGCCATTGCAGGGGAGGGGGGTGATAGTGAATGGTGAGGAGGGATGAGTGCACAAGGGAGTCACAGAGGGAGGAGAGGGGAAGATTTATCTAGTAGTGTGATCCTGTTTTAAGTGCCAGAAATTCCAGAGGAAATAAATGTTGGATGCAGAAGCTGATTGGGTGGTTGGTGAGGATAAGGGGAATCCTGTGTTTGTTGTAAGTAGGGGCAGAGGGGGCCAGGACAGATGAGCGGGAAATGGAGGAGATGCAAGTGAAGGTTGAGTTGATGGTGGTGGAGGGGAAACCACATTTGTGGATGAAGGCAGACATTTCAGAAGATCTAGATAGGAAGACCTTATCTTGGGAATAGATGTGGCAGAGACAGAGAAATTGTGAGAAGGGAATAGAATCCTTGCAGGCAACAGAGAGTGGGGAAGTGTAGTCAAGGTTGTTGTTGGAGTTGCTGGGTTTGTAATATATATGCCACCGAATTTCCAGAAAGTCTGGAATTTCTGGCACTTACAACAGGATCCCACTACCAAGCATCTTCCCCTCTCCTCCCCTCTCTGCCATCTGTAGGGACCACTCCCTCTCTGACTCTGACTCCCTCATGCACTTATCTCTCCTCACCCTCAACATCTTCCCCTGTGGCTGCAGGAGGTGCCACATGCGCCCACACCTCCTCCTCCCTCACCACAGTCTGGGGCTTCAAACAGGCCTTTCAAGTGAAGCAGTGAAGCAACACTACACTATACAGGATTAATTCATAAATTACATTTGACCCTAACCACAAATGGTGATAATATAAAGTGTGATAACATTCTTAACATAGAAGAATAGAAGAAAAGAGTGGTTTACAGGGATTTCAGATGATTGTAAACAAATGGTGGGGAGATTAAGAAAGCTCCTGAGGTTAGAAGCAAGAAACTGAATAATTTAAGTAGATTTGATGCATTGAAGGGTTTGCAGAGAAAGGATGAGGGAAGAACATGGAAAATTATAAACATGACTCTGGAATATTAATTCATATAACCATATAACTGTTTATGGCATGGAAACAGGCCATTTTGGCCCTTCAAGTCCATGCCTGTTCACTCAAACAGCTCCACTATATCTCCCTACTTATTCTCTGCCCATAACCTTCCAACCCCCTCCTATCCATGTATATATCCAGCCTCCTCTTAAATGAAAGAATGTAGCTCTTCCTCCGGAAGATCATTCCATTCAGCCACCACTCTCTGAGTGAAGAAGCATCCTCGAATGTTTCTCCTAAAATTTTGTCCCTTTACCCTCAACTTGTGTCCTCTTGTTTCAACCTCCCCTGCTCTCAGGGGGAAGAGTTAATCATCACTTAGTTTAATAGCACACTTTGTAATTTTTAGATACTCAATAGCACATCTCAAAGAGTCATCTTTACTTTTCCATTGTATTTAACACAAAACTTGGTACCACCTTTGTTTGTTGTTAAACCTGTGAATTAGGTAACCAAGCTATATATCAGGTCTTCAGAAAGAAGCTGGTGGTTCTTTATATAGGTGGTTAATTTTGATGCATTTTACAATTTCTTCAGTAATGCCTTTTAATGTGGTTCAATATGGCAAATTCATAGGATTAGTCTTGTAATCCATTATAAATCTCTTTCCTAGCTGCAACATATCACAGTTAGATTGAATACATTGTTGGATACCTCTCATGGCTGCAAGTTAGTATTGATTTTTTTAAATGTAGCTCTTACGAGCCTTTGGTTTGGGATTCATTTAGGTTGGAGAGTAGCTGCTGGTTGAGTATTTGCCACCTGGACAATGATTGGGTTGTACTGCAGAATCATAGCCAGATTGTTAGTGCAAAACCTGGAAAAAAAACCCAGCAACATGTAAGGAGGGCAATAGAAAAAGAAAGTGAAAGTGAAAGCTACAATTTTGTACATTTTTAGTTGATCCTTTATAATAAGTGACAGTGGGTGGCTTTTATTAGGGGAAATATGGTTGTTGTGTCCACTCTGCCTGTGTCTATGGTGCTCACCATTGTCACCATGAGCTTGCTCTTGGAAGCTCCAGGTGTTGACAGTGAAGTAAATTAATAATAAAGTGGTTTTCTGTTCCCATTTCCACTGCTTCTTCTCCACCCTGCCCCCCCCCCCCACCATCCCCAACAGTTCCCTATCCCAACTTTAATATACCAAGAATAGGTATTCACAAGTGGATAGTAAGAAAGAGTTAAAAGTAGTGAACCATGAAACTTTAATTTAGATCAGCCACCCCATAGGATGATTCTACCTGCCTTTTACAGACGTGCAGCCAAAATCTCTAACTGGTTAACTCGATTCTTATGAATTTAATTGTCCTACTTTATATCATGCGTCACTCTAAGTGTTAAATTTGCAAAATAAATTTTCTCCAATCCCAAAAAATTTTGGCTCCTTACCTATACACAGTTTTCTCTTGCACCTTTTGGTAACTTTGCATTCTGCTGCTGAGGTCACAAGCTTTCCACTTTCCACTTCTGTTACCACTTTAAAACAAGTGGTGATAGTTAGTTTAGAGTTTAGTTCCAAACAATTTTGTCTTTTCATTGCTGCAGAAGTTAATATTACATCAATAAGGCAAGTTCATTTTTTTGAGAACCACATTGAATTACAGAAGTACCAATGGAAGTAATATACCCTTCAAGATTCTTGATACGAGAAGTTTTACACTTGTGCAAAGAAGAAGAATGTGTAACGGTCGAAGTGCTTCGTGTTTTTCTCTTATAGTTGCATTTTCGGGTTTTGGAACACCATTTTAAAACGTGCACTCATTCACTCAGACTTAAAGATAGATGCATTCAAATTGCACTACAAAAATATTACATATGCACAAATTAACTGAAGTGGACATGTATTGAAAAATCTACTCTCAATAATGCACTACTTGCATCCGCTACAACCCATTCTCCGATTGGGATTTCTGAACTCTATTATGTATTACGTATGACCTTATGGGATCACGGATGAAAATGTTTTGGATTTTGGAGGATTTCAGAATTTTGAATAAGGGTATTCAACCTGTACTTAGTTTCCTTACTGTACACCCTCCCAGGGAATAACTCAAAGTATTAATGAAAGCCTGTCAATTGTGTCACAGACATGAAAAAAATCACATAGGAAATACAAAGTATATTTAATTCTTTATATATTTGAAAATAGTCTTGCTGGAAAGATCATGAAGCTACAAGTGAATTATTGAAATATTCTTCATATGATAAAGTTTTTGATATTTTTTTGAAAATTTTATTTTTCATTTGCATCAGACAAGTACAACATGCTTATCCATAATCATACAAAGTAATAAAATTATGCAAAAAGAAAACATAATTTATATTTTCTCCACCCCCACCCTCCCCCTCCCTCCCCAAAAAAGTAGGAAAAAAAGGAAAAAAGCCTACCTGAATTTTTCATAAATCATTCATTGATTAATTAAATTTCATATTTACAAATATAATCTTAAACCTCTAAATTAACTAGAGTGAGTTTGAGTGGGAGCAGCGGACACTGTGGATGAACTCTTACCAATGAAATACATATAAGGTTTCCAATCTTATTAAAAAAAATTCTGGCTGATGCCGTAAATTATGTTATTTTCTCTAAGTCTACATTTTTGTAATTCCATTTGCCATCTATTCAACCCCGCATTATTGTCTAATTTCCACATTACTGTCATACATTTCTTTGCTACTGCCACACTTTAAAATTTACTCTGAAAAATATCTAATTTCAAATTCTAAATATCACCAAACAGAAATATTTTTGGGTCTTTCAGAATTTGTATGTTCGTGATTTGTCCCAGTACAATATTCATATCTTCCCAGAATTTTTCTACTTTTTTCTCATTGCCATACTGCATATCTAAAGGTTCTGACCTCTTTATTACACTTAAAACATTGATCAGAGCAATTTGAATCAAGTCCCATGTAATTTGTGTAGTACAGTATAATTGGTGTAAAAAAAGATAGTGTAACATTTGATATCTGACATTAATTGTGTTAGTTACACTTTCATAACATAGTTTTGACCATGCTTCTTGGATTTGTATATTAAAATCTTTTTCCCATCTCAATTTGGATTTAAATTTTTTTTTGCATAGTCTCTTGCAATTTTATATACATATTACTAATAAATCTTTTAATAAATGTATCAGTTATTAAATATTCAAATTGACTGTGTTCAGGTAATCTAAAATCCAATCCTAACTTTTAAAATATGATTTAAGTTAATAATAAGAAATGGTATTAGTTGGTATATTTTACTTGTCTTTCAATTGGTCAAAAGTTTTTTTTTAAACTCAAAAAATCCTTTATCCTTTTTATTCCAGTTATGCCAAATATATTTTAAAAAAATGAATTATTAACTATAAAATGAATTAAAAGATTTTGCTTTAATAACGTTTTGGCTTCCAAGACTTGTGGTCTTATCTGAGTTAATGATAAAATATATTGAGAAGGATATTGAAAACTCCATTCAGCCCATGGTGTCTTCTCTGCCATTCAAATCATGGCTGACGTATTTTTGCTTTCTCCCCATAACCTTTGATGTTCTTGATGATCAAGAACCTATCAAGTTGAACTTTAAATATACTCATAGACTTGGCCTCCCCAGCAGCCTGTGGCAATGAATTCCACCAGAACCTTGAGGCTGAAGAAATATTTTACTGTTTTGAAGGGACATCTTTTTATTCTGAAGCTGTGTCCTCTACTCTTTGATCCATGATTGGAAACATTTTCTCTATGTCCACTCACAGTGCTGCTCTGCATGGTTCTACTGCCTGATCCTCATGGCGAAGGCTCCTTACAGGCTTTAAAAATCCTGTTAAATGAGCAGATGGTGCTGTATTTTATAATCCTGCAATCATGATGGTCTGTGCCCAAGATGGTGACATCTGTGCTGATTAGCGTGACGGGTGCAGAGTCCACGGGAGCAGCAGACTGGTGCAGAACACCAGAAACTGGGAGAACACACCCCATTGAGAAGGAGGATCATGGGAAACAATTCCACAGGAAGGTGACCATGAGGGGCTCAGCAGCTGAAAGAACCCACACAGGCTGTGGGTGACTAGTGGTTGAAGGATCCAAACGGGCTGCAGGAAACTGGCTCACAGGAACCAGAAATCATAACCGAGATTCAAGAGGATGTTGAAGGCAAGAAAGAGCCTCAGGCACTGAAAGCTTTCTGATCGTATCGGATGTTTGGACGTGGAACTCGGGCTGCTGATGGATCGACCAGGAATCTGCTGCTATGGGAGTGCGGGAGGTGAATCCACAGACATTTTGTGCCTCTGAAGGGACTTGTGCTTCTCTTCCTCTGAAATGTTAAGGGTGCCTGACAATACTCATGGTGACTCTTTGTTCACCCTATGGCAGATTTAAATTGAAGTGTATCATGTATATTACATTTCTGTGTATTACTACGTGACAATAAAAGGAACTTTGAACCTTTCAATATTTGGTAGGTTTCAGTGAGATCCCCTTCATCCTTCTGAACTCCAGTGAGCCATGAAACTCTTCTCGTATGTTACTTGTCCTGTGATCATTCTTGTAAACCTCTTCTGGAATTTTTTCAATGCCAGCACATTCTTTCTTCGATATGGGACCCAAAACTGCTCAAGTGTGAACTGACCAATGCCTTGTAAATCTTCCACATTACATCCTTGTTTTTATGTTCTAGTTCTCTTGAAATGAATGTTAACATGGCATTTGCTTTCCTTACCACTGACTCAACCTGCAACTTTTGGAAAATCCTGCAAGAGGGCTCAAAAGTCCCTTTGGATCTTCACTTTCTGGATTCTCTCACCACTTAGAAAATAGGTCCACTTCTTTATTCCTTCTACCAAAGTGCACGACTATGCACTTCCTGTGTTCCATCTGTGCCTTTTTTGCTCATTCTTCTAACCTATTTGTTTCTCTGCAGACCCTGACTTTAACACTGCACACCCCTTCACCTATCTCTGTATCATCTGCAAATTGGCCACAAAGCTATCAATTCATCTAAACTATTTACATACAACATGAAAGGTAGCAGATCCAACGCAGACCCTTGCAGAACACCACTCATCACCAGAAAAGGCCACACATTTATTCCCACTCTTTGCCTTCGTCCCATTAGCCAGACACTTCCCAGAATCACAGTGCGGCTTTCGCGCAAACAGAGGAACTACTGACATGGTCTTTGCCCTCAGACAGCTCCAAGAAAAGTGCAGAGAACAAAACAAAGGACTCTACATCACCTTTGTTGACCTCACCAAAGCCTTCGACACCGTGAGCAGGAAAGGGCTTTGGCAAATACTAGAGCGCATCGGATGTCCCCCAAAGTTCCTCAACATGATTATCCAACTGCACGAAAACCAACAAGGTCGGGTCAGATACAGCAATGAGCTCTCTGAACCCTTCTCCATTAACAATGGCGTGAAGCAAGGCTGTGTTCTCGCACCAACCCTCTTTTCAATCTTCTTCAGCATGATGCTGAACCAAGCCATGAAAGACCCCAACAATGAAGACGCTGTTTACATCCGGTACCGCACGGATGGCAGTCTCTTCAATCTGAGGCGCCTGCAAGCTCACACCAAGACACAAGAGAAACTTGTCCGTGAACTACTCTTTGCAGACGATGCCGCTTTAGTTGCCCATTCAGAGCCAGCTCTTCAGCGCTTGACGTCCTGCTTTGCGGAAACTGCCAAAATGTTTGGCCTGGAAGTCAGCCTGAAGAAAACTGAGGTCCTCCATCAGCCAGCTCCCCACCATGACTACCAGCCCCCCCACATCTCCATCGGGCACACAAAACTCAAAACGGTCAACCAGTTTACCTATCTCGGCTGCACCATTTCATCAGATGCAAGGATCGACAATGAGATAGACAACAGACTCGCCAAGGCAAATAGCGCCTTTGGAAGACTACACAAAAGAGTCTGGAAAAACAACCAACTGAAAAACCTCACAAAGATAAGCGTATACAGAGCCGTTGTCATACTCACACTCCTGTTCGGCTCCGAATCATGGGTCCTCTACCGGCAACACCTACGGCTCCTAGAACGCTTCCACCAGCGTTGTCTCCGCTCCATCCTCAACATCCATTGGAGCGCTTTCATCCCTAACGTCGAAGTACTCGAGATGGCAGAGGTCGACAGCATCGAGTCCACGCTGCTGAAGATCCAGCTGCGCTGGATGGGTCACGTCTCCAGAATGGAGGACCATCACCTTCCCAAGATCGTTTTATATGGCGAGCTTCCACTGGCCACCGTGACAGAGGTGCACCAAAGAAAAGGTACAAGGACTGCCTAAAGAAATCTCTTGGTGCCTGCCACATTGACCACCGCCAATGGGCTGATATCGCCTCAAACCGTGCATCTTGGCGCCTCACAGTTTGGCGGGCAGCAACTTCCTTTGAAGAAGACCGCAGAGCCCACCTCACTGACAAAAGGCAAAGGAGGAAAAACCCAACACCCAACCCCAACCAACCAATTTTCCCCTGCAGCCGCTGCAACCGTGTCTGCCTGTCCCGCATCGGACTTGTCAGCCACAAACGAGCCTGCAGCTGACGTGGACTTTTACCCCCTCCATAAATCTTCGTCCGCGAAGCCAAGCCAAAGAAGAATACATGTATGTGCTTCTCTGTATGTAGTTGATGTATAAAGTTATGATTTATTTAACAGATTTTTGGTACGGTGGCCTGCAAAATTACTTCTAGGAAGAAGTAAGGTTTTCAAGCAATTTCTTAACCTGAGAAGCAATCTTTTAAACTCTGTAGCATACATGTAGACTTGCATATAGACAAACACTGATATTTTGAATGCAGTTAACTGAGGTTTTCCAGATGTAATTTTAAAATGAATGATGCTAGATTTTTCACTTTCACCTTCCACCACAATCCTATTTTTGAGCTAGCTACATTTTATCACCTTAAAGTTCTAAAATAAACAACTTAAGAATGAACTGTAAATAATTATCATATTTTGACTTTTTTTTTCTATGAATCTTTTGCAACAGAGATGTGTCTAAAAGAAAAATTGGAAGGCAAAGAGCATGATGATAGTTCTTCAGTGAAGGAAGATACTGGTAAGTTGAAGACTGAGAAGCTTTTTGTTGCTCACTCAATGTTCTTAAGGTAACTGTTATTTCAGCATTTCCTCACCTACATAAATTTATATTTTAATTAAATAATGTTATTGTTTAAAGAGTTGGCAATACATTTTGCATTCCTGTGAAATGTGACAAAACATGTTTGGATTACATTGAAAAGTACAAAATCGGAACAGGACCTTTAGAGCACAATGTCCACACTAAAATTGATGTTAAATGAGACTAAATCTTTGCTGCTTGCAAATAATGTACATGTTTATGTGCCTATCTGGAAGCTTTTTAAAGGGTACTATCGTATCAGTTTGCACTACTACTTCTTGCAGCCCATTCCAGGCACCAGCCCATCTCCTTTAGACTTCCACCACCACCCTCACCCTCCCCACAGTCTTAAACACGTCCTGTCATGTTTGAAATTTTTAACCTGGAAGAAAAATCCTGGCTGCCAGTCCAATCAATGCCTCTCATAATTTTTTAAACTTCTATCAGGACTCCCTTCTGCCTCTAACGATCTGAAGGTAAAACCTAAGTTTGTTGAACCTCTCCTTGTAGCTCATGTCCTCTAATCCAGACAGCATCCTAGTAAATCTCTTCTAAACCCTTTTCAAGGCTACCATATTGTTCTTGTAATGGGGTGACCAGAATTGTACACAATACTCCAAGTGCAGCGTAACAAAAGTTTTGCATGGCTATAACTAAGGATGAATCTTGATTTGGCATCCCTACATCAGTACTCCAGTTGATGAAGGCAAGTATATCCTATGCTTTCTTTGCTATTCAATCAACTTGTCCAGCCTCTTTCAGAGAGTAATAGACTCAGACCTGAATGCACATTAATGCTGTTAATCCTGCCATCATTGATATATATTCCCCTTGCATGTGATCTCCAAAGGTGTCACACCTCACATTTGTCTGGATTAAACTCCATCTGCCATTTCTCTGTCCATAATCTGTAACTGATCCATATCATATTGTGTTTCTTGTTAACCCTTTATACCAGAGGTTCTCAACCTTTTTCTACTCACATACCACTTTAAGTAACCCCAATGCCATTGGAACTCTGTGATTAGTAAGGGATTGCTTAAGTTGGAATGTGAATGGGAAAGGAAGCTTGAGAATCACTGCTCTAGACGCAATTGTTACTGAAATATTTTGCTTAAGAAAAATTGTCATTGGCCCATTTCCTTTGGAGTTGTGAAACAATATAGATAATGAGTCCATTTGATATGATTAAAAGAGTGGTTTTCAAACTTTTTCTTTCCACCCACATACCACCTTATGCAATCCCTTACTAATCACAGCACCTATGGCATAGAGAATACTTAAAGTGGTATGTGAGTGGAAGAATAAAGGTTGAGAACCACTGCTTTACACTGTCCATCACTCCAGCAATCTTTGTCATCTTACTAACAGACCCATCTACTTTTTCATCCACTATTTGTGATGTATGTCAGGGGTCATAACATTGATGCCCGTGGAACATCACTGGTTACAGACCTCCAGCTAGAATAACACCCATCACAATCTGTCTTTTAATGGACTCTCCAATTTTGAATACAAGCCATCAATTCACCATGGATCCCATGTATCTTTACGTTCTGAATCAGTCTACTATAAAATACCTTATCAAATACATTGCTAAAGTCCATGTAGATGACATCCACTGCTATACCCACATCAGTTGCCTTCATCACCTACTCATAAAATCAAGTTAACTTTCGAAGGCATGGCTAGCCCTGCACAATGCATACTAACCTGTCCCAGATTAGGCCATGCATTTCCAAATTTTCTCATATCCTGTCCTGAAAGAAAAGGTCACAAGATAAAGGAATGGAAGCAGGCCCATCAAGTCTGTTCCATAACTCTGCACTGTTGAACTATGCCACACCTAGTTCCAATTTCCAGCCTTTTCCCCATATCTTTGATACCCTTACTAATGAGATGCATATCCATTTCCTGTTTAAGCACTCCCAGTGATCTGGCATGATCTACCCTTTAAAAAAACTATGCTGACTTGGAACATTTCCAGGTATTTCATAACTTCATCCTTGAGGATTGACACTAATATCTTCAGACTTGTAGGTCTATAGTTTCCTTTTTTTCTGTTTCCCACCTTTCTTGTACAGCAGAACCACATTTGCAACTCTCCAATCCTCTGGAACCATGCCAGAGATGATTGATTTCTGGAAGATTGTCGCCAATGGATCTACAATCTCCAAAGCCACCTCTTTCAAAACCCGCGAGTGTACCTCATCCAGTCCAGGAGATTTATCTATCTTTAATCCATTCAATTTACCTAGCACAATTTCTCTAGTATCCATTTCTACTCCCTGAAGCCTCTGTCTGTTGGGGATATTACAAATGTCTTCCATAGTGAATATAGATGTAAAATATTGATTTAATTCTTCTGCTATATCTTTGTAGCCCATTATAATTTCCCCAGCATCATTTTCTATCGGTCCTATGCCAACACCTGTCCCTCTTTTATTCTTTATATATTTTTAAAAACTTAGTATTTTTTTAAATATTGTTTGCCAATCTCCATTCATAACTCATCTTTTCTTTCCTTATTCCTTTCTGTACGTTTTTATAGGAATCCCAGCCTTCTGAATTCCCACAAGTTTTAACTTGTATGCCCTCCCCTTTGCTTTCATCTTATCCTTCACTTCTTTTGTTAGCCACATTGATACCATCTTTCCTTTGACTAATTTCCTTTTCCTTGGAATATATCTATCCTGCATGCCTTTTATTATGTGCAAATCTGTAACTGATCCATATCATATTGTGTTTCTTGTTAACCCTTTATACCAGAGGTTCCCAACCTTTTTCTATTCACATGCCACTTTAAGTAATTTTTGTCATTTGCAAACTTACAAATCACCCTATCAAGATTATCGCCCAAATTACTTTTGTATATCATAGTCTTGCGAAACACAGCTTAGCACAGACCTCCATCAGAACAACAGAATAACACCTCACCAGCATGACTTCTATTGCCAAGCTAATTTTGAATGCTATCTACTCAGAGTCTGTGGATCCCATGTGCCTTTATCTTTTGAATTGGCCTATCATAAAGGAATTTATGGAAAGTTTTACTAAAGACCACGTATGCAGCATACACTGTTCAATCCTCATCATTTATCTTTGTCCCTCAAAAAGAACCTTAAGTTTGTTAGCCGCGACCTCTGCACAAAGCCATATTGATTATCCCGAACAGAGTGATGTTTTCCAGATGTGTTGATTTTATCATTAAGAATTTTCCACAATAATGTCCCCACCACTGAAGTAAGGCTCATCAGCCCCCAACCTATTGGGCAACAACATTGGTTATTTTCCAGCCCTCTGGGGTTTCTCCTGCGACCAAAGTGGATATAAAGATGTACCTCATCTTCAACAATGTCTTGTCTTACATTTCTCAATAACTTGGAATAGATCCTATCATGCTCCAATTTTTCCTTCTTGATAGCAACATGTCCAGAAGTAACAACATTCCTCTCCCCAATCTCACTGTATCAACCATCCTTTTCTTTGGTGAATGCTGATGCAAAGAAATCATTCATTTTCTCTTTCTCTTTTTTTTTTACATTTTTTTAAAATTTTTTTTATTTTTCACACCATAAATCACATTAGCCATGATATACACTTTTTCTTTTTCACACATATACAGTGACTTTTTCTCTCCCCCCCCCTCCTCCTCCCAAGCCACCCCCCCACCCCCCCCCCCCCTCATCCATTTTAGGTATACAATCTAGGTTGCATTAAACCAGTCAGACAATGTTGTCATTCAACAAAAATACACCAGAAATTCTACTGAGTCCATTCTTTTCTTTCCTTCTCCTTCCATCAACTTAGGTAATGTTTGTTCCCGGTAGGTTTTCGCTATTGTATTTAATGTAAGGCTCCCATACTTGTTGGAATATTTCAATATTATTTCTTAAACTATATGTTATTTTTTTACTGGAATACATTTATTCATTTCTATATACCATTGTTGTATTTTCAAATTATCTTCCAATTTCCAGGTTGACATAATACATTTTTTTGCTACGGCTAGGGCTATCTTAACAAATCTTTTTTGTGCATCCTCCAAATCAATTCCAAATTCTTTGTTTTTTATGTTACTTAGGAGAAAGATCTCTGGATTCTTTGGTATATTGTTTTCTGTTATTTTATTTAATATCTGATTGAGATCATCGCAAAATTTTTTTACTCTCTCACATGTCCAGATTGCATGAATTGTTGTTTCTCAAGGCATAAATAAACCAGTCTTGAGTTGACTACTCTGGAGTGTGTTTGTATTTCTTTAGTAGCTCTACTGTACTAGCCTCTACAAATTGTTGACCCCGACTGCAAGATTCAGCTGAAACTTGAATCTCCAGTCATAATGGATGAGGTTTCAGCAGCAGCGCGGCCGCCGCCACGGCGGCAGTTAATGCAGTTGGACTCCATTTGCCTCCTTTCTGGGCACATCAGCCTCGGGTTTGGCTTTTTCAGGCCGAAACCCAGTTTTGTCTTCGGGGTACAACAGCGGAAAACAAAGTTCTGGCATGTTGTAAGTGCGTTGGATGCTGCTACTGCATGTCGAGTAAGCAAATTTATTTATTAATTTATTTGTACGTAATACTTATCCTTTCTTTTCTTTGGCCTGGCTTCGCAGACGAAGATTTATGGAGGGGGTAAAAGTCCACGTCAGCTGCAGGCTCATTTGTGGCTGACAAGTCCGATGTATCCTGTATATGTATTATTTGTCTGTGTGTTATGTCTGGTTGTGGGTCTGCATGCTTTGCACTGAGGACCAGAGAACAATGTTTCATCAGGTTGTAGTTGTACAATCAGAAGACTAAACTTGACTTGAATACTCTTTTCCTTAATAAATACTTCACTGCTGTAACTATTTTATTCAGTAAAATGTTTCTCTAGATTTGCCTGTTAAATTTATGAGTGACCATTTCCCCCATCTCGTCTCCTGTAAGTAGAAACATTTTCTCAGAAAATCCTTTCATAATCTTAAAGGCCTCTTAACAGATCATCTTTTGAATAATGAATGTTATCCTTAAGCAGATCCCCCTTGGCTCTTAATTCCAATTATTTTCATTATTCTATCTCAGGCCTTCATCTTTCCAGGACTCTTGCCCTAATTCCCTCCCTTAACATCTTTAATCTCTCTTGCCATCTTCTGGACATCTTTGTCAACATAATTTACCAACTGAACTGACACCATGTGCAATTTTTTTTTCTCTTGGTTAGGCAAATCTTTAAAGCCTCATTGATTCATATGTTTTGGGAATGCCCTAACTTAGAAAAAAATTGGAAAGATATTTTTCAGATTTTATCAAAGATTATAAAGATAAAATTGGAACCATGCCCTCTTATTGCTTTGTTTGTTTTTTCTCAACGAGGATATACTCTTCAACCCATGATAAAATTTTAGCTTTACCTCGTTAATAGCTAGACGAGCAATTTTAGTGAAATGGAAGGATGACCCTCCACCTACTCGTGCTCATTGGTTATATATGTTCTTTTTAAGCTTGGAGAAAATTAGATTCAATATTAAAGATATAAAGTTTCAATTTGACAAGATGTGGGATCCATTCATAGATTACTATCATAATCAGAAGATTTGAGAAATCTGGATGCTCCGAAAACTCTCAGTCTTGTGTCTGAAAATCACTATTCCGTCCACATCTTTACAATTCTATAAGCTTACCTTGATTACAGGGAGGGGTTAGATTCGACAGTAGATTTTTGTTTTCTTTTATCTTTCCTTTTTAAAATTAAATATCATGGTTATTAGGATAGAATGTACCCTTTGTCCACATAAAGGGATTGTTTAATTTAGCTTTATCTATTTTCTATTCAGAACTATATTAGGAAATACTATGAGAAAGGGATAAACTGTGAATTACAGAACTCAAAACCAGTTTACCTACCTCGGCTGCACCATTTCATCTGATGCAAGGATTGACAAAGAGATAGACAACAGACTCGCAAAGGCAAATAGCACCTTTGGAAGACCTCACAAAAGAGTCTGGAAAAACAACCACCTGAAGAAACACACAAAGATCAGCGTGTACAGAGCCGTTGTCATACCCACGCTCCTATTCGGCTCCGAATCATGGGTCCTCTACCGGCATCACCTACGGCTCCGAGAATGCTTCCATCAGCGCTGTCTCCGCTCCATCCTCAACATTCATTGGAATGACTTCATCACCAACATCGAAGTACTCGAGCTGATAGAGTCCGCAAACATCGAATCCACGCTGCTGAAGACCCAACTGCGCTGGGTGGGTCACGTCTCCAGAATGGAGGACCATTGCCTTCCCAAGATCGTGTTATATGGCGAGCTCTCCACTGGCTACTGAGACAGAAGTGCACCAAAGAAGAGGTACAAGGACTGCCTAAAGAAATCTCTTGGTGCCTGCCACATTGACCACCACCAGTGGGCTGATATCGCCTCCAACCGTGCATCTTGGCGCCTCACAGTTCAGTGGGCAGCAACCTCCTTTGAAGAAGACCGCAGAGCCCACCTCACTGACAAAAGACAAAGGAGGAAAAACCCAACACCCAACCTCAACCCACCAATTTTCCCTTGCAACCGCTGCAACCGTGCCTGCTTGTCCCGCATTGGACTTGTCAGTCACCAACGAGCCTGCAGCAGACGTGGACATACCCCTCCATAAATCTTCATCCGCGAAGCCAAGCCAAAGAAAAAGAAAAGAAAGAAATTTGATGTCTTTAATAAGTTAAATAAACAATTATGGATAGGTTTTTGATTTACATTATGTATTTAATTTAATGTACATGATACAACTTGTTGTTTGTACACTGGATGAATTTGTATTTTAAACAATAAAAAAAGTTAAATTGAAACTAATTTTTTGTTTAACTTGTTGATTTGTCACATTATTACCAAGTACCGTAAGAGTGGTCGCTCTGTGCATTGTGTAACAGGTTATTTTGACAATGATGCAGTCATATAAAGGAAACACAAAAGTCTGCAGATGCTGTGGTTGTAGTCTGAATGGAGATGCTGAAGGAACTCATCCAGTCTTGCAGTGTTCACAGGAAGTTAAGATATAGCATACATATTTTGGGTCTGAGCCCTTCCTCAAGCTTTAAGCGAAAAAAGACAGGTGGCTGTGTTAAAGGCTGGGGATAAAAATGGGAAAGAATGGGAGGGGGAGGAGTACAGACCAACAGACAAAAGATGTAAATTGGATATTGTGGCGGCCCCCAATTGTGGAGATCAGGCTGGCACATCGTGCTGCAGCAGACGCAGACAAAGATCGCTAAAGCAACTCCCAGGACAATGAACCGGCGAGGGTAGAAGCTGGGGCAGCATCAGACGAACGACCCTAAAATGGCATTGGTCAAAGCTGCCCAGCTAACTCAGCAGAGACAGGCTGGGGAAGAAGGGCATTCATATGCATGGTCATTTCCGTCCTCTATTGTTATTCATTTGGCTGACTCAGTCTCAATCGGTAAAAATGGCGGGAACTTGAACAGTATAAAAGCAGGCTTTCCAGCCCTAATAAAGCATTGAGCTTAACCTGCCACACTGAGTGTGTGTGTGTGTGTGTGTGTGTGTGTGTGTGTGTGTGTTTCTTTGTGGAAGTCGGCTACGATATAATAAGAGGACAGGAGATAGGAAAGGTGAGAATTTATTTTGGCTCTCTGAAAGGAGACAGAGAAATAAGGGAAGAGAGAGAGACAGAGCTAGATGAAAGGAGACATAGGAAAAGTTGGGGGAAGGGGTTCTAACGGAAACTGCAAAAGTCTATGTTAATACCCTCGCCAGCAAATCTCAACCTCAATCTCACCATCAAACCCGCAGACAAGGATGGCGCTATTGTGGTCTGGTGAACTGGCCTCTGTGTGCTGCAAGGCAGAATTTGTACTTAATCGGTAATGCAAAAAAAACTATAGTACTCAAGAAAAGATGCATACATAAGAGGGTACTGTAAAAGAAAGAAGTGTAAACAAACTAACTGCAATACAGAAAAATATAAATATTCAATAATAAATGTACAAAGTAAGAAAGTATCTGAGTTTGTTGTTAAGAGTCTGATGGTGGAGGGGTAGCAACTGTTTCTTCGTGATGTTAGCAGTGAGAACAGAGCATGTCCTGGGTGGTGTGGATCCTTGATTGCTTCTGCTCTTTGACTGAAATATTCCATGTATATTTTCTCAAGGGTGAGAGAGTTTTGCTGTGTTCATTACCTTTTGCAGGGCTTTCTGCTCAGAGACATTGGTGCCCTATACTAGACAGTGATGCGGCCGGTGGGCACACTTTTCAAAATAGATCTGTAGAAATTTGTCAAGGTTTTTGATGTCATGCCAAACCTCTGGAAACTCTTGAGAAAGTAGAGGTGTTGATATTAGTGTGTTGGGTCCAGGAAATGTCCTCTGAGATGGTGACTCTCAGGAATTTAAATTTGCTTTCATTCTCCAGCTCTGATTTCTCCCAATGATAACTGGATCATATCTTCAGCAAACTTTTAGATGATGTTACTGAAGATATGGGGTGTTGGGGCCCATGACTTGGAGTTTGCTGATCAGTTTTGAGGAGATGATGATGTTGAATACCAAACTGTAGTCGATAAAGAGCATCCTGATTAATGTCCAGGTGTTCCAGGGCTTTGTGTAGAACCAGTGAGATGGCATCTGCTGTAGACCTGTTGCTGTGGTAGGAAAATTAGAACGGATCCATGTTGCAGCTCAGACAGGAGCTGATATGCTTCAACACCAGCTCCTCAAAACACTTCATTATAATGGATGTGATGAAGTGCCACTGTCAATAGTTGTTTAGGCAGGTTACTGGACTTCTTGGGCTGGTTGAAACAGGTGGGTACCATGCCCTGCCGGAGTGAGATGTTGAAGATATCCATGAATACATTAGGGTCAGGGTCAGCACAGGTTTTCCGTACTCGTCCAGGTACTATGTCTGGACCGTATGCTTTCCTTAGATTCACTCTCCTGAAGGCAGCACACACATCATTTTTGGATACTGACAGTCATGAATCATTAGGGGATATAGGGGTGCGGAGCTGTTCTTGCTTTTTCTGTGGTCAAATTGGGCATAGAAAGCATTGAGTTCTGGGAGTGAACCTTTGCTGTCTCCTACTGCACTAAATTTGGTTTTGTAGGAAGTTATGTCATTTAGGGTCCGCCACAGTTGTCAGGTATCCTTTGTTGTTTCAATTCTTGCCTGGAATCTCCACTTCACCCACTCGACCTGTTCCTTGCATTATGTACTGGATCTCTGGACTTAAATTCCTGTGACCTGGCTCTCAGCAGGTTCTGGGTTTGATTGTTCACCCAGAGCTTCTGGTTGGGGAGAGCTCTGAATGATATAGTGGGGCACACTCGTCCACAGTGTTTTGATAATGTCTGTAACAGCCTGGGTGGAATCATTCAGTTCCTCATGTACACTGCCCAATCTGCTGATTCGAGGCAGTCCTCTAACCGCAAATCAGCCTCCTGTGATCATCACTTGACTGTCCTGATCTCCATAATCTCTCTTTGTAAGCTCTGTATGAAGGCAGAAGGATCACAGCCAGGTGATACAATTTGCCAAAATGCAGTCTTGGGGAAGAATGGTAGGCCTTATCTTGGTGTAGCAGTGATCAAGTATGCTGGGTCCTCTGCTACAGCAGTAATTGAGCAGTGGTTTCTTTAGACAATATTGGCTAAATCTGAGACACTCATATTCACGAAACTTTATTTATTTGTATAGATTAATTACTTGCCCACCATATACATTGCTTTTATGTATGTGTGTGATGCCTGGTTTTGTGTCTGCATGTTTTGCACTGAGAACCAGAGAACGGTGTTTTGTTGCATTGTGCTGGTACAATCAAATGAAAATAAATTTGACTGGACATAAAAGTCACCAGCTATCATTTGCAGTGCATTGGGGTGGGCTGTCTTTTGTTTACTGACCACATCATGTGCCTGTTTGTAATCTGCATTGGGAGGGATATAAACTCTGGGGAGAATCACTAATGAGAAATCTTGGGGTAGCTAGAAGGGTCTTCATTTAATCAAGATTTTCTTTAAGGAAATGGACGATGACCCTAACATCCATGCCACAGCCGGTGTTGATGAAAAAGCACATGCTATCTGCTCTCTCTTTGCCAGAATTCGAATTCAGTGAAACTAGCTGCAATGTGGATGCAGTGGGCAAGAACAGACATAAACAGTTTAACAAAAAGTGCGGCAAAGTGGAAAGAGGCGTGGCCAGTTAACAAAAATGAAAGGGACAACTGAAAGCCACGTCATCGATGTGGTACACAACACCTACCAAGAAAGTGTCTAGCATATGGTAAAACAAGCTATATGTGCAACAAAAGCAACCATTATGCCTGTTGCTGTAGAAACCAAGTGCAACAAAGCAAGGTTCGTGCAGTAGATGAAAGAGAGAGGAATTCTATGTAGACATAGTGACTAAAAACAAGAAAAAAAAAGACTGGATGTTGAGATTAAAAGTGAAAAAAATAAAAATTTTGGTTAAATTGGATATGGGAATGCAAATTAATGTAATATCAGAGACTAATTTTAAGATTAGACAGAGACCAAAGATGTTTGGAACAAAAGTGAAGGTGACAGAATATTCAGATACCAATATACCAGTGCAAGGAGAATGCATGGTCAAAATGAAACACCAGGACAAAGGGCACATGCTAGCATTCATCGTGTTACCAAAGGATGTACAGGCCATACTAGGTTTAACAGCCTGTGAGAAACTGAACCTGGTAAAAAGAGTCCTCATTGTGGAGAGCGAAGGAGAGGCAGTCTATGATGAACTCATGAAAGAGTAAAATGACCTATTTCAGAGTCTAGGCAGCCTTCCAGGAGAACACACGATCAGAGTGGATAAACATGTGCCACTGATAATACATCCATGCAGAAAAGTTCCATTTGCACTTCAAAAGTAACTAAAAGCAGAGTTGGACAGGATGGAAAGCCTGAATGGTTCAGAAGATAGATGAGTCAGCAGAGTGGGTGAGTTCACTTGTCATTGTGGATAAAAAGCTTAGAATTTGCCTGGATCCAAGAGATCTAAACAGAGCAATAAAGAGAGAAAGTTTTAAACTTCCAGCACATGAAGAAATCATGTCACAGTTTGAAAATGCAGTGTTTCAGCAAGTTAGATACATCATTAGGTTTTTGGCAGTTAAAATTGGATGAAGCAAGTTCGATTGTGCACGTTCAATAGTTAATATGGCAGATACAGATTCCTAAGGTTACTCTTCGGAATTGTCTTAGCTCCTGAAGTGTATCACAAAACTATCCACATGGTCTATGAGCTCCTGGACGGATTTGATATCTCAATCGATGAGATCATAGTATGGGGTATCACGAGAATGGAGCATGATGCAACAAGCAAACCTGAAGCTGAATAGTGACAGAATATAGATATGTTTTTGGGAGATAAATTTGGCAAGGTTTGTTAGTGTAGGTCACATACAAACATTTTAAAGCAGATTTTATTTAAAATATTGGAGCTCTGCTAATGCTAGACATATCAGCCCCAGAGCCTTTGCAGAAGCTTTGGAGAATGCCCAAGAAACTTCACTAATGGATT
Source organism: Narcine bancroftii (assembly GCF_036971445.1). Classification (NCBI taxonomy): domain Eukaryota; kingdom Metazoa; phylum Chordata; class Chondrichthyes; order Torpediniformes; family Narcinidae; genus Narcine; species Narcine bancroftii. The sequence continues at coordinate 84,744,592 of NC_091472.1, read as the reverse complement.
GTTTATAAAAAGGAAACAGCTGAAAGCTTGTCAGAGCCGCATATTGTCTGGAAGAGAACTTGCTGTTCTAAGAGGGTCATGTGGTTTTTCAAGCAGAGGGAGTCAAACAGGCTTTCTCAGTGTAGAGACTGACCATAAGCCCTTGATTGCATTGTGCCAAGAGCCATTAAATGAATGTCCACTTAGAATACAAAGAATGGTGATTAGGTTGCAATGCTTTACACTGAATGTGGTGTACAGTGGGGAGGCTAATGTACACAGCAGACATGTTGTCTCGAGCTGTTGACGAGAGAGCATGCAAACACCAAAATGGTTGAAGACGTGAATGCCTTTGTGGCCATGATCACAAGTGCACTGCCGATATCAGATGCAAAAATGGAGCTCATAAAATCAGAGACAAACAAAGATGAAACACAGACAACTGAGAAAAAACATCTTGGATGGATGGCCCAACATGAAGCAAGACTGCTCATCTGATGTTTCAGAGTACTGGAACTGCAGGGCGGAACTATCGGTGGTTGAAGACATCATCTACAAAGGAAGTAAAATCCTTATCCCAAAGAATCTGAGAAAAGAGATGCTAAAAAGGATTCATGGAGGACATCTCGGAATCGAAAAGTGTAAGAAAAGAGCACAAGAGGTGATGTACTGGCCAAGAATCATCAATGATATAACAAATGAAGTGTCAAACTGTACAATATGCCAGAAATATCAAGTAGCAATCCTGCAGAACCACTAAAGCCACACCCAGCACCATACAGAGCTTACCAGAGGTAGGCACTGACCTATTCGAATGTCAAACGAAGGACTATCTTGTAGTCACAGACTATTACTCCCTGTATCCAGAGGTGTATAAGCTGAACACCATCACTGCAGATGCTATAATAACAGGTATGAAAGTCATATTCTCGAGAGATGGTGTGGCAAGCGAAGTCTTCATAGACAATGGACCCCAGATTTGCAATTCAGAGTTTCGACATTTGGCCAAAGAGTGGGACTTTGTACAAACTGCGTCAAGTCCTCATTTTCCACAGTCCAATGGTCTAGTGGAAAAATCAGTACAGACAGTGAAAAGACTGACGTACAAGGCAAAACACAGTGGAAAAGTCTTCTACAAGAGCATGCCAGTATACCCCACCATGCCACTTGAGTGTGGTATGTCACTAGCACAACTCCTTATGGGATGTAGGCTAAGATCAAACTACCCGTTCAGGAGAACCTTCTCAAAACAAAAGAGGAGGAGAAGGTGAGGAAATTCAAAGAACAACAGAAAGAAAAGCAAAAGTATTACTTTGACAGAGGAATAAAAAACCTTCTAGAATTCTACACTGGAAACCAAGTAAGAGTAAAAGACAAAACAAATTTATGGCCTCAGAAGGGAACTATCCTTAGTGAAGTCCAACCAAGATCATACACCAATCAGACAGATGAAGGTGCTGTTCTGCGAAGAAATCGTCAGGATCTTCAAATGGTACCAGCCACAGTAGATGGAAAGACGGATACTGTTGAACAACCTGAATACACATCTGAGAAGACCTTGTCTAAGGCAACAACTCAGATTCAAGGACAATCAATCAGGAGATCGTCAAGATACGTGAATCCTCCCAAGAGACTCGTTGAGCAAATTTAAAGACTCCTGTTGTAGAATGAAGTAGTGCTATCTTATTTGCTCTTCAAGTTTTAGTGTATGTAAATGTGAACACACAAAATAGGATTTAAAAATATTAATAATGTTGATAATAATAAAAGTGTAAGTTCTTGGTGTTTAAACGAGTTATACAAAGAAAACATGTTAGTTAAAAGCAAGCCACTTTTGTTTTAAGAAAGGGATAATTTTTTCATTAATTGTATGATACTCCACATAAGTTAAATGGACGATGCTAATTATTCAAATAAGTGTTTTCGACGTGCAAATGAAATAGGGACTTTCTTGCAATCAGTGTGGTCTTGTAAAAAAGTGGAAAGATTTTGGAATGAACTGAGTTTATTATTAGGGCAAATTATGAAGATAACAATACCAAAGGATCCAAGAATATTTTTACTTGGATATATTTATGAAAATTATATAAAATTGAAATTGGACAAATACCAAGAAAATGTTTAAGTATTGCAATAGCGACTGCAAAGAAATGTATAGGGATATCATGGAAAAATGATGGTATAATGGTGGTATAATGAGATGAAAAATTTTATACCTTTGGAAAAAATTACGTATAGTTTAAGGAATTGAGTTGAAAATTTTTATAGTATTTGGAAACCATATAAGGATTTTATAGATAATTTTCCATCCACCTCTTCTATCTTATCCACTCCTTTTAATTAATATTTTTAATAACAATTAATGATTAACTATGCTAATATTATTGTATATTAAATGCTAGGTGCTTCTTTTACTTTTGGGTGGGAGGGGGATGGGGAGAAAATATATAAAAGTATTTTTTTGTATCATTGGCTTTGGATATTTGATTAAATGTTTTATTCATTTACTCCTGTAATGATGCAAACAATTAAATAAAATTAAAAAAGAAAGTGAGTTGTAATGATAGTGGTCATGGTTGCAATGCAACTAGCAATGCCTTAAGGATTATAGCTCCTGTTTGATTATACTTGGCTGCCAGCAGGGGGCTGGCACAGAGCAAGAGACTGCAGCATGCAAGATCTGTAATGGAAGCCTGCAACCTCATGGCATGCCTCATGGTGCTGTTTACAACACTTTAAAGAACCTTTTCCTTCATCCATGTGTTGTCTAAGAACTCACACGAATACAAGGTGAAACATGGGGCACATCAAGTTCCCGCTGCCCCGTCACTAGACACCCTGCAGTTTGCATACAGATTCAACCACTCTATAGATGATCCCATCACCACTGCCCTCCATCTAGCCCACACCCACATGAAAAAAGAATCATATGTTCAAATGCTCTTTATTGACTTCAGCTTGGCATTCAACACCATCATACTATAGAACCTGATAAGGAAGTTGAGCCTGCTGGGTCTAAATTCCTCTGCAATTGAATTCTTGACTTCCTGTCGGGGGGACCTCAGTCAGTCCGGATGAATAGCAGCACCTCCAAAACCATCACACATTAATATTTTAATGTGTTTAACTTACTTATATTTATGTAAATATGCTCCGTGGTCCTGGAGAAACACTATCTTGTTTTTACTGTGTGAGCATGATATTAAGATAAATAAAGGTGACAACTTGAAGTCGATGTGCTGCAGCCTAGTGTATGAGTCGTTGTTCTCTGGATGGATCAGGACAAAGTGGAGTAACAAAGCTATAGCATCATTAGTGGATGGTTTCTTTGAAAAGTGAATTTGAATGAGTTCCGAGTCTCTGGGAGGTGTGCTTTGATGTGTTCCATCACTAGATGGTGGAAGCATTTTATAATGGTGGAGGTCACTGCCACTGGGCAGTAATCATTGAGGCCTGTTACTGTTGCTCTCTTTGGTACATTGATGATGGTGGCTGCCTTGAAACGTATGGGAACATTGAACTGTTTCAGTGAAGTGTTGACGATATCTGTCAGGACCTCCATCGGTTGGTCTGCACAGTCATTCAGTACCTGATCAGGTATGTTGTCCCATTGCCTTGTGTGGATTCACCTTAGTGTTTTTTTTTTCAATTTTTCGGTGTTTGTTTTTTTTGTATAATTTATATAACTTTATTCTTGGTTGTATTGGGATATGGGAAGGGGATAGGGAGGGGTAAAACTGACTCTGTATGTTATACATAAGCAAAGAAAGTGTATTGTCTGAATTTATGTCTTTGAAAATCAAAACTAAAATATTCAAAATAAAATGAATGAGTCTGCTGGAATATTGTTCACTTTCTCCTTCATTTGTACAGGATGTGTGCTGTTGTATTTCTAAGGTGGAAACATATTTGCAATTAGATTGTGATGTATTCTTGTGGCCAACCCTAAAATATTCTGTTCTGATCTGTGCAGGACATAAATATTCTCAAATTAAAATTTGTATTTAAATAGACTGCTTTGCCAAATTATACCACCAGATGGCTCACTGGTGGTCAGAATATGACAACACTCATCTGATGAACGTTTTAAAATGACAGTAATCTGCAAAATTCCATTGCTGAGGTTATTTATATGTCCATTATTTAAAAATATGGATAGAAACAGGTGGATGAAGTTCCCTGTGATATCTTTTCAAAAGTGTGAGGATTCCAAGAGAGGCACAAGAGTCAGAATTTGGGACTGCCAGAGCATTACTGATATGGAAGCAATATATTAGAAACTTTCCTCCACAAGATGAGAATAGCTTACACATAGAAATTTTGTCATTGAATTATGATGTAATTGTGTGACAACAATAAAATAGTTAAATGAAAGCTAATTTGAGGCTAAACTTTAACGATTTCACCACAGGCTTTGTTTTCAACCTTGCACAGCCTGAGAATGACATTTCCCTCTGATCCCCATAGTTTGTGTATTTATCTAACTTTTATCCCATAGTAGCTTCTCCAGAAATCTCCTGCTGTTTACAATTTATATTAACGATTTGCATTGTAGAATGAATGGTTTTGTGGCCAAATTTGCAGATGACACGAAGATAGGTGGCGGAGCAGGAAATGTTGAAGAAACTGTAAAACTGCAGAAGGAGGCTTGGCAAAAATATGGCAGATGAAGTACAGTGTTGAGAAGTGTTCAGGTCTACATCTTGGCAGTGGAAATAAACAGGGAGAGTACTATTTGGATGGGGAGAAAGTTCAATCCTCAGAGGTGCAAAGAGACTCAGACATCCTTATGTAGAGAATTCTAAAAAGTTAATGCCTAGGTGGGATTGGTAGTGAAGAAGGCAAATGCTATGCCAGCATTCATTTCAAGAGGTAAAGTGTATGAGTAGAGAAGTGTTAATGAGACTCTATGGGGCACTGATGAGACCCCATTGAGAGTACTGTGTACAGTTTTGGGCCCTCTTAGAAAAGATGTGATGTTTTTGGAGAGGGTCCAGAGGAGATTTACTAGGATGATTCCTAGAATGTGTATGGGGAGTGTTTGACAGCTCTTGGGTTGTATTAGTTGGAGTATAGGAGAATGAGGAGGGAAATCTCATAGAGACCTTTCAAATATTGAAAGGTTTTGATAGAGTGAATGTGGATAAGACATTTCCCTTGATGGGTGAATCTAGGTCAAGGGGTCATAGTCTTAAAATTAGAAGTTATCCAATTAAAACCGTGGAGGAACTTCTTTAGTCAGAGGGTTGTGGATCTGTGGAACTCACTGCCGCACAAAGCAGTGGAGGCCAGATCACTGGGAGTATTTAAGCAGGAAATGGACAAGTATCTCATTAGTAAGGGTATCAAGGGATATGGGGAAAAGGCTGGAAATTGGAACTGGGTGTGAGCATAATTCAGATTAGTGTAGAATCATGGAAAGGACTTGATGGGCCTAGTGGCCTGCTTCTGCTCCTTTAACTTGTGATCTTGTGAAAATGTCTTGCTCACTGCAAGACTGAGCTCCGTGCCCCCTCACCCTCTCACTGATGCCATCCTGCTTCTCTCATAGATCTCAGGTCTTCCCTGTGCTTTTCTCCCAACACAGCCTCCAGCCTCCTCATCGCTTTCCACCTGTCCTCCTGTGAGTCGCTCCTGTGTCCATCATGTTCTGCTCCCAGGCACTCTTCTCTCACTTTCTTGCAGGCCCATTGTCCCCCCCCCCCCCAACCTCCGATGATCAATTGGGGACCATGTCGCTTCTCCTCCCCAAGTTGGTCTCGCCTCTCACTGCCCTCCTGGGCGAGCTTCAACCACACTTTGCGATTTGGACCTCTGTTGACGGGACCTCCTGGGTTTTGGGCGTGGACGGCATCGCCATCTTGGGCTTCTTGAAGCAGGCTGGATAAGGTGCCGATTGTTCCTACCTTGCTGGCTAGCATTTTTCTTTCCTATTATTCCTAGGTAGGGACCTTTATTTGTCTGTTTTTATTACTTTGATGTTTATTCTTTCTTTTTAAACTGTTTTTGAATCTCCTGGTCCGGGAGCTCTAGGGATTAACATCCTGATACTCCCTTCTCATCACATGGCCTCCCTTCCCTGCCACTCTTATGGTCCTGTGGATTGATCTATGATCCATTTCTCTGCAGCCAGCCTGGATGCTCTCGATACAACTCCTGTAGAGGGTTGATATTATGATGGCTGATAATCTTGCCTGCCTCATTCTTTTCAGGAAGTATATCACTGTTGCACCTTCCTGACAAATAGGTAGATGTTGAGTGTCCATGATAGGTCACTAGTTAACTGATCTCTGAGCAACTTGGTGCCCTTCACTCCCTCTACTACAGAATTGTTAATGTGTAGTGGAGGGTGTTGTTCCTGATCCTCCTGAAGTCCACAATTGTCTCCTTCATCTTGTCCATATTGAGACTCAGGTTGTTACTCTTGCACCATATCATGAGATTTTCCACCTCTTCTCTGCAGTGTGACTCATCGTTGTTGCTGATGAGCCCAACTACTGTTATGTCATCTACAAACTTGATGACACTGTTGGAGCTGGATGTGGCCATGGAGTGGTGGGTCAGTAGTGTGAACAGGAGCGTGCTCAGCACACAGTCCCAAAGTGCGCTAATGCTCAGTGTGATGGTTCTCGATGTTCTGCTACTGACCCAAACAGACTGTGGTCCAGCATCCATTTGCAGAGAGGGTTGTTAAGTCCCACCGAGGCCAGCTTGTCCACCAGCCTCTGGGGAATGATCATGTTAAACACCGAGCTGAAGTTAATGAACAGCATTCTGACACATGAGGTGTTCTTCAGGATGGAGTGAAGTGACAAGACTAAAGCATCGTCTGCGTAGCAATTTCTTCTGAAGGCAAATTGAAATGGGCCCAGCATCTCTGGGAGGTGTGCTTTGATGCATTCCATCACCAGAGGCTCAAAGCATTTCGTAATGGTGGAGATCAATGCCACATGACGGTAGTCATTGAGACCTGTTATTGTCACTCTCTTGGGATGATGGTGGCTGTCTTGATCCCTGTGGGAATGGTGGACTGCTCCAGTGAAGTGTTGTCTTCACAGTCCTTTAGTACCTGTTCAAGTATGTTATTTAGTTCCGCCGCCTTGAGGGGGTTCACCTTGGATAGGATTCTTCTCACCTCGGCCGCAGCTATGCAGGGGGCCTGTTCATCAGAGGGACAAGAAGCTTTCTTTGGTGACATTCTGTTCTTCACATCAAACCATGCAGAGAAGATGTTCAGCCTATCTGGAAGGGACCATCATTGTCCTTAACTTGCAACGTAAACTTGTGATCTGTTGTAGTCTTGGTCCTTTGCCACGTGCTCCTTGTATCGCTAGTGCCACACAGCTGACTGTGGGTCTTATGTGCGTAACCCCCCCACCATTTTGCTTTCCAGATTGCATGGGAGAGTCCAGCTCTGGCTGATCTTAGTGCCATCCTATCCCCTGTCCTGAAGGCAGCATCATGAGCTCTGAGAGTGGCCCAGACCATGGTTCCTGCTTAGCCCTGGTTGTGAAGCATTTGATCTTGGTGACATCTCAGTGCAGTTGCTGGTGTGGCCAGTCACTGAACTTGTGTACTCCTCTAAGTTTACATCACCATTGTTGATGGCTGCCTTCCTGAAACAGCTCCAGTGTGTGGTCTCGTCTTGCTGCGCTGCTGTGGGCCCCCTCCCCCGTCACCCAGCCACGTCCTAATGTTCCTGCGAACTGACCTAGTTTGCTTTGTCAATGTCTGTATGCCGGGGTTAGCAGAATGGATATGTGATCCGAGTAACCAAGTTGGAGGTGAGGTGCAGTCTTATACACACCAGGGAAGTTGGTGGGCACCTCATTCAGGGCATGGGAGAAATGAGAAAAGTTCTTAAAAAAAACTGGAAGCTCGGTTTAAAAGAATGTATTCCATTCAATGAGAGATAACATTCTCATGCATTTCTTATAGGGTTAGTAGTTTCTGATATGGAAGCAACTAAAAATTTCTAATTGATTAGAGCATTGGATGGGTTACTGATGGGGAAAGTAAATTTTTTGGTAAAGGAGGATTGAGAGTAGAGAAATTGACACGAGATATGTCATTGTCATCAAGAGGCATCGAGGGAAATAATTCATTGAGATTTAATGTTATGCTGATGAATGAGTATTTCACACATTAAGATTATTGATTGTGAAGGGGTTGAAATAGTAAAAATGAAAATATGATTAGAAGTGAAGCAAAGATACTCAGTGATATTAAGAGGGGACAAACCTATCTCCCTTTGCAACCCTTCTCACTGCCTACCCTCTCCCAGCCTCCTGCACCCTTCCTCATTTGTGGGACCATATCGCCTAAAAAGGCAACATGAATCAAACTTGTATTTGGAGCACTGTGTACAATATTGATCTCTTTGTTTTAGAAAAGATGGTAAGGTTGAATTGGCTCAGCTTGAAACTGGTGGATTTCAGAAAAGTTGGAGGTGACTCGACTCTAGGTGACTTGACAACATGGATGTGGAGATGATGTTCCCTCTTGTGGCAAAATCTAAAGTTTAAAAATAGGTTGCCATTTAAAATTGATGAATCATTTTTTTTCTCTTGGAAAATAGTGAATCTTTGGAATTCTCTTTCTTAATGGACATTGAAAACAGAATTTCTTTGAGATTAAGCTAAATAGATTTCTGATAAATATGATGGTGAATGAATATCAGGGATAGGGTGAAATGTAGAGTTGAATTACAATCAGATCAGCCATGAACAACAGACCAGTCATGAGGGAGTCGAATGGCTTACTCTTGCTCTTTCTTCGTACAGTATGTATCCTCAACATGATTATCCAACTGCACGAAAACCAACAAGGTCGGGTCAGATACAGCAATGAGCTCTCTGAACCCTTCTCCATTAACAATGGCGTGAAGCAAGGCTGTGTTCTCGCACCAACCCTCTTTTCAATCTTCTTCAGCATGATGCTGAACCAAGCCATGAAAGACCCCAACAATGAAGACGCTGTTTACATCCGGTACCGCACGGATGGCAGTCTCTTCAATCTGAGGCGCCTGCAAGCTCACACCAAGACACAAGAGAAACTTGTCCGTGAACTACTCTTTGCAGATGATGCCGCTTTAGTTGCCCATTCAGAGCCAGCTCTTCAGCGCTTGACATCCTGCTTTGCGGAAACTGCCAAAATGTTTGGCCTGGAAGTCAGCCTGAAGAAAACTGAGGTCCTCCATCAGCCAGCTCCCCACCATGACTACCAGCCTCCCCACATCTCCATCGGGCACACAAAACTCAAAACGGTCAACCAGTTTACCTATCTCGGCTGCACCATTTCATCAGATGCAAGGATCGACAATGAGATAGACAACAGACTCGCCAAGGCAAATAGCGCCTTTGGAAGACTACACAAAAGAGTCTGGAAAAACAACCAATTGAAATACCTCACAAAGATAAGCGTATACAGAGCCGTTGTCATACCCACACTCCTGTTCGGCTCCGAATCATGGGTCCTCTACCGGCACCACCTACGGCTCCTAGAACGCTTCCACCAGCGTTGTCTCCGCTCCATCCTCAACATCCATTGGAGCGCTCACACCCCTAACGTCGAGGTACTCGAGATGGCAGAGGTCGACAGCATCGAGTCCACGCTGCTGAAGATCCAGCTGCGCTGGATGGGTCACGTCTCCAGAATGGAGGACCATCGCCTTCCCAAGATCGTATTATATGGCGAGCTCTCCACTGGCCACCGTGACAGAGGTGCACCAAAGAAAAGGTACAAGGACTGCCTAAAGAAATCTCTTGGTGCCTGCCACATTGACCACCGCCAGTGGGCTGATAACGCCTCAAACCGTGCATCTTGGCGCCTCACAGTTTGGCGGGCAGCAGCCTCCTTTGAAGAAGACCGCAGAGCCCACCTCACTGACAAAAGGCAAAGGAGGAAAAACCCAACACCCAACCCCAACCAACCAATTTTCCCTTGCAACCGCTGCAATCGTGTCTGCCTGCCCCGCATCGGACTGGTCAGCCACAAACGAGCCTGCAGCCGACGTGGACTTTTTTACCCCCTCCATAAATCTTCGTCCGCGAAGCCAAGCCAAAGAAAAAAAAAAAAAGATGTATCCCACCTCACTGACAAAAGACAAAGGAGGAAAAACCCAACACCCAACCCAAACCAACCAATTTTCCCCTGCAACCGTGTCTGCCTGTCCCGCATCGGACTTGTCAGCCACAAACGAGCCTGCAGCTGACGTGGACATTACCCCTCCATAAATCTTTGTCCGCGAAGCCAAGCCAAAGAAGAAATGTATTTGCCTTTTAGTTCAGTACATATAACCAGATTGTTAGGGAAACTTTTACTTTGTGAATATAAAGCTGTAACCAAAGGCCCAATGGTATTAAATTTACAAGAATACATTATTGTCTAAATATGAAGCATTCTTCATCAGTGCTGAATGATATTACAGCATACCAGTTTCTCAACTTGGTGATGGGACAGATTTAGAACAGGAAGTTAGCAAATGATTCATGCTTTCTAAAACCCTAATTTTTTAACCTCCATTTCCCTGTAACTCTACATGGTTCTGTATTCATTTCTGTAATACAGGGGACGTCAGCGTCACCAGCAAGGACCAGCAATTTACCTTTTTTTTAAAAAAAAAAATTACTCCTCAATTTGCTGCCTTGCCAGACTTTTCTAGAGAAAATTTACAAATCATCATCATTGCTTTGGGTCTGGAAGTGCATTTTGGTCAGACAAGATTAGGACAGTGGATTTCCTGCCATAGACAGCAATACTGGCATTAGGTTTTTAATTCCAAATGTATTCAATCTAGGTGGCACAGTTAGTGTAGTGGCTAATGCAATGTTGTTAGTGCCAGCAACCAAGGTTTAAATGTGGCACAGTCTGCAAGGAGATTGTACCTTCTCCACATGACCTACATTGGTTTCCTCTGGGTGCTCTGATTTCCTCTCACGCTCCAAAAACATACGGGATTCATGGGTTAGTTCGTGTATTTGGGTTGCACAGGCTTGTGGGATAGAATGTTACTGTGCTGAATTTTAAATTAAACTTGAAATTAATTTCACAGCTGCTGTGGGAACATGTCTGCAGCTGAATAGCCCAGGCCTTAATGCATCTAAGCTTCTGTAGAAACCTTAACCAAAATCTCCTGCATTTGAAATGGCTAACCTCCTCCTTGGTCTCACATGTCTCTGAATTTTGTCAGTTCATTGCTGTAGCCTTGCCTTAAATTATTTAGGCTCAAATGTCTGCAGAACCTTTTTTAGCTGCAATAGAATCATAGAATTAGAATTGTAGAAATACAGAAAATGGTCCTTGCAGCCCACTTCATCGATGCTATCTGTGATGCCTATCAATGCTGATCTCATTGACAAACATTACTCATGGCCCTCTACTTTTTTCCTATCCAAGAATTTGTCCAAACATCTTTTAAAAGGTCTAATTGTTTTTGCCACCTTTGACTGCTCATTCCCAATATTTAGAAAATCCTCTGGGAGAAAAACTTGCTCCTCTACTCCTTGAAACTTCCTTTAAGCTCTGGATAGGTCTGTCCTTGGAAAAAGATTCTAATGATTTTATGTTCATCATAATTTTGTAAACCTTAATAAGATGAACCTCTGTCTTCTACTGTTGCAGCCGCATACTTACCTATGTCGGGAGCAGTGCCGAGATGACGCACAGGCGTAATAGCATGTACGTGCAAGTTAGTTAGGTAGGCTGCGTATGTAGGATGGATCTCGGATGCAAGAGGAGGAGAGTGAGAGCGTCAGGATCACCTGTCTAGTGGTGGAGGGTGAGAATGTCAGGATCACCTGTGTGGCAGTGAACCAATGTAAAGGTCAGAGGGTTTGGCTGGGTGGTGTGTTTGGGGAGATGCAGCGTTGTGTCTGAAGAGAATAAAGTGAGTTGACTCCATTTCGTGCTGAAAGAAATGAGTATATTCTTTAATTGTGTGTGAACTGGGTAAATGCGAGCTACTACAAGTAGTAACCCTGTGAGTTCACAGCACCTTCTAATTTAAAATGGATAGTGATGAGGATAAAGCCCTTACAGGAGCAGTTGGGGAGGTCAAGGTAAAGATTTCCCCCGCTTTTTATTAATAATGTACCAGTGTGGTCCTCGATGTACGTTTCTCCATTTTCAGTGTGACAAGCCAGAAGCCAAAATTCAGTTTACTTGTGGTGCGTCATCTCGAGCAGATTGCCTGAGAAGTGGAGGATATTTGAGTTGATCTGAATGATAACCTCCCATATGACATTCTTAAGGCTGCTATTCTATGGCATACTCAACCATTTCGGGAGGCTCGAACGGAATCTGAATTTATTGCAATGAACAAGTCCTGAAAATGGGTGTTTTGTGGCAGCATCACAGTGCAAGCATTCATATTATGAACCGTCTTACAACAATAATATATTTAAAAAATTAGTGCATGAAAAGTAAGGTATTGATCATTCAGGAATCTGATCAGTCCTTGTGCTGCTGAGTGCTCGTCTTTAGGCTCCTGTACTTCCTTCTCGAGGGTAGCAGAGTGAAGAGGGCAAGGTATGGGTGGTAGGGGTCTTTGAGGATAAAGGCTGCTGTTTTTTCTTTTTCAGTCTTTTTATTGATCATATTATAGGTAAATAATACGTGAGGAGACTAGAAGTACATAATCATAAAGGGGGAAAAATTCACTATATGACATCATATGATATAACATATTATACCACAATTAACGAATATGTTCTTATCTCAAATTGAAATCTTCAAAAAAAAAAGAAAAGGTTTATATAAAACCCCACCGAATCTTTTTAAAAAAAAAAGGAAAAAAGACTGGACAACCTATCCTGAGAATTTATGAATAAAATTTAATTGTCTAGCCTTCACCAACAAAGATAAAGGAAATAAAATATAGTCCAGAAGGGAAAATAGTTATACTAAGTCTTGTGGAAATAATTTATAAAAGGTCTCCAAGTATCTTCAAATTTAACAAAAGTATCTCTAAACTTAAACATGGCATAATTTGAGAGAGCCACTGAATCAAGGTAGGTAAATTGAATCTTTCCATTTAAATAAGATACCCAGCAATGTAGAAAAGGCTACAACCCGATACGTGGAAGTGGGAACTCATCCCACTTCTGGAAGTGTAATTCCATAAAGAGCAGGCAATGGATGAGATTGCTAATTGGCAAAGTCTTAAAAATACCTATCAAATACCTCTCCAACATAGGTCATGATCAAAACGTATGAGTTACAGAAGCCACTTCTGATATGCATCCATCACAAATAGGACTAACATTAAAAAAAAATATACAGGTCAATTTGTCTTTCAACATATGAGCCTGATGTACCACTTTAAACTGAATCAAAGGATGATGAGCACATATTGAAGAAGTATTGCTACTTTTTTTAAGACACCACCTCAGGTAGATGTCCTTGATGGAATGAAGTCTGGTGCCCATGATGTCGCAGGTCAAGTTAACAACCTTCTGGAGTTTTTTCTTGTCCTGAGATTTGGCACTTCTATACCAGGCAGTAATGCAATCAGCCAGAATACTCTCCACGGTACACTTATAGAAGTTTGAGACTTTTTGGTGACATTCTGAATCTCCTCAAGCACCTCACAGAGTACAGCCGCTGGTGATCCTTTTTCATGATTGCATCAACATAGAGGCTCCATAACAGATCCTTGGAGATGTTGACATCCAAGAATTTGAAGTTCTTGACCCTCTCCACTATTGAGCCCTCAATGAGGACTGGGTCATGTTCCCCTGACTCCCTCCTGAAGTTCACAATCATCTCCTTGGTTTTGCTCACATTAAGCGCAAGGTTGTTGATGTGATACCTCTCAAAGAGCTGATCTGTTTCCATCATGTATGCTTCCTCATTGCCATTTGTAATTCTGCTGACAACTGGTGTCATCGGCAAACTTGTAAGTGGCATCGAAATTGTGCCTGACCACATAGTCATGGGTATATAACGAGTAGAGCATCCTTGGGGTGTGCCTGTGTTGATGATCAGTGAGGAGGAGATGTTGTTTCCAATTTGTACAGACTGTGGTCTTCCAATGAGAAAGTCAAGAATCCAGTTGCAGAGTGGGGTACAGAGGCCCAGAGTTTGTAGCTTCTTGACCAGCAAATGGTATTGAAGACTGAGCTGTAGTTGTTGAAGAGCAGCCCTATGTATGAGATGTTGTTTTGAGGTGTTCCAGAGCCAGTGATATTGCTTCTAGCTGATGTCAGCCTAGGTGTTGGTCAACTGAGACGGATGCTGACGAGATGGCGCAGGCTGGCTGGGACAGACTCTGTTGAAGGGGATTTTTGGAAGCAGAGGTTCCTCCAATGTTTATCTTGTTGAGTTCAAGGACATTTGGTGGGTGTCTTTAAAGTATACACCCTCAATCAGTTGCCGGATCATGCAGACCTCATTATGTTTACGATCTTTGCCATGAAGATAGAAGAATTGGGTACTTCCTTTAGTCAGCAGGAGGAAATGGAGCTGGAACAATTACTTACTGCACCTTTTGAGCACCAGCATCTTACCAATCAAAGGTAACTGAGTTGGAGCAGCAAATGGTAGCCTGACTACACAGGTCCAGGCTTTGGGCATGCAACAGAATTCCTTCTGTTGATCTGGTTGGAATTGTGGTGGTTAAGCATGTGGTAGAGGTGATGGGTGACATATTTGTTGGAAGCATTGGAAATCTGGTGCTGCCGTCTGGTCCTGTCAGCCCTCCACACTGTTACATAGTGGGACAGATCTATTCATTTCCCTCCTTGCGTGGCTCAGTGGCTGGATGGGGGCTGCTGCCACAGTTGCATACTTACCTGCTTTGGGAGCAGTGCCGGTCTCTGCTGATGATGTATCCAATGCAATGTGCAGGAGTAATCTCACATGCACGAGTTAGTTAAGTAGGCTGCATGCATGGGATGGATCTCGGATGCAGGAGGAAGAGAGTGAGAGCGTCAGGATCATCTGTCTGGTGGTGAGCCAATGAAAAGGTCAGAGGGGTTTAGCCTGGTAATGTTTGGGAAGATGAAGAATGCAGTTGTTTGAAGAGAATAAAGCAAGTCAACTCCTTTTTGTGCTGAAAGAAATGAGTGAGTGCATTCTTTAATTGTGTGTAAACTGGGTAAATCAGTGCTATTACATTATATTCAAATGAGAATAAATCCAGTTTATTGAATTTCTTCTATCTACAGCCCTCTGTTCTGGGCAACATCCTGTGGAATTTCTTCTGCACTCTCTCCCTTTATTCCCACCACGTGTTTCCTTCAGCAGGGTAACTAAATTTCTCTTTACATAAAAGCTACCTTTTGACCAAACCATTAATTATCTGTCATAATATCTCCTTCAATAGCTCTGTGACTTTTGTTATGGTAATATTCATGGGAATTATCTAGTGGAAAAGTGCTGATGTGCATGATTAATTTTATTTTTTAGGTGAAGAACAAGAAGAGGTTTCTGCTCAAAAAGACTCCAAGCTGAGTGATACTGTTTCACTGTACAGAGGTGATATAACAAAGCTGAAAATTGATGCGGTAGTAAATGCAGGTTAGTATTCTCAGCAAAAACTAAAGGTAATTTATTTTGAATAAATTAATTCAATCACAGGCTGACTAAATTGACTGTTGAGTGATGGATCTCTAAAAATACAAAATTTTGTGTTCTTGTACGAATTGATGAGAATGCAAATATCTGAAGTGAAGCATAATGTTCCTAAAATACTCTAGTTCAGATTGTATCTGCTGAATATTTACAGTATTTTCTGTGAAATTCTTTTTGTTCAACAAGGTGGTGGAAATTTTGTTTATTTATAGGTTGTTGTTTTTATGGTACTGAAATTCAAAAAGTAGTATTTTAAAACTTCATGATATGAGAAGTATACAAGCCTGCAAACAATTTTTGAATTCTAAGTGAAATTGATGCAGATCATTGGGGAAACATGTCTCTTAAATACTAATTGGTCCATAATCTGAAGTCAAGGAAAGTTGCTCACTGGACATACCTTGTGCAGATTTCTTGGAACCATACTTGCTGGAACTTAAGATTTTCCCACTGTAGATGGTGAACAATTGAATTCTTATTGTTTGACCACAATTAATAGATCTATGAAGACACCTTCTTTATGAAATTATATGAAATTCACTTCCCTATTCCTTAAACGTCATAAGATGATCTATGTCCATCTAAACATTGTCTCTTTGTTCATCAAACTCATTGTCTAGAATGCTCAGGTCATGGAAAGTCCCATTGAATTGTGCTTTTGACTCTCCATCTGTGCTTACAACATATTTTCATGCTGTCAGCAAACTTCCTGGCCATAAATATCCTTGTCCAGAATCAAGTGTATATTTTTTAAAAAAAGCTAGAGTCCAGGTACTGAACCCTGAGGTACTCCATTGGTCATGGTCCCCCAGTTTGAAAAACTGCCTTCTACAACCAATTTCTGATCCTATCGCTGAACCATTTTTTCTATCCATTTGTCTTCCTATCTAATGTGTCTTTGCCGTCCATGTCAACAGGTCATGTGGGATCTTATCAAATGCTTTATAAAATCAATTGTCTACCATCTTTCAAGTTTGCGAGTCAGGATTTACCATGCAAAAATTCATGCTGGCTCTCCTTAATTTTCCCCTGCCTTTGCAAATGTTGATGGATTATATCTCTCAGAATCCTCTCCAATAGTTTCCTGACATCGGACTAATGGATTACTTGTTACCCAGACCATCCTTACAGCTTTTGTTTAAAAGCAGGGCTACCTTTGCCGTCCTCTGATCTTCTGGAAGTTCCATCTTTAGCGATTAGTTTAAAACTATCTGTCAAAACTCCCAAAATTTCCTCCTGCCTTTGCACAGTTTTCTGTGATGCATCTAGATTGAACCTTTTGATTTCTCCACCTCAATATACTCGAAGATTGCTAACACCTCTTCACTCTTGGTGCAGACATGCCTTGGCTGTCTTTAATTACCTCCCTCCCCTCCTACTCTTGCTCTCATGTTCCCCATCTCCTCTGGCTGTGCGCTTTGACACCATCCTGATCCTTAAGATGACCTATTTTTTCCCTCGTGACCCTTTTGATCTTGATACAAGATTATTTTGGACTCTCCCTTACACTCTCTGACAAAGCTATTTCCAAACCTCTTTTAGCACTACTTACTTCCCTTTTCACTATGCTCCCATATTCCTTGTACTCTTCAAGGGATTCCCTCGAACCTGTCTTACTGACTGACATATGCCTCATTTTTCTTTCTGATCTGTGCTGCTATATCTCTTGTTAACCAGGTTTGCCATTCCTACTGGGAACATGTTCATCCTACATTGACCTCATCGTAATTTTTAATGCTTTGCATTTGGCAATCGAGCTCTTACTCTTCTTCTTTCTCCTTAAAACTATGCCTTCTAGTATTCGACATTTCCAATATATCTATTCCAATTATAATTTTATAAAATTCTATCAGATTGTTGCCCCTTAGCTCCTGCGCTCCAGAGAAAACAATCCAAGTTTCTCCAACCTTGAAGGTGATATACTCCAATGCAGGCAGCATCCTGGTTAACCTCTTTTGTACCCTCTCCAAAGTTGCCACATCCTTCCTGTAATGTGAGTAGAATTGTACACAATGCTCTAAATGTGGCCAAACCAAAATTCCCAAGAATTGCCACATGACATATTTACATTTATATTCCATGCCCAACTGATGAAGGCAAGTGTGTTATGCCTTCTTTTCCCACCCTAAGCACCTGTATTACTACTCTCAGGAAAAAGGTCACTCTGTACTTCATTGCTTATAATAATCCTGCCTTTGACTGTATGCTTTTCTCTGAGAGTAAGTTCAAAGCCACACATTTAAACTCCATCTGCCATTTATCTGCCCATGTTTCCAACAGGTTTGTGTTCTGCTACATCATTTGATAACTTACTCACTATCCACAATATAAGGCAGCACAGTTGGCGCAATGCCATTACAATGTCAGCAATCAGGGCTGGAGTTCGCATCCCACGCTGTCTATAAGGAGATTGTACATTCTCTCCGTGTCTGTATGGGATTTCCCTGGGGCTCCAGTTTCCTCCCACCAGAGGTGAAGGTTAATTGGGTGGCATGTACTCGTGAGCCTGTTACCATTCTGTGTGTCTCAATTAAAAGAAATTTTGCCAATTTTTGTGCCATCTGCATAGTTACTAATAAACTCACCTACATTTTCATCCCACTCATTTTTTATGTATCACAAATAACAGCTTCCAGCAGTGATCCTTGTGGAACAATATTTATCAGGGACCTCCAGTCAAAATAACACCTCTCTACCAGTACCCTCTGTCATCTACAGCCAAGTTCATTTTGAATCCTATCTACCAAATGCCTATCGATGTCGTGTAAATTAATGTTTTGAATTAGCATTCCATGAGGGACCTTGAAGAAAGTTTTACCAAGGTCCCTGAGCATGTGCAACTTTCCCTTTTCTCCCCTCACCAATCATGTCCCTCATCTCCTCAAAAGAAAATCAAGTTTGTAGGATGTGACTTCTCTTGCGCAAAACTACGCAGACTGTTCCTAAGAAGTCTGTTTTTCAAGACTTCTGTGAGGAGAACCTATCCCTCTCAGTGATGTATGGCTCTCCAGCCTGTAATTCTTTGGTGTGTCCTTTTCATCCTTCTTTAATAGAGGAATAACTCTGGCTATACTCCAATAATCTTTTATCTGTGGCTAGAGAGGATGGAAAGATTTCTGTTGAGGTCTCAGAAACTTTCTGACTTGTTTTTCTGACTTGGGATTAATTCTACCGGGGCCAGGGTCTTTTCACCCTGAATGGTCTCTTTGATATCTACATGTCCCTGATCCAATTGTTCTCCATGTCCTGCTGAGTAATGATAGTCAATATGATGGTTGAAGAGAAACACGGAGACTGCAAATGCTGGAATTTCAAACAAAAAAGAACAATACTGCTCGAGGAGCTCTATGGGTTGAGCAATATCAGTGGAAGAAAATAAAAATCGGCATTTCAGATTGGAGTCCTTTATCAATGTGGACAATTCTTTTTCTCCCATTGATGATGCTCATTCTGCTGACTTCCTCCAGCAGATCATTGAAGTGATTGAAACACCAGACTGGAGCCACTTGGATCTACCTTGAAGTTGAATTCAATTTCACATTTAGCAGCCTATTTCGTAGAAAAGCAGCCTGATGGTTTGGATTTTCAATGTTATGGTTTTTTTTTTTGACTGAGTTTGTTTTTGAGAAATGTGATTTGAATGCATCAAGTATATATTATTATTTTTTTTGGCGGCTGTTGTGTGGAAACCTGGAGATGCCAATCAATTGAATGTTAAAGACAATGAACTGGCATTTACAAAGAGGAAAAGACATTTTAATGCTACATACAATCTGCTGTAAGAGCTCCACTGGTCAAGCTGCATCAATGGAGGAAACAAATGGCTGACATTTCAAGCCAAAGCCCTTTATTGGTACTGGAGAAATGGAGGAGACATTGGTGGGATTGGTAAACCAGGTGGAGGTAAAACGTGGCAGTTTAATGTTGGAACACAGCTATTTATTTGTCTCTTTTCTCTTTGGCTTGGCTTCGCGGACGAAGATTTATGGAGGGGGTAAAAAGTCCACGTCAGCTGCAGGCTTGTTTGTGGCTGACAAGTCCGATGCGGGACAGGCAGACACGATTGCAGCGGTTGCAGGGGAAAATTGGTTGGTTGGGGTTGGGTGTTGGGTTTTTCCTCCTTTGCCTTTTGTCAGTGAGGTGAGCTCTGCAGTCTTCTTCAAAGGAGGTTGCTGCCCGCCAAACTGTGAGGCGCCAAGATGCACGGTGTGCACTGCCCAAAATGACCTAACGCTGGTCCCTGGAGGATGCAACCTTCTTCCAGTTCCCTTTTTGAGTTTGGTGAGGCAAGGTATTAGTTCGTATTTAGCTTACCAGTATCATTTTTATTGTGCATGACACTTTGTTTCCTAAATTCGGAAGATCAACAAAATAACCTTCTATTATGGTCAAATACATTCATTGTTATTTTTCTCCAGTCTGCCATTCACCAGCTCATTTTAATAAGATACACGAGGTTGGGTACTGTAATGTAATATAAGGTTGTAATCAATCCTTGAATTTTTGTTTGAAAGTGCAGAAAGGATGAATTCTAATGCAACAGAGCCTCAACAGCTTATCAAGTGATCCACTGGTCACTAATCCATTTTTATTTCAGTCATCACTATTACTCATGGAGTTCGGATTTTAAATCTTTGAATGCAGGAACTGGATGTTAATTCAGAAATATTAAACCAATGTTATGCAATTCTGGCAAAACTCTGGTTTGGAAGTTCTCCATTGAAGAGTTAGTTAAATTGCATCACTGTGTAATTTAACTATCAACAAATTCACTAACAATACCACGGTATAGGGTTGTATAAAAAGGGGAAATGAGTCAGGATACAAGAGGGAGATTGAAAACTTGGCTGAATGGTGCACCAACAACAAACTCGCAGGAGGGAGATTGAAAACTTGGCTGAATGGTGCACCAACAACAAACTCGCAGGAGGGAGATTGAAAACTTGGCTGAATGGTGCACCAACAACAAACTCGCAGGAGGGAGATTGAAAACTTGGCTGAATGGTGCACCAACAACAAACTCGCAGGAGGGAGATTGAAAACTTGGCTGAATGGTGCACCAACAACAAACTCGCAGGAGGGAGATTGAAAACTTGGCTGAATGGTGCACCAACAACAAACTCGCAGGAGGGAGATTGAAAACTTGGCTGAATGGTGCACCAACAACAAACTCGCAGGAGGGAGATTGAAAACTTGGCTGAATGGTGCACCAACAACAAACTCGCAGGAGGGAGATTGAAAACTTGGCTGAATGGTGCACCAACAACAAACTCGCAGGAGGGAGATTGAAAACTTGGCTGAATGGTGCACCAACAACAAACTCGCAGGAGGGAGATTGAAAACTTGGCTGAATGGTGCACCAACAACAAACTCGCAGGAGGGAGATTGAAAACTTGGCTGAATGGTGCACCAACAACAAACTCGCAGGAGGGAGATTGAAAACTTGGCTGAATGGTGCACCAACAACAAACTCGCAGGAGGGAGATTGAAAACTTGGCTGAATGGTGCACCAACAACAAACTCGCAGGAGGGAGATTGAAAACTTGGCTGAATGGTGCACCAACAACAAACTCGCAGGAGGGAGATTGAAAACTTGGCTGAATGGTGCACCAACAACAAACTCGCAGGAGGGAGATTGAAAACTTGGCTGAATGGTGCACCAACAACAAACTCGCAGGAGGGAGATTGAAAACTTGGCTGAATGGTGCACCAACAACAAACTCGCAGGAGGGAGATTGAAAACTTGGCTGAATGGTGCACCAACAACAAACTCGCAGGAGGGAGATTGAAAACTTGGCTGAATGGTGCACCAACAACAAACTCGCAGGAGGGAGATTGAAAACTTGGCTGAATGGTGCACCAACAACAAACTCGCAGGAGGGAGATTGAAAACTTGGCTGAATGGTGCACCAACAACAAACTCGCAGGAGGGAGATTGAAAACTTGGCTGAATGGTGCACCAACAACAAACTCGCAGGAGGGAGATTGAAAACTTGGCTGAATGGTGCACCAACAACAAACTCGCAGGAGGGAGATTGAAAACTTGGCTGAATGGTGCACCAACAACAAACTCGCAGGAGGGAGATTGAAAACTTGGCTGAATGGTGCACCAACAACAAACTCGCAGGAGGGAGATTGAAAACTTGGCTGAATGGTGCACCAACAACAAACTCGCAGGAGGGAGATTGAAAACTTGGCTGAATGGTGCACCAACAACAAACTCGCAGGAGGGAGATTGAAAACTTGGCTGAATGGTGCACCAACAACAAACTCGCAGGAGGGAGATTGAAAACTTGGCTGAATGGTGCACCAACAACAAACTCGCAGGAGGGAGATTGAAAACTTGGCTGAATGGTTCACCAACAACAAACTCGCAGGAGGGAGATTGAAAACTTGGCTGAATGGTGCACCAACAACAAACTCGCAGGAGGGAGATTGAAAACTTGGCTGAATGGTGCACCAACAACAAACTCGCAGGAGGGAGATTGAAAACTTGGCTGAATGGTGCACCAACAACAAACTCGCAGGAGGGAGATTGAAAACTTGGCTGAATGGTGCACCAACAACAAACTCGCAGGAGGGAGATTGAAAACTTGGCTGAATGGTGCACCAACAACAAACTCGCAGGAGGGAGATTGAAAACTTGGCTGAATGGTGCACCAACAACAAACTCGCAGGAGGGAGATTGAAAACTTGGCTGAATGGTGCACCAACAACAAACTCGCACTCAATGTCACCAAAACTAAGGTGCTGATTGTTGACTTCAGACCGGGAGAACTAGATGTGTATGATCCAGTGAACACTGGGGAATAAGAGGTGGAGAGGGTAAGCAAATTTTAAGTTCTTGGGAGTCACTATCTTGGAGGACCTTTCCGAACCCAACACATTAATGGCATTGTGAAGAAAACACATCAGCACCTCTACTTAGGAGTTTGTGGAGGTTTGGTATGACATCAGAAACCCTGGCAAATTTCTACAGATGTGTGTTGTGATGTGTGCTGATCGGCTGCATCACTGTCTGGTATGGAGACACCAATACTCCTGAGCATAAAGACCTGGAAGAAGAAGTGGACACATCCCAGGACATCCCACCATTGAGAACATTTACAGGGAAAGCTGCTATCGAATCCCATCAAGGATCCGATGGGGTTCGGTTCCGGGACTTCCATAATAAATTGAAAATATCTTGTCAGGGTCTATCTGTACAGATCAAGTATGAATATTCTGTAATTATCCCCCACCCATCCTGTGTAATGGCGCTCTAGCTCAGCTCCCCGGCACACAGAGCTGTTCTCTGGGCTGCAGCATATTTGGACACTGTAACAGTCCGAGTTTGTGACACTCACCAGATAGATGCCTTCATGTTTATATGAGGTAATCACCCCGGGATATGGGATCTGGGTGAGGGGGGAACAACCATGTGGAGCGGAGACCAACAGCGTGGATGGACAAACCTTGGGTGTTGGGCAATGGTTGGGGCTATGCTGCAAGGGCAAGGGACGGGCATAGATCTACCTTTGCAGCCTCTGACTCAGCCTGGTCCCATCTGCACACAGCCTGCTCCCCACCACCTCCTCCTTGCCTGGAATTGCAGCCATTTCCCTGCTGCTCACATTCCCAGAAAAACTGCTGGGAGCTGGCACCATAAAGACCACCACTGAGTGGCCGAGGGATCAAAACTGAGGCCGAAGTCACTGAAATGTCCGTGTGTGCACCAGGATGGTGAGTGCTGATGGATCCACTGCCATAGCCTGACATCCCCGCTCCTGCCAGGAGCCCGACCACCGTGAGCGGTGGTTTGGCCTCCCCTGCTCTAGATGTTCCCTGTGCCTTGTTCAGCTTTTGGGACACTTTTTCAGGAATCATCCACCAAAATTACAAAAATGATTGGCAACAGAGATACTGAAAGGGGAAAGAGATGTCAGAAATAGTCCACTTGGATGATTTCTGACATTTCCCTGCCCTCCCCCCCCCCCCCCACCTTTCTGGCCAGCATAATTTTGAAATATTGTACTTTGAATCTATTGTATAGGCGCCATAAGACTTGCACCACCAGGTTCAGGAACAGCTGCTACTCCACCATCAGACTCCTCAACCACAAACTCAGTCAGGGACTCATTTGATCACTCTTACTTTTGCACTTTGTTTTAATTCCTCTCTGTATTACAGTCATTTGTTCCATTATTTGTTTACATGTGAACATTGTGAACAGTTTATTTTTGCACTACCAATAAGTGTTAATTCTGCCCGGCCCACAGGAAAAATAATCTCAGAATTGTTTGTGATGTCATGAATGTACTCTGACAATAAATCTGAAATCTGCATGTATGGGTGTCTTTGTCTTTTGAAGAAATGTTGGATAGGGACCATGGTTGACTCAAGATAAAATTGTGATGTGAGCATAACAGTCACCCTTTTATTTACAAGATAATTGGACATGTTGAACATTGAAAACCAGTCAATGCAAAAAGCAACATAAACTTTAAGCCCAGCAATAGGTCTGTAATACCTGTATTCTTCTGTCATCCCATTTATTTGCATACTGCCTCCGTGGCTTTTAATAATTGATTTTTAAGCCCTGTAATTATGAAATGTTCCTTTTTAAAAGAGTGATTTTATTTGACAGCAGGTAATTTTAAGATTAAGGTCCAAATACCTTCACATAACAGATTGAATGATACCTCTACAAAGTCTTGATATTTTGGGTAACTGGTGAAAATTCCATGACTTGTTTTGTTTCATGGACATGTCTAAATCATGTGGCAGTATTAGATTTATTTCACTATGTGGTTTGTCATTTGAAAACTATAATTTAAAGCTAAAAAATTTTAACATAAAAATCTAGTCCGATGCCACAGGCAGTAGTGTGAGACTGATGGAAGAATTCTCATGGGCAAAAATAAAATATACCATGAGACAATTTTTAAAAAAAAAAGCAAGTTAGCTATCCACTGTATTCCAGACAATATTTATTCATTGGCCTATAACTAAGAGCAGAATTTCTGCCGATAATGTTCATGGGAGCTTACTGTGTAAATTAGCTACCATGTTTTACAATTACAATAATTATTGGTCTCAAATTATTTAAATGGCTTTGGATCCATCTGAAGTTAAAATTAGTACCAAATCAAGTCTAATTTTGAAAAAGGTGAAATTAATTATTTTTATTACTTGTTTTAGGAGAGCATCATTGAGCATTACTCATTAGAAAAGAATCAGAACTTTGAAAGTTAGATTTTTCTTTTCCAGAAACCATTCAAGCAATTTCTTTAATACAAAAATGCAGTCTAGCAATTCAAAAATTAAATGACAGTTAAAAAGAAAAATTGCAAAAAGATATAAAAGAAAAACTTTGAATTGGCCTTCATAAATCAAAGTATTGAGTATAGGAGTTAGGATGTTATGGTTAAAACATTGGTGAGGCAAAATTTGGAATATTGTGCGCAGTGACTACAGGAGGGATATCAATAAGATTGAAAGAATGCAGAGAAGATTTACTAGGATGTTGCTGGGACTTGAAAAACTTAATTCCAGATAGAGGTCAAACCGGTTAGGACTTTATTCCCTGGAGTGTAGAAGAATGAGGGGAGATTTGATAGAAATATACAAATTCTGATGGGTATGGATACAGTAATGCAAGAAGGTTTTTTTCCACCAAGTTTAGGAGAGATAAAAACTAGAGGACATGGGTTAAGAGTGAAAGGGGAAAAGTTTAAAGGGAACATGGTGGGGGGGGGGGACTTCTTCATGCAGAGAGTGGTGGGAGTGTGGAACAAGCTGTCAGCTGAATTGGTAAATGCAGGCTTAATTTTGACATTTAAGAAAATTTTGGATGGTTCCATGAAGAGAAGGTGCATGGAGGGTTATGGAATG
Organism: Narcine bancroftii; assembly: GCF_036971445.1. Classification (NCBI taxonomy): domain Eukaryota; kingdom Metazoa; phylum Chordata; class Chondrichthyes; order Torpediniformes; family Narcinidae; genus Narcine; species Narcine bancroftii. The sequence goes on along the minus strand of NC_091472.1, from coordinate 84,719,167 downwards.
GTTGCGGGTCAGTTCGGCGCTGACTACATGGGCCGAAGGGCCAGTTTCTATGCTGTTATGTATTTTGGTAGCCATTCATGGATCCTTTTCCCTGTGAATCAGTCATTTAGTTTGTCTCTTCCATACATCTCCCCTATTGTCTATGAAAAAAAAATTATAAATATTTTATGATTTCAGTCTGTGGTTCCCTCTTAAATGTGCTGTGGCCCCCAAGGGGGCTTTACGATTTCTGCTGAGAATGGCTGTACAATGGTTCTAATTTGTTACCTAGTCAGAACCTGATTAAAGCATCAAATGCTGCATTGCTGATTACAGCAAGGGGAAATAGCCCCATGGTAAAGAGTTGGACATTCAAATTTGGATAAAACCATCCATTAAATGAATATACAATATATCATTTTGTTTAATTATTTAATGCAAAATATGGTTTTGAGGTACTTCATTACAGATCTGTGATAAGCTAAAATTGGCAAGACATTGTGGTTTTGGTAAAATATTAGACCAAAATGATAACTGCTCCGTCAACTATACATATAGGACATGGGAATTATCCAAGGTATCCCCAAAACACTTGCTTGTAAATAATATTTAGCATCAGTCCAATGGTGATGTTGATAATATATACTGTTCTGGTGCATGTATCAGAAAAATAATAGCCCCTTTTACACAGTCACTTCTAGGAGGGAATATTGTATCTTTATTGAGGCTCCAATAGTTTAGTGGTTAGAGCACTGGTCTTGTAAACTAAGGGTCGTGAGTTCATTCCTTGCTGGGGCTCAACCCTGTGAGGGGTGCTGGACAAAGTGGCAACTCTCTGTCATCCTTAAAAAATTTCATGTATGTTACATTCTTTTAAAAAAAGTTGTATTACATGACAACAATTTATTGTGCCATGCCTTCTGTGTAAAAGGTGCGAGCACGGAATTAGGGGGTGTCATTCCATCCCCATCTTTAAGCTAGCAGCAGAGGTCATCACAACATGGAATCGATGTGTGTGTAAAAAGAGTGACCTGGCAGCCTAGGACCAGGATGGGAAAGGTATTTGACCTTTTGATGATGTGTTATGTGTGCGACCTACCAGAGGGAAATTTAAAACGAGCAGGCAGCAGTCAGCAGCTAATGGTTACAGTATCTGTGAATTAGGGAGACAAAGAGATCTAGGACATCATTATCCTCCGAGCAGAGGATGAAATAAGGCGACATAGCTAGGATGTGTAAAGGATGGCCCAATATTGGAATGGCTGGCACAACACCTTGGAGACTGTGGCTTTGCTCAGGCCAAGGTGCAGGTAAAAAGCAAATTAAAGAGCTTGCAAAAAAAATTCCATCAGGTGAACAACCATAATGGCAGGAATGGTAGAGGGCCATATTTCAATTTGAGGTATTTCATTTGGGGCACAAGCCACTCTGCAAACCTGGTTGCTCTTCTGAGCAACATGGAGGATCCAGCTTCCCCTGAGACCGTTCCAGCTGTGTCTCCCTCCTCCAGCAGCAGTGCTGATGCCGGAGACCCTAGCAACATGGACACAGAGACCAGCAATAAAAACAGTGAATCTGTGCCTCCCGATTGACCAGGTAAAAACTTATTATTTTTTTTGTGATTAACCTTTTTTTGTTCATGTGTTTTTGTAAGTGTGTTTTGCCCATAAAGAGCTGTCTTGCTAATCCCGCTTGTATTCTATTGTTCTCTAGGATGCCTGTTGCGGCAGAAATCAACCAAAGCCCAGGCGGTGACAAAGGAGCTAAAGGGACTTGTTACTGACCATGGACCGTGAGGATCTGAGAGGGAACGCCTCCTATTGGAAATGCAGAGGGTCCATGAAGAGCAGCTGAGGAGAGAGGCGCAGGGGGCAGAGATGGCAGATCAAATGATAAGTTCGGCAGCATGTTTAAGGACATTCAGTGTGAGATGCAGAATTAGGTCTCATTTCTACGAGACTTGATTGCACTCATGGCACCTCCTGTACCACAGCACCCTTCTCCCGCTCCATAACACCAAACCCCCACACGACAGTACCACCTGCGCTCGTGCACCCCAGAGGCAGTATTATTCTCTGCTACTGCATCAGAGTGACAGCCTCCACCACATGGATGACACATATGATCCTTCTCCTTCCTCCAGCTACTGGAGTGATTTAGCAGTTGCCCACACTGTATTGTGCCTTACTACTTTTGCACATGGTCATTGGTGTTTTGTTTATCAGCACAGTTATAAATAGTTATTTACTGTTGAATTTTCCCTTTTATTGTAATTTACTTTTCCTGTACACGACAGTTCTCTGACATGTGCAATATACATTTACTATAAGTTGTTATTGTTTGCTTAAATAGCTTACAGAATGGACATAATTGCTTCACAGATAGCCTGGTTGTGTGCTTGTGAACCCTGATAAACAACTTGATCGGGCTTGTGGAATTGGGAAGCTAAGTGTTTCACTCTGGCAAGAAGTCTCCCTTGTTGATTTCACATATATTGTGTAGAACCCAACAGGCAACAACAAAGTCTGATACTAAAGGGGTACAAATATCAAGTCACTTGGCCAGGCACTTCCGGCGTCCGTTGAGACATCCAAAAGCATTTTCCACCATCATCCTTGTCAAGCTCAAACGGTAGTTAAAGCTTCACTGCTGTTGATTGAGTGCGTGGTGGTTAGTGAACCCCTTCATCAGCCATTTCCTGAGGGGGTAAGCTGGGTCTCTGACTAGATACATGGAGATTTCCACTCCGTTAAAAATTTTGGATTTCTGTGAGCAGAGCATTGTAGATGCTTAAGTACTTTATGCTACCTCTGAGATCACAAGCAATCAGTTCACTAACGTTTTCCAGTGGCTGTTTTACAATAAAAGGATTGAACCTGACCCTTGGACTTGTCATAAGTTTTATTTGAGGTAGCATCAGTCAGCCATCACTTAAGTTTATACAAATATATTTTTCACAGTGATTGTATCCTATATGATTACATGTGACAAATGAACATATTGATCTACACACACATTACTGTACAATGGGATATATAGACTTACTTCACAGGGGATGGATGAGTTGGCTAAAACTTGAGCATCATACATGCGACCAGGCCAACCCACATCCATATTTTTGAAGCTGGAACAACAAAAAGACTGTGTATAGATTGACATATGAAACACATTAATTGTTAAAAACAAATAATTGTAACTTGGGCTGTGTTCCTGACCAGCAGTTGTGGTCAACAGCAGCTTGAAGAACAATGGAGTGCCACTCTTTCTGATTGTAGTAAGCTGGTGTGTTGTCATGGTGGGGGGGGGGGGGGGGGGTGGCAATGTTGGGAATTTGTGTGCCATCAATGACACGAGCACACATTGGAATCCCCCATTCTACTAATCTGTATCCTGAAGACGTGCACCACTCGGGAGGTCAACAAAATGTTTAAATAGGGCCCTCTTTTCAAAGCTCCAGTAGCTTGACGTACCAATGCACACAGCGGCAACACCGACACCAAAAATACAACTAAGGGATAGCACACCACCACAAAGCAACAGTGTGTCTAAGCCGAGGTTCCAGATGCTGTCGCCAGTTTGTTGACTTACGCCTCAGGTGTGGCTCAGTAAGTTCCAATACAAAGTCAAAAGTGTCCTGGGACATACAGAAATGACTCTGCACTCATTCTCTTCAAAACTGTTGAGGACATTAGATCAGAATGTGCACCTGTGTGATCTCTCTCTCTTCTCTCTCCTCCACATTTTCCTTTTTTCTTTTCAATCTTTTTTATTGATTTTTTTTGATAAGAAATACAGTATGATGAAGACAAGGGAACAAAACTGAAAATACAATGTCACATATGTGTGTGTATTTTATACACATTCCCCCTCCACTGCAATGGATAAAAATGAAAAGAAAGAAGAATTTAATGTAAAACACCCTACCTACTCTAATAAAAAAATACAACTAAACAAAAACAGCTGAGCACCTTATTCTTAGGGTTACAAATATTTTGTAGATTTTGGCTCCTACCATAAATCAAAAAACAAAGGCAAGACTATATCTCATCTAATCACATTAGGAAACATATACATCATATAAAAATAAGTCATAAAATATTGCTGTGTATCTTCAAATTTCACTGATGAATCAAATATATGATATCTAATTTTTTTTCTAAACTTACACAAGACATAATGAGAAAACCATTGAAACACTGTTGGAGGTCTGGAGTCTTTCTATTTGAATAGGATAGCTATTCTACCCAACAATGTAGAGAAGGTCACAACCCATTGAACAGGTACAGAAAAACTCCCGATGTCTGGGTCAATAACCCTGAAAAGAACAGTTGTTGGAAGTATAGTTGAAAAGATATTAAAAATTTCTTTCCAAAGTTTTATAAGGATGAACAAGACCAAAACATATGTTATTGTAGCAATGTCATATGTCCATCTGTCACAAATAGGGTTAATATTAGAAAAAATACTAGCCAATTTATCTTTGGACATATGAACACATATAGAAGAGGTATTTACCAGTTTAAAAATCTTGTCACATAGATCCTCAAATAAGAGTCTTACAAGTTCTAGTTCTCAAGCCTTTTTAATCTTGTCGTGAAGTACTGGTTGTAATTTTAATAATCTTTCATATATAATTCCAATTAACCCTTTCTATTTGAGACCACCGCGAATTGACTCAGAAGAAGGAAATGTCTCCATCTACGGCATGTAAAGTCCGCGCAAATTTCTGCCTCAAACAGCTCCCTGATTCTCTCAATTTCTCCTCCAACGTCTATCTGTTCACACAAACACATTGCTCGCACGAATCCACTATTGTACACTTCAAAAAATTGAATATGACATGCAGCAAATTTGTTTGCGTTTGAAGAGCGGCATAAATGTGCATGGTTAGCATAAGTACATCAAGTTCAACTGCCATTATTGTGTGGAAAGTAATGTCCAACACAAATGTTATATGTCACACTTGATGCTGTTGTGTTACACATCCTACCTCTTTTATTCCTAGAATGTCACCTTGCTGTGTAAACTGACACACTGGTCCAGCACTCTGTATAAATTTGTTTGGTTCAGTGTAAACAAGCAAACTGTCTTAATGGTGGGTCTTTATGGCAGTATTGCGGGATTTCTGTATAAAAAGAGCCAACGTTGAGTTCCCAGAGTGATACCAGAACTGCAGTCTTCCATTTTTTTTCAGCCAAGATTAGTCATGAGGGGACCCTTTACCCCAAGAAAAACGGAGATTGAAGTCTTTGAAATTATTAAAAGTAAGACAGTCAGAGAGACAATGGTATTTAATGGAGATACTAAAGCATGCAAGTTCTGTATTAGATTATTATAATTGGTAAGATGATTTTATAGGTAACTAGTATTGTAAAAATTGAGATATAACATTGTATATATAACTGTTTTTTGTTATTATCGTTGGATTCCTTTGAGTTTCCTGCTAAGTGTTTACTACTGCCATAATGCATGTTTGTAATCCATGGTGCCTTTTACACAGCCACTTTGTTCCTGGTTATTTGTGGCTTTTTTTATACCATGCCTTCTGTGTAAAAGGCACTGACACGGAATGAAGGTGTCATTTCCACTCCCGGCTTCTGTCCGGCAGCAGAAGTAGTAACAGCCTCGATTGCCGTCTGTGTAAAAAGGCAATCCGACATTCTGGGACCAAACTCGGATAAGGATGTGTATGTGTTCCGTATTTTTTAAGTATATTTATGGACAAAGCATGCAAGTATGGCAACGGGAAAAATATTTTTTAATAATAATATTGCTGTCCCACTCTCTCCTGGTCGCCCACAATTATTCAGCAAAGGTAAAAGGCAGAGTTGATCTGGTTGACACGAGTAATTCAATAGGGAATACCTGAGTGGCAGATGTTTGGGGTTTAGCCCATCTTGGATGTTTTTGCATAATCCCAAATGCAGAAATCTGAAATGAGCTGTAGATGAAATGGCTGGAGTTGGAGATGAAATGAGCTGGTGGTGAAATAGTGATGCATCCTCTACTAGACTCACAGTTTCTTTGGGTGGGTGAAGCACTAATATGTTGCTAGGAGGAGAATGAGAGATGATTTAATTCATAAGTGCATACATGGCCTTTCAAAATAGGGCTTGATCATTCATGAATAAGATAAAAAGTACTTATCAAAGGGAATTGAATCTGGAAGGAGGGAGTGAATGCTCAGTTACTGATCCCACCGCCTCTCTCTCAGCTGTCCCCAGGTGTCTCTAGTCACCTTGTGCTGTGAGCAAGCTGGTCTGTGGGTTGGCCCTCAGTTTGAACAGTCTGAAGCCCACCATCCCACTCGCCCCCCCCCCACCCTCCCCCCCGACATCCCACCACGAGTACTCAACAATAGGTAGCAGTGATTAGTAAAGGATTATTTAAGATGGTATATGAGTGGAAAGAAAAAAATTGAAAACCACTGTTTTAATTGTACTTAATAGACTTGTTATCTGCATGGTATCATGACTGCAAAGGAAATGGGCCAATTTCAATTTTTCTCAAGCAAAATATTTCAGTAACAATTGGTTCTAGAGCAGTGGTTCTCAACCTTTTTCCCCCACTCACATACCACCTTAAGTAATCTCTTACTAATCACAGAGCACCTTTTACATAGGGGTTACTTAAGGAGATGTGTGAGTGGAAAGAAACAGTTTGAAATCCACTGCAAAAGATCAATACTTGGAGTAGATTTTCCCACACTCTTTTATAAATTGTGCACATATGTTTTATTAAATTGTGTGCACATTTTCCCATGATCTTTTCCAAATTTTGCACGTTTTATTCCCACTAAGATTTTCCCACACTCTTCTATTAATTGTTGTGTGTTAATAAAAGTAGTGTTTGATTGCAAGCCCGTGTCCAGACTTGCCTCTCTCAAACTTGACACTTTCTCAACACGACAATGACTAGTGCGGGGACCACTGGGAGAGTCTCCCAACAAACCGCCACCAGCCCCCAACAATAGCTGTGATACTAGTGAACCACGCAGTGACGGTGTTACCATTATCACCCTAATTTCAACTTTGCATACAAGACCAGGGGAATATTTTTGACTTGTTTTTTGTGGAGAAAAAGGTGGGTCTAACATGCCGTATAATACGGTATGTTATACGTAATGCTAGACACCGACACCAATGCTGTTGTGTTATACGTTCCGCCTCTTTTTTTTTCTGCTGGAATGTCGGCTTCTGTAAAAAGACTGACCCAGCATTATGCTGGCTTTGTTTGGTTCAGTATAAACAACCAAAGCTGACTTAATACCATGTCTTATGGCAATATCGTTGGATTTCTGTGTAAAATGCCTCCATGTCTTCTGGAAGTGTAGTTGACATCAAGATGGTGATTTTCATATTGTTGTCTTTTTCAATATTTACTAGGCTGGAATGTACTGGAAAATATTATGGATAATGCAGCTTCAAGTGATGAGCAGCTTTGCATTTTAATTTGAATATCTATAAGTTTCTGTGTTAGGTTATTCAGTTTATTGAAGAAATTACATCTGATCCTGAACTTTGCAATTTGATGAATTTGGTGTATTTGCCCAGAATACGAAACATTGATTGCAACAAAATGTTTAACAGTTGCTACTCTGTGCACTATGCATTTTTGCAGAGTGGGGGGCGGAAATATTTTCTCTGCTGCTGTCAATCAATCAAAAATTAACAAGGTATTGTTTTATTTATTCTAGTTTTACTCTGCATCATTATCAGCTTACCTATTCCAGTAAATATTTTCTGAGCTGAAGGATGCCTTTATGTATCTTATTATTGGCACATGCCACTTCATACCCTGCTCTTCTAAAACCTGGTTTACCTAATATTTTCTCTGAGATAATGGCTTCCATCTTCACAACAGCTTCTTCTCACTCTAATTTGTCCAATATGAGAAATCATTAGCCTCACTTAAAACTGTGGGCATGAAGATGTCTCCGTTCAGGGTAAAAAAAAATATAATATGAATATAATTGTCTGTGATGTATTAGCATCATTTGGTTACTTGCAGAAATGGAAAAACTTGTTTAACCTGTTAGTGGTGTCCATTCAGTTGTTCTATTACGTAGAATTGAGAATTTTCTGTTTTCACATGTTAAACTCTGAGTTAATTTTTAATTTAGACATAACACGGTAGCAGGTCATTTCGGCCCACAAGTCCATGCTGCCCAATTTACACCCAATTAACCTATAGCCCTGGTATGTTTCAAATGGTGGGAGGAAATCAGAGCTCCTGGGGAAAACCCAAGCAGATATGGGGAGAACATACAAACTCCTTACAGACAGCGCAGGAGTTGAATCCCGGTCCCGATCACTGGCTCTGTGAAGGCATTGCGCTAATCACTACGCCAACTGTGCTCCCTTTAAAGTTATTTTCTGGCAAAAACTGTTCTCATTATCTCTTAATTATCATTTTTGTACAGCTTGAGGTGAAGACTATTTTAGATTGTATCTGATTCTCGTGTGGGGATTTTGAAAGTAAGGAAATGTAATTGCTGACAGAAACTGTATTTCCTAATCTGAATACAGTAAAATCTCTGGTATATGGCACCTACGAGGATTGGTAGATGCCAGATAAGTGAGTTTTCTGGTTGCTTGAGACTATGTGTTGCATGAATGGAGAACTAATGGCGAGGCATGCCAATTTTTAACCTGTATTTTTTACCCATTTAATTTCCACAATTTTTGTGCAGGTTGCTGGATGCTTGAATTCTGGATAACAGGGATTTTACTGTATATGCAGTGGTATTGCATAAATCAAGCAGTTGTTTGAATGTAAAGTAATTCATTTACCAAGTCAGTGGCTGACATTTTGTATGGATTTGAAGTGGATTTACAAAACAGAAATGGCTGAAGTTATTTTGTTTTTGTTAATGTTGTCCAGCTGTTTCCAACCCTAATTCATCCATTCATGCATCCTCTTTTCTCCAAATCTTTGTGTATTTAGCTTCCTTTTTAAATAATCTTTGCTAGGTGCCTCAATAAAGTATTTCATGTGTACTTAATATATAAGTAATATGACATGACTTTTCAGACATCTTTTTAAGAGAAAGCAGCTCCAGATCCTTTTGCTGTTTCCAGTGAATGTATACTTCAGTTCTGAGCAAATATTCTGATACATTGCAACACCTTTGGGAAAACACTGATTTTCAAAATAATTAAAAATTATACATCAAATTAAAATCTGCACGAAGTGTTAGTTTTAAGTTGTTATTGTGGTTGCATTATTTGAATCTGCTGAAGGATCCTGGACTTGAAATGTTAACCGCTTTGGATACTGTTGACCTGTTTTAGTTCCAGCATCTGCAATTTTCTTCTCTGAAAAGTACTTTTTGCACTTGTATTCAACTCCTTTTATTCTGAAGTTACTGAGCTTGGTATTCTGATTCTGCTATAAACAGTGAATGTTGGAATAAGATTCTGATTGAATATGGAAGGGTTGAGGATGTTTTTTCCCTTGGTTGGGAAATGTTTCTTCTTTGGCTTGGCTTCGCGGATGAAGATTTATGGAGGGGTAATGTCCACGTCAGCTACAGGCTCATTTGTGGCTGACAAGTCCGATGCGGGACAGGCAGACACAGTTGCAGCTGTTGCAAAGGAAAATTGGTTGGTTGGGGTTGGGTGTTGGGTTTTTCCTCCTTTGTCTTTTGTCAGTAAGGTGGGCTCTGCGGTCTTCAAAGGAGGTTGCTGCCCGCCAAACTGTGAGGCGCCAAGATGCACGGTTGGAGGCGATATCAGCCCATTGGCGGTGGTCAATGTGGCAGGCACCAAGAGATTTCTTTAGGCAGTCCTTGTACCTCTTCTTTGGTGCACCTCTGTCTTGGTGGCCAGTAGAGAGCTCGCCATATAACACGATCCTGGGAAGGCGATGATCCTCCATTCTGGAGACGTGACCCACCCAGCGCAGTTGGATCTTCAGCAGCATGGATTCAATGCTGTCGGCCTCTGCCATCTCGAGTACTTTGATGTTGGTGTCGAAGTCGCTCCAATGAATGTTGAGGATGGTGCGGAGACAACGCTGGTGGAAGTGTTCTAGGAGCTGCAGGTGATGCCGGTAGCGGACCCATGATTCGGAGCTGAACAGGAGTGTGGGTATGACAATGGCTCTGTATACGCTAATCTTTGTGAGGTTTTTCAGTTGGTTGTTTTTCCAGACTCTTTTGTGTAGTCTTCCAAAGGCACTATTTGCCTTGGCGAGTCTGTTGTCTATCTCATTGTCGATCCTTGCATCCGATTAAATAGTGCAGCCGAGATAGGTAAACTGGTTGACGGTTTTGAGTTTTTTGTGCCCGATAGAGATGTGGGGGGGCTGGTAGTCATGGTGGGGAGCTGGCTGATGGAGGATCTCAGTTTATTTCAGGCTGACTTCCAGGCCGAACATTTTGGCAGTTTCCACAAAACAGGACGTCTTGCGCTGGAGAGCTGGCTCTGAATGGGCAACTAAAGCGGCATCGTCTGCAAAGAATAGGTCATGGACAAGTTGCTCTTGTGTCTTGGTGTGAGCTTGCAGGCACCTCAGATTGAAGAGATTGCCATTCGTGCGGTTCCGGATGTAAACTGCATCTTCATTGTGAGGTCTTTCATGGCTTGTTTCAGCATCATGCTGAAGAAGATTGAAAAGAGGGTTGGTGCGAGAACGCAGCCTTGCTTCACACCATTGTTAATGGAGAAAGGTTCAGAGAGCTCATTGGTGTATCTGACCTGACCTTGTTGGTTTTCGTGCAGTTGGATAACCATGTTAAGGAACTTTGAGGGGGCATCCGAGGCGCTCTAGTATTTGCCAAAGCCCTTTCCTACTCATGGTGTCGAAGGCTTTGGTGAGGTCAACAAAGGTGATGTAGAGTCCTTTGTTTTGTTCTCTGCACTTTTCTTGGAGCTGTCAGTAGTTCCTCTGTTTGTGTGAAAGCCGCACTGTGATTCTGGGAGAACATTTTCGGCGACACTAGGTATTATTCTATTTAGGAGAATCCTAGCGAAGATTTTGCCTGCAATGGAGAGCAGCGTGATTCCTCTGTAGTTTGAGCAGTCTGATTTCTCGCCTTTGTTTTTGTACAGGGTGATGATGATGGCATCACAAAGGTCCTGAGACAGCTTTCCTTGGTCCTAGCAGATCTTGAAAAACTCATGCAGTTTGGCATGCAGGGTTTTGCCGCCAGCCTTCCAGACTTCTGGGGGGATTCCATCCATACCTGCTGCTTTGCCACTTTTCAGTTGTTGACTTGCCTTATATGTCTCTTCCCGGGTGAGGACCTCATCCAGCTCTAGCCTTAAGGCCGTTGATGGAGCTGGAGCAGGGCGGATTCTTGGACTGAGCGGTTGGCACTGAAAAGAGATTGGAAGTGTTCTGACCATCGGTTGAGGATGGAGATCTTGTCGCTGAGGAGGACTTTGCCGTCTGAGCTGCGCAGCGGGCTTTGGACTTGGGGTGAGGGGCCGTACATAGCCTTTAGAGCCTCGTAAAAACTCCTGAAGTTGCCAATGTCTGCGCTGAGCTGGGTTCGTTTGGCGAGGCTAGTCCACCACTCATTTTAGATCTCCCGGAGTTTGCGCTGAGGATGGCTGCATGCGCGATGGAAGGCTCGTTTCTTCTCTGGCCAGGACGGCTTTGCAAGGTGTGCCTGGTGGGCAGCTCGCTTCTTTGCCATCAGCTCCTGGATTTCCTGGTTGTTTTCGTCGAATCAGTCCTTGTTTTTCCTGGAGGAGAAGCCCAATACCTCTTCAGTGGATTGCAGTATGGTAGTCTTCAGCTGATCCCAGAGGGTTTCAGGGGACGAGTCTGTGAGGCGCATTGCATCCTCGAGCTTTGCTTGGAGGTTTGCCTGGAAGTTTCCTCTCACTTCGTCTGACTGCAAGTTTCCAACATTGAACCTCTTTCTGGGGGCTTTACTGTTCCTGGACTTTGGCTTGAAGTGAAGGTTTAGCTTGCAGCGAACAAGCCGGTGGTCAGTGTGGCATTCCGCGCTGGGCATGACCCTGGTGTGGAGCACATTTTGTTTGTCTCTTTCTCGTACCAGGACGTAGTCCAGGAGGTGCCAGTGTTTGGATCGGGAATGCATCCAGGTAGTCTTCAGGCTGTCCCTCTGCTGAAAAAGGGTGTTTGAAATGACAAGCCGCTGTTCTGCGCAGAGATCCAACAGGAGGCGCCCATTGTCGTTGCACTTGACGACACCATGCTTGCCCTGGATTCCTGGCCAGGTTTCTGAGTCTTTGCCGACGCGAGCGTTGTAGTCGCCAAGGATGACAACCTTGTCGGCTGTAGGGGTGCGTTGAATAAGGTTGCGCAGATCAGTGTAGAACTTGTCCTTTTCTGCTGGTTCCGCCTGGAGGGTTGGAGCATAGACACTGATGAGGGTGATGCGACGCTTGTTTTGAAGTGGGAGAGTCGCATGGACATGATCCGGTCCGAGTGGACTGTTGGGAGGTTTTCGAGTTTGGAGGCAATGGAGTTCTTGACCATGAATCCTACACCAGGTAGGCGTCGTTCATCCATAAGCTTGCCAGATCAGTAGAGTGTGTAGCCCGCGCCGCGTTCTTGGAGGCTGCCTACATCTGCAAGGCGGACTTCACTGAGAGCGGCTATGTCGATGTCAAGTCTGAGGAGTTCATGTGCGATGAGGGCAGACCGAAGTTCAGGTCGGTGGCTGTGAGCCTTGTCTAGCATGGTTCTGATGTTCCAGCATGCTAGCTTCAGTTTGTGAGCATCTTTTGAGGGGGAGGACGTGGAGGGGGAGGACCTACGCAAAGGAGCTTTTAGGTGGAGTGCAGTGTGCACAGTACTGGCCCCACCCTTTACACCCATGGTTCGTGTGCCGTGGCCAAGCAAGCTGGGACGTGGCAGCGAGGTCCTTAGGTCGTAGGTTTTATATCGGAGTGGCCTTCTCCTAATCAGGTTTCTTACCTGGGCTGGAGCGGCCTGCCTCCCCTCCTAGGTTGGACCATACCTGGTTGCAATCCAACCTGTTTTCCTCCGCCTGCTTCTCGGGGCCTCCGCCTGCTTCACTCTGCCGAGGCCGGGGCCACTGCCTCCCCCTCGCTTCTGCCCGGAACGGGGCCTCCGCCTGCCTCACTCTACCGAGGCCGGGGCCGCCGCCGCCCCCTCGCTTTTACCCAGATCGGGGCTGCAGCCGCCTACCTTCTGCTCGTATTGGGGCCGGGAACGCCGCCGCCTACCCTCTGTCCGGACCGGGGCCGCCACTGCCTTCCCTGTGCCCGGACCGGGGCCGCCGCTGCCTTCCCTGTGCCCGGACCGAGGCCGCCGTTGAGAAATGTAGAACAAGGGGAAATAGCCTCATGACAAGGAGTCAGCCATTCAAATTTGACATGAAGATATAGTTCTTCCCTCCAGAGGTTGAATGTTCTGGAAGTTTCTGGTCTGGGGAGGTGTTACTATAGAGTAATTAAATATGTAAAGCTAAGAGATATTTGCCACTTTCTCAGTGCCAACCCTCCAAAGAAAGGTGAGTAAGCGACCCAGTTTGCAGTACCCGGTAAGGCATGCATACTGGACCATGAATTACCTGGTTCACATGGATATCTCGAATCTAAGGGGACGCCGAATCTCCAGTGGTGAGGCCTGGTAGAGCCAGTTGCCCGTTCACACTTCAGTCTGCCACCAGGTAACAAGTCAAATCTGAGTTAACTTCACAGGACTCTGACACAAACTCTGACACCAAGAGTCAGAGCCCGGCTGACTTTTACCCACCCTGCCCGGTTGGGACCTTTCACACGGCCAGATGACCTGCTCATTTCAAATTCATGATCATGTTAGTCTTTTTCCTGAACACCTGAAAGTGTCCTGCTATTGATTTGCTCAAGGATTACAGGTGGAAGATGGTCCATGCATGTTAATTTTTACTGTTCATTCTATGGGCTTTGCCTTGGGTATGATTTTCTGATTTAGGAATAATAAATCGGTCATATGAGGGATGTAGTCCCATTTCCTACCATGACTTTGCACTTTCAACAGCGCAAACCCAGTTCAACCCACTTTATTTGCCAGTGTGAAGGGGGCTATGTTAGACATTGGGGAAATTCAAGGTAATGGGGCCAAGTGTTATGGCCAATTATTGCAAGGTGGAACAACCACTTGGGGCTCAGAGGTCAGCTTCTCCTGTTCTAAATGGTGCAATGTTGACATTTTGATCACTTTCAGAATGTTCTGTTTCTCAGACAAATTGACTTGACCTTGATCAGATTTGACAAGTTATTTAACTTGTTATGAAACCTTTGTTCTAAATCACATCTGGAATAAAATCCATCAGAGCTGCTTTAGTCTCTGCAGCCTTTTCAGTTTTTATAGTCTTGTTCTCTGAAGTGTGCATATTAGATAGCAGGGTCAGCCTGAGGGAGCAAGTGACCTACTTCAGTTCCTTTTTTTTAATGTTCATCCTGTCCGAGACATTTATATTTCTTGTCCATTCTCTCACTCCAGGCAATTTAAACACTCTTATGTTATCACTTTGCCAGTTGTGATGAAAAGTTCTTGACCTCAAATGTGGTCTGTTTCTCTCCCCACAGATGCTGCATGATCTCCTGGGTGCTTCCAGTTTTTTTTTATTTAGAAGAAAATGCAGTTCTGTATACTTGAAGATGGAATTCGATAAGTCATCAATTTTACTTCTTCCATTTCAGGATTTCAAAAAATGTTGACACATATTGTGTGCAAGATAGTTTTCTTAATCAATACGTAGAGGAACCGACTCGGGATGGTGTAATACTGGATCTCCTGTTAGGGAACGAGATAGGTCAGGTGTCTGAGGTTAATGTTGGAGAACAAATTGGATCTAGTGATCACAACTCTAATAGTTTTAGGGTCGTTTTAGGGAAGAGCAAAGAAGGGCCTAAAGTTGAGGTTCTGGATTGTAGAAAAGCAAATTTCGAAGGAATAAGAATGGATTTGGGGAGTATTGAGTGGGACATGATTTTTTTCAGGAAAGGATGTAAATGAAAAATGGAGAATATTCAAAGAAGAAATTTTGAGAGTACAGAGTAGATATGTCCCAGTGAGGATCAAAGGAAAGGCTGGAAGTCATAGTGAGCCTTGGTTTTTGAGGAATATTAGAAATTTAGTTAGAAGAAAGAGGATGGTGTACAAGAGGTATAAACAGCAGGGTGATGAGAAATTGAAAGAGGACTACAAGGAGTGTAGAAAAAAATCTTACGAAAGAAATTAGAAAGACCAAAAAGAGGCACGAAGAGGCTTTGGCAGGCAGAGTAAGAATAAATCCAAAGGGTTTCTATAGGTACATTAAAAGTAAAAGATTAGTGAGGGATAGAATTGGACCCCTTGTAGATAGGGAGGGTAGGCTATGTGAAAAGTCAGAGGAGATGGGGGAAATTTTAAATGATTTCTTTTCCTCGGTATTCACTAGGGAAAAAAAATATTGTACCAGTTGAAGTAAAGAAAAATAGTGGGGAGGTCATGAATCATACAAGGATAAACAAGGAGGGAGTGATGGCAGTGTTAAAAAAAGATAAAAGTGGACAAATCTCTGGGTCCGGACAATGTATTTCCAAGGACACTCAGGGAGACTAGAGTACAGATAGTAGGGCCATTAACAGAGATATTTAGGATGTCACTGGTCACGGGGGTAGTGCCAGAGGATTGGAGGGTGGCTCATGTTGTTCCGCTGTTTAAGAAAGGGTCCAAACGTAAGCCTGGAAATTATAGACCTGTGAGTCTGACGTCTGTGGTGGGTAAGTTGATGGAAAGTGTTATGAGGGATGGCATTTACAAATATTTGGAAGAACAGGGATTGATAGGTAGTAGTCAGCATGGTTTTATCAGGGGTTGATCATGCTTAACAACCTTATAGAGTTTTTCGAGGGGGTTACAAAAAAGATCCTGTGGATGTTGTCTATTTAGACTTTAGTAAAGCTTTTGACAAAGTTCCCCACAGGAGGTTAGGAAAAAAGGCGGAGGCATTATGTATAAATAAGGAGGTAGTGAAATAGATTCAGCAATGGTTGGATGGGAGGTGTCAGAGAGTACTGGTAGAAAATTGTTTGTCAAATTGGAGGCCGGTGACTAGTGGAGTTCCTCAGGGATCGGTCCTGGGTCCACTATTGTTTGTTATATATATTAACTATCTGGAAGAAGGGGTGGTGAATTGGATAAGTAAGTTTGCAGATGATACAAAAATTGGTGGTATTGTGGACAGTGAGGAAGATTACCGTAGCTTAAAAAGAGATACTGTTGAGGGGGACATCAAGGTTGGGGGGAGTGACAGTGGCTGTGCCTCCGGCACGAGGTCGGCCCCTGTAGCTCAGAAAGGGAGGGAAAGGAAGAGGAGGGCAATTGTGGTAGGAGACTCCATATTTAAGAGGACGGATAGGGGATTCTGCGGACGCAGCAAGGAGAACCGGATGGTGGTTTGCCTCCCTGGTGCCAGGGTCCGAGATGTTGCTGCTCGTGTCCCAGATATCCTAAAGTGGGAGGGACAGGAGCCAGAGGTCGTGGTACATGTAGGTACCAATGACATAGGGAGAATTAGAGAAGAGGTCCTAAAAAGTGAGTACAGGCAGTTAGGTAGGGAGGACCACAAAGGGGGTAATCTCTGGATTACTCCCTGTGCCACGTGACAGTGTGAATAGAAATAGAATGAGGTGGAGGATTAACACGTGGCTGAAGGGGTGGAGTAAGGGGCAGGGTTTTAAGTTTCTGGATAACTGGGACCTTTTTTGGGGGAGATGTGACCTGTACAGTAAGGACGGGTTACACTTAAATCCCAGGGGGACCAGAATCCTGGCAGAGGTATTTGCTAGGGCTACTCAGGATCCTTTAAACTAGAATGGTTGGGGGGAGGGAACAAAATAGTACAGAGCAGTAAGGAGAAGGTTAGAATGCAAACAAAGAAAGTTTGTAGTAAGTATTTGAATATGGATGGGCAGGTGATAGAGAAGGGAAATGCTCTGGAAGAAGATGAAGGGCAATTGGCAGGAAAAGTAAATAATGTTGTTCTTAAAGATGAGGGAAAACAGGGATTAAAAATTGGGAAGTCCCTGAAATTCATATATTTTAATGCCAGGAGTATTGTAAAAAAGGTGGATGAGCTGAAGGTGTGGATTGATACTTGGAAGTATGATGTGGTAGCGATTAGTGAGACATGGTTGCAGGAGGGATGTGATTGGCAACTGAATATCCCTGGGTTTCGTTGTTTTAGGTGTGATAGAGTCGGAGGGGCAAGAGGAGGTGGGGTTGCATTGCTTGTCAGGGAAAATATTACAGCGGTGCCTAGGAAGGATAGATTAGAGGGCACATCCACGAAGGCTATTTGGGTGGAACTGAGGAGTAGGAAAGGAGAGGTTACACTTGTAGGGGTGTATTATAGACCACCCGGAGGGGACCGAGACCTAAAGGAGCAAATCTGTAGGGAGATAGTAGATATTTGTGATAAGCACAGGGTTGTAATTATGGGAGATTTTAATTTTCCACATATAGATTGGGAAATACATTCTGTGAAAGGACTGGATGGGTTAGAGTTTGTGAAATGTGTGCAAGATAGTTTTTTACAACAATATGTAGAGGTGCCGACCAGAGAAGGAGCAGTGTTAGATCTACTGTTGGCAAATGGGATGGGTCAAGTGACGGAGGTTAGTGTTGGCGAGCACTTCGGGTCCAGTGATCATAATGCCATCAGCTTCAATGTCATTATGGAAAGAGAGAAATCAGGGCCAAGGATTGAGGTTTTTGATTGGGGAAAAGCTAGATTTGAGGAGATGCGAAAGGACTTGCAGGGTGTGCATTGGGACAATTTGTTTTATGGGCAGGATGTAGTAGAGAGATGGAAGTCTTTTAAAGATCAGATTTTGAGAGTGCAAAAGCTTTATGTTCCTGTTAGGTTAAAAGGAGGGGCAAAAGGTTTGAGAGAGCCGTGGTTTTCAAGGAATATTGGAAACTTGGTTCGAAGAAAAAGGGAGGCGTACATTAGATATAAGAAGCATGGAGTTAAGGAGATGTTTGAAAGATACATTGAATGTAAGAGGAATCTTAAGAGAGGAATTAGGAAAGCTAAAAGAAGGTACGAGAAAACTATGGCAAGCAGGGTGAAAACTAATCCAAAAGAGTTCTACAAATATGTTAATGGTAAGAGGAAAGCTAGAGACAAAATTGGTCCCTTAGAAAATCAGAGTGGAAAACTGTGTGTGGAGCCTAGAGAAATGGGGGAGATATTGAACAGTTTCTTTTCTTCGGTATTCACTAAGGAGAAGGATATTGGGAGATGTGGGATAAAAAAAGCAAATTGGGTAAATATGGGGAATATAGAGATTACAAAAGGTGTAGTTTTAAGGCTTTTGAAGAATATAAAGGTGGATAAGTCTCCGGGACCAGACGGGATCTTCCCCAGGACATTGAGAGAAGTGAAGGAGGAAATAGCAGAGGCTCTGGCGGTAATTTTCCAAATGTCATTAGATATGGGGATAGTGCCGGAGGATTGGCGCATTGCGCATGTGGTTCCGTTATTTAAAAAGGGTTCAAGGAGGAAGCCTGGCAACTATCGGCCTGTAAGTTTGTCGTCTGTGGTAGGTAAATTAATGGAGAAAATTCTTAGAGATAGTACTTATAAACATCTGGATAGACAGGGTCTGATCAGGAGCACTCAACATGGATTTGTGGGAGGAAGGTCATGTTTGACCAATCTGATTGAATTTTTTGAAGAGGTGACTAGGAATGTGGATGAGGGTAGCGCAGTGGATGTTGTCTATATGGACTTCAGTAAGGCCTTCGATAAGGTACCACATGGAAGGTTAGTTAGGAAGGTGCAGTCTTTAGGTATAAATTTTAAGATAGTCAAATGGATTGAACATTGGCTGAAAGGGAGAGGCCAGAGAGTGGTAGTGGATAATTGTCTGTCAGGTTGGAGGCCGGTGACCAGTGGTGTGCCTCAAGGATCTGTATTGGGCCCATTGTTGTTCGTTATATACATTAATGATGTAGATGATGGGGTGGTGAATTGGATTAGTAAATATGCAGACGATACTAAGATAGGTGGAATAGTGGATAATGAAGAAGATTTTCAAGGATTGCAGAGGGATTTGGGCTGCTTAGAAAAGTGGGCTGAAAAATGGCAGATGGAATTTAATGCTGATAAGTGTGAGGTGCTTCATTTTGGTAAGAAGAATCAGAATAGGACATATGTGGTAAATGGGAGAGCATTGAGGAATACAGAAGAGCAGAAAGATTTAGGAGAAACGGTACATTGTTCCCTGAAGGTAGAAACTCACGTGAATAGGGTGGTGAAGAAGGCTTTTAGTATGCTGGCCTTTATCAATCATTGCATGGAATATAGGAGTTGGGAGGTGATGTTGAGATTGTATAAGACGTTGGTGCGGCCTAATTTGGAGTTCTGTGTGCAGTTCTGGTTGCCTAATTATAGGAAGGATATAAACAGAGTGGAGAGAGTGCAGAGAAGGTTTACCGGAATGTTGCCTGGGTTTAAGCATCTGGAGTATGGGGAGAGATTGGACAGATTGGGTCTTTATTCTTTGGAGCGTAGAAGGTTGAGAGGGGATTTGATAGAAGTATTTAAGATTATGAAAGGGATAGACAGAATGGATGTGGATAGACTATTTCCGTTAAGAGGAGGAAAGATTAAAACAAGAGGACATGAGTTAAGAATTAAGGGGCAGAGGTTTAGAGGTAACATGAGGGGGAACTTCTTTACTCAGAGAGTGGTAGCAGTGTGGAATGATCTTCTGGGAGAAATAGTGGCGGCGGAGTCAATTGTATTATTTAAGAAAAGGTTGGACAGGTATATGGATGAGAAGAAGATGGAGGGTTATGGGCATTGTGCAGGGAGGTGGGACTAGAAAGGGGTGTTTGGTTCGGTGCGGACTAGAAGGGCCTAATGGCCTGTTTCCGTGCTATAATTGTTATGTTATATATTATGTTATGTTATATAGGAAAGCTAGAGGAGAGGGCTGAGAAATGGCTGATGGAATTTAATACAGATAAGTGTGAAGTGTTGCATTTTGGAAAGGCATATCTAAATAGGTCATATACATTGAATGGTAGACAATTGAGGAGTGCAGAGCAACAAAGGGATTTAGGAGTTATGGTAAATAGTACCCTCAAAGTTGATACTCAGGTAGATAGAGTGGTGAAGAAGGCATTTGGAATGTTGGCCTTCATAAATCAGAGTATTGAATTCAAGAGTTGGGATGTTATGATGAAATTGTGCAAAGCATTGGTGAGGCTAAGTTTGGAGTACTGTGTGAAGTTTTGGTCACCAAATTGTAGGAAGGATATAAACAAAATAGAGAGAGTGCAGAGAAGGTTCACGAGAATGTTGACAGGATGTCAGGGTTTGAGTTACAGAGAAAGGTTGAGCAGCCTGGGGCTTTTTTCTCTGGAGCGTAAAAGATTGAGGGGGGATTTGATGGAGGTGTTCAAGATTTTAAAAGGGACAGAGAGTGTCAACAAGGATAGGCTTTTTCAATTAAGAGTGGGGGATATTCAAACCAGAGGCCATGGTTTGAGATTGCAGGGAGGAAATTATAAGGGGAACATGAGGGGAAATTTCTTCACACAAAGGTTGTTTGGGATGTGGAATAAGCTTCCGGCAGAAGTGGTTGAAGCAAGGACATTATTTACATTTAAGGAAAGACTGGATAATTACATGGAGGGGAGAGGATTGGAGGGGTATGGACCAGGTGCTGGTTGGTGGGACTAGGAGGGTGGGGATTTGTTCTGGCATGGACTAGTAGGGCCAAAGTGGCCTGTTCTGTGCTGTATATGGTTATATGGTTATACATTTATTTTGTTATTGTGTTCGACAGAAAGGACTCTACCTTTTTAAACATTAATCATTTACTTAGCCAGTCTTCAGCATTGAAAGAAGGAACTGCTATTTTTGTCATTTTTCAAACAACCTTGTACCATTTAACATTTGACTTAATCATAGCTGAGAGTCTCTTAGATTACTTTTGTAATAAACGTCGCATTTTGATGGATTTTTTTCCATTTTCACGGGGATAAATTCTGTTGCATTGAATTAACCTGCTCCAAATGTTGACCCTTAATTTGCAAGTCAGAGTCTTGAAAGATAACAGTTAGGGAATGAAGAATTGAAAATGTCATGCTAATAAATTACCATTCAAATGTGTGACAAAAATTTATTCAGCTACTGTCCTTGCCAGGGTTAGAAGAGCTTTTATCATCATTTATTAATATTATGCTTGAAGATGTAGTTTGCAGTGCCACAGGTGTTAAATTTGAAAATTCTCCATCCCATATGCAAGTTCAGCTGGTATTTTCAGAAAAATAGTTAGGATACATTTATTTTTCAATTGGAGATCAAAAGATGTTTGATCCATATATTGATAAACTGTTCATTCCAAATTCATGATCATGTTAGCCTTTTTCCTGAAGACCTGAAAGTATCCTGCCATTGATTTGCTCAATGATTACAGGTGGGAGATGGTCCATACATGCTTGCCTATGGCCTTTGTCTTGGGTGTGATTTTCTAGTTTAGGAATAATAAATTGGTCATATGAGAGATGTAGTCTCATTTCCTACCATGACTTTGCACCTTCAACAGTGCATAGCATCATTAATTCACAATTATTCAGTGCATGAATGTACATTACAATTGCAGCCAATATGTTTAATACTTCATATGAGTCTCCCCAAATAAACAAACCATTTCCACAAGCAATTTGTGTTGAGATGGAGATGAAACACTTGTGGGAAATACTGAGCATTGCTTCTGATTAGTTCATGTTCATATATGAAAATCCAGCCAGAAATGTCTGTGGGTGTGACAGAGACCACTTGTTCCAAGTCTCAGGTGTACAGGTATCACTGTTGCTTGGCACCCCATAGGTTTTGCACAAGGTTTAACATCTTGATCTTCAAATAACCTTTTCCTCAGTAGACCAAGGGCTATGCTGAAATGTTGAAGGTGGTAAAAAATTTATTCTTTCAAGTCTGCCTTCATTTAAAACTGCTGGGAAGATGTTTCCCGATTTTGTAAGGAAACTTTATTGTCACAGGGTTGTGTGGTTTAGCAGGGGCAAGTTGGTAGAGCACATCATCTTGCAGGTGAGGAGCGCAAGGCCCATTCTCACTTGCACTTTATTGAAACGTATCAAGAGTATTTAGTGCTTTGCTTCTGAGCAGGCACAAATGCAAGCACTGTCATCACACTGTGACCAACCTATTGAGATCTGGATAACATTGGGTCTGGTGTATTGTCATCATAGATATAAGATTGGCTCTACTTTGATGGGATGTTTATTGGAGGTGAGAATCAATGTCATGGTGAGAAAGCTTGAGAAAAGAAGGAGGACATGATTGCAGCCTTATTTGCCCCCTGCCTTTATTGAGAATGCTTTTTGTTTCTCTCAAATAAAAGGACATGTTTGCTTTGATGAGATTGATCAGGAGCTAATTTATTCATTGCAAGTATATGCATTTCTGAACTGGAATCCCTACTTTCCTCCAGCAGAATACAAGCTCCATGGATACCTGAGGGCAAGAGTTTCATCAGGAAACCCAGGGTGAATAGAACAGGTGCCAGATATACAGAGTGCAACAGATGGAGGAACTTGGTAAAAGCTATCATTTGCATGAGTTATTAAGTGCTGTAAAGCCCCATCCCACTGAAACCAAGGAATGGGGGTGAACTCATCAGGGAAAGAGAGGTTAGCAATGACCACTGGAAGGAACATTCAGAAGACCTTATTTGTTGTGTTGGGTTCATTTACACACAATAAAGACCACTTTGAGCTTAGTGTTCAGCTCCATCGCCCCCGTCTGACCCGGAAAAACACAATACTGAAGCCCGCCCTTGTGACATCATCAACAGGTCAAATGCCAAATTAATAACATTACACCACATCCCCTTTTAAGTTCAAAGTTAACCTTAGCTTATGCTCACTTCAATTAATATGGAAACGATTCATAATACACATTTCTGTTGAACTTTTTTTGTTCAGTCTCTCACAAGGTAAGTCTCTGTGGTTTTATAACTTCTCTACCTGACCTCGTTCTCATGATGCCAGGTGTACCCTGGGATTTTTTTGCTGGTGACAAAGTCCCTGAACCTACTTCTGCAGAAGTGCCCACTTCCAGCAGGCACTCCTGTGGATTCTTGCCCTGCTGGTATAGACATAAAATGGTGACGATTCCTCTTCAGTGTTCCTTGTGGTCCGCTGACCAGGTATGGCCATGGGCTGTGATGTATGGATGTTACTGTGCCTTGTGCTCTTGCATCAGAGATCCAAACATGGTCTCCAGGTGAAAGCTTTGCAAGGTCGCTTGTTCTGTGTCTCTTATTGAAATGTTTTGCATCTATCCATCTTTTCTCCCTTTCCTTGTTATGGAGTTGTAGCAGGTCTGGAAGAGTCAGCTGCAGCTTCTCTGGAGGGGTAGGCAATGTGGAGCAAAGGCGACGTCCCATGAGTAACTGGGCAGGGCTGTAGCCATTGCTCAGAGGTGTGGCTCTGTAGGCCAATAAGGGATCTCTGGCCTGTTTAAGGAAGTTTTTAACAGCTTGAACAGCATGTTCTGCCTTGCCATTACTCTGGGGATATTTAGGGCTGTTGATAACATACACAAAGCCACATTCCAATGCAAAGTCCTTCATTTCGTGTCCAGAAAATTGTGGCCCATTGTCACTTATGAATGTCTCTGGGATGCCATGGCATGCGAACATAGATTTCAGATGAACAATTAGATCTGTGGACCTTGTTGGACGGAGCTGCGCTATTTCTATATATCTAGAGAAATAGTCCACCACTAGCAAATAGGTACTGTCTCTGAGAGTGAATAGATCTATCTGGAAGTGTAGTTGGCATCAGAGGTTCTTTTCAATTTGCCCTTTCCTTAATACATTCTCAGCATTTAAGGACAAGCCCACATTTGACTGCTTAGTCCAGACTACCACATTGTCTAACTGACATGTTCCCTGCTCTTTACTACCCTCTGGTGGCCCTCGTGTATTTTCTCAAGTACATAATTTCTCATGATAGCAGGAATAACTAACCTTGTGCCATGCAGGGGAAGTCCATCATGCACACTTAGAACTGCCCTCTCCTGCCAGTAGTGTTTGACTGGTTCCTGTCTGGCCAACCCTCAACACAGTATCTTATGACTTGTGTGCAAACACTGTTGGCACACAGCTGCTCACCAAGTTCAGTCACTTGTCGGGAGATTCTCCAGTACAGACTCGATGTAGATATTAGTATCTTCCATGAGGTCACTGTCAGCATGTGTAGCACTGTCTTTGAGTGGGGAGCGAGAGATTGTGTCAGCTGTCCTGAGGCTTTTTCCAGGTGTGTGTGAGATCTTAACCTCTTCAAGCGCATCCTGAACCTCTGTATCCGAGGTGTTAAAGAGTCCAAAGCCTGCCCACCTAGTAGACTCACAAGAGTTTGTGGTCTGTTTCCAGCTTGAAATGTAGTCCAAGGATGAACTCACTAAATCTTTTGCAGGCCCAGGTCAGTGCAAGCGCCTCCTTTTCCAGTTGAGCATATCATTGTTCTGTATCTTTCAGCAACCTGGAAGCATAAGCGACTGGTGACCGAATGTCTCCATCCTTTTGTAGCATCACTGCTCCTAGCCCATAAGATGAGGTATTAGCTGATATTCTTAGTTGCTTGTTAGGGACATACAGCCGAAGAACCGGTGCAGATGAGAACTCACGCTTGAGGCTGCAAAATGTCTTCTGTTGGTCATGACCCCAGTGCTACTGGTTCTTTTTGGACTATAAGTCTCTCAGTGGTTTGTCCTTTACAGCAGGTTTGGTATGAACCCCTAACTGATTCACCATACTGAGCTCACTTATGTTCATTGGCTCTTTAATGTCCTGCATTGTTCTTGTTTTATCTGGGTCTGGCCTCATGCTGTCAGCTGAGTTGATGTATCCAAGAAACTTAACTTCTCTTTTCCAAAAGTCACATTTGGAGATGTTGAGAGTGGCCCCTGCTTTTTTTACTCACTCCAGGACAGCATGGACCCTAGCATCGTGCTGGTCCTTTATGGTCCCCCAGAAGAGGATATCGTCCATGAGGCAGAGAACCCCTTCCAGATCTGCGGTAACCTCGGTCACCATCCTGTTCTGGAAATGTTCTGGGACAGAGGAGATACCAAAAGACAGGTGCTTAAAATAGTAATGTCCCAATGGCGTGATAAAGGTGGGATAGAGAGCTGATACTGTAGGCAGGGGAATCTGTCAAAAGCCCATGTTCACATCCAGCTTAGTAAAATTCTGTGCACCTGTGAGCATGCCTACTGAAGGGAAGATAAACTTTTCACGGCACACTGACCCATTTAGGAGTGTCAAGTCCACACAAATGTGGATGTCTTCTTTGTTTTTCTTTGGGGCCACTATCAGGCCACAACATCAATCTGTTGGTTCCTCCACGTTGCTGATTACCCCTAGATTTTCCATTCCCTCTAGCTCTTTGTTCATTTTGCCCATGAGTGGCAATGGGACCCATTGTGGCACTTTAAGAAAAATGGCTTAGTGTCAGGTTTGAGTTTAATGATATCAGGCTTCTGAACCAGCCCGAGTCCCTCACAGAGTTAAGGATATGTATTTCTGACTCTCTCTTGGTCTATGGCATCAACCTGGCTACTAGCTTGAGTCTCACTGAGGCTGGTCTGCTCAGTAGCGCCACCTGGTGATCTCACCACAAAGACTTCCTCTGTGATGCTCCTCTCTCTGTATGAAAGTGTTTCAGTAGCTGACCCCAGGACCATCAGTTTCACTCGACCTATACCATAGAGCAGTTTCTGAGTGTTATCTAGCTTACCCTCTCTGTGTTTGACTCTTTTAAAGGCCTGCTTGGGGATGGCTGTAATGTCAGCCCTGGTGTCGATGTTGAAGGTTACCTTACTGCCTCCTATGTTGGTGTCAGCCATCCATGGTTCCTTGCTGAAAGCAACCTTGCCTAGAAACAGTCCATCCATGCCCTCCGCAACCTCATTCACTGTGCTGATTGACCTACAGACCTTTCCATAATGTTGTCATTAACCACAGTTGTGGCATTCTAGACTCTTGGCTGGGCACTGAAATACTGAGTGGAAAGGAGATTTACCAAATTTGGGGTGTGCTTTATGGTCCATCCTGCTCTGCACTGTTTTCTTAAATTTTGGTTGTCCCTGTGAATGTTCCTTGGCTTTGTATTTATGCTACTAGCACTCATTTCTCCTCTCAAATTAGTCTGTTGCCACTTGATTTCCCTGACTGTCGAGCCATTGTGAGGGTGAGGTTTTTAATGGAGTTGCATCCTCTCTGACGGTGATGTGTCTCTAAGACCCACTACTAATCTGTTCATCATGCAGATCTCCATGCTCACAGTTCTCCGACAGTGCGTACAATACTGTGGTGAATGAATCCACTGCTTCTGTAGGGCTCCTGTACTCTCTTGTTTAACTTGACCCCTTCAAATATCACGTTTTTTTGGAACAAATATGTGTCGAATCCTTTCCTTACTGCATTGTAACCTCGGCGCTGCTCGCTCGTTAAATCCAGCCCTTGTAGTATGTCATCAGCCTTGTCCCCCCGTGCAGTATACCAGTGTATTCACTGGGTTAGCTTCGGTGGAATTGTTCAAGTTACTTGCCAGTCTGAAACGCTCTAATCTCCTAGTCCATTTTCTCACTCCTATGGCTTCGAGAGTCTAAGGTTTCCGGAGTTTAATGATGAAAGTCGCTGTCAGAGGTGCCGCAGTTCCTGGTCAGGGTGCCTCCACGTGTCCCAGGTCATTCTCCATGCTGCTCTTTTTTTTTTACCAGGACATCTGTCCTTGGGTCCATGGCTCAAAGCAGCTCCACTTCTGACATTGTGTTGGGTTCACATACACACAAATAAAGAGCACTTTATTTAAAGGTTCATAACCTTTAATGAAAATAACCCTGCAGTATACTTTTTCATGCAGGATCCCTCCTTCAGTTCCATCACCCCCGTCTGACCGGAAAAACACAATACTGAAGTTGTGGTGGTGCACCACTGGCTGACTGAAGGGGACAACCTCTGTACCTGCAGGAGTGCACTGCCGGCCTGCTGCAGGGCCCAACCTCTTTACACGCAGGAGTGTAAGGGGGACAGGACGACTCCCGGCCGGCTGTCAATCAGTCGACCTGAATGGATCAAGCCCCACCTGGTTGGGGGTCGATCACCCTCCGGGACATAAGCCTGCGCTGGCCTCCGAAGTCTCACTCACAGTTACTGCAGCAACAGCTGGCCTGGCTCTGGAAGTCTTTGTGGATTAAAGCCCGTTGAACAGTCTTTACCTTGTGTTTGTCTGGTTCTGTCCAACAGTGCACCACAGAAGTCTGCCCCGTGACATCATCAACAGGTCAAATGCTAAACTAATAACATTACACCACATTATTCATGAATTCATCATTGACATGAATGCCATTGACTCCATCCCACAGTTCATGGCAAAATCCCTGGGACTCGGTCATTTTTATAAATTATTGGAGACTTCAGATGGATCTCAGGAAGGTATCAGAGATGCAGCTAGCCTCAGCTACCCATGAAAATAAAATGGTCTTTCCTAGTTGACAGCATAATTATTTTATAATTATTTCAGTTGTATTTTGTTGTGATACTGGTTAATTGGTGTTGTCTTTGACAGACTGGTTAGAAAAAGATAGAACAAAGAGTATACCTTTAAATGGCACCTTTCATGCATCTTAATCAATTTCTAGTCTTAAAAAAAACTTTTTTGTCCAATCACTATTCTGGAATATCAATGACAAGACTAAAAACTGTCACACAGGAAACTCACACAAATAGGTAACCTCCAAGTAATCTACATGATGTGAAACAAGAAAGTCTGCAGTTGCTGTGAATGCAGTCAATGTACAAAAGTACTGAAGAAATTCAGTAGGTACTGCAGCATTATAGGAGACAAAGATATATAATCAATGATTTAAGCCTGAGCCCTTCATCGAGGTATGATGAAGGGCTCAGGCCTGAAACGTTGATTATATATCTTTACCTCTTATGTATACTGCAGTTTCAGGCAGTTTCTCCAGCACTTTTGTGTATAATCTGTATGATGTTGCTTGAGGTCTGAATATTAGCTCGAGCACACTGAAATTTCACCTGTTTCTCTTAGAAATTAAAACGTGTTTGGATTTTTTTTAACCTCTTCCTAAGAGAATTTGTGAGCTTGGATTTAATAGCTTATGTAAGGGCCCACTGAAGGTGCTATTTTCTCTCAATAGTTGATCCATAAAATTTAGAGGCCTACTGCTACTGAAGACAGCTAAACCAAAAATGATATCTGTGAAATATTTCATTCTTGCATCCATGCATCATTTTTCACTTATCAGAATCAGAAGTATTCCCCTTCAAACTCTTGCACCCAACTTTCTCTTGTATCTGGATAAATCATTACATCTGGTAACACAACATTTTATTCAGAGATGTTGGAAGTCCTGAAATATGCATCCTGGATCAGGAATGAAAACAAGGCATATCATCTCATAAAAATTCAATAGAATCAGACTGCACAATTAATAAAAGAAAATCAAAGAGACTGCAGAAGCTGGAATCAAATGCAAGATCTAGATATAAAATGTTACCATCCCTTTTCCACAAATGCTACTTTATCATTGATTTTTCTTTTCCCTTGCAGTTTGTTCTGAGCTAATGAAAATAAACTGTTTATTTTGCTCAGGGTATAAATGTTCTTCCCTCCCTGTTAACAAACACATGGGGCACAATGGAGAAAAAAAAATGGTATGCTGCAGATGAAAACAGTGTTGGATGCTTACTTCTCCAAGCATCTCGTGATGCAGTGGATGTATTCACTCTCTCTGAAGTTTAAATTGTTCTTATCTCTCCAATAAGAGTTGCCTACTTTGTATCTGGCAAGCAATTTTGACCAAAAGGAACATACTTAAAATTCTTAGACTTGGATTGGGACAGCTGGCTCTTGATTAATCATCTCAATGGTTCAGTGCAGCCAACTATGAAAAACAGCTTTGAAACTGTGGGTTGCACCAGAAATGGTTTGTGTTTCTCCATGGATGGCTTCATTATTGAACCTTGATCATTTTTTGGGTATCCAAAATAATCACACTATGTTCTTGAGTTTGGGTTAGGTTAAGATAGATTGTGGTTAGGTCTAAATTTTATACCTTGGTACCGTATATGCCATTGTAGAGGACTATCCAAAACCTAAAAATTTCACCTTAAAATCAGGATTGAACTGTACACCGAGTATAAAATCAGAACTTTGATGGCGAAGTCTCAACACTGATGCCATGTTCCTGTCGGGTTCAACGCAATCCCGCGCATCCCCCATTAGTTATTTGCGAAGTCTCGGTGCTCCTCTGTGGGGTCCATCCGTTCAGTCCAACAGCTGTCAGCACTGTGCAGGCTTTAAACGGCCAGTTACTGGAGCCAATAGTGATTTATTTTAAAATATCCAAACAAAATTTAAACCTTTAATTGATAATTTGTTATTAAAATTATTGTGATTTGCTTTTAACAGGATCCACTGGTCAGCAGTAAGTGCTAGATTTGGGAGGGTCATCTTATCCAAAGGGTAGAGCTCAAAAACAACATTTTAGGTGGAAATTTCAGTTATCCTATACAATGGCATATAAGGTAAATGTTAATCATGTTTACCATGACTACCAGCCCCCCCACATCTCCATCGGGCACACAAAACTCAAAACGGTCAACCAGTTTACCTATCTCGGCTGCACCATTTCATCAGATGCAAGGATCGACAATGAGATAGACAACAGACTCGCCAAGGCAAATAGCGCCTTTGGAAGACTACACAAAAGAGTATGGAAAAACAACCAACTGAAAAACCTCACAAAGATAAGCGTATTCAGAGCCATTGTCATATCCACACTCCTGTTCGGCTCCGAATCATGGGTCCTCTACCGGCATCACCTACGGCTCCTAGAACGCTTCCACCAGCGTTGTCTCCGCTCCATCCTCAACATCCATTGGAGCGCTTTCATCCCTAACGTCGAAGTACTCGAGATGGCAGAGGTCGACAGCATCGAGTCCATGCTGCTGAAGATCCAGCTGCACTGGGTGGGTCACGTCTCCAGAATGGAGGACCATCGCCTTCCCAAGATCGTGTTATATGGCGAGCTCTCCACTGGCCACCGTGACAGAGGTGCACCAAAGAAAAGGTACAAGGACTTCCTAAAGAAATCTCTTGGTGCCTGCCACATTGACCACCGCCAGTGGGCTGATATCGCCTCAAACCGTGCATCTTGGCGCCTCACAGTTTGGCGGGCAGCAACCTCCTTTGAAGAAGACCGCAGAGCCCACCTCACTGACAAAAGACAAAGGAGGAAAAACCCAACCCCAACCAACCAATTTTCCCCTGCAACCGCTGCAACCGTGTCTGCCTGTCCCGCATCGGACTTATCAGCCACAAACGAGCCTGCAGCTGACGTGGACTTTTACCCCCTCCATAAATCTTCGTCCGCGAAGCCAAGCCAAAGAAAGAATCATGTTTAATACGATAATTTTATCTTGCATGTCACCTGTGGCCCTTCCTGCAAAATATTTCTTGCCTTAACAGTAGCTGTCATGAAAAGAATCGTGCATTACTTCCTTGATTAAACATTTAATCAGCTGATCTTGATTTTAATTGGAGATTTAATTGCTGCAATTATTCCACCATTCCATACAAATTTGAACAATTACTCATTCTATGCAAAAAAAATTCAGTTGATTGCATGGTGTTTTTCTGATTATAAAACTCTCTGGAAATGAACAGGATACTATGAGGAAGAATCACAGAATATATTTGACCTGTGAATGCAGGAAACTCCTTTGAGGAAAATCTTGTTAAATGTTTTCAGTTGGGTTTTGGAGTTTATTTGCTCTGAATCAGTATTAATCATTAAAAAAGAATAAGGAAATAATATGTTTGGAGAAAGTTTTAGGTCAGTGCATAATTTGAGTACACTAAATTTATCTATGTGAGTGACTAAGTGTGACTGGGGTGATTAGGGTTGGTGGAGGGGAGGGGGGCCTCACTGCAGGGAATGTTCCCTAGGAGTGCACACTAATGATGGTTTGCTTAATCTTCCAGTGAATTTAGAGGATTTTGTAGAGGCAGCATTAGTGATATTTCCAGTGCCTGAAACTTTCAAGTATCTGCTGTAAATGTTCCTCGTTTCAACAATGTATAGGAGGACGGAATGTAGCTGCTGGTAGATGATAGGTTTTGTTTTGTGTTGGGTACCAAGGTATATAGTCAGGATAATGTGAACTATTTTGTAATCGTGTAAGAATATACCCTTCTCACTGTAGTGTGGCACTGTGGGGTGATGGATATCTATATCAGTGTGTGTGAACAACTTCCAGAGATGGTGGAAGACATCAGTAAGTAAAGTCTCTTTTGTTATTTGAATCTTGCATCTCCAAGTTATTTAAGAAGCCTCTCAAGTAACGCAGAGACATAACATGGTAGCTGAATAAAAGGACAAGAATAAAGCCATACAATTGATTGTAAGTCACTGAAATATGAAGGTGAAGAAGAGAAAAAACATTACTGAAAAAAGTGGCTGGAACAATGGCAGTTCACCCAGTGATGAATGGGAGGCTGAAGACATTCTTGAATAGTTTAAAAAGTTTCAGCAGAAGTGCAATTTGGCATTCAAAATGTATTTTAAAAATGCAACAGCAGAGGAGAAGGTCAATTATGTACTTTCTGAACAGGGGAGTGAGGCCTTTACATTTAATATCTGGGAGCTTTCAGAGGTGGAGAAAAATGATCCAGAGCAGATATTTGCTTCTCACCTTGAACCCAGGTCTAATCAAAAATTTCAAGGCTTAATGCAAGAGGCTGATGAAACTGTTGATAACTTCCTCACAAGACTAAAAATTGTTGCTGCAAAATGCAGATTTAAGGATATAGAGGAAAGATTAGTTGATCAACTAATATGGGGGAGTGCCCATCCTAAAGTGCAAAAGTCACTTATAGGGAAGGATAACTTGAAGCTGGGTGAAGCTATAGACACAGCCAGAGCCTTCAAAGCCAAGAGGACACAAATGAAATCGCTATCTATGCAGACCCGCCCACAGCAAAGAGAAGGAAAGGTTGATGCTATAAAGAACACAGTCAGAAAAGTGCAAGACCTGCAGAAAGTGCGGCAGACAACATTCCTTCAATGACCAAATCAAATGCCCTGCATATGGTTCTGAATGTAGAGCTTGTGGTAAAGCAAACCACTGGATGAAGACGTGTACGTCTGGTATGAAGAAAACAGAAATATCAGTGAAGAAAAAAAAACAAGAAGATGATTCACCACATAAAGGGAAACAATAATGAGGACTCCGACATCCAGATACTGAACATAGAATCCATACACCTTCACGAGATGTCTGGCGAGATGAAAGAAGGAAGCGAGTTGCATACAAGGATCCAAATACAGTCAACACTCCAGAATAAGCCTACAATATTTAACCTAAAAATGAAGCTGGATACTGGATCACAAAGCAACGTCCTTCCACTCAGACTCTACCGCCAAATGTTCCTAGAGAACATAAAAGGGTATCCAAGGGACAGGTAAATTGGAAACAGCAAATGTCACATTAATGGCCTATGGTTGACCCATGATTAAGAAGCTAGGGAGAGCTAAGATCAATGGGTACCATAAGGAAAAAACATCCTCTGTAAATTCTACATGGTAGACACAGACAAACCAGCAATTCTATGAGTTTCAGTTGATCTCTGTCAATTATGAGATCTAGATGAAGAAGATATCCAAAAGGATCAACAGAGACACTGCATTGGACTACTGACCTCCAGTCACAAACAAGGCTGAGCTCTTGAGCCAGAATGCTTTGATGATCCAGTTGGATGCTTTGGATTCTTTGAATATCACATCACCATCGATCCAAATTGCAAACCAGTTGTCCATGCTCCAAGGAAAGTACAACTAGAGCTTAGGATGAAGCTGGAGCAAGAACTAAAGGACATAGCCAAAGTGACTGAGCTGAATGACTGGGTAAATTCCATAGTGGTCAAAAGAAAAAAACAATTGGCTGCTTGAGAATATGTCTGAACCCTAAAGACTTGAATCAAGCAATAAAAAAGGGTCACTACCCAACACCAACACTAGAAGGCGTAACAGGATGGTAAGAATGGACACTGGAATGTGAAACTAGATGAGGAATCACCATTACTAGCAATGTTCTATACTCCATTTGGTCGTTACAAGTTCCTGCGACTACCTTTCAACTTAAGGGTGAGCCAGGACCTGTTCCAACAGAAGGTCAATGGTGTAAAGGTGCTGTTGGCATCGCAGACAACATCCAGGTTTTTGGTAGAGATGGAAAAGCTCATGATATTTATCTACCTGAGGCCTTGGAGAAAACAAGAGGAGCTGGAATTAAACTTAATGCAGACAAATGCATTATAAAAGAGAAGGAGTGCCACTTCTTGGGAATGGGGTACACTCCTGATGGGGTACACTCCTGATGGGGTAAAGCCAAGCCCAGAGAAGATTAAAGCCATTTCCAAGATGGAGCACCCAAAGGACAAAAAGGAACTCAGAAGTTTCCTTCATACCGCATATGTCAGACTACACAGCAAACATCAAAGAGTTGCTGAAGGAAGACGTGGAATTTCAGTGGTCACCATCACATCAGAGAAGTTTTGACCAGCTCAAAGAAATAATATGCAGAAAATGGAGTTGAGATACTATGATAGAGAAAAGGCTCTCACTCTGTAAATAAATGCATCTAATAGAGTCCAGTGGTCGCAGCCAAAGCCACAAGATGGCGAAGCAATATACTGCTGCCAGTGGAATATCAATAAGAACTATTTAAAAATAATTGTGTAAATAAACTAGTGTACAAGGTCAGTTACTTAAGTTGCCCCTGGAAAGAAAGTGATAAAGAACACTAAATTTTTCTTTATCTTGAGAAGGAGGGATGTTATAGTCAGGATAATGTGAACAATTTTGTAACCGCACAAGAATACACTCTTCTCACTGCAGTATCTGTAGTGCCTCACAGTTTCCTGAGATGATGGAAGACATTGGTAAGTAAAATTTATTCTGTTATTTGAATTTTGCTTCTCTAAGTTATATAATAAGCCTCTCAAATAACACAGAGACATAACACAAGGGACTGTGCATACCAACTAATGGAGGTCATTACAGACATCTTCAACACGTCACTACAGCAGACCATTAACCCTTTATCAAAGAGGATGGCAGGAATAAGCCTCAATGACTACCACCCAGTGACACTGACTTCCACCATTATGAAATGTTTTGAGTATCTGGTGATGGAATGCATTAAAGCATACCTCCCAGAGATTCTGGACCAATTTCAATTTGCCTACAGATGGAACCAGTCCTTGTCCCTCCATTCCATCCTGTTTCACCTGGAGACCGACAACTCATACACTAGGCTGCTTTTCATCAACTTAAGCTTGGCATTTAATATGATCATACCCCTCCCTGTAACTGGATTCTTGACTTCCCAACAGAAAGACCACAGTCTGTCCGGGATGGCAGCAGAACATCGAGCACCATCACACTGAGTATTGGCGCACCATTGGGCTATGATCTCAGCCGCTCCTGTTTATGCTATTGACCCATGATTGTAATGTTAGTTTCAGTTCCAACAGAGTCATCAAGTTTGTAGATGACAGGGCAGTAGTTGGCCTTATCAACAATGATGAACTGCATTACAGAGAAGTGAAAAATCTAGTGAAATGGTGTGAGAATAATGTGGACAAGATGAAAGAAATGATTGTGGACTTCATGAGGAGCAGGGTCAACTGTCCTCCACTCCACATTAATAGCTCAGTGGAGGAGAGAGTAGAGAACACCAAGTTCCTTGGAGTCCACTTAAAAAGTGAAAGCCCACGATGACTGCACTTCCTGGTAAGACTGAGGCAAGCAAGGCGACAGGTCACCATCCTGTCAACTTTTTACAGGAGCTCTATTGAGAGCATTATGACTGACTGCATCACAGTGTGGTACAGTGACAGTAGAGCATCAAATCAGGTCCATAAGAACCGCAGGAAGGATCACTGGGGTCTCTTCCTTTCCTCCATTTCCCCCCACCACAATTGATGGGATTTATCAGGATAATTATCTAAAGAGGGCTCACAAAGTCAATTAGGACCCCTGTTGTTCAGCATTTTTTAGCCACTTGCATCGAGAAAGATATACACAAGTATCAGAGCCAGAACCACGAGGGTGAGATACAGTTTCTTCCCATGGGCAGCAAGACTGAATGACTAATGAACTGCTCATTTAACAATAATATTTATTTTAATATTTGTCTAAGTACTGTGCCTTGCATTGTTTGTCAGTATGTGTTTTATGTCTGTATGTGTGTTTGCCGAGTGTTGTACCGATGATCATAGAAAGCTCTCATCAGGTTGTACTAGTACAATTGGATGATAAATAAATTTGAACTTGATGTTTGAAGTCTTGTTCTGTGAGCACCCTCCATCGATTTAATGATTAGATTTGTATCATAGATTAGCTTGTAAATGAAATAAACTGCCAGAGGAAATGGTAAAGGCAGGGACGATTGTAAAGTTGAAAGGACATTTAGTCAGACATCTGGAGAAGAAAGGTTTCTAACGATATGGGCTGAATGCAGACAAATTGGCCAAACGGGACAAATTGGGCTGAAGTGCCTGTTTCTGTGCTGTGGCACTCTGACTTGAATTAAAGGATTTTGTTCTTGCTCAATTAACTTCAGATATGACTGCAGTGTACTGAAATCAAGACTGTGGATTTGTTTAAAGCATGGTTTGATCTGGTAATGAGAAAGCAGTAGCATTAGAAGTTTTGTAGATGGGATCAAATGGGTTATGGTACCTGCTTTAATTTGGAATTATATAAAGTGGCATAGTTGGCCTAGTGGTTAGCACAATGCCTTTACAGCACCAGTGATTGGGACCAGGGTTCAAATCCCATGCTGTCTGTAAGGAGTTTGTACGCTTCCCTGTATCTGCGTGGGTTTTCCCCAGGGGCTCCGGTTTCCTCCCACTGTTTGAAATATACCGGGGGTGTAAATTAGCCAGCATGGACTCGTGGGGCAAAATGGCCTGTTACTGTGCTGTATATCTAAATTTATTTTTTATATAGGTTCTAAGTATTGAGTTCCTATTCTAATATTCTTCAATATAACACAAAAGCAAAATATTGCAGATGCTGAACAAATAAAATTTAAAAATGAATGTCATGGTTAACGTTGGGGTGAGAAGGAAAATTGCTACCATCCTACTTGAAAGAGTTCTCTGATTCTTCTGTTGTATTGAAAGCTGAGATTGGTGCTTTGAGCTCTCGCTCCTTGTGGAGGTTAGCATACTTCACATTTCCATTCATCCCTGTCATGACATGTTGATCTTTCTTAACCAGCCTGTATTTTTTTTTAATTGGTTTTATCTTCTTTTAGTTCTCACAACGTTTAGGTTCAAATGGAACACATCCCAATGAGATTGAAAACCTACTGAACAGGATAGGTTGTGGAGGTTAGATTTGAGAAGGCTGCAGAAAGGTGGTGAAGATTAGGGCAGAACACCACATTTGTCAGATGAAGGTAGCTGTTATTCAGTTACTGGTAATAGGGAAGAGAAGAACAATGGGTGGGATGGGGAGATGAGGTGGAAGGATTGAAGACTTAGATGGAGGACTGCAGATTGAAGTACATATTTAAGGCCAAGATGAAAGGGAATGAGTGGAGAAGATGTGAAATATATAAAGTAACTGGCAAATGAAGCAAAAATAATCTGCAAATTAAAAATTTGCAAGTTTACACATGGACCACAAATGATTCAATGCATTGTACTCCTTGGGTCATTATAAATTTTTAACAACTGCTTCATCAATGGACTTGTGTTGGCCATAATTAATTAATTAGATCCCATTTCCCTTCCCTCTCACCCCCATGTTATCCCTGTGGCAGCACTAGCTTTCACTAACCCTGGGGATTAGATGGAGTAATGTTGGGGCAACTGCAGTAGCTGGGCCTCAGCCAGTGGATCTGGGACCCCTCCTGGCCTCGTAGCAGCTCGTGCTGAGGGTATGAGATTTAGACCCTTAAAAAAAAATTGTGACTTAAAAAGGACAATTTTAATGACAAATATTTACAGGAATCTCAGGCCATCATGTAAACTAACTTGCTCTCCATTGACTCTGTCTACACTTCCTGAAGGAAGCAGCCTTCATATTAAAGGAATAATCCAACCCCAGTCATACTCTTCCTTCCCATCTCCGCCCATTGAACAGAAGACTCACAGAGTTTGAAAACACCCACCACCTGTTTCAAGGACAG
The DNA here is from genome assembly GCF_036971445.1 of Narcine bancroftii. NCBI lineage: Eukaryota > Metazoa > Chordata > Chondrichthyes > Torpediniformes > Narcinidae > Narcine > Narcine bancroftii. The sequence goes on along the minus strand of NC_091472.1, from coordinate 84,681,932 downwards.
TTTCTTCTCCTCTGTTATCAGACAATTGAATGGACCTCTCTTCAGTAATTTGATGCCCTTGCACTTTTTTTAACAACTCTTTTTCAGCCACACCGTACTCTGCACTTTTGTTGTACTTGATACTCCCTGTTGTATTAAAATATTGATTGACCTGTCACGGTAGCGTGCAAAATCAAGTTTTTTACTGTATAGAATGGAACAGGCCTTTCAGCCCAAATCGTCTATGCTGTACCGTTCATTTGGCTGAATTTTGTCCAAATAATTTAAAACCCTTCCAATGGATATGATGATAAATGATTCAATTAAATTAATTGATAATATGAATATTAAAGTGAAACAAAGCAAAAAAATGATGCTTGCATTTCTGGCTGGCATAAAGCAGATACTTGACCTCTTTATACAATGTCTTTCTTGCCTTTCTGCTCTTCACAACCGAACTCCCCTGAACTCGGTGCTGAATCCAACAATCGATTGGGACAGTGCTTTCTAGGCTCCTGTGCACAGGCATAGGTGGAAGTCAGGAACGTGCATACTTGCCCCATTCTATTAGATGGCTGCTATTTAGTTCAACCTAATGGGTGGCATGCATGTAGTCTCAGCATGTTGGTAGTTCTGAATTCTGCCATTAGATGATGCTGTGATATCACCTCCACATTTCTTTCTCAGCTGGGTGAATTTGTTGATGAATTTTCTAGTCATTTGGTTTTTATATATATATATATATATATATATATGAAATATATATAATATATATATATATAAATTAATATTGTAGTTTACAACAAGTTTTCATTTCTCTTTTCCCTGACGAAGCCTGGTAACAAAATCATTTTTCATTCAGAAGTAGATTCCAAATGCTGTAAAACAATGTTGTTGTGCCAGATTTGGGTGGGTGGGGATGGGGGGGGGGGAGGTGGGGGTGCGACGTTGGGCATGTATCTTTTTCTTCTCTGCTATGTCAGTCCTTTGCTCTTGACTATTAAGAGGCTGGACCCAAATACAACATGGCAGTCACGAAGGCCATCTCTAACAAGAGGTTGGCCACACCTGCTATCGGCACTATTTTAAAAAAATACAATTGACCCCCTCCCCCCCAGGTCATTTATCGACTCTTCCCCCCCCTCCTTCAACCCCCTGCAATTTATCGACCTCCTGAATTGTTCCATTGATGCCCAGGGGTCAATATCAACCACTTTGGAGACCCCTAGGTAGATAATTGGATATCATAAGAAAGAAGTCAGTTTACAATTCTATAAAGCATCGTTTAGGCTGCATTTGGAGTATTTATTGTGTGGAATTCTGGTCACCCCCATCACAGTTAGTATATGGACAGGGGACAATTTGCTGCCTGGATTGGAGGGTATGAGCTCTAGGGACAGGTTGGACAAACTTGGGTTGTTTTCTCGGAGCATTAGATTTTGAGGGGAGACTTGACAGAAGTTTATAACATTATGAGTGGCACTAATAGATTGGGCAGTCAGAACCTTTTTTCCAGGGTAAAAATGTCAAACTCCAGAAGGAATATGCTTATGGTGAGGCAAGGAACCTTTAAGGAGATGTGTGAGACTTTTTTTACACAGAATGCAGTAGGTACCTATTACAGACAGCCTAGAGGCAGATACAGTTGTAGGGCTCTGTATCACATGCCACCAACAGAACTTTAATTTAGGCATTATGTTTGGCGGTGACATGTGGTTCAGGGCTGTACTGTTTTATGTTCTGTGTTCTAAGCTTACACCACAGTAGGAAGCTATTTGGTCCATCTTACCTGAGTGTACTGTCTGAAAGAGGTTGATTCTTGGTGCCACACTAGAGTTTAACAGTTCCATCCTTGAGTACCTATCAACTTTCAGCACATTTTCAGAGTGAAAATTCTCTGAGTGATTTAATTTCTCATTTTTTGGCCTCCGGTTATTAACCCACCCTTATGAAAAAATTATATCTACCGTATCAAAATCTCTCATCATTTAGAGTGGTATTTAAGTATTAATCCCTTGCCTTAATAAATTTTCACTTCTTGCATTAACAACTTGTTATTCACATGACAAACCAGCTGAAGAAATGATTTGTCAAGAATATTGTTCTGAGTTGCCTGAGGGTCTTCAGTTTGTTAAGCTATCCTTTTTGATAACTGTAGGGTAATGTTCATAAAATTCTGGATGTGCAGAATTTTTGTTGCTTATTCTGTTGCAAATGTAGCTAGAAAGGAATGAAGGGTTATAATCATTTTATATTCAGCATGTTTTATTAAGTATGGGCCAGAAATTCCAAATGCCTTCTCTGTATGGTACCTGATAACAGACAAGGACTGACCGCATGACAATATGCAGTTTCCAATCAGCATTTTCAAATTTATTTTCCCTATGCAGATCATTATGTATGTGTTCTGTATTCTGGCAGGGTTGCCACTGTTATACATTTTTAAAGATGTATGTAGTTTATATTTGACCTCAATCAGCATCTAACCCTGTCTGTAATATTATTAAAATGATTAAATATGAAGAGGGTATAAGTTAATTCACCATCATTTGGCTGTTGATGTGATAAGTGATGTTTAGGTTGTGTCAGTCCTGCCCTGTCATGAATACTACCCTGACAAATGACCTGTTTTATTTGGTAAGTGAACACAAATCCCAAGCCTTCTCTGCAGAGCTCATCTCAAGTTGCTCTTCTGTATCTCTGTTGTTTTTTTAAAAGAAACATTATTCCCGAGAAACAGAGGTATGTTGCTTTCTAAAGCAAAGCTCTATATCTCATTCAACACTAAATCATTTTGGAGAGCCATTCACATGAATGAATGAAGGTAGCTGTGAATTGTGTTAAATCTTTGTTGCTTTTATTTTTGTGGTTTGGATGGTAGTCTACTATCAGTGGCCTATCTAAGGTATGGTATGTGCCCTGGATGCACATGAAGGGGGCACCAGTGAGCATTTTTTTTAAAAAAGACAGTCAAGCTATCCTAGTGGGAAGCACTAGGATGCCCAGATGGTTAAACCACTTATATAATTTTTTAGGTAAAAATACAGTGCTGGGAGTTACATAACCGCATACCTCACAGTACCACTGTTCAATTTCCAATGTCAGTAAGACCATTCTCCCGCGTAAACTAGGGAGGTAGTCTAGAATTTTGTGCAAAATCTATGAAATTTAATGTTCTTATTAAAAGTGCCATTTCTTTATTTTGGACCATGAAACATTTCTTCATGAAGAAAAAGGAAAGTGAAGCTGAAGGATAGAAGGGATGAAAGTTGGAGGTGGAGGAACCCAAGAAATCGAGCAAGTTCTTCATGCCCTTCTTTGAAAAGCTCAGAGCAAGTAGTTCAATATGTTCCATGGAGTTGCCTGCACCAAGTTCGTTAGAATACGAAGGCAGATTAAGTACAAATGCGTCATAAACTGAGGAGGGAGTCAAGTCAGATAAATCTGAGAATGAAGAGATTAAGAGTGAGGCTGCCACAGAGAATGTGAACATGGCAGGAAGGGAAGACAATGGTCGTGGTGATGATGTTGAGTTTATTGATGAGAATTTACCTGATGAGATTGAACCTGATGACAGTGAACCTAGTGAGCAGGATGGTGTCAAAGACCCTCGAACTGTCATACCAGAAGTGATTGAACAGCATGACATTGGACTTCTGAAGTTCGACAAGGATACTGGAAAAGCAATTTTACCTGACACGTGGAAAACAGAAATAATAAAGCTGGGTTCGAAGTATTTCCAGAACGCTTCCTACCAACAAATAGCTGCTCAATTAACAAAACTTGCTATAAGAGGATGAGAACGTCTTCCCCAATCTTCAAATTGCTATTCAGATAATGCTTAACCATTGCAGTTTCCATCACCAGCTGTGAGAGATCATTCAGCAAGTTATTTGAGAGCCTCCACGGGTCAAGGCAGACTCGATGATCTTGCTCTGCTGAGTGTAGAAAGGGAAGATACATTGTAATGGCCATTCTTATTTAAAATAATGGAAACATTTGGATTGGGGAAAACATATTAATTGGACAAAAACATTAAATTCTCAACCATCAGCAAGGATCATAACAAATGGTCAAATTTCATCAGCACTCCCTTTAAGTAGATCTAGCAGACAGGATTGTCCGCTGTCTCCAAGATTGTTCGTATAGACTATTGCATTATTAGTGGAATATATTAGAAAAGACCCAAACATAAAAGGATTCAAAGTGGACCAGGTCAAGCATAATATAAACTTATTTGCAGACGATGTGCTGTTGCTTTTGATGGAACCAGCTGAATCTTTGCCCAAATCACAGGCAACTCTAGAAGAATACAGTACAATCTTTGATTATAATGTAAATTTTGGGAAAAGTGAGATTATGCCCTTAACTAATTTTTTTTGTATTTTTTAAAATTTTCATTTGCATCAGTTAAAATATTAAAATAATAGATGTACTGGGGAGATTGGTGAATTCTCAGATTTATTCGGAACAATGGACCTTAATGACTGCATATGCACCAAATGTAGATGATGTCAAATTTATGCAAGATGTCTTTATGAATTTATCAAATTCCAAGGGAAAAATTATATTGGGAGTGGATTTTAATTTTGCTTTAGACCCTAAATTAGATGGATCAGGAGATAGAATGATGAAAAATAAGGTAGCAAAAAATGGTAACAGATTTGATAAAAGATATGGATTTAGTGGAAATATGGAGAAAAATCCACCCAAATGAAAGAGATTCTTTTTGATATAAAACATATTCGCGGATAGATATGTTTTTAATTTCTGCACAAGTGCTGGTTTTATTAGATCATACACTTTTAATTTTGTCTATTTCATTGGAAGAAGAATAAAAGGTAGGTTATAGATGGAGGTTAAATACTATTTTGTTGAAGAAAATGGAATTTTGTGATTTTTATCAAGCAACAGATAATTTTTTTAATAGATACTAATAAGGGTTCAGTTGTGAGTAAGTTTGTATTATGGGATTCAATTAAGGGATATTTGAGAGGTTAAATAATAAATTATACTTCAAAAATAAAGAAAGAATATATGAAAGAAATAGCTCAATTAGATAAAGAAATAATGAAATTGAAGAAGGAAATTCAAGTACATAAAGATGAGGAAAGAGAACATTGTTAGAGTTGAAGAAATTAAGACTTAATGCTGTGTAGACTTATAGTGTGGAGAGAGATACAACGAGAACACAACAAAAATGTTACGAGTTGGGTGAAAGGACCCATAAAGTAATTTAAAATGGAACAGATTTCTAGAACAATAATTGCAACAAAAATTGATCACGATTGATAACTTATAAAATGCAGGAAATAAATAATTTTAAAGACTTTTATGATAAACTTTATCGTTCAGAGACTAAGAGAGATGATAATAAAATAAGAGATAATTTGAGAGAAATTACTGGTGTTAAAGGAGGATGAAAAGATAAAACTGTCCAAGAATTATTCAGAAAAAGAAGTTTATGAGACTTTAATATCTCTACAGAATAATAAGGTGCCAGGTGAAGACTGTTTCCCACCAGAATTTTATAAAGAGTTTAAGGAGCTATTAATACCTGTACTAATGGAGGTATTAGATCAAATGAGATGGATTCATGATCTATCTGAATCTTTTAAAACAGCATTAATAACTGAATCTTTTAAAGCAGCATTAATAACAGCATTCTGTTGTCTATCTCATTGTCGATCCTTGCATCTGATGAAATGGTGCAGCCGAGATAGGTAAACTGGTTGACTGTTTTGAGTTTTGTGTGCCCGATGGAGATGTGGGGGGGCTGGTAGTCATGGTGGGGAGCTGGCTGATGGAGGACCTCAGTTTTCTTCAGGCTGACTTCCAGGCCAAACATTTTGGCAGTTTCCGCAAAGCAGGACGTCAAGCGCTGAAGAGCTGGCTCTGAATGGGCAACTAAAGCGGCATCATCTGCAAAGAGTAGTTCACGGACAAGTTTCTCTTGTGTCTTGGTGTGAGCTTGCAGGCGCCTCAGATTGAAGAGACTGCCATCCGTGCGGTACCGGATGTAAACAGCGTCTTCATTGTTGGGGTCTTTCATGGCTTGGTTCAGCATCATGCTGAAGAAGATTGAAAAGAGGGTTGGTGCGAGAACACAGCCTTGCTTCACGCCATTGTTAATGGAGAAGGGTTCAGAGAGCTCATTGCTGTATCTGACCCGACCTTGTTGGTTTTCGTGCAGTTGGATAATCATGTTGAGGAACTTTGGGGGACATCCGATGCGCTCTAGTATTTGCCAAAGCCCTTTCCTGCTCACGGTGTCGAAGGCTTTGGTGAGGTCAACAAAGGTGATGTAGAGTCCTTTGTTTTGTTCTCTGCACTTTTCTTGGAGCTGTCTGAGGGCAAAGACCATGTCAGTGGTTCCTCTGTTTGTGCGAAAGCCGCACTGTGATTCTGGGAGAATATTCTCAGCGCCAAGGCAAATAGCGCCTTTGGAAGACTACACAAAAGAGTCTGGAAAAACAACCAACTGAAAAACCTCACAAAGATAAGCGTATACAGAGCCGTTGTCATACCCACACTCCTGTTCGGCTCCGAATCATGGGTCCTCTACCGGCACCACCTACGGCTCCTAGAACGCTTCCACCAGCGTTGTCTCCGCTCCATCCTCAACATCCATTGGAGCGCTCACACCCCTAACGTCGAGGTACTCGAGATGGCAGAGGTCGACAGCATCGAGTCCACGCTGCTGAAGATCCAGCTGCGCTGGATGGGTCACGTCTCCAGAATGGAGGACCATCGCCTTCCCAAGATCGTATTATATGGCGAGCTCTCCACTGGCCACCGTGACAGAGGTGCACCAAAGAAAAGGTACAAGGACTGCCTAAAGAAATCTCTTGGTGCCTGCCACATTGACCACCGCCAGTGGGCTGATAACGCCTCAAACCGTGCATCTTGGCGCCTCACAGTTTGGCGGGCAGCAGCCTCCTTTGAAGAAGACCGCAGAGCCCACCTCACTGACAAAAGGCAAAGGAGGAAAAACCCAACACCCAACCCCAACCAACCAATTTTCCCTTGCAACCGCTGCAATCGTGTCTGCCTGTCCCGCATCGGACTGGTCAGCCACAAACGAGCCTGCAGCTGACGTGGACTTTTTACCCCCTCCATAAATCTTCGTCCGCGAAGCCAAGCCAAAGAATAACAGCATTAATAAAAATTGTTCGAAATTGTTAGCTAATAGGCTAGTTGAATTTTTGCCAGAATTAATAAATTTAGATCAAACTGGTTTTATTAAAAATAGCAAAGCAGCAGATAACATAGTTAAATTTTTAAGTCTGGTAAATATAGCAGAAAATAGAAAGATTCCCACGGTAGCAGTAACATTAGATGCAGTAAAAACATTTGATCGATTGGAATGGGATTTTTTAATTTGAAACACTTAATGCTTTTCAGATTCCAAATACTTTTATAAACTGGATAAAGGGATTGTATGATCAACCAAGCAAAAGTGATTATGAATAAACAAATCTCACAACGCTTTTTTGCTTGAAAATTCTTCTAGACAAGGTTGTCCATTATCACCCTTTTTGTTTGCATTAGTGATTGAATCATTGGCAGAAGTAATTAGAAGTGATAATGAAATTAGAATTTGAAGTAGGTTATAAAGAAAACAAAATTAGTTTATTTGCTGATGATGTTATAGTATATTTAACGAGACCAGAAATATCTTTAAATAAGTTGAATGAGAGATAAAAGGAGTATGGGTTAGTATCACGGACGAAGATTTATGGAGGGGTACGTCCACGTCTGCTGCAGGCTCGTTGGTGACTGACAAGTCCGACGCAGGACAGGTAGGCACGGTTGCAGCGGTTGCAAGGGAAAATTGGTTGGTTGGGGTTGGGTGTTGGGTTTTTCCTCCTTTGTCTTTTGTCAGTGAGGTGGGCTCTGCGGTCTTCTTCAAAGGAGGTTGCTGCCCGCCGAACTGTGAGGCGCCAAGATGCACAGTTGGAGGCGATATCAGTCCACTGGCGGTGGTCAATGTGGCAGGCACCAAGAGATTTCATTAAGCAGTCCTTGTACCTCTTCTTTGGTGCGCCTCTGTCTCGGTGGCCAGTGGAGAGCTCACCATATAACACGATCTTGGGAAGGCGATGATCCTCCATTCTGGAGACATGACCCACCCAGCGCAGTTAGGTCTTCAGCAGCATGGATTCGATGCTTGTGGACTCAGCCAGCTCGAGTACTTCGATGTTGGTGATGAAGTCATTGCAATGAATCTTGAGGATAGAGTGGAGACAGCGCTGATGGAAGCGTTCTAGGAGCCGTAGGTGATGCCAGTAGAGGACCCATGATTCGGAGCCGAACAGGAGTGTGGGTATGGCAACAGCTCTGTACACGCTGATCTTTGTGTGTTTCTTCAGGTGGTTGTTTTTCCAGACTCTTTTGTGTAGTCTTCCAAAGGAGCTATTTGCCTTGGCGAGTCTGTTGTCTATCTCTTTGTCGATCCTTGCATCAGATGAAATGGTGCAGCCGAGGTAGGTAAACTGGTTGACCGTTTTGAGTTCTGTGTGCCCGATGGAGATGTGGGGGGACTGGTGGTTATGATGGGGAGCTGGCTGATGGAGGACCTCAGTTTTCTTCAGGCTGAGCAGGAAAGGGCTTTGGCCTTTGGCTTTGGCCTAGAGCGCCTTGGATGCCCCCCCCAAGTTCCTCAACATGGTTATCCAACTGCACGAAAACCAACAAGGTCGGGTCAGATTACAGCAATGAGCTTTCCGAACCCTTCTCCATTAACAATGGCGTGAAGCAAGGCTGCGTTCTCACACCAACCCTCTTTTCAATCTTCTTCAGCATGATGCTGAAACAAGCCAATAAAGATCTCAACAATGAAGACGGTGTTTACATCCGGTACCGCACGGATGGCAGTCTCTTCAATCTGAAGCGCCTGCAAGCTCATGCCAAGACACAAAAGCAACTTGTCCGTGAACTACTCTTTGCAGACGATGCTGCTTTAGTTGCCCATTCAGAGCCAGCTCTCCAGCGCATGACGTCCTGTTTTGCGGAAACTGCCAAAATGTTTGGCCTGGAAGTCAGCCTGAAGAAAACTGAGGTCCTCCATCAGCCAGCTCCCCACCATGACCACCAGCCCCCCACATCTCCATCGGGCACACTGAACTCAAAACGGTCAACCAGTTTACCTACCTCGGCTGCACCATTTCATCTGATGCAAGGATCGACAAAGAGATAGACAACAGACTTGCCAAGGCAAATAGTTCCTTTGGAAGACTACACAAATATCTGGAAAAACAACCACCTGAAGAAACACACAAAGATCAGCGTGTACAGAGCAGTTGTCATACCCACGCTCCTGTTCGGCTCCGAATCATGAGTCCTCTACCGGCATCACCTACGGCTCCTAGAACGCTTCCATCAGCGCTGTCTCCGCTCCATCCTCAACATTCATTGGAATGACTTCATCACCAACATCGAAGTACTCGAGCTGGCAGAGTCCACAAGCATCAAATCCATGCTGCTGAAGACCTAACTGCGCTGGGTGGGTCACGTCTCCAGAATGGAGGACCATTGCCTTCCCAAGATCGTGTTCTATGGCGAGCTCTCCACTGGCCACTGAGACAGAGGTGCACCAAAGAAGAGGTACAAGGACTGCTTAAAGAAATCTCTTGGTGCGACTATGTACCAAAAATAGTAAATCTAGACCAAACTGGATTTATGAAAAAAGACAAACAACGGACAATATCTGTAAATTTATTAACTTAATTCATGCAGTAGAAGGAAATAAAACTCCAACACTAGCGGTTGCTTTAGACGCAGAGAAGACCTTTGGCAGAGTAGAATGGAATTATTTATTCAAAGTACTGCAAAAAATCAGCCTACCAGAGAAATATATTAATTGGATTAAAGCATTATGTAAGGGGCCATTGTCGAAAGTGACAGATATATATGAAAACAATTTAACTTAAGCAGATCAACAAGGCAGGGATGTCCACTATCTCCCTCACTGTTCGCATTAGCTATAGAACCACTAGCAGAACTGATAAGAACAGAAAATAAAGTAAGAGTGATAAAAATAAAAGAGAAGGAATATAAAATCAGTCTATTTGCAGATGATGTTATAATATACTTAACAGAACCAGAAATATCAATAAAAGAATTACATAGGAAATTGAAGTAATATGGAGAAGTATCGGGGTACAAGATCATCACAAATAAAAGTGAAGCAATGCCAATGAATAATGTGGATTTCACAAAGTTTAAGAAAGAATCACCATTTAGATGGCAAACACAAGCAATGCGATACCTAGGTATACAAATAAATAAAAATCTCGGCCATCTATATAAACTAAATTATCATCCATTAATTAAAAAATTACAAGACGACTTAGAGCATTGGAAAGACTTACCACTAACACTGATAGGAAGGATAAACTGTATTAAAATGAACATTTTCCCAAGGATACAATACCTATTTCAGTCATTACCAATTCACCTAACAGAGAAATTCTTCAAGGAGCTAAAGAAAATAATAAGGAAATTCTTATGGAAAGGGGGGGAAACCGAGGCTAACACTAGATAAATTAACAGAATGGTACAAACAAGGAGGCTTACAACTACCAAACTTTAAGAATTATTATAGAGCCGCACAATTACGATACCTATCAGATTTTTATCAAACAAGGGAAAAACCAGATTGGACCAGATTAGAACTAGATAAAATAGGGGTGAAGATACCTGAACATATACTATATAAATCGGATGAAAAATTGGTGCAACGTGGAGGAGTCACGTGAGGGAGTAGTGGCCGGACGGAGAACGCCAGCCCTCTCCAGAAAAGTTGGGAAAAACAAGAGAAAATACAAAGGCACAGAAATAAAAGTTAAAGAAAAGTGAGTATAAAGGTGGAAAGAAGATGGAGACAAAAAAAGAAAAATCAAAATCAACGGAAAGAAGAGAGGAAGAGAAGACAACGGAGGAAAAAGGTGAAGGCCTTACCTGTCCGAAGAAGCCCGCTGTGGAGAGAGGAGCCCGCATCCTCAGGTCGGTAGAAAAAGAACTACAACAATGGCTCGTAGAGCCGAGTAAAAGTGCGCAACCGTGATGCGCATGAAAAAAAACACACCGACAGGAGGGGGGACCAGCTGGGGAGTCGATCTCCACAGCCGGCAACGACAGCTGCAGAACACCTGCAGCAAGAAGAGACCACAGAAAACAATGAAAACAAGAAAGAAAAGAAGGAAAGGGCAACAAAGAAACAACAGATGACCAACCCAGAGGAAGAAGAAGAGGAAGAATACAGTGAAATAGATGAAGGGAAAGGCAAGGTAAAGGATATACTTTCTCTTGTTAGAGGATACATGGAGTCATTTAAAGAATGGCAAACACAGGAATTCAATGATTTAAGAAGAAGAATAAACAACACAGAAGAGAAAGTGAATAAAATAGATATGACCTTAACAGAAATGGGGAAAAAAATGGACAAGATGGAAGAACGGGCAGTAGCAGCAGAAATGTAGGTAGAAGACTTAAAAAAGAAATTGGAGGAATCTAATAAAAAAAACTGAAGAGACACAAGAACTACTAGCTCAAAAAATAGATATAATGGAAAATTATAACAGAAGAAATAACATAAAGATAGTGGGCCTTAAGGAAGATGAAGAAGGCAAGAATATGAGGGAGTTTATAAAAGAGTGGATCCCTAAGACCCTAGGATGTCCAGAACTACAGCAAGAAATGGAAATAGAAAGGGCACATAGAGCATTGGCCTCTAAACCACAACCACAACAAAAACCAAGATCTATTGTAGTAAAATTCCTAAGATATACTACAAGAGAAAAGGTACTGGAGAAGGCAATGGAAAAAGTAAGAGAGGGCAACAAACCACTGGAATATAAAGGGCAAAAAATCTTCATTTATCCAGATATAAGTTTTGAACTCCTAAAGAAGAGAAAGGAGTTCAATACAGCAAAGGCGATTTTATGGAAGAAAGGGTATAAATTTATACTGAAGCATCCTGCGGTATTGAAAATATTTATTCCAGGACAACAAAACAGACTATTCTCGGATCCAGAAGAAGCACGAAAATTTGCAGAACAATTACAAAAATAGACTGAGGGATGAAGACGGGTAATGAGAGTAAAAATGATCACGAAGGATATGTATGTGGGTAAAGACAAAAATAGACTGAGGGATGAAGACGGGTAATGAGGGTAAAAATGACCACGATTGATATATATGCGGGTAAAGAGGTATAAGAGTTAATAGAGACAATGTGCATACGTGAATGTATCTGTAATTAGAGGAAAATATCGATAGTATAGACAAGAATTAATAAGGGAAGGTAATGGAATAGAGAGAATAAGGGGGGAATTAAAAGAGTGACCTTTGTGACATATGAAAAGTGAAATCTTTTCTGGGGGGGGCTGGGTGGGGGAAAATAGCGGTCACTGCAAAATCAGTTGACGCTTGCGAGTGGATTCGCAAATCCAAATGGAGAGGGGAGATGTGGTTGTCCGACAAGGGATAAAGGACAACTCAGGAGGGGAAGGGGAGATTGGGGATAAAGAAGATAGAAATAGGAGAATAAGGAAAATGTTGGATGTTGTAGGAATGTTGTCTTGTAAAGAGTTGAAAATAAGAAAACAGAAATGGAAAAGGAGGAAAGGTAATGATGGAAAAACGGAAAGAGAAGATAAACAAAATATAAAATGGCTATGCTGAACTATATGACTTTAAATATTAATGGAATACATAACCAAATTAAAAGGAAGAAACTACTAAATTTACTGAAAAAGGAAAAAATAGATATAGCATTTGTCCAAGAAACACACTTAACTGAATTGGAGCACAAGAAATTAAAGAGAGATTGGGTAGGACATGTAACAGCAGCATCGTATAATTCAAAAGCAAGAGGAGTGGCTATATTAATTAGCAAAAATGTGCCATTTAAAATAGAAGAGGAAATAATAGATCCAGCAGGGAGATATGTTATGATAAAATGTCAGATATATTCGGAGCATTGGAATCTACTCAATATATATTCACCTAACGAAGAAGATCAAAAGTTTATGCAAGATATCTTTTTGAAGGTAGCTAATACGCAAGGGAACATACGAATAGGAGGGGATTTCAATCTGAATTTGGATCCAAATATGGATAAAACGGGGAAAAAAATTAACAGGAAAAACAAAGTAACCAAATTTATAATTAAATCAATGCAAGAAATGAAACTTGTGGACATATGGAGGAAACAAAACCCAAAAGAAAAGGAATACTCATACTACTCGGCTAGACATAAAACATACTCAAAAATAGACCTATTTTTGTTATCTGCTAGTATGCAGGATAGAGTAAGAAAAACAGAATATAAAGCGAGAATGCTATCGGACCATTCACCCTTAATACTGACAGTAAAGCTAGAGGACATCGCTCCAAGAATGTATAGATGGAGATTAAACCCCATGCTACTTAAACGACAGGATTTTAGAGAATTTATTGAAAAACAATTAAAAATGTATTTTGAAGTAAATACGGAATCAGTGGAAGATAAGTTTATACTATGGGACGCAATGAAAGCATTCATTAGAGGGCAAATAATAAGTTATGTAACCAAGATGAAGAAGGACTACAATCAGGAAACAGAGCAGTTGGAAAGGGAAATAGTAAACATAGAAAAAAAATTAACAATGAAGGAAGATACAACTAAAAGAAGAGAATTGGCGGATAAAAAAATAAAATATGAAACATTACAAACATATAAGGTGGAGAAGAATATAATGAAGACAAAACAGAAATATTATGAACTAGGTGAAAAAACACACAAAATCTTAGCATGGCAGCTTAAGACAGAGCAAACTAAGAAAATGGTATTGGCAACAAGGAAAAAAGACAAACAAGTTACATATAATCCGAAAGAAATTAAGGAAAACTTAAGAGAATTATATGAACAATTATACCGAACTGAAAACGAAGGGAAAGAAGGGAAAATAGATGAATTTTTGACTAAAATGGAACTACCAAAACTACAAATAGAGGAACAAAATAAATTAACAGAACCATTTGGAACAGTAGAAATACAAGAGATAATAAAAAAAATTACCAAATAATAAGACACCAGGAGAGGATGGACTCCCAATAGAATTCTACAAAACATTTAAAGACCTATTAATACCGCCCCTCCTGGATGTAATCAACCAGATTGATGAGACACAAAACTTACCAGATTCATGTAAAACAGCAATAATTACAGTGATACTAAAACAAGGGAAAGATCCACTCTTACCAGCGTCATATAGACCAATATCTTTGCTAAACACAGATTATAAGATAATAGCTAAACTATTAGCAAACAGATTAGCAGAACAGGTACCGAAAATGGTAAATTTAGACCAAACTGGATTTATCAAAAAAAGACGCACAACAGACAATATTTGTAAATTTATTAACTTAATTCATGCAGTAGAAGGAAATAAAGCACCGGCAGTAGCAGTTGCTTTAGACGCAGAGAAGGCCTTCGACAGAGTAGAATGGAATTATTTGTTCAAAGTATTGCAAAAATTCAGTTTACCGGAGAAGTATATTAATTGGATTAAAGCATTATATAAGGGACCGTTAGCGAAAGTGACAGTAAATGGACATGTATCAAAGCAATTTAACTTAAGCAGGTCAACGCGGCAGGGATGCCCACTATCACCGTTATTGTTTGCGCTAGCTATAGAACCACTAGCAGAATTGATAAGAATAGATAATAATATAAAAGGAATAAAAATAAAAGACAGGGAATATAAAATCAGTCTATTTACGGATGATGTGATAGTGTACTTAACAGAACCAGAACTATCAATAAAAGAATTATATAAGAAATTGAAGGAATATGGAGAAGTGTCGGGATACAAGATAAACGTAAATAAAAGTGAAGCAATGCCTATGAATAACGCGGATTTCTCAAAATTTAAGAAGGAATCCCCATTCAGATGGCAAACGCAGGCAATAAGATACCTAGGTGTACAAATAAACAAAAATGTAGGCCAATTATATAAACTCAATTACAATCCACTAATGAAAAAATTACAGGACGATTTAGAGCATTGGAAAGAGTTACCACTAACACTGATAGGAAGGATAAACTGTATTAAAATGAACATTTTTCCAAGGATACTATACTTATTTCAGGCATTGCCAATACAACTGACAGAAAAATTCTTCAAAGAGTTAAAGAAAATAATAAGGAAATTTTTATGGAGAGGGGGGAAACCGAGGATAGCACTAGATAAATTAACACAACTGCCAAACTTCAAAAATTATTATAGAGCCGCACAATTAAGATACCTATCAGATTTTTATCAAACAAGGGAAAAACCAGACTGGACGAGATTAGAATTAGATAAAATAGGGGAAAAGATACCTGAACACATATTATATAAATGGGACGAAAAGTTGGTACAACATAGAACTTCTCCAGTATTACACCATCTCCTCAATATTTGGAAAAAGATTCATGTAGAAAGAAATAAAACAAATTATCAATTACCAAAACTAATATTGACGCAAAATAAGCTACTCCCTTTTACAATAGACAACCTTTCCTTTAGAAAATGGGGAAAAAAAGGGATTAAAAGAATAAAAAATTGTTTTTCAGGAAGTAGATTCTTATCCTTAGAACAAATGAGAGATAAGTACAATATAACTGGAGATACAGCGCTGGCATATTACCAACTGAGATCCTACTTGAAAGATAAATTAGGAAGCAATTTGAGTTTACCAGAGGGAAGTAACCTTGAATATGTGATTACAGATACAATGTTAATCAAAAGATTTATAACAAATATGTATATTAAACTGCAAGAAAAGGAGAATAAGGAAACAAATGGTAAAACTAAACAAAAATGGGAACAAGATTTAAATATAAAGATAAAAAAGGAAACATGGGAGAAATTATGTTCTGGAACGATGAGAAATACAATAAATACGAGGCTACGTATGATACAATATAATTGGTTACACAGACTATACATTACACCGCAAAAGTTAAATAAATGGGACCCAACAGTATCTGATAGATGTTTTCGATGTAAAAAAGAAAGGGGAACAACAATTCATGCAATCTGGACATGTGAGAAAGTAGAAAAATTTTGGGAAGATCTAAATCAGATATTAAATAAAATAACAGAAAACAATATACCAAAGAATCCAGAGATCTTCCTCCTAAGTAACATAAAAAACAAAGAATTTGGAATTGACTTGGAGGATGCACAAAAAAGATTTGTTAAGATAGCCCTAGCCGTAGCAAAAAAATGTATTATGTCAACCTGGAAATTGGAAGATAATTTGAAAATACAACAATGGTATATAGAAATGAATAAATGTATTCCATTAGAAAAAATAACATATAGTTTAAGAAATAATATTGAAATATTCGAACAAGTATGGGAGCCTTACATTAAATACAATAGCGAAAACCTACCGGGAACAAACATTACCTAAGTTGATGGAAGGAGAAGAGAAGAAAAGAATGGACTCAGTAGAATTTCTGGTGTATTTTTGTTGAATGACAACATTGTCTGACTGGCTTAATGCAACCTAGATTGTATACCTAAAATGGATGAGAGGGGGGGGGGTGGGGGGGTGAGCTGGGAGGAGGGGGGGGAGAAAAAGTCACTGTATATGTGTGAAAAAGAAAAAGTGTATATCATGGCTATTGTGATTTATGGTGTGAAAAATAAAAAATTTGAAAAAAAAAAATTGGTGCAACGTAGGAATTCACCGGTAATGCATCATCTGCTCAACATTTGGAAGAAGATTCTCGTAGAAAGGAATAAAACAAATTACCAACTACCAAAACTAATATTGACGCAAAATCAACTAATCCCTTTCAAATAGGTAACCTTTCCTTCAGAGAATGGGAGAGAAAAGGGATCAAAAGAATAGAAAATTGTTTTTCGGGAAATAAATTATTATCTTTTGAACAAATAAAGGATAAATATAATATAACTCACGATTCAATGTTTGCATACCACCAACAGAAAACCTACTTGAAGGACAAATTGGGAAACAGTCTGAGGTTTCCAGAAGGAAGCAATTTTGAATATGTGACTACAGATACAATGATAATTTAAAAATTTATAACAAACGTACATCAAACTGCAAGAAAAGGAGAACGAGCAAACAAACGGTAAACCTAAACAAAAATGGGAACAAGATCTAAACAAAGATAAAGAATGAAACATGGGAAAATCTATGCTCCGGAACTATGAGAAATACAATAAACACGAGGTTACGCATGTTAAAATATAACTGGATACACAAGCTATACATCACACCTCAAAAGTTAAATAAATGGGACCCAACAGTATCTGACAGATGTTTTTGCTGTAAAAAGGAAACGGGAACAACAATTCATGCAATTTGGACATGTGAGAAAGTGAAAAAATTTTGGGAAGATCTAAACCAGATATTAAATAAAATCACAAAAAGCAATATACCAAAAAAACCAGAGATCTTCCTCCTAAGTAATATAAGAAATAAAGAATTTGGACTCGATTTGGATGGAGCACAAAAAAGATTTGTTATGATAGCCCTAGTTGTAGCAAAAAAATGTATTATGTCAACTTGGAAATTAGAACACAACTTGAGAATACAGCAATGGTACATAGAAATGAATAAATGTATTCCATTAGAAAAAATAACATATAATTTAAGAAATAACATCACAATATTCGAACAAATATGGGAGCCATACATGAAATACAATAGAGAAATCCTACCATGGACTTCCACCACCTAAAATGACAGAAGGAGAAGACAATGAAAAGAACTGACTCAGTAAAATTTCTTGTTTTTCTTATTAAGTGACAACATTGTTTAACGGGCTTAATGTATCTTATAGATTGAACTTCAAATAAATGGGAGGGAGGGAAGGAGGGAAGGGAGGGGGGAAAATGGGGAGAAAATGACACTGTATATATTCAAGAGAAAAAATGTCTGTATGTATCTTGGTCAATATGGTTTATAGTATGAAAAATAAAAAAAAATTGAAAAAAAAAGAAATCTCTTGGTGCCTGCCACATTGACCACCGCCAGTGGGCTGATATCGCCTCCAACCATGCATCTTGGTGCCTCACAGTTCGGCGGGCAGCATCCTCCTTTGAAGAAGACCGCAGAGCCCACCTCACTGACAAAAGACAAAGGAGGAAAATCCCAACACCCAACCCCAACCAACCAATTTTCCCTTGCAACCGCTGCAACCATGCCTGCCTGTCCCGCATCGGACTTGTCAGTCACCAACGAGCCTGCAGCAGACGTGGACATACCCCTCCATAAATCTTCGTCCGCGAAGCCAAGCCAAAGAAGGAAGGAAAGAAAAGAAAATGGATGTTGATAAAAGTGAAGTAATGCCTATGGTGATTATGGATTACTCTCAATGTAAAAGATTGACAAAATTTAAATGCAAAATGAAGCAATTAAATACTTAGGAATTAAAATGAGGAGATATATGTTATTTGTTTAAAATAAATGATTTGCCATTATTAAAAAAAATTGGAAGAGGATTTGAAAAGATGGAAAGATTTACCAATAACATTAATAGGATGAGTGAATTGTATTAAAATGAATATTTTTTCCAAGAATACAATATTTGTTTCAATCATTGCCCATTCAAGTACCAGAATCTTTCTTTCAAAACTTCAATAAAATAATTTGTGAACTTCTTGGGAAAGCTAAGATGTCAAAAATTGGTTTAGAAAAATTAACGTGGAAATTTGATCAGGGTGGACCAAGACTACCAAATTTTAAGAATTATTTTAAAGCAATCGTAGTTTTTGTCCTCCTGTTATGAACGGGATTAAAAACCATCTTGGATTGAAATAGAATGAATAAAATTGGTGAAACTATTCTGGAGTTAATTTTGTATAAATGGAATAGTGAATCATTTAAGGGAACTAAAGATTTTCCATATAGAAACATATTTTAAGCATATGGAATAGAATTCATATTGAGAGAGGAATAAAAAATGATCAGTTACCAAAAATGTTGTTAAAACAAAATCAACTTCTTCCTTTTACTTTGAATAGTTCTTTATTTGATAATTGGTATAGAAAAGGTATATAGAGGAGAAAAGATTGTTTTTTTAAACTTTTGATCAATTAAAAAATAAATACAATATACATAATAATATAATTTTTGGATATTATCAATTAAAAATGTATTTGAAAAAGAGACTGGGAGCAAATTTGAGACTCCCGAAACAAAGTCCATTTGTAGATATAATAGATCCATTTGTTGTTAAGAAATTTATTACTAATATGTATATAAAATTACAAGAGACTACAAAGAAAAAAGATTTATACAAATCAAAAATCTGATGGCAGAAAGATTTAAATATACAAATTCAGGAGGAGATTTGGTCAAAAATTATGTTATGGAAGTGTTACAAATGCAGTAAACATTAGATATCAAATGGTTCAATATAATTTTATTCTTCAGTTGTATGATACTCCACATAATTTAAATGGACTTGATTCTAATTATTCAAATAAGTGTTTTCAGTGTGTGAAAGAAATTGAAAAGTGGAAAGGTTTTGGCAGGAACTGAGTTTATTATTAGGGCAAATTTGAAGATAAAGATACCAAAAGATCCAAGAATATTTTTACTTGGGGATATTTATGAACATGATATAAAATTGAAATTCGACAAATACTAAGAAATTTTTTAAGTATCGCAATATCAACTGCAAAGAAATGTATAGGGATATCATGGAAAAATGATAGAGAAGTGTTATTAAGTAGGTGGTATAATGAGTTGCAAATTTGTATACATTTGGGAAAAAATAAGTATAGTTTAAGGAATTGAGTTGAAAATTTTTATGGTATTTGGAAACCATATATGGATTTTATGGATAATTTTCTGTCTACCTCTTCTATCTTATCTACTCCTCTTAATTAGTAATTTTTAATAACAATTAATAATTGTCTCTGCTAATATTATTGAATATTAAATGGTAGGTGTTTCTTTTCTTTCCTTTTTTAGTTTTGGGTGGAAGGGAGGCTGGGGAGAAAAATATAATTTTTTTTGTATAATTGGCTAAGAATATTTGATTAATGTTTTATTAATTTTTTCCTGTAATGTTGCAAACAATTGAATAATTTAAAAAAATTCTTATCAATATTAATTCCTAAATACTTGACCGACTCCTTCTGCCATTTAAATTTTGCCCTTTTCTTAACTTGAGTGTAATCTGTCTCAGTCATTGGCATTACTTCACTTTATCAATATTTACCTTTATAACCTGATATTAAACCATACTGCAATCGATCATTTACTTTTTTTAATGAACTTTTGAAGTTTGTAAGATATAATATTACAACATCTGCAAAAAGACTAATTTTATGTTCTTTATCATTTATAATTTATCTTAAAACCCTCAATCTTATTATCTCTTCTGATCACCTCTGCTAAAGTTTCTATGGCAAACACAAATAAAAAAGGAGATAGTGGACACCCTTGTCTAGATGATCTTTCCAATAAAAAAAATTGATATTTGTCTATTTGTAATTATTTTGGTGTGACAGAATATACTGTGTTTTATATTGTATATAGATATGATTTTAGGAGATAAAATGTGACAGGTTTTTTTTAAGTGTAGGTCACATGCAAACACATCAAAACAGATCTCATTTAAAATATTGGAGCTCTGCTCAAGCTGGACAGGCTGGCTCTGAATACCTTTGCAAAAGCTATGGGGAGTGCCCAAGGGACTTCACTAATGGATTGTTGTTTTGAAAAGCAACAGATGAAATAACTCAGAGGATTAGTTCGGAGCTGCAGTCTGCCTGTGTGGAGGTTGCTGTTCTAAGAGGGTCATGTGGTTTTGCAAGTAGAGAGAGTAAAACAGGCTTTTCTCAGAGAGAGAGAGAGAGAAAGAGAGAGAGAGGGAGAGAATTCAGTTCAGCAGCAGCAGCTGGGACTGGAACCTGACAAGCTGGCAAGCTTGTGGAGAAACCCTGTTTTGCAGGTGGGTTGTGAGTGCTTAGTTCAGCTTAGTCAAAGCCCTTGTGGTTCATACAAGAGGAGAGGACTGGCTGCCTAATGTTTCATTTGAAATAAGAGAAACTAAAAGGAACTCTGTGGTGACCTGAAAGAAAGGGGTTATCATCTGGAAAACCCTGATGGGGCAAGTTTCTTCGGCAAGACATCACCGTGGCTGATTAAAACTGATCAGTTTGTGTCCAGCGAACAACAAATCTCTCTCTGAAAACCGACCAGAACTTTCCTGAGTGGTAACCATTTACCTTTCAAGCACATAAACCTGGTGAACTTCATAAATATTAAATTCTGTGTACAGAATAAGAATTGCCTGCAACCAATGAACTTGGGGGAATGAGGAGTGAGATTGGATTGTGAATTAAATAACTTTTCTGAACTTACACACACATTACATACACGTGTGCTTAGAATTAGAAGGGGGTTAAATTAGGTTAAGTTAATAGTGATAAGTTAAAGTGTGATTCTGCTTTCATGTTTAAAGATATTTTAAAGCAAATTTTGTTTAAGTAACTATTTGTCTTGATTAATATCCATTGCTTCTGGGGTTATGGGTCCTCTGGGCTCATAACACTTGCCTTTTGGCAATTATATAATGTTTTTATCCAGTTTATAAAATTTATTGGAAATCCAAAAACCTTCAATAGTTTAAATAAGTAGTCCCATTCTAATCTATCAAACATTTTTTCTGCTTCTGTGCCATATTTAACAAACTTAAAAATCTAACAATATTGTCAGCTGATCTTCTATTTTTAATAAAAACCTGTTTGGTACATATTAATCAATTTAGGTAAACATTTAGCTAATCTATTAGCTATTAGTTTAGACAAAGTTTTATCATCTGTATTCAATAACGAAATTGGCCAAAATGAAATTGGAAGCAAAGGGTCCTTTTTTTTTGAATGACTGTTATTAATGCAGTTTTAAATGACTCGGATAAATCACAAAGATCTTCCATTTGGTCGAGCAATCCCATAAATATTGAAATTTATAACTTTAAATTCTTTATAAAGCTCTGGAGAAAAGCCATCTTTGCCTGGAGCCTTATTATTTGGTAAAGACATCGCTATGTCATGTATTTCTGTAACTGTAAAAGGATTTGTTAATTCAACCTCCTCTTCTATATTTAATTGTGGCAAAGTAATTTGTGACAGTTACTCATCTATTTTATCTCCATCTTTCAAAGATTCCGATTGGTATAATTTTTTCTTGTAAAATTTCATAAAAACATCTTTAATACCCTCTGTTTTTTAAGTAGGTTGACCCAAATCTTTTTATAGCTGTAATTGTTCTCAATAATTGTTCAGTCTTCAATTGCCATCTAAAAATTTATGCGCTCTATCACCTAGCTCATAATATTTTTGTCGGGTTCGCCTTATATCTCTCTCCACTCTGTATGTTTGTATTGTATTAACTTTCAATTTAAAAAAATTCAATATTCTTTGTTTCTCATCATTTGTTTGATTTTGCTATTCTTTTTCCATCTTTATTATTTCATTTTCCAAATGGTTAACTTAGGAGATATATTATTTTTTAACCTTAGCCATGTAACTTATTATTTGTCCTCTTAAATAAGTCTTCAAAGAATATGAAACCACAAGCTTATTGGTTATAGAATGTTCATTAATGTCTAAATTTTTTTTATCTGTTTTCTTATAAATTCGCAAAAAGCTTTTCTTTTTAACAATGCAGTATTAAACCTCCATCTATAACTTGTATTTTGCTCTTCCTCCAATAAAATTGACATAACCAAAGGTGAATGATCAGACAATATCCTTCCTTGATAATGAATATTTTGAACTCTAGCTTACAGTTGAGAGGAGATTAAAAACATATCTATATGTGAATATGTCTTGTGTCTAAAGGAATAAAATGAATAATCTCTAACATCAGGACACATTCTCCTCCAACTGTCCACAAGTTTCATTTCACTAATAAAATTCTTCACAGCTTTAACTACCTTGTTTTTAACCATAATTCCACCTGATCTATCCAACTTCGAATCAAAAGTAAAATTAAAGTCTCCTCCCATAATTATTTTCCCCTTTGCATTAGCTAGTCAGATAAAAACATCCTGTATAAATTTTCCATTATTTATATTCAGTGCATATATATTCATCAAAGTCTAATATTCAGAATAAATTTTACAACTTTGCCATAACATATCTCCCCACTTTATCAATAATTACATCCAATATTTTAATTGGTAAATGTTTATTTATTAATATTACCATTCCCCTAGCTTTAGAATTAAATGAAGAAGATAATACCATTTCTACCCCAATCTCTCTTTAATTTCGCATGTTCTATTTCCGTTAAGTGAGTTTCTTGTAAAAAAAAAAGCCACATCTACTTTAGGTTTTTTCATATAGCTTAATAACCTTTTTCTCTCTATCAGATTCTGAATTCTATTAATATTAATACTAATAAAAGACAATTTCCCTGCCATTAGACACCAATTAAAGCATTTGTCCATCCAGCATCCCCTTTTCCCCTCTCCACTCACCACAACCCTCGCTATATAATATACTACATGTATAAACAGTCCAAGCTTAAAACAAAAAAAGAAAAGCTAGAGAAAGGAAAAAAGTCAAGAAAAACCCCAGAGGCGTGTGATGTTGAAGCGTCTCTATTCCCCGATCTATGCGGGATGCAAGAAATATCACATTAGTGCCCATGACTCGGTAGTGGTCAGCATCATATACCCCACTAACTCGCTCAAAATACCATGCCATCCCTTACAATAGTCTTTAATAGACCTTATAATCCATTAATCTTATCAAATATAATAGATTATACACATTGTAGGTTAAACCTTCCTCCCCCTTTATGCTCGCTTTCAAAGTTTCAATTGTGTAATTAATTCAGGTATCAACAACCATCTGCTGATCTTTAGCAGGCAGTGAATCAGCATATACCTTTGCTTCATTAGGCTCAGTAAAAAAATCTATTCCTCCCTCCTGGGATAATTACCTCCGATACAGCTGGATATCTCAAAACAAAAGCATCACCATTTTTCCATAACACATTTTTAATTGGATTAAACTCTTTTCTCTTCAACAAATCAAAAGTTATGTCTGGATAAAAAAAATTATTTCCATTATAAATCAAAGGTCATTGTCTTTCTTTAGCTTCCTTTGTTGCCAACTCCAATATCTTCTCTCTTACTTCATATCGAAGGAATCTGACAAGAATTGGATGGGACCTTTGGTCAGGCTGAAGTTTAGATCTCAATGCCCTATGGGCTTGTTCAATCTCAAGATCTTCTTGAAATTCAGCCTGACCCAAAGATTCTGGTATCTATTGTTGCAAAAGTTTTTTCACATCTTGACCTTCATCCCCTTCTTTAAGTCCAACAATCTTAATATTATTCCGTCCATCAAAGTTTTCCAAAACATCTGTCTTTTGCATTAACTGATCATGTTTTGCAGCAGCCTCTGTTTGTACTTTCTTCATTTGGTCTTTAAGATTTTGAATCTTAAATTCATTCCCTTTAATTTTCCCATCCACTATTTCAAATCTGGTGCCAATTTGTTGCATTAATCTTTCCATCATGTCACCTTACATCATCAGTTAATACTTCCATAGATTGTCAAAAAAAGTCTAAAAATTGCTTCATTTCTCCAGAAGATTAAGAAGCCTCTGCACCTTTTTCTGCTTTTTTTCTTGATTGTAGGTTGTTCTTGATCTTTCCTTTGCTTTTCCAGGTCTTCTTCTTGATCGCTGGAGCTGTGGGTGTCTTGAATCTTTTTTAAAAACTTCCTAATTTTTTTTATGTGCTCTGCGCATGCGCAATGAGTCATGCATGCGCAGAGTTACTTCTTCAGTCGATGTCAGGAGCCATTGTCAGAGGAGACCTTGTGCAGCAGTGTCCAAGGTCTCCCCGGCTTCTGACCACTCTCATTTAGATGTTACCTTAAGGAGAGCTCCAAGATCCTTTCTCAAGGTAGGCCTCTCTTCCTTTTCTTGCTCAGTTTCTTCTATTGCAGTAAGGCCTTTATCCTTCTTTGGAGGCATTATTAATGACTTCTGTATGTTTTCAGACAGTTCTTCCTTATAATTTCTGTAACTTTTGAAATCTTTTTAATCACTTTTTCGAGGAGAGCAGGAATTATGTCTAATCCCATATCATCACGTGGCACCCCCCCTCCCCCGCCCTTAACTAATCTTAACTTTGAAAGATATAAACAGGAGAATTGTTTTAAGTGGCTGCCATGTAGTATTAAATATCTCGGAATAATGATGGATAGAGATCTGGGAAACTTAGATAAAGTTAACTATATCCCTACCCTTGGAAAATTTGAAGACATTTTAAACAGACCTGCCCTTTGATGGGCAGGATAAATTGTGTCAAAATGAAAGTGTTGCCGAGACTACAGTGACTTTTTCAGTCCATTCCTATTTACTTGCGAAAAACTTTTTTAAAATATTGAATGGAAGCATAAGAACTTTTCTTTGGAATGGTAAAGTCTCCAGAATCTCCATGGAAAATTTGATGTGGGATTATGATGGGGGGGGGGGTGTGATTGCCAGATTTTAAGAAGTATGATTTGGCAGCCCAGTTGAGGTTCCTTGCATCCTTATTTGAAGAAATTGATCCACCAAAATGGGTTAGCGTGGGATTGTGTAGTATGGGGGAGAGGGTGGCAAAAGATTTCATTTACAAAACAAATACTAAATTAATAAACAGAAGAACAGATAACCCCATCCTAAAGCATCTTATAAGAATTTGGAAGAAAATTAATGACTGTATTGATAAAGTTATTGTATTATCACCAAAAGCACCCTTGATACATAATGAGCTGATGCCTATGAATTTAGGTAACAAAATTCTGGATATTTGGCTTCAAAAAGAAATCCGAAATATTGATGATTTCAATGAAAATAGACAATTTATGTCTTCAAACAATTGAAGGATAAATATGATTTGCCTAATGGACCTTTCACTATTTTCTCCAGTTAAGTTCCTTCCTGAGGGAAAAATGGGGCCCTACGATGACCTCATCTGAAGTGAATGAGGTGGAAAAATTACTTTGACTGGAAGGCGCTCCCAAATTTATATCCAGAATATATTTTGTGCTTCAAAATAAAAACCCAAAACCGGGCCTGCAAAGATCAAGGCAGAGGGAGAATTGGACTTGGGAATAACTATCGATGAAAAGTGTTGGTCAGATTTATGTAGGGAGAGCATGACATCGGTGATCAATGACAGACTTAGATTGGTACAATACAATTTCTTGCACCAGTTATACCTCACACCACAAAAATTTCATAAAGAAAAACCAAGGATATCAGAAATGTGCTTCAGGTGTAGGTTAGAAATTGGTTCTTTTATACATTCCACATGGATCTGCGCGAAGGTGAGACCCTTTTGGCATGAATTATCTAATATGTTAATGAGAATTATGGGAGCACACTTCCTGCTGGACCCAGAGTTGTTTTTATT
The DNA here is from genome assembly GCF_036971445.1 of Narcine bancroftii. Taxonomy (NCBI): domain Eukaryota; kingdom Metazoa; phylum Chordata; class Chondrichthyes; order Torpediniformes; family Narcinidae; genus Narcine; species Narcine bancroftii. The sequence continues at coordinate 84,655,504 of NC_091472.1, read as the reverse complement.
GGGAAACCTAGTGGATGTGAGCAGAAAATGAACAAAATTCCAAATTAAGTTTGTAGATATTGCCCTGTCAGTAGCAAAAAAAAAATGTATTGCAATTATCTGGAAGTCCGACTCCCCCCTGCTCATCACTTGATGGTCCACAGAGATGCACAACTGTGTGCCCATGGAGAAGATAATATATAATTTAAGAAATAAATACGACACTTCTGCCAAAATATGGCAACCTTATATAGTTAACTTTGGTGCCCAGTTATAAGAATAGCTCACAGATTTTAAAATTGGATAAAATATACAAAGACAACAGGAGTGAAATATCTCAAAGCGTGGAAGTAGATTAGAAAGACTGGCAGAATGCTGAATTTTTTTTCCCCTTTTACCATTTTTTATCTCTTTTGTTTTCTTTTTCTTTTGATGTTTCAGGGAGAAGGGAGGGAATTACAAGTGAATTGATATTGTACTTAAATCTCAGAAGTGATTTGTGCTCAAAGATTGTGTTAATATTTTTTAAATGACTTTTAAAAAGTGACACCATGCTTGTTTGGAAAAAAAATGAAAGTGAAGATTCTGAAAAAACTTACTTCGATCCATCATAGACCAATTGGCATTAGTGAAAGCAAGGAAGGTGCAGCTATAATGTTCATGTTGTGCCATAATTTAATTCAAAGATTAATGATGCAGTTGAATAGGACCTTGGTGAGACCTCACCTGGAGCATTATGTTCAGTTTTGGTCTCCTTATCTGAGGAAGGATATCATTGCCATGGAGAGAGTGCAAAAAAGGTTTACCAGATTGATACCAGAGATGGCGGGACTTGCATATGAAGAAAGGCTAGAACGACTGGGCTTGTACTCGCTGGAGTTTAGACGATTAAGAGGAGATTTAATAGAAACATTCAAAATTTTTAAGGGATTTGACAGGCTGGATGCAGAAAGATTGTTCCCAATGTTGAGCAAGTCTAGAACCAGGGATCATAGTTTAAGGATAAAGGGGAAGTCCTTTAGGACTGAGATGAGGAAGAATTTTTTCACTCAGAGGATGGTGAATTTATGGAATTCTCTGCCACATGAAGTGATTGAGGCCGGTTCCATAGCTATATTTAAGAGAGAATTAGATTTAGTACTTGTGATTAGGGGGATCAGGGGGTATGGAGAGAGAGCTGGAACAGAGTACTGAGTGGATGATCAGCCATGATCAAAATGAATGGTGGTGTAGGCTTGAAGGGCCAAATGGCCTACTCCTACACCTATTTTCTATGTTTCTATGAGCTTGACTTGTATTTTTGAGCTGATATTGTGGTAAAATTATCTAAAACATGGGTGTCAGATGTTTGGACAGGGGCTCAATTTTAATGCTTGCCATAGGTGCCATTTTCCTTAGATACACCCCTCTCTACCACTATGAAACATATGCATACTCTCTTCTTTCAGTAAAGTAATGAGAAATAATCTAATTGAAACCATGTTAAGTTCTACTCCAGGGTCTTGATGGTTTTGAAATAATTATCAAGTTGAAGGAGGAATATCTTTGCTTCTGTTTTGTTCAGGTGCAGTGGGTGGATCTGCCAAGGCAACGGCTTTGTGTATATTATACACAGCATTTTTTAACCACTTTTCTACAACCTGTGTTTTATGCTATTCTATTGTTTAGGAGTATTTGTGTTAAACCCAAGCAGGGCCTCTCTGATTGCATTCCAACAAATATAAATAAGAGACCCTGCAATAAATAATAATTGCTTTAATCAGGGGTGAAACGCGAAAGTCGGCAGATGCTGTGATTATCGGAAAAAAAACACAAAAATGCTGGAGGAACTCAGCAGGTCATGCAATGTCCAGAAGAGGGAAAGATATAAAACCGTTCAACGTCTCTCGGCCCCGTAGTTTGGTAATCCATACATTTCCATCACTGTACATTGTTACACAGGTGCCAAACCTTTTATCCGGGATTCTGAACACCGACAACCTCCAAAAACTGGCACATTTTTCGGTAGATGACATCTGCTCATCAAATATGGATTTTACACATACATAATGTTAATTTACAGTAATAAATTAGAAAAATTACCTCTGGAATGGCCAGTCACACAGACAGGACTTTTACACTAAATAAGGTTGAGTTGCAGTGATTTCGGAGACTGGACGTTTGAGGTGGGGGTAGGTTGAATGAAATATAAATGAGTGTTAAAAATGTTGTGCAAATATTCCCTGTCCAAAAGTAGGTGGTAGCTGGCTCAATGCGGGATCTATGGCTGATTTCATTATAAATAATCCTTATGTAGCTGGAACCGCTCTGCATACCCCTGGCTCTAGCAGAGCAGTTCCAGCTGCATGGAGGATTATGGGTAACGAAAATGGCCATTGCTTCCACATTGAGCCATCACTGTGAGCTGGTGCAGTGCTCCAGTAAACTCTGGGCTCGGCAGCACTGCACCCTGCTGCCACATCAAGAGTTGGGGAAGGGTTAATGGATGGCTGGGGTGGGGGGGAGGAATGAACGGTTTGGTGGGGTCATGGCTGGTGCCACCAGTAGGCGAACTGGGAAGCTGCCTTGGACGCAGACCTCAGAGGGATGTAGTCTGGTGGCCAGATGACCCAGGATGAAGGCCTCGGCTAACATCAGTATCCTCTTCCACATCCAGCTGCTCTGCTGGGGTGTGTTGAGGGCCGACCTGACAATCTGAAAGCCATCAGCACCCAGCTCCACTGCCCTGACTGCCCTCTTGTCCTGCAGCTTTGCACCAAGCTGGTCAAAGCTGTGTGTGGGCACCTCCGTTGCCACTAGATTGGCCCTCTCCTCTTCGAGTTGCTGGACGACCATTTCCCCAGCTGCTCCGGAGCTACATCCGCCGTCATGAACACTGTCATCCTGTCCTGTGGTTCTGCTCTCTGGGGCCAGGATTCCGATATCATCAAGGTGGTGTCCGTGTGCCTGCAGTGTATGGCGGGAGAGCAGGTCAGACACTCCATAATCCATTTCATCTCAGTGCTGGTTGTGCACAACACTGCCTCTGCCAACCCCTGCCACATCTGGCACTTGCTGGCCACGGCCGTCATCCACCTGCTTCTCAATGCTTTGGATGAGCTTTTGTGCCTGAAGGCTGGAGCCAGAGGCCGGAGCCCTGCCACGCCACGGTGCCACTGACTGCCCAGCCCTGGAGCCCCTGAGCATTGTCTGCACCCTGAAGGAGATGGTGTCCAACTCGAAGTGTACCGAGGCCATCAGCGGCCTTTATTCGTGTCTCTTCTGCACTTTGCTGCTGAAGTTCAGCCTGATACCCAGAGCTGCTCCGCCGAGGAGCTGCAGGCACTCCTGGTTACTGGTGACACGGTGGCGGTGGTGTCCCGCTTGCAGGAAGTGGGGGTAGGTCCGCCCTGTTGGACCACAAGCACCACTACAAAGGGGTGGCCGCTCTGGCAGGAGCTATGGCCTCTCATACAATAGCCCACCTGACTCTGATCATCCACCTCGTGTCCGTTCTCCCCTGCTTGGCAACTGGCTCTGAGCAGCTGTTGCTGGCTACCTTTTTGGCCGAGCTCCCAGGCCACCCCGTCGCTTCTGACTTCCACCTGTCTGACGTTCTGGATGAGACATCGAACCACTGCCCAGTCCGATCAGCACTCTCCGCTTAGCCCAGTCAGCACCACCCCACCCCCCCCTCAGCTCAGCTCAGCATGACCCCCTACCCCCCGTGTTCAGCCTGGACTAGGGCACAAAATAGTCTTCAACTGGCCCTGGGGTGGGGGGAGGGTTGGGGGGAGGGCATGATGGGTGGAATGGGAGCAGTGACTGATGACTATGGGTACAGATGGCAAGGACTAGGAACGAGGCATTGATTAAAGGGACTGCCATTTTAAAATTATTCAGAAATCCGGAAGATTCTGAAGAATGGCAGGTGTCAGGTCCAGGCGATGCCAGATAAAAGGTTAAGCACCTGTATTAATTTATAATTACACCATTGCTGCTACTGTTGCATCTTCTCATTATTCTCTTCTCTGTTGTTTGAGAGGCCCTTGGTCTCAGCCCCTCAATATCTGGTAACAAAGGACTCCAAAGTGTAGTCCTTCCCCATAGCGCATTCTCATTGGGTGCATCAGCCTCAGTGTGTCCCTCAGTACATATTCCTGCAGTCAAGAATGTGCCATTTGGCAGCATACAGAATCAGAATTTATTGTCATGAATGTCAGAAAATTCATTGTTTTGTTGCAGCATTACACGTGCAAATATTGCTATTTTAAAAACAATTGGTACAAAAAAGAAAATGAGATAGTGTCTGTGGTTCATTGTCCATGCAGAAATCTGATGGCAGAGGGAAAGAAACTGTTTTTCTGCTGTTGGGTGTTCACCTTCAGGCTTCTGTACATCCTTCCTGATGGTAGGAGTGCGAAGAGAGTATGGCTTAGGTGGTAGGGGTCCTTGAGGATAGAGCTGTTTTCTTAAGACACCGCATCTTTTAGAATCCCTTGAATGGAGACTGATGCCCATGATGGCACTGGTCAAGTTCACAACTCTCTATAGCTTTTTTCTTGTCCTGTGCATGGGTAGCTCCATACCAGCCAGAATGTATTCCACAGTACACCTGAAGAAATTTGCAAGAGTTGTTGGTGACATACCCAGTCTCCTCAAACTCCTCACGAAGAATAGTTGCTGGTGAGCCTTCTTCGTGATTGCATTGATATGAAGGCATCAGGACAAATCTTCAGAGATGTTGAGACCCAGGGATTTGAAGTTCTTAACCCTTTTGTATTGTTGACCCCTCAGTGAAGGCTGGTTGTATTCTGCTGATTTCTCCCTCCTGAAGTTCACAATCATTTCCATAGTTGAGTGGAAGGTTGTTGTAGTGACACTACTCAACTAGCTGGTCTGTCTCACATATGTCTGCTTGTTCATTGCCATCTGTGATTTTGTCAATGATCATGAGGTCCCATCAAATTTGTAGATGGCCTTTGAATTGTGCCTAGCCAGACAGTCATGGGTGCAGAGCGAGTAGAGCAGCGGGCTCAGTACACATCCTTGAGGTGTATCCTGTGTTGATTGCCAATGAGGTGGAAATGTTGTTTCCATTTCATGCTGACTGGCCTTCCAAAGAAGAAATCAATGATCCAATTGCGTCAGAGGTGCAGAGGCCCAGGTTTTGGAGCTGTTGACCAGCACTGCGGAAATGATGGTGTTGAACGCTGAGCTGTAGTTGATGAAGAGTAGCCAGATGTATGTGTTGCTGTTGTCCAAGTGATCCAGAACTGAGTGGAGAGCCAGTAATATTGCTTCTACTGTGCTACGATTGTGACAGTAGGGAATTGCAGTAGATCCATATCTTTACTTAGGTACGAGTTAATTCTAGCCATGACCAGCATCTCAAAGCATTTCATCAAGTTGATTCAAGTTTCAGTTTATTGTCATGTAATTAAAAACAATGTCATATTACACAAAATTGTTTTTTGACGGCTGTAAGGCAGAAAGATTTGCCGTCATCAGAAAATGCCTGAAGTGCCTCTTACAGTCTGAGAAAGAGAAGCAAAAGAGAGTTCACCCCCAGAGTCATTGAGTGTCTGTGGATTTGCCTCTAGTGCTCCCACTGCCTCTGCAGTCAGTAGAGTCCAGTCCAAACCATTGGCAACCTGAAATTCCAGATCCAAACCTATGACATGATTAGGAAGGCTTCAGCGCCCTCGGCACCCTCTCGCATCCCAGTTTCATGACCTGATACCCCTTCAGGCTGTTTCGAGCCATTCTCCAGCATTCCGCAGCCTGGTGCGAGTCCCTGTACTGCATTCTCCAGCAGCCCGCTGCCTGTCTGGGTCCTTCAGCCGCAGAACCCCTCACTGGTCCACCACTGTGGTGACCTCTCATGGGTAGTCTCCTCTGCTTCCCCTCAGACAGGGATGGTCTCCCCTTTTCTGGTGTCCTGCGCAAGTACTCCGCTTCCCCGGAGTCTGCAACCCCTTGTTGCACTGTCAGCATTGCCATTTTGATGATTGCTCCTGTGAGGGTTGCTGGGCAATAATCATTGAGGCAGCTTAGTCACTGGTACGATTGAGCCCATGTGGTTTGTGCACATGGTTTGTGCACCAACTTCTTTTTCAATATTTTTTATTAATTTCATTTAGCAAATGTTACGTAGGTAAATAAACATGACTAGAACAATAATCAAATTTATATGATACTAATACCAGTAATAACAACACGTACATTACATTTTAAAACAAAAATAAGAAACTGGGTAATCTTCATATTCGACCCCCTTCCTACAGAGGCTGTTGACAAAATACATAGTCCACCATCTGATTATGAAAAAAAAAATGAGGTCAAGAATCAAAAATTAGTTAAGCTTACAAATTTGGGAAATAAAGTAACAGTCTCATAAAGAAATAAAGTTTACATTCATTACAGTAGTGGAACATCTAATTTTTTCTGAAGGCAAACAAGCCATCGCAATAAACAGCCATTGAGAGTGAGTGGGAGGAACAGCATCTTTCGATTTCATTAGTATGGCCCTTCTGACAATCAGGGAAGCAAAAGCTACTACATGGGATTGTGAAGAATTCAATATCAGATCATTGGGCACACATATTCCAAACAAGGCAATAAAAGGAGATGGAACCAAATTAATATTAAAAACAAAAGATATGAAACGTGCCTTCCCAATAATTGAGAAGAGGACATAATCAAAACATATAATACAATGAACCATCTTCAGTTTTACATTTATTGAATTTAGAAGATAGGATAGAATTTAGCCAGTCACGTTTTGGAATAGTGGGCATGATGCACTACTTTAAATTAAAATAGTGAGTATCTAGCACAAAGAGAAGATGAATGAATACGTCTCAAAATAGAACCCCTTGTAGTCTCAGAAAATATTTGTTGGAAATCTTGTTCCCATAGGTTTTTAGTTCCATCCAGGGAATTATCCTTTGATAGCAAATGTAGTTCATATCAGGGAGACAACAGACATTTATGGTCTGGTTGAAAATGATCTATTTTCCTTCTAACATTAAACTTCCACAGCTAATTTAACTGCACATCTTCACACAGTTCCTTTCTTGCAATTCCTCCATCTCTGTTACATTTGCTCCCAGGATGAGGTCTTCCATGCCAGATCATCCAAGATATCCTCCTTAATCAAAAAGTGTGGCTTCTCCTCCACTACCATCAATTCATTTCTCAACCACACCTCAGCCCTTCTCCCCCATGTGCAACAAGGACGGGATTCCCCTTGCCCTCATCTACCATAACCTCCGCTTCCAACATATCATCCTCCGCTATTTCTGCCACCTATGACATGATCCCACCACCAGACACGTCTTCAACTCTCCTTCTCTCACTGCCTTCTGCAGGGTTCACTCCCTCTGTGACTCCCTCATCCATTCATCCCTTCCCATCATTCTCCCCCTTGGTATCTACCTCTGTGACCACAAGAAATGCTACATTTGCGCCCACACTTCCTCCCTCACCACCATGATGGGTTTGTATAAAATTTTTGTCAAGTGTTTATCTCCTGAGATGAAGACTGAGAGATTGAGAAAGGGGAAAGTTTGCTAGAGATGGACCAAATGAATTTGGGAGCAGAATGAATGAAGTTAATGAACTTATCACAGATGCTTGAGGCAACATCAATGTAGCTGTATATGAAATGAGGAAATTGCATTAATAAGGCAATTTGTAAATTGGCAGAACTTAGTTAATTTTGGGTAATGAGAAAGCTGCATGACTAAACCTTGGAATTATGGCAAACATTCATCATAAATTAGTCTCTTTTCCACTGTCAAGGTTTTCTGGTTGAACATTGTGTAAACACTTGAAAGGTGCAATGCCCATTATTTTATGTGCCAACAATATGTTGACACAGTGTTAATACATACCACTGAATGCCAAAGAAAACCCAAAAAGTGCTGCCTTTTTATAATGCTGTTACTCCCTCAAGATACTTGACTGTGGTTCACCATTCATGGAAAGTGTGGTCCAATGTAATCATGGTTATTATGTCAAAATGAGATTGCACAAATGTCTAGATTACTGCTGAAATGCATTTGTTAGAGTCACTGAGTTTTACAGCATGGAATTAGGACCTTTAGCCCAACTTGTTCATACCAACCAAGTTGTCACGTTAAGCTAGTCCAATTTGCCCACATTTGACCCATATCCCACTAATTCTTTCCCATCCTTATCTGTCTAAATGACTTCTGAATGTTGCCATTCATAAATCTGTTACCTCTAATTTTAGGCTTTCCTACCATGAGAAAAAAGACTATGGACATTTACTATAGCTATGCCCCTCATAATTTTATAATGTCTCCTCTCAGCTTCCTACACTGCAGGGAGAAAAATCCCAGCCTATCCAAACATTCCTTATATTCGAGCCTTCCAGACCTAGCAACATCCTGATGAATCTTTTCTGTCTCCTTTCTAAATTAATGATGCCTTTACTATCACAGTAAAACCCCTTTTGTCCTGAATTCAAGCAACCGGCAGCCTCAATCAACCGAACACAAAAATCAAATAAAATAAGTAAAAAATTGCGGGTTTAAAATTAGCACGCTGTTAGTTTACCAATCCAGGCATCACACAATCTCAAGCAACCAGAAAATTTACATGTCCGGCATCTACCAATCTCCATAAGTGTCAGATACCAGGGGCTTTACCATTCTGGTTCTGTGCAGAAGTATGGGCTCTCCAATATTTTGTACAGTTGCAACGTGATGTCCCAACACCTGTACTCAAAGTCCCTACCAATGAAGGCAACCATACCAAATTTCAACTTCACCATTCTGTCCAGAGCAAAAAAAATTCTCCAGAGGGTTGTTAACTCGGCCTGTGACATCACAAGCACCAATCTTCACTCCATCAAGGACATCTACATGTGGTGGTGTCTTTAGAAAGCAGCCTCTATCCTCAAGGGCCCCCACCGCCCAGACCATGCCCTCTTCACTCTGCTACCATTAGGGAAAAGGTTACAGGAACCTGAAGATGAGCATTCAGCGGCACAAGGACAGGTTCTTCCCCTCTGCCATCAGATTTCTGAATGAACAATGAACCACAGATAGTGCCTTACTGTGACTTTTTCTTGCACTATTTTTCATTTATTTTGTATGGTTGTTTATATAAATGTTTGCACTGTGATGCTGCCGTAAGTCAACGAATTTCATGACATGTTCCCAAGTTTCTGATAATAAATTCTGATTCTGATTCTGATTCTGGCTTGTAACACCACATTCTATGTACCTGTCGCCCATAAGTATCTTTGTTCCACAACGCTCTCTACGATCTTACAATTTACTGCTCAACTCTCACTATGACCAAAATGTACCACCTCACCCTCAACTAAGTTAAATTCCATCTGCCATTCCTTGGCCCATTTCCCCAGTTGAATAAGATCATGTTTCAAATTTAGACAAACTTCTTTGCTGTCCACTGTTCCACAAATGTTCGTGTCATCTGCATACTTACCAAATTGAGGGATCCCATTCTGGACGGCTGTCTGTAACTAGTGGTGTTCCGCAGGACCGCTGCTGTTTACAATTTATATTAATGATTTGGATTGTGGTATGAATGGTTTTGAGGCCAAATTTGTGGATGACACCAAGATAGGTGGCGGAATGGGAAGTGCAGTAGAAACCATAATGTTGCAAAAGGATATAGAAGGATTAGGAGACTGGGCCAAAATATGGCAGATGAGATTTAACATAGAGAAATGAACAGTTGTACATTTTGGCAGTGGAAACAAACAGGCAGAACACTATTTGGATGAGGTGAAAATTCAGACCTCAGATGTGCAAAGGCACCTGGGTGTCCTCGTGCAGGGAAACCTAAAATTTAATGACCAGGTGAAATTCGTAATGAAGAAAGCGAATGCCGTGTTCGCATTCATTTCAAGAGGAATAGTGTACAAGAGTAAAGAGGTGTTGATGAGGCTCTATGGGGCACTGGTGAGACCTCATTTGATGTGTGCAGTTTGGGCCCCCTACCTTCGAAAGGATATGATGTTGTTGGATAGGGTGCAGAGGATATTTACTAGGATGATTCCCGGAATGCAAGGGCTGACATATGAGGAGCATTTGGCTGCTCTTGGGTTGTATTCATTGGAGTATAGGAGAATGAGAGGAGATCTCATAGAGACATTTTGTATTTTGAAAGGTTTAGATAGGGTAATGCGGGTAGGATGTTTCCCTTGATGGGTGAATCGAGGACAAGGGGTCAGTCTGAAAATTAGTTATCCATTTAAAACAGAGATTAGGAAGAACTTCTTTAGCCAGGGGGCCATGGATCTGTGGAATTCACTGCCGCATACAGCAGTGGAAGCCAGATCACTAGGAGTATTTAAACAAGAAATAGGCAAGTATCTTATTAGTGAGGGTATCAGGGGATATGGGGAAAAGGCTGGAAATTGGAACTAGTGTGGAGTAACTTAGTGTAGATTTAGGGAACAGGCTCGATGGGCTTCGTGGCCTCCTTCTGTTCTTTTGTCTTGTGCTATTTTGTGATTCATTTATTATCCAAATCATTAATGTAAATACCCAGCAACAATAGACCAACACAGATTCCTGCAGTACACCACTGATCACAGACCTCCAATCAGATAAACAATTGTCCACTACCATCCTCTGACTCTTTCCACCAAAACAATTTGAATCCAGTTGCCTTGTTCCCTTTGTATTTCATGTGATTGAACTTTTCAGATTGGCCTACTATGTAGGACAATTCAGACATTGTCCACTGCTCTTGATAACCTTTCTAAAAAAAACAACTATCAACTTTGTGACAGACAAACTCACACATAATCCATGCTAACTCACTCTAATCAGTTCTTGCTGTTGCAAATACTTTTAGATCCTGTCCCTCAGAATATCGTTCAGCATCTTACCCACCACTGATTTTAGGCTTACTTGCTAATAGTTAGTTCCCCTACATGTCTTTGTTGTCCTTAAATAAAGGTACCCAATGAGCTAACAATAATGTCAATATCTTTAACACACCTCCAGCAATTTCTTCCCTTACTTTCCACAATGGTGAGGCCCTGGGGATTTATCCACCTTGCTATGGTTTAAGACTGTTAGCACCTCCTCGTTTTGATTTGATTATGGTCCAAGACGTTACTACTCACTTGCTACAATTCCTAAGCTTCCATGACCTTCTCCACAGTAAATAAGATGTATTCATTTAAAAACTTTCCCATCTCCTGTGGCTCCACACATAGACAACCATGTTGATCCTGTGACCCTTATCTCTCTAGCTACCTTTTTGCTCTTAATATACTTCCAGAATCTCTCAGGATTTTCCTTCATGTTGTCTGCCAGAGCTATTGCATGTCCTCTTTTTGCCTTCCTGCTTTTCCTCTTATTTTCCTCAAGGGACTTGTATCTCCTTTTCTATGACAAGTCTTTCCTTCGTTGAAGGAAATCAACAGGTACATTTTTAAAATATATCCTTTGACAGCACTCCCTGAATGAGGTACTGGTTTCTGACTCATGATCTTTCTCACAGATTACTGTTCAATTTCCAGTCTTGATTAAAATGTTGCTGTTTCCTTTTGTATTTGGTACAAGCCTTTGCAAAGTTTGTTCCTCTGGCCTTTATCAATTATTTCTATGTCCAAAGTACAAAGATCTGCTCCACTGTTAATCCAGATCCCCTATATAAATTCTGGGTTTCTGATACATCTACGAGTTCCCAGTTCTCATCCAGACCTTTGTACTGCTGTACTTGCTTCTGTTTGTTTACGTCCTTCAACCCTTCCACTTGGTATTATCCAGCCTTCTACTACACTTCTCCCTCACTGTTCAATGTTGAACCTTTGTCCTGCTGAACATTTACCATGATCTTTGCTCTCAGCCCTAACTTCCCATTTATTAGCAGATTCCCACCAACAGCATAGAATATGTTGCACCCGAGGGCAAGATCCAACCAATTGACCTAGAATACTTGGTATTGTTTGCACTTCACAGCATTCCCTCCTCTCTTGTGCTTTCTGTACATATATGACAAAATATTATTGTGTACACCATAAAATGTTGATATATTTTGATGTCTGTTTTGAAGATGCTATGAAATTTCAAGTGGTAATGTTGACCATAAGAATTGAAGAATATTTATAATATTGGGCTCCAGATTCATAAATTGTATATTTCCATAGGTGTTGAAAATGGAACAATAAAATCTGCAGATGCTCAAAATCTGAAATAAAAACAACATGCTAACCAAATCACAGCCACATCTGTGGAAAGAGAGTCTTGGTCCAAGACCCATTGTTGGAGCTAGGAAAGAGTGATTTTCTATCTATTTTTCAGTTGATGAGGGGATAAGGAAAATAGTAGTAAACCTGATTAGGTCAATGCTCCCTCATCGGAACTATAGAAGACACTTTCTTTGTTCTAGTATATCCTAATTTCAAAGTATCATCTTCCAAAAGCATGAACTACGATATTCTGAATTTTGATCTCTTTAATCCAACAAATCAAACTCTGTGCCTGTTGGTTTAGGTAGTTTTAATTCATTGTTAAAATGAATAAACATTTTGCATAGCTTCGCATAAAACTTTCATAATGATGAATAACAAAGTACTTACTGTATGTTAGAGATATAAAATGTCTATAAAGAAGCTCAAAAGTTAAAGAGATGCACAGAAAAATACAAAGAAAATTTTCTCGTGCTCACTTTTCCTTCAAATCTAGTTGAATAATGAGCAAGTTGTTAGTCTGGGTGGATATTACAACATATTACATCATAGTGATTATGGTAACACTACAAACAATAGCTCTCTTAAAGAGAAAGGCACAAAATTAACTAAGAGTTAAAAAGCACAAGGTTTTAACGTTTATAGGAACGTTCCACAATGAGTATTTTTGATGAAGGGACATTGATCTAAAATCTACATTTTCTTTTCCACGTTTGGCATGTAATATGAAGTAAATTTGAGATTATTTGAATGATTATAGAGTCATATGATGAAAGAATTTAAAGAAATGAAAAGAATGGGACAAGAAGCTGGAGTTTAGTCGAATTTAGAAATTAAATGGAAAAAATACAGGGGAAGGATAGATTCATTTGTTGATGATTCATTTCCAGGGCTTATTATTGAAATTAAGGGAGAGATTTATCTCAAGACTGGATTAGATAGATGAATGATTCACAGCCCAGGTGCAGTATTATGTACTGGTCACGAGGAGGATAAACATCGATGTGTAATAGTTGTACTGAATCAGTGTTTTGGCTGTGCATTCTCTCTCCCAGTACCCATTTCTGAGACATTCTCAAATGTTAGCACATCTATTGGTTATTCTTTATTAATCACATTTTATGTTGTTTTCTAGCAGTTTTATCAAATTTTAATGGGACAGACAATTTAACCACTCTATCATTCATTTTTGTTTTTCACACTTATCCTCTCCTATCCTTCCTTCCCCCTCTTCTCTATTTGGCCCCTTTTCCCCTCCCCAAGGTAAAGTTTCCCCTTATGTTTCAGTTTTCTTTTAATCTTCCTTTATTGTTCATTAAACCACACCTTCTTCTCTTCACCCCACATTGTCTCTTGCACTTCTGTTTCCTCCCCAACCACCAAGTCAATTCTCAACCAAGCTTTAAGATGAGGAGTTGTCTGTCTTGCAGCTCTTTATCTCATCTCACACGATTGTTGTGGAATCACCATCTCATCACAAGTATTCTGTGGGGTTTGTCTGGAACAACCTCAGGTTTTTAGAAGAAATTTGTCACCAATTTAATAATTGAAAGCGAATTTTAAGAGACTAATGTGGTGAGATGTTTGCCCTGAAATTTACTTTTATTAAAAATCAGATCATCAATTTAATTATGAAAGTTTCATGATGGAATTTTCAGGCCAGACTCTTTGGAATGTGGGACCATCTCTGTAATAGTTAAATCTACCCTTTTGACTCTGTTACCCTGTTTTTTTATTAGGACCATGTGCAATTCCAATTTAAGTGAAAGGTTCAGGATATCACCTTCTTCTGTGTATTTTAATTTTATTGAAGAAGCATCATCTTACATGGTAGCTAGATTCTGTATTATGCTTTGCTTCCAAGTGCTGACACCCATGGGAATGGTCAAATGTAATTCACATGCATCATTCTCGAAATTACCCTTTCTCCCAGCTAATTGCTGCAGAATATTTTTTGCATTACCATTCTTGTGCAACATGATTTATTGGTCTCTGTGTTGTACCTTCATTCTTATTTCACAGGCTTTGAACTTGTCAACCTGCTTTTCTTTTGACCGAGTCTCTAGACTGGCAGATCAGATGAAAATGGGAATTGAAGGTGTCTAGTGGAGGGTTGGTGGCTGAGTGATATTTTCACTAAAGGCACAATTGAGAAACTGTATATAAAATAGCTTTCCAATTGTGTCACTTAAGTTACATATTGTGAGTTGCATCAACATAAATGTGATATCTTTCCATGACCACTTCAATTGGGCCACATAATAGAGTTGTATATTTTTTCCTGCAGACTTGAGAGTGATTATCATATGTGGTTTTATAAATGCAGCTGAAACCATTTTTACCACAAAAAAAATATTATTTTGATATAGATAGCCAGTTAACCCCTCCCCGAGTTACAAATTAAAATTAAAATGCTTTTTAAAAATTGCTGAGGCATTTGTTTGTTTGTCTCTGCCCATTATGGAATTTCTCAATGAATTGAATATTACAGTATTTCATGTGAAGAATGTTTTTAAAACAAGCTGACTATACAGCTAAGAGCTCTCAGGTTTGAGAGCTACTTTTAAGTTCCACCGTAAGAGTCAGCAAAAAATTACAAGGGTAATTAGAGTGTAGTGGCTTGGAGGGAGACAGTGACTGGCCTGGTGAATCAGAAGTAGAAATTGGGCAACCACATACCTACACCTAAAATTCCTCCATTCTTTCGGATGAGTAAATCAAAATTAACGTGGTTGTACTGTTGTTACGGATCTATGGGAGCAGAAATCTTTAAATTTGATCAGTTTATATCTTCTCACCTTAATTTAGAAAAAAATCCTGTTTTGGGGAGATGCCCATCAACACATTAGTGTAGTTGGTTTTGCAAAATCCCTCAAATCCCATTGGGCTTTCATTGTGTTTGCTGTTTTCCTATTGAAACTACTTAGCAATTATCCTCAAGAAAAAAGCATTTACAGTTCCTTAGTCCATCAGCTTAATTGGTCAATAACCTTGTCAATGCTCTTTACTTCCCTACTGGTGTATTTTTCATCTAGTTCTATGTAATAAAATCATTGTTACATTTTAATAAGCCTTTAGTTAGTTGGAGGTGAATAAAGTGCATTACAGAAAAAAGTAGAGGGCACTTTTCTGGAAAAGTGCTCTTCATTTAGGTTTGCTTCAGCTTTAAGTTGTAAAGCCCATTTTCAATAAATTGTGAGCTAATGTACCATTGATTCAACCTTCTTTAAAAGGTCATTGAAAAGTCCAAGCCAACGGTTTCAATCGAAAAACTCTCAGCTGTTTGTAATTCTGTTCGTAATATAATCAACTACCAGGGCCAGATTAAGTTAATGCGGGGCCTGTAGCATATGTTATAAAGGAGCCCTAAATTTAAAAAAAAATACACAAATACAAAAACATCTAGTGGTTTAAAAGAGAGAACGAAAGGGGCGTGTAGGTGTGGTGATACACCACTAGCCTACTTTAGGGGACGATCTCTGTACCTGCAGTAAGATAACCAGAGGACAGACCACATCTGGCCGGCTGTCAATCAGCTGACCTGAATAGACCTAACTCCACCCGGCTGGCTGTCAATCAACCGCCCGGGATATAATCTTGAGCTGGCCCCTCCCGAGCAGTCACTCAGCAGTTAACATTGCAGCTACCACTGTAGCAGAGACTTTTAACTGAATAAAGCCTGTTGTAGTCTTTTTCGAGTTTTGTGTCTGCTTACTGATGCAGGAGTGCATCACAATTTATTCAGTTAAAAATTGAGACCTGCTATGGAAAAGCTCCTAACCGTCGGGAGCCTAGAAATTGACCCTCACCACCCGGAAGCCAAAGGACACTTCGAAATCTGGAGGCACGCGGTCGAGGCAGTCATCCAGGCCCACTCCAATGTGGTAAACACGGATCAGAAGAAACTCGTGGTGCTCCGCACGAAGTTGGGTCGCTGTGCCTTCCAGGCCCTCAAAGACTGCACAGAATACACAGAAGCGGTGGCTACCCTGGAGGCCATGTACAAACCCCCAACGAACGTGGTCTACGCCAGATACCTTCTGAGTATTTGGGCCCACCAGCTAGGTGAGACAGCCGAAGCCTACCTGGGAGCCCTGCATGAGCTGGCTCGTCCGTTCTGGCAGAGCCTGGGGTGAATGAAGGGGAAGTCGAGAGATTGGTCAGGGACACCTGTGTTCGAGGTTTGCGCTCAAGAGCTGCCTGCCAGAAGTTACTAGAAGACGGTATCTACTCCCTGGCCCGAACTATAGTGGTAGTCCACTCCTTGGGGTCTGCAGCCCGTGTTCGAGGTTTGCGCTCAAGAGCTGCCCGCCAGAAGTTACTATAAGACGGTATCTACTCCCTGGCCCGAACTATAGTGGTAGTCCACTCCTTGGGGTCTGCAGCCCTCCATGCCGAAGCCTTTGACTCCCGACTTCCCCAAGCCTCTGCGTGGGCAGCCCAGACAGCAGCCGTGACTCAGGTCTACCAGGGACCGCTGGTAGATGAACACATTGCTGCCGCAGGCCCCCATCGCCTGTGTAAGTACTGTGGGTCCCGGTGTGGGTCAGATCGATGAGTGTGCTAAAACTGCCCGGTGAGAAACCAGTTCTGTTTACGATGTGGCAAGAAAGGCCACTATGCAAAAGTATGCCTTGTGAGGCCCGTCGGCAGCTCAGCAGCCCTCTATGATCACCTCGCTACCCCCCGGGATGATGCCACGTGCAAGGGCCAGGTGCTGCCATTACTCGCCCAGCAACTTCTGCCCTCCTCGCCAGCCCCACTTCCAGCCCCGACATGTATTACCGCTGCGTGCTCTCCACGAGTGCCGCCCTTTCCAAAGCCTCACCAGACAAGGCCACAGATGACATCACATCTGCCGACACAGAGCGCGATGATGTCACTTTCCCCCATGACCGATGGTTCGAGCCACCCATGTCACTGCCACGCATGCTCTCAGGGTGCCGTCATCTTGTATCAGCCGAGCACCGCCGCCATCTTGGGCCTATCGGGCTGATCCAGCGTACAACCCTACCTCCCACCCTGAGCAGAGTGACGACGATGACAACGTAGTCAACACGGACGCCAATCAGACTGCCCTCCTGACACACCCCAAGCCTGTGGATGCCACCGACCACCACTCACCTCCATCGATGAATCCCCACGCCGGCGAATGACTCCACTGGCCACCACTTGCCTCAACCATCGGGGAGCAGCGACTCAGACCCTGAGATGGTCCTAGCGGCCTCTACACTAAAGAGGAACATCCCACACGGCCTCGGGCACTCCATGATAGACATTGCTATTAACAGTCAGGTAACAAAATATCTATTCGACAGCGGCATTACCGAGAGCTTCATACACCCGAATGAAGAAATGGAAGTGTAATTGATCAGAGATCCATCAGGGAAATTGACAGAGGCGGGATTCCATGCTTAATATCACCATTACCACTGGATTTCTCGCTGATTTATGATTCCATGGGCAAAATTAAAAATCAAAGTAATGTACTTTCGAACAATTAAACTAAACAACCTCTCTTTTTCATTCTCATTAAACACTTAAGGCCATTTGATTATAATTTGAGAGAAGATTTCATTCATTGAGTATTTTTTGAGAGCTACTTTTAAGTTAACCTTCTGGAGCGTGAGAATGGACTTGTTGATTCTTTTGGATCCGTGCCTTTTTCTTAAACATTTATTATCCATTCTTTGATTGGGTGTGTTATAATCATCTAAAAATAACTGTGATATATATATATATATATATATATATATATATGTGTGTATTAATTTTTTTCCATAAATATACATATCGAAATTTTCCATTCTCAAAATATGATATAAATGTTTTATATATATGTAATACAAAACAAAAAACAACCCTTCCCCCCCTCCCTGACCCCCTCCACAGTATAAATCTGAACACCGTTAGGGCTTACAGTTGAGTTTTTAAAAAATAGTCTTCGTTGGGGGAATCACTATATTTTATAATAGTAGCACGTTTTTTATATTTAGGCCCTGTACAATCCAAATATAGTTGCCATATTTTTATAAATACATCATATTTGTTCTTTAGATTGTATGTGATTTTTTTTCAGAAGGTATACAACTGTTCATCTCTGTCTTCCATCATCCAAAATCTATCGAGAGTAGTCAGATTTCCAAATTATCACAATATATTTCTTAGCCACAGTTAACGTTATTTTAACAAATGAAATTTGGAATTTAGTTAGTTTGTTACTTATTTCAATAAAATTGGCCAAAAGATTATGCTCCAACTTGTCTTCAAAGGACACCCCTGTTATCTTTGTTAGTATTTCATTAATATCATTCCAAAAAGGTCTCACCTTCATATACAACCATGTAGCATGTACAAATTTTCCTATTTCTATTCTACATCTAAAACACATCTCTGATATTTCCAATTTTGATTTATGTAATTTCTGTGGTATGAGGTATAATTGGTGTAGGAAATTGTATTGTACTAATCCGTATCTTACATTTATAATTGACGTCATACTTTAAAAACACTAATCAGACTGGCATTTTCTATTATTGCAACTCCTAAATCCAACTCCCAACTCTCTCTTGATCTCTTTAAACTTGGTTTTGCACTTCCAGTTTGGAGAGCAAAGTACATTTTAGATATAAATTTAGGTGTTTTCCCTAGTCAAACTGTTTGTTCCATCTCACTAGTTTAAGGTAGGGCCAGGTTTGGTCCCCATCTTTCTCTTAAGAGCAATCTTAACTGGAAAAAGCAAAAGAATTTTCTATTAGCTAGTCTATACTTACTTCTTAGCTGTTCAAAAGACATAAGAGATCCTTCCATATAGTAATCATCAACATATCTTATTCCTTTGTCATACCATGAATTCAATTTTTTTTTACCCAGATTCATAGGCAGTAGCACATTTTTACATAATGGTGTCTTCAGTGATATACCTGCTTTTTTCTGATACATTCATTTATTTCTTGCCATATTTTAATCATGTGTATTAATATAGGATTATTCTTTATTTTGTTATTGACTTAATATAAAGTCCTTCATTTTCTTCTCTTTTATTGAATTCAGTCCCATTTGAATCCACAAAGGGGGACTGTTTTCTTCAAAGAAAGATGATAGAAATCTTGGTTGTGCTGATAGATAATAATTCTTAAAATCTGGGAGCCTGAGTCATCCCAATTTATAATCCCATGTTAACTTTTCCAGTGCAAATCTTGGTACTTTGTTATTCTATAGGAATTGTCCTATACAATTATGTAATAATTTAAAACAAATTTAGTTAGTGCAATAAGCAACAATTGAAATAAATATTGTAGTCTTGGCATTACCTTCATTTTTATACAATTTACCCTTCCTATTAATATAATTGGCAGATAATTCCATTTCGTAAAACTTTTGCTATTTTTTCTAATAGAGGGATATAATTAATTTAATATCTGTTATCATTTCTTTCAAGTATTTAATTCCATTCTTTTTCCATTTAAATCTGCTACCTTTTGGTATCTTTCATAATCAAAGTTTTGCAATGGCATTATTCACTTGCTCCAAAATCTTTTGAATGATTTAAGAGAGAAGTAAATGACATTGTATAAAGTCGGAAACATCATTGAGTTGTACAAAAGCGCTTAGAAATCAGTGATGGTATGTAGCTACATTGTAACGTTGACAATGCTGCAGCCAATAGCTACATCATAAGATCCCATGAACAGCAATGACTGACGTCAATGAATGATGTTGATTGACAAGCAGACCAGAATAAATCTGCAAATGTTCTTTAAAATCATGCAATCCATTCATCTGAGAGAGCAGACTTGTCCTCTGTTTAATGTATCCCCTGAAAGGTGGAAGTCTAACATTGCAACGTGACTTCTGAGTGCTGATTTGAATTGTTCGAATTTTTGTTGCAAGTCCCTTGATTGAGACTTGAACCTACAATGAATCCCTTAAAGTTTTTCACACGTACTGCTGCGACTTAGGTGCTTGAGAAATATGCTTTGGATCGAGAACATTAATGGATCAATACTAAAAACAGTTTGTAAACAGAGATGCAATTTTGGCAAAGATGAAGTACCAAAAATGTTGCATTCTGAGTGGCCTCACCATTGTAGGTGAGATCACAAAGAATATGAATTAGCATTGGATTTTGTAATGGAGTCATTGAGTCTTACACTATAGAAACAAGCCCACATGCTGAAGAATGGGGCCCTCCTCCTTTAATCTCACTTTCCTGCACTAGGCTTTCCCCCTCCTATCCCCTCCCATCCATGCAGTTTTCCAAATGTTTATCAAAGGACACTAACACCCTTACCTCAATCACTTTTTCTAGCTGTTCATTCTATATGTCCACCACCCTCTGAGTGAAGAAGTGTCACTTGCATCCCTACCAAACTGCACACCTTTAATCTTATAGTTGTGTCCTCTTCTCTTGGAGTCTCCTGTTATAATTCAGCTTATCAATGCCCCTCATGATTTTATAAATATTAGTAAGATCCCCTCTCAACCTCCAAAGTTTTAAGTAAAACAGGCCCATTTTTTTCAAGTGTCTTATGATTACGCCCCTTCCCCTAATACTGGTAACAACTTTGGAAAACACTTTTGTACCCTTTTCAACTTTATAAAATCCTTCCTTTAGCTGGGCAACCAAAACTGCACACAATATTCCAATTGTGGCTTCACTAACCTCTTGAATAACTTCAACATGATGATTCAATAGTTGTATTCAATGCCCTAAATGATTAAACACCTGCCATTTGACACTCATGTTTTTTCTCTTTAACATTTGACTATTGTCAACTCCTTCCTAATGATGTTGAAATTGGTCTTTCCCTAATGTAGGATTCTAACTTAAAGAGCGGTGTTATCCTTTGCCATGAATATCTTAAAGCTCGTAGAATTGTGTTCACTGGTCCCAAAATGTACTCCTTCTAAAACCTGTTACCTGATACCTTCATTCCCCTGTGCAAGGTCCAATATTGTCCTTTCCCCAGTACGCTTATCTACATATTTCTGAAGAAAGTTCACTTAATAATGTCTACCTCATTCAATCCACAACCACTTTGGCATTCCCATTCAATGGTGGGGAAGTTGAAATCACCTACAATAATACACAGAAATGCTGGAGAAAGTCAGCAGGTCACACAGCAACAATAGGAGGTAAAGTGTAACCAATATTTCGGTTCGAGTCCTTCGACCGAGGGATCAGGCCTGAAACGTTAGTTAACCTTTACTTCCTATACATGATCTGAGACCTGCTGACTTTCTCCAGCATTTTTGCATATTGCACTACAACCCCAGTCCTTTATAACGACAATAACAGCCTTGATAATTTTACAGGCATTAGCAGTTTCCTCACATATTTGATCCACTAGCTCCTGGTGATGGTTGGGAGCCAATAGTAAACACCTATCAAGGTTATTACACCTTTTCAGTTCTTGATTTCTACCCACACTGCCTCACATGATAATTTTCTCTCTAAAGATGACTATTATGTCTTCCTTGATTAATATTACAACCCCCTACTTCTCTTCTCTCTGTTCCCAGTCTACCTATGGTACCCTGGAACATTGAGCTACAAGTCTTGGTCCTCCTTCAATTATGTCTCCATTATGATTACAGCATTCCTTTGTTTTGTGTTTGTCCTCTTTGCCTGGTAGACTTGTTACATTAAAATAAACACAATGAAGTTCACCTGTCCTATCTCAATGCCTGTCTTTCGCTATCCTGTTTTCCTTCAATGTACTTCCTTTGCTTTCCTCTCAATCCTTAACATTATCTTCATGTTCGATCGCCAACTCCTGCCAGATGAGGTTAAATGCTCCTGGGAGAATCTGGCAAGTCTCCCAGGTAGAATATTAGTTCACCTTTGTTCAGGTGGAACACATCTCTCTTGTACAGGTGACCAATGCCGCAGAAGAGATCACAATTGTTTATAAATATAAACCCTCCCTCCTGTACCAACTGCTCATCCACTTATTCATGTGGTCTTTGCTACTCCTGTCCTCATTGGCATGTGGCACTGGTAGTAATACAAAGATTATTGCCTTTTAGGTCCTATTTTTTAACCTCGATCCTAATTCCCTAAATTTGTTTTGGAGTACTTCATCCCATCCTTTCCCTCGTCGGGATGCGGTTGGGGGCGAATAGCCTGTTCTGTGCTGTATGATTCAATGTCTGAAGAGAGAGAGAGTGAATGTTGGGCAAATGGCAAAGGAATGGTGTGCTCATGCTGGATGATGCCATGTCTGAAGTTAGTGTGTGTGTTGTGGGATGCTGGGGTCAAGAATGGTGCGGCTTAGAATACCTGTCCATGCTCATGCTTGCATATCTCTTCGCTTACTGCCATTCCACCTCCACAATTGCTCCACCAAAGCTTTATGTTCAATACAGCACCAAACTGTTGTTGACCTTGATAACCATTAATAATGTGTCAGTTTTCCCAAGACCTCTCCCCTTTCTGGAAAAGTGAATGCTTTAAAGGAAAATCTATGTCTTAAACCCACAGTCTACACCACATAGAAGGACTATGACAACGGCTGCTCAGGACTGCCCAATCTCAAAGTTCCCTTCCAAACTGTACATCATCCTTGTTTAGAAATCTAGTGTTGTGTATTGATCAATGTTGGGTTAAATGCTAGAACTCCACATCAAAACACTGTGGGAGTACCTTCATCATATTGAATGCTGCAGCACCATATTCTAGAGATAATTAGGGATTACCATAACACTGGCTTTGCCACTGCTACTAAAAACAATGGAGATCTAAATTCATTCCATTTAAAAATATTTTTCCACTATTTTTTTCAACTGCTCTTTATGCTGCAAGATCACTTAAAGATGTGAGTAATAGAGGGTTTAAGTTGTTCCTGCCACGCAGTGCATTTATCGTTCACCAACCTTAATTACTGTTCCTTACTTTGTGTTTAAAAATAACCAAAATGAACTCAGATTATTGTAAAAATTATAATTAATAATTGAACTGCTCCAAAAATTACTTTTTTTTCTTGTGAGGTTAAGTTCATTTCTTTTCCGTCTTCAGATAGTTCTCAGGCAAGACTGAAAAATAAATTGACATCAGGAACCTTTGATAATAGTGTGATGGTTTCTCGGAGCTTAATATTCTGAACTTATTTTGTATTTTGGTAAAATTGTTTGCCATATTTTGTAGGCATAGAATATGGCAACTCTTTCACAACTTTTTATTGCAAGGAGAGGCTGGATGAGTTTATTTCTGCTTCGGTCTCTGAGGAACTCAATATCTTCTACGCCCGATTTGATGACAGAGGCAGTGAAGAACCACCTCTCCGCATCCCCACATCCCCAAATGATCCCATACGGATTGTATCCGAGGATGTCGTGCATGCTGCCTTCAAGAGAGTGAATCCAAGGAAAGCATCCAGCCTGGTTGGAGTACCTGGTCGAGTATTAAAAATCTGCTGACCTACTGACCAATGTATTCACGGATATCTCAATATGTCACTCCAGCAGGGCGTGGTACCCACCTTTTGCGTCAATCATACCGGTGCCCAAGAAGAGTGTAGTGATCTCCCTTAATGACTATCGATCAGTAGCACATCACAGTGATAAAATTCGTATTTCCATGTTAACTTTTTTAATGACTTTCATACCATTTTCCCTTTCCAAAGAAATTTCCCAACTTGTTTATTAAAATCTTGAAAAAAAATTTAAGGTATAGAAATAGGTAAAGTTTGAAATAAATATTGAATTCCTGTAAAAGTATTCATTTTAATACAATTAACTCTCTTGATTAACGTAATAGGCAAATTGACTCATCTCTTTAAACCTTCATCTATCTTTTTAAATATTGGAATATAATTTAATTTATATAAATTTTTCACATTTTTATCAATACATATACATAAATATTTAATCTTGTCTTGATTTAAATTGAACTTCTTGTCGACATTGTGAATAATCTCCTTGTACCAATTCCATTACTTCACTTTTATCCCAGTTTATTTTTTATCATGAGACTTTCCCATATTCTAACAGCTGACTATAAAGTCTTGGTAATGATAATTGTAAATATAACAACAGTTCAACAGGTTTGGCAAGATTTATGTAAAGGAGTTATGTCTAATACTATTAATGTAAGATATAGACTACTTCACTATAATTTTTTACATCAATTGTATATTATACTTCCAAAATTGAGTAGATGGAGATTGAATTTATCAGATCAATGTTTTAGATGTGGAAAAGAAGTTGGAACTTTTTTTCATTCTACATGGTCTTGCTTGAAGGTTAATTCTTTTTGGGTTTCTGTTAGTAAGTTTTTATAGTGAATTACTGCTGTGAGATTTCCGTTAAATCCTGAATTATTGTTGTTAGGAAATTTTGAAAGTATTACGCCAAAATTACCTTTGTCAGATTCTCAATTGAAATTTGTTAAGTTAGCATTAGTAATAGCAAGAAAATGTATTGCTGTTACGTGGAAACTGATCTTTCATTAACATTAGAAAGATGGCATACTGAGATTCAAAGTTTTATTCCCTTAGAAAAAAATTACATAATTTAAAAGGTAAATATTCTTTATTTTACAAATTTGAAGCCCATATGCTAGAATAATGAGAGTGAAATTATAATGTGTTTTTTTTAATCCTCCTGACCAGTAAGGTTTTCCCTGAATGAATAATAATTTTTGGAGGGATATTTTTGGGATCCTTGAGTGTCCTCAGATGCAATCCAAATGACTATGTAGCCTTGTTATTATGTATTTTATAATAGATAATATAATAGATCAGTTATGGAATTAGATTAGGTTGGGGGGGTAGGTTTTTTTTAGTTTTTGTTTTTTCTCTTTCTTTTTATGTATTTTCAACATATATTGTGATTTATTATGTTTGTTATTCTGTTATATATGTTTTAAATAAAATATTTTTTAAAATATTGATGAAGTGTTTTGAAAGGCTGGTGTTGAAGTATATCAGTTTCTGTCTGACCAGCGACATAAATATGTTCCATTTCGCCTATTGTAGTAACAGATCTACAGTGGATGCTGTCTCACTGCCTCTACACAAATCCCTGGAACACTTGGACAGTAAAGATGCATTCATCAGAATGCTGTTTAGAGACAACAGTTTGGCATTTAACACCATCATCCCATCAAAACTGATCTGCAAACTCCAAGACTTGGGTCTCAACACTCCACTATGTAATTGGATCATAGATTTCCTCATCTCCAGATCACAATCAGTGAAAATCAGTAAGAACTTCTCCACAATCTCCATCAGTATCAGAACACAACAGGGCTGTGTCCTTAGCCCCCACTCAACTCACTTTACATCTACGACTGTGACTTGGTACAGCAATAACAGCATCTACAAATTTGCCGACGATACCAAGGTAGTAGGTTTATAAAGAAAAGTGATGAGTCAGCATGCAGGGGGTGGGGGGGAGATTGAAAACTTGGCTGAATGATGCACCAACAATAATTTGAAAACCACTATTTTAATTGTACTTAATTGACTCATTATGTGCACGGTTTCATAACTCCAAAGGAAATGGGCCAATGAGAATTTTTCTAAAGCAGTGATTCTCAACCTTCTCTTTCCACTCACATAGCATCTTAAGCAATCCCTTACTAATCACAGAGCACCAATGGCATAGGGATTACTTAAAGTGGTATGTGAGTGGAAAGAAAAAGGTTGAGAACCACTGCTTTATGTAAACAAACTGACTGTGCAATACAGAAAGAATTTAAAAAATCAATAAAGTGTAAAAAATAAGAGTTCTTAAATGAGTCCCTGATTGAATTTGTTGCTGAGGAGTCTGATGGTGGAGGGGTAGCAGCTGAACCACTGATAAAGGGTATGATAGAACAATACAGCACAGTACAGGTCCTTTGTCACTCGATTATATATCCTTAAAAAAAGTACTAAATCCCACTACCCTATAACCCTCTATTGTGTTTCCATCGATGTGCCTGTCTCACAGTCTCTTAAATGCCCCAAATGTTTCAGCCTCCCTCACTATCCCTGGCAAGGCATTCCAAGTAATCACAATTCTCTGCGTAAAAAAAATTTACCCCTGATGTCTCCCTGAACTTCCATCCCTTCACTTTGTACACGTGTCCTCTGGTGTTTGCTATTCCTGCCCTGGGGAACAGGTGCTGGCTGTCCACCTATCTATGCCTCTCATAATCTTGTTAAGTCTCCTCTCATCCTTCTATGCTCAAAAGAGAAAAGTCCCAGATCTGTTAACATTGCTTCATAAGACTTATTTTCCAATCCAGATAACATTCTGGCTATTCTCATTTCCACCCTCTCCATAGCTTTCACATGCTTCCTGTAATGAGGTGACCAGAACTGAACACTATACTCTAAGTATGGTCCCACCAGAGATTTGTAGAGTTGCAACATGACCTCTACTCTTGAACTCAATACCCCATTAATGAAGCCCAGCATCCCATAGGCCTTCTTAACTATCCTATCAACCTGTGTGGCAACCTTAAGGGATGCATGGATTTGGACTCCAAGGTCCCTCTGTTCATCCACACTCTTGGGTAACTGATTATTAACCCTGTACTCAGCCTCCTGGTTTGTCCTTCCAAAATACATCACCTCACGCTTATTTGGATTGAATTCCATCTGCCACTTCGCCAGCCAACTGTCTATATCCTCTGTAACCTTTGACAGCCTTTAGCTCCATCCACAACTCCTCCAACCTTCGTATCATCTGAAAACTTACTGACCCATCCTTCTGCCTTTTCATTCAGGTCATTTATAAAAAAATAATCATGAAGACCAGGGGTCTCAGAACATATCTTTGTGGTATTCTGTTTGATCTCCAGGCAGAATACTTTCCTTCCACTACTACCCTCTGCTTTCTAGCTGGAATCCAATTTTTTAGCCACACAACCAAGGTTCCATAGATCCCATGCCTCATGATTTTCTGAATGAGTGTCTCATGGGGGACCTTTTCAAATGCCTTGCTAAAATCCACGTAGATCACATCAACCACCAACCCTCATCAATTTCTTTTACCTCCTCAATTAGGCTCGTGAGGCACGACCTTCCCTTCACAAAGCCATGCTTACTGTTCTTGAGTAGACTGTACTTCTCCAAATGCTCATAGATCCTATCCTTAAGAATCCTCTTTATTAGTTTGCATACCACTTACGTAAGACTCACCAGCCTATAATTCCCAGGATTCTCCCTTTTATCTTTTTTAAACAATCCTCCGGTACCTCCCCTGTGGCCAAAGAGGATTCAAAGATCATAGCCACTGCCCCAGCTATCGCTTCCCTCACTTCTCACATCAACCTGGGGTTTATCGCATCTGGCCCTGGGGACTTAGCAATATTAATGTTTTTGAGAAGATCCAACACTTCCTCTTACTTAATCTCCACATTGTCCAGCATACAAACCTGTTCTATTCCGACCTCACCCTGATCAAGGTCCTTTTCTCTCCTGAATACTGACGCAAAGTATTCATTTAGGACATCCCCAACCTCCTCTGCCTCCAGGCACACATTACCTCTTTTATCCTTTAGTGGCCCCACCTTTATTCTCATCATCCTTCTGTTCTTCACATACGCATAGCATGCCTTGGGGTTCTCCTTAATCCTACATGCCAAAGCCTTTTCAAGCCCCTTCAAGCTTTCTTGTCCTTTCTTAAGTTCCTTTCTTGCTACCGTATACTTCTCATGAGCCTTTCCTGTTTCCTGCTTCCTATATCTAATGTCTGCTTCTTTTTTCCACTTGATTAGGTGTCACACCTGCTTTGTTAACCATGATTCCATTTTCCTACCATCTTTTCCTTGTCCCAGTGGGACAAACCTATCCTGAACCAAATACAAGTGGTTCCTAAACTTCTTCCGCATTAGTTCTGTGCTTTCACCCTTGAATATCGGTTTCCAATTTACTCTCCCTAGTTCCTGCCTCATCCCATCATAATTAGCCCTTTCCCAATTAAAGACTTTCCCATTTTGTCTATTTTTGTCCTTATCCATAGCTATGCTGAAGTGTGGTCACTCTCACCAAAATGTTCCCCCACCTGACCAGGTTCATTGCCCAGAATTAGATCCAGTATGGCCTCTTCTCTCATCAGCTGGTCCACATACTGTGTCAGGAATTATTCTTAAACACACCTGACAATTCAACCCCATCTATCCCTCTTGCAGTCAGGAAGTGCCAGCCAATAATAGGGAAGATGAAATCACCCTTAACTATAACCCTGTAGTTCCTGCACCATTCCAAGGCTGCTTATCTGCTCCTTGGTGTCCTGAGGGCTATTTGAGGACCTATACTCCTAGCATAGTGATTGGTCCCTTGGTGTTTCTGACTTTCACCCACACCATCTCAGTAGACATTCCCTCTGCAGCATCATTCCTTTCTATAGCCGTGATTCTATCCCTGACCAGTGTCTACCCGCCACCTCGTCTCTTACCTCTCATCCTATTCCTTTTAAAACACCTAAACCCTGATAACTGCATCACCCAATCCTGCCATTCCTCCAGGCAAGTCTCTGTAATGGCCACAACAGTTTCACACACTGAACAAAGCTCTAAATTCATCCCCTTTATTCCTAATACTAGCATTGAAATAGGCTATTTTTATGTCTGTCCTTCCTCAAAAACTCAAAACACATAGCATCATGTTTTTGACCTTCTGCCCTGTTCTCTGCAGTCACATTCTGGTTCCCACCCCCCCTACCAAACTCATTTAAACCTCCCCAACAGCTCGAGAAAACCTGCCCACCAGGATATACGTCTTTTTCCAGCTCAGGTGCAGTCTGTCCTTTTTGTACAGTTTAGACCTTCTCCAAAAGAGTTCCAATGATCCACAAAGCTGAACCCCCTGCCCCCTGCACCAAATCCAGCCATGCATTTATCTGCCGCAATCCCGAGATTACCACCCTTGAGGTCCTGTTTTTTAACTTCTTTCCTAACTCTCTATATTCCCTATTCAGGACCCCTTCACTATTCCTATCTATGTCATTGGTCCCCACATGTACCACGGCATCTGGCTGCTCCCCCTCCCCCTCCAGAATGCTGTGAAATCGATCAAAGACATTCCTGACCCGGGCCCCTCGGAGTCAACATGCCATCCTGGAGCCTCGATCTCACTCACAGAACCTCCTATCCACTCACCTAAACGACGAGTCTCCAATCATCATAACTCTCCTCCCCACTTCCCATTTGAGCCGGTCTTTATTTCTTTACGTGTATTTGCTGTTTGCACTATCAATAAGTGGTAATTCTGCCTTGCCCGCAGAAAAGGAATCTCAGGGTTGTATGTGATGTCGTGTATATACAATAATTTTGAAATCCGAATCTAGTTTGTCGACCAGGTTAACCCTTTCAGAAACTGACCTCTCTGGCCAATAATGTCAGTAGCAGAGCAGACTGCTCATCTGACTGAAGTACATCATTTGCATTTGAACAACCAGCTTTTGTCTGTCCCAAGAGCTTGTTGTTTGCTGTGTCAGGTTAGATTAAATTCTTTTCTGGATTAAATCTGCATCTTAACTTTGATCAGTAATCAACTTCATTGTTAGATGCACTTGATGGTAATAGAATTCTCCTCAGGTGAGAAGTCCCACATATCGTGATTTGTTGCAAAAAAGTCCAGTGCTGCTGGCTCATTATAAAGTGATAGTGACAGCAACAAAGTGATGCAGCTCCAGGAAGGATTGAGTCAAACAAAGAATAATGGTGTTGAAGAGATTTCATTTTACAAAAACATAATTCTGTAAATTAAGGGGATATTCATCCAAGCACTTGACTAAGTGTGAAATAATTTGCAATTGCTTTGAGTAAACTGAATCATATTGCTGCACTTTGCAGTTTGAATTGAATTTCAGATAAATCTGTGCTTTTATTTTGCCTCTTCCCATCACAGATACTTTAATGACATTGTTCCCTCAGCAATTATTTTAAAGGGAAGAAACACTTGCAATTTTTACAAGCCTAGGATATCCTGAAGTCACAACGAAAGAATGACATTTTCTTTTGAATACGATCATTTTGTAATGAAGGGCTTGCAGCAAACCATTTGTGCAGAACTAACTCCCACAAACAAATGAGCATGATCAGATAATGTGTTTTTCAGGATCAAGTCATCTTTATTTATCATTCATACCATACTTTACTCCATGGTAAAGACAAAATAGTGTTACTCCAGGACCAGGAGCATATTTACATAAATATAAGTTAGAATAGATGTTTAATACATTAAAATATTAAGACGTATACAGTAAAAATCCATGCTACACTATCCACATATGTTCTGGGAATTCAGGAGCCTGATGGCTTTGGGAAAAAAAAACTGCTACCCAATCTGGACGTACGGGACTGATTGCTACGTTACCTTCCACCAAATGGCAGAGGGACAACAGTTTACATGAGGGGTGTGTGGAGTCCTTCACAATGTTTATTGTTGACATCGATTATTGTAGATGTCCTTCATGGTAGGAAGAGAGCCCCCAATGATCTTTTCCACTGACTTCTCTATCCTCTACAGGGTCTTGTGGTCCGAGGTGGTACAGCTTCCAAACCAGGTAATGATGCAGTTGCGCAGGATGTTCTCGATACATTCTCTGTAGAATGTAGTAAGGATGGAGGGTGGGAGATGAACTTTCCTCAGCCTTCACAGGAAGTAGAGGCGCTGCTGGGCTTTCTTGGCTATGGAGCTGGTGTCAAGGGACCAGGTGAGATCCTCTGCCAAGTGCACTCCAAGGAACTTGATACTTTTGACAACGTCAATAGTCAAGCTGTCAATGGTCAGCGGAGTGTGGACTCTCCCTGGGCCCTCTTTTGTTTTATCAACGTTCAGATACTGGTTGTTGGCTCTGCACCAGTCCATTAGCTATTGTACCTCATCTCTGTACATTGATTCCTCATTCATACTAATGAGGCCCTCCACGGTTGTGTCGTCAGTGAACTTGATGATGTGGTTTAAGCTGTGTTGAGCTTCACAGTCGTGGGCCAGCTGAGTGAATAGTAGTGTACTAAGTACGCAACCCTGGGGTCCCCTGTGCTCAGAGTGATGGCCTTTGAAGGGCTGTTTCCGATCGGGACTGCTTGAGGTCTCCCCAACAGGAAGTCAAGAATCCAATTGCGGAAAGAGATGTTTAGACCCAGCAGGCTCAACTTCCTTATCAGGTGTTGAGGTGCGATTGTGTTGAATGTCAATAAACAGCATTTGAAAATACAAGTCCTTATTTTCCAGGTAGGTGAGGGCAAGATGGAGGGTGGTGGCGATCTGCATGCGAACTGCAGGAGGCTCAATGATGGGGGCAGCAGGGGGGCCCAGTGATGGGGGCAGCAGGAGCTTGTTATGCCCCATGACGAGCCTCTCAAAGCACTTCATGACGATGGACGTGAATGTGACAGGGCGATAGTCATTGAGGCGGGACTCGACCGACTTCTTTGGCATGTGGACAATGGTGGTGACTTTGAAGCACGTTGGAAATGTGCTCACGGAAATGTTAAAGATGTCGGTGAGAACATTGGGCAGAATATTGGGCAGAGGTGGCTGAGTGGAATGATCTTCTGGAAGAGGTAGTTGTGGCAGGGTCAATTCTGATGTGAGGGGGTTGGAGGGTTATGGGCAGGGAGTGGAACTAGTGGAGCTTCACGTAAATCGGTGCGGACTAGAAGGGCCAATATGGCCTGTTTCCGTACTGTGAATGGTTATATGATTATATGATTATATATATATATATATATATATATATATATATAAAACAATGGGCACAACTAGTTATCTCTGAAATTATGTGGTGAATCTTTAAGGTTCATCAGAGATGAACGCCAGGATGATGCTTTAATGTCTGCTATAAACAAATAATATTTCTAATAAAGTACCACTCATATGACTGCACTGCAGCATTAGCCTCTGTTTATGCTCATGGTTTTGGAGTGAGAGCACGAACACTCACCACCCGATTCCAAAGGGAATGTACCTCCTACTGAGTGAAAGGATGCTGAAACCAGTTAATAGAACCATCGATCCACTCACAACAAAATGTGCAACTGCTAGCTTTCTGAGAGGTTTGCTGCATGAGACTGGCTAGAATTGTTTTTCCTGTAGGCTTTTAAAAGTTGTAATCCAATTTAGTTTTTACAGTAAGTTGCTGATTACCGATTATCATGAAAGCTGAATTGATCAATAGCTATCAATAGGTCCTTTCATGTCAGGCCTCCACCTGGAGGCTGGCTACAAGCGCGGAGGGAAAACATAAAACTTACCTTTCATGGAGCATCCTTTTAGGGCTTCTCCTGCGCCGCATTCATGTTGAGTAGCACCCTTCAGAACTGATGAAGGCGGGGCGACTGGTGCCGTCGTGGCACCTGTCATAAATACGTGGCAGAGCAATGGTTGTCTTCCCTCCCCATAATCCCCCAAGCAGCTAGAGCCACTCTGTGTTTCGCAGAACAGTTCCAGCTGTGTGGGGGATTATGGGTCGGGAAGACAGCCATTGCTCTACCACATTTTGAGCTGCGGAGAGCGGCCCCAGAAGCTGAAATGGCTCGTGAGGTACTGGAGCGGCCAGCAGGGCTGTCACAGCCCGCACCAGCTTGCCTCTGACAGCTCCACTGCCCTGACGGCCCCGCCGGCTGTCCCTGACCTGACGACTCTTGCCAGCCACCCCTACTCTGAGAGGGTCATGGAGGGAGAGGGGTGAGTGGGGAGATCGGTTGCAGGCTGACGGCATCATAAGCCCACCTCTAACCAACTGCTTGCTGTGGGTGTGCATGCTTAAACAGGAGATCAGGCTATTAGTTTTATAGTTCATCCATGCAAAATTCCCTACTTGTAAACTGCCATTACGTTGGTAGATCTTGTTAGGTTTATTTGACCTTTCACAAATATTTAAATAGCAGGAAATAAAAATTTGGAGTCCCACCTTATCACCAAAACCCAAACCTCCATGGTGTACAGGAATGCTTTAGATGTTGGAAACTTGCCAGAAGGGTCAGGCATCAGAATTTGCTGTTCATGGTTAGTGCAACTTTATTACAGTGCCAATGATCCAGGGGTCTGTAAGGAGTCTGTTCGCCATCTCCGTGATGTGCATGAGTTTTCTATGTGTGCTCCAGTTTCATTCCACCCTCCAATAACATATGGGGTTGGTAGATTGATTAGGTGTAATTGAACGGTATGGGCTTCAATGGCCGGAATAATTTTCCACCGTGATTTAAATTTAAAATTCAAGATTCAAGATTGTTTTATTGCCATGGAATAAAACAGAAAATATATTACATGAAATTTTCTTTTGTCCACAATAAGGCAGACAAAGATTCACTATCAGCTGAAATTGTCCAGCGCACCTTAAAGCCAGAGAAAAAGAAGCAAAAGAGAGTTCCCCCACAGTCACTGAATGTCTGTATCTTCGCCTCCAGCGCTCCCGCAGCTTCCGCAGCCACACACAGTCAGGTATGGCCAATGGGATCTTGACCAGACTTCATTTGATTCTAATCTTACTGAATACACGGAAAATTAACAGCCAAGTTTTGTTGGTACACCTCAAATCTAGGCTACCCACTTAATTAGATAAGGTAATTGTCAGGAAGATAGGAGTTAAACGGACAATTTAATCAAATGTTTTGGATATTAGGATTCTGAATCATTTAATTTTATAACAGCTGCTACAGAAACGTTGAGGGAGCTTTGCATTCTGTTATTTAGAAACAGTTTTAGGCAAAACTCTTTTTAGTTTGGAGGTTCCAATCGCACGTGCTCATGGTCACACAGTCCATTGATTTGTACACGGAAAGAATCTTGTTCACAAACAGCTTCAATTCCATTTTGCATAGAGCTGCTTATAGAAATTCTCCTTCTTGTTATGGTGGTTGCCAAATAATTGCATTATCACACAGGGGTAATCTGTTAATCTTTAAATTCGTAAATATTTCAAATTTCATCAGGGCAAGGCTTAACTTCCATTTGCGGATTTAAAATGCCTAATCAGTCGCTCAGTGGACAGGATGCTCAATTTTCTTCACTACTGAGCTCAGATTTGAACTTGGCCTCAACAGGGCTGGTTACAATTTTCAAATTCTTTCTGTTATGCTTATATTTTATGCTGTTTTTGTTTTAAATATGTGCACCTCTTTATTGGGATTCTTCTGCTTTCAGCAGCAAAGATTCAAAAGAGAACCTTTTTTTGATATACTTTTACCCATTCATGGTCCACATGGTCAAATATTCCCTGTCTGTCAACTTGCATGATGGTTGCTGTTCTAAATGTAAGTTGTCCACCCCAAACTCCCTTCTGACTTTTTGAACTTGTTCTATGTCCTTCCATGCCTTTCAATGGTGTCATTTTTTTTTAACCTCTCCTTTTCACAGCTGTTTCCTGGATGTCAAGCTCAACTTAATATCACGAGTCAAATTTCTGTATTCTCAATGATATAGATTAGAATTATTGAATAATAGAGAACGAAAGGAAATACATGTTTGGCACAGCAATTTGTCTCAGTGTTCTGCTCTTGGTCCTGTTCATTAATATTTTTCCTAGCTTGGGTTGCCATTTACACTAAATGGATATCCATGTGTGTTCTGAATTAATGCTCTTCTTGACCCAGTATTAAGGACCTATTTATTCACCGCAACTATGAGATCTTGTAGATTGCCTCCATGATTATCTAAATACAATCAGACTGATGTTATGAAGATAGCAGCTGAGATCCACTTGTCTATATGCAGAACTGGAAATCTGTAACTGCATTGTGAGAGAAAGCAATGTGAAAAAGTTTTCTTGATTTTGTTGAAATAGTATTTCCTAACATATATTAATTACTTCCTATAAACTTTATATGTGAAAATTAATTGTGGGTCCAATGACCTATAACTTTTCTCATAATTATTCTGCTCTTGCACAATATAAATTGTGGGCCTAGATCACCACTTAAGGTTGGTTTAGCTATATTTTCTTTCAGCTGCTCTATTGACAATGTTATTTGAATCTTGTATTTTCTAGAGTGACACATTTAATTCAGTTTTATCATAGGGTGTTGTTGATATGATATGGTAGCAGAACTCTGCTCTGCGATATATTCTTCAAGAATAAATTCAGAAAACGTGTATTTGTAGTTTCTCTCACAGTTTAAAAACAGAAATAGACAATAATAAAAAATTAATTTAGACATACAGCATGGTAACAGGCCCCTCTGGCCAATGAGCCTAAGCCTCCAAATGCACTAATTTTGTCAGCAGATTGGATGTTATATATCCTTGCAATGCATTTGTTTAGTTTATGAGTGAGTCATCTTTGTTTGTATAACAGTTTAGTTGATATACTTGACCATTCAAATTAAAACTACAAGTGTGTTGTAAACTAAACTCACCATGGCATGATCCCTGATTTGTTCTGTAATTTTTGTATTACCTATTTTTTTTTCCAATGAAAACTTTGCTCTGAAAAGGAAAGCTCGACGGTACCTATGAGAGTCCCTGCAGAGGCTGACGAGCCTGTGATATCTGTCCCTAAGGCTGATGTTAGAATATAATTCAAGAGGGTGAACCCTCACAAGGTATTATGTAGGGGACTGAAAATCTGTCCCAACCAACTAGCCAGAGTGTTCATGGACATTTTCAATCTCTCACTGCTGCAGTCGGAGATTCCTACCTGCTTCAAAAGGGTATCAATCATCCGGGTGCCCAAGAAGAGCAGCGTGAGCTGCCACATTGACTATAGAACAGGAGCACTTACATCTACTGTGATGAAATGATGAAATGCTTTGAGAGGTTGGTTATAGCCAGAATTAACATATCTGGACCCACTGCAATTCACCTCCTGTCATGATCGCTCCATAGCAGAAGCAATATTACTGGCCCTGCACTCAGTTCTGAATCACCTGGACAGCAGCAACACATACATCTGGCTACTCCTCATCAACTACAGTTCAGCCTTCAGTGCCATTATTTCCTCAGTGCTGGTCAACAAGCTCCAAATCCTGGGCTTCTACAATCCCTTCTGCAACTGAATCCTTGACTTCCTCATGAGAAGGTTGCATTCAATACCATTAGAAACAACTTCTCCTCATTGACAATCAACATGGGCGCACCTCAAGGATGAGTGCTTAGCCCACTTCTCTATTCATTTTACACCTATGACTGTGTGGCTAGGTACAATTCAAATTCTGTTTACAAATTTGTCGACGACACCACGGTCGTCAGCAGAGTCACAGATGGGAATGAAGGAGTGTACAGGAGGGAGATAGATCGGCTAGTTGTGTGGTGTCACAACAACAACTCTGCACTCAACGTTAGCAGAGCCAAAGAGCTGATTGTGAACTTCGGGAGGAAATCAGGAGAATGTGAGCCTGTCTCATCAAAGAGTCAGCTGTGTAGAGGGTCAAGAGCTTCAAATTCCTGGGTGTCAACATCTGTAAGGATATGTCTTGAGGCCTCTGTGTCGATGAAGAAGGCTTGCCAGCGGCTATACATCGTGA
Organism: Narcine bancroftii; assembly: GCF_036971445.1. NCBI lineage: Eukaryota > Metazoa > Chordata > Chondrichthyes > Torpediniformes > Narcinidae > Narcine > Narcine bancroftii. The sequence goes on along the minus strand of NC_091472.1, from coordinate 84,618,932 downwards.
GAAATTTGAGGAGATTTGGTATATCACCAAAGACTCAAAAATTTCTCTAGATTTCTCTAGCATTCTGTCTGATCTCATCATGGTCTTGTATGGAGGTGCCAATGCACAGGACAGAAAAACTCTAGAGAATTGTTAAAATGACCCATGACCTCATGGCCACCAGTCTTCACTCCATCGAAGACATCTACATTTTAAGAAAGCAGCTTCTATATTCAAGGACTCACACCACCTAGGCCATGCCCTGTTCACATTGGAAGGAGGTACAGAAGCCTGAAGATGAGCATCCAGCAGCAGGAGGCAGGTTTTGCCCTCTGCAATCAGATTTCTGAATAGACAATGAACCATAGACACTATCCTATTTTCTTTCACTCTGTTTATTTTTGAAACATAATTATAGCAATATTTGCGCTGTAATGATGCTGCAAAACAATGAATTTCATGCCATGTTCATGACAATAAATTCTAATTCTAATTCTTCCTCTAAAGAAAATCTGGTTACCATGCTACAGCCTACAGATTTCCTTTCAAGGAATAGAGCATTGGGAAAGATATTGCACCACAGGGTTCCTGAGGCATCTCAGTGATGGTATAATAGGATAATTTCATCAGAAAATCAGAAACACAAATTCTCACAAATGAGTCTCTTTAAGATCGGTGACACGACAAGCTTTATTCACAAGTCTGCAGAGTTGGACTCAACCGGCTTCTCGCCAAGTCAAGCCCTGATACTTACAGTGCGTTGTTTTTTATACAATTTGCTTGTCCTTCGGCATCTCCACTACACTGCTTTAATTGGTTAGTTTTTGCAGAATCATCCTGATTACTGTTAGTCACGCACACCACGATCATTCATGACCTCTGCTCACACCAAATCCTGTTTTTCACTCTTTATCAATCTTTGGCTCCTGCATGTCTCTCTGTAGTTAAATCTGTTGCAAGTCTGTTGTAACATTTTCCAGCTAAACTCTAGTGGTTAGCCCCCTTTTATGACTAATCATCACATTTTAACTTAAACCCTTTTTAACCCAAATTCTCTATCTATAACAATCCACCCCTTTCTTTCTTTAAAATGTGTTTACTATTGCTGAATGGGGATCTTAACCCAGGGAAGAGAACCATCTTCTGATAGATCAATCTCGTGCTGGACTAAAATCCTAACCGGGTCTCCCGGGGCCCCTGGCTGCATGGTCTGCTGGACCATCGAAGTCACGAGGCTGCGCAGACAGGGAATGAGGCAGGGCAAAACAAGCAGGAGGAACAAAACACCCCCGATGACCCACAACAAGCTGCGCCACCAGGTTCCTCCAAACCAATTGTCCAGCCAAGTCAATTTTGTGAGAGGATGCCAGGTCTGGACTGGTACATGGGACAAAGTGCGAATATTATCAGCGATCCTGCGAACGGCCTGGCCATTATCATCAATCTTTAAGCAGCAGTTTGTCAAATTAAGCTTCCCACACACACCCCCTTCTGTGGCCAGCAAATAGTCCAGGGCCAGATGGTTCCGATAGATGGCAGAGCGCATCTGACCCTACTGGGATGCGAGCAATTGCAGGGCCAAGGCCGTCTGGTTTGTAACAATCTCAAGGACCGCCTGCAAGCGAATAATGCGATTCAGCATATAAATAGGAGTACGGTAGCCCCAGGATCCATCTTGGGCCCATGTAGCGGGACCGTAATACTCAATTATCCGTTCCGGAGGCCAATCATCTCCCCACTGTCCCAAGTGCACCGTGCTGGAGCGGGTCCGACGGTGCAGTGCATCAAAAACCTTCACCCCCAATCTATGACTGTGATCGTGGGGTAGAAGGAAAAACTCTGGGCGGATTATTCCCAGGAAACAAGTTCCACTCCACTGCTGGGGGAGGCGGGTATACGCCTTATCACCACACATCCAGAATAACCCATTGGGGGAGACTCCATATCCTTGTTCCCAAACCCTTTTAAGGGTGGGGTTTGACTGGTATGGACCTGTGATGGTGGGGCTGCTGCAATTCCAAAGCTGAGAACTGCCATTGGACAGGGGCAGGCAATCGGTTTTAGAAACAGTGGATAGGAACCAGGTCAGGGGTTTAGGAAACCAAGTGAAATTACTGGGCGAATGGCAGATCCGTACAGCCTTGCAGGGACTTTTTCCTACCGGGTACTTGCCAGCTCGTGAGAGGCAATAAAAACCAGAGGGGATGTTGGAAAGAGACCAACTCTCCCTTGGCCTTATTCGGTCAGTGGTCCAAATCCGGGAGATCATGGTCCATGAGTCGAGGGACTCTCCCCACCAAGGCCATTGCTCGGACATCCGGGGCACTCCGCAGACCCAACAATTGGTTACATTAAAAGTTTCTGCAATTCTAGTTGGAAGATCTACAAAAAGGTTGTCTCCCCCAACTGCGTGGCCGGATCTTTCATGGCCAGTTGGATGGACCCAAACCAAGTCCGGAGGCCCCAAAGGGGCAGGCACTCCCGAGGGTGGGGTGGGACTCTCTGCCGGAACAGTGCGCTGGTGTATGCAGAACCAGAGTCCATCAGGTCATGGTGGGCCAGACTCACCCTCCCAGGGCCAACCGTTAAGAGGGAAAGGAGTGCGATTAGGAATCTGTATATAATAACTCACACTACTTCCCTCGTGATCCGTACAAGGGGTATATGGATGTTGGGTGGTGTTGTCTGCCCAGCATTTCTTAGAAACTGAGGTATGGGAAATGAAACTACCCTCCTGTCTTTCCCAAGTGCGGTCCTGAAAAAGGACTACTGTGTCTCTGCACCTCTCACACTTCAGACCTGACAAAGACAGAGGCAAACCAAGAAAAACCAAAGCATATAACAATAACATTGTCAATCAAGTCCTCCTGCGAAGTCGCAAAGTAAGAGGACTGTCCCCAGGAACACAAGTCCAATCTGAGTCCGTGTCAGGGTCCTGAGGTGCCTCTACAGGTCCCTTAAATCTGGATGCGTGCGTCCACCCCCTCTCTCTTGTTCGCACTGCAGCCTCTGTAGTCAAGAGAACTTGGAATGGACCTTCCCACTGTGGCTGGAGTCTTTCGGTTTTCCAGGTCTTGATGAGGATCCAGTCTCCCAGTTCCACCTTGTGTAGAGAGAAGTCTAAGGGCGGTGTTTGTGTCAATAGTCCCCTCTTCCGTAAATCTGTAAGAGAGCGTGACAGTGCCTGTAAATAGTTCCTAACAAAAATATCCCCTTCCCCCAAGGTGGGACACCCCTCAACTTTACTCCAGAAGGGAAGCCCAAACATCATCTCATAAGGGGACACCCTGCGTGGGGCAGTACGAATTCTCAATAAGGCCAGGGGCAGACACTTTATCCAAGGCATTTTAGTCTCCACCATTAATTTTGTCAATTGCGTCTTTAGGGTTCCATTCATACGCTCAACCCTCCCTGAGCTTTGCGGATGCCAAGGGGTATGCAGTTTCCAAGAGACTTGCAGGGCATCACAAATCAATTGGTGAACTTTGGAGCAAAGGTGTGGACCCCTGTCCGAGTCTATAGAATCCATTATGCCATATCTGGGGATCACATGCTCTAGGAGGAGGGGAGCTACCGTGGAGGCAGTAGCATTCACTGTTGGGAAGGCTTCCACCCATCGGGTAAAGTGATCTACCATCACCAACAGATACTTCCACCTTTGGACCTGAGGTAACTCCGTGAAGTCGATCTGGATTGTTTGGAAGGGGCGTATTGCCAACGGTTGACCTCAAACGGTGCCCGTCCTCATTACCTTCTTATTAATTCTTGTGCAGATGTGGCAGTTCTGCACCTCCTGTTGGGCCCCCTTACACACATAGTCTCGAAGCACTGTGTCGCACAAGGCCTGGGTGCCCCAGTGGCTCTGATGATGCAGGTGTTTTAAAATATTGCGAGTTATTTCCTTATTTAGAACCATTCTTCCATCTGGGGTCTTCCATGTTCCATCCGGCAGTCGGCATGCGCCCAGCTGAGCATGGTACGTTTCTTCCTTAGCAGTGAAAATGGGAGCCTTTTCTATACCTGGTCTTACTGGGATTAAGGTCAGCAAGCGGACTTCCTGTTGCATGGCCGCCCTTTTGGCCTCTTCATCAGCCCGTTTGTTCCCAATCGCGGTCGGGGTATCTCCTCTCTGATGGCCTGGTATGTAGACCACTGCTATTTCCTGGGGTAATGTCAGGGCTTCCAGGGTCAGAGTAATCATCTGTTCGTGTGCCAACTCCTTCCCTCTTGATGTAATCAGACTGCGCTCCTTCCAGATCTTACAAAAGGTATGCACTACCCCGTATGCGTATTTGGAATCAGTGTAAATTGTCCCAGTTTTCTCTGCCAGTACTCTGAGGTCCCTCTGCAAGGCATATAGTTCGCAGGACTGTGCCGACCAGCTTCTGGGTAGCCTCGCAGATTCTACCACTTCCCAAGCATCTCCTTCTATTATGGCATACCCGCTTCTCCTCATTCCGTCAACACATCTGGCGGAGCCGTCAATGTAGAATTCATATCCCTCTCCCAGGGGGGTATCGCGAAGATCCTCTAGGGTCTTGGTCTGGAGATCTGTCAACTCGACACAGTCGTGCTCCACTTCTTCCCCTGTTTCACCGCCGTATAAAAACTGAGCTGGGTTGCAACTATTATTCTTAGCAAACTGTAGGTCTTCTCCGACTATTAAAATGGTCTCGTACTTTAATATGCGGGAATCAGTCAGCCATCGATGGGCGGTTTGTGCTAATAGAACACTCACAGAGTGGGGGCTGTACACAGTCATCCTTCCTCCAAAAGTGAGTTTGCGTGCCTCCTCCACCAATAGAACAGCAGCCGCTACTCCCTGGATGCACTTCGGCGATCCTCGAAACACTGGGTCCATCATTTTGGACAGGAAGGCCACTGGGTGTCGCTGGCCGCCTTTTTCCTGCGTCAGAACCCCCACAGCTGTTCCTTGATTATGGGTGACGAATAGCTGGAAGGGTTGCTTCAAAGAGGGCAGAGTGAGTACCGGGGTCCGCGTCAGGCGACGCTTCAGGTCCTCAAACCATCCCTTCTCCTCCTGGGTCCATTTCAATGGATGTTCATCCTCATTTGTCAGCTTTTCATACATAAACTTCACCAACGCCGAGTAGTCCTCTATCCATAACCTGCAGTAACCTAAGAGCCCCAGGAATTGTCTTATTTCCTTCTTATTACGGGGTAACGGCATTCTGGTGATTCCCGCAATCCTTTTAGGGGTAATCCGTTTCTGTCCTTTACTTATCTGGTGCCCCAGGTACACCACAGTCCTCTCAATGAACTGTAACTTGTTCCTGGACACTCGCAGACCCTTTTTCCCTAGATAGTTCAAGAGTCTAATTGTATCTCCCCTCATTTCTTGTTCCTTGGGCCCTGATAACAGCAGATCTTCCACATACTGCATCAATTGGGAGTCATTGGACCGTGGATAGTCCGCCAAGATCTGTTCTAGCATTTGTCCAAACAGGTTCGGAGATTCAGTGAACCCTTGGGGCAATACGGTCCACCGAAGTTGCCTCCGTCTACCTGTCCATGGATTCTCCCATTCAAACGCGAACATATCTCTACTTCCCTCTTCTAGTGGGCATGTCCAGAAGGCATCCTTCAGGTCAATAACACTAAACCACTCATGGTCCGGGAGAATCCGACTCATGATGGTATAGGGATTGGGCACCACCGGGTGGCGGGTCTGAACAATAGCATTCAAACTTCTCAGATCCTGAACTAGACGATAGGATCCATCCGGTTTCTTCACTGGGTGTATGGGGGTGTTATAGGGTGACATACATTCCTCCAATAGTCCGTCCCGTATCAGGGTCTCAATTACCGGCTGTAGCCCCTTCCTCCCTTCCAAAGAAATAGGATACTGACGTTTCCTTACCGGCTGATGACCTGGTATTAATGTGACATGTAAAGGTGGGATGTCCAGACCTCCTCGATTTCCCTTCTTATACCAGACTCTCTCGTCAATCTGCCATTCGTCTTCCTCCTTCAGAACACAGAGGTGGACCCGCACTTCTCCGTCCACGGGGAGAGCACCCAGACCTCGGAGAGCCTGTATATCTCTTCCTAAGAGGTTAAATCCGGCCGACGGTAACAACAAGAGGTCCTGTACCCCTTCTCTCCCTTCCAGCCTTACTATCACTTGGGGAATTATCGATACCGTCCTGGGAGCCCCTTCTATCCTAGAAATTTTCAAATTGCTTTTTACAGGCTCAGTCCCAGTTGGCACAGTTATTACACTACTTCGTTCCGCTCCCGTGTCCACCATAAACACCACCTCTTCTCCCTGGGGACCAATTTTCAGTTTTACCAAGGGTTCCCTCTTATACTTGGTCCCCAACTCCCGGAACCCCTGACCCCCCTAATCTTCTTCCATGAGTTCAAGGGTCCGCACTTCCCTCCTATATCGGGGGCATTCCCTCTTGAAGTGTCCTTCCTCGTTACAGTAATAGCACTTAGCGGGCCTCCTGGGTCTCCCCTCTTTGGATTTCTTGGGTTGCTTAGAGGGGGGTTTTGTCTCCTTTCCTCTCTGGACCCGGCATTTACCTGTCGGATAGTCTGTACTATAATCTTCGCTGCCTTCTTTTGACCTTCCTCTTCCCTCCGCACATATACCCTTTGTGCCTTTTTTAACAGGTCGCTCAAGGGTTTTTCATTCCAGTCCTCCTCCTTTTCTAGTTTCTTCCTAATGTCCTGCCACGATTTGGACACAAATTCGATTCAAATAAGCTGTTCACCCATTGGTGTACTAGGGTCCGCCCTTGGACATTCTTTCTCACCCTCTCCAAGAAATCAGTAGGGGACTCATCTTTCCCCTGGTGGTTCCCAAATGCCTTGGCGAAATTGTGACCCTTTGGCACAGCCTCCCGTATCCCTTTAATCGTCCACTCTCTGTAGTGTGTTCGTTTGTCCCACCTGGGTTCATTCAGGGGATATTTTTGTTCATGGGGTCTGGGGTCCCCAGGTTGTTCACGTTCCCACATAAGGAGGGCAGCCTGTCGAATCATCTGCCTCTCCTGGGGTGAGAATAATGTTCCCATTATTGCGTGCATCTCTTCCCAGGTATATGTGTTTGGTCCCAGGAACTGGTCGAACTGTTCGGCCAGTCCCATGGGATCTTCCAACAGATTTTTCATTTCCTTCTTAAATCCCCGCACCTCAGTACTGGTTAGGGGAACGTTTACGTATCCCGTTCCCCCTCCCGGTCCTCCCATAGGAACTTCCCTCAGGGGATTTAGGCTTATTGGAGCCTTCGATGATCCTGGACCAGTCTGGGATCTGGTCTAGGGTCGGTCCACCGGTGGAAGTCTAGGGTCCGACTCCCTTAGTTCAATGACTTCACTTAATTCATCCCTCCGTTTCCGGCCCCTTCCGGGACAATCAGATTCATCACCTTCCCCCTCCAGCATCAAGGTTCCCTCGGGCGCCGTGGGCGCCTGGGGAACATAAGGAGGGGGGAGGTTGTCCAAAGGTTCCCACTTCTTTTCTCCCGCTACCCCCAATTTAAAACATTTTGTTAAGGATCCTGGCCAGGGAACCCAACAAAATGCATACGCTGACTCTTCTTGATTCACCTTTGGTCTCGAGTTTACATATATGTTTAATGCTTGTCTAACCCAATCCTCGTCGGATCCGAATTTCGGCCACCAGACCGAGGAACCTTTGATAGGCTGTTTCGACCAAAGGAGACAATATTGAACCATCTTTCTCTTGTCTTTGTCTCGATATCGTCTACTATCCCAATTTTCAAACATTCTCCCCAAAGGGCTGTCAGGAGGAACCCCCGGGAAAAGTCCCGATCCCTCAGACGAGCCCTTAGACTTTGTTCCTCCCATTTTCCCGCCTAGATCCGTTTATCGTGGCTGAGGACCCCCTTCGTTTTCGGGACCCTACTCCCTTTCGTCTCGGTCGCCTCGTCGGAGGTACTATCCCTCCGTCGGTTTCCGCCGAGGTTTCTCTGGGGTCTATCCTAAGGTCCCACGACGGGGTCCTCACGCCACCCTCTTTACACCTTATTTATATTTTTACTCCGTCATGACCGTTACCTGGGTGGTCTCGTCCGTCAATCCCCACACCACAATCGTAAGTCGTCACTTACCGCTGTCTTCCTGGGGATTGAACCATCATCCCTCTCCTTTTCGTCTTGTCGTGTCACCTTGTCCGGATACCACTCGCTCAAGCCGCCCAAGGCGACGAGCAAGGGACTAGGAGCCGCTGAACTCAGCGGGGTGCACCACCTCCGACGTGCCCCTTTCTCGCTTCCCCCCACGGCCGGAGTGTAGATCCCGGACGATCCCCCAAATTGTCAGAAACACAAATTCTCACAAATGAGTCTCTTTAAGATCGGTGACACGACAAGCTTTATTCACAAGTCTGCAGAGTTGGACTCAACCGGCTTCTCGCCAAGTCAAGCCCTGATACTTACAGTGCGTTGTTTTTTATACAATTTGCTTGTCCTTCGGCATCTCCACTACACTGCTTTAATTGGTTAGTTTTTGCAGAATCATCCTGATTACTGTTAGTCACGCACACCACGATCATTCATGACCTCTGCTCACACCAAATCCTGTTTTTCACTCTTTATCAATCTTTGGCTCCTGCATGTCTCTCTGTAGTTAAATCTGTTGCAAGTCTGTTGTAACATTTTCCAGCTAAACTCTAGTGGTTAGCCCCCTTTTATGACTAATCATCACATTTTAACTTAAACCCTTTTTAACCCAAATTCTCTATCGAAACAATCATCTAAATTGAGATTTCTAATAATTGAATGAAAATCTATGAATGTAATTGAAAAAAACGTTTGCTTCACTTTCACCAAGTGAACTGTAATGGTTCAAGATTGAGGTAACTCACCACCTTTTCAAACAGAATACATGCTGACCTTGCTAAAGTTCCCAATCTGTGGAAAGTTCACGAGTATTCTCTACCTTTTCTTACTGGTGTGTACAGGATTATAGATCTATGCCAGTACGTCATTAAAATCATGTACCTTGCAAATAATTGTAAAGAATGTTCCTGAATGTTATTTAAAAGGTTAATGGAATGTTTGTTTTCATTCCAGGCTGCCTGGAATGCATAGGGATGGGAAGTTAAGGTAGAAAAACAAAATGCTAGGAGAATTGAGCAGGTAAAGCAGCATCTGTGGAGGCAAAAAGGTGTGAGTTGACATTTTGGATTGAGATCCTGCATCAGGACTGAGAGGGAAGAGGAAATATTGCCTGTATGTTGTCAGTGTAAGGCAGAGGAGAAGGAATTAGAGACTGCTAAGTAATGGGTGGAGCCAGATTGGACAGGGGTGATAGGGAGATGGAACCAGGTGGAGGAGAAAGGTAAACAAAAGGAGAATACTGGTTGGATGGGGGGGGGGGGGGTGTGTGTAGAGGAAACAAAAGCAGCATGTATTTTCTGAAATCAAAAAATTCAAAGTTTATAATTATTGGTTTGTGAGCTACCGAAGCAAAACTGAGATTTTATTCTTCCAATTTGCATTTAGCCTTTCTGCTGCAAATAAGGAGGTAGGGAATGGACAAGTTGGTGTTTTTGTGGGAAGAAGAGAAGGCAAAATAACATCCAACCGGAAGCTTGAATTGTGGACAGCGCTCAGATACTCAACATAACACGCACCTATTTTCACTTGGTTTCACCCATGTAGAGGAGGCCGTGTCATTATTGCTACATACAGTAGACAAGGTTGGAAAAGGACTGTTGAAATCCATGGATTGAGGTGAGGAAGAAGGTGTAATACATACAATGGGTGCAGCTGGAAGTGTCATGGGCAGGAGAGGGTAAATGGGAAGAGATTAATATTTCAGGGTATCATGAAGAGAGTGCCTGGATATGCCAGGAGAAGTCTTCTGAATTGTTGGTGGAGAGGAACTTAAAGCTTATAACCCTCTCCTCTGCTGTCTTGCCAATGAAGATAGGTTTGTGGTAATTCAGTCACTCCTTCCGAAAGTCTTCAACAAGCTCATTGGTCTTGCTGACACTGAGAGCAAGATTGATGGTCTGGCACCATACACTCAGATTCTGGATCTCTGTCTTGTATTCTGGCTCATCATTACTTGTTATTAGGCCATCAACAGTGTGCAAGCAGCAGTATTGATGCAATTGTCGATTTAGCAGAGAAAGAATTGGGCAAGTCTGCCAGTTTAGGGTTAGAACAAGGACTGTTCAATGTAACCAACAAAAAGATAGGTAGTAGCCATGTGTAAAGCTGAACCCAAATGGGAGTATAGTGGTTGATGGTGAACATTATATTTGAGGAAATGTACATTGGTTGTGGCGAGATTGCCTCATGGATAAAAGGACCACAGGTTTCAATTCAGGAGATGGGTTGAATAGCCTGGACATTTAGTCCCTTGACTCCAAAGAACCTCCTAAATTGAGATTATTTAAGGATAAATCAAAATAAGCAATTTCTGGGGACAAATGATGGCATGACTGTAAAGTCAGAGCTGGGTCATACTGTGATGATAAAAGGAAGCACTGCTTCCTCTGCAACAATTGGAATCTGGAAATAAAGTTATTAAAACTTAAGATTTAAAAGTTTTTTGACAAACCTCAGGAACTTCAGTGGGTAGAACAGGTTTGAGTTGAATTGTGTATTCTTGTTCCTATGTTAAATGTGGGTACTTCATTCCCTCTCCATCAAATCCTGATGCTATCATGCCTGTGTCCTCCACCAATTTTCCCTTCCAAATTTGTTGATTATGATCAGAATGATGATTGTTGTGTCTAAATTGGCCTCTGTGCCTTTGGACTAGGTGGGAAAAATGAAAAGTTTATCTCTTCGCTCCCCCAGAAGTGACTGTCCATAGTCATTGAACCTCTGACCAGGCATAATCTCGCTAACATATGATTCGAGTCCTTCAGCATGAAGGAAGGCAGCTCAGTTATAATTATTGGATTTGATAGAGCCTTTTTAAAAAAGCTGATTTAAAAAATTGGAAAATTTCATGATCTTAATGTATTAAAAACATGAAGGAAAGGAGAGAATGAAGAAGGAAGAAGGAATTATTGATATGTCAGGTCAAAACAGTGATCTTTCTTATGTGGTATAAAGAAACTTGGGTTCTTTTCTAACAACTATAATTTATCACCTTTAGAACTCGTGACCTTGTGGAGGCATCCATTTTGAATCTACTCCTGGCTGCAACAACTCATCTCTGACTCCCTCTAATGGTCAGGATTATCACTTGTAATCTATTATTACATCCCCTTTCCTTGAGATTTTAATCTAACAATGTGACACACTAATACAGTATTCATTTCAATTTAATGTTCAAGGCAAATGTAAACACAAACATCAGTAGCATCAATTTTTAAGTGTGCAGTTCTCTTTCTCTTAGAGATTTAGCCTGTCAGGTGCTTTGATAATACGTGTGGATCTTCTTAACACAGGTGCCTGTGTCGGCTCTGCTGGTCCACTACTGCGTAGCACTAGACAGTTTCCTCTGTTGCTGTGCAGCCTGGATCTTCTGCATTTTTCTATTCTTGCAGTGTGTTTTGTGATTTCAGCAGGCTCTTTCGATTCCTGCTCAGTATTTGACCATCATCTGTTCTGCTAGTGTAGGATCTTGGATTTACTTTCTCCAGGACAGTAGCCTTTTTGTCCCAAGTGTTGGAATCTCTGAGTCTCTCTGGGTCATGTTGTGCCAGTGGCCCTAAGCTTCTTACTGACTTGTCATAGTTTCCTTTTGTCTCCAATGCAGATGCTTTTATATCCATTCAACATCTCGGTTCTTGTTTGGATGTGCAGAGAAGGGAAGTGTGGTGCTAAGTGTGTAATCTATGTCCCATCAGAAGCTCAGCAGGTGGCATGCCATGTTGAAGCGGCGAAGCTCTGTAATTCAACAGAGCTAGATAAAGATCTGAGCCACTGTGTTGTGCTTCCTTGAGCATCTGTTTAACTATATGAACTCCTTTCTCTGCTTTACTGTTTGACTGTACAGAGGACTTGAAGTCACATGTCGAAAATCATACTGCAAAGTTTTGGAATTCTCAACAGCTGTAGCATGGTCCATTGTCACTGTAGACAATTTGAGGAATTCCATAACTTGCAAAGATTGACTTCATATATATTTGATCATTCAAGCATCAGACATGTTAGGAAGCAGCACAATCTCCAGATAGTTTGACAGGTAATCAATAACCAGCAAGTAATTATTTCTATTCATGTGGAACAGATCAGTCCAAACTTTCTGCCATGGTTCTGATGGTGAGTTAGTTATGATCATGGGTTTCTTTGCCTGTTTTGCATGATGTTTCAAACAGGTCTCACAGCTGGAAACCATCCTGTCAATGTCAGTATTTATCCCTGGCCAACAGACAGCAATTCTGGCCCTCCTCTTGCATTTTTCAATGTCAAGGTGCCCCTCATGCACCCTTTTCAGCATCTCCTGTTGCAGTGATTGATTCTGCTCTGTCTGAGTAGAAGCCCATTGACAACTCAGCTCAGCTCTGATGTATGGCTGACATTCACCTCTCAGCCATCCTTCAATCAGATTTTTTTTTTGGAATATTTTATTTTGAGAATTTTCAATCAACATGCAGTCAAAATGAAGAATAATAAAAAAAACACCAATATCAATAATATCACAAAATATCGATTCACATGTTGATATTAAAGAAAGTGAGAACAAAGAAAAGATTCAATTATTATAAAGAAAGAAAAATTACAATAATACCAAAAAAATGCGAATTCAATGTTCATAATGTATCAAGGGGGGGAAAAAGTTTATAGAAAGATAATAGAGAGCAAGAAGAACAAAATAAGAGAACCCCTCCCCCCAAGAAACAAGAAGAAAGAAGGACAGAAGAGCTGAGAAAAGATTCTTGATGACCTTCTGTAAAACTGTTTTCTGTTTCAATTGTGATATGCTTGAATTTCATGTCAGATATGGGGAGAGATTCAGTAATCAGGTTCACGTGGAGATTCACACCTGTCTGTGGAACTCCTATTGTGTGCTTCACTCTGCATCATTGCCATGGATAATGCATCAGCTAACACAATAAATTTCTCTGGTGTGTACACCAATTCAAAGCCGTAACGTTGTAGCTTTATCATCAGTATTTGTTTTTGCAGTGGCATTTCACTGAGATTTTACTTGATTATCAGTATTAATGGCTTGTAGTCTGTCTCTGCCACGAATGTTGGTAGAGCTTGCACATAACTGTGGAATTTCTTGAATCCATAGACCAGACACGTTTTCTCTATCTGTGTATATCGACATTCAGATGTTGTCAAAGTCCTTGTTGCATATGCTACTGGCTTCCAATCTTCTCCCACAGCCTTAAGTAGTACAGCACGTATTCCATCTTTTGAAGTGTCCATAGGTATTTTCATCCTTTTGAATGTGTCAAAGAATGTCAAAACACTGGTTCTGTAGTTAGAATGGTCTTCATTTGTCCCCATTCTTCCTTGTGGTTTGCTCTCCACTTAAATTCATATTTGTCTTGTAATACTTCCTTAGGTACATTGTTTTGGATGACAGATTTGGTATGAATTTACCAAAGAAACCAATCATTCCCAGCACTCTCAATCTGCTTTTTTGCCAGTGGGTCTGGGCATCTCTAAAATTGCTTTCACCTTACTCTTGTCTGGCTCCACATCTGCCTCTGATAGTTTATCAAAAAGGTGATTTCCTTCACACCAAACTGACATTTTTCTCTGTTTAACTTTAATCCATACTTCTGGATGTGCTGTAGCACTTTGATGAGCCTCTTGTGTTGTTCTTGTGTGGATCCCCATAGGATCATGTTATCCATGTACACACACACCACATTAATGCCTTCTATGATGTGCTTCATTGTCCTGTGGAACACTTCCAGAGCTGAGGAAATTCCAAAAGGCATCCTCAGACAGGAGTATCAGCCAAACAGTGTATTAAATATACAGAATTTTGTCCTCTCTTCATACAGTTTTATTTGTCAGAAGCCCTGGGATGCATCCAATTTTGTGAATAACTTTGGACCGGCCATCTCACTTATAATTTCATCCCTGGTTGGAATCTGATAATGTTTTCTCTTTATCTTGGGATTCAAATCTTTTGGGTCCATGCACACGCATAGGCCACCATTCTTCTTTTTGACACACACCATTGAATTAACCCATTCTGTGGGCTCCTCCACTTTCTTTAAGACCCCTCATCATTCGGTTGAGTTCCTACTTGAACTTTTCTTTTAGTGGCGTGGCACCTGCTTTGGGTCATGCACTACTGGCTATGTGTCCTCTTTTAACTCTATCTTATAGGTGAATGGTAGAACTTGAAACCCCTTAAGGATGTCTTGAAATTGATCTAGTATTTCCTTTATGCTGTTCTGTGCATTGGTGTTGTTAATGTGGTATACACTCTTGACTAGGTTTAAGTTTTCACATGCTTTGTCACCAAGCAGTGATTCATGTCTATCTAACTACTGTGAACCTTTACTTACCTTTAACTTTTACCTTGAGTTTACACGTACCTTTCGTGTCAATGCTTTGCCCATTGTAGGCTTTGAGCTGTACGGGATTTGAATGGATGTATGGGTTTATCTTCATTGCTCTTATATTATGCTCATAGATCACATTGACCTTTGTCCCTGTGTCCAACTTGAAAAGCAAGTTTGCTCCATTTGTATGAAATGATACAATCTTTAAAGTTCAAGTTAAGTCTAAAGTCTAAGATTTTCTCTGCATTTTCTTTACTTGCCTTTTTTGGAAAATTCATGAAATGCAAGAAAGCGTTCTTCAATTGAAAAACTAGTATTTTTCCTCTTCACATATCAGATGATGAATGATAGCTGTTCTTTTTGAGTACAATCAGGTGTTCCTTCAAAAGCAATTGCAAAATACTTAAAACCTTTTATTTCTTCAATAATGCTCTTTTTCCCAAATGATCCACAGATTTCAGTGAACTCATTTTGTTCAATGAATTCATTCCCTTCTGTATCTGTAGCTGGTCTTGGTCCAACAAGATCAAGATCAAGATCAGCATAGTCATTCCCTGATTCACATTGATGCTGATGTCTAGCTAGAAAGTCAGTAATTGATTTGAACTTTTTGACAGCTTCTTCTTGCAATTTGGCTCGTTTTCTCTTTGCTGCGCCACTTTCTTAGTTTTTCATTATGAAAATTTTCTCAGTCAGTAATTTTGCTTCCACCTCCTGACCAATAGATTTTAGAATATTGCTAGTAATATTTTGATATTAACCAATAAAACAAGAATCAATGTAAGTGTGTAATTTTTTTTGTTCCTTTACTTGTTTAACATCGGTTAGAAATAAAATATTACTACCAATATTCTAAAATCTATTGGTCAGTAGGTGGTAGCAAAATTACTGGCCTAGAAGATTTTCACAAACTTTGCTCCTCTATTACATTTGTCCTATTATAAAATATATTAGCATAAAAAGTATTTTACATTAACAATTAACATACACTACGTATATGGTTTCAATTCCAGAGATTTTTTGGCCTAAGTCATTTTATCTTGGAAACCCCTATTGTACTAAATTTCTTTTTTCATCCCTCTCTAATTGATCAAGCTTATTTACTCTGGAAAGTTAAAGGTATAAAATTGTTTTTCAGGAAGTAGATTCTTATCCTTTGAACAAATGAGAGATAAGTACAATATAACTGGAGATACAGCGCTGGCATATTACCAACTGAGATCCTACTTGAAAGATAAATTAGGAAGCAACTTGAGTTTACCAGAGGGAAGTAACCTTGAATATGTGATTACAGATACAATGTTAATCAAAAGATTTATAAAAAATATGTATATTAAACTGCAAGAAAAGGAGAATGAGGAAACAAATGGTAAAACTAAACAAAAATGGGAACAAGATTTAAATATAAAGATAAAAAAGGAAACATGGGAGAAGTTATGCTCTGGAACGATGAGAAATACAATAAATACGAGGCTGCGTATGATACAATATAATTGGTTACACAGACTATACATTACACCGCAAAAGTTAAATAAATGGGACCCAACAGTATCTGATAGATGTTTTCGATGTAAAAAAGAAAGGGGAACAACAATTCATGCAATCTGGACATGTGAGAGAGTAGAAAAATTTTGGGATGATCTCAATCAGATATTAAATAAAATAACAGAAAACAATATACCAAAGAATCCAGAGATCTTTCTCCTAAGTAACATAAAAAATAAAGAATTTGGAATTGACTTGGAAGATGCACAAAAAAGATTTGTCAAGATAGCCCTAGCCGTAGCAAAAAAATGTATTATGTCAACCTGGAAAATGGAAGATAATTTGAAAATACAACAATGGTATATAGAAATGAATAAATGTATTCCATTAGAAAAAATAACATATAGTTTAAGAAATAATATTGAAATATTCGAACAAGTATGGGAGCCTTACATTAAATACAATAGCGAAAACCTACCGGGAACAAACATTACCTAAGTTGATGGAAGGAGAAGAAAAGAAAAGAATGGACTCAGTAGAATTTCTGGTGTATTTTTGTTGAATGACAACATTGTCTAACTGAATTAATGCAACCTAGATTGTATACCTAAAATGGATGAGAGGGGGGGGGGGTGGGGGGGTGGCTTGGGAGGAGGGAGGGGGGAGGGAGAAAAAGTCACTGTAAATGTGTGGAAAAGAAAAAGTGTATATCATGGCTATTGTGATTTATGGTGTGAAAAATAAAAAAATTAAAAAAAAAAAAAAAAAAAAGAAAGTTAAAGGTATAACATGCTTTTCGGATTTATTCTTGGATAACTCTTTCATGTCATTTGAACAATTATCCATGAAATATGATTTACCTAGATCTCATTTCTTTCGATATTTGCAGATTAGGAGTTTCTTAGTTTCGACTTTACCCTCTTTTCCCAATCGGGAGACTACGACTGTTTTAGGGGATATACTATATTCAAAACTCCCTCCAAAAGGTGTGATATCTAAATTATATAATATAATTACAAAAAAAAATTCTGGGACTTTTGGAAAGTTTAAAAATTATTGGGAAAGAGAACTCAACCTTCATATTTCCAATGAAAATTGGAATAAAATTCTGCGACTGGTAAACTCCTCTTCTCTATGTGCAAAACATTCACTGATACAGTTTAAAGTTGTTCATAGAGCTCATATGTCTAAAGATAAACTCCATCATTTTTATTTTCATATCGATCCTATATGTGATAAATGTCAATTGGAAATAGCTTCCCTTACACATATGTTTTGGTCCTGTCCCTCTTTACAGAATTATTGGAAGGAAATTTTTTCCATTATATCTACCGTTTTGAATATTGATTTACAACCACATCCCATTACTGCAATTTTTGGATTACCTATGATAGATTTGACTTATTTATCTCTTCCTGCGGATCGTATGATTGCTTTTCTTACACTAATGGCTAGAAGATCTATACTATTGAATTGGAAAGAGGTTAATCCTCCCACTGTTTTCCAATGGTTTACCCAAACTATACTAAGTTTAAATTTAGAGAAAATTAGAAACTCTGTTTCTGAATCCCCTTCTAAGTTTGAGTTAACCTGGCGACCATTTATTCAATATTTTCATTTGTGGTGAGTTGATCTGGCTCTGTTTTCTTTTTATGAGTATGTATGATAATTGGGCTGTTAGATGAGATCGGAGTGATCGGCGTGATTTAGCTATATCGGTAGGTTTTTTTTAAGTTTTTAATTCAGATTTGTTTTTTCTTCCTTTTTGGGGTTTTTTTTTCTCTCTTTTTTTATCTCTTTCTTCTTTGGCTTGGCTTCGCGGACGAAGATTTATGGAGGGGGTAAAAAAGTCCACGTCAGCTGCAGGCTCGTTTGTGGCTGACCAGTCCGATGCGGGACAGGCAGACACGATTGCAGCGGTTGCAAGGGAAAATTGGTTGGTTGGGGTTGGGTGTTGGGTTTTTCCTCCTTTGCCTTTTGTCAGTGAGGTGGGCTCTGCGGTCTTCTTCAAAGGAGGCTGCTGCCCGCCAAACTGTGAGGCGCCAAGATGCACGGTTTGAGGCGTTATCAGCCCACTGGCGGTGGTCAATGTGGCAGGCACCAAGAGATTTCTTTAGGCAGTCCTTGTACCTTTTCTTTGGTGCACCTCTGTCACGGTGGCCAGTGGAGAGCTCGCCATATAATACGATCTTGGGAAGGCGATGGTCCTCCATTCTGGAGACGTGACCCATCCAGCGCAGCTGGATCTTCAGCAGCGTGGACTCGATGCTGTCGACCTCTGCCATCTCGAGTACCTCGACGTTAGGGGTGTGAGCGCTCCAATGGATGTTGAGGATGGAGCGGAGACAACGCTGGTGGAAGCGTTCTAGGAGCCGTAGGTGGTGCCGGTAGAGGACCCATGATTCGGAGCCGAACAGGAGTGTGGGTATGACAACGGCTCTGTATACGCTTATCTTTGTGAGGTTTTTCAGTTGGTTGTTTTTCCAGACTCTTTTGTGTAGTCTTCCAAAGGCGCTATTTGCCTTGGCGAGTCTGTTGTCTATCTCATTGTCGATCCTTGCATCTGATGAAATGGAGCAGCCGAGATAGGTAAACTGGTTGACCGTTTTGAGTTTTGTGTGCCCGATGGAGATGTGGGGGGGCTGGTAGTCATGGTGGGGAGCTGGCTGATGGAGGACCTCAGTTTTCTTCAGGCTGACTTCCAGGCCAAACATTTTGGCAGTTTCCGCAAAGCAGGACGTCAAGCGCTGAAGAGCTGGCTCTGAATGGGCAACTAAAGCGGCATCATCTGCAAAGAGTAGTTCACGGACAAGTTTCTCTTGTGTCTTGGTGTGAGCTTGCAGGCGCCTCAGATTGAAGAGACTGCCATCCGTGCGGTACCGGATGTAAACAGCGTCTTCATTGTTGGGGTCTTTCATGGCTTGGTTCAGCATCATGCTGAAGAAGATTGAAAAGAGGGTTGGTGCGAGAACACAGCCTTGCTTCACGCCATTGTTAATGGAGAAGGGTTCAGAGAGCTCATTGCTGTATCTGACCCGACCTTGTTGGTTTTCGTGCAGTTGGATCACGTCGGGGTCACCAAATTGTTGGACTCTGGCTTTAACTTACTCTTAATTTAGTCTATGTGTAGTCTGAGTCCAGCGCGTTCTTTGAATGAAGTGATAGGAGAAGGTATTTGGTTCAACAGTCAATTTATTACACAGCACAAGAATAAAACTTAACAGAGCTCTGGGTCAGTCTGTTAGTTCATAGGTCACCTGCCAGTGAGCTACTCCCCGAGACTGACCCTTATTGTCCAGTTGGTTCAGTTTATATAGGTCAACCTTATCATACAGAACAAAAGTTGGCTTCCTTTGCTAGATTTCATTATCATACAGAACAAAAGTTGTCTTCCTTTGCTAGATCTTTTTTGCATAAGCGTTATCACAAGTCTAGGAGGAAGATTAAGGCAGGAGGAGGTGTTAAAGAGAACAGCAGAAATTGGCAGGACAAGAACAGAATGGTGATTAGAGATATCTGGGGATGAATTAATTTCTGATCAACACAATGGGATAGTCTGGCCAGGAGGATTAACATGGGAGTGCTACACCCCAGATATCTGCAAAACAGGAGACAATCATACAAATACTAGAGCGCATCGGATGTCCCCCAAAGTTCCTCAACATGATTATCTTTTTTTATATATTTTTATTAATTATATCATTTTTTTTAGAAATAGTTCATACTCTAAACTGATCTAAAAAATTTTTTTATGATATATTTTTATTCTGCAATATTATTGTTTAATATATCTGTATTAATTCATTATTTACTATGTATTTTTCATATCTCTTTGAACTGTATGTGTTTATAAATTATAATAATAATAAAAAGATTGGAAAAGAAAAAAAACAATTAAAAAATAAAAACAAGAGTATAAAATGCAAAAGATAGCAAAGCTAATAATGAAACAATTAATTTAAAACATAATAATCTATCTTTTCATCAACAAGCATTTAAACTGCTCACATGCCTGATTAGTGAAAGTGATAGCATTTATCTGCTGTCAAAGCCAATTTTCCTGAAATCTAATAAAGAGATATGGTGTGTTGTGAGTGTGTGTGGGTTCTGTGCAGGCTCAATGCAGGTATCTATTTATAAACCAATTACACAACACAAAAAAATATATGAGCACAAAGAAACTGATGGGGGAAGACAGGCTCTATCACACAATAGCAAGCAGACGCGATGCACGTGCACAGCAAGCATTGTGGCAGTCATAAGAAGAGTGGGGAAAAAAATGCCGTATTTTTATTTGTGTGTGTGGCCACCACAACAAGATATATATAATAACTTTGGAACATAATTTGGTTTCAGTTATCTGCATTTATTTATCTATATCTTATCTATTAATCTTTTATGAATCTTCTATTTTGTGCTAAAGAACTCTCCACTTGACTCTCTTTACAATATCAATATTCTTTGCCTCTAGCAGAGGGAGTAAACCCCCTTAAAATTGTACGCCCACTCCCCTGTTCTGGCTTAGTATTGATGCAATTGTCAATGTAGCACAGAAATAAATGGTTCCCTAGTATTTTTTCCTTTGAACATTCTGCAACTAAATGTGTTACCTTTTGATGTAGCAATTACAAATCAAGTTATCTGATTGATCAAGTTATTTAATCGTAGGACTGACTTTGTGCAGTTTTTATGGAGTCCACTATTGCTATTCCATCTAACATCCAATTGAAAGTTAAATGAATTTGAAGACTGACTATTGAGAAATTATTTTGAGCTTCAACACCACAGGATGAAAAAAGGTCTTGCTCTGGTTGTATGGAGGCCAGGCATTATTTTTGAATCAGCTCACACAATATCAATGTATCATGTTTTCCACCCAAGCAACTTTGCAATATAAATTTCTCTGACCTTGTGCTATATCATGCACTTGGTCAAAGGACAAATTAATTACCAATTATTTTAAAAGTATTGAAAACAAATTCTCATGGAATATTGTCACATATTATACAGAATTCTTTAAAAAAACATTTTACTTTGGTTGTTGTGAATTGATTAAATTACAAATTTTTGACTACTTTTTCAGCCAATCCTTTGATTTGAGCAAATGCCTGAATAATAGGGCCATCATAGATTTGGATACAAAATATGCTGAAATTCGTGGCTTAACAGTGAAATGATGTTCTATTTCTGGATGTTAGCCACAAACGAGCCTGCAGCTGACGTGGACTTTTTACCCCCTCCATAAATCTTCGTCCGCGAAGCCAAGCCAAAGAAGAAAAAAAAAAGAATACAACTATATTAACAAACTTCAGGACACAGCACTTGAGATTGATAATCTCTTTGTTCATGTTGGACTTGCTGTTATGATGTGTTCCTTTATTATGTGCTTCATCATTTGCCGTACCTCAAAGTCACCATTGTCACACTTGTAATAGGCTAGTCATTGAGATTGCAAGGTGCATGAAATTAATTGTCTTTGTGTACTACTTATGCTGTGAAATTCAACTGCAATGTAAATGAGGTTGTTTTTTCCAGCAGCAGGAGCCAAATATAATATTGAACAATCTATGGCAGGTATGCTTCTGAATAAGAACTGATGTTAGTTTCACTCTGACAACAATTATATTTATGTTAGGCATCAAGGATTTTTTTCTGTCAGTCTGCATTGGTGTACGCGTGTGTGACAGAGAGATTATGAGGGAGAGAGAGAGACAGATAGATCCACACATTGCCATAGGACAAACTGGTTTTACAATGGTGTACCTGTGTATCTGTTGAATGTATGTCGCCCATACTGTTTTGTTGACCCTTAATTCAGTGCATTTTGCTGTAATTGCCCTTGTCTGCAGTTGTAAAAATGGCTTTAATATGAAAACTGCTGCATTGCCATCCAGGTGAAAACACAATGGAATAGAAATTTTCCTGGGTTCCCAAAAGGAACTGCATGTTTTTCTCTTGACACCTAGGATGTTTCTATCGTTCATTCAGGAGCCAATGGATGGAGAAAGCAAGAGATCACTGTGAGGATGGAACTTAGCCAACTTTAATTAAAATTATAATTGCTCCATTTGTGCAAAGATACGTGCCTAATGCATCATGAAACTTACAACAGGCTGGCTTTTGACTCATCATACCCATCACATAAAATTTCTCTGCCAGCTTTCATGAGTTAACTTTAGAATAGAGCTGATGATGTTCATTTGAGATGCATTCACTGTTGAAGGAAACATGGCTGCCAATTCCTGTACTTCAAGAACTCACAAAAATCAGTGAAATAATGGCTAGGTATTCTGTGCTGGTTAATGGTTAAATATTAGCTAGTACACAGAGGATAAATTCCATTCTTGTTCATGAGGGGAAAAAAAGTGGACGCTCTAAGCCTTATTTTGACATATCATTTGTGAGTATGGCATTTTGGGAATTCTACTGGAGTAATGGCATAATATCTAAATTTTATGGACATGTACTCAGAATTTCTCAATTGCAGGCCAACTACCTTAGAGCCACTGAGTGACACCCTAGCTGAATTAAAGCCATGCTTTTTTTTATTTTGATCCATTTCAATCTATTTATTGATTTATTTATGAATGATCATTTCCTGACCAAATTCGGAAAGGTGGTGTAGCGAACAAGGTATGCATCTATTGGTCATGTTAAATGAAATCCTTTGGTGTAGGAAAGGGTGTTGGTAAATATAGTGAACTGAGATTCACTGGTGATGGGTTGTGCTGATGGCTGGCTCCGTCCCCATCTACCCATATATAACTTCAATTTCCTGCCTAAACCCTGATCCCTACTGAAGACCCTACCCTTTGTTATAAGCTCATAAAAGCGTGTGTTCTCCCTCCAGTTGTGAGACACTTTATTCGTGCCACTATATAATGTAATTACATTCAGATCTTTTTTAAGAGTAACTTGGAAGCAAAGAGAAGTGAAATTTAATGCTGGATATTTTCAAAAAAATTAAAATAAATTTAGTAAGGAAAAACAATATTTAGCACAAGAAATTATGGTAAAGGATGAATGGTAAAATCATTCAGTGTTGCGTGGGGATTTAGGCCATGAACTGTCAAAATAAGTGGGATGAGTCAGTGAGGAAAAGGTGGGAACTGTATTTTGTAGAGCAAGTATCTATTACAGCAAGGAAAGAATTGTTAATAATGGCATGGAGTCTCTAAAATGAGAAGGATGTTGAGAATTAGATTTAAAAAAAATTAAAAGAAATGTAAATAAAATACATTGATATAATTTTAACAAGGACAGGCAGAGAGGCGTGGCATGACGGTGTTAGCAGTGAGGAAAGCAAAATGGTTGATCGAAGGAAAATTTACATTGGTTAATTAAATGAAGAAAAAATAGAGTGCTAAGGCTTTGATGATGCCAAGATTTTAAGATTTGAGTGAAAAATATAGAGGTCATGGAAATAGTATTTGACCATGTGGTTGCATGCCTGAACTAAAGAATATACAATTTGGTATAATTTTTATAAAGCAGGCGGTTAAAAAGGCAAATGGTATGTTGGCCTTCATATCAAGAGGGTTTGAGTATAGGAACAAGGATACCTTACTGCAGCTGTACAGGACCTTGGTGAGACCCCACCTGGAGTATTGTGTGCAGTTTTGGTCACCTTATCTAAGGAAGGATGTTCTTGCAATGGAGGGAGTGCAGAGGCGATTCACCAGGCTGATACCTGGAATGGCAGGAATGACTTATGAGGAAAGATTGCGCAAATTGGGATTGTACTCCCTGGAGTTTAGAAGATTGAGAGGGGATCTCATAGAGACATATAAAATTCTGGCAGGACTGGACAGAATAGATGCAGATGGGATGTTTCCAATGATGGGAAAATCCAGAACCCGGGGCCATGGTTTGAGGATAATAGGCAAACCATTTAGGACCGAGATGAGGAGGAATTTCTTGACCCAGAGGGTGGTGAATCTGTGGAATTCATTGCCACAGAGGGCAGTAGAGGCAGGTTCATTAAATCTATTTAAGAGAGAATTAGATCTATTTTTTCAGTATAAGGGTATTAAAGGTTATGGAGAGAAGGCGGGGACGGGGTACTGAACTTTAAGATCAGCCATGATCTCGTTGAATGGCGGAGCAGGCTCATAGGGTCGAATGACCTACTCCTGCTCCTATCTTCTATGTTTCTATGTTTCTATGTTAATGATGAGTGAGCTCATTTGGGAAATTACAAACTGATTGACATCTGTGATCAGGGAACAATGAGAGTCTTTAATCATTAAATTGAGGCATAAAGTTTCTAATTCTCATAAAAATTGACTAACCTCAGACGTACTTAATGTTGCAGTAGTCATAGTATACAGGAGGAAAGTGGTGGATCTGATGCACATAGGATTTTCAAGTTGATGTGCAGGTTAGTAAGCGAGAATAAAAATGGGTTGAAGGAAAATGGGGATCAGAACTTGCAAGCAATGCCAAAATAAGCGGTATAGTTATTTCTTCAGAGAACAAAAATCAATATGACAGTAGAATAAAAGTAGTGAATTCTTGTCAATCAGACTATTATGACCTGGATGATGAAGTGGGGTCATTAGGTTTCCAGGTGTTGCGTATAGTGTAGAATTTTTTTTTTTAGTTTGCAACAGGATATAGACAAGATTGGGCAGAAAAATAGCAGATGGAATTCAATATGGATGAATGTGAAGTGATGCACTTTCGATGGTCAAACTTGAAGGCAGAGTACCTGATTAATGGCAGGATTCTGAACAGAGGGTCAGAATCCGTAGCACTGTCATGTTTGCCACACGGTTTGATAGGCTAGTTAAGAAGGCATTCATTAGTTGAGAAAATGAGTTCAAAAGTCATGAGATAATGTTTCAGGTCTATAAAAATCTTGTTAGACTATACTTGGAGTAATGTGTTCAGTTCTGGTCACTTCATTGTAGGAAAGATGTTGAAGCTATGGAGAGGGTGCAAAGGAGATTTACCAGGATGTCACCGCTAAACTCTCCTCCCGTCACTTTGTACAGATGTCCTCTGATATTTTCTACTTTTGGCCCTGGAAAAAGGTGCTGACTCTCCACCCTATCCAAGACTCTCATAATCCTGTCGACCTCTATTAAGTCCCCTCTCATCCTTCTTCATTCCAAAGAGAAACACAATAGCTCTGTTAACCTTTCCTTAGAAGACACATTCACCAATCCAGGCAACATCCTGGTAAATCACCTCTGCACCTTCTCCATCACTTTCACATCCTTCCAGAACTGAACATAATATTCCAATTGTGGTTTAACCAGAGTTTTAGAGAGCTGCAACATTACCTCATTACTCTTGAATTCAATTCCCCCAACTAATGAAGGGCAGCACACCATAAGCCTTCTTAACTACCTATCAACCTGCACATTCATGAATAGTCACAGACAAATTTATTTGTGGAGTGATGCTCTTCAAGGTATTGGTAAATGCAGAATGTAGCTTTTGGCTTTTGTAAGATAACACATATGGATAAGAAAATATTGTGTCAGAAGGAGAATATTTAGAAAGGGAGGGAGAGTATCTGGTAAGAATATGGAATCCTCAGAGTTGTGGAGAATGAGGTGAAAACAGACCATTGATTTTATTAAACAAGACTATTTATTTAATGAAATTCATTCCTGTAAGAAGCTTATTCAGCCATTTTAATTTAGAGATACAGTACAGTAACAGGTCCTTCCAGTCTACAAGCCTTAGTTGCTCAATTACACTCATGTGACCAATTAACCTACTAACCCTGAATATTTATTTAGCTTGAATATTGTCAGCTGTCAGCTTTCCTTGAAGCTACATTTTATGTATGGCCATTTATTTGACCTTCTCCACTTGAAGCCTGGTTACTTTAATTGAGAGGACTTTATTTAATTCTCTTGGCCCCAGACACCAGATGTCCAATTTTAATGACTGAGGCTGCATTTATGTAAGTATAGAGTTTTGGACAGAAAATCAGTCACGTCGCAACAACTCATTTTGTGCTTTCTCCAAACTGAGGAGCCACAAGGTATTTCTTGTGACTAAAATGTAACCAAGGGGAGGAGAGCTGACAGGTGTACAATGAAATGATGGAGAATGTTGGGAGAAAAAGTTTCAGGACATAGTTAAAAAGTGTAAGACATTTACTGAGATGGAGCGATTGGCGGTTGAAGGGGATTCTGAGGAATGGATGTCAGTGTCACTTTATTGTAATTTCCATTCTGAAAGCATAAAAACGAAACAGTATTTCTCTGAAACAGTGCCCATAAACACAAGACAAGGTCCAACCAAAAGCAATTCTCACAAACAATACAAAACCAGACGAACCAGGACAGCCCAAGGATGCCAAGCGTGCTGCCATTTTACAAAATCGTATTGTCCTTTATTCAAACATAAACACCTTTTGATTTTCCATTTCTGCCTCCCCATTTACTCTGTTGTCCTTTTTCATTATTTTTACACAACTGACAAAGGATTAATTAGTCAACTGTGTAAACAATTAGAACTCCTAAAAATGAGATGAACAAAAAATATTAATTATTGTTGGCTGACATTATTGCCAGTATGGAATTTTAATCAATGCAAAAACAAATTTGCGGGTGCTTAGTGAATGTATTTTTATTGCTTGAGAGCAAGCTTTAATCGTGTGTTACTTTCATTTAAAAGCATCGAGAGGACTATCTTCTATCTCTGTGAAGTTGCAACATATTTTTGAGATGCAAGTTGGTTTCAGGAAGAACAACCCAGGATATTTCTCTTGATTTGCGGGAAAGTTCATGATTTGCCATGTTCCATAGAATTTGTTTTGTGAATTCACACCCTGTGACTTTGGAACAAGGCACTTCGGATCACTTGTTGTACAGCTCATTTAAAAAAAAAATCTCTCAATAATTGTGAGTTTTATTTTGTAACTACAAAGGTTTGGATTGAAACTAGCCCAAGATTTTTTTTGTGAGCCCATCGACAGAACCCAAGTCATTTGAGGGTTCTGCTCCCCACTTCAGAAGTTTGGTGCTGCATTTCATCCAGTTATATTAATAGTAGAGTCAGTAGAAAGTTCAAAGTTCAGATTTATGGTCAGAGTACATACATGATACCACATGCCACCCTGAGATTTTTTTTCCTGTGGGCGAGGCATAATTTCTACTTATTGGTGGTGTGAAAAGATGTGTTTACAAAAGAAAAATATAAGCAAACAAAGAAATGTAGATAAATTGCAATACAGAAAATAAATATTCAATAATAAACAGTGTCCTTAAATGTGTTGCTGATCGAGTTTGTTGTTTAGAGCAGTGGTTCTTTCCTCTCACATACCACTTTAAGTATTCCTATACCATTGGCGTTCTGTGATTTGTAAGGGATTGCTTAAGGTGGTATGTGAGTGGAAAGAAAAAGGTTGAAACCCACTGTTTTAATTGTATCTAATTGACTTGTTATGAGCACGATTTCATAACTCCAAAGGAAATGGGCCAATGACAATTTTACTCAAGCACAATATTTCAGTAATGATTGGTCTAGATCAGTGGTTCTCAATCTTTTCCTTCCCATTCACATACCACCTTAAGTAATCCCTTACTAATCACAGAGCACTGGTGGCATAGGGATTATTTAAAGTGGTATGTGAGTGGAAAGAGAAAGGTGGAGAACCACTGGTTTAGAGTCTGATAGTGGAAGGGTAGCAACTGTTCCTGAACATGGTGGCATGAGTCTTGTGGCACAAATACCTCTTTCCTGATGGCAGCAGTGAAAACAGAGCATATCTTGGGTGGTGTGGGTCCTTCATGATTGCTGCTGCCCTCCTCTCCAGTGTTTCATGTAGATTTTCTCAATGTTGGGGAGAGTTTTGTCTGTAATTGTTTTAACTGTGCCCAAAATATTTGGGCTGCATGCATAGCTGAGGAATTTAACTCCCATTTTGAGTTTACTCAGAGAATTAACGACAGACATCGAGTTTCACCAAACCACACCCAAACTCTCTTTTTCTTCTTTTAAAAAAAATGGAATGAGCTATTTATAGAAATTTACACATGTTCAGCTCTCAAGGTACAAGACAATCTCATTAGCCTTCTGATTCCCCAATGATCACTGGATTGTATACCTCTGATTTTCCTTTCCTAAAGTCCACAATCGTCTCCTTGGTTTTGGTGACACTGAGTGCAAGGTTGTTGTTGATGCACCATTCAGCCTCGTTTTCAATCTCCCTTCTGTATGCTGACTCATCCCCCCTTTCTTTTTTTTTTAAATTTTTTTTATTTTTCACACCATAAATCACATTAGCCATGATATACACTTTTTCTTTTTCACACATATACAGTGACTTTTTCTCCCCCCCCTCCCTCCTCCCAAGCCACCCCCCACCCCCCCCTCTCATCCATTTTAGGTATACAATCTAGGTATCCCCCCTTTCTTTTTGTACAACCTACTACCATGTATTTTTCCTTCGCTTAAACTCTGAGCAAAGATAGGCAATTAATCATGTATCTTTTGTACATTCAGTTCACTATTGTATTTCCAAGGGTTAGGGTAGTCAAAAGCGGGAGGGAATAATTTTAAGGTGTTGAGGAGAAAAGATTAAAAGGGGTCATGAGGGGTAGGTTTTTCATAGGTGGGTTGGTATATCGAACAAGCTGCCTGAGGAAGTGGTAGAGGTGGATACAAAAGACATTTTAACATGTTCATGGATGGAAGGATTTAGAAGGACGTAGACAAACACAGGTAAATGGGAGTACTTTTGGTCAAGTTTCTCAAGGTAATTAAATTGATGGATGCATTTGACTTCTCCATTTAGAAAGTTCAGCTCAAATATAGTTGATTGGAATTGAATTTAACTGACTGCAATTTAATGTAGATAATTTAAGTAATTTCTGCTTGCATTTGTTTGAGATTCTCAGGCTGGTTGCAGGGTAATAACACTTATTAGATATCTTTATTGGCACAGATGTGATCATCTGTATTGCTTTGTGACATTGCAACTGTTTTCAAATCTTGGCAACAGCTGCTATCGTTTAATACTTCACATTACCAATGGCAGTATGAAGTCTGGAATAAATTACATTCTGATTGCTTTACACGGCTTTCAAACTGCCCCCATAAACTCACATACCACCTTAAGCAATCCCTATGCCATAAATGCTTAAGATGGTACGTGAGTGGAAAGAAAAAGTTTGAAAACCAGTGTTTTAATTGTACCTAATTAACTCATTATGTGCATGGTTTCATAACTCCAAAGGAAATGGGCCAATGACAATTTTTCTCAAGCAAAATATTTCAGTAGCAATTGGGTCTAGAGCAGTGATCCTCAACCTTCCCTTCCCACTCACATACCACCTTAAGCAATCCCTTACTAATCACAGAGCATTGTTGGCATAAGGATTACTTAAAGTGGAATGTGAGTGGAAAGAAAAAGGTTGAGAGCCACTGGATTAGGTACACAAGAGTATGCATGGACCATTTAAGTCAAAAAGTCTATGTCTAAGCTGTAATTTAAGTGTAGTTTTTAAATTTAATTTTATAGCCAACAGCAGGACCATTGGATGCAAGTCCTCAAAACACATCTTTTCCAAGGTCAGGCTTCGTTTACCATCTCAAATTCTGCATTAATTCTCCAGTTAACTTTGACCAACATTTTCTCAAAGCAATTTCAACTTTACAGCTGTGTTTTCTTTAGAAAAGTGCAACTCTTTCTGAGCTCCTGGAATAGAGTAGACTGTAAAATTAGGTTATAAAATCTTTTGTATGATTACTGTCCATGAAAGGAAATAAATATTGCTCATCTTCGAAAATGTTTTGTTGCGCCAAATTCTCGATATGGCAGGCAGAATTCAAAGATGAACAACTATGTTCTCAGTGAAAAGTGTGTTGCTTCCAGGATTTGTAATGCAGTTACAAAGAATGAGAGATAGTATGTTTAACTTACACTGGAAATTATTTCCATCGTCTATTCAAAAATTCAACTTTATGTTGCAGTTCTCTCCATTGAATGTCAGTCACTGTGTGAACTGCATTAGAGCAACACAGAGGAATCACAGATCCCGGAAGTATTGATAATCCACAGTGCATAATTACAACAATGATTTTGTGTGCATGTTTTGATGTGACAAGAGGTTGGATGACATGAGCTTTCAAGTACAATTGCTTTTAAAACACTGGGAGATGCTAAGCTTCTTTTCAATATCCCGACAGGAGATCATTTCTGCAGTTTATTTTAATGAAAAGAATGAGTTGTGATTAAAATTAAATGACTGACTTTAAAATCAAATATTCCATTCCACATCTGTGCCTGTGCCCAGAATACTTTACATGTGAATTTAAGATTGAAGTTGGCTGTCATCAACTTTATGAATAATAAATAGTCTGAATAATGCTGTAAAATAAATAAGCCTTTAAGATTTTGTAATGCTAGTTATACCCTCAGTATACCCTCAGTGCCAATTTTCATGTGAGAATAATCCCCATAGAGTATGAGTAATTGTGTTATGGTTATCTGTGCAGTGGAAAGTAATTGGCATCAATACATCTAACTACACTGTCTAAAATCAAGACCAGGATAAAAGAGGGAAAAAGAATGAAATGTGTTGGTAGGACAAAAACAAATAGAATTAATTATACTGTTTTATGGATAGAAATTGTTTTTTTGTTGATTACCGGTGCATCCTTCGCATCTTGTCAACTACTTGGCTTGGTGAATCCATCTCTTGAACCTTACTTTTTTGATCAGCAATAACAAATAAGGCAATAAAATTAATAGCTGGTGAAGAATACTTTATTCAGGTTTCAGAAGAGAGCAGCCCATTGCAGTGAATGATAATGATAAAGATTCAGGGTTCCTTCATTGTTCTGTAACAATGCAGAACATGTAATATTACATGAAATTGTAAGGCAGACAAAGAGTCACCTTTAGTGCTGTCTGGTGTCCCTCCCAGTAAGAGAGAAAGAAAAGAAAAAGTGTCCCTTCAGAGTCGCTGAGTCACAGTCTCCTGTTTGATCCATTGGAAACCTGAGGTTCAGCTCTAAACCTCTGTCCTGATCAGGAAGCCTTCATTGCCCAAGGCCCTTCGAGGGCCCTTCTTGCCATTGGCACTTTCTCGAATCCTGGCTTTGATACTAGGTTCCGCTGAGCAAATCGTCAGCAGCTTGTGGTTCCCCCATCACAAGTTGCCTGCAGCCTGGGTAGGACTCTCAAATGCCATTGTCACTGTCCTTAACGATCGTGTCCTCTGCTTTCCCTTCTCAGTGGGGGTTCTTCCTGTTTCTGAGGCCCTGTGTCAGTCCACTGCTCCCCATGCAACTCTTAGTGGCTGCTTCTGAGCATAAATGGTAGGCTATTGAGATGTGCAGAGCAACAAAGGGATTTAGGAGTTGTGGTAAATAGTACCCTCAAGGCTGATACCAGGTAGATGGTGTGGTAAAGAAGGCATTTGGAATGTTGGCCTTCATAAATCGGAGTATTGAATTCAAGAGTAGGGAGGTTATGATGAAATTGTACAAGGCATTGGTGAGGCCAAATTTGGAGTACTGTGGACAGTTTTGGTCACCAAATTATAGGAAAGATATAAACAAAATAGAGAGAGTTCACGAGAATGTTGACAGGATTTCAAGGTTTGAGTTACAGGGAAAGGTTTTGCAGACTGGGGCTTTTTTCTCTGGAGTGTAGAAGATTGAGGGGGGACTTGATAGAGGTGTTTAAGATTTTAAAAGGGACAGACAGAGTAAACGTGGATAGGCTTTTTCAATTAAGAGTGGGGGAGATTCAAACTAGAGGGCATGGTTTAAGATTGAAGGGGGAAAATTATAAGGGGAACATGAGGGGAAATTTCTTTACGCAAAGGGTGGTGGGGATGTGGAATGAGCTTCCGACAGACATGGTCGAGGCGGGATCATTGGTTACATTTAAGGAAAGATTAGATAGTTACATGGATAGGAGAGGACTGGAGGGGTATGGACCGGGTGCTGGTCAATGGGACTAAGAGGGTGGGGATTTGTTACGGCATGGACTAGTAGGGCTGAAATGGCCTGTTCTGTGCTGTAAGTGGTTATATGGTTATATTGCTGCCATCCTTTGCATAGACTCCACAGTAACAGGCTACTTAAAGCCTACACCAAGCCTTCAGCATTATGAATGGTTGGTGTAACCCTCTGGAGCAGCCCTGTGACTCCACTCTCCCTCTCCTAGGTCTGCACCACTATTAGGACTGCCGTTACGACAGCTCCAGCAGCTCTGCCAAGCGATTTTTGTTTTTCAGATTTTCTTCAATAATCAAGTGCTCTTCATGGATGTGCATGTGATATTTAGTTGAATTACAAAGAAAATTATAGTTGAAAATTTGAAAGGAATCTTCTTGACTAATACATGATGAATCAAAGGGAAAACCTACAGTGGGAATACATGTCCAACACAGAGAGGTTTAATTATAGTTACTGGAGGTAAATGATCTCTGCTCTGAACATTGCTGTGGGAGGTACTCAGTGAGCAGTGACCTGGACCCAACTACAGCATTTCCTTCTCCTTCAGCAATGACCTCTGCATCAGTTGGGATGTTCTTTTGGCATTCACTTGTATTCAAAACATTTTGAATAAAGTGGAGCACACCCTCTCATGCAATAGGTGAAGGAATAATCATACATATGGTGCAAGGAAGATTCAGCTCCCTGAGTTTAAGCTCGTAATTGAAGAATGACCATTACCTTTTTCCATGCATAAATTATTTTTAAAAATTTTATTTTTCACACTATGAACCATATTAACCAAAATGCACACAAACATTTCCCTCTTGAATAAACACAGTGTCATTTTCTCCCCTTTTTTCCCCCTCCCTTCCCTCCCTCCTTCCCACCCCCCTCCCCACCCACTAAACGCTCAACATATACAATACTATAAACCCATTAAACAATGTCATCACACAATGAAAATAAACAAGAAAATTGTGTCATCTACTTTTACACACTGGGTCAGTTCATTTTGTCTTCTCATTCTGTCATTTTAGGGGATGGAGGTCCGCGGTTGGCCCTCTCTGTTGTGTTCCATATATGGTTCCCAAATTTGTTCGAATACTGTGACATTATTTCTTAAATTATATGTTATTTTTTTCCAATGGAATACATTTAATCATTTCTATGTGCCATTGCTGTACTCTCAGGCTCTCTTCTGATTTCCAGGTTGACATTATACATTTTTTTGCTACAGCTAAGGCTATCATAATAAATCTTTTTTGTGCTTCATCCAAATCGAGGCCTAGTTCTTTACTTCTTATATTACTTAGAAGAAAGATCTCTGGATTTTTTGGTATGTTGCTTTTTTTGATTTTATTTAATACCTGATTTAGATCTTCCCAAAACTTTTCCACTTTCTCACATGCCCAAATTGTATGTACTGTTGTTCCCGTTTCCTTCTTACAGTGAAAACATCTGTCTGATACTGTTGGGTCCCATTTATTTAACTTTTGGGATGTGGTGTATAGCCTGTGTAACCAATTATATTGTATCATGCAAAACCTCGTGTTTATTGTATTTCTCATAGTTCTGGAGCATAGCTTTTCCCATTTTTCATTTTTTATCTTTATGTTTAGATCTTGTTCCCACTTTTGTTTGGGTTTACAGGTTATTTCATTGTTCTCTCTCTTGCAGTTTGATGTACATGTTTGTTATAAATCTTTTAATTATCATTGTGTCTGTAATCACATATTCAAAGCTGCTTCCTTCTGGTAACCTCAGCCTGCTTCCCAATTTGTCCTTCAAGTAGGTTTTCAGTTGGTGGTATGCAAACATTGTACCGTGAGTTAAACCATATTTGTACTTCATTTGTTCAAAAGATAATAAATTATTTCCCAAAAAAAACAATTTTCTATTCTTTTGATCCCTTTTCTCTCCCATTCTCTAAAGGAAAGGTTATCTATTGTGAAAGGGATTAGTTGATTTTGCATCAATAATAATTTTGGTAGTTAGTAATTTGTTTTTTTCCTTTCTACGTGAATCTTCTTCCAAATGTTGAACAGATGGTGCAGTACTGGTGAACTCCTATGTTGCACCAGCTTTTCATCCCACTTATATAGTATATGTTCTGGTACCTTCTCCCATATTTTATCTAGCTCTAATCTGGTCCAATCTGGTTTTTCCCTTGTTTGATAAAAATCTGATAGATATCTTAATTGTGCTGCTCTATAATAATTCTTAAAGTTTGGTAGCTGTAAGCCCCCTTGTTTGCACTATCCTCGGTTTCCCCCCTTTCCATAAAAATTTCCTTATTATTTTCTTTAGCTCGTTGAAGAATTTCTCTATTAAGGGAATTGATACCGATTGAAATAGGTATTGTATCCTTTGGAAGATATTAATTTTAATGCAATTTACCCTTCCTATCAGTGTTAGTGGTAAATCTTTCCAGTGTTCTAAGTCATCTTGTAATTTCTTCATTAATGGCTGATAATTTAATTTGTGTAGATGGCCTAGATTATTATCTGGTCAAATACCTAGGTATCGGATTGCTTGTGTTTGCCATTTAAATGGTGATTCTTTCTTTAACTTTGTGAAATCCGGATTATTCATTGGCATTGCTTCACTTTTATTTGCGTTGATCTTGTACCCTGATACTTCTCCATATTCCTTCAATTTTTTATGTAATTCTTTTATTGATAATTCTGGTTCTAAGTATACTATGATGTCATCTGCAAATAGACTGATTTTATATTCTTTCTCTTTTATTTTTATCCCTTTTATTTTATCTTCTGTTCTTATCAGTTCTATCAAGGGTTCTATAGCTAACGCGAACAGTGAGGGAGATAGTGGACATCCCTGCCAAGTTGACCTGCTTAATTTAAATTGGTTTGATATATATCCATTTACTGTCACCTTCGCCAATGGTCCCTTATATAATGCTTTAATCCAATTAATATATTTCTCTGGTAGGTTGAACCTCTGTAGTACTTTGAATAAATAATTAATTTCTACCCTGTCAAAGGCTTTCTTTGCATCTAAAGCAACCGCTACTATTGGCGTCTTATTTCCTTGTACTGCATGGATTAAGTTAATGAACTTATAGATATTGTCCGTTGTTCGCCTTTTCTTATTAAATCCAGTTTGATCTAGTTTTACTATTCTTGGTACACAGTCGGCCAATCAGTTTGCTAATAGTTTATCTTATAATCTGAATTAAGTAGAGATATTGGTCTATACGATGCTGGTGTTAGTGGATCTTTCCCCATCTTTGGTATTACTGTAATTATTGCTGTTTTACATGAATCTGGTATGTTTTGTGTTTCTTCAATCTGGTTCATTACTTCCAGGAGAGGAGGAATTAATAAGTCTTTAAATGTTTTATAGAACTCTATTGGGAGTCCGTCCTCTCCCGGCATTTTATTGTTTGGTAGCTTTTTTAATATATCTTATATTTCCTCTATTTCAAATGGTTTTATCAATTTGTTTTGCTCCTCTTCTTGCAACTTTGGTAGTTCAATTTTAGCTAGAAACTCATCTATTTTGTCTTCTTTCCCTTCGTTCTCAGTTTGATATAATTGCTCGTTGAATTCCTTGAAGTTTTCATTGATCTCTGTTGGGTCATATGTAATTTGTTTGTCCTTTTTTCTCGATGCCAATACCGTTCTTTTAGTTTGTTCTGTTTTAAGCTGCCAAGCTAGTATTTTGTGCGTTTTTTCTCCTAGCTCATAGTACTTCTGCTTTGTCTTCATTATGTTCTTCTCCACCTTGTACATTTGTAGTGTTTTGTATTTTATTTTTTTGTCCGCCAATTCTCTTCTTTTTGTTGTATCTTCCCTTGTTGCTAGTTCTTTTTCTGTACTTACTATTTCCCTTTCCAGCTGTTCTATTTCCCGATTGTAGTCCTTCATCTTAGTTACATAATTTATTATGTGCCCTCTGATGAAAGCTTTCATTGCATCCCATAATATAAATTTATCTTTCACTGATTCCATATTTATTTCAAAGTACATTTTAATTTGGCGCTCAATGAATTCTCTAAAATCCTGTCTTTTAAGTAGCATGGAGTTTAATTTCCATCTATATGTACTTGGTAGGATGTTCTCCAGCTCTATTGCTAATAACAGGGATGAGTGATCTGATAACAGTCTAGCTTTATATTCCGTTTTCCTAACTCTCCCTTGGATGTGGGCTGACAATGGGAACAGGTCAATCCTTGAGTATGTTTTATGTTTACTTGAATAATATGAGTATTCCTTCTCCTTTGGGAGTTGTCTCCTCCATATATCCATAAGTTGGATTTCCTGCATCAATTTAACCATAAATTTGGCTACTTTGTTCTTTCTGCTAGTCTTTTGTCCAGTTTTATCCATCTTTGAGTCCAAATTAAGGTTAAAGTCCCCTCCTATCAGTATATTCCCCTGCTTATCTACAATCTTCAAAAAGATATTTTGCATAAACTTTTGATCCTCTTCATTGAGCAAATTCCAAAATTCTGAATATATCGGACACTTTATCATTACATACCTCCCTGGTGGATCTATTATTTCCTCCTTTATTTTGATTGGTACATTTTTATTAATTAATATAGCTACTCCTCTGGCTTTTGAGTTATATGATGCTACCGTTACGTGCCCTACCCAGTCTCTCCTTAATTTCTTGTGTTCCACTTCAGTTAGATGTGTTTCCTGTACGAATGCTATATCAATTTTTACTTTTTTCAGTAAATTTAGTAGCCTCTTCCTTTTGATTTGGTTATGTATTCCGTTATTATTTATAGTCATATAGTTCAACATGGCCATTTCATACTTTGTTTACCTCTCATTTCCGCTTCCTCACCACCACCTTTCCCCTTTTCCCCATTTCCATTTCTCAGTTTTCTTTTTTTGAATGCACTGTATGACAACACTTCTAAAGCATAAAATATTTCCACCATTCCCACATCTAAAATTCCCTTAACCCCAAAAGTCCCCCCTCCTCTCTGAGTTGCCCCTTGTTTTCCATGTGTACCTTGAAGCTTATCGAACTATGGTCATTATTCCCAAATGGTTCTTCCACAGACATGTCAATTACTTGACCATTCTTATTTCCTAAAATAAGGTGAAATAGAGCCCCCTCCCTAGTGAGACTCTTTGCATACTGCTTCAATAAATACTCCTGAATGCATTTTGAAAATTAATTCTCATCCTAGCCCTGATACTAATATAATACTAGTCCATTTTGGGAAAGTTAAAACTCCTAATGCCCAATTGCTTTTCTACCCTTCTGTGATATGCCTATGTCTTTTATTCTAATTCACATGAGAATTATTCCAGTGATATAACTCCATCAAGGTGACCATCAATTTCTTTTAAGTTTTCTAGATGTATTTGGATGGTTTATCATTAATCCTTTAGATTTGTTCCACTTGAGAGGGATATATGCTGGAGGTGAGATAGCTGCTGCAACGGCAGCACTGCCGTTGGAGTGAACCTGCAGAGAATGGGGAGAGGAGATGTTGTGCTCCTCTGCAGGGTTCTACAGCCCTGTCCAACTACCAACAGCTCCGTGTAGCTCTACATAGCTCTAAAGTGCTGTGATCTGGGCCCAAAATAGTGATGGTAACCCTAATGTTTAGCAGCAACTTCAAGGGGTTGCAAACTCTGGGGAAACAGAGGACTGACCCAGTGCAGCAGAAAACAGGGTGACCCCCCCCCCCCTCATTTTTGAGAAGGAGAAGCAGAGGAGATGACTCTACAGGATAGTGACTATGGCAGCAGGCCTGTGGGGTCTCTGCGGCTGAAGAACACACAGGCAGCAGACTATTGGTGACTCTACAGGAGGAACCTTTGCAGACTGTGGGCTGCTGGCAACTACAGTCAAAGAACTCATACCAGCCTGTGAACTGCTGGAGACTGGCTTGAGTCTGGCTAAAGGGGTACCAGATATCGGAACTGGGATGCCAGAGAGCATTGAAGATTTCCTGATCATGTCAGAGGTTTGGGCTACTAATGGCTTGGATTGATGTTTGTGTGGCTGCATCAGCTGTGGGGGCACTTGTGGCAAATCCATGGATACTCAGTAGGCACTTTTACATAGCCACTGAATAGCAGAAAATTTAAGGGGAATTTCTGCTCCGGTGGCAGTATAAAAATGTCGGGACGGCATTTTTATGCAAATTTCATCCCGTAAATTTTCCACTTATACCCCTACACATTTTTACAGAGTGGCTGCAATATAAATTGACCGCAGCCACTCCGTAAGAGACAGGCCTAATGAATATGACCCTACCCCTCCATCAAACTCTGCAACATAGGAAGGCTGGGTAAAAGTGCCCCTGTGTAAATTACCATAATCGGGACACACCGGAAGTAAGTATCCTAATTTTTTTTAAATAATTCTGAACTTCCTGTGTAAAAATTCCAAGTGACTCTGGGGAGAATCTCTTTTGCTTCTCTTTCTCTGACTGTAAGGGCACCTGGCAATTTCTGCTAATGGCGAATGTTTTCTGCCTTATGGCAGACTAAAGTCAATTTTGTGTAATGATATACCTGTTTTATAACATGACAATAAAGGAACCTTGAATCGTGTACCAAACAAAAATACTGGTTAAAATACTTGAAGTTAGTGAAAAGCATTAAGGTTGACTTGACATCAAAACTAGTGTCGTGGTCCATTCTTCTTCTACATTGGAGGATTGTAGATAACGATATTCCTCAAGAAACATTACTTGTCCATAGAAGAGGAGAATTTTGTGATGATGGCATCTGTTGTATTTCTTATGTTTTTGGGGACCTGGTGCAGTTAGTGCAGGCCGCAGATTAGGAAAGTAATGCTTAATATATTTAAATGATAGAAATATTGATAAACTGGCTTCTTGCATCTCGCCGATGTTTTTTATACCACCATTAGAAGCCATTCCCTCAACAGCCATGGGTTTCCCTCACTTACACCACACTTCCTCATTCGCTTACTCCTTTTAAGACTCATTGAAATAAAACTATTTATAATCAAGTTTTTTTTTCACTTGAATCTGTTTGCGTCAAACTTTCGTCAAGTGAAGCATCTTGAGACATTAATTGTCCTATTTAAATGCGACCTCATATTGTTAGCCATCGAGTCATGGGAGAAGTCTCTGAACAGCCCTCCCCAATGATATCAATATTTCATTTAAATTCTTCTGATCATTTTGATGTCAAATAGTTTCTGTTCGTTTGATACCAATTAGCCTGATTGCTGCCAGTCGACGTGCCTTTTTCTTTGTTGTCTATTGTGATTGCTGCATCCAGTCACATTCTTGTGGGACATGGAATTTAAAAATGTATTGTGCTTATCAGTGATTTATTCTATTTTGCAGCTGTTGTTGAAGCCTGGAGCCACAAACCTCAAATTGCAGTACATTTTGGAGTAGCTAATTAACATTTGGCTCGAATAATAAAATAGTGGAGAAAAATTGTTTTAAAAGTTTAGAAAATTCTACTTTGTGGTTTAATTACTTTTGTTATTTTTTTGAAAAACTGTGATTTCTGGATGCAATATGTGATAAAAATTGGAACGTAAAATGTTTTTAAATATGACTTTTTAAAAATGTGTTTAGTGCAAAACCTTCAAAAAGAGAGACCAGGGGGCAGCTGAATTAGTACTTTGAAATGGAGAAGTGAGAGTTTAACAGCTGAAAACTTGTAAAGCAAGAGTCCAATGAGCAACTAAATTGAGGAGGATGCGAATTGGATTGGCTCTGTGTAGGCAGTGCAGCAAATAAAAGGTGAGTTGGTATCATGGAGTGGCCATTTTGTGAGAGTAATTGATTGAGGGTGAGTAGTTTGATTATGTGCAGAGGCTTTGGTACAAAGGCTCAGAAGAGGGTCTCAGGTAAGGTCTTTCAGCTTTTTTTGGACTCAGTACAGCTTAGATCAGTGTAGTGGGGGTGCCAGTCAGGATGGAGGGTTGCTTCTCCAGCCAGATATGGGGTACCAAGGAAACCTCGCATGTCTCTCGTTCACATCTTGAGAAGTGTGTCCAGCTACAGCTTCTCAATGAAAGTTTGACAGAATTGGAGCTGGAGCTGGAGTTGGATGAACTCAGGATCCATTGAGAGGCAGAGAAGGTCACAGATTGCCACTATAGTGATGTGGTCACTTCCAAGGTACAGGCTGCAGGGACTTGGATTGACCACTGGGAAGAGTAAATGGAGTAGGCTGACATTATAGAGGTCCCCCTGTGGCCATTCCCCTCAGTAAACACACAGAAAACACAAAGTGAAGGCATCCGTAGGAGGTAAAGATACATTACTGACGTTTCGGTCCTGAGACTTCTTCATGGTATGAGAAGAAAGCAGCAGGCACCTGAATAAATGAAATGACAGGGGGAGAAGTACAGACCAACAAACAAAAGGTGATAATTGGTTATGGAGAGGAAGCCAGGAGAGAAGAAAGGTGAAAATATATCAAGGGAGATGGGAGTTTGGCTCTGTGAATGCACAGCTGGGATAAAGGAGACAAATAGGGAGGAGAGAGGGAAAGTGCTACAGAAAAGGAGACATAGGGAAATTTGGGAAGGGGGGGTAACGGAAACTGGAGAAGTTGCTGTTAACGCCATCCAGTTGGAGGGTGCCCAGATGGAATATGAGGTTTTGTGAAATCCACACGCATAACAGGGAGAACGTACAAACTTTTTACAGATGGCAGCAGATTTAAACTCTGATCACTGGAGCTGAAATAGTGTTGTGCTAACCGATGCTCTGACCAGGCCAACCTCAGAATGGGAAATGGTAGGGATGGAGGGGTTTTCATCATGCAAGCAGCAGAGATTTAGTTTCATTTGGGCATCATGTTCAGCACAGGCTCCGTGGGCGAAAGAGTCTGTTCCTGCGCTGCCCTATTTTATGAATGGCTGATACTAGATTTCAGATCAGATTTCAGTTCTTGTCAGAGTACATAAAACCCTGCGATTCTTTTTTATTATTAACAAGATTAGCATTTATTTCCCCACACATTCTTGCCCTGGAGATTATGGTGGTGCTCTCCATTGTGCCACAAATGAAGTGAACAGTGGTCAAAAATCCTTTGACAATTAGTAGATGATTTCAGTGCGCTTGTGGCCAACCCAAGTTGGTTCCTGATGCTATGCAGCTTTAGAAATATTTTGTGCATGATTGCATTTACTCACGTTGGATAATGACCAGTATTTAAAACATGACTTTTTTTCCCCAATAATTGTCATATGAAGTCATGCCAGAAAACAAAGCTTTTCTTCGTTGAACAAATGCACACTTAATTGGAAATATCACCCTTGCAAGTTCCGCAACATTTTGACTTGGAAATGTGTCACTGTTCAAACATCATAACTGTGTCAAAAATGGAAACTCTTACTCCAATGAAAGATTTGGGAGTGCTTTCACCAGAAAAAACTTGTGTAAATCAAGATGACAGGCAGTCGGTAAAGGGCAATGATTTCTGGTCTTTCCAGCGGAGTCCACATCCTGTAAATGAAAAAAAGGTCCTCAACTGAGATTTTACTATTTACAAATTAATTTGCTCATGTGTAATAAGGATGTTTGTTTAATCGTGAGTCTTGGACTAGGCCATCCGTACATTTTAGAGCAGAGAATTGCTTTTGCATGTTATGTTTATAATAAATAAGCTGTTTGCAATTTTTTATTCACAAAGTTTCAGGTAATAGACACTTGGATGGCTTTGAGCTCTATTTTGAGGGCAGGGCAATGTTCTGTTTCTTTAGCTTATTTTCACATTGTGAGCAGGAGGTTTAAGTGCCTTTCACAACATCTATCAGAGGAAATCAATAGAAATTGAAGCATTGGCTTTGGAGAAGAGAAAAATATTGCTTTGAAAGCACATTTTATGTTGAATTTGGTAAAGGTATACAGTCAGGCTGAGATAATTTTATGTTGTACACCTTAAATACTTCTACATTTTTTCAGAAAATAACTAGGATAGCTCAGGATTATCAACTTACATTGGCTCTTGTGTTTGTAATAATGCATCTGTCATCTTAATTTTGAGTTTTTAGTTGTCCTTTGACTTGTTAAATTTTAACAATACAGCACAATAAAAGGCTCTTCCATCCCATCAAACCTGTACTGCCCAATTGGACCCAATTAGCCTGCCAACCCCATTCCTTTTGGAGAGTAGAAGGAAACCAGAGCACCCAGAGAAAATCCACGCAGGTCAATGGGAGAAATGTACAAACTCCCTACCAACAGTGCCATGTTTGGTTAATGTTTGTTTTCTTAAGAGTGTGGATGAATAGAGAGACCTTGGAGTTCAAATCCATATACCACTAAAGGTTGCCACACAGGTTGATAGGATAGTTAAGAGGGCCTATTGGATGCTGAACTTCATTAATAGGGGGTATTGAGTTCAGGAGTTGAGAGGACATGTTTCCAAATCTCTGTTAAGACCACACTTAGAGTATTGTGCTCAGTTTTGGTCACCTCATTAAAGAAAGGATGTGAAAGCTATTGAGAGGGTGCAGAGGAGATTTACCAGAATGTTGCCTAGATTGGAAACAATTCTTATGAGACAATGTTAGTATAACTGGGACTTTTCTCTTTGGAGTGTAGAAGGATGAGAGGAGACTTGATAGAAGTCTACAAGATTATGAGAGCCATAGATAGGGTAGACAGCCAGCACCTGTTTCCTAAGGCAGGAATCGCAAACACCAGAGGACATGTACAAAGTGAAGGGATGGAAGTTTAGGGGAGACATCAGGGGTAAGTTTTTTTTTATGCAGAGAGTTGTGGGTGCCTGGAATCCCTTGCCTGGGATGGTGGAGGCTGAAACATTGGGGGCATTTAAGAGATACTTGGACAGGCAGATGGATAAAAGAAAAATAGACAGTTACAGGGTAGGGTGGGTTTAGAACTCCTTTATTAAGGAATATATTTGTCGGCACCATATTGAGGGCTTAAGGGCCTGTACTGTGCTGTAGTGTTCTATTTTCTATGTCTTACACCACAATTTCTGTGAAGGCTGGATTTAAACTATGGATTTAGGAATTAGACTGTTACTTTGATTTATGAAATCACAAACTGCATGATGAATTTTTTAATTCAATCTTATGATTACATATATATATTTTTTAAACATAGGTCGAGGCCCTTTAGCCATTCTGGTTGAGCCACTGTTAATGGTTTTCTCTAACCTGTTCGCACTTGACTTCATCCATCTTGTCAGCACATCCTTGCTTTTTGTGTGATTTTCCTTTAAATATCTCAAACTGTTTCTTCCCCATTCTTGCAAGAGCAAACTTGGCTTACCTTCTGTCCCTTGGAAAAAGATATTTTACCTGGATTCTGCGTTAATTTATTCATCTCTGTCTCATACTTCAGACCTCTGGGCTGTAATGCAGGATACTATCTGATTCAGGGTCTTAACCCAAAATATCGACTTAGACCTTTTGCATCTGCAGATGCTGCTTGATCGACTGAGTTCTAAAATTGTTCTGTTTTTTATCCTTAATTCCAGTATCTGCAGTCTCAAAGTTCAAAGAATACATACATAACATCAGATACGACCCTGCAATTCTCTTTTCCTGCAGGCCAGGCAAAATTCCTAGTTATCAATAGTGCAAAAAAACTATACTCAAAAAAAGATAAGTACACAAAAGAGAAAAATGTAAACAAAAGGAAGCGCAAACAAGCTGTGCGATACAGAAAATGAATATTGAAAATAAATAATGTGCAAATTCAGAGTCCTTAAGTGAGATTCTGATTGAATTTGTTGTTCAGGAATCTGATAGTGGAGGGGGAACAACTATTCCTAAGCCTGGTGGTACATCTTGTGGCACCTATACCTCTTGCCTGATGGTAGCAGTGAGAACAGAGCATGTCCTGGGTGATGTGGATTCTTGATGACTGCTGCTTCTCTTCAACGGCAGCGTTCCATGCAGATTTTCTCAACGGTGGAGAGAGTTTTCGCTGGGTGTACTGGGCTGTGTCCATTACCTTTTGCAGGAATTACAGCTCAGAGGTATTGGTGCCCCCATACTGGGCTGTGATGCAGCTGGTCAGCACACTTTCCACTTCCGCAAACTCCTCTGAAAGTAGAGGTGCTGACATGCTTTCTACACGATGACATTCATGTGTTGGTTCCAGGAATGGTCCTTTAAAATAATGACTCCCAGGAATTTAAATTTGCTCACCCTCTTCACCTCTGATTCCCCACAGTGATCTGGTTTTCCCCTCCTGAAGTCCACAATCAGCTCCTTGGTTTGGTGACATTGGGTGTGAAGTTGTTGTGGGTGCACCATTCATTCAACTTTCAATCTCCCTCTGTATGCTGACTCATTGCCCCTTTTTCTACAACCCACTACCAGTGTAACTTGTAATAACAAGAGCAACTTGTCTGTGAACTACTCTTTGCAGACGATGCTGCTTTAGTTGCCCATTCAGAGCCAGCTCTCCAGCGCATGACGTCCTGTTTTGCGGAAACTGCCAAAATGTTTGGCCTGGAAGTCAGCCTGAAGAAAACTGAGGTCCTCCATCAGCCAGCTCCCCACCATGACCACCAGCCCCCCACATCTCCATCGGGCACACTGAACTCAAAACGGTCAACCAGTTTACCTACCTCGGCTGCACCATTTCATCTGATGCAAGGATCGACAACGAGATAGACAACAGACTCGCCAAGGCAAATAGCGCCTTTGGAAGACTACACAAAAGAGTCTGGAAAAACAATCACCTGAAGAAACACACAAAGATCAACGTGTACAGAGCCGTTGTCATACCCACACTCCTGTTTGGCTCTGAATCATGGCCTCTACCGCATCACCTACGGCACCTAGAACGCTTCCATCAGTGCTGTCTCCGCTCCATCCTCAACATTCATTGGAATGACTTCATCACCAACATCGAAGTACTCGAGCTGGCAGAATCCACAAGCATCGAATCCAC
The DNA here is from genome assembly GCF_036971445.1 of Narcine bancroftii. NCBI lineage: Eukaryota > Metazoa > Chordata > Chondrichthyes > Torpediniformes > Narcinidae > Narcine > Narcine bancroftii. The sequence goes on along the minus strand of NC_091472.1, from coordinate 84,574,246 downwards.
GCTGCTGAAGACCCAACTGCGCTGGGTGGGTTACGTCTCCAGAATGGCCTTCCCAAGATCGTGTTATATGGCGAGGTCTCCACTGGCCACCGAGACAGAGGTGCACCAAAGAAGAGGTACAAGGACTGCTTAAAGAAATCTCTTGGTGCCTGCCACATTGACCACCGCCAGCGGGCTGATATCGCCTCCAACCGTGCATCTTGGCACTTCACAGTTCGGCGGGCTTCAACCTCCTTTGAAGAAGACCGCAGAGCCCACCTCACTGACAAAAGACAAAGGAGGAAAAATCCAACACCCAACCCCAACCAACTAATTTTCCCTTGCAACCGCTGCAACCGTGCCTGCCTGTCCTGCATCGGACTTGTCAGTCACCAACGAGCCTGCAGCAGACGTGGACATACCCCTCCATAAATCTTCGTCCGCGAAGCCAAGCCAAAGAAGAAAAGAAACTACCAGTGTCCACTCTTTTTGTCACGATAATCTCTCGGCTTTGATTTTTCTGTCAGTTTCTAATCAGATTTATTTACTTTATGGGACTAATCTTCTATTTGTTCATACCTAAATAACAGTAGTCGTTTAAGAAGGCAAAGTTGAATTTCATAGGGCTCTTGCCATGCTCCAGCATGATCTGTAGAATACTTAACCTTTCCGAATGTAAATATTTGCATACAATAAAGTTGAAGGCTCAAGCAATACTTTTTGTTCCTTTTTCCCTTTTGTTTTTCATTTCTGCTGAAGTAACAAGCATTCATGATGTGTGTGTGAAGTGATTTGCTCACAACATTTACCATGAGTCATGCAGTCATGCTGTGACAAGTGACTATGCTTTTTTCACCCTCATCTGTTACTTCCTCTGAAATCAGAATTTTTTAGAGCTTTGTAATTCTTAAATGGCTGTGATGCTTCATTACCCGATGAACTGAAACCCTATGCTCGCTTTGAGATTGTGAACTAAGCAGTACTTACTAGAATGCCTGCAAAGGCTGAGGACCTTGTGATATCTGTCTCTGAGGCCGATGTAAAAACATCATTCAAAAGGGTGAACCTCTCAAGTCGTCAGGTCCTGTCAGTATACCTGGCAGGGTATGTGCCAACCAACTAGCCGGAGTGTTAACAGACATTTTCAACCTCTCATTACTGCAATCAGATGTTCCCACCTGCTTCAAAAGGTCATCAATCATTCTGGTGCCCAAGAAGTGTGAGCTGCCTCAATGACTATTGCCCAGCACCACTAACATCTACTGTGACGAAATGCTTTGAGAAGTTGGTCATGGCCAGAATTAACACGTATTTTAGCAAAGGTCTGGATCCACTCTAATTCGCCTATCACCACAATCGCTTCACAACAGACACAATTTGCTGGATCTCCACTAAGCTCTGGATCAACTCAAACAGCCACTCAAACATTCAGCTGCTCTTTGTATACTGCAGCTCAACCTTCAACACCATTATTCCCTCAGTGCTGGTCAAGAAACTCCAAATCCTGGGTCTCTACTCCCCCCTCTGCAACTAGATCCTTGGCTTCCTCATCAAAAGACTACAGTCATTACAAATTGGAAACAACATCTCCTCCTCTTGGACTATCAACACAGGCACACCTCAAGGATGCATACTTAACCCACTGCACTACTCACTATATACCCATGACGGTGTGGCCAGGCACAAGTTCAATGCTATCTACAAATTTGCTGATGACACCACAGTTGTTGGCAATGAGGAAGTGTACAGAAGGGAGATAGATCAGCTAGTTGAGTGGTGTCACATCAACAACCTTATACTCAACATTAGCATAGCATTAGCAAAGATGGTTGTGGACTTCAGGAAGAAGTCAGGAGAACATAGTCCAGTTCTCATCGAGGGCTCAGTAGTGGAGAGGGTCAACTTCAAATTCCTGGGTGCCAACATCTCCAAGGATCTGTCCTGGACCCTCCATGTTGACGCAATCAAAAACAAGGCTTGCCAACGGAGACTCTCGAAAACTGCTACAGAGCATTCTGGGTGGTTGCATCACGGATTGCTACGGAGATGCCAACGTTCAGGATATGAAAACACTCCAAAGGGTTGTTAATGTGGCCTGCGACATTACGGACATCAGTCTACACTCCATTGAGGACATCTACAAGAGGCAGTGTCTTAAGAAAGCAGTCTCTTTCCTCAAGGGCCCCCACTACCCAGGCCATGCCCTCTTCACTCTGCTACCTCAGGAAAAAGTTACAGGAACCCAAAGATGAGCACTCAGTGGCACAAGGACAACTTCTTCCCTACTGTCATCAGATTCCTGAATGATCAACGAACGTACGACACTGCCCTTTGATTTTTTTGTGCACTATTTTGATTTATTATTGGAACATAGCTTATATGAATGTTTACACTGTGATGCTGCCACAAAACAACTAATTTGTGACTTGTTCACGAGAATAAATTCTGATTCTGAAACTGGCTTGGTTGATATTGCTATCAGACTCATCAGAATAATTGGGAACCTGAGGATGCTAACATGTGGTTAATATTTTCCCTCCCAGAAACATTTCAAGCCCTCTGTGAGGTGTGTTCTTTACATGAACACAGTCTTTCTTTGGCTTGGCTTCGCGGACGAAGATTTATGGAGGGGTAAATGTCCACGTCAGCTGCAGGCTCGTTTATGGCTGACAAGTCCGATGCGGGACAGGCAGACACGGTTGCAGTGGTTGCAAGGGAAAATTGGTTGGTTGGGGTTGGGTTTTTCCTCCTTTGTCTTTTGTCAGTGAGGTGGGCTCTGAGGTCTTCTTCAAAGGAGGTTGCTGCCCGCCGAACTGTGAGGTGCCAAGATGCACGGTTTGAGGCGATATCAGCCCATTGGCGGTGGTCAATGTGGCAGGCACCAAGAGATTTCTTTAGGCAGTCCTTGTACCTCTTCTTTGGTGCACCTCTCACACGATGGCCAGTGGAGAGCTCACCATATAACACGATCTTGGGAAGGCGATGGTCCTCCATTCTGTAGATGTGACCTTCCCAGCGCAGTTGGATCTTCAACAGCTTGGATTCGATGCTGTCGGCCTCTGCCATCTCGAGTACTTCGATGTTAGGGATGAAGTCGCTCCAATGAATGTTGAGGATGGAGCGGAGACAACGCTGGTGGAAGCGTTCTAGGAGCCGTAGGTGATGCCGGTAGAGGATCCATGATTCGGAGCCGAACAGGAGTGTGGGTATGACAACAGCTCTGTATACGCTTATCTTTGTGAGGTTTTTCAGTTGGTAGTTTTCCCAGACTCTTTTGTGTAGTCTTCCAAAGGCGCTATTTGCCTTGGCGAGTCTGTTGTCTATCTCGTTGTTGATCCTTGCATCTGATGAAATGGTGCAGCCGAGATAGGTAAACTGGTTGACCGTTTTGAGTTTTGTGTGCCCGATGGAGATGTGGGGGGGCTGGTAGTCATGGTGGGGAGCTGGTTGATGGAGGACCTCAGTTTTCTTCAGGCTGACTTCCAGGCCAACATGAACACAGTACATTAGTAATATTTAGATACAATTGAGATTTTGTGTCTAAATGATAAATGGGTCAAACTTAAAATTGGATTTTGTGATGTATTGTAACAAGATAGGGGAATGTGTCAAAATGACTCCTTTAATAGATTTTTAAAAATTCCCTCGATTGCCTTTGAAACAACATACTTTGTGAAATTGATTCACTATTCAGCAAGTTCATTGAAATCAAACTCATTAATATTCCCACCCATGTCCCATGTACCTCAGTAAAAGATTTTTATTTACCAATATTACAGTCAGGTTAAAATTAACAGCATACACATGATTAACAAGTGTTTGCAGGCAAAAAGTCTAAACCTTCCAAATTCTGTGTGAAGATGTGCTTCTAAATTTCATTCTTGAAAGAGATCCCTTTGTGTCCTCATTCAGGAATCTCCAACCAGCTTCAATCTCTGACCATGATGCTTGATTAAATAACCCTTTAGCTTCTGAATTTGGATCATAATATAACCTTGGAATTTTGGTATAATTTTAATAAATTTATGCTTTGTTCATGCTAATTTTGCTGTGTTTTGCTTCATCTTCCTACTGTACTGAAGGTGTGGTCTTTCTTTTAAAAAAAAGCAAGGTTATTTCTAGACTCGACATAATGATTGATAATATGGATTCCTAAACCTGTCTGCAGAAAGTCCTCCATTTTATCTGTATCAGGTTGAAAGTGGCTGACTTTGCATAATAAAATCCATTTGCTCTGATCTTGCTGATTTGCCTGCTCTACTTCTATCTCTGTTTAAATTCATGTTGATATCTTCTTGATTTTCATGGAATGTCATCTCAATCCACTGTTAACCATCAGGTTACTTGCCTAGCTCCCATATTCAAATTCCACCTCTTTTAAGACCTTTAGAATTTTTTTGAGTCTTTGGTGTTTCTTATTTCTCCTCCTTTAGCTACTGTACTTCCTGTAAGCTTTGTAATATTATGCATGGCCTTTTGATCTAAATCAATGTGTTGTTATTTTTTAAAAATCATCATTAAATCCATCCTCCACTTACGAGATACAATTTTTTATTTAACATTAGCCATAGCTCCACATTTTTGAATGCCTGGATTACATAAAATCATATGCAATGCAGAACCAAGACTTGGAAATTATAAATTTCATATTTATTGTCAGAGTACCTACTTGTTATCACATTCAACCGTGAGATTCCTTTCTAGTGCGGGTGTGGCAGAATTACCACTAACTGGTAGTGCAAAAAATAAGTTGTTCACAGCGTAAAACATCTAAACAAGTAAGAGAACTGTAAACAGATAATGAATGAAAACAAACTGTGCAGTGTGGAGAGAACAAAGAAAATCAATAAAGTGCCCAAGTAAGAGTCCTTAAATGAGTCTTTGATTGAGTTTGTCATTGAGGATTCTGATGGTGGAGGGGTAGCATCTGTTCCTGAACCTGGTGGTTAAAATCTTGTGGCACCACTACCCCTTTCCTAATGGCAGCAGCGAGAACAGAGCGTGTGCTGGGCAGTGTGGATCATGCTCTCTGACGGAAGGATTCCCTGTAGATGTACTCAATAGTGGAGAGGGTTTTGCCTGTGTTGTTCTGGGTTCTATCCACTATATTTTGGAGTGCTTAACATTCAGGGGTATTGCTGATCCCATACCAGACCTTGATGCAGCTGGTCAGTACACTGTCCACCACACCTCTGAAGAAATTTGCCAGGATTTTTGATGTCATACCAGTCCTGTGCTTACTCTGAGGAAGGAGAAGCTCTGAAATGCCTTTTTCACGATACCATTGATGTGTTGGGTCCAGGAAAGATCCTCTGAAATAATAACTCACAAGAACCTAAATTTGTTCATCCTCTCAACCTCTGGTCCCTCAATGATCACTGGATTGTATACCTCTGGCCTTCATTTCCTGAAGTCAGCAATCAGCTTCTTAGTTTATTCACATTTGTACAAAGCATACTATTTCAGAAGATCTTGCATAGGAATAAGAATCATTCCACACAACAAAGTACTTGATATTTGGATCTCTCTTTGAGAATGCAGTTTCGTCTCTTTTCTTTGCATAAAATCGATATTGCTGATGAAACAGGAATATAATAATTTCATTGAATCTTTGCCTTTTAAGGTATCTTCCTCTTTTTTGCCTTATGACAGATTATAGATATGTTTTTGTGAGATATCTTGCGGCAGGGTTTTTAGTGTAGGTCACATACAAACACTTTAAAACAGATCTTATTTAAAATAATGGAACTCTGCTCAAGATAGACAGGCTGTAGAGCTCGTCGAAAGAACCAAAGACTTGTTGATCCGAACCAAGGCATTTATTAGCAAAAGACAGGAGCTCTTCACAGGTGGCCAACCAGTCCGGAATGATCCGACCTGGCTAGGGACACAACCCTTTAAGGCCCAGACAGTAGGTGTGGCTAAGCTCTCAGTCAATCGCAGTAAGCACAGTCATTACATACTCTAGATACTGTAACTATGTACATTGGTGATAGGTCTGTACTATCACTTTTTTGCGGTGGCCCCGGTCCGGACACAGGGAAAGCAGCGGTGGCCCCGGCCCCGGTCCGGACAGAGGGTAGGCGGCGGCGGCCTCGATCCGGGCAAGAGCTAAGGGGAGGCGGTGGCCCCGGCCTCGGTCAAGTGAGGCTGTCCGGGCAGAAAGTAGGCCCCAGTCCGGGCACAGGGAAAGCGGCGGCGGCCTCGGCCACGGTCTGCGAGTATGGACCGACCTAGGAGGGGAGGCAGACCGCTCCAGCCCGAGTAAGAAACCTGCATAGGAGAAGGCCACTCCGATACAAAACCTACAACCCAAGGACCTCACTGCCACGTCCCAGCTCGCTTGGCCACGGCACATGAACCATGGGTGTAAAGGGTGGGGCCAGTATTGCGCGCAATACCTAAAAGCTCCTTTGCGCAGGCCCGAGGACAGGTCCACGTCCTCCCCCTCCTCGTCCTCCCCTTCAAAAGATGCTCACAAACTCAAGCTAGCATGCTGGAACATCAGAACCATGCTAGACAAGGCTGACCGTCCTGAACGTCGGTCTGCCCTCATTGCACATGAACTCCTCAGACTTGACATCGACATAGCCGCTCTCAGTGAAGTCCGCCTTGCAGATGTAGGCAGCCTCCAAGAACACGGCGCGGGCTACACACTCTACTGGTCTGGCAAGCCTATGGATGAACGACGCCTATCTGGTGTAGGCTTCATGGTCAAGAGCTCCATTGACTCCAAACTCAAATACCTCCCGACAGGCCACTCGGACCAGATCATGTCCATGCGACTCCCCCTTCAAAACAAGCGTCGCATCACCCTCATCAGTGTCTATGCTCCAACCCTCCAGGCAGAACCAGCAGAAAAGGACAAGTTCTACACTGACCTGCGCAACCTCATTCAACGCACCCCTACAGCCGACAAGGTTGTCATCCTTGGCGACTTCAACGCTCGCGTCGGCAAAGACTCAGAAACCTGGCCAGGAATCCAGGGCAAGCATGGTGTCGGCAAGTGCAACGACAATGGGCGCCTCCTGTTGGAGCTCTGCGCAGAACAGCGGCTTGTCATTACAAACACCCTTTTTCAGCAGAGGGACAGCCTGAAGACTACCTGGATGCATCCCCGATCCAAACACTGGCACCTCTTGGACAATGTCCTGGTGCGAGAAAGAGACAAACGAGATGTGCTCCACACCAGGGTCATGCCCAGCGCGGAATGCCACACTGACCACCGGCTGGTTCGCTGCAAGCTCAACCTTCACTTCAAGCCAAAGCCCAGGAACAGTAAAGCCCCCAGAAAGAGGTTCAATGTTGGAAACCTGCAGTCAGACGAAGTGAGAGGAAACTTCCAGGCAAACCTCAAAGCAAAGCTCGAGGATGCAATCCGCCTCACGGACTCGTCCCCTGAAACCCTCTGGGATCAGCTGAAGACTACCATACTGCAATCCACTGAAGAGGTACTGGGCTTCTCCTCCAGGAAAAACAAGGACTGGTTCGATGAAAACAGCCAGGAAATCCAGGAGTTGCTGGCAAAGAAGCGAGCTGCCCACCAGGCTCACCTTACAAAGCCGTCCTGTCCAGAGAACAAACAAGCCTTCCGTCGTGCATGCAGCCATCTTCAGCGCAAACTCCGGGAGATCCAAAATGAGTGGTGGACTAGCCTCGCCAAGCGAACCCAGCTCAGCGCGGACATTGGCGACTTCAGGGGCTTTTGCGAGGCTCTAAAGTCTGTGTACGGCCCCTCACCCCAAGTCCAAAGCCCTCTGACAGCTCAGACGGCAAAGTCCTCTTCAGCGACAAGATCTCCATATTCAATCGATGGTCAGAACACTTCCAATCTCTTTTCAGTGCCAACTGCTCAGTCCAAGAATCCGCCCTGCTCCAGCTCCCTCAACAGCCCTTGAATCTAGAGCTGGATGAGGTCCTTACACGGGAAAAGACATATAAGGCAATTGAACAACTGAAAAGTGGCAAAGCAGCAGGTATGGATGGAATCCCCCCAGAGGTCTGGAAGGCTGGCGGCAAAACTCTGCATGTCAAACTGCATGAGTTTTTCAAGCTTTGTTGGGACCAAGGAAAACTGCCTCAGGACCTTCGGGATGCCATCATCATCACCCTGTACAAAAACAAAGGCGAGAAATCAGACTGCTCAAACTACAGGGGAATCACGCTGCTCTCCATTGCAGGCAAAATCTTCGCTAGGATTCTCCTAAATAGAATAATACCTAGTGTCGCCGAGAATGTTCTCCCAGAATCTCAGTGCGGCTTTCGCGCAAACAGAGGAACTACTGACATGGTCTTTGCCCTCAGACATGTCCAAGAAAAGTGCAGAGAACAAAACAAAGGACTCTACATCACGTTTGTTGACCTCACCAAAGCCTTCGACACCGTGAGCAGGAAAGGGCTTTGGCAAATACTAGAGCGCATCGGATGCCCCCCCAAAGTTCCTCAACATGGTTATCCAACTGCACAAAAACCAACAAGGTTGGGTCAGATACAGCAATGAGCTCTCTGAACCCTTCTCCATTAACAATGGCGTGAAGCAAGGCTGCATTCTCGCACCAACCCTCTTTTCAATTTTCTTCAGCACGATGCTGAACCAAGCCATGAAAGACCTCAACAATGAAGACACTGTTTACATCCGGTACCGCACAGATGGCAGACTCTTCAATCTGAGGCGCCTGCAAGCTCACACCAAGACACAAGAGCAACTTGTCCGGGAACTACTCTTTGCAGACGATGCCGCTTTAGTTGCCCATTCAGAGCCAGCTCTTCAGCGCTTGACGTCCTGTTTTGCGGAAACTGCCAAAATCTTTGGCCTGGAAGTCAGCCTGAAGAAAACTGAGGTCTTCCATCAGCCAGGTCCCCACCATGACTACCATGACCACGTCTCCATCGGGCACACAAAACTCAAAACGGTCAACCAGTTTATCTATCTCGGCTGCACCATTTCATCAGGTGCAAGAATCGACAACGAGATAGACAACAGACTCGCCAAGGCAAATAGCGCCTTTGGAAGACTACACAAAAGAGTCTGGAAAAACAACCAACTGAAAAACCTCACAAAGATAAGCGTGTACAGAGCCGTTGTCATACCCACACTCCTGTTCGGCTCCGAATCATGGGTCCTCTACCGGCATCACCTACGTTTCCTAGAACGCTTCCACCAGCGTTGTCTCCGCTCCATCCTCAACATTCATTGGAGTGACTTCATCGTTAACATCGAAGTACTCGAGATGGCAGAGGCCGACAGCATTGAATCCACGCTGCTGAAGATCCAACTGCGCTGGGTAGGTCACGTCTCCAGAATGGAGGACCATTGCCTTCCCAAGATCGTGTTATATGGTGAGCTCTCCACTGGCCACCGTGACAGAGGTGCACCAAAGAAAAGGTACAAGGACTGCCTAAAGAAATCTCTTGGTGCCTGCCACATTGACCACCGCCAGTGGGCTGATATTGCCTCAAACTGTGCATCTTTGCGCCTCACAGTTTGGCGGGCAGCAACCTCCTTTGAAGAAGACCGCAGAGCCCACCTCACTGACAAAAGTCAAAGGAGGAAAAACCCAATACCCAACCCCAACCAACCAATTTTCCCCTGCAACCGCTGCAACCGTGTCTGCCTGTCCCGCATCGGACTTGTCAGCCACAAATGAGCCTGCAGCTGACGTGGACATTTTACCCCCTCCATAAATCTTCGTCCGCTGCCAAGCCAATGTGAAGTGTACTATCACACAGGCCGCCTCCAAGAGCCTTTGAAAAAGCTTTATAGAGTGCCCAAGAGACTTCACTAATGGATTGTTGTTTGCAAAAAAGCAACAGATGAAAGAACTCATCAGAGCTGCAGACTATCTGGAGTAGTACTTGCTGTTCTAAGAGGGTCATGTGGTTTTGCAAGCAGAGAGAGAGAATTCAGTTCTGCAGTAATACAATCAGCAACAGCAGCTGGAACTGGAATAGGACAAGCTGGAAAGCTTGTGGAAAACCCCATTTGGAAGACGGATTGTGAGTACCCAGTACAGCCTGGTCAAAGGCCTTGTTGTTCTTACAAGAGGAGAGGACTGGCTGCTTAATGTTTCACTTGAAATAAGAGAAACAAAAAGGAACTCTGTGGTGACCTGAAAGAAAGACATCATCATCTGGAAAACCCTAATGGGGCAAGTTTCTTCAGCAAGACACTGAAGTGGCTGGTTACAAGGAATCAGTTGTGGGTGTCCAGCGAATAACAAATATCTCTGAAAACTGATAAGAACTTTCCTGAGTGGTAACCATTTATTTTTCAAGCACCAAAGCCTGGTGAAACTTTATCAATGTTAAATTCTGTGCACAGTATAGGAATTGCCTACAACCAGTGAATTTGGAGGAATGAGAAGTGAGATTTGACTGAGGATCAAAGAACTTTTTTGAACTTATACACACATTACATACACATGCGCTTAGAGTTAGAAGGGGGTTAGGTGAGTTTATAGTGATAATTTAAAGTGTGATTCAGTTTTCATGTTTAAAGATAATTAAAAGCAACTTTTGTTTCAGTAACCATTTGTCTTGGTGAACATCTATTGCGGTTGGGTTTATGGGTCCTCTGGGCTTGTGACAGCCTTCCTTGGGAACTTCACAAGGAGACTTAACTGATTTCTAAGAACACTGACTGTATTATTCAAAAAAGAAACTATGCTGATAATAAATTATTTATGGTTGTGTGGATGAGCAAAAGGAATTTATCTGCATTTACATTCAACCTGTGGGTTATGTATTTTCTTGTTCTGCACCATTTAGAGCTTACTAACAAAAATGTGCAAGCTTTTTAATCATCACATTCAAGGCAACACACTGTAGATGTTCAAATTCTGAGCTGGGCACTTCCTTCTGAGTCATATTTCAGTGTTGAAATCCAACTCCAGGGTTTCAACATAAAATTGTAGGATCGCATGCTCCAAATGCCACGCTCTCCATGGTCATAGTGATCAGTTCTTTGATGAGACATTAAACTGAAGCCTGGTGCATTTTAAGATTGATTTGCTCTAAGAACTAATAGATAAGAAAATCTATTTTATGTCAGGAGCAAGAGGTAACCCTCCAATTCTAATGGCATGCATTCATATACATTAGTTCTGGGATTTTGTTCTGCCTGCTTTGCAATGTTTCTCATTGCACAACACAGGACATCCAGGTTGATCCATTCGTGTAGCTTTTTTGTTTCCTTCATAATTTTCTGAGCATGCACCTCACAAAGGTTGTAATAGCATCCCAAATGGGGCTCCATAAAATGATGGTTTCTTCCCACTGATAGGGGACTCAATGAAGAGAATTGGGAAGGGAGGATCAAAGTATTTAAAGTGTAAGTGGGTGATGGGGTGAAACAAGAAAGTCTGCAGATGCTGTGGTTGTGGTAATACACAAAAGTGGTGAGGAAACTCAATAGGTTCCACAGCTTCCATAGGAGTCAAAGACATATGACCAGAATTTCAGGCCTGAGGCCTTCATCAAGGTATGAGCAAAAAACAGGCAGGCACCTGAATAAATAAAACTTTAGGGAAGAAGGGGCAGGGACAGTGGGACAGGTCAACAGCCAAAAGGCCACAGGTGGAGATGAATTGGAGGGCAGGAGAGAAAAGCTGAGAATTGATTCGGGGAGAGGGTAGCTTTGCAAATGCAGAGCTGGAGGAAAGGAGATAGTGGACAGGAAAGCAGAGGGAGTCGTGGGTGGGAGGGAGCCTAATGGAAACTTGAGAAGTCGATGTTAAGGCTGCCTGGTTGGAATCCAGATGGAATATGAATTCTTGTTCCTCCAATTTGCAGGTGGTTTCAATTTGTTAGTGCATGAGACAATAGGCAGACAAGTCAGCATGGAAATGAGGTGGGCAATTGCATTGGGCTGCCACTGAAAGATCCATTCTTACAGTGAACTGAGCAAAGGTGCTCAATGAAGCAATCTGCCAATCTGTGTCAGGTTTCACTGGATGTAGTAGGAAACCACAAGAGGTGCAATTCTTGTGCTCACATCTCCTCCCTCACCACAGTCCGGAGCCCTATACAGGCCTTTCAAGTGAAGCAACACTTCACTTGTACATCCAGAGGACTTATTTACTGCATTCGGTTCTCCCTTTGTGGCATTCTCTACATCGGAAAGACCAGTCGCAGGTTGCTTTGCTCAGCACCTCCTCTCCGTTCACAACAATAGCGACCTCCCAGTAGCCAACCATTTCAATTCTGAGTCACTCCCACACTCACATATCTGTCCATGACCTTATGTACCATGCCACCCAGACCACCTGCAAATTGTAGGAACAACATCTAGACATGAATATTGACTTTACTGCTTTCCATTAAACTTGCTTGCCCTTTCTTTCCCCAACCCCCTTTTCTGTTTTCCAGTTCTTCTACTACCCAGCCATGCCTACTCCCCCTAATTGCTGCTGTCCCCTCCCTCCCTTCTCCACCAATCATCTTCTGCCTTTTCCTTCCCTGCCCCTCCCCCATCCCCCACTCTTTTGTTTGGACACCTGCCAGCTTTTTCTCATGCTTTGATGAAGGGCTCAAGCCCGAAACGTCAGTTATGTATTTCTACCTTTCCTACACAAAGGACACTGTTTGACCTGCTGAGCTTCTCCACCATTTTGTGTTTTTACTTCAATCATGGTGTCTGCAGAATTTCATGATTTAATTTTTATCTCCAACAGTCATGTAAACGTAGAGGAGTACATGAGCTCAGTGACTGGCCACATCAGCAAGTGCATTGAGGATGTCACCGAGATTCAATGCATGTAAAAACACCATGCTGGAGAAACTCAGCAGGTCAAATACATAAATACATAACCAACATTTCCTCAGTTATGACCGAATATTACATGCTCCACAACCAGGGTAACCAGAAGCCTTGGTTGGATGCAGAGGTCTGGGCCCTTCTCAGCAGTGGTATATCAAGGTAAAATAGTGCCTATGGCAAGCACTGTAATTACAGCCCCCACTGTTAAAAAAAATTGCACATAAAATTGACAGTTGGGTGATTTTCACGCACAATTGGGCTGGCGCTAACACCAGCATATCCTTGTAAATTTCAGATGTTGCGTTGTAATTTATTAGAAGTGAACCAGTGGATTAATTCCCAACTGAGCCCCTAGGCTGAGCCCTAGGCCCCCTTTTCGCTCCCCCTCCTCTCGCTCCCCCCTCCTCTCGCTCCCCCCATCCTCTCGCTCTCCCCTCCTCTCGCTCCCCCTGACTCCTCCACTCACTAACAGAATCCTTGATTCCGAGCCATGCCACAAGACATTGATGTTTATTATTCCAAGTCGCTGAGATGTGGGACGCTCCAGGCTCAAGCCTGCGTTAAAGCAACCCAAGCCTTGTGTTAATTGCCTCCTGTTCCTGGCTAGAGGCTGCAGCCTTCTCAGGCAAAATGGCCGTCTTCCTTACCCTTGCAGCGGGAACTACTCTGCGATGGCAGGATTATGGGAAACAAAGATGGCCATTGCTCAATTTACCTGTGCTCAGGGGTATGTGAATATTTCAATTCAAAAATTGCAGACAGAATCTTTTGAATTCTAAAACACAGCGTTTTTTTGTCTTTTCATTTCTATGTTCTTGTCTCCAATGTACACACTTTGATTAGGAATGCATTTTAACAATCTATTCACTCACAAGATGACCTGTGGGTGTGTGTGCGATACCTAACCATGTGAATATACATTTTTAAAAATTGCTTTGAGCAAGTATAGATTACTACTTGTTGTAAAAATCCTTTTCATAGCAACAGGAAAACCATGAAAACCAGCTGCTGGTGCTAGCACTGAGAAACACTGGAAATGCGAGTGTAGACAGCAGAAGAAGGGACAAACCCTCACCCTGCACCACGGGCAGTTTGCTCCCATTCACACGGTGCCCTTCTCGACGAGAGGGGAGGTGGTGATGCCAGCAACTGCCCACACACACACACACACACACACACACACACACACACACACACACACACACACACACACACACACACACACACACACACACACACACTTCACTGGAGTGGCTGGTTAGTGAGAAATGATGGTTGATTGATTGATGTAATTTTGACAGACCTAAATGTTACTTTTTTCTTTGCAAAATAATCCATCCAATGTCAAATATAAAGTTTAACCGATGAGAGAATTTCAATGAAACTCCAAATGCTCTACAGCAGGTTAGAACACATAGTCTTTGGGCTTTTTGGCATATTTACTTTTTTATTGGGTACACTGAGCAAAAATGCATTATTTGAACAAAGTATCTCAAGAAAAGGCTTTTCACTAAAATAAGTATGTTGTAAGCTTTAGGTGTAAGCTTGACAAATCCAGATTGCCCTGTTGTTTTAAGTCAATTGCCAACAGAACAGTTCTTTTCATTTTTAGTGGGTTCACTCTTAAAAACTCTTTTAACATTTAAATGTGAATTAATGTTTGTTCCCACATTATTTTTGACATGTCTTTTCATTGGAAAACACAAAAGAAATATTCAAGTCACAGTGGAGCGCAAGGAGGGGTCTTGCTAAAATCCTGTACGAAACTGAAGCTAGTCAGTCCTTACACATCATCTAATCTCTGACTGCCAAAGAAATCTCACTCTATCACTCCTACCTTTCAAACCATGGTGCTTGGCGACTTTATAAGGAGTTCTCCAAGGTGACTTACTGGAGGACAGAATTGGTGGGGGCTGATGGAGCATTAGGGTTGTCACTCTTGGTGGCAGAGCTAAAGTTGGCCTGGCTGCGGCGATGTTGCCTCTTCTCCTGGCACTGATGTGCTCCTTGGCGAGCTACCTTGCCTGCGCTTGGGAGGGGGCAGGGGTTCTGGAGACTAGCCCATCCGATAACTCATCTCCTGCACCCAGCTCCCAACATCACCGCTTCAAGACAATTAAGGTATAAATTCATGCAACCATAAAACTGTGGTGCAACTTCCTGGTATGAAATTTTGATTGAGAGTTGGCTTAGCACTGTGATAATGATTTGTTATCTAACATTAATGTGTGTTGATCTATTCATGGCTATAATTAGCTTTACAATGAGACTAGTCGATAATGTGGGTCTCTTAATCACCTGTTTACAGATCAGTTCAACTTGTTGACACCACAAATACGGCTTGATTTCCATCAGAAAGCAAAATGTGACAGTGTCATTAAAGAACAACAGACCCATACTTCAGAGTTCTTTTGTCAGATGGAGATCCTTTGCTGAGCTTGGGAGTTTGATATTGGGTGGGTGAAGCAAGGACAGGGGCACCCCTCTTCGAATGGCGCCCAAGTCACGTGTCATGACCTACATACCCTAGATACGCTTATGTTTCTCAGAGCTCGTGATGCTGTCTTCAGATCAGGGGGTAGGATGGCACTAAGATCAGCCAGGACTGAACTCTCTTGTACAATCCAGAAGCAAACCAAGGGTCCACACAGAAGATCCACAGGCAACTGTGTGACATTGGCGACACAAGGCGCCTGATGCAAAGGATCAAGACTATAATGGATCACAAGTCAACCTTTCGAATTAAAGACAATGACACCTTCCTTCCGGACAGACTGAACGTCTTCTCTGCACGGTTTGTTGAGAAGAACAGGATGACACCAAAGAAAGTTCTGTGGCCCCCTGATGAACAGGCCCCCTGCGTAGCTGTGGCCGAGGTGAAGAGAATCTATCCAGGGTGAACCCACACAAGCCGATGGGACCGACCAATACCTGGCTGGGTACTGAAGGACTGTGAAGACCAATTGACGGAGGATTTCACAGACATCTTCAACACCTCACTGCAGTAGTCCATCGTTCCTGTAGGGATCAAGACAGCCACCATCATGCCGATACCCAAGAGAGTGACAATAACAGACCTCGTTGACTACTTCCCTGAAGCACTGACCATTATAAAATATTTCAAGCATCTGGTGATGAAAGGCATAAAACCACATCACCGGACCCATTTGAATTTGCCTATAGAAGAAACCATTCCACAGATGATGCTTTAGCCTTGACACTTCACTCCATCCAAGCCACCTGGAGAACGACGCCTCATATTTATGGACTTCAGCTTGGCATTTAATATGTCATTCCCCAGAGGCTGATGGAGAAGCTGGTGAAAGCTGGTGGGGTGACAGTGTTAGTACAGCAGATAGCACAATGCTGTTGCAGCACCAGTGATCGGGATGAGAATTTGAATCCCACACTGTCAGTAGGGAGTTTGTTTATTTTCCCTGTGTCTGCATGAGTTGTATCCTGGGGGCTCCGGTTTCCTCCCACCATAGGTTAATTGGGTGTATTTGGGTGGCACGGGCTTGCGGGCCAAAATGGCCTGTTACTGTGCTATGTATAAATTTAATTTAAACTTAGAAATTGTTCTCACTGTGACTCAACACCCCTCTCAGTAACTGGATTCTGGACTTCCTAACGGAAAGACCACAATCTGCCAGGCAGAGCATTGAGCACCGTCACGTTGAGCGCTGATGCAACTCAGGGCTGTGTGCACAGCTTGCTTCTCTTTACATTACAGACCCACAACTGCATCGCCAGATCCAACTCCAACAGTGTCATCAAGTTGCTAGAATGCAACAGTAGTTGGCCTCATCAGCAACAACGATGAGTTGATCTACAGAGAAGAGGTGGTAAATCTCATGAAGTAAAGTGAGAGTAATAACCTGAGTCTCAACGAGGACAAGACAAAGAAAATGATGGTGGACTTCAGGAAGACCAGGAACAACCAACCTTCACTGCACTTCAACAACTCTGTAGAAAGAAAATGGAGAGCAGCAAGTTCCTTGGAGTTCACTTAAATAGTGACCTATAGTGGACACTCAACACCTCCTCACTTGTCAGGAAGGTGCAACAGCAACTGCACTTCCTGAGTGGGAAGGCTGTTATCCATCATTATGACATCCTTCTATAGGAACTCTATTGAGAGCATCCAGGCTGGCTGCATCACAGTGTAGTTTGGTTGCTGCAGAAAAATGGATTGGAGGTCAATCCACAGGACCATACAAATGGAAGAGAGGATTACTGGAGTCTCCCTTCCCCCCATCAATGTGATTTACTGGAATAATTTTCTCATAAGGGCATGCAAAATCATTGAAGACCCCTTCCATCCTCCACACAGCATCTTTCAGCTGCTCCTGTTGGGGAAGAGGAACAGGAGTATAAGACCCAGCACCACTTGGCTGAGGAACAACTTCTTCCCACAGGCAGTGAGAATGCTGAATGACCAAAGGAACTACTCACACTAACCATCCAAGACTCTCTTATGTACAAAGCAATATTTATTTATTTATTTGTATGGATGAAATACTTCTCCTGTGTGCCTTATCTGTGTTATATCTGGTTGTTTGTCTGTGAGTTTGGACCAAGGGTTGTACTTGCACAATCAGATGACAATAAACTTGAGTCGAAGACACGAGGAATCCTCTCCTTATTGCATCTGGGAGTGTTCGGAGCCAGAGCAGATGTGCAGGAAATGGACAAAATGCAGGTGAAGGCAGAGTTGATTGTGGTGGAGCGGAAGCCACATTTTTGTAGGAGGACATCTTAGATGATGTTACATGGAAGACCTTGTCCTGGGAGCAGATGTAACAGAGGTGGCGGAATTGAGAGAAAAGATGTCGTCAAGGCATCTGTGGGTGTTGGTGGGTTTGTAGAAAATGTCTGTAAAGTGTTTGTCTCTTGAGATGGAGTTAGAGAGATCAAGAAAGGTGAGAGTATTATTAGGGATGGACCAAATGAATTTGGAGTTGGGGTGGATGTTCACAGCAAAATGGATTAAGTTGACGAGTTCATCGCAGGTGCATGAGACAGCACTATTTTAGTCGTCATTGTCGCAGCAGAAGAGTTGATGAGCCTTGCCTATGTAGGCTTGTAGCATGGATTCTCCAAATCATCAACAAAAAAGACATGTATAGCCGGATCTAGAGTGGGGTCCTAATGGGATCTAGAAAAGTAAAAAAAGTTTTAAAAAAGTGTTCAGACACTTAGTTCAATAAAAATCAGTGTGGTTATTTTATAATAATATATTTTTATAAAAATATATTTATAATAAATACATTTATTTATAATAAAAATATATTTATAAAAAAGTTTTCAGACACTTGGTTCAATAAAAATCAGTGTGGTTATTTTATAATAATATATTTTTATTGACCAATGCAAGTAAACTTGTTTCCCTGCAGACTTGAGCATTCTATGAATTGAATTTTGGATCATGTATATTCATTATATAGGATCTTAATTTATTACTTGCTTTAGTGACTGTTTTACAAATGCAATATGAACAAACAGCCAGTATCTATGCTGATGTATGCAATCCTTTATACTGTATGATATCTTTAACCAATTAGCTCTTTGAGTATCCCTTGAGATTGCAACAGGGATGTTTTTTTTTAAATATTGGTTTGCTCCTTTGCCTTCCCATTTCATGCAACAATAATTCCTACTGGTATAATGTGGTATTCAGAGGTATTTCTGAATCTGAAATGCTAAACAACAATTTGCATTAAAATAGTATTTTCTGTGACAATACAAAAATATAGAATTGGAGTGGGCTTTTTAACAAAAACACACTGAAATGCTGGAAGAACTCAACTGGTTTTTCAGCATCCATAGGAGACAAATATAATATTGCTGACGCTTCAGGCCTGAGGCCTTCTTCAAGGAATAAGCAGAATGAAGAAAAAACAGGAAATCTCAGAATACTAGACAATGCAGGCTGGGTGAGGAATCCAAATCAATAAAAGGTGTTAATTGGATATAATAAGGGGATAGGTGAGAATTGATTATGTCTGTGCAAAAAGAGAGAGGGAAAAGGGAGAGAGAGACAGAGATGGAGGAAGGAGAAGTATGGGGGGGGGGTTAAGCCAGAGAAGTCAATATGAGAGTGCCCAGTCAGAAGATGAGGTGTTGTTCCCCAAATTTGGAGGTGGTCTCAGTCTGGCAGTGCATAAGAACATGGATAGTCATGTCAGCAAGGGAATGGGATGGGGAACTGATATGGTTAGCCACTGGGAAATCCACGCTATTACAGCGGACAGAGCTGAGGTGTTCAATAAAACATTCTCCCAGTCTGCATCCGGTCTCTCTGATGTAGAGGAGATCACAGTGGGAGCACTGGGTACGGTAGATGACCCCTGCGGATTCACAAGTGAAATGTTTTTTCTCTTGGAAGGACTATTTGGGGCCCCGAATGGTGGTAGAGGAGGTGTGGGTGCAAGTGGAGCATCTCCTGTGATCACAGGCACAAGGCTGAACGGTGGGGAGGGAGGAGTGGACAAGGGAGTCATGGAGGGAGCGGTCACTGCGGAAGGCAAAGAGGGGAATATGTGTCTAGTTATTGGGTCTCGTAGGTGGTGGAAATGGCAGAGGAGGATATGTTGTATACGGAGGCTGCTGGGGTGGTAGGTGAGGGCAAGAGGAATCCTGTCCCAACCCCGGCCTCTCTGAAACATTTGTGCTCAAGATCCTTCTACTCACTCTTTAATAAACTCAATGACTAAGCAATCACACCCCTTTTAGCAGAGAATTTGAAAGGCATTCAATACTAAGGAATGGCACAAAGGCACTGGTAGAACTGCAATCTCACAGATCCAATGACCCTCTTTTGATCCTGTGTGGAGCTTCTGTGTGGAGTTTGTACATTTTTTCTGTGACCACAAGGGTTTCCTCCCATATCCAAAACATGTTATGGTTGGCAGGTTAATTAGCTGCTGAGAATTGCCCAAAATGTGGGGTGAGTGGTAGAATTGATGTGAATATGTGTCAAGAAAAAAAATGGGATTTGTGTGGGGTTAACATGAAAGGATCTTGATAACCAGCACTGACTTGGTAGTCTGTCTGTGCTTTTAGATCTTGAAAGAGAAAATTCCTCATGTTCCAAATAGCAGACCAATTTTTTTATATTGTATTTCTTCCGGTTTTGGATTCTTCAGACAGAAGAAAACAATTTAATTATCTCTTTCATGTTAGTCCCTCTCTGAATTTTGCACATTTAGGTGCATCACTTCACACACTTGTAAATTACAGTGATAGGAGCTCCCTGGGTTAGATCAATTTGATTTATGGAAATCTGACTTTACACAAAGTTTCCCATAATTTTATAACTAATTTTTCTAGCAAGTGATAATAATGTTTCATGGCATTAATAACTGGATACAGTATGTATTCCATTGATTTAATTATACATAGTGTTAAGGTGATCATTTAATAAAAAGAAATGTTCATAGCAAGTGCATGGAGAGTGATATAACATGGTTACTTTAGAAAATGGACACTTCTGACTTGCAGAAAGATTACCCACAGACAGTTCTTATGAATGGAACCCTTGTGTAATTCAGGGACTGTGTGTTATCTTCTTACCCCACTCAGTTATAAACAATCATAATTAATCACTGAAGTATTAATTTCATGTGTTTGTTATTATTAATAAGAGCTTGGAAGAAAGATGCCAGTCATGGGCATGGCTCTGGTGGCAGCTGAATGGGGCCCACGGCACTATTCAGTGCTCCCACCAAGTATATCTGATGGGCCACAATGAGACAGGGAGGTGGTTGAAATGGTTACTGTTGTGGCTGGGGTGAAGTCTGAGACCATGACGGTCCATGCTGAGAAGTAGTCAGGAGATGATTGTGACTACAGCTGAGGGCTCATCAGGATCTGTTAAATAGGGGAATGGCAACTGCTGGAGAGTTTGGCAGCTGCGAACCAGGTCAGCTCGGGCCAAGCCGAAGGACTGCTGCAACTAGTGTGGCTTCTGTCAGGCCATCCGGGGTGGGGATCAAAGGTGGATGGACAAGCCATGCTCTAACTTGGGCCAGGCTGCAGGTGCCAGTGAGAGCGATCAAGGAAATGCGTAGGTGAGTTGGTTTTGCTAAGGCTTCTGGAAAGTGGGACCAGATCTTGAGGAGATGAGATGCAGAACAGGAAGTTACATCATGAGGCTCAACCTCAGCATCTGGGGTGGCAAACTACAATGGAGGTGATGGTATGAGCTTTGACGTGACATAATCGCTGAACTATCTTTTTTGTGCTTTTCTTTTTGCAAAGTGGCACTAGAGGTTGGTGACTCTTTGCTTGCCTTTGATTAGAATGCAAAAGAAAACTTTTCTCTGTATCTCAGTACATGTGACAATAATTATAATAAAATTATCACTTTCTGTGGGAAGAAAAGACTGATATAAAGGCATAATATATTGGTTTGGAGCTGTATCACCTAATCTTGATTAAAATGAGACCCCATTTTTAATTTTTTCTGTACCATTTTCTAACTTGTGACTCTGCAAGATTATTGTGAAACTTCATTTTCCAGTCTCAAAAAACTCATATCTCTTTAGTTTTTTCCATTCACACAGACACAAAGATTGAGATTAGTCATTGTACGTGTGAATTTTTTGCAACAGCCATTTCGAAGATGTTTGAATTTACCAGATGGGAAGAAGAGACTGGGGAGTGGGACCAGTTAGATGGCTTTTGCAAAGAGCTAGTTCAGGGACCATGGACTTAATGTATTGTTCTGGGATTCTATGTCAGTTATTCTTTGGTATTCCTTTGTCTCCATGAATTTTTAAGGAGATTCTTGCTGGTGAATGTTCAGTCATAAGTCATGTTGTATTTCAACCAAAAGTGCCGTCTTCAGAATGTTTTTTTTTGGTGGGTGGTCCTGCTCCTTTGTTACAGAGAAACAACTTGCTGTGCTTGAGTGGCCATTAAGAGTAGTTATAATGTGTGAGGATAAAACGTTTTATTTATTTCTGCTGCCAGGACAGCACTAACAGATTGCAACTTTTAACTTGTACCTCAGCTCTTTTGTGTTCATTTTTAACCACTGCTTCATCTGCCATGTAACACAGAATCACATTTAGTAGTATTTTTCATTCACATTCAAACTTGGACCTATTTGATATTGTTGAGGATGTGGTGGGGGGTGGGGGGGAGAATTAATAATTCATGAGATAATGCATGCATTTATTTGGGTGTTCAGTCCTTCCTTCTCTATAAGCTATGTTTTAAAAGTTTGATGGTAGAGCATTTTACTTTAAATGTAAATTACCATTTTTCATGATGGATGCAGCCCAGTGGGCCAGAAAGCAATTGAGTGCTTGGTGTTGTTGTAACACCCTTGGCTTTATAGGAACTGTGGCTGCAAGTTTAATTTCTCTTGGGAAGCTACAGCAGATGAATAGTGTTTCATAAGTATTGAGAACAACTTTGAAGCATAAGCTTGGCAATCTAATTACAGGCCATTTTCACAAGAAGCAATCAATGTTAACGCGCACTTAAATTTAAAATGTGAGGTGATTTATTCCTGAGTTTGCATTCCTGAATTCACGAAGACTCATCAATAGATAAAATGCTGTTGCAAAATTGAGGCATTCCACTACAAGGTCAGGAAAGCATTTGCTTTTAAACAGCCCTTTGTCTGGCATTGCCATTTTGATGTATTAGCCTGCTGCCCCTACTAAATATTAAGGGGCTTGAGATTCCCTCAGTTCCTCAGTGAATCTGATAAAATTGCAGGTTCCAAGTTATTTTCCCATGCAATGAAATACACCTAAACTTATTAAAGGAATAGATTTGCTGGTGAACCCAACATTGGGCATTGTGTTGGTGTACTTTCTCAGGAATGGTATATTCTTTTCCTTGGCTTTGCTTCGCGGACGAAGATTTATGGAGGGGTAAAGTCCATGTCAGCTGCAGGCTCGTTTGTGGCTGACAAGACCGATGCGGGACAGGCAGACATGGTTGCAGCGGTGGCAGGGGAAAATTGGTGGGTTGGGGTTGGGTGTTGGGTTTTTTCTCCTTTGTCTTCTGTCAGTGAGGTGGGCTCTACGGTCTTCTTCAAAGGAGGAATGGTATATATGTTAAACATAAATTGTTGATATGAGCAAATCTGAATTTAAACTCATTTCTTGGTTTGAAAATGAGTGAACTTTCAGAAGGAAACAGAATAGTGAAATGCGAATTATTTGCACATCAAAAACAAAAATAGGAAGGTGAAAATAGAGGAGTAGCTTCCAAAAGGATAAACAAAGAATTATTGGAGTAATTCAGCAGTTCAGATAACATCCATGGGGAGAAATGGTCATTCATCATTTTGGGTCAAGTTAAAGATTATCATCATCCAATTGTACAAGTAAAACTGACAAAACAGCGTTCTCTCGCCCTTGGTGCAAAAACATGCAAGCACACAGACAAACAGATACAGTCGATCAATGCATATGTATATACATGCAATATGTATATACATGTATAAAAATAAATAAATATTGTTAAATAAATAGTAGTCCCAGAGCAGTTCATCAGTCATTCTAAAGTAAAGGGCATAAGCAGGAGCAGAATTCAACCATTCAAATCTGCTCTGCCACTCAAATCATGGCTTTTCCATTGATCCTCGTCTTCCTGCCTTCTTCCCATAACCTTTATCAAGAACATATCAACCTTTGCTTTAAATAAACCCACTGAAGGCCTCATTTTTACATGACAATGAATTCCACAGATTCACCACCCTCTGAAGAAGGGGGTGATTTTACATGTATAAAGGAGAAAGAAGTTGTGAGAGAGGCCTAAGGGTGAAGGAACGGGGCAGAAGATTTTGAGAGATGGAGCGATAGGTAGAGGTTGAGACCACTACAAAGGGGAGGAAGGAGGAAATTTGGAGAAAGAGGACAAGAGTGGGTAAAGAAGAGATAGAAACAGTGGAACCAGATTTTTTTGGGGGGAGGTATGTAGAGGTTACCTAAAATTGGAAAAATCAATGTTCATGCCATTAAGTTTAAGGCTGTCCAGGAGGAAAATGATGCACTGGTTCTCAAGTTCATCTTTAGCCTTGCCCTGACAACATTACAGGAATAGTTGGGTGAGTTCAAATGCTCAAATTTAGACCCACAAATAAAGCACAGGTGTCCAACAAGTGGTCACCCAATCTGCATTTGGTCTCATTGATGTAGAGGAGAATTGTTCTACATCAGATGCAATATCACTGGTTCTCCATTACCCAGACAACAGCAACATGTACATCAGGCTACTTTTCATTGACTGTAGCTCAGCTTTCAACACCATCATACCCTCAGTGCTGGTCAACAAGGTCCAGACCCTGGGCCTCTGCATTCCCCTCTGCAACTGGATCCTTGACTTCCTCATCGGAAGACCACAGGCAGAACAAATCAAAAACACAGGCGATCTTCAAGGATTCATGCTTACCCCATGTTCTACTCACTCTACACCCATGACTGTGTGGCTGGACACAATTTGAATGCCATGCAAAATTTTGCCGATTACACCAGGGTTGTCAGTAGAATCACAGACAGCAATGAGGAAATGTACAAGAAGGGAGATAGATCAGGTGGTGGAATGGTGTTAACCAACAAACATGCATTCAATGTTCGCAAAACTAACAAATTGATTGTGGACTTCAGGAGGAGTGAAATCATGAACCCGTCTTCATCAAAGGGTCAACAGTGGAATGGGTTAAGAACTTCAAAATGCTGGGTGTCAACATCTCTGTCCATGCCCTCCATGTTGATGCAATCTTGAGGAAGGTTTGCCAGGCCAGCGGCTCTACTTTGTGAGGAGTTTTAGGAGATTTGGATGTCACCAAAGATTCACAGGCATACTGTAGAGAATATTTTGACCAGTTGCATCACTGTCTGGTATAGAGTTGCCAATGCACATTACAGGAAAAGAATTCAGAGAGTTGTGAACATGGCTAGTGAACAGTCTTCACTCCATCGAGGACATTTACAAGAGGAGGTGTCTTAAGAAACCACCCTCTATCCTCAAAGAACCTCACCACCCAGTCCATGCCCTCTTCACACCGCTACCATCATAAAAATGGTATAGGAGCCTGAAGACTAGCACTCAGTGGCACAAAAACAGCTTCTTCCCCTCAGGCATCTGATTTATGATCCATTAATAAATCACAGATATTCCCCCGCTTTCTCTGCACTTTTTTTTTATTTCTAAAATGTAATTTATAGCAATATTTACACCTGTACTGGTGCCGCAAAAGAGCATATTTCGTGACATGTTCATGACAATAAATTCTGATTCTGAAAGCACAGGGAGGATGCTGAATGCAGTACATGAAGTTGGCTGATGTGCAAGTAAGGGTCTGCCTCAGGCCCCTTTCATGTGAGGCTGAGTCATGGGACAAATACCATACTGCTTGAAATCTTCAACGTCTCAAATTGATTTCTGACTTGATTATACACGGTGGTTGTGCCTCCATAGCCCTCTTACCTAAAGACTTTCAAAAGATTAAATGAAAAGTATTTACAAATGTAAATACTTAATGAAAATATTGGAAATACTCAGCAGGTCAGGCCCCATCTGAGGGAAGAGAAACAGAGCAAACAGAACATATTCTGTGCTTAATTTTGAACAATTTTCTCTCTTCTGAATAAAGGAATTTCTCCACACTTCTGTCCTGAATCCCTAACTCCAGGCCCCAAGGCTGAGCTTTAGTAAGGGCCCTGCCGACCTTGCTGCCCCACCCTTTGTTGAATAGAATAAAGTGATGTTAAATAATTATGATAAATAGACTTACCAGGGCATCAGAAAAGGCGAAAATACACAGGATACACACACACCCAGGAAGAAGGGCACACTGCCGCTGCCCTCCAAAGTCCAGAAATCCAACTCCAGGCTGTTGCAGAGCGGCAAGTCCGTGGAAGTGAAGGCAGGCCAGGTGATAAAGAAGATGAGGGCAGTGATGATTGACTTAGGCATGGGATACTGCAATGCCAGCTACTCGACACCAGGCTGCCCCTGCCCTTGGTGCTACTCCCCTCGGTGGTGGGCAAACCTGTCCAGAAGAGCACCAAATCACATGACAACCACCAGAAAATTTTATGGGCGAAGACCTATTCACATTGGAGACTATGCTGAAGCTGGTCACCCCACTGAGGCATGGCATTGTGGTGGACAAGGTAGCTTTCTTGGCTCACATCTTCCACAGGGCCATGAGAATCCTCTCTGAGGTGCACACCATGATGGGGGCCAACCCGACCCTCAGCCCGGCCAGCAGTAGATAGCTGAGATCCTCTTCAAAACTTACAGCAACCCCGCCATATACATCGCCTACAAGTCTATCCTCTTGCTCTACTCCTACGGCCACACCACCAGCTATGTGGTGGAGTGCGGCCATGGAGTCACCCACATTGCGCCCGTGCACGAAGGCTACATCATGCCACATGTGGCCAGTGATGGCCAGGGCTGACCTCAATGACCATCTCCTGAAGCTGCTTAATGAGGTGGGCCACTGATTCACCGAAAGTGGGCTCCACATCATGGAGAACATTAAAACAAAAATGCTGCTATACGTTGGTCAACTCCGAGGAGGATCTCGGCCTGGACGTGAATGAGCACCTGGTGGAGTTTGAGCTCCCCAATGCCTATATCATCACTCTGGGCAAGGAGAGGTTCTGCTGCCCAGAGGCTCTCAATCTGAACCCTCCCCTCAGCCTATACCAGAGCTCCTGTCACCGACTCTGAACACACCCTTTGGTCTACCACACACGCACACTGGACAAGCATTGGGAGCTCTGGTGTAGGGTGAAGGGAGGGTTCGGAGTCAGGACTTGGGAGATCCTGTGTCGGCCGAGGGGAGGGTTTGGAGTCACGACTCGGGCATTGGGAGCTCCTGATGCCTGACTCTGAGTGCTCTCCTCAGCCTACGACACATGCACACTAGACAGGTGTCAAGAGCTCCAGTATAGTGAGGGATTCAGTGGTGCCTGTTTTTGAACTGTGAGACTACGATATCTGTGGCAGATGCCATGGTCTCATAGATCAAAAATATGTGGTGCGGGTGAGGAGTGTGGGATTGGGGGCGCTGCCGGTTTGAAAAGGGAGGGGAGAAGTTACCCCACCCCCCCCTCCCCGCTCCAGTTTTACGCCTCTGCCTGGCCAGCACTGCTGAATGCAATGCGGCCTCAGGGAAAGGGGAATCTGGCTGGATCCCGGACTGGGTCTGAAGACAGCCATAGCTTGTGGGTTTTGTGTTTTTTTTGCCAAGCAGTCGAGGGCTTTAAAGTGCACAGATAAAATTAATTTCCTTCAATGAACTAGCCACCCCACCTATCATCTGCCATTTCCCATTTTATGTATGCATAAACATTAATTTATTTTGGTTTAATTATTCACCCAAAGGGTATTTCTGACATTACTTCATTTGCCAGAATGAAATATGAAGTTCATGTGTAAATCAACCGATTTATTAAGCATCTTGTTCATAAAATACTGGAAGTCTTGCCTTATTGCTGAAACACAAATTCTAATAATTATCCAGCAATTTCAAAAGGAGTTTAAAATGACTGGTGGAGTTCTATTTGTGTTTTGCCTCTTTCCTTAATTGCTCGCTGGTTGGCAGAATATATCAATTTAGAAAGCAGCCAGGGAGGGTAAATGCCTTGGACTCTAATTATTTGTATTGCTGAAGATTTTGTGATATGATTGAATTTATATTCAGCCCTGAGAAAGAAATTATATATTTAATATTTATCTTTTTCTTTCAAATGTGCTTAAGGCTCATTTCCAATAGAAAGTTGAATCCATGGCAATCACTGTAATTTGTTAATTATTTCTAAGATTATTATTGTTTAGTGATCAGTACCATCTTGAAATTTGATTCACCATTATCTTGTCCCAGTAAGATTGTACTGTATATACACCCCTTAATAACTAAATATATTTGATATTGTTCAAGTTACTATACAATTTAAAACATTAGTATTTAGGAAGCTTGCAGTACAGATAACTTATCTATTCTGATGTTTCAGATAATGCAGGACTGTCAGATTTCTCTCTCCCATATTTCCACATGCAAGATCAATATTTACTAAATCAAGACATTGATTTTTTTTTCTCTCAAATAATCTCATTTCAATCATGAACATCTTTTCTGGGCCCAGTCACTGTGAAAGATTGACCAAGTGGGCAAAATAATTTTATGTAATACCCCTTACTTCATGACAATTGACAGAAGGGAAAGTATGAATAGGTTCATGAAGTCATCAATGTAGAACCAAGCACTATGAAAGGTATGTGGCAGAATACATATTATAAAAGAGGTTAACCAAAAATTTAATTGGGTAAGGGAACTGACTTGAAGGGCTTAATAGGTTGGTTTTGGTCATATGTTCCCATTTAAATGTATTGCGAGTTTATCGTGAAGATGGAACCTGATGAACAAGAAAAACTTTGGCCATTTTATTAAATCTTACAATTCTTGTAATTTTACCAACACAATTGGAAATAAGAATTGCTGGAAAAACTCAGCAAGTCATATAGCATCTATGGGTAGAAATAGTCAGTCAACTTTTCGGGTCTGAATATTTTATCAAGACTAAGATTGAATAAGCTAAATTACAAAAATAAAGGGAGAATGATGCTGGGGGAGGTGCCTGGAGGTGATGGGACAGAACTGTGGGAGGTGGAAAGATAGGTAGAGGGAAAATCCATTAGGAGAGGTGGTGGGGAAAGAAAATTTAGAGAAAGAGAAACTCTAAGTACTGGAGTAGGTGGAGAGATGGAAACAGTGGAATCAATGTTTATACTGTTAGGTTTAAGGCTGTCCAGGAAGAATTTGATATGTTGTTCTTCAAGTTTATGTTTGGCCTCATGGAATGAACATTGATTTTTCTTCAGGGAACTCCTGGTCCATCTGATTCCACTGTTTCCATCTCTTTTTTACCTTCTAATTCTTGTCTTGCCCTCACTAACTTCTCTTTTCCAACCACCCCCTCTCCCAAATGGTTTCTTCCTCTACCTGTCTCTTGACTTCTCACACTCCTTCTGTCCGATATGCCGCGCCCCTATCTCAGCTTCTTTCCCCGTTATAATTTCACCAGTTCAATCTTAGTTTTAATGAAGGGTTCAGACCTGAAACGATGACTGACTATTTTTATACCCATGGATGCTGTCTGACCTGCTGTGTTCCTCCACCAGTTCTTTGCTCAAGATTCAAGCATCTTCAGCTTTTGTATTTCCCATAATTGGAAATAACTTCAAAAGAATATTTCTTGAGGGATATATACTGAAATTGTTTCAACCTTTTCCTTTCATTTCTTCTGCATCATCATGAGTCTCCAGATGATAGAACAAGTGCATAGTTCTCTTCTTCTTTTTTTGGCTTGGCTTTGAGGATGAAGATTTATGGAGGGGTATGTCCACGTCTGCTGCAGGCTCGTTGGTGACTGACAAGTCTGATGCAGGACAGGCATAGTTCTCTAATTCATAGCCAGCAGCCTGTGTTTTCTTGCATTGAGTATTCAAGAAGCAAATTAAGTAATCTGCATTTTGATATTTTCAATTCATGAGGAGACTTAAATGAAGCTGTACTGATTAATACCAGGATTGAAAATGAGATTAAAATATAAGTATCAACAACAGTTTGCCGAAATCCATTCTGGTTGGCCTGCAGCTCAGTTCTGCTCAGTTTTCCAATTTTGGGCACCACAGGTTTTAGAGAGGTAGTCAGCACCTTGGAAAAGCAGTAGAGGAGAAATGCCAGTAATTAACACCATTGGGAACTAGGGAGATTGAAATGGTTCATCCTGGAGCAGAAAAGGCTAAGAGTGATCTAGATGAAATGTTGAAATTCATTGTTGGTTTTTGTAAACTACCAGCAGTAATCTTATATCTTTATTACCAATCAAGCTAATTATAATATGATAATTATAAATGACTGAGACAAATCCAAAGAGGCCAATGCACACATTCAAAAACTATCTAGAGCCTTGAGGAGGGTGCTTTTACAGTCAGTCAGTTATATATGACACTAAATGAGGGATGATGGGGGGGTGGTTTGGAGGTGGTGCAGCAAGACAGAGTGAGAATTGAGAAGCTGACTGAATTTCCATTTGGTCCAA
This sequence comes from Narcine bancroftii, assembly GCF_036971445.1. Classification (NCBI taxonomy): domain Eukaryota; kingdom Metazoa; phylum Chordata; class Chondrichthyes; order Torpediniformes; family Narcinidae; genus Narcine; species Narcine bancroftii. The sequence continues at coordinate 84,544,426 of NC_091472.1, read as the reverse complement.
AGTAAGCCAGTGATTGTTGTAGGGTCATAAGTTAAGAGAATCCAGAAATCTCAGGAGGCTTGTGAATTGTGCTCATGCAGCCTTGCTTCTGATCTGACTTGGGTGACAAAGCAATAAAATAAATGGAAAATATGACCGTAGGAAAATGAGGAAGAAGTAACATGTGAAAATTATTGCAGTTTTGCAAGATTTCTTTTGGAAGTAAAATTTGCTCTAATCCAGTGGTTCTCAACCTTTTTCTTTCCACTCATGTACCACTTTAAGTAATCCCTATGCCATTAGAGCTCTGTGATTAGTGAGGGATTGCTTAAGGTGGTATGTGAGTGGGAGAAAAAAAGGTTGAGAACCACTGCTCCAGACCCAATTGTTACTAAAATATTTTGCTCGAGAAAAATTGTCATTGGCCCATTTCCTTTGGAGTTATGAAACCATGCACATAATGAGTCAATTAGGTACAATCAAAACTATGGTTTTCAAACTTTTTTTTCATCCACATACCACCTAGAGCAATCCTTTACTAATCACAGAGCACATATGGCATAGGGAACACTTAAAGTGGTATGTAAGTGGAAAGAAAAATGTTGAGAACTACTGCTCTAATGTCTGCATTCCTCTACTTCTGTCTTCTTCTCATCCCCAATATTTATTGCTCCCGATATTTAAGCTGTTGGCAGCTTAGCATTCAACCTCAATCTTCCTCAATCACTCTCTGTCCATCAAACTAGCTTTCACCAATCCTATTATGTTCTTGGGGTTTGGTGACAAATTTGTTTAATAAAGTTCTGCAAAGTCCTTTTGGTATTATGTATGATACTGAAAATGCCTCAAAGACAGTTATTGATATTGTTACCTTGCCTCAAATTATAATTTGAGCATTAAGTTCAGGTTTAACAATAAACATCTTCATTTATTTAGTTGTGTATAATTTTAAATAGTTGGGACTGTATTATCTGTTCATCCATTAGTTTTCCAGATTGGTAGCCTTGTTTGCTTATTTAACAACGGCTGAAGTTCAGAAGTAATTCTTTTTCAAGTATTTATGTTGCCTTGAGTACCTAACTGCTCTATAAATCCTGTTTTTTGGGGAATTTCTTTCTTTCTGAACCTTAACCTACATGGTCCAAAACTGTCCTTCAAATGCCAAAATCAAAATTAAATGAGGCAAGAAATCACTAAGATGCAACTAGAAGATAACATACTGTATACCTCAGAGCTCTTTCTTGATCTGGCTTTCATAAAGAGGGGATTGGAGTATAGGAGCAGAGATGCCCTCCTGCAGTTGTACGGGGTCCTGGTGAGACCTCAACTGGAATATTGCATGCAGTTCTGGTCCCCAAATTTGAGGAAGGACATACTCGCTATAGAGGGAGTGCAGTGCAGATTTACAGTACCTGGGATGGCAGGATTGACATATGCTGAAAGTTAGAAAGACTGGGCTTATATGTGATGGAGTTTAGACATGATTGAGGTATGTAAGATTATCAAGGGGCTAGACAGGGTGAATTCGGATTACATGTTCTCAATGTTGGGAGATACTAGGACCAGAGGGCATAGTTTAAGAATACAGGGAAGGCCCTTTAGGACAGAGATGAGGAGATTTTTTTTTAGCCAGAGAAGTGTGGATCTGTGGAATGCTTTGCTGCAGAGCGTGATAGGGGAAGATTCTCTGGATGTGTTCAAAAGGGAGTTAGATAAGGCTCTTGTGGGCAGGGGAGTTGAGGGTTATGGAGATAAGGCAGCGAATGGATACTGATAGTGAATGATCAGCCATGATCTGAAAAATGGCAGTGCTGGCTCGACGGGCCAATTGGCCTACTCCAGCACCTATTGTTTATTGTCTATTGATCCCCATTTACAGTGTAGTTAATGGGGATCTGACCAATTTAATTTCACTCAGATCAACCTGAATTTTATTCAGCATGTGCTGTATATGGTTATATGGTTATATGGTTATGGTTATATCCCTCCAATATTCAAAAATTGTAAATCCCAGCAAGTTAACTCCTTACCAGAATAGGAGTAAAACATGATTACTTCTGAAATCTAATTAAGATGTCTTCACCATTTTTAATTTCCCCCAAATATGAGCAACAAAAATGTATTTTGTATGTTGTATTACTTAAGAACATAGATGTCTCATCTCGACCAAAAATAAATCTGAATATTATTGTGGTCCGACACAATAGGAATTGCAACACTTTAAGTAATGGAAAAACTATTTTACAGTCAATGTATTATTCAATATCGTTTTATTGATGGTAAAGGTCATGATTTTGTACTCTCTCTTTATTAAAATGTGGGACCAAACAGTGAAAAAACTGCCTCTATATCTTTTAAGGAATCATATGCCTGAGTATTTTGAATTGTACCAATTCACAGGCAAGCCTGTGAAAGTTTCTCCTGTCTCCGATTATTGTTTTCAAGAAATGCGAGCAGTCTTTGTGTCATTAGACAAATAACTCAACAGTTTAATTTTGTTCAGTTTTATTCTGCAGAACGACCACTTTTATCTCATTGACAAGAATGGAGTGAAAAAAAATTATCGTATTTTAAAACGCTGAATACAATTAACATTTGGTCAAGGCACATACAAGACTGGCCAAAGGGCTAACAATGCACTTTGGTTTAATTTTATTTTTAAAAAGTACCTTTTCTTGTGGCCATAAAGAAGTCTGTGATTCCAAGTCTAAATGCAATAGCAAATAACGTATACCATAAGGTGAAATTATGTGTTATAACCACTATCAAATTTCTGGTATTGAGTTATTTCTGTGCAACATACTTGGGCATGAACAACATACATAGTTTCCTCTTAAATCCCAAATCAAAATTCAGTACACTATTCATCTGCAAGATACCTACTCTCAGTAGCAAGTAAAAGGACCTGTGCTTACACTACAAGGTTCTCAAATACACTTTAAAAAGGTCTCTGAATGTTAGCACTTGTAAGAAAACCACCTTCACAACTGACAAGCAACCTCCCATCAATAGAACATGAAATTTAATTTTTCTGAAATCTTTCAAGGTTATCAAAGAAAAAAATACAAATTACTAGAAGTTACTAAAATATAGAATTGCAATTGGTGGTCAGATATCCGAACTGCACAATTCAGCAATAATCACCTGGATACTGCAACTTTATTGATACAAAGTTCATTAAATATAAATTATATGGCATAATGTGCAGTCATGTTTCCTCCAGTATTCACAAATCCAGTGTTTCCAAGTAATACAGCCAATTTTGTAGTCACTTTCAGTTAGCTGTTCTGCAATTATCACGAGTGTGAATGATCTGAATCTGGTATTCCACTGTCCCTGTAGCTTCTGTTACTACTGCTACTTTCACTGTGGTTGTTTTTGTACAAACTCATCCCATTCGGTGGAAATATAGTGTGTATTACAAATTCTTCTTTCACTGCTTGCTCACTGTTCATTGGAATCATCTGAAATGCAGTTTCTCTGATTTCTAAAATTGAGTTGTCCTTTTTGGTTCCAGCCTCCGCATAATCATCATCCTTCCTTCTCCGCCCTCTGTTGTACACACAATTCTTTGAGAAAGGGGTTCCAGTTCTGTGTAAGTAACAGCAGACCAGTGCGAGTAAAGCAATTACCACGACAGCCACCGCACCCCCTATGATGCCTGCCAAAGTCAGGCTTGTGTTTCTGTAAAGTTCCTTCTCCTGCTCCCTGTTAAGGGTGGTTGTAGGGTTGTGTGTCTTCAGGGATGCCGTCTCTGTTTCTGTGCAGACTGGGGTCTCATCCAACAGATATACATTGCTGGCTTCCATGGGAACCATACAGATGCGGTAGAATGACTCTGGTTCAAGGGCTGTCAGTAAATATTCACTTCTCTCACTGTGCACAATGGTTTCAGTAATAGATCCCAATGCAGGATTATGTCCCATCTTGAGCCAGCTGAGCCTGAGTGCCGTCAGAGGCAGGAATGTCTTCCAGGTGATATGAATAGTATCTACACTCACAGATTCCACACTGAGTCGCACAGCTATGCCCCCAGCAACATCTGTAGGATGGTAGTAGCCATGGTGCCTTTTTTTCCCAAATGGCTGTTTTGTTTCAAATGAAGGCCATTGTCCATGTGTGGCTGGTAACAGAACTGAAGTCACAGGGATGCGTGATGTGGAGGTGAGGATAGTTTCTGAGGTGATTTCTTTGCAGCCAAACATAGCAACTGCAAGGTCCTTAATAGCCATGCCTCTAACTTTCTCAGGTGATTGGCACATCAGCCCACGGGCATTGACACCAGTTGGAAGTGAGTGAAGCCAATCCCGAACCCACCTCATTTTGCACCCACAATACCAGGGGTTGTTGCGGAGTAACAACTGGGTCACGTTATTCAGATTATCAAAGATTCCCTGAGGCAAGTGGGTTAAATTATTATTAGACAAGTCTAACCGATGTAATTGTCTCAGATTGGAAAAGGCATTGGTGGGGATTAAATTAATATGATTTTCTTGAAGGTGGAGCTTCTGTAAGCTTGTTATGGTTAGAATTGGGGGAGAAGTAAGAACGTTGCGTACAAGAGACAACTCTATAAGGTTCACAAGGTTATTGAAAACATTATCTTGGAGCCCTTGATTACTTAGCAAATTCCCATCTAATACCAAACGTTTCAGGCCAGTAAGCTGCCTTAGGGCATCCTCTGAAATCGTGGCAATACGATTGTCATCCAGTCTTAACTCTTCAATAGTGCTGGGGAGTCCAAAGGGTATACTGCTGAGATGATTCCTTGACAAAAAAATTAATCTGAGATATTTACTCTCTCTAAAGGCGCCTTCTTCAATGCTAACGGCAGATACGGAATTATCATCCAAATGCAGCCTTTCCAAATAGGGTATTTTGGAAAGGGAATCCAAGGAGATTGCTCTTATATTGTTTTCCTGCAAGTGAAGTTCTTTAATGTATTTTGGTATATTGGTGGGAAATTCATCTAGACTATTTCTGTACAAGTAAATAGTTTCCACCTTAACTAAGGTCAGGAGCTTCCTAGGAATTCCAGCATTTTTAATTTGATTGTTCTGTAGGAAAAGGGTTGTGGAGTCCTCGGGAATGCCGGTTGGTATAGATGTTAGCCCTCTGTCATTGCAATAGACAAAACCTCGATCGCACCGACATACTGAGGGACATGATTCCACAGTGACAGACTTCATCATTAGTCCAAGAAGTAATCCTATGCCAGCCCATGTAAACCAACTTGAGATCTTGCTGGTCATCTTCAAGGGTGTTTTTGATTGGCAGCACATTTAATCCTTCAAAATCTAGAAGGCAGAGAAAAGATGCATCTTTGAATATAAGCGAGGCTGTAGAAAAATAACAGCAACAGTTTAAATAAATAAACAGTTGATTTCAATCTTTAAAAATGCCAGTTTTGCCAAAAAAATTATGCTTTGAAATCATTCAGACAAGACGTACCCCATCAGTTCTTTCAGATAGTTTCCCACCAACTAAAGATTCTCACCTTCTTCATATCAGAATTTGAGGCTCTCGGTCATTTTGTGATTTTTGTTGGTTTCTGATAATAAAGATCAGTTGTTTTTATTACAAGCTTGCCTCTGGATCTGAGGTACCTTGGTCACCTGTATTTATACTTTGTTTTTTTTTGTCAAAATGTACTAAGTAAACACAAAATATTGATCACTGTTTAATAAAGACATTATTATGTCTATTAATCATAGCTCAATGTAGAATCTAGTTTAATTAAATATGTAGTCCATGGACACCTGAAAGGAACTTGTATTTCTGCTGCTCTTAACAGCATTTCAAAGCATTGAAAGGCAAGTTAGTACAGTACTTTTTTATCATATGGTAATGTTGGAAATGTGGATTCTAGTTTGCATAGAGCTCCTAAAGATACCAATCTGAGAATGATCATTGGTTTAATTGATTCTGACTAAGGGATAATAGTATAATAGATCGAAATATCCTAGGGCCTTCAGGATAAACTTTGGCTCAGTTATTCCTTGAGGGGGAAAATAGGCTTGTTGTGCTCAAGGATCTAGTTTGGCTCTGAGATGAGAATGCCATGGGAGAAATTATACTATTATTAGAGCACCAAGAGCCCTGTTGTTTAGTTGATTATATTTTATGTTATATAGAAAGTTATTTACTTGTTAATGATTCATACCAGCATCCAGAAGAATGTTGTAATTCAAACTTCAAATAACCATAGCCTCTACAAAATACAGTCAGCATTGTTTTATCACAAGTGTTATCTATACTCGAGTTAAAGGAAAGCAACCTTACCACATTTAGTGCATCCCAGAAAATCTTGTGCTTGCCAAAATAATCTCAGAACACAAATATTACATTTCCAGGTAGTATTTCCTTTCTTGCTGAAAGGTGCACCAGTTTAACTCCCTCCAGTAGAGCGGCTATTTTCTTTTGTCTTGATGTTTACACAGCCGATCCTGATTTACATTCCAGACCACCTGACTTGTCCCCAATCTTTCAGTGAACATGCCAAAAAGATTTGCAACAGCAAGATTAGCAGATAAAGATTTTTTTTGCTTAAAGGAACTCTAATTTTAAGTCGCTCTTGGGGAAGTTGTGCTTTGTTTCCTTTGATTCTTCACTTTATATTAAAGAGCTGAGACAGTTGTATCTCTTGTTTTCCACAGCTGCCATTTGAATTAGCCTTTTTGTGCATTTGGAACACTCTCTGTAGTGTGATGAAAAACAGTAATGTCTAAGTCTACATCTGAAGAACTGTTCACCCACTGAAGCTTTACAATGATGTTTTCAATCTTGTAGTTGCTAAGGAGGCTGCAAAATTTTAGTTGGTCTCAAGATGTGCATTGAAGGGTTAGTGGCCTTGGGGATGATTTCTCTTTTGTTTTATCTTCTTTCCTTTGAGGAAAATTTCCAGTTCCTTTAAGACAAAATTGTATATTCCTGGGACTCTGAGGATTATGTTAACTCCTAAAGCCTCCCACCTGGAAATATTTTGCTTTCAATCAAAATGCTGTATCAGGTCTTTCTCCTTCATTGTTGCTGAATTTTCAAGAGAATATTCCTTCTGCCAAACTTAAACCTGTGAACAGAATTGAAAATGGCAATGGGTCACAGACTGAAAGCACAATTTTGATAAAGCTTCAGCTGACATAATTAAAGCTGAAAGCTGTATTTCAGACATCAATTACTCCTGGCATTCAATTCTGATAGTGTCAGCGGCTAGATGAAATAGCCTGATTACTACATGATGAACAAATCTATCTTACCAATATGCTTCAGTTGTGGGGGTGCAGCTCACAGCAAGAAATCACCTTTGGCAATTAATTGGCAGATTTTTGTCTTGCATTCAGTGCACAGTGCTTGTGGTTCAAGAAAATGGTAGTTACAGTCAAAGTCGGCAGTTTTCGTACTTGCCAATACCTGCCTCGACCATTTTATAAATAGTACAGGAGTCAAGCAGCAGGCTCTGCATGCTGTTATATCTCTGCTCCGAAAGCCAATATGGATGCTTATAAATGCTATTGTTTTGTAATTCTTTCTTGACTGCTTGGAAGCTACTTTTATATTGAAAGGGTATTAATAAAAGGATAGTAAGCAAACAAAATATGACTTTGTGGAATGCTGCTGCAAGAATTTGAAATAATGAGTTTTCCTGGAGCATATTTAGAATGATATCTTTTGCCATTAATAATGGTGGTTGGATCTTTGAGAATCTACGTTATTCATTTCATTGGTTTCTCCAACTCTTCTCAGCCTGACCTGTCGCATAAGTATTGGATGATATTGGATTAAAATTGAAATCCCTGAGCATAAAATTGCCAAGTATGACTCACCTTGAGAAAGTCTCAAAGTGATATGCAGGCTAACCAACAGTGCAGAATACTGAAAGCCATGTTAGGAAATGGATGAAGAGTTTGACAGAAACCAATCGACGACCAAGCCGGAGGAGCAAAATAGCGCACTTGGACACCAAACTTAATGCCCAAAAACATCAACATCTCGCATGATATGCAATTTCTGAAAGCTTTTCAAAAAGTAAATTATATTTAGGACCATCTTGCTTTAAAAAAAATAGTACCTTTCACAACCCCTGCTTTTGCAGTAAATTAATGGCTTTGAATAAAGTAATTTATTGAATAAAGTAAGCAATATGCCACAAATAGTGAAGCCCCGTATATTTATTGCTGCTTGTGACATTCATGATGGGATAAATGTTGCAGGCCATGGGGATAATCCTCCTGCTCTTACATGAATTCTCTATGTCAGGCTGAGAGACCAGCGCGAACTTCAGTTTAATATTGCATCCAAAAGATCCTATCTTCGGCAGCATTCTTACGTGTTCAAGACTCTGGAGTGGGATTGAAGTTACAACCTTTCAATTTGGAGGTGACAATACTAACTATCTCGTGGTTGGACTTTTGTACACAAAAGATATTTGATGAAATACTCGAGCCCTTGATGTACTGGTTGTGTAGTTTTATTTTTGCTCTATAAGGTATAGCGATGTCTCCACGATTGTGTTTTTACTCTGATATTTAGTCTTGCTTTGCATTTAATGAAGTACAGGAACATTATTTTTGTGACTCCAAAGTGATATTGGGATAAATCAATTCAATTGCCAAGTGGGAAAATAATCCAACAAAAAATTGCATTTTCATACATTTTTTGCAACCCGAGATTTTTTTTAAACTTTGCCATCTCAAGGATGTAAACTAGTACTTAAAATTTCTCATTCCTGAATGCCTTCCTTTCAAGGTGTTCAGAGTGCTGACCATTCCTTATCATGTGAGGTGATAATGCAATCAAGATTAATCATCCTCTTGACCTTCCTTCGATCAGGAATCATTGGGCAGGTGAATCTGGGCAGGAACTTGTGCTTTGCTTGGTCTGGTGACATTCTACTTCAGATAGCTGAAACATGCTGAAGGCCCAGTCACTTAAAGCATGCACTCACAATTATAATGTGAATGTTTTTAAAAGATAAAAAGGCTTCAATATTCTGCTGTTCTCAGAGTTGATGCTTTTTAATGTTCTTTACATGAGCACATTTGGTTCAATTTACAAGAGCAAAGTCTCTTTAATCAAATTCACTTCAAATGAAATTTACATTTGGAATTAATTGATATTGTTAGTTGCATCCTTGAGTCCCTCCAGCACTTTCTGTGTTGTTCCAGCTTTCCAGTATCTGCAGACTTCTTGTTTATCACAAGGCCACTAGCCTTAGTCTAATTTCATGCATATACTGCTTTAAGCCTTATGTCTAAGAGACTAAGAAGCTACTTGACAACATGGCAATGTAACTGAAAGAAAACAAGACTTGCATTTGTAGAGCAATGTGATTTGAGGATGTAACAAACCACCTTTACAGCTTAGTCACAGTTGGAATGCTGAAGATTGAGCAGTCAGATTATGTACGTTGTCAACTCGTTTAATCACCAATTAGATAATGATGACTAATCTGTTTATGGTGAGATTTACATATGGGTGAATATTGACCATAATATTGAGATAATTCCCCCTACTCCTTTTTAGAATACTATCATGGAATCTTTGGATCCTTCTGGAAGACCAGGCATGATGTTGCATTGACATCTCTGACATCTCAAAGCAGTCCTTCAGCACTGCTTTGGGGGTAATGGAATCAGCTGATAATTTTGCACTCAAGTCTTTTAAATGGGATGAAAACTGATGTCCAAACAACTTACTGGATTTTGCTTCTCAATTCAAAGTATCTTAAAATGTTTAAGGACCTCTTTATCTTTTCGTTCAGCAGGGGTTTTTTTTTGGTTTTTTTTAATTCGCCCAATTAAAATTGTGCATAGAATGCTTATGCTCCCTCTTTACCCTCTAAATGTTTTGTTGTTTTGAAACTGTGCATCAAATGTTATTCCATTCTTGAATGAGTTTCTGAAATTCTTGTGATATTTGTGTTATCAAAAATGGCTTCTAAACAATACATTTGGATAAAAATTCTCAGGTGAGCTCCTCTAGTTTCCTGGAGATGCTGGAGCCTTTAAATTTAAATTTAGACATACTGCCCAGTGAAAGGCCATTTTGGCCCATGAACCTGTGCTGCCCAACCTATAGCCAATTAACCTGTAACCACCCAGGATGTTTTGAACAGTGGGAGAAAATTGGAGCCCCTGGGAAAAACCCATGCAGACATGGGGAGAACGTAGAAACTCCTTACAGACAGCGCCAGATTCTAACCCCAGTCCCAATCGCTGGCACAATAAAGGCGCTGCACTAACCATGCCACATTTTTATTTTTGAAATTTAAACTTAATGTTATGTAACTGTAATATAATTATAGGATTATCTTGCACAGGCTGTGGCTGTTCAGTCCATTGCATCAGTCCATCTGTTGAACAACTTTGGAAGTCTGAGCAATCCAAGTTCTCTGCCCTTTGCCCTGAGAAATCTAAAAGGATAGTTGGGAGAAGGACTGACCATTTTCTACCATCCACTTATTTTTTTAAAAATTATTATTATTTTTATTATTATTATTAGATCCCAGTCTTCAGTTCTGAACTGATAATCCAATTTTAAAGTAAGAGATACTGCCTCAATTGCATATTATCTTTAGCACCTTGGTATCAGGAATGATTACATCGATAATACTGTGCTTGAGGACAAATGTACACCAGTTCTTTGAGAGGTACTTCAGTCAAATTATAGATTATAGTTATTGGAGGACTTCTCATTTGCAACTGTTGTAATTGTAAATTGTAAATTTTGTAAGTGCAACTATTGTAAATGCTGCCTTAACACAGCTTGATCTAAAATAAAATAAAATAATCTATTTTTTTTTCCTCTTGGAATGAGTGCAATATTTAAAATTTACCATTACAATTCTGTTTGGAGGTTTTTCAAGAGAAGGGAAATACTCCTTTCTCCATTAATTGGACATTATCTAGCTTGTTTGGTCCACAGATAGTACAATGCTAATCCTGTTTTTTTTTTATCTGCTGCTCTGCTATTCTGTCACCTATTTCATGGCCTCTTTCCCACTATCCAGTTCCCATATGGTGCACGGCAGTGCAGAGTAAAATTGGGTGCATGGCTCAGGCAGTATGTAAATTTCTAGCATACTGGCCTCAGCAGAGTCAGCACACTTTGGTGTTGCTGTTGCCTGACTGTGAGGTAGATTCAGAACCAGGAAACTTAAGACTTTTTACAAAGATCAGAGATTTATTTTTCACTCTAGATCAAACATACAACAGAAATCACTTTTTAAAATCACTGGAAGTTGATCTATTGAGAGAGCTAGCATACATTTAAAAAAAATATAAACATGCTTGTCTCTAAAGTTAGCATTAGGGTTAAGATTTTGAATTGCAAAGTATTTCAAACAAGTTGTTAATGTGTAGGATATTTTTGGTATTTTTAACTGTTGTGTTTTTTTTTGAGAGTTCTGCAGCTGAACAAGGTGAAATATTTGAATACAAGATTAAAGTTACCTTGGACTTGATTTACTTGTTCATTTGAGGGCTAAATCGGCCACCTATTCTAAAACCTATAGATCCCAATGGTCTGGGTTTTTGAACTGATTTGACAGTTGTGTTTTTCTGAATGCCAATGGTCCCCTTCATAAATGAATAAAAAGTTTGCCAGGAATAAAGAATTATGACACACATTGTTTATTTTTGGTAAATTCAAAATAGCAAATTTGCATCCACAATTTCAATTCCTGCAAACTTTATTTTGCAGAACAGAACATATTGGGCTTGTGGGAAAAAAAAAACAATCTTTTGATATATGATCAAAGGCTTCAAATAGCAATTAATGCACTCTGGAGGTGACTTGACAGGGCTTCAACATCCAGTGTACTAAAGTTGCTTGGTGAGACAATCTTTCAAAATTATGTCAAAAACATTTGAGCCTTAAATGATGACGACATTGAAACAACCATACTTAGTTACTGCAGTATAGTTAGAATTCTGTGAACACCGAAGGTCTAATGGCATCTTTATAAAAGGCTTAAATGCCTTAAATTGGTTTCTAAAACTTGTCACATAAACCCCCACTGGCAGTAATGTTGTTCCAATGGCAAAGAGTCTGTTTTGGTTAAAGTACTGAAACTCATTAAGACGGTGTACCAAATGACTTATTTTTCTTTCTACGCTCCAAATTGTAGCAGGACAAAACACACAACAGTTCTTTGAAAGTAGACACTGCTTCTAATTTGCAAATTCGTGGTTATGGTTTTGATTTTCATAAAGCTCTCCTTAACTTGCAGGCTGACAGGCCTTGCCCTGCCATTCACATCAATGTCTTTGCATTATCAAAAACTCCAGTGAACCTAACCAAATAAAAGTGGGGAATCCTGCTGCTTCTCTCGGTCTGGCCTTCTCCAGAGCTGTCACTCACCACTCACTGTAATGGTGTTTGTGGTGCACATTTTAATGAACTCTCTTTGTGCAGGTACTGTCACCTAATCTCAAAGCACATGGTGTTGGCTGTTTTGTTTAAGCAAATCTGTTACTTATTGTTGAGGTCTGATGGCAAGTGCCAAGTAGAAGTGAAAAGCACAAGGATGTAGTTTTTTTTAAAAATCAATCAAAAGAACAGTCAACTTAATTATTTGTACTTTCTTTCAAAGTAAGCCAATAAATAGACATTTAGTTTAGTTCACTCTCGTCAGGAAAAAAGAGCTTCCTTTTAGACGATGGTGCAACAAGCAAGCAAACAAAACAATTAAAACAAAGCACAAAACCATTAAACCAATGCACAAAGGAAACAACTTTGCTAAAATAATTAATGCACACTGTGCACTCTAATTCTCCAATAAAGGTGAAAAAAAGGCAATAATTTTTTCACGTGTGTTGCGTCTTCTCAAAGATTTCTGAAAGCATTCCTTTTTTAAACCTCTGTCATTTCACCAGTTGCTTTAGGCACTTGTTTGGTTACATCTATTATTATTAGTAATACATTTAGCTCGATGCTGCAGGTCAAGAGCAGTTGTTTAAGAGCTTCAATTTTTATCCCTGCTAAATTGTATCTATTCTTCTTCCTCCTCATGGTGACAAGTTTCTCTGTTGTAATTAACATCTTCCCACTTCTATAGACAGCTTTATATGTTGAGACCAATAGAAATGATTCTGTAGTGCTAGTGAGAGCACTTCCCATGCTGTATATTTCTTGGCATGATATTATAGTTCAATCACTTCCAGGAAAGATTAAACTTCATTATGAAATTATTGCCTCAGAGAAATAAATAATCAGGCATACTCATTTGGAATGTGTAGCCTTTATTGTTTCAGACCCATGTTGTGCTGCGTATAAGCAAGTCTTAGTTAAACCTTATTGTACATCTTCCAGCATTCCAGTACATGTACTTTGTAAAAGTTCATAACTTAATAACATACTAGATCAGGGGTGACCAACCTTTTAATTTTTAATTGAGACATACAGCACAATTACAGGCCATTTCAGCCCAACGTCCGTGCCCCCGGTACATTCTCGTGGGCTGAAATGGCCTGTTACCGTGCTGTATGTCTAAATTAAAAATTAAAAGGTTGGCTACCCCTATATCATTAATAAATATAGGCTCATTAATGAATACACCATCATTAATAGGATGCAGTTCATCCAATGCAAGGTGGTACAATTTCATGTTCAAATTAGTAAGAAAAATACTTTGACCCAACAGGCCCAGCAGCATCTCATCAGTAGCCTGCAAAATCTCATGACCATGGCACAATTACTTTTCATTTCTAAACAGTTCACATTTTATTTCCTGCTGCGTGTAATAACTGATCTGTTATTTTTTTTTTCCTGAGCTGCAGTAGATTAATGCATGTCTTTTACAGTGAGTGTTGTCAAGGATAATAAATGACAGAAAAAAAGTTATGGGTTGACAGTTTAGTTTTGATTATGCAGTCTGTATAGAAACTGGAAGGACTCTAAATGTAACATGTAACTTTGATGTTTCATTTATGTTCACAGCGATTAGAAGTAATTGTATGTCTTTTACATACAAAAGAAAAATCTCATTTTTGGCAAAGAATGATCCTTTCTGATTTGTTAGATTTAGGCTGCACTGCTTTATTGTAATGGTCACCATGTGTGAATGTTCATCACTTTTCACGATATATCATTTCAATTTTTCTAATAAAGTTGAATATCTTTATAGAAATACTAAACAGCTATTTTTGCAATACGCTTGAATTGGTGTTTGGTTTATTTTGCAATTTTGAATCTGTCGACTATCATGCCTGAACTAGTGCATTTGTAGTTTACAGAAAAGGTGTCATTGGAGAAATATTGATTGAAGTGTTATCTAATATCTTGCTTTGGTCTTTACTTGGCTTGCAATAACACCACATAAGAAGTTGGTATGCTTCTCCACCATCTATTTTTAACGTCCTCGATCCTGATGGATGGCAAAAAATGAAGAAGCTTCCAATTACATTCAAATATGAGATTTTGCCTCTGGATTTTTGGAGCTCCTTAATCTAGGAAATTCTGCTATTGATGGAAGAGAATAGGCTTGTTTTTGAATAACAGTGCATTAATTTCATGATCATATTTTGGAGTTGGTTGTGAGCAGAGGTTATCTGTGCATAGACCTCATGACGCTTCATTAATTTCACAAGTCATTGTTAAATTGAGCATTTCTAAAAACAAATGGTATGTTATCTTTTCAGTTATCTCTGTGCAGTTGAACAGAGGAATAACTGATGGTGTCAGTTTCTTGTGTGGGAATTATTAAGTGCCAGTGCTCCAACAGACTCCGTAAAACTTCTTTCATTCTGACTACAATCAACTTACAGCCGGGTATGTTCTTCAGGGTTATCAATGTGATATTAATTGTGTTGATTGCTAAGGACTATAACTGAAGGTTGTGGATGTCTCAATGTGTTTCATTTGAGAACGTTTCTCTGCTTTAGAAACTGATTAAATTTGTGAGCAAAAACACACAAATTAACTTTCAGAAGCAGATTTTATACTTAAGGTATTTTAACCTGGTTAGTGTTATCCTGCAAATTTAATTCAATTTTCTCATAATAACCAATCTTAAAACTGTGAAATTTACCCACAGATCTTAGAATAAGCACATAATGCTTTTGTATTTTCTCCATGGTGGCAAATGGGATAGATCGATCCCAGTTTCTTACCACTGGCTGTGTGGCACTATGGTCTTCAACACTGTTTGATATAAAAGCTTATTGTCATGAAAATTCTAACTTGCTTCCGCCACTTAGATACGCCAGATATCCCAACAACAGCATAAATTAAATTACTGTAATACATTCACGAGACAAAAATAAATTTAAAAGGATAGATAAATATTTACAATTGCAGTTTGTGAAAAACAGTGAAGTTTCCATAGTGCAGACTATTCAATAGTGCTACTTGCTTTATTTCTAAGGATCTTGTACCTATAAACATCAGAGGAGAGAACAAAGGCAGGGTTTGTGCCTCAAGTACAGGGGAGCTTTTTGTGTTTTTTTTTCCCTCTTTATAAACTCCAAATGAAATACCACAAGCAAAGTTAAATCAATCTCTACTGGTTCTCCAGTAGAGCTGACAGAATGCTATGCTTGGAAAATGAAATACCATCCATTATATGGTGACATTCTTTCTGTCACTTTTTTTCTCCTTATTTCAACTGATATCCTTTGTTCAAACCTCATGTTTTCACTGTCTTCTCACCATTAAAAGATTGCAGTAGTCTTGAAATCTGAAGCCAGCTTGTACAAAGAGATACTGGTGACTTGGAAATGTATGAGAGCTTCTTCAGTTCAGTGTTCTAATTGTCACTTATTAAATATGTGATTTTTTTTTCCCTCTGTGTGTCTGCTTTCACGTCCTTTACATTATTGTCTTGCATATTAAATTTGATGCTTTGCAAGGTAATAGCTCCTGTGGCATTAATTGATCTTTTTAAAATTATTTGTGTGTGTTTTTTTATGCTAGTTGTAAACACTTGTATTAATGTTGGGTTCCATATTTTTGAATAAAGTTTCAATAAAATATTACTTCCCGACTTTGCTACAAATAGCATGCTAGAATTCTGATGTTAATTTAGATATTTAATTCGAAGAGCAGACATTTTACTTACGTTACTCATTTTATTTAAAATAGTCCCAAAAAAAAAGGATTTCATGAATTCAAACATTCTGTTTGAAAACAAATCATGTCAGAATGAAGCTCAAGCATGCAAAATCAGGTAATACCCTTTTTAATTAGAATTTTGTAGCTTAAAAGTTTCAAGATCCTAAATCTCTTCCAGATTTAGCTAATCAAAACAAGCTGGCTTGACAGCATGTTCAGAGATGAGGTCAAAGACTCTCATGTTTTCCTTCCTTGCAAGGATGAGATTTTCTTTTCTGTGGTTGGAAGTGGTTGCATTTTATCCAATATGGCTTTTGCCCACTTGGGGGTGGTAGGTACTGGAAGATGGTCTCCTGACAAGTCTCTCAAATCAATGCTTACTGGTGGTGTTCATTTTAAATTGCTTTAATTTGGACAAAACCTTCTGTCAAAAGAATCTACAGCAATCTTTTGTTTGGAAAAAAAAGAATTGCAGGGCAGTTGATTTCTTTCAGCGTAACTTCCTGTGCTGTTTACATCGCTGTTCCAGACTTCAGCCATTGATGCATTTTTACCAGAGAGAAGCTTGCTTAAACTCCTGCTTTCTCTTTGTACAGCTGCCAGTTTTGTACACAGTTGGGAGTAATTTATAATTGTGTTTTGGTCCCGACAGTTAAATAATAAACCCTTTGTTGCAGTACTACCTGAGGCTGTGGATGTTGAATAATTGGAGATTTTCCTCTGGTTTGTGAATTTGGGTGTTACTGTGGGTGGTGGAAGATGCAGAAGAGGAAATAGGTGGTGTGGTTCAATAAAAGAAAAGGCTGAACTCAAACCTTCTCTATTCACATTGGATATAATTGTGCTGTGTTTAGTTCAGTACAAATGATTTTTTTCCATTGTCTTCTTTGTAAACCATGAGTCCAAAAGTAATAATCGTAGAAGAATGTGAGAATACTTGTCTAAAAATATCTTGGAAAAAAATGCAATTTTACCCACCTTGAAAATAAAACTGCAAAACTTCGAGCCCAATACTAGTAGCTAGGCTTCACAATACATGCGAGTAGCTATGACTTGTCGATACTCAGACTGGTTACGCAAGAAATAAAAACTTTATGGCCGAATTATTCTGGTTAGGCGACTCGAGCTAAATCATGAGAACACAATGACCAAAATCCAGTTCAGATTTCTGCCTGCTTGTTTCTGACTAAAACTGATGTTGACCAAAGAGTTTGTTTATCACAATGGCATTAAATCAATGGGCATCATTCCATTTTCGGAGTATTTTTGTGATTTTTAAAAAATCTTCGACTGGTGAGTTGTTGATACTAAGTATGAAAGGAGAAGTATGAATAGATGTTTCCTTTCAAGAAAATATGTTTTGCTATCAGTTTGGTAAAGGTACTTGACTATGGTGAGATGCAGAAAGCACTGTTGCCTTGCGTTAACAAGGTTTCATATGTGACTAAATAGTTCAGGTGATACGCTTCACTATCCACTGGTGATTTTTTTCATCATTTTCAATTTTTCACCCACAAGATTAAATAATCTGGAAGATACCCCAAATAGAAGTGTAGGAACCAATAAAGATAAGGGAATGCTGAGGATTTAAAAAGGATAGAGTAATAAATCTGTATCTTTACTTCAATGTCATTTCTACTTTGGTGCAAAAATTTTGTTATTCTCTCTCTTTGATGATGTCGATTTCAAACCTCCTCAAATTAATTGGGCAATGATTCTTTACATTTTCTGCTTTAATATACTAGTCCTGAAATCCTATTGATTGTAACAATTAGAATTAAAATTCTAAAGTCAGCCTTATTCACATCATGTGTGGGTGTTTTTTATATATATATATATATATATATATGTGTGTGTGTGTGTGTGTGTGTGTGTGTGTGTGTGTGTGTGTGTGTATATATATATATATACATTATTATTATAAGCTATTTCTAATCTTTGTTATGAATGTAACAACAAACACTTACCGTTTAAAAAGTTCAAGCATCCACCATCTGTGAAAACACCAGTTAATTATTCCAGCTTAAGAGAAAGGAAAGGAAGCCATCAATTTGTCTGTCTGAAACCAAACAGCAAAAACAGAGGGAATCTCTGCCTTGTACCATTCCCATTCAGTCCTTGTGCACTGTTACGAGTGGGAGTAGTCAGACAAGTAGAGCGCTCCAGAAATTCTGAAGTTAAAGCTTTGTCCAGCAGTAATTGAATAGACTGATGAGGTCACAGGTAGGCAGGACTTGGATGAGGTAAGACGCTTGATTCATGCACAGGCAAATACATTTCAGACACTAGAGGGAGTCAAAGCAGGGGGAGTGGTGGTGGTGATAGTGAAAAGTGAACAAATCTTCAGATAACAGTTGATAGATTCCAATTTTAATTTGCTAAAACATGGGCCTTACTAATTAGTGGCATGTCTATTTGCAAATCTAACTTGCTAACAATGAAATAGAAAATAAATTTGGAAAACATGATAACATATTAAGACAGTAGAGTCCTTGGGCTATAAATGATAGTAGATTGCAGCAAAATTTAAATGAAATCTAATCCTCTTGATCAGCATTTGGCATACAAGAAGCATGAAGGAAGGCTATTCTCTGAATGCCACGTTAATTCGGCCAAAAAGCTTTCAGAAAATTAACTTGCAAATTATTTCTACCCCTTGCCCAATTCCTCACAAACTATGTTTTTTTTCTCTGGGAAGGTTTCAAGAGATTTTTAAAACATAACTCAAATACAACCAATCAAAACTTTATTTATTCAACCCTTTGTTATCTTCAGTATATTTGTCTGGACATTGACTTGTTAGATTGTCACACATTACTATCCAAGAGGAAGGTCAATAACTGATTAAAAACAATGTTTCATTTCAATTGCTTTGTGATTTCGAGGGATGCCAAGGCCATTTTATGGTCAAACTTTAAATAACCTCTGTGCCTTTTGCATTGGCCTTTAGGTGACAAATAAACTAAGTGCCTGCAATACGAGCGAAGATTTGGATTGTCCCTTGCAAAACTTATTCACAGATCATCTTGTTTAGTTCATTGGAATTTCACAGGTAACTGTGCAGAAATTTGCTGTTGTGCTTTATGCAGAGAGTCCCGCATCGGACTTGTCAGCCACAAACGAGCCTGCAGCTGACGTGGACTTTTTACCCCCTCCATAAATCTTCGTCCGCGAAGCCAAGCCAAAGAAAGAATAGTTAGCTCTAAGTAGCCCCTCAAATAACTTTTGGATAAGCTTTGCATTTGTAAAAAGTTGCTATAGGGAAAATGTTGGTCTTCCTTTATTGGTAAGCCTTCTTATTCTCTGAATCTACCCTAAATTTAATGAGCAGATTGATTTTGTTAGGCTTTTTTTAGCAATCAGAATTCAGAGCATGTGCAGTAGTTGCAACAGCAACTTGCATTTATGTTGTGGTTGTAACATTGGAATGAAATTGAAGTGTTTCATGGAACTCTTGTCAGGCAAAATTTAATACCACACAACAAAATAGTTATTAGTATTGATGACCAACAGCTTGGTCAAAGCGGTAGTTTTTCAAAGTGCATTTAAAGGAAGGAGAGGCGGACAAAGATGTTTTAGGAAGAAATTCCCAGAGTTTCAGGCTTTGGCAGGTGGAAGCACTCACTAGTCATGGAGCAATTAATATCAGGGAAGCTGAAGACTTCTCAATTGGGGACACATGATACCTCAGCAGGTTAAAGGAATCGAGCAACAAAAATAAGTTTAAAGTCAGTGATCACTCACCTATAAATTATCCCCACTACCTTGGAAACATGACTATGGAATTACATAGGCTGGTGTAATGCCAATGTATAGATTCCACAGTCAACTGAAATAGGTTGAGCTGCATTTGCTTTTTAATCAATGGACCATTTACTGACATGGAATATCCTATGTTTTCATGTTCGATAATTTCTGCAAAGGTATTTATCTCCTGGGAGATGATGCTATCTTGCACATTAAGCCATGGCATGGGGGGGGGGTGATGGCGGTTTCCTTGGTTAGTGTCAATATTTGCCGAGGTTCATAGCCTGTTGATATTTGCTATGTGAGAATGTGTAAATATTTGAAAGCAGCTCGACACTAATTTTTTTTTAAAAGCACGTTTGAGGTGTCTGACAGTGTAAATTGTGGGCCAGTAACACTGGAGTCAGGATTCAGGGATGTGACCCAGAGGAAACTGCATGGAGAAAGCTGTTTAATTTCAAAATGAAACTTGCCTCTATAAAAATAGTTTGTACATCAAAAACTTTTCACTGTACTATTGGAAAAGGACATTGTTATTGATTGCATTTGTATTCAGGCACCCAGCGCACGTTTTCCTTGCATCTTTCTCTCATGATAGTATGCAGGTTCTAGTTTGCTGCTTAGCGCCAGAGAAATCAGATTCAATATTTGGTTATGCTGCTCTAGTCAGCAGAGGTTGCATCTCAGATCCTTATTAAATGCAGTAGTGCAGATGTGCAACAAGGATAGCTGGGCTTCTCTTGTTGCCTAGAGACAGACATCAAAGGCTAAACATATTGTTCCAGCAGCAGCCACTTGCATCGTGAAGAACAATCTTCCTAGTAAAGCCAGGAAGAATTTGCATCTGCAAAATTAAGCAAAAGCATTTTGTCATTGCATTATCCCATTCAAAATAATACAGCAAAAGGTTTTGAGAAGAAATATTTTTTGTTTGAATTTAAACAGCTTTGACTGGGCAACCTCCTTAGGCTCAAATTCCTGAATCCTGACGCAAGTTTTATTGGGCCAATGTTGATGAAGATTTAGCATGTACAGAAAAATTATGAAAAAACATTATTTGCGTACAAAGGTCGCCTGACTCTTCAGGTCATGACTGACGAATGCCCTGTCGAAGGTGCTGCATTTGGGTGAGTTGTTAGAACAGGGCACTCACTCCATGTTCTCAAAAATCATCCTGTGTGTCACCTCTCAAAGTATCTTTCTGCCTGATCCACCAATTATTGTGGTAAAATCTATGGGTTCCACATTGGCCTCATTGGCTATCTCTGAGCCCAGAGAACAAGTCATTTTAATTATAAGGAGTTGTTTAAGAAGAAAGATTTTGAAGATGAGCAGCATTTAATCTCTCTGTTGGCATGGTGGAAGCAAGCAAGAATATTCTGGATAGACTAGTGAGTATGCTGGGAATAGGGAGATATGGATTATCTGCAGCCAGAAGAGATTTAATTTGCATTATAGTCTGTACAGACACCCCTTGGGACAAAGGCTCTGTTCCGAACTTATTGCAGAAGTAGAACTATCAACAGGACATGCTTACTGAAGGCAATAACTCCCAACAGTGTCGGGTGCAGCAAATATTCATGTTATCTCACCTGGTACATAGTTCTTGAAGGTAATATACTTACTCCACAAGGCTTCCCCAAATTAGGTGATGAGTTTGCATCATAGTATAGTCAAAATTCAAGCAACTTGGTCTTTCTTTTAACTGAATTCTTCACTGTGAAGTGCACCCAACTTCTTTGATGTATTCACGCCAGGTGCTAGTAATTCTGGTGGTTACTTCTCCAAACAAAATTTGTAGCTGGTTTTGCATTCTATTCTGCATTTATTGCTTTCAAATATTTGGCTTCAGAACCTATTTTGGAGTATTATGATTGCAGTATCATCTGTATTCATTACTATCTTGACAAATATAATACTGTTTTGGGGACCAATTTTCAGGTCATACTGTGGGGGGGGGGGGAAATCAACCTTTGCATGGATACTACTTTTGACTACAGTAAGTACCTTCGTCATTCAAGATGTTGGGAGCTCAGATAGCCAGAACCGGCTGGCAAGTCCATGGTCTGAGCGTCGGGAACTCAGATGGGTGGGCAGTCATGGTGAAAGTTTGTGACCGGGGCATTGGGAGTTTGGATGGGCGAGAGGTCTGGGAAAAAAATAGGAGGGTCGACTTTTACATCAATATACAAAAAATGCTCAATTTATGGGTCAAAAATGGGGGGAGGAGGTCAATTTTTACACAGGATCAACTATTACATGAGCATATATGGTAGTTACAATTTTATTTTGTATTTGATACCTTATTGGACACTATAAGTTGAGGTGAAACAATGTCTACTTTGGTTGTCTCTTAAAGTTCTCCATCTTTCAGCCCATCAAGCATCCTGGCTCCAACTCTGACTTCCTGTGGACCCAAAACATTTCTTCTTTCTATCAGACACCTTTGTAATCATTAAATTAATTTCTATGACTGTCCCAGATTGGATTCTCACCAAGGCTTTCAATGGTTCAGTGACTATTTTCAGCCTTTCTTGCCTGCATTTTGCACATATTGGTAAAGATGCCATGTTCTTTGGCTTGGCTTCGCGGACGAAGATTTATGGAGGGGGTAAATGTCCACGTCAGCTGCAGGGTCGTTTGTGGCTGACAAGTCCAATGTGGGACAGGCAGACACGGTTGCAGCGGTTGCAGGGGAAAATTGGTTGGTTGGGGTTGGGTGTTGGGTTTTACCTCCTTTGTCTTTTGTAGTGAGGTGGGCTCTGCGGTCTTCTTCAAAGGAGGTTGCTGCCCGCCGAACTGTGAGGCGCCAAGATGTACGGTTTGAGGCGATATCAGCCCACTGGCGGTGGTCAATGTGGCAGGCACCAAGAGATTTCTTTAGGCAGTCCTTGTACCTCTTCTTTGGTGCACCTCTGTCACGGTGGCCAGTGGAGAGCTCGCCTTATAACACGATCTTGGGAAGGCGATGGTCCTCCATTCTGGAGACGTGACCCACCCAGCGCAGCTGGATCTTCAGCAGCGTGGACTCGATGCTGTCGGCCTCTGCCATCTCGAGTACTTCGATGTTAGGGATGAAGTCGCTCCAATGAATGTTGAGGATGGAGCGGAGACAACGCTGGTGGAAGCGTTCTAGGAGCCGTAGGTGATGCCGGTAGAGGACCAATGATTCGGAGCCGAACAGGAGTGTGGGTATGACAACGGCTCTGTATACGCTTATCTTTGTGAGGTTTTTCAGTTGGTTGTTTTTCCAGACTCTTTTGTGTAGTCTTCCAAAGGCGCTATTTGCCTTGGCGAGTCTGTTGTCTATCTCATTGTCGATTCTTGCATCTGATGAAATGGTGCAGCCGAGATAGGTAAACTGGTTGACCGTTTTGAGTTTTGTGTGCCCGATGGAGATGTGGGGGAGCTGGTAGTCATGGTGGGGAGCTGGCTGATGGAAGACCTCCGTTTTCTTCAGGCTGACTTCCAGGCCAAACATTTTGGCAGTTTCCGCAAAACAGGACGTCAAGCGCTGAAGAGCTGGCTCTGAATGGGCAACTAAAGCGGCATCGTCTGCAAAGAGTAGTTCACGGACAAGTTTCTCTTGTGTCTTGGTGTGAGCTTGCAGGCGCCTCAGATTGAAGAGACTGCCATCCGTGCGATACCGGATGTAAACAGCGTCTTCATTGTTGAGGTCTTTCATGGCTTGGTTCAGCATCATGCAGAAGAAGATTGAAAAGAGGGTTGGTGCGAGAACACAGCCTTGCTTCACGCCATTGTTAATGGAGAAGGGTTCAGAGAGCTCATTGCTGTATCTGACCCGACCTTGTTGGTTTTCGTGCAGTTGGATAACCATGTTGAGGAACTTTGGGGGGCATCCGATGCGCTCTAGTATTTGCCAAAGCCCTTTCCTGCTCATGGTGTCGAAGGCTTTGGTGAGGTCAACAAAGGTGATGTAGAGTCCTTTGTTTTGTTCTCTGCACTTTTCTTGGAGCTGTCTGAGGGCAAAGACCATGTCAGTAGTTCCTCTGTTTACGCGAAAGCCGCACTGTGATTCTGGGAGAATATTCTCGGCGACACTAGGTATTATTCTATTTAGGAGAATCCTAGCGAAGATTTGCCTGCAATGGAGAGCAGCGTGATTCCCCTGTAGTTTGAGTAGTCTGATTTCTCGCCTTTGTTTTTGTACAGGGTGATGATGATGGCATCCCGAAGGTCCTGAGGCAGTTTTCCTTGGTCCCAACAAAGCTTGAAAAACTCATGCAGTTTGACATGCAGAGTTTTGCTGCCAGCCTTCCAGACCTCTGGGGGGATTCCATCCATACCTGCTGCTTTGCCACTTTTCAGTTGTTCAATTGCCTTATATGTCTCATCCTGGGTGAGGACCTCATCCAGCTCTAGCCTTATGGACTGTTGAGGGAGCTGGAGCAGGGTGGAATCTTGGACTGAGCGGTTGGCACTGAAAAGAGATTGGAAGTGTTCTGACCATCGGTTGAGGATGGAGATCTTGTCGCTGAGGAGGACTTTGCCATTTGAGCTGCACAGCGGGCTTTGGACTTGGGGTGAGGGGCCGTACACAGCCTTTAGAGCCTAGTAGAAACCCCTGAAGTCGCCAATGTCCGCGCTGAGCTGTGTTCGCTTGGCGAGGCTAGTCCACCCATGTTACAGCTACATAAAATTTGGTTAGGGCGCACTTGGAACACTGTGTGCCATTCTGGTTGCCCCATTGCACGAAGGACGTAGAAGCTTTGAAAAGGTGCAGAAGATGTTTCCTTGGATGTTACCTAGTTTAGAGTATATGAGTTATGAAGATAGATTGGATGGACTTGGGTTATTTTCTCTGGAGTGCAGGAAGCTGAGGGGAGACCTGATAAAGGTGCATAAAATCATGAGAGGTATTGATGGGTGGATAGTCAGAATCTTTTTCCTCAAGGCAAAAGTGTTACACATTGGAGGAGATGTGTTAAAGTTGTTGGGGAGAAATTTTAAGGGAGATGTGTGAGATAAATATTTTTCATAGTGTGAGTGTCTAGAACAGGATGCCAGAAATAATGGTGGAGGCAGACTGAATGGTTGATTTTAAGAGGCTTCTATATAGATATGAATATGAAGGGGATGGCGGGATATCTATCAAGTGCAAGCAGCAGATTTTTAGTTTGGTTTTGACATCATTTTCAACACAGACAGGTGGGCTGAAGGACCTGTTGCTGTGCTGCACTGTTTTATATTCATCTAATCTACTTGGTCTCTGACCAAGAGATGCATTTGGTGGGCTTCTCTTTATTCATGCTCAGTTTATTATCATCTGATTGTACATATACAACCCAACAAAACAGTGTCTCTCCAGACCATGATCCACATACAAAAAACACATAATACACAAAGCATAATGATCACATAAATAATTATACTGTAATCGAAACAATGTTTGGGATGATTTTCACAGTTACAGGATCCTGTTCATCAATCTCACAGGCTGAGAAGCTATCCCCAGTATGGTAAACCTGCTTTTGATGCTCCGTACCACCCTTTGGATGGTAGGCCATTGAAGATATCTTATGCAGGATGAAAAGGACCTTTTACAATTCTTTGAGCCCTATTTGGACAGCACTTCCAGTTAATGTCCTCAGTAGAGGAAAGCAAGACTCCAGTGATCCTCTCAGCTGTTTTAATGATCCTCTGAAGGTATTTTGGTGTGATGCTTTGCAGCTACTTTACCACAGAATGATCCAGCCAGCCAAGGCACACTCATTTATGCTCCTGTAAAAGATTGTTAAGATTCAAGCCGATAGCCTTGCATCACTAGCCTCCATAGGAAGTGTAGGCGGTACTGCATCTTCCTGACAAATGAGGAGGTGTTGTGATTCCAGGATAGGATGTCTTTTGTAAGCTCACCAAGGAACTTTGTGCTCTCTATGACGGAGCCATTGATGTGTTAAAGAGAATGGTCAACCTTCGTCGTCCTGAAGTCAACAATCATCTCCTTTGTCTTTCAACCTGCTCTCTGTAATGCGACTCAACACTCCGGCTGATTCTATGTAAACGAGTATCTGCTAGCCAAGGATGCCAGTGGAAATTCTCAAATTCTACTTGGGCTGAAGGAGTACATCCCAAGGTGTAAGTGGGTCTGGGATCACCTTGTGCATTCGAAGAAAACAGTCCCTCAATGCAGTTGATTTGGTCAGTCTGTTCCACTGATCCCTGAAGCATGTTCCCAGCCTATAACTTTGAAAGTCAACTGGATACATTTATCTTTCATGGGAACCCAATGGTTTATTTGTTTCATTTTTCTATTTTTTTTACTTTCTATGGGGACTTGGGTGCTCATACAGAGTGTTCAGGGTGTGGCAATTATTTTACAGTCATCTTGAATGAGTAATATTCATGTCAAGGCTTCTGTATTATTAGCAACACCAATATAATTCCTGCATTTTGCAATCAGGTGACCTACTGATTTCCTATCAAACCCACACGTTGTCTCTTTGTCACTTGGCCACAAAGAAGACAAGATTCAATTTATTGTTATTATATTCTTTCTTCTTCTTCTTTGGCTTGGCTTCATGGATGAAGATTTATGGAGGGGTATGTCCACATCTGCTGCAGGCTCGTTGGTGACTGATAAGTCCGATGCGGGACAGGCAGGCACGGTTGCAGCGGTTGCAAGGGAAAATTGGTTGGTTGGGGTTGGGTGTTGGGTTTTTCCTCCTTTGTCTTTTGTCAGTGAGGTGGGCTCTGCGGTCTTCTTCAAAGGAGGTTGCTGCCCGCCGGACTGTGAGGCGTCAAGATGCACGGTTGGAGGCGATATCAGCCCACTGGCGGTGGTCAATGTGGCAGGCACCAAGAGATTTCTTTAAGCAGTCCTTGTACCTCTTCTTTGGTGCACATCTGTCTCGGTGGCCAGTGGAGAGCTCGCCATATAACACGATCTTGGGAAGGCGGTGGTCCTCCATTCTGGAGACGTGACCCACCCAGCGCAGTTGGGTCTTCAGCAGCGTGGATTTGATGCTTGCGGACTCTGCCAGCTCGAGTACTTCAATGTTGGTGATGAAGTCACTCCAATGAATGTTGAGGATGGAGCGGAGACAGCGCTGATGGAAGTGTTCTAGGAGCCATAGGTGAGGCCGGTAGAGGACCCATGATTCAGAGCTGAACAGGAACGTGGGTATGACAACGGCTCTGTACACGCTGATCTTTCTTCAGGTGGTTGTTTTTCCAAACTCTTTTGAGTAGTCTTCCAAAGGCGCTATTTGCCTTGGCGAGTCTGTTGTCTATCTTGTTGTCGATCCTTGCATCAGATGAAATGGTGCAGCCGAGGTAGGTAAACTGGTTGACCGTTTTGAGTTCTGTGTGCCCGATGGAGATGTGGGGGGCTGGTAGTCATGGTGGGGAGCTGGCTGATGGAGGACCTCAGTTTTCTTCAGGCTGACTTCCAGGCCAAACATTTTGGCAGTTTCCGCAAAACAGGACGTCATTCGCTGGAGAGCTGGCTCTGAATGGGCAACTAAAGCGGCATCGTCTGCAAAGAGTAGTTCACGGACAAGTTGCTCTTGTGTCTTGGTGTGAGCTTTCAGGCGCCTCATATTGAAGAGACTGCCATCCGTGCGGTACCGGATGTAAACAGCGTCTTCATTGTTGAGGTCTTTCATGGCTTGTTTCAGCATCATGTTGAAGAAGATGGTAAAGAGGGTTGGTGCAAGGACGCAGACTTGCTTCACACCGTTGTCAATGGAGAAGGGTTCAGAGAGCTCATTGCTGTATCTGACCCGACCTTGTTGGTTTTCGTACAGTTGGATCACCATGTTGAGGAACTTGGGGGGGCACCTGAGGCGCTCTAGTATTTGCCAAAGCCCTTTCCTGCTCACGGTGTCGAAGGCTTTGGTGAGGTCAACAAAGATGATGTAGAGTCCTTTCTTTTGTTCTCTGCACTTTTCTTGGAGCTGTCTGAGGGCAAAGACCATGTCAGTAGTTCCTCTGTTTGCGCGAAAGCCACGCTGTGATTCTGGGAGGACATTTTCAGCGACACTAGGTATTAGTCTATTAAGGAGAATCCTAGCGAAGATTTTGCCTGCAATGGAGAGCAGCGTGATTCCCCTGTAGTTTGAGCAGTCTGATTTCTCGCCTTTGTTTTTGTACAGGGTGATGATGGCATCACGAAGGTCCTGAGGCAGCTTTCCTTGGTCCCAGCAGAGCATGAAAAACTCATGCAGTTTGGCATGCAGCGTTTTGTCGCCAGCCTTCCAGATCTCTGGGGAGGTGGGGGGATTCCATCCATACCTGCTGCTTTGCCACTTTTCAGTTGTTCAATTGCCTTATATGTCTCTTCCCAGGTAAGGACCTCATCCAGCTCTAGACTCAAGGGCTGTTGAGGGAGCTGGAGCAGGACGGATTCTTGGACTGTGCGGTTGGCACTTAAAAGAGATTGGAAGTGTTCTGACCGTCGATTGAAGATGGAAATCTTGTCGCTGAGGAGGACTTCACCGTCTGAGCTGCGCAGAGGGCTTTGGACTTGGGGGTGAGGGGCCGTACACAGTCTTTAGTGTCTCATAAAAACCCCTGAAGTCGCCAATGTCGGCGCTAAGCTGGGTTCGTTTGGCGAGGCTAGTCCACCACTCATTTTGGATCTCCCGGAGTTTGCGCTGATGATGGCTGCATGCGAGACGGAAGGCTCATTTTTTCTCTGGCCAGGAAGGCTTTGCTAGATGAGCCTGATGTGCAGATCACTTCTTTGCCAGCAGCTCCTCGATTTCCTGGTTGTTTTTGTCAAACCAGTCCTTGTTTTTCCTGGAGGAGAAGCCCAGTACCTTTTCAGTGGATTTCAGTATGGCCATTTTCAGCTGATCCCAGAGGGTTTCAGGAGACGTGTCCTTGTTATTATATAAAACAGTGTCATATTACATGAAATTACTTTTATTTTCTATCTTCTTTGGCTTGGCTTCGCGGACGAAGATTTATGGAGGGGGTAAATGTCCATGTCAGCTGCCGGCACGTTTGTGGCTGACAAGTCCGATGCGTGACAGGCAGACACGGTTGCAGCGGTTGCAGGGGAAAATTGGTTGGTTGGGGTTGGGTGTTGGGTTTTTCCTCCTTTGTCTTTTGTCAGTGAGGTGGGCTCTGCGGTCTTCTTCAAAGGAGGTTGCTGCCCGCCGAACTGTGAGGCGCCAAGATGCACGGTTTGAGGCGATATCAGCCCACTGGCGGTGGTCAATGTGGCAGGCACCAAGAGATTTCTTTAGGCAGTCCTTGTACCTCTTCTTTGGTGCACCTCTGTCACAGTGGCCAGTGGAGAGCTCGCCATATAGCTTGATCTTGGGAAGGCGATGGTCCTCCATTCTGGAGACGTGACCCACCCAGCGCAGCTGGATCTTCAGCAGCGTGGACTCGATGCTGTTGGCCTCTGCTATCTCGAGTACTTCGACGTTTGGGATGAAGACGCTCCAATGAATGTTGAGGTTGGAGCAGAGACAACGCTGGTGGAAGCGTTCTAGGAGCCGTAGGTGATGCCGGTAGAGGACCCATGATTCGGAGCCGAACAGGAGTGTGGGTAGACATAATTGCCATTTGTCAGAAATTGCCTGAAGCGCCTCTTTACAGTCAGAGAAAGAGAAACAAAAGAGAGTTCCAAGTGTCATGGAGCGCTCCTGCACCACCCACAACCACATAGAGTCCAGTCCAAACAATCAGCAACCCAAGCTCCAAATTTGAACTTCTGATACAATTAGCATTCATTTAACGTCCTCGGCACTCTCTGACATCCTGGTTCCAATACCTGAAACCCCTGTAGCCAATTTTAAGCCAGTCTCCAGCAGTCTTCAGCCTGGTGCAAGTCCCTTGACTGCAGTATCCAGCAGCCCACAGTCTCCGTGGGTTCCTCGCCTTGAGTTACCAGCATCCCATTACTTGCGTGAGTCTTTCAGCCACAGAAGCCCTCACTGGTCCGTCGCCATGGTCACCATCCAGTGGGTCATCTTCTCTGCTTTACCTTCTCAGATGGGGGTGATCTCCCTATTTTCTGGTGCCCTTCGTTAGTCCTCTGCTTCCTTGGAGTCAGCAACCCCTCGTGGCTGCGGCCAATCATAGGTGTCAGCCTATACTGAACGGACGGGACTCGAACTAGGCGGTTGGACCCCACGGGAGCGCTGCGTTACTGCTCTCTATAGATACGCACCAGCTCCGGCAGTAGCACCATTTTTTTTCTGCAGTTTTTGTGGATCTCTTCATTGTTTGCACCTCAAAGTTGCATCCTTTGGGAAGGTGTTTTCACTTGTAAGTAATATGCAGGGTAAAAGAGTTGGGAAATTACAACTCTTTACCAGTGCCTTTAGTCTGACCACATATTCGTCAATTGTTTCTGCTCATCACTGGTTGCATGAGTCGGACTTGTGGCTCTTGAAATTTTTTTAATCTTTTCAGATATGCCTTCAAATGTTTCACTCTGTTCATTTATAGAATATGATATCAGTCAACTCACCAATATCATGTGTACCTCTGGCTTTAACACCAGCAAAATGTCACTTTTCACGTCCATATTTCTCTATTCTGTTTCCTTCAAAAAGTTGACAATATTGTTTGCCCTCAGGAATGTTTCCATTCTTTCATAAATAGGACAAGTGACTGAGTCTCCACCAGCTGGTCACCAAATCCAACTCATTTATTACTTGCCACCATCGATGCTCTAATTAGAGAACATCAATTTCTATTTTCTTTACACTAAATCACTTTCTTGCTACTCTAGTAACAACATCTAGTCCTCTTCACCAGTGGGTTCTTCATTGTTACAGTTTTGAGAAGCAAGGAACAGACATTGCGCTATTAGCAGAATATCCTTTATTGAAGGCAGTAACTTTCAACTACACAGCAATATCAAGTATAACTATGTCTGTGTCCTACCACATGATAAAGTCAGTTTTTAAAGTTACATTTACTGCACGAGGGTGGTCTTCCTTTATCATAGCCAAGATTTGTGTATCAGGATCATCTAAAGCTGACCGTGCCATTATCCCAATTCTCTGTTCCATTTTGACGTGTACAAATGGCTGTTGTTTTTCTGAACATCTTCAGAACTGCTCATAGTGATTGTCAAGTACCTTGCAATGTCTTCAGTTTCTCCAAGCAATCCAGCTGCAATTTGCTATCTGTAAAATGAAAAGAAGTACGTTATATTTAGATGGTGTCTTTGGTACCCAAGCATTTCACAGTGAATTATTTCTGGAATACAGTCAGTATTTTGCCACAAATGCAGTGACCAATTCATACAAACAAGTTTCTTAGATGGCAATGCATTGTCACCGAAAGCGGAATTCTGGCAAAAACTTGCCTGATTATCAGCTCATCAATTATGAACAAAGTAGTGGAACATGTTGGTGGCAGTGCTTTCAACCAGTATTTCATTATCAAAAACTGTTTATATTTCCGATTTTATTTACAGCACAGTAGAATCCGATTCTGGTCTTTTAAACCCCTGCTGCCCAATTACTCCCAAATTAACCGACAACCCCTTACGTTTTGGGGGGGGGCCGAAGGAAACCAGAGCAGCTGTCGAAAACCCACATAGACACAGGGTGAATGAACAAACTCCTTACAGATAGCACCAGATTCGAATCTGGGTCGCTGCTGCTGTAATAGAGTTGCGCTAATTGCTCATTTTTTGCGGAAACTGCCAAAATGTTTGGCCTGGAAGTCAGCCTGAAGAAAATTGAGGTCCTCCATCAACCAGCTCCCCACCATGACTACCAGCTCCCCCACATCTCCATCGGGCACACAAAACTCAAAACGGTCAACCAGTTTACCTATCTCGGCTGCACCATTTCATCAGATGCAAGAATCAACAACGAGATAGACAACAGACTCGCCAAGGCAAATAGCGCCTTTGGAAGACTACACAAAAGAGTCTGGAAAAGCAACCAACTGAAAAACCTCACAAAGTTTAGCGTATACAGAGCCGTTGTCATACCCACACTCCTGTTCAGCTCCGAATCATGGGTCCTCTACCGGCATCACCTACGGCTCCTAGAACGCTTCCACCAGCATTGTCTCCGCTCCATCCTCAACATTCATTGGAGTGACTTCATCACCAACATCGAAGTACTCAAGATGGCAGAGGCCAACAGCATCGAATCCACGCTGCTGAATATCCAACTGCGCTGGGTAGGTCATGTCTCCAGAATGGAGGACCATCGCCTTCCCAAGATCGTGTTATATGGCGAGCTCTCCACTGGCCACCGTGACAGAGGTGCACCAAAGAAGAGGTACAAGGACTGCCTAAAGAAATCTCTTGGTGCCTTCCTCATTGACCACCGCCAGTAGGCTGATATCGCCTCAAACCGTGCATCTTGGCGCCTCACAGTTTGGCGGGCAGCAACCTCCTTTGAAGAAGACCGCAGAGCCCACCTCACTGACAAAAGACAAAGGAGGAAACACCCAACACCCAACCCCAACCAACCAATTTTCCCCTGCAACCGCTGCAACCGTGTCCGCCTGTCCCGCATCGGACTTGTCAGCCACAAACGAGCCTGCAGCTGACGTGGACATTTACCCCTTCACAAATCTTTATCTGCGAAGCCAATTAATGCTCTGTTTCGGATTCATTGGATCTCATTGTATCCGTGGTCCAAAGGTAAACAAAGCTACTTAAGTCAAGAGGTGAGTTGTGATTAACTGCCTTTGACAATAAAGCAAGATTTGCCTAAGTGTAACATAAAGGGATCTTAAAGAGAAGTAGAGTCCATGGCATCAAGGAGAAAACTATATGTCTGTGGAGATCAATCATTCGGGTTCCTGAACATCCCTGTTGTTACTTTTAAGGACATAATTCTTGATCTTACTATGTTAGCTCCTTCATCATAAAGTCAAGAGAGGGTTTTTTAATTGATAACTACAACAAGAAGGATGTGAAAGCCTTGGAGAGGGTGCAGAGGGGATTTACCAGGATATTGCCTGGATTGGAGAATATGTCTCATGGGGAAAGATTAACAGAGCTCGTCCTTTCTGTTTGGAGCAAAGAAGTATGAGAGGCACAGACAGATAAGAAGGATAGCCAGCACCTTTTTCTCAGGGCAAGAGCAGCAAACACCAGAGGGCATCTGTACAAGGTGAGGGGAAGAAAGTTTAGGGGAGATGTCAACTTAAGTTTGCTTTACACAGAGAATAAAGCAGTGGTTCTCAACCTTTCTCTTTTCACTCACATACCACTTTAAGTAACCCCTAGACCATCGGTGATATGTGAGTGGGAAGGGGAGATTGAGAATCACTGCTCTAGACCCAATTGTTACTAAAATATTTTGCTTGAGAAAAATTGTCATTGGCCCATTTCCTTCAGTGTTATGAAACCGTTCTCATAATGAGACAATTGGGTATGATAAAAATAGTGGTTTTCAAACTTTTTCTTTCTTTCCACATGCCACCTTAAGCAATCCCTTACTAATCACAGAACACCTATGGCATACAGATTATTTAAAGTGGTATGTGAGTGGGAAAAAAAGGTTGAGAACCACTGGAATAGAGGGTGCCTGGAATGCGTTGCCAGGGGTGGTGGTGGAGGCTAGTACAATAGGGACATTTTTAAAAAGTCAGGCATATGAATGCAAGAAAAATAGAGGGTTATAGGTTTGATGTAGGGAAGGTTTAGTTTGTTGCACATGTTTATATAGGTTGGCACAACATTGTGGACAGAAGGGCCTGTACTGTGCTGTAATGTTCTACGTTTGCCCGCATAACAAAATTTTGTGCATGATGCAGCATGGTTTATGTAGCAGTTAGTGCTGTGCTAATCCAGCACCTGCAACCTTGGCTCGAATCTGTCACTGTCTTTAAGGGGTTTGTTTGTCCACCCCATGTCCGTATCTTTGTCTCCTATGGACACTGAAAGACCAGCAGAGGTCTTTCAATATTTCAGTGTATTTTTACTACAATCACAGTAGGCATTTACAAATTGGATTGTAACATGAGTTTAACCTGCCAATTTGGCAGGTTTTCTACCCATGTACAGGCCAATAAGTGCGTAGAAATTTTTTAAAGCTGCATTGGTAGGCAAATCACCTCGGAGGTGGATGGCCAACTCGTGTACACACACAGCGTAGCTGCTGCTGATCAATTTGTAAGCGATCATGGCTGCCCGGGTATAAAATAATGTGGGCACTTGCATGCAATAGCTGTCTTCCTTACCCATAATCCCCACGCCACTGGAATGCCAGGGCAGTTCCAGCAGTGTGGAGAATTATGGGTAAGAAGGATGGCCATTGCTCCTGCCCCATTTCCATTCCCCACTGGCCCACCCCACTCTCCCAACAGTGTTCACCCCCCCGGCCCCGACAGCTTTCCAACTCCACGCTTGCCTCGGCCCCAAATAGCACTCCCTCTGCCCCTGCTCTGATTCTGCACTCGCCCCAGTAACTTACATAGAAACATAGAAAAATAGAAGATAGGAGCAGGAGTAGGTCATTCGACCCTTCGAGTCTGCTCCGCCATTCAACGAGATCATGGCTGATCTTAAAGTTCAGTACCCCGTCCCCGCCTTCTCTCCTTAACCTTTAATACCCTTATACTGAAGAAATAGATCTAATTCCCTCTTAAATAGATTTAATGAACCTGCCTCTACTGTCCTCTGTGGCATTGAATTCCACAGATTCACCACCCTCTGGGTCAAGAAATTCCTCCTCATCTCCGTCCTAAATGGTTTGCCTATTATCCTCAAACCATGGCCCCGGGTTCTGGATTTTCCCATCATTGGAAACATCCCATCTGCATCCATTCTGTCCAGTCTTGCCAGAATTTTATAGGTTTCTATGAGATCCCCTCTCAATCTTCTAAACTCCAGCGAGTACAATCCCAATTTGCGCAATCTTTCCTCATAAGTCATTCCTGCCATTCCAGGTGTCAGCCTGGTGAATCGCCTCTGCACTCCCTCCATTGCAAGAACATCCTTCCTTAGATAAGGTGATCAAAACTGCACACAATACTCCAGGTGGGGTCTCACCAAGGCCCTGTACAGCTGCAGTAAGGTATCCTTGTTCCTATACTCAAACCCTCTTGATATGAAGGCCAACATACCATTTGCCTTTTTAACCACCTGCTGTACCTGCATGCTCGCCTTCAAAGGTGTACAAGTACCCCTAGGTCTCTCTGCACTTCCCCATCTCTTAATCTATTGCCATTCAAATAGTAATCTGCCCTCCGGTTTGTATTACCAAAGTGGATAACCTCACATTTATCCACATTGTAGTGCATTTGCCATGTATCTGCCCAGTCCCTCAATTTATCCAAATCACACTGGAGCTTCCTGACCCCCTCTTCCGTGCACACAACCCCTCCTAGCTTAGTGTCATCTGCAAATTTGGAGCTATTACATCCAATCCCCTCATCCAGATCATTAATGTAAATTGTGAACAGCTGGGGTCCCAGTACAGATCCCTGTGGTACCCCACTGGTCACTGCCTGCCACTCAGAAAACAAGTCATTTATCCCAACTCTCTGTCTTCTACCTGCCAGCCAGTTCTCAATCCACAGCAATACTTTGCCCCCAATCCCATGAGCTTTGATTTTGGAAGCCAGTCGTTTATGCGGGACCTTATCGAAGGCCTTTTGGAAGTCCAGGTACACCACATCCACTGGCTCTCCCCCATCTATTTTACCTGTCAGCATCTCAAAGAATTCCAATAGATTTGTCAAGCACCTTTTGTAAATCCATGTTGACTCTGTCCGATTGCTTCTCTGCTAGTCATATGCTCCGCTATTACATCCTTAATAATTGATTCCATCATTTTGCCCACTACTGATGTAAGGCTCACCGGCCTATAATTCCCCGCTTTTTCTCTACCCACCTTTTTAAATAGTGGGGTAACATTAGCTACCCTCCAATCCATGGGTACTGATCCTGAGTCTATCGAGTTCTGGAAAATAATTCTTAAAGTATCTGCTATCTGAATGGCCACTTCCTTAAGTACCCTAGGGTGTAGATTATCAGGTCCTTGGGATTTATCTGCCTTCAATCCCATCAATTTCCCCAAGACCATATCCTTAGAGATACTGATTTCTTTCAGTTCCTCCCTTGCATTAGTCTCTATGTTTCCCAACATCCTTGGGAGGTTATTTGTATCCTCTCTTGTAAAAACAGAACTAAAGTAAGAATTTAATTGGTCTGCCATTTCCTTATTTCCCATTATATATTCCCCTGATTCCGACTGCAAACGACCTACTCTGGATTTCACCAATCTTTTCCTCTTGACATATTTATAAAAGCTTTTGCAGTCGGTTTTTATATTTGCCGCAAGCTTACTTTCGTAATTTATTTTTGCTCTCTTGATTAATCCCTTTGACCTCCTTTGGTGCATCTTGAACTGCTCCCAGCGCGGATTTCCTGTGGAGCCTTCGGTGATGAGGTGAGTGCGTAACATGTCACTCACTGTGTCACCGAAGGGGTGGGAGCGCCCTTAAATTGCCTGGTCACTGTTCAACTGGGCAATTTAGGGTCCAGTGTATAAGGGGCTGTAGGGGCCCATTACATGGGTAGGATACACGGATCCCAAGCAGTTTGTAAATGCCTAATGTCTGCAGACATTCGTGTTTCACGCCATGTAGGTTTACTCTGGTTGCTCCAGTTTCCTTCCATATTTCAAAGACTTGTGGGGTTCATCAATTAATTGGTCACATGGGTGTATATGGAGTGGGGGGAGGGGTTGGTGGCGTTGGCTTGTGGAAGGACCTGTTACAGTCTTGATCTAAATCTAAAATATCTATAAGTAACATTCATGCCACAGAAGAACCGAACAGACTGTGCGACCTTTTCCAACAAGAGTGAGCTTGACTACTTACTGTTGACATTAAGGGCAATTACCATAATGTGACTCCAACATCAGTATCTGAAGGGCTATCATTGACCAGATGCTTAATTGAACCAATTAAACACTGTGGCTGAAAGAGTAGATTAGAGGGTTGATAACTTCCAACAAGCAATTCACTTCTCAGTCCAACTTGAGTATTGAACATACAAATTAAGATTGTGTGCAACTCTAGGCCTTTTTACAGTTTTAAAAAAAAGCGAATGTAAAGGTGGATATTTTCTGCTTTAGATTGCTTAACTTACCTTGTTGAAAGCTCCGAGAGTGGATTCAGGATGCGGACTCCAATCCACCTAGGGGGGTAGAGTCAGAAGTGGAGCAACTCTCTTCAGCTCCTCCCTTAAGGCAATGCTGCTAAAATTGGCTGCAAAGTGGCAGGCTGTGACCAAGAATGGGATTTTTTAAATCCCATATATCGTAATATAGCTAATTACATTGCGCAGATCTGTCTGAGTCCTAAGACTCCTTGAACAGATCTTCACCTGCACTTCGGTTACCATTTTGGTTTGGATGGTGTCACAGCGACGGAAGATGACTCCAGACACTGCTCAGTTGAAGGCAACGCTGGAGCCGCCTTGCAGACCTTCTCCATAAAAAAGTAAGTTCAACTTTTCTTTTTACATTTTGAGCCGCCTTCAAGGTGGCGTTGCGCCATAAAAATACCTACTGTGTACTTACTTAGATGACTACAGCTTCTAGAGAGAAGCTCAGAATCATTCAGCAATAAAGCTGCTGATTTGACTATGACCCCATTCAGTCCCTCCAGTACTGACAAATAAAAGTTATCTATGAAAGAAGTTCAATTATTTGTCAAAGCTTCTTTGACATAACCTATCAAACTTGGGATGGCCTCAGGAAATAAAAACACAATGCTGGAGAAACTCAGCAGGCCAAACAGCATTCTTTATATAGCCAAGATAAAGATACACAACTAATGTTTCAGGCTTGAGCCATTTATCGAGGTATGGACAAATGTTCGCAGGTGTCCAAACAAAAAGCTAAGGGGGGAGGGGTGAGAGGAGTATGGTCCCAAAAGTAGGAGGTAATAGTTGGAGAAGGGAGGGTGGGCACTGCAGCAAGCAATTGAAGGAGGGATGGCTTGGTGAATAGAGAGGGAAGGGATGGAAAGCTGAGGGAAAGAGAAGGGGGGGGGGGAGGGAGAATGGTGAGTAGTTTAGCAGAAAACGAAGAAGTTGATGCTAATGCCATCTGGCTGGAGAGTACCAGACAGAAAATCAAGCATTCTTCCTCCATTTTACGGATGGTCTTGGTAGGATAGTGCATGAAGCCATGGGCAGACATATGAGTATGGGAGTAGGATGCAGAATTGAAATGTTTGGCCACTGGGAGATCCCTGTCACTAATGCAGACAGAGGAAGGTGCTAAGCAAAGTGATTTCCCAATTTGTGCCCAGTCTCTCTGATGTAGAGAAAGCCACAAAGGGAGCACCGGATACAGTAGATCACTGTGCTTGTGATCTACTGTACCTTTAAGTGTTGCTTCATTTGAAAGACCTCTTTTGGGTTCCCCGAACTGTGGTGGGGGAGGAGGTGTGCCCCTTCCTGTGGCCACTGGGATAGGTGCTGGGGGGATTGGTGGGGAGATGCGTGCACGAGGGAGCAGCCTCTATGGAAGGCAGAAAGGGGAAGAGAGGGGAAGATTTTTCTGGTTGTGGGATCATGTTCTAAGTTCCAAAAATTATGGAGGATAATGTGTTGGATGTGGAGGCTGGTGGGGTGGTAGGTGAGGACAAAGGGAATCTTGTTGTGTCTGGAGGCAGAGGGGCCAGGCCAGCCACAAGAAAGTCCCGCTGCCATCAGATTCCTGAATAATCAATGAACCAAAGACACTGCCTTACTTTTCATGCACTATAGTTTATTTTATTTATAATAATGTTGAAAGATAGTTATATATGAATGTTTTCCCTGTGATGTTGCTGCAAAACACTGAATTTCGTGACTTTTTCATAACAATTAATTCTGATGCTGATTCTAAGAAGTTGGCGTTTGGGGACAGTACCATCAGCAGGTTGCCTTCAGGTCAAATCTATCCTAATTTAGAAAATAGCTCCTTAGTGAAGAAGCTTAGAGGTGTAACTCCTGCAGTCCCTTGTCCCTCAACATTGTACCAACTGTTGAAGATAGGTTTCATTATTATTTTCTCGTGTACATGTGGAAGATGGTCCATGAGGGATATTAGGAGCTTCCTCAAATGATTCACACACACATTAAAAAAAAAGAGATAAGTTCCTAATTTACTGTTGTTTTCCTTGCTGGAAATGGAGAAAACTCTTCAGTTGAACTGAATCAAACATGTTAACAATTTGACATCATGAGCAAGTCAGGAGCTGGGTGTTTTTCAGGATTGGAGCTCAATTTAATTATGTGTGAGGATATTTTATGTCCACTTGAATAGGCAAGGTACACCTCAAATGGTGCTATCCCTTAGCACTGTGCGAGGGTGTCGGCTTGAATTGAGGACTCTAGAACAGTTCACCTTTAAATGAAGATCACACACAGATCTTTTAAATGTTCATATGAATCCAGTCCCTTTTAAAGGTTCAAAAGTTCCTTTTATTGTCACATAATAATACATTAAAAATGTAATATACATTACATGCTACAAGGCAAACAGTTGTCATGTGCATTGCCCGGAGCTCCTAACTATGGGAGAAAGAGAAGCAAAAGTGAATCCTTTCAGAGAAACTGAGTGGCCCTTGATTCAACTCCACCACTTCCGCAGCCTCTGCAGCTGCACTGTTCGATCCATCGGCAACCCAAGCTCCAGATCCAAGCCACCAATACGATCAGGAAGGCTTCAGTGCCTGGAGAGCCTTCCATCTTGCCCTCAGCACCCTCTCGAATACCTGATTCTCATGAATTAATCTCCAGCAGCCCGGAGTGTGGTGAGTGTCCTTCAACCGCAAGTTGCCAACAGTGCGTCCTTCAACCATTAAGCTCCTCACTGGTCTGCTGCCATTGTTATCATGCAGTAGGGTCATTTCCTTTGCCTCTCCTTCTTAACAGCCTTCTCAGGAGTATTCTCCTTGTTTCTAGTGCCCTGTAGTGGTCCTCTTCTTCCTCAGAATCTGCACCCTTCCTGCACCCCCTACTCACCCCCCCACCATACCCCAATCCAAGCACAGGTGCTACCATCTTGGGTACAGACTTATGTGGTTGCAGGATTTGGAAAATACCTTTGGCTCCTTTAACAGACCATTTAAAGCCTGTTCAATGCTGTCAGAATTAGGTCCAGATGGTAGGATCCTGTTGAGCAGCCTTGTGTCACTGTTCCTTGCTCTCCTGGCTACACACAGTGGCAGCACTGTTGTTACAGCAGCTTCGCCAGCGCTACCATTTTGTCGATGGAATTTTAAGTTTACTTTATCTACACCATTTATCCTTTTGTACCTTGTTGTCATTTTTGGCAGTTACTGTCTAAATCAGTGGTTCTCAACCTTTTTCTTTCCACTCACATTCCACTTTAAGTAACCCCAATGCCATCGGTGCTCTGTGATAAGTGAGGGATTGCTTAAGGTGGTATGTGAGTTAACCATGTAACCGTTTACAGCACGGAAACAGGCCATGTCAGCCCTTCAAGTCCGTACCGGTTCACTTGAACAACTCCACTAGCTCCTCCGCAAACTCCTGAGGAAGTAGAGGCTTTCTTCGTGATACCATTGGTGTGTTGGTTCCAGGAAAGATCTTTGAATTGTGTTTTTCTAAAGAACAGAGGAACCAGGGTCTTTGAATTTTTTAAGGCACTGGAAGACAGATTAGGTGGGAGTCCAAAGCTAAATCAGAGTCAAAGAATACTGGAACAGGCCCTTCAATTCACCACATTAGACCCACAGCCTCTATGCTTTGATAATTTAAGTTCTCATCTTAAATATGGCAAGAGTACTTCCACCACCTATTCAGGCAGTGCAAACCAAATTTCACTCACTCGGTGAAGAATTTTTTTTAACTCAGATTCTCTCTAAACCCCCTTCTCCTTATCCTAAACCTACATCCACTAGTTTTTTTTTAAAAAAAACACCATGGTTATGGGAAAATGTTCCCTACCAGCCACCTTACCGAGATTCTCATTCATTTGTAAAGCTCTTTGAAGTCCTCCTTCAATTTCCTCTGTTCCAAGGAAAACTAATCCCATCTATCTGGACTCTGGTAAATCTACAATACATGGTACAATCTCCTCCTTTTGGAAAAAAAATGACCAGAACGGCACAAAGCACTTCAACTGTGGCCTAACCAATATTTTATAAAATTGTTGCAATCTTCTATGCTTGTATTCTCGGCTGCAGCTAATGGAGGCTGATGTCATGAAAGAATTCCTTGCCACCTTTTCCAAATATACTCCAATGTTTGGCGACATTTTGTTTGAGCCTTCCTGATTGCACGTCGCTAGTCAGGCAGTGACTCCACAGCGTGCTGACGTCACTCCCTTAGACCAACGCGGACCAGACAGGAAGTGGGTCTTCCCCTAAAAGCAGTGTGAGAAATTCAAGTAAAGTTAGCACCTGGTTCATTCTCATGTTGTGTGGAGGTACTTTATTTCAGTAGTGCTGCCGTTAGCAGCCGCTACAATATATTATTGGAAGGGAAGGTTGAGAACCACTGCTCTAGACCCAATTGTTACTGAAATATTTTGCTTGAGAAAAATTGTCATTGACTCATTTCCTTTGGCGTTATGAAACTGTGCACATACGGTCAATTAGGTACGATTAAAACAGTGTTTTTCAAAATTTTTCTCTCCACCCACATACCACCTTAAGTAATCCCTTATTAATCACATGGCACAGGGAAATCTTAAAGTGGTATGTGAGTGGAAAGACAAAGGTTGAGAACCACTAATTAAATTATACCATTTCAAAATGTTCAACAAATTATAAAATGATAGTTTTATTTTAAAAATGGATTCTATAAAGATGATGTATTGTCCAAAATTTGTATCATTGGAAAATAAGTCCAGATTGACAAACAGATCACATTCTTAAAGAGTATCTCGGCTGTATCACAGACCACTTTAGTAAGCATTTGTTAGGATCACAAAACATTTACTATCCTATTTAGATATTTAGGTCATCATGAAGCTTACCATTTTTGCAGGGCAGAGCTTTGGAAGACTGGCAGATTTATTGGATCAAATCTGGAGCAAGTTTCCCTGAACACTGCAGGGCTTCAAGCCCCTTTGTGACTTTTGAGCTGGGGTTGGATTCTCTTCTCTTTTACAGAAGGCAAGAAGGGACTTGCATTCTATTCTCTTCCCAGGAAGGCAAGAAGAATTTAATTTTTTTATGCCGATCCCCTCCTCCAAATAAAACAGATCTAAATTATGTTCATGTGTTTAAAGATTTACTTCAATTTTGTGCTGCCAAAGCATGAAAGATGTAGAGGCTGGATAGGAAAAGAATGACTGTTATATCCATAAGCTCACATCTTGACTGTCTCATAGCATCTGAGATTAAGCAGTTAGAAATTTATTCGTTAGGCTTTTGTTTAGCTTTGTGCACCAGACCAGGCACACAAATAACTTCCTCAGCTGTGTTTCATTCTCTCTGGTGGCAATGGGAAAGCCTTTAAATTGTAGTGTGCCCCTCAATGTAATCACAACCTGTTATATCTGTTTCTTCCCCGGGGCTAGGCATGCATAAACACTGCATGCTTATCTAATCAAGCATTACTCAAAAAGTAAGCTTCAATGTTGACTGGCAAAACCATGTAATTAGAGAATGATGCTTTTGAATTTTCCCTCAAATCTTTTAAGTGCTTTTTGATTATTTTTCAGGACTTCTGTTCTATTAACAGTGCAAACAGAATAAGGATAATTACATGTATTCATTAGTTCAAATTATTTCTCCCCCACTCTCCATTTTTATAGGAAACTATCTGCTCCAGCAACATCTGATCAGTTTTACATTTTTCCATCTTCTCTCTTACAGACCAGTCTTTTGGTATTTTAACGATGTAGACGTTGTACAATTGAAAGGTAATCAGTGGGAAGCAATGTGATTATGCACAAGTTTTTGATTATTTTAACTGGTATCCATGGAGACTGAAAAGAAAGTGAAGGAGCAGTAAACTATTTTTCTGCCTCTCTCAGGTGGTAGAGCATAGAACCATAGAACACTACTGCACAGAAAGCAGCCCATTCTGCCCTTCTAGTCAGTGTCAAAAACAGCATATCATTAGACCCACTAATCTGCACCCATTCCATAACCCTCCAGGCCTCTCACATCCATGTATCCATCCAATTTATTTTTAAAACTTAAGAATGAGCCTGCAATTACCATGTCAGATGGCAACTTGTTCCATACTCCGTCTACCTCCTAATGTTCCCCCAAACCTTTCCCCCTAAAGCCATGACCTCTTGTATTTATCTGTTCTAACCTAAGTGGATATAGCCTACTCACATTTACTTTATCTATACCTCTAATAATTTTTTTAACTACTATCAAATCTCTCCTCATTCTTCTATGCTCCAAGGAATAAAGTCTTAACCTGTTTAATCTTTCCCTGCAACTCATCTCCTGAAGACCTGGCAACCTCCTAGTAAATCTTCTCTGCCTTCTTTCAATCTTACTGATATCCTTCCTATAGTTTGGTGACCAGAACTGCACACAATACCCCAAATTTGGCCTCACAAATGTCTTATACAACCTCACCATAACATCCCAACTCCTATACTCAATACATTCATTTATGAAGGCCAAGATGCCAAAATCTTTCTTTACAATCCAGTCTACCTGTAACACCACTTTCAGGGAATATGTATCTGAATTCCCAGATCCCTTTGTTCCTCCACCTCCTCAGTGCCCTACCAGTTACGTTGTACGTCGTACTTTGGTTTGCCCTTCCAAAATGCAACACCTCACACTTTTCTGCATTAAGTTCCATCTGCCACTTTTTTGCCTATTTTTCTCGTTAGTCCAGATCCCTCTGCAAGTTTTGAAAGCCTTCCTTGCTGTCCACAACGCCTCCATTCCACATTATCATACAACAAACAACAATGGTCCCAACACCGATCCCTGAGGCACACCACTAATCACAGGCCTCCAGTCTGAGAAGCAGTCATTTACTACCATTCATTCTCTTTGTTCTCCCATTCAGCCAATTTTGAATCTAGTTTACAACCTCTCCATGAATACCTAATATCTGAACCTTCTGAATTAGCCTCCTGTATGGGTCCTTGTATAAGGCCTTACTAAAGTCCATGTAGACAACACCCACAGCCTTTCCTTCATCTACTTTCTTGATAACCTCCACGCACAAACCCATGTTGACTATCCTTAATCACCCCTTGGCTGTCCAAATACTTGTATACCCAGTTTCTCAGAATACCCTCCAATAATTTACCTATGACTGACGTCAGGCTCAACGGCTTGTAATTTCCTGGTTTACTTTCTGAGCCTTTTTAAACAAAAGAACAACATGAGCTATCCTCCAATCCTCTGACACCTCACCTGTGGATAAAGATGTTTTAAATATTTTTGCCAGGGACCCTGAAATTTCTACACTACTCCCTCAAGGTCTGAGGGAATATCATGCCAGACCCGGGTGACAGCTACCTTTATTCGCTATAAGACAGCAAGAACCTCCTCCTCTTTAATCTTTTATATGTTCTATGCCACCATTGTTTGTTTCCCTTCCTTCCTTGTACACCATGCCAGTTTCTTGAGTAAATGCTGATTCATAAAAAACTTAGTATCTCCCTCATCTTGTGAGGCTCCACACGTAGAAGATCACTCTGATCTTCTAAGAGACCAATTTTGTCCCTTACTGTCCTTTTACCATACTTGTAAAAGCCCTCATGTCTTTTTGCCTTCCTAATTTTCTTCTTGTGTATTTTCTTACATTTTCTATACTCTTCTAGTAACTCATTGGTTCCATGTTGCCTATACCTGCTATTCACTTCTCT
This sequence comes from Narcine bancroftii, assembly GCF_036971445.1. Lineage (NCBI taxonomy): Eukaryota > Metazoa > Chordata > Chondrichthyes > Torpediniformes > Narcinidae > Narcine > Narcine bancroftii. The sequence goes on along the minus strand of NC_091472.1, from coordinate 84,499,919 downwards.
TCTTAACCAGATCGCCAATATCCCTTGAAATCCAATATTCAAAATTCAAGATTCAATTTATTGTCACTGTAATAAAACAGTGTCAAATTACATGAAATTGCTTTTTCCTGCTGTAAGTTAGACAGATTTGCCATCGGCAGAAATTGCCTCAAGTGCCTCTTATCGTCAGAGAAAGAGAAGCAAAAGAGAGATATTTTCCCCACCCCAAGTGGGGTGTCTGTAGATTCACCTCCAGCACTTTCACAGCCACACAGAGTCCAGTCCAAACCATTGGCAACCCAAGCTCCAGATTTGAACCTCTGACACAGTCAGGAGCCCTTCCCTTGGTGTAAAAGATTCTCTACCTGTACTTCAAAGAAGTTCAAGGGATTTCTCACTTTTGTGTTGAGCTAATATAAATTGCTCAAGCAACATCACAAAAGCATTTGCCCAATCACTTTTCACATTGGTGTTTGCAGAAATATGCTGTGCACAAATTGATTGTCATGTTTATCATCTGCAATGGTGACAGTATATCAAGATTATGTTAATTGGCTACATAGTGGATTGGGGCATCTTGGATTTATGCAAGATTGTGTGAAAATATAATTATCAAAATGTATTAACAGTTTAATACTGTGGATTGCCGATATTTTCCTCACTGACTCAGGGGCCCTTTAATAAATTGTTGTACGAAGGAATATACTTTTGCTTTCAGCCCAATTAATTTCTCCTGTATTTGTTTATTGCCTACCTCCTCACTACTTTATCTTCTGGTATCTATTCCTTTTGTTTTTATATCATGACCTTGAGCTAGCTTTAGTATCTGCATTAGTCATTGCAATGAAAGGAGATCACAGTGGTGCACCTTGTGGACCTGCTGCCTCACAGCTTCAGAAATCCACATTCACTAAATTTTGTGTCACAGGTGGTTATTGCCTCAAAGAACTGAACCAGGGCTTGATTTTACTCTTGAATGTTTGCAGTCTTTTGAGATGATAAAATATATGTGGCAAAAATAACTGTGTAAGATAAAACAGATTAATATATTGATGTGACTATGATAAAATGCCATTTTATAAAATAAAGTACAACTCCAATAATCCACTATCCAATGATTCTGAAATCCCCATAGTTCAGTAGCTGGTAACTCCCTTCTCACTCACTGGGACCCTGGTTCTTATGGTGCCTTTGAAGTTATCTGGTTCACTTAAAAACTCATTATATTCACGTGTAACATACTTTTAAAGAAAAAGTCCATTTAAAATGTGGAACATCCAATCACATGGAAAATCTACTCCAGCACCACCAAAGTCCCAAGTGTGACAGTTTTTCGGAGTTTGAATGGAACACAGCATCTTGAATCTTCAGCCACATTGAAATGGTTCAGTCCACAAGGACAAATTACACTTAAGCAAGTAACATTGGATGTTATGTTTTGGTAAATAAAGATGGCATATAATGTTTCCATTAGCTTCAAATAATGCAAATTAATCATGAAGTGTTAGGCTTAACAGTAAACATATCAAGTAAAGTTGGTGTAAATTGTGATGTTGCTCCTTGTATGCACTAAGAGTTGAAATGTGAGATGGGTTGAAATGTGAGACCACTTGCATTGAAAATACATTTGTTAATTGCAAATACATTTGCAGAAATGCAAGAAATAAGATAACCACCAGAAAATTGATTGAGGTGTTTTTTTAATCATTACTTTTTTTCTTAAGCTGAGGTTTGATGGAGTTTGAAGAATTTCTCTTGTTGCTTCTCATTGGGATGGTGTCCAATAGATCTGAAAGGACATGTTCTCTTGCTTAAATGGATACAATTTAGTGCAGTTTATTAGTTAATGTTGATGAATTATGTTGCAGGATTAATGAGAGTGATATCCATTGTGATTATGAGGTGACTTTCAGACTCAATATATCAGAAAGAATGAACTACATAAATGAGGAATAGCCCTTTTGAAAGAAATTGATTTTAGAGATTTGAAAAAAAACTAGGTTTCCTTCCTTAGAAATGCTGTCTCTAAGATTGAAAATACTTGTCTGAATGTTTTCTTCCTTTTAAAACTCCAATTAGTAGAAAGAAATTGCATTTCTATAGAATCTTTTATGACCTGAGTGCATCACAAATTGATTTCCAGGCAGTGAAGCGCTTTTGACATGCAGCCACTGTTAAATTGTCGTCAGTGTGTCAAGTAATGATGAAATAATCTTCATAATTATTTGAAGAACCATTTTTGATTGTGATCCATGCCATAATATACTAGGCTGTTCTTTAAAATAGTGGAATGGGGTTTCAGTTCTCCATGGCTTTGTCATTGGAAGTTCAACATACTCTCTGTATTATAAGGGTGCAAAGTTCAAATTTATTGTCAGAGTTCATACATGATTTCAAATACAATGATCCCTCTTAATTTTTAGTAGTTAGTGAGTGCAAAAAATTGATGTTGTGCAAATTTTTTTTCCTGTGACAATAAACTAACTACAGTATGTGGACACTGAATGTTTGAAACATCTTGAAGTTGTTCAAGATAATTTTGGCACAGCCTATCTCTCATGGATAATAAAACTGTATTGGCATGTTTTAACATAATACAAGTTTGATTGCATTCTACGAAGTAATGTATTTAGTTAAGATTTTATTCTATACTTTGAACTACTTTGTTTAGTTTGTTTCATTAAATAAAACATCAATGAGTATTTCTTATTTTTATGTGATGCAATGTCTAAATAAGTTAATAACAATAACACCCATCAATTCACAGATTATTATTAACATTGCTGGAAATAGTTAAATCAAAACTCATTCAATTACAAAGCTAGTTGACAAACTATCCAGATGCTTAATGTGAAAATATTCATACATAACACAGTTTATGTAGGTTTACAAAATATTTGACATAAAACTGCACAGAATAACAACAGAATAACATTCATATTTAAGTTATTTTTTCCTCTCTCCTGTCTTTGGTCCTTTGTAAACTTTATCTAGTCTAATAGAACTTCTGTCTAATTGATTCTCATTAGCTTATCCAAATGACATTCATCTAAATGGTTTCTCTGCTTGTTTTTGAGTTGATTCATTCGGCTGAAACTTCTCTCACAGTCGGCACTAAACACAGGAAAGGTTGCAAAACTGTTCATTTTGAAGTACAAATGCCACCAGTTGAGCAAAGTTTGAAATCAGTTTGGATTTAACTTTTTTCTTGCACGAAAAATTTGATATAATTAAACTGTCTAACTATTACAGTATTTTCAGCTAGAAAATCATGATGTTTTAGACAGAAGGCATTAACTTGTTTATTGCCAAATGTGAAGTCACAAACTGCAATTGCGGTGAAATTATCTTCAGGAAACCTGAATGAACGCAAAGTGAATTTATAAAACTTTACAGCAAACTTGTATCTACTGTGATGTTTTCTTCACGTTGTTGGCTTAGCAAAACTTGAATTTTTTCACCCTACAAAACATTGCCTCCCAGTTTTTTTTTCAGTCAAAACTCAAAGCTATCTACAGAATTTGAAACAAATCTTCATAAGCTCGACAACATGAACACTGCCCACCAAACATGACTGCAGTCGTGCTGCAGCTGTACAAACTGAAATATTATTATACAGGAAAGATGAGGTAACGAAAATTAGTGATGTGCAAATGTGGTATTTGAGAAACCAACTAAGTAGTTAACAGAAACAGTTAGCTAAGAGATTATTTACATTAAGTTTAATTATTGATTATTAAATTATTTTAGGTAACTATCCTTTTGTGTGCACATTTATTTCCTTTGTACGCTGGTTGCAAAATGTGCGTGGTGCGGGTATGCATCCAGCTTAGAGGGAACAGGACATACAACGTTGGGAAACCTTCAGAAAATGTGGCAGCAAATGCAAGGAACTGAAAATATGATGGAATTAAATATCTGTGAAGTAATTTGGGCTAATTATATCATTAATGACACTCAAAGTAAACTTAAGCTTGAAAGTAAGTTAAAACATATTGATTTGTTGTAATTGCACAGAAAAACAACCCACAAAAAAAGCGGGAGTTTGCAACAGTCACATAACCAAATTGTATTCCCCCACACCCCCGCAAAGTGATTCCATTTATCCCCTCTAACTCTGATTGAATTAAATGGAAAGCATATGATGAGCACTTGCTGTCTGAAACATTAATTAATTTTCCATGCAATCATTAATTTAGTTTCCAGTTATATTCCATACTTGCCTGATTTCATTTTGAAAGCTAGTTCTCTACCCTTTTTGATTCTTCTGTTCAATTTAAGTAACTGAAATATTATATTACTTATTACATTATCCTTAATACAAAACCTTTATTTATACCTCTGTAAGATAAAGTAATAGCTAAGTTCAGAAATGTTCCTGGGAAAGTATTTGAAAGTTTGTACAACAATATTCCACAATCGTTAATGTCATGTTCAGAAAATCATCTTTTCTGATTTTGATTGTGGGATGAATATTCACTGGGACACATACTTTCACACTTTTCATTATCCTGCATCTGCCCCAATATTTCATGAAATGCAGAGAAAAATATTTAAAGTAACATGAGATTTATCCTGTAACTTTAATCAAATCACTCTTGTTTTCTGCAATTGAACTCAATTATTTGATAACCCATTGAAGTCATAGAATAAGTAGTTTCTTCAATATTGCCATTTTTATTTTACAGTAGAACTGTACACAAAACTGGTATGCAGGTATGTTAGTTTGGCATATTGCCATTCGAGGAACAAAAGCCTTTGATAATTTTAACAATTAAATAATTGTTGAACACAGGTGTGGACCTGTCTGTCAGATTGTGAGATTAGCATTTATAATGTTCTTTTATCTCTTTCTTTGTTCTTTAGATTTTTTTTAATTGCTTATATTAATCTTGGTGACAGTGTGAGGAGCTAAACTAACATCCACAGAGATGGTCATTAGCCTTGGGTAATTCAGCTTCTCTGTGCATATTTCTTTTCGCACTTTCCCACTGCTAGGCTAAACAACTCTAATGAGCTTGTCCCCCAGATGGTGTCATCAGCATTCATTGGTCTATTTATTTTGATGTTGGGTGGCTTTTTAAAAAAATACTACATATTGTTACTATATTATGAGAATCACCAAAGTTGACACGATTTTTAAAATCTCAGTTCTGTCGTGGATTTAGCTTTCCCAAAGTCCTTCCTTCTCAATTCTACACTCACATGTTTTGTTGTCACTTTAGTAATGTCCAATCAACAAAAATAAACATTAGTTCTTGTAGTTTGAGTGAAGAAGTGCTTAATTAAGTGCATTGACGAACAAATAGTATTTTACAAGGCAGCAAGCTATTGAAATGCGAATGAGTCTTTTAAAAGGGCAAAAGGTTCTCTCAACTTCTTTAAGTGGAGCTACCTGAGTAAAAATCCTCAATGTTTCAAATGTTCAATTCAAACTTCCATGAGAAAATAGTACGCCACAGCTCAGATTTCAGTCTGAGTTGATACAGGAAGCTCAGTGAAGCTTCACATACTGTTTCTCCCTGTGGAGTTCCTTTCTTCCTGATCCCGGTACTGTTGAAAACCTCCACCCTTCTATTTCTCAGATGCTTAAGTTCAAAAATGTGCTTCACCATTATTTTCTGCAGAAGGCTTGCTGTATTACACTATAGAGCCTGTGGACAATCCATATCTTCATCTTGTTCCTGCAGTATATATTTTTTTTCCTAAGTCACGTTTAGATTGTTATTTCCTCATGAAATGTTTCTGGAAAACCTGGATGCTGGATTATTTAGGAGCCGAGTTCCCTCATTTGTATCAGATGTTACTGACACGAGAATTACTGGATGCCATATGCTTGATGTTCATTGATAGTGAAGGTGTCTTTGGCATTTTGTTCATAAGGAACTGATCAAATCAAATTTGTGAAATGTCATTCATTACCAAAAAGATTTAATTTTTTTTACTTAAAGCTAATAAATTAAGATGGATAAGAATTTGTCTGGCTTCAGAAGGTAGAGTGCTAATAAGCAGAAAATGTGCATTTTGAGTAAAAGATAACTCAAATGCATATTTATAGTATTTGTGTATGATATAGAACAAATTAACTGTCATGTAACTTATAGAACAAGGCCATTTGACATTCCATGACTAGAAAGGGATATCGGTTTTCTACACATCAAATCAGCTATGCATCTTCTCTCTCTCTTTGGCTTGGCTTCGCGGACGAAGATTTATGGAGGGAGTAAAAGTCCACGTCAGCTGCAGGCTCGTTTGTGGCTGACAAGTCCGATGCGGGACAGGCAGACACGGTTGCAGCGGCTGCAGGGGAAAATTGGTTGGTTGGGGTTGGGTGTTGGGTTTTTCCTCCTTTGCCTTTTGTCAGTGAGGTGGGCTCTGCAGTCTTCTTCAAAGGAGGTTGCTGCCCGCCAAACTGTGAGGCGCCAAGATGCACGGTTTGAGGCGATATCAGCCCACTGGCGGTGGTCAATGAGGCAGGCACCAAGAGATTTCTTTAGGCAGTCCTTGTACCTCTTCTTTGGTGCACCTCTGTCACGGTGGCCAGTGGAGAGCTCGCCATATAACACCATCTTGGGAAGGCGATGGTCCTCCATTCTGGAGACGTGACCCACCCAGCGCAGCTGGATCTTCAGCAGCGTGGACTCGATGCTATCGACCTCTGCCATCTCGAGTACTTCGACGTTAGGGATGAAAGCGCTCCAATGGATGTTGAGGATGGAGCGGAGACAACGCTGGTGGAAGCGTTCTAGGAGCCGTAGGTGGTGCCAGTAGAGGACCCATGATTCGGAGCCGAACAGGAGTGTGGGTATGACAACGGCTCTGTATACGCTTATCTTTGTGAGGTTTTTCAGTTGGTTGTTTTTCCAGACTCTTTTGTGTAGTCTTCCAAAGGCGCTATTTGCCTTGGCGAGTCTGTTGTCTATCTCATTGTCGATCCTTGCATCTGATGAAATGGTGCAGCCGAGATAGGTAAACTGGTTGACCGTTTTGAGTTTTGTGTGCCCGATGGAGATGTGGGGGGGCTGGTAGCCATGGTGGGGAGCTGGCTGATGGAGGACCTCAGTTTTCTTCAGGCTGACTTCCAGGCCAAACATTTTGGCAGTTTCCGCAAAGCAGGACGTCAAGCGCTGAAGAGCTGGCTCTGAATGGGCAACTAAAGCGGCATCGTCTGAAAAGAGTAGTTCACGGACAAGTTTCTCTTGTGTCTTGGTGTGAGCTTGCAGGCGCCTCAGATTGAAGAGACTGCCATCCGTGCGGTACCGGATGTAAACAGCGTCTTCATTGTTGAGGTCTTTCATGCATATGAGCTAAGAAATAGCATATTGAATTTGTCCAGCATTTAATCTGATTCTTTTTAGCAAACATTCAATAAAAATACAAAAGAACAGATTTAGGAAAATGATAGATGGTCTCTGTAAAAAGATTTGATTCCTATTAGATTGTTCAAATTAGAATTCAGTATTGAAGAGCATCTTGCGAACATGCTAGAATACGCATCAAAACAAATTGTGTAGTTAATGATTAGAAGAATATCCAGTGGGCTCTCAGGTAAAATTTCCAGTTTGGGATGCACTACATCAAAAATGATTCCCCAGAAAGGTGTTCAAATGAAGAGGAATTTGAGTGAAATGTGAGCAATTAACATTTTCACTTGGGAATGCACATCAAGATGAAACATGATCCTGGCATTCAAAGTAATGGAAGGCCAAGATAAAGTGGAAATAAACAAGTAATTCATCTTGAACCACAGGCAGGGGTCCAGAGGGCACAAGTGCAAAGTTCAAAACCCTTGGATAATGTCTGAAAATATGAAATAAGTGTCCTCTAACAAAGTCTTAGAAACGTGGAACAAATATACAGAAGAGGTACTTCTTACCGAAATGGACTGTTAACGTGCTGTATGTCTAAATATTTGTTCTGACATTCCATTAGTTCATGCCTTATTTTTCTTGAATTTCAACTTATTGCCTCTGTTTTATTACCTTTGAGACTCTAGCTAGATTTGGAACCCTGCCTCAACAATTTTTGAGGAGATTCTGATTCAGTTATTTTTTTCCTTCAGTAGGACAGCAAAGCTGACGTAGTGGTTAGTGCAATTCCTTTATAGCGCCAGTGATCGGGACTGGGCTCAAATCCCGTGTTGTCTGTAAGGAGTGTGTACTTTCTCCCTGTGTCTGCATGGCCTTTCTCAGGGGTCTCCGGTTTCTTCCCACTGTTCAAAACATACTGGGGATGTAGGGTTATTGGTTTTAAATTGGGTGGCACAAACTCATGGGCCGAAATGGCCTGTTACCAAGCTGTATGCCTAAATTTAATTTTTTTTTAAATTGGAGTGTAGCTCACATCTCATTCTATGATGTACACATAACTCATACACAATTGAATTTCTACCTCTAGTTTCTGGATAGAGCAAACCTGATGAACCATGTGGCCTTCAATTACAAATCCTTCATTTGTTCTTTGAAACCTCTTCAAGGCAGATGGAATAATGTAATAGATGTCCTGAAAATGTTGAAAAAAATTGACGGATGTATAGAAGATGTTTCCCCTGGTGAACGAGAACCCAGCCGGGGGGTTGAAAGAAAGAATTGCAAATCTAAAGGTCTTGCTAGCTGAGGGCAAGTACAGGAACGACAGAATGATTAAAATTAGCTACATTGAATTGAAGGAGCCCAAACACCTTTTGAGGTTTTAGGGCTGAAAGAGATAACAAAGACAGGGATGGATGAAAACCGATGAGGGATTTGAAAACTGGCATGAGATTGAGGCATTTCTTCACCAGAACACAATGCTAGTCAGCAAACAGGATCAATGAGTAAGCAATGTGTAAGGTTACAATTTGTAGCATTGTGGATGAGTTCAAATTTATAAAGAAAATAGATAGGAAGAAACAGTAGTGCAACAGGTGACCGACTGAGAGGCTAAATTCCAACTTCAGAATTAGGTGATCCAATAGTGTGTATTAAAATGATCCTAAAAATATTTTTGCAAAATAACAAAATGTTGTGGAACCAAAACGGATTACTTGGCTGAACTAATTTTTGCTTCTTTTCGTTCCATTTGAACCTTCAGCACCCTTCACCTCAATGTAGCAAAGTTACATCATGTTTTATTTTCCTCCCTTGGTATTTATTCATCTCCTTCATAACTGCAAAAATACCACTAATTTCAACTGCTCATGAGTGTAATAAGTTCCACATTCTTAACATGATTCTGAGTGAAGAAGTTTCTCCTGAATTCCCTTTGGCATTTACAGAATTTCTAGTTCTAGCCCTGCCTGCAATTAGAAAACAATTCAAGTTTCACCTGAAAATTGCTGGGGCTCTAGGCACACTTTGCAAATGACATTTGGAGGTAGGTTTAATAACATCTTGGAATGAGATGCCTAATTTAATCTCAGTAAGAGAACACTTTGAATGTGATCAAGGTGAGATCTTCATCCCCTGTATCACACTAATTTGTATGCAAGTGTTAGGGGTAAAAATATTACATACTGTGTCTTGATTTTTTTTAAGAGTGTAGTTTTAATTAGTCACTTTTTGCATTGCAGATGCTGTTTTCTGCAGTGTAATGCTTAATGTAATGTTGAGACTTAAATAGAATTCATGATGTCAAGAAATCTTGTACTGATTTGGAGCAAGATGAACAAAGGCAACTTTGCAACTTTCCTGAGTTGCACTCACCATTGAAAGAATGTTCCAATGAAGGTCAAAGTAATATTAAATTGTTCAACATTCTCACTTCTATTGTTATATTGCAAATACTGCAGTCTTGACTCGGAGGATACGTGTCCAGTCATTTGGACACTACTATCTGCATGTGAATCAGTCAAGAGATACATTTCTGTGATTCTGGAGTGAAACATTTTCTAATGGTTTGGCAAACCTAATAAACTCTTTGGAGAAATCTGATTGTAGAGACCAGAAGATGCATGGATTCTTGCTGAGCCCTCCCTTTCAGTTAAAAGTGTCTACAGCAACGAACCAGGCAGCCTGAATGATCCATTTATACTTAAAAAGTGCCTACTCCAACCTTTCATTTTCTCTTCCGAAGATTCCTTCCATTCCTTTTATTCTCTCAAGGCTTTATCCAATGTCTTTTTAAATGAGTCCATGCAGTTTGCCTAAATTGCTACTTCTGATCACAGGTTTCACATTCTCATCACTCAATGGGTAGTCTTTCTCTTGAATTCTCCATGAAATGTATTAACAATTGTTTTGAATTTTATATGCCTTTATCTTAACCCATTTTCCACATCTTTTGTGTGAAGCCACTTGCCATTACCTCTTCCTTTTTGGGAGAAAATAATACAGCCTTTGCATTCTTTCATGATGACAATTATATCTCAGTTCTCTAAAATACCCAGACATACCAAAGTCTGGACACATTGTAATCCAGCTCATTTAAAACTAATTGTGGTTTATTTAGGTCTAGAACACACTTGCCTGCCTCGTACCTGCTCAACCTTATTTTGCACCTCTCATTCTTCTGAATTCAGTCAAGTGTAAAGGACAAATCCACAATCATAGGAATCAATGTGGTGAACATTTAATTTAATTTAAATATATCCTTTCTTCTCTATGAAAACTTGACTTGCACATAATATTCCAGATGCATACAAGGCCTTCTCCTTGCACCGTTAATATAGATCATGAACAACTTGGGCACCAGCAGCAATCCCCGTCGCACTGTACTAGTTAATAAAAATGCCTTTCTTAAATGTTGCCGTTTAAATGCAAGAATGTTGATGTGTAGTATATTGGTTTCTATCCAATAAATGGCACTTCTTAACAGACCATGAATGATATGCACAAAGACATTGTAATGTAACTGGTCCACAATACATACCTTAATTCATTTTAGGAAAGCCAGCCAAATGATGGTAAGAGAAAGGCATGAAAAGAATAGAATATAGATATTATGTAAGTAATAGAATCATAGTCTTTAGATGACAAGTAATGAAAGTAGCAAAGTCTGCAGTGAATGATTGCTGTTTAAGGACATGCAACGTATTAATGTGAAGTGCCACCATCTCAAAACCAGTTCTGTTTTCCTGAAGAAAATTAGAATTGCAGTAATCCAGCAGCTCAGTGGCTGATTGCTCTGAGCTCCAGCAGTTGGGCAGGGGGAGGAAATTAAACATGAAGGATGTTCATAGTGAGAATTGGAAGTTTCTCTCTGGGAAACACACCAGTGTTGTATATCAATGCGTGCAGCTCTGCTACAGCAACTTGCAGGAACATGCACTTAATTATCAAACAAGTCACCTGCAAGAGAAAAGAATTGTACAATTATGCTATTTCTGGATAGACTTCTGAGATTTATTTTTGACTCTACATGAGAGCAAGCATTAAGAAATAAAGGACAAAAATCAGGATGCAGTTTCACAAATTTACTCTGCAATATCATTTCAAGTGGTTTTAGGCCACAGTCTGTCCGGGTCGATAGCAAGTGAATGTTAGGATTGTAGTTACTTGTGCTAAATTTAATGTTTTATTTTCAAGATTTCAAGGGTCCTTTATTGTCAGAATAAAAGCAGGTGTAATATGACAAGAAATGGACTTCACTCTGCCATAAGGCAGACAAAGATTTGCGATCAGCAGAAATTCGCTGGCGCCCCTTGCCAGAAAAAAGAGAAGGAAAAGAGAGCCCACCCCCCCCACCCCCCACCCCACACAGAGTTGCTGAGTGTCAGTGGAATCGCCTCCAGTGCTTCTACGGCCTCCCTAGCCAGATAGACTTCAGTCCTACCATCGGCAACTGAGCTTCAGATCCATTCTCCGACACAATCAGAAGGCCTTTAGCACCCTTGGCACCCTCTCACATCCAGGTTCTGATACCAGGTATCCCTTCAGCCAGTCTCCAGCAGACTACAGTCTGGTGTGAGTCCTTTGACCATAGTCAAGTTTATTGTCATCTGATTCTACAAGTATAACCTGACGAAACAGTGCTCTTCATTCCTCAATACCGAACGTGCAGACACACAAACAGACATAACACACATACAGACAAATAATACATATGCAGGACAAGTATTTATCTATAAAAATAAGTAAATAAATTATGTTTTGTACAAATTAGAGTCTCAGATGGGTAGTGTGAGCAGTTCCATTGGTCATTGAGCATTCTCACTGCCCATGGGAAGAAGCTGTTCCTCAGCCTGGTGGTGCTGGCTCTGATATTATTGTACCTCTTCTCTGGTGGGAGCAGATGAAAGACGCCGTGTGTGGGGTGGAAGGGGCCCTCAATGATTTTGCGCACCCTCTTCAGACAATGATTCCAGTAGATCATGTCGATAGCTGGGAGGGAGATTCCAGTGATCCTCTCTCCCGCTCTTACGGTCTTGTGGATTAACCTCCAATCCATTTCTCTGCAGCAAGCATACACTGTGATGCAGCTGGCCAGGATGCTCTTGATAGAGTTCCTGTAGAAGGTTGGTATAATGATGGCTGGTAGCTTTGCCCGCTTCAGTCTTCTCAGGAAGTGCAGTCACTGTTGCGCTTTCCTGACAAGTGAGGACATGTTGACTGTCCACAATAGGTCACTAGTTAGGTGAACTCCAAGGAACTTGGTGCTCTCCGTTCTCTCTATTACAGAATTATTGAAGTGTAGTGGAGGGTGTCATTCCTGGTGCTCCTGAAGTCCATGATCGTCTCCTTCATCTTGTGCATGTTAAGACTCCGGTTGTTAGCCTTGCACCGTTTCATGAGATTTTCCACCTCTTATGACAATGACTTGTCATTGTTGCTGATGAGGTTAAATACTGTTGTGTCATCTACAAACTTGAACACACTATTGGAGCTGGATCTGTCAATAATGTGAAAAGGAGCGGGCTGAGCACACAGCCTTGAGGTGCGCCAGTGCTCAGCGTGACGATGCTGGATATTCTGCTATCGACCCGGACAGACTGTGGCCTTTCTGTTAGGAAGTCCAGAGTCCAATTACAGAAGGGGGGGTTGAGTCCTTGTGAGGACAGCTTCTCCACCAGCCTTTGGGGAATGATTGTATTGAATGCTGAGCTGAAGTCAATGAACAGCAACCTGATGTATGAGGCTGTTCTGAACCCTGTGGAAACAATAGACTGCTGCAAAGAAGTTGAAGATGTCCGTGAAAACCTATCAATTGGTCTGTGCAGTCCTTCGGTACCTCATCAGGTATGTTGTCTGGTCCTGCCTCCTTGTGTGCATTCACCCTGGATAGGTGAATAGCGTTCTCCTCATCTCAGCTGCGGCTAGACGGGGGTCCGTTCATCAGGGGGACACAGAGCTTTCTTTGGCATCATCTTGTTCTTCTCATCAAACCATGCACAGAAGGTGTTCAGTCTGTCTGGAAAGGAGGCCATCATTGTCTTTAATTCGCAAGGTTGACTTGTGATTCATTATAGACTTGATCCCTTGCTACACATGCCTTGTGTTGTTGGTGTCCTCACAGCTGTCTGTGCGTACCCTGCTTTGCCATCTGGATTGCATGGAAGAGTTCAGCCCTGGCTGATCTTGGTGTCATCCTATCCTCTTTCCTGAAGGCAGCATCATGAGCTCTGAGAAGGGCCTGGACCTCTGCATCCAACCATAATTTCTGACTAGACCTGGTTGTGAAGCATTTAATCTCAGTTACATCCTCAATGACTTTCTGATGTAGCCAGTCACTGAACTCATGTACTCCTCTATGTTTACATGACCGTTGTAGGTGGCTGCCTCCCTGAACCAGCTCCATTTGTGGTCTCAACGCAGTCTTGAATTGATGCTGTGGGCACCCCCACCCTAGCCATGTCCTGATGTCCCTTTGAACTGACCTCGTTTGGTTTGCCAGCAGTCTGTATGCTGGGGATAACAGGACAGATATGTGATATGAGTAACCAAGGTGGCGGTGAGGTTCAGCCTTGTACGCACCAGGGACATTAGTATACACCCGATCCAGGGTGTTCTCTCCTCTAGTGGCAAAGTTCACATGCTGTTGAAACTGCAGTAAGACTGTTTTCAGGTTGGCGTGATTGAAGTTGCCAGCAACAATCGTGACACCGTCATGATTGGAATTGTGGGATTCACAAATTGCGTCATTGAGTTCCTTCATGACTTCACCCTCATTAACTGAAGGCAGAATGTAGACTGCATCAGTGTGGCTAGATAGAAGGGTCTGAATTTCACCAGGAGGCCTTCTCTCTTTGGAAGATCTTCACAACAGAGACATTTGTGCACCAGTTCCTGTTAATGTAAATGCACAGTCTTGCTAGAAGCAGCAAAGTCTCTGTCTGACCTGAGGGAGATAAGACCATCCAGCTGCATTGCTGATCTGGAATGGTGGCCTGGAGCCACGATTCTGTATTTTCCAGAGCACAGCAACCCTGCAGTTCTCTCTGGTTCAGATGCAACCTCAGGTATTTTCTTCTCCAGCGATCTTGCATTTGAGAGTATAATCATTGGGAGCGCAGGTCTGAAACCCTGATGCCAGCCCATTTCCATGCTTCTGACTTCTCCAGCAGGGCTTGCGACATCCTCCCACGTGTCTCTTGTATCCGCTCCGTGGTTGGCCGAAGTCTGTGTTCCCTGCCTCAACTGATGTAAACTGCACAGAATCTTACCGAACCACTAATTTAAAAATCTGGTTCATATTATGTATTTTGACGAGTCTCACGATCATAGACACAACATGGTTTTGGGATTTCACCGTAGTCAGGACCCAAAGTGGCCACGACAATCTTGTGCACTGCCATCTTGTAGGTCCTTGTAGGCAGCCCAGATCTTGGATAGGATCCTCTCCTTATGTCACCAACAGCCCGCCACCTGTGTGTTCTTCAACAATGGAGCCCCCTCACTGGTCCGCTGCGGTGGTCACCGACCCATGGGGTCATCTTCTCTTGCTTCTCACTCTCAGAGGGAAGTTTTCTCTGTTTTTTGGTACCCTGTACCAGTCCTCTGCTTCCCTGATGTCTGCAACCCCTCGAGGCTGCTGCTGGACACAGGGCCCAGCCCCTGTGGTCTCAGGATTTTAAAATAAACCACCCTCCAGACCTCTTGCGTGTCACCACTCACCCAACTCCATCTTCCCTCAAATGCTGCTCAGTGGCACTCTTTTGTGTCATGTAATGTTTTAGCATCGTGAGGTCTGTGTGATGAGTTTGTTAGTATTTGATCGATCCTTGCAGACCAGTGAAGCAGAAATCTTCTCCCTCTCAAAAGAGACTTTTTTCCCCATTGCCAAAGGACTTGGCAAATATGGGTGAAACACACGAGTTTCTGGATCAACTCAGCAGATGAGGCCTTCAGTAGTTTGTATGTGATGCAGTATTCCAGCAGATGAGGCCTTCAGTAGTTTGTATGTGATGCAGTATTCCAGCAGATGAGGCCTTCAGTAGTTTGTATGTGATGCAGTATTCCAGCAGATGAGGCCTTCAGTAGTTTGTATGTGATGCAGTATTCCAGCAGATGAGGCCTTCAGTAGTTTGTATGTGATGCAGTATTCCAGCAGATGAGGCCTTCAGTAGTTTGTATGTGATGCAGTATTCCAGCAGATGAGGCCTTCAGTAGTTTGTATGTGATGCAGTATTCCAACAGATGAGGCCTTCAGTAGTTTGTATGTGATGCAGTATTCCAGCAGATGAGGCCTTCAGTAGTTTGTATGTGATGCAGTATTCCAGCAGATGAGGCCTTCAGTAGTTTGTATGTGATGCAGTATTCCAGCATCTGCAGTCTTCTTGTTTACTTTGACAATTATTAGTTCACTTTAAATTCTTCTCAGGACAATATAAAATAATTAAAAAAGGAATTATGGCTTTAAAAAAATCCTCAATTGCTTGAATGATTTAATCTTGTAGATTACAATATAATCTGAAAAATGTTTAATTTTCATTTTTTGAGATGCAGTGTTATGATTTGTATTGATTTGACCTGTTTTTCTTTCACCTTTCACCCTTTAAGTCAACTTGTGGATGAAAAGAACGAAGAAGCCCACATACTTTTCAATTTGGTTATTTTAACTGTTCGCCATTTTGACTAATACTTGATTGAATGTGAACTGGTGCTTTATAAATGGCAGGAGTTGACCTTTGTAGGTTTGTACTTCAGTAAGCAAGACGACAAATCTGTTTGGTTTACAGCTTTTGATCTTCAGCGACAAATATGGTACTTTATTCTCTTGTTCTTTCATTTTGCATACTATTAGTGTGACTCAAAAATAATGGCAAAGCTTAAAAGTTTCTCAGCATTGTCAGGTCAAGCTGTGGTTACCGTAGTTACAGCTTAGATCCTTGGGTCAGAGGGCAAGTGGATTAATGATGTCAGACACATCTTTGAACCTTTTTAACACCATTTTATTGTGCATTCAGCAGCTGAACACATTAGACTTGACAAAAGGTTTCTGATTGTTGCAAATAGGCAGATCTTTGATTTTGATTTTGATTGGAGCCTTGCACTGTCACAGTGGAATGCCTCGTGGGGGAGGAAGGAATGCATGTGTGGTGGTCATCAGCCACACCTTGTTAGATTTGATGTGGCAGAAGCAAATTGTGACCAAGGGAGAAGAAAAGCCAATGTCACGAGAATCTGGCTGGCTCATACCCATCATTTCTCTGATCATCTTCTTTTGATCATTGAGCCTCAGAATTGGAGACACTGATGAAAGTTTGTCCATACATATAAGATGAAAGGAAAAGTGTTTGTATCAATAATTTTTTTCTTTTAAATTAACCTCTTTACATTTTTTTTTCAACTGTCTATTATTTTTTTTTATTTTGGCTGTTACACATTGCTAGTAATGTTTACTAACAAAGACTAGGAGCCATTTAGCCTCTTGATCTTGCTCTCCTCTTCCAATAAGGTCATGCCTGACCTCACTTCTGCATTCCTGCATATCAGTAACAAAATAATCCTTATTTATTAAAAATCTGTCTCTCATAATGTCATCGTTATAGAATCTTGCAACACAGAAGGACGTGTCTTCCTGCTTTATTCCCACTTGCTCGCTTAAGCCTGTATTATTCCAAAGACCCCCATGTGTGTTGTTATCTAAGTGATTCTTAAAGGAAGCTAATGTACTTGCCTCCACCACTTTGTCTGGCATCTTGTTTCATATGCCCACCCCCATCTATGTGAAGAACTGTCTTCTCATGTCTTTTCTAAATCCCACCTCCTCACCTTAATTATCTGTAGGCAAACTGTAAAAATCTGTTTTTTAAAAAAAAAGGTGGCGCTGCTAGAGCTCCAGTAATGTCAACCCTGCTGCTGGTATGGACCCGGGAGAGCGGAGAGCAGACACATTGCACTGCTCCCCCGGGTTCTACTGCCTGAACCTGATTATGACGGTCTGTTAACGGAGCTGATTGTGTTTTTTTTAAAAATCCTGCAACCATGGATGTCTGTGCCCAAGATGGTGGTGCCTGCACTGGGCATTGTACTACAATGGGTTGCAGACTCTGGGGGAGCAGAGGACTGGCACAGGGCATCAGAAATAGAGAGAACGCCCCCTGTTGAGATGTGTGGGAGAAAAATGACCCCATAGGGAAGGTGACCATGTCAACAGTCCAGCAAGGGGCTCAGTAGCTGAAGAACCTGAGTGATTGGGGACTTGCGTTTGAAAGGCTCACGTAGGCCGTGGGCTACTGTTGATTTGTGGTCAAAGGATGTACACAGGCTGGAGGCTGCTGGAGACTGGCTTATGGGAACCAGGTATTGGAGCCATGATTTGAGAGCAAGAGCCTGTGGCATTGAAGGCTTCCTGATCATATCAGAGGTTTGGATCTAGATCTCGGCCTGGTGATGATTTGAACAGGAGTCTGTGTGGCTGTAAAAGCTGTAGGAGCACTGGAGGGCAAATAGATGGACAATCAGTAGGCCTCATGTCGGAAAACCTACCTTCATGAATGCTGTCCGACTGGCTCCAAGGCACTGACTCCAATCTCTCTCTGAGGTAGGGTCAACGGCGGAGCAGAGCGCTCTGCCATGTATCATGAATGTACTTCTGCTGCAAACAGCTAGTTAGGGGTGAGCTGATGACATCACAGGAATGGCGTCAGCCCGTGACTAATCTCTCCCACTCACTCCCTCCATGAACCCCTCAGGGCAGGGGCAACCGGCAGATGCTGTCAGGGGACAGCCAGGTTGGACTGTGACAGCCCCGCCAGCCGTCCCGGTCTGTGGCATCTTACCGGGCCACTTGGGACTTTGAGGCAGCTCTTCGACACCAGCAGCTCAATACGCAGCAGACCAATGGCCATCCCCCACGCAGCTGGAACCGTTCTGGAAGTGGAGTTGAAATGGTATGCAACCAGGACATCAGGATGGCCATTGTTGCCAGAGATTAGATACTCTGCGAAACAGTTTGGTTCACCATCATAGAGGAGGCCACATCAGGAGCATTGAATATAGAAGATGAGGTTTGAGGAGGTGCATGTGATGGAGAAGGTGTAAGATGAAGTGTCCTTTCTCTCAACTATCTAATGTACTAAATTGCCCTTCCATATGAGTCAAAGATTCACATGTACCTCTTCTAATCTCATCGATTGAATTCAAAAACCCGATGTGGCTTCTTCTCTATTGGAGAAACCATCTACCCTCTCTCCTCAATGGACTTGCATGCAAGTTCAACTCCCTTTCCCATTCCCAAGCCTATGTATGTACCCTGGGCCATCTCCACTGCCAGAATGAGGCCCAATGTAAGGTAGAAGAATAATACTCAAATTCCTCCTGCTCAGGCTATATCCCCTTTGTATGAAAATAGTATTTTCTAGTTTTTAGTTATGAGTTTGTTTTCTCCTTCCCTCCCTCCCTCCCTCCCTCCCTCCCTCCCTGTGCTTCTTCCCCAACTGATTTACAGCCCCCTTCCTCTCCCCATCTTCATCTCCCCACCTGGTTCTTCTGCCCTCCATTCTCTCCTCCTCCCCATGTACCCTGCCCTCCCCCTTTGGTTCCATCTGGTCTTCCCTTGTATCACCATTCTCATCTTCTTAACATCATATTCCACCTCTGGCTGCCTTTGTCTTCTCATCAACTACTCCAACCTGTATGACTCATTTTCCTCCACCTGACTGTTTATCTTGCCCCTCTCTTCCTTTGTCTAGCATCTGTCCATCATATTTTACGTCTGCGTGGTTCACCAATCCCAAACAGCCCCCATCCCGCCCCTCCATCTCTGTCCTCATTACACTGCTCCTGTGCTAATTTTACTCAGTCCTGAAGAAGTTTTGCTTCAAAACATAGACCATTCTTTTTCTCCCACTAATACTGCTTGACCCACTTAGTTCCTTCAGCAGATTGTGTTTGGCATTTTGTATTGATGCCCATCTTAGATTCTCTCACTCTAGAAAACACACTGCCACTGTTCATCTGACATGATTTTATAGACCTCAAAGATCTCCTCTCAACTTTCTATGCTCCAAAGAAAACAAGCCGAGATATCCCATTCCCTCACCATAACTCAACTTCTCTAAATCTTGCAACATCTTTGTAAGCCTCTTCTGTACTTTTTTCAACTTGATAATATTCTTCCTTTCACTAAGAGACCTAAACTGTGCACGATATTCCAAGTGTGGCCTCACCATTGTCTTGTATAACTTCAACATGACATCCCAACATTTGAATTCATTGCCCTGACCAATGAAGGCAAGTGAGCCAAACGCTCACTTCACCACTCTGTCTCCCTCTGCTGCCATCTTTAAAGATATTCAGATTGCCATGGCACCTCCCTTTGAGGAATAGATTTCCAAAAACCGAGGTCCAGAGGGGTGTAAGTAACTTCATTTGTTGTCTTCTGAGATAAAAACTTGAATTCCATCTCATTCTTAAATGGAAAACCTTATTTGTAAACAATGGCTCTTATTTCTAGATTTTCTCAGAAGAAAAAAAAATGGCCATTCCATATAAACCCTGTAAAGCCTCTCACGATATTATACGTGTCTAGCAAGTCCTGTCCCACTCTTCTAATCTTTAGCAAATAAAACCTTAGACGGTCCAACCTTTGTCCATTTGACAATCTGCCCATACATGCATGTATTTGGCAAATCTTCCCTATACTCTTGGCAACTCTTTTATATTTTTGTTCAACAAGGCTTAAACGCCACTTTGTATGTGATCCCACTAATGCACCATTTTGCTGAAGCTTGACCTGCACTTATTTTTGTATTTTATTCCTAATCACTTGCTGTACCTGCTTGGTACCATTTGGTGAATCATGTAGTGGTTCAAAAAAATTCCTCCATGATTTCAGCATTTAGGTACTGCACTTTTCTAGTGACATTTTCCCACATTATTTCTTCCTGTACCCTTCACAACCCAATTTCCATTAATTCTTGAGTTATCAACAGATATTGTAAAATTTTCAATTTTTTTTTGCATTTATTTTAACCCATTTTTCCTGCATACAATCTTGTATTTAAACGTAATTGGTTTTAATTAATTATCGAACTGTGGATTTCTTGACCTAATGTTTGTAATTTATTATATATTTTCAATGGATATGTTTGTTCTCAAATATTCAGATTATTATGGATGATGAGGAACAATCTTGACCCGAACAGTCTTGAAAATTATACCCAGCAATTTCAGCAATAACAGTTTTGCTTTCTTCATGTTGTAATCACCATATTAAGTGCTTGTTATTGCAGAAGCTGTCACTTCATGCTCAAATAAATATAAATTTTCATCCTCTCTCAATTAGATCTAAATCTGAGATCAACAAAGTTTTGATAGCCAATGGTATTACATTTTTTTTTCTTTGGCTTGGCTTCGCGGACGAAAATTTATGGAGGGGGTAAAAAGTCCACGTCAGCTGCAGGCTCATTTGTGGCTGACAAGTCCGATGCGGGACAGGCAGACACGGTTGCAGCGGTTGCAGGGGAAAATTGGTTGGTTGGGGTTGGGTGTTGGGTTTTTCCTCCTTTGCCTTTTGTCAGTGAGGTGGGCTCTGCGGTCTTCTTCAAAGGAGGTTGCTGCCCGCCAAACTGTGAGGTGCCAAGATGCACGGTTTGAGGCGTTATCAGCCCACTGGCGGTGGTCAATGTGGCAGGCACCAAGAGATTTCTTTAGGCAGTCCTTGTACCTTTTCTTTGGTGCACCTCTGTCACGGTGGCCAGTGGAGAGCTCGCCATATAACACGATCTTGGGAAGGCGATGGTCCTCCATTCTGGAGACGTGACCCATCCAGCGCAGCTGGATCTTCAGCAGCGTGGACTCGATGCTGTCGACCTCTGCCATCTCGAGTACTTCGACGTTAGGGATGAAAGCGCTCCAATGGATGTTGAGGATGGAGCGGAGACAACGCTGGTGGAAGCGTTCTAGGAGCCGTAGGTGGTGCCGGTAGAGGACCCATGATTCGGAGCCGAACAGGAGTGTGGGTATGACAACAGCTCTGTATACGCTTATCTTTGTGAGGTTTTTCAGTTGGTTGTTTTTCCAGACTCTTTTGTGTAGTCTTCCAAAGGCGCTATTTGCCTTGGCGAGTCTGTTGTCTATCTCATTGTCGATCCTTGCATCTGATGAAATGGTGCAGCCGAGATAGGTAAACTGGTTGACCGTTTTGAGTTTTGTGTGCCCGATGGAGATGTGGGGGGGCTGGTAGTCGTGGTGGGGATCTGGCTGATGGAGGACCTCAGTTTTCTTCAGGCTGACTTCTTTGGAGGTTTGATAATCAGCCATGATTTCATTCACTAGTAGAATAAGCTTGAGTAAGCAATTGGCCTTCTTCGAGGTATAAAGGGCTCAGGCCTGAAATATTGGTTAGAAATCTTTATTTCCTATGGATGCTGTATGTTCTACTGAGTTCCTCCAGCATTTTTGTGGTTTTACTACAATCACAGCATCTGTTTCATGCCAAGGAGTTTATTGTTGGTAAGGAAGGGGAAGCCAAGGTGGTCTGCACACCAAATACATTGATGGGATGGAGATGGAGAGCAGTTGTACTTTCAAGTTCCTAGGAGTCCATACTTCAGAAGACCTCTCCTGGAGCCAGTGCTTTGAGGCGAACGCGAAGATTGTATACTAACAATTCTACTTTCTGAGAAGACTGAGGAAATTTGACATGTTGTCAAATCCTCTTATCAAATTTTTACAGGTGCACAGTGGAAAGTATATCAGCCTGGTTCAAGAATTCGAGTGCCCAGGAAAGCAGAAGATAGCAAACATAGCCAGGTCCCCCATAGGCTCTGAAACCCCATCCATTGAAGACACCTATGTGAGGCACTGCCTCAAGAAGGCACCCAACATCCTAAAGGACACCCATCACCTTGACCACAACCTCTTCTCACTGCTACCTTTGAGCACAAGGTACAGAAGCCTGAAGACCAACATCTGTAGGTTCAAGAGCAGTTCCTTTCCAATAGCTGTCAGTGTCTTAAACCTCCCTTTCTTGCACTAATCATGGACTGCTCCAAAACCACAAAATGACAGCCTACACTATTGTAACACAGCTTTTTCTTACACAATAGTAACTGCGGATATTTATCAATTATTTATCAATTCAATCTTCTTCAGCATGATGCTGAACCAAGCCATGAAAGACCCCAACAATGAAGACGCTGTTTACATCCGGTACCGCACGGATGGCAGTCTCTTCAATCTGAGGCGCCTGCAAGCTCACACCAAGACACAAGAGAAACTTGTGCGTGAACTACTCTTTGCAGACGATGCCGCTTTAGTTGCCCATTCAGAGCCAGCTCTTCAGCGCTTGACGTCCTGCTTTGCGGAAACTGCCAAAATGTTTGGCCTGGAAGTCAGCCTGAAGAAAACTGAGGTCCTCCATCAGCCAGCTCCCCACCATGATTACCAGCCCCCCCACATCTCCATCGGGCACACAAAACTCAAAACGGTCAACCAGTTTACCTATCTCGGCTGCACCATTTCATCAGATGCAAGGATCGACAATGAGATAGACAACAGACTCGCCAAGGCAAATAGCGCCTTTGGAAGACTACACAAAAGAGTCTGGAAAAACAACCAACTGAAAAACCTCACAAAGATAAGCGTATACAGAGCCGTTGTCATACCCACACTCCTGTTCGGCTCCGAATCATGGGTCCTCTACCGGCACCACCTACGGCTCCTAGAACGCTTCCACCAGCGTTGTCTCCGCTCCATCCTCAACATCCATTGGAGCGCTTACATCCCTAACGTCGAAGTACTCGAGATGGCAGAGGTCGACAGCATCGAGTCCACGCTGCTGAAGATCCAGCTGCGCTGGATGGGTCACGTCTCCAGAATGGAGGACCATCGCCTTCCCAAGATCGTGTTATATGGCGAGCTCTCCACTGGCCACCGTGACAGAGGTGCACCAAAGAAAAGGTACAAGGACTGCCTAAAGAAATCTCTTGGTGCCTGCCACATTGACCACCGCCAGTGGGCTGATATCGCCTCAAACCGTGCATCTTGGCGCCTCACAGTTTGGCGGGCAGCAACCTCCTTTGAAGAAGACCGCAGAGCCTACCTCACTGACAAAAGGCAAAGGAGGAAAAACCCAACACCCAACCCCAACCCACCAATTTTCCCCTGCAACCGCTGCAATCGTGTCTGCCTGTCCCGCATCGGACTTGTCAGCCACAAACGAGCCTGCAGCTGACGTGGACTTTTTACCCCCTCCATAAATCTTCGTCCGCGAAGCCAAGCCAAAGAAAGATATTTGTTGTCTTATTTTACTCTTGTCCTATTTTTCATGAAGCACCTGTTCGGCTATAGCAAGTCAGAATGTCAATGCATTTTCACATTTTACAGTATACCTGTGTATGACAATAAACTCATTGTCATTATCACATTGGAGCAATTTCTGTTTGGAAGAAGAGCCTCCAACAGAGCAGAGGGAGATTTCCTGCCTTTCTGTGAAGTTGTAGGGTCTTGTGTTGGCAAAAAGGAGGGAGAATGTCAGCTGTCATTTGGCCCCCTCTGTCTTCCCAAAGCTCTTTCCCCTCTCGTGACATCCCATCACCCTAAGGGTATCTTGACTGCAAGGTTCTCCGAAAGAAGTCAAAACACAAAAATATGTGAAATGGCATCTGTCTCAAGAACACATGTTCCATCAGTAAAAAAATAAAGCAAGTCAAGGTTATAAGTGTGCTAAACCCTTTACCGTTTTAAAGGTCAGACTTCGACGTTATTGATGGATGAGCTGGGAACAAGCTGCCCCATGTAAGGCCGCATGCCTAATTCAACTTCAAAGCTTCATGGCCACCTCAGTGAGGAAAACTGGATTTAGGCCAGCAATAAACTTTGCAGTCAACCAATGTGGTTGTTCTCCTATTAGGTGTCTGTTGAAATGTTTCCCTGTACACTTTTCACAGTTTGTGGCCTTAGTTGGTGGTCTGTGGTGATTTTGTAAATTAAACGACAAAAACAAAACCTGCAAAAAAATTCCCACTAAAAAAACCCAAAAAAATCCCATCTATAGTCTGGGAAAGGGTGCAAGCTGGACACCCTCTCCATACTTCTGATCTGTGGGTTTGGATTACACTAAAATAACCTACAACCCCATAATTTTTCAGAGTGGGAGGAAATGGGAGCACCCGTGGAAAATACACGCAGACACAGGGAGAACGTACAAACTCCTAACAGACTGCATGGGATTCTAACTTGGGTTGCTGGTGTTGTAAAAGCATTTTGCTAACTGTTATACTAAACCTCTCTCTCTCTCTTCCCCTTCCATTCCTTTCCCCTCAATCACCCCTCCTCCCAACCCTCCCTCTTCACTTCTCTATCCCTCTTCCTCCCAACCCCCACCCCCTCCACATGTGCCTGTATTTCCATATTTGTAAATAGTCACTCTACCTCTTTGCATATTGGTCAAAAATCTCACTTTACCAAGGCATGCCACACAATAAAAAATGATGGATACGCATAACTCTTCTCTAAATTAATTGTTCATCATTTACATCTTATTGATTTAATATTTAGTTTTAAAGATAAAAATCATATGGAAAAATGAAGCGTTTAGTTCACAGCTCAGCACAATTATGACTTGCTCATGTGAGTGGTCAGTTTCTAAACTGTGGTCTTTATTTAGTAAAGACAGGGGTCTGGAGATTAACAGTTCTATTATTTGTGGTATTGCTGACAAAAAAAGTATAATCCCAAGCTTTCAAATATCCCTAAAATCAGACTTTGAGAATGGTTAAAAATACAGATAAGTGGTTAATAGTGTCACATAAAGCTACAGAGGTATGTAAAAGACAGTTTTACCAGAGTTTTTAATCAATCCTCAATTCAGTGGGAGGGCAATCTCCTGATGAACTGAAGCCATGAATGTAACCATGTTGAATGCTCACAGTCTAGTAATTGCATTTCCCTTGGGAAGAGAATGATGCCTGTAGCCATGTCTTCCCAATAAGGAGTTTTCATTCAATTATTAAGACAAATGTTCATGGAGCTCTTTTGTGTGAATATCCTTCAGGATTGAATAAAACTGAAGTCATTTGCATTTATAAAACTCAATTTAGTTCTTTTGATATGATAAATCAAGAGTTTGCAGATATGGTGGAATTTAAAATGGTTACTTGTGAAACTTTTACCAAATTGTGGAACATTTGTTCATTGTCAACATTTGTTAGGTTGAGCGTTTTTGTTTTTTTTTAATTTTTTTAAATTTTGAAAATTTTTCATTTAAAATATTAGAGATGACTTTTTTTTTCCCTGCTGAAGCCATTACCTTTGAGGGCAAAGACAACCGTGGAACATATTCATTCTCCTACAATCCAATTTCTCTTTCTCATTTTTTGTGTCTTCATGACCAAATATTACAGTGAACAGTTCACGGATTTTTTTTTTTTAACCAAAGTTCAGATCTTTTTAGCTGAGTCCATTGGTTCTTGCATCTCTGCAGTCAAAAGGTTGTTCAGCTTCTCCAAAAAAATTGCTTCCTTTCACCACTCTGGTGCTTTGATTCAAAATATCACAGCTGCAGCTCTATTACCTTCCCAATTGATGTTACTCTGATCTTTTTTGGACCAAACTGTTGCCAATACAATAAATAAAGCATTAAATAAACCATAGTTCATGTAAAAACTCCCAAGTTTTCTGCAACATTATAGTTGACCATGGTCTCTTCCTGATTTGCTCGGCCCCCTGTTATCCTAGCCTCAACCTTGGGTTTGGACCTCTCGTTGGCTGTGTCTACCCTCTTTGGCTTCTCCATTGGGAAAATCCTGATCGTCCCTCTTTGGAATCCTATCTTTTGACAAACCTGCCTCTTGTGTTTGAACAATGTCATCCTCCCATCATTTAGGCCTGTGCTTCTATTTGCCTTCAGTGATGCTAAGTAGAATATGATATCTGTTTTCTAATTTTATCAATGTTATACTTTGCCACATATATATATAATCTGTATGTATGAATGTGTGTGTATGTGTATATAATGTGTATGTGTATATATGTATGTATGTGTGTGTATGTATATATGTATGTGTGTATATGTATATGTGTGTGTGTGTATATGTATATATGTGTGTGTGTATATGTATATATATGCGTGTGTGTATGTGTATATATGTGTGTATGTGTATAAATATATGTATGTGTGCATGTGTGTATATATGTGTGTGTGTGTGTGTATGTGTGTGTGTGTATGTGTGTGTGTGTGTGTGTATGTGTGTGTGTGTATGTGTGTGTGTGTATGTGTGTGTGTGTATGTGTGTGTGTGTATGTGTGTGTGTGTATGTGTGTGTGTGTATGTGTGTGTGTGTGTATGTGTGTGTGTGTATGTGTGTGTGTGTATGTGTGTGTGTGTATATGTGTGTGTGTGTATATGTGTGTGTGTGTATATGTGTGTGTGTGTATATGTGTGTGTGTGTATATGTGTGTGTGTGTATATGTGTGTGTGTGTATATGTGTGTGTGTGTATATGTGTGTGTGTATGTGTATGTATATCTATATAGATATATATACACACACTTTGATGCTAGCTCTGAATGCAATTTATCTGTGTACATTAATAAGAAGTAGAGGGTTACCCACGCTGAACTATTGTTGATCAAACGCTATCGTGAAGTTTTTTTTTCCAAAGTTTGTTCATTGGTGATTGACTGAACTAGACATGGAAGCAATTGAGTCATCCAGCATGGATAAGTGGAATTGAAAGGAAATGGCTCTCTGTGATGGGGAAGTAAAGCTGACTCTGAACTTAAAACTCCCTTGATATCAATGCATCTTGGCAGAGGTCAAACCTCTCAGTGCATTTTGCTCCAGGTTAGTTGAATGAGACAAGCTACCAAATTTTAAAGTTTTGAATTCTGGTTGACTGATTTGGTTTGTCTTCTGGAGGTCATCTTGCTGAATGACATTTATGATGAGACCATTTGTATATTACTATAGAATTAAAATGGTAGTAATGAAGATCTTGGGTAATTGTGCATAACTCTAGTTTTTTTGTTGGAAACAAAGATCCCACATGATTGAGGAAAATCAGTTGGCCATCTTTATCCTCCAGGAATAGTGTGGATCTTACACAAGGTTGCAATTTTGTCACAGAAGCTGAGAATGAGGTGAGCTGACACCTTGCATTGTTTGATACTCTCTCACATGACTACGTAGTCAGTGACTGATGGTAATCACTTACAGAAGTTGTGCCCTCTCAAGGACTTGACCTTTTCAGAATTGAAGGGAATGAATTATGTTTAAAATCTTTGAATAGGCAAATCCCTTCTTAATTTTTGATTCCAGTGTACCTATACACATTGATCTGTAATTTCATACTGCAGTTTTATGCTCTGCTTGTAAAACTGATGAATTTAATAGCAAAACATTTCCTTCAGTTAAATTAATTTCCTTGAAGATTATTGAACTGCAGCTTTTAAGGGACAAACATTTCCTCTGTATTTAGTTTTCAATAGCATAACAACAAAAAATACTGTCAGTTTACAGCAGTGTAGATTTTCATACAAAACAGTTTCTATTTAAATAATATTTCTAATACAGCCTCTCCCCTACTTACGACCTATGTGACTTACCATCTGTACATATGACTGAAAAAAAAAACTGTATAAATTTTTAAAAATGAAGAAAAAAATATAGTAAGTAAATATAAAAATTACACTTGGTCATACGACCACCAGTGCGTTCGATAGTGACGATCAGATGATATTCCAGCAATGTGTAATCACAGTATCTCTCTGTTCTCAGAATAAAAGAATGCTATACAGGCACAGTGGGCTGTTGGGAGAGTGTGGGTCAGTGGGGATCAGTATGGGACTGATAATGGGCTGTCAGGAGAGCATGGGGCAATGGGATCAGTATGGGGACTGATAGTAGGCTGTCAGGAGAGCATGGGGCAATGGGATCAGTATGGGGACTGATAGTGGGCTGTATGGAGAGCGTGGGGCAATGGGATCAGTGTGGGGACTGATGATAGTGGGCTGTCGGGGTAATGATAGTGATCATGTTTGCAGGGCCACCAGCAAGGTCTTAAGGATATAGTTCCTTTTTGATTAAACTTGACTGCAAGCAGGGCCTGACACAGAGCAAGAGACTGCAGTATGCAAGATCTGTAATGGAGGCTTGCAGCCTCATGGTGCTGTTTACATCAACTTTAAAAACCTTTTCCTTCATTCATGTGTTATCTAAGAACTCACACATACGAATACAAGATGAAACAGTTGGGAGAGCGTGGGTCAGTGCGATCAGCATGGGGACTACATGCCTTGCTAACGTACATCTGACTTTTCCATTTCAAGATCTGACCAGTCAGTCATAATGGAACTCGGGCTTATGTTGGGGAATGGCTGTATAGTAAAATGTTTAAAAACATTTAACAGGAGCAATTAGTGGACAAAAGTTGGCACCAAGCCAAAGAGCCGAACATTTGGCTGGAGAAGTAGATTTTAGAGATTGACTTTGGGAGAGGTGGGGAGTGGGAGGGCGAAATGAAGAGGGGAAATAATTCCAGAGCTTTTAGGGTCCAGGTGGCTTCAAGGTGTACATTAATTTAAATTAATTGCATTAACTTATTTAATGAGTGCATCAGTTTGGACCAACCAGCATGGTCCTTTCAATGTCTTTGCTTCTAAAGAGCTACATTCACATAATCACTTATGCTTTTGTAAAGCTTAAATGTTTTTCTGCTTTTATTGTTTACCTATGAAAGACATTTTATAGTTACATTTTATAATTGGTTTCTAATTGACTGAGGAATGAAGAAATGACATTAACTTTCACCTTTGTAAAACACCATTTTATGTAGCACAATAGAGTTTGACAAGGATCATAATTCATAACCTAATCAATATTATATTTTTAATAAGTACTTGTTGACTTGTTGACCATAAAATAGAATAATCACATTTATCAATTCAGGTCTTTATTAAACATTATTCTTTCATTATCCATTTACTGAAAAAGGCATTGATATGTATTTGGGTAGTGTTTCTCATGGGCTTGCCCAGATAGTAAGTGATAATCTCTCACTGTTACAAATCAATTTGGTGAAATGTTTTTAGTCACAGATTTTCAGGATTATGGAATGGATTTGATGGATAGGGTTAAGATACAGCCTAGATCTGACCTATTTGACCACACCATTTACAAATTTGCTGATGGTACCACTGTATATTAAAGGGACAATGATTCAGCATATAGGTCAGAGATTGAAAACTTGGCTGAATGGTGTTCTAACAACAACTTTGCATTCAATATCACCAAAACTAAGGAGCTGATTGTGGACTTTAGGAAGGGAAAACCAGAGGTGTACGATTCAGTGATCAATGGGGGAATCAAAGATGAAGAGGGTGAGCAAATTTAAATTTCTGGGAGTCATGATCTCAAGGACCTTCCTGGACCCAACATATGAATTTCATCTTGAAGAAAGCACGTCAGTGCCTCTACTCCCTCAGGAGTTTGCGGAACTTCTCTAGAATTTTGCAAGGTTTCTGATGTCATACAGATGTGTAGTGGTAAGTGTACTTACCGGCTGCATCACACCCTGGTATGGAGGCACCAATGCCTCTGACCAGAAGGACCCAGCACAGTATATCACAGGCAAAACCCTCCTCAATATTGAGAAAATATGCACGGAGATGAGCAGCCAATCATCAAAGACCTACACCATCCAGGACGTGCTGTTCTTGCTGTTGCCATCAGGAAAGAGGTATAGGTGCCACAAGACTCACACCATCAGGTTCAGGTGCTACCCCTTCTCCATCAGAGATCTAAACAACACTCAATCAGAAACTCATTTCAGGACTCTTACTTTGCAGATGATTTATTACTGAATTTTTTTCTGTATTGCACAGATAGTTTGTTTACATTTCTCTCTTGTATACTTATCTTTCTTGAATACAGCTTTTTGCACTAGAGATAAGTAGGATTTCTGCCTGGCCCACAGGAAAAATAATCTCATGGTTTTATGCATATGTACTTTGACAGTAAAGTTGAACTTTGAACTTTCCCATTTACAGATTTGTCAATGACATCACGGTCATTAGCAGAATCACAGATGGCAATGAGGAAGCGTATGGGATAGAGATCAGCTAGTTCAGTGGTGTCACAACAACAACCTTCTACTCAACGTAAGCAAAACAGGAGAGATAAATCAGAAGAACATAAGCCAGTCCTCATTACGGGGTCTGCAGTGAAAAGGGTTAAGAACTTCAAATTCCTGGATGTCATTATCTCTGAAGACCTGTCCTGGAGCCTCCATGTCGATGCAATCTTAAAAAAAAAAAGGGCTTGCCAGCAGCTATACTTCATGAGGAGTTTGAGGAGATTTGGCATGTGTTGTGTTGGGAAGAGTATCAGGTTCGGTGAGATGAGTCTATTTCACTTAAGCAATGATACAGACATTCACCTCTGACCTAGGTTATACTCTGACAATAGTGAACCGACACTCGACACGCTCACACACATGAGTGCACACGTTACCAACAGGGACTCTTACACACACACCCCGTTCCCTGTACCAACAGGACTGTGGCTCTCTGCATGTACTGATCTATCACAATATTACAGCACAGCTTCAGTGCAGGGAATAGCATTTCCACGACACTTCCAGCGATGTCCACAGTAGCGACCTGACATGGACCAATGTCTGGGGCTTGGACCATGAGGCAGAGAGAAAGTATGTGCTGTGCATTGCTTTATATACAGTACTAATCTGTACTTCTAGCCAATAAGGACCCTAGGTGCATTAATGGGTAGCCAGAGTCCAACCTCTATTGACACATATTGTGACATCTAAATAAGTTTCGGACAGGGAGGACACGTGACTACCTGCAATACACACATTGCAGACAGGCAGGGAGGCCACATTTCCTCAACAACAGCATGCCACTCTTGCAAATGGAGAGTATTCTGACCAGTTGCATAAATATCTGGTGTGGAGGTGTCAATGCACAGGATAGTATTGACTGCAAAGAATTGTGAACTCAGCCTGCGACATCACACGCATCAGTTTTCACTCCATTGAGGACATCTACAAGAGGAGATTGCTTAAGAAAGCATCTCTATTTTGAAGGATTTTCACCACCCATGCCCTCTTCACACAGTTACCATTGAGAAGGAGGTACAGGAGGCTGAAGATGAGTGCCCAATGGCACAAGGACAGCTTCTTTTCCTCTGCCATCTGATTTTTGAAAGGACAATGAATCACAGACACCACCTCATTTTTTTTAAATTTTAAATATAATTTATAGCAATATTTAATTAAAATGTAATTTATAGCAATATTTGTACTTTAATGCCCCATAATGTTCAGTAGCATAACAGCATTACTAATGAGGAACCTATCAACCTCCGCTTTAAATATACCCCTTGACTTGGCCTCCATAACTCTCGGTAGTAACGAATTGCACAGATATGCCACTCTCTGGCTGAAGAAGTTTATCCGCAGTTCTATTTAAAGGGATGGCCTTTTATTCTGGTGCTGTGCCCTCTGGTCCTTAACTCTCCAACTAATAGAAACATCTTTACACGCTTGTTTCTCCAGCATTTCCAATATTTGGTACGTTTCAATGAGATGCCTCCTCATCCTTCTAAGTGCTAGCAAATACAGGCCCAGAGGTATCAAACACTCCTCATATGTTAACCCTATCATCCCTGGGTTGCTTCTCCTCTGAATCCTCCCCAACCCCAGCATATTCTTCCTTAAATATAAGGCCAAAACTTTCTCATAATACTTCAAATGTGGTCTGACCAATGCTTTATAAAGTCTCAGCTTTACATCTTTGCATCTTTACATATTCCAGTCTTCTCGGAATGAATTATTAACATTGCATTTAGTTTCTGTGCTATCGATTCAACCTGCAAGTTCAGGGAATCTTGCACGAGGACTCCAAGTCCCTTTGGACCTCTGCTTTCCAAATTCTATCTTCATTTCGAAAATAGTCTACCACTAATCACTGGCCGCCAGCCAGAAACAGCCCCCTTGATCCTACTTTGTCTTTTGTTAGTTAGTTGATCTTCTATCTATCCTTGCTGGGACATTTCCTGTAATATCACAAGCTCTTTCATGTGGGGCACCTTGTTTTTATTTGTAATTTTATTTATCATTTTAAATATATTTAACAATCAACAATCGTATCAAATACAAAACATCAAGAGAACCCCTCCCCTCTGTTAAACAGAGAAAGAACAAAGAAAAAGAAAACACAAAAAAAACATCCCATTGTCAATGTGTACAGTTTTTTTTTCTTCTTTGGCTTGGCTTCGCGGACGAAGATTTATGGAGGGGGTAAAAGTCCACGTCAGCTGCAGGCTCGTTTGTGGCTGACAAGTCCGATGCGGGACAGGCAGACACGGTTGCAGCGGCTGCAGGGGAAAATTGGTTGGTTGGGGTTGGGTGTTGGGTTTTTCCTCCTTTGCCTTTTGTCAGTGAGGTGGGCTCTGCGGTCTTCTTCAAAGGAGGTTGCTGCCCGCCAAACTGTGAGGCGCCAAGATGCACGGTTTGAGGCGATATCAGCCCACTGGCGGTGGTCAATGTGGCAGGCACCAAGAGATTTCTTTAGGCAGTCCTTGTACCTTTTCTTTGGTGCACCTCTGTCACGGTGGCCAGTGGAGAGCTCGCCATATAACACGATCTTGGGAAGGCGATGGTCCTCCATTCTGGAGACGTGACCCATCCAGCGCAGCTGGATCTTCAGCAGCGTGGACTCGATGCTGTCGACCTCTGCCAGTATTGTGTACAGTATGGACACAATAATATCACAGTGTTAAAATCTTTAAACAAGTCTACTGGCTAGACAATCGCAAGGCGCGAGTGAGGTACCTTATTAAAAGCCTTCTGAAAATCCAGATTATTTCTCAAAGAATTTGAACACATTTGTCAGGCAGCATCTCTGCTGAAAGAATCCCTGCTGATTTTGGCCTATTTTCATTTGCTTTCAAGTACCCTGAAAGTGATCCTTAAAAATGGATTCCAAATCTTCCAAACCATTGAGGTTGGGCTATCTGGCCAAGTCTCCTGCAGATTCCCGCTTCCTCAACCTTACCTGTCCCTCCACTTATATTTGTATAATCTGCAAACTTGGTCACAATGGCACCAATTCCATCATTCAGATCAATAACATATGAAGTAAAAATCACTGGATCCAACACCGACCCCTGCAGGCACCACTGGTCACTGGAAATCAAACACAAATTGTATCAAGGTCATTGTTGGAATTGTCTGTTGCCTACACTTTATTTAAAGTTTTTTGAACATTATAAAATATCGAGTTAGCAGCAAGACAAACATTCACCATCTTAATCATTTGATTTCCTTCATTGAGAATTTTGTATTTACTAATTTACTTTTAGACTTGTTCACAAGAGCCCCTGAAAGAGGAAAAAAAAACTCACTTTATCTTAGCTTGAATGATGTTCCATATTTTAACTTTGTTCCTTCAGTTCTAGATTCCTCCAACAGAGGAAACAGCGTCTCCATGTTCACTGTAAAAGCCCCTCAGAATATTATGTTTTATTCAACTTGTCTCTCACTCTTATAAACTTCATGTAATACAAGCCAGTCTGTCTAACTTTCTTTCATAGTCAACTCACCCATTCCAGACGACATGACCTAACCTCCTCTGAATTCTTTCCAATGCATGACATTCTTCCATTATTAAGGGAGCACCGAATTCAAGTCAGATGCTGAGTACAAACAAAAGTCAGTGGCAAAACCTTTTTAGGTCATTTGAACTAACACAATGTGTCGGCCTCATTATGTGATTAAACATGCTAAATTCAATAAAAATTAATTTAATATTTCTCCAACTTCCTACATGATAAAGCAAATCTGAAATTATCTTTGTGTTCAGTTTTAAGTTGTCCATCATAATTCCCCCAATTTTCTTTCAGGAAGAAAATCTTTTGAAAACAATCTGTAGTCCAGTGTAATCATCATCGTATTACATGAGAAATCCTGATGGTCTGTTGTCTAGCTCACTCACTGATCTGGAATATGAGCTGCAGTCCAGAGTGCAAACAGAGAGTATGGTCAGTGCTGAGGTTGAGATCAGGAGGGTGATAAGTTTGTGACTAGAGCTTGAATCTGGATTGCTTGTACATTTTCTGTGCTTCCTTTACACTCACTGGACTATAAAGTTTATTAAACTTACATGCAACATGTCACAAAAAAAGTGACATATCAGTGAAAATGTATAAATAGATGCAATATCCAGTACAGGCAGTCTCCACGTTGCGAATATCCGGGCTATGATAAAACTCATACTTATGAACGGGTTGTTCCCCAGTTTGCACGTACGCATAAATGTCATACATAATGTTACCTCACGAACGCTAGAGAAGAACCATATAAACCTGTTCTGCCTTGCGTGCAAATTTGGCTTATGGACAGACCCAGATAACGAAACTTATTTATAATCTGGGGACTGCCTGTATTCTGGAAAATGTACTTGTCTGGCATTGCTCAAGTCTCAAGAATGCCAGAATATTAGAGCTTTACTGTAAATAAATCACAAAAGCTCTGCCCTGATCCCTATGATACTCCTCATAATATCTTACAAACACCTAAAGACCACTGTCCCAACTGTTGTCTCTTATGACAAGGCTGAAGTGAAGGGGTCTGAGACCTCCCCTACCATCCATATTACTGGAAAATGTCCAGTTACTGGAGAATAAAATCAATGATCTGAGGGCAAGGCTACTCTACCAGAGACAAGTAAGACAAATTTCAATTGTTTGCTGTGCTGAGACCTGGCTAACAGAGAACTCAGATTCTGGAAAAGGGAGAGGAGGTGGTGTGTGCTTTTTCATTAATACTGGGTGGTGCACTGACATTGGAGTTATGTCGACCTCCTGTTCTACTGCCTTAAAGCAAATGTCGAGTAAGTGCAGACCCTTCAATCTACCCCGAATGTTCTCATCAGTGATTCCCACTGGAGTTTACATCCTTCCCGATGCCGATTACAAGCAAAGCTGCATGATGTGGTCAGTAAACAAGAGACAACCCAGCCCAACACACTACAAATCTTGGTTGGCATTTTTAACCAGGTCTGTGTCAAGAAAATTCTGCCTAATTACCATCGGCATGTAACCTCACTGACAAAAGGCAAAGGAGGAAAAACCCAACACCCAACCCCAACCAACCAATTTTCCCTTGCAACCGCTGCAATCGTGTCTGCCTGTCCCGCATCGGACTTGTCAGCCACAAACGAGCCTGCAGCTGACGTGGACTTTTTACCCCCTCCATAAATCTTCGTCCGCGAAGCCAAGCCAAAGAAGAAGAAGTAACCTGCTATACCAGAGGTCCCAGCACACTTGATTACTGCTACACCAAGATAAGGAAGGCCTACTGTTCTTTCCCAAGACCACTCTTTGGCAAGTCTGATCACCTGACTGTGCTCCTTCTGCCTTCATACAGACAGAGCCTAAAAAGGGAGGCTCCAGAGATCAGGACAGCTGGAATGTGGTAACAGGAGACTGAAGAATGATTGTAGGACTTCCCTGAGTCAGTGGAATGGGTGGTGTTCAAGAACTCTACTGAAAATCTGAACTAGCACACCGAGGCTGTCACATACTTTATCAAAACAGCTGTAGATGAGTATGTCCCCTCCAAATCATTCAGGGTTTTCCCCAACCAGGAACCCAGGATGATAATGAAATCTGGAACTTGCTGAGAGCCAGATCACAAGCATTTAAGTCTGGAGATCCAGATCAGTACAGCAGGAGCAGATATGACCTGAGGAAGGCTATCTCCAAGGTGAGGTGGAGATTCCGTATGAAAATGGAAACAACAAAGGAATCCCAACAAATGTGGCAGGGCCTAAATGCCATGTCCTACTACAAAACTAAATCCGGTGAAGTAGCAGATAGCAAAGCTTCGCTCCCAGAGGAACTCAATGCCTTCTACGGCTAATTTGATGACAGTAACAGTGAGGAATCACCCCTCCACATCCCACGTCCCATGATGATCCCATCCTATCTGAGGATGATGTGCGAGCTGCCTTCAGAAGAGTGAATCTCATGAAACCTGAGCTTTTTAGAAGGGTTGAATTTAAAATTAAATATGATCTCCTTTTTACTTATCCTATATGAACCCAACTCCTCAAGACTAAATCTAAATATTATGTGCATGGGGATAAGGGTGGTAAACCTTAGCTAGCCAAATTAAAAATCCGATATCTAAACAGTTTATTGCCGAAATCCATAAAGCTGACAGTCAGACCACTAGTGATCATATTGAAATAAATGATACTTTTTTTCATCTTATTTCAATTTTATTGTAAACTATATAGTTCTGATTTTACTCAAGGTCAAACTTCAATATGGAACTTTTTAGATAAATTGACGATCCCTTCAGTCTCTTCAGAAAAACAATTTAAATTGGAACAGCCTATCTCTCAGCAAGAGATAGCAGGAGCTATTAACTCTTTGCAGTACAGCAAATGTCATGGTCCAGATGGATTTCCAGTGGATTTCTTTTTCTCACTTGTTGATACCCTATTTGGACACAGTCTTTGATTAATCTTAAAGTTTCCGCAGACCTTTTATGATGCTTCCATCTTCCTTATTCTTAAAAAGAATAAGGATCCCTTAGACTGTTCCTCTTATAGACCAATTTCCCTTCTAAATTTTGATGGCCTCTATGTTAGATCTCTATGTTAGGCCTCTATATTATGCCTCTAATTTTTTCTGAGGGTCAAACAGGATTCATTAAAGGATGTTACTCACAAATCAATATTTGACCTCTTTTAGGCATTCTTTACTCTCCCCCAGTTTTACCCTTTGAATGTATTATCTCTTTAGATGTCGAAAAGGCATTTGATAGAGTGGAATGAGAAATTTAACCTCGGTTCTCGATTTATTAATTGGATTAAATTGATATATCTATCCCTTACAGCTTCAATTTTCTCTAATTCAAAACCTTTAAGCTGCATCACGGAACCAGACAAGGTTGTCGCTTAAGCCCTCTTTAA
This sequence comes from Narcine bancroftii, assembly GCF_036971445.1. Lineage (NCBI taxonomy): Eukaryota > Metazoa > Chordata > Chondrichthyes > Torpediniformes > Narcinidae > Narcine > Narcine bancroftii. Next base: position 84,462,634 of record NC_091472.1, on the reverse strand, counting down.
TTTACTTTAGCTTTGGAACCATTAGCGGTCACTTTTCGGTAATCAGCAGAGACCTCTGCAATCTCTCAAGATGGAAATACTCAGAAGGTGTCTCTCTATGCTGATGATCTTCTGCTCTACATATCTAATACTGACCTTTCAATTTCACATATTTTGCTACTTGTCAATCAATTTGGTCAGTTTTGAGGCTTTAAATTAAACCTCTAAAAGAGTGAAATATTCATTTTGATTCCTCTGTCCCTTATCTCATCATTACTGTTACTAAAAAGTTCAATAATTTGTTTAAGGAAAATGTCCTTACTGAATTACGTTAAGAAATCCCTACCTCTGTGGTCTCCTCTTTCGATTACTTTAATTGGACAAGATAATATTATCAAAATGAATATTTTGCCTAAATTCTAATGTATTTTTAAAGCTGTACTGCTTTTTGTTCCTAAATCTTTTTTTGATTCATTAGATTCCCTCATCTCTTCTTTTGTTTGGAAAACAAGCACCCTGTCTCAAAAAAAATTCCTTCAAAATAACAAAAAAAAATGGAGGTTTGTCATTACCTAATTTTAGATTTTATTACTGGGCAGCGAATATTAGATATATTACTGTTTGGATTGACCTAGAGATTATGTCTACTAAAAGGTATTCTCTCTATTTGATACTTGGAGCACCCTTGCCTTTTCTGTATTCCAAGTTAACTGATAATTTGGTAGTCAGATACACTTTGAGAATTTGATTTCAATTTATAAAACATTTTGGTTATCATAGATTTTTATTGATTAGCCTTGTTCTATGTAACTCTCTTTTACTTTCGGTCCAAGATATCAGTTATACTCAGTGGCTAAACTTGGATATTCAATCTTTTCTAGACCAAAATTTTGCTTCTTTTGAGCAATTATCTATTAAATGTGAAGTACCTAAACATCACTTTTTTCATTATTTACAGATTAGGATCTTAAATTCTTCAACATTGAAGATTCCCCAGGATTTAGATCTTAACTGTAATTTTAAATCTAATCATAAAGGATTAATTTCTGCCCTTTATGAATTATTTTTAAGATCTAGGGATAGATCCCTGGATGGTATTAAGAATATATAGGAACAAGACTTGCAACAACCATTTGCCAAAACTATTTTGAAATGTTCACTTATCTTCTTTTTTCTAGGCACTCATTAATTCAATTTAAAGTAGTCCATCGGGCACACTTTTCGAAGGTTAAATTAGCTAAATTTTATCTTAATATTTCCTCTAGATGTGATAAATTGATAACTGAGGAAGGTACTTAGTATCATATCTTTTGGCTATGTCCTTCTCTCTTTGGTTTCTGGCAAGGGATTATTTCGCACCTTATTGTTAGTTCTTAATACTAACGACTCCTAGCCCTTTAATTGCTCTTTCTGGAGTGAGTGGGCCAATGGATTTAATATTGACTTTTTCCCAATCCCACGTCATGGCTTTTTCTTCCCTCATTGCCAGGAGGGCCATTTTGCTGAGATGGAAAGATGCTGTCCCTCCCGTTCACACTCAATGGTTGTCGGTTATGATGGCATGTCTGTCTCTAGGAAAAAAATTGGGTGTTCTGCTGCTGCAATGGATGTTAACTTTCTTTCTCTTTAGGTTCTTTTTCTCAATTACTTTCAAAATTTGTAGATTAATTATCTTTGGGTTTTTTTTTCTCATGACCCCATAGTTATTATTACGCTTGGGTAGATAAGTTTCCCAGACAAGATGGAAAGCACCTTCTGAAAGAAGTAGCTATTGATACTATGGAGGAATTAGTAATGATCTTCCAAGAATAAATAGATTCTGGAATGGTTCTGGAGGACTGTAAAATTGCAAAGGTCACCCCACTATTTAAAAGGGAGGGAGGCAACATAAAGGAAATTTTAAGCCTGTAAGTCTAACATCAATGACTTACACCCAGTGAACTCCTTAACTTGGCCAGCAGCCTCATAGGGTGGGGTTTGACTCTTAGTTTAGGAATACAATGGCTTTTTTTTTTCTCTTTTTTTTTCCATTTAATAAGATGGCTTCATATGTCCTTTGTTCATTCTTATTTGATACTCGTAACTTTATATCAATTTGCTTTGTTATTAATACCATATGTACCTTTATATTTTGCTTATATTAAAACCAGTAAAAAGATTGAAAAGGAAGGAATGTGAATCCGAGGAAAACTTCCGGCCTGTATTGAGTACTTGGCCGAGTATTAAAAATCTGTGCTGACCAATTTTTTTCATGGATATCTTCAATATCTCACTCCAGCAAGGCATGGAACCCACCTGTTTCAATCCTACCGCCCAAGAAGAGTGCAGTAACCTGCTTTAATGACTATCGACCAGTAGCACTTACATCAACAGTGATGAAGTGTTTTGAAAGGCTGGTGATGATCAGCTACTGTCTGAGCAGTGACATGGATCTACTCCAGTTCGCCTACCATAGTAACAAGCCTATGGCAGATGCCATCTCACTGGCTTTAAACAAAGCCATAGAAGACCTGGACAGCAAATATGCATTCATCAGGATGCTCCTTATGGACCACATTTCAACATTTAACATTATCATCTCCTCAAAACTGATCAGCAAACTCAGTTAACAGCCCACTGTGTAATTGGATTATGGATTCCCTCACCTCCAGACCACAATCAGTGAAGATTGTTAAGAACATCTCTTCCATCAGTACCGGAGCACCACAGGGCTGAGTTCTGAGCCCCTGCTCTACTCAGGTTACACCTACGACTATGTAGTTCAGCATGAAAATAGCACCATCTACAAATGTGCTGATGATACCAGGGTAGTGGGTTATTTAAAGGAAGGGGATGAGTCAACATACAGGAGGGAGATTGAAAACTTGGCTGAAGGGTGCACCAACAACAACCTTGTACTCAATGTCACCAAAATTAAGGAGCTGATTGTTGACTCTGGAAAGGAAAGCCAGAGGTGTACAATCCAGTCTTTGGAGTCATTATCTTGGAGGAAAATTTTTCCTGGACCCAACACATCAATGGCATCATGAAGAAAGCATGTCAGTGCCTCTACTTCCTCAGGAGTTTGCGGAGGTTAGGTATGACAACAGAAACCCTGGCAAATTTTTACGGAGGAGTGGAGGAAAGTGTGCTGACTTGCCACATCACAATCTGGTTTGGGAATACCAATGCCCCTGAGCATTAAGCCCTCCAAAAGGTAGTGGACATAGCCCAAGATATCACAGGCAAAACTCTCCCCACTATTGACTACATCTACAGGGAATGCTGCCGTCAGAGTGCAGCAGCAATCATCTAAGCCCCACACAACCCATCACACTTTGCTCTTGCTGCTGCCATCAGGAAAGAGGTATAGGTGCCACAAGACTTATGCCATCAGGTTCAGGAACAGCTGCTACCCATCCACCATCAGACTCCTCAACGACAAACTCAATCAGAGACTCATTTATGGACTTGTGCACTTTATTGATTTTCTTTTTGTTCTCTCTCTATTGCTCAGTCAGTTTGTTTTAATTTGTAATCTGTTTATAGTTTTTCATTTTTTTATATGATTTACGCAGTATACATTTTATTTTTTGACCTACCAATTAATGGTAATTCTGCCGTGCCCGCAGGAAAAAGAAATCTCAGGGTTGTATGTGATTTTGTGTGTGTACTCTGACAATAAATCTGAAATCTGTAATCTGATCAGCCCAAGCTCTACCCATGCGAGTATATTTCAAGTAATTCCCTGAGCTCTCATCTTGTAAGGCAGCCTCATGTGCGACACCTTGTCAAAGACCTTTTGAAAATCCAAATATACAATGTCCACTGCATTTCCTTTGTGGAACCTACTTGTGGTTTCCTCAAAAATTTGCTGTCTATTTATCAGGCAAGTTTTTCCCAAAGAAAACCATGCTGATTTTGGCCTATTTGTCATGTTCCTCTATGTATTCTGTAATCTCATCCTTGACAATAGAGTCCAACAACTCCCAACCATCGATGTTAGACTTACAGGCTTAAAATTTCCTTTATGTTGCCTCCCTCCCTTTTAAATAGTGGGGTGACCTTTGCAATTTTCCGGTCCTCCAGAACCATTCCAGAATCTATTTATTCTTGGAAGATCATTACTAATTCCTCCACAGTATCAATAGCTACTTCTTTCAGAGGGTGCTTTCCATCTTGTCTGGGAAACTTATCTACCCAAGCACCTTCTTACTGGTAATTATGACTGAACTCACATCTCTTCCCTGACACTCTTGAAAGTTGGGTGTTGTGCCAATGTCTCCCACAGTGAAGACTGATGCAAAATGCTCATTCACTTCTGCTATCTTCATGTCTTCCATTAGAATTTCTCTAGCATCATTTTCTACCGGGCCTATACCTACTCTCGCCTCTTTTACTCTTTTTAATATAGCTTAAAAAGCCTTTAGTATCCTTTTGAATATTATTTGTTAGCTCCTTTCAAAGTTCATATTTTCCTTCCTAATGACCTCTTAGTTGCCCTCTGAAAGCTTTTAAAAGCTTCCCAGTCCTCTATCTTCCCACAAAGTTCTGCTTCCTTGTACGCCCTCCCCTTTGCTTTTCCATTGGCTTTGACTTCTCTTGTCAGCCACAGTTGTCATTTTTCCATTAAAATGCAGGTATTTCTTCTTGTTTGGAATATACCTATCCTGCGCCTTCCTGGTTTATTGCAGTAACCCCCACCATTGCTGGCTGCCCTGTCATCCTCCCTGCTTGTGTGCCTTTCCCATCAACTTTGTCTCATTCCATGTAATGGAATATCACAAGCAAAACTCTCCCCACTATTGACTACATCTACAGGGAACGCTGCCGTCAGAGGACAGCAGCAATCATCTAAGCCCCACACCACTCAGCACACACTCTGTTCTTGCTGCTGCCATCAGGAAAGAGGTATAGGTGCCCCAAGACTCATACCATCAGGCTCAGGAACAGCTGCTACCCCTCCACCATCATCCCTCTGTAGTCCCCTTTATTCCGCTGGTATACTGACAGCTCTGATTTTAGTTCGTACAAAATCTATCATATTATGATACTGCCTCCTGAGGGTTCCCTTACCTTCAGTGCTCTCAACAACTCTGGTTCATTACGCAATACCCAATTCAGAATTGCCACTTCCCTGGTTGGCTCAGTCACAAGCTGTTCTCAGAATCTATCCTGAAGACATTTGATAAATTTCTTCACTTGGGATCCACCACCAACCTGGTATTCTCGATTAACTGCATTGAAATCCTCCTTGACTATTGTAACATTGCCCTTTTTGCATGCCTTCTTGATTTCTCTCTATTGATTGCTCACCACATTCTGGCTGCAGTTTGGAGGCCTGCATACTACTCCCATTAGTGTCTTTTTACCCTTACGGATTCTTAATTCTATCCACAGGGATTCTATTTTTTCTGATCTAATGCCTCCTCTCTCCAAAGATTTAATTCCCGCCTCTGCCTACCTTCCTGTCCTTCCGATACACTGTATATCCATGGATATTTAGTTCCCAGTTATTATCTTCTTTAGTCATGATTCGGTGATGGCCACAACCTGACAAATTCCAGCTGTGCTACAAGATTTCTTGTACAGTGGCATTTAAATACAAGGCTGTATTCAACACCCTTTTCAATTTTGTTTCCAATTTTCCCCAAGTTAATTTTAAAAAAAAATCTTACCCTTCCAACTTTGCTCTATTGGCTGTCTATTCTTTCTTACAATATCGCTACACAATGCATCGACCTGTGTGCCTTCTGCCCTATTCACCGCTTGTCGTCCTGTTTCCTATCCCCTTGCCAAACTAGTTTAAATCCTCCACAACTGCATTAGCAAATGTGCCCACCATGATATTGGTACTCCTTCCAATCAGGTGAAATCTATCCTTTTCGTACAGGTCAAACCTTCCCCAGAAGAGATCCAATGATCATGAATCCGAACCCCTGTTCCATGTGCCAACTCTTAAGTCATGCATTCATCTGCCATGACTTCCTATTTCAGTCTTCACTGGAACATGGTGCAGGCAGCAATCCTGAAATTACCACCCTTGAGGTCCTGCTTTTTTGGCTTCCTCTATAAGGACCTCATACCTGTTCCTATGTATGTCATTGGTACCAATGTAGATCATGACCTCTAGCTACTCACCCTCCTGCTTGAAAGTGAGGTGTCCCTACCCTGGAATCAGGAGGCAGCATACCATCTGGTAGTCTGTATCTTGTCCAGAGAACCTTCTATCAGTTCAAATTTCAGATTAATTGTCAGAGTACATACATGACATCACATAAAACCCTGAGATTCTTTTTCATGTGGCTGCTGCCGATCATAGGTGCTGCCATCGGTCACAGGACTTTAAATAAAATCATCATCGGCTCCTTTAATGGGGTGTTCAAAGCCTGTATGGGGTAGTTGGACCCTGTGGGAGTGGTGTGTCTCCGCTCTCTGTGGGTCTGGAGCAGTGGCAGCACTGGCCTTAGCAGCTCTGCCATTCATTCATTCCTGTCTATTTAATTATTTATGTCTCTCTGTATTTATTTGTCTATCTGTCCATTTATGCACTCATTCATTCTCGCAAAGATATTTTTTCAACAGCTAATACTTTTAGACAGTGCCAAATTTTATTTCTTAATGTCTGACGCAATGCAAATAATAAAAGTTGCAGAATGAACAGATGTAATTGTGGTTGCTGAGTACATTTCAGCTGGGAACCAAGTACAACTGTATAAAAGTGCAATGTGTTCCATGAGTGAAGAGTAAAATCTATCCACTGAAATGCTGCAGAGTGTTGAGGTACACTTAGACCAGTTCTGTTCCAAGATCAGGAATGGAGTTTAGTTCTTTTCCCCTTCAACATCTGTATGTTTTTATTACATAAGATTGCATAAGATATATAAAACAGAAACTGACCATTCTTCCATCAAATCTTCCAGTGTTCCCCTATTCACATTTTGCTAAGCTTACTTAACCTCCTCTTAAATATACCCTTTAACCACACCCACTGGTAGCAAGTTCCACATATTCAACACTTCTTGATTGAAAAAGAATCCACCGAGTTCCCTGCAGGAATTCTGGTGACCATCTTATTTATTATCAAAAAAGGAATGCTGGAGGAACTCAGCAGGTCAGGCATTGTTCATGGGTAGAAATGCTCAGCCAACCTTAAGAGTCCAAATCATTCATGTAAATTGTGAGCTGCAGTGCCCTGGCACCACCCTTTTTGAAATGTTACTACATACATAAACTGCAAATAGCTGCCTTTCCTTTCATGTTTAGCTTTTCTTCTTGAAGCTAGTTAGTAATCCATTCTGACTTTATTGGTCAATTTTTTGGTTAGTGTATTGAATGTCTTTTGAAACTCTTGGTACATTACATCTACTTGTAAATTTTTTTTGTAAAATTGTCAACAATTCACAGTCAATCATGCAAGACATAGAAGATTAACACACAGAGCAGCCCTTCAGCACACAATGTTGTGCCGACCGATATAAACCTACTCAACAATCTAAACCTTCCCTACCTCACCCATAACCCTCTTGCATCCATGTTAGAAAAAACCTTCCCTTTTCAATCCATGTAGGATATGATCAAAATTCCTATTTCTAGATAATTTAATCATTAGTGGTCATCAGATTTGAAGTAACAAAGGTGTTGGTGTGTAAAGAACAGCAGCTGGGTTGTTAGACAGCAGGGAGCCACTTGTCACAAGTGGTCTAGAAATTGATCACAGTAGCTCTCCAATGAAGCCATCATACTTTTCTGGGCATCACGATAAAAGGGAAAGGTGCACATCTGTATGCTTTCTCACTCTTTTGGAGACATTTCAAATCTTTTTGGTGCTAGTCAAAGCCTTTGGGGGGAAAAAGAATTGTGAATAGGACCAGCATTGGTCTCACCAGTACCGAATCTACATACTGTATAGATTTAAGGGTATTGTGTCAGCTACCCACCAATCTTCTCACACAAAAACTTTTTGAATTATGTAATATGCACTGCTATCCTATCCATGGGTTGTTTTAAAATGCATGATGCAATTATTCATCTTATTCCTCATCTTTTCATTGTTGACCTGTTTGACAGGTTGTAAATACCAGTTCCAGCATGCCTTTTTTTTCAACCGCATTGATAACGATGAATTTATTGTCATATACATTGCACAATGTACATATGTACCAAAATTTTGAACAAGTGCATTGTGAATTTTAAAAAATTGCAAAGCTACACACTAAATACTTAATTGAGTTAAAAAGATAAGAAATACATACAAAAATAGATAATACAGTTATCCTAGTACAAAAAAAAGTAACTTGGCAATAGTGCAGACAGTCCTTTTATGGTGTCAGAGCAGACCCAAATTAGTGTGACAAGAGAAAAGAAACTTTCATTGAACCTGGAGGTGCTGGTCTTCATGCTCTGCAAGAAAGTCGCAGTGAGAAGAGGTTGTATCTAGAGTGACAGAGGTCCTTTATGATGTTGGCTGCCTTCATGAGGTTGTGCCTCATGTAGATGCAGTCAGTGGATGGAAAGTCAGAACTTGTGATGGATCTGTCTATGCTTGTTACATTCACAGGAGTCTTCTGCATTCTGATGGGTCTGAGATCAAATTTATACCAGATGAAGAAGAATGGCAGATTTCCTGGAAGTCGTTTTAGTAATGAAACAGATGGGATTTTATGGTTTCAGTCATCAATACAGTGACAGGTTTTTAAAAAGTACAGATGTATTTAATTACTTGAATTTAAATTCCCTGCTTTCCACAGTAGCATTCAAATATGTCTTTGGATCAAGACACTAATTGTTCTCCATAACTTAACTACAATGCTGATACAATGTACCTGTACTGTATATCTTTTTCTTTTCCCTCAGTCACTCCCTTATGTCTTTATTCATCCATGGGATGATTGGTCTTTCCTTTCACAGCTACTCTGGATTTTATTGAACATTTTTAAATGTTCTTGTTGTTCTAAATTATTGTTTGCCAATATTGCAGCTTCCAACTTTATCTTCCCAGGTTCTCTTTCAGGCCACTCAAAATAAGCTTTCTCAATATATATTTCCTTTTTATTATATTTGTGTCTTTCTCCATTATTATCTTGTCTTCAAGAGCATTACAAAATATATAGAATAGCACAGGAAGACAAATAACAGTGTTTGAGTTCATGGGATGATGTGACAGGTATCGAAAGGATACACATCTGAAAGATTGAATCTGAATGAGTCACAAATGATCGTGCTGCCTCCTGGAAGGAAGGTTCAGTTCCTGAACTTGATTTGAAGCTTCTGACTATTCAGATTAACAAATTGCAATGTTGAAATAAAAATAAAATTCTCATCAAGTATTTGAAACTTTTTATCGTGTTTTGTGGAGGGATAAGCAACAGTGTCACCTATCAAGAGCCTCCTGGCTGGCTGCATCACATGTGGTACGGTTGCTGTAGAGAATTGGATCGGAGGACCATAGAGTCGATAGATAACCTTGCCCTTCTTCAAGAACAGTAATAAAAAAATAAATACTGTGGAAAAACAAGATGCTGGAAATATTCAGTAGATCATGAAAACATTCTCTTTTTGTTCCTTTGGGTACTGGGCTCTGTTTTCTGGAAATGTCTTTTGTTACATAAAAGGGCAGTCAGAATTTCAAAAGTAATTGAGGAGGTTAAGAAATTTCATCTACCAGTGGATGAACCTGGGATTTGATTCTCAAACCTGAGGCCAGATCATTCAGAGAAAAGTCAGGAAAGACCTGCTCCCAAAAAGTGGCTTGAATCACATAGTTACCCAATTAAAACACTCCGTGCTAGATTTTTAGTTGCTCTGCTTATAAATGGATTTGGCGCATTGGTGTGCAGATGGCGTTTGAATTGAAAGCAGCTTCAATCCCATGGAGTGGTGGCAAACCCTGAGGGGTTGAAGAGTTGACCCTTGAGCAAAATTGAGAATTGCTTTGCATCATATAAAATTCCTACAGATTATAAATTCTTTAATTGCTGTATTTTATGTTCACATCAGCACAAATAGATTATGTTCAGAATCTTGTTTATTTTGAATTTATGGAACAAGTTGAAATTGAGAGGTACATCAGTATCTAAAGCTTTCTCAATTATCTTGTTCAATATTGGCTTATTGATTATTGAGAGAAAGCAACATTTAAAATCTTTGGATATTGACTTTTTTTTTCATTTCTTGCAGCAAACAGAAGTCTGCTTGGAGGAGGTGGAGGTTAGTGTAAATTCTGCTCAGTTTTGTTGTTTTGTGGAAGTGCCTTTAACTGATGGTTCTGTTTTATATGTTCTGTAAATGATTATGATTATATGATCTGAATTTGCTGGTTTTTGACCACTTTTCCTGCACTAAATATAATATGGATATGTAAATGTAATAATTTTCATTTTCCATATATTCAAGTACAGTATTATCTCAGCTTCCATTTAAAATGGTTTATCAAAGTGAACCTAACTAACTTATCAATCTTGACAATTGAGATCGGAGATTCTTTTGTGTTCTTCATGTAGTTTGATAGCATTTTATTTCTTTCAGTTATTGATGGCACTAATTAATACCTAATATTTCATATTTCATTTCTAGTAATGAATTTCAAGGTCTTATTATCTTTCTAATAAATTAGGATGTTACTTATATTCTGTAGAACTGATAATTAATTGATGGAGGTCATGGCTTGTGTACCCATATCACTTGGTTTCCACAGGAAAAAATAAATGAAAATAGTTTTCATGAAAAAGATCACCATTTCAGGGTCTGTATTTGCAGAAGGTTAAGTTAAGTTAAGTCTCATTTATTTGTCGTCATAGCATAAACATTGCAGTGTGCAATGAAAACGAGATAGCGTTTCTCCAGACCATAGAGCTGGTTATTTATATGGCTAAATTATATTGGAAACTTTTTTATAAATAACATTATTTATAAATATCATGTTACATATGCTAGCCCTGTGTCCTGGAGTTCAGAAGCCTCACGGCTTGGGGACAAAGCTGTCTCGTAATCTCGTCATGTGGAGTCCTTCAGAATGTTTATGGCTTTCCGGAAACAGCAGCCATTATAAATGTCTATCATGGCAAGGAGAGAGACTCAGCAGTCTTTACTATCCGCTGCAGGGACTTGCGTTCTGGGATGGTGCAGTCCCCGAACCAGGCAGTGATGCAGTTACATAGGATGCTCTCAATGCATCCCCTGTAGAATTTAGTGAGGGTGGAGGGTGGCAGCTGGACTTTCCTTAACCTCTGCAGGAAGTAAAGGAGTTGTTGGGCCTTCTGGCAATGGATCTGATGTTGGTGCACCAAGAGAGATTCTCCGCCAGGTACGCGTCGAGGAATTTGATGCTCTTGACTACCTCGACAGTGGAGCCGTCGATGGTCAGTGGAGAGTGATTCCTGGGCTCTCCTGAAGTCAACCACCATCTTTTTTGTTTTGTTGGCGTTCAAGTGTAGATTGTTATCTCTGCACCAGTCTGTTAGTGTTTGCACCTCCTCTGTAAGCTGACTCATCGTTCTTGCTTATGAGCCCCTCCATGGTCATGTTGTCCACGAACTTAATGATGTGATTAGAACTGTATCTCGCTGCACAGTTGTGGGTCAGCAGGGCAAACAGCAATGGGCTGAGCACACAGCCCTGGGGGGCTCCTGTGCTCAGTGTGATACTGTTTCCGAGCCAGACTGACTGAGGTCTTTCAGTCAGGAAGTCGAGGATCCAGTTACAGAGGATGATGTTTAGGCACAGCAGGTTCAACTTCCTAATCTGGTGCTACAGCATAATTGTGTTGAAAGCTGAGCTGAAGTGTTTGAACAGCATTTGAACCTACGAGACTTTATTTTCCAGGTGGGTGAGGGCTAGGTGAATCTTTGTGGCAATGACATCATCTGTAGATCAGTTGGGATGGTACGCAAACTGCAGGGGGTCCATTGAGGGGGGCACCTGAGTCTTGATGTGCTCCATGACTAACCTCTTGAAGCACTTCATGATGGTGGGTGTGAGTGCGACAGGATGGAGGTGTTGAGACATGACACTGAAGGCTTCTTCTGCATAGGTATGCTAGTGGCCACCTTGAAGCACGTTGGTACAATGGCATTGCTCAGGGAGATGTTGAAGATGTCTGTGCGGATGTCAGCTAATTGGTCCACACGTCCTCTGAGCATCCTGCCATTGATGTTATCTGGTCCCACAGCCTTACGATGATTGATCTTCAGCGCATCCTTCTCACTTCAACCCCTGTGAGACACAGTGGCTGTTCGTATGGGGGAGGTGTGGACTTCCTCGCCACAACATAATTTTTCAAGTCATTCAAAGTGTCCGGGAGAGAGGCATCCCCAACACAGGCAGCTGGTGTGGCTTTGTGGTTGGTGATGGCATGGATACCCTCTTACATGTGCCATGTGTTGCCACTGTCCCACAAGTGACTCTGAATCCTCTGGGCATGAGCCCTCTTTGCCTCCCTGATGGATTTGGACAGCTTGGCTCTTGCTTTGGCCAAGACTGCCTTGTTGCTTGCTCTGAAGGCAGAGTCATGGTTCTTCAATAGCACCCCCACCTCTGCAATCATCCATGGCTTCTGGTTGGGGCGTGTAGTGATGGTCTTGGGCATGGTGTATTCCCATCTGTTGCTGCACCCTTAAACATGTGCCAGTCAATGATCTTGAAGCAGTCCTGAAGGGCAGAGATGGCTCCTGCTGGCCAGGTCTTTACCTGCTTTGTGGCTAGTCTGGAGTGTCTGATGAGCGGTCTGCATGTTGGGATTAGCATTACAGAGATGTGATCTGAGTAGCTGAGGTGGAGGCAGGGCTCTGCCCAATATGGATCGGGGATTTTCATGTACATATGTCCAGCGCGCTCGGTCTCCCCTCTCATTGCAAAATCCACATACTGCTGGAATTTTGGAAGCATGGTTTTAAGGTTCACATGGCTGAAATCTTCAGCCACAATGAGCAGACCATCAGGGTGTGTATTCGGTAGTTCATTAATGGCCCCATACAGTTCAGTGAGCACTTCCTTGGCATTTGCGCTGGGGGGTGGGGCGTGTGTACACTCCGACTAAATGGACTATGGTGAATTCCCATGGTAGATGGAATGGTCTGCATCCGACAGCTACATGTCTCAGAACTGGTGAACAGTGTCTGGTGAACGTAACGGCATCCTTATTCCATTCTATATTGACGAAAATGCACAATCCCCTGCCGCGGTCTTTGCCACACAGTGCAGCGGCCCTATCCACCCAAAACAAAGTGAGCCCATCCAGCTGGATGGCAGTGTCCAAAAAGACGAGAATGCAGAAGTCCCTGTTCTCATGCTGTGCAGATCTCTGGAGTCAGATGTAGTCCATTTTGTTGTCCAGAGAGCACACATTAATGGGTAGGATGGATGGGAGAACTTGTCAATATGGGTTTTCTCTCAGCCTAGAATGTACCTCTGCTCGCTTGCCATGTTTCCTCCTCCTCTTTCATGTGCTTCCCTCACCCTGTCTCCAACAGCCACCCTCAGCTCCCTGCTAGTTGCTCCTTTCAGCTCCCTGTAGGCGCCTTTCAATGGCTCCCCAACAGCTCTGCGTTCTCAAGGCTATGTGTCGGCTCTACAACCTACTTGAGTCCAAGGCTTTGGGGCTTAGTCAAGTAAGTAGGCCCCAGTTGCTTTCCACACCTCCCCAACCTTGGTGGCTCCAATCAGCAGCTCCTGTCCCGGCTTCTGTTGACTCCCTGTTGGCAACTCCCATCCCGGCTCTGCACTCCTGTGACCTGTGTCAGCTCCACGAGCCACGCGAGCCTGATGCTTTTTGGCCTAGTCCTTGGAACAGGCTCGGGACCCTACCCTCGGCTCCTTGCCAGCAGCTCCCATCCCGTTGGCTCCGTGCTCCTGAGATTCCCCATCAGCTCCACGACCTACTGGAGCCCGTGGTCTTGAGGCCTAGTCTGTGGAGCAGTCCCAGGTTGCGCAGTTCCTTCTTCAAGTCTTTGGGAAGGTAAGTACTTTCCTTCTCAACCTAAACAAGGGGGCGCGGCGAGATGCCGTAGAGACTAGACGTGTAATCCCTGTCCTCCCTGGTCAGACTTTTAAGTACCCATTTTTTAACCCTTTAATTTTAATTTTTTTAATTTTAATTTTTAGTTTGATATTTTGGTGAGCCATTATGGCTGCTAATGTAAAAAAAAAACCAAGTCTCAGTTACAAAAGAAAATACAGTTTTGAAGTGCAGACGAATTGGGGCCTAAACGACTTGAAGCAGCCTCGGATTCGTTTTCAGCGATTCCCAAGCCTCAACGATCACCGGTGGGGTCAAAATTTAAAGTAACAGCTACTCACCAGTCTCAAGATGGCGCTGGTTCGATCCATTTAGCAGAGGAAGGAGCGCGCTCCCGAGAAGTTGGGCACGAGGCTGGAGGCTTGTTACAAAGAATAACCCCGTTGGAAGAGATGGGAGCGCGGAGGAAGAGGACTGTGACAGTAGACACGCAGTCTATAGCGACTGTGGGCTTGAGTAGCGCTGCAAATTACGGAGGATTCCGTAATTTTATTTTTAAAATTGTCTGCGGGGGGAGGGCAGCGACGACCCCCTGAGGAAGTTGGGGGGTCGTCATTGGGTGTCCAAACTCGCAGCAAAACGACTTGAATGCTGCCTTTTGAAGTACAACCAGAAGAAGACATACCTTACTCAACCACTGCACAGGAAATGGAAGAAGAGCTGGAAGAAAGTGAGTTACAAATTACGGAACTGGATTCTGCATTTCAAATTGCATTTCAGCCTGTTTAAATGATGTTTGAAGGTATTGCTTCTTATTTGGATATCATTACTGGTCAATTGAACCAGCTGGTTCAAATTAATACTGATATGAGTTCAGACCTAACTATGGTTAAGGCAGAAGCTAAAGAAAATTGGGAAAACTTTAAAAAATTTGAAGCTTCCTTTTCTGAATGTAAACAACAGGCACAATCCAATACAGAAACAATAATAAAGGAGGAAAATTCAGTTAAAGATTTAGGAGCCTGGGAAAGAAAATTAACAAAAAAAATAGACTATTTGAAAAATTAAAGCAGAAGAAATAATGTGAAAATTGTGTGTTTGCCAGAAGGTATAGAAGGTCAATATCCTGTCAATTTAAAAAAATTTGGATTCCCCAGATGTTAGGGGAAGAGTCTTTTCCTGATGGATTGGTATTGGAAAGAGCACATAGAGCTTTAAGAAGAACACCCTTAACTGGTCAATCTCCACGAGCTGTGATAGTTCGTTGTATGAATTGTTTGGATAGAGAGACAATTCTTCGACTTGCAGTTCAAAATGCAAGACAAAGGCAAGCTTCAATGATGGTTCAGTTTTCTTCTACCCTGATTTGAGTCAAGATGTCATCAGACGGCGACGTGAATTTAATCCAGTTAAAGATGTTTTATGGCGCAAAGGTTACAAATTTGCTTTTCGTTACCCTGCTGTGTTGAAAGTGTTTTAGGGAAACTATCAGTCTCAATTCTTTGAGAGTGAGCATGAAGCAATGGTTTTTGCTAATTCATTACCAGATGTCAGAGGACAAAGATGTCCACCATTATCTCCTAAAAGAAAATCTGTCGGTCTTAGAAATGGGGAAAAATGGCAGAAGTGGAAAGAACGGGAATAGAAAGAGTTAATCTTCTCTTGAAATGAGTTCACCATCTGGACTGGAATCTCAAGGCTGATTTTTTTTTTGTAATATGTTAATATTTTTGATTGGCTGGCTGGGGAGGAGGGGATTGCACTAACTTCTTTGTTAGTCATCAGTCACTAGTGGGTAATCCACACCCAGTTTTTTTTAGGGAGTTACTACCTTTTGGTAGTTTTTTTGTTGTTTTTCTTTTTTCTTATTAACGAATATTATTTTTATTTGGAGGGCCTATATATTTTAATTTGGGGGTCCTATATATAAAAAAAATTCTTTCTTTCTTATTATTAATTTTGTGATTATTTTTGGTATTTAGTAATTGTATTAGATATGTCAAATTTGAAATTTGCTACTTTTAATGTTCAGGGATTAAACAACCCGATCAAGTGTAAGAGAGTTTTGGCTGATATCAAAAAAGATGAAAATTGATATTGTTTTTTTATAGGAGACACATTTGAATGAAAAAGAAAGTATGAAATTGAAGAGGGACTGGGTTGGACATGTTTTTTTTTCTTAATTTATCTTTAAAGCTAAGGGAGTAGCAATTTCGATACATAAAAATCTATCTTTTGAATTACAATCAATGGAAATGAATGCAGGTCGTATTCTTAAATTGAATTGTAAGATTTTCAATAAATTTTGGACTTTACTCAACATTTATGCACTGAATGTGGATGATGAAGCATTTATTTCAGATTCATTTTTGCTTCTGGGACAAGCTAATTAAAATGTTCTGGTTGGAGGACATTTTAATTGTGTTTTGGAACCTTTATTAGATAAATCTCCAAAAAATGTTAAAAAAAAATCCAAAATGGCAATTCAAATTCGAGCTTTGATGAAAGATTTTAATTTAGTGGACATTTGGTGACGTCTCAACCCAACAGAGAAGGATTTCTCTTTTTATTCATTTAGACATGAATCTTTTTCTAGAATTGATTTTTTTTAGTATCGGCACATTTACAGGGGAAAATACTGGAAACTAAATATAAAAGTAGGGTAATTTCAGATCGTTCTTTGTTGTATTTTACTTATGAGAGTTCTGAAAAAGTTCGCGTAGCTTCTCGTCGGAGATTCAATACGATGTTAAAAAAAGCGGAATTTATTGAATTTTTAAAAAAAACAAATCAATTTCTTTTTGGAAGAGAATGTTAACTCCGTTCAGAGTAAATTTATATTGTGGGATGCTATGAAAGCTTACTTGAGAGGTCAAATAATTAGTTATAACTCTAAGGTTAAAAAGAATTATTCGACCGAGAGCCTTGAATTAGAGAAACAGATTGTTGAATTAGAAAAGGAATTTCAAAGAGATGTGACAGAAAATCAGAAGATAGAGTTGTCCAGATTGAAATTGAAATACAATACGTTGCAATTTTATCAATTTGAATGCTTGATTAATAGATCTAAACAATGGTATTATGAATGGGGTGAGAAAGCGCATAAGGTACTTGCATGGCAGTTAAAGAAAGAACAGGTATCAAGGGTTATTAATGCAGTCATACGAATTTCGACTGTTACTTACAAACCTTGTGAGATTAATGATGAGTTTTATTCATTTTATAAGAAATTATATACTTCTGAGCGAAAACAGGAGAGCGGATCGATTGACTCCTTTTTATCAATGTTGAAATTACCGGTATTAGAAGAAGAGGATATATTGGAGCTGGAGGCTTCTTTTACTGATTTAGAAATTAAATTGGCTATGTTGGAAATGCAGAATGGAAAATCATCTGTTGATGATGGGTTTTTGGTTGAATTTTATAAGGTATTTTATGATGATTTATCTACAGTGTTTGGAGATGTGTTACGACAGATTAATGAACATTATGATCGACCTGAATCATGCTCTAATGCTTTAATTATTGTAATTCCTAAGAAGGATAGAGATCCGTTGAAGGTCTTCATACAGACCAATTTCTTTGTTAAATGTAGACTATAAAATAATAGCTAAAGTACTAGCGAATCGATTGGCTAAATTTTTACCTAAGTTGATACATGTTGATCAAACAGGTTTCATAAAGAATAGATATGCTTCAGATCATATTCTTCGAGTGATTAGTTTGATTAATAAATATCGACAGTGCCCTGACCATCTGATGGTGATATCTCTCGATGCAGAGAAGGCTTTTGATAGAGTTGAGTGGAACTTTTTATTTAAAGTTTTAGAGAAATTTATGTTTGGTCATTCTTTTATTGGTTGGATTAAAGCTTTATGTAATAAACCAACAGCCAGGTTATTGACAAATGATCAGATTTCGGAACCTTTTAAATGAACTCGTTCAACTTGACAAGGTTGTCCTTTGTCTCCAGCTTTGTTTGCATTAGTAATTGAACCTTTAGCACAGCTGATATGACAAAATACACAGATGCAAGGTGTGAGAGTTTTAGATGAGGAGTATAACATTAATCTATTTGCTGACGATGTACTGGTGTATTTAACAAACCCAGCTCAGTCACTTTTGCACTTGAAGGAATGTTTAACACAATATGGATCTTTGTCTGGATATAAAGTTAACTGGGGAAAAAAGTGAAATTTTACCGATAGGCAAAGGAAATTATTCAGTTTATAAGAATATTATTAATTTGAAATGGACTGATCGAATTAAATATTTGGGTATAAATGTGGATGTTGATTATCAATCTTTATATAAATTAAATTATGTACGTTAATGAAAGAGATCAAAGCTGATTTGATTAGTGGAAGGATCTTCCTATAAATTTAATTGGAAGAATAAATACAATTAAAATGAATATCTTTCCATGCATACAATATTTGTTTCAGTCAATTCCGTGTTTACTTAATAAGAATTTTTTCCGAGATTTAAATAAAATGGTTAGGGAATTTTTATGGAAGGGTAAATTTCCGTGAGTAGCTTTGAATAAGTTAACTTGGAAATATGCATTAGGGGGATTACATTTCCCACATTTTCAAAATTATTATGAGGCAGCTCAACTTAAATTTATTAGTTCATTAATGGATTTGGAATGGCCCCCTAGTTGGGCTAAAATTAAGATGGTGAATATTTTTGAATTTGAAATACATCGATTTTTGTTTCGGTGGAATTTAAATTTATCACAACAATATAATGTGCCTATACTAAAGTATTTAATGAAGTTATGGATGAGGAAAAATAGAACGATAGGTTCTAAGGGTAAATTATTGACCTTAACATCATTATATAATAACCAACTTATTCCTTTTTCAATGTATAATCAATGCTTATTACATTGGAAATCTAAAGGTATAAAAAATGAGGGAAGATTTCTTTATTCGTTTATTATCAACTTCGATCCTTAGTAAATAAATATTTGGTAGAGATATGATTTTACCTAAATTGACTACATTTGAATCTTTTCTTGTGATATATTTCATTGATGTACCAAATATTACAGGAGAATATGGAAAAAAAGGGATGGGATAGATCTAAGATTAAATGGAAAAAGGATATTAATTTTACTTTTTCCATGGATGACTGGTTAGATATTTGTCATGATAGTGTTACTAGATTGATAAATGTTCGTTATGCCATGGTTAATTACAATTTTTTACATCAATTATATATAACACCTGAAAAGTTTAAAAAATATATGGTTTTAGTGAATCAGATTCTTGTTTTAGATGTGGTAATTTGGTTGGAACTTTTTTTCATGCTGTTTGGTTATGTGCACACATAAATTTAAGTTGAGCTGCCTCATAATAATTTTGGAAAGCAATTCAATTGTTTTTGGAACATTTGTATAAGATTAAAATACTTCTAGACCCGACAATATTTTTGTTGGGTAAGTTGAAGCCTTTGAAAGATTTGGGATTAGATAAATTTCAGATTGCTTTTGTATATTTAGCTTGATCTGTAGCAAAAAAAATGTATAGAAAGTATATGGGAAAATGCTAATGTGATTGATATTAATAGATGGCATAATGAGATGAAAACTTGTTTGGTAATGGAAAAAATCACGTATGTTTTACATGATAATTGTTCTATTTTTCTTAATAAGTGGTCTTTGTATTCAGAATATTTACATTTAGATTTACTTTGATTAGATTTTAGTAAATATATTTCAATTTATATTTTGTTTTTTTTTTCTCTTTGGCTCTCCTAAAGAGAGCTGGCTGAGAGGGGGAAGGGTGGGGGGGTTCTTTTTTTTCTCTTTTCTTTTTTTATATAATTTTTAAAAATTGTTCACAATATGTACTTTTTTTTCCTATATGTAATAACCTTGTTGAACGAATAAATAAAGTTGTGAAAAAAAACCTAAACAAGCTAACTCATTTGATGAAAGTACCAAGTACAAGATTGGTACAAGAGGAATTGAAAGAGCAGATGCTGTGAGTTTGTTTCTTTGCCTGGATAATCCCAACCCATAGAAACATAGAAGATAGAAGCAGGAGTAGGTCATTTGGCCCTTCGAGCCTGCTCCGCCATTCAATGAGATCATGGCTGATCTTAAAGTTCAGTACCCCGTCCCCGCCTTCTCTCAGTAACCCCTAATTCCCTTATACTGAAGAAATATATCTAATTCCCTCTTAAATATATTCAATGAACCTGCCTCTACTGCTCTCTGTGGCAATGAATTCCACTGATTCACCACCCTCTGGGTAAAGAAATTCCTCCTCATCTCGGTTCTAAATGGTTTGCCTATTATCCTCGAACCATAGCCCCGGGTTCTGGACTCCCCCACCATTGGAAACATCCCCTCTGCATCCATTCTGTCCAGTCCTGCCAGAATTTTATATGTCTCTATGAGATCCCCTCTCAATCTTTTAAAATCCAGTGAGTACAGTCCCAATTTGCGCAATCTTTCCTCATAAGTCATTCCTGCCATTCCAGGTATCAGCCTGGTGAATCGCCTCTGCATTCCCTCCATTGCAAGAACATCCTTCCTCAGATAAGGTGACCAAAACTGCACACAATACTCGAGGTGTGGTCTCACCAAGGCCCTGTACAGCTGCAGTAAGGTATCCTTGTTCCTATACTCAAACCCTCTTGATATGAAGGCCAACATACCATTTGCCTTTTTAACTGCCTGCTGTACCTGCATGCTCGCCTTCAGTGATTGGTGCACAAGAACCCCTAGGTCTCTCTGCACTTCCCCATCTCCCAATCTATTGCCATTCAAATAGTAATCTGCCCTCCGGTTTGTATTACCAAAGTGGATTACCTCACATTTATCCACATTGTAGTGCATTTGCCATGTATCTGCCCAGTCTCCCAATTTATCCAAATCACACTGGAGCTTCCTGACCCCCTCTTCAACCCCTCCTAGCTTACTGTCATCTGCAAATTTGGAGATATTACATCCAATCCCCTCATCTAGATCATTAATATAAATTGTGAACAGCTGGGGTCCCAGTACAGATCCCTGTGGCACCCCACTGGTCACCGCCTGCCACTCAGAAAATGAGCCGTTTATCCCAACTCTCTTTCTTCTATCTGCCAGCCAGTTCTCAATCCCCCAATCCCATGAGCCTTGATTTTGCATGCCAGTTGTTTATGTTGGACCTTATCGAAGGCTTTTTGGAAATCCAGGTACATCATATCCACTGGCTCTCCCCCATCTATTTTACCTGTCACCATCTCAAAGAATTCCAATAGATTTGTCAAGCATGATTTACCTTTTGTAAATCCATGTTGACTTTGTCCGATCGCTTCTCTGCTAGTCATATGCTCCGCTATTACATCCTTAATAATGGATTCCATCATTTTACCCACTACTGATGTAAGGCTCACCGGCCTATAATTCCCCGCTTTTTCTCTACCCCACTTTTTAAATTGTGGGGTAACATTAGCTACCTTCCAATCCATGGGTACTGGTCCTGAGTCTATCAAGTTCTGGAAAATAATTCTTAAAGCATCTGCTATCTGAATGGCCACTTCTTTAAGTACCCTAGGATGTAGATTATCAGGCCCTTGGGATATATCGGCCTTCAATCCCTTCAATTTCCTCAAGACCATGTCCTTAGAGATACTGATTTCTTTCATCTCCTCCCTTGCATTAGTCTCT
Organism: Narcine bancroftii; assembly: GCF_036971445.1. NCBI lineage: Eukaryota > Metazoa > Chordata > Chondrichthyes > Torpediniformes > Narcinidae > Narcine > Narcine bancroftii. Next base: position 84,441,056 of record NC_091472.1, on the reverse strand, counting down.
ATGTTTCCCAACATCCTTGGGAGGTTATTTGTATCCTCTCTTGTGAAAACAGAACTAAATTAAGAATTTAATTGGTCTGCCATTTCCTATTTCCCATTTTATATTCCCCTGATTCTGACTGCAAGGGACCTACTCTGGATTTCACCAATCTTTTCCTCTTGACATATCTATAAAAGCTTTTGCAGTTGGTTTTTATGTTTTCCGCAAGCTTACTTTCGTAATTTATTTTTGCCCTCTTGATTAATCCCTTTGTCCTCTTTGCTGCATCTTGAACTGTTCCCAGTCTTCGGATTTAGTACCTTTTTTGGCCAATTGATATGCTCTCTCTTTGGACCTAATGCTGTCTCTAATTTCCTTTGTTATCCACGGTTGAGTCACCTTTTTTGGTTTATTTTTATGCCAAACCGGTATAAACGATTTCTGCAATTCTTCCATTAGGTCTTTGAATGCTTTCCATTGTCTATCCACAGTCAACCCCCCCCCCCCCATAAACACCACCCAATCAATCTTACTCAACTCCCGTCTCATACCATCATAATTCCCTTTATTTAAATTCAGGACCTTAGTCTCAATTTTAATTTCTTCACTTTCCATGTCGAGTGAGAATTCGATCATATTTTGATCGCTCCTACCCAAATACCCATGGGCATAATTTAAGAGGAAGGTCACCAATATGAAATGAGGAAAAAGTTCTTCTCTCAAACATTTTTTTAAAAATTCACCATCACAGATTCTTTGAAGATGAACTTACACAATCTGGCAGATTTGCAGGCATCAAGGGATATGGAAAAGAAAAAGAGCGCAATTTAAGTGAAAGATCAGCCATGATCATATTAAATTCAAAGTAGTCTCAAGGAACATTGTTTTTTGAGAATAGGCAGCAGAGAGATAGTTAATTTAATTCAACCTACTGAGGTTCCTATGAACCTTCTCCCAGCTCCATTAGTACAACCTTGTATCCCTAACTCCTTCATATACATGTGGAACCTCTTTTGAATATATCTGCATAATGTCTCATCCACTCCTACAAAAAACTTGCAGAATACTTCTCTATCTTGAACCTTTTTTTTGTTGTCTAAAGTTGTTGAATGTGTTGAAACCTCATGTATCTGCTCCCATCTTTCTCTGTGCTCGTTCATTGAATTTCCCATGGTAGGCTTTTACTGTGGTTGCAATATCAAAATGTGTTCTACATTCCTCATTGTGTTTTGGAGCCTTTGTCACAGTTGACAACATTGTCTACCTTCAGTGCCTTTCTAGGTCCACAGTCATTTAGTTCCATTTTCATCCGTCCAGTTGTAGATGGTAAATCACCTGCGATGAGTTCCCTTACTGCTCCCAAACTGTTATATCCTGTGATCCCCAAGGATCTATTCTCAGTCACAGTGCCACATTAAGGCATTGCGGGGCCTATAGCATTTATTTTAAAGGGCCCCTAAATTTTGCCAGCTGGCACATGCGTAATGAGGGGGAAGTGTGACAGACCACCCCCCCTCCCCCGAGAGAATTTCTGATGGTGACCCTGTATGTCTGTTTTGCTAAGTTTGAAATAGTCTTAATTATTCTTAACAAAATTTTGCTAGCTTTCTCAGTGATTATATTCAGTGATTTCCAGTGGCATATTTAGGGAACATGGCACCTATGGCAAGCACTAAAATTACGCGCCCCCCCCATTAAAACTCACTTACATATTTTGCACTTACACTTTCACTGAAATTGTGCCGCCACTTTACCCTTCCCTCGCCTGTTAAAACTTACTTACACATTTTGTTAAAACGTATGGCGGCAGCAGTGGCTGGCTCAATACAGACAGCCAGAGCTAGGAGCAAGTCAGTCAGGTGAGGAGAGGACAGTGATGATTCCCCCCCCCCCCCCCCCACCTTTAAGGTTAGCAATTTTAGCCAATTATCACCTTTAATCTGGGTTATTAACACAGACTATCAGTGTGGTATCTCATAGCCGCTGCACAAAGATGAAAACAAAAATGTTTCTCATAATTCATAGTACATAAATGTGGGTCCCTTGAAAATTCAGGGCCCGTAGCATATGCTACTTTCACGACTACGTTAATCCAGCCTTGCTCAATCACTTTCTGTTTCTCGGCATTAGCATTTGGAAACACACCACTTGAATGTTGATTTTCAGGTTGACTACAATACCAAATTTCTTCACCTCTCCACATTGTTTGTCTGACTCTCAACACTGGACAAACTGAAATTGCTTTCATTATTAAGACTGAAGCTGCTGTCTTCATTTTCAGCCATAACGATCAGCCCTCTCCATGGCACTTTATAGAAATGCAATCAAAATGTCTTTACCATTGTGTTGCTGCCTTTGGCCCTAAATGAGCATTGGGTTAAATAATTCATCACCATTAGCTTTATTGTCTTGGAGTAAGGTAATAGGCCCTAAGCCCAACTCATCCATGCTGACCAAATTCCCACATGAGCTCGACCCAATGTTTGGCCCCTACCTCTCCAATCCTTTCCTATCCAATGTACAATGTGATATGAAAGGTTATTGTCATATGCATAAGTACAATATACAGATTATGTAAAATTTTTATTCGCTGCAGCTATGTAGATGCATAAGTATAGTATAAATTAACCACAATGTGCCATGAGACAGAGAAAGAGATAATAAATGTAAAAGGATAGATAAATAAATATTCACAGTTACAGTTGACGGAAGAAATGTTTCCCTAGATCTTTTGAAGGATACCGGAATAGTTATGGTTAGGGTACTTTCGAGAGTTTCAAGAGCTAATAGCTGTTTGGGGAAAAAAAAGCCTGTTGGCGTTTTAGGTTTCTGTATATTCTGCCTGAAAGTAGCAGCAAGAAGAGATTGTGATCAGGGTGATAGGAATGAAGTTTTTTTCCACTGGCTACCAGACTCTTGAATCTTCCCTTGTTACATTAACATGGACTACTCCAACTCCACGCAAGGACTTTGTGCACTATTGAAAAGCCACTTTCTTTTGCACTGGGATAACTGTGAATATTTTTCATATGTCGTTTGGATTTATTGTCCATTTTAATTCAATTATGTATACCATTGTACTTGTTTATTTTTGTATCATTATTTGCATTATTACTCGAGTTGAAAAATCTGCTCAATTTCATTGTCGATATTCTGTACAATCTAATATAAATACTAGAAGTTTAATATTTTGTGTTTTGGCTGAGATAGTTATAAATAGCTAGCTTATTGATTAAACTTTAGTTGCTGTCAGGGCATAGTTAGTCAAAAGTCTATTAGAAAAGAAAATGATAGCCACCCCCCCCCCCCCCCCCGCCATAAAAGATATTCTGACAAAAATTTATTGTTTCTTTAATGCAGGAAATTGCTAGTCATCTTACATGCTTATTTATAATTGTATCAGCTTTAGAGTTTTGGTCAATTATTCAACTGTTCATGAAGTAATTATCCTAAATGATGGGTATCATTTTGGTGTCACTGATCTCCAAAATAATATCAATTTGTTGAATTTATGTATGCCATTAATTTTTTAATGATAAAAAGTAATTATAAAATATGGATGATAGATCTGTGTTAATATAATATATAATTTAAGAATATGGTGCTTCACGATTCTATAAAACTGTCTTTAAGAAAAATATAACTATGGTAAGTGTAGCTGTTCACAGTGAGGGGTCTGATTATTATACCAGTTAACATGACACCCTCTGATCTACACTCAAGGGCAAGAGCTTATTCACATCTACTCTATTTATTCCCCTTATAATTTTAAATACCTCTATGAGATGGAAGAGATGGATAAGGAATGAAAATTGTACTTCCCTTACTTCTATCAGAGAGCTACCTTTCTTAGCCCATCTCCCCCTACTACTCCTCAATGCCTTTCTCTTCTACGTTCCCATCTGTATCCATCTATTATCTCTTACCTGTTAGCCTGTACTTCTCTCCTTATCCTTTCTCCCTCCTCTCCTCCGTCCCACTTCGCCCACCTTTTTATTCTGGTGTCTACCTGTTTTTTGTTATTCCTGATGAAGATCTCAGGCCTGAAATGCTGGTTACCTGCTGAGTTTTTCCAGAACATTTGTGTATTGCACTGTTTAGTTTAAATTTAATTTTTTTTAAATTTAGACACACGGTAACAGGCCATTTTGGCCCACGAGACCATGCCGCCCAATTTGCACCCAATTAACCAATACCCCCAGTATGCTTTGAAACTGGAGCTCTAGGGAAAACCCACGCGGACATGGAGAGAATGTATAAACTCCTTACAGATAGCGTTGGATTTGAAACCCTGTCCCGATCACTGGCACTGTAAAGGCATTGCAATAACTGCTACGAAAACCGATTGTGATATTGAAAATTAGTAAACTACCTGCATTAGCATTCTGCCATCCCATTCTCCATCTAATTCTCCTCAGAAACGGAATAACAAATTGACCCCTGTTAGCAAAGCTATAAAAATTCATAACTTTTGTTTCAAATTAAACTGTAGTCTATTTAGTCTAGTTCGATATCTAAGAATATGTTATTTATATTTTCAAGGAAAGTCAATCCAGAGAATGGAAAAATGAATAAAATTAGATGTGTCCTGAGTTGATGCCTTACAAAATAGGTCTCTGGGTCCATCACATAAACCAAAGGATCTTTTTACCTGTGGCCTGAAGCTGGATCTTGCTCCCTGAAAACAAAAGGATACTGATAATCTAAGTTGCAGATGTATTCTCTATGAGCTTGAAGTTTTGAGAGTCAAGGGCAAACCACAGGCATTCTGAAAGATGAGATGAGTGGGTGGTGGAAGCCATTAGTCATCATGGATAGGCAGAAATGTCAGAATCACATTAATATCTCAGGCATTGTGGTGGATTGTGACATTGCAACTGTAAAATCTTCCCGTTTTAATTCAGCCAACCAGTGTAAACATACACATGTTCAGCTAACTGCATTAATACCACCAGCAAGTGAAACTTAAATCCTGAAAAAGAATCAGAAGGCAAATGTCAGGTTGAAAGAATTGTCATCGTAAAATATAGTAAAAACATTTCAAAGCCCAGTGATGCAGATATGACAAGTAGAACTGTGCTTGGAGTATCGATTTGCTTGTTTGTTTTGTAATGTGACCTTAGGGGTAGGGGGAATTGGATCACTTGCATTTATGTGTGCCTAAGAGATACCATAAAAAATGCAGTGGAGGGAAGGTTTCATTTATAGGGGATAAATCTGTGGGCCCGTTTAAGTAAAGGAGGGAGCAATCGACTAAAGTCCAACATTTACACATATACAGATACAAGGATTTGAAGTTTCATGTTATTTTTTCATATTTTTATTGACTTATGATCCTGAACCTAAATGGATTTGCACAGTTTTTTGTGTGTGTGATTAATCCAATGAAGATGTAACTATAGAATTGTAGGCCCTCAAGTCACAAAAATTGCTGTTATGTTCCTCAAAACCTTCCAAACAAATGGCGGCATTGCTGCAGCTGCTGTTATAGCAACACTACCACTGATCCACACCATAAGAGAGGGAGTGGGGACACAGCGTTACTGGCTGATTGTAATACCGAGATACCACACCGCTTTTAAGCAGCCTGTTGAGGGCTGGTGGTGTTTCTTTTTTTAACATCTGCGAACCCACAGAGATCCATGCCAAAGGTGGCAGTGCCCATGCTTGGCAGCAGGCCACAGAGTTTGTGGGCTTGGGGGGGATCAATGGGAGAACACCTCCCTCTCCTTCCCACCCCCCGCCCCACCACAAAGAAGCCTGGGAGACGACACCACAGGATTACATCAGCAATGAGGGACTCGGCACCTGAAGGCTGTGAGCTGTTGGAGACCATCACTTGGGAACTGGGTATTGGGACCAGGATTCATGAGGATGCTGATGGTAAGAAGAGATCCCAAAGTGCCTCAGTGGCACTGACAGGTTCATAATTGTATTGGAGGTTCGGAACTGGGAGCTCGGGTTCGCAGATGGAGTGGTCACGAGGCTGTGTGGCAACAGATATTGCAGGAGTGCAGGAGGAGAATCCATGGACACACAGTATCTCTGAATGGAGTCTTGTTTGCTTCTCTTTGTCTCATTGGCGAGGGCAGTGGGCTTGGCTCATAGCGCCTCTTTGTGTGCCTTTATGGCCGGTAAAAGTTCAAAATTTTTAAATTTATTGCATGACAATGAACAAATCTTGAATCTTGCTCTCCAGAATTTTGAGAATTCTTCCCTTTCAAAAGCCTGCCTTTTCTTGAAAATTACTTCCTTTTCTGTCTCTTTCCTTTGTTCATTCTTATTATGATTCCTCCATTACTGAGAAATCTCTTTGCTAACGTAGCATGTTGCTTGCATGTAATTCACAGTCACTAGAAGCAATAAGAAATTAAGAAAACAAATCTAAGATATTTGGAAAAATATTGTGAAGTTCCCCCTCAGAAGTTGAGGATATTTGTCCCAAGCCATTTGTTTAATTTTTCATTTTTAACCTAACAGTGGTGATTCGGCGTTCACCCAACTCCAGCTCTCATCCCCTAACTCAGTCTGTAAGGAGCTGTAGTCGGATGTACTTCTCGCAGATGAAGTCAACAGAGATACCATTGACTTCCCTGACTACCCACATTCTGCAAGAGGGGCATGTCCCTGCCCTGGCTGCCATTCCCACTCTCTATTAAAGAGGAAAGTATTAGGAAAACATATCCTTATCTTTCCTCAACTCTTTCACCTCCACCTATGCCTTTGCTCACTGAAGCCTCTCAAACCAAAGCCACAAATTCCCACTCCTGCACTGGACCACTCTGCTTTGCTTGTGCCTGATTTATTTGCTCCTTCTGATGAATTGTGATTTAATTGGTGAGCCCCACTAAAGTGCTGAGCCCTGCAAATACTCCTTTTCAATCTGCTCTCCTTGACCTGTTTGGAATTCTCTCTCCTAGCGAATCGATTGGCTCTCTAAAGCCAGAGTACTTTGAATGAAAATTTAGATTTGTTTACTTGAATACAACTGCAGCTGGTGGGCAAATTAGACAAATGAGGTGTCTAATGTGATGCTAAAAGGCAAATAATAAATTATTTTTGATTATCGTCCATAGTGTCTTCATAGCGTTTTGATCCACTATTCTACTTAATATGGATGGAAGGAGTAAATAATCTGGACATCTTTCTGTGGAATGCAATTGTGCCAGCTCAGCCATTTCATGTTATCCCCTTGAAGTGGATATCCTGAAGTTCTTTGCAGTTTGCAAATATAGGATTTCTCAAAGGAATGAAACGCCCCCTGTGATATCCCTGCATCTGGAATGTGGTATTTACTATCATTTGTGAATTAGAACAGGTTAGTATTTTGAAACTTGGTTGTTTGAGCACAATCATTATTAAAAATTTATCTTGTTAAACTCAATAAAAATATTTAATAATAAAAAAAGATTCAGCATTTCATTTACTCACCTGGGGAGCTCTTAAAGTTTTAATTTTACCAATTGTGGAAAGGTCTTTAAAAATAAAACCTGAATGTCCTCAATTGACTAGACAATATTTTTGGAGAGAGCAGTAGATAGTTACCATAATTTCAGAATTCAGAGGAAGATGCAATCCAAAAAATTGAATACTTGACATTTTTTTTCTCTCATAATGTTTAACTGCTTTTTAAATTGCTTCCCCAACTTCATCAGTATGTTGATTGCAATTTTTTTTATGAAGGTTGCTTCATTTCCATTTAGTCTTCATTCAGGCATACAGAATTACATTTGTGTTTTTCATTTATCAACAGCGACAGAGGTGAAATTTCATTGATTTCTTTAAAACTAAATGTATGAAGCAATTGAACCCTTGTGTTGAAACTGGAGACTAATTATTGCTGTCATTGAGCCACGCAACTTGTTTTTCAATAAAGAAATTCTCATGGTGGAGTGGTGTACAGCAAGTTACAAGAAACGGGTGCTCATTTAAATTCCTGGTGGTCACTATCTTGGAGGACCTTTCCTGGACACAACACACTAATGTCATCGTGCAGAAAGCGTGTCAGCGCCTCTAATTCCTCAGGAATTTGCGGAGGTTTTGTACAACATTGGAAACCCTGGAAAATTTCTTCAGATGTGAAGTGGAAAGTGTGCTGACCAGCTGTATTACGGCCTGGTCTGGGGCACCAATGCTTCTGAGTGGAAAGCCCTACAAAAGGTAGTAGGCACAACCGAGCACATCACAGGCAAAACTCTCCTCACCATCAAGAACATCAACGTGGAATGCTGCCGTTGGAGAGCAGCAATAATCATCAAGGATCCACACCACCCAGGACATGCTCGGTTCCGCTGCTGCTCTCAAGACTCGTAGCACAAAGTTTAGGAACAGTTGGTCTCCCCACCATCACACTTAACAATAAACTCACTCATAGACTTATTTAAGGATTCTTACTTTGTACATTATTTATTACTGAATATTTATTTTTTCTCTATTACACAGTTACTGTTTTTGCATTTCTTTCTTTGTTTACATTTCTTTTTTTTAATGTATCTTTTCTTGAGTTCAGTCTTTTGCATGACTTATCAGTAGAAATTCTGCCTGGCCCACAGGATAAAGAATGTGATGTCACTCTAACAATAAATTTGAACTTTGCTGAGAGGTGTCACCAAAGTCACCTGCAGTAAACCTCAGTAGGTAACATAGATTTCTTTGTAGAACTTTTTGTGGTACATAAAAATGATTGCTCAGAATCAGTGCAAGCTACAATGTGGACTTGAAAGGAATGCTGCTAATGCATGCCTTTATTTTTCTGAAGAGAGGCTTTGAGAATTTCAATTTCTGCCATTTACCAATTTAAGCTTAAGTGCCTTACCTTTTATCTGGGATCATCAGGACTGGACACCTGCTGCTGTTCAGAGTTTTCCAGATTTCAGAATCGTTTTAAAATGGCAGACCCTTTAAACAAATGCAATGTTTCAAAATCGCGCAAATCGCACAAAACAGAGGGCGAGGGGTGTTAAATGAATTTAGATAAATAAAGACCATAATATCACTGGAATATTTTTTTTATTTAAAAGTAAAACTTCAAAATAAAACTGGCTCGGACCCCTGTTCCTGTCTCCACCATTTCTGTCCCATTTATCCCTATCCCTGCCCTCTCTTACCTTCAGTGGAAAGTGACTACATCCTGAGCACCTAGTTGGAGAGAAGCAGGCGACAGCTGGTGGCTGGCTTAATGCGGGAGCAATGGCTGTCTTCCTTGCGCATAATCCCTCATGCAGCTGGAACCGCTCTGACACTGGCAGAGTAGTTTCTGCTGCATGGAGGATTATGGGTCATGAAGATGGGCATTGCTCCCGCATTGAACCATCACCAGCTGCCTCCGTGAGTAAATTCCGGACTCGGCAGCACTGTACCCCTGCTGCCTTGTTGTGAGTTAGATGGGGGGAGGGGGGTTGATGGGAGTTAGATGGGGGCAGCCAACCAACTGCTAGATGGAAGGATTGCTGGGGGGGGCAGGGGTTGGGTGACTGATGGCTGGACGACCGAGGGCAGAGGCAGGGAATGGGGTCGGGTGACCGATCGGGACCAAGGGTGGGGCATATGGGCAGGGACGGGACAACTGACAGATGGCTGAGGGCAGGGGAGGGATTGACCGACTGATGGCTGGTGGTGGGGTGTGGCTGACGGACAGCCAGGGGCTGGGGGGACAGATGGTCGGGGCGGTGGCAGGGATGGGGGAACTGGGTGTGGGGGGGGCATAGACAGCCGGGGGGATGGATGGATGGATGGATAGGGGCTAGGAGCAAGACAGTCGGGTATTTTTATTACTGAAAAAAATGCCAACTTTTGGAGGTTGCCAGTGTTCAGAATCTCAGATAAAAGGTTAGGCACCTGTATTATATTCCCCTATGCTATTCATCTTCAATCCATCTTGACTCCTTTCCTCTCCTCAACCACAAATAAAATGTGCTGCTTTTGTGTACAAGGTTATTTGTGAGAGGGGGACACCCTCTTTTCCCTCTGCTATGTTTGCACTTGACTCAAATGTTAGTGAGATTTTGGTGGATTTTAACTGTTCTGCTTGACATTTGCTTTCATGCTCCAATGGCATAGCTTGATTCAAAGTGGATTTGCCTTTAGTCCTTCAATTGTACTGTGTTTACCTGTTGGATATGAATGCCAGTTTTGAATGTTTAGGTAGTGAGACCAGATTTACACAGTGGACGTGGTCCCAGCAGGGTCATATATAAATCAATAAGAAATATTTACTCTTGCATTCAAATCCTTTTTCAGTAAAGGCCATTCAAATGTTTGGCTTTCAAATTATTTGCTGTACCTGCATATTAACATTTAGTTACGTGTGCTTAAAGGTCCTCCTGAACAGCAAACCCTTTCAGCATCTCATTAATTAAGAAAACATGCTCCACTTTTCCACCAAAGCAGATGACTTTACATTTGTCCATATTATATTCCATCTGCCATGACCTTGTCCATTCATTTAGTATCTCTGCATCTTTCAGAGTTTTGTATCATCAATGACTCAGATACATCACAGTTAGTCCCCTCATCCAAACAACAGAAATTACCTAGGCTCCTACGACACGACATTCATTACCTGATGGTGTAAATTGTCCTTCGTGTATGTGAGTGGTAGAATCAAGAGTGAGAAGATGCAAATGTCCTGAGAATTAAATTGAAATTTGTGAAGGATTAGTATAAAAAGGTTCTTGATGGTCAGTGCAGAGTCTGAGAGTTTGATGGGCCTTTTTCTGGTCTGTGACTCAACCACCATGCTAATGAGTCAATTTTGCTCCAGATTGGAGCATCTGCATTCTCTATGTCTGCAGTACCCTGATCTATGCTTTCTCCCTACATCACTTATTCATTTGTTTGCTTCCCACAAAATGTTTACATTTTATTTTAATTTTCCTTTAGACATACAGCATGGTAACAGGGCCTTCCTGTTATAAAACTCCTTCAGGAGCCTGATGACTGCAGGAAAGAAAGTATCTTTAGGCCTTTTGCTGCATGCATTCACAGTCTTAAGCCTTCTTCCTTATGGGAGGAGAGAGAAAAGAGTGTGTCCAGGGTATGTTGGGTACCTTTCCAAAGCAGCAGGGAATGTAGATGGAGTCCATGGAGGGGAGAGAAGGCTTTGTTTTGTTCTGAGCTGCGTCTACCATATTCTGAGCAGCTCCCATACCACACTGTGATGAATCCAACAATAATGCTTTTGATGGTGCTCCTGTAGAAGTTGTTGAGGGACAAGGGGGCATTTCCAAGAAGATAGAGACATTGATGTGTTTTCTTCATCATTTCATCAGGTCATTGAAGATATTGATTCCTAAGGACTTGAAGTTATCTACTCTTTGGACCTCTGTGCCATTAATGTGGGCAGAATATCAAGTTCAGGTTTATTTTCATCAGGCTGTGCATGTACAACCAGTCGAAACAACATTTCACCACATACATTCGTACACAATACACAACATATAATAATCACATATATACATAAAGATGTAATTTAAATAAATATATATAAATATTTTGGGATGATTTACAAGATACTATTTATCAGTCTCAACCCTGTGGGAAGGAGTGACTTCCCAGCCTGGCAGTCCTGATTTTGATGCTCCTCTACCTCTTTCTTCATGATAATGGGCCAAAGATACTGGGTAAAAACCCTTTCTTCTAGTTCTGACTCTTTCCCTCTCTTCCCTTTTCCTTCCATTTCCTTTTACAGAGCCAAAATAAATTCCTACTATACCCAATTAACACCTTTTGTCTGTTAATCTGGACTCTTCCCTCCCACCTCCCATTCTTTCCCTTTTCTCTCCACAGTCTTTAATTCAGATGCCTGCCTGGCTTTGCAGATATCATGAGGAAGGGCTCAAGCCCAAAAAGTCAGTAATATATCTTTACCTCCTATGGACGCTGCCAGATCGGCTGAGCTCCTCCAGCATTTCCGTGTTTTTACTCCACAGCATCTGCAGACTTCAAAGGTATGTTTCACTCCAAAGATACTGTGTGCTGAATGGAAAAGATCTGTATAATTCTTTGAGCCTTATTTAAGAAACGCTCCTGGTCAATGTTGTTAATAGAAGAAAAGGAGACCCAGAGATCTTTTTGGCTGTTTTAATGATCCTCTGAAAGACCTTCTGGTTCAATGCCTTGTAACCACCATACCACTCAAGTCACATCAGGAAGATGTTCTAGGACTGTTGTCTTGTACATTTACGATGATTGAAAATAAACTTTTTGGAATTCTAAGAAAAATGTTGGCAACTTTTGGAAAAAACAAATGAATGAAATTGTTTGCATATTTCTGCTGAACTATCCTTCCCTGAGAAGATGAGGACATTTAAATCAAGTTTCTGAGAGCCAGCCAATATTTCCACCAGAGTCTACATTTAAGTTCTGGTGCATCCAAAAAATACTTAGCAAGCTGAGGTTTCAGTTAGAGACCTGTTGATTTCCCATCTGTCGATGCCAAGTCATGCTATAATTTCAAATGATCGTTTTGTCTGAATGTCTTTGAATCCTTTCACAGAACATGTATGTTCATTATGAAATAATCTCTGTTGTGTTTCTAAATGAGAATTTCTTATAAACACAAACTGATTCCCCTATTCATTGATCATTACACAATTTCATCACATTGGTGTGGTTGATCAATTCTACATGTACAGTAAAAATCCAATAATCCAGTATGTTTCGACTTTGATGTTTCTGGACCAGAGAGTGTTTGAATTATATGTGGGGACCAGAGCTTCATGAGTTTAAGAAACCTGAGCCCCAATGGGCAGAAGGGAATTGTGGAAACAAAGTATCCTGCTGAGTTTTCAGGGGAATGTGACAACCATTTCTTAATATTCCAAATGCCGAATCATCGAAATTTCTGATGGGTCCAATAGCAGATAATTGAATTTTTGCTATTTTATTTCAACTGAAACCTTGCGTTGGCTAGTCTGGGTATTGGAATACAATCTCTCTCTTTCTCTCGTTCAGGATATCAGTCAATTCAAGCTTTTTTATGACAATTAATTTAAAAAAATATATACTGTATATATAATGCCAAAGTGCAAAGGACCAAATTCAACTTAACACTTACCAAGGTACAACTCAAACTGCCAATTATATCCAGGAGACAACTATACCCAGTTAAAATAGTTAAAATCTGTTATATTAAATAACTTTGCCACACATGATTATTTATTCTGTACTCAGTCATGAGTTGTTATTCAAATTTTACACTCAACACTTGGACACTAAATAATATTTTCAAACTGTTCAAGCTTTGAATTTAAAGTGGCAATATATAAGAAACTTGTAATGCCAATATATTTAATGTGAATTTTTTAGTTGAACCAAAGCATGGATATTATCTTTGGCTCAGTGGTAGCACTATAACCTCGGCCAGGAGGTTTGAGTATCACTCCAGAGACTTGAGCGTTAAATCCAGGCAGTGTATTTTTGAAGGTGACATCTTCATAACAAGAACTTAAGCAAGCTACCCTCTGATCTATTATTTTCTAAAAAAAAGGTCTCTCTATTCTTTTTTTTCTGTTTATCTAGTAGCCTAAATGACTAAAGAAATTAGCTGATTATTTATCTCATACTGTTTGTGAGAGCATTTAATACACAATTTGGAAGCAGGGAGATTTCCCTGATGCCCTGGCAAATCTTAAAAAAAAAACAATTATTTGTTAAAGCTTGCTGTGTATAATTTGGTTGCTACATTTTCTACCTTGCAAAACAGTTGAAGTATGTCCAAAACTAGTAATTGGGAACTCCAGAGTTTATGATACAGTTTCCTTCCTTATAATGCCTTAGAGCCAAAGAAATTAAATGCTGATTTTAAAAAATATAGACTGAAGATTTTTTTATTTTCTTTTATTAAATCAATTTTTAGCTGGTATTTCCGATACCCAGTAGGAGATGGTGAAAAATCATGCGTAAAATGAAATGTAACCATGTTTTCTGAGGCAATGCTGAGAAAAAAATGTCAATTGCTGCCCTCAGGCAAACTGCCAAGAATTTGGATAGCATTTATACATTTCACTTGGGTAGGAGAGTTGGACATACCTGTCAGTACAGCAGATAACAGAAGGTTAAGAAAGCAGGTAGTTGACAGCTTTCCACAGAAAGCAAATTGTTCAGAACAGACATATTTTTGTTCACACTGGTTGCAGGGTGTTGTGGGTAGGCTGGATCATATTTCTCCCTTCTGCCAGCTGTGAAGAATGTGTGAATAAATCACTTTGCCCTGATCCAAATGCTGCTGAGCTGTTCTGAGAAGAGATTGACAGTCAGTCAAACCAAATCACCTTTTCAAAGTATAAATTATTTGTATTTATTAAAGGGGTGTGTGGGTGGGTGGGTGGGTGTGTGTGTGTGTGTGTGTGTGTGTGTGTGTGTGTGTGTGTGTGTGTGTGTGTACACATGAGCATATGTAATTGATTGATTCTTGCACTGACAACTTATCAAGTGCGGCAAGGCTGACCTCAAGGTGAAATCTATAGATGAGGAGAGATGAAGCTGTCTTCAACTCACCTATCTGTCTTAATAAGAATTCCTGGCATTGTAATAACAGGATCAGAGGTCTTTGATAACTTAATTAGTAATAGGATCTTTTATTTTTCACACTTAGTTCTTGAGAGCTTCAGGTGCTGCAGTTTTGAAGTAGGACATACCAAGAAAAGGAATGTTGTGGTGATGAACTCTAACCATATTTGTTATTTCAGAGCAGAATAGTTGCTAATGCAGTATCTTCTGTCTTTGATCATTCTTGATTAATTGTTTATCTTCATTGTTAACCACTATTCCCAATGATCACATGGCATCATGTTCCGCCTTCCGTTTTGGAATAAAATTTCCATTTTGGAATAAGTTAATGTCAACTTCTTTCTTTGACAGATGCACCTTGTTGTTCCTTGATTCAGAGACAGATTGTGCAGGCCCCAGTTGCCATCCCTGCTTCACAATCAGACCAAATAGGCCCTCAATGGAGTGGTTGAAGGGGATAAGCTGCAATCCATCCTTTTGTTTGGTCATGAAACTCAACTGTGTGTTTCCTTTAACTTGTCAGGTATTGGGATCGTGCACAAATATCCATGAGTGTTTTGGTTGACAACGTAGTCCTATTCTCGTCCATCTTTTGTGACATCACAATAGCATAAAAATACATGATGAAAGATGTAATTTATGTTGGCCTAATGACCTTCTGTGATCTTGAATTTCAAGGGTTTGATTGGAAGTTTAGTCATAAGATTGCCAAGTAGAGGCGTCATACATTTCCCTGTAGATCACATCCTTTTCCTGTAAAGCAACATAAAGAATAGGTTGAACTTGGAGGAATAGCAGCAGAAGTTGGGGTCAATGTTGAACCAAGCATGTTTTCTAATGGAATCTTAACAAATTGGCAGCCAATTTTGCACCACAACCCATCTTCTTTATCATTGAAGTCGATGGACAAGGAAATCTAGATGAAGGAAAAACAACCATGACTGATTGACACTAAGACTGGTTCACATTATAGACATTAAAAAATTAGTCTGACTATGCACTTGGGAGGTAAAGATTTTTGTTTGAACAGTAGAAAAATTATAAATTGTCTGAGAATACATTGTTTTAATTAGAAGCTCTCTTGGTGTTGCTGTTCCATGTTTTTTTAAATGGTGAATGATTGGTTGTCTTTTTTTATTAGGTGAACTGGATTATTGGTGCATCAGGGCTATTGCAAAGAAAGGAATGATTCAGACATGCATGCAGTTTCATTTGTTCATTGGGTTTTCTGCAAAGAATTTAGGTGAAAGCTGAGAGAATTTTGCTGATTAAAGTTGCAATGCTTAAAGTCTGACAGGACTCTGAACAATTTAAAATTGTCTATAGAAATGAGTGTGGAAATGGGCACCTTCATGCAAAGGTCAGTGATCCTGGAGTCAGATTCAAATGTGGAAGACAGAGCAAAAGTCTAATTACCAGGGAATGATTAGTCACTTTGGTACAGCACAATGCAATTTGGAAAATCCAATTGTTCATGAAAGTCTCAAAGGCTAAAGGTTCACCATTACCACAGGGAAGGGATGAAACGCATGACATGGCAATTGGCTTTCTTTCCATGAATATAAACAATCCTGTCACCATCTTTGGGTGTTTATATCTGTAGTGATAGCATTCAATGGAGTTCTTGTTTACTAATACATGCTCAATAAAAGGTATTAGGAGGAGCTGTAATTCAAAGGAAATTGTTTTCTTTCTAATTGGCTTCAGTTGGCTGTAATGATTGAGGGGTAATTTTTTTTCTCTTTGGCTGCTTTCAATAAAATAGCTTGAAATTAAAAAAAATATTTTCCAATGTCTGAATTGATTTGCTCAATTTCAACATTATAAATTATATTAACCTTTTAAAGTGGGAATATATTGTCATTCAGTGGCACTGTAAAATACAGAAAAGCTCAATTGACTTCCACAGTAATGATCTGAGAAAACATACGAGGTTAGTAGGTGTATTTGGGCACTATGGGGTCGTGGGCCGGAAGGGCCTGTTAACCGTGCTGTACCTTTAAATTTAAAATATTGTAAAAAAAAAATTAAAATAGATTCTTAATTGATCTGTGAAGCATGATAAATTGTTGTTTTCCAATAATTAACCTAAGTCATTTAATTGTCTTCTATAGAGATGAACGTGCAATATTAACATGCTTTTGAATGCCAGTGACTACCAAATGATTTTTTTTTCTTGTCATAAGTATTTTAAATAATTCTCTCTTGCTACAACAGACATTTAAAAGCATGCTTAAGCATTATTATTCTCTTAAAAGATTTTGACTCTCCATTAGATGAACGTTTCAAATTACATTTGTGTCTTGCTCAACAGTGAACTAATTTCTTCTTAAGTTACTTTTTTTTATGTATAAATTTCATGGAGTCATAGAAAATTACCAAACAAAAGGAGTCCCTTTAGCGAAAGTTGTACTTCTTTTACTTATTCGATTTTTGCATATGGGGATTGATCTCAAGCGACATCTTCTGAACGCCATTGAGAAGGTCATTGAATCACACACAGCACAGAAATAGCCTCAACAGCCCATAGCAGAAATGTGAAAGATGGTTAGGGATTACATGAGTGGGGTCCTGGATAGGTTTTTCCGAATTAGTCAGGGAAAAGATGAGAGCAAAGGAGCTTTGGTTGACAAGAGAGGTGGGCAGCTAATCAGGAGGAAGAAGGTTGCATGCAAAAAAGTTTTGGAAACAATATCAGGAACGGCTCATGAGAATTATATGGCAGCCAGGAAGGATCTTAAAAAAGGATGAAGTAGAGTTAGAAGTGGCATGAGAAGACCTTGACAAGTAGGATTAAGGAAAACCCATGTACAGGGAGAACAAAATAATGACAGGAGTAAGGGTAGGGATTAAGGGGTTCATGCCTGGAGGTAGAGGAGGAAGGGGTTTGTCCTAAAGAATACTTTTCTTCAATGTTCATAAGGGATATGGATTTGGTGAATGTGAGGTCAGTGTAGAACAGGCTAATGTGCTGGAGCATGCTGAGGTTAAGAAAGGGGAAGTGCTGGATTTTCTTAAAAGTACTCAGATAGATAAGTCCCCCAGGCAGCATGGCATATACATCAGGTTACTGCTAAAAGTGGGGGAATAGATTGCTGGAGCATTGGCGGTGATCTTTGCTTCTTCTTTGACTGCTAGAAAAGTACCGGAGGATTGAAGAATGGCATATGTAGTCCCCTTGTTTAAGAAAGATAGGAGGGAGAATCCTAGGAATTATAAACCAGTGAGTGTTACATCAGTGGTGGGGAAACCATGGAGAGGATTCTGAGGGAGAAGATTTACAAGCATTTAAAGAAGCATTGTCTTCTCAGGAATAATCAGCATGGCTTTGTGAGAGGCAGCTCATGCCTCATGAGCCTAATGGAGGTTTTTGAGGAGGTGACAAAAGAAATTGATGAAGGTGAAGAGTTGTGTATGTGGTTTTAGTAAGGGGGTAATATTCTGCCAGGTGGTCAGTGACCAACAGTGTCCTCCAGGGATCAGTTCTGGGACTGCTGGTCCTTTATGATTTTTATCTATGCCTTGGATGAAGAAGTGGAAGGATGGGTCAATGTTTGCCCAATGATACAAAGGTTGAAGGTGTTGTGGATACTCTGGAAGGTTGTTGTAGGTTACAACTGATGTAGGCAGGAAGCAATGAAGCAGTGTTGGGCAGAAATGTAGCAGACAAGTTTCAATCCAGATAAGTGAGAAGTGATGCACTTTCGAAGGTTAAACTTGAAGTCCAAGTATGTGATTAATGGCAGGATTCTTAACGATGTGAAAGAACGGAGATATCTTGAGGTCCAAGTCCATAGATCTCTCAAGGTCACCATGCAAGTTGATAGGATGGTTAAGAAGGTGTATGGTGTGTTGGTTTTTATTAGCTATGGGATTGAGTTCAAGAGCTGCGAGATAATGTTGCACCTCTATAAAATTGCATTTGGTTGTGGTCATATCATTACAGGAAGGAAGTTAATCCTTTAAAGAGGGTGCAGAGGAGATTTACCAAGATGTTGCCTGGATTAGAGAATGACATTTGAATCAAGGTTGACAGAGCTAGGGCTTTTCTCTTTGGAGTGTTGAGGGCTGAAATGTGACGTAATGGAGGGGCTTAGGTCGAGTGGACAGCCAGCATCTTTTTACTGAGGTGACAATAGTAAATACCAGAAGACATCAGTTTAATGTGAATGGAAAGAAGTTTAGGGGAAATATCAGTCTTTTACTCTGAGAGTTGTGGGTACCTGGGGGTGGTAGTGGAGGTTGGTAAAATGGGGACATTCATAAGCTTTAGATAGGCACATGGATGTAAGATAAATGAAGAGTTATGGGGGTGAGGTAGGAAAAAATTGTTATGAAAAGGTTTTCATAGGGTGGCCAATATAATGGGTCAAAGGGAATGTACTGTACTGTAACATTCTATGATCTATGTTCATGCTGACCAAGTGTGAGTGAATGGAGTTAGACCCAGTGATAATGAAGGAATGGTGACATATTCCAAACATAATTATGTAATACCTTGATGGGAACTTCTGCCTGAGTCAGTGGCAAAAGTCATTGGTTTGTAGAGAACTATTGGAATGACTGAGAAGAATAGCAGGTGGAGTATATTAATGTACACTGAACTCTGTTGGTTGAAGGAGTAAATCTCAAGATTGTTGGATGGATTGCCAGTCAAGTGGTCTGCCTTTTCCTGATGATTTTGGATTTCGTTGAATGTTACTTAGGTCGTGCTCATTCACTCAAGAATAGAATATTCAATCACAGTCCTGACTTGTGCCTTGTAGATAATAGAAAGTGTTTGGAGTCTGGAAGCCATTACATCCAGACTCTATTGTGCTATTGTAGCCAAAGATTTTTTTTGATAGCTGGCTTATAGTTTTAGTCAATGATATCTCTGAGGTTGGTAGTGAGTAGCTTAATCAAAGCTGAACATCAAGGGCAGTTGGTTTGAGCTCTCTGTCCTTCAGGATGATTGTCAGGTACCTGCAGCCATGAATATTGCTAGTTGTTTCTTAATCAACTCATAAGAAATAGGATTAGGAGTAGGCCATCCGGCCTGTCAAGCCTGCCCCGCCATTCAAAGTGATCTTGGCTGATCTGATGATCGGCTCATCTCCATCTACTTGCCTTTTCCCATTTTCCTTAATTCCCTTACTATGTAGAAATCTATCCAACCTTGTCTTAAATATATTTGCTGAAGTCGCCTCAATTGCTTCAATGGACAGCGAATTCCACAGATTCACCACCCTCTGGGAAAAGCAGTTCCTCCTCATCTTTGTCCTAAATTTATTATCCTGAATCTTGAGGCTACGTCTCTTAATTCTGGTCTCCCCAACCAATGGACACAACTTACCTACCTCAATTTTATCTATGTCTTTCATAATTTTGTATGTTTCTATAAGATCCCCCTCTCATTCTTCTAAATTCCAGCAAGTACTGTCCCAGCCATCTCATTCTCTCCTCATAGGTCAACCCCTTCATCCCGGGCAGGAATCAACCTGGTGAACCTCCTCTGCACTACCTCTAAAACCAGTACATCCTACCTCAAGTAAGGAGACAAGAACTGCATGCAGTCCTCCAGATGTGGTCTCACCAGTACTTTGTACATATGCACCATAGACTTAAATTCATTCCCTGCTCTTAAAATCAGTCCCATGCTTGAGTTCTATCTTGGTCTTGCTGTATGGATTTAGACTCTTTAGTTAACTGAGAAATTGCAAGTGGAATCATTCGGGAATGATGTACACTGAACTCGTGAAGTAAAATTTTGTAATTGATCAATTGGTATGTTACATCGCTGTAAATGCAGGGCAATCTTTGGCTTGGCTTCGCGGACGAAGATTTATGGAGGGGTTAAAAAGTCCACGTCAGCTGCAGGCTCGTTTGTGGCTGACAAGTCCGATGCGGGACAGGCAGACACGATTGCAGCGGTTGCAAGGGAAAATTGGTTGGTTGGGGTTGGGTGTTGGGTTTTTCCTCCTTTGCCTTTTGTCAGTGAGGTGGGCTCTGCGGTCTTCTTCAAAGGAGGTTGCTGCCCGCCAAACTGTGAGGCGCCAAGATGCACGGTTTGAGGCGTTATCAGCCCACTGGCGGTGGTCAATGTGGCAGGCACCAAGAGATTTCTTTAGGCAGTCCTTGTACCTTTTCTTTGGTGCACCTCTGTCACGGTGGCCAGTGGAGAGCTCGCCATATAACACGATCTTGGGAAGGCGATGGTCCTCCATTCTGGAGACGTGACCCATCCAGCGCAGCTGGATCTTCAGCAGCGTGGACTCGATGCTGTCGACCTCTGCCATCTCGAGTACTTCGACGTTAGGGGTGTAAGCGCTCCAATGGATGTTGAGGATGGAGCGGAGACAACGCTGGTGGAAGCGTTCTAGGAGCCGTAGGTGGTGCCGGTAGAGGACCCATGATTCGGAGCCGAACAGGAGTGTGGGTATGACAACGGCTCTGTATATGCTTATCTTTGTGAGGTTTTTCAGTTGGTTGTTTTTCCAGACTCTTTTGTGTAGTCTTCCAAAGGCGCTATTTGCCTTGGCGAGTCTGTTGTCTATCTCATTGTCGATCCTTGCATCTGATGAAATGCATGCAGTTTTCTGTCCCTTTTCTAAACTTGTCAATGTGTTCTTTTTACCTCCATGCATTAATCTTGTTTCTCCTTACCTGTTCTCATCACCTCACTTTTGTGATAGCAGGGTTCACAGTTTAATTATACTGCAATAGTTATCATGTCACAAGGGGCTTTTCAAAACAAGTTCATTTGATTTGATGCCTTCATTCATAAATGCAATCATGCACTTAGTTTTGGGAATTCTAATGAGTCTGTCTTTGGATCATTTGGCTTATTTATGGTATAAATAAATGGTTGTGCAGTGTGCCTGCAATTAGGGATTGAAGTGTTGGAATTGCTGCACTCCACAGATCTATACTTGGTGAAAATATATGAGGTGCATGGCCACATCTGCACAGATTGTAAAATTGACAGATTGAGTGGAGCTGTTCAATGATGTAAAAATTCTGGATCAGAACAACAATGATTAATACCTAGTATCTTAATCCTTTAGACATGGTTTATATTCAGTCTAACAAGACTGAAACTGATAATTTTTTTGAATATTTTATTTTTGATTTTCAAAGATTCATATAGATTCTGACAACAATACACTGTCTTTCAACGCTTATGTATAACATACAGAGTCTGTTTTACCCCTCCTTACCACTTCCCCTCCCCCCAATACAACTGAGAATAAAGTTATATAAATTAAACAAATACAAAAAAACACAAACACCGGTGAGGTTAACAACCTTTGTGAAAAACAAGAAAAACTGGGGAAAAAAAACGGTATTTAAATAAAAAGGGGTAAGGGATGAAAAAACAAGACCACATTGCCTGCGCTACATCCCACTTCTTTGATCCCAATTGTTTCCTTGTTGGGACGGATTGTTTCAATTTTTTTTGTTCTGAAGGGGTAAAATTATACCTGTGTACCACTGTGTTTCAGATAAAGTTGCCACACTCTAATGAATGTGTCATATTTCCTCCTTAAATTGTACATGATTTTCTTCAATAGAAATCATATTTCTATATTCCATTGTGTAATATTTAGTTGGGAGTTGGACTTCCACATGACCACTATAAACTTACCGGCTACTGACAATCGACCTTCACAAACTGAATTTGTTATTTGGGCAGTCCATGTCCCCAGTGTCTCCCAGAAGGTACACTTCTGGATCTTGTGGAAAATCCACCTTTGAAACCTTTGGTCCTGACAGAAAGATCTCATCCTTGTACACAGCCAGATGGAGTGGACAAAGGTTCCAAACTCCATTCCACTCCTAAAGCACATTTCCGAGATTTCTGGTTTAGATTTATGTCACTTTTGTGGTGTGAGGTACACCTGGTGCAAGAAATGGTATTGCACCAACCTGTACCTGGCATTAATAACATCATGCAGTCCAGACAGAGGTCTGACCACTACTCATCATAGATTGTTGTGCCCAAGTCCAACTCACACCTTTCCCTTGACCTTTCGTTATCTGAGAAATTACAAGCGGAATCATTCAGGAATGATTTGGGAATGTAAGCCCGGCTTCGGGCCCTCACTTTGGAATATGGAATCTTCTTTGGCTTGGCTTCGCGGACGAAGATTTATGGAGGGGGTAAAAAGTCCACGTCAGCTGCAGGCTCGTTTGTGGCTGACCAGTCCGATGCGGGACAGGCAGACACGATTGCAGCGGTTGCAAGGGAAAATTGGTTGGTTGGGGTTGGGTGTTGGGTTTTTCCTCCTTTGCCTTTTGTCAGTGAGGTGGGCTCTGCGGTCTTCTTCAAAGGAGGCTGCTGCCCGCCAAACTGTGAGGCGCCAAGATGCACGGTTTGAGGCGTTATCAGCCCACTGGCGGTGGTCAATGTGGCAGGCACCAAGAGATTTCTTTAGGCAGTCCTTGTACCTTTTCTTTGGTGCACCTCTGTCACGGTGGCCAGTGGAGAGCTCGCCATATAATACGATCTTGGGAAGGCGATGGTCCTCCATTCTGGAGACGTGACCCATCCAGCGCAGCTGGATCTTCAGCAGCGTGGACTCGATGCTGTCGACCTCTGCCATCTCGAGTACCTCGACGTTAGGGGTGTGAGCGCTCCAATGGATGTTGAGGATGGAGCGGAGACAACGCTGGTGGAAGCGTTCTAGGAGCCGTAGGTGGTGCCGGTAGAGGACCCATGATTCGGAGCCGAACAGGAGTGTGGGTATGACAACGGCTCTGTATACGCTTATCTTTGTGAGGTTTTTCAGTTGGTTGTTTTTCCAGACTCTTTTGTGTAGTCTTCCAAAGGCGCTATTTGCCTTGGCGAGTCTGTTGTCTATCTCATTGTCGATCCTTGCATCTGATGAAATGGTGCAGCCGAGATAGGTAAACTGGTTGACCGTTTTGAGTTTTGTGTGCCCGATGGAGATGTGGGGGGGCTGGTAGTCATGGTGGGGAGCTGGCTGATGGAGGACCTCAGTTTTCTTCAGGCTGACTTCCAGGCCAAACATTTTGGCAGTTTCCGCAAAGCAGGACGTCAAGCGCTGAAGAGCTGGCTCTGAATGGGCAACTAAAGCGGCATCATCTGCAAAGAGTAGTTCACGGACAAGTTTCTCTTGTGTCTTGGTGTGAGCTTGCAGGCGCCTCAGATTGAAGAGACTGCCATCCGTGCGGTACCGGATGGTACCCCAACAATGAAGACGCTGTTTACATCCGGTACCGCACGGATGGCGGAATATGGAATACATTATAAAGATAAACATAGACACATTCCTCCTTTGAATTAGAATCTCCATGTCACTACACATGGGCAGGGTCATAGATGGACCCAATTTCTCCCTCAAAAAGATCTTAGTTGCAGTTAGCAGAAGTATGTTCTATTAGACAAAACTGGTTATTAATGGGCTTCCTCCATTTCTCCTTCCAGAACAACGTTGAGTTGAAGGGCCTATTTCCATGCAATAAAACAATATGACTTAATTCTGGGAGAAATGGCAAGGTCTTATGTTTTTTAAATTATTTACGATAAGTTTTAAGAACAAACAGAATATAAGACTCAATTAATATAATAACAATAATACATTGAATATATAAAATCATAGAAAATCATTCATAAGGTCCAAAAGAAAAAGGAGAGTCCCTCTTCTCCCAGTGCCCCCTGCCCAGATTCAAAAGAAAAGGGGACAGACGGCAGGAAACAGAGGGAGATAAAAAGAAAGAAAATAGAAAAGAAAAACCAATAGGAGCAAGGTTTGATAGCTCAGAGTCACATCATTTTAAATGTATTAAATTTTTAATAAGGAGTATATTAACTGATAAATATCAAAATAAATGACACAATCTGAGCATTTAAATAATCTAAATAAGGTTTCCAAATTTTGATGCATATACTATATCTATTCCTAAGACTATAAGTAATCTTCTTAAGGGGAATACAAGTTTGCACTTCCATGTTCCAATGATCAATGTGAGGGGTAGGGAATCAGATTTCCATGTTACTGCTATACATTTCCTGGCTATTGACAATGCAATTTTAATAAATTTAGATTTACTTCTGGAGAAGTTAACTTTTATAACTGCCAAATTCCCCAGAAGAAACAATTTCAGGCAAGGGCTTATGTGGTTGAAATTAGGATGTTTGCTGAATGTTGGAGATTTGACATTTTTCTCATTTGGCTCATCTTGTGAATAGCCTTCTATTGCAGAGCTGATTTTTTAAATAGAAGACCATCCAGATTGGGAAGAGCTCAGGGACAATTATAGTTCTGTGATGATTGGACTGGATTTCAGCCCATAAAATTAGAATAGAGGAAAAAGTAGATGAAAAAGCATGTTTGTTATTGTTAATGGTGATCCTGTTTACAATAGTGCGTGGATATTTGTTGTGGGAAAGATTGTGTTTTGTTCTGATTTCCTATGCATTTGTTGACATTTATCAGTGATTCTTCTGCATGAATTACCATTATTTGGGAGTGACGTTAGATTGTGATCAATATTTATTCAGCCATATTCTGGATATTATTTCAGTGCTTTGGGCTTAGAAGTAACGATAGGCATTTGTAGCAAAAATGTGGAATTAAAAAAAAATTGCGTGCAGTTACACAAGAGTCAATAATTAGATCTTTACAGATTTTAACCTGAACCTTGAAACCAATTGTACATCTGTGAACCTACTGATAAAACAAAAATGGAGAGCAGAGATGAAAAATTAAGAAAAAAATGGTTGCCTGATTGCATCGACAGCTACCAAATAAACTTTAATCATAATGAACATGAACTGCAAGACATTGAGTGAAAGTTTATGAATTATTATCAGACATTGAATGGAATTGATTTGATAGAGCCAGGGTTGCAAAGCCAGGAGAAACACATTATTTTAACATTCAGATGGTGTTGCAAAGTAATTTAATAATACATTGGGAGAACGATAGATTATAGGGCAAGAAAGAATATGACAAAGCTCTGGATTGCATTGGTCAGATCACATTCAGCTGGACAAAATTGATAGATATTTTTATTGCCATTACCGCCCATGTTCACTATCCCCTCTGAACTGTCCTATCGATTTTGAAAGAGATGAGCAACAATGGAAGATTAGAAACTTTAATCTTTGTAGCCCTATTCTCTAGAAAAGAGCAATAAAAGGGAGGAAGAGACAGCACAGAAACATGCCCTTCAGCATATCAAGGAGTCTGAGTTAAGGAGTGAAGTGATGATTGAGGATGAGCCTCAGGAGTTGTGAAGAAGATTTGAAAGGAGAAGAAATCAATAGAAGGAAAATGTAAGAAAGTACCATGTGAACATTTTGTCAACACCAGACAAATGAAAGGCAGATAAGGATATGTCAGATGAATAGTTTGGATGGTAGATTGGTTATATTTTTTTTATCAAATGGAAGCATTTCAAGAATTTAATACATAGGAGCCAGTACAGGTGACATAATGGAATTAATGGCAAGTGGGGCTGAGCACAGAACAGAATGCATGTGGTCAAATTTCAAAGGTTGGAATTTGGAACAAGAGAGGATGAAAGTGTTTGAGTTTGGAAATTAATTAAAGCTTATTTAGAAGATTTAAGTGATTGAGGTTTAAATATGGAAGTTTGTTGGCAATGACAGCCTGGAATCTGGTTAATTCTGAGGTGATACTCAGGATGAGAAAGCAGTCAGACACAAATGAGTGTAGTAGTTCGTGGTGGCAGTGAAGATTCTAGCTTTAGCCTTCCTGAAGTTGAGCTGCAGAATTTACCTCCAGATGTCAAATAGGGGAAACTGAGAGAAGGCTGGTGGAGTTTGCAGATTCTTTCTGTGACTGTGTGGATTCCATCCACATCTCAAAGGCATGCACGTTAGTAAATTTAATGTCCATTATATTTTACCCCTTACATTGAAAATGAGCAGTTGAATCTTACTGGACCAGGGATTGTTGGGAATGTGAAGAGAATAAAAGGGATAAGTATAGGATTGGTGTAAAGAAGCACTTGGTGGTTGGGGTGAACTCAGTGAGCCATTACTCTGCTATGATTGCCTAGAGCTGGCTACAAGAGTGGATCTAAAACTTACCTTTCAGACAGCAGCCCTAAAAGGCTGCTCCTGCATCCCATTCATATCAGAGGCGCCTTGAGGCACCCTCCGGAGCTGATGGAGGTGGGGCGACTAATGATGTAGCGCCACCCATCATAAATATGTGGCAGAGCAATGGCTGCCCTCCCTACCCATAATCCCCCAGAACAGTTCCAGCTGCATGGGAGATTATGGGTAGGAAAGATGGCCATTGTTCTGTCATGTTTTAAGCCACGGAGAGCGGCCCCGAAAAAGTGGCCTAGTGTGGCTGTCTCAGCCTGCACTGGCTGCCCCCTGATGGCTCCCACCTGCTCCGACGGCTCCCGCTGCCCCGCTGGCTCCCACTGCCCTGACGGCTCCCACCCACCGCCTCTGCCTTGGAGGGAGAGGAGGGAGACGGGTCATGGGCTGACGGCATCATCAGTCCACCCCCTAACCAGCCACTTGCAGCAGCTGTACATTCAGATCAGGTGGTGAAGGGCAGCGCTCCACCGATTATCCTTCCCTGAGAAGGGTGGGAATCGGGGCCTCGGAGCCGACCACGGCACATTCAGGAAGGTACGTCTTTAGCTGTAAGGGCGAAGAACCTCCGCCTTTATAAACTGGCGTTTTCCCTGCTTGAAAATGCCTCTTCTCTCACAGAGAGGTAGAGAAGGCTGTCATTTCCACATGACACATAATTTATACTTGAAAGGGTTATCTATTAAGGGTTATCTGTGTTGTTGATAAATCAGAAAAAAGGACATGTAGCAGCACACTATCTTCTGGAGGAACTCAGTGGATTGAGCAACATCAGTTGGAGAAAAAAAGAATTGTCAACATTGTGGGCCAGAATTATTGGTCAGGACTGAGAGCGTGGAGGAGAGGGAGCTGGCATGATGAGGACAGGGTGGGAGAAGAAGGACGAGGACCAGTGGGGGATTGATGGACCAGGGAGAGGTGATGGATGACAGACAGAAGCAGCTGACTGGCAGATGCCAAACAGAGGGGGTGGGGGGGGAAGCAATGATTTGTGTTGAGGAAGATGAGTCATGCAGGGTGGGGTAGGTGATTGGGAGGGACAAAAGCTTCCATTGCTGGAATCTGATAAGAAAAGGTGACAAGAGTGGTGTAACCAGAGAGCAGATGAAACTGAAGTGGGGAGAGGTGGAGATTGGGGATAGAGGGATGGGGAAATCCAAAGAGAAAAATGGAGGTGGCAGAGGAAGGAACCAAAGGTTGAGGGGGAAGTTAATGGGTGGAGTGCTGGGTGGGAAAGGGGGCAAAAATAGGGGGAGAGGTGAAAGGTGAAAATTGTATTCTACTAAATGGAGTGGACCCAAGGGGCTGAGTGGTTTCCTGCTGCTTGTATTTCTTCTGTTATTTTGCTATGTGAATGACTGTTGAGGGGGGGGGCAGGTTCAAAGGTGATCCAGGGGAGATGAATGCTGAGCCAACAGGAGACAACCTGTTTTTGGAGCTTGGTAGCTAAAGTAAGATTAAAGACCAAACTTAATCTACAAACAGGAAAGAGTGAAAATTTGGTTTTGCTATTTAAAAACAAATTGGATTTCATCTTTCAATAATTATTATTTCAGATCACTCCAGAAAAATGGACTCAGAAGAAATTAAGATGAATAACATGCAGAACATCTTTTCTGAGAAAATGACAGATGGTTTAAATAATTTAATAGACCATACAAATAGCAACAGAATGATTGAAATTTTGAAAAGTAATTTGTCATCACATGCACAAAGGAAAAAGATTCACCCATAGCCTATGGGCTCTGCTTTTTTCACCTGCACAGCCTTGGTGTTTCTTTCCTACTTTTGGATTGACTTTTCTCAAGCTATTTATAAAGATGATAAATCTTACTTGCTGCAGCCAAGCAGGTACATAAGAAACAACAATTACAATGGTATATATTAAATTACCCCAGTGCGGACAGAGATAATAAATATAACGCAATGATAGGTAAATAAATATTCACTGTAGTTACAGTTAGTGCATGAAATAAAACTAGTGTTTCAACAGTGCAGGCAGATGTTTTTCGTAGTCCTGAAATAGTCTATGATTAGGGGAGATTCAAACGCCTGATTGCCATTGGATAAAAACTGTTCTTGAACCTAGATGTGCTTCAGGCTTCTTTACCTTCTTCTTGTGACCAGGGTGATTGTGGGGGGGTGGGGGGGGGGTTGGGGGGGATTTGGGGGGGGTGGGGGGAGGTTCTGTATGATGTTGGCTGCCTTCTTGGTGAAACACCTCACATAGATATCTTCAGAGGTCAAAGCCCATGATGGACTTGGCTAGGTTTGCTTAATTTCCCACATATAAACCTGTCAGCTTACCAGTTCTGTTCTGTGAGAGTTGATTCCTCCATGATAAATCATCAATGAATCTTTAGTGTTGAAATGTTGTTCCTGCAGTGCCTCAAACACAAAATTCAAATTAGCAAAATCAAGCCCGGAAATAAAGAGTGTTTTCTATATCATTCCCTCACATCCTACTGGATTTTCTGGTTGAATGGCAACTTGTCCCTGCTACCTCTTGGGTTGGTTCAACTAAGCAGTGTTGTCATCTTTCTGGAATAGTTACGTTGCGTTTATTTGTCGTTCATACCATAACCATTGCAATGTACAGTGAAAACGAGATAGCATTTCTCCAGAGCACGGAGCTGGTTATTTACATAGCTAAATTACATCTGAAACTTTTTTATAATTCAACCTGTCAATTATAAATATCATGTTAAATATACTAGCTCTGTGTGCGATCTGATCACGAGGGCCCGAATGCTTCGGTACCTCTTCCCAGACGACAGGAGGGAGAATAGATTGCAGGAGGAGTGTGTTTATGGCTTTCTGCAAACAATAGCCATTATAAATGTCTATCATGGCAGGGAAAGAGACTCCAATAATCCCCTCAACAGTCTTTACTATCCGCTGCAGGGATTAGCATTCTGGGATGGTGCAGTCCCCAACCAGGCGGTGATGCAGTTACATAGGATGCTCTCAATACATCCCCTGTAGAAGGTAGTGAGGGTAGAAGGTGGAAGCTGGACTTGCCTCAATCTCCACAGGAGATAAAAGAGTTGTTGGGCCTTCTTGGCAATGGATCTGGTGTTCAGGGACCAGGAGAGATTCTCCGACATGTGCACGCCAAGGAATTTGGTGCTCTTGATTACCTCAATGGTGGAGATATTGATGTCAGTGGAGAATGATCCCCCGGGCTCTCCTGAAGTCAACCACCATCTCCTTTGTTTTGTTGACATTCAGGTGTAAGTTGCTGTCTCTACACCAATTTGTTAGTGTTTTTACCTCCTCTCTGTAAGCTGACTCATCGTTCTTGCTTATGAGCCCCACCATGTCGTGTCATCTGCAAACTTGATGATATGATTTGAACTATATCTCGCTGCACAGTCATGGGTCAGCAGGGCAAAGAGCAGTGGGCTGAGTACGCAGCCCTGTAGTGGGGTGGGGGGGGGGAGGGCACTCCTGTGCTCAGTGTGATGGTGTTGGACATGCTGTTTCTGATCTGGACTGACTGAGGTTTTCCAGTCAGGAGTTGAGGATCCAGTTACAGAGCAAGGTGTTTAGGACCTGCAGCCAGGAATCTCCAGGAGTTTCCTTTCTTCATTGCTTGCTTAGAGGTTCTTTGTTGCTTTTTAAAGTTTTCCCAATCTTCCAGTTTGTCCCAACTCTGAGTGAATTTGTATGTAAGAGCTTTTAATTTGATTTTTTTTATTCCTTAGTTATCCAAGGCTGGCTTTCCCCAATACTTACTGTTTCCTCCTTTTAATTGGAATAAACTTTAGGTGAGCACTGTGGAAAAAAATCTCTGAAAGTTTTCCACTGTTTCTCGCCATGTAGCCCCTGTTCCCATTTTACACTATCCCCCTCCCTCATCCCATTGTAGTCTCCCTCTATTTGAATAAGGAAATCAATCAAAGTGTTCTTACTCTTTCCAAGAGGATACCTAGCTGCAAGATCATTAATTTTACCAATTCATTGCACACAACCAGATCTAAGATAACATTTTTCATTGTAGTTTCAATAACATGTTGTTCAAGAAAGCTTTCATGGATGCATTCTGTAAAGTCCTCCTCAAGATTACTTCGACAAACTTGATTCACCCAATGTATGTGCAAATTAAAGTCCTCATGACAATTGCCATTCTATTCTTGCATGCATCAAATTTTATTTGCTTTGAAATTATCCCGAACATTTGACACTTTGTATATTTGTCCATTAAGAATAATTTGTCTATCAAGCTTTATTGAGCACAGTTAAGAAATAGTAATTTCTACCCAAAAGAAATGAACTTCAACGTGATTAAATTATTTTTTATCTTCATTGAATTTAAAAAAAATTGAGTTTAGAACAGCTGGATAACCTTGCTCTTTGAAGACTGGTTCATTCTACGTAATGCCACAGCTACATGGGAAAGTATCAGAATGAAGGAATAGCATTTGGATTGCATTACTGTATAATTCAAATAGTCTGCTTTTGTAATTGGATTGTGAAATTAAACTCTGTGTTGATACTTCAATGTGACTCCAGTTTAATCAGTCAAGCATATCCTTCATAACCTTGAGAATGCAATGTGTTATTGGCATAATATTTCAAATGATCAAGAGATAAATGGCATTTAAGGAATCTACTTGATTCAAATTTGGTACCATTGGAATCTTTGACTACTGTCTGTAGTTGCAGAACTTAAACATCAGATAGAAATCATATTTTCATCTGTTCAATTACTGCTCATTTTATTTTGGCTTTGGGCAGTAATTTAATAATTGGTCCCTGATGGATGTCTAATCTAGATTCAACATTTTTGATCTTATGTGCAGTTACTTAAGAGCCATCAGATCGCAAAATGCCTCAATATCAAATTCATCACAATCTAGTGTTACAGAGTTCTGTGTTGTGTATTGGCCTATGTGTTGTGTGGTTTTATGTTAAAAAGTGACAGTTTGCCTTAGAGAGCCAAGGTGAAGGTGGACTGCTGAGAGAGTGGGAGACGGACTGAGCATGTACAGAAAATGAAAAAAAATTCTGGACTTGGACGATAAACCACCACTGGGGGTGCTGTGGAATGGAAGAAGGCCCAGAGCATGAGTTATGGTCTGGAGGACAGTTCAGAATGTTGGGGTTTCAAAATGGATGAACATTCCAAAGGCAGCCAGAAGGATCCGGACCAAGCCAGTTGTACCTCTCTCTGCAAGCAACACAAGACAACTTTGAATTTTGTGCTCTCTCTCTCTCTCTCTCTCTCTCTCTCTCTCTCTCTCTCTCTAAGATCTTTTGGTTTCAGTTTACCAAACAAACTGAATTTTGTTTATGATCTTTGCTTTGGTTGAGATCAAAGTTTTGTGAGTCTTGTGTGTTTTGTGTTTGTTTTGTGTCTAAGTTTTTTCTGTGGGCTGGTTGGAAATATAACTTAGATTTTAATTACATATGTTATATTTAGGCTGGGGAATTTATTAGTTTTACACTGTTATAGGAATTTGCATAGTAACCAGTGGGCATTGTTATAAAAGGGGGGATTTGAATTGAAGTTTGAGGGTGATTTTTTTTTTGTTAATAAAGTAATTGTTAATCTTTACCCCTGTGTGATATGCCTTCTTTGTAGTTGCTGGTTTCACTAGCAAAATAATGAGAAAAAAAATCAAACACAAATATGTCATTGCATGACTGACCTGCATTCACAGATTGCAGGTCATGAAAGCAGAGTCTGTGGGAAATCAGTCTGCAACTTTCACACCTCTTAATATTTCTTACACTTAAGTTGTTGTTATAATTGCTTTTATATGTCAATGTTTTTTTTGCTATAAACTATTATTTTCTTGTGAGTCTCTGGTAGCCCTGTTTTTTTCTGAGAATAAAGGGAAGATTGACGAATCTCAATATTTAGGCAAATAACTTGGCGGCATGGTTGGTGTAACAATTAGTGCAGCGCCTTTATAGCAACAGCAATTAGGACCGGGTTCAAATCCCACGTAGTTTGTACATTCTCCCCATGTCTGTGTGGGTTTTTCCGGGGGCTTTGGTTTCTTCCCACCATTTGAAGCATACCAGGGATATTGGTTAATCAGGTGTAAATTGTACGGCATGGACTCGAGGGCAAAAATGGCCCATTACTGTGCTATATGTCTAAAAAAAAAATGAACCTTATTTTTCTTGCCAAATAGAAGGTTTTTGCAAATGGTATATACTGCATTTTGGTCCTGTGATTTTTTTTTCTCCTCAAGAATTATGACGTCTCTTGTAAATATTTCTGTTTGAGAGCTTCAAAATGCTCAAGTATAAAAAAAAATATTCTGCAGCTATTGCAAGGTAAAGTTTGGAAGTTCATTAACTGTTCTGCAAAACTTACCAGTGAACACAATTTTAATTTTAACTTCTGTTTTCTCCTAAGATTGACTTTTGTACCAAGGATTGTGAGCATAAGTTTTTTTTTAACCAACCAATAAATTCCTTTAGTGATAATAAGCATTTCCTTGTCCTCTTGCCTTCTTTAACTCGGGTCATTGATCTGCATTTCTGGCCCAATGTTTCTCAATTCTTATTCTTTATTAGCAAATTAATGATTTTTTTTTGTTTTCCTCCTGCAAGCTCTGCTTGACTTGAGTATTGTGTTATTTGAGGAAATGTTCATTTCTAGTCTGAAATGCAGGGAGCCTCAGTATTTGCTTCATTCAGTCTTGCATGCTGAGACTCTAAACCCTTGATTCACTTCATTAACTTACTTAAAACTTACTTAAAATTTATTTCTTGCACAGAAATTGGATCACCTGTCTTATTCGTTCATTATCTCACTCCTTGAAAAAATTTGTTTGATTGATCACTTCTGCACAGTACTTTAGGTCACGTTGCTCTTTTAAGGTGCTACACAATTGCAACCGCAACATGTTGATGGTTTTCAAAATAAATTGCCACTGTGTCCGAATATTGTTTGTCAACTATCTCTTTGTCTCCACAGAGGCCTCTAAACCCACTGAGTTGCTCCAGTAGTTAGTTTTTTTTTGTTGCTCAATTTTCCAGCATCTGCTGTCTCTCTTGAGTCTCCTAGGTATTGTTCATGTATATTGAGGACTACACAATCTTTTGACCTTCAAAGATTTCTCAGTGGAATGGATATGTGTTCAGGATTTAGTCAGGCATAAATTTACTGGTGAGCTGGAGCAAGTTCAGAAGTTCTTTAAATTAAATTTGCTTGTTGATCTCTGAAATACAGCTGATCTGCCTGAAGGATTTAACAGTTTATTAAATCTGTAAGGGAATTTCATATTTGTTTCAAACACTCAACCACTAGAGTCGCTGTTCAGAAAAAAAAATCTGCTTTGCTTGTCACGTCTCAAGAATGATGGCCATTTATGCAGAAACCAGAGCCTCCTAATTGGGAATTTCTCAACTGCAATCTGCTGCTTTCTGTTTCAGAATATAATTTAGAGTTTACTTCGTTGTTGTATTATTTTAACAACTGGAATGTGCTGCTTTCTTTTGAAATTTGATGTGTTCACTGAGAATATTTTTCTAACAGCTGCCAAAGTGTTCTCCATTCTTTTATGTCCTCTCATAAATCTACATGTTCAACATATGGCATGCCTTCGCTCCAATTCTTTGTAGGTTGTTTGAAGTATAAAACATACTTCTTGTTGTTCCTTATAATTTTCATTCTCAATCATACTGAGCCATTAGGACCAGGTGTGTCTTGAACTGACGGCATCATTCAACCTATCATTAATGATGAAAATATTTGAAACAAGGAAGAAATAAAGCTGACCAGTTTGTAATGAGGGTCAGAGCAAATGTTTTACAGTGAATTATTAAGTATGTAACAAACCTTAAAGTCTTGATACAGATTTAAAAAGAAACATGAGATATTTACAGTTTTGAAGATGTTATACTTACACACACTGCTGCATGTAATTCTTTGTTCCATTTCATTTGCCATCTACCAGCTGATAAATTCTTGAATATTGTTTGAGGAGAAACGACAGTAGATTCAGACATTTGAAGCTTGTTCCATGCTTCCATTCTCCGCCAAGAGTGCACCTGCAAAAGCAGATTCAGACCTGTGGAATGGTCATTCAGGTGGCAGCGCTAAAAGCGCAGCGCTTGGAGCGCACTCCGGTTCCTGTCCCTTCGGGATGTCAGGGTTGGGGCAGCCGGCACGGGGGGCAGGGAAGGAGGGCTGTCAGGCGCTCGCCAGCTGTTTGTCATCCTCTTGGCAGCCGCTTTCAGGCAGCTTCATTCAGGTGCCTGGGGGGACCTCAGTGCTCTGGTGATTATCTCTCCCAGAGGAGGGTTACAAAGTGCGCCTTGCATCCGCCTCCTGCACTTTCAGGTGGCCTCCTGACAGCCGCATAGGGGTATAATATGTGACTTTACATTGGGGTATTTTGGCCACCTGAAAGTGCCTGATATTTTACCTTGTATTCACCTCCTAACCTGACCCACCCCTCCCCTCCCTCCCTATAACCCTTGATTCCTTTGATGTTCATGTCTGCCTTGGGCTATAGGAAGTCCAAAGATTCACTGCTTAGGAGTGAAGAAACTTCTTAACACTAAAAATGTGTGAGATCATGCAAGGACAAATAGTTTCTTGACCATAATGCTGTAAAACTATCATAGAACCTTTTGTTTCAATGAGATCAGCTCTCTTCCAAATTCTTCCATATTCCTGAGATATAGACAACATCCATTTTTTAAGCAACTTTTAAAATCCCTGAAGATTCTGTCAGACAGATCTAGGAGAGTTGATGGGTAAATTAACTTCTTTTTACTAATATCAATCACTTTATGTTAGACCATTGATTTTGCAATATTTCTGCTCCATTTATCATGTCTTCTGCAATGAAGACAGACTTATTTTTTGATACTGAAGCAATTTCCTTATTCCATACATATGATTTTTCAGTGTCAATCTCAAAGTGAATTGATTGTTATTTTTTTCATAAATAAACTTTATTCACAAAAATTATTTACTAAAAAGAAAACTGTTCAAAGTCTTCAATTTCTCAAGTCATAGCCATACATTGCCATCAATTTCACTGTTACATTTGTTCTCTTTTTTACCACTGTGGCACTTTGTCATTACTCCACCCTCTGTAGTTTGCGAGGGCTTCCCTTCGGTCTCAGCCCCTCAATGCCCAGTTCCAGACTGTGGTTCTTCCCCACAATGCCCTCGTGTTGGCTGCACCAAGCCTCAGTGCGTCCTCCTGCTGCATGAAATGTGCCAGTCAACATGATTCCCTCTCTAACATTTTGGTCTTCTGGAAGACTAACAAGTTTTGGACAGATTAAAGTGGCACAGTAACACAGTGGTTAGCGCAACACTGTTACAGCGCCAATGATCGGGATCGGGGTTCGAATTCTGCGCTGTCAGTAAGGAGTTTGTATGTTCTCCTCATGTCTGTGTGGGTTTTCCCCAGGGATTCTGAGTTCCTATCACCATTTGAAACGTACAGGAGGTTGTAGATTAATTGGTGTAATTGTGCAGCACAGGCTCATGGGTCGAAAGTGCCTGTTACTGTTTGTCTAAATTTAAATTGATGATCTTCTAGCAGCTCTGGTTGTCGGTTTGCATGCATCCCGGGGAACAGCTTGTAAATCAGAGTCTTCTGTCACGCTGTTGATGAAGATAAACCGTGACAAATAGGCAAATTCAATGTAAAGATGCACCAAAATTCCTACTTGTTGCGGCCAAGCGGGTATGTAAGATACACCACCAACAATAGGAAAATTTAAATGATCACAAATGCCAAAATTGAGGATATAATGAATATCAAATGCTGGATAAATATATACAGTTGCAATTAGTACAAGAGGAAAAAGCTTGACGTTTCAATAGTGTACAGATCTTTTGGTGGCCCCGTAATAATTTATGATTAGGGTTAGTAAAGTACGGGAAGGTTCAAGAGCTTGATAGCTGTTGGATAAAACTGTTCATGATCCTAGAGGTCTTTGGCTTCTATATTTTCTGCATAAAGGTAGCAGAGTGAAGAGGTTGCAACCAGAGGAATAGCAGCCCTTTCTGGATTTTTTTAATTTTAATTTTAACGACGCAACAAGGCTGAGCACCCTTCTGGCTGACGAAACCTGTGCCACCCAATGATACGCAATTTACCTAGCACTACCATACATTTTGGAGAATTGGAGGAAACCCACACAGGACATCGGGAGAAGGCCCAAACTCCTTTCAGATAGCCAGGATTCAAACCTGGGTCGCTGGTGCTGTTCTACTGTTGTGCTTCCCATTATGCCCCACATTTTCAGATTCAGATTTCAGATATATTGCAGGGTACATACATAACATATGATACAATCCTGAGATTCTTTTTCCTGCAGGCAAGGTAGAATTACCACTTGCAGTGCAAAAGAAATCTGTACACAAGGCACACATGTAAAAACAAATGAAATGTCAGCAACTGACTGTGCAATACAGAGGAAAAAAAATGAACAGTAAAGTGCAAAATTAACAGTCCTTCAATGGACTGAATGAGTTTATTGTTGAGAAGTCAGATGGTAGAGAGGCAGCAGCTGTTCCTGAACCTGGTGCTGTGAGTCTTCGGCACCAATACCTCTTTCCTCATGGTAGCAGCGAGAACAGAGCATGAGCTGGGTGATGTGGATCCTTCATGATTGCTGCTGCTCTCCAGTGGCAGCATTCCCTGTAGATGTTCTCAATATTGGGGAGGGTTTTGCCTGTGAGTCCTGGGCTGTGTCCCCTACCTTTTGCAGGACTTTACACTTGGGGGTATTGGTGCCCCCTTACCAGACCATGATGCAGCCAGTCAGCTCACTTTCCACAACACATCTATAGAACTATGCCAAGGTTTCTGATATCATACAAAACCTTTGCAAACTTCTGAGGAAGTAGAGGTGGTGATGAGCTTTCTTCACGATGCTATTAGTGTGTTGAGTTCAGGAAAGATCCTCTGAGATAGTGACTCCCAAGAACTTAAATTTGTTGTCACACTGAGCCACATAGTCATAGATATAAAGTGAGTAGAGCAGGGGGCTAGATCGCAACTCTGTGGTGCCCCAGTACTGATGAAGTTTATGGTAGAGATGTTTTTTTACCAGTCCTCACTGACTGTGGTCTGTAGGTAAGGAAATCAAGGGTCCAATTACACAGTGGGGTGTTGAATGGGGTGAAACACGATAGTGCAGGTGTCACCTCATTAGTCCGCCTTCAACCCTGTAACTTCTCCCCATAGATTCCCAATAAAGGGTGATAGCTCTAGTTTCCTCCCTCCATACCAGCCTTCGATCTGGGCCAGCAACATTTAGAGACATGCCCGATGTTTCTGAATATTAAAGCCTTTAATCACTTGCTTCGTGTCTGCTTGTGGTTATTGATCGCGTCACATTGAGTCCCAGGCCATGGAGGTTGCTGATCAGTTTTGAGGGAATAATGGTGTTAAATGCCGAAGTGTAGTCAATAAAGAGCATCCTGATGTATGTATCTTTGCTGCCCAGGTGTTCCTGGGCTTTGCACAGAGCCAATGAGAGAGATGGCATCTGCCATAGACCTGTTGCTATGATAGGCGAACTGGAACATATCCATGTCACTGTTCAGACAGGAGCTGATATGCTTCAACACCAGCCTTTCAAAACACTTCATCACTAGTTGATGTGAGTGCCACTAGTTGATAGTCATTTAGGCAGGTTATCACACTCTTCTTGACGCCTGTTTGAAACAGGTGGGTATCAAACCCTGCCAGAGTGAGATGTTGATGATATCCACAAATACGTTGGTAAGTTGGTCAGAACAAATTTTTAATACTCAGTCGGGCACTCTACCTGAACTGGATGCTTTCCTCAGATTCTCTCCTTAAGGCAACTTATACGTCATCCTGACAGGAGAGGACCATCAGGGATCATAGGGGGTGCGCAGTGGTGGTTCTTTCTTGGTTTTATAGTTGAATTGGGCGTAGAAAGCTTTGAGTTCATCAGGGAATGAAGCTCTACTATTCTAAATTTTGTTTTATCACAGTTATGACCTTTAGGTCCTGCCACAGCTGTTGGGTATCCCTCGTGGTTCCCATTTTCATCCAGAAACTCCACTTTGCCCAGGAGATGGCTTTCAGCTCCTTCTGTAGTGATCTGGATCTCTGGGCTTAAATGCCTGTGAACTGGCTCTCAGCAGGTTTTGGATTTCATTGTTTATCCAGGGCTTCTGGTTGGGGAAAACCCTGAACAATTTTGGCAGCCCTCTTGAGCTTGTGCCTCCCGTAGATGTTTTCAATGGATAGGGGTTTAAACGTACATACAGCATGGTAACAAGCCCTTTTGACCCACAAGTCCATGCCACCCAATTACACCAAATTGACGTACAACCCTTGTACGTTTTGAATGGTGGGAGGAAACCTAAGTACCTGGACAAAACCCGCATAGACATGTGGAGAACGTACAAATTCCTTACGGTCAGTGCTGGATTTGAAATCCTGTCACTGGCGCTGTAACAGTATTGCATTAACTGCTAGGCTAACTGTGCCGCCTGGGTTTGGTGCCTGTGTTGGACTTGGGTAGGTTTGCTACTTTATACAGCCTTCGACAATCCTGGGCACTTGAATTTCCAAACCAGATCCTAATGCAACCAATCAGTATACTTCCCACTTTAGACCATTAGAAGTTTGATGGAGTATTTGAAAACATGCCAAATTTCCTCGGACTTCTTCAAAAGTAAAACGATTGCCTTCATCACAGTTGCCACAATGCACTGGATTTAGGAGAAGTCCTGAAATAGGTAGACTTGCAGGAACTTGGAGACATTAATCCACTTTACCAGTGCCCTGTTAATGAAGAGAAATGTGTGGTCCTTTGGCTGCACCTTCCTAAATTTCCCAGTGAGCTCTTCAGTTTTGCTGACACCACACAACCAGATTCTCAATATCCATGCTGTAGCTGTTTGCCTTAATTCACACTTAATTTTGCTACTCTTTTCCTTTTTCCAGTTACATCAAGAATCAGAATTTATTGTCATGAACAAGTCATGAAATTCAGTGTTTTGCGGCACCATTCATGGTATTCATGAACCATTCATGAACCGTTCATATTCATGTTATAACCATCTTACGATATTACTATAAAAAAGTAAAAATAATAATGCACAAAAAGTAAGGCAGTGTCTTTGGTTCATTGATTAGTCAGGAATCTGATGAATAAGCTGTCCTTGTGCTGTTGAGTGCTCATCTTTAGGCTACTGCACCTTTTTCCTGATGGTAGCAGAGTGAAGAGGGCATGGCTTAGGTGGTGGGGGTCTTTGAGAATAGAGGCTGCTTTTTTAAGACACTGCCTCATATAGATGTCCTCAATGGAGTGAAGTCTGGTGCCTATGATGTTGCAAGCCAAGTTAACAACCCTCTGGAGTTTATTCTTGTCTTGAGAGTTGGCACCTCTATACCAAGCAGTGATGCAACCAGCCAGAATGCTCTCCATGGTACACCTGAGTCTTCGATGACATATGGAATCTCCTCCGACACCTCAAAGTATAGCCACTGTGAGTCTTCTTTGTGATTGCATCAATGTGGAGGCTTCAGGACAGATCCTTGGAGATGTTGACACCCAGGAATTTGAAGTTCTTGACCCTCTCCACTACTGAGCCCTCAATGAAGACTAGGTTGAGTTCCCCTGACTTCCTCCTGAAGTCCACAATCATCTCCTTGGTTTTGCTGACTTTGAATGCAAAGTTGTTGTTGCATCATTCAACAAGCTGATCGAGGAGTCACGTGATGGAGTAGTGGCCGGACGGTGAACTCCAGCCCTCTCCAGAAAAGTCGGGAAAAACGAGAGAAAATACAAAGGCACAGAAATACAAGTTAAAGAAAAGTGAATATAAAGGTGGAAAGAAGATGGAGACAAAAGGAGAAAAATCAAAATCAACGGAAAGAAGAGAGGAAGAGAAGACAACGGAGGAAAAAGGTGAAGGCCTTACCTGTCCGAAGAGGCCCGCTGCGGAGAGAAGACCCCACTACCTCAGGTCGGTAGAAAGAGAACTACAACAATGGCTCACAGAGCCGAGTAAAAGTGCGCAACCGCGCATGCGCGACTCCTCGCGCATGCGCGATGCGCATACAAAAAAACACACCGACGGGAGGGGGGACCAGCTGGGGAGTCGATCTCCACAGCCGGCAACGACAGCTGCAGAACACCTGCAGCAAGAAGACACCACAGAAGACAATGGAAACAAGAAAGAAGAGGAGGAAAGGGCAGCAAAGAAACAACAGATGGTCAACCTAGAGGAAGAAGAAGAGGAAGAGGAAGAGTACAGGGAAATAGAAGAAGAAAAGATAGGCAAGGTAAAGGAGGTACTTGCTCTTGTTAGAGGATACATGGAGTCATTTAAAGAATGGCAAACACAGGAATTCAATGATTTAAGAAGAAGAATAAACAACACAGAAAAGAAAATAAATAAAATGGATATGACCTTAACAGAAATGGGGAAAAAAATGGACAAGATGGAAGAACGGGCAATAGCAGCAGAAATGGAGGTAGAAGACTTAAAAAAGAAATTGGAGGAATCTAATAAAAAAACTAAAGAGACACAAGAATTACTAGCCCAAAAAATAGATATAATGGAAAATTATAACAGAAGAAATAACATAAAGATAGTGGGCCTTAAGGAAGATGTAGAAGGCAAGAATATGAGGGAGTTTATAAAAGAATGGATCCCTAAGGCCCTAGGATGTCCAGAACTACAGCAAGAAATGGAAATAGAAAGGGCACATAGAGCATTGGCCCCTAAACCACAACCACAACAAAAACCAAGATCTATTGTAGTAAAATTCCTAAGATATACTACAAGAGAAAAGGTGCTGGAGAAGACAATGGAAAAAGTAAGAGAGGGCAACAAACCACTGGAGTATAAAGGGCAAAAAATCTTCATTTATCCAGATATAAGCTTTGAACTCCTAAAGAAGAGAAAAGAGTTCAATGCAGCAAAAGCGATTTTATGGAAGAAAGGATATAAATTTACACTGAAGCATCCTGCGGTATTGAAAATATTTATTCCAGGACAACAAAACAGACTATTCTCGGATCCAGAAGAAGCACGAAAATTTGCAGAACAATTACAAAAATAGACTGAGGGATGAAGACGGGTAATGAGAGCAAAAATTATCACGATTGATATGTATGTGGGTAAAGACAAAAATAGACTGAGGGATGAAGACGGGTAAGGAGGGTAAAAATGACCACGATTGATATGTATGCGGGTAAAGAGGTACAAGAGTGAATAGAGACAACGGGCATATGTGAAAGTATCTGTAATTAGAGGAAAACATAGAAAGTATAGACAAGAATTAATAAGGGAAGGTAATGGAATAGAGAGAATAAGGAGGGAACTAAAAGAGTGACCTTTGTGACATATAAAAAACGAAATCTTTTCTGGGGGGGGCTGGGTGGGGGGAAAAGAGCGGTCACTGCAAAATCAGTTGACGCTTGCGAGTAGATTCGCAAATCCAAATGGAGAGGGGAGATGTGGTTGTCCGACAAGGGATAAAGGGCAACTCAGGAGGGGAAGGGGAGATTGGGGATAAAGAAGATAGAAATAGGAGAATAAGGAAAATGTTGGATGTTGTAGGAATGTTGTCTGGTAAAGAGTTGAAAATAAGAAAACAGAAATGGAAAAGGAGGAAAGGTAATGATGGAAAAACGGAAAGAGAAGATAAACAAAATATAAAATGGCTACGCTGAACTATATGACTCTAAATATTAATGGAATACATAACCAAATTAAAAGGAAGAAACTACTAAATTTACTGAAAAAGGAAAAAATAGATATAGCATTTGTCCAAGAAACACATTTAACTGAATTGGAGCACAAGAAATTAAAGAGAGATTGGGTAGGACATGTAACAGCAGCATCGTATAATTCAAAAGCAAGAGGAGTGGCTATATTAATTAGCAAAAATGTGCCATTTAAAATAGAAGAGGAAATAATAGATCCAGCAGGGAGATATGTTATGATAAAATGTCAGATATATTCAGAGCTTTGGAATCTACTTAATATATA
Organism: Narcine bancroftii; assembly: GCF_036971445.1. NCBI lineage: Eukaryota > Metazoa > Chordata > Chondrichthyes > Torpediniformes > Narcinidae > Narcine > Narcine bancroftii. The sequence goes on along the minus strand of NC_091472.1, from coordinate 84,398,502 downwards.
TTCACCTAACGAAGAAGATCAAAAGTTTATGCAAGATATCTTTTTGAAGGTAGCTAATACGCAAGGGAACATACTAATAGGAGGGGATTTCAATCTGAATTTGGATCCAAATATGGATAAAACGGGGAAAAAAATTAACAGGAAGAACAAAGTAACCAAATTTATAATTAAATCAATGCAAGAAATGAAACTTGTGGACATATGGAGGAAACAAAACCCAAAAGAAAAGGAATACTCATACTACTCGACTAGACATAAAACATACTCAAGGATAGACCTATTCCTGTTATCAGCCCACATACAAGGGAGAGTTAGGAAAACGGAATATAAAGCTAGACTATTATCGGACCACTCACCCCTGTTATTGGCAATAGAGCTAGAAGACATCCCTCCAAGAATGTATAGATGGAGATTAAACCCCATGCTACTTAAAAGACAGGATTTTAGAGAATTTATTGAAAAACAATTAAAAATGTACTTTGAAGTAAATACGGAATCAGTGGAAGATAAGTTTATACTATGGGACGCAATGAAAGCATTCATTAGAGGGCAAATAATAAGTTATGCAACCAAGATGAAGAAGGACTATAATCAGGAAACAGAGCAGTTGGAAAGGGAAATAATAAACATAGAAAAAAAATTAGCAATAAAGGAAGATACAACCAAAAGAAGAGAATTGGCGGATAAAAAAATAAAATATGAAACATTACAAACATATAAGGTGGAGAAGAATATAATGAAGACAAAACAGAAATATTATGAACTAGGGGAAAAAACACACAAAATCCTAGCATGGCAGCTTAAGACAGAGCAAACTAAGAAAACGGTATTGGCAACAAGGAAAAAAGACAAACAAATTACATATAATCCAAAAGAAATTAAGGAAAACTTCAGAGAATTCTATGAACAATTATACCGAACCGAAAACGAAGGGAAAGAAGGGAAAATAGATGAATTTTTGACTAAAATTGAACTACCAAAACTACAAATAGAGGAACAAAATAAATTAACAGAACCATTTGGAACAGTAGAAATACAAGAGATAATAAAAAATTTACCAAATAATAAGACACCAGGAGAGGATGGACTCCCAATAGAATTCTACAAAACATTTAAAGACCTAATAATACCGCCCCTCCTGGATGTAATCAACCAGATTGATGAGACACAAAACTTACCAGATTCATGTAAAACAGCAATAATTACAGTGATACTAAAACAAGGGAAAGATCCACTCTCACCAGCGTCATATAGACCAATATCTTTGCTAAACACAGATTATAAGATAATAGCTAAACTATTAGCGAACAGATTAGCAGAACAGGTACCGAAAATGGTAAATTTAGACCAAACTGGATTTATCAAAAAAAGACGCACAACAGACAATATTTGTAAATTTATTAACTTAATTCATGCAGTAGAAGGAAATAAAGCACCGGCAGTAGCAGTTGCTTTAGACGCAGAGAAGGCCTTCGACAGAGTAGAATGGAATTACTTGTTCAAAGTATTGCAAAAATTCAGTTTACCGGAGAAGTATATTAATTGGATTAAAGCATTATATAAGGGACCGTTAGCGAAAGTGACAGTAAATGGACATGTATCAAAGCAATTTAACTTAAGCAGGTCAACGCGGCAGGGATGCCCACTATCACCATTATTGTTTGCGCTAGCTATAGAACCACTAGCAGAATCGATAAGAAGAGATAATAATATAAAAGGAATAAAAATAAAAGACAGGGAATATAAAATCAGTCTGTTTGCGGATGATGTGATAGTGTACTTAACAGAACCAGAACTATCAATAAAAGAACTATATAAGAAATTGAAGGAATATGGAGAAGTGTCGGGATACAAGATAAACGTAAATAAAAGTGAAGCAATGCCTATGAATAACGCGGATTTCTCAAAATTTAAGGAGGAATCCCCATTCAGATGGCAAACGCAGGCAATAAGATACCTAGGTGTGCAAATAAACAAAAATCTAGGCCAATTATATAAACTCAATTACAATCCACTAATGAAAAAACTACAGGACGATTTAGAGCATTGGAAAGAGCTACCACTAACACTGATAGGAAGGATAAACTGTATTAAAATGAACATTTTTCCAAGGATACTATACTTATTTCAGGCATTGCCAATACAACTGACAGAAAAATTCTTCGAAGAGTTAAAGAAAATAATAAGGAGATTTTTATGGAGAGGGGGGAAACCGAGGATAGCACTAGACAAATTAACAGAATGGTATAAACAAGGAGGCTTACAATTGCCAAACTTCAAAAATTATTATAGAGCCGCACAATTAAGGTACCTATCAGATTTTTATCAAACAAGGGAAAAACCAGACTGGACGAGACTAGAATTAGATAAAATAGGGGAAAAGATACCTGAACACATATTATATAAATGGGACGAAAAATTGGTACAACATAGAACTTCTCCAGTATTACACCATCTCCTCAATATATGGAAGAAGATACATGTAGAAAGAAATAAAATAAATTACCAAATACCAAAACTAATATTGACGCAAAATAAGCTACTCCCTTTTACAATAGACAACCTTGCCTTTAGAAAATGGGAAAAAAAAGGGATTAAAAGAATAGAAAATTGTTTTTCAGGAAGTAGATTCTTATCCTTTGAACAAATGAGAGATAAGTACAATATAACGGGAGATACAGCGCTGGCATATTACCAACTGAGATCCTACTTGAAAGATAAATTAGGAAGCAACTTGAGTTTACCAGAGGGAAGTAACCTTGAATATGTGATTACAGATACAATGTTAATCAAAAGATTTATAAAAAATATGTATATTAAACTGCAAGAAAAGGAAAATGAGGAAACAAATGGTAAAACTAAACAAAAATGGGAACAAGATTTAAATATAAAGATAAAAAAGGAAACATGGGAGAAGTTATGCTCTGGAACGATGAGAAATACAATAAATACGAGGCTGCGTATGATACAATATAATTGGTTACACAGACTATACATCACACCGCAAAAGTTAAATAAATGGGACCCAACAGTATCTGATAGATGTTTTCGATGTAAAAAAGAAAGGGGAACAACAATTCATGCAATCTGGACATGTGAGAGAGTAGAAAAATTTTGGGATGATCTCAATCAGATATTAAATAAAATAACAGAAAACAATATACCAAAGAATCCAGAGATCTTTCTCCTAAGTAACATAAAAAATAAAGAATTTGGAATTGACTTGGAGGATGCACAAAAAAGATTTGTTAAGATAGCCCTAGCTGTAGCAAAAAAATGTATTATGTCAACCTGGAAATTGGAAGATAATTTGAAAATACAACAATGGTATATAGAAATGAATAAATGTATTCCATTAGAAAAAATAACATATAGTTTAAGAAATAATATCGAAATATTCGAACAAGTATGGGAGCCTTACATTAAATACAATAGCGAAAACCTACCGGGAACAAACATTACCTAAGTTGATGGAAGGAGAAGAGAAGAAAAAAATGGACTCAGTAGAATTTCTGGTGTATTTTTGTTGAATGACAACATTGTCTAACTGAATTAATGCAACCTAGATTGTATAACTAAAATGGATGAGAGGGGGGAGGGATGGGGGGGTGGCTTGGGAGGAGGGAGGGGGGAGGGAGAAAAAGTCACTGTAAATGTGTGGAAAAGAAAAAGTGTATATCATGGCTATTGTGATTTATGGTGTGAAAAATAAAAAATTTAAAAAAAAAAAAAAAAAAATAAAAAAAAAAAAAAAAAAAAAATTCAACAAGCTGATCTATCTCCCTCCTGGACGCTTCCTCATGGCCACTTGTGATTATGCCGTCAACTGTGGTGTCATCAGCAAACTTGCAGATAGCAATGGAATTGTGTCTGGCCACACAGTCATGGGAGCAGTGGGCTAAGCATACATCCTTTGGGTGTGCCTGTGTTGATAATCAGTGAGGAGGAGACATTGCTTTGAATTCGTGCACACTGTGGTCTTTTGAAGAAAGAGGGTGGGGATTTGTTCTGGGATGCACTAGTAGGGCCAAACTGGCCTGTTCTGTACTGTATATGGTTAAAAGTGAAATATCCAGTTGCAGAAAGGGGTGTACGGTGGCCTAGAGTTTGTAGCTTCGGACCAGCCCTGAGGGAATAATGGTATTGAAGGCCGAGCTGTAGTCTATGAAGAGCAGCCCGATGTATGAACTGCTGTTTTTGAGGTGATCCATAGCTGAGTGGAGAGCCAGCAATATTGGCATCTGCTGTGGAGTGATTGTAACAATAGGCGAATTGCAGTGGGTCCATATCTTTACTTGGGTACGTGTTAATTCTGCCCATGACCAGCCTCCCAAAGCATTTCATCACAGTAAAATGTACCTAATTGGTGTCTGTGATTCTCCGAACAACTGTGGTGGTGCCATCGGCAAATTTGTAGATGGCATTTGAATTGTGCCTGGCTACATAGTCATGAGTGTAGAGTGAGTAGAGCAATTGGCTAAGCTTACATCCTTGAGGTGTGCCTGTGTTGATCGTCAGTGAGGAGGAGACATTGTTTCCGATTCATATTGACTGTGGTCTTCCGACGAGGAAGTTGAGGATCCAGTTGCATAGGGGAAGTGATGATTGTCCAGGTCACCTTTCGCAGACGATATTGCCCTGATAATTGAGTGATAGTACTTAAACATCTACTTTAAATTAATACGGTTTTGCTCTTTTCTGTCCAGCACCCCCCATGATTTAAGTTGTTCCGACTCATATCGACATCACAGATTTACATTCCAGAAAGTCAAACGCAATTTCAACAGTTGTATTTATAGTGGGATATCATCTGGTAAGGCAATTTCAAAGGAATTACATTATAGTTCAGGTGAGAAAGTACTACCCAACTTTTTCTTTTGTTGAAACCAGTTAACTGCATATTGATATGAAATGCCATGTGCAAACAAACACATTCTGCAGACACATAGCAGGGTTCCAGAGTCATAGCTCTTTGTTTGTTTGGACAGCTGGTGTTCTTCCAATGTTTTCTATAAACTTAACATCCTCTGACTATGACATTTCTAAAAGTTTAGAGTAAGAAATTCAAGCACATTGATCCATATACAGTACATCTCCGATTGTCCAAAATGGTCGGGACTGCGCCTATTTCGCATAAACTATACTTTTGGAGAACTGGTCATTTTTAAAATTAACCCATTAGCAACATCAAATCACTTATAACAGTGTTTAAACAACAAGGGAAGGATTTTAATCATTTAAATAATGTTTAATTCTCACAAAAAAAGTTCTGGCCTCCGCTAATCACTGATACTTCCCCACCAAGCCTGAGGGTCCCGCTCCTGCCCAGGAGCTTGAAGTCCCCGCTGCTGCTGGGAGCCTGAGATCCACTGCCACTGCTGGGTCCCCAAAGTCCACTGCTGCCACCACTGGGACTCTGAGGTCCGCTGCTGCTGCCACCTAGAGCCAGAGGTCCACTGGGGGTCCAACATCCCCAGTCAGTTCAGCTCTGAAAATATTTTGGATAAATGATGATTTCTGATTTGTTTCAGATATCCTCATTTATCTGAAAATAGAAAAAAAATTTTGATAACTGAGTATTTCAGAGAATCCAATTTTGGATAACTGGAGTTGTACTGTATTAAGATATTGTAAATATCATAGACTTATGGGGAGTCAGAAAAGATTGGGGGCCAGAGAATATACAAGTAAACAGAAAATGCTTCTCTATGTCTCTTTCCTCAGCTTGAAGTTTTCTGAGTCCTTGGCTCTCAGGGATATTAAATGTAGCTAGAAACTTTTTTTAAACCATACAGCTACTTTGCTCTGTTAAATTTGGAACAATCAACTGCTCTTCTTGCAGATATTCTCACAGCCTACTTTTTGATCCATGTTATGTCTGTAATTTCACCCATCCTAATTATTTTTCTTGACAAGCTTCAAAACCTGGGCCTCTGCACTTCCCCAATGCAACTGGATCCTCAACTTCCTCATCGGAAGACCACAGTCAATATGAATTGGAAACAATGTCTCCTCCTCACTGATGATCAACACAGGCACACCTCAAGGATGTAAGCTTAGCCAATTGCTCTACTCACTCTACACTCATGACTATGTAGCCAGGCACAATTCAAATGCCATCTACAAATTTGCCGATGGCACCACAGTTGTGGGGAGAATCACAGACACCAACGAGGAAGTGTAAATGAGTGAGATAGATCAGCTCATTGAGTGGTGTCACAACAACAACCTTGGACTCAACATTAGCAAAACCATGGAACTGATTGTGGATATCAGGATGGGGAAATTAGGAGAACACAAACCAGACCTCAGTGAGGAGTCAACAGTGGAAAGTGTTAAGAACTTCAAATTCTTGGCTGTTTAGCATCTCTTAAGATTTATCCTGGGGCCCCCATGTCGATTCATTCATGAAGAAGACTCACCAATGGCTATACTTCGTAGGAGTTTGATGAAATCTGATATGTCACCAAATACTCTTGCAAATTTCTATTGGTGTACCATGGAGAGCATTGTAACTAGTTGCATCAATAGTCCCTTTTCCACTGGCATGCCAGTGAATTGGCTGTGCAGTGTCCTAGGATAGGAAGCCCTTTGTGCCATTTCCACTGGGCCACCTTGAACTGGGACATTAATTGCTTTCCCACTGAACACACTCATCCCCGGGGATTGGAGTGTTCTACCTTCAACTGGAAACGAGTGACTTTTTGCTGTCCCTTTTCCACTGGTTTTATCAGCACAGCGGCATCAACAAACACCGGGGATATGAGTAGTGGTAAAGGCAGTTAATCCCCAGTGTGAAATGACATAATTTGACACCAATGTTCCTTTTCCACTGGACTCTGTTGCAGTTAATTCCTGGGAGAAGGTGCCGGGGAAGAGGGGCTATTGTCTGGTCTGGAGGTGCCAATGCACAGGACAGGAAAAGACTACAGAGCTGTGAACTTGCTCAGCTCCATTATGGAGCTTTACTCTATGAAGGACATCTACAAGAGGCGGTGTCTCAAGAAAGCAGCCTCTCTCCTAAAGGTCACTCCCAGGCCATGCCCTCTTCTCACACATACTATCAGGAAGGAGGTACAGGAACCTGAAAAAGAACACCCAACGATATAAAAACAGCTTCTTTCCCTCTGCTATCAGATTTCTGGATGGACAATGATCCACAGTCACAACCTCACTTCCTCTTGTTTTGCACTAATTTATTTATTTTTTTATAAAATGTAATGCTCCCAGAAAGCAACAAATTTTGTGACATGCTAATGACAATAAATTCTGATTCTAATTCTTGATTATCCCAACCAGGAACCTTCTTTGCACTGTATTCCTGTGCCATCCTGCTTGTTTGAGGTGACTCATTGTTTTCACTTTCACACTTAGTTGTTTCTAAACACCAAGTGCCATACCATTTCAATTCCTAAAGATGCAACACATTTGTTTAATAGCTGGTTGATCAAACCTAACTATATCGTTGCCATTTATTTGTCAATTTTGCCATTAGCACTCCACACCTTCAGAAATAGTATCTTTATTGAAGACAAGAGAGACTGTAGATGCTGGAATCTGGAACAATAAATCAAGGCACCAGAAAACGTTGATGCAGATGTAGGGGCTCTACCTTAAATGTTGCCTTGAAACCTTCCAATTCCACAGATGCTCTTTCACCCGCTGAGTTCTTACAGCATCCTGTTTTTTTTTTCTTTTCTACCATCTTTAACTTTGAGTTATTGCATTTTTATTGTATTGTTTTCAGATATGGGACATTGACTCGGTGAGTTCTTACAGCATCCTGTTTTTTTTCTCTTTTGTAGCATCTTTAACTTTGAGTTATTGCATTTTTATTGTATGGTTTTCAGATATGGGACATAGATCTCACTGGCAAGGCCACAAGACTTGTAGCACTAGGTTCAGGAACAATAGACTCGTAAACAACAAACTCAATCAGAGACTCATTTGTGGGCTCTTACTTTGCACATTATTTATTGTTGAATACTTATTTTCTATATTGCAGAGAAAGTTTGTTTGCTCTTCTTTCTTTGTTAACATTTCTCTCTTTTGTACCTGTATCTGTATATTGAGTCGAATTTTTTGCACTATCGATAAGTAGAAATTCTGCCAGGCCTGCCAGAAAAAGTATCTATCTAATGTCATATATGTACTCTGACAAAAAATCTGAACTTTGAATTAATTCCCCATGCCAAATTGCCCTTGAGAAGGTTGTGGTTAGATGTCAGCTTGAATCATCATAGTTTGTATGTTGAGAATAATGTTGCAATGCTGTTTTGCACTTACATTTTTATTAGTTTTACATTTCTGAAGTAATGGACTTAATATTTGTTCTCCCATTATTTCATTCTTCCAGCAGTGATGAAATAAAATTTTAAAAAGACACTAGACAGATGAAGGCCATTTGGGTCAATTTATTGATACACTAATTCTACTGATTATTTTGCTCTGCTCTTTCCTCACAACCATGTTAGTTTACTTCCCTTTAAAATAGACTATTGAACTTTTTCATCAACTCCATTTGAGGCCTTGGATTCCAGATCATAATAACTCTCATTCACTAAAACCATCTGGCACATTAAAAACTTTAAAATTGAAATTTGACTTTGAAAGCATCTGACCAAGAAATGCTGTTGATATTAAATCTACTTCATGTCTTCAATACGTTTTGCAAACCATTCCCCTTTTCAGTTCAACCTTTTCTTCTGCATTGTCGCAGCTGATTATTTAACGAAGCGTGATTTTCAAACTTTGTTTTTGTGTGCTTTGCCTGACTCTCAGTGTGTGTGATGTCATTACAGTACAGATTGACCCTGACCTATGATGTTCTGACTTATGATATCTATAAGTTATGATGATCAGAATCCATTTTGAATAAAGGATACGCAGATTGCTGTCACTGGGGAGGAAGAGAGAGCAAGAGCATGTGCAGACATCAGTTGCGAGGTGATGCCGCTGCCCTGTGTTACCTGGCACTATTCTTGAAGCAGTACACTACACAGTGGCAGGAAGCATGTCGCTTGCCATTTCAAAGGTCAGCTCCTAAGGGCCCTCACTAAAATTGCCTTGTATGATAAACAGGTTACATATTCGAAGAAAACTAATTAAAAAAAACTAATACATTTAACAAAGAACTCAACAAAATATCTTTACTCAAATGGTTTGGGGTGTGCACTTTCCACCACATCAAACCATTGAGGCAAATAGCTTCCTATTGTGAACAGCTATGTAATCAAATACATCAAGGTTGAAGGAGAAGAGCAAGGTTGTGTGGTGTTCACTGAAGAACATTTTGACCCAATAATTCAAACTCCTTTGGAAACCTTGCCTAAAGACCAATGTTGATAACAGGCCAGGCTTTCGTAAGGCAGCTTTTGCTGAGATTTTAAATATAGCTTCACGCATTTGCCTGACTACTCTATTTTTTCACTTTGAACATTCTGAAGGTGCTCAGTGAAGCAATCTCCTCATTAGAGAGACTGGGAACATACTGGGAGATTGCTTTAGTGAGCACCTTCGCTCTGACCGCACCAGTGACGACCATTTCAGTTCTGCATCCCACTCCCATACTCACATGTCTATCCATGGCCTCGTACTATCTCACCAAGACGACCTGTAAATTGAAGAAACAACACCTGATTTTCCATCTGGGCACTCTACCGCCAGATGGCATTAACATCAACTTCTCTGGTTTCTGCTAATCTGCTTTCCTTTCTCCCTTCCATCCTTTCCCCTGTCTTCTTTCCCTCAGCTCTCCACCCCCTTCCCTCACTATGAATGTTTTCTACATGAACATTAGTAAGGCCTTTGACAAAGTCCCACATGGGAGGTTAATCAGGAAAGTTCATACGCTAGGTATTCATGGTGAAGTAGTGAACTGGATTTGACAATAGCTGGATGGCAGAAGCCAGAGAGTAGTGGCGAATGATTGCTTCTCGGATTGCAGGCATGTGATTACTGGTGTGCCTCAGGGATCGGTGCTGGGAACATTGTTGTTTGTCATCTATATCAATGATCTGGATGATAATGTGGTAAATTGGATCAGCAAATTGGCAGATTACACTAATATAGAGGTATTGTGGACAGTGAAGAAGGTTTTCAAGCTTGTAGAATGGGTAAAATGGGTGAAAAATGGCAGATGGAATTTAATGCAGACAAGTGTGAGGTGTTGTATTTTGGAAGGACAAACCAAGAAAGGACATAAAGCCATAGAACACTACAGCACAGAAAACCGGCCACTTGGCCCTTCTAGTCTGTGTCAACCATTATTCCACTGGTCCCATTGACCTTCTCTCATTCCATTACCCTCCAGTCCTCCACCATTCATGTCTCTATCCAATTTTTTCTTAAAACTTAACATCAAGCCCACATTCACCACATCAGATGGGAGCTCATTCCACACTCCCACCACTGTCTGAGTGAAGAACTTTCCCCTAATGTTCCCCATAATCCTTTCCCCTTTCAGCTTAAAACTATGACCTTTTGTATTTATCTCCCCCAATCTAAGTGGAAAAAGCCTATTTGCATCTACTCTGTCTATACCTCTCATAATCTTTTAAACCTCTATCAAATTTCCCCTTATTCTTCTTCACTCCAAGGAATAAAGTCCTAAACTATTTATTCTTTACCTTTAACTCAACTCCTGAAGACCCAGCAAAATACTAGTAAATCTTTTATGCACTCATTCAACCTTATTGATATCCTTCCTGTAGTTAGGCAACCAGAACTACACACAATATTCCAAATTTGACCTCACCAATGTCTTAAACAACTTCAACATAACATCCCAACTCCTATACTCAATACTTTCATTTATAAAGGCTAAGAGGCCAAAAGCTTTCTTTACAACCCTGTCCATCTGCAATGCCACCTTCAGGAAACTATGTGTATTCCCAGATCTCTTTGCTCCTCCACACTCCTCAGAGCCCTACTATTTACTGTGTATGTCTTACCTTGTGTATGTTGTCCTTCCAAAATGCAACACCTCAATCCATGTCTGCATTAAACTCCATCTTCCATTTGTTGGTTCATTCTCCCAGTTGCTCCAGATCCCTCTGCAAATCTTTCTCACTATCCACAATGCCTCCTATCTTTGTGTCATCAGCAAACTTGCTGATCCCATTTACCACATTATCATCCATGTAATTGATAAAGACAAGAAACAACGTGGTCCCAACACAGATCCCTGAGGCACACCACCAGTCACAGGCCTCCAGTTTGAGAAGCAACCATCCACTACCGCTCTGTTTTCTCCTACACAGCCAATTTTAAATCCAGTTTACAACCTCTCCCTGGATGTCTAGTGTCTTAACCTTCTGAACTAACCTCCCATGTGGGACCTTGTCAAAGGCTTTACTAAAGTCCATGTAGACAACATCCAAAGACTCCTTCATTTCCCTTCGCAAAAAACTCGAAAGATTGGTTAAACACAACTTACCACACACAAAACCATGCCGACTGTCCTTAATCAGCCCATGGCTGTCCAAATACCTATATATCTGATCTCTCAGAACTCCTTCCAATAATGTACCTACTACTGACATCAGGCTCACTGGCCTATAATTACTTGGTTTATTTTTGGAACCTTTTTTTAAACAACAGGACATCATGAGCCACCCTCCAATTGTCTGGAACCTCACACATTTTGAAAATATCTGCCAGGGCCCCTGCAATTTCTACACTAGTCACCCTCAAGGTCCAAGGGAATATAATATCTGGCCTGCAAGGCAGCAAGCACCTCCTCCTCCTTAATCTCCATTTGTTCCGTGACACTTCCTTATGCACTATACCAGTTTACTGAGTAAATACTGACACAAAAATACTGCTTAAGATCTCCCCTATTATTTGAGGCTGAACACATAGTTGGCCACTCTAATCCTCTAGGGGATATACACGATAAATGGTAGGGCACTGAGGGGTGGGGTAGAAAAGAGGGATCTGGGAATGCAGATACATAATTCCCTGAAAGTGGTGTTACAGGTGGATAGGTTTGTAAAGAGAGCTTTTGGCACATTGGCCTTCATAAATCAAATTATTGAGTATAGTAGTTACAAGGAAAGGTTAAACAGGTTAGGACTTTATTCCCTGGAGCATAGAAGAACAAGGAGAGATTTGATAGAGATGTTTAAAATTATAAGGGGGGTAGACAGAGTAAATGTAAATAGGCTTTTTTCACTGAGGGTAAATGAGATACAAACCAGAGGACATGGGATAAGGGTGAAAGGGGAAAAGTTTAGGTGGAACTTCTTCATTCAGAGAGTGGTGGGAATGTGGAATGAGTTTCCAGCTAAGTAGGTAAATGTGGACTCAATTTTAACATTTAAGAAAAATTTGGACAGGTACATGGATTGGAGAGGCATGTTGGGCTATGGATTGGGTGCAGGTCAGTGGGATGAGGCAAAAAAATGGTTCAGCACAAACTACATGGGCCAATGTGGCCTATTTCTGTGCTCTAATTGTTACATGTTCTTTTTACCTAGTCATCTCCCCTCCCCCATTTCCTGCTGTGCCCTCCTCCCTTCTCTACTTATTATCTCCTGCCTTTTGGACCATGCTCCTTTCCCCATACCTCCCCCCCTTACCATTTTGTTCAGACGCCTGGCGACACATTCCCATACCTTGATGAAGAGCTCAAGCCCGAAGTGTCAGTTATGTTTCTTAACCTTTGCTATGTAAAGGATACTGTTTGACCTGCTGACTTTCTCCAGCACTGAATTTTTCAAATCAGGCACCGTCTGCAAGGTTTATGTGCGTAGGTTTCCTCTGAGTGCTCCAGTTTTATCCTATGCTCCAAAGACACACAGGGTTAGTAGGCTGAAAGGTTATATGACTGTATTTTGGTGAAATGGTCTCATTGCCTGTTAACCCTGCTGTGTCTGTAAACTAAAATTTAAAAGTTTCTTATTTCCCTGGCAACCAACCACATGAGTACCTGGATTGTCCCTGTGGTTCGCTTGAACAAGGAACAGATGTCGTAAGAGTTCTGTTCTTGATCCACCTTTCTAGTACCTGAAAGAATGCTCCCACCCTCCTTCCCATCATTTGCAGTATTAATTCTTTAAAAAGCATGCTATCCAGTAGCTGAAAGAATGCAGATATTAATGCACATGTCCTTTTAAAGGCCGATTCCTAAGGGCATAATTGATAGTTTAGGGCTTGTGGCTGTAAAATAATTTTGCATGTGTTTAGTTGAGAAAGTGCCAGGTTCGGTGGGTTCAAAGAGAGATAAGTCTGAACACAAGGGTTTGCATCAAGGGTTTGCAGGTTAGCACAATTAATAAGGGAGCATGGGAACATATGAGCACAATTTATAAGGGAGCATGAGAACATAAGCAGACAATTTATAAGGAAGTGTGGGGCATACACACACACAATTTATAATGCAGGTATTTGCACAATATAAGCAGGGGGTTATGTACACCCTCTAGAACCCCTTCCAGGCCAAACATTTTGGCAGTTTCCGCAAAACAGGACGTCAAGCGCTGAAGAGCTGGCTCTGAATGGGCAACTAAAGCGGCATCGTCTACAAAGAGTAGTTCACGGACAAGTTTCTCTTGTGTCTTGGTGTGAGCTTGCAGGCGCCTCAGATTGAAGAGACTGCCATCCGTGCGGTACCGGATGTAAACAGCGTCTTCATTGTTGAGGTCTTTCATGGCCAAAATGTTTGGCCTTGAAGTCAGCCTGAAGAAAACTGAGGTCCTCCATCAGCCAACTCCCCACCATGACTCCCAGCCCCCCCACATCTCCATCGGGCACACAGAACTCAAAACGGTCAACCAGTTTACCTATCTCGGCTGCACCATTTCATCAGATGCAAGGATCGACAACGAGACAGACAACAGACTCGCCAAGGCAAATAGCGCCTTTGGAAGACTACACAAAAGAGTCTGGAAAAACAACCAACTGAAAAACCTCACAAAGATAAGCGTATACAGAGCCGTTGTCATACCCACACTCCTGTTTGGCTTCGAATCATGGGTCCTCTACCGGCATCACCTACGGCTCCTAGAACGCTTCCACCAGCGTTGTCTCCGCTCCATCCTCAACATTCATTGGAGCGCTTTCATCCCTAACGTCGAAGTACTTGAGATGGCAGAGGTCGACAGCATAGAGTCCACGCTGCTGAAGATCCAGCTGCGCTGGGTGGGTCACGTCTCCAGAGTGGAGGACCATTGCCTTCCCAAGATCGTGTTATATGGCGAGCTCTCCCACTGGCCACCGTGACAGAGGTGCACCAAAGAAAAGGTACAAGGACTGCCTAAAGAAATCTCTTGGTGCCTGCCACATTGACCACCGCCAGTGGGCTGATATCGCCTCAAACCGTGCATCTTGGCACCTCACAGTTTGGCGGGCAGCAACCTCCTTTGAAGAAGACCGCAGAGCCCACCTCACTGACAAAAGGCAAAGGAGGAAAAACCCAACACCCAACCCCAACCAACCAATTTTCCCCTGCAACCGCTGCAACCGTGTCTGCCTGTCCCGCATCGGACTTGTCAGCCACAAACGAGCCTGCAGCTGACGTGGACATTTACCCCCTCCATAAATCTTCGTCCGCGAAGCCAAGCCAAAGAAAGAAGAAGAAGAACCCCTGAATAGGAGGAGGTGGATCTGTTTACACTGTAACCACAGGGGTCTATGCACACTCTCGGACCCCTGATCAGTTGAGAGTGGCGGCTCTACTGCCAGTATTGATCTATAGCAATTTGAGCTATAGCCATACCATGGCTCAGCTTCAGTGTAGTGTACACCTCATCTGCGACCCTTCCAAGTGACGTTTGCCGTGGCGACCTGGCATAGAGCAGTGTCCGGGGTTATCACCACAGGGCAGAGAGAGTGAGTGTCCTCTGTGCTGGTGCTAAATACAGGGCTTTAGCCAATAATGACACGAGGTGATTTGAACCAGCCAATGGAAAGGTGTCCACTGACCAGTGGTCTGAGTCCAATCTTAGCTGACACTCCACCAGCAGACCATAACTTTGTCTATAACTTTGTAACTTTGAGTGAAACAAAAAGCACACCATTTACTGAGAGGTGATGTGACTTCTAAATGAGTTTCAGGCAGAAAGACCATGTGACTACCAGCAATGGGCAGGGAAGCCATGCCTCATCCACATAACAGCTTAGAAGTCAAGGAGATAGTGCCTTAAGCAAAAGAATAGTTGACACTGAATCAAGCAATCTGCGAAAAATTCTCGAAAGCTCATTAATAAAGAATGCAATCTTTTGAAAAGTTTTTAAATGTTATTACATATAATTAAGCACTTTCATGGCCTCAGTATTTAAATCCAAATTTTGATCCTTTGCTCCTTCTCTTCATTGTACTGCCATATAAACTTCACAACAAAAATCCAGGCACTTCATAAAATGGACACACAGAAATCATGATTATTTGAAGGAAGAGATGACATCAGTGACTGAAGAATTGATTGAGAAAGCAGGCTTTCAGACAATATCTCAGTTGAAGAGAGAGATATTGAGGAAGGCAATTTTAGAGAATAGATGAAAAAGCCCTGTTTCCAATCATTTCTGAATTGGAGGGGAATCCACGGACACTATTGATTCTGGGAGGATTCTTTTTTGCTTCTCTTTCTGTGACTAATGGGCGTCAGGCAATTTCTGCTGATGGCAAATCTTTGTCTGCCTTCACAGTAAACTAAAGAAAATTTTTTGTAATATCAGATTTTCTGTTTTATTACATGACAATAAAAGAATCTTGATTTGGTCATTTTCATTTTCATTTTCATGCAATAAAGGTGAACCTCTCCACCTCCCTCACCAACTTTGTTATAGTCTTCCTTTGCCCTCTAATGCACAGAGCATTAGCATTCTGGCAGGGCCAGATCCCTGAAACATTTTCACTGTTTGATTCATTTCCTCTGCAAAGCTTAGTAAATCATGTCTGCGCTTAGTCTAATTCGTCCATCACCCCGAGTTTCAGTCTCCAACCCTGACGTTTAATCTTCCTACGATGTTAAATTTTAAATCTTTTCCTTTAAATATAATTCTGGCCTTATCCCTTCCTAACTCTGCAATCACTCTCCATATAATATTTCTGTATATTCTTTGCCTAACTCCAATTTCTGTGCAATATAAGCTTTCTCCTCTACCCCATGATTGGAGATAGGGCTTTTTCATCTATTCTCTAAAATTGCCTTCCTCGATATCTCTCTTCAACTGAGATATCGTCTGAAAGCCTGGTTTCTCAATCAATTCTTCAGTCGCTGATGTCATCTTTTCCTTCAAATAATCATGATTTCTGTGTGTCCATTTTATGAAGTGCCTGGATTTTTGTTGTGAAGTTTATATGGCAGTATAATGATGATACAGTTATTATTTTTTGGAAAATTTTATTTATTTGTATCTTCATACATTTCAAATTAATTTGCAATATCATTACATAATAGATACTAAATAATTTTAATTTTTCACCTCCCCACCTCCCACCATCCCTAACCCCTACAGATAGAAATAAAAGATAGAAAGAAAAGAAAGGACACACTCATCGTAATAATTATAGCCACATTAATAATACCATAATACATTTCTTGATGAAAGTACCATATTTTCAGGGGGGGATTGGATTTGAAGGTCTGGATTAGTTTATATTCATGAATCTCATATATGGCTCCCAAATTTGACAAAATTTTTCATAATCATCTCTCATATTATAAGTAATTTTTTCAAACGGGAGACAATATTTTATTTCATTAAACCATTCTTCTATTTTTACATTACTTTCCATTTTCCACATTTTGGCTACACACTTTCTCACTATTGCTAGACTCAAAAAATCCTTTTTATATTTATCTAATTCCAACTTAATGTCTTCATCATATATATTACCCAACAAAAAAAAAATCTTGGATCTAATTTAACTTTAACTTTTAATATCTTCTCTAACATAGCACATATTTCTTTCAAGAAAACTTTTACATTTTTACACAACCATACTGAATGCAAGAAATTACCAACCTCTTTTTTACATTTAAAACATTAGGTAGAAAAAAAATGAGGTTAAATTTATTTAACTTATAGGGTGTGTCATACATTTGATGTAAAAAAATTATATTGAACCATTTGATATCTAGCATTGATTATATAAGTTACACTATCTCTACACAGTTTCATCCTGTTCCCACTTTAATTTAGTTTTATACAAATCTTTCTTTTCTTTTATTTCTTGTAATTTAATATACATAGAAATTATAAATCTTCAAATAATAAAGGTATCTGTTCTAACATATTCAAATTGACTGTGCTCTGGAAGTCTCAAGTCCATTCCTATTTTTTTCAAATATGATTGTAATAATAATAATATACAAATATTGTATTTTGTAATATCCCATATTTCTCCTTTAATTGATCAAATGTCATAAAAATTGATCCTCTAAAACAATCTTGTATTTTCTGTATACCTTTTTCATACCAATTGTCAAGCAAAAAATTATTCATTGTAAATGGAAAAAGTTGATTTTGTCAAAATCAGCTGAGCCAATTGATAATTCCTTAAACCTTTTTCCACATGTATCCCATTCCATATTTGAAGCAAATGTGTTAAAATTGGTAATTCTTTTCCACCTTTAAAAAATTCATATTTCCATTTATACAGTATTTCATCTGGATTTTCTTCACCTCTATTATTTATCTCAATATCTACCCAAGATGTTTTTTTTCTTTGATACCAAGAAGACAAGAATCTCAATTGAGCTGCCTTATAATAACTTTTAAAATTTGGTAATCTCAGACCACCTTGATCTTTATTCCAAATCAACTTCTCCATACTTATCCTTGCTGATTTTCCTCTCCATAAAAACTCTCTAATATTCTTATTTAATCATCTAAAAAAAATTTCAGGCAGTTAAATTGGTAATGTTTGAAATAAGTATTGACTTCTAGGAAAAATATTCATTTTAACACCATTCATTGCCCTATTAGCGTATTGGTTACTTACTATTATCCCTAAATATTTAACTCCCTTACTTTGCCATTTAAATTTTACTAACTTTTTACATTGTGTATAATCTGCATTAACCATTGGCATCATTTTACTTTTATCCACATTAACCTTATATCCTGAAACTAATCCATATTCTGTTAATCTTTCATTTAGTTTATTCAGTGAAGGTTCAGGTTTAGTCAATGTAAAAAGACTAATTTTATAAACTTTATCTCCCATCTCATAACCTGTAATTTCCTCATCCCCTCGAGTCACTTCAGTTAACATTAACTGTTAGCTTATTGCAGCTATTTTTTTAAAAACTGGCGATGGTTACGATTGAAAAATTGTAATGCAGTAAACTTTATATATTAAAAATATCTCAACACCATGTGGCTTTAACTGTGAAAGAGAATTGTAGGACCTTAAAGTTGTTAAATAGAATTTTCCCTAACAAATACGCCATTAAGTTGCCTGAAAGGAAAGGCAAGATTCAGATGATAAAGCAAGTCTACTGCTTTGTCTCGAGGGAACTTGATGCTGTTTATTTGGGGCCACTTAGAATAATCCGTGAATGAAGGAATGCTTCCATCATTTGTGTGGCTGGCTGCATAATTGCACAGAAGCCTAGTAAGATAATTAAAGCGACTGACTAATGAGTAAAGTTGTGGTGGTTGTTGATGAGAGTCACCTTTTTTTTTAAAGCTTGTTCGAAGATCCTTCTAATCCAGCTTGAGACCTCCAGTGCAAAGTTAGAATTTGAGCTTTGTTAGTTAAATTTTTGCCCAGGTGACCAAACAGTCCTTGGGGAAGAAAATGGAACATGTGTACAGCTGTAATAGTAACAAAATGGTCTTGTATCTATTAAAGCATGGAAACATTTATTTAATTTAATGCATCATTACTATTACTTTCCTTTGTGTGTTTTAAATTAGCTGTTTTTGAAATCAGGCTGGTAGTTATTAAACTACTTCAAAGCCTAGAGTAAGAACTCATTGTTTTGATGCTAGTGTGTGGAAGATATTAACATAAATTTAACCCCTCAAATTCCACTCAACTACCTCCTTATTTTAATTTACGTGATTGTTGAGGTTTTTAATTACTAAAATATAGGAAGGTAAATGTTCCATTATTGTCATGTAATACTACATTTAGAATGTGACATATATGAAATTCTTTAACTTTTGTCTGTTGTAAGGCAGACAGTCGCCACTTTGTCCAGCCCCCCTACAGCACCTGGTGTTTCTCGGCAGTCTCCCCTCCAAGTACTGACCAGGCCTGAGCCTGCGAGATGTTGCAAAAAAAGTTTTGCTATTGAGAGAGTGCAATGAAGAGCATCCTTGTTTTATTATCTGTCCTCTTCGCCTGCTTTTAAAATTTATGAAAGTAATGTGAAGGGAGGAATGTCATGTCATAGAATGCAGGATGACTATGAAAAAGGAAATGGCAATTTGTTCATTTCAACAATTAACAATGCGGTAACAGTTGCTTTTTAATGGAGTCCATCCATCAAGTGGATTCTTCTTACCATTAACAATATAATTAATTGTTCGAGTCACATTTGGTCTCCTTGCTGGACTTCAAAGAGCATATTTTTATGACAAAGCTCTTGGACTTTAAAGGTCTATAGATTTGACTAACTTCCAAAAAGAATCGATGCTTAATTAATATTTATTATGATTTCTGCTGCAAACGATTGTTCGATGAATTTGCTTGAAAGCTGTCAGATCCTTGAATGACTTGTCACTAATGAATTGGGATGAGGAGCAAATATTACCAACTGCTATCCTTTTATCTTGACAAAGGACAAATCTCATTTTTAACTATGAGCCATCCATGTAATCCCAGTTTTTGAACCACTATTAACTATTTAAAATTTGTTTCATTCTATCCACAAGAAATGGACATGGAAAATAAAAACCTTCTCAAAACCCATGCAGTTGTTTTTTTGAGAATGTTTATTTTGGATTAAGTTAATTTTCACAAACTCTGTCCTTCAATTGTTCCCTTAAATTGTTAAAGCATATCAAAGGAAGAGAGACCACTTAATTATCAAATGCTTGGGCTGTATATAATTGTAGCTTTCACACTGTGTTTGAGGTTTCCTCTTAAGGTCAATAGGCAGATAGAAACCTGATCTGAGAATAGAGCTTCTGGCTTCCACATCTGTTGGAATTGCTTCACGGAGGCAATTAAATGTTTTATCTCATTGTTGTAAACCACTCAGATTTTGCTCTTTATCATAAAATTCTTTTTGCACCTTTTTGTTACATGTTCTGAAAGTGGCGATCAACTCCTTTTTGAACTCCTGTTGATATGGAGTGTGAAGTTAACTAAAGTGTCAGTTTGGCAGATTCCTGTAAGTCATTGTCAACTAGTAGTTTAGATTGGATTTTGAATTTATCAGACGTGTTGAAGGCTCATTAAAAATAAACACTGTGGTGTCAAGACTGCCCAGCTTCCCTGAATGCAAAACTACCTTTTGATACAATTTTATTTACATCAGTTCCTTTCTTTTTTCATTTCCTCCTAGGTGTTGAAACCACACTTGTGCCGCAAATTGTTCACCCTGCCTGGTGCTGCAGCACAATCTGGTACACCTCTAGAATGAATACTCCACAGATCACAAAGAGGGTTTTTTTAAATTTGTTTTGAAAACTTAATCTTAATAAAGTTGCCAATTCTTCAGAATTGCCATTACAGAATTGCAGATTAATTTCCAAAATTTGAGCCAAAGAGAAATAGTTGTAAAAATTCTTTTTGATTCACATTTTATTCCTCGGGTTGTAGAAAACATCAGTGTTGAGAAGAAAATGTTGCTTGACCGGTGATTAAAAATAATCTGATTGTTTTAACGATGAGCTTCATTTTCAGTTTGGCCATGGGAAAATGGGGCGATGAGGTAATATATGTGCCAGGTAGAGAAGTGCAGGGTATCTAAACTGGATCCAGAGGATGAAAGCACCTCCAGAAAAGCCAGAATTTGCCCACCATCCAGGTTAGGGAGTGAGAGCCGTCTTATTCAAAGCTGTGGAGATGGAACCAATGATAGAAGCAGCCTCTGAAAGGGTGCAGGGTTGGAGTGAAAAGTGAGAAAGTATACTGTGGCTGGATTGGAAGAAGGTGAACAAGAGAGGGATGTTGGCCATTGGTGACAGTAAAGGATTTAGAGCTTTGGTTAAGAAGAGAGAAGAGTGATAGTGTGCAACAGTTCAGAGTTGATGGAGGGAGGAAAGGATTGGCAAGAGGGGTGTTGGAAAAGGAGACTGGGGAAAAGGCAAATTCAGAATGGATGTTGTCGAACTTGGCTCAGATGCAAAAACATTGCCCAGGACAATTGAAATAATTATTCCCATCTGCTTTAAAACCCATTTACCTTTCATGTACCAAGATAGCAATCACTTGATGACTGATATTTATCTTCCAGCTTCTCCATTTTTAAAATCCAATTTGACTCATCCACTTGACCATAACCAGGATATCTCAGCCAATAGACTTTGTTCTATGTCCAGAACCCTCACACCAATATCCCTTAAAACTCCATTTTTGATCTCATCTTCTTTCTTCTCATCTTTCTCCTGCCTTTGGACACATTTCCTGCAGCAACAGATACAATGTTCAACTACTTGCTGACAAGACTCAGCCCTCTCCACATATTGCTTGGCCTTTCTGTAGATTCAACGCGCAACTTGATTTGCATATGATCTTGAACGAATTTCAACTTTCTGCAGCAAGGAACTGGGAAAAATTGTCCTTGTGCACAAATTCGGCACCACTGTCTCTTGCAACAAATCATGTTGGCCATATTGATGTGTGTTCTATGATGTGGGAATGCCGGTTGCATATTTTGTATAGATACTTGTTAAGAACCAGTTTTCCTTTTGAGCTTCTTTCCAGTCGCAAAATTGTGAGATTTAAAATAATATTATATATACTGTTTCTCATATATCTTGTAGTTTAAAAGAACGTTTGCCATTTCTGCCTCAGCACTTAGCTGACACATGCTCAGCAGATAGATTCAACTACATAATTGGTGAAGAGCTGCAGCAGGTTCGCCATTCCCTACTGACTCCATAGAGTCCAAGGAACAACTTATAAGGTGTTTTCCTATGATCAAACAGATTTCACATTTGAAAATATTTCACTCAAAGGCTCGCCATGAGCAAAATAAAGAGTTGCCATTAGCATTAATCAGTGCCCCTATCAAGAGGTGAGAGAAGCAAAAGAGAATCCGTTCAGAGGCACCCAAGTGTCCATGGATTCGCCTCCAGTCACACAGACTCTACTTCAAAGCATCAGCAACCTGAGCTCTAGATCTAAACCTCTGATATGATCAGGAAGTCTTCAGTACCCAAGGCCGTTCTTGGCCTCAGCACTCTCTCGGATCCTGGTTCCCATGAGCCAGTTTCCAGCAGCCTGCAGCCTGTATGAGACCTTTGACCGTGAGTCGCCACCTGCCCGCTGCCTGCCTAGGTCCATCAGTTGCAGAGCCCCTTGCTCTCTGCTGCCTTGATTACCATCCTGCAGGGTTGCCTCCGATGCTTCTCCTTCTCATTGGTTCTCCTCCTTCTTCTCATTTTCACCCCATTTCTGGTGCCCTGCGCTGCTCAGCTCTTTCCCCAGAGTCTGCGACCCCTCGTGGTACACTGCCCAGCAGAGGCATCACCATCTTAGTCGCAAGGTTTAGGAAAAAAAACGACATCAGCTCCTTTAACAGCCCATTTCAAGCCTTTATGGAGCTGTTGAGATTAGGACCAGGTGGAAGGACCCTGTGGAGCGGAGCTCGGACTCCGCTTCCCACTCATTCTCGTCTGCACCAGCAGTAGCACCGCCATTACAGCAGTTCCAACAGTGCTGCCATTGTTTTTCATTACATTTGTATGTCCTCATTCACAGTACAAGACATTATACTACTTGTTAAGATTTGCATTGCATCCCATGATGTCAATTTTCCCTTTACATACATTCAAAGAACAAAAAGTCTTGGAGTTTTTAAGGGAAAATTAAATGTCACAAGGGCTTTAAACTCACACTTGCACAGAGACATAGCAAGTAATGTTGCTGCCTCATAGCTCTAGGTTCGATCCTGACTTCCTCTGCTGTATGTGTGGACTTTCTTCCCCCCACCCTTGACTGTGTGATGTTCCCATGGGTACTTTCAAAGGCATGCTGGTTGCTAGGTAGATTAAATACTGTAAATGACCTCTGATGGCGGTAGATAGTGAGAAAGTTAGGTTGGAATTAATGGGCATGTGTGTGTGAAGTGGTTATGGGGAATTAAAGAAACGGCGTAGACTTAATGGACGCAATGGTCTTCTTCCACATTGTAAGGAAGTATGAAAAATATTGTGAGAAACTGACCTTTCTGTATAGCCTTTACAGTGCATCTTCCAGCACACAATCACCCTGTCATATTCAATTATGGATAACTCTTTGCACTTTCAGGCAGACCAAAGTGCTTTCTTCACCATCTTGATAATCAAGTGGTAGTTTTTTTTTGTCTCCAGAGAAGATAAAACCAAAGTTTTATTTGTAAAACAATAGGTGACAGTGACAAATGTTATAAGTTCTCTTTGAAACTACCTGATCTACAATTGCCACTGTGGTGTGGTTTTTGTGTTCATGGGAACAACCCATTGTGAACAAAGACCTGTTGCACAGACATTCAGCATGAACTGAAAGACTTTTGAAGTAGCGCGTTTTGAGATTTGTACATTCATGCAGAGATCTATGACATTAGTTTTGCCCCATATTATGTATCAACCTATTGATAATTAAGTGATTATTAACAATTTGTGAAATGTGCATTGCTCAATGTTCACTTCAAAACTTGAGTCTGAAAAAGCAAATAATGTTTCACATGATATGTGCATGTTTAATACATTATCCCTGGAATCGGCCTGCGTGCGTTTACTCCTGCCGCCGAAAATGTCCTCCCAGAATCACTGTGTGGCTTTCGCGCAAACAGAGGAACTACTGACATGGTCTTTGCCCTCAGACAGCTCCAAGAAAAGTGCAGTGAACAAAACAAAGGACTCTACATTACCTTTGTTGACCTCACCAAAGCCTTCGACACCGTGAGCAGGAAAGGGCTTTGGCAAATACTAGAGCGCCTCTGATGCCCCCCCAAGTTCCTCAACATGGTTATCCAACTGCACGAAAACCAACAAGGTCGGGTCAGATACAGCAATGAGCTCTTCGAACCCTTCTCCATTGACAACGGCGTGAAGCAAGGCTGCGTCCTCACACCAACCCTCTTTACTATTGACATCCATGCTCCTGCCGGGAGCCCGAGGTCCCCGCTGCCGCTAAGTGCCTGATATCCTCGGGTCAGTTCAGCTCTGAAAATTTTTCAGATAAATGAGGATTTTGGATAATTGGAGTTGTAATATAATTGCATATCTGATCTCTTAGAACATCTTCCAATAATTTACCTACTACTGACATAAGGCTCACCTGCCTATGATTTCCATGGTTATTTTTGGAGTCTTTTTTAAACAACAGAACAATGTGAGCAAATCTCCAATCCTCTGGCACCACATTTATTGCTAAAGATTTTTAAAATATTTCTGCCAGAGCCACTGCAATGTCTACACTAGCCTCCCTCAATGTCAGAGGGAATATCTTGTCAGGCTCTGGGGATTTATCCACCCTTTTTTGTTTTAAGGCAGGAAGCCCTTACTCCTCTCTAATCTGTTTAGGTTCCATGACCTTACTGCTTGTTTTCCTTACTTCCCACGACTCTGTGTCCTTTTCCTGAGTGAATATGGATGAAAATAAAATTTAAGACCTTTCCCATTTCTTTTGGATCCATACAAAGCCGACCACTCTGATCTTCAAGGGGACCAATTTTGTCCCTTTACTATCCCTTTGCTTTTAATATACCTGTAGAAACCCTGAGGATTTTCCTTCACATTGTCTGCCAAAGTAACCTTGTGTCTTCTTTTAGTCTCCTGATTTATTTCTTGAGGTTTTTCTTGCATTTTGTATACTTCTCAAGTACAGTACAACTCCAAATATGTGAAATGGTCTGCGCCAGATTCCGTGGTCTCACAGGTGGAAAATACGTGGTGTAAGAGGGCTGTGGGATCAGGGCACTGCCAGGCTGAAAAGGTGAGGGGAGCTGTCGCTCCCAGCTTGCCCCCCCCCCCCACCACCTCCAGCTATATCCCTGAAGCTAGATCCTTTCCCATTTCCTCAAATTTAGTCTTACTCCAATTTAGAATCTCAATCTGAGGCCCAGACCTATCCTTCTCAATAATTAGCTTGAAACTAATGGCATTATCATCACTGGACCCAAAAAATCCCCCGACAAATAGTTCTGTCACTTGTTTAGTCTCATTCCATAACAGGTCATCCAGTACCCATATTGCACTCTCTAATTGATTTAGAAAACTTTCCTGAACACTTTTGATCAACTCCAAGCCATCCAGTCCTTTTACAGGATGGGAGTCCCAGTCTAAATGTGGAAAGTTAAAATCTCCTACTATCACAACATGTTTACTGCAGCTGTTGCTATCTCTCTATAGATTTGCTTCTCCAATTCTGGCAAATTATTGGGCAGTCTATAATACAACTCCATGAGTGTGGTCATACCTTTCCCATTTCTCAGCACCACTCATATAGCCTCATACAGCCCTCTGATCTGTCCTGCCTGAGCACAGCTGTAATATTTTCCCTGATGAGCAATGTCACTCCTCCCCCTTTCGCCACCCTATTCTATCACTTCTAAAGCAACGAAAGCCAAGAACATTGAACTGCCAGTCCTGCCCCTCTTGCAACCAAGTTTCATCAATGGCTACAATGTCAACGTGCCAATCCAATCTAAGCTCATCTGCCTTGCATTGAAATAGATGCACTTTAGAAAATTTCTACCACGTACAACCCGTAGACCTTTAATGGCATGTAATTTTCACGTCATCTATCTGCTCTGGCACCTTGGTTCCCCTCCCCCTGAAAATCTAGTTTAAACCCATCAGAGCAGCACCAGCAAACCTGCCCCCAAGGATTTTATTCCCTTTCAAGTTCAAACTGACTCGTGGGAACAGGTCCTAAATTTCTTAGAAGAGAGCTCAATGATCCAGAAACATGAAGCCATCCCTCTTACACCATGTCTTTAGCCATGTGTTAAACTGCATTATCTGCCTATTTCTAACCTCACTAGCACGTAGCATGGATAGAAATCGTGAGATCACTACTCTGGAGATTCTGTCCTTCAACCTACCGCCTAACTCCCTGAACTCTCCTTGCAGGACCTCTACACCTTTTTGTCTTTAATGGAAGGAAGGCCAGTGCCTATAATGAACTAAGCAAGGTTGTCACTTCCTGCAGCCTTTAGGGTTCCAGGGCACACAAACTAGGCCATGATGCAACCAGTTGGTATACATTCCATACACCTTCAGAAGCTTGACATGCCAAATCTCCTCAGATTTGTAAAATAGTAGAGGCATTGGTGTGCCTCTTCACACTGCCTTGACTTGTTTGCTTCAGGAGAGGTCATCTGGTATCTAGACTCCCACAATTTGAAGATTCTAACCCACTCCACTGCCGACAGGTGCGTGGCCCTTCAGCCTCTCCTTCCTAAAGGCCACAATAAGGTCTTTGGTTTTGTTAATGTTGAGATGAAAATTGTTCCCACACCACACATGTATGTTACATTTTTAATATACTATTATGTGACAATAAAAGGAACCATGACCTATTTGACCAACATCAATGGTGTCATCAGCGTATTTATAGATTAAGTTTCAGCCAAACTTGACTATGCAGTTGTGAGTGTGCACATTATGGCATTGTGGTCTAAGGACACCCGCTTGGTGTCCCTCTATTTTGATGGTCAGTGCGGAGGAGGTGATGTTGCCAATCTGCATTGATTTGGGTTTGCTAACAAAGAAGTTGGTCATCCAGTGCCAAAGGAATGAACAGAATCCCAGGTCCTTGAGTTTTGCCTGAATGACTGTGTTAAATGCCAAGATGTAGTAAATGAACAACAACCTGACGTAGATGTTTTTGCGGTCCCGGTGATCTTACACAGAGTGACATGTGACATGGTAGCTGCTGTGTGATCAGTAGTTTACTCCATAACCAATCTCCCAATGCACCTCATCATGGTAAATGTAAGTGCCACTGGCTGATAATTGTTGAGGCAGGTCACCTTTCTCTTCTCGGGCTCCAGAATAATGAATGCACTTTTGAAGCAGGCAGGGACCTCAGACCATAGGAGCAAGAGAATGAAAATGTCTGCAAAAACCCCAGTCAGTTGGTCTGTGCACATTTTAAGTATAAGTACACCGTCTGTCTGGATGCTTTCGATGATTTACCCTCCTGAAGATTATTTTTGTTCAGCCTCAAAAACGGGAAACACAGAGCAATTGCTGGGGCCAGTGGGTACACAAGAGAGTACATCATTGTTTTCCCTTTTGAAGCAAGAATAGAAGGCATCAAGCTCATTCAGAAGAGATATTTCACAATGAATTATACTGACCTGTTTCGCCTTATAGAATGTGATGACGTACAAGTGCTCATCTGACTCTTCCCATTGAAATAGTGAGGGTAAAAGCTTGCTTTAATTTTTTTTGTGCAAAGAGATATTATTTTAGTGTGTCCAAAAGTACTGTGTCAATAAACTGCTATGCTGTCCCTTGCATAGCTGCCCATCATGTCATGACATTTTTTAAATCCTGTTTAAGTAATCACTAAGATCAAGCAAACAAACTTCAAAGCAAACTTTAACTTCAGCCTAATGAGGATAATCTAGTGTGTGATATCCAAAAGAGCTGAGAGACTCAGCAGGTCACGCCCCATCCACAAGAAATAAAAGGCATTCAATGTTTGGGGCCTGAGCCCTTTGCTGGGAATGTGGAAAAATAGGTGGATGCCTGTATAAAAAGGTGGGGGGAGGGAGGAGGAAGGGAAAGAGGGAGCAGCACAGGCTAACAGGTAAAAGAGGTAATAGATGGAGACAGGTGAGAGGGTAGAAGGGAAAGAAGCTGAAAAGTAATGGGAAGAGGGCAGAGGGTGAAGGAAGGTAGTTCTCTGATAGGAAAAGGAAAGGAAGGGCATGGGGAGCTGGAGGAAAGGAGACAGGTATAGAAAGAGCAAGATTAGATCTTGGAGAAGTCTGTATTGATGCTGTGTGGTTGGAGATGCTGATACAGAATATGTGCTGTTTCTCCACTTTGCTGATGGCCTCAATATAGCAGTGCATGAGGCTATGGACAGCTAGGTCAGTGTGGCAATGATGTGTGGAATTAAAATGCCGGGCCACTGGGAGATCCTTGCTCTTCAGGTGGACAGAATGAAGGTGGTCAATGAAATGATCTCCCAGTCTGAGACTGGCCACCCCGATGCAGTGATGGCCATATCGAGAGCACCAGATGCAGTAACTTACGTGAAGTTTCTCCAGCACGCTTGCGTAACACACACAATCTTCAAATTGTCTTGTTTAATCTGGTATGTATTTCTATCATATTATTTTGTTATTAAAAATGGAAAAAAATGATCCTGGTTTTTTAGCAGGATTTTTAGCACTAACACGGATAGTATCAAGCAGAAGACCTAATAAGTAATTGAAACTTGCTTACTAAATATCTGATAAGAATTATAATGAGCATAGATATTTAGGGTAAATATAAAGAATTGTCTTTGAATTGTGCACACTGATAATTGGGGAGATGTGTTTTGTTCATTATGCTGACAGAAATTGAATATGTCATTCAATTTTAAGGATTTTACCAGTAGTGTGGAGGGGTTTAACTCTTTCATCTTCATTTAGTAGACGAGGAGCTTCTCTGGAAAGAAGGGGCAATGGAAGTTACGGAAGTGTTTTTAAATTTATTACATGAATAAAGTCGTTTATCTTAATCTTAAAGATAAATAATGTTCTCTTTGGAGGTTGTTAAGTTTACTTGCAATACACAAACTTGGCAGATCATCAGCAGCACCCAGAGGAAGTAAAGGGTAACCAATGTTTCAGGCCTGGGTAGTTCATCAGGTATAAGAAAAAGAATCAGGTAGAAGCCTGAATAAAAAGGTGGGGGGAGGGAGTGGAAGAGGAGAGAGAAGGGGTATGGGGAGGAGCTCAGGCTAACAGGTAGAGGCGGGAGGGTTGATCGGTAAGAAGCTGGGAGGTGATAGGAGGAAGAGGCTCACTTATTTACTGTTTTTTTTTCAATTTATTTCCCTCCCACCTGTATTCACCTAGCACCTGACAGCCTGCCTCCTTCCCTCCCTCCCTTTAGTTTGGGTGTCTGTCCATTTCTTGTTATTCCTGATGAGTGGCTTCAGCCTGAAACATCAACTGTCCTATTGCGTTCCATGAATCCTGCCTAACCTGTTGAGTTCCTCAAGCCATCTTTGAGTTTCTCCAGTTTCCCAGCATCTACAGTCTCTTTTGTTTACCTCAGTATGAATCTACAATCTTATGAGATTGGCTAAGAAGAAAGAACAAGATGTATGTAGAAATAAAATGGTCTTTTGTTAGGAAATATTTTCATGATTATCATCAGGGAATTATGACTTGGAAACATCGATTATGTGGTTTGCACATGTTTGGCAAGATTTAGGATATTGCTTGGGAGTTGTGAGCAGTACTGGAAGATATGAGATCTTTTTCCACATATTAGGTGCTTGGAAGTTGTTAATTATGAGAATGAAATGAGGAGGAATTCCTTCTCTCATAGAGCGCCAAATTGTTGGAACTTGCTCCCACAGAAGTTGACACAGGGTAGGAGTCGGTAAGAAACTTGGAAGTGAGAGGAGGCCTTTAGAGTTGTTTCACCATTCATGACTTCATTTCCAATATGATTAATCCAATGCATAAAGAGATTAAATGGCATCACTGCCAGGGCAGCTGTAAAGGCCGTGCCACTGCTGGTGCCGACCTGGGAAAGAAGGACCGGAGACACAGCACTGCTCTGCAGGGTCCTACTGCCCAACACTAATTCAGATGGCTCTAAAGGCTTTCAATAGCCAGTTAAAAGAGCAAATGTTTTTTTTACAAATCGTGCAACCACAGGGTCTGGGCCCAAACTGGTGGCGCCGTGAGGGGTTTCAGACTCTGGGGGAGCAGTGGACCAGAAATGGGGAGAACCCCCCCCCCCCTCAACATTAAGGCATAGGAGACAATCCCACAAGATAGTGACTGTTGACAGTTGACCAGCAAGGGTCTCAACTGCTGAAGGACCCACACAGGCTGTGGGCTGCTGGTGACTTGTGGTCAAAGGACTAACACAGGCTGCTGGAAGCTGGCTCATGGGACCAGGATTTGAGAGGGTGCTGAAGGCAAGAAGAGCTCCTGAAGGGCCTCGGGTGCTGATGGCTTCCTGATCATATTGGAAATTTGGATTTGGAGGTCGGGTTACCGATGGTTTGAACTGGAGACTGTGTGACTGGAGTAGCTGCAGGAGTGCTGGGGGAAATTCTGTGGACACTCAGTGTCTCTGAAGGGAGTCTCTTTTGCTTCTCTTTCTCTTGTTGTTAGGAGCACTGGGTAAAACTCTTGGCAGGTCTTTGGCTTATGGCAGACAAAAGTTGAAATATATAATTTTTTAAACATTTTCTAATGTAATTAAAAGGAATCTTTAAAAATGTCAAATGTGATTAAAATGCTAGTAAAACAGTATGATGAGCTCATCAATTTTATTCACTTTCCTGCTAACTTTCACCCTGACCTTAAATTCAAGGTCCATCTTTGGTGACTCTCTTAATCTATCTGCCTTTATCTCCAGAGATAAATTTTCTACAGACATTTTTTACAAATCTACCAACTCCCACAACAACCTCGACCACACTTCTTCACACTTAGCCCCCTGAAAGGATTCTATTCATTTTTCTCAATCCTCCGACTCATCGTATCTCTCCCAAGATGAGGTCTTCCAGTGCATATCATCTGAGATGTCCCTCTTCAAAAAAGCATGGCTTCCCCTCTATCACCATCTCTTCCATTTCCTGCTCATCGGCCCTGGCCCCCTCTGCCCCTAGGCATAAGAAAAAAACAGGATTCCCCTTCTCCTCATCTGCCACCCCACTAGTCTCCACATCCAACATATTATCCTCTGCAATTTCCATTACCTACAACATAATCCCACCACTAGACACATCTTCCCCTCTCCTCCCCTCTCTGCCTTCTGAAGGGAAGGGACTGCGGTCTCCATGACTCCCTCATCCACTCAGTCCTTCCCACTAATCGCCCCCTTGACATTTTCCCCTATGACCAAAGTAAGTACCACAATTGTGCCCACATCTCCTCCCTCACCATCATTTGGGGTCCCAAACTGTCCTTCAAAGTGAAGCAACCTCTTCACTTGTGAATCTGCGGACAACATATACTGCATCTGGTGCTCCTGTTGTCGCCTTCTCTACATCAGAAAGTCTGGATGCAGACTGGGAGATCTTTTCCCTGAGAGCACCTTCACGCTGTCTACATCAATGACAGAGACCCCCAGTGGCCAACCAATTCAATTCTGTGCCCCACTAGGTATTCAGATTGACAGTCAGTTAGATACTCTTTATAAAATTAATTATGGGCCATTGTTTCAGAAAATTTAAGCAGATTTTAAAAGGTGGATTGATTTACCAATTACATTAATAGGTTGAGTAAATTGTATTAAAATGAATATTTTTCCTACGGTTCAATATCTATTCCAATCTTTACCGTACCTGATAAGTTTTTTTAAGGACTTAAATAAAATTGGAGGAGAAATTGACTTGGAGGTTTGAATCGGGTTGTCTACAACTTTCTAATTTTGAATATTATTATCAAGCAGTCCAACTGTGATTTCTCTCCTTCATTTTTGAGGAGTGGGATAAAGTGGCATGGGTTTATGCTGAAATTAATAAAATAGGTGAACAAAAGCCTGAACTGGTATTATACAACTGGAATGAAGCGTTATTAACTGGGGAAGTAGAATCACCAATGTTGAGACATTTGATAAAAGTATGGCATAAGGTACAGAGATTGATGGGATACAGATAAGCAAATATGCCATTGGTACAAAATAGACTGATACCTTTTACATTGGGCAAAGGGAATTTTATTGACAGGTCAAAGAAAGGATTAAAGTTTATAAAAGATTGTTATCAAGGTTGATATTGAATGACGATTGGTCAATTGAAAACAATTTATGGAATACAAAATGCAGATACTACAATATTTTGATATTATCAATTAAAGGCCTTTTTACTAGAGAATTTGACTTCGCTATATTTATTACCACAAGATGATAAAATTTAAACTATTACAACTAATCCAAATTTTAAACAGTTTATATTTATTTTTAAGGGAGCTAAGAAAAAAAGACTTTCATAAATCCAAGCAGAGGTGGGAGGGTGATTTAGGTTTAGTTATAAATGATTTTAAAAAATCGGTCCTGGTATGTCATGACAGTATGGAAAATACAATAAATTTTAGATATAGAATGGTTAAATATGATTTTTTTACACCATTTGTATATAACACCTCAAAAGCTTAATAAGCTGAAATTAGACCTAGCAGATACCTGTTTTTGATGTAAACAAGATATTGGTACTTTCTTACATTCCATGTGGACATGTTCTAAATTGAATTCCTTTTGGACCAAATTGATTGATTTTCTACAGCAGGTAATAGGGACTTCACTTCCATGAAATCCTATTGTTATGAGCCCAGAGGACCCCAAAACCCAGCAGCAATTCACTAAGAAAAATGGTTACTTAAACAAAAGTTGCTTTTAATTATCTTTAAACATGAAAACAGGATCAAACTTTATCTTATCACTATTAACTTATCTAACTTAACCCCCTTCTAATTCTAATCACACGTGTATGTAAATACTGTGCACAGAATTTAACATTTATAAAGTTCACCAGGTTTGAAAGGTAAATGGTTTCCGCTCAGGAAGGTTCTTGTCTTTTATCTGTTGCTTTTCAAAACAACAATCGATTAGTGAAGTATCTTGGGCAAAGTTTTTGCAAAGGCCCCCAGGAGCCGCCCTGTCTGGCTTGAGCAGAGCTCCAGTATTTTAAATGAGATCTATTTTGAAGTGTTTGTATGTGACCTACACTAAAAAAAAACCTGCCCCAATGTATCTCCCAAAACATATCTATATACAATACAAACACAGCATTTTCTGTCACACTATGTTATTTTTATTAGAAGACATATCAAGTGTTTACCCGGGGTCTTATTTGTATTGGTCTCAGAAGGAATTTTAAAAGATTGCGTTAACAGTTTCTAGAAAATGTATTGCAATTTCATGGAAATTGGAAACATATTTAGCATTATAGCGTTGGCATAGTGAAATTCAAAGTTGTATAACTTTTGAAAAAATTACAAGTAATTTAAGGAACAAGTATGGAGACTTTTTGAAAGTTTGGTTCCCGTATATGCGAAAGATTGGTGTGTTTATTTCTTATTAGGATTATCAGTTAACTTTAGGGTAATCTGTTATTCCCTGGTCTCATCCTATGGTGTAATATGTTTATTTTATATGTTATTTCATATATTTTTTATTTTTTAAAATTTTTCACACTATGAACTATACTGACCAAAATACACACAAACATTTCCCTCTTGAATATACACAGTGTAATTTTCTCCCCTTTTCCCCCTCCCTTCGCTCCCTCCTTCACCCCCCCCTCCCCACTCACTCAACGTTCAACATATACAATACATTAAACCCATTAAACAATGTCATCACACAATAAAAATAAACAAGAAATTTGTGTCATCTACTTTTACACACTGGGTCAGTTCATTTCGTCTTCTTCTCCTTCTGTCATTTTAGGTGGTGGAGGTCCGCGGTAGGACTTCTCTGTTGTGTTCCATGTACGGTTCCCAAATTTGGTCGAATATTGTGATGTCATTTCTTAAATTATATGTTATTTTTTCCAATGGAATACATTTATTCATTTCTATGTACCTGGAAATTAGAAGATAGCCTGAGAATACAGATTCTCAGGCTATCTTCTAATTTCCAGGTTGACATTATACATTTTTTTGCTACAGCTAAGGCTATCATAATAAATCTTTTTTGTGCTCCATCCAAATCGAGTCCAAGTTCTTTACTTCTAATATTACTTAGAAGAAAGATCTCTGGATTTTTTGGTATGTTGCTTTTTGTGATTTTATTTAATACCTGTTTTAGATCTTCCCAAAACTTTTCCACTTTCTCTATAAATCTTTTAATTATCATTGTGTCTGTAATCACATATTAAAAATTGCTTCCTTCTGGTAACCTCAGCCTGCTTTCCAATTTATCCTTCAAGTAGGTTTTCAGTTGGTGGCATGCAAACATTGTACCGTGAGTTATACCATATTTGCCCTTCATTTGTTCAAAAGATAATAATTTATTTCCCAAAAAACAATTTTCTATTCTTTTGATTCCTTTTCTCTCCCTTTCTCTAAAGGAAAGGTTATCTATTGTGAAAGGGATTAGTTGATTTTGCATCAATATTAGTTTTGGTAGTTGATAATTTGTTTTATTCCTTTCTACGTGAATCTTGTTATTTCATATTAAAGATATAATTTACATATATTACAATTTTTTGAAATTTTCTTGTACATATTATGTACTTATCTTCTTTGGCTTGGCTTCGCAGACGAAGATTTATGGAGGGGGTAAAAAGTATAGTTAAGTGGTAACTAACAAGAAAAGTGCAGAGAACAAAACAAAGGACTCTACATCACCTTTGTTGACCTCACCAAAGTCTTCGACACCGTGAGCAGGAAAGGGCTTTGGCAAATACTAGAGCGCCCCGGATGCCCCCCCAAGTTCCTCAACATGGTTATCCAACTGCACGAAAACCAACAAGGTCGGGTCAGATACAGCAATGAGCTCTTCAAACCCTTCTCCATTGACAACGGCGTGAAGCAAGGCTGTGTCCTCGCATCAACCCTCTTTACTATCTTTTTCAGCATGATGCCGAAACAAGCCATGAAAGAAGACGCTGTTTACATCCGGTACCGCACGGATGGCAGTCTCTTCAATCTGAGGCGCCTGCAAGCTCACACCAAGACACAAGAGCAACTTAACCGTGAACTACTCTTTGCAGACGATGCCGCTTAATTGCCCATTCAGAGCCAGCTCTCCAGCGCATGACGTCCTGTTTTGACAAAATGTTTGGCCTGGAAGTCAGCCTGAAGAAAACTGAGGTCCTTCATCAGCCAGCTCCCCATCATGACTACCAGCCCCCCACATCTCCATCGGGCACACAGAACTCAAAACGGTCAACCAGTTTACCTACCTCAGCTGCACCATTTCATCTGATGCAAGGATCGACAACAAGATAGACAACAGACTCGCCAAGGCAAATAGCGCCTTTGGAAGACTACACAAAAGAGTCTGGAAAAACAACCACCTGAAGAAACACACAAAGATCAGCGTGTACAGAGCCATTGTCATACCCACGCTCCTGTTCGGCTCTGAATCATGGGTCCTCTACCGGCATCACCTACAGCTCCTAGAACGCTTCCATCAGCGCTGTCTCCACTCCATCCTCAACATTCATTGGAGTGTCTTCATCACCAACATCGAAGTACTCGAGCTGGCAGAGTCTGCAAGCATTGAATCCACGCTGCTGAAGACTCAACTGCGCTGGGTGGGTCACGTCTCCAGAGTGGAGGACCATCGCCTTCCCAAGATCGTGTTATATGGCGAGCTCTCCACTGGCCACTGAGACAGAGGCGCACCAAAGAAGAGGTACAAGGACTGCTTAAAGAAATCTCTTGGTGCCTGTCACATCAACCACCGCCAATGGGCTGATATCGCCTCCAACCGTGCATCTTGGCACCTCACAGTTCGGCAGGCAGCAATCTCATTTGAAGAAGACCGCAGAGCCCACCTCACTGACAAAAGACAAAGGAGGAAAAACCCAACACCCAACCCCAACCAACCAATTTTCCCTTGCAACTGCTGCAATCGTGCCTGCCTGTCCCACATCGGACTTGTCAGTCACCAACGAGCCTGCAGCAGACGTGGACATACCCCTCCATAAATCTTTGTCCGCGAAGCCAATCCAAAGAAGAAAGAACTAACAAAATATATAGTTTTACATTAATATCCATTTTAGTTCTTCTATCTCTTTCTTTCTCCATTTCTTTTTCTTCTTTCTGTTTTCTTTCTTTCCTTTGGGGTTTTTCTATGGGAGGGAGTGGGTTGGGGGGGGAAGAAAAAGAAATTTTTCTAGATTAACTTCGACATATGTATGTATTTTTGATACACGTGTTAATAAAATTAAATTTGAAAAAAACATTCTGTGCCCCACTCTCCCGCTAACATGCCTGTCAATTGCCTCATGCACTGCTCATTATGGCTACCCATAAATTGGAGGATCAACACCTAATATTCTGTCCAACCAGATGGCATTAGCATCGACTTCTCCATTTTCAGCTCGACCACTCCTCACTCTCCATCTCTTCCCTGCACCTCTGTCTCCTCCAGCTCTCCACCTCCTATCCTTGTTATTCAGAGTATCAACCCCCGCCCCACCCTCATATCCACATATTACCTTTTGACTGTGGGCCTCTGCTTCTTCCCCTGCTGCCTACCATTTTATTCAGGTGCCGACCTACATTTTGCTCATACCTTAATGAAGGGCTAAAGCCTGAAATATTGGCTATGTATCTATCTTTGCTATATAAAGTGCTCTGTTTGGCCTGCTCAGTTTCTCCACAAAGTTGTGTTTTTACATGATTAATATGCTACTCTTTTTCTCATTTGTTCCCATTACCTCCTGATTAAGATTTCTTTTTAAGTATGAGTATGGCTTGGGGTGCTATTCCTATTACCATCTTCTTTCCCTTGTTTTTTTTTTCCATCCTATTCCAGTGGACCACATTTTAATGATCTCACTGAATGGGCAGCACAGTCTCAAGAGACTAAGGCTCCCACATCTGTAATTTATGTTCATCCCTCATTACGCCATTCATGGTCATTTATATTCGAGCTTCATCTGTTTTCGAGATTGCAACCTGCAGGGGAAGAATTATCTATTTGATACATTCTGTTCCATCCCTTCATTCTTTTATTTCAAGTTCATTTATTATCATCTGACTGTACATTTACAACCAGACAAAACAGTTTCTCCGGACCATGGTGCACACACATATACACATAATATCACATATTAATCACATAGATACATAAAAATATAATATAAAATAAATATGTATAAATATTTCAGAATAATGTATTTGTTTCATTTATAAGAGACCCAAAGTTACAGTATACAGTTCATTAATCTTGCAGCCTGCGGGAAGAAGATATTTCCCAGCCTGACAGTCCTGATTTTTGATGCTCTGATACTTCTTTCCTGATAGTAGTGTGTAATAGATCCTGTGTGATGAACAGCAGGGATCTCAGAATCAGAGTTTATTGTCATGAACAATTTGCAAAATTTGTTGTTTTGTGGCAGCATCACAGTGTAAACATGCATATAATTTTTAATTTTAAAAAAATTAGACATAAAGCATTGTAACAGGTCAGTTCGGCCCTACGAGTCTGTTCCGCCTATTTTACACCCCATTAACCTATACCCTAGTACGCTATTGAAGGGGGGGGGGAACTGGAGCTCCTGGAGAAAACCCATGCAGACATGGGCAGAATGTACAAACTCTTTATACAGACAGCGTGGGATCCCAATTGCTGACGCTGTAAAGGCATTGGACTAACCGCTCTGCCAATCTTGCCGCACTAAACAATCTTAAAAAAAATATAAAAATAGTTCAAAAAAATGAAAATAAGGCAGTGTCTTTGGTACATTGATTATTCATGAATCTGATGTCAGTGGGAAAGAAGCTGTCCTTGTGCCGCTGAGTGCTTGTCTTGAGGCTCTTATATCTTTTTCCCGATGGTGGCAGAGTGAAGAGGGAATGGCCTGGGTGATGGGGGTCCTTGAGGTAGAGCTTTCTAAAGACATTGCCTCATGTAGATGTCCTCGATGGAGTGAATTCTGCTGCCTATCATGTCACAAGGTGAGTTAACAACCCTCTGGAGTATTTTTTTCTTGTTCTGAGCGTTGGCACCTCCGTTTGAGAAAATGATGCAACCAGCCAGAATTCTTAATGATTACATCAATATGGAGCTTCTTAATGATTACATCAATATGGAGGCTCCGGGGCACCCAGGAATTAGAAGTTCTTGACTCCTCTACTGAGCCTTTGATGAGAATTGGACAATGTTCTCCTGACATCATCCTGAATGATTTTTGATCATTCTTTGAGCCCATTTTAAGCAGTGCTCTCAGTGAATATTGTCCGTCGAGGAAAGGGAAAGGGAGACCCCAGTGATCTTCTCAGCTATTTTAATGATCCTCTATATTGACTTCTGGTCCAATGCTTTGAAGATACCGTACCTCAAAATGATGCAGCCAGACAGGACACAATCAATAATAGTCCTGTAAAATGTTGCCCTTCTCAACCTTCTTAGGAAGTTCAGGTGCTGCTGCCAACTTCCTGACTGATGAGGAGGTGTTATGGGTCCAGGAGAGGTGACCCCTTTAATTCTTTCAGAAGTAGCTCCACTAATCTTGTTATTCTGCACTTAACACATTATAGAAAGCAACTTCTCATCATTTTAGTGCAAGTTGCTTGCAACAGAGACAGAAGTAGAAGTTGTTGCAGAAATGGAACATGCTGAATGAACCATTATCATGTGGGGACATGAGCTGGACATTCTGTTTAAGGTTCATCTAGATATCTGTCTAAAAAATGGCGAGGATTAGAGCTCTGAGGAAAAAAGTACTTCAGAATGTTAAGTTGTAATGATTCATAATTTTAAAGATGTTAAGACGAACTGGTAGTGAAGTGGGAGTTTAGGCTGTAAGGGTATAACAGAGGGATGGGCAACCTTTTTGTTAAAACTCACATTCCACCTTAACTAATCCCTATGTCATCAGTGCTCTGTGATTAGTAAGGGATTGCTTAAGGTGGCATGTAAGTGGGAAGGGAAGGTTGAGAACCACTTCTCTAGACCCAATTGTTACTGAATTATTTAACTTGAGAAAAATTGTCATTGGCCCATTTCCTTTGGAGTTATGAAACCATGCACATAATGAGTCAATTAGGTACGATTAAAACAGTGGTTTTAACTTTTTCTTTCCACCCACATACCACCTTAAGCAACCTCTTACTAATCACAGAGCACCTATGGCATAGGAAATACTTAAGGTGGAATGTGAGTTTTTAAAAAAAGGTTGCCCACCCCTAATATGACAGATAAGAGAGGTTAGGAATTAGTAATACATTCAAAAACTGGCAAAGTTTGAGGTAAACTTCTGTAAAGGGCAAGTGATGATAAGTTCATTTTTAAATTTACTTCAGAAATTAATTGAACTTTTCTATTAAAGGATATTATTGGTAAGTTATGAAGCAAGGGTTGATATTTAGTCACAGATCATTCATGATCTCACTGAATGGGCAGAACAAACAAGGGGCTCAGTGCCCATTTTCTATTTTGAACTTCATCAGACAATTTGCCTAACACCATTGTTTCTTATGTGTTTCTAAAAGGAATTAACTTGCAGTCTATGTCATGTTTTCCAATCAATTAAGAAATACCAACATATGGACATTGTTGTAATTTCAAGAATGTTGTGAACATGACCTGAAATGCTTTGTAATATAGCTATAGTCATACAGCACAAAAACAGGTCCTTTGGCCCAACTCATCCAAGCTGATTGTGCCCATCTCAGCTAGTCCAATTGGCCAATTTCCATAGAACATTTTCCTTTTCACGCACCTGTCCAAAAATCTTTTAACTGTCATAATCTGCTCTACCACTTCCTCCGAGTACTCATTCCATATTTGCACCACTTTTCTTGATGGTTCAAGACCAAATAATATGTTTAATGTAGAAGTACCATGCAAGTTAAAAAAAAATACTTCATTCATTATATTTCAAGGTGATACAAGAGGCTGCAGGAATGCTGGAATTCAGATCATAAACCAATCTGCTGGATGACCTCAGCAGGTTGAGCAGCATTAGTGCGAGAAAATGTAAACTGTATTGTCAACATCTTGTGTTGGAACCTACCATCAAAACTAAATTCTCTTAGTCTTGATGAAGGTTTCCAAAGTTCAGATTTATTGTCAGTCTAAATACATGACATCACATACAACCCTGAGATTCTTTTTCCTGTGGGCCAGGCAGAATTTCTACATATCAGTAGTGTCAAAAAACAACCGAAGAGGAGATACATATGCAAAAGAGACAAATGTAAAGAAAGAATGTACACAAATTGTTCAATACAGAAAAAAAAATATTCAATAATAAAAAATATGCAACATAGGAGCTCTTAAATGAGTCCCTGATTGAATTTTTGGTTTAGGAGTCTGATGGTAGAGGGGTAGCAACTGTTCCTGAAGAAATAGGTACAAATCTATGCCTCTTTCCTGATAGCAGCAATGAGAAAAGAGCATGTGGATCGTTGCTCTCTGATGGCGGTGTTTGATGAAATATTGTATTTGCTTTTCAACTATGTGTCCAAAAACCTTTTTTTTAAATAAAAGAGATATGCACAGATTTTTCAGTGGGAAGTAGGTGACTAGTTTTATTTATTTATTTTTCTGAAGGAAAGGGGAAAAAGATGCTAATTGAACATAAGAGTTGAACAAATTAAATTTCAGTGTTGAATTCATAATATGAAGAAGAATGCAATAAATTCCCTTTGCAACTTCTGAAGGCTGTTTGATTAATCTTCAAGATACTTTCAGTATCAGAATAAATAGAGCTTAAAATTACATCCAGATCCTTTAAACCAACTAATTAAGCCCTCTGGCAATGTAATAATCCCTAAAAATTGAAAGTTTTCTGTTGTTGGATACAGCTAAACATTGGTGATGCATTTAGTTGATTTATTCTGAGGCTCATAAATTTATATTCCATCATATTTTTTCCATATATTCCTTCGCTTTATGACTTGCTTGTGGCCTGACCACACCTTGATTCCGCAATTCCAAACTTTGATTTCAATTCAAGTCTCATCATTACCTCATACTTCCAATTTGTGTGTGAGATGAGAGTGGGTAGGAATTAAATGAAAGAGGCCATACATGTTCTTGATTCAGTAGCATCTGCGAGGCTGAGTATTTATGCTTATTCTTCAATTCAATGTACTTCTCAATTCATTGAATGGAACTTCAGAGTTTTGTTTATGCCAATTGATCCGAACAGTTATGCTTATTGAGCAGTTAATTTTTACTTGGATAGGATAAGAAAATTACATTTTGGCCATCTGCCCATGTTGAGATTCTGTATTGAATCAAAGCACAAAATGCTACACATAACACAAACTGGTTCATATAAAGTGTCCCAAAATCACTCAAAATTACTTCTTGGAAAAGGCAAATTATTCATTGTGGCCAAATTAATTTCAAAAGCTGGAAAATGCACAAACCAATTTTTGTATGAAACTCTTCAAGAAAACTCTGAATAAGTGCACAGGTTAAGTAATACACAGGAGAATGAAGTGACGCAGACTGAGTGATTGCATCGCTGAACAACTTCGCTCTGTCTGCTGCTATAGCGGGGATCTCGCAGTGGCCAACTCATTCAATTCCCCACTCCATTCGCATGCTGACATCTCTCTCCACAATCTCATGCACTACCAGACTGAGACCACCTGCAATTTGGAGGAAAACACCTCGTATTCCATCTGGGCACCCTCTAACTAGGTGGCATTAATGTCAACTTCTCCAGTTTCTGTTATCCTTTCTCCCCATCTCGCTCTTTCCCTCTCCCTATGTCTTCTTTCCTCCAACTCTGTCTCTCCCTCTCTTTCTCTGAATCCTTTCCTCCAGCTCCGCATTCACAGAGTCAGCCCCTCCCCCCATCAATTCTTCTATCCATCTTGAATTATCACCTTTTGCCTGACTGACCTCCTCCTTAATTTTTCAGGCACCTGACTGCTTTTTGCTTGTACCTTGAAGAAGGGCTGTGGCACGAAGCATTGGTTATATATTGAATCTTTACTTTCTATGGATGCTGCATGACTTGTTGAGATCCTCCAGCATTTTGGTGCTTTTACTACTATCACAGCATCTGCAAACTTCCATGTTTCTCTCCATTGCCAGCATTTGTATCGTGCCTTTAATAAATCAGTCATGTCCCAAAGCACTTTAAAACCAATGAAGTATTTCTGTAAAGCATGGACAATGATGTGATGTGACTGTGGCATAATTTTCTCACAGCAAGATCCCACAAAGAGTAACATGATACTGACCAGATAACCTGTTTCTGAGACTAAATGGGAGGTAAACATTGGCTGTTGGGATCAGAAGAAGAACTCGCCTGTTCTACAAAGTAAGGGAGATATTTTCATCTTAGCCTGCATGCAAAATACTATTGATGCTAAAAACTTGCAATAAAAAGGGATGTGTTTGAATTCAGGAAACCAGGCAGCATCTGTTCTGAGGGAACCTGATTTAACATTTTAATTTAATGAACTTCGATCTGTCCTTTTAACTGATACCTGGTCATTGACTTGAAATTTCATCCTATTTCTTTCCTTAAACACGTTGTCATGAGTATTTGCAGAATTTTCTGTTTCACAAAAGGGGATTTGCCCTTGGTTTAACATCTCATTCATTTCACGATCTTTTTGACAATCCCTCAGCCTGCATTAGAACATCAACAAAGATTTTTTTTTCTCTCGGTAAGGAATGAAACTCAGAACTATGTGACTTCAGTGAGATTGAGTAGGGGAATGAAATTCAGGAAATGTTAATGGACTTTTCCAAAGTAGCTGATAAAATCACTATTTTTAAATGGCCTCAGTGGATGTTGGAAGTTGTCTTAGGCAAAATTCAATTACTCTGATATCATTCATCCATTTATCTTTTGGGATATATTTTGCCATACGATCAAGGACAAGAGTATTCCATTCAAGATCATGATGGATGATCTTCAACAAATCTATGCTGTTCACCATAGCTTGATTTATTCATGCAGGTTCTTCCTTCTGCAGTTATTTTGAAAGATTGGTCCAAAGGGGCAAAGTGAACCAACTTATGTTTTTCCATCTTTTAAACAACCTATTCCAGGGTCATGGTTTTGTGCTTTAGGGATGACAAAACTTCAATTATATCAATTTCACTTCATTGAGGAAAGGCACTAACTAAATCTATTAAAAGCATCATTGTCAACTTTCTACTGGAGAAGCTATCACCGCGACTAACTCCAAAGCTTCCCATCTTTTATTATGTGGAGCAGGGCTTAGAATTTTCTTAAATTTACTTTCTCCAACAAAAGAGAAATTATACTTACTTTTG
Source organism: Narcine bancroftii (assembly GCF_036971445.1). Lineage (NCBI taxonomy): Eukaryota > Metazoa > Chordata > Chondrichthyes > Torpediniformes > Narcinidae > Narcine > Narcine bancroftii. Next base: position 84,355,320 of record NC_091472.1, on the reverse strand, counting down.
AAAGGGCTCAAATGCTTACTACAAGGACCCAGTAAGGGAACCTTGTAAAGAATTGACCTGAAGTATTAACTCTGTCTTATCTCTACAGTTGACAGATGAACTGACGAATATTTCCATTTATTTTTGTAATTATTGCACTAATTTATTTTGTCCTTAAAATTTTGCTGTAATTTTTCTCCTTGGCTGAACAGACCCAACAGTAGTTGCCAAATTAGATAAAGGGATTTTAAGTTATTTTTGTTTATCAAAGTGATTAGTTGAAAGGATTAGATACAATGGGGATCGCCTCAGAATACCAGAACTTCCTTTGGAACAGTCATGAGGAGGGATTTCTTTACCCAGAGGGTGATGAGTCTATGGAAATGGTTGCAGTGCACAACTGTGGAGGCCAAGTCATTGAGTATATTTAAGGCAGAGGTAGATAAGTTCTTGATTAGGAAGGCATTCAAGGATTATGGGGGAAAGACAGGTGAATGGGGTTATAAAGCACAGTAATGGTGAAATGTTGGGTGGACTCAATGGGCTGAATGGCCTAATTCTGCCTCTCTCTTATGGTGTAGAGGTGCTGGCTTTCAGGTTTCTGTATCTTTTGCCCAAAGGTAGTAGTGAGAAGAGGTTATAACCAGGGTGATGGTGGTCCTTATGATGTTGGGTGCCTTCTTGAGGAAATGCCTCGCATGGATGTCTGGAATGGATGGGAGATCAGCACCTGTGATGAACCTGGCTATGTTTGTTACTTTTCCAGCCTTACTGCATTCCTGGATCCTTATAATACTCTTTAAAGTATTTATTTACTGGTAATGTTCCTCCTTGTTTTACTTTTGTTTTGTACACTTATGTTGATTGTAAATGAACTTGTTCTTTGATTCCTGTTCAGTTTATGTCAAAAAATTTAAACATTGTTGATTAAAAAAACTCTAGATTTTTTTGCAATTGGCACAAGGCTTCATAATGCACTACTAATTATCTGTTTCTTAAAAAGAAAAAGAATGAGCATGAAATTAATTAAGGAAGGCTTTGGTCATTGATGCAGTCTCCAACCTTAGTTTGAGGCTTTAGGATTCAATATTTCTTTATTATAATGTAATCATACACAAAATGTCATCATAAATAAAACTTGACAACTTTTGGTGATTTTTTTAAAAGGTTTTCCCAGCACTCTAGTTAGTCAGAAACTTATGGAGTGCACCCACAGGCTTGGAGATTGCATTTGAATGAGACAGAAAGCTTTGTCTTCTTGTCTTTAACACAGGAAAGATTTAAAGAGACATTTAAAATCACCAAGATTTTTAAAGAGTTTTTAAAAAGAAGTAATTGCTTCCTGGGGCAGGATGGTCGGTAAAGAGTGGACAGTGATTCAAAATAATTACTGATGAAACAAGAGCATATTAAAGATAATTTGAATTACAATCTGTGATATATCAAGTGAAAGGATGGAGGGTGCACGTCGGAAAGAGCTTCATAAACATTTCTAGGAGCGAGATTTTATCCTGGAGCATTTTCCCTGCCTCCCTCAATATGGCTCCTGATGCTGCTCAGTATGAAAGCAATGCTGGATCAGCCTTATAGGCCTTCTCCATAAAAAGGTAAATCCACCTTTTATTTTCATTGATCCATCTTTAATGTGGCCTTGCACTGCAAAAAGGCCTAGTGAAACATGAAAGTCTGCAGACACAGTGATTGGAGTAAAAGCACACCAAAATGCTGGAGGAATCAGCCAGTCTTTCAGCATCCATAGGAGACAAAGATATATTGCCAATATTTCGGGCCTGAGGCCTTCTTTAAGGAATAGGCAGAAAGAGAAAAATAAACAGGAAATCTCATAATACAGACAATGAAGGTTGGGGGAGGAATCCAGACCAACATAAGGTGTTAATGGAATATGATAAGCGGAGAGGTGAGAATTTATTAACTCTGCGTGAAAGGAGACAGGGAAAAGGGAGAGAGACAGCGTTGGGGGAAGGCAATGGGGGAAGAAGTGAGGGGGAGGTTTAACGAAAGCCAGAGAAGTCACTATTAATGCCATCTGGTTAGAGGGTGCCCAGTCAGAAGATGAGGTGTTGTTCCTCCAATTTGCAGGTGGTCTCAGTCTGGCAGTGCATGAGACCATGGACAAGCATGCCAGCAAGGGAATAGAATGTGGAATTGAAATGGGAGATCCATGCTGTTGCCACAGATAGAGCTGAGATGCTCAACAAAGTGATCTCCCAGTCTGCGTCCAGTCTCTCCAATGTAGAAGAGACCACAATGGGAGCACCGGATGCAATAGATGACTCATGCAGATTTTCAAGTAAAATGTTACTTCGCTTGGAGGTACTGTTTGTGGTCCTGAATGGTGGTGAGGGAGGAGGTGTGGATGTAAATGGAGCATCTTCTGTGGTCACAGGTGTAGGTACCAAGGGGATGGTTGGTGGGGGAGGGAGGAGTGGACAAGGGAGTCACAGAGGGAGCGGTCCCTGTGGAAAGCGGAGAGGAGAGGAGAAAGGAATATGTGTCTGGTGGTGGGATGATGTAGTAGCTGTCAGAAACGGTGGAAGAGGATGTGTTGGATGCCGAAACTGGTGGAGTGGAGGAATCCTGCGTTGTTGCATGTGGGGGTGAAGGGTAGATGTGTGGGTAATGGAGGATACACCGGTGAGCGCTGGGTTGATGGTGGTAGAGGGAAAGCTACATTGTTTGAAGTAGGAGGACATCTCTGTTGATCTGGGATGGAAGTTCACATCCTGGGTGCAGATGTGCCATCTCCCCCCCCCCCTTCCTTTAAATACCATCTAGGGATAGACCTATCAGCGCCTGGGGGTTTATTGTACTTTAAAATATACCAATATTACTCTCAAGGCCCTTTTATTGAATAAAAAAAAATGCAACTGTAAAGCTGGAGATTCTCCACCCTCACTTCACTGACCCTACCTTCAATAATGCTTCCGGAGTGGCTTCAAGTAGCCGATTGATTCTTCCAGAGGGTAGTCCCAGCAGTGTAGCGGAGCATTCCACCTCTCGTCATAAATGAATAGCCACTGCAAGTGACTGGCTAGGGCAGGCTGATGATGTCACTATGACGATGTCAGTCCGTGACCCAGAACCTAATAAAGCTGTATAGTGAATCTGCATTAAACAGTTGATGCCAGGCCAACCCTGAGGTTGTTGCTCCTTCTGTTGCCTGGGCTCATTCTACCTTCCACCTAAGTGCAAGGGGAGTTTGCCTCTTTTCGGCAGTACATAGGTGGACGCCAGTTTGGGCTGACTTTGTGCCCACGGTCCTGCTCTCTAACGATCCCCCTCCCCCTATTTTCTCTCCCCCCCGCCCCCGTTACCCCAAGAGAGAGAACTCTGCAGTTGGGGGGGCAGTGCGGAAAAGAAAATGGAAGGCAAGCCCAAGGAGGAGCTCACTGTTAGCTTCACATGCTGGAGAGGTGGTGCTGAGAGGGTGCACTGCACACAGAGTAGAGTTGGCAATTACCCCCAGGGATCGCAGGTACTCCGCACTCCTGCTCTGGCTAGTGGTAGTTGAACTATGAACCTGCTTCTGTTCTCCCTCCAACCAACCAATCTAAATCGTGTGGTCAGGATTCATCACCACCATCAGCAAAATGTTTCACCTGTTGGCTGGAGTGCAGAAGGAGGGAGGTGAGGTTGGGTAAATAGCCTTCCCTCATGCTCATCTGCTTCCACCCCCCTCTCCCTCCAATGAACCAGCCTAAATCTTGTTGGGGGTGCCTCCCTCCCTCCCCCACCAAAGAGAGAGCTCTACAGTCGGGGGTTGGTAAGAGGGTGTGCTAATTTGCTAGTTCTCCTCTCCTGTGGTCCTGGTCTTGAAGAATGATCATTGGCCGACTTCGAACTGCTCCAGCTGCGTGGAGGATTATGGGTAACAAAGACACCCATTGCTCGCCACGTATTTATGCTGTCATGTTGATGGGTGGCACCATGGCAACAGTCGCCCCACCTACAGTGGCTCTGGAGGACATACCGAGGTGCTACTCCGCATAATAGCGAGGCTGGAGCAGCCTTTTAGGGTTGCTCTATAAAAAGGTACACTCAGATTTTTCCCCATGGATGGAGCTGGCTTCAAAGTGGAGGCCCTCCCAAAAACACCTACACTTTCATGACAATGTGGGTGAGAAGAGGCACAAGGAAAGAAGATCGAATAACATTTCCATCCTGTCTGCTCATTGTTTTCTGATGCAATAGAGACTGTCACATTGGAGCGGGGATCCTGTACACTTCTAGATGTTGACCAAGGAACAAGTCATCATTATTTCCTATGCAGAATCTGAGTTAAAAATCATCTGATTATCATTTCTGACATTTTATGCTTTTAACAGTATAAATTATTGTTGAAATGCAGAGTTGGTGTAATGGGGGAGCATCTGTGGGCCATGCCCCCCCCAATTTATTATTCATACTTCTGCAGAGCAATTTGCTGATGTGGGGCTATGATCGAAGCATTGCATTTTCATCGCACAAGCTTCTTGAATTTAACATATATAAAAAATCATTTTAATGCAATATGAATCCAAGATAACAATCATCACTTCCCCTTCTCATCGCGTTAACTGTCTGCTACCTCTCACTTGTAGTTTCTAGAGTTAATTGACCGGTGCAACACTGGTAAGATGAAAGGAGAGGGCCTCGGGATGTTGCAGACTAGCCTGTCACAAAAGGCTGCATTTTCGACCCACGAGTCCATGCCATCCAATTTCCACCCCAATAACCTACAACCCCCATATGTTTTGAACAGTGGGAGGAAACTGGAGCCCCTGAGAAAACCCATGCAGACATGGGGAAAATGTACAAACGCTTTACAGACAGTGCAGGACTCAAATCCCGGTCCTGACCTGATTACTGATGCTGTAAAGGCATTGCGCTACCCTCTACGCCAACCATGCCGTCCCAATACTGTGGCAATTCTCTTGTTGGCTGACAGTTCCCCATTTCAGAACTTCTGAATGAACTTATTTGGTTCCCCTCCTATTCCCAACTATTTGGCAAAATAGACATTTAAAAGTTTTGTATGTTGTTTGTAAATTGGAAGTTTCATTACCTTTAAAATTCAAACCTGGCAAGCCAACCAACATGCAATGAACAAAAGTGAAAAGGACGATTGCTCTTTCTGCTTTTTTTTCCAAATGGATGATGCACCACAGATATTGGCAAGCCATTGTCTCTGAATTGACCTCCAACACTCAACTTGGTCTGTCACAAAATCGTCAATGGCTGGATGATTGAGTGGCTCATCTCTTGGGAGTCAAAAGATCAGAACATCAAAACTGTTAATAGAATGTCCATCATTTAGCCCAATAACAACCCCATCATTAAAAAAAAGATTTACAATCTTTAGGATAAGGCAGAGTACACAATTGGCATTCTATTCACCATCCTAAACAAAAAGAAAATTACTCCCATGTGTACCATCTCCAAAATTGAATTTCCCTAAGTTACTTTCTTAGCATCTCCTAAACTCCTAAACCAGAACTTTTACCACAGGTACCAGTGAGTTCATAGGAAAATCACCATCTCCAGAATCACCTCCTGACCTGGTAATTAATGGCTTCATTGCTGGATCTAGATCCAGAGTATTCACATTCAACAGTATTGTGAGAGTACTAAAAGCAGATGATTGCATCAGATTAAAAGAGGGCTTACTCCATCTTCTCAATGTCTATTTGGGTGGCCAATAAATATTAGCCATGTCAGTGTGACCTACATCCTGAAAAATGAACTGAACAAATGCCACTGTCAAATGAGCCATAACCCTTAATCAAGAATATCAATAATTACCACTTGTTGTTTTGAGTTGGTCAGCCAGTCAGATTGTAATTTCTCTTTAAAAATGCTTTATATACTGTAGAAATGTATATTAATATATAGTCATATAATGGACAGAGTACCTTAAATGGAAATAAAATTATCCTATGACATTTCTCATAAAACCAAAGGGCTGGTGAACTCTGAATACTAATATGATTTATTTTTCCATAAATTCTTTTGTTTCTATCTGATTCTCAAACACTGCATGTTGAGTGATTCTCACGGTTTATTTGTATTTATTTCGAATCACCTGTCACGGAGAGCAGTTTGCTGTCCTACTGAACAGTCACACTGTGCCAGGTTCAATTCTTGTCTTCAATTTGATGACGTGTAAATGGCATATAATTTCAGATTACAATGTGAAGATGTAATGGTAATTCTGAAAAAAAGTTATAATGGAAATATTCAACAATAAATCAGCTTTAAGGACATTACTACAAAATCCTCAGTGACACCATCAGAGGGGATGCCACCAAAATGAATCATGTGGTTTTGTCTCCACGTGCTATAAGCATGTGCGTTTGTCTGAAATGCCAGAGGGAGGAGGAAGTGTGATAGCGCAATGGATATGGCAGGTATGGTACCCTCTCCACTCCCCCCCCCCCACTGAGTAAGCTCTCGAATGGGGGTAGTTTGTGCCCCCCATGGCTATCCTAATGCCCCCTGATTAGATCTCTTCTGACGCTGACTTTGTGTGTATGTTATTAGGCATTTTTGTAATCTCAAATACAGGTTATTAAGATTGGTGAGACTAGTAAAACGAACAACTTAGAGGTGGGCTGGGCATGACTGAATTCATACAGTATCCTCTCCCACAATCAGTCCCATCATAGTTGGGAATGGCAGTGGAGCACTGGAAGCACGAGTTATGTATTGTCAGAAATTCTGCTGACTTCCACTAGACTCCTTTGCTATACCCCTCAACTCCTGATCTCCACTTTCCTGCTCTGAGCACATTGCTGCCTTCATTTCTGATTCATACCCAGAGTCTTAAGGCAGCAGAGCTGAGCCCATGGTGATAGAGATGAGAGATTTGGTACTGAGATAAGTCAACATTGAAATGATCAGTGATACCATTTCTTATCACGTGAAGCATTCTTATGAATGCCTTTTCATGATAATCAGATTTGTTGTTGGTAATAAGCAATTGATTTAAAAATTGGGTGAGTGCTTTCATAATTCTTCATTTATTGTCGAAAGAGTACACCATACAATGTATATGATCTGCAAGAGCTTTCTAATACCCCTCTTTATCTAAATGCATTTGGGCTAGGGTTAGGGTTCGGTTTATTCCTTTCTTCCTCAAGTTTATCCAACTTCCTTTTCATTTAGGTTATTGGATCGAGTCCTTATTGTGCCAGCAAGTTCAAAATTTGAAGCTCTCTTGATGTTTTAAAATATCATAACTTTACTGTTTGATTTATTAGTGGTTATCTTGTATTTGTAGCCCCTGGTCCTGGTCTCCCACATGCCTATCCTATTCTCACCCTTTCATCAAATACAAATCTTCTATTGGTTCATCTCTTCTGTTCCAGCAAAAGGAATTTATATTTGTTCAGCTTTTTCTAATTAGTATTATATTTCATGCAAATGTTTTTTCCACTCTTTCCAGCATTTCTATATCCAACTTCATAACGGAAATTAGATCTATGCAGTCACTCCTTTAGACATCAGTAGATTATATGCATTATTTTCTTTTGTAAATTGCAAGGCATTCCCAGTACATTTCATTGTCATGGAAACAATTTGTATTTCAAACATTGAATGGAAGTTACCAACTGATCTGTTTGAATTTTTATTGTTCTCAATGTAACAAATTCTTCTGAATCCAATGTGCGTTATTGACACAGCAGAATCAAACATTAGTTACAAAAAAATGTTGAATTTATTTGGTAAAATGATTCTCATGCCATCATAGTTGGGAATTAATACAATCAATTCAGAAGTTTTCAACCATTCGGAAAATAAGATCATCTTGAAAATATTTCAATGTGTGGAATTTTTAATGCAGTTTTGTGCCAATTAATTGGTTTAAAATATCTATCAATAGAAATTTAGCTTATTAACAAGTCTGAGGTAAGCTGGGAGGACATGTTTTGATCTCTATCTAATTGCTGAGATTAATGCGAAGGTCATTTCAAAAGAAAAGTTGCAGTTCTTTTCTGGAATGTGCCATTGTGGAACTTAATCAGAATTTATAACCTTTGTGAGAAATATTAACAGGTGAAAATTAAACTTGTGCAACAACAGACAAAGCTTGTCTCATACTAGCTTCAAATGATATTGCCTCTTCCCTCTGTCATGATAATGAATGTGTATGAGATATACCGGAAGTCACGTGGTATGAGAGAGAGAGATAAGAACACAAGCAGGAGAACAAAGGAAACGGGAGAATAAAGCCACTGAGAAGTTTACCTGATAAACTTGTGTTTAATGTTTTATTAACTTCACATTTCGGGCCACAAATGTGACATTGGCGACGAGGATGAAAGAAGCTTGAAGAAAATTAAAGACTAAACAAGATTACAGAGGATTACAGACAACTTCAAGGTGATAAGAATTTTCTCTTTCACTCAGTACTTTTGGGGCTGAAATATTTCCTCATGGCTGGTGCAAACGGTGACTTTCTAACACATAGTGGAATTGCTCATTTTGACCCGACTGGTGATGCAAGTACTGTAAGTGTGAAGTGGAAGGCATGGCTGGAAGAATTTGAATCCTACGCCGACAGTCGTGGCCTATTTCTACATACCGGTACAGTTGAACAAAAAGCGCAGAGAAGGGCGTTACTTCTTTTCACTGCTGGACCCGCAGTTCGGGAAACATTTAAGACACTTTTGAATACTGGAAGAAAGGATGAGTACCGGAAAGCGGTAGATGCATTAAATGCACGCTATGTAGTGACACCGAATGCTACATTTCAACGCCATTTGTTTCGGAGAACGAGACAAGAAGATGGCCAGACAATTGCTCAGTACGTGACGAGACTACGCCAGCTAGCTGTTGGATGCAATTACATGCCAGCTGATTTGGACAACCAATTACTGGATCAAGTCGTACAGCACTGCAGATCAGATAAACTCAGAAGACGTCTACTGGAAAGAGGGAGTGAGTTGGAACTCACTGATGCTTTAACCATTGCTGCTACATTAGAGGCTGTTGAAGGGCAATTTCATACCATGACCCTGAAAGACAACTCAAGCCAGCAAATTAAGAGGCTCTCACATCGCCATAATCAGCCAAGATATACGCCGACACAGGACGTGGAGTGTTATCGATGTGGAAACCGAGGTCACTTTGGAAAAGACCCATATTGCCCGGCCAAAGGCAAAGTTTGCAGAAAGTGTAGAGGTAAGGTCCACTTTGCAAAGAAGTGCAAAAGCAAGTCCAATGCAGACCAGAAGAGGAAGAGTACAACTTCCAAAGGCAAAGCCTGGGGGAAAGGAAAGTATCCTGGAAAGAAAGATACCATTCGCCAGATAGACGGTGACGATGATGATACCCAGGAGGAACAGAGTTGTTACCAATTTACGTTGAATGAAGTACATCATGAGAAGGTCCCAGTGATCATTGGTGGAGTGACAGTGCAGGTCATTGTAGACTCAGGCAGTGACAGTAATGTGATTGATAGACATTTATGGGAGAAGTTGAAAAGGAAAAAGATCATCTGTACCTCAAAGAAGTGTTCCAAGAAACTGTATCCATACACAGCAACCAAGCCATTGCAGACCATTGGATGTTTTACTACAACTGTTGAAGCTGGAGATAAGTACACCGAAGCAGAGTTTATGGTCATAGAAGAGAGGGGAGAACCATTGCTGAGTAGAAGCACAGCGCAAGACCTGGCAATACTTCATATTGGAGCTTGTGTCAATTCAATTCAGTCATACGAGGATATGAAGCAAGAATTCCCCGCAGTCTTCCAAGGAGTAGGAAAGCTGAAAGGTCGACAATTGAAGCTAGCAGTAGATGAAACGGTCAAACCCAAGGCACAACCAATGCGCCGAACTCCGTTTGGACTTCGTGGGAAAGTCGAAGCCAAAATTAAAGAATTGATCGAACAAGACATTATTGAACCGGTGGAACATTCGACACAATGGGTCAGTCCCGTAGAGATTGTGCCCAAACCAAAGGGTGACATAAGACTATGTGTTGACATGAGAATGGCCAATGAAGCTATAATTAGAGAACGACACCCTATACCAACAGTGGAGGAAATACTTCAAGAACTAACTACCAGTAAGGTATTCTCAAAAATTGATCTGAAATGGGGCTATCATCAATTAGAGCTGGATCCAGGTTCCCGAGATGTAACTACATTTGTGACTCACTGTGGATTGTATCGTTACAAGAGACTATCATTTGGAATTAATGCAGCTTCGGAGATCTACCAGTATGAAATCCATCGAGTGATTCAAGGCATTCCTGGAGTTGCCAACATTTCTGACGACATCATAGTCCATGCACGAAGGAAGAGCATGACAAACGGTTGAGGCGTGTACTATCTAGACTATAGGAGGCAGGCCTTACCGTGAATGGAAACAAGTGCCAGTTCGGTGTGTCAGAAATGGACTTCATGGGACACAGACTTACACGGAAAGGACTAAACCCTGCAGAGGCCAAGGTGAAAGCTATTGCAGAGGCACGTGCACCTCAGAATGCAACAGAGGTGAGGAGTTTCCTGGGATTGGTCAATTTTTGTGCAAAGTTCATTCCTAATTTCGCTACAGTGGCAGAACCACTAAGGAAACTAACCAGGAAAGGTGTACCATTTCATTTTGGATCTGAGCAGAAGAAAGCGTTCACAGCGCTGAAGCAAAGCCTGACAGATGCAAAAACTCTTGGATATTACGATCCGGCGGCATCAACCAAAGTCATAGCAGATGCCAGCCCGGTTGGTTTAGGAGCCGTGTTGGTCCAGATGCATGATGGAGGACCAAGAATTATTGCCTATGCCAGCAGATCGTTATCAGATGTGGAGAGAAGATACTCTCAGACAGAGAAAGAAGCACTCGGACTTGTATGGGCCTGTGAGAGGTTCCATGCATATTTATACAGCATTGAATTTGAACTCATCACAGATCATAAGCCATTAGAGGTGATCTATGCACCTAGATCCAAACCATGTGCCAGAATAGAGAGATCGGTACTCAGACTACAACCCTACAAATATAAAGTAATCCACATTGCAGGGAAAGCAAACATTGCTGATCCGCTGTCCAAATTGGTGAAGGATGGTGGTCCACAATCCAAGTCAGAATTGGGAACAGAAACAGAGAGCTTTGTACGCTTCGTAGCTATTCAGGCGACACCGAAAGCTGTGACTACGAAGGAAGTCGAGAGAGAATCCGAACGTGATCCAGAACTCAGGGAAGTAAGAGAATGCATACAGAGTGGACAATGGGACAAGTGTACTCACAAGGCTTACATTCCCATTAGAGACGAACTTTGTTGCATCGGACAGTGTGTATTAAGAGGTTGCAGATTGGTGATACCGCAAAGATTGAGACCGAAGATCGTATCCTTAGCGCATGAAGGACACCTAGGCATTGTTGGTACCAAGCAAAACCTCAGGACCAAGGTATGGTGGCCAGGTTGTGATAAGGACGCAGAGAGATTTGTTAAAACTTGTCACGGATGTCAAATCACAAGTAGGATTAATCCGCCAGAACCGATCCGGAGTACGCAACTTCCGACAGGACCATGGATCGACGTAGCTGTTGATTTTCTTGGACCTTTACCGACGGGTGAATCAATTATGGTAGTGATAGATTACTACAGCAGATACTATGAGTATGTGGTGTTGAAGTCCACAACCACTGAAAAAACAATACAAGCATTAGCAGAGATATTTGCAAGATATGGATTACCTGTTACATTATACTCTGACAATGGTCCACAATTCATTTCAGAGATATTTACGGAATACATGAGGACCACAGGTATCCACCATCATAAAGTAACTCCGAAATGGCCGCAAGCCAATGGAGAAGTAGAGAGACAAAATCAGTCCATTGATAAATGATTGAGGATTGCACACGCAGAAGGACAAAATTGGCGAGAAGCATTGCTATCTTATGTGGCTGTCTATCGAGCAACGCCTCATGCAACCACTGGAAAAAGTCCTGCAGAAGCATTTTTTGGAAGAAAAATCCGCACAAAAATGCCAGAAATAAAGGAAATCCGAGACGACCAGGAGATGAGGGACCACGATGCTGAAAAGAAAGGTGCAGCAAAGCTGTACACAGATTCGAAACGTGGAGCCAAGTACTCAGACATCATGCCAGGAGATAATGTTCTAGTGAGGCATGAAACTGGTGGTAAGCTAGACACACCTTATTACCATCAACCCTATACTGTCGTATCCAGAAGTGGCAGTATGGTGACAGTCAAGTCTCCGACTGGAGTCCTGTATAAGAGAAATGTATCAGGTGTAAAAAGGTACCAGTCCAGAGATACATCGAGTGAAGAGGTTGAAAGGCCAATACGAGATGCTGAAACTGAGAGACCTGATGATGTTCCAGAGGGAGTTACCAGCACTCCTGATGAAGTGACTAGAGCGCCAGAAACACTCGAAGCCGTGGCGAGCAGTATTTCCGATGCCGAGAGTGAACAACCGAGAAGCAACGACAATATCGCAGGCAGGCCGAAACGAAACCGGAAAGTGCCCAAACGATATGAAGACTTTGTGCCATAGTTTTAATAAGAACTTTGGGACAGTATTTAATCTTATATCATAAAGTGCATGTATGAATGCTGTAGGAAGTAAATTTTATGTAGTTGAGTTATAGTATTACCATTAGTTACGATGTTTGTAGGTTTCGGAGGGATATTGGTAAGTGAAGGTAAAGTTTATTTCTGATTAAAGGAGGGACGTCATGATAATGAATATGTATGAGATATACCGGAAGTCACGTGGTACGAGAGAGAGAAATAAGAACACAAGCAGGAGAACAAAGGAAACGGGAGAATAAAGCCACTGAGAAGTTTACCTGATAAACTTGTGTTTAATGTTTTATTAACTTCACATTTCGGGCCACAAATGTGACACCCTCCACAATCCACCATAGAATATTGGAGTGCATATATGCTGGTGTATATTTTTATTTCATGCATGATGTATATTTACTCAAAATGTCCCCTTGCAACCGCTGCAACCGTGTCTGCCTGTCCCGCATCGGACTTGTCAGCCACAAACGAGCCTGCAGCTGACGTGGACATTACCCCTCCATAAATCTTCATCCGCGATGCCAAGCCAAAGACGAAGAAGAAGATGACAAGGTACAATCTGTGTTCGTCTTGCAATGAGAAGCATTGGTTTTCCTCTTCTCATGTGGCTGAAGGTTTTTAAGCAGCAATTGCTCTCTTGTCTTCATCTTTGCTTCACATTCTTTCCACACTTTGACTTTCATTTTAGAGCAGCCTCAAGTTCCTTGCAGTGAGTCGTGTTTTTCTGAACTGTGCTCACTACTGTAACAGAGTGCATCACTAATTTATGCACATCAAGCTTCCATACACCACCTTGTGGTAATTGCCAGATGATGCCAACTGTTGTTGAGTGAAGTTTAAATATTAATTGGTCAGGACATCAAGAATATTTCCCTGGTTCTCTTCAAAATTATGGGATAGGAACTTCAGTGCATGTGGAAAAGGGGCATTGCTAAAAAATCTGCTGAGAGCCAGATCACAGGTATGTAAATCCAGAGATCCAGATCACTACAGAAGGAGCAGATATGACCTGTGGATAGCCATCTCCTGGGCGTAGTGGAGTTTCTGGAAGAAAATGGAAATCACGAGGGATACCCAATACCTGTGACAGGGCCTAAATGATGTAAACTGCTGCAAAACAAAATCCACTGCAATAGGAGACAGCAAAGCTTCACTTCCTGATGAACTCAATGCCTTCTATGCCTGATTTAACCACAAGAACAAGAAAACCACCACTGCACACCCCCACGTCCCCTGATGATCCTCCTCTCTGATGTATCTGAGGATAACATGCTGGTTGCCTTCAGGAGAGTGAATCTGAGGAAAGCGTTCAGTCTGGATGGAGTACCTGGCTGAGTATTAAAAATTTGTGCTGACCAACTTACCAATGTATTCGCAGATATCTTCAGTATCTCTCTCTCCAGCAGAGCGTGGTACCCGCCTGTTTCAAACTGTCATCAATCATACTGGTGCCCAAGAAGAGTGTGGTAACCTGCCTAAATTACTATGGACCAGAGGCACACATATCAACAGAGATGAAGAGTTTTGAAAGGATGGTGTTAAAGCGTATCAGCTCCAGTCTGAGCCGTGACATGGATCATTTCCAATTTCAATCGATCTATGGCAGATACCATCTCACTGGCTCTACTCAAAGCCCTGGAAGACCTGTACAGTAAAGATGCACATATCAGGATGCTCTTTATCGACTACAGTTGGCATTTAACACCATCATTCACTCAAAACTGATAAGCAAACTCCAAGACCTGGGGACACTATGTAATCGGATCCTGGATTTCCTCTCCTCCAGACCACAGAATCAGTGAAGATTGGTAAGAACATCACCTCCACAATCTCCATCAGTACCAGAGCAGCACAGGGCTATGTTATTAGCCCCCTGATCTACTTGCTTTACACCTTTAACTGTATGGCTTGGTACGACAACAACACCATTTACAAATTCGCTGACAATACCACGGTAGTGGGTTGTATAAAAATGGGCGATGAGTCAGCAAACAAGAGGGAGATTGAAAACTTGGCTGAATGGTGCATCAACAATGACCTCGCGCTCAATGCCACCAAAACCAAGGAGTTGATTGTTGACTTCAGGAAGAGAAAACCAGAGGTGTATAATCCAATGATCAATGGGGGAATCAGAGGTGGAGAGGGTGAGCAAATTTAAGTTCTTGGGAGTCACTATCATGGAGATCTTTCCTGGAGCCAACACTCTAAGGGCATTGTGAAGAAAACATGTCAGTGCCTCTACTTTCTCAGGAGTTTGGGGAGGTTTGGTGAGACATCTGCCAATTTTCTACGGATGTGCGGTGGAAAGTGTACTGACTGGCTGCATCACGATCTGGTATGGGGACACAAATACTCCCAAGCGTAAAGCCCTGCCAAAGCTAGTGGACACAGACCAGGACATCACAGACAAACTACTTCTCATCTTTGAGAACATTTATGGGGGAGCAGCAGCAAATATCAGGAATCCACACCACCCAACTCATGCTCTGATCTTGCTGCTACCATCTGGAAAGAGGTATAGGTGCTGCAAGACTTTCACCACCCTCTACCATCGGACTCTTCAACAACAGATTCAATCAGGGATTCATTTAAGGACTGTTACTCTCCTCTCTGTCTCCCACAAACATTTGTTTTCATTTATTTATTTGTTACATGTGTACTTTGTGTACAGTTTTTTTTGCGCCACCAATAAGTGCCTGGCCCACAGGGAAAAGAATCTCAGGGTTGTATGTGATGTACTCTGAAAATAAATCTGAAATCTGAATCTGAAAATGTTTCGGCCTGAAAGAAGGCACCTCCAGCAATGCAGCAGGACTACACTGATTTGGAAATGAGATTGTAAATTCTCTTCTGATGACAATAAGTGAACCACAGTTGACTCTGCATTTTTGACTTGATTCCACCTTATTTTCATGGCTCTCAACTGATATATACAGAAGCCCTGTTCACATCCATCGTCTTTTATAATCGATGGCCATGAAATCTCACATTCAGCTTTTTTTCTTTCATTGTGCACAAAATGACAAAGGATTTGGGAAAGAATATCTGATACCATCTCCCATATCCCAATGGAATAGGTAGCTCTGGCCACTCAACTTGATGGGTAGTATTATGTCCTCCATGATCGACAACAAACCGACCCTCATCAAGGATGTGTACTCGGTTTCCTGCTATGCTCCCTCAACATCCAGCCCAATGCCATTCCAACTCCATCTCATATTCACTGACAAAACTACAGTTGTATTCAGGATATAAAATAATGATGAAACAGAATGTAGGAGAGATATTGCAAGACTCCTGATATGATGCCAAGAGAATAACCCCTCTCTCTCAATGCCAGTAAGACAAATTATGCAAATATTGATTTCAAGAGAGGAGGCAGAGTCCACACCCCTGTTCACATCAATGGTTTCAAAGTGCAAAGAGCAGATAGTTTGAAGTTCTTAGATTTCCAGTGACCAGGCCTGAGCCAACCATATTGATTTCACAGTAAAGAAATCACAACGCCTCTTCTTTCTAATGAAGATGAGCATGGCGCCCATGTTTCTCAACAACTTCAACATAGGTGATTATCATAACTTTGAAGTATGTGTAACTTCTGAGGTGGACAGCATAAGCGGGAGCTATCGCACAGAGATGATGATGCTCTGCAGCGTCAGTGGGGATGAAGTGCTTTCATCAAATTAATAGCTCAAGATGCTTCAAAGGAGTGTTATCAAACATACTTTGGTAGCAAGGCACACTAAATATTGGTTTAAAGGAGTGCCATCAATTGAAGCTGAGGGGAAGAGAATTCAAGAGCCGAGGACTAAGGAATGATGAAAGTTGGTGAGCATGGAGGAAGCACAAGAGCTCATCTCATCTATATGATTGATCTGATAGTGTTAGCACTTCCACTTTATCATTAGAGAGGGTAGCAACTTGAGAACCACCACAGTATGATTTCCCCCAGTGGGCTTATGGTCATGCAGTCATACAGCATAGACATCTTCAACAATCCATTGTCACCACCTATACTAATTTAATTGACCAGCACTTGGCCCATCACCTTCTAAATATTGCAATTTACAACAAATCCTCTTAAATATGAGGGTACTGTACCTACCTCCACCTCCCTTTCCAAGAATATTACCAATTACAAATTCCTTATGTGCAGAAAAAAATTCATCCTCAGGTCCTCTCTTACATTTTACCCCAACCATAGCCTCTAGTTTTAGATACTCACTCATTAGGAAAAAATTCCTATTACCCTCATAATGTTGTATGCCTCCATTAGGCTTCCTCTCAGCTTCCTTTGTGCCAAAGAAAATAAATTCAGTCTATCACATCTTTTCTCATGATTGAAACTTTCCATTCAAGGCAACATCTTCTTTCCACTCTCTCCATTCCAATCTTTCCCATAGTGTGGCAACCAGAACTACACACAAGACTACATCTGTGTTTGAACCAATATCTTAACTCGTTTGGATAAACTGTCATCTCTCATTGTCTGCTCTCCTGTATTCCAGTGGATCTAAGAAATCCACCCCTCCCTCAGCAGACTGTCTCTCAAAATGCTAGTCTGCCTGCTATTGGAACCAACTCATACCATGATGTAAATTGAACAGATTGTCTTAACAGCTGAAGAAGTGGTGCAGCCTGAACTCAGGCCCCTTGAGTTAGATGCAACCAGTAATCTCAACTTATTGAGTGGACACTTGCAAAAAAGTGCATTATTTTCCTTTTCATCTTTCTTATACAGTCCCTGTGGATGAGCAATGACTTGCTTCCCTTCCAGTTGGAACACCGAAATGCTGGAGGAACTCAACTGGTCAATTCAGCATCTATAGGAGACAAAGATATATTGCTGATGTTTTGGGCCTGAGCCCTTCTTCAAAGAAAAATCAGAAAAGGTAAAAGCAGGATAGATCAGAAAGTCTCAGAATTCAAACCATGTCGGAGGAATCCAGAGTAACAAATGGTGTTAACTGGATGTGATAAGGGACTAGGTAGAATTTATCATGTCTGTGGAAAAAAACTCAGGAAATGGAGAGACAATAGGAGAAGCAAGGGGGTGGGTTAACGAAAGCCAGAGAAGTCAATATTATGCCATCCAATTGGGGGGTGCCCAGTTGGTAATTGTGATTTATGATATTGCTGTTGGTGTCTCTTATGTACTTGTGTAGCTGCAGCCAGTAAGATTTTTAGTACATTTGTACATTGTATTTGTGTATTAAACAATAAACTCTCATATACATGCTCAATCACCTGCCCAATCTAGGATACCAAAGGCTTCCTTCCTTTTGATTGGGCACCACAATGCCAACCTGGCCAATTGGTAAAGACACTGGAGACTCACAGGCGATAGCAGATGGATCTAAACCCACTCAGCTGGAGGAACTCAGAGGTCGAGCAGTATCAGTGGGAGAAAAAAAATGGTCAATGATTTGAGCCAGAAACTTTCATCGTGACTGGGGATGTAAAGAAGAAAAGCTAGTATAAAGAAGACAGGATATGAGGAATAAGGGCGCCATGTGATATTGGTGAACCAGGGAAGTGAATCATGCTCGACAGAGGCAGCAGTTTAGCAGATACCAGGGAGAGAGTCAAGAAAAACAAACGAGTGAGGTAGAGCAAGATAGGTCATGCAAGGTGGAGTGGGTGAACAGAAGGCTGTCAGTGTTGGAATGTAAAAAAAATGATGAGAGCAGTGATAAACCAGATGGATCTGAAAGTGGGTGTGGGAAAGTAGTGGAATCAGCAGAAAATTCCAGTGGGATAATGGGAGCAGAAGGGAATGGCAGTCAGCGCAATCTGGCGCTGTCTCAAGAGTTTGTACTTATTCCCCATGTTTGCAATGGTTTCCTCTGGGTGCTCCCGTTTTGTCCCACCCTTCAAAACATACATGGGTTGTAGGTAAAATTGGGGTATTTGGATGCCACGAGCTCATGGGCTGGAAGGGCCTGTTACCATGCTGCATGTCCAAATTAATTAAATTATGCCTAAATTAAAATGAGAACCAAAGAGGATGGGGGATGAAAATTGGTGGGGGACTAAGTGGGGTGAGTGGGAAAGAGGACAAAAAGCAGAGGAAGTAGTACAGAAAAAAACAGAGGGGGCTCATTACCAGAAATGAGAAAATGATGTGTTTATACCATTGGGCTGTAGACTACCCAGGTGAAATACGAGGCACTGTTCCTCTAGTCTGACAGTGCAGTAAGGCTGGGAAAGACTGGTTGGTGAAGGAATGGAAAGGGAAATTAAAATAGTATGCATCAGCGCCCCCACTTTAAAAAAAAGGCACAGAAAACCGCTACACACCAACTGTGCCATTGCTGCCCAACATAGTTTCCATTTTAAGTGCCCTTCACCACCACCACATACACAGGTTGCAGATACAGGTTGCGAGAAGCCTATCTGTCTTTACCCCTTCCCTCCTCCTGATCACTGGGAGTCCACATTTTGGCGATGGAAGTCTGTTAGATGTTTGTTTGGGGAGCAGGACACAAGGCAGGAGGCCGGCCTTCACAACCATGCTGCTTGCCCAGAACCGATTCTCTTTGGTGGGCCCATTTATTCCCCCCCACCCCAAACAATCCGATAAAAAAACCCAGCAACTTGCCCTCCCCATCCCCTTCCTCATCCACTGATCTGTACAGACAGCAGCCACGCCCATCATGCCCCAAAAACTTTTCCAAAGTTGGCCAGTTTCCATCTCACGGCAGCTCTCTCCCATGCAGCAATCCTCACAGAAGCCAGCTGTTCAGAGAGGAAAGCAAGCTGTGCGGCAATGTGCAGGCTGCACGGAGATCAGTCAGGCTGTCTGCGCGCGGCTGAGGCGGGTTGTGACAGCCCCGCCAGCTGCACGGGCTACGGCACCATCCTGTCCGGTGGGTGGCCGGCTCCTTCTGGCGGCTGCTGAGACTGACCATGCCTGAGGCTCCGCAGCTGGCCATCTGCACCAGTGAGCCTCGGCTCACCAAGCTGCGCACGGCGAGGTTGACCCTCAAGTTGAGGTGCTCCAGGTTGTAACCACTGTCCATGAGGATCTTCATGGCAGCCACCTATAGCCCACGCCGCTCCTTACCTCAGTCTTGGCCACTGTCTTCACGATCTGCTTGGCCACCGTGCAGCCAAATTTCTTGTGCTACCCGGCTTCCGCTTCTTCTTCTTCTTTGCTGCCGTATCCGGTGCCTCCTTTTGTACCATTCTAATCTACCCCCTCAAGAGACCAAAAAAACCATAAAAGGTTAACTCACAATTTACAACTTAATTCAACTGTTGCATGACAAGAATATTGTACCACAGCAGCAGCAAAAGACTTGGAAGAAAAATGAACCATCCAAACTATTATGTCCTAATGATGGGATGTCACCACATGTCATATTTTTGTGCCAAAATATATTCAGGACAGTGCCGGTAAATAACAGCCCTTTTTATTCAGTAGAGGCTGCCTAGGGAGTCACATGTTCCAAATGACATCTGAACAAGATGTCTTTTGTTGTGTTTTCTAATCTAAACAATAGCAAGGATGATCTCTAGACTCTGACTTGCAACCCCCATGGTGCTTCCAGATGAGTCTCTTAATTCACTTTTGTCTCACTATAACAAAATAGATGGCCTTTATTTGAACCATTGATTAATCATTTGAGAGAAGACATGTTCCAGTAATTAATAAATAATGATTGACTTCAGGAGAAATACTTAAGATGAAGCACTTCAGTTTTTCAGATTATTTGAAGGTAATAATTTTGAAATATGTGTTTCAAAGAATTGTATAAAATTATACAAGTAATGGAATAATTTGTAAAGTGCCCAAGTTCAGTCATTCCAGGATTCATGTGGCTAATTCTTTTTATGATTTTTGTAAGCATGAAAAGATCTCCATAAATTATATTGGATTGTCTTGCAGGAAATACTAATGGGTAATGTTCTCTAATTGGAAAGACTAATGGCCCATTCACACGAGAACATTTGATTTTCATTTGTAATGAATATGCTGATTCTAAATGAAAAGCTGGAATGTAAATATTTTAGAGAAAGCTGATCTACAGTTGACATGAAGGAAAAGAAAATCATTCCCTGGTCAATAGAAAAGCTTCAACCACTAAAGTCTAGGGTACAGAGGTTTTTGCAGTGAACCCTAGATCTGCAATGTGTTTTGGAATTAATGTCAAAATTTGACATTGGCAATTGTAACGTTGTCAAAGTACATATATGCCATCAAATACGACCCTGAGGTCCATTTTCCTGTGGGCCACACAGAATTTTTACTTATTGGTCGTGCAATAAACTGTACTTCAGAAAAGTTAAGTACACAAAAGAGAGAAATGTAAGCAAAGAAATGTAAATAAACTGACTGTGCAACGCAAGAAAAAATAAATATTCAGTAATCAATAATGTTCAAAGTAAGAGTCCTTAAATGAATTTGTGATTGACCTTTTTTTGTCGGAGTCTGATAGTGGAGTCTGATAGCAACTGTTCGTAGCGGCACCTATACCTCTCTCCTGATGGCAGTAACAAGAACAGGGCATGTCATGGGTGATGTGGATCCTTGATGATTGCTGCTGCTCTCAGACGTCAGCGTTCCATGTAATGGGCAGAGTTTTGCCTGTTGTGTACTGGCTGCATGCTCTATCTTTTGCAGGACATTCCAGTCAGAGAAATTGGTGCTGTGATGTAGTTGGTGAGCACACTTTCCATAACGCATCTGTAGAACTTTGCCAAGGTTTTTGATGTCATATCAAACCTCTGCAAATTCTTGAGGAAGTAGAGACGCTAAAGTGCTTTCTTCAAGGATGACATTAGTGTGTTGTGACCAGGAAATGTCCCCCATGATAGTGGCTTCTAGGAATTTTAATGTTCTCACCCTCTCCACCTCGAATCCTCCAATGATCACTGGATTGGACATCTCTGGTTTCCTCTCCTAAAGTTTACAATAACATCATGGTTTTGGTGACATTGAGAACAAGGTTGATTGTGCACCATTCAGCCAAATTCTCAATCTCCCTCCTGTATTCTGACTCATCACCCATTTTTATACAACCCACCCGTGGTATCATCATTTAATTTGTAGATGGTGTTGATGTTGTACTGAGCCACAGAGTCATAGGTGTAAAGTGAGTAGAGCAGGGGGATAAGAATGCGGCCTTCTGGTGCTCTCGTACTGATAAGATTGTGGAGAGATATTCTTACCAATCCTCACTAATTTGGGTCTGGAGGCGAGGAAATCCAGTCCCATATTATGGAGGTTGCTGATCAGTTTGAGGGGATAATGGTGTTGAATTCTAAACTGTAGTTGTACTGTATATATGCATCTTTGCTGTCCAGGTGTTCTAGGGCTTTGTTTAGAGCCAGTGAGATGGCATCTGCCGTAGATCTGTTGGTGTGGTAGGAAAATTGGAACAGATCCATGTTGTCACTCAGACAGAAACCCATATGCTTCAGCACAAGCCTCTAAAAACACTTCATCCTGTGGCTGTGAGTGTCACTGGTTGGTAGTCATTTAGGCAAGTTACCACATTCTTCTTGGGCACCAGTACAATTGAGAGCTGTTGGAAACAGGTGGGGTTCCACATCCTGCCAGAATGGGATGTTGAGTATATCCGTGATAGTTGGTCAGCATAGGTATTTAGTACTCGGCCAGGTACTCCATCCAGACTGGACATTTTCCTTGTATTCACTCTCCCAAAGGCAGCCACACTTCAACCTTAGATAGAGACAGTAGAAAGTCATCAGGGGACATGGGGTGCACAGTATTTCTTCCTTGTTTGGATAGTCAGGTAGAGTGTAGAAAACATTGAGTTTCTCTTGGAGTAAGGCTTTGCTGTCTTCTACTGCAGTGGATTTGGTTTTGTAGCAAGTCATGTCATTTAGGCCCTGCCACAGTTGTCAGGATTCCTTTGTTGTTTCCAGTCTCGTACAGAATTGCATCCTCACCTGGGAGATGGCTTCTCGTAGGTTGTACCTGCTCTTTGCATACTTTTCTGGATCTCCAGACTTAAAGTACCTGTGATCTGGCTGTCAATTGATTCCAGATTTCATTGTTCATTTAAGTCTTCTTGTTGAGGAAAACCCTGAATGATTTGGTGGGGACATGGTTGTCCACAGCTATTTTGATAAAGTTTGTAACAGCCCTAGTGTAATCATTCAGATTCTCACCTGAGTTCTTGAACACTGATCAATACTGTATACAATTTGCTGATGTTTATTGACAGGAAATCAAGCAAAATATACAGTTTTGTTTGATTTCCCGTCACTTTCCTCATCAGCAAACTTTCTAACCATCCATTTTTAATTTGAAACTTGGGCTTTTATGCTGAATCCACCAATGCTCATATACTTGAGATGCAGTTGCCCAGAAATTGTTATGCATCCAGATGAGATGAAAGCTGAAGGAAAGAATGAATGACTGTACATGGACCTAAATTAGCTTCAAGCATGAAAGCAAGTCCATTACACTTGTACACTTTTGAAAATGTGCTACCTGGTTTGGAGGCCATGTCCTGGGCAGGACTGTGAAAGAGGCTCTCAGATTGAAGCAGTGAACAATTAAAGTGTATGGATGATTTGGAATGAAGGATGGGTACTGGGATTTAGAGAGAGTAGCTGAAGATTGGGCCCAGGTTGGAAAGGGAGATAATGGTGAATGGTGGTGCATGATGGGTAATGACAGTGCAGAACAGGTTAATAGCTGGGAATCAAAGTCAGGATTGGATTGGAGGTTTTGGGTTAGAGTTACATTGAGGTTAGTGGTGAGGGATCAGTCGCTGGGATTGGACACCTACTTCTCAGTTGATTGAAGTTTCCTCTTTAGCTCCCTCTGATTCAGCCTTGGCATCTTTTGGTGAGGCAAAGTTACCAAGAGATGCTAGAACACACCAGTTCCTGCAGTGAAGGTGACACTGCATCCTTTGATCATGACAGCCCATCATTGAACTATCCACCATTCACACATGTACTTGTCCTCCCAGCCTCAACCTGTGATCTCCTGAGATCTATCTGGTTTGATTTCTGGCCTGTCTCCCCTAATTGTTCATCTGTAAACCAACACTGAATCCCTAACCCATTTGCTGAATGTTGAGCTGCTCCTCCCCAGCCATTTTACTGATTTCCAACCAGAGAACTTGAGTTCTTAATTGATCACCAGTGCATTCATTATTATGCACCAGAATTTCTTGGCAGTAATTTAGAGAAGACGTTGAAATGACTGACCGTGAATCAAACCAACGTTAATATGTAGAAGATGATTTGATCAGTTTGAAGCAACTTTTCAGGGTAAATTGAACTGAGCTTTAATAATTTACAATATGTAAATATTATATTCTGAAATTGTTGCTATTAAATATGTTTCTTCAATTTTGCTTCAGTGTATATCAAAGCTTGAACTCATGATATTAATTATTTTGAAATAAACCTCAGATAACAATTTGGAATTGATAAAGGTTTAATTTGAAATAATTTCTGCATTGCCCACTTTATGCAATGTGACTCTTCCAATGAGTTTGTAAATGTCAGTTAAGAATCTGAAAGAGAATCAACATATGCTTTGGATTTTAATCAAGACCAAAATTAAATCTGTTTCAGCATCCTGTATATACTGTTTGAAGGTTGCATTAGAACGTCCTAATTGTTGATGGAACTGATTATCTGCTGAAGGGAAAAAAAAACACATTCTTGTAGTAATCTCTCCCTTTCAAGAGCCAGGTGGTCAGGTACCTTGATCCTGAATTAAGGCTGAAGAACTGGCCTCATTTTTGCGAAATTTGATCCCTTCTATAGGTCAGGCTGAAGATTATCTCAGGTGACACAATCACAGATTCTCTCTCTTTTAATCAGTGACGAGAATGATTGAAGCAAGAACATGCACAATTTCTTGATCCTGGATTTTTAAAAACTTTATTGGCAGGTTATATGTAAATAGCAAGTTCCCTTTTGACTTAATTATATTCCAATAAATGAAGGTGCTTTACAAAATTCTATGCTTCAAAGCACCAACATTGAGGGCATGGGCCAATATTCTTGAAATTGTTTTGCAGTTAATTCCAAGAACTGGTGACATATAGTTGAGTTTGAGGCAGCAAGTGATATTTCTGAGCCATTTTTTTTATTTTAACCTGTCAGGTATTGCTTGAGATTGATGTCTGATGAAATTCATAAAACTAATAGGGTCATTTCAGTCGACAACTGGAAATGCAGATCATATGGCATCTGTGGAGAGAGAAATAGAGTTAAGCTTTCAGGCCATAACCTCTTACCAGAAGTGGATAAGTAGGAAAACAAGTATGATCTAATTTGCAGAGAATGGAGAGGCATGGAGTGAACAGAGGGAATGTCTGTGATAGAGCACAGAACAAGGTTGTCCATTGAATGGTTATTTTCAGTGCTGTAGAAATGATCAGATGCAGAACACAGCAGTTGCTGTAAATATGAAACAAAACAATGCTGGAACTACCTAGGCAGGAGATGCAACACCTCCTTTCATATGTGGAGAAAGAAAAATTAAAACTTTTCAATTAAAACTTTGGCTTAGAACTGTCCAATTTCGTCACAGACTGGATGAAACCTTATTTGGCTCCCAAGGGGTGCAGATGCCATGGCTGAGGGTGAGGTGCTGTTTCTTAACCATGTGATGGAACAATGCACAAGTGGGTTGGGGAATTAAAGTGACAGACCAATGAGGGTTCAGAATCATGTACTGATAGAATGGTGGTGCTGTCAAAAGTAATCACCCAATATGCATTTGGTTTTTCCAATGTCGAAAAAAAGTGAGCAGTAGCTAGATTGGATGAAGTGCATGTGAATTCCTGCTTCACTTGGAAGTATTGTGTGAGCCCATGGATGGTGGGAAGGGAAAAAGGAAAGGTGTTGCACCACTTGTAGTTGCATGGGAAAGTGACATGAGAAGGGAGTTGCTTGCTGGAGTTTGAATAATGATTAAAGAGTGGCTGAAGGAATGGACTGTTCAGAATGCAGAGAGGGGAAGATATATTTTGTGGTGTAATCCCATTGAAGATGGAGGTAATTACAGAAGATGATCTATTGAATGAGGGTACCCGCAGGGGTCCTAGCTATGCCTACCTGTTTGTGGGCTTTGTTAAGCTGCAAGCCTACACAAGCAAGACCCCTCAGTTTTTCCTGCAATATATTGATGACTACATCGGAGCTGCCTCATACATCCGCAATGAGCTTGTCAACTTCATCCATTTTGTATCTAATTTCCACCACAATTTCAAACTCACCTTTTCCTTCTCCACTCTCTCCTTCCTGGATCTCTCTGTCTCCATATTGGGAGACAAGTTTTCCACTAACATATATTACAAACCCAATAACTCCCACCACTACTTTGACTACACTTCCTCAAACCCTGTCCCCTGAAAGGATTCCATCCTCTTCTCTCAATTTCTCTATCTCCACCGCATCTGCTCCCAAGATGAGGTCTTCCAATCTAGATCTTCTAAAATGGCTTCCACCATCGAGGTTTCCCCTCCACCAACATCAACTCATCCCTCAACCGCATCTCCACCATTTCCTGCCCATCTGCCTTGGCCCTCTCTACCTCCAGACGTAACAAACATGGAACCCCCCCCCCTCACCTACCACCCACCAGCCTCCCCATTCAACACATTATCCTCTAGAATTTTGCAACTTACAACAGGATCCCACCACCAGACACGTCTTCCCGTCTCCTTCCCTCTCTGCCTTCCATAGGGACTGCTCCCACCCATTTCCCCCCCCCCCCCACCCCGAGACAACAAAATGTGCAACACTTCTGCTCTCACCTCAGTCCGGGGCCCCAAACAGTCAAATGAAGCAACACTTCAATTATGTATCCACAAGACTGCATCCGGTCGGTGCTTCCCTTTGTGGGTTTCTCTGCATCAGAGAGACTAGATGCAAATTGGGAGATATTCTTGCTTCGACCGCACCAGTGACAGAGACCTCTCATTAGCCAACCATTTCAGTTCTGTGTCACACTCCCACACTCACAAGTCTGCCCATGCCCTTATGTACTGTCCCACCAAGACCATTGGCAAATCCGAGGAACAACACCTTATTCGCCGTCTGGGCCCTCTCCAGCCAGATGGCATTAACATTGACTTTTCTGGTTTCTGCTAACCTGCTCTCCTCTTCCCTCTCCCTCCTTCCCTTCCCCTTTCCAGTTCTCCTCCCAGCCTTCCCTCCTCCCTTTGACCTCTACCTTGCAACCACCCCTTCCCTCCCCCCCACCCCCCCCACTTTTGTTCAGCCACCTACTGACATTTTCCTATACCTTGATGAGGTTTGACAAGCCTGAAACTTTGGTTATGTATTTTTACCTTTGCTTTATAAAGGACACTTCTTGACCTGCTGAGTTTATCCAGCTTTGTGTCCACCTTCAATTTGTCTGCAGATTTTCGTGTTTAACTATTGAATAAGGAGGCTGGCAAGGTGGAAGGTGAAGACAACAATTTTATCCTTGCTCTAGCTGGGAGGAGGGTAATGAGACCATAAGTAAATGGAACACCATGCAATTATGAGCCTTGTCAAGTTACAGTTAAAAAATCTCAAAGGCACTGATGTGTAAAATGTGAATATCAGATCAGATATGACGGAGATGAAACTGGAAAATGCAATGTCGGCCTTGCTGAAAGTAGGATGGGAGGATGGTAATTGAGTAGCTGTGGGAACTTGTGGTCTAGTAATTGATATTGATCACTATCTGTCCCTTGAGATGGAGACAAGAGATATCAAGAAATTGAAAAAGCATGATAAGAGTCATTGAAAATGAGAACGAGTTGGAAACAATGTTTTTCTTCCTCAGACACGACCTGATTTGCTGAGTGCTTACAACATTCTGTTTTTGTTTCTGATTTCCAGCATTAGCAATTTTTCAATGATTTTAACTTCCTTTTTAGACTGCAAAGCTGCCGTATCTCTGTACACATGACCCGTCTTGGGAAGCCGGCTTGTGTGTTCACAGTGAGCACAAAAAATCCGGCTCCGTGAGATATTTCACACAGTAAGCTGGCTTCCTGAAGCAAAGGAGGTGGGACGTTTATCGCATCGACGTCGGTGTCAACTGACATAAAACATACTCTTCCGGAAATGCCACTGTTGTACACTCAAAATGAATTTGAATTTCTTGCACTTTACAGCGGGTTGAAGATGTCATCACAGAATTATCAGCCTTTTCCATTTTGACCTAGCAAGACGGGTGTACTCTTTTAGATTGGTCACGGAGTGCTATGCTCCACTGCTGGCAGTACCCCTCTTGGCAGATTGAAGACAGGTGAGTTTGGACCCCCCCCCCCCCCACCAAAACCACCTTCAATTTTCTTTTTTCACCCAGAGCTTGAAGGTGAAGAATATCCAGCTTTCAAGCTCTGTGTAAAAGTGCCTCAAGAAATAAATTCGCTTCCATGTACCATTGCTGTACTCTCAGGCTCTCTTCTGATTTCCAGGTTGACATTATATTTTTTGCTACAGCTAAGGCTATCATAATAAATCTTATTTGTGCTTCATCCAGTTTGAGGCCTATTTTATTTAATACCTGATTTAGATCTTCCCAAAACTTTTCCACTTTCTCAGATGCCCAAATTGCATGTACTGTTGTTCCCATTTCCCTCTTACAGTGAAAACATCTATCTGATACTGTTGGGTCCCATTTATTTAACTTTTGGGGCGTGGTGTATAGCCTGTGTAACCAATTATGTTGTATCATGCATAACCTCGTGTTTATTGTTTTTCTCATAGTTCCGGAGCATAGCTTTTCCCATATTTCATTTTTTATCTTTGTTTAGATCTTGTACCCACTTTTGTTAACTAAATAAATGTATTCCATTGGAAAAAATAACATATAATTTAAAAAATAAAGTCACAGTATTTGAATAAATTTGGGAACCGTACATGGAACACAACAGAGAGGGCCTACCGCAGACCTCCACCCCCTAAAATGATAGAATGAGAAGACGACGAAATGAACTGATCCAGTGTGTAAAAGTAGATGACACAATTTTCTCGTTCATTTTCATTGTTTAATGGGTTTATTGTATTGTATATGTTGAACGTTTAGTGGGTAGGGAGGGAAGGGGAAAAGGGGAGAAAATGACACGGTGTATATTTAGGAGGGAAATGTTTGTGTGTATTTTGGTTAATAGTGTGAAAAATATAAAAAAATTATAAAAAAAGAAATACATTCACAGGAGAGGGTAAAGTGCTAATTTTGAAAATTATCCCCCATTACTTTCCACCCATTTTGCTGAGAATTAAAAAGGCAGATGAAATCTTGGACCTAAACTTGTCAGAGTTTAACTGAAAATTGTTCCCAGAGGGGTTGAGTCTGCGGTTCATTTTGATTATTGCTTTCAGAGGTTGCAGTTGGGGAAGAATCCACAGTCACAATATGATGACTGCTTTTTACAAATTGGTGAATACCATGTTAGTTACCTTAAGGCAGCATTTCCCATACTGGGTTCCGCGGAAGAAATGGGTCGTAATAATTAAAACTTGTATTAGCTGTTCTTATTACTTTTTAATCTGTGTTTCTAAACAGTTGCCTTGATGCTAACAAACAAAATGGCATCCTGAGGCCTGACGTCAGCAGTGCAGACGTCAGCACAGATGTCAGGCCTCAAGACGCCATTTTCAACCACATTTAAAAATTTTAAACTGCCTCCTCCCCCACCTCAGCTCACTTGCTTGTTCCTTCCCTCTCCCCTCTCGCTTACGCGCTCCCTCCTCCTACTGAGGTTGGTGTGGGAACTGGTGATGGAGTCAGCATGGGCTCCGGAATAGTGTTGGTTGGGACTGGGACCTGTGTCGATAGAGGCGTCGAGGGCTACAGTATGTTTGCAGTCAGGGTCACCGGTGGAGGTGACAGTTACGGTGGCTCCAGCACCTGGTCGGTGGGGACGGGGTGTTAGTAATGGAGGTGTTGGAAGCTCGAGTCTGTGGGTAGTAGAGGCTGGGATGCAAACCCACGTCGGAGGTCCACCTGTGGGCAGCCAGGGCTGAGGTCGATACCGGCATCAGAGCTGTGGGAGATCCAGCCTGTGGGCTGCTGGGGATAGGTTGGAAACCGGTTTCTGGAAGGTCAGTAATGGTGGACATTTGGGGTCTGGGAGGTTGTATTTGCAATTTGGTTGATATTCAGTTGAAACAAAATAATCAAATTCTGAAGAAATGGGATTTTCCAAGCAAAGCCTCCAATTGCTTACTGTTTAAGAAAAATAATTTAATTAAAATTAGACTCAATCACACTCGAACCGCAAGTTGATGCTGTTCTACTTCCAGTCAGTTTCTGGTTCGTAAATAAGGGTTTGGGCAATTTCCAAGTGCTCCCCAAAAAGTTCGACGAGATAAAAAGTTTGGGAAGTCTTGCCATATGGGATCATTTTCTTAAGGTAATGCCATAAAAAACAATCAACTTGTGTAGTATTTGGAGAATACAGAAAGAGGGAAGAGAATGTTTTCTCCTTACAGTGGATAATGATAACGAGTTCATTGTCAAAAACATGTACAATTTACAGAATTCTTTCCTGCTGCATCCAAATCATAAGACATAGGAGCAGAAGTAGACCATTGCCCCCCCCCCACCCCACCACCAACTCTGTCATGTCATCATGAACTAATTAATTCTCTCACTCAGCCACACTCCTTGCTTTCTCCCCATCATCTTTGATACCCTGACTAATCATAAACCTTTCAATCTCTGTCTTAAACACACCAAACAACCTGGCCTCTTCAGATGCCTGTAGCAGCAAATTCCAGAGGTTCACCTCTCTTTAGCTAAAGAAATTTCTTTGCAGTCTCTGTTTTAAATGGGCAACTTTCAATGCTGAAGTTGTGACCACTTGTCCTTGACTCCACAACCATGGGAAGTAGCTTTTCCATATCTACTCTGTCCAAGCCTTTCAACATTCAAAAATGTTGCAATTTGGTTGATATTCAGTTGAAACAAAACATTCTTTTGAACAGGAAGTACATTCCAAGAGCCTCAGTCGATCCACATATTTTTGTAATCCCTTCATTCCAGGAATCATTCTTGTGAATCTTCTTTGAACCCTCTCCAATGCCAGCGCATCTTTCTTAAATAAAGAGCTCCCGACGCCTGAGTGCCATCTCCGAACCCTCCCCTTTCAAACCACAGGCAACAGTTATTGAAAGGAATATGCAACTGCTGTCCTCAACCCCTCCCCCCAAAAAAAAACCACAGGCTGGCTGGTGTGTAGCGGAGTTCATTTGTAAATGATCATTTTGACAGTCTTTTGTATGTGCCCATGCACTGGGATGGTTCGTTGCAGCATTTATTTTATATATCCAATAATTGAACATGGCATTGGATCATTTTACATTTGAATTTTTAATATTAGAATTCATCGTATATTTCTTAATAGTCCATTCTTGGGTGAGGTGAACTTGATTCTGTTTGTAAGCTGATTCATTAACTGCATAGTAGTGGATTTAACTCCCTTTTGAACATTAATACTTAAGATTTTCTCAGATGATGTGCTGGAAAATTGTCAGATTTTTTTCATACCTTCCCCACAGTCCGTCGCTTAGCTGCATGACATTTCCTAAGAGGTTATAATTGCCTGTTTGGATTTTTATGATGAAAAATGCAAACCTATTGTTTAGAAACAAGGTAACATTGTTGTTCGCTCTATCAATGTGGGCAAGCCTTCAGGAGTATTATAGACGCAGCGAATTTGCAAAAACAAATAATGAAATGTACAAAGGAAATTCCTTGCAACGCCTGTTTCATTTTATTATTTCAACTTCAGTTTAAGAAGTTGACAGAGCCAAGATGTGCCTTTACGTGGTCAGGTTATGTCTATCCCCTCCTTCCTCACTCCCCTAGCCAGTACTTATAATTTTGCCTAGTAGGAAATTATCAAACTGCAGTTAGTTGTGTTCCTGCAATCTACTCCTCATCTGTTATTAGTGAATTTACACTGGGAAAATACCGTTTGGGTTTTAATTCGCATGAAATAAAGTGCATTTTTTTTAAAAAACCCATTCCTATCTCTTTTTTGTAAACTTAGTTTTAATATTGTATTTGGAGTTGGGTTTTTGTGTTGAAGATTGGATGGAAGGGAGTCTCAAATGCTCAATATTCTCTGTCTGAGGAAGTATTCCTTGACTTCACTCCTGAAAAACCTGCCTTTAAATGTTGGATTATGTCTGCTTGGACCAGGACTTCTTGATCTTTTCCCTTCAGTCTAGAAACCTTGCATTGGAAGTGAGAATAGACAGTTTTATTTTAAGGGGTAGTGTTTCTAAACTGAACCAATTCATTCTGAAGCTAGATATTTTGTGTAGAACTGTTTTTTGAGTTGTCAGAAATGAAACTCCAATACTATTTATTATACCTTTTGATGATTTGGATGAAGCCTTTCTCCTTGTTTAAGGTAATCATGGAGCTCACTTGTAAACAGAATAAACAATATGCATTGTCTTGTGTCATTTGGATTGTGTGTGTGTGTGTGTGTGTGTGTGTGTGTGTGTGTGTGTGTGTGTGTGTGTGTGTGTGTGTGTGTGTGTGTGTGTGTGTGTGTGTGTGTGTGTGTGTGTGTGTGTGTGTGTGAGAGACACTCATGCAGACAGCCTTAGTCATGGCACCCTTTTTATGTGCACTCGCTCCACCTAATGTTAAAACCTGGCTAAGCCCCTGACTTCAGGATATCCTGCACGAGGACTCCCGTCTCTTTGCACCTCCAAATTTTGATGTTTATCCCCTTCCATATAATAGTCTGCTCTTTTATTCCTTCCACCAAAGTGGATGACTGTACACTTTCCAACATTCTCTTCCCATTCTCCTAATCTATGTAAGTCTCTCCATTTCTTTATTTAAAATTTTTAAAATTTAGACATAAAGCACCATAACAGGCCATTTCGGCCCTCGCGCCCGTGCCACTCAATTTACACCCAATTAACCTCTACCCCTGGTACGTTTCAAATGGTGGGAGGAAACCGGAGCCCCCAGGGAAAACCAACGTAGACATGGGGAGAACATACAAACTCCTTAGACAACAGGGGATTCAAACCCTGGTCCTGATCACGAGCACTGTAAAGGAGATGTGCTAACCGCTATGCCAACAATGGTAATCTTTCTCACCACCTGCCCCTCCACCTATCTTTATATCATCTGCAAACTTAGTCACAGCCACAATCCAAATCATTGACATGCAACATGAAACGAAATGGTCCCAACACTGACCTCTGCAGAACACCCCTGGTAAATTGTTAGATTGTGTGTTTGAACTGATAAATATACTTGCATATAGCAATAATTTAGCAAGCCAGACATTGTTGTCGCCCAAGCAGAATATTCCCACTCTCTGTTTCCTGCCAATCGATCAATGCTCTACCCATGCTAGGATCTTTACTGTACTTTTATGAGCTTTAATTGGTGAAGCAGCCTCTTGTGTGGCACTTTGTCAAAGCACGTTTGCAAGTCTAAATATACAACATCAATTGCATGTCCTTTGTATTGCAAGATTTTCCCTTAAGGAAACTATGCTGACTTTGGCTTCTCTTGTCATGCACCTCCAGATTGTCCATAACCTCATCGTTGACAATCGATTCTAACAGCTTCCCAACGAGAATCTATTAAATATTGGAGGATCAATACTAGTGCCTCCACAACCTCTATAGGTACTTCTTTCAGAACCCAAGGGTGCATTCTATCTGGTCCGGGAGACTCATTCACCCATAGGTAGACCTTTCAGCTTCCCAAGGTCCTTCTCTCTGATGATTGTGACTGAACTTAATTTTGACACCCTTGAAACTCCGGTACAGTGCTCATGAGGACTCCACATTGATGCAAAATACTCATTCAGTTCCTCTGCCATCTCCTTGTTTCCCATCACAATTTCTCCACCATCATTTTCTATTGGTCATACATATATCTACTCTTTCCTCTATTTTACTCTTAACAATCTTAAAAAAAGCTTTTGATATCCTTTTTGATATTATTTATAAGCCTCTTTTCAAAGTTCATCTTTTCCTTCCTAATGACCTTCTTAGTTGCCTTTTGTAAGCTTTTAAAAGCTTCCCAGTCCTCTAGCTTCCCACAAAAAAATTTCTTTTGCTTTTACTTTGCCTTTGACCTCTTGTCAGCCACATTTGTGTCATTTTTCCATTCAAATATTTGTTCTTTTTTGGAATATGCCTGTCCTGCACTTTCCTTATTTCTTGTTAATAAATTGTTCCTTTTCATTTTATTTCTTTTTAATGTTTTACTGCCTCTTTATTCATTATATTTCTTCTGAGAACATTTTTCCATGTCAAATGAAACTAGTTATCTGCTTCAGCTGAAGCTTTCATTACATTAGTTGAAAATATCTTTGTATTATCCACTTAGGCGACAGCAATGTCTGGCTTGCTAAATTATTGCTATATGCAAGTATATTTATCAGTTCAAACACACAATATAACAATATTGCAGATTTATCATAGCAGGATAAACTATTTCCTGTGACTGATTTAGATAGTTAATATGGGGAGGAGTCACGTGATGGAGTAGTGGCTGGTTGGGTAAACCAGCCCTCTCCAGGAAAATAGAAAAAGTTAGGAAAAAGCAAAGCATAACAGAAATAGAGTACAAGAAATAGAAGATAAAGATACAGAGAAGAGAAAGAAGATGGATTCCAAGAAGGAGAAAGTAAGAACAGCTGGAAAAAAAGTAAAAACGTCATTGGAGAAGGAAGAAGGCCTTACCTGCAGGAAGGAACAGGACGCTGTGGTGACAAGGAGCGCCCGACCCTTGAGGTCAGTATCTGCCCTGCAGAGTCGCGACCCACCAGCCGGTGCACAACAAAAATGGCTCTCGGAGCCAAACAAAACTGTGCAATCAGATGAGAAAGAGGACACCAGTGGGAGGGAGGGGGTCTCAGCAGAGGAGTGGGCTGTCACAGACCGAGCAGTTGAGAGACGCCCGACACCAGGGCTCTCAGCTGGAGGATAAGGAAGGCAGCAGAAGAGCATGCGACGAAACAGACGTGGAAGACAGACGGAGGGAAGATCGACAAGAAGACCAACGTCAAGAAGCGCAACAGATGAGCAGCCCAAGAGGGGAGGAACAGCAACAAGAGGCTCAGCAAGAAGAGGCCCAACAAAGAGATACAAGCAGCTCATAAGGAAAAACAGAAGAGGCACAGACCCAAAGAAGAGAAGAAGACAAAAACACAGATGCAGACACAGAAGAAGAGGAAGAAGTCCAAGATCTTCACAGAGAAATAGAAGGTAAAACTGATGAACAGAATATAGATAAAGTCTTTTTTGAAGAACAAATGAGATCACTAAAAGAATGGTTGTCATTAGAGTTTAATGCAATTAAAAGGAAAATGTAAAGAACAGAAGATAAAATGCAAAGGTTAGAACTGGTAATGACAGAAATAGGGAAAAGAGTAGAGAGTGTGGAAGAGCGGGAAACGGCTGTAGAAATGGAAGTGAATGACAAGAGAAAAATTGGAAGTGACAAAAAGATTAAAGAGACACAAGAATTGTTATCTCAGAAAATTGATATGTTGGAAAATTATAGTAGGCGAAACAACATAAAAATAGTGGGCCTGAAGGAGGGTGAAGAAGGCACAGACATGAAAGAATTTATAAAAGGATGGATCCCGAAGGTACTGGGAATGACAGAAATCCAGGAAGAAATGGAAATAGAAAGGGCACACAGAGCATTAGCTCTGAACCCGTAGGCACATCAAAAACCAAGATCCATCTTAGTAAAATTTTTGAGATATACGACAAGAGAAAATATACTGGAACGGGCAAGGAAAAAAGTTAAAGAAGATAATAAACCACTGGAATACAAGGGTCAAAAATTTTTTTTTTACCCAGACATAAGGTTTGAACTCAAAGAGGAGGAAGGAATTTAATACATCAAAATCAACTTCATGGATAAAAGGTTACAAATTCACATTAAGACATCCAGCTGTGCTTAAAATATTTATACCTTGGGAGCAAAACAGACTGTTCTCAGATCCAGAGAAAGTGCAAGAATTCGCAGAATGTTTGCAGGACAGGAGAAGAGATGAAAAGATGTAACAAGAATGAAGAATGGTGATAAAGTATATATAAAGATGTAAAAACAATGTATACGTAAAGAACTAAAGAGGGAAAAGAGAAGGGAAGGAAGGGAGTAAGGGGGGAAAAAAGAGAGAGCTTTGTTGTATATGTTAAGAAAAAGTGTTTTCTGGAGAGGGCTGGGTGGAGGGGGAATAACGGTCATTGCAAAATCAGTTGACGCTGCGGACAAGATCGCAACCCAAATGAAAAGGGGGGTTGTTGTTGCCCGGCAAGGGGTATGGGGCAACCCAGAGGGGGGGGGGAATTTTGGGGTTAAGGTATTAGTGGATGTGGGAACTGCGGGTGTACTTTATGTCTTAAATGTGTTGTCGTACATTAAGTGTAATAAGAGAAAACTAAGATGAAAATGGGGAAAAGGGGGATGGAGGTGGCAAAGATTTAAGATGGCCATGTTGAATTATGTGACTATAAACATTAAAGGAATACATAACCAAATTAAAAGGAAGAGGCTACTAAATTTATTGAAGAAGGAAAAATTAGATATAGCATTTGTTCAGGAAACGCATCTAACTGAAGCGGAAGATAACAAACTAAAGAGAGACTGGGTAGGACACGTAACAGCAGCATCCTATAATTCAAAAGCAAGAGGTTCAGCCATACTAGTTAACAAAAATGTACCAATCAAAATAGATGAGGAAATAATAGATCTGGCAGGGAGGTATGCAAAGATAAAGTGTCAGATATACTCAGAATTTTGGAATTTGCTCAATATATACGCACCTAATGAGGCAGATCAAAAGTTTATGCAGGATATTTTTTTGAAAATTGCAGACACACAAGGAAATATATTGATAGGAGGGGTTTTAACCTTAATTTGGACCCAATGTTAGATAAAACTGGGCAAAAGACAAGTAAAAAGAATAAAGTAGCCAGATTTATGGTTAAATCAATGCAGGAAATGAAACTTATGGATGTATGGAGGAGGAAACACCCAAGAGAGGAAGAATACTCATATTATTCGAGTAGGCACAAAACTTACTCAAGAATTGATATGTTTTTGCTGTCAGCCCATATTCAAGGGAGAATTAGGAAAACTGAATATAAAGCTAGACTACTATCAGATCATTCACCCCTATTATTAGCAATAGAACTGGAGGACATCCCACCAAGAACATATAGATGGAAGTTAAACTCCATGCTACTTAAAAGACAGGAATTTAGGGAGTTTATTGAACGCCAAATTAAAATATATTTTGAAATCAACACAGGATCAGTGAAAGACAAATTTATATTATGGGACGCAATGAAAGCCTTCATTAGAGGGCAGATAATAAGTTATGTGACTAAGATGAAAAAGGATTACGATCGGGAAATAGAGCAGTTGGAAAGGGAGATAAGGGAGATAGTAAGTACAGAAAAGGAATTAGTGAAAAGGGATGATATAACAAAAAGGAGAGAACTGGTGGACAAAAAAATTAAATACGAAACATTACAAACGTACAAGGTAGAGAAGAACATAATGAAAACAAAGCAAAAGTATTACGAACTGGGAGAAAAAACACAAAATATTAGCCTGGCAACTTAAAACAGAACAAGCTAAAAGAACGATACTGGCATCAAGGAAAAAGGACAAACAAATTACATATAATCCAACAGAAACTAAAGAAAATTTTAAGGAATTTTATGAACAATTGTATCAAACTGAGAACAAGGGGAAAGATGATAAAATAGAGCAATTTTTAGCTAAAATTGAACTGACAAAATTGTAAGAAGAGGAAAACAAACTAATAAAACCATTTGAAATAGAGGAAGTACAGGATATATTAAAAAAGCTACTGAACAATAAAACACCAGGAGAGGATGGATTTCCAATAGAATTCTATAAAACATTTAAAGAGTTATTAATTCCTCCTCTCCTGGAAGTAATGAACCAGATAGAAGAAACACAAAACTTGCTAGATTCATGTAAGACAACAATAATTACAGTAATACCAAAGACTGGGAAGGATCCATTAACACCAGCATCATATAGACCGATATCTTTACTTAACTCAGACTATAAGATAATACCGAAATTATTAGCAAATAGAGTGGCTGATTGTGTACCTAAAATAGTAAAACAAGATCAAACAGGTTTTATTAAGAAAAGACGAACAGCGGACAATGTCTGCAAACTTATTAATCTAATTCACGCAGTTCAAGGAAATAAGAAACCAACAGTGGCTGTTGCTCTAGACACAGAAAAAGCCTTTGACAGAGCAGAGTGGAATTACTTATTTAAACTATTACAGAAATTCAATCTACCAGAATAATATATAAATTGGATTAAAGCATTGTATAATGGACCATTGGCAAAGGTAACAGTAAATGTATCGTCACTTTAAATTAAGTAGGCCAATTAGACAGGGATGTCCACTATCCCCCTCATTGTTCGCCTTAGCAATAGAACCTTTGGCAGAACTGATAGGAATAGAAAATAAAATAAAAGGGATAAAAATAAAGGAGAAGGAGTATAAAATCAGCTTATTTGCAGATGGCATCATAGTATACCAAACAAACCAGAGGTATCAGTAAAAGAATTACATAAGAAATTGAAGGAATGTGGAGAAATATTGGGGTACAAGATCAACACAAATAAAAGTGAAGTGATGCCAATGAGTAACGCAGAGTATACAGAATTTAAAAAAGAATCACCATTTAAATGGCAACCACAAGCAATCCGATACCTAGGCATCAGGTTAGATAATAACTTAAGCCACTTGTACAAACTAAATTATCACCCACTAATAAAGAAATTGCAGGAAAACTTAGAACAATGAAAAGAATTACCACTAACGTTGATAGGGAGGTTACTAAAATGAACGTGTTCCGAAGGATACAATACTTATTTCAGATATTACCAATTCCCTTAACGGAAAAATTCTTTAAGGAAATAAAGAGAATAATAAGGAAATTCTTGTGGAAATGGAGGAATCCAAAGGTAGCGTTAGATAAATTAACAGAGAGGTATAATCAAGGTGGTTTACAGTTACCAAATTTTAGAAATTATTATAGAGCTGCTTAATTGAGGTATTTATCAAATTTTTACCAGACAAGGGAAAAACCAGACTGGACTAAGATAGAACTAGATAAAATAGGGGAGAAGGTACCGGAACATATACTTTATAAGTGGGATGAAAAGCTGGTGCAATATAAAAACTACCAGTACTGCATCATCTACTTAATACATGGAAGAAGATCCACTTAGAAAGGAAGAAAATGAATTATCAAATACTAAAATTACTATTGATGCAAAATCTGCTAATCCCTTTTACAATAGACAACCTTTCCTTTAGAGAATGGGAGAGAAAGGGAATCAAGAGAATAGAAAACTGTTTTTTGGGAAATAATTTATTAACATTTGAACAGTTGAAGTACAAATATGGAATAACTCATGGTACAATGTTTGCATATCATGAATTGAAAGTGTATTTAAAGGATACATTGGGAAAATTGCCTGAGATTACCTGAAGGAAGCAGCTTTGAAGACGTGATTACAGACACAATGATAATCAAAAGATTTATAACCAACATGTACATTAAGCTGCAAGATAAGGAAAATTAAATAAACTATAAACCTAAGCAGAAGTGGGAAAAGGATCGAAACATAAAGATGAAAAATGAAATATGGGAAAAGTTATGTTCTGGAACTATGAAGAATACAATAAACACAAGGTTACGCATGATACAGTATAATTGGTTACACAGGGTATA
This sequence comes from Narcine bancroftii, assembly GCF_036971445.1. NCBI lineage: Eukaryota > Metazoa > Chordata > Chondrichthyes > Torpediniformes > Narcinidae > Narcine > Narcine bancroftii. Next base: position 84,316,029 of record NC_091472.1, on the reverse strand, counting down.
TATTACTCCTCAAAGATTTAAAAAATGGGATTCAACATTATCAGATAGATGTTTTCACTGTAAGAAGGAAATGGGAACAACATTACATGCAACTTGGGCATGTACAAAAGTAAATATGTTTTGGGAAGAATTAAATCAGATACTAAATAAAATTACAAAAAAAAACATACAAAAAACAGAGATATTTCTTTTAAATAACATAAGAAGTAGAGAATTAGGCCTCAAATTGGATAAAGTGCAAAAAAAAATTCATTATAATAGCCTTAGCGACATTATAAAAAAAATTATAATGTCAACTTGGAAAATGGAAGAGAGCATGACTATACAGCAATGGTACATGGAAATGAATAAATGTATTCCATTGGAAAAAATAACATATAATTTAAAAAATAAAGTCACAATGTTTGAACAAATTTGGGAACCATACATGGAACATATCAGAGAGAGCTTGCCTACAACCTCCATCCCCTAAAATGAGAATGAAAATGATTAGAAGACAAAACGACTAGATTCAGTGTGTAATAAATAGATGAAGCATTTTTCTTGTTTATTTTCCTTTGTGTGAAAATATTGTTTTATGGTTTTATTGTATTGTATATGTTGAATATTTATGAGTATTGGAGGGGGTGGGTCGAGGGAAGGGCGGGGGAAGTGGAGACCACTATATAAATTTAATGAGATACGTTTGTACATATTTTGGTTGATATGGTTTACAGTGTGAAACAAAAAATTATTTAAAAATTTAGATAGTTAATATGTGACAAGAATATTAAGCGTAACAAAGGTAAAGCAGGCAAGTAGACTTAAAATACTGATCTTCAAAGCTGTCATTGAATGGTAGTTCATTCTAGAGAGGCTGAATGGTCTCCTTTGGTTCCCGCATGATCAACTGCCTAGCAAAGAAAACTTAAGCAAAACAAAGTAAAAACGTTTTAAAAGATTTCAGTAAATTCATTTTTTTTTAAATTTGGAAAGATCTTTGTTGTTTAAGCATTTATAGAGTTAAAAAATATTGTTTTAATTTCATGTATATTGTCACATTTACCAAGATTTAGTGATAGAGGTCGCTTTATGAGCAGAGCTGTTGGACAACTCATCCACAGTACAAGTAAAACATTGAACATAAGGTACAGAGCAAAGGCAACATAATTTTTACTCTTTAGGGGTTCATTCAGGGGTCTGATAACAGCAGTAAAGAAACTGTCCTTGAACCTGGTGGCGTGTGATCTCATTCTTGTGAATCTTCTTGATACAAGGTGGGTGAAGAGAATGTGGCTGGGGTGGGATGAATATGTTAGCTGCTTTTCCTGTATAGCTATAGATGGAGTTCATGGAAGGGAAGAGGTGATGTGTGAAGACCTGAGCCATGTTCACATCCCTCTGCAGTATCTTGCTCTCTTGGGTGGAGCAGTTCTCGCACCATGCAATGATGAACTCGACAGGGTGCTTTGAGCGGTGCACATAGAATTTAATAAGGAATGTAGCTGATATGTCAAACCTTCTTCAGGTTTCTGATGAAATAGAGGCACTTTCTTGGCCATTGCACCAACATGGGTAGATTAGGCAAGTTACAAGAGAGGTTTATTCTAAGGAATATAAAGCTGTCCACCATCTCCATTTTCCTCAGCACCATTGATGTGGACCTGGGAGTGAGCTTCTTCCTTCCTCCACAAGTTTGTAACCATCTCTTTGGTCTTCCTGACATTGAGGAAGAGGTTGTTATCCTGCACCGTCTCTTTATATCTCTCTCTAATCCTGTCCATGATGGTGGTTCACAAATATATAGGTGGAGTTTGAGCTATGTTTAGCCATCCAGTCATGGGTGTACAAAGTTTACTAGGAGACTGAGTACACAGTCCAGTGCTGCCCAGGTGAGGGTGATGCTTGTGGAAGAGATGCAGTCACCAATCTTACTGATTCCAGCTTGTAGGATAGAAGGTCATGAATCCAGTTTCAGAGGTCATGAAGTTTTGGGATTAGTTTGGTACTATTGTGTTGACATCAGAAAATTAATAAATAACTAGTAGTCTGATACAAGTGTTCAGTTGTTTGAGGGTTGAGGGACATGACATTTGCTGTGCACCTCTTTCAACGGTATGTGAACTGGCGTGGGTCAAGGGTGGCTGGCAGGGAAGATCTAAATCGGGTATTAAATAAAATCACAAAAAGCAACATACCAAAAAATCCAGAGATCTTTCTTCTAAGTAATATAAGAAGAATCAGGCCTCAAACTGGATGAAGCACAAAAACGATTTATTATGATAGCCTTAGCTGTAACAAAAAAATGTATTATGTCAACTTGGAAATCAGAAGAGAGCCTGAGAGTACAGCAATGGTACATGGAAATGAATAAATGTATTCCATTGGGAAAAAATAACATATAATTAAAAAAAATAAAGTCACATTATTCAAACAAATTTGGGAACCGTACATGGAACACAACAGAGAGGGCCTACCGCGGACCTCCATCCCCTAAAATGACAGAATGAGAAGACGACGAAATGAACTGACCCAGTGTGTAAAAGTTGATGACACAATTTTCTTGTTTATTTTCATTGTGTGATGACATTGTTTAATGGGTTTATTGTATTGTATATGTTCAATGTTTAGTTGGTGGGGTGAAGGAGGGAGGGAAGGGAGGGGGGAAAAAGGGGAGAAAATGATACTGTGTATATTCAAGAGGGAAATGTTTGTGTGTTTTTTGGTCAATATGGTTTATAGTGCGAAAAATTTAAAAAATTTTAAAAAAGGGTGGCTGGCAGGCTGGAGTTAATGTTAGCCTTGACCAACCCATTGAAGCACTTCATGATGGTGAATGTCAAAGCCACTTGCTGATAGTCATTTACACCCATCACTGCATCATTCTTCAGCATCAAGATTTTAGAGGTCTTAAATTTAAAATTTAGATACTCATACAGCACAGTAACAGGCCCTTTCAGCCCACACCCAATTGACATACAACCCCAGTATAGTTTGAAGGGTGGGATGAAACCGGAGCACCCAAAGGAAACCCATGCAGACATGGCGAGAACGTACAAACTCCTTTAAACAGTGTGCGATTCAAACCCTGGTCTGTAACAATGCTGTAACAGCATTGCACTAACCTTGCCTCTCTCTTGAAGCAGGTGGGTTCTTCAGCCTGTTGGGAGAGAGGTTAAAGACCTCTGAACACAGCTGCTAGTTGATCTGCACAGTTATAGGAGGTCACTTTCCACAGGTACACTCTCCAAAAGGTTTATATTTGTGTGGCTGTGTCTGTGGGTGCAGGCATGCTCGAGATAGAAGAGGTATGTTCCACTGTCCCTGTAGCCTCCTGCTCATCAAAGCAGGTGTAGAATACATTGAGTTTTGGTTAGGGGATGCTCTGTTTGCTATTCTGACTGGTTGTGCTCTGGAGCCGATGATGGCATGTATGACCGGTCATAAATGCCTGATATCCATGAGGTTTGTCTGGGACTCAAGTCTGGTTCGGTACTGCCTCTTTACATCCCTGATTACCTTGCGTAGATCATACACCGCTTTTTTTTGTATAGGGCTGTGTCTCCTCACTTGTACGCTATGTTCCTGGCTCTCACTGTGAATTTCATTTCTGGTTTTATGCTTTTGTTTATTCTTATAATTATTTCAAACCAGGAGCCAGCTGTGTGAATTGAAGTTGCAGTTTTTAAATTTCCCCCGGATGCAAAAATCAAAGTATACTAATGTGTTGTGTACAAATACTTTCAAAGTCTGGCCAGCCTGTAGTTAATACGTGGACAAATTTTGAGGATCTTAGCTGAAGTGGATTCCATTGTGTAGTAGGTGCATATGTGGGGGGGAAAAAAATTATATTCGGGTAAAGAAATACTTGGCAAATTAGAAAAATATACACAAAATCACGTTTCAGAAAAAAAAAATATTGTGTGACCTGACCAGGGCATTGTCCTGGTGTACCTATTGATTATTTTGTATAATGATGACAACAAAAGTGAAAGGAAATATGATTATGTTCATGCACATGTGTGTTTCATGCTTTGCATATTTCTACACTCTCCCACTTTAGTTGACTTCTGGTCATTTTATATGTTCTGACATTCTGCTGCATGTTTCTGAAGATATTTCAAGGCCAATTCACCCTTGCTTGCTATCTCTAGTAGCTCAGAGATAGATAATGTAATAATTTTTAAATTCTCTTCTGTTTTAAATCCCTCAGACATATTAAAATGAAAAAAGATTAGAGATAAGTCCTTCAAGTCCATAAGCCCACACTTGCTTAAAAACAGCCATTTGACCAATTAACCTACTAATCCCCAAAGTCTTTGGAATGAGGGAGGGAACTGGAGCACACGGAAGAAATCCACACAGACACAGAGAGAATGTACAAACTCCTTACAGACAGTGGTGAATTTAAACCGGGGTCGCTGGCATTGTAACAGCACTGTGCTAACTGCAACACTAATAGTGATAGAAGCAGAAGGATCAAGGGGGAGGAGTGGCATTGCTAGTTAGGGAAAATATCTCAGCCGTGTGAAGTCAAGACAGCCGGTGGGGGGGGGGGGTGTGGGGCAAGGACATGACCATGAGAGGGACTTGGACGTGTTTTGATTGAGCTCTCTGTGAAGAGTGTCAAAAAAAAAGAATTTTTCACTAAAAAATAGACAAAATATGTACTAAGAACCAAGGCAGCCGAGAACAAAAAAATGAAGTTTCTACTCAGCCAGGAACATCGAATGAAAGCCTGAAAGGGAGAGGCACAAGAGTGGCCTGTGGACCCCAGCAAAGCTGGGGAGTTGGGACAAGAACTAATTATTATCCTGGAGAAAATGGAATACCTGAGCAACTGATTTGTTGGCATTGAAAATGTAATGAGAGGCATGACTGAAAGGATGACGACTGAAATTAAAGAAATAATTGAAAACTTTATCGAAAGAATGACCCAAGCAGAAACAGACTTAGTAAAAGCACAAGATAAGCTAAAAGCTTTGGAAAAAGATGCAAAGCAATGGGAGTCTGACAGACAGGGTCTGCTGGACAAGATGAACCACAGAGAATTTTAGCAGATGAAATAATGTCCAAATTATCGGACTGAAAGAAGGAATTGAAGAAAGAGATCTGGTGAACTTTTTCTAAACATGGATCCCGCAAGTGCTGGGAGAAGACAACTTCAGAGAAAAACTGCATATTGAAAGGGCTCACAAGACCCTCAGACCCCGGAGAACTAGCGATAAGCGACCATGACCAGTCCTGGTAAGACTTTTGAGTTACTGGGAATGGGAGACACTTCTGGGAGCAGCCTATGAATACTCTAAGCAAAATAATGGTCCGGCTGAGATTGACCATGAAAAAGTGCTATTTTTCCAAGATTTTAGTCCTACTTTGCTTAAGCAAAGGAAGGAGTTTGTGAATGAAAAAAGACAACTGCATTCCAAAAACTTGAAATATTCGATTATATACCCCATGACTCTGAGGGTTGAAGTAGCAGAAGGTAATCGATGATTTTTTAAGACTAGGAACAAGATGGAAGACTTCCTGCGAGGTTTGTGAAAAGGCTAAGGTTGCCAAAGAGGGAGACTGTGAAGAATGTTTATAATGGGACTAAGTAAAAGTTGTAATTTAAAAAAAACTGTCTTCTATTTATTGTTGAAAAGTAAATTTTATGGAAATGTTTACGAGAGCTCAGAAAAGAGAGAAAACTTGGGGAAAGTTGTAGCAAGGTAGAGACTCCAGTCTAAGGGGGAAAATGGTGCCCGGAAAGGAGTATCTATAAAAGATAGTGCCAAGAGGAGTTGTTCTTCTTCCTCAAGAGATTCTGTGGGCCTTTCTCATGGTTTTTCAGGGTTTCCTGTTTACATCACCATCAGGGCAGGGACATTACATTGGCCTCACCAATGCCTTGTACAATTTCATCATAACCTCCCTACTCTTGAATTCAATACTCTGATTTATGAAGGCCAACATTCCAAATGCCTTTTTTTAAAAGGTAAAAGATCACTAATATTTAAACAATCAAAAAGGTTTTGATTTTGTCAAATATTTGTTTACAAAAATCAATATGGACAGAATGTTAAAATTTATTAGACTAATGTTAATGGGATAAACAGACTGGTGAAAAGGAGACGGATCTTGACACACCTAAAAAAATTAAAGTCAAATATAGTCTTTCTACAAGAAAGACATATTACCAAATTGGAACATGCTAAATTAAAGAGGATGGGTGGGACATGTAATATTGTCTACATTTGGCTCAACAGCAAAAGGAGTAGTGATTCTAATTCACAAAAATATACCAATAATAATAGAAGAGGTACTGACTGACCAAGCTGGAAGATTTTTTAATGGTACATCGTAAAATTTATGCAGAATCATGGATGTTGATGAACATCTATGCAAGAAATTATGATGATGAAGCCTTTATGAAAGAAATCTTTTTTAATAACAGCAGAGGGATGTCAAAGTATACTGGTCAGAGGAGACTTTAATTACTGGATAAATCAGCCAGAACTGTAACAAGGGCAAAAGCTACAAAAATGACACTATCATTTCTGAAGGATTTAAATTTGATTGATATATGGAGGCAGCTTAATCCCCTAGAAAGAGACAATTCATTCTACTCAAGAGTACATGATTCTCATACAAGGATTGATTTGTTCTTAATATATGCCTACTTCAAAAGTAGGGCAGTAAAAACAAAATATTTATTGAGACTTTTATCAGAGCATTCACCATTAACTTAAACTATTGCAATAATGGAAAAACAAGCAAGTGTATATAGATGATGTTGCAATTCCACACTGTTGAAAAGGAAGGACTTTTGTGAGTTTAAGAGACAGATAGAACTACTCTGTGAAAGTAATCTACTGATAATAAATTTTTAATATGGGATATGCTTAAAGCTTATCTAAGAGAACAAATCATTTCTTATACAAAAAAATCTTGGAGACAATATTCTACAGAGCTGGATGGTTTAAAACAATGGTTCTCAACCTTTTTCTTTCCACTCAGATACAACTTTAACTATTCCCTACGCCATAGTTTCTCTGTGATTAGTAAGGGATTGCTTAAGGTGGTATGTGGGTGGAAAGGTAAAGGTTGAAAACCACTTTTTTAATCATACCTAATTGACTCGTTATGTGCAAGTTTTCTTAACTCCAAAGGAAATGGGCCAATGACAAATTTTCTCAAGCAAAATATTTCATTAACAATTGGGTCTAACGAAGTGATTCTCAACCCTTTTTTTCCCCACTCACATACCACCTTAAGCAATCCCTTACTGATCACAGAGCACCAATGGCATAGGGATGTGGTATGTGAGTAGAAAGAAAAAGGTTGAGAACCACTGGTTTAGAGAAAGATATAACGAAATTGGAAAAAAAAATCAGAGAACAGGGTCACAAGAAAAATATAGACTGTTATAGAATAAAAAAATAGAAATAGAAATATAACACATTACAAGCTTATAAAATGGAAAATATATTAAATACCAAACTAAAATATTATAACCATATAACCACTTACAGCACAGAACAGGCCAGTTCGGCCCTACTAGTCCATGCCGTAGCAAATCCCCACCCTCCTAGTCCCACTGACCAGCACCCGGTCCGTACCCCTCTAGTCCCCTCCTATCCATGTAACGATCCAGTCTTTCCTTAAATGTAACCAATGATCCCGCCTCGACCACGTCTGCCGGAAGCTCATTCCACATCCCCACCACCCTCTGCGTAAAGAAATTTCCCCTCATGTTCCCCTTATAATTTTCCCCCTTCAATCTTAAACCATGTCCTCTAGTTTGAATCTCCCCCTTTCTTAATTGAAAAAGCCTATCCACATTTACTCTGTCTGTCCCTTTTAAAATCTTAAACACCTCTATCAAGTCCCCTCTCAATCTTCTATGCTCCAGAGAAAAAAGCCCCAGTCTGCACAACCTTTCCCTGTAACTCAGACCCTGAAATCCTGTCAAAGTTCTCGTGAACCTTCTCTGCACTCTCTCTATTTTGTTTATATCTTTCCTATAATTTGGTGACCAAAACTGTACACAGTACTCCAAATTTGGCCTCACCAATGCCTTGTACAATTTCATCATAACCTCCCTACTCTTGAATTCAATACTCTGATTTATGAAGGCCAACATTCCAAATGCCTTCTTCACCACACCATCTACCTGAGTATCAGCCTTGAGGGTACTATTTACCATAACTCCTAAATCCCTTTGTTGCTCTGCACTCCTCAATTGTCTACCATTCAATGTATATGACCTATTTAAATTTGCCTTTCCAAAATGTAGCACCTCACAATTATCTGTATTAAATTCCATCAGCCATTTCTCAGCCCACACCTCCACACCTGAATTAGGAGAATGGGTGCATATCATCTAGAATGATAAATGCAATAAAAACAGAGGTCAATATTGTAACATATATTCAAAAAGAAATAAATAATATTTGAGACAATATTATATGAAACTTTATAAATCAGAATTATTATGAGATGAAAATGAGATGGACAATTTTTTAAAAATTGTTGAAGTTCCAAAATTAGAAGATAGAGACTGAATTGATTTAGATGCCTCTTTCACAAGAGAAGAAATAAAGAAGGTCTTGGGTACATTGCAAGCTAATAAATCTCCTGGGGCTGATGGGTTTCCTCCCAAATTCTTCAGTCTATTTATAGATTTATTGATACCTCTTATGATGGATGCATTGGACTGGGAAGTGGAGGCCCAGACCTTTCTGGAATCTTTCTCAACTGCTATAATTACAGTGCTACTGAACAAGGGAAGAGACTCATAAAAAACTTAATCATATAGGCTTGTATCACTCCTTAATGATTATAAAACAATGGTGAAGGCATTAGCTAATAGACTGAGACAATATCTACAAAAAAAAATACATATAGACCAGATGGGATTTGTCAAAGGGAGACATTCTTCAAATAGTCTAGTAGACTATTCAATATAATACATATGGAAAAATCAAAGTTAAATCCAAGTATAACTATCTTCATAGATTCAGAAAAAGCATCTAATGATTAGAATGGTCTTTCTTATTTAAAGCATTGGAAAAATTTGGTATAGGCAGAAAATTTATGAATTAGATAAGAACTCTATCATAAACCACAAGATAAAATTTTAACTAACCATCAGATGTCAGTGTTTTTTTTCCCATAAGTAAATGGAGTAGACAAGGCCGTCCTCCGTCTCTGGCACTTTTTATCCTAGCTATTGAACCACTGGCAGAGATTATAAGGAGAGATCCGGATATTAAGGGCTTCATAGTTGGACAAGAAGAACATAAAATTAGTTTATTTGCTGATGATGTGCTATTATACATGTCTCACCCAGCTGGATCCTTGATAAAATTACAAGCAACATTAGAAAAATATGGAAGAATATCAGGTTATAAAATAAATATGGACAACAGTGAGTTAATCCACAGAAACATTTTGATTATGAAAGATATTCAAAAGGTAGTAGATAGATGGAAAGGTAAAAGATAGATGGAATCAAATATTTAAGAATAATGACAGATAACAATTTACAGAACTTATAAATTTAAATTAGATATCTTTTAGAAAAAAAAAAGAAAATGATTTAGAGTAATAGAAAGACTTGCTGATTATTCTAGTGGGAAGAGTAAATTGAATTAAAATGAAGGTGATACCAAGATTACACTATCTTTTTCAATTGTCGCCCATTACACTACTCAAACATTTATTTAAATTAATGAATAATTACATAAGGCAACTCCTATCGAATAACGAAGTGCCAACAATTTCTTTGGAAAAACTAACTTGGGACTATGAATTTGGGAGGACATAGGCTTCTGGACTTTAAGAAATACTATTCTTCAACACAAGCAAGATTTTTAACATTTTTTTGAAGAAGACAGTCCCCCTTCTTGGATCTAAATGGGAAAGAATTCAATAGAAGAAGCAGTAGCCAAGGACTATTTACAAGTGTATTGTTAAATTAATAACAAAAGACAGATAACCCTATATTAATACACATGATTAGAATATGGAAAGTAGTAAATGAGTGTATTGGAATAAAAACAGGTATATCAAGAACACCACTATGTAACAATGTGTTTCTGCCTATGAATCTGGGTAACAAAATATTGAATTCATTGTAATAATAAAGGAATAAGATAATATTCATGAATGTTATATGGAGGGATCTCTTGTCTCTTTTGAATAATTAAGGAATAAATACAGAGTAGATAATGGGACTTACTTTTGTTTTCTCCAATTAAGATCATTCTTAAGAGAAAGATGGGGGACAAGTTTGGCCCCACCTGAAATTAGTGAAATGGATCAAACAATTTCGCTTGGGAATACATCTAAATTTATAACCAAGAAGTACTATGCTCTCCAGAATGAAAGTACAAAACCAGGTTTACAGAGATCAAGAGATGGAAGTCAGATCCAGGTGTTGCAATAATGGAAATGTTTTGGTCTGATTTGTGTTTGGATAGTACGACATCAATTATAAATTCAAAATACGGATTAGTGCAATATAATTTTTGATACCAATTATATCTCACACCACAGAAGTTGCATAAATCAAAATCTGAAATATTGGAAATGTTTTAGGCGTGGGATAAAAATAAGAACATTTTTACATGCTTACGTGGTTGTGTGTGAAGTTGAGACCTTTCTGCCGGGATATTACTGAAATATTAACAAGGATAACTGGGGTGGCCTTCATGGGTGACCCAGAGCTTTACCTTTTGGGAAACTTCATTGTAATAAGTAATAAATTAACTAAATTCCAAATTTAATTTGTTGAAATAGTTTTAGCAATGGCTAAGAAATATATTGCAATTACTTGGAAATCTGACTCCCTTCTACATATTGCACGATGGACTGGTGAGATGAATAGTTGCGTACCTATGGAAAAAATTACCTACAACTTAAAGAACAAATATGATATATTTATTAAGATATGGAAACCATATTTCAATTATATGGGGACTTAATTTTAATTTTAAAAATAATAATTAAAAATGGTTATAATAAATGCTGCTATGACATAAATGCAAGTTATTTCCCCAAATAGAATTTTTGATGATCAACATAAAGTGAGCCCTGACCCTGAGTGGATTTATATTGAGAAAGGGAGAGAAGGGAGGGGTTGTCTTGTTTGTGTTTGTTTTTATGGTTAAAAAGAAAAAAAAGTTTTTTTTATATATGTATATACTATTAAGAATGTATATTTATGGGAAAAATAGCCAAAAAATATATTAAAAAAAAGTCAGTAGGGTTTGTCTACAGAGGCCATATGGGTGGAGCTGAGAAACAGGAAAGGTGTGACCACTCTGATAGAGTTGTATTATAGACTGCCCAATAGTCAGAGAGAATTGGAGGAGCAAATCTGTCGAGAGATTGCAGACTAATGCAAGAAGCAGAAAGTTGTGATATTGACTGGAACTTACATACTGTCAAAGGGCCAGATGGCTTGGAGTTTGTGAAATGTGTTCAGAAAAGTTTTCTAAATCAACATATAGAGGTACCAATGAGTCAGAATGCAATATTTGATTTATTAGTGAACTGGACAGGTCAGGTGGCAGAAGTATGTGTTGGAGAACATTTTGGGTCCAATGAGCAAAATGTCATTAGTTTCAATTTAATTATGGTTAAGGATAGGTCTGATCCTCGAGTTGAGATTCTAACTTGGAGAAAGGCCAATTTTCTGGAAATAAAAAGGATCTAAGAAGAGTGGATTAGGCTAAGTTGTTTTCTGGCAAGGGTGTTTTTATGTAAGTGGATGGCCTTCAAAGGCAACATTTTGAGAGTGCAGAGTTTGTATGTACCTGTTGGGATTAAATGCAAAGTTAACAGACATAGGGAACCCTGGTTTTCAAGGGATATTGGAGATCTGGTTAAGAAGTAGAGGGAGATGTATAGCAAGTATAGGCAACAAGGAGCTAATGAGGTATTTGAAGAGTACAGAAAATGCAAGAAAATACTGAACGAAGAAATCAGGAAGGCAAAAAGAAGACATGAGGTTGCTTTGGAAGATGATGTGAAGGTAAACCTGTAGGATTTCTACAAGTATATTCAGAGTAAAAGAATAGTAAGGGACAAAATTGGTCACCTAGAGGATGGGCAACCTTTTTTAAAATTCACATCCCACCTTAAGTATTCCCTATGGCATAAGTGCTCTGTGATTGGTAAGGGAGTGCTTAAGGTGGTATGTGAGTGGGAAGGGAAGGTTGAGAACCACTGCTATAAACCCAAATGATACTGAAATATTTTTCTTGAGAGAAATTGTCATTGGCCCATTTCCTTTGGAGTTATGAAACTGTGCACATAATTAGAGACTGAATTGATTTAACAGTGGTTTTCAACCTTTCTCTTTCCACTCAGATACCACCTTAATAATCCCTTATTAATCACAGAGCACCCATGGCATAGGGATTACTTAAAGTGGAATGTGAGTTTTAAAAAAGGTTGCCCACCCCTCCCTAGAGGATCAGAGTGGTCAATTGTGTGTGGAGCCTTGAACAGTTTTTCTGCATCAGTATTTACTCAGGAAACTGGCACAGTGTATAAGAAGAGAAACAAATCAGAAGTGTTATGGAACATATGAAGATTAAGGAGGTGGAAATGCTTGCTGCCTTACAACAAATGAAGGTAGATAAATCCCCTGGGCTGGATAGGATATTCCCTTAGACCTGGACGGAGATTAGTGTAGAAATTTCAGGGACCCTGGCAAATATATTCAATATGTCCTTAGCCAAGGTTGAGGTGCTGGAGGATTGGAGAGTACCTCATGTTGTCCCATTGATTAAAAAAGGCTCCAAAAATAAGCCAGTTAATTATAGGCAGTGAATCTTACATCAGTAGTAGGTAAATTTGGACAGCCATGGCTTGATTAAGGACAATCAGCATGGCTTTCTGCATGGTAGGTTCGTGTTTAATAAATCTTGCAGAGTTTTTTTTGAGCAGGTTATCAAGAAGGTAGATGAAGGAAAGGCTGTTGATATTATCTACATGGATTTTAGTAAAGCCTTTGAAAAGGTCCCTCATGGGAGGTTAGTTCAAAAGGTTAAGATACTAGGTATCCATGGACAGGATGTAAACTGGATTCAAAATTGGCTGCATAGGAGAAAACAGAGTGGGAGTGGACAGTTGCTTCTCAGATTGGTGTGCCTCAAGGATCTGTGTTGGGACCATTCTTGCTTGTTGTCTATATCAATGATCTGGATGATAATGTGGTAAATTGGATCAGCAAGTTTGTTAGTGACACAAAGATAGAGGTGTTGTGGACAGCGAGGAAGATTTTCAAAGCTTGCAGAGGGATCTGGACCAACTGGGAAAATGGGCCATAAAATGGCAGACAGAGTTTAATGCAGACACGTGTGAGGTGATGCATTTTGGAAGGGTAAACCAAGGTAGGACATACATAGTAAGTGGTAGGGCATTGAGGAGTGCGGAGAAGCAAAGAGATCTTGGAATTGTTCCCTGAAGGTAGCATCACAGGTAGACAGGATTGTAAAGAAAGCTTTTGGCCTCTTAGACTTTATAAATCAAAGTCTTGAGTATAAGAGTTGGGATATTATGTTGAAGTTGTTTAAGATATTGGTGAGGCCAAATTTGGAATATTGCGTGCAGTTCTGGTCGCCTGACTGCAGGAAGAATATCAATAAGATTGAGAGAGTGCAGAGAAGATTTACTAGGATGTGGTAAGATTATACAGGTTAGGAGCAAAGAAGAAAGGAAGATTTGATAGAATTTTACAAGATTATGAGAGGTATAGAGAGAGTGGATACAAATAGATTTTTTTCCACTTAGATTGGGGAGATAAATACAAAAGGTCATAGTTTTAAGCTGAAAGGGGAAAGTTCTTCACTCAGACAGCGGTGGGAGTGTGGAATGGGCTCCCCTCTGATGTGGTGAATGTGAGCTTGATCTTGAGTTCTTAAAAATAGATTGGTTAGACACATGGATGGGAGACGTCTAGTGGGTTGTGGAATGGGAGCAGGTCAGTGGAACTAGTAAAATAGTGGTTGGCATAGATTAGAAAGGCCAAATGCTCTGTTTTCTGTGCTCTAGGGTTCTATGGTTCTAATTATGCCACCCCCTATACTAACTGTGCCAAGGCATATGGTCTCCACATCTTTAACCTCCACCAGGCTGACACCATCCAGAGCTACTGTTGGTAATGTTCCAAGAAATATGCATGTCTCCATTTTACCCTCCTGTTCAATTTGGAAATTAATCATTCTGCTACCAGCAACCTTGCTTCAGTTCTAATCTGTGGATTTCCTCTCTATTTCTCTTACCCATTTGGAAATTCTTGAAAGTCTACCTTTTCAAGGAAGGATTTTGTTATGTTGTCATATCTCAGTATGTTGCAAGGTGTCATTTTATTTGATGATACTCTTGTGAAGGGTCTGGGAATGTTCTACTACATTAAATGCTATATTACTACAAGTTGTTGCTGATGTATGTATTGTGTTCATTTGTCAAGCTTTGAGGCTTTTTTCATTATGGCATAACAGGAGTACATGTTTATTTCAGATAAGCCAAGTATTATACTGAATTGCTTCAAATAAAAGTGGTTCTGTTTGACTTGGCTGTCTCATTTGCATTACGGGATGGATTCCAAGACTCCAGGGCAATGCAAACAAATCTGCACACGCGCACATATTCATTGTGCCTGCTTCTTTGAAAGCTGCAAGATGTGACATTTATGGGAGTGTGCGTTGCTGGATTCAATGGGCACTCACCCTGAATGACGTCAGATGGAGTGATGCTGACCTTCAGTTGGGCACAGATGTACTGGCTCTGCTCCTTCTGCTGGTGTGTGTTTGTTTTATTTTTTTTTGAAGGGATGTGGGTATCCCAGGCAAGACTAGTATTTATTGCCCATACCTTTTTGAAATAGAATTATGATTCCAAATGCAGTTAAGAGTTAACTGTTTCACAATTAGCCATAGTGTGGGAGTGGCGATAATTGTTTATTTTATGAAAGTGTGATTAATTCATGATTACCAATTGTGTGCGTGTTCATGCCTGCGAGACAAATTTGAAGGAGGCTTTTTGTTCTGTAAGAAGTGGTGAACTCAGTTATTCTAATAGATCGAAATGTCATAATCTTTACTCTCTTCCTTGAGAAATAAATATTATTTTTAAGTTTCACTGGCATTGTTTGACTGTTCTTGTTTCACTCAAAAATTCAATTAAATTTCACAGACTTACAACTCCTCTTGTCCCCAGTCCTGATGAAGGTTTTCAGCCTGAAATATTGACTGTCTAGTGCCTTCTTTGGATGCTGCCTGACAAACTGAGTTAGGAGCAGAATTAAGATAGTTCACCCCATTGAATCTGCTCTGCCATTCAAAGCATGGCTGATGAAATTTTCTTGTCAACCCCATTCACCTGCCTTCTCTCCATAACTTTTAACATACTTAATCAAGAATTTATCAACCTCCACTTTAAATATACCCAATACCTTGGTCTCCACAGTCATCTGTAGCAACAATTTCCACAGATTCACAACCCTCTGACTGAAGAAATTTCTCTTCCTCTCTATTATAAAGGGACTCCCTTTATTCTGAAGCTGTGCCGTCTGGTCCAAGACTCTCCCACGATTGGAAACATCATCTCCATGTCCACTAAATCTGGTCCTTTCAATATTCAGTATTTCAATCAAACTGCAGCGTATATTTTATGATATTGTGATCACTTTTTTCCAGTGGTTCTTTTGCCTGAAGGTCTCTAATCAAGTCAGTATCATTGCACAGCACCAAATCCAGAGTTGCCTTTTCCATAGTGGCCTCGACCTCCAATTGCTCTGGAAAAAAAATCTTGAGGCATTCCACAAATTCTCTCTCTTGGGATCCAGTGCCAACCTGATTTTCACAGTCTATCTGTATATTGAAGTCCCCCATGACCACTATAATGTCACTGTTTTTACCTTTTCTCCAACACCATAATTTGCACCCTGACTGCTATTGGGACTTTCATCAGGGTCTTTTTCTCCAGTAGTTTCTTAATGCTACCTCAAGGATTCTACATCCTCTGATCATGTCCCTTTGATGGCAGATTGAGCCACCCCACCCCCACTGACAACTTGCCTGCCTTTTCAATAGGATGTTTAGCTCCCAGCTGTGATCCTCCCAAGTTACGTCTCTGTTCCACCCACAACCTCGCACCTGCCAATTTCTAACTATTTTTTTAAGTTCTTTTTTTAAGTTCAACTACCTTGTTTGTACATTGCATGGATTTTAAAAAACACCTTCAGCCCAGTGTTCACTCTTTTCGCATTTTTCTCAGTATTGCAGGAGTTTAAATTTTTATCCTTTTCTAAATTTGTCTTATCTTTTATTCTGGAAGCTTCAATATCTTCTCCTACAATTTAGCTTTATCCATACTTTTCCAAACTGTTGAACCTACCCCCACTATTTAGTTTAAAGCCCTATCCACAGTTCTAGTTGTGCAATTTGCTAGGTAAGATACTGGTCCCAGAACAGTTCAGGTGGAGCCCGTCTCATCAGAAGAAGTCCAACCTTCCACAATACTGGTGCCGAGGACATAAATTCATACTCCCCTCTCCCATAACAGTTTTTGAGCCATCCGTTTAACTCCCTAATCTTATCCACCCTGTGCTAATTTGCATGTGGCTCAGATAGCAATTCAGAGATTATTAATTCTTTGGTTCTGCTTTTAATCTAGTTCCTAGCTATACAAATCCATTCAGTTAAACCACTTTCCAAGATATATTCACTTTGTTGTAGATCCACATGGACCACAACAACTGACACTTCTCCCTTCCTTTCCAAATTCCTCTGCAGGTCAGATGAACCATCCTGAACTCAGGCACTGGGTAGGCAATACACCTTTCGGGACTCTCAATCCTTGCTACAAAGAATACTGTCTATCGCTTTGATTGCACTCTCCCCAATTACCACCACGTATCTCTTCTCTTCTACTCTTGAATGGCTGCATGAACTACGGTGCCATAGTCAGAACACTCATTCTTCCTACAGCTCTTCTCTAACCCACTCAAGGGCTGAGGCTCCTCCAGCACTCCCTTCCTGCCGCAGTTGCTCCTTCTTGACCCTGACCACAGATCATATTTAATACAATTAATCTAATGGGTGTGACTGCCTCCTAAAACAGTGTATAGGTAACTCTTGCTCTCCCTGAAGCGCTGTGGAGTTTGAAGCTCAATTTCCATGTCATCAATTTTGAACCGGAGTGCTCCGATCAGTCAACAGGTGACCATTATCAGCAGATTATGGTCACCTGAAACTACCAACTCCCATTTCATGCAACCTGGCCCTGTGACCTTATTTTATTTAATTGTTATTTAGTGTCTTATTTAATTTCCATGTTGCCAATAACCTGGTTTTCTCTCAAGTACTTGCCACTGGACAATTAGTATGTTTGAATGGTTTAAAGAGGAACTTTTAAGGGTATACGCAGATTGAAGACTGAGCCAAAGACTCCAAATCCTACTCTCATACTTTTACTCGCCTTCTTTTATTGCCTCCAATTTATTAATTATAGTCACCTTTTCCAGTACTTATTGAACTGACTCAGTCACACACCAACTCCTGTTGCTGTCATGGGAAAAGTCTCTCCAGCATTTTATGTGTTTCTCCAGTTTTCCAGTAGGTGCAGGCTTTCTTGTTTGCCTTTTGTCATAGTGTGTGGATGTTTCGTGTTCACCCTGTGAATGCATCCCCTTAGTGCTCCGGTTTCCTCCCAGATTCCAAATATATGGAAATTGGTTGGTTTGTTATTAGGTAAACAACCTTGAAGGAGGGTGGGTGGCAGGTAAATTAGGATGGAGTTGATAAATAATGGAGAGAGTTTACAGGGAAATAAATGAGGATATCAAATTGATGGTATTGCTCTGAGAGTCAACAAAGACTTGATGTGCCAAATTGCTTCCTCCTTAGTTGTTGACAAATATTAAATATGATATAATAATTAATATTATATAATTTTTAGATTTTAATTTGCATTGTACAGTGAAACCCCAATTTTAAGCCCTCCGATTTAACGTGAATTCGAATATAATGCGATGAGTCATTGGACTTTTTTTGCTTTTTCTGGAACTGAAAGGTTTTTTGGCGAGTTAGATCAAAATGGAACAAACTGCAAGAAAAATAAAATCTTGATGTGATAACTCATGTTGCATAGAACCTTGCGACACTGGAATCAACACCTCATGGCTTGAAATATCAAGAAGTTACTTGCATTGCTTTGCAAAGTTGAAGAAGAAGCAGGACTAAACGCCAAACGCCTGAAGACAGCCAAAGACGTCAGCCTCAATGACTCCCTGTACGAGTGGCTAGTTCAAGCTCGCTCAGAAAGCCTTTCAATTTCTGGTCCTATTCTCAAAGCTCAACCCGAGAAGGTCATCAACAGAGAAACCTCAGTTCAAAGGTAGCAATGGATGGCTAGACTGGTTTAAATGCCATCACAGGATTTCTCAAGTGTTAGTGTCAGTGAACAGTGCTGCTGGCACCTGCATTCATTTTTTTAAAGAAATAAACTGTAAATGATGATTGCTAATATTTTTGAATGTGTTTGTTATTTTGTTTACTAAAAATTAATTTGTTTTAATTTCTACTGTAACATCAACAATTTATTCACAGAATTCTTTAATTCAAAAGTAATTTACTTGCCAGAAGATAAACGTACAAAAACACTGGTCAAATAGGGCGAAAATAGGGGTGTTTTAGGATATTAGGTCAACATTGAGCCAGTTTGAATGCTGATTTTCTTGAACCCCGATTTAGCATGACCCCACTTTTTTTGCAATGACATTTTATGGAACCTAACAATCGCATTATAACAGAGTCACACTGTACTTTGTATTGGTGCAAGGGAAGATGTATAAATTTGGATATCATTGATTTTCTGATGGGGAATTGATTTTTGTGCAATAGAAATGCCATCCGGACTTTGTAACGCAGGTTCACATGAATCCTCTCTCTAATGATAACCTCAATCCTAGATGATTGGGCAAACTGTTTGAAATGCAATCCATTATTTAGCTGTCCTTATACATGCCTCAAAGGTAAAAGGAATTAAAAACAAGATGGGAGAGAACTCTTCGTAATCTCTGTGGTAGTAGATTGTTGTATAATTGTGCTCCGTGTAATTCTGAAAAATAATTCCAGTGAAAGCAATAGTGGTTGGGTAGATTTGTTTTGAAAAATTATGCATTGGAAATCCTTTGAAAAGCAATTTTACTGGAGTTTCCAGGCTTTCAGTAATAGTTGGCATAGAATAAGAAACTGACCTGAATTTCCTTGTCATTATTTAAGATGTTTTCACTGATCTCATTATTTGACTAATAATTCATGCATCAAAATTGGTGGTAGGAATCAGAATAGCCTTTTATGACATTATTCTCAAGACTGCATTTAGATTATGAATCATGTAACTTTTTGTACAATTTCATTTTTTTAAATTCTACAAACCTTTGTGTAAATATGCATAACACACTGAACTGGAGGCAAAAATAGCCAGGTTTAAATATTTGGTGATTGCAGAACTTTGTCCAGTGATGAGAAGATCCATGATACAATTTGGTGTCAGAGCATTTTTGCAGAATGAATATTCTTTCATAGACAATATGACAACATTTCTGTGAAAGAACAACAAGGAGAAATCTTTTAGATGATAATATTCTTGACCCACATTTTATATGGTGCATATTTTCACAGTGACAGAATTGTGATGCACAAAGTACCTGCACTAATTGGCAGCTAATTTTATCAACAAAGTAATAAAAAGATTCATTCACTTCCTATGTTCGCCAAACCAATGTTTCCAGTGAGAATTAGAGTCCACATTCAACCAAAATCTTGGGAGCCTTAATGGCAAGTTCAAATTCAAACTTGAAATTAATAGTTAGGCCGCCATCAAAGAGTTCGAAGCTTGCACCATTTTTTGCATATACAATAGTTCTGTTGCCCATCTTTACTGCTGGAAAATCTGGTTCTAACCTTTGACCATACCTCCTAATTATTGATTCTCTAACCAGAGAGAAATAGTTTTCTCTCACTTTGCTCCATTAGTTTTTCTTTGTAATTTCCAATTAAGACCAAATGAACTTCCAACAGACAGAATTTCTGGCAATCCAATTCCAGTTTTTATATTTCTTTGTAATTTGGATTCCGCATTTCATTTTCTGGTAAGTCATTGCTCTGCTATCCCAAGGAGAGTCCTCCCTATCTTATCCAGACTAAGAACTAACCAAAATTCTCCAGATATGATTTTACAATGATATGAAGAACTCCATATTCTAATCCCTTGCACTCTGTTTGCTGGATGCAAAGGTCAACATTCCTTTCACATCATTTTCTGTACCTGTCTTTGGCATTTTAATGATCTCATATGCATGCATAAGGTAAGATAGTTTTATTTCAAATTCCTTTGTCCCAAAATTCTTTATTGGGGCTATATGCACTTGAGAAGAATCTTTGCATGGGAAAATGAAAGTTGGGATTTCTCATTTCTTCTCCCAGTGTCAAGATCAAGACATCTTTTAAATGTTGTCAACTGGTTATTTATTTGACAGCCATCTTGAATGAGTGGTTGCCAGCATATTAAGAGTAGCTGTTAAACAACATTTCAGCCGGAGAACAGAAGGAGTAGGTGAGAGAGATTGGAGGAAATATGGGCAAAATTACAAAAGTTGTAGGAATAAAACATTGTGGATGTTGGAAGGGTGGATGGCTTAGGAATTGATAAATATTGTGTCAGTAGGTTCATAGAGGTTTACTTGCAAAATCTGGTAAAAACACATTCAACTAGTTGTCCATGTTATGTTGAGTAATCAACTGTATTTTATGTTGGACACATAAACTTTGTTTATTTTGTAGTTCCAAATTATTTTATTGATCCCTCTAACATATATTCTGACAAATAATAATCACATTCTCCATTTGCAAGATTAGTGTAGAACTGCCCAAGATCATTATGATTTCAAAGATGTTTTAAATTGCACTTTTTAAAACAACTGCTCAAAATACAGTACTTTGATGAGTGGTATTTGAAGTATTTGAGTCTTCAAATGCTTTGAAAAAAGTTGTAATTTATCCCCTCAAATTAATGCTTTTGGATTGCAATGAATAGTAGGAGTGATTACAAAGAAATAATTGCATGTTTGATGATTGGGAGGTGTTCAGGTGGAATAAATAGTTGGTGCAAAACTAGAATCATTCATTATCTTAAATCTGATGTTGAACAATTTCTTGGATAATTGCATACTTGTTTTTTTCTGGAATACATTTGTGTGTTTGCACCAGCAGTTTATTTTGTTTTCAATCCTTTCTTGACATTTTTTTTCAACAGTTTTCTTGACAGATATCAGTTGCAAGCCTGGCTAATTCAGTTAATGTGTTATTTACAATGAAGGAGCAATTTTGTGAGTTGATCTCTACGATTACTCAAATTGAATATACTTGCAATATGCTTGAGGAAGCATTTTTCCCCCATTGAATACTGGTATGATATTTTTGCAGTTCTAAGCCAAAGTGGGTATTACACACACACAAGATGTTTGTAATTTGGGTTCAAGTTATGAGATTAAAGTTTATGCTTGGTGAGACATGCTTGTGACCATAAATTCTGATTCTGATTCTGACCTCTTCCTTTCTACATGAAATGCATTGAGTACATTTGTTTTACGAGTATTATCCAAGGGTAGAGTCTGATGTGGAAAACTGCAGCTGTGTAAGATGTGGTCGCACAAGCAAATTGGGCAATTTCATTGAGCAGTTGCAAAATAGTAGTCGTCATGTGTCCTTCCATAAAATAACTTTACTAAAATATATAGATTTTATAACTCTTCTTTGGCTTGGCTTCGCGGACGAAGATTTATGGAGGGGGTAAAAAGTCCACGTCAGCTGCAGGCTCGTTTGTGGCTGACAAGTCCGATGCGGGACAGGCAGACACGATTGCAGCGGTTGCAAGGGAAAATTGGTTGGTTGGGGTTGGGTGTTGGGTTTTTCCTCCTTTGCCTTTTATCAGTGAGGTGGGCTCTGCGGTCTTCTTCAAAGGAGGTTGCTGCCCGCCAAACTGTGAGGCGCCAAGATGCACGGTTTGAGGCGTTATCAGCCCACTGGCGGTGGTCAATGTGGCAGGCACCAAGAGATTTCTTTAGGCAGTCCTTGTACCTTTTCTTTGGTGCACCTCTGTCACGGTGGCCAGTGGAGAGCTCGCCATATAACAGGATCTTGGGAAGGCGATGGTCCTCCATTCTGGAGACGTGACCCATCCAGCGCAGCTGGATCTTCAGCAGCGTGGACTCGATGCTGTCGACCTCTGCCATCTCGAGTACTTCGACGTTAGGGGTGTAAGCGCTCCAATGGATGTTGAGGATGGAGCGGAGACAACGCTGGTGGAAGCGTTCTAGGTGGTGCCGGTAGATGACCCATGATTCGGAGCCGAACAGGAGTGTGGGTATGACAACGGCTCTGTATACGCTTATCTTTGTGAGGTTTTTCAGTTGGTTGTTTTTCCAGACTCTTTTGTGTAGTCTTCCAAAGGCGCTATTTGCCTTGGCGAGTCTGTTGTCTATCTCATTGTCGATCCTTGCATCTGATGAAATGGTGCAGCCGAGATAGGTAAACTGGTTGACCGTTTTGAGTTTTGTGTGCCCGATGGAGATGTGGGGGGGCTGGTAGTCATGGTGGGGAGCTGGCTGATGGAGGACCTCAGTTTTCTTCAGGCTGACTTCCAGGCCAAACATTTTGGCAGTTTCCGCAAAGCAGGACGTCAAGCGCTGAAGAGCTGGCTCTGAATGGGCAACTAAAGCGGCATCATCTGCAAAGAGTAGTTCATGGACAAGTTTCTCTTGTGTCTTGGTGTGAGCTTGCAGGCGCCTCAGATTGAAGAGACTGCCATCCGTGCGGTACCGGATGTAAACAGCGTCTTCATTGTTGGGGTCTTTCATGGCTTGGTTCAGCATCATGCTGAAGAAGATTGAAAAGAGGGTTGGTGCGAGAACACAGCCTTGCTTCACGCCATTGTTAATGGAGAAGGGTTCAGAGAGCTCATTGCTGTATCTGACCCGACCTTGTTGGTTTTCGTGCAGTTGGATAATAATAACACAATTTTGTCACAAAATGTAAACAATATTATGTAGATTAATTTTTAAACATCCCAAAGAATGATAAAAGGAGAAAGTAAATTTCAAGCAAGTATACACACAAACCTAAAAAATATATTTTAGAGTTGTCAGGGTATGAGTTCACCCATTTGGAGAAGTATGAGAGAAGAACCTTCCCCTAATGTTCCCCTTAAACGTTTCCCCTTTCAGCTTAAAACTATGATCTCTCATATTTATCTCCCCCAATCTCAGTGGAAAAAGTCTACTCACATCCACTCTGTCTATACCTCCCATAATCTTGCAAACCTCTATCAAATCTCTCCTCATTCTTCTCTCCAAGGAATAAAGTCCTAACCTATTTAATCTCCCTGTAACTCAATTCCTGAAGACCCAGCAAGATCCAAGTAAATCTTCTCTGCACTCTTTCAATCTTATTGATATCTTTCCTGTAGTTCATTATCTCGGAAGATCTTTCCTGGAACCAACACGCCAATGGCATCACGAAGAAAGCTTCTACTTCCTCAGGAGTTTTCGGAGGAGCTAGTGGAGTTGTTCAAGTGAACCGGTACGGACTTGAAGGGCCGACGTGGCCTGTTTCCGTGCTGTAAACGGGTTATATGGTGAATACACAAAAAAAAGGAGTTAATAGTTTTTCTGAAATTATACCACTGCTTTCATTCTTGTCAGTTTCCCCTCTTTCTGTCATCATACTTTTACTCTTATTTTTCTTAGTTACAGATGAAGAGCTAAGAATATATTAAAAATCTGTAGGTGAACTGGATTAGAGAGAAAGGTTTGTATATTTGTAGGCTTTTCATAAATTCGTTGACCCAAACCATTAAGAAGCCAAGGAAGTACTTATGAAAAGCAATCATTTTATTTGTTGAAATAAACAATTCATGAAGAGCTGCTACTAAGACCAAGGATACTCATCTATGGGCAGCACATTGGTGCAGCGTGCAGAGCTGCTTTCTTGCAGTTCCAGAGAGCTCGGATCAATCCTGACTCAAGGTGCTCCCTGTGATGGAGTTTGCACATTCTACTTGTGACTGCATGGGTTTCCTCCAGCTGTTCTACGTCAAAGATTGAGAGAACAATTTAAAGTTGCCAATTAACCAAATGTGTAAGTGAATGGTAGATATTAAAAGGATTGATGCACGGATAGGGATAATACTCGATGACCATCGTGGCCTTATTGAGGCAAATGGCTAGTTACCTGGCTGTATGGATCTATATCATTGTAAATAGCAACTGATGAGAGGGTCAGTTAAAACATTGCTGTGGAATTGGAGATAAGTGTACTGTTTTTTTATTGGGAGAGGTGGTTAATTTTTCAGGTTCTTCCTCTTGGCAAGCAAAGTTGGGGGATTGGAAATCAGTGCAAAGTTGGAACAAGATTGGACGAATGGCAAAATACTTTGTCTCCAGTCCCCTCCTTTTTGAAATCTCTGCCTTAATTTCCTAGGAATGTACAAACTCCTTTCTCGTCTTTCCTGTACGGACACAGTGAATTGTTTTGAAAGCTTATCTGAAATTTTTCAAACCAAGTTCATTTTAAAAAAAAATTCCAGCCTTTTCTCCAGGAGCAGAATCCTGAATTGGGAACTTCGGGAACTTGGAGTCAAAAAACATTTGCCTTTGTTAGAACTTTAACACATTTTTTTGGTACTGCATGAAAAATATTTTTGAAAGGTATTGGAAAACAATAATTCTTTAGAGTTTTAGTGCCAGAACAAACAAAGTTGGTTCTAGTAGATACAAATCAAGCTGGATTTCTCACTGGGTGATGTGCTATTACTATTCTTCACACTTCATGTAATAAAAAGGCACCAGACAAAAATAATAACTTGCCCTCATCCCACTTTCTCCAAATCAAGTGGATAGTTACAGATACTCACATGGGTCTCAGCTATGCCTGCCTTTTTATTGGATAGGTGGAGAAATTCATGCTCCAAGCTTAAGCAGACAAGCAAGGTTCCTCAAGTCTTCCATTTTACGTTGATAACTATATTGGTGATGCCTCCTCCACCCATGAGCTTCTCAAAAGTCTACTTTGCTGCTAACTGCCACTCTGACCTCAATTCATTTGATCCATCTCTGGCAACTTTCTCAATCTCTTTATCTCAATTTTGGGAGACTAACTAACCACGGACATATTAAAAAACCCACCATCTTCAGATACCTTTCCTGTATGAATTCTATTCCTTTCTCTCAATTCCGCTATAATCGCCACATCTGTTCCCAGGACGTGGCCTTCCATTCCATCTGAGATCTCCTTCAGAAAACACAGATTCCCTTCTACTACCATTAATTCAGCTCTCACCACACATCTCCACTATTTACCATGTATCTACCCTACCTCCTCCCCCACCTGAAGTAACAAGAACAAGGTTCTGCTCATCATTACCAACCATCCCTCCACATCCAACCTATTACTCTCTGCATTTTCTGCTACCAATAGGATCCCACACTCAGATGCATCTTTCCCTCCCCCATTTGCTTTGCGTGGGGATTGCTCCCTCCAGGACTCCCTAATCCACTGCCATACAATCTCACTGACTCTCCACTCAATCCAGATCACCTAGACAACACGTACATCAGTCTGCTTTTCATTGATTGCAGCTCAGCTTTCAACATCATCCCCTCCGTACTGATCAGCAAGCTTCAAATCCTTGGCCTCTAAAACTCCCTCTGCAACTGTATCCTTGACTTCATCCCTAGACCACAGTGAGGATCGGTAATAGCATCTCCTTCTCAGTGACAATCAAACCAGACGCACATCAAGGCTGCGTGCTTAGCCCACTGCTCTACTCCCTCTACACTCATGACTGTGGCGAGGCACAATTTAAATACCATCTACTATTTTGCCAATGACATCACGGTTGTTAGTAGAATCACAGGTGGCAATGAGGAAGCAAACAGGAGTGAGGTAGTAGTAAAACAAGAAAGTCTGTGAACTCTGGTTGACTCACTGAGTGAGATAAAGCAGTTAGTTAAGTGGTGTCACAACAACAAATTTGCACTCAACATGAGCAAAATGAAGAAACTGATTGTGGACTTAAGGAAGGGGAAACCAGGAGAACATAAACGAGTCCACATTGAGGGATCAGCGATGTAAAAGCTTAAGAACTTCAAATTCTTGGGTGTATTGACTCTGAAGATTTATTCTAGAGTATTCATGTCAATGAAATCATGAAGTATTGTCAGTGGCTATAGTTTGTTAGGAGTTTGAGGAGATTTGTTATCTCACCAAAGATGCTTGCATATTTCTGCCAGTGTACCAATGGAGAGCATTTTGATTGGTTGCATCATTGTCTATAATGGAGGTGTCAATGCACAGGACAGGAAAAGGCTACATACAGAATGGCATTATGGGCATTAGTCTTCATGAAGGACAGTGGCAGTGTCTCAAGAAAGCAGCTTCTATCATCAAGGACCCCCACCACCCAGGCCATGCCCTCTTTTCCCTGCTCCAATCAGAAAGGGGATACAGGAGCCTGAAGACAAACACCTAATGTTACAAAAATGGCTTATTCCCATCCACCATCAGATTTTTGAATTAACCCCAGACTTGGCACTTTTTTCTCTTCTTTTGCATTAATTCATTTATTTATGTTTAAAATAGTGCATTTATGGACCTATAATACATAATTTTTGCACCAGTAATGCAAAATAATGCTGCTGTTAAACAACAAATTTTGTGACACATTATCATGGCAATAAACTATATTCTATTCCCTTCCAATTAATCACTCCCTTGGTATCTAACCCTGTGACCACAGGAAATGCTACACTTGCTCTTTCACAATTAATCAAGGCCCGAAACAATCCTTCCAAATGAAGCCACACATCACATGTGAATCTGTAGGGATCATTTACCGCATCAAGTGCTCCCATTGTGGACTCCTCCACATTGAGGAGACTGGATGTGGACTGGGAGAGTATTTCATTGAGCACTTTCAATCTTTCTCTGCAATGGGAAGGAAGCCCCAGTGGTCAACCATTTGCCATTGCCACCCTATATGTATGTCTATGGCCTCATGTATTGTCAAATTGAGGCCATCTGAAAATTGGAGGGACTACATCTTGTATTCCATTTTGGCAGTCTTCAACCAAACAGGAGCAATATGGACCTCCGATTTCCATCAACTGCATTCCCTGCTCTTTGTATTTCCCTCATCCCTGTCTCCATTTCTCCAGTACCCCACAACTTCCCTTCCTTTTCTCATCAGAGAGAAACTCTTTAGTTCTCTGCTGTCTCCCCATTTCTCAGCTTTTTCTCTTCTGCTCTCCTACCTGCCTACCTTTGACCTGTTCACCCACCCTCCCCCCCCCCCCAACTCAGCTTTTTATTCAAGCATCTACCCAATTTACAACACTCCTGATGAAGGGATCAGGACTGAAGAGCTGACTATCTTATATTTCCTATGGATCCTCTGACCTGCTGAGTTTTGCCAGCACTTGTGTACTGTGCGAGATCCCAGCATCTGCAGATTTTCCTATTTATCTAATTAATTGTCTGGACGATTGCAGGTCACTTTTTTTGCACTGGATTACTGTGAATATTCATCATCTATTTTATGTATATATTATCTCTTAATTGAATTTTATTAGTTTACATTTTGTTTTCCTTTATAAGTGCCTGTTTGGCTATAGCAAATATGAATTTCAGGCATATTTGTACAAATGTTTATGGCAATAAGCTACTGATCAGTTGCGGTAAACCTTCAGTGTCGCCAAGCAAAAGCATTACTATCCCACTAATGAGCAATCCAGCTTTATTTACATTTTCTAGAACAGGTAACAATCACGTAGTTTGCTTTGTCCTAAAACTCTCACTTCTGCTGGATGCTACATGACGTGGTGAGTTTCTCCAACAGTTTTGTGCACTACCAGGATTAATACACTAAGAGGCTAGAGTCTGGAAGTTGTTGGAGAGGTTATTATTAAACCTGGGAGGTGCTGGTTCCAGACTTTTGTACCTTTTATCCAAAAGGTAAAATGAGAAGAGGTTGTAACCAGGATGATGGGGCTCCTTTGTGATGTTGGCTGCCTTCTGACAGCAATGGCTCACATAGATGTTTGCAATCAGTGGGAGGTCAAAGCCAGTAATGAACTTGGCTATGTTTGCTACCTCCTGCAGCATTGCATGTTTCTGATCACTTGTATTGCCAAACCAGAAATTATGCAACCAGTCAGTATACTTTACAGAGTTCATCTGTACGTTTGATAGATATGTCAATTCTCAGACTCCTTAGAAAGTTAGATGGTTATTGTCTCCTTCACAGTTGCCTCGAAGTGCTAGCTCCAGCGAGGGCTTCTGTGATTATAGACTCAGGAACTTGAAGGTCTAACTCTCTCCACCTCCTTCCCTTCAATGTGAATGCGCATAGTCCCTTGGCCTCTGCTTTCTAAAATCAACAATAAGGTCCTTGTGACATTGAGTGCACTGAAATTATCACAGAGGCCATGGCTTTATGGAGACTGAACAAGTTGAAACTTTTTTTCCTTGAAAAGCAGAGGTGAATTGAACAAAGGTCTTCAAAAGGTTATGAGAGTATTTGAGCAGAGGACATTGAGTGTTTACTTCTGGTAATCAAAGCCACAGACCATAAATGGGGGAAAAACTTGCTGCAAACACTCAGTGGAGAGGGCATCATTTGTGCAAAGAGAAACAAAATATTTCAGGTCTGAAGCCCTTTGGCAGCTCTATTTCTCACTCTACAAATGCTAGCCTATGAGTGTTTTCAGCAGGTTTCATTTTAGATGTCCAGTATATGCAGATTTATCCTTTTAGAAGCTTTAAAAGATCAATTTGCCTCATATTTTGTTTGGAGGAAGTTTTCTTTCCCAGAGGATGCAGAGAATTTGCTTCATAGGAAAATAACATGGAAGCTTCTGAGGATTGATGGAAAAGAACAATGTATGAATGGGGTAATATGAAATAGTGAGAGGACACTCACCCGAATTCCACACAACGTTCTATCCATGGCCTCATGCACTGCCATACCAAGACTACCTCTAAATTGAAGGAACACCACCAAATATTCTGCATTCTGCAACCAGATGGCATTGACATTGACTTCTCTAGTTTATGTTCAATGCCTCTATTGTCTCCTTCCTTAACCCTTTGTCTCCTTTCTTTCAGCTCCACACCAGCTTCCCTCTCCATACAGAGAGAGCTCCGTACCCCCTCCCCATGTCTTTTCAGCTTTCTCACCTATCCTCCCACCCATAGCCTCTTACCTGTTACCCTGTGCTCCTCCTCTTGCTCTTTTTTCCCTTCTCTCTGCCCACCTTTTTATTTAGGTGGCTGCCTGTATTTGCTCATACCTTTGAAGGGCCTAGACACGAATTGTTGGTTACCCTTCCTATAGATAATGCATGACCTGCTGAGTTTCACCTCCACTTGTGTACTGCATTTGAAACAAATGTCTGGTATAGATCGTTGAGACACTACTACTTGAAAATGGTCTGAAACATTTGAGAATGCAAAGTACAGTGTGAACCAAAATGTAATGAATCCAACCAAAATCCAATGCTTATCCTGTTCTTTTGAGAATGACAATTGTGCTTCTGTAGCGACGGCTACTCTGCTTACTGAATAACTCCACAACAAAACGGGTTGAGTTCAGTGAGCAAAACTGATTTATTGTGGTCTGCCTGGCTATGCTTATACTCTCAGCCCGGACCTGGCTGAGAACCGCATCGTGTACCGGGAAGTCATCAGGGCATCACGTGGGCCTGGTGCCGAGGTTGGGAAGAAACCCCCCCATCCCCTCGACGGCGGCATTTTGGCCGGCTGCCCCGCTGCGTGCGTGACATGCAGGGCCGGTTCGCCTGCCTAATGGCGTGCCGCCACTCCTCCATGTCTATCTCAGTTTATCTTTTTCATTTTGATTCTTAAAAGATAAAATCTAATATCTTTACATTCATTTTCCTCCTGAATGTTTAACTTTTCTTCAATTCACTTGCTTCCCCATTTAATAATCTATAAAAATAAACTGACCGACTTCAACCATTCCAATTCTCCGAGTTTTCCTGTCTATCTTCTATTTATCATTTTCATTTGCAGTTTGCTGATGGAACTATGCAACTGATAATGTTTTGCACCAAAGTCCTAGATGCCCTGCCTGACTCTCTTTGAGCAGCTATAAACAAAACCAATCTTGAAGTAGTGCGTGCAAGATAAAGCTCAAGAACCAGGTTTATCACAAAATAAAGGAACAGAAGTAGGTCACTCGGCCCATCGTCTGTTTCGTAACTCTACCCTAAGGTGAACTATACTCACACCTAGTTCTAATTGCCAGCTTTTCCCTCCCATATCCCCCTGATGCCCCGACCAATTAGATACTTATCAATCTCCTGCTTAAACTCTCCTAGTCATCAGGCCTCTACTGCTGTATGCAGCAATGAGTTCCACAAATCCATACCCCTCTGACTAAAGTAGTTTTTTTTCTCATCTGTTTTAAATGGATAACTTTAATTTTAAGACTGTTCCTCTTGTCCTTAATTCACCCACAAAGGGAAACATCTTATCTACATCCACTCAAAACTCAAAATGTTTCTGAAATCCTCTCATTCTTCTATACTCCAATGAATACAATCCAAGAGCTGCCAAATGTTCCTCATGCATTCGTCCTTGTGTTCCAGGAGTCATCCTAGTAAATCTCCTCTGCACCCTCTCCAACAGCATCACATCCTTCCTAAGATAAGGGGCCCAAAACTTTACAGTATTCCATGAGGTCTCACCAGTGCCCCATAGAACCTCATCAACTCCTCTTTACTCATATACTATTCCTCTTGAAATGAACCCCAACATAGCATTCACTTTCTTTACTACTGATCCAACCTGGTCATCAACTTTTAGGTTTCCCTGCACGATAACTCCCAGATCCCTTTGCACTTCCGAGGTTTGAATTTTATCCCCATCCAAATAGTACTCTGTCTGTTTATTTCCACTGCCAGTGTAGAACCAAACACTTCTCAACATTGCATCTCATCTGCCATTTTTTTGCCCAGTCCCGTAAGCTGTCTATATCCTTCTGCAACTTTTCCGTTTCTTAAACACTTCCTGCTCCGTCATCTATCTTCATATCATCTGAAAATTTGGCCACAAAACCATTCAATCCACAATCAAAATCATTAATATAAATTGTAAACAATAGTACCCCAAGACCGATTCTTGCAGAGCACTGCTTTTTGCAGGCAACCAACCTGAACAGGATCCCTTTGTTTCCTGCCTATCAGCTAATTTTCTATCCAATCTAATATTGTCCCTGTAATTCCATGGTCTCTCAGCCTCACATAATACACCTTATCAAAAAGCTTCTGAAAATCCAAATATACAACATCCACAGCCTCTCCTTTGTCCATCTACCTGACATTTCTTCAAAAAATTCTAATAGGTTGGTCAAGCAGGATCTACTCTTAAAACAAATTCATGCTGACTTGTACCTGCATCTCTTGGTATTTCATAACCACATCCTTGAGGATCAACTCTAATACCTTCCAAACTGCCTATGTCAGACTAATAGGCCTATAGTTTCCTTTTTTTTCTTTCTCCGACCTTTCTTAAACAATAGAACCACATTTTCAACCTTCCAATCCTCTGGAATCATGCCAGAGTCTATTGACTTCAGGAAGATCATCACCAATGGGTCCTCAATCTCCAAAGCTACCTCCTTTAGAACCCATGGATGCACCTCATTCAGTCTGGGAGATTGATAAAGCTTTAATCCATTCATCTTGCCTAGCACTATTTCTCTAATAATCTTAACTGCATCCAATTCTACTCCCTGAAACCTGTGTCAGGTATATTGCTGAAGTCTCCCACAGTGAAAACATTGCTCAAGTTCCTCTGCATCTCTAATTCCACCAGAAGTTTTCAGTCTCATGTCTACATGTCTCTCTTCTACTCTACATATTTTTTAAAAACTCAGCATATTTTTATATTGTTTGCCAATCTCCTTTCATAATTCATCTTTTTACCTCCCCCCCATGACTTTGTCTCTTTCCATAAATTTCTAAAAAAAGTCCCTGTCCTGTTTTTCCACTAAATTTTCCTTTGTATCATCTCCCCTCTCCCCCCCCACCCCCCCCCCCGCCCACTTGCTTTTATCTTCACCTTCATCTCCTTTGTTAGTCACATTGGTGCCAGCTTTCCATTGACAAATTTCCTTTACCTTGGAATATATGTATATCCTGCATAGTTTTTATTACTTGTAAAAATAGCTTCCTATTCCAATCTGCCACCATTTCAACTAGTTTGCTTTTCCAGTCAACTTAAGCCAGTTCCTTTCTCATGCCACTGTAATTTCCTTTACACTGAACAACATCTTTTCCTTTTCAAATTTGAAACTGATTTCAACCATGATTGCTACTTCCTAGAGGCTCTAATACCTTTAATTCCCTAATGACCTCAGAGTCATTGCACATCACCCAAACCAGAACTGCAGATCCCCTGGTGGGATCAGCAAGCCATCCCTTAAGCTTTCTACAATCTCTCTCTCCTGGGATCCAGTAATTTTCTGACCTTCCCAATCCCTTGTCATGATAAAATCCCCCATAATTATTTTGAGATTATACTTGTGACATTCTCCCTCTTTGTCCAGCTTTAACTCAATCCACTTCCTGACTGCTAATATGGTCATTTTATCATTGTCCATTTCTTAATTCAATCCATAATTATTCTAACCCTGCTGACCCCATGTCCCTTCTTTCTATTCATTTAATGTCATTACTTACAATCAGAGCCACACCTCCACCTCTGCCCACCTGTTTATCTTTTCTATACACTGTGTACACTTGGATATTGAGCTCCCAATCACATGCCACATTGAGCCATGTTTAAGTAGTGGCCACAATATCATATTTTCCCAGTTGAATCTGTGCAACCAGGTCATCTACTTTCTAATGCCACATGCATTTAAGTACAGTTCCCTTAGACCCACTACTGATATCACTTTTACTGTATTCCCTTTGAACAGCATTTTCTCTTGTCTGCTCACCTGCCCTTTGTCATCATTGACTCTTCTCCATATTCCTCTTTCTCAGTCTTGGCTCCCTGTCTCCATACTATCCTAATTTGTTCACTTATTTTGATTCCCACCCTATGCCAAACTAGTTTAAACTCTCCCCGACAGCCTTGGCAAACCCTCCTGCCAGGATATTGGTCCCCTTCCAGTCCAGCTGCAGCCCACCCCTTTTGTAGAGATCTGACCTTCCCCAAAAATGATCCCTCTGATCTAGGAATCTGAGGTCCAACTCCCTGCACCAACTCTTCAGCCACACATTCATCAGCCATAACTTCCTATTTGTACCCTGTCTAGCATGTGACACAGAGAGCAATCCTGAGATTACCACCCTTGAGGACCTTCCTAACTCCCTAAATTCTCTCTTAAGGACCACATCTCTACTCCTATCAATGGCATGTGGTACACAACATCTGGTTGCTCCCTCTCCCCTTCCAGAATGCTGTGGAGTCAATCCAAGACATCCTTAACCCTGGCACTTGGGAAGTGACATACCAACCTGGAGTCTCACAATATTCCATCAAACTTCTTGTATGCCTTCCTAACCAACAAGTCCCCATTACTAAGGCTTTCCTCTTAGCCCTTCCCTTCTGAGCCAAGGTACCAGCCTTAGTGCCAGAGACTTGACTTGTCCTTGGTAGATCATTCCCACCAACAGTATAACCTTATAACCATATAACAGTTTATGGCATGGAAACAGGCCATTTCGGCCTTTCAAGTCCACGCCAGTTCACTCGACTAGATCCACCCACCTATTCTCCATCCATAACCCTCCAACCCCCTCCTATCTATGTATATATCCAGCCTCCTGACAAATGAGAGAATTGACTCTGCCTCAACTATTTCCTCTGGAAGAAACAGTATACCTATTGTCAGTGGGAACATCCACAGGGGTACTCTGCACTGTGTCTTCCTTTTTCCTCTCCAGATAGTCACCTAGCTATCTGTGTCATGTCTATTTGGGGCAACTACCTCCCTCTCTGCTCTATTACTGCTTCAGCCTCCTGGATAATCTGCAAATCATCCAATTCCAGCTCTAGTTGCTGAACTCTGTGTAGCCAGAGCTGAATGCACTTTCTACAGATGTAGTTGTCTGGGATAAGTATATCATCCCAGATCTCCCACATCTGGAGCAATCTACAGCCTTAGATGACTCCATAAACTTGTTATGGGTTATATTATATATATAAATATGTCTTTAAAATATAGACTGTAGAGATTCAGTTTAGGTCACTTTACAATAGATACTTACACTTCACATATCATTTAAAATGCAAGAGCTTTGGCTGAAGCTAGACATTCAGGCAACAGTGATTTTGCAAAGATAATGAAACTGCTTT
The DNA here is from genome assembly GCF_036971445.1 of Narcine bancroftii. Taxonomy (NCBI): domain Eukaryota; kingdom Metazoa; phylum Chordata; class Chondrichthyes; order Torpediniformes; family Narcinidae; genus Narcine; species Narcine bancroftii. Next base: position 84,281,596 of record NC_091472.1, on the reverse strand, counting down.
GGAAAGAATTTTAAAAGCAGGTGCAAATGAAACAGTCCAGGGTCAAAGTGCTGATAATATCTTTCAAGGATTGGGTTAAGGAGCCTTGGGGAGGTATTCTGGTTTTTACAAAGAGAGAGATCAGTTCTGCATTAGCTTTTGGAGGCTGCAAAATGGCAAGCTGGCAGGCTTGTTGTAAACCCCATTTTGAAGACAAGTTGTGAGTTCTGAGTTCAGCCTGTTCAAAACCCTTGTAGTCTTTACAAGAAATGGCTGGTTAGAGCATTTCTTCTGAAATAAGGGAAACAAGAGAAACTTTGTGGTGATCTGGAAGAGATCAATATTTGGAAAACCCTGATGGGACAAATTTCTTCTGCAAGACACTGAAATGACTGATCATAAGGGATCAGTTTATGTGTGTCCAACAAACAACAAATCTTCCTCTGAGACCAACTAGAATCTTCCTGAGCAGTAACCATTTACCATTTAACTTAAAGCACCAGAGCCTGGTGAAAATTCATAAACATTAAATTCTGTGCATAGTATAAGAATTGCCTAATACCAGTGAACTTCGAGGAGTGAACTATTAAATCAAAGAACTTCATATACACATGCATTTAGAATTAGAAGGAGGTTAAGTTAATAGTAATGTTAAAGTTTGATCCTGTTTTTATGTTTAAAGAAAATTAAAAGCAACTTTTGTTTAAGTAACCATTTGTCTTGGTGAACTTCTATTGCTGCTGGGTTTTGGAGTCCTCTGGGCTCATAACACTTTAATGATAAACTTCCTTATCTGGTATTACTGTCTCAGTTTCAAGCAAGCCAGTCTCCTCAGGTACTTAAGAAGACAAGCACAATTTCAACATCTCCAGCCACTACTAAGGCTATTTCTCCTTTTATGTCACAATTTCTCACACCTGTATTCAATTATCCAATCACAGCCTCAACACTTAACAGCAATAATCACTTAACTGTTTAACTCTTAATGGTTCCAAAACCAGCAGAAAAGGTAAGCTTCCCTACCTTTTTAAATCTAGTGACTGACTGTGCCTGCGCAGTAGTTCCCTACCCGACCTTAACCTCTACAATTTAAAATAAAAATTAAAAAACACTTCACTACTTAGAGTTTTCCCAGCAATTGTCCCCTCGTTCTCCTGGCTTCACACCAACGTATACCAGCAAACTCCAGTCCATGGCTTTGAAATTCCTCGTGTGTTTCTTATCTGTATAATTTGATTGAAGGAGTGGTTTATAGCAAGCGTTTATTTGTCCATTCATGAAGGCGATCCATTTATAGCCTGTATCCTCCACAAAACAATTTTAGTTTAATCTAGATAACCATGCGGTATACTCTGAGATGGTTAAAGATAAATTAAATTGTCCTTGCATCATTCTGCTTTTATGGCTAAAGAATAGAGCTAAGGGTGTTTCTAATGCAGACAAATTTAAGTTTACTTGCAGAATCTAATTCAAAATCCAAGAAATTGTGCATCAGTAACAGGAGAACAAAGCATATTTTAGCGTACAAGTCAACCATCAGATAAGTCGGGTCCCCATTTTCAACCTCATTTTCATGGTTTTATCATATATCAGACGTATTATTCAACCCCCCCCCCCCCACCACAAAAATTGCATTGACGTTGGGTGTTATCATGGAGCCTCCAGCAAAACAACGAAAGTATGAAGCGAGTTTTAAGTTAAAAGTCATAGAAGTGGCCAAGGAATCCAGCAACTGCGCTACTGTGAGAAAATTTGTTATAGATTGGGTTCTTTTTTGGTGTTTATGCGCTGAATCAACATCAAGCGTTTCTTTTTAGTTGAATTTAAGGTCTCATATTTGTATCTGGCATACAAGTCGACTCCTGATTTTTGATTGCTTTTTGATGGTTTTGACTTATATGCTGAAATATATGGTACTTTAAAAAATTCTGATGAAGGGTCATAACCTGAAGTATTAAATCCTTATTTCTTTTCACAGATGCTACCTGACCTGCTGCATATTTCTGCCATTTATGTTTGTATTACAAGTTTCCAGATTCTGTTGTTTTTTTGATTTTCATAATATGATATGCTGTATGCAATGGCTGAAGTGTAAACCAAACATAGTGAACAAAATTATGAACGTAAAGCAGCATTGCAATAATAAGTGTATTAGGCTTGGAAATTAGAAATGCACCACCCATTTTGGAATAAATCTAACACCATCTTGTGAACCAACACATTAATGTCATATTTTTTGGTAATCGCTCAGAATTGAGAATAATGATAATGAATTTGCACTGAAATTCCAACTTCCTGTAGTTAAACAGGTGCTTTATTTTTAAAAAAATGATAATAATATGCATTAAATTAAATTGGAAAAGAGATAATAAACACAAAAGATTGATAGATGCTCACAGTTAATATTGTGCGACAATAAAAGTCATATTACAATATAGTGCATATAGTCCACTGATGGTATTGGAGCAGTTCAAGAGCCTGATACCCATTGGAAAGAAACTGTTCTTGAACAAACAGGTGCTGGTTTACACGGTTCTGTTCCTTCTGTCTGAGGTAACATTAAGAAGATGACTTCATTTTATGGAGCACGAATAAAAGCTCTGACAACTGGAGGGAGGACAAACGCTTTTATTAGCTTAAAACTGTGGGTAGGTTTTCTCAGTAGTCTTCGGAAGGGTTCTGGATTTAGGCGGGAAACCAAGGTTATATGTGAGCAGATGGGGGCGGAGCCAGCCATCAGCGCAACACACCACCAGTGAATCCTAGTTCACTGCATTCACCCCTTACTGCAGGATTTAGGGTCTGTGAATGAAGACAGAGAACATGGGTTCAGAAAAAAATTGAAAAATATACAGTTATTTACAAATTTACAGATTTAAGCGGTCCGGGGATCTGCAGATCCTGGTGGAGCACCTTAGAACTGGGGGGTCTTGGATTCCTTGCGTCTCCTGGTCCCCTTGTGAGAGAGGAGAGGCGGGCTGGGTCTCCGGCTCAACGGTGGAGGAGGATGCACTTTCCTCCTTAACTGGATCTCCCGAAGCCCTGACTGGAGGTGGTTAGAATGAGCTCCGTGGCTCACAGGACACCTGAGGCAACAGACCTTCTGTTCCGGTGGGAGGCAGGTGTCCTCCCTTCCATCTGGGTTCTCCACATAGGCTTATCTGGGATTGGCGTGGAGCAGTTTCACTCTTTCCACCAGGGGGTCGGTCTTGCATCTTCTCGTGTGCTTCCTGAGAAGGACTGGGTCAGGAGTATTGAGCCAGGTTGGGAGTGTAGCTCCTGATGCAGACCTTTCAAAATTAAATAGGAGGTCGTTAGGAGTAGAGTTGGTCGTGGTATATCGTAGTGACAGGATGGAGTGGAGTGCCCAGGAGAGGACTTCCTGCCAGCATGAGTCTGGAAGGCCTTTTGACTTCAGGGCTAGTTTGACAGCCTTCCATCATGGCATTCTCCTTTCAACCTTTCCGTTCCCCTGGGGGTTGTAGCTAGTAATCCTGCTAGATGCGATGTCCCTCACCACCAGGTACTGACATAGCTCATCACTCATAAAGGATGAGCCCTGGTCTCTATGAATATAGCTGGGATACTCAAACAGGGTGAAAATGGAATCTAAGGCCTTTATGACTGATGAGGTAGACGTGTCTGGACATGGAATGGCTATTGGGAAGTGGGACTACTCATCAATGATAGAGAGGAAGAAAGAGTTCCTATTCGTGGAAGGGTGAGGTCCCTTAAAATCGACACTGAGCTATTCGAAGGTCCTGGATGACTTGATCAGTTGCGTCTTTGTGGGGCGGTAGAAGTGCGGCTTGCACTCCGCGCAGACCTGGCAAGACCTGGTCATGTCCTTGACATCTTCCGTGGAAGATTGGGCACCTTGACAAAATGAGCCATTCGGCTGAGCCCTGGGTGGCAGAGCTCATTATGCAGAGACTGCAGTTGGCCGATGTGTGCAGAGGCACAGCTTCCTCTGGATAAGGCATCTGGAGGGTCATTAAGGGCTCCTGGCCGATAGGCAATGTCATAATTGTAGGGGGAGAGCTCCATCCTCCATCTAGTAATCTTGTCATTCTTGATTTTTTCCCCTCTTGACATTATTAAACATGAATGCAACAGAGCACTGGTCAGTGAGGAGCGTAAATTTCCTACCAGCCAGGTAATGTCTCCAGTGCCTCATGGCTTCTACAATGGCTTGAGCCTCCTTTTCCACAGATGGAATCCAGAGCTCGTAATGTCTGAGAAAAAAATGCAACCGACCTGGCAGCCTGGTTGAGGGTAGCAGCCAGGGCTATGTCCGAACCATCGCTTTCCACTTGGAAAGGTACATTCTCATCTACCACGTGCATGGCGGCTTTCACAATGTGATTCCGGAGGTAGTTAAAAGCCATTTGGGCATCAGCCAAGAGGGGGAAAATAGTGGCTTTTAAGAGAGAGCAAATCTTATCAGCGTATTGAGGGATCCATTGGGCATCATATGAGAAACAACCCCAGGCATCTCCTCAAAGCCTTTGTGGTCCTGGGGATGGGGATCTCTAACAGGGGGTGCAACCTATCGGGATTAGGGCCAATTATGCCATTCTTCATCTCATAGCAAAAGATAGCCAAAGCACTTCTCAGAGTTATAAGTGAGGTTTAGGGCTTTCGCCGAGTGGAGAAAACTCTGGAGGTTGGCATCATGGTCTTCCAAGGTGTGGCCACAGATGGTGACGTTATCAAGGTAGGGGAAGGGAGCCTTCAATCCACACTCGTCCACCATTCTGTCCATTTGCCTCTGGAAGATATAAACCCCCATTAGTGATATCAAAAGGTACCCTCTGGAATTGATAGAGACGACCATTAGCCTCAAATGCCATATATGGACGGTCCTTGGAACTGATTGGCGGCTGGTGATAAACAGCGTTCAGGTCAATGGTCAAATAGACACGGTACTGTGCAATATCATAAATCATGTCCAAAATTTCAGGGAGGGGGTATGCGTCCAGGAGTGTGTACCGATTAATAGTTTGGCAATAGACAATTACAAGCCTGGACTTGTTTTCCCCTTTTACCACTACCACTTGCGCTCTCCACATGCTGGTGCTAGGTTTGATGATATCTTTGTTGAGCAGACATTGTCTCAGACTTTATGAAATTTCGGTCTGCTGTGCTGTACCTCCTGCTCTTGGTAGCAATAGGTTTGCAGTCCTTGACAGGTTCAGGAAGAGAGGGGGGGGGTCAATATTCAGTGTGGAGAGGCTGCATGTGGATTCTGATTTTAGAGGCCCTACATTCCGAACCATTACAAGGGGGAGGGGACCAGAATACTCCAAGGTCACACTTTTAAGGTGACAAAGGAAGTCCAGACCCAACAACACCAGAGCACACAATTCATCAAGTATATACAAGTGAAATTTAAAAAATTCCCCCCTTCAAATGACAAATGCACTATACAATGTTGTTGAATATGTGTAGAATGCGAATGAGATCCAAGGAATATGCGATAATTGGAAGGATATATCTTTAGGTTGTATTCCTGCACAGTCCTTGAGTGTATGAAGCTTTCAGTAGAGCCTGTATCAATTAGGCATTTAGTGGAATGTCAGTTTACCTTCACAGTCACTATGAAGTTGCTGAGCTGGTGAGATATGTCCTGATCTAGGACCATTGAGGCTAGGACCCCGGAGACTCCATATTCCTCACACGAATGGCCCTCATCAATCTGGGTTTCCCTGCATGGGTAAGATGGCGTCGACCTTGTGGCGCAGCAAGATGGCTGCCCTCCTTCCTCCTCTGACGATGATGGTGCTGAGTTTGAATTTGAGTCATGACAAGTTGGCCACTGAGTCTTTTCATGCCGTTTCCTCACTGCCACCCTCCATCAGTGTGTAGCGCACCAAGTGGGTTCGGGTGAATTCGGGGCAGACGACTTGGGGCTGGAATCGGATCCGGGAGCGGTGCAGGCCACGGACTTCCCCAGGCTTCCTCTCACATGGCAAACCCTCTCCCAATGCCATTTCTTGCCACAGCTGGAACATACTGAGTCTTTAGCCGGGCAATGAGATCGGGGGTGCTGGCTCTTGCTGCAGAAAAAGCACTCCCTAGCACAGGAACTCTCCCTTGCACGGGAAGCAGCAGCTGTTAGCTGCGGTAGCCAGATCCTTCTTACCCAACTCGAGTAGTCGCTGCCTCATGTACCTCGAGCGGACCTCCATGACTAGAGTGTCCCGGATCTGTTCTTCTTCACAAACATGGCCCGTAGCCACTTCATACCTGAACATCTTGGCAAATGTCCACAGATCCAGCAGGTAGTCATCGATGGTTTCTCTAGACCATTGGTAACGTAGAGTGAGTCATTGCCTCGCTAGGACCTCGTTTTTCAACTTCAGGTACTGAGCCTTCAACACCTGAAAGGCAGCATCATATGTAGTGCAGTTCCTGATGACTGCGTACCCCTTTGATCCTACCCTCGAAACGAGAGTGTACCTCCTACGTTCATCAGTGTGGGAGATGTCTCTGGTCGTGTTCAGGTAGGCCTCGAAGCAGTCTAGCCAGTATGTGAGGGACAGAGGGTCTATCAGCAGCGTGCCTGGCTTGAGTAGCACTTCCATCATTTAGGGAATAAGCTAATGTTACGAGCCCAGAGGATCCATAAACCCAGCAGCAATAGATATTCACCAAGACAAATGGTTACTTCAACAAAAGTTGCTTTTAATTATCTTTAAACATGAATACAAAATCACAATTTAACTTATCGCTCTTGACTTAACCCACTTCTAATTCTAAGCGCATGTGTATGTAAGTTCAGAAAAGTTCTTTGGCTCACAGTCCAATCTCACTTCTCATTCCTCCAAATTCACTGGTTGCAGGCAATTCTTATACTGTGCACAGAATTTAACATTTATAAAGTTCACCAGGCTTTAGTGCTTGAAAGGTAAATGGTTACCGCTCAGGAAGGTTCTTGTCTGTTTTCAGAGAGATTTGTTGTTCCTTTTTAATCAGCCACCTCTTTTGCTTCCCTTTCTCTTATTATTGGGAATGGCAGGCAATGCTAATGGTGACTCTTTGTCTTTAAGGCAGTAAAAAGTTGAAATACATTGTGTATGTTATCATTTTTATATTATTAAATGACAATTTAAAAAAAGGAATCTTCATTTATCTTTCCAATGGATTTGGAAAATTTTGTTGAAACAGGTTTGGTATTTTTCCTGTGCCTTCAGATGTCTTTGGGTAGTCGAGAACCTTATGGATATCATAGTACACTTGTTGACCTGCTGAGTTTCTCCAGCATTTTGTTTTTACTTCAATTACTGTGTCTCCAGACTTCCGTGTTTTACTCCTGGATCTGATTATTCGTGAGTTTGGACCAAATTTCAGTTCTTAATCTTTAAATACTCTTTATCTCAATCACCCAAAGATTCTGCTGCCACTTTGAAATTGTGGTAAATTTCATCATTAAGGTCTGCTTTCACTGAGATGTGGCTGGACAGCCAGGGGAAGCAGTTGATATTTTTCATGGACTTGCCATGAACCTTCATTCAGGTTAGATCACCTGGACCACATGTCAGACTGTTCTTTATCGACTACAGGCTGAAATTCAACACCATCAAGCTAGCTAAACTTTTGACAAGCCTAGGAGCCTGTTCATCATTCTGCAACTGGATTGGTAGGACCCCAATCAGTGCAAATCGGCAACATCACCTCCTCTCTGCAGATGATCAACACAGGGTCATCTCAAGACTGTGTGCTTCATCCCCTACTCTACTCCAAGTTCATTCATGAGCTCCAGCTCAATCTACAAATTTACTGATGGCACCAATGTTATTGGCTGACTTACTGGAAATTATAATTCAGAATACAGGACAGAGATTGAGGATTTGTTTGGGTGATGCCAGAACAACTGTCACCAAGACCAAGGAGCATATTGTTGGTTTTGGGAAGGAGAGGCTGAGGGAACAAGTAGCCGTTTGCATTGATGGGATGGAAATGGAGAGGGTGAGAACCTTCAAATCCGTATCTCAGTGGACCTCACCTGGAGCACATTGAGGCAACCATGAAGTAGGCACATGAATACCTCTACTTTCTAAGGAATCTTCAGAGATTTGGCATGTTGTCAAATATTCTATCAAACTTCTGCAAGTGCACTGTGCAAAGTATACTGGGTGGTGGCATCACAGCCTGGCTTGGCAATGCAAGTGCCCAAGAATGCAGAAAGCGACAGAAGGTTAAAAGCAGAGCCAGGACCATACATTGAAGACATCTTTGTGAGGCACTGCCTCAAGAAGGCAACCAGCATCATAAAAGACCCCATTGTCATGGTCACAACATCTTCTCACTGCTACCTTCAAGCAGAAGGTATAGAAACCTGATGAGCAGTACCTGTATATTCAAGAACAGTTTATTCCCAGTGGGAATCAGACCCTTGAAACTCCCCTTGTTATACTAATCAAGAACTGCTACAACACCACAAAAGGAATGTCTGCACTATTTATTTTCTTTTTTAAATTCCATTAGGTATATTATTGTGGTTGTTTTTTCTTGTTTTTGTAAATTTTTTTTACATAATATTTGTTCAGTTGCAACAAGTCAGAATTTTGGTGCATATGTACATTATACAATATTAAACTAATTGTCAGCATCACCAGTGAAGGGTAGTGGTTGAAGAAAAGGTAGGACATTCTATTTTGTGAGCTTAGAGGATGATATTCACTCTCTTGAACGCTTCAGTAAGGGTTTTAATGCACGAATTTACCTTTTAGGCAGAGGATGGAAAAGGCAGATCATGCAGTCTGTTTATGTAGCCCAGAGCAAAAGGGGATGGGATGTGTAGCACAGCAGCAGCTGCCCTATGACATCCCCGCTGCTTGACAGCACCACCCCCCCCCCCCCCAATGCTGTTACTTGACAGTCCTGTCACTCTGCTGCCTGACAGACCCCCAATGTGCCGCTGCCTGACAGGCCCCATCAGGAGTGGGCAGCATGAGGAGTGGCAGGGGAGCGGCTTGAGAGAGCGGGGCAGCGTGAGAGAGTGGAGCGGCGTGAGCGAGTGGGCGGTGTGAGGGAGTGGGACAGGGGAGCAGTGTGAGGGAGCGGGTGGCATGAGGGAGCGGGAAGGGGGAGTGGCATGAGGGAGAAGGATGGCATGAGAGAGCAGAGCAGCGTGAGGGAGCGGGTTAGTGAGTGAACACAGCCTGACAGCTCCACTGCCAGCTTTGAGACAGCACAGTGTGATGTCAATCATCTTACCTTCCTGTTCAGAGCCATTTTCAGTGACAATCCTTTTATGCAGGAGGTGAAACGACTTCACTCCACTCTCTAAGTGTACCCCACTAGGCAGATGGAAGATGGAGTGAATTCAAGCAGTCAGTCCATATTTGGACCTTTTATGGAGCTAGGTGCAGCAATGTGAAGATGAAGAATCTCTATCTTTACATTTGGTTTTTTTCCTCTCCAGAAGGACCTACTGTTAACAGTGATGAAGTCTTGGAGCTCAGTCGCTGAGTACATGTAAATGCAAGTGTCATCAATGCTTAACAATGTGACTTGTGAGATCTGGGAAAGCTTGGGTCTGTAGCATAGTCACCAAAGTTTGAATAGTTTGTTGTTAGTTCAGAAGATTAGTTCCAGTCCCCCCAAAGATTTGTAGAATAACAAACCGATGAGAAATCCTTTCTTATTTAATGCTTGCTCTCACCAGTATCATGATGTTAGACAGTGTATCGACAACCAAGCCATACTTCATGAAACCTAGTGTCAAGCAAGACTGAATTACTGCCCATTACTTCTCCTACTTGCATGATACAATGTTAATCTAATAACCTAAAGAGGAACCAAGAATTTGTATAGAGAGCAATTGTAGAAATGAAAAAAAATGTAATTGATATTCATTGAAATAAAACAAGAGCATTGTTTGATTTGTGACCCTGTTCATTCCAGTCTCTACTTAGTTACAACCTGGAAGTGCAGAATTAGCTATCAATTATTCCTTTCTTCTCCATGCGGCGCTTTGTTGCCCTTCTCAGCCACTTGTTCTGCACCCGCAAAGCGATAAGGAAGCTGTCAGTGCCCGGGACTCTTTCGAAGTCCTGTTCACCATCGTCATCCTCAGGAATCATGGTCCTGATACCTGGTTTCCATGAACCTGTCACCAGCAGTCTGGTGTGAGGCCTTTATCTACTCTCATTGCTGGTCTGCTGCTGTAGTTTCCTACCCTGCAGGTCCTCTCCCAAGCTTCTCCTTGTCAGCAGGAGGTATTTTCCCACTCTAGTTCACTGTACCAGTCAGCTGATCTGTTGGACCCTGCAAACTTTGAGACACTTTCCATATCTTTCCTATTTCCCAATTTCAAAATATGTCATCTTCTAAGAAGCGTAAGCTTCGATATTCCGAATTACAATCTTATCACTCCAATAAACCAAACTTCTTCATTGCAGCTTCATGTAGCCTTTAATTAGATGATATAAACATATAATATTTGCATAACTTTGCATTGAGATTTTCATAACGATGAATTAACAAAGCATTCGATTATATTTAAAGATGACGGTATAAGAAATGATTAAAACTAATAAGATGATGAGATGAATTCAAAGAAAAGTATTTCGATGCTTACATCTCCTCCATGGTTCTTTGAAGAATGAATGCAAGCTCCTCGTTTGCCCAGATATTACAGCATATGACATCATAGTAACTATGACACCACTACAAAAACAATTTATCCTTAAAGGGATGGTCATAAAATTAACTACAAATCAACAACATAAGGTTTTAACCTTTACACTGGGCTATTGAGATTGGGCGCTGCCATTTTGGGGTGGGCTCCATGGACAGAGATGCACTGGAAAACCATGTCTGCATTACCCCACTCTTCCCAGGTCTAAACCAGCACTGCCATTACACCAACTATAGCAACATTGGCATATTTCCCCTTTGACTTTCGCCCACTAAAGAACTTCCAATTTTATGGCATCAGTTTCTGGGGTCTCCTGGAGCTGAACCTACTCCTTCGACCTAGAAACTCCCCTCGATGTTATTGCTTTGAGTCATTGCTTCCTTGCAAAAAACAGCACATGATCATTTTAAGCCAAATGAGGCAGGAATTAGGTTTTAGTGACCCTTTAGCAATTGTGTGGCCTTTGTGGACCTGCCTTGTCACTGTGAAGAAGTATCTAAAAATTAAAAGAAACAAACTGATTGTTTTGGAAAGATGGCAGGAAAAGAGTTAGAAGTGGATCCAAATCAAAATACTTGAGATGCTGGAAATCTGAAATGAAAGTGTAGAAATATCATCAACCTGAAAGGTTAATTTTGTTTATCTCTCCACGCATACTCCCTAATCTGCTCAGTATTTCCCTTTTTAAATTGGAACGGGATCTTGATTCTTCCAACTTTTTCTCATGCAGTTTTCTTCAGGCTGACTTCCAGGCCAAACATTTTGCTACTACTACCATTTCATCTGATGCAAGGATCAACAAAGAGATAGACAACAGACTCGCCAAGGCAAATAGCGCCTTTGGAAGACTACACAAAAGAGTCTGAAAAAACAATCACCTGTTGAAACACACAAAGATCAGCGTGTACAGAGCCGTTGTCATACCCACGCTCCTGTTCGGCTCCGAATCATGGGTCCTCTACCGGCATCACCTACGGCTCCTAGAATGCTTCCATCAGCACTGTCTCCGCTCCATCCTCAACATTCATTGGAATGACTTCATCACCAACATCAAAGTACTCGAGCTGGCAGAGTCCCAAGCATCGAATCCACGCTGCTGAAGACCCAACTGCGCTGGGTGGGTCACATCTCCAGAATGGAGGATCATCGCCTTCCCAAGATCGTGTTATATGGCGAGCTCTCCACTGGCCACCGAGACAGAGGTGCACCAAAGAAGAGGTACAAGGACTGCTTAAAGAAATCACATTGACCACCGCCAGTGGGCTGATATCGCCTCCAACCATGCATCTTAGCTCCTCACAGTTCGGCGGGCTGCAACCTCCTTTGAAGAAGACCGCAGAGCCCACCTCACTGACAAAAGACAAAGGAGGAAAAACCCAACACCCAACCTCAAGCAACCAATTTTCCCTTGCAACCACTGCAACCGTGCCTGCCTGTCCTGCATTGGACTTGTCAGTCACCAACGAGCCTGCAGCAGACGTGGACATACCCTGGCATAAATCTTCGTCCGTGAAACTACTAGATTGTTGTAAAATCCATTCTGGTTCACTATGTGTTTATCTGCCTGGTTTAAATGCAAGTTTAATTCTTGGCTGTCTCCTCAGTTTAAAATCAACTGGGTATGGACAATAAATGTCAGCAATGCTATTGTAATCTACATCCAGAAAATGAATAATGAGAACAAAAATGACATAACCCTCTCATTCTACAATATGCTTCAATGAATCACAAAATCATACAGCACAGGAGTTGTGGAAAACCCATGTCAAAACAGCTAGTAAAAATGCCAAAATACTGGAGGAACTCAGCAGGTCTTGCAGCGTCCATTGCAGGTAAAGATATATTACTAGTGTTTCAGGCCTAAAATCTTCTCTGGGGTGTGAGTGAAAAGCAGGAAGGCACCTGAATGAAAGGCTGTGGGGAAGGAACGAAAGGGCAGGGGGAGATGCACAGGCCAACAGGCAAAAGGTAATAATTGGACAAGGATAAAAAGATAGGGGAGAGGAAAGGTGAGAATTGATTGGGGGGAGGAGGTGGCTCTCTGAATGCTGAACTGGAGGAAAGAAGACAGAGGGAAAAGGAAAGTGAGAGAGAGAGAGAGAGAGAGAGAAAGAGAGAGAGAGAGAGAGAGAGAGAGAGAGAGAGGAAAGGAGAAATAGGGAGAGATGTAGTGGTGGGGGGGTGCAGGGTGCAGGGGGGCTAACAGAAATTAGAGAACTTATCGTTAATGCCATCCGGTCGGAGGTTACCCAGACAGAATATGAGATGCTGTTCCTCTAATTTGCAGGTAGCCTCAGTGTGGCAGTGTATGAGAATGTGGAAAGACATGGCAGCAAGGAAATAGGGTGGGAGATTGAAATGGATTGTCACTGCAAGATCCCTGCTTTTGTGGCATTGTTCTGAACCCCACTATTGTAGCATTATCTCTTAAAAAATAGCTTTTCATTTTCTTGCTCTTTCTCAATAAATACATGAAATTACCCCTGCAGGTATTTATTCAGTTCCCTTATTGGCGATACTGTTTGCACCACTATTTCAAATAATGCATCTTAGGTTGTTAAGAAAAATTTCATGATCTGAAGCGTTCATAAATTTGTGCCTTTCTGTTAATTTTAATCAATGATGTTGAGTTAGTTGTGAGAGATAAACCTTCAGCGCAGTATTCATCTTTGACAGCATGTAAAGTTATGATTCAGAATACTTCTGCTGATATAGTTTTTGGTGATGATCCACTTCTGAATCTCTTTCTCTTCACTGTGGTCCATTTTAAAATATCTTCATAGACTATCTTTTAATTCTGATGCAAATGTTATCGATTTCAGCCTATCCTATTGTTCTAATCTTTTGCACACCATTGATTTTAAGTCATAGGGCAAGCAACCATTGGATCCAGTAGTGTCGATTTCGAGTGCTCTTACTCTAAATTCCTGAGCCTCTCCACACCTCCATAATTGTTATGACCAATTTTGTTTTGTTTCCTGTGTTCATTTTTCTTCATATAGATTTGTTTCTTATTTTGTTTGATCAAGGTTCTCACTGAAATGTTTTGCTGCACTTTTAAGTACAGTAAAATGCTGATAATCTTTGATCCATCCATTCTAAAGTTCCAAATGGCCCACCACATAATGTGTTCAGCATTTCCTACCAATCACCAGGGCTCTTCAGCACTCCCTTCTGACTCATCAAGCTCCGATTCCTGCATTCCACTAATCAGAGCATGAGTTCATGCTTTCCATTTACTGGGCCTCTATTTGTGACTCTCCTTTCCACTCCTGGTTCCCATACTTTCTTCCTACTCACCAGGCTCCAGTTCCTGCGTCCCCTTCCTACTCACCAGGGCTCCGGTTTCTACAACCCCTTCCTACTCACCAGGGATCTGGTTCCTGCACTCCCTTTCTACTTACCATGGATCCAGTCCCTGCACTCCCTTCCTACTCACCAGGGATCTGGTTCCTGCACCCCCTTCTTACTCGTCAGGGATCTGGTTCCTGCACCCCCTTCCTACTCACCAGGGATCTGGTTCCTGGACCCCCTTCCTACTCACCAGGGTTCTAGTCCCTGCATCCCCTTCCTACTTGCCAGGGATCAGGTTCCTACAACCCCTTCCTGCTCACCAGCGATCTGGTTCCTGCACCCCTTCCTATTCACCAGGGATCCGGTTTCTGCCCCCCTTGCCTCCGTACTAGGCCTCCAGTTCCTGCAGCCCCTTCCTACATATCAGGCTCCAGTTCTGTTGTTAATCTTCACTGGTTCACTGGGAAATTTATTGTGATACTATGTGACATGTAGGAAAATTGAATTAAAATTAACATTCCAATGCTTGGAATATTTGCCATTTTAGCACTAACAAGGTTCTAAGCATGCCAAATTATCAGAGTTTACACTTTACACTTTCATGCACACTGACGCCATTTCCTAATTGTCTTGCTAATAATGAAATAAAGCAGTAGCCGGGATAACTTCTGATTGCATTCTTTGTTCCTTTATTTTAGTTGATGGCTGTATCCACAGAGCAGCAGGACCTAAGTTGTTGTCAGCTTGTCGCCAGTTAAATGGATGTAACACTGGAGAAGCCAAAATTACACTGGGCTATGATCTTCCTGCAAAACGTGGGTACATTATTTTGTCTCAAGCTGTTTGTTGAAATGTTGATCTTCTGTACTTTGTTCCAGTCAAAAATGCTCTCGGGTAAATCTTTAGTGAGAAGCTTTTGCATATCAGTGAGGCGTATTTAGAGTGAAATTGTATATTTTGTAAATTATATGCATCTTATTTATGGTGAGGACTTGTTTACAGTCTTGAGAGCATAATTTACAATTAATTGACTCAGGACTTTCGATTTGTGATGAAGTATGATGCAGTTGATATCACTGTGATCGTGTTTCTGCAGTTGAAAGAAAGGATATTCAATAAGGATGTTAATCAGAGTATTCTCTTTTTGATCATCTGTTTTAGTCGAATGGTGTTTAAAATTTGAAGAAGTGGAAGTATTTTTGCAGTGAAACAGAATGACTGTTTTTGTACTGTTATTAAATGTACTGTTTACCTTTGTGAAGGCAGTCATCTGCATTTGGTCGTATGTGGTGCTGCAATTAATGAGAAACGTGTTGGTCATAGAGTAACCTGTAGAAGCATTTAAATAACTTGTTGTCTTTTGTATCGGGAGATATTGTTTCAACTATCCATTACCTTTTGAGAATGACATCAGTCATTTCTTGGAAGGTGAAAAGTAATGGCATGCTGTATATAATATTGGAGAAGGTGTATTTCTTTTGTGTCTCTTTCAAAGGTATCAGTGATTTTTAAATCTATTTGGCACAGATTTGTTCTATTTCAGACTTCCCTGGAGCTGTCAACTTTTAATACAGGATAAATGACTGAGGTAAACAGTGATTTGACATTAATTTTAATGTAAGTGGCATGTGACCACCCACATTGCCCATTTGTGTGCATTCTTTCTGCACTGAGAAAAAGACCTTTATGTGAACAAACTTAACTGGTCTGAAGTTAATTTCTCTGCAAAGAACATTCGAAAATGTGTCAATGGCTTAGAAAGTGGATTTGTCATTTCTACACCTGGCACATGCCTGGGCTGCAGTGATGGACGTGTGAGAACTGGAAAATTGGTTTTCATTCAAAGACCTGTGCAGATTGTATTTGATAATGACTTTAGTGGAAAGACAGCTTCCCCCAGCTTGTCAAAGCTCAGAGATCTCTGCTGTGTTCTTTTAAAATCAGATTTCAGACTTTATTCTCTTCACTGCTTTAATCTCTTCAACATTTTCAGCCTTACTTTCAGCAGGAAACCATTGGGACATCCTTCCTAAATATTACTGTTCCTCTTTTTCTTTCCTCTCTTCAGATGCTCCTTTAAATGAGCCCTCACTCCTATCCTAGGCCCTTTCAAACTGCCATGTAAAATTGAGTTAACTGGGCAATTTGCATGGTTACTGCCCCAGTTACGCTGCATTTTGAAAGGGTCCAACCAGGTAAACTCTGTCAGAACCCAACCAGGACCCTGACTTACCTCAGAGGTAGTCAGGGAACCCAGTTAAAATTACCAAGGACTCATCCATGGCTAATTTGAAAATAAAAATGGGCGACCCGCTTTTCCAGTGTCGTCAGCACTTGCGTGCGTGCATCTGAACATCCGACAGTACTTCCAGTGAGTGCATGATACGTTTTTGAGGCAGTGGGATCCTCCTTAAATCGCAGGGTCGATGATTTAATGGGTAGACTCCCCTGTGATTTGAAAGGTGCTTCTTTGCCCCAGTAATCGCACCTGGGTCCCAAGAGGGCTACCCAGGTGCTGCAATTTGAAAGGTGCAACTGTTTCCATCTCCTTTACCAATTTTCTGTTCTCACTTTTCTCCTCCCTCTTTGTGATCTCTTTCCCTACCTGTCTCCCAACCTTTCCCCACTTTTTTCTGCCCAGTACCCTATCATCTCTTGGCCTCTCATTGCAAATTCCAGCGTTTGCAGATTTTTGAGATTTTCACTTGATCTTGCAGCATAGTCTTTGTTAAGTTTTGTTTGACGCTGCTCATCAAGTAACTTTAGATGTTTTGCTCCTTCAAAGACATGCTTTTTGCTCAGGACTTTTTTGCATAGGACTCAAGCCTGAAATGTAGGTTTTAGGTACATCCCCTCGCTTCCAATAGACACTGTATGACCTGCTAAATTTCTCCAGTACTTTTGTGTGTTGCACGAACTAAAATGCAAGTTGTTGTGCCTAATTAGATCTCTCATTGTCATCAGCCCAGTTCATGGCAATTTACAGTCGAGGAAGATACCCAGTTAAAACTTAATCTGAATAGAGCCAGTGCATTTTCTTCAACAAATGAATAAGAATAAGACAAACTTATAAATGAACATGTGTATTTGGAGCAGGCCGCTTGCCTTTCCCAAACCTGTTCCATGATTAAATAAGATCACAGCTGATTTGACTGTAACTTCAATTCTACATTCTTGCCTACTCACAGTAAACTTCCCTGCCCTTGCTGCGTGACAGTGTTTATCTCCATAGGATCTTGCACATTTCCATCAAGTTTTCTCAGAAGTTTCCATCAAGGTTTTGGCAGAAAATCTGGAACCTTTTTGATGAGCTTGCACCATAACTCAGGCTTGAGAGAATTATAAAATGGATCAGGATCCAGAAACTCCACTCTGTGTTCCTGATGGTTGGTATGGTTGGACATCCTTTGTCTGGGGAAGAGCTTGAAGGCTTTCTTATTTCTTATGTTTGTCTTCAACCAGACGGCCCAACATTGACTTCTTCCAGTCTCCAGTAGCACCCCCTGCCCCACCGTTGCTTTCTCTTACCTCTCTGATCCCATTCCTCCTCCTCCCTACTTTCCTGAAATCTACACATTCCATCCTCCTGCCTCACACTCCCTTCCCTTCCAGTCAAAGTGCATCTCTCTCTGGCCTTCCCTATCATTTCCCCTCCCAGCTATGTTCACTATCACCCCCCCCCCCACTCCAACCCTGCCCCCACCCTACCTTTTTGATTCTGCTATTCTTGATGAAGGGTCTTGGCTGGAAATGTTGACTGTTGCTTTCCATGGATGCTGCCTGATCTGCCGAGTTCCTCCAGCACTTGTATGTTGATCCATGATTGGTATAAAAAGGGAGGTTCAAGAGCGTGGTTGTCCTGGAAAGAAACTGTTCTTGTTTTACTGGTGTTAAAGCATCTGTACCTTTTGTCCTAATGGTACTTTCTGTACCTGTAAATTCTGTACCTCTGTACCAAATGATCTAGCCTCCACAAACTCTCTGGGCTGGGGAATTCCAGATACTCACTACAGCCTTGGAGAAGAGATTTAAATGCACGTCAGTTTAAAATGAGCAGCTCCTCATCCTGAACTGTGTCCTCTTGTTTGAGACTCTTCCATGAGTGAAAACATCTCAATATCTACCCTGCCTTTGGAACTTGCCCATATCAAAGATTCTTCCAAACTCCAAAGAATAATGACCTAACCTGCCTAGTCTCTACCGTCAGGGCATCTTCCTCTGTACCTTTTAAGGACTGTTACATTTCATATAGTAGTGATCCCGATTAGGAATGTGATCTATCCTTTTCAGTATCTTCTATTTTGCTGGTTGCTGAAGTATTCTGAATGATGCATATTTTGTCAGCAGTTGTTAGACATTATTCACATTTTTGGATACAAAGCAATGTTCTTTCAAATGTATTTTTCTGTGTTTCTCATTATTTGATAATGATCGCAATGACGATAATGAAGTTATTGTCATATACAAGAGTCCCCGATTACAAATGAGATCCATTCCTAAGTCTGTCCTTAAGTTGTATTTATAAGTAAGTCAGAACAGGTACATACGGTTCTTATTTAGCGTCAGTTAATCAAATGTTTGTCTTATTATAGAGTATATAATTTAACTTTCTATGCATATAAAACTACTGGAGTGAATTTCTTGAAGTAGGCATCAAGGGAGGTTTGAACAGAGGTTTTCTTTTTCTCGCCATAAATGGCGTTGAAGCAGCTGAGGCCCTCGGTAACTGTATGGTAAACTTTGGTTAACCTCTCTGTATTAGGATCTTGTTCCTCTAATTTTACCATCCCTGCTTCAATAAGTCAAAAGGCTTCACATAACTCTTTTTTTGTTCCGATCGTTGACCAATTGTATTCTAATACTTTTCCAATGACCGATGGTGTTGCACCTCTTTCTAATGGCTTTATTATATCCACTTTATTTTTAATTGTGATCATTTTCCTTTTCTTTGATGCGTCACCAGCCCTTGCATCAAATTTATCCTTTGGAGGCATGGTTACAAGTGTAAATAAGATAAATTTGTAAGTCAAATACCAAGTTACACACTCAACACAGTGTTAATGGCAATGTGATCTGACTAAAAATGGCTGACAGTGTTCTCCATTCTCGAGCTGACAAACCGCTGAAGCTGCACTTAATCCATTCATAAGTACAAGTTGTCCATAAGTCGGACATTCTTAACCCGAGGACTTTCAGTTTATTGTAAAATGTACATGGGCACCAAAATTATTGCTGGAACTGAACAGGTACTTTATGGCAAAATACAGTAGATTCCATTAATTAAAAATAAGTAATAAATACAAAAGATGGGTAGTTACTAAATAATGTATCAATAGATTATTGTTCATGGCTTTATCTATAGTTATCTTAAATGGTAGCAACTCTATTCATGAATACAGATGAAGTTCCCAAATACAATCAGTGGTGAGTATGTCCTTGGCATCTGTTGCTTTCCACATAAAGATCTCACAGCTCGAGACCATGATTCAGTTGGCCACATTTGCCATTTAATTAGTTGTTTGTGGTCTCAGTAGTCTTAGGTATATCTGGTTATTGTCACATCACTCTTTGTGAATCTTGCCACATGCAGATTGGTTGCTGAGTTCCACACTTTCAAACAGTGACTACACTTCAAAATTTCCCAAAAAGGCTGTACAGGACTGCTTTATTTCTATCTGGGTATTGTAAGGTAAAACATCATGAGATGGGAATGTGTAAGGAGTTACCCTGTACAGGGCTGTAACAAGATGTGAATGCATCCTTGTACTTACAAGATAAGAGAGACATTGATGGATTGAGAGGCAGGAAGCTAGCAGGGAAAGGATAGCAACAGTTTTAGTCATTGGACAAGTAATGATATGATGATGTTCTAAGCACGTATCCAAGGGTATAAAAAATCACCATTTTGCTGATAACGGCAGAATGCATTCTCCGACTAACATGGTTAGTTGCAAGTGTTACAATCCGGTAATAAAGAACAAAGAACCCTGATTTCGACTCAGTCTGGTGTTTGTCTCACTCATTCATGAACAAAGCAGACCTAACAGTATCCAAGATTGATTGATTCCAGAGTTATTAAATGATTTTCTTCAAGTCAGGATACTGTATTAGAATTCTGTTAACTATCCAGTCAAAAATATATTGTATGTAGTTTAATGAGGCAAGTGTTTTACAAAGTAGACAAAATAATACAGTATGTGGAATTGTGATAAATTTATCAAGTAAAATGTATGGATATGAAAATGCAATTACATCTTACATACCTATTAATCTGAAGAAGAATATAATTGAGGGTGATTTTTCTCTTTGAATGAATAACAATAAGGCAGAGATGTTGGGTGAAGTGTCATCTATAGCCAAGAAAGGAATTCAATTTTTATTTCAGTTTTCAGGTAACAAGTAGAAAATGTAGTTTTTCCCACTTATGCCAAAGGCAATTTCTCTATTTTGTTAGTGAGCTTAATTAGTTTACTTGGTGAGCATATTGTGATACATTTCCTTCCATGTCCCCAACCATTCAGTGTTGGAAAGGAGAGCAACATTGCAAAGGTCGAGAGAAAGAGAAATGTCAGATTAATTTAACTTATTGAACTAAAGAATGTGAAACTGACATCTTGACTATCAAATCACCACTGCAGGTTAGTCACCCACTAATTCTAGCAGGAGGATAGGTTTCTTTAGTGCAAGGTGAGAGGGCAAAATAAAAGGTACCCCCAGCCAGCACTGGTTTGGTGCAATATTGAGAGTTCATGGTTTCCTGTAAATTTCATTTCCATCAGTCCTGCAGAAGAGGTAACCTGGTCTAGCAACAGCCCAGGTAATATTTTGGGGCTTTTATATTCCTCCGCCTCACAACAATTAGTTGAAGTTGCCCGTGTAACTGTTTTTTAGTTGAACCCCCAACTGACACTGGTTTGACATAATTGAACTACTTTGCTGAGGTACCAGTTAAATTTTGAAATCAATGATTACATCAAACAAATAAGTAGTTCAGTCATTTGGCAGTGTTCTGGAGAAAAATAGAAAAGGTTCCACTTTCAGTGGCAATGGAGCAGCAGCATTCTTGACCAGAGTTTGATAGATCAGTAACACAACCAGGATATCAGAGTCGGTCAAGAAAGGAATCATTGACGTACAGAGGCTGGTGATTGTCAGCTGTGACACCAGATCCATTGCACTATGCACTACTTCACTTACCCTGGTCTATCCAACAGTCTCGCATTGCTGTTCTGAATATTGCTTATGAGCCACCCCAGAAGTGGTAAATATTTATCCCTGAGAAATCAAAGGGATCAGCTCTGGAGTACTGAATTCCACAAGCTTGAGTAGCTCAAGGGCTAGCCCACATTGAACTTCCTGATTTTTAGCAAGAAAACATCCCCTGCCCAATAGCCAATGAAGCACTCCACGGACAACAAACTTTAAACAGTTCTTTCTTAAAGACCCATGCCTTCTGAAACACAGTATAAACCCCAAAATATAATTATAGCCGCACCTCTCATCTAATCTCAAACATCAGCAGGGCAAAGCCAGAAACTTAACTGATTGGTGAATTGACAAGCTTTAACTTTCTAAGGAAAACATGGACAACCTTCAACCACTTAAGGACAAATCAAGAATAATGCAGCCAAATGGTCCTTGAAAAAAATATAGGGAATGGCCAAAATTATGACTGTGGTGGCCACTCCAGTCTGTCCAACACTCATCAGCTGAACTCCAGCCTTTTGAGATCCATTTTTGATTATAGTACAGTCATTCATAGGACCCAATATCAGAGTTGAGGTTACTTAAAAAAAAAGTCTTGAGGTGGGGGGCTGTGGGGCAGTGGGTATAAATTTAACCTCTGAGTGAAAGGCTGTTGTTACAAGTCCACAGGACACATGAACCCAGCACCAATAGATATTCACCAAGATGAATGGTTACTTAAACAAAAGTTACTTTTAATTATCTTTAAACATGAAAACAGAATCACACTTTAACTTAACTTAATTAACATAACTTAACCCCCTTCTAATTCTAAGCACATGTGTGTGTAATGTATGTGTAAGTTCAGAAAAGTTATTTGGTTCACAGTCCAATCTCACTTCTCATTCCTCCAAGTTCAATGGTTGCAGGCAATTCTTATACTGTGCACAGAATTTAACATTTATAAAGTTCACCAAGCTTTGTGGTTTGAAAGGTAAATGGTTACCACTCAGGAAGGTTCTTGATGGTTTTCAGAGAGAGATTCATTGTTCCAGGACAACTGATGTACTTCCATCAGCCACTTCAGTGTCTTGCTGACTAAACTTGCCCCTTCAGGGTTCTCCAGATGATAACCTCTTTCTTTCAGGTCACCACAGAGTTCCTTTTTGTTTCCCTTATTCCAAGTGAAACATTAGACAGGCATTGCTCTCCTCTTGCATGAACCACAAGGACTTTGACCAGACCATCTTACAAATGGGGCTTTCCACAAGCTTGCCAGCTTGTCCTGTTCCAGTCCCAGTTGCTTCTACTGGCTGTTACACTGTAGAGGTCTCTCTCTCTCTCTTTCTCACAGAAAGAAAGCCTGTTTGACTCTCTCTGCATGCAAAACCACATGACCCTCTTAGAACAGAAAGTTCTCTTCCAGACAATCTGTGGCTCCAACAAGATCTTACATCGGTTGCCTTTTGTAAACAACAATCCATTAGTGAAGTCTCTTGAACACTCTCCAAAGCTCTTACAAAAGCTGTGGAGCCGATATGTCAAGCGTTAGCAGAGCTCCAGTATTTCAAATAAGATCTGTTTTAAAGTGTTTGTATATAACCTACTCTAACAAACCTTTCCCAATAACATATCTATATACTTTATCACACTTTGGATTCAGGTTGCACTTCAGGAACTATAGTAAAGCAATCCAGGCTGATACTCAATGCTGGACTGTCAAATGAGCAGTCTGTTAGGCAAGAGGAATGTGGCCATGAAATTCCTCTTGAATACCCTGAATACCAGTTACCTGCAATCAGTAATGTTGCTCCAAGAGCTGATTGCAGGAGCTCACTGCATGCAAACTGTATCTAATTACTCTACAACCTGGTCCACTCGTAAAATTACTTGATTGGCTCTAAAGTAATTTGTGATAGCCTGGGGTTTTGAAAGATGCTGGGTTTTTCTTGCTTCTATTTGATGTTTTCAACTTTGCTTTTCATTTAAAGACAGATGTTTTTACCAGAAGAAAATGTGACTAATGGAGTTAATCAAACTTTTCTGCTTGAAAATCCTACCGAACTGATTCACAGTTTATTGTTTTATTAAGGGAGTAAACTATCATGTGCTGAAGGAGAATTCAGCAAGTTGTTTAAAGGATAGTGGAAAGAGTTGAAGTGTGGTTAGCTGCTCCTTTGTTGTCTCCAATTATTTGTCATAATGTAGCAAAACAACATGAAAAGGAAAACTGTAAATATATGTATATTAAACATAGCATCTCAGTGAATTCTTGATTGGCGATGCAGCTTCTGACAACCAAGATCTGAATCAGAATCAGGTTTATTGTCATAAACCTTTTCATGTTGTTGGAGACATTACAAAGGAGCAGCTAACCACATTTAGGGTTGGCAGTAGCTAGGAAATGTATAGGTTACTTGGAAAAATTATGTTGAATTAAGTATACAAAGATGGCATAAAGAAATACATTTGTGTCTTTATTTGAAAAAGATAACATAATCTGCAAAATAATTTTTTTGTTAAAATGTTGAGTTTGTATTTGGAATGTATGGGTTTGGATGTTAAATAAATATATTTTTTTAAAAGGATGGCACACCAAACAGCAACCATATAAAACCCGGTATAATTGTGTTTTTTTTAAAGCTCTGGGGGGGGGGGGGTTGATGGGCATGGGTTAGGTGGGAGGTGGAGAAATGGGAGTAGTAGGGTTTTTTTGATAGATTAAATTGTATGTGTTTATTTTGCAAAATTCTTAAATAAAATTTTCAAAAAAAAAAGGCTTGCCAGTGGCTATATTTTGAGAGTAATTTGAGGAGATTTGGTATGTTACCAAAGTCTCGCAAATTCTACAGAAGTATTGTGGAGAGCTTTCTGACTGGTTGTATCACTATATATATGGTATGGAAGTGACAGTGCACAGGAGAGGAAAAGACGACAGAGGACTGGAAAAATCAGCCAGTGCCATTTTTGCCCTAATTATTTATTTTTTAAAATACAGTATTGAATTTACTGAACTATAATTCATAACGATTTTACACCTGTAATGCACAATACTTCTACTGCAAAGCAACAAATTATGTGACACGTTCATGACAATAAACCTGATTCTGATTCAGATCTTGGTTGTCAGAAGCTGCATCAACCCATCAAGAATACACTGAGATGCTATGTTTAATATACATATATTTACAGTTTTCCTTTTCATGTTGTTTTGGTACATTAAGACAAATAATTGGAGACATAGCAAAGGAGCAGCTAACCACACTTCCTTTAAACATTGCTTTAAACAACTTGCTGAATTCTCCTTCAGCACATGATAGTTTACTCCCTTAATAAAACAATAAACTGTGAATTGGTTTGGTAGGATTTTCAAGTAGAAAAGTTTGAATAACTCCATTAGTCACATTTTCCTCTGGTAAAAACATCTGTCTTTAAATGAAAAGCAAAGTTGAAAACATCAACTAGAAGCAAGAAAAACCCAGCAGCTTTCAAAACCCCAGGCTATCACAAATTACCATAGGTTGATCAATATCAAACAACCTATTAATAAACTTTAATTGCCCTGCTTCATAATAATTCTGAAAGTGTGGTAATTGAAGACCACCTAAATGATACTTCCATGTCAACTTCTGCATAGAAACTCTTGACAACTTACCTTTGCATAGAAACAAACAAACTCTTTTATTTAATTCCTTAAAAAGCTTTCGACCGTGTTAAGTGGAATTTTTTATTTAAGGTGTTAGAAAGATTTAAATTTGGACCATTCTTTATTGGTTGGGTTAAGGCATTATATACTAATCCTTCTGCTCGGGTGATGACAAATGGGCAGGTTTTGCCGGTATTTAATTTGTTCAGATCAACTAGACTGGGCTGTCCGCTGTTACCAGCCTTATTTGCATTAATTATAGAACCTTTGGCTCAAGCAATAAGGCAAGAAACTAATTACAATTGGTGAACAAGAGTATAAAATTAATCTGTTCGCAAATGATGTGTTGATATATCTATATTATCCTAATTACCTTATCCTTGATTTAAGTAGATAAAAAGAGTTACCACTAACTTTGATTAGATGAGTAAATTGTATTAAAATGAATATATACCCTCGTATTCAGTATTTATTTCACTCTATTCCGAGTGCTGCACTGGCGAGCCTTCTTCATGATTGCATTGATATGATAGCCCCAGTTTAGATCTTTGGAGATGTTGACACCCATAAAGTTCTTTACTCTTTCCACTGCTGACCCCTTGATGAGCACTGGTTTGTGTTCTCCTGATTTCCCCTTCCTGAAATCCGCAATTGATTCCTTAGCTTTGCTAACGTTGAGTGCAAGGTTGTTTTTCACCCCATTGGTGGCTTGATGAAATATCTGCCTCAAACAGTCTTCAAGCAATATTTCAATCCTGAAAGGTGAAACCTTTTTATTGAAAAAAAAAGTGCATTGGGCTAGGTTGTTATGTTTTTCAGAATCAGACCTGATAAAAGTAATGCGAAAGGCCTTACTTAAATTGACTTTTTCATCGGTATCATATAAAAGCATTTTATGGCAGAAATGAGAATTGTTTTATGGGAACTATGAATTGATTTCCACGGTTGTGATCTTGTAGTGATAGCAAAATAATTATTTGATTTTATTGTTTTTTTCTCATTACATTTCTGTACTGTATTCTGCACTGGTTTAATATGAGGTTTGAAATACAACGTTTTCTATCTTTTTCATTCCAAGTGTTTTCAGACATTGCATTATGATCAAACTTAGGCCCATTCTTCACTTGAAATTTGACTCTGCAATCATGTTTTGTTTCTTTGCAAACCTCCTTTACTTGAACAACTCTCGTTATAAAGGATATTAAGTGCCATCAATTACTTCAGAATCAGGTTTATTTTGCTGTTACTCAACTGCAAAATACAGTTGCAACCTCAACTAATCAGTTTTCACTGATTAAACTGATGAAGCTGAATTATTCTGAAGCCAAGGGAATATAAAACCAATTTTTTTTAAAAAAAGCACGTGCACAAACATTATCAGAATGTGCTTGATTAATTTAAGTGATGAATATGATTGACGGCAAGAACAAGATAAGATATATGGTCACAAGATATTTTGGAAATGTGTGGGTAAATGATTAAACTTTTTAACAAAAGGGCAAAATATGAGAGTCTGATTTTGAGATTTCAAAATATAATTATCTTTCATAGTCGAAACTAATTTTCAGTCATTTGGGGAACCATCAGAGTCTTGAATAATCAATGAACTAAAGACACTGCCTTACTTTTCATGCACTATTTTTAAATTTATTATTTTAAGGCAGCTTGTATGAATGTTTGCAATATGATGCATGGTGCAAAACTGAATTTTGTGACTTGTTCATGACAATAAATGAATGTGAATGTGGGTCTTGATGGTTCGATGGACTGCTGTTAGTCATAATTTCAGATGTTGGATTCAGAGCTGTAATGTTGATTGGATGTGGCTACTGATGTACTTGGGGGTGCATACAACATTAAAGAGTAAAGGTTCCATTATTGTCACATTTAGAATGTAACATACATGATTTTTTTTAACTTAGTCTATCATAAGGAGGACAGAGAGTCACCACTTTGTCAAGTGCCTCTCACAGAAATGATCCCCTAACGAGAGGAACAAACTCACAACCCCTGGTTTACAAGACCAGTGCTCTAACCACTGAGCTATTGAAACCTTGTGAATACAGGAGAATTACCTAAAATATTTACTGGAATTTGATTTTTGTAGCAATCAGAGCAATGTAACACTGCCAGGATTCTCTGAGTTCCTTCTGCTCCAGTCAAATTGAAATTCATGCCTATATAAAAAAATTAAATTGTATAAGGTGTTGTGTTCATTTTCTGTCTTAAAAGGAGTACAAAGCAAACAGTATGCCAGCAATTCAGAATTATTAGTTTATCAAGAGATATTTGAGATTAAAAAGAACAGTTTTGCAGAAGCAATAATGTTATATTCTAACTGTAACGTAGTTTTGTCAAGCACTTTTGTTGTAAAGCTATTAAAAAAGAAACATTTGACAATTGAGCTAAGCTTTGGCCATACTCTTATTATCTTAATGTGCTCCAAGAGATTGGTTGAAAACTACTCCTAATGTAGAGTTACACAAAGACTGCAGATGCTGGAATCTCTCGCAAGCAATGAGCTGGTGGAGGAACTCAGTAAATCAGAGAGTATCCACAGGTATGAATATTCACTGTTTTGAGTAAGAGAATTCCACAATTTAAGGTCCAAGAAGCAAAAGGCTGATTATGGCAAAAACCATTAAAGTTAGATAAATGGTGAGACTGGGGAAGGTTTCAGGTGTGGAGAGATTTCTGAGAAAGGGAGGCAACAAAGCATTGAGGTGGGTTTGTGTGTGGTTGGATCAAAAACACACCAATAATTTGAAAATCAAGATGCATTGTGTCTAGGAGTCAAATGATATCAGCAAGTACTGCAATGTCAGGTGGATGGGACTTAAGTGTCAGGACCCAGAGCAGCAGTATTTTGGATGGCTTTAAGGTTGTGGGTAAAGGGGATGGTAGAAAAGGTTACAGTAATTAATTTTAGAAGTTTCAAAACCACAGACAAGAATTTCCAAAGTTAAATTTTTGTAAGATGCATTTAAGTAAAAAATTCCACATTTTGTTCTGAGGATGAAAACTGAAAGACTTAAACTGTTTCATATCTATTCTTTGAGAAAAAAATAAATACTATATTAGGTATAAAATATTCATATTTAATAAGCCTTATTTTGAAAAAGCAGATTTAAAAAAATAATCTCCACTATTGATTTAGTTCCTCGATCAGTGGATATATCCATTGAGTGTCTCACCTCCGAAAAGAACCATTGTTTGACTGATGAACAGGGATTTAATTGTTTGCAAGACTTTTTTCACTCACTGCAAATGGTTACAGAGAGGTGACTTGAATGTTGATCTGTACATAATGCAGGCCATTAATCAACAGCAGTTCATGGTTGAGAGTAATGCAGGGATTGACAGTAGGTTTACTTCCCAGCATTCCTTATCACTGTGGTAATGAGGTAATGTACCCACCTGAGTGAAACTGGCTGCAGATTTCCAAATGGGTTTCATAAATCAGAAATCTGGTTGCTAATGTTTGCAAGGTGAATAAAATAACCTGGAGCTGGAGCAGTCAGAACTGAAGTAAATTTTGGAATACAAGATTTCAGCAACAAAATTATAATTTTATTTTTTAAAGAAAATTCAAGTAATTCATGACTTTGCATCAGGCATCTTTTTAAATAGTTTACTCCTCGGCTGAAGGTTTTCTCATCATGACAACTGATAACATACTACATTGTTCCAAGGTGCTTCAATTGTTAATTTGCCTAACAATATTGTTTGTGCAGGTGACCAGAAACTTGGTCAAAGAGTTAGATTTAAGAAACACCATAAAAGGAGAGGGTGAGGTGAAAGAGAGAGCAGTGCTTCAGTCCTTTGCAGCTAAAGCCACAGCCACTTATAGTGAAGCCATTAGATTTGAGGACAATAGGAGACCAGAATTGGGGAAATTCATTCAAAAGTTTGGTAGGTGGAGGGGATTACAGAGAAAAGGAGTGATGAGGCACGGAGAATGGAGGATTTTAAAAGTAAAGGTGATTTTTTTGTAAAAAGACGTTGGTCAATCAAGATCTCATATGAAGCACTGGGTGTAAGATTTTAATGAACTGGCATAAGGACTTAGGATGTAGAAAGAAAGACTTCATGTTTATTCCACAACATTATGTCTTTTGTCAACCATCTTGAAAACATAGGAATGGAAGAGCATTTCAGCATCAGATAACCTGAGGCAGAGTTGGAATCAAACGACATCATGGGGATCAAATGTTCCGGCAAAGAGATGAACAGCCTGACTTGGAATTGGAATGTTGCCTGGGAGGGGTATGGATCTTATGCAAGGAAATTCAATTTATTGCCAGGTTCAAAAACAATTGCCTTCCCAAGATTTTTCCAAGATTCATTAGGAGAAAACTTGTATATGCCACAAAGGTCTATTTAAAATGCTGTATGCACTTAACTGAAACAAACTCAAACTCAAATCACGCATGAGAAACACAAAAACAGCAAATGCTGGATTCTTGAGGAAACAATGAGCTGCTGGAAAGAGGAAAAGGTTTTGACCAAAACATTCAACTGATCATTTTACCTTTCATCGATGTTGCCTGACCCACTGAGATCTTTCAGCAGCTCTTTGTTTGCTCAGATCGCACATGATTTGGTAATCCATAATCTGCCTACAAAGCATTTCACACTCTTTGTAGAAAATACAGAGGCCTTCTGCTTATCACTTCAAGGCATTATTTTCATCTATTATGTATCAAAAGTGCAATATGTTTGATTATATTTATATGAATATTTCTTTATAAATAATGTTTTCATACAAGTTGATCGCTTGAATGGAACAGAGGCTAACAGACCTGTAGAGCCAAATGACCTGTTTGGTGCTGTGAAATGCTGCAATATTTTGTGCGTATTTTATTTCCTACTTATTGCTATCAATTACAAATTCTTTCACTGACCTTTTTTAAAAGAAATTAAAATAACAAAATAATCCAACCAAAACATTTAACAAACAAAATGGTGATTGGTCGCCTGATGGGTTCCTGTTTTAAGTGACCAGCACAAATTTTAAAAAATTTGTTTAAAAAATTTTTAAATTTGGACATACTGCAGTCACTAGCCAATTCGTCCCTACGAGTCTGTGCCGCCCAATTTACACCCCATTAACCTACACTCCGGTACATTTTTGAAGGGTGGGGTGAAACTGGAACCCCAGAGAAAAACCATGCAGACATGGGGAGAATGTACAAATTCCTATATAGAGCCCAAGTCCAGTCCCAATTTCTGGCACTGTAAAGGTGTTGTGCTCATTGATGAATCTGATTTAAATTATAATAAATGAGAAAAAATTTAGTCGGAGCACTTTCAACTTAATTTCCCATATCAGAGGTTAAAACCCATTCCAGAACACTTGGAATGTCCTGAAGTTATACAAATAAAAGTTAAATTTTCTTTTATTAAAAAGGAACTTTTTTTTTACCTTGATACACACTGATTATATGCCAATACATTCTATTACAATGTAGTAAAATAGCTCACAAATATTACCACACAGGAGGCTTAATTATATTTTTTTGAGGATATGAGCGTTCACTGTTTCATTTTGTGTAGCTGTATTTGTTACTCATGGTGTACATTTCAATTCTGATTTTTGCCTTCTTGCCAAGGAAGTGTTTGTGTGAGAGAGCAATAGAGAGGAAAAATATGGTTGCATTATGCTCTTGGTTATCAACATCATTTACAAGGTCAGAATACAGTATGTGCAGTATTTCAGGTCAGAATGTGTACAGTACATTTATGATTATCTGAAAACCACTTCACCGGAATTCTCAGTTACCCAAATTTTAAAAGTTGAAAAATAAATGATCTTTTCTTAAATTTATGCATTTATCTTATTTTGTAAACAGAAGCACATTGTTTTTTGGTAAGAATTAAACATTATTTCATGCTTGAAAAACCTTCCATTGTTTTTTTTTTGTTATTTAACTGCTGATACAAGTATTTCTGCTGATGCTACTGGACTGTTTAAAGCAACTTCTCAGTTATCCGAAAAATCCAGTTAACTGAAAAACATCCAGTCCCAATCATCTCAGATAATCAGAAATATACTGTAAAACACTTGAGATGGAAGAACGATGTCTTTTTTTGTAATATTTTGGAGAACCAAGACAGGTTTTTCTAATAATTTGATCTTAAGAATGCAATTAGTTATGAATAATTGACATTCATCACAATAGATTCTCAAGAAATTGTCCCATGAATTCTCTGAAAAGATGGCAGAACACATTTTACATCACTGAAAATTTGGATATCCTCTACATGAAGATGCAATCCCACAAGTCATTCCAACGTACTTTTAGTTTGAAAAAAAAACTTTTTGAATTGTATGAATTGGATGATGTCAGATCACAGCACCCGTGTGCATTTGGTAAATGGCAGGAAGCAAGAGCCAAGGATGAGTCCACCTGGTGGTCTTCTCGCTGCAGGGATCAATAATTAAGTGGGCTAAGATTATTTGGAAATGTTGAAGTTCCTTTTGTTAAGTCAATGCTCACAAGTAACTGCCAGGTTTGAAGTGCCTCGTATTTAGCATGACCTTTTGAGACAATATTTGAAGGAACCAAAAGATGATAAGTAAAATTATTGTAGATATAATTTCATATCTGCTGCTTGGCATTGTAAATCTAATGCTATGTGTAATGCATAGATAGCACAAAATTTAAAGTACCATTGGCGGGGCTGCTTCTGGTTCAAGGGTCACCTGGGCTTTGGATCATCCTCCATTGTCAATGAATTGCTGGGTCGCATTATTAACTGCTATCTGGGGACATGGGACCAGACCATGCTGAAGCATTTAAAAACATGCATAGACAGTTCATTTTAATTTAGAGATACAGCACGATAACAGGCCCTGCCAGCCCACGAGCCCACGCCACCCAAATACACCATGTGACCAATTAATTTATGAACCCCGTACATCTTTGGAATATGGGAGGAAACAAGAGAATCCGGAGGAACCCACTCATATGTGGAGAGAATGTGGGGAGAATGA
Organism: Narcine bancroftii; assembly: GCF_036971445.1. Lineage (NCBI taxonomy): Eukaryota > Metazoa > Chordata > Chondrichthyes > Torpediniformes > Narcinidae > Narcine > Narcine bancroftii. Next base: position 84,249,847 of record NC_091472.1, on the reverse strand, counting down.
ACCTAGGTCCCTGGCATTGTAATAGCACTGTTTTAACCACTGCACTAACTGTGCAGCTCTGAGCATGGCTTTGCTCCTCGTTATGTCTTGCAAGCTTTGTTCACACATCTGAGTCATGGCCCATGGGTACATTCATTATAGACAGGACAGAATATTATCAAGACGTTTTTAAGAGTTGCATCTCAATGAGATTTTTTCCCTTTAAAGGTCTTTGTATCCTTGGGAAAATATTCATTTTAATGCAATTTACCCTTCCTATCAGTGTTGGTGGTAAATCTTTCCAATGTTCTGAGTCATCTTGTAATTTCTTCATTCATGGCTGATAATTTAATTTGTACAGATAGCCTAGATTATTATCTAGTTGAATACCTAGGTATCAGATTGCTTGTGTTTTCCATTTAAATAGTGATTCTTTCTTAAACTTTGTGAAATCCGCATTATTCATTGGCATCGCTTCACTTTTATTTGCGTTGATCTTGTACCTGATACTTCTCCATATTCCTTCAATTTCTTATGTAATTATTTTATTGATAATTCTGGTTCTGTTAAGTACATTATAACGTCATCTGCAAATAGACTGATTTTATATTCCTTCTCTTTTATTTTTATCCCTCTTATTTTCTTTTCTGTTCTTATCAGTTCTGCCAAGGGTTCTATACTTTAAAGGTCTTGTGGCATTACTCAAAATAAAGCAGGGGCATTTTTCCCAAGACCTTGACCAGTTTTTAATCTCAATCAGCAAGAGCAAAAGAGCCCCAATTAATGTTTGGAAGATGATCAGTGCATATTCTGCTCAGAACCAATAACACTACTTCAGAAATTTCTCAAGTGATTACTGAGAGAGAGAAATGGTGGCATTTAAGGTTGCCAACTCGGCTCCGTACAATAGTGAAATGCCTTTGCTACATGTCATGTCTATGATCGGGAAACAATGGCAAAAATAAGAAATAAGATCTGAAACTTCATACTGGAGGATTGGATTTGTAGGTTATTGAAGTAAAAACAGAAAGGTATGGAAACTCAGCTGGTCAAACAGTGTATTTTATATAGCAAAGACAAAAATAAGTTACCAACATTTCTGGCTTGAGCTCGAGCCAGACTCCAGTAAACTGTGAAGCGGGTCATTGGAGACACATGGGAGGTCATCAGAAGCACTGTGCGAGAAGGCAGAAGCGCGGCAAGGGACCAACATCGGGGTTAGACTGAGAGTTAATCCATTCAGACCCATGCAGCTGATGATCTTACTCGCAAATGTAGGATCGTTAGAGAATAAAATGGATCACCTGAGGTTCCAGTTGAACTACAGAGAACTGCAGGGCTGCTGCATTCTGGTGTTAACAGAAACCTGGCTTCAGGGCTCCATTCCAGACAGCGCTCCAGTTTGATGGCCTTGTCCCCTATAGTGCAGAATAGCTGCTGCTTGTCGCAAGACTTGAGAGATTTGTGCTTTTATATCAGTGAGTACTGGTGCACAAATATCTCTGTTGTTAAGATCTTCTGCTCAGCAGAGATGGAGTACCTGATCGCAAAATGCACACCCTTCTGCCTGCCCAGGGAATTCACAGCCACGCTGATTGGTGCAGTCTATGTTCTGCCTTAGGCAAATGATGGTGAAGCAATGAAGGAGCTTTATGGTGCAATCTCTGAAGCCCAGTTGTACCACTCTGATGGTTGCATTATTGTAGCTGGCGACTTCAACCATGCCAAGCTGAACACTGTTCTACCATTGTTTTCACAGCATGCCAAATTTGCCACCAGAGGTGTGATCACCTGAGATCAAGTGTACATCAATGTCCCTGATACATAAAAGGCTGCCCCTTGCCCCCTGCTTAGATACTCAGACCACATATCCATACTACTAATGCCAGCATACTGGCTGCTGGTAAAATGAATGATGCTAGTTCGTAGGGGGATCAGGACGCTGGTGGTGGGGGAGAGGGGAAGGGGTGGGGCCACAGCAGTGCCACGGACGTACTTTTAGACCACGGATGGGAGTTGTTTCAGGGAGGCGGCCACCTATGACGGCCATGTAAATATCCAGGAGTGCACAAGCTCAGTGACTGAATTACAAGTGCATCGAGGATATTATAGAGATTAAATGCTACAAAATCAGGGCAAACCAGAAACCATAGTTGGATGCAGAGGTCTATGCACTTCTCAGAGCTCAGCACAGCCTTCAGGGTGGGAAACAAGATGGAACAAATATCAGCCAGGGGTGATCTTCCATGCAATCTGGAAGGCAACGCATGAGTATGGACAGAAGATCCATAGACAGCTGTACCACATCAGTGACATGAGGTGCAGGATATCAAAACAATAACAGATCATAAGACAAACTTTTGAGTAATTGATAATGTTGCCTCCCTTCTGAACAACTGAATTTTTCTAGACATGGTTCCATGCCAAAGGAAACTCCTTTTTGCCCTGAAGAACAGGCCCCTTGCATAGGTGCAGCAGAGGTGAGGAGAATCCTATCCAAGGTGAACCCACACAAGGCAGTTGAATCAAACTGCTTCCCCAGTCTGGTAAGGAAGGACTGTGCAGACCAACCAATGAAAGTCCTTGCGTACTTTGCAACAGTCTCGCATCACTGTGGCCTCCATTATCCCATTATCAAAGTGGGTGACAGTAACAGGCCTCAATGACTGCGGCCCAGTGGTATTGACTGCCACCATTATGAAATGCTTTGAGTGTCTGGTAATGGAACATATCAAAGTCACCCTTCTATCAACTTTCTACAGAAGTTCTATTGAGAGTATCCTGGCTGGCTGCATCTCAGTTGAGGTATGGTTACTGTAAAGCATTGGATCAGACAGAGGCCAGTCCACAGGATCATAAAATCAGCAGAGAGGATCACTGGGGTCTCCGTTCCCACCCCCACCCCCCTCATTTATCATTATTTGAAAAGGACTTGTAAAATCAGTGAGGACCCCTGGCACACAGCATCTTCCAGCTATTCCTGGAAAGCTATTTGAACCAGACCTACTAAGCTGAGGAACAGCTTCTTCCCACAGGCTGTGAGACTGTTGAATGACTGATGAATTGCTGGAACAACTCTCAAGATGCCACTATTTATTAACAATCTTTATTTTAAATATATGTATACATGTATTTTATGTATACATGTACTGTACTTGTCAATATGAGGGCTATATCTGTTTGTGTGTTTGCACTCTGGACCAAAGAATGCTGTTTGTTCAGTTTGTACTGGCACAATCAGATGATAAATAAACTTGAACATGAGAAAGCACCAGTGTAGAAAAGATGATTGAATTTAACTTTATGGTTTATAGTGGTGACTACCCGCCAACAGTTTGTCACTGGCTATGAAAATGTCTCTGTGGTAGAAACATTTCCCTTCAGGAGGTAACATTATCTGTTTCCCATCCCCTCAAACTTGAACAATCAATGAAAGTTGGTGCAAAAATTTCAAACCATAATTTTGTGTCCCATATTATCGGGTGGTAAAAACCATCATGAACCGTTTGTTATGATTCAAAGATGGGCATCAGATTTTAGATGACTGACAGCAGAAATGGAGATGTCATGAGGTTGCAATGAGATGTTCAGGATTTGGAACGCTTTCTCCAGTAGAGTAGTGGATAGAGAATCCAAGGCCTTCAACTTCAAAAGAAAAGTTGTTAATAATGCAAAATTTTAAAAAATGCAAAGATATGGGGAAAGAGCAAGGAATGGGAATCCATTGTTGATGAAAGTAGCTGAATCTCAAACCAACAGAATCAGATTCAGTCAGCTGAATGATCTCTGATTCCACAATTGCAGCACCAATGGCATCAGGCTGAATTGACCCAGCCTGACAGGTTTTTTTTGAGCAGAAAATTACATCAGTTTTTTTTATTCCTGTGCTTTCTCTTTATCCAGTACTTCTGTGAAGATTCTTTTGGAGCAAAGCATGGATTTATTGTGACAACCATGTTATAGAAACTGCATGTCACTGTCAGTTGCATCATCTGCAGTAACTTGCTCAAATGTAAAACCATGCTACTGTTAAATATATCAACAAAAGATCAGTAGCTTTTGGCAAGAGATGTTTGATTTCTGTTGCAAATGCTTAACCCTCCCACACCCCAACCCTGAAGGTTGAAAGTAGTCTTGATGAGAGCAATGAGCATTGCCTGTCTAAGTTATCTCTCAACATCAAGTGTGACCACAATTTGGTTTACTTCCCAGCAGCTCCTCTGCCATGTCCACACTCAGCACTTATTTATCCTTTACATTAACATGAGTGAAGGTAAGGCTATTATATCGTGTCCTGGCAATGAATCAAATAAATACACTTTTGTGCTGCTTTACATTTGGCTCCTTCGTTGAACAAGACTCAGCCATGAAGAGTATTTTATGACATGAATTCTGATATTATTGGCTTGTTGAATGAATCCAATTGACTGCCATTATGAAAATGCACCATCACAATTTTTTTCAAAAGGCAGTCCTTTTGTCCCTTTTACTGATGCCTCACAATTGTTTAGACAGAAGTAACAATGATATGGGTGGATAACTTATTAGGAGAGAACCAACAGAAAGTAAGAATATTTGGAATGTGTTCCCACATGATGTATATTGAGTCTTCATAGGAATCTATACTGGAACCGAAGCTTTTCACTGCATTTATACAGTAAATGATTTGGATTAAGGTGCAGTGAGCCAGATATTCGATGCAGCGGGTCACATTTGTGGCAGTGGTGCTATAAATGCTTAATACCACAAAATTCAAAAAGATCCATCCCCTTGCAATGAGATCCTTGACTTCCTTATCAACAGACTCAAATCACCTTCTCCTCTCTGATCATCAAGGCAGGAGCACCCTAAGGCTGCATGCTTCATCCCTCACTTTATTCCTGGTGCACCCATGACTGTGCAGCCAAGTTCAGCTCCAACTCCATCTAAAAAATTCACTGACGACTCCACCATTACCAGTCAAAATAGAGATCGATTGAGAATCTAGTTGTGTGGTACCAGAACTGGAGTCTTTCTCCCACCATCACTAAGTCTAAGGAGCTTATTACTGATTTTAGGAATGAGAGATTTAGGGACCAAGCACCTCTCCACTTATGATGAGATGAAGGTTGAGAGGGTTAGTACCTTCAACATTCTGGAAGTCCATATTCTCAGAAGACCTTTCCTGGAACCAGCACATTGTGGCAACTATGAAGAAGGAATACCTCTACTTTCTCAGTCTGAGGAGATTTGACATGTCTTTGAATACTCCGATCTATCACAGGCTCTAACATCAATTTCACCCATCTATATGAGGCACTTCCTCAAGAAAGCAGCAAACATTACAAAGGCCTCCAATTACTCTTGTCAAGAGGTTCTCAACCTTTTTTCCCCCCCACTCACATACTATCCTAGGATACCATAGGTGCTCTGTGGTTCATAAGGGAATACTGCAGGTAGTATGTGAGTGAGGGAAAAATGGTTGAGCACAACTGCCCTAATCATAATCTCTTCTCACTGCTACCTTCAGGTAGAGGTACAGAATCCCAAAAGCCATCACCTGTTGGTTCATGAGCAGTTTCTTTCCAACAGCTATCATCCTCTTGAACCTCTCCTTGTTACATTAGTCATGAACTTCTCTGATCTTATGAAAAGTCAGCTTACCCCACTTTTGCCATCCCATTTTTTTGCACAAGAATTACTGTGAATATTGATTATCCATCTGAAGTATCTTTTTAAATTCAATTAAGTTTACTATCATGGTATTTTTTTAAAAATAACTTCAGCTGCAGCAAGTAAGAATTTTAGTGCATATGTACACTGTACAATTTCTATGATAATAAACTCATTATCCTTATCAATGTATGGCAACAAACATGTAAAAGCAAATATGAAAATTAACATTATAAAAACAGCTTCTTCTCCTCTGCCATCAGATTTCTGAATGGACAATGAATCTATGGAACACTATCTCAGTTCTCTTTTTATCTACAAGTTTATTTTTTTAATCTTGTATTTACAATATCATCATTTATAGTAATTTTGCACCTTGTTTTGCTCAATACTACTGCCACAAAACAAATTTCATGACATATTCTTGACAATAAACTTGCTTTTGATTCTGAAACTCTTTGCACTTTTTTCCTTTGTGTGACACTACAGATGTGAAAAGACCTTGAACTGTATAATTTTTTTAAATTGTGAATAAAGTCAATCATGAAATTTAAAAAAAGGATTCTTGTGTGCAGCCACATTTTTGTTGCCTCCATCCCTCCAAGTTTCCTCCAAAATAATAATCTTAGCCAGAGTCAGCTCTGTCGAGCACTTCTTCTAAAATATTCACAGGGCAGATCTTCAAGATGAGGACAGCTTGAAAAATCCTTGCAGAAAGACAAATGGAGGATCTGCAGATTCTTCCAAGCTGGTGATTAGCAGAAAGGGCACAGACAGCAATGCCTCCCAGGACCTCCTGTCCTCTATCATGGAGATAATCAAGAAGACAAATGGAATGTTGGCCTTCATTGTTCGAGGGATGGAATTTAAGGTCAAGGTTCTGGTCTCCTTATTTGAGAAATGCGATAATGTTGTAGAGGAGATTGATTCTGAAAAGTGAGGTGATTGGCCTATGAGGAGCGATTGAGTTGCCTGGGACTATACTTGCTAGAATTCAGAAGAAAATGAGGGGCCTTAAAGATATATGATATGAGGAAGTCAATACTTAAGTTGATCCATCCAAATTAAACCGGTGCAGTCCCTGATCAGAAAATCTTTAGCAGCCTTGCTCTGCTTAGGGATACCATTGCCTGGATACAGGACAGAGGGGTAGAATATTGTCTGGTCAGCTTGGACCCGAGAAGGCCTTTGACAGGAAATTGCACCTGTACATAAAGTCATATAGTTGTAAGCCCAACATAGGCCGTATAGTCCACAGCTGCCCTTGGGACAACTGCTGTGAGGTAGACATGGTTGCCCATATATTTGTGAACTGTACATTTGTACACAAAGATTGTCTGGAGAAAGGGGCAAGGTGTATGGTCACCCCAAATGACTTTGATCTATGGGTTGTTTCTGGGGACACGTACATAGAGATCGACAACAAATTTTATGTTTGTACTCTGACAATAACTTTGAATTTTGAAATTCTGCTGAAAGATCATCATCTCTGTGAAAGACACATTTTGATTTGCCTAAAACTTGTTGGTTTTCTAGTGCAATGAGATGTCCACAAGGGAATGGTGTCAATTGGCATATTCTTGTCTGAGGGGTGCACAGAATGTTGATGCAGCCAATGCAATGGCTTTGTGGGGAAGGACTACAGTAAAGTATCCTTCCGTCACTGGATATTCATGGGTTGGATCTGATGTGGAGGCCCCACAAACAACTGAAATTAGTATCACCCCAGTGAGCCACGAGTGGCAGTTGTGTAATATGCACATTGCTAATGTTTGGAATGTATTATACTAGGGCAACACAGTTAGCATCGCGGTTAACGCAACGCTGTCACAGCACCACGATTGGGACTGGGGTTCCAATCCCCATATCTACATGGGATTTCCCCGGGGGCTCCGGTTTCCTCCCACCCTTCAAAACACCTTGGATTGTAGGTTACAGTATGGGCTTATGGGCCGAGGTGGCCTGTTACCATTCTGTATTTTTTTTTAAATTTAAAAACTGTGAATGTATAGACTGAATAACACGACAGATGTGAAGAACGTGCACTTTTTTTCTTTTGTACAGCACTTACATTTTTTTAATTATAGGTAGTTGAATTTTGAAATTGAAACAATTATTCTGTGAAGCATTACACACTCAGTATAAATACAGTTTATTACAAACCAGTAAGAGAGCTGGGTACCCAGTGCTATTAATCCCACTGAAGTTTTAAAATTTTATCAACTTTTGAATTATTTTCACCAATCAGATGACATTGAAAGAATAAGCAGACGGTTTGTGACAAACAGGAGTCGATGCTCAGAAATGATGAGTAATGATGAAGTGTTCTCTGAAAATAATGTTTTAAAAAACTCTTCTGACAAGATGAAAAGAGAAAATGAGTGCCAAAGCAGATTGCGAATGTGTCAGAATGAAATCAGACTGAAAACGAAGATAAATCATTGGAATGGACCAATAGAGATGTTTTGTTGAATCTGTCTTGATAATAGCAATTATTTGTTTTGGTCTGGAACTTTTCAACCAAGTCCAAGATAACAAAAGTTAGGTAGCAGTTAGTGCATCGCTGTAACACTGCCAGTGCCCCAGATTCAAACTGATGCTGTCTGTACATTCTCCTCGTGTCTGCATGGGGTTCCTCTGGGTGCTTTGGTTTCCTACCATTCTTCAAAACATTCGGGGGTTGTAGGTTAATTGGGCATATTGGGCAGCATGGGCTCGTGGGCTGGAAGGGCCTGTTAACATATTGTATGTTTAAATTTAATTTGTTCCAGGTTAACAGGAGCACCATCAAACACAGTGATGTTCAGAGATTGTTGGGTAGGAGCTGGAGGTGTTTTTTTTCTGATCTATCTTGGAGAAGAGAGATTGGAAATTGGAGGGAATCTTACAGTGGGAGACCTTGGCGTCTGAAATCAAAGACTGCAATGGTGGATAATTAAAGTTGTGGGTGCTCACGGCTGGAAATGAAGGAAGATCTAAGGCTGACAATGAAGTCTTAGTCTTTGAGTTGCATTGCAGCAGAATTTTGATAATTTATTCATGATTTTGTTCATATGATAAGAATAAGATGATGATGAATTGATTTATAAACATAGGCAAGGAAGTTAAAATGGAGCATTTGATTGCAGAGCTTGATTGTACCAACATCTTAAGCCAGAGCCATAGGGTATGTCGATCCAAAGTATGAGAACATGAAGGTACCTCTGTTAGGGCCACTATTAAACAGCAGAGTTTTGCAGGAAAGTGCAAATGGTGTTTTTTATTTTAATTTTTTTTAACACTCAATCAACTCTGCCTCAATCTTTAAGTTGTGTTTATCAATGCTGTTGATAATTGATGATTTTTGTTCTGAAGTGCTTTTGAATACTGAAAAGTGAACTTGAATTTTGAAAACAGCATTGGAATGGAAGTTGCTGGAGATTATGTATTGGAAGTCAAGATGTCCTGATCAATAAAACTAGAGAGAAACAGATAAGAGTTCCTATGCTTTAACAATGTTTATTTGTGTGTTATCTGCATGAACAATAAAGGAATAGACATATGGGCCATAGTCAAACTGCAATCTGCAATGGTTTATGAATCATTGATATTCTTGCAGTGAACTGGAATTCACTGTCTGTATGTAGTTCAGATGTCTGGCTCCTCCCTTGGCTCCATCCTCACCTACCCCAATATAAACCCTGGTTTTCCTGCCTTACCTCAGATTCACATGAGGACTATTGTGTCTACTGGCCATTGATTGTAAGCTATTAAAAACGTGTTTGTTACTCCTCACTTGTCTCTGAGTGCAGTCGGTCGCATTACAATTCTCTTACATTTTTTGAAAGGTATCTGAAGGCCATTTCTTCAAAGTATATATTCAAGATTGTGACATTCAGATTAACATTTAACACTAAGGGATTCATCACATATCATGAGAGTAGGGAAAGTGGAGTTAAGATGGAAGGTTGGCCCAATAGTCCATTCTTCCCATTTCACACGTTGTTACTTGGCATACAGTCACAGAATTATAGATATTTTTGGTACATAAGGCAGCCTTTCAGGCCAACTTGTCCTTGTCAATTGCAATATTGTCCCAACTTAATGCCCTTTTATATATTGTAGTACTGTGTACAATGCAATAAAGTCAAGTTATTGTTGATTCATCTTGTATTCATATGTGTGGGTTCTTAGACAACACATGAATGAAAGAAAAGGTTCTTTACTATAAAGTTGATGCAAACAGCCCATGGGACATGCCATGAGGCTGCAAGCCTCTATTACAGATCTTTCATACTGTAGTCTCTTGCTCTGTGTCAGCCCCCTGCTGGCAGCCAAGTAAAATCAAACAAGAGCTATAATCCTTAAGGCATTGCTAGTTGCATTGCAACCATGATCACTATCATTACATCTCCCTTTCTTAAAACAAAAGTAGCTTACTTTTAACTAACATGTTTTCTTTGTATAACTCTGCAATTTTAACTTTAACACCAGGAACTTACAATTTCAATATTATCAACATTGTTAACAATTTTAAAACTTGTTTCATGTGTTCACAAACTTGAAGAGTGAAAAAGATAGCATTACCTAATTCTGTAACAGGAGTCTTTAAATTTTCTCAATGAATCTCTTTGGAGGATTCACGTGTCTTGACGATCTCCTGATTGATTGTTCTTGGATATGAGTTGTTCCATCAGAGGATGTCTTCTCCGCTGTGCATTCAGGTTGTTCAACAGTATCCGTCTTTCCATCTACTGTGGCTGGTCTCATTTGAAGATATCAACAATTTCTTTGCAGAACAGTACCTTCATCTGTCTGAATGGTGTATGATCTTGGTTGGACTTCACTAAGGACAGTTCCCTTCTGAATCCATAAGTTTGTTTTGTCTTTAAGCCTTACTTGGTCAGCAGTGTAGAGTTCCGGTAGGTTTTTTGTTCCTCTGTCAAAGTAATACTTTTGCTTTTCTTTCTGTTTTTCTTTGAATTTCCTCACTTTCTCCCCCTCTTTTGTTTTTAGGAGGTTCTCTTGAATGGGTAAGTTTGATCTTAGCCTATGTCCCATAAGAGTTGTGCTGGTGACATATCACACTTGAGCGGCATTGTGCAGTATACTTGCATGCTCTGGTAGAAGTCCGTTCCTCTGTCTTTTGCTTTGTACTTCAGTCTTTTCACTGTCTGTATCGATTTTTCTCTAGACTGTTGGACTTTGGAAAATGAGCACTTGATGTGGTGTGTACAAAGTCCCACTCTTTGGCAAACTGTTGGAACTTTGAATTGGAAAACTGGGGTCTGTTGTCTGTGAAGACCTCACTTGCCATGCCATGTCTGGCGAATATGGCTTTTATACCTGTTATTACAGGATCTTCAGTGGTGGTGTTCAGTTTACACATCTCTGGATACAGGGAGTAATAGTCCGTGACTACAAGATAATCCTTCCCTTGATATTCAAATAGGTCAACACCTACCTTCTGGTAAGGTCTGTATGGTACTGGGTGTGGGTTTAGTGGTTCTGCAGGATTGCTTACTTGATATTTCTAGTATATTGTACAGTTTGACACTTCATTTGCAAAATCATTGTTGATTCTTGGTCAGTACATCATCTCTCATGCTCTTTTCTTTCACTTTTCAATTCAGAGATGTCCTCCAAGGATCCTTTTTAGCATCTCTTTTCTCAGACTCTTTGGGATAAGGATTTTACTTCCTTTGTAGATTGTCTTTAACCACTGATAGTTCCGTCCTGCAATTCCAGTGCTCTGAAACGCCAGGTAAGCAGTCCTGCTTCAAGTTGGGCCATCCATCCAAGATGTTTTTTCTCAGTTGTCTCAGTGTTTCATCTTTGTTTATCTATGACTTTATGAGCTCCATTTTTGCATTTGATATGGGCAGTGCACTTGTGATCATGTCCACGAAGGCATTCACATCTCCATCCATTTTGGTGTTTGTGGACTCTCTCGTGTCAACTGCTCTAGACATTGTGTCTTCTGTATGCATTAGCTTACCCAGTGTATGCCACATTCAGTGTATAGCATTGCAGCCTAATCATCATTCTTTGTATTCTAAGTGGACATTCATTTAATGGCTTTTGGAACAATGCAATCAAGGGCTTATGGTCAGTTTCTACACTGATTGCTTGTCCTGACAAACTGATGAAATCTTTCACAGCCATATGTGATGCTGAGCAGCTCCTTTTCAATTTAAGCGTATTGTGTCTCCGCATCTGTCATTGAGCGTGATGCATACGCAATGGGCTGCCAGTCATCATATTTTTGCAGAAGAACTACACCGAGCCCACTATGTGACGCATATGATGATATCTTGATGGGTCTCATTGGGTCATAAAGCTTCAGAAACTAGTTCCTCTGTGAGGAGTTTCTTTAGTTCCCTCCATGACTTTTCATGCTCATGATTCCACTCCCATTCAATGTTCTTTTCTATTAGTCTTCTCAATGAATTTACCCATATAGTTGACCATTTTATTAAACCTCTGTACATCCTTTTTTCATTGTGGCCTTGGCATGTTCCCAATAGTGGACACCTTTCTGGGATCTGGTTTGATGCCCTCACTGTCAATAATATCTCCTACAAATATTAGTTCTGTCACTCTGAGCTGACATTTCTCTCTATTCAGCTTCAGGTTTGTTTTCCTTGTTGCTTCCAGCACTTTCCTTAGTCTCTCATCATGCTCCATTCTTGTGATTCCCCGTACTATCATCCATTGAGGTATCGACTCTGTCCTAGAGCTCATAGACCATATGGATAGTTTTGTGATACACTTCAGGAGCTGAGGCAATTCCAAATGGTAACCTTAGGAATCTGTATCTGCCAAATGGACTGTTGAATGTGCACAGTCTTGAACTTGCTTCATCCAATTTCAACTGCCAAAATACTGATGATCCATCTAACTTGCTGAAAAACTTTGCAATTGCAAACTGTGACATGATTTATTCATGCATCTGACTTAAAATGTTCTCTCTTTATTGCTCTGTTTAGATCTCTTGGATCCAGGCAAATTTTAAGCTTTTCATTCTTTTTGTCCACAACAATGAGTGAACTCACCCACCCCGTTGGCTCATCTATCTTCAGAATCGTGTTCTGGCTTACCATCCTGTCCAACTCTGCTTTTAGTTGCTTTTGAAGTCAAATTGAATATTTTGGCATGGATGTATTATTGGTGGCACATGTTTATCCACTCTGATCGTGTGTTCTCCTGGAAGGCTGCCTAGACCCTGAAATAGGTCATTGTACTTTTTCATGTGTTTATCACAGACTGTCTCTCCTTCGCTTTCCACAACGAGCACCCTTTTTACTGGGTTCAATTTCTCATAGTCTGTTAAACCTAGTATGGCCTGAACATCCTTTGGTTTTGCAATGATTGCTAGCATGTGCTCTTTATCCTTGTGTTTCTCCTTGCACTGGTATATTGGTGCCTCAATATCCTGTCATCTTCACTTTTGTTCCATACATCGTTGGTCTAGGTCTAATCTTAAAATCAGTCTCTGATATTACATTAATTTGTGCTCCCGTATGCAATTTAACTGAAATGTATATGTCATTCACTTTTAATCTCAACATCCAGTCTCTGTTTTCTTTCTTGTTTTCAGTCACAAGATCTACATAGAACTCCTCTGTCTCCCTTAAAATTTGTCTACCGAAGGAGGGAGAAATAAGGACACTGTAAATCATATCATGTGGAAGGAGAACGTAATATTTTGTTTATTCGATTTACATGAGTCTTTGGAAAATCAAAATTAAAATATTTTAAAAAATCTTTGTGTACAGATAATCACAGAAATAAGGCTCCAGCGAGGAATGAACTCATGACCTCTGGTTTACAAGACCAGTGCTCTATCGGAGCCTCTATTGGGACATTCACTTGACCCAGATTGGTCTCTGATACCAGTGGCTGCCTATACTCTACACACTCACACACTCTACAGACAGGGACATTCACATACACTCCTGGTTCCCTGTACCAATGTGGGTGCAGATCACTGCAAGCACAGCTCAGCTTAAGTGTTGTGTACACCTTACCTGCAACTCTTCCAGCAATATCCACAGTCGTGACGTGGCGTGGAGTGATATCTGGGGCTTGGACCATATGGCAAAAAGAAACAATGTGCTATGCATCGATGTTCTATACAGTTCTGATCTGAGCATCTAGCTAATAATGACCCTAGGTGATTTCATCTAGCCAACGACAAGGTGCACTAATGGGTGACTGGAGTCCAACCTTGACTGACAAGCGATGTGACTTTCGAATAAGTTTCAGGTAGGGAAGACATGTGACCACCTGCCATAAACACATTCCATACAGGCAGGGAGGCCACATGTTTCTCCACAATCCATATATATAACACACATACATTGTTCAATGTGTATATGCCACAAAATTCTTACTTGCTGCAGCTAAACAGGTACTTTTTAAAAATTGCATCAGTAAATATACAAAAATAATATATATTTACATTCATCCTTGAGTAAATAAAGTGACTTCATAATAGTGCAGACAATCCTTTTGTGGTGTTGGAGCCATCCCTGATTTAGTGTAACAAGAGGAGGTTCATGTGTCTAATAACTGTTGGAAAGAAACTGTCCTTGAATCTAGAGGTGCTGGCATTCATGTGAAAAATTTGTTTTTCTACCTATAAATATTTTATTCTTGAACTTGTAAAATTTAGCAACTCATTTCAACAATTTTGGATCGGGGGGAGGGGGGTGGTCAGTGTGCACCTTACCTTCCTTCTATTGGCACCCATGTTATTTTCTATTTTCTCTTATTTCCTCACCTTATTGTACTCATTCATTCTTGCTGGAATAAAAATGACTGTGCACTTGTAGTCTCTGTTTTCCATCTTTTGGATGATCTTCACATGTGATCCAAGTCATTGAAAGTGGCTTTTAATTTAGCCCTCTACCTCTGCTACACTTTTGAACAGCTATGAGTAATTGTATACCAGAGTGATTGTCCGAAAAGCAATCAGAGTCAAGGAAACTGGCTGATTTTGCCCACCCCATCACAAAGGTGTGGAAGGTAGTCAAAGAGTACTGACTATTAAACTGGTTATAATGAAGTTGTGTACATTGAGGATTGATCCCAGGGCCTTTTTGGTTCCTGTCGTTGCCACAACTAGATGTATTCTTTGAAAGAAGAACTTATCCTTTCAGTTTCAGTGATCTTTTTCCTCAAACATATTTTTGAATATAAATTTTATTTCCTCATGCAACCAACAAATAATGGAGTGTAACCCTGAATAAGTGTTACAAAGCATGTACATTTAGCAAAGCCCATGGGGTGCCTGGAAGCAGTTAATGAATTTTGAAAACAAAATCAATGCATTCATGTTGGAACTGTTGGATTGTGCTATTTGTTTTATTAAGTTTAGTTTCTAAATTACTAAAGATGTTGGATCCTGTACTAATGTATTTTTTGAGCTCCAATGATATCCCAATAGAATGCCTTTCAAGTTATATCAATGACTACACTTTCTACACTAATTGTTATGACTTGTTGCACACTGAATTCTTTATAACTTCACCTGAGGAAATTTAGCAGAATTATTTAATTTTGAATTGGTGATAAATCAGGAATTTGTTTGTTACAGTGGGATATTTGTTACCTTAAATATCGACTTTGTATTTTCTCAATTGCCAAAGACTTGTGTGAGAGCAAAGCAAAAACAAAGATTTGCATAGCATGAAATTGTGCAAATTGCATTGTTATTAATAACCATGCATAATATGATCAGATAATTTATCACCTAAGTTTGTGAAGGGAAGGAAGGTTAGATTGTGTAGTGAGTCATCTCACAAAATCATTGCATTTCTTGGATAAAATGTGTCTAAACTTGGTAAAAGAGGTGAGGTTGGATGCTGACGATCTCAGGAGTTTTTAATGATATACTTTATATCAAATGTGTTTAACATTCGAACATCCTTGCACTATTTATGGAAAAAATGTTATTTCTTTAGCTAGACAAAATAGTGTTCTGAAAGACATGATTCACTTCCTTTCAGAGTTGAAAGAAGCATTGATCCAGCCCTGTTTACCTTTGTGGTCAAAGTTTTAGTCCAAGAATGTTGATTTGGCATCTCAGTCATAAGAAACAATAACCTCCTGATCGTGGGCATGTTTTCACCTGTGCTAGACAGTTTGATCATTGGTTATTTTGACCTCTGTTAATTAATGAAAGCCGGGGGTTCCTCAATGTCAGTAGAAAATCTTTCCCTTTGAAATGTATGTATATAGACATAGTTTGATGACATGACAAAATGAAATGTGAATGGAAACAATTCTTTTTCACAGCTCTTTGGAACTTGAACATACATGCATATGCAGGTGAAGGTACAATTTTATACACATCGATCTAAATATCCTGGTGTGGAAAGACACAGCAAATTCTATGTCAAATGAGTGGAATCTGTTTCTGTTAAGCATCAGGTGTTGTCTCTTGGCAGCACTCCAGACCCTGACTCAGGTTTCGAGTTCCATTCCAATGAATGGGCGTAGATGTCTAGGCAGATGTATCTGGGCAGTATTGTGGGAATATTGAGGATGTGGGACGTACCATCTTTTGGATGAAATATTGAAATGAGGCCTCATTTGCTTTATTGTCCCGATATTTTTTTATGTTGATCTTTGTGGAAACTTACTGTTTTACAAATCAATTTCCCAGTTTGCTATTTTACAAAAATAGTAAAACCTCAAAAGTATTTAATTGACTACAAAATGTCTTGAGATTGTGAAGGCCCTATCTTTTTGAGGGATACCTACTGAGAAGAAGTTCTCCTCCTCTCTTCGAAGGTAGTTCTGTGAGAATCTTTCTTACTGCTCCCCATTTGCACGACTTGCTGTTCTTAAGCTCGACGACCATGTACTCACCCTGACTCCTGTCCTCCTCTCCATATCTAATAAGACCTTTTGTCTGTTCATCTGTACTCCTCCCCCATCCATTTCTTATGATTTAGGCACCTGCCTGATTTTTACTTGTACCTTGAAGAAGGCTCAGGCCTGAAACATAGGTGATAAACAACTTTACCTACGAGACCTGCTGAGTTCAGCATTTCTGTGTTTTTCCTATTTAAGTGCAAGTCTGTGCATTTGTGGCATAAACATCAACACCAATACTTGTGCAAACTTGCAGATTTTTGGAAAAGAAAATGAGCTTTCATAAACCTCAAATCATTTCACTATAATGTTGAAATATTGATTGTGTTTCCTTTCTTTCTGGAATCTTATTTGAACAGAATGATTCATGTATATGTTTTAAATACTGAAGATACTTGGGAATATAGATGGAATCTTGTACCTAAGAAATGGGTAAGAGAAGAATTAAAATAATGTTCCAAACTAGTGAGGGTGTGATTAAATAAATATGTTTTCAGAGGCAGTAAGAGTGGTAATGTGAGGACAGCTGTAAAGTACATACCTAAAGAGAAGAGAGAATTTCTTCTTGTGCTGAATGTTAAAATGATATAGATTACATTTAAAGAATGGGAAATAGAAGCATAGTTGGTGTTAATTCTGTATTATCTGGCATTTGAAGTCCCACAAATCTTACCAGAAAAAAAGACAGGTTAACTTAGACCGATCTTTCAAATTTGCAACACAGGGTCAATGGGCTTGAGGTCTAGTGTCCAGTGCCATGTGTTTCTTTCTCTCATTGTGTATTATCTGGCATTTGTGACATCACCAGCAATCACTGCACAGCACCAGTCCCTGCCACAAACTCTGTTTTCTTGTCAAAGGTTCTGTCCTTTGGCCAATTGACTGAAATGAAATCCTTCTATTCACATCCAGTGTGTCATAAATGATGCCAATCACGCTGCCAGGCCATAGGCAAGGAAACTTACTTCTACAGTCCTTTTGCATTGCTGGCACTAGTCTGGACATGAAATCACCAAACATATTTTGCTGTATCTTGACTTGACTATTCCAATCTACTGTCCTTGCCTCCTTCTTTAGTTATGCTCCTGGGTCATCAACCGCATGGTTGAGAGCTAAACTCTTTACCAGAAAGAGACACAAAGTCTGATAATCCCTAGGATCGAACACCAATACTGGATTCCAATCCGTATCAGTCATGAAACTGACTTGAGAGTATATCACTATTCCTTCTTCACTGGTGGATCCAGACCATTAAATTTGGTGCTGAAAGAAGCATCCAGAAGGATTTCTGTAGTTCAAGAAGCAACATCCTCGTTGGAAGGACAATTAGGAATAAGGAATAAATATTAGCATTGCAAATGATACCCAATTAGAACCATAGAACATTACAGCACAGAAACAGGCCAATTCGGCCCTTCTAGTCTGCGCCGAACCATTTTATTTTTACCTAGACCCACTGACCTGCATCCAGTCCATAGCCCTCCATAGCTCTCCCATCCATGTACATGTTAAAATTCGTTTTAAATGTTAAAATTGAGCAGACATTCACTACTTCAGCTGGCAGCTCATTCCACACTCCCACCACTCTCCGTGTAAAGAAGTTTCCCTTCATGTTCCCATAAATCTTACTCCTTTCACCCTTAACCCATGTCCTCTGGTTTGTATTTCACCTACCTTCAGTGGAAAAAGCCTATCTACATTTACTCTCTCTATACCCCTTATAATTTTAAATACCTCTATCAAATCCCCTCATTCTTCTATGCTCCAGGGAATATAAAGTCCTAACCTGTTTAACCTTTCTCTGGAACTCAGTTCCTGAAGTCCAGACATCATCTTAGTAAATCTTCTCTGCATTATTTCTATCTTATTGATATCTTTCCTGTAGTTAGGTGACCAAAACTACATCAATACTCCAAATTTGACCTCACCAATGTCCTTTACTACTTTAACATAACATCCCAACCCCTGTACTCAGTACTTTAATATATGAAGTCCAATATGCCAAAAGATCTCTTTACAACCCAATCCACCTGTGATGCCACTTTCAGGAAATTATGCATCTGATTTCCCAGATCCCTGTGTTTTACCACACTCCTCAGTGCCCTACAATTTAAAGTGTACGACCTTTCTTGATTTGCCCTTCCAAAATGCAACACCTCATATTTGTCTGCATTAAATTCCATCTGTCACTTCCAGATCTGTCTGCAGTCTTCGCAAACCTTTGCTGTCCAGAACATCACCAATCTGTGTTATCTGCGAACTTGCTTATCCAATTCTCATAAGTAAGTCCCAAACTCTGAAATTTCAACCCAACCACAGCTCATTGTATTTACAAAATGGTAAACTGTTCCAAGTTGCTATAGGTGTGACTTTTCTTCTTGTAAATGTTTCTTAAAATCTTGCTACTTGTCCAAGATTTTGACCCCCTGCCCCAATGTCAGATGGGGTTCAGTGTAAGATATTAAAATATTATTCATTTTGTTCCTCGGAAGCACTTTGAGATGTTTTGTCTTTAAATGTGCTATAAATGCACAAACCTGTGAAAAGGTACCTATAAATCTTCTGTCAATAGAGTCACAGAATTAACTTTAGCTGGTTTATCATGAGATTTTTACCACGTGTCATAAGCAGAATAGATTGTGCTCCACACCTGTTATTTGTGTGAAAATAATTGGAAGCTACTGGTATAATCTGATTTTCAAAGTTGCTGTTCTGACTTATTACCTCCCAATAGTTTAATGTCATAAGACAAGGCAAGGCAAATAATTTCACCATTGTCCTGCAAACCTTTTGGGAAGTTCAAAGGAAAAAGATGGCTCCAATGTCAGCAATGAGGTCTTACTTTGCAGCACATCACATGGCGGGGAGGACAAAAAAGAGAAATTACTGAGAAAAGTTTATGTTCCCCCAATTTAACCAACTTTTCTAACTGCCAAAATGCATTATTTTTTATGGTTTTGCAGAAGCATTTAAATACTCTCCCAAAGTAATTCAAATCAATGAAGCTATTTGAATAAAAGGATTAAAATATAAAATATTAAAATTACTCAAATAATCATAAGCTCTAAAAAATTCTGAAAGTTCCCTCATGAGACAAGACCTCAGCTGGGGAATTGGCACAAATTTTCACTGTACAATGAGAATGAACAGAAAAATACCACAAGCAACCACCAGAAAGTTTGTTATTTCAGCACACCCAATGCCCCTAATTTCCTAGCACCTATAGAGTACATTTCTGATTATCCGAAATACTTGGGACTGGACCTATTTCTGTTAAGCGGATTATTTTTCCGATGTTCACTTATTTTCTCTAAGCAGAGCAGTACCGTAAGCAGAACACTTGTATCTACGGTTAATCAACAGCAAGTAACAACAGAAGATTTTTCAAGCATAAAATGATGAAATAATGTTTAATTCTTACCAAAAAACATGATCTCTGCCTACAAGATGTAGCAACAAACACTAGGATTTCTGTGTGCCAGTTTTTTCAAATGTTTCCTCCAGTTTCCTCCAGTCTGTCGTTGATTCTATACACTGATATGATTTCTTGTTCTGTTATGAATGCACGCTCCTCTCGTCCATCAATAAGTCCATCACACTTTTTCACCAGGTCATCTATAGGCACTTTTTCTGCAGTCATCTTCATCGCACTCACCTCGATGAAGAATAAGTTCAGCTATTTCACCATCCATCAGTGAATGAACAACAGGAGCATGTTAAAAAAACTTCTTCAATATCCTTTTCTTCCAGCTTACTGATGGACTCTGAAGGTTTTTTATGCATATGCAAGGAGGTTAGACTACATTTTTTTCTCCCCGACACACGGAATCCTTCAGATTTGCCATCATTTTCTTCATCATCAAGGAATAAAGTTGCAGACCAGAGATTATGCCAGGCATGTACAATTGTGTCTTTAGTCACTGTGTTGCAAGTGTTCTTCTTCTTTCTTTGGCTTGGCTTCGCGGACGAAGATTTATGGAGGGGGTAAAAAGTCCACGTCAGCTGCAGACTTGTTTGTGGCTGACAAGTCCGATGCGGGACAGGCAGACACGATTGCAGCGGTTGCAGGGGAAAATTGGTTGGTTGGGGTTGGGTGTTGGGTTTTTCCTCCTTTGCCTTTTGTCAGTGAGGTAGGCTCTGCGGTCTTCTTCAAAGGGGGTTGCTGCCCGCCAAACTGTGAGGCGCCAAGATGCACGGTTTGAGGCGTTATCAGCCCACTGGCGGTGGTCAATGTGGCAGGCACCAAGAGATTTCTTTAGGCAGTCCTTGTACCTTTTCTTTGGTGCACCTCTGTCACGGTGGCCAGTGGAGAGCTCGCCATATAACACGATCTTGGGAAGGCGATGGTCCTCCATTCTGGAGACGTGACCCATCCAGCGCAGCTGGATCTTCAGCAGTAGCATAAATAGCATCCTTTATGCTAAACTCCTTTTGGAAACCAGCCATACCCAAGCCTCTGTTCACTGCTGACAGCATGTGGTTCAAGAAAGTGTTTTTATATTCACTCTTCAGTCACATTTGGGGGAAGGTACATGACATGAACATTATCTTTGATGAGATTTTTAGTTGGAGGATGAGCAGAACAATTGTCAAGGAATAAAAAAATCTTGCAGTCAGCATCCAGTCCAGCTTCTCTGCAGTGAGTACGACCCGCTGGTACAAAGTGTTTGTTAAACCAATCAGAAAAAATATCCCTGGTGGCCCATGCCTTTTTGTTGGCACAATAATGGACTGGTAAGACATTTTTTGCCTATCACAGCAAGCTTACACTTATGCGTGCCTGCTTCATTTACACATCCCAGCACAGTTATTCGTCCTTGACATCCTTAATTCTTGAAGGGGCTGTCTCAACATCTGTTGCCAGTGTTCTGGGGCAAAAACACCAAAACAGTGATGTTTCTTCCCCATTACAGACTTGTTTTGGCTTCAGGTTTTCATCAGCGTTGATCCTGGCAAACTCGTCAAGGAATCTCTCCGCTGCTTCATGATCAGCTGATGCTTTTTCGCCCCTCATCTTTAACATTTTAATGCTGTGCCTTTTCTTAAACCTGCTCAGCCAGCCTGCTGAATATTCACAGTTCTCTTCAATTTTCAATTCATCTTGAAAGAGCTTCACTTGTCATGGCCAGCAAACCATTAAAATGCATTTGTTCACTGTGACACTGTCTGATCCACTCCATCTATATACTTTCCATTTCTTCATTTTCTTTACGCACTGTTTTTCTATCTTTCATTAACTTCTGTTCCTCATTTTCAGAATAGAACTTCAACAGTTTATCCTTCTGTTCCCTGAGGTCATAGATTGTGATCACTCCAACATCAGACTCCTCTGTTAGATATTTCACACTTACACCACTATCCAGTTTTGACAGCAGCTTGACTTTTTGTTCTATAGACAGACATAAATGCTTCCTCCTTTTCCTCTCACTGACATGGACAATGCAACTACTGTCTTCCAACATACAGTGCACAAGAGCTCTGTTGATTCAAAATAGTGCTAACAACATGACAAACCCACACCAGAGCTGTATCTTCCAATTGTATACTGTAGGCGAAAGCCCCATTGATTCCAAAGGTGCTAACAACGTGACAGACCCACAGCAGAGCTATATCTTCCATCAGTACTGTACACAAGAGCCCCATTGATTCCAATGGTGCTAACACCGCGACTGACCCCTACCTAAGTACAACAGTACACGAGAGCTCCATTGAGTCCAATGCAGAGACCCATTTGAGCAGTTGGATGAAATCTTGTCCTTGCAACTGTAACTTGGACCAGTACACAAGAGCTCCATTGATTCAAAATAGAGCTAACTGCATGCCAGACACCTGCTTGAGCACAGTGGGTAAAAACATTTTTTCAACTTTTTTTCAACTTGTGACATCATGGCACCCGAAAAAAAGCTTTCAGATATTTGGAATTCCGGTTATTCGGTTTTCGGTTAATTGGAAGCATACTGTATAGGAAAATATTTTCAATTTTGCACAGAACTGTTGTTGGATGCTTGTATGTTCAGTGTCTAGATATTCTACACACAAATATTGACATAATGTCCATTACAGTCCATTACAGTACTGTCAGAATGCTGCATTGTGTTATCTTTGAGATGTGAGGATAAAGTCAGGCCCTGTCTGCTTGTTTTTTTGCCTTGCTCTGGTCCCCTGGCTGACATTTAGTTCTTAAGGCATAGCACTTGAAGCAAAATCTAGTCATTATCCCATCGTTGTTGTGGAATTCGAATAAAATGGAAGAAGCAATGTTTTGAAGACAATTGGATGTGTTTCATTTTTCTCTTGCCATCCAATTTACAGTATTATTGCTGATAAAATAACAGCTCCTGCTAAACGCAAGGAATAATTAATATCCCCCATGACTGTCTTAACTGAGTGCCTTAAAATTAACACCAATAGATTTTGCAGCATTGTAAGAATTATTTCACCATGCAAGATTGATTTTATAGACACTTGGCAGAGCTGATCAATTCTGAAATAAGAACCCTGGCACACTGAGCTCTCTTAACATTGTCAGTTCGAATACGCTATAGTCATCAGATCAGATTCGTGTTACATGAAATGAGAAGGATTTCCTGTCTCATTATCTCACCCTTTATTTGAATAATGAAAGGTTAAAAAAGTCATATTTGTATAGCTCCTTCATGGTCTTGGAATTTTCCAAGCTGTTTTAGGATTGATGAATTACTTATGGAAGGGTAGCCACATTAGAAGTAGGAAACACAGCAGTCAATTTGCACTCAGCAAGATCCTGCAAGCCACAATGTAACTGGCTGCCTTATGTTTGTCCAGTCAAAATGTATTTGTTCTTCCCTGAAATCTTGCTTTGAAGTCTTTGACATCCAAATGCGAAGGCAGATATGACCCAGGTTTAAAGTCTTATCTAGTAATTTTTTTCTAATATTGCACCTATGTCAGCATAAAGGTGAATGACTAATTTTTAATTTTCTTTTCTTGAAAATTTTATTTATTAATCATAATGCATATATTAAAACATACAATTCATGAATAAAACATAATTCAAAAATACATACATGATATTTCCAATAAACTAACCCCCTAAAATCCCTCACCCCCCCTAACCCACTCACCCAACCCCACCCCCCAAAGAAAAACAAAAAAAGAGAAAGGAAATCAACCACAACAAAATTCATCAATTAATTATCAGGGATTGGAGGAACACCACTACTGTGCAGCCAGGGGGTTCAAAACCTCCAACCCATATAATCCAAATAAAGAAGGGCTTCATGTTTTATCCATTTAACTTTCTATCTGCTCTTCCGATTTTCCATAACATTTGTAAATTTAACTTGATATATTTTTTATTTTAATTTAATCTCAATGAAATAATTGAAGTGTTTGTGTGCCCTACACTAATTACCTTATTACCCTAGGTATGGCATGTTAAAGAGTGATTCAGGCTTGATTTTATTAGATTTGGATTCTAATTTCAGATTTATTGTACATACATGACATCTTTTTCCTGTGGGTCAGGCAGAATTACTACATATTGGTAGTGCAAAAAAAACTGTACACAATATACAAATGTAAACAAATAAAGAAATCTAAGCAACAGTGTAATACAGAGGAGAGAGAGAAAAAATAAATACAGAAAAAATGTAAGAGTCCTTAAATAAGACCCTAATTGAGTTTGTTGTTCCAGAGTCAGGATGGTGAAGGGGTAGTAGCTGTTCCTGAACCTGGTGGTGCAAGTCTTGTGGCACCTGTACCTCTTTCCTGATGACAGCAGCAAGAATAGAACATGTGCTGGGTGTAATGATTGTTGCTGCTCTCCAATAGCAGCGTTGCCTGTAGAAGTTCTCAATGGTGGGAAAGGGTTTGCCTGTGGCGTTCACTACCTTTTACAGGGCTTTATGCTTGGCATATTGATGTCCATATTACCAGACCGCGATGCAGCTGGTTACCACACTTTGCATGACACATCTGTTGAAATTTGGCAGGTTTTCCGATGTCGTATCAAACCTCCGCAAACTCCTGAGGAAGCATGCTGCCATTAGTATGTTGGGTCCAGGAAATATCCTCTGAGATAGTGACTCACAAGACCTTAAATTTGCTCACCCTTTCCATCTCTGATTCCCCTAATGATCACTGGATTGTACACAGCTGGTTTTCCCTCCTGCAGCCAACAATCAGTTCTCTGGTTTTAGTAACATTGAGAGCGAGGTCATCGTTGGTGCACCATCAGTCAAGTTTTTAATCTCCCTCCTGCATGCTGATTCATCGCCTCTTTTTATACAACCCACTATCATGGTAGATGGTTTTATTGTCGTACTGAACCACATAGTTTTAGGTGTAAAGTGAATAGAGCAGGGGGCTAAGAACACAGGCCTGTTGTGCTCTCATACTGATGGAAATTGTAGAGATGTTCTTACCAATTCTCACTGATTGTGGTCTGTAGGTGTGGAAAACAAGGATCTAATTACACGTTGGGGTGTTGAGTCCCAGGATGTGTAGTTTGCTGATCAGTTTTGCTGAATTTTCATTGATGAAGGCTGTCCTGATATATGCATCTTTGCTGTTGAAGGTTTAATCAACAAGTCTTGATGAAGAGTCCCAACCTAAAACATTTATATTTGTCCAGGAAAATTTTCCCGGGACGCATGCTGTGTAAAAAGTTTGGAACGGGAATGAGGGTGCCATTCCTGTTCTGACATTTTACTTCCTAGACCCATTGTCAATTTCCCAGAACACCTGCAGTCTAAAGTGAACTGCAGCCACTCTGTGAACAATGGGCTAATGAATAGGACATCACCGCAGTGGTGTGGTAAGTCCTGCCTCTTTACACACCGCACTTTCAGTCTGTTATCTAAACTCCTGGAAAGGAATAGAGATTTGGAGTTTTGGTCGTTTGTGTGTGAATAACTAATGCCAAGATGTCAGACATTCTTCAGACTGGTAAAATCACACAGTCTATCTAAAAACATGATTGACTGACCATGAATGCTGTCTGATCTGCTGAGTGCCTCCAGCAGCTCACTGTTTAATAAACAAGAATTCACCAATTTTTGCATATAAATATCTACCTTAACCCTCTTGAAATATTTTAGTATGATAAACAGTTCTAAGGCAATTAGAAAGGGTCTGATCAGACAAAATTTGACACTGAATCACTTTAGTAAATGCTAAGGGAAATGACCACGTTGGGTGAAAGAGATGGGTTTTAAGTCATGTTCATTGATTGAATGAGAGAGAGAAGTGGAGAGATTTAGAGAATTCCAGACCTTTAGGCTGAGGCAGCTGGAAACAATGAAAAGTCAATGTCATTGTTATATTTAATCTTTTCATGTGGCGGCTCACCACGAGGCAGGTGAACTGGCCCCGCTTGTAAGCCACGCGGCGGGGCAGCCGGCCAAAATGGCACCGTTGGGGATTTCCCTTCCTTCCAGCACGGGGCTCAGAAACACGCGCTGGGGGACCACGTGACACCCGGGTGACGTCAGTGCCCTCCAGCGCGGTTCTCAGCCAGGTCCGGGCGGGGAGTATAAGTGCAGCCCAGCAGCCTGCAATAAACTAGTCTGCTCACTGAGCTCATCCCTTCTGGTTGTTTGTGTGTTATTCCAGGAGCAGTGTAGCTGCCGCTACAATTGGTGACCCCCAATTGGTTCAAATGTCTTTGAACCCATCATGAGCGAGCCTGGAATCAGCGCTATAGCTGTGAAACTGCCTGAATTCTGGGTTCAGGAGCCGGAGACCTGGTTCGGCCACTTGGAGGCTCAGTTTCACCTCTGCCACATTTTGTCCAACTCAACCAAATTCTACCATGTGGTCGCTGCCCTGGACCAGGCCACCTTATTCAGCACCCACCCGCCGAGGACAAATACGAGATCATCAAGCGAGTGCTTACCGGGTCCCTTGGACTATCCAGACACCAGTGTGCCACTCGGATGCTGCACCTCGACGCCTTAGGGCACAGGTCCCCGATGGAGCTGATGGACGAGATGCTCGTGCTCACGGATGAGCACACCAACTGCCCACTTTTCGAACGCATCTTCCTCGACCATATGCCTGGGAACATCCGGCTGCTGCTAGTCCAAGAGAGCTTCACTGACCCGCAGAAGGTCACCCAGAAGGCCCAAGCACTATGGCTTGCATGATCCCCGGAGGGCTCAATGGTCCATCAGGTCACGAGGCACGGGCACAACCATGCTAAGCCCGCCCCTAGCACTGCGGTAGAGCACCCGGCACCTGCAGGGGCCCCCAAGAGCATAACCAAGGCCACAGCATTCACTCCAGGCCTCTGCTTCTACCACCAGTGCTGGGGAGCCAAGGCTCGGAAGTGTCGTCAGCCCTGCTCGTTCACGGTAACAACCAGGCCGGCTGCTGTTAATGGCTGCAGTGGCTGGCCAACGACACAGCCTCCTCTACCTGCAGGCCGGCGGTTCCTCGTTGACACTGGAGCCCAGATCAGCATCATCCTGGCCATGGCCATCGACTCAGGGAACCAACCTCGTGGACCTCCCCTCCGTGCGGCCAACGCAACGGCAATCCAGACAATCAGTTGACTCTTGTCAACTGTAGATGTAAAGAACTAAAGAAGGAACTAAGGAAGGAATGGAAATAGAAAGGGCACACAGAACACTAGCTCGAAACAACAGATACATCAAAAACCAAGATCCATTTTAGTAAAATTTTTGAGATATACGACAAGAGAAAATATACTGGAGCGGGCAAAGAATAAAATTAGAGAAGACAATAAACCATTGGAATACAAGGGTCAAAAAATATTTTTTCTACCCAGACATAAGTTTTGAACTCTTAAAGAAGAGGAAGGAGTTTAATACAGCAAAATTGATCCTATGGAAAAAAGGTTAGAAATTAATGTTAAGACATCTTAAAATATTTATCCCTGGGAAGCAAAACAGACTGTTATCGGATCCAGAGAAAGCACAAGAATTTGCAGGACGCTTGCAGGACAGAAGGAGAGAAGAAGAGTTGTAACAAGAATGAAGAATAGCGATAAAGTATATATAAAGATGTAAAATCAATGTAGATGTAAACAACTAAAGAAATGAAAGAGAAGGGAAGGAAGGAAGGAAGTAAGGGGAAAAAAGAGAGAACTTTGTTATATGTGTAAAAAAAGTGTTTGCTGGGGGGGAGGATGGGGGGGGAGAATAACCGTCACTGCGAAATCAGTTGACTCTTGCAAGCAGGATCGCAATTCAAAATAGAAAGGGGAGTTGTGGTTGCCCGGCAAGGGATAAGGGGCAATTCAGAGAGAGGGGATATTTGGGGTTAAGGGAATATTGGATGTGGGTGTTGTATGGAGAAAAGACAGTCCACTTCCAGAATGGCCAACGGAATTTCGTGTGGAGGTTCACCGTCTCGTCCCTCCCAACTGCCATCCTGGGTGCAGACTTCCTCCTTGCACATGGGCTTCTGGTGGACATTCGAGGTAGGCGCCTGGTGGATGCCCGTACCTTCCAGGCCGTTCGCCTTGACGCCTCCCACTTGGAGCAACAGCAGATGGCCATGATCAGCATGCCCAAAGACGAGGGCCTTCAAGGCTGCCATCACGAGCCTGCGGTTCCGAGACCTCCCGACTCCGAGAGGCGAAGGCACCATCCTATGCGATATCTCCTTGGGCACCCTGCGGCCAGTGGTTCCCCAGCAGTGGTTCAGGCAGGTCTTCCATCACATCCACAACCTTTCACATCCGTCCATCAGGTCCATGGTCCGGATGGTGGCAGAACGGTTCGTATGGCATGGGCTGCGGAAGCAGATCGCGGGCTGGGCCAGATCATCCACCCATTGCCAGACGTCCAAGGTGCACAAGAACACAAGGGCACCTGTACAAAAGTTCAAGTACCTCCGGCAACGGTTCAGCCACATTCACGTGGACATCGTCGGGCCCTTACCCGTTTCCTGTGGCAACCATTACCTGTTTATGATGGTGGACCGCACCACTCGCTGGCCCGAGGCGATCCCGATGCCAGATGCCTCCACCGACTCCTGCTCCCGAGCACTGTTGCATGTTTGGGTCGTCGGGTTCACCGTCCCGGGTCACCTCACCAATGATCGGAGCACACAGTTCACATCTGCGCTCTAGGCACAGCTCGCCAATAGGTTGGGGATATAGCTACACTGCACCACGGCCTACCACTCACAGGCCAATGGACTGGTCAAAATCTGCACTGCCACCTTAAGTCGACACTCATGGCCCGCCTCACCGGTCCCGACTGGGTGGACGAACTGCCTTGGGTGCTCCTGGGCATCCGCTCCACTCCCAAGGAAGATCTGTAGGTGTCATCAACTGAGCTGGTCTACGGTGAGCTGCTGGCACTACCTGGTGAGTTCGTCAAAGCACCTCACAATTCCCAGCGGTCGCTGCACGAACTACTTCCTCATCTCAGGGTACGCTTGGACTTGTTCGAACCCCCACTGCCGCCCAGGCATGGCACCCACCTGTCTCACATTCCCGGCAAACAGCTTTCCGTGGAGTACATTTTCATGCGGCGGGGCCTGACCATGGCACCTCTCCAGCGACCGTACGAGGGGCCCTAGAGGGTTGTACAGTGTTCTGGCTCGATGTTCATGCTGGACACTGGCGGCAGGCGGGACCTGTTTACCATGGACAGGCTGAAGCCAGGACACCTCGATCCCACCGAGCCCGTGGTCATTGCCCAGCCCAAGAAGCGAGACCGCCTGGCGATAAAGGACATTGGCGCTGGTTCTGGGGGGGGGGGTGCTGTGTGGCGGCTCACCAAGAGGCAGGCGAACTGGCCCTGCTTGTAAGCCACGCTGTGGGGCAGCCAGCCAAAATGGCGCCGTCGGGGATTTCCCTTCCTTCCATCCCGGGGCTCAGAAATCTGTGCTGGGGGACCACATGACGCCCGGGTGACTTCAGCGCCCTCCAGTGTAGTTGTCAGCTAGGTCTGGGCTGGGAGTATAAATGCAGCCCAGCAGCCTGCAATAAACTAGTCTGCTCACTGAACTCAACCCTTCTGGTTGTGTGTGTGAAGGAGCAGTGTAGCTGCCTCTACATTCAAATGAATTAAGTTCCAGTGGTCCGATGTAGTCTCCTATAACTACAGAGTTGGCCGTCATGTATAAGAGTAACACCAAGGTATAATTGCACTTGATCACAACTTGCAGTGAAGTTGATGAAGATTAATGTAAATCTATGTTTACCT
The DNA here is from genome assembly GCF_036971445.1 of Narcine bancroftii. Classification (NCBI taxonomy): domain Eukaryota; kingdom Metazoa; phylum Chordata; class Chondrichthyes; order Torpediniformes; family Narcinidae; genus Narcine; species Narcine bancroftii. The sequence continues at coordinate 84,220,190 of NC_091472.1, read as the reverse complement.
GTTGAAAACTAAACTTTCAGTGACAGATTTTTTTTTCTAATTTTTGGAGCTCCTCTCAAGTTGAAAATAATGCTTCTGAGTCATCGGTATAAATTGCTGAGACTGCATTGTTTTGTATATAATGCATGGTACAAGTAGCCTTTTATTTAATTTCAGAATGTAACCACAGAATCTTACTAGAAATATAGTAATCAGGGCATTTTATGTTCTAATAAAGGAGGGCAAAGAACATACGTCAAGATTTTCCTGCCTTATTCTCATTTAAAACACACATAAGCATCTCCAGCCACATGCCATGAACATTACTGCTTTCCACTAAACCTGCTTGCCTTTTCTTTCCCCTCCCCCCATTTTCCTGTCTTTCCAGTTCTTTCACCCACAAGGCCCTGCCATTCCCCCCCCCCTTATTGCTGCTGTCGCCTCACTCTGTTCTCCACCTATCATCTGCCTTCCCCCCTCCTACTCTTTTGTTTGGATGATTGCCACCTTTTTCTCATGCTTTGATGAAGGGCTCAAGCCCGAAACATTGGTTGTGTATTTCTACCTTTACTACATAAAGGACCCTGTTTGACTTGCTGAGCTTCTCCACCATTTTGTGCTTTTACTTCAACCACGGTGTCTACAGAATTTTGTGATTAACTTGAACGTTCATTATCAATGGTTCTCAGTGAATGGCCTGGGGAAAAAATATTGCAAATAGCCCCAATGAAAGGCAAGCCTGTGCAAGTTGGCAGATAAATGTGAAGTTTATTATCATCTGATTGCACAAGTCTTTGGCTTGGCTTCGCGGATGAAGATTTATGGAGGGGGTAAAAAGTCCACGTCAGCTGCAGGCTCGTTTGTGGCTGACAAGTCCGATGCGGGACAGGCAGACACGATTGCAGCGGTTGCAAGGGAAAATTGGTTGGTTGGGGTTGGGTGTTGGGTTTTTCCTCCTTTGCCTTTTGTCAGTGAGGTGGGCTCTGCGGTCTTCTTCAAAGGAGGTTGCTGCCCGCCAAACTGTGAGGCGCCAAGATGCACGGTTTGAGGCGTTATCAGCCCACTGGCGGTGGTCAATGTGGCAGGCACCAAGAGATTTCTTTAGGCAGTCCTTGTACCTTTTCTTTGGTGCACCTCTGTCACGGTGGCCAGTGGAGAGCTCGCCATATAACAGGATCTTGGGAAGGCGATGGTCCTCCATTTTGGAGACGTGACCCATCCAGCGCAGCTGGATCTTCAGCAGCGTGGACTCGATGCTGTCGACCTCTGCCATCTCGAGTACTTCGACGTTAGGGGTGTAAGCGCTCCAATGGATGTTGAGGATGGAGCGGAGACAACGCTGGTGGAAGCGTTCTAGGAGCCGTAGGTGGTGCCGGTAGAGGACCCATGATTCGGAGCCGAACAGGAGTGTGGGTATGACAACGGCTCTGTATACGCTTATCTTTGTGAGGTTTTTCAGTTGGTTGTTTTTCCAGACTCTTTTGTGTAGTCTTCCAAAGGCGCTATTTGCCTTGGCGAGTCTGTTGTCTATCTCATTGTCGATCCTTGCATCTGATGAAATGGTGCAGCCGAGATAGGTAAACTGGTTGACCGTTTTGAGTTTTGTGTGCCCGATGGAGATGTGGGGGGGCTGGTAGTCATGGTGGGGAGCTGGCTGATGGAGGACCTCAGTTTTCTTCAGGCTGACTTCCAGGCCAAACATTTTGGCAGTTTCCGCAAAGCAGGACGTCAAGCGCTAAAGAGCTGGCTCTGAATGGGCAACTAAAGCGGCATCATCTGCAAAGAGTAGTTCATGGACAAGTTTCTCTTGTGTCTTGGTGTGAGCTTGCAGGCGCCTCAGATTGAAGAGACTGCCATCCGTGCGGTACCGGATGTAAACAGCGTCTTCATTGTTGGGGTCTTTCATGGCTTGGTTCAGCATCATGCTGAAGAAGATTGAAAAGAGGGTTGGTGCGAGAACACAGCCTTGCTTCACGCCATTGTTAATGACGTTAATGACAAGTACAACCTGAAGAAACAGCGTTCTCTGGTTTTCGGTGCAAAACACACAGACAAGTAACCAGACTTAACACACATACAGACAAACAATACATACAGGACAAGTATTCATATACACAAATAAATGTTGCCTTGTAAATGTGAGACTCTCATATGGTTAGTGAGAGCAGTTCCTTTGGTCATTCAGCATTCTCACTGCCTGTGTGGAGAAGCTGTTTTTCAGCCTGGTGGAGCTGGCTGTGATACCCCATATATTATAAATAGAATGTATATTGCAGCAAGAAAGGCTTTGGACCACATGCTTAGTCACTTAGTTTAAAATTGATTAATTGCTTCAATGATATTTATTAGGAACCTGCTGAAATATGTGATATCCTTGAAAGTTCAAGGACTGTGTTCTCTTTTTTTTAAACTTTTATTGCAGCAGATGTTTCACAGTAATGAAGAAAATGTGTTTATTTGACCAATTTAGGAAAAATGCCTTAAAAAAAGTCCAAAATGAATGAGCATTAATTTGGAAGTTCTCTCTGGTAATGATCTTGGAAAATATTGCCAAATTAAATGTGAAGGGTTGTATTTGTTTAGTAGAGTGTGGCATTTTAAGAACTACCACATTTTTGCAATTTTATTGTAGTCAGTAACTTTTTGGATTAAAATTGATAAAAAAAATATATGGGCACTTATCCAGGAAACTCAGATCTGTGACAAAGACAAAGTACTTTGAGCTGAATAACCATCTGTGCCTCCTGTTTTTGAGCGCACAGCTTTTCACTGTGAGATGACTGAAAGTTATGAAGGTTTCAGAGAAGCAAGAAACGTATATTGGGTTGAGAGAAGCACAAAGGAATCGGCCATCTGCCTTTCTGTTTGCTCTATTCAACGTGCACTAACATCATAGCATTAAATGTCACATTACAAAAACTAATCAGAAAAGCTCATGGGATATTTTTCTTTGTCTCTCTGGAATTGGAATTCAAAAGTGAACAAATGATCCTTCAGGAGTGCAGATGTCATTTGAAGGATTTTGTGAGTTTTAGACACTGTCCCTTGACAGGCACATTTTAGTTCTGCAGTGGTGGCACAATGACCACTCACTAGGCTGGTAGTACAGACACCAGTACCAACAATCCAGAAACTCATGTTTTAATCCCACCAGGGCAGCTGTGGAAATCAAGCCGTCAATAATCTGGAACTTTGAAAATAAATCAAGTTTGTAATTATAACTGAAGAAATGTAAAATCCCTTCTTGTTCACAAATATTCTGGAAGGAAAGAATTTGCCCTTTACGTGATAGCAGATCTGCTTTGTAACTGATTTTGATTGGCCTTCAAAGTGGCCACTCAGATCAAAGGTAATTAGGGATCAACAATTAGTGTTTGTTGTTCCAGTCTTGACTGGATCCCAAAAAAAAATTGAATGAAAAAGATTACTGCACCACCTTGAAATTATGAAGGTAAAATAACTAAGTTGAGACGTTGAACTAAGAAGGCATTTAATAAGGCAGAAAATCTGTTTCCACTGCAGTAGGAATACTGCTTCGGTATTGAGGTCTGGAAATAACCCCTTAAATATTTCTTTCTCTTTTCATTAACCTCTGATCAGGATTTTGGTCACAAATCATAAATAACTCCTGATGCTGCTCAGCGTCATATTTTGTCAGATAATTCCCCTTTTGCTTCAGGATAGTACACTGCATTCAAATCTAAATGTTGCAGAGGGAAATCCAAAGCATTTTATCTGGCACAATTGAGAATAGAATTTAGAGATATTTAGGGAATAAACAGAAAACATTTGGGTTCAGATAATTTTTGAGCTTGTGTCGTATCTGTTGCCTCTTTCAATGGAATTCACACTGACTGAGAAGGATGAGTGGGATTGATTAAGGTGAATCTGGGGTTATTGCTACATTTACAGGTAGTTTGTTCAATATGAAGCCATAATATTGATGTCCAAAAAGACTAACAACAGTCACATAAATCCTTACTGTTCATCTCAAGAAATATCCGATGGAGAGTTCGCACGCACGCACGCGCGCACACACACACACACACACACACACACACACACACACACACACACACACACACACACACACACACACACACACACACACACACATGCACACACACACACACCTGATTTAATTATGGTGTCCACGCTGACTGAAGAAAACTGACCACAAAGATCTTGCCTTTACCGATAGAGATCAGGGATTGAGGAGGTGATGCTGAAGAGAAAGAGGCATTATAACTGAAGAAATGTAAAATCCCTTCTTGTTCACAAATATTCAATTATTGAAAGATCATGATTTGATCTTTCAATTGTCAGCCCACCCCGGATGGGAGAACAATGGCAAATGGCACAGGCACAACGAATTATCTTTGCCACCTGAGAGTTAACTTCTCCCAAACAGCTTTCAAATACATCCAACAGCTTTGGTGGTTATCTGTACCTCTTAATCCGGTGATGTTGGGACCTGGCATTTGGCGGACCACAGAAGATGCCGGCAAATAGAAAGTGACCTCTAAGGGAATCCCCTATCTATCATGATGACACCTTGAAGGGCTAAAATACAGCTGAATATAAGAAATTAACACGACTGTATCACCTGAACACTCGGCTGTAGTGTAAACAGATTTGGGTGCATTAGGACTGCTAACAGCGTCGCCCTGGTGGCAGATCCACAAACTAATGGCGGCAGATTCAAAATATGCCAGGCCAAGGGAGTTGTCAGTCCACAGAGTGCTGGATTAGAGAGGTACAACCTGTATTGACAGGATTACTGCAAGACACTTGTAGGTTGAATGAGAGATAAGCAAGTGGTGTCCTTACAAAATGCATATATCTTGTGCAAATGAAATAACATTGTTGCTATATAATTTTAACTTGCTGTAAAGTTGTTATCATTCTTCATTGCCGAGTTCATTTTTGTTCATGTATCAAGATAACCAACTAAAACAGATGATTCCTCTCATTAAAAGCAAGTGGAAAAATTAAAAAAAATGTACCTTGTAATTGACATGAAATAAATGATTTAATTATGGGAAGACTGCTTTCAGAGAAATAAACTTTCAATGATTTAATACAGCATGACTTCATTTTGCAGTGGCTGTAGCTGCTACGGCTATTTTTATCTCTAAGTGGCACTCATAAATTTGTAATTTGGGTTTGTTGCTTAATCAATATTACTGTGGAAGACAAGCTGAGGACCTTGTGGTTCATAGGTGATTGTAATAATAAAACTTAGAATGAAGAATCCAGATCCAAACAAGTAATGGCAGGTGAGACATTGTGCAAGAAGGACTATTGCAGATCATTGATAAAGACTAGATTCTCAGAAATTGCCAACGACTCAACTAGTTGATTTCTGATCTAGTTTTGAGAAACATTCACTATTCTCTAGTATTGCTCTCCATTAAAATGCTTGGAAAATTGAGGATTCCCTTATAATTCATTCTGGCCTCTTCATATTTTGCTTGTTTCCATTTCATCTCATTTAGGAACTCTGGATTAAAAGAAACAGCCAGTAAATAATGCTTTCTCTTATTTTCCCATACGATTTGTACATCAAGAGACTCATTTATTACCTCCCTCTTTGGTGAATGTCCACCTCTCTGCCTAATATCAAGCTGCTTTGATGCTCTTGAAAACCCCACACATGGACTTTCTGTCAGAAACATGACTAATGCAGGTCTTCATCTTTCCATCTCCATATCAATATGTCCCTGGTGTTTTCTTGGAGACTTTTCTTGTTTTACCTATGCAAGCTTTCCTTCAGGTTTATCCTTCCATTGCTTCTAGCTCTACCTTACTGCATGGGTACATTGTCCAAGAGTCATGTTGCTTCTTCTCCCTATTGCAATAATTTCAAAGGAATCACTGAAGGTGTATGATCAAAATAAATCAGTGTTTGCATAGAGCCCATTGATTTCCTACTCATTCCACACAGCACTAACAGAGAACTAATCAATATGATGCTGTTACACAGTATATCTCACAGGCAAGCTACTTGGCTCTCATCCAGGATGTTAGGGTAATACACCTCTGATTTCCCCCTTACTTAACTTTATTTCTCCAAATAGGGTGATATCATGAAGTGACATTATCTCCCAATCTCCTTGGGCTGAAGTCACATCATCTTGCATCATCTATTCTATTCTTGAGGCACATTCCAAAGTATGACCAAATAGGATTTATTAGTCTATTTAGATAATCTTGGAAAAGGATTTAATCATTTACATGTCAGTAGTATGAGCCATTTGGCTATTTTTGTGGACCAAAATGGAAACGAGGGAGAGAATAGGACCCCCTTAAAGATCAATGCGATGTGAACTATAGGACATAGAAGAGATCTTAAATGAGTATTTCTTGTTTGTACTTCGAATGGAGAGGTCATGGAAGCTAGGGAATTCAGGGTAATGAATAAGTGATGTCTTCAAACGTATTTACATTGCAGAAGAAAAGGTGCTGGTGGTGTTAAAGCAGCTAATAGTGGATAAATCCCTGGGGTCCAATCAAATGTTTCCTAGAATGCAGGATGTTAGTGAAAAAATTGCTAAGGCCCTGGCAAAGATATTTGTATCATTTTTAGCCCCTGTTGAGGTAATGACAGAGTGAAAGGTAGGTATTGTTGTGCTTTTATTTAAAAAAGATCTGCAAGGACAAGTCAGGGTACTACTGGCCAGTAGTGGGAACATTACTAGTGAGAAATTAAAGAAGCAGGATCCTCTGTATTTGGAAAGGCAAGGACTAATATGGTATAGTCAACATGGCTTTATATGTGTGAAATTGTGCTTCCCAAATTTGATTGAATTCACACAACCAAGAGGGTTGACAAAGGCAATATGGAAGATGTTGTCTACATGGACTTCAACAAGGCCTTTGACAAGGTTCTGTTTGGTAGATTAGTCTGGAAGGTTAGATCATGGGATCAGGAGTGAGCTTGCCAATTGGTGGACGGAGTCAAAGGGTAGAAGTGGAAATATGTTTTTCAGGTTGGAGACCTGTAACCAGTGCTGCAGGAATCAGTGCTGGGTCCATTATTGTATGTCATCTATATTAATTTGGCTGCCAATGTAGCTGGTGTGGTTGGTTTCCAGATGCCATTAAAATTAGTGGTATCTTGAACAATGATAAAAGTTATCTAAGATTACAACAGGAACTAATAAACTAGGAAAGTAGGCCAAGGAATGGTAAATGCAATTTAACATAGATAAGTGTGAAATGTTACACTTTGGGAACTTTATGCCAAGTAGAACTTCCACAGCATGTGGCAGGAATCTGAAGAGTGTTGTGAGGGCTGTGCAACAGAGACATCGAGGGGTACAAGTACATAATTTATCTAATTGTCACGTTATACCTAATACAGTAAGAAGTGTTCTTCTGCGAGCAATCTAAAGGTTAACTTCAGCGTTCTTGAAGAATAACTTGAAATTAAAGAAATAAAGAGCGCAATTTACAGAGTATAGAGTCACAATGAAAAAAGATCAATTAGCACCAAATGTGATAGCGATGTTGTGAGGTTCATTCAGGTGCTTGATGGCTGTGGTGCATTCTTGCACCTTTTCCCTGATGGAAAAAGACTGAAGAGGATGTTTTTGGCTGTGATGGGTTATTTGGTATGTTGGCTGACTTTTCCAGGCAGTGGAGATGAAGATGTAGTCCATGGCGGGGAGGAAGGTTTGTGTCATGTTCCGAGCTGCAGTCAATACTTTCAGTGTCTTCTTCTGATCTTTAGCAAAACAGCTGCCAGAGCAGCATCCAGCAAGTATTCTTTCAATGGTGCACATGTTGAGGGACAGGGAAGACATGTCCAACGCCCTCAGAGTGAGAAAAGAGAGGAATTGGTTCACTTGCTTGACCTTCAGGGCAATGTATTTGTTCAGGTAAGGTTACTGGAGATGTTTACTTCCAAGAACATCAAGGTATCTTCTTTTTTTTTTGACTTGATATGGACAGGGGTGTGGACTCTGCGATCTCTCCTGAAGTCAATGATCACCTTCTTCGATTTGACATTGAAAGAGAGGCTGTGATCTTGGCACCATGCCTCTAGATTTTCAGTTTCTTTCCTGTATTTCATTTAATTGTTATTTGATACCTGGCCTGTTACTGCAGTGTTGTCAGTGAATTTGAAGACGGAGTTGGAATAGTATTTGGCTGAACATTTGTGGGCCTTGTTCTGGGAATGTGATTATGCAGGTAGATAGGGTGGTGAAGAAGACATTTGTCATGTTTGCCTTCATCGGTCAGAGCAGTGAGTAAAGGAGCTGGGATTTAATATTACATAGTGGTTAGCATAATGCTATTATAGGGCCAGCAACCTGGATTCAAATCTTGAGCTGTCTGGAAGGAGTTTGTATGTTTTCTCTGTGGGTTTCCTCCGGATGCTTCAGTTTCCTCCCACGCTCCAAAGGTGTACTGGTTACCAGGTTAACTGGGCACATGGGTGTAATTGGGCAGCTATGGCTCATAGGCTGGAAGGACCTGTTACTGCACTGTATCTCTAAATTAAAATTAAGTTTAAAAATACATAATTTGTTGCTAATATCTGAATCGGGAATTTGGAATACAGTATGCATTTCTGTTTGCCTATCTTTGGAAGGATGTCATTATGCTGGTAATGATGCAAAAAAGATTCATAAGGATGTTAGCAGGACTGAAGGATGTGAACTATAAGGGGAGATTTGATCGGCTGGGGCTTTTATTCCTGGAGCATAAAGTATTTTAGATCATGAAGGGCACAGATAGGGTCAATTGGTGGTCTTTTTTCCAGAGTTGTGGTGACTAAAACCAGAGGGCGTAGATTAAAGGTGAGAGGGGAAAGCTTTAAAGGGGTCCTGACCCCTGAGGGGCAATCTTTTCACACAGGAGATGGTGAACTTGTGGAAATAGCTGCCAAAGGAAATGGTAGAGGTGGGTACAATTTAAAAGACATTTGGACAGTGAATGGGTAAGAATGATTTGGAGAGATATAGGTCAAATAAGTTCAGGTTGGCAACTAGGTCAGCGTGGACAAGTCTGGGGTGAAGTTGTACAAAGAGATTGTAGCTTGCTCTGGTGATCCATGAAAATCTTTACCCCAAAGTTATTCCAAAATAGAGTTATTGTATTGATGTATGTTACAATCACTTAATGTTTTTGCAAACTTCTGAGTGTGGAAGTAAGCATTCATAAGGAGAATGCAATGGTGCTGCTAATAAACGCAGAAGGCACTCAGACTCTGCCTGGGCTTTTTCTCCTACTATGCCCAATGGGTTCCACACTATGCTGACAAGGCACGGCCACTCATCAAGACCACCTCCTTCCCCCTGTCAATTGAAGCCAAAGCGGCCTTTGACCGCATCAAATTGGACATTGCCGCTGTAACGCTGCAAGCCATTGACGAGTCCATCCCGTTCCAAGTCGAGAGCAATCCGTCCAACTTTGCACTGGCAGCCACTTTGAACCAGGCCGGCCAGCCGGTAGCCTTTTTCTCCAGAACCTTCCAGGGTCCTGAGAGCCGACACTCCTCTGTCGAGAAGGAGGCCCAGGCCATAGGAGGCCCAGGCCGTAGTCAAAGCAGTACGTCATTGGAGACACTACCTCACTGGCAGGAGCTTTACACTGCTGACCAACCAACCCATGGTCTCCTTCATGTTTAGCAGTACCCACCGAGGTAAGATCAAGAATGACAAAATCGGCAGGTGGAGAATCGAGCTCTCCACCTTTAATTATGACATACTGTATTGGCCTGGTAAACTCAACGACCCGCCAGATGCGCTCTCCAGGGGGACTTGCACCAACATTCAACTGAACAGGCTGCAGAGACTCCACGAGGAGCTCTGTCATCCAGGGGTCACTAGGTTCGTGCACTTTGTCAAAGCTCGCAACCTCCCCTACATGGTTGAGGAGATTCGCTCCATGACCCAAGCCTGCGCATTATGGGCTGAGTGCAAGCCCCACTTCTTCCATCTGGAGAACACCCACATCATCAAAGCCACCCGCCCCTTTGAGCATCTCAGTGTGGACTTCAAGGGGCCCCTACCGTCGACCAACCGTAATACCTACATCCTTACGGCCATCGACGAGTACTCCCGCTTACCATTTGCTGTGTCCTGCCCGGACATGACTGCCCCCTCAGTCATAGAGGCCCTGCACAGCATCTTCGCTATCTTTGGATACCCCAGTTACATCCACAGTGACAGGGTGTCCTTGTTTATGGGTGCAGAGCTGCAGCAGTACCTTCTGGAGTGTGGTATTGCTTCAAGCAGGACCACCAGCTATAACCCATGTGGTAATGGGCAAGTTGAAAGAGAGAATGCCACTGTCTGGAAAGCTGTTACGTTGCCCTCCGGTCCAAAGGTCTCCCCACCTCTCACTGGCAGGACGTGCTCACTAATGCCCTACACTCCATCCGCTCCCTCCTATGCACCGCAACCAATGCCACCCCCCATGAAATGATGTTCTCTTTCCCGAGGAAATCCGAATCGGGAACAACCATACCGGCGTGGCTCACGGTTCCCAGGCCGGTCCTCCTACGATGCCACGTCCGGTACTCAAAGAGCCGAGTTGACCGAGTGGCTCTGCTCCATGCGAACCTGCATTATGCCTACATTGAGTACCTGGACGGGCAGGAGGACATAGTCTCGGTAAGAGACCTCGCCCAAGCCAGATCAGGCAGCTTTCCAGTGCCTATGAAGAAAATCGGCTACTCCTTTCATCAACCTCCTGGAATAATATTTCTGAATTAATAAATAGTATTCCAAGAGTTCTGTTATTTTGAATAAAACTATTTCACAAAGCCATGTTTTTTTTTTGTTTTTTTTTAATTTTTAATTTTTCACACCATAAATCACGTTAGCCATGATATACACTTTTTCTTTTTCACACATATACAGTGTCTTTTTCTCCCCCCCCCCTCCCTCCTCCAAAGCCACCCCCCCTCTCATCCATTTTAGGTATACAATCTAGGTTGCATTAAGCCAGTCAGACAATGTTGTCATTCAACAAAAATACACCAGAAATTCTACTGAGTCCATTCGTTTCTTTTCTTCTCCTTCCATCAACTTAGGTAATGTTTGTTCCCGATAGGTTTTCGCTATTGTATTTAATGTAAGGCTCCCATACTTGTTCGAATATTTCAATATTATTTCTTAAACTATATGTTATTTTTTCTAATGGAATACATTTATTCATTTCTATATACCATTGTTGTATTTTCAAATTATCTTCCAATTTCCAGGTTGACATAATACATTTTTTTGCTACGGCTAGGGCTATCTTAACAAATCTTTTTTGTGCATCCTCCAAGTCAATTCCAAATTCTTTATTTTTTATGTTACTTAGGAGAAAGATCTCTGGATTCTTTGGTATATTGTTTTCTGTTATTTTATTTAATATCTGATTGAGATCATCCCAAAATTTTTCTACTCTCTCACATGTCCAGATTGCATGAATTGTTGTTCCCCTTTCTTTTTTACATCGAAAACATCTATCAGATACTGTTGGGTCCCATTTATTTAACTTTTGCGGTGTAATGTATAGTCTGTGTAACCAATTATATTGTATCATACGTAGCCTCGTATTTATTGTATTTCTCATCGTTCCAGAACATAATTTCTCCCATGTTTCCTTTTTTATCTTTATATTTAAATCTTGTTCCCATTTTTGTTTAGTTTTACCATTTGTTTCCTCATTCTCCTTTTCTTGCAGTTTAATATACATATTTGTTATAAATCTTTTGATTAACATTGTATCTGTAATCACATATTCAAGGTTACTTCCCTCTGGTAAACTCAAATTGCTTCCTAATTTATCTTTCAAGTAGGATCTCAGTTGGTAATATGCCAGCGCTGTATCTCCAGTTATATTGTACTTATCTCTCATTTGTTCAAAGGATAAGAATCTACTTCCTGAAAAACAATTTTCTATTCTTTTAATCCCTTTTTTTTCCCATTTTCTAAAGGAAAGGTTGTCTATTGTAAAAGGGAGTAGCTTATTTTGCGTCAATATTAGTTTTGGTAATTGATAATTTGTTTTATTTCTTTCTACATGAATCTTCTTCCAAATATTGAGGAGATGATGTAATACTGGAGAAGTTCTATGTTGTACCAATTTTTCGTCCCATTTATATAATATGTGTTCAGGTATCTTTTCCCCTATTTTATCTAATTCTAATCTCGTCCAGTCTGGTTTTTCCCTTGTTTGATAAAAATCTGATAGGTATCTTAATTGTGCGGCTCTATAATAATTTTTGAAGTTTGGCAATTGTAAGCCTCCTTGTTTATACCATTCTGTTAATTTATCTAGTGCTATCCTCGGTTTCCCCTCTCTCCATAAAAATTTCCTTATTATTTTCTTTAACTCTTTGAAGAATTTTTCTGTCAGTTGTATTGGCAATGCCTGAAATAAGTATAGTATCCTTGGAAAAATGTTCATTTTAATACAGTTTATCCTTCCTATCAGTGTTAGTGGTAGCTCTTTCCAATGCTCTAAATCGTCCTGTAATTTTTTCATTAGTGGATTGTAATTGAGTTTATATAATTGGCCTAGATTTTTGTTTATTTGTACACCTAGGTATCTTATTGCCTGCATTTGCCATCTGAATGGGGATTCCTTCTTAAATTTTGAGAAATCCGCGTTATTCATAGGCATTGCTTCACTTTTATTTACGTTTATCTTGTAACCCGACACTTCTCCATATTCCTTCAATTTCTTATATAATTCTTTTATTGATAGTTCTGGTTCTGTTAAGTACACTATCACATCATCCGCAAATAGACTGATTTTATATTCCCTGTCTTTTATTTTTATTCCTTTTATATTATTATCTATTCTTATCAATTCTGCTAGTGGTTCTATAGCTAGCGCAAACAATAACGGTGATAGTGGGCATCCCTGCTGCGTTGACCTGCTTAAGTTAAATTGCTTTGATACATGTCCATTTACTGTCACTTTCGCTAACGTTCCCTTATATAATGCTTTAATCCAATTAATATACTTCTCCGGTAAACTGAATTTTTGCAATACTTTGAACAAATAATTCCATTCTACTCTGTCGAAGGCCTTCTCTGCGTCTAAAGCAACTGCTACTGCAGGTGCTTTATTTCCTTCCACTGCATGAATTCAGTTAATAAATTTACAAATATTGTCTGTTGTGTGTCTTTTTTTGATAAATTCAGTTTGGTCTAAATTTACCATTTTCGGTACCTGTTCTGCTAATCTGTTTGCTAATAGTTTAGCTATTATCTTATAATCTGTGTTTAGCAAAGATATTGGTCTATATGACGCTGGTGAGAGTGGATCTTTCCCTTGTTTTAGTATCACTGTAATTATTGCTGTTTTACATGAATCTGGTAAGTTTTGTGTCTCATCAATCTGGTTGATTACATCCAGGAGGGGCGGTATTAATAAGTCTTTAAATGTTTTGTAGAATTCTATTGGGAGTCGATCCTCTCCTGGTGTCTTATTATTTGGTAATTTTTTTATTATCTCTTGTATTTCTACTGTTCCAAATGGTTCTGTTAATTTATTTTGTTCCTCTATTTGTAGTTTTGGTAGTTCAATTTTAGTCAAAAATTCATCTATTTTCCCTTCTTTCCCTTCGTTTTCAGTTCGGTATAATTGTTCATAGAATTCTCTGAAGTTTTCCTTAATTTCTTTTGGATTATATGTAATTTGTTTGTCTTTTTTCTTTGTTGCCAATACCATTTTCTTAGTTTGCTCTGTCTTAAGCTGCCATGCTAAGATTTTGTGTGTTTTTTCACCTAGTTCATAATATTTCTGTTTTGTCTTCATTATATTCTTCTCTACCTTATATGTTTGTAATGTTTCATATTTTATTTTTTTATCCGCCAATTCTCTTCTTTTAGTTGTATCTTCCTTCATTGCTAATTTTTTTTCTGTTTACTATTTCCCTTTCCAACTGCTCTGTTTCCTGATTATAGTCCTTCTTCATCTTGGTTACATAACTTATTATTTGCCCTCTAATGAATGCTTTCATTGCGTCCCATAGTATAAACTTATCTTCCACTTATTCCGTATTTACTTCAAAATACATTTTTAATTGTTTTTCAATAAATTCTCTAAAATCCTGTCTTTTAAGTAGCATGGGGTTTAATCTCCATCTATACATTCTTGGAGGGATGTCCTCTAGTTTTACTGTCAGTATTAAGGGTGAATGGTCCGATAGCATTCTCGCTTTATATTCTGTTTTTCTTACTCTATCCTGCATACTAGCTGATAACAAAAATAGGTCTATTCTTGAGTATGTTTTATGTCTAGTCGAGTAGTATGAGTATTCCTTTTCTTTTGGGTTTTGTTTCCTCCATATATCCACAACTTTCATTTCTTGCATTGATTTAATTATAAATTTGGTTACTTTGTTCTTCCTGTTAATTTTTTTCCCCATTTTATCCATATTTGGATCCAAATTCAGATTGAAATCCCCTCCTATTAGTATGTTCCCTTGCGTATTAGCTACCTTCAAAAAGATATCTTGCATAAACTTTTGATCTTCTTCGTTAGGTGAATATATATTAAGTAGATTCCAAAGCTCCGAATATATCTGACATTTTATCATAACATATCTCCCTGCTGGATCTATTATTTCCTCTTCTATTTTAAATGGCACATTTTTGCTAATTAATATAGCCACTCCTCTTGCTTTTGAATTATACGATGCTGCTGTTACATGTCCTACCCAATCTCTCTTTAATTTCTTGTGCTCCAATTCAGTTAAGTGTGTTTCTTGGACAAATGCTATATTTATTTTTTCCTTTTTCAGTAAATTTAGTAGTTTCTTCCTTTTAATTTGGTTATGTATTCCATTAATATTTAAAGTCATATAGTTCAGCGTAGCCATTTTATATTTTGTTTATCTTCTCTTTCCGTTTTTCCATCATTACCTTTCCTCCTTTTCCATTTCTGTTTTCTTATTTTCAACTCTTTACCAGACAACATTCCTACAACATCCAACATTTTCCTTTTTCTCCTATTTCTATCTTCTTTATCCCCAATCTCTCCTTCCCCTCCTGAGTTGTCCTTTATCCCTTGTCGGACAACCACATCTCCCCTCTCCATTTGGATTTGCGAATCCACTCGCAAGCGTCAACTGATTTTGCAGTGACCGCTATTTTCCCCCACCCAGCCCCCCCAGAAAAGATTTCACTTTTCATATGTCACAAAGGTCACTCTTTTAATTCCCTCCTTATTCTCTCTATTCCATTACCTTCCCTTATTAATTCTTGTCTATACTATCTATATTTTCCTCTAATTACAGATACATTCACGTATGCACATTGTCTCTATTCACTCTTATACCTCTTTACCCGCATACATATCAATCGTGGTCATTTTTACTCTCATTACCCGTCTTCATCCCTCAGTCTATTTTTGTCTTTACCCACATACATATCAATCGTGATCATTTTTACTCTCATTACCCATCTTCATCCCTCAGTCTATTTTTGTAATTGTTCTGCAAATTTTCGTGCTTCTTCTGGATCCGAGAATAGTCTGTTTTGTTGTCCTGGAATAAATATTTTCAATACCACAGGATGCTTCAGTATAAATTTATACCCTTTCTTCCATAAAATCGCCTTTGCTGTATTGAACTCTTTTCTCTTCTTTAGGAGTTCAAAACTTATATCTGGATAAATGAAGATTTTTTGCCCTTTATACTCCAGTGGTTTGTTGCCCTCTCTTACTTTTTCCATTGTCTTCTCCAGAACCTTTTCTCTTGTAGTATATCTTAGGAATTTTACTACAATAGATCTTGGTTTTTGTTGTGGTTGTGGTTTAGAGGCCAATGCTCTATGTGCCCTTTCTATTTCCATTTCTTGCTGTAGTTCTGGACATCCTAGGGTCTTAGGGATCCACTCTTTTATAAACTCCCTCATATTCTTGCCTTCTTCATCTTCCTTAAGGCCCACTATCTTTATGTTATTTCTTCTGTTATAATTTTCCATTATATCTATTTTTTGAGCTAGTAGTTCTTGTGTCTCTTTAGTTTTTTTATTAGATTCCTCCAATTTCTTTTTTAAGACTTCTACCTCCATTTCTGCTGCTACTGCCCGTTCTTCCATCTTGTCCATTTTTTTCCCCATTTCTGTTAAGGTCATATCTATTTTATTCACTTTCTCTTCTGTGTTGTTTATTCTTCTTCTTAAATCATTGAATTCCTGTGTTTGCCATTCTTTAAATGACTCCATGTATCCTCTAACAAGAGAAAGTATATCATTTACCTTGCCTTTCCCTTCATCTATTTCACTGTATTCTTCCTCTTCTTCTTCCTCTGGGTTGGCCATCTGTTGTTTCTTTGTTGCCCTTTCCTTCTCTTCTTTCTTGTTTTCATTGTTTTCTGTGGTCTCTTCTTGCTGCAGGTGTTCTGCAGCTGTCGTTGCCGGCTGTGGAGATCGACTCCCCAGCTGGTCCCCCCTCCCGTCGGTGTGTTTTTTTTCATGCGTGGTTGCGCACTTTTACTCGGCTCTGCGAGCCATTGTTGTAGTTCTTTTTCTACCGACCTGAGGAAGCGGGCTTCTCTCTCCACAGCGGGCCTCTTCGGACAGGTAAGGCCTTCTCTTTCTTCCTCCGTTGTCTTCTCTTCCTCTCTTCTTACCGTTGATTTTGATTTTTCTTTTTTTGTCGCCATCTTCTTTCCACCTTTATACTCACTTTTCTTTATCTTTTATTTCTGTGCCTTTGTATTTTCTCTTGTTTTTCCCGACTTTTCTGGAGAGGGCTGGAGTTCACCGTCCGGCCACTACTCCATCACGTGACTCCTCACAAAGCCATGTTTAAAGCAACCCCCTCATGCCCCAATAACTGTGTATGACTCTTTGATTTTACGTCTTCACTAATTTTGTTTTTAATTTAGTGATTTTGCTCACGAGCTTTATTTATGCTGCTCAGCAATGGCGAGTAATGACGTGGAAGTGTTAACACATTTCCTCACAAAGTAAAGCATGGATGAGGACTTCAGCTTGTGTCTTTTCCAGGTGAAAGAGTTATCCAGTTTTAGCTCGATAGGGTGCCATTCATCCAACTATGTCAATGCCAACTCCTGCTCGAGCAAGCTTGCCAGTCCAGTTTCCCCTTTCCCCAGAGCCTTGCAAATTATTTTCCATCAAGTGTCTACTTGGTTCCCTGCTCCAATTGATTCAGTTTCAACATCTTTGCAGGACCTTTTTTTTTACCCTCACACCCTCGAGGTATTTTTTGTAAAGAATTTTAAATCTATGCCTCCTGGTTCTCAAACCATTTGCTAATGGAAACTGCTTCCTTCGATTTGCCCTTGCTAAATAATATATGATCTCAAACTCAATCTCCTCTCAAACTGTTTTTGTTTAAAGTAGAATCATCCCAGTTTCTAAGTCTAACCTGACAGCTGAACCCTTCCAAATCATTCTTTTTTTTTCCATCATATCTTTCCTAAAACTCATGAACAGACTTGGATGAAGTTCTCTAAGTTGTGACATAACCAATGTTTTATTTGGATTGAACACATTCTTCCTTATTTTTGTTCTCAGTGCATTTCCTTACAAAGCTTAGAATCCCATGTGTTTTAATAACCCTTCACTCAGTCATGCCATTGCAGTCTCCCACCTCATGTTCCATTGTTTTGTAGTTTATGGCGCCTAATGTCCTGATCCAAGTCATTTTTAGGATGACTTTTTCTACCTATCACACCATTTCAAGAAAATAGTTCCAGGCCTTGCCGTTCTCAGAGGGAAAACATTCTTCTCAACTCTCACTGAATTCTATTATTTACCTTCTGGTTATTAATTTCTTTCCATAAAGATGGATCTTAACCATTTGACTAAACCCTTCATAATGGTACAAATATCAATCACTTTCCAAAGAGTGCAAATCCCATCCTCCCTGATCATGTTCGATCATTTTCTAACCCCGGTATATTCTTGTCAATCCTCTTTGTACCGACTAAGAAGCAGTCACTTCCTTCCTATAACACGGTGACCTGAAATAACCTTTGCAATGGCATTTTAATTGCAAGCACAAGAGCTTCAATCCATATTTGTACAAACGTATTGGGTGTCAGTGCACATTCAAAAGGAGCTGCAAATGAAATAATGAAGCATCAATCAAATTCATTCTGGCAAGGGTGACAATTCGATACCAACTCATTAGCACCTTCCTCACAGAATCAAAGAAGATGGCTGAGTAGGTCTCTTCAGTATTCACCTCTTTGTTCAAAACAGTTCCACTTTCCATCCAAACAGCCCTCATGCTCTGAGCTCATACATTGAGCAATTCAGAGATTTAGGTTCCTTCATACCGCCAAACATTTCTATGGTCAGCACTCAACAATTAAATAATTCTCTTTTGTGTGCGTTGTAATCTTTCTGAAAATAATTGGACAATCAAAACAGAATTGCTGTCTAAGAGTGGGAGGAATATAAATATAAACCACTGATCTGCATTGCATTTTCTTTCTCATGTTCATTCAAAATGAAATGTTTTTTGAATGCCATTGATAAATCCATATTACACTTAATCTGTTTGTTGGCATCCATCCTACTTGTTAAAACAATGTTGGCTGCTATTTTGTTCAAACATTGTCTTGTTAAGTAATTCTAATCAAATTGCAATGGTGTTCACAAATGTGATAGTACCTTAAAAATTATTTGCTTATGAAATTTAACATCATTTGACACGGTTGTGGGTAGAATGCAGTAATTTTGAAGCTTTTAATGATCTGAAAAAAATATTCCAGCAGCTCTTTAGAAAAAAAAGGCTTCAGTAAGAAATGGAACATGAACGACTGTCGACGCTGTAATTATACTAAAAACTCAAAAATGATGGAGGAACTCTGCAAGTCATGCAGTCACTATAGGAGGTAAACATACATAACAAACATTTCATCTGAGCCCATCAGTAAGAAGCCACAGGTAAGAACAGGGAAGATTATTTTAGACATATGGCACAATAACATGCCCTTGCAGCCCACAAGCCTGTGCTTCCCAAATATACCCAATTAACCTACACCCCCGGTATATTTTTGAATGTAGGAGGAAGCCAGAGCACCCAGAGGAAACCCACCCAGTCATAGGGAGAACGTAAAAACGCCTTACAGACACTGCAGGATTCAAACCCCAGTCCCAATTGCTGGCTCCTTATCAGCGTTGCACTAATCACTATGGTAACCGTGCCATCCCAAGCTTGTTGGATTCGGCAGTGCTGAGAGGAAGTGCTGTGTGAGAAGTGTTGAGGCATTGATTCAGGAGGTCATGGTGAGTGGGAGCTAAGGTGAGGTCAGGTAAGGTCCCTTTCCTTCTCATTGTACAGTAAGAGCAGCGGAGATGTAGCCAGAGAAGTGGTACACTCATCCTGCTGGATGTGGGAAATCGGGGAGATCTCCAGTGTCCCTGATGACTTTCACTAGAAGAGATGTCATTACAGCTGCAGCTCCTTACTGACTGCATGAGGGATGAACTCCAGATCATTTAGGAGGCTGAGGGGTTGATAGACAGGATTTAGAGGGAGGCAGTCACATTTAGGAGTCAGGTAGCTGGGTGACCATCGAGAGAGGGAAAAGTAACAGGCAGCAGTCAGTGGTTGTTCCCCTCAATCACACGAATACTAATTTGGATACTGTTGGTGGGGAGGCCCACTAGGGAAATGCTGGAGCAGTCAAAACTTTCGGTCAGAGTCTGGACCTGTGGCTCAGAAGGGTAAGAGGGAGATTAGGAGAGTGATACTGATAGGAGATTCATTGGTTAGGGGTATGGAATGGAGACTTTATGGAGGTGATTGGGACTCCCGAAAGGTATGTTGCCTCCCAGATGCCAGTATCAGAGTTCTCGTCATTGTTGAGAAGGAGGGCGAGCTGCCCAAGATCATGGTACACATTAGTATCACTGACATAGATAGGAAAGGGATAAGTCCTGACGAGTGAACATAGGGATGGATGCAAGACTGCTCAAATGATGGAACAGTTGGTGTAAAGACAGATGCAATGTGCAGAGAGTCCATGAGGAAGGACAGGTAGTGGATAGGGCATAAATGGAGTCAGTTGGGTGGGTTGAAATCTGTTTAATGTGAGAAGTATTAAGAATAAGGGGGATGAACTGAGAATAGATCAATATATGGTATAATTATGTGGGGGCCATCACAAAAGCAGCTGTCACAAGGCCAGGATTGACTCAGGATGGTCACCCTTATCCATTACAATGATGGGTCGTATTAATTTGATTAAAATGAATATATTGCCTAAATTTCTCAATCTTTTACAAGCGTTACCTATTTTTATTCCTTAAATTCCTTTTTAGTTATTTAGATTTGGTTCTTTCTTCCCACATATGGCAGGGAAAACAACCATGTATAAATAAAACTTGGTTGGCATAGTGGTTAGCGCAACACCTTTATGGTGCCAGCGATTGGGACCAGAGTTCAAATCTGTGCTGTCTGTAAGGAGTTTGTAGGTTCTCCCCATGTCTGTGTGGGTTTTTCCTGTGGGATCCGGTTTCCTCCCACTGTTCAAAATGTACTGGGGGTATAGGTTAATTGGCTGTAAATTGGGCGGCACGGGCGCGTGGGCCGAAATGGCCTGTTACTGTGCTGTATATCTAATTTTTAAAATAAATTTAATCACTTCCAGATTTTAGAATTTATTACTGGGCAACTAATATATGTAAACCTCTTTTATTATTACATTTTGATAAATCAGTGAATCGTCCATCTTGGGTAGAAATGGAATTGTATTTTTTTTAAATCTTTCTTAGCAATCTTAGGTTCCTTTTAACCATTTTCCTTTTCTAAATTAACATCTAACCTGTTAATGAGAAATAGATTAAGAATATTAGAAAATCTTTTGGTCTTAATAGTTTTTCTCTGGCGAGTCCTATTGTAGATAGTCATTTTTTTGAACTGTCGGTGATGGATATAAGGAATAGTTTAGTGATTTTTATAAATGGCTTGGACAAAGAAGTGGAGGGGTGGAATACATTTGCAGACAACATAAATGTTGGAAGTGTTGTAGATAGCAGAGAAGTGGCAGATGGAGTTTAATCCAGAAAAGTGTGAAATTATGTATTTTGGATAATGGAACTTGAAGGTGGAGTACAAGGTTAATGGTAAGATCCTTAGCAGTGTGGAAGAACAGAGGAATCTTGGGGTCCAAAGTCAATAGATCCCTCAAAGCTACCAGACAAGTTGATTGGATAATTAAGAAGATGTATGGCGTGATAGTTGGGGGGAATAAGTTCTGGTTAGAGGCCACAGATAAATGTGTTCCGGCCAGAATGTGGAAGGTTTAGAGAGGGTGCAGAGCAGATTTACTACGATACTGCTTGGACGAGAGAACATTTCAAATCAGGAAAGGCTGACTGAGATAGGGCTTTTCTCTTTGGAGCAACAGAGTTTGAGAGCAACTTAACAAGGATCGCCCTATGAGAGGGTTGGCAGCCACCACCTTTTCCCCAGGATCGTAATGGCCAATACCTGAGGATGTACATTTAAGATGAGTGGAGAAAATTTAGGAGAAATCTCAAGGAAGGTTTTTTTTTACACAGAGTGGTGGGTGCCTGGAATGCACTCCTGGTAAATTAGGAAATTTTTAAAGACTCTTCAGTAAAAATGATGGACTGTGAGGGAAGTAAGGGCTAGATCGATTAAGTAATCGGGTATGTAGGTCAGCACAACATTATGGGCCAAAGGGCCTTTATTATGCTATTGTATGTTAAGAAGGCATTTCTGTGTGAATTTTTGTGTGCTGTGTTGTTTTCATTTTCTTATGTTTTTTCATCCTTGTGATGTGAATTTTGCTAGCAAAATCAATATTTGTTTCACTGTCCCAGGTTCCCTTGAGAATGTGGTGCTAAGCTGCTGCCTTGAATTAATTGCCAAGATTTGCTATGACTGAGTGACTGTGTCAGTGGTTTTGCAGTGCAGTTAAGCATATGTCGCCCCTTTTATGCAGGCAGTTCAATGTGGGAATATTATGCCTTTGATGGGCTACGCCTTCTGTGTAAAAGGTACGAATACGGAATGGGGGTCATTCCAGTCCCACCTTTAAGTCGGCAGCGAAGGTAGTCACAGCGACAAATTGACATCTTGTGTAAAAAAAGGCAATCCACCATTTCAGGACCAGGTCAGGAAAGGAATATGATGTTATGATGACATGTTATGTGTGCGACCTATCAGCGGGAAATTTAAAAATTTTAAAGCAGCAGTCAGCAGGTAACGGATACGACATCTGCATATTGGGGAGACAAAGAGATCTCTACGAGCAGAGGATAAAATAAGGAGACATATAACTGTGACAGTGAAGGATGGCCCAATATTGGAAGGCTGGCACCAATACCTTAGAGATAGTGGATTTGCTCGTGACAAAGTGCAGGTAACAAGCAAATTGAAAAGCTTGCAAAAAGAATTCTGTCAGGTGAACAATCATAATGGCAGGAGTGGAGAGGGCATTCAGATTGGCCATATTTCGATCTGTGCTATTCCAATTTGGGACACAAGCCACTCTGCAAACCTGGTGGCTCTTCTGAGCAACATGGAGGACCTCAGACTGTTCCAGCTATGTCTCCCTCTTCCAGCAGCAGTGCTGATGCCGGAGACCCTAGCAACATGGACACAGAGGCCAGCAATAAAAATGGTGAATCTGCACCTCCCAATTGACCAGGTAAAAACTTTTTTCTATCGTGATTAACATTTTTTCATGTGTTTTTGTGAGTGTGTTTTCCCATAAAGTGCCGTCTCACTAATGTCGCTTGTGTTCTATTGCCCTCTAGGATGCCTGTCGTGGCAGAAAAGGCAGAAACCATCCAAAGCCCAGTGGTGAGAAAGGAAATGAGGGACTTGTTACTGTCATGGACTGTGAGGATGTGGAGAGGGAGCGCCTCCTCCTATTGGAAATGCAGAGGGCCCACGAAGAGCAGCTGAGGAGAGAGGCGCAGGGGGCAGAGATGGCAGTGCGGGAGGCCGATAGACAGGAGCAGGCAGACGAAATGACTGGGTTCGGTAATACATTTAAGGACATTCAGCATGAGATGCAGAATCAGGCCTCACTTATGTGGGACCTGATTTCCCTCATGGCAGTTCCTATACCATAACACCTTTCTCCCGCTCCATAGCACCAAATTCCCGCACAACAGTATCATGCTCCTGCACCCCAGAAGCAGTTTTATTCTCCCCCACCACACGGTCAAGACATACGAGTCTTTTCAACTACTTTCTTCCTCCAGCTGCTGGAGTGATTTAGCAGTTGCCCACACTGTGTGGTGCCTTACAACTTTTGCACATGGTCATTGGTGTTTTGTTTATTTTCACAGTTGTAATTAGTTATTTACTGTTGAATTCATCCTTTTTATTGTTATTTACATGTTTCTTGTGGCACAACAATTCTCTGACATGTGCAATATACATTTACTGAAGGTTGTTATTTGTTTGCTTAAATAGCTTACAGTATGGACATAATGGCTTCACAGATCACCTGGTGACTGTGTGCTTGTGAACCCTGATAAGCAACTTGATCGGGCTTGGGGGATCGGGAAGCGAAGTGTTTCACTCTGGCAAAAAGTCTTCCTTGTTGATTTCACATATATTGTGTAGAACAAACAGGCAAACTCAACATCTGTTACAAAAGGGGTACAAATTTCAAGTCACTTGGCCAGGCAGCTTTGAGATGTCCAAAAGCACTTTCTACCACCATCCTTGCTAAGTTCAAATGGTAGTTAAAGCTTCACTGCTGTTGATTGAGTGCGTGTTGATTTTATCAGCCACTTCCTGAGGGGGTAAGCTGCATTTCCGATTAAATGCACGGGATTGCCACTCTGTTAACAGTTTTGAATTTCTGTGGGCAGAGCAATGTAAATGTATAAGTACTTTATACAATCTCTGAGATCATAAACAATCAATTCACTAATGTTTTCCAGTGGCTGTGTTATAATAAAAGGATTGAAGCTGACCCTTGGACTTGAAATAAGTTTTATTTGAAGTAGACCCAGTCAGCCACTCCTTCAGTTTAAACATATATATATTAAAAAAAATATATACATATACATATGCATACACACATATATGTATATGCATACATACATACATATATATATATATATACACACACACAACCATGTATTATACATATATATATATATATTTCACTGTGATTGTATCCTATATGATTACATATGACAAATAAACATGATTTATTGATTGATCCACACATACATTACTGTACAATGAGGTACATAAATTTACTTCATGAGGGAAGAGGTACCTGCCTTTCTGTAGATGGCGAGTTGGCTAAAACTTGAGTATCATGTGTGACCAGACCAACTCACGTACACATCTGTGAAGCTGGATCAACAAAAAGACTATGTATAGATTGATATATAAAATATGGAACATACAGGCCCTTTAGCCCTCGATGTTGTGCCGACCAATATATTCCTTCATTAAAAAATAGTATTAAACCCTATCTATCCTGTAACTTTCTATTTTTCTTTCCTCCATGTGACCATCTAAGAGTCTCTTAAATGCTCCCAATGTTTAAGCCTCCACCACGATCCCCAGAAAGGCATTCCAGGCACCCACAACTCTCTTTGTAAAAAAAAATGTACCCCTGATGTCTCCGCTAAACATCCCTTCCTTGACTTTGAATGTACGTTCTCTGGTGTTTGCTGATCCTGCCCTGGGAAACAGGAGCTGACTGTCCACCCTATCTATGCCTCTTATAATCTTGTAGACCTCTATCATGTCTCCTCTCATCCTTCTACTATCCAAAGAGAATAGTCCAAGCTCTACTAATCTTGCTTCATAAGACTTGTTTTCCAATCCAGGCAACATCCTGGTAAATCTCCTCTGCTCCCTCTCCATAGCTTCCACATCCTATAAAGAGGTGACCAGAACTGAACACAATACTCTAAGTGTGGTCTAACCAGAGATTTGTAGAGTTGCAACATGACAAATAATTGTAACTCAGGCTGTAATATTTACCAGCAGTTGTAGACACCAACAGCTTAAAGAACAATGGAGTACCACCCCCTCTTATTGTAGAAGGCTGGTGAGTTGTCATGGTGGGGTGATGATGGGAATATGTGTGCCATCGATGGCACCAGCACACATGGGATTCCCCCATTCTGCAAATCTGTCCATTGTCTTCTGAAAGACATGCACCACTCAACAGGTAAACAGAATGTTTAAAAAGGGCTCCCTTCAATGCTGCAGTAACTTGGCATACCAACACACACAGTGGCAACACCGACATCAAAAATACAACTAAGGATCGATATTCACATGGCAGTAGCACACTACCACAAAGCAATGGTGAGTCTAAGCCGAGGTTCCAGAGGCTGTCGCCAGTTTGTCGTCTTGCCCCTCTGGTGTGGCTCAATGAGTTCCAATGCAAAGTCAAATGTGTTCCACGACATACTAAGTGATTCCGCCACTCATCTTCATCAAAATTGTTGAGGACATTAGACCAGAACACTGGCCCATGTGGTCTCTCTCTCCTCCATATTTTTCCATCTGAGACTAGTGCAAATTGACTCACAAGAATAAAACATCTCTGTCTATGGTGTCTAAGGTCCATGCGCCTTTCTGCCTCAAACAGCCCCCTGCTTCTCTTTAATTTCTCCTCTAACATATTCCTGATCACATGAACATGTTGCTCACATGATTCTGACCATCCTCGCATCATAAAGCTGTGTACGATGCGAAGCAAATTTACTCGTGTTCAAAGAGTGGCATAAAAGTTCACAGCTGGCATCAACACATAAAGTTCAACCACCATCATTGTGAAGAAAGCAATGTCCGACACATATGTTATACATCACACTAGATGCCGATGCTGTTGAGTTACATGTCCTGCCTGTTCTGCTCCTGGAAAGCCGACTTGCAGTGTAAAATGACACTCTGACTTGGCATTTTGCCAGTTTTGTTTGGTTCAGTGTAAACCACCAAAACTGGCTTAATGACGGGTGAACCACCAAAACTGGCTTAATGACAGGTCTTCTTTACGGCTGTATTACGGGATCTCTGTGTGTAATGCGTGTTGAAAGAACCAAAGACTTGTTGATCCAAACCAAGGCTTTTATTAACTAAAAGACTGGAGCATATCACAAGTAGATCAACCAGTCCAGAATGACCTGGTCTGGCTAGGAGCAATCCTTTAAGACCTGCCAGTAGGTGTGCTTACACTCTCAGCCAATCACAGTCATCCTAATCTACAATCTGTACATATACACATTGGTGATAGAATCTGTACTATCTCACTGTGTAAAAAGCCCTATTAATAGGATGGCATATTCCTTCCCTTGGAAACACTTATGCTTTGTGGTAACTTTGTTTATGATTTTGTTTTAGATATTTAGTCAATATTTGTGTACATACTGTATTTGGAGACACCATTGATCATGCAGTCTTCGATTTAGGGAGAGCAGAGGGATGGCTCATGGTTGAGCAACAGATGGTGTGTATTTGGGTTTTCAGAAGGCCTTTGACAAGATGCCGCACATGAGGCTAATAATCATGGGCTCTTATCTTGTTCTAACAGGAAACATTCCAGTGTGGGTAGAGCATTGGTTGAATGACAGGAAGCAGTTAGATGTCAGGGCTCATGTTCTGGTTGGCTGCCAGTTGCTTGTGGTATTCCACAGGGGTCAGTATTGAGACAGCTTCTTTTATATAGTATATTAATGATTTAGATTATGGAATCAATGGCTTTGTGGCCAAGTTTGCACATGATACGAGTTCAGGTGGGAGAGCAGGTAGTGTTGGGGAATCAGGAAGGCTGCAGAAGAACTTAGACAGATTAGGAGAATGGGCAGAGAAGTGGAAAATTAAATACAATGTCAGAAAGTATACAGTCACGCACTTCAGTCGAAAAAATAGACGGGTAGACTATTTTCTTAATGGGGAGAAAATTGAAAATATCCAGACACAGAGGGACCTGAGAATACTCGTGCAGGATACTCTGAAGGTAAACTTGCAGGTTCAGTCAGTGATGAAGAAGGCAAATGCAATGCTGGTGTTCATTTCAAGAGGAATAGCATACAAGAGCAGGGATGTGATGTTGACTATTTATAAGGCACTGATGAGGCCTCACTTGGAGTATTGTGAGCAGTTTTGGGCTCCTCATTGAAGAAAGGATGTGCTTATGTCGGAGAGTGTTTATAAGAGGTTCACAAGGATAATTCCAGGAATTAAATGGTTATCATGTGAGGAGTGTTTTACAGCTCTTGGCCTGTATTCATTGGAATTAAGGAGAATGAGAGGGGATCCTATAGAAACATAAAATTATGAAAAGCAAAGATAAGATTGTGGTAGGTAAGTGGTTGGGTAGACCAGAACTAGGGGATATTGCCTCAAGATTGAGGGTGGTAAATTTAGGACAGAGGGTGGTGAATCGACACTGCTATCATCAATCACCTATGATCACATTGAATGGTGGGGCAGGCTCAATTGGCTCAGACGGCTGACTCCTGCTCCTATTTCTGATGTTCTTATGAAAGATATGGGCAGAGTAGATGTAGAAAAGTTGTTTCTCATGGTGGGAATGTCCAGGACAAGAGGGCACAATTTCAGGATTGAAAGGTGTCCACTTAGAATAGAGATGTGGAGTATTTTCTTTAGCCAGAAGGTTGTGAAATTTGTTGCCACAGGCAGACGTGGAGGCCCATGTGTAGGAGAGAGATTGATAGGTTCTTGATTATTCAATGGTTATGGGGAGGCCGGGCAGTGGAGCTGAGTGGGAAAATGGATCAACTCATGATTGAATGATGGGGCAGACTCAAAATGCTCAGTGGCCTATTTCTGCTCCTAAGTCTTAGGGTCCTATGGTTTCTTGCCAGTTCTGGCCCAGAGTTGGGAGTGATGGTGGTTTCATGTTTTTTTATTGTCAATCGTTGGGTTTCTGTGGATCAGTAGTTTTCAAACTTTTTTTTTCCACTCACATACCACCTTAAGTAAACTCAATGCCATAGGTGCTCTGTGATTAGTAAGGGATTACTTAAGCTGGTATGTGAGTGGAAAGGAAAAGTTAGAAAACCACTGCTGTAGATAAAGAATCAGACAGATGTATGACATGCATATAATTTTATATTCATCAGCTCTTGGTTGTGTTTAGAATTTAAGCATTTTGAAGAGAATTAATGATCTGGAAATAAATTATCTCTTAACGTCATCACAGTTATAGTTTGTCATCTTCTGTCTGCCTTTGTCAGTAAAATTCCTTCTGTTTGTTGAAGCTTCCCGATTTGGAGTTGCTTTATTAAGAAGATTAAGATTGCTAGAATTCATAACAGCATGTACACCCTTGCACAGACTAACTCCAAAATTCATGCATCTAATCATTTGATGGTGTGGCATCTAGTTTCAAGTGTGAATGGGAGGTTCCAGAACGTTGACAGGCTGGGGCTGGGGTCCGGAGTGTGGAGAGCCGAATCTGGAGTGTGGACAGGGTAGGGTGGGGCTTCCAGAATGTGGGCTGGCTGTGGGCCCAGGGTATGGTCAGGTCAGAGAGTCTGGGTCTGGTGTGGACAGGCCAGGGTTTCAGATTGTGCATAAGCTGGGGCACTGGAGTGCGGACATGCCAGGGCTCCAGTGTGCGGACTGTCCGGGGATCTGGAGATGGACAAGGCTGGATCTGGGATTGTAAGCGCAGACAGAATAGTGGTCTGGAGTGTCGATAGTCCAGCGGTCCAGAGTGTGGATAGTCCGGAGGTCCAGAGTGTGGACAGTCCAGGAAGCCAGAGTGTAGAAATTTGAGAGTCTGGAGTGTGGACAGGCTGGGGTATGGCATTCGGAATGTGGAGAGGCTGGTGTCTCCGGAGTGTGGACAGGCCGGGATTGGTGTCTGGAATGTTTGCAGACTGGGGCTGGGGGTTTTGGAATGTGGATAGTCCTGTTGACAGATTCCTTCTCAAGTGAACAAAATATCTTGAAGCATGTGAAATAAGTTCATGTTTTCAATAAGCAATTGGCTCATTATATAAATTAATTATTTTTTGGAAGTTTTGCTGGGGCTAGTCCAGTATAGGTGGGATGAGGTCTGGAATGTGGACAGTCCTTGGGATGGGTCAGAATGTGGACATTCTGGGGGTATGGAGTGTGGACAGGCTTGGGTGGGGTGGGGGCGTGTTGAGGTCCAGAATGTGGTCAGGCTGGGTGTGGGTCAGAATGTGGACAATCTGAGAGCCCAGAGAGTGTGCTCAGGCTGAGGGGATCCGGAATATGGATAGGGTGGAGGATGGGTCACATTGTGGACAGACTGTGGGTCCAGAGTTTGGATAGGATGGGGATAGGAATTAGCATAGAAGAGTACAGGCCCTTCAACCCACAATATTACATTGACCTACAGAAACCATGATCAATCTGACCCTTTCTTCCCTTGCAGCCCATAATCCTCCATTTTTCTCACATCCATGTGCCTATCTGCGGCAGTGCAATCCAGGCACCCACCGCTCTCTGTGTGAAAAAAAAGCTTAATCCTGATATCTCCCCTAAACTTTCCTCCATTCACCTTAAGCAGATGTCCTTTGCTACCGTGGATAAAAGATTCAGGTTGTCCATTCGATCTATACCCCTCATAATCTTGTACATCTCTATTAAGTCACTCTTCAAAAGCCATGTACATCAATCCAAGCAGGATCCTGGCAAATCTCCTCATCACCCTCTCTAAAGCTTTCACGTCCTTCTAGTAATGAGGCCACACAAACTAAACATAATTTCTCAGTGTGGGCTAACGAGAAATATATAGAGCTGCAACATTAGCTGTCCATCCACACTGCTAAGAATTCTTTCATTAACCTCGTATTCAATCTTCAAGTTTGGTGTTTTGAAGTGTATCACTTCAAAGTTTTTCAGATTGAACACCATCTGCTATTTCTCTGCCCATCTCTGGATCCTGCCTTCATCGTGGAATAAACTGCTGCAACCTTCTACACCATTGGTTTTCAAACTGCCCCCCCCTAAACTCATATTCCACTTTAAACAACCCCTATGCTGTGTGATTAGTAAGGGATTACTTAAGATTAGTAAGGGATTACTTACCCCTAACGTCGAAGTACTCGAGATGGCAGAGGTCGACAGCATCGAGTCCACGCTGCTGAAGATCCAGATGCGCTGGATGGGTCACTTCTCCAGAATGGAGGACCATCGCCTTCCCAAGATCGTGTTATATGGCGAGCTCTCCACTGGCCACCGTGACAGAGGTGCACCAAAGAAAAGGTACAAGGACTGCCTAAAGAAATCTCTTGGTGCCTGCCACATTGACCACCGCCAGTGGGCTGAAAACGCCTCAAACCGTGCATCTTGGCGCCTCACAGTTTGGCGGGCAGCAACCTCCTTTGAAGAAGACCGCAGAGCCCACCTCACTGACAAAAGGCAAAGGAGGAAAAACCCAACACCCAACCCCAACCAACCAATTTTCCCTTGCAACCGCTGCAATCGTGTCTGCCTGTCCCGCATCGGACTTATCAGCCACAAACGAGCCTGCAGCTGACGTGGACTTTTTACCCCCTCCATAAATCTTCGTCCGCGAAGCCAAGCCAAAGAAAAAAAAACTTAAGATGATATGTGAGTGGGGAAAAAAAAGTTGAGAACCAATTGTTACTGATATATTTCCTTGAATAAAATTGTCATTGGCCCATTTCCTTTGGAATTATGAAACCATGCACATAACAAGTCAATTGCTGTATTTTCACTCATATAATGCGCACAGGCATGTAACATGCATATGCATATAACAAGCAGAAAATCATAAATTGTGTAAAAATATTTTTTGTATAATGTGCACATGGGTGTAGTATTTTAAATTCCAATTGGCCAAATATGCATTTAAATGGGATATAAGACAAAGCACATACCAGTATCTGCCACAATTACCACCCAATCAACTTCCCCCAGAGGTGTCAATTGCCAATTATATATATATAATATCATTAAATAGAGTGAAGACAGGCTTCTGAGTTCAGCAGGATTTTAATTCTAATGTCTCAAATCAGAGGTTTCCTCCCTCAGGGAGGGGTCTGGGCAATTAACAATGATAAATTGCAGTGCCCTACTCAGATGTCCTGTTGTTAGGAATACCATGGCATTCAGTACAAAGCGATATTCCCAAGATCAAAATTTCCCATGCCCGCGATAAATTGTGCCCATTTTTTCATTGCCGCTATTCTCATACTCATTATACTATTCCCACACTCTCTATAAATTGCCACCGTGTCTTTCCCTCAGTCGCTATTAATTATGCACATTCTTTCAGTGCCGCTATTATATCCCCATGCGCGCTATAAATTGCCAGTTCGACTTTTCCACACCTACTATTAATTGTGCTCGTTCTTTCAACATCCGTAAATGGTTATATGGTTATATGTAAAAAATAGCATACACACGCATATAATGTGTGGAAGGGGTACCTGATTTGTAAAATATGCATATAACATGTACCTTATATGTTTAAAAATATGGTAGGTATGATTAAAACAGTGGTTTTAAAACTTTTTCTTTCCACTCACATACCACCTTAAGTAATCCCTTACTAATCACAGAGCACATAGCATAGGGAATACTAAAGGTGGCATGTGAGTGTAAGATGGTGGGGGGTGCAGTTTGAAAGCCACTGTTCTACATTATATACACCTCCACCTTCCTGTCTCCTGCTAATTTATTAACCCACCTCTCCATCTAAGTTGAAGTGCAGAGCTCCCAGAGCAGATCCCTGCAGAATGCAACTGGGCACTGACCTCCAGGCAGAATAAGTTCCATGTACTATAACTCTCTGTCTTCTGTGGGCAAGCCAATTCTGAACCACATAGCCATAACCACATAACCATGGACCCCATGGCTCATGATTTTCTGCCTAAGCCTACCATGGGCAACCTTGTAAATACACAAAAGTGCTGGAGAAACACACCAGGTCCCACAGCATCCATAGGAGGCAAAGATATGTAATGAGCGTTTTGGGCCCGAGCACTTTGTCAAGGTCGGTCACATCTTGAAGAAGGGCTCAGGCCCTAAGCATTGGTTATATATCGTTGACTACTTATGGATGCTGCAGGACTGCTGTGTTTCTCCAGCTCTTTTGTCTATTTACTGTAATGACTATAATCAAAGCACGGGGTACCTTGTCAAGTGCGTTTTAGAAGAGAACTGTATCCGAATGTTAATAAGAGTTCAGAAATGTGCACAATCTGCTTACTCAGCACTACAAAAGTCCCAAGGGTGCCAGGTGATCAGAGGTACTTAAGGAACACAAAGGCAGTGTTCTGGAGCACCCGATGCTTTGTGCCCTATGCCTATTGCTGCATTGTGTTTATTTATCATGATTGACTTGACTCAATTCACACAAAACCTCCAAAAATAATGAATTTATAGGAGGAGCCCAATTGCTTTTTGAAAACATGACTTCAAATGCTTCAAGATATCATGTTCACTTGAGAAGGAATCTGAGAAACACCATCAGATGATGGAATACTGATTGCTTTGCTGAAAGAAGGTATTTTTTTCAATTAAGAGGCTCTTAGTACTTTACAGATGTGAGTGTGCGATTCATTATTGATAGGATCGCCAGTAATAGATGCAAGTATTTTTCAGGCACCAAGTCTGATGGAGCAGATAACTGTGTTGTGATTGATTCTGGCAAAGTAGATTGATCTGTCCTGCCATTACATTGCGGACTGATGGACACTGATCACACAGATTGACACTTAAGCAAATGCATTCCTTATTGATTTTGATCTGAAAGCACAGAATGACGTTTTCATTTGATGCATTCTGCATGCACAAGACTAAAGCAGTATAAAGGTGAATTTAAAAAAAGTCATAAAATATAAACCTACTGGACAGTTCTTTGACATTCAGCACTGACGAGATAAACAAAATGCCCCCTTATAGGCTTAGATTTCAGATTTCAAATTTATTGTCAGAGGACATACATGACATCACATACAACCCTGAGATTCCTTTTTCCTGCGGGTGCGGCAGAATTACCAGCAAAAAGTAAACTGTACACAGCATGAACGTGTAAACAATCAAAAGAACTGTAAACAGAAAATGAATGTAAACAAACTGACTGTGCAATGCAGGGAGTGCAAAGAAAATCAATAAAGTGCACAAGTAAAGAGTCCTTAAATGAGTCCCTGATTGAGGGGTTGCAGCTGTTCTTGAACCTGGTGGTGAGTCTTGTGGCACCTCTACCTCTTTCCTGATGGCATCAGCCATCATTCTTTTGATTCTTAATTATTTAGATTCTGATATCTCCTCTGTCATAACTTCAAGATGCTTGCACTTTTGATTCTTCAAAGGAAAATCAGATGCAAGAATGAGAATGTGAAGGAAGGAGAATCAGACCCCCACCAAAAAAATGAGACAAGCAATTCTTCGTCATGAATTTTTCTCTTGGAAAGTAAATAGTCATTTTACTTTCCAATTGCAGTTAATTGCAATAAATTTCTCTGTTGGACACAACAGCTTTCTCACTGTCCATTTGTTCAGGAGGTGGTGTTGCATGCAAAAGCCAGAAAATGGACACAACATTGATCCCTGGGAATGGACAGGTCCAGAAGGTTTCAATGAAAAACCCTCTCAGCAACAGGATTGTTTTAATTGCTAATAAAAGATTTTATACCAAATATTATATTTTATAGAATCTTGCAGCACAGAAACAAGCACAGCTTATTAGTGAAAAGTGTGCCTTACTGCTTCACTTGCCTGCAATCAGACGATACCCCTCCAAGCTCCTCCTATCTATGTAGGGATCCAAGTTTATCTTAAAGGAAGCCTCTACCACTTTGTCTGGCAGCATGTTCCATATGGGCACCACCCTCTGAGTGAAGAACTGTATCCTCATTTTCCTTCCAAATGCCACCCCCTCACCTCATAGGTATGTTCATTTATTTTAGATTCTCCCACTCAAGGAAACAATTCCAAATGCTCTCTTCATTTCTCCATCTACTTATGATGCAATCTTTAAGAGCTTTGCACCTGCATTCCTTGGTCATTCTAGTCCACTACACTCTTTTGAGTCCTGCTGTTAACAGAGGAACTCCTGCCCAGTTCAGTTAACCCATATACAGTGCCATGCCATTCTCTGAGTTGAACTGCATCTGCCATTCCATAGCCCTGCTCCCCATCTGATCTAGATCCCATTGTAAATTCAGGTCACTGTACACAGTAGCACATATTTGTGTGTCATTATTAAGCTTACTCACCTTGACAGAAACATCCTTGTCCAAATCATTTATACATGTTCCAAAAAGCAATCGTCCTAGTTCTGAACCCTGAGACATTCCACTGGTATTGGTCCTCCCATTTTAAAAAAATAGCTCTCTACAACCATTTCTATCACTGACCCAATATTTTATCCAGTTGGCTCACTAGCCTCCAATCCCATGTGCCCTAACTTTCCATACCAACATGTGGGACCTTATAAAACAATTTACTAAAATCCATATTAATAGCATCAAGTGCCTTGCTCTTGTCTACCCTCAAAAAATTCTACTGTTTGTGAGACATGATTTCCCACATCCAAATCTATGCTGGCTTTCTTTATGTTCCACTGGCCATCTGTGTGTTGATAGATTATATCTCTCAGAATCCTCTCCAGCAATTTCTCTACTACTGATGTCAGATTACCAGGGCTATAGATTATCCTTACACCCCTTTTTAACTAAGGGCACCAAGTGAATATCTCTTGTCCGGAGCAAAGAGTTAAAAGTGTCGCAATTTGCTATTTTTACAGACTTCAGAAATCCCTCTACATATTTGATACTTTTCTTTCCAGTGATTGTTTCGTAGCCTATAGTATACACCCATTAAGTTGACTACTCCTTTACTATTTTAGATTTCCACCACCCACTGTGCCTCACACAATAATTCTCTGGTAATATCCTTGCTAAAGAAAACTGTGATATCCTCTTTAACCAATATTGCAACTCCCTCTCTCCACCCCCCCCTCCCCTCCACCCCACCTACTCCTGTTCCTATCACACCAGTATCTACAGTATCCCAGAACATTGAGGTGCCAGACCTGGCCCTCCTTCAACCACTGTAATGGCTACAACATCCCATTTTTCTGTCCCTATATATGCCCTATGCTCATCCGCTTTCTTCATCAGGCTTCTTGTTTTAAAATAAACACAACAAGGTTCACGCTTCTTACTTTGATACCTGTCCTCTAACATCCTGATTCAATGTACTTCCTTTCATTTCTATCAGTCCCTCTCAGTCCCTCTCTCTCAATCTTGGATCCCAACAGTCTCAGTTAAATCCTTCTGAGTGAATCTCAAAAATCTTTCCGCCAGAATATTGTTCCCCCTCTGGTTCAGACGTAATCTATCTCTCTTTTACAGGTTACCTCTACCCCAGAAGAACTCACGTGTTTATAAATCCAAAACCTTCCCCTCCACCAACTGTTCAGCCACATATTCATCCTCCTACTCTCACTGGCAAGTGGCACTGGTCATTATCCAGAGATTATCAGCAGATCATGTTCTGGATCCCCAAGATAGTGTTTAGAAGCAGAGAATCTATTTGCTAATATTTGAGTCCTCCTGGAGGATATTTGCTCATATTCTCCATGAAGTTCAATGGAGCCTTGTCTGCTCCAGTTAGCATTGTGAGTATGGTAGATAATCATCCGACAATATCATCACCTCTATGTTCTGTCTTCTTCGTTTATTGTTACAGAATTCCTGTTGGAAGTGGCTCTATAACTACTTTGTTTTTTCTCCTACTATAGATGACAAAAGTGACTGGAATTAAACCTGTGAAGAAAATCTTTTTGCTTTACTTACAATCTCCTTGTATAGCAGATACCCAAGAAGTCCTGCAGTTAGAAAACCACATATCTAGACTATGTGACTAAATTGGATGCAGGAAAATCTGGGCAAGAGCCAAGACATTAAGTGTTCATGGCAATGTTTTCAACAGCATGATTTGAAGTGAGATCTGTGATCAGAAAGAATGATTTGAAAACTACACCTGGATAAATGCATTCACATCACCATTTTGACATAATCAATTTCCATCTAATTCCACTATTACTCTATTTAGCATAGAATGGAGCATACATGCGAGCATTAATAGAGACCTGAAAACCAATCAGCAGATGAGACAAGAATGTGACCCATGTTTCATCATTCTGTCTTTTGGTGGCAAGATTGAAATTTCTAACTGTATATCCATCATTAATAAATGTTATGCAACTACGGACCTGACACTTATGCTTTTTTTTGCTGTGTTTTTTAGCATAATTCACACACAATCGGCTGAACTAGTGCAACAGACTGTCTGCACTAAAAAAAATTCAAAATTTTGTGAAAGGAAATGTTGGAAAACAGATTTGCCCGCAAAACTGCGCATGCCTGCAGCAAATTAATCCTGTATGCATGTGGGCCAATAATAGGTATTTAAGGTTGAGGACTTTTTTTAATTTTTTTTTATTTTTCACACTATGAACCATACTAACCAAAATACACACAAACATTTCCCTCTTGAATTAGGTTGAGGGCTTTGATGCAAGTCGTCTGTTGGGTCGCCTCAAAATATTTATTCAAAGTGCTTATTGTATGCTAATGTAATAATTAAATAGTTTGGTTGCCATTTTTTAAAGCTATTTATAGTATTTAAAATTGGTAACACACTGGTGGGGGACAAAATGAATGGATTATTTTTGCTAATCAAGTGATTTTAACAAAACGCACACACTTTGGTATTCATCAGATTGAGTGGGAAATTAAGCCATGTAAGTTTGGAGAAGTATTGGCCCCTAGCATTGTAATGTATTGTTGGATGTTGGATCTGCAACTGAAGTCTCTTTGTCTTTTGACATCCCTTGTACATTTCCTTGCTCTGCTTGCCATTATAAAGAGCAAAAGGTAAATTAGCAGGCAAGTTTGGTGGTAGGCCCAAGTCCAGGAGTTTACAGAGGAAATTGGTGTGGTCTGTTGGAGTGATTGGGGTCTTTAAACCTAAAAAAAAGGGCCTGAGGAGGGTATTGATTGGCTCTGATATGGAATGGGGATTGGTGGGGGTGATCAGGGCACACATCAGGACTTAGGTCAGCTGTCATGTTGACAGATCAGGCCTTGGATTGGGGATTTGATTAGTAAGGTTTGGAGCTGAAGCAAGTTGTCTAAAGGTTGTGAGTTTGAAAGAATATTGTTGGAGATTGGTACAACTTGATGACGCACTGGTCCCAAGGAAATCAGCCCAGTAATTACATTAATTACCTGTTAAGAGTCAGGACCCACACTGCTGTTATTCTGTGAGCAGTTCTCCAATGGAGCACTGAACAGGGAATGTTGTCATTTAGTGAATCTTTGATGGAAAGAATGCAGAGTTGATAACTGGAAATGCCTAATTAAATTTATGAATTAGATCTCCAAGTGTTGGTAATTATGTTCCCCTGTACTGCGTTTTCCTTCTATTGTAATCTATTTTCAAATGCATGATGCTCAGAACAAAATGTGTAGCTGATTGAATATCTCTACCATGGTAACATGGGGATAGTGTATATGCTGCAGACAACCTTCTATTGGCTTCAGTCATTTGGAACTATGAAGAGAATTGCTTGAAGTATTAACTTTCCTGACCCCTCTCCAGATTAATTTAATTGCCCTAATTTTTTTTTTCATAATTGACAATACTCAAATGGATTCAAATGATTTGAAAGTATTGAATGAAATTATTTTTTTAAAGTCTTTTGGACAACATTTCTGTTAATTCACAGAATTATAAATGTTAATGAAATGGAAAGAATTGTTCAGAACAATGCTTGATACCAAATGTAAAATTTGCAGCTCAAAAATAGGTCATTCACTTTGAATAGTGTGTGCTGGTGTTTGTGTTCCACATAAGCATACTCCCACTTTCATCCTAAGAGACTAAATTGTTCTTATTTATG
The DNA here is from genome assembly GCF_036971445.1 of Narcine bancroftii. Lineage (NCBI taxonomy): Eukaryota > Metazoa > Chordata > Chondrichthyes > Torpediniformes > Narcinidae > Narcine > Narcine bancroftii. The sequence goes on along the minus strand of NC_091472.1, from coordinate 84,182,365 downwards.
GTTACATTTTATTTTCAACTGAGGTCATGAATGGAAAGAGAACCTAATGTACCTTTTTATGTGTGGGGAAAAGATTGACTGCTTTTATTTCTTAACAGTCAGTTATTTTCATGCCACTGACTTTCAAGCTAAGGTGGTTATTTTACTTTTGTCAATGCAATAATTTATTGAAGAAACATATAATTCTTCAATGCAGGTCATTACTTAATAATCAGACAGTGGAACTGAAATATTTCATGCCTTACACTGTTGTTAACGCGTATCTAGTGTGGTGTTAAGATTGGATTAATTTCTGGTTGATTCACCGATTCTGCCCAGGATATGTATGGTTTATAACACCATGTAGCAGCAAGGTTTTTGCTATAACTCAACAGAAAATATTAGATTGCAAAAGGTGGATGTGTTATTGATCAATAAAGATAGTTACTTCATGGACCCAGTTATTTTTAAGCTAGTCATTCTGCATTTATTTTTCAGTTCTTTTTGCTTTTGATGCTGTAATCCATTCCTAATTTTCGTTTCTCACTGGCATCTGATTTTACCCACTCTTGGTCTGATCGGCCCATCACTCCTTTTGCTCATTGGCCTCCATTGGTCTTTGTCATGGCAATATCATAATTTTAAAATTCTCTATTCTCTATGGTATTGTCCTTCTTTATCTTTCAACTTTCCTCCAGCTTTATGACTCTGATGTTTCCTGTTCCAGTTCTGGCCTCTGCAATTTCCTTGACTTCACTATTAGCAGTTCTCTCTTTAGCAACAGATTCTCCGAGAACTTACTTCTGAAGTATCAATCTCTCGATGCTTCTTAAAATTTGCATCTTTGACAAGTTTTTTGATGGCCTGCCCTAATACTTGCATATGGCTTGGGTCAAATATTGTTATAATGCTTTACCCTCAAACATTTTAATATATAATATAAGAGTATAATGCAACAGTGAGTTGTTGTTATGAGCTCTTTTGGGATCAATATGGGGCAAAGTGATATTAATGGCTGTCAGAGGACCCGTGTTACATTTCCTTCCTTTAGATCACACTCTTGAAGCTTGAAGACCATGTACACAGCCCCTGGTCCTCATGAATAAATTTTTAATGTCTTGCAAGTGCAAGTAAAACCATATGTTTTCTCCAAGTGCTGAAAACAACCATATCGAAAGGGTTCAACAGAACCATGAACATTTTAAAAATCTGCTTAACACCACATTTGATTTCAGCTCTGCTCAGCGTGAAATCCTAGTGGAATGAGATCCACTCATCACTGTGTTTTAAAGCCAGATTGGGGCCTGACTGAGGAATTAGATTGTCATCCTTGGGTTACTTCCAAGCAATAACATCCTTTGCAAGACATAAAAGACAAGTGCATAAACCTATTTACGCATTAATGATACTGTGAAATAACTTAAGTTTTTCCAGAAGTCTCTTACTAAACTTGTCCATATCTGCTGCAGAAACTTTATGAAGGCAACTTCATTATAGGGATTGGCTCTTCATTATTCTACAAGGGAATGTGGAATTGAAAAACATTTTAATTTAATTTTAATTGGCTCTCTTCATGAGTGTGAGCATGGCTGGTAGTATTATATATGCTTATACTGATCTAATTCTCAGTTTGTTGAGTGGTGTTTTGGTCATTTTCAGTGTTTTTTTTTAAATTTGGTATTTTGCTTCTTAAGCTGCAGAACTGAGAAATGTTTCATGATTTTCCAATCCACAACCCCGAAGGTGAATGCTGCAGTAATTTATGCTCTCCTTGCCTTCTTTACTGTTCAGTAATGCTACTGCTATTGTCAGCTAAAAATATTACTTGTTTTTTTTTCCAGTTCCTCACACATCCAAAGGAATGTTGCTCATTCAAGTGCCCTGTCTGTGTTTAACAATCAACTATTCAAAGTCTGGCATCAGCTCAGTTTTAAAATTCTCAATCTCACATTCAAATGCTTCTGAGATATGAACCTATCTTACCTTTGTAAACACTTGTTGCCCACCAATCCTCCAGGAACTCTCGTTTCTACCTCTTGTGTGACCTTATTTCCTTTGCGCTTCATTTGTTGGCTTTTACCTGCAACCCTGTGATCCCAAGGATGGCACAAAAGGTGTAGCCATTAGCACAACGCGATTAAGGTGCCAGCAATGTAGGATCGAATCTGGCTCTGTCTGTAAGATGTTATGTTCTCCAAGTGCTCCATTTACCTCCCGTTTTCCAAAGTCATAAGCTAATCCGTGTAATTGGGTGGTGTGGGCTCATGGGCCACAAGGGCCTGTTACCTGCGATAGCTCTAAATTAAAAATATTAACTAGAAAAATAATCTTTTTTTACACATGCCTTAAAAATCTATTTTTTGATCAAGCATTTAATCAACTTTTGAAATATATGTTTAAACAGCTAAATGTCAGTTTTTACGCAATTGAACGCCTTTGGATAATTATTCTATTTTAATAGCCCTCTATAAATTGAAAATGTTATTTGATTTCTTGCTTTTGTTCAGCACCACTGTGTACCATTTTCATGAACTGTTTGGAACAGAGGACTTCTAATATGGATATTTCTTTCTTTAGATTATTGTTTCATAAAAAACTAGCATGGCATAAAATTGCCCACTTTTAATAATTCGCCAGAATGTGATAGCAGCAAATGTCTCTGATTCAATGTAATTGGTTAGGAAATGACGACTGTCCATTTCCCTCAATGGATGCAGCCTGACTTGCCGAGTTCCTCCAACATTTTTTTTTATTAGCCTGCCTTGATTATTTTAAAGGGAGGAAAATATTTTGCATCCCACAGGTCTAGGAACATTCACCTCTCCCTCTCCTTTTCTCGCATTTCTTTCAGGCAGATCAATGTTAATTAAGGAATCTTCAACACCTCTCTCAGATGGTTTGGATTAAAATCTGAAAGTGGACCATCAGCCTGCCATTTCTGTCATGTGAATGGGGCAAGGGCCAGGGATGTTGGAGTTAAACCTGCAAACACAACAGCAACACATACATCAGGCATTTTTCATCGACTACAACTCATCTTTCAATTCCATCATATCCTCTGCATCTCCCTCTGCAACTGGATCCTTGACTTCCTCATCAGAAGACCACAGTCAGTATGAATCAAAAACAACATCTCCTCCTTACTGACAATCAACACAGAGGCACTTCAAGGATGTGTGCTTAGCCCACTCCTCTACTCGGTCTACACCCATGACGATGCAGCTAGGCACAATTTAAATATCATCTAAAAATTCTCTGATGACACCACAGTAGTCAACACAATCACAGATGGCAATGAGGCAGCGCATAGGCATGAGATAGATCAGCTAGATGAGGGGTACTCCAACAACAGCTTTGCACTCAACGTTAGCAAAACTAAGGAACTGATTGTAGACTTTAGGAGGAGGAAATTTGGAGAACACAAACCAGTCCTCATCGAGGGGTCAGCAGTGGAAAGGGTTAAGAACTTCAAATTCCTGGGTGTTAACATCTCTGAAGATTTATCCTGGGGCCTCCATGTATATGCATTCACGAAGAAGGCTTGCTAGCAGCTGCAGTATACTTCGTGAGGAGTTAGAGGAGATTTGATATGTTACCAAAAATCCATTCAAATTTCTACAAGTGTACTGTAGAGAGCATTCTGACTGGTTGCATGTCTCGTATGAGGTACCAATGCATATGACAGGAAAAGGCTACAGAGAGTTGAGAACTTGGCCAGCACCATCATGAGCATTGGTCTTCACCCCCATCAAGACAATTTACAAGAGATGATATCTCAAGAAAGCAGCCTCTATCCTCAAGGACTCTCACCACCCAGGGAATATACTCTTCTCACTGTTACTATCTTCTTCCCCTCTGCACGACCTCACTTTCTCTTCTTTTGCACTGATTTACAGTATTTATTTTAAAAAATGTAAATGATAGCAATTTTGTACCTGTAATTCTGCCACAAAGCAACAAATTCTGTGACACATGTTCATGACAATACTGATTCTAATTCAAAAGGGACTGAAGAACATCAACAGGGGAATATGTGAACACCATAAAACAGACCCACCTGAGAAGGATTTATATCTCTGACCTTCCAGCAGCAGATCAGGGCAGCTTGAGCCTCTTCAGCACTGTTCAGGCTTATTTTTGTGTAAGTAGTCTGCACTCTGAATGGATATTAAATGCATGAAAGAATTTTATGCAGAGATCTGAAAACATGCTTTATGCTCTGTTTCATGCCACTCTACTTGCCCAGCAGTATCTCTTGAAGTACACTCTGCATTTTGGAATTTTGAATTTTGGACAAATTTACTTGCACAAATGCTTTCTTAATATTTTTAGTTCACAGAATTTCCTTTCTTTGAACTTTACTGAACGTAAAGCATCCACTACAGTCAAAACTGATAGTTAAACACCTATTTATAAAAGGTTGGCGTAGTGTTTAGAGCAACACCTTTACAGTGTCACTGATTGGGGCCTGAGTTTGAATGCCGCACTGTCTGTATGGGTATGTTCTCCCCGTAGCTGTGTGGGTTTTCTAGGGGACTTCAGTTCCCTCTCAATGTTCAAAGCATATCAGAATTATAGGTGAATTGGGTGTAAATTGGGCGGCACAGACTCATGGCTCGAAATGGCCTGTTACCATGCTGTATGTCTACATTTTTTAAAAAATCTATCAGTACTATCAGTGCATTGACTACTCTGGTTTGGTTTGATTGGGCCTGTCTTTTGTTCATTCTCCTGTTGATATTGAAAAATAATTTCCTGCTGTGAATTGTTGGTATTTCAGTGTAAAATTTGCAGTGGATAAGGTCAGGACCAATGTATTTTCAACCGGTTGTTAGCTTGAGCCCTTCATCAAAATATGATTACATTGGTGAAGGGCTCAACCCCAAAACATCAGTTTTGTATCTTTATCTATGTGATATAAAGTGCACTGTTTGACATGCTGAGTTTTTCCAGCACTGCGTTTTACTTCTTCCCTGCTGATCTTGATGCAATCAATGACGGACATGGTGAAAAGTTTTGTCAGGACATTGCAACTGTGGAAAAGCGGGATCGGGGCAACTGGGATCCATCAATACTAGCCAACTATTGTTGGAGACTGACATGAGAGGCATCAGATGCTGAGTACAAACAAAAATCAGCGGCAAAACATTTTAGGTCAGTTGAACTAATGCAATGTGTCAGCATCATTATTCAATTTACCATACAAAATTCAATAAAAGTTAATTTAATGTTGCTCCAACATCCTGTGAGATGCAGCAAATCTGAAATTATCTTCATGTTCAGCTTGAACTTGTCTATCATAATCCCCAATTCAAACCATTTTAAAAGAGATTGTTGTCAAGTTTAATTAAAAGGAAAGAAATGCATTCACTTCTGAATGCTTAAAAATAAGGCAGTTGAAATTGACATTTGTTCTTTGCAGTTTGTACTTTGAAGTTAAAAGTTAATTCAAGGTTTAAGAAACTTTTCAAAAATTTGCAGTTTGATAGCTAGTGCAATTTATTCTCTCCTTTAAATGGATGTACTTGGGGAAGGGTCCAATGTTCACCCAACAAAGCTAAATCGTATGAGATTACCTTTTGAATTTATTTTGTAGGTGATGTTTATATTATAGAGGTAATTAAGAGATAAAGGCTGAGATTTTGTAAATTGCTGAGGGGGTGAAAAGAAATTAAATTATTTGATTCCCCTCGAAATCTCAAGTCTTAATCAGTAGCTATCTTCTGGAATGTGATTATTATTTTAAAAAGAATTCAGGCAACATTGTACTAAGATCTTGGCACAGTAATGGGATAAATTTAAAAAATGAATTGTTTGGTTGGAAATTAATTCCATCACTATTTTGTTATGCTAGGAACAGATTCGTTTTGACTTGCCAGATATTAAAGGATCTTCTCTTTGAAGGGATCCTCAAATTCGTTGTCTGGAACTTTAAAACAGTGAAAACAATTTTTGAATATTTTTATCTCCCATTGAAATAAAATAAATCTTAACATGAGTATAGCTTACATTAAAAAGACTGGCATTTAGATAGAACTGGAGAGACAGCACTCATGAAAGTGATTTTAAAAAATTGAGTGGAAGTCATTGAACTGAATTGAACCTGACTGCAATCAGAATATTTTGAGTTAAAAATTCATTGATAATAATTGTCTGTTTATGTGCATTGTGGCCCACATGTTGAAAATACTTGGTATGTCATGGTACTTTGGAAAAGCAATGTGAGATTTACATAAGTGGTTTGGAACCATAGAAGCATAGCACAGAAACAGAAACATTTATTTTTGCCTAGTCTCACAAGCCTGCAGCCAGTCCATAACCCTCCATATCCCTCCCATCCATGTACCTGTCCAAATTCTTCTTAAATGTTTAAATTGAGCCGGCATTCACGACTGTGTGAAGATGTTCACCCTAAACATTTCCCCTTTCTCTCTTAACCCATGTCCTCTGGTTTGTATCTCACTAACACTCAGTGTAAAAATCCTATCTACATTCACTCTGTCTATACCCCTCATAATTTTAAATACCTCTATCAAATCTCCCCTCACTCTTCTATGCTCCAGGGAATAAAGTCTTAAACAGTTTAATATTTCACTGTAACTCAGTTCCTGAAGTCCAGGCAACATCCTAGTAAATCTGTTCTGCACTCTTTCTATCTTATTGATATCTTTCCTATTGTTAGTTCACCAAAACTGCACACAATGCACCAAATTTAGCCTCACCAATGCCTTTACCATAACATCCCAACTCCTATACTTAATATTTTGATTTATGAAGGCCAATGTGCCAAAAGCTCTCTTCACAACCCTATCCACCTGTGGGGCCACTTTCAGGAAATTATCTGTCTGCATTCCCAGATCCCTCTGTTCTACTGCACACCTCAGTGCCCTACCATTCACCATGTATGTCCTTTCTTGGTTTGTCCTTCTAAAATGCAACACCTCACATTTGTCTGCATTAAATTCTATCTGCCATATTTCAGACCATTTTTCCAGCTGGTTCAGCTTTGAAAATCTTCTTCATTGTCCACTACACCTCCAATCTTAGTGTCATCTGCAAACTTGCTGATCCAATTTATCACATTATCATCCAGTTCATTGATATAGATGACAAACAACAATGGCCCCAGCACCAATCCCTGAGGCACACCACTAGTCACAGTTCTCCAGTCTGAGAAGCAAGACTGTCAAGCCATTGTTGAATCCAGTTAATTACATCACCATGAATACCTAGCACCTTCCAGACTAACCTCCCATGTAAGACTTTGTCAAACGTCTTACTAAAATCCATGTAGACAACATCCACAGCTTTTCCTTCATCAACTTTCCTGGTAGCCTCCTTGAAAAACTCTACAAGTTAGTTTAAACATGATCTATGACATGCAAAGCCATTTAGACTATCCTTAATCAGTTTCTGGCTATCCAAATAATTGTACATCTGACCTCTTAGAACACCTTCCAGAAATTTACGTTCTACTGACATCATTCTCACTGACCTATAACTTCCAGTGTTACTTTTGGATCCTTTTTCAAACGACAGATCAACATGACCTACCCTCCAATCCTCCTGTGCCACACTTGTGGATAAGGACATTTTAAATATTTCTGCCAGAGCCCCTCCGATTTCTACACTAGTCTCCCTCAAGGTCCAAGGGCATATCTTGTCAGGCCCTGAGGATTTATTAATTCCTGTTTGCTTTAAGACAGTAAGCACATTCTCCTCTTTTATCTGTATAGGTTCCATGACACTGCTTGTTTTCCTTACTTCCCATGACTTTGTGCCTGACTCCTGAGTGAATATTTAATTAAAAAAATTAAAATCTCCTCCATCTCTTTTGACTCCATATAAACCTGACCACTCTGATCTTCAAGGGGACCAATTTTGTCACTTACTATCCTTTTGCTCTTAATATACCTGTAGAAGCACTTAGGATTTTCCTTCATGTTGTCTGCCAAAACAACCTCATGTCATTTTTTTTTTAGCCTTCCTGATATCTTTCTTGAGGTTTTTCTTGCATTTTTTTTATACACCTCAAATCCCTCATTTGCTCCTATACGCCATATGCCTCTCTCTTCCTCTGAACCAGATACCCAATATCCATTGAAAACTAAGGCTCCATTTTCCTGCAAATCTTGCCTTTAATCTTGACAGGAACATACAAACTCTACTCGCAAAATTTCATCTTTGAAAGTCCTCCACTTACCTTGCACATCCTTGCCGGAAAACAACTTATCCCAATCCATGCATTCCAGATACTTTCTCATTTCCTCAAAATTAGCCTTTCTCCAATTTAGGATCTCATCCCAAGGCCCAGATTTATCCTCATCCATAATTAACTTAAAACTACTGGCATTATGATCACTGGATCCTACACATACTTCTGTCACCTGGCCTCTCTTGTTCCCTAAAAGAAGATCCAGTATTGCATTCTCTCTAGTTGGTACCTCTATACATTGGTTTAGAAAACTTTCCTGAACACATTTGACCAACTCTAAGCCTCCAGCCCTTTTACAGTCTGAGGGTCCCTGTCAATATGTGTAAAATTAAAATTCCCTACTATCATAACCTTTTGTTTCCTGCAGCTGTCTGCTATCTCTCTACAGATTTGCTCTTCCAATTCTCATACCTTTCCCGTTCCTCAGTTCCATCCATATAGCCTCAGTAGACGAGCCCTCCAGTCTGTCCTGCTTGAGCACAGCTGTGATATTTTCCCTGATCAATCCCCTTTCATCTCTCCTGTTCTATTGCATCTTAAGTAATCGAAGTCTGGAACATGGAGCTGGCAGTCCAGCCCCTCCTGCAACTAAGTTTCATGAATGGCCACAATGTCATAATTCCACATGCTAATCCACGCTCTAAGCTCCTATGCCTTTCCTACAATACTCCTTGCATTGAAATAGATGCTCTTTGGAGAATATCCACCACATACAACCTGTTGACTTCTTATGGTGCATGCAATGTTCACATCATCATTTCCATCCTCCACTCCTCTATCTGCTTTGGCAGTCTGGTTCCCCCACCCCTGCACATCTAATTGAAACAAGCAAACCTCCTGCAAAGATATCAGTTTCTCTCTGGTTCAGATGCAAACTGTCCCATTGGAACAGGTCCCATCTTCCCAGGAAGAGAGCCCAATGATCCAGAAACCTGAAGCCCTTCCTCCTGTACCATGTATTTAGCCACGTATTAAGCTGCATTATCCTCCTATTTCTAACCTCACTAGCACGTGGCATCGGTAGGAATCCTGAGATCACAACCCTGGATGTCCTGTCCTTCAACCTCGCGCCTAACTCCGTGAACTCTCCTTACAGGACCTCCTCATCTTTCCTACCCACATCATTGGTCCTTGTATGGACCACAACATCTAGTTGCTCACTCTCCCTCCTAAGAATGCTGTGAACTCAATCTGAGATATCTCAGATCCTGGCTCGAGGGAGGCAACATACCATCCAGGGTACTTGATCTCTTCCACAGAACCTCTTATCTGTCCCCCTAACTATGGAATCCCCTCTCACTTCAGCTCTCCTCTTCTCCTCCCGTCCCTTCTTAGCCACAGGACTAGATTCTATGCTAGAGACCTGATCGCTGGTAGATTGTCCTCTCCCAAGAGTATTCAAAATGGTATCGTTGTTACTGAGGGGAATGGTCACAACTGTGCACTGCCTACCTTCTTGTTCTGTTTCCCTCTCCTATCTACCCTCCTCCTGCCTCCTAGGTGTAATAATGCCCCTGTAACTCTTGTCTAACAACCCCTACCTCCTGAATGATCTGGAGTTCATCCAACGCCAGCTCCAGTTCCTTAACTTGGCTTGTCAGAGCTGCAGCTGGATGTACTTCTCGCAGATGAAGTCATCAACAATACTTCTGGCTTCCCTGATGACCCACATTCTGCAAGAGGAGCATTCCTCTGCCTTGGTTGCCATTCCCACTGTTAATGATTAGAGGAACAAAATATATGATGGTATAAAATGTGCCCTTACCTGTTCCTATCTGCTGAATCCATTTTCTTCCTTGAAAAGGTGGACCTTTCTTACTATCTCTCACCTCTTACCTGTTCTCGCCAAAGGTTTACCTCATTCCCTTAATGATCACTCCGCTACACAGTCCCTCTCTTTTATAGTGATACTTAGTGTCTTCCTCCAATCAGCTTCTACCTGCTGCCTCGACCCTTTTAAAAGTCTCACTGTTTGGATTGGGATGGCCCTATTATTACTCTTTATTACTCTTTCTGTGTTAAATCCTCCATCTGTCTCTAAGCCTGTCCAATTTCTGGAATACAGTACAAGGGATCAGATCTAATTGCTATTAGATAATTTAAAATACCCTGAGATTCCTTTTCAAATAATTATTTTTAAATTTTAATTTAATTTAGAAATGCAACATGGTAATGGGCCCTTCTGGCCCATGAGCCCATGTTACCCAAATACATCTATGTGATCAATTAATCTACTAGCCTTGTACATCTTTGAAATGTGGGAGAAATTCAGAGCACCTGGATGAAACTCATGCAGCCACGGGAAGAATATATAAACTCCTTATAGCCAGTGGCAGATTTGAACTCTGCTCCAGAGTTACTCTGTAACAGCATTGCACTAACTGCTCCACTAACCGTATTATATTTAATTTGATGAAGCATTTGTGTGCACTTCACGGTTTCACATGCAAGCTTTATTAAAACTAAAGCCCTGGAACAATGTTGCTTCAATTATGCAAGAGCTAGGTTTTCTTCTTCATTGCAAATATAATTGTCTTGTGCAGTGTTGGGTCTCTGTTCTTTCAGCATACTGACATGGAATCAAATGGGCTTTGTAAACTGCTGCAAAAATGTCAGTGTAGAAGAGGGCAAAACCAAGCTGGGTTTATGGTAAACTTCAGAGAGAATGCCCTTGCTTATTGCAAGCTTGTTCTATCATTTCCTAATTGTGTTTTTTAATATTTTATTTATAAATTTTAAACCACAATATAATTACAGTACATTCAATTGTAAACTGTTTTTTTTAAATACATGTGGTAATATACTCCCATCCCCCTGAACCCACTCTGCAAACCCCTCCATCTCTAAAAAGGGAAAAAAAGAAAAATGAAAAAATAACTGGAGAATGTCAAGAAACGAAACATTTATACAGAAAAATCTATTGGAGGTTTCCAAGAAGTGAGCCAATCATATGTGCGAATCAAAATTTTGTAAATATGGGCTCCATATTTTCCAAAAAATATGTTTATCTTGAAAATTATAAGTAATTTTCTCAAATGGTATACAACTATGAAGTATTTCTTAATTGTTAATTTCAATCCCAACTCTTTTCCAGTAGCTTAGATAATGAGATGGTATCAGCTGTAGTGAGGGTAGTTGCTCCAAGGGTTTAATACAGGCTGAGATATCTTCAGGTTCATGGTGGAAACTGATATTAAAACCAATTTCTAATGTCAGCTTCGATCTTCTTGTGGATAACTGTCTTAACAGAATCAAAAGGTTGAAGTTTCAAGTCCCACTTTTGTGGCTTAAGTACAATAAATTGAGATTGATGTACCAATTCTTTATGGCTCTACCACAGATGCTGCTTGACACAATTAGTTACTCCACCACCTCATTTTCAATCGCTCCAGATTCCAGCATCTGCAATCTCTCATGTGTCTCTTAAAGTTGGCTTAATTGTCTTTCAGATAGGCTGTTCAATCTTTCTCAGATTGACATAAAAGTCCTCTGGCAGTATTGTTTAAATGTGTCCCTCATTATAAATAGATCAAATGGTAATCAACTTGTTTGTTTTGCCTAATCTTTGGGTGGCACAATTGTTAGCGAATTGCCTTTACAGCGCCAGCAATCGTGACTGGGGTTCGAATCCTATGTTGTCTGTAAGGAGTTTGTACATTCTCCCAGTGTCTGCTTGGGTTTTCCCCAGGGACTCTGATTTCATCCCCCCTTCAAAAAAATATATATATCGGGAGTAGTAGGTTAATTGGGTTTAATTGGGAGACACAGGCTCGTGGGCTGAAATGGCCTGTTACCGTTCTGTATGTCTAAATCTGTAACAAATTGGCAGTTTTCTTTTCTAATATTAGGGTCATGACAACACCTTGCACTTTCTCATTGCTGGTAAAGCACTTTGGATCATTCTGAAGTCATGAAAAACAAGTCTTTTTCCAATGGTGACCCTAAATATGGGCATGACAGCTCTTCTGCTGGAAAGTTGATAGGCTCTTAGAACATTCATTTCCCTCACATACAACATTAAAACAAGAATTGACCAGACCATCAGAGAGACCTTCTTCCTCCCCTTCAACGTTATGGGATTTTTGTGTCTCTACCCAAATGTGAGGCAGAACCTCAGTGCACCATATTCACCATCAGACATATTGGTTTTGATCTGATGCAAGGACATTTCCTTGGTAGCACAGTGAATGATCCAATCAAAATTGAGCGCTTGAGTTTCTGGAATGGAAATTAAGTTTTTAGTCTTTTCACTTGAGAATATTGCCCCATTACATGGAGATGCCCCAAGTCTAAACAGTATTTAAACATCAAAAATGAATTTTAAGAGTAGCACTCTAAACCACACATGTCAAACTCAGGCCTGCGGGCCAAATTTGGCCCGTGATATAATTATATTTGGCCCGCAAGATCATATCAAATAACTATTTGATATGCGCCAGTATAGCGCATGCACAGCTAATACTACAAATCCCAGACTGCTTTGCAAATGCGTTGGCGTCAGCCCGCTAATCGCCCCCACCTCCTCTCTTTACTTTCATTCGCATCTGCGACCTGTCGCCTAACTCACATGTAATACATCCCTTACGAAAAATGGCCAAACGAAAGACAGAAAACAGGACCTTTCAAGACAAGTGGAAGGCAGACTATATGTTCACCATTTTAAAAGACAAACCTGTTTGTCATTGAAGCAAGTTGTTATTTTTTTGACTTGTTGGCTTGTGAAAAAAAATACATTTAAAAGGAGCTTAAAGGCTATAGAGAAATATTATTTATTGAATATATTATTTCTCATTTGTTAATGCTTCTTCTGGAAAGAGTTTATCCAAAACTATTATTAAACATTTATTTTAATAAGAAAAAATTTAACATTACATATGTTGAAAGAAGAGAAAACATGCAAATGTTGTTGAAAATTTTCAATAAATATTTAGTTTGGCCCACGACTTAGACCAAGTTTTTAATTTTGGCCCTCTGTGAATTTGAGTTTGACACCCCTGCTATAAACCTTTCACAGAACATAGTGAGCAAATACAAAGAAAATGAAGGCATATATCATTCATATTCTTTTATGTCTCACTCAGAGCATCCCAAAGTGTTTTGTGGTCAACATTTTTGAAGTGCAGGCACTGTTGTAAAGCATGGTATCAAAAACCTAAGTAACGTCAGAGCCTCAATTCACACTTTGTTCCAACAAGAAAGGACAGTGCAATGGTGTCGTGAAGGGTTACACAAATACCTCATATATGGTTGTACTCAACCCAAAAATTGCATAATCTCTCAAACAAAAAAAAATTGAAGGTCAATATCTAAATTTTTAAAAATTTATACATACAATAAAGTAACAGGACTTTTCAGCCCACGAGTCCATCCAGCCCAATTTACCTATACCCACTGTACCTTTCAAATGGTGGGAGGAAACTGGAGCCCCTGGGGAAAACCCATGCAGACACAGAGAGAGCATACAAACTCCTTACAGACAGCGTGGGATTTGATCCCAAGTCCCAAACGCTGGAGCAATAAAGGCTTTGCACGAACTGCTACGTCAACCATGCTACCCACTTTTACTTTTAGTCATCATGATCTGTTTGACAAAAGCAGTTGGAATTTAAATGCAGTCTATAATTTAGGTGCAAACTTCACTGAGCACCTTCCTTTTGAGGCACCAGAGCAGGTGATCAGACACCTCATCAGAGGGGGCAGCTGGTGAGAATGATTAGCGTAGAGGTAAAATGGCAGCGTGAAGGAGCTGGAGGAAGAATTGATTGTCATAAATGAACAATGGAAGTAACAGGTAAAATTATTCTATGTTGATAACTTTAAATTGTTAATATTGTGAAAATATGCCCTTTGGACTCACTAACTGCACCACCAGAGAGGTGTGAAGAGATTTATTTTTAGAAAGTTAAAACTTGAATTGCTGCTTGATTTGTAGTTGTATGATGACAATGGAAATTGAACACTACCCATATGAGAACTCAATTCAAAAATAACATTTTTCAATGAAAGATTCTTTGAAAAACACAGCTTGTGTTCCTGTTTTGTGTAGAACACGATTGGCAGTGACCAGTGACTCACTGAAACATCTTATTTTTGGCTCTGTATGTAGTCTGTGCAGGTGCAGAGATGTTCTATAGCTAAAGCTCAACTTTTATCCATGTGATTTTCTACTGGCATTATTGCTTGTATTTGTTGTATCCAGAGCAAACTAATTATAATAGTAAACATGAGGTTATAATTCCTAAGGATTTAAAACTCACTCTGAAACTCTTTTCACCAGGGTTAAGAAAGGAAAACTATTTTCCTTACTTCAAAAAAAAAGTATATAAATCAGGAAGGTAGCTTGGTTTATTCTCAGTAGTGAATTATTGATCTTGTATACAAGATCAGTGAATGAATAAAAAGCATGTCAGTTCTTTGTGGTAAACAGCAAGAAGAGCAAAATAATGGTATCATCTTCAAGTAATCTTTTAGCATTTGAGAATTACCTCATTAGGGATGTTGGCTCCTGACATCCTCTGCTTCCTGTTATCACAGTATTGCATCCCATAATATCAATATTATTGTTTGAAAAAGGATGTAGTCTCATTTTTTTAAAATAGATTGTGAATTTCAAAATGAAAAATGAGAAGCTGATAAAAGGTATGGAAATTGTGCATGGCAGTTGTTTCTCAATGCATGAATATTATCCAAATAAAGATATGATGTTAATGGAGAGCTTGAGGAGATTTTTTTCTGCTTGTCAAGGGTAATGTTAACAGCTGTTACTGCTTGAGTTACTAACACTTCTGAAGTTTGAGCAGGTTACTCTGAATGCATGCTTAATTACACCTCCCTTCAGCGGTCTGTTTCTAATCACATTCTTTACAAAAAAAAATAAAGGCTCCTGGGTTAAGAGAAATGAAAATTTGTGCTGTGGGAATGTGATAGGAAATGCACCAAATGCACTATGTAAACTGTCTGACTCACAGTGAATGTATTAGGTGACATTGCATGGGACCAGGAAACCATTCCATGTAATTGTTTAGACCTTGCTCTTAAAGTTACCAATGCTTTTGGATGTCAGATGATGCTATTTGTTGAACTAGAGAGACTAAGGGGGCATTAGCTTCAGAGGGCAAGAGGTTAATGCAGAAAATATTTTCTGTGCCATTACCATGTTACAGCAGACCTTTTCTATGTTGAATCTCCATAAAACAATCTGAAACCCATCTGGCACTTTTAAAAGTATGTTTGTACTTAATCTCTTTAAATGGGGACAAAGTACATTCTGAAGTCAATGTGATTAATTGAAAGTGGGATCATGTTGACTTGTGTGCATGAAAAAATATGTGAAGGATGTGCTGGTTACTTTAAATGAGCCACTTGTGTAGATGGGGATCATTAATGGGTACAGTATATTAGAAGGAATAAGTTGTAAGGTTAGAGGGGAACACAAAGGGGGAAATTGGACTGATAGGATTGCTCTGTTTGGAGCTAGAATGGACCTGATGGGCTGAATGGTTTCCTGCATTGTAATATGATCATGATGACATTGTAACTGACTTGATTGTTTTTGATGTCAAGAACATGACATAAAAAGCAGAGCAGTAAATTGCCCATAAAGCCCAGCAGGCTTCACTTTCTCTCCACCTTGCATGCACTCAGTTAAGAACAATTGATGACCAATGTTGGCCTTGTCTGTGAAGCTCACGTTCGATGTGCGATTGAAAAGAAATCAACTACTGTATTACATTCCCTTTTAAAATAGTTTATGGACTTGGCTTTAACAAGAGTTTATTTTAGATAATTAAGTTGGCTTAAGTCCACGTTGTATTACTTTTTTTTGTGATTAGATCTAGCTTTTTCAAGATGCTTCGCAATTGTAGAAGGACAATGAAGTCATCCTTTACTTTCTTTTATAACATTGTAACCTCTGCCTCCACCCCAATCCCTCATTTTTGGAGATAACTTCATTAATATCTGCTGCATTCTTCGTTTATTAACTGTGTCTACTCCTTTCACCCCATTCATTCTTCATTTTACTGCACCCACCCCTCCTTCTGCTCAGCTTTTAGATTGACCAGACTTTTATGAGACTTCTTACCTCCTTCCATCAGTTGTGCCATGACAGTGTAAAAAGTCAAGAAGTAACAATGTTGTGTGAATTATCTAACAAATAATTTTTTATCTAATTATCATTTGTCAATTTTATAAAAATTCTTCCACAATGCACATCTTCACTGACCTGATTCCAGTAGTAGATGTAATTTCACAATTCTCATTACAATTATCAGAATCTGAGCTATTGTCACGACCATTTTGTAACCAAATTTGTTCTGCAGCAGCAATATTGTGCATTACTGGTGCAAAATTGCAATTAAATACAATATTTAAAAATAAATGGTGAAAAAATTGAGGTAGTGTCTATAGGATCATTGTCCATTCAGAAATCTGATGGTGGAGGGGAAGAAGCTGTTTTTGTAATGTTGGGTGTGTGTTTTCAGGGCCTGTAGCTCCTTCCTGATAGTGAGAAAAGGGTGTGACCTGGGTGGTGAAGTTCTTTGAAGATAGAAGCTGCTTTCTTGAGACACCACCTCTTAAAGATGTCCTTAATGGAGTGAAGACTAAAGCGCTGACCAAGTTTATAATCTTCTAATTTTTTCCTGTCCTGTGCATTGGCACCTCCAAACCAGACAGTGATTTAACAAGTCAGGATGCTTTCTATGGAGAAATTTGCAAGTCCTTGGTGATGTATCAAATCTCCTCAAACTCCTATTGAAATATAGCCACTGGCGAGCCTTCTTCATGATTGCATCAACATGTTGACACACAGGGATTTTGAGTTCTTCAACCTGTTCACTGCTGACCCCTTGATGTGGACTTGTTTGTGTTCTGCTGATTTCTTCCTCCTGAAGTCCACAATCAATTCCACAGTACAGGCCCTTCAGCCCTCAATGTGATGCTGACCTATGTATTCCTTCAAAAGAAGTACTAAACACTTTCTATCTTGTAACCCTCAATTTTCTTTCATCCACATGCCTATCTAAGAATCGTTTAAATACCACTAATGTTTCAACCTCTGGCAAAATATTCCTGGCACCCACATCTCTGTGCAGTTTTTTTTTAAAAAAAGTCTCCCCTAAACTTCCCTCCTTTCACTTTATACTCGTGTCCTCTGGTGTTTACTATTCCTGCCCTTGGAAACAGGTCCTGGCTGTCCATCCTATCTATGACCCTCATAATCTTGTAGACCTGCAAGTCTCCTCTCCTCTTTCTATTTTCAAGGGGGGGGGGGGAAGTCCCAGCTCTGCTAACCTTGCCTCATAAGACATTTTCTAATCCAGGTAGCATCCTGGTAAATCTCCTCTGCACTCTTTCCATTGCTTCACATCCTTTCTGTAATGAGGTGACTAGAACTGAAGACCATACTCTAAGTGTGGTCTCGCCAGAGATTTGTAGAATTGGAACATAACCTCTCGACTCTTGAACGTAATTCTCCTATTAATGAAGCCCAGCATCTCATAAGCCTTCTTAAATATCTTGTCAACCTGTGCAATGGCCTTGATGGATGTATGGATTTCAATCCCAAGGTCCCTCTGTTCATTCACATTCTTAAGTAACCTACCATTAGCCCTCTACTTAGCCTTCTGGTTTGTCCTTCCAAAATGCTTCACCTGACACTTATCTGGATTGAACTCTATCTGCCATTTTTATGCCCAACTCTGCATCCTTCCTCTATCCTTTTGGAATCTATGACCACCTTCAATGCTATCCACAACTCCTCCAGCCTTCATATCATCTGCAAACTTACTGGCCCATCCTTCCCTTTTTCATCTAGTTTTTTAATAAAAATCACAAAAAACAGGGGTCCCAGAACAGATCCTTGCAGAACTCTACTAGTGACTGACCTCCAGACAGAATACTTTCCTTTCACTACTACTCTGCTTTCTACATGCAAGCCAATTTTTAATCCACACAGCCAAGGCTTCGTGGATCCGATGCCTCAAGAATTTCTTCTCTGTGTAGAAACTGCTTATTACATGTTCATGAAAACTGTTGTTACACAGTGAGTGACATTTCAAAGGACTGATCACAAATTTTTAGCTTCCTGGGGCTTCATGCGCCACCTGTGCAGAGTTGGTGGGCCCCACATTGGCTTCATCAGCATCCTCTAGAATAAGGATAGAAGCAAGTCCTCCTCAATCACAAGATGTTGAGATTTCCCTAAAGCAAATGTGCTATTGTTCATAAAATGTTTGAGTGATTTGACTGGACTTCAGATTCTGAAAGGGATTTATAGAGTGCCTAGAAACTTGAACTGGGGTTCAGTGAAAAACTTTAATGTCAGAGCCAGGCCTTGAATCATTTTAAATCTTTTTTGTCAGTCAGGCTTGTAAGTCAAGGTAGAGCACACATGTCAAACTCTGGCCCGCAGGCCAATTATATTTGGCCCGCAAGATCATATCAAAAGAGTATTAGAGGTGGCCCGCTGGCCGCCGCGCCAGTATAGCGCATGCACAGTAACCGCTGTGTCCCAGGGTGAGAGAGAGAGAGAAAAATCCTGGTCCTTGAAAAGTAGTGGTGGGTGGTTTTATAAACACGCTGTCGTGTCCCCCCGCCCACCCCCCCCACCGCAGCGCGGCCTGGCCGATGTCAGGGGAAGCCAAGGCTGCTTCCCAGCGCCCGGAACCCCAGTGGCACAGCGTTTCTTGGAGCTGCAGATGGTGTTGGGACGCCGGAGGGAAGATTGGGGCTCCCCGCCAGGCAATGGGGGCGCCGGCCGCCCAGCGCCTTCCCACCGGACCAGCAGCGGGTGCCCGGAGTACACGTGGAGAGCGAGGCTGGTCGGGCAGGTAGGGTGGAACCCCCCGCCAATCTCGGGAGTGGCGTGGGCTTGATCGGGATTAACCGCACTCACCTGCTCCTCCACCGCTGACCGGGATCCAAGCGCGGTCCTGAGCGCGGAGACTGCCCTGGAAAGGTCCTGGGACACCGGCACGGAAAGAAGAGCAGGGTCCGTAGAACATTACAGATCAGAAACAGGCCCTTCAGCCCTTTGACTCTACCTCGTGAAAACCCAACACTGGAGAAACTCAGCGGGTTAAACCGTATCCTTTATCCAGCAGAGAGGTACCTGACAATGTTTGGCCCTTGATCCCCCTCATCAATGTATGAGTGAAAGTCTGTGGTTCTCGTAAAAACACCAGAAGGGAGAAACTCAGCAGGTCAAAGGGGGATCCGGGAGAAACTCAGCAGGTCAAAGGGGGATCCGGGAGAAACTCAGCAGGTCAAAGGGGGATCCGGGAGAAACTCAGCAGGTCAAGAGGGAGGGGTCCGGGAGAAACTCAGAAGGTCAAGGGGAGGGGGTCCGGGAGAAACTCAGAAGGTCAAGGGGGGTCCGGGAGAAACTCAGCAGGTCAAGGGAGGTCCAGGAGAAACTCAGCAGGTCAAGGGGGGTCCAGGAGAAACTCAGCAGGTCAAGGGGGATCCGGGAGAAACTCAGCAGGTCAAGGGGGGTCCGGCAGAAACTCAGCAGGTCAAGGGGGGTCCGGGAGAAACTCAGCAGGTCAAGGGGGGTCCGGCAGAAACTCAGGGGGGGCCTGACCTCGCCAGGACCATTGCCCACTCCCCCTCCCTGCCGCAGGCCGACCTGTGACTCACGGTGACGGGGCCGCTGATCCGCCGAGATGCTGCCCTACAGTGAGAGCCGATGCCCCCGCACTGTCGTTGTCCAACCCGATCGCCCGCAAACCCCGCCCTCCCGCACACAGGCCTGAGTAAGGATTGTGAACTTTAATCTCAGGATAAAACGATCTTCCAATAGTTTCATGTCACAGTGATCAATATATTCCTGGTTAAAAATGGTCCTGCAGCTGGATACAAGCTCATTAGGCATAAAACTTGAAAAGTGTGTAAATCAAAGGATATCTGTACCAATGGAAAAAGGGCATGGCAAATAACCCTGCTAGAGTTCATGCCCACAATCAGTCACCCATTTGATTGTTTCAGGGATCATGTTATTCTCCCACATTCTCAATAGCCCTCAGATTTTAGTATTCGACAGCACACTAGCAAAATTTGACAAATCCTCTATAGAGAAATATTATTTATTGAATATTTTATTTCTCATTTGTTAATGCTTCTGGAAAGAGTTTATCCAAAACTATTATTAAACATTTATTTTAATAAGAAAAAGTTTAACATATGTTGAAAGAAGAGAAAACATGCAGATATTGTTGAAAATTTTCAATGAATATTTAGTTCAGCCCTCGACTTAGTCCAAGTTTTTAATTTTGGCCCTCCGTGAATTTGAGTTTGACACCCCTGAGGTAGAGGATTGGAAGTCAATGACGATTATGCAGCTTTCATTGAATGGTCGAAAAGATTTTTTTTAAACTGATCTTGATTCTGCATTCCCATGTTTTCTTTATCTATGTGGTCATATTCCTTACTTGAGTAATGCATTCTCAAATCACTGAGCGGGTACACCAGATGCCTCTGTATACAACTCACCACATGCTAGAATTTCAATTCAAACAAAGTGATGACACAAGCAAAAAAAAACTGATTGCTCCTTTCCCATTGTAAATTGTGATTGAGGCTTCAAGTGTTTAGCAAATTTTTAGCACATTGAAGAACATTTTTTAAAAAGATTACTGTTAAAAGCAAAATGTGAATTTCTTCCATGGTGAGAATTCCTGGCAAAAATAATTGCACTTTAAAGGAATTTGATTTATTCAGTTATTCTTTCTTTGGCTTGGCTTCGTGGACGAAGATTTATGGAGGGGGTAAATGTCCACGTCAGCTGCAGGCTCGTTTGTGGCTGACAAGTCCGATGCGGGACAGGCAGACACGGTTGCAGGGGAATATTGGTTGGTTGGGGTTGGGTGTTGGGTTTTTCCTCCTTTGCCTTTTGTCATTGAGGTGGGCTGGTGCCAGTGATTTTATTCATTAAATATTTGAAGATCTGTGCACACTAATCTGAAATAATGATAGGGCTTCAAACAATTCTCAACATTAGTTCTCTTTCTTTCATTATAGGCCTTCCACTGCAGGACATCTGAAATGACATCTTTCTTTAAGTGTGGATTTTCCCTAACTGTCATTGATAAATCCTAACCAATGGGTCCTCCATTTTTCATAATTGTGCCTTGCCCCACTTCTCCCCAAGCTGAACAAGGACAAAGTCCCTCCAACCTTGCTTTTCGCCCCACAGATTTCACGTTGGATATATTATCGTCCAACATTTCCATCACCTTCAGCATAATCCTACTATCAGTTGTATATATTCTTCCCATTTCTATCCAACATTTGCAGGGATAATTTTCTTCGAGACCACCTCATCTCTGCACATGTATTATTGTATATATATTTTCTATATTGCACGAACAGCTTTTCACTTCTGTCTTGTTTATATATCTCTTTTTACATATGTATCTCTTCTTGAGTACAGTTTTTTTCACTACCGATGAGTAGAAATTCTGCCTGGCCTGCAGGAAGAAGAATCTCAGGGTTCTATGTGATGTCATGTACTATATGTACTCTGGCAATAAATTTGAACTTTAATCTGCTCTTCCCTCCCTACCTACCCTTAAGCACTTACTGCAAAAAGTGCTAAACTTGTCCCCACGTCTCTTCCCTCCTCTTCATCTAGAGCCACAGATAGATTTTCCAGGTGAGACAGAGCTTTCATGCACATGGTCCAACTGAATCTAGGGCATTCGTTGTATGGTATGGCCTCATCTACATCAATGAGACCAAACACAGATTGGGTAACCACTTCATCAAACACCAACACTATGTTTATGCTTCTAAACCTGAGCTTTCTGTAGCCAACAATTTTCAATTCCCTCAATCATTTCTATGACAATCAATGGTATGGCCATCCTCAGCCTCATACCCCATCTAGTTCAGCTGTTTACATCAATTCCTGCACATAATTTTTCTTTCTCCTTTACTTCCACCATTCCCTCTCCCTTGCATGGTTGGTCCCTGAACTGCCGAGTTTCTCAAACTCTTTGGTGTTATTGCATCTGCAGATTTTGCATTCTCTTTCAATATAATTATATTCCCCTTGCCAGTGTTTCAATGGATGGGATGATGATAATGAATTTCTTGTCATAGACAAGAACAATGTATGTAGGCACTGAAATTCTTCCTTGATGCAGTTGACCAGGTACGGAAAGTGTTAATAAATATTAAAGATTGATAATATATTTATAATTGGGGCAGAAAGAAGTAAGTTCAAGAACCTGGAGGTGCTGGACTTTAGGCTTCTGTATCTTCTTCCCGAAAGTAGCAGCGAAGAGGTTGTAACCAGGGTGATCCTTCAAGATATTGCCTGCCTTATTGAGGCAGTGCCTCGTATCAATGTCTTCAGTGGATGGGAGGTCCGATCATGTGATGGACGTGGCTATGTTTGCTCCCTTCTGCATTCCTGGACACTTCAATTTCTAAACCAGGCTGTGATGCAACCAGTTGGCATACTTTCAACACCTTCATTGTCTCCAACTTGAAGTATTGACTCTGTTTTCTTCTGATTGATGTGACCTGGCCAGCAATTTCCAGCATTTTCTGCTTGTTTTAAGCTTTCAGCTATCTCGGGTTTCTGCTTGAATTGTTAGGAGTCTGAAAGAAGTACTCTAACAAGGGGTCTTCATCTGCTTCTACTATTTTCATCAAATTGACTTCTAGAAATTTTGAATTCATAAATTATTTGCCTCCCCCCCCCCCCCCCCCCAAGAAGGGGATCTTCACTGTACCCAATATAGGTGATCTTTTTTAGTTTCTATTTGCTCAGATAGGCCTTTATCTTGTTATATCTTGTCTATTATGTTTGTTTGATAAATAGCCAAGTCAAGGCCAAGTAACTTACAAGAGCTTTTCTGTAGACTTGCAGAAAGTATGCCTGTGAAGGTGACTTCCATCTCATTGTTGTTGATGGGAAAAGGTGAAAGAGAAAATACTGAATGGCCCTGCCTTCAAGGATCATTAGCTTTAATGGGGTGGAAGTAACATGTACCATCTGAGAATTTGCTCCAGATTCTGTCCATATCCAAAACTCCAGGGCAATCCATTGTAAGCACAGAACAATCTATTGCTGAACTTTGCTCCATTAATACAGGTCAGTTGCCTCTCTGAAAAATGCCATTAATTCATTAACTTTTCATGAACGCAGCTAATCAAGAGAGACCTCAATACTTTTCCAGATCTGCGAGCTTTCCAGCTACCTGCTAGATTGTCAGAAACATCCACATCTATTTTTGCCCTTGCTGCCCTGCAGGTTGTAGCCTTCTCTTCCAAGTTATTAAATCTGACCACTTTGCTTACATTCACACTTTAAAATTCAAGTATTCTTCCTTGTTGCACAACATATGGCAGTTCTGACTTCGATGGATTCTTGCCCGTTTTTGAAAGTTGAGTTCAAGCCATGTTCTAAGGTTTCAGACTGACATTCCAATGGTGCTATCTGTAGTGTCAATGCTATTGTTGATAGCACAGAGCTTCTCATTCACTCATTGAGGGAAACCAGGAATAGAAGGATTTCCTGCTGATCAACTTTTATTTTAAATTCGTGTACAATTAATTAATCTTGCTGCTTTTATGATATTTTGAGTGCATTGACCAAGACAATGATGCACATAGCAGTTCCAAATAACTGCGATGTGCACCATTTACTAAAGAACTATTAAGATGAGAAAGAGGAACGGCACAGTTTGCGTAGCAGCTAGCGCAAAGCCTTTTACAGCACCAGTGATTGGAGTCATTCGAATCCTATGCTGACTGTAAGGAGTTTGTACGTTCTCCCTATGTCTGCATGGGTTTTGGCCAGGGGTCCCTCCATTTGAAACATACTAGAAATGTTGGTTAATTGGGTGGTGTGGGCTCGTGGGACGAAATGACCTGTTACTGTACTGTATGTAAGTCTAAATTTTGTAAAAATTTAAATTTCAAAAGAAACACAAGGTAAATTCAAATCTTTTTTTCTCTCTGAAAAATTGGCATTCAATGTTCTTGTGCTTCTTGGAAAATTGACAACTTCAATTATTGGCCTTATTTCTCTTTGATTTAAAAGTTAAGCATTTCTACTTATTAGCATCTCTTCTTGGGTCAGGGCACCAATTTCCTGTAGAAACTACAATAGGATGGAAGCTTATTGATTTGGCAAATAGTAAAATAACTTTTTTTAAAAATTCACGGTTTTTTGTGGAAGGCCAGCTTTTCCCTGAAACCGGTTGCTCTTGATCTGTAAATTGTTTGCTGTGAGAAAGTCATACTTCAAAATTAAAATTGTTTGAAGCATTTCTTAACCCTTAGTTTAAAGAGCGACATCAAAAATTAACAGATTTATCAGTGAAGTATTATAGGAAAGAAACAAACATTGCTTTCCATTGACTGCCTCAAACCCTCTCTATTGCCACACTTTGACTCTTGCAGAAGCTATAACAATAACTACTGCATTTGTATAGCATCCTTCACCTGGTAAACCATATGTAAGTATCTCATGAGTGTTTCCAAATAAAATTTGACCAATCTAAATGGAGAAACATTAGGAAGGGTGACCTAAACCTTGGCATGCCCACAATTGGTGGGCAAAAGATATTGGAGATATGTCAGAAGGGAATTCACAGAACACCAGTATTTATGGTAGATTGATCCAGAAAACAGGGAATAATTAGGATCTATGGTGAGCTTAACTGATTGAATGCAAAATTAAAAAACATAAAAGCTGCAGATACAGGAATTCAAGAGTCAAGGTTCTTTTATTATGTAATTGTACAGAGGATGTAATATTACACAAAATTTCCTTCTGCCTTCTGAAAGACAGAAAAGCAAAAGAGACTCCCTTCAGAGTCACTGAATGGCTATGGATTCGCCTCCAGTGCTCTTGCACCCTCTGCAGCCACACACACCTGTTCGATCCATTGGCAACCCAAGCTCCAGATCCAAACCTCCAACACAATCGTGAACCCTTCAGCACCCGAGACCAATTCAAAGCCCTTCTAGTCCAGTACATCCTCTTGAATCCCATTTCTGATACCTAGTTCTCATGAGCCAATCTTCAGCAGCCCACAGCCCATGCAGGACCCCCGACTGCAAGTCGCTTTCAGCCTATGTGGGTCTCTCAGCTGCTGAGTCCCTTGCTGGTCTGCTGCTGTGGTCACCATCCTGTAGGCTTTTCTCCTCTGCCCTATGACAATAAAGTAATTTTGAGTGGGGAAAGAATTATTGGAGGAACTCAGTGGGTCAGTCGATATTAATAGGTAGAAATGATCAGTCAATGATACTGGTCTGGATCCTTAATCAAGACAGAAAGGAAGGATGGTAAGAAAGTGGTAAAAGCTGGGAGAGGGCCCAGAGTCAATTGGACCAAAGATGTGAGAGGTGGGGAGACCACTGTGAAGGGGTCCAGACTTGGATATTTTTTCTGAAATGTGTTGTCGTCTTTGCCCCAAGGAACGGGTGTTTAAAGCTGGAGGATGTGGGCTTTCTCCAGGTACTCTGGTTTCATCCCACTGTTCAAAACTTACTGACGGTGTAGGTTAATGGTGTGTGAATTGGATAGCATAGACTCTGAGCCAAAATACCCCGTTACCATGCTGTATGTATTTATATATGATGCAAGTTAAAGGTAAGATAAGGAATATTTAAGCAACTAAAGAAGGTTTAGAGCTGTCGTTTTTCAAACTTTCCCCCACTCACATACCACCTTAAGTAATCTCTAGGCCATAGGTGCTCTGTGAATAGTAAGGGATTGTGAGTATGTAAGTGGAAAGAAAAAGTTTGAAATCCACTGTTTTAATTGTACCTAATTGACTCATTATGTGCAGGGTTTCATAACTCCAAAGAAAATGGGCCAATGACAATTTTTCTTAAGCAAAATATTTCAGTAACATTTGGGTCTAGATCAATGATTCTCAACCTTCCCTTCTCACTCACATACCACCTTAAGTAATCCCTTACTAATCACAGAGCCCCTATGGCATAGGGGTTACTTAAGGTGATAGGTGAGTGGAAAGAAAAAGTTTGAAAGCCACTGGTTTAGAGCAATGTGAGCCAAATGTAGGCAAATGGGAGCAGCTCAGTGAGCAACCTGATCAACAGGGATGAATTGGGCTGAAAGGCCTGTTTCTGTGCTGTGTAGCTCCATGACCTTATTCATAGGTCTAAAGAAGGATACAGAGAGAAGTCTATCACTCGTGTGATTTATTTATTTATTTTTCATTAACATCTGTTTAAAAACAAGTCTACAATGTAGTTTGATAGTCCTACAGCATCGCACACTACAACATTTTTAGCTGTCAAAGTATTTACTTGGTTTAAAAAAAACAGCTGTCTTTATTGCTTCTTGACAGCTTTGGAATAAATCATCACATTTGTTTAAAATGCTTTTAAACAGCTACACAACAAAAAATAAACAGGACTTTAAGACTGTTTTAATATTTTTCTTTATGCTGTGACCTTGTTTAGAAATTGTGACATTTGTCTTTATTTTTGGATATAAAACTACAGATTTTACAACATACATATACTGACCAATGATATTTGTATTCTAGCAAGGATGCAATGCTTTTTCTGATGCCCAACCTAGTTAACTGAGTGAAAGAATAGCGAATTATTGCACCAACATCAGGAAGGAAATCATTTGTAGATGAGATGAGTTGAGTGGAAACCAGGGCTCATGATGAGGGATTTTATCTCTTATTCTGAAGCTATATTCTCCCTGCTTTTTATTCATCTCTTATAGTATCGTTATCAACTTGAGTTGGAAATATCCCTGAAGATTTCATCAAAAGACATCCTGCCTCCAATCATCTTCAGTCAAACAATCTTTTCTCGTTCCTTTAATTTTTAAAAATCATTAATTAACCCAACTCGAGATGAATTTCTTTAAATTTACCCTGGCCATTTCTTCCAAATTTAGCTGCAGTAGAATCCAGATGATTCAATGCTCCTTCCCCTCGACAGGCATATTTTTATGTAGTAATTTCACCACCAATGAATGTGCCAATATTTCATCAATCTTGTGGAAAATACATTGACTTGTTTCATGGACTGTTTTGGCAATACTTGTGCCCGGAATGCAGGAGGCAGCAAATCCATTATGGGTTCTGACCTCTCATCCTTTGCGGATGTCTATGTGAGGTTCCTCCTCGAGAAGGTAGCCATCATCATAAAGGACCCTGATCACAAACTATTCTGACTGCTACCTTCAGATAGAAAGTACAGAAGCCTAAAAATTGCACCTCTAGGTTTAAGAATTTTTTTTCCCCAAAACCTCCCCAATAATTCTGGACTGTCTTCACTAATGTAGGTCACTGTTCTGCACAAGGATAACTGAATAGTTATGATATCTTTTGAATTTAATTCAATTAGTTTACTATTCTAGTTTATAAGTTCCTGTTCAGTTGCAGCAAGTGAGAATTTTTGGGCACGTGTACATTGTACAATGTGGATGGCAATAAACTTGTTATCAAGGGACGAAATGTTTTAATTTTTTAAAATCAAGCAGCCAATTTGCACAGTGCAAGGTTTCAAAAACAGAAAAGTGATTGTGACTAGACAATGTTTCACTTTTAATTATGTAAAGCGAGGCATTGCATACAACGCTGGAGGTAACTTCACTGTTTTATTTAACGTGGTGTCAAAGATCTGAAAGGACAGCTTTCTACAAATCATGTATTTTATGCAGCTGATTACCAAGAAAGAAGCAGATGGATGGATTTGTAATGACTTTGGCATTAGTTTACCCATCATTTTGTTGGATGAGATGTTTCAGCTTAGTATCTCCCCAGAGTTGTCTGCTTGTGATACAGAATCCAAAGAAGAATTAAGGAAAATAAATCCATCAGCAGCATGGTTAAGATGTTGAGCTTGTCAGATGAGGTATTAGAAGGAAGTGATGATGGCAGCTAAGCTTCCACCCCCCCCCCCACTAACTAAATTTGTTTCTACCATTTACCAAATGTTATATCAGAACTTGCCAAACGACCACACATGAGCTGACCCCACATCCTACTGACAATTGGCTGAGGATTTTTTTTAAGTTTATTTATTTATTTATTATTTATTTTTTTATAAGTATTTCTATCAAAGGCCTTGTACAATGTAGCTGCTGGGTCTGAGGATTAATCTTGCCCTAACACAGGCAAAACAGTGGAGGTGAACGATGGTGTGCGGAATAAGAGTAAAGAAGAATTGGGTCTGTGATTAAAAAGATAAAGGGGGAAGAATGGATAATAGGGGCATGGATGGAGATGAGGGGTCAGGGGCTGAAAGGGAGGAGCAAGTGAAGGGAAAAGATTGGGAGTAAAGAAGTGGGTGCACTGAAGGAAAGATGTAAGTGAAGGGGAATTAAATTGGAGGGATGGGTTGAGTCGAGGGGTAGATTGGTACAATTGATTAAAGGGAAAGAGAGTTTGAAGAGTATTTACATCTAGAATATTTAAAAAAAAATAATAATAATAATAATAAAGTCAAGTGAAATGAATGTTTATTCTATTATTTTCATTGAAATCTTTGCCAGGACTGAGCTGGTGGAGAATCTGAGACTTGATTTCCCTTGCCAAAGGGAAAAAGTCTGGGATTTAATTTAATTTCATGCACTGAATCCTGGCAATTCCTATCAGAATTGGTTCCAATTGGAATTGATGACAGGACCCAGTCAAATGTTGTTCTGTGCAGTGCATGTTCGGTTCAGATCCCTCCAAGCAATTTGAAAGCAAATGGCTTGAGTTAGATTTTACAGAAGAGAACTGGGATCAGGGTTTGAATGGGCTTCCTGCCATCCTAAATCAACCACATCAGACATCTCTCATTAACTACTTGGATAGCTTGCAATATATTTAAAACATTATCCTTCTTAGTTATGTCATCTTTTTGCCCACATTTTACTTCCTAACCAATACAATCAACAGTTTATCTGAATTCTGAAGATTGTACCAAGGCATCTCTTGAGTTGGGTACTGGGAGGTATGTAAGAAAACTACTCCTATTTCCCAGTGATATGTCTGAGGTTGGAAAATCTTTTCTGGCAATCCATGCTCCCTTTTAACAAGGATATTCATTGATGTGATCACTTACAAAAAGACTGTGCGTGCAAATGAATTCCTCTGAGTAAATTTGTCTCTGAGATGGTCGGAGATGATCTAATGGCACAAGTAGGTTAATTGTCTGATCAGAATGGATCTTGCCTATACGAAGATGTTCTAAAATGGCAATGTTGGGAGAGGAGTCACGTGATGGAGTAGTGGCCGGACGGTGAACTCCAGCCCTCTCCAGAAAAGTCGGGAAAACAAGAGAAAATACAAAGGCACAGAAATAAAAGTTAAAGAAAAGTGAGTATAAAGGTGGAAAGAAGATGGCGACAAAAAAAGAAAAATCAAAATCAACGGTAAGAAGAGAGGAAAAGAAGACAACGGAGGAAGAAGGAGAAGGCCTTACCTGTCCGAAGAGGCCCGCTGTGGAGAGAGAAGCCCGCTTCCTCAGGTTGGTAGAAATAGGACTACAAAAATGGCTCGCAGAGCCGAGTAAAAGTGCGCAACCCCGCATGCGCGAGGAGTCGCACATGCGCGATGCACATGAAAAAAAACACACCGACGGGAGGGGGGACCAGCTGGGGATTCGATCTCCACAGCCGGCAACGACAGCTGCAGAACACCTGCAGCAAGAAGAGACCACAGAAGACAATGAAAACAAGAAAGAAGAGAAGAAAAGGGCAACAAAGAAACAACAGATGGCCAACCCAGAGGAAGAAGAAGAGGAAGAGTACAGTGAAATAGAAGAAGGGAAAGGCAAGGTAAAGGATATACTTTCTCTTGTTAGAGGATACATGGAGTCATTTAAAGAATGGCAAACACAGGAATTTAATGATTTAAGAAGAAGAATAAACAACACAGAAGAGAAAGTGAATAAAATAGATATGACCTTAACAGAAATGGGAAAGAAAATGGACAAGATGGAAGAGCGGGCAGTAGCAGCAGAAATGGAGGAAGAAGACTTAAAAAAGAAATTGGAGGAATCTAATAAAAAAACTAAAGAGACACAAGAACTACTAGCTCAAAAAATCGATATAATGGAAAATTATAACAGAAGAAATAACATAAAGATAGTGGGCCTTAAGGAAGATGAAGAAGGCAAGAATATGAGGGAGTTTATAAAAGATTGGATCCCTAAGACCCTAGGATGTCCAGAACTACAGCAAGAAATGGAAATAGAAAGGGCACATAGAGCATTGGCCTCTAAACCACAACCACAACAAAAACCAAGATCTATTGTAGTAAAATTCCTAAGATATACTACAAGAGGAAAGGTACTGGAGAAGACAATGGAAAAAGTAAGAGAGGGCAACAAACCACTGGAGTATAAAGGGCAAAAAATCTTCATTTA
Organism: Narcine bancroftii; assembly: GCF_036971445.1. Lineage (NCBI taxonomy): Eukaryota > Metazoa > Chordata > Chondrichthyes > Torpediniformes > Narcinidae > Narcine > Narcine bancroftii. The sequence continues at coordinate 84,151,803 of NC_091472.1, read as the reverse complement.
TCCAGATATAAGTTTTGAACTCCTAAAGAAGAGAAAAGAGTTCAATACAGCAAAGGCGATTTTATGGAAGAAAGGGTATAAATTTATACTAAAGCATCCAGCGGTATTGAAAATATTTATTCCAGGACAACAAAACAGACTATTCTCGGATCCAGAAGATGCACGAAAATTTGCAGAACAATTACAAAAATAAACTGAGGGATGAAGACGGGTAATGAGAGTAAAAATGACCACGATTGATATGTATGTGGGTAAAGACAAAAATAGACTGAGGGATGAAGACGGGTAATGAGAGTAAAAATGATCACGATTGATATGTATGCGGGTAAAGAGGTATAAGAGTGAATAGAGACAATGTGCATACGTGAATGTATCTGTACTTAGAGGAAAATATAGATAGTATAGACAAGAATTAATAAGGGAAGGTAATGGAATAGAGAGAATAAGGAGGGAATTAAAAGAGTGACCTTTGTGACATATGAAAAGTGAAATCTTTTCTGGGGGGGGCTGGGTGGGGGAAATAGTGGTCACTGCAAAATCAGTTGACGCTTGCGAGTGGATTCGCAAACCCAAATGGAGAGGGGAGATGTGGATGTCCGACAAGGGATAAAGGACAACTCAGGAGGGGAAGGGGAGATTGGGGATAAAGAAGATATAAATAGGAGAATAAGGAAAATGTTGGATGTTGTAGGAATGTTGTCTTATAAAGAGTTGAAAATAAGAAAACAGAAATGGAAAAGGAGGAAAGGTAATGATGGAAAAATGGAAAGGGAAGATAAACAAAATATAAAATGGCTACGCTGAACTATATGACTTTAAATATTAATGGAATACATAACCAAATTAAAAGGAAGAAACTACTAAATTTACTGAAAAAGGAAAAAATTGATATAGCATTTGTCCAAGAAACACACTTAACTGAATTGGAGCACAAGAAATTAAAGAGAGATTGGGTAGGACATGTAACAGCAGCATCGTATAATTCAAAAGCAAGAGGAGTGGCTATATTAATTAGTAAAAATGTGCCATTTAAAATAGAAGAGGAAATAATAGATCCAGCAGGGAGATATGTTATGATAAAATGTCAGATATATTCGGAGTTTTGGAATCTACTTAATGTATATTCACCTAACGAAGAAGATCAAAAGTTTATGCAAGATATCTTTTTGAAGGTAGCTAATACGCAAGGGAACATACTAATAGGAGGGGATTTCAACCTGAATTTGGATCCAAATATGGATAAAACGGGGAAAAAAATTAACAGGAAGAACAAAGTAACCAAATTTATAATTAAATCAATGCAAGAAATGAAAGTTGTGGATATATGGAGGAAACAAAACCCAAAAGAAAAGGAATACTCATACTACTCGACTAGACATAATACATACTCAAGAATAGACCTATTTTTGTTATCAGCTAGTATGCAGGATAGAGTAAGAAAAGCAGAATATAAAGCGAGAATGCTATCGGACCATTCACTCTTAATACTGACAGTAAAGCTAGAGGACATCCCTCCAAGAATGTATAGATGGAGATTAAACCCCATGCTACTTAAAAGACAGGATTTTAGAGAATTTATTGAAAAACAATTAAAAATGTATTTTGAAGTAAATACGGAATCAGTGGAAGATAAGTTTATACTATGGGACGCAATGAAAGCATTCATTAGAGGGCAAATAATAAGTTATGTAACCAAGATGAAGAAGGACTATAATCAGGAAACAGAGCAGTTGGAAAGGGAAATAGTAAACATAGAAAAAAAATTAGCAATGAAGGAAGATACAACTAAAAGAAGAGAATTGGCGGATAAAAAAATAAAATATGAAACATTACAAACATATAAGGTAGAGAAGAATATAATGAAGACAAAACAGAAATATTATGAACTAGGTGAAAAAACGCACAAAATCCTAGCATGGCAGCTTAAGACAGAGCAAGCTAAGAAAATGGTATTGGCATCAAGGAAAAAAGACAAACAAATTACATATAATCCAAAAGAAATTAAGGAAAACTTTAGAGAATTCTATGAACAATTATACCGAAATGAAAACGAAGGGAAAGAAAGGAAAATAGATGAATTTTTGACTAAAATTGAACTACCAAAACTACAAATAGAGGAACAAAATAAATTAACAGAACCATTTGGAACAGTAGAAATACAAGAGATAATAAAAAAAATTACCAAATAATAAGACACCAGGAGAGGATGGATTTCCAATAGAATTCTACAAAACATTTAAAGACTTATTAATACCGCCCCTCCTGGATGTAATCAACCAGATTGATGAGACACAAAACTTACCAGATTCATGTAAAACAGCAATAATTACAGTGATACTAAAACAATGGAAAGATCCACTCTCACCAGCGTCATATAGACCAATATCTTTGCTAAACACAGATTATAAGATAATAGCTAAACTATTAGCAAACAGATTAGCAGAACAGGTACCGAAAATGGTAAATTTAGACCAAACTGGATTTATCAAAAAAAGACGCACAACAGACAATATTTGTAAATTTATTAACTTAATTCATGCAGTAGAAGGAAATAAAGCACCTACAGTAGCAGTTGCTTTAGACGCAGAGAAGGCCTTCGACAGAGTAGAATGGAATTATTTGTTCAAAGTATTGCAAAAATTCAGTTTACCGGAGAAGTATATTATTTGGATTAAAGCATTATATAAGGGACCGTTAGCGAAAGTGACAGTAAATGGACATGTATCAAAGCAATTTAACTTAAGCAGGTCAACGCGGCAGGGATGCCCACTATCACCTTTATTGTTTGCGCTAGCTATAGAACCACTAGCAGAATTGATAAGAATAGATAATAATATAAAAGGAATAAAAATAAAAGACAGGGAATATAAAATCAGTCTATTTGCAGATGATGTTATAGTGTACTTAACAGAACCAGAACTATCAATAAAAGAATTATATAAGAAATTGAAGGAATATGGAGAAGTGTCGGGTTACAAGATAAACGTAAATAAAAGTGAAGCAATGCCTATGAATAATGCGGATCTCTCAAAATTTAAGAAGGAATCTCCATTCAGATGGCAAATGCAGGCAATAAGGTACCTAGGTGTACAAATAAAGAAAAATCTAGGCCAATTATATAAACTCAATTACAATCCACTAATGAAAAAATTACAGGATGATTTAGAGCATTGGAAAGATCTACCACTAACACTGATAGGAAGGATAAACTGTATTAAAATGAACATTTTTCCAAGGATATTATACTTATTTCAGGCATTGCCAATACAACTGACAGAAAAATTCTTCAAAGAGTTAAAGAAAATAATAAGGAAATTTTTATGGAGAGGGGGGAAACCGAGGATAGCACTAGATAAATTAACAGAATGGTATAAACAAGGAGGCTTACAATTGCCAAACTTCAAAAATTATTATAGAGCCACACAATTAAGATACCTATCAGATTTTTATCAAACAAGGGAAAAACCAGACTGGACGAGATTAGAATTAGATAAAATAGGGGAAAAGATACCTGAACACATATTATATAAATGGGACGAAAAATTGGTACAACATAGAACTTCTCCAGTATTACATCATCTCCTCAATATTTGGAAGAAGATTCATGTAGAAAGAAATAAAACAAATTATCAATTACCAAAACTAATATTGACGCAAAATAAGCTACTCCCTTTTACAATAGATAACCTTTCCTTTAGAGAATTGGGGAAAAAAAAGGGATTAAAAGAATAGAAAATTGTTTTTCAGGAAGTAGATTCTTATCCTTTGAACAAATGAGAGATAAGTACAATATAACTGGAGATACAGCGCTGGCATATTACCAACTGAGATCCTACTTGAAAGATAAATTAGGAAGCAATTTGAGTTTACCAGAGGGAAGTAACCTTGAATATGTGATTACAGATACAATGTTAATCAAAAGATTTATAACAAATATGTATATTAAACTGCAGGAAAAGGAGAATGAGGAAACAAATGGTAAAACTAAACAAAAATGGGAACAAGATTTAAATATAAAGATAAAAAAGGAAACATGGGAGAAATTATGTTCTGGAACGATGAGAAATACAATAAATACGAGGCTACGTATGATACAATATAATTGGTTACACAGACTATACATTACACCGCAAAAGTTAAATAAATGGGACCCAACAGTATCTGATAGATGTTTTTGATGTAAAAAAGAAAGGGGAACAACAATTCATGCAATCTGGACATGTGAGAGAGTAGAAAAATTTTGGGATGATCTCAATCAGATATTAAATAAAATAACAGAAAACAATATACCAAAGAATCCAGAGATCTTTCTCCTAAGTAACATAAAAAACAAAGAATTGGGAATTGATTTGGAGGATGCACAAAAAAGATTTGTTAAGATAGCCCTAGCCATAGCAAAAAAATGTATTATGTCAACCTGGAAATTGGAAGATAATTTGAAAATACAACAATGGTATATAGAAATGAATAAATGTATTCCATTAGAAAAAATAACATATAGGTTAAGAAATAATATTGAAATATTCGAACAAGTATGGGAGCCTTACATTAAATACAATAGCGAAAACCTACCGGGGACAAACATTACCTAAGTTGATGGAAGGAGAAGGAAAGAAAAGAATGGACTCAGTAGAATTTCTGGTGTATTTTTGTTGAATGACAACATTGTCTGACTGGTTTAATGCAACCTAGATTGTATACCTAAAATGGATGAGTGGGGGGGGGTGGGGGGGTGGCTTGGGAGGAGGGAGGGGGGGGGAAGAAAAAGTCACTGTATATGTGTGAAAAAGAAAAAGTGTATATCATGGCTAATGTGATTTATGGTGTGAAAAATAAAAAATTTAAAAAAAAATAATGGCAATGTTCATGGTAACAGGAGAGTTTCTCATAAAGCCCATGTGGACATATTGTCTTTGGAAGGTGATGGCTGATCTCATTAGCTTATCATCCAGGCTCCATTACTGTCACTTTATCATTTAAAAAAAAAATGAACTAGTTCTACACTCTCTCTCCTTTTATGTCTGTATGCTCTTTATTTAGTTGTTGGTTTCATGATGTCCATAGGGATTGACTCCAATGCCTTTATACCATATTGTATTCTGACTGGATCACTGCATTTCTCAATTAAAGAATTTGTCTATTTTCAGCATTTTGGTGTTTAATGTCCCTGTTGTCTCCTCATCAATGGTGAAATATTGTAGGAAAGAGCAAAATAATTCAAGGTTCTTTTTAGATTGGCTATTACTTGTGTACAATAATGTGGATGGGATTTTTAAAATGCCATGGTTGTTTTCTTCATACTGTTAAAGTAGTGATTTTTTAAAATAAAATTCACAAATTCAGCCAAATAACTAGATTTCTAATTATTTTCTGTTGGAAAATGCAATGATGGTGCATATGTTGATCCTGAAGACTCAACAGTTGTTCCTGGACCATTAAAGGTATTGCTTCTTGACACTCTGCAGTCAGATTCTGCATCAACTTTTCATTAGAACTTGTAAGATTTTCTCCTGGAGTGTACTCAAACTTTCCATTTTCCTCACTATTGGTTATCATGAACAGTGATAAGGGACTGCATGAACTGTTCTGAATCGATCACCTACTTGTAAAGAGGATTATTCAAACTCTGCATCTCTGTGCTATTTTCTTAGTTTTGACCTGCTTGCTGATGTCAGTATATGAGGCCTGACAGCACAATGCTTTGTTTCAATTGCATTCCACTTTTCCAGCTTCATTTGAACCATTCTTGAACATGTCATGAGTTTTCTGTGCAATCAGCAAATCTGTGGGAATGTATCCTATTATGGAGTGCAGCATTGATCTGCAGCTCAAAAGCCAACCTGCAAATCAATGCTTCATAGCAAGATGTATTTGCCTCACATGATTTGCTTTTTCAGTGTCTCTTTTACTGTGCTTACTGATTTCTCAGCTTCTCATTTTAAGGCTGGTGATAATGAGATGTGAAGTGATATGTGCAGCTTTATTTGAAATTCATTAGCTGTTCAAATTGAAGTAACTTGAGTGCCAAAGCATCATCTAATGTAATCTCTCACTGAAAGCCACATGTTGTGCAATTACTGAACACACTTCAGCAGGACTTGGTTATAGTATTGCATGACCCCCCCCCCCCTGCCTCCCCTACACATGCTTTATTTCATGTCTGTCCACCGTCACCAATGTGGATTATGTTAGGATGGGCTCTTAAACTACTTTTACATTTTAATGTAGTTCCTCTTGGTGCTGTGAACTGCAGTCTTAAGACTGTGCACTTTCTAATTCGCTAATCTGGTTTCTTGAGTATACCAAGTCAATTGACAAGGGTATTAGCTGCTGTTCTTGCATTAAAATCCCTTCACTATTTTCTTTATGGCTCTTGGACAATGGAGTATTTATAGCCTCAGTTAATATAGCCTTGATTTGTGTACAGTTTTAACATCTGTGATGGATCAATCCAATTACTCAATGTACACTAATATACTTCCTTTAATAATGGTCCAATCAATCTTTTAATTGTGTATCAATTTCACAAAGCTACCATTACAAGAAAATTGCTCTCTATGCAGGATGACTATTGTATTTGCTGTATCAGTCGAGATTCATCAGGATTAGAATCCTATTGAGACACGAGGCTGGCCCACCACTGTTTTCCAGGGAATATCAGATCTTGGACTATGATGACTAAGATTGAATTTTCTGTGGGTGATAAATATGAACGGTCTGATCAATGACTACGAGTGGAATTTTTTCAACTGATAACAAAAAAACAAACTTTGGAGGAACACATCCATAGAAGAAAATGGACTTCTAATGTTTTGGATTAAAATGACTGCTTCGCATGGATGTTGATTTCTTCCAGCAGATTGAGTTTTTTTGCCACCGATTTCATCACCTACAATTTCTTGTGTCTCCACTTTTCAACCTAAATCTGAACCTCAGTGCCTTCACTACTCATCTGAAGACTCTCTTGATGTGTGTTTGTGTGCACAATTAGGTTTGCGCAAGTACTAAAATTTCCTTTGAAGAATTGCATCTTTTCTTGTTTTTCATTGCCATGGTTCATCATTTTCTGGCAGTTGACGCAATGGTACAGTCAACATTGAGAGGTTCTATTGGATTGTTTATTGTTGCGTAACTGAAATGTAGTGTTAAGCTTCATTCTGCGTGCTTTCCAGGAAAGTCAACATCTACAGTAAGTAGTGCAATAATAAAATGGAAGCATTAGGCATGAGTTACCAAGACAAAGCACAGTGGGGGGAAAAAATGCAAAAGCATCCTTTTTGTAGTGAGGTCTGTTCAAGAGGCAGGAAAGAATTTGCCCTTGAATCTAGAGTTTCGTATTTACAAGCTCGTGTTCAACAGAAGGGGTGGGGAAGAGAAGAGAGTGTTGCGGGGGTAGGATAGGCCTTCAAATGTAATGGGATGTTGGCAGTTTTCCCTAAGACAGTTGGAGGTATGGATGGAGTCAATGGAGGGGGAAGTTGATGCACATGAAAGCCTGAGCTGTTTGGTTACGTGTGTTTGGGGTGGCGGGGGGGGGAGAGAGAAAGGAAGGTAAAAGATCATGAACATGCTGAATTTCCTTAGGCTTCTATAGTGCCAATGTGGATGGACAAGACCGGTTGATTCAGCAGCACCCAGCATAATATTGGACAATGCTTTGTTTTAAAAAAAAAGTTTTCAGATTAATTTATGGTCACTTATATAATACACAAAATGTGTTAACTTTTGCTGTCAAGGCCACTACCATCAGAAATGGAAGGAAAGGAGAATCTCTTCAGAGACTGAGTGTCTGTGGATTCCCATAACCTCTGCAGCTGCACAACTTCCTGCCTGCTTCAGCAATAACCCTGAGTGTCTAGTTCTGAATCTCCAATAAGATTAGGAAGCTCCCAGTGTCCAAAACCCTTCTTGGGCACTTCTTGCTATCCGTATAGGTCTTGATCCTGTTACCTGGTTGCCATGTGCTGGTCTCCAGCAGCCTGCAACCTGGTAGTGAGTCCTTCAGGCTCCAAGCCCCTCACTGATCTGCTACTGATGTCATATTTCCTGTAGTGTCCTCTCCGATAAGTTTGATAATCTTCTCAGATTTTGAAATGACTTCAGAATTATTTTTGACCAGTAGCAGATTAGACCATTTCAAGCAAGTTCTCTGCCCTTGTGCCAAGAGACTTGCCTTCCTGAATGAGCCGTGGCTGGCTCAGAGGTGCCGAATCTTCCCTTCTCAGGGAAGGATAATTGGAGAAATGCTGCACTCTGTCACCTGACTTGAAAGTACAGTGGTTGGTTAGTGTTGGGCTGATGATGCCGTCCGCCTGCGACCCATCTCCCCACTCACCCCTCTCCGTTCATGACCCCCTCAGGGCAGGGGGGCTGTCAAGGGCGGTTGGTGCGGGCTGTGATAGCCTCACCGGGCTCCTTCGGGGTCACTCGCTACAGTTCAAAACACGGCAGGGCAATGGCTGTCTTGCCTACCCATGATCCCCCCACGTAGCTGGAACTGTTCTGGAAAACAGCAGTTCCAACTACATAGGGGATTAAGGGTAAGGAAGACTGTCATTGCTCTGCTGTGTATTTATGATGGGTGGCACTATGAGGTGCTGCTCAATATGAATGTAACACAGGAGCAGCCTTTCAGGGCTGCTCCATGAAAGGAAAGTTAAATTTTCTCTCTGCGCTTGTAGCCAGCCTCCAGACGGAAGCCTGGCGTGAAATGGGCTTATTTGTGTCTACCCTCAAGCCAAAATTACCTGCCTTTTTTTGTACAAAAGCATGTTTACTCCTGAGTTTAATATAATGATGATCAGGCCTCGACTTCTGGATATGGCTACTTTCTTTCAGTTTGTTCTTAGATTATGCAGATGTACACAATTATACACATGAAAAATGGCAGACATACTATAAGCAAAACCATAAGGTAAAGATGATCCAGAAAGCTCAAAATCTAAGAAAAATGTTTGGGAGCATGAATTTGTGTTGAAAATGTATTATTCTTACTGATGTCCAAGTTAAATTTCTGTTGTGTTTGCCTGACTGATTTTAGAAATGCTGGATGGGATTGTTGAGTTCTGTTGCCACGGCAGTGGTTTGCCTTCTGGCCAGTCACCTATATGGGTACTTTATATTTTATTCTTGTACTTTAGTCAAAGGATAACAAAGGACAAGAGCCTACTTGCAGATACCCAGAAGGAAATGTCTCCAACACATCGACAGTGTCATAGCTTCACACTGATGGGAGGCAGCTGCATTCTAAAATTACTGCATGATGGATTAGCTAGCTGCTGGTTGGGGATACTGACTAAGCAAAATTACTTTGGCAGATAGTACACATGCTGGTGTTAGCCGTGAGTCAGAGCTTTTTGGTTCATGTCTGACAGCAATATACGGTGATGAATTTGTGTGTGGAGATGCAAAAGCTTCTCAATCATCAATAATTTGCAATCAATCATATTTAATAAAAAGGTCCTTTGAAGAATGCTAAATGGTGACCTCTCAGTAAATGACAATTGGAAGAGAAATACAAGCAACAATTCAGTTAAGCCAAGAATAGTGATGGTGAATTTCTGAAAGCTGAGATTCAGTGCCGATCGAAATGAAAAGTTCAGTGCATTCGCCCTACATCGAAGTATTTACTAACTGGCAGGTGTGTTCTTATTACGCAGGGCCACCAAAGTGAAGGCATCTGTAGACTGAAACCCAATGGTGAAAAGTCAGAGTGGAATCTCGTATTTTCAATTTGAAGGAGCAATTAAATCTTTCCAGTAACTTGGCATTTGTATTTAATTTGATCAGGTCATGGTTCAATGGTTCTTTATTAAGTGAAAAGTAAAAATTAACACTTGGAGACTGATTTATGGGAGGGAAGCATGTATACCAATTGAATACATGTACTTAATATGAAGTTAATCTCGAGGGAGTTTACAGAATAATACTAGATTAGGGTAAATTGCCATTCTATTTCTTTGGGGAATACTTGTAGATTTAAAAAGGTTTTCAATGTTATTTTATAACCTTTATAAATCTTTAATATGGGGGGACAAAATGTTCCTATTAGTGATGTATCAAATGTGTGCTTTCAATTGCAAGTTTCAAACGGATGTAGTGGCTTCCACATATTAGAGGCCATGAGGTGAATGGTATTTTGGATTCAAAGTTATAAAAAGCATGTTTGCATTCCTTTTGATTCAAAAACATACGTCACTAATGTAGTGATAGAGTGCTACCATCAGGAGGAGTCAGAGACAGTGTGTAGCATCTGGGGAATGTTGCATCTTGGGTAGATTCTAGATGGATGCCTCCACATGAGGGCTGGCGTGTTTGTTCTGTCCTTCGTGCTGTTTGCTTAGTTAATAACTCTAGTTTTTTTTAAAAAAGAACCCAAGTTTCTTTATTGTAATAGAATAAACATCAAATAGTAGTGAAGAAAGAGCCAAATTCTGCTATGCATAGGAGTGAAAGAAGAAAACTGCACCATATGCATAGAGTTACAGTTGATATCAGCAGAGAAAATATGGAAGGTTTAAAAGCTCTTAATGGTATAAAATGGACTGGAAATATTGACCATGAGTGGAGGCTGTTTAAGCAAAGTTGATGCTTTACCTGCAAGCTATTGGAATAGATAGATGGAAGATTGCACCACTACTTAATGTGGCAGGACCTCCAGTACTAGAGGTTTACAACACATTTATTTTTGCTGAGAAAATTTGACAAGGTTATCAAGATGTTTGATGAACACTGTTCACCAAAGAAAAAATAAAAGGTTTGAGGTATGTTTAGCTTACGAATGTAGTTACAGGGAGAGAGCATTGATACTTTTTATTAAACAGATTTAAAATTAAAAGCAAGAACATGCAATTTTGGATCACTGCAAGATTCAATGATCAGTGATCAAATTGTGTTCCGAATTGATGATAAGGAAGTGAGAGAGGTTGCTGCAAGAGACGGAGCTTACCTTTGCTGGAGCTGTGAAGATCTGCCATACCAGTGAATTATCTCTGCAGAACATGAAAAAATTCGGTGATAGTGTAAAAGCCAGTGAAAATGAAGGCATAGTCACTGGACACACACAAACCAAATATGAGCTACAGAAAACTACAAGAAGATGGAGAGACATTCAATTGTAAACAATGCGGCACTAAACATGCACCAAGGCATTGTCCAGCTTATGGAAAAGTCTCCTTGGGGCAATGCAAAGGGCAGATTCACTATGCAGAGCAATGTTTTTACAAAAGGAAACTAAACAGACGTAAAAGTGTACACACTATAGAAGAAACTGCTCTGTGATGCACTTTTTGTGGCCATGGTGGTGCAAAAAGTAAACAGTATCGAGCGGGATAAATGGAACGAGTATTCCTTTCAAGTTGGACACAGGCAAAGGCCAATTTGATTTCTGAGCATGACATCAGGGCAATGAAGATAAAGCCATACATCCAGGTAAATCCTGCACTGCTGAAAGCCTACAATGGACAGACCATCAACACAAAAGGTACATGTAAACTCGAGGTGAAAGTTAAAGATCAAGAGCAGCACCTCGGGTTCACAGTAGTCCCAGATGGACATTATTCACTGCTTGGTGACAAAGCCTTTGAAAACTTAAACCTAGTCTAGAGGGTGTACCACATTAACATTGACCATGTACAGAGCAGCGTAGAGGAAATGCTGGGTCAATTTACTGACATCTTTAAAGGGGTTTGGAGTTGTACTATTCACCTATAAGATACAGTTAAGAGGACACACAGCCAGTAGTGCATGCCCCGAGGCAGGTTCTAGCACTACCTAAAGAAAAGCTCAAGCAGCAGCTCAACTGAATAATGGTACTAGGGGCCATAAAGAAAATGGAGGAGACCACAGAATGGGTGAATTAAATAGTGTGTCAAAAAGAACGGTGACCTACGTGTGTTGATGGACCCAAAAGTCTTGAATTTCAATATAAAGAGAGAACATTAACCGATTCCAACCAGGTGAGGTGGCTGGTGCAAAATTAAATTGGTTACATCCTAGGGCTTCTGGCAAATAAAACTGCATGATGGTAGCACAAAATATTGCACATTTAATACACTGTTTGGCTGATACACTTGTCTGAGGACCCTTTTGGAATTTCTTCAGCTTTGAAAATGTTCCACAGGACAATGGAGCACGTCACAGAAGGCATAAATTGGGTACATGAGTACATGGATGACATGATCCTATGGGGATTCACACAAAAACATCACCACAAAAGGCTCATCAAAGTGCTACAACGCATCCAGAAATAAGGATTAAAGTTGAACAGAAAAATGACAGTTTGGTGTGAAGGAAGTCACCTTTTTGGGAGATAAACTGTCAAGAGTCAGGTGTGGAGTCAGACAAGAGCAAAGTGAAAGCAATTTTTGAGATGCCCAGGCCCACTGGCAAGAAAAGACCTACTGAGAGTGCAGAGAATGATCAATTTCATTGTTTTGGAAGACAGGTTTGATACGAATTTACCAATGTACTGAAGGAAGTTGTTACAGGGCAATGTGAATTCAAGTGAATAGACAACCACAAGGAAGAATGGGGATGACTGAAGACCATTCTAATTACAGAATCAGTACTTTTGACATTCTTTGATGCATTCAGAAAGACACAAATATCTAAGGATGCTTCAAAGGATGGAATAGGTGCCGTACTACTTCAGGCTGTGGGAGAAGATTAGAGGCCAGTATAAACACCTTAATACACATTAAGGATGATGACATCTGAATGCACAGATCAAGAAAGAGTGTTTAGGTCTGGTCTATGGACTTGAGAAATTCTACAATTGTGTGTAAGGTCTACCAACATTCATGGCAGAGACAAACCACAAGCTATTGATAACCATAATCAAGAAAAATTTCAGTGAAATGTCACCAAGAATCCAAAGACTGATGAAGTTGCAACATTATGACTTTGAATTGATGTACACACCAGGGAAACCTGTTGTATTAGCTGATATGTTATCCAGGGCAACAGCACTGAAGTACACAATGATGGTTCCACAGAGATAGATGTGAATCTGATCGCTTAATTTCTTCCCGTATCTGACATGAAATCCAAGCAGATCAAAGCTGAAACAGAAAAGGACACTGTTCTACAGAAGATCATCAAGAATCTGAATGAAGAATGGCCTGGAGGTGGTGTTCTGATGGTGTTGTAGTTTAGATTCACATCTCATGGATATGTAGGTGGGTTAATTGGCCATTTATCTCCACTGGCCACCGTGACAGAGGTGCACCAAAGAAGAGGTACAAGGACTGCCTAAAGAAATCTCTTGGTGCCTGCCACATTGACCACCACCAGTGGGCTGATATCGCCTCAAACCGTGCATCTTGGCGCCTCACAGTTCAGCGGGCAGCAACCTCCTTTGAAGAAGACTGCAGAGCCCACCCCACTGACAAAAGACAAAGGAGGAAAAACCCAACCCCAACCAACCAATTTTCCCTTGCAATCGCTGCAACCGTGTCTGCCTGTCCCACATCGGACTTGTCAGCCACAAACGAGCCTGCAGCTGACGTGGACGTCACCCCTCCATAAATCTTCGTCCGTGAAGCCAAGCCAAAGATACCACAATATTTAGGTGAATTGTAGAATCTGTGCAGTGTTGATGGGAATATGGTGAAAATAATATAAGATTGGTCTAAACATGTGTTTGATGATTGTCCTGGATTCATTGGGATTCTATGCTGTATTACTGATTGTTTAAAGAAAATATTTTAATTGCCAAATTATAATCTCTTGGCCAATGTTTGATTAATAAAATAAAGATTTGCTCAACCTTAGATCAATATTATTATAGTAGCCATTGAAATAAATAATGACTAAAAGGAAATCTATGCATGCACAGAACTCAAACAATCACTGAATATTGTTGATGACAAAGTTGATCTATGAATATTATAATAAGAATGTTGTTTAGGCAAAAGGCCTTGTGTTACATTAGACACAGAATAAAATGTTTTGGAAAGAATGCTGTAATGAAATTTGTGGGATCTATTGTAAATTGCTTCAAACTCCAATGCCCCTCATAATAATAATAAAATAAAATCTTTCCAAATGTTGCTCAGTGATCCAGGTCAGTTTCATTTCTTGACATGATCATCCAACTGCAAATATCTTTTCAGCTCAACCCTGAAATTGTTTGTTATCCTCAACTTCTTGCCTCTTTCTGTTTATCTGCAGTTGGAATCCTGCTGTAAAGGCTTTCCAAAGTATGATGTTTTAGGATGATTCTATTTAAAAAGGACAGGTTGAACATCTTCAAACTGCAATATCTTTGATGCCAGTTTCTATTGAATACCCCGGTATACTGCTGAAAATATCAGTAGATTGTGAGTTTCTGTGACTTTTTATGAATGTTAATTTCTATTCTTAAAATTCACTCCAAAATTGAACCTCCTGACTAGGTTTTTAAAAAAAAAGTGTAATAAGCATTTGACAGATTAAATTCTGGAGGAACTTCAATACTCTGCAGTACCTCGCGTTGTCTCCAACTTCACCAGGAAGTTAAATTGCTGTTATAAAATCCACAAAATATTTTCCTCATTCAAAGACTGATTTTAACAAGATTTAAAGTATATCACCTTTACAGCTTAAGTTGTGTCAATTTAAACTTAATTTTGGACATTTGGAAATTCATTGACGTGTTTGGTAATTCACAGTTAAACCATTATTTTTGTGAAAGATTAATAGCCTTGAAGTACTACAGTGAAATTGAAAGATAATGAGCAATAAATTGAAAACCTGGATGTTGTGAATCTTTAATTGCCTGTGAGATTTTATTTAAACCAATAAAACTACACTATTTTCTTCTCTCTGAACTGTGTCCAGAGTAAGTAAGGGATATAAACACCTAACAATAAATATCAGCTTTTCTGAAATCAATATTCTTATTGTTCAACGTTTAATTATTGAAATGGGTTTCTTACACTCCTACAATTTTGATTTCAATCCATCAGGCCATGCAGAAAAGATTGTGAGTCACAAAATTCTTATCTACTTTTCCTACTGAGTAATTTTTGGTTCCACAGTTATGCATTACATTTTATAAAATAGTGTATCAGAAATGCATAATTACAGATTTCATGCAGTGCAAAACAACCTACGAAAACCACTCATGAACATGCAGGAAGTGTTGTTAATATTTAAAGTGAAAAATGTAGTCTTTTGGGAAAGGGATGAAAAGTAGTTGTTATTTGTGCGCAAGTCTGGTGTTTAATCTATTATTTATGCGAATAAAGGGAAGAAAATTTGCATGAGTCACCCATCTATCTGTCAGTTGGATCAATAGCACAGTTTGACAGCAGTTTACATACCACAGTACATTGCTACCTATTGAAACAATGTACCTCGAGGCCTTGTTCATCATAGCTAGAGATTTCAACTTAAAGAATGTGCTACTAAAATACCATTAACGTGCCTCTTGTCCCATGAGAGGCCTGAACACATTCGCCCACTGTTACACATCCATCAAAGATGCCTGCCATTCCATCCATTCCTGCATTTTGGGAAATCAGACTATCGGGCTGTGCTAAAAGGTCAATAGGGTTGCTTTTTGCACACTGAGAACCTGTGCAAAGCAGCTGGTGGGAGTGTTCACTGACATTTTTTTTAAAACTTTATTTATTCGTTCAAAAACAAATAATATATGACTATACAACAATTAACCATAAACATGAATGTTATTTTTTATATGTATATAAAAAAAAGAGAAAAAAAAAAGAACCCCCCCCTTCAGCCAACTCCCCTAAGGAGAGCCATAAAGAAAGAAAAAAGAAAAACATATTAAAGAAAAATTAAATATACATATTAAGATCTAATCAATCTCAATATTCTGAATATAATGACCACTTATTAATAAAATTTTTTTAAAAATATATAATTATCACACAAAACATATGTAATTTTTTCCATTATTAAACAATATTTCATCTCATTATGCCATCTATTAATATCAATCATATTTGTATCTTTCCACATACTAGCAATACATTTTTTCGCTACGGATAAAGCTAAATGTACAAAAGCAAGCTGAAACTTATCTAATCCCAAGCCTTTCAAAGGTTGAAAACTACCCAATAAAAATACTGTTGGATCGAAAACTATTTTAATCTTGTACAGATATTCTAAAAATGATTGAATTTTCTTCCAAAAAGATTGTATATGTATACATGACCAAATGGCATGAAAAAAAGTTCCAACAGTATCATCACATCTAAAACACGTCTGATTCATGAAAACCATACTTTTTTAATTTTTCAGGTGTTTAACTATAATTTTTTACATCAATTATATTTATCATTGCATAACGGGCATTTATCAATCTAGTTACACTATCATAACAAATATCTAACTAATTATCTTCGGAAAAAATAAAACCAGTATCCACTTCCCATTTACTTTTAGATCTATCCCAACCCTTTTTATCCATACCATCCTGTAATTGATACATGGATAAAATATAACCCTTCTCTGGTACCTTCATAAGAAAAGTCTCAAATTTAGTCATTTCAGGTAAAATCATATCTCTACCAAACATAGTTTAAGAATACAGGGTAGGCCCTTTAGGACGGAGATGAGAAAACATTTTTTTATGCTCTGCTACAGAGGGTGGTAGAGGCAGATTCGCTGATTATGTTAAAAAGAGAGTTAGATAAGACTCTAGTGGGCAATGGAGTTAAGGGTTATGGGGATAAGGCTGGAAAGGGGTACTGATAGTAGTGATCAGCCATGATCTATAAAATGGCGGTGCTGGCTCGACGGGGCGAAGGGCCTACTTGGGCTCCTATTGTCTATTGTCAAAACACAATTAAAATCACCACCAACTAAAATATTATCATTAGCCTGACCCAAACATAAAAATGCATCTGATATTTCATCATCTGCATTTGGGGCATAAATATTAAGTCCAAAATTCACTAAAAATCTTACAATTCAGTTTAAGAATACATCCTGCCTTTTCCTCCATTGATTGTAATTCAAAAGATAAATTTTTATGTATAAAAATTGCTACACCTTTAGCCCTAGAATTAAATGAGGAAGAATATACATGTCCAACCCAGTCCCTCTTTAATTTCATACTTCACTTTCAAATGTGTTTCTTGTAAAAAAAGAAACATCAATTTTCATTTTCTTAATATATGCCAAAACTCGCTTACGCTTAATCGGATTGTTTAATCTTCGAACATTAAAAGTAGCAAACCTCAACTTTGACATATCTACTATTGTTACTAAATACCAATAATTTTATATGAAAACTCAAATCAACGTATATAGGCCCTCCAATAGGAAAAAAAAAATCACAAATTAAAAATTAACTAAAATGAAAATAAAAAAAATAAAGAAAAAAAAGAAAATCCCCCACCAAAAAAAACCTACCAAAAGGTAGTAATTCCCCTAAGCAAAAATTGGGTGTGGGTCACCCACCAGTGGCTGATGACTAGTAAAGAACTTAGAGCAAATCTCTCCCTCCCCAGCCAAACAATCAATAACATCAAAATATCATAAAACAAAAAAATAGTTTTTTTTTTAAATTCTTCTTTTCATCCAAGAGATTCCAATCTCAAAGATCTCATTTCAGAAGAAGTTTGACTCTTTCCATTCCTGTTTTTCCCATTTCTGCCATTCCATCTGTTTCCAGAACAACCAGATTTTTCTTTAGGAGATAATGGTGGACTACGTCTTTGTCCTCTTATATCTGGCAATGAATCAGCAAAAATCATTGCTTCACTATCATTTTCAAAAAAACAAAATTGATAGTCTCCATAAAATACCTTCAACACTGCAGGGTAGTGAAAAGTAGACTTGTAACCTTTATGCCACAAAACTTCTTTAACTGGATTAAATCAACGTCGACGTTGAATGACCTCTTGACTCAAATCAGGGTAAAAGAAAACTGCTATTCTGAATCAATAACGGAGTTTGTCGTTGTCTCGCATTCTGTACTGCTAGTCAAAGTATTGATTCTCTGTCCAAATAATTCAAACATCGAATTATTACCGGTCTCGGTGGTTGACTACCTGAGGGTGTTCTTCTTAGAGCTCTATGGGCTCTTTTTAGTACCAATCCCCCAGAAAAAAAATCTTGCCCTAAGATTTGCAGGATCCAGTCTTTTTTTTTTTTTTCTTTTTTTTTTTTTTTTTTTTTTTTTTAAATTTTTTATTTTTCACACCATAAATCACAATAGCCATGATATACACTTTTTCTTTTCCACACATTTACAGTGACTTTTTCTCCCTCCCCCCTCCCTCCTCCCAAGCCACCCCCCCATCCCTCCCCCCTCTCATCCATTTTAGTTATACAATCTAGGTTGCATTAATTCAGTTAGACAATGTTGTCATTCAACAAAAATACACCAGAAATTCTACTGAGTCCATTTTTTTCTTCTCTTCTCCTTCCATCAACTTAGGTAATGTTTGTTCCCGGTAGGTTTTCGCTATTGTATTTAATGTAAGGCTCCCATACTTGTTCGAATATTTCAATATTATTTCTTAAACTATATGTTATTTTTTCTAATGGAATACATTTATTCATTTCTATATACCATTGTTGTATTTTCAAATTATCTTCCAATTTCCAGGTTGACATAATACATTTTTTTGCTACAGCTAGGGCTATCTTAACAAATCTTTTTTGTGCATCCTCCAAGTCAATTCCAAATTCTTTATTTTTTATGTTACTTAGGAGAAAGATCTCTGGATTCTTTGGTATATTGTTTTCTGTTATTTTATTTAATATCTGATTGAGATCATCCCAAAATTTTTCTACTCTCTCACATGTCCAGATTGCATGAATTGTTGTTCCCCTTTCTTTTTTACATCGAAAACATCTATCAGATACTGTTGGGTCCCATTTATTTAACTTTTGCGGTGTAATGTATAGTCTGTGTAACCAATTATATTGTATCATACGCAGCCTCGTATTTATTGTATTTCTCATCGTTCCAGAGCATAACTTCTCCCATGTTTCCTTTTTTATCTTTATATTTAAATCTTGTTCCCATTTTTGTTTAGTTTTACCATTTGTTTCCTCATTTTCCTTTTCTTGCAGTTTAATATACATATTTTTTATAAATCTTTTGATTAACATTGTATCTGTAATCACATATTCAAGGTTACTTCCCTCTGGTAAACTCAAGTTGCTTCCTAATTTATCTTTCAAGTAGGATCTCAGTTGGTAATATGCCAGTGCTGTATCTCCCGTTATATTGTACTTATCTCTCATTTGTTCAAAGGATAAGAATCTACTTCCTGAAAAACAATTTTCTATTCTTTTAATCCCTTTTTTTTCCCATTTTCTAAAGGCAAGGTTGTCTATTGTAAAAGGGAGTAGCTTATTTTGCGTCAATATTAGTTTTGGTATTTGGTAATTTATTTTATTTCTTTCTACATGTATCTTCTTCCATATATTGAGGAGATGGTGTAATACTGGAGAAGTTCTATGTTGTACCAATTTTTCGTCCCATTTATATAATATGTGTTCAGGTATCTTTTCCCCTATTTTATCTAATTCTAGTCTCGTCCAGTCTGGTTTTTCCCTTGTTTGATAAAAATCTGATAGGTACCTTAATTGTGCGGCTCTATAATAATTTTTGAAGTTTGGCAATTGTAAGCCTCCTTGTTTATACCATTCTGTTAATTTGTCTAGTGCTACAGGATCCAGTCTTTAAAGAAACGAAGAGGATCTTGTCCTTCTATACCTTCTGGCAAACCAACAATTTTCACATTATTCCTTCTGCTTTGATTCTCCAAGTAGTCTATTTTCCTCTCTAGCTCCTTCTCGCGTTCTCCCAATTCTATGATTGATTTTTCAACCTTCAGCACTTTTTCTGTGTTAGAAACCACTTGTTGTTTACAGTCCAAAAAAGCAGTTTGAAATTTTTAAAATTCTTCATAAGATGCACCCACATGTGTCTTAACCATATTTAATTCTGAACTTGTACTAGCATTCATTTGAGCCATTTCATTCATTTGAGATGTCAAAGGTTTAATAGCAGTTTGAACAATATTTAATTGCACACACTGTAGGTCAGAAAAGCTCAGTCCTGCTCTCTCTGATATAGTGACAGAACAGGTAACTGCAGCTCCTGCTGCTCACTGACATTTTAAATCTTGTCCTGCTATAGGATAAAGTTGCCACCTGCTTTAAGAAGTCCACTTTCAACCCAGGTAACATTCCAGAACAGCAATCACCCAGTGACTCTTGTTCATCATTTAAGTGTTCTTCTAAAGGTTGGTCATGTGGCATATTAATTCCAGCCCCTCTGGCAGCTGTAATCCACTAAAATTTGGTATTGTTGCAATAGTTCCATACTAGAATTCATCTGTGGCCTTGCATTTTAGTCTGGAATACTTGAACAAGTTCAAGTATATTGTCATATTTACCACAATCCTGTGATAGGATTTGTTTTGTGAGCAGACTAGTTAAACATCTCATACAAATGAGACATAGTACAGAGTTAAGATACGGAGAGAGATCTGTTGATGCAGAGCAAAGTCAACTTCATTTTCTTATGTGAGGTTCATTCAGGAGTCTGATAACATTGGGAAGGAAACTCTCCTAGAATCTGGTGTTGCAGGATCTTGTATTTGTGAATCTTACTGGAGGGGAGGTGAGTGGGTTGAGATTAATTTTTAAATATGGTGGCAGTGATGGAGGGCAGTGGGGAGTGTTCTTAATAGCCTGAGCCATGTTCATAACTTTCTACAATTTCTTGTGGTCTTGGGAGGATTAGTGCCTGAACCACACAGTGATACACCCTGACAGGATACTTTCAATAGTGCATCTGCAGAAGTTTTTGAGAAATGCAGGTGACAAGCCAATTTTCCTCTGGATTATGAGGAAGGAGAGATACTGGTACACTTGTCCATTGTATTAATGGAGGTTGACCAGGGTGTCACTGGAGAGATTTACCCTTAGGAACTTAAAGCTGTCGACCATCCCCATTGGTTTGCTTTACTGTTAATGTGGATGAGTGAGTGAGCCTGTAATCTGCTCCTTGGTCTTGCTGATGTTAAAGTTGTTTGTTATGTAGCCACTCGTCCCTCAAGCTCTCTTCTGTGCTCTGATTCATTGTTATTTGAAATGATGATTGTGTCATCTGCTATTTTGTAGATTGAACAGTTTGACCACACGGTCACAGGTCTATAGGGAGTATTGTAGGGGCTGAGTATACACCCTTGTGCCCTGGATGATTATGGATGAGATGCAGTCACCAATCCTCACTGATTGCAACTTGTGGGATGGAACGCAATGGATCCAATTGCAGAGTGATGTTGAGAACAAGGTCATGTCATTTGGGGATCAATTTGTTTGGTACTATTGTGTTGACGGTAATGGTATGGTCAATAAATCTGGCATATGTCCTTATTGTCCAGGTGTTCCAAAGCTGCATGTAGGATAGGGAGATGGCATCTTGCTGTGATCTTTCAGTGATATGTGGATCAGAGAGGGTCAAGAGTGGTTGGTCACCTGAAATTAATGTGAGCCTTATCAACCTCCTGAAGCACTTCATGATGAAGACATCTATATTGATATAGATGATATTTCTATTTATTGATAGCAGCTCTGCCTTCAATGGGAGTCCCAAACAAACTCATCCCAAAACTCTGAAACGTGGGCATTAGCAATCACTATGCAACTAGAAAGTCGATTTCTTGACTTGTAGAATGTACACAGCATGATTTTTGACTCTTTCCTCCACAAATAATGTGAATACTGGTGCCCCACAAGGCTGCCTTACTCCCTGTACACTTGTGAATGTGTGGCCAAACATGGCTCTAATTTCATTTACAAGTTTGCCGATGACACTACTATTTTAGGCTGGATCTCAAAGAATGATGGACAGAGAAAAAGAATGAGATGGAGTTGAGGGATAGAAAGCAATGTTTTGGGCTGAAACCCTTCATAAATAAAGTCTTGATGATGGGTTCTGGCTTGAAAAATTGGCCATTCTGTTTCTCTCTCTCTGATGCTGCTTAACTCATTGTGAGTTAATTGTGCAGATTGTGTTTTGGTCTGGATTTCAATATCTGCAGTCTCTCGTGTGGCACCAGAAACTACTTTCTTGGAAGCCTGAAAAAAATTTGACTTGTCTCTGAGGTCTCTTAGCAACTTTTACAGAACACAAAAAAGTATCCTGTCCTGATGCATCACTCTGTACAGCTCAGGCCATGGCAAAAATAACCTCTGCTCCTTCGACCTTGTTTGTACCTCTTTCTGTCCTAGGAGATCTGCTAAAATATAAAAGAACTCATCCAACTCTGGGTATACCATTTTTTCCCCTTTCCATTGAGCAAAAGATGCATGTGTTTGAAGACATGAACTTCTAGATTTGAGGACAGTTTATTTCCTACTGTTATAGACTATAGAATAGATTTCACACTGGCAAAAGATGAATGCTGGGAGTCCCATAGCTCTGTGCCCCTTCTCCCTATCCCCTAACCATAATGAATGTGGATTACTCCTATATAGTTACACCAGCATACATAGGTTGGAACAAGGTTATGGCTGAAGGACCTGCACTGTTCTATGTTCATTCCAAAAAATTGAGAGTGCTAATGAGAAAACTGATAAGGAAGCCAGGAGCCTTGTTAAATCCCATATTAAATCAGATGAAGCACTTTCTTCATTGCAGAAAAGATGCAGGGTGTTCATTCCACCCTCACCCCATTGCTATTTTGTTTTATCAAACTTCCATTAAGTAAATAACCAAGGCAGAAAAATAAGGGAAAGAAAAGCAGCTGAGCATTTTAAACTTTAGATTTGACAGAGAATATCAAACAATCAATTTCCATGTAAAATCTTTTTTTTCTCCAAATGGATTTAACCTGCTCTGTTTCAAGAATTGTAACAATAAACCACAAGAAGAAGCAGTTTGCCATATTGAATCTGCAAGGAGAAAGAAATCTAATTCAACTGGGTTTTTTCTCCAATTTTTTTGCAAAATATGTTCTACCTGATGTCCTCAACAAAATCCTTGTTGAAGGCTATCATCGAATCAGTTCCATCTGGCCAGTCACGAACTGCAATACAGATCCTCGGCATTAATTGCAAATAGACCAGGGTTACCTCACATTGCCCTGGAATGGAAAAAAGTTTGTCGGAAGCTGTTTATACTTTTTTTTCCCAATCCGATAGAACTGTACTTAAATCGCTATGTGCTGGAAAATGGAAACCTGACTCGGGAGAAAAATATTTTGCACTTGGGTGGCACGGTTAATGTAGTGGTTAGCAGCGCCAGCAATTGGGTCTGGTGGTAGAATCCTGTACTGTCTGTAAGGAGATGGTATGTTCTCTTTATGTCCGCATGGGTTTCCCCCAGGGGCTCTGGTTTCCTCCCACCCTCCAAACCATACCGGGCATTGTCGCTCAGCAGGATATGATTAGGTGGCACAGGCTTGTGGACTGAAAGGGCCTGTTACTGTGCTAAATGTCTAATTTTATCAATTTTAAATTTGTATCAGGTCTGCTAAAAGTAAATATACATGACAGATAACCATATAACCACTTACAGCACAGAACAGGCCAGTTTGGCCCTACTAGTCCATGCCTTAACAAATCCCCACCCTCCTAGTCCCACTAACCAGCACCCTGTCCATACCCCTCCAGTCCTCTCCTATCCATTTAACTATCCAGTCTTTCCTTAAATGTAACCAATGATCCCGCCTCGACCACGTCTGTCGGAAGCTCATTCCACATCCCTTTGCGTAAAGACATTTCCCCTCATGTTCCCCTTATAATTTTCCCCCTTCAATCTTAAACCATGCCCTCTAGTTTGAATCTCCCCTATTCTTAATTGAAAAAGCCTATCCACGTTTACTCTATGTCCCTTTTAAAATCTTAAACACCTCTATCAAGTCCCCTCTCAATCTTCTGCACAACCTTTCCCTGTAACTCAAACCTTGAAATCCTGTCAACATTCTCGTGAACCTTCTCTGCACTCTCTCTATTTGTTTATATCTTTCCTATAATTTGGTGACCAGAACTGTACACAGTACTCCAAATTTGGCCTCACCAATGCCTTGTACAATTTCATCATAACCTCCCTACTCTTGAATTCAATTCTCCGATTTATGAAGGCCAACATTCCAAATGCCTTCTTCACCACATCATCTGCCTGAGTATCAGCCTTGAGGGTACTATTTACCATCAGTCCTAAATCCCTTTGTTGCTCTGCACATCTCAATAGCCTACCATTTAATGCATATGACCTATTAAGATTTGCCTTTCCAAAATGTAACACCTCACACTTATCTGTATTAAATTCCATCAGCCATTTCTCAGCCCACACCTCCAGCCTTCCTAAATCACCTTTTAATCTACGGTAATCTTCCTCACTGTCCACAACACCACCAATCTTTGTATCATCCGCAAACTTGCTTATCCAATTCTCCACCCCTACTTCCAGATCGTTAATATATATAACAAACAATAGTGGACCGAGGACCGAACCCTGAGGAACTCCACTAGTCACCGGCCTCCAATTGGACAAACAATTTTCTACCACTACTCTCTGACACCTCCCATCCAACCATTGCTGAATCCATTTCATTACCTCCTCATTTATACCTAATGCCTCCACCTTTTTTCCTAACCTCCTGTGGGGAACTTTGTCAAAAGCTTTACTAAAGTCTAAATAGACAATATCCACAGCTTTCCCTTCATCAACCTTTTTTGTAACCCCCTTGAAAAACTCAATCAGGTTTGTCAAGCATGATCTACCCCTGACAAAATCATGCTGATTACTCCCTAGCAATCCCTGTACCTCCAAATATTTGTAAATACCATCCCTCAGAACACTTTCCATCAACTTGCCCACCACAGACGTCAGACTCACGGGCCTATAATTCCCAGGTTTACATTTAGACCCTTTCTTAAACAGCGGAACCACATGCGCCACCCTCCAATCCTTTGGCACTACCCCCGTGGCCAGTGACATCCTAAATATCTCTGTTAATGGCCCCACTATCTGTCCATTAGCCTCCCTGAGTGTCCTTGGGAATATTTTGTCCGGTCCTGGTGATTTATCCACCTTTATCTTTTTCAACACAGCCATCACTACCTCCTCAGTTATCCTTATATGCTTCATTACCTCCCCACTATTTTTCTTTACCTCAACTGGTTCAATATTTTTTCCCTAATGAATACAGAGGCAAAGAAATCATTCAAAATTTCCCCCATTTCCTCAGACTTCTCACTCAGCCTACCCTCACTATCTACAAGGGGTCCAATTTTATCCCTCACTAATCTTTTACTTTTAATGTACTTATAGAAACCCTTTGGATTGATTTTTACTCTGTCTGCCAAAGCATCTTCGTGCCTTTTTTTGGCCTTTCTAATTTCTTTCTTAAGATTCCTTCTACACTCCTTGTAGTCCTCCTTCAAATTGTCAGCTCCCTATTCTTTAAACCTCTTGTACAGCTCCCTTTTTCTCCTAACTAAATTTCCAATATTCCTCGAAAACCAAGCCTCTTTATGACTTCCAGCCTTTCCTTTGATCCTCACTGGGACATAACTACTCTGTACCCTCAAAATTTCTTTTTTGAATATCCTCCATTTTTCATTTACACCCTCACCTGAAAATATCCTGTCCCACTCAATACTCCCCAAATCCCTTCTTATTCCTTCGAAATTTGCTCTTCTCCAATCCAGAATCTCAACTTTAGGCCCCTCCTTGCTCTTCCCTAAAACTACCTTAACACTAACAGAATTATGATCACTAGACCCAATTGGATCTTCAACATTAATGTCTGATACCTGACCTAGCTCGTTCCCTAACAGGAGATCCAGTATTACACTGTCCCAAGTCGGTTCCTCTACTAATTGATTCAGAAAACAATCTTGAACACATTTAACGAACTCAAGCCCATCCAGCCCTCTAACTGTATGGGTATCCCAATCAATGTGAGGGAAGTTAAAATCTCCCATGATCACTACCTTATGATTCTCACACATATACGTTATCTCTCTACACATTTGTTCCTCTAGTTTTATTGACCCATTTGGTGGTCTGTAATACACCCCTATTAGCACCCTCATGTCTCCTTCACCCCTCAAATCCACCCAAACAGCCTCACTGGTCGATCCCTCTAGACCATCTTGCCACCTCACGGCAGTAATGTCCTCCCTAACAAGCAGAGCAACTCCTCCCCCTTTTTTACCCCCTGATCTATCACATCTAAAACAAATGTATCCTGGAATGTTAAGTTGCCTGTTCGGCCCCTCTTGTAGCCAGGTCTCACTAATTGCCACAATATCGTGACTCCAAGTATCTGTCCATGCTCTAAGCTCATCTACCTTGTTCACTATGCTTCTTGCATTAAAATATATGCATTTCAGAGAATGTCCCTCAAATACATTCTCTTTTCTACCTTCTACCCTAATCTCAATCTTACCTTTGTTATCGTTTTTATTCTTATCTAGGTGGCCATGCTCCCTTGACACTGCTCTCACACTCTGTTCCCCACCCCCCTGCCAAACTAGTTTAAACCTTCCCACACAACTCTAGCAATTCTGCTTGCCAGCACATTGGTCCTCCTCCAGTTCAAGTGGAGTCCGTCCCTTTTGTACAGGTCCGACCTTCCCCAGAAGAGATCCCAATGATCCAGAAATCTTATCCATTGCCCCCTGCACCATCTCTTTAGCCACACATTTATCTTCCACATCCTCCTATTTCTACCCTCACTAGCGCATGGCACCAGGGCAGCAATCCAGGGATTACTACCTTGGAGGTTCTGTTTTTTAACTTCCTACCTAATTACACATAATCCTGTTTCAGGACCTCATCCCCACTTCTAGCTAAGTCATTGGTCCCCACATGGACCGCGACTTCTGGCTGTTCTCCTTCCCCTTGCAGGATGCTATGTACTCGATCAGAGATATCCCTGACCCTGTCACCAGGGAGGCAACATACCAGCCTGGATCCCCGATCTCGTCCCACAAACCTTCTATCTGTCCCTCTGACTAACGAGTCCCCAACTACAAATATCCTGTTCTTATCCCTCCTTCCCTTCTGAACCTCAGGGGCAGCCCCCGTGCCAGAGACCTGACCCCTATGACTCGTCCCTGATGGGCTGTTCCCCTCAGCAGTATCCAATGCATAATACATATTGCTGAGTGGCACTTCCACAGGGGTACTCTGCACTGGCACTCTCCCTCCTTTCCTCACAGACACCCAATTCCCTGACTCCTGCCTTCTAGGGGTGAATCCATTAGATTGGCAGAGGTAAAACGTTGGCCCCAGTAATGTGTGTTTGAAATGAAGATTTCAGATTTATTGTCAAGGAACATGCATGATATCACGTACTACTCTGAGATTCTTTTTCCTGCAAGGCAGGATTACCACTTTTTTGTAGTACAAAAAAACACATAAGCAAAGGAAGAACTGTATGCAAACTGCATTGCAGAGAGAGAAAAACAAAATGCAAAAGTAAGTCCTTAAATGAGTCCCTGAATGAGATTGTTGAGGAGTCTGATGGGGGAGGGGGAGCAACTGAGTGCATTCCTTAACATTGATTTTGCTGCATTCCTTGTCTTTGGTGCACTGTGCAGGAAACTTCTAGAAGGTAGGTAGTCAGTGGGTTCTGGAATGAAGGAAATAGTTAAAAGGCTGGGAGAATATAAATAGGCATTGCAACTCTCCTTCAGTCCACTTTCACTTGCAAGGAGTTGTAAGTTTCAAAGCCCATGCCGTTTTCTCGGTGGATTGAATGACCTGGTGTTTTATAACATTGGAGTTCCTGCCATTTATTGTCAATGCCAAAGATGCTCGTGGCCTTTTTCTTGCTTTTGATTGTTCTATATCAGATATTTTGAATTGAAATTGGCAGTATGTTGAACTCCACTGTATCCAGTTTGGAAGGAGCAAGATAACTTGATAATACCATTCGAATGTTCTGTTAAAGAACTAAATACACAATTATGCAATCTGTGCCATGAAAGAAAGTTATTAAGATCATTACGAAAACTGATATGCTCAAGGTAACTTTTTAAAAGGGGCATGCTGATGAAGGGCCATTGACCTGAAATATTTGTTTCTTCTCCACAGAATGTTGCCTCGACCAGTTGACCATTTCATTCATTTTCTGTTTTTGTTTTTAATTATTTTAAATGTTAAATTTAGACCTACAGCACAGTAATGGGCCATTTCTACCCACAAGCCTCTGCTGCTGCATTGCACCTAATCAACCTACAACCCCTGGTACACTTTGAATGGTGGGAGGAAACTGGAGCCCCTGGGGAAAACCCACGCAGACATGGGGAAGGCATACAAACTCTTGAGACAATGTGGGATTCAAACCCCAATCCTGATTGCTGGCGCTGAAACAGTGTTGTGCTAACTGGGCTGTTTTGATTTCTTCTGTCAAATTTAAGCCAAATTCTGTACAGTTCTTAATGAATTTTTGGTGGCATAAACTGTTCCAATGATAGTTTGGAAAATCCTTGTATTGAAAAGAAATTGGGTATATCTTTATACATCTGTTACTGAAAGCAAATGTACAGATGAAACAAGCAGATATGTAGCAAATTGTTGACCTGCATTAATTTTGAGTTGAAGTTTTACTACACAATTATGCTGAGCCTTTGTGAAGCCGTAAGTACAGTGGTGTCAACAATTTTGTCCTTCCCTCAGCAAGGACAGAGCTACATTGGAGGGAGTAAAAGGTGGGTTCAACAGACTGACTCCTGGGATGGTAGATTGTCACATGAGGAAAATTAGGTCATTTGATCCTGCATTAACAGGAGCTTCAAAAAATTGGAAATCTTGCAGATTTGTGACCAGGCTAGAGAGACTGGATGTGCGGAAGGCATTTCCCCAGCTCTGGAATCTAGAATAATAATAAAATTATTTGAACGTCATTGAGGAGAAATTGCTCCACTCAGAAACCTCCCCTTCCAGCACCACCCTCCTTCAGCTTGCAAAATTGGTCCTCACTGTCAATAATTTCTCCTTTGAATAACAACAGGAGTCTCAAAGTGGACAAGACGAAGGAGATGATTGTGGAACTCAACGTGGACAGCAAGAAATGCTGACTTGCGCCCATACCTCCTCCCCCCTCACCAGTATTTGGGGGTCCCAAACAGTCATTCTAAGTGAAGCAGTATTTCACTTGTGAATCTGCAGTGATCATCTACTGCATCCAGTGCTCCCTTTGTGGTCTCCTTTATAATGGAGAGACTGGGTGCAGAGTGGGAGATCAAAAAAGTTTGCTGCCCAAGCTACATCTGCTGTAATAGTTGGGATCTCCCAGTGGCAACTCATTTCAATTCCCTGCCTCATTCCCATGATGACATTTGTTCAAGGTCTCATGCACTGCCGGACTGAGACCATCCACAAATGGGAGGAACAACATTTCATATTCCATCTGGGCACTCTCCAACCAGACAACATTAACATAGACTTCTCCAGTTTTTGTTAGCCACCCCCCCCCCCCCCCCAACCCTGCTGTGTCTCCCTCTTGCCTTTTCCTCTGTCTCCTTTCCCCCAGCTCTGCATTCACAGAGCTCCCACTCTTCTGATCTCCCTTTCCTGTCTTCTTATCCATGTCCAGTTATAATTTTTTGCCCTTGATCTTTCTTCTCTCCTTGGCTAGCTGTTTTATTCAGGCACCTGCTTGGTTTTTGCTCGTACCTTGAAGGGCTCACACCTCAATCATTGCTTATATATTTTGACCTCTTATAGATACTGTGTGACCTGCTGAGTTCCTCCAGGATTTTTATGTTTTTCATGCCAGATTTGATTGTGTCACTTTCTATCTTAAACTTTTACATCTGACTTCATAATCTCTTTAAGTGTGCTAAATTTCATGAATTTGTCTTCAACATCTCTTGGGACTGAGATGTGCTTGCTTTCTCTGGGATGGTGGTCCTAAAGTGACAAATAAAACTGATGTGGGAACTGTGGAATCTTCACACGTGGGGTGGCTGTAAAGTTTGTAATGTTGTGCACTTTCTTCCACTTATGCAGGGCTTTTGTTTATTCTTGATGGATGGACACAAGTTTTCTAATTCCATCTCAAATCCTCCTTCTCCAGTGCTCCTCCATTCTGGTCAATAGCCTTAGATTTGCTGGATTTAGTGTTGCATTTTACAAGGAGATCGTGAATGCATAATTTCCTCTATCCACCTGTAATATATTCCCATGGCAACTTGGAATGCATGTGTGTTTTGGGAGCCTGCTGTCAGGGATCTGGGATAGATGGTCTGCTCAACAACAAAGTGACTGTACTTTGCTTTAATGCTGGAGATGTCAGAAGAAAATGCTGATGTCGGTTCACTTTCCAATTAATTTGGAAGAATCTCTGGAGATCGTTTTTATTCTGGCTTTTCCAGTGCCTGAGGTGAATGCTGTTGTGCAGGTCTCTGAAACCGAGAGGAGGACAGCGAACAATGCTCTAGCTCTGAGATGTTGATCTTCAAATAGTATTTACTTTAATCAACCAAAGGCTTTGCTTGTGCATTCACAGACAGGATAAATTTCATCATCTTTACTGGGTTACCAAGATGTAGGATGTCTGTCTTTTCTGGAGTCTCTTTGTAGGTCATTGTGATCAGAAAGAAATGTTCAGTGGAGTAGCTTTTCAGGAAGACTTTTATCTCCTGGATCCTTAGTGTATTGATGATGGAGCACATGCAAATGTCAACTGCATGCTGTAGCTTGTCTAGTGAACTAAAGTGTCTTGATGGTGAACAATGATCAGTGAGCTCATTTTGCTGATGACAAAGTCTCAATCAAGGCTTTTTTGAAATCCGTTTTCCCTCCTTTCTCCTCTCCACTATTCCACAGTATTCTGAAGGGTTCGAGTGAACAGTGAGGGTTCTGTTCTAAATTCAGTTGCTTGCATTTATGTTCAAGTTAAATGTATCTTTTATTTGAAAGAAGAGACATTTTCAGAAAGTGCGTTTCAGGGAGAGGGGCAAGTTTCTTTATCGTGCAAGGAATTTTTTATCGTGCATCAAATGGGAAGCTGCTGCTCCTGCAGTCTGGAACTGTATCCATTGTTATTTTCAATTTTATTGCACCAACATTTTTTGATATTTTCTTGAGATTTGGTCCAATCAAATGCATTTGTTTCCGAGTTGTCAAAACGTTGTGGGGAGGAGAGGGGAGATAAATTTTGTTGCAATATACAGTATTGAAAAATTGATTTATAAATATTTTGTGCTTGGAAAGAGATTCTGCATAATATAGTACTACATTTTATTCATAAACTACTAAAACATTGGTGTACTCCTCCATCTCTAATATTTGAGAACTCCTTATCTGACTAACAAAGCCACAGATTGTCTCCAAATGCTGCAGCATAGCTGGGACAGGCTCATCTGAGTCAGTCAGTGCATTATCTCGAATTTACACATTTTGTTTGAAATACATGGATTTACATTCTTTCCCTGAGGGAATGCTCATGGTGAAATGAATTATGGTAAAATTGTGACTGACCACTAATGTACTATGTATGTAAATTAGTTTTTAACCCTACTAGGATAATCAGGAAATAAAATGTCTGTCAATTAAATGATTAAAGCATCATGGTTTAACTTTTAGCTTGTACAGTGAATGATAAATGATTAAATGTTCCAACAAATACTTTGAAGGGCCTCATGGTTGAGATCAATGCTTACTCTCATTTGGGTATTTTTCTCTTTTTTGAAATAAATCTCATTATCAGTGCCACTTCCAATGGTGATGTGATTTATCCTTGGATAGAAATATTATAAAATTTGCCTGTGATTTAAACAGTTCAACATTCCTGTAAACAATAACAGATGAAATACCACAACTCGTGTTGCCAAAATATTCAAGTTCAAACTGTTAAAAATAGTCATCTTGCATTATTGGTATAAAGTTGTTCTGAAGGAAGGAAATAAATATTAACAGAAAAATGTAATTTTCTTGCCAGCTGACTGAGTCCATGTGTTGTTTCCTGCTGATGGTTAAGAGATCAAATTAATCTCAATATGATTGGGTTTGATAGCTAATTTAACGAGGGCAGCATTTGAAATCGAGTGAGCAAGTGATTCACAGTCCTGTGCAACAGTAGCTTATACTTGTGAACACTTTATATTGTGGGATCATTTACACAAAGTGTATAAAGCGAAATGACAAACTCCAGTCAGGCCTTCTGCTGAAATGAATAGGGTGGTTGTGATTGAATCATTCTTTATCCCTTTTTGTGACTATCTCATGAGGCATGAGATTTCATTTTCCCATGTGGATTCCTGTTGGCAAAATAAAGGGACGATAAGGCAGAGGTGAGATTCTAATTTCAGCATTGGATGTCTTTTGTTGACTTTGAAGGAAATGAAGCAAAAATGTACCATCAGTGTGACAAAACTTGTATCAGCTGCTGGAAATCGTTAAGGGAAGAACAAGGCACTTAACTGGGGAAGCTCCTCCAGCCTCCAAAGATCCTGATATTCTAGCATCCCTGATTTTCAACACCTGAGATTCTTTTGTGGTTGTGCCTTCAGATGGTTCCGCTCAAAGGATTTGTCTTCCTAAACCCCTTTGCAATAATATTTTCCTTAAACTCAGTGTTTTTCAAATGTTCTAAAATCTCTCTCTGACTTGGTATCAATGAGCCGAGTCTATGAAGCACTAACCAGACTTCAAATGTTGCCGTCATTAACTGATTTGTCAAAATCCAGTCATAGAATGAGTGATTTGGTGCATTGGAGAAAAAAAATCCGAGACGAAATATTCACCTGTTGATAGTATTGTTCATTGGAACTTGAAAGTAAATTAGGTGGTGCATTCCTCACATCATTGGTAACCACTCTTCAAGAAGCTGCAAAGCAGCATGGGATCTCCTTTGTACTCGGTGAGTGGTAGCATGTATTTTTTAAAGGATTCTGGTTTAGTTTGAGTTGAAATGGACATTAAACTTTATTTCAAACTTTGTTTGAAATAAAGACGTATGAGGAAGTATTCACATCTAACTGGTGATGATTCTGCATGAATTGAGTTTCTCCAGTATTTGTGTACTGCACTAGACTCCTGCATCTGCAAATTTTCTTGTTTACTACCTTTAATTACAATGGTATAGGAGGCAGAGAATAATGGTGGAAGTATGCCTTTTCAAATTAAAGTCTGTGGCCAGTGATGTATCACAGCAATTGGTGCTGGGACTCCTGTTTATGATTTACACAGCCTTCCATAATGTTTAGGACAGACACCTTTTTTCCCCTGCGCACCTGTGCCAAGTTTTAAATTTGTAATCAAACCATTCACATGTGATTTTTAAAGTGCACATTCCAGATTTTATTCAAGATTATTTGTATTCAATTTGGTTTGACCAATAGAAATTACAGCACGTTTTAAAATGTAGTTCCCTCCTTTCAGGGCACCATAATATTTGAGACATAAAGTAGTCACATTTAGAACTTTGTTGCATATCCTTGCATGCAATGTCTGCTTAAAGTCTGTGATTCATAGACATCACTAGGGGCTGAGTATCTTCTCTGATGCTCTGCCAGGCCTCCACTGCAGCCATCTTCAGCTCTTGCATGTTCAGGGGGCTTGTCCTCTTAAATTTTCTCTTATGCATCTCGAAGGCATACCTAATTGATTTTTCTTCATTTTGATGAGAATTCTTATGTCATCAGCAGTGGAGATCTTCCTTGGCTTACCAGTCCCTTTGCATTTGTTCTGGTTGCATCACTATCTGGTATGGAGGTGCAAGTCCATAGTTCTTTGAAAGTGGGAACACTAATAGGTTGGTGAAGAAGGCATGTGATATGCTTCCCTGTTGCAACTTTGCTAAACACTGCTTTGATTGCACTGGAGTATTGGGTGTAGTTTCTGGTTGTCACACTGGAAAAGGGATTCAAAATGCATTTTTTTTTCACATTTTGTAAAGAGTGCACAGAATTTGTTTTCGTCTGCTGTAAGGTAGATATATTCTTTCTTTCTTTGGCTTGGCTTCGCGGACGAAGATTTATGGAGGGGGTAAAAAGTCCACGTCAGCTGCAGGCTCGTTTGTGGCTGACAAGTCCGATGCGGGACAGGCAGACACGGATGCAGTGGTTGCAGGGGAAAATTGGTTGGTTGGGGTTGGGTGTTGGGTTTTTCCTCCTTTGCCTTTTGTCAGTGAGGTGGGCTCTGCGGTCTTCTTCAAAGGAGGTTGCTGCCTGCCAAACTGTGAGGCGCCAAGATGCACGGTTTGAGGCGTTATCAGCCCACTAGCGGTGGTCAATGTGGCAGGCACCAAGAGATTTCTTTAGGCAGTTCTTGTACCTTTTCTTTGGTGCACCTCTGTCACGGTGGCCAGTGGAGAGCTCGCCATATAACACGATCTTGGGAAGGCGATGGTCCTCCATTCTGGAGACGTGACCCATCCAGCGCAGCTGGATCTTCAGCAGCGTGGACTCGATGCTGTTGACCTCTGCCATCTCGAGTACTTCGACGTTAGGGATGAAAGCGCTCCAATGGATGTTGAGGATGGAGCGGAGACAACGCTGGTGGAAGCGTTCTAGGAGCCATAGGTGGTGCCGGTAGAGGACCCATGATTCGGAGCCGAACAGGAGTGTGGGTATGACAACGGCTCTGTATACGCTTATCTTTGTGAGGTTTTTCAGTTGGTTGTTTTTCCAGACTCTTTTGTGTAGTCTTCCAAAGGCGCTATTTGCCTTGGCGAGTCTGTTGTCTATCTCATTGTCGATCCTTGCATCTGATGAAATGGTGCAGCCGAGATAGGTAAACTGGTTGACCGTTTTGAGTTTTGTGTGCCCGATGGAGATGTGGGGGGGCTGGTAGTCATGGTGGGGAGCTGGCTGATGGAGGACCTCAGTTTTCTTCAGGCTGACTTCCAGGCCAAACATTTTGGCAGTTTCCGCAAAGCAGGACGTCAAGCGCTGAAGAGCTGGCTCTGAATGGGCAACTAAAGCGGCATCGTCTGCAAAGAGTAGTTCACGGACAAGTTTCTCTTGTGTCTTGGTGTGAGCTTGCAGGCGCCTCAGATTGAAGAGACTGCCATCTGTGCGGTACCGGATGTAAACAACGTCTTCATTGTTGGGGTCTTTCATGGCTTGGTTCAGCACCATGACAGAAATAGCCTGAACTGCCTCTTACAGTCAGAGAAAGAGAAGCAAGAGAGTCCCCTCAGTAACTGGATTCACCTCCAGCCTGCCTGCAGCCCCCGCAGCCACACAGAATTTAGTCCCAACCATCAGCGGCCAGAGTGCCAGATCTGAACCACTGACAAAATCAGGAACCCATCAGCACCCTCGGCAACCTCTCTCTCATCCCAGTTACAGTACCTCTTGAGCCAGTGAGAATCCCTCACCACAGTCACCAGCAGCCAACAGCCTGCATGGATTCTTTGCTTCGAATAATTAACAACCTGCTGCCTGTGGGTTCTTTAACAGTAGATCCCCTCACTGGTCCACTACATGGTCACTGTCCCGTGACCTGTTTCCTTTGCCTCTCATTCTCAGATGGTTGGGGGCTGGTGGTCTCTTTTTTTCTGGTGCCCTGTACCAGTCCTTTGCTTTCCCAGATTCTTCAATCCCTTGTGGATACTGCTAAACATAAATGTCGCCATCTTGGGTGCAGACCCTGTGGTTGGAGAATTTTTAAATAAAACCACCTTCAACTCCATTTTCTTTTTTTTTTCTTCTTTCTTCTTTGGCTTGGCTTCGCGGACGAAGATTTATGGAGGGGTAAATGTCCACGTCAGCTGCAGGCTCGTTGGTGGCTGACAAGTCTGATGCGGGGCAGGCATTTATAGGTTGTTTAAAGCCTGTCTGGAGCTGACAACAGTTGGCCTGGGCGGTTGGACTCCATGAGAGTGCTGTGTCTCTTCTTCCTGCAATGGCCTGGTTTGCAGAAGTGGCAGCACTGCTGTTACAGCAGCTCTGAAAGCGCTGCCATCTTAATGTGGTTGTGCTGGGAAGCCTGCAGAGCAGATTCACTAGGATGTTGCTGGATGGCAGGACTTCATTTATGTAGAGAGATTGGATCTGTTGAGTTATCCTTGCAGTGGTGTGACTGAGGAGTCGTGTAATGGAAGCGTACACAAATATCAGAGACATTGATGGGCTAAACAGCTTGAATCCTTTTTCTGATGATCGGTGTAACAAAAACAAGAGGACGTGGTTTAAGATGCGATCATGGAACTACAAAGGAGGTTTGAAGGGTTTTTTTAATATAGATTTTTTAATGTAGGGATGGTGTGGTTAGTACAGTGCTGTTACAGGGCCAGTATCCTAGGTTTGATACTGGCACTGTCTGTAAGAAATTTGTAAGTTTTCCCTGTGCCTGCGTGTGTTTCCTCCAGGTGCTCAGGATTCATTCCACCCTTCAAACTATACAGGAGTTGTAGGTCAATTGGATGTGATTGGGCAGGCACAGGCTCATTGGCTGGAAGGCCCTGTAACTTTAATTTTTGTTATGTTTAATTTTTTTCAATATTGTGGTTGATATTTGAATCTCATGGCCAGAGTCATACAATCAGTACATTTTAGAGACATTCAGGCAGATTTTTAAATGGGCACAGCATGATATAAACTTAATGTGGGCAAATGGGATTAGTGTAGTTGGGCAAAAAAAATTGGGATGGACCTGGTGGATCTGTTTGTGTTATTCAACTGTATAATTGAATAAGCTCTACATGTGACATTAATCCAATAAAAAATCATACAGTTAATTTCATTCCAAATAATAAATTTTAAAGAAGCCAACTTCCCTTTAGAAAGTTTGGTTTGGAGTTTATTTCTTCTTTGGCTAGAGTGAACATTTGTAATATACAAGCAAATGAAGCAGCAGTAGCCAGAGGGGTCTTTTACTGATACTGTCACACAATATCATTACCATTCCCCCACCCTGCACTGAAAGTCATATATAAATTATGGCTACTTCAAAAAGAGAAGTAGGATTGGGAATTGAACTTGAATGGACATTTTATTTTCGGTTTTTAATTTCTGCACCTTGTTGGACTTTGTTAACAGGAGCCAGATGCTATGGCCTTTTTTATTAAAAAAAAATTGAAGATTTTTCTACCTCCCTGCTGTGAAATGGGCTGTGAGTACTCAAGCAGGTTACTAGTTTGCCAATCGACAGCGGTTCCCTGCTTCACAATGCCCTAGACTCTTGCAGGTGTACCAGAGAGTGCAATAAAAGCATATTATTGATGTTGCAGTCTTGAAAGAACATGATGGCATTTTTCTTTACCCCTTGCTTCCCAACCACAGGTTAAGGATCACTGGTAATCAGTGGCATATCTAGGGAATATAGTATTAGTGCCTATGGCAAGCACTGAAATTGCACCCCCCCCACCCCCCTGGTTAAAGCTAGCTTACTTCAATCCATCATCCTGCAGCCGTCCCTTGCCACTGCCATGCCATCCACTTTGCTGGCTTTCCCTTCCCCCTCTTAGAGTCCCATGCAAGTGTGCCTTGTAGACTGTTTTCCTTATTCTAATATATCCTAATTTCAAAGGATCATCTTTCAAAGCAGGAGCTGCAATATCCCAAATTTCTATCTCTTTAAACCAATAAATCAAACTGTGGTTGTTACTTTAGTAGTTTTAAATCATTGCTAGAACAGATAAACATTTTACATAACTTCACCACAAGGCTTTCATGATAGTGAATAACAAAGTATTTACTGTATAAAGGTAGTCATTTAGACTCTAATTACTCAAAAGTTGCCATTACAAAAGCAATAGCTAAAAGCTGCTATTTTTAAAAAAAACAAAGATACAAATTTCAAGAAAAAATTCTCGTGCTCAGGCTTCCTTCACATTTTGTAGAATGAGAGCAAGCATGGGTAGATATTACAACATATTACATGGTCACTATGGTAACACTACAAACAATAGTTCTCTTTAAAAAGACAGGCACAAAATTAAATAAGACTCAAAAACAAAGACTTTAACCTTTACATGCCTGTCTGGGCAAGTGTCGGTGTGCTTCCTGCTCCATTTCTCCCCATTACAACAGGGACTCATTGCAAAGCACTTTAGGACATCCCCAGGATCCAAATAGGAATGCACGTCATGGGATTGGGACTTTGTTGACAGGCCCTTGGTCATGTGAATGATCCCTGGGATGAGCAGATAGGGGAGATTAAGCAGAAGAGGCCAGTATTCCTGGGATTAAAACAAAAGAGGCTCTCGTTAGAAAACTTGAGATTCTGGCAGAAGTTGCAAATGATTCCTCAGCGCTGGCCAAGTCTGGGAGGTGCAGGAGGGGAGATGGGAGCGAATAAGACAAACAAATGGAAATGTTTTCGGTGGGGGGTGGAGAGGGAGAAGTGTGGAGACTGTGGACAGTTGCCTTTGTCCAAATCCAGGCTCCCTGCTCCACGATGGCGGACAGCCCTGCCTCAATGCTGCAGCCATCACCGGACCTCTCCGCTGGCCACTGGAAGGAATGTGTTGGGACAGTTTTATTTAAACAAAAACTGAGATGAATATCTTCACAATGTCAGATCCAAGGCAAGGTGAGGAGAGAGAGCAAGCCAGACTGGAGGCTGGGGAATGGGCACCCTGTTACTCCCAGATTTATAGTAACAGCAGAGAGGTTGTTTTTCACCACAACCCTATCCCATGTTAAACGGCAGGCAATACAATGAAATTTAGGTGCTGGTGCTTGCACTCAGAAACACTGGAAATGTGAGTGAGACAAGATGCGGCGACAACCCCTCTCCACTCATGCAGCACCATGGGCAGTCTGCTTGAATTCACATGGTGCAGTGGAGATGGCAAGCCCTTCTCGGCGAGGTCTGACCACACAGTTACACCCCCCCACCCCCCCCCCCCCCCGGGTGCTAATGGGCTTGGGCTGCTGAGCAAATCAACAGGCAAGAAAAACCAAAACACCCTCCCCAGAGTAAAATTCCAAAGCCTGCAGGCACTGATTAAATTAAATATAATGCTGGAGAAACTCTGCGTAGCAGATCAAACAGTGAGCAAAGCTATTTTGCGGGTAAGGTGAGGACAGTGGTGCTCCCCTCCAAGTGGTGCCTTGGTGGCTGCACCCTAGATACGCCTATGCTGTTAATTTTAAAGCATTTCCTCCAAGTCAGGAGATCAAGCTACACACAATATTCCATGTGCAATCTTGCTAGGGCCCTATACAAATGCAATAAAAAAGTGTTTTTATCTTTTACCCAAATCCTCCTGTAATAGAGATGAACATAACATTTTGCTTTCCTTATCCATTAAAATCAGTGACAAATTTCCAAGGACCTCCAGTTTCTGAGTATCAACACCTTTCAGTTGTTCATAAGTTTTAAAAGTACTCGAATTTTTAACCAAAGTGGATGATGCTATATTTTTACTAATTTTTCTATTCTCCTGGCCTCACCTGTTCACTTCAGCTTTCTTGCCTGACATTTTTCTTGCATCTCACACTCACTCAACCTTCATTACTCAACCTTGTAGATGACATTGTAGACTGTGAATAGCTGGTTCACCAGCACTGATCCTTGAGAATCAAAGCCACCTATGTGAAACTGATGTATTTGTTCCTAGTATGTTCTGTCCATTAACCAATCCACAGTCGATGCCTCCCAATGCTACGTTAAATAACTGTTTGAGTTGCACCCTATGAAAGATTTTCTGACAATCCAAATGCACCACCTCAATTGTTTCCATCTGAATTTTTTTTTCAAGTTCCATCAAGTACTCTAGCAGATTTTTTAAAATAGGAATTGAACTCTCAGGAATCTGGGTTGGGTGTGCCTCGAGGCCCTTTCACGCAGAGAAAAAGCCAGACTGTAAAGGCGGAGATTCTCTGCCCTTGTGTCGGGAGACTTACCTCTTTGAATACACCGTGGCTGGCTCCAAGGCACCAACTGCAATTCCTCTAGTGGAAGGATCATTGGAGGGCTGTCCTCCGCTGCCCCACATGAATGTACAGCCGCTGCAAGCGGCTGGTCAGGGGTGGACTGATGTCATAATGACACTATCAGCCAGTGACCCATCTTCCCTCTCTCTCCTACCCACTCACCCCTCTCCCTACATGACCCCCTCAGGGCAGGAGTGGTTGGCAGAGGTCGTCAAGGCCGGGATGGCTGGTGGGAGCTGATAAAGCTGGGGCAGCCAGTGGAGGCCATCAGGCTCATTGGCTCCAAATGCGGCAGAGCAATTCCCGCCTTTCCTACCCTTAATCCCCACGCAGCTGGTACCATTCTGGGATAAACAGTGGTTTCAGCAGCATGGGGGATTATGGGTAGGGAAGGTGGCCATTGCTTTGCTGTGTATTAATGACAGGTGGCACTGCAGCACCAGTTTCCCTTCTTCCATGGGCTCCAGAGGGTCCTATGAGGCCTGGCATGAAAGGGCCTTAGGACTAACATTATTTTGTAACTCCCCCATTACCATTTCCCTATGAAAGGCTTCTGTTGTCTCTCTTGATATGAGGCAGAATGATTTAGCAGTTCCCTGTTATTTGTCTGCCTGTGTGTGTCTCTCTCTAAAAAAGGGTTTCCATTTGCTACCATCAAATTTAATTTAATTGATCTGGAATCTGTGGAGTCTTGCAAACAGGATATCACATCCCAGAGAATCAATAGCTCTGTGCCATTAATTTGCCAGTTTTTTTTTGGCAAATATTAATTTAAAAGCATGGACTTGTATGGTATAGTCTACATGGCTTTGTGCAGGGGATGCCCTATCTCACAAGTTTGAAATGTTTGAGGGTGAAATGAAGATGATTGAGGGTAGGGTCGTGAATGTTGTCCACATGGACTTCAACAAAGTATTTGACAGGTCCCTCATGGTTTACTGGTCAGACTATTAAGTTGCATAGGATCTACATTGAGTTAGTAAATTATTACAAAATTGGCTAGGTCAGGATCTGGACAAAAATGTACAAAGTCTAACTCAAAACATCTGTCTCCTTCTCTCTTCCCTTTTCCTCTGTCTCCTTTCAATTCTCCCTCTCCTCTTATCATATCTAAAAACCTTTTGTTGGTCTGGACTCCTCCCCTGTCAGTTTCTAGTCTTTATTCTGCCACCTTCCTGTTCTTTGCTTCTTCCTTGAAGAAGGGGTCTGATTAGTATTTTAGCAGTTGATACAAAAAGTGGTGGAATCACAGTGAAGAAGGTTGTCAAACTATGCAGCAGGGTACAGATCAGTTCTAACTTGGGGTTGAGAAAAGGCAGATGAAGTTTAATTTAGAAAAGTGAGAGATATTCCATCATGAAGTGAATTTAAGAGGAAAGTATACAGTAATTGGCAGGACTGTTGAGAGCATTTGATGTATAGAGGGATCTTGGATAAAAGTCCATAGCTCCCTGAAAGAGGAAAGGGTGGTGAAGAAGGTACATATAAAATATAGAAAATCACAACAGGAGAAGCCCATTCATCCCTTTGAACCTATTCCACCATATGATACAATCATGGATGATCATAACTTCACTACATTATTAGTGCATTTTCTCCATACCCCCCACTCCCTTGATTCCCTAGGGTCACATCAACACCCTTTTGAATACATCTTAACAAATTTCTGTGAGAGGGCTCCACAAGTTTACTACTCTGAGTGAAAATGTTTCTCCTCATCTCAGTCCTATATAGCCAACCCCTTATCTTCAAATTGTGATCCCTTGTTCTGAACTCTTTCCTCTCCCCATCCCCCCCAAAAAAAACATTGGGAGTATTCTTCCTGCATCTAACCTGTCTTATCCTGTCAGAATTCTTTACCACCCTTTCCTCTTTTAGGGAGCTATGGACTTTTAACCAAGATCTCTCTATACATCAAGGTTCTTTGTAATTCTTCTAAATTCCTGAGTGTATAATCCCAGTTTTCCTAGTCTTCCTACCTGCGTCAGTCCTGCCATCTCTGGAATCGGACCGGTGAACTTTTACTGTTTCTCTCAATAACAAAAATGATCTTTCTCAGATTAGGAGACTAAGCTGTACACAATACTCAAGGCTTGGTCTCACCAAGGCTCTGTATGACTTCATTAGGACCTCCCTGCTTCTACATTCAAAATCTCTCACAGTAAAGCTCAGCATGTCGTTTGCTGTCTTCATCCACTGCTGTGAAACACAGAAATGCTGGAGGAACTTAGCTGGTCTCATTTTTCATAGGAGGTGAAGATGTATTACTGATGTTTTGGACTTGACCCCTTCTTCAAGGAATAAGCAAAGAACAGGAAGGTGGAAGAATAAAGACTAGAAACTGACAGGGGAGGAGTCCAGACCAACAAAAGGTTTTTAGATATGATAAGAGGAGAGGGAGAATTGAAAGGAGACAGAGGGAAAAGGAAAGAGAGAAGGAGAGCGGTGTTTTTAGATAGACTTTGTGATTTTACCAGTCTGAAGAATGGCTGCCATCTTGGCATTGGTTATTCACACACAAATGACCAAAAATCCAAATCTCTGTTCCTTTCCGGGAGTTTAGATGGCAGACCGAGTGTGCGGTGTATAAAGAGGCAGGACTTGCAACACCACTGCAGTGATGTCGTATTCATTAGCCCATTGTTCAGAGTGGCTGCAGTTAAATTTAGACTGCAGGTGTTCCGGGAAATTGACAAGGGGTCTAGGAGGTACAATGTCAGAAAAGGAATGGCACCCTCATTCTTGGTGGACAGAGTGGAGGTGTTCAACAAAGTGATATCCCAGTCTGCGTCTGGCCTCTCTGACATGGAGGAGACCACAATGGGAGTACCCGATGCAGTCGATGACCCCTGTAAATTTTCAAGTGTTTGGGAACCCAAACAGCAGTGAGGGAGGAGGTGTGGGTCCAAGTGGAGCATCTCCTGCAGTCACAAAGGTAGTTGCCAAGAGGACAGATTGGTGGGGAGGGAGGAGTGGACAAGGGAGTGACCCCTGTCAAAGGCGGAGAGGAGAATATGCGTCAGTGGTGAGATCATGTCGGGAGGTGGTGTGGAACAGATGATCCTCAATGAAGTGAGAAAATTTAAAATCAGTGGCAGCTGAAAGTGCAACCAATGGCCCAATTAAAATCATGATGCCCAATGTTGGAATTATATATAGAGATGCAAAAATGCTTTTCACAGTGGATTGGATAAATACTTGAGCGAAACAATTTTTGAAGGATTTAGTGAAAGGAGCTATTCTGGCAAATAATCTCCAT
Source organism: Narcine bancroftii (assembly GCF_036971445.1). Lineage (NCBI taxonomy): Eukaryota > Metazoa > Chordata > Chondrichthyes > Torpediniformes > Narcinidae > Narcine > Narcine bancroftii. The sequence goes on along the minus strand of NC_091472.1, from coordinate 84,108,764 downwards.
CAGGTTCTATTGATGAGTGCAGATATCTTGAAGGTTTATGCATTTGATCATGAGAGTTGACATACTGGAAGGAATTTTTTTTAAAAAGATGAGAATTTTAAACAGGGGGTTTGCTGAATAAAAAGTCATTGTAGATCAATAAGCATGTGACTAATGTGTGAATTGGAATTGGTGCAAGTGGGTGTGTGGTCAGAATTCAAGTTTAAGTTTATGGACAATATGAGGTAGCTGGCTGGACATTTCCTGGCCTTACTTGAGGTACAAACTCTTAGGTGAAATTTCAATGGGAGATCTGCATGGGTAGGCAAGAGAAGACCATCAAGATGGCAACATGAATTCTTTATTTTAAGATTTACTTGCAATTTTCAACGATTTTCTTGGTGTGCTTTCATTATTATAACGCAAGCCATCCCAGTATAGCAGCATCACAGTCACCTGATGTGGAAAATTACCTAGTCCACAAGAAACCTAACAGAGCCAGTTACAACACCATTAGCCAGCTCTTGATCATGGGCAGAGCAGTGGATGGATAATTGACAGTGCTATCAAAGAGCACTTGCTTAGCAAAACCTAACTCACAGATGCTCAATTTGAGTTTGCTGAAGTCTCTCAGCCCCTGGCCTCATTAAAACGTGGTCCAATCATGGACAAAAGAGCTGAAATCTTGAGGTGAAATGAGACTAACTGCCTTTGACCTTAAGGCAGCATGACATTGAGTATGGAATCAAGGAGCCCTGGCTAAGATGAAGTCAAAGGGAACCTGGAGAAATCCTTCTACTGGTTAGAATCATACACCACTCCAAAGAAGGTAGTTATGGCAGTTGTAGCAAGTTATCTCGGCAACAATTCATTGGGATGGTGTCCTTGGCCCAGCAATCTTCAGCTGCTTCATCAATGACCTTCCTTCAATCATAAATAAGAGTGTTCAGCTCCTCAGATCAAGAAGCACTCCACTTCCAAAACCTGCAAGACCTGGATATATCCAGACCTGGGATATGAGCCAGTGTGACAGATTATGTTGTATTTGAATTGTATATAGATATGTTTTTGGGAGATAAATTGGGGCAGGTTTGTTCGTGTAGGTCACATACAAGTACTTTAAAACAGATCTTGTTTAAAATAATGGAACTCTGCTCATGCTAGACATGTTGGTGCCAAGAGCCTTTGCAAAAGCTTTGGAGAGTGCCCAAGGGATTTCACTCACGGATTGCTGTTTACAAAAAGGCAACAGATGGAAAAAAACTTGTCGGAGCCACAGACTTGAGTGAAACTTGCTGTTCTAAGAGGGTCATGTGGTTTTGCAAGCAGAGAGTAAAACCGGTTTTCTCTCAGAGGCAGACAGATATCAGTTCTGCAGTTTCCCAGTCAGCAGCAGCAGCTGGGACAGGAACAGGACAAGCTGACAAGCTTGTAGAAAACCCCATTTGGTAGACTGGTTGTGAGTGCTTAGTTCAGCCTGGTCAAAGCCCTTGTGGCTCATACAAGAGGAGAGGACTGGCTGCCTAATGTTTCACTTGGAATAAGAGAAACAAAAGGGAACTCTGTGATGACCTGAAAGAAAGAGGTTATCATCTGGAAAACCCTGATGGGGCAAGTATCTTCAGCAGAACACTGAAGTGACTGAATAAAAAGGAATCAGTTGTGGGTGTCCAGCATACAGCAAATCTCTCTCTGAAAAGTGACAATAACTTTTCTGAGAGGTAACCATTTACCTTTCAAGCACTAAAGCCTGGTGAATATCATAAATGTTAAATTCTGTACACAGTATATGAATTGCCTGCAACCAGTGAACTTGGAGGAATGAGAAGTGAGATTGGACTGTGAACCAAGGAACTTTTCTGAACTTGCATACACATACATGTGTGCTTAAAATTAGAAGGGGGTTAGTTAAGTTAATAGAGATAAGTTAAAGTTTGATTCTGTTTTCATGTTTAAAGATGATTAAAATCAACTTTTGTTTAAGTAACTATTTGTTGTGGTGAATATCTATTGCTGCTGCGTTTTGGGGTCCTCTGGGCTCGTAACACCAGTTAATGACTATGACTGCAAAGAAAATCCAGCTTGATATTGCCATCATAGAATACTGCCGTTTTCAATATTGTGGAGGTTGTCATTGATTGGAAATTGAACTGGAGTAGCCACATTGCAAAATCTGGTTATCTAATCCTATCAGAGGATAGGAATACTGTGGTGAGTAAACTATCTTTTTAACTCCAAAACCTTCCATCCGGAAGGCTGAAGTCTTGAGTGTGATGGAATGCTCTTCAGTTGCCGGGGGAGTACAACTTTGGCAATACACAAGAAATTTGAAACCATACAGGATATAACAGTCTGATTGAAAGGAACCCCATCCACAATCATTCACTCACACCACCACCGACAGACAGCGTTTATACCGTCTACAGCAGGGGTGTCAAACTCAAATTCACGGAGGGCCAAAATTAAAAACTTGGACTAAGTCGAGGGCCGAATGAAATATTTATTGAAAATTTTCAACAACATCTGCATGTTTTCTCTTCTTTCAACATATGTAATGTTAAACTTTTTCTTATTAAAATAAATGTTTAATAATAGTTTTGGATAAACTCTTTCAGAAGCATTAACAAATGAGAAATAAAATATTCAATAAATAATATTTCTCTATAGAGGATTTGTCAAATGTTGCTAGTGTGCTGTCGAATAGTAAAATCTGAGGGCTATTGAGAATGTGGGAGAATAACATGATTCCTGAAACAATCAAATGGGTGACTGTGGGCATGAACTCTAGGGTTATTTGCCATGCACTTTTTCTATTGGTACAGATATCCTTTGATTTACACACTTTTCAAGTTTTATGCCTAATGAGCTTGTATCCAGGTGCAGGACCATTTTTAACCAGGAATATATTTATCACTGTGACATGAAACTATTGGAAGATCGTTTTATCCTGAGATTAAAGTTCATAATCCTTACTCAGGCCTGTGTGCGGGAGGGCGGGGTTTGCGGGCAATCGGGTTGGACAACGACAGTGCGGAGGCATCGGCTCTCGCTGCAGGGCAGCATCTCGGCGGATCAGCGGCCCCGTCACCGTGAGTCGCGGATCGTCCTGCGGCAGGGAGGCGGAGTGGACAACGGTCCTGGCGAGGTCAGGCCTGAGGCCTCCAGTTCCTGGCGCTGGGAAGCGGCCTTGGCTTCCCCTGACACCGGCTAGGCCCCAAAACCAGAGTCCACGGTGAGACCCTGCAACGTAAACAGAGGAGGTGGGGGCGATTAGCAGGCTGACGCCAATGCATTCTGGGATTTGTTGTATTACTGTGCATGCGCTATACTGGCGTGGCGGCCAGCGGGCCACCTCTAATACATTTTTGAAATGATTTTGCGGGCCAAATATAATTATATCGCGGGCCAAATTTAGCCCGCGGGCCAGAGTTTGACATGTGTGGTCTACAGGATATACTGAAGCAACTCTAAACTCTTCTTAGAAATCCCTTTTCAAAGCCATGACCTTTACAATTTAGCAGGACAAGGAAGAGGACCCAAAACATCTACCCATGAATTTGGTATTTCCCACAGAATTCCTTTGGTTTAAGCTTGCTCAAGATTCTACTGTTTTTTTTCAGTTGCTGTTTCTCAACACATTCTGATGTCCAACCCTTTGGAGTGAGTACCTTGTCTTGTGACCTATTGAGACTAGCTGCAGTTAAGGGAGACTTCTGGATTTGGTTATGAAGAAGTTTGGAATAATTGAGGTGATGACAGATATAAAGAAATCATGCTTTCAATATACTACTTCCATACCAAATTCTTGATGCACAGAAGGATAGAACGTGTGGAGGAGATGTGTTTACTACTTGGTGTATGTCTGAACATAAGTATGTAACTCTCAGGGAATTGTGCCTTAGTCCAGTTCCAGCAATAATGAATAATATATTAGATATTATAGGGAAAAAGCCTGCAGCTACTCAGTTTTTGAATCTATATTTGGCAGTTTATTTATCAAGCCACTTGCTGAGAGTTGATGTAGTGCATAAAAGTGCTAGAGAAACTCAGCAGGCCTTGTAGCATCAATGAGATGTAAAGGGTAACCAATATTTCAGACATGATCTCTTCGTTAAGGTATGAGCAAAATGCAGACAGGCGCCTGAGTGAAAAGGTGGAGGGAGGGGAGGAGAGAAAAATGGACAGAGGGAGGAATACAGGCTAAAAGGTAAGAGGTCATAGATGGATATAGGTATGACAGTAGTAGAGAAAAATGCTGTAAAGTGAACAGAAGGAAAGGTGTGAGGAGCAGGAGACACCGGGATAGTGAAGGAGGGAGACTTGGGGGAGGTGTCAATATTCCACCTGGGCACTTTTCAACCAGATGGTATTAACATTGACCTCCAGTTTCAGTTAAACCCCTTCCACAAATCTATCTTTCCCTATCCATTGGTTACCCTTCAATTCCTAGTGATGCTGTATAACCTGCTGAGTTTCTCCAGCACTTTTGTGTATTGCACTATATATATATATATATATATATGTATATATATAAACACAGCATCTGCAGACTTTCTTGTTTAACTGCTATGCAAGTATGCATGTGATCCTGTGATAACTGAATGCCATAATATAAACACAATGCATAGTAGAAGGGTGTATGTGATTAACAGCTGCCACAGCCAAAATGTCGAGAAGTTTTGGAATGCATTCTGCATAGGGCTACTACCTAAAGTGACATTTTTACAATCTGAACTTGAGGGAGAGTATGATTTAAAAAAAAATACATACTGCTTTAACTGGCAGTAGGAATAATATCCTCAGAATAAACTTGCTGGTTTAAATAGATCAATTGCTAAAGCATTTGAATTATTGTAGACTTGAGAGGAGATGGTGAGACCGATCAGATCTTTCCTGTACAATAAGTACATCACCCACAATGCCTATTGTTCCAGAAGTGGCTGCAAAGGAGTAGAGATAGTTGCCCATTTCTTTGCAGATTGTAAATTGTGGAGGAGCAGGCAAGGGTCGTTGTCATGGTCCATTCCCAGCAGCAGTGTGATGGAGTACACTGTTCACAGGGATGTAAACAGAGTTAGACATCCAGAACTGATGGAAGACCATCAACTTGGGGAAAGATGCCCTTTGGCCTGCCCAAAACTTGATCTTTCAGCACATGAAGATGTGCTGACTGGCACATTTCAGGCTGCAGGATAGAGTACGTGCTCAGGGATGCCCTGAGGTTTGATGCATCCAACATGAGGGCGCTGTGGAGAAGGACCACATTCTGAAGCAGTCACTCTCAACAGGGACATTGTTTTCTTTTCACCTCTGTATAACAATTTTATTGTTTTTATGTAGTCAGTAGGAGAAAATCGTGTTATATGGCGAGCTCTCCACTGGCCACCGTGACAGAGGTGCACCAAAGAAAAGGTACAAGGACTGCCTAAAGAAATCTCTTGGTGCCTGCCACATTGACCACCGCCAGTGGGCTGATAACGCCTCAAACCGTGCATCTTGGCGCCTCACAGTTTGGCGGGCAGCAACCTCCTTTGAAGAAGACCGCAGAGCCCACCTCACTGACAAAAGGCAAAGGAGGAAAAACCCAACACCCAACCCCAACCAACCAATTTTCCCTTGCAACCGCTGCAATCGTGTCTGCGTGTCCCGCATCGGACTTATCAGCCACAAACGAGCCTGCAGCTGACGTGGACTTTTTACCCCCTCCATAAATCTTCGTCCGCGAAGCCAAGCCAAAGAGGAGAAAAGTACTAAAGAAACCAAAACTTGATTGTTTCACAGGGAAGGGGGCCCCATAAACTAGGGGGCCATAGCCAAAAATAGGATGAGAATGGCTTGTCTAGAATCCTTCTGTCACTGGGCATTGAGGGGCTGAGACCAAAGAGAAATCTGTTAAACTACAGAGGGGGTAATGACAAGGTGCCACAGTGATGGCAGTGCTGTGAAATAGAAAGTAAATGTAACGATCTATACTGTTGGAAATATATCAATATAAAATTAAGGGTGCAAAGAGAATGAACAGTTTTCTTTTTGTAAATAAATGATCTTGAAAAAGTTTTTTATTTAGTTAAAAGGTTTGTTACAGTAGAAGTCCAAAATTCTGCATGACGTAAATCCAGACCACCTGAGAATCTGGACTTTTCTAAAACTCTCAAACTTTTAAAATTTAGTGGGCTTTTGTGTGTGCGCGCGCATGCATAAACACCACAGATGCACAGTGGCAACAAGCGACGACTGCTCGTTTTGAAAAATGAAGCATGCTGTATTGGCTAATGAATAAAATATTAAAATCTGCTGTTCACCTCTTTATTCCTCCTTAAATATGAATATTAAAAGTACTACCCGAGAATCGGGGGAAATCTCGACCCAATCCCCGAGCAGTCCAGATTTTAGGACTTTACTGGATATGCATGTACAGTGGGCATAATCACTGAAATTCTTGCTGCAGCACATGGGTATGAAAATGCAAGAGCCAACAGTAAGTATAAATTTGTCACATTAAAGATAATAAAATAGAATAGGGAAATATTGTAGTTAGTGCAAAAAAAAAGTAAAGTCAATAGTGCAGATATTGGTGGCCATGGGATAGTGTTAGGGTGGTATGAGGATGTTCAAAACCATGATGGGTATTCGAGGGTGATGGGCAGGGGAAATGTTCTTGAACCGAGAGATGCAGTACCTTCTGCCTGAAGATAGCACCAAAAAGAGAGTGATTAGAAAGTTAATTGTGTTCCTTTATTATGTTGGCTGCTTTCTTGAAGGAATGTCTTGTGTAGATATCCTCAATGGATGGAGGGTTCGTACCCATGATGGGTTTGGCTAGATTTGCCACTTTCTGCAATGTTGTGATGCCACCAGTTAGTATTCTTTCCACAGTGCAAGTTTGATGGAATATTTGGCAACATGCTGAATCTCCTCAGACTCCTTAGAAAATAGAGGTGTTGGCATGTCTTCACATTTGCCTCATTGTGCTGGCTCACAAGAGTCCTTTGAGATGAGGACACTTGAACTTGAAGGTGCAAACCCTCCCCTTCGCTGCTCCACCAAGGAGGACTCTTGGCCTCCCCTTCCCAAAGCCTACAATTAGCTTCTTGGTCTTCCTGATGGTGAGAGTAGGATTGCTCTGACTACACAACCAGATTCTCCATTCCCATCCTACAGTCTATGTGACTCATCATTACCTTCTATTTGGCCAACAATAATGGTATAATCAAAGAATTTGTAGATTAAAATGGAACTGAATTTCACCACAGATGTGAGTGGAGAGGGAAGAGAGCAAGGGATTAAGTGTGCATTCTTGAGGTGCCCTTGTGCGATAGTCAGTGAGGAAGAGATGCTGTTGCCAATCGGCACTGATTTGGGTTTTCTGATGTGCAAATGGAGGATATAGTTGCAGGGTCCCACATCTGAGTTTGATTGTTCATTTTGCTTTTATGATGGTGTTAAACACAAAGCTGTGGTCAGTTTAAAAACTGACTGCAGGCATTGTAAAATTTCAAGTTTTTAAATTTGGAGATCTAACACGGTAACAGGACCTTCTGGCCCATGAGCTCGCTGTCCAAATACACCTCTGTAACCAATTAGCCCTCTAACCCTATATGTCTTTGAAATGTGGGAAGAAACTTGAGCGCCTTGAGAAAACCCATGCAGACACGAGGAGTATGTACCGACTCCTTATAGACAGCGTTGGATTCGAACCCAGATCATGCATTGTGTTGCGCTAACCACTACACTAACCAGGCTGCTGCTTGTGGTCGAGTTGCTATAATAAGAGTGAAATGCTAGCAAGATGATGTCCACTGTCAACCTGTTGTGGTTGTTGGCAAATTGAAATTAGTCCATGTAGTTCCTGAGGCAGGAATACTGCTTTACAACCAAGCACTTCGTTATGATGCATATACATTATGATCAAATTTATACTCTATTTACTGAAACCATCAGAAATAGCAACTTTGCAAATATCCAATAATCTTGTTATTTTATCTATACTATGAAACCTGTTTATTAAGCGGAAACTTGGAGATTGCACACAAAAGAAATGATGACTGTTTCATTATTGGGGAGGAATTTTGTGCATTGTCATTTTAATTTTTAGTATATGAATCAATTTAATTTATAGGATACTTCTCCAGATCAAAAAAAAGTTGTATTATAGTAAATTGAATCGTGTTTGTGAGATGCTGTAAAATGAGCAGTAGCTGTCTAAAAATTTTGCCACAAATCAGTGAAATTGTACAAATCAAATGTAGGAACATTAAATGTTTTAAAATGTATTTTTGAATGTAGTAGATATACAAATTGTGTATAATTCTACTAAGCCAAGAAAATGCTGAGAATTGTTTTCATAAAATATGTTTAAAAAATGCAATCCATCAGGAAGAATTTTGTGGACTATTTTAGGTTGGAGTCGCTGAAATGTCTGGTGAAACAGCATTATTTTATTTTTAAATTTTGACATATAGCATGGTAACAGGCCCTTCTGGGCCCACAAGCCCGTGCTGTCCAAATACCTCAATAACCCCTTAGCCCCCATATGTTTTGAACTGTGGGAGGAAATCGTAGCACCTGGAGAAAACCCATGCAGATGTGCAAACTCCTTACAGATAGTGCTGGATTTGAATCCTAGCCACTCATGCTGTAATCTTCTTTGGCTTGGCTTCGCGGACGAAGATTTATGGAGGGGGTAAATATCCACGTCAGCTGCAGGCTCATTTGTGGCTGACAAGTCTGATGCGGGACAGGCAGACACGGTTGCAGTGGTTGCAGGGGAAAATTGGTTGGTTGGTGTTGGGTTTTTCCTCCTTTGCCTTTTGTCAGTGAGGTGGGCTCTGCGGTCTTCTTCAAAGGAGGTTGCTGCCCGCCAAACTGTGAGGCGCCAAGATGCACGGTTTGAGGCGATATCAGCCCACTGGCAGTGGTCAACGTGGCATGCTGTAATAACATTGTACTAACCATGCTGCCCCAAGGCATGTACCCTATATATGCTTTTGAGGAGATTTTGCTTCCAATATACACTCTTCCTACTATTATAGCATAAATTGAGGAAATCCAAACAGATTCTAATCTGTTTATGCAAAACCAAGTTTGAAGTCTTTTTGCAGACTGAAGAAAAAAAATTACATGGAAATCAGACATTAAAGTTGAAGTTCAGGTCAAGGATTGTGCATGAAGTGAATAAGTGGAGAAGGCTCAAGGAACCAAATGGTTTTCTTTTTTGTGTTCAGATGGTCCCCCTCATTTGTGACAATTAGTGAATCCTTGTTTTTTTCTCTCTCTGTAAGGCTTTCAGATTCCAATCTTTGTTTATTTGCACTTAACTGCTTTTGTCTTGCTAGATTCCTTTCTTTAACTGTAGGCTGAGTTTTACAGCAGAAACTGATTTTTTTTTTACCTTCCCCACCGCTCCAATTGGTGAGTATGTAATCGATTAAAATGGTTCCAGGTTGTTAAGTTAAATTCCTCATTGAATGACTTTGAGAAAATGGCATTTTTCTTTGATACTGGCCAGATATGTTAGTTCATACTTTCCAGCTGGAAACAGTTAAAGTGCTTTTTAAATTTTAATGATAGCAATTTATTTCCAAGCTTTGGCTGACATTGTCATGTGGTGTCAAGTGATCGATTGTCATTTCTTTTATTATATTTTTGTCTGCAAATTTAACAGCATTCTTTTTTTAAAAAAAATCAGATTGTTGATTAATAACAAGTTTTGACATGTTTATTTTTCCAGTTTAAATCAAATAATCATTTGCTGTTTTCTGGTTTTTTTAAATGTGAAGTTTCCCCAGAGTTGAGTTTGAATTATACTTTTTGGGCCAATTTTAAAGGATGAAGATAGATCCAACTGGTGAAGCTTTCATATCCTTTTGGAACAGCATCCCCTAAATATGGTGATAGGATTATGTTCGCTTGTGTCTGATTCATCAGATGTTATGCTGGGCAAAGTTCATTGTGGAGAGCACAATCTTCTTTGCTGTGTGTATAAAGAATGACCTATTCTGACCCACAGCACTCCATTAGTCAGGAAGATGCAGCAGTGCTGTTACTTCCCAAGGATGTTGAGGAGGGAAAGGCTAAGGCCTCCATCTTGATAATCTTTTAAAGGAGCACAAATGATAATGTCCTGTCTGGTAGTTATAAAACATCTCTTCTCTTTGGCTTGGCTTCGCGGACGAAGATTTATGGAGGGGTATGTCCACGTCTGCTGCAGGCTCGTTGGTGACTGATAAGTTCGATGCGGGACAGGCAGGCATGGTTGCAAAGGAAAATTGGTTGGTTGGGGTTGGGTGCTGGGTTTTTCAAACATCAGACCAGAAGTAAAACACAGAGGATCAACAAAACGGCGAAGAAGATTACTGGGGTTTCCCTTTCCACTATTGATGACATTTACTGGGAGCATTCCTTAAATATGGCACAAAGAATTATTGAGGAATATTTCCAGCACATACAGTATCTTTGACCCAGGAATATCCAGGAATGGATGGGAATGGCAGGTTGGGGAATGGCTTCTTCCCGTAGGCTGTGAGATTGACTAACAGCATCTTGTAACCGATTAATTTACCCAAAATATTTCTTATTTATTTTAAATTATATCTTTATGTATATCTTTATGTATATATGTGATTATGTTCTGTACATTGTGTGTATATGCATGTGCACTGTGGTTCAGAGAAACACTGTTTTCATTGAGTTGCGCAGAGAGAGAGAGAGAGAGAGATCTAAATCTAAACACGCACACAGTGAGATTTTCATGAATTTGAAGGTACAATGCTGTCTGGGGGAGAAAAAAAATCAAAAGTATTAGTGCGTATTGCTTAGTTGTGACCTGATTGGATTTTAGGTTTTCATCGTGTATACCCATCTCTCTATTGAGATTGGAGAAATATAATCTGGAAGCCAAAGTGAAAAGGCAGGGTGAGATGGTCCATGTGGGATTGATGACAGATAACAGGTAGGTGAGGATTAGAAGACAAAGGCTGCAGTGCTGCAATCTTACAAAAGGTGAGAATGGTGGTATTAAGAGATCAGATGGGACCAAGGATTTGGGGTTGGAGTGGGGAGAGTGGAAGAATCCAGCAATGGAAAGGAATGGAACCAAAGAGGAGAGGGAATGGGTGGGAAAGGGGCCAAAAAGTGAATGGAGGTGGGGGGAAGAAAAGTGGTGGAGGCAGGGTCAATTTTTTCATTTAAGAAAGAGTTGGATAAGTATATGGATGAGAGGGGGATGGAGGGATATGGGCAGAGTGATGGTAAGTGGGATTAGAGGAGGGTACTTGAATCAGTGCAGACTAGAAGGATCAAATTGGCCTGTTTCCATGCTGTAATTGTTATATGGTTATATCTTCTTTTCTTTGGCTTGGCTTCGCGGACGAAGATTTATGGAGGGGGTAAAAGTCCACGTCAGCTGCAGGCTCGTTTGTGGCTGACAAGTCCGATGCGGGACAGGCAGACACGGTTGCAGCGGCTGCAGGGGAAAATTGGTTGGTTGGGGTTGGGTGTTGGGTTTTTCCTCCTTTGCCTTTTGTCAGTGAGGTGGGCTCTGCGGTCTTCTTCAAAGGAGGTTACTGCCTGCCAAACTGTGAGGCGCCAAGATGCACGGTTTGAGGCGATATCAGCCCACTGGCGGTGGTCAATGTGGCAGGCGCCAAGAGATTTCTTTAGGCAGTCCTTGTACCTTTTCTTTGGTGCACCTCTGTCATGGTGGCCAGTGGAGAGCTCGCCATATAACACGATCTTGGGAAGGCGATGGTCCTCCATTCTGGAGACGTGACCCACCCAGCGCAGCTGGATCTTCAGCAGCGTGCAGTTGGATCAACATGATTATGGTTATATATATAGAGTGTATTTGTATAATTTGTCTATATGTATGTGATGTCTGTACAAATGTTTTGTACTGTTCTGCACCATGGACCTGGAGAACACTGTTTTCTCCATTTGCACTGGTATAATGAGATGACAAATAAACTTGAATTTGGACATGAGCAGCTGGTTACAGAAGAGGAGAAATTAGAAAATACTTATTTAAAACTATTAGGCTCTTGACTGCCCAGGTGGAATAGGAGATGTTGTTCTTCTGGTTTATGTTGGGCCTCAGTCTAGCAGTAGAGAAGGCTGAGGATGGAGTGATTGGTGTGGGAATGTGCAGTGGAAGTGAAATGACTGTCAACCAAGAGCTCCAGATGGCCACTGTGAACAGAGTGTAGATAATCTGAGAAACTCTCACGCCGTATTTGATCTTACTGACGTAAAGGATGCAGAACTTGTTCTCTCTCTTGATAACCTGGTTTTTAACATCTAATTTTCTTGGAATCAAATGTCTGGACACTCGTATGGATCCCAGAGTGTCTGCCTTTTTTGTTGGCTATGTTAAACAGTCTTTGTTCTGTATCTACCCCAGCACTACCTCTCCCTCCACCACCCCAACTTTTCATCTGTTACATTGATGACTGAATTGGGGCTCCTTCCTGCATCCATGCAGATGCAGAACTTGTCATTTTTATCAACTGTGCTATTAATCTCCATCCCAGTCTGAACTGAACTCTTTTTATATCTCTGTCTCCATCTGAGAAGCCAAGGTATATTCTGACACTTACTACAAACACACTCCCACAGGTACCTCAACTACAACTTCTCCAACCCTGTTTTCTGACTGTTACTCCCAGTTTTTCTTTGTTGCATTTGCCCTCAAAATGAAGCATTCCATTCTCAACATGTGCAATGTCCTTTTTCAAGTAGTATGGCTTCCCCTCATTTGTGGCCAATGGAGTCATCTCTCACATTTCCTCTGTCTCTTGGAACTCTGCTCTTAACCACTCTTCCCTCCAAACAAAACGAGCATACTGTAGATTCTTCTTCTCCTCATTTTTCATTGCACCAGCCTCCTCATTCAGAACATCACCCTTCATTTTTCCTTCAATGCAACTTGACCCCACCACCTGACACATCTATCCCTCCCCACATTTGTGCCTTCTGCAGAGATCACTCTCTCTGTTACCTCTGGTGCAATCCCTTGTGTAAGTGTAACATTTATTCTTGTATCTCCTCCCTCGCCACCATCCAGGGTCCTAAATGGCCCTTCCACATGAGGCAAAGATTCACATCACCTCTTCTAACCTCACATTTTGCATTTGGAGACTATTTTCCAGAGCATCTACTCTTTGCTAACACGGGCACTCTAAGCTCTCTGTTAGATTTCCAGTCCCCTTTCCATTCACTCACTAATCTATCTGTTCAGATTTTCACCACTACCAGAGTGAAGCCTAATGTGAAATAGAGGAAGACCACCTCGTAACCCACCTGAGCAAACTACAGCCCAATAACATCAACATAGAATGTTCTAATTTCAAGGAATGAATACCTTGTGGCCTCCCCCTTGCTTTTTTTGTCCCTCAATCAGTTTCCCACCCATTCCAATACCCCTTCTACTTTTGTTCCATCCCCCTCTATCTCCTCACTGAATTATTCTCTGTTCACCCCCCACCAACTTTTAGTTCCATGTGGCCTTTCCTCTTATCAGCTTTTGTCTTTCAATCATCCACTCTACCCTGTATGCTCCCCTTTCTCCAACTGACCTTTGCTCCTCTCCCTCTGTTTGACTCCCTCTCTGCTTCCAAAAAAACAATACATGACCCTCTTAACAGCAAACAGCACTCCCAGACAGCCTGCGGCTGCAATCCTACTCCTCTGAGTTCTTTTATCTGTTGCTTTTCAAAACAACGATCCATTAGTGAAGTCTCTTGGGCACTCTACAAAGTTTTTGCAAAGGCATATGGAACTGACCTGCCTAGCTTGAGCAGAGCTTCAGTATTTTAAATGAGATCTGTTTTGAAATGTTTGTATGTAATCTACACTAAAAACCCTGCCCCAATTTGTCTCCCAAAATCTGTATACAATATAAAACCAACATAATCTGTCACACCTTCTCTCTAGCCTTGATAAAGGGTTCCGACCAGAAACACTGACTGCCTACTTCTCCCCATGGATGTTATCTGACCTGCTGAGTTTCTCCAGCAATTCTCTGTCTGTAGTCAGTTGCATGTCTGCCTGAACTGCTCACAGGGAGATATCCAACAGATGGAATTGATCTCATCAACAAATGATTCCGGCCTATTATGCACAAAGCATAGGATGACAAATTGTGCAGAAAGATAAATACTGTTGTTCAGAATTTTGCTCTGTCAGATGCTTGCCAGCTGCACCATATAAATTGAGCAGCTTCACAATCCGACTAATCTCTCTCATTCCCACGATCAATTTGAAAAATGTATCATTCTCCCCTTTGAAAGAACGTTTTCTGGTTGAAAACATTGGTATTTTCTTCAAAGATTTCTAACTTTTATTTTCACTTGATTCCAAAAAAACATTTTTTCTATACATTCTTGGCATTTTATCACAGAATGGATGCTGTGAAACAACACAAATGCTAGAGGAACTCAGCAACTCTAGCAGCATCCATTAGAGGTAAAGATGTAACCAATGTTTTGGGCCTAAGCCCTTTTTCAAGGTATGAACAAAAAGCAGGCAAGTGCCTGAATAACCAGGCTGGGGAGAAGGGAAGTAGGGGCGGGGGAGGAGCACAGACCAATGGACAAAAGGTGAAAATTGGACAAGGATAGGTGGATAGGAGAGGAAAGGTAAGAATTGTTGGGGGGGGGGGGGAAAGAGGATGATTTCTATTATCCCCCCCATCCCTGCCCCTGTTTTCCCATTTCTTCTTTCCTATAGCTCCCTCCTCCCTATCTCATTTTCTCTAGCTCCGCATTCATAGAACCACCCCTCCCCTGATCAGTTCTTACCTTTCCTCTCCTGTCTTATCCATGTCCAATTACCACCTTTTGTCTATTGGTCTACGCTCCTCCCGTTGCCCTTTCTTTGCTCCTCCCCAGCCTTTTAATTCAGGCACTTTCCTGCTTTTTACTCAGACCTGCAATACCAAATACACTTTAGACACAACAAAGAAAAATTGATTGAGAGATGTTAGAACAAATACAGATTAACTTTTATTTTTTAAAAAAAGCAAACATTATAGGAATTCAGTGCATTGGGCTGCATTCAGGACAAAAGACGAGTAGCATTTAGGTCGAGTCCTTTGAAGTAGTGGACTCTGCCCAGTACTTCACTGGCAAAATGCTCCTCACCATCGGGAAAATCTACATGGAAGGCTGCTGTCAGAGAGCAGCAGCAATTACCAGCACCACCCAGGTTGTGCTCTGTTCTCATTGCTGCCATCAGGAAGGAGGTAGAGGTGCCACAGGACTCATATCGCCAGGTTCAGGAACAGTTGCTACCTTCAACGATCAGACTCCTAAACAGCACTCAGACTCATTTAAGAGCTGTAACATTGCTCATTATTTATTCCTGAAGATGTATTTTTCTGTATTTGCACAGAGTTTGTTTCTTTGTTTGCATTTCATTTGAAAACATTTATTTCTTCTTGAGTACATTTTGTTACTGATGATTAGAAATTCTGCCTGACCCACGGGGTTGTGGGGGGTGGGGGGGGGGGGGCGGGGTGGGGAGGAGAGAGAGAAAGAGAGTCTCAGGCTTGTATGTGAAGTCATGCATGCACTCTGACCATAAATTTGAACTGGAAAAGTGAGAAAACCAATGATTTAAGTTTCAAGAAGGGGAGGGTGGACAGAAGAGAGGGAGTGTCTGTGAAGGAGAACCGTTCAAATTAACAAGGGAGATCAGTAAAATTCAAAAACTGGCACTTAGACACAAAGGAATAATGTAAATTGAATGAGAGGGGTGGATCCATATCTATGTGGAAAAGATAGGATGGTTACCTGAAATTGTCAGATTCCTTGAGTCCTCGTAGCTTTAACAGGCAGGGCAGAAGATGAGATGCTGTTCCATCTCTCATTTTCATGTGGTCCTTATCTCGTGTTTTCCTCTATTCTATGACATCTCTGTGGAAGGGTTAATGGCAATGATCCATTATATACTTATTACCTCACACAGTAGTATTAATTACATGTCCACCCATTCTGCTTCCTGTAAGGTTTCTGTTCCATATTTGCAATTTCTCCTTCCCTTTTATCTGCCAGATAAAGGGATTTTCCACACAGGTGCCTTCCTTTCTCCTATCCGTAGCTTCCTCTCGAACTCTGTTGATATCGCTCTCAACCATGTCTCCACCATTTCTCTGATATCCTCTCTCTCCCCATCTTCTTCAAGCTAGGAGAAGGATGAAGTGCACAGATTACTGCTTTTCTTCTCACTGTCCACCACTCTGCATCCTAGCTTGTTTGCTATACTACTTTTCCACTTGTAGACTCTTCCCATTGACCTACTGAGTGTTTCTAATATTTTCTGTTTGTTTCAGATTTCTCATATATGTAGTTTTGGATAACAATTTGGATACTCCTTTTCCAGTTATTGGATTGCACCAGAAATGATTCAAAATCAATACAATCTTTTTCAACTCTAATTGTGGTTGTGTTATCAGGAAGAGACAGCTAATTTGTACACAAGAATGCCAAAACACAAGCGACAAAGAACTAAAACGCTTTTCGTGGTGCTGCTACAATTGAGCAGAATGGGACAGATTTCAAATATCTCAACCACATTACATGGAATTAACCTAGCAACCCCATATGTTTTGGAGGGAGGAAACTGGTGCACCCGGAGAAAATTGTTTTACAAAACCATGTTTGGAGTTGCACGAAAGGAGAGAAGGCCCCTTGATAAGGATAGAAGGGGCCCTCGTGGCCTTGCCATACACAATGCATAGCCATCTATTTGTGTTCGAACAGCATGGTTAGCACTACGCTGTTACAGTGCCTGCAACCCAGGTTTGAATTTAGTGCTGTCTGTAAGGAGTATGGACATTTCCCTGTGTCCTGTGTGATTTCCTTCCATGCTCATAAAACATGGGTGTTGGTAGATTAATTGATATACTTGGCAGCACAGGCTTGTGGGCCGGAAGGGCCTGTTACCATGCTGTATGTCTAAATTAAAAATAATGGATAAGGGGAGAAGGTAATAAATTCCTTTCAGACAAGGCTATTTTGGCAAGAAATCGCTGAAAAATTAACCAGGATAATACGAGTGGCCTTCACGGCGACCCAGATCCGTATCTATTAGGTAATTTCATGGAAGTAAGCAAATTAACCAAATATCAAATTTCATTTATAAAAAATAGCACTGTCGGTAGTGAAAAAAATGTATTGCAATCACTTGGAAGCCGAACTCCCCTTTACCTATATAGCACAATGGACTGCAAAAATGAACAGCTTTATACCTATGGGGAAAATCATATATAACTTAAAGAATAAATATGACACTTTTGTAAAGGTTTGGTAGCCATGCCTGGACCACATAGGGGCTAAGATATTTTGTACCCTTTTATTCCTTTTTATTAGTGTAAATATATATACAAAAACATAGTTTCCCCAGCTGTACTCTATATACTTAAATGTAAGCTCTGACTGTGAACAGATCTGGATGTATGGAAGGGAGGGACTGTTTTTTTTTGTGAGGAAAAAAATTAACATATTGCATACTTAAAATGTTACTATGTATATTTTTTGAAAAAAAAAATCCTTTCAGACAGTACCAGATTCAAACTTTGATCACTGGTGCTGTAATAGTGTCGCACTAACTGCAATACTAGCATCACTCATTTTGAATGCAAATGAGCTCAGTTTGGTTACACAATAGAAAAGTAGTACAGGTGCCTAACCTTTTTATCCAAAATCCTTGGGACTGGACAGTTTTAAGACTATTTCGGATTTTGGAATTAAAATGGCGGTGGTACAGATTCATGCAAAAAAGGATTGGACATCGGGGCAGTTGCGTCAGGGGCACTGGACTTTTTTTTTCCCCATTTGCGTTTAGACCATGTTCAACTAATTAATGACACAGACAGACACAGGATTTTCAAGAGTGTGTTAAGTGTGTCGCATCGGGACATGTTTGGTGAGCACATAACATCTGTGGAAAGAATGTTTGGTTTATGTAGATTTTTGGTTTTTGGAATTGTGGATAAAGGGATAAGCACCTGTAGTATAATACAATGTTAAACATCCCAGAAGTAAAGTTAAAATGGTTTAAACTAAACAAAGCACATCCAATTCTTGCATACGAGACACAATTTAATAGTGAGATAAACACAAGGCAAGAAATATAAAAATGCAGCCAAGGCTTGTTGGAGAAGGAGTTGATGTTTGAGCCTATCAGTCACACATCAAAGATATAAAACTTGTTCTTCCCTTAACAATTAGCTAAAAATTGAGAGGCGATAAGGGGAGGGTAGCTCAATGATCAGAGAGGTGGTGGGGAGCTGAAGCAAAGGAGACAGAAGAATATGGAAAGATCGAGATGGGAGAGGGGTTTAATGGAAATTGGAGGTCGATGTTCATGCTGTCTAGTTGGAGACTACCCAGATGTATCCTTTCCTCCAACATCCTACCCCTTTCCCCTCGCCTATTGAGAGCTGCCCTTCACATTACCTCAGCTTTTTTTCTCTACTATCCTCCCACCTGCATCCATCCATGTCCTCTTGCCTGTTGGCATGTGCTCCTCCACCTGCCCTTTCCTCCCGCCTGTCCTTTTCTTCTCCCTTCCCTTCCTCTACCTTTTTACTGAGGCACCTGCCTGCATTTTGCTCATTCCTTGAAGGGCTCAAGCCTGAAATGTTGGTTACCCTTTACTTCCTATGAATGTTGCAAGATCTGTTAAGTTTCTCCAACATTTTTTGTGTATTTGCATCAGAAATAAATCAACAGGGTTATGTGGATAGAGCAGAGGGTTGGGACTGATTAAATAACTTTTCCGAAAAGCTGGGAGATGTAATAGACTCCTGTGCTGTGTAACTGAATACTTCCTTTATTATATAGTACTTTAATTCAAAGAGGCTTTCCCATAGTACTTGGTCTCAGAAATCTTGTTAATGCTCTTCGGATACTTTAAGATACTTGCACTTTCATTCACTCCAATTGCCATATTTTTAAAGTTGGTGACAAATGTACTTGTCTTGTATTGTTTTCAAACCATAAAATGCAGCCATTCTGTAAGTAAATTTAAAAAAAATATGTGATTGTTGAATATTGTGGAGGCAGCTGGTGATAGACATTTCATGAAAAGTAGACCTTGAAATATGATGCTTTGCCATTCTTGATAATGACTAGAAATTTAAGTAGTTCTGCTGTGACAGGTGTGTGACTTCTAAATAAAAATGTCAGCCTTCACAGCTTTGGTGTTGTGCAGAGGCCTGATTAATCTTCACAGAGTTATCCTTTGTCCTTCGCACTTGCATACCACCCGTAAGATTTATAAATCTTTCTAATTTCTTTGCAGTCACGTAAAGTGGAAGCAACTTCTCAATTTCTTGTACACTAGCATGGAATGTTGTTGAATTTTTCCCACAGGAAAGAGTTTAAATAGTTCATTTCTCCAGGTTTTTAATCCAAATTGTTGCCCAGAGTTTAGCTTTTAACTTTATTGCAGTATAGTTGACGCAGAAGCAACTTGTAGCTTCATCCTCCTGAATGGAAGGATGTTTCCAAATCTTCTGCCTTCCCTAACTTTGTTCTTTATATCTCTGAGCCACATATCAGTATTTTTAAACTAAATATCAAAGTTGTCGTTGTTGCTGTGAAATATTACATTTGCATTTACTTAAGTTTTTTCCAATTTTATCCTGGGAATAATAGCAATAACTGCTTTACTCTCAGAACAGCCCCCACTGGAGTCGGGTTGTACATACACAATCAAGTGTTTTGATCACCTCTCACATTACTGATGCTTTTCTTATTATTGCGGCCAGCAAAAGAGAAAGAAGAAAGACCTCTCCAATTCTGCAGCACCTTTCAGGACAAAAATAAATAAAGCATTTTCAGAAACATAGTGTGTGTGTGTCAAAAGATCAAATGAGCCTGCAATTTTTTTTAAAAGAAATGTTGATTGTGGCCTAACTTATCAGGATACTTGTACTGTTAATTTTGAAAATTGGGCCATGGAATCTTTTCTCTCCACTTAAGAGAGTAGATTGAACACCAATTTAACACTTCACTGGAAAGATGGTATCTCTGACAGAGTGCAGAGTGGCACACCTTTAAACGATACCGGAGTGTCAGCCTTAAGTTTTTTTTTGCTCAAGACACAATCCACAACCTTCTGATTTAGGTGGGAGTGTGCCATGATCTGACCTATACATAACATTTGAGTGTCTG
Source organism: Narcine bancroftii (assembly GCF_036971445.1). NCBI lineage: Eukaryota > Metazoa > Chordata > Chondrichthyes > Torpediniformes > Narcinidae > Narcine > Narcine bancroftii. Next base: position 84,088,608 of record NC_091472.1, on the reverse strand, counting down.
GCAATTGTTGCAGATTTATTGTTGAAGTAAATGTAAAGTTTTTTGGTGAGAAGAAAACATAGTGCCTGCACAGAATCAAACTGGTTCACATTATTCACTCATGCGTATGAAACAATCTGCATTTGCTAACCACCACTTTTTTAAAACAATCAAAAAATATTGCTTGTCAAAATGATAATTCTGCTACCAGACAGTTGACAGTATGTCAGACACTCTTGGGGTGTGGTCAGCACTCGTGGAATCATAATATACACCAACAATTCCTTTGGTAAGTAGTTCCACAGTTTCAACCAGCAACAATGAAGGAATGGTGATCTGCTGCCAAGTTGAGGTGTTGAGACTCTGAGGAGCACCCCTTCATCACTGCTGCCCTAGTCTCTGGTGGAAATTGAGGTGATATCAGGGAGCCAGTATCCCCAATATGAGCTTCTGATCACATCTCTAATTAATTTCAGCTTCCAAAAATTGCCTGATTTTTATTTAAAAAAAAATCTTTCCCTTGGCTGAGCCGCTGCTGAAACTAACTCTTCTGATCTGACATTTCTACCAGCACCTTTGCTCGTCTCCCAAAGACTTGAGGCCATCTAAATTTCCCTCAACCAGTGCCAAATCCTATTTATGAATGATATCTGTGCTTACAGGTACATTAGCTCCTTGTTCAGCACCATCACAGGTTTCATTGATGAGTTGGGTGTAACCGGGAAGAATCTTGAGTACAGTGAGGCCAGATGACTGACTATTGTGTTAAGTTTATATAATTTCTATTGGAGGCTATTAATCTGATTTACAAAAAATCTGATTTCTTAACCTTTTGAATTCGTATGTCTTCTAGATCAGATAGTCCAGGAACAATATTGTTTGGAAGGCAAAAACATTTTCTATTTGTTCAGTCATTTGTTCGAAACTCAGTGAATCCTTTAACAGACAAAGAAAAAAATATTCATTTAATTTTCATCGTGTGGTCCAGGAGGTCTAACTGGATTCCATAAATTCAGAGTTCCTACCTTGGGGGATGTGACCTGGTGATAGCATGACTGAGTTGGGAGGTGTATAGTGATGCTGTTGTTGAGCTGCTCAGAATATTATTCAGAATTGGATTGGCTCCAGGGTACCAAAACTGATTATGATTTTTTTATATCTTGGCTTGACAAGAGAAGCAGACAGCATGAATTGAATGATTGTGATGTGTCCTTGGATGGGTTTGGAATGGGGGGGGGGGGCGGAAGTTGCTTTTCATTCAATTGAGGGACACCGACTTGATATGAATTTTCTTTGGCCAAGAATTATAAGAATATTTCTTTGGTACTTTTGGGGAATAAAGTGGTTCTCTTTTGAGTGAAGAGGGACTTTCTCTCAGCTCTATCTAGATGGAGAAGCTAAGTTGGGAAGGGGTACAGTAGCATAGCACATTATTTTGCTCCTAATCAGAGGTTGCAATGATGATCTGAAGAAGAGAAGTTCAGATTGCACAAAGGTATAAGGAATTCAAATCTAATAATTTAAATCTTCAATTAAGATGACTGGTATTAATTACAGTGCCTGTAAAATAACAGAATTGTTATAAAAATAACTAACTTGGTGACTAATACCTTATCCTCTGTTTTGGAGCAATTCTCTGAAGCAGTTGACCACACTGGTGAATGATTAGAGTCTATTGTAGCCGTTAATAGTTATAAAAACAACTGGCATGTTCTCTATAAATGGTCACTGACACAATGAAACCTCCTGGTTTGTTCCATATTTTCTATCATGTGATTTTTTTTAATGAAGTGATTCATGCACTCGAGCAATATGGTTGATTATTAACTTCTGAAATGGTAAAACATATCTCCCAGTTCAAAGGCATCTAAAGATGGACCAATAAATGCTGCCCTTGATGTTGGCATTGAATAAAATTATTACAATTATTTTAATATTCATCAAAATCGTGGATTACTTTTCTGTAACAAATCTAGAAGTCTTGCTCACAATTAGCTGTGAGCACATAAGGGGCGTGGCAAGAAGGCATAGAGTCTAGACGTGAAATCTCGACCTCTCTGGCCAGACTTTTAAGAACCCATTTTTAACTCTTTGTTTTCAGGTTTAAATTTTTTAAAACTTAGTTTAAAGTATCAAGGAATTGTTATGGCTATTTTAAGTACATAAGAAACTACATTTTCAGAGTGTTAAAGATTTAGAGCCTAAACAGTCTGCTACAACTTCAGGTTTGCTTTCTTTCAAGCCTAAATCATAGAGATTGCCTGTGGGAGCTGAAAAAATGACTACTATTCACCAGGAGAAGGACATCGCTGGAAATACCCGTTCTCAGGAGGAAGGTGTGTGTGCCCCCGATGTGGATCCTGATTCTGGCAGCCTGCCGACTTTAACGGAGGGGACACGCAAGAAGACGACTCCATTGCTTGAAATACCCCAGGATATACTCCAATCTGAATATTTTGGTCTTTTTTGTGAGTTTTTGAAGCAACAACGGGTTGCGGGGGGAGAACAGTGTCAGCCCCCTGAGGAAGTCGGGGTGCCGTCGCTGCGAGTCCAGACCCGCAGTAAAACTGTTAAACTGCCTGTTGTTGAGATGCAGCAGGAGCTGCAGTTACCTGGTTCTGCCACTACGCAAGAGAAAGCAGGGCTGAGCTTTTCCGAATTACAATGTAAACAGCTAAGCCTTATCATTCAGCCTATGCTGAATGAAATGTCTCAAAGGCTCAGTTTGGAACTGGATTGAATACAGAAAAAGTGTTGGAGGTGGAAAAATTCATTAAAGAATTGTGAGAACGTGAGAGGGAGTTAGAGAGGAAAGTAGATTATTTGGAGAATCAAAGTAGAAGGAATATTGTGAAGATTGTTGTTTTGCCAGAAGGTATGGAAGAACAAGACCCTCTTCGTTTTTTTATCGAATGGATTCCACAAATTCTGGGGCAGGAATTTTTCTCTGGAGGTCTGGTATTGGAAAGAGCTCATAGAGCCTTAAGAAGAAGACCTCTGCCTGGTCAACCACCGAGACCCGTGATAATTCAATGTTTGAATTATTTGGACAGAGAAACGATACTTCGTTTAGCAGTGCAAAACGCTAGACAACGACCAGCTCCGTTAATGATTCAGAATAGTAGAGTTTTTTTCTATCCTGATTTGAGTCAAGAGGATATTCAGTGGCAGCGTCAATTTAATTCAGTTAAAGAAGTTTTGTGGCGTAAAGGTTATAAGTCTACTTTTTGCTATCCGGCAGTGTTGAAGGTGTTTTGTGGAAACTTTCAATCTCGGTTTTTTTGAAAATGAGTGTGAAGCAATGAGTTTTGCTGACTCGTTGCAAGATGTCAGAGGACAAAGACGTAGCCCACCATTGTCTCCTAAAGAAAAATCTGGTTGTTCTGGAAATGGAAGAAACGGAAGAAATGGGAATGGAAATAATCCGTTCCCTTGAAATGGGGTCACCGAGTCTGGAATTTCTTGGATGAATAGAAGAACTTTTTAATTTTCTTTTTATGTCATTATGATATCTTGTCGTTATTCTTTGTTTGGCTGGGGAGGGAGAAATTTGCTCTATGTTCTACTAGTCATCAGCCACTGGTGGGTGATCCACACCCAACATTTGTTTAGGGATTACTACCTTTTGGTAGTTTTTTTTTGGGGGGGGGGTTTATTTTTATATTTTTTATTTTCATTTTATTTAGACTTTAATTTGTGGTTTCTTTTTCTCCTATTGGAGGGCCTATTTACGTTGGTCTGAGTCTTAATATATTGATATTATTAGTTTTTAGTAATATTAGTGGATATGTCAAAATTGAAGTTTGCTACTTTTAATGTTCGGGATTTAAACAGTCCAATTAAGCGTAAACGTATTTTTATCAAGTTCAATCTTTGGTAAAACGTGTTCGGTAGAGATGATTTTACCTGAAATGATTAAATTTGAGACTTTTGGCATAATGAGATGAAATATTGTTTAATAATGGAAAAAATTACATATGTTTCACGGATAACTATAGTTTTTTTATTAATGGGTGGTTGTTATATTCAGAATATTTACATTTTGATTTATATGGACTAGATTTTAATATGTTTGCTTTACTTTTTATTTTTTTTAATTTTTTCTTTATGGCTCTCCTTAGGAGAGTTGGCTGAAAGGAGGGGGGGTTTCTTTCCTTTTTTTTTCTTTCTTTTTTTAATATATATAAAATATAACGTTCATGCTTTGTTGTTATATATGTTGCTTATTATCTGTATCTTGAACGAATAAATAAAGTTTAAAATAAAAACAATTAGCTCTGAACACAAGGTGCCATTTAGTGTCTTGGATAGATTTAAAAAATAATTGCTGGCACTATTTTAAAGAGCAGAGGAGTTATCCTCTCCCACCTATTTCTTCACCCATAAGCTGAGAGCAAAATGCAAGTTTATGTTCAGGTATTCTGCATAACAGGAACCTAACTGTATTTCAAATGTAATGCTTTTAAAGAACCTTGAGTTGACCTTCAGATGAGAAAGCTATTGTATAAATGCAAGTCTTTCTTTTCAAACGCATTTGGCTCTGGTTAGATTATGCAGCAAATGATAACTTCTTATTTGTTCCGCTTCTGAACAATTGGGATGGCTTGACTCGCCCTAACATTTGTAATTAAAAATAAATATTGTAAATGTGATGAGATATCACAATCATGTTAAGAGCTTTCAGTCAGAATATTCTCTGTTGATTGAGATAGTGGAAAGTGATGGTTTAGATGTAAAGCATGACCTACTAAACCATGTGTTTCAGATGTAATCAAGAGCTTTGAAAACTCTTTGATCAGCTCTTGCTAAGTTCTTAAGAAGTGTGTTGTTGATGCAGAGACATCCATTCTGCATAGCTGAGATATAATGCCTTTTTAACTGTTAATTTCCAGAAGTGTGAGACCATTTATGTTTGTCAGATTTCCTTTGGCAAATTCTATTGAACACCTTTCATTTAAAAAAAATCAGGCAGTTGTAATGGATGACAATCTCTGCTCTGACTTGGATTGTAGAGAAAAAATAATTCATAAATATTATTGTGCTCTTTTGTGCCTTGGTTTTGCTTTATCTACTACCAAAGTATTCGAGAATGATTATCTCCCTGATTTCAGATACTGCAGTCATTAAATTTCCTCTGAACCTTTCCTGCTTTGATGGCTTAAACTGTCCTTAAGTAATGATATGGACACGTACATCAGTGCTAGTTACAGCCTATCTGACTGCCCATGTCCAACTACATACACAAAGCTGCAAGAATTACCAGTCGCTGGGTCACTGTGTTAAACTGCACCAGCGCAACTGATGATCAGTTCCTGAAAGGTATAAACCTCTCCGTGCTTTTGGCCTGGTTTGACAAATCGCACAACTTCTGCAGGAGACTGAAGAACCCATCTTCCAAAGTCATGGGAATGCTCCCTGAGATGCCTAAAAGTATGTGGTTCCAGCTGACTACAACTAAATGGGTTGTAGAGGCAGGGCCTGTGACCAGAGCTCTGGGCTATGAAAGGAAAACAATGCACAAAAGTAATGGAGGAACTCACCAGGTCACACTGCATCCATGGAAAGCAGTAGGCAATCAACACCTTGAGCTTCAGCAGGAAGGGCATGAAAGAAGTTTTATAGGCAAAACTAACAATCAGACTCTGGGATTAGGGACTCTATTCGACCCTTTGCAATTAGATCCTTGCTTTCCTCATCAGCAGACCTCAATCAGTGCCATTCGGCATCATCTCCTTACTGACCATCAGCCCATTGTGAGACACTGCTTCAAGAAGGCAGCCAATATCATAAAGGGTCCCCATCTACCTGGTTACAACTTCTTCTCACTACTAAGTCTGAAGTCCTGCACCTTGAGATCATGAACTGTGGTTTTTCAATTGCTATCAGATTCTTGAACCTCCCCTTACTACGCTAATCCTAACTATATACTACTTGGGACCATCAAAAATCTGCACTATTGAAATGTAATTCTTTTTTTCTTGCATTAACTGCAACTGTGAAGATTTATTATTTACATTTTTATTTATTATCTCCTATTGTCATATTGTGGTAACTTAATGTATACCATTGTGGTCAGTATATTTTACATCCATGTGTAACTCCTGCAAGTGAGAATTTTGGTGAATTTGTAAATCGTACTTGTGTATGTGACAATAAACTCCCATACTCAGGCAAGCTTTGACCAAATCTGAAGGCCTTGCTCTCAAGTGGTCACTGGCTGGTTTATTGAAGGAGTATGTCACCTGAGAACTGAGAATAACATCTTATATTTTGATAGTACATTTTATGAAGTAAGATTTTTCCAAGGAGATCGACAAGTGGATTAACAAACATCAAATACAAGATCACCTACAAGTGCTTAACCAAATAAACAGTCTCATCATAAAAGGAGAGAAACCGAGAACTTTAGATGCATGTAACTGAAGGGATGGAAATGTAGTTAATTCTGCTCAAAGTGAGTCCATTCTACAGCACTCAAATCAAATAAGCAATTGTGGATTCAATACTTTGATGACCTAGCAAAAATGCTCTGAATAATGTTGCCCAACACTATCAATATAAATGTGATTTTTTTTTGCAACACAAATTTGCTTCAAATTGCCAAAACAAAATGAAAAAGTATCTCCTTGGAGATGAGACCAGTATTGACACGTGGGCAGAAAGCAATTTCTGCTGTTACTTGATTATTTATTAACAACTCCACTTAAAAGCAAGGTTTACCATATATGGATCACTTAACAAGCTCATTGCAATTAATGATCACCAAGATGGCAGACATGATGTTTTCTAATCAACTCAGCTGAAACTAGTTGTCAGATCTAATTAAAAGTGATGTCTTGAACACCTTTCTCTGTACAAAACATCAGGCATATTAATAAAAATCTGAACAGTGTTGAAAAAAAATTGGGCTAATTTGTAATTCGACATATTTAAACCATCATTCCTCACAACTTGTGTGAATAGTGAGATGCCAGGGAAACATTTTGGGGGGGGGGGGGAAAGGAGGAGGTGAGGCAGGATCCAAAAGCAAAATTGGTCAGTCACCTTACCAGGACCTTATCAAGACTAAAGTATTAAGAGGTGGTACCAAAGGGAAAAGAAAAGGAGAGAGGGAGAAGCTGAGAAGGGGCTAATAGGTGATATGGTAAAAGAATATGGGAGAGGTGGAGAGAAGAGTGGGGGTGTGGCTGTGAAATATGCTGCATTAACATGTGCCTCTTTTCATTCTAAATTTAAGTTGTCTTCAATTCACAATATTTAGGGGGAAAAAAGAAAATGTGATATTGCACAAAATCTTTAATCTACCATAAGGCAGCCAAAGATTTGCTATCTGCAGAAATGGCCCAGCGCCCCTTTCTAGGTCACTAATACCAATGTGGACCATGTCATCTGGCTGCTCACCCTCCTGTTTGATAATATTGTGGGCTCGATCTGAAATGTCCCTAATCCTGGCATCTGGATGGTGATGTACCATCTGGGAGTCTCAATCTTGTTCACAGAACCTCCTGTCTATTCCCCTAGTATCAAATCCCCAATCACTGTAGCTCTTCTCTTCTTTCCCCCCCCCCACCTTCTGAGCTGAAGGGCCAGACTCTATATGACCCCTATAACTTGTCCCGAGTTAATGATTCTCCCCCCGCCCCCCCCCCCCAAACAAAATATTATTATTGAAGGAAATGACTTCCAGGATGCTCTGAACTAACTAACTATTCCCCTTTCCTCTCCTAACAGTCACCTCCTACCTACCTACTTCTTGCCTCTTGGGTGTGACTGTCTCCTTATAGCTGATTCACATGATGCCTCTGGCTGTTAACAGTTGTTTGTAGTCTTTTCCTGTACTTTGGCACCTCTGTTCCAAACAGTGATGGAGCCAGTCAGAATGCTCTCCACAGTATGCCTGTAGAAATTTGCAAGCATCTTCGGTGACATACCAAATCTCCTTAAACCCCTCTTGAACTATAATTGCTGATGCGCCTTCTTCATTATTGCTTTGGCGAGCAGTTCGATAATCTCAAAGGTTTTTAAGATTATCAGTGCTATTCAGTTTAACTTTGTTGGCTTGGCAGTAACATTTTTGCATGGAATTATCACACTGTATAGTGGAAATATTTCGGGTGCTACTCACTGTTGATCTTTACTCCCTGACATTGATTCTGCAGTTGTTTTTGATATTTTAATAAAATTACACTGAAATGCTGGAGGAACTTGATTGGTCTTTTCAGAATCCAAAAAAAGGAAAGATGTATTGATGGTGTTTTGGGCCTGAGCCCTTCATCAAGCTTGTTTTGGAAGAAGGGCTCAGGCCCAAAATGTTGGAAATAAAGTACATCTTTGCTTTTTTGGACACCGAAAAGATCGGTTGAGTTCCTCCAGCATTGGTGTGTTTTTACTACAGTGTCCGCAGACCTTAATGTTTCATTTCTTTTTGATATTTGCCTGTTATCACCAGTAAACTGGAAGAATCTCCCACACAAAAGGCACAACTTGTCTTACCTGTGTTATCAATTAAAACATGAGGGAGAGTTTGTGTGGATGTTGATTCTAAAGTGATCCTTGTTTTTATCCACTGCTCAATGATAGTCCTTCATCTTTTGGCCAAATGGCAATGAGTCTAAGTGTTATGCTGGAGCACAAAATTCTACGCTGGCATCACAGTTGAAGGTGCATCCTTTGGTAGCAGGTTAAAGTAAAAGGCTTGACTTGCTTCTCAGATGGATACAAAGGAACTTCTCGTATGGATGCGAAAGATCTTGTGGCATAGTTGTTTTTCAAAAAGTGAGTTTTTCCAGACTTGCGTTAATAGTCTTTATTCAACATCACTACAAAGTTTAATCTGGTGATTATTGCTTTGCTAGTTTTGGAACCTTTTTATGCAGAAAATTGAATGTCATGTCTAAATTCCTTTGTTGCTGACATACACAAATAAATTAAGCTGTAAAACAAGATTTATTTTTTTGAAGGCCATAAAAATGAACTAAACTGTAGGTTGGTACAATAATGTTCTGGATGTTGTTGATTTTTAACTTAAACTCTCCCCGATATGATTATGACTTTAGCTTCCAAGACCCCATCTCCAGAATTCTTCATCTTCTCTCATTCATCCTTTATGAAGCTCCGAAGCCAACCTTGAACTCCTCTAGCCTAACATTACCTTTGGGATCTGCAAAATCTACCAATGCTGTTGATCTGAAATAAAAACATAAAAATGCTGGAAAACATTCAGCTTCTGCAGAGAAGAAAAAAAAACATGAATCTTTCAAGATAATGACATTTCAGCTTGATGGCCAAAAAAATACTGTATATTTTTGCACACAAATCGACCTTCAGATAAGTTGGGTCCCATTGTCAGCTTCATTTTTATAGTTTTATCATGTATTGGGTGTATAAGTCAACACCCCAATTTTCTGCAAGGAACGTGCCGAAGGCTGGTGTCCAGGCCTCCCAGCAACCAGCCAAGTTCCTCAATCGCCAAGTAACAAATCTGTAAATTAAACAAGCAAGTTTTTTTTTAAACTTTTGCTTCTGGACGGGAAGATATCAAACGGTGCTGGGTCTAAGTCTTCAGCATCAGCTGCAGCCAGAGTCAGTGATGGCATCTCCATTCTCAATATCGGGTGTGGTGCCATCCACATTGAAGAAGTCGCCTCACTGTCTGTGTGTGCTCGGTGCAGGAACCTCGGCCTCATGGGCAGGAGCAGGTCTACAAAAGTCGAATGTCTGGCTGGGTTATGGAGGTACCTGGCGGTGGGGAGATGGTTCTAGGGTAGACTTTACTGCTGAATCTGCATCCAGCATTTTTTTTTTGGGGCATGTAAGTCAACACCCCCAACTTTTGAGGTTTTTTTTGTGGTTGAGGCTTTCAAGACTACTTGTGCACCGAAATATACGGTCATTAACCTGAAACTTTAACTTTGTTTTTCCTTACAAATGCTATCTGACCTCTGGAGTGTTTTCAGCATTTTCCGTTTTCCTTTTTTCTGTGTGCCTTGGTGTCACATTTCATTTGATATTCCTTCAGTGAAGTGCCCAAAGGCATTCTGCAGTTAAAGGCTAAGTAAATATGAACTCTGGCCGTTTTCATGCTACTTTCTCTAATTTTTCTTTGTGCTTTTTCTGAACATATAAACTTTTAAAAAAAATCATTCCACCATGATGAGCATTTACTCTGCAAAAACCTGACAGTATGAATCCCCTGATGTTTTATCAAATTGATAGGAAGCGGGTTTATCGAGGAAAGAGTGTCAATGGCTGGATTTCCTCAAACACATTACCTAATCTTGAAGTTGATAGTGTTACAAAGGATGTTATGTACTGAAACATCCCACTGTTCCCAGCCAGCTTAATCATCTTAACTCGTTTAGCAGTAAAATCTGCTCTCGAGCCTCATCCATTCTTCCCTTATCCAAATCTATTGACATGACCCACTGTTTTCTCCTTGTACATTTGCAATGCATTTATGCAATTTGTTTTAACTTCCTGTGTTAGTGAGTTCCACATTCACACCATTAACAGGATAATGACATTTTTAAAATTTTAACTAAAAATTTCTTGTGTAATTCTTGGTTGATCAACTTCAAGATTCAATTTATTGCCATAGTAATAAAACAGTGACCTAATACATGAAATTTCTTTTTGCCTGCTGCAAGGCGGATAGATTTGCCTCTGCAGAAATTGCCAAGGTGCCTCTTGCAATTCTTAGTCAGACTTAGTTGAAGAAAGGCAACCAAAATAGAGTCCTCCCAGAGTTACCGAAGTGTCTGTAGATTTGCCTCCAGTGCCTCTGCAGCCACCCAGAGTCCAGTCCAAACGATTGGTGAGCCAAGCTCCAGATATGAACCTCTGACATGGTCAAGGACCCTTCAGCGCCCTTGTCACCTCCTCGCATCCCAGTTCCAATACCTGATACTCCAGCCAGTTTAAGCCAGTCTCCAGCAGTCCGCAGCCTGCCACGAGTCTCCCAACTGCAGTGTCCAGCAGCCTGCCACTTCCAGTGGTCCTTCACTTTGACAGATTCTTCCATTTTATTTTGACACAAATGTTATTTACTATATTATTCCTTAGACTTTTAATCTTCTGACTTCTTCTTCTTCCATGCATGAATGAGATTGGTCAGTGGAACACGAATAACATTTGAAAACTATGGCACAGAAACAGGCCCATCCAGCCCAGGCCAAGCAATTTTTCTGCTGAGTCCCATTGACCTGCCCCAGACCACAGCCATCCATGAACCCATCCAAATTTCTCGAATATTGCAATGAAACCTACATTCCCCACTTCATCTGGCAGCTGCTCCATCTTCTGATTAAAGTTCCTGCTAATGTTGCCCTTAAACATTTTACCTTTCACCCTAAATCAATGTCTTCTAGTTCTTACCCAATTTCAGTCTTTAAAAGTCTGCTTGTATTTATCCTATCTCTACTCCTGAGAATTTTTGTCTACCTACCCCCCATCCCTTAACAGTATACTTATTGAGGGGAATGGCCACAAGGGTGCTTTGCATTGTCTGCCTCTCACTCTTCCTTCTCCGAACAGTCACCCAGTTAGTTACCTGTTTCGTGACTTTTAGGGGAGACTGCCTCCCTAAAATTCCTGTCTATCACTGCCTCTGCCTTCCTTAAAATCTAAAGTTCATCCAGCTTCAGCTCCAGTTCCCTAACTCCGTTTATCAGGAGATGCAGCTGGATGCACCTTTTGCAGCTGTAGTCATGAGGAACAACCATTCTCTCCCTGACTTGCCACATCCTACAATCAGAGAACTGGACTGCCCTAACTACTGCCTCTATTAACTACTCCTAAGTTAATTAAAGAAACTTCCCAGCCTTGCCTCACTGGGAGCAGCCCTTCCTTCAGCCTCTGCTCTCTGAAGCCTCTTGAGTCAAAGCTCCATTCCTGTACTGGGCCACTTGCACACTGGCCACTCCTTTGTTTCCTGTTACTTAACTAAATTTTTTCTCCATGCTATTACATGTCTATTTACTCCACAGACATTAGTTTTGATGACAATTTTAGTGTAAAAGCAAGCATCCCCCAGCGATGACCAAAAAAATGTATCAAATTTGCTGCATTTTGAACAGCTTCCATAGTAGAAAAGAGGATTTAGAGAGTTTGGCAGAGAATTCCAGTTCTTTTGCCCAAGAATTATGGCGGAATGATTAAAATCAAATTGTCTAAAGGACTTCAATTGGTATAGTGCCAAGACTTTGGTACATTTTTGGACTGATGGAGGTGATGCAGATCACCTTGGATGGATTTGGAAAGGAAGTTGCGATTGTAACTTGATTGTCCCTGGCATGTCATTTTGGGGAAGCATGGGGCTAAACAGAAACAAATCTTGTGCTACAGTGTCATTAACAATCATTGAGTGTGATTAAGTAAGTAATTCCTCGCTGCGCCATGCAGCTGTACCTTCACTGGATCTGTGATGCTGGAGGTTTCTATTTTGATCTATAATATGTCTTGTGCATTTTTATGAAACTGTACTGCCGTTTAGCAACTGTGTGACCTGTACCCAGCTGATTTGGAGAACATGCTGTGCGTTAATGAACATTTTGTGACTTGAAAATAGCATCAGTTATTAAGATGCCAATTAAAATGGCTGTTACAAGTCATTTTGGATATTTGTCATTTGTATGCAGGGACTACCTGAGAAGGACGTCAGCCTATATTTGTTCAGGAAGAAGTGAGAAAAGTTGCAGTATCATAAAGGCAGAATGTTTAATTGGATTCATCCATCATGCATTTCTGGTTCAAAATCTCACTTGTTTTGTTACTCCAAAGCAGTTAATGCTGAGCCTGCTGGATGATACTCGGTGGGAAAACAGTCTTGCCTCTGAATTACAAGATTGTATATTCAAATCCCTTTCAGTAGATCTAGATTGGCCCTCCAATGCAGAACTATAATTAGGCATGTCCCCTTATGACTGAGATGTTGAACCTTGCCTCTCTTAGGCAGTCATAAAATTTTTTTTGACAAATTTTAAACAAAGAGCAAGGGTACTTGGTACTTTCTCATGTGCCTTAGGCAATATTTACACCTCAATGAATGGCACACAAACCATCTGGACACTATCAAATTGCAGTTTTGAAATGGGGTAAAACCAAAAAGTTTGCAGACACTGTGGTTGGTGGTGGGGGAGGTGGTGGGGTAAAAAAACTCAATGCTGGAGAAACTCACCAGGTCCAACAGTGTTCTTTATATATGTATTCACACATATTATCTTTATCTTTGCTATGTAAAGTACACTGTTGGACCTGGTGAGTTTTTGAAAACTTGCTATGTCCAAATTGGCTGTCATGTTTACTGAATTGTCACGTTTTGACAAATTCATTGACTAGACCATCTTGCAGCATCTTAAAGTCACAGAAAGCATAACAAAATTGGAGACATTTAAATTAAAAAAAGGCTTCCATAAAATACTTGAGGAGGGACTCAGACCCAAAACATCAGTAATGTATCTTTCCCTCCTATGGATGTTGCAAGAGTTTCTCCAGCATTCCTGTGTTTAAAATAGTTCTGACACCCCCTTCCCAAACTACCTTGAGACGGTGACAAAAATTTTAAACAGAAGAAAGAAACTAAGATGAATTTTTAAATGGAATAGAGACACACTTGCTTCACAATCAACTGCAGTGATACAGTATTTGCAACACAATGTAACATCCTAAGACACTTCACAGAACAGTCAAACATAATGTGACTCCAAGCCAAATCAGAAGGTATGAAGATAGATGAGCAACAGCATGGTTAAGGGCGAAGATTGTGAAGAAGTGTATTAAAGGAGATGTAGGAGAGAGATGTGTAAGACGAAGGGCAGTGACTTTTATGTGATTTTTTTTTTAATAGAACTTGTGAGATATTTCCATTCTGAGGTGTGTCTACATTTCGGGAGTAGCTGTTCACACAGGAACAACCAAAACTCCAAATATTCGTATCACACTGCAAGTTTAGACAGAATATCTGAAGTGCAGTATTTAAGGAGGCTGGTCGTCCTATTCATTAGCCTATTGTTCACAGATTGCCTACAGTTCAGTTTAGACTGCAGGCATTCTGGGAAATTTACTAGGGGTCTTGGAAGTAAAATATCAGAACGGGAATGACACCCTCATTCCGCTTCTGACCTTTTTACACAGACCGCATTCTGGGAAAATGGCAATAATTTCATGGAATGCAACGGCTGTGGGAGGGTAAAACACTTATTTGGTTACTTGATATCTAAATCAGCAAATATAGGAGTGTTGATGTAAGGGTAGGCAAAGTAAAGGTTAAAACATTGTGTTTTTGCTTCTTAGTTAATTTTGTGCCTATCCCTTTAAGAAAAGTATTGTTTGTAGTGTTACCATAGTGACTATGATGTAATATGTCATAATATCTGAGTAGACCAAGAGTTTGCAGTTCATTATTCAACAAACCATGAAAGAAACATGAGCTCAAGATACTTTTTGAATTGTCTTATTTTGTCTATTTCTTGTATCTGTTTAAAGTTTACGAAGTTAACATTGTCTATTGATCATTATGAAAATCTTAATGTGAAGTTACACAAAATGTTTATCTGTTTTATCAATTAATTAAAGCTAGATTTACAAAGTCTGGTTTAGTGGATTAATAAAATAGTAATGTGGAATATTGTCCCCACATTTCTTTGAAAATGACATGTTTTGAAATTGGGAAATACTAGAATTTGGAAAGTGTCGTCTATACTTTGATTCAAAAAAGTAATTGAATTTTGTTTGAAAGAAAGGCTCATAAAATTGATTTTAAAAGCAACAAGCCCTTAAGCTTTAACAAGAAATTGGATGTGGACAGGGTTGTAAAGAAGGCTTTTGGTATCTTAGAAAAGCCTTGTGATATATAGCCTATAGACTATCAGTTCATGATCATGTTGGATATGTGATGTAACTTTATTTTTTTTCCCTCTGGGGGTCATGTTGCTCCATTATCGCATTAAATGTGTTTGAAGGGGTGAGTAGCTTGGTCATTTGCATAGTTTCTAAATATCTGTATTATCCATTTGATCCATTTTTATTTCACTTGATATGGGCAGATAAATAATATTGGTGAAAAATGTGCATCACTCAAAGATCACACAAAATTATTGAGGACCTCTTCTACTCTGCACACAGAATTTTTCAGCTGCTGTTGTTGGGGAAGAGATACGGGAGTATCAGAGTCGGCACTGCTAACTTTTACCCATGGGCAGTGAAAATGCTGAACTGCTCACACTAACCATCTGAGACTCTCATTTGTACAAAACATTTATTTATTTTTATAGATATAATACTTAACACACATACAGACAAATAATGCATATGCAGATCATGTCTGCATGTTTTTGCACTGAGGACCAGAGAACGCTTTTTCGCCAGGTTGTAATATACAATCAGATGACAATAAAGTTGACTTTCATGCGGGCATTCCTTGCTGTGTTCCTTTCAGTTTTGTTTTTCCTCCTCATTCTTATTAAATATCTCAGGTTAAAAAAAAAAATCTGCAGATGTCACATTTAAAACAAGAACCTTGCTGTTTATGGTCAGGAATACTGCTCTTCTACCCCTCGCTACACATGGAGAGGTTTCTAAAATCCTCTCCTGTAAGGTCCAATTGCAATTTGTGTTCTATTCTCCATTGTCTGAGGTCTCAAAGACTGTAAGAGTAGTTTCTCTCCACCCACCATTCCCCTTGAGGTTGTTTTAAACTTCAGTCAAACTTCCTCCTTCTGGTGTCCAGGGAATGCAGTCCTGGTTTATGTGATCTGTCCTTATGATTTAACCTTTGGAGTATAGCAAAACATACAAGAACAGAGCAGGATATGGAGGCGTCCTCTTGAGCCTGCTCCACCATTCAATAATATCATGGCAATTCCGACTGTAGCTCCCCTCCCATAATTTGCCTGTTTCCCATGACTCTTGATCACTCGGCAAGCAAAAATCTGTCTCTGTCTGTCTTGGATATGTTCAATGACTCTGCTTTCCTACCTCTCCAGGGAAGTGAATTCCAAGTTATAACAGTGTTCTGAAAAATGAAATTGTTCCTTATTTGAAATACTGGACTCTTTTATTAAACTCTTGTTCCAGAACTCCGAGTGTGTAATGTCCAAAAGAGGAAGAGGTTCTGAGTCAGTGCGATACATAAAGTTTGTACCCCAGAAATATTTTCAGCGGTGATTCCTGACATGATTTAAACAAAATATTGCTTTCAACCATACTGATTAGAGTTGAACAAAGTTAGCACTGATGGAGGTGAAGGCTTGATGAGAATTCCGAGAAAGGGACACATACTATTAATGGAGAAAGAAGCAGTGGATAAGTTGCATTATTTTAATTTGAGCATCGCCCACCATCATCCTTATCCCATGCTGCTTGAATCTGCAAGACAAATAAAATGACTTCTCAACAAGTAGCCACCGGGGTTAACTGAGTGTCATTGAAATTGTATATGTATGCATCCACATGCTGGTTGCTGCTGTACATAGAATTCCATTGTAATTGTTCCCTCAGCAAACCAACCCAATTAATTGCCCAAAGGAATGCAAAAATACTTGATTAAACATTGCAGTCCTAACCATCATGAACATATCCTTTTCCATGGGGTGTTTAGGCAATATGTAAATGATATGCATTGATGAAAAATAAGATTAGTAAAATGACAGAAGGTACAAACATTGTAATTGCACACTTATTCAGGTAACCTCAAATCTACTTGGAACATATAACTATCTTTCAAATGTGTTAACTATCATTTAAAAGCCAGTTACAGGTTTTAGGTTTTCGCAGAAAGGACCCACAAAACCAACAAAAAGATCAATGACTTTGTTTCAGGACTTTTGGAAAGTTGGTGAACTTGTCTTATCCTGTTCACACCATATTATGGAATATTTTTTATATCCAGCTGAATTGTGTCTATGATCTCAGCTTCCTGGTGTAAGCAAGAGGCAGAATAACTCTGAAGGTGTGAACAGACCTGCAAAATATCAGAAGCAAGCTGGTGGAAATAGGATCTTTTTTTGTCAACATGGTTGTCAGAGTGAAGTCTAGCAGTACCTAAGGCAATGTGAGTACAGTCAATAGTATTTTGAAGCCAGTAGAATTTTAGAAAGTGAGCAAGACCTTGCATTCACTCATAATACCTGTTAACATGTCAATAACTAACCTTGTAAACGGAATAAATCTTATCAGGAACACAGGAGGCAGGGCTGCCTTGCCTACATATAGCTTGTTGCTGGTGAGTTTGTCAAGTCGCACATTGGGGAAGATCAGTATCCAGCAGGAGCCTGCTATGTTTAAAAAATCTACAGTAATTTGAATACTGTTTTCATCATTATTAATAGTTCTAGCTCTTGTATTAAGCCACCCAGAGCAGTGCAATACAATGTGGTGAATGAACAGTTCTGTAGTTTAATGAAGGTATCAGTTTCACCTGCAGATTTGGCTGCATCATTATTTTGAAAAGTGGATACGATGTCATCAAACCTCAGCATCATTATCCTTGGAAAAACTGAGGCACATATGACATTTACATAATTTATCAAGTCAAAGCAATAGGAACTGGTATCTAAAAATGAAATTCATGTGGTGTTTTGTCTTCCACTGCATGAACTAAACCCAATGGGATAACTGGTACCATAGAAACAAAGAAAACTACAGCACAGAAAACAGGCCATTTGGCCCTTCTAGTCTTCCAAAACATCATTCCGCTAATTCTACTGACCTGCACCCATTCATTAATCCTCCAGATCTCTCCCATCTATGTATCTATCCAATTTATTGCAAAAACCTGAGTCACACATTTACAATGTCGGATGGAAACACGTTCCAAACTCCCATCATTCTGAGTGAAGATATTTCCCCTAATGTTCCCTCTAAACCTTCCCCTTTCAGCTTAAAACTTTGACATGTATTTATCTCCCCCAGTCTGTGTTCAAAGCCTATTCTCATCCACTCTGTCTATACTTCTCATTGTAAACTATCAAATTTCCCCTCATTCATTTTTATTTAGATATCTTTTATTTTACACTGTGAACCATATCAACCAAAATACATACAAACATTTCCCTCTTAAATATACACAGTGGTATTTTCTCCCCATTTTTCCCCCCCTATCTTCCCACACCCCTACAAAACCAATAAACATTCAACATATACAATACAATAAAACCATTAAACAATGTCGTCACACAATGAAAATAAACAAGAAAAATGTGTCATCTACTTTTACACACTGGATCAGGTCATTTTGTTGTCTTATCATTTTAGGGGGTGGAAGTCCGAGGCAAGCCCTCTCTGTTATGTTCCATGTCCATTTTCCAAATTTGTTCAAATAATGTGACTTTATTTTTTTTTAGTTGTTATTTTTTTCCAATGGAATACATTTATTCATTTCCATGTACCTTTGCTGTATTCTCAGGCTCTCTTCTGATTTCCAAGTTGACATTATACATTTTTTTGTTGCAGCTAAGGCTATCATAATGAATCTTTTTTGCGCTTCATCCAGTTTGAGGCCTAATTCTTTACTTCTTGTATTACTTAGAAAAAAGATCTCTGGATTTTTTGGTATGTTGCTTTTTGTGATTTTATTTAATACCTGATTTAGATCTTCCCAAAACTTTCTCACTTTCTCACATACCAAAATTGCATGTACTGTTGTTCCCATTTCTTTCTTGCAGTGAAAACATCTATCTGATAATGTTGGATCCCATTTAAAAAAAAAACTTTTGGGACGTGGTGTATAGCCTGTATAACCAATTGTATTGTATCATGTGTAACCTCGTGTTTATTATATTTTTCACAGTTCCAGAACATAACTTTTCCCATGTTTCATTTTTTATCTTTATGTTTAAATCTTTTTCCCACTTTTGTTTGGATTCATAGCTTATTTCATTATTTTCCTTCTCTTGCAGCTTGATGTACATGTTTGTTATAAATCTTTTAATTATCATTGTGTCTGTAATCACATATTCAAAGCTGCTTCCTTCTGGTAATCTCAGTCGTCTGTTTCCCAATTTATCCTTTAAGTAGGCTTTCAGTTGATGGTATGCAAACATTGTACCATGAGTTATTCCATATTTGTATTTCATTTGTTCAAATGTTTAGAAAATTGTTTTTTTGGGAAATAATTTATTTTCTTTTAATTCCTTTACTCTCCCATTCTCTAAAGGAAAGGTCATCTATTGTAAAAGGGATTCGCTGATTTTGTGTCGATAATAATTTTGGTATTTGGTAATTTGTATTTTTTCCTTTCTGAGTGAATCTTCTTCCATATATTGAGTGAATTATGCAATACTGGTGAGCTTTTATATCATATCAGCTTTTCATCCCACTTATAAAGTATATGTTCTGGTACCTTCTCCCCTATTTTATCTAGCTCTATCTTAGTCCAGACTGGTTTTTCCCTTGTCTGATAAAAATCTGATAAATACCTTAATTGTGCTGCTCCATAATAATTTTTAAAGTTTGTTAACTGGAAACCACCTTGGTTGTACCTCTCTGTTAATTTATCTAACGCTATCCTCGGTTTTCCCCCCACCCCCCTTCCATAAAAATTTCCTTATTATTCTCTTTAGTTCATTAAAGAATTTCTCTGTTAAGGGAATTGGTAATGATTGAAATAAGTATTGTATCCTTTGGAAGACATTAATTTTAATGCAATTTACCCTCCCTATCAACATTAGCGGTAACTTTCCAATGTTCTGAGTCTTACTGCAATTTCTTTATTAGTGGCTGATAATTTGTACAAGTGGCTTAAATTATTATCTAACCTAATACCTAGGTATCGGATTGCTTGTGTTTGCCATTTAAATGGTGATTCTTTTTTAAATTCTGTATAATCCGCATTACTCATTGGCATCACTTCACTTTTATTTGCGTTGATCTTGTACCCCGATATTTCTCCATATTCCTTCAATTTCTTATGTAGTTCTTTTATTGATATTTCTGGTTCTGTTAAGTATACTATGATGTCATCTGCAAATAAATTGACTTTATACTCCTTCTTTATTTTTATCCCTTTTATTTTATTTTCTATTCTTATCAGTTCTGTCAATGGTTCTATTGCTAAACCGAACAGTGAGGGAGATAATGGACATCCCTGCCTAGTTGACCTACTTAATTTAAATTGGTTCGATACATATCCATTTACTGTTACCTTCACCAATGGTCTATTAATAATGCTTTAATCCAATTAATATTTTTCAGGTAGATTGAACCTCTGTAATACTTTTAATAAATAATTCCATTCTACCCTGTCAAAGGCTTTTTCTGCGTCTAAAGCAACAGCCACTGTTGGCTACTTATTTCCTTGAACTGCATAAATTAGATTAATAAATTTACAGACAATATCTGCTGTTCGTCTTTTCTTAATAAATCCAGTTTGATCTTGTTTTACTATTTTTGGTACACAGTCAGCCAATCTGTTTGCTAATCATTTTGCTATTATCTTATAATCTGAATTAAGTAGAGATATTGGTCTATATGATGCTGGTGTTAGTGGATCCTTCCCCGTCTTTGGTATTCCTGTAATTATTGCTGTCTTACATGAATCTGGCAAGTTTTGTGTTTCTTCTATCTGGTTCATTACTTCCAGGAGAGGAGGAATTAATAACTCCTTAAATGTTTTATAGAATTCTATTGGGAATCCTCTCCAGGCGTTTTGGCAGCTTTTTTAATATATCCTGTACCTCTTCTATTTCAAATGGTTTTATCAGTTTGTTTTGTTCCTCTTCTTGCAATTTCGACAGTTCAATTTTAGCTAAAAACTCTTCTATTTTATCATCTTTCCCCTCATTCTCAGTTTGATAAAATTGTTCATAAAATTCCTTAAAGTTCTCATTAATCTCCATTGGATTATATGTAATTTGTTTGTCCTTTTTCCTTGATGCCAATACAGTTCTTTTAGCTTGTTCTGTTTTAAGTTGCCAGGCTAATATTTTGTGTGCTTTTTCTCCTAGTTCATAATACTTTTGCTTTATTTTCATTATGTTCTTCTCCACCTTGTACGTTTGTAATTTTTCGTATTTTATTTTTTTGTCTGCCAATTTTCTTTTTGTTATATCATCCCTTGGTGCTAATTCCTTTTCTGTACTTACTATCTCCCTTTCCAACTGTTCTATTTCCTGATTGTAGTCGTTTTTCATCTTAGTTACATAACTTATTATCTGCCCTCTAATGAAAGCTTTCATTGCATCCCATAATATGAATTTGTTTTTCACTAATTCGGTATTTAGTTCAAAGTACATTTTAATTTGGCATTCAATAAACTCTCTAAATCCCTCCCTTTTAAGTAGCATGGAGTTTAACCTTCATCTATATGTTCTTGGTGGGATGTCCTCCAGTTCTATTGCTAATAACAGGGGTGAATAATCAGATACAATCTAGCTTTATATTCTGTATTCCTAACTCTCCCTTGAAAATGGGTCAACAACAAAAACATATCAATCCTTGAGTATGTTTTATAATAATATGAGTATTATTTGAATAATATCAGTATTCCTTCTCCCTTGGGTGCTGTCTCCTCCATATATCCATGAGTTTCATTTCCTGCATTGATTTAACCATTAATTTGGGCACTTTATTCTTTTTGCTAGTCTTTTGTCATTTTATCCAACATTTGATCCAAATTAAGGTCAAAATCCCCTCCTATCAATCAATATATTTCCTAGGGTATCTACAATCTTCAAAAAAATATCGTGTGCATAAACTTTTGATCCTTGTCTTTGGTAAACTTGTACCTCTCACTTTGTTCATTTTAGATTGTTCACAGTGTTCAAGCTACCGAAAGAAAATTAAAACACACACACCGAGAGTAGTTCAGTTTATACAAGTCTTTATTACTAAATCTAAAGCTGAATTCACACTACAATATGCAAGCCCTTCCCAATTATACTTATCAATGCCTGCACTGGTCCCAACTGCCAAAGCGAGGTGACGACTGCACACTTGTAGTAGGTTGTCTGGGTTGTAGTAGCTGCTTCTCCACCTCCCCGGACCGGGAAGTCGGTTTGGAATCTTGAAGTTCTTCTTGCTGAGAGATGTTGCCACCTCTTGGAAAGTCTCAAACTTCAGCAGTGGGACCATGGCTTATATTACCCAAAAGTTGTTTACTTCAGATCTTATCTCTTTGAACAAATGATTTAATTATCTTCAAGGTCTCCTGACAGTCTGCGACCAACAAAAGACAACTGCATCTCTTGGCCTCATGGTGGAAGTTGGATAATGTCAACTGATTCATATGCATCCCTGGGCCCCATAGTGTAATTTAGATAATGTCTTCTGATGCAACTGCATCCCTTCTTTCATAAGCTAGTCTAAATCCTCCATTACAATCCTCTTCATTTGGTACATATATATTGAGCAAATTCCAAAATTCTGAATATATATATATCTGACACTTTATCGTTACATACCTCCCTGCTGGATCTATTATTTCCTCCTCTATTTTGATTGGTACATTTTTATTAATTAATATAGCTACACCTCTAGCTTTTGAATTTTATGATGCTGCCGCTACGTGCCCTACCCAGTCTCTCTTTAATTTATTATGTTCCACTTGAGTTAGATGTGGAACAAATGCTATGTCTTTTTTCTTTCTTCAGTAAATTTAATAGCCTCTTCCATTTAATTTGGTTTTGTATTCCATTAATATTTATAGTCATATAATTCAACATGGCCATCTCATACCATGTTTACACCTCATTTCCACTTCCTCACCACTGCCATCCACCTTTTCGCCATTTTCATCTGTTTTCCCTTTTTAAACACATTTAAACACATTTAAAGCATAAAATACTTCAACTCCCACATCCAATATTCCCTTAGCCCCAAATTTCCCCCCTCTCTGAGTTGCCCCTTATCCCTTGCCGGGCAACCACAACTCCCCTCTCCATTGGCATTGAGAACCTGCTCGCAAGCGTCAACTGATTTCGCAGTGACGGTTATTCTCTCCCACCCAACCCCCCCAGAAAAGAATTTTTTTAAACACATACAACAAAGCTCGTCCTCTTTTCTCCCCCTTACTTCCTTTCTTCCCTTCTCTTTCCCTTCTTTAATTTTTACATATACATTATTTTTACATCTTTATATGTATTTTATCGCCATTCTTCATTCTTCAATCTTGTTACATCTCTTCATCTCTCCTCTGTCCTGCAGGTGTTCTGCAAATTCTCGTGTTTCCTCCGGATCCCTAGGGATAAATATTTTAAGCACAGCTGGCTGTCTTAACATAAATTTATAACCTTTTTTCCATAGGATCGATTTTGCTGTATTAAACTCCTTCCTCTTTTTCAAGAGTTCAAAACTTGTCTCTGGGTAAAAAAAATATTTTTTGACCCTTGTGTTCCAATCGTTTTTTGTCTTCTCTAATTTTATTCCTTGCCTGCTCCGGTATATTTTCTCTTGTCGTAGATCTCAAAAATTTTACTAAAACTGATCTTGGTTTTTGATGTGTCCGAGTTTTCGGGGCTAGTGTTCTGTGTGCCCTTTCTATTTCCATTCCTTGCTGTATTTCTGTCATTGCCAGCACCTTTGGGATCTATTCTTTTATAAATTCCTTCATATCTGTGCCTTCTTCATCTTCCTTTAGGCCCATTATTTTTATATTGTTTCGCCTACTATAATTTTCCAACTTATCAATTTTCTGAGCTAACAACTCTTGTGACTCTTTTTGTCACTTTCTTCCAATTTTCTTAAGTCATTCCCTTCCATTTCTACAGCCGTTTCTCATTCTTCCACATTTTCTAATCTTTTTCCTATTTCTGTCATGACCAGCTCTCTTCTATTTACTTTTTCTTCCGTACTTTTCATTTTACTAAATTCTAATGTCATCCATTCTTTTAATGCTCTCATTTGATTTTGAAAAAAAAACTTTATCTATATTCTGTCCATCTGTTTTACCTTCTATTTATCTGTGCAGATTTTCTTCCTCTTCTGTGTCTGTACCTGTGTTTGTGTCTTCTTCTTCTGTTCCTTGTATCTGTGTCTCTTCTGACTTTCCTGATGAGTTGCTTGTCTCACTTTGCTGGGCTTCTTCTTGCTTGGCTTCTTGCTGTTGGTCCTCTTCTTCTGGGCTACTCATCTGTTGGGGCTGCTGCTCTTCTTTCCTTTCACTCCCTTTCTAGTCGCTTTTCTCTTCTTCCAGCTGACAGCCCTGGTGTCGGGCATCCCTCAGCTGGTCGTGTTTTTTTTTTTGCCCGCTCCTCAGCTGAGCCCATCGGTGTTCTTCTTCTCCTTAGTAAGCGCACTTTTGTTTGGTTCAGAGAGCCATTTTTGCAGTCCACTGTTTGGGGGGTCGCGACTCTTTGGGGTCGTCACCAACCTTGGAGAACGGGCTATCTTCTCCACGACGGCTCCCTGTTTCTTCATGCATGTCAGGCCTTCTCCTTTCTCTTCCGGCATCTTTTCTTTTTTTCCCGTTGTTTTTAACTTTTTCCTTCTTGGGTATCATTTTCTTTCTTTACTCTACAACTTTATTTTTTATTTGTTATGTTTTGTATTTCTTGAACTTTGTATTTTCTTCACTTTATTTCTTCTTTTCTGTAGAGGGCTGGTATGCCTACTTGCCACTACTCCATCATGTCTCCCCTCATTCTTCTTCTGTCCAAGGAATAAGGTCTGACCTGTTTAATCTTTCCTTCAAGACCTAGCAACATCCTAGTAAATCTTCTCTGCAATCTTTCAATCTTATTGATATTCTTCCTCCAGTTAGGTGCCCAGAACTGCACACAATACTCCAAATTTGGCCTCACCAAAGTCTAAAACAACTTCAAACTAACATTGCAACTCCTATACTCAAAACTTTGATTTATAAAGGCTAAGGTACCAAAAGCTTTCTTTACAACTCTGACCACATGCAATACCCCTTTCAGGGAATAATAGATTTGTATTCCCAGATCTTTCTGCTCCCCCACACTCCTCAGTGCCCTATCATTTACTATATATCCCCTATCTTGGTTTGCCCTTATAAATTGCATCACCTCACACTTGCCTTCATTAAACTCCATCTGCCATTTTTTTTGGGGCCCATTCTCCTAGTTGGTCCTCTGAAAATCTTCCTCGCTGTCCACATCGCCTCCATCTTTGTGTCACAGCAAACTTGCTGATCTAATTCACCACATTATAATCCAAATCATTGATATATACAACAAACAACAATGGTCCCAATATGGATCCCTGAGGCACACCACTAATCGCAGGCCTCCATTCTGAGAAGTAATCATCCACAGCAATCTCACGCAGTCAAATCTGAATCCAATTTACAATCTCTCCTTGAACACCTAGTGTTATAACCTTCTGAACTAACCTCCTGTGTGCGACCTTGTCAAAGGCTTTACTAAAGTCCATCTGTACAATATCCACAGCCTTTCCTTCATCTACATTCTTGGTAACTTACTTGAAAAGCTCTACAAGATTTGTTAAACATGACCTATCATGCACAAAGCCCATGACTGTCTAAATACCTATATATCCTGTCCCTCAGAACTCCTTCAAATAATTTATTCACTACTGACATCCGACTCACTGGCCTATAATTACCTGGTTTATTTTTGGACAACATGAGCTACCCTCCAATCCTGTGGCACCTCACCTGTGGTTAAAGACATTTTGAATATATCAGCCAAGCCCCTGAAATTTCTACACTCATCTCCCTCAAGATACGAGGGAATATCATAATCTACTTTTATTTGCTGTAAGGTAGCAAGCATCTCCTTAATCTCCATCTGGTCCTTGATTCTTCTGTTTGTTTCTCTTCCTTCCTTATTCCCTATGCCAGTTTCCTGAGTAAATACTTTTTTTTAAAAAATTTTTTATTTTTCACACCATAAATCACATTAGCCATGATATACACTATTTCTTTTTCACACATATACAGTGACTTTTTCTCCCCCCCCCCCACCTCCTCCCAAGCCACCCCCCACCCCACCCCTCATCCATTTTAGGTATACAATCTAGGTTGCATTAAGCCAGTCAGACAATGTTGTCATTCAACAAAAATACACCAGAAATTCTACTGAGTCCATTCTTTTCTTTCCTTCTCCTTCCATCAACTTAGGTAATGTTTGTCCCCGGTAGGTTTTCGCTATTGTATTTAATGTAAGGCTCCTATACTTGTAGGAATATTTCAATATTATTTCTTAACCTATATGTTATTTTTTCTAATGGAATACATTTATTCATTTAAATTTAGTAGTTTCTTCCTTTTAATTTGGTTATGTATTCCATTAATATTTAAAGTCATATAGTTCAGCGTAGCCCTTTTATATTTGGCAAAGGAGGAAAAACCCAACACCCAACCCCAACCAAACAATTTTCCCCTGCAACCGCTGCAATCATGTCTGCCTGTCCCGCATCGGACTTGTCAGCCACAAATGAGCCTGCAGCTGACGTGGACTTTTTACCCCCTCCATAAATCTTCGTCCGCGAAGCCAAGCCAAAGAAAAGAAAGAGTAGTTTCTTCCTTTTAATTTGGTTATGTATTCCATTAATATTTAAAGTCATGTAGTTCAGCGTAGCCCTTTTATATTTTGTTTATCTTCTCTTTCCGTTTTTCCATCATTACCTTTCCTCCTTTTCCATTTCTGTTTCCTTATTTTCAACTCTTTATAAGACAACATTCCTACAACATCCAACATTTTCCTTATTCTCCTATTTCTATCTTCTTTATCCCCAATCTCCCCTTCCCCTCCTGAGTTGTCCTTTATCCCTTGTCGGACAACCACATCTCCCCTCTCCATTTGGATTTGCGAATCCACTCGCAAGCGTCAACTGATTTTGCAATGACCGCTATTTCCCCTCACCCCGCCCCCCCCAGAAAAGATTTCACTTTTCATATGTCACAAAGGTCACTCTTTTAATTCCCTCCTTATTCTCTCTATTCCATTACCTTCCCTTATTAATTCTTGTCTATACTATCTATATTTTCCTCTAAGTACAGATACATTCACGTATGCACATTGTCTCTATTCACTCTTATACCTCTTTACCCGCATACATATCAATCGTGATCATTTTTACTCTCATTATCCGTCTTCATCCCTCAGTCTATTTTTGTCTTTACCCACATACATATCAATCGTGATCATTTTAACTCTCATTACCCGTCTTCCTCCCTCAGTCTATTTTTGTAATTGTTTTGCAAATTTTCGTGCTTCTTCTGGATCCGAGAATAGTCTGTTTTGTTGTCCTGGAATAAATATTTTCAATACCGCTGGATGCTTTAGTATAAATTTATACCCTTTCTTCCATAAAATCGCCTTTGCTGTATTGAACTCTTTTCTCTTCTTTAGGAGTTCAAAACTTATATCTGGATAAATGAAGATTTTTTGCCCTTTATACTCCAGTGGTTTGTTGCCCTCTCTTACTTTTTTCATTGTCTTCTCCAGTACCTTTTCTCTTGTAGTATATCTTAGGAATTTTACTACAATAGATCTTGGTTTTTGTTGTGGTTGTGGTTTAGAGGCCAATACTCTATGTGCCCTTTCTATTTCCATTTCTTGCTGTAGTTCTGGACATCCTAGGGTCTTAGGGATCCACTCTTTTATAAACTCCCTCATATTCTTGCCTTCTTCATCTTCCTTAAGGCCCACTATCTTTATGTTATTTCTTCTGTTATAATTTTCCATTGTATCTATTTTTTGAGCTAGTAGTTCTTGTGTCTCTTTAGTTTTTTTATTAGATTCCTCCAATTTCTTTTTTAAGTCTTCTACCTCCATTTCTGCTGCTACTGCCCGCTCTTCCATCTTGTCCATTTTCTTTCCCATTTCTGTTAAGGTCATCTCTATTTTATTCATTTTCTCTTCTGTGTTGTTTATTCTTTTTCTTAAATCCTTAAATTCCTGTGTTTGCCATTCTTTAAATGACTCCATGTATCCTTTAATAAGAGCAAGTATATCCTTTATCTTGCCTTTCTTTTCTTCTTCTATTTCACTGTACTCTTCCTCTTCCTCTTCTTCTTCCTCTGGGTTGGCCATCTCTTGTTTCTTTGGTGCCCTTTCCTTCTCTTCTTTCTTGTTTCTATTGTCTTCTGTGGTCTCTTCTTGCTGCAGGTGTTCTGCAGCTGTCGTTGCCGGCTGTGGAGATCGACTCCCCAGCTGGTCCCCCCCTCCCGTCGGTGTGTTTTTTTTCATGCGTGGTTGCGCACTTTTACTCGGCTCTGTGAGCCATTTTTGTAGTCCATTATTTACCGACCTGAGGGAGCGGGTTTCTCTCTCCGCAGCGGGCCTCTTCGGACAGGTAAGGCCTTCACCTTTTTCCTCCTTTGTGTTCTCTTCCTCTCTTCTTACCGTTGCTTTCGATTTTTCTTTTTTTGTCGCCATCTTCTTTCCACCTTTATACTCACTTTTCTGTAACTTTTATTTCTGTGCCTTTGTGTTTTCCTTTGTTTTTCCCGACTTTTCTGGAGAGGGCTTGGAGTTCACCGTCCGGCCACTACTCCATCACGTGACTCCTCCTGAGTAAATACTGATGCAAAAAAAAAACTATTTAAGGTCTCGCCAGCGACCAGAGGCTTCTTGCATAGTTGACCACTCTGATCCTCTGGGGGACCAATTTTGTCCCTAACTATTCCTTTTATTATTAATATAATTAAAGAACCCCTATGGGTTTACCTTCATATTATTTGCCAGAGTCATGGTGGGGTGCTGGCTGATGGAGGACCTCAGTTTTCTTCAGGCTGACTTCCAGGCCAAACATTCCGCAAAACAGGACGCCATGCGCTGGAGAGCTGGCTCTGAATGGGCAACTAAAGCGGCATCGTCTGCAAAGAGTAGTTCACGGACGTGTTGCTCTTGTGTGTTGGTGTGAGCTTGTAGGCGCCTCAGATTGAAGAGACTGCCATCCGTGCGGTTTCGGATGTAAACAGCGTCTTCATTGTTGAGGTCTTTCATGGCTTGTTTCAGCATCATGCTGAAGAAGATAGTAAAGAGGGTTGGTGCGAGGACGCAGCCTTGCTTCACGCCGTTGTCAATGGAGAAGGGTTCGGAGAGCTCATTGCTGTATCTGACCCGACCTTGTTGGTTTTCGTGCAGTTGGATAACCATGTTGAGGAACTTGGGGGGGGCATCCGAGGCGCTCTAGTATTTGCCAAAGCCCTTTTCTGCTCACGGTGTTAAAGGCTTTGGTGAGGTCAACAAAGGTGCTGTAGAGTCCTTTGTTTTGTTCTCTGCACTTTTCTTAGAGCTGTCTGAGGGCAAAGACCATGTCAGTAGTTCCTCTGTTTGCGCGAAAGCAACACTTTCTGTGTGCGAATGCACACAGAACTCAAAATGGTCAACCAGTTTACCTACCTCGGCTGCACCATTTCATCTGATGCAAGGATCGACAAAGAGATAGACAACAGACTCGCCAAGGCAAATAGCGCCTTTGGAAGACTACACAAAAGAGTCTGGAAAAACAGCCACCTGAAGAAACACACAAAGATCAGCATGTACAGAGCCGTTGTCATACCCACGCTCCTGTTAGGCTCTGAATCATGGGTCCTCTACCGGCATCACCTGTGGCTCCTAGAACGCTTCCATCAGCGCTGTCTCTGCTCCATCCTCAGCATTCATTGGAATGACTTCATCACCAACATAGAAGTACTCGAGCTGGCAGAGTCTGCAAGCATCGAATCCACGCCGCTGAAGACCCAACTACGCTGGGTGGGTCACGTCTCCAGAATGGAGGACCATCGCCTTCCCAAGATCGTGTTCTATGGCAAGCTCTCCACTGGCCACCGAGACAGAGGTGCACCAAAGAAGAAGTACAAGGACTCCATAAAGAAATTTCTTGGTGCCTGCCATATTGACCACCACCTGATATCGCCTCCAACCGTTCATCTTGGCGCCTCACAGTTCGGCGGGCAGCAACCTCCTTTGAAGAAGACCGCAGAGCTCACCTCACTGACAAAATACAAAGGAGGAAAAACCCAACTCCCAACCCCAACCAACCAATTTTCCCTTGCAACCGCTGCAACTGTGCCTGCCTGTCCCATATCGGATTTGTCAGTCACCAACGAGCCTGCAGTAGACATGGACATACCCCTCCATAAATCTTCCTCCGCAAAGCCAAACCAAAGAATCTGCCAGAGTAATATTGTCTTCTTTTTGCCTTCCTGATTTCATTCTGGAGTAATTTCTGGGTTTTGTTGTACTCTTCAAGTACCTCATTAGCTCCTTGTTCACTTTACTTGCTATACATCTTCCTCTTTTTCTTAACCACATCGCCAATATCCCTTGAAAACCAGGGTTCGCTATGCCTGGTAACTTTGCCTTTAATCCTAACAGGACCATGCAAATTCTGCACTCAAGATTTCACACTTGAAGGCCATCCACTTACCTAATGCACTCTTGCCAGAAAACAACCTATCCCAATCCACTTTCCCTAGATAATTTCTCTTTTCCTCCAAGAGGACTAGATGTATTCTTATTCTTTTCCATAAATAACTTGAAGCTAATGACAGTATGGTCACTGGACTTGAAATGTTCACCTACATGTACATCTGTCACCTGACCTTTCTTGCTCCCCAATAGCAGATCAAGCACTGCATCCTTTCTTGTTGGTATCTCTCTGTATTGATTTGGTAAACTTTCCTGGACACATTTCACAAACTCCAAGCCATCCAGCCTTTTACAGTATTGGAGTCCCAGTTAATAATTGTAAAGTTAAAATCCCCTGCTATCATAACTTTCTGCTTCTTGCATTGGTCTGCTATCTCTCTACAGATTTACTCCTCCAATTCTCTGACTATTGGGTGGTCTATAATACAATTCTTATCACTGTGGTCACTCCTTTTTCACTCCTCCACTCAATCCATATGGCCTCTGTAGATGAACCCTCTGGGCTGTCCTGTCTCGGAACAACCTTGTTATTTTCTCTGACGAGCAATGCCACTCCTTCCCCTTTCAGCCCTCCTCCTCTATCCTGTCTGAAGCAACAGAACCCTGGAACATTAAGATGCCTGTCCTGTCCCTCCTGCAATCGTCTCACTAATAGTAATAATCTCATAATCCCATGTGCCAATCCATGCCCGAAGCTTATTTGCCTTTCCAAAAACACTCCTTGGATTGAAATGTTCTCAGGTACAAACCTTTCTGTCACATAGAAACCTTTGATTTCTATCTATGCATGCAGTTCTCACATGACCTTTATCCTCCTTCACCTCACTATCTACTCTACCAATCTGGTTCCCATCCTCCTGCCAATTTAGTTTAAACCCACCGGAGCAGCACTAGCAAACCTACGCGCAAGGATGTTAGTCTCCTCCAGGTGCAAACTGTCCCATCAGAACAGGTCTCGCTTTCCTTGGAACGGAACCCAATTGTCCAGAAACATGAATCTCTCCCTCCTGCACCATCAAATATTTAGCTGCATTAATTTCCTATTTATAGCCTCACTCACACGTGGCATGAGTCACACTCCTGAGATCGCCACCCTGGAAGTCCTGTCCTTCAACTTTGCACCTAACTCTCGAAATGCTCTTTGCAGGTCCTCCTCATCCTTCCTACCCACATCATTGGTCCTTACATGGACCACGACAACTGGCTGCTTACCTTCCCTCCTGAGAACTCGATCAGAGATTTCACAGACCCAGGCACCAGGGAGGCAACAGACCATTAGGGATTATCGACCTCTCCCACAAATCCTCTCATTTGTCCCCCTAATCATGGAATCCCCTATAATTGATTGCTCTCTTTTTTTGCTTTCTTTCTGAACTGAGTATCCAGTTTTGGTGCCAGAGATGTGGCCACTACAACTTGTCCCCAACCAAGAGAACCAATCAATAAATTGCAAGCAAACTTATGTTCAGTCATTTAAACTTCAATTTTATATGGCTTTTATTATCTGGAATCACCCTTCGATGTAACATTTATTTTTATGAAATAGCATTTTGTTTTTTTTTCGCTTTGTGCTTGAAAGATGTAATAAGTGCAGAAACCGGTTTGAGTTGTGCTGCATTGGAATGCCATGGTGGCCACTTGCAGAAGATGGTGTCATTTAGCCACAGATTCAGTAAACTGTTTTTCCTAGACATCATATTGTAAACTGCAGTTATGTTGCTTTTAAGAGATAAACAGCATTTGTTAAATCTGAGCAGGGTTGGTCAAAAAGTTCAATTTTAAGCTTTTGCTGAGTTTTAGATGAAGTTAAATTCATGGTGGCAGTGGAACTGATCGTTGGTTCCTTGCCACATGAGGACTTGACTATTTAAGCTAAATTGTTTAAAGGGGTGGAAGTGGAATATGAAGTTGGAAGGAAGCCATCAAAACAATTAGCTGTTTTAACTGATCGCTTGTTTGACTGGCATCTGACATGTGAAGCAACAGAACCCTGGAACATTTAGCACATCTGAGGTGTAGGTCACTGTCACCAAAGAAGCAAGATTGCTTTCCCTGACCATTGGTTCATTGTGATTCAGTTGTATGCTGTCTCACTTCTAAAGCAGGTTGTAGAGTCAGGGTGGAAACATACCCTCAATCAAGGTCTCTACCCACCAAACATTTCCATTTCATCTTGGTGTCCAAATATCTTTTAAACTTAGTAATTACCAAGCAGGAAACTTTTGCCTGAGTTACCAGTTGAAAGGGTAAACCAAATCCCCGACTGCCTCCGTTGCAATTTGGAAAATAATAATTATGTGCATCTTCATTGTGTGATCTGTCCAAAGTTTATCATTCATTGCTAAATGATTGGCTTTTGTGTGAGTTTGCAAGGGGCACCTTGGATATTTATTTCCTAAAATCTGCTTTCTAGATTGAGGCAAAACATTTAACTGCCAAAACAATTGGATATCCTAAAGTCCTGAAACGGATGATGCAAGTTTTGCTTCTGCCTTTTAGATATTCTTTTTGCATTCCCCCTTTCCCTCCCCCATGCTGCCTGTGGTCTGGAAAATGGATAGGTTCATCTTACAAACTCATGATGTTCAATTGACTGGAAGTGTGCTTAAGTATCTCACAAATCACCCAACCATAGCAGAAAAAAGCTTCTCCCTCCCTTCCCCCAGGACTTCCACACACGAGGACTGAGATTGTAAAGAGGTGAACTTGAGTGGTGTGGGAAAGGACTGTCTCCACACCTGTTCACTTCTCCCTGGGTAGGGTGAGAGTGCAAATGCAATTTGATCCTATCATTTACTCATGGATCTTTTTGGCAATACTTCACTGTTATCATCAACATCACTTGTGCCTTTCAGGTAATTTAATTTAAGCAAATCAATGTTCGTCAGAAAGAGTCAAGGCGGATTCTTAAGATCATTTTTTTTCCAGTTTGCATTGTGGCAGTGTAAGAAGCTGTTTGATGGAATATTTTGATGGGCAATAATTAATAAATAGTTTGCAGACTTCACATGTCAAGAAGGATCAGTATTCTGTTTAATACATAGGCCTTTGCAATATAATTAATTGAATCTGTATTATGTGAGTTGTTAGGTTTCCTTTCTACCCTTGACCTGAATACAATATGCAATTATGTACAGCATGCTGTGAATTTGCAAATTTTCAATTCTTGCATCAGGCTGAGGTGTGGAATATTAAAATAATTACTGTAACTTTGAGTTCAAGTAGTGGTTATTTCTGCTATTCATAATTGTAAATCACAAATCAAGTGCTACATTCTAGATGTCGATGTAAAAGTAGTTTGAACCCTCGAAGTAGGTTGAATCCTTTTCCTGTCTGCTCAAATTTATTGGTATTAAATTATTGCAAAATTAATATCAATTTAGTTGTAATCTAGTCATCTCAAATCATTTGATTTCTGATCAAACTTTGGCATCGTATTTTAGTGAGCTATATAAAAGAATGTCCCTGTATTATTCCACTCCCTGTTCCCTCCCACACCTTCTCCTTAAAACCGGAATCATCACCAACATTTAGCAATAAAGGTACTTTGTTTTTGTTAGGTTCCAGTAATGATATTTTATCTGAGTTTGAAAGATGAAAAATGAATTACTTGCACCACTTTGGTATGGTGGTGTGTGACATGGAGCAGTACAACAATATCTGTCAGGCTTTTGCAGGTGACAGAGACACTGTCAAGATTATACAAGATCAAATTGTTGCTTTCTCAGAAAAGAAAGCAGCAGACTAAAATCCCCAAGATAAACATGGGGCAAAGATCGTATCAGGAGGTGAGATGTGCAGTTTTACTGGCTTGCACAGACAATCCTACTTGGAAAGGAGTTGCGAACTGGTGGAATTCGTAATGCATTTTTTTAAAGCATGACTACAATCATTCTTTTGAGAAAGGAACAAAGGGTGTCATTTAACCCCCTGGCCTGTAACAGATGGCAACTTAACACAAGCAATTAAAATTATATTGTCTGCAGACAGAAATACTTGTCCGCTAACAACACAATCCCCATTGTAAATGTGCAGATGTACTGAATATAGATACAATTTTGGACGGTTTGAAAAGATTAATAGAGTTAAATGTGGGTGTTGAATTACTAAGTAGGTTTTCTGGTGGCATTTCAACAGAGAATGAAGTGTGGTAGAAAGTGATTAAATACATTTTGGTATCTTTCAGTCATTTAAATTGCAGTTTCAACTCTCTCCAAATTCCAATATATTCTTTGGCTTGGCTTCGCGGACGAAGATTTATGGAGGGGGTAAAAAGTCCACGTCAGCTGCAGGCTCGTTTGTGGCTGACCAGTCCGATGCGGGACAGACAGACACGGTTGCAGCGGTTGCAGGGGAAAATTGGTTGGTTGGGGTTGGGTGTTGGGTTTTTCCTCCTTTGCCTTTTGTCAGTGAGGTGGGCTCTGCGGTCTTCTTCAAAGGAGGTTGCTGCCCGCCAAACTGTGAGGCGCCAAGATGCACGGTTTGAGGCGTTTTCAGCCCACTGGCGGTGGTCAATGTGGCAGGCACCAAGAGATTTCTTTAGGCAGTCCTTGTACCTTTTCTTTGGTGCACCTCTGTCACGGTGGCCAGTGGAGAGCTCGCCATATAACAGGATCTTGGGAAGGCGATGGTCCTCCATTCTGGAGACGTGACCCATCCAGCGCAGCTGGATCTTCAGCAGCGTGGATTCGATGCTGTCGACCTCTGCCATCTCGAGTACTTCGACGTTAGGGGTGTAAGTGCTCCAATGGATGTTGAGGATGGAGCGGAGACAAAGCTGGTGGAAGCGTTCTAGGAGCCGTAGGTGGTGCCGGTAGAGGACCCATGATTCGGAGCCGAACAGGAGTGTGGGTATGACAACGGCTCTGTATACGCTTATCTTTGTGAGGTTTTTCAGTTGGTTGTTTTTCCAGACTCTTTTGTGTAGTCTTCCAAAGGCGCTATTTGCCTTGGCGAGTCTGTTGTCTATCTCATTGTCGATCCTTGCATCTGATGAAATGGTGCAGCCGAGATAGGTAAACTGGTTGACCGTTTTGAGTTTTGTGTGCCCGATGGAGATGTGGGGGGGCTGGTGGTCATGGTGGGGAGCTGGCTGATGGAGGACCTCAGTTTTCTTCAGGCTGACTTCCAGGCCAAACATTTTGGCAGTTTCCGCAAAGCAGGACGTCAAGCGCTGAAGAGCTGGCTCTGAATGGGCAACTAAAGCGGCATCAACTGCAAAGAGTAGTTCACGGACAAGTTTCTCTTGTGTCTTGGTGTGAGCTTGCAGGCGCCTCAGATTGAAGAGACTGCCATCCGTGCGGTACCGGATGTAAACAGCGTCTTCATTGTTGGGGTCTTTCATGGCTTGGTTCAGCATCATGCTGAAGAAGATTGAAAAGAGGGTTGGTGCGAGAACACAGCCTTGCTTCACGCCATTGTTAATGGAGAAGGGTTCAGAGAGCTCATTGCTGTATCTGACCCGACCTTGTTGGTTTTCGTGCAGTTGGATAATCATGTATTAATGTCAACTATATAAATGTCGAGGATAGACTATATTTGCAGTCTTTGACCAATATGTTTATCTAACATACCTTTATTTTTAAGTAACTTGACAGTCATAAATTTTAAAAAAATTAGTTAATTCTCTAAACTTTTCTTTACCTTGAATATTACAAGTCCAAATTCCACTCAAAGTTTTATGTTCAGATCTCGGTTGATATTTTGGTACAGTGTTGAAGGAGTGCTGCACTCTCAGGGCTGCATGTTTTGAATGAATTTTCAATTGGGGTCTGATTTCCACTCAAATAGTCATGAAATATCCTTTTGTGCTATTTTGAAGCAGTGCAGTGGGGGTTTGACTCACTTAGTTCTTAATCAGCTTCATTAAATTGGATTGTCTGTCCTTTAACACTGGTGTTAGTACTTTTAAGAGCACATCATCAGCTATAGAGTGCCTTGGAATCCCATAGAGTTGTGCTTAGTGCTATATAAATGATTTCTTTTTTTGTCTTTTCCTTCTGTCTCTGGTTCTTTTGTCAAATGACAGACCTCCTGCTTAGGTTCCTTAAAAGACTGCCTGGGATATATATTCTCCACTACTTACTCTGTCTCTGTTCAAATCGGTTACACATTCACTCCTACATAACCTGACTAAATGTAAACCTTTGTCATTTTAATGGTGAGATCACTACATCAACAATTCTCTATACATCATAAAGTAAAACATTTTTTTATTGTTTATATTAAGAATTATCCCTTTAATGTTGGTTAAATAAGGACTATGGATGCTGGAAAACTGGAACAATACACAAAAAAGTGCTGAAAGAGCAGCAAGTCACACAGCAGCCACAGAAAGTAATAGACAGTTGACATTTCTGGCCTGAGTCCTTCATCATAAATGCCAACACACAAAAGTGCTGGAGAAACTCAGCAGCTCACACAGCATCTGGAGGAATCAAAGGGTAATCATTGTTTCAGGCCTGAGCCTTAGAGCAAGGGCAAAAAGCAGACAGGGTCCTGAATATAAAGGTGGGGAGAGGAGGGAAGGGGAGGTGTACAGGCCAACAGGTGAGGTGGATATGGATGGGAGGGCAGTAGCTCTCTGAATGGGGGGAGGGGGAGAGCTGGAGAAAAGGAGACAGTGATAGGGGAATAGATGAGGAAGGGACCCAATGGAAATGGGAGAAGTTGCTGTTCATGCCACCTGGTTGGAGAGGGCTAAGACAGAACATTAGGTACTGTTCCTCTGAATTGTGGGTAGCTTTGGTTTGGCAGTGCACGAGGCCATAGAGAGATGTGTGGGAATAGGGTGTGGAATTAAAATGGTTGGCCACTGGAAATTGGGCAAATGCCTGAATAAGAAGGTGGGGAGGTGGGTGGGTTAGTGAAGGAGCACAGACTTGCATTGTTCTTATTTAATTGTCCCTATTTAATGTTGTCAGTTTTCTTTTCATGAAGTTCACTGTCATCTTTCACTTTTAATTGTAATCTTTTAATCAGGTACTTTTAAGAATGGTCTTTTGTACCTCCTTAGATAATTGAGCATTCCAAAAGTATAATTTCTATAATTATTTACATTTAAAATGTTCTTTCTGAGAGGCCTAGTAGGTACCAATCAGGGTTGAAGAATCTTAAGTAATTAAATAGTTTGTATGGTTTAAATTAGACCATACATGCATATTTGAGAAGGTTACACTATTAAGAAAGGTATTACTGATTGATGAGCCCTAGTATTTAAGTTTGAGTTTCCTTTTCCAGTTGGGGTAAGAGTTATCAATTTCACCAGTTAAACCTGTGTTTCTAGCTGAATGATCAGATTCCACTTTATTTTTTCCATTTTTTGTCAGAGGCAAAAGGATACTGTGTTTTTTGAAGTCCCAAATTCTTCTACAAACTATTGAAATTATAGGTGAGGTATAGGTAAGAAAAATTGTGAATTCAGTGGAATTCCTAAGAATTTGAGCTATTCGTTGTTGTTTATGTTTACGTAATTCGACACAATTAGATTTGCTGCTTAAATTTCTTGAAAATACAAGTTAATAATGGCACCGAGAAGAAGCAAAGCATCTGACACCTCAGTGAGCAGGGTAAGCAATGATGTATCCCTTTAATAAAATGTCTTGAGGTTAAAGAAATAGAGAGGAAGGACTGAGGAGGAAGGTGAATTAAAGGGATGAATTCAATGTGAATTTGTTTTCAGAAAGATAAATAACAAGGAAAGGAAGAATGGAATGAGGAAAAGAGAACCAGAAAAGTGAGGAACACAAGTTTAATTTGAAATTTTGAAATCTTCCCTTCAAAACTAAAAGTTACAATTGATTGCCTGAACAATGGAATTGTTGTCATTAATACTTCCATTGTTTACTTTCATACTGTAATGTAGAATGCAACTTTTTCATGACAGGTTAATGACAGGTATAGCATTTTTTAATTTAAAAAAAAGGAATTTGGTTGGGGCCTGATAAATGTTGTGAAATGAGTGGCGAAGGGATGTAACTTGGACATCTTTCACTTTTAAATGGATATCTGGCCGACACCACTTACCCATCAATAAATCAAGCAGCATTAGTCATGCTAATATTTTGACAACAAATTCTGGACCAGTGGAACACTTCCGAGCAAAGGGTGGCTGCAGGAGTAGACAAAGCAGGTAAACTGTGGCACTT
This sequence comes from Narcine bancroftii, assembly GCF_036971445.1. Taxonomy (NCBI): domain Eukaryota; kingdom Metazoa; phylum Chordata; class Chondrichthyes; order Torpediniformes; family Narcinidae; genus Narcine; species Narcine bancroftii. Next base: position 84,050,183 of record NC_091472.1, on the reverse strand, counting down.
GTAAGAATAGTTACATGTGGAGAGGAGGAAGGCTTAAAGTGGATTTGTAAAGGAGCTTTGTGCGGAGCCTGCAGCAGAAACTGGAACGCTTCACAGGAAGCTACATAATCCAATAAACCAATGGTTATGTTTTTCTGTAAAATGGCATGATGTAATACAGATACTTCCAAGCTGATTATAAAAATGAATAGAAATTGCTGCTGGTTGGAACCATTGACTGGAAAAGGCTGTTAAGATTACTTTGCAAATTTTCTGAGTTAGCCCTGTATGTATTCCAAATTTATTCCTTGCACGATCCAATAAATGGAATGCTGAGTATGTCTCCTTCATTGTATATATATTTTTTCAGTCTTACTCTATTATTGAACTCTCTAGTGTCTTCTGATATTAGGTTTGCAAATCCTTTGGTCGCCTTAGGGAACCTTGCAGATAACCTTGGCGTGATCTTGTTGGTTTCAGGGCTGAAGACCAATTGCTGTACTCAAGACCATAGGCCACTGAGTTCATCCCACCATTCATCATGGCTGATTTACTATCCTTTTTAATCTAATTCTCCTGCCTTCTCTCCTGAACCCTGAAATCAAGAACCTATCTACCTCTGTCTTAAATATATCCAGAGATTCCCTTCACAGCTGTCCGCGACAATGAATTCTATAGATTCACCATTGCTCTGAGTAAAGAAATTCCTATTCTGTGTCTCTATGCCCTCTGAACCCAGAGTCCCCTATTATAGGAAATAAAATTTCTGTATTCGCTCTATTCAGGCCATTCAATATTTGATCGGCTAAAGTGTCTTTCCCTCCACCCCTTCTCATTCTTCTAAACTCCAGTGAGTACAGTCTCGGAGCCGTGAAATCTCCTTGCATTGTGACAGATTCTAGTTATGTTTTTGGGAGATAAATTGGAGCAGGTTATGTTGTGTAGGTCACATACAAACACTTAAAATGGATCTTATTTATAATAGTGGACAGTCAAGCGCAAAAGCTCTGGAGAGTGTCCAAGGGATATCACTAATGGATTATTGTTTACAAAAGGCAACAGATGAAAGAACTCATCGGAGCCACAGGCTGTCTGGAGTGGAATGCTGTTCTAAGAGGGTCATGTGTTGTTGTTTTTTTGCAAGCAGAGAGAGTAAAACAGGCTTTTTTTCTCCGAAAAAAAATTCAGTTCTGCAGTTTTACAGACAGCAGCAGCAGGGACTGGAAGATGACAAGCTGGCAAGCTTGTGGAAAAAAAAACACATTTGGAAGACTGGTTGTGAGTGCTTAGTTCAACCTGGTCAAAGCACTTTTGTGGTTCATACAAGAGGAGAGGACTCTTATTTGAAATAAGAGAAACAAAAAGGCAGTCGGTAGTGACGTGAAAGAAAGAGGTTATCATCTGGAGAACCCTGATGGGGCAAGTTTCTTTGGCAAGAGATTGACTTGGCTGATTAAAAGGGATCAGTTTGTGTCCAGGAACAACAAACCTCTCTCTCTGAAAAGTGACAAGAACCTTCCTGAGTGGTAACCATTTACTTTTCAAGCACCAAAGCCTGGTGAGCTTCATAAATGTTAAATTCTGTGCACAGTACAAGAATTGCCTGCAACCAGTGAACTTGGAGGAATGAGAAGTGAGGTTGGACTGTGAACTTGCATACACATTACATACAGTGTGCTTAGAATTAGAAAGGGGTTGTTAGATTAGTTAATAGTGATAATTTAAAGTGTGATTCTGTTTTCACGTTTAAAGATAATTAAAAGCAACTTTTGTTTAGGCAACCATATGTCTTGGTGAATATCTATTGCTGCTGGGTTTATGGGTCCTCTGGGCTCATAACTACATTTATTACCTTGTCGTTTCCATGAATCATCTTGTGAACCTCTCCAAAGCTAACACGATCTTTCTTAAGTAAGAGGCCCAAAACTGCTCGCCCTGCTCCAAGTGCGGTTTGATCAATCCCTTATAAAGCCTCAACATCACATTCTGGCTTTCATATTCGACCACTCTTGATCATTGCATTTGTCTGTCTTCACACGGACTCTACAGGCCTTTAGCCAATTTGTACGAACACCCTGAATCCCTCTGCTTTCTGAACTTGTTACCAGTCTATTCTTTAATTCCTTAAATTCCTTCCTCATGTACATTTGTCTACATGGTTTTCCATCTGCCATTTCCTTGCTGTTTTGCTAACCTGTCTCGGTCCTTCTGCAGACTCTGCTTCCTCAACACTACCTGCTCCTCCCATCTTTGTGTCCTGTAAAAACTTGGCCATAAAGCCATCAATTCCATCATCCAAATCATTAACATAAAAGGAGGTCCCAGCACCGAGCCCAATAAAATACCAATGGTCGCTCCCAGAAGAGGTCCCCTTTTATCTTGCCAGTCAATGAATCTTCTCTCCGTGTTAATATCATGTAATTGTACATCTCGTCCAGCAGCCTCCTATGTGGCTCCTTATCAAAGGCCTTCTGAAAATCCAGGTAAACAACACCTACTAAGTCTCTTGTCAGTCCTTGTTATTTCCCTCAAAGTTTCCTCACGTTACTGCAGCCTTCAATCTAATATCCCTTTGGATTTAATTCTTTGCTCGGTCTCAGATGTAAATAATTACCTAGCCACAAAATTATTTTTATTTTCAATCTTTTGGCAGATTAATCAGCACAAATGCTTCAGTTGATGCTCCCTGTGTGATTCCAAGGAATTGCTCAACAACATAGAGGCCATTGACCCACTAATTGCCAGCCATTTAGTGCCTCAGTTGTGGCATTAAACTCTCCAAATGCATGCATCAGGACTCGAGTCAGCACCCTGTAATACTGCAATGTGGCAAAAAAATGGCAGCCCTGCCATTGGTGTGGATCCGGGAGAGTGGGGAGTGAAGACATAACACTGCTCCACAGTGTTCAACTGCCAGATCCTTATACCGGTGGCTCCGAACAGCATTCTTTTTAAGCTTAAATCTTGCAACTATGGAGTCTGTGCCCAAGATGGCAGTGCCTCTGCTCAGAAGCAGCCACGAGGGGTTACAGGCTTCAAGGGAGCAGCAAACCAGGGCAGGGTACCAGAAATGGGCAAAACAGTCACCGTTGAGAAGGAGAAGTAGAGAAGATGACAATGGGGTGCTGACCATGGTGGATGATAGACTCACACATGCTGTGAGCTACTGGAGACTGGTTCATGGGAACTAGGTATCAGAGGCAGGATTTAAGAGAGTACTCAAGGCAAGAAGGGCTTCAGGCGCTGAAAGCTTCCTGATCATGCCAGAGGTTTGGATCTAGAGCTCAGGTTGTTGATGGTTTGGACTGATGGTTTGCAGTCTGTGTGGCTGCAAAGCTGTAGGAGTGCTAGAGGCAAGTCCACAGACTCTGTAGAACTCTCTTTTGCTTCTCTTTCTCTTACTGTAAGTGGCACCGCAACATTAATGAAGACTCTTTTCTCACCTTATGGCGGGCAGAAGACAATTACATGTAGTATTACATGCTCTGTACTATTACATGACAATAAATGAATCTTGAATCTCCCAGCACCAGGCTTATTGCTAAGCATTTGGGCTTAGAGCTGGGTATCCTATGTTAAGTGATAATGTCTTGGGCTCGCACTAATCCATCCCAGTGAACTCCGTTGTTTATCAAGCGTTTACTGAGGGATACCCTGGGTCAGCAGATTGATGTTAAAGATAACAAGCTGCTACTTGAAGTGTAGGGATATTCCTAACCTATTGATTCCCTTTGTGTTTCCAAAAACTGAAGCAGATAATTCATCTCAATGGTGGTTATGCAATCTTAAAGAGAAGTTGCGTCATCAAACCAGTGATATTGAGTTTGGGGCGTGGGGGAGGGGTGGACTTTAGAGTTATCTAGTATCCAGGAGTGGGGACTAAGACAACATTGTTTTCAAAAATAAAAATCTGGCAAGATAGGCCCAGTTGCTAACCTTTGTGTCATTCCATGATGTGTTTCAAAAGATGGAAATAATTTAAATACTTTGTGGCTGGAAGGTTAAAATAGTCATGTGTGGAAAGCTGCATCCTGGGTTCATCCATATACTTACTGTGGGTTGCAAACTAACCTTGGCTGTGTGCAGGGTTTTAAAGCTGTGCATCCTTGCAGTTATTTGGTGAACTTGCATGCATTATCTCACCCGATTATTGGAAGGTAGGGGGCCATGCCTCTGCTTGATTGCTCTTGTGCAAACTGATGAGAACTAAAGAGAGCTGATATTATACTCTGTCAATCCCTTCTGCTTTTAAAAAAAAATCTGGATGCTAGAAGACAGTGTCACATTGACTGCCAACATAATATTTTTGAGAAAATCTTTATGCATTTCTTCTTCACTGCTTCAATTTTTTTTCAGAAATGGTACGCTTCTCTGTGTGGCACCTGCAGGAAGCATAGCAGTTTCCACAATCTGGCATTGTACTCAGTTGGCAGTAGTTGCTGTATTTCAGTTGATCTTGCAAAAACATGGCACTAACTTTAGTGTGCTCCACCTTCATTGCTCTTGTGATGCAACGGGTAATCTGTATGCTTTTGAAAACCCTACAAAAGGTCTTTTAAAATCCTGTCTTTTGTCCTTTCACGCTGTTTCTAATATCTGTCGTGAATCCAAACAGTGCTACCTGACCTTTGACTCTGATGGCTCCACTCATAGTCCTCATTTGTCTGTTCATGTTCTTGGCCGCCCTGATGGCTCTGACCCTGAAGGAACTCCCACATTTTCTGTTTCTGCTTTTCCATCAACCATTTATAATTCAATCTGAAGTCCCTAGTCCAGATAAGACTTGAGTACTACTTGTTCAGCCTGATGTCTGAATTTATTGCTTTCCCTTGTTTTAACCTCTATCCTTTTTTTATTTTGTTATTTGAATTTTATTTTGATTCATATCTTTGGAGATATTACAAAAATAATATACACAATTCTTCCTTATTTTTTGATGTTTTAATATCATGACCGTGTATTTACAAAGGATAATAAAGAAGGCACTGTGTTATTTCAGGCCATTTGGCCCAATTATTTCATGCTATTATCAACCAAACCTTCCTACCATTTTAAGGGATCTATTCCTTTCAGTATATTTTTCTTTTTCTTATGCTTATAAAATTATAGTCTAGCACTGTGTAAGCAAAGAAGTTAAGTTTAGGAACCTTGGTTAATAAAGGATATTGAAGATTTGATCAAGAAAAAGAAGGAAATAGATATCAAGTTGGGTAATTATTTTTGAATAGAAACAAGAAAGAAATGAGAAGGCAAAACAAGGCCATGAAAGGATCTTGACAAGAAGGATTAAAGTGAATCTTGAAGCCTATTACAGGTACGTTAGACGCTTGACTACAGCTAAGGAAGGAATATATCCCCACATGGAGTGTAGGGCCATAGGCTACCTTTTATCTGAATTCACAAGGCCAAAGAATATAGAGGTTGGAGAGTTAACGGAGGGATGGGCTGATATACGGAACATGTCCATATCAGAAGGGAGGAAATGCTAGAAATATTTGAGCATGTTAGGGTGGGTAACTCCCCAGGGACTGGCAGAATCTATTCCAGCATGCTAAAGGGAACATGGGAGGAGATACTGGGCCTCTGGCAGAGAGTTTTGCATCTTCATTAGCTGCGTGTGAGGTACCAGAAAACTCGACAATAGCTAATACCCCCTTGTTCTAAAAGGGCATTAGGGATAAACTTGGAAACTACTGACTCATGAGCCTTGCATTAATACCAGGGAAGATTCTGAGTGACAGGATTTATTTTCATTTGGAGAGGTAGTGATTGATTAGAAGGAATCTCCATGGTTTTGCACATGGGAGATCATTTCTCATAAATCTGGGATTTTTGAGGACGTCACGAAGGAGATTGATAAAGGCATGGAAGTGGATCTTGGCTACATGGCCTTGAACTTTTGATGAGATCCTGCATGGTGGGATGTTCTAGGGGGTAAAGGCAGAAGAGATCAGAGGCATGTTGTTGAACTGGATCTAAAATTGCTTGGTGATGGAAGGCAGAAGCCATCGGTGGATGGGTGGTCAAATTATGTATAGCATGTAGAGTGAATGGCAGGAACCTTAGACATATTGATGAACAGAGAGAGAGAATGACGGTGTGTCAATGAAACCCTAAAAGCAAAAAGACTGGGAGATCGGTTTGTAGGCCAAGGCATTTAGTATAAGAGGTGGAATAACATGTTGCAGTGTAGAAAGCATTGGTCAGACCACTTGTGGAGTATTGTATACAATTCTGGTTGCCATGTAGTGAGAGATTGAATAGACAAGTTTATTTTCACTAGAATGTAGAAAATTCATGGGTGAACTACTCAAGATTTAAGACATTGAAGGGCACAGATAGGATAAATATTTTTTTACCCCCAGGAGATAGTCTAAATCTAGAGGACACAGGATTAAAGTGAGAGGTGAGAAATGTATGAGATTTGAGGGGTGTTTTGTTCACACAGATGGTGCTGAACATTTGGAATGAGCTGCCAGAGAAGGTAGTGGAGGGAGATTTAATAGCAATTGGACATGTGCTTGGAAAGGAAAGTAGTGGGGGGGTGGGGGGCGGATACAGGCCTAATGTGGGCAAGTGGGATTATTGTAGATAGACATCAAATTTATCATGGAGGAGGTGGGTTGCAGGGGCCTGCTTGTGTGCTGTATGCTTCAGCGATCCTCTGGGAACGCATCCAATCTTTTCTGCCTTTACCAGCAAATTGAATAAACTGAACAGCTAGTTCCAATTCATCTGCTCTCTCCCACAGCTTTGAAGATTTGCTTTTAACCTTTTAAGTGAATTGATGGCTTTCAATTTTTTTTTGTGGTAGTAATTTCCAAATCTTCACCCCTCGCCCCTCCCCCCCAAAAAAAAACCTGGATCTTGGTCTCCTCATCAAATTTCATATTGGTGAACAAAAATTGACCCAAGTAGTTTGGCATGGGGATGGGACCAGAATGAGAGGGCAGTGAATAGTGCAGGCAATACACAAGTAGATGCACCGTGTAGTGAGATTGTGAGGATGGTTAAGTAGTCAACAGGACAAAATTGCAAGTGTAAGATGAAGGATTTAACGTGGGGTACTTTGGAAACAAAATTGAAAAGGATGATAAATACAGCACTGGAGGTCTTGTATTTAAATGACTGCAGTATAAGAGATGAGGTTGATGATATTTAATACGCACAACTGGAAATTGTTAGTCTGGGATTTTTAAGGATGTCACAAAGGAGATTGAGATATCAGATCACTGAGTCGTGGCCAAAACATCACAGCTGGGAGCTAAACATTCAAGGATACATAATGTATCGAAAGGACAGGCAGGAAGTCGAAGGAGGGTGGGGTAGGTGGTTCTGATTGGGGGGGTGGGAGTGGGGGTGGGGGAAGAATGGAATCAAATCTTTGGAAACATTGGATTGGACAATGTAGAATCTCTGAAGGTAGAATTAAGAAACTTTAAGGGTAAAAAGACCCTGGTAGGAATTGTATACAATTCTCCAAACAGTAGCCAGGTTGTGGTGTGAAAATTACAATGGGGGATAGAAAAGACACTGAAATAGGGCAATGTGACAATAATCATAGGGGATTTCAATATGCAGGTTGATTGCAAAAACCAGGTTGGCGCTGGATCCCAAGAGAAGGAATTGATAGAATACTTTTGAGATGGCTTTTTATTTACAACAGCTTGTGGTGGGGTCAACCTGGGAAATGGCAATTCTGGATTGGATATTGTGTCATGAACCAGAGTTAATAAGGGACCTGAGAGTAAAGGAACCCCAAGGAGGCAGTGATTATAACATGATAGAATTCACCCTGCAGTTTGAAAAGGAGAAACTAAAAGCAGAAGTGTCAGTATACCAGTGGAATAAAGGAGATTACAGAATATATATGAGAGAGGGGCTGGCCAACGTTGATTGGAAGTGGACATGAGCAGTAGTGGCTGAAGTTTCTGAGATGAACTCAGATGGCACAATTCATTACAGCTGAAGTGTTTCAAAGGGAGGATGAAGCAAATGTGGCTGACAGGGGAGGTCAAAGATAGCATAATAGCAAAAGAGAGGGTGTGCAATATGGCAAAAGTTAGTGGAAAGCGAGAGGATTGGAATGCTTTGAAAAGCCATCAGAAGGCCATTTTAAAAAAAAAAAGCAATAAGGAAAGATCAAATACAATGGCAAGCTAGCCAGCAACATGAAAGAGAACGTGAAAAGTTTATTCAAGTACATAAGAGCAGATGAGGGTGGACATTGGACTGCTGGGAAACAACACTGGGGAGATAGTAATGGGGGACAAAATACAGCAGACAAACTTGATAAGTATTTTGCTTCACTGTGGAAAATAGTAAATGTCACTGAGATAGTACGGATTCTATCACCAATGTATATATTGTGGTATAGGATGGTTGTGATTGGCTGAGAGCGTAGCCTTGCCTACTGGCAGGTTTTAAAGGGTTGCTCTTAGCCAGACCCAGATCATTCTGGACTGGTCGACCTACAGGTGATACGCTCCAGTCTTCTAGTTAATAAAAACTTTGGTTTGGATCTACAAGCTTTTGATTCTTTTGATGTGCACTTCACTCTTTAAGAATGGAGGGAAGCAAAAGGCAGGAAATTACAGGTCGGTTAGCCTGACATTGGTGGTTAGTAAGATGGAACCTATCAAGATATTAGATGAAGATCCAGCTGTGCTGGGTGGGTCACGTCTCCAGAATGGAGGACCATCGCCTTCACAAGATCGTGTTATATGGCGAGCTCGCCACTGGCCACCGTGACAGAGGTGCACCAAAGAAAAGGTACAAGGACTGCCTAAAGAAATCTCTTGGTGCCTGCCAGATTGACCACCGCCAGTGGGCTGATATCGCCTCAAACCGTGCATCTTAGCGCCTCACAGTTTGGCGGGCAGCAACCTCCTTTGAAGAAGACCGCAGAGCCCACCTCACTGACAAAAGGCAAAGGAGGAAAAACCCAACACCCAACCCAACCAACCAATTTTCCCCTGCAACCGCTGCAACCGTGTCTGCCTGTCTCGCATCGGACTTGTCAGCCACAAACGAGCCTGCAGCTGACGTGGACATTTACCCCCTCCATAAATCTTTGTCCGCGAAGCCAAGCCAAAGAAAGAAAGATTCTATTATCAAAGATGAGGTGTCGATATATTTGGAGGTCGAAGTCAGCATGGTTTCCTGAAGGGAAATCTTGCCTAACAAACCTGTTGGAATTCTTGGAGGAACTAACAGGAAGAACAGATAAGGGAGGGTCGATGGATGTAGTTTACCTGGATTTTCAAAACTCTTTTGACAAGGTGCTACATATGAGGCCGCAAAACAAGATGAGTGCCCACAATATTACAGGAAAGATATGAGTGAGTCTCTCATATTGGCTGACCAGCAGGAGGTAGAGTGTGGAGATAACAAGGACCATTTCTGGTTGGCTTTCAGTGACCAGTGGTGTTCCACAGGGTTCTGTGCTCAGGCTGCTCTTTGTGACATGTATCAATGAGTTGAATGATGGATTACTCAGCTCTATGGCCAAGTTTACGAACGATTTATAAATCAAGTTATAAATCAGGATTTATTGTTATGAAATTTGGTGTTTTATGGCAGCATTATAGTTCAAACATATATTTTATAACCATCTTACGATGCTACTATTAAAATAATAACAAAAAAGTGCTCAGATCGGAGGAAGGGCAAGTACTGTGAAGGAAGCACTGAGTTTGCAGAGGAACTTGGGTGGGTAGATTGGGCAAGGAAATAGTGGATGGAGTACAGTGTAGAGAAATGTATTCACTTTGGTGGAAGGAATAAAGGTGTAGATTATTTCCTAAATGGGCAACGAGTTCAGAAATCAGAAGGACTTGAGAGTCCATGTGCAAGAGTCTCTGAAGGTCAACTTGCACATAATCATATGTAAGGAAGGCAAAAGGAATGCGAGCATTCATTTTGGGATGGATGGAACAAAAGCGGGGATGTGATGTTGAGGTTTTTATCAGGCATTGGTCAGACCACAATTTTGGGTTCCATATCTAAGGAATGATATGTTGGCATTGGAGAGGGTCCAGAGGACATTTGCAAGGATAGAAGGATTTTCATATGAGGAATGTTTGAAGGCTTTGGGATTGTACTCACTGGAACCTATCAAACACTGAAAGGCCTGAATAGAGTGGATGTGGGGAAGTCTGGGTCTGGAGGGTACAACCGCAGAATACAAAAATGTCTCTTTAGAACAAAGGTGAGGAGGAATTTATTTACCCAGATGGCTGTGGATGCAAAGTCATTGGAGATATTAAAGGTGGAGGTAGATGCATTTTTGATCAGGAAGAGAATCAAGGGTTCCAACAAAAGAGAGGGAGAATGGGGTTGTAAAGGATAGTGTATCAGCCATAATTAAATGGCATGGGCCAAATGGCCTAATTCTGCTCCTCTGTCTTATGGTCTTCTGGTCTTCCTGGCAATTCTAAGCAGGTGATAACAAGGTCAAGTTAGTTGTCTCACTAATGTAAAGCAACAAATTATGATTGGTGTTGTCACATGCAGGAGCTTTCTAAATGCTAATTAATTCATGGCTGCAAATGTGTGCCATCTGTGCAAAGTCTGCCTGTTGCACACTCAATCCGCCTCTTAAGTGCCTGTTGCTGTCATTTATTTTTCTCATTTCGTCGATTTAGTTTACTCAAGTTTGCACTTGGCTTAAATGGAAGATTTTACAGTACATAAATTGTATTATTTAGATCATAATATGACATTTTTAAAAAGTTTATATCTCAATAGAATAGAACTGGGCTAACAGTGAAATAGTCAAACGTGAAATTTAGTGCAATATACTTGAAATATTTCTCACTTTTTTTTGAACTTCAAAAGCCATTAAAGTGCTTTGGATCATGAAACTTTCCTTATGAATATAAATGCCATGATTTTATTTTTTATTGAAAATTCAAAGTTAAATGAGCAACAGTATATTTCTAGCTTTGAACATCTTTCAATTAATTTAATCGGTGCTTGAAATCTGACCTGGTGTTGGTGTGAACTTTCAGACACAGAGGTTACCAGTAGCTTTCAGAGACTATGACCATTAAATTCAAGATTAACTTCAATTCAAATTGGAGTATGTGTCTTCGGGACAGTGCCAGACTCTGAACAGAAGTGTGAACAGAGCACCATGACAGATAGCATACATCTTTTCTGTTATGTAGGTGCAAAATGAGTGAAGATTATGAAGTTCAAAGGAAGTAGCAGTGTTTGCATTGGAAAAATGGAGTAACTGGTTGCATTTCTACTTTGACAGACTGTTGCCAGGATTGTAAACACTCAACTTATGGGTATCCCAACCTATAAAAGCGCTTCTTCAATATTATTAAATTCAAAAGTCTGATGTACATATCTACGCTTGTTCCTACAAACATCAGAATGAATTTTCTCACTATTTCTATTTTCTCGTGTGACTTTTATGCCATTCATTACAGGACTGTTAAGTTATGAATACCATGTTGAGTGATTTTTTTTGTGCACTTTTTGAGAAATAAAATTAAGTTTTGGCTTTGAAATAAGAACTCATTTGTTTGGCCTATATCCTAAATTTTAAATAAATTAGAAGGAATGTAAAGGAGAATCATTTGAGTGACCCCCACGATGTTGAGGCAAATATTGCTTTCCACTGGAGATTCATTGTTTATTTTTCTATGAGGTAAAATAGAAAAAATATCTCATTCAACCTCAAGGGTCTTGGAAGAAAATGCTTCTTCACAAAGTCTGCTAAACCCTTAGCCTAAAGATGTGTTTAAAAAAAAAACAGTATATATTTTTTGTGGTTCTTGAAAAGAAAAAAAATTCTCTTGTTTCTCAGCCTAACATTGAGTGGAAGGCTAAGGGAGAACAAGAGCTACATATAGTTGACACTAAAGTTAGGTCTTAGAAGTACAGGTCGAGTACCCCTTATCTGAAATCCATGGGACAAGAAGTATTTTGGATTTTGGAACACCATTTTTTTTAAGTGCACTCAATCACTCAGACTTAAAGATAAATGTTTTCATATTGCAATACAAATATTTACATCTGCACAAATTAACTGAAGTGGGCATATATTGAAAAATCTACACTCTATAATACACTTACTTATGTCTGCTACTTCTTGTTCTCCGATTGGGATTTCTGAACTCGCGTATTACCTTATGGGACCACTGACAAAAAAGAGTTTTGGATTTTGGATCATTTCTGATTTCTGGATAAGGGGTACTATACCTGTAGTTCCATGTTGTCAATCAAAGATCCGGGACTAGAAGAAAGGAGTCTTATTTGTGTCTTGCTTCTTGCTTCTCACAACCTAATGAGTGACTCAGAGCCTAATATTTCCTGCTGAGATACTCCTGTCTGAAAGACTTGTTTTCAGCTTGAAACCTCAACAAACATTGTTCAAATTGACAATTAGAAACTAAAGTTTATGCATTCTAAAATGGGATTTGAAGTTTTTAAGAACACATGAAACAAAAGCAGGAGTAGGTTAACAGCCCCTTGAAGCTACCTCTCATTTAATAAGGTCATGGTTGATCCAATCCTGCCCTTAATACTTTTTTTCTGACTCTTTCCCTGTAATCTGGACTCCTTTGTCATTAAAAGCTTATCAATGCATTCAATGACTGCATAGCTCTTTGGTGTTGAGATTCACAAAGGTTCATAGCCTTCAACAATAAGTTCTTTATCTTGGAAATGGACAACCCCTTATTCTGGATGTAATCCCCAACCCCCTCAAAGAGAAACATTCCCTCTACATCTACCCTATCAATCCCCTTCAGAATTGTTTACATTTTAATATGATACTACCTCATTCTTCTACGTATATTTCAATGCACGTAGACTCTGCAGGTCAACTTTTCTTCATATTTCAACTGTGTCATCCCACCAAACAACCTAATGAATTTTATCTGCACTCCTTCCAATTCATTCATGTCCTTAAATATAGAAACCAAAACTGTAATTAATACTCTTTAAAATGGTATTAACCTCCCCTTACACTCCATGCTTGTAATATAGGCCAGCATTCCAGCAGTTTTTCTTCATACGTGCTGTGCTCCTACTCTAATGTCAGGGAGCCCCAGATCTCTCTGTACCTGCTACATTTGTAGACTGTTTTGTGAGCTTCATCTTTATTAATGGTCAACATAAAACTTCCCGGCATAACACAACCAATCCCAGGAAATTATCTTGGTTTCTCCTGACACATTTATTCAAGAGCATTTCTTGTACTTCAACCACCCTGGCTTTCGTTTCCTGTGGTACATTTTAATTTTAACCACAGATTTTAGATTTCAGATTTATTGTCGGAGTACATGTATAGAATCACTTACAACCCTGAGATTCTTTTTCCTGTGGGCAAGGTAGAACTGCCACTTATTGGTAATGTGATTTAAAAAAACTGTGCACAATGTACTCATGTAAACAAATTTTAAAAAAAATGCAAACAACTGTGCAATATACAGGGGGGAAAAAAATTGGTGCAAAAGGAAGAATCCTTAAATGAGTCCCTGGTTGAGTTTGTTGTTGAGCAGTCTGATGGTGGAGGGGTAGCAACTGTTCCTGAACTTGGTAGTACGAGTCTTGTGGAACCTGATGGTAACAGCGAGAACAGAGCATATGCTGAGTGGTCTAAATCCTTGATGATTGCCACTGATTTCCAATGGTAGCATTCTCGACGGTGGGGAGGGTTTTGCCTGTGATTAAACCAGAGATCTGGAATATTATCACAATAATGAAAGAAACTTCAAGGCAACTCACCTCAAACTACTCTGTATATAGACCTATGCAGCAGAGATCAACATATGTGGATCTGTTTGTCTCAGGTAAACCAATTTATGGACCATTCTACATATCTAGTACCATGCATACAATTAGATTGCCTATTAAGTTTGCTCAGGTTAGCCGCATCACAATTTGATATTTCCCATCTCTTGTACTCTGTACTCAACAATAGTCAGATGCTGGAGGGATAGCAGCTGTTCCTGAACCTGGTGGGACGAGTCTTGCAGCACCTATACCTCTTTCCCGATGGTAGCAGTGAGACAGACCTGAAGAGTCAGAAGAGGTTTTTAAAAAAAGTAGATTAGGTCAGATAGATTGATAAATAAGTAGTTCACCACACAAAAAAAAATCCAGTGACTCATATATAGGACACTTAAATGTTGATTAAATTTCAGGTGTTCAACATTTTATCTTCAAAATGTAATTGTGTCAATGGATTGTAGATGCTCCTTTTGCAAAATCTATTCTATTGGCAACTGGTGATGGACATTTCATCATCACATGTTTTGAAAATGCAATGATATAGGTTGTTTTGAGGGCAGACCTGTAGACATCTCCTACATATATCACAATTAAGACAGTACAAAAGTGCATAATTACAGGGAGAGATCTGTTGGTATAGAGCAAAGGCAACATTATGTTATTTTCAAAATGTCAATAGAAAGATGGAAGAGTAGAGAGTTTGTAGATTGTGAGAGGAGATTATCTGCTGGGAGCACTTCACAAAACTTCATTGCCATTTTTATTTTGTGGAAGCACACATATTATTCTCAAATCATTCATCCAAGAGAACCATCATGCTGGTAAATCAAGTATACTATGAATGATGCAGAACCATTAACTGAATTAAAAAAAAAATCCAACTCTTTTCACAAAGGACATAGGAATACTGTATATTTTGATGTAGTTAGCCCCCCACCCCTTTTTTTTTAAAGCCTCATTTTAATGGTTTTATGATGTATCTGGCGTAAAAGTTGACCTTTTTGTTTTTGGGCTGTCTGGGCCTTGCAGAAACCACCAATTTTTTTTAAAAACACCTCAATCACATTTATATTAAAAAAAAAAAGCTGTAAATTAAGTAAGTTTAGAAAAAACCTCAGCCTATCAGGCAGGAGCAGCAATGGCCCAAGGAACAGGAGCGATAACATTGTGCTTTCGGTGGGAGCAGGATTCTTGGGCCTACCATGCAGGAACAGTGACGGTGACATCAGGGTTCCAGGTAGGAACGGTTATGGCAGCACCCAGCGGTGGGAAGGTGTCCTGGAGTGGCGGAACCGGCAATGGGGAGTTGTTCCATCATTGACTTGTACACCGAATTGACATTAATCTGGCTTTTATTTTTGTGAATTTAAGGTCTCAAAAGTATATATGGCATAAAAGTCAATCCCCCTCCATTTTGAGAAATTTTTTAGGGTTTCACAACTCAACTTGTCTGCCAAAATATACAGTAGTTTATTTAAAAGGATGTTTGTTTATCTGCTATCCCACCTTACCCCTTTCAAGTTTTATATCACCTTCACCCTGTCCTAATAGGGAAGAGCAAGTAATTACACATTTGTATTCTGCCTCTCTGTGACATGGTAGGTGGCATAGCAATATGCTATGCCATAGTGCTAAACCAGTCATCTGCTGAGAACAATTTCCAATGAATTATCCTTGAACTGCAGGTATTTTTCTTTGTAAGCCTTTTATTGTTGCAGCTGATTAGCAAAAGAGTTCTATGATTCAATTTGACTATTACACCAGAAGAATTGCTCCCATGCTGTCTCCATTTGCAGTACACCATGGTGGTCTCCCACCTATTCTCTCATTTCTTTCCTTCTCAGTGACAAGTATCTGGTTTTAGTGCAAGGCTTTTTGAGTGTCAGCTGTTTATGAAAAGCAGATTTTTCAAGCTCTCCCAATAGCTATGCACCATTGCCAAATATCTTGGGGTTACTAGAATTCCATATGTTCTATTTCCGTGGATTTTCTTTTTCTTTTGCATTCTTGTATATATTTCGACTTCACATTTTGTGAATCAAGCCTTCATATTGACGTGAAATGTTATCTGCAAATCTTCATTTCTCACTATTCTGGAACTGTAGCTCGTGTTTAAATGCTTGCAAGGGACATTGTGAATACCGTTCCAATGCAAAGACTAGACATTTTTAAACTTCAAAATGGAATTTTTTTTATCTGGAGTATTTGAAAATTAATGTGCTTCCTTTCCTATTTTATTTTAAATGTGGAATTTCCAGCTGGTTTTAATTTTGAAGAGAATAAAGATTAGAAATGTTTCATTACTTGGTGGACAATAGTGAAAGCCACAAACATTACAAGAAAGTTGCTTTTTCATCAATATACTGTTGCTGTTTCACAAGGTTATTAATAACCTTTGCTTTTGAGTCTTAAGCTGCTTTCAGGTGCATTCTCCGCCAAGAATGCACCTGCAAAAGCGGATGCAGACCTGTGGTCATTCAGATGGAAGCCCTGAAAGTGCCACAATGTCCACCTGAAAGGGATGGGGCTGCAGGAGAGGCGCCTCAGAGTGCACTCTGGCTCCTGTGCCTTCGGGAAGTTGGGGGGTGGGGCAGCAGGCAGGGGATGTCGGGGCAGGGGGTGTGGGACTTTGGGGTGGGGCAGCCTGCCCCAACATCCCATGCCGGAAGCCCCTGCCCCGTAGTACCATGCTGGGGGGCAGAGGCAGTGGGGAGAGGAACTGTAAGGCAGTGGGGGGGAGGGGCTGTCAGGTGCAGGGAGTTGGGTCGCCAGCTGATTGTCATCAGCCCACCTTTAGCAGTCACTTTCAGGCGGCTGCATTCAGGTGCCTAGGGGGTCTTCAGTGCTCTGGCGATTATCCCTCTCAGAGGAGGGTTAGAAAGTGCGCCTCAGAGGCGCATCCTGCTCTTTCAGGTGGCCTTCCAACAGTCGCATAGGGGTAGAATATGCTGCTTTACATTGGGTTATTCTGGCCACCTGAGAGAGCCTTTATAAAGAGATGCTAGGGTCAGCTGATCAAAATATTAGTCAAACTATTAAGCTTTGTTTCAAGGATCAATGATGAGTAAAATATATATTGCACAGTGAATGATGGGATCCTGGAACAAGCTGACAAGTGTAGTGGTAGGAGCGTACAATATTGTTTAATAGGCATGAATATGAAGGGCTATCTGGGGCAAGCAGCAGATTTTTAGTTTGATTTGTACATTATTCATTACAGACACCTGGGTTGAATGGCCTGATTCTGTACTATTCTATGTCATGTGATTTAAGAAGAAAAGAGGATTAGGAAGAACATTGATCCTGAGTAGCTGATGTCTTGGCTGACAACAGTCAGGAAATTTAAGTTTTGGATGTTTTGGAATCCAAAATTGGAGGTCTATCCATTCTATAGAGTTTTGGAGCAGGCAGAGTTTAGGGATTAAGGTGCAACTATGGAAAGCTTTGAATGCAAAAGTGAAATATCCAAATAGAGCTGCTTTTGAAATTTGAGCTGATGAAGGTCAGTGAGTGAAGGAGAAGGCATGAGCAGGACTTGTGAGACACACAAAATGGCCAGTAAAGCTTTGAATGACCTTGTGTGCATCTGGTAGAGGTTGGAAGTTTAATCTTCTCTGGGCCAAGATTTTACAAACTTACCCACCTTTCTGATGTTCATTTTGCAGGTCAGATTGACTTCATTCCAGCCTGTTCATGCTTACATTTTTGTGTGGAATTATTTACTGACACTGAGGAGCACAATTAATAACTAACTCTGCTTTAATGAACAGAACCCATCTTTAAATAGCATACATTTAGATATCACTCATTGCATCCAAACCATGCCCTGGTCCAGTTCCTAAAAAATTCCCTTCAATTAACTTCAGTGATGTATAGGTTACTACAAAAGAAAGCCTGAAAAGTAGGGATTCATAAATCTAGATAAAGATGGGAAGTAGATTTGAATAAATAAATGAACAGATTAGATTGAGTTATGTAGAAAAAATGTGAAAAGTACAATAAATGTGAGGTTTTGGCTGGTACAATATAATTTTATTCATTAGTTATATTTGACAGCATAAAAGTTAAATATATTGATTTATGTTTTGGATCTGGCAGGAAATTGATACATTTTTGCATTCTACTTGGCAGAGTTTCCAAGAGATGAATATTTTTGGTTAAAAATAGATAATCTATTGGAACAAATAATTGGGGTTAAATTCCCACAGGGAAAGAAATTTGTTCAAATTGTTTTAACAATAGCAAGAAAATGTATTGCCATAACTTGGAAGTCTATATGGATTTGACTATGGAAAGATGGCATGCTGAAGTTTGGAGATGTATATCACATGAGAAAATTATTTATAATTTAAGAGATATATATTTTAGATGATATGGTGCCCATATTTACAAAGTGTGGGAGTGATTGCTTAAATGAAGCTCTGGCATTCCCTTTTTCCTTAATGTCTCAGTATATTAAAAGAAACTTTAAAGTAATAAGCCCTTTTATTGAGGATATCTTGTCTTTTTTTTTCTTTTTTAACTTAAGTAAGGGGATCAAGGGGGAGCGGATATATGGGGGGGGGATTTCTTTATTTTTTTTATTTTTATAAATGCCACATGTATTTTAAATTTGATTTGTATTATTAGCAATTATGTGATTTATTTTGTGTGATTTTAAATTTATAAATAAAATGTAATTTTTTTTTAAAAGATGAATGATTAGAAAATGGACAATTTCACTGAGATGGAAATAGATTTGGCTTTGGTAAATTGGAATCCAAACTTGGCAGGTGGAACTGTCATTGAAGAATGGTAGAACTTTAAAGTACTTCATGGTACATCTGCATAAAGGACAAGAGTAAAGAAATGCAACCCAAGATTCCATGGGCAGCTAAAAAGGTTTAGTGTAAAACAAGGCTGAATAAAATGACATTTGACATATGCAAGTGAAAACTAGGCTGATTACAGGAAGTTGAGTGGAAAAATAAAAGTAAATATGTGACTAAGCAAATGGTGGAGAAAAGACTGGCATATGACATAAAAATGAATCTTTAAAATATTCTGCACGCATGTGAATAGGATGCGGGTTGTAAAAGAAGCAGAGCTAATACTAAAGAAGCACCCTGCATCAGCCTTAACCAAGCAAGAATGTGCTGCTGGTTTCTCAGCCAAAGATCTGATTGAGATTTTTAACTTGCTAAAAATTGATATGTCAGGGTAGCTGCACTGAGAAGATATGAATTCTGTTCCAGATGGGACAGATCTAAATTTGCTCAAGGAAGTGTGAGGAAATTGGAGAAGGCTGGTTAAAACCTTTCATCATTTATTTTTATTCTCGAATGGTACTCATCTATTGAAATTACACAAGATGCAATAGCCTTCCTTGTTTAAAACCCAGATAAACCAGGTTAACCTCAATGGGAGAGAGATCAAGCACATCAAATCTCACTCCCACCATCATGCATCCTTCCTAGACTACTCTACATCATGTCTCACTTTTGTATAAGTAACTAATGTTGTGGTACATACAAAAGATACTTGATGCAAATCTAACTGATTGCTTGCCATTAAGACTAAAAGCCATGCAGTTAAAGAGGTAGTGGTAGTATGTGCAGAAAATATCTCAGTAACATTAAAAGGAGACTGTTTTTGTCAAGATATTTTTGAAATTGAAGGATAATATATTGGTTGTTTCCTGGGACTGCTGCTTCTCAATCTTAAAAGATTGGATTTGGGTCAACACGATATAATTTCAGAATTTATGAATGACCTTAATCCTGGAGACATTATGAAAGAAGTTGGTAATGGAGTTTCAGGCTGGTGGACATGGGCAGTTGATGAAATTCAATCACAAGGAATGTGGAGTGTTACATTTGGTGAGAAGAATGAGAAGAGACTATTTATGCTAAATGGCACAATTCTGAAACAAGTCCCAGAAGACAATATGAGGGAGGGGTAGGTATGTATAGCTTATTGAAGGTGGTTGAGGAAGTGCTTTTATATTTATTAAAGCATTTGCAGTGCTGGAATTTATTAATGGAGGCATAGACTTCAAGGGCAGGGAAGTTGTGATGAATCTTTATGAAATACTGGTTTGGCAACTGTTGAAATGTTGTCTTCAACTCTGACTGGCACACTGTTGAAAGGACAGAATATAGGGGGTTGTAAGGGGATCTGATTGGTGTATTTAAAATTATGAAGGGCACTGACAGAGTATGTAGGATTGTTTCCTTTGGTGGAAAGGTTAAGAACCAGAGGGCATATATGGAAGGTGATTGACAAAATAACTATAAGTAACATGAATAATGTTCCCTCTAATTTTTTAGTAGTCAGTTTGCACAAAAATCTTATGTTGTGCAAATTTTTTTTTCCCCCTGTGACAAAAGTGTGTGCACACTGAATGCTTGTGCAAATATAAACTTGAAATTGCTTCAAGATAATTTTGGCACAGCCTATCTCTCATGGATAATGAAACTGTATTGGCATGTTTTAACATAATACAAGTTTGATTGGATTCTATTAAGTAGCATTTAGTTCAGATTTTATTCTATCTTTGAATTACTTTGTTCAGTTTGTTGTTCCATTAAATAAACAGTGATGAGTATTTCTTAATTTTGTGATGCAATGTCTAAATAAATTAAAAACAATAATACTTATCAATTTACAGATTATTTATTATTAAAGTTGCTGGAAATGATTAAATCACATAGTGAATCAATTTTTTCAATTTAAAAACTTAGTAAGTTATCTACAGAATTCGAAACAGATCTTCATAAACTTTACAATATGAACACTGTCTGCCAAACATGGTTGCAGCCGTGCTGTAGCTGTATAAATCTGAACAGGAACGGTGAGGTAAATTTGGTATGTACAAAACTGACTAGTAAAGGGAAACGGTTAGCTAAGAGATTATTTTCACCAAATATAATTATTAATTAATACATTATTTTTGGTAATAACCTTTTGTGTGCACATTAATTTCCTTTGAGCATTGGTTGCAAAATATGTGTGCATGTGCGTACAGCTGAGAGGGAACAGTGAACATGAGGACATTTTTTTAAATAGTGAGCAGTTCAAGTATGGAATGCACAGGCAAAGATGGTTATGGGTACAGATTCAATTGCAGGATTGAAAATGAAGTTGGATAAATATTTGAATGGGGGGGAAACTGTACAGCTCAGGGGAGAGTGCAATTGACTGCAGTGCTCTTTAGTGAAGGTGTACAGATTCAATGGGCCAAATAGCTTCCTTTTATGTTGTAATCATCCTGTGATCATAAATTCAAATGGCAAAATGGCACATGATTTAGACAGGTATATCTTAACTTTGATTTGATTATAATACTGATTCTAGAGGGAAAAGAATTTCTGATCAGTGAATGAGCTTTTTTTGAATAATTTATTTTTGATTTTCAAAGACTTGGGAAAAAATGTAGTATTTATTTGGATTTGTACAACAATTGTGTATGTCTCCTAATCCTCTCCCCTCCCTCCCGTACCCTAATAAAAAAATAAAGGATTATATAAATTAAACAAATACAAAGATCAAAATATCATTATAGTCAAAAATCATTTAAGGGAATTAAGGACCCAAAGAAACCCAAAATAAAAGGATAAGAAACAAAATACAAGAGGACATCACCTGCGCCACAACCCACTTTACTGATCTCAAGCATTCCACTACTGGCATGGTGTTGTAGACACTTTATCTCAAAGGGGTATAATTACATGTGTTGTAGATAAGGTTGTCATACCCTAACAAATGTGCCATATTTCAACATATATAATTTTCTTCAGGGGAATACAACTCTACATTTCCATATTCCATCATGTAATATTTAGTTGGGAGTCACACTTCCAACAGACCGCTATGCACTTCCTGGCGAAGCTGACCTTCACAAACTGAATTTGGTATCCAGCTTTGTAATTTTTTTCAGAATGAACCTCGGGCCTTTCCAGAAGGATACCACCTTTGTACACAGCCAGGTTGAATGGATAAAGGTTCCAACTTCCACACCACTCCTGAAGCACATTTCTGAGATTTCTGATTTTGATTTGTGTAATTTTTGTGGTGTGAGGTTCAATCGATGAAGGAAATTTGTCAGCAAACTAGTTTGGCATAATTTGATGCCATTTTGGCTTTTCTCTCCTGCCTTCCTCTCCATGTCTACCTATGACCTCTTGGCCACTGTGCTTTCTTCCATCTTCCCCCCCACGTTAATTCAGGTGCCTGCCTGCTTATTATTCATACTTTGAAAAAGGGCTCAAACCTATGATATTGGTTATTTATCTTTGCCTCCTGTGGATGCTGCAGGACCTGCTGAGTTTCTCCAGCACTTTTGTGTATTGTCGGCAATCTCAGCATTTACAGATGTTTTTGTTTCACCACATAATTTGATACAATGAGTTTGACTCTCAAAAACCTTTTACAACTGGTATATTCCTGCCACTAGTGGCCCTCCATGAGCTATGAAAAAAACTACAGCAAGTTGCATTTATTTAACACCTGTGGATTGAAATTTTCAAGACTCTTCATGGCAGAAAAATAGCAATCGTTGTAAGAACTAGTGTGGAGTAATTAAGGTTATTTAAGGAGTTAAGACTCAGAGCTTTTTAAAGAAGAGGCTTTAAAAAAAAAAAAAAAAATTCAAAATAGATTTAACACCAAATCTTTGGTGGCCCTCTTCAATACAATAGGAGGGGATGATTCTTTATCTTTTGAGAGTCTCACGATTCTTTTGTATCTCTTTTAGCGAGGTGTGCAATTTTTCTTAAATGGAAGGATGCTGCCTACTTATGATCAGTGGTTGTGAGACAGCAGGTTCTGTTTGAACATGGAAAAGATTCATTATTCAATTAATAATTCAGAAGTAAGAATCCAGAACTTGTGGGGGAGTTTTTTATGACTTAGGCTTACTTTATAATTTTACTCCAATATAATTAATTAGTTTGGCTTTTATCTTTTCCACGTTCCTTGTGTTAATTTATTTTTTTAAACCTTCGTTTTTCTTTTAATAGTAGTCATATATAGCATCTGGCAAAGTGATGAGGAAAGATTTGAGTTTTTCTCCTCTACTATTTGTTCTTTCTTTTTTATTAGTTTTTTTCAAAAACACTATATACTTATTTAGAATATGAATTATATAAATATGATTTAAATTTGTTAGTGACATACAGACTATCTTTAATTTATGTAACTGTTCATACTATCTTATTGAATTGTATCCATTTTGTTTGTATAAGTTCTTTATTAAAATAAATTTTAAAAAATTAAAAAGAAAAAGTGGAGGCACAGATAGCAAAAGGTAATCAGCCGGACAAGTGTTGGTATTTCATGGAGAGGGACCAAGAATACTTGAATATTCTTTGGTCACTTGAGAACCCAAAAGAAGTCGTCCCTGACTTACAACCACCATTGAAACAGAAGGATTGGCTGTAAGTTGGATTTATCCCACCATGCATGGCTTAACAAGGTCTTAAAGCAATTTTTAAAAAAAGATATTCAACAAATGAACCTTTAATGAAGAATCTCAACATATGTTCAGAACCTTTAATAAAGATACTCAACATATGAACTTCTATAAATAATGAAGAATCTCAACATATATACAGTACTTTTAATACAAAACTTGCTTTAGTTGATAACTGCCATCATGGATGAACTCATCCAGACTTTCAATGAATTTTTTGGCACCTCCTTCATTGACATTTGTTGCTTCATCCGAGACTTGTATGTTGTGCAAGCTGTACCTTCTTTTAAATCTACTAAACCAGCCATTGCAGTGAAGCTCCCAATGTAATCCTATCCCGCTTGCTCCTTCAATGCCTCAAAAAGACTTCTATCCTTAGTCTGAATCATTCTTAAATGGATACATTTCTGAATCAGGTCTTCCAACCACACAATTAATAACTTCTCAGTTTTTTGGAATGTGACAACTGTAGACTGCATGCAATATCATTGACCTTTTTAATCTTCCTTTTGGCTAATGACTTTCATTTTTACCTTTAATGTTATGGTTTTCTCTTAGCAGATCAATCTGCAATGGATATGTTTTTCCTCTTGCCATGTTTCCAGCAATGGTGACTGCGCACCTGGCCCTATATAGAACTATGTTGTGCATGTGCAGACATGTATTTTTTTTTTAATTTGGTCTTGTGTGTGGGTGAATGTAACTTGTGTAGGTTGAAAGTCAAGGACTACCTGCACAGAAGACCCTGTGGGAATGGGTGCTTATGATTACAGCAGTGAAATCAATGAAGTTGATGGCTTCCCTTGTGTCAAGGTCACTGATAGTTCTGTAACAGACTTCAGCAGGGATTTTATCTGAAGGATGCACCGGGCAATTGGAGTCAGATGACTCAGGCAATTGGATTTGGAAAGCTCAGATCAGCAGGAAGCTGATTGCACAATCAAGATCAAGACACCCTGCATCATCACGTTGGGGTCATTCGTGAATTTTTCTACCGGCTGCTGCATGTACAGTGTGGAGCTCCAGTCGATAGTTCTGTCTCCAGACTGCTGAGCTGAAGTGAATTAATACCATCCTGTGTCACAAGTTCATAAGAAAACAAGTAGCCTGGATCATTTAATCGCTATGCCCAGTCAGCTTGCTGTTGATTGGAGCTTTTCAAATCCAACTGCCTGAGTCACCTGACTCTAGTTGCCAGGTGCAGCCTTCAGATAAAATTTCTCCTGACGTCTGCTACAGTTCTGACAAGAAGAGATGTGAACCTACAGCCCCTTTTCCACTGGCACCCTGTCCCAGGAATTAACTGGGAATTTACTGCGACAGGGTCCAGCAGAAAAGGAACACTGTCCAAATGCCAGCGTCAAATGATGTAATTTCACACTGGGGATTAATCACTTCTACCCCCTACTCGTATTCCTGGTGTTTGCTGATGCCAGCATGCTGATAAAACCAGTGGAAAAGCAACTTCAGGAAGTCACTCATTTCTAGTTGAAGGTGGAACCCTTCGATCCCTGGGGATGGTTGTTCAGTGGAAAAGCAACTTCAGGAAGTCGCTCATTTCTAGTTGAAGGTGGAACCCTTCGATCCCTGGGGATGGTTGTTCAATGGAAAAGCAATTAGTGTCCCAGTTAAGGGTGGCCCAGTGGAAACAGCACAAAGGGCTTCCTATCCTGGGTGACTGCACAGCCAATTAACTGAGATGCTAGTGGAAAAGTGGCTTACACTTGCATCTTAGACAAACTTTGAAAGAGAACAGAATTGAATTTAACAATACACATTGCTATTTGTCAATACTTTTGACATTACCTTGACAGAGGTAAATGGTCCAACTTGCATACTGTTTTGGAGATTCAAGTGTGTACTTTTTTCTATCATGGTAACTTGCAGTATGATTTCAAACAAATGAGAAAAAAATTAAGAAATGATTGATTTTGTAGTCTTCTCTCATTAATCATGATTATTCTATTTGAAAACACTTCACTGATTTTCTTGTCAGTATGAATGTAAAAAATATTTATTGACTGTAGTTGCCTAGTTATCCATCATGACCCTAGGAACAGGAGTAGGCTATTTAACCATTCATTTTGTCTATAGTTTATCTGTACTTGAACTCATGTACCTGCCTTAGCCTCTCTTCCTTTATATCCCTGCCAAACATATCCTTATCAAATCTGAACTACAAAAATGGCAGTTGGTGGAATCCTGAGCAAACAAAGAATTGCTGGAGGTCACAATATCCCTGGATAGAAATGGTCAGTCAATGTTTTGGCTGTAGTCCCTTTATTCAGATGAAAGGGATTGGGGCAATATTGAATAGATAAAGGGGAACAAAAGCTGGGGAAGCTGCCCAGTGATGGGGCAGAAGGTGTGGGGGGTGGAGAGGCAGGTTGAATGGGCAGGGGGAGAGACAGTGCCACAAGAAAACAGCCTCTATCCTCAATGACCATCGGTACCAGGCCATGCCCTTTTCTCACTGCTTCCATCAGGAAAGAGGTACAGGAGCCTGAAGATGAAAACAGCTTCCATCAGATCTTTTGAATTATTTATTTATTTATGTTTCTTTTAAAATGTAATTTATAGCAATTTTACACCTGTAATACTGCTGCAAAACAATGAATTTTGTGACACATGTTCAAGTCAATAAATAAATTCTTAATTCTGAATAGTTTGAGAGGTGGAATAAGAACAGAAAAATTAGGAGATAGAGGTACTGGCCTTATAAATGACAGTTGGGGGAATTCATGTCTATTAAAGGTTCTCTTTCTTTACCCTATGCTCCCCAGGCAGAAAAAATGCAGAGTCTCTCTGGTCCTTGCTCTCCAGCCCACCCTCCTCAACTGACATCTTCCAGCACCTCTGCCAAATTCAGCACAATTTCACGACCAGCCACATCTTCCCCTTTCCACTCCTATCTTTTTTTTTGCATGGTTAAGTCTCTCCAAGACTCCTGTGACCATTCTTCCTGCCCCATCCCCCCCTTGTACCCACAGGCACTGCCTGCTGTAACCACAGAAGGTTCTAAACTTCTCCCTACACCTCCTCCCTCATCTCCATCTAGGGCCACAAACAGACCTTCCAGGTGAGGCAGAGTTTTACCTGCACATCATCCAACCAAATCTATTGCATTTCATGCCCTCGGTGTTGCCAAATGCAAAACATAGGACTGCTTTGCTGAACACCTGCACACTCTGGATTAAAACTGGACCTTCCTGTAGCTAACCACTTCATCAACCATTCCTGGAGTGATTTATCTATTCTTGGCTTCATCCATTGTCAGGGGGAGGCTAAATGTAAGCTTGAGGGAAAACACATTCTATTCCTCCTGGTCAGCCTTCAACCAAACAGCATGAACATAGGTTTTTTTTTTACATTTTACCCCCTTCTGATTCCACTATTTCAATCTCTTCTTTACTTATTCCTATACTTTTCTCTTCCCTCTAACATTTCTTTCTGGGCCTCTCCTCTCCCCCCCCCCCCCCCTTTATATATTAAATAATATCCCTTTTTCATCTTGATAGAGAGTCCAGACTTAAAATGTTGACTGACCATTTCTGTTGCTTGTATGTTGTCTTACTTTCTGAGATGTCATTTTTTACTTACTCACATACTTGATTTTGAAAGCTCTCAGAAACCACAACTTACTAGAGTGGAGAAGTCCAGGTTTTTCCTGTTCTTTATTCAGAAAAGATGTTGATGAATCGGTTTCCAAAGTGACTTGGATTTAATGTTAAAAGTCCACCCACCTTGCTTTTAATTCAATCAAAATCTTTTTTTTTAAATTGTTTCATAAGATCAAATCTCTATTGTCTATTTTTCATTTTAAAAGTGATAATTGAAAGTGCTCACATGGTGAGATTTGAATAACTACTTTCTGAATCATTATTTGAAGCCCTCATTGCAATGTCTGTTGGAATTAAAGTTTGAACATACTGTAGTTTTCTACTCATTAGAGATGTAATATCACAGTATAATTAGTTTTTAAACAAATGATACATGAGGAAGTATTATTTATGGCCTGCTCCCTGATCATAAATTTAACAAAATGGTAAACACTTTTCAGAATAAGGTTGCAGTCAAGTAACTCTCCCTAGTTTGATCATCCTTTCTCAAAAACTACGCCATCTCTTGGTATTTTCCCCTGCAACTACAGAAGGTGCAATACTTGTCCCAACACCTATTCCTTCACTACCATCCAGGGACCACAATGCTGTTCCTGGCCAGACAATGATTTGTATGCATCTCCTCCAACTTTGTCTCCTGCATTCAATGTGTCACTGTGGCTTTTTCTACATTGGCGAAACCAAGCATAGACTAGATCAGCCATTCTCGATGAGGGCCACAACACATTTATGTAAAAGCCTTATTTTCTTTTCCCCTCACATAACATAAATATTGTTTATGTCATCAGTTGGAGAGAAGACCAGAAGAAACCAAAACCTGACTGCTTTGGGGCCCATAAATTAAGGGGGCGATAGCCAAAAAAAGGTTGAGAATGACTTGGCTGTTTTGCAGAAACCATAGAACAATTGCAGCATAGAAACAGGCCACTTCAGCCCCTCTAGTCTGTGCTGAACCACTTTTTCTTATTCAGTCCCACTGACCTCCACTCGGTCTTAGCCCCACCACGCCTCTCCCATCCATATATCTCCCCAAATTTCCCTTAAACATTAAAATTGAGCCTGCATCTACCACTTTAGCTGGAAGCTTGTTCCACACTCTTACCACTCTGAGTGAAGAAGTTCCCCTTCATGTTTCCCCCTAAACTTTCCCTTTTCATCCTTAACCATGAAAAAAAAATCTTGTGAATGCAGTCCCCCACTACCACAAAGTTTGCTGTCGTATTTTGTCCAAAGTGCAATGGGATAGCTTCGTCCTGGGAGATTGGCCATCCTGATTCTCCTCTGTCAGCTAAATATAACCCCCATGCATGTTTGGTAAAAACAATTCTTACCTACTAGTTTAAATCCTGGCTCATTCTGAACCACCCAGGTTCTCTCTCATGCATCCATTTTCTAAAACCTTTGTAAATCAGCATTTCAATCCCTTCCTCCACTTGATTCCATCACTGCATTTGGTTTTCCTATATCCAGTCCCACCTGATTCCAACTTCCTATCGTACCTCCCTTTTCTAGTAATGCATCACTTTCCTGACTTATCAGAGTTCAGCATCTGAACAATTTTGTGTTTGCACTCATCACCTAACAACCTCTGTTTCTGCTATAATCCTCCTCTATCCCATCTGATTCCAGCTGCCCCCTTATCTGCCTCTATCTTTCACCTTTCAGCCACTGTCTCCCAAATCCACTCCTCATCCCCTCCCCTACCTGGCCTTCATGTCTCTCCATTCTCTCCTGGTTCTACTATTGACTGCCAGCCCCTGGCCCCTGCCTCACCCCTCTCCCTGTCCCTTTTATACTGGCTATCCCCTCTAGACACAGTGTGCCCGATTGCAGGGTCTCGACCAGAAACCCTCGTTATTCCTTGGCCTCCACAGATGCAGCTGAACTCACGGAGTTTATTTTTGCAATTGAGTTCCGGTAATCATCTGTGGCTTGAGTCAGATAATTGCTTTTGCAGAAATTGATTTCCAATGTATTTCAATAAATCACTTCTGGAGAGAATATTCATCTTGTCAGAACAAATTGTATTGAAATTTTCAATTAAAAGCTCAGTGGTTCTCCTGTATAACATTCACTCCCATTGCAAAAATTCCATGATTTCATTGCTGGGTAAATCTTGTGGTGGCAAAATCTTGATATATAATTTGGTTTTGTTCTTCTATTTCATTCACTTTTCCTCCTTCCTCTACTTAGTTACACAAAAATAAATGGAAAACTTGCATTTCCATTGCATCATTTGTGCATTTTGGATGTTCCCAACTGTTTCGCTGCCTATTAAGCAGTTCTGAAGAATGGCCATATTGTGATCTCACAAATGAAGTGTAAGGATGAAGAAGCTTCTGAAGGACTATGAGCATCTGGGATCCACATTGATGAGCAAACTACAACGGTGATCATTTCACAATGACTTCCTGAAGCACGTGCAATTGGTATAGAGTCAGGGAGGCCAGGGAATCAAATGGGCAGCTTGGTGTGAGTAAATGGCTTTCAATTCCTGGGGCACTGATAGGATTTCCGAGGAAAGAGGCAGCTTTCTTGCTTGCATGAGCAACGTTTTAAAAAAAAATGCTGGCTCTGCCAGAGCTGCTTTATCGACAGCGCTGCTAATGCAGCAGACCCGGCAGAGTAGAGAGACACTGCACTGCTCCAAACAGTCCAGCCCCTCACTTCTCATCCTGAAGGCTCTGTACAGGCTTTAAAGGGAGCTTATGGTGTTTTTAATTAATATCCTGCAACAGGAGAGATGGTGGCACTTGTGCTCAGCAGTGGCCACTGCAGTTTTCAGACTCCTGGGAGCAGCAGACCAGTGCAGGCCATCATAAATGGGATGAACACCCCTCCTTCAGAAGGAGAAGCAGAGGAAACAACCCTGCAGGGAAGGTGACCACAGCAGCAAACCAATGAGGGGCTCAGTGACAGAGGGACCCAAAGCCGGCTGCGGGCTGGTTGGGTCTGGCTCATTTGAATATGGATGGGCAGGTGATAGAGAAGGGAAATGCTCTGGAAGAAGATGAAGGGCAATTGGCAGGAAAAGTAAATAATGTTGTTCTTAAAGATGAGGGAAAACAGGGATTAAAAATTGGGAAATCCCTGAAATTCATATATTTTAATGCCAGGAGTATTGTAAAAAAGGTGGATGAGCTGAAGGTGTGGATTGATACTTGGAAGTATGATGTGGTAGCGATTAGTGAGACATGGTTGCAGGAGGGATGTGATTGGCAGCTGAATATCCCTGGGTTTCGTTGTTTTAGGTGTGATAGAGTCGGAGGGGCAAGAGGAGGTGGGGTTGCATTGCTTGTCAGGGAAAATATTACAGCGGTGCCTAGGAAGGATAGATTAGAGGGCAAATCCACGGAGGCTATTTGGGTGGAACTGAGGAGTAGGAAAGGAGAGGTTACACTTGTAGGGGTGTATTATAGACCACCCGGAGGGGACCGAGACCTAGAGGAGCAAATCTGTAGGGAGATAGTAGATATTTGTGATAAGCACAGGGTTGTAATTATGGGAGATTTTAATTTTCCACATATAGATTGGGAAACACATTCTGTGAAAGGACTGGATGGGTTAGAGTTTGTGAAATGTGTGCAAGATAGTTTTTTACAACAATATGTAGAGGTGCCGACCAGAGAAGGAGCAGTGTTAGATCTACTGTTGGCAAATGGGATGGGTCAAGTGACGGAGGTTAGTGTTGGCGAGCACTTCGGGTCCAGTGATTATAATGCCATCAGCTTCAATGTCATTATGGAAAGAGAGAAATCAGGGCCAAGGATTGAGGTTTTGGATTGGGGAAAAGCTAGATATGAGGAGATGCGAAAGGACTTGCAGGGTGTGCATTGGGACAATTTGTTTTATGGGCAGGATGTAGTAGAGAGATGGAAGTCTTTTAAAGATCAGCTTTTGAGAGTGCAAAAGCTTTATGTTCCTGTTAGGTTAAAAGGAGGGGCAAAAGGTTTGAGAGAGCCGTGGTTTTCAAGGAATATTGGAAACTTGGTTCGAAGAAAAAGGGAGGCGTACATTAGATATAAGAAGCATGGAGTTAAGGAGATGTTTGAAAGATACATTGAATGTAAGAGGAATCTTAAGAGAGGAATTAGGAAAGCTAAAAGAAGGTACGAGAAAACTATGGCAAGCAGGGTGAAAACTAATCCAAAAGAGTTCTACAAATATGTTAATGGTAAGAGGAAAGCTAGAGACAAAATTGGTCCCTTAGAAAATCAGAGTGGAAAACTGTGTGTGGAGCCTAGAGAAATGGGGGAGATATTGAACAGTTTCTTTTCTTCGGTATTCACTAAGGAGAAGGATATTGGGAGATGTGAGATAAAAAAAGCAAATTGGGTAAATGTGGGGAATATAGAGATTACAAAAGGTGTAGTTTTAAGGCTTTTGAAGAATATAAAGGTGGATAAGTCTCCGGGACCAGACGGGATCTTCCCCAGGACATTGAGAGAAGTGAGGGAGGAAATAGCAGAGGCTCTGGCAGTAATTTTCCAAATGTCATTAGATATGGGGATAGTGCCGGAGGATTGGCGCATTGCGCATGTGGTTCCGCTATTTAAAAAGTGTTCAAGGAGGAAGCCTGGCAACTATTGGCCTGTAAGTTTGACATCTGTGGTAAGTAAATTAATGGAGAAAATTCTTAGAGATAGTACTTATAAACATCTGGATAGACAGGGTCTGATCAGGAGCACTCAACATGGATTTGTGGGAAGAAGGTCATGTTTGACCAATCTGATTGAATTTTTTGAAGAGGTGACTAGGAATGTGGATGAGGGTAGCGCAGTGGATGTTGTCTATATGGACCAGTAAGGCCTTCGATAAGGTACCACATGGAAGGTTAGTTAGGAAGGTGCAGTCTTTAGGTATAAATTTTAAGATAGTCAAATGGATTGAACATTGGCTGAAAGGGAGAGGCCAAAGGGTGGTAGTGGATAATTGTCTGTCAGGTTGGAGGCCGGTGACCAGTGGTGTGCCTCAAGGATCTGTATTGGGCCCATTGTTGTTCGTTATATACATTAATGATGTAGATGATGGGGTGGTGAATTGGATTAGTAAATATGCAGACGATACTAAGATAGGTGGAATAGTGGATAATGAAGAAGGTTTTCAAGGATTGCAGAGGGATTTGGGCTGCTTAGAAAAGTGGGCTGAAAAATGGCAGATGGAATTTAATGCTGATAAGTGTGAGGTGCTTCAATTTGGTAAGAAGAATCAGAATACGATATACGTGGTAAATGGGAGAGCATTGTGGAATACAGAAGAGCAGAAAGATTTAGGAGTAACGGTACATCGTTCCCTGAAGGTAGAAACTCACGTGAATAGGGTGGTGAAGAAGGCTTTTAGTATACTGGCCTTTATCAATCATTGCATGGAATATAGGAGTTGGGAGGTAATGTTGAGATTGTATAAGACGTTGGTGCGGCCTAATTTGGAGTTCTGTGTGCAGTTCTGGTCGCCTAATTATAGGAAGGATATAAACAGAGTGGAGAGAGTGCAGAGAAGGTTTACCAGAATGTTGCCTGGGTTTAAGCATCTGGAGTATGGGGAGAGATTGGACAGATTGGGTCTTTATTCTTTGGAGCGTAGAAGGTTGAGAGGGGATTTGATAGAAGTATTTAAGATTATGAAAGGGATAGACAGAATGGATGTGGATAGACTATTTCCGTTAAGAGGAGGAAAGATTAAAACAAGAGGACATGAGTTAAGAATTAAGGGGCAGAGGTTTAGAGGTAACATGAGGGGGAACTTCTTTACTCAGAGAGTGGTAGCCGTGTGGAATGATCTTCCGGGAGAAATAGTGGCGGCGGAGTCAATTGTATTATTTAAGAAAAGGTTGGACAGGTATATGGATGAGAAGAAGATGGAGGGTTATGGGCATTGTGCAGGGAGGTGGGACTAGAAAGGGGTGTTTGGTTCGGTGCGGACTAGAAGGGCCTAATGGCCTGTTTCCGTGCTGTAATTGTTATATATGTTATTATATTATTATTGGAAATCTGTATTGGAGCTGGAATTTGAGAGGGTGCTGAGGGCAAGAAGGGCCTTGGGCACGTAAGGTTAATGATCATATTGGAGGATTGGATCTGGAGCTCAGGCTGACCATGCATCGAACAGGGGTCTGTGTGGTTGCAGGAGCACTGGAAATTGATTCCACGGACATTTCGTGACTCTGAAGGGATGCTCTTTTGATTTCTTTCTTTCTTACTATAAGGGGTGCTGAGCAACACAAATGGTGACTCTTTGTCTTACAGAGGCAATTTTGTGTTATTATTACATGTTCTGTGCTATTACATGGCTTCTGGATGGAGGAGTGTGGGTGAGGGCTGAGTTGATGGTGGTGAAGGGGAGGCTATGTTTGTGAAAGAAGGCAGACATTTTGGAAGATCAGGACTGGAAGACCTCATTTTGGGAACAGATGCAGTGGAGATGGAGAAATTGAGATAAGGGGATAGAATCCTTGCAGGGGAGAGAGTTTGAGGAAGTGTAGTCAAGGCAGTGGTGGGAGTTGTTGATATAGAGGAGGAAGGGTTGAGGGGTATTGACTCTGTAGGCTTGTAGCATGGTTTGCTCCACAAACAGGCAGGTGTAGATGGGACCCACATGGGTACCCATGGTTACTCCTTTGATTTGGAGGAAGTGAGAAGAGTTAAAGGAGAAGTTGTTTAAAGTGAGGACCAGTTCTGCCAGGCATAGGAGGATGGTGGTAGAGGGTGACTGGTCTGGTCTTTGGTCCAGAAAGAAGTGAAGTGCTTTCAGACCTTCTGTATGGGGGATGAAGGTATAAAGAGTTGGGGAGGGATTTGACCAGGGGAGAAAACATAGTCAAGGTAACGTGAAACTAATTTCGTGGGTCAAGAGCAGATAGAAACAATGGGTCCACCCAGATGGTTAGGTTTGTGTATCTTGGGTAGAGGGTAGAAACAACCAGTATGGGGATAGGTAAGAATAAGGTTGGCAGATGTGGGAGGGAGGAGACCAGAAGTGATAAGGTTTGAGATGGTGATGGAGATGGTGACTTGATGAGCTCTGGTGGGGTCCTGTGGAAGGGATAGATAGGAGGAGTCCTGTGGAAGGGATAGATAGGAGGAGGTGTCTGAGAACTGTCACCTGGCCTCAGTAAAGTAAAGATCAGTGCACCAGAACACAACAGCACCATTCTTGTCTGAGGGTTTGATGGTGAGGTTGGGATTAATGCGGAGAGATTAGAGGGAATAGCGTTCGGAGGAGGTTTGATTAGAATACGAGAGGGAGGTGCTAAAATTGAGACTGTTGATGTTTTGGCAGCAGTTAGAAATAAAAAGATCCAGAGCAGACAGCTGGCCAGGATGAAGAGTCCAGGAGTTGGAAGAAGGTTTGAAGTGGGAGAAGGGGTCTTGGGTTGGGGGGTGGAGAATAACGGTCATGGAAGTAAGCCCAGAGGCAGAGGCGATGGCATCGAGGGGTGTGTGGAACTCATTAAGGTGTGGGTGGAGGTTCAAAGGTTTTAGAGGGGATAGTAAAAACCAAGCAGGGGTCAGACTGGGAATTGGTGTTTTGGGGGGAGATGGAGGAATGGGAAGGTCTGAGGGTGAGGGTGGATGTGGAATGTGGGGAAGGTTGGAGGGAGGAGTAGGGTTGTGGGAGGAGGTTGGGACGGGAGGGTAGGAGGGGTAGGGGAGGTCACAAAGGGCTGAGAGGTCAGAAGGCAGGAGGAGGAGGGTAGGGGGGTAACCAGAGAGAGGGTAGGGGGGTAACCAGAGAGAGGAGGGTAGGGGGTAACCAGAGAGAGGAGGGTAGGGGGTAACCAGAGAGAGGAGGGTAACCAGAGAGAGGAGGGTAACCAGAGAGGAGGGTAGGGGGGTAACCAGAGAGAGGAGGGTAAGGGGGTAACCAGAGAGAGGAGGGTAAGGGGGTAACCAGAGAGAGGAGGGTAGGGGGGTAACCAGAGAGAGGAGGGTAGGGGGGTAACCAGAGAGAGGAGGGTAGGGGGGTAACCAGAGAGAGGAGGGTAGGGGGGTAACCAGAGAGTGGAGGGTAGGGGGGTAACCAGAGAGAGGAGGGTAGGGGGGTAACCAGAGAGAGGAGGGTAGGGGGGTAACCAGAGAGAGGGGGGTAACCAGAGAGAGGAGGGTAACCAGAGAGAGGGGGGGGTAACCAGAGAGAGGGGGGGTAACCAGAGAGAGGGGGGGGTAACCAGAGAGAGGGGGGTAACCAGAGAGAGGGGGGGTAACCAGAGAGAGAGGGTAACCAGAGAGAGGGGGTAACCAGAGAGAGGGGGGTAACCAGAGGGTGGGGGGGGTAACCAGAGGGTGGGGGTGTAACCAGAGAGAGGAGGGTTGGGGGGGAGATGAAGTCTGAGGGTTAGGGAGAAGAGGGGAGGGTGGGGGGGGTGGTTAGGGAGAAGTGGAGGATTATAGGGAAGGAGATTAATGGCAATAAGGAATGGGATCCAGCAGTGAGATCAGGACATGGAATAACAACATGGAATATGATGTCTGTCAGGAAGAGGTAATGTGCGTAAGCACAGGGAAAATGCCAAAGACACAAAATTGAAGGCTTGTTATCTGAATGTGCACAGCATTCATAATAAGGTGGGTGAATTAATGGCACAAATATAAATGAATAAGTACAATCTAACAGTCGTGGTTGCAAGGCGACCAAGGTTGGGAACTAAATGTTCCAGATTGCATAGGTTTTACAAGAGATGGACAAAATTGAAAATAAAGTGGACTGGCCTAGTTTTAAAGAATTGCATTCTTCAAGGCAGTAGAGAGGAAGAGCTAAGTGGTGTGCTAATAAAAAAATAGCAACATTAGTTGCCTTAATTATTTCCAAGCTCTTAAAAATTCTTCAAAATATATTAACACATCTTAAATTGTTTTAATTTATTTTCCTTGGGATTTGAGTGTTTCTGAATATTGCAAAAGGACCAGTAAGTATTAATATTCTTGGACAAGATTAAAAACTAGCTTTATTAGCTGTCTTAAGCTTTTTAGTAAATAATTTGTTGGTGCATCTTATTTTGGTCCCCCACAAATTGCTTTGCTGATTGCCCTGCATGTGCCCGGAACATTTAAGATTAGAACAGCATTTACCAGCAAGTGAATATCTGGGTATGGCCAAAATGTAAATGTCAGTAGTAGTGTGGAGAACTCAACCATGGAGACAAGTTTTGGTTCTTATTTCAAAAGATCATTTAATTCACAATTCAGCACTATTCTGACATGTCAGTTAAAAGATGTGTTCAAGTAGACTGAGAGAGACTTAAATCCATGGTCTGGGCTCAGGGATGAGAGTGGTAATGCTTAGTCAAATCTGACACTTCAGCAATTTTAATTTACTCGGTAATAATAATTTAGTGCCATTTGATATTACTCAATCAAATGCCTTTCTTGATGTAATTGATCATTTCAGTTGATATGATACTCAACACAAGTCACCAAAGGGGGAACTTTTATTCATTCATATAATTTAAGTGTCACTAATAAAACAACATTTATGCCCACTCCCAAACTCACCTTGAGTTTTGGCTCTCCAATCGGCTCTGGTCCACCTCAAAAGCAGTAACTCATATATAGTAGCTCTTCATAGACTACAGTTCAGCCTTCAACATCATTATTCCCTCACTGCTGGACAAGAAGCTCCAAACCCTGGGCCTCTGAACCCTCTCTGCAACTGGATCTTTGATTTTTCTCATTGGAAGATCATAGCCAGTACACATTGGAAACAATGTCTCCTCCTCACTGACTATCAATGCAGTGCACCTCAAGGATGCATACTTAGCCCATAGCTCCACTGATTATACACCCAATCCTGTGTGGCCAGGCACAATTCCAATGCTATCAACAAATTTGCCGATGATGCTACAGTTGTCTTCAGAATTACAAATGGCAATGAGGAAGTGTACAGGAGGGAGATAGATTAGCTTAGTGAGTGGTATCACATCTACAACTTTGGACTCAACATTAGCAAAACCAAGAAGATGATTGTGGACTTCAGGAGAACACGAACCAGTCCTTATCGAGTGCTCAGTAGTGGAGAGCGTCAAGAACTTCAAATTCCTGAGTGTTAACATCTCTGAGGATCTGTAATCAGGTTCCTGAATGATCAATGAACCAAAGGCACTGCCTTTGACTTTTTTTGTGCATTATTTAAATTTTTTTAATGAATATTTGCACTGCAAAACAATCAATTTCATGACTTGTTTATGACAAAAATTATGATTCTGAGAAGATAGTGGCAGGATACCTTCTTCACCACATGGCAATAAATTGAAGTTACTTCCACAATGCTGAAAAATCAGGGAATTGCAAGATTTTGGCCCAGTGAGAATGGAAAAATGGCAATATATTTTCTGGTTTGAGTATTCCTGGAATATGGAGAAGGTGTGCCTTTTGCTGCGGGGAAGACTGGGCTTACTTTTGCTACTGTATCTTGCAAATGGCTCACACTGTGACATTGGTGGAGGGAGTGATGTTGAAGCAGCAATTCTTTGACGCATCAACTCTTTCTGTGAAATGAAATGAGAACCGAATTAAAAGAACAGTATGAAAATATCAGAAACTAAGTTCAAATGTACAAAGGTGACATTGTTCAAATAGGCCTGCAGCTGACGTGGACATTTACCCCTCCATAAGTCTTCGTCCGCGAAGCCAAGCCAAAGAGAAGAAGATGTTTGAGACGAACCTTAAATATATTTGCCAATGAGTAAACAACATTGGAAATAGAACTCTGAAAAGCCATGCTTAAGTCTCGGGAAGTAAGCAAGAAATGGTTGGCATTTGGAAATTAGATTGTTGAGCTAGGACTGGACGGTGAGAGTTTTCTTCATTCACTTCATGCCAACTTATTCATCACTTTTTAAAAGCTGTATTATTACACATTATCAAATTAACTTTTAAAAAATGCTTGTAGTTCTGCTTTGATACCTGACCAAAAAAATACTGTGATTTAGATATAGCTGTCTCTATATTTTCAGTTTGTAACTTTAAATAATGCAGATGTTGTTTGGAACATTTGAGAAGAAGCCTTGTACAACTATGTGCTTCTCTCCCAGGCTGGGGGTGTGGAAATGAATGTAACATGCAAAGTGAACACACTTTAAAAAAGACTGCACCTCCCTTCATTATTAAATCAGTAGGCTCACTTTCTTTGTATTTTGCTGGTAGGCTTTTGAAGAATAATTTAAGTAATTTAATAATATTCCCATCCTGCTGTGAATTCTGAATCCTCTCACAAATACCAGGGCTATTCTTTTCATTGTAAGAGCTATGGACTTGCTGCAATTTTAGTCTAAGTATTTTGGTGGCATTAATCATTATCAAAATAAATGAGGAAAATCTATTCATCCTCTCTCTACATCAGCATCGTACATAACAAAGGCGTGGAAATAACTTTTTAAAAAAAATCAATGTTTAAAAAAATTCAATGTTCACTGTTTCCACTATCTTTAAAGATTTATTTTTAAAAGAAAGATGCTGGAAATTACAATCTGGCTACTACCATCATTTTCCTACAGAGATAATATAACACTGTGGAATAGTTCAAAACCTGACCCATCATGCCTTTTGTCATCATTTTGATGGAACTGCTCTCATGATGATGGAGGAACACAGGGAGACCACCGACCCATTTGAGAAGAAGTAGGGGAGATGACCCATGGGACAGTGACCATTGTGACAGATCAGTGAGGGGTACTGTGATTAAACAAACACACAGGCAGCAGGCTGTTGGAGCCTTGAGGCGAGAAACCCATTTGACTGCAGCCAGGTGGACTGCTGGAGACTGGCTCAAGACTGCCTGAAGGGACACGAGGTATCAACTGGGTGCTGAGGGCACTGAAGGATTCCTGATCGTGTCGGAGGTTTGGATCTGGTGCTTGGGCTACTGATGATGTGGACTGATCTCTGTGTGGCTGCGGAAGTGCTGGAGGTGAATCCACAGACACTTGGTGACTCCGAGGGGACATTTTGTTGCTTCTCTTTCTCTGACTAAGAAGTGCTTCAGGCAATTTCTGCCAATGGCAAATCTGTCTGCCTTTTATCAGACTGAAGCAAATTTAGTTTAATGTTGCACTATTTATTACATGACAATAAATTGAACCTTGAATTTTTTAGTTGGACTCCCTTGCCTTTTCTCTTAAAACCTTACCTGACAAGTTTAATAAAGCTTTGAGAAAACAAAATTCAGATCCAGATTACATTTTATAACATCTACTGAATTGTTGGTCACTTATTCTTGAATTCGTTCAAATAAATCAAAATAATATGGTGACTTTTTGTGCATACCAAGCCAGCTGACACTACGGAATTCAGACCAGAGAGTTTTTGTCACATCTGTGATCTTGAAAAATCTCAAGCAAAACCGTATAAATCCCGTAAAGCTATAACACTGACAGCTGCAAAAGAAAATGAGGGCTCTCAGTGGGATATCAGCATGGAAGTGGTAGGATTTGATAAAACTTCATTTATAGTTTTTAACAACCACCCTTTCTATGTATATCTCAGCCATATTATCTGATTCAACACCTGGCTAGAGTTTATAAGCTAAATTCAGAGTATTATATCACCTGTGTAGCTTTATATTAGCAGTGAGTGATATTTTTTACATCGCTGTAACCAGACACCATAACTAGCATCTGGTGTTAAGCCATTTTAAAACAGAGTTGCTGTAGTTTATGTAGCTCTATATTCACTTGTGAACTAAACATTCAACTGTTCCACGAGCAAAACTTTAATGTAATTTTTCATAGTACTGAGAGCATCACCTCAGAAAATTCTGTCCAATATGTTGATGCATCTCAAAATTTCTCCCATTCATCTGATCCCGTCAACATAATCTTTCTTTTACATTTTCACCAATGTTAATCCAACTATCCCTGAATAAATTAATCCTAGTTACATCAGTTGTTACATTCAGTGAATTAAATATTTATCCTGAATTCACTCTTTGAATTATTTATTTCTGCATCCTCTCCATAATGTAGATACATTATCTTTATCTCCTGTCTTGAGGCTAAGACCCCCAGTTTTGGTCTCACC
The DNA here is from genome assembly GCF_036971445.1 of Narcine bancroftii. Classification (NCBI taxonomy): domain Eukaryota; kingdom Metazoa; phylum Chordata; class Chondrichthyes; order Torpediniformes; family Narcinidae; genus Narcine; species Narcine bancroftii. The sequence goes on along the minus strand of NC_091472.1, from coordinate 84,010,368 downwards.
TTCCAGAGGAAATAATATTCCTGCCTCTATTTTATCATTCCCTTTCATAATTTTATGTTGCAGTGAGATGCCCTCTCATTCTTCTGAATTCCAGTGAGCACAGACCTTGTAACTCGACTCTCCTCATAGGCTAACCCTCTCATCTCTGAAGTCAACCTGGTGAATCTCCAAAGCCAGTATATCTCTTCTTAAGTCAGGAGACCAGAAATGCATCCAGAAATCTAGGTGCAACCTCACCAGTACAGTTGCAGCTGAACCTCCCTATTCAAATTCACATTCACTCACGATCAAGACTAACTTTCCATTTGTCGCCTTGATGATCTTTTATACCTGCAATCCAATCTTTGATGATTCATGCACAAGCACTCCAAGACTCTCTGCACAACAGCATACTGTTGAAACAATAACTTGATCATCTATTTTTCCTTCCTAAAAGGACAACTTTGCATTTACCAACAATGTATTCCATCTGTTAGGCTCTTACCCACTCAATTAACCTCCCTGATCCTCTCTGTCGATGTTCTGCACAGTTTGCTTTTGCAATTATTTTGGGATCATCAGAAAACCTGGATACGCTACACTGGGTCCCATCTTCCAAATTGTTAATGTATAACGTGAACAGTGTGGCACAGCACCAACCCCACGGACTTCATTCACTGCTGAATGCCAACCAGAAAAACGCTCATATATCCCAGCGGTCTTCATTCATTTGGTTAACCAGTCCCCTATCCATGCTGAAACATTACTCCAAACTTCATGCATCCTTATCTTTATAGATGTTTTTATGCAGCATCTTATTGATGTCTTCTGGAAGTCTAAGTATATAAGCAGCAGTTCCCCTCTATCTACTGTGCTCACTATATTCTCATAGAATTCCAATGGATTTGTCAGGCTTACTTGGGAATCCCTTCCATTAAATGATGGATTGAATTGCATTTATATGTATGGGATCATGCAAGATTTGTTTGCACCCAGGCTGCATTCATGTTAATTGGTAATGTGCTGTGCTGTGAAAAGTGTCCCAGTAGACACTAAAACAATCACATTCAATCAAAATTCTGTCTAAGTTGCTTTTTAATTAAAAGCAATCACAAATAAGCATGCATGAAAGTCACAAAAGCATTGAGATTGAGAACTCCATGTCATTGCACAATACCAATCATTTGGGGATCCAAAAGATTTGGTGAAGTTGCACATGCAATAGTGATTATTGATCATTTTGTCCAATGCTTTTATTTAGTACTACTGAGTTTAATGTTGAACTGAATCCCTTACATGACGACGTAACTACAAAGGTGCACAGAAAAGCAATTTCTTTAATACTTTGTCTGAACCAAATAGCAGAGAATTTTGAATTACAAACTTGTTTTAAAAATCAAACATGCCCTGAGAAAGCATCATGGAAGAAGGCTAAAAGAATAAGTTGTATTCATCGCAATTTGCAATAATCATGAAAGTTATGAAAAATGGAGGGAAAATATAAAAGGAGTTTCAGGACATTTCTTTGCAGCATTTGTCATATTAATTGTCAAGTATACAAAATACAATAAAAACTCTGTGTTCTCTGTAAAGGCATGCAAAGGGACAATTCTAGTCTAGTGACATTATCAAGACAAGAAAGAGAAGCAGAAGACAGAAAAATATGCTTGGAAAAGAACATAGATCATAGAAATTGACAGCCTACAGTGTTGTGCCAACTTAATAACATAGTGTAACCATTGCCTGGAATTCTCACCACTGCATTACCCTCCAAAAGGCAGGATTGCTAACTTGTTTCTGCATTAAGGCTACTGATCTCATGGATGCCGTTGAACTTAAGTTCTGAACCCACTGGTTGAGCTTTTTCTGCCATTCATTCTTTATTGTTGAACTTCTTGTTGTCCCCTGGAATGCAAACTTATTCGATCTGGCATTGGAAACACGAGGCCATTTAATTCAATGGAACTGGAGAATCACAAGTTAATTTAAATGTTTTCTTTAATTACTTTAAGTTTATCTTAATATTTTGAATTACTTCACTGCTCAACAGATCCAAGTTCAATCCAAGTTCTCTCTATGATCACATGGTATTTTTCCCAAAGCTCCAGTTTTCTCCTATAATCCAAGGATTCGCAAGTTGTTAGGTTAATTAGTCATTATAAATTGTCTCCAGTGCATAGGTAAATGCTAGAACCTGTGCGAGTTGATGAGGATATGGGGTTAATGGAGGATAAATGTAAATCACTGTTTGAATGTCAGCATAAACTCAGTGGGCTGAAGGGTCTGTTTCCTTACTCCTCTCCGTGGCTCTGACTTTTAAGAGACCTATATTTTTATTTTCTTTATTCAGTAACTTTTTGAAACATTTTTGAGTCATTGGGGCAGACTTCAACTATCAGATTTGGATGGGATTTGACAATCCGGTGTGGTGCACAGCATAGCTAAGAGTCAGAATTTTCAGGCATTTCATGACCCAAACTCCATGCGATGGCTCTATAGGGGTTCTCTACTTCAGATCAGAACTGCATGGCAAAATCAATGTGAAAAAATGTTAGCAGTTTGTATTTGAGAGACTGGGAAATGTGGACAATTCAGCAACGACACAAGATCTTGCCCTATGACATGAAATGTACATTTAAAATTAAAAAAAAACATTTTGCTGCGAGCACTGGTGCAACCACAAAAAAAAAGTGTTGCTCTGCTGTTTTTCAGTTTCTTGGTCATTTCTATTATATTGTATTGAAGAATCTGGTCCTGCGGCAGTAATGGCAGCTTTGGCACTGGTGCAGTCCCGGGAGGAGCAGAGATGTGTCTTCTAGCACTCTTCCATAGGGTTCTATTACCTGGTTGTCACACCCAACAAGCAGTTCTAAACCGCCAGTAGAAAGGGACCAGTGGTGTTTTTCCTTACACTGGAGAACTCATGGAGGTCCATGCCCAAGATGGAGGCACTCAATCTAGACCATGAGGATTACAGAGTCTGGAGGAGCAGAAGATTGGTGCAAGGCACCAGAGCGGGAGGATAACTCCTTGCTCACAAGGAGAAGCCTGACAGAAGACCCGACCGGGTAGGAGACTAAAGCAGTGAACTAGCACATTTGTGGACTTGTGGCTCGTGGAAACTAGATATCAGGACTCTTGAAGGTGCCAATAATGAGCAAGGCTCCCAAAGGACCTTGGGCATTGATAGTTTCCTTTTCGTGACAACTCCCAAAGGACCTTGGGCATTGGTAGTTTCCTTTTCCTTTCGGGTTCGCAGCTGGACAGGACAGAGCCATGCAGCTGCAGAGGTTTCTGGACCAATGGACAGAGGTATCGGAGGAGGTGGCAGGATCCATGGCTACTTAATGTCCCTGAAGGAACTCTCTTATGCTTCTCTTTCTCTTCTTGATAGGGTCTCTGGACTAGTGCCACCTCTTTGTGTGCCTTTACTAACAAACAAACAAAAAACTATTTTGTGTGTTCATGAACATAACCATGAAGGAACCTTGTAACTTGAGTACTGAAGTGGAAATTACCAGGTTTCAGTAACATTTTTTTTTGCCGTGATCCACTGATGTTTACAGAACTTCCATAATGAAAGGTGCCATTGCCCATGATAAAGATTAAAAACTGCCTTCCAATGGTTTCCACACCATCAATTTGGCATCCCACGATATACTTTCAGGTGGCTTTGTTGATTTTAATTATTCTGCTATCTTTGACTATCTTGTACCATGTTAGCTTGGCATCATACTTGTACATTGTGAATAAACATTCCTTCAACACCACAGTTACTTGAATTATGTTTAACATGATTCATTGTGATAACTCAGATTTTATCTATCTGAAGATTGCCTTTTCCCTGGTTTTCTCTACTTTGTCTTTTTTTTCCGGTGGTCTTTTGTTTTCTCAGGTTTTTTTATTTTATTTTTTTTCTCTTCTTCTTGCTGCTCCTCTTCAATAAAGAGTAAAACTAGGCTGGATGTAAAACCAGCTCTGGTCCATTCAGCCTATTTGCTCAAATGAAGCCATCATGGAAATCCCATGCCTCCTTTCTAATTCCTCATTCTCAGTAGTGATTGATTTACTTTAATGTCAGTCTTTTGAAGTATGGATCATTTAGGAAACATGGGTTATTGGAAGATGATCGATAGAAAGGCGTGAATATATGATTGAATTTGGTTAAAATTTCTACTTAAGAAATCTGGCCATGCATTTGAGAAGTTTGCAGACAGCATATTCAATGAGCAGTCAGATTGCAACCCAATTCTTTCCTTTCTCTATGTTCGAATGATTTTTTTAAAATTACAGTTTCCAGAGTATAGGTCCTTGATAGCTGAAGACATTGCTACCAAAAAGGGAGCAATTAAAATCTGCTTTGGATTAAGATATTAGTTCAAACATTTCACGTGCATTTAATGTATAAGTGCCCAGATCTAAGCTTTAACCAGGAGGAATACAATTGAATCATATCCCTGAGCATCCTTTCTAAGTAATAAAGTTCAGTTTTTCAAATTTCTTGTGATGTAACTTGTAGCTATTCCACCACTGTAGCTGTTTAAATTTCATCCAAATGCTTTTCTAATTCATAAAGTGGACTTTCAATTTCTGAATGTTTTATGCAGCATTTTGAACTGATTTTAAAATAGGTGGCACGGTTTGTGTAGCAGTTAGTATAATGGTATTACAGCACCAGCGACCCAGGTATGAATCCGGTGCTGTCTATAAGGAGTTTGTACATTTTCTCTCTGTCTGCGTGGGATTCCTCCAGCTGCTCTGGTTTCCTCCCTCCCTTCAAAAATAAACCAGGGGTTGTAAGTTAATTGGGGTATTTGGGCGGAAAGGGCTCAGAGGCCGGAAGGGCCTGTTATCGTATTATATGTGTAATTTTAAAAAAAAATGAAAATGGCCTTCATTATCATCAGTTTTTTTAAACTTTTTAATGCAAGAAAATATATTATTAACAATAATCCTGTGATGTGTATGTTTGGAAATATCTGTAGATTGAATGTTCAAAGATCAAAGTTCAGATTTATTGTCAGAGAACATACATGACATCACATACGACCCTGAAATTCTTTTTCCTGTGGGCCAGGCAGAATTTCTACTTATCAGTGGTGCTAATTTTAAAAAAAGCTATGGATACAAAAGAGAAAAATTTAAACAAAAAGGCAATGCAAACAAACAGTGCAAGGCAGAAAATAAATATTCAGTAACTGTTTTGGATACGGTTGGGGGGGGAACGATCTACCAGGGACAATTTGTGGTCGTCTCTAACACAGAGGCTGGCCCCTTGGCTCAGAAGGGAAGGGGGAGAAGAGGAGATCTATGATGATTGGTTAGACAAGTGGATAAGAGTTTCTACGAACGAGATCAAAGCTCCCGGATGGTATGTTGCCTCCCAGGTGCCAGGGTCAGGGATGTCTCTGATCGAGTTCACAGCATTCTGGAGGGGGAGGCTGAGCAGCCAGATGTCATTGAAATTCTGAAGAGGGAATATAGGGAGTTAGGTAAGAAGTTAAAAAGCAGGATGTCAAGGATGATAACCTTGAGATTGCCTGTGCCACGCGCCAGTGGCAGACGACTGGGTGGCTGAAGAATTGATGCAGGGGGCAGAGGTTTAGATTTGTGATCTCTTGTGGGGAAGGTCTGACCTGTACAAAAAGGACAGGTTGCACCTGAACTGGAAAAGGACCAATATCCTGGTGGCCAGATTGGCTATAGCTGTCTGGGAGGGTTTAAACTAGTTTGGCAGGAGGGTGGGAACCAGATTATGAGGGCAGAGAATCAAAAGCATGATGCTCTATGTTCTGAGTTTTTAACGAAGGACAGGCAAGGGATAAAATAAAAATGCAACCACTTAGAGGGTTTGAAATGTATCTATTTCAATGCAAGAAATAAAGGGGATGAAATTAGAGCACGGATCAGTACGTGGAATTACAATGCTGTAGCGGTTACTGAAACTTAGCTGGAGAAAGTGCAAGATTGACTGAAGCAGATACCGGGGTTTGGATGTTTTAAAAGGAATAGGATGGGAGGTAAGAGAGGGTGGAGTAGCATTACTAGTCAGGGATAGTATCACAGCTATAGAAAAGGAGGAGGCTATAGAGGGAGTGTCCATTGAGTCGGTGTGGGTGGATGTCAGAATTAGGAAGGGAGCTATCACTGTGCTGGGATTAGTCTATTGGCCCCCAAATAGCCCTTGGGACACCAAGGAGCAGATAAGCAGGTAGATTTTGGAATGGTGCAGAAAATACAGGGTTGTAGTTATGGGTGATTTCAACTTCTCTAATATTGACTGGCACTCCTTATTGCAAGGGAGATAGATGGGGCTGGATTTATCAGATATGTCCAAGAAGAATTCTTGACAGTATATGGACCAGCCAATGAGAGGAAAGGCTATACTGGATCTAATTCTTGGTAATGAACCTGGTCAGGTGATGGGCCTCTCGGTGGGGGAGCATTTTGATGAGAGTGACCACAATCCCTAAGCTTTAGCATAGCCATGGAAAAGGGTAAAAGCAGACAAAATGGGCAAGTGTTTAATTGGGGAAGGGATAATTACAATGGGAAGAGGCAGGAACTAGCAAAAGTAAATTGGAAACAGGTGTTTAAGGAAGAAAGCGCAGAACTAATCTGGAGGAAGTTTAGGGTCCACTTGTGTTGGGATCAAGATAGGATAGAGAGGATTCTTAAAGGATAGGATCTGAGCATTTGGAGAAGGTCAGTCCACTCAAGGATAGTCGACATGGCTTTGTGAAGGGAAGGTTGTGCCTCACAAGCCTAATTGAGTTTTTTGAGGAGGTAACAAAATAAAATGATAAGAGTAAAACAGTGGATGTGATGTACATGGATTTTAGTAAGGCTTTGACAAGGTCCCCATGTGCCATGGGATTCATGGAAGCTTGGCTGTGTGGATAAAAAATTAGCTTGTAGGTAGAAGGCAGAGAGTAATAATGGAAGGAAAGTTTCCTGCCTGGAGGTCAGTGACTCGTGGAGTACTGTAGAGATTTGTTCTGGGACCCCTGCTTTTTGTGATTTTTATAAATGACCTGGATGAAGAGTCAGAAGGATGGGTCAGTAAGTTTGAGGATGGTACGAAGGTTGAAGGAGTTGCGGATAGAGCTGAAGATTGTTGAAGGTTCCAAGAGGATATGGACAAGATACAATTTTGGGCAGAGAAGTGGCAGATGAGTTCAATCTGGATGTGTCAGGTCATGCATCTTGGAAGGACAAATCTGAAGGCTGAGTACAGGGTTAATGGTAGGTTACTTAGGAGTGTGGATGAACAGAGGGACCTTTGGGTCCAAATCTATACATCTATCAAGGCCACTGCACAGGCTAGTTAAGGAAGCCTATGGGATGCTGGGCTTCATTAATAAGAGGCTTGAGTTCAAAAGTAGAGGTCATGTTGTAACTCTACAAAACTCTGGCAAGACCAGACTTAGAGTATGGTGTTCAGTTCTGGTCACCTCATTACAGGAAGGATGTGGAACCTATATAGAGGAGATATACCAGGATGTTACCTGGATTGGAAAATGTCTTATGAGACAAGGTTAGCAGAGCTTGGACTTTTTTCCTTGGAGATAGAAGGATGAGAGGAGATTTAATAAAGGTCTACAAGATTATGAGAAGCATAGAGAGGGTGGACAGCCATCATCTGTTTTCCAGCGCAAAAATAGCAAACACCAGAGGACAAGAGTACAAAGTTAAGGGAGGGAAGTTTAGGGCAGACATCAGGCGTAATTATTTTTTATTCAGAGTGTTGTGGGTGCCTGGAATGCCTTGCTAGGGATGGTGTTGGAGGTTGAAACATTCAGGCCATTTAAGAGACTCCTGGACAGGCACATGGATGAAAAAAGTGTGATGGAGTAGGTTGGGTTCAGTATTTTTTTTAAGGAATATGAGTTGGGACAACGTTGAGGCCTGAAGGGCCTGTACTGTGCTGTAGTGTTCGATGTTCTATAAATAATATGCAAAGTAAGAATCCTGAAATATGGCTCTGTTTGTGGTTTAAGAGTCTGATGGTGGAAGGATGGGAACTGTTCCTGAACTTGGTGGTATAAGTCTTGTGCCACCTATACTTCTTCCTTGATGGCAGTAGCAAGAACGCAACATGTTCTGGGTGGTGTGGATCCTTGATGATTGCTGCTGCTCGCTGACAGTAACATTCCATGAAGATTTTCTTGATGACGGGGAGAGTTTTGGCTGAGATGTGCTGGGTTGTGTGCACTGCCTTTTGCAGTGCTTTCCGAGATATTGATGTCCCCATACCTGGTGTGGAGCAGCTGGGCAGTACACTTTCACTACACATCTGTTGAAGTTTGCCAAGGTTTTTGATGTCATGCCAAACCTTTTCAAACTCCTAGGAAAGTAGAGGCACTGGCATTCCTTCTTCATGATGATATTAGTGTGTTGGGTCCAGGAGAGAGGACCTCCGAAATGGTGACTCCCAGGAATTTAAAGCTACTCATTAGTAAATTTGTAGATGGTGTTATTATCATTACCAAGCCAGACAGTGACTGGTGTAAAGTGAGTAGAGCAGGGGGCTAAGAACACAGCCCTGTGTGCTCTGGTACTGATGGAAATTGTGGAGGAGATGTTCTTATCAGTCCTCATTAATTCTGGTCTGGATGTGAGGAATCTAGGATCCAATAACACTGTGATATTGAGGCCCAGATCTTGGAGTTTGCTGATCAATTTTGAGGGGATGATGGTGTTGAATGCCAAACTGTAGTCAATAAAGAGCATCCTATTGTATGCGTCTTTGCTGTCCATGTGTTCCAGGGCTTTGTGTAGAGCCAGAGAGATGGCATCCTCCATAGACCTGTTGCTGCTGTAGGCAAATTGGAATGGATCCAAGTCTCTCTTCAGACAGTAGCTGATTTGCTTCAACACCAGCCTCTTAAAACACTTCATCTCTCAGAATGTGAGTGCAACTCATTGGTAGTTATTAAGGCAGGTTACTATACTCTTCTTGGACGTAGGTATGATTAAGTCCTGTTTGAAACAGGTGGGTACCATGCCCTTCCGGAATGAGATGTTGAAGATATCCGTGAATACATTGGCAAATTGGTCAGCACAGGTTTTCAGTTCTCGGCAGGGTACTCTTTCAAGCCTTGGATTCACTCTCCTGAAGACAGTTTATACATTGTTGGGCATTATCAGTTGCCCCAATAATCACACACAACAAAGACTGAGGGGAACGATAGGCTTTATTGTTCAGAAGACTTGAGCTGGCCCGGATCCAAGCTAGGGAAGTGCAGGGAAGGGAGAGGTGGCCCAACCTTTATGGCCTGGGTCCCAGGGGAGGAGTCCAGGTGAGAGTGTAATCGGGGTGGGCCAGCCCAAGCATTTCCCGACCAATTAGTACATACAATCCATACCATTACATACGTCATCCTCAAATACTGGCAATGGGAGATCATCAGGGGATGTGGGAGTGTGCAGTAGTTCTTCCTTGTTCTAGTCGTCAAATCAGGTGTAGAAAGCATCGAGTTCCATCTGGGAGTGAAGTTTTGCCGTCTCCTACTGGATTTTGTTTTGTCGCAGTTATGTCATGTAGGCCCTGCCGCAGCTGTTAAATATTCTTTGTTGTTTCCATTTTTGTCCAGAAGATGGGATTTCGTAGGTCATACCTGGTCCTTGTATAGTGTTCTGGGTTTTTGGAGTTAAAGGCCTATAATCTGGCTCTCAGCAGTTTCTGGATTTCATTGTTCATCCAGGGCTTCTGGTTGGGGTAAGCCCTGAACATTTGGTGGTGACACACTTGTCCACAGCTGTTTTGATAAAGTCTGTAATGAGTTATAATACTGCTCATCGTTCTGGTCTCGATTTGTTTTTTTTGGTTGCAATTATTCATTCAATTTTAGTGTGAATTTGGAGCTGCAAGCTTTAATATGCTTTTAAAAAGTTATCATTAAAACTCAGGATGCATCAGTCGAGGATAATGAAAATTCTGCTTATCTGCCCCACAATGCAATGTAATCAAGTACTAAGACATAATTAATATTAAAGTATCTCCTTAGATGTAATCGAGCCACCCATTGAGGATTTATGGATCTTGGAAGAATTCAGGTTAAAATGATAGTTTCTGATAAGCATCCAATTTGGATTTGATAATATACCTTTTATCAGATGTTGGAATATTGTCTATATTGGCAAAATCATGCCTGTAAATAGCTCAAGTAAGATCACATTTCTTGCCTCTTCCAGTTGAATTCTTAACTCTCACTGTGAATTCATACTCTCATCTGGGACATGAACTGGCAGTATTACAAATGAATTATACTTCTGGATTTAATGTGGAACAATATTCCACGATCTCTGAAACACCTTATGATGTCTGACTTGTCAATCTGCACACTACTTGGCAAACTTAGGACTTCAGAGCAGATTTTAGAATATTGTGTCAACTGTATTCGGTTGTCACACTCTTGCTGAAGTCATCACATTGTGGATTGAAGTCCCACTCGAGAGATATGAGACTGTCTCATTTTCAATGAGGAACTAGTGCACGTTGAATAAGAGCTGTGCTGTCAGAGGTACTGGCATTCAGCTGATATAATATGCCTGTGGGTTTATCGATCAAAGCTTTGCCTTTTACCTTTCAAATGAACTACTTAAAAAAAAAATGTGCATGGGAGTTCTCCCTGGGTACCCTCAGCAGATGGTATCTCAGGATCAAAATCATAGAAAGTAATTAACTACTGGTACTCATTATCACATTGCTTTTATGGAAGCTTTCTGTGCATTAATTAACCACAATGTAACATCTTTTCACACAAATACTATTTCTGTTTTCCATTCCATTGATCCAATCCACGTTAACTTTTGGAAAGTGAGGTAATCCACCAATTAAAGTATAATCCCTGCAGATTATATTGCATCATCAGTGCAAACACCATTGTAGACATTGTTGAAGCTCAGTCTCACTAGTCCAATCATTTTCCAGATCGTGATTGTAATGGTCTTCTTCTAAATACTTACTGAGGCATAATTCTGTTCCTCATCCCACCCATCAACAACAGTCAAAGCATTTTGACTGCAGTTTTGGTCTCTGCAATGTTGTGAACTTGTACATATCCAAAATTTGTGCCAATTTGATAAAATACTGCTGTTTAAACTAAAAATGCTGCCAGGTAATTTCCTTACTAAAGATGTAAATTTTAGTATTTCAGAAAATGTTAAACAGGAACTTGAGTTTGACAGACATTCAAGCTTCAGGTTAGTTCACTTGTGAAGGGTATCTGTAATTTATGTTGAAATGAGTACCAACATAATAAAATGGCAAAAATTTTATCTAAAATGTTTTTATTTTTCCTCAATTTTGTGGTAGTCGTACACCATCTAAACACATTGTAGATTGGTGGCACCCTCCTATGCTTCTTTCCTCAAGTTTATAGCTCTAAGGATTACAGGATCTATAACTACATAGCTGCAAAGCTCATATAATTTTCAAGCATTATTTATTTTGTTTCTTCCTCTTTAACAGTTTGTCCAAATTCTTCTTGCTTTCAGCCTGAGAATTGACTCTCTTTCTGTAGGTCTGGTTCAGAGTTGTTGAACTGCTCACCAGGAGGGGCATGAAAATCTCCCTCCTGTTTTCCTTCCCACACTGTGGGGAACCAACTGCTGGTTAGATGGATGGTGTTAATGCCTTGCCTGAGGTTGAAAACTAGTTTTCAACTCCCACAATGCTATTTTTTTTTCCAAAGGCTGCTGAGTTTCCATCTCTCAGTCTCTTAATGTTAGCCTGGAACCAACTGCAATGTTGTGATAACCCCAGGGATTCATTCCCCCACACAAAGTGAGCCAGTGTGAAGAAAGGCAATCAGAAATATATATTTATATAGCTATTTGCTATTTTACAACTGATAAAAGCACTTTAAAATTTTATGTCCAACAAATCATAGCACAGTAGGTAGGTAACTAAAAATAAAGATCTCTTCAGAGTGTAAACATGTTTTTTTTTGTCAGTTGCTTCTGGTGTGCCTCAATAACCATATTTTAACAAAGTGAGCAGATAAAATAGTTGGAAATGCTTTTTAGATATTACCCCGCAACTAATTTTCTTCAGTCAAGTAAATGCACATCCAAGAAAAAAGTGCTTTTTTTAGCAAGTTCTTTAGGAATTGAGGTTAGTATTTTTTGTGGAAAACATTTTTTTAAAGGCATGCCTAAGCTTCTCCACACAATAGAAGCAGAGTAATCATTGATATCTACAATGATCAGTTATAACACTGGTGCATTCAGAATTAGAATTTATTGCCATGAACATGTCACAAAATTCATTGCTTTTGCAGCAGTATCACAGTGCAAGCATTTCTATAAATCACCGTACAAAATAATTTTAAAAATAGTGCACAAAAAAAAAGAAAAAGCCACAGTAAGGTGGTGTCTGTGGTTCATTCAGGAATCTGATGGCAGCGGGGAAGAAGTTGGCCTTGTCCCGCTGAGTGCTTGTTCTCCAGCTTCTGTACCTTTTTCACGATGGTAGCGGAGTGAAGAGGGAAGGGCCTGGGTAGCGAGGGTCTTTTTTTTAAGACACCACCTCATGCAGATGTCCTGAATGGAGTGAAGTCTGATGGCTGTGATATCTCAGGCTGAGTTAGCATCCTTCTGAAGTGGATTCTTGTCCTGAGCGTTGGCACCTCCATCCAGACAGTGATGCAACCAGCCAAAATGCTCTCCACAGTACACTTGCAGAAGTTTAAGGGAATCTTTGGTGACATTACCGAATCTCCTCAAACTCCTCATAAACTACAGCTGCTGGCGAGCCTTCTTAAGGATTGCGTCGACATGGAGGATCCAAGACAATGGGCGTTTTTAAACTGCCCTGTAAAATGGGGTTTAGCGTCCCATTCACAGGGCAGTTTGAAAGGATCTGACACGGTTAGGTACATCGGAAATCAACTGGGTCCCTGCCCTACCTTGGAGGTAGTCAGGGAACCCGTTAAAACTTAACTAGGCCACGTCCTCCCGAAGCTTGAAAATGAAATTGGCTGACCCAGTTACTCCGACCCATCAGCGCTTGAGCCCTGGCTTCACAGGGAATCCCTGACAGAAGGGGAGAGAGGGGTTATTGGCGGGGCTGGGGGTCCCCGCGATCGGCGGGCTGGGGTGTCCCCGTGATCGGCGGGCTGGGGTGTCCCCGTGATCGGCGGGCTGGGGTGTCCCCGTGATCGGCGGGCTGGGGGGATGCTGCGATCAGCTGCTGTGGGTGCAGAAGGGGCAAGAGCGATTGACAGCTGGTGGGGGGGGGGGGGAGGGAGGGGAGGGGGGGAGGGAGGGAGGGAGGGAGGGAGGGGAGGAGGAAAGATTGGGAAGACTTGCCGATAGTTTACGTCGCGCGTCATCGGGGAAGTGGGATCCCCCTTAAATTGCTGGGTCGGGATTCACTGGGTCGGGATTCACTGGGTCGGGATTCACTGGGTCGGGATTCACTGGGTCGGGATTCACTGGGTCGGGATTCACTGGGTCGGGATTCACTGGGTCGGGATTCACTGGGTCGGGATTCACTGGGTCGGGATTCACTGGGTCGGGATTCACTGGGTCGGGATTCACTGGGTCGGGATTCACTGGGTCGGGATTCACTGGGTCGGGATTCACTGGGTCGGAATTCACTGGGTCGGGCCCAGGCCCACCCCAGCTTGAAAGGTGCTGGGAGCACCATCAACCCACTAACACACCTGGGTCCCAGGAGGGCTACCCAGATGTGGCAGTTTAAAAGCACCTACTGTTAACACCATGAATTTGAAGTTCTTGACCCTTTCCACTACTGAGCCCTCGATGAGGACTGGATCGTGTTCTCCTGTCTTTCTCCTGAAATCCTCAATTATCTCCTTGGTTTTGGTAATATGGAGTGCAAGATTGTTGTTGCGATGCCACTCAACTCATTGGCTTATTATCTCCTGTATGCTTCCTCATTGCCGTCTGTGATTCTGTTGACAACCTTGATCTCATCGGCAAATTTGTAGATAGCATTTGAATTGTGTTTGGCTACACAGTCACGGTTGTAGAGTGAGTAAGCTGATGGGGTTCAGAGGCCCAGGGCTTGGAGCTTGTTTACCAGCACTGAAGGAATTATGGTGTTGAAGGCTAAGCTGTAGTCGATAAAAAGCAGTCGTATGTATGAGTTGCTGTTTTCTAGGTGATCCAGAGCTGAGTGGAGAGCCAGTGATATTGTGTCTGCTGTGAAGTGATTGTGGTGGTAGGTGAATTGCAGTGGGTTCAGTCCTTTAGGGTACATGTAAATTCAGGCAATGACCAACCTCTCAAATTATTTCATCACAGCAGATGTGAGAGCTTCTGTGTGATAGTCGTTGAGGCAGCTCACCCCGCTCTTCTTGTGGACTGGGATGATTGATGCCCTTTTGAAGCAGGGTGGGAGCCCCCGACTGCAGCAGTGAGAGATTGAAAATGTCCATGGTCACAGATTTTCAGTATCTTACCAGGTATGCTATCAGAGCCTGATGCCTTAGGAGGGTTCACCCTCTTGAATGATGTTTTGATGTCAGGTTCAGAGACAGATATCACAGGGTCCTCACATTTGCAGGGATTGTGTAGGCACTGTTGAGCTCTCCTTCTCAAAGTGAGTATAGAACATGTTCAGCTCATTGGGTAATAAAACTTCACAGCTATCTATGGTGTTCACCCTTGGTTTGTAAGATCTAAAGCCCTATAATCAATGCCAAAGCTGGGTGTAACTGTCTGTCACTAACTTGATCTGGAATTGCTTCTTTGTTGATGAGATAGCCTTCCGCAGGTCATACCTGGACTCCTTGTCAAGATATGGATCACGGGTCTTAAACGCCCTTGATCTCATCCTCAGCAGGTTCATCCAAGGCTTCTGATTGAGGAAATCCTTGCAAATCTTGATTCATGCAGGTCTTGATGAAGTCGGTGACGCATGTTGCATATTCACTCAGGTCTAAGGATGAATTCTTGACTATGATTCAGTCCACCAATTCAAAACAATCCTGCAGCTACTCCTCTGCCTCATTCAAAATGGCAGTTTACAGTGGCAACTCTTTGTGGGCATCTCTGATGGAAATTATCACATATTCCCATTCAAAACTATTAAAACTTAAACCCATATCCATAGAAAAGGACTTAACTGAATAATAATGTCCTAAGAATGGTAGCAGACCTCACAATTTACAGAAAAGGCAGACACCGGCAGTTTCAAACAGCCGACACCCTGGTAAGTTGAACGCCACAAGAATTTCAAACAGCCAGCAAATGTGCCATTTAGACTCCGTGGGATTTATGAGCAGCTGACCCATGGCTATTTAAAGAAGACCAACCACAAGGATAGAGAGTGGGGCTACAGGTCAAACTAAGATGCCGGACCCTGAGGGCTTTGCTCCCTACCATCTTCCTGGCCAACGTACAATCCTTAGAAAACAAACTCAATGAACTCAATAATAGAAGGAAATCAGGGAGTGCTGTGTAATGTGCTTCACTGAAACCTGATTAAACAAGGGCTTTCCATGGAATTAGAGCCCATGGGCTACACTCTCCACTGTGCTGCCTGGACATTGGCTTCCAGAAAAACCAGGGGAAATGGCGTTTTTGTCCTCACCTATTCATCATGGTGCACAAACATGACCGTTATGACCTAGTCCTGCTCCCCCAACCTGGAACATCAGCTGATCAAATGAAGCCCATTTTATTTGCTGAGGGAGTTCATTGCCATCTTCCTGGTCACAGTGTACATTCTGCCTCAGGCTAACATCATGCTAGCACTGGAGGGACTGAGCACTGTAATTAGCAATCACAAGACAGCAGACCTGATGCCTTCCCGATCATTGTAGGGGACTTCAATCAGGCCCACCTGAAGAAGTCTTTAAGAACTACCACCACCAATACAACACCTGCGAGACCAGAGGAGTGAACACACTCGACCACTGTCACACCAGCATGAAAAATGCCTACTGAGCCATCCCATGTCTGCACTTTGGCAAGTCTGACCACCTGGCTGTATTTCTACTCCTAGTGTACAAACAGACACTGAGGACTACAACACCAGCGGTGAAGATTGGGAAAGTATGGTTGAGGGATTATTGATTAGCCAGGCTTAACCCAGCCTCATTCAGATGAGCCATTCTCACCAACCTCTTTCCCCTTGAGACTTATTGCAATGATGCATCAGACTTGCTTTCAAATATTAAACCTTTTTACATTGCATTCATCCAGCTACATCTCATAAACTCTTGCTCGCAAAAGGTCAACTTTAGCTGAACTGAGCAGACAATCACATGATTGGAGGAATGTCAGTTTAACACCTTGCTTCAAAAGAGTATTGAATTGAATAAGATGTAAATCTAGCATTGCATGTGATCCCATCAGATTCACACCAGGTGGTTTGGATTAAAAGTATTACCATAGATTCTTATATATACACACTAATGATGAAGTTTCATCTTAATGATCATATTTTCAGCATTGCAGAAAGAAGTGAGGAAAAACTAAGATCATAGAAGAGTACTGCATATTAAGGGATCTTTGGCCCACAACATTGTGGTCATCCATGTAAATCTACTTCACAGTAATCTAAACACTTCCCTCCCTCTCGGTCAATAGCATCCTATTTTTCTCACACCCATGTTTCTATCCAAGATCTTTTAAACAATGGTCCCAGGGACAACAAGGTTAATATGAGGATCATTTGATGTCTCTACATCAGTACTTACTGGAGTTTAAAAGAAAGAGGGTGGATCCCATTGAACCATACCAAGTATTGAAAGAGCTAGATAGAGTCGACATGGAGAAGATTTTTCCAGTAGTGGGAGAGTCTAGTACGGTGGTTCGCAACCTTTTTCTTTCCACTCACATATCACTTTAAGTCAGGGGTGTCAAACTCAAATTCACGGAGGGCCAAAATTAAAAACTTGGACTAAGTCGTGGGCCAAACTAAATATTTATTGAAAATT
The DNA here is from genome assembly GCF_036971445.1 of Narcine bancroftii. Taxonomy (NCBI): domain Eukaryota; kingdom Metazoa; phylum Chordata; class Chondrichthyes; order Torpediniformes; family Narcinidae; genus Narcine; species Narcine bancroftii. Next base: position 83,993,470 of record NC_091472.1, on the reverse strand, counting down.
TTCAACAACATCTGCATGTTTTCTCTTCTTTCAACATATGTAATGTTAAATTTTTTCTTATTAAAATAAATGTTTAATAATAGTTTTGGTTAAACTCTTTCCAGAAGAAGCATTAACAAATGAGAAATAAAATATTCAATAAATAATATTTCTCTATAGCCTTTAAGCTCCTTTTAAATGTATTTTTTTTCACAAGCCAGCAAGTCAAAAAAATAACAACTTGCTTCAATGACAAACAGGTTTGTCTTTTAAAATGATGAACATACAGTCTTCCTCCCACCTGTCTTGAAAGGTGCTGTTTTCTGTCTTTCGTTTGGCCATTTTTCGTAAGGGGTTTATTACATGTGAGTTCGGCGACAGGTCACAGATGCTAATGAAAGAAAAGAGAGGAGGTGGGGGCGATTAGCGGGCTGACGGGCCGGCGCCAATGCATTTGCAAAGCATTCTGGGATTTCTAGTATTAGCTGTGCATGCACTATACTGGCGTGGCGGCCAGCGGGCCAGCTCTAATACATATTTGATATGATCTTGCGGGCCAAATATAATTATATCACGGGCCAAATTTGGCCCGCGGGCCTGAGTTTGACATGTGTGCTTTAAGTAATCCCTATGCCACAAGTGGTCTGTGATTAGTAAGGGATTACTTAAGGTGGTATGTGGGTGGAAAGAAATAATTCCAAAGGAAATGGGCCAATGACAATTTTTCTCAAGCAAAATATCTCATTAACAATTGGGTCTGCAGTGATTCTCAACCTTCCCTTCCCCATTCATGTACCTCCTTAAGCAATCCCTTACTAATCACAGAGCACTGATGGCATAGGGATTACATAAAGTGGCATGTGAGTGGAAAGAAAAAGGTTGAGAACCACTGGTCTAGCAGCAGAGGAGACAAAATAAAAGAATGTCCCTTTAAAACAGAGAAGGGGTGATTTCTTCAGCCAGAGTGTGGAAAATCTGTGGAATTCATTGCCACAGATGACCAAGTCATTGGATTTATTTAAAGGGGAGGTTGATTGGTTCTCAATTAGTGAGGGTGCCAAAGGTCATGGGGCAGGAAAATAGGGTTGAAAGGAAGAATACATTAGACATGATTTGAATGGCAGACCAGACTTGATGGGCCAAACAGTCTAATTCTGCTCCTATTTCTCATGATCTTATTGTCGAAAAGCAGGGGAAATCTCTTGTTTTCTCCCTGCTGGATGGTTCAGAAAACTAAATACAAGTCCCAATTATGGTCAAGGACTGGATTCATCAGTACAATGTTCAAATGTGGATTCGAGTCAATCCAATTTGTAGAATAATGCCAGTTTTATATGATTAAAGATTTTCACATTTTTCCTCTGCTTATTTTCCCACAAGTTATTTTAAAAATATGGCTGTTCTTTGGCTTGGCTTCGCGGACGAAGATTTATGGAGGGGGTAAAAGTCCACGTCAGCTGCAGGCTCGTTTGTGGCTGACAAGTCCGATGCGGGACAGGCAGACACGGTTGCAGCGGCTGCAGGGGAAAAATAGTTGGTTGGGGTTGGGTGTTGGGTTTTTCCTCCTTTGCCTTTTGTCAGTGAGGTGGGTTCTGCGGTCTTCTTCAAAGGAGGTTGCTGCCCGCCAAACTGTGAGGCGCCAAGATGCACGGTTTGAGGCGATATCAGCCCACTGGCGGTGGTCAATGTGGCAGGCACCAAGAGATTTCTTTAGGCAGTCCTTGTACCTTTTCTTTGGTGCACCTCTGTCACGGTGGCCAGTGGAGAGCTCGCCATAGAACACGATCTTGGGAAGGCGATTGTCCTCCATTCTGGAGACGTGACCCACCCAGCGCAGCTGGATCTTCAGCAGTGTGGACTCGATGCTGTCGACCTCTGCCATCTCGAGTACTTCGACGTTAGGGATGAAAGCGCTCCAATGGATGTTGAGGATGGAGCGGAGACAACGCTGGTGGAAGCGTTCTAGGAGCCGTAGGTGATGCCGGTAGAGGACCCATGATTCGGAGCTGAACAGGAGTGTGGGTATGACAACGGCTCTGTATACGCTTATCTTTGTGAGGTTTTTCAGTTGGTTGTTTTTCCAGACTCTTTTGTGTAGTCTTCCAAAGGCGCTATTTGCCTTGGCGAGTCTGTTGTCCCCAACAATGAAGACACTGTTTACATCCGGTACCGCACGGATGGCAGTCTCTTCAATCTGAGGCGCCTGCAAGCTCACACCAAGACACAAGAGAAACTTGTCCGTGAACTACTCTTTGCAGACGATGCCGCTTTAGTTGCCCATTCAGAGCCAGCTCTTCAGCGCTTGACGTCCTGCTTTGCGGAAACTGCCAAAGCGTTTGGCCTGGAAGTCAGCCTGAAGAAAACGGAGGTCCTCCATCAGCCAGCTCCCCACCATGACCACCAGCCCCCCCACATCTCCATCGGGCACACAAAACTCAAAACGGTCAACCAGTTTACCTATCTCGGCTGCACCATATCATCAGATGCAAGGATCGACAAAAAAATGAATATGGCTGTTACGAACTAATAAACTTTTACAAGTACTAACAAAAAAACAGGAATGGAAAATTCACCAGACAATGGTAAATTCAAAATAATAGTTTTTTTTATTAAACCATTAAAAAATAACTTACTTACCGATCTCTAAACTTAACTCTAAATTTAACCCCACTGTGCACAAATGTAAATGTGTTTGTGTGTAATAAAGTCCAAAATCATCACAGTTTAAACTTGATTCTAAAAAAAGTCACTTTTAAAAGTCTACTTTCAAATATCTTGTTGACTTCAGGATCCTTTGAAAACACAGTTCAGAAGTAATTATGAAGCACTTTAAAACATTTTCATATCTCTGTCAACTCACAACTCTCTTGATGAGCTGTCTTTCATAGGGATATTCTTCAAACAGGAGTGACTATCTTCCAGGCACAAATGAAAAGTGGTCTTACTTAGTTAAAAGCCACATGTTGTTCCTCCTGTGAATAGGATATACAAGTCTTTTTCCAGGAGGTCGTTTTTTTTCTTCTTCTTCTTCTTCAGTTTTCTTCTTAAGAGTCATGGATTTCCTTCCACAATGAGTTTGCACTCTTTATTTTAAAAAGTGCAGCCAGAAAATAGTTTCCCTTATGAAATGCACTGATTTTCTATGTTCCCCTTTTATTAGGAGTAACCTATTCTGGTTACTGTAATTCAACCCTGTCTTTTACAAGGTTCCAATTCCTGTATATGTCACAGGGCCTTGGCTTCTGAACTGATCCAAAAATGTTTGAATTTGATCATACATTTCTCTCAATCATGTGTCATTTACATTATCAATGACAATCTCAATTTTTGAACACCATGTACTGGAATCTTTAACAGTTTTAGTTTCATTTCTGAAAAACTTGCCTTTTCTAAAACTACTCCATATCCGTAACAACCTCTGATCCCGTCTCTTTTCAAGAGGCTTAATTGCTTTTAGGAACCACACCTGCTACTTGAGTTTCAATTAAGAACACTTTTGTTCCATTATGGCTCTGCTTTTCAGATGCATCGACTCTGAGAATGAACCCACCGAGCGCAATGGTACTCTGTAAATTGTGACCTGTGTGTGACCCTTTACCAGCCCACAATTCCCTCACTAGAAATGCATTTAATTCTATAACTTACTTTACTAAGACATTTTTATTTGAAATATAGCTTAGCATTAACCTAAATATTAGTATCGACACAGATCCATTACAATGGCTCAAGGAGATTTTGCTGGCGACTGATATATGAGGGTTTCAATTTTTTAATTTAAAAAAAATTAAGCAAACAGCATAGTAGCAGGCCATTTTGACGCCAGTAAGTTTTGAGCAGTGGGAGGAAACCGGAGCCCCTGAGGAAAACCCACACAGACACAGGGAGAATGTGCAGACTTCTTGTAGACAGCGAGGGGTTCGAACTCCGGTCCTGATCACTGGCGCTCTAAAGGCATTCTACTAAATGCTGTGCCACCCCCAAGCTGGGTTCTATTGTTCTGCTCGTTAAAGTGGTGTTCGTGTGATTTTTAGAAGATGTTCAGAATTCTGTACTGATGTACATCAGATTGGGGGCTACTTTTTGTGCAAAAGATCCATCACCAGCTCCAGAGTTTCCAAGCAACCTGTTGCTTTCAACTGGAACGATGACTGAAGTTGGCCAAAGCTTGAAATAATGATTATGAAAGATGCAAGTTAGTTATTCTCATTCAGTGTGAAACCTCATTTGTAAACATTTGGAATTTCAAATTTTGATGGAGCTGGGCAGATGGAAAACGTTCAAATATGTTTCAGTAATGACCAAAAATCTCTTGTCGTGGAATATGTATTTGACAATATTATATCAAATTGACTATATAAATACAGGTCATTCAATCAAACTAACCTATCTTGATGAAAATCACAAAAACTGCAGATACTGAAACCATGAGCAACTAGAGAGTTGCTGGGGGTACTCAATGGGTCAGACAGCATCCATGCATAGAAATGGTAAATCAACGCTTTGGACCAAGGTCGTTGATCAAGACTAAAGTTAAAAGGGGGTGATATAAAAAGGATGATATACTTTGCCAAATATCTGCCTGTATCTAATACCAGACCAAGGGGTCAACCTCCATTATTGTAATTGAGGTAAATGACTTTATGAACTCGATAAGAGAGGATCAAACTAACCAATACTGAAACATCAGAGATTGTAATACCTAGTCCTATATATCAACCTGTGGGTCTAAGCTTTAACTTCCACTAAATTCCAGTCATTATTCCTGACTGATTTGCCTTTTCTTGGTCTCATCCATTGTCAAGGCAAAGTTAAACATAAACTTGAGGAGCCTTATATTTTAACAGCAGGAACATTGATTTTTCTATCTCTAGGTAACACCCATCGTCATCCAGTTCCACTATTTACATCTTTTCTTTAACCAGCTGCTGTTCTTACTTTTGTCTCCAATTCCCCCATAGGTCATTTCTGCTTCCTGTCTCTCCACCTCTCCCACTTTCTGACCTTTACCCTGTCACCTCTTGGTCCCTCCCCAACTCCCTTTCTCCTTTACCCCTTTTATTATTCATATATCATAAAATATCCCTCTCATTTTACTTTAGACTCGATAAAGAATCCTGACGTGAAACATTGACTGAGCATTTTATCTGTGGATGGTGCCTGACCCATTGAGTTTTTCCGGCAGCTCCAATTGTTCCTATGCTCCTCATAGGAATTTTTCCATTTCAACCAAGCAGCATATGCTTCACTTCCATTTACCTTCTTGGTTACCTGGCTCCCTTTAAATCCGTTGTCCTTCAACTGTATCTTCAAGAAACAACTCCCACATTTTCACCACTCTCTGGGAATGTGTATTTCCTAACTTCTATCATTCTTGATTATTTTATAGCAATCACACTTAATTTTGAGCTCCTTCTGCATCCCACTCATAAGCTGTGGAAAGCTATTCATATGAATTCTATTGGAGCATACATCTACATGTCTTCAGATGCCCATCAACCCCTAATGTTATCTTTCTTGTCAGCTTTTCCTACGGGATTTGTTTGAAAGAAATAATAAGGAAATATTTTTATAAAATTGATTTCATGACCCTAGGAAGTCTTTAAGCAATTTGCGGGTTGTTTGATTTCAGTTAACCAAAAACTAACATTTCAAGGCAAATTGCTGTCACAAGCCTCATGTTTAATAACATAATTCTTAATTTTTAACTGAGATAAAACTTTATAGCTATGATAGAGTGGAAGAAATTTAATCGAATATTGAAATCTGAGTAACATCATGCTGTGTTCCTTTTACAAATAAAGCCTAGAGTAATACCACCAACATTGTCTCAGCAAAACCCTCCAAATGCCCTGGAATGTTGAACATCAGAATAATCACCTATATTGACAATATAATATTGAAGCCCTAATTTCATGCAATTAGCTCTATTGATCAGGAGATATTATTCTTTTGCCTCACTCTTGACTCCGAAAACATTTTAATCCAGGCTCTGGAATTTACTTACCTACTTATTATGACATAAAAAAAGGAGACAATTTGACCCATCTGAGTCCATTTTAGTGCCCAGCAGAGCAGACCTGTCAGTCTCATTCTCCCTATTATTCTGTACAACTGCAACATAGTCACTCTTCTGTGGCCATTTAAGTATCATCTGATCATTTTGCCACATACCCAGACTAAGGGGTAATTTCCCATCACACTGTGGAATCAGGGAGTAAAGAAGAGCACCCAAAGAAAACTCATTCAGTCAAGGGAACAATGTAAAGACTGCACATAAAAAAACACTTGTGGAATCAGGATTGAACCAAGTAAAATAATTGCTACTTCGAGAAAAATATTCAAGAATGCCCTCAAAATGTGCTTCAATGAAGAAGAATAGTGATGCCATGGACTCCCCTAAATCCTTGCCTAAAGATCATTCAAACTGAAGGAGCATTGGGGACACACTGAAAACCTTGTGTCTGAACAACAGGTGCACACAAAATTCCAACATACGAGGGAGGCACCACTTCACAAACCACCCATTTACCTCCTTGCTCTGCCTTGAGGAGAAGGATTATTCCTTTATTCTTGTTTACATCAGAACCCAAGTTGCTGAATCTGCAATTTAGTTTTTGCACAAAAAGAAACATTTGAACTAATAAATAATGGCCAACTGGATGCTTTTTTAAAAAATGCATTTCTGGCTCAGTTTAAATATATCAAGGAAGAGCAGAGATTTCATTTCACTTGTATCGATTATTTTACATTCATGAATTTAAGTATATTCAACTTGCCCATTAATTCTCCATCTAAAAAGATGCTTTGAGAAAACTGGCCTCATTCCAAGAAATTTCTCATCACTACTGACTTACCTCAAGTGCACCATGATAATTAGTTTAGTGTTCTTTTGGCAAATATTTGTGGTACAAAAAATGTCATGTCATCAGTTTGAATTTCTAAATTCAGCTGGACCATCTTTGGGATATTCTTGACTAATATTTCAACAGCATGAGCTGTGTTTATCATGCATTAATACACCAACTCTACCATCATACCAAAGCTCTGATAGAATTTTTTTTACGCCCCCCCCACCCCCACACAAAAACAAATTTAAACAGAACATTTTACAATTGAGTTGACATTATTTTGCATGGTTGTAAATTTGATATGAAGTTGGTAATGCTTTTGAAAATATCAAGTAAGTTGATGTACAGTCTTTTAGTGGAGAAGCACATGTCAAATAAAAGAACTTGTTGGTCTGCTACAATTTTGCTGGCGGGTAAACATGCCACAAGCACTAATGCTCTACTTCTGAAAACCTTAAGAGATAAATATGATTAATTAAGGTCAAAATGAAATGTTTATTTATAATTCTTAAAGTTGTAGGTGTCATGGCACACCTCTCAATTTTCAACCTCTTGGCACTGCTTTGCTACCTCTTCAGTTCCCTTCTGTTCCTCATCCACTTCCATCGATGATGTAATGGAATTGGGACTGTTGGAACGATTATGGAAGTGGCTGCAAACTTGGAGTGACCAAAGGAACAATGAAGTGGAGGGATCCATCAATTCCACAAACCATATCTTGTGCATTATGGGGGTCATGTATTCCATTTTTCTTTCCAAGGTTTTGTCATGAAACAGAATCTCTCTCATAACCTACAATTTCCTCTGCAGTAGGGAAATTCTAGTACCTTGGTTTAATGGATGTTTTTGGACTTGAATATTGACAAGCTGTGCAGCTGAAAGCAAAGAAAATATTATGGATGAAAATACAATATTTCAGGTTCACAGAGTGTCACGAGTCCTGGTAAGGCTTGAATTATTAGGGGAGCAGTTGGATAATCTTCGTGAAGAGTAGGAGGCTGAGGAGGAGGACCTTATTGAGGTAGAAAAAACCATGAGAGCCATAGATGAGGTCAATAAGCATCATGCTTTCCTCTTGTACCATAAACCAAAGGGTGTAGATTTAAGGTTAGAAGAAAAGATTTTAGAAAAGGCCTGAGGGGCACCTTTTCGACAGAGAGAGTGATGGGAATATGGAATGAGCTGCCAAAGGAAATGATAGAGGTGGGTGCAATTGTAACATTTAAAAGTCACTTGGTGTAATGGATAGGAAGGGTTGAGAGAGATATGGGGTGAATGCAGATAAATAGGACTGTCTTGGGGAGACGAATCCATTGGCATGGACATTGGGCTGAAGGATCCATTTATGTGCTGTATGTTTTGCTTATTGTTCACTATTTCTGTCCCATCAACTGTAAAATAATTTAACTATTTTTAGCAAAATATATTTTTTTAATGATCGAATTTAAAATGATCTATTGGAACTGTTTTAAATATCTCTGAACATCAGACATTTGGACATATTCATAGTCAACATTGACATTGATCCTCGTTCTGCCATTGTAGTCTGCTCTGCCTTGCTGCAGGGTTGTTATGTGGTGGCCTCCAATATAACAGATCCCGAGGGTTTTGGAGCAGCTAAACATATCTGTGTGATTAGCATGCAGTCTGGGACAGGCTGTGGAGATGCATGTGGTCTTGTGGACACGAACCAGCGCAATTGTCAGCAAACAACTGGAGCATTGAATCAAATTCAACTCTTAGACACCACGTTATTGGAAAAGATCATAAAATTTTAGATTCCTACAGTTGAGAAACTGGTCCTTTTGTCTTCCCTCAATCTACTCATTTGCCTGCTTTAGGCCTATGTTCCTTGATGCCTTTTCCTTCTAAATTTCTGTCTTAACACTTTGCAGCGTTGTTATTGCATCTGCCTCTGCTCCTTCCTCTGGCAGGTCATTCCAGATATTTACTATCCTCTTTGTTCAAAAAAGAAATCCGTCAGATCTTCAGAGGGTTTAATAGTGAATGTGAAAAGGTTTAAGAGGAATACTTTCAAAGATTAGAGTTTCAATAATGTTAAGCTGGAGAAGATGGAATTGGTTTTTAAAAAGAGAAAACTGAGAGAACATTTGATCAAGGCATGCAGGATTATGTTGTAATTAGATAGGGTGAGAAGGGCACAGCAGTTCCAATGGTATTTGGTTCAAGGATTGAACTATACAGAAGGGAATCTACCATACTTATTTGCTATGGGCCCATATTTGAACCGAAATCACATAACAATGCCTATATAATTAATTCTTAACTTTTGTCTGAAATGGTGCAGCTAGTTCTTCAATTTTGCCAAAGCTTAGGACACAGCACAATAATATGGATTGAAGTGGTTCAAACAGCCAGCTCACCACTAGCTTCTTATTGATAAGGAGGGATGGACATTAAATTCTGACTTTTCCAAATTGCATGAGCGAGGTGTAATCATAGTTTGGTATGTTGGGAAATAAAAGGATTATCAGGTTGCTTTTGAGCCAGATACAGGTAGAAGCTGTTGCATTGGAACAAATGCAGATATTTACAAAAAGGAAGGTAGACTATTTCGGGAGATTTATCATCATATTACCACTTAAGTCGACTTGCAATTTTTTTTACTTCAAACCAGATACGCAAAATATATTTTGAGTCAGCAGTTTATTTTAAAAAAATGATGTTTGAAAGGTTGCTCAAGTAACAGATATGTACAAATAATTTTTTAAACTTTTTTTATTTTTCACACCATGAACCATATTAACCAAAATACACACAAACATTTCCCTCTTGAATATGCACAGTGTCATTTTCTCCCCTTTTCCCCCCCTCCCTTCCCTCCCTCCTTCCCACCCCCTCCCAACCCACTAAACGTTCAACATATACAATACATTAAACCCATTAAACAATGTCATCACACAATGAAAATAAACAAGAAAATTGTGTCATCTACTTCTACACACTGGGTCAGTTCATTTCGTCATCTCATTCTGTCATTTTAGGGGGTGGAGGTCCACGGTAGGCCCTCTCTGTTATGTTCCACGTACAGTTCCCAAATTTGTTCAAATACTGTGATGTTATTTCTTAAATTATGTTATTTTTTCCAATGGAATACATTTATTCATTTCTATGTACCATTGCTGTACTCTCAGGCTCTCTTCTGATTTCCAGGTTGACATACATTTTTTTGCTACAGCTAAGGCTATCATAATAAATCTTTTTTGTGCTTCATCCAAATCGAGGCCTAGTTCTTTACTTCTTATATTACTTAGAAGAAAGATCTCTGGATTTTTTGGTGTTACTTTTCGTCATTTTATTTAATACCTGATTTAGATCTTCCCAAAACTTTTCCACTTTCTCACATGCCCAAATTGCATGTACTGTTGTTCCCGTTTCCTTCTTACAGTGAAAACATCTGTCTGATACTGTTGGGTCCCATTTATTTAACTTTTGGGGCGTGGTGTATAGCCTGTGTAACCAATTATATTGTATCATGCGAAACCTCATGTTTATTGTATTTCTCATAGTTTCGGAGCATAGCTTTTCCCATTTTTCATTCTTTAGATCTTGTTCCCACTTTTGTTTGGGTTTACAGCTTATTTCCTCATTCTCTTTCTCTTGCAGTTTGATGTACATGTTTGTTTTAATTATCATTGTGTCTGTAATCACATATTCAAAGCTGGTTCCTTCTGGTAACCTCAGCCTGCTTCCCAATTTGTCCTTCAAATAGGTTTTTAGTTGGTGATATGCAAACATTGTACCATGAGTTATAACATATTTGTACTTCATTTTTTCAAAAGATAATAAATTATTTCCCAAAAAACAATTTTCTATTTTTTTGATCCCTTTTCTCTCCCATTCTCTAAAGGAAAGGTTATCTATTGTGAAAGGGATTAGTTGATTTTTGCCTCAATAATAATTTTGGTAGTTGGTAATTTGTTTTTTTCTTTCTACATGAATCTTCTTCCAATTGTTGAACAGATGGTGCAGTACTGGTTAATTCCTATGTTTCACCAGCTTTTCATCCCACTTATATAGTATATATTCAGGTACCTTCTCCCCTATTTTATCTAGCTCTAATCTGGTCCAATCTGGTTTTTCCCTTGTTTGATAAAAATCTGATAGGTGTCTTAATTGTGCTGCTCTATAATAATTCTTAAAGTTTGGTAGCTGTAAGCCCCCTTGTTTGCACTATCCTCGGTTTCCCCCCTTTCCATAAAAATTTCCTCATTATTTTCATTGAAGAATTTCTCTGTTAAGGTAATTGGTAACGATTGAAATAGGTATTGTATCCTTGGGAAGGTATTCATTTTAATGCAATTTACCCCTTCCTATCAGTGTTAGTGGTAAATCTTTCCAATGTTCTAAGTCATCTTGTAATGTCTTCATTAATGGCTGATAATTTAACTTGTATAGATGGCCTAGATTGTTATCTATTCAAATACCTAGGTATGCTTGTGTTTGCCATTTAAATAGTGATTCTTTCTTAAACTGTGAAATTCGTATTATTCATTGGCATCGCTTCACTTTTATTTGCGTTGATCTTGAACCCCAATACTTCTCCATATTCCTTCAATTTCTTATGTAATTCCTTTATTGATAATTCTGTTCTGTTAAGTTAACTATGATATCATCTGCAAATAGACTGATTTTGTATTCCTTCCCTTTTTTATTCCTTTGTACAAATAATTCTTAACATAGCACGTGGACTTTGACCATGTCAATTATAAAGAGCAAGTGTATATTCTGCTTGCAGTCTCAATGTCAATCCCTTGAACAACTATACAATTGAATGTTGTGCTTTTTAAAATGAAATTTTCTTCAATAAATGCATATTGACAGAATAACAACGTTTAAATTGTTTCAAGAACCATGTTTTTATAATTCAAACCAGAATAAGAAAACCTTTGGCATATACTGGACATGATATAAGATTAACTACAATAGCAGTTACAGAACTGTCAAGGTGATGGATGACAATGGGCTCTCAGAACATGACATTTGGAAATTCATATTTTCTTCTACTAAATAAATGATTAGGCCAGTGTATTATACATAGTGAAAAATAATATTTTTGCATTTTACTCCTTAAGCTTTCAAAAACAATATGCAGCTGCTCAATGTAAGGAACTTGGTTGTGAGCACTTGTATATCATTTATGATGTAATGTAAAAGCAAGGCACTTGAGTTCATAGGTAATGTCTTATACAATGTTTAAATGTAGAGCTTGTCATTACATATGTTTGAAGACATTCAGTACCTCGGCATTGATTCTCAACATCCATTGATGTCAACAGAACAAATGGCACAATGTTGGACTCCAGCCCAGTTATATTTATATGATTGAATTATCCTTTTTTGGAGCAGATGTAAAATGAGTTTGGGCAATCTCCAGCACACAACCGTCCTTGAAGTCATTAGACAGCCCAATAGTTGGTATTTGGGGAAATGTGAAAACTCTTGTTGATAAAGTAGGCTCTTTTTCCAGATGCATTGACAGGATATTGCATGCAAGTTTAACTCTGACCTTGAAGTGCACAGAGTTGTCAATTGGTGAAAATACAATTGCACACCACTCATCAACCTTTTTATTCCTTATCTTGACAAAGCAATTGCAGCTGTAGGTATGCACCAGTGGCATTTTATTCCATTTTACCAATGTAACAGCCTATTAATGCACAGACAATACAAGTAAACTTCAATTATTGTGTTTGGATTGTTGAAATAACTTGGCCTCTAATTCTTCTGAAGATAAATAAGTAGGAAGTTGAGAATCATTGTGGAGAAGGCTCAATTCATGACAGATTTTTCTGAAACTTTTATCTAAAATCTTTAAGGTTTGAACTAAATGAGAACAAATGCAATTTAAACTACAGGCATGTGACATGATTACTGCAGACACAGAACAGATATTCTGAGTGTCAATGTTCACAAAACTCAACTGCATTAAAGACGTTTCCCTTCACTACAACATCAAACACCTACTGACCTCCTGAATGGTGTTCTTATTGTTGCCCTTGCATTGCACTAACTGATCGCTTTTCATCACACTTTGTACTCTGTGACGGTGCCCTTACCCTTCGGCTTTGTACAAATATTAGATTAGGCATGTTAGACTTCTTGCAAAAGAACCTTTCACTTTGTAATAGGTGACAAATAAACTTGGAACTTTAAGAGGTGATCTGTTTATATGCATATTGGTTTTAATTGGTGAGTTTAAAGTGTTGTGCACAGGTTGAGATGCTAACTTGGATTTGTTAGGAAATGCTAGTGGTGAGAAACGACAATCACATTATAATAAAATTTCAAGTTGTGTTTAAATCTCATTTTTTAAAGTTTTTCATCACATTCCTTCAAGCTTTTGGTACGCTCACCTAATTTCTGCAGTTGAGCCTCAGTTCAGATTGTGTTGGATAATTACCCCCTCAATTCCTTTGTTTTTTAAACCACATTTAAATTCAAGTTATTATTGCACAATAGATTCATATTAAAATCCACAGATTTTATTGTCATGTAAAATTACTTTTTAATGATCTAAAATACATTAAAATTTCAAGGAAAAATATCAGATGCTACTGCATATTTTCTTAAAATGGTTAGAGAAATAAAGGACAGTGGATGTGATTCCCATACGTAAGTATGGGGATAAAACCAATTCTTGGAAGAGCAGACCTTCAAACAGCACAGTTGCAGAAAAAAAATTGAATCCTTATCAAAAGATGTAATGGAAAAATATCTAGAAACCAAAAATACAAAGAGAAGTCAGCATTGGTTTCAATAGGAGAGGTCATGCTTTACATAACCTTATTGAATTAGAAAATGGTTATGCAGAATATGTAATACGTGTGGATTTTCAAATGTCCTTGTGTTCATGGATGAACTTGGACCATGTGCAGGTAGTGAGTAGGTAGCACAATGCTGACCAAGTTAGATACAGATTAAAGTGAATGGGGATGCATGTGTTTTGGGCAGCCAATCGGATTGACAAGTGATGGAAAATGGATGTTTGACAGGAATTGGTTCTGAATAATTTGCACACTGGATCTTGAGGTACAATTTCAAAATCTGCACAATAGGTTATTGTAGTTAATGCAGAGGAAGGCTTTGCTAAAGGGTTTGGAGACTTTGGAAAAACTTACAAAATGGGGATGCAGTTTGCAAATTAATTGTAAAATGGGAAGTGTTAAATGCTGAAAGGAAGGGCGAGAAATCAATTTTTTTGGTAATGAGTGATGAAAGGGAAGTTATCTGGAAATCTAGATTCCGAGATCACTCTTTTGAGGTAGTCTTTTTGGATTGAAGGTGATTTGGGTTTTGTGAGTTCTTAGATGGCTGATGGGGCTAATATGGGAACCATATTCACTTCTGCAAATGAAACAGAAATTGCCACAGTCTAATCCTTCATCCGATTGTTCTGAGCTTCTCTGTGCACCCACTGTATGCTCTCGAGTTCCCAATATTAAACTGAATACTCCTTCTCTGTTGCGAACCAGGGATTGCCAAGAATCCACATGGCTATTGCATTTTCTCACGGAGGCTTTGTGAGCATTTTTGAATCATTTTCTCTGTCTGCTGAATAATTTCTTTCCATGATAGTTTGGAATAAGAAATCTAGTCTCAGGCATGTGAGCTGGCGTTAAACTGAGCCAATGGAGTGTAATTAGGGCCTCATTTTTGAGAACCTTGGCCTAGAAGAGGACACTGAGGTTGTCTCACTTGTGATCCAATGTGGATTTTAAGATTTTGTGATATCAAGCTGCTAACTTAATGACTATCATTGGTATAGGCGGCACTTTTCTTACTCTAATCTATCCTAATGTCAAAGTATCATCTTCCAAAGAGTGAGCTGCATTTTTCAGGTGAGCCAGGACGGAGTAAAGTGACAAGGCTGTAGCATTCAGTATATTCTAATGCGGTTTAAGATCATAGATTGTCTGCCAGCATCCAGGTGGGATCTGGGAATCTCTGGCCCTTCAAAGTTGAGAAATGGGCACTTGAGCTAATATTCATAACTGTGGCCATGTATCGGAAGCACAGAAAGGCACTGTGTAAACAGTGAAAGGAGTGGGCCACCTCACATTCTCAGCACATAAAAAATCTACAATGGAAGCAAGTCTTCCTTGATCCCCACAGGCTGCCTGGAAAGAGTAGTTTGCCAATCTGCTGCGATTCTGACAAACTCTGGGCATGCAAGTACTCTGCCCTTTCATGTAGTGAAAAAGCCCGACTGTAAAGGCAGAGATACCCCACCCTTACACCAGGAGACTTACCTCTATGAATGTGCTGTGGCCAGCTCCTAGGTGCCGATTCAATCCCTCTCGGAAGGATAGTCGGCAAAGCGCAACCTCCCATGAATGTACAGCCACTGCCAGCGCCTGGTTAGGGGCGGGCTGATGGCATCGCGATGACGCTGTCAGCCAGCGACTCATCTCACCCCTCCCCTTCCATGACCTCCACAGGGTACGTGTGACTGGTGGGAGCCATCAGGTCAGGAGCAGCTGGCAGAGGCCGTCAAGGCAGGAGCCATCAGGGCTGGGGCCATCAGGTCAGGGGCAATGAGCAGGAGTCGTCAGGGTGACCGGTGGGAGCTGTCAGGGCAGTAGCTGTTGGGGTGGCCGTCGTGGGCTGTGACAGGCCCTCTGGCTGCTCCAGCACCTCACCAGGCCACTTCAGCTTTTGGCGCCGCACTCTGTGGCTCAAAATGCAGCAGAGCAATGGCCACCTTTCCTACCTATAATCCCCCACACAGCAGGATCTGTTCTGGGAAGCACAGAGCTGTTCCAGCTGCATGGGGGATTATGGGTAGGGAAGACGGCCATTGCTCTGCTATGTATTTATGATGGGTGGCGCTACAGCATCAGTCTCCCGACCTCCATCGGTTCCGGAGGCACACGAGGCACTCCTCAACATGAATGTGACACTGGAGCAGCCTTTTAGGGCTGCTCCATGAAAGGTAAGTTTTATGTTTTCCCTCCGCACTTATAGCCAGCCTCCAGGTGGAAGCCTGGCATGAAAGGGCCTTCTGTCAATCTCTGATCTGTGTTTTTCTCGTTTACTCTTTCTTCACACTTTCCCTTTCTTTTCCTGTTATTATTAACCTATTCCACTCTCTTTGATCTTTTTAATTCTACTCCAAACATCTTTGCACCACCACATCAATCCCCACCTCTGCCTTGTTCTTCCTAGGACATGCCTGAACTTAAGGCATCAGCTTCAAATTTGCGGCTGTCTTTGAGTTTTGACATTGCAGATTGGACTTCTGTGTTGAAGCCTAACAACATGAATTGCTCTATATTTATTTGTATGCCCTGAATTCTAAGAAGCATAACCATATTCTTATGTGGAAGACTGATACCATGTTGTTCTTATAAGTTTACAAATTACACCTGGAACACAATGTGGTTGAAATTATGCATATGTAAAGTGTTGCACTCTCAAAATATAAATTGTGTTGAGATGGCAATAAGATTTCTAAAAAAAATTCATGGCTTAGTTTGGTCATTGCATTGAATGAGTACTAAGGAAGGCAGCACTTCATTTTCAGCTGCTCTGATTTAAATGAGGAGGGAGCGATGGTGCCGCCATGAATAATCATCTGCTTTGTGTTTGTAATTCAGATATCATGCGATATGTGCATTTATAATTTGGCAGTAATCCAGGAGTGAGGATTGTATTATACTTTTCAATCAGGAAATATGATTACCTTATACTTCATTTGGCTGTACTCACATGGCAGTCTGGGCAATTCATTAGGAGTTTATGATGATTGGCTCCA
Organism: Narcine bancroftii; assembly: GCF_036971445.1. Lineage (NCBI taxonomy): Eukaryota > Metazoa > Chordata > Chondrichthyes > Torpediniformes > Narcinidae > Narcine > Narcine bancroftii. The sequence goes on along the minus strand of NC_091472.1, from coordinate 83,976,865 downwards.
GGCAAAAATGCACAGGGTAATAAATCAGGAGGCATAGTCAGGTCGATTTTCAGTTGTGGATCTTTTTTTGCTGCGGCTACTTCATTCTCTGCATGTGTTCCAAAGCCCTCTGCTGAACGTACTAAGATTGCAGCATGTGATCTTTGAAAATATTAAGCTCGAGCCTCCCACTCATTTTTATTTGATTGGCTGGCAGCTGTAACAGCTCCAGTGCAGATTTACCATTCGCAAAATTAAAGTCATGTTACTTTGTAGAAAATGATAATGAAAGTATGTGAGGAAAGTCACAAGCGAAGTACATGACCAAGCTTCATTTTTATGATCAATACAGACCACTCATTACATCCAAGGGGGGGAAATAAAGCAATGCTGTCTACTGAGAACAATATATTTGCAGTTTGGATAATCCTTTCTGTTAAGTTAATTAAAAGGGAAATCATACCTGACCATCACTACATTCTGTGATCCAAGCAGCTGTGTTGATCCCTGCACTCATTTTGTTGCATTCAGCTTATGGAAGTCATCCTGTGAAAGTAACTGATTCTGCATGATTGTATTTTAAAGTCTGTTTATTTTTTTCTTCTTGGATCTTCAATCCACTTCTTTTCCATTCTCTCAGCCTTTCCAAATCTTGCATTTTTCTCGTTTGTGAAATAGCTGTGTTGACTCCGCTGGGGCTTTGCCAGGATTCTGAGTGCCTTTCACCTCCCCGATTCCACTATCCAAGGAGAAAAGTCTTGATTGTTTTGACAGTCTTCTGAAATCTCCATGTTCCTTCCTATCTGTGTCTTAAGCTGCCTCGGCACCAAGCTCAGAAATTCTACTTTAAACTTAAGTATTTTTTTTGCTCCTTTCATGCACTCCTCAAAAGTCCATCTCATTGACCAAACCTTCATGAATACCTTTTTAAAAATTTTATTTAAAGTTTTTTATCCATACATGTAATCATAACCAAATATAAAATACAATAATCAAATATTAATGTTGTATCCATTATACATGATGGTATAAAATCTCAAATCCCTCACCCCTTAACAAATCCCCAAGAAAGAAAAGAATTGAGAAAAAGCATGAAAGAAAAGAAATAGAAGTAAGAAAAGCTTGAAAAGAAACCTGGTTGCCAGAAGACACCCCTCACCACACAGGTCTTACCTTTGTTGTCTTTTAATACTTCCATGGAGGTTCTCAAAATTTAGGGAGAACATCTATAAATTAATTCCCACAACTTGTAAATACGGGTGCCAAATTTAAAAAAAAAATCATATTTATTTCTCAGATTATAAGTAATCTTCTCAAGAGGAACGCATTTCTGTGTTCCATTGCTCCATACCTAAATGAGAGTCCAATTTCCAAGTTACTGCTATACATTTTCTTGCTTCTGCCAATCCAGTCTTTACAAATTCTTTTTGATGTATGGATGATTTCAATTTTGGCCTTATCCCTACAATATTACCAAGTAAAAATAACATTGGGTTTTGTGGGAATTTAATTCCCGCAACCTGTTCTAAAAAAATGTTGCCAAATTTATCCAAAAGGGTCTCACTTTAGGACTGGACCAAGTAGAATGTAAAAAAAGTACCTCCTGGCTACATCTAAAACATTGATCTGATTTCAATATACTTAATTTCTGTGATATGAGATATAATTGATGTAAAAAAACTATATTGAACTAATCTGTATCTAACATTTATAGTCTTTGACATACGATCGCCACATAACTCTGACCAAGTTTGTTCGTCAGTGTTAATATTTAAATCTGTCTTCCATTTAACCTTGGAGTTATGTATCCCCTGTTTGGGAGGCCCCTTCTGCAATACGTAGCTGAAATAAATTTCTTTATTATCTATTGTGAATCAACATTTCCACATTACCACTTTGATAATGACATTGTTGGACCCAATTTATTTCTTAAATAATCCCTTAATTGATAATAACAAAAATATGTATTATTTTGTATCCCATATTCATTATTTAATTGTTCAAATGACATTAGTTTTCCTCCTTCATAGCAATCTTCCATGTATCTAAGTCCTTTCCGAGACCAAATGTTTAAAAATTGATTATCCATTGAAATTAGAAGAAGTTGATTTTGGATCAGAGGCATTTTGGGTAGCACAACCCCACTCATTCCAATTTCATTTTTAAAAATCTTATCTCAGATATTAATTAAATGTTTCAACAAATATGCTTCCCTCTCCTTAGATATTAATTTTGGTTCCTATTTTTTTATGTAAAGTATTCTGATAGTCTCTCTCCTATTTTATTGATTTCTGTTTTAATCCATTCTGACATCTCTCCCTCTCCAAAAAAGAAGCAAAAAGACTCGTTTGAGCTACCTTATAATCATTTTTAATATTTGGGAGCTGTCTGCCTCCTAACTCAAACTTCCATGTCAGTTTATCTAAAGAAAAGTTCAAAATCTTACCCTTCCAGAGAAATGTTCCTATATATTTATTTAACTCTTGAAAAAAATTTTGTGGTGACATTATTGGTGATGTTTGAAATAAGTATTGTACTCTTATCTTTCTAGAACTTATTTTCAAATGCTTTAATACTGTTTCTGTGATGGAGGTGAGAATGTAGAATGAGCTGACAATGGAGGTGGTGGGTATGTGTTCAATGTCGACACTAAAGAGATGATTTGATAGGTACATAGATGGGAATATTATCAAGAGCTGAGGTCTAGCCATTTTCAACCTTTTTTTGGCTGTGGTTCCCTTAGGACTCTACTCAAAGTTTATGGATCCTCTTCCCTGTGAAGCAGTAAAGTTTTGGTTTCTTCCATACTTGTCTTCATCCTACTATATAAAAAAAAAATCAAAATATTTATGTTACTGAGGTGAAGATAAAACAATGCTTTTACTTTGAAGCCTTGAAGAAGGGCCAAGGCCCGAAATGTCAGTTTTATATCTTCACCTCCTGTGGACGCTGTGAGACTTGCTGAATTCCTCCAACATTTCTGTGTTTCTACTACAATCACAGTGTCTGCAGACTTTTGTGTTTCAAGGCTTTTGCTTAAATGTACTGTGGCTTCCTGGAGGGGCCATAGAGCCCTGTTGAGAATGGCTGATCTAGGTGCAGGTCAGATAGGAACAGTTCAGCATGGATGAGATGAGTTGAAGGGCTTTTCTGTGCTGTCGTGTTATATGGTTCTTTAATGTTCCTCGGTATATTTTACCATATCCTAATCCCTATACAAATATGTAGATGATGTGTGAGATATGTGATAGTGAGTTGCATCAGCATGCAGATATATGCATAAGAAAGTGTATAAAAGCAGTTATTAACTCTAATTATCATTATACCAAGGATGTTAAGTCATTGTGAAGTACTGCATGGCTGGTATTTGAGTGAATAGAAATGTTTGAATTTAACCAGTTTAACCTAGAAATGCCAGTGGAAACTTTCCAAAATTACTTTTTGGAAATGAAGTCCACAGGGGTGCATACAGGATAAAAAAAGGTGTTTACATCAACTCTTCAAACAAAAATGTATGGTTCATTTCAGATTATATTCAAGGCACACCCTCCACCCACTTCAGCAGATGTTATTGCAGGTGATGTTACACAGGAATTTTTGCTCTATGATTGCCATTGATTTGGAGCCATGTCATAATTATAACATGGAAACAGGCCCTTCAGCCCACCAGATAAATGTCAACATCAGCTGTATGTCCTTGCAAATCCCACTTGGTCTGTACCCCTCAGTGCCGTGGAGATTTAAGTGCTCTTCCAAATGACCCCTGACTCCTCCACATTTTCAGGCAGTGCAGTCAAGATTGCAACCACCCTTTCAGTGGGGGGGAAAAAAAAACTTCCTTTCCTCTAACCCTCTTATTTTATTTTCCTACTACTACGATCGAGTTCCATGATACTTCAGGAGTATTCTTCAGGATCTTTCTGAGGAATCTATTGAAACAAGTGTTAAGTCATTGCAAATTGAAGTGACCATTGAGTCAGCCTTAAGTTTACTGCTTTTCCTATCAAGTCTTGCATTTCTTTCAGAAGGAGCCTTCAGTGTCAGCATTTGGAAGCAACAGGAAAGTTGCATCAAATATGCGAGACCAATTGCACTTCCCCTTTTATCATTCATCACTTTGGGCATCCTTGTGATTAGAAGTAGATTTGTGCTGTCCACATGGAGCAGAGAAGAAAATTATACAGTTGATTTGATGTACCAGTAGTTCTCTTGCACAAAGCTGATATTTTTTTTCCTGAGCTAACCCAGTGTCCAATAAAGAATAACCATATAACCATTTACGGAGCAGAAACAGGCCATGTTGGCCTTTCGAGTCCGCACCGGTTCACTAGAACCCTAGCTACATTATAACCTCGAATTTGTGGCTGGGATGACTTCTGGAGTACACTTTCTTGTAACTGAAGATGAACCTCCAGAAGTTGCTGCAAATAATTTTCTGTTTTCCCATGGAATGAACCTGTTTTGCAGCCTTCTATAAAATCCGTGAACAGACTGGAACAAGGTATTTGTTTATCATTCCCACTAAACCAAAAAAAAAGCACTCAAAAATGTAGTTGACTGTGGCAGGAATAGTGAAGAATGTTTATTGATGTATTCAGCAAAAAATTAAAGCTAAACAAATTCTGGAAACTAACAACTTTACATATGTGAAAACTTCTTTCAAATTCCAAATTATTTAAATATTTGTTTTGTTTGAAGTAATGAAAATACTTCTGATTTTTGGTTTTAAAGTTTGCTTTATGACTGTTCAGCTTGTATTTAAAATTCATATCCCTCTTCTATTGTACTTTATCCTGATTAGGGAATCATTCCAACGGTATATATCCTGAAGAGGTTACCTAGTGAGAGAAAATGTGTAGCATTTAGGACGAAGAGGAACGGTCACTTTGCTGAGGTTTTTCCTATGGGCCTCCCAATACTCATCAGGAATGAGGAGAAAACGGATGTAATCTGTAAAAGCAATAGTATTTTAGCAATGTAGATTTTAACTTTCCCAACATTGACTTAGGTTGCCTTGGTGTAAGGGGCTGAGATGGGACAGAATTTGTTTAGTGTTTACAAGATAATTTCTTGATATGATATACAGGTAGACCGAAGAGAGAAGGGAAAATACCTTGATAAATGAAAGGCATTGTGGAACAATTTGAAACAATGTCTACATTTTTTTAGTTTCAAAGTAGCTATGGAAAGGTTGATCCTCAAGTTAAAATCTGAAATTGGGGATGACTAATTATGTTTGTGCAAGAGGGGAGGTGGTGAAAGTAGATTAGGAGCAGATACTTAAAGGTAAAACAACATTTAAAAAGTGGGATTCTTTTAAAAGTGAGTTAGCAAAAGTTCAGGGATCGCATGTTCTAAGGATGAAAGGAATACATGTAAGATTGGGGAAGCTTGGATTGCAAACGGCATTGAAAGTTTGATCAGGAAAAAAAAAGTAAACATGATATATTTAGGCAACTGGAATCAAATGCGTTTCTTGTGGAATATATAGGGTGTAGAGGAGTACTTAAATAAATTAGGACCCCAAATAAAGATATTAGGAAGCCAACCAATGCTTGAGAAACTCATCAGATCAGTGTACTGTATATAGCAAAGATAAAGATACATCACTAGCATTTCGGGATTGAGCCCTTCATCAACATACCTTCATATCTTCAAACCTTGATGAAGGGCTCAAGCCCAAAATGTTGATTATGTATCTTTATCTTTGCAATGTTTGATCTGCTGAGTTTCTCTAGCATTGAGTTTTTACTACAGTTAAAGTGTCCGCATACTTTCGTGTTGTACTCCTTGATGCACCATCAATTACTCAAAACACTTGTTGAGAAACCAATAGACTTTTTATTCACTTAAGGACAATGGCGTATCCATACTGTTCAACTGTCCTTCATTGAGGAGGGGGCTGTGGGACAGTCACCTTTATACAGGAGCCTGTGGGGAGGGGCCACAGGAACAATCGGCCAATAGGTCTGTCTGACCAGACAATTATACACCACAGTGGTTTACCACAGTCCCCTCTAATAAAGTTTAGTTGGCAAGTTAAATAAAGGGGAATCCTAAATCATTCTATAACTATCAGGGCTAGATGAATTCCATCAGAGAGTGTCATAGGAAATGAGGGGAGAAGTTGCTGAGGCATTGGAGCAGATTTTTGGATCTTAATTAGCCACAGATGAGGTACCAGAGACTGGAGGTTCACTGAAGTTGTTACAAAGATAAGCAGGGAAAAGCCAGATAGCTACAGGTCTCAGGATCCCAGTCCAGAGTTTCCTGGAAGCAGCCCACATAGGTTGAAAGGGTGGAGGAGAAGCTAGATGGCATGGCTTATGTTTCAATTTTACAAAATACAAGTTCTGGAGGATGTGATTGCACTGGACAGAGTGCAGAGAAGAGATGAGTGTGACCTGTTAGAACTGTTTAAGATTATGAGAGGCATTTGATAATCAAAATCTTTATCCCATGGAAGAGATACCAAAAACAAGAGGGCATCAGTTTGAGTCGAAAACTAGAAGTTTTGAAGGGAGTTGAGGGCAATGTGTTTTTTTTTTACATAGACAGTGGTTGATATCCAGACTACACTGCCAGAGGAGGTGGTGGAATCTATTACAATTATTCTTTTATTCTTAGTAGTTCATAGAAAGACGTGGCCCTTCCATGTTCTGTGGGCACACAGTTGTGTAGATGAGCAAAAAGGTCAGCATGGACCTGGTGAGCAGAAGTCATTTCTGTACTATGCATCTCCCTGACTCTGCACATGTTCAGCTTTTCCCGTGAAAATTCTTCAAACCAATCAGCCATTCAGACTATTATGAATGAGAGATGATGCCCAAGAGCAACCAACATTGGTGGTTGGGCAAGAGTGGGGAGGTGGGGGCAGAAATCCCTCCACCAATCTGTCTGTAAGAAGATTGTACGTTCTCCCTGTCTGCGTGGGTTTTCCTCAGTGCTCTGGTTTCCTCCCACTATTCAAAAACATACTGGGGTTGTATGCTAATTGGGTGTAATTGGGCAGTATGGGCTCATGGGCTGAAAGGGCCTGTTGCCGTGCTGTATGTCTAAATTTAAAGATCCATAATTCTTTGTGGGCAGTCTTCTTGCAAGAACATGATCGTGCAAAATTTGACACTGATCTGCATTTGCAATTATAAGAAAAGGCAAGATAGCAGGTAGGATCAAGGCCATTAATTTCTCATGTATTATTACAATTGATAAAACCTCATCCTGTTGCCTGTGAAGCATTCTGTGGAATGGACTTCAGAGTTATTTCAAAGCATAAAGTATGGAACAAACTAAAGTATGCATACATTTCCCCATTCAAGGATTTCACTTTAAAATATGAATATAAGAATGTCATGAACAATAATTAGTTGTTAGGAGAATCACCTTTAACCAAAGTATGTTGAGAATGTGGAGAAATGAATGGAGTGAAAGAATGTGAAAGGCTAGAAGGAGGCATTTGCAGTGAATAAACTGTGATACTCTTCCTTTTGGACTCTGACTGTGTGCTGTACATTCTCTAATTCGATATAATCAGCACACAGAATATCTGCAATCCATCAGATTTGTTTTCAGCAAGTTGTACATCCTTCCCACTGCAGAAAGAAAGGTACTTTTTTGTCAATATTGATTTGTTCATGGATTAAATAATTCCTGGTAATTAGTTTCATTCATGGTATTCAATTCATCAAAGGTTCCATCAGTGTGATTAAAAATAATCAGAAGTTTAAGTGAAAATGTGGAAACAATGCTGGAGAAACTCAGTGGGTCAAACAATGTTCTTTATACAGCAAAGATAAAAATACATAACTAATGTTTCTGGCCCGAGCCCTTCATCAAGATATAGTAAAATGTCAGCAGATATCCGAATAAAAGGGTAAGGGGAGGCGTGGTCACAAAGGCAGGAGGTAATAGGTAGAGGAAGGAGAGATGGCTAGCTGAATAGAGAGGGAAAGGGTTGGAGAGCCGACAGGGGGAAGGAAGGGGAGGGGGAAAGGAGAAAGGAGAGTAGGTTAGGAGAAACGGGAAAAATCGATGTTAATGCCATCCATGCTGCAAGCCTACACAGGCAAGGCCCTTCAACTCTTCCTCCATTATATTGATGACTACATCAGGTGTGCCTCATGAACTAATGATAAGCTTGTCAACTTCATTCACTTCACGGACAACTTCCACCCCAATCTCAAACTCAGCTGGTCTATTTCTGACAACATTTCCCCATTTCTGGCTCTGTTTCCATCTTAGATAAGCTTTCCACCAACATATATTACAAACCCACTAACTCCCACCACTGCACTTCCTCACGCCTTGTCCCCTGCAAGGATTCTATTCCCTTCTCACAATTTCTCTGTTGCTCCCACATCTGTTTCCAAGATGAGGTCCAGTCCAGATCTTCTGAAATGTCTGCCTTCTCCACAAACTGGAAAGTGCCCAGACAGAAAATCAGTTGATGTTCCTCCAATTTACGGGTGGACGGTGGGATAGTACATGAGGCCATGGGAGTGTAGCGCAGAACTGAAATGGTTGGCCACTGGCAGATCTCTATCACTAGTGCAGACAGAGTGAAGGTGCTCAGTGAAGTGATCTCCCAGTCTGCGCCCAGTCTCTCTGATGTAGAGAAGGCCACAAAGGGAGCAGTAAATTAATCCTGCGGATGCACAAGTGAAGTGTTGCTTCACTTAAAGGCCTATTTGGGACCCCAAACTGTGGTGACGGAGGAGGTGTGGGCGCAAGTGTAGCACCTCCTGCAGCTAAAGGGGAAGTTGTCGTGGGAAACCATTAGTGGGAAGGGATGAGAAGATGAGGGAGTCATGGAGGAAAAGGTTCCTATGTAATGTAGAGAAGGGAAGATGTGTCTGGTATGGGGATCCTGTTGGAAATACCTGAATATGTTGGATGCGGAGGCTGGTGGGATGGTAGGTGAGGACAAGGGGAATCCTGAGTTTATTGTGTCTGGGGGCAGAGGGGCCAGGGCAGATGAGCAGGAAATGGAGTAGATGTGGAGGGAAAGCCATGTTTGTGGAAGAAGGCAGACATTTCAGAAAATCTGGACTGGAAGACCTCATCTTGGAAACAGATGTAGGAGCAACGGAGAAATTGTGAGATGCAGGGGACAAGGTGTGAGGAAGTGTAGTGGTGGGAGTTAGTGGGTTTGTAATATATGTTGGTGAAAAGCTGGTCTCCTGAGATGGAGTCAGAGAGAGCCAGAAATGGGGAGATGTTGTCAGAAATAGACCAGCTGAGTTTGAGATTGGGGTGGAAGTTGTCCGTGAAGTGAATGAAGTTGACGAGCTCATCACAAGTGCATGAAGCAGACCCAATGTAGTCAATATAATGGAAAAAGAATTGAGGGGTCTTGCCCATGTAGGCTTGCAGCATGGATTGTTCCCCAAAGCCCACAAATAGGCAGATGTAGGTGGGACCCATACAGGTACCTATGGCTACTCTTTTGATTTGGAGGAAGTGGGATGAGTTGTTTAGAGTGAGGACAAGTTCTGCCAGGTGGAGTAAGGTGGTGGTAGAGTGTGACTGGTCAGGTCTCTGCTCCAGGAAGAAGTGAAGTGCTTTAAGACCTTCTGTATGGGGGATGGAGATATAAAGGGATTGGGCATCCATCGTGAAGATGAGGTGGTCCAGTTCAGGCAATCTGAAGTAATTGAAGAGATGACAGACATGTGAGGTATTGCGGATGTAGGTGACGAGGGATTAGACCAGGGGAGAAAAGGTAGAGTCAAGGTAAGACAAAACTAGTTTGGTGGGGCAAGAGCAAATGAAAACAATGGTTGGGTTTATATATCTTGGGTAGAAGGCAGAAATGAGCAGTGCAGGAATGGGAGAAAATGAGGTTGGAAGCCATGGGAGGGAGGTTACCAGAGGTAATGAGGATGGAGATGATGTTGGAGATGGTGGCCTGATGAGCTGTGGTGGGGTTCTGTGGAAGGGGTAAGTAGAAGGAGGTGTCTGAGAGCAGTGAACTGGACTCAGCAAGGTAAAGGTCAGTGCACCAGACCACAACAGCCCCACCCTTGACTGCAGGTTTGATGGTGAGGTTGGGATTGTTGCAGACAGAGTGGAGAGCAGAGCATTCAGACGAAGTAAGATTAGAATGAGAGAGGGGAGTGGTGAAGTTGAGATGGTTGATGGCAGCAATTGAAAATAAAAAGGTCCAGAGCGGGCAACTGGGCAGGATGAAGTATCCAAGTGGAGGAAGAAGGCTACAATGGAAGAAGGGGTCGGGTGGGGGGAAGAAAATCACGATTGTGGAAGTAGGCCCAGAGATGCTGGCGACAGAAGAAAGTTCAGCATTGTGGCGTTCATGTAACTCATTAAGGTGTGGGCAGAGCAGAACGAAGGTAAGCCCTCTGCTGAGGATCAAGCGCTCCGTCTCAGAGAGGGGAAGGTCAGAGGGGATGGTTAAAAACCTAGCAGGGGTAGATTGGGAATCGGTGTGTTGGATGGTGTTGGGAGGAGGTGAAGGGTTTGCAAAGTCAGAGGGGGAGGTGCAAGGTTGGAGAGATCGAGGGTGGAAATAGAGGTTGGGAGGTCAGAGGGAGTAGAGTAGGGAGAGGTATAGGTGGATAGGGAAGAGTAGCGAGTTATAGGTTTGTTTAAGTGATCCTGTCCACATTAAAATTATACCATTTGAGCTATTAATGCGAGGAAGCATTTTTATGCCAAGGGTAGGAATTATCCTGATATTTGTTGATCTGTTTCACTCACTACCTCATACTCTTACTGTCACTGTTTCTCTCTTATTCAAGCTCACTGTTTTCTCTCTCTCTCTTCCTCCCCCCCCCCACCACCCCCTCCCCTTTCCTCCCTTCCTTTTATATTATGGTATGATTTTAATCTCATCTCTACATTCCTGTATATACATTTTAGTATCTTACTAAATACTAAGATATTCAAAGATTTTGCTTCCATTGCCTCTTGAAGAAGAGCATTTTGAAGTGTGGGATAAGAATCTTTTGTTCCTTTTAATGTAATAAAATTTCCAAAAGTATATAACAAGGATGTTAACAAAGAGCATAGCTGTTAATGGAAGATCAATTAAAATCCAGAATCCTCGAGAAACTTAAACTGGAAGAGCATTTTGCAGGATATTATTATAGAGGGATAGGGCATGGGGGTGGAAGACAATGAATGAATGACATTGGCGGTAGAGGGGGCAATGTAATCACAAATTGTGGATGATGGGTGAATGAGATTCAAACCACAAAAGATTGTGTGGGAAGTTGTGGCTGAATTAGTTGTGATTTGAGAGCAGATGGCAGTTTGATGAATGGATCCATTTGGCTTTGGCATCGTGAACAGATCATAAATAGTTGAAGTGACATAAAGCACAAGCAAAGAATAGTTTGACGCTGATCTGACTGGTAATGTAGTTTCTATTGGAAGGCTGTTTAATCAATGCCCAAAGCATCTACATTGAACAGAATACAATTTAAATGAGACAGTGAAGTGTTTTATCTATATTGCACCAACACCAGACTGGATTAGCCATTTTAACAGTGTCAATCTAGAACCTATCTAAAGGCTCTTCAGTAGTGCACTGCTTGCAATTGCTTTGGGAATAATAATGATGAAGCAGAGTGTGTACTGTGTGATTGATGGTATGAATTATGTTCACTTTGGTCTGTGTTCACTTTGATCTGTACTGCAGGGATTAGTAAATTGGCACAGGAATTCCTTGTGGGTAAATTCGACCCTACCTACCTGGTGGTAGCTATGTGGGTGGGCAGCTAAAATTACTCGGGCTGATTGCCTCTGAGAATGCAGAGTTCAAAATTATACTGTGCTTCAGAGGGAAAAAGGCTGTCTTTGCATATGAGTGTCTTCTGCTTGTATGTGTTTGGGAGTAAACCATTAATTTTAACTATTGGTAAGCAGTCTTGAGCTTTGTGGAGGTGAAAATGGAAAGAACAAGACAAAGAAATGATCTGAACAAAACATTTGACAGGCATTTCCTTGATGATTAAACCAGGAGGGGAGGGGAGTCATTTTTGGTTTATGAGCTCTCTGCTTAGTCCACTGATTTCACCCTCCAATACCAACACATGGAATTTTCCTTTGTCAGACTGCAGTAGAACTTATTGCAATTACACCATATTCCAAGAGGCAGTTCTTCACATTTGTTCATGACCAATTGTGGGATAGCAATTTTTGGCATCTGGCCATTTTTGGATTTACTCCAAAATCACAATTTGTCTCTCCTTTTCATTATTAAAACACTCAACTGCTGTTTCAAATTTATGTTCCTAGGACTTTAATATTGTTGGTGTTATATTCATTTGGAAGCCTAACTTAATTAATAGCAGGACTATTTAGAGTTCAGGGGAAAGAAAATACTTGAGGTGATATTTTCAAATCTAAATATGGGCTCTTTGATAATACAAGTTGCTAGACTTTATTGAAAATTCTTGCTTGCTGTGTTAGTTTAACAATGTCTGAAAGCTAAGTAGATGTTAATGAGTGCAGATTCCATATTTTTCCTTTTGTCTCATTGTGGTTGGTTTAATAATATTACTGCAAAGTTAATCCACTTTAAAGGCACAATATACACCAAGTTTTTGGAGAAGTGTGGTGAGCAGAGGACAGACACAGTGCCAAAATGAAAATAGAAAATGACAGAAACAATAGTTGGTAGATGTGCTTCATGGAAAAAGAAGCAAGAATGGCCCTATTCAGGTCAAAGATTGTGTATTTCTCCACAATAATAATTGCACATAATATGACCTCTTAGTTGGAGAAACCACAGCTTTTCAGAGCACCCGCATTTGGTTGATATGAGTGACTCAAGGCTCCCCACTTGTAATCCATTGAAATTCTCCATTCCTCTCCCAATCAGACCTATCCTCTGTGGCCTCTTGGACTGATATAATGGTACCCAATGTAGGCTTGAGGAACAGCACATCATCTTTTATATGGGCACATTGCAGCCTTCTGAAATACTTTGAATGCTAAATTCTAGGTAACTTGCTTTCTTTTTCTGTATCAGAGCTGATCATTTCTGCAACAGGTTATCCATCTGTAATATTGGTCCACTTGATCTATTTTCATTGGTTCAGGCTGATGTGCTGGGCAAGAGTTGGAGCACCAGCAGATATAGTGATAGTTTCTTTCCAGCTGTTATCAAACTCTTGAATGCTCCGCTCATTATATAATACCTTGCATTGTTTAACATTATACCCTAAATAATACATAGAAAATTACAGCATAGAACAAGCCCTTTAGTGCACGATATTGTGCCAACCTACTTAACAATCTAAACCTTCCCCACCTCACACCCATAACCTTCTATGGCCTGTCCTAGAGTCTTTTAAATGTCCCTGTTGTACCAGCCTTCACCTCATAAGTCTCATTCTCCAATCCAGAAAAAAAATCCTGGTAATTCTCCTCTGCACCTTCTGTAAAATTTCACTTTGGTTTTACATGACACATTTGTTTTATTGTAGTAATGCTTGTATTCATACACTTCATGCAGCATTGTGTAAAGTTGATGCCTCGATAGTGCGCAAAAAAGTTTTCCACTGCATCTCAGTTCACAAGACAACAAACAATTCAATATAGATATAAAAATATGCTCTTCCCTGTATTGTATGACGTTAATGTTTCTTTGTTTATGTTCTTAATACTGCCCTTACTGAATAGGTTTTGTTCATTTTCTCTTTCTCAAACTGCCTCATTAACCCATTGACTGGATTAACTTGTCGCTATGACCTTTCTGGCCTCATCCTTTCCAAAGTGTTTTCTTTGTCTTATGCATCCTTCCTCCAGCCTCTCTCTAACTTAAAATTAGCTTGTTTTCCCTCATCCTCAGTTGCATTGAAATGTCTTCAACGTCAAAACATTAACTCTCTCTTTCCACAAGTGCATCTGACATAATGAGTGTTTGCAGCATTTTCTATTTCTATTGCAATATCCAATGTGTGCAGTTATTTTTAATTTCCACTTGTCCATAATGATCAGTGGATAGTAATATTGCATCAAGAGAGCACCAGGAGAAATTACTATTGTCTGCAGAGGGAAAATCTCATTGCAAAGAACTTTGTGAACACAAGGGATGTATGGTGTATTTTACCAATAATAATCACTAGATTGCATTAATCTTGACAATTTTTCTTTCATGCTGCTCCACGCTTCTTTTAAATCAGATTCCAATGAGCTGCCAGTGCTAGGCAGCACAGCTAATCTGCATCTGTAATGGTTCCCATGGTGACCCAGTTTTCAAAAATGGGATTTCAGTATAATCAGAAACATTTAATATTCTCCAAATTTAATGAGTACATGAAATTCATATATTAAAGACTAACTATTTTCCATTGCAATCCCATGTGTATTTGCATCAATTTGTAATTTAAAACTCAGTTGGTGAAGGCAGCAAATATCTGTGGCACGTAAAGCAGAAAAATGTAAAGGTTTGATCCCCACCATCTGCGCAGAATTAGCTAATCTCAGTTGATCAGTGGTAAGTGTATTACACTTGATTATGCTGCACTCAGATTAGCAAGGTGAAAGCAAACAATGGTTTCCTTCTCACCTTTCCACCACCACCACCACATTCAACAAGCATGCCTGTGGATAGGAACTGAATAATTGTAGAATCGTATCACATGGAAGGAGACTCCTCAGACCACCATTCCTCTCATAAATCTTTGAAACTGGTATTAAACTCTTAATTCCCTGCTCTTTCCCCAAATCCTGCAATTTTTTTTCTTCTTCCTTTTCAATTATGTATCTAATTCCCTTTTTAAAATTACTGTTACTGCTTATCAAGGTTTAAACGCCTCATCGTATTAATTTTTGGCCAATTACTTTAAGTCTGTCCCACCTGGGTTCCTACTCCTCAATTGGTGGAGACATTTTTTTTTACAATTTTGATAACCATTCACAGAAAATGTCACCAACATGATCAGCATTTCAATTGCTTTTGAAAAGGTAGTGAAAAGAGAGCTTGCAGTCCATAAAATGAAAGTTATCCCACAGTGCTATTTTGCTGAGAGTTCCAGCATCTTGACATGTCAATAAGGATAGAATAGAGGATAGAATCAATGAAAACAAAATGGCAACTCTGTTACAGCTGCTGTAACAGCATTGCTCCGCTGGTGCAGACCCGGAAGAGCAAAGATACAGTGCTCCTCCGTGGGATCCTACTGCCAGGCTGTAATGCTGATATACAGGTTTTAAACAGCTTGTGGGGGTTGGTGGTGGTCTTTTTAAAAAACGCCTGTGAAACCTTGGACATCTGTGCCCAAGGTGACAGTGCTCATGCTTGGCAGCAGGCCACAAAGGCAGTAGGCTCCGGAGGATCAGCAGACCAGCCCAAGGCTCCAGAGTGGGAGAACACCACCCAACCCCCTCCCCCACCTATTACACCGTCATTAAAGAAAAGCCTAGGTGATGACCCTGCTCCAGAGAAGGTGACTATGGCAGCAGATCATCAAGGGGCTCAGCAGCTGAAGGAGTCACACTCAGCTGTGAGCTGCTTGAGACTGGCTCTGGGGACAAGGTATCTTCGTGGGTACCAATTATAAGAAGGGCTCCAGAAGTGCCTCGGGCACTGACAGCTTCCTGGTCATAATGTTGGTTTGGAACTGTGTGCTAGGATTCACAAATGGAATGGACACGAAGCTGCAGAGGTTGTGGGTGAAGAAGAGGAGGATCCTTGGACACTGGGGGAAAATACAGTTCTACAGATGCAAATCGCAGTGATATGGTTGAGATTCTTTGTGGTTCTTGGCTTATTGTATTCCATTAAATGGAGAGACAATGCCAGTCAATATCCAAGTGTGGAGAAGGAGTCTTTGAAATGAAGACAGAGCATTACCTTCTCAAGGAATCACTAATACCAAAACTGCCCATGGGCAAATGCATCTGACAAATGGGTTCAAAAAGGTGAGGTTGAGCTGTTGTTTCTCTCTGCATTTATTCTCTCACTAACATTGTTGCAGCCATTTGGAACTCTGCCATCTGACTCAGTGGAAACACAATCACCAAGCTAGTAATTGCAATAGATGTTTTCGTTCCTTATAAAAAGGTTGCGTTCTATGTCTTTGCAGTCCTCAATGTTACATTTATGTGGATTCCAGTACAGAAATGTGCAGGTTTATGAGCTGACAGAAAGTGGTTGGTAACATCAGCAGTTGGTTTTCTTGTCCATTTTTTATCTGATGCATAAGATTTTATAGAGTATTGGGAGAAGTTAATGCTGAGGACTTCTCGGGCCACATCTCCTGCCTACAGACTACTTTGTCACTGCTTCTCCAGGTTGTCCTGTCCAGTCTGAAATGTTGAATGATAACAAAATCTTCAACCTGCTCTGCAGGTCAGCAGCATTTGTGCAAGGGAAAAGGGTTGCATTTCAGATTCAAGATTCCTCATCAGAACTGGAGATATTAGGCTAGATAAGAGGAAGTGAAATTTTTTAAAAACCCAAAATATTTAGGGAGGAAATTTTAGAACTCTGAGCTTAGGGGTAGTTTATAGGACAACTGCTAATGGTGGAGTAAATAGAATTGATTCGGGGACAAAAGGAGAGTCAAAATATTTCAGGATGTTACAGGGCTGGAGGAGATTCCACAGAGAAAGTGGTTTAATAACTTTATGGGATTTTGCAAGCAGTGACTATTGTAAAATTGGGATTTTGCCTCACATGTAGCCATTGTAGATTAACAAGATCAGGGGTTATTGTAGAACTGGACTTGGTGGAAGTCAGGGAAACAGAAGCAGAATTTACAAAGCTCTTGGGTTTGCATTGAGCAAGTTTAAAAAAATAAAGCCAGCCTGAAGTGGGTTGGGATTCTACTGTATGTGAAAGGTGTTCATGAATGGCTGTTTATCATATTGGTATGTAAATTAGGGGGGGGTGGTTTGAACAGAGTTGTTTACAAGGCCCTCTGAAGTAGTGTCTTTGACATCTCCAGGATCTAGAAGGATTACGAGCAGGGCCCACAGAAAATGTTCGAGGAAGGAAATGGCAGAACACTCAGTAGGCTAGGCAGCATCTGCACAGAGGAAACTTTTTTGGTTGATGGTTTTATAAGACCATTTTTCACTATCAATAATTTCTCCTCTCTTTCAAATAGTGTCGTATGATTGTTAATGTCCATCTGAACAGTTGGATAAAGTGACAATATGGCATCTCATCTGAGAGGCAGCTCCTTCAATAGTGCAGCAATTTCTCGATGCAGCATTGATTTTTCTTTTGCTCAAGTGCAAACCAAAGCTCAGAGGCTGTTATTACCACTGAGTCAAAAGGTCATGGTGGAAATCAAACTACACAACTAAGCACATAATCTGAACAGGCACCATCTCCAGGCTGCACTGTGATGTTTTTGGACAACCCCTCTATCTCGTCTACAGAGTGAAAGATCACATGGCACAGTTTGAGGAAGAGCAGGGAAGTTTTCATCTTTTTTTATGTGTTAGCCAATGCTATTACCTGCTCATTCATGAATTAGATAATATTTTCACCTGTTTCTTTCTCTTTGGCTTGGCTTCGCGGACGAAGATTTATGGAGGGGGTAAAAAGTTCACCTGTAATACAACTGGAACCAAGCAATATTTTATTGCTTATATTGTCTTTTTAATGTTTGAGATTTTGCAGAGTTTTTTTTAAATGATCATTAATTTTGTCTGCCACTGAATATTGAAGGAATTAGGTCTGCTTTTAATTTTGGATGGGACTTTAGGTAATTGGGCCAGGGCAGCATTGTGTCTGGGTGATTTTAAACCTCAGCTCTGGTTTTCCTGGGGCTGAGAAGGAGTTTGGGAGGTGCTAGCGATTTACAATTTCTAAGGAGCTGTTTTTAACAACAGCACATCTAAGGACTTTTAGCGAGTAGAGACAGATTAAGCAATGTGAAATAATGTCAGGAGCTTACACAAGTCAGGCTCCCAGAGACATAATATACTGCTGACCATATAATCCATTTGAATGAATTTGATTGAGGAATTAAAATTTAATATTGGTATGAATGCTTGGAGGATCCCCCTACTCCTCAATGAAATAATGCCAAGGGAATATTTAAATCTGAATGAGAAAACAGATGGAGAGATGAATACATGAGAGACTGCAGGCACTTGCATCTCGAGCAAAATATCAAACTGCTGGAGAAGCTCAAAGGATTAGCAGCTCCTGAGGGTGGGGGAAGGAACTTTTTAAAGAGATAGAAGCCGTAAGAGCATGGCTCATGCCAATATTGGAAGTGGAGAGAATATTGCTGAAGTGATGAGATCTACGGCAATATGGGAGGGTTCCGATGGGTGTCACATGGCCTCTGCAAGAGAGATGTCAGCCCAAGAAATGAGAATGGCATAATCCTTGTCCGAGGATTAGATGACATGGTTGTGGTAGGTGCAAAGTGAGTGGAGTGCTGGGCTTTTTGACAGGGCAACACTGCAGTTCCGATACAGGGTTTCAATATGAAATGTGAACATTTCTTCCCCCGTCCATATTGCTCAATTCATGTTTTTTTTTGTTTGAAAGGACAAATGGAAGTTTAATATTTAATCCAAAAAACAGCTGTCTTGACAGTATAAAATTCTGAGTTGTTTAGGATTATTGTTGAAGATTTTGTTCTCAAGTCTTTGGACAGCGCTACAGGAACCAACACAGCTGACTCTAGAGCCACCGGCTGACCTCAGCTGAAAGTGGAAGAGTTCTGAAGCACTTGGAGCTGGGAAACAATTTTTTTTAGTATTCTCAGTTCTGGTTTACTTTCCCCCTCCATCTATTACTATTTGGTGTTTCGTGTACTATTCCTTAAAATCAATATTTCATGAATGTTAAACATTTAATAAGGATGGCATCCTCATTTTTTGACTTAAATGGATTGAGAAAGTCCAGTTTTAAAACAATCTTCATTTGCTATTTGGTTTTCGACTACTTTTAGTTTAATCTTATTTTTGAACTTCTAGAGAACTTAGTCGACAACAATACAAAGCAAAAAAATAACCTCCTATGGGTCTTAGATGAGAATTTTCAGATTTTCCTCTTGCGCTTGGGTATCAGAAGCCCTTTTTTCTGTGATGCAAATAAGAACCTACTTTACCTTTCTTAGCTTGTCTATTTATGTTGTTTTCCAATACTGTACTGTACCTCATATATTCATTGCTTAGAGACCTCACTTTCCTTATCGTCATTGAATTTGGAACTCCCAATCTTCCACAACCCGCACTTATTGACACATGTTGCTCCTGGTACAGCCCAAGTTAAAAATAAAATCTCATCCTTGTTTTCAAATCTCTCCCAAACTTTTCTTCTCCTTACCTCTTAGACCAATAATCCTCATATTCTGCTTCCCTCTATTTCTGCTCAATTGGGCAAACCTTGCCTTCAACTGGTTTGTCCCTGAATTCTGGAATTTTCTTCTTTAATCTCTGTGCCTGTATATTCTGTCTCCTTGTTTTTAAAGTCTTTTTGAAAACTTATATCCTTGGTCAAGATTGGCTCCTGTGCCCTCGCATCTCTTAAACTGCTAGACCAATGTTATAGATTACTTTTATTATGCAATGATTGTTAGGACACAGTGTCTCCATGTCAAGTTTTGTATGATATTTCTGCGAAGCTTAGGACACCATTCTACCAAAAGCTGGCCAATATTCAAGCTACTTTAAATTGAGTTCAGCCGAGCTTAGAAGAATATGGAAAATTATTGGATTGCAGCTATATAATTAACTGACTGAAAGCCTTGCCTGATTTTATTAATTGAATTCAATGAATATGTAAAACTGGTGGAGTGGCAGCTTTATCACCCTATTATTTATAAAGCGAGAGAAGACACTGTCAGTGCAGATATTAGGAATACTTTAATATGTTTTTCCAGGCTATTAATTGATGGCATAATTTAATTAGTGTCTAATCTAATATATTATCCATTGTAACATGATTGGAACTTATCAAATACCACAGTGCCTACTGGCACCTTTTTGCTGGGGAGTTTGCTCACGTTGAGGTGTTAACTGCCTCACAAAATGACTTTTCAAAAATAATATAATTAAGAACCTTTCAGAGATATGGGAAACCAGCACCTTTATACCTGCCTTTGAATTTGATTTAGGTTGATGCATAGGACAGTCAAATAATTTTCCGTTATTAGATTATAGAACATTACAGCACTGTACAGGCCCTTCAACCCACGACGTGTGGCTTCCTATATAAACCTACTCAACAACTTAAACCTCTCCTACCTCATACCCATAACCCTCTATTTTTCTTGCATCTATGTATCTGTCCAAGAGTCTTTTAAATGTCCCTATTGTATCAGCCTCCACTACAACCTCTGGAATTGCATTCCAGGAACCCACTGCTCTCTGTGTATAAAAATAAAACTACCCCTGATGTCTCCCCTAAACTTTCCTCCACTCACCTTCACCAAATATCCTCTGATATTTTCTACTGTCACCCCAGGAAAAAAAGTACTGGCTGTCCACCCTATCTGTGCGTCTCATCATCTTTTTTAAAAATATTTTATTTCTCATAATCTTGCAGCACTCTGTTAAGTCACCCCTCATCCTTCTTTACTGCAAAAAAAAGTCCTAGCACTGTTAACTATGCATTTAAAGATGCACTCTCCAATCCAGGCCACATCCTGGTAAATTTCCTTTGCACTCTCTTCAAAGTTTCCACATCCTTCCAGTAATGAGGCAAACAGAATTGAACACAATAATTCAAGTGTGGTCTAAACAGAGTTCTATAGAGCTCTGCTCTTCAACTCAATCATGTGACCAGTGAAGGCCAGCAAACCATAAGCCGCCTTAACTCTCTTATCATCTGTGCGACAGCCTTAAAAGATCTATGGATTTGAGTCGCAAGGTCCCTCTGTTATTTCATGCTTGAGCATTCAGTGGCTAATTGCTTTGTGTAGACACACCTTTGTTTATGGTAATGGCAATGCTAACTGAAAACTACCTCATTAATCGTACATGATGCTACAGCTGCACAAACATGCGTTATCCACTCATTGCCTTCTGCTGGAACTATCACCCTCCATTTCTTGGGAGATAATTGTGTGTTTTTGGTCATGAGTCTTGTTGACTGGAATTGTGGAACTCTTTTAAGTATTTTCTTAAGGCTATATGCATCTGCAGTTAACAGTTTGCTACAAGTCCTATCAATTCACTTTATCTATTACTACTTGTTGGTTTTTACAGTGATACCAATAATACTACTAAGTTGTCTGCTCCTTGATCTAGCCGTATCCATTGTGGTTGGTTCAATTGTGGTTGGGGGCTCGCTATTAAATAATTTGAGGTAACTGCTGAAACCATTTTGAGGGGATATCGCTATTAAGTGGAAATCCTGCATCGAATTCAGAGATTATATTGTTCATCCGAAGCAGGTCATCTTGCATTTTTTCATTGGTCATGTGTCTGGGTCCTTGTGCAATAGAATGCTCCTGCTTGGTGCCTCTGCCCTGCTGTGCCGCACTGCTTTAACACACATTTTTTTCTTGTGCATGCATACTCTTTTACAGCCAAATACAGTATTACCAGTACTCACTTACTCTCATTTATGTATGCACTCACTCATGTGCACTCACTCTCTTTTTACTTTTAATTCTCCTCTTTGTTAAAGCCTTCTATTGCAGAGCTCCAGAATTATTTGTCTCAAGCGCTTGACCTCTCCTTTTGAGCCATCTCTTTGACCCAGCATTTGGCCACTTGCCTGAATAATTCTTCATGCGACTCAAGGTCACATTTCATTTGGCAGCACGTTGGGATGTTTCGCTGCAAGGAAGGTTTTAAACAAATGTCAATGACATTGTATCTGATGAGGCACCGCACAAACAGGTTTGAGTCCATGGGTTGCATTTTAAATATAATGACACTTAAATGAAAATATGTGGAACCTTGGTGTAGATCTCATCAAAATTAAATGTGTTATGTGATGGGACACTTGGGCGTTGTGCACTAAATATTTCACAGATGGAAAATTCTACCAGTCTTGGACTTGCAACTTGGAATCAAATTTTGTTTGTTAATTCCTCAGTGAATTACATTGAAGATTTACTGCTTTAAACTCTCCACAAATATTCCATTTATTGTAAAACAACTATGTTTCTACTCTTGTGATTAGTGAGAACTTTGGACGCTTGCCTATCCAAGCAAAATAGGGGATTTAGAAGTTTGAAGCTGATAAACTTGACAACTTTGCTACATATTGATTTATGAATATAACCTGGACCCTGTACTGGATTGTTTGCTATGCTCAAGGGAACACCTCTTCAGTCAAAAGAGTGTGGATTTAAGTTCCACTGGAGAGACATGAACACAAAGGTCTTGTTTGACACTCCACAGCTGCGGTGAGAGAGTACAAAGAGAAGCCACCTTTCAGATGAGCCGTTCATAGAAGTTGTTCTCTGAGGTGACTCAAAGACTGAACATTTCTAAGAGGGATTGGAAAATTCTTCCTGAAGGGTACTGGGGGCAACATTGAGCAGTCAAAAGCAGGGTGCCTGGTGTTAGGTCTGCTTTGTTCATGAATGAGTGAGACAAACACCAGGCTGAGTCGAAATCAGGGTTCTTTGTTCTTTATTACCGGATTGTAACACTTGCGACTAAACATGTTAGTCGGAGAATGCATTCTGCCGTTATCAGCAAAATGGTGATTTTTTATACCCTTGGATACATGCTTAGAACATCATCATATCATTACTTGTCCAATGACTAAAACTGTTGCTATCCTTTCCCTGCTAGCTTCCTGCCTCTCAATCCATCAATGTCTCTCTTATCTTGTAAGTACAAGGATGCATTCACATCTTGTTACAGCCCTGTACATTCCCATCTCATGATGTTTTACCTAACAGGAGTACAAGGACACCTCCCCTTCTTGTTACTGCCCTGTACAGGGTAACTCCCTACACATTCCCATTTCATGATGTTTTACCTTACACTGGTCATCATGGCATTCCTGTTTGTGGATGTTCCTCCTGCACTTAAGCAGTGACAACATTCAAATCTGGTTGATTCATTGCAAGTCACTTTGTGACCTGTTGTGAAAGTACATGTGTTTTACCTTATGTCCAGAAGGATTCTGGGGATGACAGAGTACTGTTCTTCAAAAAAAGGCAAAATTAAAGCAACCTGTTTGAACATTGATTCCTCCAGAAAACGAGGTGGGATTGTCTCTAATTTAATCGGAGAAAGGATTGGTTACACTAAAGAACTTGCATCCTATTGAATCAACAATTGGCTTGAACAATCGTCCATGAAAACTAGAATTAAATGAGATTTCGTCTCATTCTTTTGTTTGGAATCCAAACCCATTATATATCCTTGGCTGTAGCTGTGATTACTTGAGTTCATTATAGGTTTGTTTTTAATTTGTCTGGGCCAAGATTGCAGGATTCAGGTTACATATGAGATTTTCTTAACCTCCAACCGTGCTTTCATTCAATTCCATGTGGCTTGTACCACTGGTTTACATAATGAGTAGTATTTTAATCCAAAACCTTTGTTGTGGTTGACAATTGTTTGTGTGTCCTCTATATTTACAGAATATATTACTCCACCCAGAACAGAATAGAAGTGTATTGTTTGGTGCTTAATTTTGACACTGGTCTAATGTATTCTTCCCTCCTGTGGAATCAGACTTTTGGGTGCCATTCAGCACCACAATGGCTGGGAAATTTTGTTTCTGAAATCCACATTTCTCCCTTAAATATGTCTTCCCGGGACATTGCTAAGAAGTGTTGCAAAGAAGTGATGTTTCATTCGGAAAAGGATTTCTTCTTAATTGTTTTATGATACAGTTCAGTTAATACCAGAATCTTCATAGACTCTTCATAGGCATGTGTAAGTTACTGCATGGAAATGGATCTTTTGATTTATCCAGTTTGTGATGCCAAAAACCAAACTGCTGAAAGAACTAGGCCAGTCAAGCAGCATCTGTGGAAGGGAGATAGCCAGTGGGAGGGAGGGATGAGACAGAGGCTGGTACATGATCATTGAACCAGTGTGTGGGGGAGTGTGAAGGTGGGGGGGGGGGGGAGAGAATGATCAGCAGCTGGAGCCAGGTGTGGGGTGAAGCAGTGGACGAATTGAAACAGAGGTTAGTGGGTAACAGATGGAAGCAGACAAGGGGCAAAAAAGATGAGGAACAGGGAACCAGGCAGGGAGGGTAGACTCAAATTCAATGCTCTTAGAACTGGATTTGAGGCCACCCAAGTGCTGCTGTTCTAGTTTGTATTTGGTCTCACTGTGACAGTGAAGGCTGAGGACAGACAGTTCAGTGTGGGAATGGGAAAGGAAGATAAAGGACATGAAATAGGAAATTCAAGATGGCTGTTACGGTCAGTGTGTAGGTGCTTTGCAAAACTGTCACCAGTGTAGACGGCAGGTTGGATCCCGATAAGGCTGGTGGAAATGGCAAAAGATGCGGAGGCTGTTGGGTTGATTGCCAAGGAAGAAGGGAGCTCTAGCTCTCTTCTATTTGGGAGGGAGCAGAGGTGTGAGAAATGAAGGAAGTGCATGTGAAAATTGCCAGCTGCAATAGTCAGAACTAGTCAAAACCTGTCCCTCTCCCCATATTCTGATCTCCACAGGGACTACACGCTTGATAAGTTCCTATCCACCCATCCCTTTCCATCTATGCCACCCCGTCACCAGCAATTGTAGGAAGTGCAACTTGTATCCCTTCACTTCCTGCTTCATGATCAGCCAGGGACCTAAACAGCACTTCCAGATGAGGCACAGATTCAGGTGCATCTCCTCCGACCTGACCTATTACATTATGTTCTTGTGATGTGGTCTTTGATGTGACAAAATGTAGACCAGGTGATCATTTTGCAGAACACTGCACCCTGTTCACAATGCCCATTTTGAACTTTCAATTGCATACCATAGAACACGGAATAGAATGGCACAATATAAGTTATGTCAGCCTACATAAACCTACTCCACAATCAATCTAACCCTTCTCTCCCTCACAGTCCATCACCCCCTACTATTTTTTCAATCCACATGACTTCCAACCTTTGTGCCATCTGCCAAAATTATTAATGCACTCCTCCACTTGTTCGTCCAAGTCATTCATGAAGGTCACGAAAAGTAGAGTCCCTGTGGAATACCATTAGTCACCGACCTCCAGGCAGTATATGCTCCACCAACTACCATCTTCTGGCTGTGAGGGCCAGCCAATCCAAATCCACACAGCCAAGTTACCATGGATCCCATGCCTTATGACATTCTGGATGAACCTGCCATGAGTAACTGTTATTTTAACTATCGTTCCTGTTCCCATACTAAGCTGATCATACGCTCCCTTCTAAATTGCCACAGCAAGACCAAATGCAAACAAGAAAAATAGCACGTCGAATTCTACTTTGGTAACCTACAATGCAATGCTATGAGCATTAAATTTTCCATTTTCAGGTCACACTTACCCCCTCTTTCTCATTAGTACCAGTCCACCCAGATCTCTTTCTCCCTTTGTTCACCTTTCCCAACATCACCTCCCCCTTCTCCACCCTGCCTTGTTTTCCTGACTCATTACTTTCCCCCTTCTATTTCCCTATTAGCCTCTGCCTCTACCCCTCCTTTCTCCCATCCAGTTCTATCTGCCTAACTTTTTTTATCCCTTACCTGTTGCCACTTATCACTACTAGCCTCTGCCTTGCCCCTCTTTTTCCTTTCCATATACTGGCTGTTTTCCCTCTACAGTCTCAATCCTGATGCTGGGTCTCAACTGAAATGTTGATCATCCCTTTGCCTCCACTTGATGCTGCTTGACCCACTGAGGTCAGCTAGCATTGCCTTTTTCTCCTGCTTCCAGAATCTACAGTTGTTTCCGTCCCCAATCTTCAGGTGAACGTTTTCATCAGATTTATCCACCCTTTTCCCAAATCTGTCCATTTCCTTGATCTACTCTGCCATTGACATGCTATCTGTTTCAACACTCTTGCACTTCTTAATTCTTGAGCATTCAATTAATTGTTGGCAAGTGTGCATAAACCTTGCTCTTTGCCAGGTTCTATGATTTTAACCAGGACATAAAGGATCCTGCAGTATGGCTTATTATTTTCAGGATGGCTCAGTTTTCATTTTGGAATATGACTCTTTCTGACCCTTGTTCACACTATTGTCCAGCCAAAGTTTCTGTTTTTATGTAAAAATGTAGAGTAGGATGGGAAAAGTGCAGATCAGTTATTTTTTTTTAAAAATTTTTTATTTTTCACACCATAAATCACATTAGCCATGATATACACTTTTTCTTTTTCACACATATACAGTGACTTTTTCTCCCCCCCCTCCTCCCTCATTTCTTGAGGAAAACAAGAAACCTGGGGTCTCGTGCAGTACACAAAAGTGCTGGAAAAATACAGCAGGTCATGCAACAGCCACAGAAAGCAAAAGGCTGTTGATGTTTTTGGCCTGAGCCCCTTCATTTTGATTTAGTTTCCACATCTTTCAAGTTCTTTCCAGTTTTAATTGCCACATTTACCCCCATACCCAATTCCAACTCCACAGACCTGGACATCGAGCTTTTCAATAGAAATTTAAATGAATTCCATGAAGTTAGTTTCTTTTTAATCAGTTCTTAAGTGATGCTTCAATTCAGAGTGCTCTTACCTTGGTCTACATATATTTTCATAACCAATTCTCTCCTTATTTGTGCATAGTGTTAGGGCAATTATCATTATTGGTTCACAGTATGAATCAACACAAAAGGAAGCTGTGGCTGTGCTAGTTTTTTGAAAGAATTGTTCATCTAATTTCACTGCATTGTAGGTTACCTGTAGCTCTACAATATTTTCTGTTTCTGAGATTTATTTTGTGCTGTTTTGAAGGTCATATTGACTCTGCCACATTCTTAGCAGTTTATTTCTGAAGCATCTGCAGAGAATTTGACAATAAGATGGCCTGACACTCGTTTCATGGAAATGTGATTCGAGCAGCGCCATAGGAATTGCTGGTTGATCCTTAACTGAATTAATGCTTTCACCAAAGTAGCACCAAGTTTCAATATGGAGGAATTCAGTGGCTGCTCCTTAGGGTTGTAGGCTCAAGTAGTCCATCAGTGATTTAAGCACAAAACTGGGCCTAAAGCTCCCAGGTAGTTATGGGAGAGTGTCAGATATGCCATTCTTCAGATGAGATGTTAAATTAAAAGCCCATCTGCTCTTGCGTGGATGTAAAAGCTTGCATGGTAATTTGTTAGCAAGCAGGGTTGTTATTTTGGTGACCTGGTTGATATTTATCCACCCATGATTGTAGATGTGCATGTCCTGGTCTTTCATGATATGACAGAGAAAGAATGGTCACTAAAGAACCCCATATGAGCTGGCTATTTTGTATTAGAGTTGTGTCTGTTGTGTCACCTTGTCTACCAAACAAAAGTAATTGTTCTTGAACGATCTTTGCAGTACTCCATTCAACCTAACCCTGACTAAAATGTGGTAACTATATTTGGAGTTTAGTTGCTTGAAACCTAATTTTGTGCCATGTGTGATGTACAACTTCCACTGCAAAGCATGTTCTTCATTATCTGCTGCCTACATAATGTAGTGTTCTGGAAAATTGTAATGACGTGCTAATAAATAAGGAGGTTTGTACTAATTGGTAATTAACGTACAGCACTATTAGATTGCATGATGAATCTGCCAGTTCTGAACATTTTCTTCTCTTTTTCCCAGCCACTATCCATTTTAATTTTGCACTTTATTTTAAATTTTAAAAAAGAATGACTTAATTCAACATGTTGTATTGGCCTGAAAAAGAACTCATCCTTCTCAACATTCTACCAACTTTTGTCATAATTGACTACATAATCTTTCTCCATAGTTTTGTTTCCATTGAAACATACTGGGTGAAAATGTATTTCCCTGGTTCCATTCTTGGCAAATTAACTGTGGTCCCTGCAGATGTTAACTTCCCAATCCTACATTGTTCGCTCTGGAATCTGCCATAAATCTACCCTTACTTTATTGTCTGTCAAACAATGCCTGCTAGAATCCCTGAAAAGGCGACGCCAGAACATCATTCAAGAGGGTGAACCCTCACAAGTCTTCAGGCCCTGACGGCGTACCTGTCAGGGTATTGAAAATCTATGCCAACCATCTAGCCAGAGTGTTCATGGACATTTCAACCTCTCATTGTGGCAGTCAGAGGTTCTCATCTGCTCCAAAAGGGCATCCATCATCCTGGTACCCAAGAAGAGTAGCTTGGGATGCCTCAATGACTACCGCCCAGTAGCACTAACTTCTGCTGTGATGAAATGCTTTGAGAGGCTGGTCATGAACAGAATTAACACATACCTAAGTAAAGATGTGGACCCATTGAGATTCGCCTATCGTCACAATCGCTCCACAGCAGATACAACATCGCTGGCTCTCCACTCCGCTCTGGATCACCTTGAAAACAGCAATTCATGCATACGGCTGCTCTTCATAGACTACAGCTTGGCCTTCATTATCATTATTCCCTCAGTGCTGATCAAGAAGCTACAAACATTGGGCCTCTGTACCCCTCTCTGCAACTGGTTCCTTGACTTACTCATTGGAAGACCACAGTCATTACGAATTGGAAACAATATCACTTCCTCACTGATCATCAACACAGGGGCACCCCAAAGATCCATGCTTAGCCCACTGCTCTACTCGTTTTACACCAATGATTGTGTGACCAGGCACAATTCCAATTCCATCTACAAGTTTTCCAATGACACCACAGTTGTTGACAGAATCACAAATGGCAATGAGGAAGCATACAGGAGGGAGATAGATCAGCTCGTTGACTGGTGCAACGACAACAACCTTGTGCTCAACGTCAGCAAAACCAAGGAATTGATTGTGGACTTCAGGGGAAAATCAGAGGAACACGACCCAGTCCTCATCGAAATTTCAGTAGTGGAGAGGGTCGAGAACTTCAAATTCCTGGGTGTCAACATCTCCAAGAATCTGTCCTGTAGCCTCCATGTTGAATCACAAAGAAGGCTCGTCAGCGGCTGTACTTTGTGAGGTGTTTGAGGAGATTTCAGTATGTCACCAAAGACTCTTGTAAACTTCTACAGGTGTACTGTGGAGAGCATTCTGGCTGGTTGCATCACTCCCTGGTGTGGAGGCTCCAACTCTCAGGACAAGAATAAACTCCAGAGGGTTGTTAACTCAGCCTGCTACATCATAGGCACCAGACTTCAGTCCACTCCATGAGTGGTGTTTTTAAAAAAGCAGCCTCTATCCTCAAAGACCCCCACCACCCAGGCCATGACCTCTCCTCCCTGCTATCATCCGGGCAA
Organism: Narcine bancroftii; assembly: GCF_036971445.1. Classification (NCBI taxonomy): domain Eukaryota; kingdom Metazoa; phylum Chordata; class Chondrichthyes; order Torpediniformes; family Narcinidae; genus Narcine; species Narcine bancroftii. The sequence goes on along the minus strand of NC_091472.1, from coordinate 83,947,653 downwards.
AGATGAGCACGCGGCGGCACAAGGACAGGTTCTTCCCCACTGCCATCAGATTCCTGAATAATCAATGAACCAAAGTCACGGCCTTACCTTTCGTCCACTATTATTGTTATTTGTATTTTTTATAGTGATGTAAGATGGTTATAATATGAATGTTTGCTCTATGACGCTGCTGTCAACAGCAAATTTCATGACTTTTTCAGGACAAAAAAATTCTGATTCTGTATGCCTCTCATGACATCATCAACTTTTATCAGATCGTCCCTCATTCTCAGAGTCGGCAGAGAAAACAACCTGTTTGTCCAATCTTTCCATAGAGCTCGTACCCTGTGTGAACACCATAGGCACTAACACTGACTATTGCCATCTCTTCTAATTAATCCAGCGACTGGTTTGTCAAATTGGTTGCCTGACATACAATGTAGATGAGCAAAAATCATCCATCATTAAAAACTGGAAGATCAAATGTCATTTTGCTAGGAATCTGCAAAGTCTTCCCTGACCATAATTTCCATCACATTTCTTGACTCTAGATTGAAGCTGAGCCAAGTTGTTGCTGAAGACAGACCCTGAGTGATGCTTCTTTCCATTTGATCTGCTTCCTCATGGAGGATGGCACTTCAGCTACTTCCAACAGCCCACCCGCTGACACCCTTAACCAAGTCTTTGTTGCCTCTACTCGCCAATGCACTGCTGGCTGTCCTTAAATGGTTTACTGTCAGTAAACTTGAGGATATCCAAATCTCTGTTGCACCATCTGTTCACCAACTAACCCAGTACTTGTTGATTTAAATTGGCTCTTGGTTAAGCAATGCCTCAGTTTTAAACTTCTCATCCTTGTTTACAAAGTCTTTCATTGCTGGCTTCTTTGTGCATCCGTAAGCTCCTCCAGCCTTACAAGCCTATCTTTTCATTTCGTTTCTGGCACCCTGAACATGACTGACTTAATCATCTTTCCCCATCTTAATATTGTTCTCTCTTTCTTCGTGTAAATTCAATTTTTAAATCCTACTTCTTGACTAAGAAATAAAAGAAACCTCTGTATTCTTGTCGCATTTCTGACCTTGAGACCTCCCAAACCACTTTACTGTCAATTAAGATCTTTTAGAGTTAACTCTAAACTCTAAGCACTATTTACTTTTCATTTTTGTGACATTAATTTTGAACAGTAATTGATGCTTCGTGGATGTTACTTCTTTAAGGAATAGTTTTCTTGGGACAGTAACCATGCAGGAAATTTTAGAGACATATTATGTGAGACATCCTTGAAATCTTGTGTATTTGCCTGTAAATTCTGCAGATACAATTCATAGGGTGTTAAGAATCCACAGAGTAGATACACTCCATAACCGGGCCCTTCAAAGTGAGACCATAGACTGAGCTATCCAAAGGCCATCACTGATGATGTTGTCCTCAATTAGTCCTCCATTCAAGTGTCAGTCTAATATTTTGAGTTCAGATCTCTGGAGCACACTTTGAGAATTGGCATTATTCCGAAGGAGGTGCTACTCAGTAAACCACCACTAACTCATGAAGAAGGGCTCAGACTCAAAGCATTAACTGCCTTTTTTCTTTCTCTGGATGCTCTGTGACCTGCTGAGTTTCTCCAGGACTTTTGTATACTGAACCGTCATTAGTTGTCCCACGAGAAAATTATTGCTTTTTAAAAAAAATATTTACTAATCACGATAAAACAATGAATTAATACAGCTTAAGAAAAAAAATGCATACATGATATTTTTATGTTAATAATAACCCCTACAACCCTGTAACCCACCTCGAAATTACCCCAAAAAAAGAAAAAAAGGAAATAAAGAAAGAGGAGATCACATAACATTAAACTCATCAATTAGTTGTCATGGTTTGGAACAACACCACTAATGTGTAATAATAATTAATAATCCAACCCTATATAATCCAAATACAGGCTCTAAATTTTAACAAAAAAGGAATAATTATTATGTGAATTTTATGTTATTTTTCCAGTGGAATACAAGATCTCAATTCCAAATACCATCTCTGAATACTCAAGTTAGTCTCATTTTTCCAAGTAATTGCCAAACATTTTCTAGCCAAAGCTAAGGTTAGTCTCAAGTAAACAACGCTTTTTTTGAAATGTATTACTCTGATTAGTTCCGGTATTCAATCTATACCTCCTTCCAAATAAATATAAGAGCATTTCTTTCAAATCAATTGGTATCTTTTTAAGATGTTGGGTGCTGTATGTCCAAGCAAGATGTTGTGTTATGCTCTGCATGCCTGAGAGTTCAGCTTTGATTTGTGTATGCGTTGATCACAATAACAACATTTTGCATTTATTGTGTTTTGTATATATTATTCTCATGTGCATCAGCTGTTGTGCATAACCATTACTTTAGGTTAGTGAGGTTGCCAATTACCTTAAGCTGTGCCATGAAGTTAAATTAGTATTGTTTATACCATGCATCAGTTCAATTTAGAATTGACTGGCATAATGAAATCTCATTCTCTGGACCATCAAAGCCCACATGAGTTTATAGTGCACTCCACAAAAGAATAACAAGAAAAACCCAAAGATGATGGAGCTAATAGGAATGGGATGTTTTCTGTGAGTCTGGTAAAAGGTGACTAAATGGTAGGATGATTCCTTCAAACCTGAAGCAAAAGCATATTGGTAGCAGAAACTGATCAAGAAATATAAAAAAAAAAGACAGAACATAAAATGTTCATCATTAATCTTGAATGATTGGGTATTTTCAACAAAGCAAACAAGTTGTAGTCATGTTCCAAAGGGGTATATGCGGTGATCTACGCACTAAAGAAAACAATTTAATCAGTGGAAGTGAAGTTGAGCAGGCAGGAACACAACTCCAGCTAACTTGGCACCATTGAATGCAGTACATGCCCATTTAACAAAGTGGTCAGAAAATTAAAATCCCATTTCCACCCAGCACCATTTGAAATATTTAAAAGCTGCAAATAAGATGCCAAAACAGGCAATATGTGATTATGCTGTGAATTTCACCAACCTTGCAAGACATTGCAATTTTGGAAAAGTTCTTTGACAGAATGCATCAGTGTGCGAATTTAGCTGATGAGCGAATGCAAGTCAAACTGTTTCATAGTCCAGAGATAACACTTGAAAAGGCACATTGTTTCCTGTTGCAATAGAAATGGTACTGGATAATGCGAGAGTGTTTTCGTCCATTCAAGACATACAGGTCAATCCAAGAACACTCACTGTGCAGTATTACAGGGACATTTCCAGTAATATTGAGTATATATTCATCAATGGAACCTGGTTTAGTAGAAAGGAAGAAAACCAGCAAGCCAAATAGACATGGGAGATGTGAAATCGATGGATCAAATGATTGCAGCAGGCAAAAGACCCTTCTGTAAGTGCCAGGGAAATAATGCACCTTGAGTTTGGCTGTACTTAATACAAACTATTATAATTGCAATAAATTGGGACATTTTGCACTGGAAAAAAATAGAAACAGAAAATATCAAATACTGAAAGATGAAATGAATGCGTGTGCTACAGACAAGGAAACAAATATGCATAGTAATTTCAGAGGAGAGTTTGAAAACAATGAAAGGGAATGAAGACATGGAAGAGCACAGGCAAACTGGTTCTGTGCCTCAGATGATGTCAGTGTAGTAGAATGTTTGTCATCGACAATATTGAGTTGGATGCCAATGTTGTTGGCAAGGTTAAGTTTGCAGATTACACTAGGATAGTGAACAGTAAAAAAGGGTTATGGTTTTAACAAGGTCTAGGTGAACAGGGAAAGTGGTGAAAAAATGGCAAATTCAATTGAACTGAAAAATCCAAGGAGTTGCACTTTGGTAGGTTAAATAGTGGCAGGACTTGAATGGTGAATAGTTGGATGCTGGACAGTGTAGTACAACAGAGAGCCATATAAATACATGTAAAATGGCATCTCAGGGAGATAGGATTGTGAAGAAGATGTTTGGCAACCTTGTCTTCATTGGTCAGGCCATTGAGAAAAGGAGCAGGGACATCATTTTACATCTGTACAAGACATTAATCAGACTACTCTTGGAGTATTCAGTGCAGTTCTATTTAGCCAGCTTTATAGGGTACCAGTAAGCTGGAAAAGGGTGCAGATAATATTCACGAGAACTGGTAGACTTGAATTATATTTTTAAAAAAATCTGGATAGACTGGAATTTTTCTCCCTGAAGCATTGTCGGCTAAAGGGGGACCTCACTTGCATCTTTGGCCTTTGAGTAGACATTTCATAATTAAGTATTTGGGCATGAAGTCAGCATGACCAAGGAAGGCATTAACCAATGTAACCTGAAAACAGGAATTAGAAAACACAAGTTAAAGCCTTGAAAGCAGATGTGGTGTAGGAGTTGATCCAAGGACCTGGGTTCAATTCTGATCTTGTGTGCTGACCATGACACATTTGCATGCTTTCTCTGTGATTGCGTGGGTTTCTGGAGTCTTCACTCACACCCCAGAATGTGGGGTTGGGGAACAATAAGATTTTTTTTAGAGGCAGTGGGAGGATGACCAGAAATGATGAGAACAGCAAAGGTGTGATGTTTCTTGGTGGGTTTCTGTTCCTGTTCCCCCATTGCCTGGTTCTACTTCCTACCCAATATCCTCAAATCCATTTGTCCTGGTAGATACATTGTTTCTGCCTGCTCCTGCCTCACTAAACTGGTATCATCTTACCTCAACTCCATTTTGTCCCCCCTGGTCCAGCTCCTCCCCACCTCCATCTAGGATAACTTGCATGCCCACTATCACTTCCAGTCTTCAACTATCTCTTTTTCACCATGGATATCCAGTCTTTGTATATATTCAAAACCCTTACTGAATGTCTCAAAGCCCTTTGTTTCTTTCTCAATAATAGACTTAGCTAGCCCCCCTCCATCACCACTCTACTCCACCTAGCAGAACATGTTCACAACCTCAAAAACCTCCTTATCCTCAACCTACTTTCTCCAAGTCAAAGGGGTAGCCATGGGAACCTGCATGGGTCCCATCTATGAGAGCCTTTTTGCTAGCAATCCATGCTAGAAGCCTACATGAGCCAGGGACCTCAAATCTTCCTTTGTTAGATTGAGGATTAAATTGGGACTGCCTCCTACATTCATTATGAGTTTGTCAATTTTATCCACTTTGCTGCTAACTTTCATCCTAACTTCAATCATTTGGACCATCTCCAGCAACAGTCTCCTCTTCCTTGATGCATCTCTCACCATCTCAGGAGACAAACTCTGCATATGTTTCAAACAAACCTACCAACTCCTAATTTCCTTGACTACATCTCTTCACACCCTGTCCTCTGTAAAATCAGGCCTACCCAACTTTCCACATTCCCACCACTCTGTATGATGAAATTCCTCCCAATGTTTCCCTTAAACTTCTTGCCTTTCACCCTTAACCCATGTCCTCTGGTTTGTATCTCACCTAACCTGAATAGAAAAACCCTCTCCACTTTATTCAGGGATTGCTCCCTCCAGGACTCCGTCATCCACTTAATCCTTCCCACAAATCAACCCCTCAGTTGACTGCCAGAACTGCAATACTTGTGCACACCTTTCTTTCCTCACCACCATTTGGGGATCCAAACAGTCGTTCCAAGTGAAGCGACACCACATGTAAATCTGCAGGGTTCATCTACTGCATCCTGTACTCCCATTCTAGCCTTCTCTACATTGGGGAGATTGGACACAGACTGGGAGATCATTTAATTGAGCACATTCACTCCATCCACTACAATAACAGGAACCACCTTCCCCCCAGTGGCCAACCATTTTAATTCCACACACTATTCCCACCCTGGCACATCTATCCATGGCCTCATGCACTACCAAACTGAAGCCACCCACAAACCACCCCCTTGCTTTCCCTCTCCATTCACAGAGCTACCCTCTCCCCATTAGTTCTCAGCTTTTTTCTCTTACCTTCTCACCAAAATTCACCTATGACCTTTTACCTGTTTCCCTGTACTCGAGTCCTCTCCTCATACCCTTTTATTCAGCCAACTGCCTGCTTTTTGCTCATACCTTGACAAAGAGATCAGACACAAAACTTTGGTTACCCTTTACTTCCTATAGATGCTGCATGACCTGCTGAGTTTTCTCCAGCACTTTTGTATATTATACTACTATCACAGCATCTGCAAACTTTCCTGTTTAACTCCATGCAACTTTCTGAAAGGGAATGACAGAATTGATTCTCTCAGTGAATAATGCAAGGCCAGGAGTATAATCTGAAAATCAGCTATGTAGGAATGAGATGAGGTAACATTTCTTTATGCAGAATGTCACAGATATGAATGCACAGTCAGTGTACATAGATTTTTGGAACAGAAACATGACAGTGGATTTGAGGTATGACCTATTTAACAGGAATTTACTCAGTGGTCTACATATTTCATTCCCAAAATTTGACACTAATCTCCACAAAATGAATGTTAAGGTAGAAAGATCTTAAATTAAAAAAAAAGAAACAAATATTTTGAGAAGTAATTCCAATGCTAATAGCAAGATGAAAGCCGGGTACCCACGGTGAAACAAATAAATACAAGGTTAATTGCGAGGTCAGAATCACAGGCATTCAGTTATCTGAGTCGGATGAAGGAGTTTATCAGCTTAGGAAAGTTGGGTAGAGCTGATTTTAAACAGGAGCTGAAGTATGTTAACAAATACATAATAGGAGGAGTTTCAAACAGGAATTTGAGGGTTAAAAAATAATGGAGTTGAAATCCATGTTGGTCATTCATATTATATTCATCCATAGGTAATAACCACAAGATTTCACCTTGCAGCCAAATAAGAAGCATGGTCCATGTGGGTTCGTGTACGTTGGAAAAGAAAAGGGTTCCAGTGAGATCGTGACTGGGTATAAAGGAGAATTAATCATTTTCATTGTCTCCTGCGACTAAAAATTGTGCATCAGTTTTTAATTGTTCATTTGAATGATGTTAATCATTTGCACCCTGAACATTAGGAATACTTTTGATGTGATTTTTGTCAATGAGTTATGATGTTGTAGAGTTTTACAGCATGGAAACAGATCCTTAAGCTCAAACTTCTCCATGCCGAATTAGTTGTCTACTCAAGCCAGTCCCATTTTCCAGCATTCAGCCCATATCCCTCTAATCCTTTCCTATTCATGAGTCTCTCTAAATGCCTTCCAAATGTTGTCACTGCACCTACCTCTACCAGTTCTTTCCATGTACTCACTACCCTCTGTGTGAAAAGGTACACCTTGGGTCCCTTTGAAATCTTGCCCCCCTCACCTTAAATTTATGGCCTCTGGTTTGACTTTTTAGTAAACTAATTTAGTTTTAGCATGGCAATGGAAACAATTGAGCAGCATCACTAGTTTCACACAGTCATGCAAGGTCAAACAAGCACAGCCATTGTGAATGCACATATTCCAGTGCAGCATGCTATTGTTTAAGTGTTCTAGATTACTTTTAGTTTTGGCAACAATGTGCTTCTTCATCTTTGCTTCCTACCTTGTTTGAAATGCCATCATATTGCTGTTGATAGGGAGATGCCCCATATATTGTGTTACAGCTGAAGTGAAGATGAACATGAACAATTTTGTTGAATAATGCATTTTAGGATTACTTTGGACAGTCACTTTAACGCTGCCTAAATTAATTGTGGCACGCATTATTCACCAGTGATAAAAATTTGTCTCTTTTATTGTCACTTAATATTAACCACTGAATTGTGTATGATATTTTGTCTACAAAATCTCAGGATCTTTTACTATTTTTTACTTTCATGCTTAAGGAAAAATACATAAACGTAATTAATGTTTTTGAACTGACAGCCCAATATTAGGTGGCATCCAGAAAGAAGCCTGTTATTATAGATGCAATCTCATGCCTCCAACTGATGGTTCTAACCTTGCTAGCTCAATAATATTGGATTTAAAGCATTCATGCTGGTTTGAAAATAACAATTCTGAAAGTATAGAATTAACATTTTTTTATCTCTAGTTTATTAATGAATTTTCAAGTTTAGATGTTGGAACATTGAGGACGGTTTAATACTCAGTAGTTACATCAAGTAAATACAATATAGAATTATTGTTACTAATAATTATGGAACTTGGAATAAACAGTAAACAGGCATGAGATGGAGAAACTAATGGGAAAATAGCAATTTTATTTTTTCTTCAACTTAAGCGATCGTCATGTTGAAGAAGGAAACATCTTGAAACCCCTTTTGAAATGGGAGAAACCCATTTATTTTGTACATACTTTTTAGAAATCCAATTTATTAGATAACAGCTATGAGCAGAGGTGAAACTAATTGTTTACAAGGTTGGTACTGAATTTCCTGTTGATTTCAAATTATTTTTTATACATGTAATAGTTCTCATTTCAGTCTGGTCCAGGCTCCCTCCCTCAACTTATTTTCAAGGACATTGATGACTATTTCCTGTATTCATCCAGAATTTGACATTGCCACTCCTTTGGCTGCCAATTTCCACTCTCCCTTTGACACCTTCATCATTGTTTCAGAGGATAAATCAACTTTAAATATTCATTATGAATGCAGTGACTCCCACAGCTACTTGAACTGCTCTTCCAGAAAGACTCCATTCCATTTACCCAATGACTTATCTCCATTACCTCTGCTTTGATGACAAAATGTTCCCATCAGTACCTTCAAGATGTCTTTTTTCCTGAACGGTGGCGTATGTCTACCATTGACAATTCTCAATTGGGTCTCCTCTATTTCCCATATTTCTTCTCTCTTGCCTCTCATCTCAGACAAATATAGGGTTCCTTTGGTCTTCATCTTTTACCTCACTTCCATAACTTCAAAGTCCACTTTTCCATTTCCATCATGTATTCCCTTTCTCACAGCACTTTCCCATGCAACCATGGGGGGATGGAGCATTTGCCCTTCTTTGCCTTGTGTACCTACAATGTAGCAAATGCAGTTTGCTGGACAGCTTTCCAAAATAAAACATTAGGTTTGAGTTTTCATTCTCCTGTCAGGTTAATTCTCAGTCCTCCTCTCAATCTGACCTCTCGACCACCTTAATTGTTCCAACATTGCTTAGTGCAAGCTTGAGGAACAGTTGCTCCCTCCTCACCACCCCCCCCCCCCCACCCTCTCTCTTTTTTGTCTCCATATCTTCTACGTATTTTGTCACTTTTCCAGTTCTGACGAAGACTCCTTGACACAAAATATTGACTGTTTTCACCTAATCAGTGCTATTTGATCTGTTGAGAGATTTCTCCATTTTCTCTTTTGCTTGAAATTTCCAGCATCCGCAGTTTATTTCTCCACGAAATGTTCAAGCTTTGGTGTTAAGTGAGAAAAGTAAATGGAGCCAGTAGCACTGATTTGAGGAAATTATTGCAATTATATAACATTGCAATCATAAATTTAATTCATATAATAAGTTCTCAGTTTTCTATCTGTTACTACTGGAATCTATCCAGTAGTTCGAATATCGTTAACATTTTCAGAGCTTGTTTACTCAATTCAGCTGCTTTAAATACATTGAGACAGGCTGTTAGCAGGAGAGAAAGTAATCCTTGCTGTGGGAATAGCTACCAGGAATTTGTATATTTTTCTGAGCCTGGCATCTATGACCTCAGAAAAACAATGTCCTGTTCACCCATTACACCAATGGTCAATAACCTTGACAATCTCCCATGAGGCAGTGTTGATTTTTAAAATTTTTATCCGTGTTTTTAAATCTCTCCATAATGTTGCAGCCACTCTCCTTCTATAATTTTCATGTTATAATGTTATAAAGGGTGGCACAGTTAGCGTTGCGGTTAGTACAATGCTGTGAAAGTGCCAGCGACTGGGGCTTGAATTTGGCTCTGTAAGGAGTTTGTACGTTCTCCCTGTGTTTGCATGAGTTTCTTACAGTTGCTCCCATTTCCTCCCACCTTTAAAAAAAAATGTAGGTTAATTTAGTGTGATTGGGTGGCATGGGCTTATGGGCCAAAAGGGCCTGTTACCCTGCTCTACCTCTCTCAAGCAGACTGGATCCTAAATTCTGGAATATACCTTCTAAACCATTAGTCTTTCAACCTTCCTTTCCTCCTTTAAGATACTCTAAAATTGACTTCACAGATCAAGCATTTCATTGTGTGCCTCAGTATATTTTTATGTGGTTCAACGTAAAATGTTTCTCAGCACTCCTGCAAAATATCTAGGTGGTTTACCTTGTTAAAGGGTACTACAAAATAGCAGTTATTTGGTTTTATTTTGTATGTGCTGATGTCAGAGGTGTCGCATAGCCTGGAGGGTCCACTGTAGCAATTGTTCTTGCTTGGTTTTCTATTCATTTAACTCCTCCCCGCCCATCCCGCACTGCATTAACATGCGCTTTACATTTACCTTTGTTTCAAGGGTAAAATTGACCTAAATGCAAAATACAAGAGCCCCAGAATATACAGTTATTCTGAATCTTTTTTGTTGGTTATGTGCAATCCCTATTTTACTGTATTGTCTCAACCTTTTAGGGCTTTCTGTCTGGTGGTCTTGAAGGAAGAACAATGCTATCAAAATATTACCTGCAAATGGGACTCTGTTGACTTGAAACAGGAAATACTAATCAATTTAGGATTAGAAATGGAAATCTGCTTGAGGCCTTGTGAGAATTTATATTTGGTGTTGCATCTTAGTGTTTTTATGTTTCGAGGCTGTCTTCAAACACATAAAAATATTAAAACTTCCCTGTTTTATAGAGCTGCCCTAAAAGGCTGCTTCAGCGCTGCTTTTATGCAGAGCAGTGCCTTGGTGCATCGTCTGGATCCGCTGTAGGCAGCGCAACTGCAGCCGTTCCACATAAATACGTGGCAGAGTAATGGCCATCTTCCATACCCATAATCCCCTACGCAGCTGGAATTGCTCTGCATTTCCCAGAATGGTTCTAGCTGCATGGGGAATTATGAGTAGGTTTTACAGCCTTTGCTCTGCGCGTATTGAGCTGTGGGCACCGACGAGCGACCCCGAAGGCCAAAGTGGCCCAGTGAAGTGCTGCAGGCCAGAGTGCCGATGGGGCTGTCACAGTCTGCCCTGGCCGCCCCATGATGGCTACCATCAGCCAGCCTACCCCTGTCTGCTGCCCCTAGCTCAAGGGGATCATGGAGGGAGAGGGGTGAGTGAGTGGGAGAGAGAGAAGTGAGATGGGTCGTGGGCTGACAACATCATCATGACATCATCAGCTCACCCCAAGCCAACCTCTTGTGGCGGATGTACCTTTATGCAGCACTACCTTTATCTCGCATTACATTGGAGAGGGTTTGGAGTCGCCGCCTCGCAGCCACTCACGGACCATTTATAAAGATAGATTTTTTGATGTGAAGGTGCAGAATCTACGCCTTTAATTCAGATTTTTTTGCTTTATCAAAGGGCCTTTAGTCTTGGATGCCTTTCAGATCAGATGCCTTGGAGATCAAATAATGATTATGTTATTATTTACAATTTATTATTGTTATTATTTGTTATTTATTAAGCTAAAGATGTGTGTTCAGTAGGTGAAGGGTGGTGAGTTGGTGGAAAGAAAAATGAAGAACACAAATTACCAGTATTCAATTTAGGCTCCATGTCTGCAGATTTGCCTATAACTCCAGAATGATAATTCATTTGATGGATTAAGTTCTGGAAATCACAGGGGAGTGAATATTCTGTTGAAAGGTCATCAAACCAATTTGTAAAACTATATTTCACTTACTACATAAGCCAGTGAACATGCTGAGTTTTTCTCACATTTCCCATTTTACCCCCTCTCAGTATTAGTTCCTTTCACTCAAATCAGTTTGTTAAAACCTTTTAAATATTTATTTGTAAACAACAGTGCTATTTCTTGTTTGTCTTTGATACCCAAACAGTTGTTAGAATTGGTTTGGTTTATGTTTTGGAGTTTATAAAAACCTGATTCTCATCATGTTTTTCAATATATCCTTTCAAATGTTTATAAAATTTAACTTGCGTGTTGACTTGGTTTTTTTTTCTTTCAAAGATGTGCATGCCATGCCAACTCTCAGAACAATCCCATTACCACGCATTTCCCTGCAACCTATTCTCTCACCTGCCCATAAATAATCTTCCAGTTCTCCCACCAGCCATCTGCATGTGGCAGGATTTGAGGTGGCCAGTACATCTTTGTGTTGTGAAGAAAGCTGGAAGGACAAGCAGTTTCTACAGATCAGAGGTCACAGATTAAGCACAACATGTGAGACACCTGCAATATCGTACTGCCCATTTATTGCAGCGGTGCTTCATTGAAATTATGCAGTTTATGTTATTGTAAAGTTAGGGCTTATTTATCACAAATTTAGAGTTAATTTTCTGGGATTCTCTCCTCTCTACTTCATTGTTATTTTTTAAGATACTCTGTTAAGTCTATATCTGTGATAAAACAATTTGATAATTTTCCCTAATATTCCCAAACTAGTTTTAATTTATGATTGATAGCCCACTTGTGGAGTACTTTATCTACTTTATAGGATTAATGGCTCCATCGGAATGCTTGTTCAACAAATCATTTTACAATGTCATCCATTCTCAAAAGAAAAACAATTGGCAATTATCATTCAATTTGAATCACAATATAAATGCAATGCATTTATTTTTTTAATTTTAAAAATGATCAAAATGCAAAACTGCCTTGCAAAATACTTAATTTTTTTTCATAAATGCTTAGAAAAGTAGGATGCATGTCTGACAATGTTTGCCAATGTAATTCCTCTTCTCAGTGTGAAATCTAGTTTTAGCATGAATAAATATTTATCAGAAATACGGGGGTTGTAAGTTAATTGGTGTATTTGGTGCCGAGAAGGGGGGGCAGTAGGGGGAGGGGCAGGCACAGGCTCATGGGCTTGGAAAGGCCTGTACTGTGCTGTGTCCAACTCTAAGGTCATTGCACCTCTCATAGTTTTCCCCCTTAAACTGTGGTCAAGTGTTATGGGTGGTAGTTCCAGTCAACAGATGTATGCACTTGTGAGCCAATGCCACATAAAGTTGCTGGTGCCATCTTTCAGGTAAGATGGAAAAATAAGATATAAACAGAAAATACTTGTTTCTGCCATGTTGCTTTGTGGCTCATGCTTCATTTACATATCCTATGGTCAATGCTCTTAAAGTGAATCACAAACACATTCAGGTGAACCACAATTCTATTTTAATTCCAAGAAAAGGTGGAGCAATATCTGGTCCCTCTTGGTGGGACAACTCCCCTACATAACTGAAACTAGTTATCGGATTATCCGATCCTTTCTCTACCTTATAACAGTAGATATGTTCTGTGAAGTACTTCATGAGCTGGAAAGCACTTTTCATGTCTGGGGGTATATGAAAGGTGCTATGTAAATGCAAGGCTATTTTCCCCTTCTGTTTTCCTTCATCTTTGCTAGATCGAGGACAAGGACAATGCTGAATGTGTTCTTGTCACAAATCTGAACTCTAGGTTTATAAATCATACTTGTTTAAAAATGAATGACCACACAGAGAATGTGGCATGTCACCCCCTTTGCCTTATTTAACAGATCCTTTATTCCTTTCTATTTCACATGCAGTTGACATCTATACTATTTGCCTGAATTGCTCTTTGTGATAAGAAGTTTCACAACCCAGTCAGATATTGGATTACCCTTTTGGACTTACCACTAACTTTTATACTTTCCTTGTCTCCATATTGTCCCCCCCCCCCGAGGTCAATTGGGAACATGTTCCTTTTGTTTTGTTATTCCAACAAATTCCCACATTTTTTGAAGCTCTCCCTCACCCTTAGTCTGAAGGTTTCTAGAGAGAAAAAAAGCATAGGGTGTTTTCCAATAAGCTGTTATCTTTCAAAAGTGCATGAAAAGACATGTCTCTTTGTCCTGCCTGTTCTGTACTAAATGTGCCCTCAGCTTCTAAAGCCAGAATTTGAACCCTTACTCACTTGTTGGGTTCTGAGCAGCACTGTTTAAATAATGGATGTGATGTTTGGGAAGAGTTAAAGAAACCCCAAAAGATTTTTGTATAATTTCTACATTTTCTTAAAATAAAATTACCACTCCAAATATCCAAAATGGTCAGGACTGGACCTATTTCGGATGACTGAATTTTTCGGATAACTGGTCACTTTTTAAAAAACAGTAGTAACAGCAAATCACTTGTATCAATCCAAACAAACAACAAGGGAAGGCTTTCTAAGCATTAAAATAAGTAATTCTCACCGCCACCGGTCCCCAACAAGTCCCCACTGCTGCCGCTGATCCCTGGGGAGATTTCACAGGCTAGAGGAACCCACTGGCGAGTCAGCGGGCTTCTGTCTCCCCATGGCTCATTCCAGCAGGGACAGTTCCAGCTTTGTGTCCTGGTTCTGGATATTGGAGCCTGACACAGACTCAGTCTTCGCCTGCTCACGCCCCCCCCCCAACCGCTGCCACCAATCACCAAAGTCGCGTTCCTGCCCAGGATCCCAAAGTCCTCACTCCTGCTCGGGAGGCCACTCCATGATGATGCCGGGAAAGGGATTCTTCCGACAGCATGCAGCTAGAAAACAGTGGCATGTTGTTTGAGAGGGAGAGTTCGAGATAAAAGTCAATGGGGTAGGTAAAGAAGAAATGGTAAGACAGAAGGAAGGGAGTTACCTGAAATGAGGACAATTATCGTTCTAATTTCATGAGGGGTGAATTTTTTTCAACCTGTGAGGTCAGTTCTGCTCTGAACAAATTTTGGATAACTAAGGATTTCTGATTGCTTTGGATATCCTCATTTATCCAAAATTCTTTGGAGACGAACTTCCAGATTCAAAAAAATTGGTTAAATGAGGATTTCAGATAATTTGAGTTGTACTGTATTTCAAAAAAAATATTGACTGTCCATGTTCTGAGATGGCATGTTATTTAGATGGTAACCAAATTCTTTGGCTTGGCTTCGCGGACGAAGATTTATGGAGGGGGTAACCAAATACAAAGGCAACAAAACACACACTAACTCTGAACATTTGCAGAGGAATGTTGAACTTGCACTTGTTACTGGGCCACAGGTAGAGTTTATTGCTTTAGGCTTTGATCAAGCAATTTCAGCCAATGTGACAAATGCCAACATGTTTACTTGACCAATCTATTTGCACAGGCAAAGCAATAAATGTGATTGACTGGAACTCTTGTACAGGCTTAAAAATTTCAAAGCCAGCAAAGCTGCAGTCAAAACTTAATATGAGACAATATATTTCTGTATTGATTGTTTTGTGTCATGCTCTGATCTGGAATACACATGCAAAGAATCTTCCTTTGGGGACAAAATATTCACATTTTTTTTCTATTTTGAGCATGAAAGGGATAATGTTCCAACTTTTAATGTAACTTTGCATTCAACACCTTTGCAAGCCATTCCTGTATCATGTTATAGCAAATGGGGTGTGTCAAAAAGATACTATTCACTGGATACCTTTCACGAACTTGTGCTTGCACCAGGGCACTATTCGTTCATTCTCCAGTCCTTGCTGGATTTCTGACTGAATATGGCACTCAGCTTATCTGGTGAATCCTAAATAATGCAAACCTCATCAGCACACATTGAAGATCACATTCGATAGTTTAAGTGTGGAGGCTGAACTGAAAAGACTTTATATAATATTCCAGATTTTTTTAATATAATGAAAATAAATGTAAAATTCTGTTGTCACCTGCGAGCATTCCAAATGTTCATCCTGGTAGGTTTCCTACACTGCAGATGGCTGATGTTAATATCCTTGAAATCACAGGTGCAGTTGGAGTTGTTGGTATTGTTAAAATGACAGTATGATGCATTCACTCGCAACCTTTAATTATTTTCAAGTTACTGCCATATTGGAACGCTTGGGTGCCAGATGCTAGATCTGGACAGGAGAGTTTAATCATTTCACATAGTTGGAAGACATGAAATTATCTTCTTTAAGATGGATTAAGTATTTGTTTAACTTTAAATCCTTTGATATTCTATTTCCCCAAAAAAGATCTGTAGTCATTCCACTTCGAGTCATGAATGCTGGGTGTTAATGAGTCTCAAAAAACATGCAAGAGGTTAAGGCAAAAATGAACTTTTCACTCCCACATTCAATATTAGAGTCCTACAGCACAAAAAAAGCGTCCTTTGGCTCATCCAGTCCATCAATTACACATCAATCCACATCCATACTAATCCCATTTACCAAAACTGCACACTATATTCAAGATGTAGCCTCATGAACATTTTATAAAGTTGTACCATAACATCCCTGCTTTTGTATTCTGTGCTCAACATAATGAAAATTAGTATCCCATATGACTTTTTTAGACCACTTTTAATCTGTGTAACCCTCTGTTCTACAATACTTTCAACCATTCATCATGTATGACTTTCCAAAATGCATTCACTTTGCATTTATCAGAATTAAATTTCATCTGCCAATGCTCCACACATTTTACCAGCTGGTCAATATCCTTCTGTAGCCTGAGACTATCCTCTCTAGCTGCAACGTTATCCATGTACCAGCCACACGCGCTGAGCAAATGAGCAATTTGGCTTACTACAAAATTCACCGGAGAAGACATTGTCCAGCCAGTTCAATTCATTGCCCTTAATATGGATGAATGGCTGAAAGTACAGTATACCAACAAAGGCTATGGCACTGAAGAATATCTTACCTGTTGCCCTAAGGGCATGCTCTCCAGAGCTTGTTGCATCCCCATCTAAAGTGGAAAATTGTACAGCCTGCATCCAGAAGGCAAGTCAAACATTTTCTACCTGATTCATGTCCATTCATTTGACTTTTCACAACTAACAATGTGATTACAGATGTAATTAATAGCACTAAAAAGTGAAGCTTGGGCTCCAATAATCTGCTCTCTTATTGTTTTAAGATTTGGCATGACCACTTGACTCCAGACCTCATCAGAGCTTTGGTCCAAATATGGACAAAATAGCTGAATTCAGCAAGTGAGCTAATGGTGATTGTTTTTGATATCAAAGGGTTTTTTGACCATGTGGCCTGAAGAAGCACTGCTAAAAATAGACTCCTTAATGCCATAAAGGAAAGTAGTTGCAATACTACAAATTCCAGGACAAAATGGAAGAGCCCTGGAACACCTGGAGAGCAAAGATGCATTCATCAGGATTACTGACTACAGTTTGGCATTCAACACCATCGTCACCTTAAAACTAATCAGCAAATTCCAAGACCTGGGCCTTAGTACCCACTGTGTTATTGGATCCTGGATTTCCTTACCTCCAGACCCCAATTAGTGCAGGCTGGCAAGAACATCTTTTCCACAATCTCCATCAGTCCTGGAACACCTCAGGACTGCTTTCTTAGCCCCCAGCTCTATACACTTTACACCTATGACAACATTTCAAATTTGCCATTTACAAATTTACTGACAATACCAAAGTAGTGGGCTGCATAGAAAGGGATGATCAGTTTGCATACAGATTGAAAACTTGGCTGGATGATGTTCTAGCAACAACCATAGATTGAAAACTTGGCTGGATGATGTTCTAGCAACAACCTCTCACTCAATGTCACCAAGACCAAGAAGCTCTTTGAATACTTTAGGAAGAGAAAACCTGAGGTGTACAATCCAGTAATCATTGGGGGATCAGAAGAGAAGGTGAGCATTTTCAAATTCCTGGGAGTCACTATCTTGGAGGACCTTTCCTGGACCCATTGTACCCAAGCCATCGTGAAGAAAGGACATCAGCATCACTTCTTCTTAGGAGGTTGTGTGGATTTGTTATGTCATCAGAAACCTTGGTAAACTTCCACAGATGTGTAATGTAAAATGTGCTGACCGTCTGCCTCACAGGAGCAAAATGCACTGGAAAAGTTGTGAACCCAGCTCAGTACATCAGAAGCAAACTTCCCCACCATTGAGAAAAACTCCATGAAATACTGCTTTCAGACAGCAGCAGCAATCATCAATCATCCACACTACCAAGGGCATGCTCTGTTCTTGCTGCTGCCATCAGTAAAGATGTATAGATGCCACAAAACTCATACCACTAGGGTTAGAATAATTGATATCTCTCCACCGTCGGATTCCTAACCGACACATTCAATTAGGTCTCTTACTTTGTACATTATTTATTACTGAATATTTTTTCTGCATTGCACAGTTTATTTACATTTCTTTCTTTCTTGACATGTCTGTCTCTTGTTCTCTTGTATATGTATCTTTTTTCTTGAGTATGGTTTATAGTTATGGATACATAGAAATTCTGCCTGGCCCGCAGTAAGAAGAATCTCAGGGTTACATGTGATGTCATGTATGCATGCTGACAATAAATCTGAACTTTGAACTGTGTCCTGCACCTCAGCATTTTCAAACTGATTCACAGACAGTCTTCCTCTCATCACTGAGAGGAAGACATTGGGGATCCTTGTCCATAATATTCAGGTCCATTTGCAAATTTGCTGCAAATGATGTTGTCCACACCTGCATGCAGTGAGACCTACACGCAAGCAGGCATTGTCCTCTATGTAGCAAGTAATATTAATGCTTTTCTTCGTCAGCCCCAAAAATTAATAAATGAAAAACACATATCTGTCTATAAGCTACCACTCATCTCTAACAGAAGTGGTAAGATATTCTGATCAGTATTCTGCCATTAACATCTTACTTGAAAGATGTGTCTCCTTTACATATTTTACATTTTACTTACCAGTATATGTCACATCTGTTATTCATTGCTCATCATATTTTAACATAGGGAGGAATCTTTGCTTTTCTTTGGAGTACACACTAATTATTATTTCCTGTTTTGGCTGTCAGATTGTAATCTCAAGAATTTTTAAAATTAAAAGTAGATGTACAGAATTCTGTCATGTTTATAACACTTTAAAAAATGCACTAAGAATTAAACAATAATTTGCTTTCCTTTACCTGACCTCTGAAAATGTGTCGATAACAATCAATGCCATTTCAAAATGCCAGCATTGAATCTTCTCCAATAGAAAATTCAACACCAACTACCACAAATTTAAGGTAAGAGGAAAAAGATTTGGAGGGGCTATGCTATGAAAGGGATATTGAGTTCTGCATCAAGGATTAACTAAAACTATTTTGCGTAACAGACTGCTAGTTGCTTGCTCAATTTTCAGATACACATTTTCCCTTGGGAAACCAAAGCATTGTTACACAAAGATGAAGTCTATTGTGTTGCAAAAGTTTCTTTATGTGCTGTAATAATCCACTCTAGAAATATGAAGAAAACTCCTGAATTTGAAAATAATTTCATAAAGAAGGCGGTGAGAGTTTGAACTAACCACCCGTATTAATTTAATTTGTATTTTCAATGAATGAAGAGAGTAAATTTTGTATCTTCCATCATATTCAATCTTTGAAAATAATTTTCAAAAATATTTATTCAAGGTCCTGCCTAATTGGTGGAAACAATGTTGCTTATGAACCTGATCTTTGAATAGGAAGCTGAAATTTAAAAATAAGCATTGAATTTAAGACTTTCATTTTCAGTCCATTTACAAACTACATACTATCTTGAGTGTTTTGAACCAAAGGACTGATGAATAAGGCTGCTTGATGTGAATTGACAGACAATGATGCGATTAAAAGATCTGAAAACATCAAAAGGAGCACATCATTTTAAGGTTCTAGTGACTAAATGGATTCTACTCCTATTTCTGCTTTTCATTTTGAAGCTTTTGGAATTGTTTGAAATTAAAATGATTTTGTCCATTAGGAAAGCTTACTTATTAAACTGTATCAAATAAGTTACATTTTCTTTCCACTTTGCTGGAATAATCCTCATAAATACGATATTTAATTTCATACAAGACCCATGGGCATATAATACACCCCTACCCACCCCCCATTTTAGTTGGGAATATTGTTCTTTTTAGTGTATTTATGACTAAGCATGTAATATTATTGAAATATGTAGCTTCAGTATAGCAGAAAAAAAACTTGGACAAAACCTGCACTCGGACAACAGGAAAAATCTCTTTTTAATAATAATGATACTGCTGTAATTTACAAGAGGAAGCAAAAACAGCTTAGCTATAGCAGAAAACATTTTATAAAACAAGCTACCAATAAGAGATGAAAATATCAGTTAAGAAGAAGTCATTTACAGTGAAAATATCTTACATGGCAAGAAAAACAAAAACACTGTAGGTATAACAGAAAACATTTTACACAAAGCACGTTACCAGTACGATTGAACATAAAGCAGGAAATCAGACAAGAAGTCATTTACAGTAAAAAAAATATCATAACCATACATGAATACAGTAATAAAACATTACAAAAGCAAACAATATCAACTTAGCAATAGCAGAAAGCATTCATTGTGATAAACAGCAAATACACAAAATGGCCACGGCTCATTGAGCATGACGAGGAGTTTCTAGGTCCACCACGATGGATGGCGGTGATGCTAGTGAGCCAAGCAGAGACGATGATCACTGACGCCATTACTCACCTTTATCACCCTAATTTCAAGTTTCTTTTAAAACTATAACATGTTTCAATCTAAAAAAGAATTAGATATATGAGGTAGGGATATAAATAGACAGTATCACACTTGCGAGCTCAGAAACGGTTACTGCTTAACTTTTTAAGAGTTGGGTGCTAATGAAGATCTTTGCCTTAGAACATCCAGTTTTAATTTTAATGATTATTCCTTTTTTAATTAAAGTGCCTGTAGTGATAAGAAGGAGAATAGCAATAACAATGTTGATATTTGAGTAAGTAATTTGACAATATTTTGGAGTTAGGCTAGGTACAAATAGTCTATGGCGTCTGCGTAAACATTAGCCTACAGGATACTTCAATTTTAATACAAGACCAGAGGGATATTTTTGAGCCATTTTTTTGGGAAAAAAAAAGTGGGTCTTGTATGCCATCAAATCTGGTACTGAAAAGCACATTTTTTAAATAATCAGAAAATTAAAGATAACCTTTTGATCATCAGTGTTGAAAGTTGATTCCCCTCAAAAGGAGTTGTCTCTGATGTGATGTTTTCTTTCTATAATATTTTAAATTGTCAGAAATCCAGCTTTTAAAGTCATAATTGCTCTGTCAACTTCAAAAGGCTATGCCAGAGGTACTTAACACACCAGCAAGAATTAATTAATCAGATTCATAAGGGAAATAAAATATGAACCATTATATGTCGGGGTTTATAATGCTGCTTTCTGAATAAAGTGCTAGATGTGACGCTGAGGTTGATTTTGATGTTAAATACAAATGTGAAAACAAAAGGCCAAGAGATTACTGATTGGGTGACTACCTGACTCAAAACTGCACTCATCGGAAAAGCCATTTTTGCTTAATTAACCACGTAATCTTCTTCAAACTCTCGCAATTACTTTCTATATTTAATTTGGAAGAAAATAATAGATACACACACCAAAAGGAGGGCTCAATAAATGTATATATGAAGATATGCAAATGAATAAAAAAACTATATCCTTAAAATGCACATTAAGCCTCGAAAGAACCCTTCTATACCGTACCTAAAGAGAAAGGAAAAGAAAGAATAGAAAAAAATATAAAATTACTAATAAGGGATGAAAATTAAATATAAAATATTTAATAAATAGACTAAACTATCCAGGCATTTAAATAATTCAAATTAAGTTGCTAAATATCTATTAATTAATACCTAAGATTATAAGATTATAAGTAATTTTCTCCAGGGATGTACAATTTTGCATTTCCAGATTCCAACGATCAATATGTAAGAGGGAATTGGATTTCCATGTTACTGCTAGACATTTCCTGGCCATTGCCAAAGCGATTTTAATAAATTTGGATTTACTTTTGGGGAAGTTAACATTCATGACAGCCAAATTCCCCAAAAGGAACAATTACAGATCAAGAGGGAAGTCCACCTCCATAATTTTCATTAATATTTCCCCCAAATTTATCCAAAAAGGTTTAATTTCAATCATAACCAGGTAGAATGTATAGAAGTACCAATATCTATGCCACACCTACAAAGCATATTTGAGATTTCCGATTTACTATGATGTAAATTTTGAAGTGCGAGATATAGTTGATGTAAAAAATTGAAATGTATCGTTCTATTTCTTGAATTAACAAGAGCTGTCATACTCTAAGCATAAATTTGACCAGCATTGTTGATCAATTACAGTGCACAAATCCGATTCCCATCTTTCCCAAGATCTATATAACCCAATTTTTGGGCTGTGGAATTGGAGGAGGAAATACATAGTAGAAATAAATTCTCCTTTCGAATTAGAACCTCCATGTCTGTGCACATTGGTAGGGGCAATGATGATCCTAACTTAACCCTTAAAAAAGATTGTAATTGGAGATAGAAGAATAATGCTCTATTTGTCAAATTATATTTATTTTTTAGTTTCTTAAAAGACATGAATCGTCTCTGTTGATTGTAACAATCTTCAATACACCTGATACCATTTTGGTGCTATTTTTGAACTCTCACAATTGAGCACTATTTCACAATTGATACTTTTATGTTATCTAATGATAATGAATTTATTGTTATATGCATAGGTACAATGTACATATGCACCAGGTTTGCCAAAGGCATATCTCAACCAAAACAAGGGCAATGGACAAGATAGGAGAGCAGTGAAAGGAGGAAACTAACCTGGGAAAAACTTGTGGAAAGCTTATAATGTAATGTAATTACATATAATGTCTTGCACTTGTGATGAATGTCTGTCAAGCTGTCTGTCTCCCCTCTGGCAGAGCCTTACTGTTCTAACATTGGCTCTGCATTATCTCGACTGTTAAGGACACTCCCCTTGGGTATAACTGTGTCTGCACCTATTGTCTTTCATTATTGTACCATGAGTTTCTGCTAATAAAAGCCATGATTATTCTTTGACTACATCGTCTTTGTCTACTTCGTCAACTGGCACTTCAGCCCTCTCCCACAAACCTAAATCTGTGGTCGGGAGAGGATCCAGCATGTCCCCTCTGCACAGTTCCTGCTACCCTCAAGCACATTTTGGTTGGGTGCAATGTCAGTCGCACCCAAGACTGATAGACCTGGTGACACAATCAAGTGCTGAGATGTCTAACAATCAAACTCGAAGAAAAGAGAATAACTTTGAATGCCCTGCCCTCAAACACCCAGAGCCAGGCACCTTCCCATGCCTAATACCTTTCATCCAGGAGAGAATGAATCACAGGACCCACTCCTCCTCACTCCGAGCTACAGGCCCACTGAACACGGCCATCTTTCCATTTGAAATTACCAGCACCAATCTGAGATAAGATCTGATACTCTGGTCCAGTTCTTAGCAGCTTTTCTTCATGATTGAGTTGACAATCATCGGGAGGCGCAAGAACAGAAGACACTACGTTATACTAATCTTGCCATAGAAGCAGAAGAGTGAGGCTGAAAAGTGAGGATGTACCCAGTTGAAATCGGTTGTGGAGGATTTGTAGTCAAATGCAAGCTTCTGAGGGAAGTAGGAATCACAGGGCAAGCCCTCAGAAAGGTAATTAACTCCCTTTACGATTAAGCTGAAATGAGTAGCGACTGGATCTGGCTGAAAAGGAAGGATCCTATCTGGGCTCCAAATGATCACTAGAAGAAATGGATATGGGACACACATCCATGTCTGTTCAGCTTGTGGTGGTCCTGCCTTGGCAGAGGGTGGCTTGTGTTCTAAAGGTTGAAACACCCAATGATACCAGGGAATACAAATGAAGATGTGACCGATACCAGATAATATTCCATAGTGGTCATTCTCCATTATTGTAATTAGGCAACCGACCATGCTAATTCTATGAGAGATGATCAATCTATCCATTTCTGAAACATCAGGGATTGTAACCCCTGGTCCTAAAAGTCAATCACTGCAATTCTTACTTGTTACATAAGATACACCAGCTACATTAGTAAACAATAAATTACCCCAGTACAGAGAGGTAATAAATATCATGGCTTGGTAGATAAATATACAGTTAGTGCAAGGAAAGAAAATGGCAATTTCAGTGCTGCAGATTGTTCTTTTTCATGGTCCCAAAGTAGTTTATGGTTAGGTTAGTATGGGAAGGTTCAAGGACTGAATAGCTGTTGGATTAAAACTTGAACCTAAAGATGCTGGACTTCAGGCTTCTGGAAATTCTTCCCAAAGGTATGAGAAGAAGCTATGACCAGGGTGAAGGGCATCCTTTATGATGTTGGGTGCTTTCTTGAGGCAGTGCCTCACAGATATTTTCAATGGATGGAAAGTCAGAGCCCGTGATGGACTTGGTTATATTGGTGACTTTTTGCAGGCTATGAAGCAACCAGTCAGTATTCTTCCCATAATACTCCTGTGAAAGTTTGATAGAGTATTTAACAATATGCCAAATCTCCTCAGACTTAGAAAGTAGAAGTATCAGTGTGCCTTCTTCACAGTTGTTTTGAGTGTTGACTCCAAGAGAGGTCCTCCAGTATGTGGACCCCAAGGAACTTGAAGGTCCTCTTCATCCCACAAATAAAGACAGATGTGTGGTCCTCTTGCCTCCCTTTCCTAAAATTCACAATAAACTTAGTCGTGTCGATGTTATAACCTTGTAATGTTTACATTTATAAATGCTTCATGATACTTTTTTGTCATGATAACTTGGTGAATTATATTTTGTGCCTGAAATTCCTCAATCCTTCAGACTGATGTTCACTAATTTTGGACAAATTGCACCAGTTCCTGTATCAGGTTACATGAAATAGAATGTGTTGGGGGAAAAAAAAACACTTTAAGGAGTTAAAAAGCTAACGACTCTGTAAAAATCTAATGGTAGCTCCTCTCCATACCTAAGAAAATGTGCTGAACATCTTTACTTAGAGCAGAGAAAGTATTTTATGAAAATTGGTAAGCTGAGTAAATGTTTGCTCAGTTATAAAGGTTGAATTATGACTGTCATATTTATTTTTCCATGTATTGACATCTTAAATGTATGGTTAGCATTGCTGGAAGTGAAGAATTTTCTTCCTTGGCCATGCAGTTCTGTAATCAAGCATTTGCAAGTGAAATATTTCAAATTCAAATAGGTTCAAGATTGGTTTCCTGCAGTACAAGCACTAGTTTCCTTGGCACAATCCTTCCTCTTCATCCATCAATCATATTTCTAACAAGCCATCTGAGTAAAATTGCCTGATGAGAATGTCAAGTCCAAGGTTTAGTTTGTTATATGGATTCCATTTAAGACCATAAGACATAAGAGCAGAAATAGGTTATTCAGCCCATCGAGTCTGCCCTTCCATTAAATCCTGAGCTGATCCATTCGCCCACTCTGCTTCAGCCCCACTCAAAAGTTTAAAGGTCCTAGATCTATTGTCAGTGATCACACATTATATCATATACAATGTTGAGATTGTTTTTCCTGCTGGCCAGGCAGAGTTCCTGCTTATAGGTAGTCCAAAAAACTATGTTTTGTGACACCTACACCTCTTTCCTGATGGCAGCAGTGAGAACAGAGCATGTCCTAGCTGATGTGGATTCATGATGATTGCTGCAACTCTCTCCGAGTTCTCTTGATGGTGGAGAGAGTTTTGCCTGTGATGTACTGGGCTGTACCACTACCTTTTGCAGGGGTTTCTGCTCAGAGGTATTGGTACCCTCATACCAGACTGTGATGCAGCTAGTCAGAAGACTTTGCATTTACATATCTGTAGAAGATCGTCAAGGTTTTTGATGTTATACCAAACCTCAAGAGCTTTTTTTTTCTCCGGTACTGATAGAGATTGTGCAGAAGATGTTCTTATCAAACCTCACTGGTTGAGGTCTAGAAGTGAGGAAATCCAAGATCAAATTAATGGTGTATTAAGGCTCAGTTCTTGCTGTTTGATGATCAATTTTGAAGGGATTATGGCATTGAATGGCAAACTGTAATCGATAAAGTGCATCCTGATGTGTGCATTTTTGCTGTCCAATTCTGGGGTTTTGTGCAGAGCCACTGAGATGGCATATGCGGTAGACCTTTTGCTGCATTAGGCAAATTGGACCAGATCTATGCCACCACTCAAACAGGAGCTTCACCATCAGTCTCTCAAAACACTTCATCACTGTGGATGTGATTGCCACTGGTTGGTGGTTATTTAGGTAGGTTTCCACACTCTTTGGGATCCAGTATGAATGAAGCCTGTTTGAAACAGGTGGGTATCCCAGCCTTCTCCCCATAATTTTTGATGCTCTGGCTAATCAAGAACCTATCAATCTCTGTCTCAAATACACTTACACCTGAGGCAATAATTCACCACCCACTGTTTAAAGAAATTTCTCCACATCTCAAATATAAGTGAACACCCTTCGATCTTGAAGTAGTGCCTTGTCCTTGACTCTCACACCATGGGAAACAAGCTTTCTACATCTACACTGTCCATCCCTTTTCAACATTTTCCTCATTCTTCTAAATTCCAACAAGTACAGGCAAAGTGCTTTCAAGCATTCCTCATTTCTTTTACAATCCGGATTAGGGTTCGCTTGAAATTTCTGGAGACAGTTAAATCCTGAAAGTGCTCCAAAACAATCCCCCAGTATATTTCAACAGTTAATAACATATTCAGATTTGAATTCAAGACAATATTTGGAGAGTGAGAATAAAGGCATAATACAGGTAGTCCCCAACTTATGACTGTGTTCCGTTTTCACCAACTGGTTGTATCTCGAAAATAAGTCGTAAGTATGTTAGCATGGCGTGTGGATGTCATAAATTGGTTGATTACCTAAATTTTCAATTCCAAATCGAGGATCAGCAGGGGATCTATCAGCAGTGGATGGGATTTTCCTCTTGTTATTTTCTTTGGCGAGCTTACCGCACTTACATCACGCGCCCACGCTCACAAGAACACATGCAGCTGTTATTTTCTTTTGGGTCTTATATACAGATGATCGTACGTTACATAGTTCGGAAGTCGGGGACTATCTGTAATTTGCATTTGTATAGTTATTTTAGCATGGTAAAATGATTTAATCCACTTAAGACACTGTGCCCATGGGAAATATTTGGATGGATGATCATTAGTTAAAAGAGGGAAGAAAGGAGATTTAGGGAAGGTATTCTGGAATTTTGGACTGATTATATTGCTGCCATTGATTGTATTTAGGGATATCAGGTGATTAGAATTTGAGGGATACAGTAATGTCAGTGTTATAAGACTGGAAGAGATTGCAGGAAAATTGAGGGCTGATTTTACAGAGGGATTTTAAGGCAAAATGCCACATAGTTGCTTAGAAATTTAATTGGATATTTTATTATCAGCATTTTGCAAATTGAATATGTGAAAAAGCATTGTCATTTCTTTTTGTGTCACTCTGGAAGCTTGAAAGGGTACTTACAAATTTAAGTCACCTTATATGACTAATGTAATCAGTTCATCACTCGTGCATAGGGGCAATGCTATTTCCCATGCTACTTAATTTTTGGAACATTGCCAAAGGAACTTCGACCTTCAATGAGAACTCTAGAGGTAACCACATTTTATGAATACAATCCTAGATTGTGACCCAAATAAGATAATTCCCTTCACTTTTCAAGTCTCCACACAAACACTAATGACCCCACTCAACCACAAACTGCAGACTCCTAATTCCAATCCTTTTATCATTGCACAAGCCTTAAGCCTTAACCCTTTGATCTTCTAACCTTGATCTCCATGGTCTCTCTGCTGCATCCCAAAGCAGCAAAGCCATGATACTTCAATGCCCTCACCCAGTTTTTCAATCTCATGAAACCATGGTCCCTCAAGCTCTCCACAAGATTTTTTTTCATGGCCATCCTGTGCCTTTGACATAATTGTCCATTGATGATATTGATTTGCAACATCACCTCATCCTATCCAATGATCTCCCTTGGTAACTCAACCTCAAACTACATCTGTATCTGCTCATTGTTTACCATCCTTTCTCACTAACGGACTCCATTCTTAATCTGGAACTAGGCATCTTATTCTCAGTTATAAACACATGTGTCAGACACAATGAAAATATGCAGTGGGTGATATGGCTAACATGAACTTAATTGTCCTGCTGGATTGCCTTTTAGGCAGCCAGGAATTCCTGGACTGGTAAACTCAGTTTCCCTTAAAATTATCAAAAATGGTGAGAAGTTAACATAGGAATATAAGGACATTTTTCTATTTCCTCCCGTTGAGCAAGTTTTCGAATGCAAATATTGTTGCAGGAAGTAACATCTCCTCCCGCTCCCTTTCTAAAATAAATAGAATTGAATCCAATATGATGCTGCCCCAGAAAATTATATTTATCCTTAATTTGATAGAAAGCTGTTATCAGACCCAATTCCACTCAGTTCTTCTGCATTTCTAAAGACAGCACAAGCATAATATTTATGAGCATCTAATCACACCTAATATTTTCTGTAACCTCAATAAATCTAGCTATTTTTACATAGTAAAATGAATGCACATTTCAACAGTTGTCAGTGTAACTTGGTAAATTATATTTGGCATTGGTATTTTTTACTTAAATTTGCATCAATATTCCACTGAAAATGTAACATGCTTGTGTTCCTATTTTAGTCAACCAAATGAGAAGCAGAGATGATATTTCAAAAGGTCATGGATGTCAGTATCACATTTGCATCTCAGACATCTATTGGAAATTGGATTCCTCAAAATGCCACACAGGGTTGTGGTCAGATTCATGCAAAAATTTGATTAAATCTGAGGGCCATTGGGGAAAAACAAAAGCATTTTAAACTCAAATTAGTTTTAGTTTTGAACAAGGCTAAAATCCCCAAAATTAGAACTTACAAAATAAATTTTGAATGGATCTGTAGATCATCTATTGGGCAGAAAAAGTTTTTGAAAATTTCAGGCCTAACCAGGCGAAGTGACAAATGCCACCCACTGTTCAATCTATTTTCCTTCTCTTTGGAAGAGAGATGGTTGTCTTTATGTTTGAAATTTCTTTAGAATAAACTTTTGAGGTTGGTGAGAGTGAGGAAAATCAAACTAGTTACCTCCAATTCATGTATTCCAACTTCAGTTCTCCAGCATTATCTGGGAGTCCCTTGGATATGAAATTTCAGAACTCCAATTGCAGAAACAAGAGGCATAACAAAATAGTGGCAATATTATGATTTTTTTTAGAAGTTTCTGTATCATCATTATATTTAAGCAGATGTGTTGGAATAGTGTTTAAAAGAAAAAGTTGAATTAGTAATTCAAAATTTTGGAGAATGTCATGGCTTGAAGATGTCATTGGTATTCAGTGGTGGAAATATAGTTGCAATGAAACTCCCAAAAATATATTGAAGCAGTATTTGAAATCCCAATACAATCAAAAAAATTACAGACGAATATCTGGAAATAAGTGGACATGGGGATGGTGCTTTGTAGAAGATTAGCATAATATTAACGAAAGGCAAAGTAGGCGTGAAAATATAATGGTCTATTGCATCTCCTATTTTTAATGTTCTCAACATATCACCTTTGAAAACCATTATAAGATTAAATTTCTGCATGTAATGGTTTGAACTGTGGTAAATGTTATTGAGTACACATGTTTATACTTGGTTAAGTATGCAGATAAGATATCACTGTAGATGACACTTTCTGATCTCTCATATTTCACAATTTCAAAAGATGTCATCTTCTAGGAAATGTAAGCACCGATATTCCGAATGACTGTCTTATCACACCAATAAACCAAGCTTTGTATTTTCAGCTGTAAGTCACTTTAATTTGTTGATAACAATTAAACATTTAGCATAACTTTGCATCAAGATTTTCATAATGATAAATTAATAAAGCATACTGTAAAATTATAACAATATTCCACTTCAAACAATCATACGAATTAAAATGATTATTAAGATGATTAGAATGAATTAAGACAAATTTAAAAAAGGAGTATTTTACTTCTTCCATGGTTATTCTAAAAATGAGAAGAAAACTCCCAGACCGCACGGATATTGCCACATATGATGTAAATAGTGTTACGAGCCCAGAGGACCCATAAACCCAGCAGCAATAGATATTCACCAAGACAAATGGTTACTTAAACAAAAGTTGCTTTTAATTATCTTTAAACATGAAAACAGAATCACACTTTAACTTATCGCTATTGACTTAACTAACCTAACTTTACCCCCTTCTAATTCTAAACGTACGTGTGTGTAATGTGTGTTTAAGTTCAGAAAAGTTATTTGATTCACAATCCAATCTCACTTCTCATTCCTCCAAGTTCACTGGTTGCAGGGAATTCTTATACTGTGCACAGAATTTAACATTTATAAAGTTCACCAGGCTTTGGTGCTTGAAAGGTAAATGGTTACCACTCAGGAAGGTTATTGTTGGTTCTCAGAGAGAAATATTTGTTGTTCCAGGACACCCATAACTGATGTACTTCCATCAGTCACCTCAGTGTCTTACTGACAAAACTTGCCCCTTCAGGGTTCTCCAGATGATAACAGAAACAGAGTTCATTTCTGTTTCCCTTATTCCAAATGAAACATTAGACAGCCCAGTCCTCTCCTCTTGCGTGAACCACAAGAGTTTTGACCAGACTGTCTTCCACAAGGGCTTGACAGCTTGTCTTGTTCCAGTCCTAGCTACTTCTGCTGGCTGTAATAATGTACAAATGATCTCTCTCTCGCTCTCTCTCTCTCTCTGAGAGAAAGTCTATTTTTTTCTCTCTCTGCTTGCAAAACCAAATGATCCTCTGACAACAGCAAGCTCTCTTCCAGACAGCAGCGGCTCCAGCATGCTCTTTCATCTGTTCCCTTTGGTTAAAAAAAATCCATTAGTGAAGTCTCTTGAGCACTCTTCAAAACTCTTGCAAAAGCTGTTGAGCCCCCGATATGTCTAGCATTAGCAGAGCTCCAGTATTTCAAATAAGATCTGTTTTAAAGTGTTTGTATATGACCTTCTCTAACAAACCTTTCCCAATTTATCTCCCCAAAACATATCTATATATAATTATATACTCTGTCACAATAGTAACTATGGTAACACTACAAAAACAATTTATCTTTAAAGGGATGGTCATAAGACAACACAAATCACAAACACAATGTTTTAACCTTTACAATCATCTCTGATAACCACTATCTTTTGTTTTAAGAAGGAAAGCATCAAAAATAATTCTAACTGAAAACACTACTCCTCCATTATATTCTGTTTTTCCTGCTAGAAATTTGCCTTTACACAGACTTTCATTCATGAAGGATGTTTCTGGCTGCTTTTCTGTGCTACATCAATGGTAGCACCTCAGAATGTAGTTATTACTGTTAAAACACTTTGGGATGGTTTTCAGTTGTGAAAAATATTCTGGAAAAAAATATTCACTTAATCCTGGAGAATTCTTTTTTTAAAATGTTTTATTTTGAGAATTTTCAATCAACATGCAGTCAAAGTGAAGAATAATCAAAAAGTAAAACATCAATATCCATATTGACAAAATATTACAAATATTGATCTGCAGGTCGATATTAAAGAAAGTAAGAGAAAGAAAAGAATCAACACGTGATTCAATTATTATATTGAAAGAAAAATTACAATAATATTACAAAAATGCAAATTCAATGACTATGATGAACCAAAGGGAGAAAAAGGCCGTAGAAAGAACAAAATAAGAGGAACCCTCATTACCCCCCCCCCGCAAGAAACAAGAAGAAAGAAGAAAATGAAGAAAAGTAAGAAAAGAGAAAGAATATGAAAAATAAAAGAATGGCTTCACCTAGAAAATATCCCACTCCCATCACAGGACAAATAACCTGACTTGTCAAGGGTCTATGGTGCTGTGAGCACCTGGGGGGGAGGGGGGGGGAAGCCAGGAAGGGGAAATAGTTAAAGATTTACCCTGATGTACCTTAGGTAAGAATTCCATATTCTTAAAAATACATCATACCTGTTTCTGAGGTTATTGGTGATCGTCTCCAGGGGGAATACAATTATTCAGTTCTATCTTCCTGCAGGCTAAACCGAGTTGGGAATCAGATTTCCAAGTAACTGCTATGAATATCCTGGCTACTGCTAAAACGAGTCCCATAGAATTCTTGATATTTATTTGATCTATTTTTCTGTTGACTTGTGAGCTCTAAATGACAAATGACATAGGCCCATTATTTATGGAAACAGTGGAGGCCATACAACATTTAAATTCTTTAAACATCTTAAACACTGATCCAATCATAATCTTCTGTACTCAATGTAATCTGAATTCACAATTCAATCCTTTAGCCCCATTATCATTCGAGTGAATTTCTGACCTGGTGGAAAAGAATCAATTTCAATGTTCAGGTTAATGACCTTTCATCAGGGGTTCTGTTTTTATTTTAGCTTTCTGGTAGTTACAATCCTTTCTCTTTTGACATTGTTATCTCTCTTTAATTTTCATTAAAATAAGCTTGTACTCCTAACTTATTGTGCAACCAGAACAATGTGGTAATTAGAATCAAAATAATTTCTTATCTTAGTTGAGAGGTTTTTCTGAAAATCCAAGGACTATGGCTTCTTACTCAAAGGGAGAGGGCCAAAGAGTTTGTCTTCTCGTTCTTCAGGGTGTGAATCAGTTTGGAAGTATAGATATGAATAATATGTTTCCACTGCAGTTGAGAACAAAATTTGGGAACAATATCATGAGTTATCTCTAATGGCTGATAATTAAAACTATTGATAGTGCCAAAATCCTGGCCAAATATTAGTTAATAAAGAAAGACAATGATTGCTTATTCAGTGGTCAAATACCTGTGGACATGTTGTGATGAGAACATTGTGATTCTACAACAAGGTATAGATAGATGGAGTTTTTTGGTAAAATCTGGTAAATGTTATTTAATGTGAGAAAGTGAAAAGTTATGTATACACTTCGGTAAGAGGAATTAGGAGGCAGTTTTTGATTGAAATGGATGGATGCTGCAAATGAGTGAGGTTCAGAAGGATCTCAATGTTCTGGTGTACAAATATTAAAACTGTTAGTAGCCAGGTCCAACGACAAACCCCATGTGGACCTTGATTGTAAAGGGTATGGAATTGAAGAAAATGGAGGTTTTGTTACAATTGTACAGGGTGCCACGGTTTGCACCGTGCATCTTGGCGCCTCACAGTTTGGCGGGCAGCAACCTCCTTTGAAGAAGACCGCAGAGCCCACCTCACTGACAAAAGGCAAAGGAGGAAAAACCCAACACCCAACCCCAACCCACCAATTTTCCCCTGCAACCGCTGCAATCGTGTCTGCCTGTCCCGCATCGGACTTGTCAGCCACAATCGAGCCTGCAGCTGACGTGGACTTTTACCCCCTCCATAAATCTTCGTCCGCGAAGCCAAGCCAAAGAAAAAAACAGGGTGCCAATGAAGCTACACCTGGGCTGTTGCACCCATTTTTTATACCTTTAATAAATCATTAAGTAGCATTGAAGGTAATTCCAGAGATGATGAAGATTAGACCAGTGGTTTTCAAACTACTCGCCTGAACTGATATTCCACCTTAAGCAATCCCTATGCCACTGTTTTTAAACGGTGTTCTCAGTTTCGTAACTCCAAAGGAAAAGTCAATGACAATTTTTCCTCGAGCAAAATATTTCAGTAACAATTGGGTCTAGAGCAGTGATTCTCAACCTTTTTTTTCCCACTCACATACCACCTTAAGCAATCCCTTACTAATCACAGAGGACTTGTGGCATAAGGATTGCTCAAGGTGGAATGTGAGTTGGTGGGGGAGTGGAGTTTGAAAACCACTGGAGTGGGGGGACATTGTGTGTCTGTGTTCTGGATGACCTTATTAAAGCATAAGTTTCTAAGGGGGTTTAACAGGGTGGATGCTGAGATGCCTCCACTTGTGGGAAAGACATGAATAATGGGTTATGGCAACAAAATAATTATTTAAAACTGAGATGCACAGAAACAACTTTCAGAGGGTTACTGCATCTCAAGAATTTTTGTCTCTGAGAGTATTAAAAGTCAGAACATTCAATATTTAAGATAGATAAAGAAATATATTTGAAAGATCAATGAATTGAGGGTTATAGGAAACTGGCACAGAGAGGATTTGAGGTGAGCATAAATCAGCTATGATCATAT
The DNA here is from genome assembly GCF_036971445.1 of Narcine bancroftii. NCBI lineage: Eukaryota > Metazoa > Chordata > Chondrichthyes > Torpediniformes > Narcinidae > Narcine > Narcine bancroftii. Next base: position 83,913,696 of record NC_091472.1, on the reverse strand, counting down.
TGATTGGCAGGGTGCGCTTGAGGGTTGAGTGGACTACTATATCCTCTGTTCTTTACTTGTTGAGGAATAATTATGTTTATTGTCATGGACACTGTACAATGCACATGTGCACCAAAATTCCTGCTGCAGGCAAGTAGGTACTTCATAAAAAACTGCAATAATATACAAAAGATTAAAAAGAGGTAATAAATACAAAAGATAAGTTGATAAATATTGTGCAAGAGAAATAAAAATGGTGTTACCTTTGTGCGAGTGTCCTTTTGTGGTCAGAGCAGTCTATGATTAGTGTAACAAGAGTCTGGTAGCTGTTGGAAAGAAACTGTTCTTAAACCTAGTCTTCTATACCTTCTACCTGAACATTTCAGTGAGAAGAGGTTGTGATCAGGAGTGATGGGGCCCTTTATAATGTTTGCTACCTTCTTAACGCAGCAACTCATCTCTTTAATGGATGGGAAGTCAGACCCTGGCTGTGCAATGGACCTAGCTATGTTTGTTACTTTCTGGAGCCTTCTAAGTTCCTGGCCTCGTGAATTACCAAGCAAGGCTGAAAAGCAACCAGCCAGTATAGTTTCAACAATGCCCCCGTAAAAGCTTGATAGAGTATTTGATGAAATGCTTGATCTCCTATTTCTAAATTGATGCCATCCAACCAAACAACATCAATGTCAACTTATCCAATTTCTGGGAATCCCCTCCCCTTTCTCTCATCCCTCCGACTCCTATCCTTCCCTTCTCTTTCCCATGACATAGACCTTCCTCCTTCCAGCACCCCACGTACTTCCTTTCTCCTATCAGAGATCATCTTTCTTAGCCCTCCCTCTATCTTCCTTCCCCATCATCTATCAGAACCTTTCTCTTTTTCCCCTTCCCACCAATATCTACCTATCACCTGCAAGCCTTTGTGACTCCCCCTCCCCTGACCCCCTTTTTCAAGTTTTTCTGGTTTAAAGCATTCCTGTTGAATTTTTCTGACCTCAAAACATCAATTATCTATTATTTTCCATGGATGCTATGTGATTTGTTGAGTTCCTCCAGAACTTTAGTCCTTGGCTCTCTAAATCTCCTCAAATTTCTTAGAAAGTAGAAGCGTCAGTGTGCTGCCTTCACTGTTATGCAGGAAGCACCTAACCAGATTCTTGATCTCCATCCTATATTCTGACTCGTGTTACAGAGTTCTGTGTTGTGTGGTTTTACGTTAAAAAGTGACAGTTTGACTTAGAGAGCCAAGGTGAAGGTAGACTGCTGAGAGAGTGGGAGACGGAGTGAGCATGTGCAGAAAATGATCTAAAAATTTCTGGACTTGGACGATAAACCACCACTGGGGGTGCTGTGGAGTGGAAGAAGGCCGAGAGCATGAGTCATGGTCTGGAGGACAGTTTAGAATGTTGGGATTTCAAAAAGGATGAACATTCCAAAGGCAGCCAGAAGGATCCAGACCAAGCCAGTTGTTCCTCTCCCTGCAAGTAACACAAGACAACTTTTAATTTTGTGCTCTCTCTCTCTCTCTCTCTCTCTCTCTCTCTCTCTCTCTCTCTCTCTCTCTCTCTCTCTCTCTCACAAAGATCTTTTGGCTTCAGTTTACCAAACAAACTGAATTTTGTTTATGATCTTTGCTTCGGTTGAGATTGAAGTTTTGTGAGTTTTGTGTGTTTTTTGTTTGTTTTGTGTCTTAAGTTTTTCTGTGGGATGGTTAGAAATATAACTTAGACTTTAATTACATATGTTGTATTTAGGCTGGGGAATTTATTAGTTTTACATAGTAACCATTGGGCATTGTTATAAAAGGGGGGATTTTGAATTAAAGTTTGAAGGTGATTTTTTGTTAATAAAGTAATTATCCATCTTTATCCCTGTGTGATATGCCTTCCTTGCTGGTTTGATCTTGTAATGCTCATTTTTTCCTGTTATTCAGCTAACAATAGCTGAAGAGTTGCCAGGAGCTATGGGTGCTCACAAGGGTTCTTCATTGTTTTCTCTTTCAAAATGAGCATTATAATAACCTTAATGTATCAGATGATAGAATTATTCCCTAGAGGCTCCGACAGCTCAGTTGTTAGAGCGTTGGTCTTGTAAACAAGGGGTTGCAAGCTTATTTCTCTGAGGGACGCTGGACAAAGTGGGGACTTTCTGTCTTCCTTAGGGTAGACAAAGTTAAAGAATTTCATGCATGTTACATTCTAAATGTAGTATTATGTGACTATAATGGAACCTTAACCTTTCCCATTTCTCCTTTATGCCACGAGCTGAGCTTGATGGATTCTCATGACCATCAAAAGAATCAATTCACAGATACTTTGATGAGGTGTAACTTGTGGTATCTGACCAGGTCGCCCTTCCATGACTGCAGTAGCCCCATGGTCAAAAGGTTATTTTTCAATGTGGCTGGCCATTAACAGCTTGAATTGCACCTAGATAGTCTCACTGAATTGTAACATTGTAAATATTAAATTGTAAATATCCAGCCAAATTAAGGACTAAATGGTTGCTTTAAAATAAGCTACGTTTGTAACAACAGCAAAAAGCTAGTCCTGATTCCTGAAGAATGAGATGAACTTCTTGAAGTTGTAGGTGCTCTGCACGGAGGGTCTGCAGGTGGGTTGCCATTGGGTATTGGGAGGCTGTTATGCAAGTAGAATGTGATGATGCAGAATTCAAAAATGCTGCAAACTCAGCAGTTCTGAAGCATCCATAGAAAACAAAAACCAGTCAATATTTTGGGCTGGGCCCTTCTTTTAGAATGGAATGCTTCCACTTAATAATAAATGTAAGCCTTCCACTTCTTTTCAACCAAGAATGCAATAAGAGGCAGGAAACTGATGTAAATAGAGAACATATATGAGGTGGGAACTTGTCTAAATTAAAAAAATTGTTTCAGGACAGAATAATTACTTTAAACGGAAAAATAAAGCTGGAACTTATTGTCTTAGTGCAATGTAAATACTGTATGTATTCATCATTCAAAGTTGCACCCTTGTTCTAAAACGTGAAATGTTTGCACTTGATGTGGAATTTAACTTGTTGCCAATGAGGAAATGTGATGGTTAAGCATGGTAATTTTCAGTTCTTTCATTTCAATGAATGGTTCCCATTATGACCAAACACAGTAATTTTTGTGGATAAACTGAGGGCTATTAATTGAGTCCTTCTGCAGTGGTGATTCCAGATTATAACACTGCCATTTTATTTCAACTGTGCTATTTTAAAATTAGTGTTGCATTGAAAACAATTTAAACCAAAGCAGATTTAAATAATTTATTCCAAAAGATTTAGCAATTCAGGAAATACATTTTTTTTGCAAACTGAATCCACTAAGTCTTGAGAATGGTAGAATTTTTCTACCATTTCAAAACAAGGATGGCAAGTTATTTTATGTTAAGCCTCTGTCAATTTACTCTTGGCATCTTGTTTTTGTTATGATCTGAACCTAGAAAAATAATTGCAAGGACAGATGAGCAAAAATCATGATCAAAGATTTTATGGAACATCTTGAAGAGGTGGAGGAAGCTCATGCGAATGAATTCCAGAACTAAAAGTCTTAGTAGCTGCAGACATGATTATTAACGTTACAGCAAAAAAATAAGGGGATGTATGTGCAGTGAACTGGACTTCACTGTCTGTCTATTGTTTAGATGGCTCCACCCTCACCTAACCCCAATATAAATCCTGGTTTTCCCGACTTTACCTCAGATTCATCTGAGGACTATTGTATCTACCGGCCATCGATTGTAAGCTATTAAAACCGTGTTTGAACTACTCACAAGACTCTGAGTGCAATCAGTTGTGTTACAATATGGAAAGACAATCTTCAAAGAATGGAGAAATCTTGGGTTGTTGCAAGGCTAGAGAAGGTTCCACAGAACTGTGAAGCTCATCCAGTATCTCCCCTTCACCCACTCTCTTTTAGCTTGCCAGAAACTTTATAATGTCATTTCATTCCAATTAGTAGGACCCAGCACGCCAACATATTTGAGTAACTGAAATAACTACTTCACTAAGGGTGATGGAATTGAAATCTATGTTTTCCTTCATTTAGGTCTTGAAATATAATTTGCACGTGGCAAGAACAGACACAATTTTACCCAATTGAAATATATTCGTTTTCCTCCACCTATCCTTGATACCAGTAATCTACCAACATTTTAAAGTTATTTCAAAGGAACATTTAACTGAAAATTAGCTTCTAGGAATATTTTGATGTAAAGTAATTTTATCATAATAAATTAATTGATTATATTATCTTTCCAATCATGACCATGACCAATGAGCAGAATTCCAGAGGCAACGTGAGGCTGATTACTCTTCATATCAAGGCAGCATTGATTGGGTCTGACACTGAAGCTGACAGGCACAGGAGGGAATATACTCCAATCTTGCGCAAGTTAAAATGCCCATGGTTGTTGGAGCTCAGTTATTCCACCCCATGATTATCACTGCAGAGGTTAAGCAAGGCATTGTCCTAGACCCATCATTTCCCACAATTCCTTCATAAGGTCAAGGTGAGGATGTTTGGTCAGGATTATCCAAATCTACTCAAATTCATGAATGCATGCAATGAAAGCTAGATAATTATAAATGGGATGTTGAATGGCAAATAACATGGTGATTGAAACACTGCCTGTCACTCAAAGCTTCTCCGCCCACAAGGCACAAGCCAGGAGCACACCGGACTGCTCACTACTTGCTCAACATGAGTGCAGCTCCTGCAACATTCAACATCATCATGGGAGTACCTTCGCAAGAACAGCAACACTGGATTAAGTCGTGTGCTAACCACAGAAGAGAAGTTTAAATGGTGGCCTTGACACCATTACTTGAATTCTAAAAATTGAATTTTAAAATGTTTGTCAAGCTTGTTGAGGTGAGTACATTGTCTAAGCAGGTAATGGAAACAGATCCTAGATGAATACTTGAATTGCCAAGGTATAGAAGGCAATAACCAACTGTTAGCGAATGGGATTAACCCAGAAGCCTATTTGATGGTCAGAGTGGATGCAATAAGCTAATGGTCCGATTGCTGCTTTTTTTTAGACATACAGCAAGGTAACAGGCCATTTTGGCTCATGAGTCTGTGCCACCCAATTTACACCCAATTAACTTACACCCCCAGTACGTTTCAAACAGTGGGAGGAAACTGGAACCCCTGAGGAAAACCCAAGCAGAGACAGGAAGAACATACAAACTTATTACAGACAGCGTGGGATTTGAACGCAGGTCTCGATCGCTGGCACTGTAAAGGTATTGCGCTAACCGCTACGCCAACTGTGCCACCCTACTGTATATAACTTTAAGACTATAAATCAGTCTCTCATTACTCAATAATGTGCCATTCTAATTGAACAAACATACATAGAAAATTACAGCAAAGTATAGGCCCTTCAGTCCAGTATAGTTTGCTGACCTACAAACATACACAAACTAAACCTTCCCTACCTCACACCCAATCCTCTATTGTTCTTGCATCCATGTGGCTGAAGTGCCAGTTAATGAAGTTGACGAAGGCGGCGTCGTCAGGCAATAATCATGGCTTTTATTAGCAGAAACTAATGGTACAATAATGAAAGTCAATAGGTGCAGACACAGTTAAACCCACTGGGAGTGTCTTAAGTGGTAGAGATAATACACATCTAATGTCAGTAAAGCAGTGTTAGGCATAGTGCGAGACTGACAGCTCAGCATAGATTCACCACAGTCTCCCCCTAGCAGAAGTAGGGTTAAAATCAAAGGGACAGCTGCAAAGTAGAATTCAAGCAAGCCAGCAATCTACTGCAAGCATAATACAATAAAATAAATGGCATTGAGAATTCACTGAGATAGCCAAAACAAGGCTAGTAACTAGCAGGGCGATCAGAATATTTATGAATACTGAAGCCTCGCGAGTTGTTTACGGATATGAGTAGACCTCCTTATCAGAACAGGGGCAAGGATGGCAGCCTGGGGAACTGACGGTGTTGATACAGTTCCCTGGTCTGTAATGTGAGAAGGCTGGACTTCTGGAGCTGCTCCAGAATCACCAGCATGAGGCAGTAGGGCCTCAGCATGGCCATCTGAATGCTTACTAGGGGTCACAGGCTGGGGTGATGCATCCACCCTCTCAGGATCACTCCGAGTAGGGGTGTGCGGAAGGGATGAACTAGGCGGGGCCAGATCTCTTAGGGGTACAGTGTCCGTGCTACCATCTGGGAATTTAATGTGGGCATAATTGGGGTTAGTGTGCTGAACTGGCTGGACTAGAGGGTCCGTTTTACACGTCTGAGTATAATCCGGTTCCAGGCTCAGATAGACAGGTGGGCCAGTCCATCACAGTCCCTGATTTCCTAGGAAAAGTAAACACGTTCATGAGGTGTTTGATTTGTTGCAGTACACAGTAGAGACCGAATAGAATGTAACGCCTTGGGCAGCACCTCCTGCCACCGAGTAACAGGGTAACTATGTGTCTTTAACATGAGGTTAACAGTTTTCCAGACTGTGGCATTAGCCCTTTCAACCTGCCCCTGCCCTGGGGGTTGTAGCTCGTGGTACAGCTGGTGGCAATCCCCTTACGTAACAGAGTTTGGCACAGCTCTGCACTCATAAATGCTGAGCCTCTGTCTGTTTGAATGTAACTGGGAAAACCAAAAATATTGAAAATTCTGTCAAGTGCCTTAGTAACAGACACCATTGAGACGTCGGGGCAGGGTATCACGAAGGGAAATCATTGATTACAGAATGGAAAACTACATTTTTGTTGTTAGAAGGTAACAGCCTTTAAAATCTAAGCTGATCCTCTCAAAAGGTCGGGTCGCGTTGATGAGAGTGGCCTCCGGAGCCTTCAAATGCGCATTCTGCGCAAACAGGACAGCCTTTAGTCAGTTTTCTGACTTCTTCGAGGGAGTACGGGAGGCTGTTAGCCCTTATTTAATGGAAGAATCTTGTGACCCCTGGGTGGCACAGTCTGGTATGGATCTCCTTTAGTCCCTCAAGCTGAGCACCGCCAGCAGCTCGTGACAATGTGTCAGAGGGATCATTTAACTTGCCAGGTCTGTACAGGATCTCATAAATGTAAGTTGAAAGTTCTATTCGCCAGTGTGCCACCTAATCGTTTTTAATCTTACTTTTGTATTTAGTACTAAACATGTAGGCTACAGATGTCTGATCAGTGATCAACGTAAATTTCCTGCCAGCTAGAAAGCGTCTCCAGTAACGAACAGCTTCAATGATGGCCTGGGTTTCTTTTCCATTGGCTGGATGTTTAAGTTCAGGTCTGCGTAACGTGTGGGAGAAGAATACCACGTGTCTGCCCTTTTGATTAAGGATTCCTGCTAAAGCGCAATCTGAGGCATCAGTTTTCACTTGGAACGGGACATTCTCATCAATGGACGAGAGTGCAGCCTTGGCAATATCAGCTTTAATTCTCTCGAAAGCTTTCAAGGCTGTTGGAAAGATTTTGTGTCAAACCAAGGGCATGCTTTTGTAGCGTAGTCACGTACCCATTTGCAGTCATAGGAAAATAATCCCATACTCCTTTTAAGGGCTTTTGCTGACTCTGGGGGTGGCAACTTCTTAAGGGGAGCCATTCTTTCTGGATCAGGGCAGATTTTGCCCTCGTGAATAATGTAGCCCAGAATGGGTAGTTCCGTTTCGTTGAAAACACATTTGCCCTCGTTGAATGCAAGATTGAGTTCTTTAGCTGTTGCTAGAAATTTTTTAAAGTTGTTATCATGTTCAGTCTGGGTCTTTTTACAGATAGTGACATTATCCAGTTAAGAGAACATGTCCTGCAACTCATACGTTCTAACGATCTTATCCATCTCTCCCTGAAACACTGACACATCATTATTGACTCCAAAAGGTACCCTTTTAAACTGCTATAACCCCCCATCAGCCTCAAAAGCCATATAGGGCCAGATCAGGTGCTCTTTGTCGGGCTGTAGAAGTGTGGCTTGCACTCCACGCAGACCTGACAGGACTTGATCATTTCCCAATGTCCTCAATGAAGTAGGGCAGGTAGCATGCTTAATGAAACGAGCAATGCGGGTGATGCCTGGGTGGCAAAGCTCAACATGCAGTGACCACAACAGGCTAGTGTTTGCAGAGGGCATCTGGAGGTTCATTGAGAGTACCTGGCCTGTATGCTATGTTGTAATTATAAATGGAGAGTTCGATCCACCACCTTGCAATCTTATCATTCTTTATTTTTCCCCCTTTTGCATTACTAAACATAAATACCACCGATCGCTGGTTGGTGAGCAGTGTAAATTTCCTGCTGGCCAGGTAATGCTTCCATTGCCTGATGGCCTCGACAATGGCTTGAGCCTCTTTCTCCACAGATGGGTTACAAAGCTCATGGCCTTGTAGGGTGTGGTAGAAAAAGGCAACCAGCCTGCCCACCTGGTTAAAGGTAGCGGCTAGAGCCACATTAGAGGCATAGCTTTCCACCTAGAAGTGTGCGTTCTCGTCCACCACATACATGGTGACCTTTGTGACGTAGCTCTGAACATAGTCAAAAGCCACCTGGGCTTTGGCCAACAATGGGTAATAGGTGGACTTTAAGAAGGGGCAGACTTTATCCGCATAGTGAGAGACTCATTGGGCGTAGTAGGAGAAGTAGCCCAGGCACCTCCTTAAGGCTTTCATAGTCCTCGGGATCGGGAGTTCTAACTGGGGGCACATTCGATTGGGGTCAGGGCCAATGATGCCATTCTGCACTACATAGCCAAGGATCACCAGACGTTTTGTCCAGAACATGCACTTACTGGTATTGTACATGAGGTTCAGGGCCTTAGCCGTATGGAGAAACCTCTGGAGGTTGGCGTCATGATCTTCCAGAGAGTGTTGACAAATGGTGACTTTGTCAAGATAAGAGAAGGTGACCTTCAATCCGTATTGTCTCCAGAAGTCTGAGACCCCATTGATGATACCAAAAGGGACTCTCCCAAACTGATAGAGCCATCTGTCTGCCTCAAGTGTTATGTAGGGGTTGTCCTTAGAATGGATCAGTAACTAATGGTATGCAGCTTTCAAGTTGATGGTCGAATAGACCCGACACTGCACAATTTTGTTTACCATGTCTGAAATTTGAGGAAGGGGGTACACGTCCAGGAGTGTGAAATAATTAATTGTTTGGCTATAGTCAATCACTAGTCTGGATTTTTCTTCCCTTTTCAGAACTACCATCTGGGCTCTCCATGGGGTGTTGCCAGGTTCATTGATGTTTTCTTTGAGCAGCTGCTGTGTTTCGACTCTGATAAATTCCGGATCCCCCACACTGTATCGCCTGCTCTTTGTAGCTATTGGTTTGTAATTGGGAGTCAGGTTTGGAAACTGGGGGAGGGGAGGAATCCATATTTAGGATGGAGAGACTGGCTTTTGGGACCTTCCGTTTCACACTGTGATTGGAGGGAGTGGGTCACACTTTTAAAGTGATGCAGGAAGTCCAGGCCCAGCAACAGAGGTGCACACAAATCCTTCAGTAAATACAGTTGGAACTTACAAAATTCCACCTCCCCCTATTACAGTTAGATGTACCATACAATACAACTGGATCATTGCAGAGTGTGAGTGTGAAGCTAAGAAAATATGATAGTCCATCCGGTACACTTAAGTGTACAGAGCTGTTGCAGAGTTTCTAAAGCTCTCGGTGTGGTGTGAGTGTCTACTTAGCAATCAGTCAAATGATTGTTTACTCTAACCTCCATTGTCGAGTTATTCAATTGGTGAGGTATTGCCTAATCCAGGATGACCGATGCCAGTGCTCCCCATGCTGATGTCAATTCTCCTATCTTGTCCCGCGGGCAGACAAGATGGCGTTGACCATGAAGTGTGGCGAGATGGCCACCCTCCATCTTAATCTGACGAAGGACTAGGTGGCATCGACCTTGAGGTGTGGCAAGATGGCTGCCATGGCTTCCTGCAATGCATCACTTCCTGGCGAACAGAACAGAGAGATGGAACTAAGGCAAGGGTCGAGTGATGATTTGGTAGTTGCACAAACGATTGCCCTCTTTGGGTTTTCTTTAGTCTGGCAGATCTTCACCCAGTGCCCTCACTTACTGCATCCTGCCTGGTTTCAACAGGGCTTCCATCCCATTTCAAAGTAAGCTATTAAAATTGAGTGCAATCAGTTGTGTGACAGACAAGTGAGGAGTACAAACACGCTTTTAATAGCTTACAATCAATGGCAGGTAGATACAATAGTCCTCAAGTGAATCAAGGTGGGAAAATCAGGGTTTATATTGGGGTAGGTGAGCATAGAGCCAAGGAAGGAGCCAGACATCAGAACAATACACAGACAGTGAATTCCAGTTCACTACACTGGCTTTAAACATGGGTCATACACATGCCAATTAAGTGGGATCACTGTGTAAAAGGGATAAGAGAGTCTTTTAAATGTTCCTATTGTACCAGCCTCCACCACCACCCCTGGCAATGCCTTCCATGCACCCATTACTCTCTATGTATAAAAAGCTTACCCCTGATATCTCCCCTAAACTTTCCTCCCCTACCTTGTATAGATGTCCTGTGGTGTTTGCTACTCTTGCCCCGGGAAAAAGGTGACTGCTGTTCCCCCTATCCATGCCTCTCATTATCTTGGACCTCTATAAAGTCACCTCCCCTTCTTCACACCAAAGAGAAAAGTCCTAGCTCTGTTAACCTTGTCTCATAAGACATGTTCTCCAATCCAGGCAAATCTCCTCTGCACTCTCTCCAATGTTTCCACATCCTTCCTGTAATGAGTCAAGCAGAACTGAACACAGTAGTCTAACAGAATTTTATAGAGCTGTAACATTTCCTCATGTCTCTTGAACTCAATCTCCTGACTAATGAAGGCCAGCATACCATAAGCTAATGATTCCCAAAGTGAGTTCTGCCAAGGGGGTGGTGAAGGAAAAAGTGGCGGTCAGGGGGCGGTGAGGGAAAAAGGGGCAGTTCTAACCCTTCAGTCTTGTTATTATTCAGTCTCCTGCAAAGTTTAATGAAGAAGCCAGTGCAGTAATTTTCTAGCCAGACTCTGGATGAGTGAAATAAACAGCGACAAGGCATTCTTGCGAGAACTATTTTCGGTGGCTGTCATGTTGTACTGGTGTCACTACCCCGCTCCCTGCTCAGTGCCTCCGCTGCCACCACCCCCACCCTACTCAATGCCACCACCCCCTTCCCCACCAGTGAAGAGATGAGAATAGCAATGTAATTTTATTTTACAATTCTTACATCATAACAAAAGTATCACCTTGACTGTGGAACTGGGTCATTTGTGCTAATGTGGCATTATGATTGGATATTCTTGAGATAGGTAACTTTTTTGCTGTTAGTGTTAATTAACTTCTTAACACAAAGGAGGAGAAATGCCGAGGGGAAATAAAATGTGTTTCCCCACTGGTGACTTTGATGAACAATCAACGTTCATGGTCAATTGAAATAGCTTTCTTTAATTACAGAAGTAAAAATGCAAAAATTCTCAACATTTCTTTCCCCTATTAAAAAAAATGTGGAAATATATTAGAATGCCATTGGCAAAAGCATGATGAATACATAGATCGAGGGGATAAATCCAGTCCATGGATGCTTCGTCACTCATGAGACAGTCTTTCTGCGATGATATTACCTCCATTGCTGATCATGGCTCAGTTTCAGTGTCATGATTTTGCAATGAATACAATTTATTATTTCAGAACTCTGGTTCGAATAAGCAAGGCCTCTATTTGTGCTTATAGTAAACAAAATTCAAAAGGTACAAATATCCAGCCTCAATCAGCACAGAGATTTCAGTAAATGGAACCAGGTCCATCAACGAGCAATGAAGGACAATTTGGGAAAGGTGAGAGGAAAGGAAATAGCACTGATATATTGCTGCAATATACAATCTTGCTGAATTAAAATGCTGCTGCCGATTGAAGTGTATTGGACATTTCCTGTTTGTATATTACATATAGTATATTAATTTTTGCCCTCTTTAAGCAGTGTGAAAGTATTTTCAAGCAACTTTGATATTTTAATAATACCTTGTGTCTGCATTATGGTGAACTGCAGGAGTGTATGTAATTGTGATCTTGAGGTTTGAAGGTTAAATCCCTGCATGCAGTGGCTCTGTGGCTGAGATGTAAGATGTAGATTATTCTGTGTTGTCCGCTGGACCACCTGAAGTGCTTTATCCAGTAAATTAATTCTGATAGCTTGAAATTATAGTCCTTGTGGATTCCAGGTCAGCACACACATCAGCTCCCTTCACCTGTCAACCCCATGAAAGAACCAGAATGAGCTGGCTGAAAATCATTCATTCTCTCTGTCCCTTGATTTTCATGGAGCAAATGTGGAGCTCTTTCACAACCACTTGAATAGATGCAGTCCCAAGGTTTTATTTTTGTCATTTAAAGAAAAAGCAAAATGGATATATTTAAAACAAAAAATGAATACTACTTTTATAGTTGAAGAGAATTTGCATTTTATTTGTTTCCGTATGTCCTTTTCTTTCCTGAATAATCCTGTGAAATGTAATATGCAGTTCTAAGAATTTATTAGTGTTCAATTGCAATTTTTTTTTTATTGAGGACTTGCTCTGCTGCAGAAGGTAGGAATTTTGGTGCATATGAACATATGCATATATGACAATAAACACAGTATCATTATAATTTTATACGAAGGACTGATCATTCCCATAATCACTGACCATATATTATTGTGCATTCTACTGTGGCATTACAGTACTCCATCATTTCTGTTACTGTGGCAATTTACTACTTGAAGTAAACATTACTGTTTGAAATGTTGCTATATTCCTTTGTTCAAGTGCATTAGGATTTTTTGTGATGAACCTTAATAAAATGCTGCCTGTCAAAAGTGATAGTGATTTCAATTGTTACCTGAATTCATTTGAAGATCACTCATGAAGACTGCTTGTATGGATGTGTTCTACCTCTGGTCAATTCTAGGTATTTTTTTCTTGTGTAGTGTGCAAATGATATGACATTTGTCATATTTTCTAATAGTCTTGAAAATGGTAGCAATAAATTTAAATCTGATTAATCTTTCTGGTAAATTGTGTTTAATTTCAGAGAACAAAAGGACTTGCTTTGAGCCAATAATTTTGAAATGATTTAACCAATTGTACCTTTTCCTGTGATGGTGAATTTCATGACATTTCAATGCACAGAATTATTATTCACATTTTATTTAATTCCAAATATCTAAAATATACTGTTTGCTGATATGTTGATTAGATAAATTGCAAAAGTGCAATGAGTTAAGCAAATGCCTCACAGTTCCAGTGACCGGGTTCATTCCAGACATCTGATATTGTCTGTGTGTTCATCCTGGCATGTTGTAAAACTACCAGTTTGCTGTTAAAACCTATATAATTTATTTTTTTCATGATTGTTGTTAATGATTAATGACTCTAGGGCAATCAAGGATGAACAATAAAATTGACTTATTTGTGTTGCTCACACTTCAAGACTAAATTAAACCAAAAAAATAAAAGCAACTAAATCTGCAGTAATAATTGTTTGAATTCATTAACTATTGTCTTTACAATAGACAATAGACAATAGGAGCTGGAGTAGGCCATTTGGCCCGTCGGGCCAGCACCGCCATTTTAGATCATGGCTGATCATTACTATCAGTACCCCTTTCCAGCCTTATCCCCATAACCCTTAACTCTGTTACCCACAAGAGTCTTATCTAACTCTCTTTTGAACATAGTCAGCGAATCCGCCTCTACCACCCTCTGTGGCAGAGCATTCCACAGATTCACACTTCTCTGGGTAAAAAAATGCTTTCTCATCTCCGTCCTAAAGGGCCTACCCTGTATTCTTAAACTATGCCCTCTAGTCCTCGTCTCCCCCATCATTGGGAACAAGTAATCAGACTTCACCTTGTCTATCCCCCTGATGATTTTGTATACCTCAATCATGTCCCCCCCTCATCCTTCTAAACTCAGTGACAGTGAAGAGTTTACCAGTTGAAATGATATGACAAGCACCTTTGAGCCTCTATAGTACTCAAACTATGGCAGTATTGACTTGCAACTATAACTTCAGCTAATTATATTCTGGAATTACTGACCAAATTCTTCAACAGTTTTACTTACCCCAGTCTTTTAGACTATTCCCTCCTTGATGTCTGGTTCATAATTTTAGGTTGCCCTTGAAATATTGGCTTCTTTTCTGGGTATCCAGCAGTTGTCTAATCATTGAGTCAAAGTTCTTGAGGTGGCTTTCTGATTATCTTAACCACATCAGATTTATTAACCGCATACAACGAAGTAAACTGCTGAGAACCACCATCTCAGGTAGACTTGGACATGTCCAACTTTAATTCTGCCTTATGCTGTGTCTTTTGTCCTCTAAACTGCTGTTTCCCATTTGTGTCAGATAGCAGGGAGAGATAGATTGCTTGTATGATTTACTGCTTGTTTCCGTGACTCAATATGTTTCAGCATGGATTCTGTGATGTTTCTTTTAAGTAATAAAGAAACATGGGTTCTTTTATATTGGTGTCGCCATTTTTATTGGAATCTAAACTGAGATTCAGAATTCATCTCTGACTCCCTCTAATGATCAGGAGTATCACCACATCCCCTTTCCTTAAGATGTTCAATCTAGAAACATGTCATGTGTCAAAAGAAACAATATTTTTGGTTCATTTTTCACTCTCATCAGGGGTGGGAGGGAAGGGGAAAAATATCTTGCATCAATATCACTACCTATATATGTTACCATTGTTAAAGTCAAATTTTAATTGTCTGAGAGGATGAGCAAATGTAGGTTCTTGGGAGTCACTATCTCGGAAGACCTTTCCTGGAACCAACACACCAATGGCATCATGAAGAAAGCCTCTACTTCCTCAGGAGTTTGTGGAGGAGCTAGTGGAGTTGTTCAAGTGAACTAGTACAGACTTGAAGGGCCAACATGGCCTGTTTCTGTGCTGTAAACGGTTATATGGTTAATGCAGTATTCATTTCAATTTAAAGTTAAACACCAACATAAGCATAAATATCAGCAGCTCAAACTTTTTGTGTGCATTTCTTTTTTTCTTTCTGAGATTCAGCCTGTCTGGTGCTTTGATAATGCACATAGATCTTCTCAACACAGTTGCATGTGTTGCCTCTGCTGGGCCATTACTCTCTAGCACTGGTGTGCAAGCTAGATCTTCTTCAGTTGCCGGTTCTTGCAGTGTTACATGTTTTCAGCAGGCTCTTTTGATTCCTCCTCAGTATTTGACCATGTTCTGTTCTGACAGTGTAGGATCTTGGATTTACTTCCTCCAGAACTGTGGCCTTCTTGTCCCAGGTGTTGGAATTTCTGAGTCTCACTGTGTCATGTTGGGCCAGTGACCCTAAGCTTCTTGCTGCCTTGTTATAATTTGCTTTTTGTCTCCTTTGCAGACACTTTTGTTTCCATTTGACATCTCTGTTCTTGTTTAGGTCTGCAGAATAGGGAAGAGCGGTGCATAGTCTATGTCTCATCAGGGCTTAGCGGGTGATGTACCATGTTCAAGTGGTGAAGCTCCATAACTCAACAGAGCTAAATAAGGATCTGAGCCATTGACTAGTGCTTTCTTGAGGAGCTGTTTAACTGTGAACTTCTTTCTCTGCTTTACCATTTAAATAGGGATGCAGAGGACTTGAAGTCACATGTGAGAATCATACTCTTCTGCAAAGTTCTGGAATTCTCTACAACTGTCGCATGGTCCATTATCACTTGAGGGATTCCATGTCTTGACACTTTTATATATTTGATCCTTCAAGCACCAGACATGTTAGGAAGCAGCACCATCTCAGGATAGTTTGATAGGTGGTCAATGTCCAGCAAGTACCATATGTGATGGCATACAAGACCCGCTTTTTCCCTCAAAAATGGCTCAAAAATATCCCCCCGGGTCTCATACACAAAGTTGAAATAAGGGTAATAACGGTGAGTAACACCAATAGGGATCATCGTCATTGCCTGGCTCACTAGAATCACCACCATCTATTGTTGAGGGGCTGGAGGAAGACTCTACTGGCAGCCTGCTGTCAGTGTCCGCACTGGTTCTGTTGCCCCACTCCCACCCAACAGTCCACCACCAGTCCCCACATTGTTCCTGCCACCCTGCTCCTGTTGGCCCATCGCTGGTCCCTGCACTAGACCTGCAGAAGGGGAGCAGGGTGGCGGGCCAGCTCAGGGACTGAA
This sequence comes from Narcine bancroftii, assembly GCF_036971445.1. Lineage (NCBI taxonomy): Eukaryota > Metazoa > Chordata > Chondrichthyes > Torpediniformes > Narcinidae > Narcine > Narcine bancroftii. Next base: position 83,897,551 of record NC_091472.1, on the reverse strand, counting down.
GGCAGCAGTTTGTTTTTATAAAATGTTTTCTGCTATAGCTAAGCTGCTTTTGTTTTCTCCTGTAAATTGCAGCAGTGTCATTATTATTAAAAAGATTTTTCCTTTTGTCCAAGTTGCATGTTTTGTCCAAGTTTTACTTCAGCTATACTATAGCTACATATTTCAATAATATTAAATGCTTACCCATAAAAACTTTAAAAAAATTCTTAATATTCCCTCCTGAAATGGAGTGATGGTCTTACATGCCCGTGGGTCTTATATTGCTATCAAATAGGATAATTCTTTCCATCCAGGTGGAACAGATCAGTCCTAACTTTCTGCCATGGTTCCACTGGTAAGTCATTTATGATCATGGGTTCCTTTGGCTGCTTTGCAAAATGTTTCAGACAGGTCTCACAGCTTGAAACCATCCTGTCAATGACAGCATTTATCTCTGCCCAATAAATAGCAGTGCTGCCCCTCCTCTTGCATTTTCCATTCCAAGATGCCCCTCATGCATCCTTTTCAGCATATTATGTTGTAGTGATTGAGGAATGATAATCCTGCTCTGTCTGAGTAGAAGCCTATTGAAAACACTCAGCTCTGCTCTGATATTGTAATATTGCTGACATTCAACACTAAGACATTCATTCAGATTCTTGATGACCTCTGTAGAACTATGTCCTTTTTTGTTTCAGCTGGGATCTGCTTGGATTTCATGCCAGATATGGGAAGAGATTCAGTGATCAGGTTCACATGGAAATTCACATATGTTTCTGTGGAACTCTCATTATGTGGTTCACTCTGCGCCATTGCCCTGGACAATGCATCAGCCAACACAATAAGTTTCCCTGGTGTGTACACCAATTCAAAGTCATAACATTGTAGCTTCATCATCAGTCTTTGGGTTCTTGGCGACATTTCACTGAAAATTTTCTTGATTATTGCTCTTAATGATATGTGGTCTGACTCTACCACAAATGTTGGTAGACCATACGCATAACTGTAGAATTTCTCGAATCCATAGACCTGACCTAGGGACACTTTCTCTATCTGCACATATCGACATTTAGATGTGGCCATTGTCCTTGATCCATATGCAACTGGCTTCCAATCTTCTCGTACAGTGTAAAGTAGTACGGCACCTATTCCAACTTTTGAAGCATTTGTAGATATTTTTGTCCTTCTGGATAGGTTAAGGAACATCAAAAGCATTGATTCTGTAGTTAGAATGATCTTCAGTCATCTCCATTCTTTCTCGTGGATGTCTGTCCCCGTGAATTCACATTTAACACGTAACAACTTCCTCAGGTACATTCTTTCGGAAGACAGGCTTGGTATGAATTTACCAATGAAATTGATAATTCCCAGAACTCTCAATATTCCCTTTTTGTCTGTGGTTCTGGGCTTCACTAAATTGGTTTAACCTTGTTCTTGTCTGGCTCCATACCTGCGATCAACAGCTTATATCTCAGAAAGGTGATTTCCTTCACACCAAACTGATATTTTGCTCTATTTAGCTTTAATCCACACTTCTAGATGCATTGTAACACTTTGATGACCCTGTCGTTGTGTTATTCCTGTGTAGATCCCCATTGGATCATGTCATCCATATACACATGCATCCCATTTATTGCTTTCTATGATGAGCTCCATTGTCCTTTGGAACATTTCAGGAGTTGAAAAAATATCCAAAAGACATCCTTAAATGGGTATCAGCCAAACAGTTTATTGAATGTTCAGTATTTTGTGCTATCTTGATGCAATTTTATTTGCCAGGATCCTTGGAATGCATCCAATTTAGTGAAAAATGTTTCTCTGGCCATCTCGCTTGTAATTTCATCCCTGGTTAGAATCTGATAATGTTCCCTCTTTATATTGGCATTCCAATCTTTTGGGTCCATACACACGCGTAGGTCACCATTCTTCTTTTTGACACACCATTGAATTCACCCATTCTGTGATCTCCTACACTTTCTTTATGACCCCTTGTGATGCCAGTCAGCCAAGTTCCTGCTTGAGCTTTTCTTTTAGTGGTGCTGGAATCTGCTTTGGGGGATGCACTACTGGCTGTATATCCTCTTTTAACTGCATCTTATAGGTGAATGGTAGAACTCCAAACCCCTTGAAGATGTCTGGAATTTGATTCAGTATTTCCTCTATGCTGTTCAGTGCATTGGTGCTGTAATGCGATACACCCTCTTGACTAGGCTTACATTTTCACATGCTTTGTCTCCAAGCAGTGATTAATGCCCACATTGGGCTACTACAAAAGATAAAGGTGCTCTTTACCTTTAACTTTCACTTTTAGTCTACATGTACCTTTCATGTCAATGCGCTGTCCATTGTAGACCTTGAGATAAACAGAATTTGGATGGATGTATGGCTTTATCTTCATTTCCCCGATGCCGCCCTTACAGATCAAATTGGACTTTGGCCGAGTCCAGCTTGAAAGGAATATTTGATCCATTTACATGCAATGACACAGTCCACTTGTCTTACTCAACTCCGTTTACATTTGGCTGTTCAGTGTCTGTTGGTTTGAAACCTTGTGCTACCTTACCCTCGAAGAATGTAACACTAAAGGCAGTTTCTTCTATAGTGTGCACACTTTCACTTCTGTTTTGTTTCCCTTTGGAAAAATATTGCTTTGCATAGTGATTCTGCCCTTTGCACTTGTTATCATTGTTTTGGTGCATGTTGAGTGCCAGGTCGTGTACAATTGAATGTCTCTCCATCTTTTTGTTGTTTCCTATGTCTCGTTCTCTGTTATATGTGCATTTTGCATTCTCACCAAACTTTTTCGCTTACTGCAGAGCTAATTCACTGGCGTGGCATATCTTCACCTCTCCAGCTAAGGTAAGCCCTGTCTCTTGTAGCAACCTCTCTCACTTCTTTTATCAATAATCCTGAACATAATTTGATCACAGATCATTGAATCTTACAGTTATCCAAAATTGCATGTTCTTGCTTTTAATTTCAAGTCTATTAAGAAAGTATCAAAGCGCTCTGCCTGCAGCTATGTGTGCATGTGAAACACTTACATCTGGAATATTTCATTTTTCTTTGGTGAGCATTGTTCATCAAACATCTCGATAACCTTGTTGAACTTGCCCCGATCATCTGCCTTGGCAAAAACAAATGTGTTGAAATCTTCTAGTGCTTGAGGCCCCACCATGGTAAGTAGCTGTATACTCTTCCATGTATTCGGTTTGCTCTGAAGTCCAATGGTTTGCAGATCAACTGCCACTCATGGTCAACGTTACCAGTCTAATTCACAGTGCCAGCATCCTTTACACTCTCCATGTTTCATGCTGGTACCATGTGATTTTTCTTTCAAGAAATAAATAAACTTTAGTTCTTTTATATTAACATCTCGCGATCTCGTGGTGCATCCATTTTTTTTTTGCATCTAACCGAGGTGCAGCATTAATCTCCGAATCCCTCTAGTGGTTAGTAGTCACTAACAATCTATCACCACAGATTCTGGGAGTGCACACTATTTGAATGACCAATAACTGGCAAATACTGTCCAGTGGATGAACTTTCTTATAGTGAGCATCACACTTGAGGTTATGGCATTCCTTTACTGTTCAATCCACTAACTATATTCTTGGAGGCTGAAGGCAGGATAAATGATTTTTTTTTGTGGAAATTTGTCATTTTTAAGGGTGAAAAAACCGATTTTATTGCTATAACTGTGATGTTATTCATTCCGATTGGTGTAGTTGAATAGATTGTGTGTCCAGAATATTAATAACATACCTAAATGATAACAAAGCTAGTTGAAGTTATTTTCTGATAACATTCCCTGTGAAATGCCTCTTTATGCACCATTTTGTCAAAGATGTTGACCAAAAGCAAGTTAAACAGGAAAGTCTGCAGACGCTGTGATTGTAGTGCAATGCACAAAAGTGCTGGAGAAACTTAGCAGTTCACGCAGCATCCACAGGAAGTAAAAGGGTAACCAACTTTCCAGGCCTGAGTCCTTCGGCAAGGTATGAGGAAAAAGTAGGCAGGTGTATGAATATAAATGTGGGAGGAGGAGAGGATGGAGGAAGGGACAGGGGAAGAAATACAGGTTAACGGGTAAGAGGTCTGAGATGGATATGGGTGAGAGGATGGAAGACAAAAAAAAACTGAGAAGTGAAAGTGAGAGATGTAGCTCTCTGAATGGAGAGGGAATGGAAGTGGGTGGGGAGCTGGAGGAATGGAGAATGGAGGGATAGGGGGAAAAGAGAAACTCGAGGGGAAGGTTTTAACAGAAAATGAAGAAGTCACTATTAATACCATCTGGCTGGAGAATCCCCAGATGGAATATTAGGTGTTGGTTCTCCAGTTGTAGATAACCTCTATTTGGCAGTGGATGAGGCCAAGAGTAGATGTGTCGGTGTAGAAATGGAGTGTGGAATTAAAATGGTTGGCCATTGCTGCAGACAAAGCGAAGGTGTTCAATAAAACAATCTCCCAGTCTGCGCCCAGTCTCTCCGATGTAGAAGAGACCACAACAGTAGCACCAGATGCAGTAGATGACTCCTATAGATTCACAAGTGTTGATTCACTTGAAAGCAATGATTGGGGTCCCAAAATGTGGTGAGGGAGGTTGGTGCATGTATATCATTTATTGTGATCAAAGGTATTGAAGGGCCAATTAGTCAGAAGGTACGAGTGGATGAGGGAGTCCTGGAGGAAGCTGTCTCTGCAGAAAATGGAGAGGGAATTATATAACTTGTGGTGGGATAATTTTGTACTGAAGGAAATTGCAGAGTATATGATGGATGTCGATGATGTAGAGGTGATAGGTAAGGACAAGAAGAATCCTGTCTTTGTTGTGCTTTAAGGTTGAAGAGGCCAGGACAGATGTGTCAGAAATAGTGGAGATGCGTGTAATCACTGAGAGATTGGCAGTAGAGGAGAAGCCACATTTTTTTGGAAGAAGGAGGACATCTCTGATGTTCTGCAATGAAAGACCTCATCCTGGGAGCTGATGTGATGGAGGAAGAGAAAGGAAGGAATAGAATCCTTGCAGGAGTCAAGGTGCAATGAGATGCAGTTGAGGTAACTGTAAGTTGGTAGGTTTGTAAAAAAAATCTATATTTTCTATACATCTGATATTAAAAAAAATAGAAAATGTAAGTTTGCCTCCTGAGAAGGAGACAGAGATTGAGAAAGAGGAAAGTGTTTCCAGAGATGGACCAAGTGAATTTGAGGCTGAGGTGAAAGTTAGCAGCAAAGAGGAAAAAGTTGAACATTCATCTTGGGTTGAATGTTGTCACTGCAGAACTACATCTTGACACGTGTTTACTGCTGTGTATATAATTGTCAATAGTTGTCAGGAAAGTAAAAATTACCTCCACCTTTGTGAAGTCATAGAAAACAGACTTTATTTTTTTTATTATTTCCCTCAATCTTCTGATTGGAAGCTGGTTTGGCGACCTCCAGGTTTTATTGAAAAATTATTGGCATTTGCAGTGAATTTTGCGTTTGAGTCAATCTACTTTTAGTGAGGGTTTTTTTTTTTAACCTTCTCATGGAGATTTAAGTGAGGCATATAATGTCATAATAGAGGTACATAATTGGAGGATTTGATAGGTCTGTTGTGAAACACAGGGCTCAGCGAGTCCACACTGGCTTTTTTGGCAGTCTAACTTGTATTGATGGGCTTCTCAGCATGCTGGTTGCACTTGTCATTGCTAGCAATCCCTGCAAATCAGTAGAACAGCCCCAAATCTTTAAAGGTGTGGTCTCCAGAGTTTGCATTTGTGATATCTTCTCCAAAAGTGTGGTGAAGGCAGAAATTTTTAACTGCCTTTCAAAGTCAACATCCTCTGTCGATGAAATGTTAGAAATAATGAGGCTATGAATTTTGGGTTGGTGGTGACTGATGAAAATCCAGTGGAAGTTAAATTACGTACCTTCTTTCTGTGTCACATATTTTTGTGAAAAGCTCACTAGTAAATGGAAGGTCTAAGCTGGAGATCAGGGTGTTCCTGTGTTTCTCCTATGAAGGGATGGTCTAATGGTTGACATGCAGAAATGATGGGAACTGGTGGCTTAGCTGACATTCAAAAATAACATTAATTTTAGATGTGGTAGGTAAATTTGACTTTTTATAGGGTTTGTTCTTCTTTCAAAGGAATTTGTATTGAAGTCTGTAACTCTTTCCAGAAATAAAAAATGTTTATGTATCCTCTCTCAATCACACATTTCTTAATAGAGGCATGTACATCAACCCAAGAATGTTTGAGTGGAGTCTAGATTTGGAATTCCTGCTGCATTTTCACTTTTAACTTCAATAAGTTAGACATTTCTATAATTCCAAAGAATGTGCTATTCTTTGCCAATCCCTATCCTCAAATTGTTGCTTGCACTTGTACAGAGGTCATGTGAGATCAGACATTTTCCATTCTGAGGGGAAGGAGAAGCAGAAGGGTTCAAGATTCGGAGGATATGGGTATTTCTTAGTTGCTTCACTATCCTCCACACCCAGATGAATAACAGCATTAGGGGTGATCTTAGTGAGAAATGTGAAATCCTGAGGGGGCATGACAGGATAGTTTACACAAGTGGGGTAGAGCTTCAACATAAGAGTTGGGCATTTAAAATCGACGAGTAGATTTTTTTTCTTACAGAGGGGCAGTGAATCTCAGGAATTTTCTACCCCAGCGAGTTGCAAAAGCAAGACCAGTGGAAATATTTAGAGTGGAGAATTGAGGGATCTGTTCCAGAAAATATGATGGGGCCTGGGGTAGATCGACCATCATATTGAATGGTAGGAGAGCTTGAGGGCCCTGGGGTCTACTCCTGCTCCAATTTTCTGGCTGCTCGTGTGCTGTCAAGCCAGGCAGGCTGTTCCAGGAAGACTATTATTTTTCATGCATGTCTCCTTTAAACACCCCCACCCCACTTTAAATGCATATCCTAAAGTATTTGACATTTTTCTCTTGGAAAGAGGATTTCTCACTGTCTACCACACCTGTGCCTCTCATAATTTGACAGAAGTGAGAGAAAAAAATTCACTTAATTTGACATTACTTCATCCAATTCGTGCTTTCAAAGGATTTGTAGTTATATGAGAAACACTTGAATAGGCTGCAGCTTTTTTTTACAAAGCAATGTTGATGCTGTGGATGACCAGTTGTGGTCTGTAGATTAGGAAAGGTTTGATAGAGTAGATGTAAAGACAACATTTTCATTTCTAGAGGAATATGAAAGCAGGTGATCACAAATAAATTGAATTGGGAATTTGGGAGAAAATTTGCTTACTGAGTAGTGGGAATATGGGTGTTCATCATTTTGATGAACATGGCTGCATTGAAGGGAAAGCTGGGGAGAAAAGAGCACGAGACGCTAGCCAACACAGAAAGGGGTGAATACAGACTTCAATGGGAGACAAAGAATTCGATCCTTTGGATCAAATGGCTTGTTCATTGATAAGAGTTTGCCAATTGAGGCTCATTACCTAGAATCACTGGCAAATTGGAGAAATTTTGTAGCCATGACCTTATTTGTAAATGTAAGAATAAACATATAGTGAAAGCATCTACTTCCTATTCTACGGGTTCCAGCACCAACAGTGATGTAATCGTTTAAATTTAGAAGGCTTAAAAATACAATTAAAATTCAAAAAGACTTAATTATTTAAAATTACTGAAATCTTTGTAAAACAGCCAAAATGCTTAAAGCACTTCAGAATATTCAAAAATATTGTTTCAAAACACATGATTAAAAAAAAATAAGCTATCCTTCCTTCCTTGTGACCAAAATATCTGTTTTAAATTTATATCTGTTTATGGATCCTGTTCCAGTTTTAATGTGGTGAGGAATTTGTTTGATCATGAATTTTCCAGAACATCAAAATAAAAGATTAAGCAAAAAATTGCAATAACTTCATCTTTGCTTCAATATACCTATTTACTTTTCACAGCTACTTATTACTTGGTTTAAGTAATATCAGTTGTGCAACATTATCCGATGATTCAGTCAAAGTGCTTTTTGTTACTTGGGTGCAGTAACATTTAATTTATTTTGCAATCTATCTCCATTTATTTCATGTTTTACATTTGTTTCTATATCACATTATACCTGACACAGGGTCAATGATTCTTCTGCAAGTATTCTAAAAGATCAGTTCTAACATTCATACAGCCATATAAAATGGAGCAATATTTACAGAGCATAGAGTACAATGGGGGGAAAAAGATCAGTTAGTTCCAAACAAGGGCAGTATGTTGTGGGGTTCATCAAGAGGCTTATGGCTGCATCTAAGAAATTGTCTTTATGTCCTTTGTTGCACATATTTACACTCTTAAGCCCTTTTCCCATATGAGAGGATAGAAAGAAAGGAGAGTGTATTTGGGGTGCAATGGGTCTTTCAGCACGTTGCCATCCTTTCCTAAGCAGTAGGGGTTACAGATGGAAAGCATAGAGAGGAGAGAAGTTGACGTGATATAATGAGCTGCATTGGATTCTTCTGCAAAGCAACTCCATATCACTCTGTGATTTGCAAGTTGTTGAGGGACAAGCTGGACATGCGAAATTTCCTTCATCTTTTTAGAAAGTAGAGGTGTCAGTGTTTTTCTGACTGCTGCATGAACATGTTTGTCTCAGGTCAGATCATTGAAGATGTTTATTGCGAAGAACATTAAACGACTGTATCTACTCTTCTGACTTTAGTGTCATTATTGTGGACAGGGTGTGGTCTCTGCCCTTTCCCCTGAAGTTGATGATCACAATACCAATTAAATAAAATATTTCCAATCATTTGCAACTGAAAGCAACATGTTTTCCCTTCCATGTAATCAGTTCAGTTAGGTTTACAATTTCTATCATAATCTGTCATATACTGTATATTGCATTTTGTACTTTGCACCAATTAGACAATAGCTTGTAACAAAGCTTATCAAAAATGCAATGATTAGGAAAAATATTGGTCGCTCAGACAAGCTTGTATTTTTAGTTAATTACCAATGTTGATTCTTCCATGGGCGAGCCTGTTAAACAGCTGTAGTTTAAAAATATAATTCTGCCTCAAGATGAAAAGATACCCAAATGTCATGTGAGAACTGAAAACTCCACGTGTTGGGTTGCAAGGTTGCAAGGTGCACAAATCTATCATTCTTTATACAGATGCCAGGGTTGTCTGCCGTTCTTGCCTGCTTTTCCCTGCCCTGAAGAAATGTGGTTGTGCAGAGCACCTACTCCACAATCAAGTTGCCTTGGAAAGCTACCATATCCCACTCTCTAAACTACAGCTTGAAGCAAGACTTAGCTAAATATAATGCCTTTGGCTTTAATTGTGTTCATGGGCAGCATAGCAGTTTGCATAATTCCTTAGTAGTGCCAGCGACCCGGGTTCAAATCCAGTGCTGTGACTGCATGGGTTTTCTCTGGGTGCTCCGGTTTCCTCACACCCTCCAAAAATGAATGGGATTCAAGTCAAGTTTATTGCCATCTGATTGCTCAAGTACAACCCAATGAAACAGCGTACTCTGGTCCTTGGTGCAAAACACGCAGACACACAACCAAGCACAGCACATACAGGCAAACAATACATATGTAGGACAATTATTCATATATATATACAAATATATAAATAAATATTGTTTCATGAATATGAGAGTCTCAGGAGGTTCATGTGAAGTTTCTTTGGTTGTTCAGCATTCTCACTGCCTGTGGTAAGAACTTGTTCCTCATCCTCATGGTTCTGGCTCTGATAGTCCTGTATCTCTTTCCTGATGGGAGCAGATAAAAGATGTAGTGTGTGGGGTGGAGAGGGTCCTCAATAATTTTCAGACGATCCCAGTAGATCACACCGATGCAGGGGGGGAAGGGCACTTCAGTGATCCTCTCTGCCACCCTTATGGTTGACATAATGGTGGCTGATTCCCTGGATATATATGTCTCTGCCTACATGTTTCTAAAAATATGGATAGTATATCTGCTTCTACCACTTATCCCAGGTAGTACGATGCAGGCTCTACCACCTTCTATGTATAAAAAAAACTTGCCTTAGCTATAAACTTTTCCCCTCTCACATCTTAAAGCTATACCCACAACAATTTAACCTTTCTAGTAAAGAAAAAGGCTCTTATTATCTGCCCTTTTAAGCATCACATGATTTCATAGCCTTCTATTAGCTTGCCCTTATTCTCTAATGCTCCAAAGAAAACAATCTACTTTGCCTAATCTTTCCTTATAGTTAATATTATGTAATCCAGGCAACATCCTGGCTAACCTCTTCTGCATCCTCTCCAAAGCCTCCACATCCTCCCTGTAATGGGACAACTAGAATCGCACACAATACTCCAAACGTGGGCTGACCAAAGTGTTAAATAGCTGCGACGTGACCTCATGATTTTCATACTTAATGCCCCAACCATTGAAGGCAAGTATGCCATATGCGCTCAGCGCCCCATCAATGGAGCCAAATATGCCACAAAACATCCTCTCTATCATGTGCCGCTTGCCTTCCTCTCTATCCTCTTTGTTTTTTGAGTAATAAAGATGAGTAAGTTTATATTTCAAATAATATTTTGCATTGGTAACAAATGATTGCATTGTGCTCTGCAGAAAATGGGATTATTAGAACCTAATACAGATTGATGGAACAAGAGTGGAATATTCAAAGGCAGGTGTGAGAGTTGGTTTAGGATCATTCTTAAACTTGAAGCTCTCTGTGAATCAATTGCCAGGGTTGAACAGTAAATAGTTGGATTTAACAGCTATTAAATACTGAGGAAATTGTTTGCATTTCATCAACAATAGTAGGTGAGACAGGAAAAAAAAATCAACATATTGCTTTACCCTCTGAGGGCAAAAGAGTAATTTTAATGTCATCCTGTCAGTCACAGATCTTTATATTTATCTGGAATTGCAGGGAATAAATTTAATCCTCTTTGCTTGTTATTATTGGATCTTTGTCATTTATTTGTCTTTGGTTAACTTTATAGCAACTGAAATTTCACACCAAGTAACCTTCTGTTGAACTTTCAGTTACACTGCCACATCAAAGCCATCAATTTATCTGGATCTATTTACTGCAGCTGAGTCGATTAAGTTTACTTTGTTTCCATTTATAATGATTAAAAATTAGAGAAAATTCACTATCATTTCTGTATAGTATCCAAACAATTCACTTCAAAGTTTGTGCCGCAAGCACTCCATGATGAGGTTTGTGCAGCAGGATTATCTGGAGAACTACTTTCAGAAAGATTTATCAGTGAGTGAACCCTACTTGCTTCTGTCTGACACCTGAACTCTTGCTCTGCCACAAGACCCAAGATGAGCGCAGCAGTGGGCCACTAACGTGCTGAACTGAGGGATTGAGTGACCGTTTCACCTGTCCCCTTTGGTTAAGGCTAAGGTTTCCAGTCAACGAACTTCAGAACTGAGAAAAATGAGGGATTTATCAGTCCAAATCAAATGCAGAGACATAGGGAAGGTTAGTGTGAAGTATGGAAGTAAAGTACAAGAAGGAAGACCTATTTCAGAGGGGATGCCAGTAGTGTTGAAATAACACATGAGAGGCTGCAGATGCTGGAATCTGAACATAAAACGGCGTAGCACAGAAATAGACCTTTCAGCCCACAATGTCTGTGCCAACCACAATGCCATTTTTGAACCGGTCCCATCTGTCTGCACATTTCCCTCCATTCCTCTCTGTTCATGTGTCCTCTTAAATGTTGTGATCTATTTGCTAAAATGGGAGTGCAACCAGAGCTGCTGTAATGTCTGTGCTACTGCTGGGGCAGAAACACAACGCTGCACTGAAGGGTTCAACCACTTGGTCCTAATAACAGCAGCTCGGTGCAGGCTTTAAATGGCCTGTTAAAGGAGCCAGTGGTGTTTGTAAATAAAATACTGCAATCGCGGGGTCTGTGCGCAAGATGGTGGTGCCTCTACTTGACAGTGGTCATGATAGGTTGCAGACTCCAGGGGGAAGCAAGCAGGCACAGGGCACCAGAAATGAGAAGAACCACCACCAGGTTGAGAAGGAGAAGCAGAGGAGATAGCCCTGCTGGAAGGTGATCATGGCAGCAAATAGCGAAGAGCTCAGCGTCTGAAGGACCCACACTGGCTGTGGGTGACTTGCGGTTGGGGGATCTGCATGGGCTGTGGACTGCAACCAGGTATGGGAGCCAGGATTTGAAAGGGTGCTGAGGGGAAGAAAGGCCTCAAGCACTGAAAGCTTCCTGATCTTGTTGAAGGTTTGTGTCTGGACCCACACTGGCTGTGGGTGACTTGCGGTTGGGGGATCTGCATGGGCTGTGGACTGCAACCAGGTATGGGAGCCAGGATTTGAAAGGGTGCTGAGGGGAAGAAAGGCCTCAAGCACTGAAAGCTTCCTGATCTTGTTGAAGGTTTGTGTCTGGACCCACACTGGCTGTGGGTGACTTGCGGTTGGGGGATCTGCATGGGCTGTGGACTGCAACCAGGTATGGGAGCCAGGATTTGAAAGGGTGCTGAGGGGAAGAAAGGCCTCAAGCACTGAAAGCTTCCTGATCTTGTTGAAGGTTTGTGTCTGGACCCACACTGGCTGTGGGTGACTTGCGGTTGGGGGATCTGCATGGGCTGTGGACTGCAACCAGGTATGGGAGCCAGGATTTGAAAGGGTGCTGAGGGGAAGAAAGGCCTCAAGCACTGAAAGCTTCCTGATCTTGTTGAAGGTTTGTGTCTGGAGCTGATGAATCGAACAGGAGTCTGTGCGGCTGCAGAGACTGTGGAGGCACAGGAGGTGAATCCACAGACACACAGTGATTCTGAAGGGACCTGATGGCTGTAAGGGGTACCACGTGACACTAATGGTGACTCTTTGACTGTGTTACAGCAGGCAGAAGGCAGTTCAGAATCAGAATTTATTGTCATGAACATGTAGCACAAAATTCATTGTTTTGTGGCAGCATACAGCTGCAAAAATTGCTGTAAATTACATTTTTAAAAAGAAAATAAATGAGTACAAAAGAAGACAAAAAAATGAGGTAGTATCTGTGGTTCATTGTCCATTTAGAAATCTGGTGGTAGCTGTTTTTGAACTGTTGGATGTACATCTTCAGGCTCCTGTACCTCTCTCTTGATGCTCGCAGTGAGAAGAGAGCATGGCCTAGGTAGTGAGAGACCTTGATGACAGAGGCTGCTTTCTTGAGACACCACCACTTGTACATCAGAATCAGGATTTATTGTCATGAACAAGTTTTGTGACAGCATCATGGTGCAAACAAACATATTGTAACCATCTTACAACATTACTATATTAAAAAAATACCAATAATAGTGCAGGAAAAGTAAGGCCGTGTCTTTGGTTCATTGATTATTCAGGAATCTGATGGCAGCGGGAGAGAAGCCGCTGAATGGTCATCTTTAGGCTCCTGTACCTTTTCCCCACAAGGATTTGGTAGCAGAGTGAAGAGGGCATAGCCTCAGGTTAGATTTTCAGAGATGTTGACATCCAGGAATTTGAAGTTCTTTACTCTCTCCACTGCTGACCCCTCGATAAGGACTGGTTTTCCCTTCCTGAAATACACAACCAGTTCCTTATTTTTGCTAATGTTTTATATTGTAACAATTTTGTGTGATATTACATGTTCTGTTCTATTACATGACAATAATGTAATCATGAATCTTTCACCATGTACTCTAGCAACATGTTATGGATACCTAGCCCTTTGTGGGAAAAAAAAAAGTTAGCTCACACAGCTTTTTTTAAAAAACTATCCCCTTCTCACCTGAATCTTCTAGAATGTGACTTTTTTTAAAAACCCGGTGTTGCGCAGTAAATAAGTCGAGAGGCTGAGTCTGAGTCACTGATCTACAGGCTTTTATTCACAATGGACAAGAACCTCATCCTGTGTCGTGACCTGGGCTTTCTGGGGAAGGGACTGGAGGCTTTATACAAGGTCAAAAGAGGGAGGGGCCACAGGACGGAGCGGACCCAGGTAATCAGGAATACCACAGTTCACCACACCTGAGAAGAAGATTCACCCTATCTATGCCTCACATAATTATAAATACTTCTATCTGCTCTCCCCTCATAATCCAATGTTCCAGAGAAAAACAAACTTCTCCTCTAATACAGGCAAAATATTGATGAACCTCTGCAAAGCTACCGTTTTCTTCCTGTAATTCCATGACTTGAACTACACACAATACTCCAAAGTACGGCCAGACCACTTTTGTACAGCTGCATCATGACTTCCTGACTTGAGCAATAAAGGAAAATATCCCTGATGCCTTCTTTACCACTTGTGTTATTTTTCAGGAAACTCTGCTGTGAAACTCAGAGGTTTGAGCAGCATCAGTGTGGGTGGGGGGGGGGGGGTGGGTGGGGGGCGGGGGGGCGGAAAGCATGGATGATGTTTCATGAAAGAACCCCTCATCAAGATGAAGGGTTGATTGGGGGTTGTGGCCTGAAACGTCTACAACTTTTTTTTCCCCAACTGTTGCTGCTTGACCCATTGAGTTTCCCCCCATTAGATTGCTTGTAACTAAATGAAAGTAGGATGAACCTGCAAGTTAAAAGGAGAAGGTGGTGGAACAGATAGAGAAACAGAAGATGGGTCTTGAGAAGCCATAGAAGCAGCAACCAAAGAATTAACAGTATCTCTAAAAAAATAGAACTATTGTGGTTATCCTACAGTGGGGTAATTTTATTAATTTGTTTTTCAAATATCACACAATGTTAATTGTAGTCAGAATTGCTGATGTGTGTGTTGGACCTGTGCTTTTGAACTGGCAGCTGGAACATTGAAGGGTGTCCTTTCGGAGCACTTTGTTATCAATTTTATTAAAGTCTAATATAACAGTTTGTTGGCATTCCAATCACTTCACTGGAATTAATCCTTCAGAGAAATGTTTCTAATATGTATGCAACATAACCATCATTCAATTAATCATGGTATTGTGGATGCATTATTGGCAAAAATATTTTCTTTAATGTTTGTCAATGCCATCGTCAAATATTGTGAGAAAAGCGATGGCAGAAAGAATGATGATAAGCATCCAGCATTGATTTACCCTTTGAGTGAATTGTTCACTGAAAAAGCTGTAAGCCCCAGTGTTCATAAAAATGTTCTCATAATCTTTTGTCTCTTATTGATTCAGAGAAAATTCTGCATTTCTTGAGGAACATTTTGTATTTGTAAATGGAAGAGCGAGAGGGGAGTGTTTCAAAAGGTATAATTTTTTTTTTAAAGAGGGCTAACAATGAAAGATGTCGAGAATGTACTTTCCTGCCTGGAGACTAAAGCAAGCAGCCATTCTTTTATGCTAAGGAATGGGCCATTTATATCTGAGACATGAAGAAACTTCTTCTCTGAGGAATGTTAATTGTTGAAATTTTAAAAAAATTTAAATTTAGACATATAGCACAGTTTCAGGCCATTTTGGCTCATGGAGGGAGGAAACTGGATCACCCAGAAAAAACCCATACAGACACGGGGATAACGTACAAAATCCCCACAAACAGCATGGGATTGGAACCCCGGTCCCGATTGCTGACGCTTTAACAGTGTTGCACCAACGGCTATGCTTACCATACCACCCCAAGAGGATATAGTCTGTGCTTATTCATAAGCTAGATGCATAGAATATCTTGGACACAAATGGAGTTAAAAGATAAAATAAGGGTTTACCAGCTTGCAAGGCTGCGTTGCTTAATCTGCTTCCATTTCGTATGCAGACACCTGGTGATTTTTTTACAGTGGATCAGCAGTCTGGGGTTGTGTTTGCTGCAAAGATATTGGGTGGTACAAGAGGGGTCAATACTCAGATGTTTGATTCTTTATTTGAAAATGTCCAACACAAACCAGTTCTTTAAAAGCGGTGACTTGAATGAAATGGCACTCAGCAATTCTACTTCCCTCCTGAATGATAGATTTGTCAAACGCTCCTGGAGACTTCACTCCTTTAATGTCTACTAGCCACTTCATTGTGTTTCCCATTTCCCCCCCCCCCCCCCCCCCCACCCCAGTTGAATGGATATTCAGTTCAGCTAATTAAAAGCTTTAGTTCTTTCCAAATGGTGAAGATTGATGGCAGAGTTAGTCAGGCAGTGGGACCCGCAAGTTAACAATGAAGGAAAAGGAACTTGCCCAGAACAAGGATGTGTGAATAGCCTAAAGGCATTACATGCCAACTGCATTTCCACCATTTGACATTCTGCCCAGTCGATTTAGTGATCGATGTTTAATGTAATTCTTTCCTCAAGGCGTTACCCACAATGGTCGTTTGATGGTATTGATGAACTTTAAAGAAAACAGTGTTGCCAATTATACATTCACAACTTGCTACCAGCATAAAACAAAAAAAATTCACGATAAACTAATTTACAGCATATTACAGTATACACAATTTTAAAATCTTTTTTTCCAGGCAGAGATTTTTTTCTTTATAGGTCAATATATAACTCTGAAAATGTATTTAATAGTTGCAAGCATCACTGTGTTGCATATGTTCTTTGGGTCAGTCTCTTTCTTGCTGTTTATTTTTATTGCCACTGCATTTTTCTCGTTCCTTTGTTTCTTTTATCTGGTTCAATTTGTTTGTTTCTTTCTCTGTCATTCTCTTTCCCTGTTGCTCTTTCTTGGATTTTCTTTTTTCCTTGACCTTTTGCATTTTTGGTTTCCTGTTCATCCTGCTTCTGTGTGACTGGTACAATCTCCCCCTTTCTGTGGTGCTCTCTCCTGTTCTTGCTGGTTCTCTTTCCCACTTTCTCTCCACTTCATTCCTCTCTCCCTCTACCCTACACCTGTTCTGTCACACTCTCCTTGACATTCTCTCTTCTGCAGTTCTCTCCCTATCTCTGAACCACTCTCTGACTCCCTGTCTGTCACACTTACTCTCTCTGTTGCGCTCTTCCTCTTGTTCTCATTCTTCTATTTTTGTTGCCCTCCCCTTTCTCCATTCACTCCGAATCTCCTTTGCTCCATCTCTGTCATTCGGTCACTCACTTTCACTCTTTCCCCCTCTTCCCTCACTTTCTTTTCCCTCTCCTGTCATGTCTTCCCCCTCTCATTCCTGACTCTCCCCTTCTCTCTCCCCATCTCTCCTTTTCTCCCTCCTCCCTCTCTTCCCCTCCTTCTTTCTTTCCCTCTGTCACCCCATTTTCACCCCTCCTCCTCGTCTCTCACATCTCCTATCCCTCTATTTCCTTCCCCTCCCCATTTCACCCCTGTCGTCCTCTCCCCTCTTTCACTTCCTGTTTCAACCTCTCCCTCATTTACCCCATTTCAGACCCCTCTCTCCTTCCCCCATTTTTTCCCACCTGTCTTTCCCCCACCTCTCTGTCCTCACCTCTATTTCATCTCCTCTCCCCCACTTTCCCCCTCTTGCTTTCCCCCTCGCTTTCCACTGTCCTCCCCTTCCCACCTCTCTTTTCCCACCTCTCACCCCCTTACGTCTCTCTTCCCCCACTCTCGTCTTTCTTTTACTCTTGTTTTCCCTCTCTTCTCTGTTCTCTCTTTCCTCTTTCTCACCCCTTCTCTCTTTTCCCCTTTCTCCTCTCTTCCCCCTCTTTTCCTCTCTCCATTTCTCCCTCTCTCTATTTCTTTTATCTCTCTACCTCTCTCTTCCCCTATCTCTACCCCTCTTTCCCCCCATCTCTACCTTTCTCCCCCTCTCTCAGTTGCTCTCTCTTTCCCCCTTCCCGTTGTGTTGGTCGGTGCAATGCAGTATTGAATAAGAGGTTAGTTTAGTTTTGTGAAAGCAAGATTGTGCTGCAGCCTGGGAAACAAAGTTGCAATGTACTTGCAGCATTTAGAAAAAGCCAACAATAAATCAGCAAATTTGTCTTTTAGTGAGTTTAGGAAAGCTCGTGCACTTAATGGTAGCAATTTTGGAATTTCATCAGTGCGGAAAGCATTGGTGAGGAATTGATGCTTGAATAATCCCCTTTTTTGAGTGCTTATTTTTAAATCATTCTATCTTTGCATCACAAATGTGTTATCCATCTATCTCCCACAATATTCCTCATTGTTATAGTTATTACTTCCTTGTGAAAAAAAAGAGCAATTTCTTTCACTCACACCCCTGTTCATTTTACATCATTTCATGCTGCAGTTTATTTATGTTCCTTAACATCTGTAAGAGACTAGGTTACTGTTCCTTATGTTGAGTGCACCTTGAAGATTGATCAGGCTGCATTGTTATTTGTAATAGTTTAATAATTGTGTAACTGTCTTTAGTTTCTCCTTTAAGGTAAAATTTCCTGCAAAACCAATGAGGTGTTGATTTTTTTTGTTTTTTACAAGCAACCCCCATTTACTAAGTGTTGGTTGAGGGTAGACACTTAGAATTGGATTTGGCATTGATCTGGGATGGTAGGGAGAAGCAGGTGGTCTCACTTCAGCACAGAGAGCTTCTGAGTTGGGAAGCTGTGGGTTCATGTTGCATTTGAGAACAAATTCAAAGCTGATGCTTAAACTGCCATACTGAAGGAAGCATGTGTATCTTTCATTGAGGCATCAGAATGATGCGAAATATCCCATTGGAATATTTTAAAGCAATTATCTCCTGTGCCTTTGCCAATATTTATCCCTCAATCAACATTACCAGAGATTATCTTATCATTATCACAGAGTTGTATAAAGGACGTTGTCACTTTCTTGACTCCCTCCATGGCAAACTCAAAAGACCACAATTAATGATTTGTGGTGTGCTGTTAGACAGAATCAGACACACACAAAGATAAAGACTGTACAACAGGCTTTAATCCACAAAGACTTCCACAGATCCAGGATGGCTGAGGCTGCAGCAACTCTGAGTGAGGCCTCGGGAGGCCGGTGCAGGCCTATATCCCGGAGGGTGATTGACACCCGACCGGGTGGGGCTTAATCCATTCAGGCTGACTGATTGACAGTTGGCTAGGTGTTGTCCTGTCCCCTTACACTCCTGCAGGTATAGAGGTTGCCCCCTGCAGTGGGCCGGTGGTGAACCACCACATTCATCTCCTTCTTTAAAGTTGTCCCGGGAGGAGGAGGGGCAGTAGCAAGGAATTGCATCCACTATGTACATACAATATTTACAGGTTGAGATGACTCGAAGGCCGCCGGGGTCTCTGTGACCGTCATAGGACTGGCTCCTGGTCACTGGTCAGAGGGAAAGTGGCAGCAGGGGTGTGTGTGGCGCCGCGCAGAGGGTTGGCCTGGGGGGCTGGGGTCAACGTATGCGGGTCATATTGGATGGGTGGGGTGGCGGGTTTGTCTCCTAAGGCTGAAGCGGGCCCCTGATGGTCAAGGAGGCCCTGCGTGCCCCATAGCTGCCTGGGGACGGGGATGTATGCCCGGTCAGCGTCGTCCTGGGTTGGAGGGTGGCGTGGTGTTGTGGGTGCTCCTGCTGGTGCCAAGTCTCTGGTTGAGACGTTGTCCTCCCTGCCACTGCTGAACCTAACGTAAGCATAGCTATGGTTTGCATAAAGGAGGAAAACCTGCTCTACCAGGGTTTCGGCCTTGTGTGTCTGTACGTGCTTACGCAGAAGCACCGGTCCCGAGGACGTGAGCCATGCTGGGAGTGACATTCCAGTCACCGACCTCCTGGGGAATGAGAACAGGCGTTCGTGAGGGGTCTCATTGATAGCGATGGACAGCAGTGACAGAATGGCATGGAGCGCCTCGGGCAGGGCATCCTGCCAGTACTCAACAGCCCACCCTTTTGACCTGAGAGCCAGGAGGACTGCCTTCCAGATTTCCCCATTCTCATGTTCCACTTGCCCAATACCTCTCGGGTTATAGCTTGTGTGGAACTGGTCGCGATGCCCCTCGCTGTCAGGTACTGGCGCAGCTCGTCGCTCATGAAACTAGACCCCAGGTCGCTGTGGATGAAGGCGGGGTAGCCAAACATGGTGAAAATCTGCCCCAAGGCCATGATGACGGTGACCATGGAGGTGTCCGGACAAGGGATGGCGAAAGGGAAGCGTGAGTACTCGTCCACTACCATGAGGAAGTAGACGTTTTGGTTTGTGAAAGGAAGGGGTCCTTTGAAGTCCATGCCGAGACGCTCGAAAGGCCGAGTAGCCTTTACAACATGGGCCGGGGGTGGAGGGGGGGCAGAAGAAGCGGGGTTTACATTCCGTACAGACCCGACAGGCTTCGGTCATGTCCCTGATGGTGTACGGCAGATTTCGGGACTTAACAAAATGGTACAACTGGGTGATGCCTGGATGGCAGAGGGACTCATGCAATGCCTGCAACCTGTCATTATACATAGATGTACAGGTGCGAGAGAGGGCATCAGGGGAGTCGTTAAACTTCCCGGGGTGGTACTGGATGTCGTAGCTGTAGGTTGCCAGCTCGACTCTCCAGCGCAGGATCTTGCCATTCTTGATCTTGCTCTTGTGGGTAGTGTTGAACATGAATGCCATGGACCGCTGGTCTGTGAGGAGCGTGAATCTCCTGCCGGCCAGGTAGTGGCGCCAGTGGCGGACTGCTTCCACAATCGCCTGGCCCTCCTTTTCAATGGCAGAGTGCCCTAGCTCAGAGCTGTGGAAGGTCCTGGAGAAGAAGGCAATGGGGCGCTCCCCCCTTGGTTGAGGGTAGCAGCAAGGGCCACCTTGGAGGCATTGCTCTCCACCTGAAAGGGGAGTCCTCATCCACAGCCTGCATCGTGGTGTCCGCGATGTCTTGCCTGATGTGGGTGAAAGGCTGCCTGCGCCTCAGGCGGGAGGGGAAAAGTTGTGGCTTGGGCCAGTGGGCGGACCTTGTCTGAGAAGCGAGGGACCCAGTGCGAGTAATAAGAGAACAGCCCCAGGCATCTGCGGAGGGCCTTTAGCGTTGGGGGGAGGGGTAACTCCATTAATGGGTGCATCCTTTCTGGATCTGGGCCGATGACTCCATGGGCCACAATGTACCCCAGGATGGCGAGGCGGGTGGTGCTGAACACACACTTCTCCTTGTTGTAAGTGAGGTTGAGCTCCGCGGCCGTCTGGAGGAATTTTTCCAGGTTAGCATCATGGTCCTGCTGGTCATGGGCGCAGATAGTGACTTATTCAGATATGGGAACGTCACCTTCAGCTTAGACCTTGTGATCCATCTCCCACTGGAAGACAGAGACCCCGTTCGTGACCCCAAAAGGAACCTGGCAAAACTGGTACAGGCGCCCGTCTGCCTCAAAGGCGGAGTAGGGCTTGTCCTTCGGGTGGATAGGGATTTGGTGATACGCTGACTTCAGGTCAATTGTGGAGAAAACCCAGTAGCAGGCAATCTCATTGACCATGTCGGCGATCCTCGGCACGGGATAGGCATCCAGGTGGGTGTACCCATTAATGGTCTGGCTGTAATCCACGACCATCCTTGGCTTACTTCACCCTTTCACCACCAGGACTTGAGCTCTCCAAGGGCTGTTACTGGGCTCTATAACGCCTTCCTCCAGGAGTCACCGCACCTCCGTCTTGATGAAGTCCCTGTCTGCAGTCCAATAGCGCCTACTTCTGGAGGCGATCGGCTTGCAGCCTAGTGCATGATGTGGAAAGAGTGCCGGTGGGGTGATGCGCAGTGTAGAGAGGCTGGAGGTTGGTAGGTTGACATTCTGTGCAATGTGAGTGGAGGTTGGGGCCCCACCGAAGGCAAGGGTGAAACTCTGCAGGTGGCACTGGAAATCCAGACCCAGGAAGAGTGGTGCGCAGAGTTTGGGCATGACCAGGAGGCTGAATCCTGTGTAAGTCTCCCCTCCCACCATTATATCAACCGAACAGCGCCCGAGGGTACCAACAGTCTTATCCTTGGCGGCGAGGGCGATCGAGCAGGTGTGGGATGGACCTTTAACCTTAGGGAATGGGCTACACTCAGGTGAATGAAGCTCTCAGTGCTGTCACTGTCCAACAGGCACTTTGTTACCTGCCCATTGACTCGCATGTCCATCATTGAGTGCCTGAGATCGTGGGGGATGTCCCTGGTCAGCGTGGTGGTGGCCAGGACCATCTCGGAGTTGGAGTCGTCTCTATCCGGAGGGATGGAGAGAATCGATAGGGCGGCCTGTTCATCGCCCGTGTTGACCACGTTGACATCTGTTGTGAAGTCCAGCGTGCAGTAGCCGATGTCCTCTGGAGGCATGGGGAGCGTCGGTATGATGGCCTGGTCATCACCCATGTTGACCACGTTGCTGTCAGTCGCTGGGTGTGGCATGCGGCTGCTGATGGCACCCAGAGGCATGGGGAGCATCGGTAGGGCAGCCTGGTCATCACCCATGTTGACCACGTCATTCTCAACATCGTCGGGGGCCCTCCGTGTCGGGCGCTACCTGGTCCAAGATGGTGGCGGCACATGGAGGGCCGCTGCATAGCTGGCCTCCTTCCCCAGCCTTGTCCGCTGCGCCTGGGGAAGTGACATCATCACGGCCGGCGGCAGTGAAGTCATTACGTCAGCCGGAAGTGACGTCATGCTATGAGCCGGAAGTGGTGTCGCTGTAGTTCTCAGTGAGCGGCGCTGGCGAGGGCAGGGGCTGGTGCAAATGTTCGGCCCACACGCTGTGACGGTCACTGGCAGGGCCGAATATTATGCGGTCGGAGTCAGGGAAGGGGGAAGTCATTGCAGGGACAATGGCGCCGCTTGGCACACACACATGGGGGGGGTCCACGGGAGAGATGGGGAGGTCATAGAGGGCCGCTGAACTGCCGGCAGGTTTAGAGAGGCACACTTTTGCAAAGTGGCCTTTCTTGCCGCATCAGGAACAATACTGGTTCCTAGGTGGGTAGTTTTGGCGCGATGGTTAAAGTACCTACAGGGACGTCGGGCACCTGCTGCAGCAATGTTCTCCTCCCCAGCTCAGCCTGGGGTTGCAGCTGCAGTGTGAGAGGGCCATGAGGGAGCCTGGGGGAATCTGGAATCGAAGTGCAGGTTTGACGTGCAGGTTTGACGTGCAGGTTTGCTGCTTCCAGGGTTTGGACCACTTGCACAGTCCTGGTTAGGGCATAGATGTTGTCTTCCAGCAGCTTCTGTTGGATGGTGCTCAAGTGAAGCCCTCGGACGAAGGCGTCCCGGATCAGCCTCTCGATCTCCTCTACACATACCCCGGGTTCAGCCAGACACAGTTGGGCCAACTCTTGCAAGTGTCCCACGTAAGACTCAGCTATCTCCCCGGGTTGCTGGGCTCGGGTGCTGAGGAGGTACCTTGCACAGACCATATTTATAGGGGGCTTGTACAAGTTCTCGAGAGTGTCCATTGTGCTCTTGTACGTGGAGTAGCCTTTGGTTACCTAGAAGGCGTGGGGACCAAACTTTGACCAGAGAAGGACCAACCTCTTCTGATCGGAGTCCAGGATGTCACCCTCATGTGTCTCGATGATTGCCTCAACTGCGTGCTGCGAGATGTTGAAGCGTGTCTGGGCTTCTGGGTGTGGTGAGTTGACCTCGAGGCTCCCTGCACACAGGAGTTTTTCCATAGCCGCAGTGGGAACATTTTGTGGATTAAATTGTGGTGTACTGTTAGCCTCGGATTCCCCCCAAAGTTCCTCAACATGGTTATCCAACTGCACGAAAACCAACAAGGTCGGGTCAGATACAGCAATGAGCTCTCTGAACCCTTCTCCATTAACAATGGCATGAAGCAATGCTGCTTTCTCGCACCAACCCTCTTTTCAATCTTCTTCAGCATGATGCTGAAACAAGCCATGAAAGACCTCAACAATGAAGTCGCTGTTTACATCCGGTACCGCACGGATGGCAGTCTCTTCAATCTGAGGCGCCTGCAAGCTCACACCAAGACACAAGAGCAACTTGTCCGTGAACTACTCTTTGCAGACGATGCCGCTTCAGTTGCCCATTCAGAGCCAGCTCTTCAGCACTTGATGTCCTGTTTTGCGCAAACTGCCAAAATGTTTGGCCTGGAAGTCAGCCTGAAGAAAACTGAAGTCCTCCATCAGCCAGCTCCCCACCATGACTACCAGCCCCCCCACATCTCCATCGGGCACACAAAACTCAAAACGGTCAACCAGTTTACCTATCTCGGCTGCAAGGATCGACAACAAGATAGACAACAGACTCGCCAAGGCAAATAGCACCTTTGGAAGACTACACAAAAGAGTCTGGAAAAACAACCAACTGAAAAACCTCACAAAGATTAGCGTATACAGAGCCGTTGTCATACCCACACTCCTGTTCGGCTCCGAATCATGGGTCCTTTACCAGCATCACCTACGGCTCCTAGAACGCTTCCACCAGCGTTGTCTCCGCTCCATCCTCAACATTCATTGGAGCGACTTCATCTCCAACATCGAAGTACACGAGATGGCAGAGGCCGACAGCATCGAATCCACACTGCTGAAGATCAAACTGCGCTGGGTAGGTCATGTCTCCAGAATGGAGGACCATCGCCTTCCCAAGATCGTGTTATATGGCGAGCTCTCCACTGGCCACCGTGACAGAGGTGCACCAAAGAAGAGGTACAAGGACTTTCTAAAGAAAGCTCTTGGTGCCTGCCACATTGACCACCACCACCAGTGGGCTGATATTGCCTCAAACCGTGCATCTTGGTGCCTCACAGTTCGGCGGGCAGCAACCTCCTTTGAAGAAGACCGCAGAGCTGACCTCACTGTCAAAAGACAAAGGAGGAAAAACCCAACATCCAACCCCAACCAACCAATTTTCCCTTGCAACCGCTGCAACTGTGTCTGCCTGTCCCACATCGGACTTGACAGCCACAAACGAGCCTGCAGCTGACGTGGACATTACCCCTCCATAAATCTTCGTCCGCGAAGCCAAGCCAAAGAGAGACTGTTAGCCAGAATCAGACACACACAAAGACAATGACTGTACAACAGGCTTTAATCCACAAAGACTTCCACAGAGCCAGGCTGGCTGAGGCTGCAGCAACTCTGAGTGAGGCCTCGGGAGGCCGGCGCAGGCTTATATCCCGGAGGGTGATTGACACCTGACCGGGTGGGGCTTGATCCATTCAGGCTGACTGATTGACAGCCTTACACTCCTGCAGGTACAGAGGTTGCCCCTTGCAGTAGGCCGGTGGTGTACCACCACATGATTAATGAATTCCTTTCTGTGGATTGATTTCACATAACAATCCTGAACAGAAAGGAAAAAATTGCAGGCAGAGCAATAAATTCATTCTTCGATAGTGTAGCTTGTCAGTTGCATGTTGGCAATATGTTTCAAAAGTGACAGATTGATATAATTTGTCGTTAGCACATTTTTGCTTATCACCTGAATCTGACTGATAATCAGAACATCTGAAATGTGGCAGACTATATATTTCTTTTCTAATTGTGATGGTGTCTCTGTTTGTGTCAGAGGGAAAAATGTATTCCTTTAGCCAGAAGGAAAAAACATCTTTCTGAAATGAGAACCTTTAACTCTCCAAACTGTTTCTAATCAGAATCTACTTCACTCAGGGAAGGAATTATAATTAAATCTTGTAACTCGATTAAAAATGTTCCATTTAAAAGAATTGTAATGTTTCTGCAGGTGCACTTTTAGCAGGAAATAATCTTAACTAACATTTGGTGGAGGCTTGAAGTTAGCTGATGTCAGAGAATCTTTGAAGTCAATTCACTTCAGTGCAAAGCCAACATCCTGTATCTGAATGTTAAGCAAACAAAACAGATGTTTGTCATCTTCAAGAGGCCACAGGGGGACCTTGCTCTGCTGCCCATTGATGGCTCCACCGTTGAAGTTGTCAAGAGTATCAAGTTCCTTGGAGTGCACTTGGTGGAGAATCTCACCTGGTCCCTTAACACCAGCTCCATAAGCCAAGAAAGCCCAGCAGTGCCTCTACTTGCTGTGAAGGCTGAGGAAAGTCCATTTCCTACCCCCCCATCCTCACTACATTCTACAGAGGATGTATTGAGAGCATCGTGTGCAACTGCATCATCACCTGGTTTGGTAGCTGTATCTCCTCAGACTGCACGACCCTGCAGAGGATAGTGAAGTCAGCGGAAAAGATCATTGGGGATTTTTTTCCTTCCATGAAGGACATCTACAACACTCAATGCAGGCAAAAGGCAATAAACATTGTGAAGGACTCCTCACACCTCTCAAGTAAACTGTTCACCCTTTTGCCATCTGGTAGGAGGTACTGCAGCTCAAGGGCCCATCCGTCCAGATTGGACAACAGCTTTTCCCCCAGGCCATCAGACTCCTGAATTCCCATAACATATGCCCATAGAGTACCTTGGTACCAGGGACTCTTACAGTGTACATCTTAATATTTAATATTTTATGTGTTTAACTTCTATTTTAACTTGTATTTATGTAAATATGGTCTGTGGTCCTGAAGAAACACTATCTTTTCTTTACTGTGCGAGCACGGTATGAACAATAAACAAAGGTGACTTGACCTGACTTGACTTCAAATCATTCAACCTTGAAGGAGACCATTCAGCCTACTGAGTGAGCCACTTCTTCATTACAATCAATTAATTCCATTCCCTCGCACTTTCTGCAAAAGTTACCCTCCATGTTTATCCAGTTCCCTTTTCAATGTTACTCTCAAATCATCCTCCAACAAATGTCTTTCCAGGCAATCCACTCAAGACCATTATAATTTGTTGCAACAGAACATGCTTTTTCTCTCTCTTTTGAAACATTGGACAATTATCTGAGCTTGGATTTTTTAAAGAATTACATTAAGATCAAGGCATTAACAAAATTGAGTTTACTCCCACTTTAGGCCAAATAATTGGTAACTAAATACAGTGTGGGTGGATGAAGTGACCTGAAGCAGGCATTATCTTTGACTCACTACCATCAAGAAGGAGGTGAAGGAGCATCAAAATTAGGACTGCCAGACTGGGAAAGAGCTTCAGCTTGCAAGCTGTGAGATTGATGAACAGTATTCTGTAACTGGGTAAATCATCCCAACATATTAATATATATTTATTTTAAATAATATCTTCAAGTACATTATTATGTGCCTTTTATTATGTAATTATTATTTTATATAATGGAATAATAATTTAAAAAAATAATAATAATATTATTATGTGGTTATTATATGTGTATGTGTGTGCAGAGAAATGCTGTTTTGTCTGGTTGTGTATGTATAGTCAGATGAGAATAAACTTGAACTTGCAATAACTAATGTTGAAGACATTCATTAAGCACTACACATCTTAAATGTTTGCAAAGCTAAAAAAAAAAGATATGTGCACCACAATATTGGCCTCCAGATTTAAAATGCTAGGTTGTTTTTCACAGTTCGACAGGATTTTACATGTGCTGATGGACAGCAGATGATTTGCTGATATTTGTCAGAGAACCCTAAGTATTGCAAACTTTGCAATTGTCTAACTGTAGTGGCATTCAACTGGTGATACCTATGGTTGGCAGTGAAACAAATATGTGTTTAAACTGCAATAGAATACAGATGGTCCGATCAAATGGGGAAAAAGGTAGCAAATGGAATTTAATCCAGAGAGATGTGAAGTAACCCATTTCAAATTCAAGCTTAGAAAAGTGAGATATGGGAATAAACAATTAAGGAAGGGAATTTGGGAAGATGTAACAAGGGAATAGACAATCAAATGTGGATACTGATTGGTAAGGTGTCACAAGACTCCCACCACCAGGTTCAGGAACAGCCGCTACCTCTCCACCATTAGACTCCTCAACAACAAACTCAATCAGGGACTCATTTAAGGACTTTTACTTTTGCACTTTATTGATTTTCTTTCTTTCTGTATTGTACAGTTTTTTGTTTAAATTTCTTTATTTGTTTACATGTGTACATTGAGTACAGTTTTTTTTGCAGTTTTTTTTGGTAATTCTGTCTTGCCCGCAAGAAAAAGAATCTCAGGGTTGTATGTGATGTCATGTATGTTCTCTGACAATAAATCTGAAATATGGTGGAACCAAACAATCTTGCTGTTTCATGTCCACAGATCCTTGGAGATAGCTTGTCAGGTCAATAAGATATAACCAAGCCATAAAAAAATCAAGATTGGAGTTTGTCTAGGCATGTTGCAGCCATATGGACCTAATATCAAGTTTGACAAGTTTGTATCAAACCAGCAGTTCTGTTGAAAGATTGTCTCTTTCTCACTCCCAAAGACTCTGCCAGATCCACTGGGCACTTTCAGTATTCTTCTCGTTTCTGCTTTTGGCAGTCACTCTGTCCTGCATATAACAACTCTGATATGTCTGTCTCTTTCTCTGCAATCCTTCATTAATCTGTTAACCAGACAGCTCTGTACATTTTGTGACCACTTGGGAAACTGTATGTCTATGCTTGGGCATTCCTGATATTACCATATTCTCTTTGCTGTCACCATCCCTCCCCTACCCTGACTTTCTCTTTTATCCCATTTTGATGAAGGGTCTTTAACTATAGAAATTAAATGTGTTTCTCTTTTTCTCTGATTTTCCGAGTATTTCAAAATTGTTATTATTTAAGATTTCTAGCATCTGCACAAGGATTTGATTTTCAGTAGGAGCAGTGAGGACATGCATGAACTAATACAACATAAGCTGGACCCCACTTTGTGTATAACATAAGGTGAGAAAAGAGTAACACAGAAATACTGGAGGAACTCAGCTGAAATCATAGCGTCCGCATCAGGTAAAGATATTTACCTGATTTCAGGCCTGAGACCTTCTTCAAGGTATGAATGAAAAGCAGGTAGGTGCCTGAATTAAAAGGTTAGGGAAAAGTAAAGAGAATCAGGGGAAGGTGCACAGGCCAACAGACAAAAGGTGTTAATTGGATCTGGAAAGGAGGACAGGAGAAAGGAAAGATGTGAACTGATTAGGGAAGAGGGGTGTGTGGCTCTATCAGTGCAGAGCTGGGGGAAAGGAGAAAAAGATGGAGACAGAGGTAGAGGAGAGTAGAAATAGGGCTAGATGGTGGCAGGGGGTGTTGGCAGCTAATGGAAACTGGAGAAGTTGATGTTAATGCCAGCCAGTTGGAGGATGCCCATACAGAATATGAGGTGTTGTTCCTCCATTTTGTGGGTGGTCTGTATCTGGTAGTGCACGAGACCATGGACGGACATGTTAGCAAGGGAATGGGGTGGGGTAATGAAATAGATGGCCATTGGGAGATCCCTGCTACTGCGGCAGACAGAGCAGTGTTGCTTCACATGTAAAGACCGTTTGGTTCTTTGAATAGGGGTGAGGGAGGAGGTGTGGATGCAAGTGCATCACCTCCTGTGATCAACAGGGTTAGGTGCCAAGGGGACGATTGGTGGGAAGGGAGGAATGGACGAGGAAGTCATGGATGGAGAGGTCCCTGCAGAAGGTGGAGAAGGGAAGATGTGTCTGGTGGTGGAATCAAGTAATAGGTGACGGAATTGAGTCAAAGCATCTGTAGAATTTTGTGTTTTACTCCTCTCAGCGGCAAAAGAATGAGGTGTGGATGGGGTTCGTACAAATGATGCCTCTCTTTCACGACATGTTTTGCCTTCACAGCTTCATTCTGTGTGCGCCAACCATGAGAACAAATATAAATTTCTATATCTGAGTAAGGAGTTTCTTGATGCCATTGACTGAGTTAACTTTCACAGAACCAGACTAAAAATGGCTGTGAACTTTTTTTCAAACTCAAATTTCTTGTCATCCCAACAAATGGACCGAAAGTGTGAGACTGCAGCAGGCATTGTAGAGCTTACCGGTTAGAACATTGCAAACGAGACTGTAGGCAACGAATACCAAGATCCTGCAGTGGATTGGTGCTGCTGTCAGGCCTTTTTTATTACTTATAAATTTCTCTAAATTTAAAATTATTTGGGAACAAAATATTACATGATAAGTTGAATTATTGAAAGAATTTGTGCAATTTCAATGAGTGAAATTGCTCTCTGTATACCAGCTGTGGTTGGCATATTACGGAGAGGCCAGATACAAAGAGAATCCTGTGGATTCCA
This sequence comes from Narcine bancroftii, assembly GCF_036971445.1. Taxonomy (NCBI): domain Eukaryota; kingdom Metazoa; phylum Chordata; class Chondrichthyes; order Torpediniformes; family Narcinidae; genus Narcine; species Narcine bancroftii. The sequence goes on along the minus strand of NC_091472.1, from coordinate 83,867,775 downwards.
TACTTCCATGTTTAGCACAATCTGGCCCAAAGCTGAACTGAACTTGCAAGAATATGTCCTTGTAACTTGTGAAGATGATCAGGCATCACTAAATCTCAGATCCATTTCACATTATCTAAAACATTAATATCCTTTCTTTAAGGCTTCTAGGTCCAGCCTGGTTCAATAATGGAAACATCTCCTCTAACTCTGTGGAATTCATTACCACAGATGGTTGTTTCTTCTTTTTCTTTCTTTCTTTGGCTTGGCTTCGCGGACGAAGATTTATGGAGGGGGTAAATGTCCACGTCAGCTGCAGGCTCGTTGGTGGCTGACAAGTCCGATGCGGGACAGGCAGACACGGTTGCAGGGGAAAATTGGTGGGTTGGGGTTGGGTGTTGGGTTTTTCCTCCTTTGCCTTTTGTCAGTGAGGTGGGCTCTGCGGTCTTCTTCAAAGGAGGTTGCTGCCCGCCAAACTGTGAGGCGCCAAGATGCACGGTTTGAGGCGAGATCAGCTCACTGGCGGTGGTCAATGTGGCAGGCACCAAGAGATTTCTTTAGGCAGTCCTTGTACCTTTTCTTTGGTGCACCTCTGTCACGGTGGCCAGTGGAGAGCTCGCCATAGAACACGATCTTGGGAAGGCGATGGTCCTCCATTCTGGAGACGTGACCCACCCAGCGCAGCTGGATCTTTAGCAGTGTGGACTCGATGCTGTCGACCTCTGCCATCTCGAGTACTTCGACGTTAGGGATGAAAGCGCTCCAATGAATGTTGAGGATGGAGCGGAGACAACGCTGGTGGAAGCGTTCTAGGAGCCGTAGGTGATGCCGGTAGAGGACCCATGATTCGGAGCCGAACAGGAGTGTGGGTATGACAACGGCTCTGTATACGCTTATCTTTGTGAGGTTTTTCAGTTGGTTGTTTTTCCAGACTCTTTTGTGTAGTCTTCCAAAGGCGCTATTTGCCTTGGCGAGTCTGTTAATGTTAATGTTAATGGAGAAGGGTTGTGAAGGCCAAGTTATTGGGCATACTTAAAGTAGAGGTTGATAGGTATGTGATTAGTAAAGATATTAAAGGTTATGGGGAGAAGCGAGGAAAATGGGGTAAAGAATGAAAATACACCAGCCGTGATTTGAATGCGGAGCAGACGCAATGGGCTGAATTGCCTAATTCTGCTCCTTAGTCTTATAGTCAAAGACTTACTGTCATCACTTAGATCATTTCTGTTTCTGTAAGCATTATTTTAATGAGAGACCAGAAAGATTAATTAATCTGAATGTGGCTGAACCAGGACAATTTCTGAATCTTGTTACCTGATAGGAATCATGTGTAGAGAATGTCTTATTGTTTGAACTGTCCTCATCACTGCTCTGTCATAAACGTCATAGAAAAAATAGAGCAGGGGATGAGGCGCACAGCCTTGGGGCTCCCTGTGTTGATGGTCTGTAAGGAGGTGAGGTTACCGATATGAACTAATTAGGGTCTGCTGATGAGGAAGTCTTGAATCCAGTTGCAGAGGGACAGGCAGTTCTAGATCTGTCTAAACCAGTAGTTTTCACACATTTAATTTGCACTCACATACCACCTTAAGTAATTCCTTACTAATCACAGAGCACTTAAGAGTAGAAAGAAAAAGTTTGAAACCTACTGGTCTAAACCAACACATTATTGGATTCCTCTCTCCAAGTTACTGTATAATGTTTTGAATACATTTGTTACCATAAGTAGAATTTCAATTGATGTTCAGCAAACAAAATGAGAGATTTTCAGGGTATTTAGTTTGTTTTGGAATATTTTACTTATAATTTTCACAGACTTGACAAATCATTCAATTTTCCCAACATTCCTGCAAATATACAGTCTGGATTTAACCCCTCCCCTTCCCCCCACTTCCCACATACAATTTAACATACCATCAAGTAACTTATATTAATAAAGTTATACATACATCAATGGGGCCTTTGACCCCTACAAACCCTAAACAGTGAAGGAAAAAAAAGGTTTGATCCCATTTTTCATCTTGCCATTCAGCAGAATTTGTCTGAAAGTTCTTATTTTAAATTAGTCAATAAGGTAGGATGCCTTAGATTCATTGTATTGCATGTAATAACATCTTAAGGCAGTTGCTTTCTTTGAGAAAATGAGCTTAATCCTTAACTGTTATTAATGTACTTTTTGTATAAAGATCTCTTTATGCAAGAACATTTAAACTGGATCATTCAATAATGAGTCTGCTTGCTTATCACAGCCTGGACCTGAATTCAAAAGGAAAGTTCAGGCTTTTCTCACTTATGAAGACAAAACATTGCAGAAAGATTTCAATTTAAGTGGACTATTTCATGACCTCAGGCTACATTTTGCAGACAAGGAAACTAAATGCATAACATGCTCCCATTGATAACATTGTGATTCAAGATTGCTTTATTGTCATGTAATAGTACATATGTAATATTACACCCGCATCGGACTTGTCACCCACAAACGAGCCTGCAGCTGATGTGGACATTACCCCTCCATATATCTTCATCCGCGAAGCCAAGCCAAAGAGAGAATATTACACAAAATTGGCTTCTGCCTGCCATGAGGCAGACCAAAGATTCACCATCAGTGGCAGCCCTTACAGTAAGAAAGAGAAGCAAACAAAAGAGTCCCTTCATGGTCATTTAGTGTCTGTGGATTTGCCTCCATTGCTTCTGCAGCCACACAGATTTCTGTTTGGTCCATCCGCAAACCGAGCTCCAGATCCAAACCTCTGATAGGATCAGGGAGCCTTCAGCCCCCAAACCACTGTGGGGAGCCCTTCTTGCCCTCAGCACCCTCTCAAATCCCTGCTCTGATACCTGGTTCCCATGAGCCAGTGTCTGGCAGTCTGCAGCCCGTGTGGAACCCCCGACCACAAGTCACGTAGCCTGAATGGATCCCTCAGCCACTGAGCACCACAAGAAAGATGTCATTGAGATGGAAAGGATGCAGAACAGATTCATAAGATTCACAAGAATATTATCAGGACCAGTTGGCTTAAATTATAAACAGAGGCTGAATAGACTAGGACGTTCTCCCTGCAGCATAGGAGGCTGAGGAGGGATCTTATAGAGCTGTATAAAATCATGAGGTGGATGTTAAAGATAAAATCATAGCCTTTTCTCCAAAGTAGGTGAATCTAAAATGAGCAAAACAGAAAAGTCAGCAAAAGGTGTGATTGTAATGAATGTACAGAAATGCTGGATGATCTCAGCTGGTCTTGCAGAGTTCATAGGAATTAATGATATATAACTGATGTTTTGGGCCTGAGCCCTTCTTCAAATAAAAGCAGGCAAGTTCTTCAAATAAGAGATTGGGGAGAAGGAAAGAAAGGGCAGGAGTTGATGCACAGACAAAAGATGATCATTGGCATGGATAGAAGAACACAAGAGGAAAGATGAGAATTGATCGGGGGGGAGAGGGAATGGCTCTCTGAACGGCTATCTGGAGGAAAAGAAACAGAGTGAAAAGATGGAAAAGGAAAGAGTGAGAGGAGTGGAGAAATTGGGATAGATATGGGGTGGGGGCTCAGAGAAATTGATGTTAATGCCATCTGATTGGAGGGTGCCTCGATGGAATATTGATTCTCCAATTTGCGATGGGAATTAAAACTAGAGAGCATATATTTAAAGTGGGAGCAAAAAGGTTTAAAAGTGGAAGGTCTGTTGCTTTTGCTTTCTCTTTTTGACTAAATTCATGACCCCACCTGTCATCCAAGGATCTTGACATTGTCATCTATATTGTCCCTCTTTTCTGGAACATGGTGTCCTCGACTTTGCTATCTGGTCCTTAGACAACTCCCACATGAAGGAGTTGCCTGGTAACAACTGTTCCAAATCAAATGGCAAGCTTCTGTTTAATAATGTCATCATTTGCCCTATTCCATTTCCCACAAGACTTATTCTTATTTTTTATTCATAACGATATTAAAACTGAAGGAGGTGTTATCACTGCTCTCCCACTGTAATTCTAATCACCTGGCCAGGCTCATTTCCCAAATAAAGGCCTAGTGAGGCCTCTTTCCTGGCTGGACTATCTACATGCTGCTTCAAGAAGTCCTCCTGAATTCATCCAATGAGCTTAGCACCATCTAAGCCTCTGGGTCTAAAATTGGGCAAGTTCAAGTCTCCCACAATGAATTTAACATTTTTTTATAATCTGTCTACACATCTGTTACTCGGAGTCATATGGAAGACCTGCAGCATTCTACTCCTGAGTAATAGTGTTCCATTCCTCAGCGACAGTGGCCCTTTGTGCTGTCTGACATTCAGCTGTGCACTTTCCACTAAGTATTGGAAATTTAAAATGGTCTTTGGCCCAATCTAATCCATTCTCTTCTCCACTATTGTCTTGTATTGAACAAATTGCTTCTGATATCATGTTTTTTTTTTACCAAGCTCCTGAGCTCATATCCTCTCTTCAGCCATTCTCAACCTTTATGACTGTTTCCCCCATTCCCTCCCCTCCTTCCCAGTGAAGCAATCACGTTTAGGTTTCTTCGGTTCTTCTTTCCTCCTGACTGCATATAAAAAAAAAATAATGTTACATGAGGTGCAAAGAAAACAAGGCTTTCACTTAAATGTGCTGTGCTGTGCCCCCCCACCCCCGATGGCCCATAGGCCCATCCCACCATTGAGAATGGCTGCTCTATATCTTAAAGACTCCATTTCAACCACTATAATATCATAGGTATCACACCAGTTCTTCATGTCTATCATGATTAAAGTTTACAAGAAATTTGAGAGTATTCCTCACAAAAATGAATTCCATTTATGCTACATTTCACATTGAGAATGTCTTGCATCATTTCACATTGGTGCATTTGGAAATAACTCATGAACAGCTGAAGCAAATTGATGTCAATGGCCTCTCCAGACTTGATTATTCCATTCCTTTTCTCATTGTTCTCCCACTTGCCAGCCTCCAAGTTCAGCTCATCCAACAACTATAGGAAGGAGATCATTAAGCTGGAAAGGGTGCAGAAAAGATTCATGAGGATGTTACTAGGATTGGAGTGTTTGAGTTACAAGGAGACACTAGATAGGCTCAGGCTATTTTATATAGGGTGGTTCAACATGGAGGGCCGAAGGATCTGTACCATGCTGTAATGTTCCATGTTCAATTTTTCCTGGAGTGTGTGAGACCAAAGAGTGATCTGTAAAAAAAGGTACATAAAATCATAAGCGGCAAAGTGAATGGTCACAGAATTTTATTTTTGCCTGAATATTTGAGTTCCGAACTAGAGGCACAGGTTTTAAGTGTGAGGGGAAAGATTTAAAGACCTGAAGAGGTAGGTAGTAGGTATATGGAATGAACTTCCAGAGGAAGCTGTTAAGGATGGGTGCAATTGTGATGTTTCAAATACATATAGAACGATTTAGAGGGAAATGGGCCAAATGCAGACAAATGGGACAAGTTTGAATGGACAACCTGGTCAACAAGGATGAATTGGGCTAAAATGCACATTTCCATGCTGTCTAGCTCAATTAATCTAAACCTCTGCTCCACATATCTCAATTTATTTGACTCTTATTCTTGACTTTGCTGATCTGGTACTCTGATTCTATTCTTTGTGTTTAAATCCTTTTATGGTCTCAGATTTCCTTTCATTTGTATATCCACGCCAACGTCCTTCCTGAGGTTTGCAGCAAGTCGCCACACTCTGAATTTCCAGCTTGAATTTTCTTTGCTTTGAAGTATCCTGCAATACTAAATGGCAGATGAAGACAAAAGAAATCAGTTATACCCAACTATTTTGAGTACTAACCTTCATATAATGATAGCTTTGCATTATTTAATGACAGCTTCTGTTGCCTTTATATTTTCTTCCAGTACTTCAGATGCAGAATGACATAGTTTATTGTTTCTTGAGTGTGTATTTATATCTATATTTAGTCCATATTTCCAGAAATGGTATTGAGCCTTTCAAAATCACTTTGATGTTCATATTTTGCTACCTCTGTGATTTAAAAAAAAATAATCTATCACTTATTTAGATGTTATTTTGCCAAAAAATCCACTTAATTTAGCAGAAACTGTTGCTAATTTGTACATATATCTTAATGCAGAATTTGTATCATTTAACTTTGGAAGCAGTACTATAATTTTCATGGGTTATGACAACTCTATTTATTGAATGTGGTCGAAGACACTTCATCATTTCAAGAAGGATTCTTAAAACAATATGGTTTTTTGTGCCAAGTCAGATATTTGTACTTCTAAAAGGGATGGAGACATTAAAAATGCAAATAAAGATGTTGCTCACCCTCCAATCACGAATGACATGAATCTGCTATGTCGCTAGATTCTCCCTTCACGTTGCTATCTGTGGAAGTTCCTTGGCCATCTCACAATTAGATTTTTAGTGTGGTGTAGAATCTTAAGTTCAGCGCGCTTTTATTTAGTTTCAGTCTCAAGAGAATAATCTGCAGCTGCTCCACATTTGTTCCCGTTCATTCTAGTTTCTATATTTGCATTTTGACTTTAGGAGCATGAAATCATGATTCATTTTAAAACATAGAGTCAAACAGCGTGGAATAAACCCTTCGGCCCAATATATCCATTTCAACTAAGTTGGTATTTTGAGCAAGTTCCATTTGCCTGCATTTCGTCCATAATCTTCTAAGCCCCTCCTATTCATTAATTTGTTCAGATGACTTGAATGTAAAAATTGTGTCTGTTTCTACATTTTCTTCTCGCATCCTGTTCCAGATACAGATCCCACTGAGTGAGGTTTTCCCCTCCAATATCTTTCCCCTCTCATCTTGAAAATAAGCCCTCTCAGACTCATCTAACCTATAAAGAGGACTGAGCATTCACTTTAACCATGCTCCCTAATGGCTTTATAAACCTCAGCATCCTAAGCTTGAGCGAATAAGGACCAGCCCATCTAACCTCTCTCCACAACTGATGCCTTCTGATCCCAGGGATATACTGGTGAATCTCCTCTGCACCCACTTCAATTTATTGATGTCTTTCCTTTTATTGGATGACCAGACTGCACACAATACTTGAAGAATGGTTTCTCCAATGCTGTGTACTGCTGAATCATGAGATCCCAATCATTGTACTCAGTACCCTGGCCAATGAACACAAGTGTGCCAGTGTCTTTTGCGTTTATTGTCAAATGCATAAACACCATATACAGATACATCAAAATTGTTGCTTGCTGCAGTACGTAAAATACACCAACTGCAATATTGTAAATTAAATGACCCCAATATGACAAGACCGAAAAAGAGATAGATGTACGGATAGATGTATACACTTTCACAGTTGCAGATGGTGTAAGAAAAAAAACAAGGATTCAATTGTACAGACAAATCTTTTGCCAATCCCAGAGTATTTTATGGTATGGGGAGGTTGAAGAGGCTGATAGCTTCAGCACCAAATTGTTAATGTAGGTAACAAACGACATTGACCCTGCTGCACTCCACTGGTCAGAGGTATCCAATCAGAAAAATAGTACCCTCTGACTCCTTCCACTTAACTAATTTTGAATCCAATGAGCCAGCTCCCCTTGGATCTCATGTGATCCAACCTTCCAGATTAACCTGCCTTGTGGGACTTTGTCATAAAGACCTTGCAAAAGCCACTGTGTACAACATCCACTGCCGTGCCCTCATCAGTGCTAGTGTTCAGGGATTTGAACCCATCTGATGTATTTATGCATTGCAAATGGACCAGATCCCTTAACTTGAGTCTGGCCATTGGTTGCTTCATGTCTTGCCTTCCTGAGGAGTTCACTGTTTAGTAATCAATCAGGATTTTTCTGAGGAAATGGCTCTTTGTTACAACTGGCAATACAGTCATCATTAAAGGTTTCAGGTCTCTCCAAGCAATGGTTGTCAGTCAGTATTTCAGCAATGCAATTGATATCAGAATATTCTGCATATTCTGCAACAGTTCACAAAACAGCTGTTGTGTCCACTTTTGTGGCCAAATATCAATGTTGATTTTAAAAAAAATGGAATTACCCTTTTATGGCTTGAGGAGCTTTGAATGTTAACAAAAAGAAATGTCTGCAAGTGTTATTGACAGTACTGTTAGATGCCAAAATAAAACTAAAGGGTTCCCATGAACTGTAAAGACTGGGCATTAGGCTGAAATGAATCTTGCAATGCCTTTAGTTAGAATGGAAATCTTTGCAGATTTCTCTCAACCAACTAACTTGAGCAAAATGTGCAATAGCTCTTTTGTAACCATATGAGTTTTCCACACCAATGAATGTAAGTGAACATCAAGTAGAAGCAATTACTTTAATTGCAGCCAAACACTTTTACAATTCATCTAATTGTTTTTCTTCTACCCTACTATATACATATACATACTTATGCGTAATAGATTGGTGCTTCATTTTATTATTGCCTGTGAGGATGCATTTTGGGACAGCATTAATAGCTAAAATACTGGTCTTCTCAGCTAATCATCTTAAATTCCATTATCAACAAGACAAGAAAGGGAATTATCAGCGATTTACAACCTGGATTATTCTGGACACTTGTATATTTTCAAACATTGACAGTTGTACATTGTATATTTTCAAACATTGACAGTTAATTATGTTTTACTATAACAAATCAAATTTTATAAAAGGACCAAATAATTAAAACCATTATTTCGTACATATAGGAAGAACAGTAGTGGTTAAAACAATACAGTATTACAATAATTTAATCTTCCATAAATGTTTAGTTTTTTTTGTAGGTCTGTTGTTTTAGTGATTTAACATTTTTTGTCTTTCATTCTCAAATGTGTTTCACTTAAAAAAAAAATCACAGTGATGGTCTCTCAAATATTTTATCTTTTCTCTTGGCTTCTTCACATCTGACGTTAAAACTTGGACAAATTGTTATTGGGAAAACTGAAGGGTCTAGCTCCGTGTCCATTAGACTGGCTACCTTCTGTCCAATTCTCAACAGCCAAACCAGTCAAATGAGACCAAAGCATTCCAGTTGATCTGCTGGCCCCATGTCATTGTCAACCATAAAGTCCAACTATGTCTAACCAGTACTCCACTATACCCCATGTTTGCTTATGTCCTTGCGTTGACCTCAACTGCTTTGGAACCTTTTGCTCAGGGCATTCTTATCTATAGATTTGGTTGTTCATATACTCTTCTACCCAAACTCCTTCTGCTTTCCACGAACTCTGATGGATCCTAAGATCTGCTTCGAGACTATGTCATGTATTGTTAGTCATCACCACCACGTTTTGTACTTAGTAAATTAAGTAATTTATAATATCAGAGTTCTGGAAACACTGGATGAGCCAGCTGACCTGATCCTGTTTCTATCATCTTCTGCTCTTATGGAAGGTTCTTGTTTCCCTGCACATGATAATGAATTTATTGTGATTCACATTGCAGAATATACATCTGCATCAAAACTCTTATCTGCTGCAAATGAACAGATACATGCAAATAAAAATTATAATAGTAAATTAATTGAATTAAATTAAAAGAGACAATAAAAACAGAAGGTGGATCATATTTACAGTAATTCCAGTGCAAGAAAAGTGACTTGCAGTCATGTAGACAGTACCTTTTGCTGTTGGAACAGTCTCTAACTGTTTTGGAACCTCTAGGTTCAGATTTTCAGGCTTCTGTACCTACTGCCCCAAGGTAGCAGTGAAAAGAGGTTGTGACCAGGGAGATGGGGGTCTTTTACAATGTTGGCTGCCTTCTTGAGGCAGTGCCTCACATAGTTGTCTACACTGGATGGGAGGTCAGAGTATCTGATAGACCTAGCTATGTTTGTACACCTTCTGCAGTCTTCTGAGAGATTGAATTCTCAATCTATGCTGTGATTAAACTTTTATGCATTACCTTCATGATGTGGGATTACACATTCCATTGAGCTTCTTCGGAATCCTCCTTTTCTGGGGAGAAAAATAGACCTTGCCATTCTTACTGATTGTGAAGGGCTACTGGCTTCATGATTATACAAATAGTTCCATGAAAGGTGTAAATTTGTGTAATTTTTATCTTTGTAATTAAGGAAGATTATATTTATCTTGGAGTATAGATTTACTAATCGTTGAAGGTGAGGTCAATGGGACAAAGCATGTCGAGAAGGAGAGTTGATTTCATTGAAACATAAATAATACAAGGTGCGTTAGGGAGATCATATTTTCAGTATGGTATCTTTCTGACTATATAAAGTTTTCTAGGCACATTTTGTCCATAAAAACAAATTAAATACTAAATGGTTAACCTCTTCAGCAAGTGGCATGTATTCTCTAATAAACTTGCTTCCCTTTAAAAAACATAAAAGCTACTGATGTTGTAATCTTGAATAACGAAAAAGAAGCTGGTGACACTCAGATAAATGCTCAGCCAACGTTTTGGATTTCAATAAATTGTCCTGGCCTGAAGCATGAACTGACCACTTCTCTCTAAAGACGCTGACTGACCCACCGAGTCCCTCCAACTTCTGTTTGTTCATACCTGCTCACCTCTGTTGGGTTTGTGTTATGCCAGGTCATCACTGCTCCAGTCCAAACATGGATCAATAACATGAATTCCTGAGTTGCTCTCGACAACAAGATGGCATTTGATCAAATATGGCATCAACGAGCCTCCTGGTAAAATGCAAAACAATTAGAACAAGGTTAAAAAAAAACTCTCCAGGGGTTTAAATAAAAGCTACTTATAGCCTAAAATGCATTTTGAAAAAAAGAGCAGGCTTTCAATTGCAAGGGATTGGACTGGCTCCAAACTATAAGCTAGATCTCACATGTACAACTTTATATTAAAAAACACTTTTCCCCAAGGCCTCAAGTCAATGTGAGGTTTAAAGCTAGCATTATTGGAATTGGTATTTGCATGACCCAACTCCTGCATTTCCAGGTGGCTCTTGCCCACTTTATTTCTTCTGTCCTCTGTGGCACTGCTTTGCAATATTTCTGTCATTCAGAAAACAGTTTCACCATCCACATTGTTTTCCACTGACCTGGGCCTGTACAAGCCGCACAATAGTTGACAACAAGATTTTGCAAGGAAATCATGGTTGAACTATTGGTGCTCATCCCCTTGCACAGCGCTGCCAAGAGTCGTTTCAGTGTAAGTGAAGGGAAAAGATCTGAAGAAGTTGATAGTTTGTGATTGTTTTTCCAATTCATTTATGATCAACCCAAATGTGCAGGGTGTGAAGTTGCAGCCATTTCCACCCCCCTATGAGGGGGAATCCACATAAAGTAGATAAATCTGGAGCGAAAACAACATGCCCATAAGAAGGCTGTGAAGTGGTCATCTAAATAGCAATTGATTGCTTGAGTTTGTAAGCTTTTATTTGTTCTTACATTTTGAATATTTATTGATGTACCTCTCCCCAAGTGCTGTGGATGTTCAATCATTGTAAATATTCCAAGATCAGTACTTTGGATCCTTTGGGAATTGAGGGATATGGGGATTTGGAGAGAAAATAGAATTGAAATTTTAGCCTGAGGAGCATATGGCATATACCTCTTGTATTTATGTTTATGTGTGTCTGTTGGTGATGTGATATTTATTTTAAAATAGGCTGAAGCTTGGTGACTTTTCAGCAAGTGAATTTTACAGCATGCCCTAGCTCTTGCCACATGGCAGAATATAAAACTCTGAGATTTACTGAGTGATGGACAGAGCTGGATATGTCACTATGCACCATTAATGAACTCCAGTCCTGTTCAAATTTTCCAGCCTTATGCAGGAGACTCTTTATATTGATTCTGTGGCTAACTGGTCCTTGCATCTGATCTGAGATGCCATTAATTTGTATGGGGACCATGAGGCAAATGGGGAAGATAAGATTTTAATTGTACTCTAGTGTTCTGTTCAGTTATTTCTAAGTATTTCTTTTAATAATTTTTAATCAATTACTTTAATTTTAATAGTCTCTACATGGCAGTGGCATTTTAAAAATTAAACACTTTTACATTATTGGCTTCAGCTTTGCCTTCTGTTAATGAATAACAAGGGCATTCCAGGGCAGGATCTCTGAACCAGTGGCGTAGCCTCCACTGAGACCATTCTGAAGGTGAATGGCTTCTTGCATCCCAATTAGGTATGGTGGGTTGTGTGCACCATGCGTCAGTTCAATGAGAATGTACTGTTCTGAAGGAAACCTGCCTCTATATATATATATATATGTATTTACCCCCACCCCCACACCCACAAATTGGATTAGAATAGATTTTGATTTTGTTTGTCTGTTATTCATTTAAAGCCACATTGTACTCCCTCTTGAAGGAAGTCTTTGGTCTTTCTACTGGATTGAAAAGATTAATTATTTTCTCATGCTTCATTTGATTTTTACTTCTGTAGAGTATTTTATTGTTTGAACACAGCAAAACCATCTGGATAGATTTATTCATTGTATTCCACTATAATGGCCATCTGCCTGTTTCTTCTTGCATTTCATTTGCATTTAGAAAATCTCTAAGTGAATATAATCCTCAATAGGAGTTCAATTCCAGATTGCAGAGATCTCAAGAAGCAACTTAGACCCTTTGTAAATTGACTAATTAAAAAAAAAACGCTGACCTACTGTCAATCTCACGTAAGAGTTGAGATATCCCATACATGCAAATTAAAGACTTTTACTTGTGACTTTCTTTATAGGTTGTCAGTCATTATATGCTTTGTTTCTTAGAGCACATAGATGATTGCAATGGGCATCAAGAAAGTAGATTTAATCATGGCCTGTCAACTCGAGGGAAATTCTAATAAGTCTAATTGCATAGCAATATTTCCTCACCTTCAGCATCACCTTAGTCTTTTCTGTATCTTTATTATAAGAAGAAATTTTCACATGAACGTTCTGCATTTAAAATTTTACTGAGAGATTATGTAGGGTTTTGTTTTGACATGATACACCTCCTTAAAACTCCTGTAGATTTACAATTCTTTCAGCACTTCAACATCTTTCTTTCAAGTGTGCATTAAGCAAAAACAAGCACCTGACCTCATGCGCTCAATAGTTTATTGATGATGTCACCTAGCACTTATGTGGCTGCCGACTTGTGTCCTATCAATAGATGACCTTTGAACCTGATAAATGCTGCAGCTTTTGCTTGCTAAGCCACTTAGGAAATTATTTAAGTTTGTGAACTCGAGATATGACCTGCATATATGGACAAGCACTTATTCCTGCTAAGTTACAGAAATAATTAACCATATTCAATGTTCAAATAAACCAACTTGTTCATAAGTAGTTAGATCATTAGGTTCAGCAACTTTTGTTTCTTTGTTTCATCATCTTTCCTTGACTTTGCACCTCCTATCCCTGTAATCCCTTTTAACCCTACATCTTTCCAAGATCTCTGCATTCCTTCAATGCTGACTTCCTGTGCTTTGTTGCTTTCTTTCCTTTAAATTCCAGCATTCTGAAACCTCTCTGCACTGTCTCCTCCTTCATGGCTTATGAAACCCAAACTTTTTAATCAAGCTTTTTGGTCAATTCTCCTAAAATTTCCTATTTTGGCTCATTACAGAATTACTTACTTTACTTTACTTTTACTTTGGCTTGGCTTCGCGGACGAAGATTTATGGAGGGGGGTAAAAGTCCACGTCAGCTGCAGGCTCGTTTTTGGCTGACAAGTCCGATGCGGGACAGGCAGACACGGTTGCAGTGGTTGCAGGGGAAAATTGGTTGGTTGGGGTTGGGTGTTGGGTTTTTCCTCCTTTGTCTTTTGTCAGTGAGGTGGGCTCTGTGGTCTTCTTCAAAGGAGGTTGCTGCCCGCCGAACTGTGAGGCGCCAAGATGCACGGTTTGAGGCGATATCAGCCCACTGGCGGTGGTCAATGTGGCAGGCACCAAGAGCTTTCTTTAGGCAGTCCTTGTACCTCTTCTTTGGTGCACCTCTGTCACGGTGGCCAGTGGAGAGCTCGCCATATAACACGATCTTGTATCATGGAAACACTCTGACACAATTTACAATGTTTAATTTTCATTATTAAGCAAGTTGGAGACATTATTATTATTACATGCAGTTATTATTGTTACCAAGATGCAGTAAAAGCTTTCTTTTACATGCTATTCAAAGTATTGCTAAGAGTTGCCACTATCTGGTGTCACCTTCTCTGATGTAGCCACCTTCAGCGACCCCCAACGTCATCTTGTTCGAATTCAAATTGTTGTTCTCAGGGAAGGATACTCTTGGTTTCTATTTTCCTCGTATTATCCCCGTACATTTTTCACTTTTTCCTTCAGATGGCCCGAATAAAAAAAAATGGGGAGAGTGGGGAGATGGGGGAAAAGAAGAAAGGAGGGGGGAAAAGGGCAGGGGAGGAGCACAGCCTAACAGGTAGGAGGTTACAGGTGAGGAGTAGAAGATAAGAAAAAGCTGAGGAGTGATGGGGGAGGGTGGCTCCCTGAAAGGAGAGAGAAAGAAAGGTGGTGGGGAGTTAGAGAAAAGGAGATATTGGCAAAGTGGTCAGGTTGATGGTAATGCTGTCTGATTGAAAAAATAAGGTGTTGTTCCTGCCCCTTCCTCTCTCTTCTCCTCTTCTCTCCCCTTTCCCATCCCTCTCCTTTTTATTCAGGCATCTGCCTGTGTTTTTGTTCTTACTTGATGAAGGCTCAGGCCTGAAACATTGTTTACCCTTTACTATACTCTCTACAGATGCTGTGTGACCTACTGCGTTTCTCCAGCACATTTGTGTAATCCACCCCAGTGTCTGCACACTTGTTTAAGAACATAGATCAGTTACAGATAAGGGGAGGGAGAAATGGTTGATGAAGTTTGACCCAAACAAGTGTGAAGCTTGTACTTTAGGAGGTCAAATTTGAAGGGAATGTAAACAGTTAATGACAGGGCTCATAAAAGCAATGATGTGCAAATTGATCTGAAGGTCCAGCGCATCAAAACTGGCCACACATGGATGCTTGGATTCACTGGGCAGGGCATTGAGTGCCCAAGGAGGTCATGTTGCAGCTACATCAAACTTTGGTTAGACTGCACTTGGACTTCTCTGTGCCTTTCTGATTGCCCCATTACAAGAAGGATGATAAGGCATTGGAAAGGGTACAAAAGAGGTTTGTCAGGATGTTGCTTGGTTTAGACCAGTGGTTTTCAAACTTTTTCTTTCCACTCACATACCACCTTAAGTAATCCCTTACTAACCACAGAGCACCTATGGCATAGGGAATACTTAAGGTGATATGTGAGTGGAAAGAAAAAGGTTGAGAACTGCTGGTTTAGACGGCATGAGTTATGAGGAGAAATTGAACAAACTTGGATTGTTTTATCTGGAGTGTCGGAGGCTGAGGTAATATAAAATCATGAGAATCATTAATAGGGTGGACAGTCAGAATCTTTTCCCCAGGGCAAAAGTATCACACACAAGATGACATGCATTTAAGGTGAATGAGGGGGGTGGGAGGTATTTAGGGAGATATGCTGGACAGGTATTTCTTACAGAGAGTGGTGGGTGCTGGAACAGGATATCAGGAGGACAGAGAAAGCAGATGCAAGTTGTATTTAAAAGGCTTCATGATATACACATGAATATGAGAGGGATAGAGGGATGTCTAACAGGTGCAAGCAGCAGTGTTCGTGTAATTAGGAAATCATGTCCTGCATGGTGTTAGGTCTGCTTTGTTCATGAATGAGTGAGACAAACACCAGGCTGAGTCGAAATCAGGGTTCTTTGTTCTTTATTACCGGATTGTAACACTTGCGACTAACAAAGTTAGTCGGAGAATGCATTCTGCCGTTATCAGCAAAATGGTGATTTTTTATACCCTTGGATATGTGCTTAGAACATCATCATATCATTACTTGTCCAATGACTAAAACTGTTGCTATCCTTTCCCTGCTAGCTTCCTGCCTCTCAATCCATCAATGTCTCTCTTATCTTGTAAGTACAAGGATGCATTTACATCTTGTTACAGCCCTGTACATTCCCATCTCATGATGTTTTACCTAACAGGAGTACAAGGACACCTCCCCTTCTTGTTACTGCCCTGTACAGGGTAACTCCCTACACATTCCCATCTCATGATGTTTTACCTTACAATCCCTCCTTTGTCCTCTTTAGAGGACAATCTCGCCCTGACTATGCTACCACCGCGTTACATTAGTTCGCCTATTATTGCCAAGCTCTATACGGGTTCTGTTCACAGGGCAGTTCGGCTGGTGGGCGAGGGCTCCCCCAACCCTCCTTTGCGTACACCCCCCATCCGTCACCCCGATCCCATTGCCCGTTTACAAGTTTCATCCCATTTGCCCCCAAGCAAAAAACTAGCTAACCCCCCGTACATTAGTAAATTCCCAAGTTAACATATGGTCTACAATCTAATTCATAATACTTGTTCTACAATCTGATTAATAATGTTTGTGTTACAATCAATGTTATAATATTTGGGTTACAAGCAAGGTTAAAATTATATGTGTAACAATCTAATTCACAATCCCTCCTTCCCATCACATTCCCCTTCAGACTCCAGATCGATCTCAGCAACTTTCTCCGTCTCCTGTAATGTGAGATAGTCTTGCTCCACAGCCTGCACAGCTTGATATTTCGGAGGCAGTTCATCACGGTCAGCAAAGGCTTTCTCTATGGTCCTCGTGACCAGCGTTCGAATGCATGGAATACAACAACAGCCACAAGTGATAAAAATTGATACAGAAATGAACAAACCCAGCAAAAGTTGTCCTAACAATGTGCTCCATCTCCCAAACACTCCCTGTAACCAGGATAAAACAGGATTGGAGACTCCAGACTGGGCTTTTAATTCTTTCGCCAATGCCCTAAGTTTCGTTAACCCCTTAGTGAGTGATCCATCTGGCCCTGTGTTATTAGAGATAGAAGTGCAGCATAGATCTCCAAACATAGCACACACTCCACCTTTCTCTGCCAGGACCATATCAATCGCTATCCTATTCTGAAGTGTCATAAGGGAAGTTTCTGACAGTTGTTGATGTATTGCCTCAACAACGTCCCTGGTCAAATTTGCAAGGCGCTGGACATTATAGTGAATAAGGTTGATCCTATTAACATTCTTATTTACAGTGATGGGAAATATTGCACTAAAAACAGGAAAGCTTTCAAACCCAGCTGCAATCTCATCGGCTAATTTAAATTCGTCCGGAATATTCCGGGCTTGGCCAATGGCATCAATCCATACCCCATCAGGGTTCCTTCCTCCCGGCCCCAAGAGTCTCTAAGTCCATTCGTGACCAGGGTACATATTTTTGAGTTCCCCGTCCCGTGATCAGTAATGGGCATTGATATCTCAATTTTGGGGATTTCTGCTCCTTCTTTACTCTTGGCATGCATTTATTTATCCCACCTTGTTCTGACTCTTCTTCGTCACTGTCACTGTCCCTATCAGCTTCCAATGTCTCAGGGTCAAAGGTATATTGGTCACGTTCATCTCTAAGATAATCTTTTCGGCCATAGTTTAGTTGTTTCACATCTTTCTCTTTTGTTCTAACTATGTCCAGGTAGGCATGTCTATTTTTCTCCCTCCTGAGTCTTTTCCTTTTACTTTCCTCCCATGGTGGATCGTATCTCGTTTCCTCATCTGTACTACACTTTTCATCCTTTACTCCTATTACCATTCCTTCAGCTTTAATTTCTCCTGACAGTGTTGTAGTTATCTTTTCCACTTCCTTAAATACACCTACCATTAATTCTTTTTGATCCTCACTGATCTGCCCCAGCACATTAATATCTCTGTTTAAGTTTTTAATGTTATCCTGAACCTTTTTCATGTTCCATTTCTGTATCTCTAACTCCTTTTCTATTTTCTTGGACTCCAGAGGGGTCTCTACATCTATTACTCCCCCTTCTATTTTTATTAAAGGGGCCTGTACCTCGTCTGATGTGTCCCTATTCCCGTGGTTCTTGTCACACCCCAGTGTCTCAATATCTGAATATAAGGGACGTGACTCCAGTGTCCCATCTAGGGTGCCAGAGAGAGAGAGAGAGAGAGAGAGAGAGCATAGCGAGAGAAAGAGATAGAGAGGCAGATACACAGAGCACAAGAGATAGAGAGAGAAAATGCCTTGCACTGGCCCCACTGGGAGAAAAGTCTTCAGATTAACACTTTCGTTTCAAAGGTTTTAAAAGGTTCTCATCCTGTGATCACTGGTCTGGATCAGATTGGGTCTCCCACCACTGGGAACTATCACTCCTTCCTTCCCTCCCACCTCGAGTGAGCTACACGTCAGCCCACAATGTCTGCCCTGATCCCGCAATGGTGGGGGTGCGGGAAAAAGGGAGGGAGAGAGGATAAAACAGGAT
Source organism: Narcine bancroftii (assembly GCF_036971445.1). Lineage (NCBI taxonomy): Eukaryota > Metazoa > Chordata > Chondrichthyes > Torpediniformes > Narcinidae > Narcine > Narcine bancroftii. The sequence goes on along the minus strand of NC_091472.1, from coordinate 83,849,543 downwards.
CCCATTTGATGCGGAGCTGGAATTGTGGGCACAAAATTAAAACCAAATTGTATTTCTCTGCCCTGCCCAACCTGGGGATTTCAGGGCAGCACTGCCACAGATTGGGATTGGGAGGGGGAGTGGGTGAGAGAGGAGGGGGGGGAGAAGAGAGAGAGGGGGAGAGAAGAGAGAGGGGGGGAGAGAAGAGAGAGGGGGAGGGTGAAAGGAGGGAGGGAGAGAGCAAACCCGGACACTTCGTGGCTGGAAACTGGAAACAGGCACTTTTCCTTTCCCTTCTGTGTTTTGTTTCTTCCAGCTTATCTAAGCCTCTACGTTTTAAAATTTTTGTTTCCCTCACCTGTCAGGAACATCTCAGTGCCCCCGGGTAACCAACCCCTCTTCCTCCAGCGGTCTACACATTTTCGGAGCATTTTTTGTTTTTCCAATGCCGCATTACTGGTATTTCGGTCCTCTAATTCCTGATTAATTTCCTTAATAACTTGGTCAAAAGTCTTAGCAGGCAACTGTACAGCCATAGCTGCGGGACCGCTTTCTAATGCCTGTTTTAATTTAGGTTTTTGTCTGTTTAGGGGATCTATGTCAACGAAAATTGCTTTTAAAAATGTCTCCTTGCAAGCTGGATGACTAATATCTTTTAAAAGAACAGTCTCTAAGACTTGTCCTCCAATTGACTTCAGACTGTCCTGTATACTCTGATTGCTCGTTTTCCACTCTCTGTTTTCCCAAAGGGGTCTGAAAGTTAAATTACAACTAGAAAACCAAATATTTGGGCTATACTTTTGTCCTGTTTCCCTGTACCAATCTATGAATTTACGTAACTTTATCTCCTTGGTGATGTTGGGAATACCCTCATTTAACTTATCAAAAGTATTTCGAATAAACTGGGTGTCTCTTAGGAGTTTGTCAACTTTTTCATTAATATCTCCTACCTGATCCGGACACAGCTGTCGCAGCCTTCTGTCGTCGTTCTTGTTCACCAGGCAGGCGTCCCTGAGTACTTTTTTTGTTGTCTCAAGGTCTCTAGTGTCTGCTGTGGTATTCCACCACGGCGAATTGGGGAAATAAATTCTTAACTTCTCAAGTGTACAGACATTATCATACCTACCGGACATTTATAAGTCAGTCTCTCAGATACAATTGAGGCCAATAAGCCTGAACCTTTGTTTTCTTTCAAAGCCCAACCTTCACGTGGGAGATTTCTCCTCTTAATAACCAGTTTAGGGCAGAAAACTCAGGTCCTCTATTGTTTATAGACCACCTTCTCACTCTATTGGACTTTGCAACGACACAATAAAGACTTTTAAACTCTAGTAGTTTCTTGCGAAGCACTTAATAAATGTCATTCAAACACCTTAAGGACTTTTATCTTGTCTGTAATCACTTACGTGTTACAATCCTGGCATGCGACCTTCAATTGTGGTCGTCTAATTTGTCCGATCTCCAGTTCTTACTGACAATCATAAAGATTTAAAAAAAAAAGAGAATTTTGTTAAAACAGGCTTCTCTGGACCTTTTTATCAGCCGGCTGAGATGATTGTCAGAAAAAACAGAAACCGTCGTCCAGTGTTCACTCACCCATCACGTCGGGGTCACCAAATTGTTAGGTCTGCTTTGTTCATGAATGAGTGAGACAAACACCAGGCTGAGTCGAAATCAGGGTTCTTTGTTCTTTATTACCGGATTGTAACACTTGCGACTAACAAAGTTAGTCGGAGAATGCATTCTGCCGTTATCAGCAAAATGGTGATTTTTTATACCCTTGGATATGTGCTTAGAACATCATCATATCATTACTTGTCCAATGACTAAAACTGTTGCTATCCTTTCCCTGCTAGCTTCCTGCCTCTCAATCCATCAATGTCTCTCTTATCTTGTAAGTACAAGGATGCATTTACATCTTGTTACAGCCCTGTACATTCCCATCTCATGATGTTTTACCTAACAGGAGTACAAGGACACCTCCCCTTCTTGTTACTGCCCTGTACAGGGTAACTCCCTACACATTCCCATCTCATGATGTTTTACCTTACAATGGGCATATGGCCCAAAGGGCCCGCGCCTGTGCTGTACTGTTCTATGCTCCATAGCTGGAACCTTTGCCATGAGTGCAACTCCATTTAGCTGTTGAGTGATTCATACCATGAAAAATGAGAAGTTAAAAGCCATAGATATGAGGATTTATTACACTGTGACTCGCTTCATTTGAGATTTTTGCAATGAATAGCTGGTGATGAACTGTCATTGTTGCATTAATAATTTGCTTTGTCCAGAACCCTTACATTCTGCTTTATTCAGTTTTTCATCTTGTTAGTAAAATTGTTTCCATGCCATTGGCCCCAACCAACCTAAACAAACTCATGCACGTCCAATACATCTGCATGAACTCTGTGCTCAATTATCTTCGCCTCCTCATTTGAGAATCACTCATATTACTTGCTTTAAAAAAAATCCCATCTCTTGTGCATATGATTCCCTCTCTATTCTCCTTTTGCCTGTATTAATTCTCATTGCTGCAGTACAAACGCAGGTTGTATCTGACAGGGATTGTGGTCTGGTGGCCTTCAAATCGCACCACACCAAAGACAATGGGTTAACAAAGCACATTGGCCCAGTGCATATTTCATGCCTTGACTTCCCATTGCAATGCTCTTTTATGTGTGAAAGGTAACACAAAGTCTGCAAAAATAATAAGCCTTGCACTCTGTGTAGACACAAAGACATTTCTTCCCACTGTCACAAAGGTGGCAGGGAAACTTGCATAAATTGTGGATTTCAGGGCTGACCTTGCATTGGAGAGAGGTTTATGTGAACGGGCAGTGGGGATGTCTTGTGGAGGTCTGGGTTACTAAGAGGTGGGTGTAATCACATTGCCCTGAACTGGTCTTGGAATTTGACTGGCAGGGAAGAGAGTGTAAGTGTGGGAGGCTGCAAGTGGGAGTAAAAACTTCAAAACCTTTTTTTAGTATGCTAAGTCAAGTCATTTAGTCAAAGCCCATAGCATGATCCCCATGGGATATCAGATAGGTTTTCAGTTCTTGCTGGGTATGACACAGAGGGAGCCATATGTGCATGGTAGCATCAAATGCCATTCAAAGCAATATCTGACAATATTTCCTAAAATTAATTTGTCCATGCCTAACAAAGAATGGTGTAGGCAATTCTTGCAGGTGTATTTTATCTATAATATAAGCAAAAAAAAAAGATCAAGGAGAGAAAGATTAGTAAGAATTACAACCATTACAGGAACCTCATCACTGCACCGACTAAAGCTTCATACACACAATTTAGCCAATTTAATATACAGTGATGAAACTGTTAGCTGGATTGAAAGGGCAAGCATGGAATTGAGTTTGTACTTTTCTATCTCATTACTTTTTAATACACAATTGGAAGAGGTGGTAACCAATAAACTATTTTGGAGCCCGACTCTATGAAATTTACAACAGAAATGACTATTTTTGGACATAAAATTAATCTTTCTATCTGGGATCAAAAGAAAAGTATACAATCTCTGATAAGCTTGTGGACTTGTTTTTTAAATAATTTATTGGATAGCGTCAGCCACAGAACTAGAATTCCTGATTGTGAATTAATGCTGCTTTGGTTTTCAAAGATGGCCGCTCAAACTTTACTGTGAGGATGTTCAATTAAAAAAAATAATATGTAAAACAATCTTTACTTTTCAGAATATTTGACTGAACTGTGCGTTTAAGCTACAAAGAGATGGAGATCCATAATTGCACAATAACATGTCATTTTAATCGGGTGTTCGTGACAAAAGGTTTTCATTCGGACATGTTGTTTTGTATCAGTGATAGAATTCAGTCTTTTGCACATTGGTACATATGACCTTCAGTCAGATTTGTGAGTCTCCTGCAATATTTGATTCCATTAAATAAAAATTGAAAATGCCTGAAATACTTTTTTCAACTGTCAAAAGAGAAAAACAAAAGTCAATGTTTCAGGTCAATGACCTTTCATCAGAATCTGACCATAAGGCCCTGAGTGTTTTCATCACTTGCTCTTTTTTTTCAGATTCCCACATTTTAAAACTATTTTAGTTTTCCTATTTGACCTTTTTAGACTCCAGAAATTGGCAGTGTTAATTTGCATCTGCTCTTGTGTGACAGTGGAAGGCCTGGGAAGTGCGTCAAGGTAGGAGGGTCCAGCATATTTCTCCAACAAGGGGTTTGACACTGTGATGTCACAAGTCATAGAGTTCGACAACATGGAGAAAGGTCCTTCGATCCAACATGACCAAGCTCATCTCATTTACCTGTGTTCAGTCCATACCTCCCTGAACTCTCCTATCCATGTATTTGTCTAAATGTAAAAGTGGTCACCCAGAGAGAGGATCATAGTTGTGGATTTATTTCCAGATCTGCAGTCAGCATCATCTGAACAATAGATGGGAATATATGGGGCTGTTCCTTTGTGGTGGGAGAAACCTTGTATATGTGGTGAGTTTGCTCATGGTAGCCAATGTATGAAAAAATGTGGACACATGAGCAACATCATCATCATGTATGTTGGGCATGTTGTGACATATAATTAAATAACATTAAAAAAGCATCCTGAGTTGTCATTTTTAATGCCATTCAATATTATTGTAACAAACAAACCTTTACTAAAACTGAATTAAACCTTTGAACTTGTCCTTTGCAGTGATATCATTTGAACTTTGCTAATGGATATGTTTGAATTTTACATTTGCTGCCCACACAACGAAATGAATAAAGTATACTGATTAGTGTTATCTAATAAGTACCAATCATGTCTAATGCATGACTAACTTAGACAGCTCATTTCACCTCTTGCCTTAATGTTTCTACCTGATGGTAATTTTTAGCTATTACAAATGATTTTGTCTCATTGGCAAATTATTAAAATATTTGATAAAAGCACCCTTTTACATTTTTTCACACAATTTGTCAAAGCAACCCAGATTCTTAATTGGTTCAGTTAAAATGGAATTTGGCTGATTTATTCATTGTTCATCAGTGGCCCTAACATTATCCATAACATGAACATAGCTATGAGAATAAAACTGGGAGATTCCCTGGGAGACAAGACCAAAATGTGCTAACTGTATGCATACAGTATTCTGAATAAAGCAGGGAAACAAAGCAGACATAATTAGGGATGCAATGGAGAAACTCAGCAGGTCACGCAGCATCTATATATACATCATAGTGTTTGCAGACTTTCCTATTTAAAATAATTTGGGCAATTCAGCCTTGTGAGCACACTGTTATGCAAAGATTGAAGCTTTGAAATACAAACTTCTCCAACCCCCCAAAATGGGACTTCAACTCAATTATTTGAAGATGATCTAAAAATTATAGATTTTTGAGATGCAGTTTAAAAAGATGGCATCAAGGTCAGTAAATACATTTACAGATTAGACATGATTTTATCGAGTGGCAGAGGATATGTACTGTTTCTTTGTAAAATGTTTTCAATAGTGCAGAAACATTCCACCTTGAACCATAGAACCACAGAATACTACAGCATAGAAGCCTCCCCATTGGCCCATCTATTCTGTCCCAATCTATTATTCTGCCTAGTCCAATTGACCTGCACCCAGATCATGGACCCTCCAAACTCTCCCATCCATCTATTATCAAAATGCATTGAATTTTATAAGGGGCATTGTTGTGGTTACTGATTTTTTTCCTCAATCACTTTTTAAAATTTCTCTTTCTATCCCCAAATCATTCACCCTCCTATTCTGCAAATCCACTATTTCTTTCTCAGTCATAAAATCTTTTCACACCCAGCAAACTATGTTGTTATGTCTTATGCTTGAACTGAAAAATGCTGATCAGAAAACTATCAGGGCACTTGTAAGATGACCGACTCCATCAAGAGCAGAACACATTTGCTTTTTATGGACAAAAATATGTTTATTATTCCAAAAGTAGCAAAGCTACTAAGGAGCCCTGTGAAATCTTATCAAGAATGTTTCATTATACTTTTAGACATTTAATTCAAGCAAAAATTTGGTTATTTTTGTGACTACAGCTTAAATTGCATTTTATTTATTAGTTGATTAATTATTCTTGGCACAGAGCAGGAGGCTGATACTGTATTTGTCCTGTTGTCTTCTTCATGCAAGAATGTCACCGTATCATATTCTTTTCTCTCTCATGTGCATAACTCTTCTCTGCAGTATGAAGTTCTATCTATTTGTTCTCAAGATAAAAACAGTTATCTTGAGTTTGCCATATTTTATTTTGGTCCAAGTGAGATCTTTGAAACCCTTTCATGATTTTGAAGATTTCTGGCAGGTCACACCTCAGAATTTGGACAGCTGTTTTATTGTAGTTAACCTTGCCTCTAACCCTCTACTGAAACAGCTTTGCAAAGTTTCCCTCGATTGCAGTGAAGTCCCATTGGCCTCATTGTAATTTTGGCTCATTGCCACTCTCTGCTCCCTCCTATAACCAGAGCAAACTGACTGGAGAACCAAAGGAATTGAAATGTCTAATGCAAGATGGGCTTGCAGATGTTGCTCTGTGCGTATTTTGTTGGGGCATTTTTCTATTCTTTGCAAATGTCAGCAGATTTTCATTCCTTCCCAATTACAATTGTACCTTGATCCATGGAGGGTGTCACCCTGCCTTGGCTGATGATTGAGTATAATATTGTGCAATAGTTCCTTTTTAGTAATTCACTGTGGTGAAATTAAACTCGATGGACAAGTAACTGCTTTATTATGTTGCCCATTAAATAGCAAGGTTACAGTATTGAAAGTGAAGTTAAAATGGATAAATGGCAAATCAAATTGATTTCAGCTCCAGGCTCTGGGTTCATTACTGACACAAATAGAACCAGTTTTTAACTGAGTGGGGTTTTTGAGGAATTCAAAATGTGGGAATGCCTTTCTCAGTATGAATATTCTGAAATTAATCCACAATTATGTTTTTCATGCGAATTATAGGGAATTACTTGTATCTTTAATTTTGATGCATGGGAAAATTGAACTGAAATATTCCTCAGTTTGTAACTGCAAAATTTGAAATGATTATAATTAAATTACTAAATGCCATATTGGGCAGATTGTTATACCGTATTTTTTATCCACAAGATTTAGGCAGAAATAGCATTTTCTATAACTGGTGTTGCATCATCTTGGTGACCTCAATGGCCTGTGCTCTGTTGTTCTCTGACACTAAAACAAATCTTGTTCTTTTTGCTTTCAGATGTCATTCACACTGTGGGACCTATAGCAAGAGGAAACTGTGATGATCGTCTTAAGCGTCAGTTGAGGAACTGCTATGAGACTTCCTTGAAGCTGTTGGAGACTCAAGGGTTGAGATCTATTGTAAGTGTTACTCTTGCCTAAACCCACAAAAGTAGTCCTTTGTGATATCGACTGCCTTCTTGAGTCAGCACTTCATGTAGATGTCTTCGATGATGAGAGGTCACACCTCCCCATTGCTACTCTGCTGCCTTCTGCATTCCTGGCCACCCGAATAACCAAACCAAGCTGTAATGCACCCATCTGTTCATCTGTTGTAATAAATTGGGGAAATTAGGTAAGGGAAACTAACATTCTTCCCATAAGGCATCATTGCCTCCAGTAGTTAGTAAAACAGTGCATTTCCAATGATCCAAAATGCTCAGGACTGGATGTGTGTCGATTAACAGTGTTTTCTGGATATCTGAAAAATGCCTTTAAGCAGCCCAGTTTAAGCAGCAGAATGTTTGTATCGGCTGTTGCCAATCCTGACACCTCCCCATTGCCATCGCTGAACCTGTTCAGATCCCCGACACCCCCCGCCCCCCCCGCCCCACCACCATCACGGAACCTGCCAGGGAGCCCGAAGTCCCTACTCCGATCCCAGCCCAGTAGCATCAGCATAAGATAACAACAAAGAACAAAGGAAGATTTTTCAAGCATGAAATAAAGTTTAAGTCTTACCTTGAGTACACGAGAGCTCCATTGGATTCAAAATGGTGCTAGCAATACGTCAGAGTCCCACTTGAGCATGGCAGGTGAAAAAAAATCAAATCTTCTTCAACTTGTAATGACATGTTGCCGCCAAAAATTTTCATGGATAACTGACAATTTTGGTAAAGTGGCTTTCGGATAATCGGAAATGTACTGTACTGACACAAACATTTACTTCCAGTTTATTTAATTACCTGAATTTAAATTATACACCTGCAATAGAGATCTATCAGGATCACTAATTCATGGTTTTGGATTATCAGTCAGTAATGTAATGTAGTTTGCCACTATTCATCCATCCTTTTAATTTTGACTGAGATGAAAGATATTCACAACAGTCCTTTGTTTATTCTTCCTGTGATTACACCCACAATGTCTGAAATATCCAGTTATCAACTTGAAGTATATTAAAGTAAGGGAAATAATTGATTTATGTCTGGGTAGATAGGGATTGAAGTCACATGGTTCTAAACCTAATTAAAATGGATTTGTCCACAGATGCTAAAAGTTCATTAAACATTTCTCCACTGTCCTCCCAATCTTTAGGAGAATTCTCTTCTCTTTGCTGGCTATTTGAATTGACCAGGTGAATTTGCATGCGAGGTTGCCAGCTGAATTTACATGGTGCTACTTGCTGAGATTTTTTTATTGAAAGTAATTGGCATAAAATAGAATGTAAAACTTTCCGTGGATTCCCATGGTTCATTTCATGATTTGAACTTATAAGCTGCCATGTCAGCTTTTAGAAGTCTGTTAAAATAGTTGCTGTGGGAATTGTGATGGCCTTTTATCAGAAAAAAATAGTTCAGCACCTTGCAGCCATTTTTCCCTCCCCCCCCCCCCCCCCCCCCAACTTTTCCCTTGCTGGTAGGGGATCTAGATTTATTTCCCACAATATTTGTATTAGTGTGAGCTGAGACAGTTTAAGTGGCTACATTTCAGAAACTGAAGAGGCCTTTGATAAATGCAATGTCTTTCCATGTCAGGCCATCTGGAAACATAATACTAAGCAATCTCTGTCGTGTTTAAACAACCCAGACACACACTATCAGTTGATGTATGATGAACCCATAAACTGAACTCTGGCTCCTGGTTAAGAACTCACTCTTAAATTCCTCAGCCTCTTGTCCCATTTTATCTATGCTGCTTGATAAAGAGGGGTTAGGTTACAGCAGAGTGAAACCATGGTGAAGTACAATTAAGTAGGCCACTCCATTAGAACAATTTGTAAACAAAATTTGTGTGATTCCAGATGCAACAGGGCTTTTAGTTGAGGTGGAGGGGCAGAGTAAAAGTGACTTTGACAAATGACAGTGATTACATTAACACAGCAAGTGTCCATGCCAAGGTTTGTAATGATCTGTCAGAACTTGTATTCACCTCAGGAGTCCCTTTCTGTCAGTCTAATGAAGAAAGCAGACCTTACCTCAGTCTGCAGCCAAGTCCATGACAGGAAAGAATGGATTGCAAGAAAGGTTCTTGTGGCTTAACATAATAATGTGCGTTCGCAGCAGAGAAAGGCAACAACCGTGCTTTAAATTAATATTTTAATTATTTGTTTGATGGATTTTCTCTTTCTATTCCCAGCCCATTTAGTGAAAGATGGGATATGTATAGACAGATGTTGTGACTTGTTTTTTTTTATCTTCCACTTGACTTGGTAGGGTCATGTGGCGGACTTGCATTTGTTTAGAAGGAAGGGAGAATTCTCAACATTCCTTCAACAAACCTATCTTTATTCCAAATATATGACCTGATTTTGTGTAAACTTGCATATAAACTTACAAAATACAGTTAACTGCATTTAAATTCAGCCAAAGTTCTGATCTGCAGTGGACTCTTGCCTCTCGATCATCTTCTAGTTCTTCAGAGTTCTTTTCAATTCCAATTCTGGTTTGTTGCCATCCCCATTTTTAATACTTCCACTATAAATGACAATCCTTTCAGGTGCAAAGCTTGTAAACTCTAGAATTTCCTCCCTAAACCCCTCATTCCCTTTTTTAAATATAACCAACCTCTTTGAATCAAGCTTTGTCACCACACATGCATGCCCATTGTCAGCTTGTGTTTGTAATACATCCTGGGGAACATATTACAATATTAAATATGTTCAATACATAAATGAAAGTTGTTGTTTGGGAGCACAGATTCAAGTCCAAAGGAACTAATGTGGGTGGTGTTCATGAATATTTGGTAACAGCACTTAAGTAAAAAGAAAGCAGAAAGGCATGGCAGCACTTGAAAGAGGTGGCATGCTTGACATAACTGATATGGGGCAATACGTTGGTGCTCCTTCAGGACTTTAAAACTGCTTCAACGTCATCCATTTCCTTTTATTAGAGAACTGCATATTGGTTTAACTAAATTGTTAATCATACTCAATTAGCACTATTAAAAGTTCTAGTGATATGTTGTTCAGCTCCAATTAACATTCGTGAAAGCTAATTATCACATTAAAACCAAATAAGACGTTTAATTAAATCTTCATTCTGAAATTGGAATCATACTGAATTTATGTCATTAATTTATTAGTTTCAGTTTATTTTTTTCACCTGGGATCAGGGCACAGTTGGCAAGGCCCTTAAATTGGGTGGTATGCCAGGCCACTTACCTACCACTTTAGTGGGAATGGAATGAATGTAGTGATACCATAGAACAGTACAACACAGAAACAGCTTCTTTGGTGCTGAACTATTATCTTGTCTAGTCCTATTGACCTGCACCTGGTCCATGGCCCTCCATACCCTTCCCATCCATGAACCTATGCAATTTTTCTTCAATGTCAAAATGGACCCTAGATTCACCACCTCTGCTAACAACTCATTCTACACTCTCTGTGTGAAGAAGTTCCCTATAATATTCCCTTTAAAACTTTTTTTCCCCCACACGTAACCCTTGTCCTCTAGTTCTTGACTCACCTGAAACCTGGAACTCTGGAAAAAGCCTGCTTGCATTCACTCTATCAGTACCCTCATAATTTTAATATCTCTATTGTTGGTTTTTCTGTATCTCTTTCCTGATTAAACCTGAGCTCATAATGAACTTCAACTAACGAGGTTCAAATGCTTATCTCTTCTTTGTCTATGCTGGGAATTGTTTCTCTAAGTGTTCTCTGAAATAGAAATGTTGGACAACATTTGAAATACCTTTTTCCTTGGGGCTTAATTGGACTAAAGCTTAGACAAAGTTAAAGTCATACCTTTCACAGCTGATTTCATCCAACAATTCTTCATGTTATGACAGTTTGAGTGGAAGTCATTATTTCTGGAAAGGTTTGTTAAAACCACTGAGCCAGAGATTCTGATTTGGATGCAACACATAATCCTGGTGTAAATTTCACTTAGAGTAAGAATTGTTGTTTTCTTCATTTACTCAAGTTCTTTTGTATTGGACAAACCTAGAATATATCATGAAGCAGCACTTAGTAGAACTTTTATAAATCTGCTTTAAAGTATATTCTTTGATATCTTTAAGAAAGATTTAGTAAGTACAACTGAAAATGTTTTTATTGCAACAATTTTATTTAGCCTGCTGCCTGTGAGTAACTTTATCTTAATTCACTAAAGATTACTTTTTAAAAACTATGCAGGAATTTGGTAACTATTTTGGGGAATGGAAATCAGTTTTTTTCATGAATTGAACAGGATATACAGTCAACAACTTTTAATGTAATTTTAATAAAAACACAAAAATGCAGGAGGAACTCAGCAGGTCTCGCAGCATTTAAAGGGAGTAAAGCTATATACCTGATGTATCAGGCCTGAGGTAAAACTTGAAAATCTGCCGACACCGTGGTTGAAGTAAAACCACAAAGCTGGAGGAAACTCAGTAGGTCAAGCAGTGTTCTTTATAGGGCAAAGGTAAAAATACATAACCGACATTTCAGGCTTGAGCCCTTCATCAAGGTATGAGAAAATGTCGTCAGGCATCCGAACAAAAGAGGGGGTGGAGGGGTGGAGGATGTGATAGGAGGAGAAGGGAGGGAGGGTATAGCAGTAATCCAGGGAGGAGGGATGGCTGGGTGAAGGGACAGGAAAGGGAGGGAGGAGGACTGGGAAAGAGAAAGGAGGGGAAAGGGAGCAGAAACCAGAAAATTCAGTGTTAATCCCATCTGGCTGGAGACGGCCCAAACAGAAAATCAGGTGTTGTTCCTCCAATTTGCACGTGGGCTTGATGAGATAGTACTTAAGGCCATGGACATGTGAGTGTGGGAGTGTGACACAGAACTGAAATGGTTGGCTACTTCAAGGTACAAGCAAAAAACAATCAGATGCCTGAATAAAAAGGCTGTGGGAGAAGGGAATAAAAGGCAGGGGAAGGAGCACAGACCAGAAGAAAAAAGGTGATAATTACACAAGGATAGCAGACAAAAGATGAAAGCTGAAAATTAATTGGTGGAGAGGGTGGCTCTGTGAATGCAGTGCTGGAGGAAAGGAGATAGAGGGAGAGGGAGAGACAGAGTTAGAGGAAAGAAGAAATAAGGATAGGGAGGGGAGAAATGGGATGTGGGCTAATGGAAACAAGAGAGGTCGATGTTAATGCCATATGGTTGGAGGTTGCCCATGAGGTGGTGTTCTTCCAATTTGCAGGTGGTCTCATTCTGGCAGAGCACGAGACCATGGACAGACATACCAGTCGGGGAATGGGGCAGGGAATTGAAATGGGTTGCCACTAGGCCCACTAAATAGGTTGCATTACACGCTTTGAGACCTGCTGAGTTCCTCTAGCATGTTTGTGTTTTTAACTACAATCACAGTGACTGAAGACTTTTGTGTTTCACTTAAATATAATTTCAATAGCGTTTTTGTCCTTGTCTTCAAGGAATCAGATTATCGTGAATAATCTTTTCCAAGAAATGCAAAAAGTGTTAATTAGTACAAGCATGCCACTGTGATTAATTCAATCAGGGCCTGTGCTAGCTTTGTAACCGAGCATTGTATTTGTCATTTACAAACCAATGCAGACTTCTGCAGAAAATTAGTTTGTAGAATGGGCAAAGGGGTGGCAAATGAAATACAATGTTGGAAGGTGTACGATCATGCACTTTTGTAGAAGGAATAAAAGGGCAGACTATTGTTTTGCTGGGGGTAATAATTCAAAATTTGGAGGTGCAAAGGGTCTTGGGAGTCCTCATGCAGGATTACCCTGAATATTAAATTCCAGGTTGAATCAGCGAAGAAGGCAAATGCAATGATGGCATTCATAGCTCGATGAATCTAGATGAGCAGTACAGTTGGCACAGTGCCTTTACAGCACTGGTGATTGGGACCAGGATTCAAATTCTGTGCTGTCTATAAGAAATTTGTATGTTCTCCTCATGTCTGTGTGGGTTTTTCCCAGGGGCTCTGGTTTCTTCTCACCATTCGAAATATACCAGGGGTTGCAGGTCAGTTGAGTGCAATTGGGCCGTACGGATCCATGAACTGAAATGGCCTGTTACTGCGTTGTATGTCTAAATTTTTTTAAATTTTAAAATTTAGAACAGGATGTAAGAGCAGAGATGTAATGTTGAAGCTTTTACGGTACTGGTGAAGCCTCACTTGAAGAGCAGGGTGCAGTTTTTGGCTCCTTATTTAAAAAAGGATGTGCTGGGATTAGAGATGATTGAGAAAAGGTTTACAAGAATGATTCCTGGAATGAAGGGATTAGCATCCGAGGAACATCTGACAGATCTTGGACAGTGCTCCGTAGAGTTCAGAAGAATGAGGGAGGAGCTCATTGAAGCATCTTCAAAGTTGAAGGGCCTGGACGGAGGGCACAAATTCAGGGCTGAAGGGCACCCATTTAAAATGGAGATGCGGAGGAATTTCTTTAGCCAGAAAGTAGTGAACCTCTGGAATTTTCTACTATGGGCAGCTTTGGAGGCCAGGTTGTTGGGTGTATTTATGGCAGAGATTGATGACTATCTGAATAGTGAACTGGTGCAGGAGGCAGATTCCTAGATAATTGGGATCTCTTTTGGGGAAGGCACAAAAAGGATGGGTTACACCAGAACCCAAAGGGGACCAATATCCTGGTGGCCAGGTTTTGGGAGGGGGATGGGAACCAGAGTGGTAGATCTGAAGAAGGGGAAAACAGCAGGAAAGTGAAGATAGTGTGCAGCAAGGATGAAAGACAGGTGACGAGACAAAACAATAGCTGGAGGGGTGACAGAGACTCAATATAAAAACTGGTCTAAGGCATTATACTTAAATGCACAGGGCATTAGAAACAAGGTGGATGATCTTACTGTACTGCTACAGGTTGGAGGGTATGATGCTGGGGCCATCACTGAGTTGTGGCTAAAGGGTGCATGTCAATGGGAGCTGAACATCTAAGGATACATGGTGTATCGGAAGGATAGGCAGGGAGATAGAGGGGTTGGTGTGGCTCTGCTGGTAAGCAATAATATTAAATTATTGGAAGAAGGGACATAGGATCAGAAAAGATGGAGTCCTTATGGGTTGAGTTAAGGAATGGTAAAGGTAAAAGGACATTAATGGCAGTTATAGACAGGTGTCCAAGCAGCAGCCGGGAAGTGGATTACAAAATACAACTGGAAATAGATAAGGCATGTCAGAAGGACAGCGTTACGATAATTGTGTGGGATTTTAACATGAAGTAGATTAGGAAGGTCAGGTCAGTACGGGATCAAGAGAGAAAGTTTGTGGAATGCCTATGGGGTGGCTCTTTGGAGCAGCTTGCTGATGAGCCCATCAGGGGATTGGCTATCCTGGACTGGGTGCTGTGTAATGAAGCAGGGGTGATTAGAGAGCTTAAGATAAAGGAGGTAGTGATTGAGTTCACTTTGAAATTTGAAAAGGAGAGGCTAAAGCCTGACGTCGGCATTTCAGTCACATGAGAAACTGGCCAAAGTCGATTGGAAAAACACGTGAATGGGGAAGACAGCAGATGAGCAGTGGCTGGAGTTTCTGTGAGAAAAGAGGAAAGTGCAGGACAAGCACATACCAAACACAAAGAAAAATGTGAAAGGAAAAATGTGACAGTTGTGGCTAACAAGGGAAGTTAACATCAAAGTTAAAGCAAAATGGAGGGCATATGAGGAAGCAAAAAAATAAGTGGGAAGATAGAGGACTGGGAAACTTCTAAAAACATGAAGACAACTAAGAAGGTGACTAGGAAGGAAAAGATAAATTATGAAAGGAGGTTAGCAAATAATACCAAAGAAGATATTAAAAGGGTAAAAGGGTGACCAAAGCAGACATAGGACCAATAGAAAATTATGCTTGTGTCCGTTGTACAGTCTAGCAGACCTGTCGGGGGTCATCAAAGTGATGGATGATACTCATACACCATCATGTTGAAGTGTTAGGAATAACAAGACCACACCTGAAGTTGTCAGCCAGAGAAGGGTAGAAGCATTTATTGACATGCTGTCAGGCTTAATATAGATACACAACAAGTGACCTGGTGTCATGACGTCTGAAGTGTGAACAACCTCATGACGTAGCTACTTTGAGTAGGCCAAGACTTCTCAGTAGACCTGTGGGTTCTGCTGAATCACTATGCCTCGTGGCTGAAATGGCTAATTGCCAGTAAATAGGAAGCTGTTGTGTCTAGCCGTTACAAGACGGGAGCAGTCAGTGCTGGTTCTGCCCACTTCCTCCAAGCGTACCACAACCATGTGTATTATTTCATAATTTCAGTTTAATTTAGTATGTGGGGAAAGGATCTAGTTCATGGTATTCTCTGAAATATATTTAATGCAGTTGGAGAGAAAAATAGAGCAAGTATAATTCCTTGGGTCCCCGTCTCTGTGATTCGATTTGTGCATTGTGTACAGGAGCTTCAGACTTTCAAATTCAGCATTCCAGGTCAGTACACCCACAGAAAAGGCACCTGTGCAGATTTCACCAGAAAAAGGGGCATAAAAGATTAATACCACATTTAACACACAAAGGTTGTGGGAGTGATGAAAAATGCAATATTCCACTTCGGAATCTTTACAAGGTGACTTCAGCCAGCATTTCCTTTATTGGATTGTCAGTTTAGATAAGGCATTTGAATCTGATCCTTGGAACCTTTTGGATCCTGACAGGTTGTACCTTGCTATCTGATTTACTTTGTCCATTTTCGTAGGAAAATTGGAAATGAAGTGTCTTATTTTCTCTGGCAAGAGAATGCAGAGCTCTGAAATGTAGAAGGATCTAGGTGTCCTTGTGCATTATTTTTAAAAGGCTTATATGGAGTTGCAGTAATTCATAAAGTTAATAATTGAATTGGGCACGGTGAGACCACATATGGGGAACTGCAGGCAATAATGCTTTCCTTGCACAATACCTATCTGTTAATGGCTTGACCAGGTAAATGAGGCAAGGATGCTTCCTATTCTAGGAGAATCCAGATTTGAGAGTTAGCGTTCACTAATAAGGGATATGCATTTAAGAGAGGTGAGACAAAATATTTTCCCTCAGAGGATCATGAGTCTTTGGAGCTCTCTTCCCTTAAGGGCATTGGAATCAATCTATTGAATGTTTTTAATGAATAGACAATAGGTGCAGGAGTAGGCTATCCAGCCCTTCGAGCCAGCACCACCATTCACTGTGATCATGGCTGATCATCCACAATCAGTACCCGTTCCTGCCTTCTCCCCATATCCCTTGACTCCACTGTCTAGGCAGACTGATGCAAATTGAGCAACGGGACAAAAGGTGATTGTGGTTCGATGGGAGTAGGAGATTCCTATAATCTGATCAGAAATGAGGGAGTAGGCTTGAGGGGCAGTTCCCATTTTTGTGTGTACATCTCTTTGTGTGCTCCATTGTTCAAGTCCATTCTCTAAATGCCACCATTAACCCACTGACCAAAAACATCTTAGGTATTCCCAGTTTTAATCTCCATGACTCTTCATCATCCACATTCAAGGTCTGGAACTTCCCTCCAAAATATCACTGCCTGTCTCCCTCCCTCTCATCCTTCAAGGTACTCCATTAGTTCAGCTTCTTGACAACTTCTTGGTCATCTATGTTGCTATTTTTTCCTTTAGCCTAATGTCCAAAGGTTGTCAATGGATTCCAGTTATAGCAAAACAAATATATAATTGACAGTTATATTTTAGCCATTTTCTACATCCTGAATTATAATTTTATAGCTGCTATTATAGCTGCATCCATAGATCCCATAAGATTCTATTATCCATTATTTTTAACTTAAAGGTGAGGGAAAGTCAAGATAGCAGGGTTAAAATTTGTCTTGCACTATTTCCTTTTACTGTATCATTGAATGTAGGCTACATTTTGTGACACCAATATTCCTAGATTGCATGTTTTGGTAATTACCTCATTTGTCATGCTTGCAGTGACTCAAGTTGATTTTATAGACATAATTTGTGTGTATAATTTTTCCCCATTTGCTGTATTTTGCTGGACTAATCACCCTTTCTATACATAGTTTCAGTAATGAGTTCTGTTTGTTGTGGTTTGTAGAGATCTTTTAAACAAACTGTTATTGGCTACCATTTAAACAGACTCAGCTGACTGCGTAAGGAGAATATTTGCTGTAAGCCGTTGAGTTCCTTTCTGTCTTCAACTTATTGGCTGACACAGTGAAGTCAATGGGTGTTCCATTAATTTTATTGGAGATCCATAGGTCAGTGTCACAATTGCATCAGCAGTCTTTGTGCCAATAGATTTGTGCTTGGACTTTAAAAAAGGAAGACTGGGGCAGCTTTTTTAATCAGCCTGTCTTTGAGTAGCCTGTCTGAAAATGAATGGAATAAGAAGCAAAAGAAAAAACATTTTTGTTCTAAATTTGGGGAATTTTAATGGTTTTTCTCCTCCACTGTATCCTTCAGAATTTACATCCCTGTAAATATTAGTGAGCACAGAAGTCTGTAGGGACCAATGAGCGGAGCAGTCTCTCTGGTTGTTAATGATGGAAAATGTTTAGTTATTTGTGTAAAGTGTCTTGTCAGTTTCCTCAGGTAATTCAAATATTGGTTTACCTTAGAGCTGTTTGCAAAATAGTCACTTGTCTCTTTTCCACTGGCATCCCAGTTAATTGTCCCAGGATAGGAGTCATTTGTGCTATTTTCACTGGCCACCTTTAACTGGGAGAGTGTCTCTTTTCCACTGAACATACTCATCTCTGGGGATCAGAGTGTTCTACCTTCAACTGGAAATGGGTGACTTTCTGCTCTCCTTTTTCCACTGGTTTAATCGGCATGCTGGCGACAGCTGATGCTGGGGATATGGGTTGGGGTAGAGGCTGTCAGAGCCTGGTGTGAAATGACAACATTTGATGCTGGCATGCTGGCTGTTTTCTTTTTTCCACTGGACCCTGTCCTAATTAATTCCCTGCTAATTTCTGGGACAATGTGCCAGTGGAAAAGGGGTTATAGTGAATTACAAATCCAAATAATAATAATGTTTTTCAGTTAAATTGTAAAGTCTGTTTACACTGTGATTAGAGTGCAACACATAAACGTACTGGAGAAATTAAGCAGATAATGTAGGTCTATTGGAAGCAAAGGGATATAACCAGCATTTCAGGCCTGAATCCTTCATCAAGCTGTGAGCAGAAAGCTGGCAGGCACCTGAATAAAAAGGTGGGGGAGGATGGAAGAGGAGAGAGAGGGAGGAGGGGAGAGAGAGGGAGAAGGAGAGAGGGAGGAGAGAAGAGAAGTGCAGGCCAACAGCCAAGAGATATGGTTAGGAAGGTAGGAGAGAAAAGCTGAGGTGATGGGGGAGGAGTGGTTCTCTCAATGGAGAGGGTTGTGGAGCTGGAAAAAAGGAGAGATGGGAAAAGAGAAAGAGAGTGGAGAAGCCGGACAGAAACTGGAGAAGTCGATGTTAATGCCATCCAATTCTCGTGCTCTGTTGGCTTGGCAATGCACAAGGCCATGGACAGACATGTTAGTGTGGGAATAGAGTGTGGATTTGAAGTGGATGGCCCCTAACAGGTCCCAATTACTACAGCAGACAGTCAAGGTGCTCAATGAAACAATCTCCCAGTCTGCTTCTTGTCTCTCTCTGATATAGAGGAGGCCACAGTGGGATCCCCTGATAATTCCTGCAGATTCACAAGTGAAGTGCTGCTTCACTTGGAAGATCTATTTTTTCAATGAATGGTCATGAGGGGGGAAATGTGGGCCCGCATCATAGGGGTAGATACTGACGAGGTGATTAGTGGGAAGGAATAAGTGGTGGATTTGCAGAGGATAATATATTGGATGTGGAGGCTGGTGGGGTGGCAGGTGAGGTTAAGGGAGAATCCTGCCTTTGTTGTGTCTAGGGGTGGAGGGGGCCAGGGCAGATGTACAGGAAATAGAGGAGATGTGGGTATGGGGTGAGTTGATGGCAGTAGAGGAGAAGACACATGAATGATCTTTAGGTCTTTTTCCTGTAAACATTTCCATTCCTCCCACACCCCTTTCCAAGCCACCTGTGCTCTTCAACTCCTGTTATCTTGGGCATCCCAGGTTTGCTAAACTATTGAAGGGCACACCTTCAGTTACTTAGGCTGTTGATTTAATGGTCTGCACTACCTCACTTTCCTTTCAACGCTGCCTCTTTTGCCGAGCTTTGCATCCTTTATCCTTATGTGACACAGAGCCAAATTTTGTTTGATAATTATTTGAGAATTGCCTCAATTCTTTTTACTCTGTATGTTTTCATGCTTTAACACCAGGTTAGTAACCTGGAAAAGTATAATGGAATATGTGGATGTGGTGCGAGAGTAGTTTTTATCTTGAATGGAGTGAGTGAAACACGGAAGTCTCCAGAAGTAGTGATTGTTAGGAAGAAGATCTCAGACCCAAAATGATGTTGCGAAAGCAGCTGAGTTCCTCCAGCATTTGTGTGTGATTTTACCATAATGAATGGCATGTCGAGGACAGGTAGGAAATATCTTTGAAACTTCACTGTTATGAATGTGCAGACATAATCTTGTAGCACTGTCCTATTTATTGGAAGACACAGTTGATCTATGTCCTTCTGCAATATATATATTTGGAAGATTATTTCTCTTTTACTTATCCAGGGTTCCCAAAGAAGTACTGTCACCTCCTGAGATTGTTCATTTAACAAATAATTACACCTGCAAGCTGGATCTTTCAGTCATGTATGCTATCTTGTTAAATAAGTAGATGTTTGACCATTTTTACTTATCAATATTCAATTTGGTTCAATCTCTCAAATTGTTCTTATCATTAATTTGAGAAATAGTAGGAAATGCATTCATTTAACAAAGGTTATTCTGTTCTTTTAAAGTTAGCTAAATAAGAAAGTCTGCAGATGCTGGGATCAAGTGCAATGCACAGATTTGCTGGAAAAATTCAATAGGTCAGTGGGAGGTAAAATATAACCAACATTTTGTGCCTGAGCCCATCATCAGGGACAGGGAGAAATAAGTAGTCACCTGATTTAAAGATAGGAGGATGGGGAAGAGGGAGGAGCACAGCCTAACAGGTAGAATCTAATAGGTGGATGCAGGTTAGAGGGTTGAAGAGAAAAAAGTTGAGGGGATGGACAGGGCGGAGAGCTAAAAAGGCAGTTCAGTTCTCTGATAGGAGAAAGAAGGGAAGGGATAGGGAGCTGAAGGAGTCAGAGGGATAGGGAAAGAGAGAGACTTGGGGTGAAAATTAATAGAAATGGGAGAAGTCAATATTAATGCTCTCTGGTTGGGGACCACTTGTTCCTCCAATTTTCAGATGGCCTCTATTTGGTAGTGGATGAGGCCATGGACCGACATGTCAATGTGGCAATGGGTATTTAAAATGGTTGGCCCCTGGGAGCTCCTTGCTGTTGCAGCAGACAGAGCGATATTGGTCAACGAAATAATCTCCCAGACTACGTTCAGTCTCTGAGATATAGTGGAGGCCACATCAGGATCACTGGATGCAGTAAGTGAACTCTACAGATTTACAAGTGAAGTGTTGGTTCACTTGTAAGGGCTATATAGAGCCCCAAATAGTGATGAGGAAGGAATTGTAAGTGCAAATGTAGCATTTACACATTCACAGGGCTGAAGATCAAACTGCGCTGGGTAGGAGGAATGGAGGAACATCGCCTTCCCAAGATCGTGTTATATGGCAAGCTCTCCACTGGCCACCGAGACAGAGGTGCACCAAAGAAGAGGTACAAGGACTGCCTAAAGAAAGATCTTGGTGCCTGCCACATTGACCACCGCCAGTGGGCTGATATCATCTCAAACCGTGCATCTTGGCACCTCACAGTTCAGCAGGCAGCAATCTCCTTTGAAGAAGACCGCAGCCCACCTCACTGTCAAAAGACAAAGGAGGAAAAACCCAGCACCCAACCCCAACTAACCAATTTTCCCTTGCAACCGCTGCAACCATGTCTGCCTGTCCCGCATCGGACTTGTCAGCCACAAACGAGCCTGCAGCTGACGTGGACATTACCCCTCCATAAATCTTTGTCCGCGAAGCCAAGCCAAAGAAAGAAAGAAAAAAGAAATAGTAATTAGTGGGAAGGGATCAGTAGACCAGGGAGGCCAGGCTGTAGTGGTTCCTGCAGAAAGTGGAGAGGGGAGGGGAGGGGAAGATGTGTCTTGTGGTGGAATGTTGTAGATGGAAGAAATTGCAGAGGATAATATGTTGAATGCAGAGGCTGGTGGGATGGTATGTGAGAACAAGGGGGAATCCTATCCTTGTTGCGTCCTGGAGGTGGGTGGGAAGTGTAGGGGCAAGGATGTGAAATATAGGCATCCATTTTTTTTTGCTGTTTCTATCCTCTGTGCACAGACATAAAGGGACATGCGGTATGATAACTAGCTGCACAAGATGTTACATTAGGCATCCTCTGAAGTGCATGAATTCTATTCCACTATTTTAACAAAAATCTAAGAAAGGATGGAGGATTGAAATGAGATGATGAGACATGAGAAATCCAAAGACAATTTGCCAAAATGTGGTT
Source organism: Narcine bancroftii (assembly GCF_036971445.1). Lineage (NCBI taxonomy): Eukaryota > Metazoa > Chordata > Chondrichthyes > Torpediniformes > Narcinidae > Narcine > Narcine bancroftii. The sequence continues at coordinate 83,827,712 of NC_091472.1, read as the reverse complement.
GAGAGCACTGACATGGAAGAATGGGATGTAAACCAATTTTTAAACTTTTTATTTTATGAATTTTTTGGACAAGCAAAAATCTGCCTTGCACTCTAGTTTGATTGCACCACTAACACTAAACATTGTCCCACCTACCACCTTCAGAAGTTGAGAAGGTGGGTGCAAATGGAACTGACAATTGGTGTGACTTTTGATGACCTGTTGTTTTTGGACCTCTCATTGGGCAAAGATATAGAACATAGAGCAATACAACACAGGAACAGGCCCTTTGATGTACCTGTCTGTGCCAAACATGATGTCCAAGTCAAATGAAAACTCTGCTGCTTGCACTTGATTGATAATCCTTCATTCCTTTGATATTCATGTGCCTATCTAGAAAATTCATAAATGCTACTATTGTATCTCCTTCCTCCATTACTCCAGGCATGAATCACTTTGTGTACCAATGCCCTTTATGATTTTATACACCTCTATGAAGCCCTTCAGCCCCCGAAGCTCCATAAATGACAGACCAAGTTTGTCCAATCATTCCTCAGAACTCCTATCCTCTAAACCAGGCAACATTCTGACAAACCTCTCCTGTACCCTTTCTAAATCCTTCACATCCTTCTTGAAATGGGCGACCAGAATTGCACACAATATTCCAAGTGCATCCTGACCAAAGTTTTATATTGCTGCACATGGCCTCCTTAATTTTATACTCAACATCCCACCCAATGAAGCCAGGCATTCTATTTGCCTTTTTTAGCACTCTATCTTCTTTTGTGGCCCTTTCAATGGGCTACTGACCTGGACCCCCAGATCCTTCTGCACCTTAATACTCAAAAGAGCACTATCATTAACTATATATATCTATTCCCCTTACATTTGACCTCCCAAAGTGCAGCACCTCAAATTTGTCAAGATTAACTGATCATTAGGGTGGCACGGTTGGTGTAGCGGTTGGTGCAGCACTTTACAGCACCAGCCATCATGACTGAGATTCTAATCCTGCGGTGTCTGTAAGGAGTTTGTATGCTCTCCCCGTGTCCGCATGGGTTTTCCCCGGGGGCTCCGGTTTTCTCCCCCTATTCGAGACCTACAGGAGTTTGTAGGTTAATTGGGTAGAATGGACTCCTGGGCTGAAATGGCCTATTACCGTGCTGTTTGTCTAAATTTAAATTTAAATCTATAAATTGAATTTATCTGCCCATGTTATAACTGATATCAAGCCTGTTGTATTTCTTTGATAATCGTCTACAGTGTTTATAACTTCAGCATCTTCTGCACATTACGAACCCACCCACCGATTTTTAATCCAAGTAATTTACGTACATCACCAACAACAGGGGTCTCAACACTGACACCTGGGAACACTATTTCTCACAGGCCTCCAGCCAACTAATGGCCCTCCACCTCGACCCTCTTCTATGACCCAGGCAATTTTGTATCCAAACCATCAACTCACCGTACATCCCATGCACTTGTACCTTCTAAATCAGCTTGCCATGAGGGACCTTGACAAATGTACAAAAGTCAAATGTTTGTCCTGTGGAATTCTATGGGATTGCATTCAAACTTCGATGTAACTGATGGGATGAATGAGTTTTTCTTCTCATTTTGAGGCATTGTTTTGCTAGCTAAAACTTCAGCTGTATAATTAATTGATTAGGATGTAATTTTTGTGAAGGGAAGAGTTTGGATGTTGTATCCTGAATTGGATCCATAACCATGATGAAAGTGGTTCATTTGAATATAAAAAACAGAACTGCTATTAGCACATATCAAGAATATCCAATGCTGATGAGCAATTAGACTGAAAATAAATAATCCTGCTTCTGAATCTCCAACTTCATGTCAATATTTCAACTAGGCTCATGGTTCTTGTAATTTATACATCAAATGTATTTTGAGTGAGGTATTTTGAGTTCAAACCTCCAATTTTACAATTCGCTGAAGAGAAGGATTGGTTAACATTTTAGGCAAGAAGCCTTCAACAAATTTTGACCATTCTTGTTCTCCCATTTTTCTTTGGCTTGGCTTCGCGGACGAAGATTTATGGAGGGGGTAAAAAGTCCACGTCAGCTGCAGGCTCGTTTGTGGCTGACAAGTCCGATGCGGGACAGGCAGACACGATTGCAGCGGTTGCAGGGGAAAATTGGTTGGTTGGGGTTGGGTGTTGGGTTTTTCCTCCTTTGCCTTTTGTTCGTGAGGTGGGCTCTGCGGTCTTCTTCAAAGGAGGTTGCTGCCCGCCAAACTGTGAGGCGCCAAGATGCACGGTTTGAGGCGATATCAGCCCACTGGCGGTGGTCAATGTGGCAGGCACCAAGAGCTTTCTTTAGGCAGTCCTTGTACCTCTTCTTTGGTGCACCTCTGTCACGGTGGCCAGTGGAGAGCTCGCCATATAACACGATCTTGGGAAGGCGATGGTCCTCCATTCTGGAGACGTGACCCACCCAGCGCAGCTGGATCTTCAGCAGCGTGGACTCGATGCTGTCGACCTCTGCCATCTCGAGTACTTCGACGTTAGGGATGTAAGCGCTCCAATGGATGTTGAGGATGGAGCGGAGACAACGCTGGTGGAAGCGTTCTAGGAGCCGTAGGTGGTGCCGGTAGAGGACCCATGATTCGGAGCCGAACAGGAGTGTGGGTATGACAACGGCTCTGTATACGCTTATCTTTGTGAGGTTTTTCAGTTGGTTGTTTTTCCAGACTCTTTTGTGTAGTCTTCCAAAGGCGCTATTTGCCTTGGTGAGTCTGTTGTCTATCTCATTGTCGATCCTTGCATCTGATGAAATGGTGCAGCCGAGATAGGTAAACTGGTTGACCGTTTTGAGTTTTGTGTGCCCGATGGAGATGTGGGGGGGCTGGTAATCATGGTGGGGAGCTGGCTGATGGAGGACCTCAGTTTTCTTCAGGCTGACTTCCAGGCCAAACATTTTGGCAGTTTCCGCAAAGCAGGACGTCAAGCGCTGAAGAGCTGGCTCTGAATGGGCAACTAAAGCGGCATCGTCTGCAAAGAGTAGTTCACGGACAAGTTTCTCTTGTGTCTTGGTGTGAGCTTGCAGGCGCCTCAGATTGAAGAGACTGCCATCCGTGCGGTACCGGATGTAAACAGCGTCTTCATTGTTGGGGTCCCATTGGTACTGCTCAAACCGCTGAGTTCCTCCAGCAGATTTTGTCTTGCTCCAGATTTCAACATTTACATTCTCTTGTGTGTCATCAATATGGTTGGGACATTGTTTGAAATCCTGATTTCAATTAATCAGGCTGTATCTTCAGGAAGTCAAAGAAAATTTAATGGGAGAAAATAGGTATCTTATAATAATTTCAATAATTTGCATGTCCCAATATTTGCATGCTAAAGCTGAACAGAGTTTTGTCATATTCTTAATGAGGAATCTTAGCCAAACTGCTGCTTATTACAATTTTCATAATGATGGAAAGCTAGATGTGCAGTGTGTTTACTGTTAATGCTTGTTATATCCCTTGAGTAAACATGTTATTAATTTTGAGGACTGTGGAAATATTGCTAGGAACACAATTTAAGATGCATAAAAATGGCTTTGAAGTCATTGAAATGGTGATTGTGCGGCAAAATGATGGAAGATGATTTGTTTGGAAAAGTCTTGCGTTAAGGGAATATAGCTTTTTAATTATTTAGGCCCCATGTCTAAAGTGACCATTTTTAATGCAAACACCGTGCTGTACAGTCTTTCATCTTTTGGGAATAATATATTCACCATTTTATTCTGAAGCAGGTCATTGACAGTGGTTCCAGTTTAAAATGAACTTTGTGATTCAGATTCATTAATTATCTCAAAGGCTCTCTATAATTTTGTTCAAAGGCTGTGTAACATTGGTTTAACATGGTGCGTTGCAATGTAATATTTGTGAAAATTAATACATTATGATGCAGAGAAATCAAACTGCTAGTTATTACTTATCTTTTTAGACCATAAGACCAGAAGACAGAGGAGCCAAAATCGGTTATTCAGCCCATGAGTCTGTCCTGCCATTCGATATTATGTATTTTGTGCTTCTCCAGTAGAGGCGCCATATAACAGTTTATGACATGGAAACAGGCCATTTCGGCCCTTCACTCAAACAACTCTACTAGATCCCCCTCACCTATTCTCCACTCATAACCCTCCAACCCCCTCCTATCCATGTATATATCCAGCCTCCTCTTAAATGAAAGAATTGACTCTGTCTCGACTATTTCCTCCGGAAGATTATGCCATTCAGCCACCATTCTCTGAGTGAAGAAGCATCCTCTAATGTTTCTCCTAAAATTTTGCTCCCTTACCCTCAACTTGTGTCCTCTTGTTTCAACCTCCCCTGCTCTCAGGGGGAAGCGTCTACTTGCATCTAGTCTATTTATTCCCTTCATAATTTTAAACATCTCTATCAAATCCCCTCAACTGTCTACGTTCCCATGAATAAAGTCCTAACCTCTTCAATCTTTCTCTGTACTCTAGGTATTTTAAGCCAGGCAACATCCTGGTAAATCTTTTCTGCACCATCTCCACTTTATCTAAATCCTGCCTATAATTTGGAGAACAGAACTGAACACAATACTCCAAACCTAGCCTCACCAACGCCTTAAACAGTCGCAGCATCCCTTCCCAGCTCCTATATGCTATGCCATGATTTATGAAGGCTAATATACCAAATGCCTTCTTAACCACCTTGTCAATATGGGAATCCACCTTCAAGGAACCCTGCCCCATAACTCCCTTTGATCTTGTGCATTCCCCAATGTCCTCCCCTTTACTACATACGTCCCTATTCTGATTATTTTTTTCCGAAATGAAGCACCTCACACTTCTCTACATTAAATTCCATCTGCCATCTTTCAGCCCAATTTTCCAGATAAACCAAATCCCTCTGTAATCCCTGAAAACCTTCCTTGCTATCTACCACTCCCCATATTTTCGTATCATCTGCATATTTACTTACCCAGTTAACCACCCCATCATCCAAATCATTAACATAAATTATGAACAACAGGGGATCCAGCACCAATCCTTGAGACATGCCACTCGTCGCAGGCCTCCATCCTGACAGACAGTTGTTCACCATTACCCTCTGCTGTCTCTCCTCTAGCCAAGTGGAATTGCTCATGTAATTTCTTGTGCCAAGACAGTAACCCTTTCCATAATTTTTAGACCGCGATGCAGCTTGTCAGCACACTTTCCACCACACACCTATAGAAATTTTCTAGGTTATCTGGTGTCATACCAAACCTCTGCAAACTCCTGAGGAAGCAGATATGCTAACGTGCTTTTTTCACGATGCCTTTAGTTTGTTCGGTCCAAGAAAGATCCTCCAAGATAGTTATTCCCAAGAACTTAAATTTGCTTGCTCTCTCCACCTCTGATTGCCCAATTATCACTGGATTGTATGCATCTGGCTTTCCCTTCTAGAAGTCAACAATCAGCTCCTTAGTTTTGCTGAAAGTGAGTGCAAGGTTGTTGCTGATGTATCGTTCATCAAGTTTCAATCTCCCTCCTATATGCCGGCTCATCACCTTTCTTTATACAACCCACCACCATGTTATCGTCGGCAAATTTGTAGTTGGTGTTATTGTCGTACTGAATCACATAGTCATATGTGTAAAATGAGTAGAGAAATGAGCCCTGTGGTGCTCCAGTACTGATGGAGATTGTGAAGAAGTTCTTACCAATCCTCACTGATTCTGAAGTGGAGGTGAGAAAATCCAATTACACAGTGGGGTGTTGAGTCCCAGGTTTTGCAGTTTGCTGAACAGTTTTGAGGGGATGATGGTGTTAAATGCCGAACTGTAGTCAATAAAGAGCATCCTGATGAATGCATCTTTACTGTCCAGGTGTTCCAGGGCTTTGTGTAGATTCAGTGAGATGGCATCTGCCTTAGAACTGTTGCTACAATAGGCAAACTGGAACATATCCATGTCACCACTCAGACAGGTGCTGATATGCTTCAACACCAGCTTTTCAAAACACTTCATCACTGTTGATTTAAGTGCTTCTGGCTGATAGTCATTAAAGAAGGTCCCCTAGTTTCCAGGGGGAAGAGCTTCCCTGCTTCTATCTAATCTGTTTCTCTCATTATTTTATATTGCTATTGAATATCCCCCCTCATCTTTTTAAATAACAATGAGTATAGTCCCAGATAATTCAATCCCTTCTCAATAGATAACCCCTTCATTTCTGAAATCTACCTGGTGAACCTCCTCTGCACCACCTCCAAAGCCAGTATATCCTTTCTCAAGTCAAGCGACTAGAACTGCATATAGCACTCCGGCTGCGGCCACACAGTTGCTGCTCTTAAATTCAGTCCCTCTAGCACTGAAGGGCCACATCCCATTTTCTGTCTTGATTACCTGTTGCACTTGCAAAGTAACTTTTTTCTGATTCATGCACAAACACTCCCAAGTCTCTCTGCACAACAGTGTGCTGCAATTTTTCACCTTTTAAATCATCGTTTAATTCACTATTTTTCTTTCCAAAGATGATGACCTCAGATTTATTGATACTTACTCCATTTGACAGACCCACTCACTTAACCTAATTACTGTATATCTCTAGCACACTTTCTCTATTGTCAAAATAATTTGCACGTGCACTCAATTTCATATCGTCAGGCAAACGTGAATATGCTCCACTTGGTTCCCTCCTCCAAATCATTATGTATATTGAGAACAGTTGAGACTCAGCACTAATGCCTGTGGCATGCCACTTAACCACTGATGCTAAACCATAGAAATACCTCTTTATCTAAACTCTCTGCCTTCTATTGTGCGACCAATCCTGTCTACATACCAATGCATTCCCCCAACCCTGTACAGAGGTTTTTTGTGCAGCACCTTATCAAATGCCTTCTGGAAATCTAAATGTACCACACCCATCTGCTCCCCACTATTCAATGCACTCATTATATCCGAGGATAATAGTTAGCAATTATGGCCCATGAATCTCCTGCAAAATTGACAGACTTTCATTTTCCTGAAATCACAAGTGATGCTGGGTGTAAATGGCCATATTTAATTTTAATTTTTAAAATTTATACCATACAGCATATGTATAAATACACCAAGTAGCCTACAAACCCCATATGTGTTTGGAGTGTGGGAGGAAAGTGGAGCACCTGCAGGAAACCCACTCAGGCACAGGAAGAATATACAAAGTCTTTGCAGACAGTGTTGGATTTGAACCCAGTCACATAGCATTGCACTAACCACTGGACTAACTGTGCTGCCCTGACATTCAGTGGAAGTTGCAGGAGAGCAGTGTCTCAAATGAGGCATTAACAGCTTTGGCAAACTGAATGGAGTGCCCTATTTCTGTTTTGCAATTACTCATTCATAATTTTAAATAGTTTTAATAAGAAGGCAGTTTCTAAACTGTCAACAAGTTTTGCATTTGTTGTCCCTACCATTGGCAACCAGGGGTAGGAGACTATTAACCAGATGATTAATAGACTTGTTAAATAATTACAATGATTAGAAGAGCACTTCTAGGACCAGAGTAGTGAGTAACTTGTCTTTTGTATCTCCTAACCCTGTAAAAGGCATATATTTGAACTGTGATAAATTACCTGCTGTCTGTCTGCATAAATGCAGCTCCCATAATGTTTAAGAAGCTCATTGGTATACAAGTGCCATTTATTGCCCATGCCAGTTTGCCTTTGGAGAAAATGATGGTAAGTCTGGATCCACTGCAGTCCATGGCATTGCTTGGTTAAGAGTTACTCAATATTAAGGAGTAACAGTGAAACAACAATATAATTCCAAATCAGGATTATGTGTGACGTTCTATATGCCTTCTATTTCTGACCTTGCTGATAAAGATCATGGGTCTGAGAAGCATGTCAAACAAACATTGAAGAGTTGTCTCAATGTATTTTGCCAATGGCATATCGCACAGTGCATGATGTCCTTGGATATTGGGAATTAACGTTGACAGCAGTGAATAATGCACCAGTTAAGTTTTGTCCCAGATAAAACTAAGTGTTGTTGAAACTGCATTTACTCAGGCATATTGAGACCATTTTATCGAACTCATGTCTTGTAAACCAGATGGTCTGCACCTAGGTAGGATTGGGATCAGTGTTGTCGCAGGATTATTTGCTAGTGTTGTTGGGAAGGGTTTAAACTAACGTGGCAAGGAGAAGGGAATCCAGACAGTAAGACAGAGTGAGACAACGCGGAGAACAAAGCAAAAATTACAAAAGAAAAAGTCAGCTGGACAAGACACAGATTACTTAATTCTAAATGGACAATGAGGGTTAAGGTACTTTATCTAAATGCCCATAGTATTCGTAACATTGTCCGTGAACTTGTGGGACAAATCAGAATAAAGGAGTACGATTTAGTGGTCATTACAGAAACATTGTTTCAGGGTAGAAATGTTTGGGTAATCAAGAGTATCAGGTAATAGGAAAGTATAATCAAGGGTATCAAAGTGGCAGCGCTGCCACTGGTGCAGACTTGCGGGGAGTGAGGAGCGGAGATACAGTGCTCCTGCAGGGTCCAACCGCCTAGTCAACTTCCATCAACCGCACAGGATTTGAATAGCCCGTTAAAGGAGCCAACGGTTGTTTTATTTAAAATCCTGCAACCGTGGGGTCTGCGCCCAAGATGGTGGCACCTCTGATTGGCAGCAGCCAGGAGGGGTTGCAGAGTCCAGAAGAGCTGAGATGGAGAAGTAAAGAGATGACCCACGGGGACAGTGACCACGGTGGGCTCTGTGGCTGGAAGGCCAATGCATGTGGCAGGCTGCTGGCGACTCGAGGCGAGGAACCCACAGAGGTTGTGGGCTGCTGGAGACGGCTTTTGGGAGACTCGCACCAGGCTGTGGACTGCTGGAGCTTAACATCTGTTGAAGGAGTACCTGATATCAGATCCAGGATGTGAGGGGGTGCCAAAGGCGCTGAAGGGTTCCTAATTGTGTCAGAGGTTCAGATCTGGAATTCGGGTTGCCAATGGTTTGGACTGGACTCGGTGTGGCTGCGTAATCGCTGCAGGTGAATCTATGGACACGGGGGACCCTCTCTTGCTTCTTTTTCTCTGACTGTAAGAGGCGCTTCAGGCAATTTCTGCCATGGCGAATCTGTTTGCCCTACAGCAGGCAAAAGCAATTTCATGTAATATGACACTGTTGTATTACAATGGCAATATATTGAATCTTGAAATAGGCAAGAAGGGAGGTAGGGTAGCGCTCTTAATTAAGGATGAGATCAGGGTGATAGAGACATGATGTAAGATATAAAGAAAGTAATAATGAATCCATCTGGGTGGATAGTTCAGTATATAGGAATAGTTCAGGAAAACAAAATGACTCATGCGAGTTGCCTATAGGCCACTAAATAATAATATTTACAGTTGCACAGGCAAGAACAGAGCAGCAATTGCCATGGGGACTTTAACTTGCACATAGATGGGGTAAATGAAGGTGTCCATGGCAGTTCTGAGGTGGACTTTGTTGACTATATCTGTAATAACTTGAATTTCATTGACAAAACCTGCAAGGGATCATGCAATTTTAGATCTAGTCCTGTGAAATTCGCAGATAAAATTAACAATCTTATAAGATAATGGGTTTATTGTCATATACATTGTACAAGGCACTAAGATTCTTATTTCCTGTAGCCAAACTGGTATTTGTTTAAATATCTATCACAGTAAACTTACTCAAATTAAAAAAAGACAATAAATCCATAAAAATACATCGAAAATCACAATAATCCTGAGCAAAAAAATAGTTTCGGGATTCCATTAGCTGTTGAAAAGAAACTGTTCTTGAACCCAGATGTGCTGATTTTCAGGCTCCTGTACCTTCTGCCTCCAGGTAGCAATGAAAAGAGATTGTGACCACAGTGCTGGGGATCCTTTACAATGTTGGTGCCTTATAGATGCCTGCAAAGGATAGGAGGTTGGAGCTTGTGATGGACCTGGCAATGTTTGCTACCACCTTTCCTGGGCACTTGAATTACCAAACCAGGCATTAATGGTAGTATACTTTCCTGTAGGTTTGATAGAGTATCCAATGACATACCAAATCTCCTCCAACTCCTTAGAAAACACACATTGGTGCACCTTATTCACAGTTGTCATGGTGTTCTGGCTCCAGGAGAGGTCTTCTGAGATATGGACTCCCAGGAACTTGAAGCTTCTCAACCTCTCCACCTTTGTTTCATCAATGCAGATAAGTATGTTATGGCCATGTTGTGGATCCACACAAAAAGAGTGATTTCAGCATGATTGAGTTTCTCACACAAATGGATGCATTACTTCAATCTACAACCAGCACATTATGCCTAAACAAGGGAGACTACAAAGGGATATGGGAGGATATGGGAACACAAGCTACATGGTGGAACAGTTGAAAAACAGTGAAAGGCTTTTAATTAGATTTTTTTTAAAGGGCTCAGCAAAAGCATATTCAAAAGCAAAGACCATAAGAGTGGGGAGGACCAGCCTTGGTTAACCATGGAAATAAAGGAAGAGAACAACGAAAGGCACATGTAGTGGGAAATTGGAACATTTGGAATATTTTAAAAAGCAACAAAGAACCACAAAGCAAACAATAAATAAAGGGAGTAAAGAAATGATGAAACTTGGACAAAATACAAAAATAGTAGAAGTTTTAATTATATAAAACAGAAAAGGGCGGCTCAAGGTCTCAGAAGATGAAAAAAGGGGATTAATATTGTGAAATGAGGAAATGACCAAGGCTTTGAACAACTTTATTTGTATCCATGGAAGACATCTAACATTCCAAAGAGAAATGTTATGGATGTGATGGAAAGTGAGGTTTCCATACAGTTGCTACCACTAAAGAGGTAGTGCTGAGCAAAATAGTGGGTCTAAAGATTGATAGCTGCCCTGGTCCAATTGGAATGATTGTAGAGGTGAGTGTGATAATTTGCCAATGTCCTGTGGATTCTGGACGAGTGCCGGCAGATTTGAAGACAGTGAATGTCACGCCAGTATTTAAAAAAGAATGTAGGCAAAAGCTAGGTAATTACAGGCCACTTAGCTTAACGCCTGTGGACAGGAAAACGCTTGAAGCTATCATTAAGGAAGAAATGGCAAGACATCTGAATAGAAATCAGGCAGATGTAGCATGGAGTCAAGAGGGAGAGGAAGCAGTAGAATTTTGCAGATCCTTGGATATTTTAAAAACAGATTATTGGATTGTAGCAGACTTGAGGGTTATGGGGGGTGGGGGGGCAGTGGGGGAAGGCAGCTAGATAGAGCTGAGTCTATGGCCAAATCAGCCATGATTTTCTTGAATGGCCGACTTCTTCTACTATTTCTTATGTTCATATGTAAGGTGGAAGGATTTTTAGGAGTCGGGAGGTGAGTCAATCACTGCAGAATGTTAACCTCTAACCTGAACGTAGTCATTTTTAAAATTAAAACTAGACTTTATTCAGAATAAATTACATACAAACGGAAAACTTTTCAAAGTCTCTTCCCACCCTTAGTTTTGTATCCATACATTTCTATCACTGTACGTTGTTACATTAAATCTATTTACACCATTACCACCACTGTGACATCTTGTTGTTACTCTTCCTTCTGTTGTTTGAAGTGCTTCCCTTTGGTCTCAATGTCTGGTAATGGAAGGACTCTCGACTGTGGTCCTTCCTCACACCACCCTTGTGTTAGGCGCACCAAGTCTCAGTGCGTGCCCCAGCCTGGAATGTCCTAGTCGGCAGCATTCACACATCTCCGTGTACTGAAAGACCAACAGATTTTGGGCAGATCAAAGTGCATCATTCATTGAGTTGATGGTGTTCCAGCAGTTGTGGATGTCAGCCTGTAATTTAGAGAGTCCTCTGTCACACTGTTAATGGGGATGAACCGTGACAAGAACACACACTCTGAGCAAATCTGCATTCTACAAAGAGGTGGGTTACTGTTTCCATTCCAACGCAGTCACCTCGGCGATAGTGTGCATTGTTGGTGATGTTCCAGTTGTACAGGAAGGATCTAACTGGAAAGGCTCCTCCAACTGCCATCCATACAAAGTACTGGTGCTAGTTTGTGAGCACTGATGATGAGGCACTCTGGCAGATGACGTTGACAGTCTGCTCCAGGTACCACCCACAGTGTCCTTCGATTTCTTGTTTCTCAGTGACTGCAGAATGTTCTGTGCTGATCACTGCCTGATGGATTTGTGGTCAAAGTTATTTGTCTGTGAAAACTTTTTCACGAAGGATAGGTAATGTAGCAAAGTCTGGCTGACTGGAACATTGTGTGGCTATGGGGCCTGGCGCATCCTTTACAACACATGGGACAGGTAGAACATAGCTGCATTTAGTGCTCTCATACTTTGTTTCCATCCATACTTTTTTCCACACACGAAGGTGGTCATCAGGATGAGGGCCACATTGGGTACTCCCTTGCCCCTGTTATTTGGCAACTTGAACATGGCGACCCTTCAAATCCTTTCCATCTTGGATTCCCATATGAACGAAAACACTGCTCTGATGACTGCCAGGGTTGAGGTGTTGGGGATGGACTACACCTGCACCATGTACAGCAGTTCTGAGAGCACCTTGCACCTGATGACCAGGTTCTTCCTGTTACTGAGATGGAGTGTCATGCCCACAGACCCAGTTTCTGGTGGAGATTTGCAATCCACTCTGACCAATTTTTGTTGCATGCCTCATCCCCTCCACACCTCAACCCCTTTAGGTTGTCAGATCTGATTGTAAAGGGGATGGTGGACCAGTCAGACCAATTACCGAAGAGCTTCACCTCTCTCTTCTTTCGGTTTACCCTGAGGCTCGATGCAGACTCAAAGTGGCCACAGATGTCCTCCTCATAAGTGATGGTGCCTCTGAGCAGCGCAAGACTGTCAGATATTTTCATGCTTGAACTTGCACATCACTATATTAATTATGCAGTTAGTTTGGTGTCTGGACCAGTTTGACTCCGGATGTTTCCAAATAGAAAACGGTGATGTTGTCCATGTACAGGGAGGTGACATGAATGTATCCACTGATTGGCAATGTCACTCCTCTTACGCCCTTGTCCTTCCTGACGGATTCAGCAAAAGGGTCTATGCAACACACAAATAAGACTGGAGAGAGTGGGCAAACCTGTCTGACTCCAGACTTGATGGGGCAGCTGTTTGTTTTCTCACCATTGATTTGGACTATGTTATGGATGTCTGTGCAGAGCAGTTTAATCCAATTTTGGATTCCCTCCCCAAAGCCCATTTTATACCATATATATTTGTGATTTCATGTCAGCATCCTTCTCCTGGTCTAATTTGGCCAGGCAAGTGTTCACCCCCTATCCTGCTTATATGCGATGGTCCTTTTGAGCAGCGTGAGGCTCCCAGAGATTTTCCTGCTTGAACCTGCACATCACCATGTTAATTAGGCAATTAGTCCAGTTTATGGACCAGTTTGACTCCAGGATGTTGATTATAGCAGTTTTGATGGCATCATTGTAATTCCAGGGAAGGTAGATGAGTTGCCTGTGTATTATTTGCCAAGACTTCTAATGGGCATAAAATCTTTAATCAGTGAGCATTCACCATAGGAAAAAGAGGCCCAACTCTTGTGGATATGGCCATAATAATTTTCATATTAGTTCAGCTATTTGCATGCACTGGATTGACAGTGGCTGCAGCTCAAATTGTAATGTCTTTGGTAGCCTAACAAGGTTGTCAAGTTGGCTTCGAGTCAGAAGGAGCTGTGCTGAGCCATTCAGTTGAAGTTGTTCTTGCTCCGATTTCTTGTTCCTCTCCCGGTGAATTAAACAATCAATGACAGACTATTTTGGAGGTTAATAGGATAATTAATCATTGAGTTCAATATTCATATGTCAGTCCAACTTTCAGCTCTGAAAGCTAATGTAAGAGAACAGATCACTCACTTGGCCTATGCCAGAACTCATTGGGTATTCAGCAGATTTCTATCTGAGCATTTCTGACTGCTTCGCCTTTCCAACCCTGCTTCATGTTACAGCCTTCTGTATGTTTGACCTTGAGTCCTTGACTTTAAATGCAAATCCAACAGATATTCTTGCACCTCATTTAGTTTTATTTATTAAGGATTTGAATAAAATAATAACAGCCTTTGTTACTGAACTGTCTTTTTTGTTGCCACATGAATGGTAAAGTTAATTTATTCTAACTCTGTGCTTCGTCTTTAGTCCTCTAATTCCACTTGCTTTTACTGTTGCAAAATTACTCTTGTATTTTTGTGTTAAGGTTAATTAATTGACATTTATTTAAGGCCACATTAATTGAATCAGACCATTCAACCCCTCAGTCCTGTTTTGGTAATAACCTCAACATCTACAACCTAATACTTGTATGCCTTTGAGATTTGTGAATAAAATCCTAACCTATTCAACCTTTTCCTATAACTCAGCTCCTCAAGTCCCAGTATTATGTACTCCCATTTTTCAGTCCATTTTCATTTGTGAGGGACTGCCACTTTAAGAGAATATATTTAAGAGAACCCTGCAGGTTTTGGAGTGACTGTGGACTTGCAGCAGGTTTGAAGTCAACATGTTCCTAAATTGGATAAATCTTGGAAAGAGGAAATGCAGGAGCAGACTATGTGACCAGCATGTTGAAGACAGTGCACAGTTTTGCTCAGGAGTCATTTTAAGGAGACCGCACAGGAGCAAGGAGCTATTGGAAGAAATACCGTGCTGGATTGGTCTCGTGTGTGGTTATTGACAAACTGTCTGATTTCTCCAGATTATAGGGAAATGAGAATACCATTCTGTGACCAAAAAGTGAAGGTCACTAATGTAAGATCGGCTGACCCACGGAAAGGGTTCTGGAAGCTTTGTGAGTATCACTCGCTTTGTGTCCCCTCCATCAAAGAAGAGAAGAGTTTTGGTTGTCACTTGTTTAAAAAGGACATTTCGCTGGAAGCACCTTGACAGGGGTTTCGTGCATTAATAAACATTCTGTCACCCCCTGGTCTCTCTCACTACATGAACTGTTAATTTCATTTAAGCTTGCATGTTGCATCCATCTAAGGCCTGTGTGCTGCATCCCTCTAAAACCTGAATGTCACAAGAAGTTCAAGCCTACGTGTCAATACTGAATTTCCGAAACTGAACTTTGAACTGCCTTTTGATGATTGGGCCTTGAGCTGCAGTGGCTTGGGGTAGTCCACACACACACACACACACCAGTATATTCGTGCATAGTTGGGGGTTAAGTTAGATAAGTGCAGATAAGTTTAGATAAGTGTAAATAAGTTATATAAGGTGTTATATTATTGTTAAATAATTAAAATATTAATTTAAATATAACACCGTCTGGGCTAATTTCAATTGTTGCTGTCTGGTACGTAACACCTAGCAACATCCTTGTTAATTTTCTCTCCACTCTTTCAATCTAATTGATATCTTTCATGTAGGAAAGTGACCAAAATTCCATATAGTACTTCAAATTAGGTCTCACCAATGTCTTATACTATTTCACCAAAACTTCTCAATTCCTGTACTCAATGCTGTGATTCATGAAGGTCAGTGTGCCAAAAACTCTCTTTACAAGACTATCTATCCATGACACCACTTTCAAGGAATCATGTACCTGTATTCCCAAATCTTTCCGTTCTGCACTGCTCTACCATTTACTGTGTAAATCCTACCTTGGTTCGTCCTCCCAAAGTGCCATACTTCACACTTGTCAACATAAAATTATATCTTCCACTTTGCAGCCCATTTTTCCATCTGGTCCAGATCCACTGCAGATTTTGAAAGCCTTTCTTACTGTTCCCTACACCTCCAATCTGATTGCCATCTGCAAAGTTGCTGATCAAATTTGCCACATTATCATCCAGATCGTTGTTATCAATGACAAACAACAGTGGACCCAGCATTAATCCCTGAGGCACTGTGACCACTAGTCACAGACCTCCAGTCAGAGAGGCGATCATCTATTACCACACTCTGGCTTCTCCTGCAAAGCCAATGTCTAATCCATTTTATGTTTATCCTGAAAACTGAGTGACTGAACCTTCTTGACCATCCTCCCATATAGGACCTTGTCAATGGCATTACTCAAGTCCATATAGACAACATCCATTATCAACTTGTTTTAGAGATAGATAACAGGCCCTTCCGTCTTATGAAACCGTGCTGCCCAAATAAATCCATGTGACCAATTAACCTTCTAACACCTTACATCTTTGGAATGTGGGAGCACTCAGAGGAAACCCACAAAGGCAAATAGCTCCTTGTATATACAGCACCAAATTTTAACCTAGATCACTGCCTCTGTTATTGTGTTACGCTAACTGCTACTCACCTTGCTATCCCAGGTAAACTTAATTTTTTTTGATAACCTCCTCAAAAAACTCTCTAAAATTGGTTTCACCAGCTCTTCTCAACCTTTTTTTCAGCTATTGCTGCCTTTGGACTCTACTCAAAGTTTATGGGCTCCCTTCGCTGTGAAGCAGTCAAGTTTAGTTGGTTTCTTCCATACTTCTCTCCTACTGATGACATGAAAAACATTAAAACAAAATGTCACGAGGTGAAAAGGAAATGATGCTTTTTCTCTGAGTGTAACAACTGTTTCAGTTTTTGATTCTTATTGAACATTTAAGAAAGAAGAAAACATGAACATACATAATTACAAAATGTTTTAGAAAGATTCTTAGAGCTCAGTGGCTTGCACACAATGAGTCATTATGGAACCTTAAGTATAAACTTGAGGATGTGAAAGCCTAATGAAAAGAAGTGGAATTTTTTACATTTTATAAGAATTATTTTTAGTGAGAGCTTGATGTTCCTGTGCAGTTTTTTTGATGTCAGCCTCCAAATTGGAGAATTGTTGCGATATCAAGTCCGTTCCTAGATTTTGTCAAGGAAACTACTTTGCTGAATCCACATTCAACTAAATATGTTGAGGCAAGAGCAATGGAACATATTTTGACCTTTTCCTGCATCAAATCACTCATAACTCCAAAATTAAAAAAAAAATTGATTGAACTTGCAGCATGCAATTGTATCAATCTGAAGATCAATCAACCTCTCTTGAATTTCTGTGTCCACACAGATGGGTTGTTCCCCAAATTGAGGTTTAATGGGTCATTAACGCTGCTGAAGATCCAGCTGCGCTGGGTGGGTCACGTCTCCAGAATGGAGGACCATTGCCTTCCCAAGATCGTGTTATATGGCGAGCTCTCCACTGGCCACCGTGACAGAGGTGCACCAAAGAAGAGGTACAAGGACTGCCTAAAGAAATCTCTTGGTGCCTGCCACATTGACCACCGCCGTGGGCTGATATCGCCTCAAACCGTGCATCTTGGCGCCTCACAGTTCGGCGGGCAGCAACCTCCTTTGAAGAAGACCGCAGAGCCCACCTCACTGACAAAAGACAAAGGAGGAAAAACCCAACACCCAACCCCAACCAACCAATTTTCCCTTGCAACCGTTGCAACCGTGTCTGCCTGTCCCGCATCGGACTTGTCAGTCACAAATGAGCCTGCAGCTGACGTGGACATTTACCCCCTCCATAAATCTTCGTCCGCGAAGCCAAGCCAAAGAAAAAAAAAGAAAAATCTTTCCTGCAGACTTGTGTGTATTTGCTTTAGGTGTTTCACATAAACAGTAATGTCAATGTCCTTCAATGCCTTCTGTATTCATGTTCAGATTTGGAAATTGCAAAAATCCCTGTCGTCTGATATTGCTCTAATTGACTTTCAGTGATGTTATGAGAATTTACACTCTTAGTAATCAATTCACTTACCTTGTATGAGGCAAGATCACCCTTTTCTAATCTGTTGTTTTAATATTCATCAGTTTGAGTGTTGGCCTTCTCTTGAAATTATCTCAAAGGGGTTTGAAGTAATCCATGAGTTTATCTTTCTTCTCTTTATGTACAGTCTCTGAATGTTTCAGCTTGCTTGGCCTCATGCTTTTGTTTGAAAATGTATTCAAATAAATCAAAGTCATGGGCAGAGAAGGGTTTTGTGGGGATATAATGAAACAATACGATAAAAGTTCCACCGAAAACCACCAATACTTCATTTCTGCTGAGGCACTCATGGGTAAAATTATTTCTGAAAATAACAAGAATTAACTAATACAAAATGAAATTACTTTTTCCAAAGGTTAGCTCAAATGTCAGCTGAAGTTTTATGGAAAATAAGGAACAATACATACTTTCTTCAATAAAAGCTAGCAGAAGGAGACATACATTTGTTACCTGTCACAAAAACTCAAAGCAAAATGGAGGTGCTTGCAGACAGGCTTTTTTGGCCTGCACGCTTATTTCCTGGAATTGAAGGCAATAGAACAAAAGAGGAAGGCTACAGAAGGCAACTCCTAGCGAAATCTGGATCCATGTCAGTTAAACACAATCAAGGAATACGATAAAGCAATGAAACAAAGCCATGAAAACATTAACTGTCTCCAAATGCCTCCAACCTAAAGAAAAAAATACAGCAAAGCCTAGCAGCAAAGTCCTCTTCTTCCCCCAACACTGTTTATCCATTCAGTTTCCATGCCCCCAATACACCTTGGACTCCCTTATGAAGGATTTCAGTCTATTCCCCCCCCCCCCACCAACTTTTAAATGTGCTATGGCCCCCATTGAGAAGGCCTGGGTGAGATTTATTGTTTCTGCTTAATAAAAGTACATTAATGCTAGTTTTGAATATTTTGATTGACCCTTTGGAGTTTTACTTGACTCTGAAACTGCAAACTTTGTGGCGATTGTCCCCAATATCCATTAACCCAGTGGTTCTCAACATTTTTCTTTCCACTCACATACCACTTTAAATATTCCCTATGCCATGGGTGCTCTGTGATTAGTAAGGGATTATTTAAGGTGGTTTGTGGGTGGAAAGAAAAAGTTTGAAAACCACCATTTTAATCATACATAATCATACATAATCGATTCATTATGTGCACCATTTTATAACTCCAAAGGAAATGGGCCAATGACAATTTTTCTTAAGCAAAATATTTCAGTAACAATTGGGTCTCGAGCAGTGATTCTCAACCTTCCCTTACCACTCACATACCACCTTAAACAATCCCTTACTAATCACAGAGCACGATGGCATAGGGATTACTTAAAGTGGTATATGAGTGGAAAGAAAAAGGTTGAGAACCAATGCATTAACTATTGTGTGGATAACGGGCATCTGATTTCATTCTTAAATTATGCCAGCTGCAGATGTCAGGTTGTGCTTCCTTGTACTATATTTTAAAATAAATAGTTTCTCTGTATCATCATCATCAATTTTTTTTGTCGTTTTTGACAATTTAATGAGACAAGGCTTCATCTTTCCAAATGGAAGAGGATAAAAGCCTTGTTTAAGTTAAAAAAAACCCCAGAATATACTGCAGGAACTCTGTGGAGTGTGTCCTTGTAATTTACCACTCCAGACCTGGTGAATATAATGATTCTCCTCTTAGACCAGTTTGCTTTTCCTGATGTTAGTGTTCAAAAATGAATTGAATGAGGTTCTCCACAGCTGAAGCTTTGCTTCTTTACCACCAGGAATTGTGATAAACACGCACATTACAAAACTTGTGAATATTACCATCCATATTTCTTTACTTTTGCATAAATCCCATGGAGGCTTAAAATCTATTCCACAGCCAAAATTTAGACTCAGTAAGGAGCAGAAACAGCAATTTCTTGTTTGTTCCAAACAGAGCCAGCTCTCATTCTGATTTCTCTTTCTTGGGTCCAAAGCTCATGATTTCATAATTCTTTTCAAAGTTCATTGTTCAGATTTATTGTCATTACATACAACCCTGAGATTGTTTTTTCCTACGGGCCATGTAGAATTTCTTCTTATGGGTAGTGCAAAAAACTGTACTCAAGAAAAGATAAATATACAAAAGAGAGAAATGTAAACAAACTGACTGTGCAATACAGAAAATAAATATTTAATAATAAATAATGTGCAAAGTAAGAGCCCATAAATGAGTGTCTGACTGAGCTTGCTGTTTAAAAGTCTGATGGTGAGGGTGTAGCAAATTTTCCTCAGCCTGGTGGTATGGGTCTTGTGGCACCAACGGCTCTTTCCTAATGGATCCTTCATGATTGCTGCTGCTCTCCGACACCAACATTCTATGTAGATATTCTCGATGGTGGGGAGAGTTTTGCCTGTGATGTACTGGTCTGTGTTCACTATCTTTTGCTGTCTTTCCGTTCAGATATTGGTGCCCCTACACCAGGGCATGATGTAGCCGGTCAACACATTTTCCACTGCAGATCTTTAGAAGTTTGCCAAGGTTTCCAATGTCAAATCTCTGCAAACTCCTAAGAAAGTAGAGATGTTGTCATGCTTTCTTCACAGTCACGTTTGTTAGTGGAGTCGAGGAAAGGCCCTCGAGATACTGACTCTTAGTAATCTTTTTTCAGCCTCTCCACGTCTGATACCCAATGATCACTGCATCTTACACTTCTGTTTTCATTTCCTAAAGTCCTCAATCAGCACCTTGGTTTTGGTGACATTGAGTCCAAGGTTGTTGTTGGTGCATCATTCAACCATTCTGAACCTGATCTGTTATGGATGTCTCCTATCATTCAGACTGTAGCTGAAAGAACTGGATTGATCTTTTCCTTTCATCCAGAAGAGAAATTGTTTACAGAAGTGGGAGAGTCTAGGATCAGAAGACATAGCCTCTGAATACAAGGACGTTCTTTGAGAACAGAGATGAGGAGAGATTTCTTAAGCTGGGCGGGGGGAATCTGTGGAATTCATTGACACAGACAGCTATTGTGTATATTAAAAGCAGAGATTGATTGTTTCTTGATTAGTAAGAGTGTTAAGGGTTGAGGGGAGAAATGAGATTAAGAGAAAAAATACATGAGCCATGATTTGAATGGAGGAGCAGACTCGATGGGCTGAATGGCTTAACTCTGTTCTTAGACGTTATGGTATTCTGTACTCTAAAATTAAGCAGCTGGAACTATTCATCTCATTTCATTGCTTGTTGATGAATCCAGATGTAAAGCACCATGGATGTGGGCCACTTGAAATAAAACCGAAAAGCTGGAAGTAGATGACAGACCAAGTAGCAGAGGACTTGTTCAAAGGGCTGATGATCTTTCACCAGTTTCAGAGCCATTAGTGTAAGACATTCACACAAATCAAATATGCCTGTTTTCTGGTTGTTTACTGATTTGTAAATATACCACAGGATTATCTTAGAAAAATAAATGGTTGGTTTTGATTCAATTTGTAAAAGAAAATATGTCACTCATTTTTTTTTGAAATGTTTCCCACTTTATATTATGACATTTATTGTTAGTTTTAATTATGATTATTCATGGATCAGTGACCGTAATACAATCGCGACCAGCTTTTGTTGTTAGGGTACTGGAGGAGATTGATTTTTTGGTCCTGGTCAGTTCTAAATTGCTTGAATTGGACGTGTGAGGCAGGTTACTTCCATCTTGGTTCCACTTACCAGGGATGTATTTACTATGGCACGGAAGTAGAATGTGACTGAACTGGAACATTGAGTTTTTCACCATAAGATGTGATGTTGTCCTGATTGGCTGCACACAGATCAGAGTTACTACATGGGTTTAAAGAGGATTTAAACATTTGTTTGCTGGTGTAACGATCACCACACCAGCCTCCAATCTATTCATTCCACTCTGAAACTTGTCATAGTGTGTAACCGGTTGAAACCACTTTCTGTTGTCTTGAAACATGAAGACTTGGTGTCTAAGCGGATCACTGGGTGTTTCTGTAGACCGATGTGCTTATGCTCTCTTCTCGCTCTGGTTAGTTTCAAAGCCAAACTTTAATTAAATCTATATAAAATAGCTACAGTACAAACATATTTAATATGTTTATGCTTCAATGATGAGGTGAAAGTGGTGATGAGATGGTCTCCCTGACTCTGAATTTGTACAGCATTTACTTGCAGTGGAATGCTTATATGCTTGTGTCATGTACTTTTCTGATAAAATCCTCAGGAATAGGAGTGGAAATTTGATACACTGCCCCAGAGTTCTGCTCTTGGTGAGAAGTCTTGGAAGCTTTAGATCTGGCATTGACACCTAAAATATTATTTCAATAACTGCTCCAGACTTAAAGCAATCCCATGTCTTTTTCTTTCTCTTTACTCTGCATGGAACTATGAATGCTTAATTGTATTCTGCAGCTATTACTTAGGTTGAGGTTAATGGCTGGAAAAGATGACATTGATTCATTGCTTAACAACTTGTGGAGGGTAACCTGCAGTGGCGAGGTCCAAGGATCCTAATAATAATACATTTGTGTTGTCATTGCCCATTAAGGTTCCAATGGCTACTTTGTGAACTGACTTTTGGTAAATAATGGAGTTTATCATGGCAGAGCTGGGGCAAGTGGTGGTTGGTAAGAAAATCATGAAATATATCTGGAGTGGGGTGGGGGGGGGAAGAGGTGGAATCATGATAACAGTGGCCTCCATTCCCTTAGTTTCTAAAATTTTTCTGGTGACTAAGCCACCCAGCTACAACCCCAAAGATTCACAACCTTGAATGAAGGAATTTCTCCCCGAATTAGCCCTCAATGGCAACCCACTAAACTGAGTCAGTCCAAGAGTAAAATGGACATTTATTATCTCACCCAAATTCTCACTCTAAATGGTTTAACATCAGGTGCAAACAACTTATTAAACTTACCTTTTCAATAACATCCATGCCTTGAAAAACTGAGCAAAGCAGTATTTAACATGGAGAACGTGTCTGACCCCATGTTGTCCTAGCCAATTTACAGGATATTGCAAATAATCACAAAATTGGAGCTTGTTGTGCAATAAGGTCCCATTTTTGCCTCTCAAATTTCCCTTCTGATTTCATATTGAGAATCCGTGTTTAGCTAGGTTCCAATTATCACATGAATCTTGGATAATCGCTGGAAAAGCAAACTTTAGTTTCTAAATGATATTGGTAGTGATAAACATTTGTTGAATGGAATTGAATAATGATAGAAGAGGGAATTAGACCATTCTGGTCATCTTTCCTATGCTAAGCTTTTCTTTATACCCCTGTAAGTCATTCTGATTTAATATTTGTTGAAATGCTTGTATCTCCATGTCAGCAAATATTTCATCAGAAAATGAATCTTGGGCAAATTAAATGTAATTTCCCTGTTCAAAACGAACATCAAAAACTTGTTTATAACAAATTTTGTTAACTTCAAATTTATACAAAACATTATCATTTATTTTCTTACAGATGAGTTTATTATTCAGTCACATATTACATTAACTGATTATCACCCTTCATTTTGTAAATGGACATAAATACTTGTGAACATCTTATTCAACAACCATTTAATTTTGTGCTATCTCAATATTAAATACTTGAGTTACTCTCAATTGATATGACCTTAATATTCAATACAATTTAGAATCCATAGAAACATAGATCAGTATAGCACAGAAAAAAGGCCATTGGACCCTTCTAATCTATGCCAAGATCATCATACTGCTAGTCCCACTGACCTGCACCCAGTCCATAACCCTCCAGACCTCTGCCATCCAATTCATTTTTAAAACTTAAGAGTGAGCCCACATTTCCATGTCAGATGGCAATTTGTTCCACTCTTCCACCACTCTCTGAGTGAAGACGTTTCCCTAATGTTCACCCTAAACCTTTCTCCTTTCACCCTAAAGCCATATCCTCTTTTATTTATCTCTCCTAATCTAAGTGGAAAGAGCTACTCACATTTACTCTGTCGATACCTCTAATAACTTTGTAAACCTTCTATCAAATCTCCCCTCATTCTTCTCTGCTCCAAGGAATAATGTCCTAACCTGTTTAATCTTTCCCTGTTACTCAATACTTGAAGACCGGCAACATCCTAGTAAATCTTCTCTGCACTTTTTCAATGCTTCCTGTAGTTAGGCGACCAGAACTGCACACGATATTCCAAATTTGTCCTCACCAATGTTCTATATAACCTCACCATAACATCCCAACTCTTGAACACAATACTTTCATTTATGAAGGCCAAGATGTCAAAAGCTTTCTTCACAACCCTGTCTACCTGTGACACCACTTTTATGGAATTATGTATCTGAATTCCCAGATCCCTTTGTTCCTCTGCACTCTGCAGTAACCTACCATTTACTGTGTATGTCCTACCTTGGTTTGTCCTTCCAAAATGCATTAAATTGCCTGCATTAAATTCCATCTCCCACTTTCTGGTCCATTTTTCCAATTGGTCCATATCCCTCTGCAAGCTTTGAAACCCTTCCTCACTGTCCACAATGCCCCCAATCTTAGTGTCATCAGCAAACTTGCTGATCCATTTTCCTACATTATCATCCAGATCATTGATATAGACAACAAACAACAATGGTCGCAACACCAATCCCTGAGGCACACCACTAATCACAGGCCTCCAATCTGAGAAGCAATCATCCACCACTACTCTCTGTCTTCTCCCATTCAGCCAATTTTGAATCCAGTTTACAACCTCTCCATGGATACCTAGTATCTGAACCTTCTGATTTAGCCTCCAGTGTGGAATCTTGTATAAGGCCTTACTAAAGTCCATGTAGAAAACATCCAGCGCCTTTCCTTCATCCACTTTCTTGGTAACCTCCTGAAAAAACTCTACAAGATTTGTTAAACATGACCTACCATGCACAAAGCCATGCTGATAATCCTTAATCATCCCTTGGCTGTCCAAATTCTTGTATATCCCATCTCTCAAAATGCCCTCCAATAATTTACTACTGATGTCAGACTCTGTAATTTCTTGATTAACTTTTGGAGGCTTTTTAAACAATGGAACAACATGAGCTACCCACCAATCTTCTAGCACCTGACTCGTGGATAAGGATGTTTTAAATATTTCTGCCAGGACCCCTGCATTTTCTACACTTGTCTCCCTCAAAGTCCGAGTGATTATCATGTCAGGTCCAGGGGATTTTATCTACCTTTATTTGCTGTAAGACAGCAAGCACCTCCTCCTCTTTAATCTCTGTATGTTCCATGTCACTACTGCTTGTTTCCCTTTTCTTCTCTTACACACTATGCCAGTTTCCTGAGTAAATACTGATTCAAAAATCTGTTCAAGTTCTCCCCATCTCTTGAGGCTCTACACATAGATGACCACTCTGATCTACTAATGTCTTTTTGCCTTCCTGATTTCTTTCTTGAGTTTTTTCTGATATTTTCTATACTCTTCTAGTGACTTATTTGCTCCTTGTTGCCTCTACACCTCTCTCTTCTTCTTAACCAGATTGCCAATATCTCTTGAAAACCAAGGTTCCCTATGCCTGTTAGCTTTGACTTTAATCCTGATGGGAACATGCAAACTCTGCACTCTCAAAATTTTGCCTTTGAAGGCCATCCACTTAATGAACACATCCTTGCCAGAAAACAACTCATCCTAATCCTCTCTTCCTAGATCCTTTCTCTTTTTCACAAAATTAGCCTTTCTCCAAGTTAGAATCTCAACTCAAAGACCAGATCTATCCTTATCCATAATTAACTTGAAACTAATGACATTATGGCCACTGGACCCAAATACTTCTGCCACCTGACCTGTCTGGTTCCCTAGAAGGAGATGAGTATTGCATCCTCTCTTTTTGGTACCTCTATATATTAATTTAGAAAATTTCCTTGAACACATTTGACAAACTCTAAGCTATCCAACCCTTTTACAGTGTGGGAGTCACAGTTAATCTGTGGAAAGTTAAAATCTCCTTCCATCACAACATTCTGTTTCTTACATCAGTCTGCTATCTCTACAGATTTGCTCCTCCAATTCTCTCTGACTATTGGGCGGTCTATAATACAATCCTATCAGTGTGATCACTGTTCCTCAGCTCCACCCATATGGCCTCTGTAGACGAGCCCTCTGGGCTGTCCTGTCTTAGCACATTTGTGCTATTTTCCCTGAATAGCAATGCCACCCCCCCCCCCCCCCCCCTTCATCCCTCCCCTCTATCACATCTGAAACAACAGAACCCTGGAATATTGATCTTCCAGTCATGCCCCTCCTGCAACCAAGTCTCACTAATAGCAGTAATGTCTTAATCTCATGTGCGAGTCCACACCCTAAGTTCATCTGCCTTTCCGATAATTCTCCTTGCATTGAAATAAATACACCTGAGAACATTTCTATTTTCTATACATGCAGTTCTCCCATGACCTTTATCTTCCTCCACCTCTATCTGCTCTAACACTCTGGTTCCCATCCCCATACCAATCTAGCTTAAACCCCCCCTCCCCCTCCAGAGCAGCACTAGCAAAACTATCCACAAGGATGTTAGTCCCCCTCCAGTCCAGGTGCAAACCATCCCATCAGAACAGGTCCCACCTTTCCTGGAACGGAGCCCAATTGTTCAGAAACGTGAAGCCCTCCCTCCTAAACCATCTCTTTAGCCACATATTTAGCTGCATTAATTTCCTATTTATAGCCTCACTAGCATGTGTAGCAATCCTGAGATCACCACCCTGGAAGTCCTGTCCTTCAACTTTGCACCTAACTCCCTAAACTCTCTTTGCACCTAAACTCTCTTTGCACCTAAACTCTCTTTGCACCTAAACTCTCTTTGCACCTAAACTCTCTTTGCACCTAAACTCTCTTTGCTTTCATCTAAACTTTCATCCTTCCTACCAACGTCATTGGTCCCTATGTGGACTAAGACATCTGGATGCTCACCCTACCTCCTGAGATTTTGATCCAAGGTATCGTGGACCCTGGCAACAGACCACTGGGATTCTCAATCTCTCCCACAGAACCTCTTATCTGTCCCCTAACTATCAAATCTAGAAACACAAAAGTTGTAGATGTTTGAATCTTGAGTAAACAAAGAATTGGTGAGGAACTCAGCAGGTCAGACAGCATCTATGGATAGAAATAGCTAGTCAACATTTCAGGTCTGATTCCTCTAACAAGACAGTGATATAATAAGTGGAACTGCATACGTAAAGCGGGAAAGAAGCTAAGGAGGGAGGTAAAGAGTGTAGGACAAAAGGCGCAGAAGTTAGAGGTAGAAAGAAAAGTTAGAGAGAGGAAAAAAAATGCGTACAGGTGTAGGTGAAGAAGGAATGGAAATGGTGAATTAAATGGGGGAGAGGATGACCAAATATTAGAAACTATTAAATGCTATTCAGTTTAAGACTGTCCAGGAATATGCAATACAATAGACAAAAGTACTGGAGAACCTCACCAGGTCATGCAGCATCTATTGGAAGCAAATGGATTCAGGCCTGAGCTCTTTGTCAAGGGATGAGCAGAAAGGAGACAGGTGCTTGACTAAAAAGGGAAGGGGGGAAGGGGTAGGGGGTAGGGGGAGAAGCACAGGCCAACAGGCAAGTAATCCTAGGTAGATAAGAATGGAAGGGCAAAAGAATAGAAAATTGTTTTTTGGGAAATAAATTATTATCTTTTGAACAAATGAAGTGCAAGTATGGTATAACTCACGGTACAATATTTGCATACCACCAATTGAAAACCTACTTGAAGGTTACCAGAAGCAAGCAATTTTGAATATATGATTACAGACACAATGATAATTAAAAGATTTATAACAAACATGTACATCAAACTGCAAGAGAAAGAGAACGAGGAAACAAGCTGTAAACCCAAACAAAAATGAGAACAAGATCTAAACATAAAGATAAAGAATGAAACATGGAAAAAGTTATGCTCCGGAACTATGAGAAATACAATAAACATGAGGTTACGCATGATACAATATAATTGGTTACACAGGCTATACACCACGCCCCAAATAAATGGGACCCAACAGTATCAGATATATGTTTTCGCTGTAAGAAGGAAATAGGAACAACAATACATGCAATTTGGGCATGTGAGAAAGTGGAAAGGTTTTGGGAAGATCTAAATCAGGTATTAAATAAAATCACAAAAAGCTACATACCAAAAAACAGAGATCTTTCTTCTAAGTAATATAAGAAATAAAGAACTTGGACTCGATTTGGATGGAGCACAAAAAAAGATTTATTATGATAGCCTTAGCTGTAGCAAAAAAATGTATAATGTCAACCTGGAAATTAGAAGATAACCTGAGAATACAGCAATGGTACATAGAAATGAATAAATGTATTCCATTGGGAAAAAAAACCATATAATTTAAGAAATAACATAACAGTATTCAAACAAATTTGGGAACCGTACATGGAACACAACAGAGAAGTCTTACCGCGGACCTCCACCGCCTAAAATGACAGAAGGAGAAGACAAAATGAACTGATCCAGTATGTAAAAGTAGAAGACACAAATTTCTTGTTTATTTTCATTGTGTGATGACATTGTTTAATGGGTTTAATGTATCATATATGTTGAACGTTGAGTGGGTGGAGAGGGGGGGTGAAGGAGGGAGGGAAGGGAGGGGGGAAAAGGGGGAGAAAATGACAGTGTACATTCAAGAGGGAAATGTTTGTGTGTATTTTGGTCAGTATGGTTCATAGTGTGAAAAATAAAATTTTTTAATAAAGAATGGAAGGGCAGCTGAGAAGTGATAGGGGAGGGGATAGTTCTCTAAATGGTAAGCGAAAGGGGAGCGAAGTTGGCAGGAAGGAGATGGGGTGTGGGGGGGGGGGGGGGGGAGAGCAAGAGACAGACAGAGAGAGAAGGATCCTAACAGAATCCAGAGAAGTTGATGTTAATGCCATTTAGGTGGAGAGTCCCCAGGCAGAATATTAGCTGTTTTTCCTCCAATTTGTGGATGGCCATGTTTTAGCAGTGCTTGAAGCCACGGATAGACATGCAGGTGTAGAAATGCAGTGTGGTATTGAAATGGATGGCCACTGAGAAGTCACTGTTATTGCAGCGGAAAGAGTGAAGGTGCTCAACAAAATGATCTCTCAGTATGCATCCAGTCTTTCTGATGTAGATGAGGCTACAGGAGCACTGGATGCAGTAGACACAGATTTGCGAAAGAAATATTGCTTCACTGTTAAATATGATGTGTTGTTTCTCATGTTTATGTTTAGCCTTAACCTGATAATTGATGAGTCCAAGAATAGTCATGTCATTGCAGGAATGGTTGGGGGTGTTAAAATTGTTGGTTGCAGGAAGCTCAAGTTTAGGCCCACAAACAGAATATAAGTATTCAGCAAAGTGGTCACCCTATCTGCATTTGGAATCATTGATGTAGAGAAAACCATATTGGGTCCAGTGATTGCACTAGATTAGGTAGGATGATGTGCAGGTAAATGGTATGTATGTCACCCTGGATGGAGGTGAGGGGGGAAGTTGTATAGACAGGTTTTGAACTTTCTACAGTTGCAGTAGGAAGTGCCGAATGGGGTTTAGAATCTAATCTGCATTACAGTCAATCAAGACCATTTTTGCCATCCTACCGTTCAGTCATTTCCCCTTTTTAAAGAGTATTAAAGAGGTAAAAGGACCATTAGAAAATGATGCTGGAGAAATAATGGGAGATAAACAAATGGTAGAGAAACTAAATGAGTATTTTGCATCAGTCTGCTCTGTGGGAGACATCGGCAGTTGTGCTGGATGTCCAAGAGTATCAGGGAAGGGAAATGAGTGCAGTTATTATTTCAAGAGAGAAGGTGCTTAGAAAGCTGAATGATCTAAGGGTGAATAAGTCTTCTGGATCAGATGGATTGCACCCTTCGGTACTGAAAGAAGTTGCAGTAGAGATAGTGGAGGCATTAGTAATGATCTTTCAGGAATCAATAGAATCTGGCATGGTCCCAGAGGACTGGAAATCACAAATGTCACCCCACTATTTAAGAAGGGAGGGAGACAGCAGAAATGAAATTATATGTTAGTTACCCTGACGTCAGTGGTTGGGAAGATGTTGGAGTCAATTGTCAAGGATGAGGTTATGAAGCACTTGGAGGAACATGACAAGGTAGGCCAAAGCCAGCATGATTTATTTGAGGGAAAATCTTTCTTGACAAACCTATTATAATTCTTTTGAAGAAGTGACAAACAGGTTGAATAAGGAAGATGCAGTGGATGTTGTGTATTTGAATTTTCAGAAGGCCTTTGACAAGGTGCCGCATATGAGGTTACTTAACAAGATAAGAGGTAGGAAACACTAGTGTGGATACAGCCTCACCTGATTGGCAGGGAGTTGGAATACAGTGATCACAATCTAGTTGGCTGCCAGTTGCTAGTGATATTCCATAGGGGTCAGTATTGGGGCCATTTCTTTTTATGTTGTATATCACTGATTTAGATTATCAAATAAATGGCTTTGTGGTCAAGTTTTCAGTTCATACGAAGGTAGATGGAAGAGAAGATAGTGTTGAGGAAGATGACGAGAATGGGCAGAGAAGTGGCAAATGAAATACAATGTCGGAAGGTATATGGTCATGCACTGAAAGAAGAAATAAATGGGAAAATTATTTTCTAAATGGCAAGAAAATTGAAAATTCCCAGATAGAAAGGGACCTGGGAATCCTTATGCAGGATACCCTGAAGGTAAACTTACAGGATAAGTTGGCGGTGAAGAAGAAAAATGCAGTATTTGCATTCATTTCAAGAGGAATAGAATATAAGAAGAGGGATGTTGAGGCTTTATACGTCACTGGTGAGACCTCACTTGGAATATTATGAACAGTTTTGGGCTCCTCATTTAAGAAAGGATGTACTGACGTTAGCGGGGGTTCAGGGGAGGTTCACAAGGATGATTCTGGGAATGAAAGGATTATCATATGAGGAACTCGTAAGAATTTATGAGAATAAGAGATAAATGAGGAGGGAATATGGTTATCGTAGTGGGGAGGCATGGTTAGTGTAGCGGTAAATGCAACGCTATTACATTCCCAGCGTCCCGGGTTTGAATCTGGTTCTGTCTGTTAGGAATTTGTATGTTCACCATGTGTCTATATCAATTTCCTCCGGGTGCTCTGGTTTTCTCTTACTCTTCAAAATGTACAGGAGTTTTAGTTTAATTGGGATATTTGGGCGACATGGTTTGACGGCTGGAAGGGCCTATTACCGTGATGCATGTCGAAATTAAAAAAAAATCTTATTAAAACATTTCAAATGTTGAAAGGCTTGGACAGAGTAAATGTTGTTTCTTGTGGTGGGAGAGTTGAGGACAAGGATGCTCAATGTTAAGATTGAAGGGCGTCTGCTTAGAACAGGGATGAGGAGGAATTTTATTGGCTTCTTTCTGCTCCTATGTCTTCTGGTCTTATGGTGTTTTTCACCCTGCCAACCAACCTACTTACCAGACTTGGCAGTATTACATAATGTTTGTGTGCAGACCATTTCCTCAGTATTTCAGACTTTAGCAGTGCCTTTCCAAATAGCCTAAAGGGTTTATAAAACAGGTGGTGTATTTTTCATTCAATAATTCAAACTGGTTTAGCACAAAGTATAATGTAGAAATAGGCCATTTAACTCATCTGATTAATGTTAGCATTTATGCTCTGATCAAGGAAATCTGATGACATTTTGCTTAAATTATTGGGCAGGCAATTCAGAGGACTGAAGAGTTGATCAGGGTTACAAGTTCAAATCCCACCTGGGCTACTCCCCATTCTTCCTCCATCCTTCTATCTTCTTCCTCCAGCTCTCCACCTTTCTCTCTCCATTCACAAAGCCATTCCCTCCTCCCCTTGTTTGCTGGTGTACCCTCCCTTCCTTATCCACCTGTTATCTCCTGCCTTTGATACTGTGCATCTCCATTGCCTCTTCTCCTCCCCCCCCCCCACTCCGCATCATTTTGTTCACACGCCTGCGTACATTTTGTCCATGCCTTGATGAAAGGTTCAAGCCCAAAATGTTGGTTATGTAGTCTTTGCTATTTAAAGGACACTGTTTGACCATCAAGTTTCTCCAGCATTGTTTTTACTTTCACCATGGTGTCTGCAGA
Source organism: Narcine bancroftii (assembly GCF_036971445.1). Taxonomy (NCBI): domain Eukaryota; kingdom Metazoa; phylum Chordata; class Chondrichthyes; order Torpediniformes; family Narcinidae; genus Narcine; species Narcine bancroftii. The sequence continues at coordinate 83,795,947 of NC_091472.1, read as the reverse complement.
CTTTTGTGTATTATTTCATTTATTTTGGTGACAAACAACAGGGGACCCAGCACTGACCCCTGTGACACTCCACTGGCCATCATCCTACCTTCTGAAAAACAGCTCTCCACTACTCGCTCTAGACTCTTACCGCCAACTAATTTTGTATCTATTTGTCCAGCTCACCTAGGACCCTATGTTTCTGACTAACTTATCATGCAAGATACTGTGAAAGGTTTTTCTCAAGTCCATGTGGACGAAATCAACTGCCCTTCCTTTGTCAATCGTCTTACCCACATCTCAGAAAAGCTGCATCAAGTTCATGAGAAAAACCATGCTGACGAAAGGCTCCTTGCTTTTGCAAATGTTTGTAGCTCGTGCCCTTCAATATGCTCCCTAGCCTGGAGTTCCATGGCTTATTCCTGCAGCTCTTTTTTTTAATGAGGGCACAATATTAGACACCCTCCAATTTTCCATTACCTCATTCATGGGGAAAGATTGTGTGATTTAAAAAAAAAATTACTATAAAGAAATTTGGGTTCTTTTTAAACAACTAGATTGATTAACTAAGCAAAACAGCATTAAGAACACAACACACACAGGCAGCTTTCATGTGGAGGCACCCATCTTGAATCTACCCAAGATGCAGCAGCGTTCCCAAGATGCAACATTCCCCCGAACCACACACTCCAGCTCTGACCCCTCCTGGTGGTAGCACTCTATCACTGCAGATTGGACAAATATCTCTGCAGGGCCCCAGAAAATTCTTCCTTGCTTCTCACAATGTCCAAGGATACACTTGCTCATGTGTGGTGGGTTTATCCAGCTTATTGCATTATAGGATAGCCAGTACATCCTCCCCTGTAATTCACATATGTTTCAATACATCACTATTAATTTTACAAAATTCCCTTGCTTCTATGGCCTTCTCCACAGTACATACAGATTTGAAATATTCGTCTAAGATCTGGCCCATCTCCTGTGGCTCTACATATTCAAAACAAGCCTTCGCTGACGACTGAGAATGTAAATCATTTGCTTTCTATGATAAATTAATTGGCTTTGAAAATTTGTATATTTTAAGTTGCTGATATTAATATGCATCTTGATACATGGAGTACATTAATGAATGCTTTCATGAATGATTCAGCAAGTTTGACAGTAAAATATGGGGCATTTCATTAAAGCACAATGTGCCAGTTTCTTAATACATTTCCTCACAGACTACATTGAACTTAAACACATCAAATTGTATATTTTGACGTAAACAAGTATTTTTCATGTTATAGGCATTTTGCTTTACTCTTTCTATCACTCATTTTATGCTATCCTCTTTCTTTTTTCCTCTTTGACCTGATCATTGATATCTCAAATGAGATGTTCGTTGTCATATGCATAAGTACAGTAGGCAGATGCATTGAAATTTTTATTTGCTGCACCACTACAAATGTTTAAATGAAATTACTACAATATTTCAAACAGTAAATGAGATAGTAACTATAAAAGGATATCTAAATAAACATTTACAGTTGCAATTCATGCAAGAAGAAAAACAAAGTGAAATTTTAGTGGTGGAAACATTTTTTTTTGGTGGTCCCAGAGTAGTTTAAGGTTAGGGTAGTCTGAGAGGTTTAAGAGCCTGACTTTTGTTTTGAGAAGACTGGGGAATGATTTAATAGAAGAAAATAACCTGATGAGGGTCTGAACAGAGTAGATAAATAAAAAAACTGCTCTCAAATTTGGAGGAAAAAGGTCTTGAGATTGCAGCTATAAAATAAAGGAGAAAAAAATAAGTTTTGCCTGAAATAAATGGAATTTGGCGAAAGGATGTGAAAATGAGGAAGCAAGGTCTCTGAAGGAGGGAAAAGATAAAAGTAAAAGAGAAAATGATTGTGCCCAGTGGTCAAATTCTTCTCCAATTTCCTTTAAACACCCCTCCCCTACCCAAACACTCTCTTATCCTACCTCTGTTTCCTTCCCTCCTGCTCCCCACACCCATCCCTTCCTTCTCCTATCAGAAAGATCCCATTCTTAGCTCTCTGCTCTCTCCGCATCATTTCTCATCCTCCCACTTGTATCCACCTATTATCTCTTACTTGTTTGCCTTTTTTCCTCCCCACTGCCTCTTTTTATTCAGATATCAAACCGGTGAAAGGCTCAGACCCAAAATATTGGTTCCTTTTACTTCCTAAGGTTGCTGAGTTTCTCCAGCACCGTTATGTATTGCACTCAACCCCAGCTTCTGCAGATTTTCTCATTTAACTTGAAAGCCAGAGTCTCTCAGAAAGAGACATTTCAGACCAACGTGAGTGTATACTACCAATCAATGTCTGAGCTGAAGAAAATGGTAAAATAACAAACTTTCAGGGTCTTTGAATGCATGTAACATTAATAATAAAATAGGTCAATTAATGGAACAATTAGAAATAAATGTTTATGGTCTGATAGCTGTTTTAGAGGTATGGTTATAAAATCAAATATGGAAAATAAATATTTCAGTATACTTTTAGAAAAGACAGGCAGAATGAAAATCAGGCAAGGCCACCATGATGTCAAAAAAGGGGTAAAACAATAGCAAAGAAGAATCTTAACTCAGAATATCAAGAAATAAAGGATACAAAGTTAGTGTTGAGATCAGCGCAACAGGATTACAGCGCCAATGACCCACGTTTGAATCCAGCAATGTCTGTAAGGAGTTTCCTTTGGTGCATTTGGTATAGTGAACTTGTGGGTTGGAAGGGCTTGTTACTATACTGTAGCTCTAAATTAAAATTATATTAAATTACAGTTCAATAGAATCAGTTTGGGTGGAACTAAAAAAGAGGACGATCAGAAAACATTGGATTTCCAACTTGGAGCAGTAATGGAATCCATAATTATAAAAGTGATGAGTCACCATACAGGAGGGAGATTGAAAACTTGGCTGAATGGTGCCCCAACAACAACCTTGCACTCGATGTCCTCAAAATTAAGGAGCTGATTGTTGACTCAAGAAGGGAAAGCCAGAGGAATACAATCCAATGATCACTAGGGGATCAGCGGTGAAGAAGGTGAGAAAATTTAAGTTCTTGGGAGTCACTATCTCAGATGATCTTTCCTGGACCCAATACACTAATGGCATTGTGAAGAAACCACATCAGTAACTTCCTCAGAAATTTGCAGCTCAACTCAATCAGGGACTCATTTACGGACACTTACTTGTGCACTTTATTGATTTTTTAAATTCTCTCTGTATGGCACAATTTGTTTGCATTCTTTATCTTTTTACTGTTCTTTATTTGTTTACATGTAAACGCTATGTACAGTTTTTTTTTACGACCAATAAGTGGTAATTCTACCTTGCCCGTAGAATAAAGGATCTCAGGACTGCATGTGATGTCATGTATGTATTTTGACAATAAATCTGAAATCTGAATCTAATATTAATCAGGAAGTTAGAGGTGCCTGCAAGTAGAGAAATCTCCCGGCCGACACATCTGCCAGGTCCTGTGCCAAGGCAGTCATCTCGTCCTAGGTAGCAAGGTTCAAGTTACCATGCCACATAACCTCTGAGAGAGGTGCACAATTTATCTCCAGCCTGTGGACTGACGTTGCCAACCTGTGGGGTGCTCAGCTACACCACAGGACAGCATACCACAACTGGGCTCCAACTGGGTGGACGAACTGCCATGGGCACTGCTGGAGATTCGTATAGCCTCGAAGGAAGACCTCCACACAGCTACGGAACTGTACTCATGGTCCCCGGGGATTTCATCCCAGTGGCCAGAAGGTGGATATTACCACCTTCCTGGACAGGCTGTGGGAAAAGGCCGGTAACCTAGCTCTGATCCCACCCTCCAGACACGGGCAAGCCAAGTTCAACATCCCTAAGGAACTCAAAGAGTATGTGTTCACAGAGGGCCATATCGTCCACTGCTACAGAAGCCCTACGAAGGCCCCTTCCGAGTAATCCAGAACAACAGGGCCACCTTCAAACTGGACATCGGTGACAAACCAGAGGTTTTCACTGCAGACAGGCTCAAGCGGCACACATGGACCCAGAACAACCCGTGGCGATGCCAGCACCTCGACGCAGAGCAGACCACCAAAGACATTGGGAACTGCATCTGAGGACACTATGAACTGTAGCATCAGTTCTGGGGTGGGGGCTCATGTGGCAACCCGCCACTGCAGAGATCGAGCCAGCATATCGTGCAGTGCGCACGGTAGTAAACAGCAGCATAACACACTGTAACACATCCCTTAACACAGCAAACCGGTGCAGTTGAAAGCTGGAACACTACAAGACCAACAGTCCTAAAATGGCACTGGCCAAGCTGCCCAGCCAACAGATCAATAACAGGCTGCGGATGAAGGGTATTCACATGCAAGAATGTTCCTGACCGCTATTGTTATTCATGCGGCTGATGTCAGCCGATCAAACAAACGGCGGGAACTCCAGTTGTATAAAAGGAGCCTTTCCAGTCTCAATAAATCTCAGAGGTTAACCTCCCACACTGCGAGTGTGTGTGTTTCTTTGTAGAAGTCGACTACACAAGTATGAAATATTTTCTTCCTCTCAGCAAATCACAAAAACTGTAAATGCTAGAAATCTGAAGGAAGAACTAAAATGCTGGAAAACCTCAACAGATTATCAATTTAATGTTACGCCTCACCAACAACAATTGAAAGATGCATAAACAGATGGATTAAGTTTTACTCAACATTTATTAACAATTGTCAATAATATAATTATTTCAATAAACTCAACACCCAAACATAAGCATTTATGGCAATTATATACTAACAATGGATATTTATAATGTGTTTGTGGAAATAAAATACTCAAACCATTAGAATCTAAGCCCAAATGCTCCAAAATAAACTCCCAAAACAAAACCCCAACTCAGTCTCATCAAGTAAGACAGCCAAAAGAACGGTCCACGGAATCTGGTCTCCAGGCTTTCATGTCTTAGTTCAGTTGTGCACGGGTCTCTGAGTTGAACGTGGAGAGAGATGACTGTTGTCTTTGAGCACACTTGCAACCTTGGCAGGTGAATACAGGGAACTTTCCTTAGCTTTTCTTGTAGTAATGACCACCTTCAGTTTTCTCACAAGGGAGTTTCTCACAGTGACCTCTTAGTCACTAGCACGAAGTCTACACCTCTGAAGCCCTCTTTGGGGTTGCACAAGGTGACCTTCTATCACATCAAGTCTTCTCTGCCAAAAACCTGCCTTGAAAGGGGACTGGAGAAGCAGAGGCTGGACACACACTCTGGGAATCAGAGTGTAAAGTCTGCTGTCAGAGCAGACTTATGACCACATGTTCATAATTCGATCACCGTCTTTGCGTTTGGTTTCTCCAGTGTGGAGGAAACTACATTGTGAGCACCAAATATAGTACAGTTAAGCTAGATGCAAGTGAGTTTCTGCTTCACCTGAAAGACTGCTTGAGTCTCTGGATGGTTAGAAGAGAAATAATTGAAGGGGTTGCATCTCCTACAGTTGCATCTGCGAACTGAGCAGCTCATCCTCCCGCCGGGTGAACACACTGATGGTTCGTTCCTCAGTGCACTGGATGGTTTAACTGCTCCAGCGTGTATCTTCAGCGCTCCTGATTGGAGGAGAAGGGTGGACAGCAGCGGGCGCGCTTTCAGCGAGCCCACTGGCTTCAGCGTGCGACTCTGGTGCTCCACGCAGCTGCTCACTCTCCCAGCTCACTGCTCTGGCACTCCACACAGCACGTGCTCCTTTCTCCTGCTGCACAGTCAGTCACTGTCCCTGGTCAGAAATAAAACTGTCCATGGTCCATAACAGTGGAAAGAGAGGGCACAAACATTACAGGTGGAGAGCCTTTATCTGAACTGGGAAAGTGAGGAAGGAAATTAATTTTCAGCAACGCAGATGAAGGAGGTGAATGAGTTGAACAAAGAGAATTTATTTTATTGGATGGAATCACATCAATCAAGATCATACTTTTTGTAACATGTTCTACTAGTGGAATAAAGGAAAAACCACATGTTCATAATTCGATCACCGTCTTTGCGTTTGGTTTCTCCAGTGTGGAGGAAACTACATTGTGAGCACCAAATAGAGTACAGTTAAGCTAGATGCAAGTGAGTTGCTGCTTCACCTGAAAGACTGCTTGAGTCTCTGGATGGTTAGAAGAGAAATAATTGAAGGGGTTGCATCTCCTACAGTTGCATGAGAAAATGCCACAGGACATGGATGGTGGTGATGGACGAATGAGGTGAGGGGGGCAGTGAAGGGAGCAATTCCTTCTAAGTGCAGAAAGGGAAATAAAAGGAAAACATGTCCAGTATCAAAATTTTATTTGAACTTGTGGAAATAATTCTTGAATTAGGAAACTGATGCTCTGGAGGTGAGGACTGGGGAATTCTGTTCTTGTTTTATCCTGGAGGAGAGAGCAGAGGTTTGGAAAATTGGTTGCAGAAGTGATGAAATGTTTGACCTGCAGGAACCAGCATGAATGCAGACTTTGGTGAAAGCAGATAAAGAATTGAATTGGACCTGAATGCACAGAAATAAAATTGTTCCATGCTCTACAACAAGGAAGACACAGCTTGGGTCTATGTCAGTGCCCATGGCTACAACTTTGATCGGGAAAAATTAATGAAATTGACGGAGTTTTTTCTTCAGTGTTTGGATGTGTTTAGCCAAGGATGAGAGTACTGGTGATGGGGAATTGCTTGGGCCTCAGTTGATGAAAGAAATGAAGACTATCTAGAACTCCTGCTGTGGGATGGAGTTACAGAGGAATTGTATGACCATGGTGAGGGTGAACTAGTGGGCCGAGTGGCATAGTCTCGAAGATTTGCGTGAGAAGATTGGATCGTGGTCGAAAGAATGGAATCAAGAAAAGAATAAAATAGTTCAATGGGTCAGGAGTAGGCTGAAACTATGGCTCTATCAGCACAATCCTATTTGTGGATTTTGGGCAAGAAGGAACAAGTGGGCTATATGGGACTGGAGTACTTCGAAGCTTTGAAGGGTAAATTTACTGTGGAAATGAGGTCCTTGATTGTGTGAGAGACAGTTCTTTGGCTTGGCTTCGCGGACGAAGATTTAAGGAGGGGGTAAATGTCCACGTCAGCTGCAGGCTCATTTGTGGCTGACAAGTCCGATGCGGGACAGGCAGACACGGTTGCAGTGGTTGCAGGGGAAAATTGGTTGGTTGGGTTGGGTGTTGGGTTTTTCTCCTTTGTCTTTTGTCAGTGAGGTGGGCTCTGCGGTCTTCTTCAAAGGAGGTTGCTGCCCGCCGAACTGTGAGGCGCCAAGATGCACGGTTTGAGGCGATATCAGCCCATTGGCGGTGGTCAATGTGGCAGGCACCAAGAGATTTCTTTAGGCAGTCCTTGTACCTCTTCTTTGGTGCACCTCTGTCATGGTGGCCAGTGGAGAGCTCGCCATATAACACGATCTTGGGAAGGCGATGGTCCTCCATTCTGGAGACGTGACCTACCCAGCGCAGTTGGATCTTCAGCAGCATGGATTCGATGCTGTCGGCCTCTGCCATCTCGAGTACTTCGATGTTAGGGATGAAGTCGCTCCAATGAATGTTGAGGATGGAGCGGAGACTGGTTTTATGCTAGAGTTATGGTCCAGAAGCAGGTATGTAGACATATCTGAGAGCTGACATTAGTTCAATTTGTCAATCACAACATTGCCAGCTTTGATTTCATTGTACTTTCAGAAGGAGGTAAGTTAGAGGGAATACGAAGAGTTTAAAAAATCAATGCAATCAACGTCCTCTTGGCAGCTATCAGTAAATCAATGCAGATAATGGGTAGGAATAACTAAGTAATTTTCAGGATGAGTGGTTAAATTTAGTTTGGTGCTTCAGAGATTGGTGCTGGGGTCCCAGCTGTTAACAATGTATGTCAGAGATTGCAAAGTTCACAGTGTGAGTTGTGCAGAAGATCCTGATACCCTTAACGTCAATATTAAAAGGCTGATTGAATGGTGAGGAAGTGGCAGATGAAAAAATTGGGAAGTTGTAAACTTTGGTTGTAAAAATAGAAAGGCAATGTATTCTTTAAAATGTTCCGAGATGGGAAGGCATTGGACATGTGCACTCTCTGCACTGATTGTATCCATTTGCTAATTTTAAAAATAATTTAGACAGTAACAGGTCATTTCAGCCCACGATCCCATGCTGCCTAATTTACACCGAATTAACCTACACCCTTACGTTTTGAAGGGTGGAGGGAAACCAGAGCCCCTGGGGATAACCCACGCAGACATGGGTAGAATATACGAACTCCTTGCAGATCGAACCCTGGACCTAATCACTGGCCCAGTAAAGGCATTGCACTAACCGCTACGGTAACCGTGCCGCCCTTCAGCAAGAAGCATTTTGGAAGGTTAACACTATGCTGGCCTTTATTACAAAAGAATTTCAGTTCAAGAGTCGAGATAGTTTGCTGATATTGTGATCATGTTGCAATCAAGTCAGATGACATCGGGGGATACTGTCTAAAGAAGGATAAGCTTGCAATGGAAGAAATACAGTGAAGGCTCACTAGATTGATTCCTATGATAGCAGATTTGTAAGAGTTGAGATTAAGAAGATTGGTCATATGTTCTGCTGAAGTTAGTAAAACATTGAGATGCATAAAATTCTGTGCTTAGAAAATCAGCTTCTGAAGTTAAAAAAAAAGACTTTTATCAATGAATATTTTGAACAATTTGTAAGGAAAAAATATTCATTAATAAATAAGTGCTTGGCGTGTATAGCAAATTGTTAGTAGGAATAGTATTGGAGCATATTGTTTCCCATCATAGTTCATGAAAGAACAAAAGATTCCTGAGACATACAGGCAACTGCAGATGCTGGAATCTGAATCCAAGAACAACCTACTGGAGAAACTCAACGGGTCAAGTAGCATCAGTGGGAAGAAAGAGTGTTCGATGTTTTGAGTTGGAACAGTTAATCAGGATGGTGAGAGAGTGCAGGGGTAGTGTAAAGAGAACTTGGTAGGAGAGGTGAGGGAGGGGCCCCAAATGGGATTGGTAGAACAGGCAGAGGTGAAATAAGATGGTCAGAAGCAGAGGAGTGGCAGATGCCAAAGGGGGAGAGAGGGAAGAAAAGCAGGTCAGGTGGAGGAAAATGAGTTATACAGGGCAGAGTGGGTGATTGGAAGACAAAGGCAGCCAGTGCTCAAATTTGATCATTGAGAAGGAGAGACTAGATGGATAGCCATTCCAAAGGAGGTCATGTAAATAAACAGTGTGTTTGCATTTGTAGTTTTTGTAATTACATTTAAATCTTCTAAATTTTTTGGAATGGCCACCATATCATGGAACCAAAGATAGGCTTGGGAAGGAGAGGAGAGAGTGAAAGAATTAAGTGGGAAAATGGGAGTGGGTGGGGTAGGGGGAAGAAAATAAAGAGGAGGGAGGCATGAGAATGTTTTGGGAGCTGAGTAAGAGTGGTTAAGAAGGGGAACAAAAAGAGGAGATAAGGGGAAGAGCAAAATTGGGGCAGAATAAGAGAGATCTTGCAACCTGAAATTTGAACATGTTCATTACCACTGGGCTGCCGGCTGTCCAGGGAGAATATGTTTTGTTCCTCAAAGTTATGTTGGGGCACACGTTGGCAGTGGAGAAGGCCTGGGACAGATAATGTGGGAATGGGAAGGAGAGTTGAAATGGCATTCCACCAGGTGCTCAGATGACCACTGTGGACAGTGTGTGGATACTCTGTGAAACAATCCCAAAGTCTGCATTGGAAGCAACATTGAGAGTACTGAATCTAGTAGATGAGGTTAACAGTGCATGTAAATCTTTTCCTCAGATGGAAAGGCTGTTTGGGGCTACTTGGATAATGGTGGTGAGAAAAGAGATGTAAGACCACTTCCAGTGGTTCCAGGGAAAATACTGGGGTAACAGAGAGGCAGGTGGGAAGGGATGGCACGATCTCTGTGGAAGCCAAATAGGAGTGGGGAGGGGTAGATGTGCCTGGAGGTAGTGTCTCGCTGTAGCCATCAGAAATGATGGAGAATGATGCACTTAATGTGGAAGCTGGTGGAGTAAAAGGTGAGGACAGGAAGAACATTATCCCTGTTCTGTTTGAACTCAAACATTGTCATCAAACCTGAAGACAAAGTGGGTGTTATAGTGCTCTTCTTTGCAAAGGCCAGACACTAATTCTTGGATACATCTTCATACCTACCCCTGGATAATGAGCTGACCAACAAAAACCAGGCCATGGTATCCCACACTGTCACAGATTTCAGCACATGAGGAGATCTCCCCTCCACAGCTTGATGGTACCCCAAACCCTCACTTCCTGCTTCTTTCTCTTGTCCAATATCCACAAACTGGACAGACCTGGTAGCCCACTGTTTCTCCCTGCACTTGCCCCACCGAACTTATTTCCTCATATCTTGACCCCATCCTCTCTTACCTTGTCCAGTCCCTTCCTACCTACATTCGGGATACCACCCACCCCTTCACACGTTCACAATTTCCAATTTCCTACTTTTCCCATTTAATCTTCCCTGTGGATATTCAATCTCTGTATCCCTGCATTTTCCATCAGGAAATTCTTAAAGCCCTCTGGTTTTTCCTGGAGCAATGATCTGACCAGTTTCCCTCCACCATCACCCTCATCTGCCTCGTAGAACTTGTTCTCACCCTGAATAACTTTGCTTTCAATTTGCTTCAAATCAAAGGAAACTCACTCATATGGGTGCCAGCTATTGTCTGTCTTTTGTTGATTATGTGGATCAGACTCTGTTCTGTACTTACCCTGGCACCAGCATTATTCCATTTCTGTCTGGTTGGCCTGATGCTGCTTGACCTCTTGTGTTCCTCCAGCTGATTGTGTTTGGCTTTGGAGTGGAGTCTATAAAGCATGCATGGATTTATATTCTTTTCACATTAACTTCTCACTAAGATTGAAATGCTTGTGCCAGTTTATGCATTCCTTTGACATCCAAATGAATTGCTGAGTTATCCATTCAGTTGGAACTGCTTAAAATAGTGACTTCTTTATTAGCTCACACAGGTGGATATATTTGGATTGAGTTGCAATGGTGGAAGGATGAAGATGATCAAAACTTTGCACCCAATTGTGTCTATGCCAATGCTTAGACTTGTCAGTTTTTTTTTAAGTTGTATTGCAGTGTTCACTCTACATGAGTGTGGAGAAGAACGACATGCACACCAAAGTTTTGGATAATGAGACTGGTTTATTGCTCTGGCAGTCGCGCTTATGTGGGCCCCAGGCAATGACACCAAGCCCTGCATCATCGAGCACCGGCCTCGGGTTGGCCAGAGATCCCCATCTTCCCACCATGTGGAGGTCACCTTAGACGACGGCCGGTGTCACCCCCAGGTCTGCGTGGTTGCCGCATTTGTTGGCCGTTTTGCGGACTGGTCCCTGTTTCCTTGCACAGCTGCTACACGAACCCCCACCACCCCCCCATCCAATACTGATGACTGGGCTGTTGTTCATACACTTGGACAGTCTCCCCCTGTGTCACGGGGTAGGAGTGGAGACTGGCTCATTACAGTCAAGACATGCTGGTTTCAGGTGGTTGAATGTCTCCTTCTTACTACCAATATCGAGGTCGAAGATGGAGCTGTTGTCCATGATGACCCTGTAGGGTTATTGTAGGGGCGGCCGATGTGCACCCCTTCTCACAAACATGTACTGATAAGTCTTTAAGTCCCAGGGGACGTTATGTTTGGGCCAGCCATGTGGTGGGAGTTGCTGCAGGACCAGGGACTCCAGGTTTTGCCGCAAGTTCTTGAAGGTTGCCCAGGGTCTTCCAGGCATTTATTGGGTGCCAGGAACTCCCTGTAAATGGCCAATAGCACGCCGTAGACCATCTCTGCTGCTGAGACATTCAAGTCCTCTTTCTGCGCAATACGAGCAGTTTGTCCACCCATTTGGGACCCTTGAGCTGGGCCATCAAGTTGCTTTGAGCTGCCTGTGGAAGCGCTCCACCAACCATTGGCCTGAGGGTGATACGGCATGGTATGATGGAGCTCTGTGTCCTCAAAAAGTTAAACAGTGAGGCCAGAGCCCAGAGTTGAATTGTGCCCCCCTGTCCGAGGTTAGGTGCTCTGGGACCCTGAATCTGGACACCCATGTATTGATCAGTGCTTTGGTGCAGGTTTCTGTAGTGGTATCACCCAGTAGGACTGCATCTGGCCACCTCATGGAGTAGTCAACCATGGTCAAGACGTGTCTTGCCCCATGGAAAACTGATAATGGGCCCACTTCGTTGATGTGTGCATGGTTGAACCTGGCTCAAAAGTCTGTGTGGGCGCTCTTGTGTGAACCTGCACTTTGCTTACAGAGGTCATGCCTGACAAACCTACTAGCCACAGTTTTGTTTGCGGGGTGTGCCAGGTTGTGGATGTTATCAAAAATTTGGCGCCTCCATGCAGTTGGGTCAATGGGGCGGGGGCTGGTAGAGACATTGCACGAGCAGTTTCAGGTTACCTGGGCTGACAGGGACATTCTCCACCCTGAGGCCAGAGATGGCTGTCCTATACGTGGAGATCTCAGGGACCTATTGCTGCATGGACAGGGCTTCTATCGACTTGATTGTGGAGTGTGACAGAGCATTGGCTACCCAAGTTGCTTTTCCCTGCAATATTCTGTATGTCCTTGGTAAATTTGGACACTTCGGACAAATGTCTTTGTTGTTGGGCCGACCATGGGTCCGATACCTTGTGGAAGGCAAAGGTCAGTGGCTTGTGATCAGTGAAGACCTTGAATTGCCAGCCTTCCAAAAAGTAACGGAAATGTCTTACCGCCTGGTACAGCACAAATAGCTCTCAGTCAAAAGTGCTGTATTTTGAGCTCAGGGGTGGGGTGGGATGGAGGTGCGTGCGGAAAAAGGCCAGGGGTTGCCACTGGCCCTAAATGAGCTGTTCCAGTACACTCCCTTCCGCTGTGCTGGAGGTGTTGACTATCAGGGCGGTAAGTGCCTCCAGTCAGGGGTGGACCAGGAGGATGGCATTAGCCAGAGCATCTTTGTTGTTCTGGAATGCCCTGGAGAACTCATTGTCCCAAATACTGTCTTTTGACTTGCCTGCCATCAGCACAAAGTGGGGGTGCATGATGTGTGCTGCTGCCGGTATGAAGCTGTAGTAAAAATTTATCATATCGGCAAATTCCTGTACTCCTTTTAGGGAAATGCTGGACTGCCTCAATCTTCTCAGTGAAGGGTGTGGCCCTGTGTCTGTTTATCCTTTGCCGCAGGAAGTGAAAAGTGTCAAGATTGAATTGGCACTTTGCGGGGTTGATCGTCAGCCTGAACTAACTCAAATGGGTGCACGGTTGTCTCAGGTCAGTGGCATGGTCTTTGTGGCTTCAGGTGGTGATGAGGATATCTTCCAAATAGATGAACGCAGATGGGAGGTCCTGGCCCACTGCGTCCATCAACCGCTGAAAAGTTTGTGCTGCATTCTTTAGACCGAAGGTCATGCAGACATAGTCAAACAAGCCAAAAGGGGTTATGATTACAGTCTTGAGGATGTTCTGGGGGTGAACTGGGATTTGGTGTTACCCCCAGATGAGGTCCACCTTATAGAACATCTGTGCCCCGTGCAGGTTGGGAGCAAAGTATTGGATGTGTGGCACAGGATAGCTGTTGAGCATGGTGGCCTCATTGAGGCGGCGGTAGTCACTGCATGGTGTCCAACCCTCTGCTGATTTTGGCACCTTATGGAGGGGGGAGGCCCAGGGACTGTTGGAGCGCCGCACAATCCCCAACTCCTGAATTTTCTTAAAACTCCTCCTTTGCCAGGCTGAGCTTTTCAGGAGGGATTCGGCAGGCTCTGTCATGGAGTGGGGAGCCCTTGGTCAAAATGTGGTACCTTACCCTGTACTTTGGGTTGGCCGTGGAGAACTACGGTGCCACTATCGAGAGGAACTCCGGCAGGATGTGGACGAATTCATTGTCCAAAAGTGTTACAGAGTCCAGGCGAGAGTGGATAGTTTGGCTTCCCCTGGAGGCAGAGACTGAAATGTTCTGGCATACATCAAGGTCCCTTGAGGTAAATCAGCAAGCAGTGAACCCAAAGGAAGTCGGCCCCCAGGAGCGGTTTCGCCACTGAAGATCCATGTAAACCGGCTGTTGCCGAACTGAAGGGGAATGGTGCAGATCCCAAAGGTCCAAATGGAGGAGCTGTTAGCTGCCCTCAGTGCTGGGCCCTGCTTCCTACTCTGGGTGTTGAGGCCTGCGAGGGGTAGGATGCTTATCTCAGTGCCAGTGTTGACCAGGAAATCCCTGCTTGACTAGCTGTCCCAGACGTGGAGGAGGCTATCACATGGGCCAACTGCCATAGACATCAATGATGGTTGGCCAGGGCATTTCCCATAAACCTGCAGGGTGGGTGGCATTGAAGGGCATCCACACCCCATCACTGATGAGAGTAGCATACTGGGGTGTTTACTTGAATCTCCGCTGGCCTTGATTTCGCAGACGGTTGTTTGTGGGGCTTGTTGATGTGGTCTACAATGGTGCTGGTGTCCCCCTTAGCTCTCCAGTGCATGTCCACCTGAACTGTGACTCTTCGAGGGTCACTGAAGTCCTCATCTGTGAGCAAGAGTCAAATATCCTCAGGAAGCTTCTCCAGAACGATCTGCTCAAAGAACAGGCAAGGCTTTTGGCCTTCGGTTTGAGTGAGCGCCTTGCTCATGAGGGCAGATGGGGCCCTGTCCCCCAATCCGTCTATATGCAGCAATTGAGTGGTGCGCTCGTGCCGGGAGAGCCCAGAACTGGAGGTTAACTGCTCTTTGAAGGCAGCATATTTGCCTTGCTCCTGAGGCCGCCATAGGAAATCTACGACTCTTGCCGCTGTATCCTGATTAAGGGCACTCACAATGTAGAAGTAGTAGGTGTGGATGCCGTCGAAGTGCTGAAGCTGGAACTGAGCTTAGGCCTGCTCCAACCACTCATGGCCGTGTCACCCAAAAGACCTCGTGGATGGTTGCTGGCTCAGCTTGATCAGTCATCTTCAGATCCAACTGCTGGTTGGACCTGTCGGGGTCACCAATATAGCATTCGTGCTACACAAGTGTGGAGAAGAATGAAACACACACCAAAGCCTTGGAAAGTGAGACTGGTTTATTGCTCTGGCCATCGCGCTTATATGGGCCTTAGACATTAATGTTAGGGCCCTGTGTCATTGGAGCTCCGGCCTGGTATTGGCCGACATTCCCACCAGAGTTCCCCATCTTCCCGCTGTACGGAGGTCACCTGGTACGACAGCTGGTGTCACCCCCAGGTTTGCGTGGCCATCGGGCATTTTGTGGGCTACTGCGTGTCTCCACTATGGTATTTCGTTTTGACTTTATTGAATTAACTTTTTGAAATGCACTTATGAAATTATAAAATGGAGCTATTCAGATAGGGAGTGGGGGGCAGAGGGGAGACAAAAAAACATGAAAAAAATCTCCCAGTTTTTAGATTTGGGCTTTAATTAGGGGTGCTTTAATGAGTTGAAGTGCAAAGGAATTATCAAAAGCTGTTCACGGTCTTTTTCATCTTTGCAAGGAATTAGTATTTCTCAACAAAAAAGAGTCAATCAAAGGAGATTTAGTAGTTTGGCAAGCTGAATACACACAGAATGTTAACTGAGTCACTGATAATCTTTTAGGACTTTTTATTTGTTATCAATGTCTTTCTGCAAACACACACTGGAGAATAAGCAGTCTTTCCAAATAGTAGTTTTTAGTGTTCAGAGGTAATTGTGAGGAGGGTTGGATGATCATCAAATCCAGATGTATTTTTTTCATCAACTAATTACCTTTTGAAATCAGGTATTGGATGTGTTGCTTGGAGATAGCATTATTTTCAAGGTTGAAAAATGCATTTATTCTCCATTCAATTAATGTGCAAACATAAAATATTTTCTTCCTCTCAGCAAATTAAAGTGCAATCACATTTCAGTCTGCCACATTCCAGTCATCTGTCAAAGTAAGGCATGCGGATCTTAATTTATGCAAGAACACTGCAGGGCTTTAAAGTAAAACGCCATTAATATCAGACAACTATTGATTGAAATAAAACACTTTACAATTTAGGTATAATGTTGTGGTACCTGTGTCTTTGAACTTGCATAAAACTGACAAAAATCCCATTTTAAACAGTTAAATATATATTTTTGATACTGATGGGTGCAATTACACATGCAATTCTACTCTCTCTGTGATTAATATTACACTGAGTTATTTACTTATACCCTGATTAGATCCTCCATTCCACCCAATCACTCATTGATCTGATAGCAATAGAATAAATATTCTGCCTTCAGAGTACTTACATCCACTCAGTTTCAAGCTGCCATTCAATAAGATAATCCACTTGGGTTATTAATGGCTGACAGCCCTCTGCATTCTCTAATGCATTTCATGAAATAATGAACGGTAGGAATAAATTGGTCAAAATTATGATGCCAAATTCTGTACATTCATAGCCCACCTACCTTGAAAATAGCTCCACATCAATTGCTATTGATAACATGGGGAACTGAGAAACATCATTTGAACCACACCCATGGTGAAGGACATGGGTTGATCAAAGAAGTCAAGCACTGATCTTAAATTACAGTTTTATGATTTATGTAATCCACAGAAACTGCTCTGTATATCTTTGCTTGTAGTATAAATTGTTCTGTGTTTTCAGGATCTCAATCATTTAACACTCTATACAAGTCAAAAAGTAAATTAAAATGGCTTTTTTGGAGATCTCACAGATGTGGCTAAATATAGAGAATTTTTCTGGCCATTCTGGGGATTCAAAGTTCTTGAAATTGTGACATTATTCATGTTGTCAATTTTCCTGCTTCTGGAATGATAACTTCTTCCATCTAATTTCCCACGTTCATGACAGACGACAACATGAAACACATTTAAAGCTAGATTTCAATCTGGTGTTCTATTGTGGAAAATATGGTTTTATGTTTTAAAATGCTCTTAAAGTGAGGCAGCATCTATTTTGGTATTTAAAGGACAATTTACTTGGTACTTTATAATTTACTTTTCAACAGCAGCTTTGTAATTATTTGGATTCCTGGCAGTTTGCTAATGGAAAGATTTGAGGCAAAGGATTTTCAAAAGAAAATAGACAGACTAAATGAGTGGGAAAACAATGCAGTACAATGAGGAAAGGCATACATTTATTCACATTGATGGCAAAAATATAAAAAAATAAAACGGTTACAAATTTGTAAATGTTGGTATAAAAAGGATTCTTGGTAAACTGGGCCATGAAATGATGTGGAATGAAGAGGTAGCCACATGATGATCTTTTATACAAGAGGGTTGCAGGAGCAGAATTAGAAGATCTGTTGAGTGTTTTAAGGCCTTACTGGATGTGATCGATAGATTTTATTATTGTTCTGGAAACTTTGCAAAATATAGTCACAATGTTAAGTTTGGTTATATGAAGTTTGATTAATTAAGAGAATTTGAGAAGTGTTGAAAAGAAAGAGAGGCAAGTTCTAAAAGAGGCTACAACTGTCTGAGGAGTCTAGCACAAGAGGGCATGGTTTCCAGATAACAGCCAGTTTCGATTTAGAGGGTAGTGAATCTTTGAATTTCGTACCCAGAGTTGGTGTTCATTCATTTTCAAGGCTGATACTGATAATTTTCGGACATGAAGGGAATTATGAAAGAATCAGTAAAAATGAGGACAATGAAGGAAAATGAACCTGAAAGAGAAATCAGCCATGATCTGATAAAATGGCAGAATAGGCATTGAGAGACTATATGGTCTGCACCTTCTCTCTATTGTTCTTAAAATTAATATAATAATTCAGAAGACAATTACTTTAAATATTGTATAAT
The DNA here is from genome assembly GCF_036971445.1 of Narcine bancroftii. Taxonomy (NCBI): domain Eukaryota; kingdom Metazoa; phylum Chordata; class Chondrichthyes; order Torpediniformes; family Narcinidae; genus Narcine; species Narcine bancroftii. The sequence goes on along the minus strand of NC_091472.1, from coordinate 83,778,153 downwards.
TCTGAAGGGAGCTTGTATTTTTTAAAAATTAAAAATTAAATTTGAAGGGAAAAGTTTTATCTGGAGTGTCGCATCTGAAGAAGATTGTGTTTTTACACATTTTTGAAGGGAAATTGAATGATCAGTTGACCACATCTCCAATCTCGGTTGATGTTTTAGTACCTTAATAAGACTGTAGTAGATTTTGGCCCATGTAGTCTGCTCTGTCTTTCACATGATGGCTGATGTATTTTTCTTCTCAACTCCACTCTCCTGCTTTCCCCCCCATCACCTTTCACATCCTAATTTACAGAAATCTGTCAAACCTTGAATAGATTGTCTATCATTCCATTATACCAAGGATGCCCCTCAGAGACGGCAACTTCCAGATGACATTATCAGTCATTTTCTTTTGAAGGAAAATATATTGAAGAAATAAAAGGATACCAAATTATTAGATTAAAGTCTACTAAACAATTTTAATTGAATTCTTTGAATTGTTTACTGTTCTCCATGAAGAGTTTTGTAGCAGAATTTCCCATACTTTTTCCTGCTATAATTCAACCAAGTGCTGGCATTTAATGAACAGTTTATATGACCTGCCTGCTGCTTTGGTGTCAGAAGCTTATGGTTGAGTATACAATCTAGGCTGGTATATCTGTGTGCAACTGCAGTTCTGAAGGTTGACTTTTTCAGTTAACAAATTAAATTATATCGACTATTCATTTGACTGCCAATTGTGAGAACCTGCATAGTGGTACAGTCCAGCAGAGACTTAAAAGCTCACACTTCATCAGCATCTTAATAAGATGTCAGTCCAGAATTTGGTGCTTCAATTTTTGTTTGAGACATGATCCCCTAAACTTCTTAATCAAAATTAGATGCCAACTGAACAGTGGTTGTTGGTCGAAATTTGTTCAATCTCTGCACCTGAAGCAATCAAGCAAATGCAGAGAAGTCTCCCAGATACAGTTTTCATCACAACTTGTACAGTGATCATTATTATATGTGCTATGAATTATCTGTTTATCAGGTAATACATTATTGATGAATATTTGCTTGAACAATGTGCAAACACTTAGTTATAACTTCTTGACAAATCAGAAATAAAACCTGTTCTCTGGGTTGGTATCCAATTTTAACAATGAATCACTTTGATTCAATCTGTCTCTTATACTGTGTCCCCCCCCAAAAGTCATTACTATTAACAGGTTTATTATTCTCAGCCACTTTTGATCAAAACCCTGCTACCCTTCTGCATTTCAGCCCAGGTTAATTGGTTCAGGAATAAGCTCTCTTTTACATGATGCAGTTATTCCATAGTCTTACCATCTGGAGTGAATAGGTCAACCAAGTCTTTTATGTAGGTCTTCATCTGTATTGTAATGGATGTTTCTCCAAAGGCTTCCACAGCTCTTGTTACCTTCACAGAAGTATTCCAACGGACGACTTATTTGCTATGCCACCATGTCAGGCATATTTCAAAATGCAGAGACATTTGCTCTGTTTCAGCATACTTTATATCAGCTGTGTCTTGAGTGCCATAAATTTATTCCCTAAAATATTCTGAAGCAACTATTTGAGAGAATCTGAAGACACTAACGAAAGGTACATTGTTAAAATTATGGCACCTCCTTTTATTTCATCTAAAATCAAAATGGGCTTTCTGGAGCTCTCTAATAAGTAGATTGAAGCTGAGGCAGGGACATGCATCTCATAAGTAGTCCCTGAGGTATCTTTAAATTAAAAAAAAAACTGCATTGTGGAATTTGTTCAGGAATAGTCAGCAGTAAGACCACACCAGAATGTTGACATGGCTTATTGTGTTCCATCATGCAGTTTCAGAGTCCTTCAAATGCAAATTGTAAATACAATTTGCCATGTGTGCTTGCTACACAGAATGTTGCCACTCAAGCTAAAGTTTCAGTGCCAGCTCATTCTCAGTGTAAATAACAACCATTTCCAACACTCAGTGTTCTCCTTAAAAGGGTGCACTATTTTTTGTTTAATTGAATAATGTTCTGTTACAAATTTGCAACGGTTTTTTATTCCATTCTCCTTTGTGGCAATGAATTATATTCATCATCAAAGGTAAACAGCTCAATATCATCTGAACATTTTCTACTTTAAAGCAATACCTCTATTATGTTATTTGTTAGTCCAGCTACTTCATGATCAATAGTTACAGTGCACACCATAATGTTTGGGACAAAGACAGTTTTTTTTTCCTTTATTTTCCCCTGTGCTCCAGTTTTAAATTTGTAATCAAACAATTCACATGTATAATCAAGTGCGCATTCCAGATTTTATTCAAGGTTATTTGAATACATTTTGGTTTGACCATGCACAAATTACAGCACTTTTTAAACAATTTCCTCATTTCAGAGCATCGATGGAATATTCCCTCTTTCATGCAGTTTTGAAATTGGGAAAACAGGAGTAGTGTAATTCTATATTTACATTCCTGAAGTAATATTAGCTGGGAATTATAAGATTAAACCAAAAACATGATCATCTTTGGAGGTTTGCTGTGTTTTCTGGAAAGATCTGTCATGAAAAATTCTTAATTGGAAATTGGACAAGGTGCCGTTTGTGTAGTTGCACGATATGTTTCAGAGATTAAGTGTTTGCCATTGATGCGAAAAGAAGGAGACTTTCAGCATGTATCAATTGCTACACTGAAGATCTATGGAGTGATTGCCTCTGTAGCTTCAATTACTTATGAGGAAGTTCAAGGATTAGCAGTTAATTTTAATAATTTTGCAGTTGTTCATTGTACCTATACAAATGAGGTCAGACCCCTTACGAGCAGTCACTGGCAACCATAACACATTGCTATCATGGAAATCATTAGTAATTACGATGTGCATCGCCAAGGGATTTAAAAAATTCTCTGCCCCTTTTGAATTCTGATCACTATAGAGTTAATCCGAAAAAAGCAAATTAAAGTGTTCTTCAATATGAAATAAAGAAAAATGAGCGTGGTTTGTTTAAAGGTGAATATTATCAAAATAATTAGGTCTCTGTGGACTGAATGCTAAAATTATTTGCCATAGTCACTTCTCTAAATAACCCAGGATTGAATGTATAATTAACATCTATCTATGAAGTGCAAATGAATCCTGTATGAAATATTAGATTTTTTTTGTTTCTGGGTAATAGAGTTGACAGTTCTACATTATGTATATTAAATGTACATTATGAAAATGTAAGAGTGCTAGGAGATAAACTTCACTTTCATTGATATCCTACTCTCAATTAGAATTCTCAAACAATAATGAGAACCTAGAATTAATCATGATAAACAGGAGAGACAGCAGATGCTGTAAAACCGGAGCAACACATAAACTGGGGGAGGAACTCAGCAGGGCACGCAGCATCCATGGAAGGCAATAAGCAGACAATTTTTGGGGCAATAAATGATGAAGGGTTTTGGCCTAAAGTAGTGACTATCTATTATCTTCCATGGATGGACCCTGACTTGTTGAGTTCTTCTAGCATTTTGTCCACTGCTCTAGAAAAGTGGTTTTCAAACTTTTTCTTTCCACTCACATACCACCTTAAGTAATCCCTATGCCATAGATGCTCTTAAATAAGGGATTACATAAGATGGTATGTGAGTGGGAAGGGAAGGTTGAGAACCACTGCTCCAGACCCAATTGTTACTGAAATATTTTGCTTGAGAAAAATTGTCATCGGCCCATTTCCTTTTGAGTTATGAAACTGTGCACATAACGAGTCAATTAGGTAGGATTAAAATGGTGGTTTTCAAACGTTTTCTTTCCACTCACCTACCACCTTAAGTAAACCCTTACAAATTCCTATGGCATAGGAATTACTTAAGGTGGTATTTGTGAGGAAAGAAAACGTTTGAGAACCACTGCTCTGGAATTAATAGTACTTGCCAACACTGCTCACAAAAGCAACAAAATAGACCCCAACAGAAACTTTTGAATATTGTTCTTCTTTCTCTTGCTTTACATTCTCCTCCTCGCATGTTGATGCTTCAATTTTAAAATGCTCATCTTTGATTTTAAACTGTCCAGGTCTTTTTAGTGTCTGTATTTTCCTATCCTCCAGCTGTTCAGTGTGTTCTCTCTCTTTTACTTCCCTCAGTTTATATTTCTATACAGATTCAAACTATCAATAATTCTGCTGTGAATTTAGTAATTTGATGCATAAATGTGGAAAAGTTTTAAAATTGTGCACCTTATTCTGGAGTCCAATATTAGGCAAGAGATCTAAAAATATGAATAATCCTATTTTATTAATTAAATTGTTAAAAAATACAGGTATTTAAATTTATTTTATTAAAATAGTCATATTGAGCAAATTGATTATTAGCCAAATGATGTATTTAGAAAATGACAAAAGGAAAATATCTTTGAATTTTTTCATTAAAATATTAACCTTAAATTATATTTAGTTCATAAGCAATGAAATCCACAGGATAGCCAAATATTTGGGAATCTGGACGAGATTGAGATGACTCATTTATAGAGTGGCATTTTAAGAATGTAAAAACATCAAGACTCAGAGTAGATCATACTGTCGCTCAAGTCTGATCCATCATTCAGTTTAACCCAGCGACAATTTCCTGGCTTTCCATCTAAAGCTTTTCGCTTTTGAATGCACCTCACACTGAACATTCATTATTATCAGAGTCGGAGAATTTTAAAGAAAAGCAACCCATGAAATAATTTCATTCTACTCCAAACCTAAGTGGTTAGACCCTTTTCCTTCTTCTTCTTCTTTGGCTTGGTTTCGCAGACGAAGATTTATGGAGGGGTAAATGTCCACGTCAGCTGCAGGCTCGTTTGTGGCTGACAAGTCCGATGCGGGACAGGCAGACACGGTTGCAGCGGAAAATTGGTTGGTTGGGGTTGGGTGTTGGGTTTTTCCTCCTTTGTCTTTTGTCAGTGAGGTGGGCTCTGCGGTCTTCTTCAAAGGAGGTTGCTGCCCGCCGAACTGTGAGGCGCCAAGATGCACGGTTTGAGGTGATATCAGCCCACTAGTGGTGGTCAATGTGGCAGGCACCAAGAGATTTCTTTAGGCAGTCCTTGTACCTCTTCTTTGGTGCACCTCTGTCGCGGTGGCCAATGGAGAGCTCGCCATATAACACGATCTTGGGAAGGCGATGGTCCTCCATTTACAACTACCGGTAGTTCCAGAGTCTTGAGCCAAGCTATTCTGTCAAGCACACTGAACAATTTGAGAGGTTCGCGTTTATTCTTCAAAACTTTAGAGAGAATGTGCCCATTCTTTTCATTGACAACACTTTTCAATGCTTTTGAATTGATGACAAAAAATACATTTATCAACAAGTTTCAAAAAAAACCATTGCCTTCTTGTTTCTAAATTCTTCCTGTATAGCTGCCTTACTGAAGAAATTCCACAAAAATACCCTCTTCCTTCATCATATCCACCCCTCTCTTCTACCTCTATCGCACGTCTAGCATCTGCACATTAAAACATTAAGCTGCAAGTTTTGCCCTTCTTTCACCCACATTTGTGTTATAGTTATAATATTCACGACCTGCCCCCACCAATCCATACCCTGTTTGTCTGCTTCAGCTATTAAGCCTCTTGTATTAAAATAAATGCAATTTAAACCACCAGTCTTTCCTTTCTCTTTGCTGTGTTCCTGCTGTTTTCTCCTCTAAATTTATTTTCTTTGATTGGTTCTCAGTTCTATCCATGGAGTCTCATTTGGTCCTTCTGAAATTAATTCATGTTGGAGATTGTATTTGCTCTCAGTCCTACTGTGTGTTCCACTTCTGTCACATTGGCTGAATTTGTAATCCAGTGTTTGTTTTCTTTGTGGAGTGTGACTCATCTGGAGCCTTTCAGTTTTCTTTCAATGGAACACTGTTGTTAACTTCAATTGTTATTTAGTTTTGCATCATAGTTTTGCAAAATAATTTCTAAGTGCTTCTATATTGAGTATGTGCAACCCTGAAAGAAAATTTATAAATACGGTTGATGTAGAGGGTGGTGCAGTTAGCGAAGCAGTTAGTGCAGCACTGTTAAAGCACCATTGACCAGGGTTTGAATCCGGCACTGTCTGCAAGGAGTTTGTACGTTCTCCTCGTGTCTGCATGCATTTCCTCGAGGTGCTTCGGTTTCTTCCCACCATTCAAATACATAGTGGGGGTCAATTGGTGTTACAGAGTTCTGTGTTGTGTATTGGCCTATGTGTTGTGTGATTTTATGTTTAAAAAGTGTCAGTTTGCCTTCGAAAGCCAAGGTGAAGGTGGACTGCTGAGAGAGTGGGAGACGGACTGAGCATGTGCAGAAAATGATCTAACAATTTCTGGACTTAGATGATAAACCACCACTGGGTGGTGCTGTGGAGTGGAAGAAGGCCCAGAGCATGAGTCATGGTCTGGAGGACAGTTTAGAATGTTGGAATTTCAAAAAGGATGAACATTCCGAAGGCAGCCAGAAGGATCTGGACCAAGCCAGTTGTTCCTCTCTCAGCAAGCAACACAAGACAACTTCAAATTTTGTGCTCTCTCTCTCTCTCTCTCTCTCTCTCTCTCTCTCTCTCTCTCCCTCTGTCTCTCTGTCTCTCCCTCTGTCTCTCTCTCTTTCTCTCTCTCAAAGATCTTTTGGCTTCAGTTTACCAAACAAACTGAATTTTGTTTATGATCTTTGCTTCGGTTGAGATCGAAGTTTTGTGAGTCTTGTGTGTTTTGTGTCTAAGTTTTTCTGTGGGCTGGTTGGAAATATAACTTAGACTTTAATTACATATTTAGGCTGGAGAATTTATTAGTTTTACACTGTTATAGAGATTTGCATAGTAACCAATGGGCATTGTTATAAAAGGGGGGATTTTCAATTAAAGTTTGAAGGTGAATTTTTTGTTAATAAAGTAATTGTTAATCTTTACCCCTGTGTGATATGCCTTCTTTGTGGTTGCTTGTTTGATCTTGTAACATTGGGTGTAATTGGGCAGCATGGGCTCACGTTATTCTGTGGGGATATTTTTAAATTTAAAATATTTTTTTAATTAAAATTTAAAATAAATCTTCATTCTCCACTATCCCTGATTATACAAATGTATGGCTTCTTTCTGGCTGAAAGACAATCCAAGCTGAGCTAGCTGTGTTTTTCTGAGTGCTAATTCCTTCATTAGATCAGTAACTTCTAATTTTTGTTTGTTCTTTCTCAATTTCTCATTTAATTTTCTTTAATTGCAGGCATTTCCCTGTATATCCACTGGTATCTATGGTGAGTACACCTTCTTTAGATGTTTGTCTTATGGGGTGACATAGGTTGTTGCTTTAATTTCATTCGAAGCATTGCAGCAAATGAAATTCAGCTATTTTTTTTTCTGAACTAGTTGGTCATGATTATAAATTAAGCAGTGTAGCATAATTTGTTTTTCATTTAGTAATGCATTGAACTAAATTTGGACTAAAAGCATTTTATTCACTCAGTTGACTATTTCAAAGACCCTGCCTCTTTCCATTGATTGTAATTCTGCAGCACAAATTGATGTGCATTCTTCTGTAAATATTGCACAAAAATTGAGAAGCTACCTTGTGGTTATGATAAGGTGATACTTTCTTCATCACTCAGCAAATCTCTTATTTGGTCCTTCAGGGACTGATGTCATTGAATATGCTGCCAGCTTCAGAATTAGACAAAGCCTTTGTTACGGGAGACCAGAGGAAGAGCTAGACACCCATCAACTTACACTGAAAAAGACAATGCCTCACACATTATAAAATATCCCAAGACACCTCACATAAGCTGTATCACCTATGGCAATGAACCAAACAAACAGATAGCAAGTCAAATGAAAAATATTGTGACAGCTACATGTCTGAAATGAAGAAAATAACAATGATGCTGAGTAGATCAGGAAGCATCTGTGGAGAGAAAATCAAAAGTATCCACTCCCTGAAAGATGCTAAGCATGAACATGAGGGGGTAAAGAAGGTTATGGTATGCTTGCCTTCATTAGTTGAGGTACAAGAAAAAGGAAGTCATGTTGAAAATTAGTGGCCACACTTGAAATATTGTGTGCAGTTCTGGTCAACCCATTACAGGAAGGAACTGGAGCCTTGGAAAAGGGTACAGAAAATATTTACAAGGATGCTGCCTGGATTAGAGAGTTGAACTATGGGAGACTGGACACACTTGGGTTGTTTTCTTTGGAATGTCAGAGGCCGAGGGAAGTTTGTAAAATTCTAGGCTGCATCGAGTAGACGGTTGAAATCTCTTTCCCATGCAAAAAAAAGTGTTAAAAATGAGAAAAAGTGCATTTAGAGTGAGAGAGAGAAAGTAAAAAGGAGATATGTGTGGAGAGTATTTTACACAGAGAGTTGGTTGATGCTTGAAATAGGCTGCAAGGAGGATGGAGGCGGACAAAAATGTAAGAAGCTTCCAGACTGACTCAGCAGTATTCATGGAATAGGGAGATAAGAAGCATGCATCGGCAGAAGTAATTTTAACTCACATTGACATCACGTTCACTGCAGACATCATCAGCTTGAAGATCTGTTCCTGTTTGCACTGTTCGGTGGTATAAATGATGGTCCTCTGTGGTGGTAGAATCAATCACAAAGTCCATGGGAGGCAGCAGGGGCTTGAGCAATGTAATGGAGTCATGTGGGTGGGCCATCATAACCATCCCAGCTCCCCCACTAAACTGAAAGCTTCGATCAGTCAGAAACATTAATTGACTGTTGAAGATGAATTGATAACTTAAAGAGGATATCACATATCAACTGAAGAAACATCAAAACTGTTCAATAATTGAAAACATTAAAAACAAACAAAATAAAAATAATTTTCCTTTCTTCATATTTTGTCCACAAACTTACATTTCACATTCAAACCTTTTGCAAAGCTAACATGAACAGATTTCTCAGTATGAGTATTGGGGAATTTCAGCAATCTTCTGTTCTTTTATTGGACTCTATGCAGAGTCAGATGGCAGAATGCAAGCCAAGAAATTGCAGGCAAAACTCAGCTGGTAACTTCAGGTTTTCTGCATTTGTGCTGCATCCTGACTCTTGTTTGATCTATTTGCATAATAGCAGGATTTTCATACGGAACCCAGGAGAAGCTGGGCTATTAATTTGGTACTTTGCCATTATTTCATTTAAAATCTCAGTGTTCCGTTTCTAATTTTACTGTATTTGTAGTTTGTTTGATTAATGCCAAGGTCAGATCTTCATCTTAAGTCTGCTCCAATGGAGTCATAAATATTATTGAAACTGTACGATTTAAGTGTTGTTCAATAAAATTATTTAAAAACCTGATAACAACATCACAACAATATATTAATATTTTGATTTCATTTGGATGTGTGTTCACTTTGCAAACAGATAAATAAACAAAATAATTTTAAACACAGCTTTTAAATATCCTTTGAGGGGACGGGCGACTTATATTTTAGACTTTATATTTCTTCTATTGCAAAAGCTAAATACATTCTCATCAAAAGGAGAATAATTTATTTACCTCACAGGATGCAAAAAAACAGAAGGTAAGCCTTTTCACAGTAAGGAATGAAGTCAAACAGAATGTTTCACCCTCAAGGTGGTAAGGTTTGCCAGAAAAATCACTTGAACAGTGTATATATGGGTTTAAGGAACAATGAAATTATGTTCCTGGAGAGAGCAGGACTATATGAAAAGGTTGTGCTTGACCTATTTTAAAGAGCTGGAGTAGTGGTGTTATCCTACTTCTGGTAATATTATCTTTGAACATTAATTCTTGTTTAGTAGGTGCAACAGTTTTGTCCATCTTTTGGGAAATTGCATGTGGGTCCATGTGGTTGTCATGTAGAGTAGGTGCTCCCACATAAGAAGATCAAGAATTTTGACCATGGAAGCAGAATGTTATTCATCTTGGGCAGAGCTTTGATGATGTCCCATTGCCTTTCCAAAGGTACAGGTTACATGTTTGGGAGATAGCCTAGCATCCTGCAGAAAGCGGACACGACATCTAGTGTCCACATATGGCGGAGAAAATTGAATTGAATAAAGTTGTTATTATCACATGCACCAAGATTGAGTGGAAAGGCAACTCAACTTAAGTACATCAGTTAATAATAAAACATAAGTGCAGGGTGTAGTGTTACAGTCACTCGAAGAGTGTAAGGTGTAATGTCCCAAGAAAAAGTGTAGGTACAAAGAAATATGCAGTTAAAACAATCCAAGGGCACCATTTTTTAAAACCAATGAAAGGTCCATTGATGAATTTGATCATAGCAGAAAAGAAATTGCTCATGAATCTGGAGGATCACGTTTTCAAGCTCTCGTATTTTGTGCCTGATGAAACGGGGAGGAGGGTAGAGGAGAGTAGATGCTGGATGAGCTATAATAAAATTGGATTATGCTATAAATGGTCAACATGGCAGACATCATTTGTGAGAAATAGAATTAATATCATAGGTTGATGGCTTTTCAGTCCTGACTTTAATTCAGATTTTCAGCAATTACACCATTTTAAACGATGTTCCTCAATAAGTTTCTAGGACAGTTACTTATATATTTTTTAGTTTCATTGTATTTTGAAAACACTTCAAGACTTTGTCATTTGGAGCAACTGAGACCTCAGATTTTGATTCGCTCCTATCCCTGATTAAACAAATGTATAGCTTCTTTCTGACTGAAAGACAATTGTTCAATGGCTGCTGAGTTGTTCATTCACTACTTTCTCTAAACCCACTGGACTTTTCAAAATGATGGAAATCTGTCCTTGGTCATGAATGCTGTATGAGTATGGGACCAAATGTTGGAAGTAGAGAACAGCAAGCACCTCTGAGAAAGTGTTTAATACCAAATATCGAAGTCAATTTTCCCCTTATTTCTTCCCAGCTCAGGAACCATTATTTGTGCGCTGAATAGTCTTTGATTCTTTTATTGTTGTAAAAATACAAGCTCTTGTGGATTCAAACAGAATTGAAAACATTCACAGATAAAATAAGGAATATTTGAAAGGATCTTCAAAAAGTTTTATTTGTTATCTGGTGTTTTGAAATAGCACATATTGCCTTCACATAGTGATGTCCATGTAAATTTGATGCTTTGAATCAAGAATTCATAAAACATAATGCATGAAGATCTTGAAGTCCTGTCAAACACACTGTTTCTCTGAAAAATGGACACACCCCTAGACATCACAGGCAAAACCCTCCCCACTTTTGAGTACATCTACAGGGAACACAGCTGTTGGAGAGCAGCAGCAAATATCAAAGAACCCCGCCCAGCATATGCTCTGTTCTCCCTGCTGTCATCAGGAAAGAGGTCTAGGTGCCACAAGACTCATGCCACCAGGTTCAGAAACAGCCACTACCCCTCCACCATCAGACTCCTCAACAGCAAACTCAATCAGGGACTCATTTAAGGACTTTAACTTGTGCACTTTATTGACTTTCTTTTTGTTCTCTCAGTTTGTTTATATTTGTTATCTGTTTACGGTTCATGCTTGCACTGTGTACAGTTTATTTTTTGCACTACCAATCAGTGGTAATTCTGCTGTGCCTGCAGGAAAAAGGAATCTCAGAGTTGTATGTGAATGTCATGTATATACTCTGACAATAAATCTGAAATCCGAAAGCAGTCTTTTATAAGGCAATCCCAGGATCGAACTTCTAATCCCATGATCCAAGTTCTAATTACTTTAAACTTTAAGACCTATTTAATTGCTGTTTTCACTTATGACCATGGAAAGGTGTTTATGTGGAAAGCATGAGGGGAGCAGTCTGCCAGAGGCATAATTAACTCCAGGATCCCTTTCAGAAGTGCCGATGATTAATTGACCATGAGAATTTGGCAGGATTTAGGCATTTGTGAATACCCACGAGTGTTCTGCAAAACAAAGCTCTTGCTTCCAGATCTGAGAGAAAAAAAATCATGGTTTGCAATATTTGTCCATAGCAGTAGTTCTCAGCCTTTTTTTCCCCCATGCACAGCACACCTTAAGTAATCCCTTACTAACTACAGAGCACCTATGGCATCCTAGTTAGTAAGGGATTATTTAAGGTTGTGTGTGAAAGTGGGAAAGAAAAGGTTAAGAACCACTGGTCCAGAGTGTGTAATGCCTGGCCACAAGCTTTAGAAGGTAAACAAACAGTCTGCTGGAGAAATTGAACTGGTGAAGCAGCCTTATTGGGGGAAAAAAAAATATGACATTGTTTCTAGCAGCTCCAGTCTCCCATGTGTCTCCAGAAAGTTGAGAAGGAGTTTGTGACCCCATAAATATCAAAGTTAAAAGTGAATTGGAATATTCAAAGAAGTTAAGGACTTCTCAAGCTATCATTTAAAAAAAAGAACACTTTTTCCATTAAATACTGTACATCAAATGCTGCAATGTGGACCTGGGATCACTGATCACAAATCTGACAGCTTGCAATTCAGAGTTATTTCTTATTTTAATTTTGTTAATAGCAATGAAGCGAGTAACACAAAAATCACAAGGATTTCCTCATGTCAAATCTTCTGAAGGCTTTTGTACAAATGTGTGGTAGCACGTCTGGTTGTCTAATGGAAATTTATGTTGTCAGGACTTGGGAATTAGAGAATAAAACATGAAATTGCTCGAATCATGCAGGAAACTGGGCAAATTTGAGTGGGAGAACTTGCATGTGCCTTCTTTCAGGTTTTAGACTCCTCCTACATGTATTCTTGTCATATGCTACATGTTTCAACTTTTCCATTCATTGAATAATGAGGCAGCCCATTCAGTTCTCATATCTTTTAAAGAGCAAACAAAATTGTCCTGCGGCCTTTTTTTCCCCAAGTAGGGATCATGTTTTGGTTTTCAAGTATTTATCCATTTCTCTTTTGAAACCAAAAGTTGGATTGGTTGCCATTAAACTTTCCGGATTATGTCTTCAAGTAAATCTAGTTATGTAAGAATGATTTAGAGCACCTTCAGTATTTGGGGATTATATCCTCTGATGATTTACAGCTCTTTTCTGTCTGATGGTATATCGCAGGGACAGAAATAAAATTGTTTCCAAATGCTCATTTTCCATGTTCCCACTCCATTTAGATTGTGCAAATGGAAATGAAATTTCACATACTGAAGATTATTTTCCCAGAATCTAGAAGTTTAAGGGGTATTTTCCAAACATAAATGGAAACAGAATGTTGGTTTAAGTTGAGAACAAAGTGCCTCAGTTCATAAATAAAACCAGACTGTTTTATGCCCGGTTAGGAAATTTTTCTGAACATCAGGGATCTCTTTTGAAAATAGTGATTGATAATAGCTCAGGTGTTAGTTTTATATCTTAACTTAAAAGATTTTCATTAATTAAGTGCATTAAGGTGTTCAAGGCAAAAGCAAACAGATGAGGTTCAATCAGAGTGCAGTGGAATAGGCTCAAGGGGCTGAATGGCCCACTGCTGTTTCTGTGCTTCTACTTGTGGCATCTATGCACCTTTATGTGGTGAAGGAGCCGATGAATTTGCTACATGGAGGATAATAGCTGGCTTCCAGTGTGTTATCTGATTGTGACAGGTAGCTTTCAGATGAAGCTTAAAACAGCTGGAGTAAAATAATAAGGCTTTGTAAAACGAGATAAAATTGCTACCACAGTGGACAAAATGGAAACCAGCTGTGTCTTTCTTTTAATGGAAATTTGAATCATACAGGAAATTCAAATATTCATATGATTGTTGATAGATACAGGGCTGTGATTAAAAAATACAAAGGCATACTCACAGACAAGGTAGTTTTCATAGATTATGTGCTTGACCAATGACCTAAAAGAACCAATAATCTAAAATGGCATTTGTCTTAGCAAAATTTTAATGATATTGGACTTGATTTAAAATCAATGGCAACAGCTTTTACTGTTACGTTGGATTAAATTCAACACCCAATTCTGATATATACAAATGAGCAGAAATTCATGTGCTCCTTGCAGAAGTACTTTAACAGCTGTAAAGATTCAACCAGTTAGTACTAAGATGGAATTGGAATACTTATCCACTGCTTTGAGCTAAAGATAATGGAAAAGATTTCACTTAGTCCACTTATTTTTGAATGTTATGTTAAGTGATAATCATTGTCAAGCATTTCTCCAGCCCTGAAAATCTCATGCCCAGTAAATAATTATGATTGGGTATTTTAAAAGAAAAGAGTGGTACGGTAAACCACTGTTATACTATGATTGAAATTGCCAGCTGGACACACCTCCTGAGACTGATCCTACCCATAACCCCTTGCATGCTCTCCATTCATCCTGATATGATCAGTCAATGAGGTTGATGGCTGCTCCAGTCTGTAGTTAATAAAAGCCTATGAGTTTCACAACTTCAGTCTTTTGTGATTATTGATGGTGCATCAATTTTATTAACTATACTTTTTTAAGAAAGATGGAGCAATATCTGAAACCTGAGAGGCTCAGCATAGACCCTTGATCGACTGATGCCCCGAACACGTTCGAACTCTGGCTATGCTGTTTTGAGGACTTCCTGATGGCAATCGCAAATGTTGTCACCACAGACGAAAGCAGACTGAAGCTCTTCTTCTCATGGGTCGGATCCCTGGTGTTCGCGATGATCAACACGCCAGTTCATACATGGGTGTACTGAAGGTCAAATATCACAAAAGAGTGAATGAGGTCTACTGGAGGCACCTCCTGGCCAACAGAAAGCAGAGACCCAGTGAGTCGCACCGAGTACCTGTGGGCCTTCCAGGTCCTAGGCGGAGCATGCAACTGCAAGGCTGTAATGGCCGCCCAGAAGGCTGAGGACATGATCCAGGTTACCTATGTGGCCATTATCTGCTCCAGGTACATAAGGCAAAGACTCCTAGAGCAGAAGGTATTTGATTTGCAAGGGGCAGTTGATGTAACAGAAATGCTGGAGGTGGCCCTCCAAAACTCAGATGACTACTCAGTCGCTTTTTGGCTGCTTTGGGTGCTGTTATCTTGGGACAGGGGATCGTCTGATGCCGTGAATGATAGGTCGCTGGCACCATCCCATTCCTCTAGTCACCTGACCTCATCCGCTGTGGCGATTGCCCCAAATGCTACTTCTGCAGGCAGGGCAAATGCCTGAGGAAACGTTGCCCTACCAAGGAGGTGGTATGTGCTGTGCAGAAAAAGGGGACATTATGCCAAAATCTGCTAGTCCAAACCGTCCACGAACCGAGCAGCACCATGTGCCGACAGTTGCCACTCCAGACAATGTGATCGCTGCCGTCTCCTCTGCGGACCAGGGACGCCACGTGCAAGTCATGGAAACCACCATTTTGGACCACACTGCCAGCACCATCTTTTCAGGCCTTCGTCACTGCAGGAGGACTGTGAAGGCAGCCATCTTGGGAATGCAAGCACTCCTCAGACTCAGACAGCGAGTCTATACTGGCTTCCATCACCCTGAACCAAGAGGGGCCATACAAACTCGCCAGGTCCATGATGGACGTCCAGATAAACAGGTGCATTATGAACTGTTTGATAGCGGGAGTATAGAAAGCTTATTCACCCTGATACCGCTAAGTGCCTATCCCTCGAAGTGTGGCCTGTCAGCCATAGGATAGCATTCGCGTCCAAATCCCATATGGCAGACGTCCACAGGTCCTGTACACTGACTTTGACCATTGGAGACACTGTTTGCAAACACTTCAGGCTCCTCATCATGCCGCAATTCTGCGTCCCCTTGCTGCTGGGGCTGGACTTCTAGTGCTAACTTCAGAGCGTTACTTTGGAATTCGATGGGTCCCATTCCCCCCTCTCTGTTTGCAACGAACAGTTCACAGACGTGCGACCTGTGACCTCTCGACCCTCAAGGTCAACCCTCCTTGCTGTCATGAGCCTCACCCCTAATTGCAAGCCGGTGGCCACCTTGAGCAGGTGATACTGTGCCACAGACAAGGTGTTCATCAAGTTTCTCATCTTGCAAATTTCAAAATGCTCCGAATGATATCTCGATATCGATGTGCATTGAACACAGTTCTCACTCAGATGCCCACTCATTTATATTTATGCATCACTGTCCCTAGATCTTCCATCTTGTTAGCTGCCTTTGCAATTTATTTCTGTCAGGTGTCAAGTGTGAAGATTCTGAAGAAATGCAAAGATATTTTCCCTTGTTCTTGACCCCATGCATCAGGAAGAATACAAAGAAAGGATAACACAGGTTCACTAGTGTTCAACCAGAGCTAAAGGGATTTACTTATGAGGATCATTTCCATTGATCAAGCACCCTCCCCACTATTGAGAGCATCTACATCTACAGGGAGAGCAGCAGCAATTGTCAAGGATCCGCACCACCCAGCACACACTCTGGTTTTGCTGCTGCCATCAGGAAAGAGGTGTAGGTGCCACAGGACTCACACCACCAGGTTCAGGAACAGCTGCTACCCCTCCACCATCAGACTCCTCAATGACAAACTCAACCAGGTATGTTTTTTACACAGCCACTGCTGTTCTGGGAAAATTATTCCCAAACTCCCGGAATGCAGTCTCTGTAAAAAGATGAGAATTAAAATGAGTGACTCATTCCCATTCTGAAAGTATGCCTGCCGCACTCCTAGATATTATTGTGGGGTGCCTGCAGTCTAAACTGAACTGCAGGCGGTCCGCAACAATGGGCTGGTGAATAGGATGGCGTCGATGCTGCGACACTGTACGTCGCACGTAGGGTATACATCAGAGTGGACATCAACCCATGTCCAGCCACAGGTCATTCCAGGGTGAGCGGCCATGCCGGAAAGCAGATGTGATCATTGCCGACAGAAAAAATCCATCAGTTATATGTAATAAAAACATAAGGGACTCCTACTTGTACATTTTATTGATTTTTTAAAATTCTCTCTGTATTGAACAGTCAGTTTGTTTACGTTCATTATTTGTTTATATATGTATGTGGTGTACAGTTTTTTTGCACTACCAATAAGTGGTAATTCTGCCTTGCCCATAGGAAAAAGAATCTCAGGGTTGTATGTGATCTGACAATAAATCTGAAATCTGATCTAAAAGGAAAGCAAGCAGAAGGTACAGAGGTCTGGCATCTCTAGCCTCAATGCAGTATTTTTCCAACATCTATTAGGCTCCTGGACCTCCCTGTACTATCCTCACCATGAGCTATTCCGAGGCCATCAAGGATCTGCCTGCACTATTGAAAATAACATTGATGGCAATGGTGACTATTTATTTATCTATCCTTTTATATGTCTTTTTTGTCTCCTGACACATTATGGCAATTTAATTTATATTATTGATGCTGGTATATCTTACAGACCTGTGTGACTGTAGCAAGTTAGAATTTTGGTGGATCTGTACATTGTACTTATGCATCTGACAATAACTTCTCATATCTGATATCAAAAAGCTAGGGCAAATGGTGCTGGGTGGTTGTCACCTATTCCTATGGTTGCAAACTATTTCCTCCAATGCAGCTCTATCAAATAATTTTCTCTTGTGTCTATGTAAAATGACAGAATTAAAGTTGTTGGTGAATTTGTTTCCTTGGCTATGGTGTGTGAGTACGTCAATATTAAAGTTATAAAGACCAGGTCAGAGATCCTGCAGCATGCCACTTGCCTTTTGACTCATTTGCAAAGGATATCAATAGTATTAAGACTGCACTGGATTTAAAGTAGATTGGGAACAGCTGCTCGAGGGATAAACAACATTTGATAAGTCAGAAGTGTTTAAAAAAAATAAGATTATAAGAATTCAGTCAACATGTCACTCTGAGTGTAAGAAGTAAAGATAGTTTAGGAACCTTCACTAAAAAAGGATATTGATGGTCTAATTAGGGAAAAGAAAATATATACTGTATGTCATATATGTCTAGTATAAAAAATTGGTATTAAATGAGTCTTGTGAGGATTGTACAGAGAGCTTAAGAAAGAAATTTGGAATGCAAAAAGAGGTTATGAAAGGGCCTTGTCAAGCATGATAAAGGAGAATTTTAAAATCTTTTAGTGGTAAGGTGGTAGGTAAAGAAATCCCCCCCAGGGACCACAGGTGTACTCAATGTGTGGAGCCAGAGGCTATGAGCAAAGTCCTAAACAAATAGTCCTTATCGGTATATAATCAGGAAGATGGAAAGTTAAGGGAGCAATACACTGATATTCTGGAGAATATTTGTATCAGGAAGAAGGGAGTGTTAGTGATATTGGCATGCATTAGAGAGGATTAATCCCTAGGGCCTGGTAAGATCTATCCCAAGATGCTAAGGGAAGCAAGAGGGGAGATTGCTGAGGCCCTGACAGAGAATTTTACATTCTCATTCACCATTAATGAGGTACTAAAAAGCTGGAGGCTTCCTATTGTCGTCTCCTTGCCTAAAAGGAGCTTGGAGAAATTACAAGCCGAAGAGCTTTACATCAGTGGTGGGGAAGTTTTTGGAGAAGATTCGGAGGGACAGAATTTATGTTCATTTGGAAAGCCAGGGACTGATTAGAAAGAGTACGGGGAGATCATATTTCACAAACCATATTGAATTCTTTGAGGATGTAACAAAAAAAGTTGATGAAAGCAGTACTATAGTTATGGTTTAATGGATTTTTATCAGGATTTTAACAAGGTCTCACATGGTAGGCTGGTCCAGAAGGCAAAGGAATCAAGGCATGTTTGCCAATTGGATTTGAAATAGTCTGGGTGATAGGAAGCAGATGGTTGTAATAGATGTGTTTTTTTACTCAATGTCTGTAGCAAGTGATGTACTGCAGGAATGGGTGTGAGGACCTTTAATGTTTGTGATATATATGGTATGATTGGTAAGTTAGCAGATGATATGAAACTTGAAAAAGTTCTGGATAATGAAAAAGGTTATTTAAGAAAAGAGTAGAGCATAGATCAGATGGAATGTTGGGTGGAATAATTGCAGGAGGATTTTAATCTTGACGAGTGTGAAATAATGTCCTTTAAGAAGTCAAATTATAGTAGAACATGTGGAAAAAAATAGCAGAGAAACTTGAGGATGCAAGTCCTCAGCTTCCTGAACATGGTGAGGCTGATTTTGGAAAGACATTTGCTATGCATGCCTTCATTGGCCAAGGTATTGAGCATAAGAGATGGAATATCATGTTTCAGCTGCACAAAACATGAGATTTAAAAAAAAAATTTCAACATACAGCACAGTAACTTGCCCTTTTGCCCCACGAGTTCATGCCACTCAATTAAGCTACAAGCCCCGGTACATTTTGAATGGTGGGAGGAAATAGGAGTTCCCGAGAAAATCCCACCCAAACATGGGGAGAACGTACAAACTCCTTATAGACAGCGCAGGATTCAAACCCCAGTCTTGATTGCTTGTGTTGTAACAGTGTGGCGCTATCCATGCTGCCATTTACTCCCTAACGTTGCAACTCCTAACATTGGCTTCAATTTTGTCTTATCTACCTCTTCTTCCACACAAGCTCCTTACCAGCTGTCCCTACTTGTGTGCCAACCACCTCTTCCTCTGCTTCTTCACTTTGGTTCCCAAACCCCTGCAAATCTAGTTTAAGCCCATCCCACAACATTGGCATACCTACCTTCCTGGTTATTGGTTCCCCTTGAATTCAGGTGCAACCTGTCCCACTTGTACAGGTCACCCCTTCCCCAAAAAAGGTTCCAATGATCCCAGAATTTGAAACACTGCCTCCTGCACCATCTCTTCAGCCACACCTTTGTCTGTACTACCTTCCTGTTCTGACTTTCCCTCGCTCTTAGCACCAAGAGTAATCTAGATATTTAAGGCCCTGCTCTTCAGCCTCTTTCCTGACTCCCTAAACTTTCATTGCAGAACTTCTACCCCACTCCTGCCTATGTTGCTGATGTCAATATGTACCACAACCTCTGGCTGCTCACCCTCCCCCTTAAGAATATTCTGCACCAACTAAGAGACGTTCTGGACCCAAGTGCCTGCGAGGCAACACACTATCCTGGAGTCTCATTTGCAGCCGGAGAATCCCTAACTTTCACTTGTTGCTGAGGGGAATGGCCACAAGGATACCTTATACTGCCTCCCTTTTCGCTTTCCTAACTTACCCAGCTACCTTCCTCCTGTTTCCTAATTGTATTCCTGTAACTCCTATCTATTACCCCCTCAGCCTCCCCAGTGATCCAGTCCTCATCCAGCTCCAATTCCCCAGCACAGTTTGTAAGGAGTTGCAGATCGATGTACTTCTCACAGATTAAATGATCAGGGATACTGTTGGCTTCCCTGACTATCCATATTCTGCAAGAGGAGAATGTCCCTGCCCTGGCTGCCATTACTCTATTAAAGAGTAAAGAATCAGAAGAATCTATTGTTACCTTGTCTAACTCTTGCACCTGTACTTTAGCCTCGTCTCACCAAACCCACTTGATCCAAAGTCCCACTCCTACACTGAGGCACTGGTATCTCCACAATGGCTGCTCCATTTGATCTTATCTACCCTTTATTGGCTGCAGGTAACTGGCCCATGGAAAATTTAAACAAACACCTACTTCTCCTGTTCCTTTTCAAATCACTGACCCACTCTCGCAGTCTCTGATGAAATTTAAATGAGCACCTTCCTCTCCCACCGCTTTTTATCTGCTCCTCATCTTATTCAGAGTCCTATTCTCGCAGTCCCTGTCAAGATTTAAACAAGTTCCTATCTCTCCTCATCCCCTTAGTACTGGTCAGTAAATGCCAAACCTGGGCCCTACAATTAGATCCTTCACTTGTCGGAAAACAAGTCAGTAAAAACGTCTTCCCCTCACTGACAGTCAACACAGGTGAACCTCAAAGATGCACCCATGATTGTGTGGCTAGATTTATTCAAATGCCAACTACAAATTTGCCGATGACACCACAACCACAATCACTGTCGGAATCACAGATGGCAGTGCAGAAGCGTACAGGAGTAAGATAGATCAGCTGCTTAAGTGGTGTCACAACAATAACCTTGCACTCAAAGTTAGCAAATCTACAGAATTGATTGTGGGCTTCAGGAAGGGGAAATCAGGAGAACACAGACCTGTCCTCATTGATGCGCACCAATGGAAAGATTAAAGAACTTCAAATTCCTGGATGTCAACATCTCTGAAGGTCTATTATGGGGTCGTCAAGATGATGCAATCATAAGGAAGGCTCACCCACAGTTTTATTTCATTCAGAGTTTGAGAAGATTTGGTGTGATGCTGAAGATTCTTGCAAATTTCTATCAGTGTACTGTGGAGAGAATTCTGATTGATTGCATTACAGTCTGGTATGGAGGTGCCAATGCATAGGGCAGGAAGAGGCTATAGAGAGTTGTGAACTTGGCTAGTGCCATCCTTGACATTGATCTTCACTCAATTAAGGACATCTACAGGAGGTGGTGCCTCAATGAATCAGTTTCTATCATCAAGGGTTCTCACCATCAGGAGAGAATCTACCATCAGGAAGGAGGTACAGGAGCCTGAAGGTGAACACTGAATGGTAGAAAAATAGTTTCTTCCCCTCTGCCATGAGATTTCTGAATGCACAATAAACCACAGACACGACCTCACTTTTTCTCTTATTTTGCACTAATTTGTTTATTTTTTAAAAATGTAATTTATAGTAATTTTTGAACCTATAATCCTGTGCAAAATAATGAATTTCATGACACATGTTCATGGCAATGAATTCTGATTCTGATCTTCAAACTCCTTGCCAAACAACATTGTAAGGAGACTTTTACCAGAATTACAGTGAATCAAGAAGGTTTCTCCCCACCAGTTCTCAAGGACAATTAGAAATGAGCAGTGAATGTGATACATATAGCCAAACAAATAAACATGAAAATAAGTTAATTGAGTAAACTGTATTTTCAAGATGGAAACCATTGACCAAGGTTGCGAAGCAAGTGCAAAGTCCTGGGATATTACTAAAGGCATGGAATGGAAAAAAAATGCATCAATATATCATGTCAATATAAAACTATGTTATTTTCATTTAGATTGTACAATATTATGAGCTAAGAAAGCAACAGCTATAACATCTGCTTTGTTTGCTTAAGCCTGCTGATTCAGTGGCAAGAAAATATGCTGACTGAGTGTTCAGAAATTTGGCACTTAAAATTTTCAGTATCCATTATTTCTCAAGGTGAACCGAAAGGAGTTCTACTTCGATTTATTCAAGGTCTTTTTGAAGATGTTTGAGAAGGTTAGAGTAAAAGTAAAGTGTCTGTGTCATTTTATTTTGCAATCCATGGCTCTAAAAATTGAAAACCACGGTTTGGTCAGTGAATGTGATGAACTGCTCTCTGTGCTACAATACAATGAATCTGCCAACTTGTAAGGTCTTAAGCATAATAGAGTGAAGAAGCTACTTCATCTGAAACTGTTGGTGCATTTAATCATACAATAATTTATTATCGAGTCCACGCTGCTGAAGATCCAGCTGCGCTGGATGGGTCACGTCTCCAGAATGGAGGACCATCGCCTTCCCAAGATCGTGTTATATGGCGAGCTCTCCACTGGCCACCGTGACAGAGGTGCACCAAAGAAAAGGTACAAGGACTGCCTAAAGAAATCTCTTGGTGCCTGCCACATTGACCACCGCCAGTGGGCTGATATCGCCTCAAACCGTGCACCTTGGCGCCTCACAGTTTGGCGGGCAGCAACCCCCTTTGAAGAAGACTGCAGAGCCCACCTCACTGACAAAAGGCTACAATCTTAGAGGAAGTAGTTACTTGTGCTGCTGGAACAGGTTTCAACTTGTATGGCAAAGGAATGAGAATCTATACAGGGAGATAGAGGGATAAAGAATGGAAGAAGTAACAAAAGTAAGAAAAAAAAAGAAAAGGGCTAATATATTCAGAGCAAGAAACAAAAGAAGTCCACAAAACCAATATAATTCTAAAAAGACAATGGGTGTTTAAGAAAACAAGTTGAAGTTCCTCTGTCTTAAAGCAAGGAGTATTCATGATATGATCAATGAACTAACAGCAGAAGTAGCTGTTTGGACTAGATTTGGCTCACATGGAAGATGAATCCAGGGTTGGGAACAATATTCAAGAACATTCAACATTCAGGAAGGATAGACTGAAAATTCAAGGAGAAAAGGTAGCAATGATCATTAAAGAGAAGGTTGGCGCATTTCTAAAGAAAACATATCAGCTGAGCCAATGTGGGATCTGTATGTGTAGAGCTGTAGAACACCAGAGGGCAGAAAACAATAGGAGTAGTTCATAGACCACCAAACAATCATCACGAGATTGGAGATGGCATCAAGCAAGAACTATGGAAAGCATGTAATGAGACTTTAATAGGCATGTAGATCGGGGAAAAAAATCAGGTAGCAATATTGGGGAAGAGGAGTTCCTGGAGTATGTAAGGGATGGCTTCTTGGCCAAGATGTCAAGGAATCAACTAGAGAGCAGGCAATTCCAGACTAGGTGCTATGTCATGGAGCTTGTTAATAGGGTGAAGAGTGACTATGTTAATTCAGAGACTTGAGCACAAAATTTAAACATGGGTAACTGAAATGATATTGAAGCATGAATTAACTAGGATAGAATGGCAAAGAACACTTCATGGGTTTACAGGAGATAGACAATAGCAGAAACTTCAAAAATGGTACATCCCTGTTTACCATAAAAATAAAACAGGGAAGGGGCATACAAATTAGCTAGGAAAAGCAGCAAACCAGAAGACTGGGAGAAATTTAGAATTCAGCTGAGGAAGGCAATGTGTCTAATAAGTATGGGTAAACATAGTAGAACAGGCAACTTGCAGGTACATAAAAACTCACTGCAAAAGCTTCCAGAAGGGCTAGTTAATGCAAATATAGGACACTTGCAGTCAGAATCAAGGAAATATATAAGGGAGAACAAGTAGATACTAGACCAATTGAATAAATTCTTTGGTTGTGTTGTGTATAAGGAAGATACAGATTAAGATATCAGGAGTCTAGGGGTCCAAGGTTGGAATTGATAGAAATTGTTATCTGTCATAAAATTGTGTTGGGTAAATTGATGGTATTAAAAGTCAATAAATCCCCAGGACCTGATGCTCCACATCATTCTCAATCTTTTTTTTCCACTCACATATCACTTTAGGTGCTCTGTCATTAGTAAGGGATTGCTAAAGGTGGCCTGTGTGTGGAAAGAAAGAAAAAGTTTGAAAACCACTGTTTTAATTGTACCAAATTGACTCGTTATATTCACGGTTTCATAACTCCAAGGGAAATAGGCCCAATTAAAATTTTTCTCAAGCAAAATATTTCAGTAACAATTGGGTCTAGAGCAATGATTCTCAATCTTCCCTTCCTACTCAAGTACCACCTTAAGCAATCTCTTACTAATGACAGAGCACTGATGGCATAGGGGTTACTTAAAGTGGTATGTGAGTGGAAAGAAAAAGGTTGAGAACCACTGAGACCACAGATACACTAGTGGTTACTTTCCAACATTCTCCACAGTTCCTTTGGAGTGGAGGTTTGCTAATTTGACACCAATTTTTAAGAAAGAAGGGAGAGAGTAACCAAGGATTGATAGATCTGTCAGCCTGATATAGGCCATGGGAAAATGACAGTCAATTATAAAAGATGTTATTGGTATGCATTTGGAGAGGAGTGACAGGATTAGTCCAAGTCGACATTGATTTACCAAAGGGAAATCATGCTTGACAAATATTCTATAATTTTTTAAGGACATGACTGGTAGAGTGGACTATGGTGAACTAGTTGATGTGGTGTATTTGGACTTTTATAGTGTATTTCGATAAGGTCCTGCACCAGAGATTGGCATGCAACTTTGGAGAATATAATATGAGAGATCATGTTTTAACATATAACATAACATAACAATTACAGCACGGAAACAGGCCATTAGGCCCTTCTAGTTCGCACCGAACCAAACACCCCTTTCTAGTCCCACCTCCCTGCACAACATAGACAGAAAACCGATTGGCAGGCAGGAAGCAGAGAGTGGTAATAAATGGGTACTTTTCAGATTGTCAGGCAGTTATTAGTGGGGTTCCACAAAGTTCAGTTCAAGAGTCACAGCTGTTCAATATAAATGATTGAGACAAAAGAATTGAATGTAATACCTCGAAGTCTGTGATGACACTAAATTAGGTAACTGTTTGAACAGAGAAAAATTCCAAGAGAATGCAGGATGAGATATGGCAAATGTATGGGTGATGCAGTACTGTATAATGTAGATAAATGTGAGATTATCAAATTTGGTGGCAGCATTAGGAAAGAAGGTTATTATCTGAATGGTAACCTCCTTTGAAGAAGACCGCAGAGCCCACCTCACTGACAAAAGGCAAAGGAGGAAAAACCCAACACCCAACCCCAACCAACCAATTTTCCCCTGCAACCGCTGCAACCGTGTCTGCCTGTCCCGCATCGGACTTGTCAGCCACAAACGAGCCTGCAGCTGACGTGGACTTTTTACCCCCTCCATAAATCTTCGTCCGCGAAGCCAAGCCAAAGAATAAGTAGAGAAGGGGAGTTGAAACAAGACATGGATGTTCTGGTGCATCAGTCATTGAAAGTTGGAATACAGGTAGTGAAGAAAGCACATGGAATGTTAGCCTTTATAGTGAGAGGTTTTGAATGTATACAGTAAGCAGGGAGGTCATACTGCAGATGTATAGAACTTTGGTGAGGCTACACCTTGAGTATTGTCTCTTGATTTGGTCTCTTAATCTGTGGAATGATATTCTTGCTATTGAGGAAATGTAACAAAAAATTACCAGACTGATTCCTAGAATGGCAGGACTGACATATAAAGAAAGACAGGATAGACTAGGATTATACTGATTGGAATTTAGAAGAATGACAGGTGATCTCATAGCAACATACATAATTCTGACAGGAATAGACAGGTTAGATGCAGGAATAATGTTCCCAATTTCAGGGAAATCCAGAACAATGAATCACAATCTAAGATAAGGGGTAAACCATTTTGAACTCCAATGAAGATAGTTTCGTAGAGTTGTGAATTTGTCAATTATCACACTACGTGGCCCATGTATTCTCAAAGATACATACATACCAAATCCTTTTTAAAAACTCAAAACAATAACTTTCTATTCTGCTACATTATTCTATGAAGTTATTGTTTTTCAATTGCCTGTGTGGTTGATAACATACAAAATCACCAACTATAAATTTAGCGTAGTGGAAATCTAGTTACTTTCAAATACTCTCAACAGGAGCACTTCAAAGGAAGCCAAATTTAACAACCACACATTACCTATCCTGACACTCATAAGCACAATAATTGATTTCTCCAAAGAATTTCATGTAGAACAAACCTTGTGCACTTGTGAGTTATTTCAGCTCTACATCGATGAATGCAGAAAATGAAGTACTTTTTAAAAATATTGATTTTAAACTCAAAGAGGTTGTAGAAGGTCACAAGAGGGAAATAAAGAGGGGAAGAGGGGTATGAGATGGTCCTGGCAGAGAAGGTTTAGGAGAATCCCAAGAGATATATTAAATATTAAATATTAAATACCTGTACAAAAAATAAGGAAAAATTAAGGCCCCTAAATGATCAAGAAGGTTGTCTGTGCCTGTGGAGTCACAGGAGATGGGTAAGGTATTTAATGAATATTTCTCATCTATTTTTACTGTTGAGAAAGATATGGTGGTAAAGGAACTCTGAGAGATTTAGGACAAAGACACTTTTTTCCTTTATTTGTCCCTGTGCTCCACAGTTTTAAATTTGTAATCAAACAATTGACATGTGATTAAAGTGCGCATTCCAGATTTTACTCAAGGTTATTTGTATGCATTTTGGTTTGGCCGTGTAACAATTACAGCATTTGTTATATATAGTCCCTTCATTTCAGGGCACCATAATATTTGGGACATACCAATGGTATGTATATTTAAGTTGTCATGTTTAGTACTTTGTTACATATCTCTTGCATTCAATATGATTCATAGACATCACCAGGTGCTGAGTATCTTCTCTTGTGATGCTCTGCCAGGCCTCCAGTGTAGCCATCTTCAGCTCCTGCTTGTCCTCTTAAGTTTTCTCTTCAGTATATAGAGGGCATGCTCAATTGGATTTAGATTGGGTGACTGATTTGGCCTTTCAAGAATTTTCCAGTTTTTAAGCTTTGAAAAACTCCTTTGTTGCTTCAGCAGTATGTTTGGAATCATTGTTCTACTGTCGCAAGAAGCACCATCCAATGAGCTTAGAGGCATTTGCTCGAACTCGAGCGGATAAGATGTTTCTATACACCTCAGAATTAATTTTGCTGCTTCCATCAGCCGTTACATCATCAACGAAGATAAGTGCCCGAGTACCTGTGGCCACCATACATGCCCAGGCCATAACACCTACATCACCATGTTTCATGGATGCGGTGGCATGCTTTGTTCATTTACGCTTTCACACTTTGCTCTTGCTGTCACTCTGATACAGGTTAATCTTGGTCTCATCTATCCACAAGACCTTTTTCAGAATCCTGCAAGCTCTTTTAAATACTTCTTTGCAATCTGTAATCTGGTCATCGTGTTGCTGTGGCTAACTAGTGGTTTCGATCTTTCAGTATGGCCTCTGTATTTCTGTTCATGAAGTCTTCTGCGGACAGTAGTCATTGACACATCCACACCTGCCTCCTGTAGAAAGTTTCTGATCTGATGCACAAGTATTTGGGGATTTTTCTTCATTATGATCAAAATTCTTCTGTCATCAGCCCTGGAGGCTTTTCTTGGACTACCAATCCCTTTGAAATCATCAGTATGCTCTTTTTTCTTAATGAACAGTTGATTTTGGTTATCCTAAAGTTTGGGCAATAGCTCTTATTGTTTTATTTTTGTTTTTCAGCCTCATAATGGCTTTTTTGACTTTCATTGGCACAACTCTGGTCCTCATAGAAAAATGGCAACTACAGACTCCAAAGATGATCCAAAGCTTAGAAGCAAGCTGAGTTCTCTTTTACTTGCATCAATTAAGCAATTAATTGCTCATAAACACCCTTGAAGCCAAATGACTCAAACATTATAGTGTCCTGAAATGGGAGAATTTTCTGCATGATCAAACCAAAATGTATACAAATAACCTTGTGTAAAATCTGGAATGTGCACTTTAATCACACGTGAATTGTTTGATTATAAATTTAAAACTGGATCAGAGGGGTAAATGAAGGAAAAAATGTCTTTGTCCCAAACATGATGGAGGACACTTTAAATAGCTATGTCACAAAGACACTCTCCATTACAAAAGAAATTTAAATTTGATTATTAAAAAATTTGGACCTACAAACATGCTATTTGGCCCATGAGCCCGTCCCGCCCAATTACACCAAATCAACCTATACCTCCTGTACGTTTCCCCCCGGGGAAAACCCACGCAGACATAGGAAGAATGTACAAACTCATTACAGACACTGCGGGATTCGAACTCTGGTCCCGATTGCTGGAGCTGCAATAGTGCTGTGCCAACTGTGCTGTCCAAGATGCTGGAGATCTTAAAATGCATTAAGTTAAATAATTCCGCAGGGATTAATCAAGTGCATCCAAGACAGTACGGGAAGCTTGGTTAAAAGAAATTCCAGGAGCTCTGGGAGAAATATTTGCATCAACTATATGGGTGTGGTTCTGGAAGAATGGAGTATGGCTAATATTTTAAGAATAAGCCAGGGGACACCAAGCTAGTAAGCTTTATGTCA
Organism: Narcine bancroftii; assembly: GCF_036971445.1. NCBI lineage: Eukaryota > Metazoa > Chordata > Chondrichthyes > Torpediniformes > Narcinidae > Narcine > Narcine bancroftii. The sequence continues at coordinate 83,749,634 of NC_091472.1, read as the reverse complement.
TTTGAGGGGAGTTACTGGAGGATATTCTGAGGGATAGGATATGCCTGCTTTTGGAAAGGCGAGGACTAATTAGAAATAGCATGACTTGTGAAATTGGGTCTTATGAACTGGATTGAATTTTTTTGAGGAGTTGACCAAAAAAAATGATGAGGGTAAAGCAATTAACATTGTGTATATGGACTTTAGCAAAGCCTTTTTAACAAGTCTTACATGATAGGCTAATTCAAAAGCTAGGACTGAATGGGACCCAGGGTGAACTGGCCAATTAATAGAGAATTGGCCTAATGGTTAGACATAGCGAGTGATAATGGAGGTTTGTTGCTCATTTTGGAGGTTTGTAACTGGTGGTGTTCCACCGGGATTGGTGCTTGGTCCACTGTTGTTTGTTATCTATGTGTGGTGCGTTGTTAGCCAGGCAAAGACTGTACAACAGGCTTTAATCCACAGAGCCAGGCTGGCTGTAGCTGCAGTAACTCTGAGTGAGACTTCGGGAGGCCGGCGCAGGCTTATATCCCGGAGGGTGATTGACACCCAACCGGGTGGGGCTTGATCCATTCAGGCTGACTGATCGACAGCCGGCCAGGTGTTGTCCTGTCCACTTACACTTCTGCAGCTACAGAGGTTGCCCCCTGCAGTAAGCCGGCAGTACACTGCTGCAGGTACAGAGGTTGCCCCCTGCAGTTGGCCGGTGGTGTACCACCACACTATGTTAACAATTTGAATGACAATGCAGTTGATGTGGTTAATAAATTTGCAGATAACACTAAAATTGGTGGCATGGAGGACAGTGACAAAAATTATCTAAGATTACAAAAGGACCTGGATGAAATGGGAAAATGGAAGATGAATTTTGACTCTGACTAATATAAAGTGTGGCACTTTGATACATTAAACCATGTAGAGCTTGTACAATGAATGACTGGGTTCTGGACAGTGTTGTAGAACAAAACAATTGTGGGCTACTGGTATGTAGTTCCATGAAAATGGCACAAAGGTAAACAGGATGGTATTTGGCATACTTGGATTCAATGATCAAGGCATTGAGTATAGGAGCCAGGAATTCATGATGCATCTATGCAGGAGATTGGTAACACTGTACTCAAGGTATCATGCACACTTTTGGTAATCTACCTATGGAAAGATTCAGCAGGTCAAACAGTGCCTTTATGTAGCAAAGGTGAAGATACACCACCAACATTTTGGGCTTGAGGTCTTCATACACCTTGTTGAAGGGCTCAAGCCTGAAACTTTAGTGATGTATCTTTACTTTTACTACATAAAGGCACTGTTTGACCTTCTGAGTTTCTCCAGCATTTGTGTGTGTTTTTTCACTTAACCACGGTGTCAACAGAATCCTGTGTTTTACCCATACCTGTGGAAAGATATCATTAAGCTGGAAATATTTTTCTTAATGTTCAGTAACCAAGGTTCACGTTGGTTGGACTTTTTCTTTGCTGAACCTTTTGAATCTAACAGATATTGTCTGTTTTTTTTTCCCCCTCTTGGTAGTTTCCAGTGCATGCAACTAAGCCATCACAGTTTTCAGCCTTGGCTGCTGTTTATGGGGTTACTGGTTGCCATGATACGAGAGCTTCATCACATGGTCCTGGATTGGCTACATCAGTGAGCAATAAACTTCGTTGCCCTTTGAGGTTTAACTGACAACTGGTCATCTTAGGCAGAACCAGTGCATCTCATAGTTTGGCCCCAGAATCTCATCACTGCCCAATATATCATTACAATATGTCAATATGTCAGTCCCCTCAACTCATGATTCAATCCAGTTGATGCCCATGATTACAGATACATCAACAAGATAGATAACTCGACCCACCTGTCTTCACTGGCAATGCAACAAGCTGAATAACGCCACAGGCACAGAGGCCCTTTGCTTCTCTTTCCAATGTTCTTATTATTTCTGACCATCTCTTCATCCATTAATCTCAGTTTAAGTGAGGGTAGTGATGGAGTTAATAGCAAGAAAGGCTATTAACTCCATCACACTCTTTGGGTTCCTTTCCTTTAATACAAAGCTGAAATTGGAAATCACCAGTTAGGAGAAAAATAATATCTGCTCCTCTCAAAAAAAAGCGATCGAGTCTAAATGATTTGCTAACAGTCTTATTTTTCACTCTGCCATTCGGGTCTAAACCCAAATTCAAATTATGAAAAATGCTGCCATCACCACTAAATTTTGGTAGCAAAGATGCTTTTAGATCAACCGTAGGCTTGTCCAATAGGAATAAATAAACTGCTTAGGGAGGTGATAATAAGTATGGCAGTAATACAAAGTTGATGCATGTCTAAAGTGAACATAGATCCTTTTGAAGATGAGAACAAGGAATTAATATTGGTGATATAGAAGTGGCTGAGGATTTGAACCACCATTTCATAGTAGACATCTGACTGGCCGAAGTGCAATGTTAGAACAATAAAACCCGAGAACAATTCAGCACAGAAAACAGGCCTCTTTGGCCCTTCTAGTCTGTTCTGCACCTTTTTTTTGCAAAGTCCCACTGACCTGCCCCCCCCCCGTCCACAGCTCCAGTCTGAGCAGCAATCTTACCTTTCCCATCCATATACCTGTCCAAATTCCTCTTAAATGTTAAAATTAAGCCTGCATTCACCACTGGAAGTTCGTGCCACACCCCCACCACTCTCTGCGTAAAGAAGTGCCCCCCATGTTCCCCATAAACTTTTTCACTTTCACTTTTAACCCATGGTTTGTATCTCACCTACCCTCAATTTCTACACTAGCCTCCCTCAAGGTCTGAGCAAATATCTTGTCAGACCCTGGAGATTTATCAACATTTATTTGCTTTAAGACAGCAAGCATCTCCTCCTCTTTAATCTGTATAGATTCCATGACCTCACTGCTTCCAGAACTCAGTGCCCTTTTCTTGAGTGAATAGTGATTAAAAAAATAAACTTTTAAGATTTTTCTCATTTCTTTTGGCTCCATACAAAGCCAATCACTCTGGTCTTCAAGGGGACCAATTTTGTCCCTGTTGCAGTTAATTTTAAAGTTCAGTTTCAAACATCTTGTTGAACTTCTGGATCTTTTTAAATTGTGGTTCAGAATTAATAATGAAGCATTTTTAAACATTATATCTTCAGATCTCTTTAAACGCACAAGTCTCTTGGTGAGCTGTCTTTCAGAGAGATATTCATTGGGAATGTTTTCACAGGTTTCCCCCTTATTAGGGTTCTGGCCCTGTGATCTTCACGATGAGTTATTTCTTAAACAGGAGTGACCATCTTTTCTTAAAAGACTAGTCGAAAGTGATCTTACTTTATTTAAAAGCCATTTATGTTGTGTATCTCCTATAATAAGGATAATACAATACAGAACAGTATCTGCCTCCATTTCTAGAGGTGCTTGTCTTTCCAGGAGGTCAAGTTTCTTCAGTCTTCTGATTCAAAATGTCCCTCTCCCTTCAGTATAGTTCTCTGACATCACCACAGTTTTAGACTCATTTTTGCAAAACCTCTAGCCTTTCTTCAAAGCCACTCCATATCCATAACAACCTCTGATCTCAACTCTGTTCAGTGCCTTAAGTGGCTTAGAACACCTGCCAGCATAATGCTGATTGTGCCTAGAAAATGTTTTTTTTAGAACCACACCTGGTACCTGAGTTTCAATTAAGAACACTTCTTCAGTTTTGTTTTTTTTTCCCAGATGCATTGACTCCAACTTAACTCTTTCTCTTATTGCAATGATGTTTCTGCAAGTGTGCTGTGACCCTATATCCAGCCCATAATTCCCTCACTACAAATATTTTTAACTATAATTTACTAAGACATTTTATATAAAATATAGTTTAACATTAATATGCTGATAACGCCTCAAACCGTGCATCTTGGCGCCTCACAGTTTGGCGGGCAGCAACCTCCTTTGAAGAAGACCGCAGAACCCACCTCACTGACAAAAGGCAAAGGAGGAAAAACCCAACACCCAACCCCAACCAACCAATTTTCCCTTGCAACCGCTGCAATCGTGTCTGCCTGTCCCGCATCGGACTTGTCAGCCACAAACGAGCCTGCAGCTGACGTGGACTTTTTACCCCCTCCATAAATCTTCGTCCGCGAAGCCAAGCCAAAGAAGAAAAGAAGAATATTAGCAGAGATCCATCACACCTCTGAACCAGATACCCAATATCCCTCGAAAACCAAGGTTCCCTATGCCTTTTAATCTTGCCTTTGATTCTGACAGGAACATACAAACTCTACTCTCAAAATTTCACCTCTGAAGGTCCTCCATTTACTTTGCACATTCTTACCTGAAAATAATTTATTCCGGTCCACGCATTCTAGATTCTTTCTCCTATTTAGAATCTCAATCTGAGGTCCAGACCCATCCTTCTCCATAATTAACTTGAAACTAATGGCTTTATCATCACTGGACCCAAAATATTCCCCAAAACATACTTCTGTCACCTGTCCTGTCTCGTTCCCATAGGAGATCCAGTATTGCAGTCTGTCTAGTTGATACCTCATATACTGATTTAGAAAACTTTCCTGAATACATTTGACAAACTCCAAGCCATCCAGCCCTTTTACAGTTTGGGAAATATGTGGAAGGTTAAAATCTCCTTCTATCACAACCTTATGTTTCCTGCAACTATCTGCTATCTCTCTACAGATTTGTTCTTCCAATTCTTTCTGACCATTGGGGCATCTATAATACAATCCCTTGAGTGTGATCACACCTTTCCCATTCCTCAGGTCTACTCATATTACCTCAGTAGATGAGCCCTTTGGTCTGTCCTGCCTGAGCTCAGCTGTGATATTTTCCCTGATAAGCAATGCCACTTGTCCCTCTTTCATCCTCCCCATTCTGTCTAATGTTATGGATGCAATCAGAGGTGAGGACCAAGGTACAATAGCAATGACTAAAGATGTGTTGAGCAATAGTGGGCATACAGATAGCTAAGTCCCTGGTCCTGATGGAATGCATCCCATCAAAATTATTTGGAGTCTGGACAGGTCGCTGTAGACGAGAAGACTGCAAATGTTGTACCACTGTGTAAAAAAGGATGTAGGTAAAAGGCAGGTTTACAAAAATTGTTGAGGCTATCATTAAGGAAGAAATTGCAAGACACCTGGATAGAAATATTCCATCAAGCAGATGCAGCATGGATTCAGGAAGGGCAGATCATGCTTGATAAATTTACTGGAGTTCTTTGAGGATATAATGATGCAATGGAGGGGACCTTGAGGATTTCCAGAAGCCACATAAAAGACATCCATAAGGTAAGAATGAATGGAGTTGGAGGTAATACATTGGAATGGATAAAAGATTGGTTAACTGATAGAAGGCAGAGATTTGGGATAAATGAGTGTTTCTCCAATTGGCAATCATTGGTAAGCCGAGTGCCGCAGGGGTCCGTGCTGGTGTTACAATTCACATACACACTGACGATTTGGAAGAGGGTGTAATGTATCAAAGTTTGCTCACAACACTAATATGAGTGGAAAAACAAAATTTTGCAGAGGATGTGGAGAGACTGCAGAGAGATGTAGACAGGTTAAGTGAGTGGGAAAGGGGCTGACAAATCGAGTACAATGTGGGTGAATGTGGGGCCATACACTTTTGAAGGAAAATATAAATCAAATTATTGCTGTTGTGCAGACCGACTTGTAAGTGCTTGTGCATGAATTTCAAAAGGTTAGTTTGCAGGTGTAATAGATTATCAAAAAAGTAAATTTGTCTTCATTGATAGAGGGATTGAATTTAAGAGCAGTGATTCTATTGGCTATAGATGTCAGACAGAGGAGGTTCACCAGGTTGATTCTAGAGATTAAGATATTAGCCTGCGAGGAGAGGTTAGGACTATGTTCAGAAGAATGAGAGAAGATCTGATAGAAAGAGATAAATTATGAAAGGAATAAATAAGGTTAAGGCAGGAAAGTTATTTCCACTGGTGGGCGAGACTAGAACTAGGGGATGTAGCATCAATATTCAGAGGAGTAGATTTAGGGTGAAGATGAAGAGGAACTGCTTTTCTTAGAAAGTCACGAATCTATGAAATTTTCTGTCTGAAGATGCAGTGGAGGATGCTTTAATAAATATATATTTGAGATAGAATTAGATAGATTTTTGTAAAGCCAGGTAATTAAAGGTCATGGGAAAAGGCGCATAAGTAGAACTGAGTCCGTGGCCACTTCAGCCATGCTCTTATTGAATGCTGGTAAATGCTCAATGGCCAGATGGAGTGAAACATGAAAGTCTGCAGATGCCATGATGGTAGTCAAAACACAGACATACTGGAGGAACTCGACCGGCTTTGCAGTTCCTGTTCAAGGTAATGGTATATTACCAATGTTTTATGCTTGAGTCCTTCCTCGAGATATGAATGAACAAACACAGGCATAATTAAAGGGTGCAGAAAGGAAGGGGGAAGAATGGGAATGGTGAGGAAGAATACAGACCAAGAGACAAAAGGTCTTAATTGATGATGATGATAAGACGAAATATGAGAATTGATTTTGGCTCTGTGAAAGGAGACAGAAGGAAAAGGGAAGAGAGACAGAATGCTAGAGGAAAGGAGATGGGAAGAAGATGGGGTGGAGGTGGCGGGGGGGCCACTGCTTAGCAGAAATCAGAGAAGTTGATGTTAATGCCATCTGTTTGGAGGGTGCCCAGACCTCCGAGAGAAGAGGAGGTGTTGTTTTTTTCCAATTTATGGGTGGTCTCAATCTGGCAGTGCATGAGACTATGGACATACACATCAGCAAAGGAATGGGGCAGTGGATTAAAATGGGTGGCTATTGGGTGATTCACACTATTGTGGTGGCAGAGCCGAGGTGCTCAATGAAACAATCTCTCAGTCTGCGTCTAGTATCTCTGATGTAGAGGAGACCACAACGGGAGCACTCGATGCAATAGATGACCACTGCAGATGCACGTGAGGTGTTGCTTCTCTTGGAAGCACTGTTTAGGGCTCAAATGGGGGTGAGGGAGGAGGTGTGGGCATGTGCAGCTGGTTGGTCTATTGACCTGGAATACTGCACTGGACTAAGTGTGGGGTGGGGGGGAAACAAAATGGAATTGAGGTAAGCAGATACCAGTTTAATGGGACAGGAACACATAGAAACGATCGGTCTGCCCAGACAATTGGGTTTGTGGATCTTTGGTATGAGATAGAAACGGGCACTGTGGGTTTGGAAAACAATGCAGTTGGAGGCCGTGCTAAGGAGATGACCAGAAGTGATGGGTTCAGAGATAGTGCGTGAAGCAGCGGTTTGATAAGTTTTGGTAGGGTCCTGTTGGAGGGGAAAGTAAGAGGAGGTGTCTGAGAGCTGTTGTCTGGCTTTGGCCAGATAGAAGTCAGTGTGCCAGGCCACAACGTGGCACCGTTGTGTCAATGGGGCAAATGGCCCACTCCTGCTTCTGTTTCTTATGTTTTTATGTGAGCAGGAATGTGTATTGGGAGCCTCCAAAAGAATGTGATATAATAGTTTGGATGGTATAGAGCCTAGTTATTTATATGTGGAGTGTTTTTGAAATAAATCCCTTCCCCTTGCCTTCTACCACCTTTATTTCATTTCCTTTAATTACAATGGAAAATTGTCTCATGCTGGTAAATTTAATTTGATTTAGATAATGATGAAAGTAAGAATTATGACACTTATTGTCACCTTTCCCTATCCTTGACATCCTTTACACAAAATACCTTTTCAGAGAAATATATGCAGTATTAAAAATCAATACCAGTTTATATTGCATTGAATGGTGTCCTGCTGCTTGTACTGGTTTCGGTTGAGTAAACTGTCAAGTTGGTCGATAAAATTGCCGGTTTCTTCAGTTAGACAGTATTCTCTTTCAAACGTGCAGTTACGGCTTTCCGTAGATCTCAGCAGTTGTCATTAATTTCCACGTTGCAATGTGTGAAATTGGGCAGTACCAGTGCAGATAGTAGGGTGCAGTATATTGCTTTCTTCTGCTTATGAGAAATAAATGAATTTGCCACCAGGTTAAATTCTTCATAAATTGCATCTCAACTCATTAAAGCATTAATGAAATGGTCAATAAACAAGAGCGTTGCAATTTATCACAGGAATGGATCGCCAAATATGAAAGAGGGAGAGCTAAAAGTTAATGGGAATGAAAATAACCAGCTGATCATTTCTATTTATCTTTTATGAGTCAATAAATATAATTAATATTTTTAAAATATTTTACAAACATAAGTGAAGATTTTAAAATGTAAAATTGATTTATTTACTATTTCCTCAACAGCTGTTTAAATTCAATATTTAATTTCTTCATGTCATGTTTTATCTTTAGTGGGTTCGGGATACTTAAATATACAGTAATCACAGGCAGGAAATGTAGATTTCAGTCCATTGACTGAAGTAGTTCGTCCTTTGAGCACATCATCAGTTTATTGTCATTGAAAGCTTTTTAAAGCGATAAAGCTCTTCTCTAAACAGTAATTGCAGTCACTCCAAAGCGTAACCATTGGGATGATGGTGATGAGAGTTTATTTAAACATTCAACACGGTTACAGGCCCTTCTAGCCCACGATCTGGAACCACCCAAATACTCCAATTAACCTATGTTTTTAAAGGTGGGAGGAAACCAAACAACCAGAGGAAACCCCCACAGACACAGGGGGAATGAACAAACTTCTTCAGACAATGACGAATTTGAACCTGGATCACTGGTGCTGTTAGAGTGTTGCACGAACTGTAACTCTAACCATGTCATATACAAAGTACAATGTGCAGGTGAACCCCTATTCTTGCCTGTTGCAACTACATGTCTACGTAAAACACACCAATAAACCACAAGTGTAAATTAAACAGAAAAGGATAGATTCACTGTTTCAGGAGTGCAAAACTTGTGATATAATAATTTTCAGGAACTATATTTTCATGATTTGATTTTGTTTTCTTTTATTAATGAAGGACCTGTACTTTTTTTTGAAATATTTACTTTCTGTTGTGTTGCAGTCACACTATTATATTTCATGTAAAATGCCTGGCAATGTGATTATAATTAGTTGCTGCTTTATTAAAATAAAGAAAGATTGGATTTGGAGAGTATATTTTACTGAGAAAAATGAGATTTTTCTTCTAAGTAATTGTGGAAGTAAGCTTTGCAGTTGGACACTAATTATAAGGATGCAATTTATCATCTTGAGTGCTGTCATGAGAAAGAAAACAGTATACTTTGCTTTTTTTTAAATCCCTCCTACATTGGTTACCATGCCATCATTCTGTCCATTTTGAATATATTGACTGCTAAGTGGGCAGAAACTCAGCTAATGGCTCTGAAATGCTGGGAAAAGATGTTCTGTTCACATTATAAGATCGTAAACTTTTTTTTCAACACACCATTTTTCCCATAGATCTCTCTTGCACTGTACGCTTCTCCCACTGCTAGTCCCAACCAATCATCCACACTTCCAATACCAATACATCTGAAATAACCCTCAATATAAATACTTGAATATTATCCAGCAGGCAGATGGTGAACAGTGCTAAGGATTGTTTTATTTTACAATAATTGCTGCAGAATAATACTGCTGCGATATGAAAATGGAAGGAGTGCAAAGAGGAGGGAACGCTGTGCAGATTTAATGCTGCCATTTCTGATTATGTGCAAAGAGTTTCATTTCTTTCTTGCCTCCTCTTCAGCAGCTTCTTCAGGATGCTATTCAGCTGTGTGACCCTGGAGCAATGTTTGTCACTTGCTTGGAAGGCTTCCCAGTACGATTAATGCATATAAAACCAAAATCAATATTGCATTTGTTAAAATTGTAAGCTAAATAGATTAAACGTACTCACTGCAATATACTACTGCTTTTTTTTTTGCCATGAATACCCCTCTAACTGATGATTAAAGCCTTTTCAAAATATAAAATATTAAATGCTTTGTTGCCCCTTGACGTGTTGCCCCACACAGCTTAAATAAAATGTGAGAAATTTGCATTTTTGTAAAGAATGAAAATCATTTTCTGTCTGTCTTCACACACACACACACACACACACACACCTTTTTCTCTCTCTCTCTCTCACACACACACACTCTTTTTCTCTCTTTCTCTCACACACTCTTTCTCTCTCACACACACACTCTTTCTCTCTCACACTCTCTCTCACACACACACACTCTCACACACACACTCTTTCTCTCACACACACACTTTCACACAAACATTTTCTCTCACACACACACTCTCTCTCACACACACACACACACATACACACACACACTCTCTCTCTCACACACGCACACACACACACACACACACACACACACACACACACACACACACACACACACACACACACACACACACACACGCACATACACACTCTTTCTCTCTCTCTGTGCATATTCAGTGACAGTGCTTCATCAATCAAACCAACAACATGGAGTAAAATAAAGGATGAACAAAATGAGCTTAAGTAGCACTAATGTCAATACAGCACTAAGAGTCCGAGTTGATCATATACTCAGAGGAGTTGAATTAATTATCAGTGGTCTTAACTTTTATTATGGGAGGAATTGAATATTAATGATAAACCTAGGAGCTAATTATTATGAAAGTCATATGTTGAATGTGTTTCTGGAAAAGTCAGTGCCTTTGGCTGGAAGTTGCATTATTTGCACAGTCTTTCACTTTAAATCTCCAGTAACATCACTAATAGGCAGAAGAAACAACATGTTCTCGTTCAGTCTGTAAATATAATTATTGTCTATTGGTGAGAATGCTGTCACGCGAGTTATTGGAGAAATATACTGCAGCGCATTGTCCTAGATCATTTTGATGTCTTCCACTGTCAGAAAAGCAACCTTTTAGAGTTTGATAAATGTGCGGATGCATCCACAATTACAATGCATTTTCAGCTCCAAGTGAATCCTTTTTGATAACGCCCACTTCTCGAACAAAGCATCACAAGAAAAAAAGTGTTCAATTTGGCAATTATACCTTTGTAGTACCAAAACTGGTAGATGCTTCTGTCACCAGTACAGTGAGAGTGCTAGCATTGTTTCAGGAAGAACATCCATCTGTGGCATTACACAAGAGCCAATTCCATTTGATTGCCACGCTTTCTCTTGTATGCTGTCAACATTCTGTGGATCAGATGAATCTCAAGTGATGACAGAAAACAAGACCAACTGTCCTTTCCAACAGGCTACCTTTGAAGAGTTTCAAACAAGATATTTTCATTTGAAAATTTTGCTGGGAAATTTGTTTCATACAACTAAAAGTCTATATGTCAAATATCATGAACTTTCTTGGGGAAAAAACAATGCGCACTTTTGTTTCTTACAGTAGGTTATTTAATTTGCTTGTTTAAACTATTGAATTGAACTATTTAATGTCAAATCTACTAATGTACAGTAAAAAGCTTTGTTTTGTGTGCTATTCAGATAAGTCAACTCACACATCAGGTAGTGCAATAACTAACATCAATAAACAAAGAACTAAAATGATAGTGTTGTGAGATTGTACAGTTTTTTTTAAAAAAAGCAAAAGCATAGTCTTTTGCCAATGAGTTGTCCATTTAACAGCAGGAAAGAAACTGTCCTTGAATCTGGAGGTTTGTGTTTTCAAGCTCCATAGAAGGGATGGGGTGAGGGTGGAGGGGGGGAGGGTGGGCAGAAGGGAATATGACTGGACCAGTATGGGTCCTTTCATATGTGAGCAGCTTTTCTGAGCCAGATGGAGATTCTGACTGTATCGATGGAGAGGATGTTAGTTTTCATGATGGCCTAAGCTGGGTTTACCTCATTTTTCATAACTCCCTATCTGTGTTTCATAGCTGTGTGCATTGTATTCCTATTTCCCCTTATCATTTAAATTACCCAAAGAAGTGGGAGAGGAGAGTCACATTTCTGGATTTGTCATCCATATCTGAAAATATAAACTTAAATGGTGAATTACAGAATAGTAATTAAGCCATACGGCATATGCCTTGGGTTTGATCAAATATCTGGATTAGCTGAACTCATCTAAGGGTTGGAACCTTTCTGCTGACCTCATCAATACAAGGCAGACAAGAGGGAAAATTCACCTGAGGTTCTCACTGCTGATTCCTATATCGTTGCAAAGTACACATATAGATGTCAGGTGAAGTCAGAGTCAATTCTCCTAAGCTCAAATTGCCTGTCAACACTCGTTATGCAGCCTCACATTGTGAACAGTGTCATAAATTAGGTACTGGCTTCCTGCCACCACCCCTGGAGACCTTTCCTGTTGTAAATCTGCAATGTCTATCAGTTGAGGCACTACCTGCCCTCTCAGCATACAAAATGGTCGAGTGGCCACTGTTTCTATCAGAGTTCTTCCAGGAATCCTGGCCAACAGTTATCACATAATTTAAAAAATAATAAATGATTTGGTTATTACCTCATTGCTGATGTCTGCAGACTCCCTGCTGCATTGCAGCAATTGCCACATATTACAAAATTACTTGTAGTTTGCTGCAAAGTACCTTAAGATGTCCATTAGGCATGAAGGACAATGTATGAATAAAGTTTGATGAAGAAGGAAGGAGTGTGGTATGGTGGTCGAGGCTTGTATGGAACAGAAGTACAAACAGGAAGATGAACCTTGAAGAGGTCAGATGGCAACTCTCGGACACTTCCCCAGCATTTCCCCGGCTGAGTGAAGATCAGGCCACTGTCTCCTGGATGGTTAGAAATCTCATCATGTCAGGAGAACACCTTTGTGCAGAATCCAACCTGATAGCACTTCAAACACCCATTGCCCAGTTCTAATCTAACCCAAGATCCACAACAAGGACTACCCTGGTAAATCCCTTGTCTGCCTGCTTTTTCCCCTCAGATCTGCTCTGTTTATATCTAGATTCTATCTTCTCTCCCTTTTCACCTAAATCCAGAACATCTTTCATGCCTTCCACTATTTTGACAACATTCAATTCCTTGATTCCAGCTGCTTCATCTTTGTCATGGACACCCAGTGTTGTACACCTTCATCCTCCATCAGGAAATTCTTAGGCTCATCTACCTCTTCCTGAAATAAAGATGCAACTAGTTCTCTTCTACCAACAGTCTTATCTGTCTTCTTCTTATACTCAAAAACTTTTTCAAATCATAGGTGTAGCTATGGGGTCCAGCTATGCCTGTTCTTTTTGTTGACTATATGGAAGAGCTGCTTGTTTCAAACCTACTCTATCACCATTCTCCAAGTATCCTTCAGCGACATTGAGGGATACATTGGTGTTGCCTCCTGCACTTGTGCCGAACTTTCTAATTTTATTACCTTCATCACCATCTTTCACCTTGCACTAAAATTCATCTGGACTGCATTTGACACTTCTTTCTTTTCTGGATCTCACTGTCTCCATCTCAGGATACAAACTCACAGCCAACATCTGCTGAAGGTAGCACACAAAGGCACCTCCATAACAGGCTCCAAATTCCCATCCATTGAAGATGTCTCAGTTGAGGCACTGCCTTAAGAGGTCAGTCAAAATCATAAAGGACTTGCATTAACCTGATCACCACCTACTATGTTTAAGTGGAAGGTACAGAAACCTGAAGTCCTACACCACTAAGTTTAAGACACAGTTTCATTCTAACAGCTATCAAGTTCTTGAACCTCCCTTGCTCCACTAATTATGGACTGTTCTGAAACCATGGAAATGTCTGTCTGCATCATTGAAATAACACCTTTTTTTCTTGCACTGTTTTACTATGAATGTTTATTATCGATCTATTCTTTTTCTGTATTTATTATGTCTATTTAATTTAGTGTATACTATTGCATCTGTTTAATTTTCTTTATGAAATACCTGGTCAACTGCAGCAAATATGAATTTCAGTGCATGTATGTGATGTTTATGACAAAAACTCATGAATCTCATCCTACCTCCAGTAAAGACACCATTCCTTTTTTAAATTTTCTCTGTACCTATTGCTGAAGGTGAGGCTTTCTATTTTATGACTTCTGAAATGACCTCCTTCTTCCTGAAAAATTTCTTCACGTCTTTCCCTGCGCATTAGTTGATGAAGCCTTCACATGTGTTTCTTCTGTTCCAGTACTTCTGCTCTCATCACACTCTCTCAGAGATGGAGTTCCCTTGGTCGACGGCCTTCGCCTCCATACTATAGCCTCTGCATACAGCATGTCTCAGCTCTGCCAGCCCCACATCTTCCCACATTCCCCCTTTCTGCTTTCCGCAAAATCCATTCTGTATGTGGTTCCCTGGTCTGCTCACCCCTCGCTGTCTTCTGGCACTTTTCCCCTGGAATTGTTGGAAGTGCTGCACCTGCCCCTTACTTCTCCCTCAGGGACCTAAACACCCCTTCCAGGTGAGGCAAAGATTCTTGTGCTCCTCCTCCAAACCTGGTCTGGAGAGGTATGCCCTCCTCTTTATTGGCGAGATCAAGTGTCACCGAAGACTCTTGTAAACTTCTACAGTTATTCTAGCTGGATGCATCACTGCCTGGTATGGAAGTGCCATCCCTCAGGGCAAGAATAAACTCCAAAGGTTGTTAACTCGGCCTGCGACATCACAGGCACCAGACTTCACTCCATCGAGGACATCTACACAAGGCAGTGTCTTAAAAAAGCAGCCTCTTTCCTCAAAGACCCCCACCTCCCAGGCCACACCCTCTTCATACTGCTACCATGAGCCTAAAGATGAGCACTCAGCAGCACGAAGACAGCTTCTCCCCCTCTGCCGTCAGATTCCTGAATAATGAATGAACCAAAGACACTGCCTTACTTTTCATGCTCTATTATTGTTTTTATTATTTTATTTTTATGATGCTGCCACAAAATCGAATTTCATGACTTGTCCGTGACAATAAATCCTGATTCTGATTCCTTCACAGATGTTACCTGGCCCACTGAGTTCTTCCAGTAGTTAATTTATTGTTCCAGATTCCAACATCTGCTGTCTCTTGTGTCTCCAGGAACACAAATTAAGTTGAAGTATCTCCTCTAAAAGTACAGTGTACCTTATGTACATTATGGAGGGCTTGCATTTCAAGAAAAATATCCGAATTATGATTTATCCCCATTGAATATCGTGGTGATGCTTTCCTCTGAACAGTAATACCCATGTGGGTGTGTGGTCTATGGGTGTGGGAATTCTGTTTGTGATGTTGGCAGAATACAAAGGGTTGTTAATTAACGAGAAGTAAATCTAACATTGTTTGATAAAGTAGTGTTCTACAAATATCAATAGAAAAGAGATTGGCTTGTCAGTTACTGAAGCAACTCCTTTGAGTGGCCTCCCACTAGGAAGCAGAAGCCTGCAATCACAGTCCATGCTAGCTAATTTAGTGCATATTTTTTATCTAAATTCAAAAAAAGCAAAATTTCAAATCTGTGCTTGTTTCTGAATTCTGTGAAGGTAAATGTTTGTTACCCAAACTGCTTTAACTCAGGAGTGCAGGGCAATGGCACACATACTAATGTGCTCCCCTTTAACCAGGAAGCTCCTACTTGCCTTGACCTATATCATATGAACTACCAGGCCTACCATCAGTACCCACAGCAGGATTTCCTCAGCATCCTTTGTTGCATATTGGTGGAAAATGATTTTTACACCACATCTGGAGTCGTGTGTTATTCCTTGTTTCAGGAAAACTTGGCCATGTGAAGGTTTACGGATTCTGAAGATGAGATAGTCATCGTAAGAGAATATTGAGCGTATTTCTCATTTTCTCTGCACTGAAAATGAGAAATTATATCATTGATACTGACAAGATTTTGAAGCATTGCAACATCAGAATTCTTGACAAGGATGATATTTAGAGAATACTTCCTGTGCTGTGTGAATCTGTCAGTCGGGAATCCAGTATAATAGAGAGGAGTTGCCCTATTAAAAATTGAGATATTAGGGAATTTGTCCTTGCAGAAGATTATGAAACTTATGAATTCTTTATGAATCATTAAATGTATTAAGGGGTGAGATAGATTTTTTGCACAATAAAAGAATCAAGGGTTATGGGAATCAATCAGGAAAGTGGAGTTGAGGCCAAAGAGCTAATTAGCTATGATTTTATTGAATGGTGAGCAAGCTGAAGGGGCCATAAAGCTTCAATTTGTTGTGTTCTGATTCTTCATCTTTAGGGAAGGGAATGATGGAAAAGCTCTCCAAGTAAGTCCTGAGGTGAAATTAATCAGTGAAAACCAGATCTGAGCTCATCCCCTACTGCCCTACACGATGTAATACCTCTTGTTCAGTCATTCTTGATGAGCAGGTCAGCCTAACCTCCAGCATCTATTTCAGTGCAGTAATTTAGCTATCATCAGCTTACAAATTCATTGTTTCCACTATAATTTAGTTACGTGGAAACAAAGATAGAAGAGGCCTTTCAACCCAACCAGCCATCCCAGGGTAATATCCTTATCCTGGGCCAATCCCATGTGTCTTTGGGGGATGTAAAAATATCTGGATATTTTCCTTTTCATTGTTTTTAATTTTATTTTTGCTGAGGATGATCTGTTCCTGACTCTGACCACCTTCTGCTACAGTCTTCAGCCAGTCTCTTTTGATAACTGATAACCCAATCCAGGCAACATCCCGATGAAACTTCTCCACACCTTTTCCACCACAATCCCATACTTCTGTAATTTGATGACCAGAACCGCAGACAACACTGCAAGTGCGGCCTGACCAATGTTTTGCAAAGTTGTCACTCACTGTTCCAATTTTTACATTCTGGGCTGCAAGCTATATAGCATGGAGAAAGTCCCTTTGGCTCAACTCATCCAGTGTCGATCAAGCTACTCCCATATGCCTACATTTGGCACATATCCTCCAAACACTTCCTATCCATATACCTGTCAAATATCTTTAAAAAATTATAATTGTACACACCTCTGCCACCTCCTCTAGCAAACTCATTGCAGGTGAACAATCTGAAAAACAACCCTCCACAGGCATCTTCTGTCTCCTTCCACCAAATTGATATTATATCCAATTGATTTGCTCATCTTGGATCCTCTGTGATCTCACCTTCCATACTATCCTACCATGTAGAACCTTGTCAAAGGCCATGTAGACAATAAATGCTGCCTTCCTCTTCAAAAAACACAATCAAATTCATAGGATACGCTTTCCCACACACAAATCCATGCTGACTATCCCTAATTAGTCCTTGCCCTTCAAAATTCAAACCAATCCCATTTCTCAGAATGCCCTCCAGCATCTTTCTCACCATTGATGCTGGGCTCACTGGCCTGTAGTTCCCTGGCTTCTCCTTGAAGCCCTTCGTAAATAAAGGCAAAACATTAGCTAACCAGTGGCTAAGAAAGATGTAGAAATCTTTATCAGGCCCTGCAATTTCTTCCATTGTTTCCCATATGGAATACACTTTGTTATGGATTTATCCACCTATGTGTACCTCAAAACCACCAATGCATCCTATATGATCATAATGCTGATGTGTTTTATTCATGAATTCTTCAGCATTGATGACCTCCTCAGTAAATACAGAAAAGTATTCATTTAAGACCTCACATCCTTTGGGGATCTTTTTTCTTCCTATGTATCCATTTGCTTTTAATGTATAATTTCTTAGGATTCTCCTGTATCTTACTTACCAAGGATATCTGCACTATGGGACGTATACTGACTCATTGCATCGTGACCTGCTGCGGTAATTTGAGTGCCCAGGAATGCAGAGGGCTGCCGAAAGTAGGAAACCAAGCCAGATCTATCATAGGCTTCCACCTCCCATCCATTGCAGGCACCTATGTGAGGCACTGCCTCAAAAAGGCAGCCAATATCATAATGGAGCCACATAACCCTGGACACAACCTATTCTTGATGATACTGTACCTTCGGGAATAAGTCACAGAAGCTTGACATCCTGCACCTCTAGGTTTAAGAACAGTTCTCTTCCAGTGGCCATCAGACGCTTGAACTCCTTTGCTTCTCTAATCATAAACCACTCTAATACCACAAAAAGAACCATCTCCATTATTGAAATACCACTTTTTAATCTTTCTCTTGGACTACTGTAACTTAATAATTATTATAAATCTTTTAGATTTATTATCTCTTTTATATGATAATTTAATTCATACTACTTGCATTTTTTTTGGCAAAGTGCCTGTTTAGTTGCAGCCAGTAAGAATTTTAGGCATATGCAAATTGTACTTATGTGTATGATATTATGAGCCCAGAGGACCCCAAAACTCAGCAGCAATAGAAGTTCACCAAGACAAATGGTTACTTAAACAAAAGTTGCTTTTAATTATCTTTAAACATGAAAACAAAATCACACTTTAACTTATCACAATTGACTTACCTAACCTAACTTAACTCCCTTCTAATTTAATCACACATATATGTTGTGTGTGTGTGTGTGTGTGTGTGTGTGTGTGTGTGTGTGTGTGTGTGTGTGTGTGTGTGTGCGTGTAAGTTCAGAAAAGTTCTTTGATTCACAGTTCAATCTCACTTCTCATTCCTCCAAGTTCACTGGTTGCAGGCAATTCTTATACTGTGCACAGAATTTAATATTTATAAAGTTCACCAGGCTTTGGTGCTTGAAAGGTAAATGGTTACTGCTCAGGAAGGTTTATGTGGGTTTTCAGAGAGCGATTTGTTGTTCGCTGGACACCCACAACTGATTACTTTTCAATCAGCCACTTCATTGTCTTGCCGAAGAAATTTACCCCCTCAGAGTTCTCCAGATGATAACCTCTTTCTTTCAGGTCACCACAGAGTTCCTTTTCATTTCTCTTATTTCAAGTGAAACATTAGGCAGCCAGTCCTCTCCTCTTGCATGAACCACAAGGGCTTTGGCCTTACTGAACTGAGAACTCCAAATGGGGCTTTCTACAAGCTTGCCAGCTTGTCCTGATCCAGTCCCAGCTGCTGCTGCTGACTGTCACACTGTAGAACTGATCTCTGGACAATCTATGGCTCTGACAAGTTCTTTCATCTGTTGCCTTTTTGTAAACAACAATCCATTAGTAAAGTCTCTTGGGCACTCTCCAAAGCTTTTGCAAAGGCTCTTGCCGCCAACATGTCTAGCATGAGTAGAGCCCCAGTATTTTAAATAAGATCTGTTTTAAAGTGTTTGTATGTGACCTACAGTAAAAAACCTGCCCCAATTTATCTCCCAAAAACATATCTATATACTGTCACAATGACGATAAACTCATTATCATTATCATCTCACATGTCTCCTTTTCGTCCTCCTTACTTCCTTCCAGAGTGCACCCCAGATGCCTATCCCAAATATATGCCTCCTTTTTCCTCAATGTCTATCTCTGCCTTCCTCACCACCCTGGCTACATGGAACCAAACTCATTTGTGAATGTTTCTTTAAAACTACGAGCATATCTATACATATTAGATGGCTGTGGTTATTATCTGCATAATAGTTACAGGCCATAAGCTCCCATTTATGGATGTTTTCCCACCTCACTTCCAATGTAAAAAAAGCACAATGTACAAATTGAAAAAGGTCTAGCCACTATTTTTGGAATTACTCAATTTCACAAATTTTTGGTTGGGAGACTTTGTTTTGGCCACAGGAAATGGTTGCTGCCAATGTTTGGATCAAAGTCAACATTCCACCAAGTGCTGCACACTTGGGACACCCTTTGGATGCATCTGAGCTGCTCTGTTGACCAATGCACATCAAAGCAGAATGCCACAGCAGATCTGTTAGCAAAGTTGAGAGTTGAGGAGATAAAGAATTAGTTGGAACAGGGCATTTTTCAGTTGTCAGCTATTGATGGATTTTTGGCACTAAGTCTCAAAGATTTTCTGTACCACCATATAAATTTTACACTGAACAATGACTGTAGTTTCAGATTAAGGGGTAAGACATCAAAGACCATAAGACAGGAAAAGAATTAGGCCATTTGGCCCATGGAGTCTGCACTGCCATCATGGCTGATTATTTTTTCATTTCAAATCCATTCTCCTATCTTCTCTCCATAACTTCTGATGTCCTCACTCATCAAGAATCTATCATCCTCTACTTTAAGTATTCCCAATAATGTCCTCGCAGCCATCTGTGGCAATGAATTCCATAGATTCACATCCCTCTGGATGAAGAAGCCTCCTTATCTCTTTACTGAAAGGATGTCCTATTATTATGAGGCTGTGGCCTCTGGTCCTAGGCTTTGCCATAACTGGAAACATCTCTACGTCCACTCTATATACAGTTGTCCTTTCAATATTTCATATGTTTCAATAAGATCATCCCTCATCCTTATAAATTCCAGTGAGCACAGGTCCAGAGACTCAAATGCTCCTCATACGTTAACCCTCTCATAGAACAATCAACATAGTACTGTCCCTTCATCCCTTGATGATGTCCAACCCATATATTCCTTCAAAAAAAGAGAAAAAATGTTTTAAACCCTCCCTGCCCTGTAACCCTCTATTATTCTTTCATCCATGTATCTGTCTAAAAGTCTCTTAAATGCCCCCAATGTTTCGGCCTCCACCACCATCCCTGGCAAGGCATTCCAGGCACCCAAAACTCTCTGTGTAAAAAGAACTTACCCCTGATGTCTCCCCAAAACTTCCCTCCTTTAACTTTATACATATGTCCTCTGGTGTTTGCTGATCCTGTCCTGGGAAACAGGCACTGGCTGTCCACCCTATCTATGCCTCTCATAATCTTGTGGACCTCTATCAAGTCTCCTCTCATCCTTCTATGCTCCAAAGTGAAAAGTCCCAGCTCTATTAACCTTGCCTCATAAGACTTTTTTCCCAGTCCAGGCAGCATCCTGGTAAATCTCCTCTGCACCCTCTCCATTGCTTCCACATCCTTCCTTTAAGGTGACCAGAACTGAACACAATACTCTATAATTCCAAGGATTCTCCCTATTACCTTTTTTAAACAAGGGTACTGCATTTTCCATTCTCCAATCCTCCAGTACCTCCTCTGCAGCCAAGAAGAATTCAAAGTTATCTCTTCTCTCACTTCCAACAGCAGCCTGGGATATATGGCTTTCAGCCCAGGGAATTTATCAATCTTAATGTTTTTAAGAAGATCCAACACTTCTGCTTCCTTAATCTCCACATTGTCTAGCACACAGGCCTGTTCAATTTTGACCTCACTGTGATCAAGGTCGTTTTCTTTTGTGCATACTGACGCAAAGTATACATTTAAAACCTCTCCAACCTCCTCTGCATCCAGGCACATGTTGGTTCCTTAATCCTTTAGCAGCACCATCTTCATTCTTGTCATCCTTCTGTTCTTCACATATTCATAGAACACCTTGAGGTTCTCCTTAATTCTACATGCCAAGGCCTTCTCATGCCTCCGTCGAGCTTTCCTAAGTCCTTTTGTAAGCTCATTCTTTGCTATCATATACTTCTCAGGAGCCCTTCTGTTTTCTGCTTCCTGTATCTAATATATGATTTCTTCTTCCTTTTGATTTGTTGCCTGACATGTTTCTTCAGTTTTGGTTCCCTTTTCCTACCATCTTTTCCTTACCCCAGATGGACAAACCTATCTTGAACCCTGCACAAGTGGTCCCTAAACTTCCTCCACATTAGTTCTGTGTTTTCACCCTTAAACATCTGTTTCCAATTTATTCCCGCTAGTTCCTGTCTCATCCCTTCATAATTAGCCCTTCCCCTGTTAATCATTTTCCCAGCTTGACTGTTTTTATCCTTTTCCATAACTATGTTGAAGCTCAGGGAGTTATGGTCACTCTCACCATAATGCTCCCCACCGAGAGGTTCTCTACCTGACCAGGTTTATTCCCCAGAATCAGATCCATTATGCCTCTCCTCTAGTCGGCTGGTCCACACACTATGTCAAGAAACGTTTTTGTTCACACCTGACAAATTCAGCCCCATCCATCCCTCTTGCAGTCAGTAGGTGCCAATCAATATTAGGAACGTTGAAATCACCCATAACTACAACCCGATATTTCCCACATCATTCTAAAATCTACCTGCTTATCTGCTCCTCATTGTCCCAACAATTATTTGGGGGCCTATAGACTACTCCCAGCACAGTGATTGCTCCTTTCCTATGTCTGACTTCCACCCAAGCCGAATCAGTGGACACTCCCTCTGCGGCCTCCTCCCTTTCTATAGCCATGATACTGTTCCTGACCAGTAATGTTATTACCCCCCCCCCCCCCACCCTTTACCACCTCCCATCTTATTCTTTTTTAAAACTCCTAAACAACAGTACCGGCATCAGCCAATATTCCCCTTACGCCAGCCAAGTTTCAGTAATGGCCACGGATCATTACCGATCCGTGCTCTAAGTTCATCCCCTTTATTCCTAATACTCTGAGCATTGAAATAGACACATTTCAACCCCTCTAACTGACTACCTTTAATGTTTTGTCCCTGCCTGTCCTTCCTCACCAACTCAGAGAACAGAGCATCATGCTTTTGTCCTTCTACCCTAATCTCTGCACTCACATTCTGATTACCACCCCCCTGCCAAACTAGTTTAAATCCTCTAGCAAACCTCCCTGCCAGGATATTGGTCCCTTTCCAGTTCAGGTGCAGCCCATCCTTTTTGTATAGGTCAGGCCTTCCCCAGAAGAGATCCCCAAGTTCCACAAATCTGAACCCCTGCCCCGGCACCAACTCTTCAGGTACACATACGATTTCCTGTTCCAACCCTTTCTGGCACATGGCACAGGCAGCAGTCATAAGATTACCACCGCTGATGTCCTACTTTTTAACTTCTTTCCTAACTCCCTATATTCCTCCTTCAGGATCTCATCCCTATTCTTGTCTAAGTCATTGGTCCCCATGTGAACCACAACATCTGGCTGCTCTCCCTCCCTCCCCCTCCAGAATGCTATGAACTCGACAGAGACATCCCTGACCCTGGTACCTGGGAGGCTGTACCAACCGACAGCCTTGATCCTGTCCTATCTACTTGTCTACCAATGGGTCACCAATCACCATCACCCTCCTCTTCTCCCCCTTCTCTTCAGGGGGCCAGCCTCTGTGCTGGAGACGTGACCACGTCGACATATCCCTGGTAGGTCATCCCATCCAGCAGTATCTAAAACAGTATACTCATCTCTGGGATCATTCTTGTAAACCTCCTCTGGATCCCCTACAATGTCAGCACATCCTTCTTTAGATATGGGGCCCAAGATGCCCACATTTCTCCAAATATGGTCTGACGAATGCTTATAAAGCCTCATCATCAATTTTTTTTCTATTCTAGTCCTCTCAAAATGAATGTAGCATTGCAGTTGTCTTCCTAACTAATGACTCAAGTTGCTAATCAACCTTTAGGTTAATCTCCACTTTCTCAATTCTCTCCCCATTTAGAAAATAGACAATACCTTTATTTCTTCTTCTAAAGTACATGACCATACACTTCCTCACGATTTATTACATCTGCTGCTTTTTATAGATGGACTATGAGAATGAAGATGGAGATGAGGGGAAATGCTTTCATCCTGAGGGGAATGAATCTTTGAAGAATTTCTTTGATCTGCTCCAAGATTAGTCCACTTGCATAGGCCTTGTACTCTGGGTATATGAAAACAGCTGGGATCTTTACTGCCCACCTGATGGATTTGTTAACCAAGATTAACTTAGAAACTAGGTGCTTCTGGCAGCTGTTATCGTTCAAGATTGTAGAAATTTTTGTAACGCTTCCAATGTCATTGCCCAATTCTAGTTGTTCCCTCATTTAAGCAATGGCTTTAAATCTCTTTTATTGTGCATGGAAAATTTAACAGCATAATTTCTTATGTATGCACTTGAACCAACAGAGTAACATGTATTTCAATTAAACTAATGGTGCCTTTACTACTGAAGCCACCACTTACAAATTTACTCCTTTACTGCCTGTTCTACAGAGAGTTTAGGCATCCAAGATATAGGTGATGGAGGGTGAAGGGGGACATTAAATTGTGCATGCCGATTCAATTCATATAGCAATTACATCATCTCTCTTGTTGCATTGTGTTTCTTTATAGGTATGTTGAGTATGTTCACAATATTAGCCACTTCTACATTGGTAAATTTGTACTAAGCTCTCAGAATTGTTGGAACAGATTACTCTTAAGTCCTGTATCCACCAGGTGTTAGCCTGTGCTCCTCCCTTGCTCCTTCCTTCCTAACACCTCCCGCCCCCCCACCCCATCTTTTTATTCAGGCTCCTACCTATTTTTGCTTTTACCTGATGAAGGGCCCAGCCCGAAACATTGGTTACCCTGTACTTCCTATGGATGTTGCGTGATCTGCTGAGTTTCTCCAGCATGTTTGTGCGTTGCACTCAAACCCAGCATCTGTAGACATTCTTGTTTAACTACACTTAAGCCCTGAAAGCTACCCTGAGTTGATATATTTGTTTTATCTAGTAAAATGGTCATTTGCTGGATATTGCAATTTGTTTCCTTCATGAATGCAAACAGAAGCTCGAGGGACACAACAGGTCAGGTATTTTAGGTCAGGACTCTTTATTGAGACTAGAATAGGAAAGGGAAATATCAGGTTTATAAATGGAAGGAGAGGTTGGGGTGAGGGGAGGGTTAAGGTTGGGGAGGGACCAAGAAGTGATAGGCTACTAGACTGAAGATGGTAGAAGAGGTGAAGGAAGAAAAACACAATCTGTTGGAGGAACCCAGCAGGTCTTGATGAAGGGTTCCACCCAAAATGTCAGCCATTCTTTTTCTCCTCTTGATGCTACTCGACTTGCTGAGTTTCTCCAGCAGATTGTGTTTTGCTCCAATTCCAACAACTGTAGTTTCACGTGTCCCCAGGCGGAGGCAGGAGCCACTGTGGGAGGTGGGTGGGAGGGAAGATGAAAATTGATTAGAGATAAAATGGAGAGGGGGATTTGGTAAAGGAGATATGGAAACAATGGATGCACTTTGAAGTAGGGTTACTTAAAATTAGAAGAAGTGATGTTGATGCTGTTGGATTTAAAACTATGCAGGAGAAATGCATGGAATGCTGCCTGAAGAATCTGATGGAGGCCCTTTAGCTTCTCTTTGTTCACTGAATATTCCAGCATCTGCAGTTCTTTTTCCAGTTCCTTTGAGACATTTTCATTTACTGAACTGCCACAGATCACAAGTTCCCACATTTTAATTGAAGCCTTGTATGGTTTAACTGGCCTCGTGCAGGAGCGAGAAATTGGTTTAAATTAAAGTTCATGAAGGCACATTGAAGATATTTAGCATCCATCTATTTCATGAAAATGATACAAGTGGTTGCTTATGGTCTGTAGAACTTTCAGTAGAACTGCTCAGCTTAAGCAACCATTTGTGTCACTGCTGTGACAGTGCAAAATAACTGAGGTCTGTCATTGTTGGTGGTCTTGCCATTGATATCGTGTCTTTGAATTGTTGCAATAACATTAGGTGATGACACACCTTTGGGGACTGAGTGCATGATATGTGACTTGACCTTGGGCAGTATCCTGACTGACAGTGACTACAAAAATAGAAAATGCTCCCTTCTCAACATTGACATCCCTCACCCTATTGAGCACAGAAATTGCTTTGTGTTCAACTGAGTCTGGAAGCTCAATATTGCCAAATTGTGCAGTGAATCACTACTATCTGTTGGAAAACTCATTCAGAATGTATGCTTGTTTTATTTTAGCTCTTGTTAAATTAATGTAAAAGAATATGATGGTTGTTGTTCACAGTCTGCTATTCTGTGAGTTGTGCTCTATTGAAAAGGTTCTGCCTTCTTTCACTCTGCTATCTCTGACCCTTCTTTTAGCTCAAGAATTTTCTCAATTCCCCAGTGCTTTTCGGACTTTTCAGTATTCTAAGCAGGCACACACTGCAGCAAGTGAAGCCTTCGCTGGTCTCATTACTCCTCTTGCTTTATCTTTTGTGAAATTGAGCTTTTTGTCAAAATTGTCCAAGCTGCTCACAAAATCAGTTAACAGTAAGGTTCCGTCAGTGGCTTTTCTCTCAAGTGATTTGATTCCTGCATGTTTTCTGAGATTGCTATATGTTGAAGTGAAAGAGTGTGAAGTTGAGCTTTGGTTGACAGATTCAGTGCTAAAATACCTTCCATCGCTACCTATCATATTTTGCATAATGGCTGTATTGAAATGTGCAATTGCCAAATGCGTTTTTGGCGTGTGCTTCTGCAGATAAGATTGAAAGTGGATATTCTGCACCATTTTAGAAGCTATTTCTGATGAAAAATAAATCCTAACTGAATAGATTGATTACATAATAATGGTACTTGTTAATAATAATCCCTTAAAGATAAAGTGATTTTAACAGAGATTTCACTTAAATTTTCTTGTCATGTTTAGGAATCATTGCAAGGAAACACAGTACCTTGATAATATTTTAAATATTTCTTAAACTTCCTTTTAATTATCCTGAGACTTAAATCAAATTCTACTGCAGCAGATTGGAAACTTCAATCCAATTTATTAAATAAATCCAGACCACTAATTAGAAAGAATGGTAGTGACTGTGAATTTATTGGATTATTGTAAAGCCTACGTGGTGCACTGATGTCTTGAAGGGAAAGGAAATCTTGGCCCAGTTTCCATGTGACTTTGGACACTTAACTACTCTCTGAAATGGTCCATACACTACACATCATCTGGATTAGAGAAAGGAGAAATAGAACATCTGTAGTTTCTGGATTAATTGAAGGCGAAATCGAACATCCCAGTTTCTGCAATCATTCACCTTGTTTCCTGGTATATTGATGACTGATCTCGTTCACAAATCTCTAAGTTTGATCACCTTTTACACCTTGCTTTTACTTTTTACCTAATCTATTTTTAATCTCAATTTCACTCTCTCCATTTTCAGAAATCGGATACCAATCAGAATCCACTGTAAGCCCACAGTGTAAGCTCACCCTGCATCCTATAGAACTCTGTTTCATTCTTTCGGTTTCTTCAGCTCCTTTGTTTCTGTTCTGACATTTCTGTCTTCTACTCTGGTGCTTCTAATGTATCTTCCTCTTTCCCCAATAATAGTTTCTGGCTACTGTTTAATTTCCTGCACCTCTGTTCTTGGCCATCTCCAACCACCCAAGGCTCATCTTGCCTTCCCCTTCCACTCACCTCCCATTCAATAGATTACCCTCTGTAGCTTATGACTCCTCCAATATAATGCCACCACCAGACACATATTCCACTCCCCTTCCCTCTGCGACACCTGGTCCTCAATCCTGTCTCCATGAATCCCTGCTTCCTCTATTTGCACTACCTTCCCATGCAGAACTATTTGGCTTTTCATTGTCCAAAGACCTAGGCACTCCTTCCAGGTGAAATGGCAATTTAAACATCCTACTTACACTTTGACAAAAAAGCTTTTGATATTTACTTCATAATGTGATTCTTTCTTCAATGGAGAAAGCAGACATTCGCTTTGCAGAACCTCTCTGTTCAATCTGTATGGGTGATCTTGTATTTTGACTGACTGTCATTGCACCTACCCAAAGATATCTGTCTTTGGGCTTCTACATGACTTCAAGGAACAGAGCTTCATCTTCTAGCTTGGCATTTGTACACTTTTGGACTTAACATCTAACTCAAAGGTGTCATAAAAAATAGCCAATCCAGTCCTACAGCTCACATTTCCATCAATACTTTTTTTCTAACCCTCTCTTCTAGTATTTCAGCTTTCATTAATCTACTACTCATATCTCCACCTGACACATCTTCACCAGCCTTTCAGCTGGCAGGCCCACCACTTAATTTATTTTGTTATATTTTAATTTAAAGATACTGCTCAGTAACAAGCCTTTACAGTGGTGGTTCTCAACCTTTTTCTTTCCACTTACATTTTTTTCTTTGGCTTGGCTTCGCGGACGAAGATTTATGGAGGGGGTAAAAAGTCCACGTCAGCTGCAGGCTCGTTTGTGGCTGACCAGTCCGATGCGGGACAGGCAGACACGATTGCAGCGGTTGCAAGGGAAAATTGGTTGGTTGGGGTTGGGTGTTGGGTTTTTCCTCCTTTGCCTTTTGTCAGTGAGGTGGGCTTACATACCACATTAAGTAATCCCTATGCCATCAGTGTTCTGTGATTAGTAAGTGATTGCTTAAGGTGGTATGTGGGTGGAAAGAAAAAGTTTGAAACCACTATTTTTAATCGTACCTAATTGACTCGTTATGTGCACAGTTTCATAACTCCAAAGGAAATGGCCTAATGACAATTTTTCTCAAGCAAAATATTTCAGTAACAATTGGGTCTAGAGCAGTGATTCTCAACCTTCCCTTCCCACTCACATACCACTTTAAGCAATCCCTTACTAATCACAAAGCAATGATGGCATAGGGATTACTTAAAGTGCAATGTTTGTGGAAAGATAAAGGTTGAGAACCACTGCTTTACAGCCACTAGCTCCCACCACTTAAATACACCCATTTGACCAATTAGCCTACTAGTGCTGTATACTTCTGAAGGGTGAGAGGAAACCGGAGCATCCAGAGGAAATCCACATGGTCGTGGAGAGAACGTACAAACTCCTTACAGGCAGTTCCAGTTTCTAACCATAAGTTACTGATCCCACCATAAGTTATTTGAATCCTTGAGTCATTCAATCTTCTCTGATATCCATCCCAATACAAATCATTTCCTTTGCCCTTCCCATTTCTCCTCATTTCCTCAACAACTTATTTAATTTCTAACTTTTCCCAGTTCCGATGAAAGATGATTGACTTGTTTTTCTCAGATGCTGTCAGACCTGTTGGTATTTTCTGGTATTTTCTGATTTTATTTCAGGTTTCTACTAATTTGTTTTTGGTGAATTTACATCCTTGTATCAAATGCTTATAGTGAGAAGGGATCATGGTGTAAAATATATATAACAAATAAAATAAACAGGAGTATTGGTTACAACAAAATCATGGAGGCTCTTGCTAGAACATTAAAACCAATCTACTTCAAACCTCAAGCTTCCCTTCACTGCAGCATTCTGATTTTCTATTTTCTAGCAGCAGTAACCACTTTGATAAGATTGTCAATTTATCCTCAATATAAGTAGAATTATTTTGGACCAGAATCGAGATTGCTAAAGCAGATTTCTTGATCAAAATTTTCACCCCATTATCGTGGGTTGGAGTTCAGTTTTTCATCAGAAGAGAGTGTATCACTGTCTTTTAAAAAAAAGTCACTTAATTTGGCAAGATTAGAGAGCTCAGTTTTCTTGGACATTAAATATAAGGGTGAGAACATCCAAATGCTTCATTGTCTCTCACCTTGCAGGTGGCCTAAAATGCAGACAAAAGTCTGCCAGGACAACTACCACAAAGAATTACATTACTTGGATGTGAAAAGTGGAGCTGTATTTAAGGGGAAAAGAGAAGCAGTTATTGGAAGGAAAGTAATAGGAAAATGGTGTTCAATAAAATAGAAAATAGAACAGAACAGCACAGTACAGGCTCTGCAGCAAATGATGTTGCACCGACCTGTATAATTAACCCTTCCCTCCCTCACATCCCAATAGAATATAGAACAAAATACCTAAGCCACTTGAGCCAAAGGTTGTA
Source organism: Narcine bancroftii (assembly GCF_036971445.1). Lineage (NCBI taxonomy): Eukaryota > Metazoa > Chordata > Chondrichthyes > Torpediniformes > Narcinidae > Narcine > Narcine bancroftii. The sequence goes on along the minus strand of NC_091472.1, from coordinate 83,720,242 downwards.
TATTTTAACAGTTACACGCAGAACTCTTCTGAAGCCACCACAGTTAAAGAATATTCCAAACCAGAACTTTACAAAATTGTGCTCCTGCTATCTGATTATTGTACGAGAAGGTTCCCCTTTGTAATTGCCATATATTAATTTTAGGGCAGCTTAGCGAGAGCAGCATGGTCAGTGTACCAGGGGTCGACACAATTAGTGTAGTGGTTAGTGCAATTCTTCTTCAGCACCAGCGACCCAGGTTCGAGTCTGGCACCGTCTGTAGGAGTTTGTACATTCTTCCCATGTCTGCGTGGGTTTCGTCTGGGTGCTCCAGTTTTATCTCACTCTTCAAAATGTAACTTCCACATCTAAGATAGATGTATGATGTTGGTTGGTTAATTGGGTATAGTTTAAAGTCATTCATTTCATGGGCTAGAAGGCCCATTTACCATGATGTATATTGAAAAGAAACTGCAAACACCTCTGATTGTTACCTCTGTGTTGTGTATGTGTTTGATTTTTCCACAAATAATATTAGTTATTTTGCAATAAAATACTGCAATTGATGAAAATCTGAAATAAAATCAGGTGGTAAGTGGCTACATTCACCAATCAGAAAGTTTATACTGATATGCTTGAGACTCTCAGTAAGAGGTCAGTGCTTTAGAGCCAAAATGAAGAGAAATATCTTCACTTGGATATTATGAATCTTTGAGATTCGCTTCTAGCTCTTGAGTATGTACATTGTTGAGACTTAGCTGATTTTGGGATGCAAGTGGAATCTAAGGATTTAAATTAGTGCATGGTAATAGAGTTAATTTAGAAGCTAAACCATGGCATTAAAAGATTGTGTAGACTGAAGAAGCCTTGTGACAGAATCCAGAATGTTCTATGTAGTGGTTGACTACCTTGATAGCAAACAAAAGTTTTTACTGCATTCCATTACATGTGATAATAAACAATTCAGTTCAATCTACTAGCCTATAATTTCAATGAAAACTATCAAACTTCCCTGAGTTTGACCTTTCTTTTCAAAGAGACATCAGTCCTGGAATTGTACAGATTTAATCATGGAGATCAGAGCAAGATTACATTTGGCAATGCCTATTTTTGATGAGCCTGATAGCATTGAAGTTAACCCTTTGGACTCCATGTCCCATTTTTCTGGGACGACCAACAAGCACATATACTCCATGTCCCGGTTTCCCGGGATGCGTTTTGTACACAACCACCAGCTGGTTCGTACTGTAAAGGTTTGCCCATGGACCCTGTACAGAATATATTATGAAAGGTTAAAAATGGCCAGAGCCCAAAGGGTTAACTGTCAGGATTGTAGTTTTGAAAGACTTCAGCACCAGTATATTATTTACCTGTATGTACCAAATTTGCTGTGGACAATCTTTGGCTTGGCTTCGCGGACGAAGATTTATGGAGGGGGTAAAAAGTCCACGTCAGCTGCAGGCTCGTTTGTGGCTGACAAGTCAGATGCGGGACAGGCAGACACGATTGCAGCGGTTGCAGGGGAAAATTGGTTGGTTGGGGTTGGGTGTTGGGTTTTTCCTCCTTTGCCTTTTGTCAGTGAGGTGGGCTCTGCGGTCTTCTTCAAAGGAGGTTGCTGCCCGCCAAACTGTGAGGTGCCAAGATGCACGGTTTGAGGCGTTATCAGCCCACTGGCGGTGGTCAATGTGGCAGGCACCAAGAGATTTCTTTAGGCAGTCCTTGTACCTTTTCTTTGGTGCACCTCTGTCACGGTGGCCAGTGGAGAGCTCGCCATATAACACGATCTTGGGAAGGCGATGGTCCTCCCTTCTGGAGACGTGACCCATCCAGCGCAGCTGGATCTTCAGCAGCGTGGACTCGATGCTGTCGACCTCTGCCATCTCGAGAACTTCGACGTTAGGGATGTAAGCGCTCCAATGGATGTTGAGGATGGAGCGGAGACAACGCTGGTGGAAGCGTTCTAGGAGCCGTAGGTGGTGCCGGTAGAGGACCCATGATTCGGAGCCGAACAGGAGTGTGGGTATGACAACGGCTCTGTATACGCTTATCTTTGTGAGGTTTTTCAGTTGGTTGTTTTTCCAGACTCTTTTGTGTAGTCTTCCAAAGGCGCTATTTGCCTTGGCGAGTCTGTTGTCTATCTCATTGTCGATCCTTGCATCTGATGAAATGGTGCAGCCGAGATAGGTAAACTGGTTGACCGTTTTGAGTTTTGTGTGCCCGATGGAGATGTGGGGGGGCTGGTAATCATGGTGGGGAGCTGGCTGATGGAGGACCTCAGTTTTCTTCAGGCTGACTTCCAGGCCAAACATTTTGGCAGTTTCCGCAAAGCAGGACGTCAAGCGCTGAAGAGCTGGCTCTGAATGGGCAACTAAAGCGGCATCGTCTGCAAAGAGTAGTTCACGGACAAGTTCCTCTTGTGTCTTGGTGTGAGCTTGCAGGCGCCTCAGATTGAAGAGACTGCCATCCGTGCGGTACCGGATGTAAACAGCGTCTTCATTGTTGGGGTCTTTCATGGCTTGGTTCAGCATCATGCTGAAGAAGATTGAAAAGAGGGTTGGTGCGAGAACACAGCCTTGCTTCACGCCATTGTTAATGGAGAAGGGTTCAGAGAGCTCATTGCTGTATCTGACTCCAGGGGTTTCTACGAGGCTCTAAAGGCTGTGTACGGCCCCTCACCCCAAGTCCAAAGCCCGCTGCGCAGCTCAGACGGCAAAGTCCTCCTCAGCGACAAGATCTCCATCCTCAACCGATGGTCAGAACACTTCCAATCTCTTTTCAGTGCCAACCGCTCAGTCCAAGATTCCGCCCTGCTCCAGCTCCCTCAACAGCCCCTAAGGCTAGAGCTGGATGAGGTTCCCACCCTGGATGAGACATATAAGGCAATCGAACAACTGAAAAGTGGCAAAGCAGCAGGTATGGATGGAATCCCCCCAGAAGTCTGGAAGGCTGGCGGCAAAACTCTGCATGCCAAACTGCATGAGTTTTTCAAGCTTTGTTTAAACTGCCTCAGGATCTTCGTGATGCCACCATCATCACCCTGTACAAAAACAAAGGCGAGAAATCAGACTGCTCAAACTACAGGGGAATCACGTTGCTCTCCATTGCAGGCAAAATCTTCGCTAGGATTCTACTAAATAGAATAATACCTAGTGTCGCCGAGAATATTCTCCCAGAATCACAGTGCAGCTTTTGCGCAAACAGAGGAACTACTGACATGGTCTTTGCCCTCAGACAGCTCTAAGAAAAGTGCAGAGAACAAAACAAAGGACTCTACATCACCTTTGTTGACCTCACCAAAGCCTTCGACACCGTGAGCAGGAAAGGGCTTTGGCAAATACTAGAGCGCATCGGATGTCCCCCAAAGTTCCTCAACATGTGGACAATAGAGAAACACAAATAACCATGTGTTCACAGATCTCATTTTCCTTGTTTGGGGATTTGAGTTTTTTTTATTTTCTGTGTCATCGATCTTTCTTTCTCATTTCAACAAGGCACAAAAAAACTTGTCTATCCTCCACTTCTCTTGCCAGCCTTGCCTCGCTTGCCCATCAGTTCCTTGAATCACTTTCCTCCAATTATGTTTAATTCTGCCACTACACTGCTCATGATGATATTATTATTATTCTTCTTACCCATTAACACCAACTCTCTCCTTGGTCTCTTCCAACCCAAGGTTCATTTTCAACTTAGAAAGGGTCGCTCCCTAAAACATTGACTGTTTTCTCTTTTTGCAAATGCTTCACTGGCTGAGTTCTTCCAGCATTTTGTTTTGCTTTTTGATAACAGCATCTGGCATTTTAATGGTTAGCCATCCTCAACTGTGTTCTTCTTTCCTTCCAACCTTTGCAAGGGGCTCCTGCCAACTGTTTCTCTTTATTCTCTTCTATGAAATGTTATGAACATCTTTCCTTCTACTCCACCCTCTTGTCCTTGTCTCCCACCCTTCACCTTCTTTGGTGCGAATACTGATGTATTTATTCCGAACTTGCATGCAGGACACCAGTATTCCCATCTCCTCAAATGTTGCTGCCCGCAGTTTAGGGGATGTACTTCATGGCAATAATCACAGAAGCAACACCATGGGAGAGTGGAGTGCATGCTAATTTCTGTCAATCAGTTCCAACATGAAAACTTCAAATTGTGTTAGTTGACAATTTGGACTAGATGACCACATTCTCACGTGGTTAACCCTTATATTTTTTTTTATCTCATTTAATTATTGTTTCTTTTAATTGAATTCATTTAGTTTACTCTTCCAGTTTTTATTTACAAATATCAGCTATTAAAAGTTTTGCTGCAGATGCTCATTGTATCATTATCAACAATATACATTCCATTTGTTGTCATTTACTGGGTAAGATCAATTGAGTGAATGAAAGATAAGATTTGCAGGAAGAAAATCTTGAAATGGAATGAAGATGCTTTTTTAAGATACCGGCCTTCTTGAAAATGAAATGATTCATGCAGTTCAATAATAACTTTAAAATAATTAAGTACATCATAAAATTAATTCAGCTTCCAGATACATCAGTTGACATTTTGATATATCTAAGTACAAGCCTGTAGGATTGTAGCTGTCCACACAAAGCAATTATTTGAGACAGAACTGGTAATATCAGTAGTTAATTACATATAATGTTCAAATTGGTTTGATACAGAAAGTTTTAATAATTTTCTATCATTTAATATTTTCAGGAAAAGATGGGGAAAAATAATAGAAAATAAAATAATCAAGAGAAATTACTGATGTTTTTCTTTTGTCCATGTGGACTAAACTGTATTCATTAGTTTTTGCATTCCAAAATTTTTAATATGTATCATTCCCTTAAATATATTGTAGACAATTGCACACAGCTTCATGGGCTTAAAACGAGTCCCCCTGCCTCAGTACATTTTTTTGTAAAACACTGGAAATCGTTGATAGTTTAAATTCTCACTAATTACAGCACAACTCTAATTATCTGAAATGGTCAGGACTGGGCCTATTTCGGAAAAACGATATTTTCAGATAACTGGTCATTTTCTAAAAACAACCTAGGTAACAACTGTTAGGTCTGCTTTGTTCATGAATGAGTGAGACAAACACCAGGCTGAGTCGAAATCAGGGTTCTTTGTTCTTTATTACCGGATTGTAACACTTGCGACTAAACATGTTAGTCGGAGAATGCATTCTGCCGTTATCAGCAAAATGGTGATTTTTTATACCCTTGGATATGTGCTTAGAACATCATCATATCATTACTTGTCCAATGACTAAAACTGTTGCTATCCTTTCCCTGCTAGCTTCCTGCCTCTCAATCCATCAATGTCTCTCTTATCTTGTAAGTACAAGGATGCATTCACATCTTGTTACAGCCCTGTACATTCCCATCTCATGATGTTTTACCTAACAGGAGTACAAGGACACCTCCCCTTCTTGTTACTGCCCTGTACAGGGTAACTCCCTACACATTCCCATCTCTTGATGTTTTACCTTACACAACAGCCAGTCACTTGTAACAGAGTTTAAACAACAACAAACAACAAGGGAAGGCTTTTTAAGAATGAGATAATGTTTAATTCTCACCAAAAAGCAACCTGACCAAAATAAGATCAATCCAACACCAAAAATTCAAAATTCTACTCAGTTTTTTCCAAAATTCCAATTTTTTAAAAAACCTGTGACGTCAGTTCGGCTCCGAAAAAATTTCGGATAACTGAGGATTTCTGATTGTTTTGGATATCCTCATTTATCCAAAAATTTTCAGCAACAAAATTACATCATTTCGGCTTCAATGTTTATAGGATAAATAAGGATTTCTGATTTTTATGAAATCCCCAATCATCCAAAAAAATTGGAGCTGAATAAACGTACTTCTGGGTCCAAAACAATTTTGGATAATCTGACTTTGAATAATTGGAGTTGTACTGTACTTTATTCAGAAAGCTATTTTACTGAGCTACCAGGCATGTTTAGGAGCTTTCTTTCAAATAGCTGTTTTCTAGAACTGTCTGTCCATAATCAGTAGTTGCATGAGAGCCTTAGCTTGTCACCTGAAACCTTCTTTAAAGTCACAGCAGCATTAAAGGAACAATTATTGTCCAAATTTCTATAGGACATTACTCAAGGTCAATGATAGGTAAGAAGTAAATCCCTTTATCTTAGAATGAACATTTTTAGCCTTGATTTTGCAGTAAACAGTGAGTGACCAGTGCAGTATTTCCAGGTGTTAGCGTGCAGGCTTACTATCAACAGATATCTAATCTGGATGTCTTTACAGGGTGTGCATTAGTTGGAAAAACAACTTGGAGGCTCTTCAACTAGCAGCCTCTGATATACAATATGTGCAGAATACAAACCAGGCAGTAAAATTTATATTTAATTCATTCATAAAAAATAAAATAAAGATTGAGAAAGATGGAATACAAAGAGACTGATGAAAAGTGACAGAAAATGTTTGAAATGAAGATGCACGTTTTCAAATCCTTAACACAAATTCACATCTAAGGATGTGACATTCCATAATGGTGAAATTAAATTACATTTTCAACACCAGAAAATTTGTTTGGCTGTGGGAACTAGTGGGCAAATATCCTGATGATAATTACATTGAATTCATTGCCAGTTATCTTGGCAGAGTTCTTCATAGAGCTAGGCAAAGCAGACTGTAAAATGCAGATTTTACTGTAGCTAATTGTTGTTCTGGTTACCAAAAGCTGCACCAAAATCTTCAAGTAACATGCATTTCCTTTTAGGAATATATAATCAAAATAAATCGATATCCGTGCATAAAATAGTTCAGGTAAACATTTCGCAATTTTGGTCATCTTGGCTGCTCATGGAGGTATGATTCAATGTGTCCATTTGTGGCCCTGATCATCTACATGAGTTTTCATCATAAACAAGGGGGTAGAAGTTTTTTAATGGAAAAGTTACAATGAGTGAGCATGCAAAATATATATGTATATATCAATGGCTTCATTTTCTATTATAATCATTTCTATATGTTTGATCAGTGACTCCAAGAGGCATTTTGTGAAATGGGGATTGTATCAACTTCCCATTTCCAGTATACATTGTGACAGAATATTTAGGAATATTTTGGGGAGATAAATAGGTAAAATTAGAGAAGGTTACATGCATACACACACTTTAAAACAGATCTTATTTGAAATATGGAGATTTCATATTCACAGTGACTTTACAGAAGTTATGAAGAATGCTATGGAGATTTCACAAGTAGTTGTTAATTGACTTGGGAATGAATGGACTATTGACTTTAAAGCCACAGCAGGAGACAGGCTGTCTACTGATACCTTTTTGGCAAGGCTTTTGACAAGATTGCTCGGAGGTCATTGAGGGGTTCTTGTTTACCTGAAAAAAACAACAGATGATCCTGGAGAAAGAAGGTCAGAGGTTTTGCAAGTGAGAGAGAGAGACAGACAGAGACAGAGAGACAGACAGATAGAAGGGAGTCTTGGACTATGTGTGACACAGAAAGCTCTAACAAGCCAAGAGAAGCTTGTTGGAACTGAAACAGAAGCTCCAGATTGGTGGATGGCTGGAAGTGCTATTTGTCTGATGTTTCTCTTGGAATAAGTGGAACAGAAAGGAACTCTGTGTTACCCTGAAAGAAAGAGGTTATCATCTGGAGAACCCTGATGGGGAAAGTTTCATCAGCAAGACATCGAGGTGACTAATGGTGGTACCTCAGTTGTGGAAATTCTGGAACCACACATCTCATCTCTACAAGAACTTTCCTGAGCAGTAACCAAAGCCTGGTGAATTTTATACATGTTAAATTCTGTGCACAGTAGAAGAATTGCCTGCAACCAGTGAACTTGGAAGAATGGGAAGAGAGATTGAACTGAGAACCAAAGAACTTTCTTAAATTTACACACACATTACATACACGAGCACTGAGAATTAGAAGGGGGTTAAGTTAGGTTAGATTGAAAAGAGGGTTGGTGCGAGAACACAGCCTTGCTTCACGCCATTGTTAATGGAGAAGGGTTCAGAGAGCTCATTGCTGTATCTGACCCGACCTTGTTGGTTTTCGTGCAGTTGGATAATCATGTTGAGGAACTTTGGGGGACATCCGATGCGCTCTAGTATTTGCCAAAGCCCTTTCCTGCTCACGGTGTTGAAGGCTTTGGTGAGGTCAACAAAGGTGATGTAGAGTCCTTTGTTTTGTTCTCTGCACTTTTCTTAGAGCTGTCTGAGGGCAAAGACCATGTCAGTAGTTCCTCTGTTTGCGCGAAAGCCGCACTGTGATTCTGGGAGAATATTCTCGGCGACACTAGGTATTATTCTATTTAGTAGAATCCTAGCGAAGATTTTGCCTGCAATGGAGAGCAACGTGATTCCCCTGTAGTTTGAGCAGTCTGATTTCTCGCCTTTGTTTTTGTACAGGGTGATGATGGTGGCATCACGAAGATCCTGAGGCAGTTTAAACAAAGCTTGAAAAACTCACGCAGTTTGGCATGCAGAGTTTTGCCGCCAGCCTTCCAGACTTCTGGGGGGATTCCATCCATACCTGCTGCTTTGCCACTTTTCAGTTGTTCGATTGCCTTATATGTCTCATCCAGGGTGGGAACCTCATCCAGCTCTAGCCTTAGGGGCTGTTGAGGGAGCTGGAGCAGGGCGGAATCTTGGACTGAGCGGTTGGCACTGAAAAGAGATTGGAAGTGTTCTGACCATCGGTTGAGGATGGAGATCTTGTCGCTGAGGAGGACTTTGCCGTCTGAGCTGCGCAGCGGGCTTTGGACTTGGGGTGAGGGGCCGTACACAGCCTTTAGAGCCTCGTAGAAACCCCTGGAGTCAGATACAGCAATGAGCTCTCTGAACCCTTCTCCATTAACAATGGCGTGAAGCAAGGCTGTGTTCTCGCACCAACCCTCTTTTCAATCTTCTTCAGCATGATGCTGAACCAAGCCATGAAAGACCCCAACAATGAAGACGCTGTTTACATCCGGTACCGCACGGATGGCAGTCTCTTCAATCTGAGGCGCCTGCAAGCTCACACCAAGACACAAGAGAAACTTGTCCGTGAACTACTCTTTGCAGATGATGCCGCTTTAGTTGCCCATTCAGAGCCAGCTCTTCAGCGCTTGACGTCCTGCTTTGCGGAAACTGCCAAAATGTTTGGCCTGGAAGTCAGCCTGAAGAAAACTGAGGTCCTCCATCAGCCAGCTCCCCACCATGATTACCAGCCCCCCCACATCTCCATCGGGCACACAAAACTCAAAACGGTCAACCAGTTTACCTATCTCGGCTGCACCATTTCATCAGATGCAAGGATCGACAATGAGATAGACAACAGACTCGCCAAGGCAAATAGCGCCTTTGGAAGACTACACAAAAGAGTCTGGAAAAACAACCAACTGAAAAACCTCACAAAGATAAGCGTATACAGAGCCGTTGTCATACCCACACTCCTGTTCGGCTCCGAATCATGGGTCATCTACCGGCACCACCTACGGCTCCTAGAACGCTTCCACCAGCGTTGTCTCCGCTCCATCCTCAACATCCATTGGAGCGCTTACACCCCTAACGTCGAAGTACTCGAGATGGCAGAGGTCGACAGCATCGAGTACACGCTGCTGAAGATCCAGCTGTGCTGGATGGGTCACGTCTCCAGAATGGAGGACCATCGCCTTCCCAAGATCGTGTTATATGGCGAGCTCTCCACTGGCCACCGTGACAGAGGTGCACCAAAGAAGAGGTACAAGGACTGCCTAAAGAAATCTCTTGGTGCCTGCCACATTGACCACCGCCAGTGGGCTGATAACGCCTCAAACCGTGCATCTTGGCGCCTCACAGTTTGGCGGGCAGCAACCTCCTTTGAAGAAGACCGCAGAGCCCACCTCACGAACAAAAGGCAAAGGAGGAAAAACCCAACACCCAACCCCAACCAACCAATTTTCCCTTGCAACCGCTGCAATCGTGTCTGCCTGTCCCGCATCGGACTTGTCAGCCACAAACGAGCCTGCAGCTGACGTGGACTTTTTACCCCCTCCATAAATCTTCGTCCGCGAAGCCAAGCCAAAGAAAGAAGAAGAAGTTAGGTTAGTTAAGTTAATAGAGATAAGTTAAAGTTTGATTCTGCTTTCATGTTTAAAGATAATTAAAAACAACTTTTGTTTAAGTAACCATTTGTCTTGGTGAATATCTATTGCAGCTGGGTTTTGGGGTCCACTGGGCTCGTAACAACTTTTTTTACATTTTCAGAACTAATTGAGTGAATAATCCAATAAACTTTCAATCGATGGAATATGCTGCTTTCCTTTTTCTACTGAAAAACCATCTTCAAACTGTCTTTTTCGTTATAAGTTTTTCTGCAGTTAAACTGGAAGTGAGCACATATGAATGACTAAAATTGCAGTATTGCCACTCTCCAGTATTTCCCCGAGGAAATTCCAGTGTTGGTGGATCTGATGATTCCTTTGCTTGCTCCTTGGTGCTTCCTTGAGATCACTGATGCATGGGCAGTCTACCTTTGCGAATCACAAGTGTTAGAAATGCTGAAATTATAATTAAGGAATTTAGTCAATATGGAGGCAGAGATTAAGCACCTTGTAACTGGAAATATTGATTTTCATCGATCTGTGAAGCACAATCCACTGCTTGAATGTAAAAACAATTGGCATTCTCAGTTTCTTCTCCAAAAGACCGGTGATTTCATTACAAACACATGTTTGAACCTATTTTAGTCACGTTAGGTGAATCTATGTTTTTTTGGTTATCAACAATTTCAATACTGGCTGCTTTTTACAAGTCACAATAGTTAATTGGCATGCCTTGTGGCATCTTATGATAACATTTTAATATAAATCTAAATTGTTGTTGAAAATGCTCCAGGGGAACTTAGTACTGTTCCAAATAGAAATTTATCATTCAAATAAAATAATTGCATTCAAGCTGCAGTTGTGAGATCACCTGCTTTGGACAATCGTGTTGAGATTTTTCCCCTTCCCCACCCCGCCTCTCCAAACTTATATCCCCTCACCACCCTTGGAATTAATGACTCGTTTACATTTGTTTTTTATATTACATATATATTGGTTGTGGAAAAAGAATCACACCAATTATTTTCTGTTTTATTTTACTGCCAACTAAAGAAATGAGGCAAAGATAATTTTTATGTCTTCCAGGTTTTCCACAAGAGGATGCAGCTGAAATTGCGGTGTCAACTATTAAAGAATGGCTGGTTGACAAACGAGGTCTGGTATGTAATCTGTTTGCTTCTTTGGAGCTTTGTTTAGTGAAGCATCAAACTATTTAAATCATAGGTCATTTGTTATGTGAATTGAATCTTCATATTCTATGAACCCAAAGTGGGGGATGAACTTGAAATCCTTACAATTATTTTTATTTAAAAAAAACCATAGCAGGTGGATTCTCAGGTGGCGGTGTTGTTCGGGATTTCATCAAACAACTTCAGAGATTGGTAGTTATGGCCGGAAAGTGCAATCTACCTTGAAGCCCTTTGTGTCTCCACCTCAACCTCATTTATCTCATCCAAAGTATGATCATCAATTGAGAACACATCTTTTTAAGAGAACAGCATCAAAATGTATAGCAGTAACTCCAACTTATCATGTGCATTTTCCCCATTAATTGCTGAAATGTCCTCAGTTAGATTGTACATTGAATAAGACAAACTCAAATGGTAGCGAGTGTCGCCATGCAGCTTTCTATTTATGTGAAAAATGTTTTCATAACTTGACGGACAATAGTGATTTGAAACTGCCCACTGACTCTGATTAACAGTGAGCTTCTGGCGAAAGAGGCAGCACGAGCATTGTAATTCCCTTGATGGTTTGTGCTAGTTACTTAAATGTTAGGGTGAACTGGAAACAATTTGAAATCTCTCTGCAAGATAAAAATTCACTGTGAAAAATCATCTTAATTTCTTCATCTGTTGACCTAGGTCAAGCACCGAGAAAACAGGTGAGAATTTGATTCATGATTGGTGACAGTGAACAATCAATATGTCAATACTGCCATTTTATGGACAATTGCTATATATAGGTCATTAAAATATTTGAAAGCTCCGTCTTGTCTGATGGAATAGCCAATTCCTCCATGCAGTCTTCAGTTAACTTGGATGATTCATCAGATGCAACTTCTTGGAATCTGCCTCATTCGTTGGTGACTTCAAAACTTTAAAAAGGCTCCAAATACAGGCAACCCCACGATACAGATATTCGGGTAAGGAAAATTTGCCTTACAGAATTCATAAATCAGACCATAAACTCTGAGATATAGAATAAAAAATTACTCTTTTGGAATTCATGAGTCAGTTCTATTTTACATTCATATTTCTGGACACATGCACATATAATATTTATATCCAGCTTTCTTAAAATGCAATACCCCCACCGCCCCGCCCACTCCATAACATAGGAGACATCTGTATAAATGTTCTTGCTATAATCACATAGCTACATTGTGTAGTATTGCATGTGACGACAGATACTCACAGGCTGAAGATGTTCATAATGGGACAGTGTCAAGAAAAAAATGTATTTAGACTTAATGTATATGAATATTATCATCAATATCATTACATACCATATTGCCTAGAATGTACAAACTGTATAATGTATACTTGAAACCTATTTAATAAAATGATCACATTTTACTCTAGTTTTCACAGCTCCAAAAAAGATTTAATTCCTATCTTAATTCCAAGATAATTATGCAATTGCAAGGTAGCATTTTCAATTCAAGTCTGCTCTGATTTATGCAAATTTGTTACAATTAGGTGGCTCTGTTTAATTTAGATTGATTGTTAGTTCCAGTAAATCTTAATCACCAGCCTTCAGTGAAATTATTTAGGTAATGTGATGCCAAAAGTCTTATTTTCTGCCATTCATTTCATTTGTGACTTTTAAAATATTGTGCCCTGAGCACATATGCAATTCCCCACTCTTCCCCAGCACTTGCCTGTTTACCTTTGGTTGCTCCAATCATGTTTTTGTTGTACCTATTGAGGTTGCCTTTCCTTACACTTATTTGAAAATGAGCAAAGTCAGAATCATTATTTTTATTTATTCTTAAATTTCTAGACTCACCATTATTGATATGCACTGTGGAACTCCATTCTAGTGAAAGACCAGTGTTTTTAAAAATAGCTGGTGAAATGTAGTTTACTGAGGCAATCGACTGACCAATGTGTGGCAGGGGACTAAATAATGAGCAATGCCAAAGTGACGGAGAACTTATACTGATAGAGCATAAGTTTTCTTCACTTGAGGTTGAATTGGATTCATTTGTTGCATGCAGTAATGATATTGCATTTTAATTCTTGGTGAGTTTGTGAATCAAATCATGTTTCTAGCTTCGTATGTTCATATGATTGAAGATGAATCAAATTTGTTTGTGTTTTCTGTTACTGGAATTTAATCAGGACTTGCATTTCACTCTCTGCTTTCTCTCAATAATGATTACCTGCATTAGATCAGACCCTACACATTGCTGTGGGACTTGGGGACACCCAGAAGATGTGAAGGATGCAATTTAAATGCAAACCTTTCAGTAATAAGCTTGAAGGTGGCAGGATAGAGACTTGCTCTATTTGCTTATCTGATGCAGATAACCCAGAATTCCATGATGCACGAACAAAAAAAAACCATCAAGCAATCGGACTAAAACATTCTCATTGAGACACAATGTAAAAATTACATTTCAAAGGGTGTAGTCAATAAAATTGGGAAACTGATAACAGGAAAGAGAAAGGAAGAATTATTTGTTTATTTTATCATCAGATATAACTCCTTATTTTATCCCCCTTTTACAAGCTTGGGATTTTTATCTCTTGTTATCCTTCTTGCAAAATGCATGGCCATTGAATATGGACAAGTTGCGCCTCCTTGTGTCGTACTCATAAAAGGTGCTGTCTATGATTTGGATACATTATTTCACGATACTAACGACTCAGTAGAAGTCAATGGGAGTGAATTGTTTTTAAATCCTTCCTTTGGCTTGGCTTCGCGGACGAAGATTTATGGAGGGGTATCTCCACGTCTGCTGCAGGCTCGTTGGTGGCTGACAAGTCCGATGCGGGACAGGCAGACACGGTTGCAGCGGTTACAAGGGAAAATTGGTGGGTTGGGGTTGGGTGTTGGGTTTTTCCTCCTTTGTCTTTTGTGCAAAATGATGGTTAAATGTAATTTTGACCTTGATTTGACTTTACTCATCTTGTTGATTTCCAATTGGCAAGGTTTCTTCTTGAAACATACAAATCCAATGTCTTTTGGGTGTAAAATCAATGGTCCACATGCCAGAAGCAGCTAAAGTTCAACCGTTCAATGCAGTCAAACAAGCCAAATGTGTTTCTCAGTTTTACACTCGGCTAACATTGGAGCAACAGCCTCTTTCTGTTGAATGCTTTTGGCATTGACTTTGTGATTTGAGTGTTTTCCATTACATTTTTAATCCAAGTTATTTTAAGGTTGTTAACTAATTCTCGGTGTTCATTTATAAATAAAAGATATTTATTATTATTTTACCTTTTCAACATATGTTTTAATTAACTTAGGACAACTAAAATGGCTAAAAAGCAAGCCTGTATTATTGTAAGTGAGCTGTCAGGGTATCCCAGGGACAAAACCACAATATAAGGTGCCTGAAACTTATCCGCCACTTGAAACCAGCTCCTATATGCTTGTTGGGCTCAGCGCTTTGTGTCTGGAGAAAGTAAGTGTAGACACTGGATGATGATCCACATTTTCATTACTTTTTAAATGTAGAAATACACCACAATGTCAGTTTTTTTTTTGAAAATTTTCAATCAACATGCAGTCAAAACAAATAATAATCAAAAAGAAAAGCATCAATATCAATAATATTAATAAAATATCAATCTGCAAGTTGATATTAAAGAAAGTGAGAAAAAAAAGAGTCAATTATTATAAAGAAAAATTACAGTAATGGAACAAAGATGCAAAGGGAGAAAAAGATAATAGAGAGAAAGAACAAATTATGAGGAACCCTCCTACCCCACAGGAACCAAGAAGAAAAACGAAGGAAAAGTAAGAAAGGAGAAAGAATAAGAAAAAGAAAAGATTGGCTTCACCGAGGATAAATCCCATTCCCATCAAGGGACAAATTGTGGCGGCCCGCTACCCGATAGGTGTCCCAGCATACAATATGGCAATCGAGCGCGATGATACCACTAAGGACTACGCCAACTAAATGGCCTTTCTCCCCAGGCTGCACTGTGGGAAACATCGACCAATCGGCGGCTGGCAAGCCCGTGACATTATTTCCACCGGAAGTGGCGGGACAACTAGACTCAGCAGGCCTATATAGGGCAGAGAAAACCATTCAATAAACCAGTAATGACTGTACCACATGTGTGCCTTACTTCTGCACCCTGCTTAGCATGCACTACATTGGAGACCTTGACATTCTGGCCTTCGCGGGTGTTGGTGTAGTTCAAGCAGGCTGAGGCCCAGTTTCAGCTATAACAGATCACAGCTGATGCCATGAAGTACTACTATGAGAGGCCATGAAGTACTACTATAAGAGCCACCAGGATCGTCAATTTCCTCCGACAGACTCCAGAGCAAGGAAAGTATGTGACCCTAAAAGACCTGTTAACCCATACTTTCGGGCTGTCGAAGTGCGAACGTGCAGCCTGACTGTTGCACATAGACAGTTTGGGGAACAGGGCCCCTTCTGGCTTCAAGAGTGACATGTTAGCTTTAACCAATGGGCTCAAACCTTGCCTGCTCTTTGAGCAGATCTTCCTAAAGTGACTACTGGAGGATATCCGACTGCTGCTCACCGAGGAAGATTTCAGCGACCCCAGGAAGGTTGCAGCATGAGCAGACTTGCTCTGGGGAGCAAAAAGGGACACAGCATCATGGTGGAACAAGTCGCAAAACTTCGCAAGCAGTAGATGACTAGACCACCACAGCCGACCATCAGGCCAATGGAAACCCCTGGTGATCAGTACTGCTTCTATCACCAGCAGTGGGGTTTGGAGACCCATCGATGCTGCCCCCCCCCCATTGCTTGTTTCAGGGAAGCACTGCGGCTGACTGTCGCTAGTGGCTATGGCAGCCAGCCAATGTGACAGGCTCCTCACATGTGGAATTCCCTATCGAGGCAACAGTTCCTAGTCGACAAGCAGGCCAAGATCAGCATCCTGTAACCCTCACCTTCCAACACCCATAATGGGAAGCTGGGCCCATCCCTGAGGGAAGCGAACAATTCCATTACAAGGACTTTCGGCCCCTGCACCATACCACTTTGCTTTGGGGACAGCTGGTTCAAATGGACATTCACCCTGCCAGCAGTGCAACAACCACTCCTGGGTGCGGACTTCCTCAGGGCTCACTGCCTGTTAGTGGACCTCAAGGGGTGGTAGCTAGTACACGCCAGGACTTTCCAAACCTTCTCCTGGGGGAGCCAAACTATCTGCTCCCCACCTACATTCCGTTATCACCTCTGACAACAACCTCACACGTATCCTAGCAGAATTCCCATCCATCATCACGCCACAGTTTACCTCAGCAGAAACAAAACACAGGGTATGGCACCACATTCTCACAAAGGCCCCTCCCCACCACGCCAGGGCATGCTGCCTCCCCCCCAAAAAAACTCAACCTCACAAAGGAAGATTTCCGAAAGATGAAAGAGCTGGAAATCATCCGACAGTCCTTGTGCTTCCCCCCCTGCACGTGGTACTGAAGGCAGCAGGGGGATGAGGCAATGTTGGGATTACTGCCACCTTTACGAAGCCACCCCACCAGACTGATATCCTGTGCCCTGCATACAAGACTTTACTGTGAACTTACGGGGGGAACGGATATTTTCCAAGTTTGACCTCATCAGAGACTCTCACCAGATTCTGGTCCACCCTGAGGACATTCGTAAAACCACCATCATCACGCTCTTTGGTTTGTTTGAGTTCCTTAGGATGATCTTCGGGCTAAAAAATATGGCTCAGACATTCCAGAGGCTGATGGATACAGTGGGTCGGGATCTCCAGTTCATTTACCTGGATGCCAGCCACAACCGCAAAACATGCAGCCCTAATAAGGCAACTATGCACCCACCTTAGTGAATTTGGCCTGACCATCAACCCAGCCAAGTGCCAGTTCAGTCGAGAGACAATAGGGTTCCTGGGCCACAGAATTAATAGACACGGGATAATCCCTCTGCCCATGAAAAGATAGAGGCTGTCAGGCGCTTCACCAAGCCACAAACGGTGAAGGGCCTCCAGGAGTTGGCTGGTATGATTAATTTATATCACCACTTCATACCGGTGGCAGCATGCACCATGCGCCCATTATTCTCACTCATGGCAGGGAAAAAGAGAGCGGTCGAATGGAACAAAGAAGTGTCATAAGCTTTCCAGAAGGCCAAAGATGTTCTGGCCAATGCATCCACAGACAGACGCCCCGACCACCCTCACGTTGGAAGCATCCAAAGCAGTGGTCAGGGGTGTACTTGTCCAATTGGTCGATAGACCAATTCATCAGCAGGCAGTTCCGATCCCTCCAAGCTGAAGTACAGTGCCTTTGGCCTTGAACTCCTGGCATTGTACCCAACGGTCTGACATTTTAGGTATTCTCTGGAGGGGAGGTGATTCAAGGTTTTTACGATCAGTGTTGGACCCACGGTCAGCCAGGCAGCAAAGGCACGTGTCCTGCATATCCAAGTTCACCGCGGATATCGAGCATATCGCCAGAAAGACCAACGTGACGGCTGATGCTTTATCTTGGCCGACAATTTAGGTGATAATAACCCTGTCCCAGGGGGTTGATTACACGGGCATAGCCCAGGCACAGCAGATGGAGCCTGATATCCCTGTGTACATGACACCAGTGACGTGACTCAAGCTAGAAAAATTCCACATCAGCCCCAGTGACCAGACCCTGGCAAGCCTCACCCCATCGTCCCAGCGGCTTGGAGACGGCCAGCGTTTGAGGCAGTGCGCAATCTGGCCAGCAGGTTCATTTGGCATTGCCTCTGCAAACAGGTCAGTCAATGGCCCAAAACCTGCACACATTGCCAGTCGTCAGAGGTGCAGACACATGTTAAAGTGTGTTTCCCCCCACCCACCCAGCCATTTGAGCTGACACTTCTTGCATTCAACCTGGTCGTGCCCTTAAGAGATACCTTTCTGGGAAGATTTGGGTAATCGAAAATATTGGTGTGATATTTCCGATTTCAATTTGTGTAACTTTTGTGGAGTTAAGTATAGGTGATGCAAGAAGTTATATTTCACCAGTTGATACCTTACATTAATCATATTAATCATGTTGTCCCGACATAAGTTTGACCAGCAAAATGGATCAATTTGTTTAGGGTTCCCACCTGAAGTAAGGAATACATTTTTGAAATTTTTTTTTTTAGTTCCCCTTTCGATCCAGGGTCTCTATTTCGCTGCACTGCGGTAAGGTTAGTGCTGGGTCTAATTTGTCCCTTAAATAAAATCTTAATTGAAGATATCGCCTCAAACCGTGCATCTTGGCGCCTCACAGTTTGGCGGGCAGCAACCTCCTTTGAAGAAGACCGCAGAGCCTACCTCACTGACAAAAGGCAAAGGAGGAAAAACCCAACACCCATCCCCAACCAACCAATTTTCCCCTGCAACCGCTGCAATCGTGTCTGCCTGTCCCGCATCAGACTTGTCAGCCACAAACGAGTCTGCAGCTGACGTGGACTTTCTACCCCCCTCCATAAATCTTCGTCCGCGAAGCCAAGCCAAAGAAGAATATATATATATATATATATATATATATACATATAAAGAATTGTGTGTTTTTAATTCAACCACAGTGTCTACAGATTTTTGTGTTTTACTACAATAACAGGCCTTTCTGCCCACGAGGCCCTGCTGCCCAAATATACCCATGTGACGAATTAAACTACTAACCCTATGTGTCTCTGAAACTTGGGAGGAAATAGGAGCACCCAGCGCAAACCCATGTGGGCACAGGGAGAATGGACGAACTCCTTTCAGAGACATTTGAACCTGGGTCGCTGTCACTATGATAGAGTTGCACAAACTGCTAAACCACTCATGCCAGATGCAGTATGATTTACTTGTTTGAAGTAATTGAAAAAAGACTTACCCATTCATTTTTGTTCAGGGTAGACATAATGATGACATTATAGGCTCCTCTGAATGATGAATCATGAAACCAGAGGCTTTGGGAAAAAGTTAGGCCTTTGATTAAAAATGTGAATGAAAGGCACAAGGTCACTGTTGTAATATGTTCAATGATACTGCAAAGAAAATGATATTGAAGGGATTTTGTGAACAAACCAACTTATGTGAATAATTTGGCTTGCTATTTTTCATTGTGGAAGCTACGGGGAGAAGATGAAGAGGAGATTTAGCAGGATGCTGCCTTAATTGAAAAATATGTCTTATGAGGCAAGATTAGTACAGCTAGGGATTTTCTCTTTGGAGTGAAGAAGGATGAGAGGTGACTTAATAGAGGTCTGCAAGATCATAGATAGGTTTTTACACAGAGAGTTGTGGGTGCCTGGAATGCATTGCCAGTGGTGGTGATGGAGGCTGGAACAATGGGTCTTTAAGAGACTCTTAGGCAAGCACATTGATGAAAGAAAAATAGAGGGTTATGAGGGGGAGAGTTTTGGTTTTTTTGGTAGGTATATATAGGTCGGCACAACATTGTGGGCCAAAAGGCCTATTCTGTGCTGTAATGTTTTATGTTATTGATTTGTTTTTCAATACTAATTAGTATTCTGATTGGAACTTGAAACTCAAGAAATATCAATAGAAAGTGCACTGCATAAATCCACTTGATTTTTTACAAATCCACTTGATTTTTTACTAAAAGAATAAGATGCTTTTTGCAGAATTTGTTGTCATTCGTCATAAATGCATGTAGTCTCTGCAATTAACAAACAGAACATCTACACATATATCAAACCATATGACTGATTATATTGGGAAGGGTTGTGGCTGTCATGAGACATCATTGCCCCTGCCCAGTCGGAGACACTCCAGCTGCCATTAATGCCCACCCTGCTGTCGGCCCATGTAAGTTACTTGGACTGAACTCTCCAGCCTGCCTGTACTTGGCTTTGGGCCATTGGCTGTTGTAATTGGATGAACCCTCCTGGCACCGAGCCATTGGAACTTTGCTAATGACCTCGGCTGGACCCTCCAGCCCTATAAAGGTGCCATGTGTTCTTTGTTCTCCCTCTTTATCAGCCTGGGACCACCTACTTCACTTCAGGCCTGGAAACATGGAAGAGTACTGGAGAAACTGTTGGTCAGATGTGCACTGTTGAAAGCTTTGGGAATATTTAATTAATGTCCCTTATACCATAGAGCTGAGTCAAGCAGTTATGGGGCATCGTTGTAATTTGTCTTTGATCATTGTATGTACCCAGTTTGTTGTATGTTTGCATGTGTGTGTGTGTGTACTTTGTCCTACATTCATTATTAATTGTATGCGTGTTTCAGTTCTGTTATTTTCCCCCCAAGCTAGCTAATAAATTGTGCACCTTGTTTCATCACCACTACTAACTTCCCATGGCTGCTGTAAAGTGTGTATGTGTGTTTTGCATCTTTACCATTTCCCACACTTGCCCTCTCTAAATAAAATCCTTTACTACCAAAACTGTATCTAGAGTCCTTGTCTTTGAGACCTATCAACTCACTTACAAAATTGATGCTGCTTTTTTTTGGCTTTATTGTGTTGGTACCGTATATTAATCATAGTTCTTCCTGATTCGGGTTCTTACACATCCTATCATATTTCAGGAATATCTCCCTTGACAAGTCATTCTCATCAGACATTATCAGTCTCTCCTAGTCTGTATGAAAGGAGGTAACAACGTCTAATGTGCATCTGTTGGCATTTATGTTTTGACATTTCTGCCAATAGTGGCTTAAATCAAAAATTTAATGTCATTAACTAAAGCCAGAAATCTGGATTTGTTATTATTCACTCTGATTAATTGCAAGTGAACCTAACATTCATGCAGAACAAGAGCAATTTAAAATTGTTTGAATCGTGCCATGAATTAAGAATTTGCTCTGGTCTATTATGCACAGAAAAATTATGCTGCAATAATGTTTGTTGACAAATCAATTTATAATTGTTGTATTGAAATTTAACAATTTTAAAGGAAATTGTTACATATCACTCAAAAGGCAGCATTGACCCTCTTTAATTACTGCAGGGTATGGGGCAGTTGGAAAGAATGATTCTCCATTCTTTAATATCCAACTTTTGTAAGCACAATGAATTATATGAAAGATTAATCTTTCTGAGCAGGAGTTCTGTAACGATTTAAATAAATCTCACCTTTTGTCTTGTACTGACATGATAGATTCCCAAGATGAGTTTGCCTGCATCTAGTTTTGAAATAACAAATTTTTTGGTCATATATCTTGAAGTCTCAAATCCATTTATAGAACCTTGGATGTCCATTCCTCTTTAGCTCATAGAACAAACTGAAGCTTTTTCAGCAGTTCTTAATATTGGGAATGACTTTAAAATATGAACGAATATTCCATCATCACCTCTGCTGGAACCAATTCTTAACTCAGCCAGAACATTGCACAACATTGAGACAGGAAGAGACAAGAGATTATTACAGCATTCAATGAGATAATGACTGCCTGTATCCAAACAAAGAGCTTCTCTTATAGTAGTTTCTTATCCCTTAATAATGTTGTCGGGCAAAAAAAAATGTTAATTCCTAAATAAAAGTGAACACATTTGTGAGTCAATTGGAATGGACATTATTGTCCAACTATTTCACTACTGTTTTAAAACTAATCGGTATACCACACCAGGGAAGAAGTCTCAATATGTGTGCGGACAGTGTCTATTTTCTTTAAACTGCCATTTTGTGTTCAAAAGCATTGAACTTTGTTTTCAGAATGTCAAGAATATCTTGCAATAGACAATGTGAAATGCTACATCTAAACAGGCAGACATTTGGTCTGTGCATGCAAAAAATGGTGAAGCATCTTGCCTAAGGGTAAGCCTTGTAATGCAAGACATGTGACAGCTAATTTGCACACACAAAGCTTTCATTGATTTGTTTTAGTGATTTACGTTGAGTGTTGGCTATTTGCTGGGAACATGAATAACTCCTGTTCTAGCTTAAAAAATAGGGCCTTGGGATCTTCCACATACATTTGAGAGATTAGAGAGGGTGCCAGTTTAAAATATTCGATAAAGGAGCATTCATCTAAAATAAACATCCTTGGTTCTTGCTGTTTTCGGCCTGAAACATTGACTGCCTTTGTTTTCCACGGATGTTGCTTGACCTGCCAAGTTCTTCCAGCACTTTGTGTGCTGCTCCATCATAAACATAGTTTTGATATAAGTGTGATTCTTGTGCGGGTTTGAAATTAAAACTTCCTGGCTCAAATGTGAGAGGGGTACCCAATGAGCAGCAGAATTCCCCACCGACAGTTTTAGATTACTGCTGATCTTCTTTGGCTTGGCTTCGCGGACGAAGATTTAAGGAGGGGGTAAAAGTCCACGTCAGCTGCAGGCTCGTTTGTGGCTGACAAGTCCGATGCGGGACAGGCAGACACGGTTGCAGCGGCTGCAGGGGAAAATTGGTTGGTTGGGGTTGGGTGTTGGGTTTTTCCTCCTTTGCCTTTTGTCAGTGAGGTGGGCTCTGCGGTCTTCTTCAAAGGAGGTTGCTGCCCGCCAAACTGTGAGGCGCCAAGATGCACGGTTTGAGGCGATATCAGCCCACTGGCGGTGGTCAATGTGGCAGGCACCAAGAGATTTCTTTAGGCAGTCCTTGTACCTTTTCTTTGGTGCACCTCTGTCACGGTGGCCAGTGAAGAGCTCGCCATGCACATTTCTCATAAACCTTGCACAATCCCTAAAGTTGCAGATTATCACATAATACCCCATGCAAGACACCAGCCATAAAACATGGGCCTCAGAGAGTAAGAGTGTATTTCTTAATTTTTGAACCAGTGTAAGGAAGTCCCATCTGTTGATGTAATATTAGTTTTCAATCAACAGATAACCCATCTGGTGGTGCTATCCTAAATTGGCATAAATATATATCCCATCTGCTTCTGCAATATTAAATTGAAATGAACACTTATTCCACCTGCTATTACAGTATTTAACTGTTACTAAATGTTTAACTCTCTTCCCCTATGGAATAGGGTGTGATTGTGTCCAATAGAATGGTTTGACCTTTTCAGTGCATGCTGCCAAAGTGTGAACTGTTAAGAGATAGGGAGTGTAAATTGTCTGTTCATCTTACTCCCAAAGGAAGCAGTATTATTTGTCATTTCTCTGATCCTTGTCAGTTTTGCCTTGGGGATGTGTTCAGACAGACGTGTTACTTTATCATTCCAATGCCTGCACTGGAACTCTTCCTTTTGAGTGAAAATTTGCCCATAAAAGTTCAAACGCTGGAAGTCTAAGATGAAAATAATTTATCATTCCAATGCCTGCACTGGAACTCTTCCTTCTGAGTGAAAATTTGCCCATAAAAGTTCAAACGCTGGAAGTCTAAGATGAAAATAAATTTTTGGGTATACAGAGCAGGTCAGGCAACATCTGTGGAAGAGTCTTCCAACTCAAACATTCACTCACTTCTATAGTTATGGCCTGACCTGCTTCTTCTCCTGTCTTTGCTGAGCCCAGATGTTTGCAGCAATTTCATTCTCAGCACAAAATTGGTGTCAAAGTCTATGATAATGCCACTTTCACATATATTTACTCATCAAATCCACTCCCAAAATGGGTATCAATTCATGTGCATTGCTATACTGAGGGGCAATTGGCATAATCTGTTCTAGTATTTACCTCATCACCTGTAAGCACTCTCGAGTCCTGACAAGATAACTATCACTGTTCTGCTCAACAACTGTCCTTGCTTGGTTCCACTCTCATCGTTCTAACCCTCACAATAATTTCTCTTGCACCACCTTATTTCTCAGAAGACTCTTGTCTCTCACTTAATCCCTTTAATCACCTACACATTGCTTCTTAGTGTATAACTTGCCACCAGTTTCTAATTCCACAACATCTTGTTCTTTAATTCTCCACTAACCTTTAACCTCAACTACTAAATATCGTCACATTGCTTGTCTGATACCAAGTCTTGACAAACCCCCATTATGTCCAGTTAAACACCGAAGGGTGCAATCAACTTTAGATTCTTTAGATTCCTTTCTCAGCTCCTAGACCAGATTCACCTTAACCACATCCATAATTAACATCCCGTGAGACAGGATTTTTTATTCTAATCACTCTGAATACATATTACTTGAGAATTTTTTTTTTAATTTGTTAATTATTCTTCTACTTTTTACTTATAGCTTTGGACTGACCACAAACTGAAAAGACTTTTGCAGATGCATTCATATGAACCTCTTCAGAATTTTAAAAGCTTCCATTGACAGTATAGTCAATTAAGTCAAAGGCTGTTCAATCATTCCTGTTGGTTGTACATTCTCATTTCTTAAACAATCCTTGTAAATCTTGTTTGCACTTAACCCATGCAAGGCTGTCACTTCAGTCTTGCTGGAATGCAATGTCTTCTTATCCTACAGTTAGACATCAAAACAAAGCTACCTTCTCCCTTGGGTGTTCACCAATGATCCAAAACATTATTTTGAAGAACAGAAAATCACCCCTGATGTCCAGACTATCATATATCCCACATTCAACATTTTGAACATCATATTATAAGGCACATTGTGTGAAATCAGTTTATGATTTCCTCTGCATCAATTGGCTGCTGTGTTTCCCACGTTACAAGTCCAACTACACTTCAAAATAAATTGGCTACAAAATATATTGGGAATTAGAAATTATTACATCTTTCATTACTTTCCTTCCAGTTCTTCTGTATCATTTTTCTTATTGAGATCAGAACTGAAACTATTTGTTCTGTTGGTTGGTCACTCTTTGTTGATCTGGACTCCTCCCCGGTCAATCTTTATTCTTACATCTTTCTGTTACTTGGTTATTACTTGACGAAGGGCTGAAACGCCAGTAATACGGTGTACTTTTACTTTGTATGGATGCTGCAGGACTGGCTGAGTTCCTCCAGCATTTCTGTGTGTTTTTACTATTTGTTCCAACTAATGCCTTTTATCTTTGTTTTTCAGTTCTATCACTTGTAAGATTAACTTCAGTCTTTCTTGAGCAAAACAAAATCTTTTATAGGAACTCAGTTGGTGAAACAGCATCAGTAGGAAAAACAATGATCAACTTCATGATGACCTCTTTATTTCTCAGGCCAAAATGCACCACCTTACACTCAAATACATGGAAGTTTGTTATATACCTTTGGCTGTTAGACCTGGGTATCTCCATGCTTGGCACTTTAAGGATTCTTTTGCTTAGGGGTAGTAAAAAGAAAATGTATTAATGCCGTGAAACGAAGACTAAAGGTGACTTCCTTTTTTAAAAAACAAATTGAGATCCACAATGGCCTTTGTAGAGTACAAGAAATCAGATGAATTTACATAAGATCCACACTTGGTAAATTGGATACAAAATTGGTCAAGACAGATGGAGGGATTTTTTTTCTGACTGGTGATATGTGGCCAGTGCACTTTGCAAGGATCAGTGCTGGGACCTCTATTATTTGAGATAAGTACTGGTATAAAATATTTGGATGAAAATGTAGGTGGTCTGATTAATGAATTTACATTATGGTCAGTGTAGCCATGGTGGGTCAAAGGGCCTGTTGCTTTGTTACGCTGTTCTCCGTTCATTCAAAATGCATTTACATTTTGTGATGGATAGGACGTTGTAAGGGCATATGATTTTAAATCTTGGTTGGTAAGATAAGGTGCAATTATTTGCCTTCCCTCATTGGCTGAAAATGAGCTAATTCAGTGCAACTGAACTGCAGATTTATGGCTCAGATAATCATTTCCAAATACAGTGGGATGAAGTTAAGGATAAATTAAGGATAAATGACTATCTATAAATGCCAGTGGCATCCAGCTCTGCAGAGCCTGCACTTGTTCCATGGGCAATTTGCACTGGTGTCTAGTGGTTGATCATGAGAGGCAGTTCTTTGGATAATCGATAAAAATTCTAACCTTCAGTAAATGCAAAATTGTTGCAATAATATAAGAGAGTAGCCATCATGTTCTACTCTCAAGGAACTTTGACAGATCATCTGCTACTATTTAACAAACTTGAGTAATTGCATAGCCTGTACAAGTTTTTCCATTAAGCCAAACAGTGCTTAATATGCAGAAGCCAATGTCCAGAACATTATGATAGAAATAAGTAGAAGGCCAAGGACATCCACTGCGAATTACTACACAGCGTCTACTTTTGAACCTGTGAAGAGCATGAAACTCATGCTATTTCACGTATGACTCGTGGACTGCAGCAAATCACCTCTTGCATGATCTTGAGAGGACAAAGTCTTGGTCCAATGGCAATGAGTCCTAAGAGAGGTAGAAACCCAAGTCTCATTCATGACCACTCAGAGTTGTATTGGTCAGACAAAACTCAAACTGTGTGTACATGCGTACCCACGCGCGCCCACTCTCTCTCTCTCTCTCTCTCTCTCTCTCTCTCTCTCTCTCTCTCTCTCTCTCTCTCTCTCTCTCTGTTCCCCTCTCTCTCTCTATCTCAGACATTACCATCTCAGTCACAGTGAGACAGCTCAGTCCCACTTCTATTCAACCCTCTCCTCTTTGTTCACACTCTGATTCTCATCTCACCCTTGACTTTTTATTTTATTTTCCAAATCTGGACTCTCCCTCTCCCATTCCTTTCCTCACTCCCCCATTCCCCCCCCCCCCACCCCCGCCCCAGACCCTCATCTATTCCTCAGTTATTCTCTTCAAATGTGGATAATTTTCTATATTTTGGGAAGACATCACAGCCTTCACAAAACCCAAAAAACGACATTCAAAGGCCCTAACCTCACACTGAGCAGCCAATTAATGTACCAACCAGCATGTTTTTAGGAGTTAGGAGAAAATCAGAGCACCCATTGAGAAGCCCAGGCAGTCACAGAGAGGATGTGCAAAATCCACACAGACACCATCCAGATCAGAATCAAACCTGGGTCTGGGGTCCAGCTGTGCCACTCTGCTGCCCACAGTGGTGGAGTTCAATCCTTCTGTTGCTGATGTCCCTACAACTGTTCTCCATAAATAGAGGAATAGCAATATTTCAAAGCTTTAATCGACTGCAGGAAGTAACTGATGAGGAAGGGTAAAGGTATGAAAGGATCTGGAAGCAAAGACAGGAATTACCAAATCAAGATATTGTATAATGAGAGCCAACACAACTGGGGTGATGAAAGACAAAGTGAAATATTGCAGTAGTGCAGCACTTTTTGTATCCTTTTGTGGGGCATTTCAAATTGCTTTCAACCAAGAAAGTGGTTTTGGTGCAGACACATAGAAGGCTTGGAAGTACTGCAGGCAAAATGTGTGCAATATTATCCCACAAACAGCATTGTGATCTGGATCTGGCAGTCTTTATTCACGTGACACTGCTTAAGGCATGATCATTTGCCTTTTCCTGTCTGGAAAGCTGCCTGAAAATGGGCTTGAACTGATTTGAATGATTACCTCTGAGTTTAAGCTCATTGTAACGTGTGATGCAGTGATAGGCTATTCTGTTGGCAGGTCAGTTAGGCTTGTCCTAGGTAGCAGGAGTTATAGATGGAGTCAATGATGAGCGGGAGTGGAGGGAATGTGTGATGTTCTGAGCCGCGTTCACAACCCTCTGCAGCTTCTTATACTTTCCAGTGGAGTAATTCTTGTATCACACAGTGATCCGCCTTGACAGGATGTTCTCAATGGTGCACCTGTAGTAGTTGTTAAGGGATGCAAATGACATGCCTCAGGCTTATGATGAATTAGAGGTGCTGGTGAGCTTCATTGGCCCCATTTCATTAGCATGGGTGGGCCAGGCCAAGTCATGGAGATGTCACTCCTCAGCACTTAAAGCTTTCTACTATCTTCATCACCTTTGATATAGACCAGGGAGTGAACTCTGTCCTCTTCTGGAAGTTTATAATCATCTTCCTGGTCTTGCTGACACTGAGGGAGAAGTTGTCCTGGCACCAAGCCATTTGTCTCTCGACTTCTCTTCTGTACTCTGATTCATGATTGTTTGAGATCCTGCTGATGAGGATGGAATTATCATTTAGGTTGAACTGTATTTGGCCACATAGTCACAGGCTTATAGGGAGTAGTGTAGAAGGCTGAGTACATAGCCTCATGATGATAATCATGGAGGAGGTCTGTTCACCAATTCTCACTGTTTGCAGCCTACGGGATAGAAAGTGATTAATCCTATTGCAGGGAGAGATGCTGAGACCAAGGTCATGTAGTTTGAGGATGTGTTGTTGGTACTGTTAAGCTGAAGATGGAGTTATAGTCAATAAATCACAGTTTGACATGGATGTTCTTGTTGTCTAGGACTTCTAAGGCTGAGTGTAGGGCCTTGGTGATGGCATCTGCTTTAGACTTATTTTGGTGGTATGCAAATTGATGTGATATTCTCTGAAGAAAAAATGCATAAATGTTTCAAGGGGAAAAGTTTGCAGGGTGACACTAGAGGCAGAATAATGGGACATTCTGAAGAGGGCAAATAATCTCTGCTGAATATTTCCATGATTCTTTGAAGATACTTAAATAACTGACAGTTAATATATTTTGTCAAATAAATCTTATTTCAAGAAACAGCCTCATCTACAGATGAAGTGAAAGGGATTATTTGACTTTAACGCAGTAGAAACGAGTTGGTTGTCCAGTCACATTCTCATTATAGAGCTTGCTTTCAACAAACTGACAAGAAAAAAAAATGTGCCTGCCTTGGTGTCTCAACCAATTCTGTCCTCATCATTTTCATCCTGGCTAAATGGACCAATCTCAGAATAAGGGCGAGTACTTTGCTATCAGATTATAACTTGAACCTTGAGGATTAATGACATAATTGCATTCAAAGTGCACTACCATTGGACTGACCTGTTCTTAAAGGAGAGCACTTTGCTGAATGTATAAAAGTCTGCACAATTTTTAAAAAAATTAATTGACAGAAAATTTATTCTGCAGGCAACCCATGGATTTTGTATTTTTTGATTGTTTGTTTTACATTAACACATATCTGCCACTCTCCTTGTTGATGTAAGCATCTCATGTTAGTATTTGGAGTCCAGGTTTGATATTAGCCAGATTCCATTAGAAGCAATAGGACATGCTGGGGAGCTGAGCATCAACAGTGGGAGATAAAGAACTGCCAACCTTTCAGGTCACAGTCCATCATCAAGTCTTGATGGAAGGCTCCATCTGAAAACACCAATTCTTTTTCTCTCACTGATGCTGTTCAACCCACCGAGTTCCACCAGCAGATTATTTGGCGCTTCACATTCTAGCATCTGTTGTCTTTCTTATGTCTCCATGTACCATCCTTGCTTTTGATAAGCAAGATATCTTTAGCTGCTGAAAATCTAAAATAGAAGCAAAGAATATTGGAAACAATCATCTTATCAGGTAGGACCTGTGCAAAGAATAAAAATGTTAAAATTTCATCTCAGTGATCTTTCATTAAAAATTTTTTTTTCACTTGGACGTTTGTAGATTGAGATCCCATGTTGATCCAGGCTGACGTTCTGCAATACTGTTAGACTATAGCATTCTCAGAGGGAACTTCAGACAAAACTCTGATTTGAAGCCTAAGTTGCATTCCCAGGTTATTTGGATGTTCATGATCCCATGACATGAAAAAAAAGAGCAGCGGAGTTATCACTGGGATTTTGGCCAATACTTGTTCTTTAACGTTGCCTAGAAAGTATTGTCTGATGATTACCGCGTGACTACATGTGGGAACTTCCTGTATGGCATTTGGCTGCTGGGATTCCACCACCAGCAACATTTAATTGGCTGCAAAACACTTCCGTAATTCTTGAGGGCAATATTAAAGCAAGAATTTGAATTAGCTGTCAACTGTTATTGTCGAGGCCAGAGTAAATGTAGAGTCACTAGGAGAAAGATCATACTTATTTGTTTTTTCAACCTTAATTTGAATTGATTTCAGCAAATTTAGCTGGCAGTTTAGATGGATGTTTACAAATGTAACAATACATATATTTGCGGTATGAAGTAAAAATGAACTAGAATTGTCATCAAAACACAAGGAAAGTACAATTGAGTGAAGCAGCACAATGTCATGGTGCATCAGGAGATTTTTCCATTGACATTTTGCTTGTCAGGTGTTACGACCAGATTGTTCTAATGAATCACTTTAACAGCAGGGTTGATCATACTGCAGTGAAGAAATCTTTTCTATTTTGTAAACTCAAATGTGCCCTTCAGAAAATGTCTAGTTGTATTCATTAACCATCTTTACCAAAACAGAGCATTGTCGACTAGTATAAGAGAATTTGACAGAACTTCTTGAGATACCTGAGCAGAGATTGAAAAGTGGAGGTGCTGAAGGAGGGAATTGCAGAGTTTAAGCACTGCCGCCAATGGAAGAGAGATTAAAATTGTTTCAAGTGGAGATTGACAAGACCTTGTGCATCTTTTTTTTTCAAACTTTATTTAAAGATTAAAAAAAATAACATACAATCCAATAATCAAAAATTGATTTTACAAGATAAATCCCAAACCCATCCTCCCACCCCTCCAGCCAGCTCCCTTAAGGGGAGCCAAAAATATAAATGATATAAGTAATTTTTTCCATAACAATACAAGCTTTCAATTCATTATGCCAACATAGTATATTAATCTCTGTATTATCTTTCCAAGTACTCACAACACATTTATGTGCGACTGATAACACCAAACGTACAAAATCAATTTGAATTTTATCCAAATCTAATCCCCTCAACGAAATCAAATTACCAAACAAAACAATTGTTGGATCTAATGGTAATGTAAGGTTATACAATTTTTCCAAAACTACTTTAATTCCTTGCCAAAATGGTTGAAATTTAACACAAGTCCAAACAGCATGTAGAAAAGTTTCAATACATGAATGACATCTAAAACATAAATCTGAATTACTAAACCCATATTTTTTCAATTTCTCCGGAGTCAAATATAATTGATGTAAAAAATTATAATTAACCATTCCATATCTTACATTTGAAAATTTGATTACATTGTCCTGGCACATATCTGCCCAATCATCTTCAGGAAAAATAAACACTAAATCACTCTCCCATTTAAGTTTAGATTTTTCCCAATCCAGTTTATCCACATTATCTTGTAACAAATTATACATAACCGAAATATAACCCTTCTTTGGTACAGAGGAAATCAAAGACTCAAATGTCAACAAAGTTGGTGAATTCATCTCTCTCCATAATTATCCTTTACCAAGGCTCTAAGTTGGTAATACAGAAACAAAGAATTTACAAATATATCAAATCTTTCTCTCAATTGATTAAAAGAAAGAAATTGTCCCTCTTCAAAACAATCCTGCATTGTCTTTATACCCTTAAAATCCAAACTCTTTAAATAATTATTAAACATTGAAAAATGAATAAGCTGATTATTATACAATGGAGTTAAAATTGATCATTTATCTTTTGATCCCAAAACTCTGTTTTTTTAAATCCAGATCTTTAACAAATGTTTCAATACTGCCATATTCCTGTAGCAAATTCAAATTCTAACAAAATATAAATTCATTTACCTTAACCTCAGAAATACACACCATTTCCACTTTAGCCCAGCTAGGAGGATAATCTAAATCCATCAACCTGCTAATAAACTTCAACTGGGCCGCTTCATAATAATTTTGAAAATGTGGTAACTGAAGTCCACCTAACGCATATTTCCATGTAAGTTTATACAATGCCACTTGAGCTACTTTACCTTTCCATAAAAACTCCTGCACTACCTTTTGAAAGTAAACAAGGTATTGACTGAAATAAATATTGAATTTGAGGAAAAATATTAATTTTAATACAATTGACCCTTCCAATCAAAGTTAATGGAAGACCTTTCCACTTAATCAAATCTGCTTTAATCTGTTCTAATATAGGCACATAATTTAACTGATATAATGACTGATAATTAATGTCTACAAACACACCTAAAAATTTAATTTTATTTGTCCACTTTAATTTTGTAATAATTTTAAATTCTAAATAATCTCCTGATTATGTCTGAGCTAATGGTTCAATAGCCAATGCAAATAAGGCAGGTGACAATGGGTAGCCCTGCTGAGTTGAATGAGTCAACCTAAATGGTAAAGAAATCTGACCATTTGTAATCACCCTAGCAATCGGGTTCGTATATAAAGCTTTAACCCAACCAATAAAAAAAGGGCTGAATTTAAACTTTTCTAACACCTTAAATAAAAAAATCCCACTTAACCCTATCAAAACCCGTTTCTGCATCTAATGCAACCACCGTAGGATGGTTAGGATGCTTTCTGTATGCATTGACCAAAGTAATTAATCGAAGAATATTATCAGATGCATTTCTATTCTTAATAAAACCTGTTTGATCAGTTTGTATCAACTTAGGTAAATACATAGCAAGTCTATTAGCTAATACCTTGGCTATAATTTCATAATCTACATTTAATAAAGAAATAGGTCTATATGAAGACACTTTTAATGGATCTCTATCTTTTTTTTGGAATAACAGTTATTAAAGCACTTGAACAAGATTCCAGCAACTTCTGTTCTTCAGTAACTTGTTTTAACACATCTCCAAATACACAAGATAAATCATCATAAAAAAAATTATAAAATTCCACAGGAAATCCATCATCCCCTGGGGACTTTTCATTTGGCATTTCCTGATTAGCTTCCTTAATTTCAAAATCTGTTAACGGAGATACCAATTCCTGAATATCTTTCTCATCTAATACCAGTAACCTCAATTTAGATAAATAAGATTCTATAGATCCATTATCCCGCTTCCTCTCAGAAGTATATAATTTTTGATAAAATGAAGAAAACTGGTCATTAATTTCTTGAGGCTTATAGGTAATTATTTAATTCTTTTTAATGGCATTAATAGTCCGAGATGCCTGTTCAGCTTTCAATTGCCAAGCAACTATCTTATGAGCTCTTTCTCCCAACTCATAATAACATTGTTTAGTTTGATTAAACACTGCAACTGATAAGTTTGTGAAGTATTATAGTGTCATTTCAATTTTGTTAATACAGCTTTTTTATCTTCAGTCACATCCTTCTGAATGTCTTTCTCTAACTCAGCAATCTGATTTTCCAACATTAAACTTTCTGCCAGAAATTGTTTCTTAACTTTCATAGAATAACTAATGACCTGTCCCCTCAAATAAGCTTTTAACGCATCCCATACTACAAAATGACTATCCACAGAATTAATATTCTCAGTCAAAAATAAAGAGATATACTCTTTGACAAAAGTAACAAACTCTGTTTTTTCACTAACATTGCATTAAATTTCTATCTATATGATGAACATACCACTTCTGAACTTTCACAAGAAAAAAAATAATAATGAATGGTCAGATAGAACTCGACTTTTATATTCAGCTTGCAATACTCTACCCTGTACGTGTGTCGATACCAAAAAAATCAATCCTAGAAAAAGAAGCATGTCGTGATGAATAAAAAGAAAAATCTTTCTCTGTAGGATTAACCTTTCTCCAAATATCTACCAGATTTAAATCCTTCATCAATGCTTTGATCTGTATTGCTGACTTTGATTTCCTTATACTCTTCAGGTTTCTATCCAATAAAGGTTCCAAAACACAATTAAAATCTCCCCCAACTAAAATATTTTCATTAGCTTGAGTTAACAATAAAAAAGCTTCTGAAATAAACTGCTCATCATCTACATTAGGTGCATAAAGATTAAGCAAAGTCCAAGATTCAACAAAAATTTTACAATTCACCCATAAAACTCTACCTACATTTCCCTCTGAAGATTCCAATTCAAATGATAAATTTTTATGAATCAAAATCACCACCCCTCTTGCCTTAGAATTAAAAGAAGAGAAAAACACATGTCCAACCCAATCTCTTTTCAATTTAAAATGTTTATTTTCGGTCAAATGTGTTTCTTGAATAGAGACAATATCAATTTTCATTTTTTTTACATAAGCCAATACCATCTTTCGCTTAATTGTACTATTTAATCCCTGAACATTAACAGTTGCAAAATTCAAAGTAAACATTTTTACTAACTACTAATATATTTACACTCTATAATATAATGCTCCCCTTTATAATTCTTCAAAAACACCAAAAAGAACACAAAACCCACCCCTCAATAAACAAGAACATTAAAAATTTTAAAAAACCCAAAAAAGAAAAACCACCCAAAAGGTAGTAACACCCTAAAAATCTGGGTGTGGTAAACCCACTAGTGGAGGATGACAATCAAAGCTTTCAGTGTCATCCACCCCCCCCCCCCCAGCCAGATACATCAAATATAAAATGTATTCAACCCAGTGATTCCAAGCCCAATGATTGTTCCAGATCTTCAGTGTCAAGAAAACTTCGTGTAGGCTCTTCTTTCTTTCCATTCTTTCCATTCTTACCATTCCCATTCCCATTTCCATTTACCCCCCCCCCTCTTAGGAGACAATGGTGAAGACTGCCCATTTCTTCATAATTCTGGCAATGAATTAGCAAAAACAAGGCATTGTGATCGTTCTCAAAAAATTGAGATTGAAAGTTTCCATAAAAAACCTTCAAAACTGCAGGATAATGAAAAAAAAACTTATAGCCCTTTCGTCATAAGACATCATTAGCCGAATTAAATTCCCGTCGTTTTCTAATAACCTCTTGACTCAAATCGGCATAAAAAAAACACTCTATTGTTTTGAATCATCAACGGGGATTGACTCTGCTGTGTTTTCTGTACCGCCATTCGTAAAATCATCTCTCTATCTTGATACTTCAAACAACGAATCAAGACCGCCCTTGGTGTTTGTCCAGGAAGTGTTTTTTACCTCAACACTCTATGGGCCTGATCCAGTTCCAAACCTTCAGGAATAAACTCTTTACCCAATACCTCTGGGTATTGAATGCTCAAAGTCCTCTGGAAGACCAACTATTTTCACATTATTTCTCCGACTTTGATTTTCCAAAGAATCAATCTTCTTCAATAAATCTCTTCTTTGAATCCCCCAATCTACAAAAGAACCTTCCACTTTTTTCCATTTTTTCTTTATTGTGTTCCACTTGATTTTGACATTCAGAAAAAGCTGTTTCAATTATTTTAAAATTATCTTGTACAATATCAACAGATTTTATACATCTGTTAATATCACTCTTAACTACAGTCATTTCTTGTTTCATAGTTGACATTTCTTTACACAAAGTATTCATTTTAATTTCACATCCATAAATCCTTGGGTTATTTGAGTTGACATTTGTTTTGACATATTATCCATTTGAAAAGCAATCCCTTCCAAAACAATGAACACTGAATCCAATCCAGACTCCATAGCCACTTTTTGAGGTCTACCTTCTATAAGTGCAGGCTCCTCCTGCTGGGCAAATTCCAATAAGGTAATTTCCTCTTTACCTTCAGTCACCATAGGTCCTCTGACTATGCGGCTGCAGGTCTGGACACCCGATGCCGGCACCCCGGCCTCATCAGGGTGCCGGCGCTCAGCCTCCCCCTCAGCCCACACTTTTTACAAAAGGTCCCGGACCTGGGATGCTCCGTGCATGGCTGCCAGAACTACTGGACGCGCAGGGGCATCCTCCGACGCTACACTGCGCGTCCCTGAGCCACCCAGTAATGTCATGGGCTCACAGGCCCTTTTGTCAGTCGGGCCGCCCGCACACACGGTTTCACGTGCATGTGGGTCAGCTATGACCGAACTCACTGAAGTGCCGGCGCCATCTTGCGACTGCAGGATCGCCGCCGAAGTCAAATTTGAACGGGCAGGAATTCTCTGGGCTTTGGAGACTCCCAACAATGACTCCGTGGATTCAGCTGTGCAGGTAGGGTTCAAATTGTCTATACTTTTATATGGTAATTTCTTCTGAAGTTGAGTTTTAGATTTCTTCATATTAGTAGCCATGATGAATCACTGTTATTCAAAAAACTATAAATATTATTTTTAACCACTTTCATACTTTTTAAAGTTGGGTATTTAATCAGCTGGGGAAAGGTGGAACACACGTCTTTTTTCTACGCCATCTTGCCACGCCCCCCCCCCCCCCCCCCCGACTTTGTGCATCTTTGAGGACTGAATTTGTTTTAAAAAAAATTGGGCAGGCAATGCCATGAAAAGATTTAAAATTAAGAATGAAAATTTTAAATTGAGGGGGATAAGTGTCTCCAAACAGTGATCCAGATGGTCTTCACAAGCTAGAAAGCAATCCAGAATTGTTTAGTTGCTCCTCTGCAGTTCCCAATGATAGGAATTGGATGGCACTACCTGAACTTTTCCCTTTCCATTGATGTATAATGGTGGAGAAAGAATGCCAGCAAAGGTAATTTGAAACAATCTGATACATCATACAAAAAACAACATGCAAAGTGTGTTCCATCTGCTGAGATTATTCAACGTGCTAGAGAAGAATATGAAGGAAATTAATTTTGCAGTTTAACTGCTAAGCAGATTACCGTGACCACAGCTGCAGCATACCTATGTATCAAAACGATTGGTCTGACTACATTTTAGCTTCCTTGTTTAACAATCTGCCAAAGCTCATTGGGATAAAATTAGGATCAACACCATGTAGAATAAGGGCCATATTAGAGATTGTATTGCTTCGAACAGCTCACCTTTCAAGTTAAAGTGGCAATGAATGTCCACATTTGCATTTGCTACATCAGATGCAATGATGTGGCGGCATATCAACTGTACCTCAGAAGGAGGGGCTTTTACCTCTGAATCAGAATGATGTGGTTCACATCCCATTTTGGAGATTTGAGCAGAGATATCATTGATGATGCACCAGTCTACCATCGAGCGATCACTGTAGTTTTAGTGAAACTGCTTGTCAGATCAGGAGTAAATATAAATGTGTCTACTATCATGGATGGACATAAAGAATCCTATGGGACGATTTCAAAAAAGAACATGACTATCCCCAGACTCTTTGGGAATCAACATGACATTTCCCTCAGTGACAATTTTACTGTCTTGAATATTTTTGGAGGGGATGATCTTTCAGGGGGCAACAGCCATGATAGGGACATCACAACACTTTGAGACTCAACAAGGAAGGATTAAGTTGGGCAGAGCTATCATGATTCCATAGTTGGAAGATGGGGAATGGTCAGGGTGGCAGACTGAAGCTTCTCTGGTGGCAAGAGATACACCAGGATGGCATGTTGCCTTCTGAGTACCAGGGTCAAGGATGTCTCTGAGCAATTACAGAACATTCTCAAGGTGGAGAGTGAGTAGCTGGAGGTGGTTGTGCACATCAGCATCAATGAAATAGATGCAGAGTGAATTTAGGGATCTTTAGGGTAATCATCTCTGGATTTCTCCTGTAGCTTCATGCAAATGTGCTTAGGAATCGAAAGGCATGGCTAAAAAGTTGATGCAGAGGGCAGGGATTCACACACTTGGATCATTGAGGTCTTTTCTGGGACAGAGGTGGTCTGTAAATGAAGAACAGATTGCACCTGAACTGGAGGGGAACCAATATCCTGGTAGAGAGATTTGCTATTCAGGAGGGTTTAAAGTAGATTGGCAGGGAGCTGGGGCCAAGAGCAGAGATAAACCAGATAAAAAAAATATGGTGGCACTGCCAGAACTGCTGTAATAGCAACTAGGGCAGACCCAGGGAGAGTGAAGGGCCCTACCTAGTCCTACTGCTGACAGGTCTGTACAGGGTTTAAATGACCTGTTAAAGGAACTGAAGGCTTTTTACTTAAAACCCTGCAACCACGGGATGGGCACAGGAAAGTAACACCAGTGTTCCAGAGGTTGTAGACCACAGGGAAGCACTGAACTGGCACTGGGCACCAATAATGGGGCGAACACCCCCCCACTCCTCCCCATTGAGAAGGAGAAGCAGCGGGGATGACCCTTTGCGTGGTGACCACAGTGGTGGACCGGCGAGGGACTCTGCGGCTGAAAGACATGTACAGGCAGCAAACTGTTGGTGTCTTAAGGTCAAAAGACTCACACCGGATTGCAGGCCACTGGAGACTGGCTCATGTGAACCAAGGATCAGTTCCAGAATTCAAGTTGGTGTTGAGAGCAAAAAGGAATCCCTAAGGGCCCTGGGTGCTGAAGGCTTCCTCATATTGGAAGTTTGAATCTGGGCTCTGCTTGCCAATGGTTTGAACTGAACTGGAGTCCTGTGTGGCTATAGAGGGTGTGGGGCTGATGGACGTGAATCCATGGACACTCGGTGACTCTGAGGGAATTCTCTTTTGTTTCTCTTTCTCCGACTGTAAGGGGCACTGGGCAATGGTAATGGTGACTCTTAGTCTGCCTAATAGCGGACTAAAAGCAAATTTTGTGCAATGTTACATTTCTTTTTTATTACATGACAATAAATAGTACTCCCATTGAATATATGCAGTAGACAGAATAGACAAGAGTACATCAAAGAGAGGAAAGATGTGTGGTTCACACTGCATTTACTGGAATGCAAGAGGCTTAATGTAGGTAAGGCAGATGAACTCAGGGTGTTGGCTTCTTGAAACTGGGATGTTACTGATGTCAGTTGCAGCTGATGATGTATCTGAAGCAATGCTGGTTAGTTAAGCAATCAGCATTCAGGAATGGATTTCAGATGCAGGAGGAGGAGAGTGACAGTGTCAGGATCACCCGTGTGGTGTGAGCCAATGAGAAGGTCATAAGGGTTTGGCTGGGTGGTGTTTGAGGAGTTGAAGAACATAGTGTTGTGTCTAAAGAGAATAAAGAAAGTCAACTTCATTTTGTGCTGAGAGTGTATTCTTTAATTTTTTGTAAACTGGGTAAATCAGTGCCATTACATTATAGCCATAGCAGAAAAGAACAATGTTTCACAATACACATGCCATGGGCATGATAGAAGAGCAGGTAAGGTAGGGGGAGGAGATAGATTTTTTTTTGATAAGCTAAAACAGAACAATAATGCTTGGAGAGGATATTCTAAGGAGGGCCATCAAGTGAAGCTGTATCAGAATCAAAATTTATTGCCATGAACATCACAAACTTTGTTGTTTTGTGGCAGCATCACAGTGGAAACATTTAGATAAACCACCTTGCCAAATAAATAAAAATAGTGCAAGGGAAAAAAGACAAAGCAAGGTAGTGTCTAGGGTTCATTGTTCATTCAGGAATCTGATGGCAGAGGGGAAGAAGCTGTCCTTTTTCCCCTGAGTGCTCATCTTCAGGCTCCTGTACTTCCCCCCCCCACCAATTGTAGCAGAATGAAGATGGCATGGCCTGGCTGGTGGGCTCCTTGAGGTAGAGGCCGCTTTGTTAAGACATCAACACTTGTAGATGTCTTCACTAGAGCGAAGACTGGTGCCTGTGATATTGCAGGCCAAGTTAACCACTCTCTGGAAATTTTTGTTGTCCTGAGCACTGGCACTTCCAAACCTGTCAGTGATGCAACCAGCCAGAATGCTCTCCACAATACACCTGTTGAAGTTTCCCCAGAGTATTCGGTGACATATCGAATCTCCCTAAACTCCTTATAAAGTTTAGCCATGGGCAAGCCTTCCTAGTGATTGCATCAGCATGGAGGCTCCAAAGCAGATCCTCAGAGTTTGACACCCAGGTATTTGAAATTCTTGTTCTTCTCCACTGCTGACTCCTTGATGAGGACTGGTTCGTATTCTGTATGATTAGAACTGAAAAACAAGAAGGGAATTATCACTTTGATGGGGCTGTGATATAGCCCCCCCAAACAGCCAATGAGAATTGGAACAGCACATCTGTAGGGAGATTGCAGAGAGCTGTGAGACCAATAGGGTTGTATTACTGGAAGATTTCAACTTCCTTAACATTAACTAAGGCATCCACAGTACAAAGGCCATGAATAGAGTTAAATTTGTTAAGTGCATCTATGAGAGCTTCCTTAATTAATATATTGAGGCCCCTACAAGAAAGGGCACAACATTGGTCCTCCTCTCAAGGAATGAGATAGGGCAAGTGACTGAAGTGATAGTAGAGGAGCTCTGGATTCAGTGAGCATAGCTAAAATAGTTTTAAAATAATTATGGATAAAAATAGTACTAGTCCACAAGTTAAAGGCCTAAATTGGAGGAAGGATGATTTTGAAGCAATTAGGCAGGAACTTGCAGAAGTTTGTTGGGGAAGGATGTTTTCAGGTCAGGAGATGGCTGGAAAGTGGGACTTTTTTAATGGTGAGACAGCAATACATATCCCTGTTTGATTAAAGGGCAAGGCTGGCAAGTTTTAGAAACTCTGGTTGATGAGCAATATTGAGAATCTGTTCATGAAAAAGAAGGAGGCAAATTTAAGTTCTCCAGATCAAACAAATCCTATCATGAGTATAGGAAATGTAGGAGTACGCTTAGAGGGAAGAGAGCAAAAGGATGATGTGAAATGAAACTAGCAGACAGGATAAAGGAAAATGCCAAGAGATTCTACAGATATATTAAAAGGGTGGCTAACTTTCCAGTAAAGGTTTAATATCTATTATTTCTGACAAGTTGACTGGTTTAAGTCATGCCCCTTTAGACCAAATTAAAAATACCTGGGAACAGGATTTGAACCTTTCACTGTCCAATGAGGTTTGGGACTCTATTTTCAAACTGATTAACACTGTCTGCTACACTTCAAAGTTGTACATAGGGCCCACATGTCTAAAGTCAAATTATCTTGTTTTACTCAGATATAAATTCTCATTGTGATAAATGTAAATTGGTGATGCTTCTTTAATTCATATGTTCTGGATGTGCTCCAGTTTGATAAAATATTGCAGAGAATTTTTTAGACATGATCGGTGATTCTCAATTTAAAATTAGAACCAAACCGGTTGCTCTGTTTGAAACTCTTGGAGAAGACGATGTTTTACTAACTCCAATGAAATGTCGCATTTTATCTTTTACTTTGTTGCTGGCCAGTCGTGCTATTTTGATTAAGTGAAAAGTTAATACCCTACCTCTTCATGCATAATGGCTAAGAGACATAATATCCTGTTTAAATTTAGAAAAACATTAGATATGCAATTAATGACTCAAGCATTAGATTCCAAATGTTATGTGGCCCATTCATTGGCTGTTACCATAATCTCTAGGTTTGGTGTTAATACAGAACTTTGGCACTGTGTTGTTCCACTTCAGAGTGAGCAACTTTATCTCATCAATATTAACTTTCAACCTTGTTTAGGGTTAGGGTTTTGAAAAATTTAAATTTATTATTTCTATTCATTATTAATATGGCTGTACTTTGGGAATCCATATGTATGGTTATTCTTGTAATGCTTTTCTTTATCTTTTCCTTCCAGAGGCACATTCCATAATTGTACTGTATAAACGTGTTATTACTGAAAATCAATAAAAATAATTCAAAAAAATAGGTGGCTAGAGAGAGAATTAGATCCACTCAAGATCGACAGGGCTGTCTTTATGTGAGACTTTGAATGAATACTTCTTATCAGTCTTTGCTGTAGAGAAGATTTTGGAAGACAAGGAATTTAAGGAAATGAATTGCATGACCCTGTATCACATACAAAGTATCAGGGAGAAGGTCTCGACAGTCCTGGACAGTGTTAAATTGAACAAATTCCCAAAGTGTGATGAAATGCATCCTTGTATTTGGGGGGAAGTGAGGCCTTTGCTGAGATAGTTACTTCATCTTTGACTTTGGTTGAAGTGCCAGAAAACTGGAGGGCTGTTAATGTTGTTCCATTATTTAAAAAAAACAAGGACAAGCCATGCAACTAGTGGCTAGTGATTTGAACATCAGTGGTCGGAAAATTACTGGAAGGGGATATTGAGGGACTTTATATACCAGGATTTGAATAGTCAGAGACTGATTGACTTTGTGTATAGAAAATCGTGTCCCATGGCTCTTTTTTTGAAGAGGTTACAAAGTGGATTGATGAGGGAAGGCAGTGGACTTTTTATATATGGATTGTTCAAGACCTTTGACAAGGTTTCACATGGTGGCTTGGTTGAGAAGGTTAGATCACTTGGGATCCAAGGAGAGCTGGCCCATTGGTTTCAAAACTGGCTTAGTGGAAGAGGTCAGGTAGTAGGGGAAGAATGTTTTTTTTAATGATTGGAGGCCTTTGACCAGTGGTGAGCTGCAGAGCTCAGTACTGACTCCACTATTGTTTATCAATCATCTTAGCAATTTGTATAGTTATGTTTTCAACTGAATATAGACTTCCAGATTTATAAATTTATGAAGAATTAGCTTACTGTATCAGATTTATTAAATTACTAAAACAAATAGACAATAACATTAAACAGAAATTCATCTGTGTCTTTTAGAGAAATAGTGCATGTAGCTGTATATAGAGAAGTATTCTATACTGAGCTACTATAGACATCGGTGTACATGTTGTGGAATCACTGTGCATGTTATCAAATTAATGTATACACAGGGAAGTTCAATGTACATGCTGTGAAGTTTAGTGCAAGACTGACACCTCCAGGTTTGCATGCTGGCCTTAAATACATCACTACTTCTGTCACATGGACAGGAAATGACATCATCAGTGATGTAATCAGCCCAGATAAAAATCTGTGTTGGATGCAAGGATGAAGATAAAGATGCTTATAAAATTAATTTGAGGCTCAACAAAGTAGATGCAAGGATGATGTATCTCAAAATAAAGGTCACAGCCTTCACTCAGAGAGTGGTGAATCTTTAGAAAACCCCATTTAAGATAGGGCCAAATGGCCTGCACTTATTCCTATTTCCAATGTTCTTACTGTATTAATCAGAAACAGTAAGTATCACTCAGTACAGTGTTTCTGAAATATATTTGTGTTAACATTACTTGGCATATGGGCTTGTATGATTTGTTTACAAAATCATGATGGATTCATACAAATTCCCTGTGTACTTGTGAAAATGAATGATGCAAACTTTAAATGCAGTCATCTCACTCCAAGACTTAACCATGGCAGAGTCTGGAAGCCTGTTGGAATTTCTATGGTGTGGAGAAGGTCTTTGATTTACAGAGTATTCTCATATTTCTTTCTTTGGCTTGGCTTCGCGGACGAAGATTTATGGAGGGGGTAAATGTCTACGTCAGCTGCAGGCTCGTTTGTGGCTGACAAGTCCGATGCGGGACAGGCAGACACGGTTGCAGAGGTTGCAGGGGAAAATTGGTTGGTTGGGGTTGGGTGTTGGGTTTTTCCTCCTTTGTCTTTTGTCATATACAATCATGAAATAATGTAGCTACAGTGAAGGAGCCCATTTGATCCATTTAGTGGCTCATTGATTCAATGGATCAACTTCCCTGCTCTTTCTGATAGTCTTTCTTTTACTTTTATTACAAATGTTTATGCAATTCTATTTGAAATTTAAAGCTAAACATAACCTTGTGAAAACATTTTATTCCTCTTGAATAGCCTTAAACCTATGGGTATGAACATTGATGTTTCCAGTTATCACCCATCTTTATCTGGTTCCACTCTTTATCCTGTTCTTACTTTTCTCTCTAACCTCCCTCACCCCTGTGCTCAGTGGTCTCTCCCTATACCTGTTTCTCCACCTCTTCCATCTTCTGTTCACTATCCTTTCACCTCTAAGTCACTCCCCAGCTTCTCCCTCCCCTCATTTTTCCCAACTTGATATCATCCTTTCCGATTTTAGACTCACTAAAGTGTCTCGACCCTAGACCGTGACTGACTACTTCTACCCATGGTTGCTAAGCTCCTCCAGCTTTATGTTGTTTGCATCAGATTACAGCTTGACAAGGGGAAGGCTGTAGATGTTTACATGTCCTTTAGTAAGGACTTTGACAAGGTTATATATAAGAGATTGGTTAGGAAGGTTCAATCATTTGGCATTAATGTTGAAGTAATGAAATGGATTCAATGATGGTTGGATGGGAGATCCCAGAGAATAGTGGTAGAAAATTGTTTGCTAAGTTGGAGGCCAATGACTAGTGGAGTGCCTCAGGGATCAGTACAGGGTCAATTGTAATTTGTCATATATATTAATGATCTAGATGGTAAATGGTAAATTAGATTAGTAAATATCCAGATCATATGAAGATTGGTGGTATTGTGGACAGTGAAGAAGGTTATCAAAGCTTGCAGTGGGATATAGGAGAGTTAGAAGAGTGGGCTAAAAGATGGCAGATGGAGTTCAATACTGATAAATGTGAGGTGCTACTTTTTGGTAGGACTAATCAGCAAAGGTCATACATGTTAAATGGTAGACAATTGAGGAGTCCAGTAGAACAAAGGGATTTAGGAATTCTGGTACATCATTCCCTGAAAGTTGAGTCACATGTAGATAGGGTGGTGAAGAAAGCATTTGGTATTTTGGCCTTCATAAATCAGAGTTTGAGTTACAGGGAAAGGTTGATCAGGCTGGGACTTTATACCCTGAAGCATAGGAAACTGAGGGGTGATTTGATAGAGGTATTTAAAATTGAGGGGGACAGATAGAATCGATGTAGACATGCTTTTTCCATTAAGAGTGGGGGAGATTCAAACAA
Organism: Narcine bancroftii; assembly: GCF_036971445.1. NCBI lineage: Eukaryota > Metazoa > Chordata > Chondrichthyes > Torpediniformes > Narcinidae > Narcine > Narcine bancroftii. The sequence continues at coordinate 83,675,778 of NC_091472.1, read as the reverse complement.
GAGGACGTGGATTGAGATTGAAGGGGGAAATGTTTAGGGGAAACATGAAGGGGTATTTCTTCACTCAGAGGTTGTTGGGAATGTGGAATAAGCTTCTGACCGAAGTGGTAGATGTGGGTTTGATTTTAACATTTAAGGAAATGTTGGATAGATGTATGGATGAAAGAGGAGTGGAGGGCTATGGGCTGGGTGTGGGTCAATGAGACTAAGTGGGAGAAGGTGTTTGGCATGGACTAGAAGGGCCAAACTGGCCTGTTTCTGTGCTGTAATTGTTATATGGTTATATGGTTTTAAATTAGCACGAGGAATGGAGAAATGTATGGAAATCATGTAAACTTTCAATGCAAGGAGACTGAGAAACTGCTGCAATGATCAGGAAATAGAAAATTCCCAGAATACATGTGTTTGCATCATTTTGCCCAATTCTCCATTGTTTTCATCAGACAGTAAAACAAGGTGTAGCAATTTTCCAATGTTTTTAGTATGCAGAACATAGGTCAGATGATATTGTTACATGTTATGTGTGCATCATAACCACTGTTTGCAGCGTCTAATTCTTGCCAGTTCGTGAATATGATGTTCTTTAAAATAAATTCATTGAAATGTGTGAAGTACCGGATCTAATGAATGGATAATAAAAACTATGCTATTAGCATGATCATCAATGTCATAAATTTGTTACTAATTTCCTTTAACCATTTTTGTTTTGCAAATTTTGAATTTGAATCTTCATCAAATTGTGTTTATGCTGTTACAAATTCAACAGCTCATAGGAAATGTATAGGTCAACATGACTTTTGCTAAAAGGTGCCAAAATAAATAAACTTTCTGTATGTAATTTAATTTCATCTTATTAAGGTGACCCGTTTGGCATGGGCAATTTGGGCCGAAAGACCTGTTTTTGTCCTGTACAACTCAATTGAAGAACAACAATATTTTTATTTGAACTCTGGGCATCCCAGACACTTCATAACCACTGAAACCTTTGTGTATACCTACTTTGTAATGGAATTAGTGCAGACAAAAATTGAAGAATATAATATTTGAACACACGAGAAGTATTATTAGCTAAGCATGGAAATCTGATTGGTGTCCCTCTTAAGCCACAATGGATTAAGGACCTAATTTTCTTCATTAAATTGGAGAAAAGCAAATACACATTAAGAGGGGTCCATCGCAATTTGGTTTCATAAAAGGCAGCCCCTTATGTGTTATTTCTCTGAATTACGCACGCTTATGGAGTAAACGTCTAACTGCATGTTGTATGTGTTAGATTAATCAATCATATTCTGATGACACTGTCAGCAAAGATACCAAAGTGGGGGTTCTGGGTGTGTATCTGAGAGTGTAAGTGAATATTGTATTCATGTATACGTGTGCAGATTTTTCTGTAAAAAAAATAATGGCACACCATACATCTGTAGAATGTGAATGGAGTTGTTTTGATGCTCAATATATTTTTGGGAAAAAAAAGTGCAATTGCTCAAAACTTTCTTTCCCTTGGAGTTGATTAGCTCCATTTAAATGAATTTCATGGAAGCTCTTGTCAATTCTTTCTAGGGCAGTTTTAACTGTGAAATTTTTCAGCATGGCTACTGGGTGTTGGCAGACATTCAGTAGCAGTGTTTGATGGTAGCTATCTCTGGTGTGGATGTTTGTGGCTACCATGCTTGGACAGACTCATGCAGGTGTCCCAAGTTTCCTCACAGTGTGGAAATAGTCACCATGTAAAAGTTTTTTTTAATTAAACCTTTACATCAATCTGATTCAATTTAGTTGATTGAAGAACATGCTTTGTGCATGTCAACAGAAAAAATGCCTCTTGCTGCTCTTTAAAGCCTTGGGAATTTTCTTATAATGTCTGAGGGAGCTTGCAGAACCTTGGATTAATGTCTTATCTGACAGATGGCCCTGTAATTGACAGTGTGCAGTGTGGCACGGAGTGTCAGCATGGATTTTTTTTTTGTGCAGCAGTTTTTGGGGCAGGACATGTCCACCTATCTCAGAGTGAGGAAGGTGACAAAAAGCTTGACAAAAGCAAAAATCACAGAAAATCTCTATTATTAGGTCTCCATTAAAGAAATGAAGAAATATTTTTTGAGATCTTTTGTTTTCCTCGTTCAAATGCTGGAAATGCTTCAAAAGCTTCTGAATATCAAAAATAAAAAATTTAAAAAAAACAAAAAAAAACTTCTGAATATCATCAAAAATAAAAAATTTAAAAATAAAGCTTCTGAATATCGCAGATGGCTTTCTGCAGCAGCCTGTGTTTATATTGCAACTTCAACAATGTAAAATGTCGCAAGATGCTGAACAGAGCAACTTTCAAACAAACCTGTCACTAATCACATTAAAAAAAAGATCATTGGGAAGGAAGCTCTCGGCTTGGTTGAAAAACCTCTCAAAGAAAGTGACTGGCTGACCTCCCTCTGCACTCTCTGTCTTGTTGAAGGATTCCAGCCCACAGCATTGACGATTGGTCAACAATTTTCCTAATAAACGGTAATGAGTTCCGCCAACCGATTGTTTGTTGCTCCGGATTCCAGCACCTTGCATGTCCTATGTGTCTCAAGTCAAGTGGAGTAATTGACAGGGGGAACCAGAACCTTAAGATCTCAAGGGATGAAGGGATGATCCTTCATTGATACCTTTAATGATGTAAATCTCAAAGGCCAAAATGGGAGGATAACAGTGGTCTCAAAGAGTGGCAGGTTATACCTGGAGGGGTTGGGGAGAAGGAGAGGGGGAAACATGGATTTCCTGAAATCAGAGATAAAAATTTTGAAATCAAATCAGTGCCAGAGCTTTGTGCACAAGTACAAGTACAAGAGACGAATAAACAGTAGGATATAAAAGCGTCAATTGTACTCCAATGCTATTGCTGTGGAGGTGGAGGTCCTGGAAAATCTGGATCTATTATGCATCCATGAACTATTCAGATAATTCTAGGTTGTCATTTTGTCTAACTGGGACTCTTTGTTAGTCCCTTGTTTGCTTTTCTGAGATGTGAACACATTCAATACAAAAATAAACTTACTGGTTTAATTGCAGATTTTGTTCATTTAAGTGTTCAGGCTGCAATTCCCTGCCTTGATTTTTCATAGACGTTTTGAAACAAAGTTTAATTACTGAGATAAAGGGTTCAAAGTTAATGACAAGGGATGGTCTGGTTGCTTGTCGTGAGACTTCATGCACGTCTTTCACAAAGTTTTCAGTCTCTTTAATACTTTCATTCATATTGTGGCTGACTCATTCAAGAGGTGATTTATCTGATGGGCAATGGAGTGCAAGATGAACCACTCAACTCTTAAGAATCCTGGAAAATTTCCCAATTGGCCTGAATAAAGAATTGTATGGGCTAACTTGTATCACAATAGGAAGTGTCTCGAACAATTTTGTAGTGGTCATGGTTTCCACCAAAATGATCACCACAGTATCTTACTCTGGTTAAAATAGAGTTCTTATGACCTGGTCCCCATGCATTAAATTGATATTCCAGATCAACTCTGACATTAATGAGAAAATAGTTGATCATTATCATGAAGGAAAACTAATATCAAGGCAAATGGATAAACAGAAAGAAAGAATGTGTCATCCTGAACGGCCTTCTTTGCTAATAGTTCATCAACTTGCGGTAAGATCCATTGGGTCATCTGAGGGGGTCAAGCTTCAGAACTAAATTTGGCCATTTTTCATTTGGTGGGTCTGGTGTACATTGAGTTCTGGAACACCTGCAGTATTTTGAACAAGATTTCTTGGGAATTTTAATTTTTTAGTTATCATTGTGTTTCACAAGAAAATAGCAGGAGGCCACTAGGCGCATTAAGGCTGCCCTGCCATTCAGTATGATTGTAGATGACTCCTCTGCTGTATCAGTTCCCCACTTACCTTTAACTCATCAATCTTTCAAATTTTATCCATCTCCACTTTAAATGTATGTAATCATTTGGCATTTGCTGCCCTTGGCAGCAGAGAGCTCCAGCGTTTTGCTGCCTTCTTGGAGAAACAATTTTGAAACACCTCAGTTTTATATAACAAGCTCCTTATTTTGAAGATATTTTCCTTTTATCATTACCCATGAACTGGTGAAAACCTCTTAGCATCTCTCTTGTCGAATGCCCTTTGGAAAACCTAGGATCTTGAGCAAACAAATAGAAGCTGTAGGGATTTAGCAGGTCAGATGGCATCTATGGAGAGAAATAAGCAGTCAAAATTTGGGGTTGGGACTTTTTTTTGCAATTACTGTGGGAATGGGATAGAGCAAGCACAAAAAGGAAGGAAGGGCTGAGGAAGGGCCAAAAAAGATTACTGGATACTGGACAAACAAAAACAGAAGTGGTGCTTTGTCTTTTTTGGCAATGAAGATTCCCATCTTGCTCCTGAGGAGCAAAGCAGTTGGCCAATCATCTTATTGCAAATGTTGCATTCATTTAAATCGACATAAAGCTTTGATTTTGTTTTAGTTCCACTAACTTTGAATTTGATCCATGCTGCAGACTTTTATTTTCATATTTTCTGCCCAGCCTGTTGCATTGCTTTTCAATTTCCCTCTCACTATCTTATATATACCACTGCTCTTTCATTTCCTCTTGATTTATTGAACATCCCACTCTTGGGATGTTCAATAAATCAAGTTTCAAGCCTTGTCTACAACCCCATTTATGTAATTCACTTGGACACTGGCTTCTGCACAATTCAGAGCTCATTTGTGTTTGATTCAATTGGTGATCATCTTTTTTTGAATATTTGATTTTTAGACTCAACAAACCATAAACAAGTAAACTTTATGGATAAAGAAATATATATATCTATATATAGATATATATAGATATATATATCTATATATATATCTATATATATATAGATATATATATCTATATATATAGATATATATATAGATACAAAGTATGTGTTAATCCCATCCCCTTACTTCCCTCCCTACCTCCCTCCCCTATACAATTGATGAAACAATCAATAAACGTATTAATACAGAATCATTTAAAAAAAACATACACACAATGTCGATGTCATCTTTTTTTGAATATTTTATTTAAAGTTTTCAACCATGTAATTATATAGTTTATATACTTAAACTTAAGATACAGTGATTACATAGTATTTAAAACCCCTCCCACTATTTAAAATATATAATATAATTAACTGAGAAAACACAAAAGGAAAACAAAGATTTAAAAAAGTTTTGTTCTGGGTTGCACAGAGGGTTGGCTTGCACGCTGAATCTTAGTCTTTACATGTATATTGTGGTGAATCACGCCACTCCTTAATTGCCCCCCACAGAATTGGGAGTTACCGGTGGCTGGGGGGCGCAAATGACTCTGGGAGGTGTGCGACCTCCAGGGTCAGGTGATGGTAATAGCGTACCAACTGTATTTATTTAAACTCCTGTGAAGGTTCTATTAAAGAATTCTGTTGGTTCAGCTCACAGATGACTCCTGCTGTGTTTTGTTCACTGCACTACTCGCTACAGTGGTGACCGTGATGATCCAAAACAATTTTTTAGACCTTGCTATGGACACACAGAACGCTGTTGTGCTCAAGCTACTGATTTTTGGGCCTCGCAACCATTGGCTTGGTTTGAGCAGGTAGAGGTCCAGTTTCACATTCATCAGGTTGCCGCTGACGCTACTAAATATTGCTATGTCATTGCATCACTAAATCCGGATACCGAAGTCATCATTGACCTTTTATGCCAGCCTCCAGCCAAAGATGAGTTCAAAGCTATTTTTTGGACTTGCCTGCAGCAACAGGACAGCAAGGCTCCTTCATGTGGAAGGCCTAGGCAACTGCACACCTTCTGCACTGATGAATGAGATGCTGGCACTCATGGACGGCCCCGTTTTCTTTTCGAGCAGATTTTCTGCGAACAGATGCCAGAAGTCATCCATCTGCTTCTTGCAGACAATGGTTTCAGTGGTTCCCTGTTGATTGGCAGTCCACATGGATGAGCTATGGCACACCAAACAGCAGGGGGAAGTGACTGTTGGTCATGTGGTGGCATCATGCCTAAGGGCGTGAGCTATACCTACCCCTGATGGAGGTGCGGTGTCAGACTCAGAAGTGATAGGCACTGGGAGAGCAGTGGTGTGAGCAGTGGTGCTATTGTCACCAAAGGTGGGGAGCTGCGGCCTGCTGGTGCCAACCCCTCCACCCTCCCTCACACACCCGGGAAAATCAGAGGTCACCAACAACAGCAGCATCAGAACATATAGGGTAAGGACAATACTGTTCAATTTTGGCTCTTCCCGATTCAGATGGTCCTTTACCATCGCCGAAATGTCTCAGCTGCAGCTGGGTGCTGGCTTTCTATGAGCACCCACCTCCTAGTGGATCTAAAAGGTCATCATCTGGTTAATTCCAAGACATTTGAGTCCCTTGCGTTACAACCTGCCGCATTACCCGTGTCACACCTCGACTCTGTGACCCTCTCAGAGAATGAGTACACCAAAATCCTGGCTGACTTTCTGAGCATCGAAACTCTGCAGTTCACAACAGCCCAACCCAAGCATGTAGTACAGCACTATATATGGATGAATGGATGGCCTCTTCAAGCATGCATATGCAGACTGCCCCCAGACAAACTGCAGTTGGCCAAAGAGGAATTCAGGAGAATGGAGGTGATGGGTATAGTTCAGTGCTCCGATAGCACATGGGCATCCCCACTTTGTATGGTTCCCAAAGTATCTGGTGACTGCAGGTTTTGTGGGGACTATCGTCACCTTAACAAGATTACAACGGCAGATCGATACCCAGTTCCACACATAGAAAATTTTACAGTGAATCTACATGGCGCTGAATCTTTTCCAAGATTGATCTTGTATGCGGTTACCAATAAATCTTAGTTCATCCGGACGACATTCCAAAAACACCCTTCATTACCCCATTTGGGCTCTTTGAGTTGCTTTGTGTGCCATTCAGTTTGAAGAACACAGCCCAGACCTTTCAATGATAGGCCGGGACTTTGTGTTTATATATTTGAATTATATCCTCGTTGCCAGCCATTCCTGTCAGGAACAACAAGCACATCTTCATCAGCTCAGTCAGAGGCTCAACGATCATGGTTTAGCAGTTAATCTTGCCAAATGCTAGTTCGGCCAAAGGTCCCTTGACTTCCTTGGTCATCATGTTGATCAACACTGGGTGATCCCACTACCATCCAAGCTTAAGGCCATACACAAGTTCCCCAAACCATCTACCATTAAGGGGCTGCAGGAATTTGTCAGCATGATACCTTTCTACCTCCAGCAGCTGCCAGAATAATGCAGCCACTTCTCAAGCTCTTGTCAGGACAACCTAAAGAGCTGAAATAGAATGAAGAGGCCATGGCTGGGAGGAGTCACGCGATGGAGTAGTGGCCGGACGGTGAACTCCAGCCCTCTCCAGAAAAGTCAGGAAAAACGAGAGAAAACACAAAGGCACAGAAATAAAAGTTACAGAAAAGTGAGTATAAAGGTGGAAAGAAGATGGCGACAAAAAAAGAAAAGTCGAAAGCAACGGTAAGAAGAGAGGAAGAGAAGACAAAGGAGGAAAAAGGTGAAGGCCTTACCTGTCCGAAGAGGCCCGCTGCGGAGAGAGAAACCCGCTCCCTCAGGTCGGTAAATAATGGACTACAAAAATGGCTCGCAGAGCCGAGCAAAAGTGCGCAACCGCGCATGCGCGAAGTTTCGCGCATGCGCGATGCGAATGAAAAAAAACACACCGACGGGAGGGGGGACCAGCTGGGGAGTCGATCTCCACAGCCGGCAACGACAGCTGCAGAACACCTGCAGCAAGAAGAGACCACAGAAGACAACAGAAACAAGATAGAAGAGGAGGAAAGGGCAACAAAGAAACAACAGATGGCCAACCCAGAGGAAGAAGAAGAGGAAGAGTATGGTGAAATAGAAGAAGAAAAGAGAGGCAAGGTAAAGGATATACTTGCTCTTATTAGAGGATACATGGAATCATTTAAAGAATGGCAAACACAGGAATTTAAGGATTTAAGAAAAAGAATAAACAACACAGAAGAGAAAATAAATAAAATGGAGATGACCTTAACAGAAATGGGAAAGAAAATGGACAAGATGGAAGAGCGGGCAGTAGCAGCAGAAATGGAGGTAGAAGACTTAAAAAAGAAATTGGAGAAATCTAATAAAAAAACTAAAGAGACACAAGAACTACTAGCTCAAAAAATAGATACAATGGAAAACCATAACAGAAGAAATAACATAAAGATAGTGGGCCTTAAGGAAGATGAAGAAGGCAAGAATATGAGGGAGTTTATAAAAGAGTGGATCCCTAAGACCCTAGGATGTCCAGAACTACAGCAAGAATTGGAAATAGAAAGGGCACATAGAGTATTGGCCTCTAAACCACAACCACAACAAAAACCAAGATCGATTGTAGTAAAATTCCTAAGATATACTACAAGAGAAAAGGTACTGGAGAAGACAATGGAAAAAGTAAGAGAGGGCAACAAACCACTGGAGTATAAAGGGCAAAAAATCTTCATTTATCCAGATATAAGTTTTGAACTCCTAAAGAAGAGAAAAGAGTTCAATACAGCAAAGGCGATTTTATGGAAGAAAGGGTATAAATTCATACTAAAGCATCCAGCGGTATTGAAAATATTTATTCCAGGACAACAAAACAGACTATTCTCGGATCCAGAAGAAGCACGAAAATTTGCAGAACAATTACAAAAATAGACTGAGGGAGGAAGACGGGTAATGAGAGTTAAGATGATCACAATTGATATGTATGTGGGTAAAGACAAAAATAGACTGAGGGATGAAGACGGGTAATGAGAGTAAAAATGATCACGATTGATATGTATGCGGGTAAAGAGGTATAAGAGTGAATAGAGACAAGGAGCATACGTGAATGTATCTGTACTTAGAGGAAAATATAGATAGTATAGACAAGAATTAATAAGGGAAGGTAATGGAATAGAGAGAATAAGGAGGGAATTAAAAGAGTGACCTTTGTGACATATGAAAAGTGAAATCTTTTCTGGGGGAGGCGGGGTGGGGGGAAATAGCGGTCACTGCAAAATCAGTTGACGCTTGCGAGTGGATTCGCAAATCCAAATGGAGAGGGGAGATGTGGTTGTCCGACAAGGGATAAAGGACAACTCAGGAGGTGAATGGGAGATTGGGAATAAATAAGATAGAAATAGGAGAATAAGGAAAATGTTGGATGTTGTAGGAATGTTGTCTTATAAAGAGTTGAAAATAAGAAAACAGAAATGGAAAAGGAGGAAAGGTAATGATGGAAAAACGGAAAGAGAAGATAAGCAAAATATAAAAGGGCTACGCTGAACTATATGTCTTTAAATATTAATGGAATACATAACCAAATTAAAAGGAATAAACTACCAAATTTAAATGAATAAATGTATTCCATTAGAAAAAAATAACATATTGGTTAAGAAATAATATTGAAATATTCGAACAAGTATAGGAGCCTTACATTAAATACAATAGCGAAAACCTACCGGGGACAAACATTACCTAAGTTGATGGAAGGAGAAGGAAAGAAAAGAATGGACTCAGTAGAATTTCTGGTGTAATTTTGTTGAATGACAACATTGTCTGACTGGATTAATGCAACCTAGATGGTATACCTAAAATGGATGAGAGGGGGGGTGGGGGGGTGGTTTGGGAGGAAAGGGGGGGGGGAGAAAAAGTCACTGTATATGTGTGAAAAAGAAATTGTGTATATCATGGCTAATGTGATTTATGGTGTGAAAAATTAAAAAAAAATTTAAAAAAAGAAAAAAAAAAAAGAGGCCATGGCTGCATTTGAAAAAGCCAAAGTAGCACTGGCAAAAGTAACTATGCTGGTGTATCCACGGATCGACGTTCTGACGGCTCTCACAGTTGATGCATCAAGCATGACTGTAGGTGGGGTATGGTCAATGACACTTAGAAACCCCTGGCCTTTTTTAGTCATCACCTGAGGCAGCCTGAACAAAAGTACAATGCTTTTGACAGAGAACTCCTCATTCTCTATCTTGCCATACGACATTTTTGTTATTTTCTGAGGGCAGAGATTTCACGGTTTTTACAGACACATTCACTTTCACAAAAGTGTCAGATCCATGGTCAACCCGACAGCAGTGACATCGCTCATAGATCTCGGAGTTCACAACTTCTATACAGCACATCATAGGGAGGGACAATCTGGTTGCTGACACGTTATCTTGCACAGTCATCGCATCAGTCCATTCTCCGGTTCTGGGAATAGACTATGTGCCTATGGCAGTGGCTCAGCAAGAAGACGATGAGATGGTCCCTTATTGTACTGCCATCTCAGGTCTGAAATTAGAGGACTTGAAGTATGGACCAGCAAATTCCACGCTGCTGTGTGATGTGATCACCAGACCACCAAGGCCAACGTCAACGCCAATGCCATACACAGTTTGGCTCACCCTTCTACTCGAGCGACGATAAGGATTGTGGTAGACAGTCATGTGGCACAGATTGCAAAAGCAAGTTGGCATTTGGGCAAGGACATATATCCCATGTCAAACCTCCAAAGATTAGCACCACATCAAGGCTTCATTGCAGACTTTTGCCCCAACACAGAGGTGATTCGATCATATCCATGTCAACACTGTCGGGCCATTACCCTTCATCCAGAGACACTACTCACCTTTTTACTATGGAGGACAGATTTACAAGATGGCTGGAGGTTGTTCCGTTCTCGGACACCTCCACTACAGCTTATGCACAAGCCCTTATCGCTCATTGGATTGCCCATTTCGGTTTAGCGATAAGAGATCTCCTCTGACAGAGCGGCACAGTCCACATCCCGGCTCTGGAGTCCAATTGCACAGTTACTGGCCATGCAGCTTCACCATACCAAGGCCTATCATCCCCAGTCTAACAGTATAGCAAAGCATTTTCATTGACACATTAACACATGAAGACAGCCTTGATGGCATGCCTCAAGGGTCCAGACTAGATGGATGAATTACCCTGGGTACTGTTAGGTAGATGTACAGCACCAAAAGAAGATCGAGCTAATTCCTCAGCTGAATTGGTACATGCAGTCCCCCCCTAACAGCCCCAGCAGCACATTGGGAGCAGGACTCTCCCACTTCTTTAGTGACATGCCTGAGAGAGAAGGTGGGTGCACTGGCACGAGTACCAACCACTCAGCATGGACTTCTGATTTCCTATGTTCTGGCTAAGCTTAAGGACAGTATGTGTTCCTTCACAGGGATGCCCACAGGACGCCATTACAATGGCCATATGAAGGCCCTTTTAAGATGCTGCGGAACGACGCCACAAAATTTGTTCTAGACACGGGCGGCAAACAAGAGACTGTTTCTGTTGACCGTCTTAAGCCAGAACATTTGGACTGGTGCAACCAGTACAGGTTGCAAGCCCCCAGCGCAGAGAGCGTCTGCCAGCCCATTCTAGCCATATTAGCAAGACGACGGTGTTACCTCCGAACTCAGATGATTCCGGTGGGTGGGGGGGCTGGTCATGAACCGCGCCACTCCATTATTGAACTGCCGTCCGTAGCTGCGGGCCTCTGTAGGATCAGGAGTTCCTGGTGGCTGGGGTGGGGAGGTGGGGGGGGGGGGGGCGCAGAGGTCTCTGGGAGGTGGGTGACTTCCAGGGTCAGGTGATAGTGTGCCAACTGTGAAGGTTCCATTAAACAATTCTGTTGGTTCAGCTCACAGACAACTTCTGTTGTGATTTGTTCACTGCAATATGACTTTTAGGGAAGAGATTAATACAGGGCTTAGGAGGCCGGAAGTACATTCTTTTCATATTTATTCCTACCTTTGCATATTACTGGCTCCAGATTGGCACAAAAAATTATTCTTTATTTCTGACATTGTAAGTAATTTTCTCTAAGGGAATACAACTTTATATTTCTGAATGCCATCTTTCAATACCTAAATACACATCCAATTTCCAGGACACTGCAATACACTGCCTTGCCATTGCTAAAGCAATTTTAACAAATTTACCTTGATGATTTAGTAAATTTAGATTTGGTCTTGTTCCTTCAATGTCGTCTGCGTCATCTTCTTTGCAAGTAGAGGGAATTAATCAAACTGGGTACCAATATAATTCAAATAATGTTTCCATATTTTTAACAAGTGAGTCATAATTCTTCCTTATATTGTAAATTATCTTCTCGAGGGAAATGCAACTCTCTATTTCCATATTCCATCGCAAGATGATTAACTAGGAGTCGGATTTCCATGAAACCCTTATACGTTTCCTGGCTACAGTAAGGTGACCTTTACAAAAGAAATTTTGTGTTTTGATAACTTAAAACTCATGTTGCCAATACCTCCCAAAAGATCCGGATGATGGTGGCACGGCAGTGGCTGCAGCGGCTTCTCCGAACATAATGCTACTGCAATAGTTAAGAAAGGTGCCATGCAACAATTCTTAATTGAACATTGGACAGTAGAGTGCTGTGGAGATGTGAAGCTGTGGAAGTGTGTGAACCACGAAGCAAAGTACAAACCTTTGGAAGTAAGTTGCAGGACTGCATAGCCTGGTCTGCTGTGGTGATCGGGTCTCTGTTAATGGATGTGGCCTCCAGACTTTGACGTTATTTGCTGCCAGTGGTCGAGGAGGGGACAACTGTGGTAGGTTTTGCTGAAGTGTGCATAGTGGGCTGCATCGTGCACCTGGCTGGGAGGATCTAGAGGGCTATATGTTCTGCGGTGGAAGTGTTGGGGATCCTGGAGTGGTCATGTTGAGTGCTTGGCCCAGACATTCTGGAGGCTGTGCTATCTTGGAGAGCAGGGTCCTGTGGCAGATGGTGGGGTTGTCGAAGTGGTCATTGGGACTCTCTAATACTACTGTGGTGATGTTTGTGAGCCCATATGGATATGTGAATTGTGTGGCGGTTCTTCACTTCAAGCTATTAGACTTTTAAAAATCTAAGTCAATGAAAATGTAACTTGTCTCCACTGTGACTGGTGTCCAGTTTTTTTCAGCTTTTCCTGTATTGTTTGCATTGTATTTTTAATTCACTCTGTAGGGGTGTTTCAGTCTTGTGTAGTTTTATTTTTTTGGTTTGTCTGTAGGAATGGCAAAGTCTTGTGCTTGTTGTTTTTGAGTAACCTCATGATGTGTAGGGAGAATTATGGTTTAGAGGAATGTTATTTTGTTTATTACTGTGTACTGTTTTACAAACTGGTCTTAAATGACAATATAAGTATTGAATCATATACACTTTTGGATCTTGTGGAAAAATCTACTTCTGTAATTTTCTTAAGAATGTCCCCCAGATTCACCCTAAAAGGCCTTACCTTTGTAGATAGCCAGGTGGAGTGGATGAAAGTTCCAACCTCTACACCACATCTAAAGTACATTTCTGAAAAATCAGATTTATGTGATTTTTGTGGTGTGAGGTATAACTGATGGAAGAATTTATATTGCACCAATTTATATCTGGTATTAATGATTCCAGTCATACTGTTCATCCATAGGTCTTGCCACCACTCATCGTTAATTTTTGTATCTAAGTCCAATTCCCATCTATCCCCAGATCTATGTAAATTCAGTTTTAGACTCTCACTTTGGAATATGTATTATGTGAAAAATGGCTGAAGATGATCAAACTAGCACCGCTCTGCGAAGGGTGATGGAATGCGGAATATGTAAATTAGAGCTTGAAAATAGACAGCACTAACTAGTGGGCCCCTTTCTTATCAGAAACCTCAAGGATGAAGGAATCTGGTTCAGACTGGCACAGAGACCTAGGGTACCCCATAGTCACCATTGCACTTGCTTAATAAAGACATGAATATTAACTTAGATGCCCCTAAGGATGGGACAGCCTAATTAACATAGCATGCGATGTATGATGAGGGAGGGACTGTGTGGTATCTGCAGGGATGGAAGGGAAAAGGGGACGGTTGTAAGGTATTGAAATTCCATTGGAAGAGACTAAATGAAGGTGTGGTGATGATGAGCGTGGGACTGTACAAAAGAGAGATGATTCTGGACCTCCGGTGTTTCTTTGGACTGATAGACACCCAGCTCTGCAGACCCGAAATAAAGCTGAACTTGTTCTCCAAGACTTTGTCTCCGGAGTAGTGATTGGGAACACTTTATATTTCACAAGCTTGGGGGATCATCCAGGATCGCAACTCCCACCGCTTGGCGACTGGCTATCGAAGAACGAGAAGGTGCACCCCACTGATTTCAGTGGTCTCCGATTTCCTTGCTTGCTGTCAGCAGTTTGAGCGAGTGATATCCGGACAGGACACTCTGGAAAACAGGACGAAGGAGAACTCTGGTAGGAGGAGAGGAACAGGATGCAGGGGAACTCCGGTAGGAGTGGTTTGGTCAGGGAATTCTCGTGCACGAGACCCGGGTATGAAAATTGATTATTAAGTATTACTCGGGCAACTGGGATAGTCTGTCAGGAGTGTGTGATCTGACATGGAGAAAAATGGGTGATCAGTGTACCAGGACTGATGAGTGCCAACAGAAGAAGGGACCCCTGAATGGAGGTCCCAGGGTTGACATTCTGCCAGATAGTCCGTTGGGGCAGATGTTAGGAAATTGGGGTCGGGGAAGGACCCAAGGGAAAATTAAGGAAACTGTGATAATGGTTTGCTATTACAAATGGCCTCAGACTCTGATTCTGAGCTCCTCAGTTTGGTGGCCACATCTGGGGTCAGATGAAGATTGGCTATGTCAGAAATTAAATGTGTTTATAAATACAAGAAATCTTTTTTATCAGGAAGAGTCAGATTATGCAGCGTGTTGGATCCAGATGACCAAGTTGTTTAAGTTCACCACGAAAAATGTGGAGGCTCCCTGGGATCCTTTGAAGTACCTGCCCCCACCGTATGACAGTCAGAGGGGAGGGGAGTATCACCAGGATGCTGGTGATATCCCTCCCAAGGATCACCAACAGGTGAGGGGTGCCGATGGAGGGGTAGAGGCCTGTGCCCCAGAGTTGGAGGTTGAAAATATAATTCAAAAAGTTTCTGAGACATTAAATAAAGGGCTAGGGAGAGAAGGCAAGCCATTGGGGGGTGCTTGGGATGATGAATTCATTAAAGAGGTAATTGGAAAGTGGCGCCTGTTAGCACAAGAAAGAAAAGAGATAGGCTTGCAAGTTGGCAAACTAGCGCTGTAAAACTGGAAGAAGGAGGGGGACAGTAAACCTATGGATGTTCTCCAGAAAGAATGTGCACATAGAAAGGAGCAGGACAGGAAAAATCAGGAAAGGAAAAAAAAAGCCAAGGGTAGGCAGGAGAAGCCTCCTGCACTGGAGGATAAACAAAGACTACGTAGTCAAATAGAAGTCCGAACGCTGATGGAGGAGGGAGAGACAAGTGACCCCTAGTACTCCTCGGGGACCCCCTAAGGACCACCACTAGTATATCATCTGCCTGTATCTAGATTCAAAGTATTTTAGGATCCTGTTAGTGCTTGAGCCCAGAGCCATGATAAATCATCCAGCCACTGTAACAAAGAAGTTAAGATTTAAAGAAAGTCTGTGGAAAATTCTAGAAGCTTTTGTTAAAACACGTTTGTCTGCATTTGCACAGTTTAAAAATTAAGCTGTTCTTAGTGAGGACAGAAAGAACTCAGCAGAAAAACATAAGATACTGCTCTACCAGCCAGGCAAATTGGCAGGAAGCCCAGAAGAAGAGATAGCCAGTTTGTACAGAATACTACAGAGCACAGAACGAAGACAGCCAGGAATACTCTTAAAGGGGCCACACAAGATACCAATTTGTTTGCAGTATAAAGTTGAGCACATACCCATGATAAAGATGTGATTTCTTAACTTAATGAGGCAGCAGATAAAGTAGCTAAAGTATCTAAAGGATTATCAGGATTTGGACCCCAAAGATTTAGTTCAATATAAGTCCTCCTCAACGAGCCTTTTACCTTCCATCCAGGGGATTAGACTCCACCAGAGGGACGCCTCTGATAGAGAAATTGAGCGATGGAAATGGTCCAGTTGTTATTATGTTGATGTACTTGAGTTTTGGCAGGCAGGGGGGTTACTATTGTGGGAAAGTCGGACATTTCAAACAGGAATGTCCCGAATTAAAGAGGGAAAGGCATGCTATCCCTTTGATGACTTTTGGGAGGATTAGTAGGATCAGGAGTTTCTTCCTCCCGGGACCTACTGGGAACCTTTGATAAATTTCCAACAAAGAGGATGCCATTTTTCTGGTGGACACAGAGGCCACTGGATCATCATAAAACTTTATACCGGAGGGAGTTAAATTCACTAGTCAACAATTAAAGGTATCAGGGGTAAAAGGGGGAGAGTTTTCTTTACCTATTTTGGGAGCCCATTATGATCGGAACGGATCATGAGGAAGTGATGTGGCAATTATTATACATTCCGGATATTGGGAGTAACCTCCTGGGTTACAACTGGGGTTAGAAAAGGGGGTAAAATATTTGGGACACTTAATAAGTGAGGGTAAAAGGAAAATGAGTCCCGAAAGGATTAAGGGGATATTGGAACTGGTTCTCCCGAAAACAAAGAAGGAACTAAGGAAGTTCCTGGAACTGATGGGTTATTGTCGACTATGGATAGATTCATATGCATAAAAGACTAGAAACTTTTACTTCACCTCTAGAATACTTCAGGAAACAATGCAAAAGTTAGAAATGACGTGGGATTTTCATACCCCATAGCATCCCCCTTCCTCAGGATGGGTATAATGAATGAATCAGACATTGTCCAAATTGGTGCTAGAAACAAAGTTACCCTGGACTAAATGCCTGCCTATAGCATTACTGCGAATCCAAATAGCTCCTCAAAGGAATGTTGGATTGTCCCCTGATGAGATCCTATTTAGACTGCCATTTTTGGGAAGAGATAGGGAATTACCTACTGTAGAAGTCACTGACAAATTTCTAAGGAACTATGTATTAGCGCTCGCTTCTTCTTCATTTGTTCTGAGGAAAAAGGGTCTGTTGGCCCCGACACCTCCGCTTGAATTTGCCGTTCACAAAATACAACTAGGTGATTGGGTTCTGGTTAAGACGTGGAAGGACGCCAAGCTTCATCCAAGTTGGGAGGGACCATTTCTAACCCTCCTGACCACTGAGACAGTGATAAGAACTGCAGAAAAAGGTGGACACATCACACCAGAGTGAAAGGACTGGTGAGGACCCCCGCTGAGCTGCCAACTTTGCACATACATCCCACCAGAAACCTGGTCAAAATCCAGTTGAAAAGACATTAGAACAGGACTTTGAATAGTTTGTGAAACATAAGTTAAATATCTATTTACAACCCTCCTCCTTCGGTAGAAAGAAACATGAGATGGTGGTGGATATGCTGAATAGAGTTGGTAAGTGGGAACCAGGGTTGGGCTGATGACATTCATACCTCAGTAAGGAGAGGATTGGAATCCATTGTCAAGCCCTCAGGGCCAGTAAAGTTCACCATTACCATTCCTGAGAGTTCTAAGCCGCAGGTGATACGGTTTGATGCTTGTAGTTTAATAAAATGTGGAAGGATCGAGAGTCAGAGATGATATAGTGTTCAGGAGAAATATATGTGTCTTAATAGATACTGCCCCTATTGGAGTGATGTATGGTGGAATACCCAGAAAAACCTATTCAAAAGAGGTAAATGGGAAACATTTGGAATGGGTATAAACATCAGTGGAAAGGACCTGTTGGCGTGTTGTTTTAATATAATCGTAGAAGGATCAAAGACTAATCCAACTGATAGTACTTTCACAATAATGCACAAGGTGAAACCCTATACTTCACCCAATGAACCGAAAATAGTACAGATAGTAGAGGTAGAGGACCTTAGACAGATGATTGAGACAGGATATGGGGATACAAATGCCTGGGTAGAATGGGTAAAACATACGGTGAAGAGTTGAAACAAGAGCAATTGCTATGCATGCACTTCTGGACGTCTGATAGCACAGGTGGTTCCACCTCTGTTGGGGTGGGGTAAAGGCAGACAAGAAATGAGGTGCATGATGGCTTTGTATCAGGATAGAGAGGCCTGGGGTAACCAGTCCTGTAAATCTCTGTCCTTGGTGTTCCCTCCTCTGAAGAGGAAGAATGTCCGGATTCCGCCAGCATTCTAGGCTGTGTCAGGGAATCACACAGCCTGCATTTCAAGACAAGGAAGACAGTTCACAAAGAACCTAGGAAAGCTACAACTATGCACAAAGGTACAAGACATGACAGAGGAGAGGGGAGAGAACCACTCAGCCTTGAATGTACCTCGAGTGGATCTATGGTGGTTCTGCGGAAGAAAAATCCTTGGATCAATTCTTCCTCCCAATTGGAAAAGCACCTGTGCAATCATTCAATTGGCCATACCCTTCACCTTGGCACTTGAATGGGAGAAGGTAATAGGGATAAAGAAAAGTAAGAAGGAGTTCCTTGGGATGTTTTTCAATAACCAAATTTATATTGATTCAATTGGGGTGCCAAGGGGAGAACCTAACAAATTTTAGGCACGCAATCAGATAGCAGCAGGATTTGATATAGTTTAATCAAAGATGCATGGTAAAAAGAAAAAGGATGGATTGTAGAAAATGGCTGAAGATGATTAAACTAGCA
Organism: Narcine bancroftii; assembly: GCF_036971445.1. Classification (NCBI taxonomy): domain Eukaryota; kingdom Metazoa; phylum Chordata; class Chondrichthyes; order Torpediniformes; family Narcinidae; genus Narcine; species Narcine bancroftii. The sequence goes on along the minus strand of NC_091472.1, from coordinate 83,657,218 downwards.
CCGCTCTGCGAAGGGTGGTGGAATGCAAAATATGTAGATTAGAGCTTGAAAATAGACAGCACTAACTAGTGGGCCCCTTATCAGAAACCTCAAGGGTGAAGGAATCTGGTTCGGACTGGCATAGTGACCTAGGGTACCCCATAGTCACCATTGCGCTTGCTTAATAAAGACATGAATATTAACTTAGACGCCCCTAAGGATGGGACTGCCTAATTAACATAGCATGTGATGTATGATGAGGGAGGGACTGTGTGGTATCTGCAGGGATGGAAGGGAAAAGGGGAAGGTTGTAAGGTATTGAAATTCCGATTGGAAGAGACTAGATGAATGTGTGGTGATGATGAGCTTGGGACTGTACAAAAGAGTGATGATTCTGGACCTCCGGTGTGTCTTTGGACTGTGAGACACCTAGCTCTGCAGTCCCGAAATAATGCTGAACCTGTTCTCCAAGACTTTGTTTCCAGAGTAGTGATTTTGAACACTTTATATTTCCACATAATATATTCTAGATATAAATTTATATACGTTACCCTGTCGAATTAGAATCTCCATGTTGTTGCATCAAGGTAAAACCATATCTGGTCCTAATTTTCCCCTTGAGAAAGATTATCGTTGTACATAGTAGAAGAATGTTCTAGTAGACAAATCATATTTATCTCTTAATTGTTCAAATGTCATGAACTGCCTTTGTCTATAACAATCTTGATATATGTGACCCTTTCTGGCACAAGATATCCAGGATCTCATCACCTATAGTCCAAAGTATTAAATTATTTTGGGTCAAAGGCATTTTTGGAGTTATCCCAATTTTTAATCCAATACATTGATTAATTTTGTTCCTAATTTGTATTACATGTTTTAGTATAGAGTTATTTGATTTCTGTGAAATTAATTTAGTATTTAATTTGAAAATAAATTCTTCTGCTATCTTTTCATCTCTCATATATAGTCCAATTGTGCCTAGGATGGGATAGTCTCTCCATCAAAAAATGATGCAATAAAAATTTGCCTGGGCTGCCCAATAATATATATTTTTTTTAAATCAGGTAATTTTACACCCTCAAGTTATAATCCCATGATAATTTCTTTATGGAGATTCTAGCCACTTTACCACTCCATAGTAAGTTCCTGACACCTTCATTAAGTACCTTTAAAAACATCTCTGGGGTAATGAAATGGGCAACAATTAAAAAAGATATTTAAGTCTTGGCATCACCTTCATTTTGATACAGTTAACCCTGCCAATCAGTGTTATAGGCAGAGCTAGGTCCTCCTCAATCTTCTGCAGCAAGGGGGGGGGGGGTAATTAATTTGTATAAATTACATAAATTTTTTATCTACTTTTATTCCTAAATATTTTATGCCTTCTTCTGGCCACCTGAACTGACTTCCTTGTTGATATTGTCTATTATCCCCATTTGTTAAAGGCATAATTTCACTCTTAACCAAATTCACCTTATAACTTGAAACTTCTCCATAATCTTCCACTGAGGTCCTTAACTTGGCCAGTGAGTCTGACAAATATACTAACACATCATCAGCAAAAAGATTGATTATATGATTCACCTGGCCCATCTTGAATGGCTTTATGTCTGGATCCTGTCAAATGGTTTCCACCAGCTCAGCCAGTATGAACAGTGCTGGGGATAATAGGTAGCTCTGTCTACTGGACTTATTCAATGGGAAAATTGGACACATCTATCTGTTTGTAATCATTTTAGCTTGGGGTTTATGGTAAAGTGTCTTCACCCAATTAATAAAGGTTTGGGCCAATCCAAATTTCTCTAGTACCTTAAAGAAAGTCCCATTTGTCATGATAATGAATATGTATGAGATGTACCGGAAGTCACGTGGTATGAGAGAGAGATAAGAGCGATTGCGGATTGCACACGCAGAAGGACAAAATTGGCGAGAAGCATTGCTATCTTATGTGGCTGTCTATCAAGCAATGCCTCATGCAACCACTGGAAAAAGTCCTGCAGAAGCATTTTTTGGGAGAAAAATCCACACAAAAATGCCAGAAATAAAGGAAATCCGAGACGACCAAGAGATGAGGGACCACGATGCTGAAAAGAAAGGTGCAGCAAAGCTGTACACAGATTCGAACAGTTTTATCACCAGAAGCAATCACAAAAAGGTCAGCATTAGTAGGATGCCAACAGAGTTGGTCTACACTATCACCATGTCCATGATAGTTATTCTCCTTAACCAGCCTGTCCTTCTCCAGCAGGTAACTGGCCACCATGATCGCGCCGGCCCGGCCCAGCCAGTCCATTGCTGCTGAATTAGAGGCTGTTGAAGGGCAATTTCATACCATGACCCTGAAAGACAACTCAAGCCAGCAAATTAAGAGGCTCTCACATTGCCATAACCAGCGAAGATATACGTTGACACAGGACGTGGAGTGTTATCGATGTGGAAACCGAGGTCACTTTGGAAAAGACCCATATTGCCCGGCCAAAGGCAAAGTTTGCAGAAAGTGTGGAGGTAAGGACCACTTTGCAAAGAAGTGCAAAAGCAAGTCCAATGCAGACCAGAAGAGGAAGAGTACAACTTCCAAAGGCAAAGCCTGGGGGAAAGGAAAGTATCCTGGAAAGAAAGACACCATTCTCCAGATAGACAGTGACGATGATGATACCCAGGAGGGACAGAGTTGTTACCAATTTACGTTGAATGATGTACATCATGTGAAGGTCTCAGTGATCATTGGTGGAGTGACAGTGCAGGTCATTGTAGACTCAAGCAGTGACAGTAATGTGATTGATCGACATTTGTGGGAGAAGTTGAAAAGGAAAAAGATCATCTGTACCTCAAAGAAGTGTTCCAAGAAATTGTATCCATACACAGCAACCAAGCCATTGCAGACCATTGGATGTTTTACTGCAACTGTTGAAGCTGGAGATAAGTACACCGAAGCAGAGTTTATGGTTATAGAAGAGAGGGGAGAACCATTGCTGAGTAGAAGCACAGCGCAAGACCTGGCAATACTGCTCGCCACGGTCAAACCCAAGGCACAACCAATGCGCCGAACTCCGTTTGGACTTCATGGGAAAGTCGAAGCCAAAATTAAAGAATTGATCGAACAAGACATTATTGAACCGGTGGAACATTCGACACTATGGGTCAGTCCCGTAGTGATTGTGCCCAATCCAAAGGGTGACATAAGACTATGTGTTGACATGAGAATGGCCAATGAAGCTATAATTAGAGAATGACACCCTATACCAACAGTGGAGGAAATACTTCAAGAACTAACTACCAGCAAGGTATTCTCAAAAATTGATCTGAAATGGGGCTATCATCAATTAGAGCTGGATCCAGGTTCCCGAGATGTAACAACATTTGTGACTCACTGTGGATTGTATCGTTACAAGAGACTATCATTTGGAATTAATGCAGCTTCAGAGATCTACCAGTATGAAATCCATCGAGTGATTCAAGGTATTCCTGGAGTTGCCAACATTTCTGACGACATCATAGTCCATGGACGAAGGAAGAGCATGACAAACGGTTGAGGTGTGTACTATCTAGATTACAGGAGGCAGGCCTTACCGTGAATGGAAACAAGTGCCAGTTTGGTGTGTCAGAAATGGACAATGGGACAAGTGTACTCACAAGGCTTACATTCCCATTAGAGACGAACTTTGTTGCATCGGACAGTGTGTATTAAGAGGTTGCAGATTGGTGATACCGCAAAGATTGAGACTGAAGATCGTATCCTTAGCGCATGAAGGACACCTAGGTATTGTTGGTACCAAGCAAAACCTCAGGACCAAGGTATGGTGGCCAGGTTGTGATAAAGACGCAGAGAAATTTGTTAAAACTTGTCACAGATGTCAAATCACAAGTAGGAGTAATCCGCCAGAACCGATCCGGAGTACGCAACTCCCGACAGGACCATGGATCGACATAGCTGTTGATTTTCTTGGACCTTTACCGACGGGTGAATCAATTATGGTAGTGATAGATTACTACAGCAGATACTATGAGTACGTGGTGTTGAAGTCCACAACCACTGAAAAAACAATACAAGCATTAGCAGAGATATTCGCAAGATATGGATTACCTGTTACATTATACTCTGACAATGGTCCACAATTCATTTCAGAGACTATTGCGGAATACATGAGGACCACAGGTATCCACCATCATAAAGTAACTCCGAAATGGCCGCAAGCCAACGGAGAAGTAGAGAGACAAAATCAGTCCATTGAAAAACGATTGCGGATTGCACACTCAGAAGGACAAAATTGGCGAGAAGCATTGCTATCTTATGTGGCTGTCTATCGAGCAACGCCTCATGCAACCACTGGAAAAAGTCCCGCAGAAGCATTTTTTGGGAGAAAAATCCACACTAAAATGCCAGAAATAAAGGAAATCCGAGACAACCAGGAGATGAGGGACCACGATGCTGAAAAGAAAGGTGCAGCAAAGCTGTACACAGATTCGAAACGTGGAGCCAAGTACTCAGACAATATGCCAGGAGATAATGTTCTAGTGAGGCATGAAACTGGTGGTAAGCTAGACACACCTTAATACCATCAACCCTATACTGTCGTATCCAGAAGTGGCAGTATGGTGACAGTCAAGTCTCCGACTGGAGTCCTGTATAAGAGAAATGTATCAGGTGTAAAAAGGTACCAGTCCAGAGATACATCGAGCGAAGAGGTTGAAAGGCCAATATGAGATGCTGAAACTGAGAGACCTGATGATGTTCCAGAGGCAGTTACCAGCACTCCTGATGAAGTGACTAGAGCGCCAGAAACACCCGAAGCTGTGGCGAGCAGTATTTCCGACGAGTGAACAACCGAGAAGCGACGACAATATCACAGGCAGGCCAAAACGAAACCGGAAAGTGCCCAAACGATACGAAGACTTTGTGCCATAGTTTTAATAAGAACTTCGGGACAGTATTTTAATCTTATATCATAAAGTGCATGTATGAGTGCTGTAGGAAGTAAATTTTATGTAGTTGAGTTATAGTATTACCATTAGTTACGATGTTTGTAGGTTTCCGAGGGATATTGGTAAGTGAAGGTAAAGTTTATTTCTGATTAAAGGAGGGATGTCATGATAATGAATATGTATGAGATGTACCGGAAGTCACGTGGTATGAGAGAGAGATAAGAGCACAAGCAGGAGAACAAAGGAAACTGGAAAATAAAGACACTGAGAAGTTTACCTGATAAAACTTGCGTTCGATGTTTTATTAACTTCACATTTCGGGCCACAAATGTGACACCATTCCAATCTTTCAAAGGCCTTTTCTGCATCAAGAACCATGGTCACAACCAGATCTGGTCCTGACTGTACTAAATGTATAATAGAAAGTAACCTAGGTAAGTTGTTTGGTGATGGTCTTCTTTCAACAAATCCAGTTTGATCTGGATTCGTTAATTTTGGTAGATATTTTGCTTGTTTTAGCAATAATTTTAACATCCATATTCAGTAAAGATATTGGTCTATATGAGGCAGGCTTTACTGTGATGATAACTATTGAAAGATTCTGGGAGAGTATGTGTCTCCACCACTTGATTCAGCATGTTCATAAGAAGGGGCATAAGAAGATCTTTAAATTCAGTATCAAATTTAGAGGGGAAACCATCTTCCCCCTGTGATTTTCCAGTTTTTAAAGATATCAAAATCTGTGTAATCTCTTCATTTAAGAAAGGAATGTTCAGCCCTTCTCTCTTTTGATCTAAATTTGGTAGCTCTAATGGACACAAGAACTCGTCTATCTTTCCAAAATTCAGATTTGTTTAATTCTTTATAAAATCTTTCAAATGTTTCATTTTTTGTTTTGGTTTATAAGATCTTACTATTCCCTGTTGGATCACATTAATTGTTCTCACAGTTTCTTCTGCCCTTATTTGCCAGTGTTATGAACCACGGGTAACAAGCAGCAATAGACAATGAACCAGACAGTGTTTAATTTTAAAACACTAATTTTATTTCTTACTCTTATACTACAGTCTTAACTCTTAAGCTGTCCTAACACTAAATGTGTGTGTGTGTGTGTGTGTGTGTGTGTGTGTGTGTGTGTGTGTGTGTGTGTGTGTGTGTGTGTGTGTGTGTGTGTTTGTGTGTGTGTGAATGATACCCAAACCATGACAGTCCAGGCCAAAATCTAGAAAGTTACTTCAAAGTTTAGTTTTTCAAATTCAATGTTGAAGCTTAGGCCTTTGAAATTTGATGCCCAGAATTAATGTTGAACTGATGGGAAGACTAGAGTTGTGGCTGCTATAGACTCATGAATTCCCCTTGTGTTGCCTTTGAAGAAATGTCCATCCACATGAGCTGTGGTCATAACACTCATGGTCCTTTCATAGGCGAGACTCGAACTAGGCAGCCATCAAAAAGCTTCCAAGACCTTGGCACTGGTCTCTCCAAGTTACCTTCACTGTTAGTCACACTCAAAATTAAGAACTTTGCTTCCTAAAAGATTTTCCTGGCAAAGGTCAATCCGCCTAAAAAGCCCACTCATTCACAGATCATGCTTTGCTCTGAATTCCATAAAATTCCTGGCTACAAAAGGTGCTTCAAAAAGCTGCTTTCTCTTCAGCAGTCAGAATGGTTCTCCCTTGTAAAATCACAATGTATTTGCAAATATATCAAATCTGGAACAGACTGTGACAACCTTCCCTCAATTCTTCAAATGTATCAAATTGTCCCTGGCTGTGCCTTGTGTTGTGATGGTGCTTGTGTGAAATGCTAAATGTTAACTGTGACAATTCAGTTCCTCTTGTTATACTATCCCGTAAAATGATAATCCCATTTTACTAAAATGGGAACTTGTAATACCAGGACAAGATTTTATGGGTTTCCCCCCCAGTTCATTACACTGCTGTTTAGATCTTAAAATTAGTTTCTCCATCTTGTATGTTTGTAATGTGTTGTATTTGAGTTTCTTATTCATCAAATTTCTATATTTCTCTTCTGTACCCTTTAGTAATCTTTTTCAAAATGAGCTATCTCCTGTTCTAAAGCACTAACTTCCTTGTGTCTCTTTTTTATACTTTTCATATATCAAATTATTTGTTCCCTCAAATAAGTTTTCAAAGTGTCCAAAATTAAGAAGTTGTCCTTAGTTGAGGGGCAGTTCATCTCACAGAACAACTCAATTTGACCTCTAACAAAACTACAACATTCAGGTTTTCCAAACATTAGTGTATTTAAATACCATCTATACATCAAGGTTTGTTTGTCTGGCATTATAATGGATAATGCCAAAGGTGTAAAACTGAGCTGGATGTTTGATTTTCACGATCCTACCCATGGTGGGTGCCATGGACACACTCCAGTACCAGGAAAGAATTGGCACCAATTTTTTGGTGGGTGGAGTCTGGGGAAATAGTTCAAAGGGATGGGAAAGTATTTTATTCTAGTTGTCGATATATTCTTTTTTTTAACTTTATTTAAATCTTGTTTTAAGTTTTATTTTATCACCGATAAAATAAAAGATCAAGAAAGATGTAAGAGTGGGATAAGGATAATATAAAAAAGTGCTGGGGTAATGGATAAAACAATTAAATTCATAAATTTCAATATTAATGGGATTAATAGACAAGTAAGAAGGAAGAACATTTTGGGACACCTTAAGAAAATGCAATCTGATATAGTGTTCTTACAGGAGACCCACCTCACCTACAAGAACATATAAAACTAAAGAGGGGATGGATGAGACAGTTCTAGAGCAAGGGGAGTCGCTATTCTGATAAAGAAAAAATTCAATTTGTGGTCTGAGATGTGGTTGTAACCCAAATGGGAGGTTTGTGATAATGCACTGCAGATCTACTCCGAATCCTGGACACAAATTATGCCCCAGATTTTGATAAGAAAAAAATTATAAAGGATATGTTTTTAAAAGTAAGCGATGGGTGTGAAAGTATTTTGAATGGAGGGGATTTTAATTTTTGTCTGGATTCAGTCATGGATAAGTCAGCAAAGAAAGTAACTAGGGTATGGTAACTAATCTGTCCTGGGCTATATGAAAGATCTAAATCTCATTGACGTCTGGAGAAGACTGAGTCTGAAGGAAAGATTATTCTTTTTACTCTAGACAACACAATTTCTGCACTAGAATTGGCAACATCTCAATTAATTGTTGATCATCTTTTGACATTTTAATGAAATAAAGACCATGAGTGTGAGTGTTAGTAATGAACTTTGATATCAGAATTTGTTAGGGGACAGATTAAATGGCAAAGATTTTAAGAGATATGCAGAGATCCCTCTGAGAGCATGTTTATATTTTCCTGAAAGTTGTGATGCTGGTAGTTCAAGAGTAGAAAATAGATTTGGTATGCTTCTTCTCATAAGCTGGGCATTGAGTATAAGATTTGGGATATCATGGCTACCACATGAGAAGAATAATGTGGTGGCAATAGAGATTACACAGGAGATTCACTAGGAGCTTGTCTGGACTGCTATAGTTAGAACATGATATTGGAAACTGGAACATAGCAGGCTGACGAAAATCTTATCGAGGTTTACAAAATTATGAGCAGCACAGAGAGGATGACTCTGAATGCAGAACCCAAAGGCAGACAAATCTATAACTAGATTGCATAGGCTGAAAGTGAGAGGAGAGACATTTAAAGGAAATCTTATGGGTAAACGTTTCACCCAGAGAATGTGAATATTTGGTATCAGCTGCCAGAGAAGTAGTTGAATGCAGATACTGTACATTTAAAATGCTTTTGAACAGAAACTTGGCAGGCAAATGGGATTAGTGTAGACGAGCATCATGGTCATCACCACAGGGTAGACTGTGAGAATGTCTTTCTGTGCTGTGCCTTTCTATGATTCGATGACTTCAATAGTGTGCCTAATTAAGCCTTCATTGATTCTGAATTTCAGCTTTACTTCACAGTGCGATGCAGGCTCAAGCAAGTTCCTTGATCACTTGGCCTTAATTTTCTCATGTTATCTGCACTTTTGTTATCTGAAGTTTCAGTTCATGGTATTAAGGATCTGTAAGCTTTTTTACCAGAGATGCGCTATATTTGTGTTCATGGCAGAAATTACTTCACAGCTTCATGTGGAGCAAGAAATTGGATTTATATTGTTTTACTGCCATCTCACCACCGTGAAGTGAAATATCATTTTCACTTTTTAAGTGGTGATGGACCTTGGGTTGCCGTTCATCTGTACTGCAAGGCACTTTCAGGAGAGTTGTCTTTTAATTGTTTTTCACGGTGTACAGCTGTATGATAATTGGCGATAGAACTGGAGGGGACAGCGGTTTGAGAGGGGAAATGGCAAGATTCTTTCCTCAGTTTGTGTAAAGCAATGATCTAATAAGCATGACCTGAATCAATGATAGAAGCAGATTGAATAGCAGTGATTTTTTTTAAAAGGTTTGGATATATATTTGTAAGGTTATTGGATATAAAACTGGGAATGGGAGTAAACGGATAGCTCTACTGTACTGCCAGCACAGGCATGACAGTTTATTCTATGACATTTTGATACAGTACATGGCCAAGCAATTGATAAACTGGCAAGCAATGAAAGCATTTTGGACACATGCAGCCTTTAAGTCAGCCAGTTTTAGGCTTAAGCCCTGACTTTCTGCATGCAAGAATTTCATCAAATGATGCACCGAGAATACAAAGTGAGCATGCTCATGCCACAGTTCTATGATTGTTATAAATATTACCTCTGAGTTTAGGTTTGATAATTGCACATGTGGGATGTGAAATTTGAGGTCAGAATGACAATATTATTGAGGTAAAAGCAGAGAGACTTATGCTGGAGGTAGTGCAAGGTCAGGAATGCAGGGGATTTGGAAATTAAAGATTACGAATGATTGATTTCTCCATTTTAATAGGTGCGTGTGCATATGCGCTTGCATTTGTACGTGCATGCTGAACTAAAGATATTGATTTCACCTTCTTGTTGTCGGAGTGAAGTCGCTCTTGATCCAAAAATGGTCATTGAGCAAGCTCAGTAAAGAGGCAGCAGTAATGGGAAAGTTCAGCTTATTTCCAAACGTATTACTTTTCGGCAGGCAACAGCCCACTCGGTCATTTAGTTAGAGACCACTTCCTGATTTAATAAGATTGCAGCTGATCCAACTATAATTTCTACTTAACTCCCTCCCCCACTCATAACTTCAACTTCATGTTCCATCTACCCACAATGTCCTTTCGCCCTCTTGCGAATCGAGAATTTATCTACCTCTTCCTCACAAATATTGAAAAATTCCACTTGTGCTATTCTTTTAGGAAAAGGCTTGTGAGTGTTTGAGAGAGGGAATACTATTTCCTCTGTCTCAAATAGGCAATGCCTTCTTTTTAACCTATGGTGCCCTAATTCAGGAATCTCCCAAAGAGGAAACATCCTTTGTACATCTGTGGTGACATGATCTACACACCCGCTCCGCCCCCCAAGTGTTGTATGTTTCTTTCACATCATGATAGTAGATACAAAATCAGCCAATTCAACCTGTCCTCTTAGGATAACTAGCCTGTTTCAGGTATTTGTCTGAATTTCTGTAAGTATTTCTGAACAACTTCCAGGGCATTAACTTTTTTTCTTAAATAAGGAGTCCAGAATTGTGCACATAGTTTAGATGTGATGTCATCGTTTTGATATAACTGAAACATGAACTTATTAGTTTGAATTTAATTCCCCAAGCAATAATTGCTAATATTCTAATAACTTTCTTAATTGCTTGCTTCTAGCCTTTTCCAATTCTTACACTCAGATAACCAAATCCTGCATATCAGAATTTTGCAATCTATTGTCATTTAAATAATACATTTCTAACAAAATGGACAACTTCACATTTTCTCACATTATGCTCCACTTGCCAGATCTGCCCACAAACAGAAGCTTTCTATATCCCTTCATAATCTCCTTTTGACCTCTTCACATCTTACCTGTCTCCAAATGTAGCAACTATTAATTTGGTGCCTTCATTTACATCATTGATATAAATAGTAATATGCATGGAAAAAATTTGAGCTATTGTTTCATTTCTCATGATACACCACTCCTTATATCTTGCCAGCCACAAAAGGAGCCTAAATGCCTGTTCACAATCCAGTTTTCCTTCTTAACCATTGTTATCTACTGAACTGTGATTGGAATCTGATTCACGGAACCTTATTCTTCTATAGAAAGGTGTAATGTGGATGTTCCAAACATCCTCACAGATGACTGGCACTCCATTCTGACTGTGTACCAATGTGGCATTGAGAAATGAGCCCACTGAGCCTGAATCAATTACATTCATGTAGGATCCAGTAAAGTGGAAAAAATTACAGGGACATATTGACATGGTTAATGTAATAAACATGGAGGACATCAGGTGACAAAGTAAATTAAGATAGTAATCTGGAAGATGAATCTCTTTTCACTGCTCCCTCCAGGAAAGGGGTACAAAAGCATGACATCCAGCATCTCCAGGTTCAAGAACAATTTTTATCTAACAGGTAGCAAGGCTTTGAACCTCCCAAAGTTACTCAAACTGTAACCAAAAGATCTGTCTGCACCACTGAAAATTTACTTTAGTTTTCTTGCACATTTCTTTCATCCCCAATGTGGCAATTGGTTTGATTTTTTTTCTGTCTAATTTTTACTTTTGTAGTTGGTGTTTCTTATCTGTTTGGCTGTAACAAGTAAGAACTTTGATGCATCTTTACATTGTACCTATGCATATATCAATAAACTCACATTGGATAAATTCATCGAGTGCATATAAAAAAAATCCTAATTCAGTATGTTGAGGGGGCAACAAGAGAAGAGGTTATTTTAGATCTTGCATTGTCAATCTGAAAAAGTTAATTGATGATCTGGCAGTGAAAGGCCTTGAGGGGTCACAATATGATAGAATTCTCTATAAGGATTGAAAGTGACTTAGATAATCTGAAACCAGCATCTTTAACCTAAACAATGCAAACCATAAAAACACAAAGCCTGCTTTTGCTGTGGTAGATTGAGATATTGCATGAAAAAAATATAAACAATGGCAACTTCTAAACTCTAGAATTAACGCATAGTTCACAAGTTTTCTAAAGAGATGAAGCAGGCAAGTTCTGTATTCTCTTGAGTACAGAGAATGAAAGGCAACCTTATTGAAACATACAAAATTCTTAAGCTGCTTCATAGTGATCATTCAGAGTGATGTTCCCCCTGGGAGGGGTGTTACAGAATAAGAGGTCAGCTATTCAGGATAGAGATTAGAAGCAATTTCTTCAATAAGTAGAGTGAATCATTATTCAAGACAGACTGATAGATTTTCAATGAATCCAATAATATGGGAAGATGAGCTAAAATAAAAGGAGCTGATTGGTCTATGCCTACTTCTATTTCTCATGTTATGTTTTAATATGATGAGATAAAAATAAAAATAGCAACTCTAATACAGCCATAGAATAATTATATGTGATACTAAATCAAAAGAAAAAGTGAATGACAGAACTTTGCAATGGAGGATAAAAGCATTGATAGGGAATGAAAGCAGGTAGGCCGGCAAAAAAATATTAAATCAGTTTGTCAAAGCTGGATAAAAAGGAAAAGGTTAGTGAAAGTTAATACGAGTCTCTTGCAGACTGAGCTATGAGAGATATTATTGGAGAACAGCAAAATTAAACAAATAGGAAGTCTTTCTTCATGAAAGAAGACTACAAAACCTCTATGAAATAGTGGAGTTGCAGGTCTGGAAAAATTAAAATTCTCAAAAAAAATTAGCACTACTCAAAACCAAATGGAGATATTAATGGGATTGAAAGGTGATAAATGATTTGCATACTCGAGATTTGAAGGGATTGGCTGTGGAGATATTGGCTGTATTTTCCAAAATTCCATTATGGTTCTGAAATAAAGGAAGTAGTGAATATTATCCAAACCATTTAAGGAGGCTAAGAGAACGTAGTTACCCTGACAGTACCAAAAGTACTGAGGAAAAAAAAGGTTATTTGGAAAACTGATAGGATTAGATCGGCAATGTAGATACATGAAAAGAAAATCATATTGCAAATTTTTGAGATTGTAACGGAGGAATAGATAGGAGAAAACAATTGACAGTGTAAATTGACTTTCACGAGGTGTTCAATAAGGAGTTGCACATGGGGTAAGAGTGCCAGATATTGGAGCTGATATGACACGGTTTGAGGATTAGTTAACTCATCAAAAGTGGAGAGTAGGAATAAATGGGTAATTTTATTGGTTGGAGCCTGTGATGAATGGGATACCACATGGATTGGTGCAGGGACCTAGTTATTCACAATCACATCTTTGAATGGGGAGAAGGCAGGTAGGTGGAGTTAGGTCATAAATTAGATCAGCCATGATCGTATTGAATGGCAGAGCAGGCTCGATGGGCCATTTTTGGCCTACTCCTGTTCCTACTTCCTATGTTCCTATGATCGATTGTAATACATTCAAGTTAGCAGCTGATACAACTTTAGATGCTAACATGCACTCTGAGAAAGATACAGAGAGATTTCAAAGTATATAGACTGCCAAAGTAAATGGACAGGTGTAGTTTTTAAAAAAAAAAATTCAATATAAAACCACTCAACAAACATATCACAATATTTCAAACTTAATCCAAAAATGTGGTATTTTATATATTAAAAAAAACAAAGAAAGAAAACCTCCTCTAAATCACCCCCTCCCCCAACCCCCTACAAAATTTAAAAAAAAACAGAAAAAGAAAAAGGACAAGAAAACCACCACAGGAGCACTTAACTTCCCATAATACTTATATAGATATATATATAGATAGATATATAGATTGAGATAGATATATAGATAGAGATAGTTATATAGATAGGGATATAGATAGATAAATTCATAGAGACCAAGAGGAGAAAGAAAATGTTCGAGATTCATTTAAATTTTAATACCAACAATTTGTAAATATGGGCTCCATATTTACACAAAAATTATATTTATCTCTTAAATTGTAAATAATTTTCTCAAATGGAATACAACTCTGAACTTCTGCATGCCATCGATCCATTCAGATATAGCAATACATTTTCTCGTTATTGCCAAAGCAATTTGAACAAATTTTACGTGATACATATTCACTTTTAATTTGGGTTTAATCCCTCTAACATCTCCCAGTAAAAATAACATTGGATCCTGTGGGAATCTTACTCCAGTTATTCATTCTAATAAATTACCCAAATCAAGCCAAAAAAAGATTTAATTGTGGAACACTCCCAAGTTGAATGCAAAAAAAAGTACCAAATGGACAGATGTAGTTGAGAGAATATATTGTCATCCAGTTGTTGAAAAAAAATAAAGGTAGAAAATCTTTCACACATCAATGCGAGCCTACTCTCTGAATAATCCTATTAAGCACATTCAAGATTCCTTTATTGCCCTATAAATACTGCAAATGTAATATTACATGAAATTTCCTTCTGCTTGCCATAAGGCAGACAAAGAGTTGCTATTAGTTCTTGCCCATCAACTTCCTGCCCCATAGGATCTCTTACCATCTTCCTTCTCTAGGAATAATTTATGACAGTAAATGAATCTGCCAACCAGTATGTCTTTAGGATGTGGGAGGAAACAGGAGCACCTTTCCGTCAAAGGGGGAGCAGACATACTTCACACAGAGGGCAGCTACGCCCAATATCAGACACATCACTGGAGATGAGGACACAAGACCATCCACTGTGCCATCCAATTTTTAAGTGATGAGAGATGGAAAGGAATTGGCATGCAGAGGAACGTGTTTTTGAAAGCAACAAACAGTTTCAGCCAGCAATTAGGAAGACAAATGATATGCTGTCAGTTTTGTTACCTACTATAGTGGAGCCATTTGTGAGGGTTCACCACCTGAATTTCTTGGATTGTGTCTTCCTCACCTGAGCAACATTAAAGCACACAGTGGCTGGAAACTCAAGAGTGTGAAAAAGTAAAAAGTGTGCTTGCAACACATTCAATTCTTGAAAGGCTTTACAAATGAAATGCAAGTTCATGTTTCCCCAGTGGTGTGCAGTAATTTATGGGGTCCCCCCCACTCCCCACCATGAAGACTTTTTTTGATTTTTCTCCTTCTTTGCCTTTAATTACTACTTGTGTAATTCTCAAAAAGATTATTGATTATAGGTTCACAAATACTAATAACCACAATATTGTAGCTGAAGCACCAGAAAATTTGTTAAAAGCAGAGACTATAAAAAAACCACCAGCAGCAATAAAAACAACAATGTATGTTTGTAGCAGACAGACAAAACCACGCGATTCGAAACGTCATTGTAATTGGGTAATAATGTGTTTGTAGCAGACAGACAAAACCACGCGATTCGAAACGTCATTGTAATTGGGTAATAATGTGTTTGTAGCAGACAGACAAAACCACGCGATTCGAAACGTCATTGTAATTGGGTAATAATGTGTTTGTAGCAGACAGACAAAACCACGCGATTCGAAACGTCATTGTAATTGGGTAATAATGTGTTTGTAGCAGACAGACAAAACCACGCGATTCGAAACGTCATTGTAATTGGTTAATAATGTGTTTGTAGCAGACAGACAAAACCACGCGATTCGAAACGTCATTGTAATTGGGTAATAATGTGTTTGTAGCAGACAGACAAAACCACGCGATTCGAAACGTCATTGTAATTGGGTAATAATGTGTTTGTAGCAGACAGACAAAACCACGCGATTCGAAACGTCATTGTAATTGGGTAATAATGTGTTTGTAGCAGACAGACAAAACCACGCGATTCGAAACGTCATTGTAATTGGGTAATAATGTGTTTGTAGCAGACAGACAAAACCACGCGATTCGAAACGTCATTGTAATTGGGTAATAATGTGTTTGTAGCAGACAGACAAAACCACGCGATTCGAAACGTCATTGTAATTGGGTAATAATGTGTTTGTAGCAGACAGACAAAACCACGCGATTCGAAACGTCATTGTAACTGGGTAATAATGTGTTTGTAGCAGACAGACAAAACCAAGCGATTCGAAACGTCATTGTAATTGGGTAATAATGTGTTTGTAGCAGACAGACAAAACCACGCGATTCGAAACGTCATTGTAATTGGGTAATAATGTGTTTGTAGCAGACAGACAAAACCACGCGATTCGAAACGTCATTGTAATTGGGTAATAATGTGTTTGTAGCAGACAGACAAAACCACGCGATTCGAAACTTCATTGTAATTCGATTCGAAACGTCATTGTAATTGGGTAATAATGTGTTTGTAGCAGACAGACAAAACCACGCGATTCGAAACGTCATTGTAACTGGGTAATAATGTGTTTGTAGCAGACAGACAAAACCACGCGATTCGAAACGTCATTGTAACTGGGTAATAATGTGTTTGTAGCAGACAGACAAAACCACGTGATTCGAAACATCATTGTAATTGGGTAATAATGTGTTTGTAGCAGACAAACAAAACCACGCGATTCGAAACGTCATTGTAATTGGGTAATGTGTTTGTAGCAGACAGACAAAACCACGCAATTCGAAACGTCATTGTAACTGGGTAATAATGTGTTTGTAGCAGACAGACAAAACCACGTGATTCGAAACATCATTGTAATTGGGTAATAATGTGTTTGTAGCAGACAGACAAAACCATGCGATTCGAAACGTCATTGTAATTGGGTAATAATGTGTTTGTAGCAGACAGACAAAACCACACGATTCGAAACGTCATTGTAATTGGGTAATGTGTTTGTAGCAGACAGACAAAACCACGCAATTCGAAACGTCATTGTAATTGGGTAATGTGTTTGTAGCAGACAGACAAAACCACGCAATTCGAAACGTCATTGTAACTGGGTAATAATGTGTTTGTAGCAGACAGACAAAACCACGTGATTCGAAACATTATTGTAATTGGGTAATAATGTGTTTGTTGCAGACAGACAAAACCACACGATTCGAAACGTCATTGTAATTGGGTAATAATGTGTTTATAGCAGACAGACAAAACCACACAGTTCAAAACGTCATTGTAATTGGGTAATAATGTGTTTGTAGCAGACAGACAAGACCACGCAATTCGAAACGTCATTGTAATTGGGTAATAATGTGTTTATAGCGTGTGCAGACAAAACCACGCGATTCAAAACATCATTGTAATTGGGTAATAATGTGTTTATAGCGTGTGCAGACAAAACCACGCGATTCGAAACGTCATTGTAATTGGGTAATAATGTGTTTATAGCGTGTGCAGACAAAACCACGCGATTTGAAACGTCATTGTAATTGGGTAATAAAGTGTTTGTAGTAGACAGACAAAACCACGCGATTCAAAACGTCATTGTAATTGGGTAATAATGTGTTTGTAGCGTGTGCAGACAAAACCACGCGATTCGAAACGTCATTGTAATTGGGTAATAATGTGTTTGTAGCAGACAGACAAAACCACGTGATTTGAAATGACATTGTAATTGGGTAATAATGTGTTTGTAGCGTGTGCAGACAAAACCACGCGATTCAAAATGTCATTGTAATTGGGTAATAATGTGTTTGTAGTGTGTGCAGACAAAACCACATGATTCGAAACGTCATTGTAATTGGGTAATAATATGTTTGTAGCAGACAGACAAAACCACGCGATTCGAAACGTCATTGTAATTGGGTAATAATATGTTTGTAGCAGACAGACAAAACCACGCGATTCAATACGTCATTGTAATTGGGTAATAATGTGTTTGTAGCGTGTGCAGACAAAACCACGCGATACGAAATGTCATTGTAATTGGGTAATAATAACAGCTCTGAGCAGAGCACATTAGAACATTCAAAAAGTAAATTAGCATCATGTTTTAGCTTTGTAGGTATATTGATACATGTAAGCTTTTTGTTGTTTTTGTTTTTATAACTAACTACAAGGATATTTTTATATTAAAAACTACATTTCTGCTGAAACACTGCACAAAAAGGTTATAGACAGTCATTTTGGTGTCACCCCCTCTGATGGTGTCACTCGGTGTGGTCCACACCCCTCTCTCCCCCATAGTGATGCCAGTGTGGTTTCTCCCATTTGAGGTGTCTGAAATCAGTATTCGCTATCACAAAATAAGATATTGGCCCTTTAAAACAGGATGAAGAAGAAATTTCTTCACCAAAGAGTGGTAGGTCGTTGGAATTTTGTACTAGGAAGATTGTGGCAGCCAGTCACCAAGTATGGCCAAGACATTGTTGTTTTCACAAATAGGAAGAGAATCAAGGGGTATAATGACACTGATCTTGTTGAATGACAGAGCAGGCATGCAAAGCTAAACAGTAATTATTAGGTTCTAGCAGATGTGCAGTGCTAATTATTTAGGGTCCGGAGCTCTCCAGAAACAATGGCGGGGTGGCCAATGCGTCAAAATAAACAGCAACAAGGAGGTCTTGCGAGACCGGGCCTTGGTGGTCACCATGTTGCATTTGGCATTATATAATTAAGAGCGAATGGTAGGATGAGGAAGGAGGATGAGTATACCAGCTGTAGAAGAATCAGGTTCCTTGTATGTCTAGAATAGCACTCAGCAGGGGGAGGATAGGGACATAACACCAACTCTGCCTATATTTAATATGTGGCCGCTGTTGAATCCCCACTAGTTAAAATTCCCTGCTAGTTTATTTTGCCTTTTTTTTTAAGAGATGCTGGAGTTCACTCTGGCGGCACTGCACTCCTGGGTTTTAGAATGAGGGGTAGGTATAGAAGAGTTAAAATTGTCTTCTAAGATCATAATTTTCAAAATAATTTTGGCAGGAATTTTATGTAGCCAAATGTCCTTAAATTCAGAATTGTGCCTCACTCGACTTTATGTATGAAGAAAGTAAATTAAAGGCCAAGATCTGGTTCGAGGCCTCTTCTGGAGATGTCCATTTTTCACACTGAACTCTTACTTGAAAAGAGTCTTCAACTTTTAGGAAGAGATGGGTAAACAAGTTTATCACTTTTCTACATCAGGTAAATATACTTAAGATGACTTGTTCTCATTCATTTTTCATCATCCATTGCCCAGCACCATCCCACCATCTGTTGCCCAGCACCGTCCCACCATCCTTGCCCAGCACCTCTGCATAGCGATCTCATGATCTTCTTTCCAATGTCCAAAATCTTCTCTATGTCTCGCCTATTTTTGGAAAACAAATTTTAATTTGCTAATGACCTCCCCAACAAAATAGTTTGTTTGAAAGTTTTGATTCTTCAACACTGTACTGAATTTTAATGTGAAACGTCCATTATAAAACAAGGCCCCCATAACTTGTCTGTAAAACACACAAGTACTCATTAATACCAGGGAAACCAAGATGTATACACAAAATGAGAACTAGTTGAAGTTTAATTTGGTTTGCCTGGACTGAGGGACTGTACAGTTTGTCCAGAGTTTCAGGCTGAATAAATGACAACATTTCAATTAAATTCTATTTAAAAATGCAAGCATTCTGACACAGAATTAAAAATTATAAAGTGATTTATGCAGAACAGATCTCCTTATCACAACCTGGGAAATTATGCTGCTAGAAAAAAACACTCACTGGCTGTGTTATGATGATCTAGTCCAGAAATATGTGTGTAATTTTGTAAAACTATTTAAATATTTACATATTTTATAACTCTACCTTACCCCCCAGTTACAATAGGCTAAGCCTGTGATGATAACAACTAAAATTAAATCGGATTTCAAGCCTGTAGTATTTATCGTGGACCTTAACAAATGAATGATATTTATTTTCCCCATAGGTCATTTACTTGCAATTCACTATGTTGATAATTGCCTTTTTCCAACATGTAGATCTAATATTGAGCTGATGTTGTTTCAGTCCCATTGGACCTGATGCTAAGAAGCTATAGCACAATTAGTAGACGTTAGCAAAAAAAAATAAAGTGAGCTTATTAATTTCCTACACAATCCTATTCAAATAACCTTTCTTCTATCAATCAATGTCTTTTTATTTTTGTCAGATGGTGGTATGAACACCTTTGAGGCCGTCTCTCTGATTTTGCACACTCTGCCTGTACTGGTGTCTTGTAATTAGTTGCTTTCAGTGCTGTCCTGTTCTTGCTGTTTTGCTTGATAATGTGTTTTGCCTTTTTAAACAATAAAGAGATATGAGCGAATTTCTTAATTTATGTCTCAGAGTCAAAGATATTTTTGTTGACCATATTTTGCATAGTTGCATTCCCAGTAGGTTTTTGTAAGTGCCTAAATAAAATGGAAAAGTATTCATCAAGATTGCAAAGGATTTTTTTTTTGATAAATAGGAGTTTCCAGTTGTGCATTTTACTGAGAGTTTTTACTGTAATTAGAATTAAGTGAATGTTTTTATAATGTGTGATGCTTTATTGTGCTGCTTTGTAATAATTTTGATTAACAATGTGTTAAAAAAATGAAATGCAAGTTTATTTTTAAAGTACCACATTATGCATTGTTGATTGCAGATTAAAATTACAGAACATCCTGTGCGTGATTGCTGAAAAATGCTTTGTATTTTCTGCTGGGGTATATACTTGGCAATTATCCACTTTCACTATTGGGAGATGTGTGCCTCTGCACAACATCAAATTGTGTACTGTGGACCTCAGCAGCTTAAATTTGACACCGTTAACTTCTTCTTGGTAGATTGATCGTGTTGCAGTTTAATCTGTGCTGGTGCTGCCTGCTTCTAGATTCCATATGGAAATTATCAACTTGGATGTGTTTAGATTGCCAGGAATGACCTTGTAAACAATAACAACTTGGACTTATAGATCCCTTTAATCAAGTCAAATATTATCAAAGGCACATTCTAAAAGCTTGAGCATGACATTTGAGAACAAACCTTGTGGGAAGAGAAGAGGGACATGAGAAAGGCTTTGTCAAATGGGTAGAATAGTCTGAGAGGTTTTGGGTGGCATTTCTGGAGTTAAGAGGATTGGCAGTTCAATGCATGACATGTCCACAAGTGGTAACATGATGACTTTTGGGGTCATTATGAAGTCAGATTACAGAAATCTTGAAGGTTGTAGATAGTAGAGGTTGGTAGGCTTGTGGAAGGAGCAATTGAAAACAGGTAAGAATTTAAAATTTACCAAGAGTCAGGTTGCAGAGATTAGCTGGGTGAATTAAATTTTTGGCTGAGTTGGAGAAACGAGTCATGCTGGCCTGCACCTTACCAACCAATAGCACTAGTCGGACACATACAGGCCAGTACATCAATGGTAGAGAAACGATTGGAAAAGATGAGAGGTGAATAAGAGAAAATACTGATGCTGGAAAACTGGAGGATCACAAAGTTCTGGAGGAACTCAGTGGGGTAAGGCCACATCCATGGAGAGCAACAGATAGTTGAAAGATTGGCCCGAAATCCTTCATGAGGAATAGCCAGAAAACTGTATGTGCCAAAATAAAAGGGTAGGCGGCAGGGAGAGGAGTACGGGTTGGCAGGTCATATGTTAATACAGGTGGGATGGGGAAGATATTCTGATAGAAGGAATGAAATGAGGGAGCAGGGAGCTGGAGAAAGGAAAGTATAGATGAGGAATAGGAGAGGGAGAGAAGGGAAGAAGGTATGGCACCAGGGAAAATCAAGAGGGTGAATTGAGAAAACACGATTGGAGGTTACTAGAAATTGGACATCGACATTGATGATGTCTGGTTGGAGACTGCCAAGATAGAATACAAAATGCTGATCCTCTAATTTGGGTGGAAAGAAATTTTGGAAAAACGCTGTTTTAATCGAACCCAATTGACTCATTAAGTGCAGTTTCATAACTCTAAAGGCCAGTAACAATTTTTCTCAAGCAAAATATTTCAGTAACATTTGGGTCTAGAGCAGTAATTCTCAACCTTGCCTTCCCACTCACATACCATCTTAAGTAATCCCTTACTAATTACAGAGCAGTGATGCCATAGGAATTACTTAGTAGTACATGAGAAAGGTTGAGAACCACTGGTGTAGAGGGTTATCAAAGAATTCAATAGGATATAGTATATATCAGTTACAGATATGGACAGAGAAATGGCAGATGGAGTTTAATGTAAAGAACTCTGAGATGTTGGACTTTGGGAGGTCAAATTTAAGGAGAATGTCAACAGTTATGGTGGGGCTCTAAAGGCATTGATGTATAAAGGAATTGGAGGAGGGGTGTTAGGTCCAAGTCTATTGCTTATTGAAAGAGGCCACACAAATAAATCTACTTGTGGTAAAGGAGGCATGGTGTAGTGGGCTGAGCAATCGCACAGTTAGAAGGGCCAAATCGCTGCCCCAGTCGGTTGGCACAAAATGGCATGCGCCCCCTTCCCTTCTCAGGAGAAGCTTTCATTTGGCAATGTTTGTTGCCTAGGTAATGTCGCCACTTCCTGGTTGTGTAGCACTGAGCATGCAGTGACTCTGCAATGCACTGACATCACTCCCACAGACCAATGTGTTCCTAACAGGAAGTGGCTCATACCCTGAAAGCAGCACGTAAAATTCAAATAAAGTCAGTTACTGGACCGTGTGTGTGTGTGTGTGTGTGTGCGTGTGTGTGTGTGTGTGTGTGTGTGTGTGTGTGTGTGTGTGTGTGTGTGTGTGTGTGTGTGTGTGTGTGTGTGTGTGTGTGTGTGGATGGACTTATTTCGTTTCAGCAGTGCTGCCATTAGCAAATGCATCAATGTGGGATTAGGTAGAGCATTGAGTATAAAACTAAGGAGGTAATGTTGCAGCTATTCTAAGCTTTGTTCAGGCTGCATTTGGGCTACTGTGTGCAATTTTGGTCACCCCATTTCAGAAAGGATGTGGAGGCTTTAGAAAGGGCACAAAAATGCTAATCAGGATGTTGCTTGTTTGGAGAGGATAAGACGTGAAGAGAATGGACATTTGATAGGTTTCTCTGCAAGTAGGAGGCTGAGGGGAGATCTGAGAGAGGTGTATAAAATCGTGAGAGCCATTGACAGGGTGGACAGTCAGAATATTTTCCCAAGGGTAAAAGCATCACATGCTAGAGAGTATGTGTCTAAGATGTCCAGGTGGAAGTTTAAGGGACATTTATGGGGCAGATATTTTACACAGAGAGTTAGGCAGGTGCTTGGAACAGTTTGCCAAGATTAATGGTAGAAGGAGATGCAATAATAACATTTACAGTTACATGCTTCTTTCTAGACCCATAAATATGAAGGGGATGGAGGGATATCTATTACCTACAAGCAGTAGAATTTAAGTTTGATTTTGACATCATGTTCAGCCCAGACATATTGGCCGATGGGCCTGTTCCTGCGCTGTACTGTTCTACATTCTATCCTTTATCTATGTTCAATGTGACTTGCATTTCAAACCTAAAATCTAAGCAGGTTTGGCCACTTTCCTCTGAATTGCCCACAGTAAAACCTGATGGAACCTGGTGGTCTCCTTTCCACGCCTTCAAGTTATTGTGCTAAAGATTATCAACTTCTCCCCTCTCCAAAGTATTATTTTTCAAGATAAAGCAAAATTCATCATTTGAAGCCATAGCAATTTGTCAAACTGTTGGTAACTGCTGTAATTTCCTTTCACTGAGCAGTTCCTGTACAGTTGTTCATTTCTTGATCTCATTTTCCTGTTAGTTATTAATCAAGGCACATTAAATATTGGCTCTTAGACAAGCTTAACAAAGGCGATTGCTTAAAATCAGGATAACTCCAGGGCATAACCAATCACATATTTTCAAATAATTTATTGATGTGTTTGAAATGAGAACTTTAAAATAACTGAACCCTGCTGCTCACAGGATCTTTATAAGCATTTTCCTTTACATGGTGACTAATTAAGTTGTGATTTGTTGCGATAATTTGTCTTTTGTTCAGCCATGTATAAAGTAGCTGTAAACGAGTAGAAGGTGGTGTTGTACTACCCAGAGGTTACATTTCTTTTCCCTCTGATGCATACATTTTTGGTTGTAAAAAATAAGAAAGCTAACAGCTGCCACATTGAGATTGTTATTTCCCTTTGCTTTGCACCTGCACTGTCACCTCAGGTAATGCATTAGCAAACGAAGCCACTCAGCTTTAATAATGCAAACGAAGCCACTCAGCTTTAATAATGCAAACAAAGCCACTCAACTTTAATGCTGAACGCAAGCCACACAAGAACTTGCCTAGCTCTCTAGAATCTTAGGCTACTTGTTGGACCTTGACCGTGAACCTTTAAGATTTTATATGCTGGCGTTTCTGCTCTACTTCCAAAGAGTTTGAAGACACCTCTTCAGTTGCAGGTTGGCATTTAAATCACGAAGATCTCACGCATTTGGTGTCAGCAACTGGCCTGAGGTTTCACTTCTTTCATTTTCAAGCTGGATAGCTGGCATTTAATTTGCAGCTCAACTCTGTGAAATTTCCGGGGAAATTCATGTTTGATTTGGGTGCAACTCACAAGACTGGGAAAAGGAAATATACTTCTTCATTTTGTGAATTCTGAATAACAGCTTCAGTAATTCCTGTTGCAGAATTTTTGACTAAATTCAAAGTTATATGCTAAATTTATTTTATACACCATATCATGTACAAATAAATCACACTCACTTCAGCCATTATGCCCAGTTTTTGATGATTTTTCTATCAAATTTCTTTTAATTGCAACCATTTCTCATTTTGCTTTCAAATCAACAACTGTGACAATATCTGTTTTAATAGGGAAGATTGTTTTAATTGGACAATTGAGTTCAACAGCTGATGACAAAGGAGAGGGTAGTCATCGTCAGAGTGGGCTGAGTAGAGTGGTAAGCCTTTCGCTCCATGGGCTTCGGCGAGAACAGGTAAGAGGCGATAAATAGTTGGAATTAAAGTCAGAAAGGGCCACCCTGTTAGAGGAACAAAAAGGATTCAGCTGGTAGGCACAGGTAAGGGCAGTTTTTTTAGATACTATATATTTTGTTCATCCAGTCATAGATAGTGGGAATGGCAGCCAAGGCAAGGGAATGCTCCTATTATAAAATGTACATCTTCAAGGAAGCCAGCAGTATCCCTGACGACTTCATCTGCGAGAAGTGCATTCGGCTGCAGCTTCTGACAAGCCAAGTTACGGAATTGGAGGTGGAGTTGGATGAACTGTGTATCATTTGGGAGGCAGAGGGGATGAGAAACAGGAGTTACATGGATACTATCACACCTAGAAGGCAGAAGGAAGGAAGATGGGTGACAGTAAGGAGAGGGAGAGGGAGATGGAACTGGCAGGCAGTCATCCCCATCAATAACAATAATACAATTTTGGAGATGATGGCCTACCAGGGACAAGCCACAGTGATCAGGTCTCTGGCATGGAGTCTCGTCCTGTGGCTAAGAAGGGAAGGGAGAAGCTGAAGTGATAGGGGATTCCATAGTCAGGGGGACAGATAAGAGGTTCTGTGGAAGAGATCGAGTGTCTTGGATAGTATTTTGCTTCCCTGGTGCCAGGGTCTGAGATATCTCAGATCAAGTTCATGCCATTCTCAGGTGGGAGGCTGAGCAGCCGGATGTTGTGGTCTATGTAGGGACCAGTGGTGTGGGTAGGAAGAATGAGGAGGTCCTGCAAGGAGAGTTTGGAGAGTTAGGCACTAGGTTGTCAGGACCTCCTTGGTAGGGATCTCAGGATTTCTACCCATACCACTTGCTAGTGAGGTTAGAATAGGAGGATAATGTAGCTTAACATGTGTAGGAGGATGGGCTTCAAGTTTCTGGATTATTGAGCTCCCTTCCAGGGAAGGTGGGACCTGTTCTGATGGGACAGTTTCCATCTGAACTGGAAGGGGACTAATATCCTTGTGGGAAGGTTTACTAGTGCTGCTCTGGTGGGTTAAAAACTAGATTTATTAAATATTTATTTTCTGTATTGCAGTCAGTTTGTTGACACTTTTTTTGTTTGTTTACATTTCTCTATTTTATATACATTTTTTCTTTGGTGAAATGGTTTCACTTGGAGATGAAGCTTGAAAGAAATACCTTACGGAATGTGAAGGCAATGATCAAAGTCGCAATTTAATGTTTGTTTTAAAGAACAACCTAAAACAAATTGAAGCATTTCCACTTGTCTTTAGTGCAAAGCCAGGTTGGCTTTTGTACTTCAGGAAGCCAAAAGAACTGTGAACAATGAAAGATGGAGCTGAATCATGATCAATTTGGCCTGCCTCCCAGAATGATCCAAGCACACTCTAAGCATGTAATGTTAACAGCATCCAATCACCTGTTGCCACAATGGCATGCAAAGCAAGGCAAGGCCTCTCTGACAAGCAGATGTGAGCCAGCATACAATTGAGCCCTTGCTCACTGACACCTTTTATTTGTTGGGAAATCAGGGAGTGAAAACTATCTTCCTGCTAAATTTTAAGAAGCTCTGTAAGAGTTTATAAATGTCTCTTTAAAATCAATTCAAAATACAGTACATTTTAAATATAAATATAATTTACATTTATTCCAAGCATATTTTATAAATTGGAATAAATTGAAGATACATAATTGAACTTCGCTGTTCATTCCTTATCTCCAGATCAGGAGTCCACATTGAAATTAATGTGGGATCCACCCCTACACTGTACACTGGTTTGATTGAGCACAGGTGAATTCCCTGAAAATCTCGCACATTTCCACACCAGAAATGGAGTCGAGGCAAAAAGCAGAGTGACAGTTTGAAGAAGAATCAGAATTTATTGACATGAACAAATCACAATTTTTTTTGCAGCAGGTGAAAAATTGCTATAAATTGCATTTTTTTTAAAAATAATTAGTGCAAAAGAAGAGAAAGTGAGTTAGTGACTCTGGTTCATTGTCCATTGGAAATCTAATGGGTTTTTGTACCATTGGGTATTCCCTATACCATAGGTACTCTGTGATTAGTAAGGAATTGCTTAAGGTGGTATGTGGGTGGAAAGAAAAAAAATTGAAAACCACTGTTGTAATCGTACATTATTGACTTGTTATGTGCATATTTTCATAACTCCAAAGGAAATAGACCAATGACAATTTTTCTCAAGCAAAATATTTCAGTAACAATTGGGTCTAGAGCAGTGATTCTCAACCTTCCCTTTCCACTCACATACCATCTTAAGCAATCCCTTACTAATCACAGAGCTCTAATGGCATAGGGATTACTTAAAGTGGCATGTGAGTGGAAAGAGAAAGGTTGAGAACCGCTGCCCTAGCCTCTAAATTTGGTTGGCTGCAAGCAAGAGTCAGAGGAAAAATGGTGAGTTTATCAACCTTCCAAATCTGCCAACCAGAAGTAGCAACACAATCTTCCTCCCCAAAATTCTGCTTCTTTGCCATCTTCAAGCTAAAATCAAGAACTCCAGATCTTGAGGTGGATTCTTCAAACTAATTGCTTAAGACAATGTCCTACTGCTTTCCTTGGTCATACATGTCCCAGATTATGCAGAAGTCTCAATATTGAAAGGGCACAATGGACCCTAAATTGCAATGAAAGGGCACTGGAAACTCCATTGACTATTATAAGTGCAGTAAAGAGCTGGGACTTTTACACCCATAATAGATGGCAAATAAATGACACAGGCCAATAAACTCTAATTGTAATTTGCCTTGTCTGGAGTCATGAAATACTAATGAAAAATTAAAATCATTGAAATGCTGAAGAAAATACTAAAATTGGTTGCAGCTTGAAATAAGTAAAAGCTGGAAATTCTTCAACTCAGTACGCAGAAATCAAATTTAAGTTTATATCCTGATGAAACAGCATTCTCATTTCTTCAGTGCAAAACTTTCAGACATAACACACAGACAAACAATACATACTCAGGACAAATATACATATATAAAAATAAGTGAATATTGGAGTCTTAGATTGTTAGTGTGAACAGTTCCTTTGGTCATTCAGTATCCTCACTTCCAGTGGGAAACTGTTTCTCAGCTTGGCAGTGCTAACTCTGATACTCCTGTATCTCTTTCTCGATAGGAGTAGCTGAAAGATGCTGAATGTGGCATGGTAGGTGTCCTCAATGATTTTGTGCACCCTCTTCAGACAAAGATCCCAGTAGATTGCATCGATTGGGTGGACAACTACCCCAGTGATCCATTCTTCCATTCTTATGGTCCTGTGGATTGACCTCCAATCCAATTTTCTACAGCAACTATACAACACTGTGACGCAACCAGCCAGGCTGCTCTTGATAGAGTTCCTGTAGAAGGTTGACATGATAGTGGTCGGTAGCCTTGCCCGCTTCAGTCTTCTCAGGAAGTACAGTCACTGTTGCACCTGTGCAGAGCCAACAACCTGTAATTGAATGTTAATAAAACAAAAGTGATGGTTGTTGACTTCAAGAGGGCCTGGGCAGACCACGCTCTGCTGACCATTGACAGCTCCACCACTGAGATTGTCAAGAGTATCAAGTTCCTTGGAGTGTACTTGACGGAGAATCTCACCTGGGCCCTTAACACGAGCTCCATAGCCAAGAAAGCCCAGAGTGCCTCTACTTTTGTGAAAGCTAAGGCGAATTCATCTCCCACCCTCCATCCTCACTACATTCTACAGAGGATGTATTAAGAGCATCCTGTGCAACTACACCACCACCTGGTTTGGAAGCTGTACCACCTTAGACCACAAGAGCCTGTAGAGGATAGTGAAGTCAGCAGATCTTTGCTGTAAGCGTCTTACTATTTTAAGGTGATTAACTTCTATTCTTATATTTATGTAAATATGCTCCTTGGTCCTGGAGAAATGGTATGAACAATAAATAAGGGTGACTTGACTTTCCTGAAAACTTTTTAAAATATTTTATTTAAAGTTTTTTCCATACATGTAATTAATAAACAATTAATATATTACAATAAAAATTTAAGAAAGCTGCAATTATTGCATGATGGTTGTAATTCCTTCCCACCCCCCCTAAACCCCCATCCCCAAAGAAATTTATATATATTAGAAAAGCAATATTTAATAATATATAAAAGAAAAATAACTTCAAGGATTGCACAGAGGATCGCTATCCATCACACAAGATTCCACCAGAGTTTCTATATAATTAATTTAGCGAAGATTGACACAGGTCTCAAGGAGCAGGAAGAACACTCCTACATATTTATACCTAAAATTTGCATATATGGGCACCACATTTATAAAAAATATACTGTATTTATTTCTCAGATTATATGTAATTTTCTCCAAGGGAATACAACTTTGAATTTCTGTATTTCATCTTCCCATACCCAAGTGTGACTCTGATTTCCAAGTAACTACAATACATTGCCACCACTAATGAAATTTTAACAAATTTCAAATGGTATATTGCTACTTTTAACTTAGGTCTTGTTCCTTCTATATTTCCAAATAAAAATAAATCTGGGTTTTGTGGAAATACAATGCCTGTAACCTGTTGTAAAAAAAATTCCCTAAGTCCACCCACAAAGGTCTTTCCTTGGGACATGAGCAAGCTGAGTACAAGAAAATTCCCATCTCCTCACCACACCTAAAACACCTAACTTGACTCTATTCAATTTTTGTTATGTAAGGTATAACTGATGTAAAAATTATAATCAACTAATCCATATCTTACATTAATACTATTTGTTGTACAGTCATGACAGAGAAATGACCACCTTTGCTCCTCAATTCCAACTCTCACCTGTGACTAGACTTATGAACTCCATGTTTATGAGTTCCCGAAGTAAATTTCTTAATATTTCCCCTCCTAATGAGAATTTCCACCTCACTACAAGTTGGTAATGGCTTAGCTAGACCTACCTTTTCCCTTAAATATCCTTTCAATGGAAAATAACAGAAGAGAATGAGTTATTCCATATTTATTCCTTAATTGTTCAAACGACATCAATTGGCCTTGTTCATAAGTCTTTTTCCAATTTCATCATTTATCTTATTGCAAATATTAATCAAATACTTCAACAATAGTGTTTCTTTAACACCAGCTATTAATTTTAAATCCCATCTACAAATGAATTCCTCTGCTAATCTCTCTCCTATTTATCCAATTCTATTTTAAACCATGCCAGCTTTTCTTCTCCTTCAAAGAAAGAAATAAGAAATCTCATTTGGGACACTTAATAATAATTCTTAAAATTAGGAAGCCATAGGCCTCCCAATTCATATTTCCACGTTAACCTTTCTGGAGAGACACTTAACATTGTACCTTTCCAAAAAAATGTCCTTATTTATTTAATTCCTGAAAAAAAAATTTAAGGTAGTAATATAGGTGAAGTTTGAAATATATATTATATTCTTGGGTATATATTCACCTTAACACAATTAACCCTTCCTACTAATGTTAAGGGTATAGATAATGTTATAGGTAAAATCTTCCATTTTTTTCAAATATTCTTCAACCTTTTTAAGTAATGGTAAATAATTCAGTTTAGATAAATTCTTTAAATTATTATCTGTACGAATCCCTAACTATTTAATCCCATTTTTTGGCCATTTCAATTGAGTGTCTCTTTGATATTGGCTATAATCTCCTTCTGTAAAGGGCATAATTTCACTTTTATCCCAATTTATTTTATAACCAGAAATCTTTCCATATTCTTCCAATTTAAAATGTAATTTTTGCAAGGAAGTCTCTGGCTCTGACAAATATGTTAAAACATCATCTGCAAATGAACTAATTTTATGCTCTTCTTGACCCTAAATCCCTTAATTTCTAAATAATTCCTAATTGCCTCTGCAAGTGGCTCTATAACTAATATAAACAAAACTGGAGATAGGGGACATGCTTGTCTACTAGATCTTGTCAATTGAAATGGAGCACATATTTGTCCATTAGTCACTATGTTAGCTCTAGGAATATTATATAATGCCTTAAACCAGTTTATAAAAGTCTGTCCAAATCCAAACTTTTCCAGCATCTTAAAGGAAAAGTCCCACTCCAATCTATCAAAAGCTTTTTCCACATATAGAGCCACTGCAACACTTAAGTCTCCAACCATATTATCAGCCATTTGTCTCTTTTTTACAAAGCCTTTATATTAATTTAGGTAATTTTTTATTTGCTAATGTTTTGGCAACAATCTTATAATCTGCATTCAATAATGAAATAGGTCTATAAGATGAAGGCTTTAATGGGTATTTTTTTGATATCAGAGTAATTATTGCTGTTGAAAATGATTCTAGGAAAGTATGAGTTATTGATGCCTGATCTAACATTTCTATAAAAATAGGAATTAATAAATTTTTAATTCTTTACAAAATTCAGGCAGAAAACCATCTTCTCCTGGAGATTTATTACTTTGTAATGAACTTATTGCCTCTGTCACCTCAACCTGTACAAGATGGACACTCAATTCTGTCTGTTCTTGCATCCTCAATCTTGGTAAGCTTATCTGAGATAAATATCTTTTTTTTTATCATTCTTTAAAGATGCTGTCCTATATAGTTTAGAATAAAATCTCTTAAAAGATTCATTTATTTCTTGAGGTTTATAACTAATAACATTGGAGTTATTCTTAGTTATATTATTTGTTCTTGAAACCTGCTCCACTTTTAGTTGCCTTGCAAGTACTCTATGTGATCATTCACCATACTACGTTTAGTTCTTGTAATCGATGCCTCTGTTCTGTAGATTTGTAATATATTATACTAAATTTTTATTTGTTAATTAATTGTCCACGTTTATCTTTAGAAACTCTTCTTTGAAGATCTTTTTCCAAAAATATTATTTCTTTTTCTAATTGATCCATTTCTTTTATATGCTTCTTTTTGAATTTTGAAGTAAAACTTATAATTGCCCTTTCAAATACACTTTCAAAGCATACCATATTACAAACTTATCTTTCTCAGTGTTCAAGTTAGAATCACAAAAAAATCCATTTTTTTAAGTAATAATGGATTCAGTCTCCATCTATAGACTGATTTCTCTTTATCAAACATTACAATCATCATAGTCCCTGGGGTGTACTTCCTCCAGCCACCAAGTAAAGAAAAGAAAACTGATATACAATTAAAGAATATATATTGCAACATTTGTAACTATTTATAAACAAAATACACCCCCCCCCATAAAATGTTGTTTAAATGATACACAACACTACCTCCTTCTATTTTACAGGGTGCAACCAAGGTCACATGATTTAGGAGCAGGTTAGAAACTCATCTCCCAACCCCTCTGTATATTTATAATTTGATCTTCAGTCATTTAATTCATAAATAAAAAAATTTCGAAGATCAGTGAAGAGAGAATAATCATTATTCTGAATTATTCAGTCCTACAGAGCTGTTTAAAACATTTAGTCCATCTAGGACACAATAGCAACAACTGGGTTTCTAATTCTTCATTCAATCTGCGCTCTTGGAAGCTCTTACACAAGTTCTTATGCTTGCACAAAACTTGAAAATAATTAATTTTGACCTGCAGGCAGGAAAATCTTTAAGGTTGCAGGATGATGCAGCACAAATTGATATCCTTTTCCCTAAAGAGCCTTCTTAATTGGATTAAATTCTCCTCTTCTCTTTAATAGATCTATGCTTATATCAGGGTAGAACAAAATTCTGCCCCCTTCATACTCAAGCGGCCATTTCTTTGCTTTACCCCCATCTCCTGCAAGGGTCAAGATCTTCTCTCTATCAGCCAGGTAAGGCTGAGGTGGTTTTTTCTTTCTTCAGAGGCATTTTGAAAGTATTAGCACAGAACATGGGTTCTGATTTTGAGGTGATTTTCCACTAAGAGCTCTATGAGCTCTTTCATTCTCAATAGGTTCCTGAAAATTCTGTGTTCCCAAGACTTCAGGAATCCACTTTATTTAAAAAAAAGCCAATTGGGTCTTGTCCTCCACTCCTTCTTTAAGACCCACTATTTTAATATTATTTCTTCTGCTAAAAATTTCCAGTATATCTACTTTCTGTTGAAGCTTTTGATTTTCCAAAGTCAAAACTGTAGTAGTGTCTTCTACTCTTGTCACTCTATCATCAACATGGTGCATTTCTTCCTGCATCTTCTTTATTTTTCCATCCAGTTTATCTAATTTTCTCTTCATTTTCTTCACTGAATCCAAGACTCTGTTTATTTCTCCTTTCATTCCTTGAAGTTCTCTTAATAGTTCAATATTGGTTACATCCTCTACGTTTACTTTTAAAAATCTTAACTTTCAATACCTCCTCTTCATGTTGCTGTTCTTCCTTCTTCGCTGCTAGGCCTTTGTGAGCCCGACCCCTTCTTCCGACACTGTTGCTGAAGGCCTGGACTTTTTGCGTATGCACAGTGCACTTCTGAGTTCTTCCCCGACGCCATCTCTCCGCTACTGCTGGAGAGCGACGTTGGTAGATGATCCCTCCTCAGCTTCAGACACCAAGGGAACAGCTCAAATGCTAGTTCCCTGCTTCAAACTCAATATAGGCCTCAGATCTCCTTGAGGTCTTCTCTTCACGTGGGGCTCCAGGTAAGGCTGAGGTGGTTTTTTCTTTCTTCAGAAGCATTTTGAAAGTATTATTTCAGTGTTTAAGTATACTTCAAAAAATTCAATTACTTTAAAACATATTTAGTACTTTTTCATTAATTTACATCCCAACCCTATGGCATCACGTGAAGTCTCTCCATCTTCCTGACAACTGAGGATATGTTGTGTGTTCACAATAGGTCACTTGTTCAGAGGATTCCGAGGAACTTGGTGCTCTCTACTCTCTCCACTAACGAGTTATTAATGTGTAGTGGAGGGTAGATTTTTCTGGTCCTCCTGAAGACCACGATTATCTTCTTCATCTTGTCCACGTTGAGACTCAGGTTGTTACTCTCAAACAATATCACAAGTTTTTTCTGTAGTGTGATTCATGATGTTGACGATGAGGCCCAACTACTGTTGTGTCATCTGCAAACTTGGGGTATCTCGAGCTATCCCATCAAATACAAGTTTAAGGTTTTTTAATTCTGGCTCACGTGAATGACTGTTTCCAGTCCAGGCTGACATTACCTTGAAGTGCTGAAGCTCTCTAGGATACCACTGGTGACACAAAGTTGTACTTATCACTCGGTGAATATCAAATCCTTAAAATTCTCATTAATGCGTGTTGCCTGTCAATGGCAAAGATCACTCAAGCAGAAACAAATTTTCACAGTGCTCACGAGCTCTATTCCACAACTGGTGTTTGATATATTATTCCTTTTTCTGTTACCCCTCTCACCTCTGCAGATCTATGACAGAACCTCACTCTAACTGCATCTAAATCGCACCCCTCCCTCCTCACTCTCAAATACCTGAACAGAGAAGGTGTCTTGATTTCATCACAACATATTGCTGGCTTAATGTGCAGCTTGAGACATGGAGCAGTTTTGACCCCAAAAGCAAATGCCAGGACCAGACTTCAAAGGCCTATTTGTGCTTTTTTAAAAAAAAAGAAATGTGTGACTGTACAATAAACAAATATGCTGGGAGAACTCAGCTGGTCAAGCAGGATTCATCAGAAGTAACACGTAATGGTTTCGTGGCTGAGTAAAAGGTAACCATTGTTTTGGGCCTGGGCTCTTTGTCAGGTCCTGACAAAAGGCACAGTTCGAAACTGTTACCTTTTACTTCCAATGAATGCTGCATGAGTTTCTCCAGTGCATTTGTGTATTGCACCCAAGCATCTACAGATTTTCCTGCTTTACTGCTGTGTGAATGTTTTTTTCTTCTTTGGCTTGGCTTCGCGGACGAAGATTTATGGAGGGGGTAAAAAAGTCCACGTCAGCTGCAGGCTCGTTTGTGGCTGACCAGTCCAATGCGGGACAGGCAGACACGATTGCAGCGGTTGCAAGGGAAAATTGGTTGGTTGGGGTTGGGTGTTGGGTTTTTCCTCCTTTGCCTTTTGTCAGTGAGGTGGTGTGAATGTACAACTTTGAAAAATGACAAAACCTTTCATGACCTGTTTGTTTTCTTGAAGTAGTATTTTGTTGACTCCAAATATTTGCTTCCTTTAAGTATTTAAAAAATGACAGATTGCTGAGCAGTGCAAAAAAAAAATGCTTGCATGATTCTAAATGAGTGAACGATGTGAATTTTGGTGGTGAGAGAGTGGAGGGGTAAGCTTAGTACAATTTGAAGCATAATTTAGCCTCAATGAAGAATATCATTGTACTGCAGATTCAATTGTTAGCTTGTTCAGTGACTTCACACTTACCTGCTGACATTAGGGGTCACATGTACTCATTTTTGCAACAGATTTAATTGTTACAAGGAGAGACACTTAACTTTTTAAATTGTCAACAGCAGTGTTTGCAAACAGTTTGCACATTAATGTTAGTTATAAACAGTTCACTTCAATCATCTGTGTTTTGTGCAATTATACTTAATGTATAATTGCTCTCCATTGCAGGCAAAATCTTCGCTAGGATTCTACTAAATAGAATAATACCTAGTGTCGCCGAGAATATTCTCCCAGAATCACAGTGCGGCTTTCGCGCAAACAGAGGAACTACTGACATGGTCTTTGCCCTCAGACAGCTCCAAGAAAAGTGCAGAGAACAAAACAAAGGACTCTACATCACCTTTGTTGACCTCACCAAAGCCTTCGACACCGTGAGCAGGAAAGGGCTTTGGCAAATACTAGAGCACATCGGATGTCCCCCAAAGTTCCTCAACATGATTATCCAACTGCACGAAAACCAACAAGGTCGGGTCAGATACAGCAATGAGCTCTCTGAACCCTTCTCCATTAACAATGGCGTGAAGCAAGGCTGTGTTCTCGCACCAACCCTCTTTTCAATCTTCTTCAGCATGATGCTGAACCAAGCCATGAAAGACCCCAACAATGAAGACGCTGTTTACATCCGGTACCGCACGGATGGCAGTCTCTTCAATCTGAGGCGCCTGCAAGCTCACACCAAGACACAAGAGAAACTTGTCCGTGAACTACTCTTTGCAGACGATGCTGCTTTAGTTGCCCATTCAGAGCCAGCTCTTCAGCGCTTGACGTCCTGCTTTGCGGAAACTGCCAAAATGTTTGGCCTGGAAGTCAGCCTGAAGAAAACTGAGGTCCTCCATCAGCCAGCTCCCCACCATGACTACCAGCCCCCCCACATCTCCATCGGGCACACAAAACTCAAAACGGTCAACCAGTTTACCTATCTCGGCTGCACCATTTCATCAGATGCAAGGATCGACAATGAGATGGACAACAGACTCGCCAAGGCAAATAGCGCCTTTGGAAGACTACACAAAAGAGTCTGGAAAAACAACCAACTGAAAAACCTCACAAAGATAAGCGTAAACAGAGCCGTTGTCATACCCACACTCCTGTTCGGCTCCGAATCATGGGTCCTCTACCGGCATCACCTACGGCTCCTAGAACGCTTCCACCAGCGTTGTCTCCGCTCCATCCTCAACATCCATTGGAGCGCTTTCATCCCTAACGTCGAAGTACTCGAGATGGCAGAGGTTGACAGCATCAAGTCCACGCTGCTGAAGATCCAGCTGCGCTGGATGGGTCACGTCTCCAGAATGGAGGACCATCGCCTTCCCAAGATCGTGTTATATGGCGAGCTCTCCACTGGCCACCGTGACAGAGGTGCACCAAAGAAAAGGTACAAGGACTGCCTAAAGAAATCTCTTGGTGCCTGCCACGTTGACCACCGCCAGTGGGCTGATATCGCCTCAAACCGTGCATCTTGGCGCCTCACAGTTTGGCGGGCAGCAACCTCCTTTGAAGAAGACCGCAGAGCCCACCTCACTGACAAAAGGCAAAGGAGGAAAAACCCAACACCCAACCCCAACCAACCAATTTTCCCCTGCAACCGCTGCAACCGTGTCTGCCTGTCCCGCATCGGACTTGTCAGCCACAAACGAGCCTGCAGCTGACGTGGACTTTTACCCCCTCCATAAATCTTCGTCCGCGAAGCCAAGCCAAAGAAGAAGACTTAATGTAATCAAGTGCTTTATGTGCTGCAGTGATTTTTTTTTGGACACGGAGTGTTTGAAGCCAAAGCTGATAAATACACAATTAGTACTGTTGCAAACCCACATCTACACTTATGGATTATATTGCCTTTTAACCTTTGGTAATAAGAACTAAGTCTGTTTTGCTCAAGGGAAAATGGCCCATTTACAATTGTATTCTCAGTATATGTTTTGCAAATGTTCTAAGAAGACTTTGTGATGAGCCACAAAGCACAAATATTGGACATTACAAAATATCTCACTTGTTTATATATCTTGTTCACACGACTGCATCGCCAGATCCAGCTCCAACAGAGTCGTCAAGTTTACAGATGACACAACAGTTGATGGCCTCATCAGCAACAACTATGAGTTGCACTGCAGAGAAGAGGTGGAAAATCTCATGAAATGGTACAGGAGTAACAACCTGAGTCTCAATGTGGACAAGATGAAAGAGATGATCATGGACTTCAGGAGGACCAGGAGCTGCCACCCTCCACTACACATCAACATCTCTGGAATAAAGAGAGTGGAGAGCACCAAGTTCCTTGGAGTTCGTGCAGCAGTGACTTCCTGAGAAGACAGAAGCGGGCAAGGCTACTGGCCACCATTTTGTCAACCTTCCATGGGAGCTCTATCGAGAGCATCCTGGCCAGGTGCATCACAGTTAGGTAGGTGTCTGCAGTGAAGTAGAACTGAGGTCAATCCATGGAGCTATAACAGTGGCAGAAAGGATCACCTCCCACCCACCCAATATGATGTAAAAATATTTTGAAAAATTTAGACATACAGTACGGTAACAGGCCATTTCAGCCCACAAGTACTTGCACCCATTTACACTTGATTACCCTACATCCCCAGTACATTTCCAATGGTGGGAGGAAACCACAGTCCTCAGGAAAAACCCATGGAGACACGGGGAGAATGTAAAAACTCGTAAGATTCAAACCTGGTCCCGATCACATGAGCTTTAAAGGCATTGCACTAAGCACTACACCAACCATACCACCCTAACTATTGTCTGAAGAGAACATACAAAATCACTGAGGATCCCTTCCACCCTGCACACAGCATCTTTCAGCTTCTCCTGTCAGGGAAGATGTGCAAGCGTATCAGAGCCAGCAGGTGGGTACCACACCCTGCTGGAGTGAGATATTGAAGATATCTGTGAATACTTTGGTAAGGTGGTCAGCTCAGACTTTTAATACTTGGCCAGGTACTCTGTCCAGGCTGGATGCTTTCCTCGGATTCACTCTTCTGAAGGCAGCAGACACATCATCCTCAGATAAGGACAGGATGGGATAATCAGGGGACGTGGGAGTGTGGAGGGGTGGTTCTTCGCTGTTATTGTTGTCAAATCAGGTGTAGAAGACATTGAGTTCCCCTCAGAATGAAACTTTTCTGCCTGCTACTTCACCGGATTTGGTGAAGTCGCAGACCAAATGACTTTGGCCCCAAGGTCAATTTAAACTGCCCACAGTTGTAGATCAATCTGTTGACAAAAGATGGTGATGTTGTACATGTTCAAGGAGGCTTCACTTGTTCTTTTGAGGTTTGCAGTAGCCCTTGCATTTGGAATGTTTCAGGGATAAATCATGACGGGTCAAGGTAACTAAATTTCAGAAGCAGAATGCACAGTGGCTGCAATATTGCATGTTTAATATTTCCAATTGAGGACAAAATTTCAGGATGTTTTTTTTTGTGGTAGAACCATAGGACATTACAGCACAGTAAATAACCCTTTGGCCTTTCTGCTCCATGCTAAACTATTATTCTGCCTAGTCCCATTGATCTACACCTGGACTGTAGCCCTCCATAACTCTCCCAGTCATGCACCTATCTAATATTTTCTTCAATGCCATATTCACCATCTCAGCTGGCAGCTCATTCCACATTCTTAGCACCCTTTATTGTTCCCTTTAAATTTTTCCCCTTTCACCTTTAACCCATGTCCTCACCTAACCTCAGTGTAAAAAGCCTCTTTGTATTTACTCTTTCTATACCCCTCATAATTTTTTATATCTCTATCAAATCTCCCTCATTCTTCTGAACTCTAGGAAATAAAGTCCTAACCTGTTTAATCTTTACATGTCACCAGTTCCATAAGACCTGGCAACATCCTTATAAATCTTCTCTGTGATCTTTCAATCTTATTGCTATTTTTCCTTTTGTGAGGTGACCATATCTGCACACGATAGTCCAAATTTGCCTCATAGAACTTTAGCATACTATCCCAACTCCTGTACTCAATGTAACATATGAGTGTTTTCCTTCTTGGTCCATAAGGGTTTGATTATATAGATTTACATGACACACCTCTACCAACCAGATGGTCAATTGTAAAAGTTTACAGGTGTGCTTTTGTTCTTCTCAGCTTTTGCCTGTCATTTCATAGTACGTTGACATTTCACAGAAACAGCAGACCTTTGAAGTGTTGCATTCTGGTCAAGTGCACAGCATAGAGATACTGATGCTGACCTGTCATTCCCTAATATGTCTGTCAGATTTAATGTAAATATTAGCCACATGAAAAGCTTCAGTTCTTTTTGTTTACTAAAGATTAGTGACAACTTTCTTTGAAAAGAAACACTTACACTTACTCATCTTTGTTTTAAAAGTGATGACCATGCAGTCGACATTCCAAACAGGAACCGGAGCGTTTTTACGAAAAATAAACAGTGCACAGACATGACTAAACCCACGGTCAAGAGTAGCAGAGCAACCAGGCTGTTAATTTTGGGTGAACCTCTACAGCCACCTTTAACAGTGTTCTCTGGTACACTATCTTGGATTTTTTTTTCATTCCCCCAAGTCTGAAGGATCTTTCAACAAATTCTGACTGACAATATGCAAGGCATAAATTGAAAATATTCAGGTTGCAATATACAGGGGATGAATTATTATGTTTTGCTTTTTGGGAAATATAAATGGGTGAAAATTTTCATATTTCAGGATTCAAATAGTCTGTGCCCAATCAGTATTTGTCCCACTGAAAAATTTACAAGGCCATTATTATGGCATCTTTCAAGCTGTCATGAATCCTTCTAAGTTAAAAGCCTTGGGTATGGTGTTCTTGGATCCTATCCAACCATTAGTCACCATTGAGAGGGTCAAGAAAAAGATCATTCAGCATCATTCAATGGCTGCCAACAAACAAAGTGGAGGTTTCCATATTGCCTTTTCACAGTTTAAACCTGTCCCAAATTGCTTTTCAGCAAATACCCTGGGGTAACAGTCACTGTTGAATATTGGAAACTGGCAGTTATTTACAAAGTAATAATGAGTTAACTTTTTTTCTAAGTGATATTCAACAAGAAACAACTGTTGGGCAAACATGTTTGAAACAATATTTCAAACACTTTTTAAGTTACAGCGAAGAAGAGAAATGAAGAGAATGAAAGGAAAGTGTTTGACTTGGTGAAGATCAAAAGAAAATTAATGACACAAACAATGGCGGAGCCAGCTGAGAGACGGAGATTTCGTGCTGTGTGTGGGAGGCTGGTTAACTGCAGCAAATATGTCTGCATGAATCACAAAGTAAAGAAGGGCAAGGGGGAGAGGATAAATGCTGGAACTGTGAATTGCTGTTGCAAGAAATCTGAGAATTCTAGAAATATTCAGAAGGTCGGGCACCGTTGATGGAAAGAGGAAAATTATGTTAATGTTAAAGGTTAATAACCTCTCATTGAAACTGATCAGTTGACTCTCTCAATCTGTTGAATTGAAGGTTGAGACCTGAGGAGTGAAATTTACCTGATCAGAGATGAGCTCTGTTCTGCAAGCTCATGCTTGACTTTTATGAAACGGGGTAAGAGGCCAAAGACGATTTCATTTAGGGACTCATTTAAGGACTCTTGCTTTTGCACTTTATTTATTTATTTCTCTCTGTATTGCACAGTTTGTTTACCTTTCTTTATTTGTTTACATGTCTATGTATAGTTTTTATTGCACTACAACTAAATGGTAATTCTGCCTCATCCGTGGGATAAAGAATCTCAGGATTGTATGTGCTGTAACAGAACCATAGAACATTATAGCATAGAAATAGGCCCCTTCGGCCGAACCACTTTTATGCCTAGACCCACTGACCTGCACCCAGTCCATAGCCTGCAATTCATCTCCCATCCATGTACTTGTCCAAATTCTTCTTTAACATTAAAATTGATCCTGCATTCAACACTTCAGTTGTTAGCTCATTCTATACTCCCAGAACCCTCTGTGTGAAGAAGTTCTCCTTTCACCCTTAACCCACATCCTCTGGTTTGTATCTCACTTACCCTCTGTGGAAAAAGCCTACCTACATTTATTCTGTCCAAACCCATCATAATTTTAAATACCTCTATCAAATCTTCCCTAATTCTTCTACGCTTCAAGGAATAAAGTTCTAATCTGTTAAACTTTTCACTGTAAATCAGTTCCTAAAGTTTGGGCAATGACCTAGTAAATCGTCTCTGCATTCTTTCTATATCTTTCCTGTAGTTAAGTGACCAAAACTGCAGACAATACTCTAAATTTGGCATCACCAATGTCTTATACAACTTTACCATAACATCCCAATTCCTACACTTTAATTTATGGAGGGCAATATGCTAAAAGCTCTATTTACAATCCTATCTACCTGTGATGTCACTTTCAGGGAATTATGTATCTGTATTCCTAAGTCCCTCTATTCTATTGTACTCCTCAGTGCCCTACCATTAACCATGTACATCCTTTCTTGGTTTGTCTGTTCTAAAATGCAACACCTCACGATTGTCTTCATTAAATCCATCATTAAATTTCATCCCATTTTTCCAGCTGGTCCACGTCCCCCTATAAGCTTTGAAATCCTTCCTCGCTGTCCACAACGCCTGCAAACTTTGTGTCATCTGCAAACTTGGTGATCCATGTTGCCACATTATCATCCAGATCATTGATATAGATGACAAACAACAATGGTCCAAGCACCGATCCCTGAGGCACACCACTAGTCACAGGCCTCCAGTCTGAGAAGCAATTATTCTCCACTAATCTCTGGCTTCTCCTATCCAGCCATTGTTGAATCCATTTTACTACTTCACCATGAATACCCAATGACTGAACCTTCCTGACTAACCTCCTATGTGGGACCTTGTCAAAGGCCTTACTACAGTCCATGTAGACAACATCCACAATTTTCGTGGTAACCTCCTCGAAAAACTTTAAGATTGGTTAAACACAACCTACGATGCACAAAGCCATGTTGACTATCCCTAATCAGTCCCCTGGCTGTCCAATCAATTGTATGAAGGTAGTCCCCAATTTGCAACCTATGTGACTTGCGACCATCCGTACATATGACCGAAAACAAATACTGTATAAATTTTTTAAAATAAAGAAAAAAATATGTAAATTTTAAAATTACGTTTTCCGGATGAAAGAAGGGGCCTAGCTATGAGGTGGCCAACTTCTCGTGAGAGCTGGCCTTGGTGGCTGCCATTTTGTATTTGAAGAATGATAAAATGGATACAGTTAACTTCCGAATTAAGTCCATTTCGAGATATGGCCAGTTGGTCAGACGGAACTTGGTCGTAAGTCGGAGGCTATCTACACCCAATCTTTTAGAACATCTTTCAATAATTTACCTACTACTGACATCAGGCTCACCGTCCTATAATATCCAGGGTTACTTTTGGAGGCTTTTTTAAACAGCAGAACAACATGAGCTACTTTCCAATCTTCCGGCACCATACCCATGGTTAAGGATTTGTGCCAGATCCCCTACAATTTCTATGTACTATGGCATGTGTTGTACTATTTTCTCTCTCAATATGTACAGGCAGTCCCCAGGTTACAAACGAGTTCCATTACCTGGGTCTGTCCATAAGCCAAATTTGTACGTAAGGTGGAACAAGTACTTATAGTTCTTATTTAGCGTTCGTGAGGTAACATTATGCGCATATGCCAATTGGGGAACAGCCTGTTCGTAAGTTCAAGTTGCTCATAACTCGGACATTCATAACCTGGGACTGCCTGTACTCCCAATTTCAAACATTTAGGCACATCTTTATTGACATCCCTTTATTCCTGGACATCTTTTATGAACTATTTAAGTTTATATTGTTATCCCTTGTTCTACTGCCAAGAAATATCACTTCACACTTCTTTGCATTACATTTTATCCACTGCTTGCCTTGCTCATTTACCAACCTACCCTTGAGTTCTCAGAGTTTCACCATTCACCACATAATCTCTCCAACCTCTCCTTCTATTGAGATATTGTCAACATATACTTCCTTGGGGAAGATCAGTGCAGGCAAGTCTTGGTGTTCACATGTGCAGATGATCTTCTTGGGGCCATATTGCCCACAACCCTCCCATTTATCTATTCACCCTTCACAAACCTTTAAAGGTTTTATTATCATGTTCTCTCTTCAACTGTCTTAATTTCCTTTTTATCTCTCCACCCGGCTTTTTCAGTGACCAACTGCAGCAGAGATGGACAGGATAACATACGATGAAGTTCTACAGAAAACGAAAACAAAAAGTACCTTAATTAAAAGAATCAGAAAACACCAATTAGAATTCTTTGGATACTTCATGCAAAGAGTTACATTAGAACATTTAGTTACAACTGGAAAGCTGGAAGGAAAAAGAAGCAGATGCAGACAGAAAATGAAAATGATAGATGAATTAATATCATGGTTAGAAACAGGGGAGGGAACAATTACAATTCAGAGGGTCAGAGACCATGATAGATGGAGAGAACTGATCACCCATGCCAAACGGCAAGGCACCTGAATGAACAAATGTAACCAACTTCAAAGTGTTCACAGAATCCAGTTAAAATCCAAGGCCCTGCCGCCATAACCAACATTGTCTCTCAATCAAAGCCGACCACTTTGAGCACCACCTTCAAGAATCTTTATTTAGACGTAAAGCAAGTAAACAGGCTATTCAGCATACCAAGTACAGTGCTAACCAGCAACAACACATTTTACTCTGATCCTACATTAATCCCACTTATTTTTTCTCCTCCTGTTCTCGTCAAACTCTCCAGAGTTTGCTAGTCATCTACTTGATAGCAGCAGTCATCTACTTGTCTTTGCAATGTGAAACGCAAGTTACAATATCAGTGAGAGAACATAAATTCCACACAAACAGCACGAGAGTCTCTGGCCTTTCTGTCAA
The DNA here is from genome assembly GCF_036971445.1 of Narcine bancroftii. NCBI lineage: Eukaryota > Metazoa > Chordata > Chondrichthyes > Torpediniformes > Narcinidae > Narcine > Narcine bancroftii. Next base: position 83,613,364 of record NC_091472.1, on the reverse strand, counting down.
AGTTTCTTTCTGCTGATTGGTCCTTTAAAAGCCCAGTAGATTTTTTTTGAAACATTTGAGGATGCTATCACTTCCCAGTCACTTCGCTACTTCTCAAGTGATCATATCCTTTATAAAAGAAAACTGTTGTTTGCTTCTGGTTTGGTATCACACATATTCTACATACTCACTCTGATGCACACTTGCATTGAGCATAAATAAGACAGACTGTCATTGGAAGTAGTGCCTTGAACTACTAGTGCATCTGCTTTTGCACTGGTATCATTTTACTTAAGAAAATTCTTGAGGACAATATTGCAGCTACTTCGTAGGAACTGGTTCAAACATCTTCCTAGACTAGTCAGTGCAGTGACTTAAGTTGTTGCTGAAGGATGTTGTTATGCTTTTAAGGATTCCTTGTTGGGCTTTAGCATAAGCAGTTTGTTCCTGCCCCCTCAAATTATCATAATAGTATAATGCACTCCTGTAGCAGTGAGCAGACGCAAAACTCGAGAAAGACAGTATAACCAGCTTTATTCAGTTAAAAGTCTCTGCTACAGTGGTAGATGTACTGGTGGCTTCCGAGTGACTGGCTCGGGAGGGGTCGGCTCAGGATTATATCCTGGGGTTTGATTGACAGCTGGCCAGATGGAGTTAGGTCAATTCAGGTCGGCTGATTGACAGCTGGCTAGGTGTGGTTTGTCCTCCGGTGATCATCCTGCAGGTACAGAGATTGCCCCCTGCAGTAGGCTTGTGGTGTATCACCACAAATAGAAATTTCCAAGATATCTCTGACAGAAAACTTTAAAGATTCAGAATAAGTTTGATCAGGGAGGTGATATTTCTACTCAGTGTTGGGGTCTAGAGCTGGATGCCATGAAATAAGACCATTTTTATGGAATTCTGGAGAAACTTTGCTTAGTGAGTGCTGAGAATGTGACACTTCCTTATACAAAGAACAGAGCATGAATGGAATCAGATCTGCCCTAATCTTATTAAATGAGCAGGTTTGAAGAACTGAATGGCCTACTCCTGGTCCTAATCTGTGTGTTTCTTTTAAGGGGGAGCAAGATGAGTGCACAAGGGAGAAAAGAATGAATGTTAATCTGACAGGAATTGTGTGTGAAATAGGTTGGAGCAATTTTGAGGAGGGACCTAATCACTGACGCACATGTTCAATTCTATTTAAACCTCACTGAAAAGAAGGATGTGTTATGAAATGTCAAACCTCCTGATCTGTTCTGACCTGTTCCTCAAATTATACGTGATAGTTCTGCTGTTGAAGGAGCATGCTCCTACACCCATCTTCATAACACAAAGTGATAATTTTGACTCTACTGAATGAAATATTGTCAAAACATTAAGTTCCCTGATGGAGCATTGGCAGTCGATTGTGATGAGCCTCGGCTCCCATGTTGTTTGCTTCTTAAAAATGTTGTTTCTTAAATTAGATGCTAGTTCACAAATGAAAGGTGAAGTTATTGCATTCTAAGCCTGCTTTATTGCCAAATGGTATTGTGGGGATCACAGCACAATAGGGTTTCAGAATGTGACCATGTGACCACTGTCTAAAATATGTAGTTGATAGTATTGTTGGCATTTTGACAGAGCATTTGCATCGAAATTCATTTTTGAACTGTTTTGTCCTGGCAACAATTATATCATCAATTCCCAAAGTGGAAAATATGTTAATATTTATCATGGCCCATGGAGGTATTTCAGAATTGTATTTTGCTACTTTCCTAGTCTGATTTCAAACATATTTTCATTCAGTTCGGTATCATTTTAGCCTAATGAGTTTCTGTGTACAGTAATGCATGATTCCACATTTGACAGAATTGGTGCCATAAATATTAAAAGGATAAGATGTCTCCAGGAGACAAATGAGGACTATCTATCCATCCATGTTCATAAACAAGTCCTCTCAACTGGCTGTGTTACAGGGTTATAATGCAGAAAATCAGCCCTGCTGTTGTCTCCAGAGTCTGTCATTTAGCATAACACAACACCACACCATTGGAATGCTAAATAGTGCTGGTTGAATGTTGGGTGAAATCGTTGGCTTTGGGCTAAACTCCAAGTTTGAGAGATTATCACATTTGAAACCCTGGCCCCTTCAACACAGAGGAACATTGCTATTGATCAGCAATTGGATCTGGTTGGATAATACAGAAGCAGAATAAAGAAGTCTTTTCATGTTGATTTTTCGCCTCAGCTTCTCGCTGCAAATCGTAATTGCTAAGCATTAGTGCTGATCTAAATAACTGCATGCAATCATCCTGTACATTTTATTGGGCCAATAATGAAAAACAATATACTTCCTTCAAGGAAATCCATCAGATTGTTTGTGAATAGGCTTACTCTCATTTATTGAGCATTCAGATTTCAAGAATTATTTTACATATAGAGGGCTGTTGTCACTTTCCTCCAGTGCAGCTTTGATAATGAGAGCATTTTATTTTACAAATAGATAAGATTGTGAGATAGAAGCTGCTAAAGCATGAAGAAGCAATCTAACACTGTTTTACTGCATATCATCCTCACTGAACCATGAAGCTGGTCTGGGAACCAGTGATGTCGCAAGTTGTTTTCCCCAGACCTGAGCAGAAAATTGTAATATGATACATTTCCTTCTCTCTGTCATCTTTCTGTGCTGACCACTGCCTAAAGGTGTTTGTCTGGAAAAACTTTTCCCACAAAGGATAGGTAATGTGGCAATGTCCAGCTGACTGGGACATTGGATGGCAACTGGATCAGGCCCATCCTTTGCAACACCTGGGACAGGTTGAACCTCAGCACATAGCAGCACCTGGTATCATCATACTTTAGTTCCATGCACAGCCTGATGCAGCCACACACGAAGGCAGTCATCAGGATGAGGGCCAGGTTGAGTTCACACTTTTCCCCCTTGAATGGAAACTTGTACATGCCAACCTTTTGGACCCTTTCCACCTTGCATCCCCATATGAACCAGAAGACTGCTCTGGTGAACACCAGAGTTGAGCCACACCTGCACCACGTACTTCAGTACTGAGAACTCCTTGTATCTGATAACTAGTACATCCCTGTACTTGGGAGGGAATGATGCAATCACAAACTCAATTTCTGGTGAACCTTTGCGATCTGCTCTGACCAATTTTTGTTTAATGCTTCGGCTCTCCAAGCCAGAACCCCAGCCCCTTCAAGTAATCAGATCTGATTGTGAAGGAGATGGTGAAGGGGGTGGTTCCTTGAGAAGACTGTACAGGCCTTTTGGCAGAATGCCTCATCACCAGTGCACACTTGGGCATGCTGGAGGTGAAATGAGCCCTCCCTGTCAGATCCTTCCTGTATGACAGAAATATCACCCACAACACTCATTGTCCCTGAGAAGTGTGACAATGGTAGCAACAATGTTAAATAGAGAATGAAAGTAACAATGTACATCGATGGAAATGTATGGATATGACAGTGAGGATGTGAAAAGACTTTGAGCAGTTTTCTTTTTTGTAAATAATTTATTGTGAATAAACTTTATTTTTTGGAAAAAAATCCTTCTCTCTGTCAACTTATCCTGTGTGCCTGATTTGACAAAGTAATGGCAGACTTGCTTCTGATGTAAATTTATGCGGACATGAATGCAGTGCTGAGGGAATACTGTATTGTTAGTTGCAATAAATGCAAGCATTTGCTGCTGAGACCAGTCCATAGCACACGATTAGCGAAGTGGTTAGTGCGAAGCTATTACATCCAGGGACTCAGATTTGAATCCGGTGCTCTCTGTAAGGAGTTGGTATGTTCTCCCTGTGTCTGCAGAGGTTTCCTCTGGGTTCTCCGATTTCCTCCCACCCTTCAAAATGTACTGGGGTTGTTGGTTAATTCAGGTATTTGGGCGGCACGGATTTGTGGGCCGGAAGGGCCTATTACCATGCTGTTTGTCTAAATTTTAAAAATTAAATTAATTTTTTTAAATGTTAAAATTTTAAATTTAGATAATGGTTCAAGTATATGAAGTTCCTTCAGAACTGAGGGAGGTGCCATCTCTTTCACGAGGAACATTAAACCAATGCTTCATCTGTTTCCTTGAGTGGGATAACCTATCAGATGGAACTATATAAGAAAAGAACAGCAATATTATCCCCAGTCTATAAGCCACTGTCACTGAAACAAATTACCTGATCATTAGTTGGAGGAATAACACCTTATATTTCATCTTGGCAGTCACCAAACAGACAGCACTAATAATGACTTCTCTAATTTCCTGAAAGTTCTCCCCAGATCTTTCTGTTCCTAACCCTCTGTCTCCAGCTCCCCAGCCCTTTCCCTTCCTTCGCCTATCAGAGAGCTACCCTTTTTAGCCCTCTGCCCTTTCTCCTCTACGCCTATCACTTCTCAGCTTCTTTTTCTTCTAACCTCCCACCTGTATCCATCTCTTACTTTTTATCCTGTGTTGTTCCCTTTTCCCCTTCCCCTTCCCCCATACTTTTTAATTCAAGCATTCACCTGTTTTCCTGTTCCATGACGAAGGGCTCAGGCCCTAAATGTTGACTGCCTTTTATTTCCTATAGATGGTACGAGAACTGCGGAGTTTTTCTGGCACTTTGGTGTATTGCCCTCAACCCAGCGTCTGCAGATTTTCTTGTTTAACTTCACATGCTCACTTTCATGTGATTATTTGTGCAATCTTGCTGTGTGTATCTTTGTTGAGGTTTTGTCCCATGTTAAAGCAGTAAGTACACTTCAGAAGCACTTTATTCCGGTGCAAAGGTGCTTGATGAAAGGTCGGAATTGTGAAAGATTGTTTGTTAAAAGTAAAACATGAAACTCTGCAGATATTGTGATTGAAGTAAAACCACAATGCTGTAGAAACTCAGCAGGTTAAACAGCAAAGTTAAAAATACGTAATCGCTGTTTCGGGCTTGAGTCCTTCATCAAGGTATGGAAAAATGTTGGCAGGCTTCTGAATAAAAAGGTAAGGGGAGAGGCATGGGGGCAGGAGCATGGTCGCAAAGGCAGGAGGTAATAGCTGGAGAAGGGAGGGAGGGCACACCAGTAAGCAAGGGGAGGAGGGATGGCTAGGTGAATAGAGAGGGTAGGGGTGGATATCTGAGGGAAAGAAGACAGAGAGAAGAGAAGGGAGGGGGAGGGAGAGCAGGTTAGCAGGAATCATAAAAGTCATTGTTAATGCCATCCAGCTGGAGATTGCCCAGACCGAAAATTAGGTGTTGTCTCTCCAATTTACGGGTAATGTTGGATAGAGGGCATGGATAGGCATGTGAGTATGGGAGTGGGGTGCAGAACTAAATTGGTTGGTACTGGGAGATCCCTGCCATTGGTAAGGACAAAGTGAAGGTGCTCAGTGAAGCGATCTCCCAGTTTGCGCCCAGTCTCTCTGAGGGCCATAAAACGAGCACCAGATGCAGTAGATCTCTCCCGCAGGTGCACAAGTGAAGTGTTGCTTCACTTGAAAGGCCTGTTTGGGCCCTGAATTGTGGTAAGGGAGTAGGAGTAGATGCAAGTGTGGCACTTTCTTTGGATGACAGGATAAGGTACTGGGGGAGGGGGGTGCAATTGGTTGGGAGGGATGAGAGCATGAGGGAATTATTGAGGAAACGGTCCCTATGGAAGGCAGAGAGGGGAGGAAAGGGAAAGATGTGTCTAGTAGTGTGATCATGTTCTAGGTGGCAGAAATTCTGAAGGATAGTATGTTGGATGTGGAGGCTGGTGGGGTGGTACATAAGGACAAGGGGAATCCTATGTTTGTTGTGTCTGGGGCAGAGAGGGAAATGGCAGATGAGTGGGAAATGGAGGAGATGAGGGTGAGGGCTGAGTTGATGGTGGTGGAGGGGAAGACAACTTTGCTGAAGAAGGTGGACATTTTAGATGATATGGAATGGAAGACCTCATTTTAGGAACAGATGCGACAGAGACAGAGAAATTGTGCGGAGGGGAAAGAATCCTGTGGGCATAGTGTGAGAAAGTGTAGTCGAAATAGTTGTGGAAGTTGGTGGAAAGCTTGTCTCCCGAGAAGTGCCCTCCCTCCCTTCTCCACCTATTTCCTCCTGCCTTTGGTACCATGCTCTTCTTCCTGTGCCTCCCCTTTACTTTTTTGTTTGGACAGCTGCCAATGTTTTTCCATACCTTGATGAAGCCTGAAATATTGGTTAGGAATTTATATCTTTGCTATATAAAAGACACTGTTTGACTTGCTGAGTTTCTCCAGCATTGTGTTCTTGTTTAATAAAAGACTGTTTCTAATCTTTCAATTGCTACCAATTTCCTTTCAGATCCCAGACCGCATACCGCCCCCATATAGTCTGTTGTTGTTTTGCTCTCAGAAATAATAGGTGGATAGTGCTACAGCAAGCGATGGCTGGGAAAGCAGAGTATGCTCTGAATGTTCATTGGGTTTGGAACTCCTTGATGGTCTTTGACACTTTGGGTCTTCCAGATTTGATCATGACCGTGCTTTTCTGACTCTTTTGCCTCATTCTAATTTATGAAAACAAAATTATCAATGCTCTCACTTGCCTCCAATCCACTTGCCCATGACTCCTGTGTTTATGGACCTACACTCTCTCCCATTTAAGCAAAGTTCAATTTTACATACTCAGCTCAGATTCTAATCCCTTGATTATCTTAGTATATTCGATCCCTGTAACCTCTTCAGCCCCTCGAACCTAACAAAATCAGAGTTTCTCTTCATCTTCACAGATTTTAATTGCTCAATTTTTGGCCATTGGTACCATTAGCTGCCTGGGCTACAATCCCTGGAATGTCTTTCCAGAACCTCTCTTCGTTTGTAATATTTTTTTAAAAAACTGGTTTGGACCGAGATTTAGGTTACTTGCCTTTATCCCATCTTGTATGACTTGGTGTCACTTTTGGATGCTCCAAAGGTGTGACATAAATCCAGATTCTTTTATCTTGGTTGGCAGCTTGCCCACTGAAAAATTGTTATACAAACCTTGATGGTGAGTGACTTGCTGTATCTTAAGAAATAAGACCATTGAATTGGTGCTCTCTTAAAGTAACAGAATTGTGATTTTCAGTCAGACTTGACGTTAAAATAACTGCATCGCATGCCATTTGCAAAGATTAGACATCGAAAAAGGTGGTACTAGCTTTACACTGAGAGAAAGCTGGGAGGATATCATGCCAATAAAACTGCTATGAATGGCACATTACTTGTGAAGTTTATTTTCAGATGGACTTTGCCACACCACATATCCTTCGTGAAAAGTTTTTCCAGGCAAACAGCTTTGACCACAAGTCCATCCGGGAGTAGTTAGCATGGAACAGCCTGCAGACACTGAGGCACAAAGACCTGATGGACATAGTGGAGTAGTTCCTGGAGCAGACCATCCAGGTCATCTGCAGAATGTCTCATCACCAGTGCTCATGAACAAGCACCTGGTCTTGGTTTGGCTGGTGGTGAGGGGAGCCATCCCAGTCAGATCCTTCTTGTACAACTGGAACATCACCCATAACACACATTGTTCCTGAGATAACTGTGGTAGGGTGGAGACAGTTGCCCACCTCTTTGCAAAATGCAGGTTCACTAAAAATGTGTGGAGAAGGATCCAAGAATCTTTGTCACAGTTCATCCCCAGCAGCAGCAGCATGACAGAGGACTCTCTTTTTTTATATGCTGTTCCCAGGGATGCCCACAGACAAACATCCAGAACTACTGGAAGACTATCAATGCGGCAAAAGTCACTATTTGTTTGCCTGAAAATTGTTAGCCTTTCAACACACTGAGATGTCGTGAGGGAATGCTGCCAACTGGCACACTCCTGGCTGCAGGAGTGTGTGCTAAGGGATGCACTGAGGCTTGATGCAGCCAATGCAAAGGCACTGTGGGGAAGGACTAAAGTCTAGTTTCCTTCCATCACCAGGCACTGAGGGGCCAAGTCCGAGGAGAATCCCCTAAACAACAGAGGTGGGAGTAAATACAAAGTTTCACAGTGGTGGCAATGGTGCTAAATAGAGAACAGAAGTAACAATGTACATTGATGTGAACTTATTGATATGACACTAAGGAAGTGAAAAGATTGAGCAGTTTTCTTTTTGTAAATTATTTATTGTGAATAAAGTCTGTTTTTAGTACTGAATATGTATTTAAAATTTGCTTAACTTATTCAGGAGAGCTTACATTCAAATATTTGTTCAGATCCTTGCTCATTGGCTGATGGGAATTTGAAATATTCTGCAAAATTAATTAGTTGCTTCTGGCACCACAAAATAATTGCAGTGATTCGGCAGTCGGGTATTCATTTGATAAATTCGTAGCAGATCGCAACCCCTTGCTTTGGGTTCCTTGCATTCCCAGCATTTTATGTACCTGTAGTACATTCAATATTTCACTTGAAGCTGCTACCTGCTGCTCTTCAGCCTTTAGATGGTTCTGCATAATTTTTGCCACGAACCATGGTCAGGACCAAGTGACAGGAAATCATTTTGCAAATTTATTCAAAATAATGAAGCCAGGTGAATGTGCAGAAACACGCAATCATCCGTTCCTCCAATGTGTGGAAAGTGGAAAAGGATGAATTTGAACTTGGCTGTCAAATGCCAGTTGTAAGGTGGTGCCAGATAATTGCATGGCTTAACATTTCTCAAGCAACAGACAATGCTCGAGTGTGCACAGCAACATCTTCATCATAAGAAAGATGAAACATCTGGAGAGCTGGAAATCTGAAATGGTTGCAGAAAATGCATCTGACACATAATAGGCCAAACAACATGTATTGACAGAGAAATGGAGTTGTGTTTTAGTTTGTTTGTTTTTCTGTGCTGACAAAACGCATAAGTTTGATGCATTAGCTTTCAGTCTTTACACACGTTCCCAGACACAGCAGGAATTTCAAATTAATATTTCTTAAAGGTCACATAATTAATTGCATGTTTACTTCAGGTAAATTGCTCTCTCATTATTTCAATTATCATACTTATGCCCCTTTGTCACCCTGTTTTTGTCAGATTTTCTTACCAACATTCAGTATTCATGCTTCTGATCACCTCTTCTAACTGACTGCCATGTGGTCCTCACTCCTCCTCCTCCTTTGGAAGGTTACTGCTCCTCTCATAACCTGATTCTGAGGAACAGTCACTGACCCAAAATACTAAAGTACACTGTTTGGCCTACTGGGTGTCTCCACCATTGTGTTTCTACCTGTCCCGAAACGTTGACTGCATTTCACAGCATGTAATGTCGCTTGACTGGCTGAGTTTTTCCTGTCTCTGTTTCTATGAGATTATTGCAATTATTTTGTTTAGTAAAGGCCATATTATGTAGATATTATAAATATTTTTGAAAGAAAAACTACTTCATAATTACTGCTTAATAATTTATCAGGCATGATCCTTACACTGAGTGGTACAGGGATGGCTGTCTATCCTTTCATCTATAAAGTGCGAGAGTCAAACAGTCTCCATTGTAGCTTCTCACCCAGATCATTCACCCTTTATGCAATTTGCCAGGCTTTTATGCTTATGTTAATGATTCATTTGTTTCTCATGGAATTCTTATTCCATCTATCCCTCCCCCATCTATTGGTATAAATTGTTCTTTTCACACAAGAAAGGTCAGAGCAGAAAATATCAGAGAATGATGCAAATTCTGTAAGGGAAAGCAACTGAAGAACAAACAGTAAACCCACAGAACAAAGGAGTTAGATTGTCGTTTATTTCCCCCCCCCCCCCCCAATTTGCTTCAATTAAATGGATTTATGTATTCAATGATGATACAGATCTTCAAAAATGCAAGCATATGATTAGATGGCACAATTTGAAAACGTTAGAAGGTGTAAATAAACAAAGACTTAACGTTTGGAGATTAATGTTGTGAAGGTAAATTAAAATATTAGAAGTAATTGTTTTCAAAGCAGTATTTGAATCAAGAGGAAAAAGAATGAGATGAATGGTTGACTTGTCTCCCTTTTGAAGACAGCATAATTAGGCCACAAGATGAGTCTTTAGGCTTTTCTGTGAAACTTTTGACAGTTTTGTTTGCACATTTAAATATATTTTGCTTCATAGGATAAACTTCAAACACTCACTACACTGAAACTGAAATAAAGCTATCTTAAAATATGACAAATCAAAATAGTTTAAGTTAATTCTCGATGCATTGAACTGGAATAGAATTGATCGTATCTACCTCTGAATTAGAGATGAAGCAACTTTATTCAGAGAGAGATTTGTCCATCATTATTTTCTGACATATATTTTTGAGAAGGAACTTAATTAACCTTGGTTCAGTAGTATTGAGTTCAAGGTCAAGTTTAAGTTTATAATTTATTAAGATTGTATACTTGCAAACTGACAAAACAGACCACGGTGCATGCAAAAAACACACAATACACCATACATGATAATCACATTTAATAAGCAAAATAAATATATGTAAATATTTGGGATAATTTTCACTGTTACAGGATACTGTTCATCAGTCTCACAGCATGTGAGAAGAAGCTATTTCCCAGCCTGGGAGTCCTGATTTTGATGATCCTTTACCTTCTTCCTAGTAGATGGTTGAAGATATGATATACTGGATGGAAAGTGTCTTCTCTAATTCCTTGAACCCTATTTAGGCAATGCTCCCAGCAAACGTCAGAGGAAAGGGAGAACCCAGAAATCCTTTCAGCTATTTTAATGATCCTCTGTATAGTCTTTCATATAAGTATAGACTCTTTGTGAAACAAATTTCTTGTTTGCCTGTTGGACATTAATGTTGGATTTATTTTGGAGGGTCAAGCATTAATCAGTTATAATTCTTACCTCCATATTAAAGTGATAAAGAAAGGAAAACATTATTATGTCACTCAGTACTGGGGCAGGTAGGGATGGCTAATATTGAGGAGCAATGTCCACATCCAATAAATAAATATCAAAAGCCTTTTATAATTTTAGATTACTCCAAAGATTAGTAACAATAGAAATACTTTCTTGCTGAAGACCAAGCACTGATGTGATGTTGGAAAAATGGCAGCCTATTTCCACGTGGAAGCTCCAAGAAGTGTGATCATGGTGCTGGATTGAAAGATTTTCTGAACTAATGGATGTTCCTCCTATGAATATCCTGACCCACTTTTAATTGTTTCTTTTAAGTATTACACTGCATTAAAATAAATCTTTCAATGAGCCAGCAAGTTCACAGAGTAAGGGAATGGAATGCAGAGAGTTTATGAGGAGAGTCGGAATGGGACCTAGTTAGTTTAAAGTGAGGGCAAGAAACATTACCCAGTCAGTCAAATTTTGGACCATTCTGGTTTCTGAATTTGTATTCCATTTTGCTGTTGATAATTCAGGAATGTACATTGGGATGATACTGAGGATAACTTTTGTGTACCTCTTTACGAACTGCCATGGGAACTTTGACCTAAAGGAAAGCATGGGACCTTTATCTAGCACCGCTGATAGGCAGGATTTCTACTCCAGCTCTAAGAACTTGAGCACAAAATCTAGTGTCTCATTCCAGTGCTGAGTGAGTGTAGAGTATCGTGGTGGCTGTTGTTTCCAATCAGTTGAGGTTTAATTAAGGCTGGACAGTTCTGTTTTTTCCATTTGCTGCTCTTCTGAAGAGCAGGTAAGTTTCCTCCAATATTTATCCCTCATCCAATATCAGTTAAACAGATTACCTTGACATTATCATGCTAGCTTGTAGAAACGTGCTAGACACAAATTTTACTTGCATTTCCCACAGGCAACACTGAAAGAACGTAGTTGAAGTTGGCTATAACACTTTTGGAAGCATCTGAGATCATGTAAGGCTCCATAAAAATAGAAATTCTCCTTTTGTCATTAAGATACCACAAAAAAAAACAAAAAAAAAGATGCCAATTTTTGTAAAATTATTCTTTTGAATCAGATTGTTCCCTATGTAATCGATACAGAACTATAGGATGGAATTTGTATGTGTTTCTAGTATATATTAAGCTACTTATCTGGTGCACATCTGACTGATGAACTGTTTTGCACAGACAGGATATAAGTAGAATGCAAAAAAGCAAACAAAAAGTGCCAAAAATACTTCTGGATTATGCATTTAATCTGAAACATTAATAGTGTTCCTGTTTCCACTGATGCTGCTTCCCTTGTTCAGTGTCTTAAGCATTTTCTGTCTTTGTTTCGGATTTCTAACATCTAAGTTTTAATTCATTTCTATTTTTTACTCCTTGTTACATTTGTAGGATTGATAAATGTGAAGTTCATCTGGATTCATGGTGTCAACTATTACATTGACATCTGTAGAGAATGGAAGAAATATTAATGACAGAATATCATCTGCTCACAGAGAAAACTGATACTTTCTATTTATTTTTCTTCCTTCTTGAATAATTTACCAATACCTGTAATACCAAATAAAACACTTAACAAGATTCATGATCATAGATTTGTACAGTGCAAGGATGGGCCCTACAGCTCACCATGTCCATGTCAACCTCTTTGCCCACCTTCACTGATCCCATTTTCTTTCATTAGGTCTGTATTCATCCTTACTTGGGTTCCCTTCTAAATGATTCGTAAGCTCCACCACCTCCTTCAGCAGTAAGTTCCAGATATAAATCTCTCTTTGTATAAATATTTTCCCAATTCCTCTTTACAACTTTTGTCTCACCTTAACCCAATATTCTCTTGCTTTTGATACCCCCACCATGGGAACCTCTATTATTTTCTTGCATCTGTCAGGTTCGTTTCAGGGAAAGCAAGCTCATCATTCCAATTTCTCCCCATAACTGAAGCTTTCCAATCCAGGCAACATCTTGATAAATCTCCTCTGTCACCTCTCCAGTGCAATCACATGCTTCCTAGTGTGACAACCAGAACTGCCCATAATACTCCATGTGTAGTCTAGCCAGTGCAACATAACAGTCCAACTTTCTTTTTCATGGCCGGACCCACATTGCATGTCACAGAGTTATGCAACATAGAACAGACTCTTCAGCCGGACTCTTCCATGCTGGTCATTCTAGGCTAGTACCATTTACCTAGATTTGGTCCATATCCATCTCAGTCCATCCTATCCATATACCTGCCAAATGCCTTCTGATTGTACACCATCAAGCGCCAAATGGTTGTACACCATTTCTCTAATTTCCTCTGGCAGCTCTTTCCAGATACATTCTACCTTCTGACTGAAAATGTTGACCCTCAGATCCCTCTTAAATCTCTCCTCTCTCACCATAAACCTATGCCTTATAGTTCTAGAAATGTCTTCCTTGGGGAAAATGATAATGAGAATTAATTTCATCCATGCTTCTCATGATTTTTTAAATGCCTATAAGTCCATCCCCCAGCTTTTGATATTTCAGGAAATAAAGACTCAGCCTATCCATTTGCCACTCCAATCCCTACTTTCCAAGTAATGTAAATCCTGTCATAAATGTAAACATCCTTCCTCATTGTTCACTATACTACCATTTTTCATATCACCTGTAAAGTTACTAATTTTTACTGCCATTCAAATTGCTAATATAAATGAAAAACAACAGTGGACTGAGGCTGACATTGTGGCCCACCAGTCTTCTCCAATCAGAAAAGCAACTCTCCACTATAATGCTTTTCTCCTTTCACTAAGCTAGTTTTGAATCTAATGGGCCATCTCACCTTGAAGTCAGAAATGCTGAGGAACTCAGCCGATCGCTCAGCATCCATAGGAGTTGAAAATATATTACTGATACTTCAGGCCTGACCCTTCTTCAAGGTACCTTACCTTTCCTTCCACACTAAGCTAGCATGTGGGACCTTGTCAAGAGCTTTTCTAACTTCTATACATCCAATGTCCACCACCCTGCCCTCATCAATCCTCTTGGTCAGATTTGTGAGACACAATCTCCCATTCAGGAATGACCTAAATCCAGTCCCTGCCCATCCAAATGCTGCAAGATCCTGCCCCTTAGAATTTCATCCAGTAGCTTTCCCACCACTGGTTTCAGACTCATTGGCCTGTAGTTCTCTGGCTTGTCCTTGCTACATGCCTTTTTCCTCTGTCTTTTTCTGCAGTCACTTAGGATCAAGCGGCATCTGTTTGTTCTTTGATTTTGTGGGGTTTTAGGTCATTATTTAGGTCAATATGGGAGGTGCAGACTTCTCTGTAGATTGGCAGCACATAACTGACATGATGGGCCAGAGATATCTGATTGGAATGGGCTGATAATACCTAATTAGGATGAGCATTAGATACCTGATGGGATAGGCAGGATGGAATTTGCAACGTGATATGCACCCTTTGCTGCTTCTGCAGGCCATTTTGTCTTCGTATAGCATGGCCTCATTGTTCTGATTATTATCCCACATGTGAATATAACAAGCATATGATTAACAAATACCAAAAATGAACTGGTAAAAGGGCTCAATTTTGCTGTGTTCAAATATTCTGGTAATCTTTGTGGTCTGGTTTTTCCTTTCTTATCATTGATTGCTCTCAGATATCAACTCCAGTCGATCTTTGGCATCTAGTAACAGTGATGTCAGCAAGTTGGCAGCCAAGCAAGGTCACAGAATCAATGTCCAGAAAGATAAAAAGTTATAACTTTTAAATAACTTGGAATATTTTGAGTGAAATACCATTTTAAAGTATAAATTATAAAATAAAAATAACAAAAAATGTTCTGTAATATTTTCTTAAAAGCAAAACATTTGAAAGAATGAATCTATGTGAATTAGACTTCGTACTCAACCTTCATTTTGGAGCCTGAGAAATTATACTTAGTTCACCACAAAAAATCTCTTCAATCTCATTGCATGTTTTCAAAATTTTTACAAAAATAATCATGATTTTTTTTGTTAAATTCTCCTATTTCCAAAGATTTCTAAATTGAGGATTTGAATATAATGTAAATCAAATTCTGCATTTTTAGATTTCTATATTTAATGCTGCATGTTCAGTATAACTATTAGTGAAACAGTGACATCTCTAGCATAATTACAACCACAAAATTCTAGCATCAGATTCTCTCTCCTTTGATGCTGAATGACTGACTGCATATTTCCTGCAAAGCCCATATTGTATTTAAGTTTTTCAACACCCATATCATTTTGTCTTTCGATTGATTGGTATAATTGGTGATGTACCATCAATAATCACAAAAGAATGTAGTTGTGAAACTATCAAGCTTTTATTAACTAAAGACTGGAACAACCGTCTACCTCATTGACTGATCGAAGCAAAGTGAAAGGAGGAGTATGCAAGGGGCTATGGGTAGGATCGATCTCGGGAGGCATGTCCAGCCAGCAGCAGCCAATCAAGGCATAACAGTGGTTTACCACAATTGGTGTATTCACCTCTCTCTGTCATCTCATTAAAGTGTTTTTCTTTCAAAGTTATTTATGTGAGATCAGTTGAAGCTTTAACGTTACACTTCCCTTTCCACAATTCTGTAAGCCACTTCTTGAAAGAGTGATTTTTTTTTGTGAGGGGTTGTGGAGTTATGTAACAGGAGGCTTGCAATCATTGTAAGGTATTGCAGTGTGGCACATGTATATTTCCAAGTCTGTGATCTCTTCCAGTGATTGGAAATTACCATGCTGAGAGCTGCCTAGTTGAAGCTACTGATGACATTTATTTCTATTTCAGGAGCTTGCATATATATCAGATAACAGGCTCCTGCCATGGAGCCCAATTAATGTATTCAATCACATGTCTTGACTAAACTGCAGAATTCATAAAATGGTGACAGTCGAGTTTATGGAAAGCTGACTCATGCAAAAACAATGACAGCTCAAAAAATGTAATGTGGAATTTTAAAATAGTGCAACACAAGAGGAGTCTATTTGTCCCATTGTGCATTTGTCCACTCTTTAAAAGAGTTGTCCCCTCTAGTCTTAATCTCCTGTTCTTTACCCGCCTTCAATATTTGGTCGGTCAATTCACTTTCAGCACATTGTTACTGGCATTGTTTCCAGCAGCCCTGCATGCAGTCTATACCATGGGAAATAGAACAGCACACATACACTGCATTCATTCACCAATGCTTTGATCTCAAAAGTGAGAGTGATAGATTGCTTTATCTAAACTAATGAATTTTAAAGGACATTAAGAAGTATTACACAAAGGGAGAATGTAGAAATAATTTGCAAATGAGTGCAGATTCCATTCAATCTCAGAACAGGCGCATGAGCTGCCAGAGTTCGCATTTTTCAATTGTGATATGGGTGTTAGCTCATGAAAGCTTTAATATGTTCTTTCAGATGTCTGAGAAGTGTGTCTTCAAATCATACAGAGTGATGCATGGCTGGTTGACTGGCCATTAATACAGCTGACTATCTTTGCCCTTGTCAACAGAGTAATGAATTATAGCAAAGCATTCAGCTGTATGGATCTTATTTCATTAAACAATGTTATAAACAGCAGGGTGAAAAGGCCGTTTTTAAGTGTAATCAAAAGGAATTGATTGTGTTTCTGTCTTCCAGATGATTAGTGAGATCTTTGTATACCTATATTCTGATCTCCATGACCAGCTATCATTAGAAATAATTGATAAGGTGCGGTGCTGTAGACCAAGAGGATAGAAAGTAGTATGATGTTGCCTCAAAAAGTAATTTCAATCTAATGTATGTTAATTACTTTCATATATGAGGGCCTTAGAAATTCATGGGGTAGGGTAGCATGGTGGTTGCATTTCTGCTCTTTGTGATTAGAAGCATGATTGAATGATCTAGAGATGTAATTGAGTTTTTCAAGGAGGTGGCAAAAAAAAACTTGGTGAAGAGAGGATGCTGGATATGGATTTGGTGTCTTTGGTCAATGACTAGTGGTATTTCACAGGGATCTATTCTGGGAACCCTCCTCTTTGTTTTTTTTAAATAAATGAAGCGGAAGTGTGGTTCAGTAAGTTTGCAGATGATACAAAAGTTGGAGGTGTTGTGGATAGTGTTGAAGATTAACCTGATGTTAAAACAAAATGTAGATGGGATACAGAGTTGGATGGAGAAGTGGCATATGAAGTTCAATGCAGAGAGAGTTCAATCCAAAGAAGTGTGAAGTAATGGACTTTGGAAGGTCAAACGTTAAGGTGGAGTATGTGGTTAATGGCAGGATTCTTAACAGTATAGAGGATCATTGGGATTTTGGGGTCCACGTCTATAGATCCCTCAAGGTTGCTGCACAAGTTGGTAACATGGTTAAGAGGGCTAATGGGTTGTTGGCCTTCATGATTTGGATGGATTGAGTTTTAAAGCCGTGAGGAAATGTTGTAGCTCTATAAAACTCGAGTTAGACCATACTTGGACTATTACATGCAGTTCTAGTCGCTTCATTAAAGGAAGTATATAGAAGTTTTGGAGAAATGCAGAATAAATTTACCAGGATTGGAGAGCATTTCTTATTTAGCAAGATTGACTGAGCTAGGATCTTTTCTCTTTCAAGCGACGAAGGATGAGAAGTGACTTAATATAGGTATATAAGATTACATGTGTCATAGGTAGGGTGGACAGCCAACACCTTTTTCCTGAGGCCACATTAACAAACACCAGAGGACATCAATTTAAGGTGAGTGGAGGAGAGTTTAGGGGAGACATCAGAGATAGTTTTTTTTTTACGCTGAAAGTGGTGGTGGTGGTGGTTTCTTGGAATGCATTGTCAGGGATGGTGGTGGAGTCTTGTACAACAGGGACATTTAAAAGACTCTTGGATAGGTACATAGATATAGGAAAAAGAGAGGGTGTGATTTAGGGAAGGATTATACTGTTGTGAGGTATGATTACATTGGTCAGCATAACATTGTAGGCTGAAGGGCCTGTACATTCTACTGTTCTGTTTTTAACTCACAACTTAGCAACCAGAAATATTAAATATAGTTAATTAAGTACATCTGGAATGTAAATCTACAATCAGAAATGGTGACCATGAAATTATAAAATTTAAAAAACCATTCTGCTTCACCAATAATTTTTAGAAAACGTTTGCCACTCTTACCCAATCTTAGTTTTCCTGCCTGTGGTTGTTTCTTTCTGAAGTTTGACAAAAGCAACTTTTCTGAAATATTTTTCATGCAACAGATGAGGAATGCAGAACAATGTTTCAGCACCAATGAAAAAAATTAACACTGCAGGTGACCATCCCAGAATCTTTATGATTACTTTGTTGTATTGAGGTACATGGATACTTGAACACTGTCGGTCAGGTTCAATCATGCACTCATTCTCCCACTTGTTCCCTATGGTACTTTTCTCCTTGGGGAAGTGTATATCCCTTTCAGTATCTAATAAAATACTAGTATTGTAGTAGATTTTTGTTGTAGAGCTTTATCTGTTTGATGTCCAATTTGTTGGATTATCTTTAATCTTCTAAGGAATTGGAGCAATGATATACTGTATATCCCGAGGTCTGGTTAGAATTGGGAGAACAGAACCTCCCAGTTTTGGTGTCAGTTTTCACCTTAGCAGATTTTTAATGGATCTCTTGTATGAAAAATCCTAAAGAAAGCAATTCATGTATCTGTATCAATACAAAATCAATAACTGCAATAACACCTTGCAAAACAATAAATGACAAAATTAGTGTTACGATCTAGTCAACATTAATAATATAACATTGTATGATTTTGGTGATGGGATGGGTACTTAACAGCTCATAACATGATCAAAAACCACATCAAGATAAGTGTGAAGTGCTTTATTTTGGTAGGAATAATAAAACAGGATATACGTAGTAATTGGGAGGGCATTGAGGAATACAGTGGAGCAGAAAAATCTAGGAATAACGGTGCATATGGAAGGGGAAATTAGCATGAGTAGCTTTACATAACTTACATGTAAATATGCATTTGGTGGTCTTCAATTACCTAATTTCAAAATTATTATGAAGCAGCTCAGTTGAAATTTGTTAGTAGCTTGATGGATATGGACCAATCTCCGAATTGGGCGAAGGTGGAAATGGCTTGTATTTCTGAAGTTGAGGTACATCAGTTTATATTTAAATGGAATATGAATTTACTGCAGGAATGCAATATGCCAGTATTAAAACACTTTATTAAAGATATGGGGTAAAAGAAATATTGTTTTAGGTCGAAGGGTAAATTATCAATTCAAACTACGTTATATCATAATCAACTTATCCCTTTTCAGTGTTCATTTGTCTTTAAATAATATTTTAAAGACTTGGAATTTTAAGAGTATAAAGATAGTTCAGGATTGTTTTGAAGGAGGTCAGTTTCTTTCCTTTAATCAATTGAGGGAGAAATTTGATATATCTGTAAATTCTTTATTTATATACTATCAACTCAGAGCTTTGATAAAAGATAATTAAAAGAGATGAATTTACCTATGTTGATGAAATTTGAGTCTTTGATTTCCTCTATACCAAAGAAAGGTTATATTTCTGATATATATCAATTGTTACAAGATAGTATGGATAAACCAGAATGGGAGAAATCTAGGCATAGATGGGAAAGTGATTTAACATATATTTCCTGAAGACAATTGGGAGGTTATGTGTCATGACAGTGTACTAAATTGACGAATGTAAGATATGGAATAGTTAATTATAATTTTTTACATCAGTTATATTTGACTCCAGAGAAATTGAAAAAATATGGGTTTAGCAATTCGGACTCTTGTTTTTGATGTGGACTATGTACTGGAACTTTTTTATATGCTGTTTGGTCTTGTGTACAACATTTTGGGAAGGAATTAGATTGGTTTTGTAAAAATTATTTAAGATTAAATTACCACTAGACCCATCGATTTTTTTTTTTGTTGGGCTATATAATTTCTTTGAAAGGATTGGGGTTGGATAAATTTGGGGTTGGATAAATTTAGCGTTATCCGTAGCATGAAAATGTGTAGCTAGTACTTGGAAAGTTAAGATTAATATAGTACGTTGGCATAATGAATTAAGAGCTTATATTCCATTGGAAAAAATTACATGCAACTTGCATGATAATTATTGCTTCTTTGTTAATATGTGGTCTTCTTATTTGGAATATATGAATTTGAACATTGAAATATTCCATATATTCTGTTTTGTTTTTGTATTTGGCTCCCCTTAAGGGAGCTGGCTGAAGGACTGGGAGGGTGGGGAGGGTTTTTCTTTATGTATCTAAAAATTTCTTGCTGTTATTTGATTGTATTTTGTTTTTAAAAAATCTTTTAAATAAAATTTGAAAAAAAAAGTATTGGGATGGGATTTGTAATTCAAAGAATGAAGTTTTTTTAATTGGAATTGGAAGAAAATGGTTTCAGACTTTCCAATATTTAGTTAGGTAATATTTGTCTTTGTCCCATGTTGGTTATTAAAAAGTTGAATGTCATCTTCCTGTGAAACACAAACATGAAAATAAAGAGTTAGAACCAGAAAACCAAAGAAAATTACAGTACCAAAAAAAGCACTTAAGACCTTCTAGTCTGTGTAGTCCTACTATTTTGCACCCAGTCCATACATAGCCCTCCCTATCTCTCCTATCCATGCCCCTGTCCAAATTCTTATTAAATGTTAAAATTGAGCCTGCACACTCCCACCAAAAAACATTTACTCTGTCGATACCCCTCATAAATTTAAATACTTCGATCAAATTTGCCCTCATTCTTCTATGCTCCAGAGAATAAAGTCCTAATCTGTTTAACTTGTCTCCCAAAGTAACCTTTATGTCTTCTTTTAGCCTTCCTGATTACTTTCTTGAGATTTTTATTTTGTATTTTCATACTCAAGTACCTCATTTGCTCCTTGTTGCCTATATCTCTCTAACTCCGAACCTGACCCCCAATATCCCTTGAAAACTAGGGTTCCCTGTGCCTGTTAACTTTGCCTTTAATCTTGACAGGAACATACAAACTCTGTACTCTCAAAATTTCATCTTTGAAGGACATTCACTTACCTCACGCATCCTAGTCAGAAAATAACATATCCCAATCCATGCTCTCTAGATCCTTTTTCATTTCCTCAGAATTGGCCTTTCTCCAGTTTAGAATCTCAACCCTAGGCCCAGACCATCCTTCTTCACAATTAACTTGCAACTAATGACATTGTGATCACTGGACCCAAATGTTCTCTTGCACATATTTCTATCACTGTCCTGTCTCGTTTCCTAACAGGAGATCTAATATTGCACTAGTTGGTACCTTTATATATTGATTTAGAAAATTTTCCTTAACACATTTGACAAACTCCAAGCCACCCAGCCCTTTTACAGTATGGGAGCCCCAGTCAATATGTGGAAAGTTAAAATCTCCTACTATCACAACCTTATGTTTCCTGCAGTTATCTGCTATCTCTCTACAGATTTTATCCTCCAATTCCGGCTGACTATTGGTTATTTATTTGTTTTTTTCTAAGCGTATTTTATTTTTGGATTTTTATGTTCAAATGCTCAACTCTGGAGCTACAAAAAGCTGAAAGAGAAGCTTTGAACAGTAAACTTGAATGGGTATCGGATTATTATTAACACTTCTAAATTGCCATTACCTATTAATATGATTGTGGAATCTGTTAATGTGGCTCCCTATATTGTTTGAAAAAAAGGGGTGATTGACCTCTTCCAGCTTGTCCTACTAATCAAAGTATTCCCGCTGCAAATGAACATGAATATATTTCATTATGTATCTTCATGGCACAAAGTACAATCTTAACGTATTTCAATTTGCATTCAACGAGTTCAAGCATTTCTAAAATCCAGTAAAAGGAAAATATCCACATTTTGGTTTGCATAAATGTTGTATTTGAAATACTATTCTTATAAAAGCAAGACAGTTCCTCTCGTGATCTCAAAGGTTATTTTAGATTCGGTATTGAATAGATACATTTAAAAAATACTTTTTTTCACTTGAACATGTTCTTTGACATCTTTTGAAACCCACAACAATATATCAAATATTTTTGAATTGATATTTAAAAATACATTTTTAGCACATGTCGTCGTTTCTTTGGAAGTGTTCGTAACAGAAATACCAGTTTCATAGATTAGAGGTATCTGATTTTTTTTTTCCTTCTTGTTCCTTCTTGACACCTTTTCAGAAACTTTGCAGCCATAGTAAGTTCTCCAGTGAAGCAATGTGTACTAGATCATCAACAGGTTTCTTCAAAATTTTTGCTCTATAACTGGAGTTTCTTGAACTGCTGGGCTCTTGGGAAGAGCTGAATAGATTTTAGCCACTCAACCATAAATGAGGGAGGATCAAAGAGTGATTCTCTTGAATTCTCATAGATCCTTGGAACAAGCTAATGGTCAGCATTGGCTAATGCCCAGAAGATAGTTGCCTTGCTGCCTGACCAACCAAGGGACATATTGGAAACACAGGGATGTTGGTTGATTCCATTGTCTTAAACTCAGAACATGTTAATTGCACATTAACAGAGTGAGCAGTCAGCTCATGTCTTCAGACCTCTGTTATTATTGCTATAATATTACTTGATATCAGCTCCCAGCCCACTGTATTTTTATTCAAATTATCTTTCTTGTTTTCAAGTTCTTTACAAGGTTTCACCTCTTTCCTCTCTCTAACTTCCTTATTTATCACAGCCATACGTGATTTGCAAAGTCCTCTAATTCTGGCTTTTTTAAGCCAGATTTTACGCTCTCCTCTGGATCCCCATAACTTACCTCTCCTTTTAAGATGCTCCTCTTTGACCAAAGCCAAAATGATAATCTTTCCCTTTGTCTTTTAGTGGATCACTGTCAAATTTTAGTAACACTCTTTTGAAAGAACTTGAGATCTATTTCAATGTTAGAATTGCTATTTAGATGTTGCCAGGAAAGCAGGTGCAAATAAATTTGCCTTTGTTCCACCCTGCAGAAAACATTTCAATTTAATTTAATTTAGAGTTCGAGCATGGTAACAGGCCCTTCTGACCCATGTGCTCACACCCCACAAATACACCCATGTGACCAATTAACCTACTAACCCCATCTGTCTTTGAAGCATGTGAGTAAACTGGAGCTTGCCTTAGTTTCTCTTGTGACAAATGTTGTGAGATCAGAACTCTCAAGGGCAGGCAGTGACTTGAATTGACATCCAATTTCCCCATAAGTCGGTTGATTTATTTTCTTGTCATAAATGCATCCTTGCTAAATTTGTTTCTTCATTCCATTAATGACAATTCCTGAAACTCATGTTCACTGTGCAGCCATCATCTAGCATCAAGAAGACAAACTGCAGGTCACAATTAATTTGAATAACCACTACCTGTAAAGTTACCATAATTATAAATTTGTGATCAGTAGATTTTTAATAACCATGATGTTAAGGGATATGTTGATGTAGTTCTGCAAATCAGTTGTAATTTAATTGAATGGCATAGAATGATCAAAGGTCTGATGGCCTAGTTCCATTTTACTATGTCCCAAACCAAAATTCCATTGACAAAATGTGGATTGCAAGAAACTGCACTAAAGATATTGAGTGCTCAGCAGCTAACCCTAATTTTGTTATTACCTTATTTTCTAAAGCAGCCCCAGAAGAAGCAAGAATAATATAATCCAACCAGGCCCACTGTCACTCAAAAAGTAATTTTTGTTTGCACCAATGGAGACAGCAACAGGGAAAGAGGTTGCCCATCCCTCCAGCCTCCTTTACTGTTCTGTGAGATCATGGCTGCTCGGTACCCACACACCTTGACGTGTTTGATGCTGGTTTGGAAATCAATGTTTAACTGAATGCCACTATCCACTGACTTGAATCTTAAAACTGCATCAAGAGCCCTGCATCATTTAATAAATGTATTCCATTGGAAAAAATAAGATATAATTTAAGAAATAACATCACAGTATTCGAACAAATTTGGGAACCGTACATGGAACACAACAGAGAAGTCCTACCGTGGACCTCCACCCCCTAAAATGACAGAAGGAAAAGAAGACAAAATGAACTGACCCAGTGTGTAAAAGTAGATGACACAATGTTCTTGTTTATTTTCATTGTGTGATGACATTGTTTAATGGGTTTAATGTACCATATATGTTGAACGTGGAGGGGGTGGGAAAGAGGGAGGGAAGGGAGGGGGAGAAAATGACACTGTGTTTATTCAAGAGAGAAAGGTTTATTTCTATTTTGGTCAATATGGTTCATAGTGTGAAAAATAAAAAATTAAAGAAAAAAGAGTCCTGCATCAATTAAAAGATATTAGACTGCAGATGCTGGAATCTAGAGCAACAAATAAACTGCTGGAGGAACTCAGCGAATCAATCACATCCACAGAAGGAAAATGGACCATCACCATTTTGGCTTGAAATGTTGTCTGTCCATTTCCCTCCATGGATGTTGCCTGACCCACTGAGTTCCTCCAGAAGTTTGTATTTTGTCCCACGTGGATCATTGAATTTGTATTTGAAAAAGTAAACATAGTGATGTGTTTCCAAGAGGAAATTCACATTTTCTTTCCTTGTATCCGTGTATGTATATAAAATGCATGATAGGGCTTGTCATTCTTATTTTTGAATCCAAACTGTAAGTCTAAATGTAAATATAAATTTAAAAATTAGACATAATGTTTACAGGCCCTTTTGGTCCACAAGCCCGTACTGCCCAATTACACCCACTGACCTACAACCCCCAGTACATTTTGGATGGTGGGAGGAAACTGGAGCACCAAGAGGAAACCCATGCAGAGATGGGGGAGAACAAACCGATTCCTTTCAGACATGTGGGATTTGAACCTCAGTCCCAATTGCTGGTGCTGTAACAGCATTGAACTAACCACTTTTCTAACTGTGCTGCCCCTACGTTAACTGTAACACCCCAGAGTTTTCTTCCCTAACCCTCTCCATCTGTCAGCCTATTCCCCTTCAAAATGCTCTTTGTGTGATCATCTGTCCCACTATTTTTTTCTTGTGTCAAAGTTTACTTTTCATGCATTTGCAACATTAGAAACATGATATAACAGTTTGACATTGTTGGATGAACACTGATCAAAAAGATTTGTGTAACCAGCCACAAGCTGATCAATTGTTTTATGTTGTCAAAATTGACGTCTCTGATGCGTGATTCCTGCAACTCCGCTTTAATATTCTTTCATAGCATCACATCTTATAAATATGACAAACAACTACATGTTATGCATAAAATTAGTGCTTTTACTAAACTTACACAAAAAATCCTTGTCTACCTACATAGACTGTGGACAAACATAATTTCATAAATTTACTCCATGAATATTTGAATAAATACAAATGTTTGGCATAAAATGTTGCATAGCTTCAGGCTGTATACTGGAGTTCACACAAATTCCTGGTGACATTAGCAAACAGTCACTGTAAAGAGTTAAACGGGAAAGTGTGCAGATATTGTGATTTGAGTCTTTTACGCAAAAGTGCTGAAGAAACTCAAAAGGTCAAGCATTTATAGGAAGTAAAAAGTAACCAATGTTTCGGGCATGACCCCTTCGACAAGGTACGAGCATAAAGCAGGCAGGTATCTGCCCACTTTTTGCTCATATCTTGATGGAGGGCTCAGGCCTGCAACGTTAATTACCTTTTACCTCCTATAGATGCTCTGTGACCTGCGGTGTTTCTCCATCACTTTTGTGTAAGGCACTGTAAAACCAGTTTAGCATAGCAGGATATTTAGAATCTTCTGATTTCAGAACTATCGAAGAAAGATGTTGTATGTATATTGTTTTCTCTCATTCCATGGAACTGAACTGTGGACGAAATTGCTTCCTGCGAACTTGAAAGGCGTGCAAAGAGCACAGTTCAGTAGCCCCTCACAGCTGGTGCGACGCCTAGTTATTAGAAAGAGCTGACAAGATGACTGTGTTCAATAATTAAATGGAATTGTATGCTGTTCTGTGTTTAAATATCTTACCATTTCTGCTTTGAGCTGCTTTCTCACCCAGTTGGACACCTTCCCCCTCCTCTCTTTTAAGGTGTTCACATACCAGTGCTCTGCAAGGACTCTGTACACTATGCTTAGTCATGAGCGACCTCCCACAAGCATGTCAAACTGACATCAGAGGAGCAGAATGGCTGGTGATGTATCAGCGATCAGCTTTTAAGAAAGCACCTTTTCTGTTACCTTGCATCTTGATGACTGCTAAAGGATGGAAGCAAAAGTAAACACACTGTAAAAGTATCACCCTTTCAAAGGCAACAAATAAACGTCCACAATTTGGCTGAGGGGGATGAAATGCAATTTAACGTAGGCAAGGAAAACTGAAGCCAAGAGACCTCAGTGGTCAATGCTGAAGACACTTAAAGCTGAATATAAGGATTTCAGAACACAAGAAAATGGAGTAGGTGGGCCTATCTGGCCCAATGAGCCTGCTCCTCCATTCAATAAAATCATAGCTGATCTGGCCATGGACTCAGCTCCATTTACTCACCTGTTCATCATAACCTTAAATTCCATTCCTATTCAAAAATATATTTGACTATGTCTTATGAACATTTTACTGAGGAAGCTTTGACCGGTTCATTGAACAAGCAGTTTATTCTCATCTTTGTGATAAATCTACTCCCCTAGTTCTAATCTCATCTGCCTGTGGAAAGAACCTCTTTGCTTTTATCTCGCCTAATCTTTTTATCATTTTTTATGTCTCGATAAAATCACCACTCATTTTTTTAAACTTCATTGAGTATAGTTCCAGGTTATGTGATCCCACCTCATGGGTGGCGTGGGGTCAAATCCAGTGCTGTCTGTAAGGACTTTGTATGTTCTCCACGTCAGTAAGTTTCCTCTGGGTTTTCTTTTTCATTCCACCCTTCAAAAATGTACGGAGATTGTAAGTTAATTGGTGCACTGGGGGAGGGTGGGCACAGGCTCATGAGCCGCAAGAGCCTGTTATCGTGCTCTTGTCTAAATAAGTTAACTTCCTAATTTCTGCAATCAATCTGGTGAACCTGCTCTGCACTTCAAAGCCAGAATATCCTTTCTCAAGTTAGGAGAACACAAATGCACATTGTACTCCAATTGTAGCTTCACTGGGGTGGGTGGGGGGGTGGGGAGGGGGGGCTGTACAGTTGCACAGAACCTCCCTGCTCTTATAAATAACCCCTTTAGCAATGAAGGCGAACATCAAGTTTACCTTCATGATGCCCCACTTTATATGCAAAGTGTCTTTGTTGATTTATGTACAAACTCTCCTGAGTTTCCTTGTATAACAGGATTCTGCAAATGTTCATCAATTAAATAATAGTCCAATTTACCAAATTTTCTTCCAAAGTGGATGACCTTGCATTTACTAACATTGTACTCCCTTGGCCTCTCACTTGACTGATCTATATCTCTCTGTATCCTCTACACAATTTTCCATTCAACTTGATGTCATTGGCAAACTCTGATCCTTTCCTTTCCTCCAAATTACTAATGTACATTGTGAACAGATGTGGTCCCTGTGGTATCCCACTAACCACTGATTGCCAACCAGTGAAATACCCAATTCCCTGCCTTCTATTGGTTGACCAAACCTCAGTCCATGACAATATATTACCCCCAGCTCCATCCACCCTTAACTGCCAGTTTTCTTATAACACAAGTGGAAGCAGAGAAAGTGAAGATTGAAAAGGATGCAAAGAGTCTTTGAGGGGCATAAAAGCAAGCTAAATGTCATAGTTGTGACAAGGAAGTATTAATCCAGATTGAGCATAGGAATCTCCGAATAGCAGCAATGTAATATTGATCAGGTAATCTGTTGACTGAAGGGCAAATATTATGCAAGTCCCCACTATATCCTTCTGCTATGCGAAATTTCTACTGAGGTGCCACACACCTCCATGCATGCTGCATGAAGAGTCGGCCTTTAATTTGGTGTTGGTCTCCTCAGAATGAGACTTGATCCCACAACTCCTGAACCACAGCTGACAGTGTTTGACAGAGGACTCAAGTTCCATGTCTCAGTAATGGTGTTGCCTTGCCAGTTCTATTTCATTTAATTTAAAATATTCCAAGGATTATTGCATGCAGACCAAAGCAATCTATCACTTAGATGACACTGAAACACAGTTATAACAAAATGGATAGAAGAATGGTAAATTACCTTCATTTTGAAGTATTCTCATGTTCTGAAGAAGAGCATCTTTTGCTTTTTGAATGGGGTTATTTTGCAGTACTTGCAATCCACTCTACTGGGACTCAGCATCTCTGTGCATCTCTGAGCAAGTACAATGCTGTGGGTGTGATATTCTGGGATCAACAAGTTCCCTCAGTGAACATCAATGGAAACAGATTAGCTTTCTATTTACATATTTTTGAAGGAG
This sequence comes from Narcine bancroftii, assembly GCF_036971445.1. Classification (NCBI taxonomy): domain Eukaryota; kingdom Metazoa; phylum Chordata; class Chondrichthyes; order Torpediniformes; family Narcinidae; genus Narcine; species Narcine bancroftii. The sequence goes on along the minus strand of NC_091472.1, from coordinate 83,585,276 downwards.
TTAATTTTGCACACATTAGCCAACAGTCTTACATTTCAACAATGACCAAACTTAATTGTGTCAAAGGTATAATTAGGCCAGCATGAGACTGAAAAGCAGCAGGTCAACACAAGTCTTTGAAAGTTCAAAGCTATTCAAATGGACTTAGAAAATTACAAGTCATCAGATAATCTATCATTAAAGCCTTCATCATTGTGACTCCAAATTAGATAACTCACAGCAGTTTGAAATGCTTTGGGACAGTTTACAGTGCAGTGTATAGGGCTGTTGAGAGAGGTTGTCGAAAAGTGATGGAGTAGAAAAGAAAAGTGAATGGGCAGAGCCAGTGGTGTAGAGGAAAGGGCTGATAGAGATAGTGTTATACAGCATGGAACCAGGTCCTTTGGTCTAGCTCATCCATGCCAACCTGGTTGTCAATTTAATTCCATTTGCATGCTTTTGGCCCACATTCCCTCCAGAATGTATCGTATCCAAGTACCTGTCTAATCTGTCAGATCAGAGCCTTTTGATCTATCATGAATGGATTATGGACCCAGAGTCTCACTGAGATCAACATTCAAACATGTGAATATCAATGCAATGAATATTGATGATTGTAGAAATGAACTAGGATAGGTATCACCGCTCTGGAGCTTTCTGTTCAACAAGCTTCCTGGCTTGCACTGTTCAGCTGCTTTCAGGTGAGACATGCCCTAGCTGGGAGAGAACTTGTCTTTTCTCTCTCTCTCTCCAACTGCCAACTGCCAGAAAGCCCATGTGACTCTCTCACTTGCAAAAACCCCCACCTGCTTCAGCCAACCACGGGAGCTCTCTCTTGGTCAAGCTGTTGTCTTAGATAAACAAAACCCAAGAGTGACCTTTCTGTGAGCACACTGTAGGTACTTTTAAACAGTGAGTTTGTCACCTCCAAACAATGGTCTATTCATTTCATTACGTCATTTCAATTAGCACCTACTTGTGAAATGTGCATAGCATTCTCCATAGTTTTTGCAATATTCCTGAATATGAATTCTTCAGTATTTCATATAAGATCTATTTTAAAATGTGTGTATGTAGGTAACCCACTAATCTTACCAAATTTCTACCAATATTTATCCATTACAATACCTAGAAAGGCCTTAGCATTACCCTATAAAGAAGCCAGACCCAGCTTTTCCACCAATACTCAAGGCATAAACAATTTGGGAACTTTTGAAGAATAGTTTCCACCCAAACAAAACCCAGTATGAGATGCTTACTTGAAAATAGGCAAAAATCACTGACATTGAATTTGCAGCCCTTTTCCATGGAAACAGGATATTGGAGAGAACTCAGAATAGTGCCTTGAAATGGTTGACACCCAAGAGAAATGGTTTAATGTCTGATCTGAAGAATAGGCCTCCCACAGTGCTGCAGTGTTCCACAGTAAAACATCAGCATGGATGGAAAGATCGACATGTTGAGGTCACTGCTGAACTTTTGATAAATAGTCTTGGTATCAGGGCTCACAGAAAACTGTTTGGTACATGTGGATCTTAAGTCTGTCATATCAGCCATGCCAGTGCCTGCAGTCTTCCTGTCAACAAAATGTATTTGCCGCACATATATTTCTTTTTTTAAAATTTTTTTTATTTTTCACACAATGAACCATACTAACCAAAATACACACAAACATTTCCCTCTTGAATATACACAGTGTCATTTTCGTCCCTTTTTCCCCCTCCCTTCCCTCCCTCCTTCCCACCCCCTTCCCCACCCACTCAACGTTCAACATATACAATACAATAAACCCATTAAGCAATGTCATCACACAATGAAAATAAACAAGAAAATTGTGTCATCTACTTTTACACATTGGGTCAGTTCATTTCGTCTTCTCATTCTATCATTTTAGGGGGTGGAGGTCTGCGGTAGGCCCTCTCTGTTGTGTTCCATGTACGGTTCCCAAATTTGTTCGAATACTGTAACTTTATTTTTTAAATTATATGTTATTTTTTCCAATGGAATACATTTATTCATTTCTATGTACCATTGCTGTACTCTCAGGCTCTCTTCTGATTTCCAGGTTGACATTATACATTTTTTTGCTACGCTAAGGCTATCATAATAAATCTTTTTTGTGCTTCATCCAATTTGAGGGCTGCACATATATTTATTGATGCAGTTTTGTGTATTCTCATAACTTTGGCTTCAAAAGATACCAAACACATTCAGCATTATGAAAGTTCTATTGTTCCTTGGTGAAAACATTCTTAATATCAGGCCTTTATTAATTGATCCAAATTTATTAACAGGAGTGTTAGCACCAACAATGGAACATTAATTTACTGCTCATCATCACCTGGTTCAGTATGATATTTTCAAGCTCAAATTCACAGGGCAGATTTGCTTCCTAAATTATGAATGCATTTGAAAAATATTTTGGTCAAATTCTGTAAAGTAATTATTTTCACTCATACCAAATCCCCTATGATCATCGACATTGGGTGTAGAGCCAGCAATGCCTTAATTTGAGAGTTCTCCTCTGATTACATAGCTTTCCCATGACTTCTAATCTCTCTACCTCTGTGATCTTTTCCAACCATAGAATTCACATCACCAAATGAAAGATGACCTTTCAGCCCATCAAGTCCCTGCCAACTTTCAGAGCAATCCTGTTCTCCTGCTTATTTCCCTGTAACCTATTCTCTCAAACATACCAATTTAAATCTTACAGGTTCTCCTGTCACCCTCTTAGACATGGAACATTTTATAGTCATCAATTTAACTTGCAGCCAATATGTATTTGTAACATGGGAGGAAAGCAGAGGACCCTGGGGAAATCTACACAGTGAGAACATGCAAATTTGACACAAACAGGTCAGAATCAAAGCCAAGATACTGGAGTTATGAGGCAGCTTGCTTTTACACCATTACAGTCAAGATATCTGCACTCCTCCACTTTTGGCCTCTTTGTTATCCTGATGTTGGCCACCCTCCTCCCTCCCCCACCCCTCCATTGTCAGTGATGCCTTAACAGCCCAGGCCCCAGTCTCTTGAAATCTATCCCTAAAGCTTCACACTTCTCTCATTCTCAATTTCAAAGAACCCTGTAACCTTTTCTCCTTGATCTTATGTTACCATTAGGTCGATACTTCATTGAAAATACACCTGTAAAGTGATATCTGATTTTTTTTGTTGCTGCGTCTGCAAATACAATCTGACTTTATTGACATCTTCTGGACCCAGTGGAAAACCACACACAGAATGGTACAATCTGTCACAAGTGTTATTCATTCTAAACGTGGCCAGATAATGCACCATGCACATTTCAGCGGAGCTAAAGTTGGAAACCTGAGACAGTCATATACTTACCCGCATTCATACAATAGGGAGTTGTCATTCTGGTCATCATAAGCCACTCAGCAGAGTCAATTAAATCAACTTTTCCCTCCCCACTACAGATTGATTGTACAGGTGCTCCTCGACTTATGATGGGTTTACGTTCCGATAAACCCATTGTAAGTGGAAAGATCGTAAGTCGAGAAAGATTATTTACCGCATCTACTGAACATCATAGCCCAGCCTACTTTAAACATGCTAAAGACTGATTTAAGTTAGGTTATTAATGCTGTGTTGTAATAATTACTTTATTTTTCTTTTTCTTTAAATGTAATTTTTTTGTTTTATTCATGTGATAAAATCTTTAAATAAAGTTTTAAAAAAAAACATGCTAAGAACACTTACTGTAGCCTACAATTTGGCAAAATCATCAAACACAAAGCCTATTTTATAAGAAAGTGTTGAATATCTCATGTAATACTGAAAGAAATTTTGTTCAGCTTAATGCTCAGACCACTTACCCTAGCCTACAGAAGGGCAAATTTATCTAAAACAAAGCAGGAGACACACATGGGAGTTTAGGAGTCATGATGGGATGTGAAAACACAAAATTTAAAAAAAAATGCTTTCAACGCAAAATTAAAAAATACTTTCAACACAGTATTGGTTATTTACATCATTCACATGATCGCTACAGAGACTGCGAGCGTGGTTGAGTGGCATCAAGAAAGAGTATCATACTGTGTGTTTGTGTGTATATATATATGTATATGGGTATTCCACATACCAGAAGATATTTGGAAGCCTGTTTTGATGTAAATATGTTCAGCAGCCAAATATCATCGATTCCAATGCATTAAGTGGCTTGTTATCTGCTGAGAAGAGGAATGCTCTCTGGGAAGATTCCAGACCACTTGAAGTGGAATACCAAAGTTCTCATCATCCATTGGGGAAAAAAAGCGAAGAAAGCATCTTCAACAAAACAGCCTGAGCGGATTCACCTATTTCATTTACCTGAAATGAGAGTGAATACACAATCCCCAATTTATTGTTACTGTACTTGCTGGATAGTTTAAATTGATCATGATGTTAAGATGCTATTTCTGGTGAAGGCATTGAAACTTTTGCAAAGAATCAACTCTGAAACCACTGGGAGAACGGAAACAACCAGCAACATCAGATGCTTGTGAGATGAGTCGACCTGTTAATTTGTCTGAAATTCGGAATTTTATTTTATTGACATGGGTCATTTCTGTGCTCATTAAAGGTGAACGATTAACCAACAGACAGAACTATCATCCCCTCTGTTAAGGCCAAAAATAAGCTTATGTCATCATCATCTTTCTGCTCATAACAAAAAGTACATGGCTGATTGAAGAATACACTTCATTTTAGTGACACCAGAAAATAAGCTCAGGGAGCAACAAAACACCAGGCTTCTGAGAGTGAAAAAAAACAATTGCTCCCACTAATTTTATTTTTAATTGTGTACTGGTTTTAAATGACAATAAAGGGTACTACTACTACCAGTATCAAATGCATTAATGGCACAAAGTCCAATTTTAGTTTTGCCTTTTTTTGCATTAAAATCATGGCAATGCTGTAAAGTTAATCTGAAGGTTTGTTGATGAATTTTCCCAGGCTAACAGCTGCCCCTCCCCCCTTCCACCGCCACAGTCCCTGGTGATGATTAAAAGCTTTTTCTTTGCAGCATTTTTTTTCAGATTCTAATCTCAAAGCATTGCTCGCACAATGTTAATTAAGCAGTCTGGTTTCAGTTAGTTCCACCAGATAAGTGTAGGGGAGAGAAGGTTGTAAATCATTTGTGAATCACAATTGCTTGCCAGCACATTGAAAAATAAATGGATATCAGTTTGCTCCTGTTTTCTTCATGCTGATCACTTGAACAGCAAATTTCATCTTTGTCCAAAGGTCATTTTATGTGTAATCTTTCTCTTTATTTGAACTTTTCTATCCTTGATGTTATTTCTGGTTTCAGTGGCCATTTGGGGTCTTTGACATTGGATATCAAATATTCTTGCTGTAGGTCATTTTGGAACCTGCCACCTTTTGCCGTAATTTCCTCATTCCCCAAGATATCTCCCTCTGCCATACAAGGTTTTGCATAGGATCAGTACTCTGGAGATTTTCAGGTTCATGGGCTGTTTTTTCTTTGGCTTGGATTCGCGGACGAAGATTTATGGAGGGGGTAAAAAGTCCACGTCAGCTGCAGGCTCGTTTGTGGCTGACCAGTCCGATGCGGGACAGGCAGACACGATTGCAGCGGTTGCAAGGGAAAATTGGTTGGTTGGGGTTGGGTGTTGGGTTTTTCCTCCTTTGCCTTTTGTCAGTGAGGTGGGCTCTGCGGTCTTCTTCAAAGGAGGCTGCTGCCCGCCAAACTGTGAGGCGCCAAGATGCACGGTTTGAGGCGTTATCAGCCCACTGGCGGTGGTCAATGTGGCAGGCACCAAGAGATTTCTTTAGGCAGTCCTTGTACCTTTTCTTTGGTGCACCTCTGTCACGGTGGCCAGTGGAGAGCTCGCCATATAATACGATCTTGGGAAGGCGATGGTCCTCCATTCTGGAGACGTGACCCATCCAGCGCAGCTGGATCTTCAGCAGCGTGGACTCGATGCTGTCGACCTCTGCCATCTCGAGTACCTCGACGTTAGGGGCGTGAGCGCTCCAATGGATGTTGAGGATGGAGCGGAGACAACGCTGGTGGAAGCGTTCTAGGAGCCGTAGGTGGTGCCGGTAGAGGACCCATGATTCGGAGCCGAACAGGAGTGTGGGTATGACAACGGCTCTGTATACGCTTATCTTTGTGAGGTTTTTCAGTTGGTTGTTTTTCCAGACTCTTTTGTGTAGTCTTCCAAAGGCGCTATTTGCCTTGGCGAGTCTGTTGTCTATCTCATTGTCGATCCTTGCATCTGATGAAATGGTGCAGCCGAGATAGGTAAACTGGTTGACCGTTTTGAGTTTTGTGTGCCCGATGGAGATGTGGGGGGGCTGGTAGTCATGGTGGGGAGCTGGCTGATGGAGGACCTCAGTTTTCTTCAGGCTGACTTCCAGGCCAAACATTTTGGCAGTTTCCGCAAAGCAGGACGTCAAGCGCTGAAGAGCTGGCTCTGAATGGGCAACTAAAGCGGCATCATCTGCAAAGAGTAGTTCACGGACAAGTTTCTCTTGTGTCTTGGTGTGAGCTTGCAGGCGCCTCAGATTGAAGAGACTGCCATCCGTGCGGTACCGGATGTAAACAGCGTCTTCATTGTTGGGGTCTTTCATGGCTTGGTTCAGCATCATGCTGAAGAAGATTGAAAAGAGGGTTGGTGCGAGAACACAGCCTTGCTTTACGCCATTGTTAATGCAGGCAAAATCTTCGCTAGGATTCTACTAAATAGAATAATACCTAGTGTCGCTGAGAATATTCTCCCAGAATCACAGTGCGGCTTTAGCGCAAACAGAGGAACCACTGACATGGTCTTTGCCCTCAGACAGCTCCAAGAAAAGTGCAGAGAACAAAACAAAGGACTCTACATCACCTTTGTTGACCTCACCAAAGCCTTCGACACCGTGAGCAGGAAAGGGCTTTGGCAAATACTAGAGCGCATCGGATGTCCCCCAAAGTTCCTCAACATGATTATCCAACTGCACGAAAACCAACAAGGTCGGGTCAGATACAGCAATGAGCTCTCTGAACCCTTCTCATGGGCTGTAATTAAGCAGAATACCACAAGGATTCAGACCACACTCTTACCATGAGCCATTTGTGTCTCCCTGCCTAAGGAAGAATATATATGATATTAGTATAGTAAAGGGACAGGACACCAACAAATAAGGTAAAAAGACAATAAACAGATTGAATTGAGGTAATTGGTAATGATTTCTTAAATAGAAGTAGAGACCTGCTGCTGTCTTATAATAAGTTAATTGAGAAGATTTGCATTGGTCCTGAAAATATCTAGTCATCGCAGAAAATCCTGAAGCACGTTTATGGTAATTTAAACTGGAACATCCCTAATAGAAGCCTTATGGCTATAAATAGTCTACAATGAACCACTGTGATGTATATCACTTGTGACTATCCATGTCCTGTTTGCATATCCCTGTGGTGGATAATTTTTATGATTTTCTGACTTGATGGGCCTCCTTGAAACTGTATTTGTACTGTTATTTGTAAAGAAAATCCCAGAAAATGTCATTTACAGCACAAAGATGATTGCAAGGACTAAGCAGCATCAGAATCCAATAGTACAATAGACTTTCAAGGTTAAAGCTCACAAATTTTATAGAATGTATTTGTGCCTTATTAAAGCAACTAAGATCATGTTGGTATTAATAGACATGACAACCAGAGATTTGCCAGAACACTAAAAAGGATTTTTAAAAAATCAGTGTCCAATGAAGTCTCAGCTGTCACACATGGGAGGGTTACATACTGTATATCTCCATCTCACTTTGATTATCTCACTTCAGTCTCCCTGTGGGATGGGTAATTCATGTCACTCCTTACTGATTCAATGTGCTTGGGCATATGTGTATTTGAAAGATATTGATTACTGCTGTTTCACAAATAATGTTAATTACCTTTTGCTTTTAGCCTCACATAATTCCACAGTATTTATCTATTTAATGGTGCAGGTTTATTTAATTGTAGTTTTTTTTGTTCACACATGCCCATATCAGAGATTATTTTGTAATCATATTTCATACAGCAATCTCAATATTAATTGTCATATACAAAAATACAAAATTCTTACTTGTTGAAGCCAAACAAATGGCAACTACATTAGAAAAAATTACATGTCCACAAATGCTGCGAGAATATCAAAGGATAGATCAATAAATATTTTGTTGTAAGCAAGAACTGCAACAGCTCTCTTTCATGTTTGACTTCTTTGTCAGATATCCATCATGAGATCACAGCTATTTTGCGTTGTTTTGGTATGGATGTTTAATAAAGAAATGGCTGCCTCCCTGCTCACTTTACTATTTGGAAGGTTAATGCAGAAGCTTCGTAAGATATTAGAGAAACTCTGGGCACATGATCTGTGAGGTTGGACACACAAATTTATTTTGTTTTGCAATTAATTGCACCTATTCTTCCATAAGCTGTTATTGGAGAAATTCCTCGTTTTCTGTGTCAAAGAAAAGGAAGGTTGATTTTTTATGTGAAACTTTTTATAGCATCACTGCATTTAAGATGCTCTTTAGCAATGAAGTAGTTATGAAGTGATGGACTGACATTTTGTTCACAGACTTCCAAAGAACGTTAGTGTGATAATGAACGGATGATCTATTTTATAGCAATACTCAGGGAGGGGCCCAATGTATGAGAGAGAACAGGACAGTTCTTTATATACCAATCCCAGAGCACAGAGTGCTTTACTTCACATGGAACATTTACATTACAGAAGAGGTTATTCAGCATATTATGTCCACGTTAATCAAAACTGAGTCTCACAGTTAAATCACCACTAGGTCCATTGTAGAACCCAGCAAGTCATGTGCGATGAAGATTTTTGCTTTTTAAACCACTTTTCAGACAGTGAATTCAGGGCTTTAAATATCTTATGGGTGAAGATTTTTAAATCTCTCATATCCCCCTACTTTATAAAGGATATAACTATCGACGTCATAATTGATGGCAGAATTCTTAGCAGTGTGGAGAAACAGAAGGATCTTGGGGTCCAAGTCCATGGATCCCTCAAGGTTCCAGCACAGGTTGATCGAGCAGTTGAGGTTTATGGTATACTGGCCTTCATTAGTTCTAGAGTCATGAGGTAATGTTACAGTCCCCAAAAACATTGGTTAGACCACACAGAGTATCACATTCAGTTTTGGTTGCTTTATTATAGCAAAGATGTGAAAACGTTACAGAGGGTACAGAGGATGCCTGGATTTGAGAATGTGTCTTATGAAAAAAGGTATTTTGTTGAATATTTTATTTTTGATTTTTTTTTCAAAAAACGCACATAATAAAATTTTCAATATCACAACATATTAAACTTTTTTCTTATAAACAACAACAAACAAAAACAAAACCATCCCTCGTCCCTCCCCCTTTCCATATATGTGAATCTGGACACCATCAGAGCTTACATATTTTTAAAATAAATAGAATACAGTTGGGGAAACCACGTTTAAATATAGTACAACTCCGATTATCCAAAATCAGATTCTCCAAAATCATCAATTCTCAGAAAAAAATTTTAAATTTCGGATAAACGAGGATAAATCATCAGTTCTCCAAAATTTTTCTGGCACCGGCAGCAATGGACTTCGGGTTCCCGGCAATGGCAGCAGCGGACCTCGGGCTCCCAGTGCGAGCGGGGCCTTGGTGGGGAGGTGTTGGTTATTGGCGGTGGCCAGCATTGTTTTTGGTGAGAATTAAACATTATTTAAATGCTTAAAAAACCTTCCCTTGTTGTTTGTTGTTGTATAAACACTGTTACAAGTGATTTGCAGTTGCTACTGGGCTGTTTTTAAAAATCTTTATCCAAAATGGGCCGGTCTTGATAATTTTGGATAATTGGAGTTGTACCGTATATATAAAATAGTTGCATTTGTAATCCTTTTCCTTTTTTATTACTTTATTTGGGCCCCTGTGTGGTCCAGGTATGGCTGCCAGATCTTCACAAAAGTATCATATTTATTCCTTAAGTTATATGTGATTTTTTATTCCATAGGTATACAGTTGTTCATTTCCACAGGCAATAATGTTATAAGTAGAGGGTAGTTGGACTTCCAAATAGTGATCATTATTTTTTTTTGCTACAGCCAGTGCTATTTTTATAAATGAGATTTTATATTTATTCAATTTATTGCTTATTTTCATAAAATTGCCTAGTAGATATAGCTCCGGGTCACATGTGAAGACCACTCCTGTAATCCTTGTTAATTTTTCTGTAATGTTTTGCCAAAATGGCCTCACCTCCACACACAACCACGTAGCATGTAAAAAAAGTTCCTTTCTCAGTCCCTCATCTGAAACATGTCTCTATATTTCTGCTTTTGATCTATGTAATTTCTATGGGTAAGATATAATAAATGGTGTAAAAGCTGAACCAAATCATACCTTACATTTATAATTGATGTGATGCTGTCCTTACACCAATCTGACCAGCTTCTTTCTGAAAGCTCCACACCCAAGTCTTGACCTCAGTAATCCTGGTTTTTCACTTTCGCTCAGGAGAGCATAGAACATTTTTGTTATAAATTCTGGTATATTCTCCATCTGGACCCTTTGTTTCATTTCATTAATTTCAGATGGGGTCAATGTTGGTCCCCATCTTTCTCTTAAGAATTATCTAAGCTGGAGAGAACTAAAAAAAGTCCCATTGGTCATTCTGTATTTGTTTTTTAATTGTTTGAAGGACATAAGATTTCCTTCTGTGTAGCAGTCTTCAATATATCTTATACCTTTGTCATATCATGAATTTAAAATTCTATTGCCTACGTTTTTAAACAATAGTGCTTTTATTGATATCCCTACTTTTTTCCCAATGCATTCATTAATTTCTTGCCACGTTCTGATCATATGTATTAGAATGGAGTTATCTGTCTTTTTTTTCTAATTATTTGACACTCCATTTATCAATAAAATCCTTTGCTTTCCCTTCCTCCATTGAGTACAATCCCATATAAATCTAGGAAAGGTGGTGGTGGAGGGCGGGGGGGGGGGGGTGGAGGAGGTCGTCTTCAATGAAGAAGACTGTGATAAATTTAGCCTGTGCAGCTAAGTAGTATATTTTAAAATATGGAAGTCTAAGTCCTCCTAGTAAGTTTTTCCAGTGTGATTCTTGATACCTTATTATCCATAGGAACTATCTAATATTGTTGTTTAGTGGTTTGAAGAAATTTTTAGGTAATGGAATAGGCAGTGATTGAAAAAGATACTGCAGTCTTGGCATTACTTTCATTTTGATGCAATTAACACTTCCCACTAAAGTGATCGGTAAGTCTCTCCATTTCTGCAGTTCCACTTCTATCTTGGCAAGAAAAGGAATATAATTTAGTTTATTCAGATTTTATAAGTTGCCAGTCACTATTCCAAATTATTTTATTTCATTCATCTTCCATTTAAATTTACTACCTTTTTGGTATTTTCGTTATTCAAAATTTGTTAATGCCATTATCTCACTTTTATCCATATTTATTTTATAACTTGATAATCTTCCATATTTTTCTAGTGTTCTTTGTAATTTTTTCAAAGATTTTGCTGCGCCTGATACGTATAGTAGCACATTGTCAACAAATAGACTAATTTTATGTTCTTCTTGTCCAACTTTGAAGCCCTTTATATCCAGAGCCCCTCTTATTATCTCTGCCAGCAGTTCAGTCGTCAAAAAAAAAGCATTGGGGACAGGGGGCATCCCTGTATACTCGATCTACTCAAGGGGTACACCACTGACATCTGATTATTTGTTTTATTTTAACTTGTGGTTTATGGTATAAAGTTTTCATCCAGTTTATAAATGTTCTGTCTATGCCAATTTTTTTCAGTGTTTTAAATAGAAAGGGCTGTTCCAAATGGCCAAATGCTTTTCCGCATCCAGGGAGACTGTAATACTTGGATTCCATTTGAATTTTGCCATGTGTATTATATTAAATAATCTTCCGAGACTATTTGAGGAATGTCTCCCTTTAACAAATCCTGCTTGATCTATATGTATCAATTTTGGTAAATATTGTCCTAACCAATTAGCCAATGCTTTCACTAGTATCTTTTAATCAGCATTTAACAGGGATATTGGTCTATATTATTATATTTTTAATGGGTCCCTATTTTTTTTGCTAACACTAATAATTGCGGTTGAGAATGATTCCAGGAGGGTCTGTGTTTCTACTGGTTGGTCCAGAACATCCATTAACAGGGACATTAATTAAATTGTCTTTAAAACACAGGTGGGAATCTATCCTTCCCCCAGTGATTTATTAGCCTATAGTGTACCCAGGGCCTTTTCAATTTCTTCCTTGCAAAGGGAGTGTCTATTTCTATCCTTTCTCTCTCTTCTAGTTTTGGAAGTTCAACATTCAACAAAAAATTCTTTCACTTCATTCTCATGTCCTAGTAATTTTTATTTGTATAATTTTGTGTAATATTGTCTAAAATGTCATTGATTTTATTTTCTTTCTATGCTAGAGTGTCTGCCTCTATTTTTATAACATTTAGCATTCTTGATGACTCCCCTGCTTTAATCTGCCAAGGTAAACTTTTTTTCCCCATTCATCTAACTCATAGTATTGTTGTTTAATTTTAAATATAGCTTTTTCTGTTCTATATCTTTGTATTGTATTTTATCTTAGATTTTTATTCTTGAGTAATCTGTATTCTTCTTGTAGTCCTGTTCTTTGATTTTTTTTTCTAATTCTATAATATCTGCAGGCTATTTACTTCTACCATATATTCTCTCATAAGTTTCTTTGTATAAGATATAATTTGTCCCCTCAAATATGCTTTGAGCATGTCCAATATCAAAAAAATTATTGTTAGTAGCCGGCTGATTTGTTTCAAAAAATATTTCTGTATCTTTAGAAATTCACAGAAGTCTGTTCTTTAAAGTAGCATGGTATTAATATGTCATCTGTATGCATTTTCTTGTTTTTCCATCATTGCATTAGTTAATGTTAATGATAAGAGGTCAGATAGAAGCCTCGCTAGGTATTCTGTTTTTATCACTCTACTTTTTATCTGGGCAGACATTAAAAATAAGTCAATCCTTGTATGTGTATCATGCACCCTTGAGTAAAAGAAATAGTCTCTCTCTGTGGGCTTTAATTGCATCCATATATCGAGAAGATTTAGATATATGAAATAGTGGCTTTTCCTGCTTTCACCTTCATTACTTTTCTTGCAGATTTATCAAGTATTGGATACAAGCAAACATTAAAATCTCCTCTAACCAACATATTATGTCTTCTGTTGCTTTTAAGAAGTTATCCTTCATAAAGACTTCACTGTCATAATTTAGAGCATAAATTATCATAAATGTCCATGCTTCTCCATAAATTTTGCAATGTGCCATTATATACCTACCGGCTTGATCAATCAAAGTGTCTTCTAATAACACTGGTGAATTTTTATTAATTAGAATAGCCACCCCTCTTGCCTTTGAACCAAAGGAAAATGATATTATTTGTCCTACCCATCCTCTTTTTAATTTATCATGTTCCAATTTGTTAAGATGTATTTCCTGCAAAAAGATTATATCTGCTTTTAATTTCTTTAAGTATGCCAAGATCCTTTACCTTTTCACCATCCCGTTTATCCCATTAATATAAAGACTAATAAACTTTAGTGTTTTATCATAGCATTTTTCAAACAAATATTGTAAATCAATATAATCTTTCCAATTTAAAAAAAAGCCATAATATTTCCCTTTTAAGAAACATTTCCCTTTTAAGAAACATACACATTTCCTCTTTAAGAAATGCACACACATCCCTAGCTCTGACGGTGATATTAACAATAAAATCCAGAAGCCCGTGAAAAAAGCCCACAGAATATTCTGAAGAAGAACCTCTCTCTTTAGCATCATTTTAAAACCGCTCCTTTCCCGGTGCCATTTTCCCCCTTAAATCGGAGTTCCCACCCTGCTACATTCTCCACCACTTTCTTTTTTTCCAGTGCTCTCCATGTAAATTACAATGAGTTTTCTTTTAGCAGTAAAAACAAGATGATTCAGTACCTTGTATACTGAATATGATTTTTTTCTAAAAGATACTTTTTCAGTTAGTCCCATTTTAAAATGGTCTTTTTAGTCCTCCCATCTAGCGACTTTAATATTTTCATAACTTTCTTAAAAATTCTTCCACATTGTTCTTGAAGATTTGTCGATTACCTTCTGAGACATCCACCCTCAACGTCGCTGGGTAAGTAATTGAATATTTAGTTTTTAGATCTCATTTGTCTCTTTACTTCATTAAATTATTTTCTTTGTTTTACCAAGACAGGGCTAAAGTCCTGAAAAAATATTACTTTTTCGTTGTCCACCACTAATGGGTCATTGCTATTTTTTGAATATTCATATGCTGCTCCCAAGATCGCACCATTCTCCCGGTAACTTAAAAGTCTTACCAGGACTGGTTGTGGTCACTGTTCACCGATTCTTCTGGGTCTGAGGGTCTGGTGACCCCTTTCAATTTGCAACTTTGCATTTAACTTATTTTGATGCAACATGTTTCAAAGAAGCTCACTGGGTCTTTCCCCTCGATTCCTTCTCTGTCCAATGATTCTTACATTGTTACATCTGCTGAAATTTACCATATAATTGATCTTCTCCATCATTCCTTTTCTGTCTGTGACCCATCTTTTTGCTTTTTCTTCTAGAGCCTTTAGCCTGTCGTTTGTTTTGTCCAGCTCAGCCTCCACTTAAATCATTCGTTCTGTTAAATCTTGCATGATTTCTTTAATTTCCCATATATTTTCTGATATGTCTCTTATCGCTGATTCAACACTCGTGAAACGAGTGCACAAAGTTTCTATCTTGTTCAGGATGATGACTACATCTTGGACTGACCCTCCCCCCCGCCCCAGTTCTACTGGGTTCAGCTGGTCCCAAGGCCCCTCCTGATCTGTTCCTCATCAGGCTTTCTCTTGAAGTTCCGGGCTGTGCTGTTGCTTCTTCAGTTTTTGTTTTTAGTTGCCATAGTCATTTCATACTAGTTTTATCCATTTTGATGATGAAATTCTGGGTTTTTTTATTACCTTTCAGGCAACCTTTTTAATACTTTTTATGAAGACCTCTTTCAAAACACGTCTGCTCAGATCCTCAGCATGGCCATGCCCCCTCTTATGAGGAAACGTTGACTGACCTAGGAGATTTCTCTTTAGAGCAATGGAAGATGAGAGATGATTATGAAAGGTATAGAGAGGGGGAGGAAAACCAGCACCTTTGCCCCAGACCAGAGGACATCTATTCAAGGTGGAGGAAAGTCCAGGGTAGAGTAGTGGGTATTTGAAACTGCTGAGAGTGGTGGAGGAGACTGGTACCATAGGGATATTTAAAAGACTCTTTGATAGACACATGAATGCAAGAGAAAGGGAGGGTTATAGACTACACAATTGGGAAGGTTTAGATCGCTGAGTGAATGGGTTTAAAAAAGGTCACCACAATAATGTGAGCTGAAGGGCTCATATGTTCTAAAATATCACATTAAACAGAAAGCAGTCAGTATGCATTTAGCCGCTCCCCATCAATATTATTAGGTACCTTTGTTAAATCCTTGCTCCAGACAAACAACAGCAAACTATCCAATAAAAACAGAAAATACTGGAAACATTCAGGAGATCAGGCATCATCTGTGGAGGGAGAAAGTTAATATTTCTCACCTGTTTCATATTCACATTATTCTCTCTTTTTATTTAAAATTTTCAGCATATACATTTTTTGATCTTTTCTTTGTAGTTAAAAAGTTCAGTCCCAGTAAATCCTTTTTACTCCAACCAGTGCAGCAACATCTTTCATGCAAGTTGTGACCAGAATTGCATGATATACTCAAGTTAAGTTATACCCTATGATCCTAGAACTTAGCAATTCCATTAAGAAAGAATCCCATGTCTTTCTCATGGAATTGATCTGACCTGCTATAGTTTGTGAAAGTAAATTTCAAGGTTGATCTCCCTGTTCCTTCACACATCTCACTATGCTCATGTTTTTTTTTTGTGTCCTTCATTGTCTTATTCTATCTACCTAAATGCATTATTCCATGTTTCCAGTGATTAAGTTGCATTTACCAGCTTTCTGTCCAACCGACCAGTCTATTGATATCCTCCTTGCTGTCAGCCACAGATTTTGCATTTGTAAATTTTATTGTAATATCTCATCTAAAAGATAGGACTTTCAGGTTTATAAATACCTTTCAGTCTTCTAATAAGGTGTCATCCAAAGTCTTTGGAATGAGACTTGAACCCACAGTCTTCTGTCACATCACAATCACAAGATATAGGAGCAGAAGTAGGCCCATCAAGTCTGCTCTGCCATTCTAATCATGAGGTGATCCATCCACCCACCTAGGCTCACTTTCTGGCTTTCTCCCCATAAACTTTGATGACCTGACTAATCAAATACCTGTCAATCTCTGCCTTAAGTACACCCAACCACTTCACTTCCACAGCTGCGTGTGGCAATGTTCCACCGACTCAAGACCCTTTGACTAAAGAAATTTTTCTGGATCTCTGTTTTAAATTGACACACCTTTATCCTGAAGTTATGCCATCTTGTCCAAGAATCCCCTACTATGGGAAACATCCTTGCCACATCTACCCTGTCCAGGCCTTTCAGCATTCAAAATGCCTCTCTGAGGTTCTCCTCATTCATGAGTACAGTCCAAGTGCTGACAATCATTCCCTTTTATGCTAACCCTTTTATTCCTGGTATCATTCTGGTAAATCTTCTCTGAACCCTCTCCAATGCCAGCCCATCTTTTCTCAAATAAAGCATTCACAACTGTACAAGTGAGGTCTCACCAGTGCTTTATGTAGTCTCAAAAAAAATTTTTTATATATATATTTTATAGGCTTAACAAGTGTGACACACACAGAATATCGGGTAACAGGGACTTAAATGCACACCTCTTTTGGGCCACAGACCCCTCTTGCTAAATGACTTTTAATCAAGTTAAAAAAAAACAATCTGTAATAATTACATCTGAAGGAGTGTGAGAGAAAGCTGTCTCAATGAAGCTGATTTTCCTTTTTGAAATAACCTTCCTGAACAAACAACATTGTCTCATGTTGCTGATCACATTACAGACTTATCATAATGTTAACTACATAAGCTCATAAAACTAAAAAATCCCAGCAGTAAGTGAAGTTACCATTGTAAATTTAATAACAAGAGGCCAGAAGTGGATGACATCAATTGAAAACTAATAATAAACACAGAAAATGGACAGTTAACATCTCAGTTTAAAGACCCTGTAAACTCTGTTTCACTTTCCAGGG
Organism: Narcine bancroftii; assembly: GCF_036971445.1. Taxonomy (NCBI): domain Eukaryota; kingdom Metazoa; phylum Chordata; class Chondrichthyes; order Torpediniformes; family Narcinidae; genus Narcine; species Narcine bancroftii. The sequence continues at coordinate 83,568,028 of NC_091472.1, read as the reverse complement.
CATTGACTGACCTGCTGAGCATCCAGAGTATTCAGTTTTATTTGCTGGTTCCAGCTTTGACTTTAGTTTGGCCTTTAATTGAAAGATTAGATGCTTATTTTGTGCAGACTCTTTAAAATCAACTGGAGGTGCAAAAAGCTGCAGTTGTTGGAATCTGGCACATCGAACTATCTACTGAAACACTGAAGTGTGCAGACACTATGATTGAAAAAAACACAATGCTGGAGAAAATCAGGTCAATCAGTGTACTTTATATAGCCAAGGTAAAATACAGAACCAATGTTTTGGGCTTGAGGTCTTCCAACATTTTTGTCATACCTTGATGAAGGGCTCAAGCCTGAAATGTTGGTTCTGTATCTTTTTCTTTGCAATATAAAGTACATTGTTTGACCTGCTGAGTTTATCCAGTATTGTGTTTTACATTGAACAATTGCTGGAGGAGCTTAATGGGTCGAGCAGTATCAGTGGGGCAAAAGGGATTGTCAGTGTTTCAGACTGAGGCGCTGCATCAGTCATTGGCAATTTTTTCCCCCCCATAGACACTTCTTCCAGCTGATTGTTTGTTTCTTCTTGAAATCGACTTGCTGAGAAATTGGAGAGCCAGAAATAAGATCTTTGGCCCAACTCATCTATGCAAACCAAATTGCTTATCAAACTCATAACCTCCAGTTCCTAAGAGTCTGGTTCTGTAAAACAATAAAGCCGTGCCATCACGTTATGTGGGCTGACCAGAACAAAACCCAACCACAAAATATAAAAAAAAACTTTGACCGATGCCAAGGATATTTACTGTATGTCAGACTACTGTTCATAGATTACAGCTCTGCATTCAGTCCCCAACAAAATCATTAACAAACTTCAGGATCTAGGCCTCAGTGCACCCCCTTCAACTGGATCCTTGACGTTTTGTCTCATAGTCCACAATCAGTGAAGATGGGCAACATTTCCTCCACAATCACACTCCTCATTCCCTCACTTTACTCCTTCTACACATGGTTAAGTACTGTTCCAACTCCATCTTCAAACTCCCCAATGACACTACTATTGTGGGCTGGGTATCTCATAATCACAAAGCAGAATACAGGAAAGAGATTGGTGACAAGATAACAATCTCTCTCAATGTCAATGACAAAGGAGATGATCACTGATTTCAGGAGAGGGGACAGAGCTCACACCCATGTCCACAATCAAGTTCTTAGGAATGAGATTCTCCATTGACTTGATCTTGGACAAGCATGGTGGTATGACTGAAGTCTAAAGAAGTCTGGCTTCTTCCGCTTGTTCTTCAATAACATCTACAGGTGCACTATCTATGGTTAGCATAATGGTTGGTGCAAAGCTATTAGAGCGCCATCGACCCAGGTTTGAATCGGCTGCTGTCTGCAAGGAGTTTTTATGTTATCCCCATGAGTTTTGCCAGATGTTCTTCATTCCTCCCCCCCACCTTTCCAAAATGTATGGTGTTTACAGGTTAATTGGGTGCAATTGGGCAGCATGGGTTTCAACCATGGTTTATTGTTCAAGTTAAAGTTTAAAATAAAATTAAAAGCATACTTGCTGGATGCATCGCAGAGTGGTATAGAAATTGATCTGCTCAAGATCAGAAGAAGTTACAGAAAGTAGCGAATGCAGCTCAGAAAGTAACACAAACTTCCCTTCCCCTCCCTAGACTCCATCTACATCTCCCTCTGCCTAGGCAAAGCATTCAACATACTGAAAGACCGATTACACCCCAGACATACTCTCTGACATTGGAGAGAAAGTTTAAACATGCAAAAGCACACACCAACAGGCTAAAAGACAATTTCATCCATACAGCCATCAGGCTCCTGAATGAACTCCACAACTGGGTTATCACGCTACTCTTGCTTGTGATAATTAATATTTCTTTTTATTGCAATCCTACACAGTAAATTGTGCTCTTTACATCGCTTTCTAAATGCTGAAGATAATCAGTTAGTCTGCTCACAAAAGAACCCTTCTCGCTGTGCTAGGTATTTTGTGACAAATTATCCTAAACTGGCAAATCCCTTACTTTAGAAGCTTGTGAATAAGTAAAGAAAATAAACATTTTAAAAATGATAATTTTAACAAAAAAATAAGATGCTAGAATGAACAAAGTTTAAAAGGTGAATTATTTCATGTACAGTATTGTGGTAGTGTGTGTGTGAGCGCAGCGAAAAGAACTGAGACAGCAGGCTGTGAGCTCATTAAAGCATAACTGATTTACTTTGAAATTTGTGGCACAGCTTTTAAGGCTGCCTGGAGCCTGCCCCTCACCTACTGGAACATGTGTCATGCAGACGTAAGTGCTTTCGGTCTGTGCCAGAAGAGAAGGACCCGCGACTCCATCTTTGCCATGGCTGCTCCACTCACTGTGCATAACGTGGGGCTGATTCGCCGCTACAAATATGTGCGCTGCTGCAAAACCACCACCCCACCCCAGAACCAGAGCTGGTGGTCTCGCTGCGCATCATGGGTGAAGTCTTCTGCTTCAGTGGCTGACCCCTACATGTGGGCAGTGAGACCATTACCAGCTGTGACATGGCTAAGTGTGCCAATTTGAGGCGGTCCAAAGTGAAAAGTTCCTCTCTGCCCCCGATGTCAAGAGTGAAAGGAGAGGCATTTTTCTGAAGTACTTTGTAGGGTCTCTCGTAGGGACTCTGGAGGGGTGGCCTGTGCCCGCCCCTGCGTTTGAACACATAAACGCAGGTGTCCCAACCCTTGGGGTAAGCGAAGGGGGAGGGGATGGCAATGTCGCGAAGGCGGTGGTGGTGTGAGTGATCCCAATTTGTCTCTCAGTTTTTCCAGTACAATGGCAGTGGTGGAGTCCTGCCCTGGTGGTGAAGGGAAGAAATGGTCCAGGACCGGTAGGAGTTCACCGGAGACTAACTCTGCTGAGGAGGTTTTCAGGTCATCCTTTGGTGCTGTGTGGATACCGAGGAAGACCCATGGCAGTTTGTCCACCGAGTTTGGCCTCTCCAGCCTGACTTTTTTTGATTTTATTTTTAATTTGCATCAATATATGTACAATATTTATCCATATCATAATAATAATAACTACAGTGCAAAAAGAATAAATTTTCTCCACATTTGCTGACTTAACGTGGCGATGAAAATGCTCGACTAATCCATTGGACTGGGGATGATAAGCAGTGGTATGGTGAAGCTGGGTGCCCAGGAGTTTGGAGAGTTTGTTCCAAAGGGCGGAAGTGAATTGAGCCCCTCAGTCGGTAGTTATGTCTCCAAAACAGGAGACCAGGGCAGAGAAGAAAGCTCTGGCACAAGTGTCAGTAGTGGCGTCTGGGATGGGGACAGCCTCCAGCCATCGGGTTAATCTGTCTACTATTGTGAATAGGTAGCATGACCCTCTCGAGACGGGAAAGGGGCTTACTATGTCAAGGTGGACATACTAAAACTTGTGAGTCGATGTTTCAAACTATTGGGAGGTGGGACTTGGTGTGCCACTGGACCTTCGCAGTTTGGTAGTGCGTGCAGGTTTTCATCCATGCCAGACGAAGTGGGAAGATATCATCCGCACCGTCGTTTGGATGGAAGGATGGGAAAGACTGTGTAGCGTATTGAAAATTGTAGTATTTTTTACAGGTAACTACAGCAACAGCAAGAATTTTGATCCATATGTAAATGGCAGCACGGCCACTGATGCAGACCCGCTGAGAAGCAGGGAACAGAGACACAATGCTTCTGCGGGGTCCAACCACCCAGTCCAAATGCCATCAGCTCCCTACAGGCTTTAAACGGTTAATGGAGCTAATGGTGGCTTTATTTAAAAATTCTGCGACCGCAGGGTCTTCGCCCAAGATGGAGGCGCCTGTGATTGGCAACAGCCATGAGGAGGTTTCAGACTAAGCAGAGGTCTGGTGCAATGCACTATAAAATGGGAAGAACAACCCCCATTTGAGAAGGAGAAGCAGAGGAGAGAGCCCACAGGATAGTGACCACGGTGGTGAACTAGTTAGGGGGTCTGCCGTTGAAGAACAGCACAGGCTTTTGGCGACTCAAGGAGAGGAACCCACACAGGCTGTGAGCTGCTGTTGACCTTACTCAAGGGATTCACACCATGGGGTGTACTGCTAGAGAATGGCTCGAGACAGACTGAAGGGATACCAGGTATTGGAACCAGGATGTGAGAGGGTGCCATGGGTGCTGAACTTTTCCTGATCGTGTACGAGTTTTGGATGTGGAGCTCATGCTGCTGATGGTTTTGACTGGATTCTGCGTGGCTGTGCGGCTGTGGCAGCAATGGAGGTGAATCCATGGAATAACTCTGATAGGTCTCTCTTTTGCTTCCTTTTCTCTGACTGTAAGAGGTGCTTCAGACAATTTCTGCCGCTGGCAAATCTGTCTGCCATCAGTCAGAAAAAACAAATTCAGTGTATTATTGGATGTTTTTATTACATGACAATAAAGGAATTTGAATCTTCGTACAAGGTATATGACAATAAACACACTGTCATATTCATAAGGATGTGAGGATCTTAAAGTTACACCATATTCCTTTATTACATATGACAAAAGCATTATTAAAGCTTATTGATGTTCGGTAGATATCTTTATGCTCGCTTATGAAAGAAAAAAATTTTTCAATACCCTCTCAATTTTCATGTTAGGGAAATTATTCTCTGAACGTTTGAGATATATTTTACATTTACATGAGGTTTGTGGTCGTCTTCTTAAGAATTTCTTTTTGGTAATCATTGAATACACTTGAGAAGTCCACATTTGATCTTTCGGTCTAATGCCATACCCCTCTGTTAAACTAGATGTGGCAATTGCATTGCTTCTTAGCCTCTGTGTATCTCAACAAGAAGGGAATGGAAGAAATTAGACATCAGTCACAACTTACATGCATCAGGGCATCACAAGATGTTTTCCAGCCAATGGACTATTTTTAAAGTTCTTTCAGGTCTGTCATACAGAACTTCTGCAGCCATTGTCCACAAGCAAGTATTCACAGATGTAAGTGTAGTGTTGATCAAATAATCACTTTTGGGGATGTTAATTGAGCAATAAATTTTGGTGAGAAAACCAAGGGCAAATCCCCTTGGATTGGATTTAGCTGTAACGTTTCATTAGAAAGGGTCGCTTTTGGCAATGCAGTATTTCCCACATTGTACTAGTGGAGAATTTGCCTCGAGTTTTTGGAACGTGAACCTGTGATCTGGCTCAGAGGCTTGAATGCTATCAATTGAGGGATGGTGAACTTGCACTTTTCCAAAAATAATGAATTTCCTGAAATGCACAAAAGTGCTGGCAAACTCACCAGGTCATACGCAGCATCTATAGGAAGCAAAGACATCTAACCACCGTTTTGGGTCTGAGCCCTTCATCATGAGCAGAAAGAAGGTAGGTTCCTGAAATTAAAAAAAAGATAGGAGGTGGAGGTAAGGGGCAGGAGGAGGAACACCGGCTAACAGGAAATAAATCAAAGGTGGATAAAGGTGGGAGGGATAAGAGAAAAAAATTCTAAAAAGTGATGGGGAGGGGATAAAACTCTAAATGGAGAGGGAAGGAGGTGGGGAGCTGAAGGAAAGATGGCAGAGGGACAGAGAAAGAGAGTGCGGGGGGTGGGGGGGCCTAAGGGAGACTGGAGAAATTAACGTTAATACCATCTGGTTGGAGAATGGCCAGTTTAATATTAGGTGTTATTCCTCCAGTTCACGGACAGACATGCTGGTGTAGGAATGTAGTGTGGAATTGAAATGGTGGTTATTCACATTTCCACGCCAACATATCTGTCTCTGGCAATAATAAGCATTTCAATTCAATTAATTTGGGCATAAAACTCCAAAGATAATCACTACACCTGTGAGTGCAATACACAAATGTGCTGGAGAAACTCAGCAGGTCACACAACATCATGGGAAGTAAAAGGCTATCAACATTTTGTCCTTGAGCACTTCGTCATGAATGTTGAAAATCACGTGGGGGAAGGGGAGAAGCAGAGGCTAACAGGTCACAGAATACAAGTGGGAGGATAGAAGAGAAAATGCTGAGAAGTGAATTGGGGAGAGAGCAGAGGGTAAGAAGGATAGTCGCTGATAGGGGAAAGTGGGGGAGGGGGGTGGCACTTGCTCGATTTTTGACAATCCTAATGAAGGGGCCAGGCCTGAAACGTCTACTGCCTTTTACTTTCTATGGATGCTGCGTGAATTGCTGAGTTTTTTCAGCACTTTTGTGCAATGCGCTCGACCCCAACATCTGCAGATTTTCCTGTTCACCTGAGTGGATGATTACATTTGGTGTTCTGATTAATTTTATTCCTCAACAAATGCCAATCAAATAATCCTATTTGTGCTTTTGTTTGCAAATGTTAATTTCTGCTTTTTCTAAATTACAGTAATGACTTCCTTTCAGGTTAATATATATTTATCTGTAAAAAAAAACTTGAAGTGTAATGCAATAACCATTATTATTACAGTCTTCAATCTAATTACCAGTACAGGTGAGTTACTTGTCAGACCATTCTACAGAGGGTAAAAGTATAATATCACTTCTTCAACGGGCCTGAGACAACATTCATTAAGGTTAAAGCATCCACAGAGGCCTATGACCCATTAACCTTCCAGATTGTTGGATTAACCACTGAGACAAATGATACAGACAGGGAGGGATATAACGAAGGGAAAAGGAGCAATGATTCTTCTTTGGCTTGGCTTCGCGGACGAAGATTTATGGAGGGAGTAAAAGTCCACGTCAGCTGCAGGCTCGTTTGTGGCTGACAAGTCCGATGCGGGACAGGCAGACACAGTTGCAGTGGCTGCAGGGGAAAATTGGTTGGTTGGGGTTGGGTGTTGGGTTTTTCCTCCTTTGCCTTTTGTCAGTGACGTGGGCCCTGCGGTCTTCTTCAAAGGAGGTTGCTACCCGCCAAACTGTGAGGCGCCAAGATGCACGGTTTGAGGCGATATCAGCCCACTGGCGGTGGTTAATGTGGCAGGCACCAAGAGATTTCTTTAGGCAGTCCTTGTACCTTTTCTTTGGTGCACCTCTGTCACGGTGGCCAGTGGAGAACTCGCCATATAACACGATCTTGGGAAGGCGATGGTCCTCCATTCTGGAGACGTGACCCACCCAGCGCAGCTGGATCTTCAGCAGCGTGGACTCGATGCTGTCGACCTCTGCCATCTCGAGTACTTCGACGTTAGGGATGAAAGCGCTCCAATGGATGTTGAGGATGGAGCGGAGACAACGCTGGTGGAAGCGTTCTAGGAGCCGTAGGTGATGCCGGTAGAGGACCCATGATTCGGAGCCGAACAGGAGTGTGGGTATGACGACGGCTCTGTATACGCTTATCTTTGTGAGGTTTTTCAGTTGGTTGTTTTTCCAGACTCTTTTGTGTAGTCTTCCAAAGGCGCTATTTGCCTTGGCGAGAAAGCTGTTTATACATAAAAGTAGGATTTATCATGTTAGAGCATTTCTTTGGCATTTGAGACTACGAGTATGGTGTTCAGTTCTGGTCACCTCATTATAGCAAGGATGTGGAAGCTATGGAGAAGGCGCAGAGGAGATTTACCAGGATGTTGCCTGGATTGAGAAATAAGTCTTATAATGCAAGGTTAGCAGAGCTGGGTCTTTGCTCTTTGGAGCATAGAAGTTTGAAAGGCATCGATAGGCTGGACAGGGGTGGACAGCCAGCACTTGTTTCCCAGGGCAGGATCAGCAAACACCAAAGGACACATGTACAAATATAAAGGAAGGAAGTTTAGGGGAGAGATCAGCGGTAAGTTTTTTTTACACAGAGAGAGTGCCTGGAAAGCCTTGCCTGGGTTAGTGGTGGAAGCTGAGATAATGGGAGCATTTAAAAGACTCTTGGACAAACACAAGGATGAAAGAAAAAAATAGAGGGATACTGGGTAGGGAGGGTTTAGTACTTTTCTTTAGGAAGAATTATATGGGTTAGCACAACATTGAGAGCCGAAGGGCCTGTACTGTGCTGTATTATTCTATGTTCTATGAATAAATTGAAGAATTCTAATGCAAAATAAAGTGCTACTGTGCTTCTATTTTAAATGACAGGGACAGAGAGGAAAGTTTGTTTACTTGTGGGGACAGTAAAAAGAGAAGTTATGAATTTGATAAGGTCTCCCATGAAAGACTCATTCAGAAAGTCATGAGGCATGGGATCCATTGAACCCTGGCTGTGTGGATAAAAATGGGCTTGCACGTAGAAAGCAGAGAGTAGTAGTGGACGGAAACTATTCTGTTGGAGGTCAATAACTCGTGGAGTTCTGCAGGGATCTCTGTGATTTTTATAAATGACCTGGATGAAGAGGTGGAAGGATGGGATGAAGTATGCGGATGACACAAAGGTTGGAGGAGTTGTGGATGGTGCTGAAGGTTGTCGTCGATTACAAGAGGATATAGAAAGGATGCAGAGTTGGGCAGAAAAATGGCAGATGGAGTTCAATCTCGATGTGTGAAGTGATGCATTTTGGAAGGACAAGCCAGAAGGCTGAGTACAGGGTTAATGGCCATTTACTTAAGAGTCTGAATGAACAGAGGGACCTTGGGGTCCAAATCCATACTTATCTCAAGGTAACCGTGTAGGTGATAGAATAGTTAAGAAAGCCTATGGGATGTTTGGCTTCATTAATAGGAGGATTGAGTTCAAGAGGACATCACAGGCAAAACCTTCCCCACTACTGAGTATATCTACAGGGAACACTGCTGTCAGAGGGCAGCAGCAATCATCAAAGATCCACTCACTCTTTTCTTGTTGCTGCCATCAGAAAAGAGGTATAGATGCCAGAATACTCGCACCACCAGGTTCAGGAAAAATGGCTACCCCTCCACCATTAGATTCCTCAATGACAAACTCAATCAGAGACTCATTTAAGGACTCTTACTTGTGCACTTTATTGATCTTTTTTGTCCTCTCTGTATTGCACAGTCAGTTTGTTTACATTCATTATCTGTATCCAGTTCTTTTATTTGTTTCATGTATACGCTGTGTACAGTTTATTTTTTGCACTACTAATTAGTGGTAATTTTGCTGCTCCTGCAGGAAAAAAAAGAATCTCAGGGTTGTATGTGATATCATGTATGTACTCTGACAATAAACCTAAATCTGAGAGTCGAGAGGTTAATTTGCAACTCTACAAATCTCTGGTGAGATCAGAGATTTAAACGGTATTGTGTCAGTCCTGGTCACCTCATTTTAGGAAGGATGTGGAAGCAACGGAGAGGGTGTAGAGGACATTTACCAGGATGTTGCCTGGATTGAAAAATAAGTCTTATGAGGCAAAGTTAGCAGAACTGGGGCTTTTCTCTATGAAGCATTAAAGGATGAGAGAAGATTATGAGAGGCATAGATTAGGTGGACAGCCAGCACCTGTTTCCCAGGCCAGGACAAACACTAGAGGGCATGTGTAAAAAGTGAAGGGTGGTAAGTGTATGGGACACATCAGGGATAAGTTCTTTTTTACACAGAGAGTTGAGGGTGCCTGAAATGCTTTGCTGAGGTGGAGGTGGAAGCTAACACATATGGGGGATTTAAGAGACTCTTGAACAGGCATGTGGATGAATGAAAAATAGTGGGTTATGAGGCAGGAAGGATTTAGTACCTTTTTTTAGAAAGGAATATATGGGTCAGTACAACCTCGAGGACCAAAAGGCCTGTACTGTGCTGTACTGTTCTATGAATGCAAGGATAGATTTTGGAACTTATTGCCACGGAAAGGTGTGGAAGTGATTTGTACAGAGATAGTGAGTAAGTACAAGGGAGAAGGGAAGAGTGTATTTCAATGAAATGTTGGAGAAAGGAGAGTGAATGTTGGTTAAAACTAGTTGGGCAGAATGGACTTTTTCCACAGTCATTTTTTTCAATGCCTATTTTTCTTCTGTATGTCTCAGGTGACTAACAGGATCAACATTAAAAAAACTGAAGAGAAGATGACAGTTTTAAAGCAAGCTAGCAATGAGTTTCCAAAAATAATGAAATAAGATTTAATGAGATAAGTGACAGGAATTACAACCTCTTTATTTTGTCTGTAAGAGTTTGTTTAATAACTTATGAATGACAGTAGAAAATTGTAGTGGAAGTCAATGCAGACTTGTGCTAACTAAACTCACCATCAGACACTTAAGGAAGTTAGTCTCATTGCTCAATGATGTCATCTGAACAGATCATATTGAATTCCATTTAAATAACAGAAGAGAGACATCAGAAGATTTATTACATTGAATGTATCCATGAGTGTGAAACTTGACTCTGTAGACATATAACCTGGCTTCAACTGACTGCCTCTGAGGTCACCTTATGCCCATTGATCTATTTTCTCATTAAATACATGGCTAAGATGTATATGGAGGGGGTGTTGGGGTGACGGTGGGGGGTTGTGGTGCAGGAGTCATCCCAGGAATATTCCCACACCCCTCATTTTGTGCGAAAATAATCTCTTGAGCAAATGCTGTTGGAAACAAAACTGAATCCAAATCTATGATCTCAATCTAAAAATGTTATAAAAATAAAAACCAAAGGTGGCACACACTGCTTCAGCAGCAAAATGGAATTTATCTTGCTCACTGACAAAAGACAAAGGAGGAAAAACCCAACACCCAACACCCAACCCCAACCAACCAATTTTCCCCTGCAACCGCTGCAACCGTGTCTGCCTGTCCTGCATCGGACTTGTCAGCCATAAACGAGCCTGCAGCTGACGTGGACATTTACTCCTCCATAAATCTTCGTCCGCGAAGCCAAGCCAAAGAATGCAAATAAGTCATAGCATATTCTGGTGTCGACGATATACAAATTATTTGATGAGCATTAATGTTCTGCTTACTGGATTACAATGGCAATTTGATTGCAGCATGGAATTGTACAATTTTAGCAACTGTGGCAAGATGATCATAGAAGAATACAGCATGGTATAAGCCCTTCAGTCCATGATGTGTGCCCACCCATATAAACCTACACCACATTAATCTTGCACAATGAAAATTGTATGATATTGTTCTTTCTCATGCTTTGAGGTACCCGCTGTATAGATAGACAACCCCATCCCCCAATACACAGCTCAGCTGTGGACTTAGTGAGGAAACACAAGGTGATCGACGAGGCAGTTTGTTGATGCCAGGTTATATGTCTGCAGCAAGGATAGTCAACTTTCACACTTATGAATGTATTTGGTGTAATAATCCTGTTCTGCCTCTTTCCCCCGTTATTAAAATATAATTTAATATGATTTGTTCAGATGCAAGGTTGGTCAACATGTCTGCCTTTCGAAAGGGTCTATTTCAAATCAGCTTTGAATTCACCAGAAATCTTTTCCTCAACCTATAGCAGGGAATCTCGTGACTTGTAGGTATGGCAAGTCTGAGTAGCATATAGGAGGGCAGAGATCACAGCTGCATGTTTGAGGTTCGAGTTTTTGATCTTCAAACACCCTTTCTTCAGACTATGCCTGCTGCATTTAATATAATGGTGAATTTCCTCTTCTTTGAAAGAACTTCTGAGATATGAGAAGTGGTTCACATTTTCCAGGCTCTTTATCATCAGAGATTATTGTTGAACTATGGGGCAGATTGCTGTGGACCTTCAACTAGAATGCAACGCACATCCTCTTGTACATCACACAGACCAACACAAAAGCAATTTCGAGCTTGGCCTCCAAACATGCAAGGATGCATGGGGTGACCGTGTTCAGGACAAGGGGTGCCATAAGTTGAACATTCAACCATTATTCCTAGCTTCCATGCGGTGGAAAGCTTGTTGAACGGGATCTGCACCATTTCAGTGAGAATGTTTGAAAGAAAGTAGTATAAATGGTACACCCTTCCTATCCTGAGATTGGCTCTGGTGTGAATTTGTTCGAGGATGGTTTGCTTGGCATCACAAAACAAAGTTAATACAGGTAATGAAAGAAATCTTCATGCAGCAAATATGAGGAAGATTTTCTTCAGTCGGCCTCATTTGAAGGAACAAAAGATGTTAATGAGGCAAAGAAAGGCTCTGTGTTATAGTTTGTGCAGCTCCCTCAGTCTCCTTTGGAGTTGTCACATGGGGAAAAAATCATCTCCACTCCGTTACAGGTTCAATGTTGTCATGTACAAAAATAACACCCACAATACATGCTCAAGTCAATATAGCAAAAACTTGGACGTGCTTCAGAGGGTGACAAGCTGGAGATCATGTGGTAAAAGGCAATAGACAATAGGTGCAGGAGTAGCCTTTCGGCCCTTTAAACCAGTACCGCCATTCACTGTGATCATGGCTGATCATCCACAATCAGTACCCCATTCTTGCCTTCTCCACATATCCCTTGATTCCGCTATCTTTAAGAACTCTATCTAACTCTTTCTTTTAGTAAATGATCAAAACCTATTGAAGGATGAAGATTTTCAGGAGTTTGTCAAAGAAGAAGTGATATAATCAGAGAAAACCCAGAGCTCAGTCCATTTCCAGCGGAGGACATGGCCACCAGTGGCAGAGTGCAGAATAAAGGATGCAGAGAAGGCCAGTGGTTCAAACCTTGCTGTAGCTGGATTGAGAAAACAAGGATTGTCTTCATTTAATTCAGGCCTCTATGTTTATCTGAGAAGATCAAGAGCTGCTCTTATTACACTTGACAAATTATTTGAATTCATTTTGTTGGTTAATGTTTTGTTCCATATCAAGCAACCAGTAAAATTACTGTGTTACTTCTGCATTATTTTCTGCTATATAGTTTTCTTATGAAGCTCCTCTAGTCACACTGAAATAAATTCCATTTTATCACAAAAAAACAACATAATTCAAACATGCTTTGACTTTTGGAACATTTACAACTAATTTTCTGACACCAAAGCAAAGTTTTTGTATGTTTTTGTTGTCTCAATGATTTTGGACACTCAATGCCATCTAATATGGAGAAGGAATTTTTTTTAATGAATTGTGGATGGATAGAATTGACAAAGGAAGGCAGAAACACTGACTTGAATGGGTTAAAAAGAAATGAGAGAGAGCAGCAGATAATCAAAGAAAGGAAGATGTAGAAGAAAATCTTAGAGCCATAGAACGCTACAGCACAGAAAACAGGCCATTTGGCCCTTCTAGTCTGTGCTGACTACCACTCTGCTAGGTGTTAATGGTGTTTTTTCTTTGCATTGAAGAGAGAAAAGATGGGAATGTAACCCTTGGAAGAATGGCTTTGAGATATCATCCAACATGATAATTTTAAAAAGGCTTATTTTCCTGTGTCAAGTTACCAGTTTATGTTGTTTATCCTCAACTGACGGCACTCAACTAAGAAGATTGACAGTAATGGATTTTTTTCATGCATTTTGGAAAATACACCCATCTAATTTTGTTGATATGTTTCAAACTTTGAAACACATCAAATGTCTTTGGTATTTGACACTTTGGAACATCTGTGAAGACCTTGGGAATGAGGTGGGGGTGGCAAAGGATTTCTGGGAATATTTCACGTGGCACTGAGCAACTGCTGCTGTTTGTTTACTGTATGGTTGCAGTGGGTTTGTTTGACTGCTATCAGTAAATCCAATCATCGAAGCTGTTTGCAGTCATATTGCAATTGCATAAAGTACATGATACTTGTCACACCAATCATATATTAACCATCTAGAATGAACACTATCACTTAATGACTGAACAAAAAGATTGATATGAAACTTGAATTAAACATAACCTAAGTTGTACAAGCAGATTGTACAATTATCAGATGCCCTTGCGTGTAGTTAATGTCACCTGACTGGCAGATTTTAGTGGTCTTCTAAGTCAAAAGTTCAGATGGTGTATAACAGGATATTTTACCATGCTGGTATTTGAACTTAATTTCATTTATGCTCATGTGAAATGCTTCAGCCAAAAGCAGTATTTTTTTCTGAGTTTTCAAAAATATTACATTCCATTTAAGAATGACAGAAATGTAGAAAGCTGCAGCACAGAAACAGGCTCTTTAGCCCAACTACTATATTTTCCAGTCTCATTGACCTGTACCCGGATCATATCCCTCCAAACCCATTCTATCCATGCACCAATCCAAATTTTTCTTAAACGTCAAAATGGAGCCCACATTTACCACTTCAGCTGGCAGTTCCTTCCATACTCTCACCACTCTCTGCGTGAAGATATCCTCCCTCTTTTTCCCTTTAAACATTTCCCCTTTCACTCTTAACCCATGTCCTCGAATTCTTGTCTCACATACCTCAGTAGAAAATGCCTGCTTGCATTTACACTATCTATACCCCACATGTTTTTTTAATACCTCTATCAAATCTCCCCTCATTCATCTCCACTCCAGGGAACAAAGTCCCAACCTGTTTAACTTTTCGCTGTAAGTCACCTTCTCGTTCCTCCAACATCCTAATACACTCTTTCAGTCTTATTGATATCTTTCCTAAAGTTAGGTGACCAAAATTGCACACAGTCCACCAAATTTTGTCTCACCATCTTCTTAGACAATTTCCCTAGAAAATTATTTGTTCATGAAAATGTCTAGGCTTTTTGATTACCAAAGAAATGTCATGCTTGGTGTGTCTAAAGATTGAGTGTTGCTTACTTCCTCTCCTCTCTCTCTCTTTTTGTTTGTTAAACTTTTAGTGGGGAAAGGCTGAGGTGATTCTTTGCATTCCTTCCTGTTTTGTCTGGAACTTTTTACTTAAGAGCAGCTGTGCCTACTGCCTTCAAGGTACTGGCCCTGACCAACTGATTTGTTTAATGTAAACAAGAATAGATTGAATCTTACATTAAACACTAATTCTCAAAGCAGATTGACATTTTCTCTGGAGTACTCAGTACTCTGGCAGTTTAAATTCTGCTGAGGGAATCAACAAGATTAAAATGGAGAGCTTTGAGGAAAAAGTGCAGAAATATATTTTAACAGGGAGCAGTTGTGTGACTTTCATTTTAGAGGCAGTCGAAAGGTTGTTATTATGAGGAGGTTTCTTTTAAATTAAGGTCCAACTGGGTTCATTTTTAATCACTGCTATTAAATTATGTATAATAACACTTTGGAATCCATTAATTTACCCAATATATTGCATCTATATGACATGAACTTGCATGCAGGAAATAATAAAAGTGAACTTGTATGAAATGCTATCGATAATTACAATAAATTGCTATTGGATTATTTTGTGAATTTAGTTTGAAACCAGAATTAATTGGCTCATCCATGTTAGAGATGTATCTTGCACAATTAAAGAGATGATTCGATCATTGTGAAGGATGTCCAATGCAAAGTCGTTAAGAGGTGATGTAATTGCTGAATGATGCTTTTTCTAAAGATGCCTTCATTCTAGGAATCCTTCATTTCCTGAATTTGATTAGGATGCTTTGTAGCTATGAAATAAGTATTCCCATGTGGACTTCCTGTTTAATTTTATGGGTCTATTCATAATAAGAAATAAATATCAAAGGTTCTGTGTCATACAAGATTGCATTTGACTTGAATACGAGATGTCTGTTCAGAAGCAGATTGTAAACTTTAAGGCGGAAGTGATGATGTGTGAGATATTTATCACTGGCAAATGCTGTGAATTTCTGATTACTAATGAGTAGAGAAAAGGCCTTCAGCTACATTGGAAAATGCATGGTGTTTATTGAATCCATCAAGTGTTGTCTGTCTAAGCTATTGTTTCCTCTAAGGTCACAGATCTACTGGACTGTTCTCCAGTTCTGTGTATGGCGCTAAGTGAAGCGTAACTGTCTGATTTTCTATCACCGTTCCTTTCCTCTGGTTTGTTCTTTCAACAGTCTTATCCGATGATGTCTATCCAGCTGGTTTTCACCTCCCACGTAGACATTACCATCTGGTTATACTGACTAGAGTATTTTACAGTGAAATGAGACAGCATAATAGAATTCCTACTTGCTGCTCTGCAATGGTCATGGATAGTTGTCACTATTTAGTCCATTCTCTTTCTTGTCATGTTTGTAGATCTGTTATGACTTTCTGCTACAAAAATATTTCACTTGTAATGCTGATCTTCATCATTGTTCCTCTACAATGTCTAAACCAGGACAATTTGTCTTAGCCATACATGAAGCCTCATGAAAAGCGAGCTGCCACACCCCAGTGTGCTTTGGCCTTAATTTGATTAGGCAAAAACTAACTTGGAATCAGAGTTTCTCATGTGTTTTCCTCAAAACCAGAGTTTCCTGATCGGGGATACCTTATCCTTTTGGAAGGGGTGGGGGTTGGGGGCCAGGGGCAGGATACCAAAGCTTAAAGCAGTTCTGTAAGGCTCCATTATTCTGGAGATAATTTAGTTACAAAGTTCAAAGGAAAAATAAAATAAATATGATACATTGTTGGCATTCTTACTGCTTACAGTTTCTGAGACTTCAACCTCCTTAAAAGGAATGAGCAGGTACATAACGATTTAGGGGGTGGGTGGTGGAAATTGAGTTTGTAAATGCATTGATTCACACAGAGGGTTTTTGTTGAAAGAGTTTGTGAATCACTGCTCCAGATCAAAATGTGCCCTAGCTGCTATCTAAAGTGCAAAGATGGGATTGATTCTGAGTTCAAGCAGATCTCTTCTGAGTTGCTCCAGCACTTTTGTGCATTACACTGCAACCACAGCATCTGCAGACTTTCCTCTTTATTTCCTCTGTTTCTTCAGAATCTGCACCTCAATTTAAGTAAAGCCTTAGGCTAGATCGAACTGGACCTGACCTACTTCACTTCCCTCTCCCCTACCCCCAACACCAGGTTTTTTACACATCTCTGGCACTCAGGCATTAAATTGATGTAAATAATTCGAAAAAGTTGTTTTAAGAATTGTTCATTCAAACACACAAAAATGCTCAGAAATAATTAAAAGCACTGAAAAGTATAATAATTTAAAGAATCTACATTTTCCCCCCATTCTGCAGGCCAAGCATCCCCAATGAAGTAACAAAAATCTTTGATCGAACGCCAAATCAATCTGTGCAGCTGAATGATGGTAGTACCCCTCTGTTGCCAGCACAAATCAGCCCACTTTACAAAAGCAACTACTTGTGTTCTGCCTGGAGGGAAAGAGCTGCCGCTATGTAAATGCTTGTTGAGCATTTCCTGATTTTCTCCGCTCCAATGCATTTCACTGAACTGCCCCAAGCTCCCCAAGACTGACTGTAAAGCTCTGTACTTCTCTCTTTAAGTGGATTATACAAGAAAGTCTGCAGATGCTGGAGGTGGAGTGCAATGCACCAACATACTGGACAAACTCGTCCTTAGGGCTGCTGCATGACCTGCTAGGGTTGTCCAGCACATTTGTGTATTTCTTGCTTTAAGATGTTGCTTGAAACCAATTACTTCTCCAGACTTATCTGAATATCTGTTCCTGCAACTTGAAGTCAAATTTTATCTGAAAAATTACTTCAAAAGGCTTTTAAAGTCTAAAGTACTGAGTCACATCCAACTGAGGGGTTTGCAGCTCCCATTATGTTTAAATCCATGGGCTCAGCAGGAAAGTAGCAGCATGAGCTTCTTGACATTGCAAAGGCCTCACCACAAAGCCACTTGGCCCACATGAGCCATCCGTCTGTCAGTGCACTGCTCCCTTTCTTTCTCCCTTGACTTGTTTCTAACTTCCCCCAAAATGTAATACTAGAGTTCATATAACTGCTGCTTCTAGTTGCAAGTTCTGAATTATAGTCTCAGAGAAGGAGAAAGTCATACATCCCCTCAGGCCTAAATGCCATAATTACTCCTTTTTTAAAAACCTTTCCTGCACCAATCCCATATCCTTTAATTCCCTAATTCCCTTCCCATCAAATAATTGAGAGCTTAGGCACTGTTATCTTGCACTCCAGTTGTTCCAACTGGCGCGTGATGCTCTGTACTCCTATGGAGCATGGAGTTTTTAATTCGAATGGTAATATACCCTTACCAGTATTTGCAACAGATGGAAGGAGCGAATCTTTGTCTTAGATTCTTTGGTACGTTAGGAATGCCCTACAAATTCATTTTATTTGCATTTTTATTTCCTTGCAGACGATGGCAACAGCTTTGATGTAAAACAAGTGGAATGTAAATAGTTAAAACATCTCAACTACATCAGTGAGTTCAGGGAATGGGGAGAATGACTTCATAAATAGAAGAGCAACATACTGTATGTTAAGAAAGTGGCCACAAGGAAGGGCCCTCAAGTGCATCCTAATTGGCACCATACTGTACATGAATGTGTGGTGATGGAATGTAATTCTGTGTTGATCCGGTAATGATGGGAGCTGAATGCATTGGGCATGGAGAGAATGGAACTAGTGCAGGAAATGGAGAATTGTCTGAATTTATCCTTTCTCTCTCTTCTGTATATAAAGTATTATAAATTACTTACAGCATTTGCATCACATCATGGTTATGTCCACAAGTTACCTTATTACATCTTATCTCATCAAAATGTCTTTCAGTTGGGAGGAGTCACGTGATGGAGTAGTGGCCGGACGGTGAACTCCAGCCCTCTCCAGAAAAGTCAGAAAAAACAAAGGAAAACACAAAGGCACAAAAATAAAAATTAAAGAAAAGTGAGTATAAAGGTGGAAAGAAGATGGTGACGAAAAAAGAAAAATCGAAATCAACGGTAAGAAGAGAGGAAGAGAAGACAACGGAAGAAGAAGGAGAAGGCCTTACCTGTTCGAAGAGGCCCGCGGTGGAGAGAGAAACCCGCTCCCTCAGGTCGGTAGAAAGTGGACTACAAAAATGGCTCACTGAGCCGAGTAAAAGTGCGCAACCGCACATGCGCGACTCCTTGCGCATGTGCGATGCGCATGCAAAAAAACACACCGCCGGGAGGGGTGACCAGCTGGGGAGTCGATCTCCACAGCCGGCAATGACAGCTGCAGAACACCTGCAGCAAGAGGAGAACATAGAAGACAACGAAAACAAGAAAGAAGAGAAGAAAAGGGCAACAAAGAAACAACAGATGGCCAACCCAGAGGAAGAAGAAGAGGAAGAGGAAGAGTACAGTGAAATAGAAGAAGAAGGGAAAGGCAAGATAAAGGATATACTTTCTCTTATTAAAGAATACATGAAGTCATTTAAAGAATGGTAAGCGCAAGAATTTAATGATTTAAGAAGAAGAATAAACAATACAGAAGAGAAAATGAATAAAATAGATATGACCTTAACAGAAATGGGAAAGAGAATGTACAAGATGGAAGAGCAGGAAGAAGCAGTAGAAGTGGAGGTAGAGGACTTAAAAAGGAAATTAGAGGAATGTAATAAAAAAGTTATAGAGACACAAGAACTGTTAGCTCAGAAAATAGATATAATGGAAAATTATAACAGAAGAAATAACAAAGATAGTGGGCCTTAAGGAAGATGAAGAAGGCAAGAATATGAGAGAGTTTATAAAAGATTGGATCCCCAGGATCCTAGGATGTCCAGAACTACAGCAAGAAATGGAAATAGAAAGGGCACATAGAGCATTGGCCTTTAAACCACAACCACAACAAAAGCCAAGATCTATTTTAGTAAAATTCCTAAGATATACTACAAGAGAAAAGGTACTGGAGAAGACAATGGAAAAAGTAAGAGAGGGCAACAAGCCACTGGAGTACAAAGGGCAAAAAATCCTCATTTATCCAGATATAAGTTTTGAACTCCTGAAGAAGAGAAAGGAGTTCAATACGGCAAAGGCGATTTTATGGAAGAAAGGGTATAAATTTATACTAAAGCATCCAGCGGTATTGAAAATATTTATTCCAAGACAACAAAACAGACTATTCTCGGATCCAGAGGAAGCACGAAAATTTGCAGAACAATTACAAAATAGACTGAGGGATGAAGACGTGTAACGAGAGTACAAAAGACTGAGAACTAAAAAGACACATAAGTTTTGAACTCCTGAAGAAGAGAAAGGAGTTCAATACATCGAAAATGATCTTATGGAAAAAAAAACTATTCTCGGATCCAGAGGAAGCAAGGAAATTTGCAGAACAACTACAAAACAACCAGAGAGATGAAGATATGTAATAAGAGTAAAAATGACCACGATTTATATGTATGTGGGTAAAGAGGTATATGTGTGTATATGTATAATGTGCATACATGAATGTATCCATATTTAGAGGAAAATATAGATAGTATGGACAAGAATTAATAAGGGAAGGAAATGGAATAGAGGGAATAAGGAGGGAACTAAAAGAGTGACCTTTGTTACATATGAAAAGTGAAATCTTTTCTGGGGGGCTGGGTGGGGAGGAGTTGCGGTCACTGCAAAATCAGCTGACGCTTGTGAGTGAATTTGCAAATCCAAATGGAGAGGGGAGATGTGGTTGTCCGACAAGGGATAAAGGACAACTCAGGAGGGGAAGGGGAGATTGGGGCTAAAGAAGTTTTAAATAGGAGAATAAGGAAAATGTTTGATGTTTTAGGAATGTTGTCTTATAAAGGGTTCAAAACAAGAAAACAGAAATGGATAAGAAGGAAAGGTAATGATGGAGAAACGGAAAGGGAAGATAAACAAAGTATAAAATGGCTACGTTGAACTATATGACTTTAAATATTAATGGAATACATAACCAAATTAAAAGGAAGAAACTGCTAAATTTACTGAAAAAAGAAAAAATTGATATAGCATTTGTGCAAGAAACACATTTAACTGAATTGGAGCACAAGAAATTAAAGAGAGATTGGGTAGGACACGTAACAGCAGCATCGTATAATTCAAAAGCAAGAGGAGTAGCTATATTAATTAGTAAAAATGTGCCATTTAAAATAGAAGAGGAAATAATAGATCCAGCAGGGAGATATGTAATGATAAAATGTCAGATATATTCGGAGTTTTGGAATCTACTCAATGTATATTCACCTAACGAAGAAGATCAAAAGTTTAAGCAAGATATCTTTTTGAAGGTAGCAGATACGCAAGGGAACATATTAATAGGAGGGGACTTCAACCTGACTTTGGATTCAAATATGGACAAAACTGGGAAAAAAATTAACAGAAAGAACAAAGTAACCAAATTTATAATTAAATCGATGGAAGAAATGCAACTTTTGGATATATGGAGGAAACAACACCCAAAGGAAAAGGAATATTCATATTACTCGGCTTGACATAAAACATACTCAAGAATAGACCTATTTTTGTTATCAGCTCGTATGCAAGATAGAGTAAGAAAAACAGAATGTATAGATGGAGATTAAACCCCATGTTACTTAAAAGGCAGGATTTTAGAGAATTTATTGAAAAACAAATAAAAATGTGTTTTGAAATAAATACGGAATCAGTGGAAGATAAGTTTATACTATGGGATGCAATGAAAGCATTCATTAGAGGGCAAATAATAAGTTATGTAACCAAGATGAAGAAGGACTATAATCAGGAAACAGAGAAGTTGGAAAGGGAAATAGTAAATATAGAAAAAGAATTAGCAATGAAGGAAGATACAACTAAAAGAAGAGAATTGGCGGATAAAAAAATAAAATATGAAACACTACAAACATATAAGGTGGAGAAGAATATAATGAAGACAAAACAGAAATATTATGAACTAGGTGAAAAAACGCACAAAATCCTAGCATGGCAGCTTAAGACAGAACAAGCTAAGAAAATGGTATTGGCATCAAGGAAAAAAGGCAAACAAATTACATATAATCCAAAAGAAATTAAGGAAAACTTTAGAGAATTCTATGAACAATTATATCGAACTGAAAATGAAGGGAAAGAAGGGAAAATAGATGAATTTCTGACTAAAATTGAACTACCAAAACTACAAATAGAGGAACAAAATAAATTAACAGAGCCATTTGGAATAGTAGAAATACAAGAGATAATAAAAAAATTACCAAATAATAAAACACCAGGAGAGGATGGATTCCCAATAGAATTCTACAAAACATTTAAAGACTTATTAATTCCGCCCCTCCTGGAAGTAATCAACCAGACTGATAAAACACAAAGCTTACCAGATTCATGTAAAACAGCAATAATTACAGTAATACTAAAGCAAGGGAAAGATCCACTCTCACCAGCGTCATATAGACCAATATCTTTACTTAACACAGATTATAAGATAATAGCTAAACTATTAGCAAACAGATTAGCAGGGTATGTACCAAAAATGGTAAATTTAGACCAAACTGGATATATCAAAAAAAGACGCACAACAGACAATATTTGTAAATTTATTAACTTAATTCATGCAGTAGAAGGGAATAAAGCACCTACAGTAGCAGTTGCTTTAGACGCAGAGAAGGCCTTTGACAGAGTAGAATGGAATTATTTGTTCAAAGTATTGCAAAAATTCAGTTTACCGGAGAAGTATATTAATTGGATTAAAGCATTATACAAGGGACCGTTAGCGAAAGTGACATTAAATGGACATGTATCAAAGCAATTTAACTTAAGCAGGTCAACACGGCAGGGATGCCCACTATCACCTTTATTGTTTGCGTTAGCTATAGAACCACTAGCAGAATTGATAAGAACAGATAATAATATAAAAGGAATAAAAATAAAAGACAAGGAATATAAAATCAGTTTATTTGCGGATGATGTTATAGTGTACTTAACAGAACCAGAACTATCAATAAAAGAATTATATAAGAAATTGAAGGAATATGGAGAAGTGTCGGGTTACAAGATAAACGTAAATAAAAGTGAAGCAATGCCTATGAATAATGCGGATTTCTCAAAATTTAAGAAGGAATCACCATTTAGATGGCAAATGCAAGCAATAAGATACCTAGGTGTACAAATAAACAAAAATCTCTGCCAACTATATAAACTCAATTATTATCCACTAATGAAAAAATTACAGGACGATTTAGAGCATTGGAAAGATTTACCACTAACACTAATAGGAAGGATAAACTGTATTAAAATGAACATTTTTCCAAGGATATTATACTTATTTCAGGCATTGCCAATACAACTGACAGAGAAATTCTTCAAGGAGTTAAAGAAAATAATAAGGAAATTTTTATGGAGAGGGGGGAAACCGAGGATAGCACTAGATAAATTAACAGAATGGTATAAACAAGGAGGCTTACAACTGCCAAACTTTAAAAATTATTACAGAGCCGCACAATTAAGATACCTATCAGATTTTTATCAAACAAGGGAAAAGCCAGATTGGACGAGATTAGAATTAGATAAAATAGGGGAAAAGATACCTGAACACATATTATATAAATGGGATGAAAAATTGGTACAACATAGAAGTTCTCCAGTATTACATCATCTCCTCAATATTTGGAAGAAGATTCATGTAGAAAGAAATAAAACAAATTATCAATTACCAAAACTAATATTGACGCAAAACAAGTTACTCCCTTTTACAATAGATAACCTTTCATTTAGAGAATGGGAAAAAAAAGGGATTAAAAGAATAGAAAATTGTTTTTCAGGAAATAGATTCTTATCCTTAGAACAAATGAAAGATAAGTACAATATAACTCAAGATACAGCGCTGGCATATTACCAGTTGAGATCCTACTTGAAGGATAAATTAGGAAGCAGTTTGAGTTTGCCAGAGGGAAGTAACCTTGAATATGTGATTACAAATAAAATGATAATCAAAAGATTTATAACAAATATGTATATTAAACTGCAAGAAAAGGAGAATGAGGAAACAAATGGTAAAACTAAACAAAAATGGGAACAAGATTTAAATATAAAGATAAAAAAGGAAACATGGGAGAAGTTATGCTCCGGAACGATGAGAAATACAATAAATACAAGGTTACGTATGATACAATATAACTGGATACACAGGCTATACATTACACCTCAAAAGTTAAATAAATGGGACCCAACAGTATCTGATAGATGTTTTCGATGTAAAAAAGAAATGGGAACAACAATTCATGCAATCTGGACATGTGAGAAAGTAAAAAAAATTTGGGAAGATCTAAATCAGATAGTAAATAAAATAACAGAAAACAATATACCAAAGAATCCAGAGATCTTCCTCCTAAGTAAAATAAAAAACAAAGAATTTGGAATTGATTTGGAGGATGCACAAAAAAGATTTGTTAAGATAGCTCTAGCCGTAGCAAAAAAATGTATTATGTCAACCTGGAAATTGGAAGATAATTTGAAAATACAACAATGGTATATAGAAATGAATAAATGTATTCCATTAGAAAAAATAACATATAGTTTAAGAAATAATATTGAAATATTCGAACAAATATGGGAGCCTTACATTAAATATAATAGCAAAAACCTACCGGGGACAATCATTACCTAAGTTAACGGAAGGAAAAGGAAATGAAAAGAATGGACTCAGTAGAATTTCTGGTGTATTTTTATTGAATGACAACATTGTCTGACTGGTTTAATGTATCCTAGATTGTATACCTTAAATGGACGGGAGTGGGGAGGTAGGGAGGGTGGGATGTGAGGAGGGGGGGGGAGAAAATGGCACTGTATATGTGTGAAAAGGAAAAAGTGTGTACCATGGTTAATGTGATTTATGGTGTGAAAAATAAAAAATTTAAAAAAAAATGTCTTTCAGTTCTTTTCAGTTTTTCTTCTTAATCCTGTCCCACCAAGGCATTGATTATTATCACTCTCTCAATAAAGATACTGCCACAGAATTCTTTAATGGATTTATCGTCTCAGCTCCTGCCTGAAAATGGAGACATTCTCTCTGCTGATGTATGTGGACTCTTCAATTTGACTTAAAACTTATGGTCACGAGGCCCTCCTTTGCTGTGAGTTTGCCCTTCTTTTGAACATGTTTTCCCACCTCTACGGCTTGCATTGTCTGCAAGCAGATAGAAATTGTTCTGAGATGTACTTTGAAGAGTATAAGGTTGACAAGCAAGTGCCCTCACAGCATTCCACCTTCAGTGTGAGGAATTCAGTGTGCTCATCCATCTGAGTTTTCTTTTGCAACAATAGTTCTTGGTCTGGTGACAGCTGGTTTGATCTGTGGCAACACATTTGCTTTGTAAAAGGTTGTTTTGAGTTCTTCAGATGCAGCTAATACAGCATGAAAGGAAACTCTGGGTTAAATACAGCCCGAAATAGAAAGGTGTAGTTTTGTAAGAAGTGGATCAAGGGGTGCTTGATTTCTGCCCAGGTACACAAGGCAATAACAACTTCTCAGATACCCTGCTGAAGTTAAATCAGGTTTACCCATGGGTCAACAGTGACTGATATGCTGAACCTGTGAAGTAAATTATTTTAGGATATGAAATCAAAGAATGCCAGACAAATGCAAACTTTTTAAAAGACGTATAGTGCTTTCCTTCATGCCTTGCTCCTAGAGGACAGTCCACACTATGTTGATCCCCTTGCATCTTCGGTTAATTTAACACCTCTTGTCCAGTCAACTCATTTGGCTGGAATTTTGAAGGCGAGTTCAAGCTGGTGTATAAGGCATTTTAACACATACTTTTGTAGAGGCAAATAAAAATCACACTTTAACATCTATCTCGCAAAAGGTGTGAAATTGTGAATGGTAGTTAGTTAGCATTATATTTCAACAAATATAAAGACAAAAAGGTACTTCAGCTTTCCCTGATAATATTCTGCATTCTAATTTGTGACCAAAGTCGCCAGAGAAGTTTCTGCTGAAAAACATGCCATGGCCATTTAATGTGACTTGAGCTTTACTGGGGTGTTGGGGAATTAAGGAGTGGAGATTCCCCATTCAGTGGAATGGAGTGATGCCAATGGGCTGTCATTGAGACGATCAGCCACCTCGCCCTTGCAGGGGTACCAGCACCAACAGTGTCATCAAGTTTGCAGTTGACTCATTTAGTGAAAAAAATTAGGATCTTTCCCCATCTCTTTTGGCTCCATATAAAGTCAGCACTCTGATTTTCAATGGGACCAATTTTGTCCCTTACTATCCTTTTGCTTTTAATATACCTGTAGACAACCCTTAGGATTTTCCTTCACATTATCTGCCAAAGTGACCTCATGTTTTCTTTTAACCTTCCTAATTTCTCTCTTGAGTTTTTTTTGTGCACTTTTTATACATCTCAATTACCTCATTTGCTCCATATTGCCTTTACCTGTTATGCATCTCTCTCTTTTACCGAACCAGATCCCCAATATTCCTCGAAAACCAAGGTTCCCTATATCTTCTCACTTTATCTTTGTCCTGACAGGAACTTAGAAAATCGGTACTCTTACAATGTCACCTTTGAAGGTCCCCACTTACCTCACACATAATTGCAGGAAAACAACCTATCCTAATCTACACATTCGAGATCCTTTATTGTTTTCTCAAAATTGGCATTTCTCCAATATAGAATCTCAACCCGAGGCCCAGACCTATCCTTTTCTATAATTAACTTGAAACTAATGGCATTATGATCACTGGACCCTGTTTCCTCCCACCATACGAAATGTTTGGGGAGTGTAGGTTAATTAGGTGTGCATTGGGGGCATGGACTCATGGGCCAAAATGGCCTGTAACCGTGGTGTATGACTGAATTTAAAATTTAAATTTGGACACCTTCTCTGAGAAGCTTTTGAGACTGGTCAGTTATACGAGGTGAAGTTAAATTCATTTGTGTAGATGGGATTAAGATGATCTAGTTGTATGTTAAATGATCAGCAAATGATCTAGTTGTATGTTAAAATAAGGCTGAGGTGCGGAAAGTGAGATTCAGAGATGCCTTCTTCTATTTCTAGCTGGGAAGGAAGTTAAGGAGTTAGTGTCCCGTAACAAAAGCCTGAAGCTGTAACTCAGCTGGAATAAGCCATTAATTCTTCAATAGATTCTACTAAAACCAGTTGAATTTCAATCAGGAGAAGTAATTCTAAGATTTCAAAGAGCAGTTTTATAAATCTGCTGTTGAAATAAGGCTGCCAGATCCTAAGTGCAATGCACAGATGCCAAATATTTGTGCATTCATGAGATGTTAGTAGGTCTCAGGTGCTGTCTGTGCATCAGCTTTTGCTGTGAAAATTCTGCATTCTGAAGATCATTTCATAAGACTATGATACATAGGAGCAGAAAGAGGCTATTCAGCCCATTGAGTCTGCCCCATCATTTAATCATTAGGTGATCAACTTTCCCACTCAGCCCCACTGTTCGGCCTTCTTCCCTTAACCTTTGATGCCCTGGCTAATCAAGAAGCTATCAATCACTGCCTTAAATAAACCCAATGACTTGACCGCCACAACTGCTTGTGACAACAAATTCCACAGATTTACCACCCACTGGCTAAAGAAATTCCTCTGCATCTCTGTTCTCAGTGGACGCCCTTCAATCCTGAACATGTGTCCTCATGTCCTGGATTCTCCCACCATGGGAAACAACCTTCCTACATCTACTCTGTTCATGCTTTTTAAAATTCAAAATGTTTCAATGAGATTCCTCCCCCCACCCCCACCCCCCCATTCTCCTAAATTCCACTGAGTTCAGGCCAAAAGCCCAAAAAAATACTCCTCATATGGTAACTTTTTCATTCGCGGAATCATCCAGGTGAACCTTCTGTGAACCCTCTCCAACATCAACGCATCCTTTCTTAAATGAGAAGCCCAGAACTGCTCACAATACTCCAAGTGAATTTTCGGTAAAGTAGCTCAAGAGGTTTCATCGTAAATACATGCACAGGAGTTCACGTTGAAGATTGGTTGCATGTGATGAAACTGCTCAAAGGAGGGTTGATTGGGTAATAGCCTCCTCTGTCAATCAAAGTAACCTATTTTAAGTGACTGGGATTGATTATGCACTTCATTTGACTTAGAAATGAACCTCCACATTGCTGGCAAAGCCATCTTGATTTAATCAGGAGGCTTTGCTGTATTTCAGTTATGATAGCTGTTTGCAACAGTTTGTGAGGGAGATACCGTTCAACTTGAATTTAAAATTAAATTAAATGTAATTAAATTTTAAAAATATAAATAGACTCTGTGAAAAGACTTCGCTGTGGAACTTACTGTTCCTGTCTTTGATCAATTATTGCTTTTTTGACACTGGCTGGAAGTTGGGTATCCTCTTTGATGTGATGGTGAATGACCATGAATATACTTATTGTCTCCCATAAACTTTCCAGCCGACAAGCCCGTGCCACCTATTTACACCTATCTGACCAATTCTGCTGCTAACCTGCACAATTTTTCCACATATAAGTCATGTTGTAGACAGCGAGGAAGATTCTCATGTGAGGTGTTGTGGACAGTGAGGAGGACTTTCAAACCTTGCAGAGAGATCTGGACCAACTGGGAGAATGGGCCAAAAATTGGTAGATGGAGTTTAATGCAGAAAAGTATGAAATGATGCATTTCGGAAGGGGAAACCAAGGTAGGACATACTCAGAAAATAATAGGGCACTGGGGAGTGCAGAGGAGCAGGGAGATGTGGGAATACAGATACATTGTTCCCTGAAGGTGGTGTCACAGGTGAACAGGATTATAAAGGAAGTTTTTGGCATCTTAGCCTTTATGAATCAAAGTATTGAGTATAGGAGTTGGGAGGTTATGTTGAAGTTGTTTAGACATTAGTGAGGCCAAATTTGGAGTATTGTGTGTAGTTCTGGTCATCTAACTACAGGAAGGATATCAATAAGATTGAAAGAGGGCAGAGAACTTTACTAGGATGTTGCCGGGTTTTCAGAAGATGAGTTACAGGTTAGGACTTTATTCCTTGGAGCAAAGAAGAATGAGGGGAGATCTGATAGAGAATTACAAGATTATGAGAGGTGTGGATGCGAATAGATGCTTTTCACTTAGATTAAATATGATTCTTTTCACATAAATTAAATACGAAAGGACATAGTTTTAAGCTGAAAGGGGAAAGGTTTAGGCGCAACATTAGGGGGAAATGCTTCATTCAGAGAGTTGTGGGAGTGTG
This sequence comes from Narcine bancroftii, assembly GCF_036971445.1. NCBI lineage: Eukaryota > Metazoa > Chordata > Chondrichthyes > Torpediniformes > Narcinidae > Narcine > Narcine bancroftii. Next base: position 83,539,308 of record NC_091472.1, on the reverse strand, counting down.
GAATCAGCTGCCATCCAATGTTGTGAATGAAGGCCTGATCTTGTGTTTTAAGAATAAGTTGGATAGATGCATGGATTGGAGAGGTCTGGAGGGTTATGGAATGGGACTAGGTCAATGGGAATAGCAAAATGATGGTGGCCACACACTGGAGGGGCCAAATGGCCTGTTTTTTTCTGTGCTGTAGCATTCTATGGTTCTATGGTGCGAAAACTGGAGCACCTGGAGGAAATCCATGTCATGGAGAAAACGTAGAAACTCCTTACAGACAGCAGTGATATTGCTAGAAATATGCTGGCCCAAATCACTTTTCTTGAGCCTCACTCTAGAAGTGAGGATATTACAGGTCTCTGTCCTATTGGGTCTTTCTTCAAGGAATATCAATGTTTTGATTTGGATTTGGAATTTGCAGATAGAGTCAGCGCATTTAAAAGTTGGTTGTTTTTCAAGCTTGCCTCAGAATATCAAAGTTAATGCCCGGAAGGGTCCTGTTCTGACATGTAATGGTGAGAGGCATGGAATTATTTCAAATTTCTAACTTGAGCTATCAAAGAAACAAGAAACAGACATGTTCCCTTCATAAATGTTCTGACCCTGCCGCTATCAAAAGCTTTCAGATCAAGCTCAACTGACAGTTCCTGCAAGTCCTGGTCCTTCTTTTATTTTCTCACTTAGACTCAAGACTTTTTCTTGATTCAGATGTGCTGAAACTGGATGCCTTTCCTTTTGCAGAAATGTCACACGTGTAGATTCCATTCGGATTTCAGGAAAATAATTTTAATATGTAATTTCCAATACACAACAGAAATGTTTGAATCTACTGAAAAGAAACAGTTTATTATTCAAGCATTGAATTTGGAATGTTTGATTACACTGACAGCAAGAATAACAGTAGTTTTTCATTCAGGCACTTCTCACCACATCAGATTCTATCTGATACTTTGCAATAATTTTCCAAGGCTTCTAAATCATCTTGAAAAACAAAGGTGTTAGTTGCATGAAGCAAAGCCAATTTCAAATCTCACATTATATTGGCTTGGAAGCACCTAATCATTCCTGGAACAACTCCCCAATATCGCCTGAAGTGGTTGCAGAAATGTGGCACACCACTTCCTTTCCAAGAACAAAGATGTTGGCTTTAATAGTGATGCCCTCATCTAGGAAGTGAATCATTACCAAAGATATCAGTCCATGCAGACAGTATTACAGTGAAAATATCTTTCTTTCCTTTCTCCCATAAATCCCTGAAGTTACTCAAGGGGATGGCAAAATAATAGCTGACTCAATGAAGAATTAGAAATTACCCCTGTGCCGTTCGTCAAGATATCTCATTCCACTTTTAAAGGCTTTAAGAAGGGGTTTCTGATTAGTTCTGTTCAGGTTATAAACTCTGCAGCCAGTAAGATCATATGACTACTTTAACACACTTGTTGCTCCATCATGCATCAACACTGTCTTGGCTGTCTCTGTTTTGGCAGTAAATGGCATAAGGAGTGTGGGAGTAACCTTTACTAAAGGTCCCTCTGAAACACTTAATCTGCTTTTGAAGCTGCTCCACACATGCAAATGACATTATAGTCAAACGAACAGGAAACTTTGGGACCAAATGGTAGTACATCATCCGACAAGGAAAGGTACGTTATATACATGTATGTCAGCTTGAAGCTGAATCAAATTACTTGAAGTGATTGAATTGTGACTCGATTTAAATATATTGTTGCATTCCTTTTGGAAAATTTCCCTCCTACAGGAGTGAGACAGTTTTTAATTTTGTAAATTTTTCAACTCTCATTATATTTATTTTCTTGGCATCATTCTTGCATCTTTCATAGCCATGTAACTCTTCCCAGTTTTACTTTCATAGCATGTAACTCTTCCCAGTTTTACTTTCATAGCATGTAACTCTTCCCAGTTTTACTTTCATAGCCATGTAACTCTTCCCAGTTTTACTTTCATAGCATGTAACTCTTCCCAGTTTTACTTTCATAGCCATGTAACTCTTCCCAGTTTTACTTTCATAGCATGTAACTCTTCCCAATTTTACTTTCATAGCATGTAACACTTCCCAGTTTTACTTTCATAGCACGTAACTCTTCCCAGTTTTACTTTCATAGCCATGTAACTCTTCCCAGTTTTACTTTCATAGCCATGTAATTCTTCCCAGTTTTACTTTCATAGCCATGTAACTCTTCCTAGTTTTACTTTCATAGCATGTAACTCTTCCCAATTTTACTTTCATAGCATGTAACTCTTCCCAGTTTTACTTTCATAGCATGTAACTCTTCCCAGTTTTACTTTCATAGCCATGTAACTCTTCCCAGTTATACTTTCATAGCCATGTAACTCTTCCCAGTTTTACTTTCATAGCCATGTAACACTTCCCAGTTTTACTCTCATAGCATGTAACTCTTCCCAGTTTTACTTTCATAGCCATGTAACTCTTCCCAGTTTTACTTTCATAGCCATGTAACTCTTCCCAGTTTTACTTTCATAGCCATGTAACTCTTCCCAGTTTTACTTTCATAGCATGTAACTCTTCCCAGTTTTACTTTCATAGCCATGTAACACTTCCCAGTTTTACTTTCATAGCATGTAACTCATCCCAGATTTACTTTCATAGCATGTAACTCTTCACAGTTTTACTTTCATAGCATGTAACTCTTCCCAGTTTTACTTTCATAGCCATGTAACTCTTCCCAGTTTTACTTTCATAGCCATGTAACTCTTCCCAGTTTTACTTTCATAGCATGTAACTCTTCCCAGTTTTACTTTCATAGCATGTAACTCTTCCCAGTTTTACTTTCATAGCCATGTAACTCTTCCCAGTTTTACTTTCATAGCCATGTAACTCTTCCCAGTTTTACTTTCATAGCCATGTAACTCTTCCCAGTTTTACTTTCATAGCCATGTAACTCTTCCCAGTTTTACTTTCATAGCATGTAACTCTTCCCAGTTTTACGTTCATAGCATGTAACTCTTCCCAGTTTTACTTTCATAGCCATGTAACTCTTCCCAGTTTGACTTTCATAGCCATGTAACTCTTCCCAGTTTTACTTTCATAGCCATGTAACTCTTCCCAGTTTTACTTTCATAGCCATGTAACTCTTCCCAGTTTTACTTTCATAGCATGTAACTCTTCCCAGTTTTACTTTCATAGCATGTAACTCTTCCCAGTTTTACTCTCATAGCCATGTACCTCTTCCCAGTTTTACTTTGATAGCATGTAACACTTCCCAGTTTTACTTTCATAGCATGTAACTCTTCCCAGTTTTACTTTCATAGCCATGTAACTCTTCCCAGTTTTACTTTCATAGCCATGTAACTCTTCCCAGTTTTACTTTCATAGCATGTAACTCTTCCCAGTTTTACTTTCATAGCATGTAACTCTTCCCAGTTTTACTTTCATAGCCATGTAACTCTTCCCAGTTTGACTTTCATAGCATGTAACTCTTCCCAGTTTCACTTTCATAGCATGTAACTCTTCCCAGTTTTACTTTCATAGCCATGTAACTCTTCCCAGTTTTACTTTCATAGCATGTAACTCTTCCCAGTTTTACTTTCATAGCCATGTAACTCTTCCCAGTTTTACTTTCATAGCCATGTAACTCTTCCCAGTTTTACTTTCATAGCATGTAACTCTTCCCAGTTTTACTTTCATAGCATGTAACTCTTCCCAGTTTTACTTTCATAGCCATGTAACTCTTCCCAGTTTTACTTTCATAGCCATGTAACTCTTCCCAGTTTTACTTTCATAGCATGTAACTCTTCCCAGTTTTACTTTCATAGCATGTAACTCTTCCCAGTTTTACTTTCATAGCCATGTAACTCTTCCCAGTTTTACTTTCATAGCATGTAACACTTCCCAGTTTTACTTTCATAGCATGAAACTCTTCCCAGTTTTACTTTCATAGCCATGTAACTCTTCCCAGTTTTACTTTCATAGCCATGTAACTCTTCCCAGTTTTACTTTCATAGCATGTAACTCTTCCCAGTTTTACTTTCATAGCATGTAACTCTTCCCAGTTTTACTTTCATAGCCATGTAACGCTTCCCAGTTTTACTTTCATAGCATGTAACTCTTCCCAGTTTCACTTTCATAGCATGTAACTCTTCCCAGTTTTACTTTCATAGCATGTAACTCTTCCCAGTTTTACTTTCATAGCCATGTAACTCTTCCCAGTTTTACTTTCATAGCCATGTAACGCTTCCCAGTTTTACTTTCATAGCATGTAACTCTGCCCAGTTTTACTTTCATAGCCATGTAACTCTTCCCAGTTTTACTTTCATAGCCATGTAACTCTTCCCAGTTTTACTTTCATAGCCATGTAACTCTTCCCAGTTTTACTTTCATAGCCATGTAACTCTTCCCAGTTTAACTTTCATAGCATGTAACTCTTCCCAGTTTTACTTTCATAGCCATGTAACACTTCCCAGTTTTACTTTCATAGCATGTAACACTTCCCAGTTTTACTTTCGTAGCATGAAACTCTTCCCAGTTTTACTTTCATAGCCATGTAACTCTTCCCAGTTTTACTTTCATAGCCATGTAACTCTTCCCAGTTTTACTTTCATAGCATGTAACTCTTCCCAGTTTTACTTTCATAGCATGTAACTCTTCCCAGTTTTACTTTCATAGCCATGTAACGCTTCCCAGTTTTACTTTCATAGCATGTAACTCTTCCCAGTTTCACTTTCATAGCATGTAACTCTTCCCAGTTTTACTTTCATAGCCATGTAACTCTTCCCAGTTTTAGTTTCATAGCATGTAACTCTTCCCAGTTTTACTTTCATAGCCATGTAACTCTTCCCAGAATTACTTTCATAGCATATAACTCTTCCCAGTTTTACTTTCATAGCCATGTAACTCTTCCCTGTTTTACTTTCATAGCATGTAACTCTTCCCCGTTTTACGTTCATAGCATGTAACTCTTCCCAGTTTTACTTTCATAGCCATGTAACTCTTCCCAGTTTGACTTTCATAGCCATGTAACTCTTCCCAGTTTTACTTTCATAGCCATGTAACTCTTCCCAGTTTTACTTTCATAGCCATGTAACTCTTCCCAGTTTTACTTTCATAGCATGTAACTCTTCCCAGTTTTACTTTCATAGCATGTAACTCTTCCCAGTTTTACTTTCATAGCCATGTACCTCTTCCCAGTTTTACTTTGATAGCATGTAACACTTCCCAGTTTTACTTTCATAGCATGTAACTCTTCCCAGTTTTACTTTCATAGCCATGTAACTCTTCCCAGTTTTACTTTCATAGCCATGTAACTCTTCCCAGTTTTACTTTCATAGCATGTAACTCTTCCCAGTTTTACTTTCATAGCATGTAATTCTTCCCAGTTTTACTTTCATAGCCATGTAACGTTTCCCAGTTTTACTTTCATAGCATGTAACTCTTCCCAGTTTCACTTTCATAGCATGTAACTCTTCCCAGTTTTACTTTCATAGCCATGTAACTCTTCCCAGTTTTACTTTCATAGCATGTAACTCTTCCCAGTTTTACTTTCATAGCCATGTAACTCTTCCCAGTTTTACTTTCATAGCCATGTAACTCTTCCCAGTTTTACTTTCATAGCATGTAACTCTTCCCAGTTTTACTTTCATAGCATGTAACTCTTCCCAGTTTTACTTTCATAGCCATGTAACTCTTCCCAGTTTTACTTTCATAGCCATGTAACTCTTCCCAGTTTTACTTTCATAGCCATGTAACTCTTCCCAGTTTTACTTTCATAGCATGTAACTCTTCCCTGTTTTACTTTCATAGCATGTAACTCTTCCCAGTTTTACTTTCATAGCCATGTAACTCTTCCCAGTTTTACTTTCATAGCATGTAACTCTTCCCAATTTTACTTTCATAGCATGTAACACTTCCCAGTTTTACTTTCATAGCACGTAACTCTTCCCAGTTTTACTTTCATAGCCATGTAACTCTTCCCAGTTTTACTTTCATAGCCATGTAATTCTTCCCAGTTTTACTTTCATAGCCATGTAACTCTTCCTAGTTTTACTTTCATAGCATGTAACTCTTCCCAATTTTACTTTCATAGCATGTAACTCTTCCCAGTTTTACTTTCATAGCATGTAACTCTTCCCAGTTTTACTTTCATAGCCATGTAACTCTTCCCAGTTATACTTTCATAGCCATGTAACTCTTCCCAGTTTTACTTTCATAGCCATGTAACACTTCCCAGTTTTACTCTCATAGCATGTAACTCTTCCCAGTTTTACTTTCATAGCCATGTAACTCTTCCCAGTTTTACTTTCATAGCCATGTAACTCTTCCCAGTTTTACTTTCATAGCCATGTAACTCTTCCCAGTTTTACTTTCATAGCATGTAACTCTTCCCAGTTTTACTTTCATAGCCATGTAACACTTCCCAGTTTTACTTTCATAGCATGTAACTCATCCCAGATTTACTTTCATAGCATGTAACTCTTCACAGTTTTACTTTCATAGCATGTAACTCTTCCCAGTTTTACTTTCATAGCCATGTAACTCTTCCCAGTTTTACTTTCATAGCCATGTAACTCTTCCCAGTTTTACTTTCATAGCATGTAACTCTTCCCAGTTTTACTTTCATAGCATGTAACTCTTCCCAGTTTTACTTTCATAGCCATGTAACTCTTCCCAGTTTTACTTTCATAGCCATGTAACTCTTCCCAGTTTTACTTTCATAGCCATGTAACTCTTCCCAGTTTTACTTTCATCGCCATGTAACTCTTCCCAGTTTTACTTTCATAGCATGTAACTCTTCCCAGTTTTACGTTCATAGCATGTAACTCTTCCCAGTTTTACTTTCATAGCCATGTAACTCTTCCCAGTTTGACTTTCATAGCCATGTAACTCTTCCCAGTTTTACTTTCATAGCCATGTAACTCTTCCCAGTTTTACTTTCATAGCCATGTAACTCTTCCCAGTTTTACTTTCATAGCATGTAACTCTTCCCAGTTTTACTTTCATAGCATGTAACTCTTCCCAGTTTTACTCTCATAGCCATGTACCTCTTCCCAGTTTTACTTTGATAGCATGTAACACTTCCCAGTTTTACTTTCATAGCATGTAACTCTTCCCAGTTTTACTTTCATAGCCATGTAACTCTTCCCAGTTTTACTTTCATAGCCATGTAACTCTTCCCAGTTTTACTTTCATAGCATGTAACTCTTCCCAGTTTTACTTTCATAGCATGTAACTCTTCCCAGTTTTACTTTCATAGCCATGTAACTCTTCCCAGTTTGACTTTCATAGCATGTAACTCTTCCCAGTTTCACTTTCATAGCATGTAACTCTTCCCAGTTTTACTTTCATAGCCATGTAACTCTTCCCAGCTTTACTTTCATAGCATGTAACTCTTCCCAGTTTTACTTTCATAGCCATGTAACTCTTCCCAGTTTTACTTTCATAGCCATGTAACTCTTCCCAGTTTTACTTTCATAGCATGTAACTCTTCCCAGTTTTACTTTCATAGCATGTAACTCTTCCCAGTTTTACTTTCATAGCCATGTAACTCTTCCCAGTTTTACTTTCATAGCCATGTAACTCTTCCCAGTTTTACTTTCATAGCATGTAACTCTTCCCAGTTTTACTTTCATAGCATGTAACTCTTCCCAGTTTTACTTTCATAGCCATGTAACTCTTCCCAGTTTTACTTTCATAGCATGTAACACTTCCCAGTTTTACTTTCATAGCATGAAACTCTTCCCAGTTTTACTTTCATAGCCATGTAACTCTTCCCAGTTTTACTTTCATAGCCATGTAACTCTTCCCAGTTTTACTTTCATAGCATGTAACTCTTCCCAGTTTTACTTTCATAGCATGTAACTCTTCCCAGTTTTACTTTCATAGCCATGTAACGCTTCCCAGTTTTACTTTCATAGCATGTAACTCTTCCCAGTTTCACTTTCATAGCATGTAACTCTTCCCAGTTTTACTTTCATAGCATGTAACTCTTCCCAGTTTTACTTTCATAGCCATGTAACTCTTCCCAGTTTGACTTTCATAGCCATGTAACGCTTCCCAGTTTTACTTTCATAGCATGTAACTCTGCCCAGTTTTACTTTCATAGCCATGTAACTCTTCCCAGTTTTACTTTCATAGCCATGTAACTCTTCCCAGTTTTACTTTCATAGCCATGTAACTCTTCCCAGTTTTACTTTCATAGCCATGTAACTCTTCCCAGTTTAACTTTCATAGCATGTAACTCTTCCCAGTTTTACTTTCATAGCCATGTAACACTTCCCAGTTTTACTTTCATAGCATGTAACACTTCCCAGTTTTACTTTCGTAGCATGAAACTCTTCCCAGTTTTACTTTCATAGCCATGTAACTCTTCCCAGTTTTACTTTCATAGCCATGTAACTCTTCCCAGTTTTACTTTCATAGCATGTAACTCTTCCCAGTTTTACTTTCATAGCATGTAACTCTTCCCAGTTTTACTTTCATAGCCATGTAACGCTTCCCAGTTTTACTTTCATAGCATGTAACTCTTCCCAGTTTCACTTTCATAGCATGTAACTCTTCCCAGTTTTACTTTCATAGCCATGTAACTCTTCCCAGTTTTAGTTTCATAGCATGTAACTCTTCCCAGTTTTACTTTCATAGCCATGTAACTCTTCCCAGAATTACTTTCATAGCATATAACTCTTCCCAGTTTTACTTTCATAGCCATGTAACTCTTCCCTGTTTTACTTTCATAGCATGTAACTCTTCCCCGTTTTACGTTCATAGCATGTAACTCTTCCCAGTTTTACTTTCATAGCCATGTAACTCTTCCCAGTTTAACTTTCATAGCCATGTAACTCTTCCCAGTTTTACTTTCATAGCCATGTAACTCTTCCCAGTTTTACTTTCATAGCCATGTAACTCTTCCCAGTTTTACTTTCATAGCATGTAACTCTTCCCAGTTTTACTTTCATAGCATGTAACTCTTCCCAGTTTTACTTTCATAGCCATGTACCTCTTCCCAGTTTTACTTTGATAGCATGTAACACTTCCCAGTTTTACTTTCATAGCATGTAACTCTTCCCAGTTTTACTTTCATAGCCATGTAACTCTTCCCAGTTTTACTTTCATAGCCATGTAACTCTTCCCAGTTTTACTTTCATAGCATGTAACTCTTCCCAGTTTTACTTTCATAGCATGTAACTCTTCCCAGTTTTACTTTCATAGCCATGTAACTCTTCCCAGTTTTACTTTCATAGCCATGTAACTCTTCCCAGTTTTACTTTCATAGCCATGTAACTCTTCCCAGTTTTACTTTCATAGCATGTAACTCTTCCCAGTTTTACTTTCATAGCATGTAACTCTTCCCAGTTTTACTTTCATAGCCATGTACCTCTTCCCAGTTTTACTTTGATAGCATGTAACACTTCCCAGTTTTACTTTCATAGCATGTAACTCTTCCCAGTTTTACTTTCATAGCCATGTAACTCTTCCCAGTTTTACTTTCATAGCCATGTAACTCTTCCCAGTTTTACTTTCATAGCATGTAACTCTTCCCAGTTTTACTTTCATAGCATGTAACTCTTCCCAGTTTTACTTTCATAGCCATGTAACGTTTCCCAGTTTTACTTTCATAGCATGTAACTCTTCCCAGTTTTACTTTCATAGCCATGTAACTCTTCCCAGTTTTACTTTCATAGCATGTAACTCTTCCCAGTTTTACTTTCATAGCCATGTAACTCTTCCCAGTTTTACTTTCATAGCCATGTAACTCTTCCCAGTTTTACTTTCATAGCATGTAACTCTTCCCAGTTTTACTTTCATAGCATGTAACTCTTCCCAGTTTTACTTTCATAGCCATGTAACTCTTCCCAGTTTTACTTTCATAGCCATGTAACTCTTCCCAGTTTTACTTTCATAGCCATGTAACTCTTCCCAGTTTTACTTTCATAGCATGTAACTCTTCCCTGTTTTACTTTCATAGCATGTAACTCTTCCCAGTTTTACTTTCATAGCCATGTAACTCTTCCCAGTTTTACTTTCATAGCATGTAACTCTTCCCAGTTTTACTTTCATAGCATGTAACTCTTCCCAGTTTTACTTTCATAGCCATGTAACTCTTCCCAGTTTTACTTTCATAGCATGTAACTCTTCCCAGCTTTACTTTCATAGCCATGTAACGCTTCCCAGTTTTACTTTCATAGCATGTAACTCTTCCCAGTTTTACTTTCATAGCATGTAACTCTTCCCAGTTTTACTTTCATAGCCATGTAACTCTTTCAAGTTTTACTTTCATAGCCATGTAACTCTTCCCAGTTTTACTTTCATAGCCATGTAACTCTTCCCAGTTTTACTTTCATACAATGTAACTCTTCCCAGTTTTACTTTCATAGCATGTAACTCTTACAGGTTTTACTTTCATAGCCATGTAACTCTTCCCAGTTTTACTTTCATAGCCATGTAACTCTTCCCAGTTTTACTTTCATAGCCATGTAACACTTCCCAGTTTTACTTTCATAGCACGTAACGCTTCCCAGTTTTACTTTCATAGCCATGTAACTCTTCCCAGTTTTACTTTCATAGCATGTAACTCTTCCCAGTTTTACTTTCATAGCATGTAACTCTTCCCAGTTTTACTTTCATAGCATGTAACTCTTCCCAGTTTTACTTTCATAGCCATGTAACTCTTCCCAGTTTTTCTTTCATAGCATGTAACTCTTCCCAGTTTTACTTTCATAGCCATGTAACTCTTCCCAGTTTTACTTTCATAGCCATGTAACTCTTCCCAGTTTTACTTTCATAGAATGTAACTCTTCCCAGTTTTACTTTCATAGCATGTAACTCTTCCCAGTTTTACTTTCATAGCCATGTAACTATTCCCAGTTTTACTTTCATAGCCATGTAACTCTTCCCAATTTTACTTTCATAGCCATATAACTCTTCCCAGTTTTACTTTCATAGCATGTAACTCTTCCCAGTTTTACTTTCATAGCATGTAACTCTTCCCAGTTTTACTTTCATAGCCATGTAACTATTCCCAGTTTTACTTTCATAGCCATGTAACTCTTCCCAGTTTTACTTTCATAGCCATATAACTCTTCCCAGTTTTACTTTCATAGCATGTAACTCTTCCCAGTTTTACTTTCATAGCATGTAACTCTTCCCAGTTTTACTTTCATAGCATGTAACTCTTCCCAGTTTTACTTTCATAGCAATGTAACTCTTCCCAGTTTTACTTTCATAGCCATGTAACTCTTCCCAGTTTTACTTTAATAGCCATGTAACTCTTCCCAGTTTTACCTTCATAGCATGTAACTCTTCCCAGTTTTACTTTCATAGCCATATAACACTTCCCAGTTTTACTCTCATAGCATGTAACTCGTCCCAGTTTTACATTCATAGCATTTAACTCTTCCCAGTTTTACTTTCATAGCCATGTAACACTTCCCAGTTTTACTTTCATAGCATGTAACTCTTCCCAGTTTTATTTTCATAGCATGTAACTCTACCCAGTTTTACTTTCATAGCAATGTAACTCTTCCCAGTTTTGCTTTCATAGCCATGTAACTCTTCCCAGTTTTACTTTAATAGCCATGTAACTCTTCCCAGTTTTACCTTCATAGCATGTAACTCTTCCCAGTTTTACTTTCATAGCCATATAACACTTCCCAGTTTTACTTTCATAGCATGTAACTCGTCCCAGTTTTACTTTCATAGCATGTAACTCTTCCCAGTTTTACTTTCATAGCCATGTAACACTTCCCAGTTTTACTTTCATAGCATGTAACTCTTCCCAGTTTTATTTTCATAGCATGTAACTCTACCCAGTTTTACTTTCATAGCCATGTAACTCTTCCCAGTTTTAATTTCATAGCCATGTAACTCTTCCCAGTTTTACTTTCATAGCCTTAACTCTTCCCAGTTTAACTTTCATAGCATGTAACTCTTCCCAGTTTTACTTTCATAGCCATGTAACTCTTCCCAGTTTTACTTTCATAGCCATATAACTCTTCCCAGTTTTACTTTCATAGCATGTAACTCTTCCCAGTTTTACTTTCATAGCATGTAACTCTTCCCAGTTTTACTTTCATAGCATGTAACTCTTCCCAGTTTTACTTTCATAGCAATGTAACTCTTCCCAGTTTTACTTTCATAGGCATGTAACTCTTCCCAGTTTTACTTTAATAGCCATGTAACTCTTCCCAGTTTTACCTTCATAGCATGTAACTCTTCCCAGTTTTACTTTCATAGCCATATAACACTTCCCAGTTTTACTTTCATAGCATGTAACTCGTCCCAGTTTTACTTTCATAGCATTTAACTCTTCCCAGTTTTACTTTCATAGCCATGTAACTCTTCACAGTTTTACTTTCATAGCATGTAACTCATCCCAGTTTTACTTTCATAGCCATGTAACTCTTCCCAGTTTTACGTTCATAGCCATGTAACTCTTCCCAGTTTTACTTTCATAGCAATGTAACTCTTCCCAGTTTTACTTTCATAGCATGTAACGCTTCCCAGTTTTACTTTCAGAGCCATGTAACTCTTCCCAGTTTTACTTTCATAGCATGTAACTCTTCCCAGTTTTACTTTCATAGCCATGTAACTCTTCCCAGTTTTACTTTCATAGCATGTAACTCTTCCCAGTTTTACTTTCATAGCCATGTAACTCTTCCCAGTTTTACTTTCATAGCATGTAACTCTTCCCACTTTTACTTTCATAGCATGTAACTCTTCCCAGTTTTACTTTCATAGCCATGTAACTCTTCCAAGTTTTACTATCATAGCCATGTAACTCCTCCCAGTTTTACTTTCATAGCCATGTAACTCTTTCCAGTTTTACTTTCATAGAATGTAACTCTTCCCAGTTTTACTTTCATAGCATGTAACTCTTCCCAGTTTTACTTTCATAGCCATGTAACTATTCCCAGTTTTACTTTCATAGCCATGTAACTCTTCCCAATTTTACTTTCATAGCATGTAACTCTTCCCAGTTTTAATTTCATAGCATGTAACTCTTCCCAGTTTTACTTTCATAGCATGTAACTCTTCCCAGTTTTACTTTCATAGCCATGTAACTCTTCCCAGTTTTACTTTCATAGCATGTAACTCTTCCCAGTTTTACTTTCATAGCATGTAACTCTTCCCAGTTTTACTTTCATAGCCATGTAACTCTTCCCAGTTTTACTTTCATAGCATATAACTCTTCCCATGTTTTACTTTCATAGCATGTAACTCTTCCCAGTTTTACTTTCATAGCCATGTAACTCTTCCCAGTTTTACTTTCATAGCCATTTAACTCTTCCCAGTTTTACTTTCATAGCCATGTAACTCTTCCCAGTTTTACTTTCATAGCCATGTAACTCTTCCCAGTTTTACTTTCATAGCATGTAACTCTTCCCAGTTTTACTTTCATAGCATGTAACTCTTCCCAGTTTTACTTTCATAGCCATGTAACTCTTCCCAGTTTTACTTTCATAGCCATGTAACTCTTCCCAGTTTTACTTTCACAGCATGTAACTGTTCCCAGTTTTACTTTCATAGCATGTAACTCTTCCCAGTTTTACTTTCATAGCCATGTAACTATTCCAAGTTTTACTTTCATAGCATATAACTCTTCCCATGTTTTACTTTCATAGCATGTAACTTTTCCCAGTTTTACTTTCATAGCCATGTAACTCTTCCCAGTTTTACTTTCATAGCATGTAACTCCTCCCAGTTTTACTTTCATAGCCATGTAACTCTTCCCAGTTTTAGTTTCATAGCCATGTAACTCTTCCCAGTTTTACTTTCATAGCCATGTAACTCTTCCCAGTTTTACTTTCATAGCATGTATCTCTTCCCAGTTTTACTTTCATGGCATGTAACTCTTCCCAGTTTTACTTTCATAGCATGTAAGTCTTCCCAGTTTTACTTTCATAGCCATGTAACTCTTCCCAGTTTTATTTTCATAGCATGTAACTCTTCCCAGTTTTACTTTCATAGCCATGTAACTCTTCCCAGTTTTACTTCCATAGCCATGTAACTCTTCCCAGTTTTACTTTCATAGCCATGTAATTCTTCCCAGTTTTACTTTCATAGCCATGTAACTCATCCCAGTTTTACTTTCATAGCATGTAACTCTTCCCAGTTTTACTTTCATAGTCATGTAACTCATCCCAGTTTTACTTTCATAGCCATGTAACTCTTCCCAATTTTACTTTCATAGCCATGTAACTCTTCCCAGTTTTACTTTCATAGAATGTAACTCTTCCCAGTTTTACTTTCATAGCATGTAACTCTTCCCAGTTTTACTTTCATAGCCATGTAACTATTCCCAGTTTTACTTTCATAGCCATGTAACTCTTCCCAGTTTTAATTTCATAGCATGTAACTCTTCCCAGTTTTACTTTCATAGCATGTAACTCTTCCCAGTTTTACTTTCATAGCCATGTAACTCTTCCCAGTTTTACTTTCATTGCATGTAACGCTTCCCAGTTTTACTTTCATAGCCATGTAACTCTTCCCTGTTTTACTTTCATAGCCATGTAACTCTTCCCAGTTTTACTTTCATAACCATGTAATTCTTCCCAGTTTTACTTTCATAGCCATGTAACTCTTCCCAGTTTTACTTTCATAGCATGTAACTCTTCCCAGTTTTACTTTCATAGCATGTAACTCTTCCCAGTTTTACTTTCATAGCCATGTAACTCTTCCCAGTTTTACTTTCATAGCATGTAACTCTTCCCAGTTTTACTTTCATAGCATGTAACTATTCCCAGTTTTACTTTCATAGCATGTAACTCTTCCCAGTTTTACTTTCATAGCCATGTAACTCTTCCCAGTTTTACTTTCATAGCATGTAACTCTTCCCAGTTTTACTTTCATAGCATGTAACTATTCCCAGTTTTACTTTCATAGCATGTAACTCTTCCCAGTTTTACTTTCATAGCATGTAACTCTTCCCAGTTTTACTTTCATAGCCATGTAACTATTCCCAGTTTTACTTTCATAGCCATGTAACTCTTCCCAGTTTTAATTTCATAGCATGTAACTCTTCCCAGTTTTACTTTCATAGCATGTAACTCTTCCCAGTTTTACTTTCATAGCCATGTAACTCTTCGCAGTTTTACTTTCATTGCATGTAACGCTTCCCAGTTTTACTTTCATAGCCATGTAACTCTTCCCTGTTTTACTTTCATAGCCATGTAACTCTTCCCAGTTTTACTTTCATAACCATGTAATTCTTCCCAGTTTTACTTTCATAGCCATGTAACTCTTCCCAGTTTTACTTTCATAGCATGTAACTCTTCCCAGTTTTACTTTCATAGCCATGTAACTCTTCCCAATTTTACTTTCATAGCCATGTAACTCTTCCCAGTTTTACTTTCATAGAATGTAACTCTTCCCAGTTTTACTTTCATAGCATATAACTCTTCCCAGTTTTACTTTCATAGCATGTAACTCTTCCCAGTTTTACTTTCATAGCCATGTAACTCTTCCCAGTTTTACTTTCATAGCCATGTAACTCTTCCCAGTTTTACTTTCATAGCATGTAACTCTTCCCAGTTTTACTTTCATAGCATGTAACTCTTCCCAGTTTTACTTTCATAGCATGTAACTCTTCCCAGTTTTACTTTCATAGCCATGTAACTCTTCCCTGTTTTACTTTCATAGCCATGTAACTCTTCCCAGTTTTACTTTCATATCATGTGACTCTTCCCAGTTTTACTTTCATAGCATGTAACTCTTCCCAGTTTTACTTTCATAGCATGTAACTCTTCCCTGTTTTACTTTCATAGCCATGTAACTCTTCCCAGTTTTACTTTCATAGCATGTAACTCTTCCCAGTTTTACTTTCATAGCATGTAACTCTTCCCAGTTTTACTTTCATAGCATGTATCTCTTCCCAGTTTTACTTTCATAGCCATGTACCTCTTCCCAGTTTTACTTTCATAGCATGTAACTCTTCCCAGTTTTACTTTCATAGCATGTAACTATTCCCAGTTTTACTTTCATAGCATGTAACTCATCCCAGTTTTACTTTCATAGCCATGTAACTCTTCCCAGTTTTACTTTCATAGCATGTAACTCTTCCCAGTTTTACTTTCATAGCATGTAACTCTTCGCAATTTTACTTTCATAGCATGTAACTCTTCCCAGTTTTACTTTCATAGCCATGTAACTCTTCCCAGTTTTACTTTCATAGCCATGTAACTCTTCCCAGTTTTACTTTCATAGCCATGTAAATCTTCCCAGTTTTACTTTGTAAGGTAAAACATCATGAGATGGGAATGTGTAAGGAGTTACCCTGTACAGGGCTGTAACAAGATGTGAATGCATCCTTGTACTTACAAGATAAGAGAGACATTGATGGATTGAGAGGCAGGAAGCTAGCAGGGAAAGGATAGCAACAGTTTTAGTCATTGGACAAGAAATGATATGATGATGTTCTAAGCACGTATCCAAGGGTATAAAAAAATCACCATTTTGCTGATAACTGCAGAATGCATTCTCCGACTAACATGGTTAGTTGCAAGTCTTACAATCCGGTAATAAAGAACAAAGAACCCTGATTTCGACTCAGTCTGGTGTTTGTCTCACTCATTCATGAACAAAGCAGACCTAACAATTTTCATAGCCATGTAACTCTTCCCAGTATTACTTTCATAGCCATGTAATTCTTCCCAGTTTTACTTTCATAGCAATGTAACTATTCCCAGTTTTACTTTCATAGCATGTAACTCTTCCCAGTTTTACTTTCATAGCATGTAACTCTTCCCAGTTTTACTTTCATAGCATGTAACTCTTCCCAGTTTTACTTTCATAGCATGTAACTCTTCCCAGTTTTACTTTCATAGCATGTAACTCTTCCCAGTTTTACTTTCATAGCCATGTAACTCTTCCCAGTTTTACTTTCATAGCCATGTAACTCTTCCCAGTTTTACTTTCATAGCATGTAACTCTTCCCAGTTTTACTTTCATAGCATGTAACTCTTCCCAGTTTTACTTTCATAGCATGTAACTCTTCCCAGTTTTACTTTCATAGCCTTGTAACTCTTCCCAGTTTTATTTTCATAGCATGTAACTCTTCCCAGTTTTACTTTCATAGCATGTAACTCTTCCCAGTTTTACTTTCATAGCATGTAACTCTTCCCAATTTTACTTTCATAGCATGTAACTCTTCCCAGTTTTACTTTCATAGCCATGTAACTCTTCCCAGTTTTACTTTCATAGCCATGTAACTCTTCCCAGTTTTACTTTCATAGCATGTAACTCTTCCCAGTTTTACTTTCATAGCATATAACTCTTCCCAGTTTTACTTTCATAGCCATGTAACTCTTCCCAGTTTTACTTTCATAGCCATGTAACTCTTCCCAGTTTTACTTTCATAGCCATGTAACTCTTCCCAGTTTTACTTTCATAGCCATGTAACTCTTCCCAGTTTTACTTTCATAGCCATGTAACGCATCCCGGTTTTACTTTCATAGCATGTAACTCTTCCCAGTATTACTTTCATAGCATATAACTCTTCCCAGTTTTACTTTCATAGCCATGTAACTCTTCCCAGTTTTACTTTCATAGCCATGTAACTCTTCCCAGTTTTACTTTCATAGCCATGTAACTCTTCCCAGTTTTACTTTCATAGCCATGTAACTCTTCCCAGTTTTACTTTCATAGCCATGTAACGCATCCCGGTTTTACTTTCATAGCCATGTAACACTTCCCAGTTTTACTTTCATAGCCATGTAACTCTTCCCAGTTTTACTTTCATAGCCATGTAACTCTTCCCAGTTTTACTTTCATAGCATGTAACTCTTCCCAGCTTTACTTTCATAGCATGTAACTCTTCCCAGTTTTACTTTCATAGCATGTAACTCTTCCCAGTTTTACTTTCATAGCCTTGTAACTCTTCCCAGTTTTACTTTCATTGCCATGTAACTCTTCCCAGTTTTACTTTCAAAGCATGTAACTCTTCCCAGTTTTACTTTCATAGCATGTAACTCTTCCCAGTTTTACTTTCATAGCATGTAACTCTTCCCAGTTTTACTTTCATAGCCATGTAACTCTTCCCAGTTTTATTTTCATAGCATGTAACTCTTCCCAGTTTTACTTTCATAGCGATGTAACTCTTCCCAGTTTTACTTTCATAGCCATTAACTCTTCCCAGTTTTACTTTCATACCCATGTAACTCATCCCAGTTTTACTTTCATAGCATGTAACTCTTCCCAGTTTTACTTTCATAGCATGTAACTCTTCCCAGTTTTACTTTCATAGCCATGTAACTCTTCCCAGTTTTACTTTCATAGCCATGTAACTCTTCCCAGTATTAATTTCATAGCATATAACTCTTCCCAGTTTTACTTTCATAGCCATGTAACTCTTCCCAGTTTTACCTTCATAACCATGTAACTCTTCCCAGTTTTACTTTCATAGCCATGTAACTCTTCCCAGTTTTACTTTCATAGCCATGTAACTCTTCCCAGTTTTACTTTCATAGTCATGGAACGCTTCCCAGTTTTACTTTCATAGCCATGTAACACTTCCCAGTTTTACTTTCATAGCCATGTAACACTTCCCAGTTTTACTTTGATAGCCATGTAACTCTTCCCAGTTTTACTTTCATAGCCATGTAATTCTTCCCAGTTTTACTTTCATAGCATGTAATTCTTCCCAGTTTTACTTTCATAGCATGTAACTCTTCCCAGTTTTACTTTCATAGCATGTAACTCTTCCCAGTTTTACTTTCATAGCATGTAACTCTTCCCAGTTTTACTTTCATAGCCATGTAACTCTTCCCAGTTTTAATTTCATAGCATGTAACTCTTCCCAGTTTTACTTTCATAGCCATGTAACTCTTCCCAGTTTTACTTTCATAGCCATGTAACTCTTCCCAGTTTTACTTTCATAGCGATGTAACTCTTTCCAGTTTTACTTTCATAGCCATGTAACTCTTCCCAGTATTACTTTCATAGCATATAACTCTTCCCAGTTTTACTTTCATAGCCATGTAACTCTTCCCAGTTTTACTTTCATAGCCATGTAACTCTTCCCAGTTTTACTTTCATAGCCATGTAACTCTTCCCAGTTTTACTTTCATAGCCATGTAACTCTTCCCAGTTTTACTTTCATAGCCATGTAACGCTTCCCGGTTTTACTTTCATAGCCATGTAACACTTCCCAGTTTTACTTTCATAGCCATGTAACTCTTCCCAGTTTTACTTTCATAGCCATGTAACTCTTCCCAGTTTTACTTTCATAGCATGTAACTCTTCCCAGTTTTACTTTCATAGCATGTAACTCTTCCCAGTTTTACTTTCATAGCATGTAACTCTTCCCAGTTTTACTTTCATAGCAGGTAACTCTTCCCAGTTTTACTTTCATAGCCATGTAACTCTTCCCAGTTTTACTTTCATAGCCATGTAACTCTTCCCAGTTTTACTTTCATAGCCATGTAACTCTTCCCAGTTTTACTTTCATAGCATTTAACTCTTCCCAGTTTTACTTTCATAGCATGTAACTCTTCCCAGTTTTACTTTCATAGCCATGTAACTCTTCCCAGTTTTACTTTCATAGCATGTAACTCTTCCCAGTTTTACTTTCATAGCCATGTAACTCTTCCCAGAATTACTTTCATAGCATATAACTCTTCCCAGTTTTACTTTCATAGCCATGTAACTCTTCCCAGTTTTACTTTCATAGCCATGTAACTCTTCCCAGTTTTACTTTCATAGCCATGTAACTCTTCCCAGTTTTACTTTCATAGCCATGTAACGCTTCCCGGTTTTACTTTCATAGCCATGTAACACTCTCCGGTTTTACTTTCATAGCCATGTAACTCTTCCCAGTTTTACTTTCATAGCCATGTAACTCTTCCCAGTTTTACTTTCATAGCATGTAACTCTTCCCAGTTTTACTTTCATAGCATATAACTCTTCCCAGTTTTACTTTCATAGCCATGTAACTCTTCCCAGTTTTACTTTCATAGCCATGTAACTCTTCCCAGTTTTACTTTCATAGCCATGTAACTCTTCCCAGTTTTACTTTCATAGCCATGTAACTCTTCCCAGTTTTACTTTCATAGCCATGTAACGCTTCCCGGTTTTACTTTCATAGCCATGTAACACTTCCCGGTTTTACTTTCATAGCCATGTAACTCTTCCCAGTTTTACTTTCATAGCCATGTAACTCTTCCCAGTTTTACTTTCATAGCATGTAACTCTTCCCAGTTTTTCTTTCATAGCATGTAACTCTTCCCAGTTTTACTTTCATAGCATGTAACTCTTCCCAGTTTTACTTTCATAGCATGTAACTCTTCCCAGTTTTACTTTCATAGCCATGTAACTCTTCCCAGTTTTACTTTCATAGCATGTAACTCTTCCCAGTTTTACTTTCATAGCCATGTAACTCTTCCCAGTATTACTTTCATAGCATATAACTCTTCCCAGTTTTACTTTCATAGCCATGTAACTCTTCCCAGTTTTCCTTTCATAGCCATGTTACTCTTCCCAGTTTTACTTTCATAGCTATGTAACTCTTCCCAGTTTTACTTTCATAGCCATGTAACTCTTCCCAGTTTTACTTTCATAGCCATGTAACGCTTCCCGGTTTTACTTTCATAGCCATGTAACACTTCCCAGTTTTACTTTCATAGCCATGTATCTCTTCCCAGTTTTACTTTCATAGCCATGTAACTCTTCCCAGTTTTACTTTCATAGCATGTAACTCTTCCCAGTTTTACTTTCATAGCATGTAACTCTTCCCAGTTTTACTTTCATAGCATGTAACTCTTCCCAGTTTTACTTTCATAGCCATGTAACTCTTCCCAGTTTTACTTTCATAGCATGTAACTCTTCCCAGTTTTACTTTCATAGCCATGTAACTCTTCCCAGTTTTACTTTCATAGCATGTAACTCTTCCCACATTTACTTTCATAGCCATGTAACTCTTCCCAGTTTTACTTTCATAGCCATGTAACTCTTCCCAGTTTTACTTTCATAGCATGTAACTCTTCCCAGTTTTACTTTCATAGCATGTAACTCTTCCCAGTTTTACTTTCATAGCCATGTTACTCTTCCCAGTTTTATTTTCATAGCCATGTAACTCTTCCCAGTTTTACTTTCATAGCATGTAACTATTCCCAGTTTTACTTTCATAGCATGTAACTCTTCCCAGTTTTACTTTCATAGCATGTAACTCTTCCCAGTTTTACTTTCATAGCATGTAACTCTTCCCAGTTTTACTTTCATAGCATGTAACTCTTCCCAGTTTTACTTTCATAGCCATGTAACTCTTCCCAGTTTTATTTTCATAGCATGTAACTCTTCCCAGTTTTACTTTCATAGCGATGTAGCTCTTCCCAGTTTTACTTTCATAGCCATTAACTCTTCCCAGTTTTACTTTCATACCCATGTAACTCATCCCAGTTTTACTTTCATAGCCATGTAACTCATCCCAGTTTTACTTTCATAGCATGTAACTCTTCCCAGTTTTAATTTCATAGCATGTAACTCTTCCCAGTTTTACTTTCATAACATGTAACTCTTCCCAGTTTTAATTTCATAGCCATGTAACTCTTCCCAGTTTTACTTTCATAGCCATGTAACTCTTCCCAGTATTACTTTCATAGCATATAACTCTTCCCAGTTTTACTTTCATAGCCATGTAACTCTTCCCAGTTTTACTTTCATAGCCATGTAACTCTTCCCAGTTTTACTTTCATAGCCATGTAACTCTTCCCAGTTTTACTTTCATAGCCATGTAACTCTTCCCAGTTTTACTTTCATAGCCATGTAACGCTTCCCGGTTTTACTTTCATAGCCATGTAACACTTCCCAGTTTTACTTTCATAGCCATGTAACTCTTCCCAGTTTTACTTTCATAGCCATGTAACTCTTCCCAGTTTTACTTTCATAGCATGTAACTCTTCCCAGTTTTACTTTCATAGCATGTAACTCTTCCCAGTTTTACTTTCATAGCATGTAACTCTTCCCAGTTTTACTTTCATAGCATGTAACTCTTCCCAGTTTTACTTTCATAGCCATGTAACTCTTCCCAGTTTTACTTTCATAGCATGTAACTCTTCCCAGTTTTACTTTCATAGCCATGTAACTCTTCCCAGTTTTACTTTCATAGCATGTAACTCTTCCCAGTTTTACTTTCATAGCCATGTAACTCTTCCCAGTTTTACATTCATAGCGATGTAACTCTTCCCAGTTTTACTTTCATAGCCATGTAACTCTTCCCAGTATTACTTTTATAGCATATAACTCTTCCCAGTTTTACTTTCATAGCCATGTAACTCTTCCCAGTTTTACTTTCATAGCCATGTAACTCTTCCCAGTTTTACTTTCATAGCCATGTAACTCTTCCCAGTTTTACTTTCATAGCCATGTAACTCTTCCCAGTTTTACTTTCATAGCCATGTAACGCATCCCGGTTTTACTTTCATAGCCATGTAACACTTCCCAGTTTTACTTTCATAGCCATGTAACTCTTCCCAGTTTTACTTTCATAGCCATGTAACTCTTCCCAGTTTTACTTTCATAGCATGTAACTCTTCCCAGTTTTACTTTCATAGCATGTAACTCTTCCCAGTTTTACTTTCATAGCATGTAACTCTTCCCAGTTTTACTTTCATAGCATGTAACTCTTCCCAGTTTTACTTTCATAGCCATGTAACTCTTCCCAGTTTTACTTTCATAGCATGTAACTCTTCCCAGTATTACTTTCATAGCATATAACTCTTCCCAGTTTTACTTTCATAGCCATGTAACTCTTCCCAGTTTTACTTTCATAGCCATGTAACTCTTCCCAGTTTTACTTTCATAGCCATGTAACTCTTCCCAGTTTTACTTTCATAGCCATGTAACTCTTCCCAGTTTTACTTTCATAGCCATGTAACGCTTCCCGGTTTTACTTTCATAGCCATGTAACACTTCCCAGTTTTACTTTCATAGCCATGTAACTCTTCCCAGTTTTACTTTCATAGCCATGTAACTCTTCCCAGTTTTACTTTCATAGCATGTAACTCTTCCCAGTTTTACTTTCATAGCCATGTAACTCTTCCCAGTTTTACTTTCATAGCATGTAACTCTTCCCAGTTTTACTTTCATAGCATGTAACTCTTCCCAGTTTTACTTTCATAGCATGTAACTCTTCCCAGTTTTACTTTCATAGCCATATAACTCTTCCCAGTTTTACTTTCATAGCATGTAACTCTTCCCAGTTTTACTTTCATAGCCATGTAACTCTTCCCAGTTTTACTTTCATAGCATGTAACTCTTCCCAGTTTTACTTTCATAGCCATGTAACTCTTCCCAGTTTTACTTTCATAGCATGTAACTCTTCCCAGTTTTACTTTCATAGCATGTAACTCTTCCCAGTTTTACTTTCATAGCCATGTAACTCTTCCCAGTTTTACTTTCATAGCCATGTAACTCTTCCCAGTTTTACTTTCATAGCATGTAACTCTTCCCAGTTTTACTTTCATAGCATGTAACTCTTCCCAGTTTTACTTTCATAGCATGTAACTCTTCCCAGTTTTACTTTCATAGCCATGTAACTCTTCCCAGTTTTACTTTCATAGCATGTAACTCTTCCCAGTTTTACTTTCATAGCCATGTAACTCTTCCCAGTTTTACTTTCATAGCCATGTAACTCTTCCCAGTTTTACTTTCATAGCATGTAACTCTTCCCAGTTTTACTTTCATAGCATGTAACTCTTCCCAGTTTTACTTTCATAGCATGTAACTCTTCCCAGTTTTACTTTCATAGCCATGTAACTCTTCCCAGTTTTACTTTCATAGCATGTAACTCTTCCCAGTTTTACTTTCATAGCCATGTAACTCTTCTCAGTTTTATTTTCATAGCATGTAACTCTTCCCAGTTTTACTTTCATAGCGATGTAACTCCTCCCAGTTTTACTTTCATAGCCATTAACTCTTCCCAGTTTTACTTTCATACCCATGTAACTCTTCCCAGTTTTACTTTCATAGCCATGTAACTCATCCCAGTTTTACTTTCATAGCATGTAACTCTTCCCAGTTTTAATTTCATAGCATGTAACTCTTCCCAGTTTTACTTTCATAGCATGTAACTCTTCCCAGTTTTACTTTCATAGCCATGTAACTCTTCCCAGTTTTACTTTCATAGCCATGTAACTCTTCCCAGTATTACTTTCATAGCGTATAACTCTTCCCAGTTTTACTATCATAGCCATGTAACTCTTCCCAGTTTTACTTTCATAGCCATGTAACTCTTCCCAGTTTTATTTTCATAGCCATGTAACTCTTCCCAGTTTTACTTTCATAGCCACGTAACTCTTCCCAGTTTTACTTTCATAGCATGTAACTCTTCCCAGTTTTACTTTCATAGCATGTAACTCTTCCCAGTTTTACTTTCATAGCATGTAACTCTTCCCAGTTTTACTTTCATAGCATGTAACTCTTCCCAGTTTTACTTTCATAGCCATGTAACTCTTCCCAGTTTTACTTTCATAGCATGTAACTCTTCCCAGTTTTACTTTCATAGCCATGTAACTCTTCCCAGTTTTACTTTCATAGCATGTAACTCTTCCCAGTTTTACTTTCATAGCCATGTAACTCTTCCCAGTTTTACTTTCATAGCGATGTAACTCTTCCCAGTTTTACTTTCATAGCCATGTAACTCTTCCCAGTATTACTTTCATAGCATATAACTCTTCCCAGTTTTACTTTCATAGCCATGTAACTCTTCCCAGTTTTACTTTCATAGCCATGTAACTCTTCCCAGTTTTACTTTCATAGCCATGTAACTCTTCCCAGTTTTACTTTCATAGCCATGTAACTCTTCCCAGTTTTACTTTCATAGCCATGTAACGCATCCCGGTTTTACTTTCATAGCCATGTAACACTTCCCAGTTTTACTTTCATAGCCATGTAACTCTTCCCAGTTTTACTTTCATAGCCATGTAACTCTTCCCAGTTTTACTTTCATAGCATGTAACTCTTCCCAGTTTTACTTTCATAGCATGTAACTCTTCCCAGTTTTACTTTCATAGCATGTAACTCTTCCCAGTTTTACTTTCATAGCATGTAACTCTTCCCAGTTTTACTTTCATAGCCATGTAACTCTTCCCAGTTTTACTTTCATAGCATGTAACTCTTCCCAGTTTTACTTTCATAGCCATGTAACTCTTCCCAGTATTACTTTCATAGCATATAACTCTTCCAAGTTTTACTTTCATAGCCATGTAACTCTTCCCAGTTTTACTTTCATAGCCATGTAACTCTTCCCAGTTTTACTTTCATAGCCATGTAACTCTTCCCAGTTTTACTTTCATAGCCATGTAACTCTTCCCAGTTTTACTTTCATAGCCATGTAACGCTTCCCGGTTTTACTTTCATAGCCATGTAACACTTCCCAGTTTTACTTTCATAGCCATGTAACTCTTCCCAGTTTTACTTTCATAGCCATGTAACTCTTCCCAGTTTTACTTTCATAGCATGTAACTCTTCCCAGTTTTACTTTCATAGCATGTAACTCTTCCCAGTTTTACTTTCATAGCATGTAACTCTTCCCAGTTTTACTTTCATAGCATGTAACTCTTCCCAGTTTTACTTTCATAGCATGTAACTCTTCCCAGTTTTACTTTCATAGCCATGTAACTCTTCCCAGTTTTACTTTCATAGCATGTAACTCTTCCCAGTTTTACTTTCATAGCCATGTAACTCTTCCCAGTTTTACTTTCATAGCATGTAACTCTTCCCAGTTTTACTTTCATAGCCATGTAACTCTTCCCAGTTTTACTTTCATAGCGATGTAACTCTTCCCAGTTTTACTTTCATAGCATGTAACTCTTCCCAGTTTTACTTTCATAGCATGTAACTCTTCCCAGTTTTACTTTCATAGCCATGTAACTCTTCCCAGTTTTACTTTCATAGCCATGTAACTCTTCCCAGTTTTACTTTCATAGCATGTAACTCTTCCCAGTTTTACTTTCATAGCATGTAACTCTTCCCAGTTTTACTTTCATAGCATGTAACTCTTTCCAGTTTTACTTTCATAGCCATGTAACTCTTCCCAGTTTTACTTTCATAGCATGTAACTCTTCCCAGTTTTACTTTCATAGCCATGTAACTCTTCCCAGTTTTACTTTCATAGCCATGTAACTCTTCCCAGTTTTACTTTCATAGCTATGTAACTCTTCCCAGTTTTACTTTCATAGCATA
Source organism: Narcine bancroftii (assembly GCF_036971445.1). Classification (NCBI taxonomy): domain Eukaryota; kingdom Metazoa; phylum Chordata; class Chondrichthyes; order Torpediniformes; family Narcinidae; genus Narcine; species Narcine bancroftii. The sequence continues at coordinate 83,513,174 of NC_091472.1, read as the reverse complement.
TAACTCTTCCCAGTTTTACTTTCATAGCATGTAACTCTTCCCAGTTTTACTTTCATAGCATGTAACTCTTCCCAGTTTTACTTTCATAGCCATGTAACTCTTCCCAGTTTTACTTTCATAGCATGTAACTCTTCCCAGTTTTACTTTCATAGCCATGTAACTCTTCTCAGTTTTATTTTCATAGCATGTAACTCTTCCCAGTTTTACTTTCATAGCGATGTAACTCTTCCCAGTTTTACTTTCATAGCCATTAACTCTTCCCAGTTTTACTTTCATACCCATGTAACTCTTCCCAGTTTTACTTTCATAGCCATGTAACTCATCCCAGTTTTACTTTCATAGCATGTAACTCTTCCCAGTTTTAATTTCATAGCATGTAACTCTTCCCGGTTTTACTTTCATAGCATGTAACTCTTCGCAGTTTTACTTTCATAGCCATGTAACTCTTCCCAGTTTTACTTTCATAGCCATGTAACTCTTCCCAGTATTACTTTCATAGCATATAACTCTTCCCAGTTTTACTTTCATAGCATATAACTCTTCCCAGTTTTACTTTCATAGCCATGTAACTCTTCACAGTTTTACTTTCATAGCCATGTAACTCTTCCCAGTTTTATTTTCATAGCCACGTAACTCTACCCAGTTTTACTTTCATAGCCACGTAACTCTTCCCAGTTTTACTTTCATAGCATGTAACTCTTCCCAGTTTTACTTTCATAGCATGTAACTCTTCCCAGTTTTACTTTCATAGCATGTAACTCTTCCCAGTTTTACTTTCATAGCATGTAACTCTTCCCAGTTTTACTTTCATAGCATGTAACTCTTCCCAGTTTTACTTTCATAGCATGTAACTCTTCCCAGTTTTACTTTCATAGCCATGTAACTCTTCCCAGTTTTACTTTCATAGCATGTAACTCTTCCCAGTTTTACTTTCATAGCCATGTAACTCTTCCCAGTTTTACTTTCATAGCGATGTAACTCTTCCCAGTTTTACTTTCATAGCCATGTAACTCTTCCCAGTATTACTTTCATAGCATATAACTCTTCCCAGTTTTACTTTCATAGCCATGTAACTCTTCCCAGTTTTACTTTCATAGCCATGTAACTCTTCCCAGTTTTACTTTCATAGCCATGTAACTCTTCCCAGTTTTACTTTCATAGCCATGTAACTCTTCCCAGTTTTACTTTCATAGCCATGTAACGCATCCCGGTTTTACTTTCATAGCCATGTAACACTTCCCAGTTTTACTTTCATAGCCATGTAACTCTTCCCAGTATTACTTTCATAGCATATAACTCTTCCCAGTTTTACTTTCATAGCCATGTAACTCTTCCCAGTTTTACTTTCATAGCCATGTAACTCTTCCCAGTTTTACTTTCATAGCCATGTAACTCTTCCCAGTTTTACTTTCATAGCCATGTAACTCTTCCCAGTTTTACTTTCATAGCCATGTAACGCTTCCCGGTTTTACTTTCATAGCCATGTAACACTTCCCAGTTTTACTTTCATAGCCATGTAACTCTTCCCAGTTTTACTTTCATAGCCATGTAACTCTTCCCAGTTTTACTTTCATAGCATGTAACTCTTCCCAGTTTTACTTTCATAGCATGTAACTCTTCCCAGTTTTACTTTCATAGCATGTAACTCTTCCCAGTTTTACTTTCATAGCATGTAACTCTTCCCAGTTTTACTTTCATAGCATGTAACTCTTCCCAGTTTTACTTTCATAGCCATGTAACTCTTCCCAGTTTTACTTTCATAGCATGTAACTCTTCCCAGTTTTACTTTCATAGCCATGTAACTCTTCCCAGTTTTACTTTCATAGCATGTAACTCTTCCCAGTTTTACTTTCATAGCCATGTAACTCTTCCCAGTTTTACTTTCATAGCGATGTAACTCTTCCCAGTTTTACTTTCATAGCATGTAACTCTTCCCAGTTTTACTTTCATAGCATGTAACTCTTCCCAGTTTTACTTTCATAGCCATGTAACTCTTCCCAGTTTTACTTTCATAGCCATGTAACTCTTCCCAGTTTTACTTTCATAGCATGTAACTCTTCCCAGTTTTACTTTCATAGCATGTAACTCTTCCCAGTTTTACTTTCATAGCATGTAACTCTTCCCAGTTTTACTTTCATAGCCATGTAACTCTTCCCAGTTTTACTTTCATAGCATGTAACTCTTCCCAGTTTTACTTTCATAGCCATGTAACTCTTCCCAGTTTTACTTTCATAGCATGTAACTCTTCCCAGTTTTACTTTCATAGCCATGTAACTCTACCCAGTTTTACTTTCATAGCATGTAACTCTTCCCAGTTTTACTTTCATAGCCATGTAACTCTTCCCAGTTTTACTTTCATAGCATGTAACTCTTCCCAGTTTTACTTTCATAGCCATGTAACTCTTCTCAGTTTTATTTTCATAGCATGTAACTCTTCCCAGTTTTACTTTCATAGCGATGTAACTCTTCCCAGTTTTACTTTCATAGCCATTAACTCTTCCCAGTTTTACTTTCATACCCATGTAACTCTTCCCAGTTTTACTTTCATAGCCATGTAACTCATCCCAGTTTTACTTTCATAGCATGTAACTCTTCCCAGTTTTAATTTCATAGCATGTAACTCTTCCCAGTTTTACTTTCATAGCATGTAACTCTTCCCAGTTTTACTTTCATAGCCATGTAACTCTTCCCAGTTTTACTTTCATAGCCATGTAACTCTTCCCAGTATTACTTTCATAGCATATAACTCTTCCCAGTTTTACTTTCATAGCCATGTAACTCTTCCCAGTTTTACTTTCATAGCCATGTAACTCTTCCCAGTTTTATTTTCGTAGCCATGTAACTCTTCCCAGTTTTACTTTCATAGCCACGTAACTCTTCCCAGTTTTACTTTCATAGCATGTAACTCTTCCCAGTTTTACTTTCATAGCATGTAACTCTTCCCAGTTTTACTTTCATAGCATGTAACTCTTCCCAGTTTTACTTTCATAGCATGTAACTCTTCCCAGTTTTACTTTCATAGCCATGTAACTCTTCCCAGTTTTACTTTCATAGCATGTAACTCTTCCCAGTTTTACTTTCATAGCCATGTAACTCTTCCCAGTTTTACTTTCATAGCATGTAACTCTTCCCAGTTTTACTTTCATAGCCATGTAACTCTTCCCAGTTTTACTTTCATAGCGATGTAACTCTTCCCAGTTTTACTTTCATAGCCATGTAACTCTTCCCAGTATTACTTTCATAGCCATGTAACACTTCCCAGTTTTACTTTCATAGCCATGTAACTCTTCCCAGTTTTACTTTCATAGCCATGTAACTCTTCCCAGTTTTACTTTCATAGCATGTAACTCTTCCCAGTTTTACTTTCATAGCATGTAACTCTTCCCAGTTTTACTTTCATAGCATGTAACTCTTCCCAGTTTTACTTTCATAGCATGTAACTCTTCCCAGTTTTACTTTCATAGCCATGTAACTCTTCCCAGTTTTACTTTCATAGCATGTAACTCTTCCCAGTTTTACTTTCATAGCCATGTAACTCTTCCCAGTATTACTTTCATAGCATATAACTCTTCCCAGTTTTACTTTCATAGCCATGTAACTCTTCCCAGTTTTAATTTCATAGCCATGTAACGCTTCCCGGTTTTACTTTCATAGCCATGTAACACTTCCCAGTTTTACTTTCATAGCCATGTAACTCTTCCCAGTTTTACTTTCATAGCATGTAACTCTTCCCAGTTTTACTTTCATAGCATGTAACTCTTCCCAGTTTTACTTTCATAGCATGTAACTCTTCCCAATTTTACTTTCATAGCATGTAACTCTTCCCAGTTTTACTTTCATAGCCATGTAACTCTTCCCAGTTTTACTTTCATAGCATGTAACTCTTCCCAGTTTTACTTTCATAGCCATGTAACTCTTCCCAGTTTTACTTTCATAGCATGTAACTCTTCCCAGTTTTACTTTCATAGCCATGTAACTCTTCCCAGTTTTACTTTCATAGCATGTAACTCTTCCCAGTTTTACTTTCATAGCATGTAACTCTTCCCAGTTTTACTTTCATAGCATGTAACTCTTCCCAGTTTTACATTCATAGCCATGTAACTCTTCCCAGTTTTACTTTCATAGCCATGTAACTCTTCTCAGTTTTATTTTCATAGCATGTAACTCTTCCCAGTTTTACTTTCATAGCGATGTAACTCTTCCCAGTTTTACTTTCATAGCCATTAACTCTTCCCAGTTTTACTTTCATACCCATGTAACTCTTCCCAGTTTTTCTTTCATAGCCATGTAACTCATCCCAGTTTTACTTTCATAGCATGTAACTCTTCCCAGTTGTAATTTCATAGCATGTAACTCTTCCCAGTTTTACTTTCATAGCATGTAACTCTTCCCAGTTTTACTTTCATAGCCATGTAACTCTTCCCAGTTTTACTTTCATAGCCATGTAACTCTTCCCAGTATTACTTTCATAGCATATAACTCTTCCCAGTTTTACTTTCATAGCCATGTAACTCTTCCCAGTTTTACTTTCATAGCCATGTAACTCTTCCCAGTTTTATTTTCATAGCCATGTAACTCTTCCCAGTTTTACTTTCATAGCCACGTAACTCTTCCCAGTTTTACTTTCATAGCATGTAACTCTTCCCAGTTTTACTTTCATAGCATGTAACTCTTCCCAGTTTTACTTTCATAGCATGTAATTCTTCCCAGTTTTACTTTCATAGCATGTAACTCTTCCCAGTTTTACTTTCATAGCATGTAACTCTTCCCAGTTTTACTTTCATAGCCATGTAACTCTTCCCAGTTTTACTTTCATAGCATGTAACTCTTCCCAGTTTTACTTTCATAGCCATGTAACTCTTCCCAGTTTTACTTTCATAGCATGTAACTCTTCCCAGTTTTACTTTCATAGCCATGTAACTCTTCCCAGTTTTACTTTCATAGCGATGTAACTCTTCCCAGTTTTACTTTCATAGCCATGTAACTCTTCCCAGTATTACTTTCATAGCATATAACTCTTCCCAGTTTTACTTTCATAGCCATGTAACTCTTCCCAGTTTTACTTTCATAGCCATGTAACTCTTCCCAGTTTTACTTTCATAGCCATGTAACTCTTCCCAGTTTTACTTTCATAGCCATGTAACTCTTCCCAGTTTTACTTTCATAGCCATGTAACGCATCCCGGTTTTACTTTCATAGCCATGTAACACTTCCCAGTTTTACTTTCATAGCCATGTAACTCTTCCCAGTTTTACTTTCATAGCCATGTAACTCTTCCCAGTTTTACTTTCATAGCATGTAACTCTTCCCAGTTTTACTTTCATAGCATGTAACTCTTCCCAGTTTTACTTTCATAGCATGTAACTCTTCCCAGTTTTACTTTTATAGCATGTAACTCTTCCCAGTTTTACTTTCATAGCCATGTAACTCTTCCCAGTTTTACTTTCATAGCATGTAACTCTTCCCAGTTTTACTTTCATAGCCATGTAACTCTTCCCAGTATTACTTTCATAGCATATAACTCTTCCCAGTTTTACTTTCATAGCCATGTAACTCTTCCCAGTTTTACTTTCATAGCCATGTAACTCTTCCCAGTTTTACTTTCATAGCCATGTAACTCTTCCCAGTTTTACTTTCATAGCCATGTAACTCTTCCCAGTTTTACTTTCATAGCCATGTAACGCTTCCCGGTTTTACTTTCATAGCCATGTAACACTTCCCAGTTTTACTTTCATAGCCATGTAACTCTTCCCAGTTTTACTTTCATAGCCATGTAACTCTTCCCAGTTTTACTTTCATAGCATGTAACTCTTCCCAGTTTTACTTTCATAGCATGTAACTCTTCCCAGTTTTACTTTCATAGCATGTAACTCTTCCCAGTTTTACTTTCATAGCATGTAACTCTTCCCAGTTTTACTTTCATAGCATGTAACTCTTCCCAGTTTTACTTTCATAGCCATGTAACTCTTCCCAGTTTTACTTTCATAGCATGTAACTCTTCCCAGTTTTACTTTCATAGCCATGTAACTCTTCCCAGTTTTACATTCATAGCATGTAACTCTTCCCAGTTTTACTTTCATAGCCATGTAACTCTTCCCAGTTTTACTTTCATAGCGATGTAACTCTTCCCAGTTTTACTTTCATAGCATGTAACTCTTCCCAGTTTTACTTTCATAGCATGTAACTCTTCCCAGTTTTACTTTCATAGCCATGTAACTCTTCCCAGTTTTACTTTCATAGCCTTGTAACTCTTCCCAGTTTTACTTTCATAGCATGTAACTCTTCCCAGTTTTACTTTCATAGCATGTAACTCTTCCCAGTTTTACTTTCATAGCATGTAACTCTTCCCAGTTTTACTTTCATAGCCATGTAACTCTTCCCAGTTTTACTTTCATAGCATGTAACTCTTCCCAGTTTTACTTTCATAGCCATGTAACTCTTCCCAGTTTTACTTTCATAGCCATGTAACTCTTCCCAGTTTTACTTTCATAGCTATGTAACTCTTCCCAGTTTTACTTTCATAGCATGTAACTCTTCCCAGTTTTACTTTCATAGCATGTAACTCTTCCCAGTTTTACTTTCATAGCATGTAACTCTTCCCAGTTTTACTTTCATAGCCATGTAACTCTTCCCAGTTTTACTTTCATAGCATGTAACTCTTCCCAGTTTTACTTTCATAGCCATGTAACTCTTCTCAGTTTTATTTTCATAGCATGTAACTCTTCCCAGTTTTACTTTCATAGCGATGTAACTCTTCCCAGTTTTACTTTCATAGCCATTAACTCTTCCCAGTTTTACTTTCATACCCATGTAACTCTTCCCAGTTTTACTTTCATAGCCATGTAACTCATCCCAGTTTTACTTTCATAGCATGTAACTCTTCCCAGTTTTAATTTCATAGCATGTAACTCTTCCCAGTTTTACTTTCATAGCATGTAACTCTTCCCAGTTTTACTTTCATAGCCATGTAACTCTTCCCAGTTTTACTTTCATAGCCATGTAACTCTTCCCAGTATTACTTTCATAGCATATAACTCTTCCCAGTTTTACTTTCATAGCCATGTAACTCTTCCCAGTTTTACTTTCATAGCCATGTAACTCTTCCCAGTTTTATTTTCATAGCCATGTAACTCTTCCCAGTTTTACTTTCATAGCCACGTAACTCTTCCCAGTTTTACTTTCATAGCCATGTAACGCTTCCCGGTTTTACTTTCATAGCCATGTAACACTTCCCAGTTTTACTTTCATAGCCATGTAACTCTTCCCAGTTTTACCTTCATAGCCATGTAACTCTTCCCAGTTTTACTTTCATAGCATGTAACTCTTCCCAGTTTTACTTTCATAGCATGTAACTCTTCCCAGTTTTACTTTCATAGCGTGTAACTCTTCCCAGTTTTACTTTCATAGCCATGTAACTCTTCCCAGTTTTACTTTCATAGCATGTAACTCTTCCCAGTTTTACTTTCATAGCCATGTAACTCTTCCCAGTTTTACTTTCATAGCATGTAACTCTTCCCAGTTTTAATTTCATAGCCATGTAACTCTTCCCAGTTTTACTTTCATAGCCATGTAACTCTTCCCAGTTTTACTTTCATAGCATGTAACTCTTCCCAGTTTTACTTTCATAGCATGTAACTCTTCCCAGTTTTACTTTCATAGCCATGTAACTTTTCCCAGTTTTACTTTCATAGCCATGTAACTATTCCCAGTTTTACTTTCATAGCATGTAACTCTTCCCAGTTTTACTTTCATAGCATGTAAGTCTTCCCAGTTTTACTTTCATAGCATGTAACTCTTCCCAGTTTTACTTTCATAGCCATGTAACTCTTCCCAGTTTTACTTTCATAGCATGTAACTCTTCCCAGTTTTACTTTCATAGCCATGTAACTCTTCCCAGTTTTACTTTCATAGCCATGTAACTCTTCCCAGTTTTACTTTCATAGCATGTAACTCTTCCCAGTTTTACTTTCATAGCATGTAACTCTTCCCAGTTTTACTTTCATAGCCATGTAACTCTTTCCAGTTTTATTTTCATAGCATGTAACTCTTCCCAGTTTTACTTTCATAGCGATGTAACTCTTCCCAGTTTTACTTTCATAGCCATGTAACTCTTCCCAGTTTTACTTTCATAGCCATGTAACTCTTCCCAGTTTTACTTTCATAGCCATGTAACGCTTCCCGGTTTTACTTTCATAGCCATGTAACACTTCCCTGTTTTACTTTCATAGCCATGTAACTCTTCCCAGTTTTACTTTCAAAGCCATGTAACTCTTCCCAGTTTTACTTTCATAGCCATGTAACTCTTCCCAGTTTTACTTTCATAGCATGTAATTCTTGCCAGTTTTACTTTCATAGCATGTAACTCTTCCCAGTTTTACTTTCATAGCCATGTAACTCTTCCCAGTTTTACTTTCATAGCCATGTAACTCTTCCAGTTTTACTTTCATAGCATGTAACTCTTCCCAGTTTTACTTTCATAGCCATGTAACTCTTCACAGTTTTACTTTCATAGCATATAACTCTTCCCAGTTTTACTTTCATAGCATATAACTCTTCCCAGTTTTACTTTCATAGCCATGTAACTCTTCACAGTTTTACTTTCATAGCCATGTAACTCTTCCCAGTTTTATTTTCATAGCCACGTAACTCTTCCCAGTTTTACTTTCATAGCATGTAACTCTTCCCAGTTTTACTTTCATAGCCATGTAACTCTTCACAGTTTTACTTTCATAGCCATGTAACTCTTCCCAGTTTTATTTTCATAGCCACGTAACTCTTCCCAGTTTTACTTTCATAGCCACGTAACTCTTCCCAGTTTTACTTTCATAGCATGTAACTCTTCCCAGTTTTACTTTCATAGCATGTAACTCTTCCCAGTTTTACTTTCATAGCATGTAACTCTTCCCAGTTTTACTTTCATAGCATGTAACTCTTCCCAGTTTTACTTTCATAGCATGTAACTCTTCCCAGTTTTACTTTCATAGCATGTAACTCTTCCCAGTTTTACTTTCATAGCCATGTAACTCTTCCCAGTTTTACTTTCATAGCATGTAACTCTTCCCAGTTTTACTTTCATAGCCATGTAACTCTTCCCAGTTTTACTTTCATAGCGATGTAACTCTTCCCAGTTTTACTTTCATAGCCATGTAACTCTTCCCAGTATTACTTTCATAGCATATAACTCTTCCCAGTTTTACTTTCATAGCCATGTAACTCTTCCCAGTTTTACTTTCATAGCCATGTAACTCTTCCCAGTTTTACTTTCATAGCCATGTAACTCTTCCCAGTTTTACTTTCATAGCCATGTAACTCTTCCCAGTTTTACTTTCATAGCCATGTAACGCATCCCGGTTTTACTTTCATAGCCATGTAACACTTCCCAGTTTTACTTTCATAGCCATGTAACTCTTCCCAGTATTACTTTCATAGCATATAACTCTTCCCAGTTTTACTTTCATAGCCATGTAACTCTTCCCAGTTTTACTTTCATAGCCATGTAACTCTTCCCAGTTTTACTTTCATAGCCATGTAACTCTTCCCAGTTTTACTTTCATAGCCATGTAACTCTTCCCAGTTTTACTTTCAAAGCCATGTAACTCTTCCCAGTTTTACTTTCATAGCCATGTAACTCTTCCCAGTTTTACTTTCATAGCATGTAATTCTTGCCAGTTTTACTTTCATAGCATGTAACTCTTCCCAGTTTTACTTTCATAGCCATGTAACTCTTCCCAGTTTTACTTTCATAGCCATGTAACTCTTCCAGTTTTACTTTCATAGCATGTAACTCTTCCCAGTTTTACTTTCATAGCCATGTAACTCTTCACAGTTTTACTTTCATAGCATATAACTCTTCCCAGTTTTACTTTCATAGCATATAACTCTTCCCAGTTTTACTTTCATAGCCATGTAACTCTTCACAGTTTTACTTTCATAGCCATGTAACTCTTCCCAGTTTTATTTTCATAGCCACGTAACTCTTCCCAGTTTTACTTTCATAGCATGTAACTCTTCCCAGTTTTACTTTCATAGCCATGTAACTCTTCACAGTTTTACTTTCATAGCCATGTAACTCTTCCCAGTTTTATTTTCATAGCCACGTAACTCTTCCCAGTTTTACTTTCATAGCCACGTAACTCTTCCCAGTTTTACTTTCATAGCATGTAACTCTTCCCAGTTTTACTTTCATAGCATGTAACTCTTCCCAGTTTTACTTTCATAGCATGTAACTCTTCCCAGTTTTACTTTCATAGCATGTAACTCTTCCCAGTTTTACTTTCATAGCATGTAACTCTTCCCAGTTTTACTTTCATAGCATGTAACTCTTCCCAGTTTTACTTTCATAGCCATGTAACTCTTCCCAGTTTTACTTTCATAGCATGTAACTCTTCCCAGTTTTACTTTCATAGCCATGTAACTCTTCCCAGTTTTACTTTCATAGCGATGTAACTCTTCCCAGTTTTACTTTCATAGCCATGTAACTCTTCCCAGTATTACTTTCATAGCATATAACTCTTCCCAGTTTTACTTTCATAGCCATGTAACTCTTCCCAGTTTTACTTTCATAGCCATGTAACTCTTCCCAGTTTTACTTTCATAGCCATGTAACTCTTCCCAGTTTTACTTTCATAGCCATGTAACTCTTCCCAGTTTTACTTTCATAGCCATGTAACGCATCCCGGTTTTACTTTCATAGCCATGTAACACTTCCCAGTTTTACTTTCATAGCCATGTAACTCTTCCCAGTATTACTTTCATAGCATATAACTCTTCCCAGTTTTACTTTCATAGCCATGTAACTCTTCCCAGTTTTACTTTCATAGCCATGTAACTCTTCCCAGTTTTACTTTCATAGCCATGTAACTCTTCCCAGTTTTACTTTCATAGCCATGTAACTCTTCCCAGTTTTACTTTCATAGCCATGTAACGCTTCCCGGTTTTACTTTCATAGCCATGTAACACTTCCCAGTTTTACTTTCATAGCCATGTAACTCTTCCCAGTTTTACTTTCATAGCCATGTAACTCTTCCCAGTTTTACTTTCATAGCATGTAACTCTTCCCAGTTTTACTTTCATAGCATGTAACTCTTCCCAGTTTTACTTTCATAGCATGTAACTCTTCCCAGTTTTACTTTCATAGCATGTAACTCTTCCCAGTTTTACTTTCATAGCATGTAACTCTTCCCAGTTTTACTTTCATAGCCATGTAACTCTTCCCAGTTTTACTTTCATAGCATGTAACTCTTCCCAGTTTTACTTTCATAGCCATGTAACTCTTCCCAGTTTTACTTTCATAGCATGTAACTCTTCCCAGTTTTACTTTCATAGCCATGTAACTCTTCCCAGTTTTACTTTCATAGCGATGTAACTCTTCCCAGTTTTACTTTCATAGCATGTAACTCTTCCCAGTTTTACTTTCATAGCATGTAACTCTTCCCAGTTTTACTTTCATAGCCATGTAACTCTTCCCAGTTTTACTTTCATAGCCATGTAACTCTTCCCAGTTTTACTTTCATAGCATGTAACTCTTCCCAGTTTTACTTTCATAGCATGTAACTCTTCCCAGTTTTACTTTCATAGCATGTAACTCTTCCCAGTTTTACTTTCATAGCCATGTAACTCTTCCCAGTTTTACTTTCATAGCATGTAACTCTTCCCAGTTTTACTTTCATAGCCATGTAACACTTCCCAGTTTTACTTTCATAGCCATGTTACTCTTCCCAGTTTTACTTTCATAGCTATGTAACTCTTCCCAGTTTTACTTTCATAGCATGTAACTCTTCCCAGTTTTACTTTCATAGCATGTAACTCTTCCCAGTTTTACTTTCATAGCGATGTAACTCTTCCCAGTTTTACTTTCATAGCCATTAACTCTTCCCAGTTTTACTTTCATACCCATGTAACTCTTCCCAGTTTTACTTTCATAGCCATGTAACTCATCCCAGTTTTACTTTCATAGCATGTAACTCTTCCCAGTTTTAATTTCATAGCATGTAACTCTTCCCAGTTTTACTTTCATAGCATGTAACTCTTCCCAGTTTTACTTTCATAGCCATGTAACTCTTCCCAGTTTTACTTTCATAGCCATGTAACTCTTCCCAGTATTACTTTCATAGCATATAACTCTTCCCAGTTTTACTTTCATAGCCATGTAACTCTTCCCAGTTTTACTTTCATAGCCATGTAACTCTTCCCAGTTTTATTTTCGTAGCCATGTAACTCTTCCCAGTTTTACTTTCATAGCCACGTAACTCTTCCCAGTTTTACTTTCATAGCATGTAACTCTTCCCAGTTTTACTTTCATAGCATGTAACTCTTCCCAGTTTTACTTTCATAGCATGTAACTCTTCCCAGTTTTACTTTCATAGCATGTAACTCTTCCCAGTTTTACTTTCATAGCCATGTAACTCTTCCCAGTTTTACTTTCATAGCATGTAACTCTTCCCAGTTTTACTTTCATAGCCATGTAACTCTTCCCAGTTTTACTTTCATAGCATGTAACTCTTCCCAGTTTTACTTTCATAGCCATGTAACTCTTCCCAGTTTTACTTTCATAGCGATGTAACTCTTCCCAGTTTTACTTTCATAGCCATGTAACTCTTCCCAGTATTACTTTCATAGCCATGTAACACTTCCCAGTTTTACTTTCATAGCCATGTAACTCTTCCCAGTTTTACTTTCATAGCCATGTAACTCTTCCCAGTTTTACTTTCATAGCATGTAACTCTTCCCAGTTTTACTTTCATAGCATGTAACTCTTCCCAGTTTTACTTTCATAGCATGTAACTCTTCCCAGTTTTACTTTCATAGCATGTAACTCTTCCCAGTTTTACTTTCATAGCCATGTAACTCTTCCCAGTTTTACTTTCATAGCATGTAACTCTTCCCAGTTTTACTTTCATAGCCATGTAACTCTTCCCAGTATTACTTTCATAGCATATAACTCTTCCCAGTTTTACTTTCATAGCCATGTAACTCTTCCCAGTTTTAATTTCATAGCCATGTAACGCTTCCCGGTTTTACTTTCATAGCCATGTAACACTTCCCAGTTTTACTTTCATAGCCATGTAACTCTTCCCAGTTTTACTTTCATAGCATGTAACTCTTCCCAGTTTTACTTTCATAGCATGTAACTCTTCCCAGTTTTACTTTCATAGCATGTAACTCTTCCCAATTTTACTTTCATAGCATGTAACTCTTCCCAGTTTTACTTTCATAGCCATGTAACTCTTCCCAGTTTTACTTTCATAGCATGTAACTCTTCCCAGTTTTACTTTCATAGCCATGTAACTCTTCCCAGTTTTACTTTCATAGCATGTAACTCTTCCCAGTTTTACTTTCATAGCCATGTAACTCTTCCCAGTTTTACTTTCATAGCATGTAACTCTTCCCAGTTTTACTTTCATAGCATGTAACTCTTCCCAGTTTTACTTTCATAGCATGTAACTCTTCCCAGTTTTACATTCATAGCCATGTAACTCTTCCCAGTTTTACTTTCATAGCCATGTAACTCTTCTCAGTTTTATTTTCATAGCATGTAACTCTTCCCAGTTTTACTTTCATAGCGATGTAACTCTTCCCAGTTTTACTTTCATAGCCATTAACTCTTCCCAGTTTTACTTTCATACCCATGTAACTCTTCCCAGTTTTTCTTTCATAGCCATGTAACTCATCCCAGTTTTACTTTCATAGCATGTAACTCTTCCCAGTTGTAATTTCATAGCATGTAACTCTTCCCAGTTTTACTTTCATAGCATGTAACTCTTCCCAGTTTTACTTTCATAGCCATGTAACTCTTCCCAGTTTTACTTTCATAGCCATGTAACTCTTCCCAGTATTACTTTCATAGCATATAACTCTTCCCAGTTTTACTTTCATAGCCATGTAACTCTTCCCAGTTTTACTTTCATAGCCATGTAACTCTTCCCAGTTTTATTTTAATAGCCATGTAACTCTTCCCAGTTTTACTTTCATAGCCACGTAACTCTTCCCAGTTTTACTTTCATAGCATGTAACTCTTCCCAGTTTTACTTTCATAGCATGTAACTCTTCCCAGTTTTACTTTCATAGCATGTAACTCTTCCCAGTTTTACTTTCATAGCATGTAACTCTTCCCAGTTTTACTTTCATAGCATGTAACTCTTCCCAGTTTTACTTTCATAGCCATGTAACTCTTCCCAGTTTTACTTTCATAGCATGTAACTCTTCCCAGTTTTACTTTCATAGCCATGTAACTCTTCCCAGTTTTACTTTCATAGCATGTAACTCTTCCCAGTTTTACTTTCATAGCCATGTAACTCTTCCCAGTTTTACTTTCATAGCGATGTAACTCTTCCCAGTTTTACTTTCATAGCCATGTAACTCTTCCCAGTATTACTTTCATAGCATATAACTCTTCCCAGTTTTACTTTCATAGCCATGTAACTCTTCCCAGTTTTACTTTCATAGCCATGTAACTCTTCCCAGTTTTACTTTCATAGCCATGTAACTCTTCCCAGTTTTACTTTCATAGCCATGTAACGCATCCCGGTTTTACTTTCATAGCCATGTAACACTTCCCAGTTTTACTTTCATAGCCATGTAACTCTTCCCAGTTTTACTTTCATAGCCATGTAACTCTTCCCAGTTTTACTTTCATAGCATGTAACTCTTCCCAGTTTTACTTTCATAGCATGTAACTCTTCCCAGTTTTACTTTCATAGCATGTAACTCTTCCCAGTTTTACTTTCATAGCCATGTAACTCTTCCCAGTATTACTTTCATAGCATATAACTCTTCCCAGTTTTACTTTCATAGCCATGTAACTCTTCCCAGTTTTACTTTCATAGCCATGTAACTCTTCCCAGTTTTACTTTCATAGCCATGTAACTCTTCCCAGTTTTACTTTCATAGCCATGTAACTCTTCCCAGTTTTACTTTCATAGCCATGTAACGCATCCCGGTTTTACTTTCATAGCCATGTAACACTTCCCAGTTTTACTTTCATAGCCATGTAACTCTTCCCAGTATTACTTTCATAGCATATAACTCTTCCCAGTTTTACTTTCATAGCCATGTAACTCTTCCCAGTTTTACTTTCATAGCCATGTAACTCTTCCCAGTTTTACTTTCATAGCCATGTAACTCTTCCCAGTTTTACTTTCATAGCCATGTAACTCTTCCCAGTTTTACTTTCAAAGCCATGTAACTCTTCCCAGTTTTACTTTCATAGCCATGTAACTCTTCCCAGTTTTACTTTCATAGCATGTAATTCTTGCCAGTTTTACTTTCATAGCATGTAACTCTTCCCAGTTTTACTTTCATAGCCATGTAACTCTTCCCAGTTTTACTTTCATAGCCATGTAACTCTTCCAGTTTTACTTTCATAGCATGTAACTCTTCCCAGTTTTACTTTCATAGCCATGTAACTCTTCACAGTTTTACTTTCATAGCATATAACTCTTCCCAGTTTTACTTTCATAGCATATAACTCTTCCCAGTTTTACTTTCATAGCCATGTAACTCTTCACAGTTTAACTTTCATAGCCATGTAACTCTTCCCAGTTTTATTTTCATAGCCACGTAACTCTTCCCAGTTTTACTTTCATAGCATGTAACTCTTCCCAGTTTTACTTTCATAGCCATGTAACTCTTCACAGTTTTACTTTCATAGCCATGTAACTCTTCCCAGTTTTATTTTCATAGCCACGTAACTCTTCCCAGTTTTACTTTCATAGCATGTAACTCTTCCCAGTTTTACTTTCATAGCCATGTAACTCTTCCCAGTTTTACTTTCATAGCATGTAACTCTTCCCAGTTTTACTTTCATAGCCATGTAACTCTTCCCAGTTTTACTTTCATAGCATGTAACTCTTCCCAGTTTTACTTTCATAGCATGTAACTCTTCCCAGTTTTACTTTCATAGCATGTAACTCTTCCCAGTTTTACATTCATAGCCATGTAACTCTTCCCAGTTTTACTTTCATAGCCATGTAACTCTTCTCAGTTTTATTTTCATAGCATGTAACTCTTCCCAGTTTTACTTTCATAGCGATGTAACTCTTCCCAGTTTTACTTTCATAGCCATTAACTCTTCCCAGTTTTACTTTCATACCCATGTAACTCTTCCCAGTTTTTCTTTCATAGCCATGTAACTCATCCCAGTTTTACTTTCATAGCATGTAACTCTTCCCAGTTGTAATTTCATAGCATGTAACTCTTCCCAGTTTTACTTTCATAGCATGTAACTCTTCCCAGTTTTACTTTCATAGCCATGTAACTCTTCCCAGTTTTACTTTCATAGCCATGTAACTCTTCCCAGTATTACTTTCATAGCATATAACTCTTCCCAGTTTTACTTTCATAGCCATGTAACTCTTCCCAGTTTTACTTTCATAGCCATGTAACTCTTCCCAGTTTTATTTTCATAGCCATGTAACTCTTCCCAGTTTTACTTTCATAGCCACGTAACTCTTCCCAGTTTTACTTTCATAGCATGTAACTCTTCCCAGTTTTACTTTCATAGCATGTAACTCTTCCCAGTTTTACTTTCATAGCATGTAACTCTTCCCAGTTTTACTTTCATAGCATGTAACTCTTCCCAGTTTTACTTTCATAGCATGTAACTCTTCCCAGTTTTACTTTCATAGCCATGTAACTCTTCCCAGTTTTACTTTCATAGCATGTAACTCTTCCCAGTTTTACTTTCATAGCCATGTAACTCTTCCCAGTTTTACTTTCATAGCATGTAACTCTTCCCAGTTTTACTTTCATAGCCATGTAACTCTTCCCAGTTTTACTTTCATAGCGATGTAACTCTTCCCAGTTTTACTTTCATAGCCATGTAACTCTTCCCAGTATTACTTTCATAGCATATAACTCTTCCCAGTTTTACTTTCATAGCCATGTAACTCTTCCCAGTTTTACTTTCATAGCCATGTAACTCTTCCCAGTTTTACTTTCATAGCCATGTAACTCTTCCCAGTTTTACTTTCATAGCCATGTAACGCATCCCGGTTTTACTTTCATAGCCATGTAACACTTCCCAGTTTTACTTTCATAGCCATGTAACTCTTCCCAGTTTTACTTTCATAGCCATGTAACTCTTCCCAGTTTTACTTTCATAGCATGTAACTCTTCCCAGTTTTACTTTCATAGCATGTAACTCTTCCCAGTTTTACTTTCATAGCATGTAACTCTTCCCAGTTTTACTTTCATAGCCATGTAACTCTTCCCAGTATTACTTTCATAGCATATAACTCTTCCCAGTTTTACTTTCATAGCCATGTAACTCTTCCCAGTTTTACTTTCATAGCCATGTAACTCTTCCCAGTTTTACTTTCATAGCCATGTAACTCTTCCCAGTTTTACTTTCATAGCCATGTAACTCTTCCCAGTTTTACTTTCATAGCCATGTAACGCATCCCGGTTTTACTTTCATAGCCATGTAACACTTCCCAGTTTTACTTTCATAGCCATGTAACTCTTCCCAGTATTACTTTCATAGCATATAACTCTTCCCAGTTTTACTTTCATAGCCATGTAACTCTTCCCAGTTTTACTTTCATAGCCATGTAACTCTTCCCAGTTTTACTTTCATAGCCATGTAACTCTTCCCAGTTTTACTTTCATAGCCATGTAACTCTTCCCAGTTTTACTTTCAAAGCCATGTAACTCTTCCCAGTTTTACTTTCATAGCCATGTAACTCTTCCCAGTTTTACTTTCATAGCATGTAATTCTTGCCAGTTTTACTTTCATAGCATGTAACTCTTCCCAGTTTTACTTTCATAGCCATGTAACTCTTCCCAGTTTTACTTTCATAGCCATGTAACTCTTCCAGTTTTACTTTCATAGCATGTAACTCTTCCCAGTTTTACTTTCATAGCCATGTAACTCTTCACAGTTTTACTTTCATAGCATATAACTCTTCCCAGTTTTACTTTCATAGCATATAACTCTTCCCAGTTTTACTTTCATAGCCATGTAACTCTTCACAGTTTTACTTTCATAGCCATGTAACTCTTCCCAGTTTTATTTTCATAGCCACGTAACTCTTCCCAGTTTTACTTTCATAGCATGTAACTCTTCCCAGTTTTACTTTCATAGCCATGTAACTCTTCACAGTTTTACTTTCATAGCCATGTAACTCTTCCCAGTTTTATTTTCATAGCCACGTAACTCTTCCCAGTTTTACTTTCATAGCCACGTAACTCTTCCCAGTTTTACTTTCATAGCATGTAACTCTTCCCAGTTTTACTTTCATAGCATGTAACTCTTCCCAGTTTTACTTTCATAGCATGTAACTCTTCCCAGTTTTACTTTCATAGCATGTAACTCTTCCCAGTTTTACTTTCATAGCATGTAACTCTTCCCAGTTTTACTTTCATAGCATGTAACTCTTCCCAGTTTTACTTTAATAGCCATGTAACTCTTCCCAGTTTTACTTTCATAGCATGTAACTCTTCCCAGTTTTACTTTCATAGCCATGTAACTCTTCCCAGTTTTACTTTCATAGCGATGTAACTCTTCCCAGTTTTACTTTCATAGCCATGTAACTCTTCCCAGTATTACTTTCATAGCATATAACTCTTCCCAGTTTTACTTTCATAGCCATGTAACTCTTCCCAGTTTTACTTTCATAGCCATGTAACTCTTCCCAGTTTTACTTTCATAGCCATGTAACTCTTCCCAGTTTTACTTTCATAGCCATGTAACTCTTCCCAGTTTTACTTTCATAGCCATGTAACGCATCCCGGTTTTACTTTCATAGCCATGTAACACTTCCCAGTTTTACTTTCATAGCCATGTAACTCTTCCCAGTATTACTTTCATAGCATATAACTCTTCCCAGTTTTACTTTCATAGCCATGTAACTCTTCCCAGTTTTACTTTCATAGCCATGTAACTCTTCCCAGTTTTACTTTCATAGCCATGTAACTCTTCCCAGTTTTACTTTCATAGCCATGTAACTCTTCCCAGTTTTACTTTCATAGCCATGTAACGCTTCCCGGTTTTACTTTCATAGCCATGTAACACTTCCCAGTTTTACTTTCATAGCCATGTAACTCTTCCCAGTTTTACTTTCATAGCCATGTAACTCTTCCCAGTTTTACTTTCATAGCATGTAACTCTTCCCAGTTTTACTTTCATAGCATGTAACTCTTCCCAGTTTTACTTTCATAGCATGTAACTCTTCCCAGTTTTACTTTCATAGCATGTAACTCTTCCCAGTTTTACTTTCATAGCATGTAACTCTTCCCAGTTTTACTTTCATAGCCATGTAACTCTTCCCAGTTTTACTTTCATAGCATGTAACTCTTCCCAGTTTTACTTTCATAGCCATGTAACTCTTCCCAGTTTTACTTTCATAGCATGTAACTCTTCCCAGTTTTACTTTCATAGCCATGTAACTCTTCCCAGTTTTACTTTCATAGCGATGTAACTCTTCCCAGTTTTACTTTCATAGCATGTAACTCTTCCCAGTTTTACTTTCATAGCATGTAACTCTTCCCAGTTTTACTTTCATAGCCATGTAACTCTTCCCAGTTTTACTTTCATAGCCATGTAACTCTTCCCAGTTTTACTTTCATAGCATGTAACTCTTCCCAGTTTTACTTTCATAGCATGTAACTCTTCCCAGTTTTACTTTCATAGCATGTAACTCTTCCCAGTTTTACTTTCATAGCCATGTAACTCTTCCCAGTTTTACTTTCATAGCATGTAACTCTTCCCAGTTTTACTTTCATAGCCATGTAACACTTCCCAGTTTTACTTTCATAGCCATGTTACTCTTCCCAGTTTTACTTTCATAGCTATGTAACTCTTCCCAGTTTTACTTTCATAGCATGTAACTCTTCCCAGTTTTACTTTCATAGCATGTAACTCTACCCAGTTTTACTTTCATAGCATGTAACTCTTCCCAGTTTTACTTTCATAGCCATGTAACTCTTCCCAGTTTTACTTTCATAGCATGTAACTCTTCCCAGTTTTACTTTCATAGCCATGTAACTCTTCTCAGTTTTATTTTCATAGCATGTAACTCTTCCCAGTTTTACTTTCATAGCGATGTAACTCTTCCCAGTTTTACTTTCATAGCCATTAACTCTTCCCAGTTTTACTTTCATACCCATGTAACTCTTCCCAGTTTTACTTTCATAGCCATGTAACTCATCCCAGTTTTACTTTCATAGCATGTAACTCTTCCCAGTTTTAATTTCATAGCATGTAACTCTTCCCAGTTTTACTTTCATAGCATGTAACTCTTCCCAGTTTTACTTTCATAGCCATGTAACTCTTCCCAGTTTTACTTTCATAGCCATGTAACTCTTCCCAGTATTACTTTCATAGCATATAACTCTTCCCAGTTTTACTTTCATAGCCATGTAACTCTTCCCAGTTTTACTTTCATAGCCATGTAACTCTTCCCAGTTTTATTTTCGTAGCCATGTAACTCTTCCCAGTTTTACTTTCATAGCCACGTAACTCTTCCCAGTTTTACTTTCATAGCATGTAACTCTTCCCAGTTTTACTTTCATAGCATGTAACTCTTCCCAGTTTTACTTTCATAGCATGTAACTCTTCCCAGTTTTACTTTCATAGCATGTAACTCTTCCCAGTTTTACTTTCATAGCCATGTAACTCTTCCCAGTTTTACTTTCATAGCATGTAACTCTTCCCAGTTTTACTTTCATAGCCATGTAACTCTTCCCAGTTTTACTTTCATAGCATGTAACTCTTCCCAGTTTTACTTTCATAGCCATGTAACTCTTCCCAGTTTTACTTTCATAGCGATGTAACTCTTCCCAGTTTTACTTTCATAGCCATGTAACTCTTCCCAGTATTACTTTCATAGCCATGTAACACTTCCCAGTTTTACTTTCATAGCCATGTAACTCTTCCCAGTTTTACTTTCATAGCCATGTAACTCTTCCCAGTTTTACTTTCATAGCATGTAACTCTTCCCAGTTTTACTTTCATAGCATGTAACTCTTCCCAGTTTTACTTTCATAGCATGTAACTCTTCCCAGTTTTACTTTCATAGCATGTAACTCTTCCCAGTTTTACTTTCATAGCCATGTAACTCTTCCCAGTTTTACTTTCATAGCATGTAACTCTTCCAAGTTTTACTTTCATAGCCATGTAACTCTTCCCAGTATTACTTTCATAGCATATAACTCTTCCCAGTTTTACTTTCATAGCCATGTAACTCTTCCCAGTTTTAATTTCATAGCCATGTAACGCTTCCCGGTTTTACTTTCATAGCCATGTAACACTTCCCAGTTTTACTTTCATAGCCATGTAACTCTTCCCAGTTTTACTTTCATAGCATGTAACTCTTCCCAGTTTTACTTTCATAGCATGTAACTCTTCCCAGTTTTACTTTCATAGCATGTAACTCTTCCCAATTTTACTTTCATAGCATGTAACTCTTCCCAGTTTTACTTTCATAGCCATGTAACTCTTCCCAGTTTTACTTTCATAGCATGTAACTCTTCCCAGTTTTACTTTCATAGCCATGTAACTCTTCCCAGTTTTACTTTCATAGCATGTAACTCTTCCCAGTTTTACTTTCATAGCCATGTAACTCTTCCCAGTTTTACTTTCATAGCATGTAACTCTTCCCAGTTTTACTTTCATAGCATGTAACTCTTCCCAGTTTTACTTTCATAGCATGTAACTCTTCCCAGTTTTACATTCATAGCCATGTAACTCTTCCCAGTTTTACTTTCATAGCCATGTAACTCTTCTCAGTTTTATTTTCATAGCATGTAACTCTTCCCAGTTTTACTTTCATAGCGATGTAACTCTTCCCAGTTTTACTTTCATAGCCATTAACTCTTCCCAGTTTTACTTTCATACCCATGTAACTCTTCCCAGTTTTTCTTTCATAGCCATGTAACTCATCCCAGTTTTACTTTCATAGCATGTAACTCTTCCCAGTTGTAATTTCATAGCATGTAACTCTTCCCAGTTTTACTTTCATAGCATGTAACTCTTCCCAGTTTTACTTTCATAGCCATGTAACTCTTCCCAGTTTTACTTTCATAGCCATGTAACTCTTCCCAGTATTACTTTCATAGCATATAACTCTTCCCAGTTTTACTTTCATAGCCATGTAACTCTTCCCAGTTTTACTTTCATAGCCATGTAACTCTTCCCAGTTTTATTTTCATAGCCATGTAACTCTTCCCAGTTTTACTTTCATAGCCACGTAACTCTTCCCAGTTTTACTTTCATAGCATGTAACTCTTCCCAGTTTTACTTTCATAGCATGTAACTCTTCCCAGTTTTACTTTCATAGCATGTAACTCTTCCCAGTTTTACTTTCATAGCATGTAACTCTTCCCAGTTTTACTTTCATAGCATGTAACTCTTCCCAGTTTTACTTTCATAGCCATGTAACTCTTCCCAGTTTTACTTTCATAGCATGTAACTCTTCCCAGTTTTACTTTCATAGCCATGTAACTCTTCCCAGTTTTACTTTCATAGCATGTAACTCTTCCCAGTTTTACTTTCATAGCCATGTAACTCTTCCCAGTTTTACTTTCATAGCGATGTAACTCTTCCCAGTTTTACTTTCATAGCCATGTAACTCTTCCCAGTATTACTTTCATAGCATATAACTCTTCCCAGTTTTACTTTCATAGCCATGTAACTCTTCCCAGTTTTACTTTCATAGCCATGTAACTCTTCCCAGTTTTACTTTCATAGCCATGTAACTCTTCCCAGTTTTACTTTCATAGCCATGTAACGCATCCCGGTTTTACTTTCATAGCCATGTAACACTTCCCAGTTTTACTTTCATAGCCATGTAACTCTTCCCAGTTTTACTTTCATAGCCATGTAACTCTTCCCAGTTTTACTTTCATAGCATGTAACTCTTCCCAGTTTTACTTTCATAGCATGTAACTCTTCCCAGTTTTACTTTCATAGCATGTAACTCTTCCCAGTTTTACTTTTATAGCATGTAACTCTTCCCAGTTTTACTTTCATAGCCATGTAACTCTTCCCAGTTTTACTTTCATAGCATGTAACTCTTCCCAGTTTTACTTTCATAGCCATGTAACTCTTCCCAGTATTACTTTCATAGCATATAACTCTTCCCAGTTTTACTTTCATAGCCATGTAACTCTTCCCAGTTTTACTTTCATAGCCATGTAACTCTTCCCAGTTTTACTTTCATAGCCATGTAACTCTTCCCAGTTTTACTTTCATAGCCATGTAACTCTTCCCAGTTTTACTTTCATAGCCATGTAACGCTTCCCGGTTTTACTTTCATAGCCATGTAACTCTTCCCAGTTTTAATTTCATAGCCATGTAACTCTTCCCAGTTTTACTTTCATAGCCATGTAACTCTTCCCAGTTTTACTTTCATAGCATGTAACTCTTCCCAGTTTTACTTTCATAGCATGTAACTCTTCCCAGTTTTACTTTCATAGCCATGTAACTTTTCCCAGTTTTACTTTCATAGCCATGTAACTATTCCCAGTTTTACTTTCATAGCATGTAACTCTTCCCAGTTTTACTTTCATAGCATGTAACTCTTCCCAGTTTTACTTTCATAGCATGTAACTCTTCCCAGTTTTACTTTCATAGCCATGTAACTCTTCCCAGTTTTACTTTCATAGCATGTAACTCTTCCCAGTTTTACTTTCATAGCCATGTAACTCTTCCCAGTTTTACTTTCATAGCCATGTAACTCTTCCCAGTTTTACTTTCATAGCATGTAACTCTTCCCAGTTTTACTTTCATAGCATGTAACTCTTCCCAGTTTTACTTTCATAGCCATGTAACTCTTTCCAGTTTTATTTTCATAGCATGTAACTCTTCCCAGTTTTACTTTCATAGCGATGTAACTCTTCCCAGTTTTACTTTCATAGCCATGTAACTCTTCCCAGTTTTACTTTCATAGCCATGTAACTCTTCCCAGTTTTACTTTCATAGCCATGTAACGCTTCCCGGTTTTACTTTCATAGCCATGTAACACTTCCCTGTTTTACTTTCATAGCCATGTAACTCTTCCCAGTTTTACTTTCAAAGCCATGTAACTCTTCCCAGTTTTACTTTCATAGCCATGTAACTCTTCCCAGTTTTACTTTCATAGCATGTAATTCTTGCCAGTTTTACTTTCATAGCATGTAACTCTTCCCAGTTTTACTTTCATAGCCATGTAACTCTTCCCAGTTTTACTTTCATAGCCATGTAACTCTTCCAGTTTTACTTTCATAGCATGTAACTCTTCCCAGTTTTACTTTCATAGCCATGTAACTCTTCCCAGTTTTACTTTCATAGCATGTTACTCTACCCAGTTTTACTTTCATGGCCATGTGACTCTTCCCAGTTTTACTTTCATTGCCATGTAAAACTTCCCAGTTTTACTTTCATAGCCATGTAACTCTTCCCAGTTTTACTTTCATAGCCATGTGACTCTTCCCAGTTTTACTTTCATACCCATGTAACTCTTCCCAGTTTTACTTTCATAGCCATGTAACTCTTCCCAGTTTTACTTTCATAGCATTTAACTCTTCCCTGTTTTACTTTCATAGCATGTAACTCTTCCCAGTTTTACTTTCATAGCACGTAACTCTTCCCAGTTTTACTTTCATAGCCATGTAACTCTTCCCAGTTTTACTTTCATAGCATGTAACTCTTCCCAGTTTTACTTTCATAGCCATGTAACTCTTCCCAGTTTTACTTTCATAGCCATGTAACTCTTCCCAGTTTTACTTTCATAGCATGTAACTCTTCCCAGTTTTACTTTCACAGCCATGTAACTCTTCCCAGTTTTACTTTCATAGCATGTAACTCTTCCCAGTTTTACTTTCATAGCCATGTAACTCTTCCCAGTTTTACTTTCATAGCATGTAACTCTTCCCAGTTTTACTTTCATAGCCATGTAACTCTTCCCAGTTTTACTTTCATAGCCATGTAACTCTTCCCAGTTTTACTTTCATAGCATGTAACTCTTCACAGTTTTACTTTCATAGCCATGTAACTCTTCCCAGTTTTACTTTCATAGCATGTAACTCTTCCCAGTTTTACTTTCATAGCCATGTAACTCTTCCCAGTTTTACTTTCATAGCCTTGTAACTCTTCCCAGTTTTACTTTCATAGCATGTAACTCTTCCCAGTTTTACTTTCATAGCCATGTAACTCTTCCCAGTTTTACTTTCATAGCCATGTAACTCTTCCCAGTTTTACTTTCATAGCATGTAACTCTTCCCAGGTTTACTTTCATAGCATGTAACTCTTCCCAGTTTTACTTTCATAGCCATGTAACTCTTCCCAGTTTTACTTTCATAGCATGTAACTCTTCCCAGTTTTACTTTCATAGCATGTAACTCTTCCCAGTTTTACTTTCATAGCATGTAACTCTTCCCAGTTTTACTTTCATAGCCATGTAACTCTTCCCTGTTTTACTTTCATAGCATGTAACTCTTCCCAGTTTTACTTTCATAGCCATGTAACTCTTCCCTGTTTTACATTCATAGCCATGTAACTCTTCCCAGTTTTACTTTCATAGCATGTAACTCTTCCCAGTTTTACATTCATAGCATGTAACTCTTCCCAGTTTTACTTTCATAGCATGTAACTCTTCCCAGTTTTACTTTCATAGCATGTAACTCTTCCCTGTTTTACTTTCATAGCCATGTAACACTTCCCAGTTTTACTTTCATAGCAGGTAACTCTTCCCAGTTTTACTTTCATAGCCATGTAACTCTTCCCAGTTTTACTTTCATAGCCATGTAACTCTTCCCAGTTTTACTTTCATAGCATGTAACTCTTCCCAGTTTTACTTTCATAGCCATGTAACTCTTCCCAGTTTTACTTTCATAGCCATGTAACTCTTCCCAGTATTACTTTCATAGCATATAACTCTTCCCAGTTTTACTTTCATACCCATGTAACTCTTCCCAGTTTTACTTTCATAGCCATGTAACTCTTCCCAGTTTTACTTTCATAGCATTTAACTCTTCCCTGTTTTACTTTCATAGCATGTAACTCTTCCCAGTTTTACTTTCATAGCACGTAACTCTTCCCAGTTTTACTTTCATAGCCATGTAACTCTTCCCAGTTTTACTTTCATAGCATTTAACTCTTCCCTGTTTTACTTTCATAGCATGTAACTCTTCCCAGTTTTACTTTCATAGCACGTAACTCTTCCCAGTTTTACTTTCATAGCCATGTAACTCTTCCCAGTATTACTTTCATAGCATGTAACTCTTCCCAGTTTTACTTTCATAGCCATGTAACTCTTCCCAGTTTTACTTTCATAGCGATGTAACTCTTCCCAGTTTTACTTTCATAGCCATGTAACTCTTCCCAGTTTTACTTTCATAGCATGTAACTCTTCCCAGTTTTACTTTCATAGCCATGTAACACTTCCCAGTTTTACTTTCATAGCCATGTTACTCTTCCCAGTTTTACTTTCATAGCTATGTAACTCTTCCCAGTTTTACTTTCATAGCATGTAACTCTTCCCAGTTTTACTTTCATAGCATGTAACTCTACCCAGTTTTACTTTCATAGCATGTAACTCTTCCCAGTTTTACTTTCATAGCCATGTAACTCTTCCCAGTTTTACTTTCATAGCATGTAACTCTTCCCAGTTTTACTTTCATAGCCATGTAACTCTTCTCAGTTTTATTTTCATAGCATGTAACTCTTCCCAGTTTTACTTTCATAGCGATGTAACTCTTCCCAGTTTTACTTTCATAGCCATTAACTCTTCCCAGTTTTACTTTCATACCCATGTAACTCTTCCCAGTTTTACTTTCATAGCCATGTAACTCATCCCAGTTTTACTTTCATAGCATGTAACTCTTCCCAGTTTTAATTTCATAGCATGTAACTCTTCCCAGTTTTACTTTCATAGCATGTAACTCTTCCCAGTTTTACTTTCATAGCCATGTAACTCTTCCCAGTTTTACTTTCATAGCCATGTAACTCTTCCCAGTATTACTTTCATAGCATATAACTCTTCCCAGTTTTACTTTCATAGCCATGTAACTCTTCCCAGTTTTACTTTCATAGCCATGTAACTCTTCCCAGTTTTATTTTCGTAGCCATGTAACTCTTCCCAGTTTTACTTTCATAGCCACGTAACTCTTCCCAGTTTTACTTTCATAGCATGTAACTCTTCCCAGTTTTACTTTCATAGCATGTAACTCTTCCCAGTTTTACTTTCATAGCATGTAACTCTTCCCAGTTTTACTTTCATAGCATGTAACTCTTCCCAGTTTTACTTTCATAGCCATGTAACTCTTCCCAGTTTTACTTTCATAGCATGTAACTCTTCCCAGTTTTACTTTCATAGCCATGTAACTCTTCCCAGTTTTACTTTCATAGCATGTAACTCTTCCCAGTTTTACTTTCATAGCCATGTAACTCTTCCCAGTTTTACTTTCATAGCGATGTAACTCTTCCCAGTTTTACTTTCATAGCCATGTAACTCTTCCCAGTATTACTTTCATAGCCATGTAACACTTCCCAGTTTTACTTTCATAGCCATGTAACTCTTCCCAGTTTTACTTTCATAGCCATGTAACTCTTCCCAGTTTTACTTTCATAGCATGTAACTCTTCCCAGTTTTACTTTCATAGCATGTAACTCTTCCCAGTTTTACTTTCATAGCATGTAACTCTTCCCAGTTTTACTTTCATAGCATGTAACTCTTCCCAGTTTTACTTTCATAGCCATGTAACTCTTCCCAGTTTTACTTTCATAGCATGTAACTCTTCCCAGTTTTACTTTCATAGCCATGTAACTCTTCCCAGTATTACTTTCATAGCATATAACTCTTCCCAGTTTTACTTTCATAGCCATGTAACTCTTCCCAGTTTTAATTTCATAGCCATGTAACGCTTCCCGGTTTTACTTTCATAGCCATGTAACACTTCCCAGTTTTACTTTCATAGCCATGTAACTCTTCCCAGTTTTACTTTCATAGCATGTAACTCTTCCCAGTTTTACTTTCATAGCATGTAACTCTTCCCAGTTTTACTTTCATAGCATGTAACTCTTCCCAATTTTACTTTCATAGCATGTAACTCTTCCCAGTTTTACTTTCATAGCCATGTAACTCTTCCCAGTTTTACTTTCATAGCATGTAACTCTTCCCAGTTTTACTTTCATAGCCATGTAACTCTTCCCAGTTTTACTTTCATAGCATGTAACTCTTCCCAGTTTTACTTTCATAGCCATGTAACTCTTCCCAGTTTTACTTTCATAGCATGTAACTCTTCCCAGTTTTACTTTCATAGCATGTAACTCTTCCCAGTTTTACTTTCATAGCATGTAACTCTTCCCAGTTTTACATTCATAGCCATGTAACTCTTCCCAGTTTTACTTTCATAGCCATGTAACTCTTCTCAGTTTTATTTTCATAGCATGTAACTCTTCCCAGTTTTACTTTCATAGCGATGTAACTCTTCCCAGTTTTACTTTCATAGCCATTAACTCTTCCCAGTTTTACTTTCATACCCATGTAACTCTTCCCAGTTTTTCTTTCATAGCCATGTAACTCATCCCAGTTTTACTTTCATAGCATGTAACTCTTCCCAGTTGTAATTTCATAGCATGTAACTCTTCCCAGTTTTACTTTCATAGCATGTAACTCTTCCCAGTTTTACTTTCATAGCCATGTAACTCTTCCCAGTTTTACTTTCATAGCCATGTAACTCTTCCCAGTATTACTTTCATAGCATATAACTCTTCCCAGTTTTACTTTCATAGCCATGTAACTCTTCCCAGTTTTACTTTCATAGCCATGTAACTCTTCCCAGTTTTATTTTCATAGCCATGTAACTCTTCCCAGTTTTACTTTCATAGCCACGTAACTCTTCCCAGTTTTACTTTCATAGCATGTAACTCTTCCCAGTTTTACTTTCATAGCATGTAACTCTTCCCAGTTTTACTTTCATAGCATGTAACTCTTCCCAGTTTTACTTTCATAGCATGTAACTCTTCCCAGTTTTACTTTCATAGCATGTAACTCTTCCCAGTTTTACTTTCATAGCCATGTAACTCTTCCCAGTTTTACTTTCATAGCATGTAACTCTTCCCAGTTTTACTTTCATAGCCATGTAACTCTTCCCAGTTTTACTTTCATAGCATGTAACTCTTCCCAGTTTTACTTTCATAGCCATGTAACTCTTCCCAGTTTTACTTTCATAGCGATGTAACTCTTCCCAGTTTTACTTTCATAGCCATGTAACTCTTCCCAGTATTACTTTCATAGCATATAACTCTTCCCAGTTTTACTTTCATAGCCATGTAACTCTTCCCAGTTTTACTTTCATAGCCATGTAACTCTTCCCAGTTTTACTTTCATAGCCATGTAACTCTTCCCAGTTTTACTTTCATAGCCATGTAACGCATCCCGGTTTTACTTTCATAGCCATGTAACACTTCCCAGTTTTACTTTCATAGCCATGTAACTCTTCCCAGTTTTACTTTCATAGCCATGTAACTCTTCCCAGTTTTACTTTCATAGCATGTAACTCTTCCCAGTTTTACTTTCATAGCATGTAACTCTTCCCAGTTTTACTTTCATAGCATGTAACTCTTCCCAGTTTTACTTTTATAGCATGTAACTCTTCCCAGTTTTACTTTCATAGCCATGTAACTCTTCCCAGTTTTACTTTCATAGCATGTAACTCTTCCCAGTTTTACTTTCATAGCCATGTAACTCTTCCCAGTATTACTTTCATAGCATATAACTCTTCCCAGTTTTACTTTCATAGCCATGTAACTCTTCCCAGTTTTACTTTCATAGCCATGTAACTCTTCCCAGTTTTACTTTCATAGCCATGTAACTCTTCCCAGTTTTACTTTCATAGCCATGTAACTCTTCCCAGTTTTACTTTCATAGCCATGTAACGCTTCCCGGTTTTACTTTCATAGCCATGTAACTCTTCCCAGTTTTAATTTCATAGCCATGTAACTCTTCCCAGTTTTACTTTCATAGCCATGTAACTCTTCCCAGTTTTACTTTCATAGCATGTAACTCTTCCCAGTTTTACTTTCATAGCATGTAACTCTTCCCAGTTTTACTTTCATAGCCATGTAACTTTTCCCAGTTTTACTTTCATAGCCATGTAACTATTCCCAGTTTTACTTTCATAGCATGTAACTCTTCCCAGTTTTACTTTCATAGCATGTAACTCTTCCCAGTTTTACTTTCATAGCATGTAACTCTTCCCAGTTTTACTTTCATAGCCATGTAACTCTTCCCAGTTTTACTTTCATAGCATGTAACTCTTCCCAGTTTTACTTTCATAGCCATGTAACTCTTCCCAGTTTTACTTTCATAGCCATGTAACTCTTCCCAGTTTTACTTTCATAGCATGTAACTCTTCCCAGTTTTACTTTCATAGCATGTAACTCTTCCCAGTTTTACTTTCATAGCCATGTAACTCTTTCCAGTTTTATTTTCATAGCATGTAACTCTTCCCAGTTTTACTTTCATAGCGATGTAACTCTTCCCAGTTTTACTTTCATAGCCATGTAACTCTTCCCAGTTTTACTTTCATAGCCATGTAACTCTTCCCAGTTTTACTTTCATAGCCATGTAACGCTTCCCGGTTTTACTTTCATAGCCATGTAACACTTCCCTGTTTTACTTTCATAGCCATGTAACTCTTCCCAGTTTTACTTTCAAAGCCATGTAACTCTTCCCAGTTTTACTTTCATAGCCATGTAACTCTTCCCAGTTTTACTTTCATAGCATGTAATTCTTGCCAGTTTTACTTTCATAGCATGTAACTCTTCCCAGTTTTACTTTCATAGCCATGTAACTCTTCCCAGTTTTACTTTCATAGCCATGTAACTCTTCCAGTTTTACTTTCATAGCATGTAACTCTTCCCAGTTTTACTTTCATAGCCATGTAACTCTTCCCAGTTTTACTTTCATAGCATGTTACTCTACCCAGTTTTACTTTCATGGCCATGTGACTCTTCCCAGTTTTACTTTCATTGCCATGTAAAACTTCCCAGTTTTACTTTCATAGCCATGTAACTCTTCCCAGTTTTACTTTCATAGCCATGTGACTCTTCCCAGTTTTACTTTCATACCCATGTAACTCTTCCCAGTTTTACTTTCATAGCCATGTAACTCTTCCCAGTTTTACTTTCATAGCATTTAACTCTTCCCTGTTTTACTTTCATAGCATGTAACTCTTCCCAGTTTTACTTTCATAGCACGTAACTCTTCCCAGTTTTACTTTCATAGCCATGTAACTCTTCCCAGTTTTACTTTCATAGCATGTAACTCTTCCCAGTTTTACTTTCATAGCCATGTAACTCTTCCCAGTTTTACTTTCATAGCCATGTAACTCTTCCCAGTTTTACTTTCATAGCATGTAACTCTTCCCAGTTTTACTTTCACAGCCATGTAACTCTTCCCAGTTTTACTTTCATAGCATGTAACTCTTCCCAGTTTTACTTTCATAGCCATGTAACTCTTCCCAGTTTTACTTTCATAGCATGTAACTCTTCCCAGTTTTACTTTCATAGCCATGTAACTCTTCCCAGTTTTACTTTCATAGCCATGTAACTCTTCCCAGTTTTACTTTCATAGCATGTAACTCTTCACAGTTTTACTTTCATAGCCATGTAACTCTTCCCAGTTTTACTTTCATAGCATGTAACTCTTCCCAGTTTTACTTTCATAGCCATGTAACTCTTCCCAGTTTTACTTTCATAGCCTTGTAACTCTTCCCAGTTTTACTTTCATAGCATGTAACTCTTCCCAGTTTTACTTTCATAGCCATGTAACTCTTCCCAGTTTTACTTTCATAGCCATGTAACTCTTCCCAGTTTTACTTTCATAGCATGTAACTCTTCCCAGGTTTACTTTCATAGCATGTAACTCTTCCCAGTTTTACTTTCATAGCCATGTAACTCTTCCCAGTTTTACTTTCATAGCATGTAACTCTTCCCAGTTTTACTTTCATAGCATGTAACTCTTCCCAGTTTTACTTTCATAGCATGTAACTCTTCCCAGTTTTACTTTCATAGCCATGTAACTCTTCCCTGTTTTACTTTCATAGCATGTAACTCTTCCCAGTTTTACTTTCATAGCCATGTAACTCTTCCCTGTTTTACATTCATAGCCATGTAACTCTTCCCAGTTTTACTTTCATAGCATGTAACTCTTCCCAGTTTTACATTCATAGCATGTAACTCTTCCCAGTTTTACTTTCATAGCATGTAACTCTTCCCAGTTTTACTTTCATAGCATGTAACTCTTCCCTGTTTTACTTTCATAGCCATGTAACACTTCCCAGTTTTACTTTCATAGCAGGTAACTCTTCCCAGTTTTACTTTCATAGCCATGTAACTCTTCCCAGTTTTACTTTCATAGCCATGTAACTCTTCCCAGTTTTACTTTCATAGCATGTAACTCTTCCCAGTTTTACTTTCATAGCCATGTAACTCTTCCCAGTTTTACTTTCATAGCCATGTAACTCTTCCCAGTATTACTTTCATAGCATATAACTCTTCCCAGTTTTACTTTCATACCCATGTAACTCTTCCCAGTTTTACTTTCATAGCCATGTAACTCTTCCCAGTTTTACTTTCATAGCATTTAACTCTTCCCTGTTTTACTTTCATAGCATGTAACTCTTCCCAGTTTTACTTTCATAGCACGTAACTCTTCCCAGTTTTACTTTCATAGCCATGTAACTCTTCCCAGTTTTACTTTCATAGCATGTAACTCTTCCCAGTTTTACTTTCATAGCCATGTAACTCTTCCCAGTTTTACTTTCATAGCCATGTAACTCTTCCCAGTTTTACTTTCATAGCATGTAACTCTTCCCAGTTTTACTTTCACAGCCATGTAACTCTTCCCAGTTTTACTTTCATAGCATGTAACTCTTCCCAGTTTTACTTTCATAGCCATGTAACTCTTCCCAGTTTTACTTTCATAGCATGTAACTCTTCCCAGTTTTACTTTCATAGCCATGTAACTCTTCCCAGTTTTACTTTCATAGCCATGTAACTCTTCCCAGTTTTACTTTCATAGCATGTAACTCTTCCCAGGTTTACTTTCATAGCATGTAACTCTTCCCAGTTTTACTTTCATAGCCATGTAACTCTTCCCAGTTTTACTTTCATAGCATGTAACTCTTCCCAGTTTTACTTTCATAGCATGTAACTCTTCCCAGTTTTACTTTCATAGCATGTAACTCTTCCCAGTTTTACTTTCATAGCCATGTAACTCTTCCCAGTTTTACTTTCATAGCATGTAACTCTTCCCAGTTTTACTTTCATAGCCATGTAACTCTTCCCTGTTTTACATTCATAGCCATGTAACTCTTCCCAGTTTTACTTTCATAGCATGTAACTCTTCCCAGTTTTACTTTCATAGCATGTAACTCTTCCCAGTTTTACTTTCATAGCATGTAACTCTTCCCAGTTTTACTTTCATAGCATGTAACTCTTCCCTGTTTTACTTTCATAGCCATGTAACACTTCCCAGTTTTACTTTCATAGCAGGTAACTCTTCCCAGTTTTACTTTCATAGCCATGTAACTCTTCCCAGTTTTACTTTCATAGCCATGTAACTCTTCCCAGTTTTACTTTCATAGCATGTAACTCTTCCCAGTTTTACTTTCATAGCCATGTAACTCTTCCCAGTTTTACTTTCATAGCCATGTAACTCTTCCCAGTATTACTTTCATAGCATATAACTCTTCCCAGTTTTACTTTCATAGCCATGTAACTCTTCCCAGTTTTACTTTCATAGCCATGTAACTCTTCCCAGTTTTATTTTCATAGCCATGTAACTCTTCCCAGTTTTACTTTCATAGCCACGTAACTCTTCCCAGTTTTACTTTCATAGCCATGTAACGCTTCCCGGTTTTACTTTCATAGCCATGTAACACTTCCCAGTTTTACTTTCATAGCCATGTAACTCTTCCCAGTTTTACCTTCATAGCCATGTAACTCTTCCCAGTTTTACTTTCATAGCATGTAACTCTTCCCAGTTTTACTTTCATAGCATGTAACTCTTCCCAGTTTTACTTTCATAGCGTGTAACTCTTCCCAGTTTTACTTTCATAGCCATGTAACTCTTCCCAGTTTTACTTTCATAGCATGTAACTCTTCCCAGTTTTACTTTCATAGCCATGTAACTCTTCCCAGTTTTACTTTCATAGCATGTAACTCTTCCCAGTTTTAATTTCATAGCCATGTAACTCTTCCCAGTTTTACTTTCATAGCCATGTAACTCTTCCCAGTTTTACTTTCATAGCATGTAACTCTTCCCAGTTTTACTTTCATAGCATGTAACTCTTCCCAGTTTTACTTTCATAGCCATGTAACTTTTCCCAGTTTTACTTTCATAGCCATGTAACTATTCCCAGTTTTACTTTCATAGCATGTAACTCTTCCCAGTTTTACTTTCATAGCATGTAACACTTCCCAGTTTTACTTTCATAGCATGTAACTCTTCCCAGTTTTACTTTCATAGCCATGTAACTCTTCCCAGTTTTACTTTCATAGCATGTAACTCTTCCCAGTTTTACTTTCATAGCCATGTAACTCTTCCCAGTTTTACTTTCATAGCCATGTAACTCTTCCCAGTTTTACTTTCATAGCATGTAACTCTTCCCAGTTTTACTTTCATAGCATGTAACTCTTCCCAGTTTTACTTTCATAGCCATGTAACTCTTTCCAGTTTTATTTTCATAGCATGTAACTCTTCCCAGTTTTACTTTCATAGCGATGTAACTCTTCCCAGTTTTACTTTCATAGCCATGTAACTCTTCCCAGTTTTACTTTCATAGCCATGTAACTCTTCCCAGTTTTACTTTCATAGCCATGTAACGCTTCCCGGTTTTACTTTCATAGCCATGTAACACTTCCCTGTTTTACTTTCATAGCCATGTAACTCTTCCCAGTTTTACTTTCAAAGCCATGTAACTCTTCCCAGTTTTACTTTCATAGCCATGTAACTCTTCCCAGTTTTACTTTCATAGCATGTAATTCTTGCCAGTTTTACTTTCATAGCATGTAACTCTTCCCAGTTTTACTTTCATAGCCATGTAACTCTTCCCAGTTTTACTTTCATAGCCATGTAACTCTTCCAGTTTTACTTTCATAGCATGTAACTCTTCCCAGTTTTACTTTCATAGCCATGTAACTCTTCCCAGTTTTACTTTCATAGCATGTTACTCTACCCAGTTTTACTTTCATGGCCATGTGACTCTTCCCAGTTTTACTTTCATTGCCATGTAAAACTTCCCAGTTTTACTTTCATAGCCATGTAACTCTTCCCAGTTTTACTTTCATAGCCATGTGACTCTTCCCAGTTTTACTTTCATACCCATGTAACTCTTCCCAGTTTTACTTTCATAGCCATGTAACTCTTCCCAGTTTTACTTTCATAGCATTTAACTCTTCCCTGTTTTACTTTCATAGCATGTAACTCTTCCCAGTTTTACTTTCATAGCACGTAACTCTTCCCAGTTTTACTTTCATAGCCATGTAACTCTTCCCAGTTTTACTTTCATAGCATGTAACTCTTCCCAGTTTTACTTTCATAGCCATGTAACTCTTCCCAGTTTTACTTTCATAGCCATGTAACTCTTCCCAGTTTTACTTTCATAGCATGTAACTCTTCCCAGTTTTACTTTCACAGCCATGTAACTCTTCCCAGTTTTACTTTCATAGCATGTAACTCTTCCCAGTTTTACTTTCATAGCCATGTAACTCTTCCCAGTTTTACTTTCATAGCATGTAACTCTTCCCAGTTTTACTTTCATAGCCATGTAACTCTTCCCAGTTTTACTTTCATAGCCATGTAACTCTTCCCAGTTTTACTTTCATAGCATGTAACTCTTCACAGTTTTACTTTCATAGCCATGTAACTCTTCCCAGTTTTACTTTAATAGCATGTAACTCTTCCCAGTTTTACTTTCATAGCCATGTAACTCTTCCCAGTTTTACTTTCATAGCCTTGTAACTCTTCCCAGTTTTACTTTCATAGCATGTAACTCTTCCCAGTTTTACTTTCATAGCCATGTAACTCTTCCCAGTTTTACTTTCATAGCCATGTAACTCTTCCCAGTTTTATTTTCATAGCATGTAACTCTTCCCAGGTTTACTTTCATAGCATGTAACTCTTCCCAGTTTTACTTTCATAGCCATGTAACTCTTCCCAGTTTTACTTTCATAGCATGTAACTCTTCCCAGTTTTACTTTCATAGCATGTAACTCTTCCCAGTTTTACTTTCATAGCATGTAACTCTTCCCAGTTTTACTTTCATAGCCATGTAACTCTTCCCAGTTTTACTTTCATAGCATGTAACTCTTCCCAGTTTTACTTTCATAGCCATGTAACTCTTCCCTGTTTTACATTCATAGCCATGTAACTCTTCCCAGTTTTACTTTCATAGCATGTAACTCTTCCCAGTTTTACTTTCATAGCATGTAACTCTTCCCAGTTTTACTTTCATAGCATGTAACTCTTCCCAGTTTTACTTTCATAGCATGTAACTCTTCCCTGTTTTACTTTCATAGCCATGTAACACTTCCCAGTTTTACTTTCATAGCAGGTAACTCTTCCCAGTTTTACTTTCATAGCCATGTAACTCTTCCCAGTTTTACTTTCATAGCCATGTAACTCTTCCCAGTTTTACTTTCATAGCCATGTAACTCATCCCAGTTTTACTTTCATAGCATTTAACTCTTCCCAGTTTTACTTTCATAGCATGTAACTCTTCCCAGTTTTACTTTCATAGCCATGTAACTCTTCCCAGTTTTACTTTCATAGCATGTAACTCTTCTCAGTTTTAATTTCATAGCCATGTAACTCTTCCCAGTTTTACTTTCATAGCATGTAACTCTTCCCAGTTTTACTTTCATAGCCATGTAACTCTTCCCAGTTTTACTTTCATAGCCATGTAACTCTTCCCAGTTTTACTTTCATAGCATATAACTCTTCCCAGTTTTACATTCATAGCATGTAACTCTTCACAGTTTTACTTTCATAGCCATGTAACTTTTCCCAGTTTTACTTTCATAGCCATGTAACTCTTCCCAGTTTTACTTTCGTAGCATGTAACTCTTCCCAGTTTTACTTTCATAGCATGTAACTCTTCCCAGTTTTACTTTCATAGCATTTTAACTCTTCCCAGTTTTACTTTCATAGCCATGTAACTCTTCCCAGTTTTACTTTCATAGCATGTAACTCTTCCCAGTTTTACTTTCATAGCCATGTAACTCTTCCCAGTTTTACTTTCATAGCCATGTAACTCTTCCCAGTTTTACTTTCATAGCATTTAACTCTTCCCAGTTTTACTTTCATAGCATGTAACTCTTCCCAGTTTTACTTTCATAGCCATGTAACTCTTCCCAGTTTTATTTTCATAGCATGTAACTCTTCCCAGTTTTACTTTCATAGCCATGTAACTCTTCCCAGTTTTACTTTCATAGCATGTAACTCTTCCCAGTTTTACTTTCATAGCCATTTAACTCTTCCCAGTTTTACTTTCATAGCCATGTAACTCTTCCCAGTTTTACTTTCATAGCATGTAACTCTTCCCAGTTTTACTTTCATAGCATGTAACTCTTCCCAGTTTTACTTTCATAGCCATGTAACTCTTCCCAGTTTTACTTTCATAGCATTTAACTATTCCCAGTTTTACTTTCATAGCCATGTAACTCTTCCCAGTTTTACTTTCATAGCATGTAACTCTTCCCAGTTTTACTTTCATAGCCATGTAACTCTTCCCAGTTTTACTTTCATAGCGATGTAACTCTTCCCAGTTTTACTTTCATAGCCATGTAACTCTTCCCAGTATTACTTTCATAGCATATAACTCTTCCCAGTTTTACTTTCATAGCATGTAACTCTTCCCAGTTTTACTTTCATAGCATGTAACTCTTTCCAGTTTTACTTTCATAGCCATGTAACTCTTCCCAGTTTTACTTTCATAGCCATGTAACTCTTCCCAGTTTTACTTTCATAGCCATGTAACTCTTCCCAGTTTTACTTTCATAGCCATGTAACTCTTCCCAGTTTTACTTTCATAGCCATGTAACGCATCCCGGTTTTACTTTCATAGCCATGTAACACTTCCCAGTTTTACTTTCATAGCCATGTAACTCTTCCCAGTTTTACTTTCATAGCCATGTAACTCTTCCCAGTTTTAATTTCATAGCATGTAACTCTTCCCAGTTTTACTTTCATAGCATGTAACTCTTCCCAGTTTTACTTTCATAGCATGTAACTCTTCCCAGTTTTACTTTCATAGCATGTAACTCTTCCCAGTTTTACTTTCATAGCCATGTAACTCTTACCAGTTTTACTTTCATAGCATGTAACTCTTCCCAGTTTTACTTTCATAGCCATGTAACTCTTCCCAGTATTACTTTCATAGCATATAACTCTTCCCAGTTTTACTTTCATAGCCATGTAACTCTTCCCAGTTTTACTTTCATAGCCATGTAACTCTTCCCAGTTTTACTTTCATAGCCATGTAACTCTTCCCAGTTTTACTTTCATAGCCAAGTAACTCTTCCCGGTTTTAATTTCATAGCCATGTAACGCTTCCCGGTTTTACTTTCATAGCCATGTAACACTTCCCAGTTTTACTTTCATAGCTATGTAACTCTTCCCAGTTTTACTTTCATAGCCATGTAACTCTTCCCAGTTTTACTTTCATAGCATGTAACTCTTCCCAGTTTTACTTTCATAGCATGTAACTCTTCCCAGTTTTACTTTCATAGCATGTAACTCTTCCCAGTTTTACTTTCATAGCCATGTAACTCTTCCCAGTTTTACTTTCATAGCATGTAACTCTTCCCAGTTTTACTTTCATAGCCATGTAACTCTTCCCAGTTTTACTTTCATAGCATGTAACTCTTCCCAGTTTTACTTTCATAGCCATGTAACTCTTCCCAGTTTTACTTTCATAGCCATGTAACTCTTCCCAGTTTTACTTTCATAGCGATGTAACTCTTCCCAGTTTTACTTTCATAGCATGTAACTCTTCCCAGTTTTACTTTCATAGCATGTAACTCTTCCCAGTTTTACTTTCATAGCCATGTAACTCTTCCCAGTTTTACTTTCATAGCCATGTAACTCTTCCCAGTTTTACTTTCATAGCATGTAACTCTTCCCAGTTTTACTTTCATAGCATGTAACTCTTCCCAGTTTTACTTTCATAGCATGTAACTCTTCCCAGTTTTACTTTCATAGCCATGTAACTCTTCCCAGTTTTACTTTCATAGCATGTAACTCTTCCCAGTTTTACTTTCATAGCCATGTAACTCTTCCCAGTTTTACTTTCATAGCCATGTAACTCTTCCCAGTTTTACTTTCATAACTATGTAACTCTTCCCAGTTTTACTTTCATAGCATGTAACTCTTCCCAGTTTTACTTTCATAGCATGTAACGCTTCCCAGTTTTACTTTCATAGCATGTAACTCTTCCCAGTTTTACTTTCATAGCCATGTAACTCTTCCCAGTTTTACTTTCATAGCATGTAACTCTTCCCAGTTTTACTTTCATAGCCATGTAACTCTTCTCAGTTTTATTTTCATAGCATGTAACTCTTCCCAGTTTTACTTTCATAGCGATGTAACTCTTCCCAGTTTTACTTTCATAGACATTAACTCTTCCCAGTTTTACTTTCATACCCATGTAACTCTTCCCAGTTTTACTTTCATAGCCATGTAACTCATCCCAGTTTTACTTTCATAGCATGTAACTCTTACCAGTTTTAATTTCATAGCATGTAACTCTTCCCAGTTTTACTTTCATAGCATGTAACTCTTCCCAGTTTTACTTTCATAGCCATGTAACTCTTCCCAGTTTTACTTTCATAGCCATGTAACTCTTCCCAGTATTACTTTCATAGCATATAACTCTTCCCAGTTTTACTTTCATAGCCATGTAACTCTTCCCAGTTTTACTTTCATAGCCATGTAACTCTTCCCAGTTTTATTTTCATAGCCATGTAACTCTTCCCAGTTTTACTTTCATAGCCACGTAACTCTTCCCAGTTTTACTTTCATAGCCATGTAACGCTTCCCGGTTTTACTTTCATAGCCATGTAACACTTCCCAGTTTTACTTTCATAGCCATGTAACTCTTCCCAGTTTTACTTTCATAGCCATGTAACTCTTCCCAGTTTTACTTTCATAGCATGTAACTCTTCCCAGTTTTACTTTCATAGCATGTAACTCTTCCCAGTTTTACTTTCATACCATGTAACTCTTCCCAGTTTTACTTTCATAGCCATGTAACTCTTCCCAGTTTTACTTTCATAGCATGTAACTCTTCCCAGTTTTACTTTCATAGCCATGTAACTCTTCCCAGTTTTACTTTCATAGCATGTAACTCTTCCCAATTTTACTTTCATAGCCATGTAACTCTTCCCAGTTTTCCTTTCATAGCCATGTAACTCTTCCCAGTTTTACTTTCATAGCATGTAACTCTTCCCAGTTTTACTTTCATAGCATGTAACTCTTCCCAGTTTTACTTTCATAGCCATGTAACCTTTCCCAGTTTTACTTTCATAGCCATGTAACTCTTCCCAGTTTTACTTTCATAGCATGTAACTCTTCCCAGTTTTACTTTCATAGCATGTAACTCTTCCCAGTTTTACTTTCATAGCATGTAACTCTTCCCAGTTTTACTTTCATAGCCATGTAACTCTTCCCAGTTTTACTTTCATAGCATGTAACTCTTCCCAGTTTTACTTTCATAGCCATGTAACTCTTCCCAGTTTTACTTTCATAGCCATGTAACTCTTCCCAGTTTTACTTTCATAGCATGTAACTCTTCCCAGTTTTACTTTCATAGCATGTAACTCTTCCCAGTTTTACTTTCATAGCATGTAACTCTTCCCAGTTTTACTTTCATAGCCATGTAACTCTTTCCAGTTTTATTTTCATAGCATGTAACTCTTCCCAGTTTTACTTTCATAGCGATGTAACTCTTCCCAGTTTTACTTTCATAGCCATTAACTCTTCCCAGTTTTACTTTCATACCCATGTAACTCTTCCCAGTTTTACTTTAATAGCCATGTAACTCATCCCAGTTTTACTTTCATTGCATGTAACTCTTCCCAGTTTTAATTTCATAGCATGTAACTCTTCCCAGTTTTACTTTCATAGCATGTAACTCTTCCCAGTTTTACTTTCATAGCCATGTAACTCTTCCCAGTTTTACTTTCATAGCCATGTAACTCTTCCCAGTATTCTTTTCTTTGGCTTGGCTTCGCGGACGAAGATTTATGGAGGGGGTAAAAAAGTCCACGTCAGCTGCAGGCTCGTTTGTGGCTGACCAGTCCGATGCGGGACAGGCAGACACGATTGCAGCGGTTGCAAGGGAAAATTGGTTGGTTGGGGTTGGGTGTTGGGTTTTTCCTCCTTTGCCTTTTGTCAGTGAGGTGGGCTCTGCGGTCTTCTTCAAAGGAGGCTGCTGCCCGCCAAACTGTGAGGCGCCAAGATGCACGGTTTGAGGCGTTATCAGCCCACTGGCGGTGGTCAATGTGGCAGGCACCAAGAGATTTCTTTAGGCAGTCCTTGTACCTTTTCTTTGGTGCACCTCTGTCACGGTGGCCAGTGGAGAGCTCGCCATATAATACGATCTTGGGAAGGCGATGGTCCTCCATTCTGGAGACGTGACCCATCCAGCGCAGCTGGATCTTCAGCAGCGTGGACTCGATGCTGTCGACCTCTGCCATCTCGAGTACCTCGACGTTAGGGGTGTGAGCTCCAATGGATGTTGAGGATGGAGCGGAGACAACGCTGGTGGAAGCGTTCTAGGAGCCGTAGGTGGTGCCGGTAGAGGACCCATGATTCGGAGCCGAACAGGAGTGTGGGTATGACAACGGCTCTGTATACGCTTATCTTTGTGAGGCTTTTCAGTTGGTTGTTTTTCCAGACTCTTTTGTGTAGTCTTCCAAAGGCGCTATTTGCCTTGGCGAGTCTGTTGTCTATCTCATTGTCGATCCTTGCATCTGATGAAATGGTGCAGCCGAGATAGGTAAACTGGTTGACCGTTTTGAGTTTTGTGTGCCCGATGGAGATGTGGGGGGGCTGGTAGTCATGGTGGGGAGCTGGCTGATGGAGAACCTCAGTTTTCTTCAGGCTGACTTCCAGGCCAAACATTTTGGCAGTTTCCGCAAAGCAGGACGTCAAGCGCTGAAGAGCTGGCTCTGAATGGGCAACTAAAGCGGCATCATCTGCAAAGAGTAGTTCACGGACAAGTTTCTCTTGTGTCTTGGTGTGAGCTTGCAGGCGCCTCAGATTGAAGAGACTGCCATCCGTGCGGTACCGGATGTAAACAGCGTCTTCATTGTTGGGGTCTTTCATGGCTTGGTTCAGCATCATGCTGAAGAAGATTGAAAAGAGGGTTGGTGCGAGAACACAGCCTTGCTTCACGCCATTGTTAATGGAGAAGCCATGTAACTCTTCCCAGTTTTACTTTCATAGCCATGTAACTCTTCCCAGTTTTACTTTCATAGCCATGTAATTCTTCCCAGTTTTACTTTCATAGCCATGTAACGCTTCCCGGTTTTACTTTCATAGCCATGTAACACTTCCCTGTTTTACTTTCATAGCCATGTAACTCTTCCCAGTTTTACTTTCAAAGCCATGTAACTCTTCCCAGTTTTACTTTCATAGCATGTAACTCTTCCCAGTTTTACTTTCATAGCATGTAATTCTTGCCAGTTTTACTTTCATAGCATGTAACTCTTCCCAGTTTTACTTTCATAGCCATGTAACGCATCCCGGTTTTACTTTCATAGCCATGTAACACTTCCCAGTTTTACTTTCATAGCCATGTAACTCTTCCCAGTTTTACTTTCATAGCCATGTAACTCTTCCCAGTTTTAATTTCATAGCATGTAACTCTTCCCAGTTTTACTTTCATAGCATGTAACTCTTCCCAGTTTTACTTTCATAGCATGTAACTCTTCCCAGTTTTACTTTCATAGCATGTAACTCTTCCCAGTTTTACTTTCATAGCCATGTAACTCTTACAGGTTTTACTTTCATAGCATGTAACTCTTCCCAGTTTTACTTTCATAGCCATGTAACTCTTCCCAGTATTACTTTCATAGCATATAACTCTTCCCAGTTTTACTTTCATAGCCATGTAACTCTTCCCAGTTTTACTTTCATAGCCATGTAACTCTTCCCAGTTTTACTTTCATAGCCATGTAACTCTTCCCAGTTTTACTTTCATAGCCAAGTAACTCTTCCCAGTTTTAATTTCATAGCCATGTAACGCTTCCCGGTTTTACTTTCATAGCCATGTAACACTTCCCAGTTTTACTTTCATAGCCATGTAACTCTTCCCAGTTTTACTTTCATAGCCATGTAACTCTTCCCAGTTTTACTTTCATAGCATGTAACTCTTCCCAGTTTTACTTTCATAGCATGTAACTCTTCCCAGTTTTACTTTCATAGCATGTAACTCTTCCCAGTTTTACTTTCATAGCCATGTAACTCTTCCCAGTTTTACTTTCATAGCATGTAACTCTTCCCAGTTTTACTTTCATAGCCATGTAACTCTTCCCAGTTTTACTTTCATAGCATGTAACTCTTCCCAGTTTTACTTTCATAGCATGTAACTCTTCCCAGTTTTACTTTCATAGCCATGTAACTCTTCCCAGTTTTACTTTCATAGCCATGTAACTCTTCCCAGTTTTACTTTCATAGCGATGTAACTCTTCCCAGTTTTACTTTCATAGCATGTAACTCTTCCCAGTTTTACTTTCATAGCATGTAACTCTTCCCAGTTTTACTTTCATAGCCATGTAACTCTTCCCAGTTTTACTTTCATAGCCATGTAACTCTTCCCAGTTTTACTTTCATAGCATGTAACTCTTCCCAGTTTTACTTTCATAGCATGTAACTCTTCCCAGTTTTACTTTCATAGCCATGTAACTCTTCCCAGTTTTACTTTCATAGCATGTAACTCTTCCCAGTTTTACTTTCATAGCCATGTAACTCTTCCCAGTTTTACTTTCATAGCC
Organism: Narcine bancroftii; assembly: GCF_036971445.1. Classification (NCBI taxonomy): domain Eukaryota; kingdom Metazoa; phylum Chordata; class Chondrichthyes; order Torpediniformes; family Narcinidae; genus Narcine; species Narcine bancroftii. Next base: position 83,469,190 of record NC_091472.1, on the reverse strand, counting down.
ATGTAACTCTTCCCAGTTTTACTTTCATAACTATGTAACTCTTCCCAGTTTTACTTTCATAGCATGTAACTCTTCCCAGTTTTACTTTCATAGCATGTAACGCTTCCCAGTTTTACTTTCATAGCATGTAACTCTTCCCAGTTTTACTTTCATAGCCATGTAACTCTTCCCAGTTTTACTTTCATAGCATGTAACTCTTCCCAGTTTTACTTTCATAGCCATGTAACTCTTCTCAGTTTTATTTTCATAGCATGTAACTCTTCCCAGTTTTACTTTCATAGCGATGTAACTCTTCCCAGTTTTACTTTCATAGCCATTAACTCTTCCCAGTTTTACTTTCATACCCATGTAACTCTTCCCAGTTTTACTTTCATAGCCATGTAACTCATCCCAGTTTTACTTTCATAGCATGTAACTCTTCCCAGTTTTAATTTCATAGCATGTAACTCTTCCCAGTTTTACTTTCATAGCATGTAACTCTTCCCAGTTTTACTTTCATAGCCATGTAACTCTTCCCAGTTTTACTTTCATAGCATGTAACTCTTCCCAGTTTTACTTTCATAGCATGTAACTCTTCCCAGTTTTACTTTCATAGCATGTAACTCTTCCCAGTTTTACTTTCATAGCCATGTAACTCTTCCCAGTTTTACTTTCATAGCATGTAACTCTTCCCAGTTTTACTTTCATAGCCATGTAACTCTTCCCAGTTTTACTTTCATAGCCATGTAACTCTTCCCAGTTTTACTTTCATAACTATGTAACTCTTCCCAGTTTTACTTTCATAGCATGTAACTCTTCCCAGTTTTACTTTCATAGCATGTAACGCTTCCCAGTTTTACTTTCATAGCATGTAACTCTTCCCAGTTTTACTTTCATAGCCATGTAACTCTTCCCAGTTTTACTTTCATAGCATGTAACTCTTCCCAGTTTTACTTTCATAGCCATGTAACTCTTCTCAGTTTTATTTTCATAGCATGTAACTCTTCCCAGTTTTACTTTCATAGCGATGTAACTCTTCCCAGTTTTACTTTCATAGCCATTAACTCTTCCCAGTTTTACTTTCATACCCATGTAACTCTTCCCAGTTTTACTTTCATAGCCATGTAACTCATCCCAGTTTTACTTTCATAGCATGTAACTCTTACCAGTTTTAATTTCATAGCATGTAACTCTTCCCAGTTTTACTTTCATAGCATGTAACTCTTCCCAGTTTTACTTTCATAGCCATGTAACTCTTCCCAGTTTTACTTTCATAGCCATGTAACTCTTCCCAGTATTACTTTCATAGCATATAACTCTTCCCAGTTTTACTTTCATAGCCATGTAACTCTTCCCAGTTTTACTTTCATAGCCATGTAACTCTTCCCAGTTTTATTTTCATAGCCATGTAACTCTTCCCAGTTTTACTTTCATAGCCACGTAACTCTTCCCAGTTTTACTTTCATAGCCATGTAACGCTTCCCGGTTTTACTTTCATAGCCATGTAACACTTCCCAGTTTTACTTTCATAGCCATGTAACTCTTCCCAGTTTTACTTTCATAGCCATGTAACTCTTCCCAGTTTTACTTTCATAGCATGTAACTCTTCCCAGTTTTACTTTCATAGCATGTAACTCTTCCCAGTTTTACTTTCATACCATGTAACTCTTCCCAGTTTTACTTTCATAGCCATGTAACTCTTCCCAGTTTTACTTTCATAGCATGTAACTCTTCCCAGTTTTACTTTCATAGCCATGTAACTCTTCCCAGTTTTACTTTCATAGCATGTAACTCTTCCCAATTTTACTTTCATAGCCATGTAACTCTTCCCAGTTTTCCTTTCATAGCCATGTAACTCTTCCCAGTTTTACTTTCATAGCATGTAACTCTTCCCAGTTTTACTTTCATAGCATGTAACTCTTCCCAGTTTTACTTTCATAGCCATGTAACCTTTCCCAGTTTTACTTTCATAGCCATGTAACTCTTCCCAGTTTTACTTTCATAGCATGTAACTCTTCCCAGTTTTACTTTCATAGCATGTAACTCTTCCCAGTTTTACTTTCATAGCATGTAACTCTTCCCAGTTTTACTTTCATAGCCATGTAACTCTTCCCAGTTTTACTTTCATAGCATGTAACTCTTCCCAGTTTTACTTTCATAGCCATGTAACTCTTCCCAGTTTTACTTTCATAGCCATGTAACTCTTCCCAGTTTTACTTTCATAGCATGTAACTCTTCCCAGTTTTACTTTCATAGCATGTAACTCTTCCCAGTTTTACTTTCATAGCATGTAACTCTTCCCAGTTTTACTTTCATAGCCATGTAACTCTTTCCAGTTTTATTTTCATAGCATGTAACTCTTCCCAGTTTTACTTTCATAGCGATGTAACTCTTCCCAGTTTTACTTTCATAGCCATTAACTCTTCCCAGTTTTACTTTCATACCCATGTAACTCTTCCCAGTTTTACTTTAATAGCCATGTAACTCATCCCAGTTTTACTTTCATTGCATGTAACTCTTCCCAGTTTTAATTTCATAGCATGTAACTCTTCCCAGTTTTACTTTCATAGCATGTAACTCTTCCCAGTTTTACTTTCATAGCCATGTAACTCTTCCCAGTTTTACTTTCATAGCCATGTAACTCTTCCCAGTATTCTTTTCTTTGGCTTGGCTTCGCGGACGAAGATTTATGGAGGGGGTAAAAAAGTCCACGTCAGCTGCAGGCTCGTTTGTGGCTGACCAGTCCGATGCGGGACAGGCAGACACGATTGCAGCGGTTGCAAGGGAAAATTGGTTGGTTGGGGTTGGGTGTTGGGTTTTTCCTCCTTTGCCTTTTGTCAGTGAGGTGGGCTCTGCGGTCTTCTTCAAAGGAGGCTGCTGCCCGCCAAACTGTGAGGCGCCAAGATGCACGGTTTGAGGCGTTATCAGCCCACTGGCGGTGGTCAATGTGGCAGGCACCAAGAGATTTCTTTAGGCAGTCCTTGTACCTTTTCTTTGGTGCACCTCTGTCACGGTGGCCAGTGGAGAGCTCGCCATATAATACGATCTTGGGAAGGCGATGGTCCTCCATTCTGGAGACGTGACCCATCCAGCGCAGCTGGATCTTCAGCAGCGTGGACTCGATGCTGTCGACCTCTGCCATCTCGAGTACCTCGACGTTAGGGGTGTGAGCTCCAATGGATGTTGAGGATGGAGCGGAGACAACGCTGGTGGAAGCGTTCTAGGAGCCGTAGGTGGTGCCGGTAGAGGACCCATGATTCGGAGCCGAACAGGAGTGTGGGTATGACAACGGCTCTGTATACGCTTATCTTTGTGAGGCTTTTCAGTTGGTTGTTTTTCCAGACTCTTTTGTGTAGTCTTCCAAAGGCGCTATTTGCCTTGGCGAGTCTGTTGTCTATCTCATTGTCGATCCTTGCATCTGATGAAATGGTGCAGCCGAGATAGGTAAACTGGTTGACCGTTTTGAGTTTTGTGTGCCCGATGGAGATGTGGGGGGGCTGGTAGTCATGGTGGGGAGCTGGCTGATGGAGAACCTCAGTTTTCTTCAGGCTGACTTCCAGGCCAAACATTTTGGCAGTTTCCGCAAAGCAGGACGTCAAGCGCTGAAGAGCTGGCTCTGAATGGGCAACTAAAGCGGCATCATCTGCAAAGAGTAGTTCACGGACAAGTTTCTCTTGTGTCTTGGTGTGAGCTTGCAGGCGCCTCAGATTGAAGAGACTGCCATCCGTGCGGTACCGGATGTAAACAGCGTCTTCATTGTTGGGGTCTTTCATGGCTTGGTTCAGCATCATGCTGAAGAAGATTGAAAAGAGGGTTGGTGCGAGAACACAGCCTTGCTTCACGCCATTGTTAATGGAGAAGCCATGTAACTCTTCCCAGTTTTACTTTCATAGCCATGTAACTCTTCCCAGTTTTACTTTCATAGCCATGTAATTCTTCCCAGTTTTACTTTCATAGCCATGTAACGCTTCCCGGTTTTACTTTCATAGCCATGTAACACTTCCCTGTTTTACTTTCATAGCCATGTAACTCTTCCCAGTTTTACTTTCAAAGCCATGTAACTCTTCCCAGTTTTACTTTCATAGCATGTAACTCTTCCCAGTTTTACTTTCATAGCATGTAATTCTTGCCAGTTTTACTTTCATAGCATGTAACTCTTCCCAGTTTTACTTTCATAGCCATGTAACGCATCCCGGTTTTACTTTCATAGCCATGTAACACTTCCCAGTTTTACTTTCATAGCCATGTAACTCTTCCCAGTTTTACTTTCATAGCCATGTAACTCTTCCCAGTTTTAATTTCATAGCATGTAACTCTTCCCAGTTTTACTTTCATAGCATGTAACTCTTCCCAGTTTTACTTTCATAGCATGTAACTCTTCCCAGTTTTACTTTCATAGCATGTAACTCTTCCCAGTTTTACTTTCATAGCCATGTAACTCTTACAGGTTTTACTTTCATAGCATGTAACTCTTCCCAGTTTTACTTTCATAGCCATGTAACTCTTCCCAGTATTACTTTCATAGCATATAACTCTTCCCAGTTTTACTTTCATAGCCATGTAACTCTTCCCAGTTTTACTTTCATAGCCATGTAACTCTTCCCAGTTTTACTTTCATAGCCATGTAACTCTTCCCAGTTTTACTTTCATAGCCAAGTAACTCTTCCCAGTTTTAATTTCATAGCCATGTAACGCTTCCCGGTTTTACTTTCATAGCCATGTAACACTTCCCAGTTTTACTTTCATAGCCATGTAACTCTTCCCAGTTTTACTTTCATAGCCATGTAACTCTTCCCAGTTTTACTTTCATAGCATGTAACTCTTCCCAGTTTTACTTTCATAGCATGTAACTCTTCCCAGTTTTACTTTCATAGCATGTAACTCTTCCCAGTTTTACTTTCATAGCCATGTAACTCTTCCCAGTTTTACTTTCATAGCATGTAACTCTTCCCAGTTTTACTTTCATAGCCATGTAACTCTTCCCAGTTTTACTTTCATAGCATGTAACTCTTCCCAGTTTTACTTTCATAGCATGTAACTCTTCCCAGTTTTACTTTCATAGCCATGTAACTCTTCCCAGTTTTACTTTCATAGCCATGTAACTCTTCCCAGTTTTACTTTCATAGCGATGTAACTCTTCCCAGTTTTACTTTCATAGCATGTAACTCTTCCCAGTTTTACTTTCATAGCATGTAACTCTTCCCAGTTTTACTTTCATAGCCATGTAACTCTTCCCAGTTTTACTTTCATAGCCATGTAACTCTTCCCAGTTTTACTTTCATAGCATGTAACTCTTCCCAGTTTTACTTTCATAGCATGTAACTCTTCCCAGTTTTACTTTCATAGCATGTAACTCTTCCCAGTTTTACTTTCATAGCCATGTAACTCTTCCCAGTTTTACTTTCATAGCATGTAACTCTTCCCAGTTTTACTTTCATAGCCATGTAACTCTTCCCAGTTTTACTTTCATAGCCATGTAACTCTTCCCAGTTTTACTTTCATAACTATGTAACTCTTCCCAGTTTTACTTTCATAGCATGTAACTCTTCCCAGTTTTACTTTCATAGCATGTAACGCTTCCCAGTTTTACTTTCATAGCATGTAACTCTTCCCAGTTTTACTTTCATAGCCATGTAACTCTTCCCAGTTTTACTTTCATAGCATGTAACTCTTCCCAGTTTTACTTTCATAGCCATGTAACTCTTCTCAGTTTTATTTTCATAGCATGTAACTCTTCCCAGTTTTACTTTCATAGCGATGTAACTCTTCCCAGTTTTACTTTCATAGCCATTAACTCTTCCCAGTTTTACTTTCATACCCATGTAACTCTTCCCAGTTTTACTTTCATAGCCATGTAACTCATCCCAGTTTTACTTTCATAGCATGTAACTCTTCCCAGTTTTAATTTCATAGCATGTAACTCTTCCCAGTTTTACTTTCATAGCATGTAACTCTTCCCAGTTTTACTTTCATAGCCATGTAACTCTTCCCAGTTTTACTTTCATAGCCATGTAACTCTTCCCAGTATTACTTTCATAGCATATAACTCTTCCCAGTTTTACTTTCATAGCCATGTAACTCTTCCCAGTTTTACTTTCATAGCCATGTAACTGTTCCCAGTTTTATTTTCATAGCCATGTAACTCTTCCCAGTTTTACTTTCATAGCCACGTAACTCTTCCCAGTTTTACTTTCATAGCCATGTAACGCTTCCCAGTTTTACTTTCATAGCATGTAACTCTTCCCAATTTTACTTTCATAGCCATGTAACTCTTCCCAGTTTTCCTTTCATAGCCATGTAACTCTTCCCAGTTTTACTTTCATAGCATGTAACTCTTCCCAGTTTTACTTTCATAGCATGTAACTCTTCCCAGTTTTACTTTCATAGCATGTAACTCTTCCCAGTTTTACTTTCATAGCCATGTAACTCTTCCCAGTTTTACTTTCATAGCATGTAACTCTTCCCAGTTTTACTTTCATAGCCATGTAACTCTTCCCAGTTTTACTTTCATAGCCATGTAACTCTTCCCAGTTTTACTTTCATAGCATGTAACTCTTCCCAGTTTTACTTTCATAGCATGTAACTCTTCCCAGTTTTACTTTCATAGCATGTAACTCTTCCCAGTTTTACTTTCATAGCCATGTAACTCTTTCCAGTTTTATTTTCATAGCATGTAACTCTTCCCAGTTTTACTTTCATAGCGATGTAACTCTTCCCAGTTTTACTTTCATAGCCATTAACTCTTCCCAGTTTTACTTTCATACCCATGTAACTCTTCCCAGTTTTACTTTAATAGCCATGTAACTCATCCCAGTTTTACTTTCATTGCATGTAACTCTTCCCAGTTTTAATTTCATAGCATGTAACTCTTCCCAGTTTTACTTTCATAGCATGTAACTCTTCCCAGTTTTACTTTCATAGCCATGTAACTCTTCCCAGTTTTACTTTCATAGCCATGTAACTCTTCCCAGTATTCTTTTCTTTGGCTTGGCTTCGCGGACGAAGATTTATGGAGGGGGTAAAAAAGTCCACGTCAGCTGCAGGCTCGTTTGTGGCTGACCAGTCCGATGCGGGACAGGCAGACACGATTGCAGCGGTTGCAAGGGAAAATTGGTTGGTTGGGGTTGGGTGTTGGGTTTTTCCTCCTTTGCCTTTTGTCAGTGAGGTGGGCTCTGCGGTCTTCTTCAAAGGAGGCTGCTGCCCGCCAAACTGTGAGGCGCCAAGATGCACGGTTTGAGGCGTTATCAGCCCACTGGCGGTGGTCAATGTGGCAGGCACCAAGAGATTTCTTTAGGCAGTCCTTGTACCTTTTCTTTGGTGCACCTCTGTCACGGTGGCCAGTGGAGAGCTCGCCATATAATACGATCTTGGGAAGGCGATGGTCCTCCATTCTGGAGACGTGACCCATCCAGCGCAGCTGGATCTTCAGCAGCGTGGACTCGATGCTGTCGACCTCTGCCATCTCGAGTACCTCGACGTTAGGGGTGTGAGCTCCAATGGATGTTGAGGATGGAGCGGAGACAACGCTGGTGGAAGCGTTCTAGGAGCCGTAGGTGGTGCCGGTAGAGGACCCATGATTCGGAGCCGAACAGGAGTGTGGGTATGACAACGGCTCTGTATACGCTTATCTTTGTGAGGCTTTTCAGTTGGTTGTTTTTCCAGACTCTTTTGTGTAGTCTTCCAAAGGCGCTATTTGCCTTGGCGAGTCTGTTGTCTATCTCATTGTCGATCCTTGCATCTGATGAAATGGTGCAGCCGAGATAGGTAAACTGGTTGACCGTTTTGAGTTTTGTGTGCCCGATGGAGATGTGGGGGGGCTGGTAGTCATGGTGGGGAGCTGGCTGATGGAGAACCTCAGTTTGCTTCAGGCTGACTTCCAGGCCAAACATTTTGGCAGTTTCCGCAAAGCAGGACGTCAAGCGCTGAAGAGCTGGCTCTGAATGGGCAACTAAAGCGGCATCATCTGCAAAGAGTAGTTCACGGACAAGTTTCTCTTGTGTCTTGGTGTGAGCTTGCAGGCGCCTCAGATTGAAGAGACTGCAATCCGTGCGGTACCGGATGTAAACAGCGTCTTCATTGTTGGGGTCTTTCATGGCTTGGTTCAGCATCATGCTGAAGAAGATTGAAAAGAGGGTTGGTGCGAGAACACAGCCTTGCTTCACGCCATTGTTAATGGAGAAGCCATGTAACTCTTCCCAGTTTTACTTTCATAGCCATGTAACTCTTCCCAGTTTTACTTTCATAGCCATGTAATTCTTCCCAGTTTTACTTTCATAGCCATGTAACGCTTCCCGGTTTTACTTTCATAGCCATGTAACACTTCCCTGTTTTACTTTCATAGCCATGTAACTCTTCCCAGTTTTACTTTCAAAGCCATGTAACTCTTCCCAGTTTTACTTTCATAGCATGTAACTCTTCCCAGTTTTACTTTCATAGCATGTAATTCTTGCCAGTTTTACTTTCATAGCATGTAACTCTTCCCAGTTTTACTTTCATAGCCATGTAACTCTTCCCAGTTTTACTTTCATAGCCATGTAACTCTTCCAGTTTTACTTTCATAGCATTTAACTCTTCCCAGTTTTACTTTCATAGCCATGTAACTCTTCCCAGTTTTACTTTCATAGCATGTTACTCTACCCAGTTTTACTTTCATGGCCATGTGACTCTTCCCAGTTTTACTTTCATAGCCATGTAAAACTTCCCAGTTTTACTTTTATAGCCATGTAACTCTTCCCAGTTTTACTTTCATAGCCATGTAACTCTTCCCAGTTTTACTTTCATACCCATGTAACTCTTCCCAGTTTTACTTTCATAGCCATGTAACTCTTCCCAGTTTTACTTTCATAGCATGTAACTCTTCCCTGTTTTACTTTCATAGCATGTAACTCTTCCCAGTTTTACTTTCATAGCACGTAACTCTTCCCAGTTTTACTTTCATAGCCATGTAACTCTTCCCAGTTTTACTTTCATAGCATGTAACTCTTCCCAGTTTTACTTTCATAGCCATGTAACTCTTCCCAGTTTTACTTTCATAGCCATGTAACTCTTCCCAGTTTTACTTTCATAGCATGTAACTCTTCCCAGTTTTACATTCATAGCCATGTAACTCTTCCCAGTTTTACTTTCATAGCATGTAACTCTTCCCAGTTTTACTTTCATAGCCATGTAACTCTTCCCAGTTTTACTTTCATAGCCATGTAACTCTTCCCAGTTTTACTTTCATAGCATGTAACTCTTCCCAGTTTTACTTTCATAGCCATGTAACTCTTCCCAGTTTTACTTTCATAGCCATGTAACTCTTCCCAGTTTTACTTTCATAGCATGTAACTCTTCACAGTTTTACTTTCATAGCCATGTAACTCTTCCCAGTTTTACTTTCATAGCATGTAACTCTTCCCAGTTTTACTTTCATAGCCATGTAACTCTTCCCAGTTTTACTTTCATAGCCTTGTAACTCTTCCCAGTTTTACTTTCATAGCATGTAACTCTTCCCAGTTTTACTTTCATAGCCATGTAACTCTTCCCAGTTTTACTTTCATAGCCATGTAACTCTTCCCAGTTTTACTTTCATAGCATGTAACTCTTCCCAGGTTTACTTTCATAGCATGTAACTCTTCCCAGTTTTACTTTCATAGCCATGTAACTCTTCCCAGTTTTACTTTCATAGCCATGTAACTCTTCCCAGTTTTACTTTCATAGCATGTAACTCTTCCCAGTTTTACTTTCATAGCATGTAACTCTTCCCAGTTTTACTTTCATAGCATGTAACTCTTCCCAGTTTTCCTTTCATAGCCATGTAACTCTTCCCAGTTTTACTTTCATAGCATGTAACTCTTCCCAGTTTTACTTTCATAGCCATGTAACTCTTCCCTGTTTTACTTTCATAGCCATGTAACTCTTCCCAGTTTTACTTTCATAGCATGTAACTCTTCACAGTTTTACTTTCATAGCATGTAACTCTTCCCAGTTTTACTTTCATAGCATGCAACTCTTCCCTGTTTTACTTTCATAGCCATGTAACACTTCCCAGTTTTACTTTCACAGCAGGTAACTCTTCCCAGTTTTACTTTCATAGCCATGTAACTCTTCCCAGTTTTACTTTCATAGCCATGTAACTCTTCCCAGTTTTACTTTCATAGCCATGTAACTCTTCCCAGTTTTACTTTCATAGCATTTAACTCTTCCCAGTTTTACTTTCATAGCATGTAACTCTTCCCTGTTTTACTTTCATAGCCATGTAACTCTTCCCAGTTTTACTTTCATAGCATGTAACTCTTCCCAGTTTTACTTTCATAGCCATGTAACTCTTCCCAGTTTTACTTTCATAGCATGTAACTCTTCCCAGTTTTACTTTCATAGCCATGTAACTCTTCCCAGTTTTACTTTCATAGCCATGTAACTCTTCCCAGTTTTACTTTCATAGCATGTAACTCTTCCCAGTTTTACTTTCATAGCATGTAACTCTTCCCAGTTTTACTTTCATAGCCATGTAACTCTTCCCAGTTTTACTTTCATAGCATGTAACTCTTCCCAGTTTTACTTTCATAGCATGTAACTCTTCCCAGTTTTACTTTCATAGCCATGTAACTCTTCCCAGTTTTACTTTCATAGCATGTAACTCTTCCCAGTTTTACTTTCATAGCATGTAACTCTTCCCAGTTTTACTTTCATAGCATGTAACTCTTCCCAGTTTTACTTTCATAGCCATGTAACTCTTCCCAGTTTTACTTTCATAGCATGTAACTCTTCCCAGTTTTACTTTCATAGCCATGTAACTCTTCCCAGTTTTACTTTCATAGCCATGTAACTCTTCCCAGTTTTACTTTCATAGCATGTAACTCTTCCCAGTTTTACTTTCATAGCATGTAACTCTTTTCAGTTTTACTTTCATAGCATGTAACTCTTCCCAGTTTTACTTTCATAGCCATGTAACTCTTTCCAGTTTTATTTTCATAGCATGTAACTCTTCCCAGTTTTACTTTCATAGCGATGTAACTCTTCCCAGTTTTACTTTCATAGCCATTAACTATTCCCAGTTTTACTTTCATACCCATGTAACTCTTCCCAGTTTTACTTTCATAGCCATGTAACTCATCCCAGTTTTACTTTCATAGCATGTAACTCTTCCCAGTTTTACTTTCATAGCATGTAACTCTTCCCAGTTTTACTTTCATAGCCATGTAACTCTTCCCAGTTTTACTTTCATAGCCATGTAACTCTTCCCAGTATTACTTTCATAGCATATAACTCTTCCCAGTTTTACTTTCATAGCCATGTAACTCTTCCCAGTTTTACTTTCATAGCCATGTAACTCTTCCCAGTTTTACTTTCATAGCCTTGTAACTCTTCCCAGTTTTACTTTCATAGCCATGTAACTCTTCCCAGTTTTACTTTCATAGCCATGTAACGCTTCCCGGTTTTACTTTCATAGCCATGTAACACTTCCCTGTTTTACTTTCATAGCCATGTAACTCTTCCCAGTTTTACTTTCAAAGCCATGTAACTCTTCCCAGTTTTACTTTCATAGCTTGTAACTCTTCCCAGTTTTACTTTCATAGCATGTAATTCTTGCCAGTTTTACTTTCATAGCATGTAACTCTTCCCAGTTTTACTTTTATAGCCATGTAACTCTTCCCAGTTTTACTTTCATAGCCATGTAACTCTTCCAGTTTTACTTTCATAGCATGTAACTCTTCCCAGTTTTACTTTCATAGCCATGTAACTCTTCCCAGTTTTACTTTCATAGCATGTTACTCTACCCAGTTTTACTTTCATGGCCATGTGACTCTTCCCAGTTTTACTTTCATAGCCATGTAAAACTTCCCAGTTTTACTTTCATAGCCATGTAACTCTTCCCAGTTTTACTTTCATAGCCATGTAACTCTTCTCAGTTTTACTTTCATACCCATGTAACTCTTCCCAGTTTTACTTTCATAGCCATGTAACTCTTCCCAGTTTTACTTTCATAGCATGTAACTCTTCCCTGTTTTACTTTCATAGCATGTAACTCTTCCCAGTTTTACTTGCATAGCACGTAACTCTTCCCAGTTTTACTTTCATAGCCATGTAACTCTTCCCAGTTTTACTTTCATAGCATGTAACTCTTCCCAGTTTTACTTTCATAGCCATGTAACTCTTCCCAGTTTTACTTTCATAGCCATGTAACTCTTCCCAGTTTTACTTTCATAGCATGTAACTCTTCCCAGTTTTACTTTCATAGCCATGTAACTCTTCCCAGTTTTACTTTCATAGCATGTAACTCTTCCCAGTTTTACTTTCATAGCCATGTAACTCTTCCCAGTTTTACTTTCATAGCCATGTAACTCTTCCCAGTTTTACTTTCATAGCATGTAACTCTTCCCTGTTTTAGTTACATAGCATGTAACTCTTCCCAGTTTTACTTTCATAGCACGTAACTCTTCCCAGTTTTACTTTCATAGCCATGTAACTCTTCCCAGTTTTACTTTCATAGCATGTAACTCTTCCCAGTTTTACTTTCATAGCCATGTAACTCTTCCCAGTTTTACTTTAATAGCCATGTAACTCTTCCCATTTTTACTTTCATAGCATGTAACTCTTCCCAGTTTTACTTTCATAGCGATGTAACTCTTCCCAGTTTTACTTTCATAGCATGTAACTCTTCCCAGTTTTACTTTCATAGCCATGTAACTCTTCCCAGTTTTACTTTCATAGCCATGTAACTCTTCCCAGTTTTACTTTCATAGCATGTAACTCTTCCCAGTTTTACTTTCATAGCCATGTAACTCTTCCCAGTTTTACTTTCATAGCCATGTAACTCTTCCCAGTTTTACTTTCATAGCATGTAACTCTTCACAGTTTTACTTTCATAGCCATGTAACTCTTCCCAGTTTTACTTTCATAGCATGTAACTCCCAGTTTTACTTTCATAGCCATGTAACTCTTCCCAGTTTTACTTTCATAGCCTTGTAACTCTTCCCAGTTTTACTTTCATAGCATGTAACTCTTCCCAGTTTTACTTTCATAGCCTTGTAACTCTTCCCAGTTTTACTTTCATAGCCATGTAACTCTTCCCAGTTTTACTTTCATAGCCATGTAACTCTTCCCAGTTTTACTTTCATAGCATGTAACTCTTCCCAGGTTTACTTTCATAGCATGTAACTCTTCCCAGTTTTACTTTCATAGCCATGTAACTCTTCCCAGTTTTACTTTCATAGCCATGTAACTCTTCCCAGTTTTACTTTCATAGCATGTAACTCTTCCCAGTTTTACTTTCATAGCATGTAACTCTTCCCAGTTTTACTTTCATAGCATGTAACTCTTCCCAGTTTTACTTTCATAGCCATGTAACTCTTCCCAGTTTTACTTTCATAGCATGTAACTCTTCCCAGTTTTACTTTCATAGCCATGTAACTCTTCCCTGTTTTACTTTCATAGCCATGTAACTCTTCCCTGTTTTACTTTCATAGCCATGTAACTCTTCCCAGTTTTACTTTCATAGCATGTAACTCTTCCCTGTTTTACTTTCATAGCCATGTAACACTTCCCAGTTTTACTTTCATAGCAGGTAACTCTTCCCAGTTTTACTTTCATAGCCATGTAACTCTTCCCAGTTTTACTTTCATAGCCATGTAACTCTTCCCAGTTTTACTTTCATAGCCATGTAACTCTTCCCAGTTTTACTTTCATAGCATTTAACTCTTCCCAGTTTTACTTTCATAGCATGTAACTCTTCCCAGTTTTACTTTCATAGCCATGTAACTCTTCCCAGTTTTACTTTCATAGCATGTAACTCTTCCCAGTTTTACTTTCATAGCCATGTAACTCTTCCCAGTTTTACTTTCATAGCATGTAACTCTTCCCAGTTTTACTTTCATAGCCATGTAACTCTTCCCAGTTTTACTTTCATAGCCATGTAACTCTTCCCAGTTTTACTTTCATAGCATGTAACTCTTCCCAGTTTTACTTTCATAGCATGTAACTCTTCCCAGTTTTACTTTCATAGCCATGTAACTTTTCCCAGTTTTACTTTCATAGCCATGTAACTCTTCCCAGTTTTACTTTCATAGCATGTAACTCTTCCCAGTTTTACTTTCATAGCATGTAACTCTTCCCAGTTTTACTTTCATAGCATGTAACTCTTCCCAGTTTTACTTTCATAGCCATGTAACTCTTCCCAGTTTTACTTTCATAGCATGTAACTCTTCCCAGTTTTACTTTCATAGCCATGTAACTCTTCCCAGTTTTAGTTTCATAGCCATGTAACTCTTCCCAGTTTTACTTTCATAGCAATGTAACTCTTCCCAGTTTTACTTTCATAGCATGTAACTCTTCCCAGTTTTACTTTCATAGCATGTAACTCTTCCCAGTTTTACTTTCATAGCCATGTAACTCTTTCCAGTTTTATTTTCATAGCATGTAACTCTTCCCAGTTTTACTTTCATAGCGATGTAACTCTTCCCTGTTTTACTTTCATAGCCATTAACTCTTCCCAGTTTTACTTTCATACCCATGTAACTCTTCCCAGTTTTACTTTCATAGCCATGTAACTCATCCCAGTTTTACTTTCATAGCATGTAACTCTTCCCAGTTTTACTTTCATAGCATGTAACTCTTCCCAGTTTTACTTTCATAGCCATGTAACTCTTCCCAGTTTTACTTTCATAGCCATGTAACTCTTCCCAGTTTTACTTTCATAGCCATGTAACTCTTCCCAGTTTTACTTTCATAGCCATGTAACGCTTCCCGGTTTTACTTTCATAGCCATGTAACACTTCCCTGTTTTACTTTCATAGCCATGTAACTCTACCCAGTTTTACTTTCAAAGCCATGTAACTCTTCCCAGTTTTACTTTCATAGCATGTAACTCTTCCCAGTTTTACTTTCATAGCATGTAATTCTTGCCAGTTTTACTTTCATAGCATGTAACTCTTCCCAGTTTTACTTTCATAGCCATGTAACTCTTCCCAGTTTTACTTTCATAGCCATGTAACTCTTCCAGTTTTACTTTCATAGCATGTAACTCTTCCCAGTTTTACTTTCATAGCCATGTAACTCTTCCCAGTTTTACTTTCATAGCATGTTACTCTACCCAGTTTTACTTTCATGGCCATGTGACTCTTCCCAGTTTTACTTTCATGGCCATGTAAAACTTCCCAGTTTTACTTTCATAGCCATGTAACTCTTCCCAGTTTTACTTTCATAGCCATGTAACTCTTCCCAGTTTTACTTTCATACCCATGTAACTCTTCCCAGTTTTACTTTCATAGCCATGTAACTCTTCCCAGTTTTACTTTCATAGCATGTAACTCTTCCCTGTTTTACTTTCATAGCATGTAACTCTTCCCAGTTTTACTTTCATAGCACGTAACTCTTCCCAGTTTTACTTACATAGCCATGTAACTCTTCCCAGTTTTAATTTCATAGCATGTAACTCTTCCCAGTTTTCCTTTCATAGCCATGTAATTCTTCCCAGTTTTACTTTCATAGCCATGTAACTCTTCCCAGTTTTACTTTCATAGCATGTAACTCTTCCCAGTTTTACTTTCATAGCCATGTAACTCTTCCCAGTTTTACTTTCATAGCATGTAACTCTTCCCAGTTTTACTTTAATAGCCATGTAACTCTTCCCAGTTTTACTTTCATAGCCATGTAACTCTTCCCAGTTTTACTTTCATAGCATGTAACTCTTCCCAGTTTTACTTTCATAGCCATGTAACTCTTCCCAGTTTTACTTTCATAGCCATGTAACTCTTCCCAGTTTTACTTTCATAGCATGTAACTCTTCACAGTTTTACTTTCATAGCCATGTAACTCTTCCCAGTTTTACTTTCATAGCATGTAACTCTTCCCAGTTTTACTTTCATAGCCATGTAACTCTTCCCAGTTTTACTTTCATAGCCTTGTAACTCTTCCCAGTTTTACTTTCATAGCATGTAACTCTTCCCAGTTTTACTTTCATAGCCATGTAACTCCTCCCAGTTTTACTTTCATAGCCATGTAACTCTTCCCAGTTTTACTTTCATAGCATGTAACTCTTCCCAGTTTTACTTTCATAGCATGTAACTCTTCCCAGTTTTACTTTCATAGCCATGTAACTCTTCCCAGTTTTACTTTCATAGCCATGTAACTCTTCCCAGTTTTACTTTCATAGCATGTAACTCTTCCCAGTTTTACTTTCATAGCATGTAACTCTTCCCAGTTTTACTTTCATAGCATGTAACTCTTCCCAGTTTTACTTTCATAGCCATGTAACTCTTCCCAGTTTTACTTTCATATCATGTAACTCTTCCCAGTTTTACATTCATAGCCATGTAACTCTTCCCTGTTTTACTTTCATAGCCATGTAACTCTTCCCAGTTTTACTTTCATAGCATGTAACTCTTCCCAGTTTTACTTTCATAGCATGTAACTCTTCCCAGTTTTACTTTCATAGCATGTAACTCTTCCCTGTTTTACTTTCATAGCCATGTAACACTTCCCAGTTTTACTTTCATAGCAGGTAACTCTTCCCAGTTTTACTTTCATAGCCATGTAACTCTTCCCAGTTTTACTTTCATAGCCTTGTAACTCTTCCCAGTTTTACTTTCATAGCCATGTAACTCTTCCCAGTTTTACTTTCATAGCATTTAACTCTTCCCAGTTTTACTTTCATAGCATGTAACTCTTCCCAGTTTTACTTTCATAGCCATGTAACTCTTCCCAGTTTTACTTTCGTAGCCATGTAACTCTTCCCAGTTTTACTTTCATAGCATGTAACTCTTCACAGTTTTACTTTCATAGCCATGTAACTCTTCCCAGTTTTACTTTAACAGCATGTAACTCTTCCCAGTTTTACTTTCATAGCCATGTAACTCTTCCCAGTTTTACTTTCATAGCCATGTAACTCTTCCCAGTTTTACTTTCATAGCATGTAACTCTTCCCAGTTTTACTTTCATAGCCATGTAACTCTTCCAAGTTTTACTTTCAAAGCCATGTAACTCTTCCCAGTTTTACTTTCATAACGATGTAACTCTTCCCAGTTTTACTTTCATAGCATGTAACTCTTCCCAGTTTTACTTTCATAGCATGTAACTCTTCCCAGTTTTACTTTCATAGCCATGTAACTCTTCCCAGTTTTACTTTCATAGCCATGTAACTCTTCCCAGTTTTACTTTCATAGCATGTAACTCTTCCCAGTTTAACTTTCATAGCATGTAACTCTTCCCAGTTTTACTTTCATAGCATGTAACTCTTCCCAGTTTTACTTTCATAGCCATGTAACTCTTCCCAGTTTTACTTTCATAGCATGTAACTCTTCCCAGTTTTACTTTCATAGCCATGTAACTCTTCCCAGTTTTACTTTCATAGCCATGTAACTCTTCCCAGTTTTACTTTCATAGCCATGTAACTCTTCCCAGTTTTACTTTCATAGCATGTAACTCTTCCCAGTTTTACTTTCATAGCATGTAACTCTTCCCAGTTTTACTTTCATAGCATGTAACTCTTCCAAGGTTTACTTTCATAGCCATGTAACTCTTCCCAGTTTTATTTTCATAGCATGTAACTCTTCCCAGTTTTACTTTCATAGCGATGTAACTCTTCCCAGTTTTACTTTCATAGCCATTAACTCTTCCCAGTTTTACTTTCATACCCATGTAACTCTTCCCAGTTTTACTTTCATAACCATGTAACTCATCCCAGTTTTACTTTCATAGCATGTAACTCTTCCCAGTTTTAATTTCATAGCATGTAACTCTTCCCAGTTTTACTTTCATAGCATGTAACTCTTCCCAGTTTTACTTTCATAGCCATGTAACACTTCCCAGTTTTACTTTCATAGCCATGTAACTCTTCCCAGTTTTACTTTCATAGCCATGTAACTCTTCCCAGTTTTACTTTCATAGCATGTAACTCTTCCCAGTTTTACTTTCATAGCATGTAACTCTTCCCAGTTTTACTTTCATAGCATGTAACTCTTCCCAGTTTTACTTTCATAGCCATGTAACTCTTCCCAGTTTTACTTTCATAGCCATGTAACTCTTCCCAGTTTTACTTTCATAGCATGTAACTCTTCCCAGGTTTACTTTCATAGCATGTAACTCTTCCCAGTTTTACTTTCATAGCCATGTAACTCTTCCCAGTTTTACTTTCATAGCCATGTAACTCTTCCCAGTTTTACTTTCATAGCATGTAACTCTTCCCAGTTTTACTTTCATTACATGTAACTCTTCCCAGTTTTACTTTCATAGCATGTAACTCTTCCCAGTTTTACTTTCATAGCCATGTAACTCTTCCCAGTTTTACTTTCATAGCATGTAACTCTTCCCAGTTTTACTTTCATAGCCATGTAACTCTTCCCTGTTTTACTTTCATAGCCATGTAACTCTTCCCAGTTTTACTTTCATAGCATGTAACTCTTCCCAGTTTTACTTTCATAGCATGTAACTCTTCCCAGTTTTACTTTCATAGCATGTAACTCTTCCCTGTTTTACTTTCATAGCCATGTAACACTTCCCAGTTTTACTTTCATAGCAGGTAACTCTTCCCAGTTTTACTTTCATAGCCATGTAACTCTTCCCAGTTTTACTTTCATAGCCTTGTAACTCTTCCCAGTTTTACTTTCATAGCCATGTAACTCTTCCCAGTTTTACTTTCATAGCATTTAACTCTTCCCAGTTTTACTTTCATAGCATGTAACTCTTCCCAGTTTTACTTTCATAGCCATGTAACTCTTCCCAGTTTTACTTTCATAGCATGTAACTCTTCCCAGTTTTACTTTCATAGCCATGTAACTCTTCCCAGTTTTACTTTCATAGCATGTAACTCTTCACAGTTTTACTTTCATAGCCATGTAACTCTTCCCAGTTTTACTTTAATAGCATGTAACTCTTCCCAGTTTTACTTTCATAGTCATGTAACTCTTCCCAGTTTTACTTTCATAGCCATGTAACTCTTCCCAGTTTTACTTTCATAGCATGTAACTCTTCCCAGTTTTACTTTCATAGCCATGTAACTCTTCCAAGTTTTACTTTCATAGCCATGTAACTCTTCCCAGTTTTACTTTCATAACGATGTAACTCTTCCCAGTTTTACTTTCATAGCATGTAACTCTTCCCAGTTTTACTTTCATAGCCATGTAACTCTTCCCAGTTTTACTTTCATAGCCATGTAACTCTTCCCAGTTTTACTTTCATAGCATGTAACTCTTCCCAGTTTTACTTTCATAGCATGTAACTCTTCCCAGTTTAACTTTCATAGCATGTAACTCTTCCCAGTTTTACTTTCATAGCCATGTAACTCTTCCCAGTTTTACTTTCATAGCATGTAACTCTTCCCAGTTTTACTTTCATAGCCATGTAACTCTTCCCAGTTTTACTTTCATAGCCATGTAACTCTTCCCAGTTTTACTTTCATAGCCATGTAACTCTTCCCAGTTTTACTTTCATAGCATGCAACTCTTCCCAGTTTTACTTTCATAGCATGTAACTCTTCCCAGTTTTACTTTCATAGCATGTAACTCTTCCCAGGTTTACTTTCATAGCCATGTAACTCTTCCCAGTTTTATTTTCATAGCATGTAACTCTTCCCAGTTTTACTTTCATAGCGATGTAACTCTTCCCAGTTTTACTTTCATAGCCATTAACTCTTCCCAGTTTTACTTTCATACCCATGTAACTCTTCCCAGTTTTACTTTCATAACCATGTAA
Organism: Narcine bancroftii; assembly: GCF_036971445.1. Lineage (NCBI taxonomy): Eukaryota > Metazoa > Chordata > Chondrichthyes > Torpediniformes > Narcinidae > Narcine > Narcine bancroftii. Next base: position 83,449,543 of record NC_091472.1, on the reverse strand, counting down.
CTCATCCCAGTTTTACTTTCATAGCATGTAACTCTTCCCAGTTTTAATTTCATAGCATGTAACTCTTCCCAGTTTTACTTTCATAGCATGGAACTCTTCCCAGTTTTACTTTCATAGCCATGTAACACTTCCCAGTTTTACTTTCATAGCCATGTAACACTTCCCAGTTTTACTTTCATAGCAGGTAACTCTTCCCAGTTTTACTTTCATAGCCATGTAACTCTTCCCAGTTTTACTTTCATAGCCTTGTAACTCTTCCCAGTTTTACTTTCATAGCCATGTAACTCTTCCCAGTTTTACTTTCATAGCATTTAACTCTTCCCAGTTTTACTTTCATAGCATGTAATTCTTCCCAGTTTTACTTTCATAGCCATGTAACTCTTCCCAGTTTTACTTTCATAGCATGTAACTCTTCCCAGTTTTACTTTCATAGCCATGTAACTCTTCCCAGTTTTACTTTCATAGCATGTAACTCTTCACAGTTTTACTTTCATAGCCATGTAACTCTTCCCAGTTTTACTTTAATAGCATGTAACTCTTCCCAGTTTTACTTTCATAGCCATGTAACTCTTCCCAGTTTTACTTTCATAGCCATGTAACTCTTCCCAGTTTTACTTTCATAGCATGTAACTCTTCCCAGTTTTACTTTCATAGCCATGCAACTCTTCCAAGTTTTACTTTCATAGCCATGTAACTCTTCCCAGTTTTACTTTCATAACGATGTAACTCTTCCCAGTTTTACTTTCATAGCATGTAACTCTTCCCAGTTTTACTTTCATAGCCATGTAACTCTTCCCAGTTTTACTTTCATAGCCATGTAACTCTTCCCAGTTTTACTTTCATAGCATGTAACTCTTCCCAGTTTTACTTTCATAGCATGTAACTCTTCCCAGTTTAACTTTCATAGCATGTAACTCTTCCCAGTTTTACTTTCATAGCCATGTAACTCTTCCCAGTTTTACTTTCATAGCATGTAACTCTTCCCAGTTTTACTTTCATAGCCATGTAACTCTTCCCAGTTTTACTTTCATAGCCATGTAACTCTTCCCAGTTTTACTTTCATAGCCATGTAACTCTTCCCAGTTTTACTTTCATAGCATGTAACTCTTCCCAGTTTTACTTTCATAGCATGTAACTCTTCCCAGTTTTACTTTCATAGCATGTAACTCTTCCCAGGTTTACTTTCATAGCCATGTAACTCTTCCCAGTTTTATTTTCATAGCATGTAACTCTTCCCAGTTTTACTTTCATAGCGATGTAACTCTTCCCAGTTTTACTTTCATAGCCATTAACTCTTCCCAGTTTTACTTTCATACCCATGTAACTCTTCCCAGTTTTACTTTCATAACCATGTAACTCATCCCAGTTTTACTTTCATAGCATGTAACTCTTCCCAGTTTTAATTTCATAGCATGTAACTCTTCCCAGTTTTACTTTCATAGCATGTAACTCTTCCCAGTTTTACTTTCATAGCCATGTAACACTTCCCAGTTTTACTTTCATAGCCATGTAACTCTTCCCAGTTTTACTTTCATAGCCATGTAACTCTTCCCAGTTTTACTTTCATAGCATGTAACTCTTCCCAGTTTTACTTTCATAGCATGTAACTCTTCCCAGTTTTACTTTCATAGCATGTAACTCTTCCCAGTTTTACTTTCATAGCCATGTAACTCTTCCCAGTTTTACTTTCATAGCCATATAACTCTTCCAGTTTTACTTTCATAGCATTTAACTCTTCCCAGTTTTACTTTCATAGCCATGTAACTCTTCCCAGTTTTACTTTCATAGCATGTTACTCTACCCAGTTTTACTTTCATGGCCATGTAACTCTTCCCAGTTTTACTTTCATAGCCATGTAACTCTTCCCAGTTTTAATTTCATAGCATGTAACTCTTCCCAGTTTTAATTTCATAGCATGTAACTCTTCCCAGGTTTACTTTCATAGCATGTAACTCTTCCCAGTTTTACTTTCATAGCCATGTAACTCTTCCCAGTTTTACTTTCATAGCCATGTAACTCTTCCCAGTTTTACTTTCATAGCATGTAACTCTTCCCAGTTTTACTTTCATTACATGTAACTCTTCCCAGTTTTACTTTCATAGCATGTAACTCTTCCCAGTTTTACTTTCATAGCCATGTAACTCTTCCCAGTTTTACTTTCATAGCATGTAACTCTTCCCAGTTTTACTTTCATAGCCATGTAACTCTTCCCTGTTTTACTTTCATAGCCATGTTACTCTTCCCAGTTTTACTTTCATAGCATGTAACTCTTCCCAGTTTTACTTTCATAGCATGTAACTCTTCCCAGTTTTACTTTCATAGCATGTAACTCTTCCCTGTTTTACTTTCATAGCCATGTAACACTTCCCAGTTTTACTTTCATAGCAGGTAACTCTTCCCAGTTTTACTTTCATAGCCATGTAACTCTTCCCAGTTTTACTTTCATAGCCTTGTAACTCTTCCCAGTTTTACTTTCATAGCCATGTAACTCTTCCCAGTTTTACTTTCATAGCATTTAACTCTTCCCAGTTTTACTTTCATAGCATGTAACTCTTCCCAGTTTTACTTTCATAGCCATGTAACTCTTCCCAGTTTTACTTTCATAGCATGTAACTCTTCCCAGTTTTACTTTCATAGCCATGTAACTCTTCCCAGTTTTACTTTCATAGCATGTAACTCTTCACAGTTTTACTTTCATAGCCATGTAACTCTTCCCAGTTTTACTTTAATAGCATGTAACTCTTCCCAGTTTTACTTTCATAGCCATGTAACTCTTCCCAGTTTTACTTTCATAGCCATGTAACTCTTCCCAGTTTTACTTTCATAGCATGTAACTCTTCCCAGTTTTACTTTCATAGCCATGTAACTCTTCCAAGTTTTACTTTCATAGCCATGTAACTCTTCCCAGTTTTACTTTCATAGCCATGTAACTCTTCCCAGTTTTACTTTCATATCATGTAACTCTTCCCAGTTTTACATTCATAGCCATGTAACTCTTCCCTGTTTTACTTTCATAGCCATGTAACTCTTCCCAGTTTTACTTTCATAACCATGTAACTCATCCCAGTTTTACTTTCATAGCATGTAACTCTTCCCAGTTTTAATTTCATAGCATGTAACTCTTCCCAGTTTTACTTTCATAGCATGGAACTCTTCCCAGTTTTACTTTCATAGCCATGTAACACTTCCCAGTTTTACTTTCATAGCCATGTAACACTTCCCAGTTTTACTTTCATAGCAGGTAACTCTTCCCAGTTTTACTTTCATAGCCATGTAACTCTTCCCAGTTTTACTTTCATAGCCTTGTAACTCTTCCCAGTTTTACTTTCATAGCCATGTAACTCTTCCCAGTTTTACTTTCATAGCATTTAACTCTTCCCAGTTTTACTTTCATAGCATGTAATTCTTCCCAGTTTTACTTTCATAGCCATGTAACTCTTCCCAGTTTTACTTTCATAGCATGTAACTCTTCCCAGTTTTACTTTCATAGCCATGTAACTCTTCCCAGTTTTACTTTCATAGCATGTAACTCTTCACAGTTTTACTTTCATAGCCATGTAACTCTTCCCAGTTTTACTTTAATAGCATGTAACTCTTCCCAGTTTTACTTTCATAGCCATGTAACTCTTCCCAGTTTTACTTTCATAGCCATGTAACTCTTCCCAGTTTTACTTTCATAGCATGTAACTCTTCCCAGTTTTACTTTCATAGCCATGCAACTCTTCCAAGTTTTACTTTCATAGCCATGTAACTCTTCCCAGTTTTACTTTCATAACGATGTAACTCTTCCCAGTTTTACTTTCATAGCATGTAACTCTTCCCAGTTTTACTTTCATAGCCATGTAACTCTTCCCAGTTTTACTTTCATAGCCATGTAACTCTTCCCAGTTTTACTTTCATAGCATGTAACTCTTCCCAGTTTTACTTTCATAGCATGTAACTCTTCCCAGTTTAACTTTCATAGCATGTAACTCTTCCCAGTTTTACTTTCATAGCCATGTAACTCTTCCCAGTTTTACTTTCATAGCATGTAACTCTTCCCAGTTTTACTTTCATAGCCATGTAACTCTTCCCAGTTTTACTTTCATAGCCATGTAACTCTTCCCAGTTTTACTTTCATAGCCATGTAACTCTTCCCAGTTTTACTTTCATAGCATGTAACTCTTCCCAGTTTTACTTTCATAGCATGTAACTCTTCCCAGTTTTACTTTCATAGCATGTAACTCTTCCCAGGTTTACTTTCATAGCCATGTAACTCTTCCCAGTTTTATTTTCATAGCATGTAACTCTTCCCAGTTTTACTTTCATAGCGATGTAACTCTTCCCAGTTTTACTTTCATAGCCATTAACTCTTCCCAGTTTTACTTTCATACCCATGTAACTCTTCCCAGTTTTACTTTCATAACCATGTAACTCATCCCAGTTTTACTTTCATAGCATGTAACTCTTCCCAGTTTTAATTTCATAGCATGTAACTCTTCCCAGTTTTACTTTCATAGCATGTAACTCTTCCCAGTTTTACTTTCATAGCCATGTAACACTTCCCAGTTTTACTTTCATAGCCATGTAACTCTTCCCAGTTTTACTTTCATAGCCATGTAACTCTTCCCAGTTTTACTTTCATAGCATGTAACTCTTCCCAGTTTTACTTTCATAGCATGTAACTCTTCCCAGTTTTACTTTCATAGCATGTAACTCTTCCCAGTTTTACTTTCATAGCCATGTAACTCTTCCCAGTTTTACTTTCATAGCCATATAACTCTTCCAGTTTTACTTTCATAGCATTTAACTCTTCCCAGTTTTACTTTCATAGCCATGTAACTCTTCCCAGTTTTACTTTCATAGCATGTTACTCTACCCAGTTTTACTTTCATGGCCATGTAACTCTTCCCAGTTTTACTTTCATAGCCATGTAACTCTTCCCAGTTTTAATTTCATAGCATGTAACTCTTCCCAGTTTTAATTTCATAGCATGTAACTCTTCCCAGGTTTACTTTCATAGCATGTAACTCTTCCCAGTTTTACTTTCATAGCCATGTAACTCTTCCCAGTTTTACTTTCATAGCCATGTAACTCTTCCCAGTTTTACTTTCATAGCATGTAACTCTTCCCAGTTTTACTTTCATTACATGTAACTCTTCCCAGTTTTACTTTCATAGCATGTAACTCTTCCCAGTTTTACTTTCATAGCCATGTAACTCTTCCCAGTTTTACTTTCATAGCATGTAACTCTTCCCAGTTTTACTTTCATAGCCATGTAACTCTTCCCTGTTTTACTTTCATAGCCATGTTACTCTTCCCAGTTTTACTTTCATAGCATGTAACTCTTCCCAGTTTTACTTTCATAGCATGTAACTCTTCCCAGTTTTACTTTCATAGCATGTAACTCTTCCCTGTTTTACTTTCATAGCCATGTAACACTTCCCAGTTTTACTTTCATAGCAGGTAACTCTTCCCAGTTTTACTTTCATAGCCATGTAACTCTTCCCAGTTTTACTTTCATAGCCTTGTAACTCTTCCCAGTTTTACTTTCATAGCCATGTAACTCTTCCCAGTTTTACTTTCATAGCATTTAACTCTTCCCAGTTTTACTTTCATAGCATGTAACTCTTCCCAGTTTTACTTTCATAGCCATGTAACTCTTCCCAGTTTTACTTTCATAGCATGTAACTCTTCCCAGTTTTACTTTCATAGCCATGTAACTCTTCCCAGTTTTACTTTCATAGCATGTAACTCTTCACAGTTTTACTTTCATAGCCATGTAACTCTTCCCAGTTTTACTTTAATAGCATGTAACTCTTCCCAGTTTTACTTTCATAGCCATGTAACTCTTCCCAGTTTTACTTTCATAGCCATGTAACTCTTCCCAGTTTTACTTTCATAGCATGTAACTCTTCCCAGTTTTACTTTCATAGCCATGTAACTCTTCCAAGTTTTACTTTCATAGCCATGTAACTCTTCCCAGTTTTACTTTCATAGCCATGTAACTCTTCCCAGTTTTACTTTCATAGCATGTAACTCTTCCCAGTTTTACTTTCATAGCATGTAACTCTTCCCAGTTTAACTTTCATAGCATGTAACTCTTCCCAGTTTTACTTTCATAGCCATGTAACTCTTCCCAGTTTTACTTTCATAGCATGTAACTCTTCCCAGTTTTACTTTCATAGCCATGTAACTCTTCCCAGTTTTACTTTCATAGCCATGTAACTCTTCCCAGTTTTACTTTCATAGCCATGTAACTCTTCCCAGTTTTACTTTCATAGCATGTAACTCTTCCCAGTTTTACTTTCATAGCATGTAACTCTTCCCAGTTTTACTTTCATAGCATGTAACTCTTCCCAGGTTTACTTTCATAGCCATGTAACTCTTCCCAGTTTTATTTTCATAGCATGTAACTCTTCCCAGTTTTACTTTCATAGCGATGTAACTCTTCCCAGTTTTACTTTCATAGCCATTAACTCTTCCCAGTTTTACTTTCATAGCCATGTAACTTTTCCCAGTTTTACTTTCATAGCCATGTAACTCTTCCCAGTTTTACTTTCATAGCATGTAACTCTTCCCAGTTTTACTTTCATAGCATGTAACTCTTCCCAGTTTTACTTTCATAGCATGTAACTCTTCCCAGTTTTACTTTCATAGCCATGTAACTCTTCCCAGTTTTACTTTCATAGCATGTAACTCTTCCCAGTTTTACTTTCATAGCCATGTAACTCTTCCCAGTTTTAGTTTCATAGCCATGTAACTCTTCCCAGTTTTACTTTCATAGCAATGTAACTCTTCCCAGTTTTACTTTCATAGCATGTAACTCTTCCCAGTTTTACTTTCATAGCATGTAACTCTTCCCAGTTTTACTTTCATAGCCATGTAACTCTTTCCAGTTTTATTTTCATAGCATGTAACTCTTCCCAGTTTTACTTTCATAGCGATGTAACTCTTCCCTGTTTTACTTTCATAGCCATTAACTCTTCCCAGTTTTACTTTCATACCCATGTAACTCTTCCCAGTTTTACTTTCATAGCCATGTAACTCATCCCAGTTTTACTTTCATAGCATGTAACTCTTCCCAGTTTTACTTTCATAGCATGTAACTCTTCCCAGTTTTACTTTCATAGCCATGTAACTCTTCCCAGTTTTACTTTCATAGCCATGTAACTCTTCCCAGTTTTACTTTCATAGCCATGTAACTCTTCCCAGTTTTACTTTCATAGCCATGTAACGCTTCCCGGTTTTACTTTCATAGCCATGTAACACTTCCCTGTTTTACTTTCATAGCCATGTAACTCTACCCAGTTTTACTTTCAAAGCCATGTAACTCTTCCCAGTTTTACTTTCATAGCATGTAACTCTTCCCAGTTTTACTTTCATAGCATGTAATTCTTGCCAGTTTTACTTTCATAGCATGTAACTCTTCCCAGTTTTACTTTCATAGCCATGTAACTCTTCCCAGTTTTACTTTCATAGCCATGTAACTCTTCCAGTTTTACTTTCATAGCATGTAACTCTTCCCAGTTTTACTTTCATAGCCATGTAACTCTTCCCAGTTTTACTTTCATAGCATGTTACTCTACCCAGTTTTACTTTCATGGCCATGTGACTCTTCCCAGTTTTACTTTCATGGCCATGTAAAACTTCCCAGTTTTACTTTCATAGCCATGTAACTCTTCCCAGTTTTACTTTCATAGCCATGTAACTCTTCCCAGTTTTACTTTCATACCCATGTAACTCTTCCCAGTTTTACTTTCATAGCCATGTAACTCTTCCCAGTTTTACTTTCATAGCATGTAACTCTTCCCTGTTTTACTTTCATAGCATGTAACTCTTCCCAGTTTTACTTTCATAGCACGTAACTCTTCCCAGTTTTACTTACATAGCCATGTAACTCTTCCCAGTTTTAATTTCATAGCATGTAACTCTTCCCAGTTTTCCTTTCATAGCCATGTAATTCTTCCCAGTTTTACTTTCATAGCCATGTAACTCTTCCCAGTTTTACTTTCATAGCATGTAACTCTTCCCAGTTTTACTTTCATAGCCATGTAACTCTTCCCAGTTTTACTTTCATAGCATGTAACTCTTCCCAGTTTTACTTTAATAGCCATGTAACTCTTCCCAGTTTTACTTTCATAGCCATGTAACTCTTCCCAGTTTTACTTTCATAGCATGTAACTCTTCCCAGTTTTACTTTCATAGCCATGTAACTCTTCCCAGTTTTACTTTCATAGCCATGTAACTCTTCCCAGTTTTACTTTCATAGCATGTAACTCTTCACAGTTTTACTTTCATAGCCATGTAACTCTTCCCAGTTTTACTTTCATAGCATGTAACTCTTCCCAGTTTTACTTTCATAGCCATGTAACTCTTCCCAGTTTTACTTTCATAGCCTTGTAACTCTTCCCAGTTTTACTTTCATAGCATGTAACTCTTCCCAGTTTTACTTTCATAGCCATGTAACTCCTCCCAGTTTTACTTTCATAGCCATGTAACTCTTCCCAGTTTTACTTTCATAGCATGTAACTCTTCCCAGTTTTACTTTCATAGCATGTAACTCTTCCCAGTTTTACTTTCATAGCCATGTAACTCTTCCCAGTTTTACTTTCATAGCCATGTAACTCTTCCCAGTTTTACTTTCATAGCATGTAACTCTTCCCAGTTTTACTTTCATAGCATGTAACTCTTCCCAGTTTTACTTTCATAGCATGTAACTCTTCCCAGTTTTACTTTCATAGCCATGTAACTCTTCCCAGTTTTACTTTCATATCATGTAACTCTTCCCAGTTTTACATTCATAGCCATGTAACTCTTCCCTGTTTTACTTTCATAGCCATGTAACTCTTCCCAGTTTTACTTTCATAGCATGTAACTCTTCCCAGTTTTACTTTCATAGCATGTAACTCTTCCCAGTTTTACTTTCATAGCATGTAACTCTTCCCAGTTTTACTTTCATAGCCATGTAACTCTTCCCAGTTTTACTTTCATAGCATGTAACTCTTCACAGTTTTACTTTCATAGCCATGTAACTCTTCCCAGTTTTACTTTCATAGCATGTAACTCTTCCCAGTTTTACTTTCATAGCCATGTAACTCTTCCCAGTTTTACTTTCATAGCCTTGTAACTCTTCCCAGTTTTACTTTCATAGCATGTAACTCTTCCCAGTTTTACTTTCATAGCCATGTAACTCCTCCCAGTTTTACTTTCATAGCCATGTAACTCTTCCCAGTTTTACTTTCATAGCATGTAACTCTTCCCAGTTTTACTTTCATAGCATGTAACTCTTCCCAGTTTTACTTTCATAGCCATGTAACTCTTCCCAGTTTTACTTTCATAGCCATGTAACTCTTCCCAGTTTTACTTTCATAGCATGTAACTCTTCCCAGTTTTACTTTCATAGCATGTAACTCTTCCCAGTTTTACTTTCATAGCATGTAACTCTTCCCAGTTTTACTTTCATAGCCATGTAACTCTTCCCAGTTTTACTTTCATATCATGTAACTCTTCCCAGTTTTACATTCATAGCCATGTAACTCTTCCCTGTTTTACTTTCATAGCCATGTAACTCTTCCCAGTTTTACTTTCATAGCATGTAACTCTTCCCAGTTTTACTTTCATAGCATGTAACTCTTCCCAGTTTTACTTTCATAGCATGTAACTCTTCCCTGTTTTACTTTCATAGCCATGTAACACTTCCCAGTTTTACTTTCATAGCAGGTAACTCTTCCCAGTTTTACTTTCATAGCCATGTAACTCTTCCCAGTTTTACTTTCATAGCCTTGTAACTCTTCCCAGTTTTACTTTCATAGCCATGTAACTCTTCCCAGTTTTACTTTCATAGCATTTAACTCTTCCCAGTTTTACTTTCATAGCATGTAACTCTTCCCAGTTTTACTTTCATAGCCATGTAACTCTTCCCAGTTTTACTTTCGTAGCCATGTAACTCTTCCCAGTTTTACTTTCATAGCATGTAACTCTTCACAGTTTTACTTTCATAGCCATGTAACTCTTCCCAGTTTTACTTTAACAGCATGTAACTCTTCCCAGTTTTACTTTCATAGCCATGTAACTCTTCCCAGTTTTACTTTCATAGCCATGTAACTCTTCCCAGTTTTACTTTCATAGCATGTAACTCTTCCCAGTTTTACTTTCATAGCCATGTAACTCTTCCAAGTTTTACTTTCAAAGCCATGTAACTCTTCCCAGTTTTACTTTCATAACGATGTAACTCTTCCCAGTTTTACTTTCATAGCATGTAACTCTTCCCAGTTTTACTTTCATAGCATGTAACTCTTCCCAGTTTTACTTTCATAGCCATGTAACTCTTCCCAGTTTTACTTTCATAGCCATGTAACTCTTCCCAGTTTTACTTTCATAGCATGTAACTCTTCCCAGTTTAACTTTCATAGCATGTAACTCTTCCCAGTTTTACTTTCATAGCATGTAACTCTTCCCAGTTTTACTTTCATAGCCATGTAACTCTTCCCAGTTTTACTTTCATAGCATGTAACTCTTCCCAGTTTTACTTTCATAGCCATGTAACTCTTCCCAGTTTTACTTTCATAGCCATGTAACTCTTCCCAGTTTTACTTTCATAGCCATGTAACTCTTCCCAGTTTTACTTTCATAGCATGTAACTCTTCCCAGTTTTACTTTCATAGCATGTAACTCTTCCCAGTTTTACTTTCATAGCATGTAACTCTTCCAAGGTTTACTTTCATAGCCATGTAACTCTTCCCAGTTTTATTTTCATAGCATGTAACTCTTCCCAGTTTTACTTTCATAGCGATGTAACTCTTCCCAGTTTTACTTTCATAGCCATTAACTCTTCCCAGTTTTACTTTCATACCCATGTAACTCTTCCCAGTTTTACTTTCATAACCATGTAACTCATCCCAGTTTTACTTTCATAGCATGTAACTCTTCCCAGTTTTAATTTCATAGCATGTAACTCTTCCCAGTTTTACTTTCATAGCATGTAACTCTTCCCAGTTTTACTTTCATAGCCATGTAACACTTCCCAGTTTTACTTTCATAGCCATGTAACTCTTCCCAGTTTTACTTTCATAGCCATGTAACTCTTCCCAGTTTTACTTTCATAGCATGTAACTCTTCCCAGTTTTACTTTCATAGCATGTAACTCTTCCCAGTTTTACTTTCATAGCATGTAACTCTTCCCAGTTTTACTTTCATAGCCATGTAACTCTTCCCAGTTTTACTTTCATAGCCATGTAACTCTTCCCAGTTTTACTTTCATAGCATGTAACTCTTCCCAGGTTTACTTTCATAGCATGTAACTCTTCCCAGTTTTACTTTCATAGCCATGTAACTCTTCCCAGTTTTACTTTCATAGCCATGTAACTCTTCCCAGTTTTACTTTCATAGCATGTAACTCTTCCCAGTTTTACTTTCATTACATGTAACTCTTCCCAGTTTTACTTTCATAGCATGTAACTCTTCCCAGTTTTACTTTCATAGCCATGTAACTCTTCCCAGTTTTACTTTCATAGCATGTAACTCTTCCCAGTTTTACTTTCATAGCCATGTAACTCTTCCCTGTTTTACTTTCATAGCCATGTAACTCTTCCCAGTTTTACTTTCATAGCATGTAACTCTTCCCAGTTTTACTTTCATAGCATGTAACTCTTCCCAGTTTTACTTTCATAGCATGTAACTCTTCCCTGTTTTACTTTCATAGCCATGTAACACTTCCCAGTTTTACTTTCATAGCAGGTAACTCTTCCCAGTTTTACTTTCATAGCCATGTAACTCTTCCCAGTTTTACTTTCATAGCCTTGTAACTCTTCCCAGTTTTACTTTCATAGCCATGTAACTCTTCCCAGTTTTACTTTCATAGCATTTAACTCTTCCCAGTTTTACTTTCATAGCATGTAACTCTTCCCAGTTTTACTTTCATAGCCATGTAACTCTTCCCAGTTTTACTTTCATAGCATGTAACTCTTCCCAGTTTTACTTTCATAGCCATGTAACTCTTCCCAGTTTTACTTTCATAGCATGTAACTCTTCACAGTTTTACTTTCATAGCCATGTAACTCTTCCCAGTTTTACTTTAATAGCATGTAACTCTTCCCAGTTTTACTTTCATAGTCATGTAACTCTTCCCAGTTTTACTTTCATAGCCATGTAACTCTTCCCAGTTTTACTTTCATAGCATGTAACTCTTCCCAGTTTTACTTTCATAGCCATGTAACTCTTCCAAGTTTTACTTTCATAGCCATGTAACTCTTCCCAGTTTTACTTTCATAACGATGTAACTCTTCCCAGTTTTACTTTCATAGCATGTAACTCTTCCCAGTTTTACTTTCATAGCCATGTAACTCTTCCCAGTTTTACTTTCATAGCCATGTAACTCTTCCCAGTTTTACTTTCATAGCATGTAACTCTTCCCAGTTTTACTTTCATAGCATGTAACTCTTCCCAGTTTAACTTTCATAGCATGTAACTCTTCCCAGTTTTACTTTCATAGCCATGTAACTCTTCCCAGTTTTACTTTCATAGCATGTAACTCTTCCCAGTTTTACTTTCATAGCCATGTAACTCTTCCCAGTTTTACTTTCATAGCCATGTAACTCTTCCCAGTTTTACTTTCATAGCCATGTAACTCTTCCCAGTTTTACTTTCATAGCATGCAACTCTTCCCAGTTTTACTTTCATAGCATGTAACTCTTCCCAGTTTTACTTTCATAGCATGTAACTCTTCCCAGGTTTACTTTCATAGCCATGTAACTCTTCCCAGTTTTATTTTCATAGCATGTAACTCTTCCCAGTTTTACTTTCATAGCGATGTAACTCTTCCCAGTTTTACTTTCATAGCCATTAACTCTTCCCAGTTTTACTTTCATACCCATGTAACTCTTCCCAGTTTTACTTTCATAACCATGTAACTCATCCCAGTTTTACTTTCATAGCATGTAACTCTTCCCAGTTTTAATTTCATAGCATGTAACTCTTCCCAGTTTTACTTTCATAGCATGGAACTCTTCCCAGTTTTACTTTCATAGCCATGTAACACTTCCCAGTTTTACTTTCATAGCCATGTAACACTTCCCAGTTTTACTTTCATAGCAGGTAACTCTTCCCAGTTTTACTTTCATAGCCATGTAACTCTTCCCAGTTTTACTTTCATAGCCTTGTAACTCTTCCCAGTTTTACTTTCATAGCCATGTAACTCTTCCCAGTTTTACTTTCATAGCATTTAACTCTTCCCAGTTTTACTTTCATAGCATGTAATTCTTCCCAGTTTTACTTTCATAGCCATGTAACTCTTCCCAGTTTTACTTTCATAGCATGTAACTCTTCCCAGTTTTACTTTCATAGCCATGTAACTCTTCCCAGTTTTACTTTCATAGCATGTAACTCTTCACAGTTTTACTTTCATAGCCATGTAACTCTTCCCAGTTTTACTTTAATAGCATGTAACTCTTCCCAGTTTTACTTTCATAGCCATGTAACTCTTCCCAGTTTTACTTTCATAGCCATGTAACTCTTCCCAGTTTTACTTTCATAGCATGTAACTCTTCCCAGTTTTACTTTCATAGCCATGCAACTCTTCCAAGTTTTACTTTCATAGCCATGTAACTCTTCCCAGTTTTACTTTCATAACGATGTAACTCTTCCCAGTTTTACTTTCATAGCATGTAACTCTTCCCAGTTTTACTTTCATAGCCATGTAACTCTTCCCAGTTTTACTTTCATAGCCATGTAACTCTTCCCAGTTTTACTTTCATAGCATGTAACTCTTCCCAGTTTTACTTTCATAGCATGTAACTCTTCCCAGTTTAACTTTCATAGCATGTAACTCTTCCCAGTTTTACTTTCATAGCCATGTAACTCTTCCCAGTTTTACTTTCATAGCATGTAACTCTTCCCAGTTTTACTTTCATAGCCATGTAACTCTTCCCAGTTTTACTTTCATAGCCATGTAACTCTTCCCAGTTTTACTTTCATAGCCATGTAACTCTTCCCAGTTTTACTTTCATAGCATGTAACTCTTCCCAGTTTTACTTTCATAGCATGTAACTCTTCCCAGTTTTACTTTCATAGCATGTAACTCTTCCCAGGTTTACTTTCATAGCCATGTAACTCTTCCCAGTTTTATTTTCATAGCATGTAACTCTTCCCAGTTTTACTTTCATAGCGATGTAACTCTTCCCAGTTTTACTTTCATAGCCATTAACTCTTCCCAGTTTTACTTTCATACCCATGTAACTCTTCCCAGTTTTACTTTCATAACCATGTAACTCATCCCAGTTTTACTTTCATAGCATGTAACTCTTCCCAGTTTTAATTTCATAGCATGTAACTCTTCCCAGTTTTACTTTCATAGCATGTAACTCTTCCCAGTTTTACTTTCATAGCCATGTAACACTTCCCAGTTTTACTTTCATAGCCATGTAACTCTTCCCAGTTTTACTTTCATAGCCATGTAACTCTTCCCAGTTTTACTTTCATAGCATGTAACTCTTCCCAGTTTTACTTTCATAGCATGTAACTCTTCCCAGTTTTACTTTCATAGCATGTAACTCTTCCCAGTTTTACTTTCATAGCCATGTAACTCTTCCCAGTTTTACTTTCATAGCCATATAACTCTTCCAGTTTTACTTTCATAGCATTTAACTCTTCCCAGTTTTACTTTCATAGCCATGTAACTCTTCCCAGTTTTACTTTCATAGCATGTTACTCTACCCAGTTTTACTTTCATGGCCATGTAACTCTTCCCAGTTTTACTTTCATAGCCATGTAACTCTTCCCAGTTTTAATTTCATAGCATGTAACTCTTCCCAGTTTTAATTTCATAGCATGTAACTCTTCCCAGGTTTACTTTCATAGCATGTAACTCTTCCCAGTTTTACTTTCATAGCCATGTAACTCTTCCCAGTTTTACTTTCATAGCCATGTAACTCTTCCCAGTTTTACTTTCATAGCATGTAACTCTTCCCAGTTTTACTTTCATTACATGTAACTCTTCCCAGTTTTACTTTCATAGCATGTAACTCTTCCCAGTTTTACTTTCATAGCCATGTAACTCTTCCCAGTTTTACTTTCATAGCATGTAACTCTTCCCAGTTTTACTTTCATAGCCATGTAACTCTTCCCTGTTTTACTTTCATAGCCATGTTACTCTTCCCAGTTTTACTTTCATAGCATGTAACTCTTCCCAGTTTTACTTTCATAGCATGTAACTCTTCCCAGTTTTACTTTCATAGCATGTAACTCTTCCCTGTTTTACTTTCATAGCCATGTAACACTTCCCAGTTTTACTTTCATAGCAGGTAACTCTTCCCAGTTTTACTTTCATAGCCATGTAACTCTTCCCAGTTTTACTTTCATAGCCTTGTAACTCTTCCCAGTTTTACTTTCATAGCCATGTAACTCTTCCCAGTTTTACTTTCATAGCATTTAACTCTTCCCAGTTTTACTTTCATAGCATGTAACTCTTCCCAGTTTTACTTTCATAGCCATGTAACTCTTCCCAGTTTTACTTTCATAGCATGTAACTCTTCCCAGTTTTACTTTCATAGCCATGTAACTCTTCCCAGTTTTACTTTCATAGCATGTAACTCTTCACAGTTTTACTTTCATAGCCATGTAACTCTTCCCAGTTTTACTTTAATAGCATGTAACTCTTCCCAGTTTTACTTTCATAGCCATGTAACTCTTCCCAGTTTTACTTTCATAGCCATGTAACTCTTCCCAGTTTTACTTTCATAGCATGTAACTCTTCCCAGTTTTACTTTCATAGCCATGTAACTCTTCCAAGTTTTACTTTCATAGCCATGTAACTCTTCCCAGTTTTACTTTCATAGCCATGTAACTCTTCCCAGTTTTACTTTCATAGCATGTAACTCTTCCCAGTTTTACTTTCATAGCATGTAACTCTTCCCAGTTTAACTTTCATAGCATGTAACTCTTCCCAGTTTTACTTTCATAGCCATGTAACTCTTCCCAGTTTTACTTTCATAGCATGTAACTCTTCCCAGTTTTACTTTCATAGCCATGTAACTCTTCCCAGTTTTACTTTCATAGCCATGTAACTCTTCCCAGTTTTACTTTCATAGCCATGTAACTCTTCCCAGTTTTACTTTCATAGCATGTAACTCTTCCCAGTTTTACTTTCATAGCATGTAACTCTTCCCAGTTTTACTTTCATAGCATGTAACTCTTCCCAGGTTTACTTTCATAGCCATGTAACTCTTCCCAGTTTTATTTTCATAGCATGTAACTCTTCCCAGTTTTACTTTCATAGCGATGTAACTCTTCCCAGTTTTACTTTCATAGCCATTAACTCTTCCCAGTTTTACTTTCATAGCCATGTAACTTTTCCCAGTTTTACTTTCATAGCCATGTAACTCTTCCCAGTTTTACTTTCATAGCATGTAACTCTTCCCAGTTTTACTTTCATAGCATGTAACTCTTCCCAGTTTTACTTTCATAGCATGTAACTCTTCCCAGTTTTACTTTCATAGCCATGTAACTCTTCCCAGTTTTACTTTCATAGCATGTAACTCTTCCCAGTTTTACTTTCATAGCCATGTAACTCTTCCCAGTTTTAGTTTCATAGCCATGTAACTCTTCCCAGTTTTACTTTCATAGCAATGTAACTCTTCCCAGTTTTACTTTCATAGCATGTAACTCTTCCCAGTTTTACTTTCATAGCATGTAACTCTTCCCAGTTTTACTTTCATAGCCATGTAACTCTTTCCAGTTTTATTTTCATAGCATGTAACTCTTCCCAGTTTTACTTTCATAGCGATGTAACTCTTCCCTGTTTTACTTTCATAGCCATTAACTCTTCCCAGTTTTACTTTCATACCCATGTAACTCTTCCCAGTTTTACTTTCATAGCCATGTAACTCATCCCAGTTTTACTTTCATAGCATGTAACTCTTCCCAGTTTTACTTTCATAGCATGTAACTCTTCCCAGTTTTACTTTCATAGCCATGTAACTCTTCCCAGTTTTACTTTCATAGCCATGTAACTCTTCCCAGTTTTACTTTCATAGCCATGTAACTCTTCCCAGTTTTACTTTCATAGCCATGTAACGCTTCCCGGTTTTACTTTCATAGCCATGTAACACTTCCCTGTTTTACTTTCATAGCCATGTAACTCTACCCAGTTTTACTTTCAAAGCCATGTAACTCTTCCCAGTTTTACTTTCATAGCATGTAACTCTTCCCAGTTTTACTTTCATAGCATGTAATTCTTGCCAGTTTTACTTTCATAGCATGTAACTCTTCCCAGTTTTACTTTCATAGCCATGTAACTCTTCCCAGTTTTACTTTCATAGCCATGTAACTCTTCCAGTTTTACTTTCATAGCATGTAACTCTTCCCAGTTTTACTTTCATAGCCATGTAACTCTTCCCAGTTTTACTTTCATAGCATGTTACTCTACCCAGTTTTACTTTCATGGCCATGTGACTCTTCCCAGTTTTACTTTCATGGCCATGTAAAACTTCCCAGTTTTACTTTCATAGCCATGTAACTCTTCCCAGTTTTACTTTCATAGCCATGTAACTCTTCCCAGTTTTACTTTCATACCCATGTAACTCTTCCCAGTTTTACTTTCATAGCCATGTAACTCTTCCCAGTTTTACTTTCATAGCATGTAACTCTTCCCTGTTTTACTTTCATAGCATGTAACTCTTCCCAGTTTTACTTTCATAGCACGTAACTCTTCCCAGTTTTACTTACATAGCCATGTAACTCTTCCCAGTTTTAATTTCATAGCATGTAACTCTTCCCAGTTTTCCTTTCATAGCCATGTAATTCTTCCCAGTTTTACTTTCATAGCCATGTAACTCTTCCCAGTTTTACTTTCATAGCATGTAACTCTTCCCAGTTTTACTTTCATAGCCATGTAACTCTTCCCAGTTTTACTTTCATAGCATGTAACTCTTCCCAGTTTTACTTTAATAGCCATGTAACTCTTCCCAGTTTTACTTTCATAGCCATGTAACTCTTCCCAGTTTTACTTTCATAGCATGTAACTCTTCCCAGTTTTACTTTCATAGCCATGTAACTCTTCCCAGTTTTACTTTCATAGCCATGTAACTCTTCCCAGTTTTACTTTCATAGCATGTAACTCTTCACAGTTTTACTTTCATAGCCATGTAACTCTTCCCAGTTTTACTTTCATAGCATGTAACTCTTCCCAGTTTTACTTTCATAGCCATGTAACTCTTCCCAGTTTTACTTTCATAGCCTTGTAACTCTTCCCAGTTTTACTTTCATAGCATGTAACTCTTCCCAGTTTTACTTTCATAGCCATGTAACTCCTCCCAGTTTTACTTTCATAGCCATGTAACTCTTCCCAGTTTTACTTTCATAGCATGTAACTCTTCCCAGTTTTACTTTCATAGCATGTAACTCTTCCCAGTTTTACTTTCATAGCCATGTAACTCTTCCCAGTTTTACTTTCATAGCCATGTAACTCTTCCCAGTTTTACTTTCATAGCATGTAACTCTTCCCAGTTTTACTTTCATAGCATGTAACTCTTCCCAGTTTTACTTTCATAGCATGTAACTCTTCCCAGTTTTACTTTCATAGCCATGTAACTCTTCCCAGTTTTACTTTCATATCATGTAACTCTTCCCAGTTTTACATTCATAGCCATGTAACTCTTCCCTGTTTTACTTTCATAGCCATGTAACTCTTCCCAGTTTTACTTTCATAGCATGTAACTCTTCCCAGTTTTACTTTCATAGCATGTAACTCTTCCCAGTTTTACTTTCATAGCATGTAACTCTTCCCTGTTTTACTTTCATAGCCATGTAACACTTCCCAGTTTTACTTTCATAGCAGGTAACTCTTCCCAGTTTTACTTTCATAGCCATGTAACTCTTCCCAGTTTTACTTTCATAGCCTTGTAACTCTTCCCAGTTTTACTTTCATAGCCATGTAACTCTTCCCAGTTTTACTTTCATAGCATTTAACTCTTCCCAGTTTTACTTTCATAGCATGTAACTCTTCCCAGTTTTACTTTCATAGCCATGTAACTCTTCCCAGTTTTACTTTCGTAGCCATGTAACTCTTCCCAGTTTTACTTTCATAGCATGTAACTCTTCACAGTTTTACTTTCATAGCCATGTAACTCTTCCCAGTTTTACTTTAACAGCATGTAACTCTTCCCAGTTTTACTTTCATAGCCATGTAACTCTTCCCAGTTTTACTTTCATAGCCATGTAACTCTTCCCAGTTTTACTTTCATAGCATGTAACTCTTCCCAGTTTTACTTTCATAGCCATGTAACTCTTCCAAGTTTTACTTTCAAAGCCATGTAACTCTTCCCAGTTTTACTTTCATAACGATGTAACTCTTCCCAGTTTTACTTTCATAGCATGTAACTCTTCCCAGTTTTACTTTCATAGCATGTAACTCTTCCCAGTTTTACTTTCATAGCCATGTAACTCTTCCCAGTTTTACTTTCATAGCCATGTAACTCTTCCCAGTTTTACTTTCATAGCATGTAACTCTTCCCAGTTTAACTTTCATAGCATGTAACTCTTCCCAGTTTTACTTTCATAGCATGTAACTCTTCCCAGTTTTACTTTCATAGCCATGTAACTCTTCCCAGTTTTACTTTCATAGCATGTAACTCTTCCCAGTTTTACTTTCATAGCCATGTAACTCTTCCCAGTTTTACTTTCATAGCCATGTAACTCTTCCCAGTTTTACTTTCATAGCCATGTAACTCTTCCCAGTTTTACTTTCATAGCATGTAACTCTTCCCAGTTTTACTTTCATAGCATGTAACTCTTCCCAGTTTTACTTTCATAGCATGTAACTCTTCCAAGGTTTACTTTCATAGCCATGTAACTCTTCCCAGTTTTATTTTCATAGCATGTAACTCTTCCCAGTTTTACTTTCATAGCGATGTAACTCTTCCCAGTTTTACTTTCATAGCCATTAACTCTTCCCAGTTTTACTTTCATACCCATGTAACTCTTCCCAGTTTTACTTTCATAACCATGTAACTCATCCCAGTTTTACTTTCATAGCATGTAACTCTTCCCAGTTTTAATTTCATAGCATGTAACTCTTCCCAGTTTTACTTTCATAGCATGTAACTCTTCCCAGTTTTACTTTCATAGCCATGTAACACTTCCCAGTTTTACTTTCATAGCCATGTAACTCTTCCCAGTTTTACTTTCATAGCCATGTAACTCTTCCCAGTTTTACTTTCATAGCATGTAACTCTTCCCAGTTTTACTTTCATAGCATGTAACTCTTCCCAGTTTTACTTTCATAGCATGTAACTCTTCCCAGTTTTACTTTCATAGCCATGTAACTCTTCCCAGTTTTACTTTCATAGCCATGTAACTCTTCCCAGTTTTACTTTCATAGCATGTAACTCTTCCCAGGTTTACTTTCATAGCATGTAACTCTTCCCAGTTTTACTTTCATAGCCATGTAACTCTTCCCAGTTTTACTTTCATAGCCATGTAACTCTTCCCAGTTTTACTTTCATAGCATGTAACTCTTCCCAGTTTTACTTTCATTACATGTAACTCTTCCCAGTTTTACTTTCATAGCATGTAACTCTTCCCAGTTTTACTTTCATAGCCATGTAACTCTTCCCAGTTTTACTTTCATAGCATGTAACTCTTCCCAGTTTTACTTTCATAGCCATGTAACTCTTCCCTGTTTTACTTTCATAGCCATGTAACTCTTCCCAGTTTTACTTTCATAGCATGTAACTCTTCCCAGTTTTACTTTCATAGCATGTAACTCTTCCCAGTTTTACTTTCATAGCATGTAACTCTTCCCTGTTTTACTTTCATAGCCATGTAACACTTCCCAGTTTTACTTTCATAGCAGGTAACTCTTCCCAGTTTTACTTTCATAGCCATGTAACTCTTCCCAGTTTTACTTTCATAGCCTTGTAACTCTTCCCAGTTTTACTTTCATAGCCATGTAACTCTTCCCAGTTTTACTTTCATAGCATTTAACTCTTCCCAGTTTTACTTTCATAGCATGTAACTCTTCCCAGTTTTACTTTCATAGCCATGTAACTCTTCCCAGTTTTACTTTCATAGCATGTAACTCTTCCCAGTTTTACTTTCATAGCCATGTAACTCTTCCCAGTTTTACTTTCATAGCATGTAACTCTTCACAGTTTTACTTTCATAGCCATGTAACTCTTCCCAGTTTTACTTTAATAGCATGTAACTCTTCCCAGTTTTACTTTCATAGTCATGTAACTCTTCCCAGTTTTACTTTCATAGCCATGTAACTCTTCCCAGTTTTACTTTCATAGCATGTAACTCTTCCCAGTTTTACTTTCATAGCCATGTAACTCTTCCCAGTTTTACTTTCATAGCCATGTAACTCTTCCCAGTTTTACTTTCATAACGATGTAACTCTTCCCAGTTTTACTTTCATAGCATGTAACTCTTCCCAGTTTTACTTTCATAGCCATGTAACTCTTCCCAGTTTTACTTTCATAGCCATGTAACTCTTCCCAGTTTTACTTTCATAGCATGTAACTCTTCCCAGTTTTACTTTCATAGCATGTAACTCTTCCCAGTTTAACTTTCATAGCATGTAACTCTTCCCAGTTTTACTTTCATAGCCATGTAACTCTTCCCAGTTTTACTTTCATAGCATGTAACTCTTCCCAGTTTTACTTTCATAGCCATGTAACTCTTCCCAGTTTTACTTTCATAGCCATGTAACTCTTCCCAGTTTTACTTTCATAGCCATGTAACTCTTCCCAGTTTTACTTTCATAGCATGCAACTCTTCCCAGTTTTACTTTCATAGCATGTAACTCTTCCCAGTTTTACTTTCATAGCATGTAACTCTTCCCAGGTTTACTTTCATAGCCATGTAACTCTTCCCAGTTTTATTTTCATAGCATGTAACTCTTCCCAGTTTTACTTTCATAGCGATGTAACTCTTCCCAGTTTTACTTTCATAGCCATTAACTCTTCCCAGTTTTACTTTCATACCCATGTAACTCTTCCCAGTTTTACTTTCATAACCATGTAACTCATCCCAGTTTTACTTTCATAGCATGTAACTCTTCCCAGTTTTAATTTCATAGCATGTAACTCTTCCCAGTTTTACTTTCATAGCATGGAACTCTTCCCAGTTTTACTTTCATAGCCATGTAACACTTCCCAGTTTTACTTTCATAGCCATGTAACACTTCCCAGTTTTACTTTCATAGCAGGTAACTCTTCCCAGTTTTACTTTCATAGCCATGTAACTCTTCCCAGTTTTACTTTCATAGCCTTGTAACTCTTCCCAGTTTTACTTTCATAGCCATGTAACTCTTCCCAGTTTTACTTTCATAGCATTTAACTCTTCCCAGTTTTACTTTCATAGCATGTAATTCTTCCCAGTTTTACTTTCATAGCCATGTAACTCTTC
Organism: Narcine bancroftii; assembly: GCF_036971445.1. Lineage (NCBI taxonomy): Eukaryota > Metazoa > Chordata > Chondrichthyes > Torpediniformes > Narcinidae > Narcine > Narcine bancroftii. The sequence continues at coordinate 83,427,160 of NC_091472.1, read as the reverse complement.
CCAGTTTTACTTTCATAGCATGTAACTCTTCCCAGTTTTACTTTCATAGCCATGTAACTCTTCCCAGTTTTACTTTCATAGCATGTAACTCTTCACAGTTTTACTTTCATAGCCATGTAACTCTTCCCAGTTTTACTTTAATAGCATGTAACTCTTCCCAGTTTTACTTTCATAGCCATGTAACTCTTCCCAGTTTTACTTTCATAGCCATGTAACTCTTCCCAGTTTTACTTTCATAGCATGTAACTCTTCCCAGTTTTACTTTCATAGCCATGCAACTCTTCCAAGTTTTACTTTCATAGCCATGTAACTCTTCCCAGTTTTACTTTCATAACGATGTAACTCTTCCCAGTTTTACTTTCATAGCATGTAACTCTTCCCAGTTTTACTTTCATAGCCATGTAACTCTTCCCAGTTTTACTTTCATAGCCATGTAACTCTTCCCAGTTTTACTTTCATAGCATGTAACTCTTCCCAGTTTTACTTTCATAGCATGTAACTCTTCCCAGTTTAACTTTCATAGCATGTAACTCTTCCCAGTTTTACTTTCATAGCCATGTAACTCTTCCCAGTTTTACTTTCATAGCATGTAACTCTTCCCAGTTTTACTTTCATAGCCATGTAACTCTTCCCAGTTTTACTTTCATAGCCATGTAACTCTTCCCAGTTTTACTTTCATAGCCATGTAACTCTTCCCAGTTTTACTTTCATAGCATGTAACTCTTCCCAGTTTTACTTTCATAGCATGTAACTCTTCCCAGTTTTACTTTCATAGCATGTAACTCTTCCCAGGTTTACTTTCATAGCCATGTAACTCTTCCCAGTTTTATTTTCATAGCATGTAACTCTTCCCAGTTTTACTTTCATAGCGATGTAACTCTTCCCAGTTTTACTTTCATAGCCATTAACTCTTCCCAGTTTTACTTTCATACCCATGTAACTCTTCCCAGTTTTACTTTCATAACCATGTAACTCATCCCAGTTTTACTTTCATAGCATGTAACTCTTCCCAGTTTTAATTTCATAGCATGTAACTCTTCCCAGTTTTACTTTCATAGCATGTAACTCTTCCCAGTTTTACTTTCATAGCCATGTAACACTTCCCAGTTTTACTTTCATAGCCATGTAACTCTTCCCAGTTTTACTTTCATAGCCATGTAACTCTTCCCAGTTTTACTTTCATAGCATGTAACTCTTCCCAGTTTTACTTTCATAGCATGTAACTCTTCCCAGTTTTACTTTCATAGCATGTAACTCTTCCCAGTTTTACTTTCATAGCCATGTAACTCTTCCCAGTTTTACTTTCATAGCCATATAACTCTTCCAGTTTTACTTTCATAGCATTTAACTCTTCCCAGTTTTACTTTCATAGCCATGTAACTCTTCCCAGTTTTACTTTCATAGCATGTTACTCTACCCAGTTTTACTTTCATGGCCATGTAACTCTTCCCAGTTTTACTTTCATAGCCATGTAACTCTTCCCAGTTTTAATTTCATAGCATGTAACTCTTCCCAGTTTTAATTTCATAGCATGTAACTCTTCCCAGGTTTACTTTCATAGCATGTAACTCTTCCCAGTTTTACTTTCATAGCCATGTAACTCTTCCCAGTTTTACTTTCATAGCCATGTAACTCTTCCCAGTTTTACTTTCATAGCATGTAACTCTTCCCAGTTTTACTTTCATTACATGTAACTCTTCCCAGTTTTACTTTCATAGCATGTAACTCTTCCCAGTTTTACTTTCATAGCCATGTAACTCTTCCCAGTTTTACTTTCATAGCATGTAACTCTTCCCAGTTTTACTTTCATAGCCATGTAACTCTTCCCTGTTTTACTTTCATAGCCATGTTACTCTTCCCAGTTTTACTTTCATAGCATGTAACTCTTCCCAGTTTTACTTTCATAGCATGTAACTCTTCCCAGTTTTACTTTCATAGCATGTAACTCTTCCCTGTTTTACTTTCATAGCCATGTAACACTTCCCAGTTTTACTTTCATAGCAGGTAACTCTTCCCAGTTTTACTTTCATAGCCATGTAACTCTTCCCAGTTTTACTTTCATAGCCTTGTAACTCTTCCCAGTTTTACTTTCATAGCCATGTAACTCTTCCCAGTTTTACTTTCATAGCATTTAACTCTTCCCAGTTTTACTTTCATAGCATGTAACTCTTCCCAGTTTTACTTTCATAGCCATGTAACTCTTCCCAGTTTTACTTTCATAGCATGTAACTCTTCCCAGTTTTACTTTCATAGCCATGTTACTCTTCCCAGTTTTACTTTCATAGCATGTAACTCTTCCCAGTTTTACTTTCATAGCATGTAACTCTTCCCAGTTTTACTTTCATAGCATGTAACTCTTCCCTGTTTTACTTTCATAGCCATGTAACACTTCCCAGTTTTACTTTCATAGCAGGTAACTCTTCCCAGTTTTACTTTCATAGCCATGTAACTCTTCCCAGTTTTACTTTCATAGCCTTGTAACTCTTCCCAGTTTTACTTTCATAGCCATGTAACTCTTCCCAGTTTTACTTTCATAGCATTTAACTCTTCCCAGTTTTACTTTCATAGCATGTAACTCTTCCCAGTTTTACTTTCATAGCCATGTAACTCTTCCCAGTTTTACTTTCATAGCATGTAACTCTTCCCAGTTTTACTTTCATAGCCATGTAACTCTTCCCAGTTTTACTTTCATAGCATGTAACTCTTCACAGTTTTACTTTCATAGCCATGTAACTCTTCCCAGTTTTACTTTAATAGCATGTAACTCTTCCCAGTTTTACTTTCATAGCCATGTAACTCTTCCCAGTTTTACTTTCATAGCCATGTAACTCTTCCCAGTTTTACTTTCATAGCATGTAACTCTTCCCAGTTTTACTTTCATAGCCATGTAACTCTTCCAAGTTTTACTTTCATAGCCATGTAACTCTTCCCAGTTTTACTTTCATAGCCATGTAACTCTTCCCAGTTTTACTTTCATAGCATGTAACTCTTCCCAGTTTTACTTTCATAGCATGTAACTCTTCCCAGTTTAACTTTCATAGCATGTAACTCTTCCCAGTTTTACTTTCATAGCCATGTAACTCTTCCCAGTTTTACTTTCATAGCATGTAACTCTTCCCAGTTTTACTTTCATAGCCATGTAACTCTTCCCAGTTTTACTTTCATAGCCATGTAACTCTTCCCAGTTTTACTTTCATAGCCATGTAACTCTTCCCAGTTTTACTTTCATAGCATGTAACTCTTCCCAGTTTTACTTTCATAGCATGTAACTCTTCCCAGTTTTACTTTCATAGCATGTAACTCTTCCCAGGTTTACTTTCATAGCCATGTAACTCTTCCCAGTTTTATTTTCATAGCATGTAACTCTTCCCAGTTTTACTTTCATAGCGATGTAACTCTTCCCAGTTTTACTTTCATAGCCATTAACTCTTCCCAGTTTTACTTTCATACCCATGTAACTCTTCCCAGTTTTACTTTCATAACCATGTAACTCATCCCAGTTTTACTTTCATAGCATGTAACTCTTCCCAGTTTTAATTTCATAGCATGTAACTCTTCCCAGTTTTACTTTCATAGCATGGAACTCTTCCCAGTTTTACTTTCATAGCCATGTAACACTTCCCAGTTTTACTTTCATAGCCATGTAACACTTCCCAGTTTTACTTTCATAGCAGGTAACTCTTCCCAGTTTTACTTTCATAGCCATGTAACTCTTCCCAGTTTTACTTTCATAGCCTTGTAACTCTTCCCAGTTTTACTTTCATAGCCATGTAACTCTTCCCAGTTTTACTTTCATAGCATTTAACTCTTCCCAGTTTTACTTTCATAGCATGTAATTCTTCCCAGTTTTACTTTCATAGCCATGTAACTCTTCCCAGTTTTACTTTCATAGCATGTAACTCTTCCCAGTTTTACTTTCATAGCCATGTAACTCTTCCCAGTTTTACTTTCATAGCATGTAACTCTTCACAGTTTTACTTTCATAGCCATGTAACTCTTCCCAGTTTTACTTTAATAGCATGTAACTCTTCCCAGTTTTACTTTCATAGCCATGTAACTCTTCCCAGTTTTACTTTCATAGCCATGTAACTCTTCCCAGTTTTACTTTCATAGCATGTAACTCTTCCCAGTTTTACTTTCATAGCCATGCAACTCTTCCAAGTTTTACTTTCATAGCCATGTAACTCTTCCCAGTTTTACTTTCATAACGATGCAACTCTTCCCAGTTTTACTTTCATAGCATGTAACTCTTCCCAGTTTTACTTTCATAGCCATGTAACTCTTCCCAGTTTTACTTTCATAGCCATGTAACTCTTCCCAGTTTTACTTTCATAGCATGTAACTCTTCCCAGTTTAACTTTCATAGCATGTAACTCTTCCCAGTTTTACTTTCATAGCCATGTAACTCTTCCCAGTTTTACTTTCATAGCATGTAACTCTTCCCAGTTTTACTTTCATAGCCATGTAACTCTTCCCAGTTTTACTTTCATAGCCATGTAACTCTTCCCAGTTTTACTTTCATAGCCATGTAACTCTTCCCAGTTTTACTTTCATAGCATGTAACTCTTCCCAGTTTTACTTTCATAGCATGTAACTCTTCCCAGTTTTACTTTCATAGCATGTAACTCTTCCCAGGTTTACTTTCATAGCCATGTAACTCTTCCCAGTTTTATTTTCATAGCATGTAACTCTTCCCAGTTTTACTTTCATAGCGATGTAACTCTTCCCAGTTTTACTTTCATAGCCATTAACTCTTCCCAGTTTTACTTTCATACCCATGTAACTCTTCCCAGTTTTACTTTCATAACCATGTAACTCATCCCAGTTTTACTTTCATAGCATGTAACTCTTCCCAGTTTTAATTTCATAGCATGTAACTCTTCCCAGTTTTACTTTCATAGCATGTAACTCTTCCCAGTTTTACTTTCATAGCCATGTAACACTTCCCAGTTTTACTTTCATAGCCATGTAACTCTTCCCAGTTTTACTTTCATAGCCATGTAACTCTTCCCAGTTTTACTTTCATAGCATGTAACTCTTCCCAGTTTTACTTTCATAGCATGTAACTCTTCCCAGTTTTACTTTCATAGCATGTAACTCTTCCCAGTTTTACTTTCATAGCCATGTAACTCTTCCCAGTTTTACTTTCATAGCCATATAACTCTTCCAGTTTTACTTTCATAGCATTTAACTCTTCCCAGTTTTACTTTCATAGCCATGTAACTCTTCCCAGTTTTACTTTCATAGCATGTTACTCTACCCAGTTTTACTTTCATGGCCATGTAACTCTTCCCAGTTTTACTTTCATAGCCATGTAACTCTTCCCAGTTTTAATTTCATAGCCATGTAACTCTTCCCAGTTTTACTTTCATAGCATGTAACTCTTCCCAGTTTTACTTTCATAGCCATGTAACTCTACCCAGTTTTACTTTCATAGCCATGTAACTCTTCCCAGTTTTACTTTCATAGCCATGTAACTCTTCCCAGTTTTACTTTCATAGCCATGTAACTCTTCCCAGTTTTACTTTCATAGCCATGTAACTCTTCCCAGTTTTACTTTCATAGCATTTAACTCTTCCCAGTTTTACTTTCATAGCATGTATCTCTTGCCAGTTTTACTTTCATAGCCATGTAACTCTTCCCAGTTTTACTTTCATAGCCATGTAACTCTTCCCAGTTTTACTTTCATAGCCATGTAACTCTTCCCAGTTTTACTTTCATAGCCATGTAACTCTTCCCAGTTTTACTTTCATAGCCATGTTACTCTTTCCAGTTTTACTTTCATAGCCATGTAACTCTTCCCAGTTTTATTGCTTATTCTTCATATTAATTAAATGAATATATTAGATTAGTTTCAACTCCAATTGTAGAAGCAAAAGAGGGAAAATTGCAGGTAAAGATGGTTCTTCAGATCTACTCCTACCATCCACTCTGACCATCAACTCCATCTCCAACCGATGGTCACAGAATTCCCTCCCAGGCAAGAAGGAAAATATTCAGATAACCTAAGAAAATATTCTGAGTGATTTGTGTATTTCTGTGAGGCATTCCAATATGATTATTATCAAACTCAGGAGATCAAATGACTAAGTGACTGTTCACTCAGCGACCTGCAAATTAACATGGACTCCACCATGAGAAACTCTGGCTGGGAGTTCTTTGGGAGTTCCAATGCTTGGACACACCAGGGCCACCGATCACAACAGATAAAGGCGATGCAAAACCCAAGCAAACAATTTTATTCTGATATACCAAGTTGATCCCTTGGCATGAGCAAAAGAAATCAGGATGTTATGCTTATTACTGAAATTGCTGGTGGTTTCCTGGTGGTAAAGGTTTATTGGCATGGGTGTGGTGAAGCAAACTGAGACCGGCCTTGAATGAAGAAAGGAACTATCTATCTCATTTTAGATTATTAAAAAAATTATTCATATTAGAGAAATTAAAGAATCCATGTTCTGACTCGTTTTAATTAAAATTACTTGAACATCAATGAATTTCTGAACTTCATGATTTAATTAAAGTAACAGTGGCTTTGTTTAATTTCTTGAAAGCTTATTTTCTCATGTTTATTCATATGTGTGTCTGAATTTTAAACATGATAATGGTTACCTTAATAGCTGACAAATTTTGCGGAATGGAGATTTACATGCTGGCTCCGTTTATTTCTATTTATTCCTTTAAGGGAATTATGTCTGTTCACCCTCATCTGGGTCTCCTCTGCAGCATAAATGGGTCTTGAGCTTTAAAGTTTCCTTGTTCTGTAATGTGAGGTGCTTTATTTACATTGCATTCTTTTACAAACAACTTTTCTTTCTACTGGTCCAATTTATGTCGCCTCAAGAACCACAAAGAACTTTCTTCCCCACAATTTAGATTGTTGTTTGTGTTGTGTAGTGCAATCAGTATGTCAGATACATAGAAGCTTTCTTGCAAGTCATCGAGGAATTTGATAAAATGTTTTGAATTTCACTTAGCTCTTTGCCAATTGGTTGAGTGATTTTGAACAGCTAAGACACTGATCTTGGTTGTTAGTCTTTTTTCCCCTTGAGACCTGTTTAAATCTGAACTCAGGAAAACAATACAAAAGTCATGATGGTCTATTGTCAGTTATGACCAGTAACAAGTCTCAGGAGGGAAGAGTGTGGTAGACAGTCGAATCCCAATATTCTTTGAATTCATTGATTAATTCTGCAGTTTAAGCTTTGAGTGGACTCAAATTGAGAGTCGAGAGATGACAAATGTTGAAGAGAGTTCTTGCTCTTGCGTGAACTTGCAATTTAATCCAAAGTTTATCAAAAGAAATGGGGTTAAGCATATGTTCCTCTAGCACTTCTCTATTTTTACTACAATCACAAAGTCTGCAGGCTTTTATGTTTCACTTGAAAAGTTCTTTAACAGGACATAACAAGTTGGATGCAGAGAGGATATTTCTCCTGGCTGAAGATTTTGGATCACAATCTCAAGATATGGGGGAAAATATTTAGGACTAGGCTGAGAAGTGATTTCTTCATTAAGAGGGTAAACCTATCGAATTCTGTATCACACGACACTCTGGAAGCCAAGTTTTGGCTTATATTTCAAAATGAGATGATTGATTTCTGAACACAATAGATATCAAGTTATAGAGTTGGAGCGGGAATACAATCTGGAGAGAGCATAAGCCATGATTGTACTGAATAATTAATAATTCACGGGCTGAATTACCTACTTCTGCTTTTTTTTCCTATTTTTTAGACTGCATATAATTTTCTTCTTTCTTTGGCTTGGCTTCGCAGACGAAGATTTATGGAGGGGTAAATGTCCACGTCAGCTGCAGGCTCGTTTGTGGCTGACAAGTTCGATGCGGGACAGGCAGACACGGTTGCAGCGGTTGCAGGGGAAAATTGGTTGGTTGGGGTTGGGTGTTGGGTTTTTCCTCCTTTGTCTTTTGTCAGTGAGGTGGGCTCTGCAGTCTTCTTCAAAGGAGGTTGCTGCCCGCCGAACTGTGAGGCGCCAAGATGCATGGTTGGAGGCGATATCAGCCCACTGGGGGTGGTCAATGTGGCAGGCACCAAGAGATTTCTTTAGGCAGTCCTTATACCTCTTCTTTGGTGCACTTCTGTCTCGGTAGCCAGTGGAGAGCTCGCCATATAACACGATCTTGGGAAGGCGATGGTCCTCCATTCTGGAGACGTGACCTACCCAGCGCAGTTGGATCTTCAGCAGCGTGGATTCGATGCATGGATCAAAGCATGGGACATCATGTCTCAATGCAGTTTTCGAGATTTAAATTGTATTTTCATCTATTCATTCAGTATGGTATGTTCTAAGTTTAATAGTAGTATTATCAGGTAAAACGCTTTCATCTTTTCAATAAATTCTGTGCCAGGTATATTGAGTCGTACATGGTTTTAGTTCCAACTAATAACATGATTTGTTTTAACTATGTTGACAGTTGTCTGATCAGAATGTTTTCTGGTTACTCCAAAATATTGTCAGGGAAAATCTCTCAATCCTGTTTTTCATCTTTTACATCCAGTGGAGGAACACTGGTGTTTTTTTTTTACAATAAATTGGGAGATTTACAACATGATTATGGAAGAATTTTAGTCTCTGGCTCAAGCAGCAGCCCAATCCCTTTCCTTCCCACTTTATTGGTGTATTAAGCAGTGGGAATTAGAGTTGACATTATTAGTGTACAGGTGCATAGTAAAAAACTATTGTTTTTATTCAACAACTGTATGGAACTTGTCAGCCGGAGCGCTGAATAATAAAGATGATTCCAGGAATTGGGTTAATGAAGATGTTCGAACCTGTGAGGTCATAACTAATCTACAGGAAATTATTGAGGACTTCGTCTGCGACGCCAAGCCAAAGAAGAAGAAAGAAAAAAGAAGTGAACCGGTGTGGACTCTAAAGGCCAATATGGCCTGTTTCTGCTCCGTAAATGGTTATATGGTTATATGGTAAGACAATAAGCTTAACTAGATCAGTGCAAAAGGCCAAGAAATGAGGTTGGAGCAGAAAGTTGACAAAGATCATTGCACATTTTAAGGTTCTATGTGCAGAGAGAATACAGGTGGGGTAGTTATAGAGTATGCATATTATTTTCCTTGATATTGCAGAGGGAGGTGTCATTCATGGAATAACTGGCCTGAACATTCAAAAGAGTAGGGCTGTTTTGGTGAAATAAGTGTGAAAATGTGTTATTCCCAGAAAAAAAATGTAAATGTGACAATTTCTAGTCACACCATTCTGGAGTTTTGACCAGGCACTGCCAATTGTGATGTCAACTAGATACAGTTTTTGCATCAGTCCTATATAGGCTGATATTGCTCTTGGTACAACAACATTGCTTTGGAAATGAGGACTTATGGTTCCAAGCAGCTATTGATAGTAATATGCAAAACAAAGGGAGGGATATGGAGGGCAATGGTCAAAGATCAAATTTATTGTATACATTGTACAGACATGACATCATATACAACACTGAGATTCTTTTTCCTGCGGGCCAGGCAGAATTTCTACTGATCAGTAGTGCAAAAAACTGTACTCAACAAAATATATGTACTGTATACAAAAGAGAGAAATGTGAAGAAAAAATTATATAAACTGACTGCAATGCAGAAAATAAATATTCACAAATGAATAATGTGCAAAGTACGAGTCCTTAACTAAGTCTCTGGGTTTATTGTTTAGACGACTAATGGTGGAGGGGTAGCAACTGTCCCTGAGCCTGGTTGTACAAGTCTTGTGGCACCTATACTTCTTTGCTGATGGCAGCAATGAGAACCGAGGAATGTCCTGGTTGGTCTGTGATGGAGCTAGGTGGAGTTAACAGTTTGGTATGGACTAGATGGACCAAAGGGCCTGTTTCTGTGCTGTAACATTCTATGGCTCTAAAGCTATTCACTGTATCACGGTACATGCCACAACAATTCACCAGTTGCACGAAAGAGGATGCAGAATGACATTCAACTCGATGTTTCCTGGGATGCAGCAGAACAGTCATGAGGAGAGACTCAATAGACTGGATTTGATTTGCTTGCAGGCAGCTGAAAAGCAACCTGGTTGAAATAAGCCAGAATATGAGAGGCAAGAATAGAGAAGATAGTAGGAAACTTTTCCTTTTAACAGAGGTTTTAAAACTAGAGAGAATAGGTTTAATGTAAGGTACTGAATGTTTAGAGGAATCTCAGGAAAAGATTTTCCATCCAGAGGGTGGTTAGAACCTGGTGGAACACACTTTCTGACAGGATTTATAAAGGAATCTACTCTCACAATGTTTTAAAAATACCTAGACAAGCAGATATTTGATCAAGTCAACTCAAGTCAACTTCATTTATTGTTCATACCATAGTCACACAGTAAAGACGAGATAGCATTTCTCCAGAACCACAGAGCATATTAATGTAAATCTAAGTAAGAATAGAAGTTAAGCACATTAAAATATTAAGACAGTAAAAGTCCATGGTACTCTATCCACAAATATTCTTGGAATTCAGGAGTTTGATGGCTTGGGGGGTAAATACTGTTGCATAATCTGGACGTAAGGGCCCCAAGTGCTACCGTACCTCCAACCAGATGGCAGAAGGGAGAACAGTGTACATGAAGGGTGTGTGTCTTTCACAATGTTTATTACTTTTTCACCTTCATCAAGTGCTGTAGATGTCCTTCATGGTAGGAAGCGAGACCCCAGTGATCTTTTCTGCTGACTTCACTATCCTCTGCAGGGTCTTGCGGTCTGAGGAGGAACAGCTACTAAACTTGGTGATTATATAGTTGCACAGGCTGCTCTCAATTCATCCTCTCTAGAATGTAGTGAGGATGGAAGGTGGGAAATGAACTTTCCTTAGCTTTCGCAGAAGTAAAGGCACTTTTGGGCTTTTTTGGCTTTGGAGCTGGTGTTAAGGGACCAGGTGAGATTCTCTGCCAAGTGCACTCCAAGGAACTTGATGACTTCAGCAGCGGAGCTCTCAATGGTCAGTGGAGCGTAGTCCCTCTGAGCCATCCTGAAGTTGACAGCCATCTCTTTTGTTATATTAGTGTTCAGATACAGATTGTTGGCTCTTCACCAGTCTTTTAGTGACTGGACCTCATCTCTGTACGCTGACTCATCATTCTCACTAATAAGGCCCACCACGGTCGTGTCGTCAGCGAACTTGATGATGTGGTTTGAGCTGTGTTTGGCTGCACAGTCATGAGTCAAGGGAGTGAACAGCAGGGGACTAAGCACCCTCCCCTGGGGAGCCCCATGCTCAGTGTGATGGTCTTGAAGGTGCTGTTACCGATCTGGACTGCCTGAGGTCTCCCCGACAGGAAGTCGAGAATCCAATTGCAGAATGTGATGCTCTATTGGGCAGAAAGCAGACACAAAACATAAAGTCTGTTCAACAGGCTTTATTCGACATAAACCTCCACAGAGTTGGCTGTGAGAGTGCTGCGCAAAATTCTGAGACTGACCTCAAGGGGCCGGATCTAGCTTATATCCCAGAGGGATATAAGCCCCAGGTGGGGCTTGATCCATTCAAGGTGGCTGATTGACAGCCGGCTAGGTGTTGCCTTGTCCTCCAGTGCTCTTCTACAGGTACACAGGTTGCCCCGTGCAGTTGGCTAGTGGTGTATCACCACACAGAGGGAGGTGTTTAGACCCAGCAGGCTCAACTTCCTCATCAGGTACTGTGGTATGATTGTGTTGTATGCCAAGCTGAAGTCAATAAACAGCATTCAAACATATGAGTCATCGTCCATAGAGTGGTTGGGTCTGTATGTGGACTGCAGGGGGTCCAGTGATGGGTGCAGCAGCAGCTTGATGTGCCTCTTGAAGCACCTCATGACGATAGACATGAGCGTGACAGGGTGTTGCTCTGCCAAAGCATAGAAGAATAGGAAGCAAGTACAGGTAAATGTGAATTAAGCACAAGAGTCTGCAGACACAGTGATTGAACTAGAAACACAGGGCTGGAGAAACTCAGCAGGTCAAGCAAAGAAAGATAAAGACACATAACCAATGTTTCAGAACAACGGAGAGATTGGATGCAGACTGGGAGATCGCTTCACTTGAGCATCTTTGCTTTGTCTGGATCAGTGACAGGGACCTCCCAGTGGCCAACCATTTCAATTCTGTGCCCCAATCCCATGTCTCCATGGCCTCATGTTCTGCACAACCAAGAGCGCCTGTAAATTGAGGAGCAACACTTAATTTTCCAACTTGGCACTCTCCAATTGGATTGCATTAGCATCAACTTCTCCGGTTTCTGCTAACCTACTCTCCATTCTCCAACCCTTCTCATTCCCTCTGTCTTCTTTCCTATAGCTCTCCACCCCTTGCTCTCTCCATTCACAGAGCCATTCCCCCCTCCCCCTGTTTACTGGTGTACCCTCTCTCCCTTATCCCTATTATCTCCAGACTGTAGGACTATGCTCCTCCCCCTTCCCTACCCTCCACCATTTTGTTCCGATACCTGCTTACATTTTATCCATTACTAGATGAAGGGCTCAACCCTGAAAGGTTGGTTGTGCATCTTTATCTTTGCTACATAAAGTACACTCTTTGACCTGCTGAGTTTCTCCAGTATTGTGTTTTGAGAGGTAAATGTGATGACTTTGAAGGTACTTGATGGACAGGATAGACATGATGGGCCAAAGGGTCTGTTTCTATTCTGCCCAATTCTGAATCTGTGACTCCGCTAAGAAAAACATGTTTTCACAGCCCTGCTTCTTCTCTAGTGGCACTATTTAGAGAAGTGTTTCTGGCGCTGACCTCCCAGCATTGGAAACCTGACCAAGATGACAGCCCTATAAAATTTGTAGCTAATCTACTCACCTTGGGATCTCCAATTGTCTTTCCACAGTGCTGACCACATCCACCAAAGCAATCTTCAGATAAGATTGCAACCACCTGGCTCTCTCCTCCCACTAGATTCCATTCTTGGACTTGGTCACCGATTTCCAACCATCATCTCCAGACCTCAATCTCCAGGCATAGTCAAGTCAAGTTTATCAGAAACAGAATTTATTGTCATGAACAAGTCATGAGATTCAGTGTTTTACAGCAGCGTCATAGAGCAAATATTCCTATTATAACCATCTTGAAACATTACTATAAATTGAAAATAATAAAATAGTAGAGCACAAAAAGAAAGGCAGTGTCTTTGGTTCATTGATTATTCAGGAATCTGATGGCAGTGGGGAAGAAGCTGTCCTTGTGTCGCTGAGTGCTCATCTTTAAGTTCATGTACCTTTTCCCCGATAGTAGCAGAGTGAAGAAGGCATGGCCTGTGGAGTTTTTGAGGATCGAGGCTGCTTTTTTAAGGCACCGCCTCATATAGATGTCTTTAATGGAGTGAAGTCTGGTGCCTGTAATGTCGCAGGCCAAGTTAGCAACCCTCTGGAGTTTATTCTTGTCCTGCATATCAGGCAGTGATACAACCAGCCGGAATGCTCTCCATAGAACACCTGTAGACATTTTCAAGAGTTTTCAGTGATATACCGAATCTCCTCAGGCACCTCACAAAGTATAGCCACTGGCAAGCCTTCTTTGTGATTGCATCAACATGGAGGCTTCAGGACAGATCCTCGGAGATGTTGACACCCAAGAATTTGAAGCTCTTGACCCTCTCCACTACTGAGCCCTCAATGAGGGTTTCTGAAGTCCACAATCATCTCTTTGGATTTGCTAATGTTGAGCGCAAGGATATTGTCATTACATCATTCAATGAGCTGAGCTATCTCCCTCCTGTATTGCTTTCTCATTGCCATTTGTGATTCTGCTGACAACTGTGGTGTAATCGACAAACTTGTAGATAGCATTGGAATTGTGCCTGGCCACGCAGTCACGGGTGTATAATGAGTAGAGCAGTGGACTAGGCATGTGCCTGTGTTGATAATCAGTGAGGAGGAGATGTTGCTTCCAATTCATACTGACTGTGGTCTTCCGATGAGAAAGTCAAGGATTCAGTTGCACTGTGGGGTACGGAGGCCTAGAGTTTGTAGCTTCTTGACCAGCACTGAGGGAATAATGGTATCGAAGGCCAACCTGTTGTCGATGAAGAGCAGCCATATGTATGAATTGCTGTTTTCGAGGTGATCTAAAGCTGAGTGAAGAGCCAGCGATATTGCATCTGCTGTGGAGCAATTGTGATGAAAGGCAAATTGCAGTGGATGCAGATCTTTGCCTAGGTATGTGTTTATTCTGGCTACGACCAGCCTCGCAAAGCCTTTCATCACAGTAGAAGTTAGTGCTGCTGGGCAGAAGTTATTGAGGAAGCTTACACTACTCTTCTTGGGTATCCCCTTTTGAAGCAGGTGGGAACCTCTGACTGCAGCAATGAGAGGTTGAAAAGGTCCGTGAGCACTCCAGCTAGTTGGTTGGTGCAGATTTTCAGTACCCTGCTAGGTATGCTGTCAGGGCCTGATTGCCATCTGATTGTGCAAGTACAACCCATCAAAACAGTGTTCTCCAATCCTCAGTGCAATACATGGAGACACACAACCAGACATAACATGCATGCAAACAATATATATGCAGGACAAGTATTCATATTTACAAATCAATAGATACATATTGTTTCATAAATATGAAAGTCAGTGGGCATCCAGTAGGCTCTGATCTCTGGGCATTCCCACCTCCAGCAGCATCAGATTACAAATTCCTTCATTCCTCCAATGGCTCAGCTCCAGCCCCAGTTGTGGATAATTTTTTTTCCCCCTTCATTGGCAAAGAGAAATGTACAGCAAACAATCAGGTGTCGATGACGCAGCTGAGTTTTGCAATAGCAGGCCCATCACTGAATGTCCTTTAACTGTACGAAGTCACAATCCTTCAGCAGAGTTTTGTGAATTCTAAACTTCTCTGGAGATGGGAAAAATCAGTAAAAACATAAAACTTAAATAGTTGAACACTATTCGCATTCCCTTCATGTTATTATCTACCTATTTTAACCATATAACCATATAACCATATACAGCACAGAAACAGGCCAACTAGTCTGTGCCAAACATCATCTCCCACCTAGTTCTACTGACCTGCATTTGGCCAATAACTCTCCACACCTCTCCTGTCCATATACCTATCCAACCTATCCTCGAATATTAACATGGATCTCGCTTCTAAACCTGGATAATTATTTTATTTGCAAAAATTGCAATCTGGATCAATAACTCCAATAAACTCTCTCCTGGAATCAGTTTTGAACAAGTTTTCTGCAAATGAATTCCAGCATATTAGAACAGGGACAGTCAGTAACAGCAAGAGACCCTTCACAAACCCATTATCAGATAAAGGTGACTCTCTGTGGAAAAGTTTTTAGACACAATGCACTTCCTGATTACTGAAGTATGAGGATGACATCAGGCAGATTTATTTATGGTTATGATATAATTAATAGAACCCATATAGGATCACAAGAAAGCAACCAAGAAGGAAAATGATATTGCTCACCTTATTTAATAGCTGACAATTCCAATTTTAGTTTTTAATTGTCTTTAAAAGATCCAAAGGCTTTTTTTTGTATCTTATTTTGCCATTCCTAACATTAAATCAATTTTCTGACAAATAAAACTTACATAATTTTAATTCTCACTTCAGGTTGCACTCATTTAAACCTAAAACAATTAGTCCACCCTACATTATCAATGCAATGTCTCTGTAATCCTTTTAAATTGTTTTTATCTGAGCAGCCAATTTTATATTATCACATTTATTTGTGTCTGGGTGTGCACAAAATTGGATCATGCAATTATTGTTAAAAAGTAGTCGCTGCTCTTGAAAACTCATTAGTTGCTAAATGTTTTGGTAACGTCCTGTGATTATGAAAGGAAAAATGTAAATGCAGTCTTTCTTTCATTAACTGTCTTCAAATCTTGGATATTTCCTGTTTGGAGTTGCCTCAGGGCTTCAGAGACCCATGTTCAGTGCTGACCTCAGGAACTGTCTGTTTGGTTTGTACTGCTCTCCTGCATGTGTTTCCTCTGAGTGCTTTGGTTTCCCCCCACATCCCAAAGATGTGTTGACAATGACACTTCTTTGCATTCCTTCTTTGAATTTTTTTTCTATTTTCTCTGCGACCAGTTGTGAAGTAGTGATCTGAGCAGAGTCCAGTGATTTAGTCTGATTTGTATTCAACTCTAATACCCTGTGTGGTTCAGTATTCTCTTGGCACGCCGTTCACATCAAAGGCATAACTTCTTGAATGAAAGCTTAACTTAATGAAGCAAACTGAAAGCCATCAAAAGGTAACTAACTCTACAAAAATGTATTGATTGTATATTTACTTGGAACATGTTGGCTTTGAAATGCATTTTTTTATTTTAATTTAAAAATTAAAATTCTAATGTTGTAGCAAGTAGTGTGGGCGGCATGGTTGGCGTAGCGGTTAGCACAACACCAGCGATCGGGACCAGGGTTCGAAATCCACACTGTCTGTAAGGAGTTTGTACCTTCTCCCTGTGTCTGTGTGGGTTTTTCCCGGGGGCTCCGGATTCCTCCCACTGTTCAAAACATATCGGGGGGGTGTAGATTAATTGGGTGTAAATTGGGCGGCACGGACTCATGGGCTGAAATGGCCTGTTACTGTGCTGTATGTCTAATTTTTTTAATTAGAAAGAAAATAAATTTAAAATATGGTGATACAATTCATGTTGTTCTTTTGGAAAGGTAAAAGAGTTGGTCTTAATGGAGATAAATCACAAAACATGTAAGATGGTATAAGAATGAATTTGAAAATGCAGATATTGGGAACAAACTAACAGTTTAAATTCAACATAATTTTGCTAATTATTTGTACTGCAATGACTCTGATAACAATTAAATGTTAATTCCAAGTATGAAAATGTTAGCTGAAATCAAAATTTTAAATATTCCTCTTTCTTTTGTAGACTATAATGCCTTGATGTTATCTCCTATTCAGTCAGATTATAGAAGATCTGATCTTCGGAATCACTTTCACTTTCCTATCCAATCCCAAATCTCAATTTAAGTCTCTTTTTTTCCCTGAGCCCTCAAATCTCACCAGCATTTAGTCAGGGTAGCCTTGAAAGTCAGAGGATTTAACCAGTCGCAGCAGGAGTTAAAAAAGCACTGGGAAAGGTAGGTGTGTGGTTGTTTTCAGTTTCTCTATTGGCTAATTAGCTTTAGCCAATAAAGGGAAGGGAATTTAAAGTGTGGGGTGGCCAATGTAAGAGTGGAATTTTGAGGCTTTGGCGAGCAGGAGTTGAGGTAAAGACAACCCTATCGAGAAACAAAGGGATTCTGTAAGGATGCTCAGGTAAGAACAGGTTTTTTAAACTTTTTTTCTTCCTTTTTCTCAGACAGGGGGAATGGCAGCCAGGGCAGGGATATGCTCCCCTTGCAGAATGTGGATTGTCAGGTTTCCCTGATGGAGTCATCTGCAAGAAGTGCATCGTACTGCAGCTCCTTACAAATCATTTTAGGGAATTGGAACTGCAGTTGGATGAACTCTGGATCATCTGGGAGGATGAGGGGCTGACAGACAGAAGTTACAGGCATGTAAGCACATCTAGAAGGCAGGAGGAAGGTAGCTGGATGAATGCCAGGAGAAGGGAAGGGTACTCCAGTGGTCATTCCCCTCAATAACATGAATATCATTTTTGGTTACTGTTGAGGGGGAATGACCTACCAAGTGGTCAGATCTGTGGCACAGAGGCTGGGCCTGTGGCTAAGAAAGGGAGGGAGAAGAAGAGGCAAGCTGTATGATTAGGGGATTCAATAGTGAGGGGAAGAGATAAGAGGTTCTGTGGAAGAGATTGTGAATCCTGGATGGTATGTTGCCAGGGTTTGGGATATTTCAGATAGAGTTCACAGCATTTTGGGACCAGTGATCATAATGCCATTATTTTCAAGATAATTATGAATAAGGGATAGGACTAGACCTCTGTTTGAGATTCTAAATTGGAGGAAGGCCAGTTTTAAGGATATGAGAAGGAATCGAGAAAGCGTAGATTGGGTTAGGTTGTTTCCTGACAAGAATGTGCTTGGTAAGTGGAAGGCATTCATGGGTGAAATTTTGAGAGCACAGAGTTTGTATGTCCCTGTAAGGATTAAAGGCAAAGTTAACATGTACAAGGAATCTTGGTTTTCGAGGGATATTGGGGATGTGGTTAAGAAGGTATATAGCAAATATAGGTACAGGTATAGATAACAAGAAGCAAATGCAAGAAAAAACAAAAGAGGGAAATCAGGAGGACTAAAAGGAGGGTTTTGGTAGACAAGTTGAAGGAAAATTCTCAGGGTTTCCACAGGTATATTAAAAGCAAAAGGATTTTTTAATTTTAAATTTTTAGACAAACAGCACAGTTACAGGGCATTTCGACCCACAAGTCCATGCCACTCAACTAACACTAAATTACCCTATGCACCTCAGGTACGTTTCGAATGGTGGGAGGAAACTGGAGCCCTTGGGGAACACCACGCAGGCACAGGGAGAACATACCAACTCCTTACAGACAACACAGGATTCAAACTCAGGTCCTGATCGTTAGCACAGTAAAGGCATTGAGCTAACTGAATAGTAAGGGATGAAATTGGTTCTTTTGAAGGTCAGTGGTCAGCTATATATGGAGCCACAGATTTTTTTTTTGCATCTGTATTCGTTCAAAAAACTGGCACAGTGTCTAGGGACGTGAGGCAAACCAGCAGTAAGGTCATGGAATCTATATAAATTAAAAAGAAAGCAATGTTCATTGTCTCAAAGTGAATAAAGGTAGATACATCCACAGACCCTGACAAGGTATTTCCTCGGACTTTGATGGAGGCTAATGCAGAAATTTCAGGGTCCCTAGCAAATATATTTAAAATGCCCTTGGCCACAGGTGAGGTGCCACAGGCGGATTGAAATGTAGTTCATGTTGTTCCTTTTTTTTAAAAGGGTCCAAAAATAACACAGAAAATTATAGGCCAGTCAGCCTGATGTCAGTAGTAGGTAAGCTGTTGGAAGGTGTTCTTAGAGGTCGGATATACAAGTACTGCATTTGGATAGCCGGGAATTTATTAGGTATAGTCAATGTCACTATGTTCGTGGTATGGAGTCTTTTTGAGGAAGTTACCAGGAATGCTGATGAAAACAGGGCTGTGGAGGTCATCTTCATGGACATTAGTGAGGTCTTCGACATTGTCCCACACAGGAGGTTCGTCAGGAAGGTTCAGACGCTTAGTATTCATGGTGAGGTAGAAAACAAGCTTTGACATTGGCTTTATGGGAGAAGCCAGAGAGTGGTAGTGGATGATTGCCTCTCTGACTGGAGGCCTGTGACTTGTGGTGTGCCTCAAGGATCAATGCTGGATCTATTGTTTTTTGTCATCCATATTAATGATCTGTATGATGACGAGGTAAATTGATTCAACAAGTTTGCAGATGACAAAAAAAATTTGGAGGTTTAGTGGACTGCAAGAAGGGCTTTCAAAGCTTGCAGAGGGATCTAGACCAGTTGGAAAAATTGGCTGCAAATTGGCATATGGAATTTAATCCGGACAGTGTGAGGTGATGCATTTTGGAAGGACAAACCAAGATAGGATATTTATGATAAATGGTAGGGCATTAAGTAAACATAGAAACATAGAAAATAGAAGCAGGAGTCGGCCCTTCGAGCCTCCTCCGCCATTCAATGAGATCATGGCTGATCTTAAAGTTCAGTACCCCGTCCTCGCCTTCTCTCCGTAACCCCTAATTCCCTAATACTGAAGAAATAGATCTAATTCCCTCTTAAATATATTCAATGTATCAACAGTTCAACAGTGGGATCTGGGAAATCAGATTATAATTCTCTGAAAGTGATGTCACAGGTAGATGAAGTTGGAAAGAGATCTTTGGCACATTAGCCATCATAAATCAAAGTTTTGAGAATAGCAGTTGGGATGTCATAGTAAAGTTGTCTAAGACATTGTTGAGGCCAAATTTGGAATATTGTGTGCAGTTTTGGTCACCTAACTACAGGAAAGATATAAATAGAATTGAAAGAATGCAAAGAAGATTTGCTAGGATGTTGCTAGGACTTGAGGAACTGAGTTACATGGAAAGATAGGACTTTGTTCCTTGGAGTGCAGAAGATTGAGAGGAGGTTTGATTGGTATCGGTAAAGTAAATGCAATTAGGCTTTTTTTTAACTGAGGTTAGGTAAGATACATACCAGAGGATTTAAGTTAAAGGTGAAAAGCAAAGAAATGGATTGGAGGCCAATCCATAGGACCATAAGAGCAGCAGAGAGGATATTCATTTATTTGAATAGATAAAATACTTGTCTGCATATGATTTGTTTGTCTGTATGTGTGTTATGCCTGATTGTGTATCTGCATGTTTTGCACTGAAGAGTATAGAAATGCTGCCAGCTGAAATGATTAAACTTTAATATTTAAGAAAAAGTGAGACAGGGACATGGATGGAAAGGGTATGGAGAGGTAAGGACTGGGAGCAGGTCAGTGGGACTGGTCAGATTAATAGTTCAGCACAGACTAGAAGAGCCTGGTTTCTGTGGTGTAATGTTCTATGGTTCTAAATGTATCAACCCAGATTGTTCAGTCTGTGGTGAAGGGAAAGTATTCACTTTTCATCCTGTTGAAAGCTGTCCAAAGAGTTCTGAGGAGCTTTAGAATACAGCATAATTCTAATTCAGCACTGGAGTTTGCACGTTATCTGGGGTGTTTCTCAAGAGTGAGGCAATTTAACCAAGAATTCAGACATGCTGGAGTTACAAATATATATTCTGTTGCATGTGCTAAATGCATGATATAAAAATGGAACTACTGAGAAAATTAATTTTCTTGAAGCCAATGAAACTAAATTCCAGAAGTATTCATTGTAAAGATGCTAATCTATTATTTTCAAAATGTATCATTAAATCTTTCTTTCTTTCTTTGGCTTGGCTTCGTGGACGAAGATTTATGGAGGGGGTAAATGTCCACGTCTGCTGCAGGCTCGTTGGTGACTGACAAGTCCGATGCGGGACAGGCAGGCACAGTTGTAGCGGTTGCAGGGGAAAATTGGTTGGTTGGGGTTGGGTGTTGGGTTTTTCCTCCTTTGTCTTTTGTCAGTGAGATGGGCTCTGTAGTCTTCTTCAAAGGAGGTTGCTGCCCGCCGAACTGTGAAGCGCCAAAATGCACGGTTGGAGGCGATATCTGCCCACTGGCGGTGGTCAATGTGGCAGGCACCAAGATATTTCTTTAAGCTGTCCTTGTACCTCTTCTTTGTGGTGCACCTCTGTCTCGGTGGCCAGTGGAGAGCTCGCCATATAACACGATCTTGGGAAGGCAATGGTCCTTCATTCTGGAGACGTGACCCACCCAGCGCAGTTGGGTCTTCAGCAGCGTGGATTCGATGCTTTCGGACTCTGCCAGCTCGAGTACTTCGATGTTGGTGATGAAGTCACTCCAATGAATGTTGAGGATGGAGTGGGTGATGCCAGTAGAGGAGCCACGATTCGGAGCCGAACAGGAGCGTGGGTATGACAACGGCTCTGTACATGCTGATCTTTGTGTGTTTCTTCAGTTGGTTGTTTTTCCAGACTCTTTTGTGTAGTCTTCCAAAGGCGCTATTTGCCTTGGCAAGTCTGTTGTCTATCTCGTTGTCGATCCTTGCATCAGATGAAATGGTGCAGCCGAGGTAGGTAAACTGGTTGACCGATTTGAGTTCTGTGTGCCCGATGGAGATGTGAAGGGGGGCTGGTATTTTAAATATATTTAAAAGAAGTATCCAACACAAACTAAATTGTGAAGGAATAAATATCCATTCTTTTTAAATGAACATTTCAGTGATTTTGTCCACAGAAATTGTGATTTATTCATCTATAAACAGTTCACTGAAACCTGAATTCACCATCCATTACTTTCGAGTGGTTTGTGCTTAAGTACCCTAACCTTAAAATCCTTCATTTGATTTTAATGCTGTCTTTTAGTAGGATACTGATATACTGCAGCCCATAGAGGAACAGAGTAAATTGAAGTACACTTCTGCCCCATGTGTATTTTTGAAGATACTTTTTTCTTTAATTTTTAATAGCATTTTTTGTTCATCCTCACTTCAAGTGAAAGTCATAGAATTATTTATTTTTAATATACAGGAGCACATCACTTTATTCCTTTTCATTTGTGTTGGTGCAACAAATGCATTCTGTTTATGATGTCAACGGACATAAACGCCAATTTTTAAAAACTCTGTCAAACTGCCAAAGAGACAAAATCCTGGAAATTGCTCTGCCCCTCAGAAGTCCTTGGTGCACCATGGAGTAAGAGGAGAAAAAAATCTTGCACTAGTTTTACGTGTGAGCCACCTGCTGCAATATTCTATCAATGCAAAATATGTCCACTAAAATCCAAGATGGTGTGCACTGTACTGAAACTGTAGTTGGCCAAATTTATGAAGACCCTTCAATTGCTCACTTGGTCTTTGCAGGAAATGGGATTGGAGGAGATGAGCAGTGGAAAAATGTGTACAAGTCAGGCTATTCAGGGTCATCACTGGAGGATTGGGATAGAGTGAGTACTTTGAGGGCTGCATCCAAATTTTCACTGTCAGGAAAGTCATATAGTCGAGAATTTGGAGGGGTTTGGGGAGTTCGAGGAGGTGATGCAATCCTGACTGGAGAAGAAATTGGGCAGAATGATTCGATTCTGCATTGAGAAGGAGTGGAGACAGATAAATGATCTTGGTGTCAAATAATATTTACAACTGATGGAGAGGGTTGCCTTAGTTGGGGAGTGGTGAGAGTAAATGGTAAAAAAAAAAAATCTTCTTGAAAAAAAAATTACTCAATGGACTCAACATGGAAGCCGAGTCTGCTTCAGAATTGAATCTTTGTGAACCTGGATGTGCAAATAAATTCTGTGCAGTTGTCATATCCATTTCACATCACTTTTTCACAGGACCTAGAGCAAATTTAGCAAACCGAACAACCTATGGATAATACATGAATTATTTATAAGTAAAAATTACTTGCATTCAGCACAGACAAAAAGATTAAATGAGTTTCGATGATATGGTAGCTTATGAACGAAAGGCAAGAAAAAATATTCAGGGTAAATGTCAGAAATGTTGTACGGAATCAGATGCTGGTGAAAATTGAAATTATTGCCGTGATATAGGTTATACCTTGCATTGCTTATGTCCGTGTTGACAGCAAGCCTGATTTATGTTGCTTTGCTCCTTGTTTATGAAAAATGATCTAACTCCCAATCTCTGCAACACACAAAAACTTGCAAAAAGTTTTCTATCCAACTTGTGGTAATTGAACATTCTTAACCCACGAAGTCATCTCGATTTTTGGAGGCATGAAGCATGATGTATTATTCAGCATGTAATATGAACCCGTGCTTGTTTTCATAAGAGATGTAATGTCCTTGATTAGTCTTTTTTCTATAACTGCCCTTTACTCACCGGAACAAAATGAAGTAAATTGATCCATTTGATAATTCCTTGGACGGAATATATAGTATGCCATAGCTTGCTTAACATAAAATGCCGTGGTTCATCATTGCCCTAATAACATCATTTCTGGACTCTGTGGTTGTTTTTAATTAGTCTGGGATAAAATCATAATTCATAACCGAAGTACAAGGTTAGCTTATTTCAGCTCAGTATGTGTATAAACATACCATTTTGACTTCTATTCTGTCTTAATTCATTTTTATTTCAATCCAGTCATGTGTGAACCATATTTGGTTTATGGTTATAGTGTTTGTTTTAAAAAAAAAGTTTCTTAAAGCAGCAATGTTTTTCAGTCATCCTGAAATTATTGGAAAAATTTCAATTAGCCCTGAAACCCCATTTGAATCAGTAGCAGTTATTTTTCTACTCTTGTTCCAGTGCAGACCATTGGGAGCAGATCAATATTACAATAGGTGTTTTTCAACCTAGCCGGAAAAAGTGGAAGGCTCACAGAGTTTAATTAAGTTGAAGGCATTACCTAAAGAGCCACTTTAGAAAGTGGTGGCCTAATCTTCATAGATTTTGTTACTTCAGTTGTGATTTCATCTCTACAAACATATCATTTGGAAGCAGTTACCCGTTACTGATAGTGGAACCAGTTTAGTTAAGAGTGCTGTTGCAAATCCTGGCCTGGAAGCATTGTAGATGGGCTTCATATAAATAAATTAATTAGATGAAAGTTCATAAAGTTCATTTAGTTTTAAATCCAGATGATGCTACTGGAGTTGTAATGTAACCTAGTGTCACTATATATTTTAATATATTCAGTAATTTTGTTCCAGTTGTGATAGTGAAATGACCTATCAGGCTGGAAAAGAGCAAAAGGATTTGTGCAATGAAAAAAGTCATACAGTGTAATTACCAGTAATAAAGACAACATGAGTGTGTGCCAAGTTAAGTGCTCATTTAATAGTATTTTAAATTTAGACATCCAGCATGGCAACAGGCCATTTCAGCCCACGAGCCCTTGCTGCCCAATTACACCCAATTAACCTATACCCCCAGTACGTTTCGAACGGTGGAAGGAAATGGGTGCCCCTGGGGAGAACCCACGCAGACAAGGGGAGAACCCTTTACAGACAGCGCGGGATTCAAACCCCAGTCCTGATGATGGCACTGTAAAGGCATTGCTCTAACCATTACGCCATCTGTGCCACACCTCGTGCTCTCACCTCCGAAGTTTATCTTTATTGATTGATGGAATGAAGGCATTCCTTGGCAGGATAGTATTTATTGGCAGTTCTTGATTTCCTTTGGGGAAAATGCTGCCCCTTGTTTTGCCTTGTCTTGCTGAAGGTAATTCCAGAATCCTATTGGGTGCACGGAGTTCCATGATTTGGATCCAGGTATAATGGAATGGTTTCCAAGACAAAATAATATGCGATTTGGAGGAAAATTTGCTGATGAAGGCATTCCAGTGTACCTGCCTACCATCTATTATAGTAGTGGTCAAAAGTTTGGGAAGTTCTCATTATGCAGTCTTGAGGTCTAATGGCAATATATTTAGTAGTTGCTACAAACTGCAGTTGTGATGCAGAGAGGAAGTAAATGTAAAGAGTGGGATAGAGTTATCTAAGTTTAAAAAAAAAGACGTGAATATAAGGTATTGTTCATTGAATTTGCATTGGATCTAACTCTGGCAATAGAGAAAGCCAAGGAGTGACAAGTTGGTATGGGAATGGCAGGGGGTGTTGAATGGCACAAAACCATTGGATCGGGATGACCATTGTGAAATGAGTGCAGGTGCTCTGCAAACCAATGCCTCCACTCATTGATGTAGAGAAGGTCATGTCATGAACTCTGAATGCAGTTGATGAGGTTAGAGGAGATGCACAAATGAATGTCTCCCACAGCTGGAAGGGCTGTTTAAATCACTGAATGTTGGTGAGCAATAAATAATGAGAGTTTATTGCTGGACACATAAGTACAATGTGCAAATGTACCAAAATCCTTACCTGCTGCAGCAAAGCAGATACACAGGACACATCAATGGCAATAATATATGTTAAATTCATACAATATACCAAGGCAGATGATAAATAAAAGCAGATAGACATAAAATATTCACACGTGCAAGAGAAAAATGTGAATAATGCAAAGTGATCTTTCAATAGTCCTAGACTAATTTATGGTTAGTCAGGGTTTTATGGGGAGGTTCAAGATCTTGATGGATATTGGAAAAAAATGTTCTTGGACATAGAGGGACCATACTTTAGGCTTTCTTACCTTTTTCCTAAAAATTGCAGCAGGAAGAGAAGATAACTGGGGTGATCTTTAAGATATCATCTGCCTTCTTGAAGCAGTGCCTCTTATAGATGTCTTCAAAGGATGGGAGGCCAGAGCTTGTGACAGACTTGGCTCTGTGTGTGTGTGTGTGTGTGTGTGTGTGTATGTGTGTGTGTCCTCAAATAACTTAGAAATAGTGGTGCTAGTTTGTCTTTTGCATGGTTGCCTCAATGTGTTGGCTCGAGGACAGGTCCTCTGACATGCAGACTCCCATCAGTGAACACTTGTGTGTGGTCCATCAGCCTTCCCTTCCTGAAGTCTACACAATAAACTCTTGAAAATGTTGAGAGCAAGATTATTGTTCTGGCATTGCACAAGCTGATTCTCGATCTCCATCCTATATTTAACTGTTAGAGATGCAGGAACAGTTTTGCCTCTCCTTCAGTCGCAGGGATGGTGTCAGGATTAGGGAAAGGAGAGTGGGGGAGGGTGAGTGGATCAGGAAGTCACAGAGGGAATGTCCCTGCAGAAGGAAGAAAGATGTGAGATGTGGCTAGCAGTGGGATCCTGTTGCATCTAGCTGAAATGATGGAAGACGATGTACTGGATGCAGAAGCTGGTTGGTGAAGTTAAGAGAACCTTGCTCGGTTTTGAGATAGAGGGCTGAGAACAGAAAAATAGGAAATGCAAGAAACAGCTCCATCAACCGCAGCAGAAAGGAAACCACGTTTTGTGAAGAAGTAAGGCACAAGATGGAATGGAAATCCTCATCTTGAGGAGATGTGGCAGAGAGGATAAAATGAGAGAAAGAGATGCCATCCTTTCAAGTGACAGGGTGGGAAAAAGAGTCATCTGGGTAGGCATAAGAGTCAGTGGATTTGTAGTAAATGCTGGCAAATAATTTGCCTCCTGTTATTGAGGCAGAGAGAGGAGATGGTATTAAAACCCAATTGTGATAGTGGTGTTTGGATGGTAGCTGAATAGTATGATTCTGTGAGTATAGCCACAGCACAACATTGCTTGATTTGACAATGGGAGACCTCTTCCAATTTAAGCACTGGACACAAGAAGAACTTTGCAAAGTTGTAGTGAACAGGAGTGACAGTGATCGTTTTACTCCAATTTGTTCATTCTTTTTAACGTTTAAGCACAGTAATTTTGAAACAATTTCCTGGCTTACCTGGCCTTTGCAGAAGACACTGGAGAGTTAACCACAGTGTGTGGGTTTGATGTAATTTATGGGTCAAACAAAGTAAGAGTGGTGAATTTCCATTGGAAAAAAATGTTGGAAAGCATTCTGGTAATTTTATGGTCACTGTATTCGACGTATGTTATTTCTTTTTAAAACTAAATTGCTTAAATATATGAATTTAAATTTTTGCAGTTGCTATGCATTTCTAAAATCCAACAAGCTTGTCTGTAATCATGATTAGTGTATCCATGCGGTTAGTTGTTAACTGGAACCTACTTATCTTGCGACTTGTCTGTGATAGCAGGCAATAAAGAAGCTTCTTTTAAAACTGATCAGCTTGCTTCTGAGGGATCAGCCCTGTGGAACTGTTCGTACCATCTGGAGCCATGCAGCTGCCAAACCAGTACCTTGTGTCATGGAAACTAACTGGGATGGTAGCATCTGGCCACTAATCAAATATATAAAATCTTTTGGTTTCCTTCACATAGATCATTGGTCACAGTGATATGTAGAAGGTATCTCTCGGTTGTGTTACGTGTCATTGGAAAAAAAGGTAGAATTAACAATGAAACATTCAGATTCTCAGCAATAACCTCATAACCTCATAATTCACCAACTGGACAGAAAGTAAGTTATCTAAGCTGCTTCAGCCCTCGATCATGCCTCTTGGCTGTTTCCTGTGCAGCAGACTGGGGCAAGGTTTGGGTTTCCAACCGTCAGAAGTGGGGAACACTCTGTGTCACTTGAGGGAGTCAGCGATGAGTTCTTGCAACTGGAAGTAGGTTCAAAATGGATGCCTCCTTGAGGTATTGAGTTCTGTAGTTAATATAGATATCTAACAACCCAAGTTTCTTTATTACAATAAAAGAAACATCATATGGTACCAGGAATGTGCATACCAGGACTGGAAGAAACACCAGGAGTATGCACAGTGAGAATTAGTTGTTAGCAGCAAAAAAACATGGAGGGTGTAATGGTTCAAGAAGCTGTAAATTGGACTGGAAAAGTCGACCAAGAGTGGAGGTTGTTCAAACAATGATTTATGCCGTACATGGAACCATTGGACTCCATAGCAAACCTAATGCATGGAAGATTGCACTGCTACTTACCATAGCGGGACCTCAAGCACCAGAGGTTTTCAACACATTTGTTTTTGCTGAGATAGAAGACCAGGACAAGGTTGACAAGGTTATCAAGATATTTGAGGAACACTGTTCACCAAAGAAAAATGAAATATTGGAAAGGTATATGTTTCGCTCACCCGCACAGCTGCAGAAAGAGAGCTTTGAAACTTTTTTTTTAATAGTCTTAAAATTAAAAGCAAGAACATATTATTTCAGACCACTGCAAGATTCAATGATCTGTGATTAAAATTGTGTTTGCGATAATTGATAAGAAAATGAGAGAGAGGTTGCTACGAGAGGCAGAGCTTACCTTAGCAAGAACTGTGAGCATATGCCATGCCAATGAATTAGCTCTACAGCTTGCGAAAAAGTTCTGTGAGAATGCAAAAGACAGTGAAAATGAAGGCATAGCCATACCTACAGTATGTGTGTCCACACATAAAAGCAAAAAAAACAAAAATTGCACATGATGTGGGATTCAACTTGCACCAAAACTATGCCCAGCCTATGGAAAAGTCTGTAATAAGTACAAAGGGCAGAATCACAATGCAAAGCAATGGTTTTTTTTTCAAAGGGAAACATAACAGAAGTGAAAGTGTGCACACTATAGAAGAAACTGCTGTCAGTGATGTACTCCTTATTGGCATGGTAGTGTAAGAAGATTTCAAACCAACAGACACTGAACAGCCAAGCATGAACAGAGTTGAGCAGGATAAAAATACTGTGTCATTGCTTACAAATGGAACAAACATTCCTTTCAATGGACACAGGGGCAAAGGTCAAATTGATCAATAAGCACAACATCAGGGCAATGAATATCCATGCAAATTCTGCACAGTTCAATGGACAGAGCATCAACATGAAAGATACATGTAAACTCAAGGTGGAAATTAAAGTTAAAGAACGACACCTCAGCTTCACAGTAGTCCCAGATGGACATGAATCATTGCTTGGTGACAAAGCATGTGAAACTTGAGCATAATCAAGAGGGTGGACACACCATGGAAACTTATTGTGTTAGCTGATGCATTATCCAGGGCAATGACACAGAGTGAAGCACACAATGAGAGTTCAACAGAGACAGATGTGAATCTACATGTTGAACCTGATCACTGAATCTCTTCCATATCTGACATGAAATCCAAGCAGATTGGAGCTGAAACAAAAAAAGACACCATTCTAAAGAAGGTCATCAAGAATGACAGCCATACTACAACATCAGAGCTGAGCTGCGTGTTGTCAATGGGCTTCTACTCGGACAGAGAAGAATTGCTATTCCTCAATCATCGCATCAACAGATGCTGAAAAGTGTGCATGAGGGGCACTTTGGAATGGAAAAGTGCAAGAGGAGGCCCAGAACTGCTGTTCATTGGCCAAGGATAAATGCTGACATTGACAGGATGGTTCCAAGCTGTGAGACCTGTTGAAACATCACGCAAAGCAGACAAGGGAACCTATGATAATAACTGACATACCAGCAGAACCATGACAGAAAATTGGGACTGATCTGTTCCACATGGATGGAAATAATAATTTGTTGGTTACTGATTAACTATCGAACTATCCCGAGATTGTGCTGCTTCCTAATATGTCTGCTGCTTGTGTGATCAAATATATGAAATTGATCTTTGCAAGACATGGAATTCCTCAAATTGTCCACAGTGACACTGGTCGATGCTACAGCTGTAGAGGATTCTAGAACTCTGCAGAACAATATGATTTTCAAGATGAGATTTCAAGTCCTCTGCAGTCAAATGGTAAAGCATAGAAAGGAGTTTACATAGTTACAGTTACTCATGAAAACAATAGACAGTGGCTCAGATCTATATTTAGCTCTATTGAGTTAAAGAACTTTGCCACTTGAGCATGACAGGTCACCCACTAAGCTTCTGATGGGATGTAGACTAAGCACCACACTTCTCTACTCTGCAGACCCAAACAAGAAGAGAGATGGCGAAGATGTTGAATGGAAACAAAAGTGTCTGCAATGGAGACAAAAAAAAACAAACTATGATGTCAGCAGGAAGTTTAGGGCCACTGGCACAACATGATATAGTGAGACTCAGATATTCCAACACTGAGGACAACAAGGCTACTGTTCTGGGGAAGTAAATACAAGATCCTACACTGTCAAAACAGAGGATGTTCAAATACTGAAGAGGAATCGAAAGAGCCTGCTGAAAACACAAGAGACATTGTAGGAACAGACAAATGCAGAGGATCCCGTCTGCACAGCTACAGAGAAAACACTGCCAGTGCTAGAGAGTAGTGGACCAGTAGAGTTCACACAAGCACCTGTGTTAAGAAGATCCACATGCAGTATCAAAGCATCTGACAGGCTGAATCTCTAAAAGAGAAAGAACTGTGCATTTAAAAAGTTTGTGCTGCTGATATTTGTGTTAAACTTGAAATTGAAATGAATACCATATTAATGTGTCAAGTTGTTAGATTTACTATCTCAAGGAAAGGGAATGTAATGATAGAGTGCTTGTAATAATCCTGTCTGCTAGAAGGGGTCGGAGGTGAGTTGTTGCAGCTGGGAGTAGATTCAAATGGATGCCTCCATGAGTTCCATAGCGAATGAAGTAATAGTTGTTCTGAAACTTAAAAATGTGTTAAGGTCCATTCCCCATTATCCTTTCCCCTAAACATTCAACTGCACCACCAATCATTCTCCAAAAAATGAAGGAGAACAATGATATCAGAGTGTGATGTTTCCTTTATTATAATAAAGAAACTTGGGTTCTTTCAGAAAGCAGAGAATCACACCTGGGGAGCACAAAATGTGGGCCTCTAGATGGTTGGGCTTTCAGTCATCATTTCCACCGTTGATGATTTGAGGCATTTAGTGGGTGTACATTTAAATCATTTTGACAAGACTGCATTTTTAAAGTTTACTTAAAATAATTGTAACACGAAGTTAATTGAAAATTTTAATAAAAGTCCAAATAAACAAATCACTGCACTTCACTCACTTTTAACGAAAGTCGGTGACCCCATTTAAATGAATCAGTGGAATAAAACTAAGGAGTCACATTCAAAGGGTAGAGCTCCAATGATGGAGGAGGTCATGCTGCTCTGTTGAGTTATCCTTCTGATCAAATCTCCTCTTCCAACACTTGCAGTCCTGCTTTTCTGGTCCAAGTACATTTCAATGGGATAACAACTTCTGCCTCCACCACTCTTTCAGGATTAGCTCCAGACCGCTGCCCACGCACCGAGTGAAAATGTTTTTCCTTCTTTTCTCTCTCTCATCTTTCTACCAATTATTTTAATTCTTTGCTCCCTGAATTTTGGCTTCTACAAAACTAGTGGCTAGTCAGTTGTGTGATTATTCTGTAACCACACACTCCATTTTGTTATTAAGCATTATTAGGATTTAAGTACAACAGACACTTCATATTTCTGCACAACGGACATCCTGTGGGTTTAGACTATTCCATACTTAATAATTTAAAACTGAGGTGACTGAGGCCTTGTTCAAATATCAAAGACAGATAATCAGCCTCTTTCTCCTCCATGAAGAATTTACAGTGTATATTTGACAAGTTCCACAATGACAGAAATGCTGACAGAGAGACCTTGCAGTGAATTAGTTTCCTGAAGAGGTTCACATTGAATTCACGCTAATTGGTGATACTGAGCAATGGCAGAAGCAACAACTATGTCAAATGAGCTGGACTCATGCCAGTGATACTTTTCTATAGTTGATCTTGACTGACTTTTTTTTAATAGAATATGGGATGCAAAGTAGTAAAACATGAAAGTCTGCAGGCACTGTGGTTTAAGTAAAAACACAATGCTGGAGAAAGTCAGCACGTCAAACAGTGTGCTATACAGGTATGTGCTGTTTAATGTCCACGATACATTCTGCGTTATGCGATGTGGACGTTGTGCAAACACCATGTTACAGTATATATTTAGCAATATTGAGATACTGAACTTTTGATAAATTAAGCTTTTTAATTTTTTTCACTTTTTAAACTTTTATGTAAACACTTTCTTAGCCTATATCACACACGATTTAACAAAGTGGATCAGGATTATCCACATCACTGTTCTCAACTTCCTCATAGTGTTGGAATAACCTCCATTGATGAACTGTCACTCTGCAGTACTTGAAGGATCTGGCTGATGCTCTTTTGGGGGAGGTGTTGGCTTCTTCAGGGATATCTCCAGTGTTGTTGATCTTTTTTTTCTTTTCTTCATATATTTCTTTATATGCAGCAAACACTGCATGAGCATTCCTCTCTATCAGTGAAAAGTGTTCCGTGTTTGGGTCCATCTCTTCAGAAAACTGTTCAGATCTACAAAGAATTTGGTGAATCCCTAACAGTGAACTTCCTGCCCCTGTTATTCTTCTCTTTCTGCAGTGTCCTTGTTTTTCCCTTGCCTCTTCTTCAGCTGTACACTCTTGCTCTAGCTCCAGCAACTCTTCATTTGTTAGTTCCTCAGGAACCCCCTCTAGGAGTCTTCAATGTCCTCATCATCTATATCTTGGTTCAGGTTGTTGTTTACCATGTTGACAACAGCTCTATTAATCCTTGCAATCTCATCATCTTCAGTGGTTTTTTTTTCCATATGCTATTCATGTACTCTTTGGTCACATTATCCCAGACCCAAGCAAAGGTCTTTAAGCATTGGTAAATGTTGTACTCCTTCCAGAACTGCATCAGTATCTTGCCAGTGTCATCAGATACAGTAATAGCCTGAGCAAAGGTCCTCCTCAGGTAGTAGGCCTTGAATGCTACAATAACACCTGGATTAAAGAGGTGATGTTTGATTGGAGGAATACCACTTTGACGTTGGGTGGACGACACCAATGAAAGTGGGATGCCCTAGAACATTGCCTACAATCAGCAAAATCTTGAAAGGTTTGCCTTCTTCCAAGCAATACTTCTCCATTTCACTGGCATGCTGACTTATCACATGCTGATAAGTGTGAGGTGCTTCATTTTGGTAAGAAGAATCAGAACAGGACATACGTGGTAAATGGGAGAGCACTGATGAATACAGAAGAGCAGAAAGATTTAGGAGTAACGGTACATCGTTCCCTGAAGGTAGAAACTCACGTGAATAGGGTGGTGAAGAAGGCTTTTAGTATACTGGCCTTTATCAATCATTGCATGGAATATAGGAGTTGGGAGGTGATGTTGAGATTGTATAAGACGTTGGTGCGGCCTAATTTGGAGTTCTGTGTGCAGTTCTGGTCGCCTAATTATAGGAAGGATATAAACAGAGTGGAGAGAGTGCAGAGAAGGTTTACCAGAATGTTACCTGGGTTTAAGCATCTAGAGTATAGGGAGAGATTGGACAGATTAGGTCTTTATTCTTTGGAGCGTAGAAGGTTGAGAGGGGATTTGATAGAAGTATTTAAGATTATGAAAGGGATAGACAGAGTGGATGTGGATAGACTATTTCCGTTAAGAGGAGGAAAGATTAAAACAAGAGGACATGAGTTAAGAATTAAGGGGCAGAGGTTTAGAGGTAACATGAGGGGGAACTTCTTTACTCAGAGAGTGGTAGCCGTGTGGAATGAGCTTCCGGGAGAAATAGTGGTGGCGGAGTCAATTGTATTATTTAAGAAAAGGTTGGACAGGTATATGGATGAGAAGAAGATGGAGGGTTATGGGCATTGTGCAGGGAGGTGGGACTAGAGAGGGGTGTTTGGTTCGGTGCGGACTAGAAGGGCCTAATGGCCTGTTTCCATGTTGTAATTGTTATGTTATGTTATGTTATGTTAGCAATCGAGAAGGTAATCCTGAAACAGCATTTGTATCATCCAAGGCCTTTTATTGTTCCTGTAATAAACCTGTAAGGTGTGTGTTCATTATGCCAAATAAGAAATGGCTTTAACTTACAACCAACATCATTGCTTCCTAACTACACTGTCACTCTCTCTTTAAAAGCCTTAAAGCCTGGCATTGACATGGCCTCCCTATGGATGAAGGCCCTTTCAGCCATTTGTTTCCAGAATAAGGAGGTTTCATCCATATTAAAAAATTTCTGGGACAAATAACTACCTCTACAATTAGTTCATCTAAGGTTTCAACAAATTCTTCTGCTGCCTTCAATTCAGCACTCACAGACTCACCACTCACTTTCACATTATGCAGCAAGAAACGTTGTTTGAAGCGCTTGAACCATCCAGAGCGAGCACTAAACTCGATATCATCGTCTTGTCCTGGTTTTTCTTTAAGCATCTGAAACAAGCTTTGTGTTTTCGCAGTGATTGTGAACGTGCTGAGAGGAATTCACTTTTGTGTTTGGTCCTCAATCCACGACATTAGCAATTTCTCCATATCTGATATGGGTCTCTCTCACATTTTTGGTTAGCTTTGTAGCTTTTAGTGGAGCCAATCCTTTAACAGCTTGGAGAATGTTTTCTTTGTTTTTGAGGTTTGTTGTGATTGTCGAGTGTGACACGTCTAAATCGCGAGCAATAGCATTCACTGTTTTCCCATCTTTGTGTTGTTTAATAACCTTTTGTTTCACTTCCAAATTGATACTTCTCCTTTTCCTCTTGTTGTTGCTGTCACTAGCACTGGTCTTACTGTGTTTGGGAGCCATGATAGAAAGTACAGTTACCAGTACGGAACAGTATACCTATATGTGTTGTGTGTGGGAATCATTGCGTACGTTCAGTTACATTTTCGTGTTCTCCAATCGGAATCTCTGACTGAACTCTATTATAACTCTATCGGACCAGAGGCAATGTGCGGCCAGACATTGCCTGATAAGTATGGCACACACTTGTAGACAGCAAAAAAAAAAGATACATCACCATTGTTTCAGACTTGAGCCCTTCATCTGTGTTAAATATTATTTCTGAGGACTAAAAAGTTTGCTGCTTCTTCATTTGCATGCGCAATTGCCTTTTCTTGTGTTTCATCTTCATCATTCACCAATGAACATCCTTCTTACTCCACCCTGTTCCTGACTCTGCATATACGATCATCACTATTCTATAAGTCGCTTTAACTGTAAACCATATAAGATGGTCTTTCAATATTCTGAACATGTATCATTTTATATCTTCCTTTAAGGCAGCAGCCAAGAAGATAAATTATAAATGTATCTGAGAATATATGGTTGAGAAAACTGAACAGTCTTATTTGGCTGTTTGCTGAAATTTTACTCATTTCCAGCCTTACAATTTGTCACTGCTCACAGGACTCAGAACAAAGATGAATGTTTTGAAGATTGGATGCCTTAGGATTCGGCTCAACCAATCTCTCCATCTGTTGTAATTCTTGTGTCAAGAAAGTTGTGGCTGGTGCTCATTTCAAATGGAAAATATTATTTGAAAAAGGCATTAAAATAATTGATGTTTTATATAGACGAATCATTTGCTGTGGGTACCTGTTTCAATAACTATCAATGCACATTGTTATTCAGATGCATCTCTTGCCATATTTAGATATTTAAAGATACATTGAAAAAATATAAACACATCTGTTAAATCTTTCATTCAGGGAAATTTAAAATTGACTAATTATCACGTAAGGAGCCTGAGTCTACTCGATTATTTGCTTGCATCATTTAGATTATTTAAGCATTATTATTTGTACAATACCATTATATATTATTTGTACAATGAAAACATTGTGTCGCTTCTTGCTGATTGGTTTTAATCCCCACTGAACAAAATCTAAGTGGAGTCAGATGTGGGCATTCATCACTCACACAGAATAGCGGAGTGAGTGGGGGGGGTGCACTTTAAGTTTATCAGGCGGCAGGCGGATAAATTGTTTTCCCATAGGGGATTGCGTAATTTTTTTGGCGGCTATAGAAGGGCTACCTGGAGAAAGGTTGCTAAGGCAACCCTTTTAGCCCACAACTAGATTAGCATATTCATGTTGCTGTAATTTAATCCAGAATTGTCCACACTTGCATAGTGGCCAGGATTTACTCTGCAAATAGATTGGTTTTACAGAGGCTGCTGCTTAATTAACTTGTCAAAGCCATCTTCACACGAAAAGGCAATTCAATTCACCTACAAATTAATCTGCCTTTGTTTGCTGCCATAGCTTCCTTTTGTGATAAACATCAGGATTCATAAAGGGAAGCAAGAGTCATCACTTTTCACTTAGTCAGTTTTATTTTCAGATAACCCTTCCTCACAACTAACTACTTGACCTGAAAGATTTTGTTTCCTGAACGCAACATTATCATCCACCCATGAACTTCTAGTGTAACTGCATTTCCAAAGTCACTGTGTGATTTTCAATATAATTGATAAATCAGTTATCATCATGCTTCTTCTAATCCATCAGTAATAGAGTTTTCTTCCTTGCAGATTGCTGTGACTTGGTCTTCGTGCCATGTCACCTGTTTTATCTTGGTGGGGAGTGGGGGATCACTTTCTCAACTTTGTTGAAAATAACATTTGTTTTAGCTTGCCTTTATTATCCTACTTTTTAACAAGAACTGTTGTACTGCTTGTCATTGTTATTTGCATAATCGTCCATGTAGTAAAACGGAAATTGGTCTTTTGAAGAAAGATTGCCTCTTTCAAAAGAAAGTATGTAAAAGAGACACAAAGTTTAAAAAAAAGTGCAGAAGAATTAGTTCTTTTTCAGATCAGATTTGATCGCCTCATGGTGATCTGTTACATCACCTCGTTTTTGCAGGGGATGGGAAGATGTGTCCCTATCTTTAGCCCCTTTCACACTTGCATCCCACTCAGTGTCCCGGGATAAAATAGGGGTTTGGCCTTTCACACCAGACTACTCCTAACTGGGACACTGAATGCTTTCACGCTTGCAAGGGTTTATCCCTGGCGTTTGATCTGTTCTACCTTTAATAGGAAGTGCCTGCAATGCAGTTGCCCATTTCATACTTGCCTGATCTAAACGCCGGTGTCTGCAGACGCCAGGGATTGTACTAGGGGTCAAGGCCAGCAATCCCCGGCATGAGATGATGTCATCTGATGCCAGTGTTGAGCAGGCTTTGCTTTCACACTTGCCACTTTAAAGTCCGATTGCCGTTCAACTTCTGGGATCATTGGCAAGTGTGAAGGGGGATTTTGGCTCCATCCCATTCTGATGTGCAAAGGCTTCATGTCAGAGCTGAGTCAGTTGATTCTGCCTGGGATTCCATGCCCCATGCAAGCCAGCTTGATGATTTGCCTCTGCAAAGGTATTGTTATTGAGCAATGTTGGAACAATGAAACAGTTGCTTCTTTACATTTCAAATCATGCCCTGGGCTCTCCACTTACCTTAAAATGTAAAATAAAAGTGATATATGTACTCCTATCCCCATCCTGCGTGGCAGATAAACAGGTTTCAAATCTGTTAATGTGAGCTCTGGCAGCACTGCACCACCCCTGTATAGAGCAAGTGCAGAATCACTGAATCGGAATTGATAGCTTGCAAGCATTTAGCACAGGACTCTTGAAAATTCGAGGCCTGTAACATATGCTGCTTTTGCTACTAAATTATTCTGGTGATCTTCCAAGTGATCCTTGGTGCTGCATATGACAGTCAGATCCTTCTTGTTTCCAATCTTTCTGACTCTTTCCTTAGAAGATAACTGCCACTATGAGAGCTGGCTAGGAGGAAAGGGACTGCACCTGTATTGTACATGTATGAGCAGTTGATTCCAGATAAAAATTTCTTCACTTGATTGGTTACGTCTTGTGAATTCCCAGAGATTTATGTATGCTCAGTCATTACATTTGTTCAAGACTAAAGCTGATAGATTTTTCAATATTGCAGGAATTAAGGAAGGTGCAATTGCACAAAAAAAGTGCTCAGGTGGAAGATCATCAGTGATCTTGTTGATGATAGGGTAGGATCAAAGGGCCAAATGGCCTATGGTGGCTCCTGTTTCTGATACTCAGCAATAACCAAACACTGCAACATATGGAGACTGTTGTTTCTTGCTGTGCTTCCAAATATAACTTTTGCAAAGTGATTAGTTTTCTTTGTGCAGTTCGTGTCAGTGAGTTAACATTTCACTGACAAGTAGTACCATTTTTGTTTGCCTAAAATTGATGACTATAATCAATCTTATAGGATACTTTTTCAATGCCTGCCTGAATATATGATTGCTTTCCTGTAATGAGTGCTTTCAGAGTCATGTAATTTTAAAATTGATTGTATAATTTGCAATTAGATACCAATCCTGCCACTAATACTTTTGCAACATATGCAAAGTAGTTTTACAATCATCAATTGATACACAAGAAAATGATGCTGTTCAGCTGATCACACCCATTCTGGCTTTTGGAAGGAACTGCCACTTAGCCCCACGGTTTTGCACTTTCGTCATGTCATTGCAAGTATTTATCCCATTCTTTTGTGAATATTTTGTTGAACTGATTATTTTTATTTCCAGGTGGACCGTATTATCTTCTGTGTCTTCTTGGAAAGTGACCATAAGATTTACAAGGAGAAAATGCTTCATCATTTTCCTATCGGTATGTTGTTGAGACAAGTCAAATTTTATTAAAAGGAGTTATTTTATTTTGGATTCACATATGTGTTATTTAAATTAATATCAATGCAAAATATTGCGGATGCAGGAAATTTAAAATAAAAGGAGAGATGCTGGAAATATTCAGCAGGTCAGGCTGGAGGGGGAGAACTATTAAAGGTCAATAACATAACCCTCAAATTCCTGGGGTTAAAGTAACATTTGATGAAGGGTCTTTGAACTGAAATGTTTTCTCTCTTTCTCTTTCCACGGTCGCTGCCTTACCAGCTGAGTGTTTCCTTTATTTTCTGTTTTTATTTAAAGTCTGTCCATCTACCTCTAGTTCATGTTGTTGAGAATGCTCTATGTTATCAGTTCTTGAAATCTCTGCACTGTAAATATTTTTAAATAATTTGTATCTGGGCACCATTGGCAAAATTAGCATCCATAATTGCCCTGAATGATTAGCTTGCTTTGACCATTTTGGGTGGCATTTAAAAGCCAACTACATTGGTGAGTCTCAAGTCATATGTAGTAAAACATAAAAGTCTGCGGATGCTGTAATTGTATTAAAAAACACAAAAATGCTGGAGGAACTCAGCTGGTCTCGCATGTCTATAGGAGGTAAAGATATATAGCTGAGATTTCAGGCCTGAAACATCAGTTATATATCCTTACTTTCTATGGATGCTGCGAGACCTGCTGATGAGTTCCTCCAGCATTTTTGTGCTTTTACTCAAGTTATTGTGTGCTTAATAACAAGTCAAGTTGGCGGGTGAGGTAAACCAAATAAAAGACTTAACTGAACACATCCAAACATGATAAACAGGGTAGGGAGAGAGAGAGCCCACAGAGCGGCGTCTGCTCCCTGCTAGTTCTCAATTCAATTAACGCGACCTTGTGGTGCTCGTGCATGTGCGGTGCGCTGTTGCGAGTATGGTGGCTAAAATGGGATTGCATCAGCTGCAGAGTAGTCCATGGCAACAGCTGTGTACAATACATAAGCTAGACTAAGTAAGGATGGTAGAGTTTCCTTTCCCCAACCCCCCCCCCCCATGGATTTTTGTGACAATGCACAAGTATCTTAATGATCTTTACGAGCTGTTACATATTGTTTAATTCCAAATTATTGACTGAATTTGAATTCCACAGTTGCCATGGTGGGATTTGAACTTGTGTCGACTGGTTTGCTGATTATTCTGGTTGTCATCTGCCCAAAGTCTGCAAACCTATGGTTTAAAACTTCCAGAAACTTCCATCAGGGATATGCACCTTTACTTGCATTGCATTAGTGTTAAAATATTCCACTACCAGACCAATAATGAGATGATAACCTAATACCATGTCGTATACTTGCTACAGTGAAGTACAGAGCATGTCCCGATTAGAACTTGGCAAAGGAAAATCAAGTGCCAATGTACATTTTTAACAGCAAACAGGAGATACCTGGTTGTTCTTCACCTGGTTTATATTTAAATTAAATGTAGTCATACTGCACAGTAACAGGTCATTTCAGCCCAGGAGACCATGCCGCCCAGTTTATTGTTGATGTGCCAACACCAAAAGCAGCATAATAAATTTAGTTTGTTTATTTCTGCAATAAATACTTGTTAGTTTGAAATTTTCAATCCATGTCATTTGATTGTTATCAATAAGCCTTTGGCATTCTGCCAGGTTTTGATGAAGAATTGAGATGCTGTTAGGCTTGGTAGAGGAATGGGTTGGGGGTGGAGGAGGGTTAGAGGTGGTAAAGGTGGCATAAAGTACAACAAAACCCTTGAAATGGTGATGGCCAAGAAGAACACATTCACTCTCAGGATATGTTTTCATAGAAGTTGTGTCTACCAATTGACAAAATTCAAAGCAGTTGCTGATTGGACTCCTGTGGTACTAATTGCTGTCTTGGGTGAGTAAGGAATAAGATAGCTAGGCTGGTCAGAGCAACTTATAGCATGCAGGTAGATGAGTTTGATGGATCAAGGTTGGTGGTGGGTTAGAAGAGTTGAAATCAATGAATGATATGAATGAACGAGGTGGACTCTCACATCTGTACTTGCCCACTGTTCAGGGAATTCTATTTCTTCATTATCCAGGTTGCTACTGTTAAACACGAAATTCCTTAAAGCCCATGGTTTTTCTTGGCGTTCACAATTTTGGCAAACATAGGGTGATCTATTTTATGCAGCAAATGGAAGGAACTAAATGTCTTTGTATTTACTTACAACAACAAAGGTGGAGGCCATTGGTCATGCAGTCTCTGTGGTGTTCAGAGTAATTCCCACTCACTTTTTAACTTTAGACATAAAGCATGTATAACAGGCCGTTTCTGCCCCGCCACTGTATTTACACCTCCAGTACATTTCGAAAAGTGGGAGAAAACAGGAACCCTGGGGAAAACCCACGCAGACACATGGAGAACGTACAAACTCCTCACAGAGAACATGGGATTCGAACCCAATCATTGGTGCTGTAAAGGCATGGCGCTAACCACTACACCAACTGTGCCTTGCAACCTTCTCTTTATGACATACCCATTAACCCCCTCCCAATTCTCTTACCACCCACTTGCACCAGGGGTGACTTTACATGTCTTTGGAATGCGGGAGGAAACTGGAGAATCCGATGAAGCCCACATAGTCACAGGGAGAATATGTGGACTCCACACAGATTTTAACAGTGTCAGCATTGAACCCTGGTTGCTGGCTTCACCTACCACTCCTTATCCTTGTTTATTTGGACGAGTTGTGCATGTAAGTAAGTATGATGTCACAAGATATATTTCACCATGTGTGTAATGTTGTGCATGACTGAAAGCTTGAAATAACCTGAAATAAAACTGGACATATTTTTTGGGATTTTCATGTTTCCACATATTACTCTGCACACTCCATTTCTAATGATGACAGATTAGGATCCCATATGGGAGCATGGTAACAACAATAACATAGAGAAATGTTGCTGTTGCCCCAAGTAAAAAAAATCATCAAATGCATGC
Source organism: Narcine bancroftii (assembly GCF_036971445.1). Lineage (NCBI taxonomy): Eukaryota > Metazoa > Chordata > Chondrichthyes > Torpediniformes > Narcinidae > Narcine > Narcine bancroftii. Next base: position 83,385,786 of record NC_091472.1, on the reverse strand, counting down.
AGTGGCAATATTCACAGGGTGTAGGACAAGTCTGAAAATGAATGTGGTCCCAGGAGCTTCAATGTGCAAACTTGAAGAAATGGAGATTGAGTTTCCTTTGAGCATGGGGGAAGTAAAACGTTTAACTCGCTGATCAGCAAGTTTGAGCGGGAAAAGTGCAAACCCCATCCAGCCTTATCAAGAACCTTTATATTAATGCTAAAGCCTTTACATGGAATTGACATAGATGACTTTCAAGGGAAACATTGCTGTTGTGATTAAGTTTGTATTTCTGTTCAAAAAGTAAGTCACATGAGAATGCAAGGAAGGAGTCCTACAAAAAGAATTGGATGCATGCAAGCAATGTGAGTTAACACCAGTGAAAAACGTTTTCGTGTATGGATGAAACCAAATAACCTTGCACAATAAATCTTATAGATTTATTTGAAAAGGGCCTTGACTACTAACTCATCATCAATGAAACTTATTCCAGGTCATTTTGAAATTAAGCACATGGGAACTTGTGTTTCATGAGTTCTGCCAGAGGCAATGGTTACTGACACAGGCAACAATCTTACCCTTGGAAATTAGAGGACCTTGTGAGGATGAAAAATGTATAAAACACAATCCTTTTCATCCAGCATCAAGCGAAGCAAGTGAATGCTTTTACAGATTAGTCAAAGAAGCCTTAAAGAAATAAATACTACCAGGATTAATCAATTTACTGTTGAAGAGGAGAAATACCACCAGAAGACCTTCTGGTAAAAGTTGGGGGGGGGGGGGGGGGGAAGGAAGGGGGTTCACAATAAGACTGAATTCAGAATGACCAGAAAGCAAGAATCAGCAGGTGCAGGAAATCTGAAATATAACAGAGTGTACTCAAAGTATTGAGCAGATGAGGTAGCATTTGTGTTGATAAAAAGGTATTTTTTAAAAAAAAACTACATTCAGGGTGTTCAATAGTTCTAAAGCTGCCGATCTTCTGGGGACTTCAGCATTTCTTTTGCAGAAGAACTGCATCTCACTGACAAGGGTTTCAAACAAGGGTCTCAAGACAGGTTCCACAAAGAGAACATTTCAGATCAATTAATATTTTCAAGATTTGAAGACCCTCCCCGAAACAAAGCAAACATATGAGAAATAGATTTTACTATCTGTGCACCAAACTCAAGGATCGTAGAATTGGTTGCCACATACAGCTGTGGAGGCCCGATCATTGGGGGAGTTTAAGGAGGAGATTGAAAGAATCTAATTACTCAGGGGGGTCAAGGAATATGGGAAAAAGGCCAGAATTTGGAAGTAGATGTGAGAACTGTTTAACTCAGGATGGAGTTGCGGAGCAGACTCGAAGGGTCGAATGGCCTACTTCTTTATTCTTGTGTTCCTTTATCTTGTGAAACTATGCATTGTCAGATTCTGACAAAATTAGAAATGCCTGCATGTTAATTACTTGATTCCAGCAAGAAATATATACGAGTTTGTTGGTGCAGTGACATTTAAATATACTTCAGCTTGAGTCTTGTAACCGAAAACAGATTCCATAAATCTTCATCAGAGTCATCGATGAAGCACACATCAGTTCAAATTATAGAAGACAACATGTCTCACAAGAAGGAATTTGTTGAACGCGATTATTCTGAGAAGTTAAAAAGTGAAATACTTCCTTCTGAGGTTGAAGTGAAGGAGAAGAAAAGATTACTCTATGAGATGTCAGCTAGAATTTATAAACTTGTTAAAAAAATGAAAAAATATAACTTATTGGTTAATTTGGAAACAAAATATAACTTTTTTTTAAAAAAGGGAAGGAAAATTCAACATTTACATACGTGGCTGTATCAGACGTGACTGATGAATCACAACAGGGCAATGTATTTCCAAGTATCAGCAAGTTCATGTTTGAATCAAGTAAATGTCATTATCAAGGCAGAAAATTTGCTTATCATGTTCTGTTTATTCCCAGGGAACAATGTGGGTAACACAACGCTTCAATGATGGCTACGCTGCATAATTTCATTGTCTCTTTTGTGTTTGCGAATGATTTAATGTTAAGAATCATTTAAATTTAGTGGTTTGTTATGATTATTCTTTTGGGTGTTTACAGAATCCTCTGACAGTGTGCTTTGACAGACCATGTGGCTCAGGTCATTTGGTGAAGGTGCAGTGAAAAAGGGATTGGGTTATAGACATACAATCCAGAGGTTTAGATGTATGTTGCTGGGACGTGTCTTCAAGTCCACCAGGGTAACTGGACAATTTATAGATCCCCGACCACATCATTGTACTTGGACTTTTAACCATGCTTTTAAGTGGTGGACAAGTCATTGAGTTGTCTTAAACTGCCATGGTTCATGAAAGCAGTTTTTACTAACCAGATGAAAGGAGATAGAGAACTTGGTGGAATGGTGTCAACACAAGAACCTCACCTTTAATGTCAGCAAAATTAAGGACTTGGTTATTGACTTAGCAAGCAGGATGGAGCACATGCTGGTGCTGAAGTGGAGATGGTGGAGTGCATATCAAGAGCCTGCCTAGGTCTAAACACGTTGATGATATGCCAAGAAAGCACTTAAACATCTTTACTTCCCCAGTGTCTCTTACCAAATGTTGTAGATGCGCCATAGACAATATCCAGTCAGATCCAGATGTACCACAGCTTGGCATGGAAGCTGTTTATCCCAAGTCCACTAGAGACTACAAAGGTGGTGAACACAATGCAGAGCAAACACCTCCCCCCTAGGGGCCACAGCACTTTTAAGTAAAAACCATGTTTTCTTTTCATCTCACAAAACATATTTTTTTTAAATTTAGTTGGTAGGAGAGAAGTATGGAAGAAACCAAAACTTGACTGCTTCACAAGAAAGGGCGCCCATAAACTTTGAGCAGAGTCCTAAAGGGGACATAGCCAAAAAAGATTGAGAATGGCTGATATAAATCACGTTCTCCTTTTTCTGCTTGTCTTGTTCCACATCATTCTTTCCAGTATACCTGCCCAATGTCTGATCGCCTCTTCTTTTCCTCATCACCACCCCTTTCAGTTTATTGAAGTACAACCCTTCCTTCTTTGCAATATTAAACCATTTGCTTTCATGATTCTTAGGATTCTTGCTAGGCTGATTTGTAATGTTTTCTTCCAGCCACCTAAGTTATTAATTGAGAATGACTTCTCAATTAATAACTTAGGTTTATATCTACTAAATTTTAAATGTAAATTTAGACATACAGTATGGTAGCAGATCATTTCAGCTCATGAGTCCGTGCCACCCAATTTACCTACATTTCATATGGTGGGAGGAAACTGGAGCCCCTGGGGAAAACCCACAGTCACAGGGAGTACATACAAACTCCTTAGAGACAGCACGGGATTTTAACCTCCGTCCCAATCACTCGCGCTGTAAAGGCATTGCACTAACCACTATGCCAACTGTGCGGTTCTTTGTCTTTTCAATACCCTCAAATGGCAGAAAGTCACATGGCTTACATTGCTGTGAGTTATAACGGCTGCTGTGGATCAGTGATGTATGGTGAAAACCTCCTTGGTAGCTTCTATGCTGAGATAAAAATCATTGAAATGACCTGCCTACTGGACATTAATAGATTAAAAAGCAGTCCTGCTGAGGAAATTGTAGGGCTTGCCATATGGAGTTTTGAGCTATCAGTTGCTTAAAGCATCACTCTCATTTCTCAGTCAGACGGTTGTTTAGCTGCAGTCCCATTCCAGTGATTATAGCCTTCCAGGTCCAAGCTCTACAGCAATGCTGAAGAAGGTGGTATCTGTAGAATGTGGCCACATGGGGTTGGCCTCAGAACAAGTCTTAGTGGAGGCATTAGGGTAACCGCGGGGGTCACAATGAAAACATGTTCAGCGGAGCGGGAGAAGGTAGAAGGTTGCAGATAACTATTCTAACCCCATGAAGACCAAGTTCTTTTTCCAGATTACCTTTCCAAAATGCGTACATCTTTTTGTTCCTTCATTTGATCTTCTCCTGAACCCCTCACATGAGGAGGTAATGTCAATCTCCAACTGTTTGCCCTCTTGGCTAATGCAGTACTGACTGGGTCTCCCACTGTTGGGGACTTCCATGAGGGATCTCATGTTGCAGGTACTGAACTTTACATCATGTCTTCTTGATCCACTGCAGGGGAAAGACTCAATTGTTGGGACAAAACCAATGGGAAAATCTGCGAGTATCATAACGCGAGACCACCTGTCCTGTCGGCTCCGTCCCTGCTGCACCAACAACCTGGGCTATGCAAGTGTCACACCACTGACGCGGTCTATGGTGTCAGCACCACCACTGTTTCTCCAATCAATGGGGAAAGAGCTCGTTCAAAGCCCAACGGCCAGACTGCAGCCAGGAAGACAGCCAAGGGTTCAATTGTAGATTAGCTGACAGGCGGGGGAAGTTGTTGTCACTCAGCATTTGAATTTAAGTGATCACAGCTCATCATTCTCATTGGAGGATGGGGTGAGGCTCCTCATTCTCACAGTCAGCAAGGTGATCAGAAGAGACATGATGGGGGAGGTCACGATACCTCACCTGAGGTGCAATGACTGCGAAAGCACCCCACTCCCTCATTCCGCCCCCACCTTGGTTCCCACCCTCAGGCCACATCTACTCTCCCGAATGCTCACCCTGCCTTGTGCAAAAGAGCTGGAGAGTCTCCTTGCGATGCCAGTCAATGTTTATTCCCCAATCAGCATCACTAAATACATTTTATCTCATCGAAACCAGATAGTAATGTGTTGGAATAGTCTGTTCACAAATAGGCTGCAACATTTCTTGTATTACTTTAGTGTCCAAACTGGAAAATCATTCATTGGAGTTAAAGCACTTGGAAATGCCCTGAGGATATGGGGTCCTTTGTAAATTGGTAGTGTTTCTGCTTGTTTCTTTAGTTCAGTTGGAAATTAAGAGAATGGTCCACCTGAAGAGAACATCAGTCATCATCTTCATACTATGAAGTTTTCCAAGGCTCTGATCTGCAGTGACTGTCAACTGGATGAACAGTTTAGGCAAAAATTGGAATTAAAGTGTTGCCACTCACACTTGACAATGGTTAAAATTGCTTGGAAGGCTATTGGCCACAGGGAGGGAGCAATGCCACTGTTTTCAGGTTCCTTTCATGCTCATTCAACATTCATCGCTGTGTCAAGATTCTGGGACTCATTTGCCAACAACATTCTTGGAACACCTTCATGACACTGAATGCAGGAGTTCAAGAGAATGGCTCACCACTGCCTTCCTGAAATTAACAGTGAGTGATAAATAAGAAGACTATTTGCAAATTAACCAATCAGGAAAAGATTTTGCATGATTGTTCTGCAGCGAGTTTTATTGTTAATTACTCTTCATAAGGTTTTATGTTAACAAACCACTCAAACAAACAGCAAATTAAAAAAAGCACAGTTCCATCTTTAGTGTAAACTAAGTGTAGATGAAAGTGGCATGCAAGTCAATTGGATCATGTTAGAATTTTGGATGGACACAGAGCTGTCGCCAAATATTGTGAAGTTTACATTTCTGAAGCATCTTTCATGACCTCTGTCCTTCCATTCCACTTTAAAAACTTTGGAGTTCATTGTTTTAATATAATATGTGACTATTCTGTGACTGATGTGATGAGAAAATACATGAAATAGCTTTATGTAATTGAAAGTATTCCCTGGAAAATAATAGACCTAAGCATTTGCTTTTGTATAGCAATGCTAATATTGTTCAGAAATAGTAATTGTAGCATAAACCACAGTAATTTATTCAGGTAAATGGCATTGCAAAATCCTTGACACATTGTTCAATCTGCCACATCTGCATAAAACTGGCAATTAATTCATATTGATAATAAAGTTTAAAAAAAATGTTTAGATGGTTGTGAAAAGATTGCTAAAGTTACTATCAGTAGAATGAAGAAAGACTATTTAACATAGTTCATGCAGCTGCACATGGGAATTACTTTTTTAATTTAGTGCTTTTGATAGAGTGCCGTAATTGCACAACTGTGCCAGTTTATTGGCTTTGTGTTTAAAAGGAGTTTCATTATGAACTGCAGTTTTCCTCAATTTGTGCAGACTTAAGTGCTGAATTTTTGGCAAGTGCAAATCCTCCTGCTCCCTATCCTGATTTTCAGATATTACCTTTTTCAATGATTATAATTGCAGTGCAATATTACAGTTTGGTGTGCAGCAATGGAGATGCTCGGTAAATGCTGTATATTTTGGCGTAAAAGTCGACTGGCAGATAAGTCAACCCACTTTTTTCAGCCTCATTTTAAGGGTTTCAGTCTACCCCCAAAAATCGCGATGCCTGAGATGTTAGTTATTTGTCGGCTTATGAGTCGACCCCAAAAATTGCGATGATTGATCTGCTGGGTGTTGGCTGGAGGGGATTGTTATCATGGAGGCTCCATCAAAATGACAAAAGTGTGAAGCGAGTTTTAAGTGACAGAAATGGCCATGAAATCCATCAACTGTGGTGCTACAATAAAATTTGATCTATTATTATATATGAGAAGTTGGTTAGAGATTAGAGGAAGAAAGACGAGACTTCAAGAAAAACACCAAAATGGCAGTGTTCGATGAGAAGAGGAATCATTGTCCAGAGTTGGAAAATCGCATTGCAGAATGGGCAAGATTGCTTCATAGTCAACCAAAATAAAATAAGAACATTTGCACTGCAGTGGGCCAAGATGGACCCAAAATGCAGTAAAGATTTTGAAGCTACACTAGGCTGGTGCATCCATTACATGAACAGGAAAAATCTGGTATTATGAAAAAGTCAAAAATTGTTCAGAAGCTACAAAAAGATCTTCATCATAAAGTTGTAAGTTTTCACCAGTTTATTATACGTTACCAGCAGAAACACCAGTTTGCATTGGCAAATATTGGACGAAAGCCCCCATGAATTTTGACATGATAGGCAATAGAACAGTGGAATGGAAAGTTGTGGAAACCAGAAGTACAGGCCACGAAAGGACCAGGTTTACTGTGGTGTTATTGTGCATGGCCGACAGGACAAAATTAAGAATGAGAGTTTGGATCTTTCCCTCAGATGATGATAGTGATTTTGAAGTGTTCTAAATGTGATTTGGTTCAATGAAAATTTGTTATAGTCTGTTTTTTTTTGGTTTTTTAAGGGTCAACTTATACGCCAAGTTGGCGTCCAGTATTTTTTTTTGAGCTGAAATTAAGGTCTCAAAAGTATATCCAGCATACAAGTCGACCACATTTTTTGTGAGATTTTTGAGGTTTTCAAGACTCAACTTATACACCAAAATATATGGTAAATTCCATGTTTGTAACAAATATAATTCTAAGTTTATATCAATGGTCAAAAAAGCAGCATTCATTCACCACTTTTCACGAATATACAAATTTAATGATTATGACCTCTGAAATCAGGAACGCAATTGATTTTCCACATCTACACTACATTATAATATTCTAACATTTACTTTGAAATAAGATTCATAAATTACAAATTATAATAATACTTTTTTGTGTCAGGTCCTTTTACTTTAGTGCTTTAATACCATTATTTCCAGTCTCCATGGATTTGCCATGCTACAAATAAAGCTATTTGGTGTTTTTAACAGGGGACTGTGAAAGGAGTTGTGAATCCATTGGGAATTGTTCCTGGCTCTCTGAATAGTAGAATTTTAAGATCTGAAACCATCAGATGCTTTAATTAACAAAGCAAATTGTTAAAGAAATCATGAATTCAAATGGAGGAAATGCTTAAATTATTAAACTCCCTTTTCACTACCACATAAATCTTCCAGGAAAAGGACTGTCTTCAGCAGGCAAATCTCTGGATTTGGTTTGAGGGGTGGGGGTGGTGCAGTGAATGCTGAGATTTGAGTGGTGGAACTCCAGTGCAAATCCTAGTTCATGGGAGCAGTTGACTTCCAATAAATCAAACTCGTGAGTGTCTACTTGGAGCTGTAGCCCAGAGACAGATGAAGGGGAGCCAAGGCAAATGAAGGAACAGGGATATAGAAGAGTTTTGTACTCCCTGAATATGGGTGGGCAAGGGAGAGAGCCCAGTGACACCAGAAGTTCTCCTCCTGACATTTCACCAGATGTAGCGTTTAAATTTCTTTTACACACATGCATATTATTGGCTGTAAATAACTTGAGGATATCCCATGTAAGAGGCACTTCATGCAATTTCTACCAATAGCGAATCTGTCTGCTTTACAGCAGGCAAATGGAATTGCACGTAATATGACACTGTTTTATTACACTGCCTGTCCCGCATCGGACTGGTCAGCCACAAACGAGCCTGCAGCTGACGTGGACTTTTTTACCCCCTCCATAAATCTTCGTCCGCGAAGCCAAGCCAAAGAAAAGATTACACTGACAATATATTGAATCTTGAATCTTGACTGAATGTGAAAGTCATTATGCCTCTATTTTTACTGTGCTACATGTGTGCCAACTTTTGCAGAATGTGACTTTACATTCTGTTCAGTCTGTGAAAAATGCATTGGGCATCTTATGAATTTATACTTATTCAGGGAAATTCAGATGGATGAATAGGACACATCAGCATTAAATTTCTATGCATTGGTATATCAGCATGGCCCTGATTTTTATCTTGTCTTTCACCTCGTTTTTGCAGGATCACATGAGCTAAAATCCACACATCCATCTACTCATGATCTCTTGTCTCGTCCCAAAACACTGCAAACATTTGAGTTCTGTTGCAGTTGTCATGGATATAAAATAGTTCATTTGAAGAATTGGAGAAGAATGAAAAGTTATCAATATATGCAAGCTATGACTAACAATAGTTAAAAGACATTTGGACATGCACGAGAAGAGCACTAGCTTGCAGGGTCATGCAGAAAAAAAAGTTGGGTGTGGAACTGACAGCTACTTTACAAAGCTTGTGCATGCATGTGATAGGTCAAATAGATTTTTTTTGCAAAGTTATTTGGCGATTTGACACAGCCAAATTGATGGTTTTTGTGAAAATTCATTTTTCACGAGTTCCATTTTGGTAATGTGCTGTAAATATTTTTGCAGAAATAAATTACCGTTCAAAAACATACTTTGTGGTTTAAAACACAATAGTACAGCACAGGCATGGGCCCTTCAGCCCATAATATCTGCAGAGAATTATAATGCCCAATTTAAACAAAAACTCTGCTGTGGGCACATGATATATTTCTCTCGAGTCCTTGCATATTCAAGGTCAAGCTCAATATAATTTGTTTTCCTGTATTGTCATGTATGCAAATAAACAAAATTTGTTCAGTTTTGTTTGCCCTGTATAGGCACACAGAGGCCTTACCAAGAAAAGAAAGAGAAGAGAGTCCCATCAGAGACATCGAGTATCTATTGCCACCACCTCCTGTGCTCCCAAAACCTCCATTCTAATGGTGAACCCAATCTCCGGGCATCCATTTTCCAAGGCCCCTGATTCCAAAACCCTGATGTAATGAGGAAACTGTCAATGTCCACGGTCATTCAGTACCCCTGCTCACCATTAGTACCCTCACAAACCCTAGCCCCAATACCTCACTCCCAGGGGAATCCCGCTGCGAGTGTGAGGCCTGCATTGACTGAGTTCTTTGCTGGTCTGCTGTTCTGATCTCCTAATCCTGTAGGGTCCTCTCCCTGGCTTCTCCTCTCAGTGGGGATCTGAAGTGGAGGAGATGGTTGGGGTGAGAGGGGAAAGAAATGTTCTGCTCTGATGCACTGCATTGGTCCGCCACTCTCCAAGATCCCATAACGCTCATGGTCTGGGCTGCCACAAGTGGGTGCTACTATCTTGGGCGCAGACCTCCATGGGTTTTCCCAAATAAACAAGAACATTAGTCCCATTCTACAGGCAGTGTAACCTATAAGGGCCATCGTGTGTAAAGCCAGGTAGCAAGACCCCACAGAAGTGTGCTGGAAGAGGCATCTCTGCTCCCCACTCTTGCCAGCTCCACACTGGTAGCAACCTAGCAGTTACCATACTGCAGCAGGGCCACCATCAATCTGAATATATTGTGCCCATCTAGAAGCCGCTTAAACACCACTATCATATCTACTGCCACCGCTACTCTTGGCAACTTGTTTCAGGCATCCACCACTCTCTGTGAATAAACAGTTTGTCCCACACTTCTCTGTTGAACATCCCTTGCTCCTCACTTTAACTACATGTCCTCCAGTATGTGACAGTTTAACCCTGGAAAAAAGATTCTAGTGTTCTACCCCATCAATGCCTCATATTATTTAATAAAGTGATCAGGACTCCCTCAGCCTCCAACACTCCAGAGGAAACAACTCAACTTTGTCAAATCTCTGTGCATACTTTAGCCTTCCATTTGACCTGCAAAGTGCAACACCTCACACATATCCAATTGGCCACATTGACCACTTCTCTGCCTACATCGTTATCTAATTTAAGCTCTGCTGAAGTTTTCGATAGCCTTCTGCCCTGTACACAAAAATCAGAGTTTATTCTCATGAACATGTCACAAAATTCATTAATTCCACCAATCTTTGTGTCATCAGCAAACTTACTACAGCAAACTCACCTACCTTTTCATCCAAGTTATCCCTATTTCCCTTCTTGAACAAAGCAAGAACATTGGCTTCCAGGGCTTCAACTGTGTCTAATGAGGATACAAAAATCTTCAGCAAGGCTCCAGCATTCTCCAAATGTGCCTCTTTCATTGACCTGTGATACATTCTATCATGCTCTGGGGGACTTGTTCACCTTAGTGCTCTTCAAAAAAACCAGTACTATCTCTTTCTTGATCTCAAAAATACCCCACTATGTTAGCATTCTGTACACTGCTCTCATTGCCCTCCATGTTGCAAGGTACTCATTTAGTATCTCAGCTACTCCCTCTGACATTTCTAATAAATCTCCTCCATTCCCTAGCTATCATTTTGTTTTTTAATGTAAGTATAAAATGCCTTAATCTTTATAATCCTTCTCAGCAAGCACATTCTGTGTGCCCCACTACCCCTTGCCCCCCCCCCCCCCCTGAGCCCTACTCGTGCTCTTTCTTGCAATCTTTATATTCCTCAAGGGCACTGTAATGATAGACTGCTAGTGATCCTCCTGACCGCTAGAGGGAGTCTGATGGAGTTTGTTGCAGCATCATTTGGATTCAAGATGGATGCCTCCACACAGTTGTGTGTGTGTCTACTTTAGCTAATATAGTTGTTTTAAAGCAGTGGTTCTCAACCTTTTTCTTTCCACTCACAGACCACGTTAAGTAATCCCTATGCCATTAGAGCTCTGTGATTAGTAAGGGATTGCTTAAGGTGGTCTGTGAGTGGGAAGGGAAGATTGAGAATCACTGCTCTAGACCAATTGTTACTGAAAAATGTTGCTTAAGAAAAATTGTCACTGGCCCCTTTCCTTTGGAGTTATGAAACCATGCACATAACAAGTCAGTTAGGTATGATTAAAACAGTGGTTTTCAAACCTTTAGCTTTCCACCACATACCACCTTAAGCAATCACTTACTAATCACAGAGTATCTATGGCATAGGGAATACTTAAAGTGGTTTTTGAGTGGAAATAAAAAGGTTGAGAACCACTGTTTTAAAATAACCCAGTTTCTTTATTACAATAAAAGAAACATCACATTACCAGGCGACAATCAGTCAATATCAGCAGAAAACGTGAAGTTTCCTGATGCTGTAAATTGGACTAGAAATGTTGACCACGAGTGGAACCTGTTCAAACAATGATTCATGCTGTACCTGCAAGTCATTGGACTCGATAGCAAAGATGATGCATGAAAGATTGCAATGCTACTTGCCGTAGCAGGACCTCAAGCACTAGAGGATTACAACACATTTTATTTGCTGGGACAGAAGAACAGGGCAAGATCAACAAGGTTATTAAGATGTTTAATGAGCACTGTTCACAAAAGAAAAATGAAACATTCGAGGGGAATGTGTTTCACTCATGCATGCAGCTGCAAGAAGAGAACTTTGATACTTTTTTTACGGACGAAATTAAAAGCAAGGACATGCAATTTTAGATCACTACAAGATTTGATGAGCTGTGATCAAATTGTGTTTGGGGTTATTGATAAGAAAGTGAGATCAAGGTTGCTTCTGGAATCAAAGCTTACTATAGCTCGAGCTCTGAAGAAATGCCACGCCAGTGAATTAGCTCTGCAGCACGCAAAAAGGTTTGGTGAGAATGCAAAAGCCAGTGAAAATGAAGGCATAACCATAGCTACAGTATGTGTGTCCACGTTTAAAAGCAAAAAAAAACCAAAAAGATGGAGAGATGTTGAATTGCAAATGATGTGGTATTCAACATGCACCAAAACTATGCCCAGCCTATGGAAAAGTTTCTAATAAGTACAAAAGGCAGAAATGCTATACAAAGCAATGATTTTTCGAAAGGAAACAAAACAGAAGTGAAAGTGTGCACACTATAGAAGAAACTGCTCTCAATGATGTACTCTTCTTTGGCATATTAGTGCAGGAAGATTTCAAACCAATAGACACTGAACAGCCAAGCATAAATAGAGTCAGGCAAGACATGTGGACTGTGTCATTACATATAAATGGAACAAATATTCTTTGCAGGCTGGACATGGGGGAAAGGCCAATTTGATCTATGAGCGTAACATCAGGGGAATGAAGATAAAAACATGCAAATCCTGTACAGTTCAAAGCCTACAATGGGGAGAGCATCAACACAAGAGGTACATATAAAGTCAGGGTGAAAGTTAAAGATAAAGAACGCCACTTCAGGTTTGAGTAGTCCCAGATGGATGTGGCATAGCATCGTGGCATAGCATGTGAAAATTTAAGCAGAGTCAGGATGTGGCATAGCTTCGTGGCATAGCATGTGAAAACTTAAGCAGAGTCAGGAGGGTGTACACACCAGGGAAAGCTATTATGGTTAGCTGATGCTTTATCCAGGGCAACGATGCAGAATGAAGCACATAATGAGAGTTCCACAGAGGCAGGTGTGAATCTCCATGTGAACCTGATCACTGAATTGCTTCCCATATCTGACATGAAATCCAAGCAGATCACATCACATCTGAAACAGAAAAGGACAGTTCTGCAGAAGGCTATCAAAAATCTGAATGAAGGATGGCCTTGAGATGAATGTCAACCACACTCCAATAGAGCAGAGCTGAGCTGAGTGTTGTCAATGGGCTTCTACTCAGACAGAGTAGAATTGTCATTCTTCAATCACTGCAACAAAGAGATCCTGAAAAGGGTGCATGAGGGACACCTTGGAATTGAAAAATGCAAGAGGAGGGCCAGAACTGCTGTTCATTGGCCAGGGATAAATGATGGCATTGACAGGATGGTTTCAAGCTGTGAGTCCTGTTTGAAACATCACACAAAGCAGACAAAGTAACCCATGATAATAACTGATGTACCAACAGAACCATGGGAGAAAGTTGGGACTGATCTGTTCTACATGGGTAGAAATAATTACTTGCACATTATAGACTATCTACCAAACTCTCTGGAGATTGCGCTGCTTCCTAATATGTCTGCTGCTTGTATGATCAAATATATGAAATTGATCTTTGCAATATATGAGTTTCTTCAAATTGTCTACAGTGATAATGGGCCATGCTACAGCTGTAGAGAAATCCAGAAATTTGCAGAAGAGTATGATTTTCGAAATGTGACCAAGCCCTCTGCATCCACAGTTAAACATTAAAGCAGACAAATGAGTGTACATAGTTAAACAGTTGCTCAAGAAAGCACTAGATAGTGGCTCAGATCTGTATGTAGCTCTGTTGAGTTACAGAGCTTCGCCACTTGGACATGGCATGTCACCCACTGAGTTTCTGATGAGATGTAGACTACGTATCACACAAGACCCAAACAAGAACAGAGATGTTGAAGATGTCAAATGGAAACAAAAGCATCTGCAAAGGAGACAAGAAGCAAACTATGACAAGTCAGCAAGAAGCTTAGGGCCACTGGCACAATATGACACAGTGAGACTCAGAGATTCCAACACTTGGGATAAGGCGGCCACTGGTCTGGAGGAAGTAAATCCAAGATCCTACACGGTCAGAACAGAGGAAGGTCAAATACTGAGAAAGAATTGAAAGAGCCAATCACACAATATGCATTCTTGAGCAACCAGAAAATGCACTTATCTGGCATCTACCATCCCCATCGGTGCCAGATACCAGAGTTTTTAATATACTTAATGAAACCCTCCTGATGCACCTGACAAATTCTGCCCCATCTTAGCTGGCATAGACTTAAATTCATTCAAATGTATTATAGTAACAAAACTGCAGCTAGAAGAAAGAAACAGAAACTCAGAAAGTAATGATATAATGCAGTAATATCATGTCAAATTACTCTCTTAAAATTCTGTGTGTTATTGCTTTGGGAACTCTTATTTTAATTGGACAGTACCTGGCCATTATTGTTATTATACCTTGTTTACTTGCACTCCTGAGTTCACATATTCCCATAAGCAATTCATTTTCAGGATTGAATATCATTTGTTACCATTATCAGTAGCTGAATGATGCAAATCTAAAATATCTCAGAGTTTCTGTCACAAACCACAAACCATAAATTGTATGATATATCAAAACCTTTTTCCAAGTCTTCTTAAGAAGTCATCTTGCTGAACTCTCACACTGGTTAGGTCTCAGCAGGAGTATTATGCTAATTTTGGACAATACACAATTTGGGAAGGATGTCAAGACTTTGGAGAAAAGCGAGGATTTATTTGAATGTGAGTTTGAATACTGGACTTAGGTTCTGTGGTGAGGTTTGAAAATTATTTAAATAGAAACTATATTCAGTGAAGATTTGTTACTGAAAGGATACAGATCTAGTGAGCTGAAGTGAAGGCTGATAGTTTCATTGCCAAGTCCAAGCATTGTCTGAGTGATTCTAAGTTTATGACCAAAAGTGAATAATTCATGATTGGGCTGCCTATGCAAGATTGTCTCTTGAGGTTGAAATTGATCTTTGTCAATGGTAGGTGACTGAATCAGCAACTGTTAAATTTAATGCAAAATAAAATCATCCAGTTGTAAAATGAGTTCCCTCTTTTGCTTCACCATGAAGATTAGTTTCCTCCATTTGGTGATGAAAGCCTGAACATTCAGTAACCATTAGCTGGGTGAACATTGAAATAGTTATGAAACAAACCATCCACATTGTCCTTGGTTTAGCTAAAATGTTATCCTGTAATCTTTTCTGTTACAGCATTCATTTTGTTTTAAAATACTGCCTTGCAATTTATGGAAATGATGGATTGCTTATTCAATTGACTTACTTTTTAAAATCAATCTAAATGTTTCAGGTATTTACTCTCCATACATTTTAGATATCAGAGCTTTTTTTTGACATGCCTGAAATTATTAAAATTCTTCTGTTACGGGCCCAGAAGATGCCAAAACCCAGCAGCAATAGAAATTCACCAAGACAAATGGTTACTTAAACAAAAGTTGCTTTTAATTTTCTTTAAGCATAAAAACAGGATCAAAACTTAACTTATTAATATTAACTTAACCCCCTTCTAATTCTAAGCTCACATGAGGTAATGTGTACAAGTTCAGAAAAGTTATTTGATTCACAGCCCAATCTCACTTATCACTCCTCCAAGTTCACCGATATCAGGCAATTCTTATACTGTGCACAGAATTTAACATTTGTAAATTTTCACCAGGCTCTGGTGCTTAAATGGTTCCTGCTCAAGAAGGTTCTTGTCAGTTTCAGAGAGAGATTTGTTGCTTGTTGGACACACACAAACTGATTTATTTCCATCAGTCATTTCAGTGATTTGCTGAAGAAACTTGCCCCATCAGGGTTTTCCAAATGATAACCTCTTCTTCCAGGTCACCACAGAGTTCCTCTTGTTTCCCTTATTTCAGGTGAAACACACCAGCCAGCTATTTCCTCTTTTATGAACCACAAGGGTTTTCACCAGGCTGAACTCAGAACTCGCAACCCATCTCACAATGGGGTTTAAACAAACTGCCAGCTTCCAAAAGCCACTGCAGCAGAACTTGAACTGTATTTTCTCTCTCTCTATCTCTCTCTTTTAGAGAAAACCTGTTTTGTCTTTGTCTCTCTCTCTCTGCTTGCAAAACCACATGACCTTCTTAGAACAGCAAACTGCAACCAGACAGATTGTGGCACCAGACCCAATCTTCTGAGCCTGTTCATCTGTTGCTTTCAAAACAATAATCCATTTACACCTGCTTTTGAAATTCTTTAGCAAAGCAGTTTCATTGTTTTATTGTCTTTGCAAAGACTCTTGGTGCCTGCATGACTGGCTTTAGCCAAGCTCTTGCATTTTAAATGAGATTTGTTTTGTGAAGTGTTTGTTTGTTTGTGACCTACACTCTAACTCCCCACAATCTATCTCCTTCAAACATATTTATATAGAATATAAAATATATCCATCACACATCACTCAAAAATGCTTGTTTCTAGATTTATTAAACTTCAGTTGTTTGAATGCATCATAACAGATCACACAATTACTCCTGAAGACTGGCTCAAGCCTGAAATGTCAAGTGACTTTTGCTTTCTATGGATGTTGCATGACCTGCTGAGTTTTTCCAACACTTTTGTGTACTGTACTTGACCTTAGCATCTACAGATTCTCTTGTTTACCTTCAGTCACAGAATTAACCTCTTTCATTGAATTACAGTTAATTGAGGGCCATTACACAGAATGTGCTTGAGAAAATTGTTTCATGTCCACCTTTGAATTATATTGATTTTAAATGTCAAGAGACTATATGACTTCACAGTCACATCCTAAAGGCATTCCTGCACTTAACAATCATCAATTCCTGTACTGCTGCTAAACAGATCCCAATTCTTCACCTCCACAATTGCTGTACTCATCCTTCAAATGTTTTCATTTTAGATCCAAAAGTGACACATTTGGGTCAAATCATGCAAGTGTTATTCCAAACACTTCAACATTAAATGGCTATTCTCAACTGGCATATGGAGTGAAAGTTGAATCGTCAAAGATAACATCTTTTGAATGAGATATTGGACTGTGGCCCTGTTTGTTCTTTTAGATAGATGTAGAAGAAACCATGACATATTTCATGTAAAAACAAGAGATTTATTCTTGCGTCCTGGGCAATATTTGGCATTAAAATAATATAATCACTACTAATTAGCAGTTCCTTACCATATACAGTGCCCTCCATAATGTTTTGGACAAAGACACATGTTCCCCCTTTATTTTCCCCTGGGCTTCACAGATTTCTATTTGTAAACAAATAACTCACATGTGGTAAAAGTGCACATTCCAGATTTTATTGAAGGCAATTTGTATACATTTTGGTTTGACCATTTAGAAATTACAGCACTTTTTACACATAGTTCCCCCATTTCAATGTTTGGAACATTTGGCTTCACAGGTGTTTATGAGTACTCAGGTAGATTGATGAATGTATAAGAGAGCTAGGCTGGCTTCATAGCTTTGGATCACCTTTGGAGTCTGTTGTTGCCATTTTTCAACTTGAGGACCAGGGTTGTGCCAATGAAAGTCAAAGAAGTCATTATGAGGCTGAAAAACATCCCCAAACGTCTGTCCAGCAGATCAGAAACACTCTTCAGGAGGCAGCTGTGGATGTGTCAATGACGACCGTCTGCTGAAGATCATGAGCAGAAATACAGAGATTACACTGAAAGATGCAAACCACTAGTTAGCCACAGAAACAGGATGGCCAGATTACAGTTTGCCAAGAAGAATTAAAAGAGCCAGCAGAATTCTGAAAAATGTCCTGTGGACAGATAAGACCAAGAGTAATGGCAAGACAATGATCCCAAATATATTGTTGTAGCATCAAAGGAGGTTTTCCAAGTTATAAACTAGAAAATTCTTGAATGGCCAAGTCAGTCATCTGATCAAAATCCCACTGAGCATGCCTTTCGTACACTGAAGAGAAAACCTAAATGGACAATCCACCAAAACAAGCAGGAGCTGAAGATAGCTGCAGGAGAGGCCTGGCAGAGCATCACCAGAGAAGATAATCAGCACCTGGCGATGTCTATGAATCACAGACTTCAAGCAGTTATTGCAAGTAACTAAACATAACTACTTTAATATGCAAAGCTTAAAAACTGGAAAATTTGCTTTGTCTGAAATATTATGATGCCCTGAAATGAGGGGACTTTGCATAAAATGTGTTGTAATTTCTGCGTGGTCAAAACAAAATGTACACATTGAGCCTTTAATAAAATCTGGAATATGCATTTTAATCGCATGTGAATTGTGTGATTACAAATTTAAAACTGTGGAGCATAGGAACAAATAAGGAAATATAATGTCTTTGTTCCAAACTTTATGAGGGCACTGTAGCTATTTAGGGGAGTTTGCAGAGGACAAATTAGAATCTGTATTTTCTGTAGGGACACTGTGTTTGCACTTCATGGACTCTGCTGGTGGAAGTACTTCAATATACTCTGAAGTTCTAATAAGTGGTGTGTTCAGCAAATGATTCTTTTTTTAAGCTTCCATAGTTTTATCAGTCTATTATATTAATTTAGAAATGAGCAGATAAAAAAGCACTCTTAACTCAAGATTCAATATTTGCATCCCTTTAGTTTATACTATGCTCTTTTAAGGTATGCAACCTATCCATCCAGCCACACGTAACTCCCACTACCCAAAATCACCCAACCTCCCATAAATTTGTTTGCAGAAAATCTATCATTTAGTCTATATTGCAGAATAATTGTTAGGGTAAAGGTAAAAGATAAAGGTTCCATTATTGTCATGTAATACTACATTTAGAATTTTGCATATATGAAATTCTTTATCTTTGTCTTCCATAAGGAGGACAGAGTCGCCATTTGTCAAGCACCTCTCACAGAAATGAGGCCCCAGCAAGGAACGAACTCATGTCCCCTAGTTTGTCAATTACCTGCAGAAACAAAGTCTTTTGAAACGAGTTCACAAAGAACTGAGCCACATATAAAATTATCTTCTGGAAACGAGTTCACAAAGAACTGAGCCACATATAAAATTATCTTCTGGAAGCACATGATTTGTTCTGAAATTGCTAATACAGTATGTATCCGATTATCCAAAAATCAGTTAACTAAAAAGTTCAGTTATCCGAACATTTTTCGGTGGCAACGTGATGTCACAAGTTAAAAAAATAAATTTAACTTGATAAAAAATTTAAATTTAATAAAAAAATAAATTGTGGGACTCCATTTTGAATCCAACAGAGCTCTTATGTATTGTACAATTGCAAAAAGGTCTGCAGAGAGCACTGATGACATCAATGAAAAGAAAAAGAGAAAGCATTTATGTTTATCTATAGAACAGAAAGTCAAGCTGGTGGCGAAACTAGACAGTGGTGTAAGTGTGAAACGCCTAACAGATGAGTATAGTGTTCAAATGACCACAATCTATATCCTGAAAGAACAGAAGGGTAAAATGTTGACGTTTTATTCTGAAAGAGATGAACAGAAATTAATGAAAAATAGAAAAAGACTGGGTAAAGATAAATGTGAAGAACTGGAGTGGTATTGCCAGCATCACGGTGAACACATGGCCACTTAATGTTTGCTGATCATGAAACAAGCAAAGCTCTATCAGGATGATCTGAAAATTGAAGATAACTAGGCACAGCACCTAATAGCCCGAATATGCCTGAGATTGTCTGATCCCAGAAGCTAAGCTGACATAGGACTGGTCAATACTTGGAGGGGAGACCACCTTGGAATAACAGGTGCTATAGGTTTCTGTGAAGGATGCTGGACAAAGTGGTGACTCTCTGATTGCCTTACGGTAGACAAAAGTTAGAGAATTTTATGTTTGTTACATTCTAAATGTATTATGTTCCAATAATGAAGCCTTTACCTTTAATATTCAGGAGGTTGGTTGAGTAAATTTAAGAAGAGACGGCATTAATTGATCAGCATGCTGATCATGAAGCAGCGGAGAAATTCATTGATGAGTTTGCCAAGATCGTCGCTGATGAAAATCTGAAGCCAGAACAAGTCTAAAATGCTGCTTTGGTGTTTTTGCCCCAGAAGAAAACTGGATACAGCTCATGAGACAGCCTCTACAGGAATTAAGGATGCCAAGGACAGAATACCTGTGCTGGGATATGTAAATGCAGCAGGCACACATAAGTGTAAGCTTGGTGTGATTGGCAAAAGTTTGCATCCCCATTGTTGTAAAGGAATGACTTTCTTAACAGTCCATAAGAACAGAAAAGCATGGGTCATCAGGGATATCTTTTCTGATTGGTTTAACAAACGTTTTGTGCCAGTGGGTCATGCTCACTGCAGGGAAGCTGGACTGGAGGATGACTGCAAGATTTTTTTTATTCCACGACAACTGTTCTGCTCATCCTCCAGCTAAAAATCTCATTAAAGATGTTCATGTCATGTACCTTCCCCCCCATATGTAACTTCATTAATTCAGCCATGTGACAAGGTATAAATGTTGTGTGACCTCCTTACAAATATAAAAATATATACATTCAGAATCCATCAGTAAGCTGGAAGAAAAGGATATTGCAGAAATTTTTAACACGGATAATGAGGATCCAGTTGTTCATTCACTGACTGATAGTGAAATAGCTGAAATTGTTCTGAATCAAGGTGATCTTGATGAAGATGACTTAGTTGATACTACAGAAAAAGTGCCTATACACGATATTGTTAAAGACTAGAGCAGCATACATTAATAACAGTACAAAAAATCAAGTCAGGGTATAACATCAAAGATAGACTGCTAATTATTAATGAGACAGATGACACCGGAGGAAACATTTGAAAAAGGCATCTTGGAGACTTCTTCGTTTGTGGCTGCACTTATCTTATTTTGTAAGCAGATATCACATTGTTTTTCGGTAAGAATTAAACAATATTGCTTCCATTGTTTAACCGCTGATGCAATTATTCTCCTGATGCTGCTGGGATGCTTAAACCAATATTTGGTTACTTGAAAAACCCAGTTAACCGTAAAACGTCCGGTTCAAAGCTTTTTGGATAATCAGAAATGTTTTGTATTACACTCAGTAATCGCCATCATCAATTTCCTTGGGAGGTTTGCTGTCTCAACATAGATTTTAAACCCTAGAATTGTTAATTGAAGTCTATCAGGAGTCATTCAAAGCCTTAATAATGACAAGGGGCTACATTTTCAATTCCACAGAGATTGAAGTTATTGGTAATTGTTTCATATTTCACTCTCATGGAAGCTCGGTTATCAGTTAGAGTTGACTGACCCAAAAATACAAATGGAATACTTTCAGAACCAGCAAGATATCTGGGTTGTGATTGCACTCAAAAATAACGGAATGTTTTGCAGCCTCCTTTTTCTGTTTCCAAGAGGGCTGAATTAATGTTTGACCTGATATTTCACAGGAAGGAAATGATCCTCCATTTATCCCTCAGATAAAGACACTTTTCAGAATTTTGGAACAAATATTAACAGCACTTTGCATAGATCTTCCAATATATCTAAAACTTGTTCTAATGTCAAATAATCCATTATTGCTGAACAATAGTTGAATGGTGTCCATTACATTTTCTGAAAAACATTTTCTCTCAAAAGAAACAATCACTAAAATAGATATATTTTGCTTTCAGTAGTGTTCAAAAAAATCTACATGGAAGCCACATGATGCCTCACAAAAGTGGTTTATTTTATGGTGTAAAGATATTGACTAATGCTACTGTAAACCATAACACTTCAACAATTTTGGTTCATATTTAAAAAGTGTTCAGCACAGTCACAGACTTGGCTCCATTAGAATTTATCTGGTAATACTGGACCACAGAGATTTTATTTTCCTGAACACATTTGGATGTATTTTATTGGCTATTGATCACGAAAATCACCTTAATTTTTTTTGAATCATGTACTGTTCTTCAGATATAACCTATTTTTGTGATTTCCTGCCATATTTCAAGTCTACCAATAGATTGCCCACAAAACAAGCTGTTTTGGTCAGGGCAAGCGTGTCTTGGCATGCACTCAGTGCAGGTACTATGCAAATGTTGTCTTAAGCCTGGGCATACTTTTAGTCAGGATAGATGATGCAGACAGACTATAAAAGGAGCTCACATATACAGATACTTTACATTACATTGATAAAGATTTAACGCATGTATTTCAAACAATAGCATTGTGAATGAACTAAACAATACCAGGTTTATAAAGTTCTCCTTGACCATTCTTGGAGAGATGGTCCTTAGTGGGATAAGCTAAACATGCTCATTTTATTTTATTAATGAAATTTGGTTCTGTTAATTTCATAGACCTTTTCTCAACTTCAGAAACAAAATTGGGATCATAACTTCATTGTATGGCAGATTGTGTGATCTTGAACTCATTGCGCATTCAATTACAATTTCATAATAGGACCATCGTATTACATCTGACTTTAATTCTTTCGTATTAGAAATCTCGCCCATCGAACCTCAAGCAATTTCATAAATTATTTGAATTCACTCTTAGTAAAGAATATGAAGTTTTTTTTTGAAGAAGGGCACAGAGATTTAAGTTGATTGATAAAAGAACTCAAGGTGTGACAAAGTGAGTTTTACATACAATGTTTCCCAATATATTGCATGAATCAGTAGTAAAAAACATATTCCACTGTCACATAAATAACTCAATAAGTTCAGTATGCTATTGAAAAAAAAAGAGTCCTTCACTGGAATAGCTCTAGCCAAGAATCTGCAAAAGCAAATGGTAATCTTATGTATTCTATGAATCCACTGCAATATTCAGAAATTAGGTATGTTTTATCTAGATTCCATTCAAGTTATGACATGACATCTCAAGAGAACAGATTATTTTAACATATGCAGTCATTTGTTTTGATCATTCCACTTTCTATCAATTTATTACCTGGTAATGTGTGGGGGTTCATAACAATGTGGAAGAAGCATTTGTGACAAATTGATAGGTGAACAAGCAACATATAAGCTGTATACTTATTTCAGTGAGGTTGTGGGAATTTCATGTGTTCCATTTCAGTTCATTTTCATTTGAGTGGGACTGTCACTTTAAGAGAACAAATCAAGCTGAAAGCTTTGAGCTGACAGCAGGCTGCAGACAGTGTGTAATCAAATTTGATTCTTCTGAGGAGAGAGGAAGTGCCTGGAGGCACAGGTGCAGAAATCATGTGACCGATATGTTAAAGCCACAGTACACTGTTTGCTCTGCGACCATTTTAAGGAGACAGCACAGGAGCAAGGAGCTAGGAGCTCTTGGAAATGATACTATGCTGAAATGGCCTCGTGTGGTCATAGACAATTTGTCTGATTTCTCCGTGCTATGGGGGAATGAGTATGCCACACTGTGACCAAGAGGGAAGATCACTTTGAATGGCTGACCTACAAAAGGGTTCTGGAAGCAGAGGAATACTGGAGTTGGGTTGTGACCACTGTGAAGGTCACTTGGAATGGCTGACCCATGAAAGGGTTTTGGAAGCAGAAGGGCTACTGCATTTTGGCTGACCCACAAAAGGGTTCTGGAAGCTTTGAGAAAATCACTTATTTTGTGCCCCCTAAACATAGAAAAGGGGAGTCTTGATTGCCACTCATCTGGAAAGAAAATTTCTCTGGAAACACCTTGAGGATTTTGTGAGTTTACAACAGTCTGTCACCCTGGTCTCTCCCACTTATTTGCATAAATTTAAAGCCTTTATGTCAACACTGGATATCTGAGACTGGACTTTGAATTGATGTTCCAGAAATGGGTCTGAACTGTAATGGTTTAGGTATTTCACACATAAACACGTCTATTTGCGCATAGATGGAGGTTAAGTAAATGTTAATACAAATTAGATAAGATGTTATAGGTAATTAATAATTAAAATATTATTTTAAATATAACACTGTCTAGTATGTAACACATGAAAGAACATTAAATCCATCAACTCCATTTGAAGATAGCTGTGTGAGGAAGCCTTTGCCAGCCTGTACTTATTCAAGGACTGGAAATATTGATCCTTCCACTGATGATGAGTTGCTCCTCCTCATTCTTATTAAAGAGCAGAGCTGTGTGTATCCTACCAAAAGTGAAATATAATAAAGATTTATTGTTCTTTTATTCTTTTATGTAACACACCTATTCAAAAGGGGAGGAAGGCTTCAAGCAGGTAACTGAAGTTCAAATACATTAATGTCGATCATTGAAAAAAATATTAGAATTAATTATGAAGAAAATAATAGAGCACATTTGAATAAACATAATTTAATTAAAACGTATCAATATATGAAATTTCATCACCAAAAAACCACAAGGGCCCATAATGTTGGAGGTAATTGCATGACATAGAGCCATAGAATGTTACAGGACAGAAAAATAGGCCATTTGCCTCATCTGGTCTGTGCCAACTAATAAATATAGGTAGTCCCACAGACCTACTCTCATCCATAACCATCCAGACCACTCTTATCCATGTATTTATCCAATTTATTTTTAAAACTCAAGATTGAATCTACATTCACTTTATCAGATGGCAGCTCATTCCACACTCTAAAAACTTTCCCCCAATGTTCACCTTATATCTCTCCCCTTTCATATCTCCCCCAATCTTAGCGGAAACATCCTACTCACATCTACTCTGTCTAAACCCCTCATAATCTTATAAATCTATCAAAACTCCCCTCATTCTTCTTCATTCCAAGGAGTATGGTCCTAACCTGTTTAATTTTTCCTGGTAATTCAATTCCTAAAGACCTGGGAACATCATAGTAAATCTCTGCACTCTTTCAATCTTATTGATATCTTTTCTGCTGCTGGGCGACGAGAACAACACACAACATTCTAAGTGTGGTCTCGCCAATGACTTGAAAAATTGAACATAATATCCCAATTTCGAAACTCAATACTTTGATTTATAAAGGCTAAGATGCCAAAAGCTTTCTTTACAACCCTGTCCATGTGACACCAGCTTCAGGGAACAATATATATGTATTCCCAGATCTCTTTGCTCCTCCACACTCCTCAGTGGCCTAATGTTTTCTGTGTATGTCCTACTCTGATTTGCTCTTCCAAAGTGCAGCACCTCACACTTATCTGCATTAAATTCCATCCCCTATTTACTGGCCCAATTTCCCAGCTGGTCCAAATCTCTCTGCAAGCTTTGAAAATCTTCTTCTCAGTCCACGACACCTCCTATCTTTCTGTCATCAGCAAACTTGCTGATCCAATTCACCACGTTATCATCTCGGCCATTTATATAGATAACAAACAATAATGCCCCAATACAGATCGCTGACGCACACCACTCGACACAGTCCTCCAGTCTAAGAAGCAACCATCCACCACCATCTGTTTTCTTCCACCAAGTTAATTTCACATCCAGTTTGCAACCTCCCTTTATATACCTAATTGTCCTAACTTTCTGAGCCAACCTCTCATGTGGAACCTTGACGGAGGCCTGACTGAAGTCCATATAAACAACATCCACAGCCTTTCCCTCAACAATCTTCTTGATTACTTAATCAAAAAACTATACAAGATTTGTAAAACTTGACCTATCACACACATATCCATGCTGACTGACCTTAATCAGCTGATGATGGTTCAAATATCTATATATCCTATCTCTCAGAAATCCCTCAAATAATTTACATACTACTGATGTCAGGCTTACTGGCTTATAATTGCCTGGTTTACTTTTTGAGCCCTTCTTAAACAGCAGGACAACATAAGTTATTCTCCAAGCCGCATGAGATGGAAGTTCGGCTAATCAGCAAGAAGCCGTGAATAGGGTACAGGAATTATTTTCAGGATGGCAACCTGACTCCAACAGTGTGCCACAGAGATCAATGCTGGGGAAATTGTTTCCATAGGAAGCTGGAGCAAGAGTTGGCTATCTCGCCCATTGAGCCAGTTCCACTATTTAATAAGATCATGGCTGATCTGGCCGTGGATTCAGCTCCAACTACCAGACTTTACTCATTACCCATTAATTCCCTGACCATGAAAACAATCTAACATTTAATGAAGCAGCCTCTACTGCTTCCTTGGGCAGAAAATTCCATAAATTCACAACTCTCTGGGAAAAGCAATTTCTTCACATTGTGATAAAATGGCAAAGGAACTCAGCAGGACAGATAGATCCATGGATGATGATGCCTGATGAAGTGGTTTGACCCGAGATGTCGATTATCTTTAACCTTCCATGGATGCTGCGTGTATTGTGTATTGCATCATGTTTACCTTCTCCATCCTTAATCTGCTTCTCTGAATTCATCTTCCAGACCCTTGCACACAGCTTTTCTACATCTTTCTGCGGACTCTCCGCATGCTCTGCACAATTTGCTTTTCCACTCAATTTTAATTTTTTTTTTAATTTAAATTTATACATACAGCACTATAACAGACCAATTTGGCCCTATAAATCTGTGCTGCCCAAGTTACACCCCATTAATCTACACTCCAGTACATTTTTGAAGGGTGGGAGGAAAATGGAGCCCCAGAGAAACCCCATGCAGGCACAGAGGGAATGTACAAACTCCTTGCAAAAAGTGTGGGATTCGAACCAGGTCCAGTCCCAATTGCTGGCATTGCGCTAACCGTTATGCCAACTGTGGCGCCTGTATTTAGTGTCATCAGCAAACTTAGATGCACTACAGTTGGTCTTCTCTTCCAAGCTGTTATATATATTTATGAAGAGTTATGGACCTACCACTGACTCCTGCAGCACTCTACTCACTATGATTACCAAGCAGAGATTTATCCCAAATTTTGCCTTCTCTTGTTTAACCAATCCTCTATCTATGCTAAGACATAACCCCAGCCCAATGCAATCTTATCTTATGGATAAGTCTATAATGCAGCACCTTATTGAATGCCTTTTGAAATCCAAGTATTCAACACCAACCTTTATCCACTGCACTGCTTACATCCTTAAAGAACTCCAGTAGATTTGTCAAACAGAATCTGCTCTATCTGTATTCATGCTGCATCGATTTGATGGAACCATTTCTACCCAGACATAATGCTATTTCTTCCTCAATAACCTTAAAGCATTTCCATGACTACAGACATTAAGATATCCAGTCTATAGTTACCTGCCTTATGCCTGCATCTGTTTTCAAATATTGGCATCACATTCGCTGCCTTCAAATCTGCCGGGACCTGCCCAGATTTCAGAGAATTTTATTATCACAAATGCTTCTCCAACAACTTCCATCACTTTATCTCTTTAAGTAGTTTGGGCCCAAGGTACTTATCTACCTTTAGATCCACTAGATTGCTCAGCACTGCATCTTTAGCAATTGTGATAGTATTCTTGACGACTAAGTGGTACAGGTAATACTGAGGTTATTAGTTTTGAAGTAGTTTACAGTATATCAGAATTACATGAGGAGATGAAATGTTTATACAGTGATCAAATCTGTAAATAATAGAAACACATAGAAAGGCAAGAGGTGAAGAGGATGCATATGGTTTACAGAGTGGCATTGCTATGTTAAATGAGTGGGGAAAAGTTGCTTATGTTCCAAGTTCAAATTCATTTCAGAGTACATACATGTAACCTTGAAATTATCTTTGCCTAACAGCCAGGAAAAAAATTCTATTTATCTGTAACTGTAAACTGTATTGAAGAAGAAAGATATTAAAGTTCAAGTTTATTACCATCCAAATGTATAAGTCTCTTCTTTTCTTTGGCTTGGATTCGCAGACGAAGATTTATGGAGGGGTAAATGTCCACGTCAGCTGCAGGCTCGTTTGTGGCTGACAAGTCCGACGTGGGACAGGCAGACACGGTTACAGCAGTTGCAGGGGAAAATTGGTTGGTTGGGGCTGGGTGTTGGGTTTTTCCTCCTTTGTCTTTTGTCAGTGAGGTGGGCTCTGCGGTCTTCTTCAAAGGAGGTTGCTGCCCGCCGAACTGTGAGGCGCCAAGATGCACGGTTTGAGGCGATATCAGCCCATGGCGGTGGTCAATGTGGCAGGCACCAAGAGATTTCTTTAGGCAGTCCTTGTACCTCTTCTTTGGTGCACCTCTTTCACGGTGGCCAGTGGAGAGCTCGCCATAGAACACGATCTTGGGAAGGCGATGGTCCTCCATTCTGGAGATGTGACCTACCCAGCGCAATTGGATCTTCAGCAGTGTGGATTCGATGCTGTTGGCCTCTGCCATCTCGAGTACTTCGATGTTAGGGATGAAGTCGCTCCAATGAATGTTGAGGATGGAGCGGAGACAACGCTGGTGGAAGCGTTCTAGGAGCCGTAGGTGATGCCGGTAGAGGACCCATGATTCGGAGCCGAACAGGAGTGTGGGTATGACAACGGCTCTGTATACGCTAATCTTTGTGAGGTTTTTCAGTTGGTTGTTTTTCCAGACTCTTTTGTGTAGTCTTCCAAAGGCGCTATTTGCCTTGGCGAGTCTGTTGTCTATCTCATTGTCGATCCTTGCATCTGATGAAATGGTGCAGCCGAGATAGGTAAACTGGTTGACCGTTTTGAGTTTTGTGTGCCCGATGGAGATGTGGGGGGTGGTGGGGGCTGGTAGTCATGGTGGGGAGCTGGCTGATGGAGGACCTCAGTTTTCTTCAGGCTGACTTCCAGGCCAAACATTTTGGCAGTTTCCGCAAAGCAGGACGTCAAGCGCTGAAGAGCTGGCTCTGAATGGGCAACTAAAGCGGCATCGTCTGCAAAGAGTAGTTCACGGACAAGTTTCTCTTGTGTCTTGGTGTGAGCTTGCAGGCGCCTCAGATTGAAGAGACTGCCATCCGTGCGGTACCAGATGTAAACAGCGTCTTCATTGTTGGCGGTTGGCACTGAAAAGAGATTGGAAGTGTTCTGACCATCGGTTGAGGATGGAGATCTTGTCGCTGAGGAGGACTTTTCCGTCTGAGCTGCGCAGCGGGCTTTGGACTTGGGGTGAGGGGCCGTACACAGCCTTTAGAGCCTCATAAAAACCCCTGAAGTCGCCAATGTCCGTGCTGAGCTGGGTTCATTTGGCGAGGCTAGCCCACCACTCATTTTGGATCTCCCGGAGTTTGCGCTGAAGATGGCTGCATGCGCGACGGAAGGCTTGTTTCTTCTCTGGACAGGACGGCTTAGTAAGGTGAGCCTGGTGGGCAGCTCGCTTCTTTGCCAGCAGCTCCTGGATTTCCTGGCTGTTTTCGTCGAACCAGTCCTTGTTTTTCCTGGAGGAGAAGCCCAGTACCTCTTCAGTGGATTGCAGTATGGTAGTCTTCAACTGATCCCAGAGGGTTTCAGGGGACGGGTCCGTGAGGCGGGTTGCATCATCGAGCTTTGCTTTGAGGTTTGCTTGGAAGTTTCCTCTCGCTTCGTCTGACTGCAGGTTTCCAACATTGAACCTCTTTCTGGGGGCTTTACTGTTCCTGGGCTTTGGCTTGAAGTCTGATATTTTTCTTTGGCTTGGCTTCGTGGACGAAGATTTATGGAGGGGGTAAAAGTCCACGTCAGCTGCAGGCTCGTTTGTGGCTGACAAGTCCGATGCGGGACAGGCAGACACGGTTGCAGCGGCTGCAGGGGAAAATTGGTTGGTTGGGGTTGGGTGTTGGGTTTTTCCTCCTTTGCCTTTTGTCAGTGAGGTGGGCTCTGCGGTCTTCTTCAAAGGAGGTTGCTGCCCGACAAACTGTGAGGCACCAAGATGCACGGTTTGAGGGGATATCAGCCCACTGGCGGTGGTCAATGTGGCAGGCACCAAGAGATTTCTTTAGCCAGTCCTTGTACCTTTTCTTTGGTGCACCTCTGTGTCGGTGGCCAGTGGAGAGCTCGCCATATAACACGATCTTGGGAAGGCGATGGTCCTCCATTCTGGAGACGTGACCCATCCAGCGCAGCTGGATCTTCAGCAGCGTGGACTCGATGCTGTCGACCTCTGCCATCTCGAGTACTTCGACGTTAGGGATGAAAGCGCTCCAATGGATGTTGAGGATGGAGCGGAGACAACGCTGGTGGAAGCGTTCTAGGAGCCGTAGGTGATGCCGGTAGAGGACCCATGATTCGGAGCCGAACAGGAGTGTGGGTATGACAACGGCTCTGTATACGCTTATCTTTGTGAGGTTTTTCAGTTGGTTGTTTTTCCAGACTCTTTTGTGTAGTCTTCCAAAGGCGCTATTTGCCTTGGCGAGTCTGTTGTCTATCTCATTGTCGATCCTTGCATCTGATGAAATGGTGCAGCCGAGATAGGTAAACTGGTTGACCGTTTTGAGTTTTGTGTGCCCGATGGAGATGTGGGGGGGGCTGGTAGTCATGGTGGGGAGCTGGCTGATGGAGGACCTCAGTTTTCTTCAGGCTGACTTCCAGGCCAAACATTTTGGCAGTTTCCGCAAAGCAGGACGTCAAGCGCTGAAGAGCTGGCTCTGAATGGGCAACTAAAGCGGCATCGTCTGCAAAGAGTAGTTCACGGACAAGTTTCTCTTGTGTCTTGGTGTGAGCTTGCAGGCGCCTCAGATTGAAGAGACTGCCATCCGTGCGGTACCGGATGTAAACAGCGTCTTCATTGTTGGGGTCTTTCATGGCTTGGTTCAGTATCATGCTGAAGAAGATTGAAAAGAGGGTTGATGCGAGAACACAGCCTTGCTTCACGCCATTGTTATGGAGAAGGGTTCAGAGAGCTCATGCTGTATCTGACCCGACCTTGTTGGTTTTCGTGCAGTTGGATAATCATGTTGAGGAACTTTGGGGACATCCGATGCGCTCTAGTATTTGCCAAAGCCCTTTCCTGCTCACGGTGTCGAAGGCTTTGGTGAGGTCAACAAAGGTGATGTAGAGTCCTTTGTTTTGTTCTCTGCACTTTTCTTGGAGCTGTCTGAGGGCAAAGACCATGTCAGTAGTTCCTCTGTTTGCGCGAAAGCCGCACTGTGATTCTGGGAGAATATTCTCGGCGACACTAGGTATTATTCTATTTAGTAGAATCCTAGCGAAGATTTTGCCTGCAATGGAGAGCAACGTGATTCCCCTGTAGTTTGAGCAGTCTGATTTCTCGCCTTTGTTTTTGTACAGGGTGATGATGGTGGCATCACGAAGATCCTGAGGCAGTTTTCATTGGTCCCAACAAAGCTTGAAAAACTCATGCAGTTTGGCATGCAGAGTTTTGCCGCCAGCCTTCCAGACCTCTGGGGGGATTCCATCCAAACCTGCTGCTTTGCCACTTTTCAGTTTTTCGATTGCCTTATATGTCTCATCCAGGGTGAGGACCTCATCCAGCTCTAGCCTTAGGGGCTGTTGAGGGAGCTGGAGCAGGGCGGAATCTTGGACTGAGCGGTTGGCACTGAAAAGAGATTGGAAGTGTTCTGACCATCGGTTGAGGATGGAGATCTTGTCGCTGAGGAGGACTTTGCCGTCTGAGCTGCGCAGCGGGCTTTGGACTTGGGGTGAGGGGCCGTACACAGCCTTTAGAGCCTCGTAGAAACCCCTGAAGTCGCCAAGTCCACGCTGAGCTGGGTTCGTTTGGCGAGGCTAGTCCACCACTCATTTTGGATCTCCCGGAGTTTGCGCTGAAGATGGCTGCATGCGCGACGGAAGGCTTGTTTCTTCTCTGGACAGGACGGCTTAGTAAGGTGAGCCTGGTGGGCAGCTCGCTTCTTTGCCAGCAGCTCCTGGATTTCCTGGCTGTTTTCGTCGAACCAGTCCTTGTTTTTCCTGGAGGAGAAGCCCAGTACCTCTTCAGTGGATTGCAGTATGGTAGTCTTCAACTGATCCCAGAGGGTTTCAGGGGACGGGTCCGTGAGGCGGGTTG
This sequence comes from Narcine bancroftii, assembly GCF_036971445.1. NCBI lineage: Eukaryota > Metazoa > Chordata > Chondrichthyes > Torpediniformes > Narcinidae > Narcine > Narcine bancroftii. The sequence goes on along the minus strand of NC_091472.1, from coordinate 83,354,151 downwards.
CATCGTCGAGCTTTGCTTTGAGGTTTGTCTGGAAGTTTCCTCTCGCTTCGTCTGACTGCAGGTTTCCAACATTGAACCTCTTTCTGGGGGCTTTACTGTTCCTGGGCTTTGGCTTGAAGTGAAGGTTGAGCTTGCAGCGAACCAGCCGGTGGTCAGTGTGGCATTCCGCGCTAGGCATGACCCTGGTGTGGAGCACATCTCGTTTGTCACTTTCTCGCACCAGGATGTAGTCCAGGAGGTGCTAGCTTTTTGATATTAAAGTTATTATATAACACCTTGTTGTTTTGACACTGTGGAAGGAATTAAGATTACCATATTTGGAGCTTTCTTATGATTCGAGTATAGACTATCAAGAAGCTTTCAGAGAATGCATAACTCTGGAAAGGCAGCTTAATAATTATTCAAGATGATACATCTGAGAGAAACTGTATATTAAGAGTAAGATGATGGCCTATACTGATGGCACTCGCCTTCATTCAAAAATCTTTAGAAAATTCTGATCCATTATATAATCTCTGAGAATTAGTCACTCTAAGGAGAGCCAGTGGATCTACTTTAACAATCCACCTGGAATGAGATCATAGTTATGATCATAGTTGCTGCCTCCCCCATTTGTCACATCTGACTGCAGCTACAGCTTGCTTCAAAGACTTGCTCTAATATTTCATATTTATAAAATTATGCCTCTTTAACTTGGACTTAAAATAATTTAATTACTGATATGTGAAATATATAAAAATTGCATCACATATTGTATTTTTGATTCTGTATCAATGCATGAGATAGAAATTAACAGACACCACTAAGGTAAAACAAAATTATTGTATCTGGCTAATATAGTCATCAAAATATATCAACTGAAGGCAAACAATGACCAAATCAGAACTAGTCCAGAAATTAGTTTGAAGGTCCCTTTGTGCATTTTCCCAGTTTGTGCACCGTGTGAACATGATAAAAGTTAAACAAAATTGTTAAACTTCTTTCATATTTCCCTCAATATTTTTTTCTGCATATGGCATATCCACAGTGATGAATAGACTTGTTCCTTTATGAGGAGCCAAAATTTCTGCAATCATCTTTATCAACTACGATCTCCAACTGAGCAGGCTACTGATTCCAACAAAAAACATGTTTCCCCTTTTCATACAGATGTCTATAATTGGTACTGAGACTACTTCTTCACATATGGATTTGATCTTTGAAAGTTCTATTCTGTGCTCCATTCCATGCTTGGATGGAAATGAGTTAACGTATTTTTGTGAAAATATTTCTGTATAAGATGCAGAAGATGTTAGGAATCCAAATAGAACAGCTGAACTGATTACGGCCACAGAGAGAACATTCTTATTTGTAAGTAATTACAAACCCTTGCCATTCACATTCCTAATACACCAGTCATGATAAATTCTTCTGCTATTTCCACGTAACTTTCTGATAAAACACAATACCGATTAAAAAAAAAACAAAATTTGTGTAGAAGGCAGATGAAACTAGATTGTATTGTTTAATAATGCATAATTATTAATATACTTTATAAATTAGTTGTAAATAATGCCAGAAAGCATAGCAATATCATTTTTAATAGTAAATTGCCACATAGATGTAATCAAATGATATTTATATTCAACTACTAGTTTGAGCTTTGTTAAGTCCAAGTGAAATTAACAATTTGTTCATGAATTTTAGATGAGTTTAAAGAAATACATGGGTAGATTTGTCAGAAAATGTAAATCAACATTTGTTCATAATGTTCTAATAATGGATTGTACATTTATCAGGGTATTTGGATTACATGATTTTCTAAGCAATACATGACTATTTTTCATGTTTAAGAGCTTCCATGCAGAGTTTTTGTGTTCTTTTATTACATGCTGGGAGTGTGATTGACAGAATAGTCTACAATTTCTTATAAGAGAGTCTCACTGTTATAATCAGTTGAAATGTTCTTCACGGACACATATAAAATAACAGGGGTTGTCTTATTGAAAGAATTAAGCAATGTAATTGATTCACCCAACTCATTTTAATGACAGCGACTTATTTGCTTCATGGCTGCACAATTTTCTTTTGTTCATTCAGATGAAGAGGATGTGAATGCAAACTCTCCATCTTCAAAGAGGGATGGAAATAAAGAATCAATGGAAAAGAATGATGATAAGATTGAAGGTATGATACATTTAATGCAACAGGTAATAAATATATGGTTTGTATTTCTTCTCACAAATGGGTGATTATTATTGTGTACAGCAAGTATTTTATTGGAAGAGGGATTACGAAGAATGTTCAGCAACTCCCAATTGAAAAAGATAGAGAGGATTTGTAATTGGTTATTTAATTATGGATAGAGCATACAATATGCTACCTAAAATAATGGTATTAACAAGCTTAACCAAGTATTAGAAAATAGCTCAATGATGTTTGTTAATAATGGATGCATCCAAGTTACTTCAACTGAAAATGGTTTTACTACATGAGGGTGCTGCTGGTTGAAATGGGTTCAATTGTGATTTCAGAAGTTCTTATTCTGCATGGAAATTCATAAAGCACAACTTATTTCATTGGAGAAAATATTTAAGATGAATCAGGGCTTCCATTTCTGGCAAAAGAAATTAATAGAGAAATGCAAACAAGCTTGTTATCTAGTAATAGATATGTGGGAGAGGAAATGTATATTAGATTAGCAAGCCTTAATTAAAGAAGACATGAATCCTTATTTTTCATGTAGATATGGGAAAAGAATTTTAAAAGCTAATCAAATGAGTTCCTGTTTATGAATGAGACTAAATATTATTTGTAGATGAAAATAGAGCCGATTCTATGGAATCTAGTAATTCCTGTTCAGCTTAAACTATGACAATGCAATGAAATGGGATGATCAACTTTGCTTTTGGAGAAATTTTTATCTTGTTGACTCATCTGTATTTTGCAGATGCATTGTATTTCAATACTCTGTTAAGAAATCTAGAAACAAGATACCATTGTTTAATATTCTAATCGTACCTTGTTTTCAAACTGCTTCAAAACCCATTTATATCATTGTACCCATTTCTAGCCCTATAGTTTACCAAGATACCTATTCAACTACAATTCTGGCCTCTTAATTCATCCCAAACTTAATTGCTTTATTGCTTTCGATCACCTTTGAGATCATTAGTGTGGGGGGGGGGGGGGGGGGAAGGGGGTGTGAACTGGGTGAAACTTGCCCCAGGAAGATCGTCATTGGTCATTCCCAAAATGATTGCCTTCCCAGAAAGCTACTTGACTGATACCATCAGGTAAGTCCCATACATACTTTTCATCCTTTGGGCTGATCTTGTATTACATTTCCTGGTTATTTACTCCATTGAAAGACCAACCATCTTTGACTGGATGACTCACCAACACTAATCTCATGAGGGGGTGCAACTTACATTATAATTGGAGCAGATGGCCACCTTCTGTTCAGGGTGCCGTTACTGTCACAGCTATTTAGCTATTATTTGTTAAGTTCTGGTATCAGGCGTAATCAGTGCATCAAGGTATACTGTAAAAGCTTGAGAATACTGGAGGAAATCTAAACCTCAAGCAATGTCCAAAGGAGGTAAAGATATATAACCAACATTTCAAACCTGAGTCCTTCTTCAAGGTATGTGTAAAAAGCAGATGGGTGTTTGAATAAAAGGGCTGGGAAGAAAGGGCAGGGGGAGGAGTGCAGGCAAAAGGCAAAGGTCTTGGGCATGGATAGGAGGAAAGGTGAGAATTAATTGGGAGAGGGTGTTGGCCCTGTGACTACAGAGCTGGAGGAAAGGAGATAGAGGGAAAGGGGAAAAAAGAGAAAGAGGGAGTGACAAAGCTAGAATTATATAATTATAACACCATATTTAGTGATATAAACGTAAAGAGGAATTTCAGTCTTGAAAATGAACAACATAGACAGAGATCATAGCACATTATTCCCAAAGCACTTTCCATAACTTGGCAAAGGATGTTTCAATGCCTTTCATGAGGTCGAAGGCAACAAACAGTCCAAAGTTCCAGTGAGTTATTTAAAAACGGATCATTATGCACATGCCTATTTTCTGAAGGGTGTCATCCCTTCCAGCTGCTCTATTTTAAGTTTTCCAATTTTGTCTAAGTAATAACTTAAAACTCACCCTGTTAGCCACTTCCTGGTAGACTAATTGTTTTTAGATTGAAAAATCTTTTTTACACAATTAAAACTTTGCTTTTGAAAGAACAATCTCCAAATTTCAAAAGCCTTCCCTAATCAATGCAAGCACAAACGGTCAACCTGAACATAGCCAATTCTCTGAGTCTGACTTCTCTCACTCTTTTAAACCTATGAAAAGAGTTCTAGGTAGCCTTTCCTCTCCTCACTGGACTGTCCCATTATCCTAGAAATCAGTCTGGTAAACATTTGTTGCACTCTTTCTGTGGCAGTATATCCTTTCTTAGGTGGGCACCAAAACTGCACACAATACTCCAGTTGTGATCAGACCAAGGCCCTGCATAGGATGGCATAGTTGGCATTGCAGATAGTGCAATGCCTTTACAACATGAACGAATGGGACTGTGGTCCGAATCCTGCGGTGTCTGTCAGGAGTTTGTATATTCTCCCTGTGTCTGCATGGGTTTTCTCTGATCTGATTTCCTCCCACCGTTCAAAAACGTATCAGAATGAGGGACAATTGGGTATAATTGGCGGCACAGGGCTGTTACCACGTTATATTTCTAAATATAAATTTACATTTAAAAAAATTAATTTATTGTAGGAGATTAGAGTTCAAGTTCCACCTCAGACATCATCTTTGTGAAAATGCCTTTCAGATGAGGCATTTATCCGAAAGGCGTGGTTGGCATGGCCATTCCAATAATTGGGTTCGAATCCGATGCTGTATGAAAGGAGTTTGTACATTCTCCCCGTGACTTGTGTGGGTATTCTTCAGGTACTCCGGTTTCCTCTTATCCACAAAAACTTATGGGATAAGTAGTTTGAAATGGCACTGATTTACCACAGCTTACAAACAAATAAAGAATGCATTCATTCGTTTCTTTCAGCACACCATGAAGTTGACTTTCTTTTAGTATTCACTAGGCACAACATTGCATTCTTCCAACTTCCAAAACACCACCCAGATAAACTCCTCTGACCTTCTCATTGGCTCACTGGCCCACAAGCGATCCTGGCACTCTCACTCTTCACCTCCTTCATCCGAGATCCATCACCTGTATACTGATGCTTGACACACCCATGCATGCGCGCTATTACCCCTGTGCATTGGATCGCTTACATCATCAGCGGCGGCCGGCACCACTCCCGACGAAAGTAAAGTATGTGACCGCAACAGCCCTCCCCCTCCCCCCAGCCTCCATACCATGCAAGGAAGTAACTGATTGGAATTGTCCCACTATGTAATGGTCTGGAGTGCTGACAGTTCGGTCTAACCTTGTATGATAGTGCAAGACAAGTGATGCACGGTCCAACTGGCAAGGGTGCAACTGGTTCTCTGACTCTGGCTCCAACGCAAAACCCGGTCCATTGATATATGCCGATTGAACCTGTCAATGGAAACCATGTCAGTTTTTACATTCCTCTCAATCACAAAGTCTTCGGGTGGTGTCAGAAGATCTGAAAAGGACCATCGTAAATGGGCTGAAGTCACTTGCAAACAGCATTATGCCAGAGGAACACAGGAGTACAGTATAGTAAATCATTCGGCACATACACTACAGGTGACGCCTGCCACATAGGTTTAGGTTGGAGTAATCTCATGTTTTCCTGAAGATGATCAACATAACTAGCCAGATCATAGAGCCTTGTGCTTGGACTTAGACTCACCAACTCACCTGGTAAGGTTAACATAGTACCATGTACTAGTTCTGCTGCTGAACATCCAAGATCTGCCATTTTCACGACATCAGAAGGCTCAACTGGAATTTGATAGTAAGCTCGGACTAGATCTATTTTCACAAATACATGTTTGCTGTGGAGATTTGCTGAAAAGTCTTGTAAATTGGGGATGTTTTATCGGTCAGGCACGGTAGAATAGTCCACGGCACAATAATCTCCTCAAAGCCGCCAATCCCCAGGAGATTTTTTTGGAATCGTATGCCATGGTGAAACCCAGCAGCTGTCAGATCTGAGTACTATGCTCAACTTTTGCATGTGGTCGCATTCCGATTTTGTGATTTTAAGATGGTGTGGGGATAATCTACAAGCCCTTGCTACCACTGGAGGACCCCAAGTCTCTAAATGATAGGTTACTGTATATTTAATGCCTGTGTGATAATACAATGGGGTCACTAGGTGATGGAAACACTTGAGCAATGCTCAGAAAGGGCAGGAGCCAGGTTGAAGGCTCGTCATTGCAGCTGATGACGTTGGAGGGATGACAGATGCAGCTCACTTGCATAAAAGAGCTGTGGTCCATGACGCAGCTACTTTCAAATCCACCAACAAAGAAAAATGTGACAAGAAATCTGCTTCCAAATTGGAATTTGCCACGTTTGCAACCATGAAACCGAAAAGATTACTTGAGTCAGAAATCCAATGTGAGTAACCTCTGGCCATATGTTTGAATATGAGAGTCTTTTGCAGCTAAAAGAACACATGACATATTGGGGTGTCTGCTTTCTTCCATGATTGGAGGGACTACTGAAATTTATGCACTGGAATCGACAAGAAATTGAACATCTGAGGAACAATCTTTGAGGAAAAGACGGTGGCTAATGTGCTTCTGGGCATCAGTTGCCTCTACTGCCAGGCCTGGTCATTTACTGGCTTCCATTTGTAGAAGTTGCAAGGTGACTGACAGATGGCAGCACCAAATCTCTTATGTTTCCAACAAATATGCCATCCATCACCTCCACCATGTCCGTGACCACCATGATTCCAACCAAATTGACAGAAGGAATTCTGTTGCATGTCCAAAGCCTGGACCTGCATAGTCAGTGCTACCATTTGCTGCTTCAACTCAGTTATCTTCGAGTGATAAGGTCTTGGCACATCATAAGGTGCAGTAAGCAGTTGTTCCAGTTCCATTTGCTTCAATTGACTAAGAGAAGAAGCCAATCCTTCTATCTTCAATACAGAGCTTGTGGATATAACGAGGTCAGCATGATCCTCCAACTGATCGAGGGTGGACATTCGAAAGACACTCACCAAATGCTCTTCAACTTGACAAGGTAAATATTGAAAGAACCTCTGTTTCCAAAAATTGGTTTTGACAGGATCTGTTCCAGATAGCCTGCGGCACCTCCTCACTCGTTTCTTTCAGCACACACCATGAAGTCAACTTTCTTTATTATTCACTAGACACAACATTACATTCATCACCTCTCCAAACACCACCCAGCTGAACACCTCTGACCTTCTCATTGGCTCACTGCCACATGAGTGATCCTGACACTCTCACTCTCCTCCTCCTGCGTCTGAGATTCATCACCCGAACACTGACGCTTAACACACCTGCACATGCATGCTATTACCCCCATGAGGCACATCGCTTATGTCATCAGCTGTGGCTCACACCGCTACAGACGAAAGTAAATATGGAACCGCGACAAGGTTAATTTGATGTAATTGGGCATCATGGGCTTCAGCACCTTCTCTCATGCTGCATCGTTTTAAAAAATGCAACCACGATAAAAGAAAACCAACAGCTCTACTTTCTGAGGAATCTGAGGAGATTGGTATGTTGGTGAATACTCTATCAATCTTCTGCAGGAGCACTATGGAAAGCATACTAACTGGTTGCAGAACAACCTGGTTTGAGAATCAGACTGTCTATGAGTGCAAAAGGTAGTAAACATAGCCAGGTCTATTACTGGCTCTGAGCTCCCACTCAATGTAGACATCTATGTGAGCTACTATTTCAAAAACTTCATAAAGGAGCCACATCACCCTGGTCACAACCTCTTTTCACTGCTACCTTCAGGCAGAAGCCTGAAGATCAGCCCTTCTAGGTTCAAGACAGTCCAGCTATTGGACTTTTGAACCTCCCCTTAGTTTAATAATCATAAATTGGTCAGACATCACCTTTTGTACTGGATTTAATGTGAATATTTATATCTATCATGCATTTATTGTCTCCTAACTTAATTCAATTAGTTTATTATTATACCTTTAAAGGTACCTGTTTGCTTGTAGAAATTAAGAATGTTGGCACAATGTACAATGTGTATGTCAATAACTTCATCATCTTCATCATTTATTCAATAAAATGTACACTGTGCAGAATTTGACTGCCACATTTTCTATGTTAGAGCAATGCCTGTGCTTAAAAAGTACAGTACTTTGTTAGTTGTAAGGGACTTTGCCATTTTCTGAAAAAAAAGCGTGAAAATTGTGTTCACATGCAAGTATTTCATTCTCTCACTCCTCGTTTCATTCCAGCAGATTGAATTGCGTTTGTCTTTTCTAATTGATTGTAACTTGTAAGCAGCAGAAAGTGAAACTCCAATGTTAAAGGGCATAGACCTTCATTTCTATACCCTTGGAAAACTCCAAAGCACAATGAAATAATTGTGAAGGACAGCCACTACTTTATCACTGGGGTACCAGCATTCACCTTTGGAATCATGGCAGTGAATTCCATGGGTTCTTCATCTGAAAATCATTTCAACTTAAAATAGTCTGATAGCATGAAGAAAAATTGAGGATTATGCAAAATAGACATTTTCAGCAGTTGTTAGAGTACTTTATTAGGTCGGGACAACCAGTTGGCCAGTACTGTGCTGTAGATTTCTATATTCTATGTTCACAGAATATTGTTGGGAGACTATATTTTCAGTTACGTTGGCTAGTTAGCACATCAATATGTCACATCAACATTTTGACAAACAATAATCTGAAAAATACAGAGAAATTGGGGGAGGTATTGATAGCAGAAAATGAGTTGATGGAAAGATTCCATAGGTTAGGCAATATCTGTACAGATGTACAGAAAACAGATGCTGGATGGCCCATTGTGTCCCTCGAACATCAGCAGTCATTTGTGTCTTTCATATTGAGATGATTGTAATGATGAAGTGCTCATGAACCTCCTGATCACGAGATAGAGTCATAGACTAGTTTGTGGCAACTTCAGTTGGATTCAAATGGATACCTCCACATGGTCTTGTGTACTTTAGCTCATAAAGGTTAGATTATTTAAAATACCCAAGTTTATTTATTGCTTAAAGGAAACATCTCATAGTACTAGGAATGGAAGATGCACCAGGTGTGTGCAGAGTGTGTATCAATCGTTATCAGCAGAGATATGGAGAGCGTAAAGTTCTTGATGCTGTAAATTGGACTAGAAATGTTGACCATGAGTGGAGGTTGTTCAAACAGTGATTCAGGCTGTATCTGCAAGCCATTGGACTCGATAGGAAACCTGATGTATGGAAGATTGCAATGCTACTTGCTGTGGCAGGACCTCAAACACTAGAGGTTTTCAACACATTTCTTTTTGCTGAGGCAGAAGACCAAGGCAAGTTTGACAAGGTTATTGAGATGCTTGAAGAATATTGTTCACCAAAGTAAAATGAAACGTTTGAGAGATATGTGTTTCAATCATGCATGCAGCTGCAGGGAGGGAGCTTTGATACTTTTTTAACGGACTTGAAATGAAAAGCAGGAACATGCAATTTTGGATCACTGCAAGATTCAATGATCTGTGATCAAATTGTGTTTGGGATAATTGATAAGAAAGCGAGAAAAAGGATGCTGCGAGAGACAGAGCTTACCTTACTTGGAGCTGTGAAGATATGGCACAATGGTGAATTAGCCCTGCAGCATGTGGAAAAAGTTTGGTGACAATGCAAAATCCAGTGAAAATGAAGGCATAGCCACAGTATGTGTGTGTGTGTGTGTGTGTGTGTGTGTGTGTGTGTATGAGTGTGTGTGTGTGTGTGTGTGTATGAGTGTGTGTGTGCGCGCGCGTGTGTCCATACAAATAAACAAAAATCAAGATATAGGAAACAACAAAAAAGATGGAGAGACATTGAATTGCAAATGATGTGACACTCAACTGGCACCTAAACCATGGCCATACTATGGAAAAGTCTGTAATAAGTCCAAAGGGTAGAATTACTATGCAAAGCAATGTTTTTCTGAAGAGAAACAAATCAGTAGTGAAAACGTACACTATAGAAAAAAGTGACCTCAGTAATAGACTTTTTGTTGCCATGGTAGTGCAAGAAGATTATAAACTAACAGACACTGAACAGTCAAACGTAACCAGAGTCGAGCTGTGGACTGTGTCATTGCATACAAATGGAACAAATATTCCTTTCAATCTGGACAAGGGTCAAAGGTCCATTTGATTTGTGAGTGCAACATCAGGGCAATGAAGATAAAGCCATACATCCATACAAATCCTGTACATCTTAAAGCCTACAATTGGCAGAGCATCAACATGAATGGTACATGCAAACTCGCAGATGAACATGAATCACTGCTGGGTGGCAAAGCATGTGAAAACCTAAGCCTAATCAAGAGGGTGTACACACTAGGGAAACCAATTGTGTTAGCTGATGCATTATCCAGGGCAACGTCACAGAATGAAGCACACAATGAGAGTCCAACAGAGATAGATGTGAATCTCCACTTGAATCTGATCACTGAATCTCTTCCATATTTGATATGAAATCCAAGCAGATCACAGCTGACACAGAAAAGGACACTGTTCTACAGAAGGTCATCAAGAATTTGAATGAAGAATGGCCTAGAAGTGAATGTCAGTCATACTACAACATTGGAGCTGAGCTGAGTGTTGTCAATGGGCTTCTACTCAGACAGAGCAGAATTTTCATTCCACAATACTCAGGAGGAATCAAAAGAGCCTTCTGAGAATGCAAGAGACACTACACGAACAGAAAAATGCAGAGATCCAGCCTGCACAGCAACAGAAAAAACACATCCAGTGCTAGACAGTAGTGGACCAGCAGAGCCGACACAAACACCTGTGTTAAGAAGATCCATACATGTTATCAAGGTACCTGACAGGTTGAATCGCTGAAAGAAAAAGAATTGCACGCTTAAAAAGTTTGAGCTACTGATGTTTGTGTTTACCTTTGTGTTAAACTTTAAATTGAAATGAATACAGTAATAGTGTGTCATGTTGTTGGATTAAACATCTCAGTGAGGAAAGAATCAAAGCTTGCAGTGGGATATAGGACAGTTAGAAGAGTGGGCTGAAAGATGGCAGATGGAGTTTAATACTGATAAATGTGAGGAACTACATTTTGGTAGGACTAATCAGCAAATGTCATACACATTAAATGGGAGACAATTGAGGAGTGCAGTAGAGCAAAGGGATTTAGGAATTCTGGTACATAATTCCTTGAAACTTGACTCACATGTAAATAGGGTGGTGAAGAAAGATTTTGGTAAGTTGACCTTCATTAATCAGAGTACTGAATACAGGAGTTGGGAAGTCACATGGAAGTTGTATAAGGCTTTGGGTGAGGCTAAATTTGGAATATTGCGTGCCGCTTCAGTAGCTGAATTATAGGAAGGATATAAACAAAATAGAGAGTGCAAGGGAAGTGTTGACTGGGTTTCAGGGTTTGAGTTACAGGGAAAGGTTGAGCAGGCTGGGACTTTATTCCCTGGAGTATAGAAGATTGAGGGGTGATTTGATAGAGGTATTTAAAATTATAAGGGGGATAGATAGAGTCAATGTGGACAGGCTTTTTCCATTGAGAATGGGGGAGATTCAAACAAGAGGAAATGGATTGAGTTTGAAGGGAGAAAGTTTATGGGAAACATAAGGGGGAATTTCTTCACTTAGAGGGTGATGAGAGTGTGGAATGAGTTTCTAGCCAAAGTGGTAGATGCGGGTTCGATTTTAATATTTAAGGAAAAGTTGGACAGGTATATGGACGAGAGAGGTGTAGAGGGTTATGGGCTGGGTGCAGGTCAATAGAACTAAGTGGGAGAAGGTGTTTGGCATGGACTAGAAGGGCCAACTGGCCTGTTTCTGCGCTGTAATTATTATACGGTTATATCAGTAGTTTTCAAACTGCCCCCGTAAACTCACATAATCCCTGTGCCATAAATGCTCTGTGATTAGTAACTCATGTTTTTTTATTGTTTAAAAGAAACATCACAATGTTACACTGTGGCATTCCGTTTCAATTAATTTTACAACTTTCTTTTTTCAATATTGATATTTGGATATGTAAATTATGATTCAGTGCTGAATATTCTGTTCTACACTGGCAACTGGCAATCCGCTTTCTATCATGTCCTTATTTTGGACTCTGTTAAGTCAAGACAGCTGCATGAAATAGCTTAGAATCTTGCAATGAGCAAGAAAATTACATTCTGCAAGGATAGAGCAAGATTTTGTGTTTCTCTGTGCATGAGGTGTTACAAAATTAGTGTATTTATAGAATGATATAAAGATATATTTATTGAAACCCACATTGTATTTTGTAACTAATAAAATTTGAGCCATTGGTCTTTGTGCAAAGAATCACATTAAGAGATTCTTTGCCAGTAAATAAGAACATGATTTATTGACATATAAAATCTTCAAGAGAGTTTATTTTGTGAGCTGTTAGATTCCTGTTGTGTTTCCATGTTGATACCGAATAACTGTTAATTGTCTATAACCTGTAATCAGCACATTAAAGTGAAACTGATGTTAAAGGAAAAGAGGCAAAAAAAACAAACTGCTGGAAGAACTCAGCTGGTCAAGCAGCATCTGTTGGTGAGGTGTGGAGGCTGAGGGAGGGTGGAGGATGTGGGTGTTTCATGTTTTCATGTGGGTATTGATGATGTTTCAGGCTGAGGATTTAAGCATCGTATCAGAATTTAACCCAAAAGAAAATGACCTGTACAACTATAGCACTTTTCATGCCCTCGATGTACCTCAAAGCTCTTTACAGCCAATGAAGTAGCTTTGAAGGGTAGCTAATGTTCCCATTTCCAGAAATTCAACAAGCAATTTGAGCACACCAGGTTTCCAAAACCTAGACAATCCATTCTGTGGATATTAATTAAGAGATAAATATATTGGTCACAGTCACCTGCTCTTAAAAATAGTGACCATATTCAAAAAAGCAAATTGTATTCTAGTTTAAAGTCTCACTAAATGTAGATGATGGTTATGTGGCACATTGGGAATATCTGACTAAAATTTTATTCTTTGAACTGAGATTTAAACCCATTATCTTCTCAAGAATGGAAGAGTATTATCTTAGGCAGTGTCTATGATCGGCAGTGGCCACGAGGAATTGCAGACACCAGGGAAGCAGAGAACTGGTGCAGGGCACCAGAAAACAGGGAGACCAATCTCTGTTTGAAAAGAAGAAGCAGAGGAGTCGATCCATGGGTTGCAGACCAGCGAGGGGCTCTGAGGCTGAGGAACACACACAGATATCTGGCAGGCTTTTGGTGACTTGAGGCTAGGAACCTATGCAGGCTGCAGGTTGCTGGTAATTGCGGTCAATGGACTCAGAGCAGGCTGCAGACTACTGGAGACTGCCTGGAGACTGATTGAAAGAGTGCCAGGTATCAGAATTGGGATGTGAGATTGTGTCAAGGGTGCTCAAGATTTCAGCGGTTTGGATTTGGAGCTTGGGTTGCCTGATGAGTTGGGCTGAAGGCTGAATCGCTGCAGAGACTGTGGAAGCACTAGAGACAAATACATGAACATATAATTACTCAGCGGGGTGGGGGTGGGGGCGGCTACTCTCTTTTGCTTCTCTTTCTCTGACTGTATAGGGCACTGGGCAATTTCTGCTGATGGCAGAAATCTTTGTCTGCTTTACAGTAGACTAAAGAAAATTTTGTGTACCAGCACATTTTCTGTTTTATTATATGATAATAAAAGAATCTTGAATATCCACTAACCCAGACTTCATGCATTTTTACATTAAATACTAAACAATGAGTGCATGCTTCTATATTGATATGATGGTTGCAACAGGTCAGTGGAATATCTGAAAATGATATAGACCACTGCACTCTGTTGTTCAAAACCAAATGGTCACGGAATGTAAACTATTAGGCAACATGATGCAGCTCGAAAACAGCATCAGTACACAAGTGCCACCTATTGGATCAGGGGCACCATTAACTGTACAGATGCAAACAGTTCCAAATGAGTTTTTGAACATCATCAGGTCCTGTGGAATAAAAACAGATATAAGAATCCCCAAAGAGCTTTTGTCAACTAAAATCTTAGATTTGCTCACATTTTCCACACTGATTTGAAGATTTAAAGGTCTCACTCTTTTGTTAAACCACAACAGGTTGCTCTCTTTGTGATGGATCTTATTTCACCATTAATTTTCCCAATTTTCTGACCAATTCCCAGTGTAAAGCATTCAATTCTCAATAAATAATTGAAAGAAAACACTGGTGAATTGAAAGTTTTCAGCGAGGGGAAAATGCATGCAACAGAACCTGGCTTGTTTGTAAAGCTTCTTGCTTGGGAGCACCACCCGAACGAAGACTGATGACCATGGCTCACTTCCTTAAGAGTGGCCGCCTGAGCGATGTATGAGGGGACTGCCGGCATCCATTGAAACATATGCCATTAAAAGTCTTTTCCATCCTGCAGCAAGGGTGGGATGGGAGCAGTTTAATTCAACAGTCTGAAAGGTCAATTAAGACAAGGGTACAAAACATCTGTTTTAGCTATACCTGTCCGATATTGATATGCTCAACTGTAATGAAAACAGTAATTTTTCACTTGCTCCTACTGTTGCTTATTTGTGGAAAATTAGAAAAAATATTCAAAACTGAATTACATCAGTCACATAGGCAACAACTTCCATTACAATGACACAGTAAAATATCTCAAGAAAATAAGAAGGGTACAATTTAAAAAAAAATTAATGCAACCTGCATTAGAAGAAGATGTTAAGGATGCTCAGTCGAGAATCAGTCATTTTGAAACTCGGTAGTTGAGCTATGGTTTGCAGATGATCTTTGTATTAACACATACTCAAAGCTTGAGCTCTGAGTCTTGAATAACAGAAAACAATATACCAAAGAATCCAGAGATCTTTCTCCTAAGTATCATAAAAAACAAAGAATTTGGAATTGATTTGGAGGATGCACAAAAAAGATTTGTTAAGATAGCCCTAGCCGTAGCAAAAAAATGTATTATGTCAACCTGGAAATTGGAAGATAATTTGAAAATACAACAATGGTATATAGAAATGAATAAATGTATTCCATTAGAAAAAATAACATATAGTTTAAGAAATAATATTGAAATATTCGAACAAGTATGGGAGCCTTACATTAAATACAATAGCGAAAACCTACCGGGGACAAACATTACCTAAGTTGATGGAAGGAGAAGGAAAGAAAAGAATGGACTCAGTAGAATTTCTGGTGTATTTTTGTTGAATGACAACATGGTCTGACTGGTTTAATGCAACCTAGATTGTATACCTAAAATGGATGAGAGGGGGGGGTGAGGGGGTGGCTTGGGAGGAGGGAGGGGGGGGGGGAGAAAAAGTCACTGTAAATGTGTGAAAAAGAAAAAGTGTATATCATGGCTATTGTGATTTATGGTGTGAAAAATAAATAAAAAGCATGTGAGATGACAGACAAGCAAAAAACGTCCTCTACCTTACTCTTCATAAATGAAGGTTTGTTGATAAGACACTGGGAAACATGTACCACTTTTCAGGGAGCCACTTCACAGTGGAAGCAGACAGTTTCTCCCTCTGATATCCAAATCTGAACAGATGGGATGACACATAAATTCCACACAGACATTGGCAGAGGTTAGGATTGAACACAGGTCACAGGAGTTTTGAGTCAGCAGCACTTTCACCTGTGCCATTGTGCTTCTCTCAAATGTCTCTCAGACCAGAACTACCTACATCAGCTCAAGAAAGAAAAAAAAGCTTCTCAAGAAACTATAAAAATACTGTTGGAAAGTTTATCAAATTCACTGTAAGGATAAGCAAAAAAATTTCAAGGTCCTCTCCCACGACAACATATTGATGCCTTAGTTATACTCGGTCAGCTCCACTGGGCAAGCCATCATGTTGTTCATTTTGCCAAGCTTGGTTATAGGAAGAGATTGAAGATTTTTTAAAATATTGTGTTCAAGGTCTCCTTGAAAGGATGTAATTTCCCTACTAATCTTTGGGAATCCAGATCTTATCCCTGGTCCATGACCACATTCAGTGGAAAAGGAGTTATAGAGATAGTATTAAGTACAAGTTCCCCTGCAGTTTGTACAGGGTGATGATGATGGCATCACGAAGGTCCTGAGGCAGTTTTCCTTGGTCCCAGCAAAGCTTGAAAAACTCATCGCTAGGATTCTTCTAAATAGAATAATACCTAGTGCCGCCGAGAATGTTCTCCCAGAACCACAGTGCGGCTTTCGCGCAAACAGAGGAAATACTGACATGGTCTTTGCCCTCAGACAGCTCCAAGAAAAGTGCAGAGAACAAAACAAAGGACTCTACATCACCTTTGTTGACCTCACCAAAGCCTTCGACACCATGAGCAGGAAAGGGCTTTGGCAAATACTCGAGCGCCTTGGATGCCCCCCAAAGTTCCTCAACATGGTTATCCAACTGCACGAAAACCAACAAGGTCGGGTCAGATACAGCAATGAGCTCTCTGAACCCTTCTCCATTAACAATGGCGTGAAGCAAGGCTGCATTCTCGCACCAACCCTCTTTTCAATCTTCTTCAGCATGATGCTGAACCAAGCCATGAAAGACCTCAACAATGAAGACGCTGTTTACATCCGGTACTGCACGGATGGCAGTCTCTTCAATCTGAGGCGCCTGCAAACTCACACCAAGACACAAGAGTAACTTGTCCGTGAACTACTCTTTGCAGACGATGCCGCTTTAGTTGCCCATTCAGAGCCAGCTCTTCAGCGCTTGACGTCCTGTTTTGCGGAAACTGCCAAAATGTTTGGCCTGGAAGTCAACCTGAAGAAAACTGAGGTCCTCCATCAGCCAGCTCCCCACCATAACTACCAGTCCCCCCACATCTCCATCGGGCACACAAAACTCAAAACGGTCAACCAGTTTACCTATCTCGGCTGCACCATTTCATCAGATGCAAGGACCGATAACGAGATAGACAACAGACTCACCAAGGCAAATAGCGCCTTTGGAAGACTACACAAAAGAGTCTGGAAAAACAACCAACTGAAAAACCTCACAAAGATAAGCGTATACAGAGCCGTTGTCATTCCCACACTCCTGTTCAGCTCCGAATCATGGGTCCTCTACCGGCATCACCTACGGCTCCTAGAACGCTTCCACCAGCGTTGTCTCCGCTCCATCCTCAACATTCATTGGAGCGACTTCATCCCTAACATCGAAGTACTCGAGATGGCAGAGACTGACAGCATCGAATCCACGCTGTTGAAGATCCAACTGCGCTGGGTAGGTCACGTCTCCAGAATGGAGGACTATCGCCTTCCCAAGATCGTGTCATATGGCGAGCTCTCCACTGGCCATCGTGTCAGAGGTGCACCAAAGAAGAGGTACAAGGACTGCCTAAAGAAATCTCTTGGTGCCTGCCACATTGACCACCGCCATTGGGCTGATATCGCCTCAAACCCTGCATCTTGGCGCCTCACAGTTCGGCGGGCAGCAACCTCCTTTGAAGAAGACTGCAGAGCCCACCTCACTGACAAAAGACAAAGGAGGAAAAACCCAACACCCAACCCCAACCAACAAATTTTCCCCTGCAACCGCTGCAACCGTGTCTGCCTATCCCGCATCGGACTTGTCAGCCACAAACGAGCCTGCAGCTGACGTGGACATTTACCCCTCCATAAATCTTCGTCCGCGAAGCCAAGCCAAAGAAAAAAAAAATGAAGTACAAGTTCAAATTTTATTGTCACGTCATACCTCATGTACTGAGAAGGGTTCATGAGAAAAATTCAGTGACAATAAAAAATAACAATTAGCAGGTATGACGGCTCAGTTAAGAGGCTAATGGCTGTGGGGCAGAAACTATCTTCAAGCTTGTCCATGTGTGATTTTACACACTTGAATTCATCTTTTCAATGGAAGGAGGAAGAAGAGCGTGCGCCCTGTGTGTGATGTGTTAATCAATATATTGGCTGTATTTCCGAGACAGCGGAAAATGTTGGCAAAGGGAGGGAGGTTTGCATGATGCAAACACCCTGCATTCACAACCTGCTAAAACTTATTCACATTGGCCTCCAACCTACAAAATCAGAGTGGTAATGGATCAACCTCAGTCCAGAGGAACTGCCTCAGTATAAAAAGATTGAAGTCCTATTAAATCATCGTCGTGGCTATCCTTTGAGGGCGAGAATAATGGTTTTTGTTCCTTTGAGCTCTCGAGTGGCTTATGAACCCATTCTAGGAAAGTGGCCCACCAAGTGAAGACACCTGTGCATGTATTTGTTGAACATGTACACAATGTTGCACTCCAAGAAGCATACAATACTTCACAAATCAACCAACTGGTTACAATGGCAAGAAAACCACGACGATTGGAGCTGATGGATTTGTTGCAAACTTCATCCGCCTTCACAGCCGTTAAGTTTGAAGTAACTTCATCCACCTATTCTACCATTGAGGTCTTGATTGGATTGTTCTTTGTCAAGGACCTCATCCTCGACCTTACCACCATGGGTGGCCCTACCAGGAGCATAGCTCCAGATGGCATCGTTCTCGGAGTCTCAGGACCACACAAGCTTCTCCACCACAACAGGGTGACAATCCATAGAGAAGACATTAAATGAGGAGCAATTGAAATGAATTCTTTACTGTCACATGTATTGAGATACAGTGGAAAATATTTGCCTTCTATCCAGGCAAGTCAACCTATCCTCAAATAAAAAATAAACAAAAATGTTCAAATCTAGTGATGGAGAGAAAAAATTTAGTTGAAACAATTCAAGCAGTAACCATTTATGAATGGAAGGTCCATTTGACATTCTGATAATAGTGGGAAAGAAACTGAAGGAAGAGAGTGATCGGGATGCAATGGAAAAGCAGCCAATGTACTAAAAGAGGGTTGTTTTCCTATGGTAGCAGTAGAGTACATAAGATCATGGATCCACAAAAGGCTGTTGATTTGCACGAAAAACTACTAAAAATTGCAAGGTATTACAGAGTGATAAACAAAGTTCAAATCCCAAACCAGTTACAACTCTAATGCAATAAATCTTGTCATTGTTTTCACTGCAGAGAGAATCCATTGTAAAGTCATATTTTCATTTTTACATATTTCAGGTCTTGAAAAATTAATGCACAGTATCACATATAAAACCCCAAGGCAAGCACACGTCCATCTTCACCAGGTGAAGTTGTTCTGACTGACTGATAATCCCCAGACAATACGCACATCTGAAATCTGAAGTTTGCTAAGCTTCCCTTGATTTAGTATTAATGAGGATTCAGGTTCTGTCTGAAGCATGAATTCTTCTGGGTGCTTGAGGAGGACCTTTTCATTTTGATAAATTGTTGCCACTAATGGAAGAAAGTGTTTAAATGTGGGCTTGACTCTACTGATGTTTTGAAGCTAGCTTTTTCCATTTTGAGAAGCAGTTCTTGCTGACTGGGAGAATGTCAAAGCATTCTAGTAGACCAACCATGGAATTGTCTTTCCACAGACTTACTATGTAAAATTTATTGGGAACCTGGAGGTTGAGAATTCCAAAGTATCTTACAGGGATGGACAGAAATAGGATTTAGGAAGTAATCTCGTCTTCCTCCTCCCACCCCTTTGCCAAATGACATTAATTATTGCATAAAGATAACATATAAAAGAATGAATGGTCCACAAGCCATGAAACATGCTGCTCATCAAATCATCAAAACATTTAAAATGAAAGTTCACTCAAAGCACCCAAAATAATTAGACCAATTGAATGATTAAATAGAAATCATTTTGAAAAGAGTAATCTTTGCCCTATTGTCATGTTGAAATCAGCAAGTCCCTCAGGAGTCATCTCAAGGCATTGGAAAAATACCTCCAATGCTGTCTCCAAATCACTCCTCCAGTCCACTAAAATAAACAAATCAATGTCAGCGACTTCACCCAGGCCACTGAGACCCTTCTGATATTTCGTCAACTCCATGGGCGGTGCAGGTAGTGTAGCAGTTAGGCAATGCCATTCTTCTTTGGCTTGGCTTCGCGGACGAAGATTTATGGAGGGGGTAAAAAGTCCACGTCAGCTGCAGGCTCATTTGTGGCTGACAAGTCCGATGCGGGACAGGCAGACACGGTTGCACCGGTTGCAGGGGAAAATTGGTTGGTTGGGGTTGGGTGTTGGGTTTTTCCTCCTTTGCCTTTTGTCAGTGAGGTGGGCTCTGCGGTCTTCTTCAAAGGAGGTTGCTGCCCGCCAAACTGTGAGGCGCCAAGATGCACGGTTTGAGGCGTTATCAGCCCACTGGCGGTGGTCAATGTGGCAGGCACCAAGAGATTTCTTTAGGCAGTCCTTGTACCTTTTCTTTGGTGCACCTCTGTCACGGTGGCCAGTGGAGAGCTCGCCATATAACACGATCTTGGGAAGACGATGGTCCTCCATTCTGGAGACGTGACCCATCCAGCGCAGCTGGATCTTCAGCAGCGTGGACTCGATGCTGTCGACCTCTGCCATCTCGAGTACTTCGACGTTAGGGATGAAAGCGCTCCAATGGATGTTGAGGATGGAGCGGAGACAACGCTGGTGGAAGCGTTCTAGGAGCCGTAGGTGGTGCCAGTAGAGGACCCATGATTCGGAGCCGAACAGGAGTGTGGGTATGACAACGGCTCTGTATACGCTTATCTTTGTGAGGTTTTTCAGTTGGTTGTTTTTCCAGACTCTTTTGTGTAGTCTTCCAAAGGCGCTATTTGCCTTGGCGAGTCTGTTGTCTTATCTCGTTATCGGTCCTTGCATCTGATGAAATGGTGCAGCCGAGATAGGTAAACTGGTTGACCGTTTTGAGTTTTGTGTGCCCGATGGAGATGTGGGGGGGCTGGTAGTCATGGTGGGGAGCTGGCTGATGGAGGACCTCAGTTTTCTTCAGGCTGACTTCCAGGCCAAACATTTTGGCAGTTTCCGCAAAGCAGGACGTCAAGCGCTGAAGAGCTGGCTCTGAATGGGCAACTAAAGCGGCATTGTCTGCAAAGAGTAGTTCACGGACAAGTTGCTCTTGTGTCTTGGTGTGAGCTTGCAGGCGCCTCAGATTGAAGAGACTGCCATCTGTGCGGTACCGGATGTAAACAGCGTCTTCATTGTTGGGGTCTTTCATGGCTTGGTTCAGCATCATGCTGAAGAAGATTGAAAAGAGGGTTGGTGCGAGAACACAGCCTTGCTTCACGCCATTGTTAATGGAGAAGGGTTCAGAGAGCTCATTGCTGTATCTGACTTCAGGGGTTTCTACGAGGCTCTAAAGGCTGTGTACGGCCCCTCACCCCAAGTCCAAAGCCCGCTGCGCAGCTCAGACGGCAAAGTCCTCCTCAGCGACAAGATCTCCATCCTCAACCGATGGTCAGAACACTTCCAATCACTTTTCAGTGCCAACCGCTCAGTCCAAGATTCCGCCCTGCTCCAGCTCCCTCAACAGCCCCTAAGGCTAGAGCTGGATGGGGTCCTCACCCTGGATGAGACATATAAGGCAATCGAACAACTGAAAAGTGGCAAAGCAGCAGGTATGGATGGAATCCCCCCAGAGGTCTGGAAGGCTGGGGGCAAAACTCTGCATGCCAAACTGCATGAGTTTTTCAAGCTTTGTTGGGACCAAGGAAAACTGCCTCAGGATCTTCGTGATGCCACCATCATCACCCTATACAAAAACAAAGGCGAGAAATCAGACTGCTCAAACTACAGGGGAATCATGTTGCTCTCCATTGCAGGCAAAATCTTAGCTAGGATTCTACTAAATAGAATAATACCTAGTGTCGCCGAGAATATTCTCCCAGAATCACAGTGCGGCTTTCGCGCAAACAGAAGAACTACTGACATGGTCTTTGCCCTCAGACAGCTCCAAGAAAAGTGCAGAGAACAAAACAAAGGACTCTACATCACCTTTGTTGACCTCACCAAAGCCTTCGACACCGTGAGCAGGAAACGGCTTTGGCAAATACTAGAGCGCATTGGATGTCCCCCAAAGTTCCTCAACATGATTATCCAACTGCACGAAAACCAACAAGGTCAGGCAATGCCATTACAGCGCTAACAATAGGGCCCGGGTTTAGAAACACACCCTGTCTGGATGTCCTCCCCATGTCTACGTGAGTTTTCCCCGGGTGCTCCGGTATCTTCCAACTGTTCAAAACATACTGGGGGTTTACGTTAATTGGGTGTATTTGGGCAACACAGGCTCATGGGCCAAAATGACCTGTTACCATGCTGTATATCTAAAAAAAATAAAATTAATTGGATTGCCACATTTTTACATGACCAAACTCTTGAAAGAGATGCTCTATTTCAAGCTCTCTCTTGGGAAGATATGACCTGGCAGACAGAGCAAAAGATCTGAGTGTCTTCTTAAAGGGTTATGGTTAAGTGTGCTTAATCTGTTCCAACCAACTAGCCGGAGTGTTCATGGACAATTTCATCTCTCATCAAATCAAAGGTTTCTACCTGCTTCAAAAGGGCATTAATGATCCCGGTACCAAAGAAGAGCAGGGTGAGCTCCCTCAACGACTATCACCCAGTAGCACTGACATCTACTGTGATTAAATGCTTTGAGAGGCTGGTCATGGCCAGAATTAACATGTACCTAAACAAAGGACTGGATCTACTGCAATTCGACTAAAGTCACAATCGCTCCACAGACACAATATCGCTGACTCTCTACTCAGCTCTGGATCACCTTGAAAACAGCAACTCATACACATGGCTGCTCTTCATTGCCTACAGCTCAGCCTTCAACACCATTATTCCCTCAATGTTGGGCAACAAGCTCCAAACCTTTGGCCTCTGCACTTCCCCTCTGCTACTGGATCCTTGACTTCCTCATTGGAAAATCACAGTCAGTGTCAATTGGAAACAATGTCTCTTCCTCACTATCAACACAGATGCACCTCAAGGATGCTTGCTTAGTTCAATGCTCAACTCATTATATACCCATGACTGTGTGCCCAGACACAATTCCAATGCTATCTACAAATTTGCTGATGACACCACAGTTGTCAACAGAAACACAAACGGCAATGAGGAAGGGTACAGAGGGAGATAGATCGGCTCATTGAGTCATGTCACACCAACAGCTTGCACTCAACATTAACTAAACGAAGAATATGATTGTGAACTTTAGGAGGAAGTCAGGAAAACATGCTCCAGTCCTCATCAAGGGCTCAGTGTGCAGATGGTCAAGAAGTTCAAATTCTTCAGTGTCAACATCTCCGACTCTCTGTCCTGGAGCCTCCATGTCAATGCAATCACGAAGAAGACTCGCCAGCAGTTATACTTTGTGAGGTGTTCGAGGAGATTCAGTATGCTACCAAAGACTCTCGATAAACTCTTCAGATGAACCGTGGAGAGGATTTTGGCTCATTGCATCATTGTCTAGTATGGAGGTGCCAACATTCAGGATAACAAAAGACTTCAGAGGGTTGTTAACTCAGCCTACAACATCATGGGCTCCAGACTTCACTCTATCGAGGTCATCTACAAGAAGCGGTGTCGGAAGAAAGCAGCCTCTATCCTCAGGGTCCCCCACTACTCAGGCCCCGCCCTCTTTCACTCGGCTACCATCAGGGAAAAGGTACAGACGCCTGAAGATGAGTACTCAGAAGCGCAAGGACAGCTTCTTCCCACTACCATCAGATTCCTGAATGATCAATGAACCAAAGACACTGCCTTACTTTGATTTTTTTGTGAACTATTTTTATTTATTTTGTAAGGTGGTTTATGAAAATGTTTGCCCTTTGATGCTACAGCAAAACAATGAATTTTGTGACGTGTTCATGACAATAAATTCTGATTCTGATTTCAAGGAGCTGATTAACAAAATTGTATACCATGGAGAATTAAGAGGATGGATAGGATGGCAGAAAGCAGAGATCAATGGTAAGTGGCTGTTTTGCAGCCGGATGATAGCAGGCAATGAATTGGTGCTGCGATCATTGTATTTACATCGGTTGAATGGGAAGACAAATAGCAGATGAGATTTAATTCAGAAATGTGCAAAATTACAAACTTTGGGAAAAAAAAGAGTAAGGAAAATATGAACAGATGGACCTGGATAGATGTGAGCCTACCTCCTTGGAATGGCACATTGAGCACATGGTAAATAAAGTAGATTGGTTCCTGGAATTGAAAAACAGAGATGCAGCAGAATTTATATTGAACCAATGTAGTACCTATGCCTTACAGCACATTGCTCAGCAGCCAGTCCTGGATGACCTGGATCTGTTGTTCTTTAGTGATGCAATCAATAAAGCGATCTTGCAGATCAATTTAAATAAAGCAACATGGCTGGATGGACCTACAAAGCTCGAAGCCCAAATGCATTACAGACTTTCCAAGACACCCTGGAAGACATCTGGATCAGAGGGGAGATGCATGAGGACTTTCACGATCCCTCAGCATGGATCTCGACAAAAATAAGGGAAGCAAATCAAACTGCTGAAACAACAGGGCTATCTCATTGCTGTCCATCACAGGCAAGATTTTCGCCCGCATCCTCCTGAACAGTCTTGTCACTGTCTCCGAAAGGAATCTCCTGCTGGCGCAGTGTGGGTTTTGGCCAGAACAGAGTGCAGTGGACATGATATTTGCCGTGAGACAAGTTCAGAAGTGCATCGAGCAGAACAAGCCTCTTTACTCTGTCTTCATTAACCTGACAAAGGCATTTGACATTGTAAACAGGATCATCCTGAAATGTTATGGATGCCCCAGGAAATTTGTAAAAATGACTCAGCTGCACCATTTCAGAATGACAGGACAGGTCCTCTGCAGTGGTGATACATCAGCTGCATTTGCCATTTCTAATGGGGCGAAGCAGGACTGCGCACTATCCCCAGTTTTATTCAATCTGTTCTTCACTTGCATGTTGTCATGTGCTGTCCAAGGACTGGAGGAGGGAGGGTGCATCAGGTACTGACTGGACGGTTCTCTCTTTGACCTTTGCTGCTTGAATGCACAGTCATTCAAGGAACACTTTTTGATGATGACTGTGCTCTCTTAATGCTGAACAATTTTGTTAATGCTGGACAAATTCTCCAATGCTGCTACACTTTGGCCTGACACCAACACCATAGAACCAAAAATCACTGTTGACAACACCCAGCTGACAAATGTAAACAGATTCAAATATTTGGGGAGCATCATCTCGAGTGATAGGTCTTTGGACAAAGAAATTTACTCCAGGATCAGCAAGGCCAACCAGGCTCTGGAGAGGCCATATACCAGAGTACTCAATCAACACAACGTCTGCATCTCCACAAAGCTGAGAGTCTACAGAGCTGTTGTCTTCCCTTCTCTCCTATGTGGATGTTAGACCTGGTCATATCAAACAACTTGAGAAATTCCATATGTGCACCATCCGTTCCATCCTTGGAATTCGTTGGTAAGACCTTGTCTCCAACCTGGAGGACTTGGGTCATGCAAAGACCACCAGCATTGAGTCCCTGATCATCAGAGCCCAGATGCGGTGGGTGGGACATGTCATCAGAATGGACAATCACTATATGCCTCGCCAGCTGCTTTGTGCCCCCATTGTGCTAGACTTTGTGCTTCCATACTGGGACTGCAAAGTCACCTTCATGTCCACAGATGAACTGCACAACAATGTGGCTTCTTCGAACCGAAGTGGCCAATAACTGTACCTTTTAAACAGTCTATCAGAATCAGGGATTCTGGTTTTATAGGTTTTGATGTAGCTAATGAGTCCTGTATGGGAACCAGACATTTCCACAGATAGGGTAAGAGGTGGCTTAATGGGGTGGATAATTTTGAGGTGCAGCTCGCATATGTCTTCCCATGTTCTACTGATGTACAACCTTGAGATTTTCAATGCTGTATAAAATATTCTTGGACAGATCATGGGCAACAAATGAGTGATAGGAACAGGCCAAAGTGGCTGCTGAAGAAGAGACAAGGAAAGAAGACCTGGGAGAAGACACTGTCAGTAAATATGGAGAATTTTATAGAGACAGCATTTTGATGTTTTTTCAGTGTGCTTTAAAGTGGCCCGGTTAGCGCAATGCTATTCCAGCTCCTTTGACCAGGTTTGAATCCAGTGTGATCTCTAAGGAGTTTGTATGTTCTCCCCCTGTCAGCATGGGTTTTGTCTTAGTGCTCCAGTTTCCTCCCACCCTCAAAAAATGTACGGGGTTGTAGATTAATTGGATATAATTGGGCAACACGGGTTTAAATGGCCGGAATCAACTTCTACCATGTTGTAAATAAAAGGAAATAAATTAAAAATAGAAAATAAAATTTCCTGCATTGTGCATGTAAGATCTTAAAAACACACAGAAGGGTAGGGGGCCATTGCTGCCCAGTTCACCATCAGCTATGTGCTAGGTCTGATGTCTTGATATTCATTTATAGAACAAAACAGTACAATACAGTCTCTTCGGCCCCTGATGTTGTGCCAGCCCATATATCCCTTCCTAAAAAAAGTACTAAACCCTCCCTACCCTAAAACCCTCAAATTTTCTTTCATCCATGTGTCTGTCTAAGAGTCTCTTAAATGCCCCCAATGTTTCAGCTTCTACCACCATCCCCGGAAAGGCAGTCCAGGCACCCACAACTCTCTGTGTAAAAAAAACTTATCCCTGATCCTCATCTTCAATTGGTCATAGACTTTACTGGTTTATTGAAGGTGGTCAGCATTGCCGCAAAATGGCTTCCAAAATATGGGAAGTAATTCATGTTTCCGGTCTTGCGTTATTGTCAGAGGGTGTGTGGAGCAAAAAAAACATGATCTTGTGAACGCTGAGGGTGTTGTCCATCCTCTGGCAAGTGAGAGGATGTTGTGATGCTTGGCCTCTGAGCAGAGGAATAAGTACCTTATTCCAGTTTGACTCATGAGATTCCGGTGACTTTTGTAAAGGAATGTTGTCACCTAGGATTGAGTGGCTTCCTATTGTTCCTGAACATTAGCTCCACCCTCATGGGAGTGTGTTGGTGGTAATATTGCAGTGCGAAGGATTAAGAAAATAGTTGGGGAAGTGATGCAGATTTGTTTGAATGCATTGAAGTAGGATTGTTGATCAGCAGCGTGCCATAAAAAGGAGAAGTATTTCTGTTGGTCGCCAAATTTGAGAAGGATCTTCCACAAACCCTCCTGATTTGATAGACTCCAAAGTCTTTATCTGTTTGAAAAGCATGTGTGATGCACAGTAAATAACTCAAGAGGCTGGGTCTGAGTCCCTGATATACAGGCTTTTATTCACAATGGACAAGGACCTCATCCTGTGTCATGACCTGGACTTTCTGGGGAAGGGACAGGGTGATGGAGGCTTTATACAAGATCAAAAGAGGAAGGGGCCATAGGTACTGTCACAGGACGGGACGGAGCCAGGAAATCAGGAATACTATATAGTTCAGCAGTTCACCACGTTCGCCCCTTGTTTTTTTTTTAAATTGTCTGGTGGGGTGACGTGCGGCACTAAGTCTTACAGGTTAAGCTGGTCCGGTGGCTTGATCTTCCGTACTGACTGGCGAAAAGCTGGTTGTAGGGTTGTGGCCGTGGTCGCTGTCTCATCCAGGACCTCCAGGGCTGTGTTGACTTGTAGGGGGTATGACGGCTCGGCCGGAGTAACTGAGGTGGGGGGAAGGGGGAAGCAGTGCGTGTCTGTGGAAGGGGGGATGCTGCCTGGTTGGTGTGTTCCTCGGAGCCCTCTGCATGTGCAAGGTCCAGGATGGAGACCGTTTCCTTGCGCCCATCTAGATAGGCTACATGCGCGTATTGGGGGGTTCGCATGGAGGAGCTGAACCCTTTCGACCAGGGGGTCAGTTTTATGACTCCTCACATGTTTTCATAGCAGGACCGGCCCCGGAGATGTCAGCCAAGAGGGTAGGGTGGTCTCCGACACGGACTTCCTGGGGGAAGGAGAAAATTCTTTCATGAGGGGTAGCGTTAGTGGCAGTACATAGCAGAGATCTCTCCTGCCAGTGAGAGACAGGCAATCCCCTGGACTTTAGGGCAAGGAGGATGGCCTTCCACACAGTCCCATTCTCTCTCTACCTGACTGTTCCCCTGTGGGTTATAGTTCATGGTCCTGCTGGTGGCGATACCCCTGCCCAGCAGGAATTGGTGCAGCTTCTCGCTCATAAATGATGATCCCCAGTCACTGTGGATGTGTGATGGGTACCCAAACAGGGTGAACCGGTTGCGCAGAGCCCCAATGACTGATGGTGGTCATGTCATGGCAGGGGATGGCAAAGAGGAACCATGGATACTCATCACTAACTGAGAGAAAGTATATATTGCAGCTGGTAGAGGGAAGGGGGCCCTTGAAGTCCATGCTCAGACGCTCAAAGTGGCGCATGGCTTTTATCAGGTACACCCTGTCCGGTTGGTAAAAATGAGCCTTGCACTCCATACAGATCCTGCAGTCCCTGGTCATGTCTCTGACATCCCCATCAGAGTATGGCAGATACAGAGATTTGATAAAGTGAAAAAAATCTTGTGACACCGGGGTGGCAGAGGTTGTTGTGGAGGGCTTTGAGACGATCCACCTGTGCGCTGGCACATATCCCTCGTGACAAGGCATCTGAAGGCTTGTTGAGCTTCCCCAGCTGGTACAGGATGTTGTAATGTAGGTGGAGAGCTCGATCCTCCACCTCAAAATTCTATCGTTCTTTATCTTACCCCGCAGTTTATTGTTGAACATGAATGGTCCGTGAGCAGGGTAAAACATCCACCAGCCAAGTAATGCCTTCAGTGCTCTACTGCATCAACTATCGCCTGAGCCTGGTTCTCTATAGAGGAATGTTGGACTTCCGGGCCCTGGAGGGTGCGGGAGAAAAGGGCAACGGGATGACCTGCCTGATTGAGAGTGGCAGCAATGGCAAAATCGGATGCATCGCTCTGCACCTGGAAGGGGGCAGATTCATCCACCACATATGTTGCAGCTTTCGTGAAGTCCTCCTTTATGTGGCAGAAGGCTGCCCATGCTTCATTTGTAAGGGGAAAAGAGGAGACTTGATAAAGAGGCAGGCTTTATCCGCATAATTTGGAACCCACTGAGCGTAATAAGAAAAGAATCCCAGGCACCTTTTCAGGACCTTGAGGCTGTGGGAAAGGGAGAGGTCTAGCAGAGGCTGCATGCAGTTGGGGTCAGGGCCAATGACCTCATTCTCCATGACGCAGCCAAGGATCCCTAGTCGGGTAGTGTAGAAAACACACTTATCCTTATTGTAGGTCGGGTTCAGGCATTTAGCAATGATGAGGAATTACTGGAGGTTCGCATCGTGGTCTTGCAGGTTGTGGCCACGGATCATGACGTTATCCAGATATGGGAAAGTGGCATGTAGGTTGTTATGGTCTACCATCCAATCCATCTCCCTTTGGAAGACGGAAACGCCATTGGTGACACTGAAAGAGTCTCTGAGGAAGTGGTAGAGGTGGCTGTCTACCTCAAAAGCTGTGTACTGATGATCGTCAGGGTGGCTGGGTGATTGGTTGTGGGCAGATTTCAGGTTTATTGTGGAGAACACACGATACTGGGTAATTTGGTTGACCATATCTGTGATGCGAGAGAGGGTATACTCATCCAGCTGCGTGTAGCAGTTAATGGTTTGACTATAGTTGATTACCATTCTGCGTTTACCCTACACCCTTGACCATCACTACCTGAGCTCTCCAGGGGGTGGTGTTAGCCTCGATAATCCCCTCATCCAGGAGTCAATGTAACTCCGCCCTGTCCTCCTCACTGTATCGCTTGCTTTTTGTAGCGACTGGCTTACAGTTGGGGGTGAGGTTGGTGAACAACGGCAGGGGATTGATGCAGAGGGAAGAGAGACCATGTGTCGGTTGGGCCAACAGGGGAGGCAGGGAAAGAGCGGCCAGTTAAAGAACTGCAGGTTGCGAACGTGAGGGGTGGGAGAGAGCAGTCATATTGCATAGTGACATTCTTTGAGTAGCACTGGGAGTTTAGCCCCAATAGTACCATAGAGCTGCGGCACAATGAAGAGCTTAAAGTCTCTATATGTTGTGCCTCGCACAGTTAGCATCACCGAAGTGTAGCTATGGATTTCCGCAGAGTGAGACTTTGAGGCTAGGGCAACTTTGTAGGTGACCAGTTTAGCCTTAAGGGAGTAATGTTGGACCATGTCTGGATGAGTAAAGCTCTTCGTGCTGCCACTATCAAAAAGGCATTTAGTCACCTGGTCATTGATGGATATGTCCATCATGGAGCGGGTGAGTTAGTGAGGGCTGTTCTGGTCCTGCACCATTGAGGCCAGGGTTGGTCTGTGGTCTGACCTGTGCTGAATTTCCATCAAGAGGCAAGGATGGCGGCACCCATGCGGCGGTGTGGGTCTCCTCGGAAGTTGACTGTGTTCTAGATGGCGGCCCCCATGTCATGGTGTGGTCATCCCCAGAAGATGCCAGCATCCAAGATGGCGGCCGCCATGCTGTGCACATGGCAGTCCGTGGGCTGGAGGGCTGTGATCGGCATACTCATGCATAGTGGCACTTCTTCCTGCACTTGAAGCACATTGCATCTCTCGCTGGCCAGCGTTTTTGGGGGTGTCTTGCCTGGCCACAGAAGTATTACTTCAGGTACTCCTGGGAGACAGCGACTGTGGTGGGCTCGTTAATCTGGCATGGTAGCGGACTGGTGGCCTGTAGACCTGTGAGCCACAATGTTGACCCCCATGTGGGCCCATTTACAGAGTATGCCTCTCCGTTGTGGAAGGTGATCTCCAGCAACTTTGCAAGATCGATTGTTCCTTTTAAGTCAAACTTAATCTGCTCAAGTAATCGCTGGTGCAAGTAGTCAGACTTGATTCCTGCAACTTAGGCATCCTGGATCATGTCCTCCGTATTTTCGGTGGCCAATACTGCCTGGAATTTGCATGACTGCGCGAGTCTTCACAGCGCCCAGAGGAACTCATCGCCTGATTCACCTGGTCACAGTCTGTGGGTGGCCAGCATGTGCCTGGGGTATACCTCATTAACATTTTCTCTGTATTGGCCCTTGAGTACATCCATTGCTTCCACATACGTGATGGTGTCCCTGATCATTGGGAATACTCAGGGTCTGACCTGGGAGAAGAGATGTTTGCGTTGGTGGCCACGACGCCGGCTGAGTTTTGAAGGAAACAGCGTAGCCAGAGTTTGAAGCTGAGGCATCTGGCGACTATGGATTGATCTCCAGCTTGTTGGGTTTCAGGAGTTGGTCAATTATTAGCAATAAAATTAAAAATTGTGAATAAAATTAACACACAGTAAATAACTCGAGAGGCTGAGACTGAGTCACTGATCAATGAACAAGGACTTCATTCTGTGTCGTGACCCAGGCTTCAGGGTGATAGAGACTTTTATATCAGGTCAAAAGAGGAAGGGCCCACAGGTTTAGTCACAGGACGGGATGGAGCCAGGTAATCAGGTAAACAGGAATACATTACAGTTCAGCAGTTCACCACACTGTGTAAAACACTAGGCCCTTTCAAACTGCTGTGTAAAATGAGGTTAACTGTGCAATTTGCCCAGTTAGTGCCCCAGTTACACAGCAGTTTGAAAGGGTCTGACCTGGTCAACCCTGTCAGAAACCAACTAGGTCCCTGACCTACCTCAGAGGTAGTCAGGGAACTCAGTTAAACTTACCTAGGTCACCTCCACAGGAACAGAACAATGGCTGACCCAATTACTCCGGTGACATTAGCGCTTGTACGCTGGCATTACAGTGAAACCCCTGGCTGAAGTGCCTGTGTGATTGGAGGTAGAGAGGGGACACTGCCACGGGGCATGGGGAGTGGGGGAGAGGTCACTGCCGCAGGGTGGGTAAGGGGGGGCCACAATTGGGGGAAGTGAGGTCACTGCCGCGGTGGAAGGGAATTGCTGCCACGGGAGGATGCCACAATCGACAGGAGAGAGGTCGCTACCACAGGGAGAGAGGTTGCTGCAGCGGGGTGGGGGGAGAAGAGTGGGGGGCCGTGAATTGCCGCTGTTGTGAATGCCACTCCGGTTCACAGTGATGGTTTAACATTTGCGGCAGTGGGACGTTGATGAGGGGGGCACGCGATTGACAGGGTGGGTGTTGATTGACGAATGGGGTGGTGACTGATGGGGGGATGGTGACTGACTGGGAGGTGGTTATTGACAGTGGGTGGTGACTAATGGGGGGGTTACTAATGGGCATGGCAACTGACAGCCGGTGGGAGGGAAGTGGGGGCAGAGGAGACTGACTACCGATAGTTCATGTGAGTACGTGATGTGTCACTTACCGCATTATCACGGGGGTTGGATCCCCCTTAAATCGATGGTTGGCGATTTAACGGGTTAATTCCCCCTGCAGTTTAAAAGGTGCTTCCAGCACCTTTGCCCCAGTAATTGCACCTGTGTCTCAGGAGGGCTACCCAGGTGCTAGAGTTTAAAAGGGGCTAATGATTAAACAATGACCTTATATAATTGTGGTAACAACACCAGAGAAGGTGTGAAGCTCTTTGCATGGGTTCAGGAAAGATTTACTTGAATGGTTGAGACTGGAACATTAGGTAGGAGAAGCTAGGGTTGTAAGAAAGGTTGAAAGGAGATTTGGTATCTCGGCACAAAAAAAATCAGACTTTTTTAAATAGGAGAACTAGAGGGAAACCTTTCCCATTTCTGCACAGATCAAGGACCAGAGAAGACAGCTTAAAAATTAGGGCAAAAATGTACAGGAGAATGTCAGAAAATACATTTATATGCAGTAGCCAGTTATGATCGGAAGCACATTGCTTATGAGAACAGTGGAAACAGAATCATTTAGGGCTTTTGTGAGAGAATTTGGATAAGTTCTTGAGGAAAATAATTTGTAGAGCGATGAGAAAAGACAGGGGAACTAAAGAAACAAGTTAGCTTTCAATAGGAGCTGTAATAAACTCCAGGGCTGCCTCCTGTGTCACAAAGGTTCAATGATTTTGTTCCTATTTTGTTTTGATTTCCATTATTTGATGTTGTTCATTGTCAGCTTAAAGCTGGAGCTTAGCTTAGGCAAAGAAACTTAAATCTACAATAACAGAGAACAGGTAGAGATGGAAGGATTGAAGAAGGGGTTTATTGCAATATTCTGAAAACGGATTTCCATTGGCTTTTCTTGTTAATCAAAATTTTCCAAACTCTGCATATTCTGTGTAAATTTAGTGTATTTCTGGAATTATTTTATCAATTAGTTTGGAAATTAGTTCTGTAATATAGGTTACAGATGTTGAATTCTGACTGACTTCTGTGCATCAAACGATCCAGTCATCTTTTCACATGATTACGATCAATTTAACTCTTCAGCTGATTGGGGACATTATGCAATTTTCCGACTTAGTTACTTTAATGTATTTTTCAGGCTATACTGAATTTCATCAGCTTTTGATTGGTACAGCCAGTATAAAATGAAGTGTTGTTCCTGATCTGAATAAAATTGGGGCAGTAAAATTAAAACTGATCAGGCAAGTGAAAATTAACAAATTACAACCAATCACTAATTTTCTTTCCGGACAGACATTATCATTAACTATTGGCGTTTGCATCTGGCAATACAGCTGTGTTTTTTTATTATGGTCCTTGAACAATTTCCAACAATTGAACAAGATCACTAGAGTTGAATTCCCTTCTCTATTCTTGCTCTTTACCAACAGAACTACTTACTTTATTCACTTGATTGCTCATTGTGAGTCTCATGGGATCACGACATGTCCACAACATAGGTGCAAGCCATTTGGTCCAAAATGCCTACACCATACCTTATGCACCTCATGACCTTCCTCCTATTCATCTTCATTAAACTGCATCAGCATGCACTTCATTTGCTTTCCACTTTGCCTGCTTAGTCAGGATTCCTTCTACCTCAGATATACGTAGCAGACGAGCAGGCCACCGTCTTTGAAATCACACCACTTCAGCAAGAGTACATGCTGTGAATGAGCTGAATAAGTGAAGGATATGAATTGCTCCCAGTTATATACCATATCTCAAAGCAATATTTCTTCTTTGGCTTGGCTTCGCGGACGAAGATTTATGGAGGGGGTAAAAGCAATATAATACTGCATAAAATTGCATCATTGATGTTTTGAATAGCACTGTAATGAGAAGTTGTGCTATCTGTAATCAAAGCATATTTTCAGTCTGATTAGCTTTGCCTTTTTGGGGAAGCACTGGCAGTTACTACAGCGTAAGCACAAAGTTGCTGAGTTTCCACATCACTGACTCTGAGAAATCTGACCAGGCAAGAGCCGGCTGAGAAATAGCCTCACCATTGATTTCAACACGAGAGACAGCTGCAAGTGATCAACATCAGTACGAGTCTGTCTGGAATTTTTAATTGTTTATTTAAATATTTTGTGTTCATCTAATTTTTAATAATTACATCTAATTTTTAAATGTAATCATTTATATACATTTGTTTTTAAATGTCAGAACCTTGATAGTATTTTGACAGCTTTGCAGCCACACAGGCAGCTGCTTTATGGACAGGCCTGTTTCACCCGTACTCACTCCCCCTACCCAGCCTCACCCACCACACAAATGGCTTTGTTCTGAGAAATAGTCTGTTTCTCATCAGAACATCTCGCTAGGGGAACTGCAAGTGTCACGTGAATATTTTGCCATTGACTGTAAAATCAGTGATATTCTATTTTGTTATTAATGTGGATCAATTGCAGTATTCAATTTTTATCGTCAATACTACTTATTATGTGAATATTTCCTCTTTCATCTTTACAGCCTCAACAGAAGAGAGTGCTGATATTGAAGCAAAAAATTCTCCAAAGACAGAAGATGAAAAATGTGACACACCCTGTAAGAACTTTACACACATTGTAATGATGTCATTGTTCTTTGAGAAGACTTTTTTTGAAATAGATAAAGAGATTTAGAACAATGCATTGTCATCAAGAAAACCATTCTTGATTAAGTGATAAGAGTTAGTCATGGTTTTTATTATTGAGAAGAGTGTAATGTTATAGTGAGAGAAAGGTGACCGCCAATTTTTTGTGTAGTTTTAACATGATGTCCCAACTTTTGTATTCAATGCCCCATCCAATGAAGGCAAGAGTGCCATATACCTCCTTCAGCTCTTTGTTGGCTCATGTCAATACTTTTTGAAAACTATGTATTTGTCTCTAGAACGGTCTCTCTGTTCAACAACACTTCCCAAGGACCTGAGCAAGTTCTGCCCCGGTTTACCTTCCCAAAATGCATCACTTTGTATTCCATCTCCATATGCCATTCCTTTGCTTACTGTCCCAGTTGATGTAACCTTAGACAACCTTTCTGTAGCCAACCTTTTCAACTCTCAACAATTCCTAGAATGACATGACTGTCCTCAGCCTCACCCATTGTCAGGGCAAGGCTAATCATAAACTCCAGGAAGAACACATCATCTTCCTCCTAGGTAGCCTTAAATCTAATGACATGAACTATGATTATTCTAATTTTAGGTGCACCTTCACCACCCCACCCCCCCAACCACCTGATTCCATTGTTTCAATCACATTTTTACCTCTTCCAGTATTTACATTTCTCTCTCTCTTTCTCACCTTCCCCCTCTTTCTCCTTTCCCCACCCCATTCCAAATGGTTTCTCCTTCCACCCATCTCCTCACCTCCTACACCTTCTGTTTTATAAGCTCTCACCTTGAAGTCTCTACCCTAAATTCTTTCACCCTTTATATATGTAATTGTACCTATTTTACCTTAGTCTTAATAAAGGCTTCAGACCCAAACTGTTTATTGACCATTTCTACCCATGGACGCTGTCTGTCTCGCTGAGTTCCTCCACCGACTCTCTTCAGTGTCCACCACACCATCAAATTTGGTGTAATCTGTAAATGTATTCATCAAACTACCTACATTCTCATCCAATTCATTAATATATATTGAATTCCAACCTGAGATGTGTAAAATGTTGAAAGCTACTTAACAACACACATGGAATGGCCATTAACTAGAAAACCTCAAGATTCAAGATACTTCTATTGTCATGTAATAAAACAGAAAATGCAATATTACATGAAATCTCCTTTAGTCTACTGTAAGACAGACAAAGATTTACCATCAGCTGAAATTGCCTGGCACCCCTTACAGTTGGAGAAAGAGAAGTAAAAACGTCCCTCCAGTCGCTGAGCGTCCATGGATTCAACTTCTGTGCTCCTGCAGCCTCCGCAGCCACACAGCCTTCGGTCCAAACCATCGGCAAACCATTCTACCCTGGCTAGCAGCATTAAATACACGATATGATCAGTTTTAGCACATTGTACTCTCTTCTAATAATTTGAGCATAATGTACAAACCCAATCATCGAGCACATACAGCACAGCCAATAGAGATGAGTGTCTCAGTATATACTTTTCTTTTTATCATTCCTGTCATTCAGCCAAATCTCTGGTGAATTTATTTTATAACAACTATAGATGAGTAGAGATAAAGTAATTGAGAGTGTTAACCTTTTCAGGAATTAATTTCAAAGCTAATGAACTGTTCCTCATTTTGTCCTTTGTGTTTGTTCCTCATTTTGTCCTTTGTGTTTGTCTCTGCAGTACCTTTACTTAGTCGTGATGATGACTCAGAACCACATGATGTATACATGGACAGCCAGATCGAAGGTACAAATTAACTTGACATATTTAACATGACTGTGAACAATTAACAATGCAGATTATATTAAACCCAAATCAGGAGATATCTCGAAGATATTGCTTCGAAGAAGAATACTTTGAAGTGACTAACATCAACCTATTACTGGGATGATTGGAGAAAGCTTTATGTCTGGAATAGAGAAAATTGTCCTAAATTCAGAAAGATGAGCTTCTGGTTCATTGCACTTTTTTGGTTCATTTCATTCAACGGATAGAAAAAGATTGCAGTAAATTTTATGTTCATTCCAAAATCTTCTGAGCAGGTGTGCTGGCTGAACTCACAAAACTAGCCACCACTCCCAGGTGAATTAATCACCATGAGAATTTTCTTTAAATAATTGTGCTCATTTGTAAGACATTGCGAAGACTTGAAGCTAGTTCTATCAGGTGCAAAGGCAACAATATGCACCCTCTAGATGCTTCTATATATATATATTTAAAAAAAAATTAAGAAGTCGATTTCTTGTAAGTCCGATTTCTGAAAAAAGATACCTGCAGTGATTTATATATTTTATTCCCATATATCATGAATTTACACTTCAATTAAACTTATTTTTGTATTTGATGTATTAATTAAATGGGCCTAAATTACAACTCTTATGAATATCATACAATTTCTTTTTTATCATAAAATTAAATTGCAAAGATTGCATTTAAAAAAATCTGCCTGAATTTGCTAGTTTCTAGCAAATTTTACACTTGCCAATGAGCAAAGGGTGGAAGGCAAAGCAGTTCACAAACTGGGAGTATTTTTGGACTTTACATCCATGATGTAACATCGGATCATTGCTTAGTAACCAGCTCCCTTCCTTCCAAAATTACATTTTAAAAGCAGGAGTTTAAGCTAGCACTAAATTATGTTCTTTGATTTTTTGCAATTTTCTTGCTTTTTAGATAAACAGGAAGACCATGAAATCCTTAGACAGCCATGTACCCAGACAGAAGAAATGGAGATGGGCAGCTCCCAGGAACAATTAGAGGGTAAGCATTTATACAACAGCACAAAAATATCAGAGTAGCTTGCAATCTGACTCCATGAACAATTGAAACTTTATTAACATTCCCCTTCTGTGTAGTTTTGCAATTCTGTGAGATTGAGTTTTCTGAGAAACAGGCGCAGGAGAGGAGCAGAGAAGTCATAGATTAGTCATGATCATTTCAAGTGCTGAGGCGGGCTTGAGTGGCCTGCTGCTTGCTTGTGATCTTGTCTAGATTGTTCGCTTAGAAACTGGTCCATCCCAGTTGGTTGGGTTTCTGAAATTCTTTTCCCATTGACTTGCTGAGCTCCACTTGATTATCTAGGCACATCATTAACAAATATATATCAACAGAGGTTAAGTTATTAAATCCAGGTCCTCCAAATAAGAGAAACACAAAAGCTGCAGATACTCGAATCTTGTGCAAACAAGGAATCCAGCAGGTCAGACAGCATCCATGGGTAGAAATGTCCAGTCAGCATTTCAGGTCATGATTAAAGGGCTCAGACCCAAAACATTTAATGACCGTTTCTACCCGTGGGTGCTATCTGACCTGTTGAGTTCCTCCAGCAATTCCTTGTTTAAATAAGATCATACTTTGCTTAGAAAAAAAATAATAATTTTAGAAGGAGCAGGGAAACAAAGAGATCTGGATGGTTAAAATCGGGGCACAGTTTAGAAAGTCTATTAAAAAAAAATAAACCTAATGTGGGTTTTTATGGCTCATGAGTGAAACTTGAAGAAATTCAGCTAAATTGTAAGGAAGCTTTGTCTGGGCCATTCCTGGACACCATGTCTAGATCCAATTACTGTAATATAAAAGCACATAAAGCTGATGGAAAGGATGCAAAATATTCAGAAAGGCATCCTTACTCTTTTGATGAAATGCACTGGGTTTTTTTTTTCAACACAGTTCTAGCTAAATTCAGTCAACCCTCATTCAGAAGATCAGGCAATTTCAAACATATTCTGGCCAGCATAAATTTTTGCAAACTTCATTAGACAGCCAGATCACAAAGATCCCCAAGACAAGTCTCTCCCTGCTAGTTTCAGTCAATTTGAGAATGCTGTTCAAATTATATTTGCTTAGGCTCATAGATGTGGTAGACATTTTTAAAAGTTTTTAAGCTCATTCTCTTAAATAAATCAAAGATCCCATTTTTAACTCTAAAGAAAATAATTTTGAAGAACTGATTAAAGCAGCTGAATTCTGTTGGTTCATGAAAGATTTTACATTTGTGATTATCCAAATTAGTTTGGACAGGGTTTGAGCCATAATTTTGCTTCAGTAAAACAATCTAATTTCAAGCATAATTGGCATTCACTCTCCCAATTGCATCTAAAGCGGAAACTACCATCCCTTAGGAAGATAAAAGTCAGTCTCCCTCTGAGATGGTGTAGCAATTTATTCCCACCATCCAATGCCTTGCATAAGTGAACCTTTCAAGATGCACAAAATTAATTTTAACTTCATTCAACTTCACTTGTCTGACT
Organism: Narcine bancroftii; assembly: GCF_036971445.1. NCBI lineage: Eukaryota > Metazoa > Chordata > Chondrichthyes > Torpediniformes > Narcinidae > Narcine > Narcine bancroftii. The sequence goes on along the minus strand of NC_091472.1, from coordinate 83,315,013 downwards.
CAAGGATCAGTTTAGAGGCTATTGTTCCATTGAAAGCCAGCAGAATTTCGTCTCTGGCCTTCAAGCCTCTTAGTGGAAAAAATCCTCTTAAAACTAATTCAAGCTGAGTCATTCTATCAGTAAAACTTGGTTCATCAGTGGATGGTAAGATTGGCTGCATAGGAAGGGAGATCAGATCATTTTAAACCGTGTGTAACTTCATTTTATTTTAACCTTGTGAGTAGAATCAACATATATCAGAACATAAAAACATGACCTACTGGAGGATTGTTTCAGGTGCCTGCTCATACTGAAGACAACATTTAGAAAATATAATGCAAAAATTAGATTTGACAAAGCAAGTAATGATGATTTAAGATGAAAACATATATGCAGAAGACTAATTCCATTCTCAAGATCTTTAGAAAATTAATGTCCCATCAGTCTGCCTGTATTGGATCTGAACTGAAGTTAACCCTGTTCAAAGCAATTTCAAAGATATTACATGATTTATTTTTCCAAAAATCATTTAAAAAAGGAATTGAAAAAAATATATAGATGTGCATTGTTTCCAAAAACAGTCCTGCTAATAAAACAATAAAACCATGACTGCCCTTAATTAGGGATCGCTAAGAGGCCCCAGCATGTCTCTCAGAAAGCAGAGTGCAAGGTTGAGAATAACTCAGCCTGAAATCCCTTCCATTATATTCCCAATTATTTCATTCAAGAAACAAATTCATGCAGAGAGCATAGTTCCCAAGAAAGACCCCACAGTATTATGCAAAATAATAAATTTTCAGCAAACCGTTTTTAATCCCTACTCTCTTATGCACACTTGACAAATCTTGCACATATTTGAAGGTTCCCAAAGAATAAAGTTATATTTTGCAAGTATTGGAGACATTTCCTTTTTTATTTTTATCCCCATTGATCACAGCACCTGTTAAAAGAAAGGCTGCATTCAAACTACACCCTGGACTAATTAGGGTTCACATTCCATCTGTGAGAACATCTCACTCTAACTTATCACATGGGTGGTCCCACTTGTTGCTCCATCAGTTACAGTCTCCTTTGAGTCAGAAGGTTGTGGATTCACAACACATTCCGAAAAGTTGAACTCAAAGTCTGTGCTGCTGCTCCAGTGCAGAGCTAAGGGAATGTACAGTCTGAGGTGAGTCACTCTTCGGAGTTTCAACTGTTCTTTCAAATGAGAGTAAAGGAGCCCAGTGTATTATTTTAAAGAAAAGTTATTTCTGGTGACATTGCCAATAGTTATCTGTCAATGAACATTCTAGTCATTACCACTTTACTGTTTATGGGAATTTACTCTTCACAAATTGGCAATTGCCTTTCATATATTGCAACTCTGTACTTCAAAATCATTTAATTGCCTGAGATTTTTATGCTGCAAGAAAAAACGTTATCTAAAATATGATTGCCATGGTGGTATTTTTTAAAAATTTCATTCATCATAAGATTTAAAGTTGTATTGGAGGTTTGTTGGCAGTTGAAGGAATGGTTGGCAGTAGAATGAAAAGTAGGGCAATTCTAGTCTGATGGTCTTGCTCCCCACAATCAACTTAACTCATATGACAAATGCCCTTGTATTGGGCTGCAACCCCTGCTCCACCATCCAATACATTCGCGACTGCACACCAGCCTCCCTGCAGCCATTCCCACTGCCAGCTGCACTCTTGCCCCATTCTCGTCCCCCTTACTGAAAAGTGTAGTGATAATCTCGGAACATTGAACTCAGCTACATAATGTGTGTAAGTGGTGTCAGATGGGTCCATGCATACACAACAGTCTGTAGTTCTTTCCAGTCAGAAAAGCAAATACTGACTCTGGTGTGCTACCAGAGTCAGGCCAGGAGCAGGCATAGGATTGGGACTGAGTGAGGTGTGATAAGAGTAGGGGAGGAGTCAGATGTGGGAAGATTTTCTTCATCAGGGGAATGGAAAAGAGCCAGGCCATTCTGGAATGAAGTCAGGAAGCTCCCCTTCATACAATTACAAGTGTTCCAAAGATTGATCGGCCAGTTTTTTAAATCATTTGTTCATAGGTTGTGGGCACTGGGAGCTAGGTCATAACTTAATTGCTTGTGAATATGGTGGTGGGACTATTTCAACTACCCACAGTAGTTTGGTATAGTGTGCAGCTTGCTAAGTAATTTCACAGGACAATTAAGAATCAGCCAAGAAATATGCCATATGAAAAGAATGTCATGTTTCTCCTCCCTAAAGGTCTGTTATTTTACTCCAAATTTAATTAACTAAAAATAACTGAATTTTAACATCTTTAACTTCTGTGGTGGGATTTGCATTCAAATTAATTAAGCATTAACTCTAGACTCTGCGTACATTCCCGGACAAGGAATCTGATTAGTAGTGAAACAAGGTAAGTGGGCTGAATGGCTTGCTCCTGTTTCTATCTTCTTATTCTCCTAGTTCAAGCAATGGCATTTTCTCCACTCCAGTCTCATCTACACGAAATTAACCCACCCCCCACAAAAGGGTGTTTAGCTCATGATTGCTCTGTCAGTAGTGTAGAGAAAGCACAAAAACATCCCTCTGCCCTTGCTGCACTAGCAACTGCCGTTGGTTCCAGCACTTAACAGCACTCATATCCTAATATTATCACCTCGGCATTTGCTAATGGGCACTTATTTCCACACGTTAATCAGTGTAATCCCAAAGAATGAGGTTTTAAAAAAAAAATGTCTGTTTGCATTATACAACAAGCCACGAGAGAGCAGACTTAACAGCATGGCTCTTCTGGGTTTACTTAAAACCATTTTGCATGTCTGCCATGAACAAATGGTAAGGGGAGGCGAAGGGGGGGTGTGGGGATATTGTATGAAGAAGTTTCCAGCTTGATCAATACTAAAGTCCTAACAGTACATGATGAGAACAGCTTGAGCAATAGATCTATAAAGTGTCTTTTGACCAAAGGGATTTTTGACCAACTCCAAAAATAGTCCGGTTGACCCAGTGGAAAACCATCTTGGCTGCCGCCAGTCCACCAGATTTACATGTTTGTTGCATGCATATTTTAATAAAGAAGTGTCCTTGTACATCTTACAAGCTTGAATACCCAAGGGACTTTTAAAAATAAGGATTTCCTTTGGAATTGTAGTAATTAGAAAAAGTCTATGTAGCCAGTTTCTTTGGAGCAAGATCCCACAAATAGCAACGTGAAGATGACCTGATGATCAGTTTTTTTTTGCTCATTTTGAATGAGGGTTGATTAATATGCAGAACCCCAGAGAGAACTCCCATTCTGTTCTTTGAAATAGTGCAACAGGATATTTTGATTCCAATTAAAGACTCCGTTGGGTTTCAGTTTATCATCTCATCCAAAAGACTACACATCCAATAGCACAATAATCCCAAAAATGGCACTTGGAGCATCAACAGGAATTATGCTCTTAATTCTTAAAACTATCATCTAACTCATTCAATAATAGCTGTTGGATAAAACATGCAACATCATATGTCACCTTTATAAGCACCAAGAGAATAGGAGAGAAACTTACAACTCAAGATGTGGAAATCTAGCTGGCAGTGACACATATGCATGTTGGTGTATTATACTGTGTCTGAAATTCATTCCCTGCAAAATGCCAAAAAAACTGTAGTTTCTACATTCCACATTCTCACCCTACTATGTAAAAATAGGTTTACTCATTTGCTCCTAATTCTCTTCCCCTCCACTTGCAACCTCTGATCTCTCAGCCCTCCACCACAGGAACAGCCTCGACTATCTATCCAGACTCCTCGCTGTTTTATTTACTTCTATCAAATCTCCCTTCTAACTTTTTTGTTCAAAGAAAACAAACCCAATTTATAAATCACTGAGGTAAAACTGCCTAATCTTCTTTGAAGAAGTGCTTAACATTTTATTGGAGAGACAAAAGAATGGCGATGCTGGAAGAAGTCTTGAAGGATTTTGTTCTGAAATGCCAACAATTTATTTTCCATCCAAAGACATTGCTTGACCCACAATATTCCTCTGGCAGATTTTTTTTTGCTTCTTAGCATTCTTAATTCTTTTACAATATTTCCCCCCCCCCCCCACCTCCCACCCCTTCCATCCAGTGTTTTGGAAGATAATGGTCAGTGCCCCCACAATTTCCTCCTGGGCTTTCTTTAAAAATCATCATATGTGATTCTGTTGACTCCCCTTCTCTAAGTTTAGACAATTTTATGATACTTCCCTGCTGTCAATGTTTGACGTATCCAGTGTCTCAACTATCTCCTCCTTCACTATTCCTTAGGAAGCACCTTCTATTCTCCCTGGTGAAGGCAAAAGCATACTGATTTAGTACCTTCCCACCCACATACAAGTATACAAGTTTCAATTTTTGTTTTTCTGTGTGCCCTTCTCTTCCATGTTGTATCCTTTTGCTGTTTATATCCCCACAGAACACTTCCAGTTTTCCTGTTTATATTGGCAATTAATCTTTTCTCACATGTTGTCTTTGCTTCCAAATATTTTTGAGGCAGTGCTCAATATGTTATTGGGGGTAAAATTAAAGTTAGCATTCAGCCATGACCTTAAACGATTGAGCTGGCTTAAAGGGACAAGAGGTCGCCTTCTGTTCCTATTTAATTTGTTTTTGTACCTGTATATGTGTGAATTATAAGTTATGCCATCGTGATGTTTAGTCCCAAATTCCATTGTAGCTGCTCGTCAAGTCTACAGATGCTCACTCTTAGAAAGAAATTGTCACTGTGACAACCCCTGGAAAAGCCACATTCAGGCAAGGTCAGTTGCTGGCAACTGTGGCTCAAAAACCAAGTTACAAGGGCATCTTCTACTTTTCCTACCCCACCTCAACCTAATCCTTTGGTGCAGTCCTATTAAAATATGTAAAACTATAATTGCAAGGTACTTTCATCTTTAATCCATTGTCTCTGGGGAATGAAGCTCAGACATAAAACAGTGGCTGGTCTATTTTTTTCTTTATTCTTAATGCTCCTGCATTTCAAGGTTAATTTGAAGTACAGTTCTGCTGTTTGATGAGTGAGGGGGTCCAGAAACAGCTCTTTATGTGTTGCCTAATACTCCAGTTGGCCAATTAATTAAACCACGGAACTGCTTTGTTTGCTTCGGATTTAGTACCCTCGTCAACTATTAATATTGAACTTAGTACAGCACACAAACAAGCCCTTTGGTCCACAATATTATGCCATCCAGGATACTAATTTAAACTTCCATTCTCTGCTGGTTCATGCATCTGTCCAAATTCCACTTTAACATTGCTGTTGAATCTGTTTCTGCTGTTTCCTCTGGTGGTGTGTGTTCTAGCATCTACAGTTCTCTGTTTGCAAAAAAATAGCCTTGTAAATCTCCTTTAAACTTTTCTCCTCTCTTCTTAAGCCAATCCCTCTTGACATTTCTGGGGAAGGGATTCAAAAAGTATAATTTAATATGCTATATAAAAACTATAATTTTATTTGCTTTTAAAATGTTGCCGTCAGCTTCCATTGCTCCAGAGAAAATGATCCAGGTTTGTCCAATTTCTCTTTCTAACGAATGGTCTCTAATCCAGGCAACCTCCTCGTGAACCTCTTTGGAACCCCCTTCAAGCCTTCACATCCTTCCTGCATTGCAGCAACCAGAACAGCACACAATACTCCTCGCATGGCCTAATCAACATTTTCTACAGCTGCAATGTTACATCCCAAATTTTATACTCAATGAAGACAAGCATACTGTAGGCCTTCTTTATCACCCTGTCTGCTTGTGGCACCATTTTCAGGGAGCTATGGACTTATAACCCTAAGAATCCCTCTGTACATCAATGCTCCTTTGGATCTTGCCATTTACTGTAAAATTTCCTCTTATATTTAACCTCTTCAGACTTGTCCCATTTAATTTCTATCTGCCAGTTCTCTCTCCATATTTCCAGCAATTCTATAGCCTTGTTAAATCCTTAAAAAGTCCTTCCTCTCTGTCCTCAACTCCATTCATTTTTGAGACATCTCCAAACTGTCCACTTAGTTAATGATTGGGACAAAATAATTTTTCTAAATCACAAACAACAGAGGTTCCAGCACTTCCTTATGGAACACCATTTTTCCTGAAACAGACCTCCAATCAGAATAACATCCCTCTAACACTACTTTCTGTCTTTCTATGGCCAAGCCAATTTTGAATCCAATCTTCCAAATTTCCTTGGAATCCTTGTCTCTTTATCATCTGGATCTGCCTTCCATGAGGGACATTGTTGAAAGTTTTATCAGAGTCCATTTATTTGACATTCACTGCTTTCCCATCATTAATTATCCTCATCATCTTTCAAAAACACTCAGTCGAGTTTGTAAGATGTGATATCCCCCTCACAATGCCTTACTGACTGTGCCGAATAAGTTCATGCTTTTTTTCAGATGCAAATAGATCCTATTGTTAAGAATATTTACTAATAATTTCCTACCACTGATGTCCGGCTCATTGATCTATAATTCCCTGGTTTGTCCCTATTGCCCGTTTCAAATAGAGAACAACACTGGTTATTCTCCAACCCCCTGAGACCTCACGAATGATTAAAGAGGATACAATGATGTCCCTTAAGACCCTGGCAATCTCTTCTTTTGCTTCTCAATAAGCTGGGATAGATCCCTTCAGGCCCTTCAAGAGACCAAAAACCACATGTTCCTTGATATCAGCATGCCCTAAAATATCAGCAGGCCCCTCTTTGATCTCATTATTCTCCATGTCCTTTACCTTGTGAATACTGATGGAGAAGATGTACTCATTTCATACATTGCCCACTTCCTCTCACTGCAGGCATGAATTCCCTCCTTTGTCCTTGAGTGCTCCTAGTTAACCTATTAGTTTTTTTGTATATATAAAATCCCACTTTTCATGGCCCCTTTTACACTTCCTGATGCCCTGTTTAATTTGTTTTCTGCATCTTTTTTTTAATCCAGAGCAGTCCGTTACGGTCTCACCTAAACCTTACACATGTTTCCTTTTTCCTTTTGACTAAAATTGCCAAACATTTTTGCATCTGTAGGTGAATCAGGAAGTGTAAATATTCTAAATCTTAGTGATATAGAAGAACGGAAAAGCAATGCAAATAGTGCCTGTATTCAAAGATATTCTTGTTAATTAGTTCACCCTTTCATGACTTGCCTGATAGAAGGCAGAATCCTTTTCCATTCTCTAATTTCATTGATTTCTCGTGTCCTGCCCCATCCATATAAATGGAGAAAAATAATACAGGGAATTCTAAAGCCCTTATCAAATCCCATGAGTACATTGTGATGCAGTGTCTCACAGCGTTAAAGTTTACTTTTGATCCATCGCTTGACAGCTCCATATAGTGAAAGAACACTCTAGCAATTATTGTTCCAACTAATAGACAGTGTCTCAAACATCAACGGCATGAATAAGTAATTTAGATTGTGTCAGAAAAACACAATAGCATTGCATTCTAATTTTCATGCTTCAATATTTAACAATTTTCATTTATATGTGCTGAAATCACATTTGCAGACACTTTTTGTGCCTTTTTTTACATACATAAATCATCTTGTTTTCAACATTCTATTAACTACTGCATAATACACTTGTAATTTAATCATATATTAATACTTAATCAAGTATTCTGCAATCTTAACAACTTTTGAATGTTATCAACAACTGCTGCACAAGTTAATATCCAGCCTGGAATTAGTTCTGAATAAAAAACAGATTAATATCTTGATACAAGTTTTACCTGAAACAAGCAACTATATATATAAATATAAAAAACATAGAGTTTATTTTCTAATTCTTCTTTGGCTTGGCTTCGTGGACGAAGATTTATGGAGGGGGTAAATGTTCACGTCAGCTGCAGGCTCGTTTGTGGCTGACAAGTCCGATGCGGGACAGGCAGACACGGTTGCAGCGGTTGCAGGGGAAAATTTGTTGGGTGGGGTTATGTGTTGGGTTTTTCCTCCTTTGTCTTTTGTCAGTGAGGTGGGCTCTGCGGTCTTCTTCAAAGGAGGTTGCTGCCCGCCGAACTGTGAGGTGCCAAGATGCACGGTTTGAGGCGATATCAGCCCACTGGCGGTGGTCAATGTGGCAGGCACCAAGAGATTTCTTTAGGCAGTCCTTGTACCTCTTCTTTGGTGCACCTCTGACACGATGGCCAGTGGAGAGCTCGCCATATAACACGATCTTGGGAAGGCGATGGTCCTCCATTCTGGAGACGTGACCTACCCAGCGCAGTTGGATCTTCAACAGTGTGGATTCGATGCTGTCAGCCTCTGCCATCTCGAGTACTTCGATGTTAGGGATGAAGTCGCTCCAATGAATGTTGAGGATGGAGCGGAGACAACGCTGGTGGAAGCGTTCTAGGAGCCGTAGGTGATGCCGGTAGAGGACCCATGATTTGGATCCGAACAGGAGTGTGGGTAAGACAACGGCTCTGTATATGCTTATCTTTGTGAGGTTTTTCAGTTGGTTGTTTTTCCAGACTCTTTTGTGCAGTCTTCCAAAGGCGCTATTTGCCTTGGCGAGTCTGTTGTCTATCTCGTTGTCGATCCTTGCATCTGATGAAATGGTGCAGCCGAGATAGGTAAACTGGTTGACCGTTTTGAGTTCTGTGTGCCCGTTGGAGATGTGGGGGGGCTGGTAGTTATGGTGGGGAGCTGGCTGATGGAGGACCTCAGTTTTCTTCAGACTGACTTCCAGGCCAAACATTTTGGCAGTTTCCGCAAAACAGGACGCCAAGCGCTGAAAAGCTGGCTCTGAATGGGCAACTAAAGCGGCATCGTCTGCAAAGAGTAGTTCACGGACAAGTTGCTCTTGTGTCTTGGTGTGAGCTTGCAGGCGCCTCAGATTGAAGAGACTGCCATCCGTGCGGTATCGGATGTAAACAGCGTCTTCATTGTTGAGGTCTTTCATGGCTTGGTTCAGCATCATGCTAAAGAAGATTGAAAAGAGGGTTGGTGCGAGAACGCAGCCTTGCTTCACGCCATTGTTAATGGAGAAGGGTTCAGAGAGCTCATTGCTGTATCTGACCCAACCTTGTTGGTTTTCGTGCAGTTTGATAACCATGTTGAGGAACTTTGGGGGGCATCCGATGCGCTCTAGTATTTGCCAAAGCCCTTTCCTGCTCACGGTGTCGAAGGCTTTGGTGAAGTCAACAAAGGTGATGTAGAGTCCTTTGTTTTGTTCTCTACACTTTTCTTGGAGCTGTCTGAGGGCAAAGACCATGTCAGTAGTTTTATTGTACTAAATTAGCTTCTATGATGAAAACTATTATTTGCAATCAGAATTAAAACCTTACATTAAAAGCTTTTGTTGCATAAGTGATCAGATTCAACAGTTGGAATTCTCAATAAAGATAATTAGCAAATGAGCTAAAAAACATCTCACAAGGAAGAGAGCAAATAACCAGACCTTTGCCTTGTTCTAGCCAATGCAGAAACCTAAAGTGCACTAAGTTGTTTTGGAGTGAAACGATCTGTGCCAGTGCCATTTTATTTCTAATGTTGTTGAATACAAATTAGAACCATTCAGTAGTCTGCTTGTGATTTCTTTTGTGACGAATTGCACATAACAAGATTCCACTTTTGGTAAATAAGCATTAAAATGATTAAATGCTAACATGATTGATAGGTACTTCCTATTTATTTTAAGCAGTCACTCTGAGAATTTCACATACCGGTACTTGCTTTCATATGTCTTCCACATGCTGATGGTTTCTCTAAACTAGTAATTAAAAGAATCCCAGGTACTGAGTGCCATTTCTCTTCTCTTTTGACGCCATTGTTTGTTCATCACTATGAGAAGCAGATGGTCAAACATTTCAGTTTTTCAAAGCTTCAGGGCTTTCCCATCACATCAAGCATGTCTTAGTGTTATGCAATTAGATTTAGGCTTTCAGACTCCACGGGGATTGACTGAAGACCTGAGTAATTTTAATAAAGGTTTGTAAAGGAAGTTTTGTAAGGCGAGTCAAAGCCATGTGAAAGAACAATGTCAGTGAGCAGAAGGGGCTTCTTTCTTGTTTTAATCTGACGACTGTTGATAATGAACTGTGTGTGTGTGCGCGTGCGCATGCGAGAAAGGGAGTTATTTCACATGGATGAATCTCCCTCTCCCTCAGGCAGGTTGCAGGCTTATTGATAAAGAACTTAGCCATGCACCTTTTGACAATGAAATAGTATAATTTTTATGTAATTGATGGGTTGATTTACAGAGTCAGATTCTACAGGATTGTACTTAAATTTAAAATTGATTGAATGTATTTTATCTCCAAAAAATTCAAAATATTCAAAGTAGTAAAGTAGCAGTTCGCACAATGCTATTTCAGTGCCAATGACATGGGTTTGAATCCAGCATTGCCTTTAGGAGTTTGTGCATTCTCACCATAACTGCATGGGTTTCCTTCAGGTGCTCTAGTCTCCTCCCACCCTCCAAAATCATATGGGATTTGTAAGTTAATGGTGCCACTGGCTCATGGACCGGAAAGGCCTGTACCATGCTGTATGTCAAAAAAAATTTTTTTTAAACTTGAGGAATAACTTAACAATATAATGACTTAATAACAGCAATGATATTTACTTGGAACATAGTCAAACCTATCCTTCCTTTACACTATTTTGGACCTAATGTGAGACACAATTTCTGTGCTTGAGATTCTGCCCGTGACATTGGACTTCTATTGCATGATTGCCACTCTTTCAGACTGCAGTGGTGTCAGGCAGCACTGGTAAATCAGTCCAATTTAAGTATTCAAGGAAAGGTTCATTGTCTTTTACCAGAATCTTTCTGATATCTTGAGCAAAATCACCACTGGGACTTGTGTCGCACAAGCTCATTGTAACATTTAGGTTCCAGAGTTGCAACCATTAGCAAAGAAACCTTGGGATTTGACAACACAGCCTAGAAGCAGGAATAGGTACCTTCAAACCTGCTCAGCCATTTAGAATGATCGTAGCTGATCTATCTCTGGCCTCTACCCTTCTATGCTCAAATGCTTCCATTCTAAAGCTACCTGAGTTTGTTTCCATGACATTGCAACTTAATAAGGCAACCTAAAGTAATAAAAATATATCAAGATGCTTCATGAGAGCAATTATTGGATTAATATTTTAAATAAAGCCATAGAATGGCAGAAGAGGTTTTGAGGTACATTTTTTGAAAAAGAAATAAAAGAATTGAGACTAAGAAGGGAGTATCTGATATCAACATGGCGGCACTGCTGAATTGTTACTGCTGCCACTCAATGGACGTGGAAAGAGTAGAGCCATTCAGTGCTCCTCTGCAGAGTCCTGTTATTTAGCTATCCCTTCAGACTGCACTATGCAGGATTAAATTGCCCAAGGAATGAGGCTGGTGGCACTTTTTCCATTGATGTCCTTGAAGGTCCAGATCCAAGATTGTGGCACCTAAATTTCGAGACTGCAAGCTCTAGGGAAACATCAGACTAGTGCGGGGTACCAGAAAAGAACTCCCCTCCCCCACTAAGAAGGAGAATCCTGAGAAAAGACCCGACAAGGATGGTGACCATAGCAGCGGAAAATACTCCAGTTCAGAGATTGTAGCATATCTTAATGTAAGTTTACTGATGGCATGAAAGGGAGTGAAAAAGTAAATGATGCAGAGGGAGGAGAAAATCTGCAGGGAGATATAGATAGCAACCAGCTTCTTGGAACCAAATAATGGGCCCAGGATTCATAAGGGTACCAATGGTGAGCAAGGCTACTGAAGGGCCTCACCCTCTGGTGGCAAATAATAATATCGGAGTTTTGATCCAGGGGTTGAGGAGATGTGACTTGGATGCCTTAAGCTCATTCTTCACTGCTGGACAGAAGGCCTTGTGATTATGGAGGTTACAGGAGGCAGTGAGATCCACGAACACTTGATGTCTGCCTTTACAGAGCAAACAAAGGAAATATTTTGTATGCATGACAATAAATGATATCTGAAATACCAAAGTGTGGAGCCTCAAGTCTCTGAAAATGGGCAACCATTGCTCACAGCTGAAACCTTTCCTTGTGCAAAAAATAAATAGGACCAGGCTGGACTGTGTAGCTCATGAAGGCTGTTCAACCATTGAACAAGATCTTGGCCGACTTCACACAAGAACATAAACAGAATTAGGAGTTGGCCATCTGGTCTGTTAAGCCTGCTCTGCTGTTCAATAAGATCGTGGCTGATCTGGCTGTGGAATCAGTTTCACATCCCTGCCTTTTCCCCATACCTTTGAATTTCCCTTCTCTGTAGAAATCTCTCTAACTGTTTCTTAAATATATTTAATGAGGCAACCTCTATTGTTTCTTTGGGCAGAGAATTCTACAGATTCTCTACTCTCTGGGAAAAGCATTTCCTCCTAGTCTCCATCTTGAATCTAGTCCCCGAATCTTGAGGCTATATTCCCGAATTACAGTCACATCTACTAGTGCAAACAACTTCCCTTCCTCTATCATAATGTGAACATTTCTATAAAATCCCCTCTCTTCTGAATTCCAGTGAGTATAGTCCCAGGCAACACAATCACTTCTCATAGACTAATCCCCTCATCTCTGGAATCATCCTGGTGAATCTCCTCTGCCGAGAACTGCAAACAGTACTCCAGGTGCAGCCTCACCAGTATCTGTACAGGTGCAACAGTTTGCTCTTAAATTCAATCCCTCTAGCAATGAAGGCCAACATTTCACTTGTCTTCTTGATTGTTTGTTGCATCTAAAAATCAACCTTTCGCAATTCATGCACAAGCACTTCCAAGGCCCTCTGCATGATAGCATACTGCAATATTTCACCATTTAAATAATAATATGATCTATTTTTCCTTCCAAAGTGGATGACTTCACATCAACATTGTACTTTATCTGCCAGACCCTTGCCTGCTCATTTAACCTATCTATATCTCTCTGCAAATTTTCTCCTCCCTCTGCATCATTTACTTTTTCACTCCCTTTCATGCCATCAGTATATTTATATTAAGATATGCTATAATCGATCCCCTCATCCAGATCATTACTGTGTGTTGTGAATAGTTGTGGGACCTGCAACAGTCTACTCACCACTGATTACCAACCAGAGAAATATCCCAACTCTGTCTTATATTACTTAACCAATCCTCTTGCCATGCTGATCCTTTACCCCTTTACCCCCCCCCCCCGCCCCAACTCCATGTGTCCTTATCTTATGGATGTCTTTTATGTGGCACTTTATCAATCTCCATCTCAAAATTCAAGTGTACCTCCAAGCCCATTCCATATATCTTGATCCCCAAGTGTATAAAATCTATCAATCTTAAATGTTGAATATAGTTAATAATATAGTTAATAGCTGAACATCCACAGTTCAGTGAAAAATCCCAAAAAGCTAACATTCTGAATGCAGAATTACATCCCCTCTGCAGTCCCAAATTCCTTTAAATTTAAATTTGGACAGACAGAATGGTAACAGGCCTTTCCAGCCTATGAACCCCATGCCGCCCAAATACCCCAATTAACATACATCCATGTATGTTGTTTTTGTGAATATTTTATTTATAAATTTTAAACCACAATATCAAACATTACATTGAATTCAAAAATTATTCAAAAAGTTATACATGGGGTATATATAAAAGAAAATCCCCTGCCCCCTCTCCCACCTCCCTCCCCTCCCCCCAAAACCCCTAAAAAAAAAGAAGGGCCAGAGAATGTCAACCCTTGTATGTTTTGAAGGGTGTAAAGAAACTAGAGCACTCGGAGGAAACCCACACAGACATACGGACAATGTACAAACTCCTTACAGACAGTGCCAGATTTGCACCTGGGTCACTGGCACTTTAATAGCATTTTGTTAAGCAGGTCACGTCCAGTACTGTACCTTATTACTGTACCTTATTACTGTACCTTATCCTGAGAAAAAACAGGACAGGGCAGCCTACTTAAGTGGCACTACATCAGCTGCCATAAACATTCATTCCCTCCACCAGTGTCATTAACTGGCTGTAATGTATATCTTCTACAAAGCACCCTATTGGCTACTCTAACAACATGTCCCTACCCACCCAGATGGACAAGGCATCCTGTACATGGAAATACTCCTCTCCGGCTGTTTGTCTCCAAGTTGCACCCCATTCTGATGAGGAATCATGTTGCTATGTATTCATCATTGCTAAGTCTTGGAACTTCATCCCACTTAGCATTGAATGAGTACCTTCACCAGAAGAATTGCAGAGATTTAAGATGATAGATCATCAACACTTGGTCAAGCCGTTAGTGATGAGCATTAAATGCTGGCCTTTCCTGCAATGACTAAATTCTGGGAAAAAAATAAATTAACAAAAAGAAATCCCATAATAGGTACGATAATCAATAAAAATAATTTTAAATACATAATTTTCTCAGCATGGAGCTGAGTGATGAAATACACATGAGCTGTTACCTTCTGTTACTTCCTCTTCTAACACTGAGGGAATGCCTTACCCACTCTCCCCACTTCCTTATTACCCTCAGCTTTTATTAGCGAGCACAATTTTGCCACATTTTCTTCCATAAGTTTTCTTTTTGACAGGAGTTGTTTTATTTCCAACCATCTGCACCTCACCCAAATTTGAAACTTGTAAGGTAAAAATTCTGCTTTGGTTTCGTGTTAAACGTGTAAGGGGCATGGAACTCCTCCAAGTATTCCCTCCTAGCATTCCATTCAGTTGAAGTCAAGGGAACCAAATGGTTCTGGTAACACCCCTTTAGCATCAGTGAGCAAAAAGGAACTTCCACCCCTATATATTTCAATGGGTTTTCAGTGCTTAGAATTTTAATTTGTTGTGGCAGCCAACTACAACTAGAGAGTATAATTCTGGTGTTATTGCACAGCCACTAACTCAAAGCAGATTCAACTTTTCTGCCAGCATTCCAGACAAATTACCAGCAACTTTATTCCCTTTGCAGTTTCTGCTTCTTTAACTTACAGGGGAAGATTCGCAGCCCCCAGCTTTCTCAGGAGACTCTCATTTCAGACACCGGTATTGACAGTCACCAGTTTAAATGTGTTCTTCCTTGATCAAATAGAATTTGCTCTTTATTCCAACATATAACATATAGAATATTGTTGCTGTTTCCATTCAATGTCCTTACTTAGACAGGAGGTATTTTATTTCAGAGGATGGTAATTTAAGAGGTTTCTGCAGAAGATGAATGACATCAAAGTAAATACAATTCCAACTGGCCCATTTCAGTTTGAACATCCATTTGTACAAATGTGATAATAAAGACTGCTGGAAGTAATGAATAGACTCTTCATACAATTATGCTCGCTGTTGATTTAAATTGAAATACAAAGGAGTAAGGAACTAGATTAGAAGAAGACCATATGGCTCCCTGAGACTGCTGCGCCATTCAGTAAGATTGCATTTAATCTATCTCAACTCCCAGCCTATCCTTGTAACCTCTTCATTCACTTGCTGTCAAGAATATCATTGGAAAAATATCACTGGGATACTGCATGCAAACAGACTGTTTGATTTGACCCATATTTTCCCCATTCTATTTCATGCAACTCAATCAAAGTAACTTCCAAAGGAAACTTTACAAATAATCTGAGTGGTAGTGGTCTGAACGTGCATAGTATGTCCAGCCTGTTTTTGACTACAGGAGTTTTTTAATATCTTGAGGTAGGTGCCTCAGGATGGAAAGAGATATTAATAAGCTACATCTATTTTTCTCAATTAGTCTTGGTTGCTGCAAAATGATTATGCAAAGATAAGCACTCTGGAAGCACTGAGATTTGCATAAATATCATTAAGTAGATAATGGGAGTTCAGTCATGATTTCATGTGGGTCAGATTATTATAATGTGCTTGTAGATTGTTCAGTATTTCTGATGACTATAATTTTATCAGTATTTTACAATTTTATATGACTTAAATTTGTCTCTTTTTAAAGCAGCTGATTTATTTTAAAACCGCTGCTCATAGTCCTTTAACAAATAAATGTATTTCAATGTACTATTGCCTCACTGAAAAACCAGAGGGAGAACATTACTATTTATTTCATCATAACATATCTTAATCTTTAAGGCGTATGTAAGTCACCTCTTGACCTCCTTGGTTCAAATACAATATGTAGAGCATCAGCTCCAAGTTTTTGATCAATCATGAATCTGGATCATAACGTTAGTAACATTCCTCGCTGATCAATTCATCTTTCTCACATTACAATGATGATTGCACTTCAAAAGCATTGGGATATCCTTTAAGGAATGAGAAAGATGTGGAGTAAATACAAGTCTTTATATCTGAAGGGTTACCATGATTCTGTTTTCACCTCAGGTAATATTTAATTTCTGTGACCACCCCTACTTACATTCTCCCATTCGGATCAATCTTATTAACTGGACTAACACCAATACTAATGTCAAGGAATCAAACAAACATCAGATTCAAGAAATCTGATGAAAATTAATCAACCTGGAATTTTAACCCCTCTCTCTCTCTCTTCACAGATACTCTCTGTCCAGCATTTTCCATTTGTCTCTCAGTTGCAATGACTCACAAAATAGAGTCTTCCCTTCTCTATAACCTCCTCCAGCTATGCATTCCCTGATATATCTGCATTCATCTGGGATCTTGTGCATTGGCTGCTGTTACTATTTTACTTTTGAAGGTTATGCCATCAGATGCCGGGATCTTAAACTCTGGAATTTCTCTCTCAATCTTTCTATTTTATTCTTCCTTTATGATGCACCTTTAAACTTGCCTCTTTGACCAAACTTTTGGAAACATGGTCCAGCATTATATGCAATTAAATATTAAATATTCTTTGATAATTAGTCATTGAAAACATCTTAGGATCTTAAACTTGGTATAAATGTAATTCTTTTATCCAGTCGGTACTTCAATATTTTTTTTATTTTTGTCCTCAGTATTTCTGAAATGGTCCCTGAGTTTAAGATCAAAATTTTTAAATTTGGACATACCAAAACCTCAGTCAAAATATACTTTCAGTCTGAATTTTATTTCCAGTTTTTCAGTTCATAATAAATTGCCGATGATACGACTGATCTCTTGCCATTTCTTAGCTCAGTCAAGAGATATTCCACTTGAACATTTCTCTATTGAAACCATTAACTCTAATCCCTCAACATTTAATTTTAATTTAGACATAACAGGTCCTTCTGGCCTACAAGCCCATGCCACCCAAATACCCCAATTAATCTCCAACGCTGTCCATTTTGAAGGATAGAAGGAAATCAAAGCACCCAGAGGAAATCCATGCAAAAATGGGGAGAATGGACAAAACCCTTACAGAGAATGCTGGATTTGAACCCAGGTCACTGGCACTGCAATAGTGTGCTAACCACTACACTAACCATTTCTGTCATTAAAATTTATTTTCTTTATTCCTTTTTGAACTTTTCTAAACATGTTCAAAGTTCAGATTTACTATTAGAGTGACCTCACATATAACCCTGAGATTCTTTTTCCTGTAGGCCAGATCGAATTTCTACCTATCATTTTAGATCCTGAATCATTTGTTTTTTGTTTGTGATCTTGCTGCAACCCCATATAGCTTCTAATAAAGTTTGTCTATTTGAATCCATGATTCTCATCACATTTTGACAATAATATTATGCCATGTAAAGTTTATTTTTTTCCACAAATGTTTGACTACTGGTTTACAGTATTGCCTTGATCATCTTGTATCTATTTCAGTTCACGATCCAGCATTAGCTATTCATGATTTAATCTCCTTTCAATTGGGAGGTAAAACAAGCATGTAGTACTAAATTTCAAGTTTCTATCAGAAAGGACCTTTCTGTCTTCAACCTTCTGCATTGTTGCAATAAAATTTAATGTCATAGTGAGGAAAAATAGCTCATCATTTGTTCACAAGGCCAATAATGGTCTTCAATGTCAATGCTGAGTTCAAATGTTTCAGTTATTCTTCAAGTTCAAGTTTATTGTCATCTGATTATACATATACAACCTGATGAAACCGTGTATCTCCAGTCCACAGTGCACACATGTACACCCCGCACACAGACAACATAGATTCATAGTGATCCAAAATGAATATATATAAAAATAATTTATGGGGGTTTCGAGAATTGTTGAACAGTCTCACCGCTTGCAGGAAGAAGCTGATTTCCAGGCTGGCATCCCTAATTTTTATGGTTCTTTACCTCTTCCTTGAAGGAAATGTTTCAAGGATACTGCAAGCTGGATGGTTAGGGTCCTTGACGATTGGAAAAATGATAATAGACTACTGATGCTGTAAATTTGAAATTAAAACAGAGAATTTTTGAAATATTGAGCAGGTTAGAGGACATTTATGCAAGAAGATGCAAAGTTAACATTTTTATTAATGGAGCGCATTATCCTGAAACTATTTTTTTCTGTCTGCACAGATGCTACCTGATCTGCTGAGCATTTCCCGGGTCCTTAGTTTCAGATACTGATTCTGTTAATCCAATTTTCATTTCCTTTTCCATTTCACAGCATTCTATTCTCCCTTTTCCTTCCCTTTTATGTAATCTCTCCCAGTTTCCCCCAACAACAAACCATTGCCTTCCTTGCTGAGCAACCAGCTTTTGTTTAATGGTAAAACTTCTCCCAGTTCTGATGGAAGGCTGTGGCTCTCCAATATTAATTCTATATCCCCACCATGCTGTCAGATCTCCTGGCCAATTACAGCTTTCTCCATTCCTTTCAGACTCCAGCTTCAGTTTTAATTTGCCACTGTTGAATTTGTTTCAGTTTAAGCACCGAGTGGGCAGTACATGAAACAATCATGGTTTTTCTTACTGCTTAATAGATCAAGATTATTTTCTTTGATACTGTAAATTCTAGAAGTAATTTTGAAATAATATTGGGTAACATTTCAATCTAAAAGCCCATTGTCTGGTACAGTGGGGTGACACAGTTAGTGTAGTGATTAGCTCAATACTATTACAGCGCAAGCGACTCAAGTTCGAATCTGCAACTGTCTGTAAGGAGATTGTTGCTCTCTCCGTTGACTCCATGGGATTCCTCTGGGTGTGCTCTGATTTCTTCCCACTTTCCAAAGATGTACGGGGTGTTAGGTTACTTCATTGGTCAAATGAATCTAATTGGCGGCATAGGCTAATGAGCCTGGAAAGCTTAATACCATGCTATATCTCTAAATTAAATTAAAATAAATATTTCAGGGACTAAGTGGAATTGAATTGGTTTACTTGAAGGCAGATTGAAGTTACAGCTGTTCAGACTTACTGAGATTGACTTCACTTTGCGATGTGATGCAGAGAGGTGGAACACACACATCTTGATGGATTACCATTCCAACCCGACACCTGTCAAGCTATGCAAAATATTTATTCAGTCAATGGAGTTCTTAAAATGTTATGAATATATTAGAAAGCTAGGGAAAGAGTAGGGCCCTTCAGGGGCCAAAAGGAAGCTCTATGTGTGGAGGTCCAAAATGCAACATTCAATTTATTGTCATGTAATAAAACAGTATCATATTACATGACATTGCTTTTGCCTGCTGTAAGTCAGATAGATTCACCATTAGTAGAGAGAGAGAGAGAGAGAGAGAGAGAGAGAGAGAGAGAGAGAGAGAGCGTGCAAGGAAATGAATTGGTATTCACCAGGGAGATGGATGGTGAGTTAAAGGAGAGGTATTCTGATATTCTAGAACATCTCTGTGTCTGGAAGGAGGAGAACTTAGAATCATTGGGCAAACATTAAGTTAGAGAAATCCCCAGAGTCTGGTGGGGTCTATCCAAAGATGCTACAGAAATCAAGGAAGGACATTGGGGCTCTAATAAAGATTTATTTTACATTTTAATACTCATGGACGAGGTACCAAAAGACTGGATGATGGATAATATTGCAATTAGATGAGCCAGCAAACTACAGACTGCTTTATTGTCTGAGTACATATTTGATGTGGTGACTATCTTCCTCTATAATTGCTTGGAAAGTATGGAGTGCCATTATTTTGACTTGTTAAATGAAAAGTCCGTTCTAAAGTTGTGTTGAGTTTTTCAGTTTACTGGAACCTTATATGATTAGAACTACAGTTCAGCACTGATTATCCAAAATCGGGTTCTCTGAAATTCTCATTTATCTGAAATTTTATCGGAGCTGAACTGACCTCACAGGTTGAAAAAAAAATTCACTTGACATGAAATTAGAACGACAATTGTCCTAGTTTCAGGGAACTCCCTCCCCTCTCTCCTTCCATTTCTTCTTTACCTTCCCCTACTGACTTTCTCTCCAACTGTCCCTCTCAAACTGTGTGCCGCTGTCTCCCAGCCGCAAGTGGTCAGAAGAATCCCTTGTCTTCGCATCATCAAGGAGAGCGGCCTCCCAGGCAGGAGCAAGACTTCGGGCTCAGTGGAATTTCCTCCCCTTACCTTCCCTCCCTCCCTCCTCGGCACACTGGTGCTTCTGATGCCAACTCTGAACCCTCCCCTCGGCACACCATATGCAGTAGGCCTAGGGAAGGATTTGGAATCGGGACTTGGGCATCGGGAGCTCCAGTGACCAGGGAGACAGGAGCCTGCCAACTCACCAGTGAGTGTTCCACTGGCCTGGGAAGCCTCCCCGGGGATTAGGAGTAGCGGTGGTGATGTGTTGGGGATTGGCGGCAGCGGTTGGGAGGTCTCAGGAATTGTCAGTGTTGTTGCGGCCAGCATTTATTTTGGTGAGAATTAAATATTATTTGAATTCTTAAAAAGCCTTCCCTTGCTGTTTGTTGTTTAAACATTGATACAAGTGATTTGTGTTGCTAGTGGGTTGTTTTTAAAAATGACCAGTTCTACAAAAAAAACTTTTATCTAACATAGGCCTGATCCTGACCATTTCAGATAATTGGAGTTGTACTGCATGTTAAAACAATTAAAACTATACTTAAAGTCCTCATAAAACAGACAATAAAATGTTAACACGATAAAATAGTCAAAAGAATTATTCGGAGTGCTTAAAATGCTCTCTTGGTTTTAACAGTAAAGCAAAGCTCAAACAGCTTGTTTATCTTAAACATGCAAATAAAAAAGTCACAACCTTGAGCAGGTGTTTCTAGGAGATACTTATGAAATTCAGAAACAATATTTTCTGGCTGGCTTGCAGAATATGTTTGCAAGTCATTTTAACCCTTACAATACCAGCCCTTAATTATTATATCTAAAAAATAATTACAATTACAAAGAAAAAGATCAAACATAGTAATATATCAGGTAAATATTCAAAGAAAATGAAAGTCAATCATCAAAGCTTTCTTCTTCTTCTTGTAAAAGACAGATTTGGTAATTAGTCTGTTCAGAAAGCCAGTTTTAGTCTTAATCCAAATTTGACAAAGTCTTCCTTTGTCCTGGATGGTATTAACAATTTTCCCCATCAAGGAGAAATTTCGAGGCACTGAATGTTCCACGGCATTCATTCTCTTTTTCTTCCACCTTCTCTTTTTCAAACGATTCCAGGATGCAAAGTAACGGATTAAGCAGATAACTGAATCCATTTATTCAGACATTATCTGAACAGCATTTGCAGTTTTACTCCTGATTTCAAGGTCTTCTCTTTTGATTTCAAGGTCTTCTGGTAAAATTTATTTTAATTAATCAAGATTTTGAGACCACTCATTTTGACCATTTAGATGAAACTGAGGCCTGGTTATCCACATTTTATTCTTCTGAAAAGACTTGACTTTCAAACCTCGGAAAGCCAAATTGGCAGGATTATTAACTGTGTTAATGTATCTCCACTCTATTAGACATGAGACCTTTTCAATTTCAGTGATTCTGTTAGCCACAAAAGTTTAAAACCTAGTGGTTTTATTGTTGATGTATTTGTTCAGTCCAAAATATGCAGTTTCATCTGCAACTCTTTCTTCAATATTATGTCCATCCTTCTCTCCATGGTAACATCCATGGGGTAGTGACTGGTTCCAATGGAGCCACTCTGGCCTTTCCCATTGCAAATCCACAATGTACCTGATCTTTGTTATCATGCAGTCAATCTTGAAGTCTTCCAGCTTCCAAAGATCATGCATCCAATACGTCCATTTTTGCATAATGGATTCTGGTATTTCTTCATCCCAACCAATCTTCTTCCAACATAAATTTTGCAGGATCTTCTTGGCAATCACAACAACTGGTGCCAACATTCCTAGAAAATCATATATCAAAGTAACTGTTTATGGAATCCCCCTTCTGGTGAAATTATTTTGAACTTAATAACATCACTCTGAGCACACCATTGTACTTCTAATACCTTTTCAATAGGAAGGTGGTCATGATCTAAGTCCAAATTTTTCACTTATTTTGCCCTCTCCTTTCCAGGTATGGCAGCCAATACCTGGTGACTATCTACTTGTCCATTTCGTAAGTAGCAACCATCCGTAGACACAGATTTCTTTTAACTCATGATAAAGAGCTATTGCTTTCTTAAGTGTAGCTGCAGAAGTTCCATGTTGTTCTCAGCACACTTCTTAAGGACAAATTTTGCACAACTTGGTGATGCTTGGTGATGAAGTCACTCCAAATAGATGCCCTGTCATTCTGTATTTCACTATATTCTGACTGTAATCAGGCCACCAAAGGAATCATAACAAGTCACAGTCTTCATTCAGTACTTTCACCTGGTGGAACATTACTTCAATATCTCCGAGATGACAATCAACGTATCAGGACCCTTTAACAGTTATAAGGACTTCTTATTGTTGGTCATGCCCCAGCTCTCTGTGCTGATCCTCCTGGGCCTTGACTTCCAGGGTCAGTTCAGGAGTGTGACGATGGCATTTGGGGGGGCCTCAACCTCCACCCACCGTGTATAATCCACAGCTTATGAACCCCCCCCCCCCATCGAGCGCCCAGCCTCTGGCACTGACCTGCAGCCTCACCACCCAGTGGGTTGCCCCTCCATCACTATTTGCAAACCTCACCACGGCCTGTAAGCCGATTGCCACCAAGAGTAGGTGCTATAGCACTGAAGATATGGCATTCATCCAGGCTGAGGTTCAGCAACTCTTGGTGGAGGGGATCATAGCCCCTAGTTCCAGCCCCTGGAGGGTGCAGGTCCTTGTGGTCAGAGGGGCGGGCAAGCCCCGGATGGTGATTAACTACAGTCAAACCATCAACCGCTTCATCCAGTTGGATGCATACCCCCTACCCCGGATAGCAGACTTGGTCAATAAGGTCGCACAATACAGAGTCTCTCGACCATTGACCTCAAGTCAGCTTATCATCAACTCCCCCTTCACCCAAGCGACCAGCTCTACACAGGTTTTGAGGCCGATGGCAGACTTTTTCACTTCCTGCGGCTGCCTTTCGGTGTTACTAACGGTGTCTCTGCTTTACAGAGGGTCATGGATCGGAGGGTGGAGGAGCACAAGCTGATGGCGATGTTCCCATATCTCAACAATGTCACCATCTGCGGCCATGACCAACGGGACCACGACGTGAATCTCACTAAGTTCTTGTGTACGGTCAAGTCTCTCAACTTAATGTACAATAAAGACAAGTGTGTGTTCAACACAGACCACCTGGCCCTTCTCTGTTGTGTCGTGGCACATGGTGTTATAGCTCCGGACTCCGACCACATGGGACCCCTTGTGGAGCTCCCAGTCCCAAACACCCGAAAGGCGCTGAAAAGGTGCCTGAGGCTGTTTTCTTATCATGCACAATGGGTGCCCAATTACGCCGATAAAGCCCAGCCCCTGATTAAGTCCACAACTTTCCCGCTATTGGCAGAAGCCCAAGCTGCATTCTTCCAGATCCGAGGAGACATCACAAAGGCCACGATGCATGTCATGGACGAGTCCATCCCGTTTCAGGTGGAAAGTGATGCCTCCGATTTTGGACTGGCTGCTTCTCTTAACCAGGCAGGCAGGCCAGTAGCTTTTTTCTCCCGCACCCTGCACGGCCCTGAAGTACGTCACTTATCGTTCGAGAAGGAAGCCCAAGCAATCGTTGAGGCGGTGCGTCACTGGCATCATTACCTGGCTGGTAAACATTTTAGCTTGCTGACAGACCAGAGGGCTGTGGCCTTCATATTTAATACTAAATGGCGAGGTAAAATCAAGAGTGACAAGATTCATAGGTGGAGGATCGAGCTCTCCATCTATAATTATGACATCTTGTACCAACCAGGTAAACTCAAAGATCACCTAGATGCCCTATCCTGGGGGACGTGTGCCAGCGCGCATCTTGACCATCTCCAGACCCTTTACGACAGTTTGTGCCACCCTGGAATCACAAGGTTGTACCACTTTGTCAAGACTCGGAACCTCCCGTACTCCATTGAGGAAATGACCAGACGCTGCCAGATCTGCACTGAATGTAAGCCGTAGTTCTACTGGCCCAAGAAGGCACACCTCATCAAGGCCACATGCCCCTTTGAACGGCTCAGTGTTGATTTCAAGGTCCCCCTACCCACTACAAATAGGAACACCTACTTCCTGACGGTGATGGATGTTCTCCAGGTTCCCCTTTGCGATTCCCTGCCCAAATATGACTCGGCAATGGTAATCAAGGTGCTCCGCAGTATCTTCACCCTGTTTGGGAACCCCGAGTACATCCACAGCAATCGGGGGACCTCGTTCATGAGTGAGGAACTGCGACAGTACTTCCTTGCCAGAGGCAGAGCCACCAGCAGGACCACCAGCTATAACCCCAGGGGTAATGGCCAGGTGGAAAGGGAGAATGCCACCGTCTGGAAGGCAGTGCTCCTAGCCCTTAGGTCCAAAAACAAGCCGGTGTCTCGCCGGCAGGACCTTTTGCCCGAAGCGCTTTATGCCATCTGATCGCTCCTGTACACCGCAACTAACACCATCCCTCATGAACGTTTGTTTACTTACCCTAGGAGATCAGTGAATGGTGCCTCCATTCCTCCTTAGTTGGCAACCCCAGGGCCAGTCCTGCTATGGAGACACGCGAGGGATCCACTGGTGGAAGCGGTACACCTCATACGCGCCAATCCACAATACGCGTTTGTGAGGTCCCCAATGGCCACAAGGACACTGTGCCTATCCGAGACCTAAGGAGGGCCGGGGATCCCAATGCTGCACTGCCTGCCACAGCCCACCCCGCAGCGCACAGCATCCCAATACTGGAGGCCAAGCCACGTGGCTCTCCTCCTCCCCAGGAGTCGGTCCTCCTGGAGGCATCAAATTCCCCTTCCTCCCGGGAGTCCCCAAGCATCACCCCGCCCAGACTACTCCCTCCCCTGCCCTCACTGGACTGCTTCCCCTCCCAAACAGCAAAGCTCAGACATGCCTGCCCTCTGGCGGTCCTGCAGAAGGAGGAAGTCATCGGTGTAGCTGAACCTCTAGGAATTTTTTTTCTCTCTCTCTCTCTCTTCCCCTCTCATTGTGTAAAAGTTGGGGGAGTTCTGTTTAAAAAGAAGGAGTGAATGTAATGATATGGATTGTATATGCTCAGACTGGCCCGCCCCCTGATGACACTCCTACCTGAACTCCTCCCCTTGGACTCAGGCCATAAAGGTCGGGCACCTTTCCCTTCCCTACACTTCCCTAGTCTGGATCCGGCCTAGCTTGTCTTTTGTGTAATAAAGCCTATCGTTCCCCTCAAGTCTTTGTAATTGCGATTATTTGGGCAACTGATAGTGCCAACAATCGTTGACACTTAAAGCTGATTGATTTTGAACCTCTTTTCTTTCTTCTAATGGTCCTTTAATCATCCAACCAAACATAATTTTGGCTGGCTAAGGGCCACCTCCCACTCTCTTTATCATATTTAGTGGTTCCAGAGCCTTTGGTACATCAGAACCAATTAGCAACTCAATAGAGCTGATTTTGCGTAAATGAATATTTTTCAAATGTGTCCACGGTTCAATATTGTTTTCAATGTGGGATGTTTATTTATGCACAAGCATAGCCTTCTGAGTATATACTCCTAGAAGTTCACAAAAATTCTTACTCTCCAGTTCAGCAATCTCTAGGCCCAAAACAATGTTGGTTTCAATGTGCTAAACTTGACCTTTTGATCTCCATATAATTTTTGTACTTCTTCCTTTAAGATTAAACTTATTCATTAGCCCCATGGTACAAAATGACACAGGTGCTATCAAAAGTTTTCCTGGAAGATATGAAGCATTTTGGGAAGCTTTTGACTACTAATGTTGTAGCTGCGTCACTTTTTACAGTTTTTGCTAATGTGACCTTTACGCAGACGGACGAAACATATCCCACTTTCCTTCAAGAAAGTGATTTTCTCACTGTCCGCACTTTTCCAAATCGTGTTTATCATTACAGAACAGACAATTCTTCACAACAGGCAAACTTAACTTTTTTCTTAATTTCTTTATCCACAACTGACAGAAAAGTGGGAAAATTTTTGCACTACCAATTAGTGGTAATTCTGCTGTGCCCGCAGGAAAAAGCAATCTCAGGGTTGTATGTGATGTCATGTGTAAGAGTTAAAATGACTTGCAAACATATTCTTCAATTTTGGTTGAGGATACGATCTGGACTTCTCAACTTCTTGACTCACTGGGTATCTTAAATTCACCACACTGGATCTGAGACAATGCCCACTTCCCCTTTAATGAGCTCCACCAAATCCTTAAAAGTAGTTGTCACAGTTTCTTTTTTGATATTCAACAACTTGACCTCCATAATTTTCTGGTCCTGGTGGGTAATTTATTTACAATGATTACCATCTCAAAGGTGATCCATCTTCGTCATGACCACGCAACATCCTCTTAGAAAGAGGGCAAAAGTTTGTAAACCCTTCACGTCATCTGGTCTTATTAATGACCATGGAAGAGCCTTCTGTAAATAAGCTGTAGAAATTCTATACTTGTTACCAAAATGCTTCTCTAATAACTACTTAGCCTGTTTGCATCCTACATTAGGATTCATATGTTGGCAACTCTTGACAAGCTCTTGTAGTGGTTCTCTCATGAACTGCTGCAAATAATGTAAATAATCCTCCTGGCTTTGACACCTAACTTCAAAACTGCGTTCTGTAAGGTAAAACATCATGAGATGGGAATGTGTAAGGAGTTACCCTGTACAGGGCTGTAACAAGATGTGAATGCATCCTTGTACTTACAAGATAAGAGAGACATTGATGGATTGAGAGGCAGGAAGCTAGCAGAGAAAGGATAGCAACAGTTTTAGTCATTGGACAAGTAATGATATGATGATGTTCTAAGCATGTATCCAAGGGTATAAAAAATCACCATTTTGCTGATAACGGCAGAATGCATTCTCCGACTAACATTGTTAGTCGCAAGTGTTACAATCCGGTAATAAAGAACAAAGAACCCTGATTTCGACTCAGTCTGGTGTTTGTCTCACTCATTCATGAACAAAGCAGACCTAACAGTTCCAAAGCTTTTTTATGAATGATTGGAATTTACGGTCCCCAAAAATTGGAATCTCTCTCTTGAGCAGAGAGGAGAAAGTCTGTAACTGCACTAATGATCCAGCTATCTCATCTTCTCTTGTCATGCCTGGGCATACCTGAGGTTGTTCACCCAGATTTCTGATATGAGCCAGGAGTGCCTAGTATGACCCTCCATTGAAAAAATGTAGAAATTATGTTTTAAAATAACCACACACAAATCATTATAAGAAAGACTCAACATGAGTTTATTCAGTCAAGAAGTTTCCAGAAAGCAGGGTACAAGCTTAAGGCTATCAAATTCTCAGAAAGGAATTAATTCTCACCCCTTCTACTGAGCCATATCCTGATCTCTTTAACACATTAGTGCTAACTAACTACTACCTGTTAGACAGGTCTAAAGGTTGCAATAAGTATCCAGCACCACTCAGTCCCTGAATGGCATTGTTTCTGCTTTGAAGTGTTGGCCACCATTGTCAACTTCAGGAATTTAAGATTACTTTGTGTAAATTGGAAACCAGAAATCAGGCAGGCTGAAAATAGATACTAATGTGTACTGTGAACAACCTTTCCAGACTTCTGTTGATTTTTTTTGTATACCAGAAGGATGTTCTTAATTACTACTGGTACATGGGGTTAAATGACCAACAACAAATCATTTCCCCGTCTTTAGGAAGAGGATATGCAAAATATAAAATATAAACTGTACCAATACCCTCAAAGAAATGTTATCCAATTTGTATGCAGGAAAATGCCTTAAATATTGTAGCCTGTGTGACTGTTCTTTGACTGAGGTTCAAACAGTACTAGTGAGGTGATTCTGTCTACCCACCACTGGTACCCCTCATTCCCACTGGCGTGACTGAGTAAAGACTGTGTTTTGTACTGTGTGGCTTGATAGTACTTTTTTGAATTTTGACAGGAGCTCAACTTTAACACCATAAGTGAGCATCTGGCTCCCATCTCTGTCCAATGGAGTCAACACTGTGGTTTGAGATCTGGGTCCTTGTGCCAATGTGATCATTTCGAGATCATACACACCTCGCATCCGCAACGTTGGCTCAGCCCCGTGCCTTAACCGGCCTGGTTCATGAGCAAGCACATCTTGTGACTGCAGCACAGGCTCAGCACCAAGTCTTAATCTGCTTAGTTCATGACCAAGCGTGTCAAATGGTTCTATCACTGGCTCAGCCCTATGCCTAGACCTATCTATTTCAGGACCAAGTGCATATTGTGATTGCAGCACTATGCATTATTTCCTTTTTCTGTTGACCTTTCTCAAAGCGTGATGCTTTTAATAATTTACTTCTGGCATCAGATACCACTGAGCCTCCTAGTGCCTTCGACCTACCCTGTTTAAGAGCAATTTCTGTTTCCAGATCCAGCAGCTCCTGATGCCTCCGTATCTGTACCTCCTGCTGTTCAAGGGCATATCTCTCTTGAAGCAATTGCTGCTCTCTCTATCATTTTAACGGTCTCTGGCATTTTTCAAAATTGAATTTAGTGTGAAGGGATTCTCTTTTTTTGCTTCAGGACCTACCACATCAGCCTGAATTTTACATGTAGGTGCAGTAATTGTAATACTGGAGTTTGATCTGGAACTCCTCTCACTTCTCTTGCTTCCACCATTTGACTCCCTGTCCTTAGGTCCTATACATCAGATGTTGCCTTAATATCTGACCCTGTCTCCATTTTGGAATGCTCATCCTCCACACCACCATCTTGTGGCACAGCTTCCGCCATTTCCTTGTGGCTGATCTTAATTTTTATTACTGGTATTTGCAGAGGTCTATGGGATTTGTATCCTCCTTCAGTCTTGCTTGAAGAGTCACTTTGTTTCCATTTGTCTCTAATTGCTGACTTCACAATTCTTCTATAAGTTCCGATGCCTTCATCTTCTTGACACATAGTTCCTTAGATGCTGCAGCTGCTGTCCCCTCCATTCAGTCGATTGTTGCATTCAAACGCTAAACATGCACAACAACCTCTCCGAAACCAAAACACTCCTCAGAACAAGCGGTAATTTTACCAAACTGAGTTCAAATTCAATAACCACACAGAAGGAACTTCCTATAAGGCTTACCAATTCTTCACTGGTCTTGGTGCTGTTGACATTTGCGCATCCTTTATCAATGTGCTTTAAGCAGAGCCTAATCGATCCAGTCTTCTCTTCCAAATCCAATTCCCAACTTTCTATGTCTTCTTTTCCATCTTCTATTGACTAATAAGTCAATAATCTGAGTTCTTTTGACTAAATATTGCGACTATATTACTCTATAATTACTTGGAAAGTATGGACCACCATTGTTTTGACTTGTTAAATGAAAAGTCCATTCTAAAGTTGCATTGAGTTTTTCCACAGTTTATTAGAAGCTTATACAATTAGAACTGTGTTAAAACAATTAAAACTATACTTAAAATAGTCAATAAAACAGACAATAAAAAGATAAAATGGTCAAAAATATTATTCGGAGTTCCTCCATACTCTCCTGGTTCTAATAGTAAAGCAAAGCTCAAACAGCTTGTTTATCTTAAGCAGCCACAATCTTGAGTAGCTGTTACTAGGAGATACTTATGGAATTTGTAAACAATATTTGCTGGCTGGCTTGCAGAATATGTTTGCAAGTCATTTTAACTCTTACACATGACATCATATACATCCCTGAGATTGGTTTTTCCTGTGGGCACAGCAGAATTACCACTAATTGGTAGGGCAAAAATAAACTGCACAACGTAAACGTGAGGAATGAAGAGAACTGTACACAGATAGCAAATGTAAACAAACTGACTGTGCAATACAGAGGACAAAAGAAAAGCAATAAAGTGGCCAAGTAAGAGTCCTTAAATGAGTCTCTGATTGAGTTTGTCCTGATGGGGGAGGGGTAGCAGTTGTTCCTGAACCTGCTGGTGTGAGTCTTGTGGCATCTCAACCTCTTTCCTGATGGCAGCCGCAAGAACAGAGCAGGTGCTAGGTGTTGAGCATCTTTGATGATTGTTGCTATCTCCGACGGCAGTGTTCCATGTAGATGTTCTCAATAGTGGGGAAGGTTTTGACTGCGATGTCCTGGCCTGTGTCCACTACCTTTTGCAGGGCTTTACACTCAGGGTAAAGTGCCCCCATAGCAGACCATGATGCAGCTGGACAACACATTTTCTACCACATATCTGTCAAAATTTGCCAAGATTTCCAATATCATACCAAAACTCCTGAGGAAGTAGAGCAGGGATGCGCAATTAGTTTTCCCAAGGGGCCACATGAGAAACAGAAACTATTGGTGAGGGTCGGACCAATAGGCTGAACTAAATTATGCTTAATATTAATTCTAACTCTTTATAAAAGCAATAAATTGCATCGTTTTGACAAGATGCAACTGATAATAATAAATGTGATGATTAAACAATGGAAAATAAGCTTAGGAAAAACATCATTTATTCAATCAAAATTACCCAAAGCAATTGTAAACAAAATTTGCATGTTCAGAAATGTACCATTTTTGAAAGACAGCATTAAATCAGCTTTATACAAATTGTTATTACCATTTTGCTTGTAGTCTAACCACCTCATTTGCTGTTTTTCAGTTCGTTTTTCTTGTTCAGTGAGAGAAATCTAGTCTCTGTTGAGCTTGAACAAGTGCATTGAAGTCAGGCTGAATGTCTGAGGTGGATAAGCAAAGGAGAGCTGACAGATGATCATCTGTACCTGGATTTGTTAAACTTCGTCACTGAGAATGTTTGTTCACATATGTAGGTAGATCCAAAGAGAACAAACATCTACTGAGCATGCCTCCTCATGTGTGGAAAGTTCTCCTTGAGAGAAGACTAAAAATCCAGCAGTCATACTGACTTAAGGTGCTCTGCCTGTATCATATCACATTGCAGGTCGATGAGTTCCAGCTGAATGTGACTGGGTGCATTATCCACACGGCAGGTAAAGGGAGAGGAAATCATGTGCATTTCACCCTCAACTGTTTGGAAATCTTCAGATCATCTGGAAAACCCACCATGCAGTGCTCCTAACGTGGATGAGTACCTGCGGAGGTGATCAGCTGATGGTATGACTTCTTTCAGGGTTTGCATGAGAGTGAGAGTGTTGCTCTCCACTTGGCTTGAAAGAAACTGCAACTTTCTCATGAAAGCCTTCACCAGGCTGTACATTTCATGAACAAAAAAGGCCCTACGTTGCAGTTTGGTATTTAGTTCATTTATCAGTGCAGTCACATCAACAGCAAATGCAAGATTTGCCATCCAGTTCCCATTTGAGAGCTCTGGTATGTCTTTGCCTTCCTTCTCACAAAACTCTTGAATGTCTGCTTTCAGGTCCCAAACTCTTTTCAGCACTTTGCCCAGGCTGAGCCATCTTACAGTTGTGTGGTAGCCTATGTCACCATGTTCATTCTCATCCTCCTCCATGAGTGCAACAAACTGTCTGTGATTTAATGCTCGTGCCCTGATGAAGTTAACTATTCTAGTTACAACATCAATAACATGGTTCAGTTTTAGCACTGACTTACACAACACATTCTGATATATAATACAATTCTGGGTTGATTTCAGTCACTTTATCTTGCATCCATTTCAAAAGTCCAACGTTTTTCCCCATTAGATTTGGACAACCATCCATTGTAGCACCTGCCAATCTGTCCCATTTCAGTCCCAGCTTGTCCAGGCATGCATTTACCTCCGTGAACAAATCACTCCCCGTCGTCATCCCTTTCATTGACCGCATTGCCGCCAGCTCCTCCATAATCTTAAAGTCCTTTGTTATCCCACGGACAAAGATGAGTAACTAGAATGAGTCGCGGACATCACAGGTCTCGTCCAAAGCCAAGGAGAAAAAAATCAATATTGTCCACTTTATTTTGCAGCTGAAAATCTAGAATTCCCGCGATGTCCTCGATCCTTCTCGTCATGGTTCGTCTGGAGAGGGACACATTCTCGAATGCTTCTTTTTTCTTGGGGCATATTAGCACTGCAGAGTCCACCAAGCACTCTTTGATGAACTCCCCCTCAGAGAATGACTTATTGTTTTTAGCGATTTTATAAGATATCACAAAGCTGGTCTTGGCTGCTGCATCCCTGGATGTATGAAGCTTGATTTAAAAAAAAAAGCCATGTTGCTTTTGCAGCTTAGCCAGCAAAGCTTCAGATGTCCGTGCCCGTTCGGCATCAGTCAGGTTTTTGTATTTCTCCACGTGTTTAGTCTCATAATGGTGATTGAAATTGTAATCCTTAAATACAGCAATCTGCTCTCCACAAACTAAACACACGACTTTACCTCTGACTTCAGTAAGTAAATACTTAGTAGTCCATGTTTTGTTTAAAAACTCTGCATTCTGCATCAATCTTTCTTTTTTTAGCATGAGCGGACATTTTTGTGGGCTAACACTCGTAAACTAAGTAAAGGTAAAGGTGTGCGCACGTACAGATTTATATATGTAGGCTATGTACGTATGTAACTTGCCCAAAAAAGACACCTTCAAAATAAAAGCAATGCAGTTTTAATCCACGCATGGGGTAAACTTATTTAAGTTTTATTTTCTAATTTCCGATTAACCTTACGTGGGCCGGTCAGAGACAGCCAAAGGGCCGGATGTGGCCTGGGGGTCGTACATTGCCCAGGTCTGCTCTTGTTGTTTCCATTTTCATCCAGAATCTCCATTTCGCCCGGGAGGTAGCTTTTTGCAGTTGCAGAGAAGTGATTGGAAAAAAATTTGAAAGAATAGGAATTATGTTCACAGGCAGAAGACGTCAACTTGATTTTGTGCAGAAGTCGTGTCTCATAAATGTGTTTTTAAAGGAGGTGACTGAGAAAATTGATGAAATCTGGCTGGTAGATGTGGTGTCCATCGACCTAGTCCAGCTTTTGACACGATCCCACACTATAGACTGATCCAAAAAGTGAAAGAACATGGAGTGTTGGTAAATGGGATCTAGAGTTGGCTTGGTGATCGAAAATAGAGGGTAGTCGTAGAGGGTTGTTTTTCTGACTGGAACCAGTGATGTACCACAGGAATAGCTATACAGAGGTACATTAAATTATGAGGACATAAGTTGAGTAGAAAGTCCATCTTTTTTTCACAGGGTGGGGGAATACATTTAAGGTGAGAGAGGAGAAATTTAAAAGAGATTTGAAGGGTGGGTTTTCATACAGAAGTGGATGGTTATATGGAATGACTGCCAGAGAAAGTGTCAGAGCCTGACATAATTATAATGTTTAAAAGGCATTTGGCAGGTACATGGATAACAAAGGAGGAAAGTGAGAATGAGGCTAATGCAGGCAAATAGGATTAGCATAGAAAAACATGATGGTCAACATGGTTAGGCTGAAAGACATGCTTTCATGGTGTATGACTGTGATTCTAATTTTGCAATTCTGATAAATGGACAAAGCTGAGTTCAAAGGCTTTTTTTCTGATTTGAAATATTATTGGGAATGCATCCATTTTCCTTTAGGTGTGGAAAGCTGAGGAAATAACAATGATGAAATGTTCACTGATATCTCTTATAACAAGTGATATGTATTGTGCAAGTACAGTTTAGAGAGGGGGAAGGGACATGGGGAAATGAAAAGATCCATTTTCTCTGACAAGTTATATTTCACTTTATTATAAAGTGGAAGGGAACCCATTTCCTGATGATACAATAGATTTTTCTAATGTAGCATCAAGTGATTGGACTCCTACTTTAGCATTAATATACTGATATCCAAGAGAAATTATGAATCTCATAGTTCACTTTGTAAAGCACTAGATAGATGTTCATGATGTTGAGATAATATTTGCTTCAGATGTCTGCAGTCAACTGGCCTCTTAGGACATTTGCTGTATCCTTGGAATTTGGATCACTATGTTTAATCCTCATTCATAATTGAGGTCGATTGGCATTGTGTTCTAACTAGAACATTTACCAATCCTCATTTGTGTATTCTATTAATTTATTATCTATTTTTCTCTCATAAATTATTCATGGTATAGTTTGATAAAATACCCGCAATCAAATATGAGGTGGCTAATTCTAAATTCTTTGTCTTCTGTTTTAATGATGAGAACCAATTTAAAATAAATAGCAAATGACGTCCATAAAACAGCAGATTAATATTTTACAGTTGCATGGAGCATGCTTTCAATAATTTCCAGCTTCAGATATTTTTGTGGATGAGAAATAGCCTAAATTAAGACTCAGAAATAACCTTGTAACAACTAATACCTGCAGTGATTGAGCTTTATAATTATTATCTTTAGTGAAACTTAAAATAGTGGTCTGTATGGAAAATATATTTTCACAGAGGTGCAAAATAATCAAATTTAAAATGTTGGGAAGTTTTCCAGATAAACCATGAAAATATCATTCATTACTTGTGACAAACATTGCTTCTAAATTTATCAGCCAACAGAAACAAAGAATTTGGAAATGTAAGATAACATAACAATCAAAAGGAAAAGAAATAGAAAGATAGTTACAGTTAGTGAAATTGTTTTTAGCATGAGAAATGGCACAGCTGATTAACTATTATAGCACATCCTGTCACATGGCATTACACTGCTTTGATAAAGGAGTATATTCTTGGACACTGCATGAGAGATCTCCCAGTTCCTATAAAAGCTTCACCAGTTTGTCCTCCACAGTCATTTGATATCCTTGGACTGCAAGCAAATCTGTGTCAATTACTTTTTATTAAAAATTATAGCTTATGCTTTTTTTGATGCAGCAGTTGCAGAGAGTGGATTTAAGTAGTTTTGAGTTCATCTCCATGCCTCTGGCAGAAAATCCATTGAGGAGCAGAGAGCTAATGCTCCTTTGTTCTAACAACGGTGGTTTGAAGGAGCTGCCACAATCAGTTCACATTCATCAGAAATAAAAAGTTACAACCAATTTAGTTAGATTGTGGTAAACCACAGTAATGCTGTGATTGGCTACTGCTGGCTGGACACGCCTCCTGAGATCAATCCTACCCAAAACCCCTTGCATGCTCCCCATTAATTCTGCCAGGCTCAGTCGATGAGGGTGGCTGCTACTGCAGTCTATAGTCAATAAAAGCCTATCAGTTTCACAACCTCAGTCTTTTGTGGTAATGGATGGTGCATCATAGATTTATCATTCATTGCCATCAATATTGTACAGAATGAAACCATTTCTCACCAGATGTATTATTAACAGTGACACCAAAGCAATCAGACAATAATATTATTCAGTTTAGTCCTGTTTGCCAGGTTCTCCACTTAACTTAAAAGTAGTTCCTTTGCTTTCATGGATACACAGAAAGTGATGATGAAAAAGAATATGATTAATCTCATGATATGCATTTATCAACTAATTTTGAAGAGGTAACAGTGGTCTCTGGTGAATTTAACTTCCTGTTAGTTGACCTGAGGTTTTTCTGGTAAGCCTCTGACAAAAGGTTTTTTTTAAAAACTTCTTAATAAGTACTGTGTGTTTGATGTATTTAGGCCCTGATTTATTCTTCTTTCTCTCCAAATGAAGCAGGGGATCAGAAAGATGATTTTTTTTTTGTTTCATTTTGTAAGTGCTTCTTGAGTCCTTTACCGTTCCCATCTGTGAGATTAATTACCATGATGGAAGGACCACATGATCAAATTAAAGCTTCAGATGCCTTGAACATTTCAAGAGGAGTTCTCAGCTAAGGTCTGATCTCTTCCTCATTCAAATTGATACCCCTCTCCATTTTCTGTCAATGTTCATTACCAAATAATCCTACAAATTTCTCCCCTTGACACTTCCATATTGATTCCTGACAATCAATCACTGTTCAAGTCTCTGATATCTAGAATATCTGTTGCTCTGGAGCTTGTTACCCAACTCTTTGGTGAATTGTTCAACATCTGATTTGCTTGTGTGTTTTGCATTGACAGAATGGTCAAAGGAAAGGCAGCAAAGCCTATTCTGGAGTGATATACCTTGGACTTGTGCATTACTGAATGGTAGAGTCTGAAACACAACTCTCCAGGAACATGCCTGGACAGCTAAACTCAATGTTAAGACCCCAAGGATGT
Source organism: Narcine bancroftii (assembly GCF_036971445.1). NCBI lineage: Eukaryota > Metazoa > Chordata > Chondrichthyes > Torpediniformes > Narcinidae > Narcine > Narcine bancroftii. The sequence goes on along the minus strand of NC_091472.1, from coordinate 83,278,732 downwards.
ATAGCATGCAGTCGAAAGAGGGGGTGATTGTTATTTGAACAGAAAAAGATAAAATAGCCAGAAAAAGAGTTAAAATGGCAAGCAACTAGAATCTTAAAACTAGGCTTGTTCCCAAAACACAAGTGTTCAATGCAGAAAGGACAAGTGTAACCGAAGAAATGGTCTCTTCGTAATTCTGGAAAGGAACCATCCCAGCAGATTTAGATTGTGCAGACCATAAATTTACACACCTGCCCTTTGTTTAAAAACTCCAATGTGACTGAATATTGTGCAATGTTTTGCAGGAGAAGATCAAGATAATAATGACCGCATACCCTATATTGATGAATGTGGAGAAGGTAAGGGGATCCTGCTTCAGAATATTTTTTGGAAGGTATATTAAAATGATTTTTTGAACATTAAAATAATAGACTAAAAAAAGATAAATATATATATTGGTCAACAATTCAATGAGCCAGTTTAAAAATTATTTAATATCACGTTTTCATCAAAATGAGCATGAACTCGCAATGCTTTTAATGTTTTTATCCAAATATTTCATGTAATAGTAAAAGACAACAAAGAGATATTTTAAATATCATCCATTGAAAACCTTATACTGTTGTACAGCTATTTTAATCACTTTACATCTGATGGACTGAGATCCGCAGTTAAATCCGACTTAATCATGGACTTGCAGAGCTCTGCCACGGTTGCAGAAACTCCAAGTCGCAGAAAGTAGATGAGACATTTTCTACCACAGTTGCAACTGAGTTCTGCTCGTACACAATTCAGACATTGATTCTGAAACCTTTAACTTGTATATACAGAGCAGTACTTTGCCTAATGTTCCGATTACTTGCCAAATTATTAAAGCCGCAAAGGAATCATTGCTGCACAGTATCCAATAAGACACAGTTACAGATGGCATAAATTCTCAAGGGGAAGTTTCCTATCTTTTTCTGGCAACAGCTGTAAACATAGAATATAGTTCAGTGCATCACAGTACGGGCCCTCCAGCCCACAATGCTATATAAAAGTACTGCACAATCAATCAAACCCTTCCCTCCCTCACAGTCCATAACATTCCCCTTTTTCTTACATCCCTGTGCCTAAGTGTCCTTATTGAATCAAACTCAGTCACTATCCCAACAGTGTGTTCCAGGCACCCACCACTCTCTCTGTACAAAAAAAAAACTACCTTTGACATCTCCCCTAAACTTTCCTCCACTCATCATTACTCTGGTCTTGAGAAAGCTTGCTGCCTTTTGTTGTTCTTGTTTCTTCTTTTCTACAGAGAGTGGACAATGAAGACCATGAGTGACTAATGCAAGATCCATTCTTGTCTTTGAAGGCAGATTGTACCTCTTTAGACCTCCAGAAGGCATATGGTACAATTTTGTGGTTGAGTTTAGGTAGCCACCTTATTCAGTTTTGTGTATCAACTTCTGAATTGCATTATGTTTTGTAACTGTGTAATTGAAAGGAATCTTTTGGCCTGATGATGTGCTTCTAAATAATATTTTGACTGCCTAGAGCTGTTGTTTTATTGGTGAATAGAGCTTTGATCACACCAGATGAATGAGTTGTGTTCACCTCCATTGCACCAAGAATATAATGCTTTTAAGTCTGCCTGTGCGTAAATAAAGAACTGACACCAAAGTAACCAAAAGAACATAGAACATGTTCTGTATTCAACCAAAAGTAAAATACTAACATCCCAGATTCACAAATGGTCACGGAACATACGGTGACTTTGCCAAACTTCTCTTTGGAGATTTTCATCCCTTTGTTGTTCTGCTATCAGCCTGAGAATAATGGCCGGATTCTCACTCTTTTTTTGAGGAAATTAAAATTTTCTGTTTTATTTTTGTTTTCTTTGCCATTTTCTCAATGCTCCAGTAAGATTGTTTCTCAGTCTGAAAAGTTGAAAACATTTTGGTAATGGGTAGATAGCATTGTTAATCCTAGAGAGATAGGTTTTACTCTAAAACTGACAAATAGAAGTCAACTTAGAAGTCTAATATTCTCTCTTCTTTTTTTTTAAATAAAACCCCTCTAGCTTCATTAACTTACCTGCACACGAATTGCAAATTTTTCTAGTCTCCTTCCATCTGCTGACAGTCCTATGGATTTTTTATATGTTCATCTGCCTAGCCCATGAATGTTGGAATTCCCAAGTAAACCTCTAGCTCTCACTTCCCTCCTCCCTTAAAGCATTCTGTAAATCAAACCTCTTCTACCAAATTTTCAGTTACCTATCCTAATATCTCCTTTTGCAAATAGAATACTGTAGATAAAAAAAGATTTTACCTGTACTGCATTAAAGTTGCTTCATAAATGCAAGTTTTGTTTGTTAACAGCAGAAACCTTAATAAATTAAAATCTAGTGCGCTTAATGGTTAATGAACTTCTGAAAAGGAAAGTTAGTATGTCCGTTTGTTTTGCTTGTATGATATTGGTGACCCATTAAATATTTGCAGCATTTTTTATTTTTGTCTCAAATTTTAAACAATTAGTGATTGTTCTTTTATCCCACAAGATACTGCTAGAAGATAATGGACTTCTATTAAACTAATAATAATTCAGATTTCATGCATAGCCATTAGTTGGGAATATTTACCAAAATATTCACTTGTTGAAAAAGTCACGATTTATGCAGGAAAACAGGAAACAACTAATTTCAAAAAGAACAGAAAACAATTCCCTGAAAAAAATAGTGCAACTTACAATTAACCACTGGCGTGATTTGATCTCCATTTGAGAGGATGGGTTTAATATCCCTCTCTTGAACTGACTGTCTCTCCAAGCAGAAAAAATTAAAGAAGGTCAGTAACTTCTAAAGTGCATCAGAGGAGCAGTGACAGCTTGATGGCAAAATGTTTAGGAATGAGTTAGGTTTTAATGATGGTCTTGAAGAAATAGTTTTTAGATACAGAGAAGTTAAGTAATTAAAGTTTTAGGACTATTCCATCTGAAGGATGGAAGGAACAGGCTCCAATGGTAGAGCAGTCTCTGGTGTCCCTATATAAGTGCATTGTAGGGCTGAAAGAGGTGAAAGAAACTGTGAAGGGAAAGATCAATCGGGAACTAGTGTGAGAATTGTAAAAGTGAATCTTTACTTAAATTAGGATCCAGTGTAGAACAATGAGCAATGAGCAAGCAATGAGCAAGTCTTGGTGGAAATTAGGACATGGGCAGTTAAGTTTTGGCTGAGTTCTACGTTATGAAAATTTGTCTTTCTCATCCAGAAGTGTGAACGAGAAAGACAAAACTGTGGATGCTGTAAATCTGAAATAAAAATGGGAACATTCAGGAGATCAACGAGGAACAAAGATAATGCTTCAGGTTGACAACCCATCAGAACTTGGTTCATCAATTCTGATGAAGGGCCTTTGACCTGAAACTGTCAATGTTGTTTCTCTCTCTAATAATTCAGGTATGCAGCATATAAGAACAGTCTATAGGTCAGATTGATTCTGGCAGTGAAACATCTGGAATAGATAAATGATTAGTAAGGATATCAAAGGTTATGGAAAGAAGACAGGAGAATTGGGTTCAGAAGAAAAATACATCAGCCATCATTTGAATGGCAGATAAAACTCAATGGGCTGAATTGCCCAATTCTGCTCCTACTACTTATGGGGGTGGAAGTGGAAGTTTGCCACCAACGCTATATTTTTAAAATTGTGATCGATGAGCAGATTGACCACATTCCCTCATCCAATCCAGAAGTGGACCAGTTCAGTTAATGTTACAAGGTTTTTTTCTGCCTTTTGATTTCTGTTGCAACACCAATTCACAATTTTTTGAAGAAGTTGCATCTTTATGCAGATTCATTGAAATATTACCCCTTTCAAGTGTAGACCATGCTCTCTGGTTCCACTCTTTTGAACAAATTCAAATGCTTTTGTGTCCATATTGGTCAAAGCACCCGAATTCTAAAAATAAAATCACACCAGCTTCTTCCCATGCTCTCTGCTTCTATATCATAACCATATAACCATCTCTCAGCCTTTCCTTTTCTACTAAGAACATATCCAATTAGGATAATCATTCCTCATCATTCATTCCTGCATACCCTTAGCCATTCTGATTGCTGTCTTTCTTATTCTGGTAGTTGAGGGGGGAATTAAAAGGACCTTTCAATATCTCTGAATGTCTCAAAGTGGTCTCGAGCAAATTGAATGCATTTAGAAGTGTAGTCACTGTTGTAAGATAAGAAATGCAGCACCCACTTTCCTTACATACACTCTTGTTTGTTCACTGAAGGATATTGATTGTGTTTTTGAGCATCCACATGAAAGGCAAAGTGAATTAATTTGGTATTAATTAATTTCCCTTCTACTTCAGTGAGATTTTGGTGCTTGAATCTTTGGAATTGGACATGAATAATACACATTCTAAATGTTGTGGTCAATCGCAGAACAACCTCCACCATTTTGGCTAAAATTAATTTTGATTATTTCCTTTTAAGAATGACAATAACTCTTCTCATTGCTTAACAATTAATGTTTTCCCAAATTGACAAGGAGGAGACCATTTGGCAAATTGTGTCTGTACCAGTTCTTTGATAAAGTTTTAAATGCTGACAAAGGCTTAGCTGGGTGAAGTGAATATAACTACAGTGCAAACCTGGGCATGGCTGTTATCAAGGTTGATTGCTTGGGATGCTGACCCAGATATCTGGTTGGGCTGTGCTGGTATAAGGTGTAATCATAGAATGATAGATTATGTGGGCTGTATAACATTGGTAAGCCATTTTACATCTCTCATTATTAAAAAAACCCTTCCGGACAATTTTCTGTCACCAAACTTGACATCAGGTCAGAGTTTACCCAGACAGTCGTCACCAGATGTGTAACTCTTCAAATCTCTACATTCTGCCTAATTTGCAATGGAAACATTCAGAACAGACTCTTTGTCAGCTTTATGCATCCTGTAAAACTATTCCGGCAGTGCATGCTTGCTTTGCCTTAGACTATGTTTAGATAGATGTCTTATTTTCCTCAGACTTTCCAGAAAGCAGTTTATTCCGTCCTTCAATGCTTTAAGGATTTTTCTTACCTGATGGTTATGTAATAGTAAATGGCAGTTTTTGCTTATAAACTGGAACCAAATAGATTAAATTGGAGACTTTCCTGACTTACTAGCGTGTTGTTAACCCACTAAATAGCCAGTGTTACCTTTTAACAACTTTTTTTTCTCTTATTCTCTCTGTGCCATGAATTTGGGATGTAATCAATTGAAAATGATGCCTTCACTTTGTCTGTTAAATAAAATGATCAGTAATAGCATTTTGAAAGACATGTCTCTTCAATTATTCTAAAAGTTCTTTGGGATGAGTGTTGTGATTCGAATCAACTATTTAGCCTGATGTAAACACTGTTGCTATGAAGTAACATCTCTGCTTTATTTTTGGATTTGTTGTTAAAAGGGAAGTTGGTCCAGCGATGTTAACATCAATTTTGACCTGCACTGAAAGCGAACTGTACTCTTTGCACTGAGGTGAACAGTGATAGTAAGTCTCAGGTTATGGAATTAGGTCACAAATAAATGATGATCTCATTGGATGATGAATTTGCTTTAAAGGCATTATTGACCTCAGTGTTCCTATGTTTCAATTGAAAGCTTTAAGCAACTGACAATTTTTGTGAGCAATTACATTTTTAATCGTGAACAGAAGCAGGCATTAGATTTCCCAAATAATTTGTTAAATTAAAGACTCCTGAATAAGCCTTTCAGAACTATGGGTGCATGTTTGTCTGATCCGGTTTGTACATTGTGTAAGGCTGTGCTCTCTTTCATTTCAGTATTCCATTAATAAGATTCAGCATCTCCCAATTCATTGCTTTGTGCAGAACAGGAATTTCAAATGAACTCTAAGCTTCTTAAAGTAATTGGTTTCCGGCAAAGGAAGATTGCTAAAGGAAAATTGACAAGTTTTGTTAGCAGTACCAGGTCAAATGACAACTACCATTATTCTCTTAGTGTTCTGCCCAATGAGAGATAAGCAGTAATGATCTCACAAGAGTTGCTTTTATGAATGTAACTAAGGCATGACAAGAGGTTAAGTGTGATGTGGACATTACCACATTTTACCCATTGTTTCCAATGCTTTAATAATTTATTGTCTGTTTATTTCTGAGGTAAACTTGGAATTCTTTTAAAATTTAAATTGTGTTGATTGCATGTTTTGAGTAGTGTGGGACTTGACTATATTATGCACCATTTGTAATGAAACTGTGAGTCATTTACAGAATGTATTTAAGTTTCTTGTTTCGCCTAGAATGCTACCCCCTACTTGTCAGATTAAAAGTAATAAATAGCTCTTGTAACTTAAGTTTTTGCAGATCACCCAACAACAAAAGGATGATGATTGCTCAAACTTCCAGTTTACACTCAAGAGAGAATTGTGAGATCTTCTACCACACAGGTGGAGGATGTGGAATTTCTGAACACCATCCCTGGTGAAGGGAATCCGGGCACTTAGAAATTGGGCTCCACTTGAATCACCTGTTGAGAGAACAGAATTTATGGTTAAATCAATCCAATGAGAAAATGCAATTAAAGGAAGAAAGAACATGGAGAATAAGATCCCAATGGATAAAGGCTAAAGAGTGTGGAAGCATGCAACAACAGGCTTAATGACAGCTTTCTTCTCTCATCAAGCTGCTGAATGAAATCCACAACATCGATCTCATACTACCCTTGTTTGGCGCTAATTGATCTTCCTTTGCGGTATATCTTATATCTCTGTAATTCGTGCTCTTTACATGGCTATGTGAATGTTAGAGATAAACTGTTAGTCGGTTGACAAAAGAACCCTTCTCGTTGTCATAGATATCTTGTGACAAATAAACTTAAAACTTAAACCAAATCATTGCGTAGCGGTTAGCGCAACACTATCATTGCACCAACGAACCTGGTTCGAACCCACCGATGAATGTAAGGAGTTTATATGTTCTACCTGTACTTGAGTGCATTTTCTCTGGGTAATCCAGTTTCCTGACACATTCCAAAGATGTACGGGGTTCGTAGCTAAGTTAGACTCCTGGTCTAAATGGGTGCCGTAGGCTCATGGCTGTTACTGTGCTGTATCTCTAAATATGCGATTAATAAGATAATTGTTCAGCAGCAGAGAAGATTCTTGGCTGTTATGTGGCCAAGGAGTAGTTTTGAGTTGTTGCAGAGAGGGTTCAGACATTTTATCTATTCCATAGTCTGAAAAATAGAAAGCTTCTCCCCTCCCACCCAATACTACCATTGATCTCTTGTCTGTGGACCTTTGATCCTTCCCCCAGCCCCTTCCCCCGCCATTTTATTCAGGCGCTTGCTTGCTTTTTGCTCATACCTTGATGAAGGGCTCAGGCCCGAAATGTTGGTTCCATATTTTTGCTACATAAAGAAAACTGTGTGATCTGCTGTGTTTCTAAAGCATCTTTGTGTGTTGAAATTTTTAATTTTAAATTTTATATTAACGTTGATTGAGGGATGAATGTTGGTTGACACTGAGATAATGAGCATCCTGTGATTCTTCCAAATAGTTCATGGTATTTTTCCATCCATTTGAGGTGGCAGACATTGTCTTGGTATAAAAGATCCAAAAAAGGCATCCATTTGGTGGGAACTCCCTCAATACAGCCACCAGAGTATCAATTTAGATGATGGAAGCCACAACCCTCAGGCAAAGAGACATCAGTGCTGTACATTGAGTCAAAGCTGATCCTTTTAGCACTGTTTTCCGCCAGAAGTATTGAACCCTTGTTTTTATTCTATTTTTAGCTGCAGGTAGAAGCAGACTGACTGGAGAATGGGGTATGCTCCACAGATCACCTTAAATAATCCAACATGTTCTTGACGCCTTCAGTTGAACTGACAGAACTGAGTTGCTTCAAGACGATAAACCTAGATTACATTTCTGAAGATTAAAAGATTCAACAGAGTTGTTCAAAACTGAGCTATTTTGATGAAAGTAGAAAGGGAGAAACTGTTCTACTCATGGGAAGATCAATAATCAGAGAAAGGTAATTTAATAGAACTTGCAAAAGAACCAGCTCGCAGGTGATTGGAAAATATTTATTGCAGTGATTCCTTATGATGTGGAATATACTGCGTGGTGAAATATATCCATCAATGAATGTCTGCCCTCTTATATGATTTGGCAGAGTGCCCTGCACCAGTAACTGTGCATATATTTTTGGAGAAAAATATTATTTGTCATTGTTCTTCTCATACTGTGTTTCCCAAACTTTTTCGGCCTGCCGCCCCCGACCTCCAGGACACATCCTGAGCGCCCACCACCCCATACAATGGTGCTGGGGTGTGGGGGGGGGGGGTTTAGTGGTGGCGCTGAGTGGTGAGGTGGGGATGGTAGTGGCGGCGCTAAGCGGGGGTGGTTAGTGGCATTGCTGAGGAGGAGTTAGTGGCAGGCTGAGAGGGGGGTTAGTGGCGACGCTGAGCAGGAGGGTGGTGGCAGTGCTGAGCGGGGGGTAGGTTGCAGCACTGAGTGGGATGGGGGGCTAGTGTTGGTGCTGAGCAGCAGGGGTTACTGGTGGCGGCAATGCTGAGCAGGGGGTTAGTGTTGCCAGTGCAACTTGGCGGCCACAGAGATCAGGTCTCGTGAGAACACCTTTGTTGCCATTTATGTTGCTCACTACTGCCACCATGTGTCTGGACAGAAAATTATTGCACTGGCCTCTTCATTAAACTTTGCAGCAAACTGAATAATAACAAGAAGGAAGATTTAGAACACCCCCTTTTCTGTCAATGCCCCCTTGGATTGTTCCACTGCCCACGGGTGGGGGGAGGGGAGCGGCAGTGCCCACTTTGGGAATCACTATTCTAATAGGTTGCAAGAAAGCATTTCTTATTCTTCTTGGTAAAAACACAACGCTGGAAAAAGTCAGCAGGTCAAACAGCATACTTTATATAGCAAAGATAGAGATACATAACGAACGATTCGGGCTTATCCCCCTCATCAAGGTATGAGCGAAATGTGGGCAGGTGCTCAAACAAAATGGTGGGGGCAGGAGCACAGTCCCACAGGCAGGAGGTAATAGGTGGATAAGGGAGGGAGGATATACCAGCAAACAAGGGTAGGGTGATGGCTCTGTGAATGGAGAGGGAAGGGGGTAGAGAGCTGGAGGAAAGAAGATAGAGGGATGGGGAAGAGAGGGAGAATGGAGAGTAGACTAGCAGAAACCCGAGAAGTCGATGTTAATGTCATCCGGTTGAGGGTGCCCAGATGGAAAATTAGATGCTGCTCCTCCAATTTACAGGCAGCCATGGTTTGACAGTACATGAGGCCATGGACTTCTTTCCTCCAGATCTCCACCCCCTTCCCTCTCCATTCACAGAACCATCCCCTTACTCCTATTTGCTGGTGTGCCATCCCTCCCTTATCCACCTATTACCTCCTGCCTGAGGGACTGTTCTCCTTCCACTGCCCATTCCCCTCCCCCCCCCCACCCCACTGTTTCGTTCGGGTGCCTGCCACAATTTACTTATACCTTGAAGAAGGACAAAAGCCCCAAAGGTTAGTTATATATCTTTACATTGCAGACTTTTCTGTTATACACTTATTCTTCCTATTTTTGTTCTGGGTAATGTCTTCCTCTGAACCAGCTAAAATCTTTTATCTTTCTATTTCTCCTCATCAAGAAAGTTGAGGATATTATCATTCTTGCCATGCTCAAAGTTTCCCATTGATAATTCTCATTTTCAACCAAGAAGATAAACGCACCAAAATGTACTAAACTTGAATTCAAATTTTTTTTTTATGCAGACAATATAACAAGATCTTTATCTTTAACCCTTTGGATTCAGGCAATTTTTAATCTTTCATAATATATACTCTGGATGGGTCCACGGTAAACCACAGTAAGAACACCAGTATAAGTCAGCTGGTGGTTGGGTATAAACCTCGTCCTGGAAAATGGGGACACGAATTATATGCAGTTCTTAGTAGTCCTTGAAAACCGAGACTCAGAGTATATATGCTTGTTAGCAGTCCTTGAAAACATGGCTTCCAGATTTGTTTACACTACTTTCAAATTAGCTTGCCACATTTACTGTTCAATGCAATTCCTCCATATTCCTGTGTATATCCCATAGAGAGCTGTATTTAATGTCTTAACATTCTATTACCATTTCTTTTATTTGTTTCATCTTTCTGGGCTTACAACCTCTCCCTTTCAATTTTTTCTTACACTTTCATGACATTTATACTTGCCATTTATCCAGTACTTGGGCACTTACTTCGTCTTCCTAATTGCCCTTAAGAACCCCCTCTCCTTCTTGAATTACTGTATATGTCCTGATTCAGTTAATTTCACAGGAGGAGCTCCAGGATTTCCACCAGCAGAAGATGAAGGAATACCAATATATTTCCAAGGTAAGATGGTATGTGATACTAAAGGGTATTTGGATGTGGTGGGATTCTCAAGTGTCTGCTGCTTTCGTCCTCTGAAAGACTGAGGGTATAAGTTTTGGAGGTGCTAGCTAGAAATTTGTCTTGATAAATTGCACCAGTGCATCACTGTAGTTCGTAGCATTTTGTAACTGTGTATCTCTAACATTTCCCTGCCAATAGCAATCGGCTACAATGTGGAAGAATAATTCTGTATCCTTTTTGTAGATTTCAGGGCAGAGCCCTGAAACAGACAGATGTCTGAATAAAAAGGTGTGGGGCAGAGTGATGGGGAGGGAGTAGCTCCCTCAATTGAAAGGGAAGGGAGTGGAAAAAGAGGATAGAATGATAGGAAAAGAGAGAGAGACCAATGAGAGCTATAATGGTAATTGGAAAAGTCGACATTAATGCAATCTCCTTGGAGCGTGCCCAGACACTTGGGGATGGGTTTGTAATTGAAATGTTTGGCCATTTGGAGGACCCATTATTGTGGTAGACAGAGCAAAGGTGCTCAATGAAACACTCTCCCAATCTGCGTCCAGTCTATCCAATGTAGAGGAGGCCACAATGGGAGAGAAGATGTCCCCTGCAGATTTGCAAGGAAAGTAAGTGTTGCTTCACTTTGAAGGACTGTTTGGGGCCCTGAATGGGGGTGATGGAGAAGGTGTGTGTACAAGTGTCACATTTCCTACAGTCACAGGGATAAATGCCAAGGGGACGATTAGAAGCCAGGATGAGTGGACGAAGGAATCACAGAGAGAACAGTCCCTGTGGAAGGCGGAGAGGGAAAGTGGTTCTGATCACCTCACTATAGGAAGGATGTGAAAGGTGTGGAGAAAGTGCAAAGGAGATTTACCAGGATGTTGCCTGGATTGGAAAATAAGTCTTTTGAGGCAAGGATAGCAGAGCTGAGACTTTTCTCTTTGGACCAAAGAAGGATGAGAGGAGACTAAATAGAGGTCTACAAGATTGTGAGAGCCAGTCATAAGTGTCAGCCAGCACCTGTTTCCCAGGGTAGGAATCACAAACACTAGCAAAAATCTGTACAAAGTGAAGGGAAGAAAGTTTAGGGGAGACATCAGGGATAAGTTTTTTTTTACAAAGTCAGTTGTGGGTTCCTGGAATGCCTTCCCAGGGACCATGGTGGCTGAAGCATTTGGGGCATTTAAGAAACTCTTAGACAGACACATGGATGAAAGAAAAATAGAGGGTTACAAAGTAGGAAGGGTTTCGTTATTTTTGTAGGAATATACAAGTTGGCACAATGTCATGGGCAGAAGGACCTGTACTGTGCTGTAATCTATGTTTTAGGTGTCTGGTGGTGGGATCACATTGTACAGGAGGATTATGTTGAATGTGAGGACAAGGGAATCCTGACCTTGTTCTGTCTAGGTCCAGAGATGGTCAGGATAGATGTGTAGGAAATAAGAGTAGATGCGAATAAGGGCTATGTTGATGGCAATGAAGGGGAAGCCCCATTCTTTGAAGAATGAGGACATCTCAGATGTTCTGAAATGGAAGACCTCATCCTGGGACCATATGTGACAGATGAGGGGGAATTGAGAGAAAGGAAAGGGTGGGAAGAGGTGTAATTGAGGTAACTATGGGAGTTTGTGCATTTGTAGAAAATATCTGCAAAGTTTGTCTCCCAAGCTGGAGACAGAGATCAAGAAAGGGAAGTATTACAAGAGATGGGCCAAGTGGATTTGCGGTCTGGGTGCACGTTAGCAGCAAAGTGGATAAAGTTGATTAGTTCATCATGGATGCATGAGGTAGCACCAATGTAGTTGTCAGTGTAGTGGAGGAAGACTTGAGGAACCTTACCCGTGTAGCCTTGGAGAATGGAATGCTCCATATACCCAACAAAAAGGCAGGATTTTTGTTGGCAGGAGCTAATCCCCCTTCCTCTATCACCTCATCTTTTTTTTCTCTTCTGCCCTCCTACCCTTATCCACCAATGACATCTTGCTTGTTGGCCTGTTCTCCTCCTCCTCCTCCTCAATCTCCTTCCCTCCTCCTCCTACCTTTTCAATTCAGGCATCTGCCTAGTTACTGCTCATGGCTTGTTGAAGGGCTCAGGTTGAAACATTGGTTATATCCTTTGCTTCCTCTTGATGATGCATAACCTTTTGTGTATTGCACTCAGCACTTTCCTGTTTAACCTTTTAATTCTATTTCGTTTAAAAAGAAGAGCAGTTTAACTACCTCTATTGTCCTGGACATTATTTTATTCTTCAATCAACATCACTATGGTCACTTTTAAATTGTTGTTTGTGGGAATGTTCTGTGTGAAAATCGACAATTATTTTCAATACAACAATTATTCATCTTCACAAGCACATAATAGGCAACACAGTGTTTTTTACTGAACTATAAGGGATGTGAAAAGTGTTGCACAAATACAAGTAATTAAAAAGACATGATATGGAGTGTAAACAAATTGAACATGCATAGAGCTATTCAGCATGGAAACAGGCCCTTCAGCTTGATTCATCCATGCCATCCAAGTTGCTCGTCTGAACTATTTGCCTGGCAGATCTCTCCTATTCATTAAGATATCCAAATGTCTTTCAAATGTCATAATCTCTATTCCACTACCTCTAGCAGCTTATTCCATACACACAACACCCTCTTTATGCATAAAGAGTGCCATTTTCGTCCATTATAAACATTCCCCCGACAACCCCCCACCTTAACAAACCTGCATCCTCTGATACCCTGAGTTTACCATTCACCTCATCTATGCCCTTTGCGATTTTGTTACTCCTTTGCTTTGGGAAAGAAGTCCTAGCCTATCCAACTTTTCCTTACCAGTCAAGCCCTCCAAATCTGGCAATGCATTGTAAATCTTTTATGCACCAAAATGCCACACCTCACATTTGTCCTTCTTAAACTGATATCCAATAAAGAAAAAACAGTGCATTGCTCTGTTTCCAACCTGCCCTCTGCTGGGCAATTAATCCTGTCAGCAAGACTTTTCAAATGGGTTGAAGATTAATGCAAAATTTCCCATTCAAACCCATTATGTACCATTGAAAACAAAATGCACTGGATTGCTACCTCTGTTCTATGCAAATAAATCTCTTTTTAAAAAAAGTAGCAAATAATTAATTTCAAAAAGCATTATGTTGGAGCAATGGTTCTTATTTAATCACTATTTCATTGATTGGAATTTTTTGCTCATTAGATTTGCTATAAGTTGGTTCATATCTCTTTATAACACACTATTAATACTTGTCATGTAAATAAATAGAACAAGGTCAAATCAATTTAATCAGGTTAAAAAGTGTTCTAATAATTCACTTTGAACTTTCATTTCATTTAAAGCACAAGCATTTATTTTTATTCAATAGCTTCCACTCTTGATGAAAATTTAGCCTTTCACATGGAAGTACATTGAAACTGAAACATCATTTGGCATAGTTCTCCTCTTCCTTTCTCTCTTCCTAAAGTCCATTCATGCTCCATCGCCAACTACAGCAAGTAAGACATTCTAGTCACTGTGATTAATAAAGAAGAGCACCTACAATTTTCTCCTCATTTAAATTTTAAATTTATTTTTAAATTTAAGCACAGCACGCACAGTTACGGGCCCTTCCAGCCCATGAGCCCACGCTGTCCAAATATCCCAATTAACCTACAACCCCCATACATTTTGAAGAGCACCTGGAGAAAACCCATGCAGACGTGGGGAGAACATACAAACTCCTTTCTAACAGCGCTAGATTCTAACCTGGGTCACTGGTACTGTAATAGCATTGCCCTGATTTGTGTCTATTTTATGCAGTAAACCCCCTTGGTATGGTCCATCTCATGTAGAAGTACCATTGGTCTGCAAACCACATCAAAGACTTTATGATCTTAAAAATTTCAATATAGGTCACTTTTCATTCTTTCCATTTTTAATTAAAAGATTCCCAGGCTGTTTAGACTTTCCTGATAGGTATAACCACTAAAAGTTGAATGGAATTTTGAATAAAAGTGGAAATTTTATAATTTTATGGGTTTTTTTGTTGCATTTTCCCAATGTTTTAACAATATGGAGACCAGAACTTGAGGACACGGAAGAGGTATTCTCGAGTATTCCATGGGTGCTCTGTGGTTAGTAAGGGATTGCTTAAGATGGTAAGTGAGTGGAAAGAAAAAGGTCGAGAAACACTGATATGCTCTGTTGCACATGAGGCACTAGGCATCAGTTGTGATAGAAGATTCAAAATTCCTTTATTGTCATGCAATAAAACAGGCGGAATATTGCACAAAATTAGGTTTAGTCTGATGATGAATCTGTCTTAAGGTAGACAGATTCACCATCAGCAGAAATTGCCCAGTGCTTCTTATAGTCAGAGAGAAAAAAGCAAAAGAGAATTGTTCAGTCATTGAGAGTCTGTGGATTTGCCTTCAACGCTCCTGTAGAATAAATCTTACATCAAGAAATTCAGTCGAGTTCTATGCACTTTGTGCTGAGTCCAGTTTATGTTAAAATTCCTTATTTTACTGATCAATATATCCCAAAAGAAAAAGGAAAAAAAATGTTTGGATGCACACAGCAAGTCAGACTTCATCTGTGGGAAGAGAACCTTTCTAATTCCATCATCATATCTCAGAAGATCTTTCCTGGAACCAACACACCAATGGCATCATGAAGAAAGCCTCTACTTCCTCAGGAGTTTGCAGAGGAGCTAGTGGAGTTGTTCAAGTGAACCGGTACGGACTTGAAGGGCTGACATGGCCTGTTTCCGTGCTGTAAACGGTTATATGGTTATATATGGTTATAAGCCAGGAATAAAAAAAACACATTAATTTTTAAATGGCAGAGAGGTGGGGGGGGTGGGGGGTGAGAGAGATGAAGGGAATATCCCTGATAGGGTGAAGCCTGCATTGTATAGTGATAAACTGTCAAAGCCAAGGGTTTGATGGATTAATGAAGGAAGTGAGACAGACAGACAGAGAGAGAGAGAGAGAGAGATATGAATTGTGAAATGCTTATCAGAGCTTTAAGAAAATTCCCGCAGATAAGAGAGTGACAGTGTCAGTGTTATGACTGATATACAGTGGAGCTAGACAGCTCTGATGCAGAACAAAATGAGTCACCTGAAGGTGTTGAATATAATATTCAGTCTGCGGCATTCCCAGATGGAAGATGAGTCAAGTTTACATAGGATTTCATTAGAACCAGGCCAGAAGATCAAGACTGACTGCTCAGAGTGGGAATGGAATGGAGAATGAGTGATCGGGGCCACTGGAAGTCAGCTGTGGGCTGAACATAGCTGCTCCTCCCTCTATAATTGAAAGAAATTTAAGTGAAACGTTCCTCCCCTTGGAAGGACTGCTTGGGTCCCTGGATGGTGGAAAATGAAGGGGTAAAAGGGAAGTGGCATGGGAAAGTACTGTGACTGAGGGGTCTACATTTCACAACTCTTCATGTCCCTTCTTTTGTCAAATTACTTGAATTTATATTTAAATTTTTAACTATGGAACTATTATTTTTATCCTGGAATTGTATTTCCCTTTGTTTAGAACTAAATTAAATTTTCATTTGAATTATTGGGCTGAACACTGTGATTAAAAATCACTTCAAGGTCAAAAGGGATCACTGTTATTCTGGTGAACAAGTCAATATCAGTCAACAAGGTTTCTGCTGCCTGATTAGTTGCAGGATATTCCAGATACACATCCTGCTCCATTATAGCACAAATCCTCTACTTTTTAGCAATCCTTCAGGGTTGAGGATGAATTGCTTCCTTTAGCAGTTCTGGGGGTTTTAATGTGGCTTTTGAGTCTGAGGAAGGAACTTCAGTGTTGGCTGCAGATTGACAGGTGGTGCTTTGCAAGGGTGTTTGAGTAGGTGTACCATATACAAAGGGACTAAAATTCACGCAATAATAAAAAAGATTCAAGATTTAATTTATTATCATAGTAATAAAACAGTGTCATATTTACATGAAATTTCTTTTTGCCTGCTGCAAGGCAGACAGATTCGATACTGGCAGGAATTGCAGTATAGATTCTGCAGTCCCTGCAGCCACACAGCTCCAGATTTGAACCTCTGACATGGTCAGAAACCCATCAGTGCCCTCGCCACCTCCTTGCATCCCAGTTCCGATACCTGGTACCCCTCCAGCCAATTTGAACCAATCTCCAGCAGTCCGCAGCCCAGGGTGAATCTCCCAACAACAGCCTACAGCTTCCACAGGTACCTCGCCTCAAGTCACACACTGGTCCCTCAGCCACAGAGCCTCCTCACTCATCCGCCCCCATGGTCACGTATCCTCTGCTTCTCCTTCTTAGGTGGTTCCCTGCTCCAGTCCTCCACTTCCCCAGAGTCTGCAGCCCTCAGGCCTGCTACTGATTAAGAGGCACTGCCATCTTGGGCGTAGACCTGCAGTCGCGGGATTTTTAATAAAACCCCCTGTCGGGTCCCACAAAGCCCGTTCAGAGTTGACAGCAGTCAATGAAATGGCTGGACCCCACGGGAACGGTGCATCTCTGCTCCCTCACTCCTCACGGGTCCACACCAGTGACCACGCTACTGCTACAGCGGCTCCATCAGTGCCACCATCTTCACTCCATTAGAGCTGCCACCTTTCATATATACTCATATAAAAGTCAAGTTTTAGGGACCATTTTTTGGGTCAAATTTGGGGGGGTAAACTACTGTACATTTTACCGCAAAATGGGCCTGCGTTGTTCAAGGCGTCGGGAGCATGAATGGCCAGGACTGGGGGTAAGTCCACATTGGGAGCTCAGATTGGCAGGTGGCCAGGGCCTAAGAGAGAGTCTATGGCTGAGGTGTTGGGGTGAGGGCCACAGGAGCTGAGATGGGCGGGCAGTCGGGGTGTCGGGAGCTTGGTTGGCTGGGTGGCTGAGGCAAAAGTTCATGGTCAGGGCATTGGGAGCTTGGATGGGTGGGTGGGCGGTTGGGGCCAAAATAGGAGGGTCGACTTTTACACAGGTCATAAAGAAAATAAGCGATTTTGGACCATGAAGGTGGGGGTTGACTTTTACATGGGATCGACTATTACACGGTTAAATGCAGTATATTCTGTTGTTTGTAATTGTTCTTCATCAGTTCTTGTTGGATGATCTTCTATCACATTTTTGAGTGGGCTTTTATCAGTGATTCCAGTCGGTCAGCTAGGGTGTCACATTTTTATAAGGGGCCATTAAGGATATCCTTGAAAGGGTTTCTCCATCCTGGAAATTGATTGCATGACAGAGCTTCGTATAATATGCATGTTTGCTTGACAGAGCTTTGTATAATATGCATGTTTTAGGATTCAAGTATTAGGTAGAACACTAATTTGTCCTGCCTGTCAGAACCAGTTGAGGGTGATATGAGCCCAAGTGTCTGGATGAGCAATATTGGTTTGTCTGTCATCCGAGTGTATTCTGATGATATGGTGGAAGTAATGTTGGTTTTCATCAATATCACCTTTCTTGATTAGAAACAATGCATATGATTCAATGGTTCAAACCAAAGGACGTGGGTTAAGGGTGAAAGGGGAGAAGTCAAGGGGGAACATTAGGTGGAATATCTTCACACAAAGAGCAGTAGGATTGTGGAATGTGCTGATAGCAGAAGTGGTGAATTTAGGCTCAATTTAAACATTTAAGAACAATTTGGACAGGTACATTGATGGGAAGAGTATAGAGGGATATAGAATGGGTGCAGGTCAGTGGGTGCAAATCCATGGGTGTAGGCAGAATAATAGTTCGGCACAAACGAGAAGGGCCGAAGGGCGTGTTTTCTGTGCTGTAATGATCTGTTTAAACATGCCTGCTTCCATGTAAGAATCCATTTTGTGGCATTCACCCTCCGAAGTGCATTGAAAGGAACAGAGCAAAAGAACACAAGGGAAGAGAGCAGGGGAGGTCATCTAGCCCATTGAACCAGCTCAGCTCCTCTATTCAATAATGTGCCTGATCTGGCCATGGACTCAGCTCCATCTACCCACCTGTTTCTAATAATCATTAAAATCT
This sequence comes from Narcine bancroftii, assembly GCF_036971445.1. Lineage (NCBI taxonomy): Eukaryota > Metazoa > Chordata > Chondrichthyes > Torpediniformes > Narcinidae > Narcine > Narcine bancroftii. Next base: position 83,260,362 of record NC_091472.1, on the reverse strand, counting down.
ACATATCAGCATTTAAAACAATACAGCCAATGGACAGAAAATTTTCTAGGGGAAGTAGTTCCTTCTTATCAAATCATCAATCTACTCCTTGAACTTTGAGGCTATGTCCTCTTATTCAAATCTTATCTGTCAATGTAAGCAACTTTTACCTGCTTCAATCTTATCTATTCTTTTCATAATTTTATATTTCTGTAAGATCAGAATTTATTGTAACGAACAAGTCATGAAATTTGCTGTTTTGCGGCAGCATCATCGAGCAAACATTCATATTAGAACCATCTTACAACCTTACTATTAAAAAAGTCAAAATAACAGTGGAAGAAAAGTCTATGGTTCATTGATTATTCAGGAATTTGATGGCAGTGGGGAAGAAGCTGTCCTTGTGCCACCACGTGCTCATCTTTAGACTCAAGTACCTTTTTCCCGATGGTAGCAAAGTGGTGGAGGTCTTTGAAGATAGTGGCTGCTTTTTTAAGACACCGTCTGATGTAGATGTCCTCAGAGTAAACTAGTGCCTGTGATGTCATAGGCTGAGTTAACAATAAACCCCAAGTTCTGGAGTTTATTCTTGTCCGGAGAATTGGCACTTCCATACCAAGCAGTGATGCAACCAGCCAGAATGCTCTCCACAGTTCACCTGTAGAAGTTTACGAGGGTCTTCGGTGACATACCAAATCTCCTCAAACACCCCACAAAGTATAACTACTGGTGAGTCTTCTTTGTGATTGCATCAACATGGAGGCTCCAGGACAGGAATTTGATCCTCTCCACTACTTAGCCCTCAATGAGGACTGAGTCATGTTCCCTCAACTTTCTGCTAAAGTCCACAATCATCTCCATGGTTTTGCTGGCGTTGAGCACAAGATTGTTGTCATTACACCATTCAATGAGCTGATCTATCTCCCTCCTGTATTCTTCCTCATTGCCGTTTGTGATTCTGCCGACAACTGTGGTGTCATCGGCAAACTTGTAGATAGCATTGGAATTGTGCCTGGCCACACAGTCATGGGTGTATAACGTATAGAACAGCCTGGGGATGCGCCCGTGTTGATAATCAGTGAGGAAGAAACTTTGTTTCCAATTCGTATTGACTGTGGTCTTTCAATGAGAAAATCAAGATTCCAGTTGCAGAGGGGGGTGCAGAGGCCTAGAGTTTGTAGTTTGTTGACTAGCACCAAGGGAATAATGGTATTGAAGGCCGAGCTTTTGTTGATGAAGAGCAGCCTTATGTATGAATTGTTGTTTTTGAAGTGATCCACAGGTGAGTGGAGAGCCAGCGATATTGCATCTGCCGTGGAGCGATTGTGACGATAGGCAAATTGCAATGGGTCCAGATCTTTGCTTAGATTAATTCTGGCAATGATCAGCCTCTCAAAGCATTTCTTCACAGTAGAAATTAGTATAACTGGGCAGTAGTCATTGAGGCAGCTCACACTACTCTTTTTGGGTACCAGGATGATTGATGCCCTTTTGAAGCAGATGGGTACCTCTGACTGCCACACTGAGGTGGATTCCCTTCATACTTCATACTCCAATGTGTATAGTTCCAGGCGACCTCACCTCTGTTGCCATTAAGGAGACTAGAATGACACACAGTACTTGGCATGGACTGGATAGATCCAGGGGCCTGTTTCTGTGCTGTGGTGTTCAATGGATAAACTCCATATGGGCCTCACCAGTACCTAGTACAGTTGCTGAAGAACCTCTCTGTTCTTAAATGGAATCCCTCTAGCAATAAAGATGAACATCCATTGTCTTCTTGATTACCTGCTGCGCCTGTCAACTAAAGTTTTATGATTCATGAATAAGTACTTCTCAATGGTGTTACAAACAGTTAATGATAGCTCACAATTTCCCATGCTTAGAGCTTTCACAGTTGTTTCTCCAATGCTTTGAAGGGGTTATGTAGGTTTGGTTAGTTTGATAGGTTGTCCTGACATCACCCAATAGCTCAGTGACATGTTTGACAATTTTTTGAATTACATTTATAAGTTCAGCCTACAGTTGTAAATATATTTGCAGGTTTGATGAACCAACAAGTAAATGAATTTAGAAGTGCCAGGGATGAGGATGTTCTGTCTTGCGGACAACAGATGAGAGGCATAGAGTCAAAGGGGCCTGTTTCTTGTGACGTAATGCTCTACGTATGTGATCAGCTGAAGGAGCTCACGTTCCAAGTTTTGGAGCTTGTTCAACAGCAGGTATCACTGTGGTCCATCTGCAAAGCAGGACGGGATGGGAGCAGAGGGACATTTTTGTGATCACAGACATGATTCCATTATGGTGTATTGCTGCTCTGCTACCATAGTCTCTGAACAACTTTTTGGAGGGGGTAATGAACAGCCAGAAGTTGTAAGCCTTTTGTTACAAATGGCATAAGAAAGAAAAGGGATGAGGGTCTTAAATAATTAAGAAAGAAATTAAGAAGCAGAATCTCAAAGATTTTACATAGAGACATAGAAACATAGAAGATAGGAGCAGAAGCAGGTCATTCGACCCTTCGAGCCTGCTCCGCCATTCAACGAGATCATGGCTGATCTTAAAGTTCAGTACCCTGCCTTCTCTCCGTAACCTTTAATACCCTTATACTGAAGAAATATATCTAATTCCCTCTTAAATATATTTAATGAACCTGCCTCTACTGCCCTCTGTGGCAATGAATTCCACAGATTCACGACCCTCTGGGTAAAGAAATTCCTCCTCATCTCGGTCCTAAATGGTTTGCCTATTATCCTCAAACCGTGGCCCCGGGTTCTGGATTTTCCCATCATTGGAAACATCCCATCTGCATCCATTCTGTCCAGTCCTGCCAGAATTTTATACGTCTCTATGAGATCCCCTCTCAATCTTCTAAACTCCAGTGAGTACAATTCCAATTTGCGCAATCTTTCCTGATAAGTCATTCCTGCCATTCCAGGTATCAGCCTGGTGAATCGCCTCTGCACTCCCTCCATTGCAAGAACATCCTTCCTTAGATAAGGTGACCAAAACTGCACACAATACTCCAGGTCTGGTCTCACCAAGGCCCTGTACAGCTGCAGTAAGGTATCCTTGTTCCTATACTCAAACCCTCTTGATATGAAGGCCAACATACCATTTGCCTTTTTAACCGCCTGCTGTACCTGCATGCTCGCCTTCAGAAACTGGTGTACAAGTACCCCTAGGTCTCTCTGCACTTCCCCATCTCTTAATCTATTGCCATTCAAATAGTAATCTGCCCTCCGGTTTGTATTACCAAAGTGGATAACCTCACATTTATCCACATTGTAGTGTATTTGCCATGTATCTGCCCAGTCCCTCAATTTATCCAAATCACACTGGAGCTTCCAGACCCCCTCTTCCATGCACACAACCCCTCCTAGCTTAGTGTCATCTGCAAATTTGGAGATATTACATCCAATTCCCTCATCCAGATCATTAATGTAAATTGTGAACAGCTGGGGTCCCAGTACAGATCCCTGTGGTACCCCACTGGTCACTGCCTGCCACTCAGAAAATGAGCCGTTTATCCCAACTCTCTGTCTTCTACCTGCCAGCCAGTTCTCAATCCACATCAATACTTTGCCCCCAATCCCATGAGCCTTGATTTTGTAAGCCATCTTTTGATTAATCTTTAGTACTAGGTTGTGTAGTACAGATTCTATCACCAATATGTATATGTACAGATGGTATTGTAGGATGACTGTGATTGGCTGAGAGTTTAGCCACACCTACTGGCAGGTCTTAAAGGATTGCTCCTAGCCAGACCAGGTCATTCTGGACTGGTCGACCTACTTGTGATATGCTCCAGTCTTTTAGTTAATAAAAGCTTTGGTTTGGATCAACAAGTCTTTGGTTCTTTCGAAGTGCTCTACACAGGTAAGTACAGAAAAAGGAAGAGAATGCAGATGGAGAGATGGCGAAGAAGGAAGAAGTTTAGGCTCATGAGACCTTGCGACCAGTTCTGGAAAATATGGAACCTCTGCAGGTCAAACTGGTTGAAATACCTCATGAGCCTATTTTTCTTTTCCTGCTCCATCTTTCATCTCTCTAGCCATGCTAGTGGAGAAGTTTTAAATGAGTTTGATAGGAGTAGGAAGCTGAGCATTGATTCTGGGGGTGGTGGGGGGGGGGGGGCATCATTGGAAATGGAAGGCCGGAGATTAGTGAGTTTGGAAGACAAGAAAAGCAAAGGTCTGAAAATAGGCTGTCTGGTTCTGCTTAATGGTATGTATTCAAAATGCAAGTAGTTTATTGAGCAGGTGAGATGGGATTCCATCACTGAGAGATAAATGGCATTTTATTTATATTGAAAAACAATCACAAGCTGTGAGAAGGGATGATATGTCAGAATGAGCAAATGAAGTGAAGAGTGGGAAAAGGTGCATTGGAATGGTCAATAGCACACCACGGACATACAACATTCAGAGGGAGAGAGATTGAGAGAGGAGATTTGTAGTCACATTTCTGACAAGTACAATAAAACCTGCCAAGTCAGTAATAGTGGGGGACTTCAACTACTCATGAACAGTCCATGTAAAAGGAATAAGGGGAACAGACTTTCTAAATTGTAATCAGCCGAATATTTCTTTTCACCAGTTAGAGGGGAGATTAGAAGGGAGATGATTCTAGAAGAAGTGGCAGTATCCATAATATAACTTTGATTTGAAGATTGTTGAAAAGGATTGTAACTAAACAGGAGCAAAGTATATAAATTAGGATAAGTTCTGGTGTACTACATTGGGAAATAATTTGGCCAATATGGACTGGGGGGGATATAAAACTGCTGATACTGGGAACCTGAAATGTAAATAGTCAATGCTCAGCAGGTCATGCACCAGAAACAGCGAACATTTTTTTTGGACCTGAAACATTAACTTTGAACAGGACAAAGCTATTGGAAGGCAAATCTATCTGAGGGCAATGAGAGGCATTTAAGGTGGACTCAGCATGAACTTGTTCCCATGAAGTAAATGGGTGGGCAAAGAATGAGCTGCTGGAAGAACTCAGTAGGCTGCGGCTTCCATAGGTAGAAATAGTTAGTGATCATTTTTGGTTGGGACTTTTTATTGAGACCAAGTCTTTGTAAAAGGTTTCTACTCAAAACATTGACTGACCATTTCTACCCATGAATGCTGACTGACCTATTGAGTTCTTCCAGCAGCCTATTTGTTTGATCAAGGATCCAGTAAGTGTTTTTGTGTTTCTCTAAACCAGTGGTCCCCAAACATTTTGGGGTTGCTGCCCCCTTGGCTTCAGTACACATCCCACGTGCCCCCCCAATACAACGGTGCTGGGAGGGGAGGCAGTTAGTGGTGGCACTGAGCGGAGGGGCTAGTGTTGGTGCTGAACAGCAGGGGCAGGGGTGGCGGCGGCAACAGGGCTGAGGAGATAGGTAGTGACACCAGTACAATATGGCGGCCACCAAGAACAGCTCTCACAAGAATGCCTTGTCAGCATTTATGTTGCTCACTACTCCCACCCCGAGTCTGGCCAGAAAATTAACGCACTGACTTCTTCATTACACTTTGCAGCAGAGTGAATAATAGCAAGACTGAAGGTTTGGACTGCTCCCTTTTCCCTCACCCCATCCCCCTTGGATCTTTCCACCACCCACAGGGGAGACGGCTATGCCCACTTTGGGAATCGCTACCCTAAAGTAAAAATAGATGAGTCTGCACGATTTGGTCAACAAGGTGCAGAGAGGGTAAAATAAATAAAAAAAAGAGGAGCTGATGTGAAACTCAAAAAAACAGAAAATGAAGAATAGAGTATAAAATGTAGGAGTGAAATAAACAACGAAATTAGAAAAGCAAAAAGAGGGGATGAAAAAAATGCTGCCAAGAAAATCAGTTTTACAAGACACAAGCAGAGAGTATTGAGGTCCATTAGGCACCAGAAAAAGGAGCTCCTGTAGGAAGGTGGAGGATGTGGGAAGATTCTTGGTGACATTTTTCACAAAAAGGGAGGGAGAAGCCAACGCTATGGTTACAGAGAAATAGTGTGAAAACGTTGGATGGGATTACCATAATCAGCAAATAACTGGATGTCTTCTTAGAAAGTGTATAAATCAGCAGACTGTTGAAAGAAGGAAGGAAGGAAATTGCAAGGGACCTCATGACCATCAATTGTCCCTGACCACAGGAATAGTGACAGGATTGGAAGAGTGCTGATGCTGTTCCATTTCTTACAAAGAAGAAATGGATAAACGGAGGAATTATAAAACAATTTGATTTCAGTGTTGGACAGATCTTTTGATTCCTTTGGAAAGGCCAGTGTAAATATAATTCAGAAAGGCACAGGTTAATCAGAAATAGTCAGCATGTATTTGTTAAGTGGCTTCCACTAATGATTGAGGAGATAATAAGGAGGATTGATGAAGGCAGTGTATTTGATGTCTTCATTATAGCTTTTAGCGAAAACCTTGACAGGACCCCTACACAAAAATACAAGTAAAGGTCCTTGGGATCAAAGGGAGAATGGCAAGTAGGATCCAAAATTGGCTTAGTGGCAGGAAGCAAAAGGTAATGACTGATGGGTGAGTTGGTGACTGGAAGACTCCTTATGACTGAGGTTCCTTAGGGCACAGCTATTGATTCTTTCCTTTCTGTAATAGAAATTAATGATTTAAACTTAAATGAAGGGGCCATAAAAAGCAGTTGCTGACAGCACAAAAATTAGTTTTGTAGTTGACATTAAGGAAGAAAGTTTTTACCTGCAGGATCATCACTCTAACGGAAAGGTGCCAAATGCACTGATTGCAAAGAAGTGTTCAGTAATCCATTTTGGGATGTTCAGCAATGCTAGGGAATATATAATAAATCAGAGGAAATTAGTTGTTTGGAGGAACAAATGGATTGAGGTATGCACAGGGGGTGGAGTACTGCCGGAGCTCACCAGAGCAGTGCTCTGGCACCTCAACGGCTGCTATGGCACCTCATTGGGCCGCTTCAGGGCTGTTCTGGCAACTCACGGGCCTGCTCAGGATGGCGGTGGCTACAGCTCAATGTGGGATCAATGGCCATCTTTATTACCCATAATCCCCACACAGCTGGAATCACTCTTCCAATGCCAATGCCAGGGAAATGCAAATGCCTGTCTTTCCTCCCCACTCCACTCCACCACCCCGCGGAGCGCTGTTTTTTATTCTGGGCATACCTGTTTCTTTCACAACCGGTCATCCTACTTCGTAGTCCTACAGTTCTCCCAATTACACAATGCCAAATTCAACATGACAGCCATCAAGACAAGGTCTCATGAGAAATTCAACATGACAGCCACCAAGACAAGGTCTCATGAGAACTCCTTGTTGCTGTTTTGGTGTGCTCCAGCACCTATAAAATTTGCACTGCACCCTGAGCATGCATGTCCATACATAAGAAGACCAGGTAATAAAGTGCTTACAAAGGTATACAGGTTGATTTTACTTATTAGCCTAGATATAGAACAGAAACAGGGAAGTTACAGAACTAGTAGGTCACTGAGGACTGGAAGCCATTTTAAAGGAACTGTGCAATTACACTGAAGAGATGTTTAAAAAGGATGATACTGAGGGAAAGATTGGATAAGTTAGAATATCTTTCTTGAGCATGTGAGGACAGATTTAATTGAAGTTATTTAGTCTGTGTGAATATAAAGGATTTATTTTCCTTTGCTGTGCAATCTAAAACAAGGGAGCATCAGTTTAAAGTATATGGTAGAGAGATTAGAGTAGAGAAGAGGGAATGTTATTTTCCATCCAGGCAATGGTAAGTGATTTAAATACCTGTCCAAAACTGAAGCCTTATTCAATTCAAAAGACAATCTATTACCTGAAGCCTCATTCACTTCAAAAGACACTGTCTGTTACTTGAAGAGCAGAGATCTGCAGAGCTGTGGACCTTGTCCTGGGGAATTGGATTTGACTGGCTTATTCAGCCTTATACTGTTTCTATAATTCTATTCTCTGGAGAAACTGTGTTATCCTCTGAAGAATGGGAATGTAATTGACCTATGCAAGATTATGAATGGTGTTAATGAAGTAAAAGGAGAAATTATTTTCAGTGGCAGAGAGATGATCTTAAGCAGACACTGAATAAAAAAAAAAGATAGGCAGAAATCTAGAAGAATATCTTTCTATTGACTAGACTGCAGGGTGGGACAAGTACATTAGCTTGTAACTTTCAATAAGAAAGAAAAGTTACAGGACCATGGTAAGCGAGCAAAAGATGTGGATTAATATGTAAGTGCTGGTATGGAAACCTTGAACTGAATCGCCTACACCTTCATAATTCTGAACTTCTTCCTTTAAAGCATCACGGGGCAATTAATTATATTAAAGTATTGAAATTAAATGCAAACAATGGTTGTTGTGATCCAAACCCTGAGGTATTGCAACGTAGATGATCTCAACTGAAGTGGCAGTGGAGATGATGATTTTTGCGCAGCTAGACTGGATTTACCGGGGTTTGGGAGCCCTGCTCCACGTGGGCTTGCTGAAACATGTGTGTTTGGAAGTCAAAATGTAAACTGCTTTGCACTTGGATAAATATGAAAGATCCATCATCAGGCCACTTTAATTTATCAAGGTTCTGCTTCAGAATTGGCTGAGTGCCTCAAAGTTGAGAGAGACTGTGTTGTGTGCTTTTAAACCACCGAGTGAAGAAATCAGATGAAATAAAAGCTGTAGCTCCACCAAATGGCACTATGAATGAACAAGTTTTTAACTGTAGTTAATAAGATGTTCCATGCTATTTCCTACAATCCTTTCTAACTAATTGATCAGATTCAGAATTTATTGTCAGGAACAGGTCATGAAATTCAATGCTTTGAAGCAGTATCGTAGTGTGAACATTCATGTACGGCGTTACTATAAAAACTAAAATAAAAAATTACTACCAATAACAGTGGATGAAAAGTCAGGCAGTGCCTTTGGTTCATCAATTATTCAGGAATCTGATGGCAGATGGGGAAGAAGCTGTCCTTGTGCCACTGAGTGCTCGTCTTTAGGCTCCTGTACCTTTTTCCCGATGGTGGCAGAATGAAGAGTGAATTCATTTGAGGATAGAGGTTGTTTTTTTAAGACACCGCCTCATGGAGATGTCCTCAATGGAGTGAAGTCTGGTGGCTGTAATGTTTCATGCTGAGTTAACAACCCTCTGGAGTTTATTCTTGTCCTGAGAGTTGACTCCTCCATACCATTCAATGATGCAACCAGCCAGAATGCCCTCCACGGTCCACCTGTAGAAATTTATGAAAGTCTTCAGTGGCATTCTGAATCTCCTCAGACACCTCACAAAGTATAGCCACTGGCAAGCCTTCTTTGTGATTGCATCAAAATGGAGGATCCAGGACAGATCCTTGGAGATCTTGAAGTTCTTGACTCTCTCCACTACTGAGCCCTCGATGAGGACTGGTTTCTATTCCCCTGACTTCCAATCATCTCTTTGGTTTTGCTGACGTTAAGCGCAAGGTAGTTGTGACGATACCACTCAATGTGCTGATCTACCTCCCTCCTGTACACTTCCTCATTTCCTACAATCCTTTCTCTTTCCAATATTTTTATTTAGTTTTATATATATATGCTTATACATAGGTAAGAACAAGAATATATATATCCAACAAAGTAAAGAGCTATTAACAAATAGCTGTAAACAATCTATGAAAGTGACATAAAAACAAAATGTGAATAAAACAAATCTGTTCTAATAATCAAACCCCTCCCTTGTAAAATTATGCTTAAACATAACCTCTGAGCAAAGGCAACTATATGGATATCCTTCCTAAATAAATAATCCACCTCCATCCTTTGACAATGTCCTGGAGTGTTGCATTATTTCCTGTTGAATGCTTAACAGTGAATATATCTCAAGTACCACACCAGGTTTTTTTTGCATTTAGGAGCAAAGTCATTTTGAGATGACTTGATATATTTGATAATATACCAAAAAAGCATTTTACTTCACTATTTCTGAACATGATAAAATTCTGTGACGTTAACATATTTAGAAATATTTAAATATTGCTGAAAAGGTATGCAAACTATCCTTACAACAATTAAAACATTAATTGTAGTTGGATTTTTTTTTCTTGCTTATGCTTTCAAGGAGACAGGACCCTATTTGCCCAAAGGATCCATGCCAACTCCCAGGAGAGCAATTCTATTAGCCCCACTCCCCCTCTCCTTACTTCCTTGTACATCTGCATCTTATTTGCTCTCACACAGGCCCATCAACTTCACATTGATTCGTTTTGCCACCACAGGGTAATTAGCAGCAGCCATTTAACCTGCATATTCACACGAATAAGAATTTTAAATTCAATAACCTTTCTGAGAGTGCAGGTCAAATCCAATCAGTAGGTCTGCTTATTTTTGCTTAGTTAAATACAAAAGGCCCAGTTAAGGTCTGTTCTTTTGTTTGCAATGCAATGCGTTTTCCTTATTGCTTTCAGATTACTACAAACCATTCATCATTTCTTCCACTGATCTTACAGATCCTGACATCAACACACATACCATGCCACATTCCTGGACAATAGAATTGGCCTGTCATATACTCACAGAGAAAACCACTGTTATCAGTAACACCTTTCTGAGCATCTCACTGTGAAATAAAATAAAGGAATATCTCCTGCCCTATTAGTTTTAATGGATTAGGAATTCATAAAGCTTTCAGTTTTTTGTGATATATCTAAGTCTCTAGTTGTCTAACCTTGACATGAATGAAACTGTATTCCCAAAATATTAAAGAACAAAAATTGCTAAATCCATAGAATGTATTGCTCCCAACAATTTGCAAAATGACAAGGGTAAAAACAGTAACAATGCAAACCTGAAGATTTTAAGTTGATACACTTCAAATTTACAGCTTGAGCTTTCAACCTTTTTATTGAGAGGAGAAAACACTTCTGTGAGGCAGCTGCACATGAACGATTTTGCAATCACTAGGTGAAATGTACATGATTGAGTAATTCTGGTGTCAATCAAACTTAGTGATCACAGTGTGGCAACTGATTGATGTTAATTTTATGCATATAATTTAGTGTGGAAATAAAAGTTCCTTTTATTTGGAAAAGTTGCTACAGATTAATACAAAAAATTGACTGAAAGTGTTTTCATTGAATTACAGTAAAGCCCCTGGTATCCGGCACCTATGGGAATTGGTAGATTCTGGGTAAGTGTATTTTCCAGTTGCTTGAGACCTACTCTTACAATATCTAACTAATACACCAATATTAAGAGTAAACAGCTTAAAATACAAATGACAAAAATGCTATACAGGACTTGCACTGAACAAACTTCACCTGCATAAATATATAAACCTCAAAGCATTTTACTTTATTTTCATTCACATTCTTTGAAAACATTTAACCATTGCTGAATCTGCAGGTTCCTCCCCTCCACAGAGCCACCCAAAAGACAAACAATAACATTATAGATAATTAAACCGCCCCCCCCACCCAAGTATACAGTTAAAGCTACTGACGAGGGTGACTCTTATTAAGCAGGGATAAGGAAACACTTTAAGAGAGTCAGCCCAATGGTGAGCAGCATCAACCAGCTCTTCATCTTGGGCGATGCCATTGCTAATTCACGCAACTTTATTCAAACAGCTGTGTTGAGCAAAGCACGACCAAGGCACTCCGCTGGCTGAATATTTGCTCCCATCTTTACCAGAAAACATTTATTTTTACACTTTTAAATTTATGAATTTTTAACTATTATTCTTATTTATTTTAATTTTTAAAATTTATTTTCCTTAATTTTTTTTTGCTGGCTGCTTGAATTCCAGATACCTTGGGTTTTACTGTATTCAAACTACGAGGAACAAACAGAATCAATGAATGAAATGAACCCTCTGAGAGAGTAGTTGAAGCTGAGGTGCTGACAGCATTTAAAAAGTGTTGAGATTTGCAGCTGAATTGCTTTGGCATGGAAATAGGATTGAAATGGAAGAGTGTCCACTGCTCTGTGTGGGCTAGTTGGATTGGATCGCTGATTCCAAGCTGAAAGATTCTGATTCCATGGCATTATTTCCACTCGTTGGGAAGTATATGATCAGATCACAAAGCCTAACTTTCAGGAGTGAATTTGAGAAACCATTCTGTGTTCAAAGAGGAAAAGAAATTTGAACTCCCCTTCTGCAAATGCCTGTTTAATCTAGATTAATTATTCATTTTAAATCTGAGATTGCTAGTGATTTGGCAAACAAAGGTATTAAAGGATTTGAAGCAAAGAGAAGGATAGAGAATTAGGTCACAGATCAGCCATGATCTCTCTGAAAGGCTTAACAAATTTGAAGTTATAATGGTATAATCTGGTTCCTATCTTCTAATTGTGGAATTTTCAGTGAATCCTCAAAAATACATGAATGACTGTGAAAACTAAATAAGCGGATTATATGTGGAGTAGTGTGTTATCAAGTAACTATTCGTCAATAAGCAGGATGCAAGGTGGAAGCACATTTCCCAAAGGCTCAGAAAGTAAATTATGAACTTGTGCACATTAACAGATTTATCAGCAACAACAAAAAGCAACTTCAAAGGAAAAGGGCCATGGTGTAATATCAGAGCCCGGGTTAAAGGCAAGACAAGTGCCATAGCAAAGGCATTGATCACTAAGTGAATCAGTATGAGAGCTCTTCCACATTAACTTCTATCTGTAAGTGTGGTGATACAATTACTACGTTGGCCACACTTCTACCAGCCTACTTCAGAGGGCAACAAGGAAGGCTGGTCCTACCTGCCTGCTGTCAATCACCGGCCCATATAAAGACTCAAGCAGGCCCCTTTGGGAACAGTTAGAAATGTGGAGCCAGGAGTGTACTGAGACCTGGTGTGTACAAGTTTAAGCGAATTAAAGCCTGTTGTACAATCTGTAGACTTTGCATCAGAATTATTCACACAGCAGTGCTCACAGTAAGGGATGCAGTTTAGAAAGGCTGGGAGAGAAATATCCTTAATTCTATTATTTGCTCCAGTAATTCAACCTATTTTTTTTGTTAATTCCAAAATTAAACTTTATTCACAATGAAAATATACACAAAGGAAAACACCGCAAAGTCTTTTCAGATAAACAAGATAATTTGCAGAATCTGGGGTCTTGTAACGGAGTGTCTAGAAACTCAACAGGTCATTTAGCATCCTTAAGAAGTTAAAGGCAATCAATGTTTTAGGCCTGAGCCTTTCATCAGGAATAGTGGATATAGATACTATGTGACCTGCTCAATTTAGTGTAACAACTGAGAAATGCTGGAGGAACTTAGCCAGTCTCACAGCGCCCATAGGATATAAAGATATATTACTGACATTTTGGGCCTGAGCCCATCTTCAAGGTATAAGCAAAAATCAGGTAGGTTTTCCAGCACTTTTGTGTATTAAAGGTCAGGACACTTGTCTGAGTGTTACTAGTACCATGTAATCCAATGCTACCTGTCGCATGGTCGGTGACTAAACCGGCTCCCCCACCAGGCTTGCCTCATGAGGAAGGTGGCTAAACACCCTGCAGGATGAAAAATTAGACCTGTCAAAAGGTGGACGAACCGTCTCAAAGGGTAAACAGCCATCTAGCAAACACATGCCAAGAAGCGGGGAAAGGACATCCCTTGCATTGAAGCTTGATCTGGCCATTCACTGCAACAGAACTTCTCTCAGCTGCCTTGGACCTCACCCTGCTGCCGGATCTGAGGGGGGATGTTGAGAGGGTGAAACCCCCCCCTACTCACCTTAAATCCATTCACACACATACTGTTCCTTTCTGAGGAGTGTGGATGCTGCTGAGAATAAGCTCAAAGAGGCAACAGAGGAAAAGCACAGGAAGGACTACATCAGAGCTTCTACCCCTCCAGGCCTCACCTGTCAAGTATGTGGCCAGGAGGGCCTGTCAAGGATTGGCCTGTACAGCCACTCCAGGATGCACATTATCAAACCCCACAAACTGACTGAAAGGGACCATCATCATCCTATGGGATGGAGAGCCAGAAGAAGTGTGCTGCAAAATATTTTCACATTCTTCTTTTTGCATTTATGTATACGTTCCATTGTTGTGCATTGTAGTGTTAATCCTTTATTTTACTATGAAGCACCACTGCTAAACACATGACTCCCTGTGCTTACTCCCTGACAGTACCCTATAGGGATTGTCCGAAACCAGATGCACTGGTGATGCAGTCATGACTCTTCCTCCATGAAGACTGCCTGCCCTGGAATTCCACCAGCAGGGCATTTCCAGTGATTCTGCTTTTATTTTAGATATCATATGCCTGCAGTTTTCTTTGATTTTACTTTGAAACTAAAATCTTGAAAAGTGTCCAGGAAACTTGCATGTTCTGCTTGAAATGTTGATTTGTTTGTTTCACACTTGGGAATCATCTGCTCTAATTTCTTGATGTTGCACAGGCTTCAAAAGAGTCTGAACAAGGGATTATCTGAAAAATTCTTTTAAAAAATTGGATTGATATAGGATAAATGTTTAATGGATTATCCAACTGCACGAAAACCAACAAGGTCGGGTCAGATACAGCAATGAGCTCTCTGAACCCTTCTCCATTAACAATGGCGTGAAGCAAGGCTGTGTTCTCGCACCAACCCTCTTTTCAATCTTCTTCAGCATGATGCTGAACCAAGCCATGAAAGACCCCAACAATGAAGATGCTGTTTACATCCGGTACCGCACGGATGGCAGTCTCTTCAATCTGAGGCGCCTGCAAGCTCACACCAAGACACAAGAGAAACTTGTCCGTGAACTACTCTTTGCAGATGATGCCGCTTTAGTTGCCCATTCAGAGCCAGCTCTTCAGCGCTTGACGTCCTGCTTTGCGGAAACTGCCAAAATGTTTGGCCTGGAAGTCAGCCTGAAGAAAACTGAGGTCCTCCATCAGCCAGCTCCCCACCATGACTACCAGCCCCCCCACATCTCCATCGGGCACACAAAACTCAAAACGGTCAACCAGTTTACCTATCTCAGCTGCACCATTTCATCAGATGCAAGGATCGACAATGAGATAGACAACAGACTCGCCAAGGCAAATAGCGCCTTTGGAAGACTACACAAAAGAGTCTGGAAAAACAACCAACTGAAAAACCTCACAAAGATAAGCGTATACAGAGCCGTTGTCATACCCACACTCCTGTTCGGCTCCGAATCATGGGTCCTCTACCGGCACCACCTACGTTGTCTCCGCTCCATCCTCAACATCCATTGGAGCGCTTACACCCCTAACGTCGAAGTACTCGAGATGGCAGAGGTCGACAGCATCGAGTCCACGCTGCTGAAGATCCAGCTGCGCTGGATGGGTCACGTCTCCAGAATGGAGGACCATCGCCTTCCCAAGATCGTGTTATATGGCGAGCTCTCCACTGGCCACCGTGACAGAGGTGCACCAAAGAAAAGGTACAAGGACTGCCTAAAGAAATCTCTTGGTGCCTGCCACATTGACCACCGCCAGTGGGCTGATAACGCCTCAAACCGTGCATCTTGGCGCCTCACAGTTTGGCGGGCAGCAACCTCCTTTGAAGAAGACCGCAGAGCCCACCTCACTGACAAAAGGCAAAGGAGGAAAAACCCAACACCCAACCCCAACCAACCAATTTTCCCTTGCAACCGCTGCAATCGTGTCTGCCTGTCCCGCATCGGACTTGTCAGCCACAAACGAGCCTGCAGCTGACGTGGACTTTTTACCCCCTCCATAAATCTTCGTCCACGAAGCCAAGCCAAAGAATGGGTGTCTGATGGTCAGCACAGACTCGGTGGGCTGGAGGACTCTTTGTCATGAGGGATCTCAGCAAATAGCTCATTCAAGTTCCTCTGTACATCACTGCCCTACCCTCATCAGCCACCTTTGTCATCCCCTCAAAAAATGCAAATTTGTAAGACATGGCCTGTCCCTCACAAAGCCATGTTGATTGTCTTAATCTGATCACGAGTTTCCAAAATTTCATAAATCGTGTCCTTAATTATCCTTTTCCAATAGTTTCCCAACTACTGATATCAGGCATACAGGCCAATAATTTCCCATATTACCCTTTTTTCCTGCTTAATATGGATTTTCTCTTACTCTTATATTCTTATGTACTCTTGGAGGCAGAGAGCATGGCAGAAGTACCTGATGAATATTTTGCTGTGGTCTTCCCCAAGCAAAAAAGCTGCTAGAGTTTCAGATGTGATGAGATTGCGAATGGCCTGAATACTGACAGAGGAACAAAAAAAGGTTACTTCACTTGAAGAGGATCAATGACCTACTGCAGACAATATGCATTCAAAACAAAGGATCGAAGGGTGGAAATTGCAGAGGTATTGCCCATTACCCATTGAAAATGTCCATGATTACTAAATTAATCCTGACAGCTTTTTTGAGTGAATAGAGTGCAACATTCACATTTCTCTGGTCAGGGGAAGTATAAGTGTTACACTCTATTCTCTGAAAAAGGCAATAAAGATGAATTTATTTATAGACCAGTGGTTCTCATCTTTTTTTCTTTCCACTCACATACCACTTTAAGTATTCCCTATGCCATAGGTGCTCTATGATTAGTAAGGGATTGCTTAAAGTGGGATGTGGGTGGAAATAAAAGGTAGAGAAACACTGTTTTAATCGTACCTCATTGACTCGTTATGTGCACCGTTTCATAACTCCAAAGGAAATGGGCCAATGGCAATTTTTCTTAAGTAAAATATTTCAGTAGCAATTGGGTCTTGAGCAGCGATTCTCAATCTTCCTTTCCCACTCACATCCCACCTTAAGGAATCCCTTACTAATCACAGAGCACGGACGGCATAGGGATTCCTTAAAGTGGGATATGAGTGGAAAGAAAAAGATTGAGAACCACTGGTCTGAACTAATTGTTTCATCGGAGTATCAGGGGAACTTCTGCAGCTGACAAATGAGAGGTGGAAGAGATCAGAAGTAGCAGCCACTTGAATAAGTTTAGATTGATTAGGGAAAGCCAACATGGATTTGTTAAAAGCAAGTCGTATTTAAATAATGAGTTTCTGATGACATAAGAGAGAAATATAGTCCTTGAGGTGTGAATGGGAATCCAAAAGCATTTAATAAGATGCCATATATTGTGATTGTCATGAAGATTGAAATTTGTGAAACATCAGAGGTAGAACAGCAAAAAGAGAGACTAGCACTAAACAGGTTTTTATTAACTGGAGTTATGTGTGCAGTGTTGTCTCTCAGGGTTAGTATGAGGATCACCACTTCCCTTAATATATTTTTAAAAATTGGACGAAGGGCAACATTTTCCAAATGTGCAGATGATCCAGCATTTGGAGGCATAGTGAACTATGAAGCAAGTGGTAAAACAGATTGTGTGAAACACGCAAGTCTGCAGACGCTGTGATTATAAACACACCAAAATGCTGGAGGAACTCAGATGGTCTTTTCAGCATCCATAGGAGACAAATATATATTTGTGACGTTTTGGGACTGAGCCCTTCTTCAAGAAATAAGCAGAATAAGCCAAAAGCAGAACATCTCAGAATTCAAACAATGAGGGAGGAATCCAGGCCAATTGGATACGATAAGGGACAAGGTAAGAATTTATCATGTCTGTGCAAAAGGAGATAGGAAATGGAGAGACTATGGGGGAAGAAGGTGGGGGGTTTAACAAAAGCCAGAGAAGTCAATATTAATGCATCCAGTGGAAGGGTGTGCAGTCAGAAGGTGAGATGTTGCTCCTTCAATTTATGGGTGGTCTCAATCTGGCAGTACATGAGACCATGGGATGAGGAATTGAAATGGGTGATCACTGGGAGATCCATGCTTTGCGTTTTTAAGTAAAACAGATTGTGTCGAGATGATATAGACAGACTAGGAATGGTGGGAAATGTAACACCTCAAATTTATTTTTGTAATTTTGACGATATAGCACAGTAGAAGGCCCTTCTGGCCCATAAAGCTGTGCCACCTAATCAGACCCATGTGACAAAACTGGAGCACCCGAGAAAACCCACGCAGGTCACAGGGAGAATGTACAAACTCCTTTTGGACCGCGCCAGATTCAAACCTGGGTTGATCTCTCTGGAATCACGTTGTGCTAACTGCTACACTAAAGTATTGCACTTTGTATGTGAGATGCAATATAAACTAAAAGGGTATACTTCTAAAAGGTTACATGAGCACAGGCAGAAAATATATTTAAATGATATCCAGGACCCCAGGATATTCAAATGAAGGAATAGAAACTGGTTTGGCCACAAATTGAGAGTTGTTTTCTGGGTCTGGATATCTATTTTACAATGGGTGTGAATGCCTTCAAGGGTGCAGTGGCTATTTTCTGGTATAAGGGCTTTTACATTTTGAATAGATTGGAAAAACTGGGAATGTTCTCATTACAATAGAGGAGTTCAAATGGAAATGCTATGGAAGTATTTAAAATCATGGAGGCTTGAAATGGAGAGAAATTGTTCCATTTGGTTGATGTAACCTGGACACAGAACAAAAGTGATTGTCAAAACACTCAAAAGTAGCATCAGTTTTTCTCCCCAATAGGACTTGGTTTGGACCTGTAAACTACTGGCAGCTGGAACTGGAGAGGAGGCCATGCCAACACCTGCCAAAAAAGTGTCCAGCATATGGTAAAACATGCAATATATGCAACAAAGACAACCATTATGCCCATTGCTGTAGGAACCACGTGCAACAAAGCAAGGTTCATTCAGTAAATGAAAGGGAGATAGAGGAATTCTATGTAGACATTGTGACTGAAAACAAGAAAGAAAACAGAGATTGGATGTTGAGATTAAAAGTGAATGACATATACATTTCAGTTAAATTGGATACTAGAGCACAAATTAATGTAATATGAGAGACAGATTTTAAGAAGATTAGATAGAGACCAAAGATGTATAGAACAAAAGTGAAGGTGAAAGGATATTCAGGTACCGATATACCAGTACAAGGTATATAGAGGAACCAGTTCTGAGGTTTTACGACTCAGCGAGACCCACCAAGATATCATCAGACACATTACATAGTGGGCTCTGTACAGTTCTTCTACAAAAATAAGATGACTGGCAACACATTGTGTATGCATCACGCTCAATGACAGACATAGAGATGTGATACGCTCAAATTGAAAAGGAGCTGTTCAGCATCACAAACGCCTATGAAAGATTTCATCAATATGTGTCTGGACAAGCAATCAGTGTAGAGACTGACCATAAGCCCTTGATTGCATTGTTTCAAAAACCATTACATGAATGTCCACTGAGAATACAAAGAATGATGATTAGGCTGCAATGCTATACATTGAATGTGGCATACACTGGGTAAGCTAATGCACACAGCAGACTCGATGTCTAGAGCTGTTGACAAGAGAGAGCCCGCAAACACCAAAATGGATGAAGAGGTGAATGCCTTTGTGGACGTGATCACAAGTGCACTACCCATATCAGATGCAAAACTGGAGCTCATAAAGTCAGAGACAAACAAAGATGAAACACTGAGATAACTGAGAAAAAAACATCTTGGATGGATGGCCCAACATGAAGCAAGACTGCTTGCCTGACGTTTCAGAGTACTGGAACTGCATGACGGAACTATCAGTGGTTGAAGATAATCTACAAAGGAAATAAAATCTTTATCCCAAAGAGTCTGAGAAAAGAAATGCTAAAAAGGATTCATGGAGGACATCTCAGAATTGAAAAGTGTAAGAAAAGAGCAAGAGAGGTGATGTACTGGCCAAGAATCAACAATGTTATAACTAATGAAGTGTCAAACTGTACAATATGCCGGAAATATCAAGTAGCAATCCTGCAGAACCACTAAAGCCACGCCCAGCACCATAGAGACCTTACCAGAGTTAGGCACTGACCTATTTGAATGTCAAGGGAAGGACTATCTTGTAGTCACAGATTTGTAGTATCCAGAGGTGTGTAAACTGAATGCCACCACTTCAAATGCTGTAATAACAGGTATGAAAGCCATATTTTCCAGACATGGTGTGGCAAGTGAGGTCTTCAAAGACAATGGACCCCAGTTTTGCAATTCAAAGTCCTGACAGTTTGCCAAAGAATGGGACTTTGTACACACCATGTAATTCCTCATTTTCCACAGTCCAATGATTTAGTGTAAAAATCAGTACAGACAGTGAAAAGACTGATGAACAAGGCAAAAGACAATTGAACAGACTTCTACCAGAGCATGCTAGTATACTGCACAACCCCGCTCGAGTGTGGTGTGTCACCAGCACAACTCTTATGGGATGTAAACCTAACCATTCAGGAGATCCTCCTAAAAACAAAAGAGAAGGTGAGGAAATTCAAACAACAACAGAAAGAAAAGCAAAAGTATTACTTTGACAGAGGAACAAAAAAACCTACTGGAACTCTACACTGGTGACCAAGTAAGGTTAAAAGACAAAACAAACTTATGGACTCAGAAGGGAACTTAGTGTCCTTCGTGAAATCCAACCAAGATCATAAACCATTCAGACAGATGAAGGTTCTGTTCTGTGAAGAAATCGTCGAGATCTTCAAATGGGACCAGCCACATTAGATGGAAAGACTGATACGGTTGAACAACCTGAATGCACATCTAAGAAGATAACATTTGAGGCAATAACTCAGATTCAAGGACAATTAATCAGGAGATCGTCAAGACGCGTGAATCCTCATAAGAGATTCATTGAGCAAATTTAAAGACTCCTGTTATAGAATGAAGCAGTGCTATCTTATTTGCTCTTCAAGTTTTTGTGCATGTAAATGTGAACACACAAGTTTTAAAAATGTTACCAATGTTGATAATAACTAAAATGTAAGTTCCTGGCGTTAATGTTGAATTTGCAGAATGATACAAAGAAAACATGTTAGTTAAAAGTAAGCTACTTTTGCTTTGAGAAAGGGAGATATAATGATAGTGATCATGGTTGCATGGCCACTAGCAAGGTCTTAAGGATCATAGCTCCTGCTTGATTATAATTGGCTGTCAGCAGGGGGCTTACACAGAAGGAGAGACTGCAATATGCCTCATGCGCTGTTTACATCAGCTTTAAAGTGAAGAACCTTTTCCTTCATCCATATGTTGTCTAAGAACTCACTCATATGAATACAAGATGAAAGAGGCACAAGGTGGGGTGGAGTTGGTCACCAGATCTCTGCTCCCATAGAATCTGCAACGCCTTGAGGCAACTGCTGAACACAGGCACTGCCATCTTGGGCCCAGACCCCAGGGTGACAGGATTTTAAAATAAGCCACCATTAGCTCCTTCAGTGGGCCATTTAAAGCTTGCATGATGCCAATGACAGTGAGTGTCAGCAGTCAGACCACATGGGAAATACTGTGTCTCTGCTCCCCACTGTCTGCTTGTCCACACCCATATCCCTCTGTACATAATTGCTTTCAAGAGCCCTATCATTAACTCTATGTATTTCCTTTACATGTGACCTCCCAAAGTGCAACACCTTACACTGGTCTCAGTCTATTCTTGCTCTTTTGCAAACATAGGCAATAGAGTCCCTTAAACATGGCTTCAGCTGCCAAGGCCTCAAACTCTGAAATCCTTTTTCCAAACCTCTCTGACCTACCACCTTCTCTGGTCCTCAGTGCAAAACATGCAGATGCACAACCAGACATAACACACATACAGACAAACAATACATATATGGGACAAGTATTCAATATATACAAATAAATAAATAAATATTGTTTTATATATACAAGAGGGCTTGGATGGTTAATGTAAGCAGTTCCTTTGGTCGTTCAGCATTCTCACTGCCCGTGGCTCTGATATTCCTGTATCTTTTTTCCTGACAGGAAATACATACATCAATGGTGGGGGTGGGTTGGTGGGAGGTGGTGGAGCCTCCAGTGAACCTCTCTTATGATCATGTGGATTGACCTCTGATCAATTTCCCTGCAGCAACCATGCAACACTGTGCTGCAGTTGGCCAGTATATGTTCAATAGAGCTCCAAAAGAAGGTTGCATTATAGTAACTGGTAGCCTTGCCCACTTCAGTCTTCTTAGGGAGTGCAATCGCTGCTGTGCCTTCCTGATGAGTGAGTAGATGTGTGTCCACAATGGATCACTAGTTAAGTGAACTTTAAGGAACGTGGTGCTCTTCACTCTCTCCTTTACAGAGTTGTTGATGCAAAGTGGATGGTGGTCATTCTTGGTCCTCCTGAAGTCCACATTGAGATTCAGGTAAATGTGCTCCAACACTTCTGCCTCTTTAAATATTTTTTTTATCATCTGCCCAAATATCTCATGTGGCTCAGAATTATTTTTTCCTCCTGGTTTGTGTCCTAAGAAATTACTAATGGTGTTAAATTAATGCTGTCTCAACAGGGAATTAATAGCAAAGATCATGGGCCCCACCTGCTACTTATTGATGTATTTAAATGCCTTCATTGCTTTCAGGAAAAGTCAGCTGCAAGTGTTAGCAATTATTCTCTATTGAGAATGGTGTTGCTTAATTTGCAAGGGGTACCTGTAGGAAATGCAGACACATTGTTGTTTCACAGTTGTAAGAGGGTTAATCTACATCTGAAAATGTGAAGTCTTCACTCGCACCTAGTTGACAATGCTGTGAAATTACTACATCCTCACAAGCACTTCGCTGAGAATTTATCATCCAGCAGAGTATAATCTCCTGAAAGGATCAATCAGCCCACAAGGGGTCTTGTCAACCATGAGCAGATTGCATGAAAAGCTTGAAGCACTACGCCAGCTAAGTGTTACACCACAAAGGCCCTCTAAAGAGATATGGAATTGATTTAATAGTTTGAGCTGCTGTTCATCATCATTCATGTTTGAGAGATTTTATTGATTGTACCTTGTAATATTGAAAATAACCAATGCTGTCCTCTGAGGTGTCCACAGTAAGAATTTTTTAAAAAAACGAATGCACTGCTGGGTTTTTCTTCGTGTCTAACAATGTTTACTGCATTCAAAAATGTATTTTCTGTCCTTCACTGACTCCCAGTTTATTCATCTAGATTTCTAGTTGAGAAGATGAAATTGTGATGATTTCCTCAGTACAACATGTTGTCTGACAAGGAGACTTTGTTTTACTTGGATTCATTGTTTCTTCTCTTTAGTTCATCATCCCATTGGCCTAGATGTCTTGCCAGAAATGCTGTATTGCTTTATACAACAGAAAGGATGGCTTGCTTTCCAAATATGTTTTATTAGATCTGAGAAGTTTTTTTTAAAATAAGGAACAAAGTATTTTAAATCTTGTGGAGATGTCAATTTTACACACCCAACTCTTGAGAACATCAGAATGATAATGGTAGGGAATATTGTGTTTGGTTGTGGTTGAGACACGCCTTTGTTTGCTATAAGTCCCCATCTGTTTTGATATTTGGGGGCATTTAGTTTGAAATCTCCTTTTAAATACAATGTGTTCAACAGAGTCGGATTCACTTATTGGTCACTTAGACAGCAATCTAGATTTTTATTGTGGAAGTTTATGCTGTGGAACTTGACTGCACAGCTCCCTGGCTCAATGGAGAGATGTTACCAGCTGAATTATGGCCTAATGTAATGTAACCAGAGGGCACCAACGTGCAGATGAACTGTACTTTTATTTTCTCCTTTATTTTGTTGAGAGGGGATTTCATTGAGGTCTATAAAATTGTGAGGGGCATGGTGTTATTCTGTTTCCCAAAGTATTAGAATCGAAGATAAGAGGATGTGTGGTGGCGCACTTACTCATAACGAACCGGCCCACTTGCCAGTTGAGTACAGGGTGCCGTCGGGGGATCTCTTTGCCTAATTGTTTGAGCTGGGCGCGCATGATGACGTCACTACCCACGTGGGGGTGGAGGTCTCGCTGCCCTTAAAGGGGCATGCGTGGGCTTTGAATTAAACTGCTGTTGAAACTCTCAACATGGTGGTGGAGAGTCTCTTTCATCATAACTCCCACTACAATGGTGACCCTGACGAGTCCAGATGTTTTTCTGGCCTTTCATTATGGATCCCTCGGAGACCAATGCAGTCGCGGTGAAACTGCCCCCCTTCTGGACACATCGCCTGCGTACATGGTTCGGGCAGGTGGAAGCACAGTTTTGCCTCAGAAACATCTCATCAGACGCCACAAGGTTTTATCACGTTGTGAGCGTACTTGACGAAGAGACCATGGCCGGGGTGGACGACCTCATCCACAAATTGCCGGATGCCGGTAAATATCCTGCCCTCCAGAACCTCCTCCTCAGGACCATCGGCCCCTCCCAGCAACAGCGTGCCTCCAGGCTCCTTCACCTTGATGGGTTGGAAGACAGAACCCCGTCTTCCCTGATGGACGAGATGCTGGTGTTAGCAGAGGGCCACAAACCATGTTTTCTGTTCCGGCAAATCTTCCTCGAGCAGATGCCTAAGGACATACAGCTCCTGCTGGCGGACAAAGATTTTTCCAACCCACGGTGAGTTGCGGCCTGCGTGGATATCCTTTGGCGGACCAAGCAGGAGAACGAGGCCATCCTCAGCCAGGTCACCCGCCCAGGGCCCAGTCAGTCTCAGGCGTTCGCCAAGTACAAGCCGGAGGAGCACCACCCTACCTGGTGTTTCTATCATCAATGCTGGGGGGCTCAAGCCCGCAAATGCAGGCAACCCTGTACCTTTCAGGGAAATGACTCAGCCAGCCACGTGAACAGCCTCCTGCACGTGACCGACCAGTCCACTGGCCGACAGTTCTTAGTCTGTACTGGAGTGGAGCTGAGCGTGCTCCCCCCCCGACAACCCTTGAGACCCGCACCCGAGCACAAGACCCTATCCTGCGGGCAGCCAATGGATCTGCCATCAGGACCTTCAGAACTCGCAGAGCGCAGATCCAGGTCGGAAAGGACAGGTTCCACTGAATCCGTGCTGGCCTCAGTGGGTATGGCGCTGTTGGGGCTGACTTCCTTTGGGTGCACAGCCTGTTAATGGACTTCAAGGGCAAGCGGTTAGTTAATGCCCGCACGTTTCAATCCATCTGCCTGGATGCCACAGATGCGTGCAACCCAGGGATAGCCGCCATCAGTGCCCCCAAGGACAAATACACGAGTATCCTCGATGACTTCCCCTCCATCCTGCAGCCTCAGTTCACCGCTGCCATGCTTCAACATGGAGTCTACCATCACATCCCAACCCAGGGCCCCCCCAAGGCCAGGCAACTACCTCCAGAAAAGCTGCAACTGGCCAAACAAGAATTCTCCCGACTGCAGGAACTGGGAATCATCCATAGATCTGACAGCCCCTGGGCTTCACCCCCCCCCCTCCACATGGTCCCCAAGACTTCAGGGGGTTGGCACCCTTGCAGGGACTACCGTTGCTTTAACCATGCCGGACCAATATCCCATCCCGCATATTCAGGACTTCTCGGCAAACTTGCACAGCGCCCAAGTGTTCTCAAAGGTTGACCTGGTACGAAGCTACCATCAAATCCCAGTCCACCCTGATGACATCGGCGAGACTGCAATCCTCATCCCGTTCGGCCTTTTCGAATTCTTGCGGATGCCCTTCGGGTTAAAGAATGCAGCCCAAACTTTCCAGCGCCTGATGGACACAGTGGGCAGAGACTTGGACTTTGTGTTCATCTATCTCAACGACATCTTCATCGCCAGTCGAGCTCACGACAAGCACATGGTTCATCTCCGCGCACTGTTCACCCGTCTGGCGGACAAAGATTTTTCCAACCCACGGTGAGTTGCGGCCTGCGCGGATGTCCTTTGGCGGACCAAGCAGGAGAACGAGGCCACCCATTCGGCCTCATGGTCAACATAGCCAAGTGCCAGTTCGGCAGGCTGTCCCTTCAGTTCCTGGCCCATACCATCTCGGCGGCCGCAGCTGCCCCGGCACCAGAGAAGGTTTCAGCTGTGCACCAGTTCCCGAAGCCCACCACCCTCAAAGGCCTGCAGGAGTTCGGTGGCATGGTAAACTTCTACCACTAGTTCATTCCTGTGGCGGCCTGCATCATGCAGCCGTTATTCGCGCTGATCGCCGTGAAAGACAAAGTCCCGGAATGATCGGAAAAAGCGGAAGGCGCTTTCACTGCAACAAAAGGTGCTTTGGTGAATGCCACTCTTTTAGTTGACCTGCGGCCGGATGCTCATACCGTGCTCTCAGTGGATGCATCGGCCACAGCTGCTAGGGGAGTTCTGGAACAATGGGTCAACAGCCAGTGGCAGCCGCTAGCCTTTTTCAGCAGACACCTCCGTCCTCCGATGCTAAAGTACAGCGCCTTCAACAGGGAGCTCCTGGCCCTCTACCTGGCTATCAGGCATTTCCAATATTTCCTGGAAGGCAGACCATTCATCGTGTTCACCGACCACAAGCTGCTCACACAAGCCCTCGCAATGGCAAAAGACCCCTGGTCGGTTCGCCAACAGTGGAACCTATCCTATGTGTCAGAATTCACCACTGACATCCAGCACCGGGCAGGTAAAGACAATGTTGTGTCAGATGCACTTTTGCGGCCCGCCATCCATAGCCTTTCCGCCGGGCTGAACTACGCCCAACTAGCGCAGGCCCAAAGGGAGAATGTGGAAACACTGGCCAAAACCTCCACCCTGAAAAGCCTCCAAGAGTTCACTGGGATAGTAAACTTTTACCATAGTTTCATCCCCGAAGTTGTGCGTACCATGCGCCCATTGTTCGCACTCATGGCCACCAAAGAAAAGACTTTCGTGGTCAGAGGAGGCGGGCAGGGCTTTCATTGTGATAAAGAAGTCTCACGCTGCTGCTGCATCCGTGGCCTGAGGTGCACACGGCGCTCTCCGTGGATGCCTCAGCTATGGCAGTGGGGGGGGTTTCTGCAACAGTGGCTCAATGGACAATGGCGCCCGCTGGCCTTTTTCAACAAGCAACTGAACCTGCCGGAGTTCAAATACAGCCCCTACGACCGGGAGCTCCTGGCGCTGTATTTGGCCATCCGTCTTTTCTGCTACTTCCTCGAGGGCAGGCCGTTCACAGCCTTCACGGATCACAAGGCCCTCACTTAAGCACTGGCGATGGCCAAGGATCAGTGGTCCACCAGACAGCAGTGCTACTTCTCAAACGTGTCTGAGTTCACGACTGACATCCGACACAGGGCAATGTAGTGGCGGATGCACTCTCCCATCCAGCCATCAACACTCTTGCACCCGGGCTGGATTATGAGCAACTGGCTCAGGCACAGAGGAATGATGCGGAGACGCAGGCCTTGCAGACCGCCATCTTGGGCCTCAAACTCAAGGATGTCCAGGTGCCCAGCAGCCTGGCACATTGCTCTGTGATGTCTCAACAGGAATGTCGCGCCCAGTGGTCCTGCTGCACTGGAGGGTGAAAGTCTTCAGTGTGATCCATGACATCGCTCAGTAAAGACAACCGTGCGGATGGTCACAGAGCGGTTTGTGTGAAACGGGCTGAAGAAAGAGGTGGCGGAACTGGCCAGGAACTGTACCAGGTGCCAGACCTTGAAGGTCCAGTGACACACGTGAGCTGCATTCAGAACTTCGACCCAGCGGTTCACAGATTCCAACGCATCCACGTTGATGTCATTGGGCCCCTGCTGGTGTCCAAGGAGGCTTGTTACGTCCTCACGCTGGTGGATCGGGCCACAAGGTAGCCAGAAGCCATCCCAATTAAGGAGGCCTCCATAGAGACGTGTGCCAGGACTCTGGTCAGCCAATGGATCACTCGTTTCGGAGTCCTGCCGCACATCACTAGTGGCAGAGGGGCACAGTTCACGTCTGCCCTGTGGACTCAGATGACGAAGCTCCTGGGGGTTTAGCTCCACCACACCACCACATACCACCCGCAGTCAAACAGGTTGGTGGAGAGGTTCCACAGGCACCTGAAGGCATCACATGGCCAGGCTCTCCGGACCAGACTGGGCAGACAAACTACCATGGGTGCACCTTGAGATTAGGACGGCATTCAAGGAGGATCTGTAGGCTTCGGCAGTGGAGATGGTCCATGGCACACCGCTTTTCAGCCCAGACTGACACTACGGCCACAGACAAAAGCCTGCTGGCGGACCTATGCAGGTGACTGGCCTCCCTAGCTCCCCCCCAATCCCCCCCCCCCATCATGCCACGGCGCCTGTTTCATCTCTCCAAAGAGCTTGACTTGGCCCAGTTCATTTTCGTGCGGAGGGGACTACAAGGTGCACCGCTACAGCGACCGTACGAGGGGCTATACAAAGTCTTACACCGGTCCGGCGGAACCTTCACCTTGGACATTGGGTGGGGGGAGAGAGGAACTTTTTACGGTGGACCGCCTGAAGGCGACTCATCTGGACTTATCACAACCAGTGCAGACGGCCGCGCCAAAGCGACAGGACGCATAGCCATTTCTGGGGGGAGGGGTTGTGTGGTGATGCACATCCTCATGGTAAACCAGCTCCGCTTGTATCACCATGTGGTGGGGCAGCCATAAGGAAATGGTGTCATCAGATGTTTCTCTCTGACTCCAGCATCCCTTCCAGCGCACACCCTGGGCAGCGATTATGATGTCACAATGCACCAGGTGACTGAGCTCATGCTGCCCTTAAAGATGCCCTTAAAAATCTGAATCAAAACAGTTGTTAACGACCTTCAATGTGGTGGTTGTGTTTCTTCCACTGCTCACACCACCACAAGTTCAAGTTTATTGTGGGAGAACATGCATGACATCACGTACAACCCTGAGATTCTTTTTCCTGTGTGCCAGGCAGAATTTCTATTCATCTGTAGTATAAACTGTACTTGGAGGTGCTGACATGCTTTCTTCATTATGACATTAGTATGTTGGGTCCAGGTAAGGCCTTCCGAGAGAATGACTAGAAATTTAAATTTACTCATTGTAGCCGAGTCGCTACGGTTATTGCTCAGGTTAGAGCTCAAGGTAGAAAGAAGACTCGCACAAGGGAGTGTAATCAACACTGACTTTACTGGGCTGCAGCTCTGCCTTTTATAGGCAGCCAGCCATATCACCACCGGGGCATGGCTTGAGCAAGGCTGGCTGCCGATTGGTTGTCTTGGATGAGCCGATTGGACCCCCAGTGGACCCCCAGTGATCCACTGGCTGTGATTGGATGATTCAACTGCTATTCCTGCGGCTTATGGGAGCCGGGATCTCATCCCGCATGCTGTCTGCCCGATCGTCGTGTTTGACAACCGTCTGCTGTGTCGGCCCGCTCTGCAGGCTGCTACATGAACTCACGCCCCCGCTCCCAAGAACGGCGATCGGGACACTGTCTTTTGGTGGCCGACCCCTGCGCCTTGGAGTCGGGTGAGTAACAGGCTGCTTAACATCAAAATGGGCCGGTTTCAGCAGGTCAAGCATAAAGGTCTCCTCCCTGCCACCAATGTCCAACACGCAGGTGGGGCCATTGTGCTTGATGATGCGTCAAGGCCGTTGTCTGTCCCCAAAGCGGAACGGAATTGTACGGGTGCCAAATGTCCGAATGTTGCTCGAATCTCTCAGCCCTCCTTGCTGCTGGCTTCTAGTCTGGACAGGGGAAGAATGTTGTATGTGCCTTGGTGTCCACCAAGAAACATCGGCCCAACAGGGAGACTTGGATGTAGTGAAGGCTATATAGTTGACCAGTCATCGCAGCCATCAATGACAGCCAGCCTTGGCGTTTCCCTGGAGTGGCATTGACAGGCTTTGATAGCCCACCGTTGATGATAGAAACAGTACTTCCCATTGGTGGGGTATGTTAATAGGGTCGGTTGGCAGGCTTCCTGGCTGGATGTTGCTGACAAGGTGCCGTCATCTGTTCAAACGAAGCGCAGGTGTTTCTCTTCACTGCTCATAGCACATCTGTTTGGGCAGCGACCCTCCTGGGGTGGTCCTCTGCGATGACCAGCCGGACCTCTTCAGGTAGTCGCTCCAGAACTATCTGCTGGAAAAGCGGGCAAGAGGTGTGGCCTTCATTGAAAGTGAGCATGTTGCTTATGAGGGCAGAAGGGGTCCTGTCCCCCAAACTGTTGATGTGCAGCAGTTGGGACATGCGCTCACGTTTCGAGAGCCTGAAAGAGCAGGTTAATAGCTCCTTGATGGCCACATACTTCCCTTGCTCTGGGGGCTGCTGGAGGAAGTCGATGATGCAGGATACAGTATCTTGATTGAGGGCACTGACCACAGTAGTAGCACATGATGTCTGCAGAGATCCGGTAAATGGCGAACTGTGCCTCAGTCTGCTAGAACCACATCCATGGTTGCAATGTCCTGAAGCCCGGCAATTTCAAAGCTATGGTGTTTATTGTAGGTTGTTCCTCCATCGTTGGGTCCAAAACACTGTTTGGACTAGTCGCGGTCACCTCTGTAGCGGGGTTGCTATGGTTATAGCTCAAGGTAGGAAGAAGAATCATACACCGAGGGAGTGTAATCGACCCTGACTTTATTGGGCTGCAGCTTTGCCTTTCATAGGCAGCTGGCTTGTCACCACCGGGGCGTGGCTTGATGGAAGCCAGCTGCCGATTAGTTGTCCCAGATGCACGGGCCTGGATTGGACCGCCTGCTGGCCATGATTGGCAGATTCGACTGCTATTCCTGCAGCCTGTGGGAGTGGTCATCTCATCCTGCATGCTATTTGCCCAATCATTGTGTTTGACAACTATTTGCTGTGTCGGCCTGCAGTATCCTCTCCAACTCTGATCACTTGATTGCACACATCTGGTTTTCCCTTCCTAAAGTCCACAATCAGCTCCTTAGTTTTGTTGCCATTGAGTGGGAGGTTGTTGTTAGTGAAGCTAACATCAGAACATCTTTCAAGGGGTTTAAACCTTGCATAGCGTTATGTCCTGAAGAAAACCTGTGCCAACCAACTAGCCAGAGTGTTCACAGATATTTTCAATCTCTCACTGCTGCAGTCAGAGGTTCCCACCTGCATCAAAAGGGCATCAATCATCCAGGTGCCCAAGAAGAGCGGAGTGAGCTGCCTCAACGACGACTGCCCATTATTACTCACATCTACTGTGAACTGTTTTGAGATTGGTCATGGCCAGAATTAACTCTTGTCTAATACACAGACCTGGAGCCACTGCAATTCACCTACCACCACAATCATTCCACAGCAGGTGCAACCTCACTGGCTCTCCACTCGGCCCTGGATCACCTAGATAACAGTAACATGTGCAGCAGACTGCTTTCAGCACCATTATCCCCTCAGAGCTGGCCGGCAAGCTTCAAAGCCTGGACCTCTGCACTTCCCTCTGGAACCGAATCCTTGACTTCCTCATCAGAAGACTACAGTCAGTGCGAATGGTAACAAACGTCTCTTGCTCACTGATAATCAACACAAGTGCACCTCAAGGATCCGTGCTTTGCCCACTGCTCTAATTTATTTATAGCCATGACTGCATGGCTAGACACAATTCAAATATGATCTACAAATTTGCCAATAACACCACTGTCGTTGTTAGGATCACAGACAGCAATGAGCAAGTGTACGGGAGGGAGATAGATCAGCTAGTTGAGTGGTGTCTCAATAACAACTTTGCAGTCAATAATGACAAAACTATGGAACTGATTGTGGACTTCAGGAAGGGGAAACCAGGAGAACATAAACCAGTCCTTATCAAGAGGTCAACAGTGGAAAGGATAAAGAACTTCAGATTCCTGCATGTCAACATTTCTAAAGACCTATCCTTGGGCCTCAATGTCGATGCAATCATGAAGAAGGCTCACCAGTGTTCAGAGTTTGAGGAGATTTGGTATGTCAATGAAGACTTGCAAATTTCTACAGGCGGACTGTGGAAAGCATTTTGACAGGTTGCATCACTGTCTGATATGGAGATGCCAAAGCACCGGACAGGAGAAGTCTACAGAGAGTTGTGAACTCTATCAATGCCAACATGGGCATTAGTCTTCACTCCATTAAAGACATCACCAAGAGGTGGTTTCTCAAGAAAGCAGCTTCTGTCCTCAAGGACCCTACCATCTAGGCCATCCCCTCTTCTCAATGCTGTCATCAGGATAAAGGTACAGGAGCCTGAAGACTAACAATCAACAGTACAAAAAAAAGAGGCTTCTTCCTTTCTGCCTTCAGATTTATGATCAACACTGTATCTCACCTTTTTTCTTCTTTTGCTGGAATTTTATTTAAAAAAAATGCAATTTAGAGAAATTTTGGCACTTGTAATATTGCTGCAAAACAATGAATCTGTAATACATGTTCATGACAATAAATTCTGATCTGTGTGCCTTTCAGCCAAGTTTTCTCTTTCCCTCCTGTGTTATGACTCACTGCCCCTTTTTATACAGCCCACGTCTGTGGTATCATCAACAGATTTGTAAATGTTGTTGTTGTTGTCGGAGCCAGTAGAGCAGTGGGTTAAATATGCAGCCCTGTGGTGCTTTGGTGCTCAGGGAGATTGTGGAGGAGATGTTTGTGCCGATCTGCACAGATTTGGGTCTGGAGGTGAAGAAATTCAGAATACATTACATAGTGGGGTATCTTGGAGTTTGTTGATCAAATTTGGGGGGGTTTTGGATCAGGAGCATAAGTGCGATATTCAATTGCAATGAAATTCATGGTGCGGCTACAGTACATGGGTATGTAAAATACACTAAAGGCAAGTATAAATGCTGTGTCACAAGGTTCATAAAAGATAATAAATGTAAAATGTTAATATTCACAGTTGCAGCATTGCAAGAATGTACTGTTTCAATCGTGCAGAGAGATCTCTGCTCTTAGAGTTATGCTTGTCAACTGGTCTACTCATCAAAGTGGGAGGGATGCGACTTCCCCCATCATTTCAGGGCCAAGAATTGCTCCCCACCCCTGGAGATGTGCTGTCTGGCTATTGGTTCCTTGTCTCATTCAAACGGTCTGCCGATTTCCAATGACTTCCTGCCTGGCTTCTGGTATATCATTTCATTCTAAACAGTTTCACCAAGGCGAGACCAATATTTCTGTTATACCATCTTTACCACAGAGGCCAAGAGATTCAGATCTCCAGTTGAGATGGAATTTATTCCTCTAGGAACTGGGGCTTGGAAGTCATAACAGAATAGCAATAGGTAATGGGCTTCCTCCAACACTCTGGGTATATGAGAGAGCAAGAGATGATGGGTTACAGTGTTAATTTTAGAAGATTATAGCTGTTGGCAGAAGAAGTCAATTGATGAACTACAGCACCCTCCATAACGTTTGGGGCAAAGACGCCTTTTTTCCCCCCCTTTATTTGCCCCTGTGCTCCACAGTTTAACATTTGCAATCAAACCATTCATATGTAATTAAAGTGCACATTCCAGATTTTATTCAAGGTTATTTGTATACATTTTGGTTTGACCATGTAGAAATTACAGCACTTTTTATACATTTGGCTTCACAGGAGTTTGTGATTACTGAATTATGTTTAATTGCTTCATTAGTGCAGGTATAAGAGAGCTCAGCTTGTTTCTAAGCGTTAGATCACTTTGGAGTCTGTAGTTGCCACATTAAGAGGCTGATAACAAGAATAAAATAGTAAGAGACCCTCGGATTACCAAAATCAATTATTTGGAACATCATTAAGAAGAAAGAGCGTACTGGTGAGATCAGTAATTGTGAAGGAACTAGTTGGCCAAAGAAGACCACCACCATTGATGACAGAAGAATTCTCATCATGATGAAGAAAAATCCCAAAATTTCTTTCCAGTAAATCATAGAACAATAGAACTCAGAAACACTCTTCAGGAGGCAGGTGTGGATGTGTCAATGACTAATGTCTGCAGAAGCCCTCATTAATAGAAACACAGGCTACACTGCAAAATGCAGACCACTGGTTAGTTACAGAAACAGCATGGCCAGATTAGTTGCCAAAAAGTATATAAGAGCCTGCAGAATTCTGGAAAAAGGTCTTGTGGACAGATGAGACCAAAATGAACCTGTATTATAGTGATGCCAAGAGCAAAGTGTGAAGCTGTAAAGGAACTGCTCAAGATCTGAAGCACACAATCTCTAGTTTGTGAAACATAGTTGAGGTGTTATGGCCTTGGCATGTATGGCTGCCACAGGTACTGGCGCACTTATCTTCATTGATGATGTATCTGCTGAAGGAAGTAGCAAAATAAATTCTGAGGTGTATAGAAACGTCTGCTCAAATTTGAGCAAGTGCCTCCAAACCCATTGGACGATGCTTCATCCTCCAACAAGACAATGATCCAAAACATGCTGCGAAAGCAACAAAGATTTTTTAAAGCTTAAAAAGTGGAAAATTTTTGAAAGGCCAAGTCAGTCACCTGATTTAAATCAAATTGAGTATGGCTACCATATGATAATCGAGCAGAAGGTCAAAAGTATGATGCTATGTGTTCTGAGTTTGTAAGGAAGGATAGGCAAGGGACGAAACAAAAAGGGTTTGAAATATGTCCATTTCAATGCTAGGAGTATTAAGAATAAAAGGGGTGAACTTGAAGCATGGATTAGTTGCATGGAACTACAATATTGTGGCATTACAGAGACGGCTGGAGGAAGGGTAGGATAGGCTGAAGCAGGTACTGGGATTTGGGTGCTTTAAGAAGAATAGGATGGGAGGTAAGAGAGGGTGGGTGTAGTATTATTGGCCAGGGATATTATCACGGCTATAGACAGGTAGCACGCTGCTGATGGAACGTCTACTGAGACAGTGTGGGTGGAAGTCAGAAATGGGAAGGGAGCCATCACTGTACTAGGAGTAGTCTAAAGGCTTCCAAATAGCCCTCGGGACATCAAAGATCAGGTGTGTAGGCAGATTTTCAAATTGTGCAAGAGATACAGGGTTATAGTTATTGGAGATTTCAACTTCCCTAATATTGACTGGCACTTCCTGACTGCAAGAGGGATAGTGGGACTGAATTTGTCAGGTGTGTTCAAGAAGAATTCCTGACACAATATGTGGACCGGCTGACGAGAGGAGAGGCCCTACTGGATCTAATTCTGGGTAATGAACCAGGTCAGGAGGCAGACCTCTCAGTGGGGGAGCATTTTGATAAGAATGACCACAACATGATCTTTAGCATAGCTATGGATAAGAATAAGAACAGACAAAATGGGGAAGTGTTAAATTGGGGAAGGGATAATTATGATGGGATGATGCAGGATCTAGTGAGAATAAATTGGAAACAGATGTACAAAGGTGAAAGTACAGAACTAAAGTTTTTAGTGACCACTTGTGCTGGGTTCAGAATAGATTTGTCCCACCTGGACAGGGAAAAGATGATGATTGACAAAACAGGAATAAGGAAGCATACATTAGATGCAGGAAGGCTAATGAGAAT
Source organism: Narcine bancroftii (assembly GCF_036971445.1). Classification (NCBI taxonomy): domain Eukaryota; kingdom Metazoa; phylum Chordata; class Chondrichthyes; order Torpediniformes; family Narcinidae; genus Narcine; species Narcine bancroftii. Next base: position 83,225,264 of record NC_091472.1, on the reverse strand, counting down.
TATATGTTGGCCAGGAAGTTTAAGAAAGGACTCAAAGGGAGCATGAAAAGGCTTTGGCATGTAGGATTATATAGAACCCCAAGGCATTCTATGTGTATGTGAAGAACAGAAGGTGGGGCTATTAAAGATGAGGCAAAATGTGCTTGGAGACGGAGGAGGTTAGGGAAGTCCTAAATGAATACTTTGCTTCAGTATCCATAAGAAAAAAGGACCTGGATCAGGGTGAGGTCAGAATAGATCAAGTTTGTATGTTGGATGAGGTTGAGATTAAATGTTGATCTTCTTAAAAACATTAAAATTGATAACACCCTGTGGCTAGACATTTTGTACTCCAGGTGGCTATGGGAAGTCAGGGAAGTGATAGCTGTGGCAGAGGCTATGATCTTTGAGTCCTCTTTGGCTGCAGGTGATGTGCTAGAGGGTTGGAGAATGGCAAATGTAGTCCCCTTGTATTTAAAATGGTCTGTGGTGTGCAAACTATTGGAGAGGATTCTTAAGGATAGGGTCTATGAGCATTTGGAGAAGTACAATCTACTCAAGGATAGTTAGCATGGCTTTATAAAGGGAAGGTTGTGCCTCATAGCCTAATTGAATTTTTTGAGGTAACTAAAGAAAGTGATAAAGGTAGGCTGGTACATGCGGTCTACATGGATTTGGCAAGGCATTTGACGAGGTCCCCCATGAGAGACTCATCCAGAAAGCCATGAGGCACAGGATCGGTGGAACCTTGGCTATGTGGATAAAAATTTAGCTTCCAGGAAGAAAGCAGAGAACAGTAGTGGAAGGAAAATATTCTGCTGGAGGTTGGTGACTAGTGGAGTTCTGCAAGGATCTGTTCTGGGCCCCCTGCTCTTGGTGATATAACCATATAACCACTTGGGCACAGAACAGGCCAGTTCGGCCCTACTAGTCCATGCCGTAACAAATCCCCCACCCTCCTAGTCCCACGGACCAGCACCCGGTCCATACCCCTCCAGTCCTCTCCTATCCATGTAACTATCCAGTCTTTCCTTAAATGTAACCAATGATCCCGCCTCGACCACGTCTGTCGGAAGCTCATACCACCCTTTGCGTAAAGAAATTTCCCTTCATGTACCCCTTATAATTTTCCCCCTTCAATCTTAAACCATGCCCTCTAGTTTGAATCTCTCCCACTCTTAATTGAAAAAGCCTATCCATGTTTACTCTGTCTGTCCCTTTTAAAATCTTAAACACCTCTATCAAGTCCCCTCTCAATCTTCTACGCTCAGAGAAAAAAGCCCCAGTCTGCACAACCTTTCCCTGTAACTCAAATCTTGAAATCCTGTCAACATTCTCGTGAACCTTCTCTGCACTCTTTCTATTATGTTTATATCTTTCCTATAATTTGGTGACCAAAACTGTACACAGTACTCCAAATTTGGCCTCACCAATGCCTTGTACAATTTCATCATAACCTCCCTACTCTTGAATTCAATACTTCGATTTTTGAAGGCCAACATTCCAAATGCCTTCTTCACCACACCATCTACCTGAGTATCAGCCTTGAGGGTACTATTTACCATAACTCCTAAATCCCTTTGTTGCTCTGCACATCTCAATAGCCTACCATTTAATACATATGACCTATTTAGATTTGCCTTTCCAAAATGTAACACCTCACACTTATCTGTATTAAATTCCATCAGCCATCTCTCAGCCCACACCTCCAGCCTTCCTAAATTACCTTTTAATCTACGGTAATCTTCCTCACTGTCCACAACACCACCAATCTTTGTATCATCCGCAAACTTGCTTATCCAATTCTCCACCCCTACTTCCAGATTGTTAATATATATAACAAACAATAGTGGACCGAGGATCGATCTCTGAGGAACTCCACTAGTCACCGGCCTCCAATTGGACAAACAATTTTCTACCACTACTCTCTGACACCTCCCATCCAACCATTGCTGAATCCATTTCACTACCTCCTCATTTATACCTAATGCCTCCACCTTTTTTCCTAACCTCCTGTGGGGAACTTTGTCAAAAGCTTTACTAAAGTCTAACATCCACAGCTTTCCCTTCATCAACTTTTTTTTGTAACCCCTTTGAAAAACTCAATCAGGTTTGTCAAGCATGATCTACCCCTGACAAAACCATGCTGATTACTCCCTAGCAATCCATGTACCTCCAAATATTTGTAAATACCATCCCTCAGAACACTTTCCATCAACTAGCCCACCACAGACGTCAGACTCACGGGCCTATAATTCCCAGGTTTACATTTAGACCCTTTCTTAAACAGCGGAACCACATGCGCCACCCTCCAATCCTTTGGCACTACCCCCGTGGCCAGTGACATCTAAATATCTCTGTTAATGGCCCCACTATCTGTCCACTAGCCTCCCTGAGTGTCCTTGGGAATATTTTGTCCGGTCCAGGAGATTTATCCACCTTTATCTTTTTCAACACAGCCATCACTACCTCCTCAGTTATCCTTATATGCTTCATTACCTCCCCACTATTTTTCTTTACCTCAGCTGGTTCAATATTTTTTTTTCCCTAGTGAATACCGAGGCAAAGAAATCATTCAAAATTTCCCCCATTTCCTCTGACTTCTCACTCAGCCTACCCTCACTATCTACAAGGGGTCCAATTTTATCTCTCACTAATCTTTTACTTTTAATATACTTATAGAAACCTTTTGGATTTATTTTTACTCTGTCTGCCAAAGCCTCTTCGTGCTTTGGCCTTTCTAATTTCTTTCTTAAGATTCCTTCTACACTCCTTGTAGTCCTCCTTCAAATTGCCAGCTCCCTGTTCTTTATACCTCTTGTACACCTCCCTTTTTCTCCTAACCAAATTTTCAATAATCCTCAAAAACCAAGCCTCCCTATGACTTCCAGCCTTTCCTTTGATCCTCACTGGGACATAACTACTCTGTACCCTCAAAATTTCCTTTTTGAATATCCTCCATTTACACCCTCACCTGAAAATATCCTGTCCCACTCAATGCTCCCCAAATCCCTTCTTAATCCTTCGAAATTTGCTCTTCTCCAATCCAGAACCTCAACTTTAGGCCCTTCCTTGCTCTTCCCTAAAACTACCTTAAAACTAACAGAATTATGATCACTAGACCCAATTGGATCTCCAACATTAATGTCTGATACCTGACCTAGCTCGTTCCCTAACAGGAGATCCACTATTACACTGTCCCGAGTCGGTTCTTCTACTAATTGATTCAGAAAACAATCTTGAACACATTTAATGAACTCTAGCCCATCCAGCCCTCTAACTGTATGGGTATCCCAATCAATGTGAGGGAAGTTAAAATCTCCCATGATCACTACTTTATGATTCTCACACATATACGTTATCTCTCTACACATTTGTTCCTCTAGTTTTCTTGACCCATTTGGTGGTCTGTAATACACCCCTATTAGCACCCTCATGTCTCCTTCACCCCTCAATTCCACCCAAACAGCCTCACTGGACGATCCCTCCAGACCATCTTGCCACCTCATGGCAGTAATGTCCTCCTTAACAAGCAGAGCAACTCCTCCCCCTTTTTTTTTACCCCCTGATCTATCACATCTAAAACAAATGTATCCTGGTCTTTATAAATGACCTGGACGAAGAAACAGATGAATGGGTCAGTAAATTTGTGGTTGATTTGAAGATTGGAGAAGTTGTGGGGGGAGGGGAAAATCATGTGTTTATGTGGAGTTAGTACATGAAAATTTGACTCCTGATTTATTTAAAAAAGTGTTTAAAAAGTAAAGATTTAGGCTGGAAAGCTTCTCAAAGTGTTTTTAAACAAAAAAAAACAGCAAAGTGTTTTTAAACACGGAAGCATCATTTTACAACGTCTCCAAAAAGAGAAAAGAAGGATTTAAAAACATTGCAGACTTACATCAAGCCCGACGGGAAGACCAGACTGAAGGGCCTACAATAACTTTGAAGTAATGCACTGGAGCCTGAGTGAATCCTGAGATGAGCGATCTCGAAGTGGAGACATCTGCTGGTGACCGTCAAAGCAACAGGGATATGGCGTCACAAAAAGAACTGGGAAAGAACCTGGAAATGGATCGCGCATGCGCAGTGAACTGGAGCCCTCTGTAATGATGTCTGAGATTGAGTCAGGCTCAGAAAAATCTGCAAGCAACAAGGAAGATGCAGGAGAATTATCTGAAGAGGAGATGTGGAAAGAAGTAGGGTCTTTAAGTAGTGCAGTGGCCTAACTGATGACACTACCTTATGCAAGTGGCAATAGATGACACTGGAGACAGAAGAGTCAGGAATCAGAACCTTTATTGCGCTTAACCACAGCTTTTATAGTTCCCTCTGCGCGTTTCACACAGAGCCTTCTGGGATGCGGTAGTGACGTCACTTTCCAGCCTTGGGCTGGAAAGCGTGGGCTCTTATTTGCGCGCTTTTCCTAATTGCTGGTGCCTGGCTTGTAGCTGGAGGACTGGGATATCGTTGGAGGCTATGTGCTCTGGTAATGCGTTTGCTTTACTGTTGTGGCTATGGGCGATTCTGTTCTATGTGTGGGGCTCCTGCTACACCAGTAAAAGTAAAACAGGTGATATAAGTAACATTGCACTATTGACTGCAATAAGGAAGGATTTTAAAGAAGTTAAAGAATCAGTAAATAAAATCAAGAAAAAAAATTAGATTAGATGACTGAGAAGATGAAGAGGATGCAGCTGGAAATACTACAATTGGAAGATGATAACTATAGCTTTGGATGTGGAGACTCATAAGCTTCAACAAAAGGTAGGTGTGTTGGAAAGTTTCAGCAGGTGAAATATCATTAAACTAACAGCCTTAAGGAAGGACTAGAGCAGTGGTTCTCAACCTTTTTTTCCACTCACAATCCACTTTAAGTATTCCCTATACCATAGGTGCTCTGTGATTAGTAAGGTGGTCTTCAGCGCTTGACGTCCTGTTTTGCGGAAACTGCCAAAATGTTTGGCCTGGAAGTCAGCCTGAAGAAAACTGAGGTCCTCCTTCAGCCAGCTCCCCACCATGACTACCACCCCCCTCACATCTCCATCGGGCACACAAAACTCAAAACGGTCAACCAGTTTACCTATCTCGGCTGCACCATTTCATCGGATGCAAGGATCGACAACGAGATAGACAACAGACTCGCCAAGGCAAATAGCACCTTTGGAAGACTGCACAAAAGAGTCTGGAAAAACAACCAACTGAAAAACCTCACAAAGATTAGCGTATACAGAGCCGTTGTCATACCCACACTCCTGTTCGGCTCCAAATCATGGGTCCTCTACCGGCATCACCTACGGCTCCTAGAACGCTTCCACCAGCGTGGTCTCCGCTCCATCCTCAACATTCATTGGAGCGACTTCATCACCAACATCGAAGTACTCGAGATGGCAGAAGCCGACAGCATCGAATCCACACTGCTGAAGATCCAACTGCGTTGGGTAGGTCACGTCTCCAAAATGGAGGACCATTGCCTTCCCAAGATCGTATGGCGAGCTCTCCACTGGCCACCGAGACAGAGGTGCACCAAAGAAGAGGTACAAGGACTGCCTAAAGAAATCTCTTGGTGCCTGCCACATTGACCACTACCAGTGGGCTGATATTGCCTCAAACCGTGCATCTTGGCGCCTCACAGTTCGGCGGGCAGCAACCTCCTTTGAAGAAGACCGCAGAGCCCACCTCACTGACAAAAGACAAAGAAGGAAAAACCCAACACCCAACCCCAACCAATCAATTTTCCCTTGTAACTGCTGCAACCGTGTCTGCCTGTCCCGCATCGGACTTGTCAGCCACAAACGAGCCTGCAGCTGACGTGGACATTACCCCTCCAAAAATCTTCGTCTGCGAAGCCAAGCCAAAGATATGAGTGGGAAGGAAAGGTTAAAAACCACCGTTTCAATCGCACCTAATTGACTTGTTATGTGCACGGTTTCATAACTCCATAAGAAATGGGCCAATGACAAATTTTCTCAAGCAAAATATTTCAGTAACAATTGGGTCAAGAGCAGTGATTTTCAACCTTCCCACTCACATACTATTTTAAGCAATCCCTTACTAATCACAGAGTACCAATGGCATAGGGATTACTTAAAGTGGTATGTGAGTAGAAAGACAAAAGTTGAGAACCATTGGACTAGAGCAAGAAGATGCTTTAACATTTTTTCCAAAAATGGATTCCTAAAGTTTTGAGAGAAATTTTTTGAGATGTTACTGAGATTGAAAGAACTCTGAGGGAAACCATCTCCAGGTCAGAGATTGCATTCAGTGTTGATTAAACTTCTTCGATACTAGGATGGAGAAAAGATTTTGAGATTTGCGATGCAAGGAGCAAGAGACAGGCAAGGCCCTCTTGTATATCAAGAAGAAAATGCATTGTTTTATCATGATACAAGCAAGGATTTGTTGAAAAGAATAAGAGAATTTAATGTGGCAAAAAAGGGTCTCTGGGAGAAAGGATCTAAATTTGCATTGCAATATCCTGCAACTTTGAACATTTCTTTGCTGATTAGACAAAAGAAATTCTTCATCAGTTCTATGGAAGCAGAAGACTATATGAAACAACTTCCAGAATTGCAGTCACAGAGAGTGAAGAGACATGAGACCATTTGTTGTAATGATTTTTCTTTTTTAGAAATAATCTAAAAGAATGATTATTCTGATTTTGAGAATCTTTTACTTTAAACAATTAACATAATAAGAAATAAAGATCGTATGTTAAATGTATCGGGGGGTTGGGGTTAGAGTTAAGGTACTAACTGCTACAGATCATATGAGTAATTGTGACCTTGGTCATAACCTGTAAAATAGAGGGAGGTAGAGTGGTGTATAATTTAATCAACACTAGATGGTGTGGGAAGGGTCCTTTTATTGTTTAAATATAGTTATGAATGTTGGAACAGAAACTTGTTGATTTTTTTCCTTTGGATTTCCAGAAGGGATGCAAGATGATACGATGGACAATGAGTAATCTGTATTGCTAAGAGGATATGTGCAGGGGAGGGTGAAGGGAGTCAGATGGAAGAAAGTAAAAATGGTTAATTATGATGAGTAATACATTGAAATTTGTAAATTTTAATATTAATGAGATGAAATGGGATAAAATTGGAGTAGATTTTTTTTCAGGGAACTCATTTTAGCTGAGAACATCTGAAATTGAAAAAGGAATAGGGTTGGAAATATAATTGTTTCTTCAGTGAACTCGAAGCAAAGTGGCAATTTTGATTAAAAAAAAACAATTAAAATTTCTAATGTTGTGACTATTCCAGTAGGGAGATGTGTATTGGTAAATTGTCAAATAATATGAAATTTTGGACACTTTTAAATTTATATGCCTCTAATATGGATGATGGGAGATTTATTCATCAAACTTTTCTTAACTTAGCAGAAGCATATGAAAATATTTTAGATGGGGAGACTTTAATTTTTTGTTTAGATGGATCAACTAGAGGAGTGACAAAATGAAAGTGGCTGTGTTAGTTTTGATGAAAGATTACAATTTAGTAGATGTGTGGATTATTCTTTCTATTCAAATAGGCATGATTATTCTAGAATTGATTTATTCTTGATTTCAGCACAGATGCAGGATAAACTTTTAGAAGTGGAGTATAAAACAAGAATTTTGTCTGATCATTCACCTTTATTAATGATAATTGTAATGCCTAATAAAGAGAAATCAATATATACAGATTGAATACATCTGTTAAAGAGAACTGATTTCTATGATTTTTATCAGAGAACATATCCAAATATTTTTTTGAAACAAATTTTAAATCTAAGTTGTAAGTTTATAATGTGGGATGCATTGAAAGTGAATTTAAAAGGACAAATTGTAAGTTTTACTTCTAAGATTAAAAATGAATATATGAAAGAGCTAGATGGAAAAAGATATTACAATTTTAAAAAAAGACCATCAGAAGAGGTGTTTTGAAGATAAATGAAGACATTTGATTAATAAAAATTTAAATATAATAAATTTCAAACTTATCAAACAGAGAAAGCATTTATTGGAACAAAGCAAAGATATTATAAATTAGGAGAATTATCAGAAAGTTCTTGCATGGCAATTAAAAACAATGTTTCAAGAATGATTAAAGTAATTTAAAATAATTCTAATATTATTAGTTATAAACCCTCAAGAAATAAATGAATTGTTTAAGAGATATTTATCTCAGATAAATTTACCAAGATTAAAACTGGAGGAGCAGATGCAATTTAGTACCCCAATAACACAGTTGGATTTAAGGGGAGCAAAAACCTGACTGAAAAGTAATAAATTCCTGGGAGAAGATGTTTTTTTTTGCCTGAATTTTATAAAGAATTTAAAGATTTATTAATTCCTATTTTTATGGAAACGTTGGACCAGGCATAAATAACTCATACATTTCCAGAATCATTTTTGACAGAGATAATTTGATATAATTTTTTTTAAAAAAAGAGATAATTTGAAACCTTCATATTATAAACCTATTTCATTGCTAAATGCTGATTATAATATTCCACCTAAAATCTTGGTGAATAGAATGACTAAATTTCTGCCTAATTTAATAAATATGGACCTAACAGGTTTTGTCCAAAAGAGATTATCAGATGATAATGTAATTAGATTATTTAGTATTATGCATTTAGCACAAAAAAAGGACATTTAAATGTGGCAGTGACTGACACTAGTTGCAGAAAAGGTATTTGACAGATTGGAACTGAACTTTTTATTTAAAGTATTGGATAAATTTGTATTTGGACAAACTATTATCAAATGGATCAAACCACTATATAATGAACCTAAAGCTAAAGCAATAATAAATGGACAGATATCTGTTCCATTTCAATTAACAAATCTAGAAGACAAGGATGTCCTTTATATCTAGTTTTATTCATATTAGCTATGGAACCACTAGCAGAAGCAATTAGAAATGATTTGGAAGTTAAAGAATTTAGGGTTAGTCAAGGAGAGAATTAACTTTGTTTGTTTTCAGATGATGTATTAATTTATTTGACCGAAACTGAGAATTCTTTGCCATATTGGAAGAATATATAAGAAACCAGGTATGAAGTAAATTGGGATAAAAGTGAAATCATGCCACTTACGGATGGAGATTATAATCAATGTCAAAAAGATACTAAATTCAAATAACCAAAAATGAAATTAAATATTTAGGAATTTATATAGATAATATTTTTTTTAATTGTATAAATTAAATTATTTACTTACTTTAAGAAGGTTAGAGGATTTAAATAAATGGATGAATTTATCTACGCCGTTAGTAGGTAGAGTTGATTGCATTAAGATGAATATTTTTCCAAAAATACATTATCTTTTTCAAACTTTGCCAATATTATTTCCTCAAAAATGTTTAAGGATCTAAATAAATATGTAGGGAAATTCCTCTGGAAAGGTAAGATGTCAAGAGTTTATATAGAAAAATTAACATGGATCTATAAATATGGAGGATTACAGCTTCTTAATTTTAAGAATTATTATCAAGCAGCTCAAATGAGAATCCTTACTCTTTTTTTGAAGGAAAGAGAAACTGGCATGGGTTAATATAGAATTGGTTTAAAAAAAAAAGTGAGAGAGTAGCAAAAGAGTGCATATATATAAATGACATTCAAAATTAATGGATGGTGAAAAAGAAACTCCATTGTTGAAACACTTAATTAAAGTTTGGAAGAAGATAAATGATGAAATTGGAATTAAAGGAGGTGTGTGGCCTAAGATACTGTTATTTCAAAATTATTGTACCTTTTTCAAGGAATAATCAATGTTGAAGTATTTGGTTCCTAAAAGGGATCAAGAATGTTGAAGATTGTTATGAGCAGGATCAATTGATGTTGTTTCAACAATTAAGGGATAAATTTGGGATATCTGGGGTAATCCTATTTTCTGTTATTTCCAATTGAGGGGATATTTAAGAGAAAAATTGAGTTCAACTATGATATAACCTATTTGTAGTGAAATAGAAAATCTCATTAAAAAGTGCAATATTAAAAAAATATTTCTATAATGTATTGTTATTACAAACAAGAACACCTAAACATGCAGTTTATAAATCTAAACAAATGTGGGAGACAGATTTGAATATTATAATCAATGAAGAAAGATGATCAGAGTTATGCTGACATTGTATGACTAATGCTATTAATGTCAGTTATAGATTAGTTCGGTATAACTTTTTACATTAGTTGTACCTTGTGCTGCAAAAATTGAATAGAATGAAATCAGACCTATTAATTCAATGTTTTACATGTGGTCTAGAGGTGGGTACTTTCCTACATTCAACATGGTCATGTCCCCAAGTTACCCAGTTTTGGGTGGATTTAGGGACTTTTATAGAGCAGGTTTCAAATGTTGCATTTCTGCAAAATCTAGATTTTTTTTGGAGAATGTAGAAATGATGAGACCTAAATTCAAATTACCAATATATCAAGTGGAATTTGTTAAAACTGCAGTGGTAAGAAAATGCATTGCAACAACTTGGAAATCAGATTTATATTTGGTTATGGAAAGATGGAATGCAGAAATTCAGAGTTATATTCCTTTTGAGAAAATTACATACTATTTGAGAATATGGTATATTTTTGCAAATAAGGTGCATGTATATGTAAATATTAGGCTTAAATATGTAATAGTCTTTTCCTTTGAATCCTGTAGAGATCCTCTAAAAATATTGACTATATAGAAGATGGGTTAATGTCTTGTGTGCTTGATCTTGGATCTCAGAGCAATCCTTTTGTTTCTTTTTAAATTAATATTACCATATTATTGTACTTTTAAACAATTTCTTTATGAGGGTGGGGGTGGATCAGGGAGGATGGGGGCTATAAATACATGTAGTGTAATTTTTGAACTTTATTGTTGTTGTATTAACCAAATGTTAGATACATGGATGGAAATTTTTTTTAAAAATTCAAAAAAAGGAAGTTGTGGATGGTACTGAATGTTGTCATAAGTTACAAAAGGAAATAGGATGCAGAGTTGGGTGGAAAAGTGACAGATGGAGTTCAATCTGGATAAGTGAGAGGTGATGCATTTTGGAAGGACAAATCAGAAGGCTGAATACAGGGTTAATGGTCAGTTACTTAACAGTGTGGATGAACAGAGGAGCCTTGGGGATCAAATCTATACATCCCTTAATGTCGCTGTGCAAGTTGATAAGAAGACATATGAATTGTTGGGCTTCATTAATAGGGGATTGAGTTCAAGACTCAAGAGGTCATGTTGTTGCAACTCCACAAACCTCTCTTGGAATTTTGTGTTCAGTTTTGGTCACCTCATAATAGGATATGGAAGCTATGGAGAAGGTGCAGAGATTTACCAGGATAATGGCTGGATTGGAAAATAAATCTTGAGAGGCAAGTTTAGAAGAGCTGGGACTTTTCTATTTGGAGCGAAGAAGGATGAGAAGAGACTTAATAGAGATCTACAAAATTATGAGAGGCATAGATAGGGTGACAGTGAGCACCTTTTACCCCAGGACAGGAATAGCCAACATCAGAGGACAAATGAACAAAGTGAAGTTTAGGGGAGACTTTTTTTTTTAGAGTTGTGGATGCCTGGAATGCTTTGCCAAGGATAAAGGCTGAAATATTACGGACATTTAGAATTTTTTTAAGGAATATATGGGTCGTCACAACATTGAGGGCCTAAGGGCCTGTACGATGCTGTAATTTTCTATGTTCTATGTTCTAAAATTTAAAGGGGCAAGCCCCTGAAATGAGCAGGAGCTGAAGATGATTGCAGTAGATGTCTGGCAGAGCATCACCAGATAAGATGCTCAGTTCCTGGTGATGTCTATGAATTACAAACTTCAAGCAGTCATTACGTGCAAGTGATCTGGAACAAAATACTAAACATGACCTCTTTAATGTGCATACACGATTTCTATGTCCCAAATATTATGGTGCCCTGAAATGAAGGGACTATGTATAAGTATATAAAAATAACCTTGAATAGTATTTGAAATGGGCACCTTAATCACATATGAATTGTTTGATTACAAATTTAACACTGGGAAGCACAGGGGCAAAAGAAGGAAAAAATTGTCTTTATCCCAAACATTATGGAGGGCACTGTATAGGAGAGAATGGGATGATGAGAGAATCCTTTAAACTTGGTCCTAAATTTCTAACTCCCACCTCCTTCAGAAGATTCTCACATCTAACTTCTCAGGTTTACACATTCTAAGGAGTTTGAAACCAAATGTTTGTGAGGCCACCCTTTGACTGGTTTTTTTTTCTTCAATTTTGGGTTCTTTTAAAAGTATCGAAGGCAAAAGATTGATTCAACATTTGATAGAGATTAGAAAGAAAATGGCGATTGAATGAATTTGGCCCACAAGTTGTAAATCATAATTGGTGCTCTATCTGGTGTGTTCACATCAGCAATACAATAACAAAATACACTAGAAACCAAGAATACTTTCTAATTCTATACTCGGCTAAAGTTTTATGTGATTTTTGGCCTTTACAATATTGGATTTCCTGTGGTCCTGTTGATTTTTTTATCTTACACAGCAGTCTCACAACTTGGTTTCCCAGAAGTGGATTTGTGGATTTTTGGATTTGTGAAGTACAATTTGCGATGAAAACCTTGTTATAATTCTTCAACTGTTAGCTCTGTTTTATCACACATAATTCGAAAGCCATTGCCTTTCATTTGTTTGGGACTGTGGTGCCGCAGGTCAGTGCTGCTGCTGAATAGCTCAAGCCATTAAGTTCAGTGTTGAACTTTGGTGTTATTGGGGTAAAGATCTTTTATGTTTCCGCAGGGTACTCTGAAGGGGGAGATGAACAGTCAATTCTTGTGATGCATGTAGGCACCTATGATATGGCTAAAATGTAGGATGAAAACCTACAAGCTGAATTTAATGAGTTAGGAGATTTTAAAAAAGTAGGACCTCTAGGGCAGTATTATCTGGATTCCTAGCTGTGCAACATACTAGCCTGAGAAGAAATAACAGGAGGGTTAGGATGAATATTTGACTTTAGAAGTGATGATGGAAGAAGGGATTCAAATTTCTGGGTCAATGGAACTATTTCTGATTGAGGTGGGACCAGAACAAACTGGACAGTCTACATCTGGGCAGGACCAGGATCAATGTATTTGATTGATAATTTGCTAGTCCAGTTGGGGAGGGTTTAATCTAATTTGGCAGGGGTGTGGGAACTGATGAAGAAGGACAGGAAAGTAAATGGAGGAAGAAGGGAAAGAGCAAAATAAAATGGGCCTCTTGGGGGTCATGCGCAGATTGATAGTGTTAAGAAGACGGGTGGTGTGTTGGCCGTCATTAACTGCACGATTAATTTCAAGATCTGTGAGAAAATATGGCAGCTACACAAGACCCATGACCCCACTTGGAATATTGTGCTGTATTCTGGTCACCTCAGTACTGGAAGGATGTGGATGCAATTGAAAAGGTGCAGAGGAGATCTACAAGGATATTTCCTGGATTAGACAGCAGGCCTCCTAAGGATTGGTTGAGTGAACTTGGTCTTTTCACCTTGGAATGATGGAGGGTGAGGGGTGAATTAATTGAGGTGTACAAGTTGGTGAGAGGCATTGATCATGTGAATGGCTAAATGCATTTTTCCCAGGCTGAAATGGCTAACACAAGGGACATGGATTTAAGGTACTTGGGAGTAAGTACAGTAGGAGGTTCAGCAAGATAATGGCTGTATAATCTATAGCAAGAGGTTTTTTTTTCCAGAGTCGTGGGTCCAAGGAACATTAGGCACACAGAATTGAGGGAAATAGAGAATGATGCAGTAAGGAAATCTTAACCAGTTGTTAGAGTAGGTTATGAGGTCGGCACAAAATTGTGGGCTGATGAGACTGTGCTGTAGATGGCACTGTTCGTAAAATTGGAAGGCAGAAAAATCAAATATGATAGACAAAAAGGCCCACTAGATAGGGCATTTATCTTGACTGCCCATAGCATTTGAAACAAGATTAATGAGGTAGAGGCGCCAATTAATCCAAATAGATATGATTTAGTGGCCATTGTAGAAACATGGTTGCAGGATGGAAATGATTAGGGTATGAAGGAATTCAGAAGGTGTGGGAGGTGGGGTAGAGCTCCTTAATATTTTTCTTCTAAATTTAATTGGGATGAGATTGTGAGAGATGAAAAATGTTCCAAGTAGCAAAATGTTGAATAGATCTGGGTAGAGATTAGGAATTACAAGGAGAAAAGGTCACTATGAGAGTTGTCTGCAGGGTACCAAATAATAAACTTAGAGAGGCACAAAAAAGAGAAACTTGAGGAGCTGTTCCTCAAATGCATTCATGATAGTTTCTTGAGCAGGGCATGTAAAGAAACCCACAAGGGTCTGGGCTACCTTAGATCTGGTGCTGTGTAATAAGACCCATAGAATTAATGATCTCACCATTAGGAATCCTCATTGTATGGTTGAATTCCTAATACAGTACATTTCTGATGATCCCAAACACCACTTAACCGAAATCTCAGTTACCTGAAATTTTGAAAATGGGGAAAAAAAATATTTTTAAATTTGTGAATTTATCTTATTTTGTAAACAGAGATCACATTTTTTGGGGGTAAGAATTGAACATTATTTCAAGCTTGAAAAAGCTTCCATTATTTGTTTTTTCTTGATGTTTAAATGCTGATACAAGCATTCTGCTGATGCTTGAAGCAATTTCTCAATTATCCGAAAAATCTGTTAACAAAAAAAAATCCAGTCCCAAGGATTTCTGATAATCATAAACATACTGTATAAGTGGAGGGTGAGAAAGTAATATCCAAAACAGATATGTTATTGCCAAAACAAAGGACACTAGAATGGGATGAAGGAGGAGTTGGCAAACATGGACTGGGAGCAAGCTTATCTGGTCTGACAGTGGAGGACTTTCAAAGAATTTTCATAAAAAATACATTCCATTTAAAGAGAAGGACACTGAGTAGAGATAACCAGCAAAGGATAAATGATGAAATAAGGGAAGGCACCAATAAAAGGCCAAGAGTAACGGAAAACCAGGAGACTGTAAAAGTTTTACAAAGCAGCAAAAAATGCCAAGAAAGTAATAAAAGGAACAATGGATTGTAATATAGTCAGGATAATGTGAACTATTTTGTAATCATGTAAGAATACACCCTTCTCACTGTAGTAACTGTAGTGCACTACTATGGGGCGTATGTATATGTATGGTTTCCTGAGATGGTGGAAGGCATTAGTAAGTAAAATCTCTTCTGTTATTTGAATCATGCATCTCTAAGTTATAACTCCAGAGACATAACATTCTTACACGATTACAAAGTAGTTCACATTATCCTGACTATATAACATGGATAATGAAAGTAACAACACAGAATGTAAAAAAAATGTGAAAAGATTGGCTCAAACAGACTTGGGCCCTTGAAGATGAGAGGAGGAAATTAATAATGGGTAATGTGGAAGTGGCTGAGCCCTGAACAACTATTTTGTATCTGTCTTCCCAGTAAAAGATACAATAAACATGTCAAAGAGTGATGTTAAGGAAGTGATTGGAGATGTGGACCTTGATACAATCACCATCACTAAAGAGATAGTGTTGCACAAACTAGTGGAGCTTTAGTAGACAAATGCCCTGGTCTTAATGGAACACATCCCACAATATGGAAGAAATGGCAGAAATTGTAGCAGATCAGTTTTTAGTAATACTCTGGGGAAGTTCCAATTGATTGAAAGATAACAAATGTAACTCCATTGACTTTTTAAAAAAAAACGGTTATACCTGAGGCAAGCATCCTTGATACACTTTTTGATTTACAACTTTCTCATAAAGGTTTAATATCTCATTTATTATAATTTGCTTGATTTAAGGATAGCCTCATTAAGATCAAGAATGATTGGGAAAAGGATTTGAATCTTTCATTCTCAGTTGAGGTTTGGGACTCTATTTGTGCATGACATTTTGTTGCAATTTAATGTGGTTTGTAGAGTACATATGTCTAAAGTTAAATTGTCTTGTTTTTATTCAGATATAAAGCCTCTGTGACAAATGTAAAATTGGTGATGCTTCTTTGGTTCACGTGTTCTGGACTTGCCCTGGTTTAGAAAAATTTTGAAAAGACATCTTTCAAACATTATTGGCGATTCTTAAGTTCAAACTGGAACCTTGCTTTTTAATAGCTCCATTTGGATCATTTCAAGACTCCAACTCGAAATTGAATTTTATCTTTAACTGCATTGATAGCCAGACATGCAACTTTGATTAAATGGAAAGACAATACTCCACCTACCTGTACACAATGGTTAAGTGATAGCATGTCTTGTTTAAATTTATATTAAAAAAATTTGCCATTTAAAAATCCAATATTAATTTTCAAAAGACATGTGGCCCATATGGACTATTACCCTAACCTAAAGAATTAGGGTTGTTCTGAATCTTTGATGCATTCCGTGCATCTCTGGGTTGTTGACTCTTGATTCCTATGTGTTAGTTTGTAAACCTCGCTTAGTGGTAAGGGTTCTGAATTAAAAGATTTTAATTTTTTTTTCTTATATATTGTAATATACAATTCAAAAGATAACTGTACTGTTCAATTTTGCATAGTATAAATATCAATAAAAATATTTTAAAAAGGAAAAAAATTGTGTAAACCAAAAGTGTGCAACTCTATAGGCCAGTTAGCTTTAGTCCACTGTTGGAAAAATGCTAGAAGCTATCATTCGGGAACAAATAGCAATATATCAGGAAAAATATCCCATCAGGCAGAAACAGCAGAGATGTTTCATGTTTAACTTGCAAGAGTCTTTTGAGGATGTGGTGAATAGAGGAGAGCAGGTGTTGAATAAGGTGCCACATAAAATACCTGTATAAATTAAGCATGCACTGAGTTGGGATTAGGTATTGGCATGAATAGAGGATTGGTTAATTACTAGATGCCATAGAGATGAAATAAATGAGTTTCTTTGGCTATCGGTAGCACTGCAGGGATTGGTGTTGGGCCCACAACTGTTCATATACACAAGTGATCTGGGAAAAGTAGTGTAGCATATTTAGGTTTGCTGATGCCACTACATTGAATGGAGAAACAAATTGTGTAAGGGACACAGAATCTGCAGAGTTATGTAAATAGGATAAGTGATTTGGCAGACATCTGGCAGATGTGGTATAATGTTGATAAATGTGTAGTCATCCAGTTTGGAAAGAAAAATGAATTGGAGTTTTACTTAAAAGGTGACATTTATCAGATTGCTGTTATGCAGAGAGACTTGGCAGTGCGTGTGTGTGAATCACAGAGTTAGTGTACAGGTGCAGCAGGTAATCAAGAAGGCAAATGGGATGTTGGCCTTCATTGCTGGAGGGATTGAATTTAAGAGCAGGGAAGTTCAGCTGCAACTGTACAGGGTACTGGTGCAGCCACATATGGAAGGAATACTGTGTGTAGTTTTGGTATCTTAATTGAAAAAGGTTTTGGAGCCAGGTTGATTCCAGCAATAAAGAGGTAATCTTGTGTGGAGCGAGTGAGTAATTTTAAACTATTGTCATTGGAATTGAGAGGAGAGGGGGAAATCTTCTAGAGATGCAAAAAATGATTAAAGAAATAGATGAGAGTAAAACATGGAAGTCTGAAGTTGCTGTAATTGAAGCAAAAACACAATTCTGGAGTAATTCAGCAGGCCAAACCTTATACTTCATATAGCAAAGATAAAGATACATAACCAACATTTCTGTTGTGAGTCCTTCTTCAAGACATGAGCAAAATGTAGGCAGGTGCCTTGAAAAAAATATAGAAGCAGGGAGGTTGTTTCCACTGGCAAGTGGTTGTTTCCACTGGCAAGGATGAAATTTTGAGTAGGACATTCTGCAGGGGTGGTTCATTTATCAATGAAAGCTTGAAATTTTCCACAAGATGGGTAAGGCAGAGCACGTGACAAATCATCAGAAAACCTTGAACGAGAAGAATAAAACCATTTCATTCATTCAGCATATTCCCTCCAGATATCGTCATCTTGTGTAATCATGCAATTTACCCAGTTTACTCTAATAAAAGACACAAACAACACATGTAAAAGGGTTGGTAAATCAGACTCTCTCTTGCCCAAAACCAACTAGAAAATTGTAACCCAAGAATGTAATGCAAAACATCAAATCTGATTATTTTGTTCGTGACTCAGCCTTGATTTCAACAGTTGATTCTAAAACCATTTATTTATTCCCTTTAAGGTAGAATTCAGCAGCTTACATCTTGATTGTGACCTCTGTGATTGGGATATTAATACTTCCTCCCTTGTGGACATTTGTGTTAATGTCACCTGACACCAAGATTCTTCACAGAAGTCCTAAAATCCAGAACTTGTACTGCCAGCAACAACATTTTCCTCTGGGCTACCACTGAATCCTTCCTTGCAATAGTTAACTCATGGTGGAGTCTTCAAAGGGCAGCACGTAGGTCTGCAGAATTCTTAATTCTTCAACATGAAGCTTGCTGCTGAGCCTTGCAGCATGAACCTGGAACAAGTCCAGTAACATGAATGCAAAGACATGGTTACCTGGATAACAGTAAGTAATTCTTCTGATCTGACATAATTCATGTTTTAAATGCAAGCAAGTGCTCTCATTGTTTGAAATATGAACTGATTTGGTCCATGGGTGTTTTTGGAATGCGAATATATATTCAAGAGATGGCTTCAATAGCATGAGGTGAGAGGGACATTAGTAATCTTAGGCTGTCAAGACCTCACTGCTGGAAGAGCTCCTGTGCTGCAGTTCATGCCGCCAGGCCACGTCGATGAGCTGGGTGGTGGTTTGTGCCTGGAGCTATGTCAGATGAAACAGTGAAGTGCAAAGGCAGGCAGCCCCAATTCTGTGTTTTGCTCCTGCTGGTTCAGTGCCTCAGGTTCTCTGTCTGGGTTTCATCATCATGTTGCCTAGAGATATTTTGTCTTGAATGTGCTGCTGGCTTTGGTCCATCCTCTTGGATTTCTTCATAGTTACTGGCATCCAGCATTTGATGCTCAAATAAAGGAATCTCCCATGGGGTAAGGGTTACTGTGGTGCGCTATCGAACAAAAGCAAACATACAAAACATAAAGTCTGTTCTTCAGGCTTTATTCAACATACACTTCTACAGAGCTGGCTGTGAGAATGCTGTTGGAAGCTCTGAGACTGTCTTTGAAGGGCCGGATCTAACTTGTATCCCGGAGGGTGATTGACAGCCGACTGGGTGGGGCTTGGTCCATTCAGGTGAGCTGATTGACAGCTGGCCAGGTGTTGTCCCCATTCTCTTCTGCAGGTACAGAGGTCGTCCCCTGCAGTACCACCACATTCACCCCCTTTAAAATTGTCCGGAGTGGGGGGGGCGAGGAGATTGCAGTCTGTGATCTACCAGAGCCCCAAAACATATATACATTATTTACAGGTTTAGATGGTCTGACAGCTGCTGTAGTCTCTGCGACCATCACAGGATTGGCTCCTGGTCACAGGTTGGTGAGAGTAAATGGGATCTGGAGGGGCTGGCATGGTGCGGGGGGGGGGGGGGAACGGCCAGGGTTGAGGTGTGTGTGATACACTGGGTGGGGGGGCAGGTACATCCTCCACGGTTGGACTGAGTCCTTGGTGCCTGGGGAGGTCTTGAGTGTCCCATAGCTGTCCAGGGTTGGGGGGGTGGGGTATGTCAGGCCGGTGTGGTCCTGGGCTGGAGGATGCTGTGCTGTGATGGGTGCTCCTGCTGGTGCCAGGTCCCTGGTTGATGCAGTGTCCTCCCTGCTGCTGCTGAACCTAATGTAGGCGTAGTTGTCATTTGCGTGTAGGAGGAACACCTGCTCAACCAGGGATTCAGCCTTGTGTGCCCACACATGTCTATACAGGAGCACCAGTCCTGGGGACATGAACCATGCTGAGAGAGATGTTCCCATTGCCCATTTCCTGGGGAATGAAAGCAGGCATTCGTGAGGGGTCTCGTTGGTAGCTGTGCCTAGGAGTGACCTAATGGCATGGAGCACTTCGGGGAGGGCATCCTGCCGGTGTTCTACGGACCACCCCTTTGATTTAAGGGCCAGGAGGACTGCCTTCCAGATTATCCATTCTCACATTCTGCTTGTCCATTACCTCTCAGGTTGTAACTAGTCATGTGACTGGTCACGATGCCCATTGCTGTCAGGTACTGGCGCAGTTCCTCACTCATGAAGCTAGACCCCTGGTCACTGTGGGTAAATGCGGGGTAGCCAAACATGGTGAAAATTTGTGTCAGTGCCCTGATGACGGTGGCCATGGAGGTATCTGGGCAAGGATGGGGAAAGGGAAGTGGGAGTACTTGTCTATGACCATGAGGAAATAGATGTTCTGATTTGTGGAAGGCAGGGGCCACTTGAAATCCATGCTGAGGCGCTCGAAGGGCCGAATGGCCTTCATGACATGAGCATGGGGCGGGCGGAAGAAGCGAGGTTTGGATTCCGCGCAGACCCTGCACGCCTCGGTCATGGTCCTGACGGTGTACGGGAGGTTCCGGGACTTGAAATGGTATAAGCGGATGATGCCCGAGTGCAGCTGGTCGTCATGGAGCTATGCTGGGAGAGGACGTCGGGGAGTCATTAAATTTCCCCAGACGGTAGCTGTACGTTGCCAGCTCAACTCTCCAGCGCAAGATCTTATTGTTCTTGATCTTGTCCCTGTGGGTGGTGTTGAACATGATTGGTCCACTGATTGGTGAGGAGGGTGAACCTCCTGCTGGCCAGGTAGTGGCGCCAATGGCGGACTGCTTCCACAATCGCCTGGCCTCCCTTTCAATGGCGGAGTGCCCTAGCTCGGAATCGTGGAGGGTCTTGGAGAAGAAGGCAACCGGGCGCCCCCTGGTTAAGGGTAGTGGCAAGGGCTACATTTGAGGCATTGCTCCCCACCTGAAAGGAGAGTCCTTGTCCATGGCATGCATCGTGGCGTCTGTGATATCCTGCCTGATGTGCATGAAGGCTGCCTGCGTCTCGGGTGGGAGGGGAAAAGTTGAGGCCTGGGCCAATGGGTGGACCTATTTGAGAAGCAGGGAACCCACTGGGAGTAATAAGAGAATAAGCCAAGGCACCTGTGGAGGGCTTTGAGTGTGTGGGAAAGGGGCAGCTCCATTAATGGGCATATCCATTCTGGATCTGGGCTGATGACACCATGTGCCACGATGTACCCCAGGATGGTGAGGCTGGTAGGGCTGAACACGCACTTCTCTTTATTGTAAGTGAGGTTCAGCTCCTCGGCCGTCCGGAGAAATTTCTCCAGGTTGGCATTGTGGTCCTGCTGGTCATGGCTGCAGATGGTGACATTATCCAGGTATGGGAAAGTCACCTTTAGCTTGTGCAGGTCTACCATACGATCCATCTCCCACTGGAAGACAGAGACCCCGTTCGTGACCCCAAACGGAACTCAGCGGAACTGGTAAAGGCACCCATCCGTCTCTAAGGTGGTATAGGGCTTGTCCTGCGGGTGGATGGGGAGTTGGTGATAGGCCAACTTCAGGTCAATCATAGAGAAGACCCGGTAGCAGTCTATCTCGTTGACCATGTCGGCTATCCTCGGTAAGGGGTAGGCATCCAGCTGGGTATAATGGTTGATGGTCTGGGTGTAATCCATGACCATCCTTGGCTTGCTCCCCCCTTTGACCATCAGGACTTGGGCTCTCCATGGGCTGTTGCTGAGCTCTATGACACCTTCCTCCAGAAGCTGCCGCACCTCTGCCCTGAAGAAGTCTCTGTCCGTGGTGCAATAGCGCCTACTTCTGGTGGCTATAGGCTTGCGAAGTCTGGCATGAGGTATGAGAAGAGAATGGGGGTGGCAATGCGCAGAGTGGAGAGGCCACAGGTTGCCAGGGACTGGTTGGACTGTGTGCTGTGGAGCATGAGTGGGGCAGGGGTCCCCGAAGACGAGGGTGATGCTTTGCAGGTGGCACTGGAAGTCTAAGCCCAGGAGGACCGGGTCGTAGAGTTTGAGCATGACAAGGAGCCTGAACCTGGTGTATGTCTCCCCCAGACAGTCAGATCGGTCGAGCAGTGCCCAAGGGTATTGATAGTCCGGTTCTTAGTGGTGAAGGCGATAGAGAAGGTGATGGGGTGGATTTTTAGCTCTAGGGAGTGGGCCACACTCAGGTGAATAAAGCTCTCGGTGCTGCCACTGTCGATTAGGCACTTCGTTACCTGCCCGTTGATTTTGACATCCATCGTGGAGTGCCCAAGTCCGTGGGGGATTTCCTGGTCAGGGTGGGACTGCTAGGACCATCTACGGGTCTGAGTCATCGTTCCCCAATAGTGGAGGCAAGTTGTGGCCGGTGGCATCCTCTCCAGATGTCATGAGAGATGAGTGTTGACCGGTGGTGCTCTCCATAGGCGTGGGTTGTGGTGGGTGACTATCAGTGGCGTCTGGAGGCATGGAGTGCTTCGGTAGAGCGGCCTGGTCAGTGCCCGTGTTGACCACATCGTCATCAGTACCATCTTCGTTGTAGGCCTGGGAGGGCCTGGCTGGTGATGCCTGTGCTTGACTGGCCCAAGAAGGTGGCACTGCATGGAAGTGCGAGGCATGGCTGGCCTTCTTCCCCAGCAGCACTGGTTGCGCGGGGGAAGTGATGTCACACCATTGGCCAGGGTGACATCATCATGAGTGGCAGCAGTGACATCATTCCATGGACCGGAAGTGACATCATTGTAGTCTTTGCAACGTGGCGAGGGCTGGTCTGGGTGCATGGCGTGCATGTAGCGATCATTGCCAGCGAGGCCGGAAATTGGGCTGCCGAGGTTGGAGAGGCCTGAAGTAGCTGCGCGGGGGCAATGGTGTCACCCAGCAATCGCATGTGGCGGGGATCGAGAAGGAGGGGGGAAGGTCGTAGAGGTCCGCTGAGCTGCTGGGTGGCTTTGAGAGGCATACTTTGTCAAAAAGGCCTTTTTTGCCACATCTCCAGCAGTACTGGTTTTTGGCTGGGCAGTTTTGGTGCAATCGACAATCAGACCCACACCAGGGCTCACAGTACTTACAAGGGTGCCCACAGCAGTGATGTTTTCATCCATCACCTGGTCTAGGGCCACAGTTGCCACCTGTGCTGACCATGCAGAGGCTTGGGGTGGCCTGGCATCGAAGGATTTGGTGTGCAGGGCTGCTGCCTCCAGGGTTCGGACTACCTCCACTGTTTTGGCCAGGGAGTAGATATTGTCCTCTAGCAGCTTCTGCCAGACAGCTCTCATGCGTAGCCCTCAGATGTAGGCATCTCTGATCAGTCTCTCGACCTCCTTTAATTTACCCTAGGTTCAGCCAGACAAGGTCGGGCTAACTCACGCAGGGCTCCCAGGTAGGACTCTGCTGACTCCCTGCACAGCTGGGCACGGATATTTAGGAGGTTCCTTGCGAAGACCACTCGAGGGAGGTTTATACATGGTCTTGAGGGTGTTCGTCGCTTCCGAATATCCTGTGCAGTCTTTGAGTGCCTGGAAGGCTCAGGGATCCAGCTTCAATCGGAGTAAAATGAGCCTTTTCCTGTCGGGGTCCAGGATGTCGTTGGTGTGTGCCTTGATGATTGCTTCGACTCTGTGCTTCCAGATCTCGCAGTGTGCTTGCACTTCTGGCTGGCGTGGGTTGATTTTGAGGCTCCCTGTGCTCAGGAGCTTCTCCATAGCAGCTTCAAATTTTATGTTGAATAAATTGAGGTGTGCTATCGAACAGACGCAAACACACAAAACATAAAGTCTGTTCTACAGGCTTTATTCAACATAAACTTCCACAGAGCTGGCTGTGAGAATGCTGTTGCAAGCTTTGAGATTGTCTTCGAAGGGCCGGATCTAGCTTATATCCTGGAGGGTGATTGACAGCCCATCGGTGGGGCTTGGTTCATTCAGGTTGGCTGGTGAACAGCTGGCCAGGTGTTGCCTTGTCTTCCCGTGCTCTTCTGCAGGTACAGAGGTTGCCCCCTGCAGTAGGCTGGTGGTGTTACCACCACAGTTACACATCCACTACTTGGGACAGTCTGTGCAAATTGGATTTCATGTGGCACAGTTGGTAAATTACAAGTATCTGCAGGCTGTAGAAAGCCTGTGCAGCCCAACTGGTGTAGCCATTACTTTGCAGTGAGGCCTCTCTCTCTTAGTTTATTTAATTCTGCCCTTCTAATCCCATTTCCCTTTAAATAATTCAGCTCTATTCCCTCTAGTCCTTTCATGTGGCAGTAAATTAAAGATCAAATCTCCCTCTGGATGAAAGGTTTTCCTTGATGCCTTATTAACATTAATTCTAAGTTTTGGTGTCAGGCTCAAAAACACAAATCATATGTGGGTGCATATTTACCATCTCTTAAGACTCCATTTCTAACAAAGGCAACAGCAAATTGAAGTGTCAGCACTTGGTTTTATTCCATTGTGTGCCATACACTTCTTGTTGATTGACTGCAGAACTTTTCCCAGATGTCCAATTGTCAGTGGTTTTGCCTTGCTGTTTTCTTGGCAGATCTCTCATTCATACTCCGACTGTTTCATTGCTGTTCCTTATTTCGTGTTGAATGAGGCTTAGCCCATGGTCCACTTTAAGTTCAACGGTCCAGCTTTAATTGTGAAATTTCATCCTTTATCTGGGCCTTTCCTAATCCTCCCTGCTGCCGAAAACCCTCTCTGTAAATTTCCTCTGACTCCTTCTTGGTATGTGGCATTGTATTTTCATATTTAAAATTGTGACAACAGCTAAAGACGTTTAATTTTTGAGGCTGATGTGGCTAATATGAAAGCCAATTTCCATGGCACTGAGAATACCTGCTTAGTTGTCGCACAAAGGATGCGTTTTTGGCATCTAATAAGTTTGTGCTTGACCTATATATATATATATATATACACGTGTGTGTGTGTGTGTGTGTATATATATATATATATATATATATATATACACATATCTTTGGCTTGGCTTCGCAGACGAAGATTTATGGAGGGGGTAAAAGTCCACGTCAGCTGCAGGCTCGTTTGTGGCTGACAAGTCCGATGCGGGACAGGCAGACACGATTGCAGCGGTTGCAGGGGAAAATTGGTTGGTTGGGGTTGGGTGTTGGGTTTTTCCTCCTTTGCCTTTTGTCAGTGAGGTGGGCTCTGCGGTCTTCTTCAAAGGAGGTTGCTGCCCGCCAAACTGTGAGGCACCAAGATGCACGGTTTGAGGCGATATATATGAGGTATATATACACACACACACACACATATTATATATATACACACAACATCCTCAGTTCAGGCCATGGACTTCAATTTCAAACCAAGATGTATTTCATTTTTAACATGCTCCTTTTTATAACCCAGTTGCTTGTTCAGAATATGTTGGAGGGATTTCTATTTATAGAACTATTTATTCATATTCCATGCTTGAATTAATGAAAGATTACTAATTGGTCACCACTTGTGGGGGAAAAAATGGAACAGGAAGAAAATGAATTACATAATAAATACATGTCTGTTAAATTTACAATATTACCAGTAGTGTAACTCCAAGATTTGTGAGTAAAAGCTCATACCTTTCAAATTTTGAT
This sequence comes from Narcine bancroftii, assembly GCF_036971445.1. NCBI lineage: Eukaryota > Metazoa > Chordata > Chondrichthyes > Torpediniformes > Narcinidae > Narcine > Narcine bancroftii. Next base: position 83,199,822 of record NC_091472.1, on the reverse strand, counting down.
ACTTCTGAAGTTTTATTTGGGTTTATGATGATGGCCTTATTTGTATCTTATTTGTAACAGAAATGCAAGCTGCATTATAAACAAATGAATTTAATGATCCTAGTCTTCAGTCTTTTAAAAAAATGTCCAGAAAATGTCTGGCTGGACTTGAGGACTTTGAATGGCTTGAAAGGGAAGCTACTAACACATGGCAACCACTCCAAAACTTGTAGAGTAAATGTTCGAAGAGAGAGCTGAACATATCTACTCAAATGTGCTGGTTTCATGAGCTGTCAGAATATTCTAATTTTTGCAATAAACTTTGAGATAGTTAATTTCATGATGTTCAGTTTTGCTATCCAATATTATAAACTGTGAATGTCTTCTTTGGCTTGGCTTCGCGGACGAAGATTTATGGAGGGGGTAAAAAGTCCACGTCAGCTGCAGGCTCGTTTGTGGCTGACCAGTCCGATGCGGGACAGGCAGACACGATTGCAGCGGTTGCAAGGGAAAATTGGTTGGTTGGGGTTGGGTGTTGGGTTTTTCCTCCTTTGCCTTTTGTCAGTGAGGTGGGCTCTGCGGTCTTCTTCAAAGGAGGCTGCTGCCCGCCAAACTGTGAGGCGCCAAGATGCACGGTTTGAGGCGTTATCAGCCCACTGGCGGTGGTCAATGTGGCAGGCACCAAGAGATTTCTTTAGGCAGTCCTTGTACCTTTTCTTTGGTGCACCTCTGTCACGGTGGCCAGTGGAAAGAAATTACTGTTTGAAGTGCTGCATTATTTTTTAAACTGGTCATTTTGTTTTTTTAATTGCTAGCTGAGAGATTGAATATGCTTCACTTCATGGTTCGCCTTGGGTTCAAGGTGCTTGTGGTTTTTGAGATGGGGGGGCTATTCATCTTTTAAGATGTGCAGCTGAACGTGATGAAGTACTTTAACACAAGTAAATAGAAGCAGGAGTAGGCCACTCAGTAGCTCCCCTGCCCAACCATTCAATTCGATCACGGCTGATCTGTCCCTATGCTTGTTCCCTATCACCATTATTTCCTTATGCTTTCTTTAAAACGAACTATTTCTGCTCTGAGCACCCCTTCTGACCGAGCCCCCACAACCTTCACTGACCTCTGAAGTTTGTTATTCCTATGAACTTCTGTTCCTGCCCTCTAATTTTGTCACAATTTCTCCTAAACCAGTGGTTCTCCACCTTTTTCTTTCCACTCACATACCACTTCAAGTAATCCCTATATCATAAGTTGGTGTGAGCTTGCCGGCGCCTCAGATGGAAGAGACTGCCATCCGTGCGGTACCGGATGTAAACAGCGTCTTCATTGTTGGGGTCTTTCATGGCTTGGTTCAGCATCATGCTGAAGAAGATTGAAAAGAGGGTTGGTGCGAGAACACAGCCTTGCTTCACGCCATTGTTAATGGAGAAGGGTTCAGAGAGCTCATTGCTGTATCTGACCCGACCTTGTTGGTTAAGGTGGTATGTGGGTGGGAAGAAAAAGTTTGAAAACCAACTGTTTTAATCATACCTAATTGATTTGTTATGTGCACAGTTTCATAACTCCAAAGGAAATGGGCCAATGACAATTTTTCTCAAGCAAAATACTTTGGGTCTAGAGCATTGATTCTCAACCTTCCCTTCCCATAACACCCTAAGTAATCCCTTACTAATCACAGAGCACTGATGGCATAAGGATTACTTAAAATGGTATGTGAGTGGAAAGAAAAAGGTTGAGAACCACTAGTCTAGAGATCCTCCTTCTCATGAAATCATCTCGTGTCCTCTCGGGATCTTGCGAGTTTCAACAAAATTTCTGTCACTCTTCTGAATGTTAAGAAGAGTACAGATCTAATTTCTTAAGCCACTCATGGGCGGGACCGTGCACTCACCCCAGGTTTAACTTCAGGACTGCCTCCAATGCAAGTATATCCTCTCCTAATTCGGGGGACCAGGAACTATGCACAGTGCTCCAGATGTGGCCTCATCTACAGTAACGGTCTTGCAATAATGGCCAAATGTCATTTCCCTTCCTAACACTTGCTGCACCTGCCTGTTAACATTTTGTACTTCATGCACAACTGCACCTAGATTTGCATGAACTTCATTCCTTTGCAATTTCTCTATATTTAAATACGTTTGCCTTTAGATTCCTCTTTCTGAAGAGGGTGTTCTTTCCAAAATGCACTTCCCCTCAAAGTTTAGGTGTAATAACATAGAACATAGACAGAGAATACTACAGCACAGTACAGGCCCTTTGGCCCGACCCATATATTCCTTTTTATAAAAAAAGTTCTGAACCCTCCCTACCCTGTAACTCTCCACTTTTCCTCCATCCATGTGCATAAGAGTCTCTGAAATGCCCATAATGTTTCAGTGTTCACCATTGTCCCTGGTAAGACCTTCCAGGCACACACAACTCTCTGCATTTATAGTTTAAAGAAAAACCACTTATCCCTTCAGTTTGTACATGTAGTATGTTCTCTGATGTTTGCTATTCTTGCTCTGGGAAACAGGGGCAGACTGTCCACCCTATCTATGCATCTCATAACATACAACTTGTACTTCACATACAACTCTGAGATTTTGTTTCCTCCAGGCGAGGCAGAATTTCTTCTTATTGCTAGTGCAAAAATACTACTCGAGAAGAGATGCATATATAAAAGAGAAAAATGTAAACAAGGACTTAAATGTAACTGAAATACAAATAAAAATATTCAGTAATGAATAATGTGCAAAGTAAGGGCCCTTAAATCAGTCTGCTTGTTTACGCATTTGATGGTGAAGGGGTAGCAACTGTGTGTGTGTGCTTCTTGATGGGAACAGAGAACAGAGCATGTCCTTGATGATCACTGCTGCTCTCTGATGGCAGCATTCCATGTAGATTTTCTCAATGGTGTGAAGAGTTTTGCCTGTGATGTACTGGGTGTGTCCATTATATTTTGTAGGATTTTCTGCTCAGTGATATTGGTGCTCCTGTATTAGATTTGGAACATAGGAACATAGGAAGTAGGAACAGGAGTAGGCCAAAAATGGCCCATCGAGCCTGCTCCGCCATTCAATACGATCATGGCTGATCTAATTTATGACCTAACTCCACCTACCTGCCTTCTCTCCATATCCCCTAATTCCTCTATCATGTAAAAATTTATCTAACCAAATTTTAAATATGTTTTATTTAAATATGTTTAATGATAAGCATACATTTCATTACACATCTGTGGAAGTTTGCCAAGGTTTCCAATGTCATACCAAACCTCTCCAAATTCATGAGAAAGTAAGGGGCTAGCATGCTTTCTTCATGATGACGAGATGGTCCTCCGAGATGGTGACTCACTGGAATACAAATGTGCTCACCCTCTCCCACCTCTGATCCCCTAATGATTACTGGATCATACACCTCCTTCCTAAAGTCCACAATCAGCTCCTTGCTTTTGGTGACATTGAGCCCGATGTTGTTGTTAGTACACCATTCAGCCAAGTTTTCAATCTCCCTCCTATATGCTGACCCATTCTTTCACAATCCACATCAGCAAATTTGTAGATGGTGTTGAGGTGATACACTAAAGTCCACAGAAGCAGTGATTGTCATAAAAACACAATACTTGAGATCGCAACAGGTCACACTGTGTACTTTATATAGCAAACATAAAGATGCATAAACAATATTTTGGGCCTAAGCTCTTCATCAAGATATGAGAAAAATGAAGGCAAGTGCCTGAATAAAATGATGGTGTTGGGGGGAGGGGGGGGGTGGCCCTATTTCTATCTATGTTGAAACTGACTCCATGAGAAAGGTCTACCTCAAGAACACCATCAATGACTGACAGGCGAGGGCTCGTGCTCTCCCAGCTGTCATGATTATTGTTAATTTTAGTTTTTAAGTATCTCTGATGCTCAGGGACATTTGAAAAAATGTTAAGACTGAATTATTAATTGTTTTTAAGTACAGTATTTTATAACATTAATATTTTCAAATTTAAGTTTCATACCTTAAATTATAGTTTTAAAAGTAGGTTTTAGATTAAAAAAAATATTCAAGCTAAAAAAAAAACATACATGCTGTAGGTTATTTTTGTAGTTCATTGAGTTCTAGCTCCCCAACTTAACCCCAAATATATTAGTCATAGTTTTCCTCTCTTTATCAAATTTTGGATCACTTTGGTCAGGATCGAGTTGATTATGCACTTCTAGGCTCTCTTGAATCTTTTGCATTATGATACATTTCATGTACAATGCATTTTATAAACTAGGAACGTAACTTTCCATACAAAGTTGGGCAGAAGTTGTACTTCTTCATATTGAAGTTCATCCACAAGATAACAACCAAATAGAACAGGAATCTAAATGTTGCCTCTGTTCCCTCGCTCTTGACCACCATGCACGTTCACTTCTGATAGTCTTGCAATATTTAGAATGTGCTGAAACCTTTTGGGAGGTTATTCTTCATTTTGTATTATCTAAGCTCAGCCATGGCAATGCCTTTCTATTAGCTTTTTTGAGTAAGAGAAAAATTAGTTTCAGCTTGCAATTTAACTTCATTCCACTTTAAAAGTGGCCAGTTTTGATTGAGAATGTCAAAGTGCCCTTGCATTGTTAGTTACATCTGTAATTATTATCTTCACTGCTCATTGATGCTGCATAGCTTATAACTGGATTTCTAACATTGTAAAATTATGAAGGATTTTGCTACCCAAATCACGTTAAAGCCTCAAAGGTTCCTTGATTGACGAAGAGCAATTTAAAACTTATGAAAATTTATCAGTAAATGGAATTCTAATGTGGTTTCTGGCTAGCTGCTAAACACAGATACCTGGACTGCACAAGTGTTCACGAGCAAACTATGGTTGAAAATAAATATACAAACTGAAGCGTGTCTTTTAAAAAAAATCCATTAAACTGAATTTTTGTGTCAATAAATAATTTGAGGTACTGTTTTATTAGTAAACTATAAGTTATTTAGATTGAAGAAACGATTCACATGAAGAATCAGCTTCATGGGATTTGTTATTTATTCAGTGAAGAAAATCTGTTTTCCTTTTTTCCCCCTCCTGAGATTAATTGGAAGTGTAAAAAGTCTGACTAAACAGATTGCTTTTCTCATTGCAGGATGCTGTGCATTAAGTGGATTAAGGGAGGGAAAAAATTGTAGATGAATGTGGTGTTTCATTTTGTTGCACTAGAAAGTTAAATGGCTACAGGTGGTATTAGCTTCCCTTGTTTGGAGCCAAATGATGGGGGTGAGAGTACAAATCAATTGATTCCTGCTGCTGATTACAGCAATGTATGAACAGGAGGAGGCCATTCAGACTGTTAGAATTGATGGTTATCAGCTAATATCACTCTTAGCTATTAATCCCACATGAAACAATAATCTAGTCTCCGTTTAGAAATTTTCAGTTGGGTTGGGGGGAGGGTGTTGAGTATGGAAATGGGCGTTGATGTTTCTGCAGCAGGTCATGTCTGTGCATGGGATTGCAAGAACATTACAATATAAGCAATAAAAGAATTTCCAAAGGTAGCTTCCCTCATGGTAGATTTTTTAAAAATGACCAAAAATGCCTCAGCATTATTCTTTTCTGCAATTGTTATTTGAAGCCTGAAACAAAATGGAAACCACATTGTTGTTGCCATTATTTCCTATTGTGCTCCATGTCTGGGCAATGGCAGCGAAATCCTGCAGATCCACGTTTAAGAGCAATGACGAGCATCCCATTGACAATAGTAACATCATGTGGATTTGTTGATGACAATGTTAATGAAATTATCCTCTCAAATGAGAAAAGAGACTTCATCAGGCATAGCTCCCAATTGCACAATAGCTCAGGGTTTAATGTTTTTATCAATTCTATAAAATTCCTACATAACTGTACCCATTGCTCCTTCAATTTATAAGGAGAGGCTGGGACTTTTCTCCGTGGAGAGTAGGAAGCTGAGGGGGGAAACCTTGTAGAGGTTTATAAAATCATGAGAGTATAGATGAGGTAAATAGCCATAGTATTTTTCCCCCCAGGATAGATGCATTAAAGTTTGGGTGGTTTCCATTGCTCCTTCCTATTGAATTGTAGACTCTGGCATAGTTTGGAAGTAATTGATATTCGTATTAATATCCATAATGAAGTGCCATGTCAGTAAATGTGAGATTGTCCAATCTGGATCTCCTATTAGGGACTGAGACAGGACAGCTGGCAGAAGTATGCGTAGAGGAATATTTTGCGTCCAATTTGAAGGGCTGAAGGGGCTTGTTTCCCTGAGGTTACCAGGAAAATTGATGAAGCAAAGGCTGTGGATATTGTCTATATATCCTTTGACAAGGTCCCACATGGGAGCTTAGTCAGGAAAGTTCAGATGCTAGGTATTCATGGTAGTGAACTGGATTCAACAATGACTGGAGGCCTGTGACTAATGGATCGGTGCCTCAGGGATCAGTGCTGGGAACATTGTTGTTTGTCATTGATATCAATGATCTGGATGATAATGTGTAAATTGGATCAGCAAGTTTGTAGTTGACATTAAAATTAGAGACTTTGTGGACAGCAGAGAAGGTTTTCAGAGCTAATGTAGTCGAGTATGAGGTGACGCATTTTGGAAAGACAAATCAAAATAGGAAATACACTGAAAATGGTAGGGCACTGAGGAGTGCGGTAGAACAGAGAGATCTGGGAATACAGATGCATAATTCCATGAAAGTGGCATCACAGGTTGTCCTAACAGAATTTAGTATCATGAAATATGTACATACATTTTCTACCATTTTACTACATCACTGTAAGGAAAAAAAGTAATAGTGCATGAGAAGTAGGACAGTGTCTTTGGGTTCTTAAAAGTATTGATTATTCAGGAATCCGATGCCAATGGATAAGAAGCAGTCTTTGTGTTGTTGAGTGCTCACCTTTAGGCTCTTGTACCTTTTGTAGCAGAGTGAAGAGGGTGGTGGTGGGGGTCTTTGAGGCTGAATTTTTAAGATACCTCCTCTTGTAGATGTCCTCTGGAGTGAAATCTGGTGCCTATGACAGCTCTCGAGTTAACAATCCTTTGGACTTTATCCTTGTCCTGCTCCATACCAGGCAGTGATACAACTGGTCAGAATACCCTCCACAGTACACCTGTAGAAGTTTGAGAGTCTCCAGTGACATACTGAATTTCCTCAGACACCTAACAAAATATAGCCACTGGTGAGCCTTCTTTGTGATTGCATCCATGCTCCAGGACATATCCTCAGAAATGTTGACACCCAGAAATATTAAGCTCTTGACCCTCAACTACTGAACCCTCAATGAGGACTGGGTTGTGTTCCCCTGACAACCTCCTGAAGTCCACAATAATCTCTTTGGTTTTGCAGACATTAAGTGCAAGATTGTTATTGGGTTTCATAAGTCAAAGCATTGAGTCTAGGAGTTGCGATGTTATGGTAAAGATGCTTAAGACATTGGTGAGGCCATATTTGGAGTATTGTGTGCAGTTTTGTTCACCTAAGTACAGGAAGGATGTCAATAAGATTGAAAGAGTGCAGAGAAGATTTGCTAAAATTTTGCCTGGACTTCAGGAACTGAGTTACTTGTTCGGACTTTATTCTCTGGAGCATAGAAGGATGGGAGATTTGATAGAGGTATTTAACATTATGAAGGGGATATACGGAGTAAATATAGCTAGGCTTTTTCCACTGAGGGGAGGTAAGATACAAATCAGTGAACATGGGTTAAGAGTGAAAATGGAAAAGTTTAGGGGGAACTTCATCACACAGAAAGTGGTAGAATGTGGATTGCACTGCCAGCTGAACTGGTGAATGATGGCTCAATTTTAACATATAAGAATATTGGACAAGTACTTGGATTGGAGAGGTATGATGGACTAAGTGGGACTAGACAAAAAAAATGTTTTGGCACAGACCAGAAGGGCTGAAGGGGCTTGTTTCTCTGCTGTAATGTTCTAGGGAATGAAAAATTGCAGCATGTTATTGTGCAGAGATACCGAGAATGTCTGTGCATGAATCTCCAATAATTTGCAGGTGCAGCAGGGAATCAAGAAGGCAAATGGGATGTTGGCCTTCATTGCTAGATGGATTGAATTTAAGAGCAGGGAGATTCTGCAGTAACTGAACAGGTGCACCTGGAGTAGTGTGTACAGTTTTGGTCTCCTTCCTTCAAATAGAGATTGGCTTTGGTGCCATTGCAGAGGAGGTTAACCAAGTAGATTCTGGAACTGAAGGTGCCATCTTGTGAGGAGTGATTGAGCAGCCTGGGACTATAAATCATTGGAATTTACAAGCATGAGACTGGAGGGAGGGAGGGGGGGGGGGTGGTGGGGATGGTGCTTGTGGGAATGTTAGAGATGTATAAAGGTTATGAAAGGAATTGATCAGATAGCAACCGGGAGATTGTTTCCATGGGCAGGTGATTCTACCACCAGGGAAATAGCCTCAAGAGTAGAGGAAGTAGAGTTAAGATAGAAACTGCTTTTCCTTGGGAGTTATTCCTCCTCAGTGTCAAGATCTCCATCCTCAACCGATGGTCAGAACACTTCCAATCTCTTTTCAGTGCCAACCGCTCAGTCCAAGAATCCACCCTGCTCCAGCTCCCTCAACAGCCCTTAAGGCTAGAGCTGGATGAGGTCCTCACCTGGGAAGAGACATATAAGGCAATCGAACAACTGAAAAGTGGCAAAGCAGCAGGTATGGATGGAATCCCCCCAGAGGTCTGGAAGGCTGGCGGCAAAACTCTGCATGCCAAACTGCATGTGTTTTTCAAGCTCTGCTGGGACCAAGGGAAGCTGCCTCAGGACCTTTGTGATGCCATCATCATCACCCTGTACAAAAACAAAGGTGAGAAATCAGACTGCTCAAACTACAGGGGAATCACGCTGCTCTCCATTGCAGGCAAAATCTTCGCTAGGATTCTCCTAAATAGAATAATACCTAGTGTTGCCGAAAATGTTCTGCCAGAATCACAGTGCGGCTTTCACGCAAACAGAGGAACTACTGACATGGTCTTTGCTCTCAGACTGCTCCAAGAAAAGTGCAGAGAACAAAACAAAGGACTCTACATCACCTTTGTTGACCTCACCAAAGCCTTCGACACCGTGAGCAGGAAAGGGCTTTGGCAAATACTAAAGCGCCTCGGGTGCCCCCCAAAGTTCCTCAACATGGTTATCCAACTGCACAAAAACCAACAAGGTCGGGTCAGATACAGCAATGAGCTCTCTGAACCCTTCTCCATTAACAATGGCGTGAAGCAAGGCTGCGTTCTCGCACCAACCCTCTTTTCAATCTTCTTCAGCATGATGCTGAAACAAGCCATGAAAGACCTCAACAATGACGACGCTGTTTACATCCAGTACCGCACGGATGGCAATCTCTTCAATCTGAGGCGCCTGCAAGCTCACACCAAGACACAAGAGCAACTTGCCCGTGAACTACTCTTTGCAGACTATGCCGCTATAGTTGCCCATTCAGAGCCAGCTCTTCAGCGCTTGATGTCCTGTTTTGCGGAAACTGCTAAAATGTTTGGCCTGGAAGTCAGCCTGAACAAAACTGAGGTCCACCATCAGCCAGCTCCCCCACATCTCCATCGGGCACACAAAACTCAAAACGGTCAACCAGTTTACCTATCTCGGCTGCATCATTTCATCGGATGCAAGGATCGACAACGAGATAGACAACAGACTCACCAAGCCAAATAGCGCCTTTGGAAGACTACACAAAAGAGTCTGGAAAAACAACCAACTGAAAAACCTCACAAAGTTTAGCATATACAGAGCCGTTGTCATACCCACACTCCTGTTCGGCTCCGAATCATGGGTCCTCTACCGGCATCACCTACGGCTCCTAGAACACTTCCACCAGCATTGTCTCCGCTCCATCCTCAACATTCATTGGAGCGACTTCATCCCTAACATTGAAGTACTTGAGATGGCAGAGGCCGACAGCATCGAATCCACACTGCTGAAGATCAAACTGCACTGGGTAGGTCACGTCTCCAGAATGGAGGACCATCGCCTTCCCAAGATTGTGTTATATGGTGAGCTCTCCACTGGCCACCGTGACGGAGGTGCACCAAAGAAGAGGTACAAGGACTGCCTAAAGAAATCTCTTGGTGCCTGCCACATTGACTACTGCCAGTGGGCTGATATCGCCTCAAACCGTGCATCTTGGTGCCTCACAGTTCGGCAGGCAGCAACCTCCTTTGAAGAAGACCGCAGAGCCCACCTCACTGACAAAAGACAAAGGAGGAAAAACCCAACACCCAACCCCAACCAACCAATTTTCCCTTGCAACCGCTGCAACCGTGTCTGCCTGTCCCGCATTGGACATGTCAGCCACAAATGAGCCTGCAGTGGACGTGGACATTACCCCTCCATAAATCTTCGTCCGCGAAGCCAAGCCAAAGAAGAATTAATCTATAGATGTGTCTGCCCAAAGTATAAGCAGAAACTGTCTCATTGAATGTAGTTAAGATGCATATAGATTTTTGAATAACAGGGGAATTTGGCATTATAGGGAATAAGGTGGTCCATGGCCAGATCAGCCACAATCTTATTGAATGGTGAAACAGGCTCAATGGGTCAAATGGTGACTTCTGTTTGTTTCACATGTTTGTATGTATTTCTATTACTTTATTAGCGAATCCTGTGCAAAATGATTCCCTGTGACACTTGCGCACTGGTTTTCATTTTTCCCCTGAGTTGGATGGCATACTGATTGCAACATTGTGGAATGTTAGTAATATTTATCAAACTGTATTCTGTTTATGGGCACATTTCCTTGGGAAATATTTTATGTTTGCTTCATATTGTGTAAATTTTATTCTATTTTCCAAATCTTTGATATTTATGAAGAATGGGTGAAAGGGGAATGTTGCAAAGTTTGTACATGATATAAAATTTGTACATTCTTGGACAATACTGGATGCTATGTTTCAGGAAAGAGGACCAGAGGCAAGGGCTGGAAATCTATAAGTAATAGAGAACAGGTTTGAATTCTGAAAACACTGGGCTGCTGGTCTTTTTAGTCTGTTCCTCAAATCCCAACAGATCTCCACTGCCTTTCTCAGTTTTTTTTTGCATTCATTGTTATCTTGATTATGGCTCCAAATATGAGTTTTATTGCTCAATAACAAATTAGTGTTGTATCTTCATCTTGTTGATTTAAAAAAAAATATGACTTCTCCTTTAAACTTTGTCGAAGTTCTTAATTTCCCAAACTAGATCAAAAGTCATCGTTCCCCTCTTGATTTCTTGCTTTGTCAAAAAGGAGCCCTATTAATACACATATTACTGATCCCTTGGTGTTTCTCAGTTAATTCTATTCGAATTTCTTTCATTGATCTTGTTGTCACCTGTTGCTCCCCTACATGTTGCCACAGCTTTAGCTCTCTCGTTTTCATCTGCCTCTGTCAGATTCCAGCAATTAACTTCTATTCCTCACCTTTTTATTGTTTTATGGGATAGAAGCACCCCTGGCAGAGCTAGTATTTATTGTCCATCACTAATTGCCCTTGATAGTATTTTGGTGAACTACCTTTTCCAAGTGCTGCATTTGTAACGCCTCTACCTTTTGCTTACTATAAATCCACACCAATTCTTGATTCTCTCTATTCTTAAGTGTCAGTCAATTAATATACATTCTAATATATCACTACAACTTTGTTATTTGTCACAAATGCTGCTCATACTTCAGATTCCAGATTTATTGTCACATAAAGCCCTGAGATTCTTTTTTTCTTTCTTACTAACCAATTTATCTGATGTAAATTTGACCTCCCTTATGGGCTCTTGACAGTAATTACTCATTAGTGATCAGGAGCAGAAGCTCTGGGGATTAACCAGACAGAAAGGTTTCTTTATTGACAGCTCACCTGAGATCAGCTAATTTAGTATAGATTAGATCAGGGATAAGCATCCTTGTTTTAAAAACTCACATGCCACCTTAAGTATTCCATATGCCAATAAGTACTCTGTGATTAGTAAGGGATTGCTTAAAGTGGTATGTGAATGGGAAGGGAAGGTTGAGAATCACTGCTCTACACCCAGTTGTTACTGAAATATTTTGTTTGAGAAAAATAGTCATTGGTCCATTTCCTTTGGAGTTGTGAAACCCTGCACATAACGAGTCAATTAGGTACAATTGAAACAGTGGTTTTCAAACTTTTTCTTTTCACTCAGATACCACCTTAAGCAATCCCTTACTTAATCCCACAGAACACTTATGGCATAGGGATACTTAGGTGGAATGTAAGTTTTTTTTAAAAAGGTTGCCAACCCTGGACTAGACCAACCCTGAGAGATCCTTGATCCATATGCTAAATTCACCTACTAATATAACCAACTAATGAACAATGGTATTAAAATATACTCCTGAACATATCACTTTTGGTAGTAGCATACTTTTGTTATGTGCTACGTAAAATGACATTTTCCCTTATTTTTGTTGAGGCGGAATTGTTTTTCTTATCAGCTATTCTTGGGTAATTGATTCAATTATGTTGTATTACAGTATACTGGTTTTGTAGTTAGCATTTAAATACATGGATGAAGAAAATAGTATGAGTATTTATGACTGGGATCACCATTACCATAATTGAGTATTTTCCATTTACCTTGCTATACATGTAATGGTCTATTTCAGTGTTTATAATGTGTCAGGCTATGGAAAAATAATAGCATAGCAAAAGCTTATGCAGACAATAATGGATTCTTGGGAGAAATTGCTGATAGCCATTACAACAGGGAGCTTAAATAACATGCTAAATTGCAAGACTGAAGCTGCTTTACCAAACCTGAAGATAAAATTAAATCATTTAGTTCACTCTCGCATACCTATTTATACTTCTTTCTTACTAACCAATTTATCTGATGTACAACGCACAAAATTAAAATCACTACCTTGCAGTTGTTAATCCTTAAATGTATGTTTTGTCTCAACTATGTGTGATGGGCATCACTTTAAACCAATGGACCCCAGTGGAATAAATCGAGGCTATTGAGCTTCATGGTTTATATAATGGAGAATAAAGAGCTATTCAGGAGAGATTACAAAGCAAAAAATCTATGAAAGGGTTCACTCTACATCATGGAAAGAAAAATGAAGTTGGAGTGATCTGTTATTTTATAATTGATGAAGAAAAATTTTGAAGGAATAGCCATTTTCCTTCCTTTGCAATTTCCTTGATTTGCCTCCATTTTAACCATACTTTCCAAAGGAAAATTAGTATTTTTACTGTGCATTCTAAAATGTCACAAACCAGAGATTATTTATGCCTTTTGTTAATCTTTGTTCCTTCCTTTGGCTTGGCTTCGCGGACGAAGTACAAAGTTGATAAATGCGCTTCATTAGAATTCTTTGTTAGCAGTTTATGTTTTAACGTGAAAGTGTTATCCAACTGAACAATTCAAGCATATTTAATCAAGAGTAACACCATTCCTTTCAATTTTTGGTTTAGATGCATAATGAGTGGTTTTAATTTATTTTTGTTGAATATACCATTTCTGTGCCAGATCATATTAAAGGGTTATTTCATCATCTAATCTTTACTCCCAGATTATTCATTGATTACAATGAAATGTTGTTAGTATTGACTAATACCATTGAGGCAGGTGATGGTGCCACGCAGCTAGCTCCATGCTGGTGATTTGATCATCTAGTGAGGAAGAATTAGTGTTCAGAAGACATTTTAAACTGATGCCCTGCCTGTCTCAGATGGACCTTAAGTTGCCTGTTGAGAAAGGAGGGGATATTTTCTGAAGATTCTGACAATATTGATTTCCTCTACCAACATGCTGCATTTATCTCATTGCTGGTAAAAAACCTGTTGCGTGAAAGTTAAACAAGAAAATCTGTAGATGTTGAGTTCAATCCACAAAAGTGCTGGAGAAATTCAGCAGATTATGCAGGATCCACTTTGGATGTTGTGTGACTGTTGGCTGCCATATCTTTTACATTTACAAATAACTATCGGTGAAGAACTTTAGAACAATGCTGAGATTGAGAAAGATGCTATTAGTGTAAAATGGTTAAACTGCAATGTTTATTCAATTAAATGTGGTTTATATTTATGAATATATAGATTCATAGGATATGCTGGGGTGGGTTAGAGTAGTGGGAATTATAGCCAGGTTAGCAAATTGTCCATCCCTCTGTTTATATTTGCAGGGTGTAGGCATTCAAAGATTGTGTTGTCTGTTTCTTAAGTGTCCTTGGGAAAGTAATGGCAAACTTTCATCTTGAATCACTGCAGCTGCTGGGTAGGAAGTTCTGTAGGTTAGTTTGTATGCCAACGAGGGAACATGCATATTTCCAAATCAAGTGTGTGGTTAATCTTTATTGTTTTACTATTTTTGGTACACAGACAGCCAATCTGTTTGCTCATAGTTTTGCTATTATCTCATTCCACCTGCATTGAATCGCCTATTGTTATTGAATGAAGATCTACCGGGACCAATGCCTGAAGAGGGCGTACAAAATCAATGAACCGGTGCGGACTCGAAAGGCCAACATGGCCTGTTTCCGCTCCGTAAATGGTTACATGGTGGTGATAGTCACATGTTTGTGTAGATTGTTTGCACTACAGGGAAGGAATGAATGGGGATGCCAATCTCCCAGGCTGCTTTGTCCTAGATGAAGTCAAGGTCTCTGAGAATATTTTACACTAATAGCACTGTTTTGATCAAGGTGATATTTTTGGACAGGTTAACATGGCATTGCAACTATCCTTATCCTTTTTTCAAATACATTCTGGCAGGTTATTGCAGTGTGTGCTGTAAGTCTATTGTCATACAGGTACAGTAAACTGCTCTTGTGCCAGATGGGTTCCAATTAAGTGACACTTGGTTCTCCTAAGTCAGTATGACTTTTACAATTCATAGCTGCTTATTACTGATATCCCACATTCTGTATCTCACTGTCTTCATTTCATGAACCATGGATGTTCACAATGTTTCATGCAATGGATTAAAAAGATTAATTACCGTGCTCCCAGTGGGGCTGGCAGATGGCTGCTTTAGTACGGAAGACAATTATCAAACTGGGAAACACTTCCATGAGGGTGGCCTGATGATGCAGCAACTCCAGGAAAAACATTTATTTCTATTTCTTAGATGATGGTGTGCAATGTCGGTAACTGAACGTTAGTGGCCCAGGTAGGTATGCATTTGGCACATATGGTGTTGATACCAAAAAAAATCTATGCAGCAATTTTTCTATTCATCCCATGAGAACAATGAATCTTACTTCCAAACATCTGAAATACTGTTTCTTTAAAATGAAGCACTTGTCTCTGTGTACAAGAAGCAATATGCTGAACATCTGTTCATCTTGACATTTTATTTGAGGTCAGTGAGTTTATTTTACAAATAGCACAGATTTTAAACACTGTAAAAACACGCACAAAGTGCTTTCGATGCAGTTATAAATGATTACACAATTACGTGCAGAATCAGGCTGAAATTTGCATTATTTATACAGGTATTTACATGGTGTATAAATTACATCATTGAATATCACTGAATTTCAAATTCCCAGTTGCTACAAAAAAGCCAACAAAACTTAATATATTGTTCTTGGAAATTTGAGCTGTGTTTCTTTGTTAATTAAGTCTACCCAGTAGCAAAAATGAAAACAAGTTTAAAAAAAAAACTCAAGCATAACTGATTTAATTAATATAATGATTGTCCCCACCCACATGTGCTGTGAGGCAGTAGCTGCTCAATGAGGCGCAGTTCACCTAAAAACCAAAAGTAGCGATGGCTATTATTCCCTAATCAGGTTGTGCAAAGCATGTCAAATTTGAAATCTCAATACCCATTTGTTGGTACTCAACGAAGTGAAAAAAACTACACAAAAATGATCATCTGGAGGAATTCAGGAGGTCAAGCAACATCGGTGGGAGGAAAAAGAATGGTTGACATCTTGAGCCGAAAGTTGGTACAGAAACAGGTGACCCGTTTGATTTTTCTGACCCCAGCCTGTCTGTCTTTTTTTTAACCATATTCAGCAATCCCACTCTCTCTTGGCCCCTCCAACCTGGTCCTTTTTACACTGCTTCTGCTCAGTTATGTTGAAAGGTTTCAGCTCAAAATATCAAGCATTCACTTTCTCTCAATATTGTTTCTTTTCCCACTGAGTTCCTCCAGCAGATTGTGTTTGGCTTCAGATTCCAACATCTGCAGTCTCCTATGTGTTTACAGTACAACATACCTTTGGCATGTTTCTACCATCCTCTTTGCAAAGTTAATGTTTTAGGAATGATTTAACACATTTCTATGGGAAAGTATTTTCCTTTTTTGTGGATGGTACTCCTTTTATTCTACTTTATTATGTCTTGGATTTCAACATAAAATGTATCCTGGATAATTTTTCTGTGAAGTTGTGCTTTGGATCACTTGTTATATTAAAAATTCTGCTCCTATTAAACAATGGAGTTGCTCCTATCTTCTCATTGACTATAATTTTCAGATTGACATTTTGTGGTGGTTCTTGCAAACATGAATATTGTTTAATATCAGAATAAATTGGAATGCTCTGAAGGGTAAGATTTTGATTTGACACAACTATCCATTTGTGAATTGTTGCTAGATATTAAGGAAAGGCAAGGAAGCAGCAATTGCCTAGATAAATGTACGTGCATATTTTGGATTGAAATGCTGAGGGGAAAATTGTTGAATATTGGAGATTTTAATTTAGAAGAACGTTGTTCTAATGTCAGTACAGTAATAATTTTTGCTAATTTATTTGAAGTGTTGTTATTGTCTTAAATAACTGCATGACTGGCCTTAGTTTCACTAACTAAACATCCCTAGTAAAATACTTAAGAAACTGGATAATAATATTAATGGATAACCAATTAGTTGGGGATTAACTTGTTTCATTCAATTAATGATTCTCTAAATGTATGTGAAGATGCTACTTGAATAAACACTAGGAAAGTTATATTTGACATTTTTAAATGTCTCTTTTTTAAGTGAATTCAGTTGTAATTGGTGGAAAAGAGGAAATATTTTTGATTGGGTTGCCTCAATACAGCAGTTCAATCCAGTAGTTGCTGAGACCATACAGCCGGATTCTGAGAATGCTGGCGGAGGGAAGCTGATCAGCAAATCTGGTCCTTCTAAATCCATTTACCTTCCATTTAAACTTGCTTTGCTTGGGCTCCTGATTCTGTGACCTTTCATGGCAAACAGAACTTCTGAATGGAATGTTAAAACTCACTAACATTTCAGCCCAATACCTTGTTCTATTTCTACTACTTTAAAATACATGAATCAAGGTGGTTGTTTAAAATTGCAGGGAATGTCAACCATTATTACACTGCATTTTTTAAAAAAAGTTGAATTTTAATTTTCCCAAATGTGACATTGTGCACTAACTAAAAGGAAGAAAAACTAAATTACAAAAATCAAAATTTGTTTTATAAAACATTAATGGCTTTTTTCTCTATTGCTGGTACCTTTCCTGACTGACCATTTCAGATTAGCTGCATCTGCAGTACTTTTTAAATAAAGTAATTAGATTGCAATAAATATATTTATTTATTGAAGTTTTTGTACTGGGAAATGATTTCTAAAATGTTCTAAAGGTAATGCAAACTCAATGCATTAAAAGTTTGGCTACAGCTAAGGTGGACCATGGAGGATGCAGAATTTTTACCTAATATTTTAAATCAAAGTGACCTCCTAACATCTTTAAATGTACCTTTTTTTGAAAGA
Source organism: Narcine bancroftii (assembly GCF_036971445.1). NCBI lineage: Eukaryota > Metazoa > Chordata > Chondrichthyes > Torpediniformes > Narcinidae > Narcine > Narcine bancroftii. Next base: position 83,182,147 of record NC_091472.1, on the reverse strand, counting down.
TTGAATGGAAAATCTATAAATTCAGACCAACATCCATGCATAGAACTAAACTTGTTACATGAGCAGCTGCTGTTTTAATCACATTTATTTTGTTCAAAAAGGTCATTACGGAACCACAATGAACATGTAAACTTGTTCAGAACAAAAAAAAGTTCCTGAAGTTGGACTCTAGTTTTATTGATATAATTAATGATTCAGCAATTAAGATGAAAAAATATTGTTCATTTTTCTTAAATAAACAATTTGACTAGGGCTGTGAATTAATAATTTTCACCTGTTTTCGCGCAAATATTAACAAATACAGCCTCTGTATTTAGTTACTGTAGATCTTTATGGATAGAACCAATGGAAGAAAACAGTGAATTGACTGTACATGTAGTATGTGGCTCTCTTCAATGCAAAAGAAGGAAACTGGAGATGTCTGGATATGTAGAAGATTTGGTTGGATGAAGAAAAGGCACTAATTTTGGTCCTGGTATTTCAAGATTTACTGGTTTGGTTTTATTTAATTACCCTGTCCCATGACTGCTCAAGTCAAAAACTCCTTTCCTGAAGAATGGTGTAAACTCACATAGAGTGTGCTTTGAAAGTGTAAAATCCTCTTTGTATAGGTTCAGGGGTGAAGTTGGAGAATTCAAAATCAATGTGAGAAAGTTCTTGAGATACCTCTGCAAGAAGAGTAGAGAAAATACATTATTTCATCTGAAAAAATAAATTAAGCAAGCTTTTGAACTGAGAAGAATTGGTAGCAAGTGAACACAGTGAGTAACTGATGAAATAATCCATAGAAAAATATTGAGAATTCTTCCCTGAAGAATAGTATGCACATGCATAGATTGGAAGCTTCTTAAGATTTGAAAGGCACTGTCTGAAAGGGGTGAAAATACACTCAAGCAATTTTTGTTAAAGTGACAGCACTTAGAGTGTCAAACAATTGTAGTGCCAGTGACCCAGGTTCAAACCTGGAGCCATTTGCAAGGAGATGGTATGGTCTCCACTGAGTGGTATTGTCTGCAAGGGCCTGTTGCTGTGCTGTATGTTTACATTTGAAGAATTGGGTTTACCCAAAATGGAAGCAAATCTATGGGAAAGAATGGGAGTGTATAATGAACTGGATCTCTTCTAAAGAAAAGCTGGTACAAGGAGGGTCTGACTATAACTGCCCTTTGGTCTATAATTACCATAATTCTAAAAAAGTTAAGTCAATTTTAATTATTCAGAATAATGTAACTATAGGTGACTTGAATGCCCAATGATGTATTTGCCTGATGACTGGCACAACATCTTGGACTGATGACCAGCAGCCCTGCATCCATTCTACCCTACCCCCAACCCCACCAACCAACTACTCAAAATATTAACCAAAGGGTCTTAATGGTACATTGTGAATTGAAGGTCATATTTCTGAAGGCCAGAACACCCAGAGAACTGAACGAGCATTTTTAAATGTACATTTTGATATTTATCGTCTTTTAAAACTTTGCAGACACTATCTTTAATAGCCTGATTTACTGTTTTAAAACAGGTCTGAGATTCCAATCCTTTTTGTAGTCTTAAAGGATACAGGAATAACGCAAAGGACAAACCTGGAAAAGCAAATGAATCCTTCAAGGCAACTTAAATATCCAAATGTGGCTGACCAATGAGTGGCTTAATAGAGAAGCTAGTCAAGGAATAGCATTAATAAATTCTGACAAGAATTAGGAGTTCTGCTAATGAGTTGAAGAATGTGGCAAGCTTAATATGAGAAAATTCAGGTTAACATGAAATAGAACTAAGAATATGAAAAGTTTGATACTTAACATGAAAGAGAATCCAAAAAGTCTCTGGTATTAAAATTGGAAGTGCTCAGCAGGTTCAATAGCAGTTGTGGAAGGAAAGCAGTGTTAGGGATTTGTCAATTTTTCTTCTGGGAAAGTAAGCAATTTGGAAGATGGACAATACAAAAGAAATAGGTGATACAGTGGAGGTGACACTTGTTGGTGTCACTTAAGTGAGAGACAAACTGCTGGTTAATGATAGCCGATCTGGCTAGGGGAGTGTAAATAGAGGGGCGTGAATGTGTACAGATATAAATAATTCTGGAAAGATGCAGCTGATCTGGCAATACTTGTGCAGAGAGAGGAACTGGTAGAAAACCTTGCATTGAAACTCTATATTCTGATAAACATAAAAGGTGGATTATGTGAAATTGCTGAATCCTGTTTTAAATCACCATGATGGAGAACTAAAGTGATGTGCAATAGAAACTTCACAGACCTTTTGGCAAGGTTATCTCCACTGTGCTTTGGTGGTCTGTGTTCTCTATATGGGGAAATCAATATACCAAGGGCAGGTATTGTATGGTAAATTTAAGTAGTTGGTGAAGATGGAAGAATGAAACCAGGAGCCATTGATGGGAAGATCCCTTAGCAATTTCAGTACATCTTTTGAATTGCACTTGTGTATACCACAAAGTCTTATTTATTCAGTGCTGAGGAAGGGGGTTGCCAAATGTGTTCTGTGATGAAATCTGGGTGAAGGTTGTGAAAACTGTATAGTAAGCTTGGGGGAAGGAGAGGACAAGTGCAACTCTATCTTTGCTATGACATCTTCTCTTCTGGCTAGGAAGAGATTAGGTAGATACCTTGGAGAGCTTTGGGAGAATGGAATGGAGTCCATTAAGGAAACAGGGTAAAAATAGTAGTCAAGACCATTGTGAGAGTCTGGGATCAGAATAGATCTTGGTTGCTAACCCAGCTGCTGAGAGATGATAAAGGGAAGTCAAGAAAAGCAAGTGGACAACAGCAGCACTTCTATTGAAATTTGAGTTCTGCTCAAATGCAGGAAGTCAAGTTTGAACACTTAATATACAGAATAAACTGAGGGAGAGTGTTCGAGTAGTACGCATTTTTCATTATGGCAATACTTGGAACCTTAAGTTCCCATACAACATTTTTAAGGAGTTGCTGGATGTACTAAATTTTAACATCTTACAACCAGGTTTAAGAATGGTGATAGTCTTTAATGACCACAGATTAAATCACATGTTCACATCCTTGATAATGGGAGTAATATATTTACAAGTCACAGTTAAACCTATATTAATGATGTATATATAATCTGAATAAAGAATGAACAATACTCACCTCCAGAAGGAATTGTCTCTTAGCAATTACTCTTTCATCCCGGTTACCAAATATCTTTTTTGGTGGAAATTCCAGACTGCCAATCTGGAAGTAACGATGCCATTAGTCTCATTTATCATTAATTTTGCAGTTTTCCAATTTTTATAATAAGCACAGTTGTTTTTTTTTTAAACAGACTGATAAACTGCTGTGCATTAAAACATTTTTATTCATGAGGGCAAACATTTAATGCTATTTATTTTTCAAATAATTAATAAAGGGAGTTCCTGAAGCCCAGTTGTTCAAATGCTAGTTCATTAAAAATGGAATAACAGAAGATGGAATCTAAGCTTAAAAAATACACATACTTTGTTATTCAGCTTTTAAAAATAGATGAGAAATAAGAACACCATGCCCAGCTTTGAATTCTTTTCCTCACCCATTATACTTTAACTTTATTTCTGACAAATCTGTGGTACTCGATGCCTCTTTTTAAAAAAAACCCCAAAGACATTGAAGAGAATCATAGGAGTTTTTCAACCTGTAACTCAAATGGTCCCATTTGTATCAGATTAATTAGTAACAGGTTGCTGCACAATCAACCTCCATATTGACACTATCATTATTAACCTGTGGGGAAAATAAAAGTTATGAAGTGTTTTCAGTTGCAGGCAGACCCTTCTATTTTCTGCAGAATTAACAAATTGAGCAGCAGTCAGGCTGACCTGATTCAGAACTTAGTCTAGAACTGTGTAGATTACAGCACAAGAGCTAGAAAGTTCCTTTAAACTGGCAATGGACAGAACACCCTGCGTCCCTAATAGTCGTCTTTTCTAATGAAAATTTCTATTTTACCAATGGCATGACATTGGATTTGTGCAAGGCAGATTTGGAAAATAAGATGAGAATGAAAGAGGAGTCAACAAATAGTGGCAGATATTCAAAACGTTGGTCCAAAACACTCAAATTTTTTTTTATATAATTTAGACATACAGCACTGTAAAAGGCCAATTCGATCCAACGAGTCTGTGCCACCCAATTTAGACCCCATTAAAGAATTTATTCTAATTAGAAAGACAATACCAATGAGGTGGCAAAGGTGCAATATACTGTTTCTCAAGGAAGTAGGTGAATACAAAGGCTGGTAATAGACTCAAGAGCTCATAAGAAAGGAGAACATTAATTTTGAGAGAAATTTAAATGCAGTATCCAAACAAATGATAAGGGATTCTATCAATCTTCTTCTTTGGCTTGGCTTCGCGGATGAAGATTTATGGAGGGGTAAATGTCCACGTCAGCTGCAGGCTCATTTGTGGCTGACAAGTCCGATGCGGGACAGGGAGACACGGTTTCAGCGGAAAATTTGTTGGTTGGGGTTGGGTTTTTCCTCCTTTGTCTTTTGTCAGTGAGGTGGGCTCTGCGGTCTTCTTCAAAGGAGGTTGCTGCCCGCCGAACTGTGAGGCGCCACGATGCACAGTTTGAGGCGATATCAGCCCACTGGCGGTGGTCAATGTGGCAGGCACCAAGAGATTTCTTTAGGCAGTCCTTGTACCTCTTTTTTGGTGCACCTCTGACACGATGGCCAGTGGAGAGCTCACCATATAACACGATCTTGGGAAGGCGATGGTCCTCCATTCTGGAGACGTGACCTACCCAGCGCAGTTGGATCTTCAACAGCGTGGATTCGAGGCTGTCGGCCTCTGCCATCTCGAGTACTTCGATGTTAGGGATGAAGTCGCTCCAATGAATGTTGAGGATGGAGCGGAGACAACGCTGGTGGAAGCGTTCTAGGAGCCGTAGGTGATGCCGGTAGAGGACCCATGATTCGGAGCCGAACAGGAGTGTGGGTATGACAACGGCTCTGTATACGCTTATCTTTGTGAGGTTTTTCAGTTGGTTGTTTTTCCAGACTCTTTTGTGTAGTCTTCCAAAGGCGCTATTTGCCTTGGCGAGTCTGTTGTCTATCTCGTTGTCAATCCTTGCATCTGATGAAATGGTGCAGCCGAGATAGGTAAACTGGTTGACCGTTTTGAGTTTTGTGTGCCCGTTGGAGATGTGGGGGTGCTGGTAGTCATGGTGGGGAGCTGGCTGATGGACGACCTCAGTTTTCTTCAGGCTGACTTCCAGGCCAAACATTTTGGCAGTTTCCGCAAAACAGGACGTCAAGCGCTGAAGAGCTGGCTCTGAATGGGCAATTAAAGCGGCATTGTCTGCAAAGAGTTCACGGACAAGTTGCTCTTGTGTCTTGGTGTGAGCTTGCAGGCGCCTCAGATTGAAGAGACTGCCATTCATGCAGTACCGGATGTAAACAGCATCTTCATTGTTGAGGTCTTTCAGGGCTTGGTTCAGTATCATGCTGAAGAAGATTGAAAAGAGGGTTGGTGCGAGAATGCAGCCTTGGTTCACTCTATTGTTAATGGAGAAGGGTTCAGAGAGCTCATTGCTGTATCTGACCCGACCTTGTTGGTTTTCGTGCAGTTGGATAACCATGTTGAGGAACTTTGGGGGGCATCCAAGGCACTCTAGTATTTGCCAAAGCCCTTTCCTGCTCACAGTGTCGAAGGCTTTGGTGAGGTCAACAAAGGTGATGTAGAGTCCTTTGTTTTGTTCTCTGCACTTTTCTTGGTATCACACACATGATGCCAATCCAGTCTTCCAACACGGGGTCTATATCTCTCTATTCCTTGCTTGCTCATGCATTTGTCGAAGTGCATGTAGCAACTTACCCTGTCAACAGGTTCTAGGTACTTAATACTTTGTGTTTTTTGTTAAAAAAGTCTCTTATAGATCATCTTTAAATTTTCCACTGCCTCACCTTAAACTTGTGCTTTCTGATATTTTGATCCTGAGGGGTAAAAGAGACTCTATTCTATTTATACCTCTTAATTTTATCTACTCAGGTACACGATCCTGTACCCAGAACCCTTGGGGGACAGTGTGTTCTGAATTTCGGATTTTTCTGGATTTCGGAAAGCCCACCTGAATTGTGCTGCCATATCCACCCCCTTCCAGTCGCCCGGCCGTCACCCCCAACCGCCAGTCCCCACTTGCTGGATTTTGGAACTTTCCAGATTTTAGATGTCCAGATAAAGGATCGTTTACCTGTACTATCAGCATCTGATGCATGAGAGAAAAAAATTCAATGTATTTTCTACAAGCAAACCAGTTCTGAATCCAAATTATCAATTTACTGATCCAATGCATCTTCACCTTCTAGATCAGCCTTCGTGGAACCTTTTCAAATGCCCCATGTGGACACCATCCATTGCCATTCCATCATCAACCATTTCATCACCTCCTCAAAAAACTTAATAATTTTGTAAAACATGACATGTCCAACACAAAGCCATGCTAACTGTTCCTAATCAGGTCATACCTTTCAAAATGTGTGTAAATCTTATTCCTAAATATTCTCTTTAATAGCTTCTTTACCACTGATGAAAGGCTCATTAACCTACAATTTTGTGGATTTCACCCATTTCCCTTCTTGAACAAAGGAACAACTCTCCAGTTCTCCAGCACCTTGCCTGTTGATAGCAAGGATACAAAAGATATTCATTCTCTTTGCCTCTTTCATTAAGATGAGAAGTATCCCAGATTAGATTAGCAAAATGTTATTACAGTCCCAGCGACCCAAATTTGAATCTATCAAATGCACTGCTGTAAGGAGTTGTGTTCTCTCCAACACTGCTTGGGTTTCTTCCCACATTCCAAAGATGCATGGGATGAATAGATTCATTGGGCTCATGGGCCAGCTACCATGCTGCATCTCCAAATTAAAATTCAAAAATAAAAAAAATCCCATCAGACACGGGACTTATCCATGTTAATGCTCTTTGAAAGAACCAGCACCTTCTCCCTGATCTTGAAATTTTCTTGCACATTAACATTCTCCACACAGTTCTCAGTGTCTGCAATATCCTTCTTCATGATGAATGTCAATACAAAGTACTCATGTCCTCTGACTCCGTATAAATCCCTCCATTATCAATGAGTGGCTCTACCCTCTCCCTAGTTAACTTCTTGTTTTAAAGATGTATAAAAAAAGCTTTGGTATTCTCCTAAATCCAACTTTCATAGCCTTACCTTCAAGCTTAAGTTAATTATTCATCTGACTGTACATATACAACTTGATAAACAGCATTTCTCCAGACCATGGTGCCCATATGCACACACTATATAATGTTAGAAACAGAATTACTTTTAAAGAAATTGCTCGAGACAAAAATTGAGAACAAAGAACATTTATTAAACAACAATGCAAAGTTGGGTGCTTCCCCTTACCATGGGAATACACACATACACCGGGGCTCACCCAACTTTTATACAGTAAATTTCAGTATCAGAATACCCTCCCCCTTACATTCTTCTGCCCCCTGGATGGGTTTGGCAGAGGCAATCCTTCCTGCCTACGTGCAGTTTCAGTATACTTGGAGGACCAGGGGGTATCCTGTCGGTGTTTTCTTATGCCATTATTCCCATTGTCCTTATTCACATCCTAGCCCTTGTCCCCATTCACACCTTCCCGACTCTCAGGGCTACAGTCCCTTCATCTGCAGGGTTCGTTAATCTTGTCTAGGGTTTACTAGTTAAATATGCATACTTGAAAAATCTGTGTATGGCTTACTAATTATATATGTATAACTTGCTAATACTGTCTAAGGTCTTCTAATTATTTATGCAAGCCTTGCTAATTCTATCTGGGGCTTGGTGACCCTTATCTCGTTCAGACTAACTCTACTTCTATTCTCAATTGTCTGTCCTTCTCTCCTTCATTCAGTGAATTTGCTGCTGTAGGAGATTCTTATCTTACTCAGACAGTGTCAGCTTCCTGCCTTCTAATATCCATATCTCATGTTGTTTGCACTGGCTTCATTCATTTACTTATGTATCAATTTTATTTTCTTCATGTTCATATTGCAATATCAGTTTTTCTCATCTCTCACAATCCTCACTTTTCTTTTAGATCAGTAATACTGATCTCACACAATGATCAGTGTTACTGATCTCAGTGTTACTGGTCTCTCACAATAATAATCACAAAGGTGTCTGTGCATCCTCTGTGCATACCCTTCCTTTAACTTCTTGATTGCACGGTAGATTTAAGCTTTTGCTGATCTCAATGTCATCTTGTCACCTGATCTGAAGGCAGCACCATGAGCTCTGAGCAATGCATGAACCTCCGTGTCTAGACATGTTTTTTTAAAATTTGTCTTGACTGTGTAGTGTTTGATCCTCAGTACATTTGCCTATGTAGCTAGTCACTGAGCTCATACATTCATCAATGTGTATGTGGTCGTTGTAGGAAGCAGTCCTGCTGCGGCTTTCTCTGGCCAGGTCCTGATCTACCTGTGAACTGGTTTTGACTCATTTTACAAATGGTCTGTATGCAGAGATTAACAGAATGGAGAAGCGGTCTGAATATGCAAGGTGAGGAGGTGGGGGCTGTGGGGGGGAAAGCAACCTTCTATACTTCAGGATATTTGTGTAGATGAGATCTACGATAATCTCTCCTCTGGTTGCAAAGTTGACACCTTGTTGGAACTTCGCAAGAACTGTTTTTATGACATGTTTGCATTCATCAGCAACAATCATACAACATCCTGGGTGATTTGCCTTGAGGTCTTTCTTGACATCTTTTTATACCACATGGGCCCTTCTCTCTTAAAACTTCCCAAACCATACATGCATTTTTTTTTCTTTGTTAGTGAAAGTCAGCTGTAAATTATCTGAAGATGTTGAAAAAAATTACCTTGATGCGCTACTCCTGCATTTCCAGGTGTTACAGGTTATATTATGTATATGTTGTTAAAAGAGATAGATAGTTACACTTCACATCTCATTTAAAATGCAAGAGCTTTACTGAATCCAGACATTTAGGCACCAGTGACTTTGCAAAAGACAATGGAGCTGCTCTGGAAGGAACTTCAGAAGTAGCTGCAAATGGAACAATGTACAGGCAGAGACTGATCTGATCTTTTAAAGATTGGGTTTGGAGCCCTGCAAGAAGTTCTGGTTTTTTTACAAGGGGGGAGGGGGAGAAAGAGAGAGAGAGAGAGAACTGAGTTCTACAGTAGCAATCGAGGCTGCAACATGGCAAGCTGGCAGGCTTGTTGAAAACCCCATTTTGAGTTCTGAGTTCAGCCTGTTGAAAACCCTTGTAGTCCTTACAAGAGGAAATGGCTGGCTAGAGTGAAATAAGGGAAACAAGAGGAACTCTGTGGTGACCAGTAAGAAGATGTTATCATTTGGAAAATCCACGATGGGGCAAGTTTCTTCGGCAAGATACTGAAGTGACTGATTGGAGGAATTCAGTTTGTTTGTGTCCAATGAGCCAACAAATATCTCTCTGAAACCAACCAGAACCTTCCTGAGTGGTAACTATTTAACTTCAAGCACCAGAGCCTGGTGAAAATTCATCAATGTTAAATTCTGTGCACAGTATAAGAACTGGCTGATAGTGGTGAACTTGGAAAAGTGAGAAGTGAATTATTGGACTGAGAATCAAAGAACTTCTCTGAACATATACACATTACATACACGTGTACTTAGAATTAGAAGGGGGTTGTTAGGTTAAGTTAATAGTAATAAGTTAAAGTTTGATCCTGTTTTTATGTTTAAAGAAAATTAAAAGCAACCCTTGTTTAAGTAACCAATGTCTTGGTGAATTTCTATTATTTCTATTGCTGCTGGGCTTTGGGGTCCACTGGGCTTTCAACAAAGACATGAAACTTTCCATGTCAGTTATGATTCTGGCCACTGAAGAATTTTCTTTTCAAAATCCAAATAACTAATTTTGCAAAGTCAATCAAATGTTTCTCGAGCATCAAAGGGAAACAACTCTCAGATCTTCCTACATGCTCTCACATATGTTTGGATCAATGTGATTTAGTCTTGTAGAATTCAAACTAAATTCAAGTCAGGAGATAATTATGTATTTCTGTGCAACACAATCTTAAATAACTTAAATAAAAACTGAAAATATTTGGCAGGACAGGCCAGAATCCTTCACCATGATGCTACACAACCCACTGAGTTCCTTCACCAGATTGTTTTTGCTTTTTTTAAAAAAATGGCTACTACTACTGGTATTTTGCCAAAATTTAAACCACTTGCTGTTTTTAACTATATCTATGGTGGAATATTTTGAGCAAGAAATGGAAAGCACCCCATGCATACTGCAAACAAGTATGTCTATGACTTGAGTTGCAAGAAGGCAGGCTCAAAATTGGGCTAATGGAAACCCTGACCTTGAAATTGGAAGCACACTGTGCCCTTTAGATTAAGCACAGTGGTGAACAAATACAGATTTAAGGTTTTTTTTTCCATCATGTACTCAATTTGTTTTCCTTTGTCTGCTTTGTAAAGACACACAAAGAGGCACCACTATACCAGTGCCACTGCAGAGAAAAGGAAACAAAAGATCCTGTCACCTCCTATGCTCTTGTAACCTCCGTAACTGCATTGGCTCCCATCCATTCCAGCAGTGAACTTGAGCTCAAGGCATCCTGCTTGGCTCCTAGTTCTGAACCTCCAAAGCTGTTGGTGCTCAAAACCCTTCAAAGCCTTACTCACCATTGGCACCCTGATGAACCCTAGTCCTGATACCTAGTTTTTCAGAAGCCAGTTGCCAGCAGTCTGTGCTCGTCCACTGTTGTGGTGGTCTACTCTGTAGGGTCCTCTGCCAGGCTTCTCTTATTCTGGTGCTCTGTGTCAGTCCACTGCTTCCCTGGAGCCCACAAGCTCTGATGAGATTGTCTTTATTATTGCTTTAAATGAGAGACTACAGATGGTGGAATGCAGAGCAAAAATAAATTGCTGGAGGAACTTAGTGGGAGAAAAAGATCAAAGTTTCAGTTCAGAACCCTTCATCTTGATGCTACTCAACCCAGAATTCCTTCAGTAAATTGTTTTTTTTAATTTTTAAATTACTGCTACACTAGTATTTTTGCCAACATTTAAACTACTTGCTCTTTTTGACCTCCATAGGACTTCTATGTATTTTAAAAAGTACACTGCCGGCCCAGTTCTAAGGCAACTTAAAGCAGTTATAGTGGCTACAACACTACCACCATTTTGAGTAGAATTGCTGTATAGATTGGTATAATGCACAAAACGAACAACAATCAGTACTGCTTTGATGTTTCAATTGGATGAAATATGAATTATTTGCAACTTCAACGATGACCTTGCATTCTAATGCATGACAGTTGCATGCTATTTTATTAATGGCCCCATAATTCATAGTAATTATCCAAACTCCTTGGTGAGCAGGCAATTAAGGGAAGCAATGTCAAAACTGCTTTGGGATATGCACCTGCTTCTAATTGCTAACTTAAATATTTGAAAAAGTGCATCACAACATCAATGGAAAATGCAAAATAGCCTTTGATGCAAGCACAATATATGAGAATTATAAAGAATCCCCTGACCACATGCTCAGGCTCCTCCACAAGTTAAGCTAGATTATTTCAATTAAAGAAGTGCTTTATTAGCTGAATTCTGAAGGGACGTGGCCTCAGATCTCTATTTGCTATTTAGGGTGAGTGCATGAGGAAGAAAAAATGATCAAGATTAGTTATGATGTCTGGATGGTACTAAGACTGTTCAGAAGATAACAAAAATGTGATGTCTTGGCAAGTATCAGAGATGGTTATTAAGGGTTATTTTACCAATCTGAAAGGGAAGTTAAACCCAGGTTTCTCATCCGACTTGAAAGATGTGCAGCACTTTTTAAAAACGGGGCAGGGGTGTTGAGTTGGATTACATATCCAAGTCTCTGGTTCTGAAATGGAGTGTGTCACTAACTGGGTCCCTACAGAAGAGATCAGTTAGATTCCAATTGATTCCAAAAGTTAGTTGTGCCTGTGGAAACTGTGTAGGGCTCTTGGATATTTGCAAACAAACACGGGCATATGCAGCTATCTCAAGTGCATTGTATAGTGTGCCACTGAAGAGTGAGGCAGGCGGAGGCCCCGGTCCGGGCAGAGAGTTGGAGGCGGCGGCCCCAGTCCGGGCACAGGGAGAGCAGAGGCGGCCCCGGCCCCAGCGAAGGGTAGGCGGCGGCGGCCCCGATCCGGGCAGGAGCAAGGGGGAGACGGCGGCCCCGGCCTCGGTCGAGTGAGGCAGGCGGAGGCCCCGGTCCGGGCAGAGAGTTGGAGGCGGCGGCCCCAGTCCGGGCACAGGGAGAGCTGCGGCGGCCTCGGCCCCGGTCCGGGCAGTATGGACTGACCTAGGAGGGGAGGCAGACCCTTCCAGCCCGGGTAATAAACCTGCACAGGAGAAGGCCACTTCGATATAAAACCTACGACCCAAGGACCTCGCTGCCACGTCCCAGCTCGCTTGGCCATGGCACACGAACCATGGGTGTAAAGGGTGGGGCCAGTACTGCGCGCACTGCACTCCACCCAAAAGCTCCTTTGCGCAGGCCCGAGGACAGGTCCACGTCCTCCCCCTCCACGTCCTCTCCCTCAAAAGATGCTCACAAACTCAAGCTAGCATGCTGGAACATCAGAACCATGCTAGACAAGGCTGACAGCCACCGACCTGAATGTCAGTCTGCCCTCATTGCACATGAACTCCTCAGACTTGACATCGACATAGCCGCTCTCAGTGAAGTCCGCCTGGCAGATGTAGGCAGCCTCCAAGAACGCGTCGTGGGCTACACACTCTACTGGTCAGGCAAGCCTTCGGATGAACGACGCCTATCTGGTGTAGGCTTCATGGTCAAGAACTTCATTGCCTCCAAACTCGAAAACCTTCCGACAGGCCACTCGGACCAAATCATGTCCATGCGACTCCCCCTTCAAAACAAGCGTTGCATCACCCTCATCAGTGTCTATGCTCCAACCCTCCAGGCGGAACCAGCAGAAAAGGACAAGTTCTACACTGACCTGCGCAACCTCATCCAACGCACCCCTACAGCCGACAAGGTTGTCATCCTTGGCGACTTCAACGCTCGCGTCGGCAAAGACTCAGAAACCTGGCCAGGAATCCTCGGCAAACATGGCGTCGGCAAGTGCAACGACAATGGGTGCCTCCTGTTGGAGCTCTGCGCAGAACAGCGGCTTGTCATTACAAACACTCTTTTTCAGCAGAGGGACAGCCTTAAGACCACCTGGATGCATCCCCGATCCAAACACTGGCACCTCCTGGACTACATCCTGGTGCGAGAAAGTGACAAACGAGATGTGCTCCACACCAGGGTCATGCCCAGCACGGAATGCCACACTGTCCACCGGCTGGTTCGCTGCAAGCTCAACCTTCACTTCAAGCCAAAACCCAGGAACAGTAAAGCCCCCAGAAAGAGGTTCAATGTTGGAAACCTGCAGTCAGACGAAGCGAGAGGAAACTTCCAGGCAAACCTCAAAGCAAAGCTCGACGATGCAACCCGCCTCACGAACCCGTCCCCTGAAACCCTCTGGGATCAGTTGAAGACTACCATACTGCAATCCACTCAAGAGGTACTGGGCTTCTCCTCCAGTAAAAACAAGGACTGGTTTGACGAAAACAGCCAGGAAATCCAGGAGCTGCTGGCAAAGAAGCGAGCTGCCCACCAGGCTCACCTTACAAAGCCGTCCTGTCCAGAGAAGAAACAAGCTTTCCGTCGCACATGCAGCCATCTTCAGCGCAAACTCCGGGAGATCCAAAATGAGTGGAGGACTAGCCTCGCCAAACGAACCCAGCTCAGCGAGGACATTGGCGACTTCAGGGGTTTCTACAAGGCTCTAAAGGCTGTGTACGGCACCCCACCCCAAGTCCAAAGCCCGCTGCGCAGCTCAGATGGCAAAGTCCTCCTCAGCGACAAGATCTCCATCCTCAACCGATGGTCAGAACACTTCCAATCTCTTTTCAGTGCCAACCGCTCAGTCCAAGATTCCGCCCTGCTCCAGCTCCCTCAACAGCCCCTAAGGCTAGAGCTGGATGTGGTCCTCACCCAGGATGAGACATATAAGGCAATCGAACAACTGAAAAGTGGCAAAGCAGCAGGTATGGATGGAATCCCCCCAGAGGTCTGGAAGGCTGACGGCAAAACTCTGCATTCCAAACTGCATGAGTTTTTAAAGCTTTGTTGGGACCAAGGAAAACTGCCTCAGGACCTTCGTGATGCCACCCTGTACAAAAACAAAGGCGAGAAATCAGACTGCTCAAACTACAGGGGAATCACGCTGCTCTCCATTGCAGGCAAAATCTTCGCTAGGATTCTACTAAATAGAATAATACCTAGTGTCGCCGAGAATATTCTCCCAGAATCACAGTGCGGCTTTCGCGCAAACAGAGGAACTACTGACATGGTCTTTGCCCTCAGACAGCTCCAAGAAAAGTGCAGAGAACAAAACAAAGGACTCTACATCACCTTTGTTGGCCTCACCAAAGCCTTCGACACCGTGAGCAGGAAAGGGCTTTGGCAAATACTAGAGCGCATCGGATGTCCCCCAAAGTTCCTCAACATGATTATCCAACTGCACGAAAACCAACAAGGTCGGGTCAGATACAGCAATGAGCTCTCTGAACCCTTCTCCATTAACAATGGCGTGAAGCAAGGCTCTGTTCTCGCACCAACCCTCTTTTCAATCTTCTTCAGCATGATGCTGAACCAAGCCATGAAAGACCTCAACAATGAAGACGCTGTTTACATCCGGTACCGCACGGATGGCAGTCTCTTCAATCTGAGGCGCCTGCAAGCTCACACCAAGACACAAGAGAAACTTGTCCGTGAACTACTCTTTGCAGTCGATGCCGCTTTAGTTGCCCATTCAGAGCCCGCTCTTCAGCGCTTGACGTCCTGCTTTGCGGAAACTGCCAAAATGTTTGGCCTGGAAGTCAGCCTGAAGAAAACTGAGGTCGTCCATCAGCCAGCTCCCCACCATGACTACCAGCTCCCCCACAACTCCCATCGGGCACACAAAACTCAAAACGGTCAACCAGTTTACCTATCTCGGCTGCACCATTTCATCAGATGCAAGGATCGACAATGAGATAGACAACAGACTCGCCAAGGCAAATAGCGCCTTTGTAAGACTACACAAAAGAGTCTGGAAAAACAACCAACTGAAAAACCTCACAAAGATAAGCGTATACAGAGTCGTTGTCATACCCACACTCCTGTTCAGATCCGAATCATGGGTCCTCTACCGGCATCACCTACGGCTCCTAGAACGCTTCCACCAGCGTTGTCTCCGCTCCATCCTCAACATCCATTGGAGCGCTTTCATCCCTAACGTCGAAGTACTCGAAATGGCAGAGGTCGACAGCATCGGGTCCATGCTGCTGAAGATCCAGCTGCGCTGGATGGGTCACGTCTCCAGAATGGAGGACCATCGCCTTCCCAAGATCGTATTATATGGCGAGCTCTCCACTGGCCACCGTGACAGAGGTGCACCAAAGAAAAGGTACAAGGACTGCCTAAAGAAATCTCTTGGTGCCTGCCACATTGACCACCGCCAGTGGGCTGATATCGCCTCAATCCATGCATCTTGGTGCCTCACAGTTTGGCGGGCAGCAACCTCCTTTGAAGAAGACCGCAGAGCCCACCTCACTGACAAAAGGCAAAGGAGGAAAAACCCAACACCCAACCCCAACCAACCAATTTTCCCCTGCAACCGCTGCAACCGTGTCTGCCTGTCCCGCATCGGACTTGTCAGCCACAAACGAGCCTGCAGCTGACGTGGACTTTTACCCCCTCCATAAATCTTCGTCCACGAAGCCAAGCCAAAGAATACTCCAGCAATAAGTCCGAACAAAATACTGTACAAGGAACATTAATAAATTATTTGTTGTTAAAATTGGGAACCATCACAAAATTTGTATTATTTAAGTAACTCAAGACAAATGTGGATTCCATTCAACACTTCAAGTAAGTGAATGTTCAGCACGAAGAACATTCTGTCATCACACAAAAGGTGACTGAATATTACTACTGCAGAACACAAAAAGTAGCAAAAGCTCCTGCAGCTGAACAGGAGTCAAGGAACTTACAAATGTAAAATCATGTGACAGACAAGTGTGTTGCAAGCCTGACATATGATCTAGTTAATTGCTGTCGTGGCTCAGAACATCGCCTTCAGCACAATTGTATTGTTTTTGCTCCAGCAGATCTCACTTTTGGTGCAACAGATTTTACATTTTCTAGTTTCATATTTATAACCTCCAAAGTACAACATGCCATTTTCAATGTACAATTGCATCATCGAATTAACAGGCTGTTAAGTTCCTGCACTTATTACTGAACCACCTCTGCAATTCATGTCAGGCAGCTCTATTTCATCAACAATAACTAAACTTAATTATTCTAGTTAGTGTGCTGTTCAGGGATCCAAGATTGGTTTTGAAAAGAAAAGCAGGGTTGCAATCTCAAAGTGAGGTCTTCAACATGCAGGGGCCATAGGTGTATCTAGGGTATGGCAGCACTGTCCTTGCCTCGCCCACCCAATATCAGAGTCCCTAGCCCAACACAGATTCTCCATCATACTTGAGCACCCCGAAGCACCTCACCAAGTCGCTCCGGCACCTCGCGGCGGTGGATCAATGGGCAAAATAGCCACCTTCCTTACCCATAATCCCCCAGCAGCTGGAACCACTCTGCCAGTGCCAGCAACAAGGAAATGTCGAGCAGTTCCAGCTGCTGGGGGATTATGGGTAAGGAAGGTGGCCATTTTTCCCATTGATCCTGCATTGAGCCTGGTAAAGTGCCGACCCGGGACATTCCAAGACAACTGACCCAAAGTTATCAGGAGCACAGAAGCCAGGGATCATCCTGCAGAGACTGCAGCTTCCAGCCAGGAACGGCGGGTAATAAACACAAGGTTTGGGTCACTTCAACACGGGCTGGAGCCTGGAGTGCCCCTGGGGCCAGTGATAGCATTAGGCGAACTAGGCAGCCTCAAAGGGGTGCAATCAGGGTGGCCAGGCATCCAGTTTTAGGCTAGAGAGTCTGGCTATAGACTTTGAGGTGCCCCGGGGTCTGAAGGCTTCCGCAGTGGGAGCAAATGTAGCAGTTTAGTGTTGTTAGGGCCAGGCAACTCCTTCCCTCTCCATGCCCTATTCCCCCACTACAGTTTCACTGCTGGACAACATACTTTCAAGCGCACTGGTTTGAAAACTTGGAATGCTTTCAAAATCTTTGCACTCTTCATTTATGCTGAGCTGTCGGACAAGTTCATCTCAAGTGCATCTATGCGTTCACAGAGTCCCCTGACCAACACGCAGCGATCAGGGTGATTGAGGCACTGTCCAGTGAGTGAGGGGCTTGGGGAGGGCAACAGGATAGCAGCTCACAGAGGGAGGGAGGCGAGGAAGAGGGTATAAATGCCCTCACTCACCCTGGCCACAATGGCTCGGTGCTGGGTCGCTGGGGTTCAGTGCATCTCTCCCAGCTCCCTGTTTCCTCCCCACCCTGGAGCTTCTGTTCAACACTAAACTCTTGGTGGATGGTTCTAATTCTCATGGTGAAAATTTGAATTTGAATCTGAACAATCGCAGGTAAGACTAATTTATTTTTAGGGGGTGCAAGTAGTAGGCCCTGCCTAGAGCACAAAGTAGTCTGGCACCAGTCCTGAGCATCCCATGTCTTGGCGACTGGGAATAATAAAATTCAACATGGGATAGTTAACAATCCATGGTTCTGCTAGTGAGGGGATGAGCTGGGCTAGAGGGAGGAAATGAGTCCTTTCTCTTACCAAAGCTCACCCTTAGGGCCCTTGTGGGAGTTAATCCACTGGTTCAGTTCTAATAAATTACAACGCCTGAAATTTACAAGGATACGTCGGGCGGCACGGTTGGTGTAGTAGTTAGTGCTAGCCCAATTGTGTGTGAAAATTGCCCAATTGTCAACTTTAGGTGCGATTTACTTTTTTATGGGGCAATTTCAGTGCTTGCCATAGGTGACATTTTACCTAGATATGCCACTGTGAGGAGCTGAGATGAAATTTCTTCAGAGCTAAGTGCATCTTTGGAATTTTCTACTTAAGGGAACTGTGGAGGTTCAGAAGTTGAATGCATTCAAGAGAGAGAGATCATTAGAATTTTGAATATTGCGGGGAATTAAAGGATATTAATATAGAGTAATGATGTGGAGGTAAAAGATCATCCATTATTTCACTGAATTACAGTGCTGGGGTGCAAGCTGGATACCCATCATTGAAAATCAAGATAATGTATTACCAAACAATCAAACAGATGCCTGATGTGTGACTTACAATTCCATAGAATAATACAATACAGGAGGATACCATTTGCCGGTTCCAATTAGTTTTACTCTCTCCTTCTTTCCCAGATTTACTTTCTTCAACAATTTTACAAAATTCAAAACACACTGGAATTTCTCCCCCCCGCTAAACATGGATGGTTCACTGCTGACTACAAACTCTGGCCTCCCCCAAAAAAGACTCCACTACAAATTCTCTTTGGACTACCTCTGAACATTGGTCATATATGACTTTTTAATTAAAAAATCCTTTAAGACCTTATTGGATAAGTACTTGAAGGCTACTATTTTTTTTCCATTTCCCCATCAGTCAGTTCATTCCAAATCATAATTTTTGCTTTTATTTTCTTTTGCCTTTTAATCTGTGCTTTGTGGTCATCAATCCTGGAACTGTTTCTGTGCCCTTTTTTGCTTTAGATTGAATTAGCCAGATGTTGAATCTATTTATACAGTTGTGCTTTTCAATGCCAACAAAGCTTGCTCTATAGAAACACAAAAGCTGCATAATGCTGGAATCTTGAGCAGACAGAGAATTACTGGAGGAATTTACCAAGTCAGGGGGAACTTGTGAAGACCAAGGTGGAATAGATCATGGTAATATTAAATAAATAAAAAGGGGGTTAAAAAGGTAGGGAAGGGGCTCAGATGTGAAAGAGTATGGGGGCAAGAATGAGGATAGGTACGAGTTAATAAAGAAGAGTTATTAAATAGTGGAATCACATAGGGGCGAGGGTTATCTAAAATAAAAATAATCAAGTCATCAGTAAACCAGGCCATTTTAACAGCATTTTTTTGGGATGTGGCTCGCCAGATTCCTTGCAGTTTATTAACTTCTTCTGCACATCAAGCAGATTCTGTGGGGACAACATTCATGCTGAATATCACTTCTACCACCTTTAGTGCTTTCTTGTGGAAAAGAGCATAATCATTTTATATAGCATCTAAAATCATTTTGTGGCAGATTTGAAGGTGCCCAAAGATTTTGTTTCATGCCTTATGACTTGGTTTTACTTTAATGACTTCCTTCCCTCTTCTAAATGATTAAATAATATTTGTGACTTGTGACACCATTTTCCATTAATTGTGAATATCCCTGTAACTACTAACTCATCAGATCATGTACATCTTCCAATTAAAGTTGCTGCCAGTTCAGGATCAAATCTGTGCCAATAGGCTCTACTAATAATTCAAATCAGCTGACACTGCAAAATGAGTCAAGGCACCTCAGTTTGCCAGCTTAGGTCACCTAACTTTCTATAGCACAAATCTGTTCATCCAGCAAAATTGTTAGATCAACAGGTGGCACACTATTAACATTGTAAAATGTTGCCAAATCATTTGTGTTAATTAATGAATACAATTTAGAAAGTTAATTAGTGCTCTCCATGTGAATCGAACACTATGCACCCACACTGATCAGTCATCCCAGGAATGTTAATTTAAATACAAAAAGCAGAGGTAGTGGTTCCACATCACTGATAACATGGAGCAGTGGGGATTGTGGTTGCAAGGCCATCAACAAATTTCTCAATTTCAGGTAAATTATGAAAAATTAACTTGAGATGATAAAGTTGCTTGATTATAGTTAAACACATTACAGGAAAAGCTGAACTGCTTGGAGATATAAAGTAGCATTTGTTCACGTAGAATGCAAACAAACTTCAATTAAAATGAGGCAAAATTGTTATTAAAGCTTAAAGTGAGGCTGACCTTGTTTGTGGTGAATTATCAGTGGAAAGAAATTTAGAATTTTAGAAATAAATCTGGAATTGAATTGATATTATTTGATGGCTGTGCAAAAATTGAGAATTAAAAATAAGCTTTTAAAACAATGGCAGGACCACATGTTAAATAGACTAAAGGAGCTGCTGCAATTTTAATTGAATGCAGATTATTTGTTAATTAGCAAAGACAATTTTTTTAAAAGGAACCACTGCACTATGCTACAAAGAAAGCAAATCATTATAGAAAAATGTAAATTCCTTCCAATAGTCTAAAAGATAATTTTAGAATACAAAATAACTCCTCTGACAAACTACATCTATCCAAATTGAGAGCTTGATTCAACTGGACACGCAGCAGCCCCTGCTTACCACCTCCCCCAGCTGGACTGAGCCCCAGCTGCATGTGGAATTAGAGAAAGTGGTTCTGCTTCTGTCCTTCTAATCAACTTTTGTTTCACTATATTATCTACTTCAGTGGTTCTCAACCTTTTATCCTACTCACATTCCATCTTAAGTTGGTATGTGAGTGAGGGAAAAAGGTTGAGAACCACTGATCTATATTATGATGTACAATTTGTACCCCATTTTTTTGTTGAAGTATCAGATATTATCAAATATTAAAATAGTTGCTTACCTCTGGATATTTCATCTTCATTATTCTGTGCAATTCTCTGAAACGGCTGTAACGTCGAAACACTGTCCAGGTTTCATCTAAAATGGTTATCTAACAGAACACAAATTATTTATTCCTGCAGAAATAAGATTGACTGCACAGTCCAAATACATATAAACATGGTTTTTAAGGGAGAAAGAATACATACGGTCGGGCAAACAAATTGCCAAAAGCGAATGCACAGGTGCATTAAAAAAATTTTTAAAAGCTAGTGTTTTTTTTAAATTTTAACAGACCAGAAATACAATGGGAGAAAAGTGATAATTCCTTGGAATGGTGTTTTAAAATCAGAAAACATGTTGTCTGAACCTGTATCACAAAAATGGCCAACATGAATGGCATATTAATTGGATTGCTGAGAAAGACTTGCAACTTATAGCAACAAAAAAATTCCACAGATGTCCAATTTTCTAATTTTCATTCATTGGTTGTTGGAAAAATGCAGTCACTAGGCAAAAAGTTTTCTTAGTCCAAATACATCAACTAATTCTTACTTCCATGTTGAATCACAATCAGAATTTAATGCCATGAAGTTCAGAGTTTTATGGCAGAAGCAATAGTGAAAACATTTACAACCATCTTATGACATTACTGCAAAGAAAATAGTGCACAAAAAGTAGGGCAGTGTCTCTGGTTTGTTGATTATTCAGGAATCTGAGGCAGCAGGGAAGAAGCTGTCCTTGTGCTGTTGTGTGCTCATCTTTAGAGGTCCTGTACCTTTTTCCCCCGATGGTACCAGAGTGAAGAGGGCATGGCCTGGGTGGTGGGGGTCTTTGAGGATAGAGACAGCTTTTTTAAGACACCACCTCATGTAGATGTCCTCGATGATTCTATAGTTTACAGAAAAATTCTACCAGCCACAAATTTTGATTTAAATTGTGAAGCATGATAATGAAAGTAATGTGTGCGCATACAGAGAGAGATACACACACAAACACACACACACACACACACACACACACACACACACAAAATAAATGCATCAAGGGGTTGAAAATTCCAATAAATTCTTTGAGAAATTGCTAACAATGCATTGTCACAGAAAATAATAAAAAATGCTTTTACATCTTTTTTTCCAGCAGGTCTCCCGATACCCAACTGGTAACTTCTTCTGATGGATATGTTCCAGATGCATCAGGATTGGCTTGTGCCATTTTGCTGCTACTTGATTTTAAAAATGAAACAACATGAATCCCCTGATATATGCTAGGTGTTCTGTTTTTTTTTCTCTGCCATTAGTTCTAATCAGATTAGAATTTTTAATCTCTTCTTGAAAGAAAGGAAACATATTTCCCCATTGTTACTTTCACAGAATTTACAAGAAAAAAATTGTCATTGGGGAGATTAAGTCATTCAAATTAATGTGTGCCATCATTTGTAGTGACATTGCATATACATCATTCAAGTCTATCAATTTAAAATCGCCTTCAGAGTTTTTGAATGTTAGTTGCATTAAGATAGTTTGCAGTTCAAGAAAATAGTACTCATCTGAATGGATATACCAGTCCTACAGAATTTGCATGTTATTGTAATACTAAACATCTAGAATGGGCAGATAAATAAAATATTTTAAAAAAGGAATTGTAATGCAAGTTTTAAGAAAATACAGAATATAGGACTCAATTGATATAATAACAATAATACATTTAATATAAAATCGTAGAAAAAAATTCAGAAGGTCCGTAAAAATAAAGGAGACCCTCTTCTCCCAGCGCACCCTCCTCAGATTTGAAAGAAATGGGGACAGACAACAGGGAAGAGTGAGAAAGAAAATAAAAAGCAACAGGAGCAAGGTTCAACGTCTCAAAGTCACATCATTTTAAAAGTATTACATTTTTTAAAATCAGGAGTATACTAATTAACAAATATCAAAATAAATTATACAATCTGGGCATTTAAGTAAATCTAAATAAGGTTGCCAAATTTTGATGCACATACTATATCTATTCCTAAGACTATAAGTAATCTTCTCAAGGGGAATACAACTTTGCACTTCCATGTTCCAATGATCAATGTGAAGTAGGGAATCGGATTTCCATGTTACCGCTATACATTTCCTGGCTATTGGCAATGCAATTTTAATAAATTTAACTTACTTCTGGCGAAGTTAACTTTTATAACTGCCAAATTCCCCTGAAGAACCAATTCAGGATCTAGAGGGAAATTCACCCCCACAATTTTTGTCAACTCCTCCCCAATTCTATCCAAAAGTGTCTTAATTTCATCCATAACCAGGTAGAATCTAAAAAGGCACCAACATCTATACCACACCTAAAACACCTATCAGAAAATTCTGGTTTATTTTTATGTATCTTTTGAGGTATGAGATATGGTTGGTGCAGAAAATTACAATGAATCAGTCTATATCTAGAATTAATTAAGGTAGTCATATGATCTACAAATAGATCTGACCAGCATTGTGGATCGATTACAAAGCCCAAATCTGATTCCCACCTCTCCCTCTATTTATGTAGTCCAGACTTTGGGCTTTGATCTTGGATGAAAGCATATATATGTTAGAGATAAATTTGGTTGCATTCCCCTTTCGAATTAGAATTTCCATGTTTTTACCATTTTCACATTGGTAGAACCATTAATGATCCCTACTTCACACATAACAATTCCTGTGTGAAAATAAAACTTGGAGATTTAATGACTCAGAAATGAATGATTAACAATTTCCACATGAACATTAGAAAGGTAAACCACCAAGCACTTACCTTCACTTCAAACTCATAGTGCTCATCTTTTCCTTGTCCACGCAAGACATAACGGGGTATACTAATTTTAATAGGATCCTTCCGATTGTCTGGACCAACCTCCATTGATCGAGAGAAGAGGCGCTGTCAAAGGAAAAATTTAGAATAAATCTTGAATCATTCAGAATTTCTTGTCACGAACATGTCACAAAATTTGTTGTTGTACAGCAGCATCACCGGTATAAATGATAGTTAAAAAATAAATAAATTAGAGCAAAAGAAGAGAAGCTGACAGTGTCTGTGGCTCATTGTCCATTCAGAAATCTGATAGCAGTGGGGAAGATGCTGTTTTTGTGCTGCTGGGTGTTTGTCTTCAATCTCCTGTATCTCCTTCCTGATGGAAGCAGTGAGAAGAGGGCATGGCCTGGGTGATGAGATTCCTTGAGGATAGAGGGTGCTTTCTTAAGACACCTCCTCTTCTAAATGTCCTCTATGGAATGAATACTGATCCCCATGATGGCGCTGGCTGAATTCACAACTCTGTAGTCTTTTTCTGTCCTGTGCATTGGCACCTCTATACCAGTAATGCAACCATTAAGAATGTTCTCCACAGTACACCTGTAGAAATTTGCAAGAGTCATCGGCGACAGATCAAATAATTTAAATCTCCTTCTCCTTCTGTCATTTTTAGGTGGTGGAGGTCCGCGGTCAGACCACTCTGTTGTGTTCCATGTACAGTTCTCAAATTTGTTCGAATACTGATGTTACTTCTTAAATTATATGATATTTTTTCCCAATGGAATACATTTATTCATTTCTATGTACCATTGCTATATTATCAGGCTATCTTCTAATTTCCAGGTTGACATGATACATTTTTTGCTACAGCTAAGGCTATCATAATATTTTTTTTTTGTGCTCTATCCAAATTGAGTCCAAGTTCTTTACTTCTTATATTACAGAAGAAAGATCTCTGGATTTTTTGGTATGTTGCTTTTTGTGATTTTATTTAATACCTGATTTAGATTTTCCCAAAACTTTTTCACTTTCTCACATGCTCAAATTGCATGTACTGTTGTTCCCGTTTCCCAGTATGTAAAAGTAGATGACACAAATTTCTTGTTTATTTTCATTGTGTGATGACATTGTTTAATGGGTTTAATGTATCATATATGTTGAACATTGAGTGGGTGGGGAGGGGAGGGTGAAGGAGGGAGGGAAGGGAGGGGGGAAGGGGAGAAAATGACACTGTGTATATTCAAGAGGGAAATGTTTGTGTGTATTTTGGTCAGTATGGTTTATAGTGTGGAAAATAAAAAAATTTAAATAAAAAAATTAAATCTCCTCATTGAAGTATAGCCACTGGCAAGTCTTCTCTGTGATTGCATTGGTATGGAGGGCCCAGGACATATCTTCAGAAATGGTGACACTCAGTAATTTGAAGTTCTTGATCCTTTCTACTGATGACCCCTTGATGAGGACTGGTTCATATTCTCCTAATTTTTCCTCCTGAAGCCACAATGTTCCTTAGTTTTGATAATGTTGAGTGCAAGGTTGTTATGACACCAGTCAACCAGCTGATCTATCTCCCTCCTGTATGATTCCTCATTGCCGACTGTGATTCTACTGACAAACATGGTGTCATCAGAAAATTTGTAGATAGCATTTGAATTATGCCTAGTCACACAATCATGGGTGAATCATCAAATAAAAAGATTGTGAAATATTAAAGCACAAAGCACACTGAAAACATTCACCCAAAGGGAGAGGAAATAATTTGAGAATATAAAATGTATAACAGACTTATCAAAAGAAGTATCAACTTCTCAGTGCTGTACAAAACCTAAATGAAGCTTATTTAAGCCATTGAGATTCAGCTGTAGGAAATAAAATGGAAAGTGCCCACGAGATAATGTTTCTGCAAAAAAATAATTAGGATGGTTGTCAAGAGGCTTGAAAAAAGTAACATTCTCCAAAAATACTCACCAATCAGAACAACTGGAAGAGAACTAGACCAGCAGAATTGATATTTTAAATTTATTTCCAAATCCTTTTAAGATCTGGAGCAGAGTTTCATCCCTAGGTTCTCAGTGATTGATTGCTTTTTGGAATGCTAGTGGCTCTTGGCTGCATAACTGCATTTGAGCATGGCACAATGAGTTGCAAAACATTAGCAAACATCTAGAGATCCTCAAGTTCCATGCTTGCATCAGTTAATCTAAAATGTATCAAGCAAGGCTGACAAGAGGAGAAAAAAGTGCTTTTATTCATTTTTCAGGCTCATTGACAAAGCCAGCATTTATAGACCATCCTTAGATGGTCATACCTCAGAGGTTGGTGGATAAATTGACCTTGCTGGGACACCACAGGTCACTCTGCAACTGGATCCTGGCTTTTTTGACCAAAAGACCAATCAGTCCAGGTTGGCAGCAAAATCTCATTCCATTATGCTGATCCCTGGAACACCTTGGGGCTGTGTGTCCAGCCCACCATTGTTCATGCTCTTGACTCATGACTGCACTGCCAGATTCAGTTAAAAAAACAGAACATAGTTCGCAGAGAATACAACCATAAATGGCCTCAACAGCCACAATGGTGAGTCGGCTTACAGAGAGGCGGTTGGGAGACTCATCAAATGGTGCAATTACAATACAAGTCTTAGCGTGGATAAGACAAAGATGATTATAGACCAGGAGGATGAAGGTCAACCTCTCTCCATTACAAATCTACCAGTTGCCCCAATAATCACGAGGACAAAGACTGAGGGGAACGATAGGCTTTATTGTACATAAGACTTGAGCTGGCCTGGATTCAAGCTAGTGAAGTGCCAGGAAGGGAGAGGTGGCTTGACCTTTATGGCCTGGGTCACAGGGGAGGAGTCCAGGGGTGAGTGTCATCAGGGGGCGGGCCAACAAGTACATATAATCCATACCATTACACTTACATAGACTCAAAAAATTAAGGATCCCTTCTGTCCACCACAGTATTTTTGTCCTACTACCATCAGGAAGGAGGTAGAGGAACATCAAAAAAAGAGGATTGCCAGGCTGGGAAATAAACTTTTCCTCACAGGCTGCAAGAATGGTTAATAGTACCCTCTAACCGAGCAAATTTGTCCAAATTATTTATATTTATTTTACATTATATTTTTTATGCAAATATGTGATTATTATATGCTGTGCACTGTGATCTGGAAAAATGCTGTTTTGTTTTGTTGTATTTGTAGAGTCAAATGATAATAAATTTTAACTTAGCTGCCCAAGATGGTAATGAGCAACTACCTTGCTCCATTGCATACCTCTGAAGGACCCCAAAAACCAGCAGCAATAGATATGCACCACGACATGGGGTATTTAAACAAAAGTAGTTCTTAATTATATTTGAACAAGAAAACAGAATTAAACTTTAACTTATTACTTAACCTACCTAACCTACTTAATCCCCCCCTCTAATACTAAGAGCAGGGGTGTGTACTGTATATTTTAGATTAGAAAAGTTCTTTGGATCACAGTCCAATCTCATGGGTTGCAGGCAATTTTTGTACTGTGCACAAAAGTTAGCATTAACAAAGTACACCAGGCTTTGGTGGTTAACAGACACTCAGAAAGGTTCTTGCTGGTTTTCAGAGAGAGAGATTCCTTTTCCAGGTCATCCGCAACTGATTGCTTCTCAATTAGTCTTGCTAATGAAACTTGCCCCCTTCAGGGTTCTCCAGATGATCCTCTTTCTTTCAGGTCACCTTTCAGACCACCAGTCTTCTCATTTGACCAAGCAACCTTCCAAAGTTTGCCAGCTTGTCCCTCTGGAACTGATTTCCGTGACTCCTCCTCTCTCTATTTCACACCCTCCCTCTCTGAGAGCAAAACTGTTCTGGCCTGCCTGCTAAGGTCACATGCTCTCCCAGGCAAGCTGCTGAATGTTGCTACTTTGTTGCTCCTCTGCAAAAAAACATTTTGCAAAAGTCCTTTAAATATTGTGTTTTAAAATGTTTGTGTGCATCCTGCTCTAGCAATTCCTCCCAAGCCACCTCTAAATACTCTGTCACAGTACCCTCATACAGCATTGTTTGAGAGAGAGAGAGAGTCCTGGGCTATAGGAAGAATGATGGAAAAACCTAGCAATTTATTTCTAAGCTAGGAAGGTGTGCAACTTAGTGATCAAACTGCATGCATCTACTGTCTTCATCCTTGATAGCACTTTTTTTGGCAGATGGAGCAGCCTGGGTGAAAACTGCTTATTCTGTCATTGATGTGTAATGCAACAACCATGCACCAATAAAGGAAGGAATAAAAGTTTAAGGTGGTGAATTGAATGCCAATCAAATGAGCTGCATTGACCTGCAAGATGTCCAGCTCAGAGCGTGTTACTGGAGCTGCATTCATCCAGATTTACTCCTATTCTAAACCTTGAAGATGTTGAGAAGGTTTTAAAGCATCTGAAAGTGGAATCACATACCACAGGTACCCAGCCTTTGATTTACTCTTCCAATTATACTATGTGGCTGATCCTGTAGTATTTCTGGTCACTGACAATGGTAGACTCAGCATTGATGATGGCTTTGAACGTCCAAGGGTAGATAATTAGACTCTCTTGGTGGAGAGCACTTTTGTTTCTGCTCAATCCATACCCATCTGAAGGAAGCATGAATCATGCCACAAAGTCAGATGCACAAGATTTGTTTATTTTAAATTTAACTTTTTAAAAATAACTTGGACAACATACAAATCTACATTATTCATATTTTGCTATAATATTGAGGTGAATCTTCTTACTGAAAATAGTTTTAAAAAGTAGATCATGAAGGTCTGCAGACACCATGGTTGAAGTAAAAACACAATGCTGGAGAAACTCAGCAGGTCTAAACAGTGTACTTTATAGAGCAAAGATAAAGCTATATAACCAACATTTTGGGCTTCAGCCCTTCAACAATTTTATTTTAAGACTACTACCTTGATTGCCACTTCTTTAAAAGTACATTTATTTCCTGTTTGTTCTCTTAAATCCAATTCTGCAGTATCTGTTTTGATTTTTACTAATATTATTTGATTGCTATCCATCAATTTATATTTTTTACTTTTCTGCTCATATGGACAGTAAGCAGTTTTTACTCCCCCTCCCCCACTTTGAAACTATTTTTTACTCTACAGAATCATGTTTTCTTTCTTGAAGTGGTCCCATCATTTCCTTCATAAATACAGTATTTATTGTTGTGCATCTTGTATGCAATATTCATTTTTAAGCAATCAAGACTATGCTTTCCTCATATTACTTGATTTTGCCCAATCAAGCAGCTCTAATTTGTTCTTATTTTTCATCCTTGCATTGAACGTAAACTGCCATTATCATTGCACAAATGAGCCCCTCACTTTTACATGATATTCATTATTTTATCTACTTGCTTTGTTTCATTGCTCACAACATTTCCAACATTTACAACAGTATTAAGAATTTACATTTATGTGTTTTTCCAATTTATCTCAAGAAAATAGCTTTTCAGGACCAGTTGTCCGTCCAATCAGCCTTTGAATATTCCTCAGCTCAATCCAAAAGAATAAGATGAATAGATCACTAACAAACTAATGATGTTCTCATTCTTTCATAATGACATTGCTATTTCCTCTTTCCTTTCTTCTCTCCTCCTCATGAATCATTAAAACCTTGTTTATTATGAACAAGGTTGGCCCCAGTTTCAATTGCTGCTATTTTAATCTCATGATCAATCTCTAGCTACAGAAATGGTCTCTATGTGCACGGTCACTCTGTTCATTATCTCTGCGCCAGCTCTACATGAGAGCAATCCAGCAAGCCCTCATCTCTCCAGCCTCTTCATATGATGCTACAAATTTTTACACTTGAATACACATTTATCAAGTCAACAGTATGAAAGAAAATTGTTCAAAATTAAAGGCTATGGAGGAAGGAGATGTGATCGCACACACAAATCACGAGCAGTGATTTACGGACTAAAAAAAAAATCAGCCAAATTTTAACATATCTAAGATTGCATGCAAAAGTGAGGATGTAATGTTCCAAATTAAAGAGCAGTGCCTGGATCCCAGATTAGTGCCAGCAGAGGACAGACATTTTTTTTAAACTCAAGAGAGGCAAGACTGCACAGGCACATGATATCAGCCCAGCAGAGCGTGAGATTGAAAAAAAGTAAGAAATTTTTTTACCTTGATTTGTTTTGAGTTGGAGTAAGGAAGGCTGCGAAAGATTTATTGATTAAGGAGAGGGAGCAATTGAGATAATTGGTAGGGACAAATAAAAGGAGGGGTAGCTGGAGGAGTGGCTCAGTGAGGGAGTGGGAGCTGAGGCTTTGGCGAGCAGAGGCTGAGGAGGGGCTTGCTTCTTACACTACTGGGGAGTGGTCATCGTTGGTGTGATCTGAGTCAGAGTAGTAAGGCTTTGGCTGAACATGTAAGAGGCAAAGTTACAGGTACATTTATTCATTAATGTCAGACAGAGCCATTGGCGGTATGCATCTTGGATTAGTGTGGAGTTCCAGATTTGGGGACCTTGGAAACTGCCAGCCTCCCAGAGGACTACATCTGCATTGAGATGTGGCTCCTAAAGGAGCACGTTAAGGAACTGGAGCTGCAGCTTGATGACCCTCAGTTAATTAGGGAAAGTGAGGTGATTGATAGTAGCTATAGAGAGATCATAGAGAGCTCCTCAGCGAAAGTCTCTTTCAGAAATCGACACATCGATTTAGATACTGTTGGAGAGGTTGACCTGATAGAAGACCATGGGAAACAGGACTGGGACTGTGCCATGGTCAAAAGAGAAAAGCAGTGGTGAGAACAGGCAAGAGATTCTGCAAGCATGATAAGGATATCTTGATGGTGTGTTGCCTCCCTGGCGCCAGGGTGCCAGATATCTCAGATCAGGCCCAGGGTATTCTGAGGGGAGAGGGCGAGCAGCCAAAAGTCTTGATACATGTGGATACCAATGATATAGACAGAAAAAAGAGACGAGGTCCTGAAGGAAGATTACAGGGTGATAGGAAGAAAATTGAGAAGCAGGACCTCCAGGGTGGTGATCTCGGGATTGCTGCTTGTGCCACGTGCTAATGAAGGAAAGAATAGCAGAGTTAAGCAGATGAATGCGTGGCTAGGAGAAGGTGCAGGGGACAGGGTTTCAAAGAGGAAAATAGAAAAAAGTCAAAGATACTGTGCAGCAAAGATGACAAGGACCGCCAGGTGAAGAGACAGGATAATTTGCCGTGCAATAGAAATACAGCAAGATCGGAGGCTCCGATAGCTCAGTGGTTAGAGCCCTTGAAAACCAAGGTTGTGAGTTCGTTCCTCACTGGGGCCTCATTTCTGTGAGGGCGTTGGACAAAGTGGCAACTGTCTTCTTTATGGTAGACAAAGTTAAAGAATTTCATTCATGTTCAGTCTAAATGTTCTATTACGAGACAATAATGAAACCTTTACCTTTAGATACTGACCTAAGCGCACTATGCTTAAATGCACATAGCATTAGAAATAGATAACCTTGTTGTACAGCTACAGATGAAAAGACAATGACATTGTGGCCATCATTGAGACATGGATGTGATTGGGATCTGAATGTCCAAGGGTACACAGAGTATAGGAAAGATAGGCAGGTAGATAGAGGAGGTGGTGTGGCCCTGATGGTAAGCAATGAAGAAAGAAGGGACATAGGGTCAGAAGAGGTAGAATCCTATGGGTTGAGTTAAGAAATGACAAGGGTAAAAGGACCCTAATAGCAGTTATATACAGACCCACAAACAGCAGCTGGGAGGTGGACTGCAAGTTATAGCTAGAAATAGAAAAAGCATCTCAGAAAATAATTATGGAAGATTTTAACATGAAAGGGGATTGGTAAAATCAGGAAGGTACTGGATCTCAGGAGAGAGTTTGTAGAATGACTATGGAATGGCTTTTTAAGAGCAGCTTGTCGATAAGCCCTCTTAGCAGTTTTGGGTTGGGTGCTGTGGAATGAATTTGAGGTGATTAGGGAACCAAAACTAATGGAACCCTTAGGAAGTAGTAATCATAATATGATAAGAGTTCAGTTTCAAATATGAAAAGGAGAAGCTGATATCAGGTGTTTCAATATTTCAGTGGAACAAAGGAAATTACAGTGGTATGAGAGAGGAACTGGCCCAAGTTGACTGGAAAAGTCAGCTAGATAGAGAGATGGCAGAGCAGAATTGGATGATAATTCTACAAGAAATAAAGAAAGTGCAGGATAGATATATTCGAATAAAAAAGAAAATTATGCATGGGGAAATGGCACAAATGTGACAAACAAGAGAAATTAGGGCTAAAATAAAAGCAAAAGGAAGCAAAAATTAGTGGGAAAATGAAGACTGGGAAACTTAGAAAGAAACCAAGAAAGTCATTAGGAAAGAAAAAAATAATAATTATGAAAGGAAGTTGGCAAATAACAAAGAGATACTAAGAAATTTTTTAAATATGAAGCGAGACAAGGTAGCTATAGGACCAATTGAAAATGATGCTGGAGAAATTATAATGGGTAACAAAGAGATGGTAGAGGAACTAAATTAGTATTTTGCATAAGTCTTCACTGTGGAAGATCTTAACAATATTCCTGATAGTCTGAGGTCTAGAATTAAGTACAGTTAAAATTACTAGAAAGTGTTTGGTAAACTAAATGGACAAAAAGATAGATAAGTTTCTCAGACTGGATGAGGTGCATCTAGAGGTTCTGAAGGAGGTAGCTTTAGAGATTGTGGAAGCACTGGAAATGATTTTCCAGGAATCAATAGACTCTGGCGTACAGCATCGAGTCCACGCTGCTGAAGATCCAGCTGCGCTGGGTGGGTCACGTCTCCAGAATGGAGGACCATCGCCTTCCCAAGATCGTGTTATATGGCGAGCTCTCCACTGGCCACCGTGACAGAGGTGCACCAAAGAAAAGGTACAAGGACTGCCTAAAGAAATCTCTTGGTGCCTGCCACATTGACCACCGCCAGTGGGCTGATATCGCCTCAAACCGTGCATCTTGGCGCCTCACAGTTTGGCGGGCAGCAACCTCCTTTGAAGAAGACCGCAGAGCCCACCTCACTGACAAAAGGCAAAGGAGGAAAAACCCAACACCCAACCCCAACCAACCAATTTTCCCCTGCAACCGCTGCAATCGTGTCTGCCTATCCCGCATCGGACTTGTCAGCCACAAACGAGCCTGCAGCTGACGTGGACATTTACCCCCTCCATAAATCTTCGTTCGCGAAGCCAAGCCAAAGAAAAAGAAGAGTTCCATAGGACTGTAAGGTTGCAAATATAGGTCCGCTGTTTAAGAAAGGAGGGAGGCTGAAAGAAAAAAAAATGATAGGCCTATTAGTCTGACATTGGTAGTTGGAAAGTTATTGGAGTCGATCCTCAAGGACGAGGTTATGAAATACCTCGATGTGCATGACATGATAGGTCCAAGCCAACAAGGTTTCATGAAGGGAAGATCCTGCCTGACCAATCTATTGGAATTTTTTTGAGGTAATCTCAAGTAGGATGGATAAGGGCGAAGCTGTGAACATCGTGTATTTGGATTTTTAAAAGGCGCCACGTAAGACGTTGCTTAATAAGATGAGAGCCCATGGAAATACAGGAAAGATATTAGAT
Source organism: Narcine bancroftii (assembly GCF_036971445.1). Taxonomy (NCBI): domain Eukaryota; kingdom Metazoa; phylum Chordata; class Chondrichthyes; order Torpediniformes; family Narcinidae; genus Narcine; species Narcine bancroftii. The sequence continues at coordinate 83,149,128 of NC_091472.1, read as the reverse complement.
TGGGTGGAACATTAGCTGATGGGCAGAAACCAAAAGGTGAGAATAAAGGGATCCTGTTCTGGTTGGTTGCCGGTTACTAGTGGTGTTCCGTAGAGGTCAGTGTTGGGGCTGCTTCTTTTTATAATGTATATTGAGGATTTAGATTAGTGGTTTTCAAACTCCTCATTAAACTTACATTCCACCTTAAGCAATCACTATGCCACAAGTGCTCTGTTATTGATAAAGGATTGCTTAAGGTGGTATGTGAGTGGGAAAGGAAGGTTGAGAACCACTGTTCTAGACTCAATTGCTACTGAAATAATTTGCTTTAGAAAAATTGTCATTGGCCCATTTCCTTTGGAGTTATGAAACCGTGAACAAAATGAGTCAAGTAGGTACGATTAAAACAATGGTTTTTAAACTTTTTCTTCCCACTCACGTATCACTTTAAGCAATCCCTTACTAATCACAGAGCACTTATGACATAGCGATTGCTTAAAGTAGAATGTGAGTTTAGGGGGGCAGTTTGAAAACCACTGATTTACATTATGGACTAAAGGTTTTGAGGCTAAGTTTGCGGATGACATTAAGATAGGTGGAAGGGCAGGAAGTGTTGAAGAAACAAAAAGGTTGGAGAGAGACTTGGGACAGTTTAAGAGAGTGGGCAAAGATGGTAGATGAGATATAATGATGAGAAATGTACAGTTGTACATTTTGGAAGAAGAAATAAATGGGGAGAAAATTCAAAATTTATAAGTGCACAGGGACTAGGGGGTCCTCAAGCAGAATACCCTAAAGGTTAACCGCAGTAAAGAAAGCAAATGCTCATTTCAAGAGGAATAATGTGCAAGAGTAAGGAGGAGTTGATGGTATGTGGCATTGGTTAGACCACATTTGGAATATTGTGTGCAGTTTTGGCCCGCTATCTTAGAAGGGATATATTGATGTTGAAGAGAGTTCAGAGATTTATGAGGATGATTCTTAGAATGCAAGGGCTTACATATGAGGAGTGTTTTATTAGTTCTTGAATGTATTCACTGGAGAATAGAAGAAATGAGAAGGGATTTCACAGAAACATTTCTAATGCTGAAAGGATTGGTTAGAGTAGATGTGAATAAAATGTTTCCCTTGATGGATGAGTCCAGTCTTAGAATGAGAAGGTACCCATTTAAAACAGAGATGAGGAGAAATTTATTTAGCCAGAGGAATGCTCATTTGTGGAATTAGTTACCACATACAGCTGTGGAGGCCCGGTCATTGGGGGAGTTTAAGGAGGAGATTGATAGATATTTAATTAGTCAGGGTATCAAGGGATATGGGGAAAAGGCCAGAATTTTGAACTAGATAGGAGAATGGTTTAGCTTATGGTGGAGTGGAAGAGCAGACTAAGTGGGCGAAATGGACTACTTTTGTTCCTTTATCTTGTGATCCCATCTGATATATTCAGTTTTGTGCACATTTCAGACCTTCAAGGTCAATGCATGATTATCAGACCAAGACTTACTTTATATTTCTTATGGTAGCAGGCTCAGGAAAATTTCATGCAAGCCTTAAAAATCATTAACAAATTCAAATTAACAAATTTGGGCAACACGATTTGCATAGCAGTTAGTGCACTGCTGTTAAAATGCAAGTGATGGGACAAGGGTTTGAATTCCATGCTGTCTGTAAGGAGTTTGTACGTTCTCCCCATATCTGTGTGGGTTTTCCTCGGGTGCTCCAGTTTCCTCCCACCGTTCAAAATGAACCGGGGGTTGTAGGTTAATTGGACAGCATGGGCTCGTGGGCCGAAATGGCCTGATACTATGCTGAATGTCTAAATTTAACATTTAAAATTTAAATTAAAATTTCAAAATTTAAATCAAATCAATAAGTGTGGGGGAAAAAGGAACAATCAAAATAAAGGTAAAGAGTGAAATGAAGAGTAATGAAAATCTGTACTATTCTCTCAGGTTGTAGCTGGAACATTCTTAAAAATTTGTCAAAGATATCAAAGGACGTGGCGCAATAGTTAGAAGATGCACTAGAAGTACAGGTTGCCATCATCAAAGACAACAAAGAAACATCTGAATAGCTGAATGGACCCTTTTGTGTTTCAAAACCATCCTCTTCCTGGTTTGTTAGAGGAAGAACAAACCATAAGGTGGGAAGCAATGGAATATTTTTCATTGCACTTTGTTGGAGATTGTACAATAAAACATTATAATAAGGATGCAACCATTCTATATATCATATCATTTGAATACTTTTGCAATTTTTAACTATTTAAATGATGTGATTTATAGATCACATCATTTAGATAGTTAAAGCTATCTAACTCTTTTCTTTGGCTTGGCTTCGCGGACGAAGATTTATGGAGGGGGTAAAAAGTCCACGTTAGCTGCAGGCTCGTTTGTGGCTGACAAGTCCGATGCGGGAACGGCAGACACGATTGCAGCGGTTGCAAGGAAAAATTGGTTGGTTGGAGTTGGGTTTTTCCTCCTTTGCCTTTTGTCAGTGAGGTGGGCTCTGCGGTCTTCTTCAAAGGAGGTTGCTGCCCGCCAAACTGTGAGGCGCCAAGATGCACGGTTTGAGGCGTTATCAGCCCACTGGCGGTGGTCAATGTGGCAGGCACCAAGAGATTTCTTTAGGCAGTCCTTGTACCTTTTCTTTGGTGCACCTCTGCCACGGTGGCCAGTGGAGAGCTCGCCATAGAACACGATCTTGGGAAGGCGATGGTCCTCCATTCTGGAGACGTGACCCATCCAGCGCAGCTGGATCTTCAGCAGCGTGGACTCGATGCTGTCGACCTCTGCCATCTCGAGTACTTCGACGTTAGGGGTGTAAGCGCTCCAATGGATGTTGAGGATGGAGCGGAGACAACGCTGGTGGAAGCGTTCTAGGAGCCGTAGGTAGTGCCGGTAGAGGACCCATGATTCGGAGCCGAACAGGAGTGTGGGTATGACAACGGCTCTGTATACGCTTATCTTTGTGAGGTTTTTCAGTTGGTTGTTTTTCCAGACTCTTTTGTGTAGTCTTCCAAAGGCGCTATTTGCCTTGGCGAGTCTGTTGTCTATCTCATTGTCGATCCTTGCATCTGATGAAATGGTGCAGCCGAGATAGGTAAACTGGTTGACCGTTTTGAGTTTTGTGTGCCCGATGGAGATGTGGGGGGGCTGGTAGTCATGGTGGGGAGCTGGCTGATGGAGGACCTCAGTTTTCTTCAGGCTGACTTCCAGGCCAAACATTTTGGCAGTTTCCGCAAAGCAGGACGTCAAGCGCTGAAGAGCTGGCTCTGAATGGGAAACTAAAGCGGCATCATCTGCAAAGAGTAGTTCACGGACAAGTTTCTCTTGTGTCTTGGTGTGAGCTTGCAGGCGCCTCAGATTGAAGAGACTGCCATCCGTGCGGTACCGGATGTAAACAGCGTCTTCATTGTTGGGGTCTTTCATCTAACTACTGTATTTGGAAACCCTCAATGTTAAGCAACTGGCTCACAGATACCAATTCCCATACTCTTTTCAAACACCTGGGCCCAGATAGTGCTTTCCCTTTAGACTCACGGGGACCCTGTTTCCCAACTTCATTTAAACATTACTGGGTTCACTAGAAAATGTATTACTGAATAACATTTTTTAAATTAAAAACAAAGTGAAATAAAAATAACACCTAATAGTCCACACACCCCTCACGTAAAATGTTCTCCCTTCTGCCATCTGGTAGGAGGTACTCACCCCTTGATGTCCAGATTGGGCAAGTATTTTCCTCCCAAGCCATCATAGTCCTGAATTCCCAGAACACATGTGGATAGTGTACCATGGACATTTACCGTCTTAACATTTTAATATTTCAATGTGTTTAACTTCTTTTCTAACATATTTATGTAAATATGCTCTGTAATCCTGGAGAAATGCTATTTTGACTTTACCGTACGAGCATGGTATGAACGATAAATGAAAGTTACTTGACTTGAAAGTCTGGAGTAACAGCATTTTATTCTTAACTAGTATAGAAAGGTACACTGAAATACAGTACTTATAAATGCTTGTATGGCCCAAGTCCAAAGCTGGCAAAGACCTTTGGGAAATTAGTTTACAATATCTTCGCCTTCAATTACAACAAATGAACCTTAATTTGCTTATTGGAGAATAAACATTTGAAATCCTGACAATGAAATTGCCATTAAATCTAAAGTGTTGACCAAGATCATAAATGATAATTGTAAAATTTTAAATGAAGGTTACATTAGCTGTTTAATTTTCAATCAAGTTGCTCCATTATGAATGATTATACATGTGCATAGTAGCAACATCTGCTGAATCAACTCTCATTTCCTAACCTGTATGATGACCTTCCCAGAGCCCTGCCATTGACTGAATGAATGCAGTATATTTAAGTAAAGTTGATAGCTCCATTCTACACTGATACTTGAACTCAATTTGTTCACATATTGAAAATGACAAAATCTGATGGAAGACTATTATTAGTTAAAATTGTTGATTGATTTCCAATTTTATAAATAATCTAAACCAATGTTGAAAGGTTTCTCAGCAATTTAAGCTACTCTGTTTGAAACTGCTGCACATGAAATTTATTTAAAGTAGTGTGACAGAGTATATAGATATGTTTTTGGTAGATAAATTGGGAAAGGTTTATTAGAGTAGGTTACATACAAATACTTTAAAACAGATCTAATTTCAAATACTGGAGCTCTGCCCCATGCTAGACATGATCCCTTTATCAAAGGATAGAAAGATGTTGGCAGGCATCTTAATAAAAAGGTGGGGTGAAGGAGAGGTGAGGGGAAGAAGCATGGTGCCAAAGGCAGGAGGTAATAGGTAGAGAAGGGAAGGAGGGCACAGCAGCAAGCAGAGAGAGGAAGGATGGCTCAGTAAATATAGAGGAAAGGGGTGGAGAACTAGGGGAAAGAAGACAAGGGGAAGGGAAGGGAGGAAGAATGACAATTAAGTTAGCAGAAAGCAGAGAAGTTGATGTTAATGCCATCTGACTGGAGAGTGCCCAGACAGAAAATCAAGTGTTGTTCCTCTAATTTATGGGTAGTCTTCGTGGGATAGTACATGAGGCTATGGACAGACATGTGAGTATGGGAGTTGGATACAGAATTGAAATGGTTGGACACTGGAAGATCCTTCACTGATGTAGACAAAGCCTAGGAGCTCAACGAAGTGATCTCCCAGTTTGTGCCAAATCTGTCCGACTTAGAGAAGGCCACAAAGGGAACACACGATGTAGAAGATTACTCCCATGGATACACTAGTGAAGTGTTGCTTCACTTGAAAGGCCTATTTGTAGCCCTGAAATGTGGTGAGGGAAGAGGTGTGGTTGCAAGTATTGCACGTCCTGCAGCTACAGGGAAAGGTGTGCACATCCTGCAGCTACAGGGAAAGGGGGGGGTGGGGGGCGCTGAGATGAGTGCATGAGGGAATCATGGAGGGAGTGTGTCTGGTAGTGGGATCATGTTGTAGGTGCCAGAAGTTACGGAGGATAATGTGCTGGATGCAGAAGCTGGTGGGGTGGCATACAAGGACAAGGGGAATTCCTGTGGTGGTTGCTTTCAAATTTCTTTTCTTTCTTTCTTTCTTTTTCAATCTTTTTATTATTATTATAATTTATAAACACATACAGTTCAAAGAGATATAAAAAAATACATAGTAAGTAATGAATTAATACAGAGATATTAAACAATAATATTACAGAATAAAAATATATCATTAAAAAAAATTTTGATCAGTTTAGGATGTGAACTATCTCTAAAAAAAAGATATAATTAATAACAATATATGAAAAAAGAGAGAGAAAAAAAACCCCAAAAAAGAAGAAAAAACAAATCTGAATTTAAAAAAAACTTAAAAAAAAACTTTAAAAAAAACCTACAGATATAGCTAAACCACGCCGATCACTCCGATCTCATCTTACAGCTCAATTATCATATATAATCATAGAAAGAAAACAGAGCCAGATCAACTCACCACAAATGAAAATATTGAATAAATGGTCGCCAGGTTAACTCAAACTTAGAAGGGGATTCATAGACAGAGTTTCAAATTTCAACTCAAGTTTTCAAATTATTAGAATGGCAAAAGATGTTATCTGTATTTTAGTTCAACTTAATGAAAAATAACACTAACAAAATAATTTTCTTTTCCCTTTCACACATTGATAGTCCTTTATCTTAAATCAACTGTCTAATTAAATAAATTTACCCAAGTAAATCTTCTGAATTAGTCCCATTTCTTTAAATAATAGGAAAAAAAATATTGTACTGGGGTCTAGAGGAAAGATTTATATTCTTCAGCTAAATTTATAATGAATTAAAGAGAACAGTCTATCTTGCATTTATTCAGGCTGAAAAATTAACTGATTACTTCATGGAAATACAGAATCCAAGATGGTTCAGAATATCGAATATTACAGCCCAGTACTGGTCCTTTGGCCCACAATATTGTGGTGACCTATATAAGCCCACTCAATAATTAAACATTTATTACCTCATACCCATAATCCTCTATTCTTTCTTGCAATCATACGCCTGTCAAATAGTCTTTTAAATGTCCCTATTGTACCAGCTTCAACCACCACCTGGCAATGCATTCCAGCATCCATTACTCTCTGTAACAACTTAACCCTGACATCCTCCCTAAATTTTCCTTCTCACCTTATACAGAATTGATCTGGTATTTGCTACTGTTGCCCCTGGCAAAAGGTGCTGGCTGTCCACCCTATGTTATAATTTTGTAAACACTCATGAAGTCACCTCTCATCCTTCTTGCCCAGTTAACCTTGCCTCATAAGACACTTCCTCAAATCCAGCAACATCCTGGTAAATCTCCTCTGCACCTTCTTCAAGGCTTCCAAATCCTACCTAAAATGAGGTGACCAGAACTGAATACAATATTGGATAAGCTGAGACAAAGTAAACATTTATTACTATAATAAAATGCAAAAATATTGCACAAGTAAATGAACTCATTGTGGAATATTTACATCGTTTAATATGAAATTTTAATTGAATTGACCATGATGATTCAGGTTTTGTTTTCAAAATCATTGTTATTTGACCAATTAACAGAACACTGAAATAGAGAACATCAAAAAATAATTAGAAATAAACCATGTACTGCTGCATAATTTTGATTATAGAAATAAGAGCTGAGAAATAAATGGTAAGGTAAAAAAAAATGCAGCCTATCTTTTAAAGTACAAGCACGTGCATACACAACACAATTTGAGGCAATCAACGTTTACATTTAATGTTGGTCAACCAATATCTGTAGTGCTGTCTAAATTTCAGGAGAAAAACAATTAGCGGTGTATTAAGTTATGCAGTTTGAATTTAACCTTAACGAATTTTGTCAGCTGGCTTAATTATTATAAAAACCTATCAACCAGCTCAGATCCCTGTGAGTAGTGTCAAATATGGAAAATGAGGAATATAATGAGTTTAAATATTTAATAATAAGATGGTTTGTATTAGAAGACAGTTCTGTTGCTACTGTCACAAATTCATTATTAAGCTGTCAATAATTCATGTAACATTTTTAAATGTACCAAATTTACAGAAAAAGACAGCACTTACAAATGTCACAAGGAAATAAATTTACCATTCATTCTTGACTTCTTCACAGTCAACTGTTGAAATCCCATTTACTACAAATCAAAATGCAAGTTAAACAGCTGGATGTCATGACATCAATAGGCTTGTTTCCATGTAAAAAGAACAGTATACATTGTTAAATTAGAAAACAAATTTGCAATAAAGAGAATGAACATTACCTCATATTTCAGCTTGCGATGGTTCACATTATTCTGAACATGCCCATGTCCCTAAGATAGAGCAAAATATATATTAATTTCATTTGATTTTTTACCCCCCCCGCAGAATATTCAGATCACTAAATATGACTTGCCTCTGTTGACCAGTTTGCTCACTTTTATTGCTTCCGCTCAGTAACTATTATCACCTCTCTAATGACCTGCTGTTTCACTAAAGAATCCAACCTAGGGGCACAGCTCATGAAGCTTGGAACGAGGATAAATATTACATTATAAATAACTCTATGAATTTTGAGTTCAAGCCTTCAACCATGTTGCAAAACCTAAAATGTTTCCTTCCAACAATACCATTACTAAAAAGAGTGCAAAATTCAGTTAGTAAATCATGATCTTCGTAAATCAATTATGTCATCAGAAGCATTTGTCAATTTTGAAATAATTTTACAGTGAAATAATGAAGCACGTCAAGCTTTTAGTTAAGTAGTCGACATTCTTGATATGCCCAATTTTCAATGAAATTAGTGCCTTATTTCTTGAACTTTTAAAATATTAAAACCACAATAGCACATAATAACAGTAATTAATTAAATTTTATTATAAATATACATGAAAAAAATTACATTTTTGGTACAAAATTTGCTTTAAAGTCTAAATGTTAAAACATATTTACACATTGCACATCAGTGATTTTAAAGTTTCCAACAGATGGTGATCTTCACACAACAGTGCAGGCACGTTTTCAAATTCTGCCCTGCATGTGCACACCCTTGTACTATTAGAAACATCTTTAGAAATTTGGTGCAACTGTTGGCACTTCGTCATCCAACTGTGGTCTCGGGGTTCCACCCTTTAAAAGGCCGTCCCTCTTCCTCCCTCCCCACCCAACTACTTGTAATTTATAAAAGGTAGAGTGGCACAGAAAATGGCAAAGAAAAACAGGAAAAAAAAGGGGCATAGTCCAGATTTAATGTCTGAGCCTGACATACCGTGCCTTTGGGCAAAGACAGTTTTTCCTTTATTTAACCCGTGATCCTCAGTTTTCAATTTGTAATCAAACAATTCACATGTAATTAAAGTGCACATTCCAGATTTTATTCAAGGTTATTTATATACATTTTACTTTGACCATGTAGAAATTACAGCACTTTTTATACATAATACGCTGTTTCCTCATTTCAGGGCACCATAATGTTTGGGACATTAAGCTTCACAGGTGTTTGTAAGTACTCAGGTAGGTTTAATTGCTTAATTGGTGCAGGTATAAGAGAGCTTAGGCTTGCTTCTAAGCTTTTGATCACCTTTGGAGTCTGTAGTTGCCATTTTTCAACATGAGGACCAGAGTTCTGCCAATGCAAGTCAAAGAAGCCATTATGAGGCTGAAAAACCATAGATTAAAATACATCACATATGATTACCAAAATCAACTGTCTGGAACGTTATTAAGAAAGGACGTACTGGTGAGTTCAGTAATTGCAAAGAGACTGATATTCCAAGGAAGACCTCTACAGCTGATGATAGAAGAATTCTCATCATAATGAAAAAAATTCCCCAAACACCTGTCAAACAGATCGGAAACACTCTTCAAGAGGCTGATGTAGATGTGTTAATGACTACTGTTTGCAGAAACTTCATGAACTATACTGCAAGATGCAAACTATGGCAAAGATGGTATGCTTTGGATCTTGGATAGTTCCTTTATGCCTCCACTCTGATACAGGTTAATCTTAATCTCACCCATCCACAAGATCTTTTACCAGAATTCTGCAGGCTCTTTTAAATGGGATCTGTAATCTGGCCATCCTTTCTGTGGCTAATTAGTGGTTTGCATCTTGCAGTGTAGCCTCTATTTCTTTTCATGAAATTCTCTGTGAACAGCAGTCATTGACATATCCACACCTGCCTCCCAGAGAGTTCTGATCTGTCAGACATACATTTGTGGATTTTTCTTCATTATGATGAGAATTATTTTCTCATCAGCAGTTGAGGTCTTCCTTGGCCTACTAGTCCCATTGCAATTATTGACCTCACAGTACACTCTTTCTTCTTAATGATGTTCCAAACAATTGATTTTGGTAATATGAGGGTATGGGTAATGCCTCTTACTGTCCTTGTTTTTCAGCTTCTTTGTCTTCCATTGGTACATCTCTGGTCCTCATATTGAAAAATGGCAACTACAGACTCCAAAGGTTATCAAAAGCTTAGAAGCAAGCCTAGCTCTCTTATACCTGCAGCAACAAAGCAATTAAACAGACCTGAGTACTCACAAACACTTGTGAAGCCAAATATCCCAAACATTATGGTGCTCTGAAATGAGGGAACTACGCATAAAAAGTGCTGTAATTTTTACATGGTCAAACCGAAATGTATAACAAATCACTGAATAAAATCTGGAATGTGCTCTTTAATTACATGAAGCTTGATTACAAATTGAAAATCGAGGATTACAGGAGCAAATAAAAGAAAAAAAAATGTTTTTGTCCCAAACATTACAGAGGGCACTGTACACAAAGAGAATTCAGTGTTAACTACATGGGGTCTGAGAGAACACCCAGAGATGTAGCTATGTGTACTTGGCAGGATGTGGCCTATGGGTTCACAAGAGTCACAGGGATATTATATTCTTTGCAAGTAAACTTTGTATACATTATTAAATCTTTTCCTTCATCTTTCTGTGGCAGAGCTCAACTAATGTCAGTTTCAGGATTCCAGATAAATGTGTGACCTGCCTTCTAAAGCCCTGGAAAGAACCTTGCTGATAGTTCATTGTTTCAGTTGAAGCATCACACAACATTTTGTAACAATGTACAGAAAGAAAATTTGGATTATGGTCTCCAGTTACAATTTTAAAACCAATGTAAAATGTTCTTTTCATGTTGAATCAGACCCAAAATCTCATTTTATTCTAATTCATTGTAACAACACATATGGTTCTCATTCAGAGACAAAAACAGAATTTAATTCTGTTATTCTCCCACACTTACACTGTAAATGCCTTCCATAAATTTTCTTCATTTCCTTGGTAATGAATTATGATGGTCTGCTTAAGCTTTCATTAAATGATGTAAAATAAAAATAAAAAGTTATGTAGAGGGGTTGCATTTTTGGATAATTGTAATATCAAGTTTCTTGTCACTGTTTGTACAAGTACAACCGGTCCTCAGTGCAAAACAAGCAAATACATAAGATATAAACACACATACAGACAAATAATACATATGCAAGACAAGTATTTTATCTATAAAATAAATAAATATTGCTTTGTACAAATGAGAGTCTTGGATGTTTAGAGTGAGCAACTCCTTTGGTTGTTTAGCATTCTCACTGCTCATGGGAAGAAGCTGATCCTCAGCCTGGCGGTGCTGGCTCTGATGCTTCTGTATCTCTTCCCTGATGGGAGCAGCTGAAAGATGCTGTGTGCCGGGTGGAAGGAGTCTTCAATGATTTTGTGCGTCCTCTTCAGATAACAATCCTGGTAGATCACGTCGATGGGTGGTGGTGGAGGAGACTCAGTGATCCTCTCTGCCACTTTTATAGAACTGTGGATTGACCTCCGATCAATTTCTCTGCAGCAACCGTGCCACACTAAGATGCAGCTGGCCAGGACGTATTCAATAGAATTCCTATAGAATGTTGACATAATGGTGGCTGGTAGTCTTGCCCACTTCAGTCTTCACAGGAGGTGCAGTCACTGTTGAGCCTTCCTAACAAGCGAGGAGATATTGAGTGTGCACGATAGGTCACTAGTTAAATTAACGCCAAAGAACTTGGTGCTCTCCACTCTCCCTACTACACTTATTGATGTGTAGTGGAAGGTGGTCATTCCTGGTCCTCTTGAAGTCAAAGATCATCTCCTTCATCTTGTCCACATTGAGACTCAGGTTGTTACCTTCGCACCATTTCACAAGATTGTCCACCTCTTCTCTGTAGTGCGACTCATCGTTGTTGGTGATGAGGTAATTGACTGTTGTGTCATCAGCAAACTTGACGACTCTGTTGGAGCTGGATCTGGTGATCTAGTCCTGGGTCCGTAGCATGAACAGAAGCAAGCTGAAAACATAGCCCTGAGGTGCTCAAGTACAACATGATGGTGCTACCGACCTAGACAGTCTTTCTGTTAGGAAGCCCAAGATCCAATTACAAAGAGAGGTGTTGAGTCCTAGCAAGGAAAGCTTCTCCACCAGCCTCTAGGGAATAATCATTTTAAATACTGAGCTAAAGGCAATGAACAGCAACTTGGTGTATGAGGCGTCGTTCTCCAGCTGGGCCAGGTCGGAGTGAAGCGACAATGCTATAGGCGAATTGAAATGGATCCAGCATCTCAGAGGTGTGCTTCGATGTCAAGTCACCTTTGTGTTCAATCACCAAGATGCTTGAAGCACAAATATTCTGGGATATTCATCAAGAATGGTTAATTTGGATAATGCAGTATTTTGTTATGTAAGTAATTTACTTTATGTAGTAATTCGGTTCTAATCTTTATATCAATTATTATTCTGTTGTTGCAAACCCAAGCCTTTTAAAATTAATTAAATTACTACAATACTGGAAATTTTTACATTTTCTGTTAAAGTTTGGAATCAAATTCAAATTAGAAGCTTTGCGCCACATGTGTAATTTGTTGGCTGGAAGGATTCCATTAAAAGCAAGTTTTTGTACCATCAATACTCAAGAAAGTTTTGATTCTGCAGTGTGAATTCTGATGACACAGAATGAATGGATCATATGGATAAATGGAAAAAGTTTGAAATAATGTTGAGATTGTTTAATCTTTTGAGTTGCAAATCTTGTTTGAACAAACTTTGCATTGGTATTTTAAAATAGACATGGAGAATATGCTAAAAGCTGCAATAGTATATCTGAGTTAATACTACCACATGTACCTGCTCTATGGAAAAGGACAGGCCATCTGCATCATTTATTTCTGATTTTTGTAATTTTGCCTTTTCTTCCAGTCGCCGCTGAACTTCTTCTTCAATATATGCATTTAGCCTAAGAAAGAAAAAGAAACAGGGAAAGAGTCACGTGGATGAAATTTCAAAATTTGTATGTACACTGCCTTCATAACCAACTGGTACAATTGATCACTCTCCTGCCATTGTGACAAGATATTATGTGATGAAATTGAAAGAACAAAAATTACAATTCTAAAAGAAATCAATTACTACTGTTAGCAAGTTTAAAATGTAAGTTTGCAAAAATTGAGGATGACATTTATTTAAATCACCAGGAAATAATGCCAAGTTTATAACAACCAAATGAAAGAGAGTAGTCTAAGTATGCTTATGTTATGCACACAGAGCACTTGAACAGTTAGATCTACTGAGCAAATACTGTTATGTGGATGTGAGAGCACTTTCAATTCAAAGAGACAGGATAAAGTTTGCATAAAAACCACATGGAAAAATGCTACAGTCATTCATGCCTACTTGGTGAGAAGTCAGTCAACTTATGCACACACATGATCTAGGCCAACCCACAGAAAGAAAGTCAAAGATATTTTGGGCAAGAATTGTTGCTTTCCTTCCCAAATAAACATTAACTGAAAAAGATAATGGTTTAGTTTAAAAAGGTTTCCATTTCTTAATTTCATATTCTTTTCCTGACAAATGGATCAGTTTCCTTCAACAGCACAGACCCCATTTGGTTTTAAAGTCTACATCATTGTGTTGTAATGGTAACTGCAATATATCGACAGTTCCTCTTTTGATGACTTCCACTGGGAGTGTTACTTAAAGAGGGCTTAAAAATTATTGAGGATCCCGACCATTCAGCACACAGCACTTTGACTGACTGCGATCAGGAAGGAGCTACAGGAGCATCAAAATCAGGACCGCTTTTTCCCCCTTACCAGCTATGAGATTGATGAACAGTAACCTTGGGTCTCTTATTAATGACATTGTGTCAATTATTCCAGAATATTTATACATATTTATCTTCTGTTATCTTCTGCGATGATTATATACTGTGCGAGTTATGTATTATGTGTATGTACCATGCTCCAGAGAAACACGGTTTTGTTTGGTTGTGCATGTACAGCCAGATGATAATGAACTTGATTTCTAGCATTACATGCAGCCATGGAAAGAGCATTTATATAGTATAAAATTACACTGAAAACGAAGATCAATTAGCACCAAGCTCATTGAGGAACCCGATGGCTGCAGAGAAAGAAAGGATCTTTAGAATTCTTCAACTGTCATACACCTTTAGAAACATCAAAAAGGAGCAGCAAGTAATTAGGTTGGCAAAAGAAATACTGGCTCTTCATTGTAAGGGGGAGGGTTTCTAAAGAACAAAGTTCTTCTACATTGGTGAGAATATACTCCTTACAGTTTGACCTCTAGTTTCAGGGATACATTAGCAACAAAAGCAGTTCAGTGATAGCTTTTGTGATGAAGGAACTTGTCTTTTGAGTAGACTGGGCCTATATTCACAAGAATGAAATGCAATCTTATTTAAACATAAAATTTTGAGGAGGCTAAACATCTTAGATGCTGAAAAGATACTTCTCCACATAGGTACTCTGGAGATTTGTGAAGGCTGAATGACTGAAGTCCATAGCAGACAGTCAACAAAGGGGTTTATGGAGTATAGGCAGGCTCATACAATGGATCTTATTACATGGAAGTGCAGGCTCAGAGAAAATACAGTCTCCTTCGGGTCATATTCCTTACCTAATCAACATTTAGATTAATTTTCCATCTATATTATTTATAAAATAAAATAGCAAAAATAGAGATTTGAAAACAAACCTATCATCAGCTATTGGAGTCGTCACTGATGGAGATCCTTTAGGACTAGCTGGACTGGCATAGGATGATTTCTCTTCCAAAGTTCCACAGACTCTTAGAGCCACATCATGTTCACAAAGTTTCTGCTTTAGCTGCTGAATTTCTTGCTCTAGCCTACAATAAAAGATCTTATTAACTGCACATACTCGACACTTCAATTAAATGGTTGGACAGAATTAAAAATAATAAAAACAGCTCACAATTATATCAATAACATGATAAAACCACTTAGTACAAAAGTTTAATAGACTTAGAATACAAGAATAATAGATGGGATCACAGGAGACCACAGATTCTGGATTGATCGGCGGAGGGCTGCACTATCCCTTTCGGAGAGGGGTTGGAATATGCAGCTCGGAGACCACCTCCGCACATTCAGAAAGGTAGGTGATTATGTGTTTTGGCAGAGTTTCTCTGCCTTGACATCTCAACTTTTTGGCTATCTGAAATGGCCTATTGCTTTGTAATGCCCAAAGTGCTCCACTGACAGGAACATGAACTTTGTCTTTTGTGTAAAATTTCTAGTACTGTACAGAGAGGACTAGATCAGCTCCAAAGATATGATCTGAACAGTGAAAGCAACCCTGGCAACTAGATAATGACAGGTCAGCAGTCAGAACCAAGTTACAGAAAGAACCTGTTTAATGCCGTGTTGTCTTGAAACAGATGACGTTAAAAAGTAAAATGCAAGCTGGAAGGAAAGTAGATGGATGGTATTCAACCTTTACCCAACATCTTGAGAGACTGTTTTTTCAGTCCACTTTCTCTAAAAGAAAAACATTTTGGCATTTGTTCTTTATACAAAGATTCTCCCTAAACAAAATCCCAGAATTATATTTTATTTAGGTAAGTCAGCAGTATTTTTTCTATATTCGACCATTCTAAAAGTAAACAATGATTATTTAATGCCTCAATGGGTGTTCAAAATGGTTAAATATTAATTACATTAATTAATTACATAATGGTAATTAACCATTAATTACAAGAACAAGGCAAGCCTATGTATTAGAAATGCTGATTCCCATATTCCCTCAAGTTTGGAAACAATTTTAACAGAATGCTGAAGACTAAAAACATATTCCTCTCTTATTAATTTATGAAAAAATTAATGTGCTATTTACAGTTTGATAATGTGGTTGCAACATTCTGAGTTGTCTCCTGAATTGCACTTGACAGCTACTTTATCATGAATAAAAATAAATATTGGTAAAATTGAGACAATTTTTTTTGAAAATCTGAAACAAAATGCATGTTTATATTAAAAATATCCTAACCCTTTTGACTGGTTTCTTTCTTTACCTGGACTAATTATGAACATGCAAGTTTCCATTAACATCTTGGATGTGGTAATATCTTCCCATGCAGGTGCACAAAGGCAAAATTCACCTACCCAATCCAATCTTAATATGATAGTTCCAGCTATGAACTTGACAAGTATCAACAGCCTATTTGTCAGAGGACGCAGACTGGAACACAACTTTTCTCTTCATTCTATGCTCATAAAAAGAGGCTTTTTCGGAGGATTTACTGTACAATAGATATTCCTCAGCTGATATTTTCTGCGACAAAATGTCAGTTCATTACTGCTGATCCAGCTAAAAGCAATAAACTCACAATATAATGACTGCATTATCTGAAAACTGTTTCCAGAGTTTATTCTTTAAAATACCTTTCTCTGTCTTGCTCCAGGGCTTTCTGTTCTGCCTCCAGACTATCTCGAAAATCTGCTTTCTCGCAGCCATTTAACGTTGCTAGTTTTTGTTTCTGTTCCTCAATCTCCAAGTCAATGACTGACTGACGCTGAAGAGCAGAATGTCTTCTCTCTATTTTGGCTACAGCTTGCTCGAGTGCCTCCCTCTGCTGTTTTTCCCGAGATTCGATAATCTCTTTCTCTTTCATCCGAACCTTTTCCTCTTGTCTAGCTATATTTGCAGTGAATTCATATGTTTGTTGGAGCTGCTGGAGCTGATTTGTACTAGCTCTGTATTGTGCTAATTGCTCCCCTTTTTCTTCGATCTCCTTCTCTGACTGGTAAAGTACAACATCTAAACTAGGTAAACCTTGGTCAAGGATATCTGCAGCTCTTTGCTTTTCTTCTGTCAGTGAAGGCAAATGATTTTCCACCAAATAGTCCAGTTGTCGTTCTTTGTTCAGCATCCTTTGCTCAATTTCCTTCACTTTTTCTGTTGCCTCAATTAACTCGCTTGAATCCAAGGCATTGCTTGGAAGAACTTTTACAGATTCTTGATGCATGTGCCTTTGCTGGTCAAGAACTTCACGCTCAATCATGACTTCCTTTTCCAGAAGTTCTTTTTGGCAAAAGGCTTCTTCTTCCAAAGCTGTGAATTTTTCCAATTGTATTCTTTTCAGATCCATATATCTTTGCTTTGCTCTTTGAACATCTTCAGGTTCTTCACCTCCAGTAGGCCTAGCCTCTTTAGCTTTGAGAAGAACTTCTCTAATTTCTTCAAGGATATTTTTTTCTTCATCAATGCTTTGCACATCATCTCGTTTGAGCAATTGGATAGTTTCCTGTTTTTCTCTGAGCTGTTCCCCCAGTCGCGTAACAAGTGACTGCTGATCCTTTGCTTCTTCTTCAAGTCTTCTCTTCGCTAGTTCTAGTTTCTGGCTATGTTCATCCTTTTCTCTTTTAAGCTTCTCTAGCTCCCGGAGAATTTCCAGTTTACCTGCTTTCTCCTGTTCATGGAGCTCCTGTAATTTCTGCAATTCTCTTTGAACACGTATGTAAATTTCCTCCTCTTGTTTTTTCTTTTGCAGTTCAATCTCTAATTGTTCTCTCTGCCGTTCTTCTTCAAACTTTTCCTTTTCAGCAATTAAATCTTTAAGCCTACTTTCAATGTCTAAGTTTCTGCGTTTCAAACTTTCTTCTTGCTTTCTGATATGAAGCTTCACAATTTCAGTCTCTTTGCGTTGTGACTCGACCTCCTGCTGTAACCTCTCGAGTTCAGATTTTTCTGTTTGTTGTTTTTCTTCCATTTCTTCAATTAGTCTCCTGTACACGAATAAAGAGCATGTGTTTAAATTAATAAATGCTGAAACTCAAAACTAAAAGTGCCAGCTAAGCCTCCAATTTAAATTTCAGGTTCGGACAAAAGATCAGATTGGTTCTAGGATCTTCTAAGTGGTTCCAATATCTTCCGTTGGAACTAAAGTAAAAAGTTGGAACTAAATTTGTTTGTGGACCGGGATTGTATATCAATATTAAAAATGCAACATTTTTCTTTTGCAGGTTGTTGTAGTTTACTTGCATGTTTCTCAAATCAAAAACTCCATCACATTCACTGAAAATGTTGTAGCAAGACTACAAGCCTATGGTTACCAAAAAGTGCAAAATGGACCATAACATCAGCTATGAACACTAAATAACTTTGAAGTTCTTTAGCAAGCAACATCGCAAAATGATAATCAGACATAGTTATGCTATCACATACATCACGAGAACAAAATTATGGTTTCTGGTGACAAAAACAATTTAGTTTTAAACAAAAAAGGTCAATATATTGATGTCTGCATTGAAGATTAATATAAAAATTAATTTTGATTTAATCACAAACAAATAACACAAGTTATATTTAATTCTGTTTGTACCTCTTACTTTCCAGTTTTTCCAGTTCTTCTCGTTGTTGTCTCTCAAACTCAAGTCTAATAAAACAAAATCACAAAGCTGAAGCAGTTTGTCAAATTTTAAAATGTATTTATATCTACATAAACAATTTGCATTCATTTTTTCATCCTGTTAAAATGCCACTGATTAAAAACAGTTCAAGTCTACACATGCTTTATCTAAAACCATTTTCACACTTGTGACCCACTAAATCGGCTGTTCAGTGACCTGGGATAGGAAGAGTGTTCAGCTTTCCACACTTGACCACTCCTGACTGGGGCACTGAATGTTTTCACACTTGCAAGGAGTCATCCCTGAGGTTAGGACTGTTCTACCTTCTACTGGTGACATACCAGTAGAATTTTGTATTTGAACAAAATTAATCATGCCTAATTATAACATAATTAAGCTTTACGAGTATGAGCCCTTCAGCCCCTATAGTTGTGCCAATCTATATAAACCTTTTTAAGGGACCTTGGGAAAGTGCTAACAATAATAGCCATAGCGGACAATATTTTTTAAAACAGGGTGGTAAAGTTGGTAGCGCTTTGGCACACAATTTATTACAGAGTAGGAAAGTTTGTAGTGCTATTGCGTACAATTTATAAATACTGTGGGGAAAAAAATCATGATGGACCTGCTCTCTTAGAATTCTGTGTGGCAGAGAAAGGGATGCATGCACCAAGCATTCATGGAGGGGTTTCTTTACCACATGGCATTTGGGAAGTCAGGTCACTTTTTCCCATGGTTTTTATAAATTGTGTTATAGCCCTACCAACTTCCCCATGCTGTTTCAAAATTGTCCGCTATTGTTATTTCCTCTCTCTCCTCCCCCACCCCTGCTGTGACTTTCCCACGGTAAAGTTTATACCTTCATTTTAATCTTTTCTTCCTTCACATTGGTGCACTCACAAAAACTTGGGTCATTTCAATCCCACAATGCAATTGCCCTTTCACACTTGCATGATTGCAACGTTGGTGTCTGCAGGCGCTGGGGTTTGTACTAGGGTCGAGGCTGTTGATCCCTGACGTGAGTTGATGTCATCTGATGCAGGCATTCACACTAGACACTTTAAAGCCCAATTGGCTGTTAATTCCTGGGATCACTTGCGAGTGTGAAAGGGGCTTAAGTAGTAGACAATGCGCAATCTATTGACATTTTCTGCAAACATGGGATCCATTTTACATCAGTGCACATAATACTTTTTTTCTGTACCATAATCAAGTCTAAATGACTATTTGTCATGTGCATTGTCAACAATGAAGCTCTGCTGTACTATCAGGCCTCTTGATTGCTTCAATATCTATAATTTGTCAGTCTACTTTATAGGATGGCCTGATATTTCCTACACCAAATGATTAGGAAGACAGAGCAATGGTCTTCAGTGCCTGCCAAAGATTTCAACTGCCACCTTCAGTCCTTCTCCAACAAATGTCTGGAATTGAACTATATTATCAACAGTTGAGTTTTAACAATATAACCTTATTTTCACTAACATTTCTACTTTTATCTCTGTGCAGTTGCTTGCAACTGTACTTGCTTCAGTTCATCAATGACTGAAGCTCTTATTCATGCTTTTCTGGCTCCAACTATTCTACTATACCCACAGATTGACAGTCTGCCATTTTCTCAACTCCAAGTGCGAAACTATAACATCGTCCACACCACTCTTGCTTCAATTGCTGATGACTGCTGGTCTGACCATGTCTTAGTCTGTTCTGTTATTTCCAATAACTTGAGCCATGCCTCACAGACAACCTGAGAGCTCTCCAGCAAAAGGACTGCAGTGCACATCAATCCTAACCATAACCCACATGATAAGCACTTTGGTAGCATTTTTCATTTCTCTGCCAGAAAATGTCAAGTTTGGTTGATGGGAATGGCCAAGGAATAAATTAAGGATTCTTGCAAGAAAACATGAGAACAATTCAAAGGGAAAAAAACACCTAAAGGGTAAAGAACACACGGTGAGTGAAGTGCACAGTCAATCCAAAAAGTAACTCATAAATATAAGCAGATAACCTCACTACTGTTAATGATGGCCTGAACATTCAAGAACACACCTCAATCTGACACCCCAGGTACACATGCAAGCTTATTAAGGACCGAGAAATAATCAGTATCTGATGGAAAGAACAATTTAAAATTTCACCAATTGAGATTTTGTCCTTGATGCATGTGCCTTTAACTTAACGCCACAACTGAAATGCAAGAGTTCTGGAGGAGACAGTATCCAAACTAAAGTTCAAGAACTTGACAGAGGAAAAGCTTCAAGGATGATCAGAGCTTTCTTGAAAAAGTGTTACATCCTTAACAACTAGTGAGTGACTGATCAAACCAGAAGATCTCTCTTGTCTTTCCTCCTCTTGTCTTTCCTCAAACCTATTTTATTCCCATTCTGACTTTAATTTTCCTTATTCATTCATTCTCACCAGTAGCTGTTCTATTCATGTAAAAAAAAATTCTTCTAAAGCTTCTTCACAAGGAAAATCCAGTTTTATATGACTTACTGGAAGACCGTCCACTTCAAACAATGTTCGAGTGCTATCTGCACAATTCCAGGTTTCTCCCCCCCCCCCCCCCATATCCAAATGACAGTGTATAGAAAGGAATTTGAAAAAACATGCCTGGTACATTTTTAGTAAACTAATTTCATGCAGACATCACAATTATTAAATATAAACTCTTTTACTACCTTAGACAAATGGGTCCCTTTACAGTGAAAAAACTGTTGTGGGAAGTGCAGTGAAAGCAAAAAAGATTAATTTTAGAAAAGTCACATTTTATTTGTTCCATTAAAAATAAACAAATCTGAAACTTAACTGACAATACTGTCCAAATAACAAATAGATATATAATTAAGCAAAAATAAAACTGACACTACCATTGACTGTAACTCTAAAATAGACAAGTTAAAAATGAAAAATACATTTGTGAGCAATGGCACGTTGAGGATCGAAGATTGAAAATGTGAGAAAGGCAGAACCAAAACTGATCCACTACTATGATGGACTAACTATAAAAAATAAGACTTCCTCCTTTGAGCTTCCCATGTTGTGCTCAGTTCCTCTCGACTTAGTTCTGTCAGTATCCATTCATGTGCTGCCACTGGTGCTGACCCACAGAGAGCAAGGAGTAGAGATAAACCCGCCAGTCAACTGCCATCAGCTCCTCACAGACTTTAAAAGGCCTGTTAAAGGAGCCATTTAAAATCCAGGGAAGCTGTGGACTGGTGCAGAGCACCAAAAAATGGTGAAATCAACCCCCCTTCCCCCTGCCTGAGAAGGAAAAGCAGAGGAGTCAAACCATGGGACAGTGACCACAGCAGCAGACCAGTGACAGGGTTCTGCAGCTGAAAGACTCGTGCATGTAGTGGGCTACTGGCAACTTGAGGTGAGGAACCCACGGGGGCTATGGGCTGCTGTCGGGGGACTTGTTGCTGGAGACTGGTTCTAAACTGGCTGAAGGGGTACCATGTAGAGAGAGGGTGTTAACGGTGCCAATGAGTTAGATTGTCAGGCATTCAGATCTGGTGCTCAAGTTGCCAACAGACTCTGTGGGCTGCAGAAACACTGGAGGTGACTCTGGGGGACTCTCTGCTTCATTTTCTCTGACTGTAAGAGACGCTCAGGCAATTTCTGTCGATGGTGAATATATCGGGCTTACAGCAAGCAAAAGCAATTTTGTGTAATATGTCAATTTTATTACATGACAATACATTGAATCATACAGACACAAGTCCATTATTTTGACTTCCAACTATCTGATCATTTTCCAAAAAATTTTGGATGCTCATTTTTAGTCCTGGTCACAAATCCTGTCATTACCAGTCAAAGCATACCATATCCCAAGGCCAACAGGTCTATCCAATAATTGAGTTATAGGTTTCCAAACCTTATATTGTCTACATCCAAAGCTGCCAATTTTTATCTCAGTAATAACATCCAAGTTATTGAAACCCGACTATGTCAACAAATTATTGATCAGCCTCCCACTGAGATTATTGTCCACATGGACTCCAGATCTGGTGACTCGATTTCTTGATTTCTAAATAGTTTGCAATAATGCCATGGAGACTTGTGTATCTTCAAATTGTATAGCTATTTTTCACTGTAATAAATAACACGCAATTCTCCACATCAAAGAATAAATTCTTCAAAAATTCCCACATCTTTCACCCAGCTTTTTCGTTTTACAAAATTTTGCTTTCAGAAATAATTCCCAAAATTGCATCTCCTTTGAAAATTAACAGCTATGACTATGAATAGCGTAACTCAAGATGCAAATTTATTAATGCTAGAACCTTGTCCTATAACTTTCTCCAGCAACCCTTTGCATGCCTATAATTCTCTTATGCATTCATGATCACCCTTGCTTCACCACTGGAACCAATGCTTTCAGCTGCCTGGGTTCAAGGCTGTTGAATTTCCTCCTTAAAACTTCACCACATTCCATGTTCCTCTAACCAAGCATCTTACATCCTAACATTTAGATGGTTTGATGTCAAATGGTCCTTTGCAACATGAGGTTTTTTTTTTAAAACAAATATTTCATAATGCAAATTATGTCTATATTTCTGACCTGCCTCCCACCTCCAGACATGTTACAGTACAATTCCGATTATCCAAAATCCTCATTTACCTAAATTTTTTTTTGGACCCAAAAGTGACATTTGTTCAGGTCTGGAAAAAAAAAATCAGAAATACTCATTTATCTGAAAATTTCTGAAGCCAAATGATGGGCCTGATTTATCTTATTTTGTTCAGATTCTCTTTTTGGTGAGAATTAAACATCATTTCATGCTTGAAAAGCTTTCCCTTGTTATTTGTTATTTAAACACTGTTATAAGTGATTTGGTGTTGCTACTGGGCTGTTTTTAAAAAATGACTAGTCTTTCAAAAAATATCGTTTACCTGAAATAGGATCATTTTGGATAATCGGAATTGTATTGTATTATTCTTTGCAATGTACATTGGTTCGCAAACGTGAGATCCCATCTGCGCATGCAGTCATTACATCCATTGACTTGCGAGGAGTAGCATGCGTTTTTGGTGCGGAAGCAAAAGCGCTGAATCAGTGGGGAAATCGCAGTAGAGCGATCCCAAAAAAGCGCTAAATTAGTGGGCCTGCAGGAGCAGAGGGAAATCGCAGGAGTGTGATCTACAAAATAGAATCAAACCCCCAAATGAGCCCTTCGGTGAAGTAGGGGAGCAGTAAAAATTCTGGGACTGCCGGTGGGAGGTTCCCAGGTCCCGATGAGGGGAGGCCCCAATGTAGCCCTCCAGAGATGGAGATGTACTGGAAAAGATCTGGGATAACCAGTGAGAGGGGCTGGGGCAGAGGCAGGGCAGCAAGAGTCCGAGGAGGAAGGCCTCCAAGATGAGCCCCCAAAGAACTTCATTAGCACCAAAAATCCAGCGTGCCTGCCAGGGTGGAATGTTCCAGCTGCGAAGCAGCAAGGCTGATCTATCTCCATTGGGGGTGGGATCAGGCAGCAGTGGCCTACCTTTGTTGAAGGTGGGGCCCAAGGTTGGCTGCACTGACCTAGCTTCGTTGAAGTGGGGGTTTGCAAATGATAGCAGTGATGCTGATCCACCACCACTGAGGGTGATATCAGGCGACGGAGATCTACCTTCGCTGAAGGTGGTGTCCAAGTCTGGCTGCAGCGACCTGGGTTCGTGGAAGTCAGGGTCTCGAAAAGCAAGCAGTAATACTGTTATGCCACTGCATGAGGAGAGCTGCATGAAACCATTGGACCTCAGTATATTAAGTGGAAGCGAGGGGGAGTACCCCACACAAGAGCAGGTAGGACCTGAGCCAAACTTAACACGTCGTGTAGCGAAGCCACCCACTTGACAGGAAAATAACCAGAAAAAGCCCAAAGAAGAGCATGGTCTCTGCACAATGGGCACCCATTCAACTGGGGACCAAGAGAAATTGGAGGAACTGGTGATGGCCATGGTGAGCAGGTTTCCTATGCCATCAGAGCAGAGGGAGGACATTTATGATTATATATGGGAAGATGATGAAAGGCCTGTAATGGAGGCTGAGTCACCCAAAACCCCATATATTGTTCAGACCAGTCAGGAAGAGAATATACTAGCTATTGCCGCGACGTTTGGAGTACCGAAGGGTATTGGCCAGCCATAGAGGATGATATTGCAGGGTCTATAACGTATGGTGGCGAATGCTTTTCAGGAGACAGAACTAGAAGAATCTATCAAGAAGTACCCCTGGCCTGTTAACTGCCCTCTGTTGGAGGTGCCTAAGGTAAACCCCGCGATATGGGACAATTTGAAGATCCCAACAAGGGCAAACAACTGGAAATTGCAGACTACAGGGGTTACTGGTTAAAGGTATCACTGTATTCGTACAAATGTTCTCACACAATTTATCAGAGACCCAATCAGACACTCTAGGGCTGTTATCCAATGCAAACTATGAACTGAATGCCTTCAGGAAGGAGCTGATCAAGCCCGACCTAAATGTAAGATATAATGTAAGATATGCAAACATCTAACCCTGTAAAGAAATTTCTATTTGGTGACGATCTCAGCAAACAGGTGAAAGATTTGAATGACTCCATTGTCAGAAATACAGACAGAAGATTCTGTGAGCCAGATAGGTATGCCCGCATGGTGTGCTGCCTCCCTGGTGCAAGGGTGCGGGATATCTCAAATCGGGTCCAGGGTATTTTAAAAGGGGAAGGCGAACAGCCTGATGTCTTGGTACATGTGGGTACCAATGACATAGATAAAAAGGAGGAAGTACTGAAAAAGGATTACAGAGAGCTAGGACAGAAACTAAGAAATAGGACAGCCAGGGTGGTGATCTCTGGTTTGCTACCTGTGCCAAGTGCAACTGAGGACAAAAAATGGAAGGTTAAGAAAAATGAATGTGTGGCTGAGGGGCTGGTGTAAAGGACAGGGTTTTGGCTTCTTGGATCATTGGGATCTCTTTTGGGGAAGGCATGACCTCTACAAGAAGGATGGGTTACACCTAAACCCAAAAGGGGTCAATATATTGGCAGCTAGGTTTGGTACAGCCGTCGGGTGCGGTTTAAACTAATTTGGCAGGGGGGTGGGAACCTGTATGATAGGGCAAAGGACAGAAAAGATAAAACAGGAAAAGTTAGGTTAGGCAGCGAAAGTAAAAAATCAGAAAGAGCAAGGAGGGTGAAAAAACCAATCTGAAGGCTTTATATCTTAATGCAAGAAGCATTCGGAACAAGGTAGATGAATTAGCTGTGGAAATTGAGATAAACAAATATGATTTGATTGGGATTACAGAAACATGGCTGCAGGGTGGGCAAGTCTGGGAACTTAACATCCCGGGGTATACGATATTTAGGAGGGATCGGCAAGAAAGAATAGGGGGTGGGGTAGTATTGATGGTGAGGGAAGGGACCAACACGATTGACAGGAAGGATATTAACTCAGAAGATGCGGAATCTGTATGGGTAGAACTGAGGAATAGCAAGGGGCGGGAAACGTTAGTGGGGGTGGTATATAGGCCTCCAAATGGTAGTGTAGAGGTGAGGGAAGGCATTAAAAGAGAAATTAGAAAAGCGTGCAATAAGGGAACAGCTGTCATCATGGGAGACTTTAATTTGCATATAGATTGGACTAGTCAAATTGGTAAAAATACAGAGGAGGAGGAATTCCTTGAATGTTTACGGGACGGTTATCTAGACCAATATGTCGAGGAACCAACTCGGGAGCAGGCCATTTTAGATTGGGTATTATGCAATGATAAGGGGCTAATCAGCAATCTTGTTGTGCGAGGCCCTTTGGGTAGGAGCGATCACAATATATTTTTTTTAAAGACTTTATTTAAAATTTTTATAACATGAATACAATAAAGAATTACATTTAAAGAAAAATAGAAATTTTTTTTAAAAAGGTATGATTACAATATTACATCAGAAAACTACACAAAATAACCCCCCCCGTTAATTGTAACACAATATTAATAGTCTAACTTAAAATTAGTCCAACTCTCCACCCCAAAGTAAAGAGTGAAGAGTTAATAAAATTGACATTATATATGAAAAAATACCCACTTACAAAAAAGAGATAAAACTTAACCTAAAAAAATTCTAACAACAAAAAAAATTGTCAATACTAAAATATCACACTTAAACATATATTTAAATCAAACTTAAATGCATATAATTAGCAAACGGAGTCCACTTTAACTTATAAAAGACATCTTATCCTGAATTTAAAAAGATATCCTTTCCATAGTCAAACAAAATTTCATTTCCAAATACCACTTATCTAAAGTTAGTATATTTCTATCTTTCCAAGTAAGTGCTATACATTTCTTAGCCACAACTAAAGCTAAATAAATAAATGAAATCTGATAATCCTCTAAACCTAAATCGATTAATGATTGGCATGTTCCCTAATAAAAATATATCAGGATCTAATACAAGATGGATATTATATAAACTGTTAAAAACAGATTGAATACCTTTCCAAACCTGTTGCAATCGATCACAAAGCCAAACAGTATGCAAAAAAGTATTGGCCGTCTGATCACATCGAAAACAAGAATCCAACTTACTAAAACCAAATTTTTTAAATTTCTCCGGCATTAAATATAGCTGATGAATAAAATTATAATTAATCATCGCTAGTCTAGCGTAAATTAATTTCGAATACTATTCTGACAAATTTCCATCCAAGCTTCTTCAGCTATTTTATGTCCTAAATCTTTTTCCCATTTCAACTTATCTTTATCCCAGTCTTTTTTACTATCAATTTCTTGTAAAATACAATACAAATCAGATATATATCCCTTTTTTGGTATTGAAAGTACATATTCTTCAAAACTAGATTCAGGTAAAAAAATCATACGTCGACCACATAACTGTTTTACAAAAGATCTTAATTGATAATATACAAATATAGAATTTGCACTAATACCATATTTCCTTTGTAATTCGTCAAAGGAACAAAAACAACCCTCAGAAAAACAATCAGATAAATTTTTTATTCCCTTCTTTTCCCATTGTTTCAAAGTGGCATTGGAGACCGTAAAAGGAACAAGTTGATTATTATATAATGGCAATCTTCCAGAATATATATTTTTAAGTCCCAATTTTTTAAGTTTACTTGTCCATAAATTCAATAAATGTTTCAATATTGGCACATGATAAGTTCGTAATAAATTTTTATTCCATCGAAACAAAAACTCATGAGGAATTTTTTCTAAAATAACCGCCATTTCTATCTTTACCCAACTAGGTGGGTCGTCCATATTCATTAATGCACTAAGAAATTTAAATTGAGCTGCTTCGTAAAAATGCTGAAAATTCAGTAATCTTAAACCTCCAAATTGAAAATCCCACATCAATTTTCTCATTGCTACTCTCGGAAATTTTCCCTTCCATAAGAATTCTCTAATCGCTTTATATAAATCCTTAAAAAAACTTTTTTTTTTAATAAGGAATTGATTGAAACAAATATTGCATTCTAGGAAAAATATTCATTTTTATGGTATTAATCCTCCATAGTAAACCAAAGGTAGATCCCTCCACCTAATCAAATCTAATTTAATCCTTTTTATTAAAGGAAAATAATTAATTGAATATAATTCTTGAAATTCCGTATTAACATTAATTCCTAAATATTTAATTTGTGTAGTCCACTTCAAATTTGTAATATTTTTATATACTGAATAATCACCTTTACAAATTAGTAAAATTTCACTTTTAGCCCAATTTACTTTGTAACCAGATAATTGGCCATAAATTTTTAAACATTCTTGAATTGCAGGTAAAGAAATATCCGGATCCACCAAATATAATAAAACATCATCAGCAAATAAATTAATCTTATATTCCTCATTCAGAAATCTCATACCTTTAACATTTTCATTTTGACGTATTAATTGTGCTAAAGGTTCAATAACTATAGCAAATAAAGCAGGTGACAACGGACATCCTTGTCTAGTAGATCTTGTCAAACTAAAAGATTCTGAAATTTGGCCATTAACAGCAATTCTAGCCTTCGGGCTATTATATAAAGCCTTTATCAACCCAATAAATGAAGAACCAAAACAAAATTTCTCAAGTACTTTGAACAGAAACTTCTGACGCATACCTGTTTTTTATAAATCCCGTTTGATCACCATGTATAATTTTAGGCAGATATTGAGCTAATCTATTAACCATAATTTTAGCTACAATTTTATAATCTACATTTAACAATGAAATTGGTCTACAAGAAGAAACCTGTAAAGGGTCTTTATCTTTTTTTGGTATAACCGTAATTATTGCGTTAGAACAAGACTCAGGTAATTGAAAAGTATTGTAAGTTTGTTGTAATACATCCTTATAAATAGAAATAGAAGATACATGAGCGATCACAATATGATCGAATTCTCACTCGACATGGAGAGTGATGAAATTAAAACCGAGACTAAGGTCCTGAATTTAAATGAAGGGAATTATGATGGTATGAGACAGGAGTTGAGTAAGATTGATTGGGTGGTGTTTATGGGAGAGTTGACTGTGGATAGACTATGGAAAGCATTCACAGATCTAATGGAGAAATTGCAAAAATCGTTTATACCGGTTTGGCATAAAAATAAACCAAAAAAGGTGTCTCAACCGTGGATAACAAGGGAAATTAGAGACAGCATTGGGTCCAGAGAGAGAGCATATCAATTGGCCAAAAAAAGTACCGCAACCGAAGACTGGGAGCAGTTCAAGATGCAGCAAAGGAGGACAAAGGGATTAATCAAGAGAGCAAAAATAAATTACGAAAGTAAGCTTGCGGCAAATATAAAAACCGACTGCAAAAGCTTTTATAAATATGTAAAGAGGAAAAGATTGGTGAAATCCAGAGTAGGTCCTTTGCAGTCGGAATCAGGGGAATATATAATGGGGAATAAGGAAATGGCAGACCAATTAAATTCTTACTTTAGTTCTGTTTTTACAAGAGAGGATACAAATAACCTCCCAAGGATGTTGGGAAACATAGAGACTAATGCAAGGGAGAAACTGAAAGAAATCAGTATCTCTAAGGACATGGTCTTAGGGAAATTGATGGGATTGAAGGCAGATAAATCCCAAGGGCCTGATAATCTACATCCTAGGGTACTCAAGGAAGTGGCCATTCAGATAGCAGATGCTTTAAGAATTATTTTCCAGAACTCGATAGACTCAGGATCAGTACCCATAGATTGGAAGGTAGCTAATGTTACCCCACTATTTAAAAAGGGGGTAGAGAAAAAGTGGGGAATTATCGACCGGTGAGCCTTACATCAGTAGTGGGCAAAATGATGGAATCCATTATTAAGGATGTAATAGCGGAGCATATGACTAGCAGAGAAGGGATCGGACGGAGTCAACATGTATTTACAAAAGGTAAATCGTGCTTGACAAATCTATTGGAATTCTTTGAGATGGTGACAGGTAAAATAGATGGGGGAGAGCCAGTGGATGTGGTGTACCTGGACTTCCAAAAGGCCTTCGATAAGGTCCCGCATAAACGACTGGCTTCCAAAATCAAGGCTCATGGGATTGCGGGCAAAGTATTGATGTGGATTGAGAACTGGCTGGCAGGTAGAAGACAGAGAGTTGGGATAAATGGCTCATTTTCTGAGTGGCAGGCAGTGACCAGTGGGGTGCCACAGGGATCTGTACTGGGACCCCAGCTGTTCACAATTTACATTAATGATCTGGATGAGGGGATTGGATGTAATATCTCCAAATTTGCAGATGACACTAAGCTAGGAGGTGTGTGCACGGAAGAGGGGGTCAGGAAGCTCCAGTGTGATTTGGATAAATTGAGGGACTGGGCAGATACATGGCAAATGCACTACAATGTGGATAAATGTGAGGTTATCCACTTTGGTAATACAAACCGGAGGACAGATTACTATTTGAATTGCAATAGATTAAGAGATGGGGAAGTGCAGAGAGACCTAAGGGTACTTGTACATCAGTCTCTGAAGGCGAGCATGCAGGTACAGCAGGCGGTTAAAAAGGCAAATGATATTTTGGCCTTCATATCAAGAGGGTTTAAGTATAGGAACAAGGATACCTTACTGCAGCTGTACAGGGCCTTGGTGAGACCACATCTGGAGTATTGTGTACAGTTTTGGTCACCTTATCTAAGAAAGAATGTTCTTGCAATGGAGGGAGTGCAGAGGCGATTCACCAGGCTGATACCTGGAATGGCAGGAATGACTTATGAGGAAAGATTGCACAAATTGGGATTGTACTCACTGGAGTTTAGAAGATTGAGAGGAGATCTCATAGAGACCTATAAAATTCTGGCAGGACTGGACAGAATGGATGCAGATGGGATGTTTCCAATGATGGGAAAATCCAGAACCCGGGGCCATGGTTTGAGGATAATAGGCAAACCATTTAGGACCGAGATGAGGAGGAATTTCTTTGCCCAGAGGGTGGTGAATCTGTGGAATTCATTCACACAGAGGGCAGTAGAGGCAGTTTCATTAAATATATTTAAGAGGGAATTAGATCTATTTCTTCAGTATAAGGGTATTAAAGGTTACGGAGAGAAGGCGGGGACGGGGTACTGAACTTTAAGATCAGCCATGATCTCGTTGAATGGCGGAGCAGGCTCGAAGGGTCGAATGACCTACTCCTGCTCCTATCTTCTATGTTTCTATGTTTAAGGCAATGGCTGGCATGGTCAGAGGTTCAAGAGCACAGGCAAGAGAACCTGTTATGTTTCACCCCCATCACAGGTATGTGGGGGAATTTAAGCGGGTTATTCAAGGCAGTTTCCCATTCCAAGCAGCTACAGCCAGCAGGTCTTTTTCAGGGTCACACCCTCCGTGGTGACAGTGGCAGCAGAATTTTCCCGCTCAAAGTGCTTCGTGGAGGTGGGCCTAAAATGTACCAGCCCGCAGACTAGGCAGGTCGAGGAAGTGAACACTACACATTTACAGTTGAGTGCTTTTGATAATTACAAGGCTTTAAAGGTTGGTGGTCGATTAACGCTATTCTATGATAGATGGTGTAATATTACCACTGATACTTCTATTCGGCAGACAGTAAAAGGGTACAAAATCAAATTTGACCCACAGAAGTTGCCTCCAATAGGAGGAAGAGTCTATATACATACATGAACAGACTGCAACTGATGGAGGCTGTACATGCTAGGATCATGGCATTAAAAAGGAAAAATGTCACTGAACATTGTAGCCATGAAAAACATGAGTTTGTATCAAATATCTTCATGTGGCCTAAAAGAAGTGGCGGCACTAGAGTGATACTAGCTCTATCGAATCTTAATGAATATGTCTTGTACAGGCACTTTAAAAGGGATAACATATATTTTGTGTTGCCCATGTTATGTAAGGGCTATTACATGGCCTCGATAGATTTGCAAGATGCATATTATTCAGTCGCGATCTGCCCACAGCACAGGAAGTTCTTAACATTTTCCTGGAAGGGAGAGCTATGGCAGTACAAGGCTTTGCCGAATGGGCTGAGTTCAGTGCCAAGGCATTTACCAAGTTACTGAAGCCAGTGTTTGCCAAGCTCAGGAAAGAGGGGCTCATGGCAATGGGTTATCTAGACGATACCCTCATCATGGGCAGATCGTTTGAGGAAAAAAAAGGGCAGTTGCAGCCACCTCGAGATTATTAAGCCATGTGGAGTTTCTCATACATCTGGAGAAATCAGTGTTGGTGCCTAACAAAAGGTTAAAATTCCTTGGCTTCATTATTGATACAGAAAACATGAGACTTACCCTGCTGGAGGATAAAGTGGCAGAGATCAGGGCTGCCTGCAGAGGGCTCATGACAGTGTCGTCGCTCCAGAAGAAAGGTGGCCAGGTTGATTGGGACACTGGTGGCAGCTTTCCTGGTGGTACAACATGGCCTGCTAAATTATAGGTTTCTGGAAAGGGACAAAATATCTGCTCTTAAGGCAGCCAGGGAACACTTTGACAGGCCCATGAGGCTAACTAGCGAGGCCAGATCAACTATGTCTTGTGGACTTAAACAAGGATCGAGCTCAGAAAGATGGACCTGGAGATCAGGTCAGACACCAGTGGTGAACGTTGGGGAGCCACGAATCTAAAGGTCTCTACTGGGGGCTGATGGACAGACAGAGAGCTCAGGGAGGCCTCTAAATCAGGCATCAATTATTTGGAAATGCTAACAGGGTTTCTAGCACTAAAATCTTTCTGTGCGAGGGAAGCTGACATTCATATACTGCTGAGGTGAGATAACACTTCAGCTGTGGCCTACCTCAATAATATGGGAGGTCTCAAATCTCCTTCCTGTAACAAGTTAGCCATTGAGACTTGGCACTGGTGTATTCAGAGGAGCATTTGGGTTACTGCCGCCTACCTGCCGGGTCAGATCACCATACAGGTGAATCTGATGTCCAGAAAATACAATGATAGCATTGAGTGGACTCTGGGTAAGAAATATTTTAAATGGTTAGCAGACACCTTTGGCATGCTGGAGATCTATTTGTTTGCATCCAGGTTTAATGCCCATGTTTTGAGGTTTGCGTCCTGGCTGCCAGATCCCTAAGCAGAGGCCATTGACGTCTTTACCCTAGACTGGTCAAAATACAACTTTTATGTGTTTTTCCCCATTCGCCTTAGTAGCAAAGTGCCTGAATAAGATACAGGAAGACGGAGCCTTGGATTGCTGGTGGCACCTAATTGACCTTCCCAATGTTGGTTCCCCGTACTCCTTAGGCTTATGGTGGGGACTCTGTTGATATTCATGAAAAGCAGAGGTCTGCTAATCCAAAAATATCTCATCCATTGTTTCACTTAAGTCTGTTAGGTTGCAGAATTGGAGAGCGAGGATTGACATAAAAACTCTGGACATCCTGCGGGCATCTTGGAGAAAGTCTACTCAGAAACAGAATGCCTCCTATGTGGGGAAATGGAAAAAGTACTGTAAACAAATTGGACTGAATAAACAGTCAGCCTCTATCGGAGGCATACTGAGTTTCCTAACTGATATGTTCTACGTGGAGGGGGCCAGTTACAGCACGGTGAATACAGCAAAGAGTACATTGGCTGCTTTCTTGAAGTTCCAGGACACTGAGCATGAGATGATGAACCATCCCCAATCAAAAGATTTATGAAAGGAGTGTTCTACTTGCGTCCTCTGGTACCCTAATACAAGGATATTTGGGCCGTAATGATTGTTTCAGACCATCTTAGGTTACTGTCACCAACTTCCAGTTTGGATTTACATAGCCTGTCCCATAAGCTGATAATCCTGGTGGCCTTGACATCGGTCCAGAGGGTACAAACTTTGTCTCACATTCATATGGACTATATCTGTTGAGAGGAGGACTATAAGCATTTAAGTTACAGATATTTTGAAACATAACAGGCAAGGGAGAATTGGGACAGAAGTTTTATTGTATGCATACAGGGAAGATGAAAGATTATGTATGTTGGATTGTTTAAAAAGATACGCTTTATGTACAAAGCATGTTAGACTAAATGAGAAATACCTCTTTATATGCTTTAAGAAACTGCATCAGCGGACTGCCCCCCCAGACATTGCCCAGATGGCTACGGGAGATCACGAGAGTGGCTGGAGTGGATATTTTTCAGTTTGGGTCCCATTCAACTCGAGCAGCAGCATCCTCAGCAGCCAATAGGGCCGAGGTCCCTATATGGGATATCCTTCGCCAAGCAGGATGGAGTAATGAGAGAACTTTTAATAGGTTCTACAATAATAAACCTTTAAACTCAAAGGGGCTGAAAGGGATGGAACAAGACTGCAGGAAGGGAACCCATTGAAATGATTATGGTCTATCGGACTACCCGTAGGGTATAAGCTACTGAGCTACAAAGTTTCACGTTGATGAACCAACATACATTGCATAGAATAATGAGGAATTAAACGAGCACTTACCTGTGCGAAGTTTGATGATTATTATTCGAGCAATGGGAGTTGGTGAGTCAATGTGCCCACTTCTCCCTTTCCCTCTTTTATGTTTTATGGATAAAGATGTTTTGGTTGCAATAAACATGTTCAGTCACAGGTTTGTGTTATGGTTAGTTTGTTTAATTTAGCACATTTAAGTTCAGTGGTTTCTCTCTTCTGGGCTGTAAAGGAATGGCTGGCTGCGCATGCGCAGATGGGATCTCATGTCGACTCGCTAACTCCCATTGCTCGAATAATCATCATCAAACTTCACACAGATAAGTTCTCATTTAACTAATTTTTGTTTAAAATTGAACCCGCCTTGAGTTAATCAGCAATGGTGGATCTTCTTTGACTTTTTTTCTTGTCAGAATGTATCTAAATCTAATTAGTAGCAAAAAAAAGAAAAATAACTGCAAGGTATCTTTATATTGCAAAATTAAAATACGAGGAAAACAAGATACAAAGGTGAAAACAGATTTAATGTATAAGGGGAAAAGAAAAAACAAAATATCCTTCACAAAGTATTTAATTTTCCAAAAATATAGTTACATAAGCATTCAGATATTTTACATATGGGTTGAGCTTGATTGAACTGTGTATTCAGTACAATTCCAACAAAATATTACAAATTGGACAAATTTTTAAGAAAACTGAAGTATAGAAAATTATACATTGACAGATCTCTTCACTGGGATTTTTTTCATGTGGTGGGAAAGAAATACGTAACATTTTAAAATCCTCAAAGGTCTCTAATTAATACACAAAAACTTCAATATTCATGTACAAACCAAATCTATTTGAGTAATTATTCTTCAGTTCACCTTGTGCCTCTTTTCACAACATGCTGCAATAAAGATATTCATTCGCAATGAAATTACATTTAATGTGGTGGCAAGATTAACTATTTTCATAATTTTAGCACCAAATTAAATAGCTCACGGTTTGGTTTTTGTATTTTACTTTTATCATCTTCTTTTCTTTGGCTTGGCTTCGTGGTCGAAGATTTATGGAGGGGTAATGTCCATGTCAGCTGCAGGCTCGTTGGTGGCTGACAAGTCCGATGCGGGACAGGAAGACACGGTTGCAGCGGTTGCAAGGGAAAATTGGTTGGTTGGGGTTGGGTGTTGGGTTTTTCCTCCTTTGTCTTTTGTCAGTGAGGTGGGCTCTGCGGTCTTCTTCAAAGGAGGTTGCTGCCCGCCGAACTGTGAGGCGCCAAGATGCACGGTTTGAGGCAATATCAGCCCACTGGTGGTGGTCAATGTGGCAGGCACCAAGAGATTTCTTTAGGCAGTCCTTGTACCTCTTCTTTGGTGCACCTCTATCTAGGTGGCCAGTGGAGAGCTCGCCATATAACACGATCTTGGGAAGGCGATGGTCCTCCATTCTGGAGACGTGACCTACCCAGCGCAGTTGAATCTTCAGCAGCATGGATTCGATGCTGTCGGCCTCTGCCATCTCGAGTACTTCGATATTGGAGATGAAGTCGCTCCAATGAATGTTGAGGATGGAGCAGAGACAATGCTGGTGGAAGTGTTCTAGGAGCCGTAGGTGATGCCGGTAGAGGACCCATGATTCGGTACCGAACAGGAGTGTGGGTATGACAACGGCTCTGTATACACTAATCTTTGTGAGGTTTTTCAGTTGGTTGTTTTTCCGGACTCTTTTGTGTAGTCTTCCAAAGGCGCTATTTGCCTTGGCGAGTCTGTTGTCTATCTCATTGTCGATCCTTGCATCTGATGAAATGGTGCAGCCGAGATAGGTAAACTGATTGACCATTCTGAGTTTGGTGTGCCCGATGGAGATGTGGGGGGGCTGGTAGTCATGGTGGGGAGCTGGCTGATGGAGGACCTCAGTTTTCTTCAGGCTGATTTCCAGGCCAAACATTTTGGCAGTTTCCGCAAAACAGGAAGTCAAGCGCTGAAGAGCTGCCTCTGAATGGGCAACTAAAGTGGCATCGTCTGCAAAGAGTAGTTCATGGACAAGTTGCTCTTGTGTCTTGGTGTGAGCTTGCAGGCGCCTCAGATTGAAGAGACTGCCATCCGTGCGGTACCGGATGTAAACAGCGTCTTCATTGTTGAGGTCTTTCATGGCTTGTTTCAGCATCATGCTGAAGAAGATTGAAAAGAGGGTTGGTGCGAGAACGCAGCCTTGCTTCACGCCATTGTTAATGGAGAAGGGTTCAGAGAGCTCATTGCTGTATCTGACCTGGCCTTGTTGGTTTTCGTGCAGTTGGATAACCATGTTGAGGAACTTTGGGGGGCATCCGAGGCGCTCTAGTATTTGCCAAAGCCCTTTCCTACTCACAGTGTCGAAGGCTTTGGTGAGGTCAACAAAGGTGATGTAGAGTCCTTTGTTTTGTTCTCTGGGCTTTTCTTGGACCTGTCTGAGGGCAAAGACCATGTCAGTAGTTCCTCTGTTTGCGCGAAAGACTCACTGTGATTCTGGGAGAACATTTTCGGCGACACTAGGTATTATTCTATTTAGGAGAATACTAGCAAAGATTTTGCTTGCAATGGAGTGCAGCGTGATTCCCCTGTAGTTTGAGCAGTCTGATTTCTCTCCTTTGTTTTTGTACAGGGTGATGATGATGGCATCATGAAGTTCCTGAGGCAGCTTTTCTTGGTCCCAGCAGAGCTTGAAAAACTCATGCAGTTTGGCATGCAGAGTTTTGCCGCCAGCCTTCCAGACCATTGGGGGGGGGGGGGGAGGGATTCCATCCATACCTGCTGCTTTGACACTTTTTATTTGTTCAATTGCCTTATATGTCTCTTCCCGGGTGAGGACCTCATCCAGCTCTAGCCTTAAGGGCTGTTGAGGAAGCTGAAGCAGGGCGGATTCTTGGACTGAGCGGTTGGCACTGAAAAGAGATTGGAAGTGTTCTGACCATTGGTTGAGGATGGAGATCTTGTCGCTGAGGAGGACTTTGCCGTCTGAGCTGCGCAGCGGGCTTTGGACTTGGGGTGAAGGGCCGTACACAGCCTTTAGAGCCTCATAAAAACCCCTGAAGTCACCAATGTCCGCACTGAGCTGGGTTCGTTTGGCGAGGCTAGTCCACCACTCATTCTGGATCTCCCGGAGTTTGCACTGAAGATGGCTGCATGCGCGACGGAAGCCTCGTTTTTTCTCTGGCCAGGACGGCTTTGCAAGGTGAGCCTAGTGGGCAGCTCGTTTCTTTGCCAGCAGCTCCTGGATTTCCTGGTTGTTTTCGTCGAACCAGTCCTTGTTTTTCCTGGAGGAGAAGCCCAATACCTCTTCAGTGGATTGCAGTATGGCAGTCTTCAGCTGATCCCAGAGGGTTTCAGGGGATGAGTCCATGAGGCGGATTGCATCCTCGAGCTTTGCTTTGAGGTTTGCCTGGAAGTTTCCTCTCACTTCTTCGTCGGACTGCAAGTTTCCAACATTGAACCTCTTTCTGGGGGCTTTACTGTTCCTGGACTTTGGCTTGAAGTGAAGGTTGAGCTTGCAGCGAACCAGCCAGTGGTCAGTGTGGCATTCCGTGCTGGGCATGAATCTGGCGTGGAGCACATCTCGTTTGTCTCTTTCTCGCACCAGGACGTAGTCCAGGACGTCCCAGTTTTTGGATCGGGGATGCATCCAGGTAGTCTTAAGGCTGTCCCTCTACTGAAAAAGTGTGTTTGTAATGACAAGCCGCTATTCTGCGCAGAGCTCCAGCAGGAGGCGCCCGTTGTCGTTGCACTTGCCGACGCCATGCTTGCCCAGGATTCCTGGCCAGGTTTCTGAGTCTTTGCCGACATGAGCGTTGAAGTTGCCAAGGATGACAACCTTGTCGGCTGTAGGGGTGCGTTGAATGAGGTTGCGCAGGTCAGTGTACTGGTCTGCTGGTTCCGCCTGGAGGGTTGTATCATAGACCGTGATGAGGGTGATGCGACGCTTGTTTTGAAGGGGGAGTTGCATGGACATGATCCGGTCCGAGTGGCCTGTCGGGAGGTTTTCGAGTTTGGAGGCAATGGAGTTCTTGATCATGAAGCCTACACCAGATAGGCGTCGTTCATCCACAGGCTTGCCAGACCAGTAGTGTGTAGCCCGCGCCGCATTCTTGGAGGCTGCCTACATCTGCAAGGCGGCCTTCACTGAGAGCGGCTATGTCGATGTCAAGGTATGGTCCGACCTAGGAGGGGAGGCAGGCCCCTCCAGCCCGGGTAAGAAACCTCATAGGAGAAGGCCACTCCGCTATAAAACCTACGACCCAAGGACCTCGCTGCCACGTCCCAGGCACACGAACCATGGGTGTAAAGGGTGGGGCCAGTACTGCACGCACTGCACTCCACCTAAAAGCTCCTTTGCGCAGGCCCGAGGACAGGTCCACGTCCTCCCCTTGCACGTCCTCCCCCTCAAAAGATGCTCAAACTCAAGCTAGCATGCTGGAACATCAGAACCATGCTAGACAAGGCTGACAGCCACCGACCCGAACGTCGGTCTGCCCTCATCGCACGTGAACTCCTCCGACTTTTATCATACACTTGCATTACATCATTAGCAGTGTTGTGCAAGCCATTTATTTTTAAAATCATATACTGTGAATGGATTTGTAAGGGGGGGTGCATGGCTCAAAAAGCCATGAGTTGAGTAATTGGATCATTGTGGTGGGATATAGTGGTAGATCTTTAGATCTTACAAAATACAAAGAATGGCTACATTCTGGCAAGAAAAAAGTCAAATAAGATCCACTATTAGCAGTTAACTCAAAGCAGGTTCGATTTTAAATAAAAATAGCATGGGAGGCAGGTCAGAAAATAGGACAGGAACAGAAACTGAAAATAATGAAGGGAAATGCAAACACAAAAAGAACCTGGTTAGAAATCTATGATGGGTAGCAAGTAATTCTAAAATTATTAATAAGAGTGAAAGTTGGTCCAACAGAAAATAAATTTGGGCAATTAACAATGGAAAATAAGGTGATGGATTAAATAAAATTTGCATCAGCTGGTGTTACAATAGCAGCTGTGAAATATCTGTAACTTGGGAAATGGAAGAGCTAGGGAAAATAAAAATATTAACAATGATATTGAAGAAACTTCTGAAATTGTGGGTTGATAAGTCCCCTGGTTTTGATGGCTTGCTTCATTAGATCTTAAAAAATATTTAACGAAAAAAGCTGATGCATTTATTTTTTCTACAATTCTCAAGATTCAGGGAAAGTTCAAGATTAAAAAAAAACCAAATGAAACTTTCAAAAAAAATGGGCAAACAATAGGCAAGTTAGTGTAATGCCAGTCAAGTGACAATGGCTGACGTGGACATTTACCCCTCCATAAATCTTCGTCTGCGAAGCCACGCCAAAGAAAGAAAGATAACAGGTACTTAAAATAATTCAAAGTAATTTGGCAAAATCAACATGATTTTGTGAAAGGGAAATCACACAGGACCAATTTAATGTTCTAATGTCTTGGGCATTGGGGAAGCAGCAGAAAACAGTGCCACACTTGGATTTTCAGAAGAAATTTGAAAAGGTGCAGCATTAAAAGTTATTGAAAATAAAACCTCATTGAATTAAGATATTACATACTTACATGGAGAGAAGATGGGCACTAAGAAGAGTGTGTCATAAAATGATCTTTTTATGATTGACAAGGTGTGCCACAGGAATTGATGCTGGGGCCTCAACATTTTTAAATTATATGATCCAGTAAATGAAGGCACTAGTTATGGATATTATTTGTTGATGACATAAAATAGGATAGTTATGAGGACGACACAAGGAAGTTACAATTGAACACAAGTAGGCAATGGTCTGTCAAATGGAATAGTCCAATTTTGTGGTAAAAAAAACTTCAATGGTGAAAGATTGCAGAGCTGTGATCAGAGGGACTTGGGTGTAAAATGCTGATATGATACACAACAAGTTACTAGGAATATAATGTTAATGTTTATTGATGTGCAACTGAATATCAAAGGGGAGCTATGCTCCAGTCACATTGGGCATTGGCCAGACTATGTCTGGATTATTTTGTGAGTACTGGTCTATTAATTGAAGCAGTCCAAAGGAAATTTATAAGACTAATATCAAGAATAAGTAAATTGCCTGATGAGGAAAGACACAGTTGTATCTACTGGACTTCAGAAGAATGAATGGGGAGTTGACTGAAATATCAAACATCTGGAACATTTTGACATTATGGTTCTGGACGGGATAGTTCCCCTTCGGGATAATCCAAATCTGGGGGGACTTCCTAAAAGCTGAAGAGAGAAATGAGACAAAATTCTTTCTCAGAAGGTTATGATTTCAGAACTTTCTTTCTCAAAGGATGGTGGAAACAATGTCTTTTAGGTCAATGGTAGATTGGCCCTTGATAAGCAAGTATTTTAAATATTACTGGATAACAGAACCAATGTGAAATTGAAATAAGTCTTGCACATCTTGACAGAACAGTAGGGCTGAGTCACCTACTCCAAGTTTATACTGATTAAAAAAAAATTTAGACATACAGCTTGGAATTTTCGGCCCACAAGCTCTTGCCACCCAATTGACCTACAACCCCAGCATGTTTTGAAGGGTGGGAGGAAACTGGAGCACCCAGGGGAAACACATGCAGACACTGGGAGAATGTACAAACTCCTTACAGACAGCATGCGATTCAAACCCCGATTCACTGTAAGAGCACTGAGCTAACCATGCAGCCTAAAAAAAAAATCACATATGCCGGAGCCTAACTAAACTACACTTTAAAAATCAAGTCCATTTTACCGAGCATTATTGCTAAATTCACTTAATTCCAATACATTTTGTCACAATAGTCTTTAAAAGGCTCATTACCCAAAATTAGTTTCTCTTGCCATTAATCATAGCTACAGAATCATCAATCCTTTTGAGAACTTCACTAAATGGCCAGTGACTCATAACAACTGAGATGGACAATATTAAGTTTTACTTACCTTTACCCAACACCAGTTTGGAAAAAATGCCATTGTGCCATTTAAGATAACAAGAAAATAAAACAAAAAGAACTGTCAACTGGAATTGCATTCATACATACCCTGGATTATAAAACATGACTGTTGAAAGACTTTCACATGACTTGGAAAGGTCCGTCATGGATAAACTAAAGGTAGACAGCAAGCCACTCTACGAAATTGGAAAAAAAAGTTAAAACCAATCAAAATAGATTTATAAAATTTAGTGATATTTACTTTATTGTGAAAACTGCAAATAAAAATCAACAGAAAATCTAAAATAAAATTGTGCCTTTCAAATATTAGGAATTGGTCAAAATCCTGCTGTTATGCTTTAACCTTTTTCTTGAATTTTATTCGCTCAATGAGAATACTATCCATAATGCTTCTGGATAGTGAAGATACAAAATCTACCTTTTCCTATTAGAAGTCATTTTCAGTTTACTTGGGTCTGTTTCCAGAGATTAGCTTGTCATCAGCAAGGCCAACAGTAATTAGCTGACTTAAGACAGGTACCAATGGTCAAGCGAAAAACATTTGGTGGCAGCAGAGCACAGTCCCACGATCCACACGGTACACTAGTTGATCAGTGGTTTGTGGTTTCTGCTGGAATTTTGTTCTGTGATGCTGATTGCTGAACTTGAATCTATGTTTTAATAAAAAAATCCATCTCTGACTTCAATGTTCCAATATTTCTTTAACTAACATGATCTTATTATGTTCATCTTTTAAAATTTATTATGAATGATCAGTTCAACACATTGCATTCTCTGTCAACTGAATTTTTTTTAAGATCACACCTCGGGTTACTCTGTTCAGAATGTATTAAGGTGATGAAAAAGGTACACATTTCCAGACCCAAATCACATCTTCATCCTACTTGCTGATGAGTCAATTAAGACACAATCTAAAGAGGAAAACCTACTAAAGTGTGAATACCAAATGTGGCTTCAATTCAAACTAATGTACCTTTTGACAATTGGAAAATAGAGCAGTGTACCTATTATTTCCTCCCCCATAGTTATGTGGTTGCTCTTTTAATCTAGCAATTCATTTGAAAAACCTGCTTTCCACATTAAACTTTCATTTAAAAAAAAATGATTAGCTTGGGGTTGTTGTGCTGTGCAGTGATTGAAAGAAAAAAAAACCCATAGAATTTGTGAGTGAGTGGAACCAACCAACTAACTTCACTGGAACTCTCAGAGAGTTTATCAGCACCATTCCCATGATCCTTTGCACCCCACCCCCCCAACCAGCCCAGTGCGAGTCTGCACCTCCACGACCTGGTTTGCTTGCAGATCAGTGCCGCCCGCTACAACTTAACTTAACGTACCTTCCTTTTCTCCCTGAGTTTAGCAGCTTCCTTAGGATGATTAAATCTGAACATGTTTGTTCTCCCAAGCAATATGACAGCTCCTTTAAGGGTAAAAAGTTGAATCTTTTGAGTCACAAAGATTTATCGACATACTGAAATATTGTCGTAAATATAACTGAAGCGCGTTTACTAAGTATATAGTTACCAAGACCAATGTATGAAAACAAGATGCTGCTTATTTACAAAAAATAATTTGCGCCTTGTCTCAAAAAGGTTATGACTGAATGACTAGTGCAAGAAGTAGCAGAGAACATTTCAGCAAAGACCATTAATATTTAATATCAACCTGTCGGTCCTAAAATTCTCAATCTCTTGTACCAATGTTTAAATGATCCTCTCAACTGCAATTGGTCATTCCAGCCTCATTTGTATTGATGTGTTTTTTTTAAGATAAGTAACAAAGCAGCTTTTCTCATTAGTATTTAAAGTAGGTCTATAATCTTCTAAAAATGCATCTGAAGTTTTCAATTTAATTTGCACCACTTTGTAATTGATGTTATCAAGTGTATTTTGATTATGCAGATGACGAAAGGAACCTATCAATTCTACAAATACTTAAAAATAGATTATGTATTAAATTATTAATCTTCTAAATAATGTGGTGTTCTTCGGTTTGCGACTGACCTGAAATGTTAACTCTGTTTCTATTTCTATTGATGTTACCTGACCAGTCAAGTGTTTTCATCATCTTCTATTTTCATTTAATCTAAAGAATTCCATTAGATCATGCCAATAT
This sequence comes from Narcine bancroftii, assembly GCF_036971445.1. Taxonomy (NCBI): domain Eukaryota; kingdom Metazoa; phylum Chordata; class Chondrichthyes; order Torpediniformes; family Narcinidae; genus Narcine; species Narcine bancroftii. The sequence goes on along the minus strand of NC_091472.1, from coordinate 83,106,036 downwards.
GAAGTTCACTAGAAAGTGGTCATGTAGATCAAGATCTCTTTCCCTAGACAGTAACACAACTGAGGCTGGTGATCCAATAAGATATTGACAAAATAGCAAACATTTAAAGTCCATAATTAAAGACCCATAATAATTTAAAATGGTTGAAATAAACACTAAAATTCCTATAACGCTAGTCAATGCTGAGCACGTTTCATTTCAAGTGCTTTTGGATTTCCAGCAATGATGATGGGCTATATTAGTGGGTGCAAGCTCACACCAAGACACAAGAGAAACTTGTCCGTGAACTACTCTTTGCAGATGATGCCGCTTTAGTTGCCCATTCAGAGCCAGCTCTTCAGCGCTTGACGTCCTGTTTTGCGGAAACTCCAAAATGTTTGGCCTGGAAGTCAGCCTGAAGAAAACGGAGGTCCTCCATCAGCCAGCTCCCCACCATGACTACCAGCCCCCCCACATCTCCATCAGGCACACAAAACTCAAAACGGTCAACCAGTTTACCTATCTCGGCTGCACCATTTCATCAGATGCAAGGATCGACAACGAGATAGACAACAGACTTGCCAAGGCAAATAGTGCCTTTGGAAGACTACACAAAAGAGTCTGGAAAAACAACCAACTGAAAAACCTCACAAAGATAAGCGTATACAGAGCTGTTGTCATACCCACACTCCTGTTCAGCTCCGAATCATGGGTCCTCTACCGGTATCACCTACGGCTCCTAGAACGCTTCCACCAGCATTGTCTCCGCTCCATCCTCAACATTCATTGGAGCGTTTTCATCCCCAACGTCGAAGAACTCGAGATGGCAGAGGTCGACAGCATCGAGTCCACGCTGCTGAAGATCCAGCTGCGCTGGGTGGGTCACATCTCCAGAATGGAGGACCATCGCCTTCCCAAGATCGTGTTATATGGCGAGCTCTCCACTGGCCACCGTGACAGAGGTGCACCAAAGAAAAGGTACAAGGACTGCCTAAAGAAATCTCTCGGTGCCTGCCACATTGACCACTGCCAGTGGGCTGAAATCGCCTCACAGTTTGGCGGGCAGCAACCTCCTTTGAAGAAGACCGCAGAGCCCACCTCACTGACAAAAGGCAAAGGAAGAAAAACCCAACACCCAACCCCAACCCACCAATTTTCCCCTGCAACCGCTGCAACCGTGTCTGCCTGTCCCGCATCGGACCTTTCAGCCACAAACGAGCCTGCAGCTGACGTGGACATTTACCCCCTCCATAAATCTTCGTCCGCGAAGCCAAGCCAAAGAGAAAAGAGATGAGCAATTTCGCGATAAGAATCTTCTCACAATTCGCTGAAAAGTGATCTGTTAAGATTTGGGGTGACTATTCTGATAGATCATAACACTTTTCAATACATTGTTGTTTGTGTTGGATGAAATATCAAAGGGAACACTGGAGAAATAAAAACTAAAGAGGTATTCATCATGGATAAAGATTTCAGAAACAAAGGAAGAAAGTTCAGGCATTCCACAATTGCCAATCAAAACTCTATCATTCTATTATTTCTTAAATTATGCCAGAGGCTACACTTCCATAACTCACATCTATATTCCATTTCACATGCTAAATTAAATAAATTCTACTTTTATCAACAGGGATATGTGTCATTTTATTCTTTCCTTGAAATTTGTTTCATACCATATGAAAGAAGAGTCCATTCTTGGTACACAAATTACCAACTTTTTAAATTTTCTCCAGTCTTTCGGACATTATCCAGATATTAGGAAATATTCCAAGCGACATTCAAGTTGTACTCTATAGGGTAGACTGTTTAGCACCGAGTTGAGGAAAATGTTTATCAACTCAGAGGGCAGTTAAATTTTGGAATTCTATACTAAGAATTAAGCATGAAGCTATCCATTTATCTTGTTTAAGTTAAAAGGAAGGTAGAAAATGGGGTGGGGGGGGTGGCTGGAATGTTATTCCTTTGGGATTTTATTTTGGTTTTGTTATCAATATGTGTGGATATTTTTTAATAAAAAAAGAGGATTTATATTTTGTATCTACATGCCATATAAGCTATTTTACTATATTTATGTAACAGCTGTATGCTTGAAAACCAAAAATAAAATAAAAAGAATTATGCATGAAGAACAGCAAGGGCTGAACTCTCCAAGACAATTGGGAAGGCAAAATGAGTTAAGCACAGAAAATACACAGAAAACTGACAATGGTGACACAAGAAGCACATGACAAGGTATTAAAACCATAATGGATCACAAGTCAACCTTGTGAGTCAGTGATAATCATACTTCCCTTCTTGACAGGCTGAACACCTTCATGGCACAGTTCAATGCATAAAACAACACAACACCAAAGAAAGCCACTTCCTAACTGAAGAACAGGCACCCTGCAAAGCAGCAGCAGCTGAGATGAGGAGGGCCCTTTCCAGGGTGAATCTGCACAAAGCAGTAGGACATGAATACACACCTGGTTGGGTGCTAATTGACTGTTCAGAGCAGCTGACTGAGATCCCAACAGACATCTTCAATATCTCAGTCCAGCATTTCATTATCCCCGCAGGTTTGAAGGCAGCCATATTAGCCCAGAGCCCGAGGGCGAGAGTAGCTGAACAAAATGACCATCGTCCAGTGGCAATGACCTCCATGATTATGAAGCACTTTGAGCGACTGGTATCAGAGCGCATCAAAGCACATATACCAGTGACAATGGGCCCATTCTAGTTTGCCCATCAGGCAAACCGATCCACAGCCAATGCAATTGCCCTGACCCTCCACTCTTTCCTACCCATCTAGAAAACGATGCCTCGTATGCCAGACTGTTGTATATTGACCATCTCGGCTTTTAACGCAAATCATACCTCAGAGGCTAGTGGATAAACTGTCCTCACTGGGACTCAGTACACATCTCTGAACTGAATCCTGGACTTCTTGATACAAAGATCAGTCTGTCCAGATTAGCAGCAAAACCTCAAGCCCCATCACAATGAGAAATGGTGCACCTCTGGTTACTGACACTACTAAGTCATAACTGTACTGCCAGGTTCAGTTCCAACAGAATCATTGTTTGCCCATGATGAAACATCAGCAACAACGATGAGCTGGCTTACCGAGAGGAGGTTGATAGGTTTTGTCTTCTTTGGCTTGGCTTCGTGGACGAAGATTTATGGAGGGGGTAAATCTCCACGTCAGCTGCAGGCTCATTGGTGACTGACAAGTCCGATGCGGGACAGGCAGACACGGTTGCAGTGGTTGCAGGGGAAAATTGGTGGGTTGGGGTTGGGTGTTGGGTTTTTCCTCCTTTGTCTTTTGTCAGTGAGGTGGGCTCTGCGGTCTTCTTCAAAGGAGGCTGCTGCCCGCCGAACTGTGAGGCGCCAAGATGCACGGTTTGAGGCGATATCAGCCCACTGGTGGTGGTCAATGTGGCAGGCACCAAGAGATTTCTTTAGGCAGTCCTTGTACCTTTTCTTTGGTGCACCTCTGTCACGATGGCCAGTGGAGAGCTCGCCATATAACACGATCTTGGGGAGGCGATGGTCCTCCATTCTGGAGACGTGACCTACCCAGCGCAGTTGGATCTTCAGCAGCGTGGATTCGATGCTGTCGGCCTCTGCCATCTCGAGTACTTCGATGTTAGGGATGAATTCGCTCCAATGAATGTTGAGGATGGAGCGGAGACAACGCTGGTGGAAGCGTTCTAGGAGCCGTAGGTGATGCCGGTAGAGGACCCATGATTCGGAGCCAAACAGGAGTGTGGGTATGACAATGGCTCTGTATACACTTATCTTTGTGAGGTTTTTCAGTTGGTTGTTTTTCCAGACTCTTTTGTGTAGTCTTCCAAAGGCGCTATTTGCCTTGGTGAGTCTGTTGTCTATCTCGTTGTCGATCCTTGCATCTGATGAAATGGTGCAGCCGAGATAGATAAACTGGTTGACCGTTTTGAGTTTTGTGTGCCCGATGGAGATGTAGGGGGGCTGGTAGTCATGGTGGGGAGCTGGCTGATGGAGGACCTCAGTTTTCTTCAGGCTGACTTCCAGGCCAAACATTTTGGCAGTCTCCCTTCTCTCTATTGATATCTACAGGGAACAGTACTTAAGAGGACTCAGAGAATCATTGAGGATCCTGAGCACCCAGCCTGCAGTCTTTGAGATGCTACCAAGGAAGAGGTATAGGAGCATAAAAACCAGACTGCCAGGCTGGGAACAACTTATTCCCACAGCCAATAACTGTTAAACAATTCTCTAAAACGATCAATCATTTATACCTATCTATTTATTTATTTTGCATTGCAATGTTTAAAGGTCATTTGTGTGTAGAGTGTATTTTGCACTATGGACTGTCAGGTTGGACATGCACAAGCAGAATACAATAAACATGAACTATACAGCAGAGAGTTGTGGAAGATCAGTCATCAAGACAATTCAAAACAAAGACTGACAGATTTCTGGGTGCTAAGGGTATTGGTGCCAGAAAATAGAGCGGAGCTTGAGGATCAGCCATTCATGTATTAAAGTTGGAACCAAGATCTAAGGAATTTCAGGGAGTAAGCCACACATTTTATTCTTAGTCTTATTTCTTGTGTTTTTGTGTATTCATCATTTAAAATAAAATTGAATATTGTTTTTGCTTTATGGCTTCATATTCTATATGCTTTGCTGATCAATGCTCTGCCTGGTAGAGTTATTAAATAAATTTGTTTTTTTTTTAAAAAGTATAGTTACCTTGATTTAATTGAGTGGGTTCATTGATAGGATTTCCATTGACAGAGCACTGTGCACTGTTTAGTGGTATTACAGTTACTCTGTTATTCACGTTTTCAAAGATGCAGTGTTCACTTTCTAAATCAAGACCATGGAGAACTGCAAGATAAAATTGATTCAGTGTCAACCTGTTTTTTTCCTCCAACAATAGTTCAGGCCACTGTTGGACCAAATAACTCTGAATATGCAGTTAATCCAGGATACGGATTACTGAACATCTTTTAAAAATTTCTTCAAATATTCATCTGATCCTTAATAAAAATGACCATAAATGTATCAGACTAAAGGAAAACCAATTCCTAAATAATGCAATTTCAGAAAGTGAAACATGACTACATTGTAGGAGTATGTGTATGACATCTATTGTGAGCAATATTTGAACATGCAATTCAGACAAAACCTTAAAAAAATACAAATTAAATATTCTGAATTAAAACAATTTATACTTGTGTAGCAATTTTAATAAAACTAAATGTCTCCAAGTGTTTTATAGGAAAAAGAAAACGGCAAACAAAATGAGAAAGGATAACAAAAAAATTGAGATAGCAAAAAGCTCTTTAAAAAAAAATAATTTGCAAAATTTATTCATCATTGGTAAGGCCAGACTTACCAGAAATGCCTATCCAGAAATGTTTTCAAGCTCCATCATGAACTATTTCAATCCTGCTCAAGGTATTACGCAAGATTTAGACCAAATGAAAATAAAAGGGCAGCAATATATTTCAAAGACAGATATGAACTCTGGACAGGAATCCTGGTGATTGCATCCCCATGTACTGCTCCATTGTCCATGGTGGAAGAGGTTTAGGGGTTTCCTGTTGGCATTCTATTGATGAGCAACTTCTGCAAAAGTTTAGTGATGTGCCAGGGATGGAGGAATGAATGTTTAGTTGGCAGAGGGCATTAAACAAAGCAAGATACTTTGACCTGGATCTTTCTTGTGTGCTGTTAAGCTGCTCCCAACCAAATAAATATGGTGATTTATAACTTGTTAATAACAGATAACAGTGTGGGATTTTGGCAATCAGAAGAGGAGTCCAATCATGCACGATATCAAACCTCATAGCTTTTGGTTTATTTTTAAAAGTTTTAACAAGGGTAGAAAGGCATACATGTATAAAGACTAAATTCTTGTAACCTCAGGAAAACTGACAGCAGTGAAGTTGATGGAGAAGGGGCAAAAATAAAGGAATGGAGTAGATGAAGCGCTGAAGAGGAATACAAGGAAACAATGCAACAAGGCGGGGGGGGGGGGGAAGAGCTCAAAAAGGGTTGGATTTTTAAATTCAATGTCTGTGGACCTTTTGCCAATTTAGCGCAACAAAAATAAAGCTGATCGGAGTGCAAAATGACATGAAGAATTTCAGCTGCAGATGACTTGAGGTAGATGTGGAAGTGGACAATTGATATGGTATTGAAAAAAATCAAAGATGGAGCAGATGTTGGGAAGTAGTTCAACCTGGAGGTGAGCAGAGCCACAGAACAGTCTGATACAACCCAAGAGACTTGCTGGGGAAAGTAATAAAATGAACAGAATGAACAAAATAAAATTTTCAGCCCTCTTTATGAAATGGGAAAAGACAATGTGGAAAAAAAGTTTGAAATTTGAGATCACAAAGACATAGGAGGGGTACAGCTTGCTGTTCATCTGGTTAAACAGAAGTGTCACATGCACATTCTGTTGCAAAGTTAAAACAATTTGCATTATAAATAGAATTTACAAGTAGCAAAATGCCTCACTGTGTTCACCCATCTATTGCAAATTGAAAGTCACTGGAGCTCAGGTTGGTGATTAATCGAACAGGGTCTATGCAATTGCAGAGGCTGCGGGATCGCTGAAGGAGAATCCGTGGACACTCTGCGTCTCTGAAGGGACCCTCTTTTCCTACTCTTTCTCTCTTTCTGTCAGGGGTGCCTAGCAATACTAATGGCAAGTCTTTGTCTACCTTATGGAAGGCAGAAGGAAATTTTATGGAATACAGTCACATCCCCTGAATACAGCACCCATGGGGATTGGTCGATTCCAATCACGCAACATGCTTTTCCTGCAAACTAACTACTAGGGGGCATCAATATTATGGTTTCAAATTTTTTATCTATTTATTTTTTGCAATTTTTTTTGCCAGTTGATTACAGCTGCCAGCTGGTTGAATTCCAAATAACGAGGATTTTACTGTCTTATGTGACAATAAATGAATCTTGAAAGCTATTAAATGACCATATATGATTAAGGCAAAGCAGCTTAATTTGTTTGAAGAGTCTTAAATGAGAGAATAATGCAGTCAGGGAGATCTCCCTTAAAGGAGACTAGGGATTCTAAAGAACCTGACCTCAAGGACACACATAAAATTAAGGTTAGCAATAATTAAGTTTAACTTTAGATATTTGCAAGATGAAGGAAGAGAATGAAAGGCTAGCAGTGGTTCTCAACCTTCTTTTGGTCTAAGGCCCACCTGACTTCTGGCCTAACATGCTATGGTCCATTAGTGGCAATGACTGAGTAATATTTTCAAGTCAAAGGCAACTCTGTCAGAAACACATCTTTATCTAATTTATTTTTAGAGACCCACATGGAAACACATTGTGGCCTACCAGTGGGCCACAGTCCATTGGTTGAGAACTGCTGGGAACATAGCTGGCAATGGGGGCCAAAAATAGTTGTTTCCATCATCCCAGTATTTAGTGAAGGAAAGTTTCTTGTCATCCATTACCAGGTACAGCATAAATGGCAGTAGAGTTGAATGTCATCAGACTAGACAGAAAAGTACTTGTGTTTTACGGATGACATTTCTGAAGTAAAGGTGTGTCAAAGAAAGTAGAACAGTAAAGAAGGTAAGGTAATCAAGGATGAATTCTCAAAGAACACTAAATAAACTAACCAATGTCTTGCTCAGTGGCAGCATCTTCTCGACCAACATATGTTTTGCCCTCCTATTAAAGAAGATAATGCATGCTTATAAGGTGGAAGCAAAATGAAAGAACAATTGCCACTAAATAAATAAAATCTAAGTTAATGACTGAAGTTACAATCATTTCAAATTACTTGATTTGGTGTTAAAATACTCAGATGAAATACAAATGTTATTTCCAATGTATAATCTTTACAATAGATGTTATGATTTAATTTAAAGAAGATCAAATGATTAATTGCAAATATGTTTACAAACCACTCCAAATAGAATCATGCCATTAAGAATTAAAAACTAGAACATTTAAAATGAAGGAGGGCCAGTATATTTTCGGGAATAAAGTATATAATGTAAAATACATGACTTGTGTACTTGTATTATTTACGAGGTGCTCTATTCCATCACCTTTGATAATTAAGAGTTCATTCTGCCTCTGCATTTCAAATCAATTCAACTAATATTTGTACATTTTTCCATTACAAGTTGACAAATCCTAGACACGTTTTATGTATGAAGCTATTTCGTGATTACATCTTGAGTTTTTGAACAAATAACTCCCCCCCCCCTCCCCCACCCCCCAATGAGTTTTGAGGTGCCAACCTTACCTAGTAATCTGGTGACATTTCTCTGTACAATATTTCGATGATAGAAAATTGATTTATAATTTTCTGACATGTTCAAGATAGGATATTCTAGGTTATAAAAGTCACCTTTACCTTGAGATGGTATAAAATAATTCCTGTACTAAGTAGGTCATCATCAATACCAATTAAATGAGGTAATTCTGAATCCAAAACCACACCAATTCCTTCTTTTCGAAGAGCTAAGGTTTCCTCCTAAAATAATGATAAATATTTGACAATTATTAAAACAGTTAATAAATCTGTTTGTACAAATAAGAAAACACAAGAACATAACAGCAGAAGCAAGTTGCATCCTTTGAGCCTGCTCTCCCATTCATTAAAATCATGGCTAATCTACCTCATTTTCAAATTCTATTCTCAAAATCCTTGATTCTCTTCACATGAAGCCTCTGGAGCACTCAGATTGTGAACTCCAATGGGTTAATTACTTTCCATATGGGGAAAAAATTCACTTCATCTCTGTTCCAAAGCTTAAACTACTCCTCATTTAGAAACTTTTCCCACGTGCCATAGACTGTCACCAGGAAAAACAATTGCTCTACATATGACCTGAATCTATTATAAACACATACATTTCCCAGCTGAGATGCCACACTTGCATTATAATCGAATTACAGTAAAATCTCCATTATCCGGAATTCAAGCAACCAATGGCAAAAAATTGGTGCCCCCTAGTGGTTAATTTGACAATTACACACAATACACAGTCTCACTACCGAAATTCACTTATCCAGCATCCACCAATCCCCATAGTGCCGGATACTGGGTGTTTTACTCTTCAAGCAAAATCTTTTGAAGTTGAGACTTAACTTCTTCATACATGAAATAATATGTTGGAACTTAACTGAAAAATGATTTGGAAATGAAAAAGAAAAGTGAATCCGAGGCACAGCACCAATTTACTGAATGGTGATTGGGCTTTCAGGGAAATAGGACTTAATTCTGGATCCTTTGCTAGTGCCATTCTTTAGTGAAGCCAGCACATAAATGTTTCATAAAATATACAGTTGATTTTGCACTTCAAATTGCCAAAAGAGGGTGGCATAAAACAATGAAAAAAGTCATCATTTCAGGATGTAGTTTGATCATTGCATCATTGTAAGGAATAACAATATGATTTTTATTAAAATGGCATCTTATATTTTGCATAACATCACACACAGAAACACAAATTCTGTGGGTTAACTCATTCCTGTTTCTCCTCCAAATTACTAATCAAAGGATAACTACTTGAAGATGTACACATTCAAAATTATTATTTTTAAAATAAATGGAGAAATGTCAAATTAAAAGATACAATGGGAAAATCAGAGTAATATGGCAAATCAATAACTATTTAGGTTCATAAAAAAAACTGGAAGGATTGAGAAAGATGGCTGTAGCATGGACACCGAGATTCTCCTGCAAGACTCAAGTTTACCAAGTCTGCTTCATCGTTCCCAAACACTATCGTACAAATCAATTCAATGTTAGCTTAACAGTAAATTATACATTTACCTCATGAGATATAACCCATTTGCATAATATTTGCAGTCATGCAGAGAGTAAAGATGAAAATGAGAGAGCAAAGATAGAGAAAGCAAAACAGAGTGTGTGCATGTGTGTGTACAGAGAGAACATTTCAGAAAAAGAGTGGAAAGTTGTATACATTAAAAACAATCAGTTATATTTAATTGGCTAATGTTATCTTTTGAGCTACCAAAATGCTGGAGGAACTCAGCAGGCCTTGCAACGTCATAGGAGGTAAAGATATATAACCAACATTTTGAACCTGAGCCCTTTTAAGGTATGAGTAAAATGCAGGCAGATGCATGAATAAGAGACTGGGGAGGGAAGTATGGGTGGGGGAGGAGTTCAGATCAACAAATAAAAGGTGTTAATTGGCTACGGATGGGACACAGGAGAGAGGAAAGATGAGAAGTGACTGGGGGAGGATGGGATTTGGAGCTCTAAGGAAGCAGAGCTAGAGAAAAACAGGCAGAAAGAAAAGGGAAGAGAGAGACACAGATCTAGAGGAAAGAGACCTAGGGAAAGATACAGGGTGGGGGTGGGCTAATGGAAATCAGAGATGTTAATGCCATCTGCTTGGAGAGTGCCCAGACTGAATTAGAGGCTTTATTCCTCCAAATTGGGGGTAGCCTCAGTCTGGTAGTGCATGAGCCCATGGACAGACCTGTGGCAAGGGAATGGGGCAGGTATTAAAATGTGTGGCCACTGGGAGATTCCCGCTATTGTCTGAGTCCAGTCTCTCCGATGTAGAGGAGACTACAATGGGAAAACCAGATGCAGTAATGACCCCTCTCTTGCACGGCCTCTGAACTCGACTGTCTCATCTTTACCATGGACATGAAATCACTATACATCTCCATTCCCATATCAAAATCCTTTGTTTCTTGACAATAGACCCAACCAGTACCCCTCCACTACCACCCTCCTCCAGAAGATGGTACTTGTTCTCACACTCAATCCCACTTTCTCCAGGTCAAAAGGGTAGTCATGGGTACCTGCATGAGCCTGCCTTTTTGTTGGCTTTATGAAGCAGTCCATGCCACAAGCCTACTCAGGCAAGGCCCCTCAACTCTTCCTCCATTAAATCAACAACTACTTTGGTGCTATCTCATGCACCCATGATGTGTTAGTTTACTTTATCCACTTTGTTGTCAACTTCCACCTGACTCTCAAATTCAGTTGGTCCATCTCTAGCAACACTTTTCCCTTTCTTGATACGTCTCTATCTCAGGAGGCAAACTCTCGACAGACATCTACAAACCCACCAACTCACAGCTGCCTCAACTACAACCCTTCACACTCTATCTACAACAAGGTTTCCATTCCTTTCTCTCAATTCCTCCATTGTTGTGGCATCTGCTTCCAGAATGAGGTCTTCCATGCCAGATCATCAGATATGCCCTCCTTTATCAAACAATGTGGCTTCCTCTCTACCACCATCAACTCTGCCCTCACCAACACATATGCCTTGGCCCTCTCCTCCCCACGTCCAACAAGGACAGGATTCCATTTGTCCTCACCTACTACCCACCACCTTGTGCATCCAACATATTGTTCTCCGTCATTTCCACCACCAGTTCTCTTCCCTGCTCTTCGCCTATCCATCTTCCACTAAGATGGCTCCCTGTGACTCTCTCATCCACTCCTCCCTTCCAATTAAATGCCCTCTTAGCACCTACCCTGTGACCACAAGAGGTGTGCCACATGCCCACACCTCCTCCCTCACCACCATTCAACACCCCCAGTCCTTCTAAGTAAAGCAACACTTCATTTGTGAATCTGCAGGGGTCAACTACTGCATCCAGTGCTCCAGCTGTGGTGTCCTCTACGTCAGAGAGACGGGTCATCAACTGTGAGATCACTTCGTTGAGTACCCATTTCACTTCCCCACCCATTTTCTTTGCTGACATCTGTATCTACGGCCTTGTGCACTACCAGACTGAGACCACCCCAAAACTGGAGAAACAATGCCTCATATTTAATCAGGGCACCGTCCAACTGGATGACATTAATATAAACTTCTCTGCTTTCCATTACCACCTACCTCCACCTTTCCCTGTGGCTCCTTTCTTCTAGCTCTTTCTCTTTTCCCTCAGTTTCTTTTCCCCTAAATCTGCTTCCACAAAGCCCCAAACAACCCCCCTCCGCCAGTCAATTCTCACCTTTTCTCTTTCCTCTCTCATATATATCCAATCAACACCTTTTGTCCATGGTCTGTACTCCTTCCTGCTGCCTATCCTTCCTCCGCAGTCTTTTATTCAGGTGCCTGCCTGCTTTTTACTCGTACCTTGAAGAAGGGCTCCAATCTAAAACGTCCGTTATGTATATCTTCCTTCCATGGACACTGCAGACCTGCAGTGTTCCTCTAGCATTTCTGTGTTTTTACTGCAATTACAGTGTCTGCAAATATTATGTGCTTCACTCAAAAGAGACGTGACCAGTGAGTGAGCTCTTAAAAATTCTCTCTGCAATGTTATCATTTTATCTTCCTTTGGTGATTGGATGGCTGAAAATATTACAGCACAGAACACAATTCAAAATAGTTGATATGTGTCATGTCATAGTATTGCACTTTTAACACACCCTTAATATACTTGATCATTTAATAAGCGGAATTATTCTTTATTCACAGCTAAAAAATGAACACAAGTAGCTGGAATCAGCGCTCCAATTATAGATTATTATCTGTGAATGATTGCACAGTGCATCAATTTGGATTCACTGAATCTCAAAATAATGCAAATTCTAATTCTTTCTGGCACTGCTAATAAAAGCTGATCTACATCAAACAGAAGTATTAATTAGTTCTATACTTCTCTGGCACTAATCAATTGTAATGTCAATTTTAGATCTTGAACATATTTCTTGCTGGGTTTTAAACAAAAATCAAACTGACTCAAACTACTAAGCATTATTCTATATTGTGTTACATGTACAAAACAATCAAGCTATCTTGAAAATATGTGTGGTGTTTGTCAAAACATGATACAAAATAGTCAGACAGAAATCTCATGATGATGTGATAGGTGAATAAAGCAATACAATAGCTATTTCCTTCATCATTGAGGTTTGGTGCTCATCGATTTTCCTTTAAAATGCATACTAACAAATGAAATGCAACTCCAAAGACCTGGATGAATTATTTTCCTCAAAATGCCTCATCCCTGCTTTGGGCAATATCACTCTTATTATTCAAAAAACCTTTACAGAATCTTTTAGAAAAGAGATTAAAAATGCAGAATGCATCAAGTTTATAATCATCTGATTGCACAAGTACAACCTGATGAAACAGCGTTCTCGGTCCTCGGTTCAAAACACAGACATGACAAGGCACAAAACACATTTGACAAATACACTTACAGGACAAGAATTTCATCTATACAAATAAATATTGCTTCAAATACGAGTCTCAGATGGTTAGTGTGAGCAGATCATTTGGTCGTTCAGCATTTCTCACTCCTGGGTGATGTGCAAGGGCTCTTCAATTATTTTGCAGAGTCTCTTCAGGCAATGATCCCAGTAGATCACATCAATACAGGGGGTGGGGAGGAAGGAGACTCCAGTGATCCTCTCTGCCACTCTTATAGCCTTGTCAATTGACATCCGATCCATTTCTCTGCAGCAATCATACAACTCTGGGAAGCAGCCAGCCAGGAGTTCTCGATAAAGCTCCTGTAGAAGGTTGACTTGATGGTAGCTGGTAGCCTTGGCCTCTTCAGTCTTAGAACATAGAAAAATAGAACACAGTACAGGCCCTTTGCCAATTGATGTTGTGCTGAACCATATATTCCTTCCAAAAAAAAACTAAACCCTCCCTACCCTGTAACCCTCCATTTTTCTTTCATCGATGTGTCTATCTAAGCATTACTTAAATGCCCCCAATGTTTCAGCTTCCACCACCTTACCTGGTAAGGCATTCCAGGAACTCACAACTCTGTGAGAGAAAAAAAAACTTACCCCTGATGTCTCCCCTAAACTTCCTTCCCTTAAATTTGTACACATGTCCTCTTGTGTTTGCTGATCCTGGCCTGGTCTACCTCTCAATCTTGTAGACCTCCATCAAATCTCCTCTCATCCTTCTATGCTCCAAAGAGAAAAGTCCAAGGTCTGCTAACCTTGCCTCATAAGACTTTTTTTTCCAATCCAGCAACCTCCTGGTACATCTCCTCTGCTCCCTCTCCATAGCTTCCACACACTTCCTGTAATGAGGTGACCAGAACTGAACACAATATTCTAAGTGAGGTCTTACCAAAGATTTGTAGAATTGCAACCTCTTTACTCCTGAATTCAATCTCCCTATTAATGAACCCCAGCATCCCATAGACCTTCTTAACTATCCTATCAAAATGTGTGGCGACCTTGAAGGATATATGGTGAATCCCAAGGTCCCTCTGTTTGTCCACACTCTTAAGTAACTGACCATTAATCCTGTACTCATCCTTCTGGTTTGTCCTTCAAAAGTGCATCACTTCACATTTATCCCGATTGAAATCCATCTACCACTTTTCTACCCAACTCTGCATTCTGTCTAAATCCTCTTGTAACCTTCAACTCCATCCACAACACCTCCAACCTTACTCACAAAGGCATGGGTCCCAGAACAGATCCTTGCTGCACTTTACCAATCACTGATCTCCAGGCAGAATACTTTCCTTCCAGTACTACTCTCTGCTTTCTTTCTGCAAGCCAATTTTTATCCACACAGCCAAAGTTCCACTGATCCTGTGCCTCATAAATTTCTGGATGAGTTTCTTGTGGGAGACCTTGTCAAATGCTTTGCTAAAATCAATTAGACCACATCAACCACCTACCCTCCTCAAAAAACTCAAATTAGGTCTGTGAGGCATGACCTTCTCTTCACAAAGCCATGCTGACTATCCTGAGTAGACTGTACTTCTCCAAATGCTCATAAATCCTATCCTTAAGAATCTTCTCCATTAGTTTAAACACAGATCCAAGACTCACTGGGCTATAATTCCCAGGATTCTCCTTATTACCTTTTCTACATTTGCCATTCTCCAATCGTCTGGCACATCCCCTGCAGCCAGAGGATTCAAAGATCATAGCTACTGCCTCAGCTATCTCTTCCCTCACCTCCCACAGCAGCTTCGGGTATATCGGATCTGGCCCCAGAGACTTATCAATCTTGATGTTTTTAAAGAAAATCCAACACTTCCACTTCCTTAATCTCCTCATTGTCCAGCACACAGGTCTGTTCAATTTCAACCTCACCATGATCAACATCCTTTTCTCTTGTGAATACTGATGCAAAGTATTTATTTAGAACTCCCAACTTACTCTACCTTCAGCCACATGCTTCCTCCTTTATCGGCCCCACCTTCATTCTCGTCATCCTTCCATTCTTTACATATAAAGTGTCTTGGGGTTCTCCTTACTTCTACATGCCAAGGGCTTATCATGCCCCCTTCGAGGTCTCCCAAGTTCTTTCTTAAGCTCCTTTCTGCCTAACATATACTTCTCATGAGCCCTTCCTGTTTCCTGCTGCCTATGTCCAATGGTTGTTTCTTTCTTCCTATTGACTAATTGCCTGACCTGTTTCGGCAGCCACGGCTCCCTTTTCCTATCATCTTTTCCTTACCTTAGATGGACAAACCTATCTTGAACCCTGCACAAGTGGTCCCTAAACTTCCTCCACATTACTTCTGCACGCTTTCACCCTTAAACATCTGTTTCCAATTTTTCCAATTTACTCTTGCTAGTTCCTGCCTCATCCCTTCATAATTATCCCTTCACCAGTTAAGCACTTTCTGACTGATTTATTTGTTTCCATAGTTAAGTTGAAGCTAAGGGAGTTGTGGTCACTCTCCAACAAAATGCTCCCCAGTCAAGAGGTCCTCTACCTTACCAGGTTCATTCCATAGAAACAGATCCACTATGGCTTCTCCTCTCATCGGCTGGTCCACATACTGTGTCAGGAATCACTCTTGAACACCCCTGACAAATTCAGCCCCTTCTATGTATCTTGCAGTCAGTAGGTGCCAGTCAATATTAGGGAAGTTGAACTCGCCCATAACAATAACCCTGTATTTCCCACACCATTCCAAAACCTGCCTGCTTATCGGCATCTCGGGGGCTATTTGGGGGAGCTATAAACTACTCCCAGCACAGTGATAATTCCCTTCCTGTTTCTGACTTCCACCCACACCAACACACTGGACATTCCTTCTGCAGCAACCTCCCTTTCTATAGCTGTGACACTATTCCTGACCAGTAATACTGCTCCACCTTTTCTACCTCCCATCCTATTCTTTTTAAAACACTGGTACCGACATCATTCGATCTTGTCCTTCCTCCAGCCAAGTTTCAATAACAGCCACAGCATCGTAGTTCCACATACTGATCTATGCTCCAAGTTCATCCCCTTTATTCTTAATACTTCTAGTGTTGAAATAGATACATTTCAATCCTTCTAACTGGCTACTTATGTTTCGTCCCCTGCCTGTCCTTTCTCGCCAACTCAGAAAACATAGCATCATACTTTTGTCCTTCTACCCTAATCTCTCCACTCACATTGTTTCCTACCCCCCGCCAAACTAGCTTAAACTCTCCCCAACAGCTCAGCAAACCTGCCCATCAGTATATTGCTTACCCCTCCAGTTCATATGCACCCCATCCTTTTTGTACAGGTCAGACCATCCCCAGAAGAGATCCCAATGATCCACAAATCTGAACCACTGCACCAACTCTTCAGCCACGCATTCATCTCCCACAACTTCCTGTTCCTATCTCACTGGCACATGGCACAGGCAGCAATCCTGAGATTACCATCCTTGAAGTTATTTTTAACTTCTTTCCTAACTCCCAGCACAGTGATAACCTCATCCCTACTCCTAGCCACATTATTAGTCCCCACGTGGACCAAGACATCTGGATGCTGGCCACCCCCATCCAGAATATTATGAACTCAATCAGAGACATCCCTGACCTTGGCACCTGGAAGGCAACATACATCCAGGAGCCTCAATCTCATTCACCAAACCTCCTATTTGCTCTCTTTACTTTCTTCTTTGGCTTGGCTTCGCGGACGAAGATTTATGGAGGGGGTAAATGTCCACGTCAGCTGCAGGCTCATTTGTGGCTGACAAGTCCGATGCAGGACAGGCAGATACGGTTGCAGTGGTTGCAGGAGAAAATTGGTTGGTTGGGTTTGGGTGTTGGGTTTTTTCTCCTTTGCCTTTTGTCAATGAGGTGGGCTCTGCGGTCTTCTTCAAAGGAGGTTGCTGCCCGCCGGAATGTGAGGCGCCAAGATGCACGGTTTGAGGCGATATCAGCCCACTGGTGGTGGTCAATGTGGCAGGCACCAAGAGATTTTTTTAGGCAGTCCTTGTACCTTTTCTTTGGTGCACCTCTGTCACGGTGGCCAGTGGAGAGCTCAGCATATAACACGATCTTGGGAAGGCGATGGTCCTCCATTCTGGAGACGTGACCCACCCAGCGCAGCTAGACAAGGCTGACAGCCACCGACCTGAATGTCGGTCTGCCCTCATTGCATATGAACTCCTCAGACTTGACATCGACATAGCCGCTCTCAGTGAAGTCGGCCTGGCAGATGTAGGCAGCCTCCAAGAACGCGGCGCGGGCTACACACTCTACTGGTCTGGCAAGCCTTTGGATGAATGACGCCTATCTGGTGTAGGCTTCATGGTCAACAACTCCATTGCCTCCAAACTCGAAAACCTTCCGACAGGCCACTCGGACCGAATCATGTCCATGCAACTCCCCCTTCAAAACAAGCGTCACATCACCCTCATCAGTGTCTATGCTCCAACACTCCAGGCGGAACCAGCAGACCAGTACACTGACCTGCGCAACCTCATTCAATGCACCCCTACAGCCGACAAGGTTGTCATCCTTGGCGACTTCAACGCTCGCATCGGCAAAGACTCAGAAACCTGGCCAGGAATCCTGGGCAAGCATGGCGTCGGCAAGTGCAACTCCTGTTGGAGCTCTGCGCAGAACAGCGGCTTGTCATTACAAACACCCTTTTTCAGCAGAGGGACAGCCTTAAGACCACCTGGATGCATCCCCGATCCAAACACTGGCACCTCCTGGACTACATCCTGGTGCGAGAAAGTGACAAACGAGATGTGCTCCACACCAGGGTCATGCCCAGCGCGGAATGCCACACTGACCACCGGCTGGTTCGCTGCAAGCTCAACCTTCACTTCAAGCCAAAGCCCAGGAACAGTAAAGCCCCCAGAAAGAGGTTCAATGTTGGAAACCTGCAGTCAGACGAAGTGAGAGGAAACTTCCAGGCAAACCTCAAAGCAAAGCTCGATGATGCAATCCGCCTCACGGACTTGTCCCCTGAAACCCTCTGGGATCAGCTGAAGACTACCATACTGCAATCCACTGAAGAGGTACTGGACTTCTCCTCCAGGAAAAACAAGGACTGGTTCGACAAAAACAGCCAGGAAATCCAGGAGCTGCTGGCAAAGAAGCGAGCTGCCCACCAGGCTCACCTTACAAAGCCGTCCTGTCCAGAGAAGAAACAAGCCTTCCGTCGCGCATGCAGCCATCTTCAGCGCAAACTCCGGGAGATCCAAAATGAGTGGTGGACTAGCCTTGCCAAGCGAACCCAGCTCAGCGCGGACATTGGCGACTTCAGGGGTTTCTACGAGGCTCTAAAGGCTGTGTACGGCCCCTCACCCCAAGTCCAAAGCCTGCTGCGCAGCTCAGACGGCAAAGTCCTCCTCAGCGACAAGATCTCCATCCTCAACCGATGGTCAGAACACTTCCAATCTCTTTTCAGTGCCAACTGCTCAGTCCAAGATTCCGCCCTGCTCCAGCTCTCTCAACAGGCCCTAAGGCTAGAGCTGGATGGGGTCCTCACCCAGGATGAGACATACAAGGCAATCGAACAACTGAAAAGTGGCAAAGCAGCAGGTATGGATGGAATCCCCCCAGAGGTCTGGAAGGCTGGCAGCAAAACTCTGCATGTCAAACTGCATGAGTTTTTCAAGCTTTGTTGGGACCAAGGAAAACTGCCTCAGGACCTTCGTGATGCCACCATCATCACCCTGTACAAAAACAAAGGCGAGAAATCAGACTGCTCAAACTACAGGGAAATCACGCTGCTCTCCATTGCAGGCAAAATCTTCGCAAGGATTCTCCTAAATAGAATAATACCTAGTGTCGCTGAGAATATTCTCCCAGAATCACAGTGCGGCTTTCGCGCAAACAGAGGAACTACTGACGTGGTCTTTGCCCTCAGACAGCTCCAAGAAAAGTGCAGAGAACAAAACAAAGGACTCTACATCACCTTTGTTGACCTCACCAAAGCCTTCAACACCGTGAGCAGGAAAGGGCTTTGGCAAATACTAGAGCGCATCGGATGCCCCCCAAAGTTCCTCAACATGGTTATCTAACTGCATGAAAACCAACAAGGTCAGGTCAGATACAGCAATGAGCTCTCTGAACCCTTCTCCATTAACAATGGCGTGAAGCAAGGCTGCGTTCTCGCACCAACCCTCTTTTCAATCTTCTTCAGCATGATGCTGAACCAAGCCATGAAAGACCTCAACAATGAAGACGCTGTTTACATCCGGTACCGCACGGATGGCAGTCTCTTCAATCTGAGGCGCCTGCAAGCTCACACCAAGACACAAGAGAAACTTGTCCGTGAACTACTCTTTGCAGTCGATGCCGCTTTAGTTGCCCATTCAGAGCCAGCTCTTCAGCGCTTGACGTCCTGTTTTGCGGAAACTGCCAAAATGTTTGGCCTGGAAGTCAGCCTGAAGAAAACGGAGGTCCTCCATCAGCCAGCTCCCCACTATGACTACCAGCCCCCCCACATCTCCATCGGGCACACAAAACTCAAAACAGTCAACCAGTTTACCTATCTCGGCTGCACCATTTCATCAGATGCAAGGATCGACAACGAGATAGACAACAGACTTGCCAAGGCAAATAGCGCCTTTGGAAGACTACACAAAAGAGTCTGGAAAAACAACCAACTGAAAAACCTCACAAAGATAAGCGTATACAGAGCCGTTGTCATACCCACACTCCTGTTCGGCTCCGAATCATGGGTCCTCTACCGGCATCACCTACGGCTCCTAGAACGCTTCCACCAGCGTTGTCTCCGCTCCATCCTCAACATCCATTGGAGCGCTTTCATCCCTAACGTCGAAGTACTCGAGATGGCAGAGGTCGACGGCATCGAGTCCACGCTGCTGAAGATCCAGCTGCGCTGGGTGGGTCACGTCTCCAGAATGGAGGACCATCGCTCTCTTTACTAATGAGTCCCCAATTACCATAGCTCTCCCCTTCTCCCACCCCCCCTCCCCCTTCTGAGCCAGGGGCCAGCCTCTGTGCCTGAGACATTACCACTTTGACTTGTTTCTGATAGATACTGTTGGTGGGAAAATCTAAAACAGTATACTTGTTAAGGGGAATAGCCACAGGGATGCTCTGCATTGTTTGTCTCTGTCCCTTCCTTCTCCTAACAGTCACCCAGTTTATCTGTCTCCCTGGACTCCCTCTTTATAACTAACTCTGCCTCCTGAATGACCCAGAGTTCATCCAGCTCCAAAAAAGGTCTCCCAGGAGTTGCAGCTGGATGCACCTTTTGCATGTGCAATCACCAGGGACAACTGTCCCACCCCAGATTTCCCACATCCTGCACTTGGAACATTCCACTGCCCTAGCTCTCTCCATTAACCTTTCCTACCTTAAAAATCAAAGACCTTATCTTCTTGGAATCAAGCTCTTCCTCAGCTCTCCAAAACCTCGAGCCAAAGCCTCAAAGCCTTACTGTGTCACTCACTCAGTGGCCACTCCTCTTTAGCTACCCCTCTTTTTATTTGTCCATATCAATTATCTCACTCACTCCCAGAAATCAATACTCTGTTTAGCCCTTCAGTTACCCTCCTTTCTCTTTTTAAATGCTTTTCTGCCAAGTTTTCTCAGGAATTGGAGTTGCGCTTTCCTGACAAGTGAGGAGGTGTGTGTGTCTACAATAGGTTACTAGTTAAGTGAATTCCAAGCAAATTGGTGCTCTCCACTACAGTATTAGTGGAGAGTGGTTGTAACTGGTCCACCTGAAGTCCATGATCATCTTCTATGTCTATTCTACATTGACATTCAGGTTTCTACTCTCACATAATACCAAGAGATTTTCCACCTCTTCTCTGCAATGCATCTTATCATTGTTGCTGATGAGGCCAATTTCTGATGCATCATCTGCAAACTTGATGACATTGTTGGAGCTGGATCTGGGGTAATCTTGTTGTGGGTTAGTAGTGTGAACATGAGCTGGCTGAGCACACAGCCCTGAAGGGTGACAGTGCTCAACAATCTGCTACTGACTCAGACATACTGTGGAAGCCCAGAATCCATTTACAGATAGGGGGAATTGAGTACAAGCTAGGACAGCTTCTCCACCAGCCTCTAGGGAATGATCGTATTAAATGTCATGCTGAAGTTGATGAACCTCAGTCAGGCCTAATTGTTTTCCAGATGTGCCAAGACAAGCCTGTAGCATTGTCTGTGGAACAGTTTCTTCTATAGGCGAATTGAAATGAGTCCAGCATCTCTGAGAGGTGCACTTTGATGTGTTCCATCACCAGACGCTCGAAGCATTTCATAATGGTGGAAGTTAGTGCCACAGGACAACAGTTATTATGGCCTGTTATCGTCACCCTCTTTGATACCAGGTGGCTGCATTGAAACCTGCAGGAATGATGGATTACTGCAGTTGAAGATGTCTGTGAAGACTTCTGTCAATTGGTATGTACCTGACCAGGTGGGTTGTCTGGCCCTGACATTTGTGGGTTCACCTTGGATAGGGTTCTCCTCAACTCAGCCACAGTTATGCAGCTGGCCTGTTCATCAGGGGGACATGCAACTCTGTTCAGCATCATCCTGCTCTTTGTGCAAATCGCTCATGGGTTCCATATTTTATTGTTCCACATTTTAAGATACAAGTCAAAAATTCCACACCCAACTATTTTTCATTGGTAATCAAACTTTTATTACAATATTACCCATCCTTTGAGAAGACCGAGGTAAGCAGTCTTCTTGAAATGCTCTGGTGAATATTCTTCCACAGTGCTACTTCAGAGTTGTTCCAGGATTTAGACCTAAGAATAATGAAGGCTGGGTTCAAAGATTTTCAAGCCAGAACAGTGCTCAACTTGAAGGGGAATATGCAAGTGGCAATGTTCCCTTACATCTGCTGCCCCTAATGGTGGTAGAGGCCATAGGTTTGGGATGTTTAGAAATGCCATCTGTTGTGTGTCAGTGTTGGAGTGAATGCTTCTTTAAAGAGATTGATGGGCTGCCAATCAAGTGGGCTGCTTTGTCCTATATGGTGTCCATGTTTCTGAGAGAGGTTGGTATTGCATTTATCCAGGCAAGTACAGAACATTCCATCTCATTCCTGGCATGTAGGTGGTGGAAAATCCTTGCTGGCAGAAGGTGAGCTACTCACCACAGTATACCCAGCCACTGTATTTCTCTTGCCCGAAATAGTAATATATCTTTACCTCCTATGGAGGCTACAAGACCAGCTGAGTTACTCCACGATTAACACATTTTGAATTGCATCAATGATCCAGGGTGACTACCAAGATATTTATGTTGGGATATTTGGTGATAATTCCATTGAGGGTAGGTGGCTAGACCCTCTCTTAATGAAAATGATAATTACTTGTCACTTTGAAAGTGCAATGCCTCATTATCATCCATACTTGAATATTGTATTAATTTTACAGCATGTCACTGTGAATATAGGTGCAGGAAATTTTATTCAATTGCAAATATAATTGAACTATGTGCAGTCAGTGAATGGCCTCTCCCTTCTGATCTTGTATTTAAAAAAAAAAATCACTGAAGAGCAGCTTAAGATGTGCTGAGTAAATCCTGCAGTGATAACCAGGGGCTACTGCAGTGGTAATGGAAAGAAATTTTAAAGCCACTGTTGTAATCTTACCTAATTGATTTGTCATAACTCGAAAGGAAATGGGCCAATGACATTTTTTCTCAAGCAAAATATTTCAGTAATAATTGGGTTTAAAGGAGTGATTCTCAACCTTCCTTCAGCACCCCCCACCACCCCCAACTCACATACCACTAAGCAAGTCCTTAAAGTGGTATGTGAGAGGAAAGAAAAAGTTTGAAAACCACTGGAGTAGAGTGATTAAAATATTTTGTGGGAGCTAACACTCCAGCTGTTGGAGTTTTCCATTGACGTTAGTTTTATCAAACTCTGTCAAAAGCTCCCTTAATGCATAGATTCTGGAATGGAGCTTCTTGTTGTTTGGACCTATTCTGTAATAATACTGAGAGCTGGTCCTGATGTGCAGGTAATGGCAAACAAGTGCCACTTGATAAGACCATAAATGATAAGTTGCAGAGCTTTGCAAATGACTGAGCAGACGGATTGGTAAACAGCTTAATTGAATTTATCTCACTTTTAGTGAATGGGGCAAACATGGGCAATTTTCCCCATTGTCAGGTAAATACAATTTCGCTAATATGGCTCAGATTATTCAATTGCACAGTTCTGCAATGCAATGACCAGAATGTTATCTGGTCACATTACCTCTGCTGAATATTGTGCTATTGGCAGCTTCTTGAGGTCATATGATCAATCATTTATTATATTTTAAATTTAAACATACCATAACCTTTTAATGCATCCAATTGAAAGCCAAATTTTAAAAGGACAAAGTCAATTTTATATTCATGGAGGTAAAACAGGTAAACTCTTGGCTAATCATTTAAAAGCTTTAGCAGCCAAACATCAAATCAAAGAAATTTGCAAAACTAATGGTGATGACAACTGATCATTTAGAAATAAATGATACATTTAAAGAATTTTATTCCGAACTGTATATTTCTGATTGTCCCAAGGATAATATAATGAATAACTTTTTAGATAAGTTGAATATTCCTGTATCTACTGCTAATCAAAAGCAAATTGGATCAACCCATTTCCCATGAAGAAATTGTCAAGGCTGTACGTTCACTACACTTTGGGAAGTCATCAGGTCCTGATGGATTTCCTGGAGAATTTTAAGGCTTTTCCCTCATTACTTAGACCTTATTTATGTTCTGTTCTTTCTGATTTTTTTTAAACTTGGCAAGCTGCCAGTCTTTTTATGAGGTTTCTTTCTCGTTAATTCTTAAAAAGAATAAAATCCAGTCGAATGCTCTTCATATAGGCAAATTTCTTTACTCAATGTTGACACTGAAATTCTGTCTAAAGTTTTAGTTCGTAGACTTGAAAATATTTTATCACTTATTTATTATACCTGATGATCAGACTGGATTTATTAAAAATTCAAATAAAATTGATACTCCCATTTCAATATTTAGTACAACTCCGATTATCTAAAATGGTGGGACTGGACCCATTTCAGATAAAAAAAATTTTCAGAGATCCGGTCATTTAAAAAAACAGCCCAGTAGCAACAGAAAACCACTTGTAATAATGTTTAAACAACTAACAAGGTGGGGCTTTTAAAGCATTAAAATAAAGTTTAATTCTCACCAAAAAAATAAATGCCAGACACTGCTGATCACCGACACTTTAAGAAAGGGTCCAAATGCAAACCTGGGAATTATAGGCCTGTAAGTCTGACGTCTGTGGTGGGCAAGTTGATGAAAAGTGTTCTGAGGGATGCTATTTACAAATTTTTGGAGGTACAGGGATTGATAGGGAGTAATCAGCATGGTTTTGTCAGGGGTAGATCATGCTTGACAAACCTGATTGAGTTCTTCGAGGGGATTTAAAGCTTTTGACAAAGTTCCCCACAGGAGGTTAGGAAAAAATGTGGAGGCATTAGGTATAAATAAAGAGGTAGTGAAATGGATTCAGCAGTGGTTGGATGGGAGGTGTCAGAATAGTGGTAGAAAATTGTCCAATTGGAGGCCAGTGACTAGTGGAGTTCCTCAGGGTTCTGTCCTGGGTCCACTATTATTTGTTATATATATTAACGATCTGGATGTAGGGGTGGAGAATTGGATAAGCAAGTTTACGGATGACACAAAGATTGGTGGTGTTGTGGACAGTGAGGTAGATTACTGTAGATTAAAAGGTGATTTAGGAAGGCTGGAGGTGTGGGCTGAGAAATGGCTGATGGAATTTAATACAGATAAATAAATGTGAGGTGCTACATTTTGGAAAGGCAAATTTAAATAGGTCATATACATTGAATGGTAGACAATTAAGGAGTGCAGAGCAACAAAGGGATTTAGGAGTTATGGTAAATAGTACCCTCAAGGCTGATACTCAGGTAGATGGTGTGGTGAAGAAGGCAGTTGGAATGTTGGCCTTCATAAATCGGAGTATTGAATTCAAGAGTAGGGAGGTTATGATGAAATTGTACAAGGCATTGGTGAGGCCAAATTGGGAGTACTGTGTACAGTTTTGGTCACCAAATTATAGGAAAGATATAAACAAAATAGAGAGAGTGCAGAGAAGGTTCACGAGAATGTTAACAGGATTTCAGGGTCTGAGTTACAGGGAAAGGTTGTGCAGACTGGGGCTTTTTTCTCTGGAGCATAGAAGATTGAGAGGGGACTTGATAGAGGTGTTTAAGATTTTAAAAGGGACAGACAGAGTAAATGTGGATAGGCTTTTTCAATTAAGAAAGGGGGATATTCAAACTAGAGGACATGGTTTAAGATTGAAGGGGGAAAATTATAAGGGGAACATGGAGGGAAATTTCTTTACGCAGAGGGTGGTGGGGATGTGGAATGAGCTTCTGGCAGACGTGGTCGAGGCGGGATCATTGGTTACATTTAAGGAAAGACTGGATCATTACATGGATAGGAGGGGACTAGAGGGGTATGGACCAGATGCTGGTCAGTGGGACTAGGAGGGTGGGGATTTGCTACGGCATGGACTAGTAGGGCCGAACTGGCCTGTTCGTGGCTGTAAGTGGTTATATGGTTACTTCCCCACCAAGGCCCTGTGGTGTGCTGCT
Source organism: Narcine bancroftii (assembly GCF_036971445.1). NCBI lineage: Eukaryota > Metazoa > Chordata > Chondrichthyes > Torpediniformes > Narcinidae > Narcine > Narcine bancroftii. The sequence continues at coordinate 83,080,284 of NC_091472.1, read as the reverse complement.
GTTGGCGCAGGGAGCCAGAGATCTGCGGTCAGTTTGGCTCCAAAAAAATTTCAGATAACTGAGGATTTCAGAGAATATCGGTGTTGTACTGTATGCCATTTATTAAATATTATATACTCTCCTTCCAAGGAGGTTTCACAATGTATGATATTTCTGGATGCGGAGAAGGCTTTTGATCGGGTAGAATGAAATTATTTAGCTCTTTAGAAAAATTGAATTTGAGTCTGGCTTTATTCAATGAACTAAGTTAGTATTTGTATCCCCTTCTCCCTGTGTTCTTACTAATTTTCAGAATTCTAAACCATTTAGACTTCAGTGTGGTACCAGACAAGGATGCCGTTTAAGTCCATTACTTTTTGACTTGGTCTTAGAAACATTAGCTATTGCTTTTCAAGAATCTAATGATATTACTGACATTTTAAGGAAGAGCACAGCCATCAAAGTTTCACTTAATGTTTTTTATAATCTTAAGACTTCATTGCCTTCTATGCTTTCTTATTTCTCTTCTTAGATCCTCACTTCCTATCTTCAAATAAATTAACTAATAATCCAGTGGTTACAAATACATTGAGGATCAGGATACAATTTAGAAAATATTTTGGTTTAATGAGGTTTTCTCTTTCTGGTCCTATTTTTCAAATAATTTCTTTAAACCTTCCATATTTGATTTAACTTTTAAAGAATGGTATAGATGGGGCATTAAATGTTTTAAAGATTCATTTGCTGAGGGGAGCCTCACTTCTTTTGAGCAACTTTCAATTAAATGTGGACTACCAAATACTTCTCTGTTATCTACAAATTAGAGTTTAAAAAAAAAATGATCTCAACTGCATACCTTTCTTAAGAGGACTGATAGGAATTTAATTGATGTAATTTTAATTTACAACCTTGTAGCGGGGCCAAGCCGGCGCACAGCATGGCAATGCAAACTATCACCAGCGCGGTCCTGCGGGTGTGTAGAATCATAATACTGGCACTGCATATGATGTAGCAGGCCAAGCAGGTGCACAGTGCGGCAATGCGAACTGTCGCTGGCACGGTTCTGCGGGCGTGCAAGACCCTAATGAAGAGTCTGCCTACTCACCTAATGGATCGCATGCAAGGGATACCAAGTGCCGAGGAACGACACGTTGAGTCTCGTGCTGGAAGGCACGGGGCACTTACAAGGCTAAATTTACACCTGCTGGTTCCGTGGATTGGCAGCAAACTTGTAATGACGTCCCACCTTGTCCCGTGGAGCCCAGGACACACAGTATAAAAAAGAAGCCTGTAAATCCTGAATAAATCAGTCTTGAGTTGACTACTCTGGCGTGTTTGTATTTCTTTAGTAGCTCTATCGTAGTAGCAATATTCATGATATATTGTTGGGAATAAGAGAGAGACTCCCTCAGATAAAATTTAAAAAAAGCCTGGAACAGGACCTACAGCTTTTAATTTCTGAAGAAACTTGGAATCTAATTTAAATTGTCAAAATACTTTATGTTAATGTGCCCACAACTCTCTCCTACAATTTAAAATAGTCCATGGGGCTCACATGTCTGAAGTCAAACTATCTCAGTTTTACGCAGATACATCTCCTCACTGTGATAAATGCAACAATGGAGATGCTTCATTAATTCATATGTTTTGGACAGGTGTCTTGAGAAATATTGGAACAAAGTATTTCAAACTTTCTTTGCAATTTTTAAATTTTAAAACTAATCCCTTAACTGCTTTACTTGGTATTGTTGGAGAGAATGACACATCTGATGTGTTTTTATTTCTCTTATGGCTAGGCAGGAAGTGTTGCTCAGATGCAGGGATGTTGCTCCACCTATTCATGCTCAAGGGCTACATGACGTCATGTTTAAATTTAAAGATTAGATGCTCAAATTTGAATTTGAATTTAAATTTTGAAACACCATGGGGACCCTTTTTCAATTACTTTCATAATCTTTGATTTGATATGAAGGTAGAAGTGATGTCTAATGAGGCAATTTATCATTCTTAACATATATCCTTATGTTTTTTTTTAAATGTGAAATTTCAATGTTAATAATTTCAGTCCACAAGCTTGTACCACCCAATTATACTCAATTCACATACAACCCCCAGAATGCTTCAAATGTTGAGAGGAAGCCAGAGCCCCCAGAGGAAACCCATGCAGACACAGGGAGAATGTACAAAAATCCTTACAGCATGGGATAGAATCCCAGTTCGGAACACTGGCACTCTAACGGCATTGTGCTAACCACCACACCAACCATGTCACCCCGCAATAAAACAAATGTTATTATACATATTTGCCTTTAGTCTGACAAAAGGCAGCAAAGATTGGCCATTGGCATTGCCCATCACACCTTACAATCAGAAAGAGAAAAAAAAGTTTCAAGAGTCACTGAGTGTCCATGGATTCACCTCCAGCACTCCCACAGCCTCTGGAGCAGCACAAGCCTCCAATTCAGTACAAACCATTGGCAACCCGAGCCCAGATTCAAACCTTCAATACAACATGGAAGCTTTGAGCACCCAGAGTCATTCGGAAGTCTTTCTCACCCTCAGCACTCCAGTTTTGATACCTGCTTCTCAAGTTAGTCTCCAGCAGCCTGGTGTGAGTCCTTTGACCTCATGGCACCAGCTGCCCACAGCCTGGTGTGAGTCCATTGACCTCATGGCACCAGCTGCCCACAGCCTGGTGTGAGTCCTTTGACCTCATGGCACCAGCTGCCCACAGCCTGGTGTGAGTCCTTTGACCTCATGGCACCAGCTGCCCACAGCCTGGTGTGAGTCCTTTGACCTCATGGCACCAGCTGCCCACAGCCTGGTGTGAGTCCTTTGACCTCATGGCACCAGCTGCCCACAGCCTGGTGTGAGTCCTTTGACCTCATGGCACCAGCTGCCCACAGCCTGGTGTGAGTCCTTTGACCTCATGGCACCAGCTGCCCACAGCCTGGTGTGAGTCCTTTGACCTCATGGCACCAGCTGCCCACAGCCTGGTGTGAGTCCTTTGACCTCATGGCACCAGCTGCCCACAGCCTGGTGTGAGTCCTTTGACCTCATGGCACCAGCTGCCCACAGCCTGGTGTGAGTCCTTTGACCTCATGGCACCAGCTGCCCACAGCTTGTGTGGCTTCTTTGCCTGCAAGTTGCCAACAACTCACCCTGTGTGTCATTGAGCCGCAGATCCCCTTGCTGGTCCGCCACATTGGCCACCATCCTTGGGGTCGTCTCCTCTGCTTCTCAACAAGGCATTACTGGTGCCCTGTGCCAGTTTGCGGCTTCCCCAGAGTCTGCAAAATCTTGTGGCCGTTGCCGAACACAGACACTCCCATCTTGGGTCCAGACTCTGCATTCACAGGATTTAAAATAAAACCCTATTGGCACCTTTAACAGGCTGTTTAAAATCTGTCCAAGCAGCCAACAGTCAGACTGGGCATTAGGACCCTTTGGAGAGCTGTGTCCCCACTCCAGGCTTTTTCGGGTTTGCACCAGCAGCATCACTGCAACTTCAGCAGCATCACTTTCTTTGATTGGCAACTGGCTTCTCTTAATGGGGATCCAAGGGAAAAGGTAACATGGATCATCCATTTGGGACTCGCATGCTCAATCCCATTATCATAAACTTGAAGCCTTCTTCAATTGGCTGCTTATTGTTCAGCAGCATTCATGGAAAGATGGCAGAGCTTTGATATGATCTGTTGGTTGTGAGCTCACTTAGCTGGATCTAGTACATGCTGGCTTTGTTATTTAGCCACAAGTAATCTGTTTTGTAGCATGACTGGAGTTACTCCTTGTAACCCCTTCTGCAATTCTTATCACTCCAGAGTCATCCCTGACAGTAATATGTTAAGCCATGAGGTAATATACATATACACATATATACACACATTATACATATATACATCTAATACACACAATATAGTGAAGTAAAGGAATAAAATTGTAGGTCTTGCATACAATAAGCTTGTTTTGATGTACATTATATTTCACTATCAGTGATCTGAAATTGTAAACTATTCACGCAATGCTTATCTAAAACAATCTTACTTTTGAGATTAGAGAAATATTTTAATTTATCAACAATCTTTTTTAAAAAAAACCTCTACACAGTGTCCTGCAATCAACCAGCCATGTTCTGTGTATTCTATAGGCAAACTTAATTTTTTGTAATCTTTCATGAACTAGCTCTTATTTAAGGTTAAATGTTTTTTTTTTGGAACAGAAATTTACCAAATTCAAATTCCACTGCAGTAATTGCCACTGATATCTTTAGGAGGAGTGATGTTAAACAAATTGAAGAGGTTTTAACCTATATTGATTGACAGTCACATGGAAAATTTAGGTACAAAGGAGGCTTAAACTATTACAACACAAGGTCACCACCAAGCAGCTACCATTAGGTAGGACTCTTTATTAATGAGCATTACGCAGATTAAATAAATTAATATCACTTGTGAATCTGCAGGGATCATATATTGTCCAGGCTGTCCACATCAGAGAGTCTGGACACGGTCTGAGAGATTATTGAGTAATAGCGGGCATCTCCCAGTGGTAACCCATTTTATTTCTCCACACCATTCACATGCTGACATGTTTATCCATCATCTTGTGTACTGCCAAAGAGACACCCGCAAAATAGAGAAACAATACCTCATATTTCGTCTGCGCACCCTACAAACAGATGGAATGAACATCAACATCTCCAGTTTCTGTTAAGCCCACTCCTATCCATCCCTTTATGCCAGCTCCCCTCCCCCTGTTGGACTCTTCCTTTTCCTATCCTTGCTTTCTTTCCTCCAGCTCTGCATTCAGAGCTACCCCTCTCCCCTATCAATTCTTTGCGGGAGAAATATCAATGCTTTCCTCTCCTGCCACCATATCCATCTATGGCTACTTGGCTGTTGACCTGTGCTCATCCCCACAAAATATTAATTAGAAATTTTTGTCTCCTACGGACTCTGCACAACCTGCTGAGTTTCTGCAATACGTGTGTCCTATCTCATTAATTTTATTCATAAATAAATCTCTCCCAAACACAAAAATACACAAATGTATAATAAGCACATTTGAATAATTAGATTTCTGATTTGGTTGGGGGGTGGGGCAGGGAAGAAGAGGAGATAGCCAGGGTCAGTAAAAATTAAAAGTCCTCAGCAGGATATTTGAATTACTACCCCAAAAATAAAACCATTTTACAAATAACAGAGCTATGAACAGGTCAAGCAGTTTCTTTTTACAGAGCCGAGTAGATGACAAAGTCAAATCATTGAGATATAAATGGCAAAATTATTTGTAAATTATCAGTGGAACAGCACTGGGGATGAAATTGTGTTGTTTTTTTAAAAAAACTTCACTAGTGCTCAGAATGTGACCACTAATTATTAATGTTAAGAGTCACTGCTGTGCTGGGAACTTGATGCTGATGCCAGTCTTCCCCATTGCAAAGTAAATGGAGATTAGAAACTTATTTAAAATCCATCAAAGAATTATCCATTAGCTTGATATAGTGCACTAGGCATCTGGTCAGCTTGTGGGAGTGACCATAACCTGCTTCAAATATTGATAGATTACCCAGATTCGATGATCTGTCTCTTCGTGTTTGAGCTTGTTACCAATTCAAATATTTCTGAGCTGGAGAAGAGCTATGCACTAAAAGTGGGAAAGAGTAGCCTTGATCATATAAAAATGAAAAGGAAATGAGAGAATTGTTTTGCTATGTAAAAACAGTGCTGGAGAAAGTCAGGAGGTTGAATAGTGTACTTTATATTAACAAAGATAGATACATAACCAACATTTCGGGCTTGAGCTGTTCAACCTACTGAGTTTCTCCAGTATTGTATTCTTACTTCAATCACTGCATCTACAGACTTTCATCTTTTACTTCATTGCTTTGCTGTGGGTTGATTTGATAAGCCAATGGTCCTACTTTCTTGTAGTAATAATGCTACACAATTTCAACAAATTATTTTATGGAATAATGTCATGTAACCTAGAAGTACTATTACATTTGAACTGGTACAGTATTTAAATAGCATCTATTTTTAATCATTTTTAACAAATCAATTATTGTATAAAATATACAGTAAAACAAGGATAAAATGACACGCTCAAACTCTGGTATGCCAGATTAGCAAATTTTCTATATTACTGCTTATTCCTTAATTTAATACTTCAACAGTTTTATTCACATTATTTAAATGTTAAATAGTATTATAATAAATTTCCCAGTGAACCTAGTAAATTTAAAGAGCACAGAAACTAGTGCCCTGATAAATAGGAAGGGACATGGGAAACCAATTTTGGTGAGCAGATACCAAAAAAAAAACAAAAAAAAAATGGTATTTCCAAATGCTTTGGGTAGCAGATATTTTTAGTTCAACTCTATTAGGAAAAAATTAGCAGGTTAATAATATCTGGAAAATAGTAATACCTGAAGTACACCAATCAAAACTACATGCCATAATCAAGAGGTACAAATCTTTTATTAAAAAAGTAACAACAAATGTATTTAAATAAATGTGCAATCCATGCACTGACCCAAAACATTGCTAATTTAATGACACACATCTCAAACATATACAATGAAATTTGCAAATTACATACATTTTCATATTTTTTTTTACTCAATAAATTAATCAAATCTGTCAACATATTGCACATAATATGGAAATACTCAAATTTAACAGTGAATAATTAATTTTAATCAAATGAGTACAAACTTGATTCCCCAAAGCCAATATCCAAATAAATTCCCTCTGAGGAATCTGCAATTACTGCCTCCAAAGCTCTCAATACTCAAAACAAATTGGTTCTTTCTGGAACACCATCTGCCATGCATTTTCAATCAACACAGTTCACTGTGAACTATTTGCAAAATGTGTTGCTGTTCTTCTAGATTACCTCAAAGCCACCAGCAATTAAAAAAAAATAGCTTACAATCATGCAATGTAGTTGCATATTAATGATATAGGGAGACATCAGTAACTTAACATCATAGAAAACCAAGTGGAAGAATAACTTTGATATCATTGGAATTTAGGAAAATACCAGACCAAAATAATTATTTCCCTTTGAAAATTCACAACACTCAAGGTAAACATTTTTTGAAAGTAATGGGTGTCCAGGTGTGAATTTGAATTGATCATATACTTTATTTTTAAAAATGGGAATATTAATTATGTAGCATATACAATTTTAGTTTTTCTCCCAAAACAATAACAAATTATTTCTTACCTTAAGGATATTTTGAGTTTCATTCCATTTATTTGTCCATTCTTTAGTCAATTCTTCAACCTGTCATACAACAATTAAACAAATATTTCAGACCCAGAACATTTCAGCACATGTCTAATCCTGGAAGATGGAATAGATTTTCATGATTAATGCAAAATATTTTATCAGTTTCAGTAACCAGGAATGTACAGTTCCTATGTTACAGTCCCATTATTCTCTTCTACTTTCGGACTTAGCCAGGGGAGTTAAGATCAGAGCTAAATGTAATTGCAACTTAATAATAATGATAGTGAGTTTATTGTCAAATACACTGCACATGAGCACCAAAATTAATATTTGCTGCAGCTGAAATGCACTTTGTTAAAACTGCAATAACTTAAGAGGAGGCTCAAGAGCTTGATAATTTTTGGAAAACAGTTCTTGAACCTAGAGGTGCTGCTCTTCAGGCTTCTGTACATTCTGCCTAGTGAGAAGAGTTGCAAACACAGTGATGAGGGTCTTTTATGATGTTGGCTGCCTTTCTGAAGCTATGCCTCAGACAGATGCATTGAATGGACAGGAGGTCGATTGAGTGATGAACCTGGCTAAGTTTGTTACTTTCTGGAGCCTTCCACGTTCCTGGGCAGTCAAATTCCCAAACAGGCCGTGAGGCAGCCGTCAACATACTTTCCACAGTGCACATGTAGAAGTTTCATAGTGTCCAACAACATGCCAAATCTCCTCAGACTCTTGAGAAGGTGTGCCTTTCTTGCAGCTGCCTCAAAGGGCTTCTGAGATTATGGTCTTCCAGGAACTTGAGGGTTCCTACCCTCTCCACCTCCATCCCTTCACTGCAGACAGGTGTGTTGCTCCCCAGCCTCTCCTTCCAAAAATAAAAGGCAATTTCCTTGGTTATGTCAAGAATAAAAATGTCATTCTGGAGCCATCTAACCAGATTCTCTATCTCCTTCCTACCTTCTGACTCATCTCCAGTTATTCCACAAACAATGCCCATGTCATCAGAGAATTTAAAGATTGTGTTGGAACTGAACTTGGCTATGCAGTTTCAAATGTACAGGGGATTAAGCATGCAGGGTCTGTGTGATGGCATCTACCTTTATCCTGTTGTGACGAGAGGTGAACTTAAGTGGTTCCATGTCCTTCCTGAGACATGGGTTCTCAGCGCCTCCCAAGATTCAGAACTTGGGGTGATACTTTTGCCAAGCTTGTGACTGTGATGAAAGTACATCTTGGAGTTATATCGTGCAATGAATACAATTTCCAACATTACAGAAACAAGCCCACAGGCCCAGTTTGTCTCTGGCGAACAATGTCCTCCTCTTGCTTTAGTTCCATTTCCCTACTTGAGGTCCATACCTGAGCAATCACCTCCCATCCAAGTGGTTATCCAGTTTTTTTTTCTAAATAAAAGGAAGCTAATGAGCCTGCTTCCACTGTCTGGCAGCTTATTGCACAGAAACACTCTCTGCGAGTTCCCCCATGACCCTTCTAAATTCCACCTCACATTACAGTTATGCCCTATCATCTTAGATTTCTCCACAAAGTATCACTATTTATATTATCTATGCCCCTCATATTTTAGAGGCCTCAATAAGATCCCTCTTAACCTCCTACATTTCAAGGAAAATAGTCAGTTTTCCAGTCTCTTGTGATAACTCAATTCCTCTTCAGTAGCCTTTGAATTTTATAATATCCTTCCTATAGCTGGACAACCAAAGCAGCACACATTATCCAAGTTTCGTCTCACCAACCTCTTTTGTAGTTTCAACATGATCTCCTAATACTTGTATTCAATGTCCCCACTAATGAAAAGAGCAGCCCAAACATTCTCTTCATCACTATCTGTGCTAACATATTTAAAGACTTACATGCCTGCCTCCTTAGGTTGCTTTGCTCCACAACTGTCTTTAGGAACCCTGTTGTTGACAGATGAAGTCCTGCCCTGGTTAGATTTACCCAAATCCAACACTTCTCCAAGTTATACTGCATCTGCCATTCCTTAGCCCAAATCCCCATCTGGTCGAGATCCCAGTGCAAATCTAGATCATCATCTTCACCATCCAATATCACACATTTTTGTGTCATCAGCACATTTACTCACCTTGCCACAAGCATCCTTGATCAAGGTATTTAGAAATAATTAAAAAATCCTTTTACTAAACCACTGCTCATTGTCATCCACTCAGAAAAACTAACTTCTACTCTGTTTTTATAAAATCCAGTTGGCCTTCAATACTGCATGCCCTAACCTTCCATGCTAATATAACACGTGGGTTCTCATTTAACACTTTACTAAAAATCCATAGAAATAACATTAACTGCTTTGCCTTTGTTTACCCTCTTTGTTATCTCAAAAAAAATCCATCAAACTCATGAGAAAAAATACCCTACACACAAATCCTGGGTCTCACTACTATTCACTCGGCCATCCAAATTTTAATGGACTATTTCTTTCAGAATCCTCAACTGAAATTTCCCCACCAGTGACGAGAGACAAATAACCATATAACAGTTTCCAGCGCAGAAACAGGCCATAATCGGCCCTTCGAGTCCGCGACGGTTCACTTGAACAAATCCACTAGCTCCCCCCTCCCACTCTCCGCCCATAACCATCCAACCCCCCTCATATCCATGTACACATCCAACCTTCTCTTAAATGACAGAAAGGACCCTGCCGCAACTATCTCCTTTGGAAGATCATTCCATTCTGCCACCACTCTGAGTGGAGCATTCTCTAACATTTCTCCTAAAGTTTTGCCCCCTGACCTTTAACTTATGCCCTCTTGTTCCAACCTCCCCTGCCCTCAGGGGAAAGAGTCTACTACGTCTAGTCTATCTATTCCCTTCATAATTTAAAATACCTCTAAAATCCCCTCTTAACCGTCTATGTTCCAATGAATATAGTCCCAGTCTCCCTAATCTTTCTCTGTACTCTTGATGTTGTAAGCCAGGCAACATCCTTGTAAATCTTCTCTGCACTCTCTCCACCTTATCTAGATCCTTCCTACAATTTGGAGACCAGAACTGAACACAATACTCCAAACCTGGCCTCACCAATGCCTTAAACAGTCACAGCATCACTTCCCAGCTCCTATACTCTATACTATGATTAATGAAGGCCAGCATACCATATGCCTTCTTAACCATCCTGTCCACATGGGAATCCACCTTCAAGGAACTCCATAACTCCAAGATCCCGCTATTCCTCTGCATACCTCAATGCCCTCCCCTTAACTGCATACGTCCTATTTTGGTTATTTTTTTCCGTAATGCAGCACCTTGCGCTTGTCTACATTAAATTCCATCTGCCATCTTTCAGCCCACTTTTCCAAACAAACCAAATCCTTCTGTAATCTAAGAAAACCTTTCTCACTATCCACTACTCCCCCATTTTCATATCATTTGCTTACCTAGTTAACCATCCCCTCCTCCAAATCATTAATATAAATGATTAACAAAAGGGGACCCACCTCGTGAGATTAATGATGAGTTTTATTCATTTTATAAAAAGTTATATACACCTGAAGGAAAACTGGAAACTGGATCGATTAATTTTTTAAAAAAAAATCACAGTTGAATTTACTGATATTAGAGGATGGAGATATACAGGAGTTTGAAGAACCATTTACTGATTCGGAAATTAAAATGGCTATGCTGGAAATGCCGAACGGTAAATCGTCTGGTGATGATGGATTTTCGGTTGAATTTTATAAATTTTTTTTATGATGATTTATGATGTTTGGGGATGTATTACGTCAAGTTGGAGAACATTATGAATTACCTGAGTCTTGTTCTAGTGCTTTAATTACAGTAATTCCTAAAAAGAGATCCTATGAAAGTATCTTCATATAGACCAATTTTGTTGTTAAATGTAGATTATAAAATAATAGCTAAAATATTAGCGAATAGATTGGCTAAATTTTTACCAAAGTTGATTCATATTGATCAAACAGATTTTATGAAGTATAGATATACTTCAGATAACATTTTGCGCGTGATTAGTTTGATTAATAGATTTCGACAATCTTTAGATCATCCGATGGTGATATCCTTAGATGCAGAAAAAGCATTTGATAAAGTTGAATGGAATTTTTTGTTTAAAGTTTTGGAGAAATTTATGTTTGGTCCTTCTTTTATTGGTTGGATTAGGGCTCTATATATTAAACCGGTAGCTAGAGTATTGACGAATGGTTTGATTTCGGAATCTTTTAAGTTAACTCGATCAACTCATCAAGGTTGTCCTTTATCACCAGCTTTGTTTGCGCTAGTGATTGAACCTTTAGCACAGTTGATAAGACAAAATACACATATACGAGGTATGAAAGTTTTAGATGAGGAGTATAAAATTAATTTATTTGCTGATGATGTACTGGTGTATTTAATAAACCCAGCTCAGTCACTTTTGCATTTGAAGGAATGTTTAATACAATATGGATGTCTTTCTGGATATAAAGTTAATTGGGAAAAAAGTGAAATATTACCAGTAAGTGAAGGAGATTATTCAGTTTATAAAAATATTATTAATTTGAAGTGGACTGATCGAATTAAATATCTGGGTATAATTTTGAATGTTAATTATCAGTCTTTATATAAATTAAATTATGCTCCGTTAATGAAAAAAATTAAAACTGATTTGATTAAATGGAAAGATTTACCTATTAATTTAATGGGAAGGATAAATACAATTAAGATGAATATCTTTCCACGTATATAATATGTTTCAATCTATTCCGTATTTACTTGATAAAATTTTTTTCGAGATTTAAATAAAATGGTTAGGGAGTTTTTATGGAGGGGTAAATTTTTGAGAGTAGCTTTGAATAAATTAACTTGGAAATATGAGTTAGGGGGCCTACGTTTACCACATTTTCAAAATTATTATGAGGCAGCCCAACTTAAATTTATTAGTTCATTGATGGATTTGGTACAGCCTCCTAGTTGGGCTAAAATTGAGATGGCAAGTATTTCTGAATTTGAAATACATCAATTTTTGTTTAGGTGGAATATAAATTTGTTACAACAATATAATGTGCCTATACTAAAACATTTAATGAAGTTATGGATAAAGAAAAATAAAATGATAGGCTCTAGGGGTAAATTATTGGCTTTGACTCCATTGTATAATAATCAACTTATTTCTTTTTCAATACATAATCAAAGTTTAATGCATTGGAGCTTTAAAGGTGTGAAAAATTTGGGAGATTGTTTTAAAGAGGGTAAGTTTTTGTCTTTTAATCGGATGAGGGAAGATAAGGGTATTGATAAGAATTCTTTATTTCTTTATTATCAAATTCGATCTTTGGTAAAATGTATGTTTGGTAGAGATATGATTTTACCTAAAATGACTAAATTTGAGACTTTTCTTATGAAGGTACAGAGAAGAGTTATATTTCATTTATGTATCAAATATTACAGGATGGTATGGATAAAAAGGGTTGGGATAGATCTAAAATTAAATGGGAAGCAGATATTGGTTTTATTTTTTCTGAAGATGATTGATTAGATATCTGTTATGATAGTGTAACTAGATTGATATTATACGTTATGCAATGATTAATTACTATTTTTTACATCAATTATATTTGACACCTGAAAAATTTTAAAAATATGGTTTTAATGAATCAGATTTGTGTTTTAGATGTGGTGATATGGTTGGAATTTTTTCATGCTGTTTGGTTATGTATACATATACAATCTTTTTGGAAGAAAATTCAATCATTTTAGTATATGTGTATAAGATTAAAATGACGTTAGGGGGTGTAAGCGCTCCAATGGATGTTGAGGATGGAGCGGAGACAACGCTGGTGGAAGCGTTCTAGGAGCCGTAGGTGGTGCCGGTAGATGACCCATGATTCGGAGCCGAACAGGAGTGTGGGTATGACAACGGCTCTGTATACGCTTATCTTTGTGAGGTTTTTCAGTTGGTTGTTTTTCCAGACTCTTTTGTGTAGTCTTCCAAAGGCGCTATTTGCCTTGGCGAGTCTGTTGTCTATCTCATTGTCGATCCTTGCATCTGATGAAATGGTGCAGCCGAGATAGGTAAACTGGTTGACCGTTTTGAGTTTTGTGTGCCCGATGGAGATGTGGGGGGGCTGGTAGTCATGGTGGGGAGCTGGCTGATGGAGGACCTCAGTTTTCTTCAGGCTGACTTCCAGGCCAAACATTTTGGCAGTTTCCGCAAAGCAGGACGTCAAGCGCTGAAGAGCTGGCTCTGAATGGGCAACTAAAGCGGCATCATCTGCAAAGAGTAGTTCACGGACAAGTTTCTCTTGTGTCTTGGTGTGAGCTTGCAGGCGCCTCAGATTGAAGAGACTGCCATCCGTGCGGTACCGGATGTAAACAGCGTCTTCATTGTTGGGGTCTTTCATGGCTTGGTTCAGCATCATGCTGAAGAAGATTGAAAAGAGGGTTGGTGCGAGAACACAGCCTTGCTTCACGCCATTGTTAATGGAGAAGGGTTCAGAGAGCTCATTTGTCGTCGAAGTACTCGAGATGGCAGAGGTCGACAGCATCGAGTCCACGCTGCTGAAGATCCAGCTGCGCTGGATGGGTCACGTCTCCAGAATGGAGGACCATTGCCTTCCCAAGATCGTGTTATATGGCGAGCTCTCCACTGGCCACCGTGACAGAGGTGCACCAAAGAAAAGGTACAAGGACTGCCTAAAGAAATCTCTTGGTGCCTGCCACATTGACCACCGCCAGTGGGCTGATAACGCCTCAAACCGTGCATCTTGGCGCCTCACAGTTTGGCGGGCAGCAACCTCCTTTGAAGAAGACCGCAGAGCCCACCTCACTGACAAAAGGCAAAGGAGGAAAAACCCAACACCCAACCCCAACCAACCAATATTCCCCTGCAACCGTGTCTGCCTGTCCCGCATCAGAGTGTCAGCCACAAACGAGCCTGCAGCTGACGTGGACTTTTTACCCCCTCCATAAATCTTCGTCCGCGAAGCCAAGCCAAAGAATATATATAAATAAATAAACCGTTCATTTTCATGTTTAATTGCTGTATATGTCATATATTATTTGCTTTTGAACAAATAAATAAAAGTTTAAAAAAAACAGGGGACCCAGCACCAATCCCTGAGGCACACCGCTCGTCACAGGCTTCCATCCTGACAGACAGTTGTCCACCATGACTCTCTGCTGTCCATCTTCCTGCCACCTCTGAACCCATCTCACCATCAATCCCTAGTGACTGAACCTTCCTTACTAACCTTACATGTGGAACTTTATCAAAAGCCTGACTAAAATCCAAATAGATCATGTCAACTGCCCTGCCTTCATCCACTTTACTCATCACCTGGTCTATAGTCACCTGAATTATCCTTATAGCCCTTTGTAAGCAACATTTGCCTTAACCAGAACTTCTGTTCTTAGTGACAAGTTAAAAATGTCTGTTAAAGTCCCAATTATTTCCTTTCTGCCTTCACACAATGTTCTGGAATGCACTAGTCCAGGGGTGTCAAACTCAAATTCACAGAGGGCCAAAATTAAAAACTTGGACTAAGTCGTGGGCCAAACTAAATATTTATTGAAAATTTTCAACAACATCTGCATGCTTTCTCTTCTTTCAACATATGTAATGTTAAACTTTTTCTTATTAAAATAAATGTTTATTCATTATTCATTGGCATCACTTCACTTTTATTTGCGTTGATCTTGTACTCCAATGCTTCTCCATATTCCTTCAATTTTTTAATGTAATTCTTTTATTGATAATTCTGGTTCTGTTAAGTATACTATGATGTCATCTGCAAATAGACTGATTTTATATTCCTTCTCTTTTATTTTTATCCCTCTTATTTTTTTTTCTGTTCTTATCTGTTCTGCCAAGGGTTCTATAGCTAACGCGAACAGTGAGGGAGATAGTGGACATCCCTGCCTAGTTGACCTGCTTAATTTAAATTGGTTTGATATATATCCATTTACTGTCACCTTCGCCAATGGTCCCTTATATACAATTAATATATTTCTCTGGTAGGTTGACCCTCTGTAGTACTTTGAATAAATAATTCCATTCTACTCTGTCAAAGGCCACTGTTGGCGTCTTGTTTCCTTGTACTGCATGGATTAAGTTAATGAACTTACAGATATTGTCCGCTGTTTGTCTTCTCTTAATAAATCCAGTTTGATTTAGTTTTACTATTTTTGATACACAGTCGGTTAAACTCTTTGCTAATAGTTTAGCTATTATCTTATAATCTGTGTTGAGTAGAGATATTGGTCTATACAATGCTGGTTTTAGTGGATCTTTCCCCGTCTTTGGCATTACTGTAATTATTGCTGTTTTCCAAGAATCTGGCATGTTTTGTGTTTCTTCAATCTGGTTCATTACTTCCAGGAGTGGAAGAATTAACAAGTCTTTAAATGTTTTATAGAATTCTATTGGGAGTCCGTCCTCTCCCGGAGTTTTATTGTTCAGTAGTTTGTTTTAATGTCCTGTATTTCCTCTATTTCAAATGATTTTATTAATTTGTTTTGCTCCTCTTCTTTTCCATGTTAATCTTGAAGCAAATGAATTGCGATCACTGGCCCCAAAGTGTTCCCCTACTGTACAAAGTCCAACATTGCCCCTTGTAGGCCTATCCACATATTGTTGTAGAAAGTTCTCCTGAATATGATTCATAAAGTTCATTTCATCCAATCCCCTAACACTTAGGCATTCCTAATAGTGGAGGAAGTGGAAATTGCCAATTTAAAAAAACCCTTTCAGTTTGTAGTAATAGTACAATGTAGTGTGAATATTTGAAAATTTACAAGTCAAATTTCAAGAAACAAAGGCAATGTTGAAAATATGTGGCATGTACAAAATAGCGAGTGAAAGAGTGCACAATGAAGGAGGCATTTCCAAGAAATCTATTTTAAATTGGTGGTGCATCATAATACAATGCAATTTCAAAATAAAAATTTAAAAACTATCCAAAATGTAAAAAGGTCAATACTTGACTTTAAAACTTAAAGAAATATACAATTTGTTAAATTATTCCAAACACACTCATCCAGTGTAAACTGCTGACCACTGAAGATGCTGGAATTTTGAGCAGACAAAGAATTACTGAAGGAACTCAGCAGGTGAGACAGCATGAAATGGCTAAAGCATTGGTTCTCAACCTTTATCGTTCCATCACATACCACTTTAAGTAATCCCCATCCCATCGGTGCTCTCTGATTAGTAAGGGATTGCTTAAGGTGGAATGTGACTGGAAAGGGAAGGTTGAGAACCACTGTTCTAGACCCAAATTGTTACCAAAATATTTTGCATGAGAAAAATTGTAATTGACCCATTTCTTTTGGAGTTATGAAGCATAACAAGTTAATTAGGTACAATTAAAACAAGTGGTTTTCAAATTTTTTCTTTCCACCCACATACCACCTTAAGCAATCTCTTACTAATCAAAGAGCACCTATGGTATAGGGTATACTTAAAGTGGTATGTGAGTGGAAAGTTAAAGGTTAAGAACCACTAGGCTAAAGTTTCATGTTTGAACCCCCGACTTTGTCTCACCTGCTGAATTCCTCCAACAATTTTTTGCTCTAAATTGCAAATTGCACCGGTTTTGTTTAGGCGGGGTGGAAATCAATGTATACATAGCTTGGATGAATCCGGATGGATTTTTGAAAAAAAAAATCTTCTGTGCAAAAAAGGAACACTTGTAACATTTCTTACCCTAGCTTCATTTTGATGTAGCTTCTCCTCCATACTCAAAGCCGTTGGGGAATCCAACAATGCAATCTGAAAGAGGAGTAATATCTGGGTTGTTAACATATTTTGGCAAAGATAAGTATCAAATGCATGAACAAACTGTTATTATTTCTCATACAGGAGCCACATTAGCTTCTTTTCTACCCCAAATATTATAAATACAAGCAGTGCATACAAAACTCCAAGTTCGGTCATTTTAAACTTATCACATTATTACTTTTATGGATCCCTTTTCCCATAACTAAAGCTAACTGAAGTACAGAGGCTTTAGAAAAGATATTCAGCACAGACATCAAATGGAGTTATCATTAAATCAAATACAATGATTAAAAATGAATTGCAATGGTTGGCAGTCAGTTTTCAAAAATATCTTCCCTACTTTGATACTCTAAAATAGTACTTCTAAATCCTGCATCAAAAATTCCCAGTCAATAAATACTCACTGTCTTCCCTTTATTTTTTGCTGTGTTCAAAGCTTGTAAGCTTCTCAATAAACTTTCCTGATGAAGACACTCATTCTTTTAGGCTAATGCTACTTTCCTACCCATAATAATTGCCTTAGACTAGCACACTAACAATCTTCACCTGTGCAAATTCCTCCAATTATACACACCTGCTTTTCACTAAATTATCTGATTCTCCTAAATAAGTTCTTAAATTTCTCCTTCAATATTAACAGTCAACTACTAAGCCATTTTATCTCCTTTGGATTTCTTTTACCTAAAAATGAAAGACCCTAGTTATTTCCTCCACCAATCATCTTTAGGCTACCTTCTGTGAAAAATTGTGCCCATGTCACTTGGGATAAAGCTTAGAATGTTATATTTCACACATCATTCCCATAACTTCCTCAACAAATCCAAAGGTAGTAATGTAATGGAATAAACAGAATCTCATTGAGGCTTGGTTTAAATATCCATCTTGGTTTCTTGGTACTTTTGAAAGCACGGAAATATCTTTCAAAGAGTCCAAGCAATTCTTGGTCAGAAGCCAGGAGTAATTTTTTAAAAAATATCACTTGCCAAATTTTCACCAATTCCTAACATCAGAACTATACTATTTACTGCTTTGATGTGATTTCAACCCCCACCCCATTTCCCAGAATTTTATTAATTTGTCTCAGTGCATGCCATTTTTATTCAATTTTATCAGCTGATGCTAAGTTGATGCATATTTAGGTATCGAATTCATGTTTGAATAACAATTTACAATGAAACCTCTGGTATCCAGCACCTACAGGGATTGGTAAATTAAATTTATGGTTGCTTGAGATTGCATGTTGCATGGATTGGTGAACTAAGTGAGGCACACCATTTGTAAACTCCCCTCTTTTTAAAAAAAAAACCTATTTACTTTCCTCAATTTTTTTGCCAGCTGCTTGAGGCTGCTGGTTGCTTGAATTCTAGATAACAGGGTTTTTACTGTACAACCACTGCTATTTATAATTTTACAGAATGAATCAACATCCCAAAGATGAAAACAGTGTTACATCAATTATTTTACTTCACTTTGAACGGAACTTATTTTCACATATACCAAAATACAATGAAGCGCTTTGTTCTGAATGCTATCCAGACATGGTAGTGCAATAATAAACAAAAATGCTGTGCATTGAGAAAAGTAATTAAAACAATTATAGGGTATCTTCTTTTACTAATGAGGGGTCTCTATGGGTCTGTTAACAGTAGGGGATAAACTACCCTTGAATCGGAAGGTTCATTGTTTCAAGCTTGTACATCTTCTGCCCAACAGAAGGGTGGAGAAGAGTATGAACTTGGATGGGACAAGCCTTTTAACACTGGCAGCTTTCTTGAGAAAGCAAGATATATAGATGCAGTTACCAGAAGGGTTCGTTTGTGTGATGGTCTGAGTTGAGTTTACCTCTACAGTTTCTTGGTGTCTTGGGCAGAGCAGTTCCTAGACCATGCTGCGATGCCTCCAGACAAGATACTTTCTCTGCTGCATCTATGAAAATTGGTAAGAGACGTGATGAACTTCCTTGGGCTTCTGAGGAACTAATAGCATTGCTGCATTTTCTTGGTTGTAGCATGAATATGATTGGACCATGTCAAGTTTTCTCCTAAAAATTTGGTTTTCTGCCATCTACACTGCAGCACTATTGATATATTAAGATGTATAATGGTGTTGTTTCCCTCAGCCCGACAGATTCCTCGAGTCAATCATCAGTTGTTTCATTTTAATGAAAGTGAGGGAAAAGTTGTTATTCCGATACCACTCCAGTAGATTCTCCTACTCCTTCATGTATTTTATTTTGCCATCTGTTCTACCATGGTGGTGTCCTCTACAAACATAGATGGAGTTCACGATGCAGTCATGAGTGTATACAGAGTACAGTGGGTTGAGAACACAGTCTTGCAGGGTATAAATATTAAGGATAATCGTGGAGGAGGTGCTGAGGTGTGATGATGGATATACCAGAGTCTCAACATTTAGGGTAGATTTATTTGAGATTATGGTGTTGAAGAGAGGTGTAGTCAATCAATAAGAATCAATTAATTCAAAATAAATAATTAAGAATTTGAGTCCCAAGTTGTATTGTTTTCAGGAAAATAAAATCACAACATTCCAAAGAAATAATACTATAGCTTGCTGCTTAAACAATTGCTAGTGACAGAAACTAGCTCGTGATAACCATCTACTTGTGGTCAAAAAAGTTTAAGGACCTCAAACCAGGATTAGATGAGAAGCACTCTTTTACTCAAAATGCTCAATATTTGCAGGTTGACAAAGCAACAAGGTACAAATATTTGGAGAGTCACAGCCATACAGATATAGATTACACTACATCATGAACACTAAAGAAAACTCAAAATGAACCTGGATAGTTTTTAAGTGAATTGACAACTTTAGGTAGATTAGATGTGTTTATTTGGGAATTTTAATTTGCTATATGGGCAGATTTTAGCACCAGTTTTAAATTTCATCTTGTTGTTTGAAATAAATCTTGGGTGCCATCTACAGGTTTTTCTTGGAAGAACACATTATATAGGACTAGTTGGAGGTTCCCAACCTTTTTCTTTCCACTCACATACCACTTTAAGTATTCCCTATGCCAATAGGTGCTCTGTGATCAGTAAGGGATTACTTAAGGTGGTATGTGTGTGGAAAGAAAAAAGTTTGAAAACCACTGTTTTAATTGTACCTACTGACCTGTTATAACTTTCATAACTCCAAAGGAAATGGGTCAATGACAATTTTTTTCAAGAAAAATATTTCAGTAACAATTGGGTCTAGAGCAGTGGTTCTCAACCTTCCCTTCCCACTCACACACAAGCAATCTCTTACTAATCACAGAGCACCAACGGCATAAGGATTACTTAAAGTGGTATGTGAGCAGAAAGAAAAAGGTTGAGAGCCACTGGCCTGGATGGTAATATCCCTTATTGCACTCCTGTGACTTGCTGCCAAGTCTCTGGGGTAGCCAAGTGAGTGGCAACATCTTCTGGATTATCAAGTGGGTGCCCTCCTTCCTCAATGTTTCTCTGATAGACATAAATGTACAAAAAACAATGCTTAATAATGATGCAGTCTGGATTTCATCCCAAAGAAAGTTTCTTAATTAGGCTTCTAATTCTACAAACCTAAAATTAACAACATTAATAAATATAATTAATATCCTTTTATTTCTGTAACAATCCATAGAAGAAGATGGTAATTTGTACAAGCACAAGGTTGTATAAATGTATTTGCCATTAGTTGTACAACTCTGTTATTCTTGGAGGATATCATAATGCAACAAGCTAATTGGGAATCAGAAGCCCTTTTCCCCCCAACACAGAAATAAATTATCAATCCAATTCACATTGCAAACTAACCTGATTCCCCTGAGCAAGTAAAGCTTTCAATCGAGCTATTTCAGCACGCAGCTCACGAATAAGCTTGACGTTAGAATCTTCATTAATGGTGGGCTTGTTAATGATATTTTTGGCTCTGTTTGCATAGCGAAGTGTACTCAGTGTTTCTCCATAATTGACATCTGCTGGTGAAATGGCTATAAAAAATTATGAAAAATAATGAAGAATTGACCTTTCTAAACAATGCTTCTTTAAACAAACTACATTCTGAAACAAAATAGAAAATTTCCATCACTCAATAGTAAGAAGATATATTGTGTGGATTGATAAAATAACATTTGTGAAAATGTTGTAAAAATTGTTATAATCAGAAATTTGGACCAAAGTTTAAAAAGTTTTGTATCTGCATTGTGCCATGTGAAGATGACATTTGAAAAATAATTTATACATTTACTATTCAGATATTTCACAACTTTATAACAGGGATTCATACAGCAGAGTTACACAAATTTAAACATACACATACATTATATATTGACATATCTCCACGCTAATAGTTAACTTTTTTGCTCTATTTTGTGTCAGGCTCTGATAAAATGTATACATTTTCACAGAGGTGTGGTGGAAAGTGTGCTGACCAACTGTATCATGGTCTGGTATGGGAACACCAATACCCCCGAGTGTAAAGCCCTCCAATAGGTAGTAGACACAGCCCAGGACATCATAGGCAAAACCCTCCCCACTACATCTATAGGGAATGCTGCTGTTAGAGGGCAGCAGTAATCATCAAAGTCCCACACCACCCAGTGCACTCTCTGCTCTGGCTGCTACCGTCAGGAAAGAGGTACATGTGCCACAAGACTCGCACTACCAGGTTCAGGAACAGCTGCTACCCCTTCACCATCAGACTCCTCAATGACAAACTCAATCAAAAACTAATTTAAGGACTCTTACTTGTGCACATTATTGATTTTCTTTTATTCTCTGTATTGCAATTTGTTTACAATCGTTATTGGTTTAGAGTTTTTTTTATTTGTTTACATGTTTACACTGTGTACAGTTTATTTTTGGACTACCAATTGGTGATAATTTGTACCCACAGGGTAAAGTTGTTATTCTGATCCATATCTCAGGGTTGTATGTGATGTCATGTACGTACTGACAATAAATCTGAAATCACAATGAGAACATAAATGCAAACACTTATAACTATAAAAGAGAACTTGAAGAAACAAAAATGTAATTATCTGACAAATTTTATCATAATAGAGAAATTCAGGAGGCCACAAGGGGGTCAGAATAAAAGTCATTAAATTATTCTTTTTGTCTCTTTTAAAACATTAGGCTTTTATCAGAATGCTTCAGTCCCTCAAAATTATTAGCCTTCAATATGGGTGTATGCAAGATGTTCATCAACTTCTTCCCACAACCCAACAAAATCATGGGCAAGGCCTACCATTCCTCTGAGGCACAAACTCTTTACTTTCAGCCAATCCCTGATGGAGGTATCAGACGATACAAGGTAAAGCATTGTTCAAGGAAGAGGATAGGGGAATGTGCAAACCTCCATCACCACAGATTCTAGGCTTTTCACCACACACACGCTGCCCTCCTTCAAGTTTGAAGAGCAGAGTAAGCAATCTACAAAGTGCACTCGATATAATTGTTTAGGCTGTTCCAACATCACACAAACCTGCCATTTTTTTTTACCAGCAATGACAAGAGAGTTATGTGTATGGCAACTTCACTACCTATATACTCTCTTCCAAGTTAACATCATTCTGACTTGGAACTATTATCACCTTTCTCTGTTGTGTCCAAATCCCGATACTCCCTCCGTTACAGCATTGTGTGATTTCCTTTAATTCAAGGGCCGCAGTAGCAGAAGGCAGCAATTTACCACCATTTTCTCAAGCGGTTAGGAATGGGCAATAATGCAGATCTTGCCTATGATAACAGTATACTATTGAATGAATGCACACAAGAAAAAAAATGGGAAGTGGCTTTTGGTCAATTAAAACTGTGCATAGGTCATGCACACAATTTTCTGTTCACGTATTACTAATCACTCTGGACTACACTGAACATGGGAAAAGGTCACAGACCCATAATGCAAATTGTATCAGAACAATAGCGTCAGACACATCAACTCTTGTACATCCCAAAGACCCAAACATTTCAGTAATCAGTGATGGCAAAGCAGCAATTTAAATTTGGCTGTTTTGTGCCGTTGCAAAAAAAATGTGAGTGCATATTGCACACATAGTAAATATCTACATTCACTACTTTAATGTGATGCTTTTCTATTGGAAATGGAGTGTTGAGGAGGAAAGATTGGGTGTGAGATTTGGCGTGAGATTTGGCCCTGCCATCAACTATACAGCATTTCCCTGGAGTTTGGATATGAGCAAAATTACACCAAAAGAAATTCCACTGAGTAATATGTAACAATTATTATCTCAGAAGCAACCATTCAAGGATTGAGATTGTTAATACGCTTAACAATAAAATTAATAGTTCCATCTTGAAATTATGTAAATCTTAAAAAGGTAAAACCTTACTGGCAATCATAATTGTTTTGGAGTTTCCACCAAGGCTGTCTTTCAAAAGCCAGGTCAAAACAGAGTCTCTGTAAGGCACAAACACTTGTTTCTTCTTTGTTTGAGAATTCACCCCATCCTGAGAGAAGTCAGCTGTGAAATTAAAAGCACTTCAGTTCAGAATTTTTCCAAGAACATGAAATCCAAAACAAACATCAATTAATATTTATTGAAACCAGTTATTATTGTGACGGGTTATGTTATATATAAATGTTTCTTAAAATTGATAAAGAATGCCTATGGACACTACACAAGTAGGTGTTAATTGGACTGATGCTGTGGAGTAAATGGATTATTTTGAAAGCAACAGATGGCCAGGCTCAAGAATCTGTTTCCAGTGCCACAATCTGTCTGTTTGCAGTTTGCAGTTCTAAGAAGGTCGTGTGGTTTTGCAAGGAGAGAGAGAGAGAGGGAGAGGGAGAGAATTGACCAAACAGGCTTTCTCTAAGAGAGAGCGAGAGAGAGAGGGAGAACTCAGTTCTGCAGTGGTGAAGCTGCAGCATGACAAGCTGGTAGCTTGTTGAAGAACCCATTTTGGAAGGCAGGCTCTGAGTTCTGAGTTCAGCTTGGTGAAAAACCAGGAAATGGCTGGCTGGAGTTTTTCACCTGAAATAAGGGAAGCAAGAGGAACTCTGTGATGACCTGGAAGTAAAAGTTATCATTTGGAAAACCCTGATGGGGCATGTTTCTTTGGCAAGATATTGAAGTGACTGGTGGAAGTAAATCAGTTTGTGTGTGTCCAATGAGCACAAATCTCTCTCTGAAACCAACTGGAACCTTCCTGAGCGGTAACCATTTACCTTTTCACTGGAGCCTGTTGAAAATTCATAAATGTTACATTCTGTGCAAAGTATAAGAATTACCTGATACCGGTGAACTTGGAGGAGTGAGAAGTGAGATTGGACTGTGAATCAAACAACTTTCCTGAACATATACACATTACACACATGCACTTAGAATTAAAATGGGGTTAAGTTAATAGTAATAAGTTAAAGTTTGATCTTGTTTTTACGTTTAAAGAAAATTAAAAGCAACTTTTGTTTAAGTAACCATTTGTCTTGGTGAACTTCTATTGCTGCTGGGTTTTGGGGTCCTCTGAGCCCATAACATTATTTATAAAATTAAATGCCATCCAAGAAAAAAATTGAACCAAGAACCTACCCAAAGCAGAAATGACATTTCCCAGCGTGACTAATGACTTATTTATATTTCCTCCTTCTTTCAATCTTACGCCAGTGGCACCTGTGGCATCAGCTCTTTCACTTCCGGCAAGGTCAACCAAGTGAATCTTGCTAATTGTTTCACAAGGCATTTCAGCATCAAACTTGGCCTGTGATTTAAAATGAAAAATCACTCAGGACCCTCAATATTAATCATTTTTTGAAAGTTCTATTGCAGCAACTGCAGCATACAAAATATCAATTCTGCATTTAGAGTTTATGAAATTAATAACATTTGCCAGTACTATCTTTCTTTCGCTTGGCTTCGCGGACGAAGATTTATGGAGGGGGTAAAAAGTCCACGTCAGCTGCAGGCTCGTTTGTGGCTGACAAGTCCGATGCGGGACAGGCAGACACGATTGCAGCGGTTGCAGGGGAAAATTGGTTGGTTGGGGTTGGGTGTTGGGTTTTTCCTCCTTTGCCTTTTGTCAGTGAGGTGGGCTCTGCGGTCTTCTTCAAAGGAGGTTGCTGCCCGCCAAACTGTGAGGCGCCAAGATGCACGGTTTGAGGCGTTATCAGCCCACTGGCGGTGGTCAATGTGGCAGGCACCAAGAGATTTCTTTAGGCAGTCCTTGTACCTTTTCTTTGGTGCACCTCTGTCACGGTGGCCAGTGGAGAGCTCGCCATATAACACGATCTTGGGAAGGCGATGGTCCTCCATTCTGGAGACGTGACCCATCCAGCGCAGCTGGATCTTCAGCAGCGTGGACTCGATGCTGTCGACCTCTGCCATCTCGAGTACTTCGACGTTATGGATGTAAGCGCTCCAATGGATGTTGAGGATGGAGCGGAGACAACGCTGGTGGAAGCGTTCTAGGAGCCGTAGGTGGTGCCGGTAGAGGACCCATGATTCGGAGCCGAACAGGAGTGTGGGTATGACAACGGCTCTGTATACGCTTATCTTTGTGAGGTTTTTCAGTTGGTTGTTTTTCCAGACTCTTTTGTGTAGTCTTCCAAAGGCGCTATTTGCCTTGGCGAGTCTGTTGTCTATCTCATTGTCGATCCTTGCATCTGATGAAATGGTGCAGCCGAGATAGGTAAACTGGTTGACCGTTTTGAGTTTTGTGTGCCCGATGGAGATGTGGGGGGGCTGGTAATCATGGTGGGGAGCTGGCTGATGGAGGACCTCAGTTTTCTTCAGGTTGACTTCCAGGCCAAACATTTTGGCAGTTTCCGCAAAGCAGGACGTCAAGCGCTGAAGAGCTGGCTCTGAATGGGCAACCAAAGCGGCATCGTCTGCAAAGAGTAGTTCACGGACAAGTTTCTCTTGTGTCTTGGTGTGAGCTTGCAGGCGCCTCAGATTGAAGAGTACTATAATAAAATGTTAAATGCCATTCCACAATAAACAAGGCATATTAAAATCAAAACCATATTTCCTTATCCATAGTGACCAATCTGAAAATTAATCAAATCACAGAATTTTTTCCCAAGGAACTAATCCGGTAACAAACTGCACCTGCAAGGTGTTTCACAACCAGTGCACGACCGAGTCAAACAAACTGGTAACAAACTGCACCTCCAAGGTGTTTCACAACGAGTGCAAGACCGAGTCACACAAACTGGGACCAATGCCTGAAGAGGGCGCACAAAATCAGTGAACCGGTGCAGACTCGAAAGGCCAACTTGTCCTGTTTCCGCTCCGTAAATGGTTATATGCTTATATATGGTTATATTTAAATTACATACTGCAATAGACATTCCTTCAGACAAGAAACTTGGCAAAATTGAAATATTTATGGTTGTTTTTGGGACTCTCACTTGAGTGAAGTTGACGGTAAAAATGGCATGGGATCGACTGCTGACATCATTCATCCCTGTCGCAGCAGTAGTTCGATTAATATTTCCAGCTTCCATAAGTTCTTCCACATCACTGTAATTCTGCACCAAATGCTTTGATAGATCTGAAATCATTGAAAATAAGGATACTTAAGAATTTTCTCCCTTTATTTTATGTGGATAGTTAATAAAAGCAATTTTCTCACTGTGACCTGCATCTTTTGGATGAGGTTGAAAAATTAGGATAACTACATTTTAAGATCGTGCAGAAAAATTCCTGCTGGGTTAAGTGCATACAAGAATCAGAAGGAGATACAGCAATAGTTCTAAATTATTAAAGAATATGGTGGCATTTGAAAAAAAATCCTATTTATCCTATCCTACCCATTTCTCAACAATTTTTTTCCTATCAAACTATATTTTGAAAGTTACTATCAAATGTACTCTTACTACACTTTCAAACACTTTATTCTGTAAAATAACAACCTAATATATAATCTTGTCTCACCAGTGATCTCTTTTCTCAAATCACAATAACTGATTATTCCATCAGCAGAAACAAGGTTAGCAAGTTTTCAGATGACAAAAACAATTTGCAAAGGCAATTGTCTAAGGATAGAGCAGGAAATGGACCAAGTGAAAAGTTGAGCAGAATGGTGGCAATTGGAGTTTAATCTCTAATAGTGCAAAGCAAGGCACTTCGAGAAGCCAAATTGTGGTTTGGCACATGGTGTAAGTGGCAGGGACTTTAGCAACGTTTATTCTAGAGGGACCGATTTGTACAAATCCATAGCTTCTTGAAAGTAGTAAGATAAATCAGTCATGTAGTGAAAAAGGCATTTGGTAGCGTCAAGGTATCGAGTACAAGAAATGAGATATCAAGTTGCAGATGTACTTGAAATATTGACTACTGTTCTGGTCACTACACCACAGGAAGAATGAGGCAGCAATAGATGGAGTGGAGAAGAGATTTACCAAGATTTTGCATGAAATGGAGGCTGTAGGAATAATAAGACATTGGATTGGCTGGGTTTATTCTCACTGGAACATAGGAGGCTGAGAG
This sequence comes from Narcine bancroftii, assembly GCF_036971445.1. NCBI lineage: Eukaryota > Metazoa > Chordata > Chondrichthyes > Torpediniformes > Narcinidae > Narcine > Narcine bancroftii. Next base: position 83,052,892 of record NC_091472.1, on the reverse strand, counting down.
ATGATCTTGGAGGTTTACAAAATTATGAAGGGCACACCTTTGTTTGTCCTAGATGAGATTATAGATCTCGCTGATGTAGTTTACTCACAAATGCTCACTTTAATGCCTCAACATTGACAAGAATAATTATGGATACACATTAATTGTTACAGTATCAAAAACCCACATTACGTAGAACACTATAGGAGAGTATAAGCCCTTGAGGTTGTGCCAAACCATATATTCCTTAAAAATACTAAACCATCCCTACCTTATAAGCATCTATTTTACTTCCATCCATGTGCGGGCTTAAGAGTCTCTTAAATGCCCCCAATGTTCCAGGCTCCACCACAATCCCTGGCAATGCATTCCAGGCACCCACAACTCTTTATAAAAAAAAAAGAAAATCCCTGATGTCTCCCCTAAACTTTCTTCCTTTTGTACACATATCCTCTGGTGTTGACTATTCATTTCTGGGAAAAAGGCACAGGCTGTCCACCGTATCTATGGCTCTTATAATCTTCTAGACTTCTATTAAAACTCTCATCCTTTTTCACTCTTAAAAGTCTCAGCTCTGCTAACCTTGCCTCATAACTTATTTTCCTTTTACTTTTCATTTTTAAATATTTTTATTGAGTTTAACATACAAGTGTGGCAGCGCACATCTCTGTGAGCGAACTGGCCCCATTTGTACCGGCACGCTGGTGGGGCAGCTGGCAGAAGGTCACAAACCCTGCCTGACGTTTGAGCAACCCTTCCTTGAACAAATGCCAGAAGACATCCAGCTCCTACTAGCCGTCGAGGACTTCTCAGACCCCCGGAAGGTCGCAGCCCGCACCGATGTGCTGTGGCAAACTAGAGAATGAGACAGTCATGAACCAGGTCGCTCACCCTGGACCCAGCCGACCACAGCCCACCCCCAGACAGAGAAGCACCAATCTACCCGGTGTTTCTACACCAACGCTGGGGAACCCAAGCCCGCAAGTGCCACCAACCCTGCTCATACCAGGGAAACGACCAGGCCATTCACCGCAGATGGACACAATGGCTCGCCACACAAACAGCCTCTTACACGTGGTCAACAAGACCAATGAATGGTGCTTCCTGGTGGACACCAAAGCAGAGTTGAGCGTGCTGCCCCTGACCACCCTCGAAATCCGCACAAGATCCTGAGGCCCCACCCAGCGATCTGCACCAAGATACAGAACTTCAGCACACGAACCATTCAGGTATACCTCAGGCCAGATAAGTACCGCTAGAAGTTCCTACTGGCCATCATGAGAACTGCGCTGTTAGGAGCCAACTTCCTCTGAGCGCACAGCCTGCTGGTCAACCTGAAAGGCAAGAGACTCATGCTTGCCCATACCTTCCAGTCCCTTTGACTCAAGCCATCCAAAGTGCACAGCCCAGGAATAGCCACTGTCTACTCGCCCAGGAATGAGTACTCCCACATTCTAGACAAGTTTCTGTCACCACATCGCCACATAGGGCCCCCCACTCCACGTCAAGGCCAGACAACTGCCGCTGGAGAAGCTACAGCTCGCGAAAGAGGAGTTCTCTCATCTCCAAGAACTCAGCATAGCCCGTTGGTTGGACAGTCCCGGGCATCTCCCCTGCACGTGGTCCCAAAGGCCTCTGGGGGTTGGCGCCCGTGTGGAGACTACCACCCGTTCAATAATGCAACCACACCTGACTGGTACCCCATCCCCGACATTCAGGGCTTCATGGGCAACCTACATGGGGCCTAAGTTTTCACTAAGGTTGACTTGGTGAGGGGCTACCATCAAATTCTAGTACATCCAGATGATATTGGTAAAACCACCATTATCATCCCGTTCAGCCTTTTTGAATTCCTGCGGATGCCCTTTGGCCTGAAGAACGCAGCCCAGACTTTCCAGGGGCTCATGGACGCAGTGGGTAGAGACTTGGACTTCGTGTTCATCTATCGTGATGACATCCTCATTGCCAGTTGAGATCACAATGAGCACAAGACCCATCTCCACACACTGTTTGCCTGCCTGGCTGAATTTGGCCTCACCGTCAACGTCGCTAGTTTCTGCACCGCAGAGGGCAGCACCGTCACAGGACAAGGTCAAGGCCATACACCAGTTCCCCAAGCCAGATACCTCAATGGCTTGCAGGGATGGTTAACTTCTATCACCGTTTCATCCCGGGGGCTGCCCGCATAATGCACCCACTGTTTGCCCTGATCTCAGCCAAGCAAAAGACACTCGAGTGGTCAAGAAGCTGAGACAGCCTTTGCATAGAACAAGTCCGCCCTCGCTAGTGCCACCCTATTTATTGGCCTATCCACGGCCCGACCCCCACACAGCACTCTCGGTGGACGTATTCGCCATGGCCATCAGGGACATCTTTGAGCAAGAAGTCAACGGGCAGAGGCGTCCGCTAGCGTTCTTCAGCCGACAACTCCGACTACCCGAGCTGAAGTACAGTACATTCGACAGGGAGTTCCTGGCCTTGTACCTCTCTATCAGGTACTTTCGCTACTTCCTGGAGGGCAGACTGTACACCACTTTCACAGACCACAAGCCGCTCACTCAGGCCCTTGCAATGGCTAAGGATCCTTGGTCAGTGCGCCAGCAGCTACACCGTTCCTGCAACCGACACTGGGCGGGTAAGGACAATGTCTTTGCCGACATGCTCTCTAGACCTACCATCCACAACTTGTCCCCCAGCCTGAACCATGCCCAATTAGTTCAGGCCCAGAGGGAGGACAAAGAGACGCAGGCCTTCCGAACCGCTATCACTGGCCTGCGGCTGGAGGACCTGAACCTGCCAGGCAGCCACACACGGTCCTGTGCGATGTCTCGACTGGCTCTCCGTGACCAATAGTCCCCTGCAGTGGAGGCAGGAGGCATTCCGGATGATTCACGACCTGGCCCAGCCCTCAGTCAAGACATCGGTACACATGGTGGCAGAATGTTTCATCTGGCACGGACTCAAAAAACAAGTGGCCTAGATGGTGAGGAATTGTATGCATTGCCAAGCCTCCAAAGTCCAACGCCATACAACATTTCAACCCGCCAGTCAGGAGGTTTTACCATATCCACATCAATATAGTGGGCCCCCTACCGATGTCCAGGGACACCCGCTACCTCCTGACTGTGGTTGACCAGATGACAAGGTGGCCGGAAGCCATCCCCATGAGAGACACTTCCACTGAGTCCTGCACCAGAGCCGAGCTCACTAACTGGGTCACCCGGTTTGGCATTCCAGCCCACATGACCAGCAACAGGGGCGCCCAGTTCACCTCCGCCCTCTGGCGCAACTGGCAAACCGCCACACCACGGCCTAATATCCCCAAGCAATTGAACTCGTAGAATGTTTCCACTGGCACCTCAAGGCAGCTCTCTTAGTGCGGCTGAGAGGACCCAACTGGACAGATGAGCTGTTGTGAGTCCTGATTGGCATTCGAATGGCTCCGAAAGAAGGCCTCCAGGCTTTATCCGTGGAACTCATCTACGGTGCACCACTGTTGCTACCAGGGGAGATTTTCGGAGAGGGTGCAGAATCCAGAGGTGAGATCCCAACCCTTCTTGCAGACCTCCACAACAGACTCTCCTTGCTGGCACCCCCACCACCCACCCGCCACGGCATGCACACGGTGAACATCCCCAAAGAGCTGGCCTCAGCGGAATTCGTGTTCATCTGGTGTGGCCCGCACCCACCCCCCCCCCCCTGCAGCACACATACAAGGTCCTCCATCGATTGGGAAAGAATTTCACCTTGGACATTAGGGGCAGGGAGGAACTATTCACAGTCGACCAACTGAAGCCGGTGAACGTGGACTTAGACCTACCCTTGCAGACGGCCCAACCTAAAACAGAGAGGTCGGCCGCCCAAGCGGCGGGACGTGTAAGCCAGTTCTAGGGGTAGGTTGTGTGGCGATGCACATCTCTGAGTGAATCGGCCCTATTTGTATCACCACGCTGGCGGGGCAGCTGCAGAAAATGGCGCCGTCGGGGCTTGCTCATTGCCTCGTGGCTTAGGCCACAGCTTGTGCCCCAGGCAACGTGGTGGTCACCACTGCGCGGGATGGAACTCCCATTGGCCTTAAAGGGGCGCATGTGAAGTTCAAATAAACAGTTCAACTGAAACCCCCATCGAGTTCAGTAGTGTGTTTCTATGTTGTAGCAACCGCTACACAAGTATAATAATTCATTTGTATATAAGTAAGCACGCACAAAAAAGCCAATGGCAAAAAAAGTAGACAAAACTACATCAATAATTGCTTACAATACCTCAAAAACATTTAATTGAAATGATCTATGCAACCACGTTAAACCTTTTTGTTGAAATAACCTTTAAAATAAAGGGGGAAAAAAACTGAAAATTAAATCTAATCTATCTCCTCCCTCTAATCAAGGTCATCTTATAAATTAAAAAAAATCAATAAATGTGGAAACAAAGATGACCCCCCCCCAGAGAAAAGGCAGGACTTGCTTTCCAATCCAGCCAACATCCTGATAAATCTCCCCTGCACCCCTGCAGGAATGGATTCTGAATATTTCTGTGTTTTAAAAGAGATGGAGAAGGGGTGGCATTAGTGGTCAGGGATACGATTACAGCTGCAGAAAGGGTAGATAATGTAGCAGGATCCTCTATTGAGTCAGTATGGGTGGAAGTTAGGAACAGAAGGGAACAGTTACTCTTATTGGGAGTATTCCATAGACCCCCTGGCAGCAGCAAGGATACCAAGGAGCAGATTGGGAAGCATATTTTGGAAAAATGCAAATATAACACGCTTGTTATTATAGGGGTCTTCAACTTTCCTAATATTGACTGGTGCCTACTTAGTACCAAAGGTTTAGACAGGGCAGCATTTGTTAAGTGTGTCCAGGACAGATTCCTGTCCTGTTGATAAGCCGACTAGGGGAAATGCCATACAAGATCTAGTATTAGGCAATAAACCAGGTCAGGTCATAGATCTCTTAGTGGATGAACATTTGGGGGACAGTAACCACTGCTCCCTAGCCTTTAAACATTGTCATGGACAAGGATAGAGTCAGAGAGGACAGGAAAATATTTACTCTATATTTTAGCATCTAAGTCGAGTCGTAAAACCCTCAAAAATCACTCCAAAAAAAAAAAAATGGGGGTCGACTTATACTACAGAAATACTTTTGAGTCCTTAAATTCACTGAAAATAAAAACATTGACATCGATTTGGCGTATAAGTTGATTTTGGAAGCACCTCCCCACCACTGGGCCATTGCCATTCCTGCCTGGTAAGCCAAGGTTCCTGCTCCTGCCGGGAGTACAATGTCACCGCTCCAGCTCCGTCACTGCTCCTGCCCAGTGGCCGAGGCTATTTTTTAAAAAACTTAATTTACAGCTTTGTTACTTGCGATTGGGATGTTTTTAAACATTTTTTTGGGTTATTCCTGGGAGGTTTGGACAGCTAGAAAAATGACTTGTATGCCGAATGTACAATAAAACCATTAAAATGAGATTTAAAAAGGGGGAGGAGTTTGACCTATCTGCTGATCAACTTGTACACAGTAATTGGGGAAGGGAAAATTATGAGGTTAAGGCTAGAACATGCGCATGTGAATTGGGATGACATTTTTGCAGGGAAAAGTATTATGGAGCTGTGGTCGATGTTAGGGATCTATTACAGGTTGTTAAGAATAAATTTGTCTGGTGAGGCAGAGAAAGAATGGTAATGTGAAGGAACCATGGTTGTCAAGAGAGGTAGAAAATCTAGTCAGGTGGAAGAAGGCAACATTAATGAGGTTTAGACAGCAAGGATCAGATAAGTCTCTTGAGGAATATCAGGTAGCAAAAAAGGATCTTAAGAAGGGGCTGAGGAGAGCAAGAAGGGGACATGAAATGGATTTTGTATGTAGAATTAAGGAAAACCCCAAGAAATTCTTCACTTCAATGAAGAACAACAAAATGACAGGAGTGAAGGTAGGACTGATTAGAGATTTAGGTGGGAAGGTGTGCCTGGAGGCTGTGGAAGTGGGGGAGGTCCTAAATGAATACTTCTCTTCAGTATTTATCAAGGCAAGGGACCTTGACGACAGTGAAGACAATGTAGGTGGGGTTAATGTTCTAGAGCATATTGATATTATGAGAGAGGATGTATTGGAACAGTTAAAATACATTAGGATGGACAAGTCCCCTGGACCTGTCAGAATATTTACCAGGATGATACCTGGTTTAGAGAGTATGTATTATGAGCAGAGATTAAGGGAGCTAGGGCTTTACTCTTTGGAGAGAAGGAGGCTGAGAGGAGGCACGATAGAAGTATACAAGATATTAAAAGGGATAGAGTGGACAGCTTGCACCTCCATCCCAGGGCACCACTACTCAATATAAGAGGGCATGGCTTTAAGGTAATGGGTGGGAAGTTCAAGGAAGATATTAGAGGAAGGTTTTTTTTTAAACCCAGAGAGTGGTGGGTGCGTGGAATGCACTACCTGGGTCAGTGGTAGAGGAAGTTACATTGGTGAAATTCAAGAGACTATTAATCAAGTATATGGATGAATTTAAAGTGGAGAGTTATGAGGGAGGCACTACATTGTAGGCCGAAGGGCCTGTACTGTGCTATGTTTGTCCATAGCTTATACATCCTTCCTATCTAGAAGTGAGCAGAACTGAACACAATACTAAGTGTGGTCTCATCAGATATTTGTAGAGTTGCAACAGGACCTCTTGACTCTTGAACTCAATCCCCCCATTAATGAGGTTCAATAGGCCTTCTTAACCTGGGTAGAGACCTTGAGGGATGTATGGATTTGAATCACAATCTTAAGTAACCAACCATTAACTCAGCCTTCAGATTTGTCCTTCCAAAATTCATCACTTCATCTTCTTCATGATTGAACTCCATCTGCCACCTTTCCAACCAACTCTGCATATTGAATGTTTTAGTAAGTTATTTGACCCTCACTGGGATGTCATTTCTGTGAGGGTCACTGGACAAAGTAGTGACTCTTTGTGTTGCATACGGTAGACAAAATTAAAAAGATTCATGCATGCTACATTCTAAATGTAGTATTATGTGACAATAATGGAACCTTTATCTTTACCTTTTATCTTTTGTAACCTACAACAACCTTCAATACCATTCATATCTCTTCCAACCTTTGTGTCATCTGCAAACTTATTGACATATATATAGTCACCGACTTCCAGGCAGATTACTTCCCTTCTATTACTACTTTCTGCTTTCTATATGCAAGCCAATTTGGATCCCATGGCTCATGGTTTTCTGAACAAGTCACTCATGGGGGATCTTATCAAATACCTTACTAAAATCTCTTGCCCTACCCTCAACACTTTCTTTTGTTTCTCAAAAAACTCAATCAGGCTCATGAGGCACAACCTTCCCTTCACAAAGTCATGCTGACTGTCCTCAAGTAGACTTTATTTCTCCAAATGCTCATAGATCCTATTCTTAAAAATCCTCTCCAATAATTTGCACACCACAGACACAAGATTCACTGGTCTATAATTCCCAGGATTCTTCCTATTACCTTTTTTAAACAAGGGGACAACACTTGCCATTCTTCAATCCTCCTGCACCTCCCCTGTGGTCAAAGAGGACTCAAAGATCATAGCCACTGCCCCAGCTAGCTCTTCCCTCACTTCCCATAGCAACCTGGGGAAGATCACATCCAGCCCCATCAATCTTAATGTTTTTAAGATCCAACACTTCCTCTACATTAATCTCCACATTGTCAAGCACACAAGCCTGTTCTATTCTGACCTCACCCTGATCAAGGTCCTTTTCTCTTGTGAATTCTGAAGCAAAGTATTTATTTAGAACCTCCCCAATCTCCTCCTCTTCCTCCAAGCACATTTTGCCTCTGTTTTTTATTAGTCCCACCTTCATTCTCATCATCCTTCTGTTCTTCACATAGACATAGAACGGCTTGAGGTTCTCCTTAATCCTACATGCCAAGGCCATCTCATGACCCCTTCAAGCTCTCCTAAGTCTCTGCTTAAAATCTTTCCTGGCTACAACTACCATATTTTTTTGCAAGAGCTCTTTCTGCTTGCTATATCTAATATACACTTCTTTCTTCCTCTTGAATAGCTGCCTTACCTGTTGCGTCAACCACAGTTTCCTTTTCCTGGCCCCAGCGGGACAAACTTATCCTGAACTCAGCACAAATGGTCCCTAAACTTCCTCTACATTAGTTCTGTGCTTTCACCTTAGAATATCGGTTTCTAATTTACTCTCACTAGTTCCTGCCTCATCCCATTAAAATTAGCCATTCCCCAATTAAACACATTCCCATTTTACTGCTTTTGTCTTTATCCATAGTTATGCTAAAGCTCAGGGAGTTGTGGTCACACTCACCAAAATGTTTCCCACATATTTCCCATATGTTTCCCACATATACAGCACAGCAACAGGCTCATCCAGTCCACAAGCCCATGCTACTCAAATACATCAATTAACCTACAAACCCCATACATTTTTAAACAGTCATAGGTGCTCAAGAGTACATGTTACTTGCCTATGCCCGCATGAATGGTTTATTAAACAAAGGGTTAGACACTGAATCAAACCTTGAGCTGGATTCAGCAAACAGCTAACTGGCTTCTCCAAATAAGACACCAGCTAGCTCTAGTTGGTAATTACAACATATTAGTTCTGTACAGTCCACTGCACTTCAGTTCTTTTTATTCCTTAAAAATGAATTTATTTCTTGAATGCGCTCAGTGAATTTATTACGTTCACACCTGTTTGCACTGCCCACAGTGCAACAAGCCCACAATTGTACTGGGTGACTCATGGCTACAAAAGGCAAAAGAAATCAAAACGATTCCATGGGAGTTGAACTCAAGTCATTGGTGCTTTATCCAACTATTAACAAATTTCCTTGACATAGTCAGAGGTAGAGTGAAACATGAGAGTCTGCAGATGCTGCAATTATAGTTAAAAACAAAGTGCAAAGGAACTCAGCAGGTCTCACAGTGAGCATGGCAAGGATATATAGCCAATATTTTCAGCTTGAGCTCTTCATCAAGGTTTGAACAAAAACTAGGAAGGTGCCTGAATAAAAATGCTAGGGGAAGAAGAGTACAGGCCAACTAGCAAAAGGTGATATTTGGAAGTAGATAGGTGGAGAGAAGAAAGTTGAGAATTGATAGGGGAGAGGTGTGACTTTTTGAATGCAGAGCTGCAGGAAAGGAGACAGATACAGAGTAAAATAATCATCGCAATAGTGAAAGAGAGAGAGGTGGTAAGGGATGCTAACAGACTGGAGAAGGAGAGGTTAACACCATCCAGTTGAAAGGTGCGCAGACAGAATAGGAAGTCTTGTCCCTCCAATTTGCAAGTGGTCTCAGTCTGACAGTACACGAGACCATGGACGCAGATGTTGGCATGGGAATGGGCCAGGGAACTGAAATGAGTTGCCTCTGGAAGATCCCCATGACTGCGGTGGACAGAACAAAAGTGCTCAGAGAAACAACCTCCCAGTCTGCATCCAGTCTTTCCGATGAAGAGGAGACTAGAAGGGGAACACCAGAGGCAGTAGATGATACCTGTAGCTTCACAAGTGAAGTGTTGCTTCACTTGGAAGACTGCTTGGGGTTCCGAATGGTGATGAGGGAGGAGGTACAGGTGTAAGTGTAGCATTTTGTGCTGTCACAGGGCTCGGTGCCAAGTGGGCAATTGGTGGGAAGGGAGGAGTGGATGAGGGAGTCATTAAGTGAGCAGTCCCTCAAAGGCGAAGAGGGGAAGACGTGTCTGGTGGTAGATGCCAGAAATAGTGGAGGAAGATGCATTGGATATGGAGGGTTGGTGGGGTGATGCACGAGAACAAGGGGTATTCTCTCCTTGTTACGCGTGGGGGCAGAGGGGACTAGGGCAGATATGCAGGTAATGGAGGAGATGCATACAAGGACCAAACTGATAGTAGTCGAAGCCACATTATTTGAAGGAGGATATCTCAGATGTTCTGGCATGGAAGATTTCATCCTGGAAGCAGATGCATTGGAGATGGAGATATTATGAGAAAGGACTAGAATCCTTAAAGGGGACAGGATGTGATGATGTGTAGTCAAAGTTACTATGGGAGTTTGTAAAAAGATTTTCTCCTGAGATGGAGAAAGATAAATCAAGAAAGTGAAGAGTGTTGCCAAAGATGAACCAAATGAATTTGAAGCTGGGTTGAAGTTGGGAACAAAGTGGATATAATTTGCAAGCTCATCAAGGATGGTTTGAGGGAGCTCTAACGTAGTCATCAATGAAGTAGAGGAAGAGTTGAGTATTTTTCCAATGTTGGCTTATAGCATAGATTGTTTTCCCAAAGCCCACAAAAAGAAAGGTAAAGCTGGGACTCATGCACACCTTTGACTTGGAGGAAGTGGAATGAGCCAAAGGAGAAGTTATTAAGGGTGAGAACAAATTCTGAAAACCATAGGAAGGTGACGTGGTTGGGTTTGTTGTCAAGAAAGAAACAAAGTGTTTTCAGGCAGGTGTATAGTAAATGGGTGAGGTGATCGATTTCATGGAAATGGAATTTGCTGAAGTGATGGAGGGCATGTGAATTTACACTGAGTGAGGCAAGTAGTGAAGTTGAGACAATTGATATCTTGGCTGCAATTGGAAATATAAAGATCCAGAGCAGGCAGAAGGCTAGAACAAGGAATCCAGGAGGATGACTAGTGTTTAAGGGATCTATGTTTAAGGGTTGGAAAATCCTAGTGGAAGAAGTGGTTACAGAGACATAGCCAACAGAAAAAGAATTCAACATCATGGCGTGCTTAGAACTCACTGAGGTGTTGACGAAGCCTCTACGGAGGACAGAATGTTCCGTCTCCAAGAGAAGAAGGACAAAAGAGAGGTAAAGACCTGACGAGGATTGGAGTAGGGGTCAGTGGGTTAGAGGGTGTGGGGGAGGGGGGAAGAAATACTAAATGGATCAGGTGGAAGAGCATTGTAGAGATAGAAGGGAGGATGGGGACGGTTAAGAAAATCAGAGGGGTTAGTGGGAGGGTGAGTAGGGTCAGTGTGAGAATTCACAACAGAGACTCAGTCCCGTGGGCCACCAGAGTCAGGGTGAGAGTTTGCATCGGGGGCATGGTCCTGTGTGCCGCTGGGGCCAGGGTGAGAGTTCGGAAGAGGCTAGGTCCTGCAACCTGCTGGCACCAGGGTGGGAGATTTTGATAGAAGTTCGGTCCTGTTGGCTGCCAGGACAGAGGTGAAGGCCTATGTCAGAGGTCACAGAGGATGCAGTCTCCAAGGAAGTGAGTTTACGATCCTTAATGGAAACCAGGTGTAGAAAAATCGTGTGAACGTTGGGTCTGGCAGAGAATGAAGTGGGGAAGATTCATGGCAGGTCGTGGTGAATGAGGTTCAGAGTTGTGGTAACTAGAGTCCATTCGTATCTGCACAGAGGCAAGGATGGTCCATAGGATACAGCGAGAGAAGTAAAGACATACAGTCAATGCAGTGCATGTTCCCAAGATCCTTGTGGGGGTTCAAACTGGGAGACCTGGAAACAGAGCAGGAAACCACTTCACACAAGATGGTGGTGAAGTAGTCAGGAAGGCATTCCAAGGAAGGAGTTTGATGTGTTTGGATATAGAGCCCCACCTTGAGAAACTACTGTAACCACGTCCTGGGCTAAAAGTAATTGAGCTGCTACTACAGATATATTCCTTATATCAGGTTCAGCTTTAGATAGTTGAATTTTCTCCTCGATTCATATTGACCAATTTTTTTTTTTAAACAAAGCTCCTTCATGCCTTATTAGGTCAAAGTCTGTCTTGATGCCAAATTACACCATCTCAGGAATACAAACTATTGATGTGCATTTTGACAAAGCTGGAATAAGGCTGGAAACACAAAATCTTTGGCAGACACAAACAGGCAGACTATCGTTGGAGAAACACTGCTTGAAACTGCTATCATCTATGCCATTCATGGTGATGATTCTGCAGAGACTGTAATTGGTTGGATTTTCAGGCAGGATAAAGCTGGTATAGTTTCCATATAGTTGAATATATGCCAGTATTAGAGTCATACTGGAAGGTTTAAATTGTATATTGCTTGTATGCAAGATCTCATTTGTAATGTCTCAGTTAAGTGTTCTAGCTGCAAATATTTTTTTTCCTCAATCTCTCTTAGAAATTCTAGGCAACCAAAAGGTAAGTATAAGTTTAATCTTTCTTGTACTGTTATACTAATTAATCCAGCGGGCTTCATATTTTACGTATGGTTAATACATTTTGTAGTATATTGTGCAACACTTTTGGGGTTGCAAAAATATGCAATTCACTAGCATTTTCTAATTTTAAATCAGCATTTTTTCTAAAATTTTCCAAAGTTACCATTCTACTCAAAAAAAGACATAATTCAGTAGTTCATGCTTGAAGCTTTATTACAAATATGCTCTTACCCTCCACATATGGGCCTTCCTTTGGATGCTCTCTTACTCTTAAATTGTATGTTTTGGTTGATTTTCTCCTGAGCAGATCCCTTACCCGTTCATTATAAATCTCCAGGTAGCTATTTTGTGGAAAGGAAATATTTAAAACTTATGCATATTAGAAATTTAATCCACCATCCCTAATCACCACAACTAAGTCATGATAAAAAAAGACTATTTATATAAAGCATGTTTTAGGAAAGGTTACAAGAGCTCGCAGACTATGGTGGAACAATGACTTGGAAAGAGTTATCAATGATACATACAAATTTTAAGTGGAATACTTTGAGAGACAAAAAGCTGGTTGAAGTTTCAGATGTGCATGAATGAACAAGGCTTTGCATGAGCCAGAATTTTATGGAGGGAAGTAGATCAAAGGCCAGTAAAAGGGTAATGAATTTAGCCCTGTGGAAAATTAAATGTTTTAAGGACTTCAAGACCATTCAAGAATTCCAAGACCATGAATATTATAAAGTTGGGTAAGAATAGGTGCCTTTAATAGGATTTATCAGCTGAACAATCTTCCATTGTCCCTATTTTCTTTTGGTCAACCTAACACATACTAAAAGGAAGAGCATCCTATTTTAAATACAAAATTGTGTTCAGAAAAAATAAATAAATATAATGGAATGCTTCTTGTATTTGCAAAAGAGGCTTTTTTCAACTTTAAAATGTATGAAAGTTTTTGAATTTTCCAATTATATAGCAAAATACAAGCAAATTTGGTACAACACGTTTAAAATAAATTCTTGGGATATTGAAAATTTGTAAAAAAAAAGCTCAGTTCTAACGAGGATTAATCTTAGAATGATGAACTTCAGTGCCTCATTACAAAGCATGTAGACTTGAACAACAGGTCTTAATTCATCCTTCAGGAAAAGATCTTTGTCAATTGCACTTCCAATCTTGATGAATTTCATTTATAGATTCATTGAGAACCATCCAGTTTTCATCAAGGCATTTCAAGATATTATTGAATATGTTGTGATTTGGCACATAAGCCACAAAATTGTGTACAAGGAGGAAATTGAACACAATTAAAAAAAAAAGTATTCCAACTTCCTACCTTACTTCTGTGCGAAATGAAGCTTCGTCCCAATTGGACTTCCCAGAAATTCTATCATATAGCCCTTGGCAAATTCGAGGTATCAAACCAACATCTTCCTAAAATAGAATATTGAATGGAATATACATGATACAGTGATGATATATTCAATGTTGTGTACATTACAGAATATTCAAATTATAAAGCATTCAGATTCCTATTAGCACCAACTTTAACATATTGGTCAAATAATGCTCCATGCAGCCTGATCCATTGTTTTCTTTCAGTAGTTCGGTGTGTGCTCAACGCTGGTTCTGTTGAAGTGGATTCTGCACAATCTGTAAACTAACAGATTGTTTCGGAAAAGACCTCTTATACTTATATACTGAATAAGTTATGGACTTAAAGGACCCCTAAAGTTGGAAGTGGCTTCACCTAAACCAAATCCTGCCAATATTCTTGCTGATGGAGCAAATGGAATAGTAATGAGAGCAAGTGGAAGCAGGAAACAGATCTTTAAAAAGTTTGCTTTGAGGAATTTAGGCAATTTACTGTAAAGAAATAAAGAGTGAATAGCAAGAATAAAGAAAGGCAGAAGCAAATAAGACATCTCAGAGTAAAAGGACACACCAGAAAGGAGTCAGCAGTTAACAAACCACAATTCTATTTTACCTAATTTTAACAGAGTAAACACCCCAAATGCTTTAAAGGTAAAGGAGATATAGTATGTTTCCCCATATCCGAAATGCTTGGGACTGGGCGATTTTCAGTTATTCATGGAACAAAACAAAAAAACAGCACAGTCCCCAGTCCCCAACACCTCCCCACCACCACCATTCAACGAGCTGATCTATCTCCCTGCTGTACATATCCTCATCACCATTTGTGATTCTGCCGACAACTGTGGTGCCATCGGCAGATTTGTAGATAGTATTGGAATTGTGCCTGGCCACACAGTCATGAATGTATAACGAGTAGAGCAGTGGGGTAAGCATGCATCCTTGGGGTGCACCTGTGTTGATAAACATTTAGGAGGAGATGTTGTTTCCAATTCATACTGACTGGTCTTCTGATGAGAAAGTCAAGGATCCAGTTGCAGAGTGTGGTACAGAGGCCTAGAGTTTGTAGCTTCTTGGCCAGCACTAAGGGAAAAATAGTCTTGATAGCCGAGCTACAGTCAATGAAGAGCAGCCATATATATGAATTTGTTTTCAAGGTGATCCAGAACTGAGTGGAGAGCCAGCAATATTGCATCTGCTGTGGAGCAATTGTGATGATAGGCGAATTTAAGTGGGTCCAGATCTTTGCAACGGTTCTCACTCCTGCCCAGAAGCCCAAGGTCCCCGCTCCTTCCCAGAAGGCCGCTCTCCTTGATGACACCAGGACATAGGATTCTTCCAGCTTGGAGACAGCGGCACGCAGTTTGTAAACCAAGTACAGCGGAGGGTAAAGAAGAAATAGAAAGAGTGAGGGGAGGGAATTACCTGAAATTAGGACAATTGGAGTTCTAATTTATTCTAATTTCTCCCTATGTGCTGCCTGACCTGTCGACTTCCTCCAGTCGCTGACCGATGGCTCAAAATTTCAGCCTGCTTCATTGAGCCGATAGCCAGCTGTTCAGCATCTGGTTTCCCAGCTGGTTCTGAGCTCTGTTGTTACAAAACTGGAACAAACAGAGCATCAGAACCCCACATGGGCAAGTTGGAATGATACCTTTTTTTTCAACTTGTGACGCAATGTTGGCTCCACAAAAAAAGTTCGGTTAATGGAACATTTCAGTTAACATTTTGGATAAGGGGAAATGTACTTTATTATAATAATCAAAATCTTGGCCAAATTGAGTTTAAAGGCAGCTTTAAAGTAAGAGAAATATATTAAAAAGGTTTAGGCAGGGAATCCCATTGCTTCGGAATTCAACAACTGTGGCCATAATCATCAGAACCCGAGTACAATATTCTGGCAGCTTGTACCTGCCATTAAAATGTTTCCTGCCCAGTAATTTTCACAAAGTTTACCCTTAGTACCCAAAATCTGTTATTGCGGGTATCTTACCGGGCTTCCCATCATTGTAAACGATTTGCCAGATCCAGTCTGGCCATAAGCAAAAATGCATGCATTGTAGCCTTCAAAGGCAGCTTTAAGGACATCAGTGCCAAGATCCTTGAATATCTACAAAAGAAAGATATTTTACAAAGAATATCCATATACATCACATGTCTTAAAACGAGCTCTTGAAATAAACTTAACTGTGGTGGTTCTTTCTAAAATACAAAGCACTGCCATCACTAAATCCATCATCATCCCAGAGTTCACTAATGTCCAGACACTAAATGAGACCAGGCACATTAATACTGTGGCTACAAGAACAGGTCAATGCCTGAACATTCCACAAGAGTGACTCACTTCCAGATTCTCCAAAGTCTTTTAGTATTTAAAAGACACAAGTCAAACTTGCCTGAGTAAGTGCACCCCTAGCAAAAATCAAGCAGCCACAACAATTTACAACACCAGGAAAATATTGGAGCTAAACACAAATGTCTGTAGATGCAGAGACTGTAGTAAAAACAGCCCCTTTCACATTTCCAAACCACAATATGGCGGATGAACGAACAGTTTTGAAATACCAGTAGGGCTGTTCATACTGGAATGAGAATAACCGGTTCTGTGTGCCCTTTCACATTGCCTACCTGATAGCACGGAGCAAAGGAGCACCTATCCTCCAGCAGTGATGTCCTGAGTGACGCATTAAGCGATGGAGGACCTGCCCTCCCAGAATTCCGTCTGGCAGAGAAACCCCTCCACCAGTGTTCTGTGCATACTGGGACATGGGGGCTTTAAAGGAAAAGGCAGCTAGCTCCTTGACTATCTGTCTGTCTGTCTGTCTGTCTCTATTTCATTTTCAATTTCTTTATTGTATTTTGCAATCTTCTTTTCTTTTTCTTTTCTTTCTGCAACCGCTGCAACCATGTCTGCCTGTCCCACATCGGACTTGTCAGCCACAAACGAGCCTGCAGCTGACGTGGACATTTACCCCCTCCATAAATCTTCATCCGCAAAGCCAAGCCAAAGAAAAGTATTTTGCAATAGTACACAGGTAAAAACCATTAATCAAAATTAATATATAAAAAGGAATATACAGATATATAACTATAATACTAATTCTACCCCCTTCTCGTCTGAAGTTATCTAGTAAGTACATACAATTTGACTACCATAAGAAGAAACCACAAATTCACAAAGCAGGATCCAAGTGATCTTATAAATTATGAAAATAGTTAATAAAAGGACCCATAAACTTAGAAAATTTAAATCCGTTACAGGAGAAAAACATTTGATTTTTTTTTCCCATAAAGTTAGGCATGCCATCATGTCAGATAGCCAATTAGTATATGTAGGAGGGACAGCATCTTTCCATCTTATCAGTAATGAACATCTAGCAATAAGGGAGGCAAGAGAGACTACATGGGATTGAGACATAGTAAATTCAGATCAATTGTCTTAGTTGAACCAAAATGAGCAATTATAAGATTAGTTATCAGATTCGCATTGAGAAATAAAGATAAGGTACAAAAGATATTGTTATGAGCCAGAGGAGACTAAAATCCAGCAGCAATAGAAATTCACCAAAACAAATGCTTACTTAAACAAAAGTTGCTTTTATTTTTCTTTACACATAAAAACAGGATCAAACTTCAACTTATTACTATTAACTTAACCACATTCTAATTCTAAGCACACATGTATATAATGTGTATATGTTCAGGAAAGTTATTTGATTCATAGTTCAATCTCATTTCTCACTCTTCCAAGTCACCAGTATCAGGCAATTCTTATACTGTGCACAGAATTTAACATTTATGAATTTTCACCAGGCTCTGGTGCTTAAAGTTAAATGGTTACCGCTCAGGAAGTTTCTTGTTGGTTTCAGAGAGAGATTTGTTGCTCATTGGACACACACAAACTGATTTCCTCTGATCAGCCATTTGAGTGTCTTGCCGAAGAAACTTGCCCCATCATGGGTTTTTCAAATGATAACCTCTTCTTCCAGGTCACCACAGAGTTAGTCTTGTTTCCTTTATTTCAGATGAAACACTCTACCCAGCCTTTTCCCCTTGTAAGGACTACAAGGCATTTAAACAGGCTGAACTCAGAACTCACAACCCATCTTCAAAATGGGGTTTTCAACAAGCCTGCCAGTTTGCCATGTTGCAGCTTCCAAAAACTACTGCAGAACTCTGTTCTCTCTCTCTAAAAAAATAAATCCTTTTTTTCTCTCTCTGCTTGTAAAAACCAGAACACCTCCCCAAGGCTTCAAAACCCAATCCTTAAAAGATCTTATCAGCACTTTAGCCTGGGCTTCAATCCATTTGCACTTGCTTCTGAAGTTCCTTCCAAAGTTGTTTCATTGTCTTTGCAAAGGCACTGGTGCCTTTGGTCTCACTTTCAGCAAAGCTCTTGCAGTTTAAATGAGATGTCTTTTGTGAAGTGTTATTCTGTTTGTGAAGTGTACAACACACTAAATCCCCACAATCTCTCTTTTAAAGACTCATTTTTATATAATATATAAATATACCCCATAACAATGTCCTCCTTCAAAAAAAATGGAAAGAGAGGAACAAGATCAAAACATATGTAACAAAGTACCTTCTTCAGTCTTACACCTGCCACATTTTGAGGAAATGTTCGGGTAAAATTTAACCAAATTAACTTAGAAAAGTAAGCTCAATGTACTATGTTAAATTGTAAAAGCTAACATCAGGCACATAAAGAAGATGAATTTACCAATTTTAAGATAAAATCCCATGTAATATCCAAAATGAAAGTTGAAGATCTTGCTCACATAACAGGGAATTGTCCCTAGACTTTAATAATAAATCATATTACTGGTAAATGATATCAGCTTCTTTAGATTCATTTTATATTCATCATCCCTATTGTATTTATAGCAAGGTCCTGAGGAAGTCTCAACACTACAGAGTTCAAAGAAGTCCTAATTTGCAGGGATCTAAAAAAATGATGAGGTAGTTTAAACTCAAGAGATAGTTGTTCAAATGAGGCTAGATTATTATCAATAAATGAATATTTAAAAGATTAGATACCTAACTTAAGCCATTCACAAAAAGCAAAATCTTCCACAGAAGGTGGAAAAAAAAGAATTATGTGGTATAGGGCTAACACATAAGAATCTATGGTATCCAAAAAATTTCTAAATTGAAAACAAATTCTGCCCCTGTTCTCCCTCTCTCTCACCACTGTCTCTCAGACATAACTATTCTTGTTGCAAATACCCACTTTGTTAAGTGCATGCACACATGCATTTCATTCCCTCTGTGATTTTCCCATGCTTGCTATAAATTGTGGACGTTATGTGTTTTATTGCCGCGACCACTTTGTGTGTGTGTGTGTGTGTGTGTGTGTGTGTGTGTGTGTGTGTGTGTGTGTGTGTGTGTGTGTGTGTGTGTGTGTGTGTGTGTGTGTGTGTGTGTGTGTGTGTGTGTATTACCCCATTACTATTTTCCCAAACCCATAAATTTTAACAGGGGTGGGGGTGTGGGGGTAAGTGCAATTTCACTGCTTGTCTTAGGCTCCATTTTCCCTAGATATGCCACTGAGAAACATACAGGAAGTGCCCTCCACATACATGCCCACATAAGCACTCGCCACACCCAACAGTAGGTGGATAATGGAACAGATAAAAATCACTGAAGAAAATAAACAATAAAGATGACTGAATTAGTTGGGTGCATTCTTGCTGCAAGCTAAAACAGAACTTTTGAAGTATACTTTAATCAAATTGTGAGCGCATTTTCCAACGCTCTTTTATTCTTGTCTGCTTTTATTCCCGCTACAATTTTCCCATGGACCTTTATAAATTGTGTGCGTATTTTCCCACACTCTAATTCGTGCATGTTTTATTCCTGCTATGATTTTCTGATACTGGAGTAGGTTTATATTGGTCCGCACAACATCATGGGCCAAAAGGCTCATACTGTGCTGTACATAATGCTTAATTATGTTTTAATTAAGCATGAATAATTTTGTTTAAATACAAGATCATAATACATTGTATTCAATTTACTAAATTTGCAATCCTGGTCAAAGTTTATACCTTTTTAAAATCAGTGTTGTTATTTGGAAGAATACCTTTTGTTTCCTTCACGTTCCTGCATGCACGCAAGAGCATCATCAATGTGTCATTAATTGAACCCGGCATACCGGGTGTCCCGTTCACATTGGGCAACCCAGTATGCCAATTCAAAATGGATTGGCAATGATACTACCTCTCTAGGCAGTTGATTCACGGGTTGAATTGCCTCCCCCTACCAGTTTAGAAGCATTCACACTGGCAGGTGAACCAATAAATTGGCAGTTAATTACTGGGTTCAAGTGCCAGCACACAGCATACTTTATGTAGCAAAGATAAAAGATGCATAACAAAAGTTTTGGGTCTGTTATGATTAAAATTCAGGCAGGCACCTAAATAAATTTGTAGGGTGGGGGGGGGGGGGTCGGACGCAGAGGAGAAACACAGGTGGATAAGGGAGGAAAGGCACAAGAGAAAATGAGTGGGGGGTGTGTAGAATAACTCTGTGAATGGGGAGAGAAGGGATGGAGAGCTGGAGGAAAGACAACAGAGGGATAGGGAAGAGAGGGAGAATGGGAAGAGATCTAGCAGAAACCAGAGAAGTTGATGTTAATGCTATCCAGTTAGAGGGTGCCCAGTCAGAATATTAGGTGTTGCACCACCCATTTATGGGTGGCCCTGGTCTGACAGTGCATGCGGCCATGGACAGATACGTCAGCACTGGAATGGGGTGCAGAAATGAAATGGTTAGCCACTGGGAAATCCCCATCATTGACGTGGACAGAGTGAAGGTGCTCAGCGAAGCTATCTCAGTCTGTGTCCAGTCTCTCCAATGTAATGAAGGCCACAAGGGGAGCACCAGATGCAGTAGATAACTCCTGCAGTTTTACAAGTGTTGCTTCTCTTGGAAAGATCATTTGGAGCCATGAATGGTGGTTGGGGAGGAGGTTAGCGTGCAAGTGTGGCACTTCCTGCAGTCACAGGGGAAGGTTACTGCCAAGGGGATGATTAGTGGAAATGGATGGGTGGACAATGGAGTCATGGATGAAGCAGTCTCTAGAGAAGGCAGGGAGGGGAGAAGAGGGGAAAATGTGTTTTGTGGTGGAATCATGTTGTATGTGATGGAAATTGCAGAGGATAATATTTTGGATGTGGAGGCTCATTGGGTGGTAGTATTTTCCAAGGAGAATAGTATTCTCCTTGTGTCTAGGGGCAGAGGGAGCCATAGCAGATGTGCAGGAAATGGAGGAGATGTGAGCAAGGGCTGAGTAGAAGGGAAGCCACTTTTTTGAAGAAAATCTTTAGGAAAATATTCAATCTATGGAGTGAGAAATAAAGTTAACATTTCAGGTCCAGTTTTATCTGATGCAAGGACAATAACCATGAGCTTTCTTTCTCTCCATTGATGCCACCTGACCATTTCTGGAATTTCCTGGGCTTTACATCTTGAAGAGACTACATTTCAGAAGAGGTGGTGTTGGAGGTCTTAAAATGTGCAAAGGTAGATAAATCCCTGGAGTCTGATCATTTCCCCACCCCCCCCAGGGATTTTTGGGAAGCTTGGGAAGATATTGTGAGGGCCTTTGGATGGATATTTTATCAACACAAGCCATGGATCAGGTGCCAAAAGGTAGATAACCTTGGGCCTTTATTTAAGAACATCTGAAAGGATGAATCAGGAAACTACTGGCCCAGACCAATAGGTGCAAATTTACTGGAGGTGGGGTTCCTGACAGACAGGAGCTACATGCATTTGGAAAGTCAAAGTCTGATTAAGGATGGTCAGCACAACCTTTTGTAGAGGAAGTCACATCCATGAATTTGAATTTATTGAATAGATGACCAAGAGGATTGACAAGGAACTTGGAAGGTGAACATCGATTTTATTAGGCCATTGACAAGATCCCTCATTGTTGGCTAGACTAGAAGGTTAGGTCACATTGGATCCAGTGTGAGCTCACCAATTGGGTCGGTGGTACAAGACATTCTTCAATAGTCAAGGCACAGAATCCAAGAGTTGGATGTCATTGTTAGAGTTATACAAGATGGTGGTGGGTATCACGTCTCTGCAGGAGGAACTCAGTGGGTTCAAAAAGAATTGTTGATGTTTTGTGTTAAAATCCTTTATCGAGGATGGGGATGTAGAGACAAGAAGGTAGTGTGAAGAGGACAGGGTGAGAGAGGGAGGACATCAGCCCACGGGGGAGTGATGAATTTGGGGTGAGGCAATGATGGATGGAGGCATTAAAATGGCTGATGCCAGACAAAGGGAAAAAGGTTGGTGTAGTGGTTAGCGCAATACCTTAATAGCGCTAGCGATCTGGACCGGGGTTCAAATGCTGTGCTGTCTGTAAGGAGTTTGTATGCTTTTCCTGTGACTGTGTGGGTTTTCCCCAGGGACTCAGGTTTCCTCCCACCATTCGAAATGTACTGGGATTATAGGTTAATTGGGTGTAAATTGGGCAACATGGACTTGTGGGCAAAAATGGCCTGTAACCATGCTGTATGTCTAAACAAAAGGCAAGACTGAAAAAGAGATTAGATGGATGAAGAGGATTTATACAGGGTCTGTGATTAGAAGACGAAGAGGGCCATGCTGGGATCTGATAAGAGACGTGTGAAAAATAGTGGTACAAGATTACTTTTCAGTTTGGAAGCATGTAGCCAATAGTATTTGGTCAGGATCGATGTTGGGTTTATCATTAATTTTTAATGATTTGGATAAGAATGTAGTTAACCTGGTTAGTAAATTTGTAGAGGACAGTAAAGAAAGTTATGCAGACAACAATGCAATTTTGATCAATTGCATAAATGGGTTGAGGAGTAACAAGAGTTTAATTCAGAAAAGTCCAAGGCGTTGCATTTTATTAAGTTTACTTCAACATGCACTGGGCACTGGAAAAAATGTTTTAGAACAAAGCGACGCAAGGGTACAGGTACATAGCTCCCCAAAAGTGATGACACACATGCACTGAAGTGGCAAAGAAGGGACTTAGCATGCTTTTCTTCAGTAGTCAGGGCACAGAGTCCAAGATGTGGATGTCATGTTAGAGCTGTACAAACACGGGTCAGGTGACATTCTAGAGTATTGTATGTAGATTTAAACTCCCTGCCTGAGGAAGGACTGCAACTGGAGGGCTTGTTATAACTGGATTGGCAAGGCAAGAGGATTAGTGAGGGGGGGAGGAATGATCTCACAGTAGTATACAAGGTCGTGAAGAGCATTGATAATATAACTACACAACCTATCATAGACACAACCTATTATAGAGGCACATCTTCTCGCTTGTCAGGAAAGCACAACAGCAACTACACTTCCCGAGAAGATGGAAGCAGACAAGGCTACCAGCTACCATTATGTCAACCTTCAGAAATTCTATCGGAGAGCCTGACTGCATCACAGTAGGTACAGTTGCTGTAGAGAAATAGATCATAGGTCAAGCCACAGAATCACAAGAGTGGGAAAGAGGATCACTGGAGCCTCCCTCCCCACAAATTGATGAGATCTACTGGAGTTATTGCCTGAAGAGGGCGCACAAAATCACTGAAGACCCTTTCCACCCCACACACAGCATCATCCTTCGGCTGTTCTCATCGAAAGAGATACAGGAGAATCAGAGCCAGCACCACTAGGTTGAGGAACAGCCTCTTCCCACAGGCAGTGAGAATCCTGAACAAGTAAAGGAGCTGCTCACACAAATCATCTGAGGTTTTCATATGTGTTGTGTATAAGCCTGCCCTGCTGTCCATAACGACACCCACATCATGATGTCACCCCTCCATATATACATCTCTGTATGTCAGTAGCCATGTAAGTCTTTTTTTTTAAACTTTATTTAAGATTTTATAACATGAATAAAATAGAAAATTACAGTAAAAAGATTAAACATAAGATAATAAAAATTACAATACTACATCGGCAGACTAAATAAACTAACCCCCCCCCCCAAATTAGTACACAACATTAATGACCTAGCTTAAAGTTAGTCTAACCCCCCCAAAATAAAGAGTGAAAGAGTGAAGAGTTAATAAAATGAACAATAATTATATAAAAAAAACCCTTACACAAAAAAAATAAAACATAACAAATAAAGATACTAACATCAAAAAAAAATTATCAATACTAAAATATCAAACAAAAACATATTTAAATCAAACTTAAATGCATATATTTAGCAAACGGAGTCCATTTCAACCTATAAAAAGACATCCTATCCTGAATTGAAAAAGATATCCTTTCCATAGTCAAACAGAACTTCATCTCCAAATACCACCTATCTAAAGTTAATATATTTCTATCTTTCCAAGTAAGAGCTATACATTTCTTGGCCACAGCTAAAGCTAAATAGATAAAAGAAATCTGATAATCTTGTAGGCCCAAATCAATTAATGATTACATATTCCCTAATAAAAATATACCAGGATCTAATACAAGACAAATATTATATAAACTATTAAATATAGATTGAATACCCTTCCAAAACTGTTGCAATCGATCACAAAGCCAAACAGTGTGCAAAAAAGTATTAGCCGTCTGGACACAACAAAGACAGCAATCCGACTTACTAAGACCAAACTTTTTTAGTTTCTCCGGTGTTAAACATAACTGATGTATAAAATTGTAATTAATCATCGCTAATATAGCATTAACCATTTCCTAATACTATTCTGACAAATTTCCATCCAGGCTTCTTCAGCTATTATAAAACCTAAATCTTTTTCCCATTTCAACTTATCCTTCTCCCAATCTATTTTACTATCAATTTCTTGTAAAATACAATACAAATCAGATATATATCCCTTTTGTGGTATTGAAAGTACATATTCCTCAAAATTAGAATCAGGCAATAAAATCATATGTCGACCACATGTCTGTTTTACAAAAGATCTTAATTGATAATACACAAATACAGAGTTTCCATTAATACCGAATTTCCTTTGTAATTCATCAAAAGAACAAAAACATCCCTCAGAAAAACAATCGGATAAATTTTTTATTCCCTTCCTTTCCCACTGTTTCAAAGTAATATTGGAGACTGTAAAAGGAACAAGTTGATTGTTATATAATGGCAATCGTCCAGACCATTTATTTTTGAACCCCAATTTATTAAGTTTACTTGTCCATAAATTTAATAAATGCTTCAATATTTGGACATCATAGGTTCGTAATAAATTTTTATTCCATCAAAACAAAAACTCATGAGAAAGTTTTTCTGAAATAACCGCCATTTCTATCTTTGCCCAACTGAGCGGGACATCCATATTCATTAATGCACTAAGAAATTTAAATTGAGCTGCTTCATAATAATGTTGAAAATTCGGTAATCTTAAACCTCCAAATTGAAAATCCCACATCAGCTTTCTCATCGCTACCCTCGGAAATTTTCCCTTCCATAAAAAGTCTCTAATTGCTTTATATAGATCCTTAAAAAAAACTTTTATTTAAAAAATAAGGAATTGATTGAAACAAATATTGTATTCAAGGAAAAATATTCATTTTTATAGTATTAATCCTCCCTAATAGACCCAAAGGCAAATCCTTCCACCTAATCAAATCTAATTTAATCCTTTTTATTAAAGGAAGATAATTAATTGAATATAAATCTTGAAATTCCGTATTAACATTAATTCCTAAATATTTAATTTGTGTGGTCCACTTCAAATTTGTAATACTTTTATACATTGAATAATCATTTTTACAAATTGTTAAAATTTCACTTTTGGCCCAATTTACTTTATAACCAGATAATTGACCATAAATTTCTAAACATTCTTGAATTGCTGGTAAAGAAATACCCAGATGCACCAAATATAATAAAACATCATCAGCAAATAGATTAATCTTATTTTCCTCATTCAAAACTCTCATGCCTTTAACATTTTCATTTTGACGTATTAATTGTGCCAAAGGCTCAATAACTATAGCAAATAAAGCAGGTGACAATGGCCATCCTTGTCTAGTAGACCTTGTTAAATTAAAAGATTCTGAAATCTGCCCATTGACAGCAATTCTGGCCTTCGGACTATTATATAAAGCCTTTATCAATCCAATAAATGAAGAACCAAAACAAAATTTCTCAAGTACTTTAAACAAAAACTTCCATTCCACTCTATCAAAAGCCTTTTCTGCATCCAGCGAAACCACTATTGGATAATTCATCTGAGATTTAGATTTATTTATCAAAGTTATTAAACGCAAAATATTATCTGACGCATATCTATTTTTTATAAATCCCGTTTGATCACTATGTATTATTTTAGGCAAATATTGAGCTAATCGATTAGCCATAGCTTTTGCTACAATTTTATAATCTACATTTAATAGCGATATTGGTCTATAAGAAGAAACCAGTAAAGGATCTTTATCTTTTTTTGGTATCACTGTAATTATTGCATTAGAACAAGACTCGGGTAATCGAAAAGTGTCATAAATTTGTTGTAAAACATCCTTATAAATAGGAAATATATCAGCATAAAAAGTTTTATAAAACTCTATAGAAAACCCATCTTCACCAGGTGCCTTTCCATTTGGCATATCTCTTATCGCCGTTTCTATTTCCTTTTCTGTAAAGGATTTATCTAACTCCCGTCTATCTTCTTGATTCAATTGTGGCAATTTAATATTTTTCAAAAAAGAATCTATAGCATCTTCAGTTACATCTTTACATTCCAAAGTATATAATTTTTAATAAAAATTACAAAATCCCTCATTAATTTCCTTTTGACTAAAAGTAATACCCGATTTCTTTCTAATTACTGGTATAATTCTAGATAATTGTTCCTTTTTTAACTGCCATGACAGAACTTTATGAGCTTTCTCACCCCATTCATAAAATTTATGTTTAGTTCGGTTCATTAAACATTCAAACCGATAAGTTTGTAATTCATTATATTTAAATTTTAAATTAATTAACTGATTCTTTTGCATTTCAGTAGCATTTTTTTAAATTCTTTTACAGTAACAGTTATCTTTTTCTCTAAATCTTCAATCTCTTTAATTCTCTCTTTCTTTACTTTAGAAGCATAACTAATAATTTGACCTCGTAAAAAAGGTTTCATTGCATCCCATAAAACAAAATGACTAGAAACAGAATTACTATTATTACTAATAAAAACCTCAATTGTTGTTTTAAATAACTAATAAATTCCAGTTTTTGCAATAACATAGTGTTGAATCTCCATCTTGGAGCTCTCTGAACATCCTGTGAACTCTGATATTCTAATAATAATAATGAATGGTCCGAAACCAGTCTTGCCTTATAATCCACAGATGTAACCCTATCCTGGAAATGTGTTGAAATTAAAAAATAATCAATTCTAGAAAAAGAATTATGTCGTGACGAATAAAAAGAAAAATCTTTCTCTGTAGGATTAAATCTTCGCCAAATGTCAACTAAATTCAAATCTGACATCATATTAGTTACTTGAACTGCCATCTTCGATTTCTTAATTGGATACTTGTCCAATAAAGGCTCCAATACCACATTCAAATCTCCCCCAATCTTCACATTAGAATTTGATTGTCCAAGTAATAAAGACATATCGACAACAAAAGCTGTATCCTCAACATTCGGAGCATAAACATCAAGCAAAGTCCAAGCTTCATTAAAAATTATACAGTTCAATTTTAATAATCTTCCACCATTTTTCTCTTCATTTTGTAACTGAAATGGTAAATTCTTGTGCACCAAAATTGCCACTCCTTTTGCTTTTAAATTAAATGAAGAATAAAAAACTTGTCCAACCCATTCACATTTGAGTTTCAAATGTTCCTTATCTATCAAATGAGTTTCCTGTAAAAAAGCCACATCAACTTTTAATTTTTTTAAGTAAGCAAGTACTTTCTTGCGCTTAATGTGATTATTTAAACCCTGGACATTAAAAGAAGCAAACTTCAATTTAGACATTCCTTACAGCAACTCAACACAAGAAAAAAAAAGAAAGTAAAAAAGAAAAGAAAAAAAAGAAAAGAAATCCCCCCAAAAAACCCTTCCTCTTATTCCCTCTTAAAACTACAATCAAAAACAAATAAAAAAGAAAAAAAGAAAAAAAAATATTTAAAAAAAGTAATAAAAAAAACTTCATTCCTTAACCCAAAAATTAAGATAAAAAAAACAGGCAGGAGGTTACTACTACCTCCTCCTGTTTAAACCGCACAATGCGGTAACTCCCACAAAATACTGGGTATGAGATAACTCACACGTAGCTGATGACTTCTGGAAAATAGTGCCCACCCAGTTCCCTCTCCCAACTCCCATTTCATATTAAACTATCATCAATGACTAAGATCTTCCAAAAAAAAAGATGTATTTTTTTTTTAATCAATTTTATCACTTCGACCACCATTGTTTCCATTTCTTCTTGGAATCCGATTCCCATCTTGTATCTTCACTCTCTTTGGAGACCGAAGAGGACTACGTCGTTCTTGAAATTGTGTGATCGGTAAAGATTGAGCAAAGTCCATAGCTTCTTTAGGATTATCAAAAAACTTTGGCTGATATCCATCCTGAAAAATCTTCAATACCGCAGGGTACCTAAAAGTTGCCTTGTATCCTTTTTTCCACAATAACTCTTTCACAGAATTAAATTCACGTCGTTGAAACATAATTTCTTGACTCAGATCCGGATAAAAAAAAACACGATTATTCTGGACCATCAAAGGAGATCTATTTTGCTGAGTGTTTCTAATAGCCACACGTAAAATTGTCTCTCTATCACAATAATTTAAACAACGGACCAGAACAGGTCTCGGATTCTGTCCTGAAAAAGGTTTCCTTCTTAAAGCTCTGTGAGCACGTTCCAATATTAAACCTTCAGGGAACTTATCTTGCCCTAATACTCGTGGAATCCATTCGGTAAAGAATTTTCTTGGATCTGGCCCTTCTATATCTTCTGGCAAACCAACAATTTTTACATTGTTCCGTCTAGATTGGTTCTCCAAATAATCAACTTATTTTGCTAGATTTTTATTCTGAATCTGCAATGTTTCAATTGTTTTGTTTACATCTTGCAGTTGGTCTTGTACATCAACTAAACCTTGATCACACATATCAAGTCTTTCAGTGGTTTCAATTTAAATGCTCCATAGTCAGCCATCTGTTGAGTATTGATATTCACCAATTCATTAAGCTTAGAATAGACGTGGGTCATAGAGTTACCTAGCTGTTTCATTGGAGAATACATCTTAAATTCAAGATTCTTAACAATCATATCAGCAAAAGTAGATTCAGACATGGTAGGATCCTGCTGTTTCTGAGAAACCAAAGGGTCTTCTGTCCCTTCCCTTGGTTTAGCAGCCTTTCTTGCAGTATGGCTCCGTGTAGAAACTCCTGCTACAGCCCCCTCAGCAATATCAGGAGGTTGATAGTCAGGGTTATCCTTATCCTTAAACCATACGTCATCAAAAGCCTCCATTATATCCATACCTGGGGAAAATGTCATGACTGGTGGTGCATTTCGCAGCGCCACCGCTATATCAATCGGAGGTCGGCTCTTTAACTCTCCAGCTGGCGGCGCCCCAGCTGATTCAGCTGTCAAAGTCTCTGTGACAGCTCTCACAGCGGTTGTTGTTTGAAATACACGCACCCAGCCAGCCCTTTGTTCTAAAGGCTGCCAAGTGCCATCTTTAGAGAGCCCTACCAGTACAGAGCGGAGCTCCAATGCCGAATCCTGCACTTCTTCTCCTGGATCCATTCCACGCTGAGTCCTGGCTTCTCGTAAACAGGTAGGCTCAGATAATTTCGGGAAATGTAATTTTTTAACAAAATAAATGTACCATTAGGCATTAATTCAACATCTCTTACTATTTTTAAACTTTTTAAAGAATTTTAACGGGCACTTAGAAACAAAACAATAAATCAGAGTCAGGAGAGGACTGGAAGGCACGTCTGTTCCTTACGCCATCTTGCCACGCCCCCAGTAGCCATGTAAGTCTGATGGTATTAAAGAATAAGAAAGCGCCACGTCTCCAAGACCTAATTGTGTAAGTGCATTCACAACAGTGGCGACGAAGAACAAAACAAAACAAAACCTACGCGTGCTTCATGCACCAACCGGGGGAAGGAAACAAAAGGATAAAGGTTAAAAAGTGACTACCTAACGAGCTCCTGCCAAAAGATCAAAGTGAAAGCACACCAAGATGGCAGAGGGAAAGTTCTGAGAATTTAATGAAGCAGGTGAGAGTTGGGGTAATTATGTAGAATGGTTTAACCACTATTGCATAGTCCACAATATTAATAAAGCCCCGGTAAACCGAAAATGTGCCCTATTCCTCAGTATAATGGGCAGCAAAACATTGCTGTCCCCGGAGGACCCAGGGACAAAGAAATTCACCAAGTTATGCACAGCACTGGGGAACCACTTAAACCCCAGACCAGCAGTTATGACAGAAAGGCAACGATTCTGTGAAAGGAAACAAATGCCAGGGGAGGCAGTAAGTGAATACCTGGCAGTGTTGCACAAGCACTATTACGTTCAGCAGTTTCTGAACCAAGCACTTTGAGACAGATTGGTGAGGAGGTTGGCAAATCGCCATACAAAGCAAAAATTACTGGCAAGAGATGACAAAGTAACTCTCGAGATTACTTATAGAACTGCCTGCAGCTCTGAAATGGCAGACAAAAATTGGATGTGGGCCAACAAGTCCTTTTAGTCAGGAGGTTTTCCCGCCAAAGTGCTTCCATTGCGAGAAATACAACCATCACCCAGAAAACTGTTTCTTCAAAAATTCCAGATGCCATTGCTGTAATAGAAAGGGACACATCAAAGCAAAATGTCCAATTAAAGAAACAGTAAAACATAGCTGGACTCAAAATGCTGATAACCACCCAGCCGAGGTCAGAACACTAGCAGGGAGAGAGAGCAATCCTGACAACAATCATGGCAACAGCTCTGAACAGGATAAAACAACAGCTGCAGTCCTACATATCCGAAATTAAACAAAATAAACACAGCAATTTATATTCAACTGAAAATAAACAACCAACCTCTGAAAATGGAACTTGACACAGGAGCTGCAGTGTCTCTAATGCCAATACATTTAAAGCAATGCTAGCTACCACACCTTCCAGTGAAAACAACTGAAGTTACACTGAGATCTGTTACTGAAGACAAAAATCAAAGTGTTTGGGAAATGTACGGTCAAGGTACAATACAAGCAATAACAACCAAAAACACGATCTCCCTACATCGAAGATACAGAGACCAGCACTTTTTGGAAGAAACTGGCTACAACACATTCCCCTAGACTGGCTGGAGATCAGTTCAATACTGACTGTAAACCACGAAGACAACACCCAGCCAGAACTCAACTAGATCCTCAACGACCACGCTGTGGTCTTCCAGCAAGTGTTGGGAAAGATCAGTTTGGTTCAAGCCAAACTGCAAAGCCAGAACAGTCCCATTTGCAATGAAAGGAAAAATTGAAGCTGAGTTAAATAGATTAAAAGATGAAAGTGTAGCGGCTACTACGGTAAAGCTACTGAGAAAAAAACAATCACACACCAGGCTAGTCAACCAAAGACTGGTTTATTGAAGCTTTACAAGCGGCTTTTATTTCCTGCCTGTCCCGGGCTCCACGGGACAAGGTGGGATCTTGTTAAGGGTCAGCTGGTGGTCCACGGGACCAGGAGGTTTAAATTGAGACTTGTAAACTGGCAAGAGATGACAAAGTAACTCTCGAGATTACTTATAGAACTGCCTGCAGCTCTGAAATGGCAGACAAAAATTGGATGTGGGCCAACAAGTCCTTTTAGTCAGGAGGTTTTCCCGCCAAAGTGCTTCCATTGCGAGAAATACAACCATCACCCAGAAAACTGTTTCTTCAAAAATTCCAGATGCCATTGCTGTAATAGAAAGGGACACATCAAAGCCTTTCAGCAGGGGACCAGCTGATCAACATGCCATCCCTCTGCACTTAGTACCGCTAGCATGCCAGCCCTTAGATAAGTCCGTGCACTGCACTGACGGTTCACATTACTGCGCTGAGTGCCCGCTCGGCCCACTACACAGTTGCTACATCACGCCACCCCCCCCCCCCCGAATAGTCACCGTAAATTAAAATGCCAGACGCCCACGTCGTCTGGGCTGAGGGCACTGAATGGGTGTAGTAGGGTCCGTATGGACAGGCTTAAGTCTGTCTATGCTAAATAGTTGTGAATGTTTCCCAAGGTCCAAGGTATACACGACTCCGTCTCTCTTAATGATGTGGAATGGTCCTTCATATGGTCCCCTGGACCTGTCTATGAACAAATACGAAGTCAGCATTCAGGAGTGATGGGGGCACTTGTTGTTTAGGGTTGCCGTGCCAGTTGGTATAAGTCGGCTTGCTGTTAGCAATACCACTGCAGGTCAGAGTTGGCTGCGAAATGAACATCTCCCGGAATTGTAAGGGCCGCACCATACATCAACTATGCAGATGATGCAGACAAGTCTTCTTCTGGAGCCGTGTGTACCCCCAGCAGAACCCATGGTAGCTCATCGACCCAATTGGGGCCGGTGAGTTGGGCCTTAAGCGTAGATTTAAGCTGTTGGTGGAAATGCTCCACCAGGCCATTGGACTGCGGATGGTATGCCATGGTGTGGTGTAGCTGTAGATAATGCCAAAGTGAACTGTGGCCCGCGGTCCGAAGTTATGTGCGTAGGCACACTGAATCTAGCGATCCAATTCAGGATGAATGGTCTAGCACATGTTTCAGTATCACTGGCCGGTAATGGGGTGGCCTTTGGCCAGCGCATGAAGCGGCCTACCATTGTTAGAATATACTTCATGCCTTGTGACACTGGTAATGGTCCGACCAGGACCACGTGTACGTACTCGAACCTCCTGTGTACTGTTGGAAAAGACTGAAGGGGTGCCTTGGTGTGGCGCTGAATCTTTGCAGACTGGCAGGAGATGCACACTCGTGCCCATTGAGCGACATCTTTCTTCAGTCCACGTCATATGTACTTATTTGACATGATCTTGACTGATGTCCTGATGGATGGATGTGACAAACTGTGAATGTCATCAAAAAGACGTCACCTCCATGACAATGGGACCAATGGTCTAGGATAGCCTAATAATACGTCACAAAGGAGTTCTGGTTCACCGTGCTGCGGTGCCACCTGCTGAAAGTCCAGTCCAGTAATGGCTATACTGTATGTCCGTATATCAGGATCCATGGCCAGTTCACCAATGTTGATTCCTCCTTGAATATGGTGCACACTTGGTCTAGACAGCATATCCAAGACTTTTCCTGAAAAGTGTCGTACGTCCGTAGTGAATTCTGAAATGTAGGACAAAATGGCGCTGCTGTCTTGCCGACCATGGATCTGTCATTTTGCTGTCATATTAGAACTTATGGAAGACTACACAAAAGAGTCTGGAAAAACAACCAACTGAAAAACCTCACAAAGATAAGCGTATACAGAGCCGTTGTCATACCCACACTCCTGTTCGGCTCCGAATCATGGGTCCTCTACCGGCACCACCTACGGCTCCTAGAACGCTTCCACCAGCGTTGTCTCCGCTCCATCCTCAACATCCATTGGAGCGCTCACACCCCTAACGTCGAGGTACTCGAGATGGCAGAGGTCGACAGCATCGAGTCCACGCTGCTGAAGATCCAGCTGCGCTGGATGGGTCACGTCTCCAGAATGGAGGACCATCGCCTTCCCAAGATCGTATTATATGGCGAGCTCTCCACTGGCCACCGTGACAGAGGTGCACCAAAGAAAAGGTACAAGGACTGCCTAAAGAAATCTCTTGGTGCCTGCCACATTGACCACCGCCAGTGGGCTGATAACGCCTCAAACCGTGCATCTTGGCGCCTCACAGTTTGGCGGGCAGCAGCCTCCTTTGAAGAAGACCGCAGAGCCCACCTCACTGACAAAAGGCAAAGGAGGAAAAACCCAACACCCAACCCCAACCAACCAATTTTCCCTTGCAACCGCTGCAATCGTGTCTGCCTGTCCCGCATCGGACTGGTCAGCCACAAACGAGCCTGCAGCTGACGTGGACTTTTTACCCCCTCCATAAATCTTCGTCCGCGAAGCCAAGCCAAAGAAGAAAAAAAAGAGAACTTATAGAATACACTGATTGGGCAGTGCCCATCATACCTGTACACAAAGCAAATGGTGAGATTCACATTTGCAGAGATTACAAAGTCACCGTCAACCAGGCACTAAAGGTACCAGGACAACCCATGCCCAAAGCAGAACTATTCCAAGCACTAAATGGAGGGTAAATGTTCACAGAACTCAATTTGTCACAGGCATACAAATAGAGTTGAATAAAGAATCAAGACAATATGTGACAATCAATACCCACCTGGGATTGTTCACCTGTACACACGCCATATGGAATTTCAGCAGCGATTTTTCAAGCTACAATGGACAAATGACTACACAGAATTCCGGTGGGATCTTGACTTGATGATATCATCATCATGGGCCCCAGAGAAGACTTACAAAACCTTGAGAAGGTCCTAATCAGACTACAACAGGCCAACATATGATTACAGCAGAATAAGTGTGTCTTCATGATGCCCTCAGCGACATACTTGGGATTTACAATTGACAAAAGGGGGTACGAATGGATCTGGCGGTCACAGAAGCCATGCGCAAAGCCCCATATCCAACCAACAAGCCAGAATTCGTCCTTTCCAGGGCTTATAAATCTCTATCGGAAACATATCCCTAAAATGTCTACACTATGCAGCCCCTTAAACAGCTTACTCAAGAAAGATCAAAAATGGTGAAACTAAAAAACAAAACAGTCGACTAAAAGAAATATTAACGTCAACAAATGAGGTTCTGATCTAAACAAGGAAGTGTCTCTAGCTGTTGATGCTTCACCAGTAAGACTGGGAGCAGCATTCTCCCAAATCACAGAAAAGGGTGAGCACCAGTGGCATATGCTTCATGGACATTAACTGCAGGCAAATGCAATTAAACACAACTGAAAAAGTGAGGATTAGCAATCATTTTTTGTATAAAACATTTCCACCAACATCTTTATGGAAGAATTTTCACCCTAATCACTGACAACAAACCTCTAAGTTGATTCTGGGCCCCCACAAAGGAATACCAATATTATCTGCAGCCGAATTCAAAAATGAGTCCTGTTACTAGCTGCATACAACTACGAGGTAAAACATAAACTGGGAACATTCAACAATGATGTGGATGCCTTATCACGCTTACCACTACCCAAAACTGATCAGAAAGAAATTATTAAATGGACAGCAGAAACGACAGCTATCAACCAAGAACAACTACAACAACTACTCACTACAGCCCAGATGATCGGCAAAGAAACCCGAAAGGAGGCAATGTTAAGCAAAGTCTTATACTTCACCCTTAATGGATGGCCAGAATTGGAGGTCATACCAGAAGACCTGAAAGCTTACTTCACACATTGCCATGAACTATCAGTTGAAGGATGTTTACTTTGGGGTACATATACAATTATCTCAGCCAAATGGCAAAACACCATATTATCAGAGCTGCACCACAACCATCCAAGAATGGTATGAATGAAAGCGCTCGCCGGATGCATATTTGGTGGCCTTCAATAGACACAGACATTGAAACAACATTGAGAGAATGCGAAATAGGTCAGTCAATGCAGCCAAAAACGCCACAGGTCAAGGCCAATCCATGGAAATGGCCTTCCAAACCCTGGCATTGCATTCACATAGACTTTGCGGGGCCATTCACGGGAGAGACTTTCCTTATACCAGTGGACGCACATTCCAAATGTCCAGTAGTTTCTCATGAAAAACATTGAAACCAATTCTACAATTGAATGTCTACGGCCCATATTTGCCACATACAGACTATCTCACGAATTTGTACGGAAAATTATCCCAGTTTACATAAGAACCTTTCAAGAAATTTATGGGTGAAAACAATATCAGACATATTTTGTCAGCATCCTATCACCCAAGTACTAATGGAGAGGCAGAACACTGTGCAAATATTCAGAGATGATGAAAACCAAAAAACCTCCTAAATGTCTCCTGGACTCACAGAATTGCAGATTTCCTATTGGGGTACAGAAACACACCACATTCTACCACAAAACACATCCCAGCAGAATTGATGTTTGGCCACAACCTACAGACGAGATTATCCAAAGTTCACCCTGATCTGGGCCTCAGTTTAGTAAAATGCACATTGCCACAAACTTTACTTAGAACATTAGAGGTGGGCGAGAGAGTACTGGCACAAGATTACAGACAATACAAAGACCCATGGGTGGTAGGGGTGATCCTACAAAAGTTGAGCCCCTGCTCATACTCTGTTTTGGTGGGAAACAGACTGAGGAAATGACACATTGACCAACTGCAGACAAACTACCTCACGACCTGGAGGAGGTAGAACCAGATCTGTTGTGGCCTGTCACAACAATCCAACCCCTTCAGCCAAGTGAAAGAGGCATAGATGGGTAGCCCAGCAACTGCGACAAGCAGCCCAGCACGTAGAACCCTGGAGGCCAGCAAAGGCTGGCAGTCGCCATCGACCCGAATATCGGTAAGTCCCACCCAGAACAACCCTGAGTAAATACCGGTCCAGCATGCCATATTGAGGGAGTCCAAGAGAGAAAAACCACCCAAGCGCTTTAAGGACCATGTTCCATAATTATTATCAAGTTCCTTTCCATATTATAATCACTCAATATATGTACCCTAATTCGCACTAGTAGTCATGGGCCTGATGTAGTAATGGTAGTTAGAGGGGGCCCATTCAACATTTATTGCCGGGGGGAGGGGGGGAAAGAGTGTTGTGTATAAGCCTGGCCTGCTGTCCATCATGACATACATACATACATAGCCATGTTAGTCTGATGGTATTAAAGAAGGAGAAAACACCATTTCTCCGAGACCTAATTGTGTAAGTGCATACACAATATTTATGAAACTATATTTATTAATACATAGGAATACTTGTCCTGCATCTGTATTGTTCATCTGTTCATTTGTTATGTCTGATTGCGTGTCTGCATGTTTTGCACAGAGGACTGGAGAACACGGTTTTGTCAGATTGTACTTGTGCTATCAAATGACAATAAATTTGAGTTGACCAGTCTTTTCTTCAAGGTGGGCGAAGTCTAAAGCTGAAGGGCATAGGCTTAAGGCAAGAGAGTAAAGATACAAATAGTGACCTGGGGAGCAACATCAACCTCCCCCCACCCAAATACAGGTGGAACGACCAGAGGAAGCTTCGGGAGTTGAATTACCAGATTTACAAACATTTGAACAGGAAAAAAAAGTGCTGGAGAAACTCTGCAGAAGATATACAACCAACATTTCGGGCCTAAGCCCTTGGTCAAGATTCACAAAACCCATTATGGTAGACCCATCATTTCCTTGTACTCCTAACCCACCAAACTGGCATCCATTTACCTCAACTCTGTTTTGTCTCCCCTGGTCAAGTCCCTCCCTACCTATATCTGCAATACCTCACACACTCTCCAACATTTCAACAACTACCCAACTACCAGTTCCCTGAACTCAATGGCCTCATCCTCACTAAGGACATCCAATGTCTACACACCTCAATTCTTCATACTAAAAGCCTTAAAGTCTTTGGTTTCTTTTTCAACAGACCCAACCAGTCCCACACCACCACCATCCTCTTCTGGTTGGCAGAACTTGTTCTCACCCTCAATAACTTTTCTTTAATTCATCTCATTTTCTCCTAGTCATAGGGGGGAGCCATGGGTATCCACATAAGGCCCAGCTATACCTGGCATTTTGATGGCTATATGGAACAATCAATGCCTACACTAACAAGGCTTCTCCACTACATTAACAGTTACATTGGTGCTGCCTCATCCAACTATGGTGAGCTCGCCAATTTTATCCACTTTGCTGCAAATTTACACCCCAACCTCTTCCATCTCCAGTAAAACTCTCCTCTTTTTCCATCTCTGTTTCCATCTTGCAAGATAAACTCAACAGATTTTCTACAACCCCCCCCACCAACCAGTTACCTCAACTACACCATACCCTGTGCCCCGTAAGGATTCTATTTTTTTCTGGCAATATCGCAATCATATTTGCTCCAAGGACGAGCTTTCCACGTCAGATCATACTCAATGGTGCCTCCTCTTCAAAAAACATGGCTTTTCCTCTACTAACATCAACTCAGTCCTCATGCACAAATCCTCTTCCTGCACATCACCTTGGCCCCCTTCGCTCCCAGATGCAACGAAGACAGGAATGCCTTTGTCCTTACCTACCACCACACCATTCTCCACATCCAACAAATCGTCCTCTGCATTTCCACCATTTGCCATATGATCCCACCACCAGACAAACCTTTCACTCTCCTCCCCCTCCACCTCTCACAGGGCCATTCCCTCCACGACTCCCTCATCCACTCCTCCCTTCTCACCAATCACCGACTTGGCACC
Organism: Narcine bancroftii; assembly: GCF_036971445.1. NCBI lineage: Eukaryota > Metazoa > Chordata > Chondrichthyes > Torpediniformes > Narcinidae > Narcine > Narcine bancroftii. The sequence goes on along the minus strand of NC_091472.1, from coordinate 83,014,964 downwards.
TACCCATAACAAGAGGTGCTCCAGTTGCATCGACACGTCCTCCCTCACCACCATTTCGCACCCTCCAAACAGTCCTTCCAAGTGTGAATCTGCAGGGGACAGCTACTGCATCCGGTGCTCCCACTGTGGTTCCCTCTGCACTGGAAAGAATGGACACAGACTAGGCAAATGTTTTGTTGAGCACATTGGCTCTGTTTGCCACAATAGCAGGGATCTCCCAGTAACCACCTATTTCAATTCCCTGCCTCATTCCCTTGCCGACATCTGTGTCTGTGGGTTTCTCCAACACTTATTAACTACATTCACAGCGTTTCCAAAATGTCTTGTTTCACTTCTTAGAACAGTATTTCTCAAGTTGTAGTCCACCAAGATAAATGTGGTGGTCTAGGAAAGACTTCGATTTTCAGTCATACCTTCCTGCACTCTCCCACTTCCTAGTGGTCCATTGGTTTGCTATAGGTAGTCCACAGCAAATAAAAGAATACTCAAGGTGGTCTGTGAATGCAAAAAATGGCTAAGAACCACTTGTTTAGAGGGTCTTGATCAGAGATGAATTGAGCAAAAAGACCTGCCTCTGTGCTGTATAGCTCTATGACTATTTCACAATGGAGCACCTGCAAGCAGTTCAACAATTCAGGATTATGTAGCTCACTTGAGAAAGACACTGTCCTAAACATTCACTGAATTATCATCACTGCACTTGAATACATCTAGAAAACACACTGCAGTTTTTCAATCCTTATCCAATCTAAACCAAAATTCATGACCACAACCAAAAAAATGAGTGAAGCAATTTAGGATGATAGCTTACTTTCTCAAAGGCAATTAGGACCAAACACATCACACCTCAATGTTCAACAGAATACAATTCACACTGTTTTTATCCAGCTACATTCATATATATTATTGGCATGGTAATTGTCAGAAAATAACAGAGCCACGATATTATTTATATGCTTTTAATTTAGGAAGTTTACCTCGTTTTACATTATTGGTTTGAAACAAAATTCTCCTCACTTTGCTACATTTTGCATAGCAATGAGCTGCTAACCCTCCATTTCCTTGTAATCTCTCTCTATGTAGTCCAAGAACTTCACACTCTGACTTCCTGACACTCCAGTTGTTTTTACCCCATAATAATCATGCTTTGTCTTAAAAGATTAAGATTACCATTGTTTGGCTAAAAACAGAGCGCATGTGGGTTTTTTTGTAACCCTTTAAATATCAGCCACTTTATTCCTAAAGTTCAATCACATTTTGCTGATGCTGCACCCAATTAGCTTCCAAATACAAATTTTCCATTTAGCATCTAAGTAAGTTCAGATTTATTGTCAGAGTATGTACATGCAACCCTGAATTTTTTTTTTTCCCTTGTGGGCCAGGCAGATTTCTACACATTTAATTTTTTTTTTTTAATTTAAATTTTAAATTATTAAATTCAATTTAAACATACTGCTCGGTAACAGGCCATTTTGACCCATGAGCCCGTGCAGCTCAATTACACTGAGTTGACCTACATCCCCAGTACGTTTGAAATGGTGGGAGGAGACCAGAGCCCCCGGGAAAAACCCACAGGAAGAATGTACAAACTCCTTAGAGAATCGCTGGATTCAAACCTGTTCCCAATCACTGGCGCTGTAACAGGTTCGCCTACACTAACCATGCCATCCCTGCAACTATAAACTGTACTTGTGAAGGAATATGTAGACAAGGGGGGGAAATGTAAACAAAGAAAGAAATGTAAACAAACCGACTGTGCAATACAGGGAAAAAATATTCAGTAATAAAAAATATGCAAAGTAAGAATCCTTAAATGAGTCTCTGATTGAATTTGTTGTTTCAGAGACTGATAGTGGAGGATGGCAACTGTTCCTGAACCTTGTGGTTTGGTCCTGTGGCACCTATACCTCGTTTTTGATGGCAGCAGCGAGACAGAGCATGTCCTAGGCGGTGGGATCTTTAATGACTGCTGCTGCTCTTCGACGGCGGATTTCCATGTTGATCCTCTCAATGGTGGAGAGAGTTTTGCCAATGATGCACTGGAGTGTGTCCACTAATTTTTGCAGAGCTTTTTGCTCAGAGGTACTTTAAATTAGAACTGCTGTTAGATGCTTTGACATTAAGTTTATTTAAAATGTTGCTGAAAATGCAAACTGATAACAAAGAAAAGCACCAACCTACAGATCCTGAATCAGCTTAAGCAAATGCAAACTTGAGGGTATGCAAATTCAAGTAGAAAAAAAGTTTTTTGGAAAATTATTTACAGTAAAAAAAATATAGGAGTACACTGAAAATTAGAGATAAAATGTATGAAATGCAATCTAGGTTTTTAAAATTTCAGACAATTAAAATTCTGGCCTGAGAAGTTTCTAAGAGCTCATTGTAAATGTTAAGAAAGTTGATTTGCAGTTATGTATAGGTACTTGTGAGTGAGCCCCAATTCTGCAGGAAACACAATTGAAATCTACAGCACAAATACCAAGCAGATATTATCAAGGACATCAAGCCATCAACTTGACAAGGATAATGATGAAGTAATGGATTTCAGTTTCTGGTTGTCCACATTTACATCCACACTACCCATGGAAAAACCACAAGCATGAACCTCATTGTTGTTTAATGATATTAAACTAAAGTTTATTTTAGACAGAATCAAAAAAATTTTTAATTTTTGTTCAAAATTTCCCCTACCCCAAGCACCTCTAGCCCATGCCAATTTATCTTCTGTATATTCCCAACATATTTATACAGATGAGAGTTTGTGCAAAGTAATGACATCACCGATTTTAAATGGCTCAAAGGACTAATACAGCAATATCAGTCAGTTACACAATTTTGGGTTGATCTGTTTTGGATCCTTTTTGTTGCTTTTATTTGTTTATTAATAGAATTAATGATATAATAATGATAAATGACATTAATAATTGAATAAATGATTCAATCGTAGAAACATTATAGCACAGAAATAGGTCCCTTCGGCCCTTCTAGTCAGTACTGAACCATTTTTCTGTCTCATCCCACTGACCTGCACCCAGTCCATAGTCCTCCATACCTCTCCCATCCAAGTTCCTGTCCAAATTCTTCATAAATGTTAAAATTGAGCCCGCATTCACCACTTCAGCTGGTAGCTCATTCCACACTCTCACCATAATACCAAAATTCAATCAGTATTGCAGAGCTAAATTCAACCCTCAATCATAGGACACAATGATCATCTCTTCCCAGCTAGACCTATAACAAACTAACTGAAGTATTCTGCTATCCCTAGAAATCGCTCAAGAGTTCTAGATTGTTAATCCAACATCAATTCCTGCATAGCAACTTGGCTACAACATTATACAACTATGTTGTGTTAAGAAGTTCCCTTTCTTAACCTATGTCCTCTGGTTTGTATCTCACCTACCCTCATTGGAAAAAGGTTATTGACATTCACTCTATCCCCTTCATAATTTTAAATACCTCTATCAAATCTCCCCTCATTCTTCTATACTCCAGGGAATAAAGTCATAACCTGTTTAAACTTTCCCTGTAACTCAGTTCCTGAAATCTGGGCAAAATCCTAGTAAATTTTCTCTGCATCTTATTAATATCTTTCCTGTAGTTAGGTGACCAAAGCTGCACGCAATATTCCAAATTTGGCCTCACCAATATCTTATATAACTTTACCGTTACATCCCAACTCCTATACTCAGTACTTTGATTTATGAAGGGCAGCATGCCAAAAATAGAAATCAAAATATAATGCAGAACCGTGACCACTTCCTGTCGGTGAACTTACTACTATTAGCATAGTTTCACATTTTTAATCAGATATCATAATTAAAATTAAAGATTAAAATTAAAATCTGTGATACTAGCCTTCATTAATCAGGACTCTGAATGCAAGAAAAGGGAGACTGTGCACCAACTTCAAAAAACATTTGTCAGACCTCAGATGGAGTACTGGATGCAGTTCTGGGCACTATACCAATGGAAAGATGTGCTATTGCTGGAGAGATTCACCAGGATGTGGCCTGGGTTGGAGCATTTCAGAAAAAGGAGGGATCAGAGGGGCTAGGTATATTTTTTGTGGAGCACAGAAACTTAAGATGGAACATGACTGAGGAATATTGCAAGGGGTATAAATTGGGAAGACCATATATAACCATATAACAATTTACAGTACGGAAACAGGCCATATCGGCCCTTCTAGTCCACACCAATTTATGTTTAACTCCACTAGTTCCACCTCCCACTCCCATAACCCTCCAACCCTCTCACATCCATGTACTCATCTAACCTCCTCTTAAATGACAAAATTGACCCTGCCACAACTACTTCTTCCAGTAAATCTTTCCACTCAGCCACCACTCTCTGAGTGAAGAAGCATCCTCTTATATTACTCCTAAAGTTTTGCCCCTTAACCCTTAACTTATGACCCTTCGTTCCAATCTCCCCTACCCTCAGGGGAAAGAGCCTATTCACATCTATTCTATCCATTCCCTTCATAATTTTAAATACCTCTATCAAATCCCATCTCAACCTTCTACACTCCAACGAATAAAATCCCAATCTACTCAATCTTTCTCCGTATTCAAGATACTGTAATCCAGGCAACATTTTTGTAAACCTTCTTTGCACCCTCTCTATCTTATTTATATCCTTTCTATAATTTGGAGGCCACAACTGAACAGAATACTCCAAACTTGGCCTCATCAATGCCTTAAACAGTCTCAACATCACTTCCCAGCTCCTATATTCTATGCTATGATTTATAAAGGCCAGCGTACCAAAAGCTACCCTATCTACATGGGAATCCACCTTCAAGGAACACTGAACCATTTTTCCAAGATCCCTCTGTTCCTCAGCATTCCTCAATGCCCTCTCCTTCACTACATATGTCCTATTTGGTTATTGTTCCCAAAATGAAGCACCTCACATTTATCTGCATTAAACTCCATTTGCCACCTTTCAGCCCACCTTTCCAAACAGTCCAAATCCTTCTGTAGTTCATGAAAACTCTCCTCACTATCCATAACTCCCCCTATTTTTGTATCGTCCACATATTTACTCACCCAATTTACCACCCCGTCATCCAAATCATTAATATAAATGACGACCAACAAAGGACCTAACACAGATCCCTGAGGCACACTGCTTGCCACCAGCCTCCATCACTCTTTGGTGCCTATCTTCCAGCCACCTTTGACTATCTCTATATTAATCTCTAGCGACTGAACCTTCCTCACTAACCTTTCATGTGGAACCTTATCCTTACTAAAATCCTTTTGCCTTACTAAAATTCAAATAGACCACATCAACTGTTCTACCTTCATCAACCTTTCTGGTCACCTCTTCAAAAATTTCTAAAAGATTCATCAAACACTACTTTCCCTTCACAAACCCATGATGGGTGTCCCTGATCAATCCCTGCCTATCCAGTTATTTATATATATTATCCCTAAGAATTCCTTCCATTAGTTTCCCCACCACCATTGTCAAACTTACTGGCCTATAATTGCTTGGCCTACACCTTGTGTCCTTTTTAAACAGCGGAACCATGTTTGCGACCCACCAATCCCACGGCACCACACCATCCTCCAGTGACCATTGAAAAATTACTGTCAGAGCCTCTGCTATTTCCTCCCTGACCTCTCTTAGGGTCCTGGGAAAAATCCCATAAGGGGCAGGAGACTTATCTATCTTTATATACCCCAGAAGTTTTAAAATTCCCTCTTTACTAATCCCTATTTTTTCCATAACTAACCCTTTTGCCTCACTTATCCAACACAATTCAATATCTCTTTCCTTCATGAACACCGACGAGAAGAATGTATTCAATATCTCCCCCATCTCATATGGTTCCTCACACATTCCTCTGCTCTAATTTTCCAGTGGACCTATTCAATCCTTAACTTTCCTTTTGCTATTCACATATTTGTTAAAAACCCTTCAAATTTCCTTTCAACCTATTTACTATAGCCCCCTCATACCTTATTTTTGCCTTTCTAATTTCCCTCTTGTTCTTTCTACAATCTATGTATCGTTCAAACATCTCATCAATCCATTGCTTCTTGTATTTAACGTAAGCTTCCCTCTTATCCCGAACCAACTTCCTAATCTCTCCAGAAAACCATGGCTCGCTTGAACATTTGGCCTTGCCTTTTGTCCTGACAGGAACATAAAGATACTGCACTCTAAAAATCTCACCTATAAATGCTCTCCAATTCTCCTCTACATCCTTTCCAGAAAAAAAGATCATCCCAAACTACTCCCTGCAAATCCCTTCTCATCTCTTCAAATCTGGCTTTCCCCACTCAAAGACCTTCATCTTTAGGCCAGATCTACCCCGTTCCATAATTAAGCTGAAACTAATGGTACTATGATCACTGGATCTGAAGTGCTCCCCAACGCACACCTCCGTCACCTGCCCTATTTCATTCCCCAACAGTAGATCTAACACTGCCCCCTCTCTAGTGGGTACCTCAACATATTGATGCAAAAAGCAATCCTGCACATATTTCACAAACTCTAAGCCATCCAGCCCACTCACTGACTGCATCTCCCAATCTATGTTAGGAAAATTAAAATCCCCAACTAACACCACCCTGTGTTACTGCACATCTCAGCTATTTCCTTACACATTTGCTCCTCTAGTTCTCTCTCCATTTGGTGGTCTATAATACACCCCTATAATCATAATCTCACCTCTTATTTTTTTAATTCAACCCACACCACCTCCCTCAATGAGCCCTCCATTCTATCATGCCTCAGTACCGCTGTAATATCTTCCTTGACAAGTAATGCCACACCCCCACCCTCCTTTAATTCTATCACACCTAAAGCAGCGAAATCCCGGAATATTTAAATGCCAGTCACAACCCTCCTTCAACCACGTCTCACTAATTGCCACCACATCATACTGCCAAGTGTCTATCCACACCTTCAGCTCGTCCACCTTCCTTACAACACTCCTTGCATTGAAGTAAATCCGTTTCAGAGACTTTCCACATCTTACCTTCTGCCTAATCCCCTCTCTGCCATCCACACCATTATTTGTTACCATCTTCACTTCCCCATCATAGCATCTATCCCTTTCCTCCTCAATCAGCTGCTGTTCCACCCCCAAATTTTGTGAATAAGCCTTTTCCCTTCACCCACAATACCTCTTTCTGCTGTCCTTCCTTATATGGACCCCTTCCCCCAACCATATTAGTGGTAGCCCTAGCAAATGCCCCTGCCAGGAGACTGGTCACTCTGGGATTCAGATGTAACCCGTCCTTAAGGTACAAGAAACTTTACCTCATAACATAAGGCCGTTTTATCACATGGAAAGTGGCATGTACCTAGAATACTGTACCTGAAGTAACAGTGGAAACAGTCACTGACAGCATTTAAGAATTGTCTAGATGAGCACTTGAATTTCCTGGGCATAGTAGGGTATATGTCAGGTTCTGGAAGGTGTTTAATACAGATGTGCCCAATATTGTAATGGGTCAAATAACCAGTTTCAGCCATCTCTGATAATGGGCCAAGGAACGATGATAGAGGACAGAGAATCAGTGAGATGCTGTTAGAGGTAGTGATGCAACGGCAAATCTTGAAGCCCTTCATTAACTACTTATTACCAAAATTCAATCAATATTGCAGAGCTAAATTCACCCTTAATCATAGTTGGACATAATGATCATCTCTTCCCAGCTAGACAGTCAACAAACTAACTGAAATACTCTGCTATCCCTAGAAATTAATCAAAAGCTCTAGATTGTTAATCCAATATCAATTCCTGCATAGAAACTTGGCTACAACATTATACATCTATTTTGTTCATACATTGTCTTCATCATGAATCTTAGAATGGAGTTATTTTTTCTGAAGCTAATATAACATATGAACGTGTATTAGTGACGTGCATAGAAGATTGAAATAATGTATAAAAACGTACCTTTTCCTGAGAAACAAACTTGGGACTTCTGCAATCAACAGAACAGTAAGAATAGTCATAAGTAAATGTTTTTATCCGCTCTCGTCCAAAATCACCTGAACTTTCTTCTGGAATCTATCAAGAGGGAAGAAATGTGCATCTGATCAAAATCTTAAAAAATAGCAACTCAAACATTTCTTTCAAAGTTCAGAGGTTATAGAGAAATTTAAAACCAGAAACGATTTAAAAAAAAAAAGAGCATAAACTATTTTAGCTCACATTCAAGGCTTACCATAATCAACCCCAATATTTATACACAGTTCATAAAACATTCTGCATTCACCTAAAACAGGTTCATAACAGAGTGGAAATCTGCTACATTTTTGAGAAATATAATGTTTATATTCTGACATGGAAATTTTGAGAGAAATATTTTACACCATAGTGAACAAAGAGGGAAAAAATTGGAACTATTTAATCACAAGTGCAATATTTTACAGCGGACATCACATTCTTTTCTGAAAAAAAAATTGCACAAAGTTGAAAGTACTTTGGTCTTCAATGCTTAAAATAAAACTTGGATAAAAATGTGCATCACTTTATTGTGGCAATATCCTAGGCATTTTGAATATCGAACTTTACAGCAGAGTAGAGGCTGATATAACCCAATTAACGCACCTCACAACCTTCCCTACCTCACAACTCTAACTCTTCATTTTACTTGCATCCATGTGCCCGTTTAAGTCTTTTAAATGTCCCTATTGTACCAGCCTTCACCACTATCCCGGGCAAAATAAACGCTCCTGATATCTCCACTAAACTTTCTTCCCTTTATCTTATATAGATGTCTGCTGGTGTTTCTAGTCTTGCCCCAGAAAAAAAAAAGATTGCTGGCTCCACCCTATCTATGCCTCTTATAATCTTGCAGATCTCTATCAAGTCCCCTGTCATCCATCCCCGCTCCAACAAGAAAAGACATAGTTCTGTCAACCTCGCCTCATAAGATATATTCTCCAATCCAGCAACATATTGGTAAATACTTCTGCACCCTTTCCATACAAGAACAGAACACAATATTCCAAGTGTGGTCTAAACAAAATTTTAGAGCTTTTTCATGACTCAAACTCAATCTCCTGACTAATGAAGGCCAGTATACCATAAGCCTTCTTAACTACCCCATCAAGATATAGGATTTGGACCGCAAGGTCCTTCTTCTTCCACACTTGTTAAAAATCCTGCAGTTAACCATGTACTCTGACCTAGTCTGATCTTCCAAAATGCATCACTTCACAATTATCTGAATGGAACTCCATCTGTCATTTTTCCACCTCTTGCTTATATCCTGATGCAACCTATGACAGCCTTCAACACTATCCACAGCACCTCCAACCTTCATATAATCAGCAAACTTACTGAACCATTCCTCTACTTCTTCATCCAGGTCATTTATTAAAAAAAATTTCCAAAAAAAAAAATCACAGAGAAAAGTTGTCCTAAAATAGATCCATGGGGAAGTCCACTCGTCACTGATCTCCAAGCAAAATACATTTCATCCACTACTACACTCTGCTTTCTACAGGCAAGATAATTCTGAACCCACACAACCAAAGTTCCAAGGATTCCATGCCTCATGATTTTCTAAATAAATCTCCCATGGGGGACCTTGTCAAATGCCTTATTAAAATCCATATATACACCACATCTAACACCCTAACTTCAATTTATTTTAAGTACTTCGTCAAAAAGTTCAACAAGGTTCGTGAAGCATGACCTACCCCTCACAAAGTCATGCTGACCATCCCTGAGAAGATTGTACTTCTCGAAATCCTTGTAAATCATGTCCCTAAGAATCCTCTCAAATAGTTTGCCCAACACTTACACAAGACTCGATGATTATCTTTTTTAAAAAAAACCAAGGGGACCACATTTGTCATTCTCCAAACCTCCAGTACATCCCTTGTAGTCAAGGAGAATGGAAAAATAAATGACAACGCCCCTGCAATCTCTTCCCCCTCTTACTGTAGTAACCTGATGTACACCTTATCTGGTCCTAGGGACTTAACAATCCTAATATTTTTAAGAAGACCAACATTTTTTCTTAACCTCAACATGCTCTAGCACATAAGCTTGTTCTATAATGTCCTCACGTTGACCAAGGTCCCTCTCTCTGGTGAACACTGAAGAGAAGTAATCAGTTAGGACCTTCTCTACTTCCTCCACCTTCAGACACATGTTACCTCCTTTATCTGTAAGTACTCCTATCTTCACTCTTGTCATCCTTCTGCCCTTCATGTATGCATAGATTTTTCCTTAATCCTACTTAAAATATCCTCGTGCCCCCTTCTAGCTTTCCCCAAGTCTTTAAATTACTTCCTAGCTACCATACAATTCTCATGAGCCCTTCCTGTCTTTTTCCTCCTAACCTTATGCAAGTTTTGTCTCAACTAGCTGTGTCATCTCTTGTCAACCACAGTTCCCTTTTCCTACCAACTTTTCTCTGTCTCAGTGGGACAAACCAATCCTAAACCTCATGCAAATCAACAAACAGTACTTACATATTTTTGTATTATATAGTAACTTGTTAAAGGAAAGAAAGTAGAAAGAACTACTGGATGGTACTAGGAGAGGCTATGAGGCACGAAGGACTGTAATCAAACAAACAAGTATCTTAACTCATTTTGCAGGAGGTGTCATAGGATCCAGAGATCAGAAGTGTTAAAATTAAACAAAAATAGCTATTTTTTGCATATATGGCTCCATATTTGTAAATATATGTTATACTTATTCCTCAAATTCGAAGTATTTTTTTCTAATGGAATACACTTTTGAATTTCTGCATGTAATCTATCAACACCTACACAAGAATCTGATTTCCAAGTAATTGCAATACACTTTCTTGCTACCACCAATACTATTTTCACAAATTTCTTTGTATTTAATGGAAGTTTCCATTCAACGTTCATCCCTTTCATGCTCCCTAATAAGAATAAATCAGGCTTTGTGGGTATGAAAGATCAGCGATTTGTTCTAACAGTTTCCTCCACTTTCACCCAACAAGGTCTCACTTTTGGACACATCCATGTAGAGTGCAGAAAAGAACCTTCTTCTATAATCGCACCTAAAACACTTGTTTGATAAATCAGATTTTGTTTTATGCAACTTATACGGCAAGATATATAATTGATGCATAAAATTATTCCGTGTTAGTCTATATCATACATTGATTGTATTAGTCATACAATCTCTACACAAAACCACCCATATATGATTATAATATCCAAATCCTGTTCCCAATTTCGTTTAGATTTGTAAAGCTCAGGTTTAGAACTTGCTCTTTGCCACAAAAGGTACATTGCAGAAGTAAATTTCCATACAGTCCCTTGTCTAATAAGTTTCCATTTCACTAAAAGGGGGCAATAACCTTTGATCCAAGTTTACCTCTTAAAAATCTTTTTTATTTGAAGGAACTCTTATTTCTCTTCTAATTGTTATACCATAGCAAAATTGCACAGCAATAGATGATTAAAATATATTTTTTTGCAAAGTTAAAAGATCAAGATTAAAAAGTATGAGGTAATATGAATCTTTATTGCCCCAAAATGTATTAAAAATTGGTTAAATAAAACAAAAACTTCAGTCAAACCAAATGAAAATTTGGTATTGAGGAAAAAAACCCCAGCCATGACCATATTTAATGCAGAGCAGACTCAAAGACCCAAATAATCTGCTCCCTCTCCAAATTTTTAAACCTTTTAATTCTTAAATGCACTGCTGAAATTCCATTACTGTTAAAATTGAAGAATACTAGGCTCTCAATCAGTTTATCAAGGAGAACAAAGAATGTAATGGAAGAATCAATGGAAAAATTGATGCTTTTTGTACCTTTAAGTTTGTGATTGTTGTCTTGTTTCCTTCCATGTGAATGATGCATTTGGCATCCAGATCTCTTTCTCTGCACAAAAATTTAGAAATTAATAAGAACTTGACACAAAAAATATAATACAACAAAAATATCAGAAATGCTCTGCTCTTAAACAGGCAACCATTTTCTCCCTCACAACATTTTGCATCTTTTTTTTTTTACAGAAATGTGGTATGGTTTACTTTTTACTGGTACATGAATAATCAAATCTTTGGGGAAAAAAAATCTTCAGCAGGAGTTTAAAGATCATTGCCAAAAAAGGCTTTTAATGAACTAACAGCAACTCCTGGTGAAAAATTTGTTTTCAAGGATTTAGTTATTCATTTTGGCTATTCGTTCCCCAGCAAATCATCCATTTCTGCATGTCAACATTCCTGCTTCATTTCCAAACTCCATTCGTTACTGTTTGTTGTTGATCCACATTGTAGTACATTTACATAGAATCTAATTATATCTGATAAAATTAAAAGCCTTTAAACCTGCCTGATTTCATGATATGTCAGATTCCATTACCAAAGTTAAAGTTCAGGTGAGAAAATGTTAAAAATGCAGCAATATTACAGATCTTACTAATTATATTTACACCATGATATTTATATATACTGAGCTGCATATTACAAAGGAGAGGAAAAAAAAGTTAAGGCCAATCAAAATCAACCCTTAACTACAGATCTCAATCACGCTGCATATAAAATAGGCAGGTGACAAAGGTTCAATCCCAACTTAAAAAGGGACAATTTCAAAATTAGTTAGCATGTGTTATTTAATGAACATCAGTGGAATATAGCAATTACAGTGCAGGCTATCAGACAGAACCAAACTGCCCCTCTAAAGAGATTGATATCAAACCATCATGATTGCCGAAGAACATCTATAGAAAAATAGCCATTTAACTCACGTTGAACACCAAAAAAATTTCAAGCTTTTGACAAATGAATGACTGCTTCAGAACACTCCAGAAATAAATATTATATAATGCATACTACACAAAGGAACAGCATCCTCAGGTAGAAACGGTCATTCAATATGTCGGCTCTGAACCCTTTTATCAAGAGTGAAATAAAATATTTTATCTTGGTCTTGGTAAAGGGTTCAGGCCCAAAATGTTCTTACCCATGGATACCATCTGGCCTGCTCAGTCACTCAAGCAATTAATTCTTTGTCTGCTAGAGATTCCAGCTTCTACTTACTTTGTTTCTCTATTGCATAATGCTTAACCAAGTAACATACTACAGATTACATTGGCATAAAATGTGTATCAGTATGTAGAACTAAACAAATTTTTTTTAAAGCAACTTTGACAATTTCATCTCATCCTAAATTGCCTTTCAGTCAATTAACTTTTGTTTTTAAGTGCAATTGTAATCAAGCATAGGGGGTAATCAGTTTCTATACAGCAAATTTTAAAAATAATCAGATCATTGACTTTAATGTTAATTGAAGTATGAATATTGCCAGGGCACCAGGAAGAACTTTCTTGTGTCAAAAACTACAATGGACCCAGCTAAATGTTTCTAAGAGAGTATGAGTTCAAGTATTCCATGATTAAAATAAACTTGCTTAGGGAAAAACCAATAACATTAAAAAAGATTTTCTCTGCTGTTACATTTTGTTAATTATCAAAGCACATCAACATCCTCTGAAACTTGTAGCTCACATCTGACATTTTTAGTGTTCAAAAATAAATACACTTGTGTAAAGGCCCACGCACAGAGAAGCGAACCGGCCCGCAAAATGGCCGAAGAACGTGGTGGCCGCATGGACCTGGGGGTGACACCGGCCATCGTTCCAGGAGACCTCCGTGGAGGACAGACTAGGAACTCTGGTGGGAACACCAGCCAACCCGAGATTGGTGCTCTGATGACGTGGGCCCCCGACGTCAGTGCCAGGAGCCCATATTAGCAGAGCTGCGAGTGCAATAAAGCAGTCTTCAACTTCTCATGTGTGTCTTCCTTCCACGCTCATCGTAGCACGTACGCTACACTGTTGACCACGACAGGTCCAACCGGCAGTTGGACCCAAAGACAATGGATCAAGCAGAGCCAGCAACCATCCACACATTCTCCCTCAGGCACCCAACATTCTGGGTGTTGCAACCACACGTGGTTCCAGCAGGCCGAGGTCCTGTTCCAGCTTTGCCGCATCACCGCCGATGATACCCACAACTAATGAGTGCCCTCGATGAAGCCACAGCTGCAAGGGTTGTAGATTTCCTGCAGCAGCCTCCGGAACAAGGCAAATACATGGCCCTCAAAGAGCTACTAACCCGCTCTATCAGGCCTTCCCAGCATGAACGTGTCACCCAAATTTCTGCATATGGACAGACTGGGGCACAGGGCCCTTTCTGGCCTAATGAGCGAGATGCTCATATTAACTGAGGACCACAAGCCTTGCCTGCTCTTCAAGCAGATCTTCTTGGAGCAGGTGCCTGAGTATATATGGCTCTTGATCACAGATGACGATTTCACCGACCTTTGGAAGATTATCGCCCAGGCATACATGCTCTGGAGAGCAAAGAAGGACACCAGTGCCATCATAGACCATATCAGTAAGCCCCATGAATAGTCCCCAGTGAGATCAAGGCCAGCAGAGAGGCAAGTGAACACCCAAGGACAGCTATGCTACTACCACCGTCGATGCTGCCCATCCTGCGGGTTTTTGGACAACCGTCGTTGATGGGTGCGGAAGTTGGCCCACTTGATAGACTCCTCCATTTCTGGAGTTAATTGTCAGACAGACACCAAGATAAGCGTCCTACCCCCCTGCAGGCCTTAACACCCACTGTGGTGAAAAGGGCCCAACGCCAAGGGTAGCCAACAGCACCTTCATTCAAATATTCAGGACCCGCACCATTCTCCATTTCGGCAACAGCCACTTTATATGGACCTTTACCATTGCGGCAGTGGCACAACTGCTCCTGGGGGTCGACTTCCCTCAGGCCCACTGCTTGCTGTCAGCCTCAAGGGACAGCCTCTGGTCCAAAGGTCTCCCCACCTCTCGCTGGCAAGATGTGCTTACTAGTGCCCTACACTCCATCCGCTCCCTCCTGTGCACCGCGACCAATGCCACCCCCCATGAAAGGACGTTCTCTTTCCCGAGGAAATCTGAATTGGGAACGACCATACTGGCGTGGCTCACGGTTCTTGGTCCGGTCCTCTTATGACACCACATCCGGTACTCAAAATACAACCCCTTGGTTGACCGAGTGACTCATCTCCACGTGAACCCACATTATGCCCAAGTTGAGTACCCGGACGGGCGGGAGGACACAGTCTCAGTAAGGGACCTATCCCAAGCCGAATCAGGCGCAGCAGTGCCTTTAACTCAAACTCCCCCAATTCCTTCTCCCCCAGGTCATGTGCTTGAACAGAGGGACCAGCACCACCCCACCAGCTCAGGCCAGACTGTCGACAACGCCTTTGGGGAATTGAGCGAAGCAGTGGCCGCACCCTATGGGCCTGTCGACGACCCCAATCCCGGCACTACGGCAGTCACACCAGATGTTTAGGCCCCCTGACCGGTACAGCCCCTAACCTCCATCCACCCCGGGGTCAGTTCTCAAAGAAGGGGTGAATGTGATAGTACAGATTCTATCACCAATGTGTATATGTACAGATTGTAGTGTAGGATGACTGTGATTGGCTGAGAGTGTAGCCACACCTACTGGCAGGTCTTAAAGGATTGCTCCTAGCCAGACCAGGTCATCCTGGACTGATCGACCTACTTGTGATATGCTCCAGTCTTTTAGTTAATAAAAGCTTGGTTTGGATCAACAAGTCTTTGGTTCTTTCAACGCGCTCTACAATCATGCCAGAACTTTTCAGACTGCCTCTGGGGGAAGCCAAGCTACCCGCCCTCCACCTGGACTCTATAACACTCTCAGACAAGGAGTTGCCCACATCCTGGCAGAGTTCCCCTCGATAGCGGCACCACAGTTCTCCATGGTAAGGCACCACATAGTGACCGAGGGCCCCCCGCTCCACGCCGACACCCGCCCGAGAAATTCAGCCTGGCGAAGCAGGAATTCAAAAATATGGAGGATTGTACACCGCTCAACAGTCCCTGGGCCTCTCCCCTCCACATGGTTCCCAAATCAACAGGGAGTTGGAGACCTTACGGGACTACTGCCACCTCAACGAGGCCACCATGCCCAACAGATACCCTGTACCCCACATCCAAGACTTTGCCGCCAACCTGCACGGGTGTTCTCCAAGGTGGACCTCATCCAGAGGTACCATTAAATCCCAGTTCACCCCCAGGATGTCCCCAAGACTGCCATCAAAAACTTCTTTGGTTTCTTTATATACCTCCACATGCCCTCCAGTCTAAAGAATGAGGCACAAACTTTTCAGTGGCTGATGGACGCAGTAAGTCGGGACTTCCCATTTGCATTTATCTATTTGGATGAAATCTTCATTGCCAGCTGCAGCTGAAAAGACCACGCCGCCCATTTGAGACAGCTGTGCACCCAGCTAAGCTTGTTCGGGCTGACCATCAACCTCACTAAGTGCCAGTTTGGTCTGGACACCATTGACCTCCTGGGCACAGAATTGAAGCAGTCTGGCACTTAGCTAAGCCAAGCACGGTGAAAGGACTACAGGAATTCATCAGTATGATAAACGTTTACTGCAGCTTCATACCAGAAGCGGCACGCATCAGGCACCCCTCTTTGTGCTGATAACTAGCAAAGCAAAAGACATGGTTTGGGACAAGGAATCCTCCAGGGCATTCCAGAGGGCCAAAGGTGCGCTAGACAATGCCACCCTGCTGGTCCATCCAAGTCCCGAGGCACCTGCTGCTCTAAATATTGACCCTCCAGCACAGCGGTAGGGGGTGTGCTAGAACAACTCATTGAGGTCCAGTGGAAATCCCTGGCCTTTATCAGCAGGCATCTCTGCCACCCAGAACTCAAAGACAGCACTTTCGATCAGGAGCTGTTAACACTGTTCCTGGCAGTGAGATATTTCCACAACCTTTCGGAAGGCCAGCAATTTATGGTGTTCACTGACCACAAGCCACTGATTTTCACTTTCCATAAGGTGTCAGACCTGTGGTTGGCCCAACAGCAGAGGTTCTTGTCCTATCTGTCCGAATTTACCACAAACATTCAACATATCGTGGGGAAAAACGTGGTGGTCGATGCTCTGTCACACCCCGCAATCGAGTTGATCTTTCCCAAGGGGTTGAATACATGGCCCTCACCAATGCACAGCAACAAGACCCTGAGATTCCCACTTAGAGGACAGTGGTCTCCGGTCTCAGAGTGGAAGATGTCCCAGTCAGCCAGGTAACCTGACACTGCTGTATGATGTTTCTATCGGCAGCCCCCACCTCATCATCCCAGTTGCATGAACACGCCACGTTCTCAAGGCTATCCACAACCTGGCACACCCTGCCATCCACACCACAGTCAAAATGGTGGCCAACAGGTATGTCTGGCACAGCCTCCGTAAACAGGTGTGCTAGTGGGCCAAGACCAACATGAACTGTCAGTCCTTTAAAATGCAGGTTCACACCAGAGTGCCCACAAACATTTGAGCCGGCACGATGCGGGTTCAGCCACATGCACTTGGACTTAGTGGGGCTGTTACCAGTTTCCCACGGGGTAAGATACCTGCTGACCATGGTAGACCACTCCACAAGGTGGCTGGAGGCAGTCCTGCTGGCTGATACCACCACAGAAACATGTTCAAGGGCAGTCATGGGTGTCCCGATTTGGTGTCCCGGAGAACCTCACTTGGGATAGAGGGTCCAGGCTCTGGGCAGTGTTGACTAACTTTCTGATTACGCAGCATCACCTGCAGGCCAAAGGGTTGGTGGAGTCCTTCCACAGGCACCTCAAAACAGCCTTGATGGCCCAGCTCAAGGTCCCACTGGGTGGAAGAATTGCCTTTGATCCTGCTGGGAATCCACAACACGCCGAAGGAGGACTTCAATGCCTCAGTGGCGATGATGGTTTACAGTGCCCCTTTAATCATCTGCATGGAATTCATGGCCCCCAATAAACCCCCGGAAGACCCTGCAGTATACCTCGAGCCTGCAGCAGAAGCTGGGGTCATTGGTCTCGTGGCAACCCCACCGCGGGGCCAGCCCAAGTATAGCATCCTGAATGACTTAACAACTTGCCATTACGTGTTCGTGAGGAGGGCACACACAGACCACCATTACAATGACCCTACAAGGTCATTAGAGACAATGGTTCCACCTTCGTCCTCGACATCAGCAGAAAGGAGGAAACCTTTACTGTCAACCCCTGAAACTGGCATATCTGGATCGTAATGAGCTGGTGAGCACTCCGCCCCCTTGGAGCAGGGGCAGGCCACCAAAGGTAAAGGACAATTGCCCGCCTGCCAGTTCTGCGGGGGGGGGGGGGGTCATCATGTAGCCCCTGCACAGAGACATGAACCAGTCCACAAAATGGCCGACAAATGTGGTGACCATACAGACCTGGAGGTGACATTGGCTGCAGCCAATGACAGCTTCTTGCCTTCTGCCATCAGATTCCTGAATGAACAATGAACTGCAGACACTGCCTTTCTTTGACTTTTTCTTGCTTTTAAAAAAAAATGATTAAAGTGGTTTATATAACTGCACTGTGACACTGCAGCAAAACAATTAATTTTGTGACATGTTCATGACATTTGAGACATAGCAATATCTATCAGTCATCTTATCCCTTGCATTCAATGACTGTTTAAAGTCTGATTCATAGACATCACTAGGTGCTGAGTATCTTCTCTGGTGATGCTCTGCCAGACCACTACTGCAGCTCCTGCTTGTTTCAGGGCTTGCCGCCTCAAGTTTTCTCTTCAGCATATGGAAGCCATGATCAATTGGATTTGGATCAGGTGATTGACTTGGCCATTCAAGAAATGCCCATTTTTTAAGCTTTGGAAAATCTCCTTTGTTGCTTTAGCAGTATGTTTGGGATCATTGTTTTGCTGCAGGATGAAGCACCATCCAATGGGTTTGGAGGCATTTGCTCACACTTGAGCAGACAAAATGTTTCTATACGCTTTGAAATTCATTTTGCTACTGCCATCAGCAGTTACATCAATATGCACCATTACCTGTGGGAGCCATACAGGCCCAAGCCATAACATCCCCACCACCATGTTTCACAGATAAGGTGGTATGCTTTGGATCTTGGGCAGTTCATTTACGCCTCCATACTTTACTCTTGCCAATATTCTGATACAGGTTAATCTTCATTTCAAGATAATTTTGCAGAATTCTGCACACGCTTTTAAATATGTTGGCAAACTAATCTGACTATCCTGTTGTTAACTAGTGGTTTGTATCTTGCAGTGTAGCCTTTGTATTTCTGTTCATGAAGTCTTCTGCAGACATTAGTCATTGACACATCCACACCTGCCTCCTGAAGAATGTTTCTGTCAGACATACATTTGGTGATTTTTCTTCATTATGATGAAAATTCTTTTGTCCTCAACAGTAGAGGTTTTCCATCCTACCAATCCCTTTGAATTACTAAACTCACCAGTATGCTTTCTTCTTAATGATTTTCCAAACAGTTGATTTTGCTAATCCTGAAGTTTCGGTAAAGGATGTGCAACAAAGACCTTTAATATACTGTACATACCATTGTTTTGTTCCAAATATTATGATGCCCTGAAATGAGGGGACTAGTTTTAATATGCTGTAATTTCTACATGGTCAAACCAAAATGTACACAAATACCCTTTAATAAAATCTGGAATGTGCACTTTAATAACAAGTGAATTGTTTTATTACAAATTTTAAACTGTGAAACACAGGGGCAAATAAAGGAAAAAAAAATGTTTCTTTGTTCCAACATTAGAGGGGACTGTACATGACATCACATACAACCCTGAGATTTCTTTCCCCCCCACCCGTGCAAGCCAGGCAGAATTTCTACTTATCAGTAATTGAAAAAAAACTGTACTCAAGGGAAGATATGTAGTATACAAAATAGAAATGAAACAAAGAATAAACAAACTGACTGTACATGGAGAAAATAAATAAAGTGCAAAGTAAGAGTCCTAAAATGACTCTCAAATTGAGTTTGTTGTTTAGGAGTCTGATATTGGAGGTGTGGGAACTGTTCTTATACCTGGTGGTACTAGGTTTGTGGCACCTATACCTCTTACCAGCAAGAAGAGAGCATTTCCTGGGTGGTGTGGATCCTTGATGACTGCTGCTGCTCTCCAACAGCAGCATTCCATGTAGATTTTCTTGATAGTGAGGAGAGTTTTGCCTGTAATGTATTGGGCTGTGTCCACTACCTTTTGCAGGCTTTCTGCTCAGAGGTATTGGTACTCCCATAATGATGCAGCCAGTTAGCACACTTTCCACTACACATCTATAGCAGATTAGGAGATCACTTTATTCAGCACCTCTGTTCGCAACAAAAGCAACCTCATAGTGACCAACCATTTCAATTCTGAGTCACACTCCTGCGCTCACATCCGTCCATGGCCTTGAGTACTATTCCACCCTGACCACCCACAGATTGGAGGAACAACAACTTATTTTCTGTTTGGCTAAATCTCGACAATTCTCCTTTTGACAGCACAGTGGCAATGGCATTTGTGCTGCCAACTCACAGGTCCAACCACCTGGATTTGCTTCTGGTCTCTGGTACAGTCAGTGGGGAGTTTGCACATTTTTCTTGTGACCAGAAAGGGCTGCATTCTTCACCCCCTGCTCTAACCATTTTACACTTACAACTATGTGGTTCGGTACCACTATACATCTACAAATTTGCTGACAATACTCAGGAGTGGGATGTAAAGACTGGTGATGACTCAGCATACAGCAGGGAGATGAAAAACTTGACTGAATGGTGAACCAATAACAACCTTGCACTCAAATATCACCAGAACTAAGGAGGTGATTGTTGACTTCAGGAAGGGAAAACCAGAGGTGTACGATCCATTGGGAGATCAGAGGTCGAGCGGGTGAGCACATTTAAGTTCTTGGGAGTCACCATCTTGGAGGATCTTTCCTGGATCCAAAAGATTAATGTGTCACAGTGCAAAATGAAGAATGAGAAAATGATCAGAAGTAGTGAAGTCAAAGTTAAGTAAAAGTTGTTTACTCAAAGAGGCATGCGCAGCTTTTTTAAAAAAACCCGCGCATTCCAAATGATGTCATCGCATTGTGATGTCATGACGTCATTTGGAACCTCCCGAGCCGGATTGATTAAGCCTCTGGTGTGCTGCTATATGCCCCCCCCCCCCCTTCAGAACCGAAGATAGGAGATTAACCCTCTGATGCTAATACTATCCACTGCTCTTGCGCGGTTGTCCACGCCTTCACATCGGGGGTTGTAGCAAGGGCTGATCAAGGTCAAGATGAGTGGGCTTTAGTCGGTCAATTGTAAATGTCTCTGAAGCCCCCCCCCCCATGTCTGGTACACAAGTTGTATGATTGTTTCATAGCACTCTGAAGGGGCCCTCATACGGCCTCTGTATGGGTGGTCCGTATGACTTCTAAGCACAAACACAAACTCACAGTCCTAGAGTTCCTTTGGGATGAAGGGCATTATTGTTCCATGCCTTCATGAGGGAACTGGGGCCAATTTTCCAAGCTGCTCCCGCAGTATTCCCAAGACATCAGTCAGTGGCACCTCCTGTCCACGTGCTGAGGGCACAAACTCCCCAGGTTCAATGAGCGGGGCTTCATAAACCAACTCTGTCGATGAGGAGTTAAGATTACGTTTGGGTGCCATTCTTATTCCCAGGAAGATCAAGGGGAGCTTGTCTGCCCATTCAGGTCCCTGGAGGCGGGCCATCAGTACAGCCTTCATGTGCCTATGGAACCGCTCCACCAGGCCATTTGACTGCAGTCCGAAGGCTGTTGTGTGGTGGAGCTGTATTCCCAGCAGTCACGACAAACATCCCAGAGTGCAGAGGTGAACTGTGGGCCTCTGTCAGAGGTGATGTGTGTGGGTAGGCCAAATAGAGATAACCAGGGAGCAATAAGAGCTCTGACGCATTAATTGGTTAATGAGTCCATCATAGGAATAGTCTCCAGCCACCTAGTGAATCCATCGATGATTGTTAACAAGTACCTAGACTCTTGTGACACCAGAAGTGGGACGACAATGTTGACATGCATGCGGTCGAATCTGTGCTGCAGTGGCTGGAAGAGTTAAAGCGGCACCTTCACGTGCCTTTGGACTTTTGCAGATTGCCAGTCCATGCACATCTTTGCCCAGTACATGACCTGCTTTTTGAGTCCGTCCCATACAAACTTGTCAACTATCAGGCAGACCATGGCTCGAATGGAGGGGTGGGACAGTCCATGAATGGCATCAAAAATGTAATGTCTCCACGCAGCAGGTACAATAGGGTGAGGCTGACCTGTGGAAACATCACACAGGAGAGTGGTACATTGTGGGCCAAAGGCTAAATCCTCGAGTTGCAGGTTTGTGACAGCAATTCTATAAGATGGGAGTATGTCATCCTGGCATTGAGCTTTGGTGAGCCCCGCATAGCCTATACCCAGAGAGAGGACACAAACTGCTTGAACGAAGGAGCGGGACAGGGCATCAGCCACCACACTATCTTACGGGAAATATGTTTTATCCTGGTTGAAAACTTGGATATGCAAGATAGGTGGCATTGCTGGAAGGATGACCAGGGATCTGATGCTTTCACGCAAATGTTAGCGGTCTGTGGTCAGTAAAAACTGTGAAGTCCCCGCCTTCCAGAAAAATAGCGGAAGTGTCTGACCGCTAGGTACAGAGCCAGCAGTTCCCTATCGAACGTGCTGTATTTAGTTTCCTGAGGGCAGAGGTGCCTACTTAAAAACGCAAGAGACTTCCTTTGTCCATTAGTGTACTGTTCTAAGACCCCCGCCTACTGTGGCGCTGGATGAGTCCATCATCAAGGCAGTTGGAGCATCTATTTGTAGATGGACAACAATGTTGCCTTCGCTAGGGTGTCTTTGGTCTGCTGGAATACTACCGACGTCTCCACTGTTCGCTCTAGTTCTTTGGCATCAATGGACAGGAGGTCAAAAAGTGGTTTCATTATATGAGCTGCAGAGGGTAGAAAATGGCGATTCTTCTTCTTTGGCTTGGCTTCGCGGACGAAGATTTATGGAGGGGGTAAAAGTCCACGTCAGCTGCAGGCTCGTTTGTGGCTGACAAGTCCGATGCGGGACAGGCAGACACGGTTGCAGCGGCTGCAGGGGAAAATTGGTTGGTTGGGGTTGGGTGTTGGGTTTTTCCTCCTTTGCCTTTTGTCAGTGAGGTGGGCTCTGCGGTCTTCTTCAAAGGAGGTTGCTGCCCGCCAAACTGTGAGGTGCCAAGATGCACGGTTTGAGGCGATATCAGCCCACTGGCGGTGGTCAATGTGGCAGGCACCAAGAGATTTCTTTAGGCAGTCCTTGTACCTTTTCTTTGGTGCACCTCTGTCACGGTGGCCAGTGGAGAGCTCGCCATATAACACGATCTTGGGAAGGCGATGGTCCTCCATTCTGGAGACCTGACCCACCCAGCGCAGTTGGATCTTCAGCAGCGTGGACTCAATGCTGTCGACCTCTGCCATC
The DNA here is from genome assembly GCF_036971445.1 of Narcine bancroftii. Lineage (NCBI taxonomy): Eukaryota > Metazoa > Chordata > Chondrichthyes > Torpediniformes > Narcinidae > Narcine > Narcine bancroftii. Next base: position 82,991,601 of record NC_091472.1, on the reverse strand, counting down.
TCGAGTACTTCGACGTTAGGGATGAAAGCGCTCCAATGGATGTTGAGGATGGAGCGGAGACAACGCTGGTGGAAGCGTTCTAGGAGCCGTAGGTGATGCCGGTAGAGGACCCATGATTTGGAGCCGAACAGGAGTGTGGGTATGACAACGGCTCAGTATACGCTTATCTTTGTGAGGTTTTTAGTCCTTTGATGGTATCAGGACTCGCAAATTTGAGGATGGCTTCCACCTTGCTAGGCAATGGAACGATACCCGACTACTGATCTGATGTCCCAAGAACTCAATAGAGGACTGCCTGAATTTGCACTTGGCAGGGTTCACAGTTTGCCCGAACTCCTGTAGGTGGCAGCAGAGTAAACGCAGATGCTGCAGGTGCTGCTTGTGGGAGTAGCTGGTGACAAGTACATCATTCAAGTATGTGAAAAAGAAGTCCATGCCATGCCCCACTGCATCCACCAATCACTGGAATCTTTATGCAGCATTTTTGAGCCCAAAAAGAATTCTCAAAAATTCAGAGGCCAAATAGTGTTATGATGGTAGTCTTGGGCACATCGTCTGGGTTTACAGGTATTTGGTGGTACCCATGCACCAAGTCAATTTTAGAAAATATCCTGGCCTCATGAAGATTAGCTGTAAAGTCCTGTATACGGGACACAGAGTAGCGGTCTTCAGAGGTAGCATCATTGAGACGCCTGTAATCCTCACAAGATCTCCAGCCTCCTATGGATTTGGGCGCCATATGTAGCGGGAAGTCCATAGGCTATCAGACCTGCGTATGTTTCCGAGTTCTTCCATTTTTGTGAAACATGATTTGCAAGCCGCAACTTGTCAGGTGGCAGTCGTCAGTCTCGGGAGTGTAGAGGAAGCACTTGAGTGAAGAGGTGGTGTGTGATGCCATGCTTGGGTGTGGCAGTGGAGAACTGGGGAGTGACAATGTCTGGAAACTCCACAAGAAGTTTGGCAAATTCATTGTTCGAGTACTCCACATCATCTGGGTGTGGGGCGGGTAGTTTGAATTTTCAAATGCAGAAAGTCTGGAACATTGTGGTGTTCATCAACTGGCAGCTTTTTAAGTTCATCACCAGTGAGTGGGAATTGAGGAAGTTGACAACCAGCAATGGCCAGGACACAACAGCAAGAATGAACTTCCATGTGAACTTATGGTCATCAAATTTCAGGGGTATAGCCCATGTGCCATAGGTACAAATCAAACTGTTATTCACCGCAATGAGCACTGGACCTGCATTCCTGGTACAGGTGTCAAAGCCCGAAATTAACTCAAAATTAGCACTGGGAGAGTTCATCCCAGATGTAGAGTAGGCAGTTACATGGCCAGCCGCCATAGCCTTTGTCACGGAGTCATGCTTGTCCAAGAGAGCGTGTGCCCTCGTCGCCAGTACTCGTAGAGACTTGGCCTTTGGGTGTGATGCAGCACTAATTTCTGTGGGCCTTGAGCCTTGCTGTTTCAGGCGCCACAGAATGTCTGCATGGGCGGCAACTGTTCGAGGGTTGAAGTCTTCATCAGCCAACATGAGGCGGATGTCTTCTGGCATATGCTCTAAAAACAATTGCTTGAAGAGCAAGCAAGGCCTTTGGCATGCCAACATATCATTCATCAACTCCAAAGGGGCGTGGTCCCTCAGGCCATCAACATGGAGGAGCCATACAGCTCGCTCACATCGTGAGAGACCATAAATCCAGAGAAGGAGGGCTTTTAGGGCTTCGTTCTTGCTGAGAGCTGGTGGGTCCCAAACGAAATTCACTACTCGACCAGCTAGGTCCTGGTCGAGGGTGCTTACCACATGATAGTACTTAATCACATCCACTTCTATCTTGCGAATGTGAAATTGCGCCTCAGCCTGTCCAAACCAAACTTCAGGATGAGTGGTACAAAAGACAGGGAGTTTGAGCAAAACCACTGCATTGTCCATTTTGGGTCCAAAATCCATTTGGGCCTGTTGGGGTCACAAATGTAGCAACTGTGTCACAGTGTGAAATGAAGAACGAGAAAATGATCAAACATAGTTCAGTCAAAGTTCAGTAAAAGTCATTACTCAGACACATGCAGCTTTTTAAAACCCCGCGTGTTCCAAATGACATCATCACATTGTGATGTCGACATCACTTGGAACTTCCCGAGCCGGTTCGATTAAGCCTCCAGTGAGCCACTACAGTGGCATTGTTAAGAAACAACCTCAGTGCCTCTACTTCCTCAGGAGTTTCCTATGACACCAGAAACCCCATCAAATTTCTACAGATGTGTGGTGGAAAATGTGATGACCAATTGCATTAAAGTCTGGTATGAGGACACCAATACCCCTGAGCATACAGCCCTCCAAAAGGTAGTGGACACAGCCCAAAATATCACAGGCAATACCTTCCCCACTGTTGAGAACATCTATAGGGAACACTGCCGTCAGATAGCAGCAATCATCAATGATCTGCACCACTCGCCACATGCTCTGTTCTCATTAATGCCATCAGGAAAGAGGTACAGGTGCCACAAGACTCACACCACCAGGTTTAGGAACAGCTGCTACCCCTCCACCATTAGACTCCTCAACAACAAGCTCAATCAGGGACTCATTTAAGGACTCTTACTTGTGTACTTTATTATGCAATAGGGAGAACTTAAAAACTTTGTTTACATTCATTATCGGTTTACAGTTCTTTCTTTACATAAGAACACTGTGTACAGTTTTTTTCACTACCAATAAGTGGTAAATACTGCCTCACCTGCTAAAAAAAATCTCAGGGTTGTATTGTGATGTAAAGCTTAAGGTTCAATTATTGTCACATCATACTACATTTAGAATGTTACATACAGTGCATTTATCGAGGCAGTTTCTTGAATCATTGAATGTGGACCAGTTGACTGTCACATATGATGTCATCTGTATCCTCAAACCATCGCTGAATGACTTTCTTCACTGGGCCCACCCTTCTCAGCTTTTGTTTGCATGTGGGAAGTATTACCATAGCCCAATGAACTCACTTGTCAGAGTGTTGGCATGGAACTGCAGGCATTCTTTCTGGTCAGGTCAAGGGTGTTGAGACCTCTGATGGGGCAGGAGAGGTGCTGGTGGAGTTTAGGTAGCCCAATCATGGGTGGCTTAGTTGAAGTGCCCGGACACTATTAAATCAACTTTAGGATTCTTTGTTTCGTGATTGTTGATGGAGTGAATAATTCATTTAACTCTAGCTTCATGTTCACCAAGGCAGTCTGAATAACTGATGCAAATTCTCATAGCAGGAAGGAGGGTTCATATGCATTTTATGCAACAGGACTCATACAATACAAACTGGTTTATGGACAATTATGCAAGCTTTTAAAGGGTAATCAAAAACAATGGATGAAATTATAGCCTTTACAGAAGGTATAACTGGATAATAAACTTAGGACTGTGACAGAGCATATAGATATGTTTTTGGGAGATAAATTGGGAAAGGTTTGTTTGAGTAGGTCACATACAAACACATGGATTGTTGTTTACAAAAGACAATAGATGAAAGAGCATGTCAGAGCTGCTGCTGTCTGGAAGAGCTTGCAGTTCTAAGAGGGTCATGTAGTTTTGCAAGCAGAGAGAGTCAAACAGGCTTTCTCTGTCTGTGTGTGAGAGAGAGAGAGAGAGAGAGAGAGAGAGAGAGAGAGAGAGAGAGAGAGAGAGAGAGAGAGAGAGAGATCAAGTACAGTGTTACAGCCAGCAGCTGGGACTGGAAAGGACAAGCTGGCAAACTTCTAGAATGTCCCATTTTTGGAAAACGGCCTGGTCAAAGCCCTTGTGGTTCATGCAAGAGGAGAGGACTGGCTGTCTAATGTTTCACTTGGAATAAGGGAAACAAAAAGGAACTCTGTGTTGATCTGTAAGAAAGAGGTTATCATCTGGAGAACTCTGAAGGGGGCAAGTTTTGTCAGCAAGACACTGGAGTGGCAGATTAAAAAGGAATCACTTGTGGATGTCCTGGAACAACAAATCTCTCTCTAAACCGACAAGAACCTTCCTAAGCAGTAACCATTTACCTTTCAAGCGCCAAAGCCTGGTGAACTTTATAAATGTTAAATCTGTGCACAGTATAAGAATCACCTGCAACCAGTGAACTTGGAGGAATGAGAAGTGAGATTGGACAGTGAACCAATTCTCTGAACTTACACACACATTACATACACATGCGCTTAGAATTAGAAGGGGGTTAAGTTGAAGTGTGATTCTGTTTTCATGTTTAAAGATAATCAAAAGCAATTTTAAAGTAACCATTTGTCTTGGTGAATATCTATTGCTGCTGGGTTTTGGGGTCCTCTTGGCTCGTAACAGCACAAAGCACCATATGTACAAATATTTTGCCTCCAAACTCTTAAATCTGGGTGAAATTCCAAGAGTGTATGGAAGAAAAAAAATAATGCACCTCTGTAATGCTAGTTTAATGATAGCATTGTTAACTTCCAATGCTGGCACAAGTTACTCCCTTTGATGATTTTCCTTATTCATCTGCAATGGCCAAGAGCACAAGATAGTAGAAATGGTAGTACAGTAGAACCCAAAATTCAAAAATCTTGACATTCATAGGAATTTGAAACAATGTATAGGAAAGTATAAATAACACTGAAGCGACCTTAGCATTTAGTTCCTGTTCCTTTAAAGAAAAAGAACTTGTGCTTTCACTAGTTTCCCTCACTCAAATTATCATCCTTTAAACAGCTGTGTAATTTCAACAATGAAAAACAATTAGTAGTTCTTTTTTTAAAGAAATAGTAGTTCTTTTTTTTAAAAAGAAAAACAATTTGGCAAACTGATATTGGTATCACACATCTACCATAGGGAACTTCTTTGGACACTTTGTTCAATTAAAAAAGGAACTACAGATCAATTGGCCTGGCATAAATAACAAGAATAATTATGAAAGAAGAGGAAACAGGATGCTTAAAGTAACAATAGTTTTGGTCAGTAACCATGGATACATGGTTCATACATTATACTTAACGTTTGTTTGATTACTATCAGGCTGCAATTAGAACAAAGGGGAATTAGTGACATGGTATGGTTTGACTTTTAGATATTGCCAATGGTTGAAAATAGTAGGAAAAACAATTCATTTTTAAGCAGAAGTCTCAGGCTGTTAGGTAGTAAGGGGGTCAAAATTGGCTCCCTGCTATTCATAACCTGTATCAAAGATTTGGATGAGACAACCAAGTGTGATATTACTGATGATACCAATTTGAATGATAATGTGGATTGAGAGGAAGATGAAAAAGAAGGCTAAGTAAATGGGTGAGGGCTTACGAGTAAAACAACAAGGTGGAAATGCATATGCAGTCATCGATGAGAGGTCAAGATTCAGTAAATGGCAAGTCCCTCATGAGAAATTAGGAAATAGGAGGTGGAACAAGGCCTGGCATATATTGGGATATTGAGCTGCAAGTCCATAGCTCCTTGAAATGGAAGCACAGGAGGATAGGGTGGAAGGTGGTGCATGACATGCTTGCCTTCAACAAAACATGGTGTACAAAAGTTGACAAGTCATGTTGCTGTTAAGCTACATTTGGAGAATTGTAATGTAGTTCTGGTCGCCACACGATTGGAGACAGGGTAGTTTTGGAGAGGGTGCAGAAAATATTCATGAGGACGTTGCCTGAACTGGAGATCTTTAAGTATCAGGAGAGAATGGACAAACTTAATATTTTTTTTCTCTCTGGAGATTCAGAGGCTGAGAGACAACCTGATAAAAGTATACAAAATTATGAGTGGCATAGATAGGGTAGATGGTCTCTTTTCCCCCAGGGTTCAAGGTGAGAGGGGTTGGGACACTAAAGTTTTGTTTTGAACATACAAGAAAATGGTGGCACTGACAGGGCTGCTGTAACAGCAGCGTTGCCGCTGGCACGTATTCAGGAGAGTGAGGAGTAGAGAAACAGTGCTGCTCCACAGGGTCCTATTGCCCAGTCGTGATGCCAACAGTTCTGTGCAGGCTTTCAACAGCCTATTAAGAGAAGCCAACTTAAAAAAAAACATCATGCAACTTCTGAAGTCTGTGCGCAAGACAGCAGCCCTATGCTGGGCAGCATATCACAAGGGTTACAGACTCCAGGGGAGCAGCGAGCCAGAAACAGGGAAAATGCCTGTAACATGCAGATGGATTAGGTGGTGGAAACATATTATCGCAACATCCAAGAGGTATTTAGATAGGCATACAAAGAGACAAATTAGGGAAAGCAGATGGGATGAGTTTGCTTTGGCTTTATTATCCACATTGACATGGAGGGCCAAAGAGCCTGTCCCTATACTATACTTATCTAAGTTTCTAATAGTTGCACCACTGTGCCATCTACACACACACACTTTTTTGGCTTATCTTCATGGATTTACAAAGCAAATGACAGGCAGAGAAATACTCAAATGCTCACACTGTGACAAAACCACCTGCTTTAGATACCAGTGAAGATGTTCCTAGTCTTCTTTGATTTTTTAAAAAAATATCCATCTGAGAAAGTACACAGGCGTACATAACAGCCATACTAAAAAAACGCCAAGTCAGTCAAACACACGTCTTCTGCTTTGCTCAAGCCCCTGGGATGAAATTCACCGACTCAGAGAGAAACTTATTTTCACAGGGCCACGGTTGACACTCAAAGTGCAATTTATTGTAACTCCACCCAGAAAGAATTGGTGGGGAAATAACAAGTAGGCAATGATTTAAGTACGATAAAGTCTGAATACCTGGAGATGTGTCACTGAGAGGTTACAAATCGAGTCACAGAGAGTTCTGGTGATGTGAACACTACCCTTCCTTCGTTTCCTAGTTTTATTTTAGATTTACAATCGCAGTAGTTCGCCAAATTAAAAGAGATAATCAGAATGAAAACTTTCAAGGAATGTCATAAAAACAGGGCTGGAATAAGCTTAAAGAGCAACACAAATCCATGTTAACCTCGTGCCGGGCTGATCACGCCCATTACTCCTCAAGTCTTTTGGGTCTTGGAACCTTGTGCTCCAGTTGCCCTTAAATAACTTCCAGGAGAAGTTGTGGAACATTTTGCAGGACGTTTACCTCAAGTTCATTGGTCTCAGCCGCACCGCCACCTTCACCGAGGCCATGATTCATCACTTCCGCCTTCTCTGGTGCCTCCGCCAAAAGACTGTTTGTTTACAACCGCCGGCTCGTGATGCGACAGACAACAATCCCACCCCCACCCGACTCTCCACCAGCATCGAAAACTCCAGCCGCCTACGTCACTGGGCGACCGTCATCAGCGCAGCCGATTCGACGTCAACCGATCACCGTGAGGCTCCAGAACACCGCAGCACTCGTGATTGACGGGCCGAGTGACCATTCAGCTCGGCCGTTGTCGGGAGGGTGGCCCCGCCTTCCCTCACCCCGGAGGCTCAGCTGCGCTCGGGAACCAGACAGGTGGTCACAACTTGACATTTGCTGAATAGGATGGCTGAGATGCGCAGAAGGAGTTCATTTTCTACAGGGACGCAAATTTTGGGTGAAGTTTATCAAAAATGTGCTTTGCCTCAGAATCCACCTTGCTCTGAAACAAGTACAAACACAGAAATGCGGGAGAAATTCAGCAGGTCCCGCAGCGTCCAAATGTTTCAGGCCTGAGCCAGAAAACAACAACAGGCAGGCTCCTGAATCAAAAGGCTGAGGGAGGAGAAGCACAGTCCAGCGGCAATTGGACATGGATGGGAGGAAAGGTGAGGGGTTGGTTTTGTGAATACATATTTGGAGGACAGAGAGAGAGGTAGACAGAAAGGAGACTTTGGGGGTAGGGAAAGAGAGAAGTAAAACACAAAAATCTGTTGACGCAGTAGTTGAAGTGAAAACACAATGCTGGAGAAACTCAGCAGGTCAAATGGTGTCCAAAGGTTAAAGTCCATCACTGATGTTCAAGCTTGAGCCATTTATTAAGATCAGGTAGCAAAAGACAGAGATGGGTGGGTGGGGGGGGGGGGGAACAGAAACTGGAGAAGTTATTGCCATCTGGTTGGAGAGTGTTGAGATGGAATATGAGGTGTTCCTCCAATTCGTGTGTGGTCTCAGTCTTGCAGTGCATGACACCATGGACAGAGATGTTGGCATGAGAATGGGGTGGGTAGCTGAAATGGGTTGCCACTGGGAGATCCCCACTATTGAGGTGGACTGAGCAAGGGTGCTCAGCAGAGTGATTTCCCAGTATAAGAAGTCTATTTTGTTACACATTTTCATAGGTGATTCTTTACCTTACCCTACTGACGACTTACTAATCTCAAACACTTTGACAATATAACAATTTCAGTTTTGAATTTCTTTTGAAAATGTTTCATGTCCCTCCAATGTGATGATTCATCACTGTTTCAAAAATGTTGTTTTGTTGTTATCAAAATCCTCAACTCTTATTTCCCCACATGATACTCTATCTTCCATTTTCTTGTCCACCATTTTAACCTGTGTTAATACAACTATGATCAACACAATCAATTCATATCAAAATCAATCTTAATGGCTATCATTTTGCAAGATGTTTACCTCAAATTCACGGGTCTCACCACATCACCTTTTCCAAGGCAAATTCTTTGTATCATCTTCACAGCTCGATTTTACTGTTTTTCCCATTATCAGCAAAACAGGGTATATCACTTTCGTATGCCTGTAAATAACAATTGGTGAGGGCCCAGTACTGAAGCTATTTTATCAATGAAAAAACTGCCCATTCTCTGTTGTCCATCCATTATTTATCTATTCTTGTTATTGAAATGATATATTTTTGTAAAAATATATAAAAAATAGCTTTTGAAAATGCAGATATACCATATTGTTGTATATTCATGATTTGGATTATGGAATGAATGGTTTTGTGGCCAGGTTTTCAGACGATACGAAGGTAGTTAGAGGAACAGGTAATGTGGAGGACATGTGGAGGCACAGAAGAACTGAGACATTAGTAGAATGGGCAAAGAGGAAAGTGAAATATAATGTTGGAAAGTGGTTATGCACTTAGATAGGAAAAAATGAAGGAGCAGACTTTTTCTTTTTAAATGGGGAGAAAATTGAAAATTCCCAGATACAAAGGGACCTGGGAGTCCTCATGCAGAATAGCCTGAAGGTAAACTTGCAGGTTGAGATGGTGATAAAGAAGATAAATGCAATGCTTCCATTCCTTTCAGGAGGAATAGAATATAAGAGACGGAATGCGATGTTGAGGCTCTATAAGGCACAGGTAAGACCTCACTTGGAGCATTGTGAGCAGTTTTAGACTCCTTATTTGAGAAAGGATGAGCTGACATTGGAGACAGTTCAAAGGTGGTTCACTAGGATGCTTCCAGGAATGAAAGGGTTATCATACTATTATGAGCCCAGAAGACCCATAAACCTAGCAACAATAGATATTCACCAAGACAAATGGTTACTTTTTAAAAAGTTGCTTTTAATTATCTTTAAATATGAAAGCAAAATCACACTTTAACTTATGTGACAGAGTTTTTAGAGGAGGTTTGGGAGGAATTGTTAGAGCAGCTTGCACACACACATTTTAAAACACAGAACATTTGCAGGACTTTTGCAGAATGCTTTTTGCAGGAGGCAACGAAGTATTGACAGCAGCTTGCCTGGAAGAGCATGTGATCTTTGCAGGCAGAGGAGAAGAGTTTTGCTCTCAGAGAGAGAGGGTGTGAAACAGAGAGGAGAGAGATAGAAATCTGTTCCAGAGGGACAAGCTGGCAAACTTTGGAAGGCTGCCTGGTCAAAGGAGAAGACTGGTGGTGTGAAAGGTGACCTAAAAGAAAGAGGATCATTTGGAGAACCCTGAAGGGGCAAGTTTCGTCAGCAAGACTGATTGAGAAGGAACCAATTGCGGATGTCCTGGAAAAGGAATCTCTCTCTGAAAACCAGCAAGAACCCTCCTGAGTGGTAACCATTTGCCTGTTAAGCACCGAAGACTGGTGAACTTTGTTGTAACCCTGTGTTGTGGTGCATATCTATTGCTGCTGGTTTTTTGGGTCCTCTGGACTCTAACACTTATCACTATTGACTTAACTAACCTAACTTAACCTCCTTCAAATTCTAAGAGCACGTGTATGTAATGTGTGTGTAAGTTCAGAAAAGTTCTTTGGTTCACAGTCCAATCTCACTTTTCATTCCTCCAAGTTCACTGGTTGCAGGCAATTCTTATACTGTGCACAGAATTTAACATTTATGAAGTTTACTAGGCTTTGGTGCTTGAAAGGTAAATGGTTACTGCTCTGGAAGGTTCCTGTTGGTTTTCAGAGAGAGATTTATTGTTTGTTTTTCTTCCATCAGCCACTCCAGTGTCTTGCCGAAGAAACTTGCCCCCCTCAGGGTCCTTCAGATGATAACCCCTTTCTTTCAGTTCACTACAGAGTTCCTTTATGTTTCTCTTATTTCAAGTGAAACATTAGACAGCCAGTCCTCTCCTCTTGCATGAACCTCAAGGGCTTTGACCAGGCCGTCTTCCAAAAATGGGGCATTCTAGAAGTTTGCCAGCTTGTCCTGTTCCAGTCCCAGCTGCTGTCTGCTGGCTGTAACACTGCAGAACTGATCTTTGTGTCTCTCTCTCTCTCTCTCTCTCTCTCTCTCTCTCTCTCTCTTTCTCACACACACACACACAGAGAAAAGCCTGTTTGACTCTCTCTGCTTGCAAAAGCACATGACCCTCCTAGAAACAAGTTCTCTTCCAGACAATTTGCAGCTCCAGCTTTTGTAAACAACAATCCATCAGTGAAGTCTCTTGAGCACTTTTCAAAGCTCTTGCAAAAGCTCTGAGTCCCCAATATGTCTAGCATGGGGCAGAGCTCCATTATTTCAAATAAGATCTGTTTTAATGTGCTTGTATGTGACCTACTCTAACAATTCTTTCCCAATTTATCTCCCCAAAACATATCTATATACTCTGTCACAATACAAGCAGCATTTGACAGCTCATGCCCTGTCTCCGGAGCTGTATTGCCTGCTCTTAGTGGTAAAAAGCTTGCAGTCGGGTGTGAAGTTCTCAAACAGGAGCAGCAGTGGGAACCAGAGGATAGAGGCTGCAAGTCATGTTCGGAGGGGGCAGGTGACTTGAGTCTTTGGTGTTGCAGATCATAAGGGGTGGGTGTTGGCCATCAAACTGCATCCAGACGCTCTGTAGCTGGCACTGGCAGTCCCAGTATGACTGGCGTGCAAAGGCGGGGCATGATCAGGAGTTAAAGTTCTTGCACCATCAGCATCAAGCTGCAGCAGCTGTGGATCTCAGCTGAATGAGATTTGGCGGCCAAGGAGACCTCGCATATTTCTGGGGTTACCGCGAGGGAGTAGCTTTGTACAGTATATGGATGGATGAAGCTCAGTGCTTCTTGTGTTGAATAAGCAGTTTGTGGTGTGGCCATTTACCTTGATGGTTATCATGGCCTTGGCCAGTTGATGTGGGCTGTCTTGATCAAGGATGATGAAGGCCAGCATCTGATCACTGTCCAAGTCGCTACTCTATTGATTCAGGTGTACCTGCCAAGGTGGAGGCCCCCATGTCACGCTTGTGGTGCTGTCCTTCACTGCCATCCCCGGGGCCCCATTGAGCCATTTCCCATGTCCAGAAGTGACGTTGAAGGTGGAGCCATAGGTGGTGTGGTCCAAGATAGTAGAGGCTGGTAGCCGCACACTGTGCTGCTGGCGGAAGGTTGGGACCTACATATCTTTGTGTAGTGTCCCTTCTCGCAGGCAGTGCATGTTGTGTTTCAGGCCGGGCAGCTCTTCTGGGTCCACAGAAGTAGCACTTCAAGTGCTCGATGGTGACGTGGGAACCCCACATCCCAAGCTGGCAGCACCCACGCTTCCCAAGTGGCGACTGCAGTGCCTAAGAAGAATGCTTCAACATTCCGTTGCGCTGTCTCAAGCAATTCCACGACCAACTGCAGGCTCCAATCACCCTTTTAAAGCAGTCTCTGATATAATCAGACCTGAATCCAGCTACGCATGCGTCGTATATCAGGCCTTCAAGGAGGGCAGTTGCCGAGACTTCTCAGCCCCAGCTCACACAGCGCCCATATGTATTCATCAAAGGACTCACCAGGTGCTTGTTTACAACTGCCCAGGAGAATTCGGGCATAGATGACATTTATTGGGGCCTGGTACTGTTTCTGCAGGAAGTCCATCACAGCAGTGTAAGTAGGACAATCTCTTATTGTTTGAAAGACCCGATGGCCAACCTGAGCGAAGAGCAGATCCCGTTTGTCGTCTTCGTATGCTGTTACACCGCATAAACGCATTGAGGGAGTGCACCCACTGGTCAAATTTGACCGAGGCCTCTGGATGGTTTTGGGTGTATCTGCCCATATTATCTTGTCCATGGCCCATAATAATCTTTATTATTAAATTGTGCTACTAATCAACCACAGTAGACAAGGATCTGTGATTAATAGGCTTTAATCACCTTTAGATATCAGCACATCTTGCATGTTGCTGACCTAATTCCAAGGCAGATACTGAGAGAGGGGTTTGGGCATAACAGCCTTTATGAGGTTATCTGGGATGGAGGAGTCACAGGTTCAAGAGCGGGCCAGCCCATAAGCACATACATACAATATACATAGTGGTAGTACCACATTGTATTTAAGGCAGATATTGATAGGTTCTTGTTTGGGAGGGCACCAAAGGTTATGGGGAGAAGGTTGGGCAGTGGAGCTGAGTGTGAAAATGTATCAGCTCACGATTGAATGGCGGGGCAGACTCGATGGACTAAAAAGCCTATTTCTGCTCCATTGTCTTATGATTTTATTAAAAGGTTCCCCATGATCAATCCTGCTTTGATGCTTCGCTATCCGATGAGTTGAATACCATTTATGTTCACTTTCCTGCAGAAGCTGACTGACAAGCCTGTGATATTTATCTGTGAGGCCAATGTCAGAACATCTTTCAAGAGGGTGATCCCACTCAAGGCATGAGGCCCTGATGGCATACTTGGCAAAGTACTGAAAATCTGTGCCAACAAAGGAGCCAGAGCGTTTATAGACATTTTAATCTCTCATTGCAGCAGTTAGAGGTTCCCATCTGTTTCAAAAGGGCATTAATTATCCCGGTGTCCAAGAAGAGCAATGTGAGCTGCCTCAATAATTATTGCCCAGTAGCATACTGTGATGAAATGCTTTGAGAGGTTGGTCATGGCCAGAATTAACTTGTACCTATGTAAAGATCTGGACACATTACAAATTCACCTACCATCACAATCGCTTCACAGCAGACCCAATATCCCTGGCTCTGCTCAGCCTTAGACAACATGTATATGAAGCTATTTTTCATCAACTACAGTGCTGCTTTCAACACCATCATACACTCAGTATTAGTCAACAAGCTCCAAAACCTGGGCCTCTGTACCCTCCTCTGCAACTGGATCCTTGACTTCTCATCGGAGACCATTGCCAGTCCAAATCAACAAACATATCTCCTCACTGACAATCAACACAGGCACATCTCAAGAAAGCATGTTTAACCCATTGCTCTACTCGCTCTACACTCTTGACTTTGTGGGTATGCACAATTAAAATTCCATTTACAAATTTTCCATTGACACCACAGTCATTGGAAGAATCACAGACGACAATGAGGAAGCGTATAGGAGGGAGATAGATCAACCAATTGAGTGGTGTCGCAACAGCAACTTTGCTCTCAAAGTTAACACAACTAAGGAGCTGATTGTGGACTTCAAGAGGGGAAATCAGGAGAACATGAAGTCCTTATTGAAGAGTCATCAATGGAAAGAATTAAGAACTTAAAATTCCAGGTTGTCAATATTTCAAGATCAATCCTGACGCATCCATTTTGATACAATCATGAAGAAGACTCACCAATGGCTATACTTTGTGATCAGTTTGATGAGATTTGGTATGCCAGCAAGGACTCTTGCAAATTTCTACAGGTGCTCCATTGAGAGCATTCTGACTGGTTGCATCACTGTCTGGTATGCAGGTGCCAATGTATAGGACAGATAAAGACTACAGAGAGTTATGAACTTGGCCAGCACCATCAGTCTTCACTGCATCGAAGACATCAGCAGAAAAGCAGCCTCAATCCTCAAGGACCCTCATCACCCAGGCTATGCCATCTTCACATTGCTATCATAAGGAAGGAGGTACAAAGGCCTGAAACAGCACAAAAAACTGTTTCTTCCCTTTAGCCATCAGATTTTTAAAAGGCCAATGAACCACAGACAGTATCTCACTTTTTTTCTTGTGCACTTTTTAATTTATATTTTGAATGTAATTTATAGCAGTATTTGCACTTTGATGCTGCCACAAAACAATGAATTTTGTGACATGCTCATGACAATAAATTCTGATTCTAGTTCATTGTCAAAAACACTGATAAATTTGACTGACATGATTTCAGATTTGGAACCAAGGTGTTGCATGTCTAACTATAACATAATTTTCATATTTCTATATGATTTACAAGGAAATCAAGTATTTTTCCAACAACTGGTGTTAAACCAATGGACTATAGTCCTCTATTTTTAACTTTCACTCCCATCTTCAATACTGGTGTTTCCTTTTTCTACCTTCCAATTTGTGGGGACTGTAGAAGAGTTGATTGTGGTGACCCACTGCAAGGACTAGCAGGATGGCTGACATATTCAGCATGTCTGTGATCTTGAGAAACAGCTGTTTTGCTTAGTGCATCTGGAGATAAGATGTACTGGGTGCAGACCCTTGGGTATTGTTTTAATTGCATACTACAAATCACTATGCATGGGCCTAAATTGAGGAAACTGAGATTGCTACCTTTCTTTCTATTCAGAATGTTGCTGGATTGTCATGTGATGCATTAATTATACAAAGTATGTCAGCTAAGCTCTGTAACTTTATAACTCAGAGAAGAGGGTCAGTGAAGATAGACTTTCTCTCTGATTGGTACCAAGAAAATAAAGCTGATCAAGCCGAGTATCAGACTTGAGTGATTATTGTACAACGTTGTATTGCAAAATTCTTTAAAAGGGGCTAATCTCATTTCTGGCTGATATTACAAGATTATCATATATCTCCTATTTCGTGATCTCAGCAGTCACCTATTACCCAAGAATACAGATGATCAAGTCCAGTAAATTTGTTGGGATTCAATCCCGTGATTTGTTCAGTACACCATCTTTAGTCATCAAGTTTCACATTATATTAGATTATTGCTTCTCCTCTATTCCTGCTTAATTCATTAAACCCTTTACTGCTGACAGATGAAAAATGTTTATTCAGTTCCTCTGCCATTTCATTACTTCATTATAATTTTATCTCCAGTTAACATAGTAAATATATATTTTCAAAAAGATTTGATAAAATGAAGGTTAAAATGTTGATGTATAAAATGAAGGTGCTTTGCATTGGAGTAACATTTTAATAGGAATAGAGAATTCTTTAAAGGACAAGAAACAGTAGGAATGAAGTTTATTGTCATCTGATTGTACAAGTACAACTCATAGAAACAGCACAAGTCGTTGAAACAGCAGTCCTTGGTCCTCAGTACGTAACATGCAGATACTCAACCAGACATAACACACAGACAAACAATGCAGGATATCTAAATAAATAAATATTGTTTCAAGAATATAAGAGTCTCAGATAGTTGGTGTGAGCAGTTCCTTTGGTTGATCAGCATTTTCACTGCCTGTGGGAAGAAGCTGTTCCTCAGCCTGGTGGTGCTGACTCCTGTATCTCTTTCCCAACAGGAGCAGCTGTAAGAGACCTCAATGACTTTGCATGCCCTCTTCAGAGAAAAAAAACCTGCCAGATTGCCTCAGTTGAGAAGGGGGGTGGTGGGGGCGGGGCGGGGGGGGGGGGGGAGAGGGAGGGAGTCTCCAGTGATCTTCTGCCACCCTTATGGTCCTGAGAATTAATCTCCAATCCATTTATTTTCCACAACTGTACACTGTGATGCTGCTGGCCAGGATGCTCTTGATAGAGTTCCTTTAGAAGGTTGATATAATGATGGCCAGTAGCTTTGCCTGCTTCAGTCCCCTCGGGAAGTACAGTCACTGTTGCGCCTTTCTAACAAGTGAGGAAATGTTGAGTGTCCACAATAGGTTAATAGCCATGATGCTCTTCACTCTCCCTACTGCTGAGTTGTTGATGTGTAGTGGAAGGCAGTCGTTCCTGGTCCTCCTGAAGTTCATGATCATCTCTGTCTCATCTACATTGAGACTCTGGATGTTTACTCTCGCACCATATCATGAGATTTTCCACCTCTTCTCTGTAGTGCAGCTTATCATTGTTGCTGATGAGCCCAACTATTTTTTCCAATATTTTATCTAAAATATAAGCAATCATGATTACACCAATAATACAAATATATCCTTAAATCTAACATGGTTTATATATATATATATATATATATATATATATAAACCTATACACCCCTAACCCCTATAATAATATACCCCCCTCCTCCTATCTCTTACCCCACATCCCCCAATTAACCCCTATAATAGAAGAAAAAGAAGAGAAAAGCCAATTAATATATGGTGGAATGAGGAAACCCTATTACATCCAGATCCAATTAAAATAATCCAATATGGGCTCCAAATCTTCCTAAAAATATAATATTTATCTCTCAAATTATACGTTATCTTTTCCAACAGAATGCAGGACCTTAATTCTGAATGCCATCTCTGAAAACTAAGTTCTATCTGATCTTTCTATGAACTTGCTACACATTTCCTTGCCACTGCTAATGCCAGTCTCAGAAAAGCTATTTAAAATTTATCTAATTTATCTACCAAACAAATTCCACTTATATCACCAATTAAGAAATTTTTTGAATCTAAAGAAAGTTTTACTTTCAAAATATTCTGTAAACAATCTTTAACACAAGACCAAAATGGTTTAACCTTATCCCAAGACCATACTGAATGTAAGAACATACCTTTCTGACCATTACATCGAAAACACAAATCAGAAAGAAGCAAATTATATCTTTTTAAATGCTCCGGTTAAATATAATTGATGTATAAAATTATAAGTTTCAAGTCTATACCAGAGATTTGTAATTTTTGTCATACTGTCATTACAAATAGTTTTCCAATGATCTCTATCTAAATCAACTCTCAAATCTTTCTCCCATTTGAATCTTGATTTATGCAAATCAATTTTAGACATTTTCTGTTGCAATAATTAATACATTTCAAAAATAAATCCTTTCTTCCCTCCATCATGAGCCATCATTTCAAATTTCGACTCTTTTGGAAGAAACATTCTTCCCAAAGGAATCATACAATATCGATTTAATTTGATAATATCAAATACCAATTCAGACTCTTTTTGTTATCTTTCTTTCATTCTTTCAAATGATAGAAATTGGCCTAATTCATAGCAATTATTTACTATTTTAATCCCTTTCTGATCCCAAATCTTAAGGTCATTATTAACCATAAAAGAAAAAAGTTTATTCTGATACAAAAGGAATATATCTAGATATTTTACCTTGAATACCAATTTCTTTATTTATCCCATCCCAAATATCTATCAAATGAGATAAAATTGGTGACTTATAAGAACCTAACAATTTAATATTCCATTTATAAACAATTTAATCCCTTCTATCCTCACTAATTCTATATCTGCCCAAGTCAAAGGACTATCAAGATCAAACATTCTATTAATAAATTTTAACTGAGTGGCCTTATAGTAATTTTAAAAATTTTGACATTGTAATCCCCCTAATTCATATTTCCATGTTAACTTATGAGTAGAAACTCTTGCCAATTTACCCTTCCATAAAAAAATTCCTAACTACTGTATTCAAATCTTTTAAAAAATTTTTAAGAATATTACAAGGAATAGTTTGGAAAAAAATACTGAAGTTAAGGAAATACATAAATTTTTATACAATTCACTCTACCTAGCAACTAAAGTTATCAGCAAGTCTTTCCATTTAAGTAAATCCTCTTTAATTACATAAAATAATGGCAAATAATTTAAAGCAAATAAATTATTTATATATCTATCTATTTTAATACCCAAATATTTAATTTGATCAGTCTATTTAAAATGTGCTACTCCTTTACAAACAGAATAATTGGCTTCAGACAATGGCATAAGTTCACTTTTATTCCAATTCACTTTATACCCCAGTAATTCTCCATATTTTATTAACTTGTAAAGCTTTCAGCAACTCTTGTGGTTCCATTAAATAAATCTACACATCATCCACAAAAAAACTAATCTTAAATTCATCTAATCTTGTTTCAATAACTTTTTTATTCCCCTTTTCTCTCTTATTAAGGTTCGGTCACCAATTCAAATATTGCTGGTGACAGAGGGAAACCCTGTCTAGTAGATCTCTCTAAATTTAAAAATTCAGATAAAAGCCCATTTATCACAACTCTAGCTTTTGGTTGTTTATATACTGCATTAATCCAACTTATAAACATTAGTCCAAACCGAAATTTTTCAAACACTTTAAATAAAAAACACCATTCCATGCTATCAAATGCCTTTTCAGCATCTAATGATAGGACCATTGGTAAGTTGGATTTCTCCTTTGAAATATTAATTAAATGATGTGGTAATTCTGTTGGAACTTTTTTTCATGCTGTTTGGTGATGTATACATATACAATCTTTTTGGAAGAAAATTCAATTGTTTTTAGAATACCTGTATAAGATTAAAATACTTTTAGATCCGACAGTGTTTTTATTGGGTAGTTTGCAACCTTTGAAAGGTTTGGGATTAGATAAGTTTCAACTTGCTTTTGTATATTTAGCTTTATCTGCAGCGAAAATATGTGTTGCTAGTACGTGGAAAGATACAAATATGATTGATATTAATAGATGGCATAATGAGATGAAATATTGTTTAATCATGGAAAAAATTACATATGTTTCACGTGATAATTATTGTTTTTTTATTAAATAAGTGGTTGTTATATTCAGAATATTTACATTTCAATTTAAATTGATTAGATCTTAATATGTATGCTTAATTTTTTTTATTTTTTTTTCTTTATGGCTCTCAGGAGAGTTGGCTGAAGGGGGGGTTCTTTAAAAAAAGTTCATGTTTAGGGTTAATTGTTGTATATGTTATGTACTATTTGTTTTTTGAATGAATAAATAAAGTTTTAAAACAATTAATTAAACTAACAAATTTAGTTACATTATCAGCAGAATATCGACCCTTAATAGAACCCGCCTGATCAATATGAATCAACTTGGGTAAGAATTGCGCTAACCTATTAGCTAAAAATAATGACATTGGTCTATAAGACCCAGGATTCAAAGTGTTCTTTTTTTTTAAAGAATAACTGTTAAAATAGCTTGTGGAAAAAGATTCTGGTAAAGAATGTGTATCTCTAGCCTGTTATAAAACTTCAACAAACATCAGAAGTAATAATTTTTGGAATTTCTTATAAAATTCCACAGTAAAACCATCCACTCCTGGAGATTTTACATTTGGCATTAAATTAAAAACTAACATAATCTCTTTAAAATCTATTGGCTTCTCTAATTGCTCCTTAATCTAATCATTCAAAATAGGTAAATGTAACTTATTTAAAAATCCATCTATTTTACTTTGATCTTACTGCACTTCTGAAGTATATAATATTTATAAAATTCCTTAAACCTCATTAATATCCTGGGGTTTATAAGAATTTTTTGAATTTTTTCTAACTGCTTTGATTGTTCTAGATACTTGCTCAGATTTCCATTGCCATGCCAAAACTTTATGTGCCTTTTCTCCGAATTCATAATATTTTTGTTTAGATCTTTGCAATAAACGTTCAACTCTATAAGTTTGCAATGTATTATGTTTCATTTTCTTAGAATCTAATTGTACTTTTTTCTCTTTATCAAATAGATTCCTCTGTAACTCTTTTTCCGAAACATTTATCTTTCTCCATCATATCAACTTCAGCTAAGTATTGCTTTCTAAGTTTGACTATAAAACTAATAATATAACCTCTTAAATACATAAAAAAAATTTACTGTTCACTGAATTTCTATTTATATCTAAAAACTGTTGTATTTGTTCATTTATATAAACTGTTATTTACAAAATTCTTCATTTTTTCATAATAAAGAATTAAACCTCTAGCGATATGTAGAAACCATTTTTTCTGTTACTGCATATGTCAATTAAATACAAGTGAATGATCCAACAAGATCTAGACTTATATTCAGACAATACTACATTATCCAATAACTGAGCTGATAATTTTTTAAAAATCTAGAATAAGTATCGTACTGAGCTGGAGAAAAAGTATAGTACCTCTCTTTCTGGCTTAATTTCTTCCATATATCAATCAAATTAAGTTCCTTCATCAAAAATAATTTTTTAGTCCTCTTTGTTCTAGGCATCACCTTACCAGATTTATCCAGTAAAGGATCCAAATTTATATGATAAATTAAGTAAACAAATCCTGAAAAAAACATCTCGTCATCCAGATTTGGTGCATAAATATTCGCCAAAGTCCAAGATTTGGAATAAATTTTACAATTTACTCCCCCTATTGACTCATATAATGATTCCAAAATAAATGGCATTTTTTATGAACTAAAATTACCACCCCTCTAGCTTTAGAATTACAATAAGAATAGAAAACCTGACCCATCTAGTCTCTTTTTAACTTTTGATGTTCAATTTCAGTTAGATGAGTTTCTTGCAAAAGTGCAATATTAACTTTTAACTTCTTAATATGTTAATACTCTCATGTTTAATCAGGTTATTGAGCCCATTCACATTAAATGTAGCAAATTTTAAATTTGCTATCTAATTTCATAAAGATCCCAATCTGTCCAGCAGGGTCTCCATCCACATAAAAATTATAAAATTAATCCAAATCTCCTCAAAAGAATAAAGGAAAAAGGAAAAAAAAACAAAAACACACCCAAAACAATATATTAAAAAAAACCTTCTCCCCCTTCTGTACTAAAAGTACTACTCCCCTCGACAACATGGGTAGCGGCCTCAGCCACTAAGTGAGTGACAGTGTCGGTCAAGCTACAATGAGATTTTGCATCTCCCAAACAGAAATACCAAGAATATATAAACAAAAAATTCAAGTATGATAAGCTTCTTCCAAGTTGCTATTCACTTGTTCATCATCAATCAAGATCTCTTCAGAATCATTAGATTCCTTTTTTTTTCCATCTCCTCCAATCGATCTTTTTATATTTACTTCTTTTTCTCCTTCTGGACACCATTACCATTTTTCTTAACAATTCCATTCAGTTTTTGCAATTCAGAGGATGAAGACTGACCTTTTTTAAGATTGGGCAAAGAATTAGCAAAAATCAATACATCTCCATCATCTTCAAAAAAACTGAGATATTCCCCATAAAAAGTCTTTTAAAACAGCAGGAAATCTAAAGGCAAATTTGTAAACCTTCTGCCAGAGGACTGTTTTCACCAAGTTGAATTCCTTTCGTCTTTTAATAATATTTTGACTTAAAATCCACATTTTAAAAAATTCTTCTATTCTGAACCATCAACTGGCCTCTGTGTTGCCGTGCATTTTGAACTGCCAACCTTAAAATCAGTTCTCTATCCTGATATCGTAAACACCTGACCAAAACAGATTGAGGTGGTTGACCAGGCAGTGGTTTCCTTCTTAGTGCTCTATGGGCCCTATCCAATTCCAATCCATTCGGAAGCAAATCCAAACCTAAGACATCGTGTATCCATTTTTGAAAGAATTTTACTGGTTCAGAGCCTTCAGAGTCTTCTGGCAAACCTACAATCTTTACATTATTCCTCTGGCTCTAATTCTCCAATGAGTCAATTTTCTTCAATAAATCATTTTTCTCTATCCTCCATCCAGTAAAAGAATCATCAAAAGTATTCAACTTCTGTTAACACTGATTAATATTAGAGACACAATCCTCCAGCTTAATCTCCATCTTCTTAACCTTGTGCTTTATCCACAACCTTTGCATATTTTGCAACATCAGCTTTAACAGTTGCAATGTCCTCCATAACATTTGAAAGCTTATCATTAACAGATGTAAAACCCAAAGAAATCTGCCTGAAATTGTTGCTCAAAATAGTCTTTACATTTTGGTAAATGCCTACCCTGAGCTGCAACAGAATTTTCTTTCCTTTCTTCTTGTTCATTAAATTGAAGTTCTTCTTCTGAACTTGGTTCTTCAAATTCTTCTGTTGCTCCTGCTCCCAGTTCTTCTGTTTCCACCATCATTACTTTTCTACTCCCCATCCCCCCCCACACACCCTCGGGTCTTAGACCGATCCTCCACCGATCCAGACTCGCTGGACCGGTGAGCACCAGCCTTCTTCCCCCCCCGAGAAAAAAAATAGTGTGCATGCGCGAAGACTCTTCAACCTCTGTGTTGGTGCCATCTTGCCTGGGACTCCGCAGCGCTTGTGTTTGCGTTATCCTCAGAGTAGCCAGCTGTCATCGCTGGGAATGAAGCTTTCTTTTATGTCATCCTGTTCTTTTCATCAAGGCATGCATAGAAGATGCTCAGTCTGTCAGGAAGGGAGGTGTCATTGTCTTTAACTTGCAGGGTTGACTTGAGGTCCATTATAGTCTTGACGTGCCTTGTGTGGCTGGGGTTGCTCAGCTGTCTTAGCTGTTCTTAACCTGCTGCTCTCCTCACTTTACACCTATGACTGTGTGTACAGTCATAACACCAACTACACATTTGCCAATGATACCATGGTAGTGGGTTGTAAAAAGAAGGGAGATTGAAAACCTGGCTGAATGGTAAACCAACAACCTTGCACTCAATTTCACCAAAACTCAAGAGCTGATTTTTTTTTGTTGGCAAAGCCTTTTTAGAATCATTTTTTAATTTAATATTTCACTGTGAACCATGTCAATAACAGGAGCTGATTGTTGACTTCAGGAAGGGAAAGCCATAGATATACAATCCAATGGTCACTGGGTGGGGGGGGGTTAATCAGAGGTGGCAAGGGTGACCAAATTTTAGTTCTTGAGTGTCACTATCTCAGAGGATCATTCTTGGACCGAACACAGTAAAAGCATTGTGAAGAAAGCACATCAGGGCCTCTACTTCCTCAGGAGTTAGCGGAGGTTCGGTATGACACCAGAAACTTTGGCAAATTTTTACAGATGTGTGGTGGGAAGTGTGCTGACCGGCTACAACATGGTTTGGTATGGGGACACCAATACCCCCAGGCGTAAAGCCCTGCAGTAGGTAGTGGACCCAGCCCAAGACATCACAGGCAAAACCCTCCCCACTATTGAGAACATCTACAGAGAACACTTCAATCAGGGAGCAGCAGCAATCATCAAGGATCCACACCACTCAGCACATGCTCTGTTCCCGCTGCTGTCATCAGGAAAGAGGTATAGGTGCCACAAGACTCGCACCACCAGGTTCAGGAACAGCTGCTACCCCTCCACCATCACACTCCTCGACAACAACTCAATCTGGTCTCTTACTTGTGCACTTTATTGATTTTTGTTTATTCTCTTTGCATTGCACAGTTTGTTTATATTCATTAACTGTTTACAGTTCTTCATTTGTTTACATGTATACGCTATGTACATTTTTTTGTACTACCAATATGTGGTAATTCTGCCTTGCCCACAGAAAAAGAATCTCAGAGTTGTATGTGATGTCATGTATGTACTCTGACAAGAAATCTGAGTCTGCCTGTGGACCTTCTGTGTGTATCTTCACTTTGCTTTCCGGATTGCATAGGAGAATTCAGCCCTGGCTGACCTTAGTGCCATCATATCCCATCCTGAGCAGTAACAAGCCCAGCGCTTGTTTAATTCTGTGCACAGTATGGAAGATTGCCTGATACCAGTGAACTTGGAGAAATGAAAAGTGAATGATTGGACAGTGAAAAAGAACTTTCCTTAATACATAAACTTTACATGCACGTGTGTTTAGAATTAGAAGGGGGTTAAATTAATAGTTATAAATTAGCTTTGATCTTATTATTATGTATTAAGAAAATAAAACCAGCTCTATTTAAGTAGCCATTGTCTTGGTGGATTTCAGTTATTGCTGGTTTTGAGTCCTTTGGGCTTGTAACAGTACAGTGCAGGAGACAGTGGCTTGGTGTTCATTGTTGTCGTCATGGCCTTGGCATTCAAGGAAATATCTGAGACCTGGAATCTGGCCTCTCCAATGTAGAGTTCAGTCTGCCATAAGCAACAGCAACATCCTTGTCTCTCACAGATCACTGTAAAATTTAGTCTGAAGATTAAATTGAAGAAGGAATGTTGCAATGCTATGTGCCATACCTTATCAATGATATTATTACACAGAAGCAGTCTCTTGTGAAACTGGACAATGATTTTATTATGAAGTGGAGCCACAGAAATTGTCTCAGAAACCTTGACAGTATTGATCACTCAATCAACCTCAATGACAGATTCTCATGTTATTTTTGAAACTTCTTGAGTGTAAATTGATCACTCATGATGCAATTGAATGATGGAGCAGCTTCAGTGGGCAATGTTGTCCACCCCAGCTCTTTCATCCAGTGTTCCCTTCACATTATGGTAAAATGGGGCTTGGATATGTTTTGGATCTGAAGTCTACATGATCAATGCTGATAAGTTGACCCTCCAGTCAGGTTTCAGTGATTAGTCAATTGACAAATACACAAGTGTATCATGTCTATAAGGGCCAGTTGATCTGGCACCATTTTGAACCCTTGCTTCTTTTCAAACATTTTTTCCCCTCTTGCTCATCTCTAAGGAAAGTAAGTAGACAATGCCTTATCCCATGGCTGTTGAGGTTTTCAAGAACCAGTTCCATGATACATAGTCACAGAGAGACATTGCCTTTCGGCCCACTGAGTCCACACTGGCCACTGACCACCCATTTCCTCAGACTTTACCACTCATCTATGCACTTCAGACAATTTATGGTGGCCAGCTAACCTTCAAAGCTGCTCAACTTTAGAATTAGGAAGAAAGCAGAGCATCCAACGTAAACCAATATAATCAGAGGGAAATCATGCAAACTCTAACATGTCATCTCCATGCCCAAAGAGAGATAACTGCTGTATCTAGGGCCTGAGCTACGACTTCCTCCGAGGGCCCCTGGAGGAGCACATCATTAATATAACGTGCTTAGGACAAGCTGTAACCCCTTTAAATCCCTGGCTATCAGGCTGTGGCATAGCATGGCGTTGTGTAGGTTCCCCTTGGGAAGGCAGCAGGACCTAGACTGGCGAACTTCCAACATGAACGCAATTGGTTTCATGACACAAGCCTTAGCAGAACAGAGACAAAGGCTTGGGCATATCCATGACTGTGTACCAATGCTTCGCTTCCTGACCCCTTGTGTCCTTAACAAGGGCACCATGTCGGGGACTGCTGCTGTGAGGGGAAGGGGGCATACAGGTGTATCTGCCAGTAGTGTATTGACATAAGCCATGTGCTGTCCTTCTTTCACAAGGGCTACACCGGGCTATTGCATGGGGTGACAATAGTGGGATGACCCCCTCTTGCAACAGGACAGCCTTATCTCTCTCATGTCTCTGGGTACACTGACCGTTCTTGATGGTGGGATCATGATAGCCTCCCATCTGACCAACCCAACCTGTACACTTGCAAAGGTTACAGGCTCCTTGCTGCTTGTTACGGACTGGCCATTAAGCATGTTTGTCCTTAGGATTCACTCCGGGGATGTGGTGCCAGGATGAGCATTGGACGAGATTGCTCAGCACTATTGGCCAGCTGGAGAGTGACTTTCCTGGTGAGATGGTGGACCCCCTCAAGCCTCGATGGCAACCTGGGCTCCTTGCCATGTGTCAGGATTGCCTGGAATAATGGTGTGCTCGGCTCTGGTGTCCAGCAGAGCCATCCACCGCTGGAAGTTCCCCTTTCCCCAGTGTACTAGGGCTATAGGGCCTCAGGGCTCCCAGCTAGGAAAGGGATGACAAATAAATCCACTGGGAGCACTGTCCACAATCCTGTGGCAATGGAGCAGAGGGTCACCATGTAGTGGTAGATCCCTGTTGCCGCTGCAGCTCCACCATCACTGTCTGTAAGGCTTTGATGTTCAAACATGGGTACTCAGTCTCATGTAGGGGAGGAGCCAATGGTGGGCTGGGTGAACCTGTGCATTAAGGGGATGAATTCCCTCAATTAATGGCCTTCTCCTGGCAATGTTCCTTCCAGTGGAATTGGGTATCCTGTTGATTCGATCCCTAATCTACCAATACATACAAGGCTTTGTGGGTCATACTGTATCCCCTATCCTCAGCCTTTGTTTTTGCCTTCTGGACCTGAGCATATGCTTCTCTCTCCACATACTCCAGCCATTCCAGCAGACAGATAGCCTCCCTCACTACTTAGAGTGGGGCTCAGTGTCGGTCTCAAGGGAAAAAGAGAGTGAGCTGGTCCACATGGTGAGTTTTATACTCCAGCCAGCTGGCGGGGGTTGGGGGTGGTGGTTGGGAGTGTTGGCTCAAGTGTGCTCACATGGCCTAAGGTGTAGTGGAGAATCAATTGAGTGGCAGTCTCACCTGTGGGTGCATCTAACTTTGATTGCCAGGTAAGGTGTCTTCCGACCTGTTTCCCGCTGAAGAGGTCAGATGACATTCTGGATAACAAAAACAAAGGTTGATCATGGGATTTACACGAAATTTGGTGTGTTCTGTTATAGAGCATAGAAATCTACAGAACAGGGCACACCCTTTGGCCCACAGTATTGTATATGCCTAATAACCTCCTCTGAAAACAGTCCAGAATTTCCCTCCTGCATAACTCTCCTTTTTTTGAAATTCCATGTAATTATCCAGTAGTCTTTTAAAAGATCCTCTTGAATGTGTCTTCACCATCATTTCTGGCATCACATTCCATGCATCCACCACTCTCTGTGAAAGGTGTACATAGCCCCTGCACTTTCTCTCAAGCACCATAAATCTATGCCCCATCGTATTAGCCAGTTCAGCCCTGCGTAAATGCCTCTAGCCATCCACCTGATTCATACCTCTCATCATTTTATACACTTCTATCTGGTCACCCCTGATCCTTGTTCTCTCCAAGGAGAAACTTAAGAGCTTACTCATAAGGCATGCCCTCTAATCTAAGCAGCATCCTTGAAATTTTTTTCTATTCCCTTTCTATAGTGTCTACATCTTTGCTGCAGTAGGGTCTAACTAAGTTCTTGTATTGCGGCAACAATACCTCACAGCTCTTGAACTCAACCCTACAGTTAATGAAGGCCAACACACTAGAGCAGCATGGTTGATGAAGTAATTAGTACAACACCATTACCGTGCCTATGATAGGACCTGGGTTCAAATCCTGCGCTGTCTATAATATATTCTCCCCATGTCTGGATGGGTTTCCTCCAGAGGCTGTGGTTTCTCCCACCATTCGAGATGCGCGGGGGTTGTAGGTTTATTGGTTGTAATTGGATGGCATGTGCTCATGGGCTGAAATGGCCTATTACTGTGCTGTATGCCTAAATTTAAATTTTATAAAACCACCATACACCTTAACAACACTATTAACCCATGTAGCTGCTTTGAGGGTCCTGTTCACATGGACTCCAAGATCTCTCATTTTGTTTATAGTACTCAGGGTCCTCCCATTAACATTGTATTCTGCCTTCAAATATGACTGATTGAAATGAACCAGCACACTTTTCTGGGTTAAACACCATCTGCCACTTCTTAGCCCAGGTCTTCAACCTGTCAATGTCCTTCTGAAGCCTTTGGTAACCCCCCAGTCTATCCACAACACCACCAACCTTCATATCATCTGCAAGCTTACTAACCACCCTTACACTTCCTCATCTAGGTCATATATAAAAATTACAAAAAGAAGGGGTTCTAGAATAAATCCATGCATAGAACACTGATTATTGACCTCCACATAGAATACAAACCATCCACAACCACCCAATGCCTTCTGTGTTTTGTTTTTCCAAGTCAAATAATTCCATTGAGTAATAACACTGGAAAACAAAATGGGGATTATGATAGACAACTTCCAGCTGAACACAAATACAATTTCAGATTTGCTGTATCATGTAGGAATTTGGAGAAATATTAAATTAACTTTTATTGAATTTAACATGTTTAATCGCATCATGATGCTGACATATTGTGTTAGCTCAACTCACCTAAAAATGTTTTGATGCTGATGTTTGTTTGTATTCATTTGTATCTGTGATGTACTGCAGCAGCAGTAAGTAGACACAAACTTGAAGACTGTACAACAGGCTTCATTTGCTAAAAGTCTCTGCTGCAGTAGAGGCTGTGATGGAGGCTCCTGAGTGACAGCCCGGGAGAGGCTGGCTTAGGACTATATCCTGGTCGGGTGATTGGGAGCCGGTCAGGTGGAGTTAGTCCCCTAGGGGTCTATTCAGGTCGGCTGATTGACAGCCAGCCAGGTGTAATCTGTCCTCCGGTGGTCTTCCTGCAAGTACAGAGATTTCCCCCTGCAGTAGGCTAGTGGTGTATCACCACAGTATCTAATACCTCTCGTGTTAATGTCCAACAATAGTCTGCTAGCCCTGATATTGCTTTTCCATGGTTGCAATTTCCTTGTGAAACTTTTCACCATGGTTGTCACTGACTGCACGAAGATCACCAGGGAAGAAGTCCAAGTGCGAATGCAGAAAATGAATTTTTAATGACACGTTGCACTTCATGGTGTTGTATGCTTGAAGTAGACTTAAAATATGACAGGAAATCACAAAAATAGGTTATATCTAAAAAATGGGTACATGATAGGAAATTTTAAAGGTAATATTTGTGATCAGCAGCCTAAAATCCGTAAAGTACAATGAAAAGTGGAGTCACGTGATGGAGTAGTGGCCGGTAGGAGAATACCAGCCCTCTCCAGAAAAGAAGGAAAAAAGTAAAGAAAAAGCAAAGCCACAGACACACAAACCACAACAAATAAAAAATAAAGGTATGGAGGAAATGGCACCAAAGAAAGAAAAGCCAAAAACAATGGGAAGGAAAGACACTGGAAGAGAAAGGTGAAGGCCTTACCTGTACGAAGAAGCAGGGACCCGCCGTGGAAAGAGGAGCCCACTCCCTGAGGTCAGTGGAAACCCCGCAGGGTCGCGACCCACTGAGCCAAACAGAGGTGCGCAACAGCGCATGTGCAAGGCGCACGATAAAGACAACACCAACGGGAGGGGGACCAGCTGTGGAGTGGAGTGAAATAAATAAATAGATAGGCCCTCTTTAAATCTTTTCCCTCTCAGCTTAAACCTATGTTCTTTAGTTTTAAATTTCCCTACCCTGAAAAAATCACTGCAACCATCCATCTTATCTTTGCCCCTCAAAATTTTATATATCTGATATGTCTCCCATGCTTGTTATTGCGTTCATCATGGTCGAAAGATATACAAAGTTCAAATGTTCAGCATTTAAATTTATTGTCAGAGTATGTTCATGATATCATGTACAACCTTAGATTCAGGCCCAGGCAGAATTTCTGATGATTGGTAATTGCAAACTGAACTCCAGAAGAAAGAAATGTGTAGAAAAGAAAGAATTTTAAACAAACTGACTGTGTCAATGCAGAAAAATAAATATTCAGTAATAAATAATATTCAAAGTAAGAATCCGTAAATGAGTCTTCGATTGAGTCTGTGGTTTGGAGTGTGATAGTTGAGGGGTAGTAACTAACCCTGAACTTGGAGGTACGAGTCTCATGACACTTATACCTCTTTTATGGTGGCAGCAGTAAGAACAGAACATATCCTGGGAGGTGTGGATCCTTGATGATTGCTGTCACTCTTTGACAGCAGCATTCCATGTGGATGTCCTCAATGGGGAGAGTTTTGCCTATGAGGCACTGGGCTATGTTCACTAGCTTTTACAGGGTTTTCTGCTCAGAGGTATTGGTGCATGCACATCAGGCCATGATGCAGCCAGTCAGCTAACTTCCTAATACACAGCTATAAAAGTTTGCTAAGGTTTCCAATGACATAAGTACATCCACAAGCTCCTGAGGAAGTCAAGGTGCGGATGCACTTTCTTCACAATAGCATTAATATGATGTGTCCAAGAGAGGTCCTCCAAGCCAGTTACTTTGAGGAATTTAAATTGGCTCACACTCTCCACCTCTGATCTCTCAATGATCACTGGATCATACACCTCTGGGGTTCCTTTCGTGGATGTAGATACATAGATTATTATGTAATAAGATTTGCAGATGGCACCAAATTATCATACCTTAGAAGAGGAAATGCCTTAGAAATGGATTTGATAGTTTAACATATAGCTTTCAGTATAATGCAAGCTGTGCGCAGCAATTTAAAAGTAACCTTCATTGCTTTGCCTGCAATGCCTTTTTTCTGTATCTGATTATTGGCATCATCAAACATTAGATAGCATACGAATGTTTTGGAAACAGTAAAGGGATTTACTATAATCATCCAGACCTGATGCAGTGTCTCATCCTGAAATGTTGACCATCCCTTTGTCTCTGCAAATGTTGCCTGATCCGCTAAGTTCATTCTGCAGCTCATAAATTAACAAGTCATTCAAAATGATATAACCCTTTAGCTTTCTCCCTTTCTACTTGGAAGAATGAAAGCCTGTGATTTGTCTGATCTGGTTCATGTTTACTGGCCAAATATTTCCATGTAACCATTGGGAAACAAGAATATTTTTGCTCATCTATCCGACTCCTGGATGTTCAACATTGGATCATAGCCTGGAGATCATACTTTAGGAAATTCAAGACTTCCATATTTGGAAATGTTGCAATTAGTTATAGCTGTCAGAATTTCTCAGTAAAATCCAGACCAGTATTTCTTTTCAGTTTTGAATCAAAACTCCACATTAATTCCGAAAGTTGTTTGTGATTTAAGAGGTGCAATTTAAACTTAAGATGCAATAACTTTTAGGCATCTGCATATCCAGAAAAAAAACCTTTTTGCATCAAAAATTTCATATAAAGGCGAAAACCAATGAATATAAATTGTGATTGAAGAGGGATTCTTGCATGTTTATTATTATTTGCACTTGGGAGCTTTGAGAAGTTCAATTTACACAGTGTAACAGTGTCTTAGTGATTCTGAATGCAAATGTGGTGAAGTAATTCTGCCAGAATATGTTTTGAATGATGAAAGGTTACATTGAGAGATACATATTTCTCCTCACAGTTTTTTTTCCAGTGAACATAACAGCACAATTTTGTTAGATTTAGCCACAGGAAAGCATACGCCAATATTTGCCATAAAGAAATACAAACATTTAATTGCATAATGTATTAACCATACAAAATATTTTTATTAGTGGTTGGACTTGAAACAAATGAACAGTTGACTCAGTGAAATAAATTTAATTGGCAATTTCCTTGGGCATCTAAATAAACAAGCAGCCATTTGGAGGCCACTTAAATGCTCCAAATTATATATAGTTTATTCACTTTAATCATGCACATTTTATTTTCCACAGAAATGGGATGCTTATCTTTTTATTTATTCTGTCAAGTGCGATAGGCAAGGCCAAACTTTATTGCCCTAATTCCAAATGAAATGAAAAAAAAATTAAGAAGCAATGGTGGATATGAACTCATATACAAGCCAGGCATGGTAAGATTTCCTTTCCTGAAGGATACCAATGAATGAGAAGGCTATTGATAAAAATTATCTTTATTTATGTAATAGTGACGCGTAGTGAATAACTCAAGACACTGAGAGAGAGTCACTGATTTGCAGGTTTTTTTTATTCACAGTGGACAGAGACCCCATCCTGTGCTGACACCTGGGCTTTCTGGTGAAGGGTCAGGGTGACGGAGGCTTTATACAAGGTCAAGGAGGGAGGGGCCACAGGCACAGGTTGGGGCGGGGCCAGGTAATCAGGAATTCACCAGTTCACCACATTCATCCCTTGTTTTTTTTAATTGTCCGGTCTTACAGGTTAAGCTGGTCTGGTGGCTTGATCTTTTGTACTGACCGGTAGAGTGCCAGTTGTTGGGTTGCGGCTGGGGCTACTGTCTCATACCGAACATCCAACGCTGTGTTGACCTCCTAGGGATGTGATGGCTGAATAGGAGTGACTGGAGTGTGGGGGGGGGGGGGGTGGGGGTAAAAGGAATGGTACATGTTGCGTGTCCGTGGAGGGAGATGGTGGGGGGCTGCTCAGGGCCCTCCGCATGCATGAGGTCCCGGATGGAAACTGTTTCCTCACGCCCATCCAAATAACCTACACGCATACATTGTGGGTTCACGTGGAGGAGCTGAACCCTTTCAACCAGGGGTTCAGTTTTATGGCCCCTCACATGTTGTAGCAGGATTGGCCCAGGAATCATCAGCCAGGAGTGGAGTGTGGTCCCTGATGTGGACTTCCTGGGGAAGGAGAAAATTATTTTGTGAGGGGTAGCATTAGTGGCAGTGCATAGCAGATATCGAGTGGCATGGGGTGCCTCTGGAAGGACCTCCTGCCAGTGTGAGATAGGCAGTCCTTGGACTTGAGGGCAAGGAGGATGGCCTTCTACACAGTGTCATTTACTCTCTACCTGACCTCCCCCCCTCCCACCCCAAGGGTTAAAGTTCATGGTCCTGCTGGCAGCAATACCCCTAGCTCTCAGGAATTTGGCACAGGTTGTCATTCATAAATGATGACCCCCCCCCCCCCAGTCGCTGTGGATTTATGATAGGTACCCAAACAGGGTGAACAGGTTGCACAAGGCCCCATTGACTGTGATGGTGGTCATGTCAGGATGGGATGACAAAGGGGAACCACGAATACTCGTCAATAACCATGAGGAAGTATGTATTGCAGTTGATGGAGGGAAGAGGGCCCTTGAAGACCATGCTCAGGCATTTGAAGGGGCATGTGGCTTTTATCAGGTGCACCCTGTTCAGTTGTTAGAAGTGTGGCTTGCACTCTGCGCAGACCCTGCAGTCCCTGGTCATATCCCTGACATCCCCAAAGAAGTATGACAGATTCAGAAATTTGATAAAATGAAAATTTTCTCGTGACACCAGGGTGACAGAGGTAATTGTGGAGGGCTTTGAGGTGATGCACCTGTGCATTAGCATATGTCCCTCGTGATAGGGCATCTAAGGGCTCATTGAGCTTCCCCGGTCAGTACAGTATGTCATAATTGTAGTTGGAGAGCTTGATCCTCCACTTCAAAATGTTATCATTCTTTATCTTAACCCACTGTTTATTGTTGAACCCGGTGGTTCATGAGCAGGGTAAAACATCTACCGGCCAGGTAGTGCCTCCAATGTCGTAATGCCTCAACTATCGCCTGAGCCTCCTTCTCTATAGAGGATTGTTAGACTTCAGGGTCCTGGAGGGTGCTGGAGAAAAAGACAATGGGGCGGCCTGTCTGATTAAGGGTGGTGGCCAGGACGAAATCAGATGCATTGCTCTTCACCTGGAAGGGGGGAAATTCATCCATCGATATGTTGCGGCTTTCACGACACCCTCCTTCATTCTGCAGTGCTGGGACTTCAGCTGATTACAATATAAATGATCTAGATGAAGGAATTGCCTGCCATATCTCTAAATTTGCAGATGACTAAGGAGGGGATGGCCAAACCACGGCTCACAAACCACTGATATATAATATACAGCTTTCAACCGCTCATGCGCTCATCTTGGTCCCAGCCACCAGCCCATCCATGCTCCTGATATCCTGACTGTGGACTCTCACCAAGGCCTGAGCCACCTGCCAGTCTATCTGAGCTACTGAAGCACTAAACACTGACTTGCCACCCACCAGCCCATCTGAGCTCCCAAAGTCCTGACCGCAGACTCTCACCTAGGCCCTGGCCACCCGCCCACCAAAGCTCCGAATGCCTCAAACGCAGACTTACCACCCAGTGCCACCCACTCATCCAAGCTCCTGACACCTCGAACAATGCAGGTACTTCCCATGTCCTTTTTTTATTCTTGAAACTAATACAAATTAGTAGTTTCAAAACTACATATATGAATAAATATTACGTTCATGTATTTCTTAATATGTATATCACATTTCCTGCCAATGCCTGTAAACCAGACCTAAGATGGCTACGGGTGGATTTTTTTTGTAACATCCAAATGGAATTGCCACCGGACTAATTTGTGTTCACTGCTTGTTCTTTGAAATCTGATGTTTGTAGCACTGTTGTTAATTTGAAATTGGGAAGTTGTTCATTGCTGGGATCAGGAGGAATAGGTTAGAGTTTAAATAATTAATGTTCTAAGTTTTATAGTCTATGTAAAAGGATGGCCACACCGGTGTATTTTGACTGTCTGTCATCGTTTAGAATTTATTCCTAATTGTATGTACAGCAGTTTTGATGAATTAAATGTGATAAATAAATAAACTATGACGATGACTATAAAATGAGCATGTAAAATTAAAAACAAAATTGTAATATTTTTTCATGTCTTGTGGGTCTCAAACACCTGAAGTTTATCCTACATGGCTCTTGGGTGAAGCAAGTTTGGCCATCTCTGCACTAAGCTGAGTGCAGTGTTAGCTGTGAGAAAGATTCCAAGAGCCTGCAGGGTGATATGGACAGATGAGGAGAGGGGGCAAATACATTGCAGATGCAGTATAATATAGATAAATGTGATGTTATTTGTTGGCAATAACACGAAGATAGATCATTATCCGAATGTTGAGAAATTTGGAAAAGAGGAGGTGCAATGTGTATCATGGGTATAGAGTCTTGGTGAAGCCACACCTTATGTGTAGTTTTGGTCTCCTAATCTGAAGAATGGATATTGTTGCTATCCAGGGAGTACAGCAAATGTTATTAAGGCTAGTTCATTAGATATATTTAAAGGGGAGTGTATGTGGCCCTTATGGCTAAAGAGATCAAGGAGAGAAAACAGGAATAGGGTACTGAGGTTGCATGATCAGCTATGATTGTATTGAATGTGTTGTAGTCTTGAATGGCTGAATGGCCTTTCCCCACACCTGTCTTCTGAGATTCACACAGGTATCATTCAAAGTTAGGATATAACATGCTCCCTGAAATGGTGTTGCAGGTGTGAAAATATGTTGCATAAGGTAAATCCTCATTTCTCAAAATAAAGAATGATTTGAATGATCAGCTGATTAGTAAAATCATTGGGATATTTTTCAAAAACTCTTACAGAATAGCATTTTGGAACATGACTGATTTGTATCTCATGTGCAGGCAATTTACAGTGTCAGATTGCCAAGTTGAAATTCACAGGGATCTGGTCTACAGTAGTGAATATTTTATCCCACTGAAAACTTTTTAAGATAGTTTGATTTTATCAAGATAGTAACAAACCACCTGGAATTGTTAGTTGCAAAACATTAATATAGTATTTCCACATACAAAGTTAAGTTTTGGTGTGAATAGCAGGACTTTTATAAACCAATTATTATTTAGTGTTTTGATAGCATTGCATATTTTGGAACTATTTATTTATTACTTCCATGTCTTCATGGTTGTGCTTCCCCCTGTCTTTACTAGCTAGAGTACTATTTGAAATGTGTCTGGTGTTGGTTGAAAAGCCTGTGAATTCAGAATTTTTATTGTAACTGTTGCAACCTTTGTATCTAAAGCAAGTAGAGTGAAACACAATTTATTTGCAATGACATTTAAAACATTAATATGTTGTATTTAACAAAAAAAGGCAGGTTCTGTCTCTACAGAAATTTGTATTCAGATGTTAGGGAATCCAGTACAAGTATTTTAATTTCAGATGTTTTCAAATTACTTTAGTAATTTTATAATTACTTTCTGCTCAGAACAAATTATTTCTGCAGGATTGTAAAATATCCTCTGCCAAAATTGCTGCTTTTTATATTCTTTGGCTTGGCTTCGCGGACGAAGATTTATGGAGGGGGTAAAAAGTCCACGTCAGCTGCAGGCTCGTTTGTGGCTGACAAGTCCGATGAGGGACAGGCAGACACGGTTGCAGCGGCTGCAGGGGAAAATTGGTTGGTTGGGGTTGGGTGTTGGGTTTTTCCTCCTTTGCCTTTTGTCAGTGAGGTGGGCTCTGCGGTCATCTTCAAAGGAGGTTGCTGCCCGCCAAACTGTGAGGCGCCAAGATGCACGGTTTGAGGCGATATCAGCCCACTGGCGGTGGTCAATGTGGCAGGCACCAAGAGATTTCTTTAGGCAGTCCTTGTACATTTTCTTTGGTGCACCTCTGTCATGATGGCCAGTGGAGAGCTCGCCATATAACACGATCTTGGGAAGGCGATGGTCCTCCATTCTGGAGACGTGACCCACCCAGCGCAGCTGGATCTTCAGCAGCGTGGACTCGATGCTGTCGACCTCTGCCATCTCGAGTACTTCGACGTTAGGGATGAAAGCGCTCCAATGGATGTTGAGGATGGAGCGGAGACAACGCTGGTGGAAGCGTTCTAGGAGCCGTAGGTGATGCCGGTAGAGGACCCATGATTCGGAGCCGAACAGGAGTGTGGGTATGACAACGGCTCTGTATACGCTTATCTTTGTGAGGTTTTTCAGTTGGTTGTTTTTCCAGACTCTTTTGTGTAGTCTTCCAAAGGCGCTATTTGGCTTGGCAAGTCTGTTGTCTATCTCATTGTCGATCCTTGCATCTGATGAAATGGTGCAGCCAAGATAGGTAAACTGGTTGACCGTTTTGAGTTTTGTGTGCCCAATGGAGATGGGGGGGGGCTGGTAGTCATGGTGGGGAGCTGGCTGATGGAGGACCTCAGTTTTCTTCAGGCTGACTTCATTACTGCAACAAAAACTGAATAGATATTTAGGCAGGAGGGAAAGCATTAGAGTAATTTGCTTTTGGTTGTTCCTGCTTTATAGTTCCTGCCATCTGAAATGTCAACACAGGTAACTATAACAGTTAAAATCTTCCCTTACTCTGTTATCTATACATTATGCACTGTGCAAAATGGAAGTGTTTTAATTTTATATCCATTATAATAATGGTCCTTCCTTGGGTTTAATGTTATTAACAGTGTGATGTTGTCTAGAAGCCTATCCAACTAAGAATGAATGGTTGTGGAACCCATCCATTGCTCATGGGAAAAGAGATATAGTGAGTTCCTTTGACATTCAATATGCCAGTTACCTGTTGAGCACAACGGTGGATTCCAGATCAACAGAAATAGTGATAACACAGAAGGGATAGCGAGATGGTACTTTGTAAGTGATGTGGTGCTGCTGTTTTCTCAGTACTCTCGAAAGTCTCCATACCTTTACAAATGCTCCTTCTCCACTTTGAGCAGTTGTAGGTTAAGAATTCCTGATAGTTGGTGAGGATAATTCATTTTTTCTAGATAGGTGTTGCATGCATCTTTGAATTTTTCTTAGTCTGCCTGGTTATCTCTTCCTGTGACAGAGCTTGGACAGAGTGTCACTTTTAGGAGTTTGATTTTGGGCATGTAAACAACACTGTAATGGTGTAATGTAGGGAGCACAGTAGCCATTTGTACAGAACAAACTTCCATACACATTAATCCAAAAATGATCAATGTTATGTTTCAATGTCGATGACGCATGGAAATATAAAGGTCAGGATATTTTTAAAATTTAGATGTTGAGGTGAACTGCTGTACACTCATTTATCCAGCTCCGCCCCCTTCTGTGTCCGTACCCATGATTCCTCCCTTTTGACCCTGTATAAAAGCTCCAACACCATAACCTCTCCCCAGAAAGCCTGGGTCACAGCACAGGGTGACCTTCAAGATTATTGTAAATAAAAGCCCCCTATTGTTCTTTAACTCCAGTCTTTTGAGTTATTGATAGCTCATCAGAAGTACAGCATGGTAACAGGCCTTTCTGGCCAACAAGCCCATGCCCCCAATACACAAATGAATCTTCAACCCCTAGACATTTTTTGAACGTGGAAGGAAACTGGAGCACCTGGTAGGTCACGAACATACATATTCTTTACAGACAGCACTGGATTTGAACCTGAGTCACTGGTGTTGTAATAGCATTGAAATAACTGCTATGCTATGCTAAAATGGCTTTTCCTTTGCACTTGTAAATAGATTATTGGGATTTTATGCTAATTTCAGAGAGGATACCAATTTTATGCTATATCCAGGATCTCTGAGATGGTAGCATTCTCACAACATTGTCAGGGTGTATCAAACTAGATTTTTCTGTTCATTTCTCGGAAGTGGGTCAACCTTCCTGTGAAGAGCTTTAGGGCATTTTACTAGGTTAAAGGTGCTTTGTTAATACAAGCTGTTGCTCTTGATGTTATTACTTCCCCATCTGAATCCTCCCACGCAGGTCTAGAAACAGAAATGTTACATTTGTCAGAATGTCGGTAGTTATTTAAAATCCAGCTCCCAAGGCTTAGACTTGATGCCACAAATATGATATGGAAAAGCTCAACTAAGCTAAATGGAAAAAGATTCTTTGGAATTAATATTTCATGCTTTATGTGACAATAGCCCAAATAAGTCATTACAAAGTGATAAAAAAATACTCCAGAGCAACAGCATTTTTAAAACAATAAAATGTTGTTCCTTTATTCAAGAAGGGGAATAAAGGATAATCCAGGAAATGATAGATCAATAAGCCTCACATCAGTAATAAGGAAATATTGGAAAGGATACTTAGGGATACGATTTATGCACATTTTGAAAGTTATAGTAAGATTGGGGACAGGCAAAATGGCTTTGTGAGGGTCAGTCATATCTCATCCATTTGATTGAGTTTTCTGTGGAAGTGATAAAGATGGTTGATGAGGGTAGTTGGTTGGAAGGCAGTGGATGTTGTCCACATGGACTTTGGTCAGGCATTTGACAAGGTCCTTCACAGTAAGCTGATGTGTGTATATATGTATATGCACACACTATATATTATATATTTGTGTGTGTGTGTTTGTGTGTATGTACACACAAAAACAGAACACACACTATATTATATATACACACGCACAACACACACACCATATATATTTTATGTATATACAAACACAACACACACTATATATATATTTTATATACACACACACATAACACACACTATATATTTTATACACATGCATAACACACATTATATTTATATATATAAACACACACACACATAACACATTATATTTATATATATATATATATATATATATATATATATACACACACACATAACACACACTATATATATTTCTTACATATACACAAATACCATTGCTGTATTCTCACACTGTCTTCTGATTTCCAGGTTGACATAATACATTTTTTTGCTACAGCTAAGGCTATCATAATAAATCTTTTTTGTGCTCCATCCAAATCGAGGCCAAGTTCTTTACTTTTTATATTACTTAGAAGATCTCTGGATTTTTTGGTATGTTGCTTTTTGTGATTTTATTTAATACCTGATTTAGATCTTCCCAAAACTTTTCCACTTTCTCACAAGCCCAAATTGCATGTACAGTTGTTCTCGTTTCCCTCTTACAGCAAAAACATCTATCTGATACTGTTGGGTCCCATTTATTTAACTTTTGGGGCATGATATATAGCCTGTGTAACCAATTATATTGTATCATGCGTAACCTTGTGTTTATTGTATTTCTCATAGTTCCAGAGCATAGCTTTTCCCATTTTTCATTTTTTATCTTTGTTTAGATCTTGTTCCCACTTTTGTTTGGGTTTACAGCTTATTTCATCATTCTCTTTCTCTTGCAGCTTGATGTACATGTTTGTTATAAATCTTTTAATTATCATTGTGTCTGTAATCACATATTCAAAGCTGCTTTCTTCTGGTAACCTCAGCCTACTTCCCAATTTGTCCTTTAAGTAGGTTTTCAGTTGGTGGTATGCAAACATTGTACCGTGAGTTATTCCATATTTGTACTTCATTTGTTCAAAAGATAATAAATTATTTCCCAAAAAACAATTTTCTATTCTTTTGATCCCTTTTCTCTCCCATTTTCTAAAAGAAAGGTTATCTATTGTGAAAGGGATTCGTTGATTTTGCGTCAATTTTGGTAGTTGGTAATTTGTTTTTTCCTTTCTACGTGAATTTTCTTCCAATAGTTGAGCAGATGGTGCAGTACTGGTGAACTTCTATATTGCACCAGTTTTTCATCCCACTTATAAAGTATATGTTCTGGTACCTTCTCCCCTATTTTATCTAGCTCTAACCTGGTCCAATCTGGTTTTTCCCTTGTTTGATAAAAATCTGATAGATATCTTAATTGTGCTGCTCTATAATAATTCATAAAGTTTGGTAGCTATAAGCCCCCTTGTTTGTAGCATTCTGTTAATTTATCTAGCACTATCCTCAGTTTCCCCCCTTTCCATAAGAATGTCCTTATTATTTTATTTAGCTCATTGAAGAATTTCTCTGTTAAGGGAATTGGTAATGATTGAAATAGGTATTGTATCCTTGGGAAGATATTCATTTTAATGCAATTTACCATTCC
Source organism: Narcine bancroftii (assembly GCF_036971445.1). Classification (NCBI taxonomy): domain Eukaryota; kingdom Metazoa; phylum Chordata; class Chondrichthyes; order Torpediniformes; family Narcinidae; genus Narcine; species Narcine bancroftii. The sequence goes on along the minus strand of NC_091472.1, from coordinate 82,951,372 downwards.
TAATCAGTGTAAATCTTTCCAATGTTCTAAGTCATCATTAATGGCTGATAATTTAATTTGTATAGATGGCCTAGGTTATTATCTAGTCTAATACCTAGGTATCGGATTGCTTGTGTTTGACATTTAAATGGTGATTCTTTCTTAAACTTTGTGAAATCCACATTATTCATTGGCATCGCTTCACCTTTATTTGCATTGATCTTGTACCCCGATATTTCACCATATTCTTTCAATTTCTCATGTAATTCTTTTATTGATAATTCTGGTTCTGTTAAGTATACTATGATGTTATCTGCAAATAGACTGATTTTATATTCCTTCTCTTTTATTTTTATCCCTTTTATTTTCTATTCTTATCAGTTCTGCCAAGGGTTCTATATCTAAAGCGAACAGTGAGGGAGATAGTGGACATCCTTGCCTAGTTGATCTGCTTAATTTAAATTGATTCGATATATATCCATTTACTGTCACCTTCGTCAATGGTCCCTTATATAATGCTTTAATCCAATTAATATATTTCTCTGGTAGGTTGACCCTCTGTAGTACTTTGAATAAATAATTCCATTCTACCCTGTCAAAGGCTTTCTCTGCAACTAAAGCAACCGCCACTGTTGGTGTCTTATTTCCTTGTACTGCATGGATTAAGTTAATGAACTTACAGATATTGTCCGTTGTTCGTCTTTTCTTAATATATCCAGTTTGATCAAGTTTTACTATTTTTGGTACACAGTCGGCCAATCTGTTTGCTAATAGTTTTGCTATTATCTTATAATCTGAGTTAAGTAGAGATATTGGTCTATACGATGCTGGTGTTAGTGGATCTTTCCCCGTCTTTGGTATTACTGTAATTATTGCTGTTTTAGATGAATCTGGCATGTTTTGTGTTTCTTCAATCTGGTTCATTACTCCAGGCATTTTATTGTTCGGTAGCTTTTTTAATATATCCTGTATTTCCTCTATTTCAAATGGTTTTATCAATTTGTTTTGCTTCTCTTGCAATTTCGGTTGTTCAATTTTAGCTAGAAACTCATCTATTTTGTCTTCTTTCCCTTTGTTCTCAGTTTGGTATAATTGCTCATAGAATTCCATGAAGTTTTCATTGATCTCTGTTGGGTTATTTGTAATTTGTTTGTCCTTTTTCCTTGATGCCAATACCGTTCTTTTAGCTTGTTCTGTTTTAAGCTGCCAAGCTAGTATTTTGTGCATTTTTTATCCTAGCTCATAATACTTCTGCCTTATCTTCATTATGTTCTTCTCCACCTTATACACTTGTAGTGTTTCGTATTTTTTTTTGTCCGCCAATTCTCTTCTTTTTGTTGAATCTTCCCTTGTTGCTAGTTTTTTTTCTGTACTTACTATTTCCCTTTCCAGCTGCTCTATTTCCCGATTGTTGTCCTCCTTCATCTTAGTTACATAACTTATTATCTGCCCTCTGATGAAGGCTTTATTGCATCCCATAATATAAATGTATCTTCCATGATTCTGTATTTATTTCAAAGTACATTTTAATTTTCCACTCAATAAATTCTCTAAAATCCTGTCTTTTAAGTAGCATGGAGTTTAATCTCCATCTATACATAAAAGTTACTGAATGGTTATCGGATCACTCATCCTGTTATTAGCAATAGAGCTGGAGGATATCCTACCAAGAATGTGTCTTTCTTCTTTGGCTTGCCTTCGCGGATGAAGATTTATGGAGGGGGTAAATGTCCACGTCAGCTGCAGGCTCGTTTGTGGCTGACAAGTCCGATGCGAGACAGGCAGACACGGTTGCAGCGGTTGCAGGGGAAAATTGGTTGGTTGGGGTTGGGTGTTGGGTTTTTCCTCCTTTGCCTCAAACCGTGCATCTTGGCGCCTCACAGTTCGGCGGGCAGCAACCTCCTTTGAAGAAGACCGCAGAGCCCACCTCACTGACAAAAGACAAAGGAGGAAAAACCCAACACCCAACCCCAACCAACCAATTTTCCCCTGCAACCGCTGCAACCGTGTCTGCCTGTCCCGCATCAGATTTGTCAGCCACAAACGAGCCTTCAGCTGACGTGGACATTTACCCCCTCCATAAATCTTCGTCCGCGAAGCCAAGCCAAAGAAGAAAGATACATTCTTGGTAGGGTATCCTCCAGCTCTATTGCTAATAACAGGATGAGTGATCCGATAACCATTCAGTAACTTTTATGTATAACCACCAACAGCATTCCTCATGAACAGATGTTTGCCTTCCCTCAAAGGTCTACCTCAGGGTCTATGCTGCCTGCCTGGCTTACCTCACTGGGACATATCCTGCTCTGCAAGCATGTCAGACAATTTAAGACTGACCCACTGGACGAGAGGGTCTGCCTCCTCCATGCCAACCCCTCAGTATGCTTACGTTGCCTTCCCTGATGGGAGAGAAGACACAGTCTCGACCTGAGTCCTGGCACCATCGGGATCCCACCCAACCACCACTGACTTTTCACAGATACTCTTCCCCACTTTAGGGGCCCCCCAAACCTGCAGCTGACCACTCCTTACCCCAGGCTACTGTTGGTGCCAACGATGTATCAGCACCACATTTCCTTACACACCTACCTGTTCCCACCCCTCGGTGATCTGTTAACAGGCCAACCCCTCAACCTTACCATGATGTTATTGTAACCCCCCCCCCCCCAACCATTACCACATTGTTCACTGCCCCAGGGGAGACTCCCTGATAGACTAAATCTGTAAAGTATGTATATACCATTGCTTCACTCTCTTTTGTTCTCATCCTGCAGAATTCTTCTTAAAAAGGAGGGGTGAATGTGGTGAACCACTGTTACACCATGATTGGCTGCTGTTGACTGGACATCCCTCCTGAGACCAATCCTACCTATAACTCCTTGCAGGACACCCCTTTCCTTTTGCTCTGATCAATCAAGGAGGTAGATGGTTATTTGATAGTGTTCTGGTCTTTAGCTATTACAAGCCTGATTGTTTCACTACTTAGCCTTTTGTGAATTATTGATGGTACATCATGTATCAAGGCATTCATATATCAACAGCTACAAATAATGCACTAGATTGGAATTCTATTCCTGAACTTCTCCCAACCAAGGGGCTGATGTCTTTCCTTGGCATTTTGAATTTAACAGACAAAGGTAAAATGAATATATTGTGATCAAACAGTTGGTGACATTTCTTTTATTGTAATAAATAAAGTTGGGTTATTTTAAAACAACTACTTTATTAGCTAAAAAACTCATTCATGGCCGTGTGGAGGCATTCACACTAGTCTCTGACTCCTTCTGGTGGGCAGAAGGATCACTAACACTTTATCATTACATCCCTTTTCCTTGAGATGTTTAATCTAACAACATGACACACTAATACAGCATTCATTTCAATTTAAAGTTCAACACAAATGTAAACTCAACATTAACCGCACAACCTTTTAAGTGTGCAGTTCTTTTTTTCTTTTAGAAATTTAATTTGTCAGGTGCTTTGATAACACGTGTGGATCTTCTTAACACAGGTGCTTGTTTCAACTCTGCTGGTCCACTACTGTCTAGCACTGGTGGTGTTTCCTCTGTTGCTGTGCTGGCTGGATCTTCTGCATTTGTCTGTTCCTGTAGTGGCTCTTGAATTTTCAGCAGGCTCTTTCAATTCCTCCTCAGTATTTGACCCTCCTCTGTTCTGACCATGTAGGATCTTGCATTTACTTCCTCCAGAACAATAACCTTTTTTGTCCCAAGTGTTGGAATCTCTGAGTCTCACTATATATATCATGTTGTGCACTAAGATTCTTTTTTTAATAATATTTTATTTTTGGTTTTCAAAGACTCAGATAGATTCAGACAATACACTTTCTGTCAAAGCTTATGTATAACATACAGAGTTCATTTTACCCCTCCTTATCCCCTCCCCTCTCCATCATGCCCCAAGACAACTGAGAATAAAGTTATATATATATTGTACAAATACAAAAAAACCCACAAACACCAGTGAGGTAAATAAAAAAACTGAAGAAAATCTGAAAAAAAAACCCAGGTATTTAAATAAAAAAGGGTAAGGGATAAATAAAACAAGAACAGGTCACCTATGCCACATCCCTGTTCTTAGATCCCAATCATTTCTCTTCTGGGCCAGATTGTTTCATTTCTTTTATTCCAAAGGGTGAAATTGCATCTGTGTACCTATGTGTTTCCATTAAGGTTGCCACACATTAATGAATGTGTCATATTTTCTCCTTAATTGTACACAATTTTCTCCAGGGGAATGCAACTCCGCATTTCCATATTCCATAGTATCATATTTAGTTGAGACTTGGACTTCCATGTAACCTGGCTACTGACATGGCGACCTTCACGAACTGACCCCAAAACCCACCAAGACAAATGATTACTTAAACTAAAGTCACTTTTAATTATCTTTAAACATTAAAACAGAATCAAACTTTAACTTATTACTATTGACTTAACCTAACTTAACCCTCTTCTAATTCTAAACACATGTGTATGCAATGTGTGTGTATGTTCAGAAAAGTTATTTGATTCACAGTTCAATCTCACTTCTCATTCCTCCAAGTTCACCAGTATCAGGCAATTCTTATACTGTGCACTGAATTTAACATTTATGAATTTCACCATGCTTTGGGCTTGAAAGGTAAATGGTTGCCACTTTGGAAGGTTCTGTCAGTTTTCAGAGAGAGATTTGTTGCTCGTTGGACACAACAACTGATTCCTTCTCATCAGCCACTTCAGTGTCTTGTCAAAGAAACTTGCCCTATCAGGGTTTTCCAGATGATAATCTCTTTCTTTCGGGTCACCACAGAGTTCTTTTTTGTTTCCTTTATTTCAAGTGAAATATTATGCAGACAGCCATCTCCTATTGTATGGACCACATGGTTTGACCAGGCTGAACTAAGAATTTTCAACTCATCTTCAAAATGTTTTTTTTTCACAAGTTTGCCAGCTTGTGCTGTTCCAGTCCCAGCTGCTGCTGCTGAGCTGTAGAACTGAAGCTTGAGCAGAGCTCCAGCATTTTAAATTAGATCTGTTTTGAAATGTTTGTATCTATGTGTGACCTTACTAAAAACCACATAATTTATCTTCCAAAAGCATATAATATAAAATATTACATAATCTGTCACAACTGTCTAAAATTCACTAAGGTCCAAAGCTTCTTGCTGACTTGCCGTAGTTTGCTTTTTGTTTCCATTGCAAACGCTTTTGTTTCCATTTGACATCTTTGAAATCTCTGTTTTTGTTTGGGTCTGCAGTGTATGGAAGTGTGGCGTAAAGTCTATGTCCCATCAGAAGCTCAGCCATGTTCAAGTGGTGAAGCTCTGTAACTCAGTAGAGCTAGATACGGATCTGAGCCACTGTCTAGAGCTTTCTTGAGCAACTGTTTAACTATGTGAACTCCTTTCTCTGCCTTACAGTTTGACTATGGATGCAGAGAACTTGAAGTCACATGTCAAAAATCAAACTCTTCTGCAAAGTTCTGGAATTCTCTACAACTGTTTCCTGGTCCATTGTCACTGTAGACAATTTGAAGAATTCCATGTCTTGCAAAGATAAATTTCATATGTTTGATCACACAAGCAGCAGACATATTCGGAAGCAGCACAATGTCCAGATAGTTTGATAGATAATCAATAACCAGCAAGTAATTCTTTCCATCCATGTAGAACAGATCAGTCCCAACTTTCTGCCATGGGTTTGCTGGTAGGTCAGCTAGTATCATGGATTCTTTTGTCTGCTTTGAGATGCGTTTCAAACAGGTCTCACATCCTGTCAATGTTAGCATTTATCCCTGTCCAATAAACAGCAGTTCTGGCCCTCCTCTTGCATTTTTCCATTCCAAGGTGCCCCTCAGGCACCCTTTTCAGCATCTCTTGTCGCAGTGATTGAGGAATTATAGATCTGCTCTGTCAGAGTAGAAGCTGATTGACAACACTCAGCTCAGCTCTGATGTTGTAGAATGGTTGATTTTCACCTCTAGGTCATTCTTCATTCAGATGCTTGATGTCCTTTTCTGTTTCAACTACAATCTGCTTGTGAGATACGGGAAGAGATTCAGTGAGGAGATTCAAGTGGAGATCCACCTCTGTCTCTGTGAAACTCTCATTGTGTGCTTCACTCTGTATCGTTGCCCTGGATAACGCATCAGCTAACACAATAGGTTTCACTAATGCGTACACCCTTTTGACTAGGCTTAAGTTTTCACATGCTTTGTCACCAAGCAGTGATTTATGTCCATCTGGGACTACTGTGAACCTGAGGTGGTGCTTTTTATTTTTAATTTTCACTTTGAGTTTACATGTACCCTTTGGTGTTGATGCTCTGCCCATTGTAGGCTTTGGGCTATACAGAATTCATTGCCCTGATGTTGCGCTCACAGATCAAAATGTCCTTTGCCCCTGCGTCCAGAATGAAAGGAATATTTGTTCCATTTGTCCTGCTTGACTCTGTTCACGCTTGGGTGTTCAGTGTCTGTTGGTTTATAATCTTCCAGCACTACTATGCAAACAAAAAGTGTATCACTGAGAGCACTTTTTTCTATAACATTTTCACTTCTGTTTTGTTTCCTTTGAAAAAACATTGCTTTGCATAATGATTCTACCCGTTGTACTTATTGAAGACTTTTCCATAGGTGGGCATAGTTTTGGTGCATGTTGAGTGCCACATCGTTTGCAATTCAATGTCTCTCTATCTTTTTGTTGTTTCTTTTATTTTGATTTTTGTTTATATGTGTGCACACACACACACACACTGTGGCTACAGCTATGCCTTTGTTTTCACTGGCCTTTGCATTTTCACTGAAGTTTTTCACATGCTGCAGGGCTAATTCACTGGTGTGTCATATCTTCGCAGCTCTAGCTAATATAAGCTCTGTCTCTTGCAGCAACCAATCCCTCATTTTCTTATCTATTATCCCAAACAGAAATGAATCTTGCAGCAATTCAAAATTGCATATTCTTGCTTTTTATGTCAAGTCCGTTAAAAAAGTATCAAAACTCCCTTCCTGTAGCAGCAAGTGTGAGTGAAATACATACCTCTCGAGCACTTCATTTTTCTTTGGTGAACAGTTTTCATGTACCATCTCGATTACCTTGTCGAACTTGCCCTGGTCTTCTGCCTCAGCAAAAACAGATGTGCTGAATGCCTCTAGTGCCTGACGTCCCACCATGGTAAGTAGCAGTACAATCTTCCATGCATCAGGTTTCCTACCCAGTCCAATGGTTTGCAGGCACAGCATGAATCGTTGTTTGAACAGACTGAGCTCATGGTTGACATTTACAGTGTCAGAAGACTTTACACTCTTCATAGCTCTGCTGATAATGACTGATTCCCACTTGTGTTTCTTTCACTCCTGGTATTATGTGCACTCCTGGTACCATGTGATGTTTCTTTTATTATAATAAAGAAACTTGGGTTCTTTTAAAACAACTATACTTCATTAGCTAAAGAACTCAATCACGACAGTGTGGAGGCATCCATCTTGAATCCAACTGAGGCTGCCAAGAAACTAGTCTCTGACTCCCTCTAGTGGTCAGGAGGATCACTAGCACTCTATCATTGCACAGTTAAGTGTAATTTCTGACTTTTATAAGGAGAAGCTTATTTTTTTTGAATTTGGCAATTGTATCGAACTCTGTGCATGGGTACTTTGATCACTAGCTCATTTAAAATGCTTTATCTGTTTTAAATATGCATATAACTCTAATAAAAAAACAAGTTGGCACCAGCAAAGCATGGTGAAATCTTGAGAGCACATCCTTTCATTTCATAAAGCACCCATTCACCTCTGACTTCCCTGCATTCTTCTGCTTTATATAACAGTAGGAATGTTAGAACTAACTGTTTTTTTTTCCTTTGGCTTGGCTTCGCGAACGAAGATCTATGGAGGGGGTAAAAGTCCACGTCAGCTGCAGGCTCGTTTGTGGCTGACAAGTCCGATGCGGGACAGGCAGACACGGTTGCAGGGGAAAATTGGTGGGTTGGGGTTGGGTGTTGGGTTTTCCTCCTTTGCCTTTTGTCAGTGAGGTTTTACTGCTTGCAGAACTACCCTTCTCACTGAACTAAGTATAGTATGACAAATAAACCTGGATTGAAAGTGCTCTGCTTTTCCAGAAATTACCCATACCAAGTGTAAGGTAGAAAAGCTATTTGGATAAGCAAGGCATTTCTTTTCTGCATAGCCCTCGCCACCACCCCATATCATCCCAGCCTTCATCTTTACAACCCTGCTGACACTGGTCTTATTATTCTGCTGGAGGAAACATCATTGACAGCTGATATTTATCCAGGTGTTTGGCTTCTGCATCCAAGAGAACAGCTCAAAGTTATTGGCAAAAGGAGATTTGACCCACATATCTTAAAGCTCTGAGGATGCTAAACTCCAAAATTAAAATGGAGCATTTTGTCTGCTGCCTGCTCTCACTTTCGCTTATCGGATTGTCACAATTTGTAAAAGCGGATTACATGGACAAACTTGCAAAGAAGAAAATCTGTGCTGATGAGGAATGTAGTTGTAAGTACATTTTTGAAATTAGAAACCTAACAAGGCTCATTCTATGTACAGAAGCTATTAAAGCATGTACACACACACCTTGAATGTGTTACTTTTTATTCAAAGATTTAAAACTTGGCATCTGTTGCCCTGGAAGAAAAATAGCTTTCCACTGGTTTATAATGTGCGCCTTCTCAGTCGCTGTTAACCTAGCCCTTTAGAAAATAAGGATACTTACCTTAAAAAAATGTGTCATTTTTATTTTCGGTTGATATTAACATAATTGCAGTGCAATCCTGACATTTTCCAGGTTATCTATTATTTATTGTTGCTCTGTATCAAGCCACTGTAAAGTTATTTTCTATAAAGAAAGTAATGGGGTCTATCCAGATAAAGTTTCTCTTGTTCTTCTTTGAAATAGGCACATGGAATCTTGTTCGTCTCTATGAGAGAGGAGGTGGAACCTTGGTCTAACATCTTATTTTAAAGTCACGGGTGCATACATTCATTGTAATTTATTTCTGCCTGTGCACTAGTAGCTACTGTGCTTTCCTTCATTTGTTCTACTCAGTTATATTGAAGTCCAAAATGAATGTTGGATGTTGAATACCCCACAGAGTCACTCCTATACAGAGCACAGTGCAAGAAACAAAGACATCTTTCTACTCACTTCTGGCAGTTGACTACTCCTCTAGTTCTGTCTTAATAAAATTAGCTTAGGTATTTTTTTTGTGATGCTACAATTGTCTGACTTAGAGATTAAGAGTTTTAGCACAATACTTATTATTACTTATTGAGGAGTGAGTAAGCTTCACAATATACCATTGCTTTCACTTTATACTGAAGTAAATAAAATATCAGACTATCATTTTCATCTTCTGGAAAGAGGTTAAATATAAATACTGGCTTCTCTTTCAGATGTTATCTCACTCAGCCAAGTGGTTGATGATTACAATGCACCAGACTGCAGGTTTCTAAACCTTAAGGAAGGACAATTGATATACGTGTACTCCAAGTTGGTACGAGAAGCTCAAGGTGGAGAGTTCTGGTCTGGTACTGTAAGTATATCTACTTTACTCAGAGAATTAAAACAAAATCTTCAGTGATAATTTATGAGTTGTTTGGCAATTTTTGCCTCCTGTTGCAGATTTACAGCGATCAACAGTATGTGGATCAAATGGGTATAGTAGGTTATTTCCCCAGCACTTTGGTCACTGAACAGCAGGTATTCCAGAACTCAACAATGAAACTTCCCACCACCGTGAGTACTTTGTTTTATAAAAATAATCTCAAATCTAAATTCATAGAAAATGAAGAACCAGTAGGTCTCAAGCCTGCTTTATTAGCCAGCAGAGTCACACATGTCCTATTCCCTGTCTCTTGATTTCTTTGATGTCCAAAAATCTAAGATACTCAGTTTTAAATGCACAGAACAACTAGGTATGGAAAATCTCTAGCTCTCCAGAGGAAGGAATTCTAAAGAGTCCAAAACCTCAAAAAAATTTCTTATTGTCTTAAACAACTGATTATTTTGTGGCAAAATTAATGCACCTTAGTTCTATAACAGCCCATCACTTTCTGACATTTGGAGAACACAAAAGTGATGTAGAAACTCAGCAGATCATTCAGCATCTGTATGAAGTAAAGGATAACTAATGTTTTGGGCATGACCTTCATCAAGGTATGAGCAAAAAGCAGGCAGGTGCCTGAATAAAAAGGTAGGGGAGGAGAGGATGGAGGAAGGGGCAGGGAGTGGAGTACAGGCTAACAGGTAAGAGTTCATAGGTAAATATAGGTGGTAGGGCAGAAGAGAAAGGAGAAAAATGCTGAGAGTTGAGAGAGAGGGTAGTTCTCTGAATGGAGAGGGAAAGAGTTGAGGAGCTGAAGGAAAGGAGACAGAGGGATAGGGAAATAGAGAAATTCAGGGGAGGGGTTTAACAGAACATAGAGGTCGATGTTAATGCTAGTTGGAGAGTCCCCACATGGAATATTAGGTGTTATTAAGTGTTGTTCCTCCAATTTGCAGGTAGCCTCAGTCTATCAGTGAATGGGGCCATTAATAGATGTCGGTGTGGGAATGGTGTGTGGAATTGCCACTGGGAGGTCCCTGTTATTGCAGCAGATAGAACAAAGGTCTTCAATGAAACAAACTCCAAGTCAGCGCCCAGTCTATCCAATGTAGAGGAGGGCACAATGGGAGCAGAAGAAGACACGAGCAGATTCACCAGTGAAGTGTTCCCTCCCTTAGAAAGACTGCTTCGGGGCCCCACGTGGTAGTGAGGGAGTTGGTGTGGGAGCAAGTGTAACATTCCCTGTGGTCACAGAGGTAGGAATGTTTGTATGTTTCACTGTTCTACGTTTCAGTGAATTTAGGCTATTATTTCTCAATTTCTTCTCACCAGACAAATCCTCAGTCCTTGAGCAAAATTAGTGAAACCAAACTACAGTGCCTCCAAGACTAACTTTATTTTGGAACCTAAAACTGTCTGTCCTGATGCACTAAAGACTCAATTGTAGCAAGACTCCTTTGCAATAAACATCATGCTAATAACTTCCTGATTGCTTACTGACCTTGTGTGTAACAGCTTGCTTCATTCCCCATATCTAGCATTCACTAACATTTATTCCTACTCTCTCACCCATTCATTGAACTTTATTACATTCTCTTGCAGACTCTTGACTCATTCACAAAGCTCACTTACCTATTCAGATTCAGATGCATATTCCTAATCCATCCCTGTATTCTGGCCTCCTCCTCTTCCATCTCCTATGTGCAGAATTTGGTAATGTCACAGCAACACCATTAATATGTGTTAGGCTTGTTTCACAGCAGATACCAAAACAAATTATATGACTATCTTAAATAGAACTCACAATGGTTGGGTTTTAATGTACACATGAGCATATCTCTAAAGAATATAATAAAGTTGGTTTAGAAGAGTTAGGATATAAATGAGCCACAATTTCATTACACCTGAGAGTATAAGGAATATGAACAGGAGTAGGCCAATCAGGCCCTTGACTCTGCCTCATCATTCATTAAGATTATGGTTAATCCAGTTTTGGTGTCAGATTTTCTTCCACATATGCTTTCAAATCCCCTGTAGTTAATAAGCCTGTCAGTGGGCCCTTTCATGCCAGGCCTCTGGTGGAGGCCAGCTACAAGCATAGAGTGAAAACATAAAGCTTACCTTTCATGTAGCAGCCCTAAAAGGCTGCTCCAGCATCACATTCATGTTGAGCGGCGCCTCATGTGCCCTCCGAGTCAATGGAGGCGGGGTGACTGGTGGTGTAGCGCCACCTGTCATAAATACGTGGTAGAGCAATGGCCATCTTCCCAACCCATAATCCACTCTGTGTTGGAACCACTCTGTGTTTCCCAGAACAGTTCCAGCTGCATGGACTCCAATAAGTACAAGTTAAATCTGTTCAAGCTGTCTTCATCAACTGGTATTCTTTTACTATATTATGTTCAATACAAGCATATAATTTCTTAAATATGGAAAATAAAACTGTAAACAGTACTCTTGGTGCAGGATTACCAGTTTCCTGCAAAGTTGAATATAAACTTTTTTTATACTCCATTTCCCCTGCTAAAGCCCAACATTCCATTAGCCTCCCAAGTAAATGCTGTATCTGCATATTAACATCAATGCTTTATATACTAAAGAAGTGGTTCTCAACCTCTTTCTTTCCACTCACATCCCATCTTAAGCAATCCCTTACTAATCATTTATGGCATTGGGAATACTTAAAGTGGTATGTGAGTGGAAAGAAAAAGGTTGAGAACCACTGTACTAGAGCTACCAGATCTCATTGTAATCCAATAATTTGCAGTTTCACTCCATTTAAATAAAAATTTGCTTCCTTCTGAAGTGGATAACGTCACATTTTCACACAATATATTCCATCTGCCAACTTCTTGCCTATTCATTTAATTGACAGTATTTATATTCTCCACCATGTCTTCTTAATAACTTGCAAACCCACTTATCTTTGTATCTTCGATAACTCTGGCTCCAGCACAATTTTTTTCATCCAAATCATTAGTTTTTTGAAGAGGTAACTAGGAATGTTGATGAGGGTAGAGCAGTGGATGTTGTCTATATGGATCAGTAAGGCCTTCAATAAGGTTCCGCATGGGAGGTTAGTTAGGAAGGCTAAGTCCTTGGGTATTAATTTGGAGATAGTCAAATGGATTCAACAGTGGCTAGAAGGAAGGTGCCAGGGAGTAGTAGTAGATAATTGTTTGTCAGGATGGAGGCCGGTGACAGGCGGTGTACCTCAGGGTTCGGTATTGGGACCATTGCTGTTTGTCATATATATTAATGATCTGGAAGATGGGGCAGTAAATTGGATTAGTAAATATGCAGATGATACTAAAATAGGGGGAATTGTGGATGATGAAGAGGGTTTTCAAAGATTGCAGAGGGATTTAAACTGCTTAGAGGAGTGGGCATAAAGATGGCAGATGGAGTTTAATGCTGATAAGTGTGAGGTGCTTCATTTTGGAAAGAATAATCAAAGCAAGACATATGTGGTAAATGGGAGGGGATTGAAGAATGCAGTGGAGCAGAAAGATCTAGGAACAATGGTGCATTGTTCCCTGAAGGTAGGAGCACATGTGGATAGGGTGGTGAAGAAGGCCGTTAATATGCTTGCCTATATAAATCAGTGCATAGAATATAGGAGTTAGGAAGTAATGATGAAACTGGACAAGGCATTGGTGAGGCCAAATTTAGAGTACTGTGTGCAGTTCTGGTCACTGATTTATAGGAAGGATATTCAAGATAGAGAGAGTGCAGAGAAGATTTACAAAAATTTTGCCTGGGTTTCAGCATCTGGAGAGATTGAGCAAATTAGGTCTTTATTCCTTGGAACATAGAAGGCTGAGAGGGGATTTGATAGAGGTGTTTAAGATAATGAGAGGGATAGTTAGAGTTGATGTGGGAAGGCTTTTCCCATTGAGAGTAGGAGAGATGGATACAAGAGGTCATGGGTTGAGAGTTGACGGGCAAAGATTTAGGAGTAACATGAGGGGGAACTTCTTTACTCAGAGAGTGGTTACTGTGTGGAATGGGCTTCCAGGAAAGGTGGTGGAGGCAGGGTCAATTTTGTCATTTAAGAAAGAGTTGGGAGGGGGATGGAGGGATATGGGCAGAGTGCTGGTAAGTGGGATTAGAGGAGGGTACTTGGATCAGTGCAGACTAGAAGGGCCAAATTGGCCTGTTTCCATGCTATAATTTTTTATATGGTTATATATGGTTTTGAATGTATTTTTCTGGACTTTTTGTTTTTTGTTAATTATCCACTCCACTCTTCATGCCAATCCCAACTCCATGAATTCTTGCCTTATGAAGTAACCTTTTCTGGCAGATCAGGCTCAAAACTTTGAATGGCTAATGTTCCTCTGTAAAATCTGTTGATTCAGTTATATTGGTTGCTCAAATATTACCCCTATTTGTCCAAGTAACTGCTCAATGACTTCTCAATGGCATTTAATAATTACTAGGGGTTGGAAATCAGACATGAAAAAGTGTTTACAATGACCAAATTTTCATTACTTCAGTAATATTTTTCATCCATCCTTCCAGTTTAAATTTTTAGAATCTTCTGGTTTATTTAATGCATTGACCCCTTATAAGATAAAATTATACTGGAAAGAATTGATGAAATAAATGAATGATATTCCAGGTGATAAATGTGGATTTGTTACAGTACCTGTGAGGGTATAAAAGCAAATACCTGAGAGAAAATGTAAATTGGGTGTATTTTGAAAAAAATAAATGTCATTAAAATTAGTTAACAAAATTGTTACAACAAGACCAATCATTACTATTCTCTTCATTCAAATATAAGATCTCGATTAGTTCTATGGTTGAAATTTAATGTATCTTCAATAGATGCTACAAGATCTACTGCAAAGGTGTAATTATTCAAAATTAATTTGCATAATTACAAAAATATGTATCATGCCAGGACTTTATTTCATGTTAACTTATTTTCAAAATGTTGAATACCACAGATATATTTCTTATGCGTAGCATTTAAAAATAAACTTTAGTTGTTGTTAAAGCTTATTTGGGCACATTTGGGAATTGCATTGACTGTATAATGTATAATGCTCCAGCATTTTTCTTAATCACTGATTGATGTATTATAATTCCAATGTTTAAATATATCATCTCTGTTATTGGTTTCACAATCTGATGCATTTTTATTTTAACTTTCCATCAGGCTATCGACTTCTACTGTGACTAATGCTAATGACCTACTCATCAAACTGTGAGAAGACAAAATGCAGAAAAAATTTGATTTAACTGAAAAGGCCTATTCAATTTCTTGTCGCTAAAAGCATTAGTTCTTACTTCTTTAAGAAAGAAATAATGCCAAAGGCTGATGTCTAGTTGGAATGATTATAAATCCAACCATTTTGAGCTCTCTGTGATTTCATTTACTTGTATAACAAATGGCTGGTTATACATTCTTTTTCCACTAGCTGGTTTAAAAAGAAATCTCTTTCGATTTTTAAAATTAAGTATTTGAATAAGATAAAATGTACTCGATGCATATAGCTCTGAACAGAGCAAACAATGGATAAATCATTTCATTTGCTGCAAGTTCCCTTACCACTTAAATGTTATCAGTTGACTTTAGATATCCATATGGTTTTCATAGTGTCGGTCAACCACGTTATTCTTTATTTTGAGTCAGTCCCTAGTGTTTGGGACATCTCTTGCAAAGCAAAATCATATGCAGCAAAATTAAAGAAGTTTCTTTGCTTAATCCACATTTGTATATAAGTGCGTGAGAGGGGAAATGGTCAGCTTTATCAGGACAATAATCTCCAGGAACATATGACAGCTGTCTGCTAATATATGCAATGGTTACTAATGTCCATCCATCAATAAACCTGAAACCCTCACATGAACGGAAACAGATGATGGCAGTGGAAATGCAAATGTACAATAGATTTGTAAAAAAAGCAACAACCCAGATTGTGCCTGTAGAGAAGTAGCAGCCAGCTATTGTGTGTACTTCATCATGTTCCCTATTTATGTTTCTCTACACAGCAGCACCAGTGTATAAAAAAAAAACTGAAAATCAGATGCTTGCACACTGCTGGACAGAGTGGCAAATCTATAATACACTGAGTTGGGGTCCAGATGCACTGTGTATCTAACTCATTGTCATTAAGTTAGTCATGGCTGTTGTATCTCGCGGAGCCTATGCACATACTATTTTTGCTTTATTTTTAACTAGAATCCTTACATTAATTTATAATTGGATCTGGTTTAAAATATATTCCTTATATTTTAGTCTTGCTTTTTAGTCATATATTTTAATTTTATTTTAATTATTCAGCAATTTCTATAGACTTTTGATCATTAAGGACACACAGAAGCAGAGGAAAAGTCCACCCAACAAAACAAATTACTGAAGTAGCAAGTTTGGAGGATGTTGGGATGAAAATGAAACTAGAGTTCAGCCAAAAGAGACTCAAACTTTTGACCTGTGTTAGAATGTCCAATTTGCACCATTTGCACAATTCCTTCATGCAGGTGAGATCAAACTTTGATCATGCTTCAGCCCACCAGCTTTTACCATATTTCTCTTTCTTTGGCTTGGCTTCGCGGACGAAGATTTATGGAGGGGGTAAAAAGTCCACGTCAGCTGCAGGCTCGTTTGTGGCTGACCAGTCCGATGCGGGACAGGCAGACACGATTGCAGCGGTTGCAAGGGAAAATTGGTTGGTTGGGGTTGGGTGTTGGGTTTTTCCTCCTTTGCCTTTTGTCAGTGAGGTGGGCTCTGCGGTCTTCTTCAAAGGAGGCTGCTGCCCGCCAAACTGTGAGGCGCCAAGATGCACGGTTTGAGGCGTTATCAGCCCACTGGCGGTGGTCAATGTGGCAGGCACCAAGAGATTTCTTTAGGCAGTCCTTGTACCTTTTCTTTGGTGCACCTCTGTCACGGTGGCCAGTGGAGAGCTCGCCATATAATACGATCTTGGGAAGGCGATGGTCCTCCATTCTGGAGACGTGACCCATCCAGCGCAGCTGGATCTTCAACAGCGTGGACTCGATGCTGTCGACCTCTGCCATCTCGAGTACCTCGACGTTAGGGGTGTGAGCGCTCCAATGGATGTTGAGGATGGAGCGGAGACAACGCTGGTGGAAGCGTTCTAGGAGCCGTAGGTGGTGCCGGTAGAGGACCCATGATTTGGAGCCGAACAGGAGTGTGGGTATGACAACGGCTCTGTATACGCTTATCTTTGTGAGGTTTTTCAGTTGGTTGTTTTTCCAGACTCTTTTGTGTAGTCTTCCAAAGGGGCTACTTGCCTTGGCGAGTCTGTTGTCTATCTCATTGTCTGAGATATATACTGAGATCTTCCAGGAAATGGGAAGCATTCATTAGTTCTTATGAAGTTATTTTCTGGTATGATATTAGCATTTGAATAGAAATGGTGTGATTAGATAATGAAACATTTCCTCAATGAAACACATTCCTTTAAATGAACAGCATGTGTACTCAGGACCACATAATTACAGAAACTGAACACAAAAAAATCACAGTGGGTCAATCGGTATCTAGGTAGGCAAAATGTGAAAGGCAACATATTGGATGAAGGTCATGCATCAGGACTGAGAGGGAAATAGGAGATATTGTCAATATATAAGTGATTTAAAATGTGTGTGTGGGGGGGGGGGGGAAGGAAATGAGATAGAACCTGGGAATTACATATTTATAGAATTCTTATTGTAGAGAGGGAAAACAAAACTTCTTCAACGTGGGCATGTCTTGAAAATAGTAGATGTGTTGTTGGTTACAGCAGAAAGGTAACATACTGATCAACAAATCCTGTTCATTTTGTTTCATTGATTTTCAATCATTACCTTTTTTGGAGTTGAAATTTGGACTTGAATCCAATTGTATTTTTCATTACCATGGTCTCTTATTAAAGTTTTCATTTTCTAGGGTTTGCTTTTGTCTTGGGTAAACTTATACCTCTCATTTTGTTCGTTTTAGATTGGTCACAGTGTTTGAGCTACCGAAAGAAAATAGACACACACACACTGAGAGCAGTTCAGTTTATACAAGGCTTTATTACTAAATCTAAAGCTGAATTCACACTACAATATGCAAGCCCTTCCCAATTATACTTATCAATGCCTGGACTGGTCCCAAATGCCGAAGCGAGGCAACGACTGCACACTTGTATAGGTTGTCGGGGCGCCGGTAGCAGCTTCTCTACCTCCCTCGACCGGGACATTAGCTAGACACTTGAAGTTCTTCTTCCTGCTGAGAGATGTTGCCACCTCTTGGAGAGTCTCAAACTTCAGCAGTGGGACCATGGCTTATATTACCCAAAAGTTGTTTACTTCAGATCTTATCTCTTTGAACAAATGATTCTTCAAGGTCACCTGACAGTCTGCGACCAACAAAAGACAACTGCATCTCTGGGCCTCATGGTGGAAGTTGGATACCATAGTGTAAATTAGATTCTGTCTACTGATTCTAAAAAGCAAGCAGGTTCTCAGCCTTGCAGCTGCAGAAGTAAAAAACAGTTTAAATCCTCCATTACAGCTTTTTATATAATATGTGTATATATATATATATATATATATATAAAAATATATATAAATATATATATATATATATATGTATATATATATATAAATAAATATATATATTTATATATGTATATATAAATAAATATATATATAAATAAAATAGGTTAGAACAATACAAGTTGAGTACTTCACTCAGGAACCTGTGCTCTCCCTGGAAGTATTATGCTGGAGAGATATGGGAATTTGGGCTGACTGCAAAAATAAAGACCTTCGAGTTCATTTGTCATCTGATTGTACCAGTACAACCCAACGAAACACCAATTTGTAATTGTACAACCGGATGATAAATCCATTGAGTAATATCCCTCCTACCTTCAGTTATTTCACCAGCAGTGAAGGAAATCCCATTCCTTGGCAGAACTGATAAAATAAGCTATACGTTTGCAGCAAAACAGAGATTAATATAGTTTACTGTTGTTGAATCAGGATTTATTGTCATGAGCAAGTCCTGAAATTCAGTGTTTTGTGGCAGCATCATAGAGCAAACATACATATTATAAACATCTTATGACATTACTATAAAAAATAAAATAATAATAAAAATAATGGTGCACGAAAAGTAAGGCTTTCGTTTCTTTATAATTCAGGAATCTGATGGCAGTGGGGAAGAAGCTCACTACCTATTATTTTTCCTTTACACAATCGCTGAGATGTTAAGCTAACAAGTATCTTTACACAGAATCCTCCATTACTGTATCACAGTCCATGGAGGAATCTGTTATTTTCTGTCCAAAATCACAGTCCAAACGATGTCTGTTGGTTTCCACCCAGATGCACCCTCTAATGAGGGCGAGTACTTTAATTCTCGGCTCTAATTACTGGTTTTGACTGGTGAGAGGGATGAACGGCAAACCTGAAGAAAAGAAAAATAGTTACCCTGGCAGTAAAATATTCAAAATACCACAGAATTTCATCAAATCATAATGTTAGACCCTAGTATATTTTGTAATGGATACTAACCAACCTTTTCTTGGAGCTGTCTGAGGGCAAAGACCATGTCAGTAGTTCCTCTGTTTGCGCGAAAGCCGCACTGTGATTCTGGGAGAATATTCTCAGCGACACTAGGTATTATTCTATTTAGTAGAATCCTAGCGAAGATTTTGCCTGCAATGGAGAGCAACGTGATTCCCCTGTAGTTTGAGCAGTCTGATTTCTCGCCTTTGTTTTTGTACAGGGTGATGATGGTGGGATCACGAAGATCCTGAGGCAGTTTTCCTTGGTCCCAACAAAGCTTGAAAAACTCATGCAGTTTGGCATGCAGAGTTTTGCCACCAGCCTTCCAGACCTCTGGGGGGATTCCATCCATACCTGCTGCTTTGCCACTTTTCAGTTGTTCGATTGCCTTATATGTCTCATCCAGGGTGAGGACCTCATCCAGCTCTAGCCTTAGGGGCTGTTGAGGGAGCTGGAGCAGGGCGGAATCTTGGACTGAGCGGTTGGCACTGAAAAGAGATTGGAAGTGTTCTGACCATCGGTTGAGGATGGAGATTTTGTCGCTGAGGAGGACTTTGCCGTCTGAGCTGCGCAGCGGGCTTTGGACTTGGGGTGAGGGGCCGTACACAGCTCAGACAGCTCCAAGAAAAGTGCAGAGAACAAAACAAAGGACTCTACATCACCTTTGTTGACCTCACCAAAGCCTTCGACACCGTGAGCAGGAAAGGGCTTTGGCAAATACTAGAGCGCATCGGATGTCCCCCAAAGTTCCTCAGCATGATTATCCAACTGCACGAAAACCAACAAGGTCGGGTCAGATACAGCAATGAGCTCTCTGAACCCTTCTCCATTAACAATGGCGTGAAGCAAGGCTGTGTTCTCGCACCAACCCTCTTTTCAATCTTCTTCAGCATGATGCTGAACCAAGCCATGAAAGACCCCAACAATGAAGACGCTGTTTACATCCGGTACCGCACGGATGGCAGTCTCTTCAATCTGAGGCGCCTGCAAGCTCACACCAAGACACAAGAGAAACTTGTCCGTGAACTACTCTTTGCAGACGATGCCGCTTTAGTTGCCCATTCAGAGCCAGCTCTTCAGCGCTTGATGTCCTGCTTTGCGGAAACTGCCAAAATGTTTGGCCTGGAAGTCAGCCTGAAGAAAACTGAGGTCCTCCATCAGCCAGCTCCCCACCATGACTACCAAACCCCCAACATCTCCATCGGGCACACAAAACTCAAAACGGTCAACCAGTTTACCTATCTCGGCTGCACCATTTCATCAGATGCAAGGATCGACAATGAGATAGACAACAGACTCGCCAAGGCAAATAGTGCCTTTGGAAGACTACACAAAAGAGTCTGGAAAAACAACCAACTGAAAAACCTCACAAAGATAAGCGTATACAGAGCCGTTGTCATACCCACACTCCTGTTCGGCTCCGAATCATGGGTCCTCTACCGGCATCACCTACGGCTCCTAGAATGCTTCCACCAGCGTTGTCTCCGCTCCATCCTCAACATCCATTGGAGCGCTTTCATCCCTAACGTCGAAGTACTCGAGATGGCAGAGGTCGACAGCATCGAGTCCACGCTGCTGAAGATCCAGCTGCGCTGGATGGGTCACGTCTCCAGAATGGAGGACCATCGCCTTCCCAAGATTGTGTTATATGGCGAGCTCTCCACTGGCCACCGTGACAGAGGTGGACCAAAGAAAAGGTACAAGGACTGCCTAAAGAAATCTCTTGGTGCCTGCCACATTGACCACCGCCAGTGGGCTGATATCGCCTCAAACCGTGCATCTTGGCGCCTCACAGTTTGGCGGGCAGCAACCTCCTTTGAAGAAGACCGCAGAGCCCACATCACTGACAAAAGGCAAAGGAGGAAAAACCCAACACCCAACCCCAACCAACCAATTTTCCCCTGCAGCCGCTGCAACCGTGTCTGCCTGTCCCGCATCGGACTTGTCAGCCACAAACGAGCCTGCAGCTGACGTGGACTTTTACCCCCTCCAGAAATCTTCGTCCGCGAAGCCAAGCCAAAGAAAAACTAACCAACCAATACCTGAAAGTTTGTTTAAAAATAAACAGAAATCCAGCATTTATGTGTTTTTGCAACAATTACAGCATCTGCAGATTATGAAATTTCACTCCTGAAAGTTTGTAAACAGGTTGACCTGGAAATGTGACCACATAGCACAGTTTATTTCAGACCTGCACAATGAAAGTACACATTTCCCAGAGTGAAATGTGATGCCAAGCATTTTTGTGTTGATTCCTGTCACCCCAGAAGTGAAATCAGGCACTTTTAGCACAAGGTCTCACTCAGTTGCTTAAAATGATCTCCTCATCAGATACACATTGAATGACAGTATTCCAAGTGAAATAAAATTGCCAAGTAGTAAATCCGTGTTGCCATTGAAGAGACAATCATCAGCCATTCCAATAGCTATTAGGTTTAATTTCTACTGCATTGAACTGTGACTACATTTTCAGTAGCATTGCTTGCTTAGTATCCTTTGACCTCCTCAACCCTCGCAACTGTCAATAATTTTCCATCCAGTGATCTCATCCCCAACATCTTTGATACTCACTTCCCAGATCTGACCTCATAATATCCTGATGAATTTGACCCTTTAGTTGTGCTTGGCTATCACCAACTGTTTCAATAGCTCTGACCATAGAGTCCTCCAAGTGTCCAGTCAGCTCATGGTCCTTGACCTCCAATCTCACAAAGACCCATCCATTGATCTTTCTAGGATTCGAAAGTGCTCCCTTGTGGTGCAAGGCAAGCCTAACCTTCTCCTTTAAGATGCCCCTTCTCCACCCTCACCAATTCTATTCTACAAAATCCAACAAAAACTTATCCATAGTTTGCCATATCTTGATAAATTTGCCTCTTTGCAAGTGAACACAGAAAGATATACCCATAAATAGAAGTTCATGATACTAATTTTTTTTATTTCAAGAGGAGTGGTGATGTTTCTCCAAGCCCCACAATGAAAATCGGGCCATCTTTTTTCCATTCCATTAGCCCTCTATCCTGTGGCTACGTGATAAGCTCTTGAAAACACTCTCTCAAGCACCCATTCATCAAACTAATGAGCTGCATGATGGAGACCACAGATCTCCATCCCCAAATCCAAAGCTTCTACTGATGAATAAAAATTAAAAATCTGAAAATTCTTGAAATCTGAAATAAATACAGAAAAATTTGGAAACACTCAGCGGGTAAGGAGACATTGGTGGAGGGAGAAAGTGAGTTAATGTTTTGGGTTCAAGGGCCTTCCTCAGAAATGGAAAAGAGAGAAAACAAATTTATTTTATATTACAGGGGAGGGATGAATCATTTAAAAAGAATATGTGTGTTAGAGTGGTGCTAAGTTTTCCATAGGGATACATTGTAGAGGTCATTCAGACAATGGGTTATTGGGCACAATTAGAAATAGAAAAAAATGAAACATAAGTGCTGTTAGAAGAGGGAAAAGGAATATTAAAAGGTGTGAAAAGCAAGACTACAATGTCAGGTAATTATTTTTAATTTTTTTGTATAAAAATTAAACATACAGCATGGTAACAGGTCATTTCAGCCTCCCAATTACACCCAATTAACATAACCTCTGGGTACATTTTTTGAACAGTGAGAGGAAACTAGATCATCCGAAGGAAACCTACGCAGACACAGGGAGAATGTACAAACACCTTACAGACAGTGCAGAATTCGAATCCAGGTCCCGATCGCTGGTGCTGTAACAGTGTTGTGCTAACCGCCACATTAACTCTGCCACCCTTGAATCAGAATTGGCTATTTCTGCTGTAAGTCATCCATTTGTGTGACATTTGTTTTGTTTCCCCCCCTTACCTTAAATACAGTCTGGCATGCTAGGCATGTTCAAGAATCTTGCATTTTGGAATTCTCCATGATCCTTTGTTTGCATTCTGCCTGGCCTGCTGAATGTTTCCAGCATCCAAGTTTATTTGGCTTTCATCAGCTTGCTATGAGAAATTCCTGCCAATTTTAAGGCAGGACAGAGGTTTGCTTCATTAATTTGGATGATGATGATGAAACATGCCTGACACTGAATAGTTACATTTTTATGGGTGTTATATGAGCACCACCTGGTGACAATTAAATTGATGTTCAATATTTAAGAATGGTCAAACAAGTTTGTAACATTCTTAATTATTTTAATCTAATTTTCTTGTTTTCCATCAGAGCCTGATTGGTGAGACATGTCCCAGAAAGTGGACACCATATTTTACAACAACCCAGTTTTAACTTGTCAGGAGTACATAGTATAAGAGACCATTTGCAGGTGAATTCACACCTGGTGGGAATTTTGACTGCATTCTTCCATCCGTTATTCACATGGCTAATGTCTTCCCAGTGTCCAGCATATTTTAAATAATGTTATTATTCACATAACTTACCTTCCTGCTTGCACCAACAACCGAAGCAAAGGTCTCTACATTACTACTGCTGTGGAATAATCATAAGAGCTGACAAGAATGTGAAGGAGTTGGCGAGAGTGTTGGGGGATGGCAAGTGAAGGTGCAACTGGTGAGAGTAGGAAGTGGCTGGCAAAAGAGAGGGGGCTGGTGAGGGAGAGAGAGCTGATGAGAGTGGGTGGGAGCTGGCGAGCATGGGTGGGAGCTGGCGAGCGTGGGTGGGAACTGGCGAACGTGGGTGGGAACTGGTGCAAGTGGGTGAGAGCTGGTAAGATTGCATGGGAGCTGTCCTAACTGTCCTCATTCATCTGTCATTAACCAGGCATCTCAATAAATAGTGGAATCTCTGACATTTAACCCAACTAAAGGTAATTCACTTGCCTCAAAGATATTTTGCTTATTCCAGTTTGATCTCTAAAGAGTGTATTATACTTAAACATGGGAGAAAACAATGGGATGAGTGAGGAGCTAGTTACTGTAGACAGGGGGCACTGACTATTTGGTGGGATGGTTGAGGAACAGTGGAAGACTTTCAAAGAGATATTTCACAGTGCTCATCAAAAGTATTAGCACAGAAATGCAGGATGAACTCAGCAGGTCTTGCAACATCCATAGGAGGAAAGCCTGACATTTCAGGCTTGAGCCCTTCCTCAAGGTATGAGCAAAAAGCAGGGAAGGGGCCAATATTAGAAGCCTGGTTAAAAAGGAAGAGTAGGAGGAGTACAGACCAAAGGTGTTAATTGGATATGATGAGGGCAGGAGAGAGGAAAGGAGAGGATTTATTGGGGGAGGGGGCCAACAGTTTTTCATTTTGTGAAAAGAAACAGATTGAAAAGGGAGGGGGGAGAGAGAGAAAATGAGAGAGAGTGCACTAGAGAAAAAGAGACACAGGGAAAGATGGGGTGAGGGAGCTAACAGAAACCAGATAAGTGGATGGCATCCCGTTCGAGGGTGCTGAGATGGAATATGAGGTGTTGTTTCTGTAATTTGTGAGTGGCCATCAGAAGTATAGTCCAGTTCAAAGCAAGGACAGTAAGGATGGTGAGAACCAGGCTTGAATAACTCAGGGAATAATGGAAAGCATCAAATATACATGCAAAGCTCATACATGCAAAGTCGCCAAGAGGTGTTGGAAACTAAATAGGAGCAAACATATAGTAGCAAAAAAAAAACTATAAACAAATTATAAACATTTTTATAATTTTCCAAAGCAGAAAAAGGTCATTGAAGAAAACAGAAGAAGATGAGAAGAATTGATAATGGGTAATGTGAAAAAGGCTGAGACTTTGAATGACTATTTTGTGTCAATCTTCACCAAAGGGGGCACGTCTAAAATAGAAAAATGTTATGGATGCAAAGGGAGATCACTAAAGAGGTAGTGCTGAGCATACACATGGATTTGAGGCTTGATACGTCCCCTGGTCCTGATGGAATGCACCCCAATGCACAGCAGTTGAGCTCAGATGCAACAAAAGACACACAAGTATCAAAGTCATTGTGGAAAATAATATTGGACTTCTGAAGATGAGATTTTATCACTTCTATCTGTCTGAATTCAGTTCCCTTCCAGAGAGGTGAAGATATCGTTGGTGGTTGCTCGTGCTGAACAGTAACTCGCAGTCAGTAATGGGGGAAGAGCATCAAGCAGACTTGTTACCTGAGGACCATGAGGTGGAGCCTAAAAGGCAGCAGGAGCAGAAGGATACTGGGGACTGTCTTGGTTATCTGTCTACTGCATCATCTTCTGTCTGAGTGGAGGAGACATTGCTGTAAAGAAAAAATGAAGTCTCTCAGGAGAAAGATGATTTACAAACTAACATTCCCAATGCAAACCAAATAATGATCTTGCCCTTCCAAACCTCAAGAGCACAATGATATGCCAATAATCAGCCAGGAAAGCAAAATAGTGAATAAGATATCCTCAAATGTTTTGCAGCTACAGTTAATTTAACATGAAAATGAATTAATTTCTGCATCATGTATTCCAAAAGATTCTTTTAAAGACTCAAATCTCTCTGCAAATATATCTTCTAAGAGATGATTTTTTTTTCAGCATCGGTTCATTGAATGTGAATTCATCATCCCAGACAACATAACTGAAGCCACTCCTGCCAGAATTTTCTTGAGAAAGGTTTCCCAAATCTCAAAGCCTGTGGATCTTCTTCTTGGCATGGATCTCAATGACAAGGTCTTGCAAGTCCCTTCGAGTAATTGTGGAAGGTCTTTCCCTTTTCCCTGTAAACTGACTTGCATGGAAGTGAAAATGTGTTGTTGCTGTGTGTATTTGATTAGGACTGGTATTCTTTCTATAGAAAAATGTGAGAGAGTCAAATACTTAATTTGTACATGATACCAAATTGGAGCCAGATAATCCTGAGGGCAATTTTGCAATAAATTACAAGAGGACAAAATTAAGCTTCCAGAATTGGCAAACATTTGGAAAACAATGTTTAACATAGCTAAGTGCAAGGTAGTATGTTTTGGTTGGAAGAATATAGAGCTCACATCTATAGTGTTTACTTGTAAGGAGCATAATCTTGCACATGTTCTTGATAAATGTACATGATATTATAAATCATGAACCAATCAAAGGACTACAATTCAATCTTCACCCAATATCGTTAGGTCTCTGCATTAAAATGATCCTAAAACTCAAGCCTTCTATAGCATTTTTAATTCATAAAGTATTATTGTATTTGTAAGTTGATTTAATTCCTGGTAAACACTTTAGTCAATGATTGGAATTGGTCTTATTTCTGAAAGGGGTGAACCCAGGAGACTAACAATGATTAACAATGCTGTCAATTCTGTCACTTTCCAGGAAATCTATTTTAAGTCACCACGCCACAGGAGGGATGTTGCTTTGTTCTTTATATTTTAGCACAGGAGGGAGATTGAAAACTTGGCTGAATGGTGCACCAACAACAACCTTGCGCTCATTGTCACCAAAACTAAGGAGCTGATTGTTGACTTCAGGTAGGGAAAGCTAGAGGTATGCAATCCAGTGATCATTGGGGGATCAGAGGTGGAGAGGGTGAGAAAATTTAAGTTCTTGGGAGTCACAATCTCAGAGGATCTTTCCTGGACCCAACACACTAATGGCATCATGAAGAAAACATGTCAGTGCCTCTACTTCCTCACGAGTTAGTGGAGATTAGGTATGACACCAGAAACCCTGGGAAATTTCTACAGATGTATGATGGAAAGTCTGTTATCTCCCCGCTGCATCATAGTCTGGTATGGGGACACCAATATCCCTGACTGTAAAGCCCTCCCAAAGGTAGTGGACACAGCCCAGGACTCACAAGCAAACCTACCCCCTCCCCAACATTGAGAACATCTACAGGGAACGTCACCATCAGAGAGCAGCAGCAATCATCAAGGATCCACACCACTCAGTGTCCACTCTGTTTTCGCTGTGCAGTGAACTGAGATTCACTGGTGGTGCGTTGTATTGATGGCTGCCTCCGCTTCCAAGCTCTGCCCCCATCTACCCATATATAACCCAGGTTTCCCGCCTAAACCCTGAGCTCTTCTGAAGACCACTGTAAGTCTCTACCCTCAGTTATAAGCTAATAAAAGCGTATTTTCTCCTTCCAGTTGTGAGAGCTTATATCCGCACTATAATTTTATTAGCTTATTCGCTAGAAGGTGGAAGCGCTGCTCAAACCAAGTATATTACTGATAAACCCTCTGTCCCCCAATGCAGCTGAGGAATTCACATACTGGCTAGACTGCTTCCAGGCCTACCTGAACATGAGCAGAGACGTCTTCCACACCGATGTGAGGTCCACAGTTATTTCCAAGGTAGGAATGAAAGGGCATGCAGTCATCAGGGACTGCACTACATATGACGATGCCATTGAGGCTTTGAAGGCTCGGTACCTGAAGTCGCAGAATGAGGCCCTAGCGAGGTACTGACTAGCTCTACGTTGCCAATGGCCAGGAGAGACCATTGATGATTAACTGCTGGATCTGTAGACGCTTGCCAAGAAGTGCAGGTACAAAATGGCTATGGGCCGTGTTCATGAGGAAGAACAGATCCGGGACACTCTAGTTGCGGGGGTCTGCTCAAGGTACTGAGGCAGCGACTCCTTGAGTCGGGAAAGAAGGACCTGGCTAGCCAGGTTGAACTGGTCAAGTCATTGGAACAGGCCAAGTTCCAGAATGATGACCTTGAAGCTAGCGAACTTGCTCACCCAGGTGACCTCCTCCAAGGACCAGCTGCTCCTGCTACCCCAGCCCTAATGGCTGCCACTTCCTGTGCTAGGAAGAGTTCCCAAGCTAGGGAGTGCTTTTTTCTGCAGCAAGAGCCAGCACCCAGCTCATTGCCCAGCTAGAGACTCAGTTTGATCCAGCTGTGGCAAGTAAGGACATTGGCTGAGGGTTTGCCAAGTGAGGGGAAACCTGGGGAAGTCCACGGCCTGCACTACTCCCAGATCCAATTCCAGCACCAAACTGTCTGCCCCAAATTCGTCTGAATCCATTTGCTGCACCATATGCCGAAGGAAGATGGCTGTGAGAAAACGGCGTGAAAAGGCTCTGCAGCCATCTTGCCATGACTCAAATTCAAACTTGCTGCCTGCATCATCAGAGGAGGAGAGGGGGGGCATGGCGTGATGGCATAGGGAGAAGACATAGAAAAACACCTCCCCGGCACAACTGTTAAAAAGCAGATTTTAAAGTTTTTGTACTTTTTTTTAGAAAA
The DNA here is from genome assembly GCF_036971445.1 of Narcine bancroftii. Lineage (NCBI taxonomy): Eukaryota > Metazoa > Chordata > Chondrichthyes > Torpediniformes > Narcinidae > Narcine > Narcine bancroftii. Next base: position 82,923,183 of record NC_091472.1, on the reverse strand, counting down.
TATTGATTATATTGCTGATAAATTCTGTAAGCAATTATGAGGAAAAGAAAAGTACAAGCAGTTGAAAAAAAAGACTTTGTGATGATGTAATGGGGGCGTATTATACTGACTGCTTGCTATTGTCTATGGCTGCAGAGATACTCCACCCTACTGATATAACAGATGGAGATGGTTTCCCACTGGCCAGTTTAGTGATGGTTATAGTCTGTTAATAAAATTGATGTGCCACAGACATGGATCAGACAAGTGTTATACTAATACTGGGCTGATCTCACCTTTACTCACTACGTAGCCTAGTATAGCCAGGGATTTAGTGCAGTATACACACTTGTCATTGTTAAGGGTTAAGTGCAGATGGATGATAAAATCTTGCGACCCCTGGGTGACATAATTCATCGTGAAGGTATTTCAAATGGTCTAGCTGCAGACTTGCACAGGTCATGCAAGAAAGCATGTCTGGAGGGTCATTGAACTTTCCCGGGCGATGAATATATCATAATCATAAGTAGAAAGCTGAATTCGCCAATGCATGATCTTATTGTTTTTAATCTTGCTCTTCAATTTAGTGTTGAACATGTAGGCAACTTTTGATCAGTCAGTAAAGTGAATTTCCTTATGGTCAAAAGGTGTCTCCAGTAGCGAATAGATTCTACAATAGCTCACCCTTTTTGATAGAGGATTGCCTGGCCTCAAAAGCAGTAAACTGTCTTTCATCTTTGTCATATCTATGGCATATCACCGTTACTGTCTAAAAATAATATGATCTGAATCAATGGAAAGATTTACCAATTACATTAATAGGGAAAGTTAATTGTATTAAAATGAATATTTTTCCTCAAATTCAATATTTGTTTCAATCTATTCCTTGTAAGATTCCTCAAAAATTTTAAAAGGATTTAAATGCTTTGGTGAGGAAATTTTTAATGTGGAAATATGAATTAGGAGATTTGCAACTCCCTAATTTTCAAAATTATTATCTTGCAACACATTTGAAATGTATTAATAGGATGATTGAAATAGATAAACCTTTGATATCGGCTAATATCAAATTGGTGAGAAGAAGATGGATCAGATTATTTGTAGATGGAATCCTAAGTTACTGAGTAGTTATAATTTACCTGTTTTGAAACATTTAATGGATTTATGGTATATAAAAAAATGAAGTATAGGTACTCAAGGTAAGATTTCAGGTAAAACTCCAATGTATCAAAATAAGCTTTTTCCCTTTTCACTTACTAATCAACATTTGAAGTTATGGGATCAAAAAGGTATTAAATTAGTGCAAGATTGTCATGAAGCAGGATACTTTATTTCTTTTCAAAAAATGAAAGAGAAATGTGATATATCCTCAAATACTCTTTTTTCTTATTATCAAATTAAAACTTTATTGTTGGATAATTTTAGGTATACTTTACAGTTACCTTGATGGTCTAAATTTGGAATTTTACTTACTGAGGGTGGAAAGAAGGGTTTTATATCTGAGATGTATGTGCCCCCTGTTAGTGCTCCCTGTTCTCACGGCCATATAAGCTTTGAGGAGATGCCTGGCATTTTTCTCTTATAACGCCTAGTGGATCCCTCAATATGCTGATAAGGTTTGACCCCTCTTAAAAGCCACTTCTTTTCCCTTCTCGACCAAAGCCCAAACGTCTTTTAACTACCTCCGAAACCACATTGTGAAAGCCACCATGCACATGGTGGATGAGAGTGTACCTTTCCAGGTGGAAAATGATGCTTTGGACGTGGCCCTGGCCGCTACCCTCAACCAGGCAGGCAGGCCAGCTGAATTTTTTTCTCAGACATTGCAAGATCACGAGCTCCGAAACCCCTCTGTGGAAAAGAAAGCTCAAGCCATTGGAGAACCCATGAGGCACTGGAGGCACTACCTTGCTGGTAGGAAAATTTACATTCCTCATTGACTAATGCTCTGTCGCATTTATGTTCAATAACGTCAAGAGGGGAAAAATCAAAAATGACAAAATTGCTAGGTGAGGATCGAGCTCTCCACCTACAATTTCATAATTGAAATTACCTATCAGCCAGGAGCCCTTAATGACCCTCCAGAGGAAGCTGTGCCTTTGCACGCACTGGTCATCTTCAGTATCTACATAATGAGCTCTGCCTTCCACGGTTAACCACATGGCTAATTTTTTCAAGGTGTGCAATCTGCCCTACTCCATAGAAGATGTCATGGATATAACCAGGTCTTGCCAGGTCTGCATGGAATGCAAGCCACACTTCTTCTGACCCACAAAGGTGCACCTGATTAAGTCATCCAGGCCCTTCGAATGGCTCAGAGTCGATTTTAAAGGACCTCTCCCCTCCACAAATGGGAACACTTTCTTCCTCTCTGTCATTGATGAGTACTCCCACTTCCCATTCACCATCCCATGCCCAGACACACCCACTTTGTCGGTCACATATAAAGCCCTAGATTCCATTTTTGCCCTATTCAGGTATCCCAGCATATACATTGTGACTGGGGCTCATTTTTTATGAGTGAAGAGCTACGTCAGTACCTGCTAGCAAAGGGCATCGCGTACTGCAGGACCACTAGCTACAACCCTTGGAGGAACGGGCAGGTTGAAAAGGAAAATCCCATGGTCTAGAAGGCTGTCAAACTGGCCCTCAAGTCAAAAGGCCTTCCAGACTCATGCTGGCAGGAAGTTCTTCCTATGGCGCTCCATTCCATCTGGTTACTACTATGTACAGTGACCAACACTTCTCCTCACAAGCTCCTATTTAATTTTGAGAGAAAGTCGGCATCAGGAACTACACTCCCAACCTGGGCTCACCATTCCTGGTCCAGTCCTTCTCAGAAAGCACACGAGGAGAAGCAAGACTGATGCTCTGGTGGAAAGGATGAAACTGCTCCATGCCAGTTCCAAGTATGCCTATGTGGAGAACCCAATTGGTAGGGAGTACACCAATTCCATCAGGGTCCTCGCACCCACCAGAACAGAGGGTCCATTGCCTCAAGTGCCCTATGAGCCACAGAGCTGATTCTCACCACCCCCAATCAGGGCCTTGGGGGATCGAGTTCAGGAGGAAAGTGCATTCCCCTCCACCGCAGAGCCGGAGACCCCACCTGTCACTCCTCCTTCACGAGGGCACCAGGAGACCCAAGGAGCCCAAGGCACTCCCATGCTTAGGCGCTCCACCAGGATCTCCAGACCCCCAGATCACTTAAATTTGCAAATAACTATATTTTTGAATTTTTTTCTGAATCAATGTTCTCTGTCTTCATTGACAGACCCTAAATTCTGCAGGAAGGGGTGAATGCAGTGAACTGAGATTCACTGGTGGTGTGTTGGATTGATGGCTGGCTCTGCCCCCATCTACCCATATATAACCCTGGTTTCCCACCTAAACCTTGAGCCCTTCTGAAGACCCTACCCTCAGTTATAAGCTAATAAAAGCGTATGTTCTCCTTTCAGTCGAGAGAGCTTTCATTCACACTGCTGCCATCAGGAAAGAGGTTTAGGTGCCACAAGACTTGCTCCACCAGGTTCAGGAATAGCTGCTCCCCCTCCACCATCAGACTCCTCAACAAACTCAGTCAAAGGCTCCTTTAAGGGCTTTTACTTGTGCACTTTATTAATTTTAAAAAAAATTCTCTCTGTTTTGTTAACGTTCGGTATCTGTTTACAGTTCTTTATTTGTTTACATGTGTACAGTTTTAATGCTGTGTGTATTTTTTTGCACGATCAATAAGTGGTAATTCTGCCTTGCCTGCAGGAAAAAGGATCTCAGGGTTACATGTGATGTTATATATATTTACTCTGGCAATAAATCTGAAATCCAAATGTAGCACATCTCGTCATCCCTTCTGCATGTTTGATGTGTAGGTGTCGCAAGATCCTTATATAAATGCTTCATATCTGTTATCTCCCCTTCGTTCTCAGTCCTCAGCCTTTTGGCTCTGTGAAGGACACCTTTCTGCTTACGCCATCTCTTCGAGAGCTTTCTACTTAGTTCCAAAAGGAATGCCCACCATCCTGAGCATGACTCCTCTTTGGGGAAAATAATGTTTTTACTGACCAAATCAAGTTTGCATACTTTATTCTTTGAAGGAACTCGGGTGGATTTTTTTGTTTGGTCACAGTTTAATTTACTGGGTAAAATTCCTTAAGTATAAGTAATTGCTTACGTATAGTTTTACATTCATTAAGTAGGGCGCAAAAGAGAGTCTCTTCTAATACTCTTTTAAAAAAAAAGTAATGAATATGTTCATGTCGACAAACATGCACGACAAAGCGTTTAAGTAGGGGAGGGTAATGTTTGCAAAATCCAGTGGTTGCCAAGCTCCCCACTAAACTTGTTTTGTATCGATAATCGCCGTCACAAATATCCCACGGCATATTCAGAACCCGAGACTTGGGAGCACTCCGCTCGTCTAATCATCTGACTGAAAATGCGAACTCGTCACTGGGAATGTAAGTTGCTAAGTGACTTGTTTGTTTCTGATTTCACTGCGGCTATCAAGTCGCCCCCTTTCCCCTCCAAGCCCCTCTCCCTGCCTCCCCTCCAAGCCCCTCTCCCTGCCTCCCCTCCAAAAGCCCCTCTCCCTGCCTCCCCTCCAAAAGCCCCTCTCCCTGCCTCCCCTCCAAGCCCCTCTCCCTGCCTCCCCTCCAAAAGCCCCTCTCCCTGCCTCCCCTCCAAGCCCCTCTCCCTGCCTCCCCTCCAAGCCCCTCTCCCTGCCTCCCCTCTCCCTGCCTCCCCTCCAAAAGCCCCTCTCCCTGCCTCCCCTCCAAGCCCCTCTCCCTGCCTCCCCTCCAAAAACCCCTCTCCCTGCCTCCCCTCCAAGCCCTTAACCCCTACCTCACCTCCCCAGCCCCTCACCCCTCTTCTTCCCGCTTTCCCCCTCCCCTCTCCCCTCTCCCTCCCCCTCCCCTCCCTTGTCTCTGGAGTGTCTGCTGGGGGCCGTCATGCTTGTGTGCTGGAGGGTTAGAAGAACTCTACCTTTTTGAGGATGATGAGATTTCCTATTTTTAATTTATTTTTGGTGATGAATAAAGTTATTATTTTTATTTGATATTTAAATGTTCTATTTATTTCTCTTTCTCTGCGCTTTAAGTTATCGTATATCAGATAAGGGCCATTCTGTTTTTTTTCCCCCTGAGCTGCAGTTGTTTAAATGGACATTTCTTGCGTTTTTCCAGAATTCACACGTCTTTGTGAGCGTGATGTATAAATATTTTGTAGGTTGCAGGCGTTCAACGCGACTCGCGTTTAGTGAGATCTGCCTTGGATCAACACTCAACCCGTCCCAAAGCCTTGGAGCGTTCGAGACTGTAGCCTGTATTATCCATCGACTGGAAAAGATTGCACACAATAACAGCACTCATCTCCGGCCAAATGAACGTCAGGGTTTTTTTTTAATCCCTTGCCTTAAGTGGCGTAGATTGTTTTACAGAAATATTACTGCATCACTCATTGCGTTTTCCTAGATTTATCGGACATTTGCTTCCATTGTTGTAGTTCATTGAATCCATTTTCAAGTAACTTCTGTACTGTTTTTTTTTCCCAAACAGCCTCTCCTGAGAGACTCGTCTTTGTGAGACCTCTTACTTTGATTTTAAAAGACTATTTGTGCTGCATCTGGAATTTACTCGGGTCAAAGATGATGTCGCCACTGATCTCTCACTCCAATTATGTTGTTTCTCACACATTTTAACAAAATAATGTTTAAGTAAAGTGCATTTCTTCCTTTGAAAATAACCTTACGGAGAGAAGCTGTAAAGCATCTTAATTTATGCCAAGATGGCACCAAATGGCACCTTTTCATACAATAGGCCTTTTCAGGTGGCCTGAACACCCCAGTGTAAAGCCGCATAATCTCTCACCTTGCAGCTAAAGAAATACTCACCTGAATGCAGCAGAAGCGCCTCCAAGGCACAAACCCTCCTTGTGGAGGGATCATCAGCGGAGCACAGTGCTGCACCAACGCACTTGAATGTGCAGCCGCTGTAAAACTCGATCAGATGGTGACCCAACTCCCCGCTGCCTGATGGCTGCCCCCTGCCCTGCTGCCTGACGGCTGTCCCTGCCCCACTGGGCAGGGCCGGCCGGCGGGGACATTGGGGCAGGGGCAGCCGGTGCGGGCTGTCACAACCCGGCTGGCCAGTCCTGCAACGGGGCCACTTTCTGCGGCTCAAAATGCAGCATAACAATGGCAGTCTTCCCTACCCATAATCCCCCACGGAGCTGGAATTGTTGTGGGAAACACAGCGGTTCCACCTGCGTGGGGGATTATGGATAGGGAAGACGACCATTGCTATGCTCCATATTTATGATGGGTGGTGCTGCGGCACCAGTTGCCCTGCCTCCATCAGATGCGGAAGTGCAATGAAGCACCTCTGGATATGAACAGGCCCTTTCAGGTGGACCAGGCAACACTGCAGCAGCCTTTTAGGGCAGCCACCTGAAAAGTGAGTTGTCAAGTTAAGATCCGCTCCTGCCGCTGCCCTCAAGGAGGAGGGTCCATCTGAAAGGGCCTTGCAACTTTGTATATATCACGCATTCCCATAACACCCCCCTCCTCCCCTCAAAATAATGTTTTGTGCTTACTGGTAAATAAATATAAAGTTAAATTTAACAATGTTGACCCTACAGAGAATTTAAGCACACCCTTACACTAATCATGGTAACTGTAGATCCAATGCTACCTAACTTAAAATGTACAAAGTCTTTAAGCCACCACCCATAGTCTTTATGATGCACTGAATAAAATCTTTAAATGTCTTTTAAATGTACTGGAGGGTGTCTTTCTCTCTTGGATCTTCTCTGGGATGAAGAACACCAAACCAGAGTAAGACTTTTCAAACTTTTTGGACGTTTAGTTACCAAAGGATCATCCTCCTCACCTTGATCCTCTATGAGTCCTTCTCATCTGTGTGGTGAATTGCGAATGGTTATCTCCATCTTGTGTTCTTGAAGCTCTCCTTCCTGCAGTGAGCGTTGGTTAAATTTTCTGTCATCCAAGTTTTTCAAACGTTTCCCATCAATGGTGGAGACACAAGGAGGAAGTTCATCATGGTAGGTAGGTAGGCACCACCATCCCCCACACTGAGCAAGTCTTTGAATGGCAGATTGTGCCCCCCCCACCCTGTGGTCACCCTAATGCCCCCCCCGATTAGACTTTTTCCAATGCTGACTCTACTTCCCTCTCATGGTTTCCCATTTCTTTGTACATTCCCTTGAAGATTTTAAAGTTCATCACATCTGCCTTAAGTGGCCTGAAAACATGAAGTTCTTTGAGTTTCTTCATGACATTTGTGTTGAATTCAAACACTCTCCTAATAAAAACTGCCTTGAGCCTGAAGTCGCGTTCGTAGCTTGCTTTATTTTACTATACTCTAGTGAACGTCTACATGTGCAGGTTTTTCCTGCTAGTCTTGAGTCTCTCTCTCCCAGATGCAGAAGTCCTGCCCCATGATGTCATCGGCCCACTCAATGTCCCACCAATAGTGTTACACCACATCCCCCTTTGTGTTCAAAGCCACCTTTTCTGTGGCTTCGCCCGCTACAGTTATCTTTACACATTCAGGTACACATAAAACATTTACAAAACACAAGTCCTTCTTGACTCTAGGTGTTTTACAGTCCCTACTGATTCAGTCTCTGTGGTCTCTTTACTTCTCATCCAGACCTTCTTATTATGCCAGGTGAACTCTGTGTTTCAGTCGGCAGAGTCTCTGGTCCTGCCTTTGCAGGAGTGTCCATATCCAGCCAGTGCCCTTGCTGCTTTTCACCTGGAGATTCTGGTATGGGAACAAGATGTTGGCGATTCCGTCTTGGTGTCCCTTGTGGTCCACTAACCATGTACGACCGTGGGCTGTGGTGCATGAAAGTTACTGTACTTTGCTGTCTTGCATCGGAGATCCACACTTCGTCTCCTGGTGCCAGCTTTTCCAGGTCACTCGTTCTGTGTCTCTTGTTATACCTCTTTGCATTCTTACACCTCTTCTCCCTTTCCATGTCTGCAAGCTACAAATGCGACTCCAGGCTCAAGATAGTTTTTATTACAAGCATGTTTGAACCCAACTCAATAATGGTCTTTGTTTCTCATGATTCATTTCTGAAGATTTCAGCAATATCTCTCTCAAAGCTAGTGTCAAGCAGTTGATCGAGTTCATCCATGCACAAAATGTTTTTTTCTTCTTCGTTCCTCCAAACTCAACCCTTCTGTATTCCTTTTCTTCATTAAATGAAGCAATATTGCTGGCAAAATGCACTGAGCTGTTCAACTCTGGGACAACATCATGATCAATGGAGTAGCCTGTGGTTTTCAATATATCTCAAAGCTCTTCGTTTTCCTGCTTAAGGCACTTTAATTTTGTTATCCTCTCTTTCTTCTCCTTTAAAAGGACTTCCAAATGCGTGTGCAAATCTTTTTCCATCTGCAGCATTGTGCAGTCTTCTCCCAGACATGCATCCAAATCGAGTTCCTGACACGGAGCATTTTTTTTGCACACAGCTCTGTTCTTTTTCAACTGCTGCCTTAAATTTTCTTCCTCAACAATCATCATATCCAAGATATGCCTTTTAACAACTTCTGTTCTTTGAAGTCTTTGATCTTCTGGAATTCCAATCTCTTCCCAGATATTCTGAAGATGGGAAAGTGCTGCATTGATACAGGTGACTGACTTGCTGGATAGTGCATTACTTTTCCGTACCATACTCCGGGCTGGCAGGGTTCGGCCTCAGGTGTCTGAGACTCTGCAGGCTCCAGCTGTCTGATTTCACCCTGGCCAGCTGGCCCCCCCCAGCTGTTTTGCCCCTTGCTGGGTGTCCTGTCCTGGCAGTTCTGGTCCTGGCTGCTTGGCCCCACCCTGAGCATCCTTTTCCCGGATGATCAGCCCCTCACTCAGAACCTGGCCCCCAGCTGTCTCGGCCCCTGGCTGCCTCAGCCCCTCGCAGGGTACCTGGCTCCCTTTTTCACTTTACTATTTCTCTCTCTCCCTTTCTCACTTTACTATTTCTCTGTCACTTTATCTTTTTCTCTCTCTCTCTCTCTCTTATTTGTTTTCTTCCTCTCAAGTTTCTTCCTTGTTTCCTGCTGCTGAGCACATGCTTCTGTCTCGCTGCAGCTCGATGTTCCTGCCGTCGTTCTTTTTTCACCAAGTTTTCACCTTCAACGCCCCTTTTACCTGAAATCCTGTAGACTTCAGGGGTTTCTACGAGGCTCTAAAGGCTGTGTACGGCCCCTCACCCCAAGTCCAAAGCCCGCTGCGCAGCTCAGACGGCAAAGTCCTCCTCAGCGACAAGATCTCCATCCTCAACCGATGGTCAGAACACTTCCAATCTCTTTTCAGTACCAACCGCTCAGTCCAAGATTCCGCCCTGCTCCAGCTCCCTCAACAGCCCCTAAGGCTAGAGCTGGATGAGGTTCCCACCCTGGATGAGACATATAAGGCAATCGAACAACTGAAAAGTGGCAAAGCAGCAGGTATGGATGGAATCCCCCCAGAAGTCTGGAAGGCTGGCGGCAAAACTCTGCATGCCAAACTGCATGAGTTTTTCAAGCTTTGTTGGGACCAAGGTAAACTGCCTCAGGATCTTCGTGATGCCACCATCATCACCCTGTACAAAAACAAAGGCGAGAAATCAGACTGCTCAAACTACAGGGGAATCACGTTGCTCTCCATTGCAGGCAAAATCTTCGCTAGGATTCTACTAAATAGAATAATACCTAGTGTCGCTGAGAATATTCTCCCAGAATCACAGTGCGGCTTTCGCGCAAACAGAGGAACCACTGACATGGTCTTTGCCCTCAGACAGCTCCAAGAAAAGTGCAGAGAACAAAACAAAGGACTCTACATCACCTTTGTTGACCTCACCAAAGCCTTCGACACCGTGAGCAGGAAAGGGCTTTGGCAAATACTAGAGCGCATCGGATGTCCCCCAAAGTTCCTCAACATGATTATCCAACTGCACGAAAACCAACAAGGTCGGGTCAGATACAGCAATGAGCTCTCTGAACCCTTCTCCATTAACAATGGCGTGAAGCAAGGCTGTGTTCTCGCACCAACCCTCTTTTCAATCTTCTTCAGCATGATGCTGAACCAAGCCATGAAAGACCCCAACAATGAAGACGCTGTTTACATCCGGTACCGCACGGATGGCAGTCTCTTCAATCTGAGGCGCCTGCAAGCTCACACCAAGACACAAGAGAAACTTGTCCGTGAACTACTCTTTGCAGATGATGCCGCTTTAGTTGCCCATTCAGAGCCAGCTCTTCAGCGCTTGACGTCCTGCTTTGCGGAAACTGCCAAAATGTTTGGCCTGGAAGTCAGCCTGAAGAAAACTGAGGTCCTCCATCAGCCAGCTCCCCACCATGACTACCAGCCCCCCCACATCTCCATCGGGCACACAAAACTCAAAACGGTCAACCAGTTTACCTATCTCGGCTGCACCATTTCATCAGATGCAAGGATCGACAATGAGATAGACAACAGACTCGCCAAGGCAAATAGCGCCTTTGGAAGACTACACAAAAGAGTCTGGAAAAACAACCAACTGAAAAACCTCACAAAGATAAGCGTATACAGAGCCGTTGTCATACCCACACTCCTGTTCGGCTCCGAATCATGGGTCCTCTACCGGCACCACCTACGGCTCCTAGAACGCTTCCACCAGCGTTGTCTCCGCTCCATCCTCAACATCCATTGGAGCGCTCACACCCCTAACGTCGAGGTACTCGAGCTGGCAGAGGTCGACAGCATCGAGTCCACGCTGCTGAAGATCCAGCTGCGCTGGATGGGTCACGTCTCCAGAATGGAGGACCATCGCCTTCCCAAGATCGTATTATATGGCGAGCTCTCCACTGGCCACCGTGACAGAGGTGCACCAAAGAAAAGGTACAAGGACTGCCTAAAGAAATCTCTTGGTGCCTGCCACATTGACCACCGCCAGTGGGCTGATAACGCCTCAAACCGTGCATCTTGGCGCCTCACAGTTTGGCGGGCAGCAGCCTCCTTTGAAGAAGACCGCAGAGCCCACCTCACTGACAAAAGGCAAAGGAGGAAAAACACAACACCCAACCCCAACCAACCAATTTTCCCTTGCAACCGCTGCAATCGTGTCTGCCTGTCCCGCATCGGACTGGTCAGCCACAAACGAGCCTGCAGCTGACGTGGACTTTTTTACCCCCTCCATAAATCTTCGTCCGCGAAGCCAAGCCAAAGAAGAAAAGAAGATTTCTCTGTCACTTTATCTTTTTCTCTCTCTCTCTCTCTTATTTGTTTTCTTCCTCTCAAGTTTCTTCCTTGTTTCCTGCTGCTGAGCACATGCTTCTGTCTCGCTGCAGCTCGATGTTCCTGCCGTCGTTCTTTTTTCACCAAGTTTTCACCTTCGACGCCCCTTTTACCTGAAATCCTGTAGATCCCATCATCTGGAGTGTAGAATTTTAATTAAAAAAAAAATCCTGGTCACCACTTTGTCGTCATTCTTTTTTTCACCAAAGTTCCCATGAAAAAAATCCCATAACAGAAGTAATTCAGAAAAATATGTTCTTAAAATTATGATTTTAATGCATTACTTGTATTTGTCTGTATTTTGTATTTAGTATTTATCTTTTTTATTCTTAAAAAGAATTACCTGAAGATAACTTCCCTGGCTGAAGCATAGATTTGATATTTTGGCCAGAAGATGGACTCTATAATTTGGACTTTCTGGCCTGAATCATTGTGGTATGTCCATCTTTGAACGCACGTCGGCATTGATTAGGCAGCTATACAGATTGGATCATTTATTCTCTACTAGTACATTTTAAACAACTATTGTCTCTTGTTCTAGGTTTGGTTTAACATTTTCCAAATTCTTGTCTGTAATTTGAACATCTGATGATCTTGCCCCTTTACCGGTTTTGTCTCCTCTCGCCCTATACTTTTCCAAGATTTCTGTACTTCCATTTATGCCTTTTGTATATCCTCAATTATAGTTCTTTGGATTACAATCCATTCTCACTTCTTATTCCTCTAAGTTCAGTGGTTGCAGGCAATTCTTATACTGTGCACAGAATTTAACATTTATAAAGTTCACTAGGCTTTGGTGCTTGAAAGGTAAATGGTTACCACTCAGAAAGGTTCTTGTCGGTTTTCAGAGAGAGATTTGTTGTCCGCTGGACACCCACAACTGATTCCTTTTTAATCAGCCACTTCAGTGTCTTGCCGAAGAAACTTGCCCTTCAGGGTTCTCCAGATGCTAACCTCTTTCTTTCAGATCACCACAGAGTTCCTTTTTGTTTCCTTTATTTCAAGTGAAACATTAGACAGCCAGTCCTCTCCTCTTGCATGAACACAAGGGCTTTGACCAGGCTGAACTAAGAACTCACAACCCGTCTTCCAAATGTGGTTTTTCACAAGCTTGCCAGCTTGTCCTGTTCCAGTCCCAGCTGCTGCTGACTATAGCATGGCAAAACTGTAGAACTGACTTTGTGTGTGTCCCTCTCTCAGAGAAAAAAAAACCTGTTTGCCTCTCTCTGCTCGCAAAATCACATGACCCTCCTAGAACAGCAAATTCTACTCCAGACAATCTATGGCTCTGAAAAGTTATTTCATCAGTTTTCTTTTTGTAAACAACAATCCATTAGTGAAGCTTCTTGGGCACTCTCCAAAACTTCTGCAAAGGCTTTGGGGCCGATATGTCTATCATTAACAGTGCTCCAGTATTTTAAATAAGATCTATTTTTAAGTGTTTGTATGTGATCTAATGCTAACAAACCTGTCCCAATTTATCTCCCAAAAACATATCTCTATACTGTCACATTAGTGAAAGGGTTTGTGGAATGAGGGTGGTTTAGTGGAAAGATGTCAGATGCCCGTGCTAACAAATGGGTTTATATACAGAATAGGACACAAAACTCGCGTGCCTGGTATAAAGATGAAGGTGAAGGTATCAGCCTTGTTCATTGAAGGAGAATATGGTGATCCCACAGTAATGCTATTTTTCCATTTGTGCTGTCTCTGTGCGTATGGCTGGCCTGCCTCCTTACTGACTAACCCTGTGACTCCCACCCTTGGAATTCTCTATTAAAGGCAGTTCCACCAAAGTCCGTCCTCCAGTACAAACCCTGGAGTTGGGCCAGCAACATGAGTGCACGTTCAATCTTAAGGGAATAATAGCTAGTCGCCTAGCAACGTCCAGTCTTTTGAAGTTACTGACTGTGTTTCAGAGACTACAAAAAAATTAGTTGCAGTAAGCCACATCCCTTTATGTCTGCACCACCCTTCTCCCCAGGCTTCACCTCCTCTTTTATACCAGTTCCCCATAATCCTCAAATCCCTGATACTACAAATATGAATCCATCTAATTTTAAACATCTAATAATCTAGCCTCCACAGCCCTCTGGGTAGAGAATTTCAGAGATACACCACCTTCTGTGTGACATATATAAAAATATTCTGATGTATCTCAGTTTCAGTTATGCCCCCCCCCCCCCCTTTACCTTGTATCTATGTAGCCTTGTTCAAGGCTACCCCTGTATCTCAATATCTATTCTTATATGCCTTCTTTGGTTTTTGTAGGATTCAGTAAGATGACTCTTCATTCTTCTAAACTCTAAAAAATACAACTTAATAAAAAAGGTGTGAAATCCCTGGAGAGATGGCAGTGACGATTGACTTGTGATACCAGAAAAAGTCATTCGGGTTATCACCTCCATGTGGGGAAGATTAGACTGGAGAAACTGAAGTTATTCTGAAAGTGGATTGATGGAGATATGCAAGGTTAAAGAAGCTGCTCCCATCAGCTTCACAGACCAGGAAACACTCACAACTGTTAGGAAAGAAACATGTAGGAAATCTGAGGAAAATGCTGTTATGGACAAACCAGTTGTGGTGGAAACAGTCAATCAGGGCTTTCATTGTGGAATTGAATAGGAACTTGAAGAAAAATAATGATAGTATAGTGCTGGACAGAAAGAAGAAGAGAATGGGTCTAAAAAAAAAAGCTTTTTAACAGGCTGACAAAGACCCATTTGGTTAAATGATCTCTAATTATACTGTAGGATTCTTTCATACAATTTTCAATATCTATTATCAACATTAATGGTGATGCAACTATGGGGTTGTCATTAAAAAAAAGTATTTCATCTGTTACTCTTCCTTTGGAGAAGTGAATCAGTGATTCTGGCTCAGGTGCAATCTATTTATCACTCCAGAAACTTTTCAAGGTAGTTGACTTTAAACTGTTTCCAAATAGCTTAATAAACTACTCAATTATACTAAGCAGTATGAAAGATTGAAGATGATGGCTTATAATTTGTTATCTCGGGCATGGGCTTTGAATGCTTGCTTTGGTAATGTGCTGTGAATAAAAGGAAGTTGCATGCTTTGATGTACAGTTTTAATTTTTAGTTTTAATTTTAATTTAATTTTAAAATTAAAAAAAATTTCAGAGTGAAGAGCAGTAACATGATTTTATAAATCATATTTATTTTATATTTTATTGATAGTCACCTGCTCTTTCTTTATCTTTGAACATCATTTATTGTCACAGGAAGAAAATATTTGCAAAATGTATATGAAACTTCCCACTTGTGGCTGAAAAGATTCACTTCTTGTGTGCAAAAATACCAATGTTCCAAAATGCAGAATAAGCCCCGAAATCCAACTCCTGGGAACATGACTGGAATATACTTGGGAATGGTATGTTTTATTTACTGGCAATTTAAAATAAATAATAAAGTGTGTGTAAGGTGGATGTTTTGCTGTGTTAATATAGGCTGAAATTAATTTCTACAATTACACAAAGGATTAAGGTCCTTTTGTGACAAGTTTTTTTTAATGTTTACCCAAACTTCTCTTGCAGCCACTTTTCCCCTTGTATCTATTGATTTGTTAAAGATGTGTACTTAACTTCTAATTATGGGAGGTTGCTAAGTGCATGTTTGTTGCTACATGTTCATACAGTAGTGACTACATTTCAAAACAAGTATTGAGAGCATATGGGCATCCCAAGATATACAAATGCAAGCCTTGAAATCTTGATCGAAATGAATTGTTACGAGCACAGAGGACCCCAAAACCCAGCAGCAATAGATATTCACCAAGACAACTGGTTACTTGAACAAAAGTTGCTTTTAATTCTCTTTAAACATGAAAATAGAATCAAACTTTGACTTACTTAACCCCCTTCTAATTCTAAGTGCTAGAAAAACTGGACTTGTATCCGATGGAGTTTAGAAGGATGAGGGGGGGACATGATTGAGGTATACAAAATTATCAGGGGAATAGACAGGGTGAAGTCAGATTACTTGTTCCCAATGATGGGGGAGACGAGGACTAGAGGGCATAGTTTAAGAATACAGGGTAGGCCTTTTAGGACAGAGATGAGAAAACATTTTTTTAACCAGAGAAGTGTGAATCTGTGGAATGCTCTGCAACAGAGGGTGGTAGAGGCAGATTCGCTGATTATGTTCAAAAGAGAGTTAGATAAGACTCTAGTGGGCAAAGGAGTTAAGGGTTATGGGGATAAGGCTGGAAATGGGTACTGATCAGCCATGATCTGTAAAATGGTGGTGCTGGCCCGACGGGCCGAAGGGCCTACTCCAGCTCCTATTGTCTATTGTCTAAGTGCATGTGTATGTAATGTGTGTGTAAGTTCAGAAAAGTTCTTTGGTTCACAGTCCAATCTCACTGCTCATTCCTCCAAGTTTACTGGTTGCAGGCAATTCTTATGCTGTGCACAGAATTTAACATTTATGAAGTTCATCAGGCTTTGGTGCTTTAAAGGTAAATAGTTACTGTTCAGGGAGGTTCTTGTCAGTTTTCAAAGAGAGATTCATTGTTCTAGGACATCCACAACTGATGTACTTCCATCAGCCACTCCAGTGTCTTGCTGACGAAACTTGTCCCTTCAGGGTTCTCCAGATGATCTCGCCTCAAACCGTGCATCTTTCTTTCAGGTCACTACAGAGTTCCTTTTTGTTTTTCTTATTTCAAGTGAAACATTAGATAGCCAGTCCTCTCCTCTTGCATGAACCATAAGGCTTTGACCAGGCCGTCTTCCAAAATGGGGCATTCTAGAAGCTTGCCAGCTTGTCCTGTTCCAGTCCCAGCTGGTGTCTGCTGGCTGTAACACTGCAGAACTGATCTCTCTCTCTCCCTCTCTCTCTCTGAGAGAAAGCCTGTTTGACTCTGCTTGCAAAACCACATGACCCTCTTACAACAGCAAGCTCTCCTCCAGACAATAAGCGGTTCCAATAAGTTCTTTCATCTGTTGCCTTTTGTAAACAACAGTCTATTAGTGAAGCTTTTTGAGCAAAGCTCTTGCAAAAGCTGTGGGGTCCTGATGTGTCTACCATGAGGCAGAGCTCCAATATTTAAAATAAGATCTGTTTTAAAGTGTTTGTATGTAACCTACTCAAAACACAAAACTCAAAACGGTCAACCAGTTTACCTATCTCGGCTGCACCATTTCATCAGATGCAAGGATCGACAATGAGATAGACAACAGACTCGCCAAGGCAAATAGCGCCTTTGGAAGACTACACAAAAGAGTCTGGAAAAACAACCAATTGAAAAACCTCACAAAGATAAGCGTATACAGAGCCGTTGTCATACCCACACTCCTGTTCGGCTCCGAATCATGGGTCCTCTACCGGCACCACCTACGGCTCCTAGAACGCTTCCACCAGCGTTGTCTCCGCTCCATCCTCAACATCCATTGGAGCGCTTACACCCCTAACGTCGAAGTACTCGAGATGGCAGAGGTCGACAGCATCGAGTCCACGCTGCTGAAGATCCAGCTGCGCTGGATGGGTCACGTCTCCAGAATGGAGGACCATCGCCTTCCCAAGATCCTGTTATATGGCGAGCTCTCCACTGGCCACCGTGAAAGAGGTGCACCAAAGAAAAGGTACAAGGACTGCCTAAAGAAATCTCTTGGTGCCTGCCACATTCACCACCGCCAGTGGGCTGATAACGCCTCAAACCGTGCATCTTGGCGCCTCACAGTTTGGCGGGCAGCAACCTCCTTTGAAGAAGACCGCAGAGCCCACCTCACTGACAAAAGGCAAAGGAGGAAAACCCAACACCCAACCCCAACCAACCAATTTTCCCTTGCAACCGCTGCAATCGTGTCTGCCTGTCCCGCATCGGACTTGTCAGCCACAAACGAGCCTGCAGCTGACGTGGACTTTTTACCCCCTCCATAAATCTTCGTCCGCGAAGCCAAGCCAAAGAAGACTCTAACAAACCTTTCCCAATTTATCTTACAAAAACCTTTCTATATACTCTGTCACAGTATATTTAAAACTGTAGACATAGTACGAAGTTAAAATGTGGTCAAGTTGGGTGGAATGTGGTAGAATGGTGAAGTCTTTGTTCAGAGGACTAAGAATAATATGGTATTTCATAAAGAGGTTTGCGTAGAGTGCATTAGACAACAGTTAAGATTTTGTGACAAGCAGCCATAGGCTTGTGTTTAGAATAGAAGAATATAAGAAATAGAAATAGGCCAATTGGCCTATTGAGCCTGCTCCTCTATTCAATGAGATCATGGCTGATCTTGCCATGGACTCAGCTCTACATAGCTGCCTGTTCCCTCTCACACATAATTCCCCTGCCATTCAATCATCTATTTATGATGGCAGAGGCCGACAGCATCGAATCCACGCTGCTGAAGATCCAGCTGCGCTGGGTGGGTCACGTCTCCAGAATGGAGGACCATCGCCTTCCCAAGATCGTGTTATATGGCGAGCTCTCCACTGGCCACTGTGACAGAGGTGCACCAAAGAAGAGGTACAAGGACTGCCTAAAGAAATCTCTTGGTGCCTGCCACATTGACCACCGCCAGTGGGCTGATCTCGCCTCAAACCGTGCATCTTGGCGCCTCACAGTTTGGCGGGCAGCAACCTCCTTTGAAGAAGACCGCAGAGCCCACCTCACTGACAAAAGACAAAGGAGGAAAAACCCAACACCCAACCCCAACCAACCAATTTACCGCTGCAACCGTGTCTGCCTGTCCCGCATCGGACTTGTCAGCCACAAACGAGCCTGCAGCTGACGTGGACATTACCCCTTCATAAATCTTCGTCCGCGAAGCCAAGCCAAAGAAGAAATACATCCAATGAGGCTCTCTCCACTTTTATTTGGGGCATAGAATTCCACAGATTCACTACTCTCTGGGAGAAGCAGTTCCTCTTCAAAGCATGTAAGTATGAGATAAATCTAGTTGATGATGGAGGCAGGAGACTGCAGATGCAGGAATCTGAGACTAAACAATCTGATGGCAAAGCTCACAGGTCAAATCACATCAGTGGGAGAAAAATAAATGTCAATGGTTTAAGCCAAAATCCTTTTAAGTCTAGGGAAATGTCAAAGAAAAACTAATGCAAAGAGAACAGGTGGCTGTGACCCTAAACGGGATTAGTGAACCAAGTAGAGGTGAAACATGATGGACAGAGGCACTATATTGGAAGATGCCAGGCAGAGAGCCAAGAAAAAATAAAGGGGGCAGGAGGAAGGAAGAAGAATCATACAGGATCGAGTGGGTGATCAGAAAACAATGGCTGTCAGTGCTGGAATTTGATGAGGATAGTGGTATAAGGAAAGACCAGATCGAAACAAAGGCAGAATGGAGGAGAGAGCAGAAGAATCCGATGGGAGTGAAGGGGGAATGGAACCAGAGAGGAAATGGGTTGAGAAAGGGTGGGGATGGGTGTGAAATGGGACACAAAGAAAGAAAGGGGAAGAGCAGAAGTGGTGGAGAATAAGAGGTTGGGAGGCACATGACTTGAAATTGGAACATTCCACATTCATGCCCTTGGGCTGCAAACTGCCCAGAGAGAATAGGAACTGTTGTTTCTCTAGTTTATGCTGGGCCCACTCTTGCAGTGGAGAAGGCCCAGGATAGACTGGTGGGAATGGGAAGGGGAGTTGAAATTTTAAGCAACCAGGATCTTAGGATGTCCAGTGTGGACAGGGCACAGATGCTCTGTGAAATGGTTCCCAAGTCTGTGTTTGGTCTCACTGATGCAGAAGAAGAAACTATAGGCAAGAAATTCATCAAGACCTAATGTTTGGCATCCAAAAATGTTAAAGGAAGTGGCTGCAGAGATTGTGTAGTAATTGGTTCAAGTTTTTCAAAACTCAGTTTTGGGAGATACCAGTGGAATCAGAAAACCACAAGTTTAAAAAAAAAAAAATATATTAATAAGTGGATAAATAAAAATAAAAAAAACCCTTTGTTTAAGAAGGGAGTGAGACAAAATGTGGGAACTACAGGCCAATTAGTTGTTGGTAAGATTTTAAAAAAAATCAAATTACCCAAAATAATTTTGTAATGGAGAGGCAGTGTTCACCACCTAGAGGACACACTACTTGCCAATCAAGGTCAAAGACTCACCCCAAGCCATCAAGGTGACCCTTGTGATTGGCCCACCTAAATCACCAGGTTCTGAAGTCCAGACAGCTTGTCCAGACTCAGTCCTGACCTTCACCCAATTGGCCTAAGTGAATCACCTCGGCTGACCCCTGCTGAGCCTCTGCACTTGGCTTTGAGCCATTAGCCACAGCAGCCAACGGGGCCCAGGCTACCCTGAGTGCCACCTTCAGAACTATAAAGGGCCATGTGCCCCTTTGTTCTGCCTCTTTTGGATTCCTTGTGGCACGTAAGTAGCACTTTTCACACTGGGTTGGGGTGAGTCCAGAAGTTAGGTAGCAAGAGCTGTGTCCCTACCAGTGAAGGGGTGGGGGCACGTAGTATCACCTTGATCCTGACTGTTGAATGTGTGTATTAATGTAATTTCCTCCAGTCTTCTGTCGGTTTCTTCCTCGTATTCTGAAGTGTACATTTACCCCTACTCCTTGTGTAGAGGTTTGCCTAGCATATTGACCCTGTTGTCCTGTTTGCAACCTTGAACTAAACATGTGCTTTGTACCTCAACTTTTGTCTGGTTCTTAACCTGTGGCACCCACACAAACCTGAATAACAAATTTAAAATAGTTTTATGGATGGTAAATCAGATTTGACAAATTTGCTAGAGTTTTTTGAGGATGTAACATATGGAGTTGATAGAGGAAAATCTGTGGGGGATGTGCACAGATGTTTTTCCAGAAGTCATTCAATAAGGTGCCACATGAAATGCTAGTGCAGAAGTAGTCACGGTTTTGGATGGTGTTTTAAAGTTATTTGAAAACTGAATAAATAGGACTTTTTCAGACTGGAAGAATGTAATTAGTGAGTGTGCCAAGAATCAGCTCTTGGCCATCAACTATTAATCAATATTAGTGGCATTGAGGTGTGGACAAGTATTCAGGCTTGTGGATGACCTGAAAATATGTGAGACGGCCTGCTGTGATGAGGATATTTGTACTCCACAGCAGGATATAGATGTGTTGGTGAAAATTTGGAAAATGGAGTTTAATGCAGAAAAGTTTAAGGTCATGAACTTCAGTAAGTGGAACCAAAAGGCAGACTGTTCTCTGGATAGATAGAGACTGTCAATGAGTTGAGTATAAAGGATATAGGAACTTTTGTGCATGAATCATGAAAAGTTAGCAATGTGATACAGCGAGTGGTGAGGAAGGCAAGTGGCACATTGAATTTTATTGCAAGGGGGTTGGAGTTTAGAAATAAAGTAGTAATCAGACATGGAGAAGCCATGTCTGATTATAATGTCTATAGTTTTATTTAATAAATGATAAATTTGCATTGGAGACTGACCAGAAGAGAGTCGCATGGCTAATTCCTGGGATGTGATTTTTTTTAAAAAAAGATTTTTTAGAATGCATTATTTGAAGGTTTGAAGAATGATGAATGATCTTATTGAAATATAAGATTAAGGGAATATGACAGGGAGATGTTCAGATGTTTTCACAAGTTGGAGAGTCTTGAACAATGGGAGATTGTTATTTAAATCTGAGGTGCAGACAAATTTGTCACAGAGAGCCGTGATTATCTAGAACAGTGGTTTTCAAACTTTTTCTTTCCAGTCACATAGTAATCCTATGCCATAGGTGGTCTATGATTAGTAAGGGATTGCTTAAGGCGGTATGTGAGTGGAAAGAAAAGGTTTGAAAACCACGGTTTTAATGATACCTAATTTGCTTATTATGTGCAGGGTTTCATAACTCCAAAGGAAATGGGCCAATGACAATTTTTCTCAAGCAAAGTATTTCAGTAACAATCAGGTCTAGAGTAGTGGTTCTCAACCTTTTCTTCTCCCACTCACATATCACCTTAAGCAATCCCTTACTAAACACAGAGCATCTATGGCATAGGGATTACTTAAAGTGGTATGTGAGTGGAAAGATTGAAAACCACTGATCTAGAATTTTCTCCCTTCAAAAGTGAGAAAGTGGAAGCTAGATCACAGGAGGTGCTTGAAGAGGAAGCAGGTACTTTGTGAAAGATTGGGTAATTGAAGTGGATGTGGAACTGGCAGAGAAGACAAATTGAAGCTTTGATTGCATTAGCTATTGTAGTAAATCTCCTCTGCATCATTTCCAAGTGTGATGTCCTGCACTGGACATGCTAATCCAGCGGAGCATTTAAATATTTTGCATTTCCAACAGAAAACAAACAGTGCGATAGGCCAAAAAGAAGCAGCTGTAACATTCTTGAAAAGTTTTCATGGTAATAGGAATGATGTGAGAGAATCTACAAATATTACAGTGCAACTTGGTTTCTCAAAATTAATAAAATTAGAAATTAGGAATATTATTGCCTTCCACTTTGTTTATATTAACAGGGAAGGAAAGATTGATGATAGTGGAAATGGCACAAACAAACTTTATTCCTTTAAGCTTCTGGGAGTGTGATATAGTAACAGTGTGGCAAGGGTAACAGGGTTACATGTGTCCTCAGTGTTTATGTCCATCTGCTAAACAAATAAAATTTAATGCTTGACGTAAATCAAAGAAGTACTTAGAAGAATAGCAAATTCAAATTATGTGGAGGAAAAGAAGAAATAATACAGGGAAAGATGATTTGATGAAGTGAGGGGAAGAGGAAAGGTTGAAAAATTAACATTTAGAATTAAAAATTTAAAACCTTTGAGTACAGTTCACTCCCTGGAGGAATGAGAATACAGAATTTTAAATTATCAGATTATTTTTCCTATTCAAGTTCAGATTAATTTATTATCATCTGTCTATATATACATGTATATATGTGTGTAAAACAGCATTTCTTTGGATCACAGTATACACGCATATACACACACACCAAATAATAATTACATATATACATGAAAATAACAATTAAAAAATATAAATATTTTAGAATGATTTATTCAGTTAGAGGATATTGTTCATTAATTTCATGGCCTGCAGTCCTGATTTTGATGCTCCTGTGCCTGGTCCTTGATGGTAGTGGTCAAAGAAACTAAGTGCTGCATGGAAAGTGTCCTCCATAATTCTTTGACCCCCCCCCAGTTAAGAAATGCTCACAGTAAATGTTGTCAATAGAGGAAAGGAAGACCTCATTGATATTCTTGGCCATTTTTGATGAACCTCTGTATCGACTTCTGATCAGATGTTTTGCAGCTACCTTTCCATGCAATGATGTAGCTAGTCAGGTCACTCTCATTTGTGTTTCTCTAAAATGTTGTCAACATTGGGGCTGGTAGTCTTGTCCTCCTGAACTACCTGACCGATGAAGTATTGTGGGCCCTGGATATTGTGGTTCTTTCATCAGGCGAAATGTTATGCTTCCATGACTCACTGCCAAATGCAATTCTCAAAGTATATATTCCATTAACCTCCTCTGGGCATTTGTAAACTATGCAGCTTGACGTAAAAGTTGTTGGTTACTGGACACCACATTCATAGAACATAGAACGTTATAGCACAATACAGGCCCTTCAGCCCATGATGTTATGCCAACTTGTATATACTTAACCCAAAAAATTAAACCTTCGATAGCTCATAACCCTCTATTTTTCTTTCATCCATGAGCCTGTCTAAGAGTCACTTAAATGCTCTTGTTGTTTCAGCTTCCACCACTACCTCTGGCAATGCATTCTAGGCTCCCACAAATTTTTTTTAAAAAAAGAACTTGCCCCAGATATCTCCTGTAAACTTTCTTCCCTTCACTTTATACAGATGTCCTCTGGTGCTTGCTACTCCCACCCTGAGATAAAGGTGATCACTTTCTACCTGGTCTATGTCTCTCAATCTTGTAGTCATCTATCAAGTCACCTTTCATTCTTCTTCACTCCTACGAGAAATGTCATAGCTCTGCTAACCTTTCCTCACAAGACATTTTCCAATCCAGGCAACATCTGATAAACCTCCTCTATCCTGTCCTTAGCTTTCCTGTAATGAGGTGACCAGAATGGATCACAATATTCTAAGTTTAGTCTCACAAGAGACTTAGAGCTACAACATTAACTCATGACTCCTGAACTCAATCCCATGATGAATGAAGCCCAGCATACCATAGGCTTTCTTAACTATCCTATTAACCTGCATGGCAACCTTGAGGGATCTATGGATTTGGACTCCAAGATCCTTCTGTTCTTCCAATCTGTGAAGTACTCTACTATTAACCTGTATTCTGTCTTCAAGTTTGACCTTCCAAGATGCATCACCAGACACTTTTCTGAGTTGAATTCCATCTGCCATTTTTCCACCCAACTCTGCATCCTGCCCATATTCTGTTGTAACCTATAACAATCTTCAACATTATCCACAACACCTCCAACCTCATATCATCTGCAAACTTACTGACCCATCCATTCACTTCTTCATCTAGGTGATTTATAGAAATCACAAAGAGCAGAACTACACTAGTCACTGACGTCCATGAATTCTACAGGCAAGCCAATTCTGAATCCACACAGCCAAGGTTTCATGGACCTTGTGCCTCCTGACTTTTTGAATGAGTCTCTACTAAAATCCATATACACCACATCTACCACCCTACCTTTATCAATTTATTTTGTTACCTGCAAAAAAAAATTATTTAGGCTCATGAGGCACGAGTTTCCCCTCAAATGCCATGCTGACTATCTCCAAGAAGATTGTACTTGCTCATAAATTCTGTCCATAAGAATAATCTCCAATAGTTTGCTCACCACTGTTGTAAGATTCACTGGTCTACAGTTCCCGGATTCTCCTCATTACTTTTTTTTAAACAAGGGGACCTCAATTGGCATTCTCCAATCTCAGCACCTCCCTTGCGATGAGGATACAAAGATCATCGCCAATGGCCCAGCAATCTCTTCCCTCCTTTCCAATAGCAACCTGGGGTATATCTCATCTGGTCCCAGGGATTTAGCAATCCTAATGTTTTTAAGACTTCTTAATCTCAACATTTTTCAGCACATAAGCTTGTTCTATTCTGACCTCACCTTGTCCAAGGTCCTTTTCTGTGGTGAATACTGAAGCAAAGTATTTATTTAGGAGCTTTCCAATCTAGACTGTCTTCAGGCACATTGCCTCCTTTATCCTTAGTGGTTCTACCTTCACTCTAGTCATTCTTCTGTTCTTCACGCAAGCAGAGAAGGCTTTGGGGTTTTGCTTAATCCTACATACCAAGTCCCTCTCATGCCCCCCCCTCCCCCCTCAGCTCTCCCAATCCTTTCTCAAGTTTCTTCCTGGCTACCGTATAATTCTCATTAACCCTTCCTTTTTTTTGCTTCCTAAGTCTAATGTATGCTTCCTTCTTATTCTTCATTCGTTGCCTCGCATGTTTTGCCAACCACAGTTCCGTTCTCCTATCTCTTTTTCTCTGTTTCAATGGGATAAACCTATCCAGGACCTCGCGCAAGTGGTCCCTAGACATCCTTTACATTACTTCTGTGCTTTCTCCTGAGATCATCTGTTCCCAATTTATCTCCCTAGTTCCTGTCTCAACCCATTGTAATTAGCCCAATTAAACACTACTATTTTGTCTGCTTTTATCTTTGTCCAGACATAATCATTCAAATACTCCCCTATCAAGAGGTCTGTCATCTGACCTGGTTAATTACCCAGTATTAAATCCAATATGGCCTCTATTTTGCTGGTTCATATACTGTGTAAAGAATCATTCTTGGACACACCTGACAAATTTTACACCATTCATCCCTCTTGCAGTCACGAGCTGTCAGTCAATATCAGGGAAGTTGAAATTTCCCACAACAACAATCCTGTTATTTCTGCTCCATACCAAAATCTGTCTACTTATTTGTTATTCAGTCTCCTGAGGGATATTTAAGGCCTTGACTAGTCCTATTTATAACATCCATCCACACTGACTCTGTAGACACTCCCTTTTCAGTGTCCTCTCTTTTCTGCAACTGTGATACTATCCCTGACCAGTAATACTACTCTCCCCTTCTTTTATACTCACCCATCCGCTCCCCCCATCTATTCTATTCCTTGTTAAAACATCTAAACCCTGGTACCTGCATCAGCTGAGTCTCTGTAATGACCACAACATCATAATTCCACGTCCTGATCCATGCTCTAAGTTCATCTCCTTTATTCCTCAAATTTTTCTTGGATTGAAATAAGCCCTTTTACAATTGCATCCCACTAATTCAGCCTTTCAGTATCCTGGAATAGGAATGGGATTTTTACTGTTCGCACTTGACCACTCTTAACTGGGACACTAAACGTGTTCACACTTGGAAGAAGACATCCCCAGGGTTAGGACTGTTCTACCTTCTACCGGTGATGTAATGATGCATTAAGTGATGGTGGACCTGCCCTAAATCCTGATCAATGTATTATGATCTTCTCTTTGAACATAATTTATTATGCCTAATTATAATATAATTAGTCTTTATGTACAGCACGATATGAGCCCTTCAGCCCCCGTTGTTATTCTGCTGACCTATATAAGGGACTGTGGGAAAGTGCTGGCAGTAATGGCAATAGCAGACAATTTATAAACAGCATGGGATAGTTGGTAGTGCTATCACACACAATTTATAAAGACTGTGGGGGGGAAAAGCGATGGTGAATCTGCCCTCCCAGAATTCCATGTGGCAGAGCAACCCCTTGAAGAAGGGCTCAGGCCTGAAATGTCAGCAATATATCTTTGTCTCCTATAGATGCTGAAAAGACCAGCTGAGTTCCTCCAGCATTTCAGTGTTTTTACCATTTTATTCAAACACGTTTATTCAAATTTCATTCAAGCAGCTGCTATGAGCAAAGCATGACTAAGACACTCTGCTGGCTGAATACTTGCTCCCATCTTCACCAAAGTTTTCATCAAAGAACATTTACAATTTAAAATGTACTTATTTTATTCTTATTTACTTTCATTTTAAAAATTTATTTCCTCAGTGTTTTGGCGGTTGCTTGAATTCCAGATACCAGGGGTTTTATTGTATTTGCTTAACTATCAAATCCTCAATCACCATAGCTCTCCTCTTTTCTCTTCTTTCTCTCCCCCCCCCCACCCTCCCCCAACTCACTTCCCTTAGCCAAAGGGCCAGCTTCTTTGCCAGGGCCCTGACCGAACTGCTATCAATATTTGAACAAATATGGGAGCCTTACATGAAACACAATAGCGAAAACCTACCGGGGACATTCACTACCTAAATTAACGAAAGGAGAAGGAAATTAAAAGAATTGACTCAGTGGAATTTCTTGTTTATTTTTATTGAATGACAACATTGTTTGACTGGTTTAATGTATCCTAGATTTTGTACTTTAAATGGACGGGAGGGGGGAGGTAGGGAGGGTGGGATGGGAGGAGTGGGGGGGGGGAGAAAATGGCACTGTATATATTTGAAAAGGAAAAAGTATGTATCATGGTTAATGTGGTTTATGGTGTGAAAAATAAAAAATTTAAAAAAAAAACTTAAAAGACTGGAATTCAAAACTGTCTGAAGCTTCTGGCAATTATGGGTCAATCTCCATTTTGTTGGGGCTTCAAGAGTTGTTCTATCATTGGAGTAAAAATAAAATTGAAGCCCGATCAATAACTTGAAAGACTGGAGTTATAGAACAAAAGGCTTTTGTTAACAATAAACTTGAAGTGTATCTCAGGCTGTGACCCAGGCTTTTGGGGGAGGAGTTATAGCGTTGAAGCCTTTATACAGGGTCAAGTGTGTGGAGCCACGGATACAATCACAGCAAGGGGCAGAGCCAGATAAATGAGTAAATAGCAGTTCACCAGATTCACCCCTTGCTTTTATTGATTTTGTTCAGCAGGGTGAAATGGGGCAGAGGTTCTTACAGGGTGAGTGTCTGTGGCCTGGTTTATCATTGCGACCATCGGAGAGTTGGTTGCTGGGCTGTTACTGGGACCTAGACCTCCAGGACTGCTGTTGAGTCCTGGACCTCCAGCACTGCGTCGACTTGCTAGGTGCATGGTGGCTCGACTGGAGTGACTTGGGTGGGGGTGGGGCTAGGGTGCCATGGTATATAGTGTGTGTCCATGTGTAGTGCAGCAAGCAAGCACAAAACTCAGCAAAGACTATGCAACAGGCTTTAATCCATTTAAAGTCTGTACACCAGTTTCTCTCCTGATGGCTGCATGAGTGACTGGCCCAGGATGGGCTGGCTCAGTTTTATATTCAGGTCGGTTGGTTGACAGCCGGCTAGATAGAATCAGCCTTTTTCTGGAGGTACAGAGGTCACCCCCTGCAGTAGGCTAGTGGTCATATCAACACACCATGGGAGGGGAGGGTGCTGTTTGATGGTCAAACTCCTCAGGGGCCCCTGCACGCGCGAGATCTGGGATGGAGACAGTGTCCTTGCACCCATCCGGGTAGGCCATGTATACATAGTTGGGGTTTGCTTGAAGAAGCTGAACCCTTTCAATCAGTGGGTCAGTTTTGTGCCCCCTTGCGTACTTCCATAATAGGACCGGCCCTGGGGATGTCAACCAGGATGGCAAGGTGGTCCCCGACGCTGACTTCCTGGGGAAGGAGAAAATTCTTTCATGAGGGTTTGCATGATGGCAGAACATAGAAGTGACCTGATCGTGTGGAGCGCCTCGGGAAGGACATTCTGCTAGTGAGGGACTGGTGCTCCTGTTGGCTTAAGGGCGAGGAGGATGGCCTTCCACAGTGGCATTTTCCCTCACTACCTGGCTGTTCCCTTGGGGGTTAAAACTGGTGGTCCTGCTGGTGGTGATACCTTTGGCCGGCAAGGTATTGGTGCAACTCGTCACTCATGAATGAAGACCCCCAGTCGCTGTGGATTTACAACAGATTTCCCAGGATGAAAAGGTTGCACAGTGCCTTGATGACTGTGGTGATGGTCATGTCTGGGCAGGGGATGGGAAAGGGGAAACATGAATACTCATTGATGTTTGTGAGGAAATACACATGGTGGAAGGGAGGGGGCCCTTGAAGTCCATGATCAGGTGTTCGAAAGGCTGTGTAGCTTTTACCAGGTGCATCCTGTCTGCTTGGTAGAAGTGCAGTTTGCACTCGCAGAGCCGGCAGACCCTAGTCATATCTCTGATGTCCCCAATGGAGTACAGTAGATTCTGAGATTTTATGAGATGGAAAAATCTTGTTACTCTGGGTGGAAGAGGTAATTGAGGAAGGTTTTGTGGCAGTCTTTCTGTAAGTTGGCACATGTCCCTCGGGACAGGGCATCTGGGGGCTCGTTGAGCTTCCCCACTTGGTACAAGATGTCGTAGTTATAGTTCAATCCTCCACCTCAGAATCTTGTCATTCTTTATCTTACCCCACTGTTTATAGTTAAACATGAATGCCATGGCTCGTTGATCTGTGATCAGGGTAAAATGTCTGCCAGCCAGGTAATGCCTCCAGTGCTACACTGCCTAACTATTGCAGGTTGGCCAGTAGTGGGGGAATAGTGCAGATGGAGGGGAAGGTGGCCAGCTTATGAACGGTGGGTTGTAGTCTGTGAGGGAGGGCAAAGAGCCATCATACTACATCATAACACTTTTGAGGTGGCCCTGGAAGTCCAACCCTGGCAAGCAGAGCTGCAGCATTATGAAGTCCATATAGGTCTGCATGGTCAGCATCAAGGTGGAGTAGATGTGGATCTCAACCAAATGGGATTTTGAGGTTAGGGAGTCTTTATAGTTTACTGGCCTTGCCGTTAAGGGAATAAAATAAAATTGTGAATAAAATTGAAGGGCTATCAATAACTTGAAAGACTGGAGTTAAAGAACAAAAGGCTTTTATTAACAATAAACTTGAAGTGTATCTCATGCTGTGACCCAGGCTTTTGGGGGAGGAGTTATAGCGTTGAAGCCTTTATACAGGGTCAAGTGTGTGGAGCCACAGTACAGTTACAGCAAGGGGGCAGAGCCAGATAAATGAGTAAACAACAGTTCACCACACTAACCACAATAACTTGTCCCTGGTAGATAATCCTCTTCCACAGTATACTTATTGTTGAGGGAAACAGCCACAGGAGTTCTCTGTACTGACTGCCTATTCCCCTTCCCTCTTTTAACACTTAACTAGTTACCTGCCTCTTGCTTTTGGGTGTGACTGTCTCCCAATATCTTTTGTCCATCACCCCCTCTGCCTCCCAAATGATCCAGAGTTGACCCAGCTCCCTAACCCCATCTGTCAGGAGCTGCAGCTGGATGCATCTCTTGCAGGTGTAGTCATCAGGGACAATTGTGCTCTCCTAGATTTCCCATATCCTGCAATTAGAGCATTCCACTTAAGGTGAGAAACAAAAAAAAACTAGAAATATTCTGAAGGTCAGGCTCCATCTGTGGGAAACTGAAGAATTTCAGTTGGATTTCTATCTGTTTTCTGTGTTGCAAGATTTTTGAAGCTGTTTCTCCATCTATGGATGCAGTTTGATCTGCTGAGCTTTTTTCAGCATTTTCTCCTTTTTATTTTAGATTTCCATGATCTACATTTTTTGATTTTCAATTTATCCGAGGTGTTCCTTTATGAAATATTGCTCTGAAACAACTTTTTTTTTTAATTTAGAAAAAAGCAAGGTAACAGGCCCTCTGGCCCATGAGCCAGCACCTGCCAAATATGCCCTATGTGACAAATTAATTTACCAACCCCTATATGTCTTTGCAATATGTTAGGAAACCAGTCAGCTGGAGGAAACACAGGGAGAATGTACAAACTCCTTACAGACCACACAATGGATTTGAACCCAGGACCCTGGTGCAGTAATAACATTGTGCTAACCACTGCACTAACTCTGCTGCTCTTTATCTGTATCCTAATCTCAGCCTGCATAGCTTGACATATGATTCTCTACCAAGGACAAATAGGGGTTAATTTCATGTACAAATAAATGTTGCAGAAACGGGTCTGAGTCCTCTGTGGTACTCCCATTCCTTGGAGAACACAGGTTTGGTTCAATTTTGTCTGTCTCCTTCAAAATCTTATGAACTTCAGAACCAATGTTTTTATTTTAGTGAGTTTAAAGCTCCAAGATTTCATTCTAATCAGGCCTCCAGTGTTCAGTTGATAAAACAAATAATTTTTATGATATCTTGTCTTCATTGACAGTAGTTAATAATCTTCTATCACTTTGTTTGATGATTGAGGGTGCAGAAAGCTTTACACTGAGCTGTAAAGTAATTTGGGATGTTTTATGTTCAGGAAAGTTATTTTGAATCCAAATCATTTCTATATTTTAAAGGAACTTATGAGAGTGAGTTTAAATGACAATCTATGTGCAAAAGCAATTCGTAAGTTGAGGGGAATTTTTCCTTCCTGCACATTGCCATCAAATTTACAAAAAGTGAGCATTATTTCCACACTGTCACTTATTTACAAAATGAAGGGACTGGCAGATAATATTCCATTTATGGGTGACAAAAATAAAGTCTGGTCCATAGTATTTCTGTTGTCAAGTGTTAAGTAACAGTCCCCTTTTGGGAGTCAGCACATGATAATTAAACTGAGTGCTACCCTATCTGTTACCACCAGATACTGTTAAAAAGCAAGTAAAACACCCAGCCATTGGACTTACATTTCTGAACTGGATTATTTTACTTGCTAGATCAGTAATTCTCAATCTTTGTCATTCTACTCACATACCACTTTAAGTAATCCCTATGCCATCGGTGCTCTGTGATTAGTAAGGGATTGCTTAAAGTGGTATGTGAGTGGGAAGAAAAAGGTTGAGAACCACTGAGCTAGATGGTTTGAGATTATTCAGATTCCATTCATTCTTCACATTTATGCCTCTACCTAACCCTTTGAGCTATTCTGTGTGGCCATTTGTAAAAGAAAAACAACATGTCTATACTTACCCTGGTGCAATGGATCTAATGCACGTGGTTTGAATCTAGTACAAAACACTGGGTGGATTTGTAAAATGTTAAAGCAGATCCACCTCTTTGCCATCCATTGAGACAAACAAGATCAAACTACGAAGGCTGTACTACAGGCTTTAATTAGCTTAAAACTTGTACACAAGGTTCAGCATCCCTTCTGGCTCCATGTTCTCTACTGTCTACACAAGGGCTGGTGTGAGCCTTTATACAGTGTCAGTGATTGGCAGGGAGTAGGTGGAGCCACTCTCCCAGGTTACCGCCCTGTAAGTACAGTGGGTTTCCCCCTGCAGTAGGCAGGTTGGAATGCAGACAGGCGCAGGCAGACACAGACAGTCAGGTGGTTGTATCACCACAAATAATGATTTTTTAAAACTCAAATGGGAATCATAAAGCCTCTGAACTTTTTGAAGGCCCATATCTGTTGTGCATTGGTTATATTTTGTGCCTTCAATGTATAATAGAAGCAAAATTGAATTGGCCAAAAACTTTGCAAGTTTTTTTTTAAAAATGCAAGCAATGAAACATAAGCCAAGAAATTGCACTCAGTAGCACCTAATTTTCATGTGCAGTTCATTGATAGAACTGATTTTACCCTAGGGTAAAATGCTACAATAGTTTCCAGATTGGTCTGTGCATTTCCTTGAGCAAATCACCTTAATTTAGCTGATGTCAGTCATACACCTCATGACATCACAAGTTACATAGTGCATGCCTTCTCCTGACTGACATAAATTAAAGCTTTATGACACAATTCACCACCTTTGTTGAACACCAGCAGTACAACTAGGAGGTGTTATCTTGATGCTTTTGTGTCTATTTAAAGATCCCCTGCTGATCTCAGGAATGCTCATAGCAGCCTGTTCAAAATCCTATCAAGGTTCACGGAGTGTGCTAAAACTAACAAGGATTCTTTTTCAGGTGGTGAGATATCCATTCTATGGATGTCTATGGATGTCTTCATAGTGCTCTACTGGGGGCACTCCTTTAGTAACCTTTCTATCTGAGGCAAGACAGGAGTAATGCCAGCAACTGTCACATCAGGCTGACATTAGCAAATACTAGAAGACATTTATCTAAGGTGAGTGGAGGAAAGTTTAGGGGAGATGTCAGAGGTAGTTGTTTTTTACATAGAGAATGGTAGGTGCCTGGATTGTAATACTGGAAGTGATGGTGGAGGCAAGTAGAATAGGGACATTTAAAAGTATCTAGGATCGGGACACACATGTAAGAAAAAAAATGGAGGTAAGGAAGGATTAGATTGTTGTGGAGTAGGTTTACAAAAGTCAGCACGACATCCTGGGCCGAATGTTCTATGTTCTAATTTTCTCTCGCCAATTATGGATAATTTTTGGATTATACAAAGATCATAAATTATACTTTTCTTTGGTCTGTATGATGATTCCAAAGAGCTAATGCTCCTTTGTGTGAATTTCTCTTTGAAGTTGAACTATTATTTCAAATTTCAGATTTATTATCAGAGTTTTCTTTTCTTTGGCTTGGCTTCGCGGACGAAGATTTATGGAGGGGTAATATCCACGTCAGCTGCAGGCTCATTTGTGGCTGACAAGTCCGATGCGGGACAGGCAGACACGGTTGCAGGGGAAAATTGGTTGGTTGGTATTGGGTTTTGGGTTTTTCCTCCTTTGCCTTTTGTCAGTGAGGTGGGCTCTGCGGTCTTCTTCAAAGGAGGTTGCTGCCCGCCGAACTGTGAGGTGCCAAGATGCACGGTTTGAGGCGATATCAGCCCACTGGCGGTGGTCAATGTGGCAGGCACCAAGAGATTTCTTTAGGCAGTCCTTGTACCTCTTCTTTGGTGCACCTCTGTCTCGGTGGCCAATGGAGAGCTCGCCATATAACACGATCTTGGGAAGGCGATGGTCCTCCATTCTGGAGACGTGACCTACCCAGCACAGTTGGATCTTCAGCAGCGTGGATTCGATGCTGTCGGCCTCTGCCATCTCGAGTACTTCGATGTTAGGGATGAAGTCACTCCAATGAATGTTGAGGATGGAGCGGAGACAACGCTGGTGGAAGCATTCTAGGAGCCGTAGGTGATGCCGATAGAGGACCCATGATTCGGAGCCAAACAGGAGTGTGGGTATGACAACGGCTCTGTATACGCTAATCTTTGTGAGGTTTTTCAGTTGGTTGTTTTTCCAGACTCTTGTGTAGTCTTCCAAAGGCACTATTTGCCTTGGCGAGTCTGTTGTCTATCTCATTGTCGATCCTTGCATCCGATGAAATGGTGCAGCCATTATCAGAGTACATATGTGACATCACAATAAACCCTGAGATACTTTTTCCTGTGGGAGAGGCTAGTGCAAAAAAAACTGAACAGAGTATACATGTAAACAAATAAAGAAATGTAAACAGAGAGGGAAAATAAATTAAGTGCCAAGAGTCATTAAATGAGTCCCTGATTGAGTTTATTGTTGAGGAGTCTGATGCTGGAGAGGTAGCAGCTGTTCCTGAAACTGATGGTGCAAGTTTTGTGACACCTATAGCTCTTTCCTAAGGGAATAGAACATTTGCTGGGTGGTGGGGATCATTCGTGAATGCTGCTGCTCTCTGACGGCAGCATTTGCCATAGATGTTCTCAATGGTGGGAAGGGGTTTGCCTATGATGTCCTGGGCTGTTTCCACTACGTTTTGCAGGACTTTATGTTCTGGGGGTATTGGTGTCCCCATACCAGATCAAGATGCAGCCAGTCAGCACAATTTCCACCACACATTTTTTGAATATTTTATTTTAAAATTTTCTATACATGTATTTAATAAGCAATTAATATAAAACAGTAGGAATTTAAATTTAAGAGAATTTCAATCATTACATGATGGTTATAAACCCTCCATCCCTAAACTTCCCCACCCCTAAAGAAATTTGTATATAAAAAAGAAATAGAGTAATATAAAGAAAAAAGACATCATGGAATGCACAGAAGCTTGATTTCCAACACACAGGGTTCCAGCAAAATGTATATGATCAAATTAGGGAAGAAGATTAACACAGGTCTCGAGAGGCAGGAAGAACATCACTACATACTTATGCCTAAAATTTACATATACGGGTTTCAAATTGTATGTAATTTTCTCCAAGGGGATACAACTTTGAATTTCATCTTCCCATACCCAAGTGTGAATCTGAATTCTAAGTCACTGCAATATACTTCCTTGCCACTGCTAATGGTATTTTAACAAATTTCATTTGGTGTGTTGATAATTTCAAATTGAGTCGTGTTCCTTCCGTATTTCCCAATAAAATTAAATCTGAGTTTTGTGGAAATTCCCTAAGTCCACCCAAAAAAGGCGTTTCCTTGGGACATGACCGAGTTGAATGCAGGAAAGTTTCCATCTCCTCACCACACCTAAAACATTGATCTGATAAATCTGATTTCCTTCTTTTCAATTTTTGTGATGTAAAAAATTATTGAACTAGTCTATACCTTAGAGTAATATATTTGTCATACAATCTTGATAGAGATCTAACAATCTTTGCTCATAAATTGTAATATTCAAATCCAGCTCCCACCTCTGTCTAAAGTTATGAACTCTATGTTTAGGAGTTCCTGTTTGTAATAAAAGATACATTGCCGAAGTAAATTTCTTAGTATTTTCCCTCCTAATAAGAGTTTCCACCTCACTATAAGTATCGCTGGACCTAACTTTTCCCTTAAATATGCTCTCAATTGAAAATAACAGAACAGAGTATGATTTGTTTCCATATTTATTCCTTAATTGTTGAAATAATATCAATTGGCCTTGTTCATAACAATCTTCAATATTTTTAATGCCTTTACAAAACCAAGTATTTAAAACTCGATTATCCTTTGAAAAAGATACAAGATAGTTTTAAATCAGAGGCATCTTGGGCGAGCGACTTCCTTTCATTCCAATTATCTCATTTATCTTGTTCCAAACAGTAATCAAGTGTTTCAATTATGGTATTTCTTTAACACCAACTATTAATATTGAATCCCATTTGTATATAAATTTCTCTGCTGATCTCTCTCTCTTATTTAATTCTATTTTAACCCATGCTGTTTCTTCTACTCCTTCAAAAAATAAGAAGTGAGAAATCTCATTTGAGCTGCTTGATAATAATTCTTAAAATTAGGAATCTGTATGCCTTCCAATTCATATTTCCACATTAATCTTTCTATAGAAACTCTTGACATTTTACATTTCCAGAGAAATTTCCTGACATATTTCTTTAATTCTTGAAAAAACTTTTGAGATAATAATATAGGTAAGGTTTGAAAAATGTATTGTATTCTTGTGAATATATTCATCTTAACAAAATTAACCTTTCCTACTAACATTATAGGTAAAATCATCCAGTTTTTCAAATCAATCTTTTTGAGTAATGACAAATAATTCAATTTATATAAAATTTTAAAAATGATTATCTACATGAATCTCTAAATATTTAATCCTATCTTTTGACCATTTAAATTGAGCATTTTTTGGACAATAACTATAATCTCCTCCATAAGGGACATAATTTTACCTTTGTCCCAATTTATTTTCTAGCCAGAAATCTTTCCATATTCTTCCAAATTAAAATGTAATTTTCACTTGGAAGTCTCAGGTTCTGTCAAATACATTTAGAACATCATCTGCAAATAAACTAATTTTATGCTTTTCTTGACCAACCCTAAATCCCTTAATTTCCAATTAATAGCCCATTCATCTAGCCTCCCGTCATCACCACCAATCCCCTTTTGTATTCCCATTGAACCTCCGACTGCATTCATATATATAGTACAAATTTAGTAATCAAGTTTGCAGATGACACCACAGTGGTAGGCCTGATTAAAGGGGATGATGAGACAGCCTATAGGGATGAGGTTCAGCACCTGGCCTTGTGGTGCACCAATAACAACTTGACACTCAAGACTCAGAAGACCAAGGAGATCGTCCTGGACTTCAGGCTTGCCAGAGGCCACACTCACATCCTGATTTACATTAATGGAGTGGCGGTGCAACATTTGTTGAGCATTAAATTCCTTGGTGTCCCTATCCCGGAAGATCTCACTTGGTCCCTGAATTCTTCAGTTCTGTTTAAAAAGGCACAACAGCGTCTTTATCTTTTGAGGAGCATGAGGAAGACCCACCTCTGTCCCAGGATACTGTTGAATTTCTATACATGCACAATTGAGAGTGTGCTAACATATGGTATTCTTGTGTGTTATGGGCATTGTCTTGTATAAGATCGCAAGGCACTCCAGTGGATAGTGAAAAATGCCCAACAGATTATTGGCATCCCATTGCCTACCATCTATAGGGAACGATGTCTGAGCAGGGCAAGAAACATCATCAAAGATGCAATCCACTTGAATCACTGACTATTTACTCTTCTCCCATCGGGCAGACGATGCAGGAGCCTTCACTTGCACACTGATAGGCTCAAGAAGGGCTTTCTTGACAAAGCTGTGACAATGTTGAACTTTGAATCATGGTGCTAAATGGTGCTCCACTCACATTGTAAAATCAGTACTTTTTAAAAGTTCATTGTAGAAAAGTGTTGGTTTTAATTGCGCGTGTTTTATTGTATTGTATATAACTTAAACTTCTGTTTAGATGCTGGTTGTATTTCATTGGCTGGTTTATTGATACAATGACAAAAAAAGTGAATCTAATTAATGAGTGATGAACACAAAAGGCTAAAAGGATGTGTCACGAAAGATAAATTGAGCACGGGATTTAGTGTTGGATTGTTTGCAACGAATCTGATGGGGAGCTCATCAGCAAAAGGATTTGCATATCTATGCCCTCAGGGGGGGGGTGGGAGGGGTTGTGAAGTAGAACTGGTTAGTCCTTCATGAGATGCAAGCTGATGTCTGAACGTGTGACAAAATGATCGAGTAGTATTGCTGTTCTAGAGCTCATTCAGACATATCTTTTTAGGATGATAAAATTTCTTCCAGCATTGCTTAAAGGTGGAGGGCTTCAGACAACCTTTTAGATTGTAGTTCTATGCAGATTTTGCTTTTGTGCTGCCACTTTTGACATTTGCGCAGATAAGCATATTGACAAAACAGTTGCCTCATTGGTGAGTGTGTGCTGGGACATACCCAGACTTCAAATAATTTCTGACACCAAGCTACAGGTCAAAATTTTGTTTTCTCAGGTGATGAGCAGGGCCAGTGCTATGGAAGAGGGCTGGTTTTGGGAGCAAAGATCTCATAAGATGGGAACAGAGATGAGAAAATACAGAATACAAAAAAAAACATGAAGTGAGAGTTCATTTATTTTCCTTGCCCTACTTAATTCTTTTTCCTTCAACCTGGCCAACTTTTCCCACTCTTAAGGAATGTCCTACTTAGGCAGAATGAGAACATATGAGGTAGGAGCAGGAGTGGACTATATAGCTCCATGTGTCTGCAGTACCATTCAATGTGATTATTACTGATCACATCTACAGAACTCAAATTCCCTGCACTTTCCCCAGTATGTTTGACTCCTCTATAAAAAAAAATTGTATATAAATATACAAAGGATGTGCTTGTACCAGATGGAGTAGAATGAACAATTGCAAGGCTATTTCTAGGACTAGCATTTTAACAGAGGAAGTATTGTCCAGGCTGGGGTTGTTAAGCAGGAAAAGACTGCACAGAAATCAAATTGATTTTTATAGAATTAAAATGCCTGTGGCAGAATAGCTGGAAGGGCCCATTTTCAAGTATATGGGGACTAGCAAGAGGCCATGAAGTTAACATAAATTTTGGAAGGATTATAGAAGCAGTGAGAGAAACTATTTCACACAGATGCCAGAAAACTTATAAACTTCCATAGATATGTACTTCAAATGGAATCTGTGAAGCAATACAAATGGCATGTGATATTGGGAGGTATTGTAGTAAACCTCTCTCTACTTTTTCCCAGGTGGGATCACATATTTATGGATAGATGAATTAAACGCCATTCTCCACTATCAATGGAAATTCTGACGGAGATGCAATGAAACTCTGCCAGTATCTGAATCACCTTACTGTTCTGTTTCCATACCACTGAAAGTTTATCTGGGCCCAATCATATAAATTGTTATTTAGGAAAGATGATAAAGATTGGAAGATCCTGAAGTAATGCCAGGATTGAGAGGCTTTAGTTAGCAGGAAACTTGAGAAGATATGACCTCTTGATACTAAACTGAGGGGAAACAGTGGTGTTCAACATTTTGATGCATTTAATTTCTCTTTTAGAGATATTTTCACCAAGTTACTATTTGTCTCTTTGTAAGTGAATGATACCAATGCCAACAGAAGGAAAGGGTGGGAGTATTATTATTTGACATAGAAAGAAAGAATGACTGAAATTTAATCAATAATAGCCTTTAAAAGAGAAGTGGTTAAATACTTGAATTACAAAAATATTTAAATTGATGTACTTCCACACTAAATGTTGATATTCAACTTGTGGTTTGCAATATGTTTTGTAGATGTAAATTAGTTGTGAGATTTATGAGCTATTTAACAATCTACTATGTATAAAATAGACTGGAAATTCAATAAACTTCTTGAGAGTACGGCATACCAGTCTCTGGATATGCTTCAGTTTCTAATATTATGAATTAGATGTTTACCTGAGCTGAAAAATATTTAAATTTATTTTTCTAATTGAAATTTAAATTTAGACATACAGAACAGTAACAGGCTCTTTTGGCTGACGAGGCCATGGTGCCAAATTATAACCAATTGATCTACAGCCCCGGTACGTTTTGAAGGGTGGGAGGAAAATGGAGCTCTCGGAGGAAACCTATCCAGACATGGGAGACCATACAAACTTCAACAGACAGTGCGGGATTCGAACCCTGGTCCGGATCGCTGGCACTCTAACAGCGTTGCGCTTACCATTATGCTATCTGCGCTGCTCCTGCTATGCTAACCATGCCATATTGAAACGATTACTATTCTTTAACAAAACTTATGAAACATTCCTTCTCTCTTTCAGAAAGGATCTCCTCCCCAGTTCAACCACATTGCTGCCATACCACCCCTCTTTCGTAGGCTAAGCCTTTGTCGAGCCAAAACATCAGTGGAATATCACCGTTTTGTAAGTACTAACCTAAAGGTTAAAATGTAGTCAAGGTCACATCTGGGTATAAGGTGAGGTAGGCAAGTCAGACAGACAGCTCTCAAACTCAGAGTTACCACTGGGACACAGCTGGCAGAGTTTGTATCAAGTCTTTGCACCCATCATTAACATTCAATGAATGGGTGTCTGGCGGGAGAAATAGAATAGTTTTGCCTTGCATCGGAAAACCAAAGATCTTGCATTTGATGCCCATGTTTTACTAACATCATAAAGAGACATGTATTTCCTCACTTGCATTCAGCTACAAGCTATCATTTAAATAAAGACAAGATTGCACTTAACCAAAATAATTTGTATCAATATAATAAATTACTTGTAATTTATTAGTTTACTGGAATAAAATGGATCATTCATTTCCACATTCATATGCCTCATGGCAATTGCCTCCCTGTGCCTGAGATCTTTTTTGAAACACTCTGGTGGATATTGGTCACTGTACCTTCTTTTGCCTTTGACGTACAATATATTTCTGTTACATTCAATAAATTTGTTGGCCTTTAAGATCCACATCATGCTGAGATGATTTGGATCTAACCCTGAGAATGTTGTTTTGATGATAGTGTTTGAACAAATCCACTCGCACACACATGTTGTGTCAATGCCTTTCATCAGCAGGATGTGAAAAGAATCTAATACAATTATTCCTTTTTTTAATGAATGGAAGTGTAATCCATTATTTTTGTAAATGATTTTTATTTTTAGTTAAATGATTTTCAGTGATGTGATATTGTGAAGAAAAAAAATCCAAAAAGGAAATAGTTTGTAAGGATACCAAATTTCAATTTCTTCATGAATCCACATCCCAAAACCAACTTAATTTTTAAAATAATATTATACTGAACCAAATCCTAATCCTTTGCATATAAAAGGAGCTCACAGGTGGGATGAGCTGAAAGCGTATTATTGTTGAACATGAGGAAACATAGTTGAGGGCAGTGCAGGACTGGATGCTCAATGTTAAAGGGCATGAACATTTCAGGTGTGACAGAGGAAGGGTAATGAGAGTGTGAGTAATATTGCTGATTAGGAAAATAAATATGGCAGAAATCAGGGAGAATATCCTGGCTGGATTGAACTGTGCAGCCCTATGGTCAGAGAGGGCTGATCACTTTAATAGGTGATACTAAAGGCCTCACAATAATCAATGAGAACTGTAAGTTAAGATATACATACAAATTGCAGTATGGTATAAAAAGAAAGGGTTGTAGTAGTGGGGATTTTAACTTTCCAAATATTGAGTGGGATAGGTTTGCTTTAAGGCGCTTAGACTAGATGGAATTTGTACAATTCATTTGAGATCAATTTTTATAACAACAAATACAGAGTCCTCCTAGTGCTCAGTGTTATCTTAGGGAATAAGGATGGGCAAATGGTGGAAATACTTCTGGAGCAAACCTTAGGAAACAGTGACCGTATTTTGGTGAATTTCATATTAAAATAAATTGGTTCTTAGAATTAAGGTCTTAAGATGGGGAGGGCTGATTTCAACGGTATAAGGCAAAACCTGGTGAAAATAGATTGAGAGAAGCAGCTAGAGGATAAAAACAGCCTGTAATAAATGGGAGGCATTTAAATCTGAGATAATACAGGCTTAAAGTCCGCATGCTCAATGAAGGGAAAGAAGCAAAATTGGTAAGATCAGGATATAGTGAACAAGGGAAATCAATGGTTTGATCAGAAATAAGAAGGAAGCAAATATCAGGGCTAGTCATCTGGAGTCGAGCAAGTCATATGAAGTTTACACGGGATGCAGGACAGAGTTCAAGAAAGAAAGAAAAAAAGGACCTTAAATCACCTTGACAAGCAGAATTAAGGAGAATCCCAGAATTTTTTTAATAAGTGTTTTATAAGCAAGAGGATAGCTAAGGAAAGAATGGGTCCCTTCAGGGAAAAATAGTAAACTTGTGTGTGGAGTGAGGGGATAGAGTGGATCCCTAAATAAATAAATAAATAAATAGATTTCAATTATATTCACTAGGGAGAAGGATGTGGAGGCTAAACAAAATCATAAGAAATAGCAACAGGAATAGGCCATCAGACTTGTTGGGCCTGCTCTGCTATTGAAAACCTGCAGGACTACGGGGTTGAGATCCTGTCTGCAACATGTAATTCTTCTCAATTGTGTGGTTGAAACAACAATTAGTACTGGTGTCTTTGTGGATCTTTGAAACAGAGCCCACTGATGAGAACGAATGGGATACGTGCTTCACTAAGAGATTTGGTGAATGTGAGGCTGAACAGGAGGGGATATTGGATCTGAGACAGAGACAGCTAAGATAACAACAACCAATGGCTAAAATTTGTCTTTTTTTCTTAAATGTTTTTATTGATTTTCACAAATAAGCATGTATATATGAAACATTTATGGAATACATAATATTAATAGCATGACAAATTAGATAACTCATCAAGCAATAAAGTATATAGAACCATATATCAAAATTACATAAAGAAGAAAAAACAATTCACATACAGGTTGATTTTGAACCCAAGGAGTATGACTAAAGAAAATATGTATTTGGTTCATGAAATAAAATGGCAAATATAAAAATTTAAAAATAACCTTATGTCTAGAGGTTATGAAAGTAATTTAAGAATGGTCCCTGTAGCATTTGAAACCTTATATTTGAATTATTAATTGAATAATGAATCTTTTTCTAAATTTAAGTAGGACAAAATGTCCCTCAGGAATTGAGCATGAGTGGTTGGGGCCACATCTATTAAAACCAGGGTTGACGCCAAGGGGAGGCATCCGCCGGCATTGTGTCTCCCCCCCCAAAAAAACTGTCACGGCCAATGCTCGCCATCAGACCCACCTCCACCACCTCCGATGTCACTGGCAGCTAATGATGCTTGATACCATTAAAGCAGCTCTCTCTGCACCTACATTGGAAGGATGGATGATGGTAACCATCTCCCAATACCACCCCCCCCCATGAGTCATGAGTGGGTTTTTGAGCCTTGCACCATGTCCCCTCCCCCAAACACACTAATGGCCCCCCTCTAACATTTGCTCTGGTGTCGACGCTGATCTAAACAAAATTGCATGTCTAGCCAGGAGAGATGCAAAAGACTTTTAATTGGAGTTAGAAGAATATCATCTTCTCCAGTTGCACCAAAAAAAGCAACCAGAGGATTAGGCTCTAAATTTATGTTTAGAATTAAAGATAGAGTTTTAAAAACTGCTCTCCAGTATTTTCCAAGGCTAGAAAATGTCCAAAACATATGAATTAAAGAAGCCTCTTCTCTTGCATTTATCACAGTAAGGATAAATGTCTGAGTAGATATAAAGTAATTTAACTTCAGACATATAAGCCCTATATACAACTTTAAATTATAATAAACTATGACGGGCACATAAGGATGTACTATTAACCAGCATAAAAATTAAATCCCAAACTTCATCTGTTAACGCAAGGTTTAAATCCTGTTCCTAGGTATTTTTAATTTTTACTAGAGGGGCATGTCTCAAATCCACCAGCTTATCATAAATAATGGATATTAAACCTATGCAAGAATGTTGTAACCTAAATAACACATCAACAACATTCGCATCAGGTTCCCGAATAAAATCCAATATCTGAAATTGAAGAAAATGTCTGATTTTCAAATACCTGAAAGAAACGAGTATTGGTAAATTGAACTTCTTAGAAAGCTGTTCAAATAATGCAAAATTATTAACAATAAAAAGATCTTTGAAATGTCCAATACCTAATCTAAACCAGTTATGAAAAACAGGATCTTGTAAAGAAGGTTGAAAAAGATGATTGGAAAAAATAGGGCTTGAAAGAGAAAAACCATGAAGTCCAAAATATTTTCTAAACCGCACCCAAACTCTAACAGCGTGCCTGACAATAGGATTGTCAATTGATTTATTTAAAAATGGTGGGAGTGAGTATCTAAGAAGATCTGGAATGGAAAGGTTTTTTAGCAGAATTCACTCCTTCTCCCCATAACTCTTAATTCCCCTGTCCACAAGAACCTTATCTAACTTATCCAGAGAATCCACCTCTACCACCCTCTACGGCAAAGCATTCCACAGACCAACAACTCACTGGGTTAAAAAAAAATTATCTTTGTCCCAGAGGGCCTTTTCTGTATTCTTAAACTATGGCCTCTAGTCCTAGTATCCCCCAATATCGGGAACACGTAATCAGTTTCTATCATGTCCCATCCCTTAATAATTTTATATACCTCAATCATATCTCCCCTCATCCTTCTAAATTCCAACGTATAAAACCCCAGTTTATCCAACCTTTTGGCATACGTCAATCCTGCCATCATGGGAACTAACCTTGTGAATCTATGCTGCACTCCCTCAATAGCAAGAATGACCTTCCTCAGATTAGGAGACCAGAACTGGTTACAATACTCCAGGCGTGGTCTCATTGGGGCCTTCAAAAGATGTAGAGATTACTCCTAATCTCTATTCCCCTTTTTATGAAGGCTAACATGCCATTTCCCTTTATCACAGCTTATTGAACCTGCATATTAGCTTTTAGTGACTGATGTACAAGTACACCTAGATCATGTTGCACTTCTCCACTCCCTAACTTTGCTCCATTTATAAAATAATCTTCCAATCATCAGCCCACTCACCTAATCAGTCCAAGTCCTCATGCATTTTCCTAACATCTTCCCCACACTTCACACTGCCACCAAATTTTGTGTTGTCTGCAAATTTGCTAATGCTATTTATAATCCCCTATCTAAATCATTAATATATATGATAAACAATTGAAGACCCAGCACTGAGCCCTGCAGGACCCCACTTGTCACATCCTGCCATCCTGAAAGTGGCCAGTTAACCCCAACTCTTTGTTTCCTGTTTGTCAACCAATTTTCTATCCGATACCATGCTCTCTCATTTTGTCTACTAATCTCCTATGCGGGAACTGTAATACCAAAATAATTAAATTGGTTTTCTACAATCTTAAATGGGAAATTAGTATACACTTCTGTAACTGTGTTCAAAGGAAAAGTTCAATTTTATGCAGATTTAATCTATTATCCTGAAAATTTACTAAATTGGAAAAGTATTGACAACGTCGGTTTGATAAATAGAGCAGGAGATCATCTGCATAAAGGGAAACTTAATGTTCAATTCCCTTTCTACAAATCCCTGAAATGTCA
Organism: Narcine bancroftii; assembly: GCF_036971445.1. Taxonomy (NCBI): domain Eukaryota; kingdom Metazoa; phylum Chordata; class Chondrichthyes; order Torpediniformes; family Narcinidae; genus Narcine; species Narcine bancroftii. The sequence continues at coordinate 82,878,819 of NC_091472.1, read as the reverse complement.
CCACACTCTAAAAATGCAATCACTAATGGGTCTAAGACCAAATCAAACAATAATGGACTTAGAGGAATATTTTCCCCATAAAGTAAATAATTCAATAAATTTAATAAAAAGAAAAATACTAAAGTAACATTGATCCAATATTACTAAAAAAGAAACGAATATGTATTCCTTAGCATAGTAATTCAAAGACGAAATAAAAGGAGAAAGAGAAAATATATTATTTACATAAATACAACCCTGCTAAGTTTATTACCCAGAGGAAAAAAAAAACAAATGTAAGAGAAAAGTTGCCAGACATAAAGAACCAACCAATACACAATCAACAAATGTTATGTAATAAATGCTGGAAAACCTTAAGGTTAATAATAGTCAATCATCTTCAGTCCTCAAGTAGAAGTTCCCGCAGGACATGATGTAGTGATAAATTCTTCTAGGTACTTCTGAGCCTCTTCAGCAAAATGCAGCAACTTCCTCTGACCATTTGAAAGTGTAATATGGAGATGAGCAGGATATAGCAGGAAAGGTTTTAAACCACGTTTATTTAGCTCCGACATTATTTCTTTGTATTCACTTCATGACTTCAGGACCCTATCCCACATTGACCACTTGCAGCTTGGAGGATCAACATCTTATTTTCCGGCTGGACATCCTCCAGTCACATGGCATGAACATTGACTTTACTGCTTTCTATTAAATCTGCTTGCTTTTCTTTCCCCTCTCTCCTTTTTCCTGTCCTCCTTCTTCCACCCACACAGCCCCACCATCCCCCGTCCCCCTCATTGCTGCTGTCCCCTCCCTCCTTTCTCCAACTCTCATCTCCTGCCTTGCCACCTTTCCCCCCCCTTCCCCCTCCTACACTTGCCAGCATTCTCTCTTACTTCGATGAAGGGGTCAAGCCCAAATGTCAATTATGTATCATGTCCTTTACTGCATAAAGCACATTGTTTGACCTGCGCTGAGCTTCTCCACCATTTTGTGTTTTTACTCATGATTTCAAGTAGGTAATCTTCTATAATCCTTATACATTGACTGCAATATTCAAGTGTTCCCCTTTGACGGGCTTCACGGATCAAAGACACCTTTACTTGATTAAGATGTAGCTGAAGAACAATCAAATGAGGTCTCTGCCCAGGAGCCGGTTTAGCTAATAAAGAGCCGTGTGGTATATTAACCACTGGAGGAGAGGAAGGAAAATCCTTACCAAAGACCTCGGAAAGCAACTCCAAAAATAATTTAGTAGGTTGTCCACTTTCTGTGGATTCAGCCAAGCTGAGGATATGTAAATTCTGTCGTCTGCTCCTACCTTTCTTCGTTAGTTTCAATTTACTGTCACTTGATCCGAAGCACATATTTTCCACTTCATCATCACATTGAATTAAGTTGCTCAGTTCCTCATCACCATGTTCTTTAGTTATTTTTTGGAGTTAGTCAAGTTTAGTGTTAATCTGATCTAAGGCTTCTTTAAGATCATCAGTTATCATCTGTCTGTATAGATGACACTTTCCAGGTTCTAGTATTTCCTAATTTCAAAACTTGTCATCTTCAAGGAAACATGGGCTACGATATTCCAAATTACTTCCTTATTAATCCAATAAACCAAACTTTGTAGATGCAGCTTTATGTAGTTTTAATTCATTGATAAAACAGATAAACATTTTGCATGACTTCACATTAAGATTTTCATAATGATGAATAAACAAAGCATATATGGTATTTAAAGATATAATGATATTCAACCTTAAAGAAAGATACAAGAAGAAATAAGACTAATTCAAAGAAAATTATCTCAAGCTCACGTTCCCTTCATAGTTCGTTGAAGAATGCAATGCAAGCTCTCTGCACTCGCAGACATTACAACCTATTATGTCATAGTCACTATGGTGACATCACAAACAATAGTCTTTCTTAAAGGGACAAGCACAAAATGAACTAAGAATCAAAAACACCAAGTTTTAACCTTTACTGTCTGTGCTGATTGAGCACCTCATGGTCAGATTTGTTAACATTTCTTCATTCTTCCCAAATTTGCTCTTGTAACCATTTCAATACAAGTATAATTAGAAGAAAGAAAGGCAAGTAAATAGAGCACTTTAGTTGTAAAATGCTCTATAGAAAAACAGTAAAGTAAGTAGGAGCTGCTATTATCCCAAATGCAGCCAACCAGATGTCCCCTAAAATTTGCCTTTAAATGAATTTTGCTACTTAACTTTGGAAGCAAGGAAATTGTATAGGGCCTTAACATACTTCAGTGATGCTGTGAAGTGCTTCACAAGCTTCTATCTATAAATAGATGAATGGCTAGCATTATACAAATAACAAGGTCCTGTAAACAGCAATGAGATGAACGAGCAGAAATTATGATGTTAAAGGAAATGGAACTGGGACATGAGAATGATCATGCAACATGATGTTTGAAGACTATTCAAAGGAAAAATTGAGAACATTTTAATTTTATTTCTCAAGCCCCCCCCCCACCAAAAATGCAGAATTTGTGCAGACCAATGTTCATTTTTGACCTCTGTAGTACTCAATTAATGCCACCAGAGAGAGTCAGAGATTTGTTAAACTGTAGATATCTTGGAACATTATTATCAAGGCCATTGAGTTGTTAGGTTCATAATTAGTACAAATTCAATGTTCCTATCATTTATAGGGAGGGGCAAGAGAGCAGGGTGGTCTGTCCATGACTGCGAATACAGGGGATGCCAAGTCCATGCTAAATTAAAGGCTCCTCTTAACTATATTTTTGTTTCCTATTTCTCAGGCACTAGTTGGCCACTTTGGAAGCTGGGTGTTGTGCTAGTAGGATAGGATTGTGGATAGAAGGATGAGGAGCAGTTAAAGGCTAAGAGGGAGTGTAGGATGTGAGATTGCAAAGAGAAAGTCATATCTTGAACAATCTGCCTTGTGAGCCAGTGGAAATGAATGGCAGCTGCACACCTCCTGAGCCACTCTGTTTCCTAATTACAGTATATGTTCTGTGGTTATCCTTTAAAATGCCTGGATCAAAACCAGAAGAGGAAATGGGGGTGAGATGTGATGGGCTTGATGCTTTTGGAAATGTTAACTCTCCCAGAGAGCGCTCTACTTTGATGGGATGAAAATATTTCTTCCTCCATTTCCCTTCCCCAACCTACTCCTGTTCAAAGGAGAGAGTGTCTCTTTTATATTGATTACTGCCTATGAAAGGTCCTTGAAGGTTGGAAGTACCAAGCCAATTTATGCACAATGTGATCCCATAATGTGCCATTGAGTAACAACATTTAATTTACCTGCGTCGGGTGACCAGAGAATTAAAAAAACAGAGCTTGCTGCGGTACAATCATTTTGCTATATGCACTTAAAAAGAATATCTTAGCGCTGTCTGAAGTGGGAAACATAATAGTGATGGAATTTTATTGCTCAAAAGACATAGATTTAAGCCAACTCAAGGAGACATAAGAAAGTTAAAGACTTGTAAGTTGCTATTGAAATATCATGGTTTCAAGCAGTGACTTTCAAGAATATCAGTATGCCATGTAAGGTAAAACATCATGAGATGGGAATGTGTAAGGAGTTACCCTGCCCTGTACAGGGCTGTAACAAGATGTAAATGCATCCTTGTACTTACAAGATAAGAGAGACATTGATGGATTGAGAGGCAGGAAGCTAGCAGGGAAAGGATAGCAACAGTTTTAGTCATTGGACAAGTAATGATATGATGATGTTCTAAGCATGTATCCAAGGGTATAAAAAATCACCATTTTGCTGATAACGGCAGAATGCATTCTCCGACTAACATGTTTAGTCGCAAGTGTTACAATCCGGTAATAAAGAACAAAGAACCCTGATTTCGACTCAGCCTGGTGTTTGTCTCACTCATTCATGAACAAAGCAGACCTAACAGCCATCCAAAAGAAGGTTAAGTAACTACTTGAAGGGAAAACATTTATATGATTATGTGGAAATAGCCTAGTGAAACCAATCATGAACGAACTGGTACTGGCAGACTGGGTTCAATTCTTTAGGCACTGTTTTCTGATTTCATTGTTTAAAAAAAATACAAAGCTATTGCATGATTAGCATATTCTTAGCTAATCACTTGGCAGTGTAGTTTAATAGTTAACTGACTGAATGTGGACAAGCAGAAAAACTAAATGAGCTCCCATCACAAGGCAGACTTTTCAAATGTTATGTAGCTGATGGCTGCAGAAAGTAGGCTATTCATTCAATTGAACTGCCAACAGCCATGGTGATTTGCCAGTCTTTGAAGTGCTGCATCTGCTCCTTGCATGCAGTTCAAACTTCTTCAACCTTGTTTCAATTTTTATTTTGGCAGATGAAAAAAAAAGACAATGGATCCCATTTAGCTTCAAATATCTCACATTCCAGAAAATTTTCTCTGGTTGGATGACATATTTGGAATCATCAGATTATCACAGTACACAAGTTTCATCTTTGTTGTGTGACTGTGTAGTGTTGTTTATTTGTGTGGCAATGGTTATGTTAATCAGTTGTATGTCTCATATACAAATGCAAATGTAGTTAATTATTGAAGATATTCATAGATGGAAGCAGGCCTTTTAAATTGACATATGAATTATTAATCAAACCTTTTCGCTGCTTCCACTGTTTATAAAATTATCAGAAGCAGAGATAGGAGAGACAGGGTAAAAAGGTCATATATGAGAGGACATGCATTAAATTTTCTTCTGCTCTACCTTTTCTCTCTCCTTCTTGGCAGCCTCCTTTGGGCAGCCACTGTGCTGCACTGTTCTACGATCTATGTACTATTACACCCTTCCCAGAGATCAGCAAGGAAAGACCAACAGTTACCAAATTTTCATTCAGCTCCTGGCAGGGATACTGCAGGTCCAATGTAAGAGCACGATTCATGGTGTAAGATGCCATAGCACTGATTTTTAAAATCAAATTTCTGATTAATTTCACACTTTTCTTTGGTCTGGATTCAGGTACCAATTGAAATCATATTAGCACAAGTTTAGCATGACACAAAAATATGGTTGAATTCCATTATAAAACTTCTTTCATTTGAGTGGCCTTCAGAAAGTGACTTGGAAAGTCACTCTGTAGGCTATTCATGTCAGACCTCCTCCTGGAGGCTGGCTACAAGAACAGATCTAAAACTTAAAACTTACCTTTCAGACAGCAACCTTAAAAGGCTGCTCCAGCGTCCCATACATATCGAGAGGCACCTCGTAGTGCCCTCTGGAGCCAATGGAGTTGGGGCGATTAGTGCCATAGTGCCACCTGTCATAAATACACAGCAGAGCAATGGCTGTCTTCCCGACATAATCTTCCACACAGCTGGGACTGCTCTGTGGTTCCCAGAACAGTTCCAGCTGCATGGGGGAATAATGGGTAGGGAAGACTGCCATTGCTCTGCCATGTTTTAAGCTGCAGAGCGGCCCTGAAGGTCGAAACAGCCTGGTAAGGCTGTCACAGCCTGCACTGACTGGCCCCCGCTGTCAGCTCCTGCTGCCCCGATGGCTCCCACCCACCACCCCTGCCTTGAAGGGGTCATGAAGGGAGAGGGATGAGTTGGGAGATGAGTCATGGACTGACAGCATCATCAGCTCGCCCCTAACCAGCCACCTGCAGTGGCTGTACATTCAGGTCAGGTAGTGGAGATTATACTTCCTCGAGAAGGGTTGGAATCGGCGCTTCAGAGCCGGCTATAGCGCATTCAGGAAGGTCTTTAGGCGTAAGGGCGAAGCACCTCCGCCTTTACAGATGGGTGTTTTCCCTGCTTGAAAGCACCTGGAGGCTCCCCGCAATAAACTGGGGACTACAACTCTCACTGAGCTTCGTGCAAGAATAATTTCTTTTCGCTCATGTGCAAAAAGGGCTGACCTGCACAAGCATGATCGGCACTGGGATATGCCTAGAATAATTCCATAATGGTGAGTTAGAAGCCACCACAGTAATATTCCAATCTGTGAAACATTAATTTTATGAGTTCTGAAGAAAACAGCAATGTGTGAACTTCTAACCATTTATATTTTACAGCAATGAACTAAACTCATAAAAATTGGGTCCTGACAGAGCAAATTCTGAAGGTCCTGACATTGAACTACTTTTAATGTTTTCATTTAGTAAACGACAGAAAGAATTTCAATCATGGGATCTTAAATCATTTTCAAATCCTATTTATTAATGACTGGCATATCTCAAACATATTTAGAGATTTGATTGTTTTTTTAAAAATTTCTTCCTAGAGAAAAATTGAAAAGTTGGGAATGATTGAGTCAATGCAAGGTTTCAAAGGTGCTGCAGTCAAGGTGAATTTACTCCTTTGTTCCTACATTGCCCTTCCTGGGAATTAAACTGAATTTTTTAAAAAATTCAGAAAATTCAGGGTCAAACAAGAAGCTCTACAGGTGGCTGTGATTTGTAGTTTGATGCACAAAAGTGCTAGAGAAATTCAGCAGGTCACGCAGTGTCCAAAGAAATATAACCAATCTTTTGGGCCTGAGCCCTCCATCAAGGTATGAGCAAAAACCAGACAGACACCTGAATAAAAAGAGTGAGGGAGGAGGGAAGAAGGGGCAGGGATGGAGCACGGGCAGGAGGTGGAAGGGCTGCAGAGAAAAAAAAAGCTAAGGTGATAGAGGGAGGTGGGGTTCCTCTCTGATTGGAGAAAGAAGGGGTTTGGGAGCTGAAGGAAAGGAGATAGCAAATAGGGAAAGAGAGAGAGAGGCAGAGGATGGCCCAACGAAAACTGGAGAAGTTGATGTTAATGTCATCTGATCAGATAGTGCTCAGAAGGAATATTAAGTCTTGTTCCTCCAATTTGTTAGTGGCCACAGTTTAGCAGTGCATGAGACCATGGATCGACATTTTGTTGTGGGAATGGGGTATGGAATTGAAATGGTTAGGCACTGACTGGTCCCCATTATTCCTGTGGTTTGAATGAAGGAGCTCAACAAAACAATCTCCCAGTCTGCATCTGATGTAGATGAGGCTCCCTTGTCTCCCAATACAACCTGGGATACATCTCATCAGACCATGGGTAATGTCTGCTAAAACAGCTAATATAATGTCCCTTTTAATCTTAACATGCTCTAGAATTTCACCACCCAACTTGAAATCTCCATCTATGTTGTTTTTCCTTATTGGTGAAGACATTTGAAAAATATTCATTTTAGACCTTGTTCATCTCCTCTACCTTTAAATGCAGATTGCCTTTTTTGGTCCTGATTCTTTCCCTAGTTACCACTTCTACCTTTTAATGTACATAAAATAACCTGCAATTTTCCATACTCTTAACTGACAGTGATCTTTCATGGTTCATCTTTGCCCTCCTACACTTTCTGTTCTGCTAAAGGCCATGCGACCTTTTCTCTGCTCTATATGTACTTTATGCTTTTTTCTTTTTCCTTATCAAACCTGTTCTATCCCATGTTCCCTGAACTTGTCTTTAATTTTCCACCCTTGAATAAACACATTTACACTGAACTTCTACTATTTTACTTTTAAAAGATTGTAAATTGCCCAATTTAGATTTTCCATCATCTAACGAATCTACATTTGTTAGATGATGTCTAATGATGCTAAAGTCAGCCTTCTGCCTAATTCAGAAACTTCATTTCTGGACTCTCCTTAATCCTTGCATAACTACTTTGAAACTTAGTGAATTATGATCATTATTGCCAAAGTGCTCATCCACTGACACTTAATGCATTCACCTTGGATTGTTTCGAGCAGTGCTTCATTTCTGGCTATCTATGTGCTGACAAAGAAAGCTACCTTGAATGCATGTTAAAAATCTTATCCTATGAGACATAGGTACAGAAATAGGCTGTTCAGCTCATTTAGAATTCCTATTGATCTCTTCACACCAAGGCAGATGAACTCGGGATGTGTATTGGCTTGGGATGCTGGAAAATTACAGAAACCTGGCTGAGAGAAGAGAAGGAATAGTAATTCAGTGTTCCAGGGTACAAGCACATTAAAGCTGTAGGCCAGGGGTGGTGGTAGGGTGGGGGGTGCATTTTTCGTAAGGGAAGACATAATAAAAGAGCTTAGAAAGATATTTTTGAGGAATTGTTCAGGGAAGTTATTTGAGTAGAATTTGGAAACAAGATCACTTCCAATGGGAATTGGAGGAGCAGATGATATAGGGAAATTGCAAGGAACAGTAATAAAAATAATGTAGTATTACTGGAAGATTTTGATTTCGCTATTTAGCAGGAGTTTCCATAGCACAAAGGGTTTTGACGATGTAGAATTCGTTCAGTGTGTCAAATGAAGCTTCCTAAATCAATAGGTTAAGGGTCGTAGGAGAGATGGAGCAACACTAGACCTCCTCTTCGGGAATGAGATAGGGCAAGTGACTGACATGTCAGACGGGCACTTTGGGACCACTGAACAGAACTCTATATTAATTTTTAATTAGAGAAATATATGCCTGTTCCATGTGAATGCTTTAAATTGAGGCAAAGATGATTTTGGAGCAATCAGGCAGGAAAATGCAGAGGATGATTGGGAGAGGATGTTTTCGGGTAAGGGGATGAATTAAAAGTGGGATGCTTTAAAAGGTGAGTAAGCAAGAGTTCAGGCACTGCATGTTCCATTTAGGGTGAAAGACAAGGCTGGCAAGTTTAGGAAATCCTGACTGTTGAAGGATATTGAAGCACTAGTCAGGAAAAAGAAAGGGGCATTCGACTGATTTCAGTGATTCAGATCAAACAATTCACTTGCTGAGGGAAATCAGACAGGGCAAAAAGAGGACATGAGAAGGAGTTAGCAGAAAAGATAAAGAAAAATCCAAAGAAATTACACGGGTTATATTAAGAGTAAAAGATGGCCAGAGAGTGAGAAGTGGTCCATTAAAGTTTAACATGCCTGTTTTTGTGTGGAGTCACAGGAGATGGGTGAGAATTTAAATCAATATTCCTCATTAGTCGAGAAGATTATTGAAGGAAACTAGTTGCAATGTCCTGGACCATATACGAGTACCAGGGAAGTGTTTAACAACACTGGAACATGCCGAAGTCGACAAATCCCCAATACCTGAAGAAGTGCCTCTTCTGGGAAGAGAGGGAAGAGTATGTGGAGGCCCTTGCTGTGATATGTGCATCATCTTTGGCCTCAGGTGAAATGCCAGAAGACTGGAAGGTAGCACCAAAGAAAAGGTACAAGGACTGCCTAAAGAAATCTCTTGGTGCCTGCCACATTGCCCACCGCCAGTGGGCTGATCTCGCCTCAAACCGTGCATCTTGGCACCTCACAGTTTGGCGGGCAGCAACCTCCTTTGAAGAAGACCGCAGAGCCCACCTTACTGACAAAAGGCAAAGGAGGAAAAACCCAACACCCAACCCCAACCCACCAATTTTCCCCTGCAACCGCTGCAACCGTGTCTGCCGGTCCCGCATCGGACTTGTCAGCCACCAACGAGCCTGCAGCTGACGTGGACATTTTACCCCCTCCATAAATCTTCGACCGCGAAGCCAAGCCAAAGAAAGAAGAGCTACTGCTGTTCTGTTCTTTTGAAAGGGCAGCAAAGGCAAACCAGGTAAGCACAGCAAAAATTGCTGTAGGGGATTCAGAAGGATTCATCATTTAGATAGTCAGAGACTACTTGGATATTGTCAGCATGGCTTTGTGCATGGGAGTTCATGTCTCTTAAATCTGGTAGTTTTTTGAAGAGGTATTGATGAGGATGGGGTAATGGACATTATAGATATGGACTTCAGCAAGACCTTTCACAAGATCCTGCATGCAGTATGGAAGATTTGATTACTTGGGATCCTAGAGAGGCTCAGCTTTTGGTTATTAATTAGCTGAACAGAAAGAGGCAGAAGGTAGTAGTGAAGAGATGATTTTTGATTGGAGGCCTATGTCCAGTGGTGTGTCACAGGATTTGTTGCTGAGTCCACTGATGTTTTCTCTTAAAATGATTTGGATTGCAGTCAAGTTAACATGATAAGTAAGTTTGCAGAAGACATCAAAGTTGGTGGTATAGTAGACAGTGATGTGGAATACTTTTACAAACATGATCTAGATCAGTTGGGCAGGTGAGACAAGGAGAGACAAATGGGTTTTTAACTCTGACAAGTGTGAGGTGCTGCACTTTGGTAAGAAAAACCAGGCCAGAATTTGCACAGTAAATGGTTGCGTCATGAATAATGTTACAAAATGGAAAGACCCAGGGGTAGAGTGCATAGTTTCCCAAAAATGGTTGCTTTGGTGGATAAAGTGCTGAAGAAAGCATTTGGCACAGTTGGCTTTAATTAAATACAATAGTTGGGAACTCCTGATTCAGTTGTACCAGGCATTGTTAAGAGCACACTTGAAGTCCTGTGTGCAGTTCTGGTCACCCTGGTAAAGAAAGGGCAACAGAGTATTGGAATGGGTCCAGATGAGAGGCACCAGGAAGTTATCAGGACCAGAGTGTAGTTGTTTTGGGGAGAGGTTAGATAGGCTTGGTCTTCATTCCTAGAGCACACACTCACCCCCCCGCTCCCAGGTAAATAATTCTAGAATTAGAGGTTTAAGGTTAGGGGGAGAGATTTAAGAGGATCATTGTTGAACTGAATATTCACAGACTTTTTTCCCAGAGTAGAAAATTATCAAAATATAGAGCATAGGTTTAAGGTGAGAGGGCGGAGATAAAAGAGGCAAGGTAAAAGATGCACAAGGGTCAACTCAAGGCCTTAGATGGTAGTCTCTATCTAGAATGAGCTGCCAAAGGAAGCCATTGAAGCAACACCATTTTGCCATTCAAAAATAAATTGGAGAGATATATGGTTGGGAAGGGTTCAGAAGGTTGTAGACCAAATGCAGACCAATGGAATGAGCCCAGAATGACTACTTGGTTAGAATGAATGAATTGGGAAAAGGGCCTGTTCCGTGCAGTTTGATTCTGTGACTCTTACACTCCCAGTTGTTAATGGAGAAGTTCAAATCCCCTATTATGATAACCCAATTGCTATTACATCTCTTTGTGATTGACCTACAATATCTTCCCCTCCTTCTCCCACTAATTACTGGGAAGCCTGTAGCAATTTTCCAGCAAAATAATTTCCCCTGATTTAACCTTAAATTCTGGTCATTATAGCCTCATTTGAAAACCCTTCTCAGACATCCTTCCTCATTTCTGCAGTGATGGTCTCCTTGATTAGATGCCCCATTTTTTTTTTTAACTCCCTCCATTTTTCATCTATAACTGAACCTTGGCCTCAATTGTACACCAACTGTGTATCCCATTCACCTGCCAAACACAAATACACTTCCTAGCCAAAATTTAGACTCACTCTGGCTTATCCCCAACTCATCCTGCCTGAACAGCTCCAACCTACCACAGGAGCACTCAACATGGATTTGTGGGAGGAAGGTCATGTTTGACCAATCTGATTGAATTTTTTGAAGAGGTGACTAGGAATGTGGATGAGGGTAGCGCAGTGGATGTTGTCTATATGGACCTCACTAAGGCCTTCGATAAGGTATCACATGGAAGGTTAGTTAGGAAGGTGCAGTCTTTAGGTATAAATTTTGAGATAGTCAAATGGATTGAACATTGGGTGAAAGGGAGAGGCCAGAGAGTGGTAGTGGATAATTGTCTGTCAGGTTGGAGGCCGGTGACCAGTGGTGTGCCTCAAGGATCTGTATTGGGCCCATTGTTGTTCGTTATATACATTAATGATCTAGATGATGGGGTGGTGAATTGGATTAGTAAATATGCAGACGATACTAAGATAGGTGGAATAGTGGATAATGAAGAAGGTTTTCAAGGATTGCAGAGGGATTTGGGCTGCTTAGAAAAGAGGGCTGAAAAATGGCAGATGGAATTTAATGATGATAAGTGTGAGATGCTTCATTTTGGTAAGAAGAATCAGAATAGGACATACGTGGTAAATGGGAGAGCATTGATGAATACAGAAGAGCAGAAAGATTTAGGAGTAATGGTACATCGTTCCCTGAAGGTAGAAACTCACGTGAATAGGGTGGTGAAGAAGGCTTTTAGTATGCTGGCCTTTATCAATCATTGCATGGAATATAGGAGTTGGGAGGTGATGTTGAGATTGTATAAGACGTTGGTGTGGCCTAATTTGGAGTTCTGTGTGCAGTTCTGGTCGCCTAATTATAGGAAGGATATAAACAGAGTGGAGAGAGTGCAGAGAAGGTTTACCAGAATGTTACCTGGGTTTAAGCATCTAGAGTATAGGGAGAGATTGGACAGATTAGGTCTTTATTCTTTGGAGCGTAGAAGGTTGAGAGGGGATTTGATAGAAGTATTTAAGATTATGAAAGGGATAGACAGAGTGGATGTGGATAGACTATTTCCGTTAAGAGGAGGAAAGATTAAAACAAGAGGACATGAGTTAAGAATTAAGGGGCAGAGGTTTAGAGGTAACATGAGGGGGAACTTCTTTACTCAGAGAGTGGTAGCCGTGTGGAATGAGCTTCCGGGAGAAATAGTGGTGGCGGAGTCAATTGTATTATTTAAGAAAAGGTTGGACAGGTATATGGATGAGAAGAAGATGGAGGGTTATGGGCATTGTGCAGGGAGGTGGGACTAGAAAGGGGTGTTTGGTTCGGTGCGGACTAGAAGGGCCTAATGGCCTGTTTCCGTGCTGTAATTGTTATATGTTAAGAAACAACCCGAATAGTCCATAAATATAAAGCCCTCCCTCCTCTATCACCCCTTTCTCAACACACCTATCTGGCCTACCTTCTTATTCCTATAGAAACATAGAAGATAGGAGCAGGAGTAGGTCATTCGACCCTTCAAGCCTGCTCCGCCATTCAATGAGATCATGGCTGATCTTAAAGTTCAGTACCCCGTCCCCGCCATCTCTCCGTAACCTTTAATACCCTTATACTGAAGAAATATATCTAATTCCCTCTTAAATATATTTAATGAACCTGCTTCTACTGCCCTCTGTGGCAATGAATTCCACAGATTCACCACCCTCTGGGTAAAGAAATACCTCCTCATCTCGGTCCTAAATGGTTTGCCTATTATCCTCAAACCATGGCCCCGGGTTCTGGATTTTCCCATCATTGGAAACATCCCATCTGCATCCATTCTGTCCAGTCCTGCCAGAATTTTAAATGTCTCTATGAGATCCCCTCTCAATCTTCTAAACTCCAGCGAGTACAATCCCAATTTGTGCAATCTTTCCTCATAAGTCATTCCTGCCATTCCAGGTATCAGCCTGGTGAATCGCCTTTGCACTCCCTCCATTGCAAGAACATCCTTCCTCAGATAAGGCGACCAAACTGCACACAATACTCCAGGTGGGGTCTCACCAAGGCTCTGTACAGCTGCAGTAAGGTATCCTTGTTCCTATACTCAAACCCTCTTGATATGAAGGCCAACATACCATTTGCCTTTTTAACCGCCTGCTGTACCTGCATGCTCGCCTTCAGAGACTGGTGTACAAGTACCCCTAGGTCTCTCTGCATTTCCCCATCTCTTAATCTATTGCCATTCAAATAGTAATCTGCCCTCCGGTTTGTATTACCAAAGTGGATAACCTCACATTTATCCACATTGTAGTGCATTTGCCATGTATCTGCCCAGTCCCTCAATTTATCCAAATCACACTGGAGCTTCCTGACCCCCTCTTCCGTGCACACAACCCCTCCTAGCTTAGTGTCATCTGCAAATTTGGAGCTATTACATCCAATCCCCTCATCCAGATCATTATGTAAATTGTGAACAGCTGGGGTCCCAGTACAGATCCCTGTGGTACCCCACTGGTCACCGCCTGCCACTCAGAAAACGAGCCATTTATCCCAACTCTCTGTCTTCTACCTGCCAGCCAGTTCTCAATCCACATCAATACTTTTCCCCCAATCCCATGAGCCTTGATTTTGTAAGCCAGTCGTTTACGCGGGACCTTATCGAAGGCCTTTTGGAAGTCCAGGTACACCACATCCACTGGCTCTCCCCCATCTATTTTACCTGTCACCATCTCAAAGAATTCCAATAGATTTGTCAAGCACAATTTACCTTTTGTAAATCCATGTTGACTCCGTCTGATCCCTTCTCTGCTTGTCATATGCTCCGCTATTACATCCTTAATAATGGATTCCATCATTTTGCCCACTACTGATGTAAGGCTCACCGGCCTATAATTCCTCGCTTTTTCCCTACCCCCCTTTTTAAATAGTGGGGTAACATTAGCTACCCTCCAATCCATGGGGACTGATCCATGGGTCTATATTCAATTGTGCATCCTGCTGGAAAATATTCAAAGACTACAAGTTTAGGGGTACTGCTTCTTCACCTGCTACCTAATTCCCTAGGCCTTCCTTTTTTCCTACCATATATTGTCAGTTCTGATGTGTGGTAGAACCACTGTTGTTCCCAGTGCTCCTTCAGAATGCCCTGCAGTTCTCCAAATATCCCTGACCCTGGCACAAAGGAGATAACATACAGTTTGAAATGCCAGTGAGATCCCCTTAAACTTGAATCCTGAATCACTCAGTCTGTCCGGTTTTTGTTCCACTCTCATTGTGGAATATTGCTCAAGGGAGCTAAACAAGAGAAAAATGCATAAAATGCTGGAGGAGCTCAGGGGATCAATAGGCATCCATGGAAGGCAATAGATAGTTGACCCTGAAGCCTTGACAACCTTTTGCCTTCCATGGATGCTACCTGACCCGCTGAGCTCCTCCAGCATTTTTGTGCATTTCTTCTTGTAGCATTGCTCGCCATGGTCCCATAAAAACTCGTCTGTTGCTGCTTTGCCCTGAGATGGCATTCCACCCTCCCCTACAATGGTATCCAACTATTGGTTCATAGAACTTGAGGCCTTATTTCAATAAGACTTGTCACACATATAAAATTCATTGAAGAATCTACAATAGAGTTGGAACAACAGAAGCAAAAAGGCTTTTATTGCTACATTCTCTTCTGCCCAAAAACCACACTTATCTCGTAAAATTAAATTAATTGTCTGGAATTCTAGCTGTTGAAGAAATATAAAGAGTGAAACAAGCATAATGACATTCGGAAATCATATACTAAATATAGAATGAAACTCCCTCTACACCATGTGCAATCTCAGTGCTACCCAGAATAAGTCTTTACATGAGTCATTGCTCCTCAAAGTAGCTCAGCTTCCCACACTAATTATTCTGGCATCAAAGCCATGATGCAGTGACAGTTGGTGAGAGCAAACTCACCTACAATGAATTTGTATGTGACCCTTACATTCCCACCCACAGATGCACAGTACATCATTGTGCATTTTGCGTCTCAGATTATTTTTTGCCTAACATGAAGAAGTCATGGAATCTCTTTGTGCGGATTTTGTGGTTGGATTTTTGTTGTGAACTTTTGAGGGCCAATTTTTAATAAGCGAATTAGGCAGTAAAATGAAAACAAATGCCATGTGCTGTATGTAGTCTGCAGTTTGAACAGATTATCTGCCCAAAAAACCGGAGTAAGGATTTCACCTTATTAAAACCAGATTAAGGCACCAGGATAAAGAAGTGTATTGCTGTAATGTCTCCTCTCTATTTCTGAATTGGGCTTTGAGTCATTATGTTCCACAATCTGTGCTGGATGACAGTCAGAGGGGAGTTTTATAGAAAAATTGTGCAGGTTTGGAGTAGTTCATGAGTTTTGCAGAAAGGCAATGCCCAGGATCTGTTGGAAACGTTACTCACAGGGTGCTTCTGACTTCTGAATTTCATTGTATTCTCTGAAGGTGGAGGCCATACCACCAGAAAGAAGTTGAATAATAATGTTTAAACACTATAATGTTTGGGACAAATACAATTTTTTTTCCTTTATTTCCCTCCTGTGCTCCAGTTTTAAATTTGTAATGAAACAATTCACTTGTACTTAGAGTGCACTTTCCAGAATTTATTCAAGGTTATTTGTATACATTGTGGTGAACCGCACCACTCCATTATCAAACCGGGCATCCGTAGTTGTGGGCCCCTGATGACCGGCTGACACAAAGAACTCTGGAAGGCATGTGACTTCATAGGCTTGGTGATTGTGATAGCGCGCCAACTGTAATTATTTAAACTCCTTCGAAGATCCCGTTAAACTGTTCTGATGGTTCAGCTCACACTGTGCTTTATTCACTGCACCACTTGCTACATTGGTGACCCTGACAGTCCAAACAACATTTTGGACCTTAGTATTGGATATGCAGAATGCCATTGCGCTCAAACTTCCAATACCTTGGTCCTAACAGCCACAGGTC
Organism: Narcine bancroftii; assembly: GCF_036971445.1. Taxonomy (NCBI): domain Eukaryota; kingdom Metazoa; phylum Chordata; class Chondrichthyes; order Torpediniformes; family Narcinidae; genus Narcine; species Narcine bancroftii. The sequence goes on along the minus strand of NC_091472.1, from coordinate 82,862,644 downwards.
TGGTTCGAGGAGGCTGAACGCAACAAAGTACTACTATGCCATTGCATCGCTGGACCAAGACATAGAGAGGCGTATTGTTGATTTCTTATGCCAGCCTCCAGCCAACAACAGATATAAAGCCATCAAAGTTCTGCTCATATGTATTTTTGGTCTTTCTCTCAATGCAACAGGGCAACACAACTTCTCTATATGGACGGCCTGGGCAACCACAAACCTTCTGAATGAGATGCTGGCGCTCATTGACGGACACAAGACCTGTATGCTTTTCGAGCAACTTTTTCTCGAGCAAATGCCAGAAGACATCCATTTTCTGCTTACAGACAAAGACATTAACGAGCCCTGTTGCTTAGCAGCCCATGCTAATGAATTGTGGCATGCTAAGCAGCATGGTAGAGATTCAGTTGGGCATGTAGCAGTGCCTCGGCAAAGGGCAGGAACCCTGCCTACTCCGGATGATTGTGCAACATCAGACTTGAAATGACGCAGTGCAGACAGAGTAGTGGTGTTATTACTATCAGAGATGGGGAGCTGCAGCCCACCGCTGCCGTACCCCCACACGCATCCGGGAAACACCAAGGCTGGCCATCGGTAGTGGCCGCGACAACCAACCACAAGAACAACCTCCTTTTCCTCTGGGATCAACACTCAGGCCGTTGGTTTTTGGTTGACACTGGAGCAGAGGTTAGCATGTTTCCCTCCTCCGGCCCAGACACACATTCGGAAAAGAAGGGCTCTCCTCTCACAGGTGCCAAAAACAGCAGCATTCAGACCTACAGGTCATGGACCATTCCATTCAATTTTGACTGGTCCTTCACCATTGCTAATATATCACAGCCCCTGCTAGAAGCTGAATTTTTGCAACCACACTCACTTCTAGTAGATTTCAAAGGTCACCGCCTAATTAATTTAAAGACTTTCAAGTCCCTCGCCTTGCATCCCATGGTGTTGCCCGCACATCAACTCAGTGACGTTCTTGGACAAAGAATACACCAGAATCCTAGCGGAATTCCCCAGCATTATTTATCCACAGTTCTCAATGGCCCATCCGAAATGTGGAGTACAGCACCACATTCAGACTCATATATGTCCCCTGCACTCTCGAGCACGCAGGCTAACTCCGGATAAGTTGAGATTGGCTAAAGATGAATTCCGACACATGGAGGAAATGGGGATTGTTCACCACTCTGACAGCCCTTGGGAATCACTGCTGCATATGGTACCTAAGGTGCCTGGAGAGTGGAGACCTTGTGGGGTCTATCGGCATCTGAACTACATCACTGCAGCAGATTGCTACCTGGTTCCTTATATACAGGATTTTTCTGTGATTCTTCACAGCACTAAAATTTTCTCCAAAATTGACCTGAGGCGTGGATACCATCAGATCCCAGTTCATCTGGACAAAATTCCTAAGACCGTCTTGATTACTCCATTTTAGACTATTTGAATTCCTCTGTATGCCTTTCAATTTAAAAAAAAATGTGGCCCGGACATTTCAACTCCTGATGGACACAGTTACCCAGGTCCTGGATTTCATATTAATTTATTTGGACAACATCCTTGTCGTCAGCCACTTGTGGCAGCAGCACCAGGCCCATCTCCATCAACTATGTCAACGGCTAGGAGTCACGTGATGGAGTAGTGGCCGGACGGTGAACTCCAGCCCTCTCCAGAAAAGTCGGAAAAAACAAGGAAAACACAAAAGCACAGAAATAAAAATTAAAGAAAAGTGAACATAAAGGTGGAAAGAAGATGGCGACGAAAAAAGAAAAATCGAAATCAACGGTAAGAAGAGAGGAAGAGAAGACAACGGAAGAAGAAGGAGAAGGCCTTACCTGTTCGAAGAGGCCCGCGGTGGAGAGAGAAACCCGCTCCCTCAGGTCGGTAGAAAGTTGACTACAAAAATGGCTCGCTGAGCCGAGTAAAAGTGCGCAACCGCGCATGCAAAAAAACACACCGACGGGAGGGGGGACCAGCTGGGGAGTCGATCTCCACAGCCGGCAATGACAGCTGCAGAACACCTGCAGCAAGAGGAGAACATAGAAGACAACGAAAACAAAAAAGAAGAGAAGGAAAGGGCAAAAAAGAAACAACAGATGGCCAACCCAGAGGAAGAAGAAGAGGAAGAGGAAGAGTACAGTGAAATAGAAGAAGAAGGGAAAGGCAAGATAAAGGATATACTTTCTCTTATTAAAGGATACATGGAGTCATTTAAAGAATGGCAAGCGCAAGAATTTAATGATTTAAGAAGAAGAATAAACAATACAGAAGAGAAAATGAATAAAATAGATATGACCTTAACAGAAATGGGAAAGAGAATGGACAAGATGGAAGAGCGGGAAGCAGCAGTAGAAATGGAGGTAGAGGACTTAAAAAAGAAATTGGAGGAATCTAATAAAAAAACTAAAGAGACACAAGAACTACTAGCTCAAAAAATAGATATAATGGAAAATTATAACAGAAGAAATAACATAAAGATAGTGGGCCTTAAGGAAGATGAAGAAGGCAAGAATATGAGAGAGTTTATAAAAGATTGGATCCCCAGGATCCTAGGATGTCCAGAACTACAGCAAGATATGGAAATAGAAAGGGCACATCGAGCATTGGCCTTTAAACCACAACCACAACAAAGGCCAAGATCTATTTTAGTAAAATTCCTAAGATATACTACAAGAGAAAAGGTACTGGAGAAGACAATGGAAAAAGTAAGAGAGGGCAACAAGCCACTGGAGTACAAAGGGCAAAAAATCTTCATTTATCCAGATATAAGTTTTGAACTCCTGAAGAAGAGAAAGGAGTTCAATACAGCAAAGGCGATTTTATGGAAGAAAGGGTATAAATTTATACTAAAACATCCAGCGGTATTGAAAATATTTATTCCAGGACAACAAAACAGACTATTCTCGGATCCAGAGGAAGCACGAAAATTTGCAGAACAATTACAAAATAGACTGAGGGATGAAGACGTGTAACGAGAGTACAAAAGACTGAGAACTAAAAAGACACATAAGTTTTCAACTCCTGAAGAAGAGAAAGGAGTTCAATACATCGAAAACGATCTTATGGAAATAAAGCACCTACAGTAGCAGTTGCTTTAGATGCAGAGAAGGCCTTCGACAGAGTAGAATGGAATTATTTGTTCAAAGTATTGCAAAAATTCAGTTTACCGGAGAAGTATATTAATTGGATTAAAGCATTATATAAGGGACCGTTAGCGAAAGTGACAGTAAATGGACATGTATCAAAGCAATTTAACTTAAGCAGGTCAACGCGGCAGGGATGCCCACTATCACCGTTATTGTTTGCGCTAGCTATAGAACCACTAGCAGAATTGATAAGAATAGATAATAATATAAAAGGAATAAAAATAAAAGACAGGGAATATAAAATCAGTCTATTTGCGGATGATGTTATAGTGTACTTAACAGAACCAGAACTATCAATAAAAGAATTATATAAGAAATTGAAGGAATATGGAGAAGTGTCGGGTTACAAGATAAACGTAAATAAAAGTGAAGCAATGCCTATGAATAATGCGGATTTCTCAAAACTTAAGAAGGAATCTCCATTCAGATGGCAAATGCAGGCAATAAGATACCTAGGTGTACAAATAAACAAAAATCTAGGCCAATTATATAAACTCAATTACAATCCACTAATGAAAAAATTACAGGATGATTTAGAGCATTGGAAAGATCTACCACTAACACTGATAGGAAGGATAAACGGTATTAAAATGAACATTTTTCCAAGGATACTATACTTATTTCAGGCATTGCCAATACAACTGACAGAAAAATTCTTCAAAGAGTTAAAGAAAATAATAAGGAAATTTTTATGGAGAGGGGGGGAAACTGAGGATAGCACTAGATAAATTAACAGAATGGTATAAACAAGGAGGCTTACAATTGCCAAACTTCAAAAATTATTATAGAGCCGCACAATTAAGATACCTATCAGATTTTTATCAAACAAGGGAAAAACCAGACTGGACGAGATTAGAATTAGATAAAATAGGGAAAAAAAGATACCTGAACACATATTATATAAATGGGACGAAAAATTGGTACAACATAGAACTTCTCCAGTATTACATCATCTCCTCAATATTTGGAAGAAGATTCATGTAGAAAGAAATAAAACAAATTATCAATTACCAAAACTAATATTGACGCAAAATAAGCTACTCCCTTTTACAATAGACAACCTTTCCTTTAGAAAATGGGGAAAAAAAGGGATTAAAAGAATAGAAAATTGTTTTTCAGGAAGAGATTCTTATCCTTTGAACAAATGAGAGATAAGTACAATATAACTGGAGATACAGCGCTGGCATATTACTAACTGAGATCCTACTTGAAAGATAAATTAGGAAGCAATTTGAGTTTACCAGAGGGAAGTAACCTTGAATATGTGATTACAGATACAATGTTAATCAAAAGATTTATAACAAATATGTATATTAAACTGCAAGAAAAGGAGAATGAGGAAACAAATGGTAAAACTAAACAAAAATGGGAACAAGATTTAAATATAAAGATAAAAAAGGAAACATGGGAGAAATTATGTTCTGGAATGATGAGAAATACAATAAATACGAGGCTACGTATGATACAATAGAATTGGTTACACAGACTATACATTACACTGCAAAAGTTAAATAAATGGGACCCAACAGTATCTGATAGATGTTTTCGATGTAAAAAAGAAATGGGAACAACAATTCATGCAATCTGGACATGTGAGAGAGTAGAAAAATTTTGGGATGATCTCAATCAGATATTAAATAAAATAACAGAAAACAATATACCAAAGAATCCAGAGATCTTTCTCCTAAGTAACATAAAAAACAAAGAATTTGGAATTGATTTGGAGGATGCACAAAAAAGATTTGTTAAGATAGCCCTAGCCGTAGCAAAAAAATGTATTATGTCAACCTGGAAATTGGAAGATAATTTGAAAATACAACAATGGTATATAGAAATGAATAAATGTATTCCATTAGAAAAAATAACATATAGTTTAAGAAATAATATTGAAATATTCGAACAAGTATGGGAGCCTTACATTAAATACAATAGCGAAAACCTACCGGGAACAAACATTACCTAAGTTGATGGAAGGAGAAGGAAAGAAAAGAATGGACTCAGTAGAATTTCTGGTGTATTTTTGTTGAATGACAACATTGTCTGACTGGCTTAATGCAACCTAGATTGTATACCTAAAATGGATGAGAGGGGGGGGGGTAGGGGGGTGGCTTGGGAGGAGGGAGGGGGGAGGGGAGAAAAAGTCACTGTATATGTGTGAAAAAGTGTATATCATGGCTAATGTGATTTATGGTGTGAAAAATAAAAAATTTAAAAAAAAAGAAAACGATCTTATGGGAAAAAAAAACTATTCTTGGATCCAGAGGAAGCAAGGAAATTTGCAGAACAACTACAAAACAACAGAGAGATGAAGATATGTAATAAGAGTAAAAATGACCACGATTTATATGTATGTGGGTAAAGAGGTGTATATGTATAATGTGCATACATGAATGTATCCGTATTTAGAGGAAAATATAGATAGTATAGACAAGAATTAATAAGGGAAGGAAATGGAATAGAGGGAATAAGGAGGGAACTAAAAGAGTGACCTTTGTTACATATGAAAAGTGAAATCTTTTCTGGGGGGGGCTGGGTGGGGAGGAGTTGCGGTCACTGCAAAATCAGCTGACGCTTGCGAGTGAATTCGCAAATCCAAATGGAGAGGGGAGATGTGGTTGTCCGACAAGGGATAAAGGACAACTCAGGAGGGGAAGGGGAGATTGGGGCTAAAGAAGTTTTAAATAGGAGAATAAGGAAAATGTTTGATGTTTTAGGAATGTTGTCTTATAAAGGGTTCAAAACAAGAAAACAGAAATGGATAAGAAGGAAAGGTAATGATGGAGAAACGGAAAGGGAAGATAAACAAAGTATAAAATGGCTACGTTGAAGTATATGACTTTAAATATTAATGGAATACATAACCAAATTAAAAGGAAGAAACTGCTAAATTTACTGAAAAAAGAAAAAATTGATATAGCATTTGTGCAAGAAACACATTTAACTGAATTGGAGCACAAGAAATTAAAGAGAGATTGGGTAGGACACGTAACAGCAGCATCGTATAATTCAAAAGCAAGAGGAGTAGCTATATTAATTAGTAAAAATGTGCCATTTAAAATAGAAGAGGAAATAATAGATCCAGCAGGGAGATATGTAATGATAAAATGTCAGATATATTCGGAGTTTTGGAATCTACTCAATGTATATTCACCTAACGAAGAAGATCAAAAGTTTAAGCAAGATATCTTTTTGAAGGTAGCAGATACGCAAGGGAACATATTAATAGGAGGGGACTTCAACCTGACTTTGGATTCAAATATGGACAAAACTGGGAAAAAAATTAACAGAAAGAACAAAGTAACCAAATTTATAATTAAATCGATGGAAGAAATGCAACTTTTGGATATATGGAGGAAATAACACCCAAAGGAAAAGGAATATTCATATTACTCGGCTTGACATAAAACATACTCAAGAATAGACCTATTTTTGTTATCAGCTCGTATGCAAGATAGAGTAAGAAAAACAGAATATAAAGCTAGAATACTATCGGACCATTCACCCTTAATATTGACAGTAAAGTTAGAAGACATCCCTCCAAGAATGTATAGATGGAGATTAAACCCCATGTTACTTAAAAGGCAGGATTTTAGAGAATTTATTGAAAAACAAATAAAAATGTATTTTGAAATAAATACGGAATCAGTGGAAGATAAGTTTATACTATGGGATGCAATGAAAGCATTCATTAGAGGGCAAATAATAAGTTATGTAACCAAGATGAAGAAGGACTATAATCAGGAAACAGAGCAGTTGGAAAGGGAAATAGTAAATATAGAAAAAGAATTAGCAATGAAGGAAGATACAACTAAAAGAAGAGAATTGGCAGATAAAAAAATAAAATATGAAACACTACAAACATATAAGGTGGAGAAGAATATAATGAAGACAAAACAGAAATATTATGAACTAGGTGAAAAAAACGCACAAAATCCTAGCATGGCAGCTTAAGACAGAACAAGCTAAGAAAATGGTATTGGCATCAAGGAAAAAAGGCAAACAAATTACATATAATCCAAAAGAAATTAAGGAAAACTTTAGAGAATTCTATGAACAATTATACCGAACTGAAAATGAAGGGAAAGAAGGGAAAATAGATGAATTTCTGACTAAAATTGAACTACCAAAACTACAAATAGAGGAACAAAATAAATTAACAGAGCCATTTGGAATAGTAGAAATACAAGAGATAATAAAAAAATTACCAAATAATAAGACACCAGGAGAGGATGGATTCCCAATAGAATTCTACAAAACATTTAAAGACTTATTAATTCCGCCCCTCCTGGAAGTAATCAACCAGATTGATAAAACACAAAGCTTACCAGATTCATGTAAAACAGCAATAATTACAGTAATACTAAAGCAAGGGAAAGATCCACTCTCACCAGCGTCATATAGACCAATATCTTTACTTAACACAGATTATAAGATAATAGCTAAACTATTAGCAAACAGATTAGCTGTGTATGTACCGAAAATGGTAAATTTAGACCAAACTGGATTTATCAAAAAAAGACGCACAACAAACAATATTTGTAAATTTATTAACTTAATTCATGCAGTAGAAGGGAATAAAGCACCTACAGTAGCAGTTGCTTTAGACGCAGAGAAGGCCTTTGACAGAGTAGAATGGAATTATTTGTTCAAAGTATTGCAAAAATTCAGTTTACCGGAGAAGTATATTAATTGGATTAAAGCATTATATAAGGGACCGTTAGCGAAAGTGACAGTAAATGGACATGTATCAAAGCAATTTAACTTAAGCAGGTCAACACGGCAGGGATGCCCACTATCACCTTTATTGTTTGTGTTAGCTTTAGAACCACTAGCAGAATTGATAAGAACAGATCATAATATAAAAGGAATAAAAATAAAAGACAAGGAATATAAAATCAGTTTATTTGCGGATTATGTTATAGTGTACATAACAGAACCAGAACTATCAATAAAAGAATTATATAAGAAATTGAAGGAATATGGAGAAGTGTCGGGTTACAAGATAAACGTAAATAAAAGTGAAGCAATGCCTATGAATAATGCGGATTTTTCAAAATTTAAGAAGGAATCACCATTTAGATGGCAAATGCAAGCAATAAGATACCTAGGTGTACAAATAAACAAAAATCTCGGCCAACTATATAAACTCAATTATTTTCCACTAATGAAAAAATTACAGGACGATTTAGAGCATTGGAAAGATTTACCACTAACACTAATAGGAAGGATAAACTGTATTAAAATGAACATTTTTCCAAGGACATTATACTTATTTCAGGCATTGCCAATACAACTGACAGAGAAATTCTTCAAGGAGTTAAAGAAAATAATAAGGAAATTTTTATGGAGAGGGGGGAAACCAAGGATAGCACTAGATAAATTAACAGAATGGTATAAACAAGGAGGCTTACAACTGCCAAACTTTAAAAATTATTATAGAGCCGCACAATTAAGATACCTATCAGATTTTTATCAAACAAGGGAAAAGCCAGATTGGACGAGATTAGAATTAGATAAAATAGGGGAAAAGATACCTGAACACATATTATATAAATGGGATGAAAAATTGGTACAACATAGAACTTCTCCAGTATTACATCATCTCCTCAATATTTGGAAGAAGATTCATGTAGAAAGAAATAAAACAAATTATCAATTACCAAAACTAATATTGACGCAAAACAAGTTACTCCCTTTTACAATAGATAACCTTTCCTTTAGAGAATGGGAAAAAAAAGGGATTAAAAGAATAGAAAATTGTTTTTCAGGAAATAGATTCTTATCCTTTGAACAAATGAAAGATAAGTACAATATAACTCAAGATACAGCACTGGCATATTACCAATTGAGATCCTACTTGAAGGATAAATTAGGAAGCAGCTTGAGTTTGCCAGAGGGAAGTAACCTTGAATATGTGATTACAGATACAATGATGATCAAAAGATTTATAACAAATATGTATATTAAACTGCAAGAAATGGAGAATGAGGAAACAAATGGTAAAACTAAACAAAAATGGAACAAGATTTAAATATAAAGATAAAAAAGGAAACATGGGAGAAGTTATGCTCCGTAACGATGAGAAATACAATAAATACGAGGTTACGTATGATACAATATAACTGGATACACAGGCTATACATTACACCTCAAAAGTTAAATAAATGGGACCCAACAGTATCTGATAGATGTTTTCGATATAAAAAAGAAATGGGAACAACAATTCATGCAATCTGGACATGTGAGAAAGTAAAAAAATTTTGGGAAGATCTCAATCAGATATTAAATAAAATAACAGAAAACAATATACCAAAGAATCCAGAGATCTTCCTCCTAAGTAACATAAAAAACAAAGAATTTGGAATTGATTTGGAGGATGCACAAAAAAGATTTGTTAAGATAGCCCTAGCCGTAGCAAAAAAATGTATTATGTCAACCTGGAAATTGGAAGATAATTTGAAAATACAACAATGGTATATAGAAATGAATAAATGTATTCCATTAGAAAAAATAATATATAGTTTAAGAAATAATATTGAAATATTCGAACAAATATGGGAGCCTTACATTAAATACAATAGCGAAAACCTACCGGGGACAATCATTACCTAAATTAACGGAAGGAAAAGGAAATGAAAAGAATGGACTCAGTAGAATTTCTGGTGTATTTTTATTGAATGACAACATTGTCTGACTGGTTTAATGTATCCTAGATTGTATACCTTAAATGGACGGGAGGGGGGAGGTAGGGAGGGTGGGATGGGAGGAGGGAGGGGGGAGAAAATGGCACTGTATATGTGTGAAAAGGAAAAAGTGTGTACCATGGTTAATGTGATTTATGGTGTGAAAAGTAAAAAAATTATAAGTAAAAGGGGAGGGTGGGGGGGAAGAAGAAATGGCAAGCACAAATGACCTGACCTGATGCAAACATAAAGAACAAGTTATCCAACATTGGAGAAATCAATATTGAATCTGGTAGGCTGTAAAATGCCCAAGTGAAAAATGAGGTATTGTTCTTGGATGTTATTGAAACAGGGTAGGAAGCCACAGACCGAGAAGTCAGAGATGACAGGCAAGCCAAAGCTCAGGGTTACTCCTGTAGCACGAGGGCTCTGCCCATTTGGTGTTTGGATTCAGCAAGTGTGGATTACACTTGTTGCATAAGAACAAGCAAATCATTATTTTACCTGGAAAGGCTGTTTAGAAGGGATGTGATGTGAAAGGTCAGGCATCGTACATTGTGCATGTTATACAGTGGGAAGTAGAGAGTGGGGACAGAAGAGCAGTCCCATAGTGTAGATGGGAGGAGCAAAGGAAGCAATTCCTCTGAAATGATGAAAGGGGAGACAAAGGATGTGTTTGGCCGAATAGAATCTTGTTGAAGCTGGTGGATATCATGAAAAATGATTCATTGAATGCAGAGGCTGGTTGATGGAAGATGTCAGAGGAACAGGGTTCTTACTCTATTCAGGAGAAGAAAGAAATGAAAACAGAGGTGTAGGAAATAAATCAGAGACGGTAAAATAGTCTGCCCACTCTGGTAGGAGGGAAGCTATTGTTAAGGAAGAAGACAAACATTGCAGTTATACCTGCATGAAATGTTTGGTCTTTGGAGCAAATGCAATGAAGAGGCGGAACTGAGAAAATGGAACATTACTGGGGGATGTAGGTCAATTTATTGTAATTGGGCGGCATGGGCTCGTGGGCTGGAAGGGCCTGTTACCATGGTGTATGTCTAAATTTAAATTTAAAGTTCAGATATATTATTATCATGCAATTATATCAGTACAACTGGACGAAACAGCGTTGCTGTAAACACATAAAAACACATACATAGATATAGCACATGTATTAACAAACAAATTATATAGAGATCTAAAAATAAATAAATATTGGTAAATAAATAGTAGAGTCTGGGAGGGATTGTATAAGCAGTACATCAGCAATTCACCATTCTCACTGCCTGTGGAAGAAGCTGTTTCTCAGCCTGGTGGTTCGAGCTCTCTTTCCCGACAGGAGGAGCTAGAAGTTGCTCTGCGTGAGATGGTAGGGATCTTGCAAGCCCTCTTCAGATGATGATCCCAGTAGTCATGTGGATAGGGAGAGGGAGACCCCATTGATCCCCTTTCAAAGGTGTGCTTGATAAGTGAGAGTCCTTAAGCGGTGAAATTTTGAGAGTACACAGTTTGTTTTTACCTGTCAGAATTAAAGGTAATATTAACAGGTAAAGGGAACCTTGGTTTTCAAGAGATAGTGAGGCCCTGGTTAAGAAGAAGAAGGTGGCATTTGGCAGGCAGAGGCAGCAAGGAACAAATTTTAATATACTCTCTTTGTTGAATATTCTACATCTGACTTCTCCCCCAGCCCCTGAATATGTTCTTTCTTTAGATGCAGAAAAGGTTTTTGATCAGATGGAATGGGATTATTGATTTGCCACTTAGGAAACATTTAATTATGGACCATGTTTTATTAAATAGGTTAAATTATTTTAAAAAAACTATGTCAACGGCTAATGACCACAGGTTAACCACCCACCTCAGATCAATCGATTTCTTCGGCCACCACATCAGTCAGCACAGAATGGTTCCACTTCCTTCCAAGGTTGAGGCCATTTGCAAATTTCCAAGACCCTCTACCATTAAAGGCCTGCAGGAATTTGTTTGCATGATTAACTTTTACCATAGATTCATGCCAGCTGCAGCCAAAGTTATGCACCCACATTTCAAACTCTTGTCCGGACATCCCAAGGAAATGAAATAGAATGATGAGGCCACAGTCGCATTCGAGATTGCCTAGGGAGTGCTAGTAAGAGTTACTATGCTCGTGGACCCAAGGGCTCTTAAAGTGCACATTCCAGAATTTATTCAAGGTTAGTTGTAAACATTTTGGTTTGACCATGTAGAAAATACAGCACTTTTTGGCCCATAACAAAGATATGTATATTAAAGTAGTCATGTTTAGAACTTTGTTGTATATTCAAGATTCTTTTATTGTCAAATAATAAAGCAGGCATGATTAGCGAGGTGATTAGTGCAAAGCTGTTACAGTACCGGCGATTGGGACCAGGGTTTGAATCCTGCACTGTCTGTAAGAAATTTGTATGTTCTCCCCATGTCTGTGTGTTTCCTCCAGGGCTCCGGTTTCCTCCCATTGTTCATTGTAGGTTAACTGAGTGTAGTTGGGCAGCATATAGGGTCATGGTCCAAAATGGCCTGTTACAGTGCTACATGTCTAAATATTTAAAATATTACATTAATTTTCCTTTAGCCTATCATAGGGCAGAAAAATATTCGCCATCACCAGAAATTGCCTGGCTTCCCTTACAGCCAGAGAAAGAGAAGCAAATGAGTCCTCCCAGAGTTACTGAGTGTCCATGATTTCTCTCCAGCATTCTCCCAGCCTTTGCAGCCACACACCCTTCAGCCCAAACCGTCATCAACCAGAGGTCCAGATACAAACATCTGACACGATCAGGAAGCCTTCAGTGTCCTCAGCACCCTTTCGGATCTCGGTTCAAGTACCTAGTATCACTTCAGCCAGTCTCAGGACAATGTCAAGGCAGTCTCCAGCAGTCCACAGTATGGTGTAAGTCCTGTAACCACAGTCGCCACAGCTTGCTGCCTGTGTGTTCTTTAGCCGCAGACCCCATGGTCTGCCACCGTGATCACCATCCCATAGGGTTGTCTCCTTTGCTTTCTTTCCAAACCTGGGTGTAGACACCCTGTTTCCTAGTGCCCTGTGCCAGTCCTTTGCTTTCCTGGAGTCTGTAACACTTTGAGGCTGCTGCCAATCTTAGGAGCCGCAATCGTGGTCCCGTGGTGGCTGATTTTTAAAATAAAACACTATCAGCTCCTTTGACAGGCCATATAAAGCCTGTATAGAGCCATCGGTATTTGGACTGGATGCAATCCCTTGTATGCAATGACTTATTGAAGTCTGTGATTCATAAACATCACCAGGTGCTGAGTATCTCCTCTGGTGACGCTCTTCCAGGCCTCTACTGCAGCTATATTCAGCTGCTGCTTGTTTCGGGGGCTTGTCCCCATAAGTTTTCTCCAGCATATGGAAGGCATGCTCAATTGGATTTAGATTAGGTGACTGAAAGAATTTTCCAGTTTTTAATGTTAATGAACTCCTTTGTTTCTTTAGCAGTATGTTTGGAATCATTGATTTGATGTAGGACAAAGCGCTGTACAATAAGTTTGGAAGCATTTGCTCGAACTTGAACAGATAAGTTGTTTCTATATACCACAGAATTCATTTTGCTACTGCCATCAGCAGTTACATCATCAATGAAAGGTAAGCAAGTACCAATGGTAGCCATACATGCCCAGGCCACAACACCCCTCCACCATGTTTCACGAATGAGGTGGTATGCTTTGGATCTTGGGGAGTTCCTTTATACCTCCACACTTTGTTCTTGCCATCACTCTGATACAGATACATTTTGGTTTCATCTGTTGAAATTCTTTTGCCAGAATTATTCAGGCTTTTTTAAATACCTGGCAAGCTGTATTCTGGTTATCCTTTCTGTGGCTAACTAGTGGTTAGCATCTTGCAGTGTAGCCTTTGTGTTTCTGTTCAAAAAGTCTTTTGCAGAGAGAAGTTATTGACACATCCACACCCACCTCTTGAAGAGTGTTTCTGATTTGTCAGGCAGGCACTTAAGGATTTTCCTTTATTATTGTTATGAGCCCAAAGGACCCCAAAACCCAGCAGCAATAGACACTCACCAAGACAACTAGCTACTTAAACAAAAGTTGTTTTTAATCATCTTTAAACATGAAAACAGAATCAAACTTTAACTTATCTCTATTAACTTAACTAAACCCAACTTAACTCCCTTCTAATTCAAAGCACACGTGTATATAATGTGTGTGTAAATTTAAGAAGAGTTCTTTGGTTCACAGTTCAATCTCACTTCTCATTCTTCCAAGTTCACTGGTTGCAAGCAATTCTTATACCGTGCACAGAACTTAATATGTATAAAGTTCACCAGGCTTTGGTGCTCAAAAGGTCAATGTTTTCTGCTCAGGAAGGTCCTCGTGGGGTTTGCAGAGAGAGATTTGTTGTTCCAGGAATTCCACAACTGAGGTACCACCATTAGTCACTTTATTGTCTCGCTGATGAAACTTGCCCTATCAGGGTTCTCCAGATGATAACTTATTTCTTTTAGGCTACCACAGAGTTCCTTTCTGTTTCACTTATTCCAAGAGAAACATCAGACAGATAGCACATCCAGCCATCCGCCGCTTTGGAGTTTTCTGTTTCAGTTCCAACAAGCTTCCTGTCTTTCAGTGTCACACACACACTAGCTGAGAGAACTTGTTTCACCCTTCTCTCTCTCTCTCTCTCTCTCTCCAACTGCCAGAAAGCCCATGTGACTCTCTCACTTGCAAAACCCCTGACCCTCTCCCGCAAACAATAGGAATTAGCCTTCTGCTCCCATCTGTTGTCTTAGGTAAACAAACTTCTCTGGAGTGACCTTTCTGTGCACTATGCAGAAAGGTCAGAAGCCTTGTAAAAATGTTCAACACAGACAACCTGTCTCCAGTCGATTAATTTGATGACATCATTTCAATTAGCAACTACTTGTGAAATGTGCACAGCATTCTCCATAGTTTCTGTAAAGTTCACTGAATATGAATTCTTCAGTATTTCAAATGAGATCTGTTTTAAAATGTGTGCATGTATGTAACCTTCTCTAATTTTACCAAACTCTCCCAATATTTATCTACATTACATTATGATGAGAATTCTTCTGTCATCAGAGGTGGAGGTCTTCCTTGGCCTATCAGTCACTTTAGATTACTGATATTCCAAAAAGTTGATTTTGGTAATCCTAAGGCTTGGGTGATGTCTCTACTGTTTTATTCTTGTTTTTCACCCTCTTAATGGCTTCTTTAACTTTCATTGGCACAGCTCTGGTCCTTGTTTTGAAAAATGGAAACTACAGACCCCAAAGGTGATCAAAAGCTTAGAAGCAAGCCTAGCTCTTTTATACCTGCTCCAATGAAGCAATTAAACATATCTGAGTACTCACAGACACCTGTGAAGCCAAATATCCCAAATATTTTGGTGCCTTGAAATGAAGAAACTATGTATAAAAAGTGCTGTAATTTCTACATGGTCAAACCAAAATGTATACAAATATCCTGGAATATGCACTTTAATCACATCACAAACGTTTGATTACAAATTTAAAACTGTGGAGCCCAGGGGCAAATAAAGGTGTCTTTGTCCCAAAGATTATGGAGGGCACTGTATGTGAATCCAAGGATATTGAGCCAAAGTCGGGTCATACTGAGGGACATCTTGATGGAACAGAAGACACAAACTTTGCATTTAAGTGGCCTGAGGTTAAAGGGAGCTTAGTTCACAAGTTTATTTAAGTTATAGAGAAACAAGAGGATGACCTAAGCAAATCTAAAATAGGAACATTATGTTTGTTAAACAATTAATAAACCAACAATTTCTTTGTAACCAGGACCAAATTGTTCTAGGGTTGATCAAATGTTATCTTGTTCATAAGCAATTGTGTTCAATTTCACTCTGAGAATGTTCTAGGTTCTGAGCTTTAATATCTTCCTCAAATATATCCTAATTTTTCATTCATCTTGATCTTTGACTTACCAAACACCTTCTCTGCTACCTCATCCAAGGGAGCGCAAACAGAATCGCACCTCCTAAGCCTTCCTACAATAAAGTTAACTATTAACAGCAAATGAATCCCATCTTTACTTACAATGCTCCAAGGACAGATAAAATGAGACCTGTCACCTCTCCTCCGCTCTCTCTCCCTTTTCTTTCTATCATGTCCAAAATCAATTTTCACCTCTCCTCTTATCATATCCAATTAACACCTTTTGTTGGTCTGGACTTCTCCCAAGCCATCACTGTTTCTATTCTGACTTTTCCTGTTCTTTGTTTATTCCTTGAAGAAGGGCTCAGGCCTGAAACATTGGCAATATATCTTTGTCTTTTATGGACGCTGAAAGATCGGCTGAGTTCCTCCAGCATTTTGGTGTGTTTTTACTATAATCACATCTTCTGCAGACTTTCGTGTTTTACTCATCAACCTTTAGCTGCCTGATTAACTACAGTGATTACAAAAAAGGAGTGATTCTACAAAAGAGGTCAGTAAATGTGATGTGCTTATTGTGGAGTTGTTGCAGTGACAAAGTGTGGGTTGTAACCCAATTTGATAGCAGTTCAGATTATGTGATGGGAGCAGGGAAAGCACGCCGATCATCCCGCCTACATACATAGAGAAGCAGCTACTGTTGGTTTCCTGGATTGCTGCTGTCGGACTCTGGCTTTACCCTATCCTCAATTTAGTCTATGTGTCGTCTGAGTCCAGCGTGCTCGTTGAATGAAGTGATAGGAGAAGGTATTCGGTTCAACAATCAGTTTATTACACAGCACAAGAATAAAGCTTAACAGAGCTCTGGTTCAGTCGTTAGTTCACAGGTCACCTGCACAGTGAGCTATTCCCCAAGACTGACCTCTACTCTCCAGTCTCTACAGTTTATATAGCTCTACAGTTTATATAGTTTATATAGCTTATAGTTTATACAGAACAAAAGTTGGCTTTCTTTGCTAGATTTCTTGCATAAGATTTATCACAAGTAATTTCCTGCTCTGCAGTTATCTGGGGTGTCGAGCTCCCATCTTAATCCTCAAGGTCAGAATATCCTGTTGTTTAGATCAGAAATCAATTCATATCCCAGATATTTCTAATTATTTCTTTGTTCTCATCTGGCCATATTCTTCTGTTCTACTCAACACCTCCTTCTGTCTTAGCTTCTTACTGATTCCATTCTCTTTGTTTCTGACAGTCTCTGTCAGATTCTTTTTGTTTGTGCTATCAGCACCTCCTTTTGCCTTAACATTCCTCCTAAATTGTTTCATACATATCCTCTCTTTTGTATTTTGGGAGCAGGCAATTCTAAACCTACTGTAATCAGCCAACTTTGCTACATACTGTGGCTGCCCCTTACTTATACTACTCTTTCCCTTCACCATGAGGTAAATATTAAATTGTTACATAGTACTGGATTCATGTATACAAAATGAATAGTCTCTTTCTCTTTGGCTTGGCTTCGCGGACGAAGATTTATGGAGGGGGTAAAAAGTCCACGTCAGCTGCAGGCTCGTTTGTGGCTGACAAGTCTGATGCGGGACAGGCAGACACGGTTGCAGCGGCTGCAGGGGAAAATTGGTTGGTTGGGTGTTGGGTTTTTCCTCCTTTGCCTTTTGTCAGTGAGGTGGGCTCTGCGGTCTTCTTCAAAGGAGGTTGCTGCCCGCCAAACTGTGAGGCGCCAAGATGCACGGTTTGAGGCGATATCAGCCCACTGGCGGTGGTGAATGTGGCAGGCACCAAGAGATTTCTTTAGGCAGTCCTTGTACCTTTTCTTTGGTGCACCTCTGTCACGGTGGCCAGTGGAGAGCTCGCCATATAACACGATCTTGGGAAGGCGATGGTCCTCCATTCTGGAGACGTGACCCACCTAGCGCAGCTGGATCTTCAGCAGCGTGGACTCGATGCATAAGTACATAAGCATATATTCTACATATTTTCTATGATTAATTAACCCCTATATTCCAACACTGCCAACTCGATCTGATCAGGATATTCAAGTGTTTAATGTTGGATCTTAAAATGGAGAGTATTGGTACTGAATTTATTGTATTGGACACAAAAGTGCTGGAGAAACTTGGCAGGTCAAGCAGCATTCTTTTTAGCAAAGATATATGAGCAGCGTTTTGGACCTTTGTCATGGTATGAGCAAAAAGCAGGCAGGCACCTGAATAAAATGGTGGTGGGAGGGGGAGCACAGGCGCACAGCAAGAGTCATAGAAGGATATAGGCGAGAGAGCAGAAGGAAAATAAATCTGGGAAGTAATAGAGCAAGGGTGTCCAATTATTTTTTGGTTGTGGGCTACATACAGAAAAGTATAACGAGTCAACCACTAAACAATATTAAGTCTGGCAGTTTTTCAGCCAGTTACATTGCAAGAAAAATGGTCTTTTTATACCCTGTGCAATCGAATTTCTGTATTTGCTGTTCTTAAATTTAATTTAAATGAATACAATAAAACTCTTTTAAACTCTCATTCAAAAAGCAATCCAAAATAAAAGGCTGGATGCAAAATAAGAACAGGAGAAAAGGTCAAGAAAGGGACAAGGCAGTCAATAACATTCCTTCACAGCTCTCAGTGAATATAGTTCAGGGCCCAAATGTCCACCTTAATGATTATGATGCAATGTGGAAATCTGTAGATTAAAGTTAATAGATTCCTTGCAAACCAAAGACATTGACCTCTGTGGGAAAAAAAAGTATTCATTTTCCCACTGTGTCTGAAATTTTCAGCACTCCCTTGCTGTTTTCTGTCTTTAAGAGGTAAACATTTTTTTAAATTGAGGTAAATATTTTCATCATTCCGTCAGTCTAAAAATGAAAAATAATAGCAACATCTTGTGTGGAAATTAAGAAGTGCAATGTGCATTCAGTTCAATTTATTGTTAGAATCTATGTTCTAACAGCTATATTCCATTTTATTTTCAACATTCACCCTGGCCACTTAAAAATGGGCATGGGCTGTATTTACCTATTGCATAGTTTGGCAACCCCTGTAATGGAGGGGTTACCACTCTGAATGGAGCAGAAAGAGGGTGGGGAGCTGGAGGAAAGGAGGCAGAGAGATGGGGAGGGGGAGAGAGAGAGATCGATCAATTGGAAACTGGAAAAGTCAATGTTAATCTCCATTCTGAGATCCAACCAGATGGCATCAACATCAACTTCTCCAATTTCTGTTAGGCTCCTCCCCTCTCTTTCTCTCTCTCTCTCTCTCTCTCTCTCTCTCTATCTCTCTCTCTCTCTCTCTCTCTCTCTTTCTCCCCTATCTGTCTGACTCCCTTCCTCTAGCTCCCCACCCACTTCCCACTCCATTCACAGAGCTGTCCCTTCCCCATCACTTTCAAGATTTTTTTCTCTTCTGCCATCCCACCCATATCCACCTATGGCCTCTTGCCTGTGGCCCTGTGCTCCTCCCACTGCCCCACCATTTTATTCTGATGCCTGGCTGCTTTTTTTATCATACCTTGATAAATGGCTCCAGCCCAAAAGTATTTTTACCACGAAAGAATGTTGAGTTTCCCCAGCACTTTTGTGTATTAAACTACAATCACAGTGCTGACAGACTTTCTTGTTCAACTCAGTTACTTGTACATTTTATGAACACTCTCTTCCACGAACACCAGTGCTTCTGGCAAAATAGCAATATTCACAGCAATTGCGGGAATGAGGTTTTACGTTGCAGTGAAGTACACCAACTGCAGATACTGAAATCTTGAGCAAATATTGAGAAGCAGGTGGGACTCAGCATCATGAAGAGAAATAATTGGGCAATTGAGTTCAACAGTAGAAGACAAAGTTATATTGAACCATTTGATATTTAGTGCATTGACTGTATTAGTCTCTGTACAATTTCTTCCATATCTCTTCTTGAATTTGTATATTTAAATCCTGTTCTCAGTTCAATTTAGTTTTATACAAATCCTTCTTTTCCTTTATTTCTTGTAATTTATTATACATAGTAGTTATAAATCTTTAAATAATAAAAATATCTTTTATAAGATATTCAAATTGACTATATTCCAGAAGTCTCAAGTTCATTCCTATTTTCTTCAAATATGACTGTAATTGATAATAAGCAAATATTGTATTGTGTAATATCCAATATTTCTCTTTTAATTGATAAAATGTCATAAACAATGAACCTTTAAAACAATCTCATGTTTTCTGTATACCTTTTTAATACCAATTGTCAAATAAAGAATTCTACATTGTAAATAGAAGAAGCTGATTGTTTTAAAGTCAAATGAGCCAACTGATATTTCCTTATTCCTCTTTCCACATGTATCCCGTTCCATATTTGAAACAAATGCCTTAAAATTGGTACTTCTTTTCTACCTTTTAAAAATTTCATAATTCAATTTATACAATATTTAGTCTGAACTTACTTCACCTATATTATTCATATCAGTATCTACCCAAAATACTTTTTCTTCCCTTTGATACCAAGAAGACAAAAATTTCAATTGAGCTGCCTTATAAATAACTTTTAAAATTTGGTAATCTCAAACCTCCTTGATCTTTATTCCATATCAACCTCTCCATATTTATCCTTTCTGACATTCCTTTTCATAAAAACTCCTTAATATTCTTATTTAATCATCTAAAAAACATTTCAGGTACCTGAATTGGTAATGTTTGAAATAAGTAATGAATTCTGTGGAAAATATTCATTTTAACACAATTCACCTGTCCTATTAACATTACTGGTAATTCCTTCCATCTTTTAAAATCTTCCTCTAACTTTTTACAACAAATGTATTATACACCATATAAGTTGAATAAATTTAAGTTGAATTTCTCTACTCAATTTTTTAGTTGTAACAAAGAGAATGGTAATTTTTTTTGTCTTCAGTATGGTCATGTGAAAAGGTAAAAGAATTTTGGAGAGAAATGTGTGTTATTTTAGAGAAGATATTAAAAGTGAAGGTTAAATTAGATCCAAGAATTTATTTGTTGGATAATATATATGATGAAGATCTTAAGTTGGAATTAGGTAAATATATAAAGAGATTTTTGAGTCTAGCAACAGCAATAGTGAGAAAATATATAGATAAAATGTGGAAATTGTAAAATAATGTTAAAATGGAAGAATTGTTTAATGAAATAAAATATTGGTTCCATTAGAAAAAATGTTTATGATATGAGAGATGATTATGATAATTTTTGTTAAATATGGGAGCTATATATGAGATTTATGAATATAGATTAATCCAGACCTTTTAATCCAATCCCCCTCCCTGAAAATATGGAACTTTCATCAAGAAATATATTATGGTATTATTAATGTGGTTATAATTATTAGATGTATGTGTTCTTTTTTTTCTATATTTTTTCTATCTGCAGGGGTTAGGGATGGTGGGAGGTGGGGAGGGGCAAAAATTGAAAATTATTTAGTATCTATTTTGTAATGTTATAGCAAGTTGATTTGAAATGTATGAAGATACTAATAAATAAAATTTTCAAAAAAATAATGTTGAAGACAAAGGAGAGAGTGGTCATCGTCAGAGTAGGCTGAGTCAGAGTGGTAAGACTTTGGCTCAACAGGCTTTGGTGAGAGCAGATAAGAGGCGAGAAGGAGTCAGAATTGAAGTCAGCAAGTGCCACCCTATTCAAGGAACCAAAAGGATTCAGCAGGTAGGCACAGGGAAGGGCTGTTTTTTTAAAGATTTCATATTTTGTTCATCTAGTCATAGACATAGAATGCTTTTCTTGCAAAATGTGAATCATCAGGGAAGCCAAAAGTATGTTTTACAACTTCACCTGTGAGAAGTGCATCCAGCTGCAGCTCCTGACAAGCCAAGTTAAGGAAATGGAGCTGGTGGGGGGCGGGTGCAGGATCAAAGTGTCATTGCTTGACGGGGAAAAATCACAGCTGTGCTCAGGCAGGACATACCAGAGGGCTCATCTACTGAGATTTATTGGGTGGAGCTGATGAACAGGGGATTGTATTATTGATCATCCAATAGCAAAAATTGGAGGAGAAAATCTAAAGAGAGATAGCAACAGTTGCAGGAAACATAAGATTATGATAGGAGATTTTAACATACCACATATTGACTGAGCCTCTCATACCATAGAAGTATTGGATAGCTTGGAGTTTGTCAAATGTGTTCAGGCAAGTTTTCTAAATCAATATATAGAGCAGGGGTGGCCAAACTGCGGCTCATGAGCCACATATGGCTCTCTAACCTTTAATATGCGGCTTGCCCGGCTGGTCTTTCCCCCCCCCACCCCTCGCCCGCCTGACTCATGCTGCCGGTCTCTCTCCCCCCCCTCCCGCACCTGTCCAACTTGCGCTGTTGGTCTCTCGCCCACCCAACTAATTTTGTAAGGTGGAAATCTGATTAAAATATCTCAAATTTTTTGGTTTATCTTTCTTTACATATTTGAGTTTTTGTGATTACTGAAATTAATACAAGTTAACAGTTTTAAAACTGCATGCATGAATAAATATTGCATTTAATATGCATTTCTTAAAATTTATAATTTTTTTGTTACAAAATGTGCATGTAACAATAAAAATGTATGTGTGAATTTTGTTCATGTCCTGCGCCTCTCAAGCATCTGAGCTTTATCGTTTGTGGCTCTTACATTAAGCACGTTTGGCCACGCCTGATATAGAGGTACCAACTAGTGTGAATCCAATACTGGATTTGTTATGGAATGAGACAGGACAGGTGGCAGAAATGTGTGTTGGGGAAGATTTTGGGTCCAGTGATCATAAGGCCATTAGTTTCAAGTTAATTGTGGAGAAGGATAGGTCTGGACTTTGGGTTGAAATTATAAATTGGAGAAAGGCCAATTTTGAGGAAATGATAAAGGATCTAGATCTAGAATGTGTGGATTGGGATAAATTGTTTTTGGGCAAAGGATGTGTGAAGTAGGTTGTGGACCTTCAATGATGAAATTTTGAGAGTACATAGTTTTTATGTTCCTGTCAGGATCAAAGGCAAGGTTAGAAGGCAGAGGGTACCTTGTATTATTGGTGATCTGGTTCAGAAGAGGAGAGAGGTGTATTCACAAAGCAAATGAGGTTCTTGTTGGAGTATAAAATTTTTTTAAGAAAAACCCAAGAAGGAGTTTTGGTAGACAATGTGAAGGATATTCCTAAGAGTTTCTACAGGTATATGGAGAGCAAAAGGATAGTAAGCAACAAAATTGGTCCCCTTTAAGATCAGAATGGTCGGCTTTGAATGGAGCCAAAAGTGATGGGGGAAATCTTGAATGTGTGTGTTTTCACTCAGAAAAAGGGGACAGAGACATGGGAAATAAGGAAAACAAGCAGCAAGGTTTTTGAACTTGTATAGATTAGAGAGGAGAAAGTACATGGTATCTTAAAGCAAATAAGAGTGGGAAAATCCCCAGGGCCTGACAAGATATTCCCTCAGACCTTGAGGGATGCTAATTTAGAAATTGCAGGGGCTCTGGTAGACACCATGGGTGTGGTGTCAGAGCATTGGAGAGTAGCTCACGTTCCATTGTTTAAAAAAGGCTCCAAAAATAAACCTGGAAATTATCGGCCAGTGAACCTGACATCAATAGTAGGTAAATTATTGGAAGATGTTTTAAGATACAATTATTTGGATAGCCATGGACTGATTAGGGATAGAGTTACAACATGGACCAGCAGCAATAGAAATTCACCAAGGTAATGGTATCTTCAAATTGTCTAACAATTGTCAACATGGCTTTGTGTGTGGTAGGTTGTGTTCAACCAATCTTATAGAGTTTTTTAAGGAGGTTATCAGGAAAGATGACAAAGAAAAGGCAGTGGATGTTGTCTACATGACAAGGTCCTGCAGGAGAGGTTAATCAGAAAGTTTCAGAAGCTTGGTAATGATTGTGAAGCAGTGAAATGGATTCAACAATGGCTGGATGGGAGAAGCCAGAGAGTAGAGGTGGAGGATGGCTTCTCAGACTGGAGGCCTTTGACTTGTGGTGTGCCTCAGGGACTGGTACTGGGACCATTGTAGTTTCTTATCTATATTAATGATCTAGATGATAATGTGGTAAATTGGATCAGCAAGTTTGCAGATGACACTAAGATTGGAGGTGTTGTGGACAGCAAAAAAGGTTTTCAAACTTGCAGAGGGATCTGGACCAGATGGAAAAATGGGGTGAAAAATGGCAGACTCTACCTCTATTTATTTTTAAAAAGTGTTTTTAAATAGTGTTAATTTTTAAAAAGTGTTAATAGTGTATAGAAATTTAATTTATAGCAATTTTGCACCAATATTGCTGCCACAAAACAATGAATTTCATGACCCATTTTTCTGACAATAAACTTGATTCTGATTTGTCTACAACAGTAAAGTGGATTAAGAATGGATTGCTGTGAAATTGGGTTCATGTGGCTCTTTCAATAAAAGTTTAATTAAATCATCAGGATCCAGCAGGCTAAATGAAGTGGAGGGACTGTTGCACAAGTGCTATGCCCTCAGAAAGAGGGCCTGGTAGATTTCACCATGACAGGGAGAGAGGCACGAAGGATGGAATTTAGGGCGGTCATGGGGGAACAGAGGGAAGCAATGATATGGGGAACAAAGATATAGGGGAGAAAGTGGCAGTAGGTGGCTGGTGGAACAGTGTTAGTAGATTGTCATCTGGGCTGTGGTGAAGGAGTAATAGGGCCTGTTGTGTTTTTAAATATGAAGCTCTTACCTCACACAAAACAAGAAGTGTAGATTAATCCAGCTTTGAGTTGAGTTCAGCCCTGAAGCACAAACACAGAGAGCAAACATTCAGCTCTGTTAATGTGTTTGAGCAAGTTTAGGCACTTCAGCTTGCATTTGATCACACTCAACCTGTGAGGTACATGCAAACCAAACCACAATAGTGGGTTAATTACAGACAGTGTTTGACAACCCCAGCTAATGTAACTTATTAGGCTGGAAACGTGTTTCCGAGAATCATCCAGAGTGGTTTTTACAAATATCGCTCATTTTGTTAATGCAGTGAAAAGGAATGTTTGCTGAGTACAAAGAAAATAAGCACGCCGTCGGCAAACACTTGGTGCACTATTTGCCGACAGCTGTTATTTTGGAACAATGGTACTAAACTGAAAGAGGCAGTTTTGCATTCATGTGTGGTATAATAGCATCAGTGGAAAGATGAGTTTTCACTACATATCCGTAAATACTGATGGGATGATGTAGTAACCACCTTCTTGAACTGCTGTACCTTTGTGATTCAAAATACTTGATAGGTCAACTGAGCAGGGAGTATCATGGTTTGTAACAGTGATGGAACATAAATTTGGCTATATACTTTCAAGGCAGGATGATATGTGACCGGATGACAAACTGGAAATAGAGTGCACCTTCACCTTCTGCCTTTGTCCTTCAGGATGGTGGAGATCACAGGTGCTGTTAAAAAAGCCTCAACAAATTGCTCGGTGTGTCTAGATGTTAAGCGCAGCAGCCACAGTAAGACAACAGAGGAGAGGATGAGTCTTTAAAGTAGCAGAAGGTGTCCCAATCAAATTGGTTGTATTAACTTGAAGAGTGCCAAGCTTTCCTGGTGCTCTAGGAGCTGTATCCAACACTGAGAAGGGCAGTATACCGTCACGTTCCTGGCTTGTAATGCATAAATGAAGAAAGTTTTCCAGATCAAAAGGGGAATTTCTATGCTTTGACCTGATCTCTAAGCCATAGTATTTATATGGCTGAGTCAGTTTAGTTTCTAGTTACCATTGGTTGCAAGACTGTAGATGATAACAATGTTGAAATAATAATTACACAGGAGGAGGACCAGAAACAAGGGGAAAGCATTCTGTTTCCCAAAGACATTGTCTATTTAAAACACTGCCACTTGAAGGTATCTTAGATTGTGGAGCAAACCACTGAAGTGTGGATAATATGACCCTTCATTGCAAGTCCTGAGCAATGTCAAGACAATTGTCTGATTGCACAAGTACGACTCGACCAAACAGTGTGCTCTGGTCCTTGGTGTGCAAAACACGGAGACACATAGCCAGACATAACACACACATCGACGAACAATACAGATGCAGGACAAGTATTCATATGTGCAAATAAATAAATATTGTTTCAGAAGACTGAGTAGCCAAGGAAAGTAAGAGTAGTTCCTTGTTTGGCAGTATCCAATGATCCAAACAGTAGTAGCCTTAGAAGGTCTGGCATCCTATCCTCCTTAAGGATATATGCATCATGGATGCCATCAGCATACATTGCTTTGACCATGGAGTGTGGCTTCTGATGATATACCACTGAATGGAAGCCTCTTCTATTGATGTAGGACTGTATAGTCATAAGAGCAATTGAGGATTCAAAGAGTCTTCCAATACTACTGAGAAGTAACAATTTTCTGGCTGAATAGAGGTTGTTGAATGAAAATCAATGAACTGCAGATGCTGGAAATCTGAAGTAAAGTTTTCTAAATAATGTGCTTCTCTCTCTTTCCCAGTTCTGACAAAAGTTCCTGTCTGTACCTGAAATGTTAACCATTTCTCTTTCCACAGATACTGCCCAATCTGCTGAATGTTTCCAGTTTTGTCTACAGATTTTCGTGATTAATTTTGTTTCCAGTTTTGTTCTTCCTTAGTTAAAGTGTGTGTATGACCTTTGACATGTAGCATTGAACAGCAAATTGGAAGCCACAGCTGTAATCTTCCATATGGGTTCAGAATAAACCTTGTAAAGAGATAATTGTCAGTCAGATTAAGCTTGAACCCATTGCGGACAGCGGTCCTGGAGTAACAGTATGGCATAAAGTTTTCTCTGAGCACACCACATATTTGCATTAATAATTATCTTTGAAAATCTGAACCTGTGAAGAAGCTATTCAAATAAGAAATGATTTACCATGCATATTCTTTCTTAGTTTGTCCTTGCAAAATGAAACATCTCACACTTATCTGCATTAAATTCCATCTGCCATTTTTCACCCCATTTTTCCAGCTGGTCCAGATCCCTCTGCAAGTTTGAAAACCTTTTTTGCTGTCCACAACACCTCCAATCTTAGTGTCATCTGCAAACTTGCTGATCCAATTTACCACGTTATCATCTAGATCATTAATATAGATAATAAACTGCAATAGTCCATTGTCCATTCAGAAATCTAATGACAGAGGGGAAGAAGTTAGTTTTGTACGATTGGGTGTTTGTCTTCAGGCTGCTGAACCTCCTTCCTGAGGGAGAAGAGGGCATGGCCTGGGTGGTGAGGGTATTTGATAATAGAGGTTGCTTTCCTGAGACACCGCCTATTCTACATGTCCTTAATGGAATGAATATTAATGCCCATGATGGCACTGGCTGAGTTCACAACACTCTGTAGCTTTTTCCTGTCCTGTGCATTGGCACCTCCATACAGTGATGCAACCAGTTGGAAAGCTCTCTACGGTACACTTGTAGAAATTTGTAAGAGTCTTTGGTGACATACCAAATATCCTCAAACTCCTAATGAAGTATAGCCTCTGAGTCTTCTTCATGATTGCATCAATATGAAGGCCCCAAGGAGATCTTCAGAGATGTTGACACCCAGGAATTTGAAGTTCTTCACCCTTTCCACTGCTGGCCCATTGATGACGACTGGTTTGTGTCCTACTAAAGTTCATCATCATTTCCTTAGTTTTACAAACATTGTTGTTATCAGAGCCAGCTCTTCAGCGCTTGACGTCCTGCTTTGCGGAAACTGCCAAAATGTTTGGCCTGGAAGTCAGCCTGAAGAAAACTGAGGTCCTCCATCAGCCAGCTCCCCACCATGACTACCAGCCCCCCCACATCTCCATCGGGCACACAAAACTCAAAACGGTCAACCAGTTTACCTATCTCGGCTGCACCATTTCATCAGATGCAAGGATCGACAATGAGATAGACAACAGACTCGCCAAGGCAAATAGCGCCTTTGGAAGACTACACAAAAGAGTCTGGAAAAACAACCAACTGAAAAACCTCACAAAGATAAGCGTATACAGAGCCGTTGTCATACCCACACTCCTGTTCGGCTCCGAATCATGGGTCCTCTACCGGCACCACCTACGGCTCCTAGAACGCTTCCACCAGCGTTGTCTCCGCTCCATCCTCAACATCCATTGGAGCGCTTACACCCCTAACGTTGAAGTACTCGAGATGGCAGAGGTCGACAGCATCGAGTCCACGCTTATGAAGATCCAGCTGCGCTGGATGGGTCACGTCTCCAGAATGGAGGACCATCGCCTTCCCAAGATCGTATTATATGGCGAGCTCTCCACTGGCCACCGTGACAGAGGTGCACCAAAGAAAAGGTACAAGGACTGCCTAAAGAAATCTCTTGGTGCCTGCCACATTGACCACCGCCAGTGGGCTGATAACGCCTCAAACCGTGCATCTTGGCGCCTCACAGTTTGGCGGGCAGCAACCTCCTTTGAAGAAGACCGCAGAGCCCACCTCACTGACAAAAGGCAAAGGAGGAAAAACCCAACACCCAACCCCAACCAACCAATTTTCCCTTGCAACCGCTGCAATCGTGTCTGCCTGTCCCGCATCGGACTTGTCAGCCACAAACGAGCCTGCAGCTGACGTGGACTTTTTACCCCCTCCATAAATCTTCGTCCGCGAAGCCAAGCCAAAGAAAACTCAACTAGTTGATCTATCTCACTTCTGCATGCCTCTTCATTGCTCCATGGATTCTGCTGACAACCATGGTGTCATCGGCAAATTTGTAGATGGCATTTGAATTGTACCTGGTCACGTAGTCATGGGTGTAGAGTGAGTAGAGCAGTGCGCTAAGCATGAATCCTTGACATGTACCTGTGTTGATTATCATTGAGGAGACGTTGTTACCAATCTGATGAGGAAGTCAAGGATCCAGTTGAAGAGGGACGTGCAGAGGCCCTGGTTTTTAAGTTTGCTGACTAGTACTGAGGGGATGATGGTGTTGAAAGCTGAGCTGCCTTCGATGCAAAGTAGTATGATGAATGTGTTGCTGTTCTCTATGTGATCCAGGGTTGAGTGGAGAGCCGGCAAGGTTGCATCTGCCCTGGAGCGATTATGGCAGTAGGCGAATTGCAGTGGCTCCAGATCTTTACTTAGATAGGAGTTAATTCAGGCCATGACTAACCTCTCAAAGCATTTCATTACAGTCGATGTGAGAGCTACTGTGATAGTCATTGAGGTAACTCACTCAGCTCTTCTTGGGCACCAGTATGACTGATGCTCTTTGAAGCAGGGGGGACAGCTGTCTGCATCAATTAGAGATTGAAAATGTCTGTGAATTCTATTGGATAAATAATCAGTCAAAAACGTCATCGGGCCCTGATGTTGTGCGAGGGTTCACTCTCTTGAAAAATGTTCTGATGTTGGCCTCAGAATCAGATTTCATAGGGTAAGCCAGCTTCTGTACAGATTCTCATTGGTATCATTGAATTATCTTTTTCAAAAGCATAAAAGGTGTCCAACTCATCAGTGAGTGAAGCATCACAGTCATTTATAAATGTTAAAGTTTGCATTATAGGATATACTATAATGACTTGCAAGTCCAGACATAGCTGGCAAGTTTCTGATTCAGTTTATAGCTTCTCTTGGAATTGCCTCTTTGCTGTTAAAATAGCCTTCTGTAGATCTTTCCTGGACTTTCTGTAGAGATCTGGATCACCATTCTTAAATGACTATCAATCTAGCCCTCAGCAGGTTGCAAATCCTTTGAATCATCTACAGCAGTGGTTCTCAACCTTTTTCTTTCCACTCACATACTGCTTTAAGCAATCCCTATGCCATAGGTGCTCTGTGATCAGTAAGGGATTGCTTAAGGTGGTATGTGGGTGGAAAGAAAAAGGTTGAAAACCTCTGTTTTAATTGAACCTAATTGATTCATTATGTGCACAGTTTTATAACTCCAAAGGAAACTGGCCAATGACAATTTTTCTCATGCAAAATATTTTTGTAACAATTGAATCCAGAGCAGTAATTCTCAACCTTCCCTTCCCATTCACATACCACCTTAAGCAATCCCTTACTAATCACAGAGCACTGACGGCATAGGGATTACTGAAAGTGGTATGTGAGTGGAAAGAAAGAGGTTGAGAACCACTGATCTACAACCTTTGGTTGGGCTAGTAATGGTATTTGTGCATGGGCACACATCCACACAGGTCCTTATGAAGTCAGTGATAGCTATGGGATATTCATTCAAGATGATCCTTAAATATTAGAACAGTTACTCAATAGTGGTGATCTCGGGATTACTACCTGTTCCAAATGCAAGTGATGAAAAGAATGTAAGGATTAGGAAAATGAACATGTGGCTGAGGTGCTGGTGTACAAGACGGATTTGGCTTCTTGGATCATTGGGATCTCTTTTGGGGAAGGCATGATCTTTACAAGAGGGACGGGTTGCACCTAAATCCAAAAGGTGTCAACATTTTGGCAAGTATGTTTGGTACAGCAGTGGGGCAAGGTTTAAACTAATTTGGCAGGAGTATGGGATCCAGAGTGATAGGGAAAAGGGTAGGGAAGATAAAGTAATGGCCAGGAAAAGTAAAATAGGAAAAATAATGTTGGGAGGAAAAAGTGAAAAATCAGATGGTGCAATGAGTTTTTGGATCAATGATAGTGTTAAGAAAATTACAAAGAAAAATAGTGGGCAGAAAAATCAAAAGAAAAGGTTACAGAAGTCACTAGATATTAAAAGGACAAACAGCATAAGGGCACTTTTTCTGAATGCCCGCAGTATTAGAAATGTTAGTGAACTTGAGGCCCAAATCGGTACCCTTAGTTAAAGTGTGTGTATGACCTTTGACATGTAGCATTGAACAGCAAATTGGAAGCCACAGCTGTAATCTTCCATATGGGTTCAGAATAAACCTTGTAAAGAGATAATTGTCAGTCAGATTAAGCTTGAACCCATTGCGGACAGCGGTCCTGGAGTAACAGTATGGCATAAAGTTGGCATGATAGAGGAATTAGGGGATATGGGGAGAAGGCAGGTAGGTGGAGTTAGGTCATAAATTAGATTAGCCATGATCGTATTGAATGGCAGAGCAGGCTCGATGGGCCATTTTTGGCCTACTCCTGTTCCTACTTCCTATGTTCCTATATGTCTTACTTATGCACCCTTTACCTGCAGTTGAGCAGTAGAAAATGTAGAGGGTAATCCATACATTTTTCAGGCTGAAAAAAAGAACCTGATTGGACAATGAGAGCAAGACCCTGTTTGCCAAAGATTAAGGGGCAATGTACCAGCCATTTTTCCAATAATTCAGAGTTGATAAGAAAGGTGAAGAGAAACTATTTAATCTGGTGAGATGTTCAGATGACTTAGTTATTGAACCATTCATTCTTTATGGGTATTGAGTATTTTTACTATAAATTTGAGATAGACTGGCTGTTTTGTAACCACATCATACCACAGAACTTTGTGAAAATCTTTAATGGGAGAGTGTTCAGTGATTTTCCACCAGAATAATTATTGTTTTGGGGGTCAGTATGTTTGGCATTGTTGCATGCACCAGAAAGTTTGCCTGACCTGAGATCTCATGCTTGGCTTCCACCATGGTACAATTCTTTGTGATATTTTTTATAATTCACAATTATTTCTAACTCGCAGGATACCCGGTGTTGCCCAGGAAATAAAACCTTTGACAACATGGAATGCCTGGCGGCATCCGCACTGAGGCAGGCTTGGTGTTGTTCTTCAGTTTCCTGCTGCCTGCTTCCTGTTTGTCTGGAGGCCTGAGCACTGAGACAAGCCTGGTATTGCTGTTCTGTTTCCCACTGCCTC
The DNA here is from genome assembly GCF_036971445.1 of Narcine bancroftii. Classification (NCBI taxonomy): domain Eukaryota; kingdom Metazoa; phylum Chordata; class Chondrichthyes; order Torpediniformes; family Narcinidae; genus Narcine; species Narcine bancroftii. The sequence goes on along the minus strand of NC_091472.1, from coordinate 82,831,143 downwards.
CCCCTTGCCTGCCTGGAGGCCTGAGCACTGAAATGGGTGTATCGCTGCTGTTCTGTTTCCCGCTGCCTCCCCCTTGCCTGCCTGGAGGCCTGAGCACTGAAATGGGTGTATCGCTGCTGTTCTGTTTCCTGCTTCCTGCTCCTTGCATGTCTGGAAGCATCAACAGTGAGGTGAGACTGATGTTCCTCTGCTGTCTCTGGGCTTTTGAAGAGCTTCTGCCAATGTGGCTTCGCTTTTTTGGGCCTCTATTGAACTGGGTTTGGCCTCTTACTTTTATTCTGAACGTACATTGATGCACCGAATTGTAACTAATTGAGGTGTCCCTGGTGCAAATTCCATTTTTTTTTGAACTTCATATGACCTTCAATGTGGTCATGACATTCAGCATCAAATGTTACCACAATTGTAGTAAACAGTAATGCAAGTTAATGCAAGCTAGTCAAAAAACACAAAAAAATATATATTTTATTTAAAAGACTCAAATATATACAAACAATATAAGACATTTTCTTATCACACAATATTATATACAGAGTCCAGTATATTTTCCTTTCTTCCTGGATATTAAATAAAATATAAAATGTAAATAAAAATATAGAAAAATAAAATTAAAACTAAAAATTAAAATAAAAATTAAAACACACCAGAACCTTAATTCATTCTTTTCTTTATTTATCTGTCAGCGTGACTTGTATCCTAACTCATTTCTCAAGAGGTGGGGTGTGGGTGGGTGGGTATAGATCGTATCTGTGCACCTAAGTGCCTCAGGTACGGCTCCCACACTCCAATAAACGTGTCACATCTTTCTCAAGTTATAAGTAATCTTCTGCAAGGGAATGCAACTCTGCTTTTCTGGATTCCAATGTGTAATACTATATTCAGAGTTGGACTTTCATGCAACCGTTATACACTTCCTGGCTACTGACAAAGCGACCTTCACAAATTGAATTTGATGTTTGGATAGTCTACACTGTATTTCACCAATATCTCACAAAAGGAACAATTCTGGATCTTATAGAAATTCCACTTTTTAAATTTTGAATGTCCCCCAGGTCTACCCAGAAAGATCTCACTTTTGTACATAGACAGGTTGTTTGGATAAAGGCTCCAACCTCTACACCATGTCTGGAATACATTTCTGAAATTTCTGACTTTGATTTATGTGATTTTTGGGGTGTGAGGTGCAATTAATATAGGAAATTGTACTGCACCAGCAAGTATCTAGTATTGCCAATCCCTGTCATGCTGTTCAGACATAAGTCTTCCCACCAATTTTCATTAAATGTTATACCCAAGTCCGACTCCCATCTTTCCCTCAACCGGTGTAATCCAGGTTTTGGGCCTTCACTCTGGAATAGAAAATATATTCTAGAAATAAGGAAATAGATTCCTCAGTCGAATTTAGAATCTCCATGGTACTACACTCCGGCAGAATCATTGTTTCTCCTAAATTGTCTCTTAAGAAAGATCTCAGTTGTAGGAAGCAGAAGAATGTTCTATTAAATTATCCAAATTTAAATCAAAATTGTTCAAATGACATTAGTTGCCTCTGATCATAAGTCTTTGGTACACCTGATTCCTTTCTGGCAGTAGGTGTTCAGGATCCTGTTGCCCAGCGTCATGGGTATTAAATTGTCCTGGGCCAAGGCTGTATTAGGGACAGCCCCACCTTCAATCCAATACATTGATGTTTTTTTTTTACCCATGTCTGGTATATATGTTTTGATATGGTGTTATTTGTCTTTTTGGAAATTAATTTGGTGTTCCATTTATATATAAACCGTCCTGCTATCCTTTCTCCCTATCGTGTGTAATCCAATCTGTGCCCAGGAAGGGAGTCCCCCTCCCTTTAAATGTGAGGCTGGGTCGCCCAATAATATTCTTTTTAAGTGGAAGTTTTAGACTCCCTAATTTGTATTCCCATGTTAATGTTTCCATGGAGACTTTAGCCACTTTCACATGGAATGGACAACATTTGAAAAAGATATTGCAGTCTTGGTATCACCTTCATTCTGATACAATTCACTAATATTATGGACAGAGCTCTCCATCTAACCAAGTCCTTCTCTATCTTCCAGAGCAAGAGGAGATAATTTAACTTGTATATATATTTATATGGTACACAATCCTTTATTCAGACACATCTAAAATCCGGAAAGCTCCAAAATCCGGAAAATGGGGAGAGAGCCGGCAGCACGGCTCAAGCGGGTGAGGGGAGGGTGAGTCGGGCATGTGAGGGGGGGAGGTTCCGGCAGCACGAGTTGGGCGGGTGAGGTGGGGGAGATGGCAGTGGGACTGGAATGGGGTGGAGATGGACACTGCAGCACAATTTGGGTGGGCTTTCCGAAATCGAGAAAAATCTGAAATTTTGAATACACTGCTCCCAAGGGTTTTGGATAGTGTACATGTTTTTCTATATATATGTATATTGTTTAAGTCTTTTAATACTCTTATCACAAAATATTTGATGTCTTCTTGTTGCCACTTAAATTGTCTTCCTTGTTGATAGGGTCTGTAGTTTCCTTTAGTGAAAGGCATAATTTCACTTTGTCTAAATTTTTTTTAAAATCCCGAGACCTCCCATAATCTTCTAATGTGGTCCTTAGTTTGGCCAATGACTGCCTCCCCTGCCAGGGTCTGTCAAATATATTAACACATCGTCAGCAAATATATTGATTTTGTGTTTCACTTGGTCTACCTTTTACCCTTTTTTGTCTGGATCTTGTCAAATGGTTTCCGCCAGTGGCTCAATGGCCAATATAAACAGAGCTGGCAACAAGGGACAGCTCTACTCAATGGAAATATCAGAGATATTTGTCCATTTGTGATAATTTTGGCTTGGGGTTTATGATACAATGTTCTCACCCAATTTATAAATGTTTGTCCCAATCCAAATTTCTCCATTAGCTTAAACAGGAAGTCACATTCCAATCTATTCTGAACTTAATATGACCTTAAAGGTTAAATTCAAAGTGGTCATGACATTCACCATCAAATGCTACCTCTATTGAACCTCCTTGAACATTTCTAGAGTGCTCCATGTTGATTTGCATGGAGAACAGACAAACAAACAGACACACACAAATATATATTAGATGGTTGGTAAAACTCAGGATTCTGTTGACACCATGGTTAAGTAAAAAAACACACAAATGCTGGAGAAACTCAGCAGGTCAAACAGTGCCTTTATGTAGCAAAGGTAAAGATACATCACCAACGTCTTGGGCTTGAGCCCTTCATCAAGGTATATTAGATGGTTAATTAGAACCACATAGAATTAAGTTCTTTAAAACATCATCCTCAGAAAATCAACTCCACATAGAATTTTTTTTGTAAGTGCAATTAATACTAAAATCTCTTAAACTATCCAAAATGCAGCTCACAGTTAGTGCAAAAGAATTCCCTTTATTTGCTTGTGCTCTTGGGGGAATATTTAAGTTGGAATGTGTAGAAATGGGGACTGAGGCAGAATGAGAAACAAAGGCAGAATGAAAGAAAGCATATGGCAGGGAAATCAAGGGAGGGGTAGAGAGAGCCACAGTGCAGAAAAAAAAGTAGGATGATTAAAAATGGCAAAAAGACAAACCCAGAGGCTTTGTGTTCTAAAGTATGCAGTGTTTGCAGTCAGGTTGATGAACTCACAGCATGGTGGAGGTGAAAGCCATTATCCTGGGATGGTTGCAAGGGAATTGAAACTGGGAGCTTAATACTCAGGGTCATTAGCAGTGGATGAATCGATTTGCAGAGCAAGAGAGCTACAATCAAGTCAAGGAGAAGAGTTTAAAGAGGAGTGTTTCATGGGTTTTGTCGGAATGGGAGAGCGGGTTTGTGAACTAGAGGAGAAAAATCAATGGGAGAGAGAGGTGCTTATTTAAATTTCTCCATTGAGTATTTAGCTATAGCCAGTAAAAGAAAGGTCCGGTGAAGGGAAACAGCCATTTTAGACTGCCCAGAGTGTGACTGGACCCATGCAGGAGTGGGAATTCAAGGTTTTAGTATGAAAAACTTTGGTGGGTTGAGGCCGAGGTGCAGGAGTAAGAGTTGAAGCTTGGTAAAGGCAGGTTTTTCAAACTTTAATAGACAGTGGAAAGGGCAGGGTCATGCTCCTCTTGCAGAATGTGGATAGTCAGGAGAGCCAACTGTACCCCTGATGTCTTCATCTGCAAGAAGGGCATCCACCTGCAGCTCCTTATAGACCGTGTTAGGGAATTGGATGAACTCTGGATCATTTAGGAGGCTGAGGAGATGATAGATAGGAGTTACAGGGACACTCACACCTAGGAGGTAAGAGGAAGGTAGCTGGGTAACAGTTAGGAGAGGGAAAGGGAATAAGCAAGCAATGCAGAGTACTCCTGTGGCCATTTTCCTCAGCAACAAATATATCCCTTTGGATACAGCTAAGGCTGTGACCTATCTGGGCCAGGCAGCAGCCAGACCAGTGGTCGGCTCTGAGCCTCAGAAGGGAAGGATGAAGATAAGTAGAACAATAGATGTGGGGGTTGGATAGGCACGGGAACAGATAGGAAGTTATTCCGCTGCAGTTGAGTCTCTAGGATAGTGTGTTGCCTCCTGCATGCTCAGGTCCAAGAGGTCTATGCACAATATTCTTAAGGGAGAGGGTGAGCAGCCAGAGGCCATGGTACATATTGGTACCAATAATATAGGCAGGAGTGGGGTAGAGGTCCTGCAAAGTAAGTTTAAGGATTTAGGAAAGAAGCTGAAGAGCAATACCTCCAAGGTGGTAGTCTCTGAATTACTTCTGGTTGCCCTGAGCTAGGGAAGGTCAGACAGGAGGAAATTGAAGACAAATATGTGGCTGAAGAGATGATGCAGGGGACAGGGTTTCAAGTTCTTGGATCATTGGAACCTGTTCTGGGAAGAGGTGACCTCTACAAGTGGGATGGGTTACACCTGTAATTGAGGTGAGGCCTACCTCAGAGCTGGATCCAGGAGATTCGAGTAATGCTCCTCCTTGCCCTCAGTGATGACTACCGGCAACTCTGAGAGTGACGCCGGAGCTCTGGGAAAAATGGCATCGGCATCAAGTGATGCTCTTCTACTGAAACTGAAGAAGTAGTGCACACGCGCGCTATACCAAGCATTTTTATTCCTGCGGGGGTGGGGGGGGGGTGGGGCTGGTACTTGCTGACCCAGTGAGTCTTGGTCAGTGGAGGATTGATCTAAAACCCATGGGAGGGGGAAGCAAAAGAATAACTATGGTGGAGGCTGAAGAACTGGGAGGCAGGAGCTGCAGAAATGGTTGGAGCTGAAAGCTCAGAGGAAGAACTGGAATTTAGTGAGGAAGAATAAGCTGGAGGAAGTGTTTGCAGCTCATGGTTGGCCTATAGCTAAACATAAAGATTATTTTGACAACTATTTCAAGCAATGTCTCAACAGATTTCTTTGGGTTTTAAATCTGTGAATAACAAGCTTTCTAATGTTATAGAAGAAATAGCAACTGTTAAAGCTGATGTAGTAAAATATGGTAAAGTAGTAGATAAAGTACAAGACAAGGTTACGAAGATGGAGGATAAGCTGGAGGATTGTGTTTGTGATATTGATCAGTGTCAACAGAAGTTGAATACTTTTGATGATTCTTTCACTAGATGGAGAAGAGAGAAAATTGATTCTTTGGAGAATCAGAGCTAGAGAAATAATGTGAAGATAGTGTGACTTCTGGGAGATTTTGAAGGCTCTGATCCAGTAAAGCTTTTTCAAAAATGGAATCCAGTGATTTTTAAGATCAGATATGTTTCCAGACATGTAGGAATTGGATAGGGCCCACAGAGTGATTAGAAGGAAACCACTGCCCAGTCAACCATCTCATTCTGATTTGGTTTACGCTATCAAGACAGAGAACTGATATTAAGATTGACAGTTCAAAATAAATGGCAACATGGTGGCCCAAAGAGTGTTCTTTTATGCGGACCTTAGTCAAGATATTATTAAAAGATGTAAAGAATTTAATTCGGTGAAAGCAGTCCTCTGGCAGAAAGGCTATAAATTTACTTTCAGATTCCCTGCAGTTTTAAAGGTCTTCTATGGGGAATATGAATCTCAATTTTTTTTTAATGATAATGGAGATGCATTGATCTTTGCCAATTCTTTACCTGATCTTAAAAAGCGTCAGTCTTCGTCTTCTCAGATGCAAGAATCAAACAGAGTTTTTAGAGAGAAGGATAATGGGGTGCAGAAGGTGAAAAAGAAGAAAAATCAGAAAGATCTGAAGGACAAGATGCAAAAAAAGGAATGTAGTGACTCTGAAGAGATATCTATTGATGAGGAGCAAGTGAAGAAAGAGTTAGGAAAAGCTTATCATACTTGAACTTTTTTTGCTATTTCTGTTTGGGATAGGTGCAAAATCTCATTGTATCTCAAACCGAAACCATTGGTCATTTAGTGGCTTAGGCTGCTACCCGTGTCGTAGAGGGGGGGTAGAACACTAAGTACATTGTAGGGAGGGTTTTTTTTTTGTTTGTTTTGGGGATTTTTTTCCTTTTCTTTTTACTTTATTGAGGAGATCTGGATTAATTTGAGTATGTTCTATGTGGATGGGGGTCCTGCTACACAGGTTAGGATGGTTGTGAGTTAAGATGGCTAATTTAAAATTTGCTACATTTAATGTGAATGGGCTCATTAATAAAATTAAAAGAAAAAATGTTAGCTTATATTAAAAACTTAAAGGTTGACATTGCATTTTTGCAAGAAACACATTTAATTGAAAAAGAACATCAAAAATTTAAAAGAGATTAGGTGAATCAAGTGTTTGCTTCTTCTTTTAATTCTAAAGCTAGAGGTGTTACAATTTTGGTTAATAAAAATTATCATTCAGTTCAGAATCTGCATATAAATCAGTAGGAAGAGTTTTGGTATTAAATTGTAACATTTATTCAGATTCTTGGACACTTGTGAATATTTATGCATCAAATGTTGATGATGTGATGTTTATTCAAGATATTTTTGTTAATTTGGCACAGTCCTATGATCAAATTATGATTGGTGGCGATTTTAATTGTTTAGATCCTTCAGTAGATAAATCTGGTAAAATGGTACCTAGAACAAAGATGGCTAAAAAATTGACTAACCACAGACTGTCTATTTATATCTAAAAACTGTTGTATTTGTTCAGTAATAAATTTACAAAATTCCTCATTTTTAATAATAAAGGATTAAATCTCAAATGATATATAGAGTTCATTTTTTCCATATTTTGTACATGTCAATAAAACAAGTGAATGATCTGACAAAATCCTAGACTTATGTTCAACCAACATCACATTATCTAATAACTGAGCCAGTAACAGAAAAAGATCAATTCTAGAATAAATATCACATTGATATGAATAAAATGAGTAATCCCTCTCTTTCGGGTTTACTCTCCTCCATATTTATTATGGAGGCATTGTTAATAGCCTTTCAGGAATCAATAGATTCTAATATGGCCTTGGAGGACTTGAAAATGTCAAATGTCACCCCATTATTCAAGAAGGAAGGGAGGGAGCAGAAAAAAAATATAGTTCGGTTAGCCTGACATCAGAGGGCAATTATCAAGGATAAGGTTACAGAGTATTTGGAGGCACATGACAAGATAGGCCAAAGCCAGCATGGTTTCCTTAACAAAATGGGATTCTTTGAAGACGTAACAAGCAGGCTAGATAAAGGAGATGCAATGGTCATTGTCTATTTTGATTTTCAGAAGGCCTTTGACAAGTTTCCGCACATAAGGCTACTTAACAAGATAAGAGCCCGTGGTATAACAGGAAACATACAAGCATCGGTAGAGCACTGGCTGATTGGCAGGAAGCAGAGTGTTGGAGTACGTGGACCATATTCTGGTTGTGTGTCAGTTGCCAGTGGTGTTCCACAGGGGTTAGTGTTGGTGCCATTTCTTTTTATGTTGTGCATTAATGATTTAGATTATGGAATGAATGACCTTGTGGCCAAATTCACAGTTGATACACAGGTAGGTGGAGGAATAGGTAGAGTTGAGGAAACAGGGAGGCTGCAGAAGGACTCGGACAGATTAGGAGAATGGGTAAAGAGGTGGCAAGTGAAATTCCATTATAGTGCAATTGTTTGGGTCCATAAAATGTCATCGTAAAAATAGCGGGGTCGCGCTAAATTAGGGTTATACAGCGAGAACATCAGCAGCAGCATGGAACTGAGCACTTGTGGCAACTTGTTCAACCTGCCTCACCTCCATTTCAGCTGAATCTCTGTCCTACCTGCACAACCTGGCCATGTTCTAGCTTTGTTACCTGGGCATCAGCTCCCTGCAGAAGCAGAACATTCGGCAGCTGTGCAAACTGTTGGCCACACGCTGGCCATGCTGGAAGAAAGTGCACTGCCACTGGCGTGCAGCCTGGCTGTGCTGAGCCTGGACAACAACCCACTGTGCTGTGACTACTGCTTGCACTGGCTGCTGTGGACCAGCCCAGCTCTCAGCTTCAACCAGCAGCTCCTGGTATGCGAATCTCCAGCTGACCTGCAGAGCAGCCGGCTGCAGGAGTTCTGCGGTACCACACTACCACCCACTGGCCTGCCACAAGCCCAGGATCTGGGAGCGCTTGCCGCAGCAGGTGTTGGTGGCTAAGGTCCAGATAGTGTACTTCGCGTTAAATCGGGGTGCATAAAATCAGGGTTTCATTGTACAATGTCAGAAAGTGTATGGTCATGCACTTTGGTAGAAAAGTATTAACGGTAAACAGTTTTTGAAATGGGGAGAAAATTGAAAATACCCAGATGCAAAGGGACCTGGAGTCCTCATGCAGGATAGCCTGAAGGTAAATGTGCAGATTGAGATGGGGTGGAGAAGGCAAGTGCAATGCTGATATTCATTTCAATAAGAACAGAATGTAAGAGCAGAGATGTGACGCTGAGAATTTATAAAGCACTGGTTGGGGGTGGGGGGTGATCTCATTGAAACATTTGGAATGTTGAAAGGCATGGACTGAGTAGATTTACAAAGGTTGTTTCCCATAGTGGGAGAGTCAAGGACAAAACAGCACAACTTCAAAATTCATGGGCAACTGCTTTGAACAGAGATGTGCAGGAATTTCTTATGCCAGAGGGTGGTAAATCTGTGGAATTTGTTACCATAGTTAGTTGTGGAGGCCAAGACATTGGGTGTATTTAAGGCAAATTTGCTTGCCAACCTCTTTCCCCCTTTATATATGAAATATCACTCTGTATTCACTTTAGTCTTAATAAAAGGTCCTGATCTGAAATGATGAATGTTCACTTCTATCCATGGACTTGCCTGACCCTTTTGAGTTCCCCCAGCAGCTCACTGCATGAAATTATCCAACTTGATTTCTACCTTATAGTTTGCTCATTTTTGATTTTGGCTCTGGTATTTGTTTTATTTCTTTTTTTCCCTTCTGGGAGTGGAGGATTTTCTCAGCCTGACCCTGCCAGGCATGTCTTCCTGCTCTCCATTTTGCATCTTCCAGATTCTTTTGTCTATGTTCTTACCCTCTGTGTAACTGCTCCCATTTTCTTGTTTGCAGATTATCTGATCACCTTATCATATCCGATACTCTTATATTCTTTTACCTCCTTTTTAATTCTGTTGAATTGACTTCAAATGGGAACATTGACCCTGATCTCTGTGCCCATATATAGCCTGAACTGCTGAGCATTTCCAGCATTTTCTGTTTTCATTTTAGATTTCTAGTATCCTCGGGCTCTTTGATTTTCAATGAAGATGCTCAGGACCGGATTAACATAGTAGCAAAAGTAGCAAACGCTACAGGTCCCAGATTTTCAAGGGACCCACGTTTATGTACTGTAAATTATGAGAAATCTTTTCATTTTCATCATTGTACTACGGCTAGTCTGATTTAATAACCCCAATTAAAGGGTATCTCATAGCCGCTGCGCAAAGATGAAAATGGAAACGCGCCTTAACAGAACAAAAATAATCCTCACCTCAGCCCCTCAGTCAGCTGACTGGTTTCATTCACTTACCTGTTGGGGGAGCTGCATGCTGCAGATAGCAATAGGAAACGCAAGAGCAGTTCCAGCTGCGTGGGATATTTGTAACGAAGCCGGCCATTGATCTTGCATTGAGCCAGCTGCCAGCCGCAGCTGCTAACATAAGTAAGTTGTGTTTTAACAAAATGTGTAAGTAAATTTTAACAGGGAAGGGGATGGGGGTGCAATTTCGGTGCATGTGTAAGTGCAAAATGAGTAAGTAAGTTTTAACAGGGCGGGGGGTGGGATGCGCAATTTCAGCGCTTGCCATAGGCACTGTGTTCCCTAGGTATGCTCCGACAGGCTTTAAATGACATGTTAGAGAGCTTACAGTGTGTTGAATCTAAAATCCTGCATCCGTGGATCTGTACCCAAGATAGCAGTGCTTATGCTCTACAGTGGCCATGAGGTGTTGCAGACTTTGGGGAGCAGAGGACTGGTGCAGAGCACCAGAAACAAAGAGAACATACCCTGTTGAGAAGAAGAAGCAATGGAAGCACCCTTCTGGATGGCGACCAAGGCGGTAGACTAGGGAGGGCTCAGCAACTGAGGACCCACACAGGCTTTTGGCGACTTGCGGTCCGTTGGGGGATGCGCACTGGCTGTGGGTTATCGGAGACTTGCTCATGGGAATCAAGAATCAGAGCCACAATTCGAGAGGGTGCTGAGGGTAAGAAGAGCTCCCGAAGGGCCTTTGGCGCTGAAGGCTTCCTAATCTTATTGGAGATTTGGATCTGAAGCTTGGGTTGCCGATGGATGAACGAGGTGTTGTGGCCACAGACACTCAGTGACTCTGAGGGACTCTTTTGAATCTCTTTCTTTGACCTGTCAAGGGCATCAGACAACACAAATGGCAACACTTTGTCTGCCTTATGGACAGTTTTCCTGTAATATTACATGTGCTGTACTCTCAAATGACAATAAAGGAATCTTGAATCTTCCATCACGTGTCATGAAGCCGCCAGGGAGCAGATAATCTTGGATTTCATGATGTGACTTTTGAGATACTGCAGGGATCAATGCTTTGGACCTTAGCTGTTGACAATCATCCATATATCAACAAATAGGAAGAGAAAATATCATATTTACAAGTTTACTGAGCAGGTATTTTGATAAAGGAGGCTTCAGGGGACACGCATAGCTGAGAAAAGGAGAAGATCATGGCAAATATCAAAAGGGAGAGACTTGGGAGAGGAGTTTAAAACTAACATTAAGGATAGCAGTAACATTGACTTTTTCAGTTTCCTTTCAACTCCTCCCTCGAGTCTCTCTCTTTCCCTATCCCTCTGGTTCTTTTCCGCCAGCTCCCCATTTCCAACCCTTCCCTCACCATTCAGAGTTCCTCTGTCCCCCATCACTTCTCAGATTTTTTTCTCTTCTATCCTCTCTCCCATATCTACCTGTTAGCCTGTTCTTCCCCTGCCTCTTCCTCCCTCCTCTCGTCTTCTCACCCCACCTTTTTCTTCAGGTGTCTGTCTGCATTTTGATCATAGCTTGATGAAGGCCTGAAATGTTGGTCGCCCTGTACTTTCTAAAGCATAACCTGCTGAGTTTCTCCAGCAGTTTTGTGAATTGCACTTGGTTCATGGAAACCAACTGGTATGCCCTATTATTGATAAACCATAGGGTGAGTGTTACCCTCTTCCTGACTGGATCAAGGTTAAGCCAGTTAGTACCAATTCATGATAGATTGGCAGGAAGCATAATCTTGTACAATATACAAGTTTGAAATCTATCACCCATCCCTAGAATTATAGGACAGGAGTACAAATGTCAATTAATTCCACTTTTCTTTCTTCTCTTTAAATGTCTCCTCATAAGATGTTAATCCAATTCCCTTTTCAAAATTGTCATTTATTTGCACGATACTTTCAGGCAGTTAAATTCCAGATTATAACAATTCACTATATGTTGAAAAACATCTTCACATCATACCTTTGCTTCTATTTTCCATTTCCATAAAACCTCTAATTTGAATACACATTTAAAAACCAGGGTTTCATTAAGAACACAAATAATCTGGTGGTAGAAGAGCCCACAACATTTGAAAAAGGAAATGTTTATAAAGGACGTGGGGAACATTCAGTGAAAGGAGAGCATTTGCTAGTTTTGCTCACAGATATTCCCAAAATAATATGGTGTGCGATTTGTGTGATGAGATTGGCTTAGTTGTGTTTCTTTCTTGCCCCTGAGAACTGACCAGGACAGGAGCTTCTCACATGGAGAATTTTGTCAGTCAGCCATTATTCATTTGACTTCTTACTTATAATTTATGGACATTGAAAAACATCAGTGCTTAGTTAGTCATAACAACTGTTACACACCATGAGCAAAGATGTATGAGTTTCAGATCTGAATTAACAAGTTATGAGCAGCTATGTGGGAGTTAACATTGTGCTGTCAATTTTTGCCATACATGAATCACATGTATATTTCTTGTAAAGTGCAGCACAATTTACTAGTTATCACACTGCCTGATTCTGCACTGTAGAAACATGAAGTTTGTTTGCTCATGACGCACAACAGTTTTTCAGCTGGTCTCAATTTGAATATGGTCCATCATATTAAGCTGTATCCTTTCCACACACTGAACCTTCATTCAAGTACACATGGTTGTATTAGAATATCAGATGTCTTCTTGAATTTTCAGATGCCTTCATGGAATCACAGAATCATAGAATGATTCACTAAAGCAAAGGAGGAGGTATTCAGCACAATTTATCCACGCTGGAAAGAGCATTTCAATTAATCCGTTTCCCCTTCTGTTTACCCAGAGCTCTGCAAAAATTTCCATTTCAAGTTTTATCCAATTTTCTTTTGAAAGTTACTATTGATTTTGCTTCCAATGCCCTTTCAGGCTGTGTGCTTTGGATCCTAGCAACTTGCTACATAAAAAAAATCATCCTCACCTTTTCTTCTGTCAATCACTTCAAATCTGTGACTTCTGGAAATCTGCCTCTGATAGCAATTCATTTATTGTACTCGTGCCTTTCAAGATGTTGAACACCATTATTATGTCTCCCTTTTATCCAATTTCTCAAGTTTCTTTGTGTAATTGAAATTCCCCATTCCTGGTTTTGCTCTGGTAAATCTCTGTTGCACTCTCACCTTGGTCTTGATATGCTTCATAATGTGTGGTGCATTACACCAGCTGGGACATAGTATATGATTCTTGTATATTAAACCTTATCTCAGAGTTTTACAGCATGGAAACAGATTCTTTAGCCTAGTTTGTCCATGCTAACCAGGTTGTCTACCAAAAATATGACCATTTGCTCTTTAGTTTGACAACATAGCTGTATTTTGAGCATGTAAGATCCATTCTTTCCTGACCAAATGTAATCAATAAAATTAGATGGAGGGGAGAGGATTGGAGGGGTATGGACCAGGTGCTGGTCAGTGGGACTAGGAGGGTGGGGATTTGTTCCGGCATGGACTAGTAGGGCCAAACTGGCCTGTTCTGTGCTGCATATGGTTATATGGTTAAGTGCACATAGAGCAGCCCTATTTCAGTAGGCAGTTATTGTAACTGCCGTAGTTGATAACCTTCCTATAGTCATTGATAAAATGGAATTGACATTTCACAAAGCAAAATATGACTTTATGGCTGGTATTTGGGTTGTTTATGAGTTCTTCTTACCCAGATGCTTCAAGAACTGAAAATCGGCTGTTCAATTTCAGACTGGATGACATGAGGACTATGTACTTATGCTTTGAACAATGCATATTTGGGGTGTAGCAGTCTTCTTTGATATCATACCCAGTACAAAAGCATGAAAATATTATGGGACTATAATCAGACTGGTCTCATAGTCAGAGAGAGATGTAGCATTAAAACAAGCCCTCCAGTCCAACAAATCCACACCCACCATCAACCACCTAGTTACATTAATCTGACATTCTATATTTTTACTCTCCCCACATTCTCATCAACTAACCATGTCCCACTTAAATTCTACCATTTACCAAAGCCAGTTAACCTACCAATCTGCATATCTTTGGGATGTGCAAGGAAACTGAAGCACCTGGAACAAACTCAGATGGTCACAGGGAGAACTTGCAATCTCCATATGGATAGCAACCAAGGTTAGAATTGAATCTGGATCCCTGGTCCTGTGAGCTCCGTTATTTTGTGCTACCCTATTTCCTCCAGTTTTTTTTTTAAGCTTCTACAGAAAATAACTAAGTAGGATTCAACCCAGTCCCTTGGGTTACCTCAGAATTAGATTCAAAGAATAATGTAGATGGGGATTAGTTTGCAAAAGCAAGCACCATTATGTATGGGACAGGAGTCAGTTTTGTCTCGACTCACAAATGCAAGAATGTAAGAAACAGGATCCATGGCTGTAGTGAAATGTATACTACAGTATCAATTTACTTATCCTGATTGAACATCCCTTGATTCTCCTAATACTGCACTGGAAAATCAGTTTCTTTCTTGAATATTCAGAGTGACTAAATCTCCATAGCTCCGAGACCATTGACTCATATCTCTGAGCCCATTGACAACTAGGTTTATCTCATCAGCAAACGTGGATGGAATGTAGTAAACAAAAAATTACAGATGCTGGAACTCTAAAATAGACACTGAAGTTTGCTGGAAAGCCTCTGTGATTCAGTTTTGTGCGATAACAAAACAATCGAAGTTTCAGGACCAAAGCCCTTTGCCAGAACTTAGATATAAACTAAAGAAATTATTTTTCAGTACCAGAGAAGGTGGAGTGGGATGGTAAGGAAGCAGAATATGACAGCACATAAACAGGCCCTTCGATCCATCCAATCAGTGCCATACTATTTATTTTGCCTCGTCTCATCAACCTGTATCATAGCTCTCCATACCTTCCCATCCATGTACCCATCCAAAAGTTTCTCGTGTTGCAATTAAACCCACATCAACTACCCTCTGATTCAAGAAGATCCCCCAATGTACCCCTTAAACATTTCCCTTTTCGCCCTTATCCTACGACCTCTCATTCTTGTCTCACTCAACCTCAGTGAAAAATCCTGCTTGCATTTATCCTATGTCCCTCATCATTTTGAATACTTCTATGAAATCTCCCTCATTCTTTGACATTCCAGGGAATCAAAACCTAACCTATTGATCTTTTCTTTGTAGCTCAGCTCCTCAAGCCTCGGCAACATCCTTATAAATTTTTTCTGCACTTTTTCAATCTTATTGGTATCTTTCCTGTGAGTAGGGAACCAGCTCTGCATATAATACTCCAGATTTATCCTCAACAATATTTTGTACAACTTCAACGTAACATCCCAACTCCTGCACTCAGTGCTTTGATTTATGAGGGTATGAGGGCCATTATGTCAAAGGCTTTTTTTTAACCACATATCTGCCTGTGATGCTACTTTCATGGAATTATGTATCTGTATTCCGAGATCCCACTGTTCAATTTGTTGCCGAGGATGGGAATATGTGTCTACTGGTGGAATCATCTTGGAGCTAGTGGAGTTCCAAGGAATGATCCATGAAATGTGAAAGGTGGTGAGGTAGAAAGTGAGAACCAAGAAGGAAATTGGATGAGAACAGGGTGCAAAATGTATAAATTGGGTCAAGGGTTCTGTCCGCTATGGTGGAGAGGGACCCACATTTCATTTCAGAAAGGAGGAAGGCATTTCACAGGCACCAATCCAGAGCAAGTGCTTCAAAGATGGAGGAAATGGGAGAAACCTTGATGGATTGTATTTGGTTCTTTCATCCGATTATTGATGTAGATGGAGGGTAGTTTCAATAGATTGACTTTACAGATCAGAATCAGAATTTGAATTGACCATTCCATGTGGTGAGATGTGTAATGAGAATTTCTTTAATCTTTTAAGGCAAAGATAAAGTCTATTGGCCCAGAAGTAGAATTATGCCATCAATATCACAATCAATCCACTGTGTTGAGTGCTGAGGAGCTGAGCAAATTGGCAAGGTATGCTTGTAACATTTCACTCATAGAAAAATAACATTGTTAGAGTTTAGCCACTTTTCAATGAAAATGTTTAATAAAAATGTATGTTTTTTGCTCCTAAAAGTATTATAAATGAGAACATGTGGAGAAAAATCTGTATGGAGTCAAGAGTTTAGGTGCCATCTATGAGAGAGGAAATTGGGAATAACCTGTTATTTTGTTGATATTCAAATTTATTAACCTGTCACCTTAACCATGTTTTTCTCTCCACTGAAATTGCTTCTTATTTTTAAATTGGCCAGAATTAAAAAATCTAGCATTTACTTTATTTTCCGGATCTGCAATATTTCCCTTTGCATTCAGTTAATATGATTTGCATGCATACTTAAGAATTAACAAATCATTAAGGTAATAAATTATGAACAATGCTCCCATCCCTTCCCCTTCCTCTCTCCTCTCCTTTCCTCCGACACTTGGATTAAGATTGGGTCTTTTTCAATAGCTTTTATTATTTCCACTTCTTATTTTCTTTTGCCTGGAGAATTTTCAATGATTTTTTTTTGTGGCTTATTCCAGGAATGCATGATAAGACTGTCACAGTCTGTTTATTTTTGATCTCTACAGATGGACCCCGACTTACGATATTTTCGACTTGTGATGGAAATCCCAGAACAGAACTTCATCGTAAGTCGGGGTCTACCAGTACTTTCTATGGATGCTGCATGACCTGTTGAGTTTCTCCAGCACATTTGGGCATTGTGCATGACCCCAACATCTGTAGGTGTTCTTTTTTAACCATCAATGAGCACAACTGATTTTGTGCTTTCTTTGCTGTCAATTCACCAAAGCTACTGGAGAGAATCTGTCATTAACAAGGATGCAGTCAATATTTTGGCATTCTGTCAAGGGCAATCAATATTCACTGGTCCATTGTAGGAGTGTTGCTTCTGGCTGGCTTGGGAGAATAAGTAAGCTATCTATAATAGGAATGCCATCTGTAAATTCCTTCTCCTGAAGATCGTGATCTCATCTTTGAGATACGCCCTATATTTGATGTGATTTAATATGCCTTATATCTATCTATGTGAAGTCAGTACACTTCATTCCACCTTGTGTAACAATCTTCAATGATGAATCAGTTTTCAATTGAACCACGTAGTTTGGGATTCTACCAAAGGCAGTGGCCACCACTTCTGTGTTCCCCTGGTATTGCTTTCCTTCTGAACAATGTATAGGATCAAGAGAATGGAAGTACTTTCATGTCTAAAGTTTGGTGCAAATGTGGAATTTGGTACCAAATGAGAAGCTGATAAGCATTGTATCGGGTCATTTGAGCAGAAAGTAGAACTACACACAAGAGCAAAGAGTAGAAAGGTCTGTCAATTGCCATAGATAAAAAGGGGTGAGAGGAGGTTCATATGAAACCTAACCCTTCATGAATCTGTTGGGTGAATGGCCCATTTTGTTGTGAGTACTGTACATAGTTCTGGTCACCTCATTATAAGAAAGATGAAAGTGGACAGAAAGGCTGTCGATAAGATTTAAGAGGATTTCTCGGAGACTGAAAATGGTTGCTGTATAGAAAGATTAAACTGGAGTTGTTTCCTATGAAACAGAGGAGGGTGAAGGCAGACTAATTTCACATTATATAAAATTCTGAGGTGCCCATACAGAGTAAATAGTAAGGACCTATTTCCCTATTTCAATAATCGGGGACATCGATTTAAGGTAGAATAGAATTTTTTAAATTCATATGGTGGGAGGGCTTTGAACTTCTATCCTGGCAAAAATGGTAGAGGCAGAAGAAAGTACAGTAAAACCCCTGTTATCTGGAATTCAAGCAACCAGTATCCTCAAGCAAATAGCAAAAATATTGCAGAAAATAAATAGGTAAAAATATGGAAGTTTAAAATTGGTGCTCCTTTCTGTTAGCTCACCAATCATGCCACATGCAGTCTCAAACAACCGTAAAATTCACTTATCCGCCATCTACCAATCCTCACAGGTGCCGGATACCAGGAATTTTACTGTACTTGGATGTTTCCTTGAAGAGTTATGTCCTGCATGGCTAGGAACATAGTGATGAAAATTGAGATTACGCTTCTTTCACTATTGAATATTTTCTGTGATTTTATATATGAAAGGAAGATCAATTAAATGGGATTTCAACTGATCAGCACCACACCCCACCCCCCCCACAACCCCCCACAGTTTTCTAACCTGACCTGAGGGAGGCCTAATTTTACTCCAGAAAACTAAATATTATCAATACCAAAAATCTGGAATATAGTCAGAGAATGCCAAAGATCTTCACAAGTTCAGGAGAAATAGAGTTATTGTTTAGCGTTGTTGAAATTTTAAAGAAAGCTCATTAGCATAAACTGTGAACTGCTAAGAATTTGCAGCTTTTTTTCTCTTTCTTTTCCTTCTTTTTTGGTTTGCTACTCATTAGAAGCTAACAAGAATGCAGGAACATGCTTCTTCACAAGGTACCCACATTGGAATAATTGTTTGCATCAGGAAAAGTTTCTTGAATTTCAATTTTTTCATCTCCAGAAAATATGGCTACAGATGGAAATGGCTGAATTCCAACAGATAAACAATTCACTTATCAAGAATTAATTTCATGTTCATAGAGCCAATGGCAGTCCTGACGTCCTTCATTGCTATTACATAAATGAAGGAATTGTCTGGAAATTGTGCTGAACAACCATAGCAACTATTATTGCTTAACCCATTTTCAAGAAATTAACATTTTAATAGAGGTTTTTTTCGACTGTTTTAAAGTATTCATACTGTTATTCATGCCAACAATGCAGAGTTCAGTCTGATCAATTGTTATGCTGTTATGCACAGTTTTGTTATGCTCTATATTGGATTGTTGCAGAGAAAATTATTTTGATCTTATAAGAATACGGTTTATTTCTTCTTTGGCTTGGCTTCGCGGATGAAGATTTATGGAGGGGTAATGTCCACGTCAGCTGCAGGCTCGTTTGTGGCTGACAAGTTCGATGCGGGACAGACAGACACGGTTGCAGTGGTTGGAAGGGAAAATTGGTTGGTTGGGGTTAGGTGTTGGGTTTTTCCTCCTTTGTCTTTTGTCAGTGAGGTGGGCTCTGCGGTCTTCTTCAAAGGAGGTTGCTGCCCGCCGAACTGTGAGGCGCCAAGATGCACGGTTTGAGGCGATATCAGCCCACTGGCGGTGGTCAATATGGCAGGCACCAAGAGATTTCTTTAGGCAGTCCTTGTACCTTTTCTTTGGTGCACCTCTGTCACAGTGGCCAGTGGAGAGCTCGCCATATAACACGATCTTGGGAAGGCGATGGTCCTCCATTCTGGAGATGTGACCTACCCAGCGCAGTTGGATCTTCAGCAGCGTGGATTCGATGCTGTCGGCCTCTGCCATCTCGAGTACTTCGATGTTAGGGATGAAGTTGCTCCAATGAATGTTGAGGATGGAGCGGAGACAACGCTGGTGGAAGCGTTCTAGGAACCGTAGGTGATGCCGGTAGAGGACCCATGATTGGGAGCCGAACAGGAATGTGGGTATGACAGCGGCTCTGTATACGCTAATCTTTGTGAGGTTTTTCAGTTGGTTGTTTTTCCAGACTCTTTTGTATAGTCTTCCAGCGTTCTAGGAGCCGTAGGTGATGCTGGTAGAGGACCCATGATTCGGAGCCGAACAGGAGTGTGGGTATGACAACGGCTCTGTATACGCTAATCTTTGTGAGGTTTTTCAGTTGGTTGTTTTTCCAGACTCTTTTGTGTAGTCTTCCAAAGGCGCTATTTGCCTTGGCGAGTCTGTTGTCTATCTCGTTGTCGATCCTTGCATCCGATGAAATGGTGCAGCCGAGATAGGTAAACTGGTTGACCGTTTTGAGTTCTGTGTGCCCGATGGAGATGTGGGGGGGCTGGTAGTCACGGTGGGGAGCTGGCTGATGGAGGTCCTCAGTTTTCTTTGGGCTGAGAAACAAAAAGTTATTGGGTGGAAAGGCACCATTGGTTGACAGGACAAAGCAGGTGCTGCAGCATTAGCTGCCCAGTGTAATGTGTGCCTTCTTGGAATGAATCAGGAGTGCGTGTTTAAAGGTTGGCTCATGCTAATGTGCCCATCTAGAGCTGATGTCTACAAAATATATTTTTCACTTTACTGAATTAGATTAAATTTAAAAAAATAAAACTCAGATCAATTTTACAGTTGGTAGAGTTGAGAAGGGCAAGGCTACTGGCCCCTTCTTGACAATATTTGACAGCCGCAGAGTTGAGAGTGTCTTATCTGACTGCACCATTGTGTGGTATGGTAGCTGCAAAGCCACAGATTGGAAGTTGGCTGAGAGGATCATCAAAACGGCCAAGAAGTTTACTGGGGTATCCATTTCCTCTATTGATGACATTTATATTTTAAATTTAAATTTAGACATACAGCATGGCAACAGGCCCTTCCAGCCCACAAGCCCATGTCCCTCAATTAACCTACAATCCCCATATATTTTGAAGGGTGAGAGGAAACCAGAGCACCCAGAGGAAGCTCATGGAGACACGGGGAGAACATACAAACTCCTTACAGATAGCACTGGATTTGAACCCAGGACACCAGCACTGTAATAGCATTGTACCACTATGTTAACTGTGCTATACTAACATACCGAGATCATTGCTTACATTGGGCTCAAAGAATTATGGAGGACCCCTACCATCCATTGCATAGTATTTTTGACCTACAACCACCAGGTAGGAGGTACAGGAGCATTAAAATTTGGATAGCTTCTTCCCACAGGCTGTGAGATTGAGGAATGGCATCCAGTAACCTTGGATCTCATAAATGAAATAAAGTAAATTATTCTAGAATATGTATACATATTTATTTTGGTCTATGTGTATATTATGCACTGTATGAGAAATGCATTGTGTGTGTAGCGTGGTTGGAAGAAATGCTGCTTTGTCAGGTCCTGCCAAGAGATTTCAGGAAGTTAGGTGTGAAGTTGAAGGACAGACCACCAGGGTTGTGATCCCAGGATTGCTACCCATGCCACATGCTAGTAAATGGATGCAAAGGATGCAGAGAGCTATGGACTGAGTGCAGATCAGTGGGACTAGGCAAAATAATAGTTTGGCATAGACTAGAATGGCTGACGGGCCTGTTTTCTGTGCTGTAATATTCTGTTAATATAATATAGTTTTAATTCACTTTTCCACTCAATTTAGTGTCATCAGTAAACTTAGATACACTGCACTAGATCCCCTCCTCTAAATCATTTATGTATATTGTGAACAGTGCTGTCCAGAAGTGATCCCTGTGGCATTCCACTGACTGCTTACCTTCCAGACAAGCACCCATTTATCCCAATATTTTGCCTTGTTTAACCAATCCTCTATCCATGCCAATGCATTAACCCCAACTCCAGACTCCCTTCCTTATTTAAATGTCTTTTGTGTGGCATTTTATTGAACACCTTCTGGAAATATAAGGGAAATTCTTCGGAAGAAGTTTCCTGCTCTCCCTTCTCACTCACAAAGGTATGGGTTCTCGCCCTTCATTTTCTCTCATTAGAACTCCAGTTCCAGCACTGCATTTCCACTCTGGACCCAGTTCTTTTGGGTGATTTCCATTTATCTGGTTCAGTGGAAGATTGATCTTAACATTTAGTTAACTGGATACCTGTCACCTTTGATGTTCTACGAAGATTGGTGTCACGATGCTTGAGTGTTGCATTAATAATTCCAATTGACATGGGGTAGTATTAAAAATCATCTGCAATATCTGTTAAAGTCCAAGGTATGCCTTATGATTGGAGCTTTACTCTCATTGTTTTTTTTTGAGGAGAAGCCATATTGTGCAACTTTCTACATTGTCAGGTAGATGAGAATGTTGTAGATTTATTGGAAAAGCTTGACTAAAGGTGCTGCTCTGATATGAGTGCAGTTCTCCAGCATTACTGTTAGAATACTGTTAGGCTTATTGATTTTCGCTACATCCTGTTCTGTTCTCATCCTCTTTATGTTACATCAGTGGTTCTCAACCTATTTCTTTCCACTTACAGACCACTTTAAGTAATCCCTATGTCATTAGTGCTCTGTGATTAGTAAGGGATTGCTTAAGGTGGTCTGTGAGTGGGAAGGGAAGGTTGAGAATCACTGCTCCAGATCCAATTGTTACTGAAATATTTTGCTTGAAAAAAATTGTCATTGACCCATTTCCTTTGGAGTTATGAAACCATGCCCATAACAAGTCAATTAGGTACGATTAAAACAGTGGTTTTTCAAACTTTTTCTTTCCATCCACATGCCACCTTAAGCAATCCCTTACTAATCATAGAGCACTTATGGTATAGGGAATACTTAAAGTGGGATGTGAGTGGAAAGAAAAAGGTTGAGAACCACTGTGTTACTTGAGTGAATCAAATTACCAAAGAGTAGCTTCGGTGACTGTGGGGTCTTCAGGCAGAGGATGGGGTGGATCCTTAGTCTGGCTAAAGATCATGTCAATGCTTCAGCTCTCTCTTTTCCACTCACCAGCTGGGCTCTACCGAGAATGCAATGGTGTTCATGGAAATATTTTCATGCCTCCTTGGGTCTTTAATTGTTAACCAGCATTTGTGCTGTTCCAGAAGTGATCCCTGTGGCATTCCACTGAAATGAGAGCCCCTTTTCACCAGTTGCCTTTGAAATATAGCCTTGGATTACAGATGCCCTCATGCTGGTCTACAAAGAAGAAGAAATGTACAGTATGGGGTCCACAATCACCTTGACTGCCACTGCAATGCTGTTTCAGTGCCACAGTTATATAAAGGCTGCACTGGATTTGAGCCAAAAAAGCCAGCTATATCTAGGGTTGTACTTGTTGCCTGCATGTCAGTGTGACCAGGCAGCTTTATTCTGGCACCATCTGATCTTCTTGTGATAGTACAGATCTATCACCAATGTATATAGTGTATATAGTTACAATATCTAGACTGTGCTTACAGCGATTGGCTGAGAGCTAAGCCACGCCTACTGTCTGGGCCTTAAAGGGTTGTGTCCCTAGCCAGGTCGGATCATTCCGGTCTGGTCGGCCACCTGTGAAGAGCTCCTTTCTTTTGCTAATAAAAGCCTTGGTTTGGATCAACAAGTCTTTGATTCTTTCCACGAGCTCTACACTTCTTGCCCATCCTTATTTGTTCTGCTTCCTCTTCTTCCAGTAAATCAATTGTGAAGAGAGCTTGCAAACAATCCCCAAAGCTTATAAGCTTGTGTTTGTAAAATCAAATTAACTTCGCTGCCTTTATGTTTCAGTTTCCAATGTGTGAGAGTCTGATTGATCTTTGATGCTCACTTGAAATGGCAGAGATTAACACAACATGGAAACAAGAATTTCACAAACAGTTCCCTGAAAGGTTACTGATGAGCATATAGCATATTCAAATCAGGAATAGATGGCTGTCCAGTTGCAAACTGTTTGGTTGGAGCTCTCAGCCCTGCACTGACCATGTATCTGTGTTCACATTGTCTTCATTGATTTTGGTATTAGTAGTTTTCAGCATTTTACACCAATTGATAAGCAAAAGAAAAATTATTCAATAACACATAAATGTTTTTCATACCATGCAATTGTAAAATGAGGGTCTGTTACATGTTGTTATACACTGGTCCTGTCTGTGTGGAGAATGTATATCCTCCATGTGATCGCTAGGATTCTACCAGTGCCTTAATTTCCTCCGATATCCCCAAAATGAGGCGGTTGAGGATAAATGGCTGCTGTAAATTATCTCTTGTCTAGGTGAATGTAGGAGGATCAGGGGGAATTGATTGGCAAGTGAAAGAGAATAAATTACATGGAAGTAAATGGGGAAATGGAATTTCTACAATTGGCCAGAAAGCCAGATGAGTCAAAAGATTGAACAAGAAGGGAGAATTCTTAATGCCCGCTTTCTTTTGACGAGGTTTCATGTTAATTTGTGGATTTGTCCATTTTTTGTATGTGGTGGATGACATAATGAAAACTTGGTGTTGTTTTCAATGAGAGCCAGCTCAGCTGTCTGCTGGTTCCAGTGTAAAAGCATAGCAGTTTGTTGGAAACACCTACAGTATATTATTTTTATGGCCCTCATAAAATGTGGTTTCTTTGTGCAATAGTGACATTATTACTATTCCCTAAAGATCCATTCCCAATCCATGCTGTACTGACTTTTGGAGGCAAAATTGCTCCTATCTAGGGCAGTTGATACTACCAACCAGGAACGAATTTCAAAGCAAATAAGTGCCCTGAAAAGGAATCAATCTATCATGCTCTACCTGAGTCTTAATCAGGGCCTTTTCTCTGATTTAGTAACTAAAAGTTGAACAGTAATCTGTTGCACTTGAATGATTTGGGAGACACAGCAAAGTTTTAACATTTTTAGTCATATTAAAAACTGTGAATATTTATGTAAATTTAAGCATCTTGCTGAACCGCTGATGTGCACATCAGAAGTTACATCTCCATTTCATATGCACATAATTCACCCCAAGGGATTTGTAATCCATTGGACACACAATTCAGACATTAACCCAAGAGGAAAATAGTTGGAACTGGACTGCTATATTTGAAGGATCAGATGACTGTCAGCTGTTCTGCAGACTTCAGCTAGTGAACTGTTGTCTCATGTTGCAAAATGACTTTTTGTTGTCTAGTATGATTCGAATCAGCTAGAAATAATATCTGGCAAAACCACCTCTTATGTAGAAAAATTTAACTGGAAATCAGACAAAAACATTTAAATGTTTAAAGGACAGAAGAAAATCCTAATCCATATGAACCTGGGATGTAAGGATCCTGTGAATTGGAGGGTCCCATAATGCAGTAATGCATTGGTGCCTTACATCATGAAGAAAAGTCGTCAATGGGTAATGAGCATAATATCCACTTTATCTATGTTTCTATAAGATCTCCTCTCATTCTTCAGTGGAACTTAGAAGAATGAGAGAGGATCTTATAGAAATGTGTACAATTATGAAAGGCATAGATAAGATAGAAAGTTGTTTCCATTCGTGTAGGAGACTAGAACTAGGGGACGAATCATCAAGATTCTGGTTAATTAATCTAGGATGGAGATGAGGAGGAACTGCATTTCCCAGAGGATGGTGAATCTATGGAATTCACTGCCCATTGAAGCAGTGGAAGCTACCTCAGTAAATATATTTAAGATCAGGTTGGATATATTTTTACATAGTTGGAGAATTGAGGGCTATGGAGAAAAGGCAGGCAGGTGGAGATGACCCTATTTCATTGAATAGTGGAGCAGGCTCGATGGCGCAGAAGGCCTACTCCGGCTCCTATTTCTTATGTTCTTATGAAAGAGTATAGGACAAAGATAGCCAACTGTTGAGCACTGAACTCGATGCATTGAAGGATAAGAACAGGAAGCAGCCATTTAGCCCCTCAAGGTTATCTTCCATTCATGAGGTTCTGCCTGATTTGAAACCTGACTTTTTGTAATCACCCTTGCTCCTCTTTACCTTTGGCTAACAAATCAATCAATCTCCAATATATAAATTAACAGTAGATCCTGGTTCAGTTACCCTTTGTGAACCTCTCACAATCTTTTGGAAGAGTAGAGAGGAATAATTAGAGCCCTGTTTGATATCCAAATTAGAATGAGGACTCATTTCAGTAGTTGAACATTAATCCTCAACATGAATTTAGAACTGCATTGAATCAGAGCTTTTTCCATCTTGATGAAGTCTATTTTCATTTGGACTCACTTTTGTAATAAATTGGGGGATCTGTAGACATGAAGCAAACAGCTCAAAGTGAAATGCTTTTAGCCTGTGGTTTCATGCTTCTATTTTAACCTTGACACAATTCTGCAGGCCGTAATTAATGTGACATCTGCTACTTGTGGTCTGGAACATTTTCTTGTTTGTAGTTCTCTTTTTCCACAGTAATGGGCAAAGTAATATTGTTGTGAATGTTTTGAATTGATAATTAATAGCATTGGTAAGGACAAAAAAATAACAACTAAAGGGGGACTGAAATTCAAGGGAATCTTCATGGCCATTCATTTTTCCACAATATTTGCAGCTTGTTTTTCTGTGTTTTTAATGCATGATATGGTGCAATAAAGCAGTTTTAATTGTGAAGCCTTCGACACCGTGAGCCTTCGACACCAAAGCCTTTGACACCGTGAGCAGGAAAGGGCTTTGGCAAATACTAGAGCGCATCGGATGTCCCCCAAAGTTCCTCAACATGATTATCCAACTGCACGAAAACCAACAAGGTCGGGTCAGATACAGCAATGAGCTCTCTGAACCCTTCTCCATTAACAATGGCGTGAAGCAAGGCTGTGTTCTCGCACCAACCCTCTTTTCAATCTTCTTCAGCATGATGCTGAACCAAGCCATGAAAGACCCCAACAATGAAGACGCTGTTTACATCCGGTACCGCACGGATGGCAGTCTCTTCAATCTGAGGCGCCTGCAAGCTCACACCAAGACACAAGAGAAACTTGTCCGTGAACTACTCTTTGCAGATGATGCCGCTTTAGTTGCCCATTCAGAGCCAGCTCTTCAGCGCTTGACGTCCTGCTTTGCGGAAACTGCCAAAATGTTTGGCCTGGAAGTCAGCCTGAAGAAAACTGAGGTCCTCCATCAGCCAGCTCCCCACCATGACTACCAGCCCCCCCACATCTCCATCGGGCACACAAAACTCAAAACGGTCAACCATTTACCTATCTCGGCTGCACCATTTCATCAGATGCAAGGATCGACAATGAGATAGACAACAGACTCGCCAAGGCAAATAGCGCCTTTGGAAGACTACACAAAAGAGTCTGGAAAAACAACCAACTGAAAAACCTCACAAAGATAAGCGTATACAGAGCCGTTGTCATACCCACACTCCTGTTCGGCTCCGAATCATGGGTCCTCTACCGGCACCACCTACGGCTCCTAGAATGCTTCCACCAGCGTTGTCTCCGCTCCATCCTCAACATCCATTGGAGCGCTTACACCCCTAACGTCGAAGTACTCGAGATGGCAGAGGTCAACAGCATCGAGTCCACGCTGCTGAAGATCCAGCTGCGCTGGATGGGTCACGTCTCCAGAATGGAGGACCATCGCCTTCCCAAGATCCTGTTATATGGCGAGCTCTCCACTGGCCACCGTGACAGAGGTGCACCAAAGAAAAGGTACAAGGACTGCCTAAAGAAATCTCTTGGTGCCTGCCACATTGACCACCGCCAGTGGGCTGATAACGCCTCAAACCGTGCATCTTGGCGCCTCACAGTTTGGCGGGCAGCAACCTCCTTTGAAGAAGACCGCAGAGCCCACCTCACTGACAAAAGGCAAAGGAGGAAAACCCAACACCCAACCCCAACCAACCAATTTTCCCTTGCAACCGCTGCAATCGTGTCTGCCTGTCCCGCATCGGACTTGTCAGCCACAAATGAGCCTGCAGCTGACGTGGACTTTTTACCCCCTCTATAAATCTTCGTCCGCGAAGCCAAGCCAAAGAAGAAGAATTGTGAAGCACAAGTTATAACAAAAACCATGTCATAAAGCACATTAAAGGATAGGAAGGGAAATAAGCATAAAGTATCTGTAGAAACCATTTTGAACAGATTGTCATGTTTATGCTAATCTGTTATTGACAGTACTTTCTTAGGTCTGGGTTCTGGAAAGCTATTTGAAAAATGGAAGGATATGCACCTTCTTCCTGAACAGTCCCTGGGAATTGATGATGAGCCTCTGACACTCCAGTTCCAAAATAACAGATGGTCTCTGTGCACCAACAGACTTGGGTCCAGCTAGGTCAGGAGCTGCTTTAGGGGGTAGGCAGCTGGATAATTTGTGAGCCAGCGAGTCCTTTCTGCCATTTACGCTGGCCTTCTGTGTGCTCCAAATGAATGGACTCAAGGATCCCATGCCATTCAAAATATACCTTTCCCATCATGAGCGGAGTGGGGCCAGCAATTAAGAGTTTTTTCAAATCACACCAACCCAGTTAGAGGACTTCACAAACAGGGTTGGTGATATATCTTCATTGCCTTGAGGCACTTGCAGGAGGCAGTCAGATTTCAGATTTATTGCCAGAGTATTTACATAACATCACATACAGCTCTGAGATTCTTTTTTCCTGTAGGCGAGGCAGAATTACCACTTACTGGTAGTGCAAAAATAAACTGTACACAATGTACTCGTAAACAAACTGTGCAATACAGAGAGGGAAAAATCAATACAGGGCAAAGGTAAGAATCCTTAAACGAGTCCCTGATTGAATTTGTTGTTGAGGAGTGTGATGGTGGAGGGGCAACAGTTGTTTCTGAACCTGGTGGTGCGAGTCTTGTGGCACCGATATCTCTTTCATGATGGCAGCAGTGAGAACAGAGCATGTGCTGGGTGGTGTGGATCCTTGATGATTGCTGCTGCTCTCCGACGGCAGTCGATGTTCTTGATGGCAGAGAAGTTTTTGCATGTGATATCTTGGGTTGTGTCCGCTATCTTTTGCAAGACTTTATGCTCAGGCATGTTGGTGTCCCCATACCAGACTGTGATGCAGTCGGCCAGCACACTTTCCACCACACATCTGTAGAAATTTGGATATAGTGACACCTAAGAACTTAAATTTATTTACCCTTCAAAGTCCATGTCTTTACAGGAGACAGACTGCATTTCAATGTAGTAAGCGTCCAAAAATCTGGATGCCAGATATCCAGATGATCCCCAAAAACGAAAACTCTCGCCTGAAATCCAGACCACCTGAGAATCTGGTCCTCAAAAACTCTCAGCTGTTTTGTACGTGCATATGTGTGCATTGCAAGCATGCATGGATTGTGTAAGCGCCACAGATATACTGCCCGAGAATCCGGAAAATCTGGACCGACTCATTCCCCGACCAGTCCACATTTTAGAATTTTTACTGTAATCTATATAGAGCCCTTTACTACCATAATACTTGATGGATCTGCTCTACTAAAGTAATTGTGAAAATTTGATACTTCAAGTCAGCAAATGATCCTTGAGCATTAGGTGTATGTTTCATGTGCCCAAGTCATGCTTAAAGTTCTTAGCAAGAAACATCTCCAATAACCTGACTTGGGTCAAGCACATTGTTGAGATGGTCAAGAAGGTGCCCTAGTGCCTCTACTTTCTCAGAAGACAAAAGTTTAGTATTTCCTGCTTGTCCCTCAATGTTTTCTACAGTTGCACCATCAAAAGCATATTTGTTATGTACAACATGGTGTGATATAGGACCTGCTCTGCTCAAGATCAGAAGCTGCTACAGAGGATGGTGAATGCAGCTTCAACCATAATGCAAACATCCCTCCCCTCCATTGACATTCATCAACATCTCCTGCTGTTAGCCAACATACTGAAGGACCCATCACACCCAAGAAACACTCTTCTTCCTCTCATCATGGAGAAGTTTGAAGAGGATGATGTGCACCAACAGGCTTAAAGAGAGTTTCTTCCCCCAGCCATCAGGCTCCTGAATGAACCCCATAACTACATTACTGCCTTTACTTGGTTCTAATTGATCTTTTATCTCATTGTAACTCAATGTTGTGTATTTTATACCTTTTACTTTGTATGGCTGTAGAAATAGTAGAGTTCACACAAGGTATAATGTGGCAAATAAACAAACTTATGGTGACTATACAATATAGCTCCACACCAGAGGTAAGCTTGTAAGAGGTGAAGTGCAACAAAGAAAATTTAGAAACATCCTGGAATGATGACGTAGCCTCACTTGACACAGCATAACCTAAAGCTGAATAAATACTGACCGTGAACAGGAACATTTCCTGTGTATTATGTATTCATTAATCTGTACATGTGTAACTGGTCTCAAACGTTCAAGAGCTCACCATCTGCAGCTGTGTGGAGCACTTGACCAGTGCATTTCAGTGGCATGGTTAATTTATCTTCATCTACTTAAATACAATGTACAGATGCAACGAAAATCTTATTTGCTGCAGCTTTTCTAGTCATAAAACACACGATGCACAAGAGAAAAAATGAAAATATAAAAAGAGGAAGCAAAAGTAAATATGAGCAATTGATCATGGCCGATAAAATGGTCTGAGTAATTTATACTTTTTGCCTTTTCTCATAGACAGATTAAGGTGGAAGCTAGTAATCCATCTGCTTTCAAATTCCTTACCTTTCTGAAAGAAAGTGAAGTATCATATAATAAGAAAAGTCTGAACTACACATTCTAAATGGTTTGATTTCATTTGGGAAATTAAAATTGCATGTAAGCCTATCCAATCATCTGAGGAATGCCTGTTACTAACATTGGTTCAGTTTGTGAAATTTCATGCATCTTTAATCTGGAGTGAATCTGTTGAGAATATTCAACGTGGAAAGAGTGGAGCAGAGGGAGAGGCACCTCAGTCCATGGCCAGAGCCGAACATGATACAGAATCAAACTTAATCCTTTCTGCTTGCATGTGTTTAACTTTATATGCCTCTTAAATCTTATTCTTTTGTCCATTTCCACCACTATCCCTGATACCCCATTCCAAGTATATACCACTGAAAAGCTTGTCCAGCACATCATCATATTTATAGCTCGAATGGAGTCAAACAAACGAGGCTACTCAATCGTATTTAAGGAATAGAGTAGGAAACTAAGCACACAGCTTTGGTGTGTCCCTGTGTTGATGGTCAGCAAGGAGGAGGTGATGCTTCCAGTCTACACTCATTGGGGTCTTCCATGAGGAAGTTGAGGATCCAGTTTCAGAATAACGAACAGAGTCCCAGATCCCTTAATTTGATCGTGTTTTTGCTAGTATGATAAAAATTTAATGCCAAACTATAGAATATGAGCAACAGCATAACATACTTTTTCTTTCTTTCTTTTCTTCCGCTTGGCTTCGTGGACGAAGATTTATGGAGGGGTAAATGTCCACATCAGCTGCAGGCTCGTTTGTGGCTGACAAGTCTGATGCAGGACAGGCAGACACAGTTGCAGCGGTTGCAGGGGAAAATTGGTGGGTTGGGGTTGAGTGTTGGGTTTTTCCTCCTTTGTCTTTTGTCAGTGAGGTGGGCTCTGCGGTCTTCTTCAAAGGAGGTTGCTGCCCGCCGAACTGTGAGGCACCAAGATGCACGGTTTGAGGCGAGATCAGCCCACTGGCGGTGATCAATGTGGCAGGCACCAAGAGATTTCTTTAGGCAGTCCTTGTACCTCTTCTTTGGTGCACCTCTGTCACGGTGGCCAGTGGAGAGCTCGCCATATAACACGATCTTGGGAAGGCGATGGTCCTCCATTTTGGAGACGTGACCTACCCAGCGCAGTTGGATCTTCAGCAGCATGGATTCGATGCTGTCGGCCTCTGCCATCTTGAGTACTTCGATGTTAGGGATGAAGTCGCTCCAATGAATGTTGAGGATGGAGCGGAGACAACGCTGGTGGAAGCGTTCTAGGAGCAATATTCTGGGTAATCTAATGCAGAGTGGATGCTCAGCAATATGGCATCTGCCATTGACCTGTTGTGATGAGAGGTGAATTGAAGTGCGCCTATGTCCTTGTTGAGATAGGAGTTGATCTCCATAATCAACCTCTCAAAGTAGTTCATCAAGACAGACAAGTACCACCAGCCAAAATTAATTGAGGCAGATCACCTTTGCTCTTCTTAGGCACCAGAATAATCAACATCTTTTTTGAAGAACATGGAGACTGCAGACCATGGAACAGGCGGTTGAAAATATCTGCAAAAACTCCAGTGAGTTGGTCTACACAGGATTTGAGGATGTGGTCAGGTGCTCTGTCTGTGCCAAAGGCTTAGCAAGGATTTACCCTCCTGAAAGTTCTTTCCATGCCAGCCTCATTAGCTGGGAGCACAGAGTCATTGGGGCTCCCAAGGCACTTTGTTGTTTTCTCCTTCAAAATGAACATAAAATGCATTAACCTTGTTTGGAGGAGCCATATCACAATTAATGATGTGACCTTGTTTTGCCTTTTTGGATGTGATGGTGTGCCAGCCCAGCCATAATTGTTAAGTGCCCATGTAGGACTCCAGTTTAGTCCAGAATAGTGTTTTTGTGTTAGTAATGGCCTTCTGGAGAATGTACCTGTTCTTTCTATAGATTACTGAATCTCATGATCTGAAATGCCACAGATCTTGTCTTTGGCAGTTAGTGGATATTTTGTTCATTCATGGCTTCTGGTTGAGATAGACCTGGCTAGTCTCAGTTGGAACACACCTGTCCACACATTTTCTGATAAAGTCAGGGACGACAGATCTGCTGCCGAATCCTCGAACATACATGTACAGTGCCCTCCACACTTTTTATTTCCTTTATTTGCCCCTGTGCTCCACAGTTTTACATTTGTAATCAAACAATTCACATGTGATTAAAGTTCACATTCTAGATTTTGTTAAAGGGTATTTGTGTACATTTTAGTTTGACCATGTAGAAATTACAGCACTTTTTAATATAGTATCATTTCAGGACACCATAATTTTTGGGATATAGCAATGGTATGTACAAGGTAGATCCTGACTTACGATGGGATTCGGTTCTGGGACTCGGATCATAAGTAGAAATTATCTTAAGTCAGGGTCTACCTGTACAGGTAGTATCCTGATTTGTCCCTGCCAGTAGGCCAATGTCCCCACTGCTGCCAAGTGGCTGACATCCTCACTGCTGCTGGGAGGCCAAGGTGGCACCAGGTAATTAGGGGCAGCGATGTCATCTCTCAACCTTTGTTGTGATTTGGATTACATGCACAGATTCCCATCACTCTCTCCCCCTCTTGATTTTCTGTCCCTCCCCAGAGACGGCAATCTGTGCATGCATTCCAAATCACTTTTTTAAAAAAATGGTGTTGGGTCCGTTAAAGCACATTTCTTTGACGTTACTACAAGAGAAGCATTGAAATGATGATGTTTAGGGAGTGTGGTGGCGGTAGGAAACGATCTGCGTGTGCTGATTGAATGGTAGCATTCCTTTCAGGTAGACCCTGACTTACCTTTATTCAAAATGGATTCTGATCATCGTAACTTTGAAAAATTGTAAGTCGGAACATCATAAGTCAGGGTCTATCTGCATATTAAAGTAATGACGTTTAGTACTTCTTTGCATATTCCTTGCATGCAATGACTGCTTGAAGTCTAATTGATAGACATCACCAAGTGCTATCTTCTCTGGTGATCCTCTGCCAGGCCTCTACTCCAGCAATCTTCAGCTCCTGCTCATTTTGGAGCTTATCCCCTTAGGTTTTCTCTTCAGCATATGGAAGGCATGCTCAATTGGATTTAGATCAGGTGACTGACTTGGCCATTCAAGAATTCTCCAGTTTTTAAGCTTTGAAAAACTCTTTTGTTACTTTAGCAGTATGTTTGGGATTATTGATTTGCTGTAGGATGAAGCACCATCTAATGAGTTTAGAGGAATTTGCTCGAACTTGAACAGATAAGATCTTTCTATACTCCACAGAATTCATTTTGCTCCTTCACCAATTAAGTAATTATAAGTAATCCCAAATATCTGTGAAGCCAAATGTCCAAAACATTTTGGACCCCTAAAATGGGTGAGCTATGAAAAAAGTGCTGTAATTTCTGTATGGTCAAACCAAAATGTATAACAAATAACCTTGAATAAAATCTGGAATATGCACTTTAATCATGTGAATTAATTGATTACAAATTTAAAACTGTGGAGCACAGGGGCACATAAAGGAAAAATGTGTCATTGTACCAAAGATTATGGAGGGCACTATAAATTTTAGTGTTTTCCTCCTTTTCCAATTTCACCATTGCTTGGTCCATAAAACCTTCTTTTGCAAAACAACCTCTGAGACTTCCACAATGTTATTCTGGCGACTTGTCTGGAGGGAATGTTATTAGAGTAGATGTAGATGCGCTGGGTGGGTCACGTCTCCAGAATGGAGGACCATCGCCTTCCCAAGATCGTGTTATATGGCGAGCTCTCCACTGGCCACCGTGACAGAGGTGCACCAAAGAAAAGCTACAAGGACTGCCTAAAGAAATCTCTTGGTGCCTGCCACATTGACCACCGCCAGTGGGCTGATATCGCCTCAAACCGTGCATCTTGGCGCCTCACAGTTTGGCGGGCAGCAACCTCCTTTGAAGAAGACCGCAGAGCCCACCTCACTGATAAAAGGCAAAGGAGGAAAAACCCAACACCCAACCTCAACCAACCAATTTTCCCCTGCAGCCGCTGCAACCGTGTCTGCCTGTCCCGCATCAGACTTGTCAGCCACAAACGAGCCTGCAGCTGACGTGGACATTTACCCCCTCCATAAATCTTCGTCCGCGAAGCCAAGCCAAAGAAGAAAGACTCGAGTAGTGCTCACAAAGCTCAACAACATTGAGAAAAAAGCAGCTCATATGATTGGTGATCAATCCACCATCCAAAACACTGGTTGTCCTAAACCACTGGTGCATTGCATCTGTAATGCGTACCATTTGTGAATTCCATTGCATTTCAACAACTACGCGACTCAGACAGTATTTGCCAAATCTGTGACCTCTGTCATCAATATCACGCCTTGCATTTAGGAACTTTACTGCTTTAATGTTCCTCTCAACACCACACGCCTGCTTGTCTTGACTTATAGATGGGCAATAAATGCTGGCCTTGTATCTTAAAAAAAATAAAAACTGCAGAGGAAACCAATGTTAGAAATTGACTGTAGGAAAAAAGCCATTTAGTTGTAAATTTCCTACTCACTGGTGCATGTATTGTGTGGAACTCTGGTCAAAAAGGTACTGTCTCTCTAGACTGCAAAGTTGAAGTGAATTAATACCACCCTGTGTCACAAGTTTCCTGTATCACTTGATTGCTGTTGCCCAGTCAGCTTCCTGCTGATCTGAACTTTTCAATCCAACTGCCTGACACCTGATTCCAATTGCCAGGTGCAGTCTTCAGATAAAGTGTCTGCAACATGACTATAAAGCAAAAGAAATGCAAAATGTACTTTTTAAAGAAACAATCTTCAAAAAACATTGAAGTTGTATTTATTTATCTTTATTCTGTTTTGAGATAGCATTAAATTGAGGCAGCATTAAATTGCACCAAGGCAGTGCAAGCATTATGAACAGTGGACTTAACTTGCTAATTTGATAATTTCTTGAAAACTTTTAAAAAGATGCTTTCTGCAAATGTTCTGGTTCTGGAAGCAAGTCTTTATTGAACTGAGTGAAAGAGTTTATAATTCATCTTTTGTGGTCTTAATACATCCCAAAATGTTTCACGACTAACTGATGTGTGATGTAGGAAGTAAAGCAGCCAGCTTCTGCACAATAGGTTTCTCCCACCTGTATTCTCATTGGGTCCATTACGGGCATTGTATATTTGCAGGACTTTGGGGATAGTTTCTTTGGTCTTGTTCAAATTAGTACTATGGAATGTTTTATGTCCATTTGATAGGATTGATAAGGCTCACTTTGAGGTCAGATATTACTGCAGTTGCTCAGTATTGTGCTCTGAGAGAGAATTTCCATGTATAAGCTTCTGTAGAGAGACTGACTTGTAACCTTAACAGTAAGACTGACCAGTGCTGAAGGATGAAAGAAAACTCAAATTAATTAAAACATTGTAGCGCACATCGAAAGAACCAAAGACTTGTTGATCTAAACCAAGGCTTTTATTAACTAAAAGACTGGAGCATATCACATGTAGGTCGACCAATCCAGAATGACCTGGTCTGGCTAGGAGTAACCCTTTAAGACCTACCAGTAGGTGTGGCTATGCTCTCAGCCAATCACAGTCATCCTACACTACAATCTGTACACATGCACATTGGTGATAGAATCTGTACTATCACAGACATTTAATGAATTATGGTTCAGTATGTGTTGATGATTCAGTCATGATAAATTGAATGGGCATCATCCTGCAAATTTATAATCTGGAGAGGAATTTTGGCCATCTGTTAAGGTACTGCATATCACATTGGAAGCTCATCTGATCTGGCATTCATTTGAAATCTGTCTCTTCAAGAATTGATAGTTTTGCTGTGCTATAAGAAAAACAGATGCTTTTTACTTCTTTCTTTATCTTTCATTTGACTTTGCAAGGTCAGTTGCTTTAACACAAAAATGTTGTTTTAACTCAATTCTGGTCATTTCAAACCAGAGCAGTTCATTTAGAAGTCTAGCCACTTTTACGATACAAGAATCATAACAATACATTTCCAATGTCCACAGATAATGTTTGACTGAAGTTAAAGTTTGCAAACTTTATCTGACTTGTTCAGTGGGAAGAAATAGAACTTGACAAATACTGGTGTAGCAAAGCTTCTGAAGGAGCATGCTAATTTACAGGAAGTGTTGAAGAAACTGTAAAGTTGCAGAAGGATATGGACACATTAGCAGGCTGGGGAAAAATATGGCAAATGAGATCCAACATTAAGAAATGTACAGTTCTGCATTTGGGCAGTGGAAATTAACAGGTAGAGTACAATTTGGATGGGGAGAAAATTCAAACCTCTGAAGTGCAAAGGGACCTGGGCATCCTCATGCAGAGAAACCTAAAAGTTAATGACCAGGTGGGATTGGTAGTGAGGAAAGCAAATGCTATGTTGGCATTCATTTCAAGAGGAATAGTATATAAGAGTAAAGAGTTGTTGATGAGGCTCTATGGGGCACTGGTGAGACCACATTTGGAGTATTATATGCAGTTTTGGGCCCCCTGTCTTCGAAAGGATGTGATGTTATTGGAGAGAGTGCAGAGGAGATTTACTAGGATGATTCTTGGAGTGCAAGGGGTAATATATGAGGAATGTTTGGCAGCTCTTGGATTGTATTCATTGGAGTATAGAAGAATGAGAGGGGATCTCATAGAGACATTTCAAATTTTGAAAGGATTTGATAAAATCAAGGACAAGGGGTCGCAATCTTAAAATTAGAAGTTATCCATTTAAAAGAAGAACTTTTTTAGTCAGAGGGTCAAGGATCTGTGGAACTCACTGCCGCATACAGCAGTAGAGGCCAGATCATTGGGAGTATTTAAACAGGAAATTGATAAGTATCTCATTAGTAAGGGATATGGGGAGAAGGCTGGAAATTGGAACTAGGTGTGAGCATAGGTCAGCTTAGTGTTGAGTCACAGAACAGACTCGATGGGCCTAGTGGCCTGCTTCTGTTTCTTTATCTTGTGAACTTCCAATCTATTTAAGAAACATTTAAATAAGTAAAAGTTAGAAGTTTAGAACTCTCTTCCACGCATGTCAATTAATGCGAGGTAAACTAAGTTTTACATCTGTGCTTGATAGATTTGGTTAACCTTTTGTTTCAAAGGATATTGAGTAAAGTGAGTTTTGGAGTCTGATCATTAATGATCCCATTAAATGGTATAACAATCTTGAGCTAAATCGCTACTCCTGGTTCCATGTTCCATTATCATTTCTGATGTGTCAGAATTTGATTAAAAAGGTTCACCGTTCAGCAGTGTTCTATAATGGCTGAGAGGAAATATACAAATTTCACACTGCAGTGGAAACTGAAAGAATCATCATCTGTTACATTGACGCACGAGATTTCCACTTTTATAGCTGACATTGTTTCATCTCAGCATATGGTCTCCTTGCATCACATTGACTTGTAGTCATGACAACTTGTTTATGTAATCAGTGGGAGGGATTCAATCAAGGGCAATGGAATGATCCTTTCAATGTGGTGCTGATTAATAATCAAATCTAAATACACTTTTTTTTTGTAGCATTTGCTGTTTTTTTTATTTAACAAAAGAAACAGTCATTGGTTCAGAACATTATTTTGTTTATCTCCTGTGTGCAGCATTTTCAACTGAGTCAGAAGACCGTGGCTCCAAGGCACAGTATAAAGATTTGAGATTGCAAGTCTAGGCGCACATTCTCATGCATTCTTCTGATGTTGTGTTGGAGGTGAAAAGTGCAACCCATGTCTTTCTTCCATGGTGGATGTCAAGCCAAAACTATTTTATACCCTGACAAAGGGGTCACGACCCGAAACATTGGTTATATTTTATTTCCTCTGGATGCTGTGTGACCTGCCGAGTTTATCCAGCACTTTTATGTATTGCACTCAACCCCAGCATCTGCAGGTTTTCTCATTTAACTATCTTAAACCCTGTGATGTTGCAAATGGTATAAAATACAGTGTGTGTCTGTGTGTGTGTGTGTGTGTGTGTGTGTGTGTGTGTGTGTGTGTGTGTGTGTGTATATATATTTATATATATCTATAAATATCTATATATAGATGTATATATATCTCTCTTCTCTTTGGCTTGGCTTCGCGGACAAAGATTTATGGAGGGGGTAAATGTCCACGTCAGCTGCAGGCTCGTTTGTGGCTGACAAGTCCGATGCGGGACAGGCAGACACGGTTGCAGGGGAAAATTGTTTGATTGGGTGTTGGGTTTTTATATATAGATATAGATATACACACACACACACACACACATATATATATGTATCTATATCTATATATATATGTGTATCTATAGATATATATCTACAGATATATCTATAGATATATATCTATAGATATCTATATATCTATAGATATATATCTACAGATATATCTATAGATATATATCTATAGATATCTATATATGCAGGCCTTTCATTTATAGGTGCATTTCAGGGGAGGTTGAAGTGAGGGAAACAAAACAGAAAGATATTAAAATGAGAAGGGTCACATGGAACTTTAACGTGAGCAGAGACAGGAAGGTTGAGCGGCCTTTATTTGTGTGGTAGAGTCTGAGTAATTAACAGTAAAATGACAGGGAGACAGATGGCTGGAAAATGGATATGGACGTTTTTGTTTCCACAAGACAGGAACAATGTTATATTTGTAACAGGAACATTCTTTTCAATTAACTGGCACTTGTTGTGGAGTTCTTTTGAAAAACCTTACAATGTTGTTTCAAACCTGCTGCAGCAGAGTATTTGATCTTGCATAATGTTCCAAAACAGAAGTTGTTATTTTGAATGAGGACAAATGTATTTACTATATTCCAAAGAATTACATCAACTTTAGATAAAAGCTAAAAGTGTTGCTCTATTTTGGTTAAAGAATTGCTATAAAAATACATTATATGATTCTCCTCAGATTAATACATTTAAACAAAATTAGATTCAGAAAATTAGTTTAAACTCAGAAGGTGGCACACAAGATTAAAAATTTCATAACACTGCTAGTCATATTGCCTGAGGAGAAGAATTAGGTTCCAGGATTTCTGATTGTTATCCTATCTTCTGAAGAGCAATGTAGAAGAAACTGTAAACTCATTCACTTTTATAATTATAATCTGATTATAATTTGAACTGCTCAGAAGGAGCCACCCTTGTCTGGAATAAAAGGTTAAGGGTTCAAGTCTCACGAAAGAAATTTGAAATTCAGGCTGCTTTACCACGAGGAAAGACTGCTGCCAAATTTCCATCCATTGAATGAAATTTTAAACAAGATCCCCACCTACTCACCCGCCAATGAGTGTCAATAATTCCTGCAGCACTTCTTTGAATTTTGCCAATTGACTGCTGTATTTTCTGCACTACCACAGCTTGCACTTCAAAAACCAGAGTGTGCTTGGATTTTTTTAAGGAGTGGAATATTTTAATTGTTTTAAAATCTTTCAGTTTTGAAGTATCTTGTTTTGTTGGATCTCCCACGTGGATGTTGGAACTAGTGCATTAGCACTCTGCTCTCTATTGGTAATTAAGTGCGCCATTGAATCTCACGATCAGATTCCATGTCATTATTCATTGAACTTCTGATGAGACATCAGGGAACATGTGTTCCAGATGTTAAGCTCCCTTCTTCCTCAGGTCAAAGAGCAAAAGTCAGCAGGATGACGGAGCAAATGGATGTGGGGCAGTGAGGAGTGAATCACCCTTTCATTCCCCCCCCCCCCCCACAGGTAAGTGTTGATGCTGAGTTACAGCCCTTTGTGAGGGGTGATGCTGCAGGAGAAAATGGCCGCTCGAAACCATTCAACAGCAAACCTGTGCAGCGCTGTGTCCCCTTCAACTTTCATTCAAAGCTTTGTGCATCTTCCTGGGAGCTTACCCCTTGAACCAGTCCAAATTAATGCCTTCACTGGTTGTTGTGATTACTAGTGTTCTTTAATCCATTGAGAGGAATCAAAGCAAGACAATGGTGCACCTTGTTTGATAATAAATGCTTAAAGAGACCATTCCAAGGACCTGCTGGTTAGCCATTGTAAATGATCTCTTATTTAAGTATATGGCAGAAGAATAGGGAGAATTTGCTGGATACATAAGGAAGAATAAATTTCAGAAAATAACTTGGGGGAAGGAATTGCTAGGAATACTCTGAGAGCTGAGCAGATATGAAAAAGATGTGAGAAGCCAGAGATGATGAGAACAGTTTCGAAAAACATTAACTGCAGTGGCACACAAATCCCAATAGATTGTGAAACAGAACAAACATCCATATCTGGATTTATGAAGCAGCTCAAAACAGTTAACATTTCAGATTGATGACCTTTCTTTTGATTTCTTCAAGGCTCCGGGGCTTTGTAGGTACTACAGTACAACTCCGATTATCGGAAAGGGTCAGGACCGAGACCATTTTGGATAAACTTTTTTTGCAGAGAATCGGTCATTTTTTTAAAAAACAGCCCAGTAGCAACAGCAAAACACTTGTAACAGTGTTTAAACAACAACAAAAAAGATGGCAAGGCCTTTTAAGCATTAATATAATGTTTAATTCTCTCCAAAAACATACTGGCCACTGCCCATCACTGACACCTCTCCATTGAGGCCCTGCTCGGGCTAGAAGCCCGAGGCCGGCTGCGCCACCACAGGGAGCTCATGGTCCGCTGCTGCAGACGCCAGGAGCCCGACTCCCACAGTCAGTGGGATACATTTCGGATACATGAAAATATTTCAGATTCTGGAGAATCTGATTATGGATAATTGGAGTTGTATTGTACTTGTAAAAATGTATTATTGGATTCTGATGAAGGTATATTATGCTTTATATTTAACTTACTTAGTAGATAGTGGAACAGGTCTTTGGTGTGTTATGAACCCAGAGGACCCCAAAACCCAGCAGCAATAGATGCTCACCAAGACAAATGGTTACTTAAACAAAAATTGCTTTTAATTATCTTTAAACATGAAAACAGAATCACACTTTAACTTAACTAACCTAGCTTAACCCCCTTTCTAAGTGCACGTGTGTGTAATGTGTGTGTAAGTTCAGAAAAGTTCTTTGGTTCACAGTCCAATCTCATTTCTCATTCGTCCAATTTCACTGTTTGCAGGCAATTCTTATACTGTGCACAGAATTTAACATTTATAAAGTTCACCAGGCTTTGGTGCTTGAAAGGTAAATAGTTACTGCTCAGGAAGGTTCTTGTTAGTTTTCAGAGAGAGATTTGTTGTTCCAGGACATCCACAACTGATGTACTGCCGTCAGCCACTCCAGTGTCTTGCTGACAAAACTTGCCCTTTCAGGGTTCTCCAGATGCTAACCTCTTTCTTTCAGGTCACCACAGAGTTCCTTTTTGTTTCCCTTATTCCAAGTGAAACATTAGACAGCCTGTTCTCTCCTCTTGCATGAACCACAGGGGCTTTGACCAGGCCGTCTTCCAAATGGGGCTTTCCTTAAGCTTGCCAGCTTGTCTTGTTCCAGTCCCAGCTGCTCTTGCAAAACTGTGGAGCCAATATATCCAGCATGGGGAAAAGCACCAGTATTTCAAATAAGATCTGTTTTAAAGTGTTTGTATGTAACCTACTCTAACAAACCTTTCCCAATTTATCTCCCCAAAACATAACAAAATACTCTGTCACAGATGACTTTTTTGCTGAGGCACGAGCTTGTTGCCAATTGCTGAATGGAAGGTTGTGCGAGCATGTCTGTGCACTGAGGTATACAGGTGGTTTTCTTCAATGGTGTTGAAGCTCCTTGGACTTTTACTACCACCACCTCCACTTTCTCCTCCCCTTCCAACGCATCCAGCAAGATGAGACCAGCCAGCTACCTCTGTGACCCCACTGAATTGAAACAAGTGCTGTTTCACTTTTCCAGTGTCTCCCACATTATTCTGCCAACTTTCTCCTCTCGATTGATGTTATCCTCACAATGACCTGAGCAAATTCTAGTGTGCATTCTTGCCCATGTTTAATAAGAAAGAAATATGTATAACATAGAACACTACAGCACACTACAGGCCCTTCAGCTCTCGATGTT
The DNA here is from genome assembly GCF_036971445.1 of Narcine bancroftii. Taxonomy (NCBI): domain Eukaryota; kingdom Metazoa; phylum Chordata; class Chondrichthyes; order Torpediniformes; family Narcinidae; genus Narcine; species Narcine bancroftii. Next base: position 82,789,130 of record NC_091472.1, on the reverse strand, counting down.
GTGATTTCCATATTCCTTAAAAAAAGAATTAAACCTTCCCTGTCCTGTAACCCTCTATTTTTCTTTGCATTCTTTATGTCGCAAAGATATGTAACCAACATTTCGGACCTGAGACCTTCGTCAAGGAATGAGCAAAAAGCAGACAGGACCTGAATAAAATGGTGGGGGAAGGGACAGGGAGAAGCACAAGCCCACAGGCAAGAGGTCATAGGTGGATGTACTGGGAAGAGATAGGGGAAGGGGATAGCTCTCTGAATGGAGATGGGTTGAGAGCTGAAGGAAAGGAGACAGAGGGATGGGGAAAAGAGAGAGATAGGGGAGGAGCCTAACAGAAACAAGAGAAGTTGATGTTAAAGCCATCTGGTTGGAAAGAACCCAGGTGGAATATCCAGATTTGGTAGAAGTCAGACTGCAAAAGAACACACAGCATACCAGATTTTTATTATAAATTATCAGTTCGTATATGGGAAGTGAGGTGTCTCAAACAGACATCTTTCTAAAGTCTCAGCTCTCACTTCAAAAATACAGAGTTGCGCTTCTATATTTCGACCCTCACTCTTAATATTACGTAATTCTGTATATAAAAAATACCCTCCCCCCCCCCACTGTCCCGACGCCTGGATTTTTGGTGTTCACCTTTCACCAGCAAATGGAATGTTGCATTGCCTCAAAAAATACAAAATTAATGACGTTTATGCTAGCTTTATTTCAACCTCTCTTTGCACTTGTGCAAGCCATCTTTTTATCTGACCTTGTAAAGCACATTGTGGGCCATTTTTCACAACCTGTTGCAAGGTCATATTTGCAGCTGCTTGTTTTCAGCCATCTTATAACTCATGAAAGGTTTGTCAACCTTCTTGTCTGTCTCTAAATTTTAAAAGCAGCAGCTTTAGCATTGGGATATGTCAAAAGCATTGTAATATAAGTGAGATATAAATAATTTTTCTACAACCTAATAATTTGTAGGTAGGCTCAGCTTCTCAGTGGATGAGGCCATGGACAGGCATGACGGCATGGGAGTGGGGTGTGGGATTGAAATGGTTGGCCACTGGGAGGTATTGCAGCGGATGTACTGAATGTCCTCAACGAAACGATCTCCCAGTCTGCAATGAGTCTCTCTGATGTCGAGGGGGCCACAACAGGATGCAATAGATGACAGCTTGTTTGACCTGTTAGGCCTTTTCCCTTGATTTGATGCCCATGGGATGGGACCTCAGAGGAAGGGAGCAATGGCACATTTTTAATATTTGAAAACACCCAAAACAGTGGAAAGATTCTGCAAGTAGGGCAGGTTTTTTTTTGAAAGATGATGATCTTTCATCAGGACTCTCATCATAGATTCAAATTCAGGATGGGTGCTGAGGATGAGGTAGAAAAGTTGAGTGCATGTGTTGATGTTGCAGCCAATGATGCAATTGGCATTGAGCTATTCAGCTGACTTACAATATTTTGTGATTTTAACTTTAATGATACGTAGTTTATGTCAACTCTCGCAGCTCTCCTGTTACTGATGAATAATTACAAAGGATTCTATTCCAACCTCTCTTGCAACAAGGAGAGTAATGAAGATATTCATCCTGTGGCAAGAATAAAGCACAATGAGGTGAGAGTTTGACAAGCAGGGAATGTGCTTTAAGGCAAGACAATCAGGAGATAAATTAAGGATTTTGCCTTGATATTCTGTACTCTTGTGCAAATTATGAGTTTATGTACCACATATGAAATTGGCATGTGTTCAACAAAGAGTTAAAGGCTGACCTGACAAGATGCAAGGTTCTAGAATATAAGATTGAAACAGCTTGCTGTTTGCCATCGGTCTGGCATTAAACAGCACGATAGCAACTCATGCTTTAATAAGTACATTAGAACTCTGAACACAAACATAGATATTAATTGTACTGAGCAACAGATGCAGGTTTATAAAATGATAAATTGAACCAGGAATTCTGTACATTTCAGTTAGCTATCTCCTCTCCGCTTACAGACATTTAAGATGTAGGTTGATCCTGTTACGTGAAAAGTAAGTAGTAGAAAGCTTTGCATAAGCCCTGCAGTGATACTAGTTACAGCAGAGGATTCAAAATCTGGATTGTGTATTCTTCCAGAAGGTGATCCATTTGCACAAGAAGCATCCTTGAGATCCCACAGGAGCACTGCGTGGATGCCATGCCTCTTGAATAATAATTTTAAATCCAGCAGCACAAATCAACATTTTAACATCACCTGGCTGATTGATGGTTAGTTTAATTAAGTAAGTAGCATAATCTTCTTAATTTAATCCTTTATTATGTAAAATATAAGTAAATAGTGCTAGCTGTTCTCTTTTCATAATTTCATAAAGCAATCCACAGTCAAAACATAACAAGCTTTGATTTCATCTATCAATCATCTTTCTGCTGACTTCTAATATTACAGTCAGGTTTGTTTCAAATTCAAACACAAGTTCCATGGATCTGCACCCTTTACTGCTCTCAGGTTGATTGATGTACTCTTAAACCTCAAGGCTTCATTCATGTCCTTCAGTGCCTCTGTTTCCTCTCACTGGTCAGTCCTTGTCGCTGGACGTAAGAAGGACAGTAATGGTATTGCAGCAGAATATATTCACACCATAAGAATTTGCTTCAGAAACTGAAGCTGTAATAGATTTTTTTTCCTTCCCTTTACTAATACAATTCCAACATTTAAACTGGATCTGGTCTCATTTGGATAACTCTTCACAGCAACTATCAATCATATGATTCACAACCTTTCTGATCATGCCATTAATGGATTTACATGCAAAGAAGGACATGATGTCTGCAGCACAGAAGCAGGCCACTTGACTTACCTTATTCATACTTCTGTTTACTTACTGCACACAATTCTTCCCATCCCTTCATCTCACCTATCAGCCTAATCTCGACAAGGGAATCAAGAGTTATGGGGCAAAGACCAGATCAACCATCATCTCACAGAAGCCTAAATGGAACTTGCGGACTATGCCTGCTCTCATTATGAGTTGGGTTATGTATCTCCAGTAGCTGTTCTTTCATTAAGTAATGTGGGATTTGTCAACTTCTACGGTTCCTTGGCAAAATTATCAGAGCTCTCTGAGCATCTCACATGGCTGCAGTGCGGTCATCTTGGCTTCATCTTCTAGTCATTCTTAGAGAGTCAAGTTTCTGACCCACCCACACACATGTAGCTTGATTATCGTGATCTTGGCAACATCCTCGGGCCTGGAAATACCTTGTGTTATCATAAAATGGTACAGCGCCTCTTCATGTTACCATAAATATATGAGTATAATGCAAAAAAAATTTGTACCGAAATTCAAGCTCAAATTCTGCCAGGTTTAATAATGTAGTTGCCTGCTGATACATTCTATACAACTTGAAGATGCAACCATTGAAAGCTCTGTGGGCAGTATGATGTTTGCTGGTTTATTTTGAACCACTCATTATCAGCAGCTGACTACATTGACATGGCAGCGCAACTAGGTTGGGGGAGTAGGAGGGAGGAGAGATGGCAGTGCGAATCAGTGGGGAGAGACGGCTGCACGACTCGGGCGGGGGGGGAGAGAAGTCAGTGCGACTCGGGCGGGTGAGGGGAGGGGGGGTCATATTATACATGGGGGTAAAATTTCCCCCCTTTTTCCCCTCAAAAATGGGGGGAGGGGTCGCATTTTACATGAAACGGATTATACATGAATATTTACTGTACTTTCACCTTCTGTCCCTGAGATAATCCAACTTTCCTTCTAATTACGTTATTCATTTCGGTTAGTTCACATGGTGATTCAAAGCCTATGAACCACTCTGCATAAACGTTTCTTCTGAATTCACCATTAGAGTTTTTGCTTCCTCGCCAATATTTATTGCCCTTAGTTAAGAGTGGCACAGCTCCAGTGACTTTGGTTTAATCCTCACCTCTGCTGCTGTAGTTTGCTGTCTGTGTGGATTTTGCAGGTTTCTTCTGGGTGCTCTAGTTTCCTATATCTCTAAGGTGTATAATTTGGAGGTTAATTGGCCAGTTAAATTACATCATGATATATGAAGGAATCTGGGCTAATTAATGGCAATGTGAGGAGAATAAAATGGTATTGGTGTGGATGTGCACTTGATGGTCAGCGTGGACTTGTTGGGCTATGCTGCGCTCCACAACTCTATATTTTTGATCTGCCCTAAAAAAAATACTTTCTCCACTTATCCTACAAAATCCTTTTCAAAATATTTCACTGGATTTGATTTTCTCTTACCCAGTGGGCTTATAAAAGCCATGGTCTGTATCTAATGAAAGAATTTTGAAATTCAATTGGCAATGCCGTTATTCACATTAGAGAGATAAGCTATGGAAAGTTGCTTCTCAGTGTTCATTAGAATGACAAATGAACTTACTGAAGATGAAAAATGTTTAATGTACCTTTGAGTAATAGGCATGAGCTCTCCACTATAAGGGGAGTCCAGCTGATGCCTCCATCAATCTCTATTCATTTACATGAATAGCACAGCTGCAGTTTATTGTTTGAGCAAAATAAATGCCAGCCTTGACTGTATCCCACGAGGAAATTATTTTCACCCAGTTTATGACTCTAGGAAAATAAACCGAGAGATAAGGCAAAAGTTGAGATTTTTGATCACTTTTGCACCTCCTGAACCACGTTTTTAAAAAGCTAATTTAAAAGCTATGAGTGATACTCTCTTTTGTTCATTCAGAAATCAGGCTATCAATTGGCACAGAGAAAAATTAGATTAATAACCCAATAATCTTGCTGTTTAATGAAATAAAACAGAAAATGCCAAAGCCACTACAGATGAAGCATTAGACCTGGAGAGTGAAACAGAATTAACATCTCATACTTCTGGATGTGACAGGAGGACTCCATTTTGCTGAATGTTTTCAATACATTTTGTGTCAGACTTCCAGTCTCTGAAATATTTTACTTTTGACTTACTTCAAATGAAGATGGTTAAGTGATAAATGTCAACAAACAGAGAATGAGAGAATTGGCCTCATACTTCACATCCACACAAAATAAAAATTGATTTCCAATCCTGACCTGCTGTTAGCCATCTCTCTCCAGCAATAAAGACTGACAATGAGACCCTGAAAAAGGTCTTCATGAAGCCTGTTGGTCATCTCAGCACCCACAGAGCAGGAGGTGGGAACAGCCATCCTCAACCCCAAGGGAAAGCCTAGAAAGAAAAGGTTGACAAGGACATCAGGGTTGATTCCATGCCACATCATCAAAATTGTGCTATGTGATCATATCACTTGGTCAGGAACAGTGCCCTAGCTTAACATCTCTTCTGCGAGACATCACTATTGGTTAGTTAGCATTTCCTCAGCTCTGTAGGAGGTCTTGGACCCATGATCTTCGAATTCAAATGAAATTGCTACCAGTGGCAAAGCTGCAAAACGCCAAAAATAAAGATCTGCTTCTTTAAAAAAAGGGAAATCCTGCTTTAAACAATTATTTTGATATCAATGTTAACACAGAACAAAGCAATTTGCTTGATTGGCACCCCATCCACCACCCAAAACTAATACTTTCACAGCACTTAATAAATTTAAGACCTCTACCTCCTAAAGGGCCTGGGATAACAGGCAAGAGGGAATAACTCCACATACAAATTCATCTCCAAATCACACATGATAACTATTTGGAAATACAAGATTGATGATGTTGTTAATACCGTAGGGGCAATGTTAGGATCTTAGACTATAAGGTAATATCAGTGAAATGGGCTAAGATATGGTGGATAGAATTTAATCCTGATGAATGTGAGGTGATACATTTTGGGATTACTAATGAGATGAGGATATACACCAAGAATAGTAGAATCCTGGGAGATTTGATAAACATTTAAATATTCAAAAATCCTTAAAAGTGACAACCCCTTCTTAACAACTATTTACAGGCGCACAATTGAAAGTGTTCCTGTCTGGCTGCATCATTGTGTGGCATGGGTAGCTGCAAAGCATTGGATCAGAAGTCAATACAGAGGATCATCAAAAAGCCCGAGAAGATCACTGGGGTCCTCCTTTCCTTGATTGATGACATTTACCAGGAGCATTGCTTAAATAGGGCTCAAAGAATTATAGAAGACGCTTTTCATTGAGCACAGTAACTTTGACCCATTAGTCTCAAGAAGGAGGTACAGGAGATCAAAATCAGGACTGCCAGGCTGGGAAATAGCTTCTTCTTGCAGGCAGTGAGATTGGTGAACAGTATCCTGTAACAAAGTATCCCTATACATATATATATATATATATATATTATTTTTTTTATTTAAAAGTTTATGTATATATGTGATTATTATGTGTGTGTGTGTGTGTGTGTGCACTGTGGTCCAGAGAAATACTGTTTCATCAGTATGTAGTCAGATGATAATAAACCAGGACACAAGCCTTCATTCTTCAGGGCACAATATGAAAAGAGGGAGGTATGCTCCAACTTTATAAAATATTGGTCAGATCTCAGCTGGATTTCTGTATGCAGTTCTGGTCACCACATGACAAGAAATGTATGATGATGCTACAGAGATGTAGAGATTCACCAGGATATTATCTGGGATGGGATGTTTCAGGTATGATGAGAGACTCTAGAGCAGTGGTTTTCAAACATTTTCTTTCCACTCACATACCACCTTAAGTAATCCCAGTGCCATAAGTGCTCTAAGGGATTGCTTAAGATGGTATGTGAGTGGAATGAAAATGTTTGAAAACCACTGCTCTAGAAGAGAGGTCTGTTCTCCCTGGGGATATGATTGAGATATGTAAGATTATGAGGGGGTTTCAGTAGGGTAGGTTGCAGGACCTTTTTTCTCCATATCAAGATAGAGGACATAGATTTAGGGGGAATCTAATGGGGCCTAATTTAACCCAGAGAATGGAAAAATCCTAACGTACATTGCTAGAGAGAGTGGTGGAAGCAGAGTTGCTGACAATGGTTTTAAAAACAATGTCCACATAAGCACTTGCATTGCATAGGTATGGAAGACTATCTGCTGGAAGAAGGAATTAATACAAATGGGTGCCCACTGGTCAGCCTGGGAGGAGTGGGCCTATTTCCATGTGATATGACATTACTGATCCTTCTTTGCCATTGGGTTTAATACTGGAACTTTCTCCTCCACAACACTGAAGTTTCTTCATCACAAGGATTGCAACAGTTCAGGAAGGCAGCTCACCACTACATTCTCGGGGATAATTTGAAGTATCCCCAGATTTTGAAAATTGATTCAAATTATAATCTCCAGTTTCATGTCAAGTGTGCTATGACTCCCAGGAATCAAATGATCTGCCTCAACCTATTGCTCGTCAGGAGAAAGCAAAGCTGACCACAATTGGTCTCCTGTCTCAAAGTTCTAATTTATTGTTGGAGTAGATACACGACATCATGTGCAATCCTGAGATTCATTTTCCTGTGGGCCAGGCAGAATTTCTACTTGTCAGTAACTATAAACTGTACTCAAGAAGAAAGAAATGTAAACAAACTGTCTGCAAATACAGAAAAATAAATATTCAATAATAAATAACGAATAAAGTAAGAGTTCATAAATGAGTGTCTGATTGAGTCTGTTGTTTAGGAGTCTGATGGTGGTTCGTGTCCTGTGGCACCTATACTTTTGATGGCAGCAGGGAGAACAGAGCGTATCCAGCATGGTATGGATTCTTGATGATTGTTGCTGCTCTCCAATGACAATGTTCCATGTAGATGTTCTCGATAGTGGGGATAGTTTGCCGAACCTTCCACCCAGGACTTATACCACCAGATTCAGGAACAGTTGATGCCTCTCAACCATTATACCAGGCTATGATGCAGCCGGTCAGCACACTTTCCACTATGCATCTGTAGAAATTTGTCAAGGTCTGTGATTACATGCTGAACCTCTGTAAACTCCTGAGAAAGCAGAGGTCCTGACATGCTTTCTTCACGATCACATGAATAAGATGGGTCCATGAAAAGTCCGTCGAGATAGTGAATCACAGGAATTTAAATTTGCTCACCCTCTCCACCTCTGAACCCGCAATGACCATTGGTTTTTCTCTCCTAAAGTCCACAATCAGGTCCTTGGTCTTGCTGAATTTAGGTGAGAACTTGTTAGTACATCATTCAGCCAAGTATTCAGTCTCCCTGCAGTATGCTGAGTCATTACCTATTTTTATACACTACAGTGATATTGTCAACAGATTTGTAAATAGTGTTATTGTCATTCCGAGCCACACACTCATAGATGTAACGCGATTAGAGCAGTGGACTAAGAACCCATCCCCATGGTGCTTCAGTACTGGTGGAGATTGTTAAAGAGTTCTAGAGGTGATGAAATCTAGGATCCAATTGCACATGGGATATTGAGGCCCAGGCCTTAGAGTTTGCCGATTCATTTTAAATGAATGATGGTGTTGAATACCAAACTGTGGTCAATAACATAACATAACAATTACAGCACGGAAACAGGCCATTAGGCCCTTCTAGTCTGCACCGAACCAAACACCCCTTTGTAGTCCCACCTCCCTGCACAATGCCCATAACCCTCCATCTTCTTCTCATCCATATACCTGTCCAACCTTTTCTTAAATAATACAATTGACTCTGCCGCCACTATTTCTCCCGGAAGATCATTCCACACGGCTACCACGCTCTGAGTAAAGAAGTTCCCCCTCATGTTACCTCTAAACCTCTGCCCCTTAATTCTTAACTCATGTCCTCTTGTTTTAATCTTTCCTCCTCTTAACGGAAATAGTCTATCCACATCCACTCTGTCTATCCCTTTCATAATCTAAAATACTTCTATCAAATCCCCTCTCAACCTTCTACGCTCCAAAGAATAAAGACCTAATCTGTCTAATCTCTCCCTATACTCTAGATGCTTAAACCCAGGTAACATTCTGGTAAACCTTCTCTGCACTCTCTCCACTCTGTTTATATCCTTCCTATAATTAGGCGACCAGAACTGCACATAGAACTCCAAATTAGGCCGCACCAACGTCTTATACAATCTCAACATCACCTCCCAACTCCTATATTCCATGCAATGATTGATAAAGGCCAGCATACTAAAAGCCTTCTTCACCACCCTATTCACGTGAGTTTCTACCTTCAGGGAACGATGTACCGTTACTCCTAAATCTTTCTGCTCTTCTGTATTCCTCAATGCTCTCCCATTTACCACGTATGTCCTATTCTGATTCTTCTTACCAAAATGAAGCACCTCACACTTATCAGCATTAAATTCCATCTGCCATTTTTCAGCCCACTTTTCTAAGCAGCCCAAATCCCTCTGCAATCCTTGAAAACCTTCTTCATTATCCACTATTCCACCTATCTTAGTATCGTCTGCATATTTACTAATCCAATTCACCACCCCATCATCTAGATCATTAATGTATATAATGAACAACAATGGACCCAATACAGAACCTTGAGGCACACCACTGGTCACCGGCCTCCAACCTGACAGACAATTATCCACTACCACTCTCTGGCCTCTCCCTTTCACCCTGATGTATACATCTTTGGTGTTCAGGTAATTCAGGGTTTTGTGTAGAGCCAGTGAGGTGGCATCACCCGTTGACGTGTTTCTGTGGTAGGCACTTTGGAATGGATCCATGTCGCTAGTCAGTCAAGAGCTGATATGCTCCAATACCAGCCTCTCAAAGCACTTCATTACCTGCAGATGTGAGTGCCACTGGCAGCTAATGGTTTAGGCAGGTTACAACGCTCTTCTTGGGCTCCAGTAGGATTGAAACTTGTTTGAAACAGATGGGTACCTGTTTCAAATAGTGTATCTGTGAATACACTGGCCAATTGACCAGCAGATGTTTTCTGTACTTGGCTTAGCACTCTGTCTGAACTGGATGCTTCTCTTAGATTCACTCTCCTGAAGGCAACCTGCACATTACCTTTCGATACTGACAGAAGATGATCATTAGGGAACATAAGCAGTGATTCTTCATTGTTTTGGTGGTCAAATCGTGTGTAGAAGACATTGAGTTCATCTAGGAATGAAGCTTTGTCAGTGGAATTGGTTTTGTATCAGGTTATGCCATTTAGACTCTGCCAGAGCTGTTGGGTACCTTGTTGTTTTCGTCCTCATTCAGAATCTCCACTATGCTCGGGAGATAGTTTTCTGTAGGTCTTTCCTGCTCCTTGTGTAGTGTTCTAGATCTGTGGACTTGAATGCATGTGATCTGGGTCTCAGCAGGTTCCGAATTTCATTGTACATGCAGGACTTCTGGTTGGGAAAATTTGGTGGGAAAACACTCATCCACAGCTGTTTTAATAAAATCCATAATGGCTCAGGTGTAATCATTCAGATCCTCAGCTGAGTTCTTGAACACCGCTCAATCCACTGTTAACCGTTCGACCACTTTCTAGCTATGCTGATCTCTGGAGTCTCTCTTTTTAGGCTCTGTCAGCAAGCTGGTAGGAGCACAGCCAGGTGATCCGACCTTAAAATGTGGTCTCAGGAATGACTTTCCTTATCTTAGTGTACCAGTGATCAAGTATGCTGGGATCTCTGGTACAGCAGATTATGTGCTAGTGAGAACTAGTCAAGGTTTTCTTGAGACAGGTTGAAGTCACCGACAATGATTTGTAGTACGTCGGGTCTTTTTTACTGACTGCATCATGCAACTTTGTAAGTGCCTGTTTGTAATCGACATCGGGAGGGATATAAACTCTGGTGAGAATCACTGATGAGACCTCTCAGCGTGGTTAGAAGGGTCTTCATTTAATCGATATTTGCTCAAAGGCAATGGAGCAGGAGGTCGACATAACCCCAACATCTGTGCATAGCTGATATTAACAAAAAAACACATGCTCACCCCACCCCTCCCCTTCACCAGAATCCAAGTTTTGGTCCAGTCTGTGAATGATGAAGCCCTCAGGTCAGATCACCACATCCAGTGTGTTCTCATTTAACCAGGCCTCAATGCAGCAAACAACTGAGATTTGTCTCACCTTTCTCTGATTAAGCAGCTCTGCCCTAAGGTCATCAATTTTATTTTCTAATGACTGAACATTTGCCAGTAGCATGGATGGTAGGGGAGGTTTCAGTCCCCTGCGCTTTAGTCTGGATTGGATCCCGGCCCTCATGCCACGTTTCCAGCCTAGATCTGATGGTTGCCTGACCCTGGTCTGGAATGCTAACCGGTCATATCAATTGTTGCCCTTTGTCTCTGACTTCAACATAATTAATTTTGGAGGTAGAGTATAGTGTGTTGACACCTATTTAGTCTCTGAAGCATTTGTGGCGGTGCACATATTTGTAGCAGCAAACCGGCTCCGCATGTTATGTGTGGACAGCGAAGCAGCTGCGGAAAAGATGGTGTCACGTGTCCTTTTCTTCTGGTGCAGACGGGAAGTACGCGTAAGCTCTTACGTCAGCGTGACGTGAGTTCCGGGACGTAAGTGGTGGGCTCCAGGGGGCCTTAAAGACTGCAGCATGAAACTTGAAGTAAAAACTAGTCGTGCTTAATAATCTCACAGCCTGCTGTCTCAGTTCTTTTTGCTACGCTCAAGCACACACCACCACATGTTATTATTTTAGACATATTATACGTCAAAGAAATCTTCTGTTACAATATTAAAACAACTGGATATGGTTCTCTGCAACTGAGTCAACAAATGAGTCGAACTTCTTGTGGCTATAAGGTTCTGCCATGGAGTGGAAAGACCTATATTTTAGTTTATTGCATTGAACAACCCATTGTGTTGGAGGATTTAGATTGGTACTTTAGCATTTGTAATGTAACAAAGACTAATCCAATGGACCATTACAGGGAAATTAAATTATTGCATATTTAATTACCTTGAGGATTATAAACTGAAGACGTGCCAGTAAAAGTATGTTGTTATTTATATAGAAATGAGTGTAAGTGAAAGCAAGTTAAAACATATTTTTGACACTTTATTACAGAAAAGTCTTGAAGGATTTTGGAATTCCAGGAGAATATAACAGTGTTAATTTGAGCAGAAGAAACATAAATTATAGACTCCAAAGTAGTAAGGGAAACCTTTCTAATCGTACCCCCCAGCCAAGCATCCAAGAATTATCTGTTGTCACAAATTCTGGAAGAGGCAATGGCCACTGCCGAGGAACCTTGCCAAAACAGGAGATGTCTCGGATCCACCCTCGCCAGAAGGAAATATGCGAGGTAAGCAGACAGCAAATGCAGTCAATGTGAAATAATATTAAAAACATTATTATTAATTTCCACTTTCTACAGTTACATTTGCAGCCATTAGGACAATACTTTGCATCTGCTTCAAGTTCACTCCATTGCCTTTAATTCAAAGAACTTTGAAGGCAGAGTATAATCTAAAGTAATGGTGGAGGCTGCTTAAAACAGGTCATAAGAACATAAGAAATAGGAGCAGGAGTACGCAATTTGGCCCAGCAAGCATGTTTCGTTATTCAATGTAATCATGGCTTATCTGATGATAGGCTCATCTCCACCTACCTGCCTTTTGCCCATATCCCTTAATTCCCTTACTATGCAGAAATCTATCCAACCTTTTCTTAAATATTCAGGCAAACCCTGCTACATGCTTCTTCAGTGGTTCCCAAACTTTTTCATGCTGTTGCCCCCCTTGGCCTCCAGGCCACATACTGAGCGCTCCCCCATACAATGGTGCTCTGGGTGGGGGGTTAGTGGCAGACCTGAGCAGGGGTGGGGTTAGTGGTGGCGCTGAGCAGGGGGGGTAGTGGCGACACTGAGAGGGTGGTTAGTGGTGGTGCTGAGAGGGGTTGGTGGTGGCGCTGAGAGAGCGATTAGTGTCAGCGCTGAGGGGGGTTAATTATGGTGCTGAGAGGGTGGAGGTTGTGGCACTGAGGGGCGTAATGGCAAAGGTGATTGGGGTGCGAGGATTAGTGGTGGCACTGAATGGGGTGGGGGTGGGTAGTGGCAGCAATGAGCGAGGATGGGGAATTGATGGCAGTGCTAAATGGGGTGGGGAGCGGGTAATGGCAGCGATGAGGCGGGGGGTAGCAACAGCAATGAGAGGGGGTTAGTGGAAGCTCCGAAAGGGTAGTTAGTGGCAGGGCTGAGAGGGGGTAGTGGCTACGCTGAGAGGGGGTTAGCGGCGGCGCTGATGGGGGGGTAGTGGTGGCAATGAGAGGGGGAGTCATGGCAGTACCTAGAGGTGGTTAGTGGTGATGCTGTGAGTGGATGGTGGCAGCGCTGTGAGGGGATGGTGGCAGCGCTGAGAGGGAGAGTGGTAGCAGTGCTGAGGGGGTGGGTAGTGGCAGCTGAGAGGTGGAATGGTGGCGGCACTGAAAGGGGGTAGTGTGGCACTGAGAGGGGGTTGTGGCAGTACTGAGAGGGGGTTAGCAGCAGAGCTAAGAGGGGCTTAGTGGCAGCACTGATGGTGGGTAGTGGTGGCAATAAGAGGGGGGTCATGGCATTGCTGAGAGGAGGTTAGTGGTGACGCTGTGAGGGGGTGGTGGCGGCGCTGAGACGGGGGTGATGGTGGTGCTGAGAGAGGGGTAATGATGCCAGTACAACATGGTGGCCACCAAGACCAACTCTCGCGAGAATGCCTTGTCAGCATTTATTTTGCTTATTACTGCTACCCCAAGTTATTGCGAGATCTCTCCAGAAATTTCTGGAAAATTCAAGTTACAAGTGTGAATGGCCCTAAATGATATACTGTATGACAGTCAGACTCAGTGTCTGCCCCTATTAAATATAGATAAAAGAAAATGTGGAAAATAATCTGACAATGGTAGTAAAAGGAAAAGAAAACCAATTATTTTAGAAGGAAAACGATGTTATTAAACGACATGGAGAGAGTACCAGCAATGTGAAAATCGGACACGATCTGGGCTATAATGAGTACGCACAATTTTAAGTTAATAAACTCAAATATAAAGAACAAGGTAAAGCTGCATCAGGTTCTCTAAGCATGCAAATTACTCAAAACAGAAGTCTTTAATGACTGAAATGGAATGGCCACTTCATCTTCGGATTGAAAATTGTACCCAAAAGTAAATACCACTTTGTAAAAAAAAACATTCAAACCAAATCTTTAAACATCTTTTTGATGCTTAAAGAAAAGAAAATTCAATGGGATACAGAAGCTTTTGCTGCAAGTTTAGGTGGGTTTGACTGCTTTAAATATCGAACAGGGTTACACAATGCAGGAATTTCAGCGGAAACTGCTGGCGATGATAAAAATGCTGCTGCAAAATTTCCCAAAATTCTTCAAAAAGGATTTGAACTTGTTGAAGCCGCCATTGACTTTTATCTAAATATAGATCCTAACATGGAAAGAAGCACGGATGCCCAAGGCAATTTAGAAAAAGCGATCGCTAGCTGTAGGAAATAGTATTCTCTTTGGCTTGGCTTCGCGGACGAAGATTTATGGAGGGGGTAAAAAGTCCACATCAGCTGCAGGCTCGTTTGTGGCTGACAAGTCCAATGCGGGACAGGCAGACACGGTTGCAGCGGTTGCAGGGGAAAATTGGTTGGTTGGGGTTGGGTGTAATGAGAGAAAAAAAAATCAGAATCTGTGGTCCACTTCGGACAAATATTTTTTCTAGGAAATAGTTTAATTATGATGTAATTATGAAATAAATGAAAAACACCATAATTATTTTTATTAACCTTAAAAGTCTTGGCATTATAATTGACATTAAGTTGTTTTTAAAACATTTTTATAAGTCCTGATGGATGATCTTTAATTGTTCCCTTGATTCTATTAATAGCTTAACCTGAATTTTTCTTATGCAAGTAAAAATTGGGACAAATTAATCGTGTTAAGCGGGTTTTTCTTGTATTTACTGAGATCACCTTCACTGCTTCAATTGCCAGTGAATTCCACAGATTCACCACCTTCTGGGAGAAGCAGTTCCTCCTCATCTCCATCCTAAATTTACTGGCCTGAATCTTGAGGCTATGTCCCCTAGTTCTGAATTTCTAAGCATTCTTCTGTTGCATCATAAAAACGATTGACAATTTTAAAGATTAAAGGAGATGTATTTGAATTTTTTCAGTTTTAAGCACCAATACGGAACCATTTCTGTTGTTTTTTTAAATGAAAGATGAGGAGGCATGCCCAAAACCTGAAGCCAGGCCATTAAGATAGCTTCCATATTGGTGTTATGTGTTTGGAATTGCACATGACAATTGATTCTAGTTTAAGTTTCATTTCAGAATCTGAGATTAGAAGAATCCAATATTAGCAGAATCCTGTTCAGCAAAGATATTTGGAATATTATTGAAACATCTAATTTTGTTGCAAATCTTCTCATTTAAGATGGTTAAATGTAATGAGGGTTCTTCTGTGAGCAGACTAAGAGATTATCTCTTCATAAAGCTGTTAAAAGTGCACAATGACTGAGTATAGGGTTGCAATGAACAGAAAGATCAATTAGCATCAAGCATGATTGCACTATTGTGGGGTTCATATAGGACCCTGATGGCTGTGGGGAAGAAGTTGTCCATAAGCCTGTTGATGTGTGATTTCACACTCTCAAGCCATCTCCCTGAAGGAAGGATGGAGAAGAGAAAGTGTCTGAGTTGTGATAAGGCCTTGAGCATAATGGGTCCTTTTCCTGGGAAGATGGAGTCCCTGAAGTGAAGGAAAATTTGCATTATATTCCAAGTGACATTTACCACCTTCTGCAGCTTCTTCTGATCTTGAGCTGAGCAGCTCCCATCCCACGCCAAAATGCATCCAGCGAGTATGCTTTTGATGGTGCATGTTTAGAAATTTTTGAGAGACAAAGGGAACATGTTGAATTTCTCTGGTCTTCTAAGAAAGTAGAGGTGTTGGTGTGCTTTCTTGACTTATGCATTAACATGCTTGCCCTGGGTTAGAACATTGGAAGTATTTATTCCTAAGAATCGGAAGCTATCAACCCTTTTGACTTTATCTCCATTAATGTGGAAAGGGTGTGGAGACAATGAACCACATAAATCTCATCTCAATCTTTTTTCTAGGCTTTACCCATATTTATACTAGTATCTATCTGCTGATATTATCAATTTACAAATGAGATTATTATTTCTATTTTTAAAACGTTTGATGACCCACGGCTCATTTACTGTGTGGTAAAATCACATGCAGTCAGCAGATGAGGAAAGTTTACAGATGAAAGTGCTAAATCTAACACAGCTTGATATGGTACTCATAATATCTCACAAAATTAATGAGCACATGGGTTTTTTTGTTATGTTCCTCAGAAATACTGTATACTGTTGTTTCACAGTGCATTCAGGGTTAAGATTTTTGATGCAGAATGTGAAATACAAAGTGCATTGTGTGTTTAACAATTGTTGATAGGCATTGTACACACAGCGAGAATGTTTAATCTATTGGCAGATCAGCATTTCTACATTCATTATAATGGCAGATTGTTCACTGATTTGACTGTGTGAAAGAAAATGATTATACCTGGTAAAAGTCAGATATATTTCAAGCTATATAAAATCACAAGTTGCATAAAATATCAATCAATATAAAATAGCAATGATATTTAGGATTATATAAGGTAGAATACTAGTTGAAAAGTGATCAACCCCCAAAATTCCCAGACTCATCACTGCAGGTCTGAAGAAGGGCTCCGTGATCAAAAGTGCAGGCTTTCAGTTCGGATGTTATCCAAGGCTTTGCCCACACTTTAATATGGGTGTAATGAATTACATGGAAATCCTTGGTGAATAAAGGATGGAGCTCATCCTATCATTCTATACAAAAGAAAGAGGCTCTATATCCACTAAGTTAGTGCATTTAGACATACAGACATACAGCACGGTAACAGGCCATTTCAGCCCACGAGTTTCTGCTGCCCAATTTACACCCAATTACCCTACATCCCCTATTCATTTTGAATGGTGGGAGGAGACCGGAGCCCCTGGAGAAAACCCACGCAAACATGGGAAGAATGTACAAACTTCTCACAGCCAGCGCAGGATTGAAACCCCGGTCCTGATTGCTGGCACAGTAAAGGCGCAGCGCTAACTGCTCATCCAACCGGGCTGCCCTACCATGCTGCATGTCAATACTATTTGTGAACAAGGTGCTTCGGTGATGGCTTATCAATGAGACTACTGATTGAATCCTTTTTCAACAGGTGTTCAGCCAGGAACTGCCCTCCTCCCCATCACCATTACCTAGATTCATCACCCTTCGCATATTATTTCTTTTGATTATCATCCTTCCCATATCGCTATTCAGCCTCTACCTTCCCCCTCCCCACAGGGCTCCATCCACCCTTAATTCCCCACTTCACCAGGTTCCACATATCACCTATCAGCCTCTGCCTCACCCCTCACTCTAACCTGGCTATCTTTTCTCCAACTCTCAGTCCTAATTGGGTGAAGAGCCCTGACTCAAAATGCCGATCATTTCTTTGGCTCCACAGATGCTGCCTACAGTTTTTTTTTCTTCTTCAGATTCCAGCATCTCAGTCACTTGTCACTCCATTCAGCTGAAACAGCTTCCAGTTTCTCATCTTTGTTTTCTTGGCCCTTGGTTGAAATGGGAACATGGATTTCCTCCTTCATCCACTCACACTGCTGACCATTTGATGACTGCATGACTGCAGCTCGCAGTGGCCTCTCTGGACATGGGTGTTACACTTACCTAAGTAGGTGCCATGAAGGAACACTGGAATTGATCGAGGACAGTCTCTGGAATGACAGGGAGCGGGAAAGCGGATGCTGGAGATATCACGAAGGAAGCAGACCTCTTGAGAAGTCACCGAGGTCTGACTCAAATGGCTGGTGCTGGTGGTGGAGAGCTCATTGCGGCCTGATGGTCACGGATGAACCCTCCATGTTGGGGATGGCAGTGCAGAGAGCAGAGTCAGTAGTGAAAGCTGGAGTCAGAAGTACTTTAAGGCTTGAGTCAGTGGGGCAGCAGCCGGCAGCCTCAAGGTAAGGTGCAGCTGTGAGGGTCTCTGCGTCGCTGGCAGCGGCACCGTGTCAGGCTGGAAGAATGGCAAACAGTTGACGAGGTAGTCTGAGGGTCTGGAACAGTGGGCTGCGTGCTGGCTTGACCACCCACAGTGGGCATGTCATCTG
Source organism: Narcine bancroftii (assembly GCF_036971445.1). Classification (NCBI taxonomy): domain Eukaryota; kingdom Metazoa; phylum Chordata; class Chondrichthyes; order Torpediniformes; family Narcinidae; genus Narcine; species Narcine bancroftii. The sequence goes on along the minus strand of NC_091472.1, from coordinate 82,771,112 downwards.
GGAGTGCAGGGTTTGGAGGATATGGAGCCTTGTCCAGTGCTGGGGCCAAGGCTCCGAGCTACTATAGACTGAGGGGAGTTTCCCTGAAAAATAGACTGGTGGACTCTCACTACCATAGGTAGCCTGGTAGTGGTCAAAAGCCTCAGATGTCAGTGCAGTGAAAGGCTGCAGCCACCTCTGGATGGGGGAATGGCAACTGCTGAGCCAGGAATCACTTTATGCTGATATGGACATGGCTATCCTGTCCTACTGAGCCCACGGTCTGGACTCTGTCAATAAGTATGTTCCGTTCACTGTTATTTTGTGCAATCTGTTGTGTAGTTTGTTTTAAAGTTGAATGTTATGTTGTTAATTTGTAAGGGATAAAATTGTAATTGGGAGGCTGGGGTAAGTTGGCAGCCGTGGTTCGAGATGGCTGCACAGGAACATAGGAACATAGGAAGAAGGAACAGGAGTAGGCCAAATATGGCCCATCGAGCCTGCTCCGCCATTCAATACGTTCATGGCTAATCTAATTTATGACCTAACTCCACCTACCTGCCTTCTCCCCATATCCCCTAATTCCTCTATTATGTAAAAATTTATCTAACTGAATTTTAAATATGTTTAATGAGGCAGCCTCAACCACTTCCCTGGTTAGAGAATTTCAAACATTCACTATTCTCTGGGAAAAACTATTTTTCCTCATCTCTGTCCTAAATCTACTCCCCCGAATCTTGAGACTGTGTCCTCTCGTTTTAGTTTCCCCGGCCAGCTCAAAAAACCTTCCTACATCTATCCTATCTATACCCTTCATAATCCTATATGTTTCTATAGATCTTCTCTCATTCTTCTGAACTCGAGCGAATACAATCCTAGATGATTTAATCTTTCATCATAAGTCAACCCCTTCATCCCAGGGATCAACCTAGTAAACCTCCTCTGGACCGTCTCCAATGCCAGTATATCCTTCCTCAAATATGGAGACCAGAACTGGACACAGTATTCCAGGTACGGTCTCACCAGTACCTTATACAGTTGCAACATTACCTCCCTACTCCTGAATTCAATTCCTCTAGCGATGAAGGCCAACATTCCATTTGCCTTCTTAATAACCTGCTGCACCTGCAACCTAACTTTTTGCGATTCATGCACAAGCACACCCAAGTCCCTCTGCGCCCTTTAAATAATATTCAGCTCTTTTATTTTTCTTGCCAAAGTGGATAACCTCACACTTACTAACATTGTACTCCATCTGCCAGATCTTTGCCCACTCATCCAGCTTAACTCTATCCCTCTGCAGACTCTCCACATCCTCATTACAATTTGCTCTTCCACTCAATTTGGTATCATTCGCAAACTTGGCTACACCACATTTTGTCCCCTCCTCCAAGTCATCAATGTAAATGATGAACAGTTGTGGGCCTAACACTGACCCCTGCAACACCCCACTTACCACTCTCTGCCAACCTGAAAAACTCCCATTTATCCCGACTCTCTGCCTCCTGTCAGACAACCAATTTTCAATCCAGGCCAATAGATTTCCCCGGACTCCACTTTCCTGTAACTTACTGAGAAGTCTCTTGTGCGGCACCTTATCAAACGCTTTCTGGAAATCCAAATATACATCATCAACCTGTTCCCCTCTATCCACCGCGCCCATTATATCCTCAAAGAATCCTAACAAGTTTGTCAAACAAGATCTTTCCTTTCTAAAACCATGCTGTGTCTCTCTGATTGAACCCTTACGTTCCAAAAGTTTCACTATTTCAACTGTTGCTTGCAGTGGCCTCTCACTACGGTGCCATTTTTCCTGCTTCTTTGTTTGATCTTATATATGGTATTATGTTATTAGGTATCACCTTATTCTGGAGAAACTCAATTTTTGTTTTTATGGCTGTTATACGGTTTTAAAAATCATAATAAATTCTGACTGACTGACTAATTGCATGGATGGGTAAAATCATTTCTGATATTCCTTTTGTGTTTGCTTGATGTGGCTAAAAGTTCATCATTGTGCCTTATGATTGCTTGAGATTGTCTCAGAGGTATCAAGATAAGGACCGCAATAAGCAAGCCTAGGTCATCTTGTCTATGGTAATCATTCCAACACGTCCCATTACTCAAGAGTTGGTCCACACCCCTTCATGCCTTGGTTATTTTGAATGCTCCTTTGAATATTACTTCAGTGTGAAAGTTCCAAACACTCAGGCAATGCATTTCAGATTATGAATAAATACTTCCTCAGATTTCCTCTAGATCTCCTATCCCTTACGTCAGATCTATAGTATATCCTTTGGTTTTTGATGCCACTGTCATGGTAAAGAAATTTCTTACCATTCTGATTCTGTTCCATCTGTGCCCATCATAATTCTATAAGCATCTTCTAGGTGCTGCTCAGCCATCTCTGCTCTGAGGAAAAACAACTCCAAGCTACCTCATCTCTGCTCGTAACTGAACACGCTATGTCCTGGCCAATCTCTTTTCCATCCTTCTCAGCATAATTATATTCTTCCTAAAATGTGGAGACCAGCTTTGGCTCTGTCAATATTTTATGAAGTTGTACCAAATCTTCCCTTCTATGCCCTGGCTAATGAAGGCAAGCATCCCTTACAGCTTCTTAACAGTATTGTCCACCTCCATTGGGACTTTTAAGAATCATTGGATTTGCTCACCATCAGTACTCTCTGGAACCCTACCACTCATTATCACCTCACACTTACGAAGATTAAATTCTGCCTGCTATTGCTCTATGCATCTTGCAAAATGATCATTATTGTCTGTAACCTTAGATTACCCTCCTAACAGTGCCATCAATTTTCGTGATGTTTGCAAACTTACTAATCTACCTCCTATATTCACATCCAAATTGTTAATATATATTACAATAGCAAGCATCCCAGCACCAATTACTACGATGCCATTCTGATCACCGGCTTCCAATCACAAAAACAACTCTTCATGATCTGTATTCCCCTTCCATTAGCGAGACATTTTATAGTATACATAATTGAATTAAAAAGAAACAATAAATAGAGAGGATAATAATGTAGCGTGCGCTCTACCGCGAAGTGTGGAAAAAAGGTACACACTCGTAGAGTCAAAGACTGATTTATTGCACTGGCACCTCTGCTTATATTTCTCTCCTCGTGCTTTAAAATATACTTTATAATATTTAAACCTTTAAATGATAATTTGTTATTAAAATATTGTGATTTGCTTTTAACAACATCCACTGGTCAGCGGCAAGTGCCAGATTTTAGTGATGGTAGAGGATGCAGGGTGGATGTCATCTTAATCCAAGGGTATTGCTCAAAACCAATATTTTAGGTGAAAATTCCAGGGTTGCCCTATACAGAGTCGTCCTATACACCAGTATATATATATATATATATAGTAAATACAGTAAAACCTTTAAGAGGATTGGTAGATGCTAGATAAGTGTATTTGCCAGTTGCTTGAGATTTACTCTTACGATGCCTAACTAATACACCTGCATTAAGAACAAACAGTTTAAAAGACAAAAATACGACAGGTGTCTAACCTTTTATCCAGGATTCTGACACTGGCAACCGCCAAAAACTGGCACGTTTTTTGGGAGATGACATCTGCACATCAAAGATGGAGTTTGGTGCCAAACATGACCTGACACAGCCATCGCTCAACTCCCATGTATCCTGTCGCATTCTATGTCGATAATCTGTGTTATCATCACCTAATAAGTGGCCCTTCATGGCATGTGCCATCACTAATTAGTGCAATTATCACTTCATAAGAGCCCCTCCCTTTCGAGTGTCATCGCCACCCGCCCTCCCAGTCGACACTACCGGTCAAAAAACAGTTTTATTTTGAAGTTTTACTTTAAAATTTTAAAAAATGCTAGTGATTTTTATGGTCTTTATTTATCCAAATTCATTCAACACCCCACACACCCTATTTTGTGAGATTTTGAAATATCCCATTTCCTTAAAGGGACCACCATTTTAAAATGATTCCAAAATCTGGAAGATTCTGAACAATGGCAGGTGTCTTGTCCCGATGATCCTGGATAAAAGGTTAGGCACCTGTATGGTGTGCTTCACTGAACAAACTTCACTTGCATGAATACACAAACCTCAAAGTAGGTTACTTTCAGTCAATTTTTTGAAAACATTTAATCGTCGCTGCACCTCGGAGCTTCCCAAATGATGAACAATAACATTATAGATAATTAACTCCCACCACCCCCAGGTTCAAAGATAATGCCTCTGACTGGGGCGACTCTTACCAAGTTGGGATAAGGAGACACTTTAAGAGAGTCATCAATGGTGAGCAGCATCAACCAGATCTTCATCCTGGGTGATGCCATTGTTGTTTCACACAACTTTATTCAAACAGCTGCTATTTGCAAAGCACGACCAAGGCACTCTGAGGGCTGAATATTTGTTCCCATCTTCACCAAAGGTTTATGTGTTACTTCAGAGACCATTTACTTTTACAATTTTAAACTTTCATATTTTTACCTATTTTATTCTTACTTATTTTTTAAAAATTATTTTCATAATTTTTTTGCTGGTTGCTTGAATTCCAATGTTTCAGCCTCCACCACCGTTCCTGGCAAGGCATTCCAGGCACCCACAACTCTCTGTGGGGAAAAAAAACTTGCCCTTGATGTCTCCCCAAAACTTCCTTCCCTTTAACTTTGAACATAGCTAATATTACTAATACCACGAGAGGCAAGTTAGAATGCATGTCACTTGTAAAAACACAAATATTACGGCCTGGAGACACACAGGAGACTGCAGAGGCTGGAATCAGTAACCAAGCACAGTCTGCTGGAGGAACTCAGCAGGTCGAACAGCAACATTGGAGGATAAAGAATGGCCGATGGTTCGAGCTGAAACTCGAACTGTTGGTTTGGACTAGGAAGAGTTTGAGCTTGAAATGTTGACCATTCTTTTTCTCCCACTGATGAAGCTCAACCCACTGAGTTCCTCCAGTGGATTGTGTTTGCCATGTTATGACATTAACTGCTACTGACTCCTGCTGATGGTTGCTTAGAGATGACCTGGAGGTAAAATTCCATGCAAGCAGACAGAAATATCAATGGCATTCTGCAAAGTGAAGCCCATAAGGGAAGTTTTCCTCTGAATTACCATATCATTTATGATGCGCGTTCCTTCATGGTGTGTGATATACCGTACAAGATTATAATTTATTGTCTATTCTTGTGTGTTTTTGAGAAGATGGTAGTTCTTGCCTTCTTCAACCATTATCCTCCTGTTGGTGAATGTTCTTTCATACTGCTGTTTATTATTGAGTTCCAGGATTTACATCCAGCAACCATAAAAGACTGGTGACATCATTTCATTTCAGTATTATGTGTGACTTTAGGGTCATTTGAAGACTGAGGCAATGTTGTACACTTGCTGCCCTGCCCTTATAGTGAGCACACTTTGTAGGTTTGGGAGATCCCAAGGAGGAGGGGGGTGGGGGGAGGGAAACATACCAAGGATTCAGGATCCTGGTCATGCCCAAGCTCTGGGCCCCGGTTATCCTGGGACTAGACTTCCAGTATCACCTCCACAGCCTTATTCTTGCCTTTGGTGGCCCATTTCCCCCACTCACCATCCACAGCACAAAATCCAACGACTGCCCCAATCCACCTGCAGGCTCTCCACCCTACGGGTGCCCCCTCCATCTTACTGATGCCAGACTGCAAGCCTATAGCAGCTAAGAGCAGGCACCACTGTGCAGCTGACAGGGCCTTTATCAAGGCCAAGATGAGACATCTTCTTGCGGAAAGAGTTATAGATCCCAGCACCAGCGCTTGGAGAGCCCAGATCCTTGTTGTAAAAGGGGGCAGCAAACTGAGGATTGTCATCGACTATAGCCAGACCATAAACAGGTATACCCAGCTGGACTGCATTGCTGACGTGGTCAACGAGATAGCCCATTACAGGGTTTTCTCCATGATTGACTTGAAGTCAGTCTACCATCAGCTCCCCATCCATGCCCGGGATTATACCAACTTTGAGGCAGACCAGCATGCAGTAGCATTCATGTCAGCATCACCCACAGAGACAAGATCAAAAATGACAAGATCTTGTGCTGGAGAGTTGAGCTGACCACATTCACCTATGACATCCAGTGTAGGCCGGGGGAGCTCAAAGACTCCCCCGACACCCTGTCCCTGAACTGCACAAGTGCACACTCCAAACAACTTCAGGTGCTGCACGACACCTTTTGCCACCTGGGCATCATGCACCTGTACCACTCGATTAAGTCCCTGGACCCTCCCTTCACCGTTCAAGAAGTCTGGACCTGACTGAGTCTTGGAGGGTCTGCACAGAGTAAAAACCGCACTTCTTCCACCCACCACAGGCCCACATGGTGAGCCACTCGGCCCTTCAAGCGACTTAGCGTCAACTTCAAGGGACCACTGCCTTCCATGAATAAGAAGGTCATAGATGAATATTCATGTTGTCCCTTCGCCATCCCTTACCCTGACACCTCCACTGCCTCCGTTATCAAGGCACTGGTGCAGATCTTCACCATGCTCAGACACCCGGCATTCATCCACAGCGACTGGAGGACCAGCTTCATGAGTGAGGAGCTGTATGAGTACCTGGCCATGTGAGGAATCGTGTTTAGTCGCATGACTAGCTACATCCCCAGGGGCAATGGGCAGATGGATCTTGAGAATGGGGTAATCTGGAAGGCAGTCCTCCTGGCCCTGAGGTTGAAAGACTGGTCCATCACTATTGGCAAGAGGCCCTCCCTGAGGCACTCCACGACATACGGTTGCTCTTGTGTACGGCTACCAATCAGGTCCCTCATGAACACCTTTTCTCCTTTCCTACGAAATCACCGACTGGTGTCTCCCTGCCAGCATGGCTGACGTCTCTGGGACCAGTACTCCTCCGCAAACATGAGGACCCACAAATCCAACCCCCGGACGAGCAGATTCACCTCCTCCATTCAAGCCCAAATTATGCCTACGTCAGTTACCCCAATGGACATGTGACCACCGTCTTGACCAGGGACCTGGCACCAGTAGGGGCCCAGCTCCCCCAGCCCGGGCACCCCTGGCCCATTCAGGATCCCATGGTTGCACTCCCTGCTGACTTATCCCACACCTACTCCCCCACTCTACCAGATACCATCTTACCCAGACTGCCACACGCCCTGGACCCAGCGGACCCTCAGACGGCCTTTCCCCTTCTGACCATTGACCAGGAGCCTGTCCTGCGATGGTACCAGAGGCTGTCGGGTGTCAATCACTGGCCCATATAAAAACTCGAGCCGGCCCCTTTGAGGACAGTCAGACGTGTGGAGCTAGGAGTGTACTGAAACCTGGTGTGTACAAGTTTAAGCAGTGGACTTTGCGTCAGAATTATTTACGCAGCAGCGCTCACACCAACATTTTGTATACATTTTCTGACAGTGTTGACTTCTAAATCTAATTCTTCATTGAGAAATCTGTGACGTTCTCTGAGAAGTCACATGAATACATTGTCAGTCTGACAACAAACTGAAGCTGCTACCTGCTTTCTCAACCTCCATCTTTTCTTGCAGGAAGAAGACTCTATCTTCACTTATTGTCTGTCCTCTGCAGTTTTTGAAAGAACGGTTAACATTACAAATTTGTTCAATGAACTTGCGCTGTGATATTTTCTTCACTATTTAATGTTCAAATAAATAAATGAACTTCTCGCCTAAAATGATGGGACTGGGATATGGCAGGTGTTCATATCATAGTATTGGAGGCATTAATGTCCATACTCCTTGGAGCTGAGTTAACCACATATGTGGAGGTTACTGCTACAGTAATGACTTAACAGCAACCTCAGCTCCTTGTACTGCAGCTCCAGTAATTGTCTCGTATTGATTTTATTCTTCATGAAGCATTGTTAGAAATGGCTAAGAATCAATAAGATCAATAGAAACATTTTATTTTGCATTAGTAGAATGATATGAGCTTTTAAATCGATTCTTTACATAAAATCTAGCTCTCCCATCCATCTCTGATTGTAAAAGTCAAGTAGATATAACAATTGGTAAATTAACTTTTACATCCATTTGTGGCTGGTAGTAAAATCCTCTTTCTATTTCTGTCATTCTTGTCATGCACATGGCTTGTAAAATCAGTTGGCTTCTGGAGTCTGAGCATAGTAAGTATTGACAAAATACTGTCATGTCATACAAACTTCTTTGATTCCCAATAAGCTAATTTCAGAAACCTTTGTGCATTAAAGGAATGACAGAAATAGTCTAAAGGGTCAAATTAAATCAGATAGCTGATTATTCTTATATGACCAGATCTGACAATGGGTAGGATTGCTGTGACATCCTTGAACTAACTGAACTCAGAATTTATTGTCTTGAACATCTCACAAAATTAGTTGTTTTGCGGTAGAATTTGCAGAATTTGACAGCAGTAGGTATAACTATAAAATATAGGTCTTTATTGAACATTAAGGACATCAGTCAGTTTATGTAGCATCCTTATAACAGAGATACTGCACTCAAAATGAAAATTTGACGCCAAGCCACAAGGAAACATTAGTCTAATAATTAGATCAATGGCTTGGGGGAGTGACCGGATACATTTTAAAAGGAAGATTTTGAAAGAGAGAAAAGTGACAAAGATGTTTGAGGGTCAAGATAACTGAATGAAGAGATGGTCATAATAGAATGATTAAATTTGGGGACAATTAAGGGAGTATCATTGCAGAAACAAAGATCCCATAAGGTTATGGGGTAGACAAAATTACAGTGATACAGTGGGATAGCGATGACTTTTCCATGATTGAGCAAATTAGGTGTTTTATTGCACTCACATTTGGTAGATATACACCCAATAAACATAAGTAATTGTTTTACTGCTGTCATAAGATTGCAAAATATATTGTAAAGTCCTCTCATTTAGTTTCTCAAAAGCAATCTAGTGGAACTATTATTTGAATAGATTGTATTTCCCAACACTCCATATCCTGAAGGAATAGAAGAGGCCAACTTCATCATCCATTCATTATGTGACCCACTGTTAGAAATGATCCGGTTTTTTTAAATTCTAGCAATTTATAGGAAATATGTCTTTTGGTATAAAAATGCCAAAGAAGGAATGCTGAAAATATCAGTGCATAAACTCAAACTGCTGAACAGAGAAGTCAACAACTGCAAAACAGTTTCAGAGGGGAAAAAGATCCATTATTGAATCATGAGTGTTCGGACTTTGCTTCTGGCTATTTTTCATTGTGCTGTTTAACCAAACCAAGCCACATCTCGCTTTCACATTCATTACTTCTAAGACTTGATTGACTTGCACAGCAAGTGCATATGAAGCTCATTGTAGATTGGTAGAAAGAATTGTTAATGCTGTCTTCAATCCAGAAAGTGAAGGGTTTAATCTAACTGTTAATTATTTTTCCTGCTGGAAATTGTTTTCAGAGATAAAAAATGGATTTTTATATTTTGTTGCTTTTTCGGCCTCTGATTTTTTCTACTTGATTATCTCATTATTTGTCTTTCCCTCTCTTCTTGCTTTCTGTTTCTTTACCAGAGAGGATTTAAAAAAAAAATTTGGACATACAGGAAGGGAACAGGCCCTTTCGGTCCATGACTCTTTGCCACCCAATTACACTGAATTAACATAAAACCCCAGTACCTTTTGAAGGATGTTCTTGGGAGGAAACCAGAGTGCCTGGAGGAAACCCAGGGCGAACATACAAACTCCTTAGCGACAACGCCAGATTCAAACCCTGGCTATTGGTGTTGTAACAGCATTGTGCTAACCTCCTGACTAGCTGTGACCAATGGCCTTGAGATGGCACAAGTTTGCAAGGAATAGGTCATATTTTCAGAAGTACTCTGTAATCAGAACACATAGCAAGACATAATGACCCAGAGTGTGGTTCTGAAGAGAACTGCCAGCTAGCTGCAGTGGGGAGGTTGAGAATGTGCCTATTTGGCCTCTCACTTTATGCTTGGACTCACTATTAAGGGGAGAGCAACACTTGTACACATCCTTAAGTGGCCATATTGAGCAAACCCCATTACAACCTTCATGTGTATAATTAATGAAAAACATTTTTATATGTTTTTAAGATATTTAATTTTAAAGAAAATATAAATAATCTACTGCTTGAGAAATTAATTTATGCTCAAGGCCTTCCACATCTTATTAAATGACCATGGCAATGATACAGCAGGAGATTAGGAGTGTGCAGTGGCAAAGAGGTCAAACATTATCTGCCCTTATGAGAGAAGAATGAGTTTGGAAGTATCATTAATCCAGCCATAAGAGTTTCCCCAAGTCAGAATTCCTAAACTCTATAATATCATGAGGAATTTTTTTTTTTTAATTTGAATTTTCAATGTATGCAATCATGAGAAAAAATTTATCTTCTGCTGTTATCAATTACTCTCATTTTAAAGACAGTTAGGCAATGGGAATCCAGCTTTGCCTGTAAGAAGTATGCACATTCTGCCCATGTTTGCGTGGGTTTCCTCCCACCCTTCAAAACATATGGGGGTTGAAGCTCATCTGGGTGCAATTGGGCAGCATGGGGTCTTAGGCTGTAACCATACTTATGTCTAAATTATACATTTCAAGTCTTGACAGTGAATACATCAGAGTTCACCTCATTCTTTAATGAGGAGTTGGTTTCTGAGAGTGACCATGGTGAGTGATAAAGCAATTCACTTTTATTTTATAAATTATCATTCACTGAGCTTCACATTTTTAACTATTTAATTATATATTAATGCACATTGAGAAATAGTTGAGAAATTTGTCGTGATAATCACCTTCACATCAGAGCTGGACAAAGTTAGTACAAAATAAAAACTGGAACTGCTGGAGATACTCAGAAATTCTAGCCCTATTGTAAAGAGAGAAATGATGAAAGATCATCAACCTGGCTGTTTCTTTATCAATGGATACTGACTGACCTGAGATTTCCAGCACTTGCAGTATTTTACTTGTTTAGAACCAGATATTGATAAATTATGCACTTTCCATCCCAAGATCTAATGCCTACAGAAGACTTTGCTCTTAAATCTTCCTTTGAAATGGAGCAGATGTGAGAGAAAATAATCTTCAAAGAACTGTATGTTGATACAACATTAATGTAAAAAGACACTTGTTTCACTGGATTGAATATTCACAGCTCTCCTCAGGAACAGAATAGCCGGGTATCTTCATACTGCTTTCCACAATAAACCAAACCTTCAATCTTAATGCACCAGCAAGAACTAACACTGATTTTCACTTAAGCATATTGCTTGAGAGTTGTGGCCTCCTGCACCAAAGAGATTTCATCAGTATGATTGATTTTGCTTTTCAGAGAAAATCTCTTTGCATTACAGAGCCTAAAGCCTCTCCAATCTATGGGAAGGAATCCCATCAGGCAAAGAAGAAGCAAGAAGGCTCAGCATCTGGCTATGAAGTAAGAATTTTTTTTAACTAAATGACATTCATGTGCTTGACTAGTCATTGTTAATTCTCAGGATTACCTGCAGTTTTAAAAAATATATTCCATTTAATCATAATTGTGCGGGAATTCTGCAAGGACTCAGGGTCGAAACATTGGATCTGTACCTCCTACGGATGCTGTGAGCCCTGCTGAGTACCTCCAGCATTTCTGTGTTTTTACTGGGAATTCTGCACAGCCTGTTTCTAAAACACCCTGATTTTGCAATCAGCGTCAAAGTAATAAAACTCAGTGCTGACTTGAGAGACTGGAGCTTGCAAAGATCCGGTAAAATGTCTCTGGGGTGGATGTTTCATTTCCAGCTGCCAGTTGCTCTTCAAGGTTCATCAGCTGGTGTATCAGCAAACTAACTTAGCTGCCAATCACCTTGAAGAATCCTCATGAACAGTAAGGCAGAAAATACATATCATAATTATTTATGATTTTTACATGCTTCATTGTAAGGAACATTAATATGAATGCAAGAAAGAAGCTAACATATATTAAACTTTAAAATTTCACTAAATATGTGACTTCAAAATTCATACAATTTAAAATCTGAAGATGAATGCCAATCTGCATATATAAAAGATTAGAATCTTTTTAGGATCAGAATAGTTGTGAAGAGGTCGTTATGATTTTAGGTGATTGGATTATTGGTACTACAATTCTACTGATGCCTTATAATGCTTGGGCACACACCTTGCATTAAAAATGTACTGCCTCACATTCTTCACTCAAACTGGTGGGCCCAAAGCAAACTGGAGGAACTGCACCCCATATTCCGGCTGGATAGCCTATAACCATGAACATTGATGAGTTTTATGTCAGAATCCCATATTTGATGAGCTGGTTCTGGAATTCCACAATTTAACGAAGATTGAAGAACAGGTTTGAGCACTGTCTAACATCAACTCCATCAGAAATAGGAGGAGGAGAAAGAAGCCCATGAGTTGTGGCAAGCTTAGTGTAGTGGTTTGCACAACACCATTATAATGCCACTGACCCAATTCAAAGCTGAGCTGTCCAGAAGGAGTTTGTACATTCTCCCCATGACCACGTAGGCTTTCTCTGGATTTCCTCCCACCCTCTTAAAATATATGGGGTTGGTAGGTTATTTATTGTATTTTGGTGACATGGGCTCGTGGCCCAGAGGTCTGTTACCGTTCTGTATCTCTAAATTAAAGTAAATTATGGTATAATTAAATTAAATTAAAATCTAGTCCAAAGAGCCTGCTTCACCATTTAATAAGATCATAGTTGATCTTGCCATGGACTCGGCTCCACTTACCTGCTTTTTTTCTCATATCCATTAATTCCCTTACTATGCAAAAATATATCTCCCTTAAATATATCTGTTGTAGCAACCTCCACTGCTTCCTCGAAAACAGATTCACTACCCTCCGGGAAAAGTAATTCCCCCTCAACTTTTCATCCTAAATCTACTCTTCCAAACCTTGAGACTAGATCCCCTACAGTAAGTCTTTTATGCAGCACCTTATTGAATACCTTCTGGAAATCCAAGTACATGACCCAACCTGTTCTCCTCTCATCTGCTGCACTTGCTATATCCTCAAAAACTTGTCAAACGTGACCTGCCCTTCCTGAATCCATGTTGTGTCTGGCTGATGGAAAAATTTTGATTCAGATGTCTCATTTTTTTTCATTTAGGATAACATCCAATATTTTCCTGATCACAGACATTAAACCAACTGTCCTATTGTTGCCTGCCTTTTGCCTACATGCTCTTTAAAACAATTTTATGACATTTGTTGTCTTCCAATCTCCTGGGACTTGCCCAAAGTCCAGTAAATATTGATAAATTATCACAAACACCTCTATTTTAACTTCTGCCATTTTTATCACTGAGAGAGGATTCATTTAGTCAGGAACAAGGGAGTTATCTACCTTTAGATCCACTACTTTTCTGAGCACTACTTCGTTAGTGATAGTGATTTTATCAAGGTCCTCACCTCCCATTACATGTGATGGAGGGATTACATTGTAGGTTACAAATTGATTCTTTGGGTGGAGAGTGTAGTTGACGTTAGCCATCTTGTCTACCATGAAGACCAACACAAAGTAGTTGTTCAATGTGTCAACTATTTCCACATTAACCAATATTAATCTTCCCCCCTTCTCATCATTTAAGGGACTGATGTTGACTTTAGCCTCCCTTTTCCACTTTGTATAATTATAAAATCTTCTCCTACCTGATTTTATATTTTGTGCTGGATAACATTCATAATCTACCTTTGATTTCTTTATTGTGTGCTTAGTGGTCCTTTGTTGCTTTTTAATGCTTTTTAAACTCCAGATTTCCAGCTCAATGATTCAAGGAAAGAAGCATTACATGTGATGGAGGGATTACATTGTAGGTTTCAAATTGATTCTTGGGATGGCAGAGAGCAGTTGAAGTCTAGAAAATGCTGCCTGCTGTATGCCCGTTACTCCCACAGCATCCAAGAAATATCTGGATGAATGCTTCTGTTGTTGCTTTGGCAGACTCCAGCTCAGGCTTGGCAGCTGAGAGCCCCACATCAATCTGTGGGCTAATGGCGACCAGCTCCTGGGAACCAGGAACTGGATCCAGGATTCACGTTGGTGTGGTGGTTCTGGTTGCTACACCATTGCTGGAATGTGATTGTGTTCAGAAGGGCGCGAAGGAGATCAGTGGGGCTGTTGCCGGGTAACAGTGCATTTCAGCTATGGGTTGGCAGGCTCTGTTTTATTTTGGTGTGAATATTGCTGAAGGGAGACCTGTTGAGGTGTACAAAATTATGGGGGTGGGGTTGCAGAAATGGGATAGATCATGAGAAACATTTTCCTTAAGAAGGGTTTAGGATGTAAGGGTAGGAGATCTTGTAGATTTTTTTTTCACTGAAAGTGTGATTGAAATCTGAAACACAATGCCATAGGGAGTGAGCGAGGCAAGGAATTTTCCTAAATTTAAGAAGTATTTGGAGGAACACTTGCAATTCTATGGAATAGAAAGCTATGGGCTAAGTGCTGGTAAATGTATCAATAGTTACTTGAATGCTCCATGTGTATAATGGGCTGAAGGGCCTACTTCCATGATGACGCTGTGACCTTGGATGGGTGCTTGGGAGAGGTACATAACAGGTACTTGAATGAGCAGGGCATGCAGGGATAAGGCAAATGGAATTATTATGAAGGACATCTTTCTATGGCTCCATGTGGAATTTACATGTACACAGAGATATTTTGTTCACTGTTCATTTAGCTACTATCCTGAAGTTTAATTGAAAAATGCAGGGTTGCCTAAACCTAAAGAAGTTTGGTTGGTATTTGATGAATTATCTTTGATGATCTGGACTTATTGTGAAATCTTGGAGTTTGACCTTAAATCAGAACAATCAGATTCGTTATCATCTCAGTTTCCTACTATTTGTCAAAAGTTGTTCACATTATTTATTATGTTCCTATTTAAAAAAAGATAAATTTGAAATACTGTTATTCTCCAGTATTTCAAAATGGACAAACCAGTAGCTTATTATTTTTCAAAGAACTCTAATCTTGATTATTTCATTGACTTTTCAGGTGAATCACCTCAAACATTTTATTTCTATTTGGAGAGAAAAAAAAAATGCCTCCAAAATCCATTTTACATTTAGTTTTTTTTTCTGAATTAAACAAGTGACCTTCAAATAATAATCCAATTTCACTTTTCATGTGATAGCCAGTGCTTTGCAAGGTCTTCTGTTAAGCTTCTCACTTAATGGCAAGAAATTAAATATCTCTAATAATCAACATTCAGGAGTTTTATCAAATGGAAATGTTCTCTTTTTTGATTAGGCGCTTGTTCTAATATCTTCTTATCCATACGTGATAGCCATTCTGATGCGATATAACTAGTGGAGTCACAGTATTCAAAGGAAACTGGGGCTAGACATTATTCTCTGACATGTCCTCTCCTTCAGTACAGGTAAGTATGATTTAGGGGGTATTTCTCTTTCCTCAATTCAAATTTGCTCTGAGCTCTTTAGTAGAAAAGTCCAAGATCACTCCTGAATGGTCTATCTTTTGGGTATAATATTAAATTCTCAGGTGCACATAAAAATCCTCAGGTGCTCTTTAGAAGAAATAAAAGGCTATCATCCAAGCATTTGGCCTGTTTTTATTCCCACAATCAATATCACAAAACAAATAAGAGGTAAAACAACTAGTGAAACTGACCTCAGCTGCTGCTGAACAGAATGTGTACATTCTTCCTGCAATTGCATGGGTTTCCACAGGTGCATCCCCAAGACAAGTTGATGAGATGGATGGTTATTGCAAATGTGTGTAGATGGCTGGGGAGAAGTTAATGGGTTATGTGAGGGAGAATAGATTTCGGGGGGGGGGGGGGAGAAATGAAGATGATTGAGGGCTGGCATAGACCTGATGGGCCAGATGGCTTCCTTCTTACTTAAGGAAATAAAAAATATGAGAACATTTAGGGATATCTATTAATGGGAGCTTGCTGTGAACAAATTGACTGCCATGTTTCTGATACTATAGCAATGATAAACCAACAGTTTTATGATGGCTAATTCTGCCTCTCCCACTGGAAAAAGAATATGATGTCATGTATGTACTCTGCAAATAAATCTAAAGTCCTTTTGAAAATGGTCAGGAAATCCAAAACTGTCCAAGGAAATTATTCTAGTTTTCCAAAAATGCACAATAAAGACCTAATGCAACATGTGGTTGATTTATCTCCAGTGTTTTGGCTGAATTTAACTTTTTTAATTTTGTTTTAATTGTCTTTCCATCTTCCACCAACACTTGGAAGTGTTGGGCAGTGGCTTGGTTATTTTTCACAAGTAGAGGATGTCCCAATGATACAGAGTGCAGTACCCACTTCATCCATATTTTTAATGTTAAGCAGCTGAATATTAATACTTCCAAGGTGAAGTCATTCAAAACTTGACTTAACCATTCCAAACGTAGAAAATCAGAGCCGAAGTCTATTCAGCACCTGCTTCACCATTCAATATGATCATGGCTGATCATTCGACCTCAGTATCCTCTTACTGCTTTGTTTCCATAGCCCTTGATCCCTTTAGCCAATAGAATAAATCTACTGAACTGTACTCTACAACTTCTAATACTTTAAAACGTCTTCCATCTGTTACCTTGAATGCAGATTGAGGAACTGGGGATTCAGCCATTTAGCCTTCAATCAACCTCCCTTTTGAGAAACTGGTCTGCGGCTATTTACTTCCTCCCTCTTAAATCTGTCCTCTTGCTGCCCATCTCTTCTCTCACTGCCCTCCCTACAACTGCTGTCCCCTCTCTTTCTGCTGTCCCCTTTTTTGTTCTCCTGTAGTCCTGCATCTTTCTACTATCCCCACTTTGCAGCAGTTGACAACCAAAGGTGTTTTGGAGTACATTCACCATAACTGTAGCCTTCTGCATTTCAACCTTGAGGCCAAGTGTTGGGCATCTTCTAGTCTGGCTTCAGCAGCACCTACTCTGAATGACCTGAGACAAATCTTTACCTCACCCTTTAGCAGAGAGTATATGTAGTGAGCCACACCAACTTGCTGTTTAGATGTTTGTGCAACTGCTCTCTGAATGATAATGCATTTCCAAATCAGCAGGTGTCTTCAGAACTCTCAGTTTTTTACAAGGATAGAGCAGGGAAGCCGAACTGCAAACTTCTGCTCACAGAATACTACACAGGACGAAAAGCTTCCGCCACCACCATCATCATATATCAGAGGGAGCCCAGTGCTTCTGCCACGAATGTCTACTTCTCTGGGAAGAGTCCACCTGGCAGACCAATGGGGTAAGCTCCTATGCAAATTCATAATGGTGACCATAATTTTACAATAACCATTTAATGTCATGTATCCCTATGCTTCATAGTTTGCACAGTCACTTTACAATTGCTGAACATTGCCCTTAAATTTCATCAGAACCAAGTCTCTAGGATAAGAAGAGGAAATAGGTCCAATTTGCCTGAAGAGTACCCAGTATTTTAAAAAATACTAATATAAAAGGGGAACCTCAGCTGTACTACTCCTCTAACCCACTGAGCAGACGGCCATGAGTGATGGCGACTCCAAAACTGTTGATGAAAGCATGGCCACATTCTGGCAGCATTTAAATCAAATGCTCTCTAGCAGTTCCTAATACATTTGACAAAGGAGGAGCCAGTGAAGAAGAATGTTTGTAATCCTTGGGGCTGGACTAGCATAGCGCTGTGGATTATTGACGCCATTCTGTTTTCTGTGAGTTTACGATGATTAGGCATTGATTAAGTCGCACATCAGCAGAGGGGCACGAGTGTTTAGCGTGAAACGTAGACTTTTTTTCTTAGAAAGTGGAAATAAAGTCAAAAGACGGGAGATACCGGTAATTATTTAATAGTTTTAATGTTGCAAATCATCTGAAGGAGCTCCCTGCAATAGTTCCCAGAAAAATGTTTGAATCTCTACCTTGTAATGAAAGATGAGGATAGGTGATGAAAAGACTAGTCAGGGGGAACACAAAGACTAATGGAGAAACTTCCATATCTTCAGGCCCAGGCAGCTGGAGATCCTGAGTCATGGGTTTTAAATAAAGGCCAGAACAAGAGGACAAAATTGCAAGAGCAAACGTACAGAAGATGTGGTGATACAACCACTACACTGGCCGCACTCCTACCGGCCTACTGCAGGGGGAAACCACTGCACCTGCAGGTAGGCAACCTGGGAGGCTCGCCCCACCTGCTGGTTGTCAATCACCGGCCCGTATAAAGACTCGAGCCAGCCCCTTCGGGAACAGTCAGATATGTGGAGTCAGCAAAATACAGAGACTGGTGTGTACAAGTTTAAGCTAATTAAAGCCTGTTCTACAATCTGTGGACTTTGCATCAGAATTATTTGTGGAGCAGCGCTCACAATTTAATTAGCTTAAAATTAAAAGGACCATGGAGAAGTTCCTCACCATCAAGAGGCTGGATATTGACCCTCAACATCTGGACCCTCCAGCATACTTCGAGATCTGGAAACATGCGATTGAGGTGACCATCCACACACAGGCTGAGGTCATCAACACAAACCAGAAAAAACTCATGGTACTACACACCAAGCTGGGCCTGCACGCTTTCTAGGCTACACAAGAATACATGGATTTTGAACCAGCGATGGTTGTCCTAGAAGGCATGTACCAGCCCCTGATGAACATACTCTACACTCAGTACCTGCTCAGCATCAGGGTATAGCAGCCAGGTGAGACAGCAGACACTTACCTGAGGGCACTGTGAGATCTAGCACGCCCATGAATGATCGAAGCTGGAGTGACTGCTCTGAGATGCCTGCGAGGGAGGGCTGCAGTCTAAGGCGATGACAGACTCTGTTGGAGGAGAATAATGCCTCCCTTACCAGGATCATGGAGGTAGTCCACTCACTGGAAGCTGCAGCTCACCATGTAGAGGCCTTCAGTGCTCACCTCCCTCAACCTCTAGCCTAGCTGACGCCGACAGCAGCAGTCTCTGAGAGGCCCCACATGGAGCAGATGATCGCAGCCACTGACGCAGTTCTCCGCAACCAATGGGGAGCCCCTTCCAACTCTCTGAGTGCCAGGCAGCGCCATTACTCCACCCGCCACTTCCACCCACACCGACGGCATCACTTCCAGCCCGGCCATCCAACCACACTGCTGTCATGTGCTCTTCATGAAGACCACTATCTTACATCGGCCAACTTCTGACCGCCCATGCAAATGACATCACTTCTGGCCGAGTCACCTGACTACGCCAATGTCATGTGCATCTCCTGGGTGGTCCCATTATGGGCCAGCCAACCCCCAACCATCTTGACTCGCTGACGTGGTCAACACACACATGTACAATTCTGTGCACTCACCGCACCGCACAATCCTAAAGGCACCCACTGGCCACTTCTCACCACAACCATCAAGGAGCAGTGACTCAGACCACAAGGCAGTCTTAGCATTCACCACGCAAATGGAGGACATTCTTCACAGACTCGAGCGCTCAGTGATGGACAGTGCTGTCAATGGGAAGGTAATAAAATGTATGTTTGATAGTGGTCGTACTGAGAGCTTTGTGCACCTGATTGTGGTCCATAGGCTAAAACTCAAAGTATACCCAGTGAACTTCTCTATCGCTTTTGCACCCCGGGACCACTCCATCACGGCATTAGGGGGCTGCTTGGTGAACTTGACAGTGGTGGGAGGGGAACATACCAAGGGTTCAGGCTTCTGGTCATGCCCAAGCTCTGAGCCCCTGTTATCCTGGGGCTAGACCCAGTGTCACTTCCACAGCCTCACCCTTGCCTTTGGTGGCCCACTCCCCCTACTCACTATCCACAACACAAAGTCCAGCGATGCATGCTCCCTCCATCCCCCTTCTCACCTGACACCAGACCGAAAGCCTATAGTGGCCAAAAGCAGGCACTACTGTAGAGCCGACAGGACCTTTATCAAGGCCGAGGTGAGACGGCTTCAGGTGGAAGGAGTTATAAAGCCCAGCACCAGCCCCTGAAGAGCCCCGCTGGACACCTATCCACTGCCCCGCATCACTGACATGGTCAATGAGATAGCCCAGTACATGCTGCTAACCATTGTGCCGGGTCCTGTTTGGGATCACAAATGGAGACTTCTTGTTTCAGCGGGAGATGGACTGCAGTGATAGACCAGCATAATCTAAAAGTGACTTTCCAGTACCTGGACAATGTCACCATCTGCGGCCATGACCAGCAGGTCCACGATGCCAATCTGGAGAGATTTCTCTGGATGGCAAAGGCACTGAACCTCACCTACAACAGGGAGAAGTGCATGTTCAGCACCACCCGTCTCGCCATCCTGGGGTGCATCGTGGAACATGGTGTCATTGATGCCGACGCTGAATGTATGCACCACCTAATGGAACTTACTCTCTCCCACACCCTCAAGGCCCTTCACAGGTGCCTAGGGCTCTTTTACAACTACCAGTCCCCCACTTTTCAGACAAGGTCCGCCTACTGGCCCAAGCCACCATCTTTCCCCTCCCTGCTGAGACGCAAGCGGCCTTCAACTGCATCAGACAGGATATTGTCAATTCCACGATGCATGCCGTCGACGAGACCACCCCATTCGGGTGGAGTGTAATGCCTCTGATGTTCCCTTCACTGCCACCTTTAATCAAGGGGGCAGGCCCGTTGCCTTTTTCTCCAGGACCCTCCATGGTTCAGAACTCAGACACTCCGCCATCAAAAAGAAGGCCCAAGCGATTGTGAAAGCAGTCCGCCACTAGTGCCACTACCTGGCAGGCAAATGGTTCACCCTTCTCACCAACCAGCGCACAGTGGCATTCATGTTCAGTACCACCCACAGAGGCAAGATCAGAAATGACAAGATCTTGTACTGGAGAGCCGAGCTGACCACATTTAGCTATGACATCCACTGTAGGCCGAGGAAGTTCAATGACTCCCCTGATGCCCTGACCCAGCCTGCACCAGTGCGCAATCTGAACAGCTTCAGGCGCTGCATGACACCCTTTGCCACCCGGGCGTCACGCGCCTGAACCAGTTAATTAAGTCCCGGAACCTCCCCTTCACCATTCAATAAATCTGGACCATGACTGAGTCCTGCAGAGTCTTTGCAGAGTGGAAACTGCGCATCTTCTGCCTGCCACAGGCCCATGTAGTGAAGGCCACTCGGACCTACGAGCGACTCGTAACTTCAAGGGACCACTGCCTTCTACAAATAAGAACATCTAATTCCTCTCAGTCATAGATGAATATTCCCGTTTTCCCTTCGCCATCCCTTACCCTGACGCCACCACCGTCTTCATTATCAAGCACTAGTGCAGATCTTCACCATGTTCGGATACCCGGCATTCATCCTCAGAGACCGGAGCTCCAGCTTCATGAGTAAGGAGCTGCACCCGTACCTGGCGGTGCGAGGCATCACGGCTAGTCACACGACTAACTAAAACCCTAAGGACAACAGGCAGATGGATCATGAGAACGGGGTAATCTGGAAGGCAGCCCTTCTGATCAAAAGGCTGGACCATCAACTATTGGCAAGAGGCCCTCCCCGAGGCACTCCACACCATACGGTCACTCATGTGCATGGCTACCAATCAAACCCCTCACGAACGCCTTTTCTCCTTTCCCAGGAAATCGGCAACTGGCATCTCCCTGCCAGCATGGCTGATGTCTCCAGGGCCAGTACTCCTCTGCAAACACATGAGGATCCACAAATCTGACCTCCCCAGGCGAGCAGGTGCACCTTCTCTATTCAAACCCCAATTACGCCTATGTCAGTTACCCCAATGGATGTGTGGACACTGTCTCAACCAGAGACCTGGCACTAGCAGGGGTCCAGCCCCCCCAGCCCCAGCAACCCTGGCCCATTCAGGATCCCCTGGGAGCTGACACCCTCTCTCCACCTCTGCAGAGGGCCCAACTCCCTGCAGCCCACCCCACACCTACACTCCCCACTCTGCCAAATACCATCCCGCCAACACCACCGGCTGCCCTGGTCACCCCGGACCCAGTCAACCGTCAGGCAGCCCTGCCCCTACCGACCACTGACGAAGAGCTTGTCCTGCTTTGGTCCCAGAAACACAGACGACCGCCGGACCACCTGAACTTGTAGATACTACTCAGTACTGAGAGCATCGTACCACCCCCCCCACCCCGACCCACCCCGGACTCATTTTATGAAGGGGGTGAATGTGGTGATACAACCACTACACTGGCCACACACAGCCCACTGCAAGAAGTAACCACTGTACCTGTAGGTAGACATCCTGGGAGGCTGGCCCCACCTGCCGGCTATCAATCACTGTATAAAAACTTGAACTGGCCCCTTCAGGGACAGTCAGACATGTGGAGCCAGTAAAGATACTAAGGCTGGTGTACAAGTTTAAGCTAATTAGAGCCTGTTGTTCAGTCTGTGGACTTTGCGTCAGAATTATTCACACAGCAGTGCTCTTAGACGGATACTAGGATATTGGTGGGGGGAAGGGGTTGGGGGCTGAGGGTAATTACTACATGAGTACATGAGGCCAGTGGTGACTTGAAAATGAGGATGAAACTTGACAGTGTTATTACTGAACTGTATTGTGTCAGTAAAAGTCATCAAGCACAGAATTGAATCCTGATGAGTTCTTCACACTCTTAGTTGATGCTTAAGCATCATTCAAATCTCATTATTATTCTGAAATGTTTGTGTGAACATTGGGGAAATATTTCCATCATTTAAATATTCCAACAATTTTTTTTTTGCAATTTTTAGGCTAGGTTCATGAATTTCCACAGAATGCATTTAATCAATGTTCTTGCTTTAAATCAGTCTAGCTTGATGACCAAGGTGAACTCTGTGGGAAAATGCACAGGTGGAATGTGTGATGTTGGCAAAGCAATTAATGTTACTCATTATAAAATAAAGAAGGATCATTTCTGATCGCAAAAGGTGTGTGAATGAAACAGGATAGTTACTGTGGGAAATAATTTTGTGGGGCTGAATCTCAGAGCTGCCATGAAAAGCAGGACAGCTGGTGATCCATGACAACTGAGTCATAAAGGTCAAGGATGAATCTTGACCTTTTCCTTCCATTTCTTTTTGCATATCCTTCAAAAATGTGCAGATTTTAGTACATTGAACTCAGATGGAATGTACAGAATTATGTACATTGACATCAGCAATTTACATCCCTATAATCAATGTTGTAAAAAACAGCGTGCAACAGCCAATTTATTCACTGCAAACTCGCACAAGCACAAAGTGCCAGTGATCAGGTGACCTGTTTTGATTCACAGAAAGCATTTCTGGGATCATTTCTGTTCACCTAAGATGGTGGTCAGAGCTTCATTTTAATATATTTCACACAGTGTAGAAGTTCTTCAGTATACCTTGGAATGTTGCCCCATTTTTTTGTGTTTTAAATAAAGTAGCAGCACTGCTGGCGCTGCAATAAAGGCAGACCTGCCACTGGTATGGACCCAGGAGAGCAGGGAGCAGAGGCACAGCACTGCTCCACAGGGTCCAACTCCCCAGTCCCAATGCAGGAGGCTCCATACAGACTTCAAATAGCCTGTTAAAGGAGCTGACAGTATATGCGCTGAAAATGCTGCAACCTTGGGGACTGTGCCCAAGATGGCGGCATCTATGCTCATCAGTGGCAACAAAGGGTGGCAGATTCCAGGGGAGCAGTGGACCAGTGCAGGGCACCAGAAATGGGGAGAACATACCCTCTCCTCCACCCCTTACTGAGAATGATAGGCAGAGGTGACAACCCTACAGCAGTGTACCAGCAAGGGGCTCAGTGGCTGAATGAATAACAAAGGTGCAGGCGGTCAGCAAGTTGCGGTCAAAAGACTCATGGAACTGGGATTTGTGAGGGTGCTGAGGGCAAGAAGGTCACCCGAAGGGCCTTGGGCACTGAAGGTTTCCTGAAGGCCTTCTTTTATCCTTGCAAATAAAAGAAATGCCTCTTATGCCTTTATAACCATCTCACCTACTTTCTATCCAGCAATCTTTGAGCATGCACTCATAGGTTTCCTCAGCTCCTCAACATTTTACATTTATTATTTACTCAATAGGTTTGCTTGTTTAATTATATAATAAATGAATAAGAGTTTATTGTCATATACATAAGCATAATGTACAGATGCTCTGAAATGTTGGCTTCCTGTCGCTTTCTGTTCTAAAACACTTCAAATTACATGGCCAATTTTTATCTCATTGACAAAATTCCTAAAACTGTCCTTCACAATTGTCCATTGCAATTATGATAAACACCAGAAAAATCAAGGGACCTAGCTCTCACTACAGAACTCTGCTATAGACAGCTTTGGAACAGGAACTCAGTTTGCCGATGGATCAAACAGATGTCTGTGCAGTTGCAGAGGCTGCGGGAACGCTGGAGGTGAATCCACAGACCCTCAGTGTCTCTGAGGGCCTCTCTTTTGCTTTTCTTCCTCTCTTACCAGCAATACCCTTTGCCTGTCTTCTGGCAGGCAGAAGGAAATTATGTGTAATATTACATTTCTGTATATTACATGACAATAAAGGAATCTTGAATCTTGAAATGAGACTTAAAACAATCCATCTGTACCACGATGTGTGTTCATATTAATCAGACTTTCTTATATGAGACCAGTCTTACAATCTAATCAAGTTGTATAGACTTTGAGTCATAGAGTCATGCTTATTTACTCTATGTTTATCCATTTCTTTAACCAGAGCAGTTTTTGGTTGCTTTTTCCATAAAGGAATCACAAAAATAAGTCAACAAGTATGAATCTCACATCTTGCTCTTGAGGTGCAAACAAAAGAGCACAGTTGGGTAAATTGCACCCAGATGCTTTGAACATTTGGAAATGAACAACAATCATTCCGTTAATTCTGGCCAGATTCCAAATCTAAAAAAAAAACATTTAGAAGTGAAAGAATAAGAAAGGCCTAATGATATGAAATCCCACTTACATAAGTTGTGGTTTAATGGAATCACTCTGGTTTTTGAATCATAAATTTGTGAGTCCAAGTTCCACTCCAGAGATCTTAAATCTCAGATGATTCTGCATATTTGGAGAGTTATCATTCATAAATTATTTTGCCATCCTATCTTGTCCCTTGAATGGAACTAAAATTCTCCTTTCTTGGCAGCATCCCTATTATGATCTTTTACACTTTCATTTGTACAATCACACATATTTTGTGACCAAAATTAAACAGTTAACTTTAAAGGTATTTTTTCACATAGTTGTATCATGCCTGCACTTGTCCTTTTATTCACCTGCCTTGAAAATAAATGTCTTTATGCCTTCATAAACATCTCACCTACTTTTCTTCCTACCTTCAGCAATTGATGAGCAGGCAGTCAGAGGTTCCCTCTGCTCTTCAACTCAAGCCCATGTTTTACATTTATGATTTACTCAATAGATTTGCTTGTTCAATGATACAATACATGAAGAGGAGTTTATTGTCATATACATATGCACAATGTATAGATGCACTGAAATTCTGGCTTCCTGTAGCTTTCTATTCTACCACACTTTAAATTACATGGCTAATTTTTATCTCATTGACAAAATTGTGAAAACTGTCCTTCACAATGTCCATTGCGATTATGATAATACACCAGGGACCTAGCTCTCACTTCAGAACTCTGCAGCAAACAGCCTTCCATTCATGATAACCCTCAATAATGTTTTAGTTGTCTGTCACTGAGTGTTTTTTGATAAAAATGTATTGCTTTCCTTTACTTTACTAACTAGGTGCCACGTCAAAAAAATCTAGGCAGATAACTTTTTGTTATTTCCTCTAAAGGTTAGTAAAATTAATCAGAAATGACTTTCTCACAACAAATTTATCTTGCCTGTCTTCAGTTGTCCATGCCTTTGTCGCCCTCAAAAAATTTCCATTAAATTTCCTATCAGCAAAAGTGATCTGATCGGCATGTAATTGCCTTTATTACAACAGTAGACCATTGCAGCCCACCGGCATCAAGATACAGCGAGGTTCAGAAAACATTGATCAAGCCCTCTACTAACAATGACAGATTTCTTTTTGGAAAATGCAGTAACCCAAGTTGTGCTTGGCATATTTCTAAAAATAATGAATTAGATTTAATATCAGTGAATTTGGTTGGTTTTAACTGAGCAAGGAATCTTGGCCAGGATACCATGATAACTCAGCGCACTTCTTGGAATTATGGTGCGAGATCTTTCATTTGCAACTTAACAAGGCAACCAGAGCTCTGATTAAATCTGAAAGACAACCCTTCCTATCATGCTACTGTGGTGCCCTGTGCGTGGAGACAAGGACTGGCCTGCAAAACGGCTGATGAACACAGTGACTGCGCGGACCTGGGGTTCGGCCATCGTCCCAGGTGATCTTCATGTGGCGGGAAATTGGGGAACTCTGGCGGGAATGCTGGCCAATCCCAGGCCTGCACTCCGATGACATGGGGCCCTGACATCAGCGCTTGCGGCCCATATAAGTGCAATGGCCAGAGCAATAAACCAGTCTTGTTTTCCAAGGCTTTGGTGTGTGTTTCATTCTTCTCCATGCTTGCATAGGATGAATGCTACATTAGTCACCCCGACAGGTCCAACTGGCAGTTGGACCCGAAGATGACTGATCAAGCGGAACCAGTGACCATGTACTCAATCTATCTCAGGCTCCCAACGTTTTGAGTGTTTCAGCCACAAATGTGGTGCGAGCAGGCCGAGGCTCAGTTCCAGCTTTGGCACATCACCGCTGATAACACCTGCTACTTCTACATCATGAGCACCCTCGATCAGGACGCAACGGCAAGGGTCATAGATTTCCTAAAACAGCCTCCAGAGGAAGGCAAATATGCAGCCCTCGAAGAGCTGATAACCCACACTTTTGGGCTCGCCGGTGAGAGCGCACCACCTGATTTTTATGGATGGATTGGGTGACAAGGCCCCGTTTGCCCTAATGAATGAGATGATCACTCTAACTGAGGGCCACAAGCCTTGCCTTCGCTTTGAGAAATCTTCTGGAGCAGCTGCTTGAGGATATCCAACTCATGCTCATGAACAAGGACTTCAGTGACCCACCGCCTCAACGAGGCCATCATACCCAACAGATACCCCCTGCCCCACATCCAAGATTTTGCCGCCAACCTGCACATGGTACAGATGCTCTCCAAGGTGGACCTCATCCATGGGTACCACCAATTCCTAGTTCACCCCCAGGGCATCCCCAAGACTGCAATCATAACCCCCTTTGGCTTGTTTGAATTTCTCCAGATTCCCCCTTCCGTCTAAACAATGCTGCACAAACTTTTCAAACTGATGGACGCAGTGGGCCGGGAGTTCTCATTTGCATTCATCTATTTGGATGATATCCTCATCGCCAGCCACAGCCGCAAGGACCATGCTGCCCACCTGAGACAACTGTGCACTGTTTGAGTGAGTTCGGGCTGATCAAAGATAGATTTCCTGGGGCACAAGATAAACACCCCTCCCTGAGAAGGCTGAGGCAGTCCAGCACTTCCCTAAGCCACGCACGGTAAAAGGGCTACGGGAATTTGTCGGTATGATAAACTTTTACCACAGGTTCATACCAGCAGTGGCACACGTGAAGTGCTGGTGGCAGGCAAGTCAGAAGACATTTGAGACGAGAGGTCTTTGAGGTGGTTCCAGAATGCCAAAGATGTGCTAGCCATCGCCATCCTCCTGCTCCACCCCAGACTGGAGGGACCTACCACCCTGACAGTCGACACCTCCAACACAGCAGTAGGGGACATCCTAGAGCAACTCAAGGACCAGTGGAAACTCTTGGCCTCTTTCAGCAGGCACCTCCAGCCCCCCTGAGCTCAAACACAGTGCTTTTGACCAAGAGCTGTTGGCCTTGTACCTGGAGGCAAGGCACTTCGGTTACTTTTGGAAGGCTGGCTATTCAAGGTCTTCATGGATTGTAAGCCGCTGACCTTCACCTTCCATAAAGTATTGGACCCGTGGTTGGCCCCACAGCAGAGATACTTGTCCTATGTATCTGAATTTACCATGGACATTCAGCACACCGCGGGGAAAAGCAACGTGGTAGCTGACGCTCTGTCATTCCCCCCAATCAAGTCAGTAGATGCCCTGTCGACTGCATGGCCCTTGCCAAAGCGCAGCAACAGAACCTCAAGATCCTCGTGTATAGGACAGCCATCTCTGGTCTCAGGGTAGAGGACATCCCTGTCGGCTTAGGTAACCTGACACAGTTGTGCGATGTCTCTACCGGCAGCCCCCATCCCATCGTTGTGGCTGCATGGAGGCACCAGGTTTTCAATGCCATCCACCATCTGGCGCACTCCGCAATCTGCGCCATGGTCAAAATGGTGGTTAATATGCCTCTATTAAACAGGTCAAAACCTGCACGAACTGCCAGTCCTCCAAAGTGCAGGTTCACACGAGAGCGCCCACACAGACTTTTGAGGTGGCATGGCCAGGTTCAGCTATGTACACATCAAAATAGTGGGGCCATAACCAGTTTCCCATGGGGTGAGATACCTCTTAACCATGGTTGACCACTCCATGATGTGGTGGGAGGCAGTCCCACTGACACCTGCGCCAAGACACTAATTGACACATAGGTGTCCAGATTCGGGGTCTCCAACCTCGGACAGGTGGGCACAATTCACTTCTGGGCTCTGGCAGCACTGGCTAACTTTTTGGGGATACAGCTCCATCACACCATGGTGTATCACCCTCAGGCTAATGGGTTGGTACAACTCTTTCACAGAAACCTGAAGGTAGCCTTGATGGCCCGGCTCAGGGTCCCAACTGGGTTGACGAATTGCCGTGGATCCTGTTGGGGATTCATACCGCACCAAAGGAGGACTTCAATGCCTCAGTGGTGGAGATGGTCTATGGCGCATTTTTGATCATTCCCAGGAAGTTCCTGGCCCACATAATTGCCCAGAAGACCCTTCAACAGCCCTCAAGAAGGTGGTGAAAACTGGGGGCCATAGTCCCACGGCAACCCCCACTACACGGCCAGCTGAAACATAATGTTGCCAGGGACTTAAAGACTTGTCAGTACTTATTCGTGAGAGGGGCGCACACAGGCCACCCTTACAACAGCCCTAAGAGGGACCTTACAGGGTCATCAGGGACAACGGTTCCACCTTCGTCCTCGACATCAGCAGTAAGGAGGAGACTTTTACCATCGACCACCTGAAACCAACATATTTGGACTGTAATGAACCAGTCTCCACTCCTCCTCCGTGATGCAGGGGCAGACCGCCCAAGACTATGGACAATAGTCCAGTCACCGATTTTGGGAGGGTCATGTAGTGGCCCATGCAAAGAGACATGGACCAGCCTACGAAATGGCCAATGAATGCAGTGATCATGTGGACACATGGGGGGTGACACCGGCTATCATTCCAGGTGATCTTCGCATGGTGGGAAGTTGGGGAACTCTGGCAGGAATGGCAGCCAATCCCAGGCCAGAGCTCCGATGACATAGAGCCCTGATCTCAGCACCTGGGGCCCACATGTTGCATGAATGCTACAATACAATTAAATGTCAACGTAGATTAATGTAGCGATTGGTAATATCAGTTTGCTTTTAAATTGTGCCATCATTATTGAGGAAGATTTCCCAATATAGTGCCTTTAGATTGATTTTCTGTTTAAAAAGAGTCTCCGAAAAATTATTAGTTTACACACTTCCAATATCCAGAAACGGAATGTGACTTGACCAATGTCAACTGATGGGTATGAAATAACTTGCATTTATATAGTTCCACAATATTTTAAAATTCACCTGGAAAGTAGCCTGGACCTTCAGATTAACATCTCATTAAAAGATGACACATTTGACACTGCTTTCAGAATGTCAACTTCTCTATAATGAGATTTTGAATCCATCAGTTTCTGATTAAGAGGAAAAATTGGATTTTAAAACTATTACCACCAGCATTACATATTTCAAATGCAACATAGGTTTCCTGATCCTATTTCTTGTGTCCTTATGGGATAAATAAATAATGCTTTTAGAATCTGAAGTATGGATCGATTAGGAGTATGAATTAAAGAAAGAATTGTTTTAAATCAATAGTGATATCACATGTTGATTGTACATAATATCAGAAAAGATAAAAGTAAAATTCTGTGAGCTTTGAAATGACATAAAAGACCACAGAGATAGACAGGCTCTTGGGTGAAAATGTTTTTTCCGCCCCCAAGTACGTCTTTTCACTCAGAAAGATTTCTGCACATGCATTGGGAACCTTTGCTGTTCTAATGATCAATTTGTTATTGAAACATAAAGTTTACTTCAGCAAAATTGTTGGAATGTAGTCTGTTCATTGCATAGAAGGTTAGGATCCTTGTCAGTCTTCTTACCAAAGTCTTTAAGTGGGGTTTCAACTCAAAATGCTGATTTTCCTTTATGGACGCTACCCGACCTACTGAGTTCCTCCAGTAGGTTGGGTTTTTTTGACTCCAGATTCCAGGATCTGCATTCTTCTGTGTCTCCTGACTACCAAAGCCATGGTTTTGCCAAGCGTGCTAGCAATTGACTCTCAACACTTCTACTGACTAATTTCCCGAAAGGAGTGGTTGACCACAGTCAATTACCTAATTTGGGAGATCTGGGATTCTAAAATTTCCGCAGTATAGTCAAAGATAATGAGGGGAAGCAAAAAAAAATTAGATGTGTTTTCTGAAAAGTCAATAATTTAATGGAAAGACGGGTGAGAAATTATACTACTGAAACTTTTCATTCAACAAAATTACATTTATCTTCTTTGGTAAGCATTATTCTGTGATTCATTGTTGACAGGTAGCTTGACTGCTTTATTTATTCTCTTTCAAATTTTTTTTAGGATATAAGATGCCAAGACTCAACACAACTTTGGGAAATGATCTAATTTCTAAGACTTTGAAGCTAAAACAGAGGACAGATGGCAATGATACCAGCAAACTGGTAGGAAATGTACAATCATATAACACCCTCCACCGTTTTATATCGGCTGTTACTGCAGAATAACCCTGGAGAAAATATTTTGTCCAAAAGATTTGCTTCCTGAAATAAAAATAGGGATTATGATAGACAACTTCAAGTTGAACACAACAATAACTTCAAATTTGCTGTATCACGTAGGAAGTTGGAAAGACATTAACTTTTATTGAATTTAGCCTGTTTGATCACATAAAGATGCTGACACATTATGTTGATTCAACTACCTAAAAATGTTTTGCCGCTGATTTTTGTTTCTACTCAGCACCTGATGCCTCTTATGCCCTGATACTACTTTTTCATGGTGGTAATGTCCTGGTGAAATCTTCACCATGTTTGTCACTGACTGCACCAAAGTCGGCAGGGAAGAAGTCCGAGTGCGAATGCAGCAAATGAATTTTCAGTGATATGTTGCACTTCATAGTTTTGTATGCTTGAAGATGTTGTAGATCAGCTGGATGTAGTTTGATACGGCATGATAGCACTGTTATGGGCTTCATTTAGGAGCTTGATGGCTGCATGGATGAAACTGTCTTTAAGCCTATTAGTGCGCAATTTCACACTCTTGAACCTTCTCCCCAGTTTGAAGAGAGAGAGAAGAGAATTTGGGTTGGGATGGGTCCTTCAGTATTCTAAGCTATATTTCTTGGGCAGTAGGGGATGCTGATAGAGTCAGTGGAGGGGAGAGAGGTTTGCATGGTCTGAACTGCATTCACCACCTTCTGCAATTTATTCCATACATGGGAGCAAGGAACAATTCCTGACCCTAAATGGGGATTATTGAGGTATGCTGATTATATAATTTCCTTCAGAATTCCATAAAGTTTGCTTTCAGGCCCTTTACATTTTACTCTTTTTAAGTATTATTTGTTGATTGTCAATTGCAAGATTTATTATACACAGAGGAAGATAGTCATGAAGTGAAATTATCTGAATGCTTTGAGATCTATTATTTATTTGAGCCATTGTTAATGGTGTTAATGTCCAAATATCTCTTGGTGCCTGCCACATTGACCACCGCCAGTGGGCTGATATCGCCTCAAACCGTGCATCTTGGCGCCTCACAGTTCGGCGGGCAGCAACCTCCTTTGAAGAAGACCGCAGAGGCCACCTCACTGACAAAAGACAAAGGAGGAAAAACCCAACACCCAACCCCAACCAACCAATTTTCCCCTGCAACCGCTGCAACCGTGTCTGCCTGTCCCGCATCGGACTTGTCAGCCACAATTGAGCCTGCAGCTGACGTGGACTTTTACCCCCTCCATAAATCTTCGTCTGCGAAGCCAAGCCAAAGAAGAAGAAGACATATGTCTGCACAACAATCCTGTTCATTATTATAATGGAGTCATCAGTTCATTTATTAGAAATAAACAAATAGCTATACACAATAAAAAATGTTATTGCAAGTATTAATTAGTGGATTATTAGCAATATTCTACAATTTGAATCTTGATGATGTACAATATATGAAGTACATCCAATTAAATTAATGACCAAAAAAAGACTGTTTATTTAAAACAATGCATGAGTTTTAATATTATTGTGGTATTTTGACTGCATAGAACATTGATGGTCCACAGTAGTTTTGTATTGTTAATTCTGGTTTCCTCCCACCCTTAAAATGTACCGGGGTTGCAGGTCATTTGGGTGTTATGGGGCCAAAGGGCCTGTTTCTGTGCTGCATGTCTAAATTAAATTATTTATATCAAGATACCAATATGTCATACTCCATTATAATATGGTGTCATGTTTATTACATTTCAAAGAAAGGCATTATAATTTAGATATTTATGAAACGTCCAACCTACAAAACCTGGAAACTGTTAACAGAACAATAGAATAAAAGTCTCAAAAGCAGAGCAATAAGCCCATCATGCCTGACCTGTTTATTAAATTATTTTTACTCCCTTAACTTTTATTCATAAACTTGTATTTTGATACTTTCAAGTATTTTCCAGATTCCTTTTTGGAAGTTATGATTGAGGCTGCTTCCATCAATGTTTCAGGCTCCATCCTAGAGATAACAAATCAGGTTTAAAGAAAAATCCTCCTCCCCAATCCTCCTCCCCTCTGAATGGCCTCAAAACTCTGTCCCCTGGTTATCAAAACAGTTTTTGCCCCATTTGCTCAATCAAGATTCAAAGCTTTATTTTCCTGTTTCTAATGTGCCAGCAGAACTTTCAAGTCACCCCCAAAAAAATCACTCTCCTCATCTAAGTTATTTTAATAGCAATTCCAGATTCCCTAGTCTATTCAAATATCTGAAACCTTGCATCTATCTTTGCTATGGATTTTGTATTTTCATGGATCAGTTTTCCCCTTAGAAACATTTATGTTACCACATTCATCATTGAAAACATTGCAATAAAGGTGTCTCATTGCAATTACACCCTCCTGTCAATCAATCTCTGTGACATTCTTGGCGCTGTGCCTCTCAACTCGTTTGTTTTACAAAGGACCTGCTCCAGCTTTTCATCACTGTTAAGCATTAGGCCATTTAATTGAAATTAAATAATGCAAATGTTTGCCCATAAAGATATAAATGCTTTCCCACAAAGATATAAAGTATAACTTTAAAGTGGAGGCAGAATTATGCCTGGATTTCCAGCCTCCTTCACCTGAAGCTGGTGTATGGTCTTGACTTCCATTTACAACAGTGTGGGAGATGGTTTAATGGCAGCAATTTCTGCACACCCTGTCTATTTTAAATAAATGAGATGACCTCAGTGTGCTTCCAATAGTTTTAGCCTCAAAAATAGCGGATAAAGATAAAAATATGAAACAATGTTTATTGAAATCTCAATCTCCACAAATACCTTGAAAAATTAAATGCTCTCATTAGCCATCTATATTTCCAATCTTATTTGTTATCTTAGATGTAAATTAAAAATAGTTGACTGACAGATGTAAAATGAAACAAATCTTAGACAACTTCATGTGGCTGCTCATAAAATATTATTTAAGAATGCAGAAAAAGAAACTGAGCTAAATAAATCAATCTAGAACCATAGAACATTATAGCACTGAAATTGGCCTCTTTGGTCCTTCTAGTTTGTGCCAAACCATTTATTTTTGCTTAGACCCACTGACCTGCACCCAGTTCATAGCCCTCCATACCTCTCCCATCCATGTACTTGTCCAAATTCTTCTTAAAAGCTAAAATTGAGCCCACATTCAGCACCACAGCTGGCAGCTTGTTCCACACTCCCACCACTCTCAATGTGAAGAAGTTCTCCCTCACATTCCTTCTAAACTTTTCCCCTTTCACTATTAAGTAATGTTCTCTGGTTTGTATCTCATTTATCCTCAATGGTAAAAAGCCTATCTACATTTATTCTCCCCTCATAATTTTAAATACCTTTATCAAATCTCCCCTCATTCTTCTATGCTCCAGGGAATAAAGTCCTAACCTATTTAACCTTTCCCTGTAACTCAGTTCCTGAAGTCCAGGCAACATCCTAGTAAATCTTGCCTGTACTCTTTCTATCTTATTGATATCTTTCCTGTAGTTGGGTGACCAAAACTGCACACAATACTCCATATTTGGCCTCTCCAATGTCTTAGATAACTTTGCTATAACACCCAAACTCCTATACTCAATACTTTGGTTTATGAAGGCATATTGGCTCTCTTTACAACCCTATCCACCTCTAACGCCACTTTCAGGGAATTATGTATCTGTATTCCCAGATCCATCTGTTCTACCACACTCCTCAGTGCCCTACCATTTACTGTGTAAATGGTAGGTTTGTTCTTCCAAAATGAAACATCTCACACTTGTCTGCATTGAATTCCATCTGCAATTTTTCATCCCATTTTTCCAGCTGGTCCAGATATCTCTGCAAGCTTTGAAAACCTTCTTTGTTATCCACAACACCTTCAATCTTAGTGCCATCTGCAAACTTGCTGATTCAATTTACCACATTATCATCCAGATCATCCAGATGACAAACAACAATGGCCCCAGCACCACTAGTCACAGGCCTCAAGTCTGAAAAGAAATCATCCTCCACTATTCTCTGGCTTTTCCTGTCCAGCCATTGTCGAATCCAGTTCACAACTTCACCATGAATATTAGCGTCTGAACCTTCCTACCTAACCTTTCATGTGGGACCTTGTCAAAGGCCTTACTAAAGTCCATATAGACAACATTCACAGCCTTTCATTTGTCAAC
This sequence comes from Narcine bancroftii, assembly GCF_036971445.1. Taxonomy (NCBI): domain Eukaryota; kingdom Metazoa; phylum Chordata; class Chondrichthyes; order Torpediniformes; family Narcinidae; genus Narcine; species Narcine bancroftii. Next base: position 82,736,069 of record NC_091472.1, on the reverse strand, counting down.
TTTCCTGGTAACCTCCTAGAAAAATTCTACAACATTGGTTAAACATGACCCAAAGCCATGTTGACTATCCCTTATCAGTTACTGGACAGAATGGATGCAGATGGGGTGTTTCCAATGATGGGAAAATCCAGAACCCGGGGCCATGGTTTGAGGATAATAGGCAAACCATTTAGGACCAAGATGAGGAGGAATTTCTTCATCTGAATCTGTGGAATTAATTGCCACAGAGGGCAGTAGAGGCAGGTTCATTAAATATATTTAAGAGGGAATTAGATATATTTCTTCAGTATAAGGGTATTAAAGGTTACGGAGAGAAGGCGGGGACGGGGTACTGAACTTTAAGATCAGCCATGACCTCGTTGAATGGCGGAGCAGGCTCGAAGGGTCGAATGACCTACTCCTGCTCCTATCTTCTATGTTTCTATGTTTATCCAAAATGTTTGGGACCAATAGCATCAGCAGGATACCTGTATCAGCGGTTAAACAACAACAATGTCAGGCTTTTTGAGTGCCAATATGATGTCAGAAATGGAAAATTCACGTGAAATAATGTTTAGTACTTACCAAAAATATTTGATCTCTGCTTAAAAAAGATAAAAGACCAAACATTAGAAATTCTCCTCGATGGCTTTTACAAATGTTTTTTCCAGTGTCATCTGCCTCATTAACAATGTTTTTTGCCTTTTGCCGCCATCGGTCCCCAACACCTCCCCTTCACTGGTCCCGAAACCTCCCCACCGCAGCTGCTGGTCCCTGACACCTCCCCATTGCCACCACAGGTCCTGGCACCACCCCACTGGCACCGCTGGACCCTGACTATGGTCCCCGCTCCTGTCTGGGAGCCCGAGGCAACTTCTTCGATGTGGACGACACCGCATCCGATGCTGAGAATGGAGTTGCTGTTGCCGACTCCAGCTGCAGCTGATACTGAAAACTTGGATCCAGATCTGTTTGGCATCTTCCCGGCCAGAAGCAAAGATTTTGTTTTTTAACAGAGTGTCAGAGCCCCACGTGGGCAAGTCAGACGTTGAATTTTTTTTCCACTCGTGACTTCATGTCGGCGCTAAAAAAAAATTTGGTTTTTGGATCTTTACGGTTTTCACAACTTCAGATACAGGATACTTGACATGTAATTGTATATCCAATCTCTTAATACACCTTTCAATAATTTACCTACCACTGACATCAGGCTTAGTAGCCTATAATTTCCAGGGTTACTTTTGGAGCCTTTTTTAAACAACAAAACTACCCTCCAATCCGCCAGCATCAGGAGGAGTCACGTGATGGAGTAGTGGCCGGACGGTGAACTCCAGCCCTCTCCAGAAAAGTCGGGAAAAACAAGAGAAAATACAAAGGCACAGAAATACAAGTTAAAGAAAAGTGAGTATAAAGGTGGAAAGAAGATGGAGACAAAAGGAGAAAAATCAAAATCAACGGAAAGAAGAGAGGAAGAGAAGACAACGGAGGAAAAAGGTGAAGGCCTTACCTGTCCGAAGAGGCCCGCTGTGGAGAGAAGACCCCACTACCTCAGGTCGGTAGAAAAAGAACTACAACAATGGCTCACAGAGCCGAGTAAAAGTGCGCAACCGCGCATGCGCGACTCCTCGCGCATGCGCGATGCGCATGAAAAAAAACACACCGACGGGAGGGGGGACCAGCTGGGGAGTCGATCTCCACAGCCGGCAACGACAGCTGCAGAACACCTGCAGCAAGAAGAGACCACAGAAGACAATGGAAACAAGAAAGAAGAGGAGGAAAGGGCAACAAAGAAACAACAGATGGCCAACCCAGAGGAAGAACAAGAGGAAGAATACAGTGAAATAGATAAAGGGAAAGGATACACTTGCTCTTGTTAGAGGATACATGGAATCATTTAAAGAATGGCAAACACAGGAATTCAATGATTTAAGAAGAAGAATAAACAACACAGAAAAGAAAATAAATAAAATGGATATGACCTTAACAGAAATGGGGAAAAAAATGGACAAGATGGAAGAACGGGCAATAGCAGCAGAAATGGAGGTAGAAGACTTAAAAAATAAATTGGAGGAATCTAATAAAAAAACTAAAGAGACACAAGAATTACTAGCCCAAAAAATAGATATAATGGAAAATTATAACAGAAGAAATAACATAAAGATAGTGGGCCTTAAGGAAGATGAAGAAGGCAAGAATATGAGGGAGTTTATAAAAGAATGGATCCCTAAGGCCCTAGGATGTCCAGAACTACAGCAAGAAATGGAAATAGAAAGGGCACATAGAGCATTGGCCCCTAAACCACAACCACAACAAAAACCAAGATCTATTGTAGTAAAATTCCTAAGATATACTACAAGAGAAAAGGTACTGGAGAAGACAATGGAAAAAGTAAGAGAGGGCAACAAACCACTGGAGTATAAAGGGCAAAAAATCTTCATTTATCCAGATATAAGCTTTGAACTCCTAAAGAAGAGAAAAGAGTTCAATACAGCAAAAGCGATTTTATGGAAGAAAGGATATAAATTTACACTGAAGCATCCTGCGGTATTGAAAATATTTATTCCAGGACAACAAAACAGACTATTCTCGGATCCAGAAGAAGCACGAAAATTTGCAGAACAATTACAAAAATAGACTGAGGGATGAAGACGGGTAATGAGAGCAAAAATGATCACGATTGATATGTATGTGGGTAAAGACAAAAATAGACTGAGGGATGAAGACGGGTAAGGAGGGTAAAAATGACCACGATTGATATGTATGCGGGTAAAGAGGTATAAGAGTGAATAGAGACAATGGGCATATGTGAAAGTATCTGTAATTAGAGGAAAACATAGAGAGTATAGACAAGAATTAATAAGGGAAGGTAATGGAATAGAGAGAATAAGGAGGGAATTAAAAGAGTGACCTTTGTGACATATAAAAAGCGAAATCTTTTCTGGGGGGGGCTGGGTGGGGGAAAAGAGCGGTCACTGCAAAATCAGTTGACGCTTGCGAGTGGATTCGCAAATCCAAATGGAGAGGGGAGATGTGGTTGTCCGACAAGGGATAAAGGGCAACTCAGGAGGGGAAGGGGAGATTGGGGATAAAGAAGATAGAAATAGGAGAATAAGGAAAATGTTGGATGTTGTAGGAATGTTGTCTGGTAAAGAGTTGAAAATAAGAAAACAGAAATGGAAAAGGAGGAAAGGTAATGATGGAAAAACGGAAAGAGAAGATAAACAAAATATAAAATGGCTACGCTGAACTATATGACTCTAAATATTAATGGAATACATAACCAAATTAAAAGGAAGAAACTACTAAATTTACTGAAAAAGGAAATAATAGATATAGCATTTGTCCAAGAAACACACTTAACTGAATTGGAGCACAAGAAATTAAAGAGAGATTGGGTAGGACATGTAACAGCAGCATCGTATAATTCAAAAGCAAGAGGAGTGGCTATATTAATTAGCAAAAATGTGCCATTTAAAATAGAAGAGGAAATAATAGATCCAGCAGGGAGATATGTTATGATAAAATGTCAGATATATTCAGAGCTTTGGAATCTACTTAATATATATTCACCTAACGAAGAAGATCAAAAGTTTATGCAAGATATCTTTTTGAAGGTAGCTAATACGCAAGGGAACATACTAATAGGAGGGGATTTCAATCTGAATTTGGATCCAAATATGGATAAAACGGGGAAAAAAATTAACAGGAAGAACAAAGTAACCAAATTTATAATTAAATCAATGCAAGAAATGAAACTTGTGGACATATGGAGGAAACAAAACCCAAAAGAAAAGGAATACTCATACTACTCGACTAGACATAAAACATACTCAAGGATAGACCTATTCCTGTTATCAGCCCACATTCAAGGGAGAGTTAGGAAAACGGAATATAAAGCTAGACTATTATCGGACCACTCACCCCTGTTATTGGCAATGGAGCTAGAGGACATCCCTCCAAGAATGTATAGATGGAGATTAAACCCCATGCTACTTAAAAGACAGGATTTTAGAGAATTTATTGAAAAACAACTAAAAATGTACTTTGAAGTAAATACGGAATCAGTGGAAGATAAGTTTATACTATGGGACGCAATGAAAGCATTCATTAGAGGGCAAATAATAAGTTATGCAACCAAGATGAAGAAGGACTATAATCAGGAAACAGAGCAGTTGGAAAGGGAAATAATAAACATAGAAAAAAAATTAGCAATAAAGGAAGATACAACCAAAAGAAGAGAATTGGCGGATAAAAAAATAAAATATGAAACATTACAAACATATAAGGTGGAGAAGAATATAATGAAGACAAAACAGAAATATTATGAACTAGGTGAAAAAACACACAAAATCTTAGCATGGCAGCTTAAGACAGAGCAAACTAAGAAAATGGTATTGGCAACAAGGAAAAAAGACAAACAAATTACATATAATCCAAAAGAAATTAAGGAAAACTTCAGAGAATTCTATGAACAATTATACCGAACCGAAAACGAAGGGAAAGAAGGGAAAATAGATGAATTATTGACTAAAATTGAACTACCAAAACTACAAATAGAGGAACAAAATAAATTAACAGAACCATTTGGAACAGTAGAAATACAAGAGATAATAAAAAATTTACCAAATAATAAGACACCAGGAGAGGATGGACTCCCAATAGAATTCTACAAAACATTTAAAGACCTAATAATACCGCCCCTCCTGGATGTAATCAACCAGATTGATGAGACACAAAACTTACCAGATTCATGTAAAACAGCAATAATTACAGTGATACTAAAACAAGGGAAAGATCCACTCTCACCAGCGTCATATAGACCAATATCTCTGCTAAACACAGATTATAAGATAATAGCTAAACTATTAGCGAACAGATTAGCAGAACAGGTACCGAAAATGGTAAATTTAGACCAAACTGGATTTATCAAAAAAAGACGCACAACAGACAATATTTGTAAATTTATTAACTTAATTCATGCAGTAGAAGGAAATAAAGCACCGGCAGTAGCAGTTGCTTTAGACGCAGAGAAGGCCTTCGACAGAGTAGAATGGAATTACTTGTTCAAAGTATTGCAAAAATTTAGTTTACCGGAGAAGTTTATTAATTGGATTAAAGCATTATATGAGGGACCGTTAGCGAAAGTGACAGTAAATGGACATGTATCAAAGCAATTTAACTTAAGCAGGTCAACGCGGCAGGGATGCCCACTATCACCATTATTGTTTGCGCTAGCTATAGAACCACTAGCAGAATCGATAAGAAGAGATAATAATATAAAAGGAATAAAAATAAAAGACAGGGAATATAAAATCAGTCTGTTTGCGGATGATGTGATAGTGTACTTAACAGAACCAGAACTATCAATAAAAGAACTATATAAGAAATTGAAGGAATATGGAGAAGTGTCGGGATACAAGATAAACGTAAATAAAAGTGAAGCAATGCCTATGAATAACGCGGATTTCTCAAAATTTAAGGAGGAATCCCCATTCAGATGGCAAACGCAGGCAATAAGATACCTAGGTGTGCAAATAAACAAAAATCTAGGCCAATTATATAAACTCAATTGCAATCCACTAATGAAAAAACTACAGGACGATTTAGAGCATTGGAAAGAGCTACCACTAACACTGATAGGAAGGATAAACTGTATTAAAATGAACATTTTTCCAAGGATACTATACTTATTTCAGGCATTGCCAATACAACTGACAGAAAAATTCTTCAAAGAGTTAAAGAAAATAATAAGGAGATTTTTATGGAGAGGGGGGAAACCGAGGATAGCACTAGATAAATTAACAGAATGGTATAAACAAGGAGGCTTACAATTGCCAAACTTCAAAAATTATTATAGAGCCGCACAATTAAGGTACCTATCAGATTTTTATCAAACAAGGGAAAAACCAGACTGGACGAGACTAGAATTAGATAAAATAGGGGAAAAGATACCTGAACACATATTATATAAATGGGACGAAAAATTGGTACAACATAGAACTTCTCCAGTATTACACCATCTCCTCAATATATGGAAGAAGATTCATGTAGAAAGAAATAAAATAAATTACCAAATACCAAAACTAATATTGACGCAAAATAAGCTACTCCCTTTTACAATAGACAACCTTGCCTTTAGAAAATGGGAAAAAAAAGGGATTAAAAGAATAGAAAATTGTTTTTCAGGAAGTAGATTCTTATCCTTTGAACAAATGAGAGATAAGTACAATATAACTGGAGATACAGCGCTGGCATATTACCAACTGAGATCCTACTTGAAAGATAAATTAGGAAGCAACTTGAGTTTACCAGAGGGAAGTAACCTTGAATATGTGATTACAGATACAATGTTAATCAAAAGATTTATAAAAAATATGTATATTAAACTGCAAGAAAAGGAGAATGAGGAAACAAATGGTAAAACTAAACAAAAATGGGAACAAGATTTAAATATAAAGATAAAAAAGGAAACATGGGAGAAGTTATGCTCTGGAACGATGAGAAATACAATAAATACGAGGCTGCGTATGATACAATATAATTGTATCATATACATTACACCGCAAAAGTTAAATAAATGGGACCCAACAGTATCTGATAGATGTTTTCGATGTAAAAAAGAAAGGGGAACAACAATTCATGCAATCTGGACATGTGTGAGAGTAGAAAAATTTTGGGATGATCTCAATCAGATATTAAATAAAATAACAGAAAACAATATACCAAAGAATCCAGAGATCTTTCTCCTAAGTAACATAAAAAATAAAGAATTTGGAATTGACTTGGAAGATGCACAAAAAAGATTTGTCAAGATAGCCCTAGCCGTAGCAAAAAAATGTATTATGTCAACCTGGAAATTGGAAGATAATTTGAAAATACAACAATGGTATATAGAAATGAATAAATGTATTCCATTAGAAAAAATAACATATAGTTTAAGAAATAATATTGAAATATTCGAACAAGTATGGGAGCCTTACATTAAATATAATAGCGAAAACCTACCGGGAACAAACATTACCTAAGTTGATGGAAGGAGAAGAAAAGAAAAGAATGGACTCAGTAGAATTTCTGGTGTATTTTTGTTGAATGACAACATTGTCTAACTGAATTAATGCAACCTAGATTGTATACCTAAAATGGATGAGAGGGGGGGGTGGGGGGGTGGCTTGGGAGGAGGGAGGGGGAGGGAGAAAAAGTCACTGTAAATGTGTGGAAAAGAAAAAGTGTATATCATGGCTATTGTGATTTATGGTGTGAAAAATAAAAAATTAAAAAAAAAAAAAAAAAAATCCTCCAGCATCATACCTGTGGCTAAGGACATTTTGAATATTTCTGCCAGAGTCCCTGCAATTTATACACAAGTCTTCGTCAAGGCCCGAGAGAATATCTTGTAGACCCTGGGGATTTATCCATCCTTATTTGCTTTAAGACAGCAAGCACTTCCTCCTCTTTAATCTGTTTAGGTTCCATAACTTCACTGCTTGTTTTATTTACTTCCCACAACTCTGTGTCCATTTCCTGAGTGAATACTGATTTAAAAAAAGATTTAAGATCTCCCCCATCTCTTTTGGTTCCATACAAAGCCGACCACTCTGATCTTCAATGAGACCAATTTTCTTCCTTACTATCATTTTACTCTTAATAGACCTGTAGAAGCTCTTAGCATTTCCTTCACATCATCTGCCAAAACAACCTCATGTCTTTTCTTTTCCTTATTGTTTTCTTTCTTGCATATTTTATTTGCCTCATTTACCTCATTTGCTCCATGTTGTCTATACCTGTTATACTCCTCTCTCTTCTTCCGAACCAGATCCTCAATATCCCTCAAAAACCAAGGTTCCCTAAGGCTGCTAACCTTGCCTTTAATCCTGACAGGAACATACAAACTCTGTACTCTCAAATTTTGACCTTTGAAGGTCCCCAACTTACCTCTCACAACCTTGCTTGAAAATAACTTATCCCAATCCATACATTCCAAATCCTTTCTCATTTCATCAAAATTGGCCTTTCTCCAATGTTGAATCTCAACTCGAGGCCAAGACCTATCCTTCTCCATAATTAACTTGTGATCACTGGACCAAAATGTTCCCTTACATATTCTTCTCTCACCTATCCTGTCTCATTCCCTAACAGGAGATTCAGCATTGCGCTCTCTCTAGTTGGTACCTCTATATATTGATTTAGAAAATTTTCCTGAACACATTCGACAAATTGCAAGCCATCCACCCTTTTACAATATGAGAGTTCCAGTCAATATGTCTAAAATTAAAATCTCCTACTATTTCAAACTTATGTTTACTACAGCTGTCTGCTATCTCTCTACAGATTTGCTTCTCCAATTCTCATTGACTATTGAGCAGTCTATAACACAGCCCCATGAGTGTGGTCATACCTTTCCCGTTCCTCAGCTCCACCCATATAGCCTCAGTAGACGAGCTCTCTGGTCTGTCCTGCCTGAGCACAGCTGTGATCATTTCCCTGACGTGCAATGCCACTCCTCCACCTTTCATAACACCCCAAACCCCAATTCTATTGCATCTAAAGCAACAGAAGCCCAGAACATTGAGCTGCCAGTCCTAACCCTCCTGCAACAATATTTCACTGATGCCATAATGTCATAATTCCACGTGCCAATCCATGATCTGAGCTCATTTTCCTCCGACAATACTCCTTGTATTGAAATAGATGCACTTTAGAAAATTTCCACCACATACAACCCGTTGACTACTAACCCCAATCTAAAACCCCATCTTGTAAAATGCTTAGATCTGGTGTCATGTTGTTTGATGCAGTGCAGAGGAAAACAAGATGAGGTATTCTATTCTCCTCAGTCATGATTAGGGGAGTAAAGTGCTACTGAATTGTAGTTTGGAAAGAGGGGAGATGAGTGGAATAGAGGAAACGTAAAAAGCAGAAACTGGACAGGGTAATAGTGAATTCTAGTTCCTGAAATCACAGACAGGAAAATACTCTGCTTTGAAGAGTCTTTAGATGTGTGAATGTAACACTGGGGAAGTGCTGGTCACTTATGTACAGAATCCAGACCAACGTCAATCTCCTGTCCTTAAAAACATAGATTGGTATGAATAGGTTAGAAGAAATGATGGGAAGGAAGTGACAGAAAGCAGAGGTATAAACTCGCTGAACAAGCTGGGGCTGAGACAAGGACTGAAGCCAGCCTGATGCAGAGGTCAATGTCAGAGAAGAAGTCACATTGAAGTCAATGAGTGTGGTTGAGATAGAGGGGTACTCGAGGGCAGAAGATTGCAACATGAATCTGGATCGAAGGTCACAGTGAGGTCAAAGGCTGTTAATTACTGTTATCCAATATCATATTACAGTATCCTGCACTTATCTTAAAACAAATAACAATTTAGGTATATCAGCAAGTTGCATCTCCGTCTCCAAATTACTGATCAAGCTGTGAGCAACTGTCTCCAGTTAGTGTTGTTCATTTGTTCATAAAGGAAAAGAGTTAAACAGGGAACTTTCAACTGATGAGCCTCTCATCAGTTGCACGGTAGCTATCGGAGAGGATACTTAGGGCTAGGATTTATGAACATTTGGAAAGGATATTGAACTGTGCAGATAAAGGAAACAAAGGAGACTATAGTGATTAAGAAAGAGGTAGTACTGGAGCTTTTGAAACATATAAAGTTGGATAAGTCTCCAGGTCCTGACAGGATTTTCCCCAGGACCTTGAGAGATGTTAGTGAGGACATACCGGAGGATCTGGCAGTGATTTTTCAAATGTCATTAGAGATGGGTATTGTGCCGGAGGATTGGCATGTTGCGCATGTGGTTCCTTTGTTTAAAAAGTGTTCGAGGAGCAAGCCTAGCAATTATCGGCCTGTAAGTTTGACATCTGTGGTATGTAAATTGATGGAAAGCGTTCTTAGAGATAGTACATATAAGTATATGGAGGGACAGGGTCGAATCAGGGACACTCAACACGAATTTGTGCATGGAAGGTCGTGTTTGACCAATCTTATTGAAGTTTTTGAAGAGGTGACTTGGAATGTTGATGAGGGTAGAGCAGTGGATGTTGTCTATATGGACTTCAGTAAGGCCTTCGATAAGGTTCTGCATGGGAGGTTAGTTAGGAAGGCTGAGTCCTTGGGTATTAATTTGGAGATAGTCAAATGGATTCAACAGTGGCTGGAAGGAAGGTGCCAGAGAGTAGTAGTAGATAATTGTTTGTCAGGATGGAGGCCGGTGACAAGCGGTGTACCTCAGGGTTTGGTATTCGGACCGTTGCTGTTTGTCATATATCTTAATGATCTGGAGGATGTGGCAGTAAATTGGATTAGCATATATGCAGATGATACTAAGATAGGGGGAATTGTGGATGATGAAGAGGGTTTTCAAAGATTGCAAAGGGATTTAAACTGCTTAGAGGAGTAGGCAGAAAGATGGCAGATGGAATTTAATGCTGATAAGTGTGAGGTGCTTCAGTTTGGAAAGAATAATCAAAGCAAGACATTTGTGGTAAATGGGAGGGGATTGAAGAATGCAGTGGAGCAGAAAGATCTAGGAATAATGGTGCATTGTTCCCTGAAGGTAGGAGCGCATGTGGATAGGGTGGTGAAGAAGGCCATTAATATGCTTGCCTATATAAATCAGTGAATAGAATATAGGAGATGGGAAGTAATAATGAAACTGTACAAGGCATTGGTGAGGCCATATTTAGAGTACTGTGTGCTGTTCTGGTCACCATTTTATAGGAAGGATAGTAACAAGATAGAAAGAGTGCAGAGAAGATTTACAAAAAATGTTGCCTGGTTTTCAGCATCTGGAATACAAGGAGAGATTGAGCAAATTAGGTTTTTATTCCTTGGAACGTAGAAGGCTGAGAGGGGATTTGATAGAGGTGTTTAAGATAATGAGAGTGATAGATAGAGTTGATGTGGAAAGGCTTTTCCCATTGAGAGTAGGAGAGATGGATACAAGAGGTCATAGGTTGAGAGTTGATGGGCAAAAGTTTAGGGGGAACTTCTTTACTCAGCGAGTGGTTACTGTGTGGAATGGGCTTCTGGGAAAGGTGGTGGAGGCAGGGTCAATTTTGTTGTTTAAGAAAGAGTTGGATAAGTATATGGATGGGAGGGGGGTGAAGGGATATAGGCAGAGTACTGGTAAGTGGGATTAGAGGAGGGTACTTGGATCAGTGCGGACTAGAAGGGCCAAATTGGCCTGTTTCCGTGTTGTAATTGTTATATGGTTATTTTGTCAGGTCTAATAAATTTGATTGAGATTTTTGAGGAGGATGGTTGATTAGGATAAAGAAGTAGATGTTGTCTACACAGACTTTAATAAGATGTATGACAAGTTTTTTCATGGTTGGCTGATCTGGAAAGTATGGTGAATTGATGGTTTGGTTTCAGAATCGGCAACATATAAGTGTTGGAAGGGTGCTATTCTGACAGGAGGTCTGTAACCAGCAGTGTTCTGCAGGGCTCATTATGGGACCCCAGCTATTTGGGATAGAATGGACAGTCAAAATCTTTTTCCCAGTGTGATAATGTCAAATACTAGTGGACAAACTTTTACATTGAGGTTGGGGGAGGAGTTGAAAGGAATGTGCATGGCAAGATTTTTATATAAAGAGTAGTGGATGCATGGAATGTGCTGCCAGAGATAGTGGTGGAAGTTGACATGATAGTAGCATTCAAAATGCTTCTTGACAGACATGTGAATGTACAGGGAGTAGAGATACAAGTGTCATATGCAAGCAGCAAAGGCTTAGGTTAATTTGGCATCGTGTTCAGTGCAGACATCTGGGGCTGAAGTTCTGATCCTGAGCTGTACACTTTTATATTGATGTTCTCACTGAACTCTGTGAGAAACTTCCAACTCTGTTCTGTTGTTGAAGGTTGCTGTGAAAACATGGTTCCCTTTTCTCTACCTTCTATCCAATTTTTAATCCAGTTGAGCACAGCCTACTTGATGATTACATCCTGCGTAACCTTCTAAATCATTCTCCTCTGTGAGTCGTGCGTAAAACCTTTTCCAAACTCAGTACATAACATACAGTATCTCCGCAGTTTCCACGTCTTTCCAAGAGAACAGTGAAATGCAAATTTCACACTGACAACTGAGAACTGAAGGGAAATGCCCAAATGTCCTTCCTGTGAATATTTAACTACTCTTTATTTATTAGTTATTTTTCTTGTGTGGTAATTTCATGTATTGTTAATATATTTTCTGTACCTGTCTACCTGCAGCAAGCAAAAATTTCTGTGCAACTGTATATACAATACAACTATTGTGTACATGACAATAAATTCTCATTCATTGATTGATTCATTAATTCCACATTGCAGCATTAGCATGTGATGCATCTCAGTGACTGTAAAACCTAGAGGTCAGGGATCTATGGTCTGGGTCCCTTTTCAACTGATTTGATCAAAATCTCTTAGCATTCCATGAATGCAGCCAAGTGCAGCAGTCCCTTTTGCTGGTTTCTACTGGTGGTAATTCTACCCTTCACTAAAGTCTGTGAAACTATCACTGGCCTATGATGGCACATTCTGTTATTTTTAAATGTTTATTTTATTGCTGTTGGCCAAGATCATTGCCCAAAATATTTAAAAATCAAATTGGGGAGTTATTTGTCAAGGTATATAGAAGGAGTTTTGGAGAGTAGTGGCAGAGACCTTGAAAATGAAAGGCACAATGCAGAAGAGAGTGAAACACGAAAGTCCGCAGGCGCTGTGATTGTAGTAAAACCACACCGAAATGCTGGAGGAACTCAGCCCCAATATTGTGGATCTCCCTGTGGCCACCCATTTCAATTCCCCATCCCATTCCCTTGTTGACATAGCTATCCATGGTCTCATGCACTATCGTGAGTCCATGGTCTCATGCACTGCCAGATTGAGACCATCCGTAAATTGGAGGAACAACACTTCATCTTCCAACTGGGCCCCCTCCTACCGCATGACGTTAATATCGACTTCTCTGGATTTTGTTAAACCCCACCCCACTTTCTTTCCCCATCGCCTTCTCCCTCATCTGTCTCTCTTCCCCTTCCTTGTTTTCTTTCATACAGACATAATCAATTTTCATCTCTCTTCTTATCATATCCAATTAACACCTTATGTTGCTCTGGACTCTTCCCCCAGCCAGCACTGTTTATGTTCTGAGATTTTCTGTTTTTTGCTCATACTGCTTATACCTTGAAGAAAGGCTCAAGCCTAAAATATCACCAATAGATCTTTGTCTTCTATGGATGCTGATTCCTCCAGCATTTTGGTGTGTTTTTACAATGCAGAAGAGAGCTGCTATTGACAACCTCAGTCGCAATGAGATTCCGACAGGAATAAACTGAAGAAGCTACAGTACCTCTCATGACCTCTGGGCTTTATAGTCAATGAGGAGCTGTAAAAGTCATTGTTATAATAATAGGAAGGGACATCAAGGCATTTTTTTTCAGTCCACAGTTGTCAGTGTGACATCCATGCTTAATTGTTCCCTTGGGATGATGCAACCTGCAGTTGCACAAAAATTACTGTCCGTTGCCAAATGTGATCATTGCCACCTACAGAATCCATTCTCATTAACCTGTGCATTTGTTTTTCTAAGAGCAAATGAATGTTAAAAAAAAAGACTACTTTTACAAATAATGCTTGTAATTGAAGGCCACAGGAAGGGTGGACTTATACTGTATATCGTGGTAAACAAAATCTCCTAGGTTTGAAGTAATTTTATGAAAGGGTTGAAATCAAAGATCGTTACAGGACAAAGAAAAGCATCCATCCTATCTTGCCTGTGTCGTTCCTTTGACTTATCCAATTAGTCTCACTCCACCACACATTCCCCAGAACACTGTTCAAAATTCTCATTTGGAACTGAATCTATTCCCATTATCTATTAGGGAAGTCTGTTCCTAAATATAACCTTGCACATAAAACACATTTATTGCATCTCTTTTGGATCCTATATCAATTATATCAGATCTTCATCAAACACAGAATAGCAGAGGATAGGAACAGGCCCTTCGACCCACGTGTCTATGCCAAATTTGAGATGATTTTATAGTCATGTAATAAAATTTAAAATGTGCAGTTACACAGAATTTCCTTTGGTCTACCATAAGGCAGACAAAGAATTTCCCAGCCCCCCTTACTGCCAGAAAAAGAGAAGCAAAGAGAATCTTCCCAGATTTACGGAATGCCAATGGCATTACCTCCAGCATTCCCACAGCCTCCATAGCCACACAGCCTTCAGTCCAAATGATCATCAACCTGAGCTCCAGATGCACACATCTAACACAATCAGGAAGATTCCATTACCCTCAGCACCCTCGTATCCTGGTTCTGATATCAGGTACCCCTTCAGCCAGTTTCCAGCCAGTCTTCAGCAGCCGCAGCCTTGTGTACCCACAGTTGCCCGCAGCCTGCATGGGTTCCTCACCTCGAGTTCCCAACAGCTAGGAGCCTGTGTGTTCTTCAACCTCACAGCCCCTTGTTGGTCTGCTGCCATCGTCTCGTGGGTTGTCCCCTTTGCTTCACCTTCTCAAACAGGGGGTGGTCTCCATGTTTTTGGTGCCCTGGTGTCTGCAGTTCCTTGTAGTCACTGCCATTCTTAGGCATCGCCATCCTGGATCCAGACCCCGCGATCTCAATATTTTAAAATAATGCCCAAATTAAACTAAAACTCTCCAGCTTGCACAAGATCTATATCCCTCTACCCCTGTCTATCTAGAAGCTTCTTAAGCACTACTATTGTATCTACTTTGACCACTATCCCTGGCAACGCATTCCATGCCCCATCCCTTCTCTGTTGAAAAGACCTTTAAACTTTCTCCTCCTCATCTTGAATGTGTGCCCTCTAGTAATTGACATTTTTACTTTAGGATAAATATTCTGGCTGTCTGCCCTGTCAATGCCTTTCATAATTTTATAAACTTCTCTGATCTCCCCTCAGCCTCTGATGCTCACAAGCTAAAAAAAACCAAAGGCCGTCCAATCTCTTCCCACAGTTTACATCCTCTAATCGAGGAAGTAGCCTCATAAATCTCTCCTGTAATCTTTTCAAAGTCTCCACATATTTCCTGCACTGTGGAGTCCAGAACTGCACTCAGTACTCCAAGTGCAACCTCGCCAAAGTTTTACATAGCTGCAACATAGCTTCCTTACTCTTATACTCAAGGCCCCACTATAGGCCTTCTTTACCATCCTGTCTACTTGCGTGGCTACTTTTGAGGAGCTATTGTCCTGAAACCCCTGTCATGTCATTAACAGTATATTTTTCTCTTACATTTGATCACCAAAAGTCCCACACCTCAAACTTTTCTGGATTAAATTCTGTCCATCAGTCTCTCGTGTGTTCTCAGTTTACTATTCCATGGCAAAGTCTTCTCAAGGAATGCCAACTTTATGGTACATGGAAATGAATAAATGTATTCCATTTGAAAAAATAACATATAATTAAAAAAATAAAGTCACATTATTTGAACAAATTTGGGAACTGTACATGGAACATAACAGAGAGGACTTGCCTCTGACCTCCACCCCCAAAAATGATAAGAAGACAAAATGACTTGATCCAGTGTATAAAAGTAGATGACACTATTTTCATTGTGTGATGACATTGTATATGTTAAACATTTAATGGATTTGGAGGGGGGGTGGGAAGGGGGGAAGAAAGGGCGAGAAAATGCCACTGTGTATATTTAGGAGGGAAATTTTGATTGATATGGTTCACAGTGTGAAAAATAAAAATAAAAATATTAAAAAAAGGAATGCCAACTTTGAAGAAGTTTTCATCCTCTCTTCGATGAAGAATTGTAGCCTGGATCAGTCCTTTTCGTCCATTGATGCTGCTCGAGTTCCTCCTCCAGAGTGTTTTTTGCTCCAGATTCCAGCAGCTGCAGTGTCTCATGTGTATCCTTCTCATTCTCAAATACTACGTCCTCTCCATCTTCTTCAGTTCTACAACTCCCCAATAGAACCACTGTTCCTCAAATCCAGCATCCTAGTTGGGACCAGCAATACAGTTCTGCATCCAAGTTTGAAGGCCCAAAACTCTGGAATTCCTTTGTTAATCTCTCTATTTTCTTTCTTCTTAAAATCTGGTTCTTTGGTCAGACTTTTGGTTATATGCATGCCTCATTCATTGAATTATACTGCTATGAAGTAACTTGAATGTTTTACCATGCTAAGGGTGCTTTAAAAGTACCAATTTTGTTATTTTGAACAATATTTGCTTTCAAAGATAAATTTAATTAAATCTTAAATATAACTGTGCCACATGTGGTTGTAATTTGAGAGGAAATTGTATTTAAAAATTCCATCCTTTAAAATAAAAGACCTGGAAACTTTTTGTTGCTTTAAGAGACAAGTCAAAGAGAAATTGCTTGGCTGGCAAGATTAATGTAGCCCAAAACACCACAAAAAATCAAATGTGCAGAACAGATGTTACAAGGAAGACCTTTTTGCTAGGTCTGTCATTGGCAGTGCACTAGAACTGAATTGTGGTAACCATGGTGGTGACGGTAACGCCTGTGTGTGTTGGTTTTAGGAGTATCAGAAGAGAATGCAACAATGAAGCAGGCTCGGTATTGAGAGTAGAGAGATTGTATGAAGGGATCCCAGAAGGAAGGACATGCAATTGAATGGTAGAGATTGACAATTGATAAAATAAGGATATGGTGTCTGACACTTGATCCATTGGCTCTGACAACATTAGCATTAACTACTTGAGGTTGAGGTTACAGAAACTCCCTGCCAGAAAAAAAATAGCACCTTATATGCCTTGGCAACTGTCAGTTTGGACATAGCCCCTGTTTTGGAAACCAAAACAAACATCACCTTGTGAATTATGGCCTGCTATAGCCTAAGCATACAGTACCATTTCAGTGTAAATGACATAAAGGCATGGTATACGACTTGATGTCATTGCATATAACCATATAACCATTTACAGCACAGAAAAGGCCCTACTAGTCCATGCCATAACAAATCCCCACCCTCCTAGTCCCACTGAACAGCACCCGATCCATACCCCTCCAGTCCTCTCCTATCCATGTAACTATCCAGTCTTTCCATAAAAGTAACTAATGATCCCGCCTCAACCACGTCTGCCAGAAGCTCATTCCACATCCCCACCACCCTTTGCGTCAAGAAATTTCCCCTCATGTTCCCCTTATAATTTTCCCCCTTCAATCTTAAACCATGCCCTCTAGTTTGAATCTCCCCCACTCTTAATTGAAAAAGCCTATCCACGTTTACTCTGTCTGTCCCTTTTAAAATCTTAAACACCTCTATCAAGTCCCCTCTCAATCTTCTACGCTCCAAAGAATGTTCAGATATTTCCTTTCATGTACATAATCCAATCAGAGAGGACCAGATCAGATTTGTGATCCCCACCACGTGAATCATTAAATTTAGTGATCAAATTTTGTTCTTAAGTTATTTTGCATAATGTGTAAAAACATTCTGTTCTGTGAAAGAATTTCTATCCCACTACCAAGCATCCCCTGAGAGCATCATTAGAGTTCAGAAAAGCTGTGGTCAGTCCTGACATTCTTCAGAATGTCTGCATGTGTTCGTTTATTGATAGTATAGGATTATGAATGGAATTAGTTGTTTATATTTTGGGAGATTCTGTATTAGTATATCTTTTAATGACCAACACTCATTTTGTTTATATTTAGAATACAAAGAGGAAAAATCCATCATTGATGGAGGTGAATTTGCACCCAAGAGTTTCCCATTGTGTACTCACTTGTGTACCCTCTGCCCCATAGTGTGGCTAAACATTTAGACTAGAATTAAACTGTATAGGCATGTGTGTAGAGGAGTTTGCTACAAGTGTTCACAATCATTAGTTGTCCATGTTGTAAATGTATTATTACTTTTTGTATGAGTGACTGTATAGCAATGATAAGAAAGGACATCATGAGAAATGATAATTAAGAGGAGTCACGTGATGGAGTAGTGGCCGGACGGTGAACTCCAGCCCTCTCCAGAAAAGTCGGAAAAAACAAAGGAAAACACAAAGGCACAGAAATAAAAGTTAAAGAAAAGTGAGTATAAAGGTGGAAAGAAGATGGCGATAAAAAAAGAAAAATCGAAATCAACGGTAAGAAGAGAGGAAGAGAAGACAACGGAGGAAGAAGGAGAAGGCCTTACCTGTTCGAAGAGGCCCGCTGTGGGGAGAGAAACCCGCTTCCTCAGGTCGGTAGAAATTGGACTACAAAAATGGCTCGCTGAGCCGAGTAAAACAGCGCAACCGCGCATGCGCGATGCGCATGAAAAAAAAACACACCGAAGGGAGGGGGGACCAGCTGGGGAGTCGATCTCCACAGCCGGCAACGACAGCTGCAGAACACCTGCAGCAAGAAGAGAACACAGAAGACAATGGAAACAAGAAAGAAGAGAAGAAAAGGGCAACAAAGAAACAACAGATGGCCAACCCAGAGGAAGAAGAAGAGGAAGAGGAAGAGTACAGTGAAATAGAAGAAGAAGGGAAAGGCAAGATAAAGGAGGTACTTTCTCTTATTAAGGGATACATGGAGTCATTTAAAGAATGGCAAACACAGGAATTTAATGATTTAAGAAGAAGAATAAACAACACAGAAGAGAAAATGAATAAAATGGATATGACCTTAACAGAAATGGGAAAGAAAATGGACAAGATGGAAGAGCGGACAGTAGCAGCAGAAATGGAGGTAGAGGACTTAAAAAAGAAATTAGAGGAATCTAATAAAAAAAGCTATAGAGACACAAGAACTGTTAGCTCAGAAAATAGATATAATGGAAAATTATAACAGAAGAAATAACATGAAGATAGTGGGCCTTAAGGAAGATGAAGAAGGCAAGAATATGAGGGAGTTTATAAAAGATTGGATCCCTAGGATCCTAGGATGTCCAGAACTACAGCAAGAAATGGAAATAGAAAGGGCACATAGAGCATTGGCCTTTAAACCACAACCACAACAAAAACCAAGATCTATTTTAGTAAAATTCCTAAGATATACTACAAGAGAAAAGGTACTGGAGAAGACAATGGAAAAAGTAAGAGAGGGCAACAAGCCACTGGAGTATAAAGGGCAAAAAATCTTAAAGAAGAGAAAGAAGTTCAATACAGCAAAGGCGATTTTATGGAAGAAAGGGTATAAATTTATACTAAAGCATCCAGCGGTATTGAAAATATTTATTCCAGGACAACAAAACAGACTATTCTCGGATCCAGAAGAAGCACGAAAATTTGCAGAACAATTACAAAATAGACGGAGGGATGAAGACGTGTAATGAGAGTAAAAATGATCACGATTGATATGTATGTGGGTAAAGAGGTATAAGAGTGTATAGGTATAATGTGCATACGTGAATGTATCTGTACTTAGAGGAAAATATAGATAGTATACACAAGAATTAATAAGGGAAGGCAATGGAATAGAGAGAATAAGGAGGGAATTAAAAGAGTGACCTTTGTTACATATGAAAAGTGAAATCTTTTCTGGGGGGGGCTGGGTGGGGGGGAATAGCGGTCACTGCAAAATCAGTTGACGCTTGCGAGTGAATTCGCAAACCCAAATGGAGAGGGGAGATGTGGTTGTCCGACAAGGAATAAAGGACAACTCAGGAGGGGAAGGGGAGACTGGGGCTAAAGAAGTTATAAATAGGAGAATAAGGAAAATGTTTGATGTTTTAGGAATGTTGTCTTATAAAGGGTTTAAAATAAGAAAACAGAAATGGAAAAGGAGGAAAGGTAATGATGGAAAAACGGAAAGGGGAGATTAAACAAAGTATAAAATGGCTACGTTGAACTATATGACTTTAAATATTAATGGAATACATAACCAAATTAAAAGGAAGAAACTGCTAAATTTACCGAAAAAAGAAAAAATTGATATAGCATTTGTCCAAGAAACACACTTAACTGAATTGGAGCACAAGAAATTAAAGAGAGATTGGGTAGGACATGTAACAGCAGCATTGTATAATTCAAAAGCAAGAGGAGTGGCTATATTAATTAGTAAAAATGTGCCATTTAAAATAAAAGAGGAAATAATAGATCCAGCAGGGAGATATGTAATGATAAAATGTCAGATATATTCGGAGTTTTGGAATCTACTTAATGTATATTCACCTAACGAAGAAGATCAAAAGTTTATGCAAGATATCTTTTTGAAGGTAGCTAATACGCAAGGGAACATACTAATAGGAGGGGATTTCAACCTGAATTTGGATTCAAATATGGATAAAACTGGGAAAAAAATTAACAGAAAGAACAAAGTAACCAAATTTATAATTAAATCAATGCAAGAAATGCAACTTTTGGATATATGGAGGAAACAAAACCCAAAAGAAAAGGAATATTCATATTACTCGGCTAGACATAAAACATACTCAAGAATAGACCTATTTTTGTTATCAGCTAGTATGCAAGATAGAGTAAGAAAAACAGAATATAAAGCTAGAATACTATCGGACCATTCACCCTTAATATTGACAGTAAAGCTCGAGGACATCCCTCCAAGAATGTATAGATGGAGATTAAACCCCAGGCTACTTAAAAGGCAGGATTTTAGAGAATTTATTGAAAAACAATTAAAAATGTATTTTGAAATAAATACGGAATCAGTGGAAGATAAGTTTATATTATGGGATGCAATGAAAGCATTCATTAGAGGGCAAATAATAAGTTATGTAACCAAGATGAAGAAGGACTATAATCAGGAAACAGAGCAGTTGGAAAGGGAAATAGTAAATATAGAAAAAAAATTAGCAATGAAGGAAGATACAACTAAAAGAAGAGAATTGGCAGATAAAAAAATAAAATATGAAACATTACAAACATATAAGGTAGAGAAGAATATAATGAAGACAAAACAGAAATATTATGAACTAGGTGAAAAAACGCACAAAATCCTAGCATGGCAGCTTAAGACAGAACAAGCTAAGAAAATGGTATTGGCATCAAGGAAAAAAGACAAACAAATTACATATAATCCAAAAGAAATTAAGGAAAACTTTAGAGAATTCTATGAACAATTATACCGAACTGAAAACGAAGGGAAAGAAGGGAAAATAGATGAATTTCTGACTAAAATTGAACTACCAAAACTACAAATAGAGGAACAAAATAAATTAACAGAGCCATCTGGAACAGTAGAAATACAAGAGATAATAAAAAAATTACCAAATAATAAGACACCAGGAGAGGATGGATTTCCAATAGAATTCTACAAAACATTTAAAGACTTATTAATTCTGCCCCTCCTGGATGTAATCAACCAGATTGATGAAACACAAAACTTACCAGATTCATGTAAAACAGCAATAATTACAGTAATACTAAAACAAGGGAAAGATCCACTCTCACCAGCGTCATATAGACCAATATCTTTACTAAACACAGATTATAAGATAATAGCTAAACTATTAGCAAACAGATTAGCAGAGCAGGTACCGAAAATGGTAAATTTAGACCAAACTGGATTTATCAAAAAAAGACGCACAACAGACAATATTTGTAAATTTATTAACTTAATTCATGCAGTAGAAGGAAATAAAGCACCGGCAGTAGCAGTTGCTTTAGACGCAGAGAAGGCCTTTGACAGAGTAGAATGGAATTATTTGTTCAAAGTATTGCAAAAATTCAGTTTACCGGAGAAGTAAATTAATTGGATTAAAGCATTATATAAGGGACCGTTAGCGAAAGTGACAGTAAATGGACATGTATCAAAGCAATTTAACTTAAGCAGGTCAACGCGGCAGGGATGCCCACTATCACCTTTATTGTTTGCGTTAGCTATAGAACCACTAGCAGAATTGATAAGAATAGATAATAATATAAAAGGAATAAAAATAAAAGACAAGGAATACAAAATCAGTCTATTTGCGGATGATGTTATAGTGTATTTAACAGAACCAGAACTATCAATAAAAGAATTATATAAGAAATTGAAGGAATATGGAGAAGTGTCAGGTTACAAGATAAACGTAAATAAAAGTGAAGCAATGCCTATGAATAATGCGGATTTCTCAAAATTTAAGAAGGAATCTCCATTTAGATGGCAAATGCAGGCAATAAGATACCTAGGTGTACAAATAAACAAAAATCTCGGCCAATTATATAAATTCAATTATTATCCACTAATGAAAAAATTACAGGACGATTTAGAGCATTGGAAAGATTTACCACTAACACTAATAGGAAGGATAAACTGTATTAAAATGAACATTTTTCCAAGGATATTATACTTATTTCAGGCATTGCCAATACAACTGACAGAAAAATTCTTCAAAGAGTTAAAGAAAATAATAAGGAAATTTTTATGGAGAGGGGGGAAACCGAGGATAGCACTAGATAAATTAACAGAATGGTATAAACAAGGAGGCTTACAATTGCCAAACTTTAAAAATTATTATAGAGCCGCACAATTAAGATACCTATCAGATTTTTATCAAACAAGGGAAAAACCAGACTGGACGAGATTAGAATTAGATAAAATAGGGGAAAAGATACCTGAACACATATTATATAAATGGGACGAAAAATTGGTACAACATAGAACTTCTCCAGTATTACATCATCTCCTCAATATTTGGAAGAAGATTCATGTAGAAAGAAATAAAACAAATTATCAATTACCAAAACTAATATTGACGCAAAATAAATTACTCCCTTTTACAATAGATAACCTTTCCTTTAGAGAATGGGAAAAAAAAGGGATTAAAAGAATAGAAAATTGTTTTTCAGGAAGTAGATTCTTATCCTTTGAACAAATGAGAGATAAGTACAATATAACTGGAGATACAGCGCTGGCATATTACCAACTGAGATCCTACTTGAAGGATAAATTAGGAAGCAATTTGAGTTTGCCAGAGGGAAGTAACCTTGAATATGTGATTACAGATACAATGTTAATCAAAAGATTTATAACAAATATGTATATTAAATTGCAAGAAAAGGAGAATGAGGAAACAAATGGTAAAACTAAACAAAAATGGGAACAAGATTTAAATATAAAGATAAAAAAGGAAACATGGGAGAAATTATGTTCTGGAACGATGAGAAATACAATAAATACTAGGCTACGTATGATGCAATATAACTGGTTACACAGACTATACATTACACCTCAAAAGTTAAATAAATGTGACCCAACAGTATCTGATAGATGTTTTCGATGTAAAAAAGAAATGGGAACAACAATTCATGCAATCTGGACATGTGAGAAAGTAGAAAAATTTTGGGAAGATCTCAATCAGATACTAAATAAAATAACAGAAAACAATATACCAAAGAATCCAGAGATCTTCCTCCTAAGTAACATAAAAAACAAAGAATTTGGAATTGATTTGGAGGATGCACAAAAAAGATTTGTTAAGATAGCTCTAGCTGTAGCAAAAAAATGTATTATGTCAACCTGGAAATTGGAAGATAATCTGAAAATACAACAATGGTATATAGAAAGGAATAAATGTATTCCATTAGAAAAAATTACATATAGTTTAAGAAATAATATTGAAATATTCGAACAAGTATGGGAGCCTTACATTAAATACAATAGCAAAAACCTACCGGGGACAATCATTACCTAAGTTGATGGAAGGAGAAGGAAAGAAAAGAATGGACTCAGTAGAATTTCTGGTGTATTTTTGTTGAATGACAACATTGTCTGACTGGTTTAATGTAACCTAGATTGTATACCTAAAATGGATGGGAGGGGGGTGGGTGGTGGGGGGGTGGCTTGGGAGGAGGGAGGGGGGGGAGAAAAAGTCACTGTATATGTGTGAAAAAGAAAAAGTGTGTAGCATGGCTAATGTGATTTATGGTGTGAAAAATAAAAAATTAAAAAAAAAGAAATGATAATTAAGCATGTTTCAATGTCATTTTGTTTCAAGGTTACCATGGCAGCTCCAGTGAATGGGAATCGTGTGACTCATGGATTGGGAAAGATGGCTGGAACCAAAAGTGAGCTACCATTGTAGCATCCTCATGTATATGGTTTTTGCCTTTCATTGTTTGAGAAGTTGCAGATACTTTTACAAATCATATCCATAAAGATTGGTAACATCAGCAAAATCTAAAACAAATACAGAAAATATTGGAAATTCTTACCAGGTCACTTAATTCAGACAAGACTGAGCCACTGTACTTCGAGAAGTCAAATTCTGGTAAAGCATATACAATAAATAGCAGGGTCCCTGAGCATGTTGATGCTCAGAGAGACCTTGGGATACAAAGTCATAGCACCCTGAAAGTGATGACAGGTAAATAAGGGGATAAGGGTAGTGAAATAGATATTTGGTATGCTTGCCTTCGTAGGCTGAGGCATTCAGTAAAAGAATGGGACTTGATGTTGCAATTGTACAAAGCATATATATTGTATATATATCTGCAAGCGAACCAGGTCACGGAGGTGTAGGCTCGCACTGAGCGGACGTCACAATGGTCCCTGTAAGGGCACAAAGGTTCATGGGGGCCATGAACTCTTGGAAAGTTCCAATAAAGTCAGTTAGTTGGTTCAGCTCACTCACACCTTCCGTGTGGCTTTTCTTTTGTTTGCTGCACAACACACCAACCACAGTGGTGACCCCAAAATAGGATTTTGGACCCCATGATGAATGACATGAGAGCCCTGAATGCAGTCTCGCTGAAGCTGCCGACTGGTTCAATCAGGCTGAGGCCCAGTTTCAGGTCAGGCAGATCATCTCAGACTCCACAAGATATAACTACGTGATCAGTTTTCTCAACCAAGAGACTGCCGGGTCAATCATCGACTTCTTACATCAGCCGTCAGCCGCCAACAGGCATGAGGCAATTAAAGTGCTCCTTATTCGCACCTTCAGCCTTTCCCACCACGAACGAGTGGCACGGCTGCTCCATGTGGACGGCCTGGGCGACCACATGACATCTGTCCTTATGCTAGCGTTAATGGGTGACCACAGGCCCTGCTTACTGTTCAAGCAGATGCCAGAAGACATCCGCTTACTCCTCGCGGACAATGACTTCAGTGACCCACAACGATTAGCAGCTCCTGTGGATGTCCTATGGCATGCCAAGCAAAATGACAGGGCATCTGTTGACCTAGTTGCTGAAGCATGCCCAGTGGCTTGTATCTCTCTCACTCCACTGAAAAGGCCAGCGATATTCACAGTAGGTGGAGACTCAAACTCAGAGTGGTGGTGTTTCTACCATTATAAATGGGGTTCTGGAGCCCACTGCTGCCGTCCACCTTGCTTACATCGGGAAACACCGAGGCCAGCTGTCACTGATGCCTACAATGGTCGACCAATGAGACAGCCTCCTTTATCTATGGGACCGGCACTCTGGGTGATGTTTCCTAGTGGACACAGGGGTGGAGGTCAGCGTCTTGCTCCCTTGAACATGATACCTGTGCTGGGAAGTTGGGACCATCCCTCACTGCCATCAACAACAGCAGCATAAGGACGTACCGGATGTGGACCATCCTGCTCGAGTTCGGCTCCTGCCATTTTACCTGGACCTTCACTTTGGCTGACGGGTCTCAGCTCCTACTGGGCACAGACTTCCTTTGAGCCCACTGCCTCCTGGTGGACCTGAAAGGGTGCAGTTCGGTAAATTCCAGGACTTTTCAGACCTTCACCCTTCACCCTTTGAGAAACCATGTTTCTGACCCCCCCCACCTCAACTCAGTAACCTTATCAGGCAATGAGTTTGCCAGAATCCAGCAGGATTCCCAGCCATTATAACACCAGAGTTCTCCTCTATGGTTCTGAAACATGGTGTCCAGCACCACATCCCCAGACAGGGGCCACCGCTACATGCCCAGGCACGCAGGCTTCCTCCCTACAAGCTGCGGCTCACCAAGGAAGGATTGAGGAAGATGGTGGAGATGGGAATCATTCAGTGCAAGGAAAGCCCATGGGCCTCTCCTCTACACATGATGCCAAATTCTTCTGGGGGATGGCAACATTGTGGGGACTACTGCCAGCTCAATGATGCCATGACAGCCAACCAGTATCTGGTTCCCCACATCCAGGACTTCATGGCCAATCTGCATGGGGCAAGGATCTTCTCAAAAATTGACCTGGTCCGGGGTAACCACCAAATCCCTGTGCACCCCAGCGACATCCCCAAGACAGCCCTTATCACTCCTTTTGGCATTTGCGAGTTCTTTTGCATGCTATTCAGTCTCAAAATGCAGTGCAGACTTTCCAGAGACTCATGGACTTAGTGAGGCACAGCCTGGATATTGTTTTTATCTACCTAGACAATATCCTTATCACTAGTCATTCGTGATAGGAGGACATAACTCATCTGCATCTACTCTGCCAGCGAATGAGCCACTATGGCCTAGCCATCAACCTAGCAAAATGTCAGTTCAGCCTGGGGGCCATCGATTTGCTTGGGTACTACATCAATCGACAGGGTTGTCTCTCTTCCGTCAAAGGTTAAGGCTTTTCCTAAGTTCACCAAGCCAACTTTTGTCGAAGTTTTGCAGGAGTTCGTTGGGATGGTCAACTTCTACTATCGGTTCCTGCCGTCAGCTGCCAGGATCATGCAACCTCTTCAAGCTGCCACCCGGTCTGACCAAAGAACTCAGCTGGGATGCAGAGTCTATGGCAGCTTTCAACCAGGCCAAAGACTCTCTGGCCAATGCCACCCTTCTAGTGCATCTGAGCACTGGTGTATCCACTGCCCTCACAGTCGAAGTATCCAACATGGCCATCAGCGGCATCCTGGAGCAGCTGATTGATGGATATTGGAGCACTTGGTTCAGTCATATGGATAAATGGGAGTGATTAGTGGGAAGGGACAAGTGAACAAGAGAGCCACAGGGAGAGCTTTCTTCAGCAGACACCTGCGACCCTCTGGAGTAGAAATATAGTGTGTTCAACAGGGAGTTGCTAGCCCTCTACCTCACCATATGCCATTTCTGCTATTTCCTCGAAGGATGCGATATTGTGGTCTTCACTGATTACAAGCCCCTCACTTTTGCCTTCACCAAGGTGTCGGACCTATGGTCAGCAAGGCAGCAACATCACCTCTCTTATATCTCAGAGTACACAACGCCTATCAAGTACATTTCCGGCAAGAACAACCTCATGGCTGTCGCTCTATCCTGTCTGTGCTTTCCCTGTCCTTTGGAATCGACTATACAGTGCTCATAGCAGGCCAGCAGCAGGAAGGCAAGATACCAGCCTACTGCACTGCAGTCTCAGGGCTACAGCTGAAAGACATGCATTTTGGGCCATCTGAAGCCACACTTCTCTGTGACATGTCCACTAGCCAACCTAGGCCCATCGTTCCTGCTGTGTGGAGGCGTTGCGTCTTTGATGCACCTATCCATCTGGGCAACAACTCAACTGGACGCAGACAGATTCATGTGGCATGGCCTGCGTAAACAGGTTGGCCACTGGGCTAGAAGTAGCCTGCAAAGTCAGATATCCAAGGTGCAGAAGAATGTGAAAGCCCTCTTCAATCCTTCCCATCGACACACAGACAATTTTACAGGCTGCTGCCAGTTTCTAGAGGTGCCACAAAACTGTTCACGATGGTGAACAGGTTCAATAGATGGCCAGAAGCTATCCTGCTCTCGGACACTTCCACAACATCCTGCACTAGGACCCTCATCGCCAACTGGATAGCCCTTATTGTCCTTCCTTATATCACATCAGACAGGTGGGTACAGTTCACTCACATCCAGCCTATGGGCAGCACTGGCACAGCTCCTAGGGACTCAGTTACATCATACCATGGCCTACCACTCTCATGGCCTGGAGGAAAGTTTCCATATGCATTTGAATACGGCCCTCATGGCACAGCTCTGAGACCCAGATTGGGTGGACAAGCTGCTTTGGGTGCTCCTTGGCATCTGCAGAGTGCTGAAGGAGGATTTCCCCATGTCCTCCACTGAGCTCATCTATGGGGCCCCGCTGACAATCCCAGGAGAGTTTGTGGTAGTGGCTTGCAGCCAGGAGGAAACACCTGCTAATGTGACTTCATGAGAAGGTGGGCACCCACCCTGTCCCCCATCCCAACCTCACACTATGTCCAGCTCCATCCTACATTCCGAGGAATCTTGAAGACTGCAAATGTGTCTTCATAAGGAGAGGTGCACACCAGATGCACCTTCAGTGCCCATACAAGTGTCCATACAAGGTGTTATGACACATCATGACTATGTGCTTTTTGAACATTGGGAGTGGGCAGGAAATGTTCATGGTTGACCACAACCAACCAGTAACTATTCCAACCCCGTGGTGGAGAGGTCAGCCTCCCAAATGTACGAGCTATATACGAGCTGTGGACTCTGCACCTCTGAACACCAGTTCTGGAGGGGGCTGTCATGTAGTGGACTGCACTGACCCACAAGCGAACTATGTCACAGAGCTACAGGCTCACAATGGGCTGACATCACAATGGTCCCGGTGGGAAGGGGAGGGGGTTGTGATGAAAAGCTCTCAGAGAGTTCCAGTAAAGTCAATTGGTTGGTTCATCTCACTCATAGCTTCTGTATGGTTTTACTTTCATTTGCTGCACAGCATAACGTCCACAATATATTTATTTTAAATTATATCTTTGTGTAAATACGTGATTATTATGTATTGTGTGTGCACATAATGGTCTGAAAATGCTGTTTCATCTGGTTGTATATAAATTTGAACTTAAGAGCAGATATGATTCACCAGCATATTGCCTAGAATGGAGGAATGTAACTGAGGACAAATTGGATTGACTGTGGGAGGAGGTTGAGGGTGACTTTGAGGGAAGTCAATGTATTATTCTCGCAATTTTCACCACCTCCAATGGAATCCCTCGACTGGGCACAACTTCCCTTCCCTCACCCTCTCCATTTTCTGTGGCAATTGCTCTCCCTGTGGCTCTCTTGTTCACTTATCCCTTCCCACTAATCACTCCCATTTATCCATATGACTGAACCAAGTGCTCCACCTACACTTACACCTCCTCTCTCACCACCATTCAGATCCCCAAACAGTCCTTCCAAGTGAGGCAACGCTTCACTTAAGGATCTTTGGATATCCAGTTTTCCCAGTGTAGCCTCTTGCATTGAGGAGATGGGATGTAAATTGGGAGTTCGCTTCACTCCGTGCTACATTTCAAGATCTCACAGTGGCCAGCTGCTGTAATTCCACTTCCCATCCCCATACTGACATGTCTGTCTATGACCTAATATGCTGACAGGTGGAGGCCATTCACAGATTCAAGGACCACCACCTTATATTTCGTCTTGGTGGTCTCTAGTCAGATGCTATCAACATCGACCTCTCCAATTTTCCCCCTTTGATTGCTCATACCGCCCCCAACACCTAACCCCCCACCCTCACCCCGCTTCCCCCATCTCTCTGACTGGTTTCTTCCTTCTCTTTTCCTTCTCTTTCCCCTCACATGCCCTCTCTACCTGCCTGTCATCCACACTTTCTTTCCTCCAGTTACCTACACCCTTCCTTTCCTATCGGAGGACATGTTCCTCTACCCTCTGCCTCTTCTACCTATCTTCTTACTCTTTTTTCATTTCTTGCACCTATATTCACCAATGGTCTGTCAACCTATGCTCTTTCCCCTCAACAACCCTTCCCCCCCCCCCCACATTTTTTTGGCATCTGCCCATTTTGTGTTACTCCTGCAAAGGTTTTCAGCCCCAAAATATCAATTGTCTATTGAATTCCATGGATACTGCCTGACCTGCTAAGTTCCTCCTTCTTGTTGCGCGTTGCTGTAGTTTTCCATTCCAGCATTTACAGTCTCTCTTGCTTACCTCAGCCAAATCATCACAAGTTTTTTTTAAACCTCTGCACCTTCCCTCTGTCTCTTGGTTTGTTCATATCCAATCATCAATTTCTGTGTGAATATACTCCATGATTGAGTCTCCATGGAAACCATGCCTTAGAGGAAGAAACACTGATTGCACAACTTAATCAAACAGGATTTTTATGTAGGACCCTTACTCACATAAAACTACCCTAAGGCACTTCACCATAATGCTTCCAAGAGGGAAAGAGAGGCAGAGGTAGAAAATGTTTAACAAGGAACTTCCAAGGTTGGAGCTTGGAAGGCAATTAAATTCTGAATTGATTAAGA
Source organism: Narcine bancroftii (assembly GCF_036971445.1). Taxonomy (NCBI): domain Eukaryota; kingdom Metazoa; phylum Chordata; class Chondrichthyes; order Torpediniformes; family Narcinidae; genus Narcine; species Narcine bancroftii. The sequence goes on along the minus strand of NC_091472.1, from coordinate 82,706,042 downwards.
AGCCAGAATTGAAAGGAATGCATTCATGTCAGGGAGTGAGAGAGCTGGAGGAGATTTGAGAGATACAAAATGGGGCATGAAAGATTGAAAATATGATAACCACTTAAGTGTGAGTTTGTGTAGATCAGTCAGCACTGAGATTGTGGGAAGTGGGAATTAGTGTTAGGGCTTGGGACAGAGATTTGAGTTGCATCTACTTCACAGGAGGTTAAAAAAAAAGGAACCTGGTGTGCAACTGAAGAGTCAAGTCTAAAGGTAATGAAAATATGGATGTAGCTAATAAATGCAACAATAATTCTGAATCTCTGTATGCTACCATGAAATCACCTTAAGTTTTAACCAATGAAGTACTGACAGATATTTCAAATGAAGCACAATACATTGAGTAGCTGGACAAAATCTTTCCTTATCTAATTGAACAGCAATAACAGGATAATATTACTCCTTGTACTGAAGTGAATGGCAGAACATCGTTGATGGCAACCATATTGAGAATATATGAGCATATACTCCTGTTCTTTCACTGTCTTGGTTGGAATTCTCTCCCTAAACCTCTCTGCCTCCAGATTCCTCTGCAACTTTGACTAAATTGGTAGCACTTTTGCATTTGAATTGAAAAGCTTTTGTTTAAGTAATAAAATAATGAGTTTACTGTCATATACATTGCACAATGTATGTATGCCCTAAATTCTTATTTAACTGCTGCTGTTAAACAGGTAGTTAAAAGACAAAAAAAACCCTAATTGTAATTAAATTAAAAGACAATAAATGCATAAAATAGATAATAAATATTCACAGTATTCCTTGCAATGGATGGAAGGAGAGCATAGAATAAATCTGGCTGTGTCTGCTCCCTTCTGCAGACTTGTGAGTTTCTGGGCACTTGTGTAGCCAAACTATGCCATGATGCAACCAAATTCAGAATAGAAATCAGGTTTATTGTCGTGAACACGAGTAAAAAAATTTTTTGTTTTACGGCAGTAGTATTGTGCAAAAATACTGAAAATTACAATTTAATATATACAAGATTTTTAAAAATAAATAAGTAGTGCAAAAGAACAATAAAAGTGAGGTAGTGTCAATAGGTTTATTGTTCATTCAGAAATCTGATGGCAGAAGGCAAGATGCTCTTTTTGTAATGTTGGGTGCGTGTCTTCAGGTTCCTTCCTGATGGTAGCAATGAGAAAAGGGCATGACTTGGGTGGTGAGGGTCCATGATGATAGATTTTGGTTTCTTGAGGTACAACCTCTTAAAGATGTCATTAATGGAAAGACCACTAATGCCCATAATGGCATTGGCCTAGTTTACAACCCTCTGTAGCCTGTTCCTGTCCTGTACATTGGTGTCTCCATACTAGACAGTGACACAATCGGTCAGAATGATTCACAGATGACAGTACACCTTTAGAAATTTACAAGTCTTTGGTGACATACAAAATCTCTTCAAATCCTGACGCAATATAGCCACTGGCGTACCTTCTTCATAATTGCATCGACATCCTGGTCCCAGGATAGATCTTTAGAGAAGTTGACATCCAGGAATCTGAAGTTTCTTACCCTCTGCACTGGTGACCACTCAATGAGGACTTCCTTGAATATCTTCCAGCTACTCTTGTCAGGAAAGAGATACAGGGGTATCAGAGCCAGAATCACCAGGCTAAGAAATAGCTTCTTCCCATGAACAGTGAGACTGCTGAACAACTGATGATCTGCTCATACAAACCCTCCATGTCTCTACTATTTATTTAGCAATCATATTTATTTATTGTTTTTCTGTATGTATTATGTCTGCATGGTATTTGCAGTGTTTTACACAGAGGATCAGATAACACTTTTTTGTCAGGTTGTACTTGGACAATCAGATGATAAATAAGTGTGCTTTAACTTTAATTTATGCATTGAAGATGGTTGATACAGATTCAAAGAAATCATGTAATAAATAAAAACAACAGAGGTTATTTTCCTCACTCTTTCAAACAGCCATTTAGTCGATCCTGCTTTTGGTGCAGGGCAAATTTGAAAATTACATCTAGACAATTCCTGTTACAAAATAAAGTATGAATTCAGAGACTGGAGTACAAGGTCTGTACAGTGGTTCTAGTTTATTACTTTTGGAAATCCTGCCTTTTAAATTGGATGATAAACTGACAACTTTTATGGTTCCTCACTTGGATCCAAGTGATCCGGCATCATTTCAAAGAAAACCTACGTAGCTCTCACAGGCATCAGAGACAATTTTAAACTGCACATGGTCACATTATTGTTTGTTGGAGTTTGCTGTCTGCAAGTTGGCTGCTGCGCTTCCCACGTTACACTGGGCACTGCACGTTAGAAATGCTTCATTGCCAATTTGAGTTCTGTGAGGGGTGTAAAAGTTGCTATTTGAACATTTTTACTTTTGCAATTATAGAATTGAGCACCTTTGCTTGAGGTTTTAATAATAGCAATGTCATTGTAATAGCTCATCTAACAGGGTTTCTTTAAATGATGTTGAAAATTATATTTGTTTGTATGCACATGTTTTGCAGTTTTTTTTGTTAGATATTTTGCTGGAATATCACTTGAAATAGTTTTCTTCAATGAGAAATTCTTTGAAGATCTGTTTGAGATTTACAGTGTGATGATCTGTAAATTCCAGGCATTCATTCTACTGTTGCTTAGTTAACACCAGTATCCTAACAACTAAGTGAAGGTTACATTTATTTAATCTCTCGGATTCCACTGTTGTGTTAGTATTACATTTATACATCCATAGATTTAATATCAAGACACTATCTACAAAAGTCTGAAGCCATGGCACACATAGACATGCAATACTTACAGTTGAAATTTTACAATTACTGAGCAATTTAGTGCTCCATAGGCAAATATGTTATCGAATCAGAATTCCACAATTTAACAGCTAGTCTGACATTATGCAATTGGTTTTTTGAAAATTGATCAATGATAATGCACTCAACCATGTCTGCAACTTTTTGAATCTTAAAAAAATGAGTGCCTGATTCTCTGGACATAAGAGCAATGGTTTTAACCTGCTCAACACTGGCAGAAACTGGACTGGGGGTTCTGGAAGTTCAAATTGCAGGAGTCATTTGATCATGGCACCAACCCCACCTCCTCCCTGCCACTTTCCCATGTTAATCTATTCCTTTGAAGCAGCAAGTAGGGTGGATGAATATGTATGTCTCTTTGTGAGCTGGGAGAAGCAGGACTGCTTCCCATCACAGACCTTTATAAGGCCTTTTTTGCACTGGGTTACTGGGTTAGCAGGAGATGAATAGCCTAATTTCTTTAAAGCTTTCATGCTCAGATAGTAATTTAGGTGTCACCAGGAGGGAGGAGGAAAGTCTGCAGGAAGAGGGAGGTTGAAGAGGAAAGAAGGGAGAGGGAGAAGTGGATGAAAGAGTGGGGAAAGAAAAGGGAGGCAGGGAAAAGAGTGCAGTAAAAACACCTCAACTTTTATTCTATACACTATTGGGAACCCTATCACCAGACTCCATACCGACCTCCTATACACTATTGGGAACCCTATCACCAGATTCCATACCTACCTCCTATACACTATTGGGAACCCTATCACCAGATTCCATACCTACCTCCTATACACTATTGGGAACCCTATCACCAGACTCCATACCTACCTCCTATACACTATTGGGAACCCTATCACCAGACTCCATACCTACCTCCGATACACTATTGGGAACCCTATCACCAGACTCCATACCTAACTCCTATACACTATTGGGAACCCTATCACCAGACTCCATACCTACCTCCTATACACTATTGGGAACCCTATCACCAGATTCCATACCTACCTCCTATACACTATTGGGAACCCTATCACCAGACTCCATACCTACCACCTATACACTATTGGGAACCCTATCACCAGACTCCATACCTACCTCCTATACACTATTGGGAACCCTATCACCAGATTCCATACCTACCTCCTATACACTATTGGGAACCCTATCACCAGACTCCATACCTACCTCCTATACACTATTGGGAACCCTATCACCAGATTCCATACCTACCTCCTATACACTATTGGGAACCCTATCACCAGACTCCATACCTTCCTCCAATACACTATTGGGAACCCTATCACCAGACTCCATACCTACCTCCTATACACTATTGGGAACCCTATCACCAGACTCCATACCTATCTCCTATACACTATTGGGAACCCTATCACCAGACTCCATACCTACCTCCTATACACTATTGGGAACCCTATCACCAGACTCCATACCTACCTCCTATACACTATTGGGAACCCTATCACCAGATTCCATACCTACCTCCTATACACTATTGGGAACCCTATCACCAGACTCCATACCTACCTCCTATACACTATTGGGAACCCTATCACCAGATTCCATACCTACCTCCTATACACTATTGGGAACCCTATCACCAGATTCCATACCTACCTCCTATACACTATTGGGAACCCTATCACCAGACTCCATACCTACCTCCTATACACTATTGGGAACCCTATCACCAGACTCCATACCTACCTCCTATACACTATTGGGAACCCTATCACCAGACTCCATACCTACCTCCTATACACTATTGGGAACCCTATCACCAGACTCCATACCTACCTCCTATACACTATTGGGAACCCTATCACCAGATTCCATACCTACCTCCTATACACTATTGGGAACCCTATCACCAGACTCCATACCTACCTCCTATACACTATTGGGAACCCTATCACCAGACTCCATACCTACCTCCTATACACTATTGGGAACCCTATCACCAGACTCCATACCTACCTCCTATACACTATTGGGAACCCTATCACCAGACTCCATACCTACCTCCTATACACTATTGGGAACCCTATCACCAGACTCCATACCTACCTCCTTCAGTCACAGCTATAGAATCTCTGACAGTGCATTCTTTTTCTGCCTCTGCATAGCAACCTGCAGAGTTACACAAATACTCCTGTTCTGTTCTCCCTCCTATTCCCCATTGGCACGAAGCTCCTCAGCTTTGTGTAAGTGTCGTTTTATTTATTAGTCTGATCTCTGCACTTTTTGTAAGATACAAATCCTTCGAGGAACATCAGAATAGCAAGAGCAGAAGATTTTTAGCTAAAAGACTGGCTTCTGTCTTGAGCAGCCTGACACTCTTTCGAGTTGGATATATTTTGAGGATAAACATCATAATTTATTTGAATAACCAAAAGTAAAAACATATTCAATAGTGGAGTAATTTTAATTGGGAACATTCTGATTTATGGTAGTTAAAAATCTTTATAGACTCCATTTCAGTTAAATAGAAAGAGCAGCTGATTACAATATTTCTAAGCTGTTTAATCCAGCAATAGGCTTCAAACAGATTTCAAATCATTCAATTTCAAATCATCCTTTAACACCCACCCAGAAATAAAGGGTAGGCGCCTGCCTTATTAACATTTTAAGAACAATTTCCAAGAGGAACAGCTGGGGGCTATTGCCATTTAATTTACTCTAATGTGTATTCAGATGCGTCATGTCAGCAACAATAGTAGCACAGAGAGCACACCTGCAAGCCTAGGGTCCGCAGCTAGTGGCTGGTTGAAGCCCTACTCGATGAAAGGTCATTTGGAATTATACGCAGATACCATGTTATCTCTTCAATAGCTATAATATTAAGGAGAAACACTAATCGGATGTGAGTGCATTATTTAAAAAAATACAGTTATCAAATAAAACCATGGATTTTACAAGCTACAGTTCTAAAGATTATGTGCTATTTATGGATTTACACACTAAACAATATGGCACACTGCTGGAACATGAAATGCTAGTGCAACAAGGCAGAATCTATGAATAATTGATTTTCACGGAAATTGCAGACAGGTAATGGGACATGTAGCTCTCCCCGACATTTGCAACCTCGTTGCTTGTGTGCTTGAATTTAGATGAGAGCTGCCTTGGATTACTTGATTAATTCTTCTTTTCTTTGGCTTGGCTTCGCGGACGAAGATTTATGGAGGGGGTAAAAAGTCCACGTCAGCTGCAGGCTCGTTTGTGGCTGACCAGTCCGATGCGGGACAGGCAGACACGATTGCAGCGGTTGCAAGGGAAAATTGGTTGGTTGGGGTTGGGTGTTGGGTTTTTCCTCCTTTGCCTTTTGTCAGTGAGGTGGGCTCTGCGGTCTTCTTCAAAGGAGGCTGCTGCCCGCCAAACTGTGAGGCGCCAAGATGCACGGTTTGAGGCGTTATCAGCCCACTGGCGGTGGTCAATGTGGCAGGCACCAAGAGATTTCTTTAGGCAGTCCTTGTACCTTTTCTTTGGTGCACCTCTGTCACGGTGGCCAGTGGAGAGCTCGCCATATAATACGATCTTGGGAAGGCGATGGTCCTCCATTCTGGAGACGTGACCCATCCAGCGCAGCTGGATCTTCAGCAGCGTGGACTCGATGCTGTCGACCTCTGCCATCTCGAGTAACATGTGATTAATTACTTATGCCTTGTTTTTTTTTGTTAATTGACCCATCCATCTCTCCTGGCTCATTTGCTAGTAGCACTTTATTTGATACTTGGTTGCAGTATCACTGGCAATCTTCCTTGGGCTTATTGAAAACTTTTTTTTAACTTTGTTGATGACACTACATCTTGGTGCTGAACTGGCAGTGATGTCGGAGCAGAAATAGGCCATTCAGCTCATTGAGTCTGCTGTAAACCTCCACTTTAAATGTCCCCAATGACTTGACATCCACAGCTGAATGCGACAACAAATTCCATAGATCCACCACCTCCTGACTGAAGAGGTTTTTCCTTATATCTGTTCTAAACAGGTCCTTTAATTCTGAGTCTGTGCCTTCTGGTCCTAGACTCTGCCACTAGCGGAAACATCTTCTCCACATCCCCTTGATCCATCCTTTTCAGTATTTGATGCACCCCACCCCTATTCTTCTAAACTCCTGGCTCAGAGCCATCAAGCATTCCTCATACATTCCCTCTTGGCCTCACCATCATTCTTGAAAATCTTCTCTGGACACTCTCCAACAGCAGCATACTCTTGCTTAGATATGGAGCCCAGTGCATTTGAGTTGTCAAATAAGACCAATTGTAACCAAAGAGTTGGAAAATAAGTACAAGGTCTGACAGCTCCCTGGGAATTTCTCTTTGCTGGAAGCAAAGTACACGTGAAACAAAGTTACATACGTGGAGCATGTCAGCCATGGGAATGTGATAAGTGATGTGTATGTGGAAGTTTTGGAGTATTAAAATTCAGACCTGCCTTTTTATCTTTCATCTATTCAAGTACAATACTTTGTCTTTATGCACTCTTTAAAGTGAATCTTTTCACTGATAGTGGATACCTTGGAGGCTGTTGAACACTGAATGTTGTACGGCCGCTGCACAAGCTGACAGCATCAGATTCTAATGTAGTTATCCATCTCAACACATCATCCAGCTGGGGTTTATCTTCAACCTTTGCTTAATCTGTCATCATCATCTTTTCCAGATAGTATTTCCAGACCAAATGGCTAAATTTCACCTTATTGTAAATTGAAAGCTCATCTTTTCTTCTGTGGAGGTACAATCGCCTTGGATTTGTTGTTCATGCCTTAAAACTAAGCCAGTCATACCACTAGTCCACCATTAGTAAATCACAAAACTCTGTAGACACAGTGGTTGAAGTAAGAACACAAGGTACTGGAGAAGCTCAGCAGGTCAAACAGTGTCCTTTATGTAGTAAAGTCAAAGATACAGAACCAATGTTTCAGGCTTGAGTCCTTCATCAATGTATGAGAAAATGGTGGCAAGTGTCTGAACAAAAGAGTAGTGGGGGGAGGGGGAAGGCAGGTGATGGTAGGTGGAGAAAGGAAGGAGGGGACAACAGCAATAAGGGGGAGGGGGATGGTGGGGCTGAGTGGGTAAAATAACTGGATGGACAGGAAAAGGGGAGGGGAAAGAAAAGGCAAGCAGGTTTAGTGAAAAGCAGTAAAGTCAATATTCATGCAACATGGCTGGAGGGTGCCCAGATGGAAAAAAAGATGTTGTTCCTTCAATCTGCGGGTGATTAGAGTGGGAGAGTACATAAGTTCATGGACAGACATTTGAGCATGGGAGTGTGACCCGGAATTGAAATGATTGGCCACTGGGAGGTCGCTGTGGTTGCAAACGGAGTGGAGATGCTGAGCAGAGTGAACTCCCAGTCTGCAACTGGTTTCTCCAATGTAGAGAATGCTACAAAGGGTGCACCGGATGCGGTAAATAAGTCCTTTGGATGTACAAATGAAGAATTGCTTCATGTGAAAGGCCTGTTTGAGGCCTCGGGCTATGGTGAGGGTGGAGGTGTAGGCGCATGTTTTGCACCTCCTGTGGGTACAGCGGAAGGTGCTGGAGATGCGATAGGTGGGGAGGAATGAGTGCATGAGGGAATTGCAGAGGGAGTGGTCTCTGCAGAAGACCGAGAGGAGAGGAACGGGAAAAATGTATCTGTAGAAAGTGCCAGAAATTCCTGCGGATGATGTGTTGGATGCAGAGGCTGGAGGGGTGGTCAGTGAGGATGAGGGGGATTCTATGTTTGTTAGTAGTCCACCATTAATTGCCTCAGGATTCAAACTTCAATTCTCAATTCATACAAAACTGTCGATTACAGTTATTATTTACATCAAATTGACAGCCTGACTTTATGATTACACATTAACAGTATAAGGGCATAAATATTATGCTACATCAAGCCTCGAAGCAATTCTACAAAGCAATAGATTCATGGTGGATCAGATCTTGGCCTAACTTTTATTTTCTACCTAATCTCTGTAACTCTCAACTCTCTGATAATTTTTAAAAATATCATTGCAATCTTGAATAGTTCAAAGACAGTTGGAAAATTTCAAAGATTCATCACACTCTGTGAATAAATTGCTCCTCACCTCTGTCATAAATAGCTCAACACTGGTTCTGAAAATAGGCTGACACTAGATTCCTGCATGAGGGGAAACATCTTTATGCTATTAACCCTCTCACTCTCTTATATTTCAATAGCATCTCTTCCCATTCTTTCAATTCCACCCAAACTTTCCTCATATGATATTCCACCCAGCCCAGATTGAATTTTTTTCTGAAATATCTCTAATGCAAGTGTATCGTTCCCTAAAACAGACACAATATTTCCACATGTAGTCTTACCAAAGCACTGCACAGCTATAGCAAAATTCCCTATCATCCTTCATCCACTGTTCATTAAAGGCCCACATTTCATTTGTCTTCCTCATTACCTGCTGCACACAAATGCAAATTTTCTGTATCTTGTGTATGGGACACTAAATTTCTCGTACAGCACCGTACTGTTACCCTTCTCCAGTTAAGGAATCTTGTACTTTTCAAATTTTTGAATTTAATTTTTTACTGTCTAGTGTACCATGATGCAATAAAAAACATTATTTTGTTTGATATCCAAGTAAGTTAATTCATACATTAAGTTGTGCAATAAAAACAAATAAATAAACTAATAAATACTAATAAATAACACAATAATGTAGGGAGTAGGGTTAAAGTCAAGTAGTACAGGGTTCAGAGAAAAGTGCAGTTTAAAAATCAGTGCATCATCTTTTCCCTGTGTAGGATACATTTAAAAAGCAGATAATAGCTAGAAAAAAACTCTCCATTAATCTAGAGATATATATCTTCAAGCATATTTATTTTCTACCTGAAGAGAGGGCTAGGAGAAGAGAGAATGACGAGGGTAAAATTAGTCTTTTAATACGTTGACAGCTTTTCCAAGACAGTGGGAGGTATGGTTAGAATCAGTGGAGCGAAGGCCTGTTTTATGTGTTGGCCAAAGCTGCATTTACAACTCAGTCTTGGGCAGAGAGTTCCTGTACCAAGCTGTGATGCATGCAGACAGGATTATTTCTTTGGTGTATCTGTAAAGGTTGGTGAGAGACCCGGTGCATGCTGAATTTCTTCGGGCTTTTGAGAAAGTAGAGTCATTGGTGTGTTTTCTTGGTTGTAACATTGATGTGTTTTGAGAAGGATGGGTTGTTGGCAATATTTGCCCCTAAGAACTGGAAGCTCTCCAATATCTCCATCACAACACCATTGCTTCTGCTCATGTCCTGAAATCAATGATCAGCTCCTTCATTTTGTTGACATTGAAGGAAAGGTTCTTATCCTGACACCATGCATTAGACTCCCCACCCACTTCCCATCTTATATCTCATCATTGTTTGAGATCTGGTCTAAGAGAGTGATGCCATCTGCAAACTTGTAAATTGAGTTAATCCAGTGTTTTGCAACATAACTGTGAATGTACAGGGAGTATAGTAAGGAGCTGAGTACATAGCATTGTGGGGCATCAGTGTTCATAATTATTTTCAGATTTCTTGTCAGAGTACATACATGACATCACATACAACCCTGAGATTCTTTTTCCAGCAGGCAAGGCAGATTTACCACTTATTGATAGTTCAAAAAAACTGTGTGCAACGTATACATGTAACAAATAAAGAACTGTAAACAGATAATGAATTTAAACAAACTGACTGTACAATACAGAGAGGAGAATAAAAAAACAAAATCAATAAAATGCAAAAGTAAGAACCCTGATTGAGTTTTTGTTGAGTCTGGTGGAGGGGTACCTGTACCTGGTGGTACGAGTCTTGTGGCACCTATACCTCTTTCCTGATGGTAGCAGTTAGAACAGAGCACATGCTTGGTGGTGTGCATCCTTGATGATTGATGATTGCTATTGCTTTCTGACACCAGCGTTCCTTGTAGATGTTCTCAATAGTGGGGAGGGTTTTTCCTGCGATGTCCTATTTGTCCAATTCCTTTTGGAAGGCTTTACCCTCAGGGCTTTTGGTGACTCCATAACAGACCATGATGCAATTGGTCAGCACACTTTCCACCTTACATCTGTAGAAATATGCTAGGGTTTGTAGAGCGCGTCGAAAGAACCAAAGACTTGTTGATCCAAACCAAGGCTTTTATTAACTAAAAGACTGGAGCATATCACAAGTAAGTTGACCAATCCAGAATGACTTGGTCTGGCTGGGAGCAATCCTTTAAGACCTGCAGTAGGTGTGGCTACACTCTCAGCCAATCACAGTCATCCTACACTACAATCTGTACATATACACATTGGTGATAGAATCTTTACTATCACAGGGTTCAAGCGACATACCAAACCTCCACAAACTCCTGAGGAGGTAGAAACACTGATGTGCTTTCTTCATGATACCATTAGTAGGTTGGGTCCAGGAAAGATCCTCAGAGATAGTGACTCCCAAATACTTAAATTTGCTACCCTCTTCTTCATTTGAGCAATCTTCTGCTTTTCAATATTTTTGTACCAAAGAAGACAAATTCACCATTCCACACTGAATCGTCCAGTTTTTTGCACACTCTTTTAATGTACCTACTTTCCTTTACTGACTCCATATTTTCCTCAAAAGCCTGCTTTCTTGTTAATCATAAAAAACTATGGTGACAATACATCATCCCTCTTCATTATTGTAGATTGGAGCAAGTTCCCTCTGGCAATCCACCAGTCACAGCATACCAACCTGAAAGTGAACCTTTATTCCAATTCTTTTCTGTAAGTTTACCAATCCTCTTTTTACCCCCAAAACTCATTTATTACATAATAACTTCTAATGAATATGAAGTGTATTACATCTTTAAAATATAATTTTAGTTGAGTAAATCTTAGCCATTATGACCCAGAAATCATTGCAAAAGTTAAAGCAGCAAAGCCACCTAGAAGTTATAGTCAGTAATGTATACTGTAATTATACTGGACCAATTTAAATGGTGTTGGAAAATAGAATGTTGGTTGCCACTGTCAGTCAGTTTGGTGCATTACCCACTACCCTTCTCATCCCAGAGAGTAATGAGATTGGTAGCTGCAGCCAGATAATGTCAGGAAGAATGGGAAGTGGCCTGGAGAAGGAAAGAGCTTCTTAGCTCAGCAAATCCACCTTCATTTTCTAGCCACTGCAGTCAGCATCCCAATCCCCTTTCTTTCCACATCGACTCCTGGGTGTGCCCTATCTGATGGTGGATGAGTCTAGCATCTGGAATCCAGTTCAAAATCACAGTGGTCTCCTTGCACAATGTACTGAGAAAAACATTGAAATATGTTAGAAAGGGCAGATCCACATCTTGCTCAATTCAGGCAGCAGGTCTAGAAAAAGGGCGAAACATCACATATCTTGGATTGGACCTTGTGATTAAGGCGGGCAGTGTGGGTACATTGGAAGTGAGCTACTGTGTTCCAGCAGACTTAGTAATGAATTCCAAATTCTGAAGTGGAACATTTAGGAACTTCATAAGACTGTGCTAAAAACAAACAATTTTCATTGCTGCTACAAAATAATCTTTAATAAACGAAAAATAGTTCCACAATGAACATTGCAGAAAGCCCTTTATTCATTAATTGAGCAGCCATACTAAATACAGATGATGTGCAGCTCTGTGTCAAGACAGCTGGATTTCCCTCTCACTTTCCCAGTTGAAGCTAGGCCTGAATGCATAATCTGGTACTTTATCCCATCTCAACTTTACAGATTACACTTGGCAACAATTATCATTTTTAGAAGAGAGCAAAACTTTTCCCATCCTTTGTACACTTCACCCCAAAAGTGATCCCAAGAACCTTCCTGTCACGCAAGATGATACAGCCAACAGAAATTGATTATTTTTATCTGTCCAATTGATTCTCGTAAATAGCTTGAAATCTTCGATTATCTAACATTTCAGCTTCTAACTTTAAGAATACAACCATTCTTTGTTCAGTCTCGATATAATTTAATTTTTGGAGCCTGGTAAAATCCATATCCTGGTCTGGGCCAGAATGTCTTATTTGAGCTGTGATGCCCTGAATTGCTTGCAGTACCCTTCAGAGTTAGACGCCAGACATGGGGCGTTGTATGGTTGAACTACAATTCCAACCTCTTTATAGATCAGTCAGAGATTTTCCAAGTCCCCATCATGTTTTCTGAGTGCGAATGCCAACTGATCCCAGATTTTGATCAGTTCTCTGGTGGGCTTTGATGCCCGAAAGGAGATCTGTTGAGGTTACCCATTCTTCTGAGGATCCTGGTAGCTTAATGAATTTGAAAACATTGTTAATGGATAAATATTTAATATATATATTGAAAAGTCTTTGTTTGGTACCTTTATGAAGTTTTAAGCACTTTTGTGTTTTTTTTAAGAAGCATTAATCATGGGAGTACTTAATTCTTTGTACCCATTAGAAATAAACATTGAACCTGAACTGTTTGTTCTCAACTACTTTGTTTAACAGAACTATATGCAACATTTCCATTGTTGGTGGTTTTATAATGCAGTGAAAAATATCAATATTTCAATTAGTTTATGTGTGAATATCAAAGATAGTATTTAATGTGTGATAGTCAGTTCATGGTCATTACTACTAGAAAATAATATCCATTTAAATTAGCCATATGCCAAATGATTAACTATCAGCGAGTGGTGGCAGAATGGATTGATCTTCCAAAAGAGATAGTTGTGGCAGGGTCCTTCTGTAATTTAAGAGAAGGTAAATGGAGGTGAGGGGGTTGGAGGGTTATGGGCAGAGAGTGGGAGAGTTGAGCTAGTGGAGTTGTATAAGTGAACCGGTGCGGACTTGAAGGGCCGACATGGCCTGTTTCCACACTGTAAACGGCTATATGGCTATTTCACTTGGTAACAACACAGCCTCACAGATGTAAATACACTCAAGCTCCTCCAGTGGAAGATCCATGAACTGATGAGAGAAATCCTTTATCAAGAAGTCGAAATTTAAAGTACCATATATAAAGGGTTGTACTTTTAAAATTATTGCCGTTATTTTCTCTGGGGTAGTTATTATTGAATAAAAATTGAGTATGTTCATCATATGATTAAATTACAAAATAATGAAAAATCGATGCTGTGTTTCTCAGTTGGAATATAATTGCTTATCTCTTTTCATCACTCCTACTCAATATATAGGACACGTATTTTGAAAATTAACCAGTCAACTAAATTTTCAGCATGTTGCTCACAGAAGGAACATTACCAGCAAAAACAACTCATATTCATTCAGAAATCTTATCATACCAAGATGACCGAGTACACTCCAAGTTTGACAATGAGCTACATTGTGATATGTTTGGGCAGATGACCAGAAGCATGCAGAGAGAAAAAAAAGTTTTATGAAGGAAAGCAATTTAGAGAGGGAGAGAGGTTTAAGGAAGAACATTTAGTTTATGCTCTTGGTAGCTGTGTATGATGGAATAATTAAATTTGGAGATGACCAGGAGACCTGAATTGAAGGAACATAACAGAGCTGTGGAAAGTTACAGTGATTGGGATAAATGTTGCCAGGAAAGATCTTTGAAAACATACCACACAGTTCATCATGTTCTTAAATTCAGCTGCAGACCATCCTCTCACCTTTAAAACAGTAGGACCAGTATTTCATGACCATTTGGTTCCATGGGCAGGGGTGGTGGTGGGCGGGTGTGGAGGGGGGGGGGTGGCTGGCTGGCTACCCTTGCAATGGGTACCCTGCTACCCAGTGCCCAGCATTACTGTTCAGATATCTGGGACTTTTGATGGGATGTTTCACCCTTCATGCTTTCTGGATTGTTTATTGTGAGCTAACCCAGCACAGTGGGCTGATTGACAATAGACTATAGGTGCAGGAGTAGGCCATTTGGCCCTTCAAGCCTGCATCACCATTCACTGTGATCATGGCTGATCATCCACAATCAGTACCCGTTCCTGCCTTCTCCCCTTATCTCTTGACTCCGCTCTCTTTAAGGGTTCTATCTAACTCTTTCTTGAAAGCATCCAGAGAATTAACCTCCATTGCCTTCTGAGGCAGAACATTCCACAGATCCTCGACTCTTTAGGTGAAAAGGTTTACCTCCACTCCCTTCTAAATGGTCTACCCCTTATTCTTAAATTGTGGCCTTTGGTTCTGGACTCCCCCAACATTGGGAACATATTTCCTGCCTCTAACAGAATCATCCAATCCTTTAATAATCTTATATGTTTCAATCAGATCTCCTTTCATCCTTCTAAATTCCAGTCTATATAAGCCCAGTCACTCCAATCTTTCAACATATGACAGTCCCGCCATCCTGGAATTAACCTCATTAACTGCACTCCTTTAATAGCAAGAATGCCCTTTCTCAAATTTGGAGACCAAAACTGGATACACTACTCCAGGTGTGGTCTCACCAAGGCCCTGTACAACTGCAGAAGGACCTCTTTGCTCCTATACTCAACTCCCCTTGTTATGAAGGCCAAGATGCCATTAGCTTTCTTCACTGCCTGCTGTACATGTATGCTTACTTTCAGTGACCGATGAACAAGTTTCCCTTTTCCTAACTTGACACCATTCAGATAGTAATCAGCCTTCCTGTTCTTACCACTAAGGTGGATAACCTCACATTTATCCATATTAAACTGCATCAGCTTTGCATCTGTCCACTCACCCAACCGTCCAAGTCACCCTGCATCCTCCTCACATTTTACAAATTTGCTAATGTTACTTTAATCCTTTCATCTAAATCATTAATGTATATTGTAAATAGCTGTGGTCCCAGCACTGAGCCTTGTGGTACCCTGCTGGTCAGCAGTGGCAGCACTGAGGGGGGTTAGTGGCATTGCTGAGGGGAGTAGTGGCAGCACTGAATGGGGACATAGTAGCGGCACTGAGGGGGGTTAGAGGCAGTGCTGAGAAGGGGGTAGTCGCGGTGCTGAGTGGGGGTGGGGGGGTGTAGTTGCAGTGCCAAGCAAGGTTAGTGTTGGCGTTGAGCAGGGTGGGGGAGGTGGCAGTGGCAGTGCTGAGCAGGCAGGTAGTGACATACAACATGGCAGCCACAGAGACCTGCTCTCGTGAAAACGCCTTTGTCGCTGTTTATTTTGCTCACTACTGCCACCCTGAGTCTGGACAGAAAGTTACTCCATTGGCCTCTTCATTAAACTTTGCAGCAGACTGAATAATTACAAGATTGAAGGTTCAGAATGCCCCTTTTTTCCACTCTGCCCCCTTGGATCTTTCCACCACCCACAGGGAGCATGGCAGTGCCCACTTTGGGAATCACGACTATTACAGCTGGGAGATTATTTGTGTCTTCCCTAGTGAAGTATCTATTCAACTCGTCTGCCATTTCCTTGTTTCCCTTAATATTTTCACGCGTTTCTGTCTTCAAGGACCCAACTTTGATCCTAACTAATTTTTTTCTGTTCACATACCTAAAGAAGCTTTTCCTATCATCCTTTATATTCTTGGCTGGCTTACCTTCGTACCTTATCTTTTCTCCCCATGTTGGCTTTTTATTTATCTTCTGTTGCTCTTTAACATTATCCCAATCCTCTGACTTCCTGCTCATCTTTGCCATGTTATACTTCTCTTTTATTTTTATACTGTCCTTGATTTCCCTTCTCAGCCACGGTCGCCCCTTACTCCCCTTAGAATCCTTCTTCCTCTTTGGAATGAACTGATTCTGCACCTTATTCCCAGGAATTCCTGCCATTGTTGTTCCACTGCCATCCTTGCTAGAGTATCTTTCAAGTGAACCTTGGCCAGCTCCTCCCTCATGGCTCCACGATCCCCTTTGTTCAACTGTAATATCGACACTTCCGATTTTCCTCTCTGTCTCAAAATTTACCCCTGTTGCATTGTAACATTAGCTGATTCTACAACAGGAACATTGCACCAAGAATAAGCAATTCAGCCGTTAAGCAAAGATCATTATTCAGTGAGATCATTTTGATCTGTGTCATAATTCATCCATCTTCCTGGCTAGATATCCCTTAATGCTTCTGGCCAAATACACTTTAATTTTACTACTTTCTTATAATAAATTCTGTCTCACTTGCTTTTGCTGGAAAATTGATCCTTGCAGAAACAACTATTTTATAGTACTGACTAATCATAATGAACCAATCTGATTGAACAGCCAGAGTGTTTGAAATTGGTCAAGGAATAGTAATAAGAGCAAATCCGAATGAGTAGGTGGTAACTGATGATATGTGGGTTGACTGATTGATAATAACTTCAGATGCATCCATCATGCTAAATGATTGTCTTCAATTACAATCAACAAGGCAACTATGGGCATGGATTTCCTCTGTGAGTCATGGATAACAAAATTATAAATCTGTTTAGAAAACTAGAAATATGATTTTATTACACAGTATACAAAGAAAGTCTCCATCCCAAGTCCATTACTGCTATTCTTAGGAAACTGTAGCCATCCATTTCAATACTCACCCTTCCAGGCAAATAACTTGTCCTATATCTACACTGTGAGCAATAAGCTCACGTCAAATTATTTTTCTTCTCACTGATTAAGATTACTTTTTATAATTAGTTTATTTTTTTATTGTTCAATACCATTATGTAACAATTTCTTCTCATTACCCATTTTTCTTCTTATTATGCTCAACCAAAGTCAATCTGCATATTTCACCAAAATACCCAGCCCTCACTTGTCAGCTGTCAGCATTTGGTCTGAGACAAATGGTGGTGGCTGATGCCACTGCTTCCCAGTGATTCCGTGAGTGTTTAACTCTTTGTGCAGTGGTGAGTGAAGGACTTCCAGATGGTGACAACAGAAATGAAAGTCCCAGATTTCCTCACACATTCAGAAGGCCTGGTCTATCATCGCTCTCCACTACCAGACACCCCAGGGACCTAACATAGAATCAGCAAGCCCAATTTATTCCCAACCAGGAGCCAAAAGGAAGGTAATTATCTCACCTTAGTACAACTATTATAATCATTTGTTTTTAGATAAAATCACAGAACTATAGAATTATATAGCACAGAAACAGGCCCTTCAGCCCTTCTAGTATGTACAGAACTATTATTCACTGACCTGCACTGCCCCATAGCCATCCATACCCTTCCCATTCATGTACCTGTCCACATTTTTCTTAAATTTCAAAATTGAGTCTGCATATATTCCTCCTACACTTTTTCCTTTTTACCAAAGAGCAACACCCCACAATTGTCTGCATTAAATTCTATCTGCCATTTTGCAGCCCATTTTTCCAGCTGGTCCAGATCCCCCTGCAAGCTTTGAAAGCCTTCCTCACTGTCCACTACACCTCTCACCTTTCTGTCATCTCCAAACTTGCTAATCCATTTTACCACACTGTCTTCCAGATCATTGATATAAATGACAAACAGCAATGGTCCCAGCACCGATCCCTGAGGCAAACGACGAGTCACAGGCCTCCAGTCAGAGGGGAAATCATCCACTACCACTCTCTGGCTTCTCCTGTAAAGCCAGTGTCTAATCCAATTTATTACCTCACCATGAACACAGAGCGACTGAACCTTCCTGACTAACCTCCCATGTGGGCTATGTCAAAGGCTGGTGTTACTGTCATTACTGATTATTTTTTTCTCCTTTAAAAAAAAGTGCTTATAATATTAACATATTTTAAGAGTTTCAATGTCAAGGATATTTCAAAAATATTTTAAAAATCCCTCAGTGTTTACTACTGGCAGTCAGCTGTCAAAGCTCTCCTGACATACAAAGAGGGCAAAGCTTCCACTTTGTGCCACTAGAGGGCCTGCTACCACTCAGACCACCCAGCTGGGGCTGGAATCTGCTCACTTAATTTGCACTCCTTGCAATTTGCATTCCAATCATTTAAAAAAAACAAGTGTTCAAAAATAATATTACTTTTCCATTATTTCTGTGCCTTCTCATCAATTTACCTGTGAATTAATTTTCATTATGGCGTACAAAGTAAACCAACAATAAGGTTGTCATGGCTGATCTGACCGTGGATTCAGCTCCACTTCAAAATCTGCCTATCTGTGCCGTAACATTCAGGCAGCATCTATTGCTTCATTAGATAGATTCACTACTCACTTGGAGGAATAGTTCTTCTGTATCTCTGACTTAAATCTACTCCACTAAATCTTCCCCTTGTGTTAGTACCACCTGGTAGTGGAAGCAACCTCACTGCTTCCAGTAAATGAGCCAATTTGCTGGACTTGTTGGAAATGCATGGGCAAAGACAGAACAGACACATATTTCTCCTGATTTTTGGTCCAGTAACCCACAAGGAATAACGGATTATGGAATTAACCATGAAATCTGTTGAAAGCTTCTTCTATATTGTTGGTAAGGCAATTAATTCAACATTTATGTGTCTGCAGGCAAATCTTCACACTCGATGAAAGTATATTCTATCTTCAACTATGGAGCAAGGACTTCACTCCGTTCAGGAAGAAATGAACAGAGTACAGGTGGCAGGAACGATGAACAGACTGAATCACATAAATGCAATGTTCCAGAAAGTTTTAAAGAAGACCATTTTAAACACTTGGAGGTAGAAGAGAGCAAGTTGATAAAGCTGGAGAATTCTGAAATGCCAAATACTGATGATGAAAATGAAGATGAAGAATCACCAGCAAGGGATAGTCCTGTTCAACTTGCAAAACAAATTGAGGTGATCATTAACCTGAAAACCAAGATGGAAGAAAGCAAGGAATGTAGCAGTGAGAAAGACCTGCAGGTAAATTCAGATGAAGCTCTTGAATGAGCACATGGAATTTATAGAACTTAAAAAAATGTATAAACAAGCAAATACAAATTATTTTCTGTTTTATTTTCTCCTCATCAACAGTTGAAAAAGCATTTTGACCATATGACGTATGTTTTACGGTAATGGTGTGAATACACATCGTATTGGTGCCAAAAATAAACAAGTTTTGACCTTGGAATTTGATCTGGGTATTGCTTAAAAACTAATAAGTTATATCTATATTATTGTGCAAGTGTGAGAAAAAAAACCTATAATTACATATATTTGTGGCCAGTGATTTTTCTGGGAAATACGAAAGAAACATATTTTTGCAAGGAATAGTTTATTCTCTGAAGAACAGCATCATTTTTTATTTAAAGAACATCTTTAATAAAGTGAAATATCCCATGGTACCACAGATTATCAGATAAAGTTTGATACTAGGCCCTATAAATACATAATCACTGAACATGGCCAAAGAGCTGTTAAGTTTTTAGCACAATCCTGAGAGGTTTTAGAAATAAATTCCACAACTAAGTGTAATTAAAATCAAGTGTGCACAGGAGGTTAGAAATGGAAGAACAAAAATATCTAGTGGAATTTTAAAAAGTGGAGGACATTACAATGATATGGCAAGGAAAGAAGGTGGATGAATTTTAAACAAGTATGAAAACTGAGTATCTGCCAGGCTGAAAGCTGGGAAAAATTATGATCAAAGAGGTGAACAGGACTCTTTGTCTTGTTAACATCTGAACAGCAGAGTTTGTGATGGGCTTACGTTTATGGAGGTGGGAAAGAAGCCTGGATGTTGTTACAGGGTAAACTCCATGATATATATTTAACTAGATTACATTTTCATTGTATGTTTAAGAATTAATTAGTATTATTTATAATTTTAGTTTATTTCAAACATTACACAACTAAGTCCTGGAGAATTTATGACATGAGAATTAGAAGATGCTGTTTGTTATCTTTTTCTTCAGTGACTGTCATATTGGATTGTCTTACCCACATGTTATGCATTTCACTAAGTTTAAAGGTGTCTTCTTTCTGAACAAAAAAAATTATTTTGATTTTAAACATTCTGTGTTCAATCAATTCCCATCTTATTAACCAAGATGTCTGCTTTGAGGCTATACGCATATGTTTTTGTCATTTTACAATATATTTGCTGTTTTATTATTTCAGTTTTCCACCTTGTTCCTTGTTAGGTAAGATCATTTTGTGTGGATAAGTTATTTATGGTCTGTTATCTGATTTGGTGGTTTGCCATGGTCTCAAATAGCTTAAAAAAAAATTTCTATTTTTCCAGAAACAATCTTCATGGTAGGATTATCAATAAAAAAATAATGCTTTGTCTAATATGCATATTGTGTTAATTGGGTCATTTTTGAACATTTTATTAAAAATGTTACTCTTCGTGCAGGTGGACAGAGAAACATTTAAATTTAGAAATGCAGCACAGTAACAGGGTCCTTTCAGCCCACAAGCCCATGCTGCCCCATTATACCCAATTGACCTACAATCTACATATGTTTTGAAAGGTGGGAGGAAGCTAGAGCACCTGGAGGAAGCCCACGCAGACCTGGGGAGAACGTACAAGCTCCTTACAGACACCGCCGGATTTGAACCCCGGTCGCTGGCGCTGTAACAGCATTGCACTAACCATGCCACCCTTAACTGAAGAAAACTGCGCACCTCTTATATTGGCCCTCATTCTAAAAACTGTTGTTCTCTAGAAAAAAATGAAGACATGACAAAAAAAAGTTATTGCTTCTGTACTTTGAAGGTCATTTCTAAAAAAATTAAATTTGACAAAACCATTGACATAACCTGAATATGTTGAATTTTGGGGAAGAGTAATTTCAATTTTGTCTGCAGGCATTGTCAAACATTTTAAATTTTATTAAGTATAACTAATTTCACATTTTGTAAACCTATCTACATCATGTAAGACTACAACCTTAATGTATAAAATTTGCAATAAAGGTCAAAATGGCTTCTGTTATTTCACAAATTAAGAATGAAGCAACAGATCCAGTGGGGATGTGGGGTGAATAATGAAGGAAAAAGCATCCAAAGTGGAAAATAGCCCTCAAAGTATAACATTTGCAGAGACTGTATGGACTGACTGGCCTCTGGTTTGTTGTTCTGTGTATTTATGGTTCTATGTCCAGACAAAAAGGCAACATTTAGATCTGGAAGTTTGAATTTATACAATTCCCTCTGATTCTGGATCACAGGAACCAACCATTGTGACAAGTAATTAAATGAGGAGATTAGGAAATACTAATCAATCTGCACTTGTGATTTATGACATGTAAACATTGAGAGCTATCCTTTGATAACTGTGGAATTAAAAATTCATAAACAATACTGTTATTCTAACAGTTTTAATTGCTATGGTGGATTTGCAGAAAAAAAGATAATGAAAAATCATTTTGAAATACCATTTTATTTGGAAGAGTAGCAACAACCTTTTTATGTCCATGCAACTGATAGCAATTAATATCATGTGAAAATGAAAAAAATATTTTATTCATGTGTGGTTTTTTGTTAGTATTGCATCATGAATGTGGCAACGCACATAAAGGTTACATATCTTTTGCACATTTCTAGCCAAGTGTGCTCTTTCTTTGCTTTGCTAAAAGTCACTTTATAAATTCAGTTCATCCAAAAATAATGCATACAATAAATAGAATCCAAATTACTTTGTTGCTTATACCATTGGATTTATTTTTTCTCTTTTGCACCAAAATATTATGGTTGACATTCTAGTGTTAAACTGAGATTATAAATTTCTAGATTAAGCAATAACCCAAATAGTCAAAATTAATGAAGAATAGTTGATATTGTAATATTGGAAACTTGGCATCAAATTGTGCACAAAATGCAAAGTGAGGTAAATAATCGATTTCCTTGATATGGTTGAGGAATTGATATTGGCTACTACAAAAGGAAGATAAATCTGAAAGAGGAAGTCTTACCAGATTTAATAATTTGTGTATAAATCCCCTAACTCCCATGGAAGATTCATGCACATGTGATGGAATACTCCCCAGGATTCTTGATGCAAACAACGAGGTACTGGAGGAACTCAGTGGCTCAGGCATCATACAAGGGCAGAAATGGTCAGTTTGGTTCAGGATTCTTTATCAAGTACTTATTTATCATTCCCAGTTAGTAATTCATATTTTTAAAAGTGAAAGAGGCCTGAATTTCATAACTACCTCTAGTTCTAAATTATATTACCAGTTCCTGTGACATGCGGCCTTGGAGCAATAAAATTTATAATCATTATATTCTATGTTCAAAGGAAACTGACAATCTAATTGAACTTCTTCTTACATTAAATGTATTGCAATTTATTTTTTAAAGTTCTAACTTTTAAAAGTCAGTTGCTGCCTTTCCAAAAGGTATGGTTTTTGATGCAAAGTCACAAAATTCTTTCAGATATCTTGTGAATAATGAGATCATTAACTTCATTTATATTACCAGTCCTGCATCAATGAAAATATGAAGCAATTTTGAAGATAACAAAAATAAACCAAGGAATTGATAGAGAAACACAGCCCTCAAATTAAAAAAAAATAGAGTTATTCAGGTTTGTGCCACATAGGAAGAAATTCTGCCGAGTGAAAACTCCACTAACGTCTGCAAGTGGCTAGTTTTGTAATATGACCATTAGTTGAGAATTACGTTACGATCTTTTGGCAGTTGATTGTAAATTGGGGGTATGGCACCATAATAATGATTAAAGTTCATTGTCATAAAATAAGTATAATGTACAGACACATTAATTCTTGCTTTCTGGAATGACACATATGTATAAAATGAACTAACAAACAGTAAGTATAAATTAAATGATCATACAAGAGAAACAAATATATACAAAAGGATCGATGAATATTTACAATTGCAGTTAGTACAACTGCTGTTGCAATAGTACAGACAGATTTTTGAAGTCCTTGAGTACTTTATGTTTAGGGTACTCCTGGGAGATTCAAGAGCTTGATAGCAATTGGAAAAATATACTGTTCTTGAACCTACAGTTAGAAGTGAGAAGAGAACATGACCAAGGTGAGGGTTCCTTTAAGATGCTGATGCTTTTTCACATAGGTGTCGTCACAGGTTGGAAGGTCGGTACTCATAATGGACTTGGCTAGGTTTGTCATTTTATGCAGCCTTCTGCATGCATCTTGCCTCTGTCATTTCTCCTGAGCAGCTCCAAGTGATGCTCTTGGTGCAATAAAGTGATCATCAATTGGCTTCATAATCAAGGTAGTAGACAGAACTACATTTAGAGGCAGATGAGCTATAATTGGAGCCTATCTTGTCAATCAGCTTGAGAAAGAATTTTTGGCTCAGGCTGAATGACAGGTGACTAATGAATGTTTGCACACGATAACTATAATCTTTATTGGGGATTTCAGCACACTTAAAAGTTTCGTCTAAAAGTTTAAAAATAACAGTGGCAGCACTATCAGGCATAATATTGGAAAACTAGATATATCAGAAATCTATCTTGTAAAAGGCAAGGGACAGCAAAGAGTTGCTACAATATTCCATTTCTACTGGAGCTGGTAGTTTATTTTAGCTCTTGGGTGGTCTTTTCGACCTCATCTAGCTGACGGATTACTGAATTCATGGCAGAAAGACTGAACCTTGGTTGGGGAGATCTTTGAACTGCTTTCCTAGTGAGTGCTGTCTAAACTTGGTATCACTGCTGAGCTCTTATTTTTTTAGCTCTCAGTGGGGAAGGGACTTGGGCCATGGTTGACCTTCATGGCACTGATGGATGCTAAGATTTGGTCACAAGTTTTCAAGTTGAACATTGCCATTCAATTATCAAAAGTCCTGCTTTCTTCCCCTTGAATTTTGATGATGCTTTCAGTCAAATAATGTTTACATTTTATTAGCTTTGGTCTTCTGGTTATTCTCATCAAGCTAGCTTCGGGAAATCAAATCTCTTCACCAGTGTTGAAGGTGATGGAATTAGTGCAGCCCGTTTATTGTCGATCCCCTGCACCTCCTTTTGACTGGTAAATGTCTAATTGTCTATGAGACATGGATTGAGCAGAGCATTATTTGTGGAGTATTTCAGTCTTTTGATATTGATCTCCCTTGCAGTGTTACTTGTGTTGCTCCAGCTATTTTGGATGACAGATTAATGGAGACAACAAAATGGATTAAATAGTAGATGGTCCAGCAGTCATCAGCTTTCATTGTGGTGCTGGTGATGCAGAAGTTCTTACAATTTCTTGTTTGAATGATCATGTATTTTAAACTAAGATATGCCAACTTCTGGGTCTTTCAACCTTGTACTTGTCTATCTGGTATTAGATTAGATTAGATAGAACCAGCTCTGACCATTTTATATGGAGGACCTTTCCCTACTCTTCCCCAACTGGATACTTCCAAAGATTTGTATTTTTCTTCTCAATCTTTCACATTACCTCCAACACTGGAATAGTGTTAATCTCCAGTTCATACAGGACACAGCTCAATGTTCATCACCTCCACACTAGAATCAAGATCACTTGATTAAAATACATTAAGAGGTACCAGTCAAAATAGATTGCTTCCCATACCTTGGAGGTAATCTCTTCGTAATAATGGACATTGATGATGGAATCCAGTGGTACCTCCAGAGTGACAAGCACAGCCTTCAGCTACCCGCTGAGAAGTATGGCCGAGGAGCAAGACAGTTCCAAGCGTGTGGTTCATCAGTGATCATATGGAGTTCTCTGGACATTTCTTACAGCAGACCCCCCCCCCCCCCCATCTCCCTGGAGATTTACCATTAAAATACT
This sequence comes from Narcine bancroftii, assembly GCF_036971445.1. Lineage (NCBI taxonomy): Eukaryota > Metazoa > Chordata > Chondrichthyes > Torpediniformes > Narcinidae > Narcine > Narcine bancroftii. Next base: position 82,680,701 of record NC_091472.1, on the reverse strand, counting down.
GCCTCAACAATATCTTCTATATCCATCAGCAAGCTCTGCAAACCAATGTCTCTTTCCCCAGAATCAAAAGCTCCAGTCAAACTCGGACAGAGCCAATGTCCGACCTCAGGCTTCCAAATCAGTCACTCAACTCAAGCCTCTCTCAGATCAGGAGACAACCAGGAGAACAGCAAAAGAAATGCTTCAAGGATATTCCGTGTAAGAACATAAGAGCTGAACTGGCTCAAGGGAATCCCGGCTGGAAGTGATGTGGAGGCTTTCAGGAGAGCATGGAGAACTGCGTTCCTTGACCGTGGAACACATTGAAGTCAGGGAGAAGTATAAGATGGACGTTGCGGGCACCTCAGTACCCAACACCCCCCCCCCCCCCCCCACCACCCCCTTAGCCTGCCTGTCAAGCCCACTCTCCCTCCGGTGACGGACCATGCCACCTGAGAACCCATAGAAGAACGCTGATCGTCCTCCACGCCCAAGATAAAATGAGGTTTGCTGTTCATCTCCCACCCCATCACCCCCCACCCCACCCCCACCACCATGAAGTGAGGCTCAGCTCCGGACCAGCACGACGCCCAGCCACATTTCACGGGGCCTGTTTCAACTTCTGTGCTGCATTCTTGACATTACCTTCCCAGTCCCACCCCCACCCACCCCCATCGCCCTGAATGTTGACGCAGGTCCGACGTGATCCAGTGAGAAAGCCCAGCGCTCTCTTCATCAGCCGGTAAAAATGCGGGCTCCTTTCCACCAGCACGCACAGAAAGGTTAGGCGGTCTCCCGAACTGCATAGCTCCATACTCCGTGCGGATACTCGGAAAAGCGAATTCAATGAAGTGCAGACCGCGGCTGGGCTAACATCTGTATTCCATTGCTCGCCCCCACCTTCCTTCCTACAGTCCATTGCTGTTTATTGTTCGCGTACAAGAGATGAAGCGGGAAGATGTCAAGGATGGGGTCACGCTTGCCCTTCTTTTGCTCAGTGCGGTTATTTCTGCAACGTCGGCGATGCATCCGAAGCTTTACACCAACCACTTCTTGGTTGAGTTGCAGCGAGGAGGAGACGGCATGGCCGAGCGGGTTGCTGCAGACACTGGCTTCACTGCTGTTCGAAAGGTAGGAACCGAGCTGCCCTGCCAATAAAAGGCACCACGCCAATCACGTTCGAGGTCACCGTGCCCGTGGCTGGCAGCCCCCTGCCTATTCCTCCGGAGGCATTTTGTGCGCTCGCCCCCTTTGAAACCCACCCATAATCCGCACTTCATCCTCTTCTCTTGCGTGGGGTTGGTCTGCCCATTGGCAGCGAGCCGTGTGGGACCCCAGGTCTCCCTAAACGTGTGGTGAACGGCTGGGCAATGCCAACCTCACAGCCTTGTGGTCAGTGCTCATTGCAGAGGGAACCCGATCACCCGCGGCTGCAGAAAGTTTCAGGCATGACATTCTCAAAGGGCTTTTCCAGGTTTCTCGATGCCGGGTTCTGCATTTCAACCGACGAACCTTAACCAAGGTTGAAACCCCCCTCCCCAATGTTGCTTTCGCTGTCTCCATTAGTGGGGGAAAAAAACTCCGCGGGACTGATTTGCACCGGCATCAATTCGTTCATTAAATTACCACCCAACTGGCAGTCATGCCCCATTTTTCCAATTTACTCCTGAATGCTGTAAGTACTCCGTTAGCCTGGGAGCCCATGGGTTAAATGGTGGTCCTCCATTGACCAGAATGCGCGCACACACACGTGTCTGTTTAGAAAGAGCCTACAGTTACAGATGCAAAGAAACACATAAAGCTTTTCGGGGGTGCACGGAGCATCTGTCTAATTTGCAAAGGTGAGCGCAGGATTGTGATCTAGGTCATGGCCGGGGAAATGGGTTGGTCCGTTTCAGCTGGGCGACAGCAGCAAACTGCAGGCACCTCCCTCCTCCACCCCCACCTCACCCCGAGGCAGCTGATGCGATGAAACGGCCATCTGACCTCACCACGCGAGCACAAGAAAGCATTCACAATGTACGGCAGTTGAATCTTTTATAGCGGGGTTTCTGCCGCAAAGCTGACGCCGCAGTGGGATTCCTCTGCCATGCAGATCGGGCAGGGTCTTAGCGCGGCATTGATAATAAAAGCTCTCGGCATTCCTTCCAGTCGGAGTGTTTACTACCACCAGCTTCTGAGTAGGGAGCAAAATTCACGTTGGATAAAGGAGCTCCATCTCTCAAGTGAAGGAAGGGCTGTTGTGGAAAAGAGTTGGAGTCCAGAATGATTCTCAATGACTTTGAAATCAGGTTCATGGTTAATTCATATTCTTCTCATTTTGCGTTCTCCATGGTGCTAAATCTGTGTTGCCGGGTCTCTCCAACCAGCAAGCAACACTGCAAGACCGAGGAAGCCTGATTCAACTTGCGCCATGTGCAGGGTGGATAAATTGCCATTTTTAGGCAAAGAGTTAGTTTGCAGGATGTCCAACTTCCTTATTATTTGCCCTTAATTTTCTGCCTTTCCTCCACTTGACATTTCACCCCGATCAGAAAAGCTGATTGTAAGTAAAGACACGTTGGGAATTGAGCCGAATCGTAATCTTCCTTCGCTGAAAGCTGGGATCAGCTTTCAAAGGGAGACGGTTTGGGTCGAACTAGTTTGAGGGGAATGTCATGGCAGTCTCTGCGCTTTATTACAGAATGACATTTGTAACAGAAATTCTGCACTACCAAACGTTTGATCAATGTCGTCTTGGTGCTGATTTCTTCTCCTGGAGTCTACCAGCGCCGGGCATTTGAGACCATCATAATTCATTCTCATTTTTTAAACTTATCTCGCGTTTGAATTCTTCCCGCTCTCTATGCCTGAATTTTCTTTTAATGAAATTTTCGAGAGAAGGAACTATTTATGCTTGTTTTTTTTTAAAAAAGATGAGAACAGATCTCTTTATTAAATATATTAAGGGACGAAATGTTGCTTTTTTGGTCCACGCTTTATTCAAGTCGTCTTTACATTTTTTTTCCCCTTTGGAGTGGCATTTAATTGAACAGTTTAGCTCAAGGGGAAGGGGATCCCGCGGTGACTCCACTAAGCACTCTTTGCCATATCTGTTTATCTTGCTGGATATTAGAACAGTTAAAAACAATGGAGGTGGAAATTCACCTCTCGGGCTTTAGCGCTAATTGGCGTTTACCGCCCAGGCAGCAATGGTCAAGCTCTCAACCTTTTCACAGGAACTTAATATGAGTGGAGAACAAAAGGCGACATGCACCATAGCGCGCTGGAGGCGTGAGGGATCAACAGGGTGTCTATGTAATGTAAATGCTTCGCTGACAATTTCACCGAGAGGCGAGAAGGTGAATTGGCTACCGTCAATAAACACGACATAAATTAATTTATGGCAATAAAAGATACACGTGTGAATGAAAGGAATGAGATGTTATGGCAGTAGGTTGAGATGAAGTGGAAAAACAATTCCGTGGAACCACAATCGGAGCACATGCTCTATTTCTCTGCTCTGGGTTCTATCTGGTTCCATGACATCTTCAGTGATCACCAATCCCTATTTTGTTCTTAAAGTTTAAAAGAATCGAACTGTTCCGGGGCATATCCGACGATTAATCGCCAGGAAAATACTATGTGCATTTTAAAAAAATTGTTACCCCAAAAACAAATTAAAAAAAAACTTTCCTGCAAAGTTTTCGTTTTCCCACATCATTTAGAAAAAAATTAGCAAGTTGAACTCGTGACCGTGCAATTCTTGAAATGTCATTCGGACATTTCAAGTCCACCCATGGACGGCATCAGGAATGAGGATGTAACGTTGCTGTATCAACACAGAGATATTTTAGAATGCAACAAAAAGTCGATTTTACATTTCATGTATGTTTCCCATGGTTTAATTGTCAAGTTAACATTATCTCTGGTAAATTAACGCGTATTTAAAAAATTTTTGCTGCTTGCACTGGGGTGGTCAGTTCAGTTGGCAAAGTCTGTGCCAGTCGCTTGATCTTAATTCACACCTGGAGCATGAAATGGAATTTGCATCCGTTATTATTAATTTGACTGTTTGATAATACAAAGGAATCACAGAAGTGATAAACAATCCACATAACTGCAACGTGTCGAAAATTGACTGCTAGCTAGTCTTTTTTTTGACTGGACGGTTTTGTTGTTTGTTGGTGGTGCGTAAAGTAAATACAAGTATAGGGCAAAATGATTAAAGGGACTGAATAATGTTGGGGAATCTTTCTTTGGCTTGGCTTCACGGACGAGGGGGTAAAAGTCCACGTCTGCTGCAGGCTCGTTTGTGGCTGACAAGTCGGATGCGGGACAGGCAGACACGATTGCAGCGGTTGCAGGGGAAAATTGGTTGGTTGGGGTTGGGTGTTGGGTTTTTCCTCCTTTGCCTTTTGTCAGTGAGGTGGGCTCTGCGGTCTTCTTCAAAGGAGGTTGCTGCCCGCCAAACTGTGAGGCGCCAAGATGCACGGTTTGAGGCGATATCAGCCCACTGGCGGTGGTCAATGTGGCAGGCACCAAGAGATTTCTTTAGGCAGTCCTTGTAGCTTTTCTTTGGTGCACCTCTGTCACGGTGGCCAGTGGAGAGCTCGCCATATAACACGATCTTGGGAAGGCGATGGTCCTCCATTCTGGAGATGAGGCCCACCCAGCGCAGCTGGATCTTCAGCAGCGTGGACTCGATGCTGTCAACCTCTGCCATCTCGAGTACTTCGACGTTAGGGATGAAAGCGCTCCAATGGATGTTGAGGATGGAGCAGAGACAACGCTGGTGGAAGCATTCTAGGAGCCGTAGGTGAATGTTGGGGAATACAGCCATGTTAAACACATCAATAAAGGTAGAAAAAGAAATAACGTAATACTGATGCAGGACACAGGTCAAACCATTTCGTCTGCCTCAGCTCTCAGTGATCCCATGGATTCCATCTCCCCACTTCGTTCCCTGGAGCCCATTCTCTCTCCCAACATTCTCCGAATTCTACTGATATCCACCTACACCGGGGATCATTTACAATAACCAGTTAACCTAATAACAGGTGCAACTTTGGGATGTGGGGAGAGGGGAAACCCACACAATTGCACACTGAATGTAAAAACTCAACATTGATATCACTCTAGATAAGGACTGAACCTGGGTTACGGGAGCTGTGCAGCAATAACACGAGCTCAATGGTTCTCAACCTTTTTCTTTCCACTCTCATATCATTTTAAGTAATCCCTATGCTATCAGTGCTCTGTGATTAAGGCGGTATGTGCGTGGGAAGGGGAGGTTGAGAATCACTGCTCTAGACCCAATTGTTACTGAAAGACTTTGGTTGAGAAAAATTCTCATTGGCCCATTTCCTTTAGAGTTATAAAACCGTGCACATAATGAGTCAATTAGGTACAATTAAAGCAGTAGTTTTCTTTCCACTCAAGCACCACCTTAAGCAATCCCTTACTAATCACAGAGCACCAATGGCAAAGGGAATACTTAAAGTGATATGTGAGTGGGGAAAAAAAAAGGTTGAGAACCACTGCACTAGCAGCTGAGCTACATTGCCAGTTATACATGTAGCTTTGTAAAGATCTCCCAAGGCAACTTGATTAAATAAATAGACCAAAATGCTACTTCTACAAAGGAATTGCATTGCATAATTACATTGTTCTTACTTAATGCCACACAAGGAGGAACACGGTAGGCCAGAGAGCATTGATGAGTAGAAATGGTCAATGTTTTGACTTTAGACCTTTTATCAAGACCAGAGGTAAGGGGTGATATTACATTAAAGTACATAATATTACATATTATATATAAAGGGGGTAAGAAGTTTTCAGGACAGAGGATGTGAGAAGTGGAGAGATAGATCATTGGGAAGTGGGGTGCAGTTGCAAGAAAAGTGAGAGAGAGAGGGAAAGTATAGGAGTGGGTAAAGAAGAGATAGGTTAAAATGAGGAAAATCACTGTTCATTCTGTTAGTTTTAAAACTTTCCAAGAGGAATAGGATGTGTTGTTCCTCACAATAACGTTTGGCCTCACTCAGACATTGGATGAGGTCAAGAACAGACATATCAATGCTGGAATGGTGGCGGGTGTTAAAACAGTTGGCTACAGGAAGTTTAGACCCACAAAGAGAGTGTAGGTGTTCAGCAGAGCGGTCAACCAATCTGAGTTTGGTCTCACTGATGTAGAGGAGGCCACACAGAGTACAATGGATGCAGTAGATTAGGTTGGATGACGTGCAGGTAAACCTCTGCCTAACCTGGATGGTCTGTTTGTGGCCCTGAATGGGTGTCAAAGAAGACATGTAGATAAACACAAAAATGCTGGAGGAACTCAGCAGGTCTCACAGCATCTATATGAGGTAAAGATATATAACCAGCTTTACAGGCCTGAGCCCTTCTTCAAAATATGTAGATGATGTGGAGGAGATTAGAGACAAGTTTTGCACTTTCTGTGTTTATAACAGTAACTGACTAAGTGGTGGAAGGGTGGATGGGGAAGGAATAGAGAATGAAGGCATCTCAGAGAGACTTATTTAATTTAATTTAATTTTAATTCAATTTTTAATTTAGGTATACAGCACAGTAACAGGTCCTTTCAGCCCATGAGCCCATGCTGCCCAATTACATCCAATTGACCGACAACGCCCAGTATATTTTGAACAATAGGAGGGAATCAGAGCACCCAGAAGAAACCCATGCAGACACAGGGAGAACATAACAAACTCCTTACAGACAGCATGGGATTCCAACCCCGGTCCTGATCGCTGGCACTGTAACAGTTTTGCACTAATTGCTATTCTAACCATGTTGTCCCTGAAAAAAATCAAGTAGAGGAGGGAAGATGTATATGGCAGTGGAATCGAGCTGAAGTTGGTGAAAGTGTCGAAAAGTGAGGAACTTTTTCTTGTTCTGCCTGGGGGAGGTGGGGTCAGGGCAGAAGAATGAGAAAAAGTGGAGTGTGAGCTTTATCAATGACAGTAGTGGAGTGGCATGTTTATTAAGGATAGAGGACATTTCAGATGTTCTGGAGTGTAAAACTTCATCTTAGGAATTGGAGGTGGATGAATTGTGAGACCTTTGTGGCAACTTTATATGGGATTGGATTGGAAGGGTTATATCCAGGAACCTATTGGAGTCAGTGTCCATGAATAGTCATGGATAGTTTGGCCCCTGAGATGGAGACAGAGGGGTCAAGGAAGGAGGGAGAGGTGGAATGGAAGTTGGCCATGAAGTTAATGAAATAATCAGGTTCTGCTCAGGTACAGGAGGTAGCACCATTGCAGTCATAGACATGGTGGAGAAAGAGTTGGGGAATGGCAACTGAGTAAGATTGGAACAGGGACTGCTCTACATGCCTGACAAAGGGCAGCCATAACTGGATATATATGTGTACCCATGGCTACACCTGGATCGGGAGAAAAAGTGAGGTGTCAAAGGAGGTTTTTCTTTTTTAATAAAGAAATTCTAATTCAGTATTTATAAAAGAAAAAGCAGATGTCATTGCATATCCAAACTCTCTCCTATCCAGTGTAATATATCTAGATTGTACAATGAGCTTTAATGTTCAATAATTGCATAAAGAGCAGCCAACTGCTGACAAGCAGCTGCCAATTAACAGAAGAAAATAAATACCTCTTGAAATCATTTTATTGAGAACATTGAAAGAAATAAGTAGAGAACACCTATGCAAAATAAAATAAAGCTGGAAAAGCTAAATATTTAAGTACAAGAATACATTCAAAAATACATAATACCAAAATAATGCCTTCTCAATAAAATTATTGTTTTGTGCATTTTCTACATATATTTTCTACATTTATTCAAAACTTCAACCTGATCCTTTTCTTCAACGTGTGCTTTTCTAAACCTGACAGCAAAAGGTGATACACTTTAAGGAAATCCAAAATAGACAACAGTTTAAAGTAACTCTTGTTACTGTTTAAATGAAGGCAGGTATGAAGAACTCATATATAATCTAAGGGATATTGCTTTATGGTCAATTCACATTTGCATAGATTTTTCAAAAAGACTAATTAGATTACAGTTTACTTTTCATTTGCTCTTTTGAATGCGTAAATATATTATAAATATGTAGCTGTCAACAATACATTTGTCTGGATGTAAGAACGCCATGTTATAGCCATGTAGCTAATCTATTAGGTTTGCAAAATGCCAGCAGTTATTTTGAACTAACATTTCCAGACCAACAAAAGTAGATGAAGCCCAAAAGATTGAATTGAAAATATTACTTTTATTTTAAAATGTTGCTCAAAGGGTAGCTTTGACTGACTGAATGACTTGTTTCTGTAGTTGATCATTTTATGACTAGAGCAATTTCCTTTCGCTGGTGCTAAATGTTTCTCCGCAGTTTCAAATTTCAGGCAGTGCAAAACTCTGCCAAAAATGAAATATTTAAAATTGTGAAATGTACTTGACAACTGTTTATATTATTTTAATGGCCTTATTTTATTGACCGAGATGGTGTTCTCTTTTCCATTCATAGAATGTTATAGCTAAGGAACTGCCCCACAGAAATGCTCGAGTCAGTCATGAGGCAGTGTCTATTTAGAGAACTAACAGGTTGATTAACTAGAATATGCTGCTGTAACAATAGAGTGCAGTTAGTATTTGCAGTCATTTCTGTGTGATACTGAAAATAACATCTGGCATCTGCATATGTGCAGTGTTCAAGGTGGAAAACTGAAAGATGCTGCCAGTGATGCCCTGTTCCTTCATGGGCTACACTAATAGTCTTTTCAGATACAATTACCATGGCATCAGTGATTTAACAATCTCTGTTGTAAAACTCATTCAAAACAATTGAGCTGTAACTCAGCTTTGTTCCATGTCACAATTGCCACCAATTATCCTCTCTGGGCCTGGAAAAATGGTTTTACTTTCTCAAAGTCTCACTTCAAAATTCCAATGTTTTATTTCCTACTGTAGTATCTGTAATGTTCTTCAAATGGATTGGCCGATAGCCTACTTAATGAGTGCTATCACTGATAGATGTTGCTGGATTCAATGTGATATCAAAATAGTACAGGCAGCTCTTTTCAAGCTCAGTCGTACCTCTTGCCTTAAATTCAAAACCAATGCTTTATATTGATTGGATCATTATCGATGCACAACACACCAGTGAATCACTTGATTTGCCAATGAATCGTAAAAGTCACAAACAGGACTTACAACTGTCACTGCACGGATATGGAAAGCTCATCAATGAAAAAGCAGACCAGGTAAAGATATTAGCATCTGAAGCATAAACCTCCAAGTGCTTGAAATTCATAACTAAACATGAATGAAAAAATATTAGAACATGCAGATTGTGCAAAACACTTGAAAACAGTATACAAATATTTAATAAAATTTTCAAAACAATCACAAAGTCAAGGTTAGATGTAATCAATATGGGATTAGGATTAAGGCATTGAACTTCTCAAAGAATTTATGGCTCTCAGTTGAATCAACCTGCCTTTTCCTTTAAATCACTTAAGAAGTAGCTATTTCGATATTTCCACTTGTTCAGCAAACTAATTTACATCACCATTTGTGCAAAACTTTTGTTTTTTCATCCTAATTGATCTATCACTTTAAAATTCTGCTCCTGTTTCAAGATTCCCTCACCAATTGATAAGGATTTCTCTGCATCAGTATTGTCATATTACTCTATCATTTGAAAGACCTCAATCAGATCACCCTTAAATCTTCTTAATCCAAGGTAATATACTGATGGAGCGAAACAAAAGTCTGCAGATGCTTGTTGGAAAAATGCTGGAGGAACTCATCAGGTCTTGCAGTGTCTGCAGGACCTGAGTTTTTACGCCTGAGTCCTTTGGTATGAGGAAACAGCAGGTAGGGGCCTGGATAAAAAGGCAGGGGGAGGAGGAGCACAGGCAAAAGGCAATAACTGGTGAGTCTGGGTGAATACACGGTCGTAGAGCTTGAGAGTAGTAGGGAGTGCAGAGGTGGAGCCTTGAGATAGGCTCTCACAGAACTCCCTTCGAAGAGAAATTGTATCATTTAACCCCTCACATCCTATGACTAACCATATATAACCATAACCATATAACAATTACAGCATGGAAACAGGCCAATTTGGCCCTTCTTGTCCGCACTGATCCAAGTACCCTCCTCTAATCCCACTTACCAGCACTCTGCCCATATCCCTCCATCCCCCTCCCATCCATATTTTTATCCAACTTTTTTTTAAATGACAAAATTGACCATGCCTCCACCACCTTTCCTGGAAGCCATTCAGATAAATTTCTGCTGTTTTCTTCTGAGGTCAGTATATCTTTCTTGGGGTTCAGTGTTCAATGCTGAACAACAGTTCTTCAATTAGGTTGTATTCATAGCTTTTTCAACCCAAAGTACCAGCTTTTTTGTTTTGGAATTTTAGTGAAGTGCTCATGGGACTTGGTGCAGATCTGGCCCATACTCCACACCTGCCTATCACCCAAGCTTTTTATTGTTCCCTCTGGAAATCCAAAATGGAACAGATCTGACAGGTGACCATGCTCAAATCACTTGAGAATAGGAGAAATGTTGTATCCAACATGGCCCTCACCCTGATGATCGCCACCATGTGGGCTTCATCAGGCCGAGTGTGCAAACAAGAATTGAGGTTGCCAAGTGTCGCTTTGTGCGACACAACCTGGTTCAACCTGTCCCAGGTGATGCAAAGAATGGGTCTGGCCCCATTGCCATGTCATGTCCCAGTCAGTTAGATATTGCTTCTTTATCCTTCATGAAAATGTTTTTCCAGACAAACACCTTTGACTACAAATCCATCAGGCTTGTGAATTCTGAGGGACAAGGACTTAATGGATACTATAGGATGGTTCCTTGTGCAGACTGTCCAGTCATCTGTCTTCATCTGTCTTCATCTCCCTAGCTCTCTTAACAAGCACCAGGACCTGGCCTGGTTGACAATGAGAGGACCACTCCTTGTCAGATCCTTCCTCTGCCATTGGAATATCACACGCAATTCCATGCTTCAAGGCTGAGATGGGAAGGAGACAGTCATCCACCTCTTTGCAGACTGGGTTTGCTTACACTATCTGGAGACGTCAAGTCAAGTCAAATGAAATCACCTTTATTTATCGTTCAAACCATGCTCGCATGATAATGACGAGATACCGTTACTCCAGGACTGCAGAGCATATTTTCATAAAGCTAAGTTAGAATGGAAGTTGAACACATTAAAATATTAAGATGTATACAGTAAAAGTCCACGGTACCCTATCCACTCTTATGTTCTTGGAACTCAGGACCCTGATGGCTTTGGTGAAAAATTGTTATGCAATCTGGACGTAAAGGCGTGAATGCTTTGGAACCTCCTACCAGATGGCAGAAGGGAGAACATGAGGGGTGTATGGAGTCTTTCACAATGTTTACTGCTTTTCGTCTGCATCCAGTGTTGTAGATGTCCTTCGTGGTAGGAAGAGAGCTCTCAGTGATCATTTCCACTGACTTCACTATCCTCTGCAGGATCCTGCGGTCCAAGGAGGTGCAGCTTTCAAACCAGGTGGTGATGCAATTGGACAGGATGATCTCAATACATTCTGTAGAATGTAGTGAGGATGGAGGGTGGGAGATTAATTTTCCTCAGCCTTCGCAGGAAGTAAAGGTGCTGCTGGGCTTTCTTGACTACGGAGCTGGTGTTAAGGGACCAGGTGAGTTTCTCTGCCATGTGCACTCCAAGGAACTTAATACTCTTGACGACCTCAATAGTTGAGCCATCAATGGTCAGTGGAGCATGGTTTCCCCGGGCCCTCCTGAAGTCGACAACCTTCTCTTTTTTACTGATTGCACCTCATCTCTTACTAATAAGGCCCATCACAGTCGTGTCATCAGCAAACAAGGTGTAGTTCAAGCTGTGTTATCTGTACAGTTATGGGTCAGAGCAGAGTGAAAAGCAGTGGACTAACCACGCAGCCCTGGGAGGCCCTGTGCTCAATGTGATAGTCTTGGAAGTGATGTTACAAATCTGGACTGCTTGAGGTCTTCCTGACAGGAAATCAAGAATCCAATTGCAGAGGGAGGTGTTTAGATCCAGCAGGCTCAATCAACTTCTTTATCAGGTACTAAGGTATGATTGTTTTGAAAGCCGAACTGAAGTCAATAAATAGCATTTGAACAAACAACAACATAAGGATGCAAGAAGGATGAGCATGCAACCAAGAAACGAGGTCGTCAAGTGCTAAGGTTCAACCTGTTCCAGGTGCTGCAAAGAATGGGCCTTGCACGTTTGCCATGCAACGTCCCTAGCAGCAGTGTGACAGAGAACTCTCTGCTGTAAGGGTTTGTTCCCATGGTCGCACACAGTGATATACATCCAGAGCTCCTAGAAGCTCATCAACTCATTGAAAGAGGCTTGTTGGCCTGTCCAAAATGTGTTGATCTTCCAGCACAGTAGAGCTCCCAAAGGACCTCTGATGGTAAGGGAATGCTGCTGACAGGCATATTTCAGGCTGCAGAAGTAACATTCGAAGCTGCAGAAGGACACACTACAGCCAACATAAGAGCTCAGTGGGGAAGAACCAGTCTAGGATCATTCTGCTACTGGATATAGAGGAGTAAGATTGGTGGAAAAGCCCTGAAACACCAGAAGGGGGAGTAACCCTGGGGGTGGGAGTCACATTAGTGGCAATGGTGCTATAAATGGTTAATGCTACAAGGTATAATAGCAAAATGAAAATATGAATATGATACCATGAATGCTAAAAGGCTTTGCTCTGTTTTATTTTGTGTACATACAAATATACTACAAATGTGCTAACTTCTGACTAATCACATCAAAATTGGCCTTGCCCCCATTTAGGATTTGAACATGGGGACCAGTGAAATCCTTTTCCGTAACTATCTTAAAGTTTATAGAATTGTGATCTCTGCTCCCAAAGTGTTCCCAAACCATTACCTCAGAAACATGACGAGCATAATTCCCCAGTACAAGGTACAATATTGCCCTTTTCCTTTGTAGGCCTTTCAACATATTATAGAAGGTTTTCTTGGACACACGTAACAAAGTTCACCTTATCCAATTCCCTAACACTTTGGCATTCCCAGTCAATGTTTGGGAAGTTGAAATCACCTTTACTTTTGTTATAGGCACCAACAATCTCTCTGTTTGATCCTCTAACTCCTGGTGACTGTTTGGTACCCTGTAGTAAGCAGCCAGAAAAGTGACTATTCCTTTTCATTCCTGATGTTCACCACCTATACAGCCTCACATGATAGTTTTCTAAAGAGCACTGTGTATCTTCTTTGATCAATATTGCAACAATTCCACTCCCTCACCTCTCTCTTCCCTCTATTCTCATCACACCTTTAACTACGCAACCCCAGAACAATGAGCTGCCAGTTGTGGTCATTTTACAATCATGTCTCCATTATGGCCACAACATCCCTTTGTTCTACAGCTATCCATGACCTCAGTTTCATATGGCTTCTTGCATTGAAATAAGTGCAATGAAGTTTACACATCTTTTAAATTTAAATTTAGACATACAGCACAGTAACAGGCTATTTTGGCCCACAAGTCCATGCTGCCCAATTTACACTCAATTAACCTTGTAATGGAGAGCCAGCATCCACCAGCAAGTGGCGCTGCTGCGCTCCTCTTCAGAGGACACACTACCTGCCAATCAAGGTCAAAGACTCACCCCAAACCATCAAGGTGACCCTTACAATTGGCCCACCTAAATCACCAGGTGCTGCAATCCAGGCAGCCCGCCCAGACTCAGCCCTGACCTTCACCCAATTGGCCCAGGTGAATCACCTTAGTTCACCCCTGCTGAGTCCTTGCACTTGGCTTCGAGCCATTGGCCACAGCAACCAACACTGACACTTACGATTGGCCCTCCCAGCTTTGTCCCCAGAACTATGAAGGACCATGTGCCTCTTTGTTCTGCCTGTTTGGACTTTTCGTGGCATGTAAGTATTATCTTCCACACTGGGTTGGGGTGAGTCTCGAGGCTAGGTAGCAGAGCTGTGACCGTACGGGTCAAGGGGTGGGGCACATAATATCACCTTGATCTGATTGTTGAATGTGTATGCTCTTGTAATTTCCCAAGTTTCTGTCAGTTTCCCCCTCGTCATCCAAAAGTGTATATTTACCCCCTGCATATTGTGTATGTGCAGAAGTTTGCTTTACATATCAACCCTGTTGTCTCAATTCCATCCCTGAAATAAACATGTGCTTTGTACCTGCACTTTGGTCTGGTATTTAACCTGTGGGACCCACACGAACCGGAACAACAAACCTACACCCCCTGTGCATTTCAAACAGTGGGATGAGGCTGAAGCCCCTGGGGAAAACCCATACAAGACATGGGGAAAACATACAAACTCCTTATAGACAGCATGGGATTCGAACCTCCATCCCCATCACTGGCACTGTAAAGTCATTGCACTAACTACTATGCCAACCCATGCTAGCCCTTGTCGTTTCTCTGCCATTGTAGTCCTTCTGAATTCTGTCCCACCTGATGGCCAGAGCAAGTTTAGACTGCCGATAGGATGGGTTTTACTTACCTCATAGACCCACAGAAATTCCTGCCCATATTGTTGGCACCCATGCTTGGCAGTTCAGACTACAAGGGTTGTGGGCTCCAGGGAAACAGCAGACCAGCACCTTCCACTCTTCCCACATTTCCCAAGAAGAGATCGGTGAGAAATCCCTGCAGGGAAGGTGTCTTCAGCAGCAAACCAGTGAAGAACTCACAGCAGACTATGAATACTGGGTTCTGGATGCAGGTATTAGGACAGAGATTCATGAGGGTACCAATGGCAAGTAGAGGTCCTGAAGGGTCTCTGACCCAGGCATCTATTTAATTGCATTGCAGGTTTATAGCTAGAGCTGAGGAAGGTGACGAATGCTTCGAACTCAGGTCCACTGCTGGAACAGACAGAGGCCCTATGGCTAGAGAGGAGGTGGCAGGATTCATGGACACTGGGCTGCCTCTGAAGGGACACTCTTTTCTATCTCGATAATTGCGCTCTCAACTCGTGACACCTCTTTCTGTGCCTTTACATGGTCAACAAGGGAAAACAAATTTTGTGTGTTTTTTTAATAATTTTGGCAATAAAGGAATCTTGAATCTTGAAACAAATCCATGTGGTTGAATTGTGGCATCTTGACAACTGCAGATCACAGCTCTTTCCTCATAGTCACTGAAAGTTTTCAGTCAGGGCTGGAGATGCCGACATCTCCACTGCAATAGACGTGAGCTATGTGATCCTAAGAGCCATGTAATCAGATACCCTGAGGATTAGGACAGTGAATGCAGGCCATCAGAAACCCATGTGGCAAACAGCTGGGTGGTATCAGAGACTTTCCAGAGCCCTACCCCAACTGTGGATCATGTGGACTCAGTTCAGTGGATCCTTGTTATGAGTACGAGTTCGTGTAGAACTAAGATGCATTGTAGAGGAACTGGCATGAAGGTTGTAATGGAACTCAATGCTAACTTCCCACCAGCACTTGGAAAGCATATGACACAATGAGGTGGGAATAGGTGCAAGCAGCTGCTGCAGGATCTCCAGCATAAATTACTGGCAATTGGAAGTCCTTTGCAAGGGCATGATAGCATGCAGGTTGCAGACTACCACATCTTGGAGAAAACAGATAGTACCCAATGTTATCTCTGATCCAACAGGAACTACCTCAACACAACCACAAGTGCAAGGACACCACAAAGAACCCAAGCTATGTAAAAGCATAACTTCCTATCATTACATGAAGAATATCCTAGTCTAACAACATTGTGACATGGATGTCAGTCTTCGAAGATATCACTATTGATTGGTTCTGATGTCTGAAAATTCGTTTACTATGGAGCTTGAAGCTCTTCCCTTGCCCACTGAGAAAACCATTGTTTCATAAGCAGCTCCAATACATCCTTGAGAGAATGATGTGCTCGGTGACATGCCTTTCCCATGTCCTTTATTTCCTGCTCCTGTGTGCTTTCATTGTAATGAACAGTGATAAAGGTCATGTCAGAAGTTTAGAAGGGAAAAATAAACTCCTGGTACTTAAACTTGCTGAAAGTCTATTCATTGGATACTTTCTCAGCTGGATAGCCAAATGTCCCCACAGAAACGGATCTGTCAGGTAAAATATCATCACAGCTTAAGCTGTAATAAAATCATCTCCTGGCTTGGTAAGTCATGCTGGGAACTGTTGGAGAACAGTTGCATCTTCTACCAGCTCCTACCTCTGCTAGGATTTAACATTAAGTCAGGATTAAGATTTAGATTACAATAAGTCCGCTCCATCATTCCATCATGAGCTGATCCATTCACCTTCTCAAACCCATTCCCCTGCCTCTTCCCCATGAATGACTTGGAAGGGTTGGGTAAGGTATTCAAGTTTGATGATGAAATGGGAACGTGTGGGAGGGGACCTTGGCTGATGAGAATATTTAGACTGTAGCGGGATACAGATAGGTTGAGTAAAAGATTGGCAAATTGAAATTTATGTTGAAAAGTGTGAGATAATGAACTTCAGTTGGAGGATCGAAAACAGACTATTACCAGAAGAGAGTGAGACAGCAGATGAGCGGACTGCAGAGGGATTCATATGTTCTTGGGTACGGAATACAAAGCATTTTGATAGCCACACTATTCAGATAGCTATCAATCTCTGCCTTAAATACACCCAATGACCTGGCCTCCACAGCCACCCATGGCAGCAAGTTCCAAAAGTTCACCACTCCCTGGCTAAACAAATTCTTCTGCATCTCTGTTTTAAATGGGCACCCTTCAATTCTGAAGTAGTGCCCTCTTCTCCTTGACTCCCCTATCAAAGGAAACAAATTTGCCACATCTACCTTGTCCAGGCCTTTCAACATCCAAAATGCTTCCACATGGTCCTCCCTCATTCTCCTGAACTCCAAGGAGCACAGTCCAAGAGCAGTCAAATGTTCCTCATATGCTGATCCCTCCATTTCAGGAATAATTCTTGTAAATCTTCTCTGAACCCTCTCCAATGCCAGCACAACCTTTCTTAAATAAGGATCCCAAAACTGCATCCATAGTCCAAGTGAGACCTCACCAGTGCCTTATAAAGCCTCAACATCACATCCATGCTCATGTATCCTATTCCTCTACCAAGAAAGTAAGTATGGTAATTTCAGTACAGTGTAAAACCAGTGTCTTTCTCCTATGTTAAAATATGTGTTTCCAATGGCAACCGGAAAAGGGAACATTTTACTTAAAATGATCAACCAATTGAAATGAACCAACTAAAGGGAATAAACAATTCTTTTTTCATATGTAATCAACCCACTAACTAGAAATAAATAATGACAATGAATCAATACTTTGTGTGGGAAAGAATAAATCATTCATTGAGATATCCGAGTGAAAACTACTGAGGGCCTGTTTTAAATAAATTTCTGTAAGCATCGGGAAACCTTGGTTGGCATAAAGGTCATTAATTGAACACAGAATGAGATAAATATTTTAATGAAAGAGAAAGTAGGGAAATAAGTGCTTGTCATATGTGAAATGTATTGGCAAAATAAAAATGAACTCAACATTATTGTAGTAGATGCCAAGTTGCTTACCTTTCAACAGAACTAAACTGTTGTTTTGAATTAACATCTCAAGTGGATAGAATTGAAGAATAATTGAAGATGACATTAAACCTTTTTTGACAATTGCACACCAAACTGACTTGAGCATTATTTTTTAATAAATTTTGACACGCAACACAGTAACATGCCCTTCTGGCCCACGAGCCCACACAACTCAATTAACCTACAGCCCCCATACGCTTTGAAGGGTGAGAGGAAACGGGAGCACCTGGAGGAAACCCACACATACATGCGGATATACAAATTCTTCACAGATAACGTGGAATCGAACTGGGGTTGCTGGTGCCGTGGAAGTGTTGTGCTAACTGCTGTGCTAACCATGTCACCCTAAGTTATGGTATATTATTGCTTTAAATATTAAGGGCATCGAACAAGAGGTAAAACTATTGTGTGCTGAGATGAGAACAAATACTATATAAATAGAATGGAAAGGTTTACAAATGACACCATAGCCTCAATGTGCATCCTTGAAAAACGTATATGGCATGTGAGCCAAAAATTCCTTGTCTCCTTCAACAATGCTGCACAAATTTTCTGGCTGCTCTATTTTTCCTGGTGAATTAACATTATACTATATGACGTCCTGCTTTGCGGAAACTGCCAAAATGTTTGGCCTGGAAGTCAGCCTGAAGAAAACTGAGGTCCTCCATCAGCCAGCTCCCCACCATGACTACCAGCCCCCCCACATCTCCATCGGGCACACAAAACTCAAAACGGTCAACCAGTTTACCTATCTCGGCTGCACCATTTCATCAGATGCAAGGATCGACAATGAGATAGACAACAGACTCGCCAAGGCAAATAGCGCCTTTGGAAGACTACACAAAAGAGTCTGGAAAAACAACCAACTGAAAAACCTCACAAAGATAAGCGTATACAGAGCCGTTGTCATACCCACACTCCTGTTCGGCTCCGAATCATGGGTCCTCTACCGGCACCACCTACGGCTCCTAGAACGCTTCCACCAGCGTTGTCTCCGCTCCATCCTCAACATCCATTGGAGCGCTCACACCCCTAACGTCGAGGTACTCGAGATGGCAGAGGTCGACAGCATCGAGTCCACGCTGCTGAAGATCCAGCTGCGCTGGATGGGTCACGTCTCCAGAATGGAGGACCATCGCCTTCCCAAGATCGTATTATATGGCGAGCTCTCCACTGGCCACCGTGACAGAGGTGCACCAAAGAAAAGGTACAAGGACTGCCTAAAGAAATCTCTTGGTGCCTGCCACATTGACCACCGCCAGTGGGCTGATAACGCCTCAAACCGTGCATCTTGGCGCCTCACAGTTTGGCGGGCAGCAGCCTCCTTTGAAGAAGACCGCAGAGCCCACCTCACTGACAAAAGGCAAAGGAGGAAAAACCCAACACCCAACCCCAACCAACAAATTTTCCCTTGCAACCGCTGCAATCGTGTCTGCCTGTCCCGCATCGGACTGGTCAGCCACAAACGAGCCTGCAGCTGACGTGGACTTTTTACCCCCTCCATAAATCTTCGTCCGCGAAGCCAAGCCAAAGAAAGATATGAACTAGATATGTAAGACCAATTGTTAACAACATTAAATCTTCTCTTGGTTATTATAAAATTAAGGTAGAAATTACAATAAATGCAAAGCAAAGAAGTACAAATTTATAAATTATTCAATGAGCAGAGAATCTGTTTTGCAGCATACCGACAGATTAATTCAATATTCTTATCTCCATGTGTAAAGCTTTCTGGGAGGTGTAGAACTATACAAATATTTTTGGAGATGACAATTCATGGATTTGATGTACAAAAATGTAACAATAAGCAAACAATTTAAAAGTGAAAATAAAAATATGCTGAGATTTATTTATCAAGAAGATACCCAATAAATGTTTCAAGATGTTCACTGTAATGCAACAGACTCTATTTAATTACAGCTTCCATTTGCTGAAGGACTCTATCACTTCACTCATAATGGTATCCCGAAGGCCAGAAAAAGCCGTAGTGTTCGCCACAAGTACTATCTGGAAAGAGACACAAGGGTAAGCTAATATTTTTCCATCTTACAGCAAATTTTTCTGAGGCAACATTTCTTAAAATGATCAATTAATCAGGAGGTAACATAAAAAAATAATTACACTTTTCAATTCAGTCTGTGGTGGCAAAATTCAGAAAGTAAAAAAAATGTGCCCTGTCAAACAACCTGGTTCATAGAAGTGTATTGTTTTCTGATTGCATTCAAATGCTATCAGTTGTAATTTACATCAGATGCAGTTGGATTTGGTGCTAAAATGAGTCACCTCATTGCAATGAGAAATGTGGAGCTAAGGGAGTGACATTTTGTCACATCTGTGCAAAATCACTGCAGGATAGAAATCAACTTGTCAGCAAAGGGCAGCAAGAGTGTGACTTGAATTTTGAGAAGGCATAATATTCAGCTGGCTAGGATTGTACCATATTTTAGCTACTAATATTAATTGTCTATATACAGAACAGTAAATGTGTGTTGAACGCCAAGAAATAGCAGCAAAGTGAACTAAAGCACAAAATACATCAGACTACATGTGTCACAAGTTGTTATATTAAGGGATAGTATTTATTTGCTATATTTGTTATATGTTATATGGCGAGCTCTCCACTGGCCACCAAGACAGAGGTGCACCAAAGAAGAGGTACAAGGACTGCCTAAAGAAATCTCTTGGTGCCTGCCACATTGACCACCGCCAGTGGGCTGATCTCGCCTCAAACCATGCATCTTGGCGCCTCACAGTTCGGCGGGCAGCAACCTCCTTTGAAGAAGACCGCAGAGCCCACCTCACTGACAAAAGACAAAGGAGGAAAAACCCAACACCCAACCCCAACCCATCAATTTTCCCCTGCAACCGCTGCAACCGTGTCTGCCTGTCCCGCATTGGACTTGTCAGCCACCAACGAGCCTGCAGCTGACGTGGACATTTACCCCCTCCATAAATCTTTGTCCGCAAAGCCAAGCCAAAGAAGAAGAAGAATTTATTTGCTGACATGACTAATAATTTACAGCCCGTCAATCATCGGCATTTTCTCAAAGGGCACCACGGTTAGTGGATGGGTTAATGCACTACTTTTACAACACCAGTGACTCAGATAGGAATCTGGCGTTGTCTGTCAGGAGTTTGTACTTTCTCCCCATATCTGCGAACTTTCCTCCCACATTCCAAAGATGTATGGGGTTGTTAGGTTCATTAGTCACATGGGTGTATTTGGGTGGCGCAGGCCCATGGACTTGTTACCGAGGAGTATCTCTAAAATAAAATGATAAGGCATTAAACCATCAATATTGAGTTCTCCGATTTCTGCTAAACCCCTCCCCTTTGTTTTTTCTCCCCTTTCACTCATTCCTCTCTCTTTCCTTTTCTTCCCCATGCCAGTCACCCACCAGCTCCCAAACCCTTCCTTCCTCATCAGCGAGCATCTTTCTCAACTCTTTGTCCCCTCCCCATATCACCTCTCAGATCTTTCTTTTCTTCCCCCTCCCACTGGCATTCAGCTATCACCTGTAGGCTAGTGCTCCTTCCAGCCTTCCCCTCCCCCCTCCTTCCTGGTTCAGGTGATTGTATCCTGACGTGGAGCTGAGGCCTAAATTGTTGACTGTCTGTTGCTTTCCAAGGATGCTGCATGACCTGCTGAGTTCCTCCAGTACTTTTGTGCCTTGTTCCTGTACTTCAGTATCTACACACTTCTTGATTAACTAGCATAAAGCATCACATTGGGCTTTCCACCCAATAGTTCCACATACTATGTGAAATTATTGATTATGACTTTGCTAAATTTAAGTTTGTTCCAAGATTGTAATTTTGCTCGTAGTTAGGGCATCATTATTATAGTTTGAGTCTGACCCTGTCTGGAAGGAGTTTGCACATTCTCCACATAACTGCGTGGATTCCCTTCGGATGCTCCAGTTTACTCCCACTCTTCAAAAACATACAGAGTTTTTTGGCTAAATGGTGTATTTAAGTGGCACAGTCTCATGGGCAGGAAGGGCCAGGTATGACTAAATTTAAATTTAAAAATTTAATTTTTCTATGCTCATAAATGAAAATGCATGAATGTTTATAAACTTCAGGCTTGCCTCATGTCAGTTGACTTGGTGAGATTTCCAAATGCCTATATTTAAGTTTGGGCTTGTATTTCAAGTCCAAATAGCAGAAACAATGTCATCATCTTGTGATCTAAACTGGATGACATGTGGTGTGCACATTAGGGTTTCCAGCAATCCAGAAGCTGAAGATGAATCTTTAGAGCACTGCTATAAGTAAAAAAAAAATCTCAGAGACTTTAAAAACATTTATTTTCATTGTCTTGGAATAGATAAGCTTTTATTGATAATTGCCCTGGAAATTGGGAAAGAAGGAGCTGGTTGTTCATGCAGAATGAGTGGAAGTGGAAAGTCATAGAGCGAAACTTGCAGAAATATGCTTTTCTAGAACTGGCATTCCCAATGACCTTTCAGCCTGGCAATCTTCATAGAGACAGTCTGAAGCGTTTACTGAGATGAAGCCAGACTTAAATTGGTACTTTGCGGACAGAATCCAATTGTGCAGAGGAGCAAATTACATCAAATCTTACCTTAATTCTATTCTCTTTTCATAAGCAAAAAAAAAATATTTTAAAGAACCCACCATCTTCTTAATATTATCAGTATAATAAGGATGGCATGGATAACGTAGTGGATAGCACAGCGCTGTTACAGGGCCAGTAATCAGGACTGGGCTTCGAATCCTGTGCTAGGGTCTCTCCGTGCAGCCCAACACACAACACAGTGATAGAAGGGTCGATGCCATAAAGTGCAAACAGAGAAAGCCACAGACATCTGGGAACTGTAGGAGGTGCCGCAGACTGCACCCCTTCGATGACTCCAAGGAATGCTCTGCATATGTTCAAAGTGCAGGCCCTGTGGGAAGATCAATCACTGGGAAAAGATGTTCAGGTCTAGCACAAAAAGATAGTGAAAACAAGAATACAGAAGGGAAGTACACCACGTCGAGGGAAGCAACTGCAGTGACTCCAACACACTGACGCTCAATATTGAAACAAAGCATAGTCCTCCCCCTCAGACTGTACCGTCAGATGTTCCCCAAGAACATGGTTAATGGAAGGCACACTAGAAGCTGTAAATGTCATGCTCACAGTCTATGGTTTTCCCTGTAATTAAATAACTAGGAAAAGTCCATAAAGTCCAGAAAGGAAAAAGCATCATATGTACATTCTTCATGGTTGATGCCGACAGACCAGCAATCATAGGCCTGAATAATTGTCAGGAATTACAGCTAATCTCTGTAAACAATGAGATCAGGGAGAAGAAAATGTCTAAGAGGATCAAAAGTGACATTCCACTTAAACAATGCCCTCCGATCACAAACAAGGCTGAGCTCATGGGCATGTACCCTAAATGCTTTGATGACACAGTTGTGTGCTTTGGAAATTTTGAATACCAGATAACTGTAGATCCACAAGGCAAACCAATAATCCATGCTCCACGGAAGGTGCCAATAGAGCTGAAGCAGGAGCTCAAAGAAATGACAGAAAAAAGAGTGATAGCAAAAGTGCTGAAGCCAACCGACTGGGTGAACTCCATTGTAATAAAGGAAAAACCGAATGGCCACCTGAGGATATGTCTGGACCCCAAAGACTTAAACCAAGCAATCGAAAGAGATCACTATCCAACACCAAAACTGGAAGTCATCACTTCTGAACTAGTGGGATCCAAAATCTTTAGCAAACTAGATGCAAAGAATGGATATTGGAATTTGAAGCTGGATGAAGAATCCACACTGCTCACAACTTTCAATACTCCATTCAGCCAGTACAAGTTCTGTGACTACCTTTTGGCCTAAAGGTGAACCAAGACGTCTTCCAGCAAAAGATAGATGAGACCTACAGGGGATGCAAGGGTGCTGTCGGCATCGCAGACGACATCTAGGTCTTTGATAGAGTTGGGAAAACCCACAACCTTCACCTATACGAAGCCATGGAGAGAACAAAAGGGGCAGGCATCAAACTCAGTGCAGATAAATGCATCATTAAGGAGAAGGAGTGTCAATTCTAAAGAATGGTGTACACTCCTGATGGGGTCAGGCCAAGCCCAGAGAAGTAACAGCCATTGCTGAAATGGACCACCCAAAGGACATAAAGGAACTAAGAAACTTCCTTGGCCTGGTCCAGTACATGGGTTCCTTCACCCCACACATGGCAGAGCACACTGCCAACCTCAGAGAGATGCTGAAAGAGGATGTGGAGTTTCAGTGGTCACCATCGAATCAATGAAATTTTGACAAGCTTAAGGAAGTGGTCTGCAGAGAAATAGAACTGAGCTACTACGACAGATAAAATGCTGTCACATTGCAAGTAGATGCTTCCTTCAGAGGCCTTGGTGCAGGAAGGAAAACTGATATCCTTTGCCTCATAGGCCCTGACAACAGCAGAGACCCATTATGCCAATATTGAAAGGGAGCTGTTGGCAGTTGTGTATGGATGTGAAAAATTCCACAAATTCCTCTATGGGAGACAGTTTGTGGTAGAGAGTGATCATTACCCACTGGAACACATCCAGAAAAAGAACCTCAGTGAAGCACCAGCCAGAGGCTACTCCTCCAGCTCCAATGTTATGACTTCACCTTGAAGTACAGGCCAGGGAAGGAAATGGTGCTCGCTGATGCCTTGTCAAGTCTTTCCCCAAACATAAAATACGAAATAAAAGACATGGAGATCAAGGTACATCACCTTGTCAGTGTAATCAGTAACAAACTAAACCTGATTAAAGAAGAAATCGCAAAGGAAGACGTGCTGCAACTGCTCTTGCAACAGGTGATACAGGGATGGCCAGAAAGGGTAATAAAGGTGCAGCCTACAATACGTCAGTATAGATCTATTAGGGACAACATATCCCTGGCGAATGGGATACTGCTGGTAGGGTCTCAACTGATAATACCAGAGACAATGCAAAAGGAAATTCTCCAGAAAATACACCAAGGCCACATGGGAATGGAGAAATGCAAACTCAGAGCAAAGTCAGCAGTTTACTGGATAGGCATGTACAAGGACATTGGAAAAAATGGTGGCTACATGACCTTCTTTCTTTGGCTTGGCTTCGCGGACGAAGATTTATGGAGGGGTAATGTCCACGTCAGCTGCAGGCTCGTTTGTGGCTGACAAGTCCGATGCGGGACAGGCCGACACGGTTGCAGCGGTTGCAAGGGAAAATTGGTTGGGGTGTTGGCTACATGTCCAGCATTACAGAAATACACAACAAAAGGAAGAGATGATTCCTGCTGAAATACCCGCCAGGCCATGGCCCACTGTGGGAGCGGACCTGTTCACAGAAAACCAGGAGTGGTATCTCATTGTGTCCTGCTACTACTCCAAATTCCCTTTCAACAGGAAAGTGAAGGACCTGAGAGCACCAACCATCACTGCTGCAGTACGAGCGCTCTTCATGGAACAGGGGATACCCAAACAAGTGATTATGTGACAATGGAACCCAATTCACATCACGTCAATTCAGAGAAATAGCTGCAGAATATGGGTTCACCATCACCTCATCATCACCATATTACCCCAAGGGCCATTGAGAGGCATATACAGACAATTAAACACACTCACCAAGTGTTGAGAGAAAAAGGAAGACCCTTACCTTGCTCTTCTGTCACTGTGAGCAACACCCTTGAGGACCAACATGAAGTCCCCAGTAGATCTTCTGAATGGCAGAAAGTACAAGACAACCCTGCTGAGAAAAATCTATCCTCCAGACAACCAAGAGAAAATAAGAAGGCGGCTGACTAACATGCAAGAGGGAAGTCGTCAACATTATAACAAACATGTACAAACACGACCAGAACTGTTCACAGGGCAGCATGAACATGTTCAAGAGTCAGTGATTAAAAACCTGGGCTCCAGCAAAGATTGTTAGAAAAGCTGAGACACCAAGGTCATACATCATTGAGTCAGAACCTGGGAGGCAGCTGAGACAAAACAGGACCCATATTCACCCGACACCAGATCTGACACAAAGAGCACCAGAAGCACCAGCAGCTTCTGTAATTCCAACAACTTGTGAGGGAACGTGAGGTGAAACCCCAACCAACAACACTGTGATGACTGCACTGCATGCAGCAGGAGAACCACAGAACCAAACAGTCACTACAAGGTCTACAAGGTGGAGAAGCAACATCCTACCAGTGCGATTCTGCTGAAAAGAATTTAGAACTGTAAATGTGTAAATAGAATTGTTAATTCTTAATTGCAATTGCAGATAAAGAAGCAGTAACGATTTATTTTTAAGAAACCTTAAGTTGTAATAAATCTTTAAAATGTTAATAATTTTTTTTTAAGGAGGGATGTTATATACTGAGGAAATCTGGGACTATTTTACGCTAGAGCATGAACACTAACACTGTAAGTGCCACATCACACTTGAGAGTGGTGCATGCATGGTGAGTGACATTGTATCAATACGCAACCCAGTAATCTGATGTGAGTAAAGAAATATGCGGTAAACTTACAAGCCTATCTAGTGTTTATTAAGACTTCAGATGGTACAACCCAGACACACCTTACTAACCACAGAGGTTAAGTAATGACATCCTATGTCATTACTTAAGGGATTACTTAAGGTTGTATGTGAGTGGAACAAAAGTTGAGAACCACTGGTCTACTCAGTTTATAGTCCTACTGGTAAAACTAGTTGGCCTAAAAATCCTTACAATGCATAAAAATGCACTGTAGTGTGTCTGAGAGGTGTGGGCCAGTTCTTTTGGTTCATTGGAGGATCAATATTCTCTATGCCCTCAATGGGACTGGCAGTTATAGTTCTTTGACAAGGGATCGTGGTGGTCCAAAATCATGGGAGAGGTCTGACCATGATGCACCTTGGGTGCTTTGGGCAGGTTTGCTTCTGGGTAGTAGGGCTGTATGAGTGGGCATTAGGAGCCCATAATTATAAATCGCACCTTTGGATGTGGGCACTTAGGGCATGGATGGCAAGAATTGGGTCCCATGTGAAGAAAAGAGAAACTAAGTTTAAAAAGAAATGACCCTTGGATCATGCTGAGTGGAATCTTCTTTATTGAACTTTCAAGTACGGGTTCCATTTAGAGCCTGGCAATTTAAGTACATTGGATAATCCCTGCACTTGTTGACAAGGCTGTTTAAGGAGTGTATATGTGTACACATGTGTGTACACGTGCGTGTGTGCGTGTGTGTGTGTGTGTGTGTGCGCGCGCGCGCTTGTCCATTTGTCTATTGTTTCAGTGAAAGGGATATGCATTTTAAAATTTACTGTGAATATGGTTATTAGACACATCTAATATTTATCAATTGTGAATTCTTCTTTAAGTATACAATTTTCTTAAAGCCACTGTCTTCTTGTCAGACCCCAGGGAGATCTATCTTTCAATACATTCTTAGTGATTTGGTATGCAGGTTTGAACCTTCATTAGGGATCATGAACATAGCCTCATGTTTTGGGAAAATAGATTTAAAACAGAGATGAGGAGGAACTGCTTCTCCCAGAGAGTAATGACTCTGTGGAATTCTCTGCCCAATAAAAAGCAGTAGAGGCTGCCTGTTTAAATATAGTTAAGACACAGGTCGATAGATTTTGGAATAATGGGGAAATCAAAGATATGGAAAACAGATGGGTAAGTAGAGATGAGCAATTATGTCATTGAATGACAGACCAGGCTCAATGGTCCAGATGACCGACTCCTGCTCTTCTTTCTTATGATCTTATGTTGTTACAATGAATGTCAACAGATTGTCAGTTATTACAGATAACAACCTCCCTTTCTCATAACTTCCAGGCATATATACTCACTCACTTTCACTCATTGTTTTTCTGTAAGCTGTCACTCAAAAAATTCAAAATTCCAGCTATTTTCAACAAGGTGTATTGAAATCATCATATCTCCCCAGATATGCACAAGAAAGGATTGAAAAGAATCACGGAACATACATTTTCACCGTATCGACTTGAACTTTGTTCTTCAAAGCTGTAAGCACGTTAAAAGGGAAATATCCCCCACCAAGTCTATAAAAAGCATGGAAGTTTCTTCACTATTGCAAAAGGCAAAAAACCAAAAGAGTCAACTCCTTTCAGAGTTCAGTTAAATGACTGATGTAAAATCACAAATCTATGGACTGCAAATGGATTATATTAGATTGGTAAACAGCATCATGAAATATACACATTGATTTCTGAATGCAACATGCCTCATGCAAGTTAAATTGCTATGTTCTGCATTGGAGAATAACCCTGAATATTGACTTCATTTGAACATTAAAATCATCTGTATGATCACAATACAGTATTGAGGATTTTTTTTCAATCTGACCAGGCACCAAGGGTAGACATTCAATCTTGCTGAGATATGTGATGAAGTACACAATAGCTCTTATCTGTTCTAAAAGAGGATATGACAGTCGGTTGGTGTGGATTTTCATGTCTAAATAGCTCCTGGGCACATACAAAATTGAAAAATGGATGTCAAATCTTTTAATATAAAAACAGAAAATGCTGGAAAATTGTTGATGAATGTTCTTTGACCTGAAATGTTAATTCTGTTTCTCTTCTCACAGATGCAGCCTGATTTGCTGAGTATTTCCCATATTTACTGTTTTTATTCTAAATTTCTCGCTTCTGGTTTTTATTTGCAAATTCTTTTAACCCTGTCTTATCATGACTTGGAGTATTTAGTAGTAGTAGATTAGCTATTCAATGATAATATGGTGCATTAGAATGTCTTCAGTAGAAAAAGCACCCCAAAGATGCTCCTCAAAATTATGTAAGGAGTGCTAAACCTGTTTCTCTTGGGTTGGGCAGGGAGTGGTGCTGGCGGGGTTTTGGGGGGGGGGGCGGGGGGGAATGACTTTTAAAGGAAAAGAGAAATTATTCAGGATAATTTTATATACTGGGCTGGTAAAGGGTGTTTGGGCTTTGGAGAGGCATTTCAAACATTTCCACCCACTACCTACGCACACATTTCTCCACACACACACACACACACACACACACACACACACACACACACACACACACACACACACACACACACACACACACACACATACACACACACAATGAGAAGCTGGAGAGACTCAGCAGGTTATGGATTGAATTGTTTTGGGTTGGGAGCCTTTACCGAGATTAAAGAGGCAATAACAAGCAGATAAACGGGAGAGGAGGAACCAAGAGGTGACAGGATACTGGGCAAATGAAAGTGGGGGGGGGAGAGACAGGTAGGGTGGGATGGTTAGAGAGAAATGTGAAAATGTGAAAAGTTGAAAGTATAAGATGAAAACCTATAGACACTGTAGTTGAAAGTAAAAACAAAATGCTGGAGAAACTCAATCAGTCAAGCAGTGTCATTTATATGGCAAAGGTTAAAAATACATAGCTAACGTTTTGGGCTCAAGTCCTGAGTTTCTCCTGCATTGCATTTTTACTACAGACAAAGGTGAGATGGACACTGAAACTGAATCAGGTGCGGGGGGGGGGGGGGGGGGGGCTACCTAAAATTCGAAAATTCAGTGTTCATTCCGTGCTACCCAAGAGGAATATGATGAGATAAAAATAGCTGGCAACAGAGAGCTTCAGCTCCACACCTCATGAGAGAGCGCAGGTGCTCAGCGATGTCTGAGTTTAAACTTACGTTTTTATCTCTATTTTCTGAAAATGGTGTGGTTTCTGAATTGGATGGCAACAGCATGTATTATAACATAAAGGATTTTGTGAGAAAGCTGAATTAACCAGAGGATCTCATCCAACTCTGGTGGATACATTAATTTGCCCCGAATTCCTGTTCAGTGAATGAAATGTAATTTTCACTTAAAACATTATCTTAATGAGTGTTTTGTGCAACGTAATATATTTATAAACCTGCATATTGTTTATCTTGCAGGTAAAACATGCCATGCAGCAAGAAGCTTTTAACAGAAAGAAGCGAGGATATCGAAACATCGACGAAATTGGTATCACGATGAACGATCCTTTGTTTACAAAACAATGGTATCTTGTAAGCAACATTTGATTTACATACATCAGATTTACATGTACACACAGTGGCAAGAGTCCAAATACCATTTATATAGATGATTCTAAAACAAGGAGGTTCCTTCTATTGGGAAAGGATGAATAGACTGGATTCCCTAGCTCTCAAACAGTAAAGGCTGAGGGGTAACCTGATGGAGTTATTTAAATAGGGTGCATGTTTAGTGTCACAGTTAACACTACACTCTTACAATGCCAGCAATCTGGGTTCAAATCTGGTACTGTCTGCAAGGAATATGTATGTTTTCCTCATGGGTTTTCTCTGGCTGCTCTAGTTCCCATCTATGTTTCAAAGACATATGGGATTAGTAGGTTAACTGGCCACTTAGGCGGTATGGGTTCGCGGGCCAAAAGGGCCTGTTCCTGAGCTGTATCTTAACATTAAAAACTAAATTCGATAATGAAAGTTTTTGACAGACAGAGCAAGGGAACGTGTCTCTGTGTGTGGATGAGTAAAACTTGAGGCTATTGGACAGAATCAGGTTTGGGATTTCAGAGGAAACCTTTCTTTACCCAGAGCACAGTCAGAATGTGGGACTCAGTTCCCCAGGTCGGCGATAAGGGAAACCGTATGGATGCTTTTGCGCAGGGCCCAGATGGGCATGAGGGAGAAGGGAAGAGTGGGTTGGTCTGGTAGTAGAAAAGATGTAAAGATATGTTGAGCCCAAGTGCTTATCGATACTAAGTTCATGTATGTAGTGAAAGCACACCAAAATGCTGGAGGAACTTAGCCAGTCTCTCAGTATACATTGGAGCCAAAGATATATTGCTGATGTTTTGGGCCTGAGCCCTTCTTCAAGGAATAAGCAGTATGAGGAAAAAAACTAGAAATCTCAGAATAAAGACAGTGCTAGTTGGGGGCGGAATCCAGACCAACAAAAGGTGTTAATTGGACATGATAAGGGCAGAGATGAGAATTCATTAGGAGCTGGGGGAAGAAGTGAAGGAGGGGAGTTTAACAAAGGCCAGAGAAGTCAATATTAATGCTATCTGGTTGGAGGGTCCCCAGTGGAAGGTAGTCTCAGTCGGGCAGAGCATGCCAGCAAGGAAATGGGGTGGGGAATTGAAATGGATGGCCATTGGGAGATCCACAATATTGTGGTGAATAGAGCCAATGTGCTCAACAAAGAGATAACCTTTTTATGATTTTGTCAATTAAACATACCATTTAAGTACAGGTCGCTGTTGTTAATGTAACCTGACTGGCTGGACAGCTGCAAATGCTTCAGTGCCTTTGTTGCTAAAAGTTTTCATAACAATAAAAAAGGAATTTCAGTCTTCCAAGTTGCAAAAAACATTAATTTTGGTGGGTTTTCTTCATTGAGTTATTAGTAAAATAATGATCAGGTCATATCGTTAATAAACAAGGTAAAGTAAAATTTAAAGGACTTTTCCATCTATTGCATTGTGTGTGATTATGCTGGGTAATGAAAAGCATGGATGAGGATGAGAACAGACTTTCATAACTGTTCTGACTCAGCGGATCTGCATCTTAACTCTAATGACCGGCGTTCGCTGATATTTTCTCATTTCCCTTGGACAACGGAAATCAATTTACCGTGGTATGTCAAATTTATACATTTCAATTCAGGGAAAGCTCCTGTTGAGGAAAGTCAAGAAACTTGGTGAATGGAGGGTTGGGGGGAGGGGGGAGTGGGGGGGTGTTGGTGGTGCGGGGAGGGTGTGGGATTTAACACGGATCAATCTTCTCATGGTATTTTGCCTCAGTAAAATCTCAGAAGAATATTAAATAAACATGCTTCAGCCCTCAATCACTTTGAAATTATTCACCTGGCCCTTCCTTCCTGGCTTGCTTGCTCGAGCATCTGCCATCTCCCCTTGCTGCCTCGCTGCCACTCTAATTCAGATCCTCCAAGTACTACTTGTGAACTTCCCCATGGTCCCTCTCCAGTTCAGATGTGACCCATCCCTCTTGCACATCTCCCACCTTCCCTGGAAGAAGTCACTTTGACTCAAATATCTGACCCGTCCCTCCTCCAATGCAAGATGGGAAATGCGGTCCTGCAGAATGAGTTCAGAGATCTAGGTAGCAAGAGAAAAAGCAGGACTTCCAGGGTTGTAATCTCAGGATTAAATCTCCTTGTCACACATTAAACTGGACTATCTTCGGTTTATTACTTCACTGGTTTGTGACAAGGAGATTTAATCCTGAGATTACAACCCTGGAAGTCCTGCTTTATCTCTTGCTACCTAGATCTCTGAACTCATTCTGCAGGACTGCATTTCCCATCCTACATTCTCTATATCTTTGCAACCAAAATGGACCATAACCTCTGGCTGCTCTCCATCCCCACTCAGAATGTCTTGTACCCATTCAGATACTCGTGGATCCTGGCACCAGCGAGGCAACATGCTATCCTGGAGTCTCTTGCAGCCACAGAAATGTTGATCTGTGTCCATGAGCATGGAGTCTCCTATCGTTATCACTCCACATTACTTCACCCTTCCTTGCTGAGTCTCAGAGCCAGTTGTGGTGCCAATGACCTGGCTACACCTACTACCCTCTGATAGATCATTCTCCCCAGCAGTATCCAAATTGCTGTACTTGTTACTGAGGGGATAGCCACAGAGGAACTCTGCAATGACTGCCTTCTCCCTTTAATCTTCCTAATAGTCACCCAACTGCCTGCAGCTGCTACCTCAGGTGTGACCACATCACTGTAGCTGCAATCTGTTACCA
This sequence comes from Narcine bancroftii, assembly GCF_036971445.1. Taxonomy (NCBI): domain Eukaryota; kingdom Metazoa; phylum Chordata; class Chondrichthyes; order Torpediniformes; family Narcinidae; genus Narcine; species Narcine bancroftii. The sequence continues at coordinate 82,648,383 of NC_091472.1, read as the reverse complement.
TCTTTTCCTCTCAGATGATCCTGAGTTCACCCAACTCCAGCTCTAATTCCCTAACACATTCATCAAGGAGCTGCAGCTGGACACATTTCCTGCAGATGTAGACCCCAGGGACACTAGAGGTTCTCGTGTTCTCATGCATCATGCAGGAGGAGCAAATGTTTGCCCTGACTGACATCTCCACTGAGCTAAGTTGCATCCTGGGTTGCACAGTGAGTGTAGGGGGTAGCACAATGCTATTATAGCACCACTACTCTGGTTCAAATCCGACTCTGTCTGTAAGGAGTTTGTAAGTTGTCCCCATGTCTGCATGGGTTTCCTCTGGATGCTCCGGTTTCTTCCCACATTCCAAAGTCATACAGGGTTCATATGTTAATTGGTCATATTTGGGCGGTGCTGATTTGTGGCCCAGAAGGGCATGTTACTGTGGTGTATCTCTAAAATTAAAAAAAATCAGAATGTCTGAAAAGCTAACGACCTATCTAGAGTTAAAAACGAAAATCCGCAGATGTTGGGATCAAGTACAATACACAAACGTGCCAGAGAAACTTAGTAGGTCATGCACCATCTATAGGAAGTTAAGGGTAAACAAAGTTTCGGGCCTGAAGCCTTAGTCAGAAAGAAGGGCTCAGACCCAGAACATTGGTAATCTTCTTCTTCCTATGGATGCTGTGTGACCTTCTGAGTTTCTCCAGAACCTTATGTGTTCTGACCTGACACTCTTCTCAGCCCTCTTGCAGAACATTTGAAGAATAGTGATGACTCTTCCTTAACCTTCATGATAGTTATGGACAAGGATAAGAATGGGTCCTGTCAACAAGTACTAAATTGGGGGAGGACACATTTAAACATGGTGAGATGGGAGCTAGAGGAATAAACAGAGCAGCTGTTATAAGGCAAATCTACAACTCACATATGGGAGTTGTTTAAGGACCAACTATTTAGGATTTGCATGTTCCAGTGCAAAGGAAGATTATGATGGCAAGGTTAGAGGAACTTGGGTGATGAGAGAGGTCATGAACTTCTTTTCTTTCTTCTTTCTTTGGCTTGGCTTCGCGGACGAAGATTTATGGAGGGGGGGTAAATGTCCACGTCAGCTGCAGGCTCGTTTGTGGCTGACAAGTCCGATGCGGGATAGGCAGACACGGTTGCAGCGGTTGCAGGGGAAAATTGGTTGGTTGGGGTTGGGTGTTGGGTTTTTCCTCCTTTGTCTTTTGTCAGTGAGGTGGGCTCTGTGGTCTACTTCAAAGGAGGTTGCTGCCCGCCGAACTGTGAGGCACCAAGATGCACGGTTTGAGGCGATATCAGCCCACTGGCGGTGATCAATATGGCAGGCACCAAGAGATTTCTTTAGGCAGTCCTTGTACCTCTTCTTTGGTGCACCTCTGTCACGGTGGCCAGTGGAGAGCTCGCCATATAATACGATCTTGGGAAGGCAATGGTCCTCCATTCTGGAGACGTGATCCACCCAGCGCAGCTGGATCTTCAGCAGCGTGGACTCAATGCTGTCGGCGTCTGCCATCTCAAGTACTTCGATGTTAAGGATGAAGGCGCTCCAATGAATGTTGAGGATGGAGCGGAGACAACGCTGGTGGAAGCGTTCTAGGAGCCGTAGGTGATGCCGGTAGAGGACCCATGATTCGGAGCCGAACAGGAGTGTGGGTATGACAACGGCTCTGTATATGCTTATCTTTGTGAGGTTTTTCAGTTGGTTGTTTTTCCAGACTCTTTTGTGTAGTCTTCCAAAGGTGCTATTTGCCTTGGCGAGTCTGTTGTCTATCTCATTGTCGATCCTTGCATCTGATGAAATGGTGCAGCCGAGATAGGTAAACTGGTTGACCGTTTTGAGTTTTGTGTGCCCGATGGAGATGTGGGTGGGGGGGGTGGGGGGGCTGGTAGTCATGGTGGGGAGCTGGCTGATGGAGGACCTCCGTTTTCTTCAGGCTGACTTCCAGGCCAAACATTTTGGCTGTTTCCGCAAAACAGGACGTCAAGCGCTGAAGAGCTGGCTCTGAATGGCCAACTAAAGCGGCATCGTCTGCAAAGAGTAGTTCACGGACAAGTTTCTCTTGTGTCTTGGTGTGAGCTTGCAGGCGCCTCAGATTGAAGAGACTGCCATCCGTGCGGTACCGGATGTAAACAGCGTCTTCATTGTTGAGAAGTTAAAGGAGGTACTGTAGATGTAAGGTGCAGGAAGCTACAATCGGACAGGGTAATATCAAGATTGTAGGAAAGAGGTCATGCAGGGAGTAGGAAGGTCCAAAGGGGGCAAAAATATCCTTGGTGAGCAGGATTAAAGAAAATCCAAAGCATTTTCTAGTGACTGGGGGAAATTTTACTGCAAAATCTCAGCAGGTCAGGCAGCATCTGTAGGCAGTGAAACCGAGTTTCTGCTGAGACTTTTCAGCGGATTTAGGGTTTGAGTTGGGGTTCCCATTTTCTGCAAAGATTCCCCCAGTTAATGTTTCATGTCTTTAACTGTCAGCAGAAGTTCTGAAAGGAAAAGAGAAAATAAAATATTTGGTTAGGTTTTATATTTGAAGAGATTTTAAGAGGTGCATTTTTAATTGTGGAATGAATGCGACAATTTCTGATATACTCGATGCAAGGTGAATGGTGTTGAAATGAGCAGACAAGGTCTAAAAATATCTGGTGACAATAATAAAACATTTTGAATTATTTTTGTTGCATCAGGTTAACACTGGCCAAATAGATGGCACTCCAGGGTTGGACCTTAATGTGGCAGAGGCTTGGGAAATGGGCTATACAGGGAAAGGAGTAACCATAGCAATCATGGATGATGGTAAGAGCTAACCTCTTTTGAAAGAATGTACTTGCATGTAAATCCATGTGCTGCTCTGGATCTTTTGCTACATAATACGATTTGAGAAGGAAGCTTAGCATTTTAGCATCTCTTTTCCTTTTGCCACGTAATCTCAGATTAATTTTACACTGGTTTAAAGCTGCTGCAGTGATTACATTTACGTTTTTAATTTTGTGCGTATGTGCTGTTTTACATCGAATGCTGTATCTCAATGCTGCAGAATTCCCATCCTCATATTCAGCTTGTTCAACTTATTTATTGTTTCATTGCAGGGATTGATTACTTGCACCCTGACCTTGCTGACAACTATGTAAGTATGCCCTAGGTTTTCCTTTTTGCATTATAATTTATTTTAAGACATATAGATGCATTGATGTATGTCACAAGTAGTCAGAGATTGAAAATGATTGATTATTCACAGACAGGACGAATTTGGCTCTTAGGTACAAAGAGTAATTTGGCAGGATTCCTAAACTTCCAATGAAATACAGTAGGTTAAAATATTGGAATAATTGATGAATAGTGCAGACCCCATCCAGTTTTAGTGAAGATATGCCTACATTTACAAAGAAAATTCAAAATGGAGACATCTGTATTTCCTTTTTGCCAACTTTTACTAATAGCATAATGTTGCAAAGGATGATTTTTTTACTTATTTACATGATGATCCTGATTAATGCATCAGAATTACACCTCCTTGAATTTAAAGAGAAAACAGGACAAGAACACAAGGAAGAGTGAAATGAAAGTTTATGTTGATAGGTTAGGTAAATAGAGGAGCATGGAGCATAAAGATCCACATTAATTAATCAGAATGGCCTGTTTTTGTGTAGACTAGAAGGAATAATAACTCCAATGTTGTATCCCTGTTGCTGTTTCGGTCAAAGGTCATAAATGGGAGGATGCTGTAACAACTTGATTTACAATGAACTGACTGCATGAGAAAATGCATTGAATTGCTAACTCTTTGACTCATGTGTGATGTCAAGCAGAGACCTGGATCACCATTACCATTGAATCTTATGACATGGAACAGGTTCATTGGCCCATCTGATCCATGCTGAACAATTTGTCTGCATTTGATCTCTTTCTAATCAGGGGTGGCCAATCTTTTAATTTTTAGTTTAGACATACAGCATGGTAACAGGCCATTTCAGCCCATGAGTATGTACTGGAGGTGTAAGTTAATTGGCAGCACTGACTCATGGGCTGAAATGGCTTGTTATCGTGCTGTATGTCTAAATTCAAAATGAAAAATTAAAAGGTTGGCCACCTCTGCAAAACCCTTCCTATTCATAGATCTGTCCAAATGTGTCTTGAATGAGGTAATTGTACTCGCTTCTATAGCTTTCTGCGGCAGATCATTCTGGATACAGATTATTATTTGAATGAGAAACTTGCCTCTCAGATCCCTCTTAAATCTCTCTCCTCTCACCTTAAGCCTATGCCCTCCAGTTTTAGAATTCCTTACCCTTTGAAAAAGACTGCGAGCATTAACTTAATCCATGTCCCTCATGATCTTATCTACCACTATAAGATTACCTAAGTTCCAGGGAATAAAGATTCTGCCACTCCACATAACTCAAGTCCTCTGGTCCCAACAATCTTTTCTGCATCCTTTCCAACTCACTGACATTCTTCCTCTAGCTGAGTGGCCAGAATTGTGCTCAGCATTCCAGGTTTGGTCTGACCAATGCCTTCTATCAGCAGGTCCCAACTTTTTTTCTCTCTCTAGGTTTTCTTCCACTTCTTCTGTTACTCCACTTCTCACACCTTCATCCAATTACCATTCACCTCTGGACCCCTACCCCAACTTCTTTCCCCATTTATAAATATAATGTCACCCTCTTTTTAAAGAATTTCAATCAAAGGTTGGGATTGGAAACATTGACTGACCAGTTCCAACCATGAATGCTGTCCGACCTGTTGAGTTCCTTCAACACTTTGTTGCTTGTTCAGGATTCCAGCATCTGCAGCTTTTTTTATTTCTCCATTGCTGGTTAAGTATCTGGATGAATTTGCTGAATTATTTCTTTCTCCATCAGATGTAGTGCCAGTAGTAAGTCTAGAGATAACTCTCTTGCCCCTGAGCCAGGAGGTTGTGTGTAAATATCTTGTAGCATTAAATGACCAATGACCATGCGGCACATTACGAAGACTATCATGTTGCTTTCCTGCAGCTGAGATGTGAAAACCACCAATGTGATTGTGCCTTCAAGTGGATATAAATCAGTCGTTTCCAAACTTTTTCTTTTTGCTCATATACCACCTTAAGTAATCCCTTTGCTATAAGTGCTCTGTGATTAGTGAGGGATTACTTAAAGTGCTATGTGAGAGGAAAGAAAAAGTTTGAAAGCCACTGATGTAAAAGATCCCACAATGCTATTACATTGGAGCCAGGGGAGTTAGGTCTGGTATCCTGGCCAATGTGTACTTTTTAACACATGTTCGATGAAAGCTTGCTGTGAGCAAATCAGCAGACAAACCTCTTACATTACAATTGCACTCTGAATAGTTTTCTGGTGCTAGTAAGACAACAAGCCATCAGAGGTTGTGTGTTGGGTAATGAGTCATGGTTAATGAGTAATATTGGTGAGCAATTATCCAAGGATCATAATACAATAAAGTCTAGTCTCAGACGAAATCTAGAGTCTTATACTTAAATTGAATCAATTAAACTTGCATGCAATGTGATTTAGTTAAGACAATTAAGTTTGGACCAAAGCTGAATTAACAAAAAATATACAACAGCGTTTGATTAAAGTTATATTGTAATCCTCAATGAATACATATTGAAGCAAAATAAAATAGCCAGTGTAGTGTGTTGTGCGCGAGCGCACCGGAAAGAACTGAGCCAGCAGGCTGTGAGCTCGTTAAGCACAACTGATTAACTTTGAAGTTCGCGCTGCAGCCTTGAAGGCCATTCAGAGCCTGCCCCTTGTGTCCCAGAACTCGCGTTGCGCAGACACATACTTTTGGTCTGCACCGGAAGAGAAGGGCCTGCAAAGCCATCTTTGCCGTGACTGCCCCGCTGAGCACGTGTGACAAGCAGGGCCGGCTCGCCACTGCAATTATGTGGGCGCCACAGTGGGACAATTATCAATCTTCGGATAACTGAAGAGGTAGATTTTAAGGTTTAAAATGATGTCATAAAGTTTTAGAAACTGTCAAAGGCTGACAAAACATATAAGGAGAATTATGTATATCCGATAAAAGAAATATAAATTTAAACAAGTGTATAAAAGTGTGAAATAAGTAAAAAGAAGTGTGCATATATGTTGTGCCCAGTATGTGTTGTGTGCAGTGTGAGTAGCATGTGTGTATGTAATTTGTGTGTATATATACACACACAAATACACACACATACATTACTCGCACAGACTACACACACTATACAGGGTGTAGTGTGAGTAATGTGTGTATTAGTGTGTGCGTGTACACATGTGTGTGTATTTCTGAATCATAGAATCATACATCATAGAAACAAGGCCTTCAAGTCTCTGCACCCATTTCTCACCCCTTACTCTACAACTACATAACTAGGGGTAAGTTACAGTGCCCAATTAATCTGCCAACCCATACATGATTGGGACGTGGGAAGAAGGCAGAGGAGGATGTGAGTGTCCTTGATTCCTTAGCATGTTGTCTGGTCGTAGTCATTCCCACTTGAAAAAGGTTAAAAGGTCACATGGCATTCCTGGTGAAACCTTGGTGCAGAAAAGCTTCAGACACAATTTCATAGCCTGACCACCAAATTCTGGGTGAATGAGGTCATGCCACATGACCTCAGAGATGCTGTAATTGTAACGACCTTCAACAAAGGAGATGTCTGATTATGGTAGCTGTAGAGCGATCTCTCTGCAAAGCCATCTCTCTCCAGTCTGGGACAGGGAAAATAATAGCCAAGGAGTGATTAGCCATCATTTCTCGCGGTCAAAGAGTTGCTTCCCAAGCCAGACCATGGATACTGATTGTTCAGAGGCAAGATCTTCAATGCACAAGACATTACCCTAGATGTTTCACCTTAGTTTTGAGCATTCATAATCCAGGAAAAACAATGGGAAATGCAGCCCTTGTCCAATATTTCTCACCAAAATATTGCCCCTCATCTCCAACAAGAACTCTGCTTGATAGGAGTTGATTCAGTGAACAAACTGGAAATTGTCCAACATAGGTCAGTTTTCACTCTGATCGCTTCCATTGAGCTGCAGCACAAAGACCATGCTCCAAGTCATCATTGTTCCATTTAGTGAGGCATACAAGAGAGTAAGCACTAAAATGAAGAGCTGCAAAACAACCAACCAACATATCTAGAGAAGAAAACAATCATTTCCAGGAACTCAGTGGGCTGAGTGAAAGAAGATTGGTCAATTTTTTGGTCTGGAACCTTACTTCAAAACTAAGTGTTCCCAACCCACATCTATGCTAAATGACATTGATCTAACAATAAAGAGCCACAATCAAAACCTGGAAGATGGACTGCTCTCCCTATCTCAGAAGACAATAAAACTGTCTGCAGTGACCTTTCCAAGCTTGCTTCCACAGCTTTGAGGCTCTTACTAAACATGGTAGACTTCAATGGGCACTCAATTAATTCCATTGCCTTGCCCAAAACCAATCTTCCACAATTGGCTGTCCATTCTAAACTCTATTACAGTTGTCACTGCAATAGATTGCCAGAAGATAGAGGAAATTATTGAAGCTTCATTGAAAAATAAAATTCACATCCTCACTAAATGATTGGAATTCCTGGATTATGAGTGCTCAAAACTAAGGAGAAACATCTAGGGTAATACAGAGAACCTCATGTGTCTTTATGCTGGGAGCAAACAGAAGTTCAGCAAAAACAATGGAAGATTCAAACATCATCCCAAAGTACTACCCCCCTCTATGTCAAGCACCTGCTATCCTAGCTACGGATATGCCTTCAGGTCTCACCTTGGCATTGATAGTCACCACAACACTACGAAATTAGAGATAAGCAAAGTATCCTCAACCCAAGGTATGACTGAAGAAAAGATGAAACAAATATTTTGCATCTATCTCCACAGTAGAATACACAATAAATGTGCCAAAGTAATGCGAAACAAAAAGCTTAATTCAGGTGAAGAATAAGGTGTTAATATTATTTGTAAAGGCCAGTAGTGGAGTTTATAAGAGGAGAGAGGTGTCTAAAACTAGAGGGCTTGGGTTTGAAACATGACAGGTTTAAAGACATTTTTTTTGAATATTTTATTTATAGTTTTCCAGGTTCGGACTCAACTGTTTACAACTTTGTCATCAACAGTAATTACAAATGTGTACCATTTATCCTTATCCAATCTATGCAAGTTTTCCATTAAGTCCAAAGCTAATATCCCTTCCCCTCTCTCCTTCCTCCCACCCCATTCCCTGAACATCAAACGCTTAACACATAAACAACCGAAAGTGAACATTTAAAACATTAAAACATCCATAACATGGGAATAAATCATATTGGGGAGTTATGGGTCTGGTCTGGACCAGTGGCCAGAGATCAGACTGATTTTCCCTTTTTTTTCCCTAACTTTTGCTGGCTGGACTGAGGTGGATCCCCTGCCCCCAACCCCAGAATTGGGGAGGGATTAGGGTGAACCGGGCCCCAAAGCAAAGTTGTCCTTTTCACAACTGTGCTCCTATATGGTTCAGGTAAGGCTGCCAAAGTTTTTGGATGGTGCCGTACCTTCCCTTCAAGTTATAGGCAATTTTCTCCAGAGGAACAGAGGTTTGCATTTCCTTGCTCCATTGCGCAATATTCAGGCAAGAGTTGGACTTCCAGGTAACCGCTATGCACTTCTTGGCCACTGCCAATGTGATCATTATGAATTGAATTTGGAAATTGGACAGCTTTATTGTAAGTCTTATGTCCATTATGTTGCCCAACAGGAACAACTCGGGATCCTGTGGAAATTCCTTACCTATAATTTTCCTTTGGACTTCGCCTAGCTCTGCCCAGAAGGGCCTCACCTTGGTACATGTCCATTCGTGAGCACAAAGATTCCTGTCTCAATGCCATATCTAAAACACTAATCCGACAGTTTTGGCTTAGACCTGTTAATCTTTTGCGGCGTCAGGTACAGCTGATGCAAGAAATGATTCTGCACCAGCCTGTATCTCGCATTGATTACCATAGTCATGCTGGTCTGACACAGGTTGGACAAGCACCACTCATCAATCGTTATTCCTGAGTCCAACTCCTGTTTCATCTTGTATTCATATGTGTGAGTTCTTAGGCAACACATAGATGAAGGAAAAGGTTCTTTACTTTAAAGTTGATATAAACAGCACATGAGGCTGCAAGCCTTCATTACAGATCTAACATACCTTCTCTTGCTCTGTGCCAGTCCCCTCCCCCATGGATTCCGGGAGTCTATAAGTCTCCATTGCCTGATCTATCATTTCCATATAAAGAGATATCTACAGATATTTGAATTCCTTGTAGAACTCGGGTGGAAACCCAACATCCCCCAGAAACTTGTTGGTTTGCAATGAATTCAATGCACTCACTCTTTCTTCTTCCATGAAGGAATAGTCTAAACCTTCTTGTCCTTTCAGAACCAAGTTTGGCAACTCTATCTTAGACAGGAACTCACCAATTTTATTCAGCCTCCTTTCCAATTCTGATTTATATAAACCTTCATGAAATTTCCAGAAGGTGTCATTAATTTTCTTTGGTTTGTAAAAGATCCTGCCATCCTCCATTTGTATTGCTTTGATCATTCTTAAGATTTGCTCTGCTCTCAACTGCCATGCTAGGACCTTATGGGCTCTTTACCCCAGTTCATAATATTTTTGACTAGACCATAATATGGCCTTCTCGATACTACATGCTTGAAGAGTGTTATACATTTTTGGAACAAGAAATCGCTCATCAAGAAAAGGACTTTCAAAAATTTGGCTCAGAAGACCAATATAGGGTTTTAACAAATAGGAAGGACCTTTTCAGCCAAAGGGTGGTTAGAATCTGGACCACACTACATGAGTAGGTGGTGGATGATCATCTGAAATCCCAGAGCACAGAAGGCAACAGAAAACGTGCAGGGAAATGATTGAAGGACCTGTTTCTATGCTTATGACCTAAGGATTCCATTCGTCCTAGATACCAATGGCCTACACGCTAGGGTTCCAAAACTTGAGAATACAGAGAATGTGAATACATTTGTGACAATTCTGACCATCACAAAGGATGTGACATTACATTTGTACTAACTTTGGGATGACTTTGTAATCACAGGGTGGTACTGTTAGTGTAGTGGTAAGCGCAGGGGTTGCCAAACTTTTAATTTTTAATTTAGACATACAGCATGGTAACAAGCCATTTCAGCCCATGTGTACATACTAGGAGTGTAGGTTAATTGGGCAGCATGGACTCATCGGCCAAAATGGTCTGTTACCGTGCTGTATGTTTAAATTAAAATTTTTAAATTAAAAGGTTGGGCACCCCTGAAGTGCAATGCTATTACAGGGCAAGGGAATGGTACCTAGGTTCAAATCCCGGACTGTTTGTAAGGAATTTGTATGTTCTTCCTGTGTCTGCATGGGTTTCCTCTGGGTGCTCCGGTTGCCTCCCACTTATCAAAAATATGTACCAGAGGTGTAGGGTATTTGGGTGTAATTGTATAGCACAGGCTCATGGGCCAAATGTCTAAATTTAAATGACTTTGGAAGGTGAGGATGTTGCCAGTACTGGACAAATGTAGTTATGAGGAGAGACCCAATAGTTTGAGGTTGTTTTCTTTGGAATAAAAAGACTGAGTGAGGGGAGAATGTACATAAAATAAGAAGGTTTGGACAAAGTGATAAAGAATCAGTTTTCCTTGGCAGAGAGGTCAATTTCTATGAAATGTGGAAATACTGTACTGTAAATTAATTGGTGAAAAACTTAGAGGATGCTGTGAAAAAAATTACACAATTCATAGTGTGTGTCTGGAACTCACTGCCTGAAGGAACAGTGGGTGTGAGAAACTCTCAATACATTCAAAAGGTTTGCAGTTAAGAACCTGTAGAGTTCAGAGCAAGACCTGCAAAGAGATTTCAGATTTATTGTCACAGTATATACATGACATCACATGCAACCATGAGATTCTTTTTCTGCAGGCCAGGCAGAATTACCACTTACTGGTGGTGCAAAAAATAACTGTAAACCAATATATAAACAACTGACTGTAAAACAGAGGGGAAATAAAAAAAACAAACAATAAAGTGCAAAAGTAAGAGTCTTTAAAGAGTTTGTGATTGAGTTTGTTGTTGTGGAGGGGCAGCAGCTGTCCCTGAACCTGCTGGTGTAAGTCTGTGGCATTCATACCTCTTTTCAGATGGTAACAGTGAGAACAGAGTGTGTGTTGGGTGGTGTGGATCCTTGATGATTAATCTACTGGGATCATTGTCTGAAGAGGGCGTACAAAATCATTGAGGACCCCTTCCACCCTGCACACAGTATCTTACCACTGCTCCCATTGGGGAAGAGATGCAGGAATATCAGAGCCAGCACCACCAGGCTGAGGAACGGCTTCTTCCCACTGGGAGTGAGAATGCTGAACGACCAAAGGAGCTTCTCTTGTGATACATTTGAGATCCTCATTTGCACAAAGCAATATTTATTTATTTATTTTACTGATACAATACTTGTCCTGCACATGTATTATTTGTCTGTTTGTGAATTATGTCCGGTTGTGTATCTGCATGTTTTGCATCAAGGACTAAAGAACGCTGTTGCATTGGATTGTATTTGTACAATCAGATGATAATGGCTTGACTTGCTGCTCTCTGTGTGGTCTTTGTCTACTTCATCAACTGGCACTTCACTCTGACAGCAGCATTCCCTGTAGATGTTCATGTTGATGGGAAGGGGTTTGCCTGTGATGTCCTGGGCTGTGTCCATTACCTTTTGCAGGGCTTTATGCTCGGGAGTATTGGTATTCCCATACCAAACTGTGATGCAGCCAGTCAGCATACTTTCCACCACACATCTGTAGAAATTTACCAGGGTTTCCAATGTCATACCAAACCTCCCCAAACTACTGAGTAAGTAGAGGCGCTGACGTGCTTTCTTCATGGTGCCATTAGTATATTGGCTCCAGGAATGGTCTTCTGAGATACTGACTCCCAAAAACTTAAATTTGCTCACCCTCTTCACCTCTAATCCCCCAGTGAACATTGGATTGTACACAGCTGGATTTCCCTTCCTGAAGTCAACAATCAGCTCCTTGGTTTTGGTGACATTGAGTGTGAGGTCATTGTTGGTGCACCATTCAGCCAAGTTTTCAATCTCCCTCCTGTTTACTGACTCATCGTCCCTTTTTATACAACCCCCACTACCAGGTTATCATCAACGAAATTATAAATGGTGTGTCATACCGAGCCACACAGTCATAGGTGTAAAGTGAGAAGTGCTAGAAGCCCTGTGGTGCTTCAGTACTGAGGGAGATTGTGGAGGAAATGTTCTTACCAATCCTCACTGATTATGGTCTGTAGGTGAGGAAAACAAGGATCCAATTACACAGTGGGATGTTGAGTTTGTTGATCAGTTTTGATGGTATTGAAAAATATCGAACTGTAGTGAATAAAGAGCATCCTGTCCATGTGTTCCAGGGCTTTGTTTAGAGCCAATGAAATGGCATATGACGTAGACCTGTTGCTACAATAGGCGAATTGGAATAAATCCATGTTGCTGCTCAGACAGGAGCTGATATGCTTAAACACCAGGCTTTGAAAACACTTTATCACTGTTGATGTGAGTGCCACTGGTCGATAGTCATTTAGACAGGTTACCAGACTCTTCTTGCACACCAGTACAATTAACGCCTGTTTGAAACAGGTGGGTATCATGCCCTGCCGTAGTGAGATGTTGAAGATATCCGTGAATACATTGGTAAGATGGTCAGCACAGAGTTTTAATACTTCGATGGGTACTTTGTCCAGACTGGATGCTTTCCTCAGATTCAATCGCCTGAAGGTCGCCCACACGTCATCCTCAGACATGGACAGGAGAGGAGAGGAGAGGAAGTAAACCAGTTCCATTTTTGGCTAGCAGGACCAACTAAGTTGCTATTTCCTAAATTTCTCTCAGAATGGTCCTATCTAATTACTAAGGAAGATATGCTTAATATTGTGCTTAATATAGCTTGGAAGAGGAATTGACAAAAGTGCCATCAGGCGTGAAATTGAGTTAGGTGAATTGATGGCATTGAAAGTTGATATATTCCTGGAACTGATAGTCTGCATCTAAAGTGCTGGCCTTCGAGATAGTGGATGCATTAATGATTATTTTCCAGCATTCTCTGCACTCTGGATCAGTTTCTTTGGAGTGTGGAATTGCTAATGTGACACTACTTTTTCAGAAAAGAGGGGGAAAGCAGCTAGGGAATTGTAAGTCAGTTGGTCTGACTTTAGCCAGCTCCCCACCATGACTACCAGCCCCCCCCACATCTCCATCAGGCACACAAAACTCAAAACGGTCAACCAGTTTACCTATCTCGGCTGCACCATTTCATCAGATGCAAGGATCGACAATGAGATAGACAACAGACTTGCCAAGGCAAATAGCGCCTTTGGAAGACTACACAAAAGAGTCTGGAAAAACAACCAACTGAAAAACCTCACAAAGATAAGCGTATACAGAGCCGTTGTCATACCCACACTCCTGTTCGGCTCTGAATCATGGGTCCTCTATCGGCACCACCTACGGCTCCTAGAACGCTTCCACCAGCGTTGTCTCTGCTCCATCCTCAACATCCATTGGAGCGCTTTCATCCCTAACGTCGAAGTACTCGAGATGGCAGAGGTCGACAGCATCGAGTCCACGCTGCTGAAGATCCAGCTTAGCTGGATGGGTCACGTCTCCAGAATGGAGGACCATCGCCTTCCCAAGATCGTGTTATATGGCGAGCTCTCCACTGGCCACCGTGACAGAGGTGCACCAAAGAAAAGGTACAAGGACTGCCTAAAGAAATCTCTTGGTGCCTGCCACATTCACCACCGCCAGTGGGCTGATAACGCCTCAAACCGTGCATCTTGGCGCCTCACAGTTTGGCGGGCAGCAACCTCCTTTGAAGAAGACCGCAGAGCCCACCTCACTGACAAAAGGCAAAGGAGGAAAAACCCAACACCCAACCCCAACCAACCAATTTTCCCCTGCAACCGCTGCAACCGTGTCTGCCTGTCCCGCATCGGACTTTTCAGCCACAAACGAGCCTGCAGCTGACGTGTACTTTTTACCCCCTCCATAAATCTTCGTCCGCGAAGCCAAGCCAAAGAAAAGAAGAGTCATAGGAAATGTACTCGAGTTAATTATTAAAGATGTTATTGCTGCATATTTGGAAAGGAGTGATGGGATTAATCCAAATCAGCATGGATTTATGAAAGGGAAAACATTCTATTTTTTAAATTTTATTTAATTGTTTGCATCATTACAGGAAAAAATGAGTAAAACATTAATCAAATATCCATAGCGAATGATACAAAAAAAACTTTTATGTTTTTCTCCCTATCCCCCCCCCTCACACCCAAAAGTAAGAAAAGGAAAGAAACACCTACCATTTAATATACATTAATATTAGCATAGACAATTATTAATTGTTATTAAAAATTACTAATTAAGAGGAGTGGATAAGATAGAAAAGGTGGACAGAAAATTATCTATAAAATCCATAAATGGTTTCCAAATACTATAAAAATTTTCAACTCGATTCCTTAAACTATACGTAATTTTTTCCAAAGGTATACAATTTCACATCTCTTATACCATCTACTTAATAACACTTCTCCATCATCTTTCCATGATATCGCTATACATTTCTTTGCAGTTGCCATTGCAATACTTAAAATGTTTTCTTGGTATTTGTCCAATTTTAATTTTATATCCTTTTCATAAATATCCCCAAGTAAAAATATTCCTGGATCCTTTGGTATCTTTATCTTCATAATTTGCCCTAATAATAAACTCAGTTCATTCCAAAACCTTACCACTTTTTCACAAGACCACACTGATTGCAAAAAAGTCCCTATTTATTTCGCACATTGAAAACACTTATTTGAATAACTAGGATTAAGTCCATTTAACTTATGTGGAGTATCATACAATTAATGAAGAAAATTGTATTGAACCATTTGATATCTAACATTTACTGCATTTGTAACACTTTCATAAATCTCCTCCTGAATTTGTATATTTAAATCTTTCTCCCATCAGATTTTTGATTTATATAAATCTTTTTTCTTTACAGTCTCTTGTAATTTTATATACATATTAGTAATAAATTTCTTAACAACAAATGTATCTGTTATTATATCTTCAAATTGACTTTGTTTAGGGAGTCTCAAATTTGCTCCCAGTCTCTTTTTCAAATACATTTTTAATTGATAATATCCAAATATTGTATTATTATGAAAAGGAGCTAAAGGGAAAACATCCTTGACAAACGTTCTCAAATTTTTGTCTCTGCAACAAACAGTGAACTAGTTGACGTGGTGTATTTAGACTTTGAAAATCTTTTGCTGAGGTCCCACACAAAATTAGAGTAAAAACACAGAATACTGGAGGAACTCAGCAGGTCTCGCAGCATCCATAGGAAGTAAAGATACATTACTGACGTTTTGGGCCTGAGTCTTTCTTCAAGGTATGAGTAAAAAGCAGACAGGTGTCTGAATTAAAAGGCTGGGAAGAATTAAAGAGCACAGTACATGTCAGAAGGTAATGTATTGATGTAGATAGAAAATTGGTTTGCAAGCAGGAAGCGGAGACTGGTAATAAATGGGTTGGTTTCAGATTAGCAGGTAGTTATTATTGGGGTAATTGTGTAGATCATCAATATATGTTATTGTTATGGAGTCCAGAGGACCCCAAAAACCAGCAGCAATAGATATGCACCACGACACAGGGTTACTTAAACAAAAATATATATTTTTAATTATATTTGAACAAGAAACAAGAATTAAACTTTAACTTATTACTTAACCTACTTACTTAACCTACCTAGCCTACTTAATCCCCCCTCTAATACTAAGTGCATGTGTGTGTAATGTATATTTAAGATTAGTAAAGTTCTTTGGATCACAGTCTAATCTCACTGGTTGCAGGCAATTCTTGTACTGTGCATTAACAAAGTTCAACAGTTTTTGGGGTTCAACAGGCAAATGGTTACCACTCAGGAGGGTTCTTGCTGGTTTTCAGAGAGAGATTCCTTTTGTTCCAGGACATCCGCACCTGATTCCTTTCCAATCAGTCTTGCTGACTAAATTTTTCCCTTCAGGGTTCTCCAGATGATCCTCTTTCTTTTGGGTCACCTCAGACAGCTAGTCTTCTCCTTTGACCAGACAGCCTTCCAAACGTTTGCCAGCTTTGTTCTTCTGGAACTGATTTCTGTGTCCCTCCTCTCTGTTTCACTCCCTCCCTCTCTGAGAGCAAAACTGTTCTGCGTCTGCCTGCAAAGATCACATGCTCTCCCAGGCCAGCTGTATTCTGCACCTTGGTTGCTCTTTCTGCAAAAAGCACTCTGTAAAAGTCCTGCAAAAGTTCTGTTTTGAAATGTGTGTGTTCAAGCTACTCTAGCAATTCCTCCCAAGTCACCTCAAAATACTCTGTCACATTATAAATAACTGATGTTGATGGCTTGGACCCCAGGTGTTTATAATGTAGATGATCTAGACAAAGGAATTGTATGTAATATCTCTAAATTTGCAGATGATACTAAGTTTGATGGCAGTGCGAGCTGTGAAGGTGACCTGGAGGACAAATATATGGCAAATGCTGAATAATGATAAATGTAAGGTGATCCACTTTGGTGGCCATAACAAGAAGGCAGATTATCAATTTTGGTCTTCTAAACTGAAGAAGGACATTCTCGCCATTGAAGGGATGCAACACAGTTTCACCAGACTGATCCCTGGAATAGCAGTGATGATGTATGAAGAAAGACTGGATTGAATAGGGTTATAGTCACTGAGATTTAGAAGAATGAGAAGAGATCTCAATGAGACAATCAAAATGCAGATAGGACTAAACAGATTAGATGTAGGAAGAATGTTCCCGATGTTGGGAAAGTCCCTGACAAAGAGTCATGATCTAAAGATCAGGGCAAAACAATTTGGGACTGAGAAGAGGAGAAACATTTTCATTGAGTTGTGAACTTGTGGAACTCCCTACTACAGCAGGTCATTGATGGCAGTTCATTAGATACATTGACAATGTGGTTGAATGTGGCCCTCATGGCTAAAGGGACCAAGAGGTATGGAGAGAAAGCAGGAATAAGGCTTTGAATTCGAATGATCTGCTCCTGTTTTCTTTATTTCTATATTAATGCTAGGTTGTTGAATAAGCATGTGATCTAAAGTAAGGAAATCATGATATCTGAGGATTGGGCAGGAATGTCAGTGAGATAAAGGATCAACAATGACTGAAAGAGTAGGGTCAATAAAGATATGCATATTCCTATTCCCAAACTGGAGCAGATCCTGGGAGTCACATGGGAGGCATTGCTGGAGAAGGCAGAATCATGGAAAATGGACTGGCATCAGGGTTAGACTGAGAGCTAACCCCTTCAGATCTGTGCTCCTGACGATCTTACTCTCAAATGTAAGAGAGTTGGAGAGGAAAATGGATTACCTGAGGCTGCATCCATACCAGAGAGAACTGCAGGGCTGCTGTGCTCTGGTGATAACAGACACATGGGTCCAGAACACTATTCCAGACTCAGCGATCCCATTGGATGGCCTTATCTCCTTCAGGGCAGACAGAGATGCTGGTGCTTCTGGCAAGACTTGAGGAGGGGGCTGTATTTACATTAACGAGAACAGGTGCACCATTGTCTCTGTTGTAAAGAACTTCTGCTCAGCAGATGTAAAGTACCTCCTGGTGAAAGGCAAACCCTTGTACCTGCCCAGGAAATTCTCAGCCACGATAATTGACACAGTCTACATTCCGCCTTCAGCTAATGAGGGTGAAGACCTGAAAGAGCTTTATGGTGCCATCTGCGAAGCCCAGACTTTCCACCTTGATGGTGCCTTGATTGTTGCTGGTACCTTCAATTACACCAGTCTGAAATGGTTTCAACAGTACATGAACTTGGCCACCAGAGGACAGAACACCCTGGATGTACACCAACCTCTTGGGTGCATTCAAAGCTGCACCCTTTAACCACTTTAGTTACTCTGATCGCATATCTGTTCTGCTAACCTCAGCATATAGACTGCTGGCAAAACAATTTGCAGGGAGATCAGGACATGGCCGGGGTGGGCATAGCAGCACTGCAAGTCTGCTTTGAGACTATGGACTGGAGCTGCTTCAGGGAGGCAGCCACCTGCAACGGTCATGTAAACATAGAGGCGTACATGAGCTCAATGACTGGCTAAATCAGAAAGTGCATTGAGGATATAGCTGAGATTAAATGCTTCACAACCAAAGTTAACCAGAAACCATGGTTGGATATAGTGGTCTGGGCACTTTTTAGAGTTCATGATGCTGCCTTCAGGGTAGGATGGCGCTATGATCATTCAGGGTTGAACTCTCTCAAGCAATCTGGAAGGCAAAGCAAGGGTACGCACAGAAGATCCATAGACAGCTGTGTAATACCGGCAACATGAGTCAGATGTGGCAAGGTCTCAGGACTATAACGGATCACGAGTCTACCTTGTGAGTTAAGGACAATGATGGCCTCCTTCCAGATGGACTGAACACCTTCTATGCACGTTTTGATGACGAAAACAGGATGATGCAAAGAAAGCTCTATGTCCCCCTGATGAACACGCCACCCCGCATAGCTGCGGCCGAGGTGAGGAGAACCCTATCCAAGGTAAACCCACAAAAGAGGGCAGGACCAGACAACATGCCTGGGCCGGGTACTGAAGGACTGTGCAGACCATTTGGCAGAGGTCTTCATGGACATCTTAAACACCTCATTGCAGCAGTCCATCATTCCTGCAGGGTTCAAGTCAGCCACCATCATCCTGTACCAAAGAGGGCAACAATAATAGGCCTCAATAACTGTGCCAGTGACCTTCACAATTATGAAATGTTTAGAGCCTTTGGTGATAGAACGCATCAAACCACACCTCCCAGAGATGCTGGATCTATTTCCTTTTGCCTATAGAAGAAAGTGTTCCACAGACGAAGTTATAGCCTTGTCGCTTCACTCCGTCCTGGCCTACCTGTAGAATGGCACCTCATATACCAGGCTGCTGTTTATTGACTTCAGCTTAGCATTTAATATGATAATTCCCAGAGGCTAGTAGAGAAGCAGTCCTAGATGGGACTCAACACTCCTCTCTACCTGGATCCTAGACTTTCTAACGGAAAGACCATAGTCTGTACGGGTCAGTAGCAGAATATCGAGCACCATTACGCTGAACACTGGCATACCTCAGTGTGCTCAGCCCCCTCCTGTTCATGCTACTCAACCATGACTGCATTGCCATATCCAGCTCCAACAGTGTCATCAGTTTTGCAGATGTGACACAACAAAATTTGGGCTCATCAGCAGCAACAATAAGTTGCACTGTAGAGAAGAGGTGGACAATCTCCTGTAATGGTACAAGAGAAACAACCTGAGTCTCAATGTGGACAAGACGAAGGAGATGATTGTGGACTTCAGGAGGACCAGGAATGACCACCCTCTACTACACATCAACAGTTCTGCAGTAAAGAGAGTAGAGAGCACCATGTTCCTTGGAGTTCACTTAACTAGTGACCTATCATGGACGCTCAACATCTCTCAGTTGTCAAGAAGGCACAACAGTGACTGCATTTCCTGAGAAGACTGAGGTGGGTGAGGCTACCAGCCACCATTATGTCAACCTTCTTTAGGAGCTCTATCAAGAGCATCCTGCCTGGCTCCATTACAGGCTGGTTCTATTGCTGCAGAGAAATGGATCGGAGGTCAACCCACAGGTGCGTAAGAGTGCCAGAGAGGATCACTGGAATCTTCCACCCCCACCTCGCCCATTGACATGATCTACTGGGATCGTTGTCTGAAGAGGGCACGCAAAATCATTTCTGAGGATCCCTTCTAGCCTACACACAGCTATTCCCAACAGGGAAGAGATACAGGAGTATCAGAGCCAGCACCACCAGGCTGGGGATCAGCTTCTTCCCACGGGCAGTGAGAATGCTGAACAACCAAAGGAACTGCTTGCACTATACATCCGAGACTCTCATTTGTACAAAGCAATATTTATTTTTTTAGATATAATACTTGTCTTGCATATGTATTATTTGTCTTTATATGTATTATGTCTGGTTGTGTGTCTGCATGTGTTTGCACCAAGGACCGGAGAATGCTGTTTTGTCAGGTTGTACTTGTACAATCAGATGACAATAAACTTGACTTGATTTCATATATTGTGTGCTTGTAATTTGTTTTGATATGTCTTAATAAAGGCAGGGAAATGAAAACCTCGCTGCAGCAAACTTTTCTAATGTTGAAAATAATTATTCCAATTATTTCCTCATTCCCAAAGCCTTGCTTCACTGATAATATAAAACATATATCTTGTGAAAGTAATTGCAAGAAATAAATAAGAAAATGAAATGAACTGAATTTTATTTCATTATTTTGAAATGAAACAGATTGAATTACAATGAGGCAAAATGATCATTTATACACATTTTTTGAATTTCACTTTGTAATTTGACAAAGTGTTAGAAAGATAAAGGCAGGTTGTTAAATGCATGCAATAATTTTGCTAATTTGATCAGATTGCTAAATCTCCTCCAGGCTCTGGTAGTGTAGATTCATTTGTTGCTCTTGACACATTAAAATTCAGATGACCCTAGACACAAAGCTGTTGTTGAGGAGGATTCGTAATCCTCTAACAACTGAATCATACTGAATACCCCAGAAGGACTGGTTGAGGAAGAGATTAAACAATAGATATTTTTTTAGCACCGGAGACTTGACCTTCCTCACACAGAGAAGTATTCAGAAAGTAAGCAGAGAAATAAAATAGCTCCACTTACATAGTAAAAGTAAACCAAATCTACTGTGAACTATTCAGGTGAACAAAGGAATTTCACAGCCGTTTTTTTCCATCCTGTGATTCATCATTTATCTGGCTTCACTCTCTATTATCTCTTTTGAATTCTCCTCTCAAATAAAAACAAACTATCTCAAAGACTTCCGTTTGTAGCCACTGGAATCACAGTGGACATGATGAAATAACCACAGAAGGCATTCTTCAGTGAATCAAATGGATTTGTTGTTCAGAATCACGACACGCGTTGATGTCGTCATGTATTATCATCACTTAGCAGGTTCGAAGCCTCCTGGGAGTTGTAGTGCCACCGTAGCACCGCTTCAAGGCCTCCTCCTCCCAGAACCGACAGAAAGGTTTGTCTGTCTTTTAGCTGGTCGATCTCTGCGACGGACTGTTTGTTGGCTGCTGCAGTGAGGAAGACTTGTCCACATAAGCTGGTTTAAGCCTGTCAATAGTGAAAGACTGTGGCTTCCCTCCAATGTCAATTTACCTATGGTCTCCATAGCCTGGTCAACAGTTCCTTAGGATCATTGCTGGAGTTGGAATAGTAGGGGGAACGAACTCTCCTGGAACCACCAACGGTGTGCCATACATGAGCTTGGCAGACAAAGCTTGGAGGTCCTCCTTTGGAATTGTTCTAATGCCCAGTAATACCAAGGGCAGCTCATCAGCTCAATTTGGACCATGCAACCGAGCCATCAAGGCTGACTTGAGATGCTGATGAAATCTTTCCACTGTTCCATTAGCCTGGGGATGACGAATTGTTGTACTGAGTAAGTGAGTCAAGGCCGTCCACAGCGAGGAAGTAAATTGTGGTCCTCTATCTGAAGTAACATGCCAGTAAACCAAAATGAGACACCCAGGAACTGAGGAACACCTGAGCACAAATGCATGTAGTAGCATCCACTATAGGTATGGCCTCGGGCCATCAATTAAACCTATTACTGTGAAAAGATAACAGGAAGCGGACCAAAAATGTCCACATGGACGTGAGCAAAATGACAAGTAACTACTGGGAAGGACTGCAGTGGTGCCTTAGTATGTGGCTGAACTTTTGCTTTCTGGCAGGCAATGCAGGACCTCGCATTTTGTGTAGCATCTTTTTTAAGACCGTGCCACACGAACCTGTCAGAAACATTGATCTAATTGATGGATGTGAGAGACCATATGCAGAGTCGAATACATGACGTAAACCACAGTTCAGACTCAGATGTCCAGAAAGGAAGCAGCTTCAACAGTGATGGCTGCAGAGCCCATGTTTGTCCAAAAGTATGTTTTTGGACGTGTTGGGGGTCACTGGAATCGCAATGGACATGACGAAATAACCACACAAGCCGTATCTTCAGTGTATCAAATTAATTTTTTTGTTCATAACGCACCCAACCTTTAAAAAGCCCGAATCACGCACCCAACACACCCAACACACGTTGATGTCATCATGCATTGATGTCACATAGCCGGTTCAATGCCTTTTGGGAGTCGTAGTGCTGCCATACTGCAGCTACAAATTGATGAACTATCTTTTGGGTTGTACTTCCACTAAATTCTGAGCAAATAAAACTGCTTTCTGATTGTGCTCTCAGCCCCCCCAGTGAATGATACATACCCCACTCCTCCATATTCTTTCTCAGCGTCTTACATGCTGGATCTCTTCATTATTCAAACAGCTCAAATGCTCTGCAATCTTTGACAGTTCAGGGATATAAAATAGTTCTCATAATCTTTGCTTTAAAGCCCTGGTCACATTCATTGTCCAAACTCAACATAGCATTCCTGAAGGGAGAGACATGAATGAGGTTCAGGAAGCTTTTGCATAACTGAAGCATCAGTTCCTCACTTTTGATTTGCAATCTGTCTTGAGATAAAATAAAACACTTCATTTGTCTATTCAGTAAGATTCTTTTAACTAGAAAACTAATATCAGGGTAATTTTTATAGCAAGTTCTCAGTGTATCAACAAAAAGAATATCCATCCTAGATTTACTAGGATGGAGATTTAATAGGATGTTGCCAGGTCTTCAGGAGTTGATGTACAAGGAAAGATTAAACAGATTAGCACTTTATTGCTTGGAGAAAAGAAGAATGAGGGGAGATTTGAATGAGGTTTACAAGATTATGAGAGATACAGACAGAGTGGATGCAAATAGGCTTGGATTGGGGGAGATAAATCCGAGACGTCATAGTTTTAAGGTGAAGGGGAAAGGTTTAAGGGGAACACTAGGGGGAACTTCTTCACTCAGAGAGTTGTGGGAGTGTGGAATGAGCTGCCATCTGATGTGGTGAACGCGGGCTCGATCGAGTGCCTTAAGAATAAATTGAATAGGGACATAGGTGGGAGAGGCCTGGAGGGTTATGGAATGAGAGCAGGTCAGTGGGACTACGGAGGCAATGGTCAGCACAGACTAGATGGGCTGAATGGCCTGTTTTCTGTGCTGTAGCATTCTATGCTTCTATTCAGCACCTATGGGGATTGGTAGATGCCGGATAAGTGAATTTTCAAATTGCTTGAGAATATGTGTTGCATGAATGGCAAACAAACTGCTAAGGGACCCAATTTTAAACTTTTGTGTTTTTTACCCATTTATTTCTTGAATTCTTTTTGCAGTTGCTTGAGGCTGCTAGTTGCTTGAATTCCAGATAAGGGAGATTTTACGGTATGCTGTTTCCACATTCTCAATATCATAGTGGAAGAACAGAGTCTTTTCCCACCCACTTTTATTATGAGCATCCAGTAAAAATGAAAGAATGAAATAAGATACCTATTTATGTACTTTTTGCTACTTCAAAAGATTCCAAAGTACATTTGACAAAGAATTGCTTTGTGAAATGTATTAACCACTGTAGTGTTGAGTGTTCATAGCAGGCTGTGTGGTGCGAAGACATGCCTGGCTTTAATGGATGGGTTGGGATTGCATGTTGCTTGCCCCACACAGACACAGTATGTCCAGCTATTCAGTGGGACACAGTGGCCAGTGGTTAAAATGAAGTTGGCCAAAAAGGCAGAGGGAAGCATTCCCCAGCGCTGAACTTATTAGTACTGGCTGAGTTGGTGGAGGAACAGCAGTGGAGCAATTGGGTGGATGCAGATGCAGGTAGGATATGGTTTCCTGGTAGGAAGTGCAGGGAGCAAGGAGATCTGGGAACAGGAATATCCATTTTTTGTTGGTGATAGAGCTAAAACCCATATCTTTTTGACCACAAAGTAATTAAATAGGCCACTGTTTCACCCTTGGTGTAAACTAACCTCAAGAGGCATCATGGAATATAAACTGCTTTCCTCAATTATTTTACCATTTAGAGTCTAAGAAATCTATAGAGCTGTGGACTGCTATGGCCACATTAAGATGCCAATATGAAACTTTCAAAGTAGCTGAAACTTAAAAGCTGGTGGCCTGCTCTCATATAGTTAAGACCA
Organism: Narcine bancroftii; assembly: GCF_036971445.1. Taxonomy (NCBI): domain Eukaryota; kingdom Metazoa; phylum Chordata; class Chondrichthyes; order Torpediniformes; family Narcinidae; genus Narcine; species Narcine bancroftii. The sequence continues at coordinate 82,624,162 of NC_091472.1, read as the reverse complement.
AGGGTGGCCAAACATTTTTGGTTGTGGGCCACATACAAAATATAAGGATTCATGGACCAAACAATATTAAGCCTGGCAGATTTCAACCAGTTACACTGCAAGAAAAAATTATGCTTTTAGACCAGAAAACTCCTGTTCCTTTGAAAATTCATTTTCTATCAAAATAACCATATGACATTACTGAAGATTAACTGTTGACATTACAGCACTTTATGCTCACATATTACCGAAGGCATTTCTATATCTGCTGCTAATAAATGTAATTTAAATGAATACAATAAAACTCTTTAAAACTCTCATTCAAAATGTAGTGCAAAATAAAAAAGCTGGGTGCAAAATACGAACAGGAGAAAAGATCAAGAAAGAGACAAGGCAGTCTCCAACATTCCTCCACAGCTCTCAGTGAATACAGTTCATGGACCAAGTGTCTACCTTAATGATTAGGATGCAATGTGTAACTCTGTAGGTAAGCTTATAAAGAAAGGCTATTAAATTTAACAGATACCTTGCAAATCAAACAACCATATTTCCCATTGACTTCTGTGAAAAAGTATTAATTTTCCCATGGTGTACTCCCTTGCTATTTTCCATCTTTTCGGTTCTGCCACGTTTAATCAAATGACGTAAATGTTTTTTTATAACTGAGGTAAATGTTTTCATCACTAAGTAACATTTCAACAGTTGGTCTAGTAGTTGTTTTTAATGTTAGTGACATCTAGGGTTGAAACTAAGGAGAGCAATGTACATATAATTTATTGTTAGGGACGATTTTGTAACAGACACATTCCATTTTATTTTTATAATTCACCCTGGGCCACTTAAAAATTTGTAATTGACCTCAGTTGGCCTGCAGGCCATAGTTTGGCATCCCCTGGTTTAGACTAATGTAAGTCCAATAGCCAGAATGTTGTAGAATTGTTTTTTGATCTGGTGAACTTCACTTCTGAGACAGTTACGTTAAAATTTCATTTTTTTTTAATGCTCCAAGAATATAATTTTACAATTTTCCAACTAATTGCAGGTGTTTGTTCTTCAGAACTTTATATTGTTTATTAGCATTGATGTACACAGTTCATTGCTTTTCTGCATAAGGAAAACATTATATATAAGTTCAAGTTGGCAAGTGGTGGGCTTAATGAGATGACATGTGTATGGGTCAACCAAATGTTACAAATGAGTGGTTTAACCTTGCTATTGGCAGTAAATAGTCTTGCTTAAATTTTTGAAATGCAAAATATGTATTTTAAACTGTGTTCTTCAGAGGTTACTTTCTCATGAAATTCAAATGTCTTCTTGGTTTGGATGTCCTTCATAGGCAACATCATTAAAATCATAAGGCTAATAAAAATTCATTGTGTTTTTACAGCATTTGTTCTATCATGTTTTCTGTTGTGATAGCCCCTTTAACACTTGCAAGTGATCCCAGGACTTAACCTCCAATCGGTCTTTAAAGTAACTAGTGTGAAACCAAAATCGGCGTCAGATGACGTCATCTCATGCCGGGAACCGACGGCCTCGACCCCGAGTACAATCCCCGGCATTTGCAGACGCCAATGTTGCAATCAGGCAAGTGTGAAATGGGTAATTGCATTGTAGGATTGAAATGACCCAAGTTTTTGCATGAGTGCAGGAGGATGAAGGAAGAAAATATTAAAATGAAGGTATAAACTTTGCCATGAGAAAGTTGCAGTGGGAGAGAGAAATAAATAAATAACAATAAATGGCAATAGCGGACAATTTTTAAACAGCATGGGAAAGTTGGTAGTGCCATAGTGCACAATTTATAAAGACCTTGGGAAAAAGCAATGATGGACCTCACTTCTCAGAATGCCATGTGGCTGAGAAACCCTTCCATGGATGTTACGTGCATGCACCAGTGCATACAACCCTTTCTCTGCCACATGGAATTCTGTGAGGGCAGATCCTCCATCACTTTTTCCCCATGGTATTTATAAATTGTATGCGATAGTGCTACCAACTGTCCCACACTTTATAAATTGTCCACTACAGCACTACCAACTTTCCTACCGTGTAAAAATTGTCCGCTATTGCTATTTATTGCTAGCACTTTCCCACGGTCCCTTCTAAAGGTTTATATAATCGGTAAATCAACAACAGGAGCTGAAGGGCTCATACTGTACTGTACATAAAGCTTAATTATGTTATAATTAGGCATGATTAATTTATAATTCATTGATCAGAATTTAGGGCAGGTCCACCATTGCTCGATGCGTCATGATGTCACCAGTAAAAGGTAGAACGGCGTTCAGTGTCCCAGTTAAGAGTGGTCAAGTTTGAAAAGCTAAACCCCCATTCCTCTCCCAGGAAACTAAATGGCCAATTTAGTGGGATGCAAGTGTGAAAGGGATTATTGAAATACTGAGTTATTGATGACTCTTTTGACTAAAGGGGGTATCATTCATTAGTCCACCATGGTGTGGAGATGTTTGCATGAGTGTAGTTTTTACTAAACTATATCTAATTCCTGCTTACTTCGCAATTGTTAAAAGCTAACATCAATGAACATTCTGGCTATTGGACTTACATTAGTCTAAACCAGGGGAGGCCAAACTATGGCCTGCAGGCCAACTGTGGTCAATTGCATATTTTTAAGTGGCCCAGGGTGAATTTTAAAAATAAAATGGAATGTGGTCTGTTACAAAATCGTCCCTAACAATAAATTACATGTACATTGCTCTCTTAGTTTCAACCCTAGATGTCACTAACATTAAAAACAACTACTAGACCAACTGTTGAAATGTTACTTAATGATGAAAACATTTACCTCAGTTAAAAAAAACATCAATGAACAGATTGCAGTCAACACCTTTCAGTTGCTCTTTTTTTTTTGTTTAATATTGTTCTGTTACCAAGAGACACAGATTATATAAACATAATTTCTGTGTTCTTGATTAAAATATTTAAAATGGTGAAAATCTAAAATAAAATGACAAAAATATTTCCTTGAAAGCTATTTCTTTTCAACAAGATTTTGATTATTTGCCCTAATATGGTTAATTGTCAAATTTTGCTAAGCACTCTTGTGAAGCTTATGTTTTACAACATTAAAAACCCTATATTCTTAATATTCATGGAAAAGAAGTTTATGGTGGAAACACCCAGTAGACCAGATAGCAGCTTAGGAAAGAGAACCAAGTTAATGCCCTGCACTCACTCTGTCCCTGTCTTATGAAAATTCAGGATGTTGGCATCCAAGAACTTATTCAGCGAGGCTTGCAAGGGGCTTCTGTGACATTACCTGGTCCTAGAACAAGCACTCCTCTTGGAAACCATGATATTTGGCAAAGCACACCTATAAGCTTTCCAGAGCTGCCAAACCTGCCAACATTTCAAATGATCTTAATGTTTTTGCCTCAAAAACTGCAATAGATAAAAAAAACATATTTGTAATTAAATCCCAAAATTTTCAACATTAAGGAAAGCAAATAGTTTAAAAACATATACTTTTAGTTCAAGTCATTGTCATATAAGACCATAGATATAGGAGCAAAAGCAGGTCATTCAGTCCATTGACTACACTCACTCTGGCTTCTCCCCATAACTTTTGACACTTTGACTAATTACTCTCTGGCTTAAATACCACAGACACCTGTGGTAGCAAATTGCAGAGGTTCACCACTCTCTGGCTAAATAAGTTCCTCTGCATCCCTATTTTAAATGGTCACCCTTCAATCCTGAAATTGTGCCCTCTTGTCCTAGACTTCCCAATCACATAAAAAAATTGTTCCCACATCTACTCTGACCAGGCCTTTCAACATTCAAATTCCTTTTATGAGTCGTTCCCCACCCCCCCCAACTTTATTCTGAACTCCAAAGAGTACTGTCCAAGGGCCGTCAAACATTCCTCATTTGCTTATCCCTTCATTCCAGGAATCATTTTTGTGAATCTTCTCTGAACCCTCTCCAATGCCAGCACATAATTTCTTAAAAAAGGAGCCTAAAACTGTACCCTGTACTTAAGTGAGGCCTCACCAGTGACTTATTTAGGAAAATGCAGTGATAGAGCTTGTTTGATGCATTCCAAACAAATTATTTCCGTTCAAGTGAACGAGCCATCATCAGATCTCACCAAACATATGCTGTGAGGGCAGATTCTTCAGCATGAATCAGGAATTCAGTAAATTCACCTCCATGCCCGAACTCCATTTGGATTCCAGCATCGTAATTCAGTTAGAAAATTATCAGCCAGCAACTTCACATGGATTCCCCAATTAGCTGACACTTTAATGAAGATTTTCAAAGAAATTCCAGTGCAGTGGTCTAAGTCAATGGCCTTCCATTGATATAAAGAGATAGAAATTTGCTCTCGGTCACTTGTGTTAAATGTCCATGCATAGGAATGGCTTTGTACTGTACTATCTTCTACTGTACAAATATGTGGTTTTCAAAAGTGAGTAAAGCAAATTTATAACCCAAACAGTTCTGCGTACCAATTAAAGGTTGAGAAGTTGATAGATAATGAAACAAAGAACATTATCAAAAGGAATTTTTAAATTAATTTTAAAGATGTGGATGTTCATTGCCCATTTTAAGTTGCACTCATTGAGTTGCTCCCACAGTATTGCTGGGGAGGAAATTCCTGGATTTCAATAATGATGGACCAGTCAAAATGGAGTGTCATCTCAAGGGAAACCAGTTGCCCTTCTCCTTGTGGTAAAGGTTAGGATGTGCTGTCAGACTAGTGTAGGCAGGCAGCTATGGCACATTTGGTATTTGGTTTCCCCCACCCCCACCTCCCCACCACCACCATTAAGGAAGTGTAAAGGAGGGAATAAATGTTTAGACTGATTAGTGGGGTCATTTATCCTAGATAATGTCTGAGCAGCTACGTACTTATCTTCATCAGGAATGGTGCTGTTTACCGCTGATGATATTGATGCACCAACAATGACCCAAAAGACTGAAGTTGAGCAAAACTGACAGGCTTTTATTCGCAATAGAATGAGGGCACATCCCTGTTGGTTGACTGTCCCGAACTGAGGAGGGGGCTAAGGGACAGTCACATTTATTCAGGTGTCTGTGGGAGGAGCCACTGCAGTGCAGTGATGGGGTCCTGGAAAGTCTGCGACAAATGTTGGCATTGAGCTGGTGGGTGCATGGTGACGAGTCTGGTGCATCATTTATTGGGGCTGAGGTAATGTGCCATGGCCCTGGTGCATTGTGATTGGAAAAGGGTGGGTGGGATGTGGGGTGATCAGTGGTGGTCTCCAATGTCCCTGAGGGCATCAGGTCCCTAATGGAGACAATGTCTTTATGCCCATTGCGGTATGCCACATAGGCATATTGGGGGTTGGCATGGAGGAGGTGGACCCTTTCGACCAGTGGATCAGTCTTATGACTCCTCACATGTTTACAGAGTAGGACTAGCCCTAGGAACGTCAGCCATGCTGGTAGCGTGGCCCCTTTCGCCGATTTCCTTTGAAAGGAAAACATACATTTATGTGGTGTGGAATTGGTAGATGTACATAGGACTGGAGCACCTCAGGAAGGACCTCTTGCCAGCAGGAGACTGTGAGGCCCTGACTGCAGGGCTAGGAGGACAACCTTCCAGATCATAGTGTTCTCCATTTCCACCTGCCCATTCCCCTGGGGGTTGTAGTTGGTGGTCCTGCTCGTGGTGATGCCTCTGGTGAGCAGGAACTGGCACCGCTCATCACTCATAAATGAGGGCTCCCGCTGGCTATAAATATAGCTTGGAAAATCAAATGGAGTGAAGAGACTGAGTAGGGCCTTGATGACTGTGGCAGCTGTCATGTCGGGACAGGGGATGGCAAATGGAAAACGTGTGTACTCATCAAAGACATTGAGGAAGAACACATTGTGGTCGGGGGAGGGGAGGGTCTGTTGAAATCGACACTCAGGCATTCAAAGGAGCGGGTAGCCTTTATCAACTGGACTCTGTCTGGCTGGTGGAAGTGTGGTTTGCACTCCCCACAGACTTAGCAGTTTTTGGTTATTGACCTGATCTTTTCGATGAAGTTTGTGGGCTTTGATGAAGTGAAAGAACCTGTTGACTCCCGGGTGGCAGAGATCATTGTGAAGGGGTCAGTAAGTGGTTGATTTGTGCTCTAGCACAGGTACCATGGGATAGGGCATCTGGGGGCTCATTGAGTTTCCTGGAGATGGCGACCCCCACGGTCCACACATGGCGCTGCTAGGGAGGAGTGGTTTTGATCTGCACTCCTTAGCATAGTGCCTTTCCTTCCCACAGCTGGAGTAGACCGCGTCTTTCACTGCGCAGCGGTTCCTCGGGTGCTTTCCCAGGCTGCAGAAGTAGCACTTCGGGTGCTTGCAGAGTACAGCGGCCATGGTAGGGTTGCTGGCGGAACACGACGGTTGTGGCACGTCCCAAATTATCAGTGCCTGGGGCAACCACGAGGTGGCCGTGTTGTTGGTTGAGTTGGCCTCCATGTTCAGAAGGACCACCTCCAGTGTGCCTGTCAATTTGATCACCCTCTGCAGGCTGAGCTCACCTTGCTCTCGTAGTCTCTGGCAAATGTAATTGAACTTGATGCCTATGACATAGACATCTCTAATCAGATCCTCCATGTATTCTGCAGCCGTCACAACCTTGCATTCACAGGCCCATTCGAGGGTTCGCAGGGCCTAGAGGTACTCAGCGTTCAACTCCCCAGGTCACTGCTTTCAGGTCACCAGGATGTGTCTGGCGTGGACTCATTGACTTTTCTCAGGTACTAGCCTATCAATATGTCCATTGCCTCCGGATACAACGCAGCGTCCCTGATCATCTAATACACCAGGGGCCCAACTCGGGAGTGCAGTACCTGTAATTTGTAGCTCTTTGACCGAATGATGGCTGATGATGCGTGCAGGAATGCTTCGAAACAGTGCTGCTGGAGTTCAAAGTTGGTAGATGGCTCGGGCGATTGAGGGTCAATTTCCAGTTTTTCTGGCTTCAGATCGGTTTCATTGTCAAGATTATTGCAAATAAAATTGATGCACCATTAGTGGCTCAAAAGACTGAAGTTGAGCAAAACTGACAGGCTTTTATTCGGAATAGAAAGAAGGTACATCCCTGTTGGTCGACTGTCCTGAACTGAGGAGCGGGCTGAGGGACAGTCACCTTTATTCAGAAGTCTGTGGGAGGAGTCACAGGTACAGACAGCCAATGGGTGTGCCCAGACAGATAAATATATAGATACAGTAGTTTACCACAGATATAAGAGAAACAACTCGTGGGAGTAATAGCGCATATGCGTGCATTAGTTAAGTATCAGTATATGGGTGATGGATCTCAGACGCTGGAGGAGTGTGAGAGCGTCAGCATCACCTGTGTGACAGTGAGTCACTGAGAAGATCAGAGGAGTTTGGTTGGGTGGTGTTTGGGGAGTTGAGGAATACAATGTAGTGCCTAGTGAAAAATAAAGAGTCAACTTCATGGTGTGCTGAAAGAAACGAGTGAGTGCATTCTTTATTTACTTGTAAACGGTGGTAAATCAGTGCTGTCAAGCTTCTTGAATGTTGTTGAGGCTGCAGTCATCTAGGCCAGAGGAAACTCCTGACTTGTGCCTTGTAAATTGTAAATCACCCCACCAATCAATCTAAATATACATTCCCTCCCCTTCTCCACTCCATAATGGGAAGGAACCATCTACCAAATGTGCCGCACCTACCTGCCTACACTAGTCTGACAGCCACACATTCCAACCTTTACCATCAACAAGGACAAGGACATTAGCTTTCCCTCGAGATCACACTCAATGCTGACTGGACATCATCATTGCTGGATCGAAATCCAGGAATTCCCTTCCCAACAAATAACTGAAAGTGGAGACTCCTTGCTTGATCCTTGTAAATTCAGAGGTGAATGCACCTTGCCTTAGATCTAGAAGTAATCAGAATATTGATTTGGCTGAAGACATGTAGGAGTCTACAGATGCAGGAATCTGAAGCCAAACACAATCTGCTGGAGGAACTCAGTTGGTCATGCAGTCTCAGTGGAAGGAAAAATATGGTGGATGTTTCAAGCCAAAAACACTTTATGATTGAGGAAAATTTGACAGAAGCATTTTAAAGCTGACAGAATGGGAGGGGTGAAACAGAGTCCCCACTTTGAACTGGTGACCCAGACAGAGGTGAAACATGAGGTGAACAGAGGCAGATGCCAGACAAAGTGCGAGATAAACAAAGGGGTCCAATGGGAGAAGATGAATAATACAGGGTGGGGCAGGAGATTGGGAGACAAAGGCTGCCAGTGCTGGAATCTGATAAAGTGAGAATGGTGGTATAGAGATCAGGTGGAACCTTGGGGGCGGGGTTTGGGGGTGGGTAGGGAGGGTTAGTGAGATGTGGAGGGTGTATAAAATCAAAAAGAAGGGGGGATGAGAATGGATGGGGCTGTGTGGGAATCGTTGGAAAAGGGGACATAATAAAAAAAGGGGAATGAGATGAGCAGAAAGGAACAGAAGAGAGAAAGGGGGTACATTATCTGAAATTAGAAAATTCCACATTGACCACTACAAATTACACAGGCAGAATATGAGGTGTTGTTCCTCTAGTTTTTATTGGGCCTCACTCTGGCCATGGAGAAGACCCAGAAGTGACAGGTCCATGTGAGAATTGAAAGGGGAATTGAAATGAGATGCATTATATAGCTGCCTCAGATGAATTTCCAAATTGTTTCACAATGATTTATTTAATTCATTGGTATATTACCTTTGAACAGATAGTACTTAATTTAAATTATTCTTGTGTTGCAATTTGCCCTACAGATATGTTCCATTTTACAACTTTGACATCCTACTTCTCTCTGAACTAAGTTTTGACAAAATGTCCTCTCCACAACCATGATGATCGTCTTCCCCCTCCCTTGGATTGACTTTCTCTACTAATTAAGCTCATTTACAGAAAAGACTGCATGCTCAGTAAGTCAGCCATCATCTGTGGTGGTAGAAACATCATGAATATTTCATGTAGATGACCTGACTAGCCCTCCAATTTCCATCTTGCATCTGCAGGAACCACTGCAGCCATTCTCTCTGAGTAATTTTCACCATCACTGACTTATTGACCTCTCGCTTTGCCACAAGCCAATTTTAAATAATTTTTGCTTTCAGAGTCATCCCTGACATCTCTAACCTTCTGGAATTGTGCAGTTATCTGATATCTCTACTTCATAGACATGATTGTCATTGCTTCACAATGAAGGAAGGGCTTTCTGCTGCAGAGTCTGTTCCCTCCAGAACTCCCTTCTTAAATCTACCTCTCTCTTCACCTTTAAGCTGCTCACTAGAATCTATGGATTTGACCAATGATCCAATTTCCTGGTCTAATATCTCTTTAAGTGGCTCAAATATTAGAAGAGTTTCATGTTGTTCCCACTCAGGCATGTTTTCCAGAAATAATATTCATTTTTAACTGCTTGATGGCCATTATTTAAACCTGACATTTAATTAAAAAAAAATATTTGGACATACAGCATGGTAACAGGCCCGTCTGTCCCACGAGCCTGTGCCACCCAACAATTAACTCACAAACCCCATGCGATTTTGGAGGGTGGGAGGACTCAGAGGAAACCCATACAGACATAGGGAAAACATAAACTTCTTCAAGATAGCACCAGATTCGACCCTGGGTCGCTGATGCTGTCATAGCATCACACTGACCGTGCTGCCTGCAGAAATTTACTCTTTAATTTGCAAAGGGTTAAGTTTAGCATTATTAGAAGAGAAAATTAAATCAATAGTACTTTTACAGAAATAGACTTAAGGACAGGCTGACTGTTCCTTTCCTTGCAGAACACTTATTGGCTTTTTGGATAGTATATCGATACCAGGTTTTGGTTTGTCCAACAGGAGGTAGCAATTTCATCTTGTTTGTTTATACTCATATTTATGCTGGGGAAAAAGTCCTCAGTAGCACATTATGTGCATTACAGCTACTGGAATGAAATGTACTTTCTCTCTGCAAGTAATTATAATTCTAAGTAATTTATTGAAATTTATTTCCAGAATGTGGTGGTGATGGTGGGTAAGGGTGTTTCCATGAAGAAATTTTACCTGAATGTTTTAAATGAGAAAGACCATGATGGATACTTATTTTGACATATTCCATCCCTTTAATTTTATGTCCTATGTCTTTAATTTACAGAATGCAGACCATGATGGATACTTATTTTGACGTATTCCATCCCTTTAATTTTATGTCCTATGTCTTTAATTTACAGAATGCAGAAGCCAGCTATGACTTCAGCAGCAATGATCCTTTTCCATACCCCCGCTACACAAAAGACTGGTTTAACAGGTGATGTAGACACAACTTGGTCTATCCATTCCTGCATGGATGGCTGTACGGTGGAGACTGCACTCTCTCACTAGACACACTAGGAAACTCAGTAGTGACCAAGGACATTGCAGAGCAGTGGCTGTATAGGTTATGCTTATCAATTATTTTTTTAAAACACCTTTTAACAAAAGCATTTTTAAGTACTTTATATTATAGTTTTATTCATTTAAAATTGCATTTTTTCAGTAGGAGTTCAAGGCCAATATTTATTCAGTCAACTTTTACTCAAAATACCTCAAACGTTAATCAATGATCTTGCATCCAAGTTACTGCATCATAGCAGATAACTATAAAACCCCTTGGTTTTGTGTTTAAGAGGTAATCTTATAAACCTTGTTAAAATATCTTCCATAGTTTTATGAAAGAATTACTTCCTGTAGAGCTCGTCGAAAGAATCAAAGACTTGTTGATCCAAACCAAGGCTTTTATTAGCAAAAGACAGGAGCTCTTCACAGGTGGCTGACCAGTCTGGAATGATCCGACCTGGCTAGGGACACAACCCTTTAAGGCCCAGACAGTAGGCGTGGCTAAGCTCTCAGCCAATCGCTGTAAGCGCAGTCTAGATACTGTAACTATATACACTATATACATTGGTGAGAGATCTGTACTATCACACTTCCCTAAAGGAAATAATTGAAAAGATTTAAGAGAGTAACCACAAAGTTCAAGTAGCCACAGGTTCAAGTTTACAAAACATTGTTCTCCAGTCCTTAGTGCAACACTGAGAATGGCAATCTCGAGCCATGAGAAAAGAATGCATTGTATGAAGAAATAATGTATATTCAATACAACTGCTCTGTAGTTTTCATTACACAATAGATACCCTTGCATTTTTTTTTCAGTTCACAACCTAAATCGTTTTTAAAACACTGTTGTAATTGATTCATTTGCTATTCATTTCATGTCTGGGGTTGAGGAGTGACCACAATATTTAAGGATATGTAAAAAACTGCATTGAACATGTGAGTTATTGACAAAATGGTCATCTAGCATTTGAATTTTCATTTAGAATAATAAATTATACTAGAAATGCAATATTGTACTTGGTTGTGTCCAAGGATGCATTGTTATAGTCAGTTAAGCTGACAGATGAAGAAGAAGTATGCTGAAAAAGGCAGATAAATCAACTCTGAGGAGGAGGGTTGTGAAGTATAAATAAGCATCAGTCAGGCTGAATGGTCTGTTCATTCACTGTACAGCATGAGTAAGCCTATCAACTCTATGCCTGTCCTATGGGAGAGCAGTGCAACTCATCTCCGGTTTTGCCTTTTCCTCATTGTCCTGTGCGTTTTTTTCCTTCCCCTCACCTTCAGATACCTGTTCAGCACCCTTGAACTCTATAATTGGATCTGTCTCCACTACTACTCTGCCAGAGTATTCCAGACACATATCACTTACTGTGCAGCAAGGCTTTTTCCCAATCTACCTGCCCCTGTTTTTGACAATGGAAACAGTTTCTCTCTATCTACTTTATATATAGACTTTTAATTCCTCTACTCGCAATCTCCTCTGTTTCAAACAGAACAATCACTTTCCTCACTTTATCCACTTAACTAATACTCCGAATTCCAGGAATCACTTTGGTTTATCTCATCGGCACCCTCACCAAAACTTGCACACTTTCCAAACTTAAAGTGCCCAGAATAGAAGGTGATATGTCTGAAAGTTTCAAAACCAGTGTCTTATAAGGCTTTTATTTGGTCCTGCCTGTAAGAATATTTCAGATTTATTGTCAGAGTACATACATGACATCACATACAACCCTGAGATTCCTTTTTCCTGTGGGTGTGGCAGAATTGCCACTAAATGTTAGCAAAAAATAAACTGTAAACAAATAAAAGAACTGTAAACAGATAGCAAATTTTTAAAAAACTGACTGTGCAATATAGAGAGAAAAGAAAATCAATAAAGTGCACAAATAAGAGTCCTTAAATGAGTCCTTGATTGAGTTTGTTGTTGAGGAATCTGATGGTGAAGGGGTAGCAGCTGTTTCTGAACCTGGTGCTGTGAGTCTTGTGGCACCTATACTTGTTTCCTGATGGCAGTGGCGAGAACAGAGCATGTGCTGGGTGGTGTGGGTCTTTGATGATTGCTGCTATCCTCTAATGGCAAGGTTCCCTGTAGATGTACTCAATAGTGGGAAGAGTTTTGCCTGTGATGTCCTGGGCTTTTGGAGGGCTTTATGCTCAGGGGCATTAGTGTCCCCATATCAGATCGTGATGCAGCCTGTCAGCACATTTTCCACCACACCTCTGTAGACATTTGCCAGGGTTTCTGATGTCATACCAAACCTCCGCAAACATTAATGATCTAGATGATGGGGTGGTGAATTGGATTAGTAAATATGCAGACGATACTAAGATAGGTGGAATAGTGGATAATGAAGAAGGTTTTCAAGGATTGCAGAGGGATTTGGGCTGCTTAGAAAAGTGGGCTGAAAAATGGCAGATGGAATTTATTGCTGATAAGTGTGAGGTGCTTCATTTTGGTAAGAAGAATCAGAATAGGTCATACGTGGTAAATGGGAGAGCATTGATGAATACAGAAGAGCAGAAAGATTTAGGAGTAACGGTACATCGTTCCCTGAAGGTAGAAACTCACGTGAATAGGGTGGTGAAGAAGGCTTTTAGTATGCTGGCCTTTATCAATCATTGCATGGAATAAAGGAGTTGGGAGGTGATGTTGAGATTGTATAAGACGTTGGTGCGGCCTAATTTGGAGTTCTGTGTGCAGTTCTGGTCGCCTAATTATAGGAAGGATATAAACAGAGTGGAGAGAGTGCAGAGAAGGTTTACCAGAATGTTGCCTGGGTTTAAGCATCTGGAGTATGGGGAGAGATTGGACAGATTGGGTCTTTATTCTTTGGAGCGTAGAAGGTTGAGAGGGGATTTGATAGAAGTATTTAAGATTATGAAAGGGATAGACAGAATGGATGTGGATAGACTATTTCCGTTAAGAGGAGGAAAGATTAAAACAAGAGGACATGAGTTAAGAATTAAGGGGCAGAGGTTTAGAGGTAACATGAGGGGGAACTTCTTTACTCAGAGAGTGGTAGCTGTGTGGAATCATCTTCCGGGAGAAATAGTGGCGGCGGAGTCAATTGTATTATTTAAGAAAAGGTTGGACAGGTATATGGATGAGAAGAAGATGGAGGGTTATGGGCATTGTGCAGGGAGGTGGGACTAGAAAGGGGTGTTTGGTTCGGTGCGGACTAGAAGGGCCTAATGGCCTGTTTCCGTGCTGTAATTGTTATGTTATGTTATGTTAAACTCTGGAGGAAGTAGAGGTGCTGACATGCTTTCTTCACGATGCTATTGATGTGTTGAGTCCAGGAAAGATCTTCCGAGAATGACTCCCAAGAACCTAAATGTGCTCAACCTCCCCACCTCTGATCCCCCAATGATCACTGGATTGTAAATCTCTCGCTTTCCTTGTCTGAAGTCAACAGTCAGCTACTTAATTTTGGTGACATTAAGTGTAAGGTTGTTGTTGAAGTTTGCACTTTCTCCCCATGACCTGCATGTGTTTTCACTGGGAGCATCAGTTTCCTCTCACCCTCCAAAAATGTATGGAGTTGATAGGTTAGGTGGCATGAGTTTCAATGGCCAGAATATCTGTTTACTATGTTGCAAATAAGTTAAAATTTATTGCTCATCAGAATTAAAATTTATTATCAAGAAAACATCATGAAATTCATGGTTTTGCTATAGTATCACAGTGCAAACATTTCTATAAACCACCTTACAAAAACAAATAAAAACAGTGCACGAAAAATCAAACCGAGGCAGTGTCTTTAGCTTATTGATTATTCAGAAATCTGATGGCAGAGGGAAAGAAGCTTTCCTCGTGCCACTGAGTGCTCATCTTTATGCCCCTATACCTTTTTCCTGATGGTAGCAGAGAGAAGAAGGTGTGGTCTGGGTGGTGGGGTCCTTGAGGATAGAGGCTGCTTTCTTAAGACACCCCCTCTTGTAGATGCCCTCGACGGAGTGAAGTCTGGTGCCCGTGATGTTGCAGGCCGAGTTAACAACCCTCTAGTATTTTTTCTTGTCCTCAGCAAGGGCACCTCTGTACCAGAGAGTGATGCGACCAGCCAGAACGCCCTCCACGGTACACTTGCAGAAGTTTTCGAGAGTCTTTGGTGACATACTGAATCTCCTCAAGCACCTCAGAAAGTACAGCCGCAGCTGAGCCTTTCTCGTAATCTGGGTGCCCATCAATCAGATAGCATTAATATCAACAGATGCTTAAAATCAACTTCTCTAAGTCGGTCCGTTAGGCCATTTCCCCCCCCCCCCCCAGTCTCGCTCTTTCCTATCCCTACATCTCCTTTCCTCCAGTCCCCCCCACCTTGTCTCTCACATATTTCCCTACATCATTGACTTCTTTCCTCTAGCTCGGCATTCACAGATCTGCTTTTCTCCCCGATCTATTCTCAGTTTTTATCTCCTGCCCTCCTATCCATGTTCAGCAATGGCCTCTTAGCTGTTGGCCTGTGCTCCTCCCCTACCCCTTTTTCCCACCTGCCTGTTTTTGCCATGTCTCGGTGAAGGGCTCAGACTCTTTGCCTCCTATATGAACCCTGCAGTACCTGCTGTTTCCCCATCAATTTAGTGCATTAGCCATCCAACAGGTACTGGTTTTTTTTCACTGATGTGTTTGACTCTCAATCTTTCTGAATTCTGTGGAGCTCTAATTTTAATTTTCATGGAAATGTACATCGACTTTAATTAGATTATTTCCATTTATCCAGCTTTGACTCCACTTTACCAAGGTCCAATGTGTTCTCATGTCATTCCTGATAATGGATGCTGACCCAAAATGCTAACTGTCCATTTATACCTGTCCATTTCTACCCCTGAACACTGCCTGATTCATTGAGTTCCCCTTTTTCTTTTTTGCTCTGTTCTCTTCCTCTTAAATGTGGACTTTCTCTAATTTGTATATTAACTAATGAGAAGTTTAAATCCTATCTCATAGCCATTCTTAACATTATGTTCTTCCGATCACCATTTTCTAGATGTTTTCCCATTGAGCTTATATTTCAGCATATTCCAGCAAAGCAATCTTCTTTGATGGTCTATATCTTTGGCTTGGCTTCGCGGGCGAAGATTTATGGAGGGGTAATGTCCACGTCAGCTGCAGGCTCGTTTGTGGCTGACAAGTCCGATGCGGGACAGGCAGACATGGTTGCAGCGGTTGCAGGGGAAAATTGGTTGGTTGGGGTTGGGTGTTGGGTTTTTCCTCCTTTGTCTTTTGTCAGTGAGGTGGGCTCTGCGGTCTTCTTCAAAGGAGGTTGCTGCCCGTCGAACTGTGAGGCGCCAAGATGCACGGTTTGAGGCGATATCAGCCTTCTTCAGTATGATGCTGAAACAAGCCATGAAAGACCTCAACAATGAAGACGCTGTTTACATCCGGTACCGCACGGATGGCAGTCTCTTCAATCTGAGGCACCTGCAAGCTCACACCAAGACACAAGAGAAATTTGTCCGTGAACTACTCTTTGCAGACGATGCCGCTTTAGTTGCCCATTCAGAGCCAGCTCTTCAGCGCTTGACGTCCTGTTTTGCGGAAACTGTCAAAATGTTTGGCCTGGAAGTCAGCCTGAAGAAAACTGAGTTCCTCCATCAGTCAGCTCCCCACCATGACTACCAGCCCCCCCACATCTCCATTGGGCACACAAAACTCAAAACGGTTAACCAGTTTACCTATCTCGACTGCACCATTTAATCGGATGCAAGGATCGACAACGAGATAGACAACAGACTCGCCAAGGCAAATAGCGCATTTGGAAGACTACACAAAAGAGTCTGGAAAAACAACCAACTGAAAAACCTCACAAAGATTAGCGTATACAGAGCCATTGTCATACCCACACTCCTGTTCGACTCCGAATCATGGGTCCTCTACCGGCATCACCTATGGCTCCTAGAACGCTTCCACCAGCGTTGTCTCCGCTCCATCCTCAACATTCATTGGAGTGACTTCATCACCAACATCGAAGTACTCGAGATGGCAGATGCCGACAGCATCGAATCCATGCTGCTGAAGATCCAACTGCGCTGGGCGGGTCACGTCTCCAGAATGGAGGACCATCGCCTTCCCAAGATCGTGTTCTATTTTCTATTCCAATTCTTTTGGCACTTCATCACTTTTTCAATGCTAAACCTCCTCACACTGAATGAAGGGACCTTCCTTTGAGGACCTGTTGAAGTGCAATGAATCAGGAATGTATTTACTCTCTCAAAACTAACCTCAATGGCCCATTCCTTTACCATTTCCATCACTCATATATCTGTGGTCCTCTCCTACTTTCAAGTTCTATTTAATATCCTTGGCCTGGGATTTTTTGGGGCTGAGATATTTCAGTTTACTGGCTTTCAATATTTGTTGCTGGATCCTGGGGAGTTCCTTAATTTCTTGCTAAGATAAGCTTTGCCGTGTGAAGAAAATAATAGCCAAGCTTTTTAGCAATTTGATTGTCTAGGTGTTCAGTTGCTTCAATTTTACTGGCTAATTATCCAAATAGTGCTATTTACAGGCATATTAATATTTATGGACATTATAGCTGGCAAAAAATGGGATGACATGTAAATGTATAAAATACCAGGACATGAACATGGAAAGACAGTACAGAAGTGAAAAATTGGTAATAATCAATCATTTACTTGAACCTGGGGACTACTCATGTCAAACATAAACCATATGAAACTTGCGGACAATTGTTTCATCTTTACAATCTAGAACAATGGGTTATACATTTCTTTTGTAATAATTAAGGCAGTTACAGCTTTAATTAAATTTAGACATAAAACATAGCAACAGGCTATTTTTCTCACAAGTCCATGTCTCCCAATTTATACCCAATTAACCTACACCCCTGGTACATTTTGAATGGTTGGAGGAAACTGGAGTCCATGTAAAAAACCCACACATACATGGGGATAAAGTACAAACTCCTTATAGACAGCGCGGGATTCGAACCCCTGTCCCAAACACTGGTGCTGTAAAAGCATTGCACCAACTGTGTCACCTTAATTAAGACATGGAGAACTGCAGATACTGGAGTCTGGGACAAAAATGATGGGCCAGAGGAAATCACTGGGTCAGGAAGCATTCCTGGAGGCAATGGGATGGGCAGTGTTTCGCATTGAGAGTGTGAAGGGGGAGATAGCCAATGTAGAGAAGTGAGGAGGAGGGATGCGGCAGGAACTGGCAAATGATAGGTGGGTCTGGGGAGGAACTGTTGATGGGCAGATGGAAAAGTAGAGAGAGCAGGAGAGGCCAGGAAGGGGAGACAACAAAGAGCTGCTGATTGTGGGATCTGAAAGGAAAAGAAGGTGATGAATGAAACCAAATAAGGAAGGGCTGGTGGGCAGATGGAAATGATGGGGCAGTGGAGTCAGTGTGTGGATGATGGACAGATGGAACATGTAGCAGAGAGGAAAGAAACTGGGTAACTAGGGCTGTCATGGTGTTTTGGAAAGAGCGGATTGTTTGAAAACCAGAGTAGATTAAAAGGAGACAAAGGTACATAGGAGATGTGGGTTATTTAAATTTGGAGAATTCGCTGTTCATCTCATTGAGTTGTGGACTGTCCAGACAGAATAGCAGGTGCTGCTCCTCTAGTTACATTTGCACTGTCTCTGGTAGTGGAGGAGGCTGTGGACAGACAGGTCAAATGGGCATTGGGAATGTGAATTAAAATAGTTTGCAATCGGAAGTCCAAGATGGCCATTTTGACCAGAACATAGGTCACCTAGTCTGCACATGGTTACACTGATGTAGAGGAGGCAACAGAGAGCACTGAATGTAATAAACGAGGCTGAAGGAGGGAAGAGGTGTATGTAAATCTCGGCCTCTGACATGACCAGCTTCCATTCTTGTCACATTCCCTTCTTTTGTCAAGGGATTTATGTAAAGGAAGAACATTGTCTTTATAAAGTATTTTGCACAAAATAAAACTTAGCAGTACAATATTTGTAAAACAATGATTTTTGCAGGCAGGAAAGAAAACTGATGACTTGTGATCTTGGAATTTTTTTTGGCAGCCACGGGACAAGATGTGCTGGTGAAGTGTCTGCGGCTGCCAATAACAACATATGTGGTGTAGGGGTGGCTTACTCTTCAAAAGTGGCAGGTACGGCATTTTTTAGATAAGTTAAAGACCTTCAACAGACATTTAAGTTAAAGGTGACACCAGACCCACACATGTGGTTTAATCTTAACTGTCTCTGCAGGTTGGGGGAAGTTAGGGATGACATGCAATTTCTGTATGGCATGAAAAATAACAAAATAATACAATTTCCAAGGTATCTGTCTTTATTCCAGCAGGAGAAATTGCTCTTGAATTATGAATTTTATACTTACTGGTGTCCTTGCTTTGGCGTGTTACAGGGAAAATTTACCTTTTCTGTTTCAAACACATCAATTAAAATGGGCACGTTTTATATTCTCTGTTTATTTTTGATGTCATGGAATATCATTGGGAAACCTTTCAAATAATATTTCTTCTATGTATCAAATGATCAGATTAAACTCATACTGACTCTCTCCACTGTTGAGTTTTGTGTGTGAGGCAGCCATCAGAAATTATCATTTAATTCCCAATTAGGGGAATTGCAAGTCAGAGATGTCTAAAGGCATGAAACAGCTGCTGACTGAGAGAATTGCTGCAACTAAGCTGCTACTGATACTAATTCATCAAAAACTACTGGTAATTAATTTATTCATTCATGATGAAACTATCATAAAGTATAGCACAAAGGCAAGGTAATGCAGCACACAATGGATCACATTCATACAATAAAATATGAGAAATTGTGTTCCAATGAAGGGTTCTCTCTCTCTCTCTCTCTCTCTCTCTCTCTCTCTCTCTCTCTCTCTCTCGCTCTACAGCTGCTGCCTGACCAGCTGGTTATTCCAATCATTTTTTTGTTGCAATTTTTATTTTGCTTTTCAAATCATAAATCAATGTCTCTTTTTAAAACATACAACATATCTGGTGTTCTTCAATGCAAGGTGAACTTTTCTATGCACTTCATTTTATTAAGCACAACTCATGATAATAATAGATATTGAAGTAAATTCCCTTAATCCATTATTCATTGAGATCACTAACATTGCTACATTATTCCCTTATCCCTTGATTTCTTTAGATTTGAGAGGGAGATCTCATACACAGTCTACTGGGGGAAGGGCCGTTGGGGGGAGGGGGAGAAGAATTTACTCTTACAATCCAACAAGTGAAGCAAGATCTTCTCCTGAAGCATTGTCTCTGATTGTAAACAAGACCTGCAGATGCTGGGGAACCAGCACAGAACACAGAAGTCCTGGAGGAACTTAGCAGGTCATGCACTTATCACCTTTTAGCTCCCTTCTTCCCCCCTCCTGCCTGTATCCACCTATCACCTGCTAGCCAATTCTCCTCCCCCTCCTCTTACCCACCCTTCCACCTTCTTTCGAGTGCTTACCTTACAAGGGGCTGAGCCCAAAAACATCCACAGTCTGATCTAAAACTTGACGGTCTATTGCTTTCCATGGATACTGTGTGACCTGCTCTGTTCCTCCAGTACATTTGTGGACTGCATTATCTCTGTTTTTATCTCCACTCTTCGGCTAGAGTATTTCTAACACTGTGTTTATTTCAAGTGTCTTCACATCATTGTGGTTGACAGTGTGTTCCAGATCATTGGGCAAAAATCAATGGCTAATCCTGAAATTTATGGGATTTTATGATTGGAAGATAGGCAAATGAGTTTTCCATGGAGCTTGATGTCTCTGCAGAATTATCACTTGAGTTATAGACCAGTCAGTGATCCTGGCAGTGCTACAATAAGTTACAGGAGTGTTTTCTTGAGTTTACAACTCAGGCACAGAGGCCATACCCACACAAACCTCAGCAAAACCAGTTACCTTCTTGACAGAGGTTGATGCTGGTGTCTCTGACTGAGGTTTAGAAAATATGAAGCAAGGTAAAGCTGATGAAATTTATACTTGCAAATGATTAATGGGAAAGTGCTTTATTGGCAGTCAGGGAAATGGATGCTTGGACAAAGGATTTAAAGTACATCCACAGTTTTCCATGATGCCTCTCCTTGCTCAATGGCATCAACAGCCTAGAGCCAAGGAGCAGGGCCCAACACCACGTCAAGGCCAATCCATGTTGGACCCATCACAAAGTCTTGCCACAATGCTTGGCCTATTTACTTATCCAGAGATTGCAGCTGGAACATGCTGGAAGAAATGGGAAACTCCCAAATGCTTGTGATTAGTCTGCTTGGGGTAACCCTAAGGTCATTAGAAGAGTCAACCCTCCATGTCCCCCCCCCCCACCTCATTAAATCTCCTATTTGGAATACCTTCCTTTAATCTTCTTGTGATTTGTGTAAAGTTCAATGAATTCGAATACTCACCCATCCTCATATTCAGTTTTATAATTGGACATTTTTGCTTAGAACCATAGAATACTACAGCACAGAAACAGGCCTTTGGGCCATCTAGTCTGTGACAAAATATTATTCTGCCAAGACCCACTGACCTGCACCCGGACCATATCCCTCCATACCCCTCCCATCCCATGTACTTTTCTTAAATATCAAAATCAAGCCTGCATTCTCCACTTCAGCTGGCAGGTCGTTCCACATTCTCACCACTTTCTGCATGAAGAAGTTCCCCCAATTGTTCCCTTTAAACTATCCCCTTCTCACCCTTAACCCTAGTACTTGTCTCACCTAACTTCAGTGGAAAAAGCCTGCATGCATTTACTCCATCTATACCCATCATAATTTTGTATACCTCTATCAAATCTCCCCTCATTCTCTGACGCTCCAGGGAATAAAATCCTCACCTATAACTTACCTCCTGAAACCCTAACAACATTCTTGTAAATCTCCTCTGCACTCTTTCAAACTTATTGATACCTTCCTGTAATTAGGTGATCAAAACTGCACACAATACTTCATATATGCCCTCACCAATGTCTTGTACAACTTCACCATCACATCCAAACTCCTGTACTCAATACTTTGATTTATGAAGGTCAACATTGCAAAGGTTTTCTTTACAATCCTATCCACCTGTGACAGGACTTTCAAAGAACTGTATATCTGCATTCCCAGATCTCTCTGTTCTATTTCACTCCTCAGGGCCTTCCACTTACCGTGTTTCATCTTGTTCAGAAATAAATGTCTAATAAAGCTCTTTATTTCTATTTTACTATAGCTTTAGATTGAAAAATAGATTGAAACTGTCTTTTATATTACCATTTAATATCTCATAGGCATTCGTATGCTGGACCAACCATTCATGACAGATATTATTGAAGCATCTTCCATTAGTCACATGCCTCAAGTTATAGACATCTATAGTGCTAGTTGGGGACCAACTGATGATGGTAAAACTGTGGACGGACCTCGCGAGTTAACCTTGCAAGCTATGGCTGATGGTGTTAATAAGGTAAGACTTGGGGGAAGGGGGGGTTGGGAGGGGGTGGGTTAGGGGATTATATTGCTAAGGCATAGTTAAACAAGAGCAAAGTTGCCAATTGCCAAAACAGATACAAGGGTTTGAATGACCCATGGAAATAAAATTTAGAAGCAATAGAAAATGTTCAACTGCTCCTATGATATGTACAATGTTACTACTGAATCTCTACAAAGATGATTCGATCATTATAACGTCACGAGGCAGAAATATATATGCAATTTTTTCCAGATTAAAACATCTTTTTTTCAAAGTTCTCTATCTATCACCAAAGTTAATGGAGCCACAACATAATTAGATACATTTCAGATGACAGCTTCTGAAAGTAAGATTTGAAGGCAATTGCATTCTCCCAAAACCACACTAAATTTATCTCACTGTTGATCATAGCATTCCTTGGTGTACATTAGTGAATTGTGCAGGAACAGAAATTATGCCCTACGTGATGTAGTGCAATTATCCTATAGAGTTCCTAGTTGACAGCATTAGGGTCTCTGTGGATGGGCTTATGGCCTCCTGCCACGCTGTCTCTATCCCACCCTGAATGCCCATTTTTGACCATAATGATGCCAAGAGTAAAGGAATGCAGAGCTGGAGTGACATAATTACTGAGGCTGTTTCAATAATTTAAATATGGAGAAAAATACTGCATGTTAGGTGTAGCATGTGGTGGAGTGGGTGTGAGCAGCCTGTAGATATCATACCATAGTTCTTTTGAACTATAAAAATCAACACTAATAAACAAAGTATACCACCTTTTATTTTCACTTTGCAAAGCAAGAGGAACCCAGTTAAAGAGACAGAGAGAGAGAGAGAGAGAGAGAGAGCTACAGCCCAGCAGCTCTGTCCTGAAGTAAATGAGCTCAACACATCGGCTGAGCAGAAACTTTTTATAACAAAAACTAAAAAGAAATACTCCAGGTGCACAAGTGATCCTCACCACCATAACGCGTTCAACACACCTACAGCACATAAAGAGCATGAATTATGTCTCAACAAGGCCCACTTCATAAATTAGGTTGCTTTCTATTGCCACCTGCCACCGAGACACACTATCTCATTTTTTTAACATGCCCCTTTGCTTATTCGCACACATTTTTGTTTTGTTGCTTAACCAAGTAACTTTCCATGCCCCACAGGCCTTGCAAGACTTGTAAAAGCAGCAGTAAAAACATGGATGCTTTCTCACACTTCTAAAAGTGTTCAAAAATATTTCTTAAATTCAACATTTTTTAATTTAAATAGCTAAAAATCATATTGTGATGGGAGCCCAGCTTTACAGAGATATTTTCTAACTATTGTGGCTTGCAGCTTTGAGGATCTAATTTATGTTGGACGTATGTGTTGGAGGCTTGGTTGCTGGTAGTGAGGTGAAAATTAAGTAAGTACAAATGCTGGCCTTGCTCCCAGCATTCACATTCCACAAATGAAAAGAACTGCAAGGATTTAGCAGTTGAGTTGTGGGTAAATAATATTTTTTAGTATTCATTTAATGTTTAGAATCATAGAGCATGGAATTGGGTGCAGGAGTAGGCCATTCAGCCCTTTGATTCTGCACCACAATACATGCAATCTTTGATCTTGATCCCTTCAGCCATAAGGACAACATCCAACTCCCTTTTGAATATATCTAATGAAATTGCCTCAGCAATTTTCTCTGGTAGGGAATTCCAGAAGTTCACAACTCTCTGAGTGAAGATTTTTCTCATCTTCTCAGTCCTAATCTTCTCAGTCCTAATTCTTATCCTTAGGTTGTGCCCCTTGTTCTCTACCTTCCCAAGAGTGGGTACATTCTACTTGCAACAACCCAGTCTAGTCCAACAGAATTTTCTATGTCTCTAAGAAATTCCTTCTCATTCTTCTAAATTCCAATGACTATCACCCTCATCTATCCAGTTTTTATTCATATGTCACTCATGCCATCCCAGGAATCAGTCTTGTGAATCTTTGTTCCACCCTCGCAATGGCAAAGGTCCTTGCTCAGATTATGGAACCAAAATTGTGTACAATTCTCAAGGGGTAATCTCAACAAGGCACCATACAACTGCAGCAAGATTTCCCTGCTTCGAAATTTAAGGATCCTCATGATAAAGGCTAACATACCTAACACCACCAGCTGATGCCAACCTTATGAAACCTTTTTGATTCTTTAGCACTTACAACGTCTGGCTTCACACTTCTGATAAATGAACCCAAACTGCTGAATGTTATCAACATATACCAGATGTTGGAATTTGCTTGTTGAAGAGCCAAGATGCTGCCCTTTTTCCTGTAGAGACCAGGCCAATAGCCAGAAGATTTGAAGGTTTCCTATCTCTGCTAGACATGGTGATGCCAAGTCATTTATGCTATCTGACTAGTTCATGAAAATTTTGCATGAATAAGCCACCTTTCACTTCATTGAAAGAATAGTTATGGAGGAAAACTCCTGGTTTCTGGGGAAAACCTAATCTCCATTTCTCCAATGTTTATGTGAGATACCAATTCAGAGATCTTTAGCCATAATCTCACTGTTATCAGCTTTGCCCCATTAGCTCCTCAGACAAGCACATCTACCATCGTTCCTCTCACAATGAGCAAGTTTACTATTGCAAAAACACATAATCAACAGTGTGAAACTAACTTATGGCTTAATCCTCAACCAGCATTTTAGAATCATTACCATTTAAATCTTGATTCTTTGTGAGATTTTGCTAAGTACTCATTGGCTGCTACAATGGCAGTATTGTGCCAGAATTGCTCAAGTCAAATTTTGGGCTCCCTGAAACCTGATCTAAGGATAGCAAACCCACTATTGGCACTGGGATTGTTCCCCATGCACACAGCCCACCAGAGTTTGATGTGAAGGCCAGTGATGCTCATACTGACAATGTGTATTTCTCCCAGGTCCCTCTGCAGCATATTTTGGCATCAACATCAAGTGGATGCTTCCCATTGGATAAGAATTTGCCTAGCTCTCATTTTCCATGGCCTCTGAATTTGAGGATCCACATAAAGGCCTCCTCACCCCCACTTTGTATTTTCTCAATCTATGTTCAGTGCTACTTCTTCAATGAATTTATTCAGCTCGAGCAAGCATGATCTCCCTTGTTGAAATTCATGCTTCCTGATTTGAGTTAGCTATTTTTTTTCCATACATCTCTGCAAACATTCAATATTCCATCCTCACACAGCAAATCAGCACCTGAAGACAAATCAAACTAATTCCCAGCTTCAGCTGAGCTCAGACTTTTTCTGGTATACCTTGCCTTGCCATAGATTTTATTATTAGATGCCTTTACATTTTCTCTAAGTATCCTGGAGATTTGCAAATGTTAAGCATCTGATATCAACATTTTTGCACTTTAAACTTGATCTTCGAGTTAGCACCATTTCACTTTCAGAACAGTGTTAATTGTTCTATACTCAGCTTTGGTTACTTACATCATATTTCTTTACAAACATAGGAAGCCAGTGTGATAGTACAGATTCTATCACCAATGTGTATATGTACAGATGGTAGTGTAGGATGACTGTGATTGGTTGAGAGTGTAGCCACACCTACTGGCAGGTCTTAAAGAATTGTTCCTAGCCAGACCAGGTCATTCTGGACTGTTCGACCTACTTGGGATATGCTCTAGTCTTTTAGTTAATAAAAGCCTTGGTTTGGATCAACAAGTCTTTGGTTCTTTCGACGCGCTCTACAGCCAGTCAGTTCATTGAATCTTTTGCAACTCTCAGAGTAATTCTATCAATCCCAATCTTCCCCTTTTCTTTCTAACCTACTCCCTCACTCATGCCCATTCACAACCACACTTCTTATCCTCCAAATTCTCCTACTCTCAACCTAGATTGGCGAATTAACCTGAAGACCAGCATATCTAAGGGATATTGGGAGGAAATATGAAACTCCCAAAGGGAATCCATGTGGCCACAAGCAAAATGTGGCACCATTCACACAGACAGCACCAGATGTCAGGATTGAACTAGAGTCACTGAAGCTGTGAGACAGCGCAACCTGCAGCACCACTGTGCACAGTCCAATGACCACCTGCAGCTAGCTTCCCTCCCATATCTTCCTGCTAACACACCCCTTCTCTCATGGAACATTCAGCACTGAAACAGGCATTTGGCCCTCGCCATCCATTGCTATTGCCAGCACTTCATTCAGATCTTTTATATTGTCCTTGGGATGTTTACTCAATTTCCCTTACCTTTTCATTTAATCTTGTCCCAATAGCTTTCCTATATTCTTCACTTTTTTTCCATTTTTAACTTGGTCTTCCTATAATTTATGGTAGAATCATAGAACCATAGAAGATTACTGCATAGAAACAAGCACTTTGGCCCTCCTAGTCTGCGCTAAACTATTTTTCTACTTAGACCCACTAACCTGTCCCCAATCCATCGACCTCCATATTCCTCTCATCTATGTACCTGTCCAAATTCTTCTTAAATGTTAAAATTGAGCCCACATTCACTACTTCAGATGGCAGCTCATTCTACACTCCACCACTCTCTGTGTCGAGAAGTTCTTCCTAATATTCCCCCTAAATTTTTCCCCTTTCATCCTTAGCCCATGTCTTCAGGTTTGTACATCACCTACCTTCAGTGGAAAAAGTCTACTTATATTTACTCTGCCTAGTCCCCTCATAATTTTAAATACCTCTATCAAATCTCCCTCATAATTTTAAATTCTTCTATCAAATCTCCCTCTCATAATTTTAAATACCTCTATCAAATCTCCCCTCAATCTTCTACTCTCCAAGGAATAAAGTCCTAACCTGTTTAACCTTTCCTTGTAACTCAGTTCATTTAAGTCTGGGCAACATCCTTGTAAATCTTCTCTGCACATTTTCTATCTTATTGATATATTTCCTGTACTTAGGTGACCAAAACTGCACATAATACAGGTACACAATCCTTTATCCGGACATCTAAAATCTGGAAAGCTCCAAAATCTGGCAAGTGTGGAGAGAGACGGCAGCGTGAGTCGGGTGGGCAAGGGGGGGGAGACCGGCAGTGCAAGTCGGGTAGGTGAGAAGACCGGCAGCACGAGTTGGGCAGGTGAGGGACCAGCAGCACGAGTCGGGCAGGTGGAAGACTGGCACCGTGAGTCAGGCAGGCGAGGGGGGGAGACCAGCAGTGCAAGTCAGGCGGGCGAGTAGGGGGAGATGGCAGCGCGACTAGAAGTGGGTGGGGGTGTATACGGCAGCACAATTTGGGTGGGCTTAAATCTGGCTTTCCAAAATCCAGAAAAATTCAAAATTTGGAACACACTGTCCCCCAAGGGTTCCGGATAAAGGATTGTGTACCTGTACTTCATATTTGGCCTCACCAATGTCTTATATAATTTTACAATAATATCCCAACTCCTACACTTTGATTTATGAAGGCCAATATGCCAAATGTTTTCTCATTACCCTATCCTCCTGTGATTCCACTTTCTATGAGAAAGTGTTCTATGAGAATCCTCCATGCCCTATCATTTACCATGTATGTCCTTTCTAGGTTTGTCCCTCCAGCATACAACTCCTACATTTGTCTGCATTAAATTCCATCTGCCATTTTCAGCCCATTTTTCCATCTGTTCCACATCCCTCTGCAAGCTTTGAAACCCTTCCTCGCTGTCCACAACACCTCCAATCTTAGTGCTATCTGCAAACTTGCTGATCCAATTTACCACATTATCATCCAGATTTATTTAATTAACAAACAAACAACAATGGTCCCAGCACCGATCTGAAAAGCAATAATCTACCACTACTCTCTGGCTTCTCCCGTCCACCCATTGTTGAATCCCTTTCACCACTTCACCATGAATACCTAGCGTCTGAACCTTCCTGATTAACCTCCCATGTGGGACCTTCTCAAAGCCCTTACTGAAGTTCACATAGACAACATCCACAGCCTTTCCTTCCTGATATTACCCAAAAACTCATTTCACTTTTATTTGATGCTATTGTTCTTCTGCTTTATCAAGATTTTAAAACTCTCTGAAGGCAGAAATAAAAATAAAAATGTAAGGAGAATCCGTGTGTCCTTACATGACTGTGTGATCAATGATCTATTGCAACTCAGTAATTACAGAAACTACTGGAGCATATTATACATGAGATAGCTCCTTTGGGCATAAAATAATTGCCAGTGTTGTTTGTAAATCTACTATCATTAATCTGTAAATTTCTTCCTCTGCTCTAATGTTCTTGAACTCATAGAATTACAGGTTTTTAAAAAAATTTGTTTATAGAAGAGAATTTCATTCATATTTCCTCAGGTATTCCTGACTCCTTTGTGGCCATTGTCTCTGATACTGACATGTTTTTTGTCGTTTTCATATACAGTATGCCACTCTCAATGCAAGATTACAAAACAAATAAAAGGTAGGAAGTCTTGTATTTCAATAGGACCTTTCAAACATTCAGCATCTCAAAGTACATTATTGATAAATGATGAAGGAAATATTGCACCCAATTAATATAACAACAAATACAGCATGCAGTTCAAGCTCCCACACACAATCAAAGCCAGATTAGTTTCTTAGTGATACTAACCAAGAGGTCAGCATAATTCTCAGGATACTGACGAGAGCACCTATGCTCTTTTTCAGAATGGTGCCCCAGGAATCTTTATTGTCTCCCAGACAAGGCCTTGATTTAATGTCTCATTCAAAAGTTGACTTTTTTCAAGTAAAGAATCTGATTGCACACAAACTCTCTCCCCCTGCGGTCTTTACCTTTTTCTGATAAGCACTGACTTCCCACTAAAGCAAGTCATTTAACTTGACAGATGAATTATCTGTCATAGGGCCGGAATGGAAAGGGGAGCATTTATGTCTGGGCCTCGGGAGACGGGGGCAGTTATGATGACTGCAACTGTGATGGCTATGCATCGAGCATGTGGACCATATCCATCAACTCTGCTATCAATGATGGAAGGACAGCCCTGTATGATGAAAGCTGCTCCTCAACCCTTGCGTCTACATTCAGCAATGGGAGGAAGAGAAACCCGGAGGCTGGTGTGGTGAGCCTTGATATTATTATTCAACTTGAACATCTTTGTGCAGACAGCAGCTGTTTCATTGTGCATTTTCAAAATGCACAACTGAGAATAAAACTGCTTTCGGCGATATGTATAATTGCAAAGGCTTGGTATGTGAGATATGAGCTGTTTCCTTAAGTTAACTGACCTAATTATTATTTTTAATTTTTTTATGAAAGGCAACAACTGATTTATATGGGAACTGTACTCTCCGCCATTCTGGGACGTCTGCTGCAGCACCAGAAGCCGCTGCTGTCTTTGCTCTAGCTTTGGAGGCCAAGTATGTATCCATGATTTTATTTATGATGTTAAATTCTTTCCTAATTCATTACTTCTCTGGCTATGACAAACGAATGACTTACTTAAAGTCTAATGATATGCAGGTTGAAACTTGAGACTTAAAGCACAACTTGAACCATTTTACTATCTACTGTATAAACTGCTGCTTTGACATAGGAAGAAGTTATTCAGAGTGGTCTGGTATTTAGACAATGGATGCTCTGAATCATGTTTACATTTACCTATACTGGGTTCTATAATCCTTGAAACCTCCAAATCCATGATACTTCTATAAATTCCAGTTTTTAGTTACTGAATTTATAACCTTACCAGCAACAGTATTTTGACAAAGAGAATTCCAGATCACCACTCAACTCTATATGAAAAGAAGTAATTTGACACTTTTGCCGTCTCACCTTACACCTATGCCCTTTGTTATTTGACATTTGCTCTGATATAAAGGCTCTGACTATTTATCCTTTTTATGCCTCTTATAATTTTATATGAGGCTACCCACTCAACTCCAGAGAAAGCAATCCATGTTTGTCCAAGCTCTCCTTACAGCTAATCATGTTGAACCTTTTCTGCATCCCTCCAGAGCCTCCACATCCTTCCTGCACTATGGCAACCAGAACTGACACAATACTCCAAATGTGGCCTTTCCAAAATTTTGTACAGTTGCAACTTGAATTCATTACTTTTGTACTCAGAGCACTGACTATTGAAGGAAAGCATGCCCGACAGCTTCATTATCACTTGCTCAGAGAGCTGTTGCCTTGCACCTCAAAATCCCTCTGTATAAAATGTGCCAAGGGTTTCGCCATTTCTAGTGGTTCTTAACCTTTTTCTTTCCAAAATAATCCCTATGCCATTGGTGCTCTGTGCTTAGTGAGGTATTGCTTAAGGTGGTATGTGAGTGAGAAGGGAAGGTTGAGAATCACTGCTCTAGAGCAATTGTTCCTGAAATATTTTGCTTGAGAACAATTATCATTAGCCCATTTCCTTTGGAGTGCACATGATGAATCAATTAGGTACGATTAAAACAGAGGTTTTCAAACTTTTTCTTTCCACCCAACCTTAAGCAATCCCTTACTAATCACCGAGCACCTATTGGCATAGGGAATACTTGAAGTGGTATGTGAGTGGAAAGAAAAAGGTTGAGAACCACTGTTATAGTGTGTCCACATGCTTTTCCAAATGTGAGTAAATCCTACCCCAGATGCTTCTCCAACAGTTTCCCTATTACTATTGTAAAGCTCTCTGGCCTATAATTTTCTGCATTATCCCTGCTGCTCTTCCTAAACTTTGAAATAATTGACTATTTTCCAGTGTTTTGGGACCTTGCCCATGCATAAAAAAGATACTAACATATTTGGCAGGGCCCCCACAATCTTTTCCATTGCCTCTGTCCTGGAATAGATTCCATCAGGCTTGAGGACATCTACCTTAATGTTTTCGAGGCGACCAACACATTTTCCTTTTCAATGTCAACATACCCGAGAATATGAACAAACCATCCCAAACATGTCCTTCTTGTTAATGAATACAGACATGAATTGCTCATTTCATACTTTGCCTCTTCCACTGGTTCAACACATGATTTCCCTTCTTTGCTGTTGAGTGAGCCAATGCTTTCCCAAGCTACCTTATTGCTCCCAATCCATTTCAATGTTCCTTCACAGCACCTACTGAGGTAAATGTAGCACTCATGTCTGGAGTGGCCACTGTGAGCTACAGTCACACTGTCATATTGCTGGAAAGCTCTGACCTCTCCTCAATCTCTCCATCTGATGTACTACTCCTGCTCCCAACCCTGCCACACTATTTAAAACCCATCCATGAAGCACGAGCAAACTTTTTAAGCTTATTGATGTGCCTCCAGTTTAAGTACAGTCTTGTGCAGATGCTACTTGCCCTGGAAGATATCCCAATGATCCAGGTGTCTGAAGACCTCCGTCCTATATCAGCTTTTAGCATGCATTCAAAGGTGTTTTCTTCCCAATTTTTGCATGTGGCACAGGAAATAAATCCGAAGATTATAACCCTTTGTAGGACCTCACCCTTCTTCCTTCTGCCGTTGGTACCAATATGGACCACAGTCTCAGGCTACTCATTGACCCCTTTCAGAATCCCCTTTACCTGCTCAAAGGCATTCTTCACCTTCCAGCCATCCTATCAACTCTTTAACATGGGGAAAAGCATTTGGTCTTTGCATGGATAGCTCGGAAATAGCAGAGTATTGTGGGAATAGGTGGAGGGAAGGCATGATGGTTCCCCATAAGTTAACCAGCATGTAAAGCAAACTCTGGGTAGTGGAGGGGGGTGGTGTGGGGTGGATGAGGGCCGTGGATGCTGTGTGTAGGGGTAAGAGGTCCAGGTCAGGAGAGTAGGAAGAGATGAGTGATCTTCTAATCATGGGTTGGATTTGCTCAAGTTTAGTCAATGGAAGGCCATATCAGTTAGCTATGAAGTATGTAACTTGTTATTGCCTTTCAGGTTCCCATAAAAATCACTGGATAAAGACCTAATATGTGTCTTTATTCGGTGCACTCATTCAAT
Organism: Narcine bancroftii; assembly: GCF_036971445.1. Classification (NCBI taxonomy): domain Eukaryota; kingdom Metazoa; phylum Chordata; class Chondrichthyes; order Torpediniformes; family Narcinidae; genus Narcine; species Narcine bancroftii. The sequence goes on along the minus strand of NC_091472.1, from coordinate 82,592,494 downwards.
GAGACAAGAGGAATCATAAAAGCACCTTGCGATGGCTTCAACATGTATTCAATGAGCCGACTGGCAGTTTTGTAGATTTGTAGAAACAATTCAGGGTGGGAGGTTGAGGTCAGCTCTGGTTAGAGTGAAGGGTATGAACCATTCTCTGGATGAAACAGTTAGAGAATAAATCAGGACAAAGAGACCATTCAAGTTGTACTTTACTTACTTATTTGTCTGACCAATAACACCAACTCAGAGTGGTTCAGGAGGGATCTTCCACATTGGTACTGAGACTGACATCAACCACACGAAGCAGAGTGAAGGTTAAATGCAGCCTTTAATAGAGTGAGATATACAGCTAGGTCTTGCCTCTGGGCAAGCCCAGGTCAGAAGGAGGAGCATGAGCTCCAGTCAGCTTTATATACAGGGTTGTCGGGTAGTGGCCCCTGGTGATCTAGTGGTGTAATGGCATATCACCACATTTACCTCCACTTAAAGGAATTTGGCCACTCCCCCCTCCCCCCCACAAGTTCATAAGTCCAGGGTCTGGCGGGCTTTCCTTAGTCTCTTGGACCTTCTGGGTACTGGGGCAGGGGAAGTGGGGGGTAGGGGGTCCTGACATTGGGTGATTGAGGGTGCAGGGCTGCTTGTCAGCTGCAGAGTAGGGGTATGCTGGGGGGGGATGTAGGGCTTTCTGGATGAGTACCGGCTGTTGGGGGTTTATCATTTGGTGGTTCGTTTTGGGGTGATATGATGGTCGGTTTTCCTGGTGTCTGCTGTCCATCTTTCTGGGCTGTAGGGGTCCGTGGGGTCTGTGATCCTTCCTTGTCGTACCTGATACCGGCCAGCGTGATGTCCCTGATGGCTACCGAAACTTCCCGTTCGTCCCTGAATGTGACAACGTCGTAGTGGGGATTTGCGTGCCTCAGCTCTACTGGCTCCACCAGCGGGTCCGTTTTATGGGGCCTGCAGTGCTTCCCAAGGAGCGTTGGGCCTGGTGTCATCAGCCATCTAGGCAGCATGAAAACTAGCGGTCATGTGGAGTCGTGTTTGTGGCGGTACACAACAGTGAGGGTATCGAATGTAAAGCCTCCAGTAACACGTACTGCCATCTTGCCATGGTTAGGTCTTTTGCCTTTAAGGTCATGGTACTGTTTTCCAAATAGTGGCATTTTCTCTTTCTACTTGCCCATTACCCCTGGGGTTGTAGCTTGAGGTGCGGCTTGTGGCGATAGCTCTGTCCTGTAGGTACTGCTGGACTTCTGCACTCATGAATGCAGCACCCTTGTCAGTGTCAGCTGGGGGTACCCCACACATGCTGAAAATAGATTGCAGACTCTTTATTACTGTGGCTGCTGACACATCGGGACATGGAATTGTGAAAGGGAAGCGGGAGTATTCATTTATGGCTTTAAGGAAGTAGACATTCCTGTTGTAGGAGGGAAGCGGGCCTTTCAAGTCGAGGCTAAGGTGTTCAAAGGGTCTGGTGGCTTTTATCAATGTAGCCCTGTCTGGCCAGTAGAACTGTGGTTTGCATTCCGTGCAGATGGGACAGCCCTTGTTTACTGTCCTTGCCTCCTCCACCAAAAACGGGAGATTGTGGGTCCTGATGAAATGGAAAAATCTAGTGACCCCGGGGTGACCCAGCTCATTGTGCAAGCTCTGCAGCTAGGATGTGTGATGGAGGGCCGTGTAGATGCCCCTGGAGAGCACATCTGGGGCCTCATTGAGCATCCCAGGCTGGTATAGAATGTCGTAATTGTACGTGGACAGTTCTATACTCCAGCCCAAAGTTTTGTCGTTTTTAATTTTCCCACTGTTCGGGGTGTCGAACATGAATGCCACAGATTGTTGGTCCGTTACCAGAGTGAAGTGCTTACAAGCCAGGAAATGTCTCCAATGCCTCACCGCTTCTATGATGGCCTGTGCCTCCTTCTCCACTGCCGAGTGTCTCACCTCTGACCCCTGTAGAGTCTGCAACAAAAAGGCTTCTTGTCGCCCCTCCTGTTTCAGTGTGGCCGCTAGTGCTACATCTGAGGCATCTGTCTCCACTTGGAAGGGGATCGTCTCATCTATGGCCCACAGGGTTGCTTTTGCAATCAGGTCCCTAATCTCTGTAAAGACTTTGACAGCCGCCGGGCCAAGGGGAAACACCGAGGCTTTTATGAGCAGGCGGGCCCTGTCGGCATAGTTGGGAATCCACTGTGCATAGTACACGAAGAGACCCAAACATCTCCTTAACATTTTCTGTGTGTGAGGGTCTGGGACGTCTAGGAGTGGGCACATGCAGGCAGGGCCCAGGTTGATTTCCCTGTTTTGTACTGCGTATCCCAGGATGGCCAGTTTCTTAGCGCTAAAGACGCATTTGTCCTTATTTAATGTTAGGTTACGTTCCTTAGCTGCCTGGAAGAAGGTCTTGAGGTTCGTACCATGGTCAGCTTAAGAGTGGCTGTAAATGGTAACATTGTCGAGGTAAGGGAACACTGCCTGGAGTTGATACTTATGTACTATGTGGTCCATCTCCCACTGGAACAGTGACACCCCGTTAGTGATGCTGAAGGGGAGACAGAGAAACATGTACAGTCTGCCATCTGCCTGAAATGCTGTGTAAATGCGGTTGCTCTCTCTGATAGGCAACTGGTGATACGCTGCCTTGATGTCTATAGTGGAGAACACCTTATACTGTGCAATGCTGTTCACCTTGTCTGCTATGCATGGTAGTGGGTAAGCGTCCAACTGCGTAAACTTGTTGATGGTCTGACTGTAATCGACCACCATCCGCTGCTTCTTCCCCGGCCTTACTACAACTACTTGCGCTCTCCAGGGACTGGAGCTCTTCTCTATAATGCCCTCTTGTAGGAGTCGGCAAACCTCCGCTCTAATGAACTCTCCATCCCTCGGGCTGTACCTCCTGCTCTTGGTGGCTATTGGCGTGCAGTCCGGGGTGAGATAAGTGAATAGCGGGAGAGGTTCTACATTCAGGGCTGTCAGGTTACAGTGCTGTTTGTTCTTGAGGAGCAGTGGGGGAAGGGGCCCATTGTAAACCGTTGTGCTGCTTTCAATTGACATTGAAAGTCCAGCTCTTGCAGGATGGGAGCACAGATAGGGGGGGGGAGAACTAACAATTTAAATTCCTCGTACTCGGTGTCTTGTACTTCCAACGTGACCTTGCAGAAGTGTGTCACTTTAGCTGTGTGGCTGTTGGACGCGAACAAAATCTGGTGGTCACTAGAGTATGTGTTCAGGGCAAGGGGCTTTACTAGCCCCCAGTCTATGAAACTTTCTGTACTCCCGCTGTCCATCAGGTAGTTTACTTTCGACCCATTAATTTTAATTATAACAGTTGCATTTGATAAATCATGTGGACTTGCCTGGATCAGACGTAGAGAGGCCAGCATGGCATGTCCTCCTTTCTGGTATTCAGCGTCCTGATCATAGTAGAACTCTGGGTCTTATTCCTCCCCTGATGGTGGTTTCCTCTGTCCGGCATCCTTTGTCTAACATGGCTGTCTGCACATGGGACTCTGTTTCTGTCTACCTGAGGAGGAAGAAGAACTTTCCTTCCTCCCATTTGCATGAGTAGAGGCTTTGGCGGGAGCCTTAGGGCTTCTGCAGACTTTTGCATAATGCCCTTTCTTTCTGCAGTTTGAACAGCGAGCTTCTCTAGCTGGGCAGAGAGCTCTGGGATGCTTGTGCTACCGGCAAAAGGAGCACTTGGAGCGTTCCAGTGGGGATCCTGCTGCTATATGTTGCCCTTAAGCACTACTGTTCCTCTCTCTGTGCAGGGCTAATGAGTCCAGCAAGGTATACTCCTCCAGTTTCTTTCTAGTATCTTCCAGAGCCTCTGCGACAATTTCTGCCTCCTCCAGCCTGACTGTCCCCTTTTCTAGCAGCCTCTGCCTGATCTCGGTAGATCTGACACCCGCTACAATCCTGTCTCTTATGAGCTCTTTCGCATACTCTCAAGCCGATACAGTTTTAAAAGTGCACTCCCTAGCTAAGCCCTTCAGGGCGAGGATGAAATCCCTAACAGACTCCCCGGCTTGCTGCAACCTGGTCATGAGCCTGTGTCTGGAGTGGAGCTCGCTGTGCCCTATATTATAGAGTCTCTGCAAGGTGTTCATAGCCCCTTGATAGGACTTAGCATCCTGTACAAGGGAATATGGGTGATCCCCCAGCTGCACTAGTAGTATAACCATATAACCATATAGCATAAGCATTTCTTCCTCCGATGCCCCATCAACCCCCACGTAGTTTAGGAAACACCTCTGCCACCGGTTGAAGTGAGTGCTTGCCCCGGGGGTCCTGGAGTCCAGTTCCAGTCTGGCTGGCCTCAGCACCTGGCTGAACTTGAGTCTCTGATTCTGTGGCAGTGGGGTTACATACCGAGCCTGATCTCTTCCCCACGCAGCCACTCGATCCTGGGGAAGCATGGGTGCTCTCTGGGGAGTCAGGGTTTGCTGGGGTTGTCTCTGGGGGAGCGGGCTGTCCTCGCGGTCCTGGCGGTAGATCGAGATCGGGGGGAATACTTGCCGTATGCCTTCTGCCTACGCTTGTTGCAACCCTTGGCTATTGAGCAGGAGCCCAATGGGCTGCATGGCTGGACCTGGTCCCAGAGAGTTACTTGACAGGCAAGGCTCTGGGTCATTCCTTACCTGCTCCCAGGTGCTTCTGTCCCTCTCGCAGTCCTCGGTCACTGGGCGAGTCCCTCTCTCCGCCCCGGCTTTGGTCCCATGGCTCCCCACTTGGTCCATACTCGGCTGCATGTGCGTGGGAGACATCTCCATTTTCAGATCCTTAGATAGCATGGTCAAGGACAGGAATCGCTTCCATCCCAGATATAACTCACTCTATTAAATTGAGACCAACATCAACATCAAAGCAGAGTGAAGGTTAAAAGCAGGCTTTAATAGAGTGAGATACACAGCTAGTTCTTGCCTCTATGCAAGCCCAGGTCAGAAGGAGGAGCATGAGCTCCGATCAGCTTTATATACAGGATCGTCAGGAGGTGGCCCCTGGTGATCTAGTGATGTAATGGCACATCACCACCAGTACAAGACCTACTTTCTTAATTGGCTAGGTACTCTTAACAGCCACTCTACAAGCTTATCATTTCTCCAGTTAAAATTTCCCCTTGAAAGGATGCCTTTCCAACACAATGACACCTTTACGTTAATGTTCACAAAATTCAGAAAACAAATTCTAAATAAAGCAATACAGGTTCTTCTGTCTTATCATCACCTCTACATATGAAAAAACTTCCATAAATATTTATGAATTCAAACGAGAATCAGCCTTGAAAAGAACAGTTTACATGTAACCTCCCCACAATTATCAGACACTATTGCCTCTTAAGAACACAGGCTGCTAGTTTCACTGTGGAAGGCTACTTCAGAAATTTGCTTTGGTCATTGACAAGCAATCACTTCTGTTGATACTTCTGCAATGATACTCTGTTAACAATGATCATCGACTGGAACATCAAAACCAGCCATTGAGAGTTGGACATCCTGATTTTGCATCATTATAACTTGACAAGGAAAGAAAATAAATAAAAGCTCAAGTTAATTGACCTCATCATCATTATTTAAGGTCATTTGTTTTATACTGAGAGTATCTACCTGAGGCCTATGTCCAATCTTCTCCATCTTTAATAAGCAAGTAGCCTTGAAGACAGTTACCCCGATGAACCTGTGATCAGTTTGGATCACTGATCCGCACTATCACTGACTCCAAAGGCTGAGGGAGGAACGATAGGCTTCAATACACATTAGATTTCTGCTGGCCCAACTCCGTGTGCTCGAATGAATGGAAGGGGGTAGGGAGGTCGATCTTTATGGCCAGGTCACAGGGGGAGGGGTTACAGGGGGTCAAGTCATCAGTGGGCAGGCCAGCCACATACACAGAACAGCACAGAACAGTATATACATATTATCACAATCACTCTCCTCTCCCATTTCTGACAAAGGATCCAAAACCTGGGATTCTCTGTCACTTTCCACAGATGCTGCCTGACTATAAATTTAACCGTATTGAGTGACCATGTGGTTACCATATCGAGTGACCTTAAATATTTTCCGACATGCTTATTTGTGAAAATGAGCGACCCAGTAATGACCTACAGTCATTTTAATAGATACTTACAAAGATATTACATCTATCGTGAATTTAGTGTGCCTGAAGGACTTTAAAATAAAGCTCTATAGTGAAGAAGTTTGGACAGGATACCCCCCCCCCCCCCCTCCGCCACTACAATCAGCCATGGCCAGATAATCTGGTTTTGTAATGTTGTTTGTGGAACAATATTGACCAGACTCTAGAGAGACAGCCCTGCATTGTCTACATAAGGATGAGAAGGCGTCTCACTTGCTCATCGAAAAACAGCACCTCCAGCTCCTTTGGTTCTGTGTCATTGGACTGAAGCTAAATGACATGAGTCAATGGCCTTCTGTCTTCAAGGTAGAGCACTAGTCAAATCACACCTCATGCTCATTAAATTTTGGATAGTACTGTACTTTTTTGTAGATTTGACCACGTTTCTTCTGGTTCCCATTCTTGTGCCAGTGGTTCTATTGTCAGACCCATCTCAATCCCATTCACAAATCCTGAATACAAAGTTCTAGGTTGATGTTCCAGTACAATACTAGGGGAGTACTGCATTGCTATCTTTTAGTTGCAATATGAATCAAACACTTAAATGATGCTGCGCACCATTTGGATGAAACGCAGAGTAGACACTTCTGATGTGTTTGCTATTTTCCTTCTTTAACCAAAGTGACTAAAAAGAGGTTATCTGATCACTAGAGTAATGCTGCTTTTTAATCTTGCTATAGGCAAATTTACCTTCATAATGATATGACCATAATTCAGATATTTTTGTGATCACTATGTTCTTGCTGTGATCCTATGGCTTTGAAAGTCACTGCATAAATTCAGGTCTTTCTCTCTGACAGCTGCCTCTTAACAACCACCATGTAAACTGATGCAATGGTCTCACTCCTCTGTCTTTCAGTCCGAACCTAACCTGGCGAGACATGCAGCATCTGACTGTGCTGACATCTAAGCGCAATCAGCTGCATGACGACGTCCATAAATGGAGAAGAAATGGTGTGGGTCTGGAGTTTAATCACCTCTTTGGTTATGGAGTACTTAATGCTGGGGCTATGGTCAAAATGGCCAAGGACTGGAAGACAGTCCCTGAAAGGTTCCACTGTATTGGAGGATCTATTCAAGAGCCAAAGTAAGTGTGGCCTATTCTTGTCTAGTCACTCAGTTATGCTTCTGTGAAAATTTTAAGTAGTTATAGAAACATATTCAACATGTTTACTTTTCCATCTTCTTAGCAGATCCTTTTATCATTAAAAATACTTCTTTTGAAAGCTGCTTCTCTTTACGGCATTGAATCAATGACTTCCTCTTCTAAATCTTGCCATAAATGGTATTTTCTGCAAAAATGTGCCTGAAATCTCTTTCCAGTCCATTGACCTTATGTCCACTAGTATTTGAAAGCCACCCTCAATCAACTTGGGCTGATTTTACTTATAGAATGATCGAGTCATTAAGTTATTCAATGTGAAAACAGGCTTGTTCCTCATTATTCACCATCCTCTGTGTGAAGAAGTTACCCCTCGGGTCCCCTTTAAATTTTTTTCCTCTCCTTTGAAAATAATGCCCTCAGGTTTTAAACACCCTTACCCTGGGATAAAGACTGACCATTCACTTTGTCTAATCTCCCTTATTATGTTGTATACCTTTATATGTTTTCCTAAGCTGCAGGAAAAAAAGCTTCCAATGCTTGACTTGATCAAAGACCTTGCAGAAATCCAATATCCACTGCCTGTTCTTTTTAATCATCTAGGTCACCTTTTCAAAAAAGCTCAATAAAATCTGTGAGATACGACTTCTGATGCACAAAGCTATACTGACAATCCCTAATTAGTCCTTGCTTGTCCAAATGCAGGGAGATCCTATCTCTTCTGTAACCTTAGCACAACTGAGGTAATTCCTTATCCAAGGAGCTGATTTAACTAAAAGCCTGTCAGCCATCTTCTTGCCTTCTGATACCTCACCTATGGCTGAAAGACCCCAACTTCATACTCAGATGTAGGAGTGCTATCCATATTGAGTCACAGACGACCGAGATATTGCTAGGTTTGAATTGGTTAAGTTCTTAAATTCTTCTTTGTGCAAATAAATTGTGTTGAATTATTACATTCTTTATTTTGCCTTGTTGAGACCTGTATAGGTAGCAAAGATTTGGAAATCTTTTACTGTTGCAGACAGCTGCCAAGGAATTTCATTATTATAACATTTAACTGATACAATTGGCCCTGACTGTATTCATCCACAATCAATGGTAACACTTGGATGGTAATTTTAATATTAAGTGACCACGTGCCTGCCAAACTCCGAGCCAAAAACTTTGATAAAGGGATAGTTTGATTAATATTAATATCTAATTTAGCTTTGGCCTTTACATAGCAGCAATGATACATGCTTTTAGTAAGTACAACCCATTGATCTCATTTTCCTGCCTCTTTTCCCATAACCCTGAGCTTTTCTCACCCTTAAACAATGAACTAATTTATTTTTGAAAGTCTCCTTTGAATCTGCTTCCACCACCATTTGCTGGATGGGAAAGATTTTTTTTCCTGGAAACATTGAGGATTTTGTATCCTAGAATCTTTAACGATTCAAGAATTAGTAATATCTTCAAGCAGAACACCAGTTACATTCAACATCATTTGTGAATGGTGCATATGTGGAAGGATCACCCCTGACAAGGATGCAAAGAGCAGCTCCACTTTGTCAATGCCATATTTTGTTGGTCTGAAACCTATAATATTCTCCAATGCAATTCTGCTCTTAATCGGGTGAGATGGCATAAAAGAATTGATAGCTTGACTAGTTCTTTAATTATTATAGACAAGATTCGTAAAAATATCCATAATGGATCCAATCACCACATTGTTGTCCAGATTGTGAATCTAGATGACAAGCTACGCTGGTCCCAGCACCGATCCCTGCAGCACACCACTAGTCACAGGCCTCCAGTCTGAGAAGCTATTGTCCACGGCCACTCACTGGCTTCTCCCACACAGCCAATGTTTTTGAATATTTTAATATAAGATTTCACATCCAAAGTACAGAGGACTTATGGATAGATGTTAAAATTCTCAAAGATACACTAAATTTAAAATCACCAATGCCTGAAGAGGGCGCACAAAATCAGTGAACCAGTGTGGACTCGAAAGGCCAACGTGGCCTGTTTCCGCTCCGTAAATGGTTATATGGTTATGGTCAGATAGAAATATGGTTCTTCCCAGCAAGCTTGTAATTATGTTACAATGTGTCACACACCCTCAAGGTTATTCTTTCAAACGACCAAGAGCAATTGGCATCTGTAGAACTGCACAATAAGGAATTAAAGCTTTCATTTAAAAAAAATTTGAAGGGCGATTAACTGACAATTTACTCCTCATTTTGCCACTTCTTGTCTCCTTTCACAATAATGATTGATGTTAGTAGGGTTGTCAGTCAAAAAGACTCCCAAAGAGCAATGTGGATGCTCTAGCTGTATCTTCAAGTAGGTACTATCAGGAATTTCTTCAGCTAGGCCTTTATCCTTCATAGTTGTGCCATGGCAGGCTAGTAATAATTATCTGTAAACATACAGCAAAATTCAGCTAACTAGAAGCATAAGCAACTGATCAAGCAACCACCTTGCTATTTAGGATTGTTGTTAAGATTTTTTTCATGGTTGATTGTGAAATATTTGACATCTTTCAACTGGAAGTCGATTAATGCAGATTCAGGTCTCACTTTATTATGCGAATTCATAAATCAACATAATGCTGAAAGAGTGTGGCACTTCTAAATGAGCTGGTTTGCAGCTGAGGTGCTAAACTAAGGTACAAATGTCCTCTTCAGCTTAATCTAAAAGACTACAAATGGTTTAAGTCGAAGAGTCTAAATCTAAAAGACTATTAATGGTACGGGACAATCAGTAGTGGTTAGCACAATGCTATTTCAGTGCCAGCGACCCTGGTTCGAATCCACCACTGTCACTAAGGAGTTTCTGCATTCTCCCTAGGACTGCATTGATTTCCTCCAGGCGCTTCACTTTCATCCCACCTTCCTTGGTTGGAGGCCGGTGACCAGTGGTGTGCCTCAAGGATCTGTATTGGGCCCATTGTTGTTCGTTATATACATTAATGATCTAGATGATGGGGTGGTGAATTGGATTAGTAAATATGCAGACGATACTAAGATAGGTGGAATAGTGGATAATGAAGAAGGTTTTCAAGGATTGCAGAGGGATTTGGGCTGCTTAGAAAAGTGGGCTGAAAAATGGCAGATGGAATTTAATGCTGATAAGTGTGAGGTGCTTCATTTTGGTAAGAAGAATCAGAATAGGACATACGTGGTAAATGGGAGAGCATTGAGGAATACAGAAGAGCAGAAAGATTTAGGAGTGACGGTACATCGTTCCCTGAAGGTAGAAACTCACGTGAATAGGGTGGTGAAGAAGGCTTTTAGTATGCTGGCCTTTATCAATCATTGCATGGAATATAGGAGTTGGGAGGTGATGTTGAGATTGTATAAGACGTTGGTGCGGCCTAATTTGGAGTTCTGTGTGCAGTTCTGGTCGCCTAATTATAGGAAGGATATAAACAGAGTGGAGAGAGTGCAGAGAAGGTTTACCAGAATGTTACCTGGGTTTAAGCATCTAGAGTATAGGGAGAGATTGGACAGATTAGGTCTTTATTCTTTGGAGCGTAGAAGGTTGAGAGGGGATTTGATAGAAGTATTTAAGATTATGAAAGGGATAGACAGAGTGGATGTGGATAGACTATTTCCGTTAAGAGGAGGAAAGATTAAAACAAGAGGACATGAGTTAAGAATTAAGGGGCAGAGGTTTAGAGGTAACATGAGGGGGAACTTCTTTACTCAGAGAGTGGTAGCTGTGTGGAATGATCTTCCGGGAGAAATAGTGGCGGCGGAGTCAATTCTATTATTTAAGAAAAGGTTGGACAGGTATATGGATGAGAAGAAGATGGAGGGTTATGGGCATTGTGCAGGGAGGTGGGGCTAGAAAGGGGTGTTTGGTTCGGTGCAGACTAGAAGGGCCTAATGGCCTGTTTCCGTGCTGTAATTGTTATGTTATGAGTTAGTGGGAAAATTGGTCACATTGTTATATTTGATTGGTGCGGGCTGTGGGTTGGAAGGAACTGTTACCATCCTGTATCACTGAACTAAATTAAAAAGTTTTCTAGCAAGTCTTTGTTTTATAATAAATATAATTGAAGTAGCTTATTTGGTCATAATCACATTGCTTTTTGAAGAATTCCCCTTTGTTCAATTTGTAATGTTTCCTTGATACAAATGATCTCCACATTTTATTACCATTCAATTGCTTTAGGGTGCCCTTGAGTTAAGAAAGGGCCTGTATAAATCCAAATGTTTTCCTTTCCGTAATCATCCTTTCTTTTCATTCACCTGTCCAGGGAAATCTCATCAGAAGACAAGCTAATCCTAACAATATCAGCAGATGCGTGTGAAGGGAGGGGCAATTTTGTTCGCTACCTGGAGCATGTTCAGGCAGTGATAACCATAAATGCCACCAGGCGAGGAGCCCTAAACATCAACATGACTTCGCCAATGGGCACAAAATCCATACTGCTCAGTCGACGGCCTCGAGATGATGACTCCAAGGTGGGCTTTGACAAGTGGCCTTTCATGACAACACACACTTGGGGAGAAGATCCCAGGGGAACTTGGATCATAGAAGCCGGCTTTGCAGGAGACACTGCACAGAAAGGTGTGCTCAAGGAATGGACCTTGATGTTACATGGAACTCAAAGTGCTCCTTACATTGACCAAATAGTGAATGATTATCGATCTAAACTGGCCATGTCTAAGAAGGAGGAACTGGAGGAAGAACTAGATGAAGCAGTGGAGAGAAGCCTGAAGAATCTGTTGAAGAAAACCTACCCTCAGTGAATGCTGCATGTCAGTCTTATATCCCCACATCATACATGCTTTGTGATCTAAAACTACTGAAATAAATGTTTCCTGTAGCAAAGTCACTACACCTTGTTGAGATCTTAAACTCATCTGTTGTACACTGTCAGTGAATAATTATATTTAAATGACTTTTTTTTACACAGATACTGTTAATTTCACAAAGGTTAAGTACAGTTTGTGACATTGTAAAAGGATCTTAGTATGAGAAATTTAAAAGTGAAATCTTGAAAGCAAAGCAGTGACAGTTTTTCTTTATATTTTTGTGGTAAATTTTTATATAAAAAAAGTGTGTTTCCAATTTACAGCTAATAGTTTGCGCATATTTCTTTCAGCTTACTCAAGTTGAAAGCATATTTTTCTTGGCTGGAAAAACACTTAACACTTTATGAATAGATAACAATGAGTCATAACCACCCATCTCCATCAAGGCCAACAGCCTACATCATAATTTATACCTCTACTTTTGATTAGTTCATAATAAAACCAATGGTGCAATAATAGATGATTCTTTACTGACCAAACTTGGCACAGATTGTAATTGTACTTCTTTTACTTTGCACTTCACTACATTAAAAGAAAACCTAACTTGAAAATGGAACTTTGAAGATGAAATCCTGGCTTTCCATTTGTTTAGCCAAAACAGTACTATCAAGGAGTAGAACAGAAATTCTGTTCTTCATATGCTGATCCCTGCACTTGCTGTATACAATGCTTATTCCATTGCATTTTATAAATAACAGCAAAATTAACAATGCTTAAATTGCATCTTGTGATGAGCATGATGAAGAGTGTAGGACCTGAGACACTAACTGCTCCACGTGCCTTAAAGCTGCATGGCCTGCAATGTTTTATGTCAAAGACCCATGACTGTCTTTGAACTAGAACACTCTTCAAGCACTGGAAAATGTAATAGGAAATAGGAAAGCAACAAACAATTCCAATTTTATGGAAAGAGGGGGAGGCCACTCAACCTCACCATTCATACAATTAGCTCATTCATTAGGCTTCCTCTTGTTTCCATTTTTGTCCTCAAAAACTAGTTGGGGGCTCCCAATTGGTAGCTATTTGAAATCCCCTTCACATTCACATAGAGATCTGTTTTTCATTGGTCACCCCATTACTAGAGCGAGGCCAAATGCAGGTTTAAGAGCAACTTTATATTCTGTCTGCCAAGTCTGCAACCCAATGACATGAACATTGAATTCTCCAATTTCAAGTAACCTATTTTATCCCTTGGTTCCTGGAAGTAAAACACAATGCGAGAGAAACTCGACTGGTCAAACAGTGTACTTTATGTAGCAAAGATAAAGATTCATATTTCGAGCTTGAGCCCTTCATCGAGGTATGAAGAAATTATGGGCAAGCACCCAAACAAAATGGTAGGGGGAGGGGTAGGGAAGGAGCACAGTCCCAAAGGCAAGAGGTAATAGGTGAAGGGAGGAGGGTACATCAGCAAACAAGGGGAGGGGGGGGGGATGGCTCCGTGAATGGAAGGGGAAAGGGGTGGAGAGCTGGAGGAAAGAAGACAAAGGGAAAGGGGAGGGAGGGAGAAAGGAGAGTAGGTGAGTAAAACCAAAGAAGTTGATGTTAATGTCATCCGGTTGGAGAGTGCCGAAATGAAAAATCCTCCATCTGCTCCTTCCCCCTACAATTTTGTTGTTCAGACACCTGCCCACATTTTGCCCATACCTTGGCAAGCCCAAAACACTAGTTTATCATTGCTACATAAAGTACACTGTTTGACCAGCTGAGTTTCTCCAGTATTGTGGTTTTACCTCTTGGTCCCTTTTTCTCTCATCATCCACTGGGTTCTCTTATGCACACCATTCTTTGTAAATGCTCCCCAACCCACCCCACCCCCACCTCCACAGTTCCCTGTACCCCACCCTCATTCAACCCTCTTAGCCTCATCTGCCTTTTTTCCCCTGTATGTCTTCTCATTTATTCCTGTCCTAACTCCACCTCTCCCACTCCCCACCAGCTCCATCTCTCACCATTCCTCTCAATTCACCTATTACCTTCTGACACCTGACTGGGAAGAAACCAGGGACCCTGGGGAAAACCCACGCGGATACGGGGAGAATGCACAAACTCCATACAGACAGCACGGGACTATAGAATACAAATGCACTTAAAGATGGGATATGCAAACTGGGTCTACCCCAAACTCGGTGAAAGAAATATATTTTGCACTGCAGGAGAAGAAAAAATGTTATCCTGCATTCACAATGCCTTTCCACCCCCACAATGTCTAGGAATGTTTTACAGTGAGGTGCAGTCACTGGAACAATGTAGAAAACAGCCATTTCAAATATTGTTAGGATCATCTGTTTTGTTAATTGAATTTGTTAATTGTCTTGATTTTCAAAAGTCAGCCTTATTTAAGTTAAATGATTTTACATCCACATCTGCCCGGAGAAGAGAATTTTGAAAAGAGTAACAAGACTCCTGATTGGAATGCTAAATGTCTGCCTTCTTGTCCCAATGATAATGCATTTCTACAGAGTATTTCCCAAATGAAAAATTACATGTTGAGATTCTGAGATGTGATGAATTTGGGATTTCTTTCACTGGGATAACACCAAGCCTAAACAGTTAATATTACTTACTTTTTCTTCACTTCTTCCCCAAACCACTTGGTCAATTGTAAATCACGTGCTTCCCAGCTGCTACATTTTGCTTTCCTGTCTGGAGGTCCCTTCCAGAAATTGTCAATAGTTGATATCCAAAATGTCAGAAAGGAAGACTTAGATTTATATAACACTTCCATGATAGCTCACAGCCTGTTGGGTACTTTTGAAGTATAAATAACTTTGTATTGTAAGATAATACAAAGCTGTTATTTGATGTTAGTAAATGAAAATGTAAATTGATGGAAAACACAGCAGGGAATGCTCAGCTGGTTTGGCACTGTTTGTGGAGAGATGCCATTAATGCAGCCTGATATTTCCTGTATTTTGATTAAATTTTGGACTTCCTGCATCTGCAGCTATTTTGCTTTCAGACGAATGTTAGTACTGATGCAGGACTACCACTCCTGAAGTTATGCCCTCCCTTCCTATCCTTCGCAAGGTGTGAAACAAGATCTGATAAATCTTGTAAATTCAACAGGAAACTTACTTGAGAACTACTGGATTGTTATCACATTATTCATTTATTTCCTCATCAAAGAAACGAGCTATCTTTATCTAGCCTAGGCTAAGTGTGCACGAAGTGTCCGCACCTCAGATTAATAACAATGCCAATGAACAGGGATTTTTTAAATCTTGCATTTACAGAGAATCTTATGCAACCCAAGTCAGTGTAATTTGTTTTGAAGTCTAATCACCACATTAATATAAGAAACACAGTGTCCAATTTGCAAAAAGCAAAATCATGTAAGTACCAATGAATACATAATTTGATTTTGTGATGTTGAGCGGTGGATTAATTTTTGTTAACACACACACACACACACACACACACACACACACACACACACACACACACACACACACACACACACACACACACACACACACACACACACAATAGTGCCTTGGAATCTTTTAAGTCCCTCTGAGAAAGTAGAACATAAACATATTAAGCTTATCATCTCTTTGGCAGCACCTTTGATAGTGGGATTTTCTTGAGTACTGCTAAATGGTCATCTATGTGGCTCCCTGCCAACCAACACACACACACACACACACACACACACACACACACACTAGGCATCTTCTTGACTTTCGGCATTCGTGAAGAACAGCTCAGTCCTGAAAAATCAACAGCCTTTTACTTCCAGTGGATGCATGACCTGCAGAGTTTCTCCAACACTTTTAAGAACTGCACTTGACCCCAGCATCTGCAGATTTTCTTGTTCATCTATTTTCTTTACAAAGAATTTTGTTTTAAAAAAGTACCAAGAAAATTGAAAATATATTTTAGATTTACATTTGTTAATCCCAGTACAAGATATTAAATCTTAATTTGATTTTGTTCAACTAAAATGAACTGTTCACTTGATTAAACATAGGAAACAAAACAATATCTGTGTCACTAATTAAAATTAATAGTTCAAAGTACGGAAAAATTGGAAGAGTGAAGAGAGTCAACTATATAATAATCTCACACCAATAAATCAGAACTGAATTGAAAAGTAATGCAAATGATTTCATTAAAAGCCATTTAAGCAGATAAACCTTACTTTCATTTATTTTACTTTACAAAACATACATCGATCACAAATATTCAATCATATTTTCAATCAGGCATTTGTATTACATAAATCAACTAAACTTTCTAAAATTATTCTACATGATCATTGCACACTTGATAAATAAGTTTAAGTCTTGTTCTTAAATATTCCTCAGAAAAATTCTGTCAATATAAATCTAAGTTTTTCGTATGAAAATCTTAAAGTGAACTCTAATCACTTTAGAAACTAAATTTGAATTATGACATGAAACAAGGTTCTCGAGAGATATTAAAGTTTGTCATTGATACTGTCTCCAGTATTGGCTGCATTAATTTTTTTCAAAGATATTGTCATTTTTGTCATTAACAAGTTGTTAATTACTAATCTATCATTAGATGCTGCATTCTGTTGTAACATAACAGTTTTGAGCTCTGACCTGCTAATTACAATTTTAAATGTATGCTTATTTGATACCAATAATTTAAAACTTCTTTGCTTTCATTTCTTGCTTTGTCTTTTCTACAGTGGTTTCAACAACTGTGGAGGTTTCTTCATAACCTTGCAGTTTATTATCTGAGAATGTCTCAACTGCCTCAATCATTTCTATCTTTTCATAGTATTTATACTGCGGCTCCTTTAAGAGTTTCTCGTCCAATGGCAGCGGTTGCATTGATGCGATGCCCCTGCTATGTTCCTCTCCTTCTTTCTGTTCTTTGTGATAGGCAGTAAATTGAGATCCTGAATCAATGGGGGCGCTTGGATCTGAATAGGGCTGAGATGGGCCGCTGAAAGGTACTGGCTTATTATCTGCAACATGTGAGGGTTCCGGAACTGATGGTTCTGAAGCTGAATGTGGCACTGATGATGAAGGTGGAGATTCTTTGGGTTCTCTATTAGCATCTGGTTTTCTATCATCTTGCCTTTTATCTTCATGCTGGTCTTCACCTTTCTCCTCACTGGAGTCAAATCCATTTTCTCCATTGCCATTTGTATCATGTTTTAATGGCTCGGGTGGACTTGGTTGGGGATGAGAATCCATGGGACCAGGAGACCGTCCATCCTCAAAAGTTACAATAACTTGACTTCTTGCAGGAACTGATGTGCAGAAGAAAGGATCCGCATAACTGGCTTCACCTGTAACCAGAACATGGTGCCCTTTGGTGTAGAACTCTGCTACAGGTACCTGTGGTCTCCTCTGTTTCTTCATTTTCTCTCTTATCATGTTACACAATGCATCAAAAACTCTACTTATCTGAGCTCCATCTGGCACATCATCCAGGCCTACATCCCATACACCTTCTCTATCTTCACCAACTGTCACATTTTCATTGTGGACATTGATTAATGAATATTGTTCCACCACATCTACCTCTTCAGTGGCATCAGAAGACAAGGCATCTTTACCTATTACGACTTTCCTTGAAAATGGCATTGTACTTGTGGTAGATAAATCTAAAAAGATAATATGTTTCCTTATAATCTGATTATTTTATCAATTCTTGAATAGTTTTAGATGGTTCATTTTTAAAACCAAATAATAGCGTGCTAGTTGTTAATAAATCTTTATATACTAATGAAAGCAACACAGCTTATATTGAAACACTCTATGTAAAACACACTAAAACATTTGTAAACCAGAGTGCTATCAATCAAAATATAGTTGAACCCTAAAAGATGATGTCAGGGTGTCAATTGCAAATACCAGAGGATATCTGTTTAAGTGCAATGCACAAAAGTTCTGGAGAAATTCA
Source organism: Narcine bancroftii (assembly GCF_036971445.1). Taxonomy (NCBI): domain Eukaryota; kingdom Metazoa; phylum Chordata; class Chondrichthyes; order Torpediniformes; family Narcinidae; genus Narcine; species Narcine bancroftii. The sequence goes on along the minus strand of NC_091472.1, from coordinate 82,574,557 downwards.
GCAGGTCATGCAGCATCCATAAGAAACCAAGGGTAACCAGTGTTTCTAGCCTGAGTTTCTCCAGCATTATTGTGTATGGCACTACCATCAGAGCATTTGCACTTTCCTGTTGAAGGACATTTGAATGGAGGAATGTTTAAGGAGATGCCAAAGGTAGGATTTTACATGGAGAGTGTGGGTGCATGGAATGCATTGCTGGGATGTAATTGTAGAGACTGGTACAATAGGAGTATTTAAAAGCCTCTGAGATAGGCAAATTGATATTTGAAAAGAAAATATCGATTTATGGGTGTGAGGTAGGGAAGGATTATATTGTTGTGTAATAGGTTTATATTGGTCAGCACATCATCATGGCCTGAAGGGCCTGTACTGCGCAGTAATATTTATTCTGTTCTATATTGTGCATCTCTAAAGAGGTGGTCTTTGTGATTCACTCAAGCCAGTTAATGTCTTATGACTGAATTGAAAAAAGCATGTGATAGTAAAGCACCATAAATAAAACTAAATGACAGTAAAATCCCTGTTATCCAGGATTCTAGCAAACAGCAGTCTCAAGCAACTGGCAAAAACATTAGGAAAAAAAAGGTAAAAAATACGAATATTTAAAATTAGTGCCCCAAGTGGTTAGTTTGCCAATCACACAATCTCAAGCAACCAGAAAATAAACTTATCTGGCATCTATCAATCCCATAGATGCGGGATAATGGGAGTTTTATTGTTCTGAATCTATGTAGGTATGTGAAAGCACATAATGCTGGGGAAAACTGACAAGTTTTCTCTACAGAGAGAAAAACTGAGCTGAAGTTTCAGGTCCATAACAGGGGACTGAAATTCTGAAATTGTGAAATTATGAAACTGTGAGATGAACAAAAGTCCAGGAGTTTGGGAATAAATGGATTTGAGTTTTAAAATGTATGTCAATAAATACTGGTGCACAAGTTCAATGATATTTGGTGTGAGTTAGCATCCAGATACAGATAGAATAGGAATCCTGATGGATAGGTTCATGAGAACCCCCTGCTCTCACCACCATCATCCACTTGCCACAAGAGAGAATGGGCCATCATTAAATTAAGCAAAGTGGAGGGGCAGCACTCAGCAAGTGGCAAGAGCTTCACTGGAGACCAATAAAAAGATGGGAAGTCGAGTGGAGTGGCCACTGTGAGAGAGCCCAGTGTAAGAGGGGAACTTTGGCTTCTGGGTCTTTGGTGAGCAGAGGCTGAGGAAGTGTTGGCAGTGACAGAGCCCCAAAGGAAAAAATAAAAGGCATCAGTAAGAAGGCAGGTTCAGGTAAGACCTTTTTTTGTTATTGTGCACTGGAAATGGCAGTCAGGGCAGGGGTATGCTCCTCTTGTATAATGTTGGATATCAGGGAAAGTATCAATACCAATGATGAGTAAACCTGCAAGAAGAACATCCGGCTGCAGCTCCTAACAGATGCCATTAAGGAGCTGGAACTGGATGAATCCCAGATGATTAGGGAGGCTGAGTAGTTAAAAGACTTGAGTTGCAGGGAGGCAGTTACACCTAGGTGGCTTGAGGCAGGTAGCTGGGTCATTGTCAGGAGAGGGAAGGAGGATAAGCAGCCTGTAACCATTCCCCTCAATAACATGAGCTCCATTTTGGGCTGATGACCTATCAGAGACAAGCCACAGCAATTAGGTCTCTAGCACAGAGTGCCATCCTTTGGCTCAGAAGGGAATAGGAGAGGAGAGGCAAATTAGAGTGATAGGGAATGCCCACAGTGGTTGAGTGAGGCAAGAACTCGAGGACATGGATTTAGGGTGAAAGGTTAAATGTTTACAGGGAACATCAGAAGGAACTCGGAGGGCGGTGAGAGAGTGGAACAAGCTGCCAGTGGTGGTAGGGATGGATGAGAGTTCAATATTGACATTTAAGATAAGATTGGATAGCTACATGGATACAAGGAGCATGGGGTGGCGGGGGGGGGGGGGGGGTGGGAGGGAAAGGGTGCTATGATCCAGGTCAATATGACTTTATGGGAAAATAGTTTGCCACAAACTAGATGGGCCAAAGGGCCTGTTTAAGTGGTGTAGTGTTCTATGGTTTAATCAGAATGCTATTCCTTCTCCAGCTAGTGCAAAGGATTCTGTGCATTCTTGGCTTCAGGCATCAGGGTGTTTGGCCACTAAAGTTCTCATAGGACTGTAATGTGATAACTACAGAACTGTGAATTACTAGCACTTCTGGATAGATTTTATCAAGCCTTTCTTCGAGGGGTTAGAATCTCTTAAGGACTCTGCCTCGACCAACATTGAGACCCAGGAAGAAGACCCAATATGCGAAGGTACCTATATTAATTTAAGTGACAGCATCTTCAGCTTCAAATAAGAAGCGTCTTCACAGCTGCATCCCTCAACTCCAAAATCATCCAGTACTCCCCAATTACAAGTCTATGGATTGCATTGACGTCTCTTCAATTTGCTCTTGTAATTTTGTAACATTACATTGTTAATTTTATTCTCATTGAAAATTTCAGTTTCTGGAAAAAAATCAAATATGTGAAAACTTGTCAGGGAGTCTTTTTAATGTTATGAAGACTCTCTCTGCATCTACGAGCAGTCAATATGGAACTTCAGTGGCATTATTAGAATATAATTCTAATTTTTCTAGTTATAAGGTGGTAAAAGTTACTACAGAGCTGTGGAGAATTAAAGACACCTTACTTTAACCTGAGACTTACCTTTGCCCTCAGTAGGATCTTGTGCATGCTCACATTGAGAACTTGTGTCCAAAGGGCTGGTTTGTACTTCACTTATTGTGGATTGCAATCTGTAAAAATGAAAAGTATCCATTTTGTAGCTGGGGAGAACTGCTGAAAATTCACACAGACAAACAAGAGAATCTCCAAATTCTTGGTTCCATTGCTGTATCCAAAAGCCCAAAGCGTCAACTGCCTCTTACTTCCTGCGTGGCCTGCTGAGTTTCTTTAGCACTTTTGGATGGTTGACACAATTGGATAGAACCCCCCATCTATCTATCACAAGGTTGTTGCAACTTGACTGAGTGTGGAACTGGATCAGGAGGCTCGAACTGACATGTTTAACGTGTAACTGGAAGAATCCATTGATAGTCTTGCTGCATTATTGATTTGATCAATGGCTAACACCACTACCAGATCGGTAATAATTTGTGAGAGTATACAAGCACAATCCTGCTCCAATATCACCTCCATCATCCTCATTCTCAATTCCTTACAAAAAAATCTATAGAGTTCAATGTAGTAATGTCAATATCGAACTCTCATCCATCCCTACCACCACTGGCAGCTTGTTCCACTCTCTCACCACCCTCTGAGTTCCTTCTGATATTCCCTGTAAACATTTAACCTTTCATCCTAAATCCATGTCCTCTAGTTCTTGCCTCACTCAACCACTGTGGACATTCCCTATCACTCTAATTTGCCTCTCCTCTCCTATTCCCTTCTGAGCCAAAGGATGACACTCTGTGCTAGAGACCTAACTGCTGTGGCTTGTCTCTGATAGGTCATCCCCCTCAATTACTGGAGGCCCAGCTTATTGTGGCCATTTAGAACCCAATAGCAAGCTGGTATTGGAGTTAACCTTAGAGTGCATATTAACCTTGGTGTGCATGTTCAGGGTAGATTCCAGCTCGGCCAGCTGGAAGCAGGAACTGGATCAAGAAATACAAAAATACATTTATAGAAAAAGGAGAATTTTTTTTTAAATCATATGCTGAATATTATACTCTGATTCACAATTTCCTATCATCCTAAAGAACATTGACAAAAGTTTTGAGTAGATGACAACACCAGTGGTGGCAGAGTTAGCATAGCAATTAAGTACAATGCTATTACAACATCAGTGACTGGGTTTTGATTCTGGTACTGTATGTAAGGAGTTTGCACGTTCTCCTGCATGAGTTTTCTCCAATATGCAGAATTGGATGTTATTTGTGTGCAATTGGCACAGATTTCACGGACTGGAGGGCTTTAACCATGTGGTCTCATTCAAACTAAAATTTAAAATTTAGGTGAAATTAAATTATATTTTGTATCAGAGAGATTAATAATCAAAGGGAGAGATGTGTGATCAGAAAAGAGAACCAGGGGTGAAGAAAAGATAAATAATTTTGCAAATTAGTTATGAGCAATATCACTTGCTGAATGAGTAGTGGGCACATTGTCAATGTTCATTCCAAAAAGGAAAATAATTTTGGCAAAGGGGAAATAGCAGATTTCAGATTTTTTCTCGGAGCATATACATGATATCACATACGAGGCTGAGATTCCTTTTCCTGCGGGCGTGGCAGAATTACCACTAAATTGGTAGTGCAAAAAATGAACTGTACACAGGATAAACATGTAAACAAATAAAAGAACTGTAAACAGATAACTAATGTAAACAAACTGACTGTGCAACACAGAGAGAACCAAAGAAAATCAATGTAGTGCAAAAGTATGATTAAATTATTCTCTGATTGTGTATTAATTAGATAGTGTTTGACAAGGCCATCATGAGTCAAATGGTCACATATCATAATTTATCACTTTATGATTCTAAGATTTCAATGTAGAAATTACTTTTGATAATTATAGAGCCCTGAAGGGGAAAACCAAAATAATGTAGTCACTTACTGATAATCTTCATCTGTAATAAAGTGCTTGTAGCGCTCGAGCTCATTTTCCAATGATTGTTGGTACATGACAACTTGTCGGCACTCATTGGCACATTTTTCAAAGCTTGTCTCAGCTTCTTCTGTCTTTCTCCTCAAATCTTCGATTTGCTCATTATATGATTGCATCTGATCCAAGTAATGCCCCTCCACAGTACTGGATGTCTGCTCTTGCATTGCACCCTTTAAACACAATGATATGTAAGTAACCTCTTTAATCATTTATTACACTATATATGGTCACTTATATATTGTCACGGCAGTTTTCTTTACTGAGGCAGGTGATAACTACCATAGTTTCAATTCACTCGTACTCTCATCAGAAGCGTCTATGATTATGAAATGTTTTGCAGGAATGTACTTCAACCTCTGTTTGGGACTCAAATTCATACAGTTTCATGTCAGACTTCTGTTCAGTCTTTTATGACCTTAGGATGTCCAAAAATGCTTTACCATAACCAAGGTACTTTTGAAGGGCTGCCTCTTCTGTTAAGGAGGGATCTATCCTCATACTCCAATGCAGTTTTGTCAGGCTCTTGATTTTGGTATTGATTCATGGCCTTGTCTGGCTTCTCAGGTGGACAAAAGAGATCCCACATGGAAAACAAAGATAATTCCATTGGTGACCTGCCTAATACATAGCCCATTACAAACATGGATATTTGATCATTATCCATTTGCTTCAACCATCTGTCTTGCATGAATCCAGTTACTGCATTTTCTACAGCACTAACTTCAAAAATCTATTTAATTAAACATGAGTGCTTTGTGAAGCCTCAAGGCCATGAAAGGCTTGGCACAGATCTATATTTCTACCTAAAAGTTATCAATTCGCAGCACTGCACAATGCGCCCATTGAAAAATAAATCTGGACTATAATGTTATTAATACATTATATTCAGCCCTTTCTTGTATATCTCAAATCCAAAAAAGCATAAGATTTTTATTTGACCCCAGAAATATTTAGGAAATAACATCAGAATATAAATGATAGTCACCAAGTGTTATAAAATACTGGCTTATATCTGAGTTCAATTCAAGATCATGGTCTTTTCATTCTTTTCATACATCAACTCATTATCGGGTGTACATGTAAAATAAATAAATTCTCTAAGATAGTGGTGACAGAGACTGTAAAACTACATCAAATATCCTGGAATAGTAATTTATTTGGGTGGTTAAGAAGGCATATGGTATGCTGGCCTTCATAAATCATAGTATAGAGTATAGGAGCTGGGAAGTGACGCTGCGGTTGTTTAAGGCATTGGTGAGGCCAGGTTTGGAGTACTGTGTTCAGTTCTGGTCTCCAAATTATAGAAAGGATATAGATAAGGTGGAGAGCAAGGTTGCTGCCTGGCTTACAGCATCTAGATTACAGGGAGAGATTAAGAAGACTGGGACTTTATTCATTGGAACGTAGATGGCTGAGAGGGGATTTGATAGAGGTATTTAAAATTATGAAAGGAATAGATAGACTCGACATAAACAGACTCTTTCCCCTGAGGGCAGAGGAGGTTGGAACAAGAGGGCATGAATTAAGGGTAAGAGGGCAAAACTTTAGGAGAAATAATAGAGGTGGCTTTTTCACTCAGCAAGTGGTGGCAGAATGGAATGATCTTCCAAAAGAGATAGTTGTGGCAGGGTCCCTTCTGACATTTAAGAGAAGGTTGGATACGAGGGGGTTGGATGGTTATGGGCGGAAAGCGGAAGGGGGGAGCTGACGGAGTTGTTCAAGTGAATCGGTGCGGGTTCAAAGGTCTATTTCTGTGCTGTAAACGGTTCTATGGTTATATGGTTATAATTAGCCAGTTTCTACCACAGACGGTGTACAATCAGGTCTATAATAAATGTAATGCTCTTGAGCAAAGGTTTCCAATATTTTTTTGTCTGAAATTTAATCCAGTCACTTTATTTGCACTTCTCCACTTCTCCCTTTCTATTGCTAGATAGCAATGAACTCTCTTGTACAATTCTAGATTTACAGCACGAGGCCAATCAGCCCATGCTTCTATGTTGGACCAAGCACAGCTGGTTACCCTATTTCCAGTCTTGCTCTATTACTTTATTGCTTATAGCAAAATTCATACATACAGTACCTTTGAAACACCAAGGCATACTTGCTCAAATGTATTGTGAAGTCGTGAGTTCTACCACACCCTAAATGAAAATATTTCTCCTCAAGCCAGTTTAATCCTACTACAGATCAACTATTATTCTGGTTTTTTAAAAAATCTGTGTGCAAGGGAAAATAACTCCCTACTCGTTGTTCTATTTGGCTCTCTATCATTTTACACACTTCTGGTAAATCTTTCCAGGACTTTCATTGCTAAAAAAATGCAATCTTAACCCATCCAATCTTACCTCATATTTAAAATTATCATTCTTAAAAATCTCTTCTGTTTGCTATTGTACCCTTCTGGAAAGACAGTGACTAATGTATAACACTAGATTACAGAATTTTGGAATGTGTGCTTTATACAGTTTGGGCACAGCCTTGCTGCCTCTATACTCCATGGCTCAGCAAATGCAGGAAAGAACTCTACAACAGTGGTTGTCAACCTTTTTCTTTCCACTCACATACCACTTTAAGTATTCCCTATGCCATTGGTGCTCAGTGATTAATAAGGGATTGCTTAAGGCGATATGTGGGTGGAAAGAAAAAGTTTGAAAGCCACTGTTTTAATCATACCTGTAATGTGACTTGTTATGTGCACGGTTTCATAACTCCAAAGGAAATGGGCCAATGAAAATTTTTCTCAAGCAAAATATTTCAGTAGCAATTGGGTCTAAAGCAGTGATTCTCAAACTTCCCTTCCCTCTCACATACCATCTTAAGCAATCCCTTACTAATCACAGAGCACTTATGGCATAGGGATCATTTAAAGTGGTATGTTTGTGGAAAGAAAAAGGTTGAAAACCACTGCTCTAAAAGATTCCTAACTACCTTCTCTGTTCCTCCATCCACCTCAGCTTCCCAGTATCTATTGTATATCTTTATGTCTTGTTTTCCCTTTCAAAATGCAATGGCACATTCATGGAGTTACGGAATGATACAGAACACAAACAAGTATGTGCCGACCATCAACTACCCATTACTACGGATCCAACATTAATCCTATTTCTCACTTCCCATAGATTGCAGCATTTTCCTACACATTATGGGCAATTACAATAGCCAGTTAACCTACTAACCCACCTGTCTTTGGGATATGGGAGGAAACCAGGGTCTCCAGAAACCCAGGCAGTCACAGGGAAAATGTGCAAATCCCACAAAGATGGCAATATGAGACAATAGGATTGAACCCAAGTCTCTGATACTGTGAGGAAATGACTCCACTAACCACTGTACCACCATTGAATCTCTGAATTAAATTTCATTTGCCTACTTTCTGCAAAACTGATAAGTTTATGCATATCTTCCTGCAGGACAATGTCAAGCAATCATAAACAATGGCAATGTGTAATACTTTTACTGCTCACTAGAGCATTATCCAACCTATTCATACCAAGCAGCACCAGGTCTATTGCTCTCTAAGCCACAGGTCATTGTGCAGAGCCAAGTAATTTCTACAGTAATGAGAATTGTTTTTATTGGTTTGTTGAAACAACACACGTGCAATTTTTACATTGATGGATAAGGCATTGTCTAAAAGTGGCCAGATCTCCTTCTACTAACCCTTATTCAAGCTAATTCCTTTGACTCAATGCATTCCGTGTTCACTGACATTAACAATATATTGATTTTAAATGCAACTTTCTTTTGAAATCCATCCATGACTTCCTAATCATCACTCCACACCTTCCCATCTATTCTCTTGCTGGCCTCCTTCAGTACCTTTCTACTCCTCCCCAATTCTGACCTCTTGCATCCGCCCTGAATTTAACTGCTCCATCAGAATGATGGTGCCTTTAACTGACAAGGGCCTAAATTCTGGAATTCTATCAGTAAGGATCGCTGTCACTCTGTTTGAAATTTCCTTAAAAACTGTTCCAATTGCTTCCAATAATTTGATCGTAATGTCTTATTTTAGTTGATAACACTACGGTGAAGCCCTGTGGCAGATTTTTGCTACACAAATACAGAACTGCAGATCTTCCTTAATACTTTAAAATCACAGATTCCTCAAGGCCTCTGGATGGAGAGTTTCCAGGCTGAGTTCTGCTTCCTTTCACCTTTGTGAACAATCTATTCAACTCTGTGGGAAGGTGAGGTTTCTTGCTTGACCCATTGCCACACGTGCTCCCAGGAGACCCAACAGCCAGACAATTGCATCGGCACGAAGGAAATAGTCCAGCTTTCATTGAAGAGCAATGATAATGGTGTGATCCATACTGCTGTGCACTAATCACAGAACCAGATATATGATGAGAGACCTTTCTTTAAATATGCAGCATATCACTAATGATCTGGAAAGTGATCCAGAAAATGGGCTGAATGTAATTTCAAAAATTACTTTTAAAATTTAATTGGATAAGAATCTGAAGTGGGAAATAATCTGGGGTTATAGGAATGGGCAATAATTGCTGGCCCTGCTGGCAATGCCTGCATTTTCAAACATTAATTTGTAAAAACAGTGGACCGCTCTTCAAAGAACTGATGCAAACAAATGGCCTCCTGTGCTATATCACTGGTAACTTGCCTGAGGAGATAATCATCCACTATTTCTTTAACAATACGAAAATACTTCATGAATTATGTTACTATGTCAGCAAAACCATATAGACTATTTGACTTACAGTCTCATTCCCAACTAATCTCTTTTATGTTTGTCAAACATGTTACGATCATTAGTCACAGAGCCAGATTTTAAATAAAAAGGGTTAAAACTGTATTATGGTGACCTTTACATACCCATAAAATGAAATCCAGATGTCATTTAATGGCAGAAAATGCATTTAATTTTTATGTATGAAACAAAAACAATATTAGAGAGACTTTTTTCCCCTCATAATAACATAAATTGGAATGGATGCCTGACCAAACTGAGACTACTTCATTCTGACAGACTGCCAAGAGATTTTAAGTATTGTAGTTATACTGGATATGCATTATTATTGCATACAGTCTGCCACTTAACAGGGAAGTGGCGGATGTGCTTGATGTTATACTGTTTAAGAAAAACAAATGGGGTTGAATTAATCCAGTGGTTCCCAAACTTTTTTGGGCTGCCGCCCCCTTAGCTCCTAGGCCACACCCCGAGCACCCCCTCCCATACAATGGCACTGAGCAGGGGAAGGGGGTTGGAGGGGAGTGAGGGGGAGTGGCAGTGGCACTGCGTGAGAGGGTAGTGATGCCAGTGCAACACGGCAGCCACTGAGATCATCTTTCGCGAGAACGCCTTGTTGCCGTTTATTTTGCTCACTACTGCCATCCAGAGTTTGGCCACAATGACTGTCAGCCCTTCTGCAGACTGAGACGCCAGAAAATGACTGCTTCAGAGTCATTGCAGCAGAGTGAATAATAACAAGACTAAAGGTTCGGACCTCCCCCCTTTTCCTCACCGCCCCTTTGGATCTTTCCACTGCCCACGGTGATGATGGTGGTGGGGGTGGGGGGTGGGGTGGGGGCAGCATCACCCACTTTGGGAATCACTAAGTTAATCTTTCAAGACCAATACAAATTTGAATCCATGATTTAATAGTTATTTAGTCTTGAGTTACTTACACATTTATTGGATGATATACATCTACATTGAAACAAATAACAAAGGTAAAATAATAAAAATAAATAAAACAGGAATAAAAGTGACCAGATGGTTTACAATTATGCACTTGTATCCTGTGCTGCATGGCGCCATCTAGTGCCAACTTTGAAAATACAGCAACATTGTGCAGTAAAATAATTTGTAATTATATATTAATGCAGTTAAACATTTGAAAGATGTATTGTCAAAGCATTATCAAACAAAATGTGAAACTTAGTTTATAGGGAAATATCAGCACTGTGTGCCAACTCATCAAAGAAATAATTTTTAAATAAATTTCAAAGACGTACGCGGCTGGAATGTTAATTAGTCAGATGGGTGTATTTGAGTGGTATAGGCTTGTGGACTGGAAAGGGTTGTTACCATGCTGTATCACTAAATTACGTAAGTGTCTTAAAGAAGTGAGTCAGGACTCAGACAGCTAATTGCCCAGCTGTCAGTGGAAAGCAGTTAAAACATTGCAATGAGGAAGAGGTATAATTGGAAATGTAGATTTGTTCAACCAGAGATACAGAGGTAAGGAGAAATAAAAGCATTGAGTGACTTGCAAAAAAAAAAGAAAAGTTTTATGCTTAGAATTTTCTATTATAGGTTTGCAGGCAAACTGGATAATGGGGTTTAGGAAATTGATTGCAAAGCTTTGGATGGAAAATCTCTACATCACTGTGTTCCCTTCATCATACGATTCCAGAAATACAAGAGACACAAGGCCTGGATCTTCTGAAACATCTTCCTGGAAAGCAGCAAGTACTAACTCCAAATCTAGGAGCTACCTTCCATATGGAAAAAGTGAGCATTAAACAGGAAAGTCTGCAGATGCTATGATTGAGTGCAATATCCAAAAATGCTGGAGAACCTCATAGCAGGGCCCAGCATGGAAAGATGGGGTAAATATTTCAGGCCTGAGCCCTTCATCAAAATATGAGCAGAACGCAGGCAGGTACCTGAATAAAAGAGTGGTGGCAGGAGGGAAGGGTAGGGGGAAGAGCACAGGCTCTTGAAGCCTTAATGCAACTTGAGATGCAACTTTATGGACCACCTGACAGAAATCAGTGCTCAAAAGCAATGTACCAGTTGTGGACGAGTTCATTGTATTTTTACCTCTGAATCATGCTTAAAACCAATCAAGCTGAAAGAAAATTTGTTGATTGGTACTCCATTGCAAGATAGTGCTTACACTGCTCCATGAGATGCCTCCAATATCAAAGATTATTCTTCAGTGTCTGATCTTGGTGTCACACTCATTCAAAGTTCAAAATACTACGTCAATCAACAATCTGCTGGCATTTCACCCTATTAAACTGAATATTTGCAGAGGGATCCTCCACTCCCATGTCCAAATGGCTTTTGATCATGATTAGCTCAGGTTTGCTGGACATCAACTGACTTAATTTTTTTTATCTTGGCCCTGTACTCACAAGGATCACTTCTGTAAACAAAAAGTTTTAACAGAAAATGCTGAATGTGCTCAGCAAGACAGGTAGCATCTGTGAAGAGAGAAACACATTTAAATTTCACTGTTATTCCATTGCAGCTGCAACCATTTTGTAGCATAACATTGATAGACATTTCCCTATCTCCTTCGTCATCAATTCCTCCCTACAGGAGAACCAACATCAAATCAACATTATTCATGTCTGTGTCAAAGCTTGACATTTTTTAACTGTTTGTGATTATAAATCTCAAAAGGAGGAAGGCACCAAGGTGCCTTCTCTTCGAATCTATTGGAATGCTAGTTACCCCATGGCTTAACGTGGGCGGTGAATCATAACTTGTGGGCTGGTGGACTTGCTTCAGGACAGTCATGTAGCTCTGAATCTCAGCAAGGTTCTGTGGAGTGAGGATAACAGAGAAAGGTATTAGAAACAGAAACAGACACAGCACTGAAATTTCTATCCCTTGATATACATGCCACTCTCATGAAAAAAAAAAGAGAGCAAGAGAATCCCTGTGGAATTTTAGGTACTTTTGTTTCCCTAAACAAGATTGATATTTAATTCCATGAAAACTCCAGAAATCAGAATAGGTTTAAATATCTTCCTGATTTTTAGCTTTTTTCAATTTTCATCCTATAACATTATTCAATTCTATCTTCTGCATGGAAAACAGGGGACAAGATCTGGACATACTGCTGAATTAGTTAATACTTCTCTTTACAAAACTCAGAAATGCTAAAGGCACTCAGCTAGTCTTGCAGCGTCCATAGGGGGTAAAGTTTTATTACTAAGGTTTCAGGCTTTCCTCAAGGAAGGGCTCAGGCCTGAAGCATTGGAAATACATATTTATCTCCTATGGACACTTCGAGACTGGCTGAATTCCCCCAGTGTTTCTGTGATTTGACTACAATCACAGCGTCTGCAGACTTTCATGTTTCAGTGACTCTGTTTATACCAGGCACAAGCCAGCTCCAATTTCCTCTTCCCTGTTTTCTGTTCATTTCACTTAGGTGTCCATTGATCTGGATGATAATGTGGTAAATTGGACCAGCAAGTTTGCTGATGACACTAAGATTGGAGATGTTGTGGAGAGCGAGGAAGGCTTTCAAAGCTTGCAGAGGGATCTGGACCAGCGGAAAAATGGGCTGAAAATGGCAGATGGAATTTAATGCAGACAAGTCTAAGATGTTTCATTTTGGAAGGACAAATCAAGAAAGGACATACACAGTAAATGGCAGGGCTCTGAGGATTGTGGTAGAACAGAGGGATCTGGGAATACAGATACATAATTCCCTGAAAGTGGCGTCACAGGTCGATATATATGTAAAGAGAAATTTTACTATCTTGGCCTTCATAAATAAAAGTATTGAGCATAGAATGTTATGGTAAAATTGTACAAGACATTGGTGAAGCCAAATTTGGAGTATTATGTGCAATTTTGGTCATCTAATTACAGGAAAGATATCAATAAGATTGAAAGAGTGCAGAGAAGATTTACGAGGATTTCAGGAACTAAGTTATAGGGAACGGTTAGGACTTTATTTCCTGGAGTGTAGGAACATGTGGGGTGATTTGATAGAGGTATTTACATTTCTGAGGAGTCTAGACAGAGTAAATGTAGGTAGGGTATTCTACTGAGGGTAGGTGATATAAAAACCAGAGGACATGGGTTAAGGTTGAAAGGGGAAAAGTTTAGGGGGAACTTCTTGAAACACAGTGTGGTGGGAGTGTGAAATGAGCTGACAACTGAAGTGGTGAATGTGGGCTCAATTTAAATTTTTAAGAAGAATTTGGACAGGTACATGCTCCCCCTAAACTTTGCCCTTGTCAACCTTAACCCATGTCTTCTGGTTTGTATATCGCCTACCCTCAGTGGAAAACCCTACCTACATTTACTCTGTCTAGACCCCGTAGAATTTTAAATACCTCTATCAAATAACCCCTCATTTTCCTAAACTCCAGGGAATAAAGTCCTAACCTTTCCCTAGAACTTACTTCCTGAAGTCCAGGGAACATCCTCGTAAATCTTCTCTTCATTCTTTCAATCTTATGGTAATTAGGTGACCAAAACTGCATATAATACACCAACTTTGGCCTTGTCTTATGTAACTTTATCATAATATCCCAACTCCTATACTCAATCCTTTGATTTATGAAGGCCAATGTTCCAAATATACCTTGTAATGTGTCACAGGAATAAAGGTACTGCATAAATATATTATTGCCATTGTTGAACAAAGGCTGACTTTTTTCCATCATCATCTTTGATAAACATATATAGCACACATGTCAAACTCTGGCCCGTGGGCCAAATTTGGCCCGCGATATAATTATATTTGGCCCGCAAGATCATTTCAAAAATGTATTAGAGGTGGCCCGCTGGCCGCCGCGCCAGTATAGTGCATGCACAGTAATACAACAAATCCCAGAATGCATTGGCGTCAGCCTGCTAATCGCCCCCACCTCCTTTGTTTATGTTGCAGGGTCTCACCGTGGACTCTGGTTTTGGGGCCTGGCCGGTGTCAGGGGAAGCCAAGGCCGCTTCCCAGCGCCTGGAACCGGAGGCCTCGGGCCTGACCTCGCTAGGACCATTCCCCACTCCCCCTCCCTGCCGCAGGTCAATCCGCGACTCACGGTGACGGGGCCACTGATCCGCTGAGATGCCGCCCTGCAGCGAGAGCCGATGCCCCCGCACTGTCGTTGTCCAACCCGATCGCCTGCAAACCCCGCCCTCCCGCACACAGGCCTGAGTAACTATTATGAACTTTAATCTCAGGATAAAACGATCTTCCAATAGTTTCATGTCACAGTGATAAATATATTCCTGGTTAAAAATGGTCCTGCACCTGGATACAAGCTCATTAGGCATAAAACTTGAAAAGTGTGTAAATCAAAGGATATCTGTACCAATGGAAAAAGGGCATGGCAAATAACCCTCCTAGAGTTCATGCCCACAATCAGTCACCCATTTGATTGTTTCAGGAATCATGTTATTCTCCCACATTCTCAATAGCCCTCAGATTTTAGTATTCGACTGCACACTAGCAAGATTTGACAAATCCTCTATAGAGAAATATTATTTATTGAATATTTTATTTCTCATTTGTTAATGCTTCTAGAAAGAGTTTATCCAAAATTATTATTAAACATTTATTTTAATAAGAAAAAGTTTAACATTACATATGTTGAAAGAAGAGAAAACATGCAGATGTTGTTGAAAATTTTCAATAAATATTTAGTTCAGCCCTCGACTTAGTCCAAGTTTTTAATTTTGGCCCTCCGTGAATTTGAGTTTGACACCCCTGGTATATAGGGTATGCTAGAGATTAATGTAGTTTATATTTATTCCATTGCTTTCACAGAGATAGTGTTATACAACTATGTGCATTAGAATAGAGCATATCTCATCTTTATAGAAGTGGGGCCTCACAGAATTCCTGAATAATCAATGAACCCAAGACACTGCCTTACTTTTTGTGCACTGTTATTTTATTTGTTTTATTTATAGTAATGTTGTAAAATGCTAATAATATGAATATTTGCTGCCACAAAACATCGAATTTCATGATTGTTCATGACAATAAATCCTGATTCTGATTAATTCAACCCTGATCTCCTTTGTGGAATTTGTGGGTTCTGCCTGTGGCTCTTTGGCCCCTTCCCAATGTTTCAGTTTCTTTCCATCTCCCAATTCAAAGACAAGTTAATTGATGTGAAACCAGAACATCTGCAGATGCTGTGACTGTAGCAAATGCACAAAAGTGTCGGAGAAATGCAGCAGTTCCCGTAGCAACCATAGGAGGCAAAGATGTATCACCAGTGTTTTGGGCCTGAGCCCCTCAACTAGATTTGAGCAAATAGCAGGCAGATGTCTGAATCAGAAGGTAGGGAGAGGAGGGAGGAAAAGGCAAAGGGAGGAGCACAGGCCAACAGCCAAGAGACCATAGGTGGATTGATTAATTGATGCCTGTCAAGCATCCTTAGTTTAGGTGGCTGCTGGGAAAAGCAAAGGGTTTTTAATCAGCACGTGGGAGAAAATAGATTACAGTGAAATCATTGGTTTGAGAGCCAACAATAAACTTGATGGGCTCAATGCCATAAGGAATTCTGAGAATAGGCTTCCCAGTAATATTTTGAAAATGGCCCCCAAATTTAGTTTAATCTGTGGCAATTTTTATTATGAAGCAAAAAAAAATGCAACAGGCAAATAAACCAGCCAAGAAGAATATTGGAAAAATAACACCTTCTCCTTGGAACAGAGAATGCGAAGATCTAACCTTATCTTAAACAAGATGGACATATATAGTTATTTAGAATGGAAACAGGTCCTTTGACCCATCATCAAATAAGAGTATCATGCACCAATTTTGCAATGGAGAAGGCCAATTTCTAGAGGTCATGAATTCATTGATGAAAGGTTGGAAGGGAAGAGAATAACATTTTGTATTTGGTCATAAGGTTGCCATGGGCTACCTGAAAATGTGCTAGAAGTGGATTTAAAAGGTCCGATAGACATTTATTTTGGGGGGGGGAATTTCCTCCAGGCCTATGAACAGAAAACAGGAGCAGTGGGTGTTGATTTGACAGGCAGCAAAGCACAATAATTAGAAGGGCTCATTCTGTCATTTTATTTTGTGATTCTCGGGCTTAGTTTGATTCAGGACAACAGTCCTTCAGGAATCTGCTGTTCACAACTTGTAAGTCTGTTGAAATATAAAATTCACAAGCACTCATATGAAATTCTCAAACATTTTTTAGAAAAGCAGCACCTTAAGTGGACCCAAAGGCAAACACAGAAAATTGTGGTCATTTTATCATTCTTATAGATCTTTCGACCAAGGGAACAATGCCAACATAGAATGGTATATTGTAGAAGGAGGTATTTTAGTGCACTTGGGTTTGCTCCATTGAAAGTGGACCCAGTCAAATGAGTCCCCTCTCCTCATTATTAGCCCATATCTTGACAATTTTTTTTCTTTTAAGCATTTGTCATCTTTATCCATTGTTTTTATCAGGCAGGATATATTCATCTTATAAAATCATGAGAGGTGTTCTGTATAATCTGCATGAAGCAACTTTTCTCAAGTTCTTGGTAAATAGTCTCTTACCTTAAATCTGTTACCGTTGGCTATTAATCGTTAACAATTGGCATCAGTTCCTTTCCATATCTTTAAATTCTTCCTGATATTAAAGTTATTTCCTGAGCTTTCTGGACTCTAAGGAAAATCTTCTCTACGTCATCCTGTTCTACATAATCTCTCCCCTCCGTCATCATTAAAACTATTTATTTTCCCCATTACATCTTGACTTCCTTCCTGAACTACTGTGCCAGAATTAGACACAATTCTCCAACTGAAGGCTAGCTGGATGCATTAAATGTTCAAATAGTAGCACGTGTATATTATATTCTATTTTCAAAATTAATTTCCCCTTATGAAACAGAGTACAATATGCAGTTGTTACTACATCATATACTTAGCATAATGACTAAGTAAAGCTTCTACACTGTGTCACAAATCATAAATGCCTAGTTCCCAAATACTATAATAATTGCTTTGTTAACATGCCTGTGATAGTACAGATTCTATCACCAATGTGTATATGTACATATGTACAGATGGTAGTGTAGGATGACTGAGATTGGCTGAGAGTGTAGCCACACCTACTGGCAGGTCTTAAAGGATTGCTCCTAGCCAGACCAGGTCATTCTGGACTGGTCGACCTACTTGTGATATGCTCCAGTCTTTTAGTTAATAAAAACCTTGGTTTGGATCAACAAGTCTTTGGTTCTTCTGACGCACATTACAATGCCCAACCAGCATCATTCCCTTCTTCTTAAGTTTTACTTTAAGGTGTATAATTCAGGTTGTATTTTCCTCCACATTTTGCTCACCAAGTTATTTCATTGAATACCTCTCCATGTTGAATCTCATCTGATAAATTTGCTTAACAAATCATTGTTAGTATAGTGATTGCTGGAAGATTGATGCTTGAACATACCTTCATGTTTCTTTCCTTAGTAGAGTCTATGTCTTCCTGCAGGAACTGAGTACGGACCTGGAGGTCCAGGTTCTTTATTAGAGCTTCGTTTGTATCCTATGGACAAGTCACATTTTCATAACATTTGTACATGGGGTTTATTCATTGCAGTGACAAACAGTCCTCAAATTAACCAACTTTGACTTGTAATCTTATGATATTCTAACATAATTATATATTCTAGAAGCAGGGAGGATGCTTCTGATACCTGGGGAGTTAGGTAAAGTATCAGGTGTCATAATTTCAGGAAATCAAGTGCATCACATAGAACTGAAATTTCTTCACCCAGTGAATGGTGAATCTGTGGAATACTCACTACTACAGAAGACAGTTGAGCTCAAGACATACATTAAATTCAGGAAAGGGGGAAGAATGTTTCTTAATACAAAGGAATCAAAATATATGGGGAGAAAATAGCAACAGGGTAATGACATGCACGGTCAGTCATAATCATTTGGAATAGTGGAGTAGGTGTGAAGGCCTGAAGAGGCTAATCTTGCTCCTATTTGATGTGATTTCTCTCTTTGCATTTTAATGCCTCAAATCTGTCGCATGTTCAGATTTCTTCATATTCACAGAGAGCATCACTTTTTTACTCTGTCATTAGTCTTTTCCCGACCACTAAAGGGCAAGCTAATTACAAGGAAATTATCTAAAAACAAGTG
The DNA here is from genome assembly GCF_036971445.1 of Narcine bancroftii. NCBI lineage: Eukaryota > Metazoa > Chordata > Chondrichthyes > Torpediniformes > Narcinidae > Narcine > Narcine bancroftii. Next base: position 82,556,056 of record NC_091472.1, on the reverse strand, counting down.
AAGCACTTTTGCTTGCAAGGATTGGTGAACGTTTAGAACTCTCTCTTGGGAACAACAATTGAGGTTGGGTCAATTGTTCATTTTAATTCTGAGGCTGATAGATCGTTGTTAGAAAATTGTGAAAGTATATACAGCAAATGCAGGAATATTAGGTTAGGTCACAGAGTGGTCAGAATTTCATTGTGGTCCATGAAATTAAATCACTTGCCCCATTCTTTGGTTGTTGAGTGTCTCAAATCACAGGTGCTGCATTGGCCGTGAGTGATTGGCCATTTTGAGGATTCGTTTCATATAAATCCTCATTTATATCTGCTTTAAATTACACTCTCCCTTATCTTCCCCTCAGATAAATAATGCTGCTTGCTTCAGCTTCATTTCATAATTTATTTTTAGAACTTATCATGTGAAAAAGCAAAATAGAAATAATATTACCGTGTGGCTCTCTTTGTCTACAAGAACCAAATGCTATAACATTTCACATACTGTAAGTGGAAGAAAATTTAGGTACAGGGAAGGCAATTTGAATGTTTATTGAGGCTAGAGAAACAAATTATGGTCAATAATTAAACTCTCGGTTGGTGTTTCTTTTTCAGAATTTGTTTGCTGAGAAATTCCAGCAGTTTCTGTCTTAGTTCATTAATTGCAGATGGGGATTTTATTTAACACTGCATCCAAAAGACTTCACCTTCCAATCACCCCGTGCAGCATTTCAATGCACATCAACCATGATTTTACGCACAATTCCGTGGAGTGAGACTTGCTCCTCCAGCGGTCTTACTGAAAGATAAAAGTGTGACACATCCTAACACAGATTGATATTACTTGCTATTAATGGCTCAGTATTGAACCAGATGGAACATTGAGTTCTTGAGGCATCAAACAGCCCCTGTATTAACTTCAATTGCAAATATTTGGTGTTCAGTTGCAATGACTGGTTTACTCACTTCATTCAAGATTAGTTGCAAGTCAATAATTTTGTCCGGTTAAAAAAAAAAGAAAATTGAAGAAAAACAAATGTAAGTTAAGAAACTTATCAGCCATAATCTCACAGCATGTTCCAACTGTCTCAAAGCAGTGAAGACTACTTCTCCTTCCTGAATATTTGTTGCATTGCTGCCCTTTCTGACCACTGAATGGTAGCAAGTATTTTCAGTTATTCAAAATGAAACATTTTGTATCATTTATAACCATTGGAGCAACATACAAAATGCTGGAGGAACTTAGCAGGTCAGATGGCATCCAGGTAAACCAATGGATACTTGACTTTTCTGGCCAAAAACCCTTTGTCAGGCCCAAAATGACGACTATCTAGTGCCTTCCTTGAATGTTGCCTGACTTGCTGGGTTGTTCCATCAGTTTGTGCATTGCAGATGTTTTGTTTACTTCATTTTAACCTCTGGAATTGTTCAATTTTGCATAATTTTTCATTCTTAGTTGTACAAAACCAGATTAATTAATCGATAAATGGCCAGTCAACTGAATGATAAATTTACTTTGTTTCAAAAGATTATTACATTCCTGTGTGTGTTTCATTGTTTAATTTGCAGACTACTTGACATGACTTTTTGGCTCTAAGTTAGTCGAGTCACATCTCAGATGGCTGATCATGGACAAGACATCCTTAACTTTTGGTTTGGCCATAGTCTTCACTACAAATTGGTAGGACACAGAACACTTCCCAAGCAACTTCATATCTAAGCACCGATTCAAAGAAATTGTTTTTTTTAAAATTTAGTTTGTGAATTAAAAACATCACGGTTATTTATTACTGACGGATGTCAGTTTTCGTAAAGATGAAGAATGATAATGCATGTAGAAAACTTAAGAAATGGAAGAAGAACATAAGGTAGGCCATCTAGTCTGCTCTGCCATTCAATAAGATTGTGGCTGCTTTGGCCATGGACTCAGCTCCACTTACTTGCCTGTTCCCATTTACCTTTAATTCCCTATTGTTCCAGAATCTATCTATATTAAATACATAATATGAGGCAGCCTGTACTGCTTTATTTGTGCAGAGATTCACTGCTCTCTGGGAAAAGAAGTTCCTCTTCATCTCTGACTTCAATTTACTCCCCTGAATCTTGAGCTATATCCCCAATTCTAGTCTCACTTGCTGTGGAAAAAAACATCTCTGCTTCTATCATATCTATTCCTTTCATAATTTAATATGTTTCGATAAAATCCCCCTCATTCTTTTAAACTCCAATGAGTATAATCCCAGGCTGCTCAATTTCTCTTCATAAACTAATCGCTTTGTTTCTGGAATCAACTTGGTGAACTTCCTCTGTATCACCCCCTTTTTTCAAGTAAGGAGATCAGAACTGCATACAGTACTCCAGGTGCGGCCTCACCAATTCCCTATGAGTTGCGGCAGAACCTACCTGTTCTTAAATTCAATCCTTCTATCAATTTGCCTTCTTGATTATCTGCTGCACCTGCAAACTAACATTTGTGATTAATGTACAATCACTCCCAGGACACCCTACACAATTTTTCACTGTTCATTTATTATTTTTCCTTCTAAAGTAGATTTACTAATGTGGTACACTGCCAGACCCTTGCCTGCTCATTTAACTAAGATTACAAGATTTATCTAAGTCTCGTATGTTCTATGATATTAAAATTAACCAATGCATTGTTGCAAAGAGTGTTTTTTTATAAAAGCAATGGCCAGTTAAAGGATTCACCATTTTCTGTTTAAAGAATCAATCTAGAGAATTTTGCTTAATTTTATATGTGATGCTGCATCCATAGCTGGAAATTCTTGATCACCCAATGTACCACCTTTCCCTCCACCAATCACCAGCTACAACCTAAAGTTCGTACAAAGACATAATCATACAGAATTGAAGTGAACAGTGAAAGTGAAGGATCTCACCTTAATCAGGTTTGCAACACTATCCTGCAGCTTTTCATGATGTTCACATTCAGTCCTATAGCTGAAAGGATTGTTAAAACATTTGAATGCATAGACAATGTTGAATGCATTAATTTTACCCCATTATTCATAATGCTGTGTTAATATACAAAACTTAACCAATTAAACCAGAGCAACTTATGAATGTTTCATTCATCCTTGTGTACAAAATCTGTTACAATAATAAATTTTTCTTATTTCTATTAAATGACCTCTTGCAGCAGTGGAATATTTTTGAGCCATTTTTGTTCAGGATCCACATAGATACAGATAAGATTATATAGTAAATATACTGAAATGGCCACTTTATCAAAATAATGGAAGTGCGATTAACAGAAAAAATTGATTGGGCTGCATGCTCCACTGTAAAAATGATTACTGGTGGAAGACCCAATATAAATCACTAATATTTATTGGAGGATGATATATTTATTCATATTTCCACTTATGAGGAGATCAGAAAGCAGGGACATAATTTTTCAAGTTTGTCACTGGTAAATCCTGTAGACAATTCAGAAGTTAATTTTTTTATCCAGAACTCACTGCCACAGATAGGTAAAAGGCATAAATGGAATTGAACAAAGGATGTTATTAATAGGGTTGGTTGAAAGGAGATGGGAAAACTTTGTATGCAACTTTTGTATTGAATAGCTTACAGATGTACTCAGGATACAATAATTATGACTGTAGTTATTATAATTATTCATGTAAATAATTAAGACTTATATTACACATAACTTTGACGCCTTAGCTAAAAACATATCCCATCCATAATACAGCTGTAGAAACAGGAGTCTGGATTTTGTGATCCCCACCCATAAATTTCCTGCACATGATGTTAATGTATGAAAAAAGTCAGTACTGAGCATAAATCTCCCAAGGCCATGTTTTACACAATGTCAACTCCATATTCAAAAGTGATCTCTTTGTGGTGACAAACTAATCTGAACTTAAATCCTTTATGTAGGAGGCCAGACAAGACTATGCTCAAAGAAGGAAATGCAGAGAAAAACCAAGTGTTTTCCTAGTTAAAAACACACAATGATGGGGAAACTCAGCAGGTCAAACAGTGTCCTTTATATAGTAAAGATAAAAATACATAACCAACGTTTCGGGCTTGAGTCCTTTATCAAGGTATGGAAAAATGTCAGCAGGCATTTTACTTCAAGCAAAAGAGTAAGGGGTGGGGTGGGAGGTGTGGAGGTGAGAGGTGGAGAAGGGAGGGAGGGGACACCAGTGATCCAGGGGAGGAGGGATGGCTGGGTGAAGGGAAGGAGGAGAATTGGAAAGGGGAAAGGTGGGGAGGGAGATGAAACCAGGTTAGCAGAAACCGGAAAAGTCAATGTCAAGGCCATCTGATTGTAGAGGGCCCAGACGAAAAATCAAATGTTGTTCCTCCATTTTGTGGGTGGTCTTGGTGGGATAGTACATAAGGCCATGGGCAGACATGTGAGTGTGGGAGTGTGACACAGAACTGAAATGGTTGGCTACTGGGAGGTCTCTATCACTGTAGTGGATGGAGCAAAGGTGCTCAGCGAGCAATCTCCCAATCTATCCCCAGTCTCTCTGATGTAGAGAGGGCCACAAAGGGAACACTGGATACTATAAATCAGCCCTGTACATACACAAGTGAAGTGTTTCTTCACTTGAAAGGCCTTTTGGGGACCTGGACAGTAGTGATGGGGAAGGTGAGGTCGAATTTTGCACGTCCTGTGGCCACAGAGGAAGGTTACGGGTGGGGGGGGGGGTGGGGGGGTGGGGGTGGTCATTAATGTGGAGGTGTGAGTGCACGAGTGAGTCATGGAGGGAGCAGTCCCTAAGGAAAGAAGAGAAGAGAGGGAGGAAAGGGGAAGATGTGTCTGGTGATGGGGTCCTGTTGTTCCAGAGCATAATGTGTTGGATGCAGAGGTTGGTAGGATGGTAGGAAAGGATAAGGGGGAATTCTCTATTTGTTGTGTCTGGGGGCAGGGGCGCCAGGGCAGATGAGCAAGAAATGGAGGAGAAGCCACATTTGTGGAAGACATTTCAGAAAATCTGGACTGGAAGACCTCATCTTGGGAGCAGATGTGGCAGAGACAGGGTGTGAAGAAGTGTAGTCAAGGTAATTGTGGGAGTTAGTGGGCTTGCAATATATGTCAGTGGAAAACTCGTCTCCTGAGATGGAGACAGAGAGATCCAGGAATGGGAGAGTATTGTTGGAAATGGATCAGGTGAGTTTGAGATTGGGGTGGAATTTGGCTGTGAAATGGATGAAGTTGAGAAACTGATCACAGGTGCATGTAGTCATAAATATATCCCCAGTTAGCCATCTGTCAATGCTGTCTGAACATGAAGGATTTTTCTAACATTCAAGAAATTCAAAAATGTCAATTAGAAATGATAAAACTTAAAAAATGAAAGAAGAGATGTAATTAAAAGCAATTAAAATATTTAGTATAAACCAAAACAATTAAATTGTAAATTAACTAAATCTTACCCTGGTTGACCAGTGTTCATCCCCTTTTGAGTGAATGGAGAGATTGCTCTGGTATAAATCTAACCACGCTACTTGGATGAAACCTGCAGGTAGCTACTTGAGGAATTGCCACAACTTTCCATTCCTAATGGACTCCATGGGCAAGACATCTTAAACCATGCCAAATGCCACAGTTCTTGCATTTTAGGTAAGATGGGTGGGGAGAAGTTTAAAGGAGATGTGCAGGACAGGTGTTCTTACTCAGAGTAAGTGCCTAAAACATGCTGCCAGGAGTAGGTGTAGACCCTGGAAGCAGATAAAATGGCAACATTTAACATGCTTGCGCCTGCAAGCTCACACCAAGACACAAGAGAAACTTGTCCGTGAACTACTCTTTGGAGATGATGCCGCTTTAGTTGCCCATTCAGAGCCAGCTCTTCAGCGCTTGACGTCCTGCTTTGCGGAAACTGCCAAAATGTTTGGCCTGGAAGTCAGCCTGAAGAAAACTGAGGTCCTCCATCAGCCAGCTCCCCACCATGACTACCAGCCCCCCCACATCTCCATCGGGCACACAAAACTCAAAACGGTCAACCAGTTTACCTATCTCGGCTGCACCATTTCATCAGATGCAAGGATCGACAATGAGATAGACAACAGACTCGCCAAGGCAAATAGCGCCTTTGGAAGACTACACAAAAGAGTCTGGAAAAACAACCAACTGAAAAACCTCACAAAGATAAGCGTATACAGAGCCGTTGTCATACCCACACTCCTGTTCGGCTCCGAATCATGGGTCCTCTACCGGCACCACCTACGGCTCCTAGAACGCTTCCACCAGCGTTGTCTCCGCTCCATCCTCAACATCCATTGGAGCGCTTACACCCCTAACGTCGAAGTACTCGAGATGGCAGAGGTCGACAGCATCGAGTCCACTCTGCTGAAGATCCAGCTGCGCTGGATGGGTCACGTCTCCAGAATGGAGGACCATCGCCTTCCCAAGATCGTATTATATGGCGAGCTCTCCACTGGCCACCGTGACAGAGGTGCACCAAAGAAAAGGTACAAGGACTGCCTAAAGAAATCTCTTGGTGCCTGCCACATTGACCACCGCCAGTGGGCTGATAACGCCTCAAACCGTGCATCTTGGTGCCTCACAGTTTGGCGGGCAGCAACCTCCTTTGAAGAAGACCGCAGAGCCCACCTCACTGACAAAAGGCAAAGGAGGAAAAACCCAACACCCAACCCCAACCAACCAATTTTCCCTTGCAACCGCTGCAATCGTGTCTGCCTGTCCCGCATCGGACTTGTCAGCCACAAACGAGCCTGCAGCTGACGTGGACTTTTTACCCCCTCCATAAATCTTCGTCCGCGTAGCCAAGCCAAAGAGAAGGGGATAGACATATGAACGGAGGGAAATGTACCCTGTGCAAGCAGCAGAGATTTAGTTTAACTTAGCATTATGTTCAGTGTAGGCATTGTAAACAGAAGGGCCTTTTTCTGTGCTTACCATTCTTTGTTCTATGTCCAAATTTGAAATGCAGTTGGCAAAACTCAGATGAACTGATGTCACTTAGTTCAGGTACGTGTGGGACTTGTTAAAATTTCTTGGGAGTGGTAATAACAGAAAATTGCTGGTAAAACTGAGTGGTTTTACTTTCAGAAGGTGAAGTGATTTACCATTTGGATCTTTCCTGCCTTTTTAATCCCATCCTGATGATGGGATACACACAGAACGAATTCATCACAAGCATCAAGAACGGTGTCTCAGAGCATTGACAGCACTTAGCCTTACAAACTCTTGCCAACAGATAATAAGATTGGGTTAATCTTTGATTTATCTCAATATATCTGTCCAATAATGGTTTAAAAAATGTCAATGAATTCATACTTCAACTTAATGATTGGCTGTGCATTAAGTACCTGCAGAAATATTCCTTATGTTTGCCACAAATGGTATGCAGAAGGGTTTCCCTACTTGGCTTGAAAGACCTGACTTTAATTTATAAGAGATGTTCTAATTTCCAAACATCAAGAATGATTTCTCAATTTCCCCCATCGAAATACCATATAGATTTGATTAAATAATCTTCAGCCCTCTAACTTTTAAGGAATGCAAGTGCTATCCCAGAAGGTGAACCTAAAATTCGTCTATCCCTCACACAATTAGAATGTGACATGAACCTCCATAAAAGCTACCTAGTCTCCTTCACTTCCATTGATTAAATGTCTGCTATCAGCTTGCATTACCTTAATTAGCAGAAATTAAAGTGACAATGAAATGACATTGAAACTTTTCAGCGGGGAGATAAAGTCAATCTTTAAAACATAAATTGTTATTGATAACTCTTAGAGCATGACTTTGATTCACTTCACTTGTGATTATAACAAGTCTGCAGTGTCGGATCAGGCCATGAGTCACACCAGAATAATAGCTTCACTGCCTATGATTTCCCCCTTTCTTTTGGTCAGTAGAAGGGTTAAAGCAGTGGTTCTCAACCCTTTGTCTTTCCACTCACATCCCACTTTAAATAATCCCTATGCCATTGGTGCTCTGTAATTAGTCAGGGATTGCTTAAGGTGGGATGTGAGTGGGAAGGGAAGGTTGAGAATCACTGCTCCAGACCCAAATTGTTACTGAAATAGTTTGCTTGAGAAAAATTGTCATTGGGCCATTTCCTTTGGAGTTATGAAACTGTGCACATAATGAGTCAATTAGGTACGATTAAAACAGTGGTTTCAAACTTTTTCTTTCCACCCACATACCACCTTAAGCAATCTCTGACTAATCACAGAGCACCTATGGCATAGGGAATACTGAAAGTGGTATGTGAGTGAAAAGAAAAAGGTTGAGAACCACTAGGTGAAAGCGTTCTATAAACCAAGCTAACTTTTGTTTTCTTTCTCATTTGTTCAAATTATTATCTACCCTTTGATCTTAATGTAAAGATCTGAATAATTATAATGCTTGAAATACACTGCAGGTTAGGCATCATCTGTGGAGAGAGAAGTGTAAAGGTTAAAACCTTGGGTTTTTTTATTTTTAGTGATTTTATGACTATCCCTTTAAGGAAAATTGTTGTTTGTAGTGTTACTATAGTCATAATATTTGGGCATACGTGGAGTTTGCTTTCATTCTTCGAAGAACTGTGGAGGAGGCAAAAGCATCAAAATACTTTTTAAAAAATTCATCTTATTTCATTTTAATCATCTTAATTTTGGTTTAACTGTTTAAGGAAGAGTATTTTTTTGTCTTTGAATAAAGCCGAATGCTTTGTTTACCCATTGTTATTGAAATCTCTATGCAAAGTTATGCAAAATGTTTATATCAACAAATTAAAGGTACTTATAGCTGCAAATACGAAGTTTGGTTTATTGGAAATAAGATAGTAATTTGGAATATCGTCGCTTATGTTTTTGTGAAGATGACATGTTTTGACATTGGGAAATATGAGAGATTGGAAAGTGTCATCTACAAGAAGCAGTTAATATTTCAGGTGATTGGCCTTTCGTCAACAGCAGGAAATGTTAGAAAACAGACACGATTTAAATTGTAGAGAATTGATGTCGAAGAAAAAGGTGGTGTTGATGTCACTTGAGAGAGGAGGAGACCTAGAGGGAGATGATGAGAATAGTGGAGAGAATAAAAAACATACTTGTTTAAAATATAAGATAAATATAAGATAAATATAAGATAAATCTGTACCCTGACTGAAAATGTCAGTCATATCCAGATGAAACACATTGGTGAGGCCCTGTACCTCTTCTTGTTGAAACAGGTCACCTTTGTGGACCTTCCTCCTACACCTCTGTTATTTGTACCATAGTGCATCACAAATACAAGCTAACAAAGGCAGAGCATGGGCTAAGAAGCATATGAGATGTCAGTCATAACTTGCAAGATGGAGGAAGAAAAAGAGATGAAGAGGATGAACAAAAGATAAATTGAACATAGAGAAGAATAAAGGTTAAAGAGAAACGGAATTAAATGGAACATTAATAGAAAGACCTAAAACTTTCACCGGTGGTCAGATTAATTTGATGAACATCTTTCCAATGCAATTTGAATCCAGCAGTTTTCTCCCCACTGAAATTGGACACCAGCGATTACATTTTCCACCAAGAAACAGATGAAGCATCATTGAAATCCATTCCTAGATAAAGTGTTAAGTCTGTCCTCTCAGGTGAATTGAAATGATTGCCAATCCTTTGTTTGAGAAAGATTAAAGTAGTCCTCCATTGTAACCTAAACAATAATAATTTTCAATGAACTCCAGAGAAAAAAAAGCAATCATTTAATTGTTATCACATTGCTGCTATTTGGGAGTTTGGCACCGCACCCTCATTCCCATCCCCCACCCCCCCTCCATAGTTCCTACTGTTCAAAGTATACAAAACACTCTTGGGGCTGTGGAAGTCCGAAAAAAGTGCCATTCAAATGTCCACTTTACTCACATCTTAGTATCAAACTTTTTTAATTTGGTCACAGTTGTCAAACTTGTTTTTCTTTTATTTTAAAATTACTTCTTTTGCAACAACAAACAATAAGTATTGGCATAAAAACACCGAAATGCTGGAGGAACTCAGCTGGTTTCGCAGTGCCAGAGGGGGACAGGACAGATAGGAGGGAAATGGAGGAAATACAGATAAGGACTGAGTTGATGGTGGTAGAGGGGAAGCTGCATTTTATGAAGAAGGAGGTTATTTCAGATGATCTTACATGGAAGACTTTGACCTGGGAGCAGATGCGATAGGGGCGGAGGAATTGAGAGAAAGGAATAGAGTCCCTACAGGGGACAGCATGTCAAGAGGTGTAGTCAAGGTACTTGTCTACCTTGAGTTGGTGGGCTTGTAGAAAATGGCTGCAGAAAGTTTGTCCCCTGAGATGGAGAAACAGAGATTGAGAAAGGGGAGAATGTCACCAGAGAAGAACCAAGTGAATTTGAGGATGGGGTGAAAGTTGCCAGCAAAGCAGTTAAAGTGATCATGGGTGCATGAGGCAGTACCAATGCAGTCAATATAGTGGAGAAAAGTCAAGGAGTTTTGCCTGTATAGGTTTGTAGCATGGATTGGTACACAGAGCCAACAAAAAGGCAAGCATAGCTGGGATCCATGCAAGACCCATGACTACCCCTTTGACTTGGAAAAACTGGAATGATTCAAAGTAATGGAGGATGGGAACAAGTTCTGCCAGGCAAAGGAGGGTGGTGGTTGAGAGAACTGGTTGGGTCTGTAGTTGAGAAGGAAACAAAGGGTGATGGAGGTTTATAGGTGCACTTGGTATTCACGGATCATGAGCATGAAGCTGAACTGCAACCAGAAGAGCAACTCTTTCAAATACTTGACAGGGACTACAATCACATGCATTCCAAATATGTTCATCCAGAGTACAGATTAAGCCCATCTCAGTAAGAATAACCAATGAAGGTTTTCTTTTTACAACATTGATGTCAAGGATTAGTGGTAATTGTGCACAGGGGCAAGATAAAGGAAAGGAAATACTTACTTGGTGCGATACTCATCCAGGGTCCGCTGTGCATCTTTCAGCTCCTGTTCCAGATGGTTAAGTTCATTGTGCAGGTCCCAGATCCTCTGCTGGTTCTGCTTAATCTGATCAGTAAATACATCCTCAAGACCCGAAAGCTCCCTGACCTGTCGTAGACTCTCCAGCTGCTTCCCTAGAGAAGTGCTGCTTTGGTCAAAGGTTCGTGTTCGGTTGATGTATCTGCTGAAGCGGATGTTGAACTCTTCTAAGCTTTGAAAACCTGCTTTTGCAAAATCTGACTCACACCATGCACTGAGCAAATCTGATTTTGCCTCTTTTGCCATCTCCGCCTCTTGTAAGTCACTCATTCCGGACATTCTGGAGTGTGGAGAAATGTCGACTCTCTTGCCGCCTGTTTGCAGGAAACTGTAGACGCATTGGCCAGGCGTCTCCTGTACTGGACCGCTTCGACAGTATTTGAAGGGCCAGCAAACCCCCTTCAACTGGAATAAATATATTTCAAAACAATTCAGAGTTCCAAGCAATGTGGGTTCCGGTGTCATTGTCCTTTCTTCCAGCAGTTTTCTGCTGCATTGTCAATAAATTACTTATGGATGGACAGAGCATTTCACTGTTCATGGGGATTAATCACATGTCCACAAAATGCTTGAGTAGAACATTCCATCATCAGCTCTTATGCTTAAAATTTGCAAGCTGTGCCCAAATTATTTGTTTGCAGAAGAAATGACTGACTCTGCACTGTTCAGCACTTTATAGGTAGAATTCTGTAAATGCTGAAAGATCTGGATGATTAAAATACACGTTCAAAGCAGAGTGAGGCACACAAAAGTACTGCAGACGCTCAGCAGGTCACGCAGCATCCATAAGAAGTAAGAGTTAATTGACAAATGAGAAAAGGACTCAGGCCTGAAACAATAGCCACTTTTACCCAGCCACTTCAAGGTGGGAATATTGCGCCTTTATTGCACCATGCCTTCTGTGAAAAAGGTACAAACATGGAATGGGGGAGGGGGGTCATTGTAGTCCCACCTTTAAGCCGGCAGTGGAGGTAATCACAGCACCAAATCAATGACTGTGTAAAAAAGGCGAGCTGGCGGGCCAGGAACAGGACAGGAAACGATGTGTATGTGTATGTTATACGTCACACTTGACACCACAAGTCCTGCCTCTTTTGCTCCCAGAATGCTGGCTTACTGTGTAAAATGACACACTGGCCCAGCATTATGCCGGTATTGCTTGGTTCAGTGTAAACAAGCAAAGCCGGCTTAATGATGGGTCTTCTTTACAGCAGTATTGCAGGATCTCTGTGTAAAAAGGGCTATTAACTGCCTTTTAGTTTCTATGGATGCTGTGTGACCTGCTGAGTTTCTCCAGCACTTTTGGGTATTGCAGTTAACCCCTGTGTCTGCAGATTTTCTTGTTTTCTTTGACAAAGTAGAGAATCAATGGATGAAAAAAAAACATTACTGTTAGATGGTAGTGTTGTACAGATCCATTATGTGAAGAGGAAATTGTGGGAGACCATACTGGGCCAAGGATAACCATTTTATTGAGGATATTCCCTGCATTCTCTGCCACTTCAAACATATTTTTCAGACCTGACAAAATAGTGTCAACCTGAAACTTTATTTCTTTCTCTCTCCACATTTGGTGTCTAACCTTTCTGCTCATCTCCTATATTTTTGTTTTTTGTTTCATATGTCTAGCCTTTATATTTCCTAGCTTTTAAAAGCAATGGTTTAGTTATTATGCTCCTACGTTTTAAGAGGTTTGCCTGATGCTAGATATGAAAGTGTGGACCCTTTAGTACCAACTGGAGTATAAATTGCAAACTTGCACTTATACTGCGTCTCATGGAAGAAAGTTACAATCCTGAAATAGGCCATCTGTTCAAATAGGTCTAAGGCAGTTTTTTGGTTCCTGTTCATTTCCCTGTTATTGCTTCATCTTATCTACAATTTTCCTTTTCGCTTCAACTAAGCTCGGGTGACAACTACTTCCTAGATGACTTGCCTGCTCCTGTTTGAAGATGAACCCCCTCCCCCTTTTACCCCACCCTGCTCCAATCCATTGTATCTTCCTTGACAGGTATGTGTGGGTCTTTTCATTTTCCAGCAACCTGCTGCCAAATATGAGCCTTTGTTTTATTCTCTCAAGTGGTGAGAAGTTAGTGGCAGCATTTAATGACCATGCTTCTCATTGAGAAGTTAATATCGAGCTATCTCTTGAACCACTGCAGCTTTGCCGGTGCCAGCTAATAACCCTGACAATGCACCTATCATTCTTCCATGGGCAGAAGTTCAACACTCCATTCCAGTGGATGTAAATTTAAAGTTAAAGGATGTTCAGAGAGCAAAATTCGTATCATTAATGCTTTTGAGACATAGTAATACAGGTCCTTTAGCCCAACTTGCCCACGCCAACCAAAATGTTGCATCCACACTATCCAACCTGCCTGCGTTTGGCCCATTTCCCTCTAAACATATCTTATCCATGTATCCATCCAATTGATGATAGATGTGAAGGTAAATGGCCGTCTAACAAATTGTGTTTGACAGTGGGAGCACGGAGAGTTTTATACACCCCGATACCATGCAAAACTATTCCCTCGTGGTGAGCCCAGTGAGTTGCAAGATCTCTATGGCCTCCAAATTCCACTCAGCAGAGATCTGCGGCTATTGTGGCATGAAGTATAAAAACTTTAAGCTGTTCGTAATGCCACATCTCTGTGCACCCATGATACTAGGATTGGACTTCCAGTGCAGCTGGATGCGTACCCCCCTTCCCTGCATTGCCGGCATGGTGAATGAGATAGCCCAATTCTGGGTATTCTCCACCATCAACCTAAAGTCGGCATACCATTAGCTCCCAAATGTCCAACTGATCTTTCAGCGGCTGCATCATTTAACAATCTTCCTTGCTATCACCATTCCACCAAAGAGGAATATAGCGTGTGTCTATAGCATGATTCTATTGGCTGGGGAAGTGTTCCACCCTCAGGCTCCTGTTAAGTCTTCCCCCCCCCTCATCTTGAACCTATGTTCTATTCAGATTCCCCTTCTCAGATTCAGATTTCAGATTTACTCTCAGAGTACATACATGACATCACATACGACACTGAGATTCTTTTTCCTGCGGACCAGACAGATTTACCACTTATTGATAGTGCAAAAAAAAAGTACCTAATGTACAAATGTAAACAAATAAAGAAATGTAAACAACTGTAAGCTGACTCATCACCTCTTTTATACAACCCACTACCATGGTATCATCAGTGAATTTGTAGATGGTGTTGTTGTTGTACTGAGCCACACAGTCAACGGTGTAAATCAAGTAGAGCAGGGGGCTAAGAGCACAGCCCTGTGGTTCTCTAGGACTGATGGATATTGTGGAGGAGATGTTCTTACCAAATCTCACTGATGTGGTCTATAGGTGAGGAAATCAAGGATCCAATTACACAGTGGTGTTGAGTCCCAGATCTTGGAGTTTGCTGATCTGCTTTCAGAGGATGATGGTGTTAAATGCCAAACTAGTCTGTAAAGAGCATCCTGATGTATGCATTTTTACTGTCCAGGCATTCCAGGGCTTTGTGTAGAGCCAGTGAGACATTCTGGCTATGGTTGAGAATCATGGTTGAAAACCTTTCCTATCCATGTATCTGTCCAAATATATTTTGAATATCAGAACTGTATCTATTTCTCTAGGTTCCTTTGGCAGCTTATTTCAGATATGGACTACCCGCTGAGGGAAAAAGTTACCTTCTGATGTAAGGAAGAATGTGTTGGCAGCAGAGGGGATCCAGAGGTTCAGGAGAATGAGAGGGTTATATGAGGATAGTTTGATGGCTCTGGGACAGTACTCATAGGCGTTTAGATGAATAAAGGAGGAACCCATTGAAACCTATTGAATACTGAAAGCCTTTGATAGAGGATGTTTTCCATGATGGGGAATCTGGAATCAGAGGGAAGGAACAGCCTCAGAATACAAAGAAAGTCCTCTCAGCGCAGAGATGAGGAGGAATTTCTTTACCCAGACGGTGGTGATTTGTGGAATTCATTGCAGTTGATGGCTGTGGAGGCCAAGTCTTTGGGTATATTTAAGATAAAGATTAAGATGGCTTCTTGATCAGGAAGGGAATCAAGGGTTTCAGGGAGAAGGCAGGAGAATGAAATTGAAAAGGATAGTAAATCAGTCATGATTGAAAGGCGATGCAGACTCGATAGGCCGAATGGCTTAATTCCATTCCTGTGTCTTATTAACATGATTTTCTTTGTAGAGGAGGAAGCTGAGTGCTCTACAAAATTATGATGGGCACAGATGGGGTGAATAGTGAATAGTGGAAATGTCTAAAACCAAAGATTATAGGTTCAAGTTAAGGAGTGAAGTGGTGATAGAATAGCTAAGGAAAAAGAAAATCACACAGAGGTAGAAATATTTAAAATATTTATCCAGGAGTGTGGTGCCAGCAGATTGGAGGGTAGCTCATGTTCTTTAAAAAAGGCTCCAAATGTAACCCTGGAAATTGTAGGCCAATGAGCCTGACATCAGAATTAAGTAAATTATTGGAAGGTATACTAAGAGATGGGATATACAAGTATTTGGATAGTCAAGGAATGAGTAGAGATAGTCAACATGGCTTTGTGCATGATAGATCGTGTTTAACCAACCTGATACACTTTTTGAGGAGGTTACCAGGAAAGTTAACGAAGGCAAGGCTGTGGATGTTGTCTACATAGACTTTAGTAAGGGTTTTGACAAGGTCCCACATGGGATGTTAGTCAGGAAGGTTCAGAAGCTTGGTATTCATGGTGAGGCAATAAATTGGATTCAACATTGGCCACACAAGTGAAGCCAGAGAGACTTCTCTGGAGACCTGTGACTAATGGTGCGCCTCAGGGATTGGTGCTAGGACCATTGTTTGTCATCTGTATCAGTGATCTGGATGATAATATGGTAAATTGGATCAGGAAGTTTGCTCATAACATGAAGATTGGAGGTGTGAACAGTGAGGAAGGCTTTCAAAGCTTGCAGAAGGATCTGAACCAGCTGGAAAAATGGGTTGCAAAATGCCACATAGAAAAGCAAACCAAGAAAGGACATACACAATAAATGGTAGGGTACTGAGGAGTGCGGTAGAACAGAGAGATCTGGGAATACAGATACATAATTCCCTGAAAGTGGTGTCACAGGTGGATAGAGTTGTAAAGAGAGCTTTTGGCATGTTGGCCTTCATATATCAAAATATTGAGTACAGGAGTTGGGATGTTATTGTAAAGCTGTATAAGACATTGATGAAGCTCAAATTTGGAGTATTGTGTGCAGTTTTGGTCACTTAATTACAGGAAAGATTAAAAGAGTGGAGAGAAGGTTTACTAGGATGTTGCCCAGACTTTAGGAACTGAGTTACAGGGAAAGGTTAAATAGGTTAACATTTTATTCCTTGGAATGTAGAAGAATGAGAGGAGGTTTGGTGGAGGTATTTAAGATTATGAGAACTATATACAGAGTAAATGTAGATAGGCTTTTTTTTATATTGAGGGTGTGAGATACAAACCAGGGTGAAAGGGGAAAAGTTTAGGGGAACCTGAGTGGGAACTTCTTCACACAGAGAGTGGTGGGAGTATGGAATGAGCTGCCAGATGAAGTGATGAATGTGGGCTCAATTTTAACATTTAAGAAGCATTTGGACAGGTACATGAATGGGAAGGGGAGGGGGCAGGGATATGGAGGGCTATGGTCTGGGTGTGGGTCAGTTGGGCTAAGCAGAAAAATAGTTTGGCACTGACAGTTGCAATCTAGTAGAGGCAGGTCTTCCCATAATATCTGGATGAACCTAAAGGCACAGAAGGCTATAGACCAAGTGGTGTAAATGGGATAAAGAAAGATGGGTGCCTAATTGTCGGCCTGGATATGGTGCGTAAAGGAACAGTTTTTATGCTGTAATGATGAAGAAAGACCAACCAAAAAATAGATAGATAATAAATATTCACTCACAGTAGTGCAAGAAAAAAAGATGCTTCAATAGCACAGATAGTTCTGTTCGAAGTGAGGGAGGAGTTTATGATTAGGGAATGTTTCTAATGAAGGGCTTAGGCTCAAAATTTTGACTGTTTTTTGCTTCCTATTGATGATGCATGACCTGCTGCACTAGACCCCAGCAGCTTCAGGTTTGTTTTCTTGCTTACCATCCACAATGCACAGCAAAGCATGACAAAGTGCCAAAATTTCTGTCTCCTCAGAAAGGTATGCCTTCTTCACAGTTGTCTCCAGGAACTAGAAGGTGCTAAAACTCTACACCTCCATCACATCAATGTGGGATCTTGGCCTCTCTTTTCTAAATTCAACAATAAGCCCATTGGTCTTGGTGATATTGAGAGCAAAATCGTTATTCTGCCACCACCCAACCAGAGAAAACATACTTGAAAAGTTATTTGCACTTTTGGTTACATTGAACTGACAGTTAAAACAAAGATGAATTAGTTCTATTGATTTACTAGATGCATATCTACTGTGATTTCTAGATTCAACAAGCTTTCAAATCCTACAAAAAATCAAACTGAAAGTAATATTCATTGCAATCAGATAGGTAATTAATCAAATGATAGACACCTTTCCTGAGAGATCTTTATGTGTATAAAAGGAGATGGACTATAAAGATTAAAACATCAGGCAAATTCACTAATCATAAGACAGAAAACATCAATGTATTCTGGATCCAGCAAAATCAGAAACCTTCATGATTTTGAATGATTAAATATCTTCTTAACTACCTTGTTATTAAGGAGAACAACCTTGGTTTCCTCACTCTCTGGATAGAATCAGTTGTATTCTGCTCTCAATTGCAGAAAAGTGGCAGTTTTCTTCTTCATCCTTTAAATTCAAAGGCTGTTAATAAATTTAGAACATGAAGCAATGTCTACAAGAGGAAGTGTCTCAAGGAAGTGGCAGCAAAGTTAACCTAGTGGCAGCACTAATTACAGTGCCAGCGACCCGGGTCTGAAGTCAGCACTGTCTGTCAGGAGTTTGCACATTATCCCCTTGTCTGTGTGGGTTTCCTCCAGTGACCTCCCACCTTTAAAAACGTATGGGGTTTGCAGATTAATTTGAGTGTTTGGGCTGCATGTGCTCATGGGTCGGAAGGGCCCGTTACCATGCCTCCTGCCTAAATTTTCTTTAAATTAAAATTGAAATTTAAAAACAGTCTCTATCCTTGAGGACATCACAATCCTCTTCACACTGCTTCCATGGAGAGGGGGGAGGGGGGAGGGGGCGGGAAGGTACAGGAGCCTGAGGATGAACACCCAATGGTACAATAACAGCTTCCGTCAATGGACAATGTACCACAGATACTACCTGGCTTTCTTTTCTTTTTGCACAAATTTATTTATTTAAAAAATGTAATTGATAGCAATATTTGCACAGATAATGCTGCTGCAAAACAGCAAATTTTGTGACATCTTCATGACTAAATTCTGATTCTGAAGGCTGAAATAAAACTGGGTGCAAAAGCTTTGTTGTCAATGTTCCAGTAGGGGGCGGCATTGCGGCAGACTGGTGGGCATGTGGCACTGAAGAGTACAATGTGGGAGATTAAAAACCTCAACCTTGGGAGATACTGCCACAACACCAAACTTGAAGGTTTCTAACCTCAGGTCACAGTATTTTCTCAAAAGCTAATGGCTAGGATTTGTGTTTGTAGGCACCGTCGGCAATTCCGGAACAAACTGTATGCAAAATTACACATATTTTGTCCAAACCAAAGCCGACAAAGACCAGAACTTGCAGAAAAGGTTTGAAGATATGTTTTAATGAACTAATTGCAAAATTTCCTGAGTTTTTAAAAAATCTACTTGAATGCGATAACAGTTTGTTTTGAAGAGTACAGCTTTAGATGGTTTAAAATAATCAGTGTCCAGTTCACTGCTGTAAGTGGTCAGACTTTAAACTGTTGAAAATAAATTTGAAGTATCAGGAGATCATTTGTTGATAGATTATAGATGTTTCTTATTAGCAAATTAAGATTACTAAATTAAAATTTTAGGAAACTAAAATTAAACTCAAAAGATGTTGAAGTGTGAACTCAAATCAACGTAATTTTTCGATTTAATTTTTATGACCACAATTAACAGGACATCACCCGGGCAATCAAGTATATGGTCTGGCATGTGGGTTATGTCTGTTTCCAATGCATTGTTTATTTAAACTGGAGCATGTGATATGCACTTGATTTAATTTGCATTTAAAAATCTGTCATCTTTCAAGTCTTTACTGAGGGATGCTCTTAAAATTCATTTACAGGATGTGGGGCTCTCTAGCAAAGCAAAGATCAGTAGTTGTCTTTGAAATTGGTGGTGGTGAGCCCCGTTTATGATCTGCTGCAGTTGTGCCACATAAATGCTGCACAGGCTCTTTTCCTAAACCCATTTAGGTTTAGGTTCTCCCCGATATGGCGGATGCACTTCCCCTGGATTAGAAAGGCTGTTCAGAGCCTTGGCTAATGAGATACTTAAAGAATGTTCCTGCCATGGTTGAGTAGCTCAAAAGTTGCCATGGACTGTGTGACATATGGGTAAGGAAGCAATGCACCATTGGTGAGTATAGGTCACTATAAACGAGGAGAGGAGATGGATTAAGTTGTGATGCAGGGATTGTTGGCAAGGTGTGGGAAATGAGTGGAGAGTTGTGAATAACAATATTGTGAATAAGGGATTTTGACAATCACGACATAAGTACCTTGAAGATTTTGTATTTTACCGGGCTTTTCCTTTCTATTCCCCATGCTGAAACCTCTCCCTGGATTTAATAATACAGATAAGATCATTGTGCAATATCAGATTGTTAAAGAGATTGGAAGTGTTCTGACCATCGGTTGAGGATGGAGATCTTGTCGCTGAGGAGGACTTTGTTGTCTGAGCTGCGCAGCGGGCTTTGGACTTGGGATGAGGGGTCGTACACAGCCTTTAGAGCCTCGTAAAAACCCCTGAAGTCGCCAATGTCCGCGCTGAGCTGGGTTTGTTTGGCGAGGCTAGTCCACCTCTCATTTTGGATCTCCCGGAGTTTGAGCTGAAGATGGCTGCACACGCGACGGAAGGCTCATTTCTTCTCTGGTCAGGACGGCTTTGCAAGGTGAGCCTGGTGGGCAACCGCTCAGTCCAAGAATCCGCCCTGCTCCAGCTCCCTCAACAACCCTTAAGGCTAGAGCTGGATGAGATCCTCACCCGGGAAGAGACATTTAAGGCAATTGAACAACTGAAAAGTGGCAAAGCAGCAGGTATGGATGGAATCCCCCCAGAGGTCTGGAAGGCTGGTGGCAAAACTCTGCATGCCAAACTGCATGAGTTTTTTAAGCTCTGCTGGGACCAAGGAAAGCTGCCTCAGGACCTTTGTGATGCCATCATCATCACCCTGTACAAAAACAAAGGCGAGAAATCAGACTGCTCAAACTACAGGGGAATCACGTTGCTCTCCATTGCAGGCAAAATCTTTGCTAGGATTCTCCTAAATAGAATAATACCGAGTGTCGCCGAAAATGTTCTCCCAGAATCACAGTGTGGCTTTCGCGCAAACAGAGGAACTACTGACATGGTCTTTGCCCTCAGACAGCTCCAAGAAAAGTGCAGAGAACAAAACAAAGGACGCTACATCACCTTTGTTGACCTCACCAAAGCCTTCGAAACCATGAGTAGGAAAGGGCTTTGGCAAATACTAGAGCACCTCGGATTCCCCTCAAAGTTCCTCAACATGGTTATCCAACTGTACGAAAACCATCAAGGTCGGGTCAGATACAGCAATGAGCCCTCTGAACCCTTCTCCATTAACAATGGCGCGAAGCAAGGCTGTGTTCTCGCACCAACCCTCTTTTCAATCTTCTTCAGCATGATGCTGAAACAAGCCATGAAAGACCTCAACAATGAAGACGATGTTTACGTCTGGTATCGCACGGATGGCAATCTCTTCAATCTGAGGCGCCTGCAAGCTCACACCAAGACACAAGAGCAACTTGTCCATGAACTACTCTTTGCAGATGCCGCCGCTTTAGTTGCCCATTCAGAGCCAACTCTTGAGCGCTTGATGTCCTGTTTTGCAGAAACTGCCAAAATGTTTGGCCTGGAAGTCAGGCTGAAGAAAACTGAGGTCCTCCATCAGCCTGCTCCCCACCATGACTGCCAGCACCCCCACATCTCCATCGGGCACACAAAACTCAAAACGGTCAACCAGTTTACCTATCTCGGCTGCACCATTTCATCAGATACAAGGATCGACAATGAGATAGACAACAGACTCGCCAAGGCAAATAGCGCCTTTGGAAGACTACACAAAAGAGTCTGAAAAAACAACCAACTGAAAAACCTCACAAAGATAAGCGTATACAGAGCCATTGTCATACCCACACTCCTGTTCGTCTCCGAATCATGGGTCCTCTACCGGCATCACCTACGGCTCCTAGAACGCTTCCACCAGCGTTGTCTCCGCTCCATCCTCAACATTCATTGGAGAGGCTTCATCCCTAACATCGAAGTACTCGAGATGGCAGAGGCCGACAGCATCGAATCCACGCTGCTGAAGATCCAACTGCGCTGGGTAGGTCACGTCTCCAGAATGGAGGACCATCGCCTTCCCAAGATCGTGTTATATGGCGAGCTCTCCACTGGCCACCGAGACAGAGGTGCACCAAAGAAGAGGTACAAGGACTGCCTAAAGAAATCTCTTGGTGCCTGTCACATTGACCACCGCCAGTGGGCTGATCTCGCCTCAAACCGTGCATCTTGGCGCCTCACAGTTCGGTGGGCAGCAACCTCCTTTGAAGAAGACCGCAGAGTCCACCTCACTGACAAAAGACAAAGGAGGAAAAACCAAACACCCAACCCCAACCAACCAATTTTCCCCTGCAGCCGCTGCAACCGTGTCTGCCTGTCCCGCATCGGACTTGTCAGCCACAAACGAGCCTGCAGCTGCCGTGGACATTGCCCCTCCATAAATCCTCGTCCGCGAAGCCAAGCCAAAGAAGAGATCAGATTGTTAGTAACATTTTATCAACTCCATGACTCCATGTCTGTCAATTTTCTTTCAATTTGGTTTGCAAACTGTGAACACACACTTCTAGTCTGGCTTGCACTACTCAACAAAGTAGGTAGTACTTTAGAAACTGTACTGTGCACACAAGTCAGAAGTAAGACAACATGAGTGTTATCATCAGTTCTCCTCTGATACTAGTTTGCCCAATTGGGCTCTCCTGATCCTGAAAGCACCATAGAACTCCACAGGAAACACCACCCCTTTCCCACCACCACCACTAACATGACTTACATGGACTTACATCTTTATTGCAGGCAAAAAGGCTGAGTTTATATTACAGCAGATACAATACATTTGTGAGTATGAAAAGTTGCTGGAACATAGAGACTATCTTTCTTTGGAGAAATTATCCCTTTGGTAGCTAACCTCCTGGACCTCTAGTATGACTGGTAGAAGGAGAGGAAGAGTGTATCTTATGACCATATAACCATTTACAGCATAGAAACAGGCCAGTTTGGCCCTACTAGTCCATGTCGAACATCTTCTCCCACCTAGTCCCACTGATCCGCATTTGGCCCCAAACCTTCCACACCTCTCACAGCCAAACCTATCAACCTTTTCTTGAATATTAACATCGATATCGCTTCTACCACCACATGTCCCCACCACCCTCTGTGTGAAGAAATTTCCCCTTATGTTTCCCTTAAAAGCTTTTCTCCTTTTACTCTCAATTCATGCCCTCTTGTTTGAATCTCTCCCACTCTCAGTGGAAAAAGCCTGTCCACATTGACTCTATCCATTCTCCTTCTTATAATTTTAAATACCTTTATCAAATCACCCCTCAACCTTCTATGCTTCAGTCTGTTCAACCTTTCCTTGTAACTCAAACCATGAAACCACGGTAACATTCTCGTAAACCTCCTCTGCCCTCTCTCTATACTGTTTATATCCTTCCTGTAATTCGACGACCAAAACTGCACACAATATACCAAATTTGGCTTCACCAATGCCTTATACAATTTCAACACAACATCCCAACTCCTGTATTCTATACTCTGATTTATGAAAGCCAACATACTAAATGTCTTCTTCATCACCCTATCCACATGTGATTCAACTTTCAGAGAATTATGTACCATGACTCCTAAATCCCTTTGTTCCACTGCGCTCCTCAGTTCTCTACCATTTTAACGTGTATGACCTATTTTGATTAGTCCTACCAAAATGTAACACCTCACATTTATCAGTATTAAACTCCATCTGCCATCTTCCAGCCCACTCCAGCTGTCCTATATCACCCTGTAAGCTTTGATAATCTTTTTCACTGTCTACAACACCACCAACCTTTGTATCATCTGCAAATTTACTCATCCAATTTGCCACACTATCATCAAATGGCTAGAAGATGCCAGGTGACTAATGGTGGCTGCATAGGGCTTTCCCCTGAATCTATGGCTCCTGACTCCAGCCAGGACTTGCACAGACAAACAGAAGCATCCTTCCAATGGGATCTAAGCAACCACTAGTCGTATAATGGGGCCAGCAATTAGTATGGTTTGGTCTGGAGGAGGACCTCTCATTTGGTGATTTCCTTTCTGGAGGAGAAGTTAATGCAAGAGGAAGATCACAGGAATAGATGACAACAATGATTCTACCTGAGCATGGTTCAAGGAATCAATTACTTCCTCTTAGCTTTCAGTAGCAAGGCTACGGCTCAGCAACAAACCATTCTCAAAAATACTTTGGATTATGAAGAAGTCTGTTTCTGCACATCACAAGACCTGCTCAATATTGGGGTATGGACGGATAAGTAATAGTTACACCACAAATGAAAAACTGGATAAACATGACAGGAGCAATAAAGAAAGATTTATTGATGTGAGGTTAAAGTGCTTATTTTCTGAAGAATGCATTGAATGGCTTGTTTGTGTGCTCTAAAATCCAATGCAATTCTCTGTAATTTGCCACAATTTATACAAATAAGAATCACCCAAATATACTGTGAAGTATATTCAATTTCTTTAAGTTCTTCACCGATATGAAAAACGCTGCAATTTAGGTAAATCCCTGGTATTGAAGCGATTGAATAGAGGGGGACTGTCATTAATGTTGTGTACAAGAACAGGCACTGGTCAGTATTCAACCTGCATTTGGAGGAACTTTGGCATCAAATTGATTTGCAGTTACTATGGCAATTTTTCCCAGCAAATTGCAGTTTTATTTATGTTACAAACTCAGCACAGTATGTGCATGGAAAGGAACTTTTCAAAATTACGGTTCTTCTTTAAAATGCTGATTAAAGTGAGCTCCACATCAGGAATAAAAGTAAAATCGAGCTCCAAGTGAGTAACATTGAATTTATGGTCAAACTGAAGATGCTTTACTTGGAATCACCCATTTTAAAAAAAATATTTAATGCTTTTGATTTTTTTCAGAAATATACATAATAAAATGTTCAATCTCACAATATATTAAACCTTTTTTATAAAGAACAAGCAAAAACAAAACAGTCCCTCCCTCCCTTCCCTTCCATACATAAGAATTCGCACACCAGCAGATCTTATATATATTTTTATATATATATTTATAGTTGCATTTATAAACCTTTTTTTATTACTACATTTGGGCCCCTATGTGGTCCAGGTGTCATATTTATTCTTTAAACAACTTATCAAATCTGTATAAACTAAATTATGTTCCTCTTCTTGCCAAGATAGAAAGGGGCCTGCAGAAATGGAGAGACTTACTGATTACTTTAGTGGGAAGGGTTAATTGCATCAAAATGAAAGTGATGCCAAGACTGCAGTATCTTTTTCAATCGCTGCCTATTCCATTACCTAAAAACTTCTTTAAACGGATAAACAATTATATAAGACAGTTCCTATGGAATAGTAAGGTATCAAAATTTGCTCTGGAAAAATTTGGAATCATCCTTGATAAAATCAGTCAGAAAACAAGGGAACAGAATAAAAGAATAGAAAGCAATAGGAGAATTCCAAATGCATAAAATTTGAAATATAGATCCTGAAGTTTAAAAATTTGCTCAGAATGTGGGTAGCATGGTTGGTGCAATGCCTTAACAGCGCCAGCAATCAGAACCAATGTTCGAATCCCACGCTGTCTGTAAGGAATTTTTACGTTCTCCCTGTATCTGCGTGGGATTTCCTTGGGGTATCCGGTTTCCTCTCACTGTTCAAAAAATACTGGGCGTGTAGGTTAATTGGGTGCAAATTGGGCAGCATGGACTTGTGGGCTGAAATGGCCTGTAACCATGCTGTATGTCCAAATTTAAATTTAAAAAATTAAACCTTAAAATTGTCAGGTTAGTGTTCTTGTTTTTGTTTTGTCAAAATTCTTCAACTGATGGAAACTTACATTTAAAAATGAAATCTAAATCAGAATCAGAATTTATTGCCTTGAGCATGTCACAAAATCCATTGTTTTGCAATAGCATAACAGTGCAAATATTCAGATAAATTACATTTCAAAAATAAATAAATAATGCAAGAGAATTGGAGAATGGGTGGTAGTGCCTGTGGTTAGGGTTAGGGTTAATTCAGAAATCTGATGGTAGATGGGAAGAAGCTGTCCTTGTGCCACTTGTCTTCAGGCTCCTGTATCTGTTTCCTGGTGGTAGCAGTGTGAAGAGGTCATGGCCTGGGTAGTGGGGGATCTTGAGGATAAAGGCTGCTTTCTTAAGATACTGCCTTTTGTAGATGTTGTCGATGGAATGAAGACTGGTATCTGTGATTTAAATTTAAATTTAGACCTACAGCACTGTAGCAGGCCATTTCAGCCCATGAATCTGTACAGCTCAATTAACCTACATTTTGAATGGTGGGAGGAAACCAGAGCCTCCAGGGAAAACCCATGCAGACACAAGGAGAATGTACAAACTCCTTAGAGACCACGCGGGATTTGAAAATCAGTCCCGATCACCGGCGCTCTAAGGGCGTGGCATTAACCACTATGTCAACCGTGCCACCCTGATGTGATTTCGCTGGCCAAGTTAACAACTCTCTGAACAGTGATGCAACCAGAATGGTCTCCATCTGAAAAATAGAAAGTTAGGGTGTGAGGTAGGGAAAAATTAGATTGTTGTGGAGCAGATTTATATAGGTCAACTGATGGGGCTGCACTGTGCTGTTAAGATCTATGATCTATTTTTAACATGATCTCAATATGCTTAATTTTACTTCCCAGGAGAATCCAAAACACCACCTCCAAGCCCCGCACCAGAATGCTGAAACATCTGAGAAATCAGTATAGTGTCCATTCATTTGACTCCTTGTCATAAAATGGGAATGAGGCAGAATGTGATCCCTACACACAGTATTTATATATACAGCTGCTCTTCAGTAACTACAGCTTGGCCTTCAGTACCATTATTCCCTCAGTGTTGGTCAAGAAGCTACAAACTCTAGGCCTCTGTACCCCTCTCTGCAACTGGATCCTTGACTTTCTCATCGGAAGACCACAGTTAGTATGAATTGGAAACGACATCTCCTCCTCACTGATTATCAACACAGGATGTGTGCTTAGCCCACTGCTCTACTCATTATACACCCATGACTGTGTAGCCAGGCACAATTCCAATACCATCTACAAATTTGCTGATGACACCACAGTTGGCAATAAGGAAGCGTACATGAGGAAGATAGATCAGCTCTATGAGTAGTGTCACGCCAACAACCTTGTGCTCAACATTAGCAAAGCCATGGATATGATTGTGGATTTAAGGAAGAAGTCAGGGGAACAGGACCCAGTACTCATCAAGGGCTCAGTAGTGGAGAGAGTCTTCAAATTCCTGGGTGTTAACATCTCCGAGGATCTGTCCTGAAGCCTCCATGTTGATGCAATCATGAAGATGGCTCGTCAGTGGCTAGACTTTGTGAGGTGACTGAGGCGGTTCAGTATGTCACAGAAGACTCTTGAAAATTTCTGCAGGTATACTGTTGAGAGCTTTCTGACTGGTTGCATCACTGCCTGGTATGGAGGCACCAACTCTCAGGACATGAAAAAGCTCCAGAGGAGTTATTAACTCAGACTGCGACATCACTCCATCAAGGGCATCTACAAGAGGCGATGACTTAAGAAAGTAGCTTCTATCCTCAAGAACCCCCCCACCACCCAGGCAACGCCCTCTTCACTTTGCTATCACCCTGCTACTTCCCCGCTGCCATCAGATTCCTGAATCACCAATGAACCAAAGGCACTGCCTTACTTTTCATGAATTTTTTTGATTGTTATAATACTGCCGCAAAACACTGAATTTTGTGACTTGTCCGTGACAATAAATTCTGATTCTGATTCTAAAGAAACTGATTTTGTTTTTGCTATTGATATGAGGTTGATCATTTTTGGAAAAAATCTTTATCTGATCTCTTCAAAATAACATCAGTTTGCATTTATATATATTTTTTATGTTAGATATTCCAAGGTGCCTTATAGAAAACTGAAAAAAAAGGATAGCTGTCTGAAAGTAAAAGATGAGGTAAGTAGTACAGGTAAAATGAAATGTGGCACAGTTGCTGAGGCTATCGGGCTAGATTAGGATACCAGATGATAGATTAATCCATGGAGGAAACGGTTAAGTTTAAAGCAATGTGCACCACATCGGTGAGAAATTGATGATGGGTTACAATGACAGAGTATGGCTTAGAGCACAAAATTTTCAAATAAGCTGAAGTTTACAAATCAGCTGATACAAAGGATGTATCTGCAGTCTATTTTGTCCATGTGACCATGTTTAGACAATTCAATATCTGTCAATTTTAAAGGTTAACTTTTCCAAAGATGCTAAGTAGTTCAAATACTTTTAATGCTTTATTCCAGATTTTCAGCATTTTGCATCTGCATTAATGATATGAAAGAATCAATCAATTACAATTGAGCTGAAATGTGAAATTTTATTCATATCATACATTATAAATTCTCTTTTAAAACAAGTTAACTTTCCATCTATGCCCAGCTCTTTAATAGCCCTCATGTCAAGTAATTGATGGATTTTGTGGTGCTTTCTCTCTGAGGATTGTTATAAAGTTACAACTGATGCTTGAAGGTGGAATGAACCCCAGCACATGTCTTAGTGATTCCGACAAACATACGGAGACACCTTGGTTACAAGTTTAGCCACAAGAGTTGAGTAATTATGACTATGAAATGTCCAGCATGAAAACAATTTCATTGTGTGTTCATGACAAAACTATCCTTTAAAATTTACTAGAACAGCTTCAAAATACACTTGCTGAACTATTTACATTTTCTTCGTCCCAGCTGGTGGTCATGATGTGGCTTCCTCTATGTCAGCGCCGTTGTGTGGAGCATTGTGCTCTATCTGCAACAGCCATCTTATAAAATTCTTAAGGGTTTAGACAGACTAGATGCAGGAAGGTTGTTTCCAATGCTGGGAAAAACCAGAACCAGGGGCCATAGTTTAAGGACAAGGGGGAATTTTTTTAGGACTGAGATGAGGAAAAATTTCTTCTATCAGAGAGTGGTAAATGTGTGGAATTCTTTGCCACAGGAAGTAGTTGAGGCTGGTTCCCTGTCAATATTTAAGTGTAGGTTAGATTTGGCCCTTGTGGCCAAGGGGATTAGGGGGTATGGAGAGAAGACAGGAACTGATCAGCCATGAACATAATGAATGGCAGTGTAGGCTTGAAGGGCCAAATGGTCTACTCCTACACCTCTTTTCTATGTTTCTATCTTGAGCTTCTGGTTGTCATTTCAACTGCCTTTCCGAGTCCCAATCCTGCCTATATGTCCTCTGCCTTTTCCACTGTCAAAGTGTGGCCAAATGCAAACTCAAAGAGCAGCACGTCATTAGGTTCCACCTATCACCTAACAACCCCTTCCCTGCACCTATATGCTGGCCATCTTCCCTCTTCCATCCAGTTCTGATGTAACTTCTCCACCTGAACTGTCAACACATCCATTTTGCCTCTGCAAATACTGCTTGACCTGTTGAGTTTTTTTTTCATCTGTATATTTTTGCTCCGGTTTCCAGCATCTGCAGTCTCTTGTTTCTCCCTTTTTGTTTATATATTGTCCCTGAACATAAATCCAAATCCAAAACTCCCATCCTTGTTTTCAAGCCCCTGACATGGCATTGCCTCCTCCTTATATTTGCTGTCTCCTCCAGCTCCACCAATTCCCTCTGAGAGTACTGTACTGTGCTTTTCCAATCTGGCCAAGTTTATGTATAGCTCTTCCACTGAACACCTTGCCTTCAACTACCTGGGCCCAATAGTGTGGAAATATCTCCTTCAACCTCTGTAACTTCAAGAAGCTCCTTAAAACCCACATTTTTAGCCATTGTATTTTAATCACCCCTTTTATTATCCCTGATACACTTATTTCAGGAAGCACCTGCAAAATGGCTTGAGACACATTATTACACACAAGTTGCTTTCCCACATCAAGAAATTGTCACGCTGAATGATTCTTTCTCCATCAAATGTGAATAAAATTTAAATACTAAGAAAAATCTGGAAAGTCGATGAAGGCCTGAGGAGGTGGGAGTGTACAATCTGGGTAATTGTTGGACCAAACTAACCTTAGCTGAGAAATTGGAATGGGGTAAGTTTGATTATGAAATCTTGCATTGTTACTCTTTGGCTTCTACATGCCTGAAGATAGACTAGTGAACTGGAGTTATTCTCCTTAAAGGGCGACATGGTTATCATAGCAGTCAGCGACCCAGGTTCAAATCCAAAGTCATTTGTAAGGACTTTGCACGTTCTCCCTGTGTCTGCATGAGTTTGCTCTGAGTGTTCTGTTTTCCTCCCATCCACCAAAATGTACGGGGAATGTAGGTTAATTTAGTGTAATTGGGCAGCATGGCCCCATGGGCTGGAAGAGTCTGTTACTGTGCTGTTTGTCTAAATTTTAAATTTAAATATACCAGAGAAACCTTGGAGGAGATCTAATAAACATTTAAAATCATTGTTTAGATTTTAAAAAATGCAAACAAAAAATAATAAGTTTTTTATTGAAGGCAGTAAAGCCTTAATTAATAGTTGCACCAAATCTCAAATTCTAAGCCGCACAATGTCCTTAAAATAGATTCATACACATTGCATGTCTCCCCTTTTAAAAAGTATTAAACCCATACAAAGTATAAACTATTTGTGATCATAGAATATGCAGTTAACTCTTTACATAAATGAATTACTACAGGTACACGATCCTTTAACCTGAACCCTTGGGAGACAGTGTGTTCCGAATTTTGGATTTTTCCAGATTTTGGAAAGCCCACCTGAATTGTGCTGCCGTATCCACCCCCACCCCCTTCCAGTCACCTGGCCATCTCCCCCAACTGTGGTCCCTTGGACGTCTCCCCCGACCGCTGGTCCCTCGGCCGCCCGGCAGTCTCCCCTGACTGCGGTCCCTCGGCTGCCCGGCCGCCTCCACCAACTGCGGTCCCTTGGCTGTCTCCTCCAACCGCAGTTCCTCAGCCATCCAGCCGCTTTCCCCGACCACCTGGTAGTCTCCCCTGGCCGCCTTCCCCAATCGCCCGGCAGTCTCCCCCAACCACCGGTCCCTTGGCCGCCTCCCCCGACCGCCAGTCCCTCGGTGTATACTGTATAATGAACTTTTGGTATTATGTATTTGATCAGTTGTAAATTCACGGAGTGCCTTGGTTTCTCATGTAGAAATCTATTCACTATGAGCGTGACTTAACATGTAAGAAATGTACTCTTCAGGCACAGATAACTCATTTGATCATTTATCTTAATGTCTTGTATCATGTTCTGCAATTGTTATTTCAATGTAATTGGATACATAACTTTAAGTAAGAATATTGCAATATAAGAAATGGGAGCAGGAGTTGGCCACATGCCCCCTCGAGTGAGCCTGCTCCACCATTCAACAAGGTCATAACTGATATGGCCATACCCTCTCTCCACCTTTCTTTTCCCCATAACCCTTAATTCCACCACTATGCAAAAAACTGTCTATCTGTGTCCTAAATATGTGTCCATGGACTTCATCCATGGGCAGAGAATTGCACAGATTCACTACTCCCTGGGAAAAGCAATTCCTCCTCATCTGTATTAAATCTACATTATATATACATTGTGTTTTATAGTTCTAAACATCAAACACCACATAAAACTTAACACAGATTAATACTGTTTACGTGACCAACAATAAAGACTGGGTATGTCTAGTTTGATGTATCCTTCCAGAAGTTTTCCTACTTAACATAACATATAACATAACAATTACAGCACGGAAACAGGCCATTAGGCCCTTCTAGTCCGCACCGAACCAAACACCCCTTTCTAGTCCCACCTCCCTGCACAATGCCCATAACCCTCCATCTTCTTCTCATCCATATACCTGTCCAACCTTTTCTTAAATAATACAATTGACTCCGCCGCCACTATTTCTCCCGGAAGATCATTCCACACAGCTACCACTCTCTGAGTAAAGAAGTTCCCCCTCATGTTACCTCTAAACCTCTGCCCCTTAATTCTTAACTCATGTCCTCTTGTTTTAATCTTTCCTCCTCTTAATCTCTTTGGGTATTGGCATCTAGAGAATTCAATATTTACTTTGTTCAAGCACATCAAACCTTGTAAGGTTTAATACTTGTGGCATTATCAGGAAAGGTAAAATACTGGATGTTGCTTGACTGATAACAGCACGTAACTCCAAAGATGATGTCTGAAATGTCCAAGGTAAAGCCCCTCAAACTATAGAAGGACTAGATGACTTCAACTGGGATTCCACAATTTGCATATTTTCGTTACTTTTTAATGAGATAGAAGAAGGCCATTTAGCCCTTTGCTGGCTCTCAGAGCAACCCATCAATCCCATTACCTCACAGATTACAGGGAAAATAGTTTTCTCTTACCTGCCCATCAACATCAGCCTTATTCCCCTGTCACAGAGGTCAGCAATCCAGCATCCCAGGGGGATCAAGGTTTAGTAAAAGAAGTCAGTTCCCATTCCTGTTCAGAGCTCACAGACATGCAGCTGAAGTGCTCTTATACCAGAGGGATATGGGGTTAAAGCAGATGGTAGTGAGGAAGGACCAGAGTTGCAATTGAAAATCAGAGCAAGAATTTCAAAAAGAAACAGAAAAAGCTGGATGGGGGAAGATGCATATGTCAAAGGGAATATCTCGATTAGTGTGAGACCAAATTGACAGTTACAGGCAGACAATGTTGTTTTTGTGTGTGTGTTGATAACAAGAAAACTGAGACATGTTCAGCAAGTCAAGTTCTACTAATCAAGAGAGAAATAGATGAGCCAAAATGTCAAATGGATGACAGGCAGTGTGATGTGTGGTGGTATAAGCAGAAAGAAAAACTTACCTCAGATTAGAAAATTCGGCATTGTTCAGAAGTCTGGAACTTATCCAGATAAAAAATTGCTGTTGTTCCACAAGTATGCATTTGAACTCTTTGCCACAGACAAATAGATCGGAGAGTGAAGGGAAAAATGAAAGTGGCAGGTAATCAGAGGCATTTTGATTAGAATTTTAAAATCAAGGTGTGGTTTGACCAGGAGCTGATGCAATCAGTAAGAACTGGGGTAAAAGGATGTTGTCTGAGTTTGGAAATGGAGAATAAGTTTCTGGATGATGAGGGAGGCAGGATAGTGGAATAGTCAACTGTTTAGCATGGTTGATGAGCACCAGGCAAGCTGACTGCTTTTACCTGAGTTTATTGAGTGATGCTGGAGCTGAATTCATCCAGACCATGGAGAGTATTCCATCATACCCTTGGGAGGCGACATGAAGTGTGTCCCTTGTCACAGGATACTCAATTTCAAACCTGCCCTTCAAATTTGAGTATATATGTGACTGTTCAATTTGAATATCTGATCAATGATGCACCCCAAGATGCTTATGGTGGGGACACAGTGAGAGTAATGCCTTTTGTCCAGTTGCTGCAAGAAATTTTCAGATTTCAGAGGGATTTAGCTCAGAGTAAAATGATGTGGAATTTGTAATATAGAAGAAATATATTTCACTTTCCATATGCCTGAAGATTGAGACACACAGGAGACTGTAAATGTTGGAATCTGAAGTTTAAAGCAATCTCCTGCTGGACTCAATCTGTCACACAGCATCAGTTGGAGAGTTTCAAGACAAAACTTGTTAGCAAGACTGAGGAAATGTAGTTCTGTACTGTGCTTCCTCAGTTTTGATAAAGAGT
This sequence comes from Narcine bancroftii, assembly GCF_036971445.1. Taxonomy (NCBI): domain Eukaryota; kingdom Metazoa; phylum Chordata; class Chondrichthyes; order Torpediniformes; family Narcinidae; genus Narcine; species Narcine bancroftii. Next base: position 82,522,991 of record NC_091472.1, on the reverse strand, counting down.
TTTAACTTGAAATAGCAGCCTTTCTTTTCTCCCATGGATGCTGCTTGATCCAATAAGTTCTTTCAGCAGATTGTAATTAACTGCCTGAAGACTGTAATCATTCTGTGACATTTGCAAATTGTAAGTAAGAGAGATTTTCCTACCTTGATTTTCTTGTGTGAAATTCACAAATAGTCAAAACTATAAAAGATAAATCCAAGGAGTTGGAAATGAATTATGGTGACTGCAACCATTCTCTGAAGAAATTCATGTGTTGCCCGAAATCATGGATACATTTGGAAATATTAGGAACATTAAAACTTCAAGAAAAGGACTTTAAATTTCAAACATCTTCCTGGGAACCATTTTTATGGGGCAGTGTTAAAACATATTCATGAAAACATTTTTTCGGAAAAGAAACTCTTAGGCTAATACAAATTCATAACTATTAATGAACTCCATTCAGTGTTTATTTTGAGATGTCTATTCAGTTTGATTTCTTTCATTAATTCCATTCTTATTTTGTATTGTCAAGAATTCAGGAAACTATAATAATGAATCCCAACTGGGTGACAATGCAATCAGCTTGCAGGCAGTTGTGTCATCCAAATCATTGTTCCAGAATAATGCAAAAACTTCATTACACCCAAGTGCTGGAAAAACTCAGAAGGTCTCGAGCACCTATAATAAGTAAAGGGTATGCACCATTTCCACACCGACATGTCTATCTATAGCCTCATTTTCTGCCAAACTACTTGCAAATTGGAGGATTCTGTCTGGCCACCCTCCAGCCAGATGCCATTAACATTGACTTCTTCAGTTTCATTTCAACCTCTCTTTCTTTATCCCTCTGTCTCCTTTCCTCCAGCTCTCCACTTCACTTCTGTTCACTTTTCATCTCCTATCACCTCTACTGTCCCATCTGTATCCAACTATGACCTCTTACCTATCAGCCTGTACTGCTCCTCCTACTTCCCATGTCCTTTCCTCCCTGCTCTCTTCTCCTCCCCCAACTATGACCTCTTACCTATCAGCCTGTACTGCTCCTCCTACTTCCCATGTCCCTTCCTCCCTGCTCTCTTCTCCTCCCCCACCTTTTTATTCAGGCACTTGTCTTCTTTTTGCTCATACCTTGAAAAAAGGCTCAGGGCCAAAATGTTAGGTTACCCTTTACTTCCTATCCTGCATGACCTTCTAGCCTTATCTAGCACCTTTGTGAATTGCACTACATTCACAGTGTATACAGACTTTCCTGTTTAACTCCATAGTGCTAAGATTGGACTGTTGGATGTGCCATTCTTTGCAGTGATATTCAAATGAGGAGAGTTATCATGATGTCCTGTCCAATAGTTACTCCTCAACCAATATCACTTAGTACAAACTTACTCATTCTCAAATTGTTAGTTATAACAATTGTGAGGGGTAGAAGACCATAAGACATAGGAGGAGAAATAGGCTATTCAGCCCATCGAGCCTGCCTCACCATCCATTTTCCAACTCAGCCCCACTGCCCGGCCTTATCCCCTTAACCTTTGAGGCCCTGGATAATCAAGAAACTATCAATCTCAGCTTTAATTACACCCAAAGATAGAATACCTGTAGATAAATTCAAGCAGGCTTTTTCCACCAAGATCAAGTGAGATAAAAATTAGAGGACATGGGTTAACAGTGAAAGGTGAAATGTTTAAAGGGAACAGTATGGAGTGGTGAATATAGGCTTGATTTTAAGTCAAGGGAAATTTGGTGGAATGGAGTTATGGAGTGCTATGGTCCGGGTGCAGGTCAATGGAACTAAGCAGAATAATAATTTGGCATGGACTAGATAGGATGAAGAGTCTGTTTATATGATGTGGTGTTCTCTGGTTCAATGGTTCTTAAATGGTATATGCAAATTGGCTGCGGAGTTTCTTACATTAACTAAATTGCAAAAGTATGCAATTGACCATGAACTGCCCTCTGAGTTTATAAATATCACCATATAAATTCACACATTTCCTACTGTTATTTCTGTGATGTTGATTGTACCCTCAAAACTCAGCCATGAAGGAATAGTCTTCAGCTATGTGTACAGAAGACATAGCTCTGCCTAAATAGAAAGGGGAGGAAATTGACTCTTCACTGGATGGCAGCCCTTCATTGTTCAGCATTCAACATCCATGATAGAAAGTCTTATATAAATGAAGAATGGCTGAGTCAAGCTCACTCCAATAGCCAGGGATAATGGGCTGACTGAAGAAAATAAGGCACATTTCTCAGAATTAATGGCGGACACAACATTAATGCAATTCATCTATGAATGTCCTGTTCAGATCATATATCCTTCAACCTGTAAGATTACATACTGTTGGGTCCCATTTATTTAACTTTTGGGGCGTGGTGTATAGCCTTTGTAACAAATTATATTGTATCATGCATAACCTCGTGTTTATTGTATTTCTCATAGTTCCGGAGCATAGCTTTTCCCATGTTTCATTCTTTATCTTTATGTTTAGATCTTGTTCCCATTTTTGTTTGGATTTACAGCTTGTTTCCTCATTCTCCTTCTCCTGCAGTTTGATGTACATGTTTGTTATAAATCTTTTAATTATCATTGTGTATGTAATCACATATTCAAAATTGCTTCCTTCTGGTAACCTCAGCCTGCTTCCCAATTTGTCCTTCAAGTAGGTTTTCAGTTGGTGGTATGCAAACAATGTACCGTGAGTTATATCATATTTGTCCTTCATTTGTTCAAAAGATAATAATTTATTTCCCGGAAAACAATTTTCTATTCTTTTGATCCCTTTTCTCTCCCATTCTCTAAAGGAAAGGTTATCTATTGTGAAAGAGATTAGTTGATTTTTCATCAATATTAATTTTGGTAGTTGATAATTTGTTTTATTCCTTTCTACGTGAATCTTCTTCCAAATGTTGAGCAGATGGTGCAGTACTGGTGAATTCCTATGTTGCACCAGTTTTTCATCCCATTTATATAGTATATGTTCAGGTACCTTCTCCCCTATTTTATCTAGCTCTAATCTGGTCCAATCAGATAAAAATCTGATAGGTATCTTAATTGTGCTGGTCTATAATAATTCTTAACATTTGGTAGCTGTAAGCCCCCTTGTTTGTACCATTCTGTTAATTTAAGAAGGAAACGGGAACAACAGTACATGCAATTTGGGCATGTGAGAAAGTGGAAAAGTTTTGGGAAGATCTAAACCAGGTATGAAATAAAATCACAAAAAGCAACATACCAAAAAATCCAGAGATCTTTCTTCTAAGTAATATAAGAAGTAAAGAACTTGGACTCGATTTGGATGGAGCACAAAAAAGATTTATTATGATAGTCTTAGCTGTAGCAAAAAAATGCATTATGTCAACCTGGAAATTAGAAGATAACCTGAGAATACAGCGATGGTACATAGAAATGAATAAATGTATTCCATTGGAAAAAATTAACATATAATTTAAGAAATAACATCACAGAATTCAAACAAATTTGAGAACCATACAAGGAACACAACAGAGAAGTCCTACCGCGGACCTCCACCGCCTAAAATGACAGAAGGAGAAGACGAAATGAACTGACCCAGTATGTAAAAGTAGATGACACAAATTTCTTGTTTATTTTCATTGTGTGATGACATTGTTTAATGGGTTTAATGTATCATATATGTTGAACGTTGAATGGGTGGGGACGAGGGGGTGAAGGAGGGAGGGAAGGGAGGAGGAAAAGGGGAGAAAATGACACTGTGTATACTCAAGAGGGAAAGTTTGTGTGTATTTTGGTTCATAGTGTGAAAAATAATTTTAAAAAAAAACCTGTAAAATTACATGTTGTGACGCATTGCTTTTATGATTTTCCTGCACAAATATTATGTAAGTGGGAAGAAAAGAGGCAATTGTGCTGAATTCCACCCACAAATTTGGCTGCACTCATGTCATATATCAAATATAGAGTAACAGTGTGAATAAGACAGTATGATTGATCTACCAGGATCATTGTCTGAAAAGGGCTTGTAGAATTGTTAAAGACTCTAGCTCCTCATACATATCATCTTCCAGTTACTCCCGTTGGGAAAAAGATACAGACATATCAGAGCCAGAACCACCAAGCTGAGAAACAGCTTTTTCTCATGGGCAGTGAGACTCTTGAATGACTGATGACCTGCTCATATTACTCATCAGTCTCTCCAAGAGTCCACTATTATTTATTGTATTTATTTATTTTTATATACTTGTGTGTATTGCATATAAATTGCACATAAATATGTCTGCTACATCTATATATGTGTTTTTGCATCAATCTTCACTGAGGAAAACAGTTGCAATATACCTGATAGTCAGGCGTCTCAGGGAATAGAATTAAGTACAGTCAAAATTACTAGAGTGATAGTAAGCTAAATGGACTAAGGATAAGTGTCCCGTACTGAATGAGGTGCACCCATAGGCTTTGGAGATTGTAGAGGCATTGCAAATAATTTTTCAGAAATCAATAGACTCTGGCATGGTTCGGGAGGATTGGAAGGTTGCAAATGTAGTTCTGCAGTTTAAGAAAGAGGGATGCAGAAAAAATGAAATTATAGGCCTATTTGGTAGTCTGACATCAGTAGTTGGAAAGTTACTAGTCAATCCTCAAGGACGAGGTTATGAAATACCTCAAGGTGCATGACATGATAGGTCCAAGCCAGCATGGTTTTATGAAGGGAAGATCCTGCCTGTCCAACCTATTGGAATTTTTTGAGGTAATCTCAAGAATGATGGACAAGGGAGAGGCTGTGGATGTTGTGTATTTGGATTTTCAAAAGCCTTTAGATAAGCTTCTGCATAAGAGGCTGCATAAGAAGCTGTTTAATAAGATGAGAGCCCATGGAATTACAGGAAAGATATTAGATTAGATGGAGCATTGGCTGACAGGCAGAAAGCAAAGGATGGGAATAAAGGGATCCTGTTCTGGTTGGTTGCTGGTTTCTGGTGGTGTTCCACAGGGGTCAGTGTTGGGGCCACTACTTTTTACAATGTATATTGATGATTTAGGTTATGGATTAAAGGTTTTGTGGCTAAGTTTGCAGATGACACCAAGACAGGTGGTAGAGTAGGAAGTGATGAAGAAACCAAAAGGTTGCAGAGAAACTTGGACAGTTTAGGAGAGAGGGCAAAGAAATGACAGATGAGATACAATGTTGAGAAATGTACAGTTGTACATCTTGGAAGAGGAAATAAGCAGGCAGATTATTATTTGGATGGGGAGAAAATTCAAAATTCATAAGTGCAAAAGGACTGGGGGGGGGGTGGTCCTCGTGCAGGGTAACCTAAAGGTTACCCATCAGGTTAGATTGGCAGTAAAGAAAGTGGATACTATGTTGACATTCATTTCAAGAGGAATAGTGTACGAGTAAAGAGGTGTTGATGAGGCTCTATAGGGCACTGGCGAGACCTCACTTGGAGTACTGGGTGCAGTTTTGGGCCCCTTATCTTAAAAGGGACATAATGATGTAGGAAAGAATACAGAGAAGATTTACCAGGATGATTCCTGGAATGCAAGGGCTAACATTTGAGGAACGTTTAACAGCTCTCGGACTGTATTCATTGGAGTATAGAAGAATGAGAGGGGATCTCATAGAAACATTTCAAATGCTGAAAGGATTGGATAGAGTAAATATGAATAAAATGTTTCCCTTGGTGGTTGAATCCAGGACAAGAGGACACAATCTTAGAATTAGAAGGTACCCATTTAAAACAGAGATAAGGAGCAATTCCTTTAGCTAGAGGGTCGTGGATTTGTGGAATTTGTTGCCACATTCTGTTTTGGAGATGCAATCATTAGGGGAGTTTAAGGAGGAGATTGATAGGCATCTAATTAGTCAGGATATAAAGGGATATGGAAAAAAAGCCAGAATTTGGAACTAGATGTGAGAATGGTTTAGCTCAGGATGAAGTTTCAGAGCAGACTCGATGGGCTGAATAGCCTACTTCTGTTTCTTTATCTTGTGATCTCATGATCTTGTGATGCATTTGCATGCTTTTACACTGAGAACAAAACACCTCTACAATTGTATGATAATAATAAACTTGAACTTGAACTTGATTGGAGGATTGTCTCATGCCTGTCTTTAGAAAAATTTATAGCTTCACCATTAGTGTATCAGTTTTGAAGAAATCTCCATAACTTTTTCTCTGCCATGGATTTTCTTTTTCTTTTCCTTTGTTCAAAGGTAATACATTATTTTCTGCTTGATAGATACACACACTAGAGCTATATCCAATTTTTTAATATTTATAATTGACTGCTGGTGTAAGATGGCACCAACTTGTGAAATCATTGGGATAGACGTACTTTCTTATTCACATGTTCAGCGCTCATAAGATTTTCTTTTGTGGATTTAGTGCATGGAACTGAGAAAAGAATGTCTACTTTAATGGGAATACAAGTTGGAGAACAGTAAACTGGACGATTAAGTTACTCTCAGCCATTTTACACTAATCAACCTTAAGAACTTTTTTGCATTGCTTCCAATACAAAGATCCCTCCCCTAAATATGGAAATGAAGAAATTCTCTAAAATATGAATGAATTAAATTTCAATTCCACTTGGTAATTTTCAAAAGCTATTTCCTTTACTCTTACATTAATTGAACATTACTGCAGATATCCATTTGAGTTGCATCAAATCCTTTATACTCCAAGCTTAAAGGTCAATATATCTTTAGCCTATCTAATTACTTGCTGTGCCTACATGACAATTATTTTTATTTCATCCACGAGTGCAGTCATGTATCTTTGTACTGAAAGGTTTTGCTGTTTCATTCCTTTTTGTTAATTCTTCCAAACATCACTTTTTTTGAGAATATACTCTACCTGCCAACTTCTTATCCACTCACCTAACCTGGCAAGTTATAGTCTACACTCGCCACCTGCTTCAAAAGGACATCCATTATAATGATACCCAAGAAGAGGAAGGTGACCTGCCTTAATGACTATCGGCCAGTGGAACTTTCTTCGACTGTGATGAAACACTTTGAGACATTGGTTTTGGAGCAGATTGACACCTGTCTCAGGAAAGAACTGGACCCACTTTCATTCGCCTATCAGCACAATGGGTCAGTGATGAATGCCATCTCACTGGCACAGAAGCCTGAAGTCCAATGGTTATCAAGCTCTTGAACCTCTCTTTAATACATATATCGTAAACTACCCTGAGACCACAAGAAGATCCATCTGCACTATTGAAATATTTTCTCATAGTAACTATGAATATTTTTTTATCAATCTTATCAATCCTTTATATTTATGATTTCTTTCCATACTCTCATACTGAGGTATCTTAATGTATACTGTTGTAGTTGATGTAGTTATGTATGGCTGCATCAAGTAAGAATTTCAGTGCATGTGTACATTGTACTTATTGGTATTATAATAAAAAAACTCATTATTATTACTAAATAACCTATCTTTATATTGTTTATTTTAGTTATAGTACATTCAAGTAAGTTTAAGATTACTGTTGCATATGTGAAGTGGGTTCCACTCTCTGTGGTTCCCTTCCTTTATCACCCTCGGATACAGGCCATCAATTCCAGGAAACCTCTCAGCCCTTTAGTTTGTCTAGATTATTGTTACTGCTGATAAATATTGTTTTAATCTCCTTCCTTCCTATAACTGCTTGATTATCTAATGTTATGAAGGTGTTTTAATTATCTGCTTTAAAATTATTTGATGCAGCTTTGTGACATCAGTGGATGTGTTGCTGTATTAAACATGCTCTATCAGTCTATTTGCTCACCTCTCTGTTATCTCCCAGCAAACCCTGATATGAAGTCATCATTAAATGCATTTCCCTTTTTTGATTATCTGGAAATGGTATTCAGACATTCTCTTGACTGAGACTTTCTCTTGACTGAGACTTTCTCTTGACTGAGACTTTCTCTTGACTGAGACTTTATGACATCAATAAGTTGGAAGAAGTGCAAAGGAATTTCTCCGGTATAGTGCTATGAGTATAGAGTTTGAATAATGAGGGAAATTTGATAGGCTGGGTCATTATTTCCGAGAACAAAGATGGCTCAGGGGTGATCTGATAGAATTTGACAACATTATTGTGAGCATGAGAATAAATGCCCATAGTCTTTTTCCCAGGAGTTGGGAGTTTGTGAAAATTAGGTATGACATCGAAAACCTTGGAAAATTTCTACAGATGTGTAGTGGAAAGTGTGCTGATCCACTGCAGCACCAAAACCTCTGAGCTGAAAGCCCTGCAAAAAGTAGTGGACATAGCCAGTACATCACAGGCAAAACACTCCATCGAGAAAATTTACATGGAAGGCTGCTGCCGGAGAGCAGCAGCGATCATCAAGGATCCACGTCACCCAGGACATGCTCTGTTCTCGCTGCTGCCATCAGGAAAGAGGTATAGGTGTCAAAGGGCTCATACCAGCAGGTTCAGGAACAGTTGCTACCCCTCTACCATCAGATTTCTAGACAACAAACTCAATCAGACTTGTTTAAGGACTCATACTTTGCACATGATTTATTACTGAATATTTTGTTTGGTATTGCACAGTCACTTTGTTTACATTTCTTTTTGTTGACATTTCTCTCTTTTGTATGCATATCTTTCCTTGAGTACAGTTTTTACCACTACCAATAAATAAAAATTCTGCCTGGCCCTCAGGAAAAAGAACCTCAAGGTTGTATGTGATGTCACATATGTACTCTGACAATAAATCTGAACTTTTATTTGAATTTTGGTACATAATTCTAACCTAAGGGAATATGTTTGGGATTGAAAGGAAAGCATTTTGAGGAGATTGACTGGTATTTTTTTTTCACGCACATGGTAATCCTTATCTGGAACCATCTGCCAGAGGAAACTGTACAAACTGGCGCAATAGAGACATTTAAAATGACATTTGAATAAGTACTATATACAAACATGAAGGGAATTGAAGGAAATAGACTATTTTAAACTAGGCCAGAATGCCAAGTTAGTCAGCGTGGACGAGTTGGGCTGGAGGGCCTGTTCAAAGCTAACATACATGAATATGACTCTATTTCTGCTGTTCTTTCTTATGCACTCACATCCATTTTGAATGAAGTATAAATGCACTGCCTCCTGGCATTCATAATTAGATGTCTGTACCTTAAGATCATAGATTTAATACAATAATATATATGTCAATGCCAGCATCCTCTGAAATTCTTTCTCTAAAATCAACGGCATGTACAATGCAGCAGTTAGCACAACGCTGTTACAACACCAGCGACCTGGGTTTGAATATGACGCTGTCTGTAAGGAGTTTGTACATTTTTTCTGTGTCTACATTGGTTTCCTCCAGGGACTCTGGTTTCCTCCCACCCTTCAAAACGTACAGGGGTTGTAGCTTCATTGGGTGTAATTGGGAAGCATGGGCTCGTGGGCCAGTAGGGCCTGTTACCGTACAGCATGTCCAAAATAAAATCCTAGCACCATTCTAACCACCATCCTAGCACCCACCTCACCACTACCGGCTACTTCCTTTTAAACTTTCCCTTGAAAAATGTATCTTTGGTCAAGTTTCTGGTAAGTGACCCTATTATGTCCTGCACTTCGACATTTTTTATGCTTGGATGACTGCCAGGTTATATTTTTCTATGATAAAACCACACAGAAAATGCTATTGGTAGGCTTGAACAAGAACAGTCTTTATCTGCAATATTTGCCTGTGCTTAATAAACAATAATCACTGCTGACCCCTGAAATCCCCTCGAGTGTACAATAAATCTTTTCAATGTTCTTTTTGAGCTGGAACATAAAGAATGGGGAAAAAACTGTTTATTGTTGATGATTCTTATGAATGTTATATTGTTTCTTTATTATTCCAACCTGTGAATTGGCATTAACTTATTTTTGGGCGGGAGACAATCTTTACCAGAAGCCAAGACATCAACAAAATTGGCCCTTGCGCATCCTCAGCCTGCTCCTGGCAAACTGTGAACATTATAAAGACATTGAGTCATAGAGGTTCACAGCACAGAATCAGTTTCTTCAGCCCAACTTGTCCATGCTGACCAAACCAGTCTCATTTACTGGCATTTGGTCCATATTCCTCGAAGTCTCTCTGTGGCAAACCACTGTTACACTGTGATTGGCTGCTTTCAACTGGACACGTCTCCTGAGACCAATTCTCCCCATAGCCCCTTGCAGGCTGCCCCTTTCCTTTTGCTCTGATCAGTCAAGGAGGTGGGTGGTTGTTTGATAGTGTTCCGGACTTCAGCTATTAAAAGCCTGATTGTTTCATTACTCAGCCTTATGTTAATTATTGAGGGTGCATCACTGTCTTATCAATGCACATCTCTAAATGTCCTTTAAGCATGCTATTTGTACTTACTACTACCACTTCCTCTGGCGAGCTCAGTTCTTATTCCTCTCATCATCAGTGGAGCAGAAATGAGCCAAAACATTCTTTTACAACTGCAATACATTCAACTCACTAGATTCCACCTACAGTGTTTTCTCAGAGAAAATGTGAAAGGCTGTCAGTGCAGACATGGCTGGTACAACTGGACAAATGATCAGTCTTGTCTGGTACAGCAATGATTGGTTGAAAGAGGGATAGTCTGGACATCAGTGGAAGGTTTTACCATGATTTCTGGTGTGGAATGGATAGCATACTGGGTATATTTTCTGGGTTTCTTACTGCTCCTGTTCCAACTCCCTGAAGTTTAATCCAAACTGTGAATGAGGTAAGGGAGTCCATGCTGCCCGCCTATTCCAACTTAAGAAAAATTACTGGATCTGATCAGTATATTTAAATCAAGAGTCAGATTCCTTCATGCCAGATCCCTGCTCAAAGTGAAAAGGGGAAGGAAACATTTTGGCAATTAAAATCAAAAAAGGAAGATAGAACTATCAATCACATTTGCTCTACTTGAATTGTTCCCCACAGACCCAGTTTCCTGACAGGCAAGGCAATTAAATTAAAGCCCTTATAAATTATAATCTTGACAGTTCAAGGTATTTTTTTCAATCCTGTAAATAGTTAGAATTTTGATCTTGTATCTCCATGAGAAAACAAAACATCAGGTGCAATGAACAGAATCTGTGTATATTCTGTATTTGTAATCTTTCCATTCTGGTTCCTTCACATTGGCTAAGATGCCAACATATGTCTTTGTGGAGACTTAGTCAGCTGCCAGATTGAGAAGGTTGTTATAAGAGTGGTGTGAAGGTGAAGGGAATGGTTTATCAGGAAATGCTGAAGAACATTTGCTCTGTGAAATTCTGTCCACAAACTCAGACTGATCCAAACAGCCTCTGAATCCTCAGGCTCCAAAGCAAAATTTCAAAAGTTCAAAGTTAAAATTTATTGTCAGAGTGCATGCATGACATCACATACAGCTCTGGGATTCTTTGGCCTGCGGATCAGGCATAATTTCTAGTTATCGGTTACTGTAAACTGTACTCAAGAAAGTAATGTATTCCTTTGGAAAAAAATAACATATAATTTAAAAAATAAAGTCACATTATTTGAACAAATTTGGGAGCCTGTTATGGAACATAACAGAGAGGGCTTGCCTCAGACCTCCACCCCCTATAATGATAAGAAGATAAAATGACTTGATCCAGTGTGTAAAAGTAGATGATACATTTTTCTTGTTTATTTTTCATTGTGTGATGACATTGTTTAATAGTTTTATTGTATTGTATATGTTGAATGTTTATTGGTTTTGGAGGGGGTTGGAAAGGGGGATGGAAGGTGGGGGGGGGGGAATGGGGAGAAAATGCCACTGCGTATATTTAAGAGGGAAATGTTTGTATGTATTTTGGTTGATATGGTTCACAGTGTGGAAAATAAAAAAAATTAAAAATCCAAAAGAAATAAATGTAAACAAATTAACAGTGCAGATACAGAAAAAAAATATTCGGTAATAAATAAAGAGCAAAGTAAGAGTCCTTAAATTAGTCTCTGAATGAGCCTGTTATTTAGGAATCTGATGGTTGAGGGGTCATGCGCTGGAGAGCTGGCTCTGAAGGGCAACTAAAGCGGCATCGTCTGCAAAGAGTAGTTCACGGACAAGTTGCTCAAGTTGCGGAAAATGCCAAAATGTTTGGCCTGGAAGTCAGCCTGAAGAAAACTAAGGTCCTCCATCAGCCAGCTCCCCACCATGACTACCAGCACCCCCACATCTCCATTGGGCACACAGAACTCAAAACAGTCAACCAGTTTACCTACCTTGGCTGCACCATTTCATCTGATGCAAGGATCGACAAAGAGATAGACAACAGACTCGCCAAGGCAAATAGTGCCTTTGGAAGACTACACAAAAGAGTCTGGAAAAACAACCACCTGAAGAAACACATAAAGATCAGCGTGTACAGAGCCGTGGTCATACCCACGCTCCTGTTCGGCTCTGAATCATGGGTCCTCTACTGGCATCACCCACGGCTCCTAGAACGCTTCCATCAATGCTGTCTCCGCTCCATCCTCAACATTCATTGGAATGACTTCATCACCAACATTGAAGTACTCGAGCTGGCAGAGTCCGCAAACATCAAATCCATGCTGCTGAGGACCCAAATGCGCCCGATGGTTCAAGTCTCCAGACTGGAGGACCATCGCCTTCCCAAGATCGTGTTATATGGCGAGCTCTCCACTGGCCACAGAGACAGAAGTGCACCAAAGAAGAGGTACAAGGACTGCTTAAAGAAATCTCTTGGTGCCTGCCACATTGACCACTGCCAGTGGGCAGATATCGCCTCCAACCGTGCATCTTGGCGCCTCACAGTTCAGCGGGCAGCAACCTCCTTTGAAGAAGACCGCAGAGCCCACCTCACTGACAAAAGTCAAAGGAGGAAAAACCCAAAACCCAACCCCAACCAACCAATTTTCCCTTGCAACCGCAGCAACCGTGCCTCCCTGTCCCGCATCGGACTTGTCATACACCAACAAGCCTGCAGCAGACGTGGTCATACCCCTCCATAAATCTTCATCTGCGAAGCCAAGCCAAAGAAAGAAAGAAAAAGAAAAGGTTGAGGGGTAGCAACTGTACCTGAACCTGGAGGTGCAGGTCCTGTGGCATCTACACCTCTTTTCTGACGGCAGCAATGAGAACAGAGCATGTCCTAGGTAATCTGGATCCTTGATGATCGCTGCTGCTCTCTGACGGTAGCCTTCTATGTGAATTTTCTCGATCGTAGGGAGAGTTTTGCCTGTGATGTACTGGACTGTGTCCACTATCTTTTGCAGGACTTTTGGCTCAGAGATATTGGTGCTCCCATATCAGACCATGATGCAGCCAGTAAGCAGACTTTCCAGTACACATCTATTGAGGTTTGCAAGGTTTCTGATGACATGCCAAATCTCCACAAACTCCTGAGAAAGTAGGGGCGCGGCTGCACTTTCTTCACAATAGCATTAATATGATGGGCCCAGAAAATGTTTTCTGAGATGGTGACTCCCAGGAATTTAAATGTGCTCACCCTCTCCAGCTATGATCCCCCATTGATCACTGGATCAGATACCTCTGGTTTTCATTTCCTAAAAGTCTACAATCAGCTCCTTAGTCTTGGTGATCACTGAGTGTGAGATTGTTCTTTGTCCACCATTAAGCCACATTTTCAGTCTCCCTCCTATATGCTGACTAATCAACCCTTCTTATACAGCCCACTACTGGGGTATGGTCAGCTCATTTGTCGATGGTCTTTTTGTTATAGTGAGTCACACAATCATAGGTGTAAAGCGAGGAGAGCTTGGGGCTAAGTATCCATCTCTGTGCTGATGGAGTTTGTGGAGGAGATATTCTTGCTGATCTGCATTGATTGGGGTCTGGATGTGAGAAAATCCAGGATCCAATTACACAGTGGTGTACTGAAAAAGGTGATGAGCCAGCATACAGGAGGGAGATTGAAAACTGGATGAATGGTGCACCAACAACAATTTTGCATTCAGTGTCACCAAAACTAAGGAGCTGATTGTTGACATCAGGAAGAGAAACACAGTGATAATTGGGGGATCAGAGGTGGAGAGGGTGAGCACATTTAATTTTTTGGGAGTCTCTGCCTCAGACGATCTTTTCTGGACCCAACACACTAATGGCATCATGAAGATAGAGTGTCAGCACCTCTATTTCCTTAGCAGTTTGCAAAGGTTTTGTCTGACACCAGAAACCTTGGAAAATTTCTACAGATATGTGGTGGTTAGTGTGCTGACCGGCTGCATCACAGTCTGGAAAGGGGACACCAATACCACTGAGTGTAAAGCCCTCCAAAAGGTAGTGGACACAGCACAGGACTTCACAAGTAAAACCCTCCCCACTATTGAGAACATCTACAGAGAATGGTGCTCACGAGAGCAGCAGCAATTATCAAGGATCCACACCATCCAGCACATGCTCTGTTCTCGCTGCTGCCATTAGGAAAAAGGTATTGGTGCCACAAGACTCGCATCACCAGGTTCAGGAACAGCTGCTACCCCTCCTCCATCATCAGACTCCTCAACAACAAACTCAATCAGGGACTCATTTAAGGACTCTTGTACTCTTTATTGATTTTTATTCTCTTTGTATTGCACACTGTTTGTTTACATTCATTATTTGTTCACAGTTCTTTATTTGTTTACATGTATATGCTGTTTACAGTTTATTTTCTGTATTACCAATTAGTGGTAATTCTGCCTTGTCCTCAGAAATAAAGGATCTCAGGGTTGTATGTAATGCCATGTATGTACTCTGACAATAAATCTGAAATCTGAGGCCCAGGTCTTAGAGTTTGTTAATCAGTTGTGAGGGAATGATGGTGTTGAATGCCAAACTGTAGTTGATAAAGAGCATCCTGATGTATGCATCTTTGCTGTCCAGGTGTTCCAGGCCTTTGTTTAGAGCCAATGAGATGGCATCCACCATAGACCTGTTGCTGATGTAGACAAATTGGATCCATGTCACCACTCAGACAGGAGCTGATATGCTTCAACACCAGCCTCTCAAAGCATTTCATCACTGTGGATGTGAGTGCCACTGTTTGTAGCTCCATAGGCTGGTTACTATATACTTCTGGGCACCGGTACAATTGAGGTCTGTTTGAAACAGATGGGTACCACACCCTGTCAGAGTGAGATGTTGAAAATGTCCGTGAATACACTAGCCAGTTGGTCAGTATAGGTTTTCAGTACTCTGCCGGGAAATCCATCCAGACCAGATTCTTTCCTTGGAGTCACTCTACTGAAGGCAGCCAGCACATCATCCTTGAATGCTGACAGTTAGAGATCTTCAGGGATGCGAGGGTGCGTAGTGTTTCTTTCTTGTTCTGGTTGTCAATTTGGTTGTAGAAGACATTGAGCTCATCTGGCAGTGAAGCTTTGTTGTCTCCTACTTCATTTGGATTTGTACAGGTTATGTCATTTAGGCCCTGGCATAGCTGTCAGGTATCAGTTGTTATTTCCATTCTCATTTGGAATATCCAATTCACCCGGGAAATGGCTTTCTGTAGGTCATAACTGCGCCTTGTGCAGTGTTCTTGATCTCTATACTTAAATCCCCTTGATTTGGCTCTCAGCAGCACTTCATCCCGACTTGCAGTTGGGGTAAACACTGAATGATTTGCTGAGGACACACTCAGCTTTTTTAATAAAGTCCATAATGGCCTTTGTGTAATCATTTAAATCCTCAGCTACATTCTTGAACACCGCCCAATCCACTGACTTGAGGTAATTCTGTAATTACTATTGGTTTCAAAAGAATATCAACCATTCCAGGAGGACTCCAATATTCCTCCAGCTTCTTTTGCTTCCCATGTTTTTTTTAGAGTTCTCTCCCCGAGTTTCACTTCCTCTTCAGCCTGCCTCTCTCATGCTTTGAAACCTCTCCGTAAATCTGCGGTCTTTGATCAGAATTTTTAGTTTGCTGTGCTAGGGTTCAAGCTCCATTTTGAAAGATAATGCAGTAATATTTCTCCTTGTTCAATACACAATATATATTGCAGCTGTTGGTTAAGCTTGATCAGTCATAGATAGCTTGTTAGAATCATAATAAAAATCGGAATTTATTATCATGAATATGTGTTTTGTTGAGAAAGTGTTAGGTTTGGTAGGTTCAAAGAGAGATGGGTTTGGGCACAAGGGTTTGCAATCTAACATAACTTTATTAAGATAACTTTATTAACCCAACAATTAATAAGAGAGACAATTTATAAGGGAGTGTGGGAACATGCGCACACAATTTATAAGGGAACTTGGGAAGGGATCATAAAGGGAAACAAACAGGGGAGAATGTTAAACAGTACACAATTATTAATTCCTACAGGTGATGCAAATATTCACACACTATAAGCAGGGGTTATACACACCCTCTCGGATCCCTGAATAAGAGGAAGTGGATCTGTTTCCACTGTATCCACAGGGGTATGCGCATGCTCTCAGATCCCTGATCAGTTGAGAGTGGCGGCTCTACTGCCAGTATTGATCTATAGCAATTTGAGCTATAGCAATATCATGGCTCAGCTTCAGTGCAGAGTGCACTTTACCCGCAATCCTACCAAGCAACATCTGCAGTAGTGACCTGGCATGGAGCGATGTCTGGGACTATCACCACAAGGCAGAGAGAATGAATGTCCTCTGTGTGGGTGCTAGATACACAACTCTAGCCAATAAGGACACTGGGTGATTTGAAGCAGCCAATGGCAAGGTGTGCACTGACTAATGGTCTGAGCCCAATCTTAACTCACACTCCACCTGTAATTTGTAACTTTGTATCTTTGAATGGAACAAAAAGTACACCAGGTGATGTGACTTCTGAATGAAGTCAGGTGAGGAAACCATGTGACCACTAGCAATTGGCAGGGAGGCCACGCCTCCTCCACACACATCACAAAATTTGTGGTTTTGCGGCAGATTGCTGTGCAAATATTGCTATAAAATTGAATTTAAAAATAAATAAATTAGTGCAAAAATTAGAGATATGGTTCATTGTCCATTCAGAAATCTGATGGCAGAGGGGAAGAAGCTGTCCTTGTGCCATTGAGTGTTCATCTTCAAGCTCTTGTACTTCCTTCCTGATGGTAGCAATGTGAAGAGGTTGTGAGGGTTCTTGAGGACAGAGGACATTTTCTTAAGACCAGTAGCCTTGTGTATGTGTTGCTGTAGACTCGGTGATCCAGAGCTGAGTGGAGAGCCACTTCTGTGGACCAATTGTGGATTTAGGCAAATACTTAGGTATGAGTTAATTCTGGCAATGGCCAACTTCTCAAAGCATTTCATCACAGAAGATGTGAGTGCTACTGAGCTATATTCTTTGAAGCAACTCACCCTGCTCTTATTGGGCACTGAGATGATTGATGCTTTTTTGAAACAGGTGGGAACCTTCGACTGCAGCAATGAGAGATTGAAAATATCTGCGAACATGCCATCTGGTTGGTTTGCATAGATTTTCAGTATGCCTCCAGGTACGCCATCAGGACCTCATGCCTTGAGAGGATTCACTCTCCTGAAGGATGTTCTGAAGTTGGCCTCAGGGAAATATCACTCGGTCATCCGCTTCTGCACGGATTTTCATAGGTATCAATGAGTTCTCCTTCTCAAAGCAAACATAAAAGGTGTTCAGCTCATTGGGTAGTAAATCGTCCCAGCTATTTATAGTGTTTAGCAATTGATTTCCATGGTGTCATGGTTAACGTAGCAATTAGCACAATGCTATTTCAGCGCCAGCGACCTGAGTTCAAATCTGGTGCTGTTTGCATGTTCTCCCCGTGAACTACATGGCTTTTTCCCAGGTACTCTGGTTTACTCCCACCCTCCAAACGTACACTTAATTGAGTGTAATTGGCGTCACAGGTCTCAATGGCTTCTACTGTGTTGTAAATAAAATTTAAAATTCAACTTAAACTAATGGAGTAGAAGCATGCATATAATGAATTAGATAAGTTTCAATCCAGTTTAAATAGCTCAGAATTGTCCCTGCCTTACATTAAATTAATATTTGTGATTTATGCCTATCAGCTGCTAAGGAGAGTCTCTAGCTTACTCTTGCTAGGGTACCACCACTATAGGAACTCTGGTTACCTCATTATCTCTTGTAAAACTGTCTGTATCTTGCCTGCAATTCAACTGAAGGCTGACAAGCTGCAATAAACAGTCACATTCTCTCGATGTTCTGTGTGTGGGTGTGCGCATGTGCGTCAGAGACCAATTGGAGGAACCCTTTAGAGCAGCGCTTTGTCTCCACTCTCATGGGTTTGCAGCAGCTGGTGCTGGGAGAAGAGATTTAGGTTCTTGGATCATTGGGATCTTTTCTGGGTAAAAGCTGACTTGCACAAGAGGGGCAGATTATACCTGACCTGGAGGAGGACCAATATTCTGACAGGCAGATTTTCTAGCCCTTCCTTAAATGTTTAAATTAGATTAGCAGGAAGCTGGGTTCAGAACAGAGATGAGAAGCTAGGAGCTAATCCTGTATTCAAAGAGAGCAAGTGCAGAGATAAGGATAGGCAGAGTATGAGAGAGAGAGAGAGAAAGAGAAAGAGAGAGTGAGAGAGAGAGAGAGAGAGAGAGAGAGAGAGAGAGAGAGAGAGAGAGAGAGAGAGAGAGACAGAGAGGGATCTAGAAATACTAGAAATGTGGCTGAGAGAAGGGCAAGACTGGCAGCTCAATATTCCAGAATACAGATGCTACAGGCTGCAGGGAAGACATGAGCAGTGATTGAAAAGGATATTCTTGTGGGATTGACTCGGGAAGATATGTGGGTAGACTTAGAAACAAGATGGGAATGATCACTTCGATGGGGTTGCATTAATGTCCCACAAATGGTCAACAGGAATTGGAAGAGCAGTTATGTAGAGAGATTTCAGACAGTTGTAAGAATAATTGGCAAGTATTTTTGGGAAACTTTAATTTCTTGAATATTGACTGGGACACCCACAGTGCAAAGGGCTTGAATTGGGGTAGAATTTGTTAAGTGTATTCAAGAGAGCTTCCTCAATCAATATATTGAGAGGCATACAAGAGAATGCATAATACTGGACCTACTCTTAGAGATTGAGATAGGGCAAATGACTAAAGTAACAGTGGAGAGCATTTTGGGTCTAGTAACCATAGCTCTATCATTATTAAAATAGTTATGGAGAAAGACGAACTAGTCTACAAGTTAAAGGCCTTAATTGGGACAAGGCTGATTTTGGAGCAATTCACCAGGAACTTGCAAAGGTTGATTGGGAGAAGCTGTTTGCAGGTGAGGGGGCAAAGAGAAAGTGGGATGTTTTTAAATGTGAGTTAGCATGAATTCAGGTATTGCATATTTCTCTGAGGGTGAAGAGCAAGGCCGGCAAGTTTAAGGGACTCTGGTTGACACAGACTATTGAGGCTCTGGTCAGGGAAAAGAAGGATGCTTGTAACAGATTTAAGAAGTCCAGATCAAGTGAATCCCTTGGGCAAAAAGAGGAACTGGCAAGAAGCTAGCTTGTTGGATAAAAGAGAAGGTCAAGAGAACTTTTCAGATATATTAAGATTGAAAGGGCTGCTATGGAGGCAATTGCTCCCCTTAAAAATTATCATGCCCATCTTTGTGTGGAACAATGGAATAAGGTGGGATTTTGAATATGTGGAAAAGATAATGGAAGCCAAGGCAATCGATGAAATTTGTGGCAAGATGCTGAACCATACTAGATCTACTAGTGAGGTGGTCTTAACTATTGAGTCACTCTTTTTGCCCTTGTGGCACTTATTCTGATATTGACTGAAATAACAAATGCCTGCTTCAGAGTTAAATACTTTAATTTTCCAGCAAATGTATAATAGTTGTGTGAATCACTTTTAACCAACTTTGATTCCAGTTCTATCTCACATTGTTCACCTAACAATAACTAGTTAATCCCTACCATAGAAAAACGATTGACAACCATATTGCAATTTATCTTTCTCTTGTGTTGGCTTCAAGCAAATCTGCACAGTTCAAACATTATTTGTAACTTTAATTTTAACTTATGAATTGCACATTCAAAACTGTTGTGTTAATTCTAACTCTCAAAAATGAAAATGTTTGAAGTGTCTAGCAATTTCAAAGATATTAACAAAATTAATGTTCATTTTTCTGTGTGAATTATCATTAGGTAACCATATGGCATACTTCAGTATGCAGGTGTGAAAATATTTTTGACAATAAATTTGAATGCAATTTTTAGTGGAACATGAGAAAGCCCATTATTAAAGACAATTATAAGCCTGAAAGCAGATTATTGCCATAAATCTTTTCAGTTAAATTGTTCCTTCTCTTTTGTACCAGAGTTCACACTGAAATCTGAAGCATTGGAATGTTCTGCACATGTTAACCCTGAACTTATTTTTTTTTTAATTTAAAAACCAGTCAAATCAATAAAATAATCTAATTATTTCAGAAAAATACAGCAAGATTTTTTTTTAGTATGTTTATTATTGAGCCTTGATTTACACTGTTTCAGTACAGTTACAAAATTGACATAAGCCCCACAATGTGGTATATTGTCCAGGCACTTCCTGTCTATAAGAAACAGGACAAATCTAATCCAACTAATTGTTACCCAGTCGGTCTACTCTCAATCTTCAGCAAAGTGATTTTTTGTTATTGTGTGCTTAATAATGAGTCATGTAGGCAGGTGAGGTAAACCAAATAAAAGACTTTACTGAACACAATCAAACATGATAAAAGGGTAGGGAGAGAGAGAGAGAGAGAGAGGGAGAGAGAGAGAGAGAGCCCACAGTGCTGAGTTTGCTCCCTGATAATTCTCGATTCAACTCACCCACCCTTGTGGTGCTCGTGCATGCACAGTGCGCTGTTGCAAATATGGTGGCTGCAATGCGATTGCATCAGGTGCAGAGCAGCCAATGACAGTGGCTGTCTACATCCCCTTTCTTGAGGTACCCCCCCCCACCCCCCCGCATGATACAGTGAACATAATTTTGACTAGTACAACAATATATACATTCAACCCAGTTCAGTCCTGGTATTTGGCTTACAGACACACCAAACATGTGTTTTGTAATAGCCCTCTGCCAATGTGAAGGCTTGGGGCACCTTGTCCTGACTGTCTCTACTGTCCAGCCTCAAGGGCATCGTCTATCTCTTCTCCTGTAGTTACTGTGGGTTAACGACAATCCTGGGCTCACGTGCCAAATCCAAAAATGCCTATTTGTCTTGGAGGGTTTGAGATGGGGATGGTTCTCTTACCGGGAGGATGAGTTGTCTGTTTCTCCTCCATGTTTTCCCCCTCAAATGAACCAGGTATGACCTTGGTTCTTTGCAGCTTATTTCCACTATACCTGGATGGTCGTAACCTTGTGGAGTCTGCATCCTTACGACTTGCTCTTTGGTCAATGGGATGAGCAGTTGGCTGGTTTTGTCATAACTTTTCTTTTGCTCCAGCCTTCTGTTTAGCAGGTGGGCCAACCTGGGGGTCCTTTGGTTGAGGCTCCAGAAGTCTCCTTGCCACTAGTGGGGTAGTCCTGGTCTGCCTCGACATTAACCATTGTACCGGTGACACATGTCCCTCGTGGTGTCACGAGGGACATGTCTTAAGTTAAGTTGGCTGAGGAAGACATCTGTTTTCTATCTGTGGGAATTCTCCATGAGCTGCTTGCTACTCTTCACTGCTCTTCCAGCCAGCCCATTTGATTGTGGGTACTCTGGGCTGCTGGTAAAGTGGGTGAAGTCCCATGCTGTCTCAAAGTGGCAGAACTCTGGCTGGTAAATTATTTATGATTGTCAGATAGAAGTGTATGAGCTTCCCCAAGCACCAAAGAGTGCCGTTTTAGTTTGGTTATGACAGCCGCATAGGTTGCGTCCCAGACCAGGTCTATCTTGAACCAGTCTGAGTATGAGTCTATTAGTATTAGGTACTGTTGGCTCCACAATTCAAAGATGTTGGTAGCCATGATTGACCAGGGTAGGTTGGATAGCAGGTGCAACTGCAGTGGCTCTTTTTGCTGGTGTGGCTTGATACTTTTGCACACCAAGCAGGACTGTACCTTGTCGTCTATGTTCTCTGTCATACCTGGCCAGAAGACAATGTGCTTTGCTCTGCGTTTTGTCATTTCTGCGCCAGGGTGCCATCTGTGCAGGATCTCCATGTACATATTCTGCAGTGTGCAAGGCATGACTGCTCTTAGGCTCTTCATGATTATCCCTTCATCAATAAGCAGTTCGTCACGGTACGGGAAGAAGGGTTGCACCACTGCTGGCAGGCTGCACTGCTTGGCCGGCCAGCCACCCTTAAAGAAGGTACTCAGGGTATTTATGATTGTGCTTTCTTAGTTCGTCCAACCGGGCCAAGGATATATGGGTTACCATCATCACATTGAAAGTGTCCTCTTCCTCAACTTGCTGGACTGTGCATTTTCTGGGAGTCCGTGATAAAGCATCAGCTAAATTTGTGTACTAGGGTAATGTAGTATTTCTGGAGCCTGAGCATCATACAGTTCAGTCTCGCCAGCGCTGCATGAATTGGCTTGTTTATTATGGTCACCAGATGTAAGTGGTCGGTTTCTATGGTGACTGGCCTGCCATAGATATAGTCATTGAATTTCGAGCAGGCAAAAACCACCGCCTGTAGCTCTTTTTCAATCTGAGCATACCTTGTTTCTGATTCTATAAGTGACCTGGAAGCATACACCACTGGTCTTCCTCCTGCAGGCATGCTGCCCCTAGGCTGTGTATCTTAATTTCAAAGTATCATCCTCCAAAAGCAAGAGCTTCGATATTCCGAATTTCGATCTCTTTAATCCGATAAATCCAACTCTGTGACTGCTGCTTATGTAGATTTAATTTGTTGATAAAAACAGATAAACATTTTGCATAACTTTGCATTAAGACTTACATAATGATGAATAACAAAGCATTTATTGTATGAGGGATACAAAAGTTTAGAGATACGAGCTTAAAAGAGATGCAAATAAGTATTTAAAGAGATGCAAGAAATTCAAAGAAAATTTCTCATGCTCACGCTTCCTCTACATGTCGTGGAATAATGAGCAAGTCATTAGTCTGCGGGGATGTTACAACATGTTACATTATAGTCACTATGGTAACACTTCTTTGGCTTGGCTTCGCGGACGAAGATTTATGGAGGGGGTAAAAAGTCCACGTCAGCTGCAGGCTCGTTTGTGGCTGACAAGTCCGATGCGGGACAGGCAGACACGATTGCAGCGGTTGCATGGGAAAATTGGTTGGTTGGGGTTGGGTGTTGGGTTTTTCCTCCTTTGCCTTTTGTCAGTGAGGTGGGCTCTGCGGTCTTCTTCAAAGGAGGTTGCTGCCCGCCAAACTGTGAGGCGCCAAGATGCACGGTTTGAGGCGTTATCAGCCCACTGGCGGTGGTCAATGTGGCAGGCACCAAGAGATTTCTTTAGGCAGTCCTTGTACCTTTTCTTTGGTGCACCTCTGTCACGGTGGCCAGTGGAGAGCTCGCCATATAACACGATCTTGGGAAGGCGATGGTCCTCCATTCTGGAGACGTGACCCATCCAGCGCAGCTGGATCTTCAGCAGCGTGGGCTCGATGCTGTCGACCTCTGCCATCTCGAGTACTTCGACGTTAGGGATGTAAGCGCTCCAATGGATGTTGAGGATGGAGCGGAGACAACGCTGGTGGAAGCGTTCTAGGAGCCGTAGGTGGTGCCGGTAGAGGACCCATGATTCGGAGCCGAACAGGAGTGTGGGTATGACAACGGCTCTGTATACGCTTATCTTTGTGAGGTTTCTCAGTTGGTTGTTTTTCCAGACTCTTTTGTGTAGTCTTCCAAAGGCGCTATTTGCCTTGGCGAGTCTGTTGTCTATCTCATTGTCGATCCTTGCATCTGATGAAATGGTGCAGCCGAGATAGGTAAACTGGTTGACCGTTTTGAGTTTTGTATGCCCGATGGAGATGTGGGGGGGCTGGTAGTCATGGTGGGGAGCTGGCTGATGGAGGATCTCAGTTTTCTTCAGGTTGACTTCCAGGCCAAACATTTTGGCAGTTTCCGCAAAGCAGGACGTCAAGCGCTGAAGAGCTGGCTCTGAATGGGCAACTAAAGCGGCATCGTCTGCAAAGAGTAGTTCACGGACAAGTTTCTCTTGTGTCTTGGTGTGAGCTTGCAGGCGCCTCAGATTGAAGAGACTGCCATCCGTGCGGTACCGGATGTAAACAGCGTCTTCATTGTTGGGGTCTTTCATGGCTTGGTTCAGCATCATGCTGAAGAAGATTGAAAAGAGGGTTGGTGCGAGAACACAGCCTTGCTTCTCGCCATTGTTAATGGAGAAGGGTTCAGAGAGCTCATTGCTGTATCTGACCCGACCTTGTTGTTTTTCGTGCAGTTGGATAATCATGTTGAGGAACTTTGGGGGGACATCCGATGCGCTCTAGTATTTGCCAAAGCCCTACAAACAAGAGAAAGGCACAAAATTAACTAAGAGTTAAAAAACACAAGGTTGCAACCTTTACAGGACGTACTGTGAGGCATTGCAGGTCAGCATCACCATCACATAGGTATGTCGAAGTAGACGAGGACTGGAAGGCAAGACATGTGTTTCTTTAGGGCATCGAAGGCCCTTTGTTGTTGTTCATGCCAGGTCCATTCGACGTCTCTGGGTCAACTGTCTGAGTGGGGCCGTCAGTTCACTAGAGTTAGGGATGAACTTTCCCAGGTAGTTCACCATGCCCAAGAATCGTGGCAGGTCAGCCACATCTGCTGGCACCGGCATTTCACTGATGGTCTTCGTTTTGGACGGGTCCGCCTGCTGGTGAACAGGTGTCCAACATAGCTGACTTGATTTAGATGGAATCTGCACTTGTAGGGGTTGAGTTGCAGGTTTACCTTCTGTGCCTGGTAAAGAACCTTCTTTAGGTTGGCATTGTGCTCTTCTAGTGTCCTGCCCCCTATTAGCAAGTTGTTGACTATGATGGCACGAGGGTACCTGATGAAAATTTGTTCCATAGGTCTTTGGAATACCTCGTTGGCTGAACTGATGCCAAATGGCAATCTCAGGGACCTGTACCAACCAAATGAGCTGGTGAATGTAGTCAATAGTGATGAACAGTAGTCGAGCAGGACCTGCCAGAATGAATTCTTCGCAACCAGAACTGACAATACTGTTGTGCCAGCCATCTGTGCAGCAACATCTTCTATAGTGTGCATGGGATGATGTGGTCTTTTTAGGGTCTCATTGAGGTCTTGCGGATTTATACAAAGTTGGATTTCCTGTCTGTTTATTTTTCTTGGGGGACACCATGGAGGACACCCATTCAGTTGGTTCCAAGACTGGAGTGATGATGCCCAAGTCCTGCATTCTGCCCAGTTCAGCCTTGACTTTATCCTTCATTGCTACTGGAATGGGTGTGCTGGCTGAACTATGGGTCTTACCTCCAGGTCAAGTCTCACGGAGTACATCAATGGCACCATCCCCAGCTCACCTTTGAAAAGGTCACCATACTCATAAAAGATCTCCTGTGAGAAATCATCCTCAGATGGACTTATTTGATGGACCTCTGTGCTGAATGAGACAAGCCCCATGTCCATGCACTGAGGATTAGTAGAAGCATGACATCCTCATGGACCATGAGGAAGGATAGCATGTAGAGCCGTCCTTGTATGACACTGGTCTGGATTTTACTGTCTCCATAAGCCACTAGGCCTGTAGACTTTATGCATGGTTTGACTTGTTCCATCTTTCTCAGCCCGTTGACTGTCCCCAGTGACATGAAATTACATTTGATCCCGATATCAACTTTCATCTTGGCCATCTTGCTGTTGACATTCCATGGACATGAAGGCCTTGTTGTTACCTCTTATCTAGGTTTCTGTTGTGTTTCCTCTGTCCTCGTGGTGAGACCATTGACGTGGTACTCATCATTGTGGTTGCTCCCTCTTTGCTTCAGTTTCAAATGGTCAATGGTCTGCCTGGGTCTGGTCCAAGCAGTGGTCTGCTGCCTGGATCTTCAGCATCTGCTGAAGTGATTCCATTTGCCACAGTTCCTGTACTGCTGGCCGAACCTTAGGCACATCTCCCTCCTCCACCGCAATTGGCGCAACCTGTCCTGGGAGTGGGGTGGCTTGGTTGCTTGGTTGGCTCTTCTTTCTAACCTCCAACCATTGCCTGCTCATCAATCCCGCCTGTATCGCGTTGATGCTTGTGGCCTGCTGTTGTGGAGAGGTTAGCCTTTTACTGTTTTCCTCTGTACTTGCATAGACCAAACACATTGCGATGGCCTTTGCTAGTGTCAGCTTGCTGTCTCACAGGAGCACCTTCCACTTATTATCATTGTAAATGCCACAGACCATTCTGTCTTCAATTATTTTGTCAAAAAGTGTGCCAAAATTGCAGGTTTTTTCTCTGATTTTTAAATCACTGACATATGAGTGTATTGACTTGCCAGGCTTTTGGTCTCTCATGTTGAATTTGTGTCTTTCCATTGTCACATTTCTCTGAAGGTTACACATTTCTCTGAATTCATGCTTTAAACATTCGGGGTCCTCTCTCGACTCAGCTAAGCTGGTAACGAAGTTCCCATCACGTACTTTGCCTGCGTACACAAATGACCTCTCCCTTTCAATGGCTTCTGATTGTGCCAAATTTAACAGAATGTACGCCCTGGTACAGGTAGGCTTGAAGCTATGTGCTGCCACTATGAATATGTCATATTCCTGTTCAAAGATATGCCAGTTTTCTGTCACATTTCCATGAAACGCGAGCGGGTTGGGTCGACTGAATCTGTCCACCATTATGGCGGCTGTGCAAAATGTGGTTGTGGTTACTCACTGTGGCCGATTTGTGATTGTGCGCTTTATAACAAGTCGAGTCGGCAGATGATGTAAACCAAATAATCCAAATTAAAGACTTTACTGAACACAACCAAACATGATAAACAGGGTAGGGAGAGAGAGAAAGAGCCGACAGAGTGGCGTTTGCTCCCTGCTAGTTCTCGATTCAACTAACGCACCGTCGCTGTGCTCGCGCATACGTGGTGTGTTGTTGTGAGTTCGGTGGCTGCAATGCGATTGCATCGGATGCAGAGCAGGTATCTACAATGCTGGTAGCTGTCATTGACTGTGCTATCAAATTGTATTTACTCACTAACAAACTATTCAACCATCATGAGCGAATAAATGAGCTGCTGGAGGAATTCAGCGGGTCAGGCAATATCCATAGGAAGAAATGGCCAGTTTGGATTTTGCCAGGACCACTGAACACCATCTCTTGGAGCCATGATAAGGTGGATATGATTGCCTTTTGTATCAAGGTATCGTGATAGGACAGAAACCAATGGATATCAAAGGGAAAACACCCCAGTAATTAGAGTCAAACCTGGAACAAAAGAAAATGCTTGAGAATGTCAGATCGAATTTGATAGGATTTAAAATCTAATATGTCAGCCCTATCCCCACAATTTCACTGCAAGTATTTCTTCAGAGCAGTTTCTTGACTGACCCAAGGCTTTTTCAGTTGCTTCTACAATGTCCTGTGACTAATGATGTACCACAAGGATTGGCACTGAGACTTTCGCTGTTTGTGACATGTATTATCAACATGGATTTGAATGTAATCTGGTGCATTTATGCACCAAAACAATTGCTTGGTGCTGCTGAACAGGTATGTAAAAGGATTGCAATTGAATTGAAAAGACAAATTGTAAAATAACTTTAATATGTCACTTATGCAACAGCAGCGATAAAAATTAATCCAGACAGTTTTACATTTAAAATAATATTTTAGTTATTAATTTTTAAAAATATTATATTTTATTAGAAGAAAGTTATAACCGCAATTACAAAATTGAAACGTTAACAACTATCCAAAAATACTGCATGGTTACATAGAAAAAAACCTACAAAGACTACAGAAAACCCTACACTCACACCGATACAGCCAAATACCATTCCAATTCCATCAAATTTGCAGTCGTGGGCTTGTTATTAGTTGGCATATGGGAAAGAGATTGGATGTCTGGTTGCATGGTTCCAACACAGCACCATCTCTCTCAATGTCAATGAGAAGAAGGAGATGATCACTGACTTCAGGAAAGGGGCAGAGTCCACATCACATTCACATTAATGGTGCTGAAGTCAGAAGAGTAGACATCTTTATGTTCTTAGAAATAAATATCTTCAATAGTCTGACCTGGAACAAGTATATTGACATGAAGAACAAGAAAATAAACCAGCATCTCTACTTTCTGAGAAGATTAAGGATGTTCTAGGACAGCACAGTTAGCACAAAGCTGTTGCAGCGCTAGGGATCTGCGTTCAAATCTGTCACTGTCTGTAAGGTGTTTGTACATTCTCCCTTTCTGTTTGGGATTCCTCTGGGTGCTCTGTTTTCCTCCCACCATTCAAAAACCTATCAGGGTTGCTGGTCAATTGGGTGCATTTGGATGGCACAGGCGTGTGGTCCAAAAGGGCCTGTTACCATGCTGAATGTACAGTATTTAAAAGATCAGCATGCAATGCCATTCCCCAACAACTACTACTGGTGTACCATCAAAAACATATTTACTGGATGCATCCTAGCATGGTATGAGAGCTGCTCGAAGCATCACAAATTTATCTTTCCATGGATTCCATTGACATCTCCTCCTGCCAAAGATAGGCTGCCAACATTGCTCTGGTATCAACTACATCTCTTTCCTCCTATTTCATTGTTGACCTTTGGCTCAGTCAATGTGTGTGGGTACACAAGTGTAAGTATTTGTCTCGCTGCATCCCCTGTTCCTATGATATTCATGTTCTCAGGGTTCTGTCACAGTTGGTTTTCCATTCCCCAATGCTGACTGGGGTATTAGTCTGCAGTGGAGTGATACTCTGCAACCATCGGCGTCATACTCTGCAACCATTGGCATCTGGTTGTAATAGCCTCTGGGAGAACCATAGCTCCCTTGGCTCCATCCCCAACCTCTGGGTTAGCTTCTTCCACTTTAGTTGGGAGGGCCTCCTCTTCCTCATAGTCCACAGCTTCATTGTTGATTTGGGCAGTTTCTAGAGATCTGGCTGTATCCTCCACATGTTCAGCACTGTGCACTCTGCTGCAACCCTATCAGTGGCATTTGGTTCTCCTTGTATACAGGTATTCCCCCATGGAGACTCATAGTGTTATCTATTTTTTCTTTGGCTTGGCTTCGCGGACGAAGATTTATGGAGGGGGTAAAAAAAGTCCACGTCAGCTGCAGGCTCGTTTGTGGCTGACCAGTCCGATGCGGGACAGGCAGACACGATTGCAGCGGTTGCAAGGGAAAATTGGTTGGTTGGGGTTGGGTGTTGGGTTTTTCCTCCTTTGCCTTTTGTCAGTGAGGTGGGCTCTGCGGTCTTCTTCAAAGGAGGCTGCTGCCCGCCAAACTGTGAGGCGCCAAGATGCACGGTTTGAGGCGTTATCAGCCCACTGGCGGTGGTCAATGTGGCAGGCACCAAGAGATTTCTTTAGGCAGTCCTTGTACCTTTTCTTTGGTGCACCTCTGTCACGGTGGCCAGTGGAGAGCTCGCCATATAATACGATCTTGGGAAGGCGATGGTCCTCCATTCTGGAGACGTGACCCATCCAGCGCAGCTGGATCTTCAGCAACGTGGACTCGATGCTGTCGACCTCTGCCATCTCGAGTACCTCGACGTTAGGGGTGTGAGCGCTCCAATGGATGTTGAGGATGGAGCGGAGACAACGCTGGTGGAAGCGTTCTAGGAGCCGTAGGTGGTGCCGGTAGAGGACCCATGATTCGGAGCCGAACAGGAGTGTGGGTATGACAACGGCTCTGTATACGCTTATCTTTGTGAGGTTTTTCAGTTGGTTGTTTTTCCAGACTCTTTTGTGTAGTCTTCCAAAGGCGCTATTTGCCTTGGCGAGTCTGTTGTCTATCTCATTGTCGATCCTTGCATCTGATGAAATGGTGCCGCACGGATGGCAGTCTCTTCAATCTGAGGCGCCTGCAAGCTCACACCAAGACACAAGAGAAACTTGTCCGTGAACTACTCTTTGCAGATGATGCCGCTTTAGTTGCCCATTCAGAGCCAGCTCTTCAGCGCTTGACGTCCTGCTTTGCGGAAACTGCCAAAATGTTTGGCCTGGAAGTCAGCCTGAAGAAAACTGAGGTCCTCCATCAGCCAGCTCCCCACCATGACTACCAGCCCCCCCCACATCTCCATCGGGCACACAAAACTCAAAACGGTCAACCAGTTTACCTATCTCGGCTGCACCAGTGTTATCTATACACCACATGCTTCACACCTGCTGAGATTCATTCTTCCACTGATTCAGGTGTGCTCTGGGCAGCTTTAATGTGTCTTTCTGTCCTACTCTAGTGATGTGCAAGAGGACAGTGTCAAAGGACTGAATATATATTTGTCCATTTCCTCCATTTATTCATTGTCTGGACATAGTATATCTGGAATAAACACTTCATGTGCTCAGTCGGGATTTCTGGTGTGATCTACCGGAATCATCTGAAGAGGGCTTGCAAAATAGTTAAGGGCGCCTACCACCCCTCACACAGCATCTTCCAGCAGCTCCTGTCAGAAAAGAGATGCAGAAATATCAGAACCAGGACCAGCAATCTGAGAAACAGCTTCCCATGGGCAGTGAGACTGCTGAACGAATAATGAACTGCTCATAAAATCTCTCTGAGACTCAACTATTTACTTCATAATATTTATTTATATATATATACTGCACATCAATCACTTGTAAATATGTGTGCTGTGTATCTTTGTGTTTGCATGTGTTTACACCCAGGACCAAAGAATGCTGTTTCATCCAGTTGTACTTAAACAATTACCCAGGCTGGAAGGTAATGTTCCTCAACATGGTTATCCAACTGCACAAAAATGAACAAGATCGGGTCAGATACAGCAATGAGCTCTCTGAACCCTTCTCCATTAACAATGGTGTGAAGCAAGGCTGCGTTCTCGCACCAACCCTCTTTTCAATCTTCTTCAGCATGATGCTGAACCAACAATGAAGACGCTGTTTACATCCGGTACCGCACGGATGGCAGTCTCTTCAATCTGAGGCGCCTAAGGGGGGGGCGGGGGGGTGGCTTGGGAGGAGGGGGGGGGGGGGGGAGAAAAAGTCACTGTATATGTGTGAAAAAGAAAAAGTGTATATCATAGCTAATGTGATTTATGGTGTGAAAAATAAAAAATAAAAAAATTTTTAAAAAATCTGAGGCGCCTGCAAGCTCACATCAAGACACAAGAGAAACTTGTCCGTGAACTACTCTTTGCAGATGATGCCGCTTTGGTTGCCCATTCAGAGCCAGCTCTTCAGCGCTTGATGTCCTGCTTTGCGGAAACTGCCAAAATGTTTGGCCTGGAAGTCAGCCTGAAGAAAACTGAGGTCCTCCATCAGCCAGCTCCCCACCATGACTACCAGCCCCCCCACATCTCCATTGGGCACACAAAACTCAAAACGGTCAACCAGTTTACCTATCTCGGCTGCACCATTTCATCAGATGCAAGGATCGACAACGAGATAGACAACAGACTCGCCAAGGCAAATAGCTCCTTTGGAAGACTACACAAAAGAGTCTGGAAAAACAACCAACTGAGAAACCTCACAAAGATAAGCGTATACAGAGCCGTTGTCATACCCACACTCCTGTTCGGCTCCGAATCATGGGTCCTCTACCGGCATCACCTACGGCTCCTAGAACGCTTCCACCAGCGTTGTCTCTGCTCCATCCTCAACATTCATTGGAGAGACTTCATCCCTAACATCGAAGTACTTGAGATGGCAGAGGCCAACAGCATCGAATCCACGCTGCTGAAGATCCAACTGCGCTGGGTGGGTCACGTCTCCAGAATGGAGGACCATCGCCTTCCCAAGATTGTGTTATATGGCAAGCTCTCCACTGGCCACCATGACAGAAGTGCACCAAAGAAGAGGTACAAGGACTGCTTAAAGAAATCTCTTGGTGCCTGCCACATTGACCACTGCCAGAGGGCATATATCGCCTCCAACTGTGCATCTTGGTGCCTCACAGTTCAGCGGGCAGCAACCTCCTTTGAAGAAGACCGCAGAGCCCACCTCACTGACAAAAGACAAAGGAGGAAAACCCAACACCCAACCCCAACCAACCAATTTTCCCCTGCAACCGCTGCAACCATGTCTGCCTATCCCGCATCGGACTTGTCAGCCACAAACGAGCCTGCAGCTGATGTGGACATTTACCCCCTCCATAAATCTTCATCCGTGAAGCCAAGCCAAAGACTTAAACAATTGTATGATATTAATCAACTTGAACCACAGCACTCTTTTTGATGCCCTCTGTCATTTACCTTCTAATAAACATGGCCAAAGTTTCAAATTTAGGAGCACTTCCTTTGCACCAAGATGGGGACATATATTTTGGTGACAAAACATGAAAAGGAACCATGATATTGCTATCATTGAATGAACTAATGCTGCAGTGGAAGAGCGGGAGGGGGGTGGGATGGTGGGGGGAGGGGGAGTGGGAAGAAACCTCAAGAATAAAACGTTTTGCATGAACGAACTTTGGAAATTGATATGGAAAAAATTTTAATGTACTATGGCAACAAACGGAGAAGGTTCAATGCTTTTAGAGAATGGATCTTGGATTGAAATAAGAACAAAAATAATTTTGGGATTGTAAAAAGAGCTGCAAGTGCATGATCTGAGATCACCAACACCGTCAGCCAGTAGCAAACAATAGCAAATGACTTTTGCCAAACTGCAAGCTGTTAAATGTCTGTGTTCAACATTTCACATTTTCCAGTGGATAGCCATCTGTTTTGTGTCTAAGAGACATTTCAAATAGATTGTAAAATAAATGTTGGAAGAAACAAGGGAATTTAAATGTTTCTTGAAACAAAATAACTTTTAGAGATTCAATTTACTTTTGGAAGAATTAATAAATATAGCTTTTGTACAGCTAAGAGCTATGAAAAGCTTTCCCAGATGTTTTAACACAAAATGTTTAACATTTAAGAGGCTAACCAGCATTGGATACCAATTGGAAAATGAAGTTGGGTGTTGCAAATGTACAGAACAATTTTGGATGTCCATGTCTTGACGTTTCTGTCTCTTGGTTTGGGATATTTATTATAAACAAAATCCCTGTCATTATTCTCATCAATTTATACTCATCGTAAATTAAGAACAAAACAGAAATAGCAAGTACAATTCTTTGTCAGGTAGCTTCAGTTCCCTTAATTTACCAAATTTCTATTAATCCTAAATTTAAAACTAACATTTGCTCTAGCACCAAGTGAAAAGAAAGAAAAGAAAGTCCCTAAGTTTTATTATATTCTATGTGTAGGTTTTTCCTCGAAAGTTTATTTTTTAGTCAATGTCAACTTCAAAACCAAAAGTGGTTAAGATTCACTTGAATAAACTTAATTTGTAACAGAAGCACCAAAACCTGAACTGGGACCAATTAATCAATATGATCATATTTCTGAATGAATGCAAGCTATCCAATTCAGAACTAAACTCAATTACACCAGGGTCATTCGGGACAGAAATAGTTTCTGTTTTTTTTTTCTTTTTCATGTCTTAATAATTCCAAATAATTACAATTTTAATTTCAGACTTTAACATTGTTAACCTTGTGATGGATCTTCTGTAATAGTTGCCCTGTGATAATCCTTCTTCGAATAACATTTTTTTTACATTTTATAATATTTGTATTGATTCTTATATTCGTAAACATGCATATATAATACACATTTACAGAATGCACAATAAAAATAGTAAGTTACATAACTCAACAAATTATAATGGTATTTGGAAGGTTTGTGGCTATCATGCAACAGCCCTGCCCCTTATCTAATCAGAGGACACACCATCTGACAATCAAAGTTTGATTCCACCCCACCCATTAGTGTACACCTTGCTGTTGACTCCATGTAAATTACCTGGACTCTCCAGCTTGCCTGCACTTGGCCTTGGGCCACTGGCAGTTGTAATTGGATTAACCCTCCTAGCACTGAGCCATATAACTATGCTAATGACCTGGGCTGGACCCTCCAGCATTATAAAGGTGCCGTGTGTTCTTTGTTCTCTCTCTCTTTGCCAGCTTGGGACTACCCTGCTTCACTACGGGGCTAGAAATGTGGAAGGGTGCTGGCGAAACTGTTGGTAAGATGTACACTGTTAAAAGGGTTGGGAGCATTTAATTAGTGTCCCTTGTAGCATGAAGCTATGCCTGTACTGAGTCAAGGGATGGTTGGCCATCGTAGTGATTTTTTTCCTTGATCATTGTATGTACCAGTTCATTGTATGTTTGTATGTGTGTATTTTGTTCCCATGCTATTTTCCCCAATCTCAGTTACCCTCATCCATTCAAATCTTTATAATTTGCCTCTTGGCTTCAAAACCTCTAAACTGATTAATTAAATGCTTACCAGATTTGTCACTGTGAATATAAAACTGACTTTTACTTTATAAGAGTTGGCATTCAACCGGATATGTTGAAAGGAGATCAAATTTAGCTCTTTCGACATGTTTTATATAAATCAGGATTTTTAACTTAAGCATATTGCTGATCTATTTGTTTAATTTGATTAACTAATTCTAATCACTTTATTGGTCCTCGTATTCATGGTATTGGAAATAATTGTCCCCTGAGATAAGTTTTCATAGCATCCCCAAAAAAATAACCAAACTGGAAGTTTCTCATAGTATTAAAGAAAAAAGTTATCTGCTGTTCCATAAATTTCACACATTATCTGATCATAAAGTCAAATTGAAATACAAATGTCTTTTTATTTAGGGAAGCCATGAATGTTCTTGGATAATACCACAGGAGCATGATCTAATATTACTATACTCTGATAATTACAAAAATAAGTCAGTGGGATCAATTGATTATCAATAAGAAAATAGTCAATTTAAGAAAAAGTATGATAAATGAGTGAAAAGATCTCTGACGTTTGGGGTCTTCTTCATCCAAGTAAGAGAGAGTATTCTAAGAAGACCCCAAACATCAGAGATGCCATAATCTGATAAGAAAGAGTGAATTAATGAGGTGGATTTACTCATTGTAACAGGGTTAGGGGACGAAAGATCTAAAGCAGGATCTAATCAACAATTAAAGTCCCCATCTAATACCAGAAAGTATAAGTTCAAATCCAGTAGAGAAGAAAAAAAGCATCTACATTAGGGCATAAACATTAGCAAAAACTACTTTTTTATTATATAATTACCCTAAAACAATAATATAGTAACATTTGTATCAGATACAACACTATGATCGACAGAAGTAATATTTTAATTAATAAGAATTGACATCCCCTGTTTTACCTGAAATGACGAATGATAATGCTGTCCCCTCCACCTTGTCATAAGATAAGAATTATTATGACTGGGAATGTGTGTTCCATGTAAAAATATAATTGTGGCATTAAGTTGATTAATATGTGAAAACACTTCCTTCCTTTTCCAGATAGTTCAAGCCTTTTACACTCCAACAAAGGAAATTAATAGAAATATTCATGTTTTAATTAAAACTGTAGGCTGATTAACACAATTAATATCCAAACTCCAGGTGTTAGCCTTGCAACTAAAAATTAATACTAATAAAGCTATAACATCATTAAGAAAATGACCTCCTTCCCTTCCACCCATCCTCCCCAAACCCAAAGGACAAACAGCTGCTGAGGATTCCAACAACATGCTCAACAAAATAATTATTCTTAACCCAACTAATCTTCCTGATGGAATTATTATCTCTTGCTCCATTCTTGTTAATGTAAATATAGTCAATTCTCCTAAACACTACATAAATCAGCCATATTATGAAAAAATAATGACTTTAAATTTTCTCATACAGTTCTAAGAAAAAGATATAATAGAGTAATTATATAAATGTATAATTCTCAACATTCTTCACTTAGAAAATAATAGCTCAATACTTTAATACAAAGAAAAATGTTTATATAACTACCAAACTTCAACCAAAGTAGATTCCTTTTACCACACAAACTGTTGCCAAAGCAAAATACTTCCCAACAAATTTTATTCAGGTGCCTAACCTTTTATCTGGGATTCTGAAAACTAGCAACTTCCAAAACCAGCAGTTTTTTTTTGGTAGATGACGTGCTAATCAAAGATGGACTGTGGCACCAAACATGACCTGACATGACCCTCATTCAAATCTTGTGTATCCTGTCACATTCCACATCATGAATTAGTGGTTAACTTTATACCATATAATAATGCCCTTCCAGTGTCGTGATGCTTTCAGTTGGCCCAGCAGTGGTGGCTCAATGGCTGTTGTCACTACCCATAATCCCCCATGCAGCTGAAACTGCTGTACCAGCACCAGCATAGGGGAACTGAGAAGTGTTCCATTCCCCGGCGCTGGTACAGGGTTGAGGGGTGGGGTGGGGGGAAAAGAGAGAGATGGCAGCGTGACTTGGACAGGTGTGTTGGGTGGGGGGAGAGAAGGCAATGCAAATCCAGTGGTCGAGGTGGGAGAGAGGCAACATGACTTGAGCAGGCAGGCAAGGGGGTGGGGGGGGGGAAATAAACTGCAGCGTGACTTGGGCAGGTGTGTGGGGTGGGGGGAGAGACGGCAATGCAAATTGGGTAAGTGATGGGGAGAGACAGCAGCATAACTCAGGCAGATAGATGGGAAGGGGAGAGATGACAGCATTACTCAGGTGGATGAGGGGGGAGAGACACCAGTGTGAATCAAGGTGGGCTTAAAGGGACCAAAATCAAAATGATTCCAAAATCCAGAAGATTCCAAACAACAGCAGCTGTCTGATACCAACAATTCCGGATAAAAGGTTAGGCACCTGAAAAGCAGAATCAGAATCAGAAGTTATTGCCAAGAACAAGTCATGAAATTCAAGGTTTTGTGACAGCATCACTGCGCAAACATTCATATTATGAACTATCTTATATATTTTTAAAAATTAAAATAGTTGTGCACAAAAAGTAAGGCAGTGTCTTTGGTTCATTGATTATTCAGGAATCTGATGGCAGCAGGGAAGAAGCTGTCCTTGTGCGGCCATCTGCTTGCCTTTCAGCTCCTGTACCTCCTTCCCGATCATAGCTGAGTGAAGAAGGCATGGCCTGGGTGGTGGGAGTCTTTGAGGATAGACTCTGCTTTTTTAAGACACCACCTCATGTAGATGTCCTTGATGGCGGAAGGTCTGGTGCCTATTATGTCGCAGGCTGAATTAACAACCCGCTGGAGTTTATTCTTGTCCTAAGAGTTGGTGCCTCCATACAAGGCAGTGATGCAACCAGCCAGAATGCTCTCCATGTAGAAGCTTTCGAGAGTTTTCAGTGACATACCGAATCTCCTCAGACTCCTCACTAAGTATAGTCGCTGGTGAGCCTTCTTTGAGATTGTATCAAATTGGAAGCCCCAGAACAGATCCTCGGAGATGTTGACAGCCAGGAATTTGACCCTCTCCACTACGAAGCCCTCGATGAGGACTGGGTCATGTTCCCCTGTCTCCCTCCTGAAGTCCACAATCATCTCCTTGGTTTTGTTAACATCGAGTGCAAGGTTGTTGTCTTTACACCATTCAACGAGGTGATCTATCTCCCTCCTGTTCGCTTCCTCTTTGTCATTTGTGATTCTGCCGACAACTGGGGTGTCATCGGCAAACTTGTAGATGGCATTGGAATTATACCACACAGTCATGAGGGTATAATGAGTGGAGCAATGGGCTAAGCAAACATCCTTGGGGTGCTCCTGTGTTGATGATTAGTGAGGAGGAGACATTGCTTCCAATTCATCCTGACTGTGATCTTCAAATGAGAAAATCAAGGATCCAGTTGCAGGGGGCTGGGGGGGGGGGGGGGCGGCGGGGTTACAGAGGCCCAGAGTTTGTAGCTTCTTGATCAGCACTGAGGTAATAATGGTATTGAAGACTGAGCTGTAGTCGATGAAGAGCAGCCATATCAATTGTCGTTTTCAAGGTGATCCAAATGCTGAGTGGAGAGCCAGTGATATTGCAACTGCTGTGATTGATTGTGATAATAGCTGAAATGCAGTGGGTCCAGATCTTTACTTAGGTACATGCTAATTCTGGCCATGACCAACCTCTCAAAGCATTTCTTCACAGTAGCAGTTAGTGCTACTGGGAGCAATTCCTTACCAAAAACCACACAGAGAAACCCTGAAAAGATTTCTGCAAGTTGCCCACTTTCAGTAGCTTCAGCCAAGCCCAGAACACATATATTCTGTCATCTGCTCCTGCCTTCCAGGTCAACAACTTCTGGTGTTAATTTTGAATTACTTAGTTTGGAGTTTCTTCTAATCCATCAATATGCTCAATCAAGTTGTTCAGAATAATCTCAGAAGATGATAAGCATTCACTGTGTTCCTGGATTAAACACCGGACTTCTTCAAGTTTAGCACCGAACCGATTTAAAATAGCTTTAAACTCATCAGATGACGACTGTCTATGCTGTTCCAGAAGTTCAGAAATAGCCTCTGTATTGAGATTAGCTGACACTTCTTTCTTTTTATTTACCACTTCTTGTGGCTATTTTAGAGTAAGTGTGAATAAAGGAGAGGAAAAGCATCAAATATGAATCACTTTGGTTGTAAAATAGGTAGAAAAAATAAAATTAGCTGGGATTGCTGTTACTCCATGGTGCAGCCAACCATGAATCTCCTTTGAATAACTAATCACCAGGAGAATCAACACACATGTATAATTTTCAACCCAATGTGATTTTGAAAAAAAAATGAAAGTAATTTCATCAATGCCTAAGTGTGTTAACCAAAACATTACTTCGTGTATGATTTTTTTTGTATGTTTACTGCAAGTTTCATCTCTGCGTTTCAGATGAAATCAATGACATATTAATCTTCAATTGTTATTCGTATTGCTGACAAAGGGATCTACAGAAACTCATTTTAAGTCAACTTGAATAAACTATAGTGTTATAGCCTAAAATTCTAATACTGATGTGAAACTGAACATCCTGTTCCAAGATTATAAATGGACTTTGAAGTGGAAATGGAATTATTATCACTTTGAAGAAATTGGTTTAAAAACATTTCCAATGGACACATGTCAGATTTTGGAATAGTATCCATCATCAGTTGCTCTATTTTTAGTTTTTCATATAACTTCTTACCAAAAGTTACATGCCAGGCACAGTTGATATCTCATTTATTTGGCACTATTAGCAAGGCTGGACGTTCTAAGGCCCACCTCCAGTTTCAGTAGAGAAGTGACTTGTTCTTAATGTGTTAAACGTGCTTCTGTTAAGTTGGTGCTCTCTGAACTTTGGCCCATTGATGGTGAAAGATCTGCAATATATTTCCAGAAGTATGACTTTGGATGATGGACATGGTGTTCGCTGCACCTGTCCCTCCTTGGGACACAACTTTGCTGGGTGCCATTAGTGAAACGTTATTAAATGTCATGTTTCCTTATGAGAGAGAGTTCACTTCAGCTCTCAGAAAAATCTTATTAATCCTGTCCCCAACACATTTTTCTCTCTAACATTTTGCCTTTCACCTATTCATTAACTGCTCCCTGATTTTCCTGTCACAATTCCTGCCTACCATCCCATCTTTTGGATGTGGGAGAAAACAAGGGCAAGCAAAGGAAATACATACTTTCACAGGGATGGCAGGAAAACCCCACAAGACAGCACTGGAGGCGATGATCAAATCTAGAGCACTGGAACTTTGAGATTGTACCATTGTGATGTTTTATTAATGCAGTGTATCTTTTAGATGGTGCACATAAAAATCCTTGTGCTTCCATGTGGGAGAATGAAAGGTTTGAGTGCAAGTAACACTGAAACTAGCAGTACAGTGACACAGCTAGTGGAAATGCAGTCTCACAGTGCTGCCACCCTGGTTTCACTTTGACCTCTGGTGCTGTCTATATGGAGTTTGCATCATGTGATCATGTGGATTTTCTCTGGGTGCTCAGGTTTTCTTCCACCCCAAAAGACAGAGAGGTTGGTAAGTTAATTAGCCATTGTAAATTGCCCATATTGTATAGGTGAGAGGTCAAATCTGGGGGAGTTGGTGGGATGCTGGGAGAATAAAAGAAAAGCAATTGGTGTAAGGGTGTTGTTGATGTAGAGTACAGACTTGATGGGCCAAAGGACTTTTTTCTGTGATGAATGACTCCATAAGAGTTTTGCCTTGAATGGTGTCAAACCTTTGAGATTTGATGGAGCTGCATTCATACAAATAAATTGGGAGCGTTCCTTCATACTCTTAATTTGTGCCTTTCAAGTAATGGAAAGTTTTAAGTATGTCAAAATTTGTGCGATTTACAAGCCTTAGTCCTTATATGGATATTATTTCATGGAAATTACAGAGAAGTGCTCTTTGCTGTACTTATGCTGCACCTGTTTAGTCTCGTCTGTTTATTTCATCTTTCTGCCCTTGAAGGTTAGCAGAGAATGTACTTCAATGAGAATTCAGTTCTATCATGTTGAGTTAGCCTTTACACACTTCTCCTGTGGATAAAATCTTATTATTTATCAACCTTCAAATATGGTTCCTCAAGGGAAAATTTGCTTGACCAACCTATTGGTATTTCTTGAAGATGTGACAAGCAGGCTAGATAAGGGGAATGCCGTGTATATTGTGTATATGGATTTTTAGAAGGCTTTTGACAAGGTGCCACACTTGAGGCTACTTAATAAGATAAAACCCCATGGTTTAACAGGAAAGAGATTAATATGGGCGTGATAGTCAACACACACAGC
This sequence comes from Narcine bancroftii, assembly GCF_036971445.1. NCBI lineage: Eukaryota > Metazoa > Chordata > Chondrichthyes > Torpediniformes > Narcinidae > Narcine > Narcine bancroftii. The sequence goes on along the minus strand of NC_091472.1, from coordinate 82,482,417 downwards.
AGAACCATAGAGCATATGACCAACTTTATTATATTACCTTAGCAGGAGTAAGGGATGCAAGAAGAGTAGATCAATAGCAGCTTCCAGGTGAAGCTCGGATGCAGATAATGCGCCGGGAGACGCGGCTGGGGTAGTGCTGCTGGGACATTCAGGTGGCCACGGAGAAGATGCCTTTCTGTCACCTGAATGTTCTGGCTGAAGGAGAGCCATGTCCAAGTGAGCGTGGCTCCTGTGGATTATGGCCGTAGTCACAGCTTGTTTATGGAGCATCTTGTAGCAGCACGACATGATAGCCACAGAAGGACTATGGAGGATATTTGTTGCAACACAGTTTTACAAAAGAAGCATAAAAACAGTAAATCTACAAGAATACCTAGGAGTATAATAAAACCCAGCCACTGGATCGACCCAGTGCCAAAGCATTGTGCAAAGGGCAAGGTGTAATAATCATGCATGTTTGCACCATTTTCTCTTAAGTCCTGTATCTATTATTTCATGTGGTTCACCAAATTTGTCATGTTGTCAGAGCTATCAGAAAGTCTTCACAGGTCTCCACACAATCAGCCAGAATAAAATCAAGACAGCTTCATTTTTAAAGTTCCATTTGCACATTCCACTATTTCTACTGTCTGGGGGAGGTGGGAGCAGTGGAAACTGCTGCTGGATCACCCATTCTTTGCATAATTCTTCATTTATCTTGGCTGCAAAGTGAAGACCATTATCTGAACTCAATGCCCAGGCAGTCCACAGCAGGGAATTATTTCCCTTCACAAAATCTTAACTAACAGTCAAAGCAGTATTGTTGGTGGATGGGATAGCCTCAATCCATTGAATAAAAAATCTACTATCACCAAGCAATATTTACAGCAATGCATTCATAATAATTCAATAAAATCTAATTATAAGAAAAAAAATGGCCTCCTGGCAAGGGTACTTCCCTGCTTGCATGATGCCCTTTATCAACATTGTGTTATTGGCATAAAGCAGTTCTTTGCTAAAATTTGGATGCCACCATGTCTGCAGTAAGGTGCTTACAGTAAAGCATTTATCATTCCCTCCTTGACCAGGTAGGTATCAATGTGCACATAATCAAGTAAAACAGGAGTAAAAAGATATCAGGTACTCATGTTTGGCTGGCCGGCATAACCCATAACTGAGTATCGGGATGTGGGGCACAGCCCATCTATTCCCATTGTTGTTTCTCAGTGGCAGTGGCATCCCTCTGCTGATCATGAACTTGCTACCTGTCTGGCATTTCCAATCTGTCAACTAACTGTAAAGCAGTTCGTTTATTCCCCCATTGGAGCTCTCCACTCAGGGTTTTCTGCCATTTACAGGCAAAAGAATGCAGACTGAATGAAGTGACTAATTCACCTACTGAAAAATGGAAAGCTCTGTGCAGAACTTTGGTAATATAGGAAAACGCAGGATTATGCAGTGCGTATACACTCGTGCACTCTCTGAAGATGTAAATGCTTTTGCACCTCTCGACAGTCATTGGTCACTTTGCCATATCATTTTGTCCATCTTCCCATTTCTGAACTTGAAAATATCGCTAGATTCCCAAGTTTATGCCAACAAATAACATTATTATTAATTTAACCAATTTTTTGCATACAGTACTTGAACTTTCCAATACACTATTATGATCACTTTATCCATATAATATTTTGTTAATATGAACAATGATTCTTACTGACAAAACTACAGCTCATCACTCTCCCATTTCAGCTAATTATCCCACTGACTATCTGCTGCATTTTGACAATATTCCCCAAATCATTCTCATTTTCTTTCTAGGACTCAAAGTAGTATATATGTTGTCTAGGTAACCGTAAAGTACATCCAAAATGTGATAATAATAAAAAAGAGTACTCGAAAATATATCATTTTTCTCTTTCATTCTTTGAAAAGAAATAAAATATCCTGCTTCATAACAATCTTGCACCAATTTAATACCCTTTTGATCCCATAACTTCAAAAGTTGATTATTAAGTGTAAAAGGAAAAAATCTTATTTTAATACCAAGGAGTTTTACCTGAAATTTTACCTTTAATACCTATGACTTCATTTTTTTAATACCATAAATCCATTAAATATTTCAAAACAGGTCAATTATAACTACTCAATAATTTTGGATTCCATCTATAAATAAACAGATCTATCTTCTTCTCACCAATCTGAGATAACTCAATATTAGCCCATATCAAAGGTTTATCCACATTAAACATCCTGTTAATAAATTTCAATTGTGCTGATTGATAATAATTTTTAAAGTTAGGGAGTTGTAAGCTTCCTAATTCATATTTCCAAGTTAATTTCTGTAATGATACCATTATGAGACTAATCTTTCCATAAAAAATGAGACTAATCTTTCCATAAAAAAAATTCCTCACCAAAGCACGTTACTTACTGAAGGTGGCAAGAAGACATTTATATCTGAGATGTACACTTTATTACAGAATAAAATGTTTAAGCCAGATATTCATAAATCTAGATTAAAATGGGAAAAAGATTTAGCTCTATCTATTTCTCAGGATGATTGGATGAATTTATGTAGGGATAGTATGACTAAAATTGTAAATGTAAGGTATTAATTGGTTCATTATAATTTTATTCATCAATTATATTTAACTCCAGAGAAATTAAGGAAATATAAGTTTATTTCTTTGGATTTATGTAAAAGTAAGCTCTTTTTTACATTCTACTTGGTTATTCCTTTTGGAATAGATGTAAGGAACTTTTAGAAGCTATTTTAAATTGAAACTTCTACTAGATCCTTTAATATTTTTGTTGGGTTATATTAAAAGATTGAGTTTAGAATTAAAATTAAATAAATTTCAAATTGATTTTTTTGAGATTGGCTTTAGCTGTGGCTAGAAAATGTTTGGCAGTTACTTGGAAAAATGAGACTAATTTGAGTATCAGAGATGGCATATGGAATTGAGAGCTTGTATTCCATTGGAAAAGATAACATATAATTTATGTAATAATTACTCCTTTTTTGCTAAAACATGGATTACATGGGGTTGAATTTTTAAATCTCCTTTCTGCACGTTAGTGGTGTTGTTCCAAACCATGGTAATTAATTGATGAATTTTATGTTATGTGATCTCCTCTTTCTTCTTTCTTTTTGGGGGTAGATTAGAGGGGGTTGGGTAGGGGTGAGTGGGTTAAGGTAGGGGGTTGGGGGCTTGTAGGGGTCTTTATTTATATTAAAAAATCATGTATGTATTTTGTTTTTCTAAGTTGTATCCATTATTGTATGTTTAACCATGATTAAATAAATACAATTTTTTTAAAAATAGCAGTGTATATGTTTTGCTTTTATTCATTTAATTTTCTCAAGGTCTTATTTGTCCACCAAACTTGCTGTTTGCATTTTCTCTGGTTTTCTAGTTTCCTGTTGCTGAGTTTTTTTTCAGTTCAATGTTCAGCCATTCCCAAACAGCAGCAGGAACGTTCCAGTTAACTATTTACGGATTGCATTACCTTTGAAAGTTGGCAGAAACTGAATGTTAGAAGCTCTAATTGAACTAGGTTTATGCTTCAAAGGAAAATAGACTGGAGCTTAAAGGGTCATCATCTTAAAGAAAATTGGTGATTTAACAAAAACAAGGGTGGTTTAAATGTGAATATTCTGAGAGGAAACAAGCAGCTCTACAAATCTACACTGCAGCATGGATTTTGTAATGGTGTTTTTTCAACACATTTGTGTCACACATGTATGTCTCAATGCCAATCACTTCTTAATGTTCTTATTTGGGGCAGTCTAGTTGATGCAGTTTGGGGAAACAACCAAACATCCAAGGCATTTTCCTGCAAAGCGACAAAATGCAGTTAAGCTTGTAATGAAAAAGAGTACCAACTCTAAATTTGCAAAGTTGTCAAGCTGCATGTCCAATGATTCCCACAGATCGACTGATAGCAACATTGTTTTGCCCCAAATCATTAACATGAAACTTCTCATCCCTTTAACAAATGCTCAAGCATCTCTGCCTTAAATACTCAGAAGGCTCTATAAATTGCAGCACCTGGGTACCCCTCCTGAGACCCTGGTGCAATTACTGGGGCAAAGGTGCTGGAAGCACCTTTTAAACTGCAGGGGGATTGACCCATTAAATCTGCAACCCAGTGAATTAAGGGGGATGCCGCCCCCACGATGACGCATTAAGTGACACGTCACACACTCACGGGAACTATTGGCAAGTCTCCCCTGCCCCCCCCACCACAGGCTGTCAGTCGCCACCCCCGTCAGTCACCCCACCCATTAATCACCACCCACCGTCAATCACCACCCCCCCAATCAGTCTCCCAACCCCTTCAGTCGCCACCCCCATCATCAATCAACATCCTCCCCCACCATCAATCAACACCCACCCTCAGCAACGTCCTGCTGCCACAAACATTGAGCTGTCACTGTGAACAGGAGTGGCATTTGCAGCAGCGGCAGTTCACGACTCCCCACTCATTCCCCCCCACGTCAGTGAACATTTTCCCCCGCGGCAGCGACCCTTCTCAACCCCGGTGCCAGCGACCCCTCTCCTCTCTCCCCCCACAGCAGCGACCCTTCCCCTCTCCCCTCCACGGCAGCGACCGCTCTTTCCCTGCAGCAATGACCCCCCTCCCCCCCGCAGTAGCAACCCCCCTCCCCCCCTCATCAGTGACCCTTCTCAAAGCCGGCGGCAGTAACCCCTCCCCTCTCCCCCCCCCCACGCAGCAACAACTATTCTCTCCCCTGCAGCAGCAACCTCTCCTCTCTCCCCCCCCCCACAGCAATGACTCCTCTTCCCCCCCCCCCCCACACCGTGGCAGCAACCCCTCTCCTCTCACCCCTGTGGCAGTGACCCCTCTCCCTGCTGTGGCAGCGATCTCTTCCCCACCCACCCCCCGGGTCCCGCAGAACTGACCTCTATCTCCCACAATTGCGGCAGGCACTTCAGCCAGGGCAAGCACTGATGTCACAGGACTAACCAGGTTGGCCATTTTCCTGTTCAAGTCGTCAGTGGACATGACCTAGTTAAGTTTAACTGGGTTCCCTGACTACCTCTGAGGTAGGTCAGGGACCCAGTTGGATTAAAACCATGCTGACCTGGTTGGACCCTTTCAAGCTGCCATGTGAGTGGGGCTCTAACCAGGCAAATTGTCCAGTTAGCCCCATTTTACATAGCAGCTTGAAAGGGTCTAAAGACCCTGCTTAGAAGAGTTCCAAAGTAGTCAACCTTCTGAAAGCAATAAATGCCTACTATTCTAAGGAAAATATGGTTGCAAAAGAGCAAACCTTTATGATCTAACATGTTGAATTAATGTATGAAAATTTCAGAAGCAAAAAAAAGGACACTGATAAATCAATTCATTTTATATTGCCTAAAAATATGTCTCCATGTCTTTTCCTTGGTTTTTGTATGTACCCACTTCATTGTGTATTTATCATGTTGCGATCTTCCCACATTCCTCTTCTATAAATTATGCACTTGTGTTTCATCTCCAGTGTGATTTTCCCACTTTCACTATAAATTGTGTGCATGTGTTTAATTCCCAGTGTGATTTTCCCACACTCGCTATAAATTTTGTGTGTGTGTGTGTGTGTGTGTGTGTGTGTGTGTGTGTGTGTGTGTGTGTGTGTGTGTTATTCCCTCTACCACTTTTACACCAAATACCAGGTTTTTAATCTGAAATACTAATTCAGTTTCACATTTTCTAGATGCTGCTGGACTGATGAATATTATCAGAATATCATGTTCCTTATTTCAATTTTAACTATCTCTGGTTTTTAAATATCCCATTTAATTTCTATTTAAATATTGATCACTATTGAGCAATGCATACTACAGGGCTCCAGTTGTGATGCTTGCAAGCTTCCACTTCGCACCTTCTATTTGATATCCATCTTATCCAAATAACTTAGCTGGGTATTTTTAATTTAGTTAATTTGGTCCCTTTGAACTTCCTAAATCAACATTATTGGTATAATTAAAGAACAGTATATAATTTCAAACAAGCAGTTGTTGAATGTTGAAGATATATAGTTACATACACAGTATATATAACTCCTGCAGAAAAGTTTAATTTAGTTAAATTGGTCCCCTTGAACTTCCTAAATCAACATTATTGGTATAATTAAAGAACGGTATATAATTTCAAACAGACATTTGTTGAATGTTGAAAATATATAGTTACATACACAGTATATGTAACTCCTGGAGAAAAGTTTAATTTCAGCGTCTTAAAAAAATACTGCACAGGGGCCGATAGATGGGGGGTGGGGTGGGGACCTGCTAACCATTATCAGCTTCACTATGGTTACCGAACAAACTCAATATGCTAGACATGTAATTGGGATCCCAAAGTACATTCTTTTTCTCTATTCCTTTTTCAGCTTTTTGTGCTTTTCTCTCTCATACGTGTTATTCTTCCTGCTGGCCAGCATAGTTTTATATCTCCTCTAAGTTGCCTCATCGTTCCATTTGTTCATTCATTTTTTTTTTCCATTTCTTTGCTACATCTTTTTTCTACACTTATTTGTCGCTGCAATTGCATGATTCTATATTCTAAGTTCCTCCTTTTGTTTCTGTTCACTTTCTTTTCTCTCTTGTTGATCATGGCAGTCACACCCTGCCAGGTTTTCTGGTTTCCATACTGTGTTCATACTGCTATCCCCCCTGTAGCTTTTATTTTTTGTCTCTTCCCACTTCTTGTGGGCCTCCTCTTTTCATTCCTTATATTTTTTTTCCACTTTTAATTTTTTTTGCTGCAGCTTTTCCTCAAATGAATTGGTCTGTCTCCGCTATAGTGCCCATGTTCCATGCTCCTCCTATGGGCCACATTTTTTTTGTTAGGGTCACACTTAATATTCTTACATTTTTTTCATCTCCTGGGTGAAAATCATACATTGCCTTCACCAGAAAACAATTTTAACTATGTCCCATACTCACAATGTACCATTTAAATTTACCAGGCCAGCCCTTTTCTGGCCTCCTGATCAATCCCTGCCTTCTTTACTGAGTTGCGCAACTCACTGTCCAATTTGAAACACCCTAACCACTCTTAATTTACCAAGTCCTCGTTTCATAATCCCCTAGTCAAAACCACCATCTAACGGTAATCACATACAAATAACACACTTGCTGTACTGGGGCACCCCATCACTTTTGTCAATAATCCATCCCATTTCCCTAGCCTGATTTCTGAAATTATTCTCATAATTAAAATTTGCTGACATTGGAGAGGGTTCAGAAGTGGTTTATGGGAATGATTTCGGGAATGAAAGGGTTACCATATTAGGAATGTTTGATGGCTCTTGGTCTGTACTTGTTGGAATTTAGGAGAATGAAGTGGCTCTCATTGAAACATTTCAAATGATGAAAGGTGTGGACAGAGTAGACATAGAATGGTTGTTTCCCATAGTCGTAGAGTCTAAGACAAGAGGGCACAAATTCAAGATTGAAGAGCGTCCGCTGAGAACAGAGATGAGGTGATTTAGACAGATTTAGACAGACAGTGGTAAAACTGTGGAATTTGTTGCCACAGGCGGTTGTAGAGGTCAAGTCATTAGGCGTATCTGAGGCAGAGATTGATTGATAGGTTCTTGATTAACCAGGGCATCAAAGGGAGAAGGCCAGGCAGTTGGGCTGAGTAGGAATATGGATCAGCTCATGATCAAATGGCGGAATGGCAGGGCAGACTCAAAAGGCTGAGTTGCCATTTTCTGCTATGTCTCATAGTCTGATAGTATGAATGTTGTCCACATAGGTGGACAACATTAAAACATTAAAGCAGAGAACATAGAACATTAAAGCAGACAACATAGAACATTAAAGCAGAGAACAGCCCCTTCAGCACACAAATTTTGTGCCATCTATGTAGATCTTCTCCACAACAATCTAATTTTTTCCTACTACACCCCCATAGCCCTCTCATTTTTATTTTGCTTTCATGTGCCTATCTAAGATTCTTTTGAATGTTCCTTTATTTGACCCTCCACCACACTCCCAGCAAAGTATTCCAGACACCCCACCACTCTGTGTAAAAAAAACTTATCACTGTTGATCTCCCCTAAACTTTCCTCCACTCACCTGTATTTGACCTCAGAAAGCTGCTTCATTATATAAGGAGATGAAACTGGAGTCAGTACTGGGGTTAGTGTATTACAGCGCCAATGACCAGGGTTCAAATCCGGCACTGTCTGCAAGAAGCTTGTATGTCCTCCTCATGTCTGTATGGGTTTTCTGTGGGGACTCCAGTTTCCTCTCATCCTTCAAAACCTGCAGGGATTTGGGTATATTCGAGCGGCACTGGCTCATGAGCTAGAAAGGTCAGTTACCGTGCTGTGTATTGTAAAAACAAACAGAAATACTGGAGGAAAACAGTTGGTTTTTCAGCATTCATTGGAGGTAAAGAAATACTAACGGCATTTTCTGTTTGGGCACCCTACAACCATGTCATTAACATCAATTACAACATTTCTGTAAACCCCCCCCCACCTTCTTTTTACCCTGTTGCCTTCCCCCAACTTTGTCCGTTTGTCTGTCTGTCTGTCTCTCTCTCTCTTCTTCCCTTTTCCCTCTCTCTACTTTCACAGAACCAAAACCATTTCTCACCTTATCCTATCCAATTAACACTTTTTGACTTGTTGGTCTCAACTCCTCCTCAGCTATTCTTTTGTCTTTATTCAGATGCCTTCCTGCTTTTTTGTTTATAACTTGAAGAAGGGCTCAGGCCCAAAAGTAGATCTTTACTTCCTCCAGCATTTCAGTGTTTTTACTAAAATCACCGTACTTTAACGTTTCGCTCCATGCTGTATACATGCTCCTGCTGTAGGTGAATCAATCCTACTCATATTATAATTGGGTAATAACCCATTGATTTGGGAATGATTTGCTGCTGCTAACTTCTTGCACTGCACTGTCTGGGAATGAAGAGGATAAGAACCTGCCCCTCCTCTCCATGTTACTAAGCCCACTAGTACTGATCTAGAATCCTTTGCTATTCATATTGCTTAATTAGCTTGAGCAAACTGGGTCACTCTCAGCCTCTCACACTTCAAATAAAACTATTCAAGTTTGTCTAACCTGTACTTCTAGATAATTCTCTCTAATCTAGGCAACATCCTAATAAAACTAAACAAAATCTGCTCGAGGAACTCAATGGATCAAGCAGGGTCAGTGGGAGATAAAGAATGGTTGACGTTTAGAGCCAACTCCCTTTATCGAGACATCCCAGCGATGATCCTCTGCACCCTCTCCAAAGCCCACCACACGCTTCCTGTATTATGGCAGCCAGTACTACGCACACTGTTTCAAATGTGGCCTAAACAAAGCCTTATAAAGCTGCAACATGACTTTTTGATTTTTGTACTCAGTGCTCTGATTAATAAAGGTAAGTGTGCTGCCCACCTTCTTTACCACCCTATCTGCTGCACAGTTAGCACAACACCTTTACAGCACCAGTGATCGGGACTGGGGTTCAAATCCTACGCTGTCTTTAAAGAGTTTGCATGTTCATCCAGTGTCTGCATGGGTTTTCCCCAAGGGCTCTGGTTTCTTCCCACTATTCAAAATGTACCGGGGGTGTAGGTTAATTGGTTGTAATTGGGTGGCATGGGCTTGTGGGTCGAAATGACTGTATGTCTGAATTACTCGAGTTGGACATTTTCAGGGAGTTGTGGACAATAGAAGGATAGAAACTACATTGTGAAAGGTATAGTGGTGAATTTAATAATTTGGAGGCTGTAGCCATTTAACTAACCAAGCATTGAAACAGGAGGAAGCTGAGTATTCTGGTGTGATGTCATCAGTCTCAGTGAGAATTATGTCAGAAGAAGAGAAGAAAATCTCTCAGATTCAAGGTGATAGTGATGGCACCTTCAGTAGGGTGTGTAAAAACATTTTTTTTCAAAATAAAATAAATATGCTTGCACAAAATGAAAATAAAAAGATTTTTAAAAGTAAAGAAAGCAACCTGGACAATTATAATGTAGTAAATTGGATCAGCAAGTTTGCATGACACTCAAGTTAGAGGTGACAACAAGGAATGCTTTCAAACTTTCTCCCATTTGGATCTGGCACAGGTAGAAAAAATGGGCTGCAAAATGGCAAATGGAATTTAATGCAGACAAGTGTGAGGTATTTTAGTTTTGTATGGCAAATCAAAGTAGAACCTACATGGTAAATGTTAGGACACTGTGGAGTGCAGTAGAACAGAGGGATCCAGGAATACAGATGCATAATTTTTGAAAGTGGTGTCACGGGTAGATAGGGTTTTAAAGAGAGCTTTTTGTAAATTGGCTTCTTAAATCAAATAACTGAGTAAAGGGGTTGGAATTTTATTTTGAAGTTGTGTAAGACATTGACGAAGCCAAATTTTGAGTATTATTTATAATTTTGGTCACACAACTACAGGAAAGTTATCAATAAGATAGAATGAATGCAGAGAAGATTTACCAGGATGTTGTTGTGAATTGAGGAGATGATTTACAGGGAAAGGTTGAATGGGTTAGGGCTTCCAGCAGCATCAGAAAATGATGGGTGCTTTGATAGAGGTATATAAAATCATGAGGGCTTGGGATAGGGTAAATGCAAGCAGGCTTTGTCCAATGATATCGGATGAGATAAGAATTAAAGGGCATGAATTAAGGGTGAAAGGTGAAATATTTGGGTTGGGACAAGTATTTTCAAATTTGATTAAAGCTTTATATATTGGTCCAAAAGCTAAAGCATCATGGAGGCTCCATGATCTCCAGCGGCTATACTTTGTGAAGAGCTTGAGGAGATTCTATATGTCACTGAAGACTCTCAAAAACTTCTACAGGTGGTTGGTTGCATCACTGACTGGTATATAGGTGCCAATGCTCAGGACAAGAGTAAAACCTTTAAGAGAGTTGTTAACTCGGCCTGCAACATCACGAGCACCAAATTTGACTCTATCAAGGACATCTATAGGAGGAACTGTCTTAAGAAAGCAGCCTCTATCCTCAAAGGCCCCCACCAGCCAGGCCATGCCCTCTTCACTCTGCTACCATTGGGGAAAAAAAGGTACAGGGGCCTGAAGATGAGCACTCAGTGGCACAAGGACAGCTTCTTCCCCACTGCAGTCAGATTCAGAATATCAATGAACTAGAGTCACTGCCTTACTTTGTCTTTTCATGGACTTTTTTTTAAAGTATAAATGTTTCCACTATGATGTTGCTATAAAACAACAAATTTTGTGACTTGTTCATGACAATAAATTCTGATTGAGATTATGATTCTGATAAATAAACACTCCAAAAAGGAAAGAACAACTCAATGTATTGATCATCTGCCATATATTTACAGTGTGACCAACTAATGTGGCCCTCAGTCATCTCCTGTTCACAGTCTCCTGCGAGAGGAAAGAGCAGGAAAAAAATCTAGACCAACCCAAGCGTAAAAGAAAGTGGTTTCCCAAATTGAAAAGAAAAGCATAATATGTTGCTGGTCAAAGCAATGGCTCTGAGACACTGAGCTCAACACCTCATCTGCATTGCTGTACAAAGTGGTAAACAAGGAGTCTGCAAACGCTGGAGAACTAGAGCAATACTAAGAAAGTGCTAGAAAAACTCAGCAGGTCACGCAGCATCCATAGAAAGCAAAAGGTGGTTAATAGGCCCACAATATTGACTATCTATTGCATTCCATGGATGCTGCATGACCTGCTAAGTTCCACCAGCACATAATGCTATTAATCAGAACCAGGGACCTTTCCAGTTCTTTTTGAATGTTCACAGCAACTTCACATTATCACGGACTAACATCTTGTTTCACAAGTTAGAGACTTTATGAGAAAAGCTAAAAATTCTGCCATCTAACCTTGCTCTATATTTATGTATGCATGCCTTTCTTCCCACTAACCCAAATAATTCATGTAATTGGTGTGTAGAGTTAAAAAATTGGTCCACCTCTCCATGTCCTTAAAACTGGCCCAGACCAACTGGTTAGTGTTTTTGCAGACATTTCTGTTACATTCCGAGGTTCCCACTTGCTTCAAAAGGACTCACATCAGAGCAGTGCCTAAGAACAAGGCCACTGATAACACTAGACAGCAATTTTTCATCAAAAGGTTTTCTTCCTGAAAAGAAATTAGGGATTAGGATAGACAACCTCAAGATCAACACAAAGATAATTTCAGATTTGCTGTATCATGTAGAAAGTGGAGAACCATTAAATTAACTTTTATTGAATTTAGGATGTTTACTTGTGTAATGATGCTGACATATTGTGTTAGTTCAACAGATCTAAAAATGTTTTGCCACTGATTTTCATTTGTACTCTGCTGCCTCTCATGTCAGTGTTCAACCATAGTTGGTCAGCATTGATGGATTCCAGTTGCTCTCCATGGCCCAGTTTTCCATGGTCACAAAGTTCTGGTGAAACCTTTCACCATGTTCGTCCCTCTCTGCACCAAGAACAGCAGGGAGAAAAAAACCATTTCTGCTGTATTGAATCTTCCTGAAGAAAATAAATGCCATTGTTAAATACACACACTATGCTATTACCTGTAAAACAGATGCATCAATATGCATTTGATCTATATCATTGTAATGCACTGGATCTGTGTACGTGAGCTGCTTTTATAGCTTGTCTCCAACTATCCTGACTAAGCATAGCACCTGCACTAAGCATAGACTTAAAACATAATAGGAGATCATAATAAAAGAGGTTATATCCAAAAAAACAATATGTGATAGTAAAATGTTCAGGTGATTTTGATGATCAGCAGCCCAAAATCCATAAAATACACCCAAAGGTGTTCAGGAAGAAAGGTTTTTGTTGTAATAGGCCATGGCACTCACATCCATAGTGAGGCAGTGTTTTGGGATGTTAGAAGCATAGAACCAGAGAACATTATAACACTGAAACAAGACCTTTGGCTCTTCTAGCCTTTGCCAAACTATTATTTTGCCTAGTCCAACCAACCTGCAACTAGGCCATAGTCCTCCACATGCCTCCTAGCTATTTACTTGTCCAAATTCTTCTTAAATATTAAAATTGACCACTTCAGTTGGCAGATCGTTTCACACTCCCACCACTTTCCGTGTGAAGAGGTTTCCCCTTCACTCTACAACCTTCGGTTTTTATCTCACCCATCCTCAGTTGAAAAAGCCGACCTACATTTATTCAGTCTATATCCCTCATAATTTTGAATACCTCTATCAAAGTGGACCCACAGAGAGTGGGGAGCGGAGATACAGCGCTCCCATGGGATCAACCTCCCAGTGCGACTGCCATCAGCTCTGCACAGGCTTTGAATGGCCCATTAAAGGAGCTGATGGTACTTTTATTTAAAATCCTGCGACCGCGGGATCTGGACCCAAGATGGCAGCCCCTATGATTAGCAGCAGCCACGATAGATTACAGACTCCAGGGTAGCAGAGGACTGGCAGAGGACACCATAAAACAGGGAAGCCACCCCCCTGTCTGAGAAGTAGAAGCAGAGGAGACCACCTGTGGTGGACCAGTGAGGGGCTCTCCTGCTGAAAGACCCACGCAAGAAGTGGAATGCTGGATACTGTGGTCAAGGGGCCTGCACCAGGCTGAAGACTGCTGGAACTGGCTCAAAATTGGCTGAAGAGTACCAGGTATTGGAACTGGGATGTGAGAGAGTGCTGAGGGTGTTGAAGCTTTCCTAATGGTATCGGAGGTTTGAATCTGGAGCTCAAGTTACCGAAGGTTTGGACTGAACTTCGTGTGGCTGCTGGGGCTGCAGGAGCGCCCCACAGACACTCAGTGACTCTGGGGGACTCTCTTTTGCTTCTCTTTCTCTGACTATAAGAGGCGCTTCAGGCAATTTCTGCCAATGGAAAATCTGGTTTGCCTTACACCAGACAAAAGTAATTTTGTGTAATATGACACTGTTTTTATTACATGACAATAAATTTAACCTTGAATCTTGAATCGCCCCTCATTCTTCTACACTTCAGGGAATAACGTCCTAACCTGTTTAACCTTTCCCTGTAACTCAGTTCCTGAAGTGCAGGCAACAGCCTAGTAAATCTTCTCTCCACTCTTTCAATCTTATTGACATCTTTCCTGTAGTTAGGTGACCAAAACTGCACACAATTCTCCAAATTTGACTCCACCAATGTTTTATACAACTTTACCATAACATCCCAACTTCAAAACTTTGATTTATGAAGGCTAATATGCCAAAAGCTCTTTTTACAACCCTATCCACCTGTGATGCCACTTTCAGAATCAGAATTAGAGTTAGAATTTTGTCATACGCAAGTCATGAAATTTGTTGTCATGTGGCAGCATCCCAGTGCAAACATTCATATTATCCACCTTACAAAAATAAATAAAATTAGTGCACATAAAGTCAAAGTAAGGTGGTGTCTTTGGTTTATTGATCATTCAGGATTATGATGGTATAGGGAAAGAACCTGTCCTTGTGCACCTGAGTGCTTGTCTTCAGGCTCCTATACCTTTTTCCTGATGGTAACAGAGTGAAGAGGGCATGGTGTTGGTGGTGGGGTCCTTGAGGATAGAGGCTGCTTTCTTAAGACACCACCTCTTGTAGATATCCTTGGTGGAGTGAAGACTGGTGCCTGTGATGTTGTAGGCTGAGTTAAAAACCCTCTGGAGTATTTTCTTATCCTGAGCATTGGTTGTCTCTTTGCCAGACAGTGATGCAACCAGTCAGAATTGTCTCCAAAATATTCCTGTAGAATTTTTCAAGAGTCTTCGATAATACAGTGAATGTCCTCAAACATCTCAGTATAGCCACTGGCGAACATTCTTCATGATTGCATAAACCTGGAGTCTCCAGGACATTCACACCCATTTGTTGACCCTCTCTACTATTGAGCCCTCAATGAGGATTGGTTCATGTTCTCCAGACTTCCTTCTGAAGTCCATAATCATCTTTTTGGTTTTGTTAGCATTGAACAACCTGATCTATCTCCCTCCTGCACTCTTACTCAATGCTGTTTGTGAGTTTGTTAACAACCATGGTGACATCAGCAAATTTGTAGATAGTAATGAAATTGTGCCTGACCACACAGTCATGGGTGTATGTAGAGTGAGCAGAGCAGTGGGGCTAAGCAGGCATCCTTGGGGTGCACCTTTGTTGATAGTCAGTGAGGAGAAGACATTGTTTCTAATTCATACTGACTTTGGTGTTCCAATGAGCAAATCAAGGATCCAGTTGAAGATATGTGTGCAGAGGCCCAGGGTCTGAATCTTTTTGAGCAGCACTGAGGGAATAATGGTGTTGAAGGCTGACTTGTAGTTGATGAAAAGTCTTATGTATGAGTTACTGTTTTCTAGGTGCTCCAGAGCTGAGTGGGGAGCCAGCGATGTTGAGTCTGCGGTAGAGCGATTGTGACAATGAGCTAATTGCAGTGGGTCCAGTACTTTGCTTAAATACTTTCTCAGGGAATTATGCATCTGTATTCCCAGATCCTTCTGTTCTACTGCACTCCTCAGTACCCGACCATTTACTGTGTGTGTCCTTTCTTGGTTTGACCTTCCAAAATGCCACACCTCATAGTTGTCTGCATTAAATTCCATTGGCAATTCTTCAGCCCATTTTTCACCTGCCCCAGATACCGTTACAAGTTTTGAAAACCATCCTTACTGTTCACAATGCCTCTAATCTTTCTGTCACCTGCAAACATTATCATCAAGAGTATTGATATAGATGACAAACAACAATTATCCCAGCACTGATCCGTGAGGCACACCACTAGTCACAGGCCTCCAGTCTGCCAAACATTTGTCCATTATCATTCTCTGGCTTCTCTTGTACAGCCAATAACAAATTCAATTTACAAGGTCACCATGGAGGTCTGAACCTTCCTGATGAACATTCCATGTGGGACCTTGTCAAAGGCCTTACTAAAATCTATGTTGATAATATCCACCACCTTTCATTCATCAACTTTCTTGGTAACCTCTTAGAAAAATTCAAAAACATTGGTTAAATACAGCCTACCTTGCACAAAGTCATGTTGACCAACCCTTCCAATAATTTATCTACTATCGACGTCAGGTTCACCAATCTATAATTTCCAGGGTTATTTTTGGAGCCTTTTTTAAAGACAGAGCAACATGAGCTACCCTCCAGTCCTCTGGAACCACACTTATGGCTAAGGACATTTTAAATATTTCTGCTAGTGCCTCTGAAATTTCTACACTAGCCTCCTTCAAGGTCCGTGGGAATATCCTGGGGATTTATCAACCCTTATTTGCTTTAAGACAGCAAGCACCTCTTTAATCTGTTTAGGTTCCATGACTGCTTATATTTCTTACAACCCATAAATCTGTTCACTTTTCCTGAGTGAATGCTGATGAAAAATAACCATTTAAGACCTCTTCCAACTCTTTTGGCTCCATACAAAGCCAACCACTCTGATCTTCAAGGGAACCAATTTTGTCCCTGACTATCCTTTAGTTCTTAATATATCTGTGAAATCCTTAGGATTTTCCTTTACATTGTCTGCCAAAGCAACCTCATGTCTTCTTTTAACCTTCCTGATTTCATTCTTGAATTTTTTTTGCATTTTTATCCACCTCAAATAACTCATTTCCTCTATGTTGCCTGTACCTGCTATATACCTCTCTCTTCTTCCAAACAGATCCCCCTGAAAAATAAGGTTCTCTATGTCTGTTAACTTTGCCTTTAATCAATACAGGAACATACAATTTCTGTACTCTCAAAACTTCACCTTTGAAGGCTTTTCATTTACCTAGTACATCCTTGCCAGAAAACAATGTAACCCAATTCTCGCTTTCTTGATCATTTCTCATTTCCTCAAAATTGGCCTTTCTTCAGTTTAGAATCTCAACCCAAGGCCTATCTCTCTCCATAATTAACTTGAAAATAATGGCATTATGATCACTGGACTCAAAATGTCTCTCTACACATACTTCTCTCACCTGTCCTGTCTCATTCCCTAATCAGAGATCCAGTATTGCACTCTCTCTAGTTGGTACATCTAAATATTGATTTAGAACATTTGACCAACTCCAAGCTATCCAGCCCTTTTAAAGTATGGGAGTCCCAGTCAATATATGGAAATTTAAATCTCCTACCACCACAATTTTATGTTTCCTGCAGCTATCTGCTATCTCTCTTCTATTGGATTTGTTCATCTAATTCTCACTGATTGTGTGGTCTATAATACAATCCCATGAATACAATTCCATGGGTGTGGTCAGTAGACATGCCTTCTGGTTTGTCCTGTCTGAGCACACCTGTGATATTTTCCCTGACGAGCAATGCCACTCCTTCCCCTTTCATCCCCCCCACTCTATTGCATCTGAAACAACAGAAGCCCAGAACATTGAGCTGCTATTCCTGCAATCAAATTTCACTAATGGCCACAATGTCATAATTTCACATGTCGATCCATGCTCTAAGCTTATCTGCCTTTCCTACCATACTCCTTACATTGAACTAGAAGTATCTGGGAAAATTTCCACCACCTACAGCATTTTGACTTCTGACATTACATGCAAACTTCACTTCATCTTTTTCCTCCTCCACTCCTATTTCTGCACTGGCACTCTGGTTCCCATCCCCCTGCATATCTAGTTTAAACCACCACCGCCCCTTCGTCCAAGGATATTAGTCTCCCTCCAGTTCATATTCAAACCATTCCTTCACAACATGTCCCACCTTCCCTGGAAGAGAGCTCAATTATCCAGAAAGCTGAAGCCTTCTCTCCTGCGCCATCTCTTTAGACATGTGTTAAGTGGCATTATCCTCACAAGCATGTGGACTGGGTGGCAATCCTGAGCTCACAACCTTGGAGGTCCTGACGTAGCACCTAAATCCCTGAACTTTCTTTGCAGGACCTCATCACCCTTCCTACCTACGTCATTGGCCCTACGTGGACCATGATATTTGGCTGCTCACCCTCCATCCTGACAATGCTGTGAACTCGATCTGAGATATCTCAGACCCTGGCACCAGGGAGGCAACACGCCATCTGAGAATCTCGATCCTTTTCACAGAATCTCTTATCTGTCCTCCTAATTAAGGAATCTCCTATCACCTCTTCCTCTCCCTTCCCTTCTTAGGTACATGACCAGATTCCATGCATGAGATGTGATCATCATCACGTGTTCTTGGTAGGACCCCCCCCAATAGTATACTAGTTATTGAGGGGAGCAGCCATAGGGTGCCCTGTACTGCCTATCTGTTTCCTTTCCTTGGGTGCACTTCTCATAGATGAAGGCATCAGGGATACTTCTAGATTCCCTTCCCTGATGACCCACAATCTGCAAGAAGAGCACTCCCCTGCCCTAGCTGGCATTCCTACCATCAGACTAGAGGAAAAAAATATATAAGATGAACAAAAACCTGCCATTACCTGGGTCTACCTGCTAAAATATTTTTGTTCCTTGAATAGGATGGCCTTTACTTATTCAACTCCTGCACCACTACCTCAGCCTCTTCTCACTGAAGCCTCTTAAACCAAATCCTCAAAGTCCCACACCTACCCTGAGCCATTCACACATTGGCTGCTCCCCCTTGTGCTTCCCTTCTTTTTAATGGCCTACAGAACACTTACCGATCCCACTGTCTATTTAACTGCTTGGAACCTGCTTGCTCCACCCCTCACTTGCAGCTTAATTAGTTATGGAACAAATCAACTCCTGTCTCAGGAAGGGTGTAGATCCACTTCAATTTGCCTACCCTTACAACAGGTAAGAGTCAGCTTCCCCTGAATGTCTCGAGACCTCCACAGCATCTACAATTTTAGAGGACCAAAACTGGCCACAGAATTCTAATTGAACCTTAATCAAAATCTAATGCACAAGAACTATAATCTCACCTCTGTATAAGTGCAGTGTTCTGGATGTTGATAGGCTACTTGCTTTTCTGATAGCCTTGGGTCAGTTTATATCATTAGCCCTTGTCACCCTTTACACTCAAGCAGAAAAACTAAAAGATTTTCTACTACCGAAAAACACCAATAAAATGTAGAAATTCAGATGCTGCAAATGAAATGCCTTCAAATGTTCCATATTAGGCTTAGATTCCATCCAATGATTTGAGTAATTGCTTGAAGAGACACAAAGGAACTTTACACAATTCAACCAGGGAAAGCTGCAACACTTGTGGTTTTTTCATATTATTCATTCAACACAGTATATATAGAGGAGAAACAATTTCTGGTTGTGTTATGATCATTGAATCTAATACATAATAATGCACCACAGTTAGTATGTGCACAGTTGGTATGCAATCATTTACTTGGCTCATTGAATGGAGTTTAAGTCTTTGTGGGATCGAGTGCCACCACTGTTTACTCTGTTCAGTAAACAAAAATTTTATCCATTATCTAAGACATTGCCGTCACCTTCTCACAAGAAACAACTTAAGCATGCACTCTTTCCTGATCTGATGGCTGGCTTAAAGCTACCTCTAGACGTTCATTTCATTTCATTCAATTGGCAGCTTAAAACCAGTCCAGCCTCTGAAATCAGTGAGTGAGCACCCAGATCGACTGAGCTCTCTCTCACTGAATCCCTGCACCCACCTATAGAAGACACTTTCCTTATTCTAATATATCCTAATTTCAAACTATCATCTTCAAAAGCATGAGTTACAATACTCCGAATTTCGATCTCTTTAATCCAATAAATCAAAATCTGTGGCTGTTACTTCATGTAGCTTTAATTCATTGATAAAATGGATAAACATTTTGCATAGGTTTGCATTAAGACTTTCATAACAATGAATAACAAAGTATTTACCGTATGATAGAGATATAAAATGTATACAAAGAAGCTCAAACTTTAAAGAGATACATAACGGTATTTAAAGAAATACACAGAAAAATTTCTTGTCCTCACACTTCCTTCATATCTGGTTGATTAATGAAAAAATTGTTTGTCTGCATGGATATTACAACGTATTACATCATATGGTAACACTACAAACAATAGTTCTTTTAAAGATACAGGTTCAAAATTAATTAAGAGTTAAAAACACAAGGTTTTAACTTTTACATCTTGGCCCCTAATTATTATGATAGACATAATGGCTAATATATAATAATTACTATTACAGATACACAAAGTAAATATAGTAAGTATAAGATTAGAAATCAAAACTTTCTGCTTCTTGTAAAAGACAGATTTTAGTAATAAGTCTATTTAAGTAACCAGCCTTGGTTTTAATCCATACTTGCTGAATGAAACCTTTCTTGTTTGAAACTGTATCCACAATATTCCCCAGCAACCAAGAATTTTTTGGTGAAGAATCATCCATGATAATTACAATATCTCCACATACAAAATTGTGTTTAGGTTTAAATCATTTTTGTCAATCTTGTGATAACAAAAGATATGCTTTAATCCACATCAACAATTAACACATTTTGATATCATTCTTTTGAACAATGTTGAAGCACCAAGTATCCAATATTTCTGACTCAGTTCTGATAACACGTGATTACAACCACCATTACCTGTTTTCTCATGTATATATCAAACAATCAAATCAGAAATATGAAATTCCTCTGCTAATATAATTGGATGTTTCACTTCTTCTGGCATTATTGCTTTTTCCGATTTTCCTCCTACTCTCAATACATCATTTACAAGAATAGGATTTAGCTTGTAAACACAACTTATTTATGTAACATTCAGATTCTTCTTCAATTCTGATATCTCATTATCAAAGTTCTTTTTCTGACAAAAACAACTTATCTCCAATTCAGCATTCATCAACTGTTAGGTAACAGCTCTTTCAAGTCTTCAGATTCTCTTTCTTGATACAATTTAAAAGCATAGTTTTTAACCTAAGAATCCATGCTGCAGTGATCGGATCATTTTCGTTAGATAATTGAATAGTATTTACATTAGTGTTTTGGAATTCAGGATTCTCCATTGAAATTTCTTTTAACTCTTCTGGATTTTGATGCCATTCTTCTTGAGATTGTGAAAAAAATTGAGGACCGGACACCCATGTGTTGGTTCTTTTCAGAACGGATGAACTTTTAATCCTCATGAAGCGATATCAGATGGATTATCCACTGTTTTAACATATCTCTACTGATTAGCATGTGAAACCTTCTCAATTTCATTTACTCTGTTAGTCACACAGGTATGAAACCTTGTGGCTTTGTTATTAATGTATTTAAGCACTGATGAACTATCAGTCTGCTAACTCCATCTGTAATTCTCTTCTTAATATAGTGTCCATTGAGCACACCATAGTAGCAGCAGTTAATTCCATTCGAGATATGGTGATTGGCTTCAATGGAACCACTCTGGCTTTTCCCATTACAAATCCACAATGTACTCGCTCTTGGTTATTTTGTAGTACTAAATAACTGACAGTATCAAATGTGGTGATTCCAAAGTCTGTTGGTTTAAAACATCTGTTTGTGTGAGGCCTCTTCTTGCTTGGTAGTTGAAGCCACTTCTTCTATGGTGGCTGGCTCCAACTTACAACTAAACAGTTCTTTGAGAGGAGCTGTTTGCTCAAGGTCTTTAACCTAATGAGACTTCTTATCTATCTTGCTTCTCCTGGTTCTTGGAAACCGAAAAACAAATTTGTATCTTGCATGGTCCCTCTAAGATTATTGCTCTGTCATGTCTTTGTGTGGTTCTGCGCACAATCTTTCTCGTCTCTCGTGTTTATAATAACATTTGCTGGGCTTCCTGCCAATTCTGGCTGCTAGCAGTGGCTTATCTTTTTCAATGTCACAGGTGTCTGGCCAGACCTTGGCTCATTTTCAAACTGTGCAATTCACTGACAGGTTCTCATGGTTTTACTGAATATTCTATTATTACACCATAGATGCCTCTTGCTTAAATTAAACTGTTATTCTTGTAGACAAATTTTACAAGCCTTTCTTCCAAACAAAGTTCACATTTAGATTTTTCTTTGAATCAAAATGTAGATGACAATTTCCTTATTCTAACATATCCTAATTTCAAAGTATAATCTTCCAAAAGCATGAGCTATGATATTCCAAATTTTAATCTCTTTAATCCAATAAATCCAACTCTGTGACTACTGTTTATGTAGCTTTAATTCATTGATAAACTTGATAAATATTTTGCATAACTTCACATTAATACTTTCATAATAATGAATAACAAAGTATTTACTGTATAATGATAGAGATATAAAACACATAAAAAAGCTCAAACTTTAAAGAGATTCATAACAATATAGATAAACAAATTTAAAGAGAAACACAGAAAATTTTTTGGTGCTCATGCCTTCTACATCCTGAAGAATGATGAGCAAGCAGTTGGCCTGTGCAGATCTTATGATATATTATATAATAGTCACTCTATTAACACTACACATAGTCTCTTAACGAGATAGACACAAAATTAACTAAGAGTTAAAAAACTCAAGGTTTTACCTTTACAGGAGACTTATCTCCCAAATCTCCCTTGACTCATAATAGGCTTATACCTTATCAAATTGGCATTCAATTTTTTGAAATTTGATTTCATAAATAAATCAGATATATTGAAGATTGTTATGATTGGGGCATTGATGTCATTTGAACAATTAAAAAGTTAGAATGGAATTCTTAATAACACAATCTTCCACTATTTTCCAAGGGCCCAACAATGTTTTTACCAAACCGTAGTGATGTGGAGACTCTGGTTTAAAAGGGAAATAGAAAGAAATTTACTTCAGCAATGTATCTCTTACTTCAAATGGCATGTCTGAGGTGTAGATCTTTTAAAAAAAGATTTGAGATAAAAACAATATTGGTTATTTTATGTGGATAGGTACAATCTTATCATTCAAAATTTAAATAAAAAAGATTACACTGAGCCATCCCTGACATCAAGCTTGAGTGAAAACTGATTATACAGCCTGGTAGATCCAAACCTTTCCATTCTGTCTGCATGCTCTTCTCCAGAAAATTAACATCAGCACTAAGTACAAATGTCCTCCATCCATCTCGTATTCTATGTGCATATAGGCATTGATCTCCACTTCAGAAATTCAGTTCCATTGATTTCAATGGAAATTGATTTCAGGAATACTGTGCAACTTGGATTTGATTTATCTCTTGCAGCAGACATTGCCACAGCTCCCAGAGGAAGAAAGGCCTCGCAGTTTAAAGTAAAATAATAGGATTTTCATTTTCCTAGTTAAATCCAAACTAATTGCTTGAATTACCATGAGTTTACACTGAGATTTTATATTAAGCTTCTACGTACATCAGTCATGTTGAACAGGTAAAATGATAGTGGTTTACAATACCGATTGCTTAATAGAACAAAGTGTACTACTATTTTAAGTCTATATACTGCAGATGCATATTCAGATCTTAAGTGTATACGTACACCATAATTCTGTATTCCTGATTAAAAATTATATATTTTGAACATATGATTAAATTAAAATGGGAATTAGAATGAAGACCTAGAGTTTCTGCTTAACAGCAAAATACCATTGCTCATTCTTGACCTTGAAGGAAGTTTCTTTCTGAGGAAAGGTTTGTGTCACTCATTTCCCCTTCCCGAATATTACTTTCATTGTGGCATCAGAATGAATCAAGAGTTCATGTCGAATCACTGATTCTTTGCTAATTCCATTTGTCACATTGTCGCAGCACACACCCAGTTGGCATGAATTAATGACAGCAAATTCTGGATTTTGGCATTTAACCATTCACATGCTTACCTCAAAAGTTGTTAGCTTCATGAAGTATTGACAATAAATGCAGACAATTTTGCTTTCAAGACAACCTGGATGAATGGAATGCAGGGAATGAGTCTCTGTATCTAAGCAGACCTAAACAGTTCTGATATTTTTGTTGGATGAGTTACATGGTTTTACACTATATGATATCCAAGCATGCAATAAGCACCCAGAGACTTGAAACAATAGCAAAATTACTGTATCAAATACACTGCGAGTAAAACCATCTGGACCAGATGGTCCCCACAACCAAAAGTCTTGCACAGTAATCTATGAGCAACTGTAGTGAAGACTTTTCAGAGTCTTGACAAATGTAAGCTTTTATATTCAAGCACAAAAGGAGAATTTTAAGTATCTTCTCTTCATGTCTTCTATGCCCTTGTTTGAATCTTTGATTCTCATTCATTTCACAGGTTACACTTCAAGTAAATATTTCACAGACAATTCACAATGGGGGTGGTTTGGAGAATGTAAGCACAAAGAGAACCTTACTATAATACAACATTGTTTGACACTACAGCCCTTTAGTATTTCCTTTTTAAAATTAACAGTGAAAGCTTGAAAATTTGATAAAATTCTCATTCCCATTTGCAAATAATCATGGAGATTCAGGCAGCGAGGGGAGGAAGAGGTGACTCCATGAGCATTTCTAACCCCATCTGTGAGGTTTTAAACATGAACCAAATGAGAATGTGTCCCACACAAAACATTATCTGTCCATTTCTCTCCATGGACGATGTCTGACTGGAGGAGTCTCTCCAGCTTCCCTGTGTTTGCTTAGGATTCCAGCATCTGCAGCCTTTTGTGCTTCACATGATAACATCAATGTTGAGGAACTTCATAATTATTTGGTTTCAGTACTTGCAATACAGGGTGTTTCATCTGGACAAGTCAATCCAATGCATCTATAATAATGGTGTTGACTCTGCCATAGTTCCTTCTCTTTATTCTTTCCCTGCTCCTGACTTTTTCTACATCTACATTTCTCCTCTTTAAGATTTATGAAGGACAAGTTATCCTTGTTTTAACATTTTGGTCAGTATGGTTCATAGTGTGAAAAATAAAAAAAATACATGTGACTAAAATAGTGAACAAGGGAAACATCTATGAATTATATTTATATGTGCTTCCAAAAGTTATCTGATTAAATACACCACATGAAGCAAAGAGCAAGGATTGAAGCAGAAGAAATCCAAAAATAATTAAGTACTTATATCAACAGATTTTAAGTCAGTGGTTTCCTAACAATGGCAATGCTTTGGCCAATGAGTTGTTAACAAAAGCAAAATGAAGTTCTCAATTTTGGCCTTAAAAAAGAGAGAATAAATTGAATTGTGGAGGCCCAAAGAGACCTAATGTGTGTGGACCATTAAAATGCCATTGTCAGGTGCTGCAACTACAGCCAACCAGAGTACAAGGGGCAGAAGCTATCCTACAGCTGTATGAAGCTCTGGTAAAGTATAATGGAGCACTGTGAACTGTTCTGAGCCTCACATTTCAAAAAGGATATTTTAGCCTTGGTGAAAATGCACTAGAATAATATCGAGATTCCTAAACCTGGGGAGGTTACATAAATAGGTAAATTTCCCTGAAATTTTGATGGCTCAGGATCAATTTAATTAAAACAAAAACACAACTTGCTGAAAACAGTCAGCAGGCCCAGCAGAATCCCTGGAAAATGAACAGAGCTACTCCTTCAGAACTAAAACCCTCTCTATTTTGGATTGGTATATGGATGAGGGGTAATGGAGGCCTATGGTCCAGGTGCAGGTCAATGAGACTCAGCAGATTAATAGATTGGCATGGATTAGGTGAGCTGAAAGCCTATTTCAGTGCTGTTGTGTTCTATGGCTTTATTGTTCTCAGAACTCCACCATATGCAGTTTTTTTTTATTTTCTGAAACTTAACCAAAATTTCAGTACTTTAATACTAATTGATGGAGAATAGTCTATTGTTAAATTTGAAATCTGAGACTGAATTTTTTTTGATAATTGAAGATATTGAAGGATGAGGAGTGTTATGTGTGGAGGGAGCATAGTCTCCCTGCCTGTATGGAATGTGTGTCCTCTCTGTCTGAAACATATTTGGAAGTCACATTGCTTGTCAATCAAGTTGGACTTCGGTCATCCTTTAGTGCACATCTTGCCTTTGGCTAATTTAAATCATCTAGGCTCATTATTGGTTAGAAACACAGATAAGCACTGCCAAAAGCACCAGCACACAACACATTCTCTCCCTCTGCCTCATGGTCCAAGCCCCGGACATTGCTCCATGCCAGATCGCTACTGTGGACTTCATTGGACGTGTCACAGGTAAGGTATGCACTACACTGAAGCTGAGCCATTAATACTGTGATAGGTTGGTACTTGCAGACAGTCACAACCCTGTTGGTACAGGGAACCAGGCATATGTGTGTAAGAGTCCCTGTTTGCAGTGTGTGAGTTGGGATGAGTATAGGTTTACCATTGTCAGAAACCAATCAAAGTCTGAGGTGAATGTCTTTATCGTTGCTTAAGTGAAATAGTGATTAAGTCCCATTTAACATTCTCCCCTGTTTGTTTCCCATGTGCTAATAAATGTTACGTGTGACTCGTCTCTCTGTGAACCTGATACTCTTCCCAACATGACAATTGGCACTGTGAGCAGGGTTCAAAGAGTTTTGGCAGGACAAAATTGGTCTTAACCATGTGGGATTAGAAGATCCTACCAACAATGTGGGAGACTGTTTTAGCAAGTAAATGTGTGGACATCCTGTCAGGTGCATGTATGATTGTATACCTGCTCACCAAGGGGGCAGTAGGAAGGGAGCCCAGGGTTGGATTATAAAATCCCCAGGTGGACCAATGATGGTCAGGGGTTCAGGCACCCTATGCAAGACGATTATATCAATAGGTTGGACCTCCACGGAGGGAAGTTAGGGCACCATGTGATCTCTTACATGGAGTTACTGGGGATTCCCGAGGCCAAGGGGAGTTATTGGGGAGCCCTATGGTTACTGATATCCCTAGTTAGGTGCCACTGGGGATTCACATCCAAGTTAAGTAATCAGGGTGCCCAGAAAGATAGGGAGATAGATTCCTGGCAACATTGCTGTTGTGAACTGCAAGGGGCAGTTCAGTCATATTTAGAAATTAAAATCATGGGCACAGCTTCGAAGACCAAGGAGATCATTGTTGATTTCAAGTGTAGTCATACCCCTATCTACATCTATGGAGGTGTAGTGGAACGTGAATCAAGCTTTAAATTCCTTGGTGTCCACATTTCCGATGATCTTACCTGACCCCTGAACTCCTCCATCCTGATCAAAAAGTCACAACTACAACTTTATTTCCTATGGAACATCAAGGAAGCTCACCTCTGTCCCAGGATGCTGTTTGATTTTTTTACTGCTGTACCATTGAGAGCATACTCACCCACAGCATCTCAGTGTGATATGGCAACTGTCTCATATTGGACTGTAAAGCACTCCAGCGAGTGGTGAAAATTTCCCAGTGGATTATTGGCACCCAATTGCCCACCATTGAGAACATCTATCAGAAACACTGCCTGGCCAGGGCCAAAAGCATTAGCAAGGATGCATCTCACCCTAACTATGGACCTTTTGCTCTCCTTCCATCTTGTAGATGCTACAGGGGTGTCCACCCCATACCAGCAGGCTCAGCAAGAGCTTCTTTCCTAAGGCTGTGCCCCTTGTTGAACCTTACACTACAGCTCTAAGCAGTATTGCACCCATATTGCACTGTCAGTACTTTCAAACTTGTTTGTTTGCTCGAGTGCTTGCTTTTATTCACAGTTACTTGTAAATAACACTATTCTTTGTACTTCTGGTTAGATGCTAATTGCATTTCATTGGCTTTGTATCTGTACTTGGCACAATGACAATAAAGTTGAATCTAATCTAATTACACCTTGAGGCACTAACCTTTCATAATATCATTCCCAATAATGTACCCATCCTCCACTCTGGGTTACTGCCCCTTCTATTGTTTGAAGGGCCTCCCCATCAATCTTAACCCATAGTAGAAGGATCCTAGATTGTGGTCCTTCCCACAGATGTATAGCATTGATTCCACAAGCCTCTGTACATCCCTCAGCACATACTCCTTCAACCTGGAGTGTGACCATTCGGAGCATTCCCTCACTTGCATCTCACTATGAAGGAAGAGAAATGAGTTTTGGACAGACAAAAAGAGTGCCTTTGACCTGTTGATCTTTTAGCAGCTCTGGATATCTGTCTCTATGTGCATCCCCAGGAATAGCCCATAAATCAGAGTCCCCTGATATACTACAGCTGGGAATGAACTGTGACAAGGACCCTCGCATTCTTCTCCACACTCCCTTAGCAAATCCATAGTCTGCAAAGAGATGGATGACTACCTTCTCCCCTTTGCTGTCATCTCAAAGACAATTTGCATTGGATGTGATATTCCATTGGTAAAGGAAGAGTCAGACTAGGAGTGCTCCTCTCACTGCCACCCAGACTAAGTCCTGTTGCTTGTTAGTGAGCACTGGCAATGAGGCATTTTGCCAAATGACCTGGACACAGTCTACTCCATATCCATGGAGACATTGGCCCTCAGTGTCTGAAGGACATTCTGTGCTGACCACTGCCAAATGGACTTGTGGTCAAAGATGTTTGTCTAGAAAAACTTTTCCAGGAAGGATAGGTAATATGGCTGGGACACTGTGCGACAATGGGGCCGGGCCATCCTTCACAACACGTGGGACAGGTAGAACCTCAGAAGATAGCGGCACTTGGTTCCCTCATATCTTGGTTCCACGCTCATAGCCTGATACAACCAACATGAGGGTAATGATCAAGATAAAGGGCATTTTGGATAAGCCTCTATTGCCTGACAACATCACCATTCTTGAGCCTTCATCCTTCCTGATGAATTCAGCACACAAAACAAGAAAGGAGAGAGAGGGCAACCCTGCCTGACCCCAATGGGGAATCCATGTGTTGCCTGCCCATTGATATGCATTGCACCACAGATATCTGTGAAGACTAGTTTAATCCAATTTCAGATCTGCACCCACCCCCCCCCCCCCCAAAGCGCAGTGATTAGCAGCCATGAGACAGCACACCCGATGCCTTCCCGATTATTGTAGTGGACTTCAACCAGGCCAACCTGAAAAAGTCTCTAATGAACTACCACCAACACGTTACCTGTGAAACCAGAGAAAGCAAAACACTTGACCACTGCTCCACCACCATGAAGAACCAAGCCTTCCTATGACTGCACTTCAGCAAGTCTGATCACCTGGCTGTACTTCTGCTCCTGGAGTACAAGCAGGGGCTACAGATGATAGAACTGGTGGTGAAGACAGCGAAAGTATGGTCAGGAATGCCTGCAGGACTGCTTTGAACCAGTGGACTGGACCTCATTCAAGGACTCATCCTCAAACTTGAATGAATATGCCA
This sequence comes from Narcine bancroftii, assembly GCF_036971445.1. Taxonomy (NCBI): domain Eukaryota; kingdom Metazoa; phylum Chordata; class Chondrichthyes; order Torpediniformes; family Narcinidae; genus Narcine; species Narcine bancroftii. The sequence goes on along the minus strand of NC_091472.1, from coordinate 82,453,333 downwards.
CGGCCGTCATCAACTTCATCAAGACTTGCATGTATGAATGTATGCCCATGTGTTCATACTGGGAGTATCCCAACCAGAAGCCATGGATTTATCAAACCATTTGCAATGTGCTGAGGGTGAGATCAATGGTGTCTAAGGCTGATGATACAGATCCTTACAGGCCATCCAGGTATGACTTGCAGAAGACCATCATAGCACCAAAGCGGCAATTTTGAGGGAAGCTAGAGACAGAATCAAGTTATGGCAGTTATGGCAGGGACTGCAGACCATCACTTCCTGCAAGGCAAGGCCGAACACAATAAATGGCTGTGTTGCTTCACTACCCAATGAGCTGAACACCTTTTATGCTGGCTTTGAAAAAGAAAACTCTCTTTGAATTTATACACTATACTTGCGCTATGTAGACTTGGACATACATTTTAAGTGTGTTATTTCTATTCTCCTTATGCTATGTATATTATGAAACATTAATAAAAAGATTGAAAAAGAAAGAGAAGGAAAACTCAATGATCCTTATGAGAATCCCTAGGGAAGTTGACCTGTGATATCTGCCTCTGAGGCCAATATCAGAACATCCTTCAAGAGGATGAACCCTCATCAGGTCCTGTCAGCATATTTGGCAAGGTACTGAAAATCTGTGCACACCAACTAGCCAGGGTGTTCACTGACATTGTCAATCTTTCATTGCTGCAATTGAAGGTTCCCACCTCCTTCATAAGGGCCTCAATCATCCCGGTTCCCAAGAAGAGCAGGATGAACTGCCTCAATGACTACTGCCCAATAGCCCTCACATCTACTGTGATGAAATGCTTTGAGAGGTTGATCATTGTCCACATTAAAACATAGGTAAGTAAAGATCTGGACCCATAGCAACACATACATCAGGCTGCTCTTCATCAACTACTGCTTTAGCTTTTAACACTATCATACATTCAGTACTGGTCAACAAGCTCCAAAATCTGGGCCTCTGCAATTGGATCATGACTTCCTCATCAGAAGTCCAATGTCAATACGAATCAGAAACATTATCTCCTCCTCACTGTCAACACAGGCACACCTCAAGGATAGGTGCTTCGCCCAATGCTCTATTCATTCTACACCTTTCACTGTGTGGCTATCCACAATTCAAATGCCATCTACAAATTTGCTGATGACACCACAGGTCATTGGTAAGAATCACAGACAGCAATGCGGAAACATACAGGGGAGAGATAGAGTGGTGCTACAACAACAACCTTGCACTCAATGTTAGCAAAATCAAGGAGCTTATTGTGGAATTCAAGAAGAGAAAATCAGGAGAACACGAACCAGTCATCATTAGGGGGTCAGCAGAGGAAAGGGTTAAGAGCTTCAAGTTCTAAGGTGTCATCATCTCTGAGGATCTGTCTGGGGCCTCCATGTTGATGCAATCAAAAAGAAGTCTCACCCGTGGTTATACTTCATGAGGGGCTGAGGAGATTTGTTATGCCACCAAAGACTTGCAAAGGTCCACAGGTGTACCATGGAGAGCATTCTGACTGGTTACATCACTGTTGGGTATGGAAGTGCTAAGAAAATAAAAAAGAAAACTACAGGAAGTTGTGAACTCAGCCAGTGCCATCATGGGCATCAGTCTCCACTCTATCAAGAACATTTCCAAGAGACGGTCTTAGAACAGCAGCCTCTATTCTCAAGGATCCTCGCCACTCAGACCATGCCCTCTTCACATTTCTACCATCAGGAAGGAGGTACATGAGCCTGAAGATGATCACCCAGTGGCACGTGGACAGTTTCTTCCCCTCCGCCATCAGATTTCTTAATGGACAATGATCTGCTTACACTTGCCCTTATAGTTGCACTAATTTGTTTATTTTCTTTCTTCTTACATATTTTAATGAGTTTAACATGTAAACTTATGTACAAAATTTTAAGGAAAAGACATACTAGTCATCTCATATGCATACTAGTCCAAAAATATGATGGAACTACATTAGAGATTTCCTTAATCAACATGAGAAGCAAGTTATTGATTTGCCCATGTTTGCCAAATTAATCCAAATAAAAATGATAAAAAGAGAAGAACCTTAAAAACCTCTTAAGTAGGGCCATGGACCTGGGTAATTTCCCCGGGCCACCCCTTCCCTGCAGTATGAATCATCAAATGGCCAAGCAGGGGAAGCGTCGTGATGTCAGCGCTTGCGTGCTGAGTCATCGTGTCATCATTTCAACATTTAAGCTTTTCAACCTCAATTTGCCTTCAATAAATCAATTCATTCTACTAATTTCCTTTTGCTTTTTTAATGACCAGTATGTTCAATTCCAAAATGTAAAATTTCATTATATAGTTTCCACGCCAAAATAACATAAAGATTCAACTGTGCTGACCCTTGTTAGTTAAATTATGAAGTTCTGACTGAAGCAGCAATCATTTTTGTTTTTACTGATTTTAAAGAATTTTCTTCACCTGGTCACATTCGCACATTATTTAAGAATGTGTGCTGTGTAAGAAGCAGTTCATCTTCATTCACTTTGCTGTCCTTCAAGAAGAGCTTACTCAGTAGTTTGCACAAGAGCTTTCAGACCTTCAGTGCTGAGCCTATTTTTTAATTTAAATAGCTGTGTACCTTTCTCTTGCTCTTAACTGAATTGTTGATTGCTCTATTGAAGTATTGATTGCTCTAATTTGTGCACTGCCCTTATATGTGTGTGTGTGGGGGGGGGGGGGTGAAGGGCAGTGCACAAATTAAAAAGTTTTACAATGAAAAAGTATATAAAGTATATAATATAGTGCCAGTCAAAACAAAAGTACACGATAGCAAGTAGGCCTTTTCACACCAAAGGTGAGGGTAACCCAAAGACCCAGGTGAAATTCCCAGGAAGCCATAGGAGTTCTGGTAGGAGTTCCCTGTGAGTGAGTAATGTGTAACTCACCAAGTCATTGCTGGGGTGGGACTACCATCCTCCCCCTTCCCAAATTGCTGGGGAGAGCAAATCACAGGAAATGTGTGAAAGGACCTGGAGATCCTGTCTTCCTGGGAATTTTACTTAGGTCGTAGGGCCACCGATCACCCTTGGTGTGAAAAGGTCTACTGTGCACTTTTCTCTTTAACACTTTTGTTTTGTGGCACTATATTCTGTACTTTTGTTTATTGTAACACTTTTTTATTTGTGCCCTCCCTATTATACTATGCAGAGATTGACTTTTCTGGATAGAACACAAAAGAAAGTTTGTCACAGTATCTTGGTAGCTGTGACAATAAACAATTCTATAAAATATTCGATTCAATAGTCCCTGATAAATAACAGTTTAGCCTTGTATTGGTTTGGGGATAACTAGTTGAACAACAGTATGGGCGGGACTGTCAAATATTGAAAGACCCACTCCGACTGAACCAAGTGAGAAATATCTCCAGATTTCGAACTGCATTTAAAAAAAACTCGATGTGTTAGGATCAGCTTGCGATTACAACCCTAATTTCGTCTTGGAACCTCAACCAAACGATCTGTGCAACGAGCACAAAAGACAACCACAAGTGCTGGAGAAACTCAGCAGGTCAAACAGTGTACAGGGCAGCAAAGATAAAGATACACGGGCTTGAGCTTGAAGGGTGATGATGTATCGTTATCGTTTGACCAACTGAGTTTCTCCGGCATTGTGTATTTACATCAACCACGGTGTCTGCAGACTTGTACAAATGGTCAGTTTCATTTGCTGGGCAATTAACTGCGTCAGCGATTTGGCTTCGTTGATATCACCATTGACTGAGGGCAGAAGTTGTCCATCGCGACGGGCCTGAACAGCAGCTTCCGAGTCTCGTTTTATCAATCTAAACCTGCATTGCTCTTCCCTCCTCGGAAACCGCCGCACCCCGTGAAGAGAAGAGTTTGGTCAAGCAAGTATCATGGCCCAAATACAATCGACAGACTCGGGCCAGAGTTGGAAGTGTGATGCAGCAAGTCTTGGAACTCGAGGTAAACTTCACAGCAACCAGGGATCGGCCCTCAAGGTCTCGCATTCGTATTGTTGTTGATTTAAAAGAAAGCTGCTTTTTTAAAAAAAAAGTTATATTCAAAAGTTCACTGACACGAATGTCCAGATTTTTTTTGGAGCATCAGATAAATGTTAATGAAAGGGCTTTTCTTGACCATACATAAGATGGGGAAATAAATTCAGCTAAAATGTTTTACCTAAAAATTACATCTAACTTTGATTATGTTTTTTAAAACTCCTGCTGGTATGAAAATAGTCTGAAATCATACGAATCCCTTGCTATTTTCCTCGTGATGTATTACTGGGTTACGGTTGAACTGTGCGTCCTTGACCTTTTTAAACTATATTCGAGCAAGGGATGGTTTCAGTCAACATCCTCCGCCAGCTACTTCATGCAGTTGGCTGGAACATCAGATGCTGACGGTGCACCTATGGACTGATCTATTTAAATGTCACCTTTTCAGCTTTGAAACATCGGGATTAAAGCCGATGCCATCATGGGCGAGCGGTGCAGCGACTTCTTCGAAGTTTACCAGATCATCGCCGACCAAATGGACGTGAGGAATCTGCTTCAGCCCCAGAATGTGACCTGCGATGACTCGGATTATGATATCTCGCGGTCGGAGAAGCAGGACTTCACCGCGGACCAGACGTTTCGAGCGGCCAGGACGCTGGTCGGGGTAGCTTTAACCTGCATCATGCTCATCTGCGGCATCGGTAACTTCCTCTTCATCGTCACGCTCGCTCGGTGCAAGAAACTCCGAAACCTGACCAACCTGCTGATCGCGAACCTGGCCATCTCGGATTTCGTAGTTGCCATCGTGTGTTGTCCCTTTGAAATGGATTACTACGTGGTGAAGCAGCTGTCGTGGGAGCACGGCCACACTCTGTGCGCCTCCGTCAATTACCTCCGGACCGTTTCCCTGTACGTGTCCACAAATGCACTCCTAGCTATTGCAGTGGACCGGTGAGTAAACCTTCATTCTATGCTGGAGAAACTCAGCAGGTCCACCTTGATATAGCAAAGGTACATACAGGGTGGGGGGGGGGGGGGTTCTCTCTCTCTTATTTAAAAAAAATTGTTCACAATATGTACTTTTTTTTAACTTGTTGAACGAATAAATGAAGTTGTGGGGAAAAAAAAGATACATGACTTGAACCCTTCACCAAGCCAGGAGCAAAACGTTGAGCAAGTTATGAGTGTGTTAAACAAGGAAGAAGTTGCGGCAGCCCCTTCTGCTGAGTATGTGGGGTATGAATAGATACAGGTGAGGGCTTAGATTCTGATGAACGTGTTCGGAAATTAAACAACCGACAATATCAACTTTCTCAGTGGAAGCCCGTTTTAACAGGATTTCTAGTTCACGCGTTTATCATGAGTCGCGGAGATACTTTTTGAAATGGTCATTTCTTGTCCGAAATGTTGACTCCTCACAAAGATAACACAGAAGCAGGCGGAGATCTAACAACACAAATATCTCTCCCTCTTTGTCCGACCCCTCTTACTCTCCCACGATGACAGGTGGGAGCTGAAGCTCGTGTTTTTCTCTCTCCCCGCGCAGCCCTCAGTGAAATGCCTTCCTGTCATTTCATCACCAACTTGCAAAAGCAGTCCCCGCCGCCCTTCCATCCGCGAACACATGCGGCACAAGTCGAGCAAATCGCCACGGGGCAGGCAGCATCTGCAGGGAGAGAAACAGCGAACGCCTCGGGTCGGTGACTTCTCATCAGGACGGTTTACTCTCGTCTCAGATGCTGCTCGTTCCGGCCATTTTTACGGCGTTTTTCTTTAATGTTTATGACAAAGATTTTCAGCATTTGTTTTAGACCTTTGTAAGTCAGAGTCACGAAAGAATTATCCAGACATCAATGCCTCTGTGTCGATTCCAGCCCGCCTGAACTTCACTTGGCCCTCTAATTTGTTTTGAGTGAATTCAAATTCCGTCATTGAACCTGCAGATTAAAAAAAATCTCACCTCAAATTCTATCTTGATAAAGTACTGTTTTTCAGACAAAATATTTCATTATACGGTATAGTTAGCCTTTATTAAACTGAGATGGATTATTGTTCTCGATGGACTATCGTGCATGGTGACATATCGTAACGGATTACCGTGCTGTGAGGCGATAGATTAATTACCAGGTTATCTAGTCGTGAGCAGTCATGTCATTCGGGGGGGGGGGGGGGGGATTTCCATGCTCTACCCTGTTAAATATTCGTCTTCCATAAAGATGCACATTCAGGAGGGGGGGGGGGGGTTCCATGCTCTACCCTGTTAAATATTCGTCTTCCATAAAGATGCATCACGCCTTTATGGTTTTGCATTACTCTCCGGTGCAGCGACAGAGTGTGGATTATGAAACATAAAAACTGAGATGCTGGAGGGTTTCAGCATACAGGGCCATGAACGTTTTAGATCGGGGCCCTTTTATCTCGACTCAACGTTCACTCACCATTTCTACCTGACTCGCTGATGGTTATGTCGAAACGGATTGTGTGTGGTTATAAAGTGGTGAATATTTGCATTGCGTGGACTGACTGCCTTGATGGTGCCGAGATGGATTCATGGATTTTTGTTCCCGTTCATTACCGCAGGTATCTGGCCATCGTGTACCCGCTGAAGCCTCGAATGAATTACCAGACTGCCTATGTGCTGATCGGCGCGGTGTGGCTCGGCTCCCTGCTCATTGCCATCCCGTCCGCCTACTTCACTGCAGAGACCATCATCCCACACACCAGCACTCAGCACAAGGTCTTCTGCGGCCAAATCTGGTCCACCGATCAACAGGTCGCCTACAAGTCCTACTTCCTGTTCATCTTTATCCTGCAGTTCGTGGGGCCCTCGGTGACCATGGCTCTCTGCTACGTTCAGATCTCCAGAGAGCTCTGGTTTAAGCGGGTTCCGGGGTTCCAAACCGAACAGCTTAGGAAGAGGCTGAGGTGCCGAAGGAAGACCGTGCTGATGCTCATGGGCATCCTGGCAGTCTTCATATTATGCTGGGCTCCTTATTATGGATTTACAATAGTTCGAGATTTCTACCCAACCCTTGTCCTAAAAGAGAAACACTACATTACGGTGTTCTACATGGTAGAGTGCATTGCCATGAGCAACAGTATGATTAATACGGTGTTTTTTGTGACAGTTAAAAATAACACCGCGAAATACTTTAAGAAGATGTTGTTGCTGAGGTGGAAATCTACCTACGCGGGAAGCAGCAAATCGACGCAGGACGAGATGTGAAAACAACTGATGGACCGGTATCAGATGATGTTGACCAGGTGGAGCTGAACGAGATTCCCAAAGACAATGGGGCCTATTGACTTGCCCACTGTGCGCGTTGAGAAGCTGAACCTCGGGTCGCCAGTCACAGGCGGTCGAGCTGTGTCTCGTGTGATTTAGTATGTGTGTGAGAGATGTCTCATCTACGGTGCCAGTTTGTATTGTAAGTGTGTGTGGGGCGGGGGAGGCTATTTCGTTACCCATGGCCGTTATTTATTTGTGTTTTTGTCAAACTCTGAAAGTTACGCCTCTCCCAGGATTAGTCCTGAACTTTAATAAAACAACAATAAAATAAACTTCAGAGAAACAAATCCAAGCAGGTTTTGTGATTGATACGTGGAGTGATGATTTTTTCGGGTCAAATCGGAGATAAATACTAATTGTGTCAGTTATCAGTTAATAGTTTGTTCCAGCATCAAATTAACCAGGGGGGTACACCGTTGAAGGAAAACATTGCGGGACAGCATTCAAGAATAGTTGAACCGGTCACCCTCTGTTTCTTAATATGTGGCCTGCCCGTGCAGAATCTGTTATCTGACACGAGTGAGGTTTTATTGAAGTTCATTCTGAGCGAATTAAACCAACGTAACCAAGAAATCAATCGCTTTCTTTTTTTGCCAAGCGCCTTTTTTTTTACCGTTCAGCCAGTGCGCAGTGCGATTACATTTGAAATAACAGGATTTTAGAACAATACCCAGAATATATTTCCTTGGGCAAGGAGCTGCTCTCGTAGTCACTTAGAGATTCTATGGTCATATTTAAACGCCTTTTCTTGAATTCCGAGTAAGAAAGCGTGGACTCGTCCATTGCAGCTTCCATGTTTTGTGGGCAAATGTGTAAGCGGTCCCATTTTAAAATGCTATCATCTATTTTCTGGAAGAACGGTGCTTACACAGAAGATATAAATCTACAGGTCCTTCGGCCCACAGTATTGTCCCAACATAATAACCTACTCCAGCAAGCAACTGCCTAGAATTTCCCGATTAACACTCAATTTTTCTGTTCCACTTTCCTATCTTAAAACCTCTCTCCCCTTGTTCATTCGCGATTAGCGCATTGGACGAGTATCTTGCCTGACATTATTTTGATTAAATACTATTTCGGAAGTCATCATGTAATTATGATCTAAAGCTATATTGTCTTTGGAAAATGCGTCCAAGTTTTGCTTATCGACCGATCATTGTATTGCGTAGCCTTTTATAGTTAAGGGTAAATTATTTAACCTCTGGCCATAATATCAAGATGACCAAATAAATACTTTGAAGTATCTACTAAACCCTGTTGTCTTCTGTATTTGTTTGCATGATTCTATCAAGGATAAAAAAAAATCTGATCCGATATTCACCGTTTCACTCTCAGCATCTTTCGATTTTATTTCGGATTTCTAGCTTTCATTGCTCACTTTTATTTTGTGTCAAAATAAGTAGCACTTGCAACAATTTTTGAACAACATCTCCACGGGAGCCACGTGTACATGTGATACAAAGTTTCAAACTTTTTTTTCACTTTGCTTCACTTTCATGCCAAACAAAAAGTTGAGAAAGTTTTCAAGAAAATAATTGGAAAGAAAACAACTTACCAGGCTGTCACCTCTGTAACATAATGCCACGCTTATTTTTTAAATTGCATTTTCAGACATCTAACGGAATAATTCCCAACTATTGAATTTTAAACATTGCTGATCTTGTATTTATTTTTGACAATGTAACTTGAATTCTGAGGTCAAGATTATTGATGCACATAGGCGTGAAATTAAGGGCTGGAACTGTTTCTAGATTGAAAACCAGAAGATAAAAGAATCACTGTCGGGCTCGTCACGACTACAATTAAAGCTTAATGGAATTTTACATCAAGATTGTGGACTCTGTTATTTTTTTACATGTAAGCATGCTAATTATTCATTTAGAAATATTAAATTAGTCATATTTTACCTCATCTGGCCTCAGATCTATCAGTCCTAAAGATTAAGCAATTTTAGAAATTAATGAAAATCATTTATTTCTTTTCATTTTCAGAGATAAACACAGATTTTAGCTTAGTTTATAATTTAGATCCTTATTTAATATTTGACAATGTATGGGCACAGTGAACAATTAATTAATTTTCTCAAGTGCAGTTTTGATAAGTACAGAAAGCAAGAATATTCAAGTACAAGTTTATTTGATCACTAGAGGCTATATTTGAACAAAAAGGCCATTTTATAGAGTGAAAAAAAATACGACCATAAAGGCGGAGAACCTCCGCCTTTACATTCCAGAATTTACCATCATAAATACTCCATGAGCAGCTCCAAGGCGCTGACTTCAATCTAGTGTCAGCAGTGGAGTAGAATACTTCACCACACATCTTAAATGTATTAATGCTGAAGACTGCTGTCTAGGGGCGGGCTGATGATGCCATCAACCCACGACCCAGGAGCCACCACCAGGGCTCCCACAGTGATTGGTGCTGGGGTTAGGTCTCCCTCCTGCCTCCTGGAGAGGTCCTCTTCTCATTTCCCCCTCCATCCCTTGCTCTTTCACTAAAGCCATTGAGACTGTGGAGCTGGAGGACAGTGAGGAGCCGGAGGCCCAGTGGTGCAAGGAGAATCAGAGCCCTTCAAGCCACTGGGCCCAGAGGATGGGTGCTGAGCTCCATAGTCCAGGAGGAAAGAAGACAGATGCTGAGGAGTGGAGATGGAGAAGCAGAGCCAGAGATGGATGCAAGAGGGGAGCGAAGAGCCAGAAGGGCAGCGCCAAGCAGAAGAGCTGAAAGATTGATTAATGACCATCTTCATTACCCATAATCGCCCACACAGCTGGAGCTTCTCTGCATTTCCCAGAGCAATTCCAGTTGTGTGAAGGATTATGGGTAATGAAGACAGCCATTGCTCAGTGCATTTGTTAGACCTTATGGTGACGGGTAGCACTACAGCACCACTCACCCCACCTCTATAGGCTCCAGAGAACACTATGAGGCGCTGCTCTTCAGGAGCTGTCTTTTAGGGTGAGTTCAATATTTTCTCCACAGATGGAGCCGCTCAAGGTGGAGGCCCAGCATAATAACACCTAGAGAGAATTGGAGAGCTGCTGTGCTCTGGTGATTACAGAAATGTGGCTCCAGCACTCCATTCCAGATCCAGCAATCCAGCTAGATGGCCTTATCTATTTCAGGGCAGACAGAGATGCTGCTGCTTCAGGAAAGATTCAAGGAGAGGGTCTGTACATTTACATCAGTGAGAACTGGTGCAAAACTGTCTCTGCTCAGCAGAGACAGTGTATCTGATGCTGAAATGCAAACCCTCTTCCTGCCCAGGGAATTCACCGCAACGCTGATTACCGCAGCTTACTTTCGACCTTCAGTAAATGAGGGTGAATCCCAGACATCTCACCCTGATGGATGCTTGATTGTTTATGGTCACTTCAACCATGCCAACCTGAAAATTGCTCTACCATGGTTTCAATGGAACATCAACTTCACCACTAGAGGAGAGAATACTCCAGATTGAGCATGAAGAGAATAAAGAACACCAAGATCCTTGGAGTCCACTTATGCAGTAGACACACAACATCTACTCACTTGTCAGGAAGGCACAACAGCAACTATATTTCCTGAGAAGGCTGAGGTGGGCAAGGCTACCAACTATCATTCTGTCAACTTTTTTCAAGATCTCTATCCTGAGCATCCTGCGTGGCTACATCACATCGGATGTAGAGCATCTGGGTCAGAGGTCAATCCATACTTCTGACACATCGGTCAATCCATATTTCCATAAAAAGTGGCAGAGAATATAACTGGGGTCGGCTCCCCTCCCATCAACAGGATTTACTGGAATCCTTGTTTAAAGGGGGCTCACAAAATCAGAGAGAACACCTACCACCCCACATGCAGCTACTCTTGAGGGGAAAGAGATTCAGAAATATTCGAGCAAGAACCACCAGGCTGAGGAACTGCTTCTTACCATAGCGCTGAATGACTGAAAAAAATTGTCTGCGACTCCACTATTTATTAAGAATATTTATTTTTAAATATATGCACATATCTACTACGTATATGCATTATTTGTCCATATGTGTATTATGTCTGCACACATGTTTTGCAGTGTTCTACACTGTAGACTGGATAACACTTTTTGGGGGGGGGGGTTGTACTGGTAAAATCGGATAACAAATAAACTTGAAATTGAACACTCTACTCTAGCATCTCTAACCCTGCATGCATTGTTCCAATGAGCCTCAAAGTAATTCGGAGGAACAACACTAAATGTTTGAATTGGTGCATTGCATCTTTTGAATGCCAATTTGTTTCTAAGACACAAAGGAAATTGTCAATCCATTCAGCAATTGTTATATAAAGTATGATGACAAACATTATAAGAAAAATGACATGATAAGTAACCATCGGATTAATCACTTTGGTGATTCCGCAATAAAAATAATCTCTTCAATTATAAATGAACTGTGGAAGAATTGTAATCAGTTACTACAAAGCTTTAATCAAATGTCCTTTTATAGTTTTTGTTCTAAAAATAAAGGATAATGTCCAACAAAAAAAAAATCCATGACAGTTTTTAGGAAATTAAATGAGATTTCTGCTCTTCATCAGGACCCATGAACTCATATTAGAAGTGATGTGAATAACTATCAAATGAAAATATCAAGTCTTTATTTTGGTTTAAGTCCTGACATCAGAGAGAAAATTAAGTCCACAATCAGTGTGAATGATCAAAAAATTATGATAGGCTCTGGAGTAAGTGATCAAACAACTGTCAGTATCTAAAGTTCTGTAAAGGGCAGACAAAGAGGTGAAAACACCAGGTAGCAAATACCAGGATTTAGGACTATGCACATAAAAATGAATCTGAATGGGATACTTCACTTTGACATGAGGAGTATAAACAAAACTAATCCAACTATAATCTCACCCTGATAGGAAAAAGAGGACATTCAGAAAACAAAGCTGATTAAAAATAGTAATCTAAATGGGGAAGTCAGCTACAGGGGTGTGCGGTATTGATATCTATATATTTAAAAAAACAATAAGTAGTCAGCCTTTCCTCTACTTGCAGAAAGATACAGAAAGTTGCTGTTTACCCTGCCTGAGCGGCAACCTGGATCTGTTCCAATTTGCCCACTGCAGCAATAGGTATCATCTCTCTGGCTCGACACAAAACCCTGGATCACCTGGACAGCAAAGATGCATACATCAAGATGCTTTTTATTGACTGAAGTTTGGCATTCAGCACCAACATCCCCTCAAAAATAATTAGCAAACTCCAAGACCTGAGCCTCAACACCCCACTGTGCAAATGAATCCTGGATTTCCTCACCTCCAGATCCCAATCAGTGCAAAATGATAAGAACATCGCTTCCAAAATCTCCATCAGCACCAGAGCATCACAGGATTGTGCACTTAGCCCCCTGGTTGACTTGCTTTACACCTACGACTGTGGGGCTCAGTTCAACAATTACATGGTCTACAAATTTGCTGATGGATACCACAGTAGTGAATCGTATAAAAGGGGAAATGAGTCATCATGCAGAAGGGAAATTGAAAACTTGACTGAATGGATTCTACAATTACTCATTCAATGTTAATGTGAGCAATTTTTTTTCTTTATGTGACAATAAATGACTAAGTCAGTCGTTCTCAGTCTTTTTCTTTCCACTCACGTACAACTTTAAGTATTCCCCATGCCATAGGTGCTCTGTGATTAGCAAGGGAAGACTGAGAACCACTGACATTTATAGTTACATAAAGAAACAAAATTGCTCTCATTTCAACAACTGATCTGAAAAGAGGGGTTTGCACAGTGTGAGATTTATTCATCTGGGCAGATAGTTTGCATTTGACTTCCTAGAGAGGGGTTTGAGCCCATACTTTCAAACATAAAAGATTGTTAATTGATCCATATCTAACAGTTACAAGAAAATTGCTCTATGATAAAGGGAGTTGCCATGACTGAAAAATTAGTATTGACACATAGAATGAATCAAGCCCTCATGTGGTGTGTTTTAATTCCAGTGCAATGCCAAACTGAAAAAAAAGGGAAGGCTCACTGGATTCATAGAAAAAAAGGGCTAATACGAAACACATGTAGAGAAAAGAGAAATTTAGAAGTAAATCATGAACAATTTGAAGAAAAAAAGAAATGTTGTAGCAGTGAAATGCTTGCAATATTGCTTTTAGCTTTTCCTGATGGTTGATTTCCACACTCAAAATGGCTCTGAAAACATTCCATTTTAAACTACCTTGCGCTTTGAGTTCTGCTGTAGTGACTTGAGAGCACTGATACGAATCCATTTGAGGATGAATTTCTTGCAAAAGCTAACATCCTTCAGCAAACTTGTATTGCTACTCTTCCGTGCATCCCGTTTTGATAGCCGCCCTACCCTACATTTTCCCGAACTCTCTCCTTCACCACACTGTACATCTATGAAGGATTTAGTAGACAGTTCCTAGTAAGGTGCCATATTGTTTGTCTTGATTTGGGTGGCACAGTGGCACGAGGGTGAGTGCCGCTGCCCTGGTTCAATCCTGATTACAGATGCTCTTTATGCACACGTTAATAAGGTTGGAGTAGATTGAAACATACAATGAAATATTAAGGCACAAATCATGAACCTTCTCAAATCTACTAACAGACTATAGGATGAATTGTCTTCTGAAAAGACTTGTGATGGAAATAAATTATTTCAGCATGAGTAACCTTTCAATGGAATGACATTCCCCTCCAAACCTTGAATAAGCCTTGAATAAGGCTGTTCAACCCCATGTCTGACACCATCAGACCAATCACATCCTTCCACCTGTTTCCTTGTAATCTCTAAATAAAATCAAACATCTGCAGACACTGTGGTTGAAGTAAAAACACAATGCTGGAGAAACTCAACAGGTCAAACAGTATCCTTTATATAGTAAAAGTACATAACCAATATTTTGGGTTTGAGCCCTTTATCAAGATCTCCCATTCTTTCTCACGTGCCCATCAATTCCACTCTGACTCCTCTATCAGCCACCTACATCAAGGGGAACTTTACAGTTGCAAATGAACCTACCAACCAGTGTGTCTTTGGGATGTGAAGGAAACCAGAGCATCTGGGAGTAAGTCCACATGATTTCTAGGAAAAAGTGCACATTAATTAAAATAAGGAGTTCTGCAAAACCCCAGAGAGTGGAGAAAAAAGTAAAATGTTCTGCCTCAGGAATATTTTTCAAAAACATAATAGATGTGTTTCAGGGAAAGGTTGATAAATACAGAACAAATAGAAGGACATACTGTTACATTTAGATGAGATAAGATAGAAGAAAGTTGATGTGCAAAATAACTCTGGCATTGACAAGTTGGGTTAAGTGTCCTGCTCTGTGTTATGTTCGGATAATCTGATGTAAACCCCAATCTTATCAGCCAGTCAAACTAGCAGAAATCTTTAGTAGTTATAAAATAAATGCAGATATTGCAAATTTTGAGGTATGTCGAATCTGATTTTTGGTCTCAAAATGTAATTACTTAATTTAAGGACAGATGAAAATGGAGTGTGTTAGAGATCATTGAAATTTTAGCAATGAAGGGAATTAAGGCAAATGTAATTGAGGGAAAATGTAGGTGAGGTGAAAGGTTAATTACAATCTTACTGTGCTGCAGGGAAGGTAATGGGGGATGAATGGGGTAGTCCTGCTTTTAATTCTCATATTCTTATAGTTTCACCATATTTGAGTTGTTTGCAATGGACATTATTAGGTTGCAATCAAGTCGCAAGCAATACTTGGCGACCTCTCAGTAAAAATGTAGTATCAAGTCATGTTGAGTTCCTCCAATCACAATAAAATTCTAAAAGGGCAAAGCTTTTCTGCAACTTTCCACAGATATTTCATTTTGTCAGCCTTTCAGGTCATTTGACATGATTCTGTACTGGAAGTACTGTACAGGCGAATTTTATTTATATCATTAAACCCAGGGTGGCGAGTTTTAATTTAACTCCATGAGTCAATGGTAACTGTTATGTATTTCAAATAAAACGAATATATATGTGTAAAACAGTCAATTTGGCTGTTTTTTCTGGTTTTGGTGCACCCAATTTTTTTTCAAGACCACTTACCTAGTTTTCCATAGGAGCAATAATGAAAGATCAAAATTCAAATTCTGCAGACCATCATGAGAGACTGGCTCTATTTTGTGGTGACTACAATAGCCTATCCCTTGCTTCAGCTGATCACTCTTTGAGTTAGCTAAGCCCTTGGCCTAGATTGTGGCCGTGGACAAAGAAGGGCTCAGATTTCAGATTTATTGGCAAAGTCAATACAGCGCATCACATACAACCCCGAGATATTTTTCCTGTGGTTGAGGCAGAATTATCACTTATTGGCAGTGCAAAAATAAAGCACTCAATATGCACATATAAACAAATAAAGAAATGTTAACAAAGTAACCATGCAATGCACACAGAGAAAAAAAACAATAAAGTGCAAAAGTAAGAGACCTTAAATAAGTCCCTGACTGAGTTTGTTGTTGAGGAGTCTGATGGTGGAGGGGTAGCAGCTGTTCCTGAACCTGATGGTATGAGTCTTGTGGCAGCAGTGAGAACAAAGTGGGTGCTGGATGGAGTGGATCCTTGAGGATTGCTGCTATTCTCTGACAGCAGTGTTTCCTCGTAGATGTTCTTGATGGTGGGGAGGACTTTGCTCATGATGTCCTGGACTGTGTCCACTACCTTTTTAAGGGAGTTATCTCAGGGGCATTGGTGTCCCCATGATGGAACCAGTCTGCACATATGTAGAAATTTGCCAAAGTTTCCGATGTCATACAAAACTTCCACAAACTCCTGAGGAAGTAGAGGTGCTGATGTGCTTTCTTCATGATGACATTTTAGGGTTGTTAACCACACCAGTATGTTTTTCAGACAATGCCTTTAGGCCTGTATGAACCAGGAGTGCAGGCCCACAGAGCAATTTGGGACTTCTGCTGCATCTGGCACCTTTGGTGTGCATTGGGAACCTCCACCAAATCAAGAGGAAGATCCCATTGATGCACAAGATCCAAGACAAATCACTTTGTCAATAAAGTAGTTGGCTGAGCAAAAGGTTGTTTTTACCTCATAATATGCCTGAAAGGGACCCAAAGGCAGATTGGCAAACATATTTCTGAATCAATTTGGTGAAATCCTTTGGAGGGTTGGAAATGGGTGAGTGGAATTGTTTGGGAGATTTTCATGGAACCAGTGCAGCTATGAATGGATTTCGACAAAACAGAGGATATTAGTTAAGGGTGAAAGGGGAAAAGTTTAGGGGGAGTATTAGGAAATTTCTTCAAGCAGAAAGGTAGTGGGAGTGTGGAATGAGCTGCCAGCTGAAGTGGTGAATATGGGTTCAATTTACACATTTAAGAAAAATTTGAACAAGTACATGGATGGGAGGAGCATGGAGGGTAATGGACTGGGTGCAGGTCAATGGGACTAGGCAGAATAATAATTTGGCACAGACTAGAAGGGGTGAAGAGCTTATTTACTGTGTTGTCATGCAGTGGCATATTTAGGTAAAATATTGCCTATGGCAAGCACTGAAATTGCGCCCTCCCCCATTAAAAAAAAATCACATCTAAAGTTAACATTTGAGCAATTTTCACACACAGTTAGACTGGCACTAACTGCTACACCAGCTGTGCTATCCATCACATCCTTGTAAATTTCTCACGTGATGTTGTAATTTTTTAGAAGTGAATCAGTGGATTAACTCCAATCTGGATCCCTAGGCTGAGCTTTAGTAAGGGAAATCCCCCCCACTTCTCTCTCCTCTTTCCTCTTGTTCCCCCTCCTCTCACTCCCCCCTTCTCTTGCTACCCCCCCCTCACTAACAGAACACTCGATTCTGAACCACACCACATTGAAGTTTATTATTCCCAGTTGCCAAGACGTGAGATGCTCCAGGTTCCAGCCTGTGTTGAAGTGACCTAAGCCTTATGATTATTACCTGCCCTTCCCGGCTGGAAGCTGCAGCCTCCGTAGGAGGACCCCCAGCTTCTGTTCTTCTGATAAATTTGGGTTAATCGACTTGGAATGTCCTGGGTCGCAGCTCACTGGGTCGCTTCAGCTTTGGGGCCACTCGGGCACCTCACAGCATGGCAGCTTAATGCAGGATCAATGAGAAAAATGGCCACCTTCCTTACTCATATCCTCCATGCAGCTGGAGCCATTCTGTGTTTCCATGGTCCTGGCACTAGCAGAGAGGTTCCAGCTGCATGGAGGATTATGCATAAGGAAGGTAGCCATTTTGCCCATTGATCCAGCATTGAGTTGCTGTAGAGCTCGTCGAAAGAACCAAAGACTTGTTGATCCAAACCAAGGCTTTTATTAGCAAAAGACAGGAGCTCTTCACAGGTGGCCGACCAGTCCGGAATGATCCGACCTGGCTAGAGACACAACCCTTTAAGGCCCAGTCAGTAGGCGTGGCTTAGCTCTCAGCCAATCGCTGTAAGCACAGTCTAGATACAGTAACTATATACACTATGTACATTGGTGATAGATCTGTTCTATCACAGTTGCAGCTGCAGCAAGATGCTGAAACAGCCCTAAAGCGGCCTGATGAGATGTCGGCCTGGTGCAGCCTGGTGAGGTGCCAGATTGGCGCTCTGGGGCACTCAAGTGGGATGGAGAATCTGTTTTAAGAGAGGCAAGGACATTGGCGTCCCCATGCAAGTAATGCCCAGGGCATGTGCCATAGTTGACGTACCCTAGATATGCCTAAGCTGACATGTTCTATGGTTTTTTGCATTGCTGTAAGATGTTCTTGTTCCAAAGCTATCCCTTGGGCCAGCAATAGTTAACAAAAAAAAACCCACTAATTTGGCTATTCTCCTCACCCCATCCAATATTGACCCTGAAATAAAGAACAGGCAGTCTCTGACCTAGAGGTGGAAGGAAGTTTGGAGCATCTGCTGTAGTTTGCAAGGACAGTTGGATTAAAAACTGACTTGAAAAGCAGAAATAAGGCTAAGGGAGGAGGTGGACAAGATGGGTTCACAGAGGCAGGAGGAGAGTCAAAAAACCCTGCAGATGGAGCTGGGTTTGGAGACAGTAATAAAGTGTGGCCTGATGTTTGAAGGCAGTATTTTTCAACCTGGAGGTAAAGAAGTCTCCAGATGCTGGAAAAGTTGAACAATACACAAAGTGCTGGAGGAGCTCAGTGGATCACACACTATCCATGGAACCCAATAGACAGTCAAAGTTTCAAGTCCGAAAATGCTCCATCAGGAATTTCTCAAGCTTTAAGCTTTTTGATTGTGACACTTGGTGATATGGTGTCCTAACCTTCTGTGTCATATATGAGCATTGGATGTGGAGCTGGAAGGGAAGCTAATTGTGTGTTCCTCGCCTTGTAGTCCCCTGCAGCATTTGGTATCAGCAGTCCTTGTCACCACCAGTGTAGCCAATTCCTGAGCAACAGTGGTGTGACACAATAGCTACAAGAAGGAAGTTAATGTGTGTGTTTAAAAAGAAAACACAGGTTTAATTAGAACACACACTGGAATCAAAGGATGAAACACAGTACACCACTGGTATATGATAACCAAGTAATGTGTAAGTTAAACAAGAAAGTCTGCAAGCACAATGCACAAAAGTGCTCAGACCTTGATGAAGTGCTCACGCCCAAAGCATTGTTTATCCTTTACTTCCTGTGGTGGCTGCATGACCTCCTCAGCTTCTCCAGCGCATTTGTGCATTGGAAGAAAGATGTAAGTCAAGGATAGAAATTTGATGACTAAAAGGACAAAAGTTCTCAAAACCGTTTCCCACCAAAACAAAACAAAATTCTATACAGCATTCCTCCCCCATCCTCCCGACCCACTCCCATTCCCTGGGCCACTGCTAGTCCATGGGTTTATTATAGGTGGTACATGGGAAGTAAAGGAATATTTAAGGTGACTTGCTGGTGAATAAAAGTCGAGAACCATTGATTTACAGAGAGGGAAAAAAGTAGAGGAACAGATGGTTTCAATCTTACTGGCAAAAAAAAACAAGGTTTTTTTGTGTCTGTTGTTGGAAGAAACAGAAGGAAGGGAATTAAGAAGGTGGTTTATACTGTGATTAATGTTAGGGATTTGAGTGGGAAGAGGGCAGGTAGTGATCAAAACAAGGAAAGACGGAAGCTCTGGGAGCAATTGGAGAGTTAAATGTGATGTTCCATTGAACTCCAATGGGAAAGTATTTGAGCTGCAAAAGAAATATTATACATGCCAGAAGGGGATCAAAGAATCTTTTATGGAATTTTTAAACGACTATTCCTAATTCATCCTTTTTAGAACTAAGTGATATTGGCCAGTAACAGAAGGGTCTGTTCAGGTCCTCGGTCATGATGGCAATGATGGAATTACAGATGGTAATAGCTGTTTTGAATGTGGCAGTCTGCTCTAGATCATTTGATAGCACTCTTCACTTTGAGTCAGAAAGATATGGCACCAAAAGATTTCAACAGCATAATAAAACTCAGCTGGCATTAGAGGGAAGTACTGAGGGAGTGACATGCTCTCTTGGGCAAAAGAGATAATCTTGGATCAGAGCTATCTTTGACGCGTTTACCCATATTTATCCCTCAAACAACATCGTTAAAAAGAGATGATCTGGTCATTATCTTATTGATGCTTGTGAAACTTGCTGAAATTGCAATCGATTTTCATGCCCCTGAAATAACAAAGTGTATGAATAGCTCTAAAAGAAATTCAGAACAAAATACAGACCATGCATAGTTGCTTCATAAATGCAAGTCGCTTATGTTTCTTAATATTGTAATTCATGAAGTGCTACCTGCGTGTGTCATTCACATAGCTCAGCTGTCTCGGTTAATCCTCTCTCTCTCTCTCTTTCTCTTGGTTCAGATACATGAAAGTGCAAACAACACGTCTGTTGATAGAAAGCTAATAAATTCAATCCACATAAATAAATCCAGACCAGAATGCTTTGCTGCCAATAATGTCAAAACTTCTGGAAATTTCAATGCCACGAGCTTCCTCCACATGTTTACAATCTCTCATGGGCATTTGTCTAATGCCGAACAAAGGTCACAGCTTACTCTTCAACAGAGTATCAAATTGTGTTCTTTTTGGAAGGCTGTATGCCTGTCATATTCTTGGCTAGTTATTGAATTCAGTGCATGATTTCCTCAGAGAAGCAAATCAAAATCCAATTCTTGATTTAAGTTAAGCAAAATGACTTCGGAAAAAGTGTGACTTTAAGTTTTCAAACCATTGTTGCCTGCTGTCAAATGACATAAGGAGAATGGTTTGTCAATATACAAAGCTGCATTTTTAGGGCAGGTGAGTAAATAGGATTTAAATCAAAAATTAACAGTTTGCCTCTTATTAGATGGAAGATCTTTCTATATGGATGTCAGTTAAAATTCTAATCAGAAAGAATACTCAGGTCTCATTCAATTGAGTGAAGGATATGAATTGACCTAAACATGATTCTAAAATAAATATTTTCCATGTACCAAAGCATGATGTATGTACTGGTCAAATACGACTTGTCAGTTGTATTTTAAGTCAAAGGAATATTCATACGTGTGATAGTACAGGATACTAACACCAATGTATATATTTGCATATATTTACATATAGTGGTAGTGATTGGCTGAGAGCTATAGCCACACCTACTGGCAGGTCATAAAGAGCTGCTCCGAACCAGACCCATGTCAATCTGGACTGGTCGACCTCAATGTAATACGCTCCAGTCTTTTGCTAATAAAGGCCTTGGTTTGAGTCAACAAGTCTGAGTCATTCGACGCGCTACAATTTTATTAGCAAAAATTTCAACGGATGGAGCGAATGCTGCGACCAGAACACCTCAGCATCGACCCGCAGTCAGCTACTGCCCAGAGTGACTTTAGGCACTGGGTGAGGTGCTTCAAGGCATACCTGCAGCAATCAGACCCCATCGTGGAGGAAGACACAGATAAACTACTAGTCCTGATGTCCACAAGAATATCCAGGATGTGATCTCCTACACAGATGCCATGAACATGCTGAGGTGACTCTATGAGCGGCCTGTGAATAAGGTCTATGCCAGGCACATGCTAGCGACCAGGAAGGAGCAGCCCGGTGAATCCTGCAGAGCCTACCTCCAGGCACTGAGGTTACTGGGTAGAGCTTGTGCATGCACCAACAAGACGGTGGCCAGGATCACCAATGACCTCATCCGGGTTACTTATGTGGCAGGAGTCCATTCCAATGAAGTGAGGCAATGATTGCTGGAGCATGGGGGAGACAGCCTGACTGAGACGGTTCGAATCGCTGAAACGATGGAGTATTCAGCCCTAAGCATGGACGCCTATACACAGGGCTGAGCCCCCCCCTTACGATGTGAGTAGAACAACTGCATTTAAACCAGCCTAGCCTCCCCATGCCCCATCGATGGCCTCACCACTGCTGCCACGCAACTCGACACGTCCCCAAAGTGCTATTTCTGTGGGAGGGAGAAGCAGAGTCGATCCCTGTGCCTTGCGAGGAAGGCCCAATGCCAGAAGTGCGGAAAGAATGGCCACTTCACCACTGTCTGCTGGTCCAAAATGGCCACTGCCAAGCCCAGTGCCTCGTGCGAGCCCCAACCACCTTCCCAAAATTCAAATCACTCGTCCTCAGAACTCTCATCCAATAAGGGCGAGGACCACACGCAGAAGGCTCCACCCTTGCCGCTATGACGCTGATCCTCAACGTGGCCCCCCTGCCCAAAGGGACTTTCGAGCTAGCAGGTCCCGGTGGACTGCCCGCACAGCAACGGCTGCCGCCAACTCCGACCGGGTCCCAGCACCAGAAGGCCCTGCCGACCCGCCTGCACCATGAGTATCACAGCCTCCACAGCTCGCCACTGACTCCGGCCAAACGCTGCTGCTTCTGCAACTCTCCGCCGATGGCCCGCCCATGCTAATGACATCATCGCGTGAACTTAGCGCACACCACGCCGAGGCCCCACGACACAATGGCCCTACTCCAGCGACGTGAGGTTCCACCGGACGGCCCACTCAGTGACGAGTGACATCATCACGCCAGCTCCCACAGTCGACACCACAAGCAGCAGAGCCTCACTCCCTGTATCTGTGCTGCATCAGTAATATTAAACCAGGACCAGCCACACCCCCTAGCTAAGACTATGGAAACGATTAAGGTGAACTAACTGTCTGTTGGATTCAGGTTCCATAGAGAGCTTCATTCATCCAGACCTGGTTCAATGACATGCGCTAGCAGTTCACCCAACAGACCAGAAGATCTCGCTGGCCACAAGAGCCCACTCAACAGGTATCAAGGGGTATTGTGTGGTGACCCTGAAAGTTCAGGGAATCAAATCTACAGGGTTTAATTATGTGCACCTGTGTTGTTGGGGTTGGATTTCCAATGTCATTTTAAATCGGTGTCACTGCACTACAGGGATCCCTACTTTCCACTCTCTGTCTGCCACCACTCTACCCCAGAGACCTCTTGCCAGTGACAGCCCACACCAGTTCCCGTGCCCCGATGCTCCACTTGCAGTCTATCCACCCTCCGAGTCGCTCCTCCAGCACTCTTTGCAAACCTCACCCCTGGCTGGAAACCAATTGCCACTAAAAGCAGGCAGTACAACTTCGGGGACAGGAAATATATTAAAAGTGAGGTGGGCAGACTGCTGGATGAGGGCGTCATCAAGCCCAGCCCAAGTCCCTGGAGGGCACAGGTGGTAATGGTGAAGAACAGGGAGAAGCTGCAGATGGTGGTTGACTACACCCAAACTGTCAACCACTTCACCCTCTTGGATGCTTACCCTCTTCCGCGAATCACAGATGTGGTGAATCAGATCACTCAATACCATGTGTTTTCCACCATTGACCTCCAATCAGCCTACCACCAGCTCCCGATCCACACAGAAGACCACCCTTTCACGGCCTTCGAAGCAAACAAGCATTTGTATCAATTCCTCAGGGTCCCCTTCAGTGTCACAAATGGTGTTGCGGTCTTTCAGCGAGAAATGGACCGAATGGTAGACCAGAATGGCCTAACTGCTACATTCCCATATCTGAACAACGTCACCATCTGTGGCCACAACCCACAGGACCACGACACCAACCTTGAGAAATTCTTCCAAATGGCGAAACAACTGTATCTGGCTAATTATTTTGAGAAGTGTGTCTTCTGGTCCACTCGCCTCGCTATTCTAGTTTGCGTGGTGGAAAACAGGGTGTTAGAGCCGGATCCCGACCGCATTCACTCTCTCATGGACTTTCCACTGCCCCAAACCCAGAAGGTACTCAAACGCTGCCTAGGGTTTTTTTTCTATTATGCCCAATGGGTCCCACAGTGCGCTGACAAAGCACAGCCACTCATTAAGTCAATTTTCTTTCCTCTGTCAGCGGAAGCCAGTGTGGCCTTTGACTGTATCAAATTGGACATCGCTGCAGCCACTCTGAACACCATCAACGAATCCATACCCTTCCAGGTGGAAAATGATGAGTCCGACTTTGCACTGGCAGCCACCTTAAACCAGGCCAGTAGACGCGACACCTTCTTTTCTTGGACCCTCCAGGGCCCAGAAAGCCAACACTCCTCTGTCGAGAAGGAGGCCCAGGCCATCATAGAGGCCGAATATTATTGGAGACACTACCTAGGTGTCATTGGCAAACTTGTAGATGGCATTGGAATTAAGTCTGGCCACACAATCATGAGTGTATAATGAATAGAGCAGTGGGCTCAGCATGAATCCTTGGGGTGCATCTGCGTTGATGATCAGAGAGAAGGAGATGTTGTTTCCAATTCATACTGACTGTGGTCTTCCGATGAGAAAGTCAAGGATCCAGTTGCAGAGTGGGGTACAGAGGCCTCAAGTCTGTAGCTTGTTGACCAGCACTGATGGAATAATAGTATAAAAGACTGAGCTGTAGTTAATGAAGAGCAGCCATAGGTAGGAGTTGCTGTTTTTGAGGTGATCCAGAGCTGAGTGGAGATCCAGCGATATCCAGCGATTGTGATGATAGGCGAATCGCAGTGTGTCCATATTTTTGTTTAGGTATGTGTTAATTCTGGCCGTGACCAGCCTCTCAAAGCATTTCATCACAGTAGAAGTTAGTGCTACTGGGTGGTAGTCGTTGAGGCAGCTCACACTACTCTTCTTGGGTACCGGGATGGTTGATGCCCTTTTGAAGCTGGTCAGAATCCTTGACTGCTGCAATGAGAGGTTAAAAATATCCGCGAACACTCTGGCTAGTTAGATGGCACAGATTTTCAGTACCCTACCAGGTACACCATCAGGGCCTGATGCCCTGCAAGGATTCACCCTCTTGAATAATTTTCTGCTGTCTCCCTCAGAGACAGATATGCTACCCACTGTTCTTTGTCTAATGTGGGCTATCTACAACAGTATACAATAGCCCCCATCCCTATGTAATGCACACCTGACAAACAGCTCCTCCAGCATTGACAACAGCAGGGTTCATCTCAGGGTCAAGCAGCAAAAAATGAAGAGCTACTGCACGTGGAGGACTTTACAGTGCAGTAAGCTGGAGGGTCCGGCCCAGGAAATCACTAGGTGATTAAAGGGCCCACTGGTCAGGTGTGCACCAATGGGTGGGCAGACTCCAAACTTTAATGGCAGGTGATATGACTTCTGACTCTGTTCCAGATGGAGAGGTCACCTGCTCCTCCACAATCCCACCAGGTTCCAGGAGAGGTCACATGATCCTCCACAATCCACACTACGTTCCACCCCTCGGTAATCACACCACTTGCCAATCATTAAAATAAAGTAAAAACATTGTTACAAAAAAAGGAAATTAATACATTGTTACAAATGGTAATACATTGTTACAGTGCAAGTGTCTTGTCAATGAAAGGATAGGCATGACAGCAGGGGGAAGTATTGATTCAGAAAATTTGTAAAAATTAAACCATCCTGAGTGGAAATTGAATTAAACAAGATATGAGAAATTATATTAGAGGAGTTTATTTATGAATGGGAGTCAAAATTATTAACAACAGATAAAGATGCTCCGATATTAAAACATTTGCTTAATATCTGGAATAAAGTTAGAAATTGATGTAAATCTTTCATTAAAAACACCATTAATTAATCTTTTATTGAATTTTTCAAAAGATAATTGTTTTAAAAAATTGGAATAGTAAAAGAATTTCACAATTGGGAGATTGTAACAATAATGATAGATTGATGTCTTTTAATTATTCTTCGTAACGTTATTTTATTATTTTCAACTAAGAGCCTATTTAACAGAGAAGCTAGAATCTAATGTGGTTTTAAAAGATCTTTTAAATTTGGAGCAAATTATAGTTGAAGGAATGTCTAAAAATTTATTTCTATAGCATATATTTTGCTACAAGAACATAGACCTAAAGTAGGTTTGTTTAATTTCAAAGAAAGATGGGAACAAGACTTGATAATAGATCAACAGGTCTGGCAAAATCTATGCAAAGAAGTTATGTCTAATACTATTAATGTAAGATATACATTACTTCATTATAATTTTTTTTACACTGTAATGTGCGTCAAAAGAACCAAAGACTTAATGATCCAAACCAAGGCTTTTATTAACTAAAAGACTGGAACATATCACAAGTAGGTCAACTAGTCCAGAATGACCTGGTCTGGCTCGGAGCAATCCTTTAAGACCTGCCAGTAGGTGTGGCTACACTCTCAGCCAATCACAGTCATCCTACACTACCATCTGTACATATGTACATATACACATGGGTGATAGAATCTGTACTATCACATACACCAATTGTATGTCACATCTCAGAAATTGACAAGATGGAGATTGAATTTATCAGATCAATGTTTTTGATGTGGAAAAGAGTTGGAACCTTTTTTTCACTCTACATGGTCTTGTTTGAAGGTTAATTCTTTTTGGGTTTCTGTTAGTAAGTTTTTACAGTGAATTACTGGTGTGACTTTTCCATTAAATCCTGAATGATTGTTATTAGGAAATTTTGAAAGTGTTACTCCTAAATTACTTTTGTCAGATTCTCAATTAAAATTTGTTATGTTAGCCTTAGTAATAGCAAGGAAGTATATCGCTGTAACATGGAAATATGATGTTCCATTAACATTAAAAAGATGGCATACTGAGATTCAAAGTTGTATTCCTTTAAAAAAAAAACATAATTTAAAGGTAAATATTCCTTATTTCTACTAATTTGGAGGCTGTATGCTAGAATTATGAGAATGAAATTATATATATTTTTTAAAATCCTCCCGACCAATGAAGTTTTCCCTGAATAAATTATAACTTTATGACATTTTTGAGATCCTTGGGTGTGATCAGATGCAATCCAAATCAATGTGCTGTTAGATTATTATGTATTTTATAATGGATTAGATTAGGTTAAGGTGAGGGGGTGGTGGGGGAAGGGTTTTAGCATTTTTTTTTAGTTTTTAGTTTTTAATTTTTTTTGCTTGGTTTTCTTTTTATATATTCTCAGCATATATCTATTAACACTGTAAATATTGTGACTCATTATTGTTAGTTATTATTATCTTAAATATATTGATTTAAATAAAATATTCAGCAGCCTACTGACCAAAGGGTCATTATTTTCTCTATGGGGTGTCATGGCCCCTTCTTATTTTGTTCATTTTTTTGACAGTGATCTCACCAGCAACAGCACTAGTACCACTTTAGTCTGCGAGCAGGTAGTGCAAGGTCATCTGGCTTTCCCTTACTCTGAAGTACCACAGCCCTTCCTTTGGTCAGCATTTCTACCACAGTGGCCATTCATCTGGGTGCTCCCCCATCGTTTGGAGGCACGCATCCCAGATGGCTGCCACTATGCTGTTCCATAGGAAGCCAGGGGTTGGCCCGGCAGGCATGCATCCAGGGCTTATCAGTGATTCTTGTAGGAGCACCCCCATTATCTGGGCTGTGGACTGTTGCCCATCTCTTGCTAGGATGCCGTTCCTGCTTGCATTCCCACTGTTCACCGACCAGTGCTGACTGAACTAGGTGCATGACGTTTCTAAGGCATGCACCCTTTGTAGACTCACTGTGAGAGTCAGGACTGTGTGCCAAATTGTATGAAGCAGAAAGAGAAACCAGTTCGCGAAGCACCCACCCCAACAAGGATTATTGGAAGTGAGATGGTTAAGTAGTAAGGGGATGAAAGAATGCCATAATTTCCGATACATTTTCATTAAAGAATCCATACAAATATCTCCTGTAGCTGTTGTCGAGTGGGGTCAACTAGATGGCAGACCCTCAGCTACATGTGCCAGAGTACCGATCCAGGTGCCACCATCTGCTGTGGTGGTGCTGCATGCATATCCATAGGCTCCCACATTGCTAATCAGTGTAGGCTGGAAGAATAGTTTGAAGGGCAGTCTTCTGTTGATGGCAATGGTGGGGGTGGGGGGGTGGGGTGGTGGAGGCAGGTGGGCACAAGGGAAGGGAGGGTGGTGGTTTGGGAGAACTCACTCATGTCTGGTGAATTGGTTGGTGTGGTAACATGATAGACAAGTCAGGGACCACCTTTGGCAGAGGAGTAACAGAAGGGAGGCTGGTCTGGGTTGGAGTGGGTGGTGCAATGAAGCTTTGCCCTTATGGGTCTGGGTCCGCGTGGTCACTGATTGGGCTTGCCTAGACTCGGGTACACAGGGGGAGGATGTGTGTAATTGAACTCAGCTTCCT
Organism: Narcine bancroftii; assembly: GCF_036971445.1. Lineage (NCBI taxonomy): Eukaryota > Metazoa > Chordata > Chondrichthyes > Torpediniformes > Narcinidae > Narcine > Narcine bancroftii. The sequence goes on along the minus strand of NC_091472.1, from coordinate 82,425,454 downwards.
CATAGTCATCACTGTCCATCCACTCATCCCCATTCCCCAACCACACGTCAACCTCTTTCCCTTGTCAGACAATGGCTTGGACCTTACCTGGGTCAAGCTGCTAGACAGACCACGAGTGGCTTTCAGCTGCTGCATTTTAAACAGCTTGCAAGCTTCTTCTGTACTTTTGATTCCTAAATTGGTAGCTCGAACTTGGTCAGTCTGCACTGCCTCTTGTAGGCCACAACAGCAATGCTGGAGAAAGTCTTTTTCCATAGAATCATGGAACACAACAGCACAAAAACTGACCCCTATGACCCTTCCAGTCTGTGCTGAACCATTTTTTTTGCATAGCCCCACTGACCTGCGCCCAGTCCATAGCCCTCCATACCTCTCCCCTCCATGTTCCTGTCCAAATTATTTTTAAATGTTAAAATTGAGCCAGCATTCACAATCTCAGCTGGCAGCTCATTCCACATTTCCACCACTCTCTGTGAAGAAGTTCCTCCTAAATATTTCCCATTTTCATCTTAACCCATGTTCTCTGGTTTGTATCTCACCTACCCTCAGTTGAAAAAGCCTATCTACATTTACTCTGTCTATCCCCTCATAATTTTAAATATCTCTATCAAATCTCCCCTTATTCTTCTATGCTCCAGGGAATAAAGTTCTAACCTGTTTAACATTTCCCTGTAACTCAGCTCCTGAAATCCAGGCAACATCCTAGTAAATTTTCTCTGCATTCTTTCTATTTTGTTGATATCTTTCCTGTAGTTAGGTGACCAAAATTGCACAAAATACTCCAAATTTGGCCTCAGCAATGTCCTATAATCAATACTTTCATTTATAAAGGCCAATATGCCAAAACTTCTCTTTATAACCCTATCCATTTGTGGTGCCACTTTTAGGGAATTCTGTATCTGTATTGTGACAGATTAAGTTGTATTTGTATTGTATATAGATATGTTTTTGGGAGATAAATTGGGGCAAGTTTTTTAGTGTAGGTCACATACAAACACTTCAAAACAGAACTCATTTAAAATATTGGAGCTCTGCTCAAGCCAGACAGGGCGACTCCTGGGGACCTTTGCAAAAACTTTGGGGATTGCCCAAGAGACTTCACTAATTGATTGTTGTTTTGAAAAGCAACAGATGAAAGAGATCGGAGGAGTAGTTCAGAGCCACAGGCTGTCTGGGAGTGCAACTTGCTGTTCTAAGAGGGTCATGTGGTTTTTGCAAGCAGAGAGTTGAACAGCTTTTTCTCAGAGGGAGGGGGAGGGGGAGAGGGGGGGGAGAGAGAGAGAGAGAGAGAGAGAGAGAGATCAGTTCTGCAGTGCTACAATCAGCAGCAGCAGCTGGGACTAGAACAGGACAAGCTGGCAAGCTTGTGGAAAAACCCCATTTGGAAGACAGTTTGTGAGTGCTTAGTTCAGCCTGGTAAAAGCCCTTGTGGTTCATGCAAGAGGAGAGGACTGGGTGCGTAATGTTTCACTTGAAATAAAAGAAACTCTGTGGTGACCTGAAAGAAAGAGGTTATCATTTGTGGCAAGTTTCTTCGGCAAGACACTGACATGTCTGATTAAAAGGAATTAGTTGTGGGTGTCCAGGACAACAAATCTCTCTCTGAAAGCCAACAAAAACCTTCCTGAGCAGTAACCAAAGCCTGGTGAACTTCATAAATGCTAAATTCTGTGCACACGATAATGTTGTGCTTTACTATCCTTTTGCTCTTAATATACCTCTAGAAACCCTTAGGATTTTGCTTCATATTGTCGGCCAAAGCCACCTCGTGTCTTTTTTTTGTTTTCCTGATTTCTTTCTTCTGGTTTTTTTTAAATACTCTTCAAGTCTCTTAGCATGTCTGGATGCAGCTAAATGCAGAAACAATCTTTATTGAAACATATGCAAGGGGATCGCCAGAGGACCAACACACACAAGTTTTCTCAGTTACACAAAACAGTACAACTAGCCAGATCAGACTTAATACAACGGACATTAGTAACTGCTTACAATCTTACAAGCACAGTACAAAACAGTCACATAGGTCTTAATGCTACTGATACCAGCAACTGTTCACAGAGACTTAGCACAACCAAGAACTACAATATGCTACCCGTTGTTCTTTGTCTAATGTGGGCACAACTCAGTTGCTATGTACAACAGTATACAATAGCCCTGATCCCGATGTAGTGCACACCTTACCAACAACTCCTCCAGTGTTGTCCACAGCAGGGTTTATCTCAAGAGCAAGAGCTACTGCACGTGGTGGACTTTATAGTATAATAAGATGGAGGGTCCAGCCCCGGTAATCACTAGGTAATTAAAGGGGCCAGTGGTCAGGTGTGCACAAGTGGGTGGGCAGGTTCCAACCTTGATAAGCAGGTGATGTGACTTCCGACTCAATTCCAGATCAAGAGGTCAGATGACCTTCCACAATCCCACTGGGTTCCAGGCGGAGACATCACATGACCCTCCACACAATCTATCCACGAGATTTTGGATTCTGCTCTAACTACCTCTGCAGCCCAATTCATTCTAAAAAAGAAAGGAAAATGGAAAAACCATAGAGAATGGAATCAACCAGAATGGAGAGATTATTGATCAAAGTTTGAAAGAGACATTGAAGAGATCTCACGTAAAATCTATTACCACAGAAAATGGTCGAGGAAAGCAACTTAAACACTTTCAAAGAAAAATCGTTACATACAGTAGAAGATCCAACATGTTTTGGAGAAATGCTGAGGGGAGACAGGTGGAAAGGGAAGAGAATGGAGTTTCAAAACTAGGATCAACTAGTTGTAAATCCTTGCATAAAATTGTATAGAACCCCTACTTTTAAAGATTATTTGATAAGGAAGACCGCTATGATATTTAGTAGTAATTTGTTCATATTTCTCTTGGAAATATCTATATCAGGTAACATCCATTGAAGGAGAACCAGGAAAATATTAAGAATGACAGATGATTTCAAAACATGATTGAAAGCCTTAAGCTCTTGTCTTATGGATATACTATATATTCTCACTAAACACACTTAACACTGGAGCCTTTGCTAACTAATCTGAATAAATTCTGGAAAAACTCAAACCCAAGTCACAATGAACTGCTACATTTTACTGCATCTACAAGATTGAAAGCAAATGCTGTTAGATTTGCTGTCACATTCGGTGACTCGCATATTTTATAACAATAGTAAATATTTAATGACTCTTTTTAACTATATCTACTTTTTTGCATTATGACGTATAGAACTTATTTTTATAATAAATATTCAAATTGACAAAAAGTGTTTGATCAATATGTATCTTTTCTATGATCAGCAAGTAGGTTGAACAAAAGGAGTCCACGCAAACACAGAGGAAAATCCAGAAGTCCGCATCCACTAATGGTTGCACTGCTTCAATATCTCAACAAAACTGGCGCTGAAATTCAGTGAACATATCAAAAGTTAACAGTGCTGCAGTCATGTATAAATACGACTTTATTGACTGAGAAAATACTGTGGGGCAGAACATTTGGCCATACAGTCGCTTTATTTTGAAGTGTAAATAATGTAAGAAATCTAAAAGAAAACACGTATTCACTTGACGCATGTTAGCACTCATTGCCTATTGCCTTAAAGCAAGATGTGTGGCTACCTTCTATAATTAGGTTGAAACCAATTTAATTGTTCTGCCATACACAGTTTAATTCCAAAGCAAAGTGAAGTCACTTTTCAAACATACTCCGATCAATGTTGCAATATCCTGGAAGCTTATAAAATCTCCATTGCAGAGTTCTGCTAAGGAGAAAATAAACTAATTTCCTTCCATTACATCAAAATTAAATCACCCAGAGTATTGTTTTAAGTGCACCATTCTCTCCTGATCAGGAGAGAGTGCAAAACACTTCGAGATGTGAACAGTGGAAAGCTCCAGCTTATCAGAGAAATAATGTAAAATGTTTTGGTGGTAAACATATTCTATCATAATAAAAGGTTAAGCCCAGGGTGCAGAAGAATTATTCTGTTTGAAATAAGCCATCTTGACAGCTTGTAAAAATTTCATACAAAATTTGTTAATTTGCTTATTTTAATGAAAATAATTCCAATGGAGCAGAAGCCATCTTTTATTAATGTACCCACAAAGTAATGATAATCTTTCCTTTGCATCATATTCTCTCAACATTCTGTTATAAATAACTTAAATCCCAATTATCACATGCCAGATTTGACTCACAAGACACTGAAGAGCATCTGGTGTTAGTTAAATGTACTGCAGTTCAGAAATCTTTTGACCTTTAAGTGCAGGAAGTGTAACCTGTAAGTATTGTTATGAGGGTATCTGGGATCTAAGAAAACAGACCGTGAACTGTGCCTTTCATTCATAATGAGCATAGAATGGACAAAGAAGATAATAGAATGAGTTGAGGGTGGAGGATGTGAATACAGTCCCCAAATCAAAAATAGGAAAGGAAATAAAAATAGTGGAGAAAATGTTGTAGAGGAGACAAACTGACCAATAAAGCAAGGAAAAGCCATGTGATGCACTGTAGTGACAGTAAGCAGACACAAGATTCAAAGACTGAACAACAGGCTTTATTCAGCTTAAAGTCTCTGCTATGGCTAGCTGTGCCTTGCTCCCGAGTGACTGATCTCGATAGGGGATGGATGTGGCTAATATCCCGGGCAGCTGATTGGCAGCCAATCGGGTGGGGTTTGGTCCATTCAGGTCGACTGATTGACAGCTGGCCAGGTGTTGTCTGTCCTCCAATGCTCTTCCTCCAGTGGTCGCCCCCTGCAGTAGGCTAGTGGTGTATCACCACATTCATCCCCTTCTTTAAAATTGTCCCGGGAGAGATTACATGACAATCTTCCACAGGACCCAACATATTTACAAGTTCAAACGGTCCAGTGGCCGTCTGAGTCTCTGTGACCATCGCAGGGTTGGCTCCTGGTCAAAGGTCAGCGATGGTGCGCGGGGGCTAGTCGGGAGGGCTGGGCGGGTGCCGGAGCGGCTGGTATGGCGCAGCGCAGTGGGGTGGCCAGAGTCAGAACCTGTGTGAGGAGTTTCAGGGGCGGGGTAGAGGGGTTGTTCCCCGCGATTTGATTGTGTAAGGGGTGGCCAAGGTGGGGAAAATGTGGCAGGCTCCGAGAAGTGAGGAACCCACTGTGAGGAAAAAAGGCCAAGGCACCTGCAGAGGGCCATGAGCGTGTGTAGGAGGGGTAGCTCCATTAAAGGGCACATCCGTTCTGGATCCGGGCCGATGACACCATGTGCCACGATGTATCCCAGGATGGTGAGGCGGATGGTGCTGAACACACACATCTCTTTATTGCAAGTGAGGTTCAGCTCGTCGGTTGTCTGGAGAAATCTCCCAAGGGTGACTTCGTGGTCTTGCTGGTCGTGGCCGCAGATGGTGACATTATCCAGGTATGGGAAGGTTGATTTTAGTTTGTGCTGGTCTACCATGTGATCCATCTCCTGCTGGAAGACGGTGACCCTGTTAGTGACCCCAAATGGAACTCAACGTAACTTCTTCATAGCAGGTTAAATTTAAGCTGAATAACTTGTGATGCACTGTTGTGACAGTAAGCAGACACAAGATGCAAAGACTGAAACAACCGGCTTTATTCAGCTTAAAGTCTCCTCTCTGGCTAGCTAGCTGTGCCTTGCTCCCGAGTGACTGACCTCATGAGGGGCTGGATGTGGCTTATATCCCGGGCGGCTGATTGGCAGCAGACCGGGTGGGGTTTGGTCCCTTCAGATCAACTGATTGACAGGCGGCCAGCTGTTGTTTGTCCTCCAGTGATCTTCCTGCAGGTAGACTGGTCACCCCCTGCAGTAGGCTAGTGGTGTATCATCAAAAGCCAAAATTCTCAAAATCTCCCAACAGCTTCCCCAAAAAGTTTTAACTTAAAAGGAATGCAACTCCATCCCCAAAATGCAATTGATGGTTATTTGCTTACAAGATTATTTTTCTAATTTTTGTCCTAAATATCAATGAATCTTAATTATTTATCAATATCAATCACAATCCCCCCCAAATAAATGCTCAGAGGCCACAATTAATGCACCTCAGAAGAATTTTAACATATTCAAAGTTTATATTTATGCCAGTGTACATACATACATGACATTAAATACAATTGGGATTTTTTTCCCCTCTAGGGCAGGCAGAATTCCATTTATTGGTAGTGTCAAATAACTACTCAAGAAAACATGTATTCAAGAGAGAAATATAAACAAAGTGACTGTGCAATACATTAAATATTCAGTAATGAACAATGTGCAAAGTAAGACTCCTTCAATGAGTCTCTTGAATCTGATGGTGGAAAGGTAGCAGTTGTCCCTGAACCTGGTGGTAATGTCTTGTAGCGGCTATACCTCTTCTTGATGGAAGCGGTGAGAACACAGCAAGTCCTGAGTAGGGTTGATCCTTGATGATTGCTGCTGCTCTCTGACAGCAGCATTCCGTGTAGATTTTCTTGATGGTGAAGAGAATTTTGCCTGTGGTATACTGGGTTGTGTCCACTACCCTTGGCAGAACTACTTGGACCTCAAGTCATAGAGTCTGATTCATGAAACATTGAAACAGGCCCTTCAACCCACCTTGCCAATGCTGACCAAAATGTCCCACTGACACTCGCCCTACCTGTCTGCATTTGGCCCATATCCCTCTAAACTCATCCTATCCATGTATCCGTCCAATTTTTTTTCTGAAATGGTGCAATAATACCTGCCTCAACCACCTTCCCGAGGTGTCACGTGATGGATTAGTGGCTGGTAGGGGAACACCAGCCCTCTCCAGAAAAGAAGAAATAAAGAGAAGGAAATACAAAGTTCAAGAAATACAAAACATAACAAATAAAAGATAAAGTTATAGAGAAAAGAAAGAAAATGGCACCCAAGAAGGAAAAAGTAAAAAGAATGGGTTAAAAAACAAGATGTCGGAAGAGAAAGGAGAAGGCCTTACCTGCATGAATAAATAGGGAGCCATCAATAAGAAGAGAGCCCATTCTCCGAGATTAGTGACGACCCTGCAGAGTTGCGACCCCCCCGACCGCTGGACTGCAAAAATGTCTCTCAGAGCCAAACAAAAGTGCGCATCTGCGCATACTAAGGAGAAGGAGAACACCGACGGGAGGGGGCCTCAGCCGAGGAGCAGGCAAACACAACGCAACCAGCTGAGGGATGCCCGACACCAGGGCTCTCAGCTGGAAGAAGAGGAAAGCGACAGGAAAGGGAGTGAAAGGAAAGAAGAGCAGCAGCAGGAGGCCCAACAGATGAGTAGCCCAGAAGAAGAGGACCAACAGCAAGAAGCCAAGCAAGAAGAAGCCCAGCAAAGTGAGAAAAGCAACTCATCAGGAAAGTCAGAAGAGACACAGATACAAGGAAGAGAATAAGAAGACACAAACACAGGTACAGACACAGAAGAGGAACAAGATCTGCACAGAGAAATAGAAGGTAAAACAGATGGACAGAATATAAAGTTTTTTTTCGAGAACAAATGAGAGCATTAAAAGAATGGTTGACATTAGAATTTAGTGAAATTAAAAGAAAAATGAAAAGTACAGAAGAAAAAGTGATTAGATTAGATAGAGCTGGTCATGACAGAAATAGGGAAAAGATTAGAAAATGTAGAAGAATGAGAAACGGCTGTAGAAATGGAAGTGAATGACTTAAGAAAATTGGAAGAAAGTGACAAAAAAGTTAGAGACACAAGAGTTGTTCGCTCAGAAAATTTATAAGTTGGAAAATTATAGTAGGCAAAACAACATAAAAATAGATGAAAGCACAGACATGAAGGAATTTATAAAAGAATGGATCCCAAAGGTCCTGGGAATGACAGAAATACAGGAAGGAATGGAAATAGAAAGGGCACACAGAACACTAGCTCCGAAACCACAGACACAGCAAAAACATAGATCCGTTTTAGTAAAATTTTTGAGATATACAACAAGAGAAAATATACTGGAGCGGGCAAGGAATAAAATTAGAGAAGACAATAAACCATTGGAATACAAGGGTCAATTTTTTTTTTACCCAGACATAGGTTTTGAACTCTTAAAGAAGAGAAAGGAGTTTAAATCGATTCTATGGAAAAAAGGTTAAAAATTTATGTTAAGACTTCCAGCTATGCTTAAAATATTTATCCCTGGGGAGCAAAACAGACTGTTCTTGGATCCGGAGGAAGCACGAGAATTTGCAGAACACCTGCAGGACAGAAGGAGAGATGAAGAGATGTAACAAGAATGAAGAACGATGATAAAATATATATAAAGATGTAAAAATAATGTTATATGTAAGAACTAAAGAAGGGAAAGAGAAGGGAATAAAGGGGGAAAAAGGAGGGTGAACTTTGTTATATGTGTAAAAAAAAAAGTCTTTTCTGGGGGGGGTTAGGTTGGAAAGAATAACCATCACTGCGAAATCAGTTGATGCTTGTGAGTGGGTTCACAATCCAAATGGAGAGGGGAGTTGTGGTTGCCTGGCAAGGGATAAGGGGCAACTCAGAGAGGGGGGACATTTGGGGCTAAGGGAATATTGGATGTGGGACTTGTTGAAGTATTTTATGTTTTAAATGTGTTGTCATACATTGAGTTTAAAAAGGGAAAACTGAGAGATGAAAATGGGGAAAAGGGGATGGTGGTGGTGAGGAAGCAGAAATGAGGTGTAAACAGGGTATGAGATGGCCATGTTGAATTATATGACTATAAATATTAATGGAATACATACCAAATTAAATGGAAGAGGCTATTAAATTTACTGAAAAAGAAAAAACAGACATAGCATTTGTGCAGGAAATGCATCTAACTGAAGTGGAACATAATAAATTAAAGAGAGTCTGGGTAGGACATGTAGCGGCAGCATCATATAATTCAAAAGCTAGAGGTGTAGCTATATTAATTAATTAAAATGTACCAATCAAAATAGAGGAGGAAATAATAGATCCAGCAGGGAGGTATGTAATGATAAAGTGTCAGATATATTCAGAAATTTGGAATTTGCTCAATGTATATGCACCTAATGAAGAGGATCAAAAGTTTATGCAAGATACTTTTTTTGAAGATAGTATACACGCAAGGGAATATATTGATAGGAGGAGATTTTAACCTTAATTTGGATCCAATGTTGGATAAAACTGGACAAAAGACTAGCATAAAGAATAAAATGGCCAAATTTATGATAAATCAATGCAGGAAATGGAACTTATGGATATGTGGAGGAGGCAGCACCCAAGGGAGAAGGAATACTCATTATTCAAGTAGGCATAAAACATACTCAAGGATTTATATGTTTTTGATGTCGGCCCATATTCAAGGGAGAGTTAGGAAAACTGAATATAAAGCTAGATTGCTATCTGATCATTCACCCCCGTTATTAGCAATAGAACTGGAGGACTCAAAGAACATATAGATGGCGGTTAAACTCCATGCTACTTAGAAGGCAGGAATTTAGAGAGTTTATTGAACGCCAAATTAAAATGTACTTTAAAATAAATATGGAATCAGTGAAAGACAAATTTATACTATGGGATGCAATGAAAGCCTTCATTAGAGGGCAGATAATAAGTTATGTAACTTAGATGAAAAAGGACTACAATCGGGAAATAGAACAGTTGAAAAGGGAGATAGTAAGTACAGAAAAGGAACTAGTAACAAGGGATGATATAACAAAAAGGAGAGAACTGACAGTCAAAAAAAAAATATGAAACATATCAAAAGTAGAAGGTGGAGAAGAACATAATGAAAATAAAGCAAAGGTATTATGAACTAGGAGAAAAAACACACAAAATATTAGCCTGGCAACTAAGAACAAGCTAAAAGAACTGTATAGGGATCAAGGAAAAAGGACAAACAAATTACAATGGAGATTAATGAGAACTTTAAGGAATTTTATGAACAATTATACCAAACTGAGAACGAGGGGAAAGATGATAGAAGAGTTTTTAGCTAAAATTGAAATGTCAAAATTGCAAGAAGAGGAACAAAACAAACTGATAAAATCATTTGAAATAGAGGAAGTACAGGATATATTAAAAATGGTGCTGAACAATAAAATGTCTGGAGAGGATGGATTTCCAATAGAATTCTATAAAACATTTAAAGAGTTATTAATTCCTCCTCTCCTGGAAGTAATGAACCAGATAGAAGAAACACAAAACTTGCCAGATAGATGTAAGACAGCAATAATTACAGTAATACCAAAGATGGGGAAGGATCCATTAACACCAGCATCATATAGACCAATATCTCTACTTAATTCAGATGATAAGATAATAGCAAAATTAGTAGCAAACAGATTGGCTGACTGTGTACCAAAAATAGCAAACTGGATTTATTAAGAAAAGACGAACAGCGGATAAATGTTTGTAAATTTATTAATTTAATTCATCCAGTTCAGGGAAATAAGATGCCAACAGTGGCTGTTGCTTTAGACACAGAAAAAGCCTTTGACAGGGTAGAATTAAATTATTTATTCAAAGTATTACAGAGGTTCAATCTACCAGAAAAATATATTAATTGGATTAAAGCATTATAATGGACCATTGGTGAAAGTAACAGTAAATGGATATGATCAAACCAATTTAAATTAAGTAGGTCAACTAGGCAGGGATGTCCATTAGCTCCCTCACTGTTCGCTTTAGCAATGGAACCACTGACAGAACTGATAAGAACAGAAAATAAAATAAAGGATAAAAATAAAGGAGAAGGAGTATAAAATCAGTTTATTTGCAGATGACATCATTGTATACTTAACAGAACCAGAAATATCAATAAAAGTACTACATAAGAAATTGAAGGAGTATGGAGAAATATCGGGGTACAAGATCAACACAAATAAAAGTGAAGTGATGCCAGTGAGTAATGCGGATTATACAGAATTTAAAAAAAGAATCACCATTTAAATGGCAAACAAAAGCAATCCGATACCTAGGTATTAGGTTAGATAATAATTTAAGCCACTTGTACAAATTAAATTATTAGCCACTAATAAAGAAATTGCAGGAAGACTTAGAACATTGGAAATAATTACTGCTAACGTTGATAGGGAAGGTAAATTGCATTAAAATGAATGTCTTCCCAAGGATACAATACATTTCAATTGTTACCAATTCCCTTATCAGAGAAATTCTTTAATGAACTAAAGAGAATAATAAGGAAATTTTTATGGAAAGGGGGGAAACCGAGGATAGCGTTAGATAAATTAACAGAGAGGTACAACCCAAGGGGTTTACAGTTACCAAACTTAAAAAATTATTATAGAGCAGCACAATTAAGGTAGTTATCACATTTTTATCAGCGAGGGGAAAAACCAGATTGGACTAAGATAGAGCTAGATAAAATAGGGGAGAAGATACCGGACCATATACTTTATAAGTGAGATGAAAAGCTGGTACGATATAAAAGCTCACCAGTATTGCATCATTTACTCAATATATGGAAGAAGATTCATTTAGAAAGGAAAAAAACAAATTACCAAATCCCAAAATTATTATTGACTCAAAATCAGCTAATCCCTTTTACAATAGATAACCTTTCCTTTAGAGAATGGGAGAGAAAAGGAATTCAAAGAATAGAAAATTGTTTTATGGGAAATAATTTATTAACATTTGAACAATTGAAGTACAAATATGGAATAACTCATACCATCAACTGAAAGCCTACTAAAAGGATAAATTGGGAAACAGACTGAGATTACCAGAAGGAAGCAGTTTTGAATATGTGATTACAGGCACAATGATAATTAAAAGATTTATAACGAACATGTACATCAAAGCTGCAAGATAAGGAAAATGATGAAATAAGCTATAAACCCAAACAAAAGTGGGAAAAGGATTTAAACAAAGATAAAAAAATGAATCATGGGAAAAGTTATGATCTGGAACTATGAAGAATATAATAAACACAAGGTTACGCATGATACAGTATAATTGGTTACACAGATTATATATCACGCCCCAAAAGATTAAAAAAAAGGATCCAACATTATCAGATAGATGTTTTCGCTGTAAGAAGGAAATGAGAACAACAGTACATGCAATTTGGGCATGTGAGAAAGTGAGAAAATTTTGGGAAGATGTAAATCAGATATTAAATAAAATCACAAAAAGCAACATACCAAAAAATCCAGAGATCTTTCTTCTAAGTGATATAAGAAGTAAGGAATTAGGCCTCAAACTGGATGAAGCACAAAAAAAGATTTATTATGATAGCCTTAGCTGTAGCAAAAAAATGTATAATGTCAATGTAGAAATCGGAAGAGAGGCTGAGAGTACAGCAATGGTACATGGAAATGAATAAATGTATTCCATTGGAAAAAATAACATGTAATTTAAAAAATAAAGTCACGTTATTTGAACAAATTTGGGAACTGTACATGGAACATAACAGAGAGGGCTTGCCTCGGACCTCCACCCCCTAAAATGATAAGAAGACAAAAAGACTTGATCCAGTGTGTAAAAGTAGATGACACATTTTTCTTGTTTATTTTTCATTGTGTGATGACATTGTTTAATGGTTTTATTGTATTGCATATGTTGAATGTTTATTGGTTTGTGGGGGGGGGGGGAGGAGAAAGGGGAGAAAATGCCACTGTGTATATTTAAGAGGGAAATGTTTGTATATATTTTGGTTGATATGGTTTGCAGTGTGAAAAATAAAAATATAAAAAACCCATCTCCCCCATCAACCTCAAAGTAAAAATATTATTTGATAACTCTTTCAAATATAAACAAATTAGTTATGCTTTTTACACCCTTATCTCACCCACCCCAACCATACAACCAACCTGTTAATTTTCACTTGAAGGCTGCAATTGAATCCTTAATTATCACAATCAAACAACGAGTTCCATAATCTAACTGCTATTAATGGGAAAATTTTGAAGCATCTATGAAAACCCATCTCGTTGATGAAATTCCCCTTGGTTTTCTTAAGGGGAAAAGCTATAGGTTGTGACCTCATGAAAGATAGAAGACAAGGCAACTCATTTTGCAGAAATTAAATATCATCAAGCTTTGCTCTTTTGTCTATGAAACCAGTTTTATTAATGGGGCACATGGTGTTCCAAGTTCAATGAAAGAAGCAACTTTCAGCTCAGTCTCTGTGGAGTGGATGACAGAAGAAACCCAGTACCATCTTCATCTCTGGGTTAATGAGTCCATTGCTTACATTTTACATTTAATGTATCAGAGATTAAAAAAATAAAGCCCTTGACCAATTCTTGGAATTAAAAATAAAAGACAGCCTTATTTGAAACAAAGACCAAGAGTTTAGCAGATAAACACCAACATATTGTTTCGCAGGGCAGAAATGGGCCACTTGACAGATCACTTGAGCAGGCTACAAAAGCTATTAAGCAAAGAAAGACCAACTGAGGGATCTTAACCTCTTCCCACAAAATCCCCACCCACCTCACACATCAACCATGTTGGAATGGAAAGCATCTGACAAATATCTGAGAATTTCCCATCATATTATCTTCCCTAAAGAACCTATAGGATTGGCATATTTTTGGTTGCAATGAATATTTTGCTCCCCAACTGCTCGAAACAACAAATCTGTTGCTAACAATACCTGATCTGGTTGTTCGTAATTCAGCTGCATGGCATTGGATGCTGATTTGGAGTAGGTAAATTCATTCTTACAATTCACTTAAACATTGTTAGCAAAGCTTCACCTCATTATGTTTTCTCATAACATTATAGCTTACATCATAATCCCATGAACATGTGTTCCATCTGCTCTCTTAATCCTAATTACTTGCTTGTTTAAGAGCTACATGAAAGGTGATCTTAAAACCGTCTTTAGCTGATGGAAACCCTATTGTTCAAAAAACACAGAGCATGCACAACAGCACATGGAAAAGAGCAACTCCAGCCATTTCCTCCTCGTAATTACACAGCAATATGCAAGGTATTAAATTTCCTTTTGGGACTAAACACTGGTGAGGCCCAATTTTTACAAACACTGAAAAGGCAAACTGGCTGCATCATGCATATCAAAACTGCGACTCAAGCAGAAGATAGAGTGTGGACGAAATTGTTTTCCTGAGCTAGACTGTAATTACCTTCAATTGGCTGTTCCACAGGCAACAACTCGCCATCTGCCACTCGCCCTTCAATTCATCTATGCCCAAGAAAGTCAGATGAGCTGGAGACATTTCTGACTTTCTGCATTTCAAGGGATGACACACTCAGTTAAAAAAAGTTTAACTAAGTGGCTGATTTTTACATGTTTACACGAGAAACACTTTCCAGGGCTTATCAGTACAAGCAAGAATAAATTGAAGTTCATTTTACTTTGGTTTTAAAAAATAATGTAAGTCTATTGAACATACACTATATAAGGAACAAGTTCAATTGGTCTGAGAAGCCACGTGTCTGAACACAGATTAGTCGTACATACAGATTTACCTTTACAGCACCAGCGATCGGGACTGGGTTAAAATCTGCGCTGACTGCAGTGAGTTTGCACTTTCTCCCTGTGTCTGCATGGGTTTTCCCTGGGGGATCCTCCCACCATTTGAAATGTACCAGGGGTGTTGATTAATTGGGTGTAAATTGGATGGCTTGGACTCATGGGTCAAAATGGGATTCACGAGAAGTGTCCTGTACTGACGACTGGCCCCCCTTCCCTGCTCCTGCCCAGGGAGCCCGTATATAACCCTGGTTTCCTGCCTAAACCCTGAACCCCTCTGAAGCCTCTTCATGAACCCTACCTATGTTGTAAGCTAATAAAAGCGTTAGTTCTCCCTCTGGTTGAGTATGAGCTTTTATCTATGCTACACATTTATTTGCTTACAAACAAGGATGGAGGCATTGCTCAAGCCCAGTATGTTGTTGATAGACCCCTAGTCCCCCCACGCGGCTGAAGAGTTTGCATATTGGCTAGACTGTTTCCAGGCCTACCTGAGCACGACCAGGGATGTCTTCCATATAGATGAGCTCCGGAGGTTGGCGCTCATCTCAAGGGTAGGGATGAAGGTGTACGCAGTCGTCCGAGAATACCCGACTTAAGAGGCCGCCATCGAGGCGCTGAAGGTCCACTACATGAAGGCCCTGAATGAGGTCCGAGTGAGGCACCAGCTCGCCCTACGCCACCAATGGCCCAGAGAGTCGAATGACGACTATCTGATGGGTCTACGGACATTGGCTAAGAAGTGCAGGTATGAGGTTGCTTCGGGTCGTGTCCAGGAAGATAAACAGATCCGGGACACCCTGGTTTCAGGGGTCTGCTTGAGGTACGTGAGGCAGCAACTGCTCGAGTCGGGAAGGAAGGACCTCGCTAGCCACATCGATCTGGCCAAATCACTGGAACAGGCCAGTCTCGAGAATGATGATCAGCGAACTCGTGCTCTCTGGTGAGTACCTCCAAGGACCAGCTGCTTCCGCTACGGTGACCCCTGCTCCATCGGCTTCTGCTTCCCGAGTCCGGGGGTGCTTTTTCTCCGGCAAGGGACTGCACCCCCAAAGACTTGGCGTGCTCCAGCTGTGGGAAGAAGAGACGTTGGGCGAGTGTCTGCCGCACCAAGGGAGGTCCGGGGAAGTCCATGGCCTGTACCACTCCTAGATCTGATTCCAGCCCCAAGTCATCTGTGCCGGACTCACCCGAGATCACCTGCTGTTCAACCTGCCGCCTACAAAAACAGCGTGAAAAGGCTCAGTGGCCATCTTGCTGCGGCTTGATTTTGAATTCAGCGCCATCATCATCGTCAGAGGAGAAATAAGGGCGGCCATCTTGCTGCGCCACTAGATCAGCATCATCTTACCTGCACAGGTCAACTCAGGATGGAGAGGGCCACTCGAGGGAAGAACACGGCGTGTTAGGCAACCTGTCATCACTGGTCATCGACCAGAATAGACCTCACCAGCTCAGCAACTTGACATTCGACCATGGAAAGTTTCATCGACTCATGGACTGTGCAAAAATATAACTTAAAAATGTACCCCTCTAATTACCAAATCTTCCTAGCGTCCCAGTCCCATTCGGCGCACGTACAAAAACATTGTATAGTTCATCTGTCATTTGAAGAGGGGGGTTGATATTTTGTAAATATTGCATGTACATTTTAGATGAATTGTGTGCTCCAGTATTGTTGGGTCTGAACTTCCTGTGTCACCTTAAAAGAGTGAGCTTGGAGTTTTCTGGTCCCCTTCCCCCAGTAACAGTTCAGAATGGAGGGCCCTCAAAACCAGAACCCACTTGCAGCCTCTCCACACTGAACATCGACCCGCCACCTCGTTCCCAAACCTGTCTGCCGACTGTAAGCTCATTGCCACCAAGAGCAGGAGGGACAGTGTGGTAGACAGGGAGTTCATAAAGACGGAGACCCAGTGCCTGTTGGAGGAGGGGATCATCAAACCCAGTACCAGCCAGTGGAGAGCGCAAGTGGAGGTAGTAAAGGGGGAAAAACAAGTCAGTGATTGACAATTAACAGATACACACTCCTGGACACAAACCCCCTCCCTCGCATTTTGGATATGGTGAACGATATCACGCTGTATTGGGTCTATTCGACCATCAACCTGAAAGCTGCCTATCACCAGCTGCCAATCCGTTCTGAGGACTACCTGCACACAGTATTTCAGGCTAACAGTTGACTCTATCAGTTCCGAAGAGTCCCTTTCAGTATTACCAATGGGATGTCTCTTTTCCAGAGGCAGATGGACAGGATGGTGGACGAGTAAGGGTTGAAGTCTACCTTCTCCTACCTCGACAATGTCACCATCTGTGGCCACTCTGTGGAAGACTCTGATGGCAATCTCCAGAGCTTTCTCCACACAGCAAGATCCCTGAATCTCGCCCACGATTCTGACAAATGTGTATTCAGGACTACATGACTGGCTATCCTTGGCTACGTGGTGGAGATTGGGGTCATTGGCCCTGACCCTGATAGGATGTTCCCCCTGTTAGAGCTTCCCCTCCCTGGAACCACAAAGGCCTTAAGGAGATGCCTGAGGTTTTTCTCATATTACGCCCAGTGGGTCCCTCAATAAGCCGACAAGGTTCATCCTTTCTTAAAGGCCACAACTTTCCCCCTTTCAGCCAAAGCCCAGACAGCTTTTAACTACCTCCAAAGTTACATTGTGAAAGCCGCCATGCATGCAGTAGACGAGAATGTACCTTTCCAAGTGGAAAGTGATGCTTCAAATGTAGCCCTGGCCGCTACTCTCAATCAGGCAGGCAGGCTGGTTGCCTTTATCTCACGGACTCTTCAAGGCCATGAGCTCTGGAACCTGTCTGTGGAAAAGGAAGCTCAGGCCACTGTAGAAGCCATAAGGCACTGGAGACTTGTAGAAGATTTACGCTCCTCACTGACCAGCGCTCTGTCATATTAATGTTGAGCAACACTACGAGGGGTAAAATCAAGAACGACAAAGTTGCTAGATGGAGGATCAAACTCTCCACCTACAGTTTTGACATTGCCTACCGGCCAGGGGCCCTTAGCGTCCCTCCAGATGCTATGTCCAGGGGATGTCATGCCTCTGCACACACTGGTCAACTACGGATCATACACAATGAGCTCTGCCATCCAGGGGTCACCCGCTTGGCTCATTTTGTCAAGTCCCGCAATTTGCCCTACTCAATAGAAGATGTCAGGGAATGACCAGGTCTGCTCTGACTATGCCGCACATTTCTTGTCCCATGAAAGCACACCCCTGATTAAATCATCCAGGCCCTTCAAACGGCTCAGCGTCAATTTTAAGGGACCTCTCCCCTCAGTGAAAGGGAACATCTACTTTCTCTCGGTCATCCACGAGTACTCCCACTTCCCGTTCACCATCCCATGCCAAGACAACTCTGCCTCATCTGTTATGAAGGCCCTCGACTCTATTTTCACCCTGTTCAGGTATCCCAGCTATATTCATAGTGACCGGGGCTCATCTTTCATGAGTGATGAGCTGCATCAGTACCTGCTGGTGAGGGCATTGCATCTAGCAGGACTACCAGTTACAACCCCCGGGGGAATGGGCAGGTTGAAAAGAGAATGCCATGACTTGGAAAGATGACAAATATGCCCTGAAGCGAAGAGGCCTTCCAGACTCCCGCTGGCAGGATGTCCTCCCCATTGTGCTCCACTCAATTCGGTCACTACTCTGCACTGTGACCAATGCTACTCCTCATGAGCTCATGTTCACATTCGACAGAAAGTCGGCATCAGGGGCTACACTTCCAGCCTGGCTCACTAGTTCTGGTCCAGTCCTTCTCAAGAAGCATGTGAGAAGAAGCAAGTCCCACCCCCTGGTGAAGAGGGTGAAATTGCTCTATGCCAACCCTATGTACCTATGTGGAGTATCCAGATGGCAGGGAGGACACCATCTTCATCAGGGACCTGGCACCTGCTGGAATAAGGGGTCCGTTGCCTCAGGTGCCCCACAAGCTACCTGGCTCTTTCTCCCTACCCCCACCCAGGGCCTTAGGGGACCCAGTTCAGGAGAAGAGTGAACCCTCCTCTACTGTTAAGCCGGAGCCCCAGCCCACTACCTTTCCATCACAGGTGGACCTGGAGACTCAAGGAGCCCAAGGCTCCCCAGTGCTAAGGTGTTCCACCAGGATCTCCAGACCACCTGAATCTGTAAACAGTATTGTAAATATTTCTCTTCTGTCAACTACCGGCTTCTGATCCTTGTTCTCTTCATCTACAGACCCTTAATTCTGAAGGAAGGGGTGAATATAGTGAACTGAGATTCATTAGAAGTGTCCTGTACTGGCGACTAGCCCTGCCTCCTGTCTCCTCCCCCAGGAGTCTGTATATAACCCTGGTTTCCTGCCTAAACCCCAAACCCTTCTGAAGCCTTTTCATGAACCCTACCTGTGTTGTAAGCTAATAAAAGCATTAGTTCTCCCTCCAGTCGAGTGTGAGCTTTTATCAACGCTACAATCCGTTACCATCCAGATACTTTACGCACCACAGGTAGTCACACAAGGTACATACAGTACAGCCGTATCAGACACAATCAAACAGGAAAAAAAACTACAAACCATGCTGAATATATAGCATAGAGAAAAGACACAAGAACAGTGCCCACCACCCCTTGACCCAGTGTAGGTATGGCACCAAGATTAATTGGAAAGAAAAAACAGTAAAACAATGGTTTATTAGTGTGCACCACCAAAGTCCTGCACTCATAATTGGCTCACACCTTGGTATCGATTCTCCAGCATCGGCTCTAGCTCATAACCTGGTGTGGAGGTGAGGTTCATTCCTCAGGGAAAAGAGACTCAGCATCTCCATGTGTTGGGTTTTATACCACACTGCTGATCAATGGGGTTGGCCCAGGTATGCCCAAAATAGGGTAGTCGATTAATGAAGCCAGTGATAAAGTGTGTGCACTTTTTTTTTTTAAGGAGGCCAATTACAAAATGAGTGCCCATTGTGGGTGGTTTTGACCTTGATTGACAGATGTAGTGACTTCCAATTAGGTTCCCACTGGAGAAGTCATATGGCCCTCCACACTACAACCATTTTTTTTTTAAGTTGCCTCTGACACTTTCAAGTATTGAAAGCCCTTTGAAGGGGAGTTGGGCTACAAGGGGTCAGCTCAGACAGTCTTTTCCTTATTGATCTGGGAACCCAGGGGCAGTTCAACTCATCAGCATACACAATGAGTGATCCAACTGGAAAAAAAAACCAGGTGCTTAAATGAATCACAGGAAAGCAGAAAATTCATAGAAGACTCTTTCCATCTAGCACACAGTATTTTTGACCGACTACCATCAAGGTAGTGGTACAATCTGGGAAATAGCTTCTTCCCACAGTCTGTGAGATTGAAGAAGGGTATCCTGTGACTGGGTAAATTATCCCAAATTATTTATATACATTTAATTTAAAACTTATTTTTATGTATATAGGTGATCATTATGTAGTTTGTATTTTGTGTGTGTGTATATATTTGTGTGTGCACTGTAGTCCGAAAAAAGCTGTTTCATCGGTTGCGTATGTACAGCCAGATGATAATAAGCTGGAACATTAATTTGAGCTGCTATAATCTTGAACAAAGAAAGAACTGCTGAAGGAATTCAACTGGTTAGACAGGATCAATGGGCAAGAAATGGTCAGATTACCCCCATCCCCATCTGATTCCATTGTTCCCATCTCTTCATTACCTACCCCTCTACTTATATTTTCCACACTAACTTTTCTCTTACTTAATAGTTTCATTCTCTACCTGTCTCTTCACCTCTCACACCCTCTGTCCTATGTCACTTGTGGCCACTCCCCTGCTTTCTTTTCCACTTTATATGTGTAATTTCACCTGTTCTACATGAGTCTTGATAAAGGGTTCACACCTGAAAGAATGACTGACCTGTGGAGATCTTCCAGTAATTCCTTATTTGCTCAAGATTTACAGAATGTTTACTAGCAGCTCTGAGATGTTGATAATAACTTTATTCAAATGTACTACAGACATAAGAAAATGAGTGGGTATCCAATTCTTGATTCCTGCCCTCCGAAAAAAAAATCACTGCTCTCACTGATTGCGTTGCATCTAATAACCAACTTGGTGAACAAGGTTTATAATAATAAAGACAAAAAAATGAAAGCAGCAGAATAATGAGTGATGCAATCCTTAACTAATGTACAAAGTTTCAACTTTCAATAATGTGCAGAGTTGTTTCTGGAATCTTTTCAATGGAATCCCTTGATGCAAATAACGGGTGATTTTTTTGCATCAGTTGTCTAGCAGCTGATGTGGAAACAATTGCTAAGCAAGAGAATTGGGAGTTGAAGAAAACAATGAAAATTCTCACGTACTCTCTCTTTTTCAGACAGAAAAGAACATCTGATAAAGACCTTCTGATTGGGCTAACCACAAACAGCAGGACAACACATGTCTGTGCCCACCATGATGTCGATTTCAACTGTGTGGCCTTAATCCCTCTATTTCCTGCCTGCTCCAGAATGTCTAAGTGCCTCTTAATGTTAATCTGCTTTCACCACTTCCTGTAGCAACACATTCCAGGCACCTCAGATTTCAGATTTATTGTCAGAGTACACACGAGAGCACATACAATCCTGAGATTCTTTTGCCTGCGGGCCAGGCAGAATTACTACTTATTAGTAGTGCAAAAAAAAACCTGACTCAATGTACACATGTAAACAAAATGAGAAAAAAAAAATCAGTAAAGAGCAAAAGAGTCCTTAAATGAGTCTCTCATTGGGTTTATTGTTGAGGAGTTTGATGGTGGAGGGGCAGCAGCTGTTCCTGAACCTGGTGGTGTGAGTCTTGTAGCACCTATACATCTTTCCTGATGATAGCAGCAAGAACAGAGTATGTGCTGGGTGATGCAGATCCTTGATGATTGCTGCTGTTCTCCGACAGCAGCTTTCCCTGTAGATGTTCTCGATGGTGGGGAGGGTTTTGCCTGTGATGTCCTGGGCTGTGTCCACTACCTTTTGCAGAGATGCCACCATGTGTGTGTAAAAAAAAAACAGCTTTGTACATCTCTTTTAAACTTTTACCTTAAAGTTATACTCTATAATGTGTTAACCTCTGGCATATGATATAGACCATTCTAAAGGAGGGCATGGTCATAGGTTACTACACACACAGAGTGTGTTGGCATTTGTGCTTTTGCAATACTGTTTAAATCTTATTAAAAATATATATTTTATAAACAGTGTGTGTGTGTGTGTGTGTGTGTGTGTGTGTGTGTGGGGGGGGGGGGGTAATATATGGTATCCTATAAGCATTCAGTTTAGGAATACAGGCAGCTCAGCATGTAGTGAAAAAAGAACATTTTGCATGCACATCAATTGTCTCCCATTCAAGTATGTGAATCCAGGATATAAAAAAACACACAACCCATTCCCATGGTAACTGCCTTAAACCCCTGACTCACTGTCAATTGAATTAGTAATCTCATACAGAACATAAACATCTCCTTGGGACTATTTCAAAAGAAGAACAGAGATCCATCCCTGGAATCCCAGTGAACATTTATCCTTCAACCAACATACCTCAAAAACTATTCATGGGATTTCATTCTGCATAAATTTGTTGAAGAACTTGTGTTACAAGAATGGTCATGACTTAAAAGTATTTTTGTGAATGTGAAGTACTTTGGGACACATGAAATGATCATGAAAGAATTTAAAATTTGAACATATAGCACAGTGGCAGGCCCTTCTGGCTCAAGAGCTGAGCCAGCAATTCCTCCCCCCCCCCCCCCCCCCCACCAAACACACCAATTAACCTACAATCCCTCTATATTTTGGAAGGGTGAGAGGAAAATGGAGCACCCCATGCAGACACGGTGAGAATGTACACACTTCTTACAGATGCTAACCACTGCTCACTGTGCAAATCTGCCCAGAAAAATAGAAGCCAAATTGATAATTGTAACTATCTTTAGACATTAATTCTGCACAATTTTAACGTTGCTTCATATTCTTTTCAAACACAGGGATGAAATCAAGACAGTGAGATTTCATTAGCGGGAGCCCTGTTCAAAGTCTTTAGTCTATCAATATGTCATTCACCAAAGATAATGGATTTCCTCAAGGTAGATTACAAATTTGTGCTGTGATGCAATCAATCACTGAGAATAGCTTGATAAGGACTTGCTGCTGGCTACGAGATTGAGGTGCCAATGACAGATGAAAGTGACAGTAGCTCAGTGATGCTAGACTCAGGCAACTGCCTCCTGCCTGTTGAGCAGCACCAAACAAAATAAATTTACACCCTAAAATTATACATAAAATACCAGACGAGGCCATGACATTAACATTTTTAAGCATTTGTTTTGTACAATTCTGAAACAAGATTTAACTGTCGTGTTCAACATTCATATCTATATAAAAGAAAACAGTGCAATGTCTTTTAACATTCACAGTGTCATATTCATTTGTACATTCTATTAATGTATCTTGTAGTGTTAACTATTTATAGCACCATTGCCACTAATGTGACCCTGACCCAGAGTCACTCCTCCTTCTGTTGTTTGAAGAACTTTCCCATCAACCTTAACCAATCAATGGCAGCAGAAGGATGCAAGACTGTGGTCCTTTCCTACAGAGGTCTTGTGCTGGTGGCACCAAGCCTCTGCAAGTACTCCTGCAGGCTGGAATGTGCCAGTTGGCAGCATTCCCTCATTGACATCTCACCGCACTGGAAGACCAACATATTAAAGAGCAACATTCACAGAGTTGATGATCTTCCAGCTGCTCTGGATATGAAATGTAAACTACATGCTGTACTCCTGTTGTAAGCCTTAGAGCTATGTTTAATTGTAAAGGTGTAGCAGGCCAAGTCAACCCCATACACAATGGGTCAAATCGCTGTAGTGAACAGCCAGCGTGGCACGGTACAGGGGCTTTCCCCCCACCACGCAGAAGTTCCAGGCTGCAGGAGTGCGTTGCCAGGGGAACGGCCAGGCCTCACCACAGCATTATGGCATCACTCCCGTGAACCTGTCACCTCCCCTAAAAAGGAATGCGCGTGGTTTGAATAAACAGCAGTTACTGGTTTACTTGCTTGGTGTGGACAGTATTTATTTCAGCAATTCTGCCTTTAGCAGTGCTACAAAATTTCCTTTTTCTTGAATTATAGCAACTATACATCAAAGATTAGTGCCACACTTGTCATCCAATTGCTTGACAAATACACCTCCTCATGTTTTGGGTTTTACATTGTAATTTAAATATTTGACAGTTTTGCATCATTCTTCCAACAACCTTCACCACTTTTTGATAACTCACTTTAACAAATGGTAATGAATTTTTCCTGCATTCAAAAAGGTCAAATATCAGAAAAACAGACTGGCGATTATTGACCGCAAAAATGGTGTGAATTTTGGCAATGATTTTGCAGTAAATGTTTCCAATTATGATGTTAGAGGAAATTCCATGATATTGTATATCTTACCTCAGCAATTGAACAATCTGGCAGGAACTAGAAATGTTGTTGAATTGTCCTTAGCCCCAATGAATTCAATCATGAATCAAGTAATCAGTGCAATCTTGGAAGGAACTAAGCCCTAGATATACAAGAGAAAGTTAAATAAACTGACATTTGATGAAAGTCCAGCATCCAAAAACATTTTCCCAAATTTTCACACCTCCTACATTTAAAAAAGAATCTGAAGAATTTGCTGTATATTTATCTTCACAAGTGCTATTATTCTGCTAAATAATATAGAGTTATGAGTTTTTTCTTGGCATCTTGTAAGAATGCTGCTACTCAACAGACTTGACGCCAAGTTTACATTGGAGTTGAATACCGTATATTTCAGCATATACATCAACCTTCAGATAAGTCGGGTCCCCATTTTCAGCCTCATTTTAATGGTTTTATCATATATCGGGTGTATAAGTCGAATCTCCACCCCCACAAAAAAAATGCGATGACAGAGCTGTTGGACGTTGGCTGAGGTTAATTGTCATCATGGAGGTTCCAGCAAAATGGTGAAAGAATGAAGTGAGTTTTAAGTTAAAAGTAATAGAAATGGCCAAGAAATCCAGCAACTGTACTGCTGCAAGAAAATTTGAGAGATATGAGAAATTGGTAAGAGATTGGAAAAAGAAAAAAGATACTATAAGAAAAATACTAAAGAGGCAAAGTTCAATGAGAAGAGGACTTCTTCGTTGGCCAGAGTTGGAAAATCATGTTGCAGAGGCAAGATTGCTGCAGTCACCCAAAATAAATAAGAACATTTGCATTGCATTGGGCCAAGTCACACCCAAAATGCAGTAAATATTTTGAAGCTACCATTGCATGAGCAGGAAAAATCTGGTATTACGATAAAAGACAAAAATTGCTCAGAAACTACCAAAAGATCTTGATCATAAGTTTTCACCACTTTATTAGACGTAATTGGCAGAAACACCAGTTTGCACTGGCAATATTGGAAACATGGACAAAACCCTCATAAATTTTGACATGATAAACAATATCATTTTGAATTATATTGGAATGGAAAGGTATTAAAACTGCAAACCAGAAATACAGGCCACGAAAGGACCAGGTTTACCATGGTGTTATTGTGCTTGGGCGATGGGACGAAGTTAAAACCCATGGTAATCTTCAAGTGCAAACTTAAACCTAAAATGAAATTCCTGCAGGTATTTTTGTACATTATCATGAAAAAGAATGAATGGATGAAAATGGTATAAAACTATAGTTAGACAATGTGTGGAACAAGCAGCCAGGCAGTTTACGCAAGGAACGGAGTTTGCTGGTTTGGGATACGTTTCGTAGCCACTTAACTGAGAACAATAAAATAGATTAGCACTACTTAAATCTTACGGTGGTTAGTCATCTCTATTGCCACCTCTAGACATCTGCTTGAACAAGCCATTCAAAGACTATGTGTGTGAAGAATGAAATACATGGATGATGAGTGAAGAAAAGTCATTTACAAAAGGCAGGGCAATACATGCTGCATCACTTGATGTGCTGTGTAACTTGGTGCTCAAAGTGAAAGTAGAGACTGTAATAAAGTGGTTTAAAAAGTGTGGTATCTCTTGTGCAATAGATGGTCTGGAAGGTGATTTATTGTGGGACACTGACAATGAAGCTGAAGCCTCTTCATCGAATACAGACTGGGACCCGTATGATGACTGTTTAAACAGAGTATAGATGTGTTTGCTGCCATTTTTGCCTCAGACCATGACAGTGAGAGTGATTTTGAAGGATTCTAAATGTGTTTTTTTTAAATAAATTTATCATTCTAATATACTGGTAGCACGATCATTTATTGTAGTTGTTTTTTTTATTTTCAAGCAGTTTTCTGAGTTGAACTTAAGTCTCAAAAGTGTATCTAACATACAAGTCGACCCCCCCCCCATTTCTGAGGCTTTCAAGTCTCGACTTATACACCGAAATATAACGATGCACAACTTTTTCAAATTATACTTGTTCGATGCCAAATTTACTGTCAGAAGCAGCATCCAAACAAATCAAACACTACCACACATGATCTCCATTTATTTTGTTAATCCTTCAAAGATCTGCTTTTTAATCTTTGCTCATATTTTAATTGAATTCTACTTATCATCCTACATATTTTTATGTGTCTCAATTCCTTCATGATGAATAATTCCCCAAATTTGACAACAAATGAAAAGAAAATAATTTTTTTTGGAAACTCATAAATTATTACAATGAACTTCTGAACTATCTGTTCAGTTCAGCTGAACCAAGACCTTGTCAATGCGAATATAGCAGAATTAACTCAGTCTTGTGGCAGTGTGATGAATGAGTTTGCAAACCTAAAGATTTAAATCTAAAAGACAGAGAACTTCTGTAAAATATATACTTTGGTAAATTATTTTTAAATAATAAAGTAAGAATACATTTGATTTTAAAACATTTTACAGCAATCTATGGACAAAAATAATTTGCTTGCCAAACTAATTAACAAAAATCAATGACTACAAAGCTGCAGTAAGAATTATTGCCAGCCAAAGCACACCTACCCAAAACATTCAGTTACAGATAAGATTACTTAAACTCTGCTATCCAGAGGATGGGGATTGAGGCAAGGGAAGTTGGAGAGGGGGTGGTTTTTGGCCTCACTGGCACAACTTTATGTCCATGATAGGATGTGAAGTGGGGGCAGGGGCTTGCCTCCTGTCAAAGTAGGTCAGGTATTGTAATAAGCTTTAAAATATATTAAAAAAAGGAGAATTTTAAAACCATTATCTATGCTGTAAATAATTATTCGTGTAAAAGTCACTAAAATTGCTAAAAAAATGAAATGGGTGGCACAGTTCGCACAATGTTGTTATAGAGGCAGCATTTATGATTGAGGGGTTGAATCTTTGCTGTCTGTAAGGAGTTTGTATGTTCTCCCCATGACTCTGATCCTCCAGATGCTTTAGTTTTCTCACACCATTGAAAACATACCGAGGGTTGTAGGTTAATTAAAAAATTACAAGTACAGTAAAACACTAAGAAATTAAATAAAGTAATGTGAAACATATCCTAAGGGTAAGTAAAAATAAATAACTTGCCTTTTCTGGTCTAATTCCTGGTCATATGAAATACTCCTTCCTATTTACTTTAGTTGAACCCTCAAAATTTCATAAAACTCAACTAAGTTTTTCTCTCTCTGCTCCTGGGAATGGGTAGGTGGAGTCGGGACAACTGATTGGTTGATGAAGTCAGGTGACCTGTAGGTCAGGTGGTCATGTCTTTGAAAGTTATTTGTCTGGGAGTTTGTCCCATGTGGGAGGGTAAGGGTGAAGGTAAGTGAGCACAGTAATTAAATGATTTAAAGGGGCCTGCTGGAGTTGGATTCCAAGTGCTAACATAAGTGAAGGAAAATCCCCTTAAAGAGATTTATATGGATAAAGCTAGAACAATAATTGCAGAATTTGCAGACTGTGGAATGGTCCCAATATTTGTTCACAATTTGTTTTTCATGCAAATTTGCCATATTGTCACTATATGGTCTAGTAATTAGACATTAATATTTTGATTTCCATCAAAATGTTTGTATGTATTTTGATTGATATTGTTCACAATGTGAAAAATATTTTTTTTAAAAATTTGCTCTCGACAGCAGAAAGGTTCTGTTTGTATGTTCTGAGTTCTCCAAGCAACGTTTGAGTTCATGGCTTGAATTTTTTGCTTCTTTGCACATAGCAGTGGTAAATCACTATATGTATATATTTACCTGTTTGGGCACACCCATTGGCTGACTGCACCTGTGGCTCTGCCCACACATTCCTGAAGAAAAGTGAGAGTCCAACAGCCTCCTCCCCAATTCAGGACAGTTGAGCAGCATGGACGTGTCTTCGTTCTATGGCGAATTAAAGCCTATCTGTTTGCTCAACTTCAGTCTATTGGAGCATTGATGGTGCATCAATTTTATTTTGTTAAAGTACTCATATATAATGGAGCAGATCCTGCAGCAGAAAAGCTTGAAATTGACCCTCAATCACCTGAGGCATCTACCAACTTTGAACTCTGGCTGTGCTGTTTTGAGGCATTTCTGCAGGCATCCTCGGCCATCCCGAGCTGGCCCCCTGATGTACTTGATGATCAGGCACTCTGTGTCATATCAGGAGGCCAAGGACATTCTAAAGGGCCAGTACCTACAAAAGATTAATAAATTCTGCGTCGGGCACCTCCTGGTGACCCAAAAGCAGTTACCTGGGGAGTCCTCTGGGCCCTGCCAACCCTCAGACAGGCCTGCGAAAGTAAGGCCATGATGGCTGCAGAGTACACGGAGGACCTGATTAGGGATGCCTATGTTGCAGGGATAAGGTAGAATTACATCTTTCAAAGACTATTGGAGCAAGGTGAGCTCCGCCTGCAGA
This sequence comes from Narcine bancroftii, assembly GCF_036971445.1. NCBI lineage: Eukaryota > Metazoa > Chordata > Chondrichthyes > Torpediniformes > Narcinidae > Narcine > Narcine bancroftii. Next base: position 82,397,219 of record NC_091472.1, on the reverse strand, counting down.
GAGCAGTTGAGCTGGCAGGTACACTGGAGGTGGGCCTCCAGAATATGGAGGCCTAATCAACCGAAAATGCGGCCGCTTCATGGTTGCCCCTATGGCCTCCACCCTCTTGCCCCGCTAGTGATCCGACCACGGTGCCCACCACCACCACATTCCGTCAGCGACCTGACCATGGCCACTGTACTCCGGGAGCACCTGAAGGGCTACTTCTGCAGTCTGAGCAAACACCCAAGGAAATGTTGCCCAGCGAAAGATATGGTCTAGTCCAGCTGCAGGAAGAAAGGACACTTAGCAGTGTAGATCTAGCACTTAGGAGTGTAGATCCAAACCCCTTCCCAGCAGGTCTGTGTGCAGAATGTGGGGAACACCATCTTGGACACTGCCACTTCCGGTTCAACACACAATCTCTCCAATGTAGCAACAAGCAATGATCTGACATTGGCCTCCATCACACTCAACCAGGACAGCCCATATCAGGTCACCTGGTCAATGATGGATATTCAGGTAAATGAGTTGCATGTTCGATAGTGGGAGCACGTAGCACTTCATTCACCCCATATGGTACAGCACTACTCCCTCATGGTAAGGCCAGAAAACCAAAAGGTTTCCTTGGCCTCAAAGTCACATATGGCATATGTCCACAGCTAGTAACTCTGACTGGGGGGGGGGGGGGGGGGCATGGAATATAAACACTTTAAACTTTTGGTGATTCCATAGCTCTGCACTGCCGTACTATGGGGTCTGGATTTTCAATGTAACCTTAAAAGTGTGATGATGGAGTACAATGGACCCCATCCACCCCTCACTGATGGTAACCAACAGTTCTTAAATTGCCCACTGTGCTCCACCTACCCTTCAGCCTTCTCCCCCATCGCACTCAGCTGGCAACACAGTTACTCATTGCGCACGATCTATGGACTTACCACGCTCAAAATCACCCCTCCACCGCTATTCACCAATCTCACCCCTGACTGTAAACCCGTCACCACTAAAGTAGATGGTGCAGTGCTGGAGACTGGGCCTTTATTCGGACAAAGGTGCAGTGGCTACCTTACAAGGGGATCATTGAGGCCAGCACCAGCCCTTGAGAGCACAAGTGGTAGTAATAAGGAATGGAAAGAAGAACAAGATAGTAATTGACTACAGTCAGACCATTAATAGGTACACACAACTAAGCACATGCCTCCTTCCCCGTATATCCGATATGGTGAATCAAATCACACAGTATCGAGTCTTCTCTAACATTGACCTAAACTCTGCATATCACCATCTCCCTATTTGCCCAGAGGACCACCAATATACTGGGTTCAAAGCAGATGGCCGCCTCTATCACTTCCTGCAATCCCCTTCGGTGTCACTAATGGAGTTTAAGTCTTCCAGTGGGAGATGGACCGCATGGTAGATTAGTATGAGCTGTAGGCCACATTCCCGTATCTTGACAATGTCACTATCTGCGACCATGACCTGCAGGATCATGACTCCAACCTTCAAAATTTCCTTCAAACTCCCAAGATCCTCAATCTCACGTACAATAAGGCCAAATTCATATTTTGCACAACCCATCTTTCCATCCTCAGCTGGGTCATTGAGAACAGAGCCATTGGTCCAGACCCTGACTGCATGCTCCCACTCCTGAAACTCCCCCTCCCCCACAGCCTTAAGTCCTGAGAAGGTGTCTGGGCTTCTTCTATTACTATGCACAGTGGATCCCTAACTATGCAGTCAAGGCCCACCTCCTTGTCAAATCCACCACTTTCCCTCTGATGCCAGAGACCCGTGCAGCCTTCAGCCACATCTAGACTGATATCACCAAGGCCACTGTGCACAATGTGGATGAATCCATCCCATTCCGGGTGGAGAGCGACACATCAGATTTTGCTCTGGCTGCCACCCATAACCAAGTGAGCAGACCAGTTGCTTCCTTTTCCTGTAGTCTTGAAATTTGACACTCTTCTGTTAAGAAGGAGCCCGAAGCCATTGTCGAGGCAGTGCAGCACTGGAGATACTACCTGGCTGTAAATGATTTGCCCTGCTTACTGACCCATTGGCTGACTATACCTGTGGCTCCTGTTCCACAGTCTCCTCCCCAGTTCAGGACAGTCGAGCAGCATGGACATGCCTTCGTTCTATAGCGTTCATGTTCAATAATCAGCAGTGAGGTAAAATCAAGGACAACAAGACAGAGGTGGAAATTGAACTGCCCACCTACAATTACGATATCTTGTACCGGCCCAGGAAACTCGGCGAGCCCCTAGATGCCCTATCCTGTGCAATCTGTTCTAGCATACAGATTGACCGCTTACAAACCCTTCACAATGATCTCTGCCACCCTGGAGTTACCAGGTTTTCCATTTCATCAAAGCTCACAACCTGCTGTACTTCATTGAGGAGATCAGGTCAATGACCAAAAATTTCCAGGTCTTCACAGAATGCAAACCACACTTCTACTGGCCAGATAGAGCACAGGTGATGAAGGCCACCTGCTCCTTTCAATGCCTGAGAGTCGATTTCCCCTGACCTGCTCGTACCTCAATATTATTGATAAGTACTAGCATTTTCTGTTTGCCATCCTCTGGATTAACATGACAGTTGCCACAGTCATCAAAGCCCTGTTCGGCTTCCCCAGCTATATTCATAGTGACCGGGGTCCTCTTTTATGAGCGACAATATGTGGCAGGACCTGCTGGCCAGAGGCATTGCCACGAGCAGAACACCCAGCTACAACATCTGGGAGAATGGGCCTTATAGTCCTCCAAGTGGCACTACACTCTATCAGGTCCTTCCTATGTTCTGCCACAAATGCCATACCACATAAATGTACATTTTCCTTCTCCAGGAAATCTGCAACAGGGACCACGATGCCTGAGTACCTAGGGCTGGTCCTACTCTGGAAATGTGACGTCAGAAGTCTGACCCTCTGGTTGAAAGGGTCCACCTACTCCATGCCAACCCCCAATACGTCTACACGTATTTTAGGGATCTAGTGTCCTCAGGGGCACTGGAGATCACCCATCACCCCCCCTCATGCCTAGCCACCCACAATGCACCAGGACTATGGCACATTATCTCACTCCCAACAGAGGACACACCAGGCTTGTCACCGCATACCCACCAGCCCAATGCCCATGACTGCACACGGGTGCCAACACTGCCCAGGACCGCATCGCTGTGTCACAGTTGCAGCCAGTATTATGACGGTCACAGCAAAAACCAGACCGCCTGAAAGACTTAATTTGTAACTGTATTATCAACACTTCAACTTGCCAAGGGGTGAATGTAGTAAACCACATTTACCTGTTTGGGCACACCCATTATCTGACTGTACCTGTAGCTCCTGTTTCATAGCCCCCTCCCCAGTTCAGGACAGTCGAGCAGCATGGACGTGCCTTCATTCTATAGCGAATAAAAGCCTACAAGTTTGCTCAACTTCAGTCTATTGGAGTAATTGATGGTGCATTGATGGCATTGATTGAACTTCTGTCTAATTGTAGGGATTCACAGAAATGACAAGCTCTAGCTATTACTTATTGTAGCGCGTCAAATGACTCAAAGACTTGATGACTCAAACCAAGGTTTTTATTAGCAAAAGACTGGAGCGTATTACATCGAGGTCGACCAGTCCAGACTGACCTGGGTCCATCAGCTCCCTGTTACGCACTGCCACCAATGCTACCCCGCACAAACATATGTTCTTGTTCCCATGGAAGTCGGAATTGGGAACGACCACACTGGCTTGGCTGATAGTCCCTGGACCTGTCCTGCTGAGACGTCATGTCCGCTACTTGAAAAACGACTCCCTAGTCGACCGGGTAACACTGTTATTCACGAACCCGCACTATGTCTATATCGAGTACCCATACGGGCAGGAGGACACAGTCTCAGTCAGGGATCTGGCCCAAGCCGGGTCTAACATTGTCACGTTCCGACCCCAGCTTCCATCCATTACATGCCGGGACAACAGGACCAGCAGCACCTTGTGGATGACAACGTCAGCAGATCGGACCAGCCCATGGCCAACGATGATTGTGGACTAGGTAAAGCTGCACCCAGACCCAGGGACCCCAGTGATGATATTCTGCCAGCTACCCCGATTCCGGCGTCATGGCAATCACGTCAGACAATCAGGTCTCCTGACCTTCACAGCCCATGAACACTGCATGCTACAGCCCCTTTTTCTCTTTCTTTCCCTTTTACTCACACCGAGGTCAGTTCCTAAAGAAGGGGTGAATGTGATAGAACATGATACTATCACCAATGTCTATATTTGTATATATTTACATATGGTAGTAGTGATTGGTTGTGCATATAAGATCTAAAATGAGGCTGTCCAAATATCAATTAGAGTGGCAGTGGCCACAGATCCCTGTGTGATCTCTTTGCGTGTCTTTCAATCAAGATTGTTTCTGCATTTAGCCTGTGTAGAGACCCACTATTCTTTTTTTTTTGAAGACTTTATTTAAAATTTTATAACATGAATACAATAGAGAATTACATTTAAAGAAAAATTTTAAAAAATTAAAATGGTATGATTACAATATTACATCCGAAAACTACACAAAATACCCCTCCCCCATTAATTGTAACACAATATTAGTAATCTAATTTAAAATTAGTCCAACCCTCCCCCCCCCAAAATAAAGAGTGAAGAGTTAATAAAATTAACAATATTATATATGGAAAAAAAATACCCACTTACAAAAAAAGAGATAAAACTTAACCTAAAAAAAATTATAACAACAAAAATTTTTTTTTATCAATACTAAAATATCACGCTTAAACATATATTTAAATCAAACTTAAATGCATATAATTAGCAAACGGAGTCCACTTTAACTTATAAAAAGACATCTTATCCTGAATTGAAAAAGATATCCTTTCCATAGTCAAACAAAATTTCATCTCCAAATACCACTTATCTAAAGTTAGTATATTTTTATCTTTCCAAGTAAGTGCTATACATTTCTTAGCCACGACTAAAGCTAAATAGATAAAGGAAATCTGATAATCCTCTAAACCTAAATCAATTAATGATTGCATGTTCCCTAATAAAAATATATCAGGATCTAATACAAGATGGATATTATATAAACTGTTAGAAATAGATTGAATACCTTTCCAAAACTGTTGCAATCGATCACAAAGCCAAACAGTATGCAAAAAAGTATTGACTGTCTGATCACATCGAAAACAAGAATCCAACTTACTAAGACCAATTTTTAAAAATTTCTCCGGCGTTAAATATAGCTGATGAATAAAATTATAATTAATCATCGCTAGTCTAGCGTTAATTAATTTCCGAATACTATTCTGACAAATTTCCATCCAAGCTTCTTCAGCTATTTTATGTCCTAAATCTTTTTCCCATTTCAACTTATCTTTATCCCAATCTTTTTTACTATCAATTTCTTGTAAAATACAATACAAATCAGATATATATCCCTTTTTTGGTATTGAAAGTACATATTCTTCAAAACTAGATTCAGGTAATAAAATCATACGTCGACCACATAACTGTTTTACAAAAGATCTTAATTGATAATATACAAATATAGAATTTCCACTAATACCATATTTCCTTTGTAATTCGTCAAAGGAACAAAAACAACCCTCAGAAAAACAATCAGATAAATTTTTTATTCCCTTCTTTTCCCATTGTTTCAAAGTGGCATTGGAGACCGTAAAAGGAACAAGTTGATTATTATATAATGGCAATCTTCCAGAATATATATTTTTAAGTCCCAATTTTTTAAGTTTACTTGTCCATAAATTCAATAAATGTTTCAATATTGGCACATCGTAAGTTCGTAGTAAATTTTTATTCCATCGAAACAAAAACTCACGAGGAAATTTTTCTAAAATAACCACCATTTCTATCTTTACCCAACTAGGTGGGTCATCCATATTCATTAATGCACTAAGAAATTTAAATTGAGCTGCTTCGTAATAATGCTGAAAATTCAGTAATCTTAAACCTCCAAATTGAAAATCCCACATCAATTTTCTCATTGCTACTCTCGGAAATTTTCCCTTCCATAAGAATTCTCTAATCGCTTTATATAAGTCCTTAAAGAAACTTTTTTCTTAAAAAAAAAGGAATTGATTGAAACAGATATTGTATTCTAGGAAAAATATTAATTTTTATGGTATTAATCCTCCCTAGTAAACCCAAAGGTAGATCCCTCCACCTAATGAGACACACTATTCTTTGAAAACACCAAACTTTTCCCTTCGCACACAACACTAGATGCAAATCTTTCTCATTCATGTCCCTAAATATATTTTGTTTTGTAATTTCAATCTCATGACCCAGAATGCAAGTGAAATAGCTCTTTCCCTATTAAACTGTATCTTCTTTTTGTAATCAGTAATATTTGATTTTCAATTTTTTAAACTTTGTTAGAAATTAATATGGAAACATGGTAACAAATTTAATTGTAGATTTGTACATTCATTTTAATGAGCCATTCCCAATTATCAAGAGTGTTAAATAGTCATGCAATGCAGTTAACAAAATAACCTGCTACATTTCACACTTGAAATATCATTGAGCTATGGTTAGCTTTATTACTAGCTACAGTTAATTTACTAATTTCAGGTATCAGACAGTGATCTAAAATAATTTGAATGATTGTGTCTGTAATCTAGCATCAATCAAGTGGATGAGAATACAAAACAAATGTTTGATGGAATTAAATTATGGATCTATTTTTCAAAAATCCACCTGCAAGAATCAGTTATGTCTTTGCCATCCACAGTCATTCTTGAAGGAGGAGAGTAGAAGATGATCCTGCAGTGGGGTTCCAGTATTTTGTCCAAATGAGAATGAAGGATTGGGAACATTATTTTCAAATAAGGAGGGGAACCTTATGACAGTGTTCTTTAGGATCTGCTTTCAACGTCATTCTAAGTGGTGTGGGTTTGAGGAATATGAGTTGGGGGAGTAACTGGACGATGCTGTGGAGGAAAAAAAATTGAGGGTGGACAGTGTACCTTGGAGAAAGATTGGGGGTGGGGGGGGGGTGGCAATGTGCCTGTCTTCCCCATTAATGATTTTATTTGAATGTGAGGCTGTGCATTTGCTATTAACCACTGTGGTTTGCATTAGAATCTTGGAATATTTTGCCTTTTTAATTTGCATAATTTCATTTCGTTTTAATGATACTGTTATTTCCTGGAACCTTTGTTAACTTCTGTTCTCCCAAGGGAAATGAAGCAATGAATGCCTCAAAGTGACATTAGATAGGTCACTTCCTCTATCAGTAAAACATTTTAGCTTTGTCCAATTCATGTCTTAAACTTTTGAGAATGAATTGCATTATTTATCTCTTGTGTTAAATTGAATAACAGAAGTATCTTATTATCAAAAGATATTCAATCCATCAAAGTACTGTCAAAAATTCAAAGCTGAATTTAATTTTAAGTTTATAATTTGTCGCATTGTAAAATCAGATTTAAGTTTGAAAAATTAACTTTCACATTTGAAGTTCATTTGTCTCAAATACCATTAGTTTCTGGCCCCTCTCTTTGCCAACAAAATGTGCTTGTTTTAAAAACGTTCATGTAATATCTGAAATTCAAGGTATTTTTTTAAGTTGAGAATTCACAACAGTGTACAGTTTTGGTAGGAACGATGTGATTTTTACTGGAGAAAGTGAAGGGAAGATTGAGGATGAGGTTTTTCGTCCACGGAACATTGTGTTTGTCTTTGGAATGGTGATAGCTAAGGAGAGTATTGATATAGATATGTATGTGTGTATGTATGTGTATACACACACACACACACACACACACACACACATATTATTTATACATATATTTAAAACTGGGAGAATACCCCCTGTTTGAGGAGGAAATGAACCTACAGGACGGTGACCATGGTAGTGGATCAGTGAAGGGCTCTGAGATAGAAGAACACAGGCTGCGTGCTTCTGACGACTTGCAGTCAAAGAACTCACACCAGGCTGCAGATTGCTGAAGACTGGCTGAAGGAGTACCATGTATAGGAACCAGGATGCGAGATGGTGCCATGGGAGGAAGGAGGGCATGGGCGCTGAAGGCATCCTGATCGTGTCAGAGGTTGGATCTGGAGCTTGGGTTGCCAATGGTTTGGAATGATGTCTGTGTAGCTGCAGAGGCTGTGGGAGGGCTGGAGGCGAATCCACGGATACTCGATGTCTCTGAATGGAGTTTCTTTTGCTTCTCTGACTGTAAGAGACACTGGGCAATTTCTTCTGATGGTGCTTCTTTGTCTGACTTATGGCAGACTAAATGCAATTTTGTGCAATATTACAAACACATACAGTGCCCTCTATAATATTTGGGACAAAAACATTTTTTTTCTTTATTTGCTCTTGTAAAGATTACATGGACATCATTCAAAGCCTTTCCTTCATGTTTACAACATGTAATCAAGCAATTCACATGTAATTAAAGTCCACATTCCAGATTTTATTCAAGGTTATTTGTATACATTTTGGTTTGACCACGTAGAAATTACAGCAATTTTTATACATAGTCCCCTTATTTCAAGGTACCATAATATTTGGGACATTTGGATTCACAAGTGTTTGTGAGTACTCAGGTCTGTTTAATTACTTCATTGGTGCAGGCATAAGAGAGCTGGGCTTGCTTCTAAGCTTTTGATGACCTTTGGAGTCTGTAGTTGCCATTTTTCAATGTGAGGACCAGAGTTGTGCCAATGGAAGTCAAAGAAGCCAGTACGAGGATGAAGAACAAGAATAAATCAGTGAAAGACAATGCGCAATCCTTATGATTACCAAAATCAGCTGTGTGGAACATCATTAAAGATAAAGAGTGTACTGGTGAGCTCAGTGAGGATCATCTCCACTGCTGAAGACAGAAGAAAAATTCCCAAATGAATATCTGACAGATGATAAGCACTCTTCAGAGTCAGGTGTGGACTACTGTCTGCAGAAGACTTCATGAACAAAAATACAGAATGTCAGCAGCAGGTAAAGAATTGGAAGGATTGGATATATAAGGATTTGGATAGTCGGGGAGTGATTGCAGGTAGTCCATGTGGCTTTGTGTGTGGTAGGTTGTGTTTATCCAACGTTATAGATTTTTGAGGAGGTTACCTGGAACATTGATGAAGGAAAGGCTTTGAATGATGCCCATGTAATCTTTAGTAAGGTCTTTGACCAGGTCCTACACGGGAATTTCGAGGAAGGTTCACTCTCTCGGTATTCATGGTGAGGTAGTAAACTGGATTTGACGTTGTTTTACAGGAGAAGTCAGAGAGTGGTGGTGAATGATTACCTCAGACTGGAAACGTATGACTAGTGGTTTTCCTCAGGGATCGGTGCCGAGTCCATTGTTGTTTGTCATCCATATCAGTGATCTGGATAATTACATGGTAAATTGGATCAGCAAATTTGCAGATGACACAAAGATTGGACAGCGAGGAAGGTTGTCAAAGTTTGTAGAGGGATCTGGACCAGGTGGAAAAATGGGCTGCAAAATGGCAGATGGAATTTATTGCAGACAAGTGTGAGGTGTTGCATATTAGAAGGACAAACCAAGAAAGGACATGCATGTAAATGGTAAGGCACGGCGAGTGCAGCAGAACAGGGGGATTTGGGAGTACAGATTCATAATTCTTGAAAGTGATGTCACGGGTTATAAAGAGAGCTTTTGGTACTTTGGTCTTCATCAATTAAAGCATTGAGTATAATAGTTCAAATTTTATTTTGAACTTGTACAAGACATTGGTGAGGTCAAATTCTGATTATTGTATGCAGTTTTGGTCACCTAACTATAAGAAAGATATCAATAAGATTGAAAGAGTGCAGAGAGGATTTACCAGGATGTGGCCAGGACTGGAGGAACTGAGTTAGAGGGAAAGGTTAAACAGGTTGGAGTAAATGTAGATAGGCTTTTTTTCCACTGAGGGTAGGTGAGATATAAACCAGAGGACATGGGTTAAGGGCAAAAGGTTTGAAAGGAATATCAGGGAGAACTTCTTCACACAGAGAGTAGTGGGAGTGTGGAATGAGATGCCAGCTGAAGTGGTGAATGCGGGTTGATTTTTAACATTTAAGAAGAATGCAGACAGGTACACGGATGGGAGAGGTATGGAGGGACGTGGACTGGTGCAAGTGAGTGGGACTAGGCAGAATAATAGTCCAGCACAGATGAGAATCGCTGAAGGGCCTGTTTCTGTGCTGTAGTGTTCTAAGGTTTGATACCATGAATGGTTTTCTAGCAAATTAGAGGAGGTGAGGCAACAATTCCAGAATCCTTCAGAATGTTCAGATGTCATGGTCGTGAGGGCTCTCTTAGGAACTGTGAGCTGGAATGCTCCCACCATCTGTAGTTTTCTTTGCAGTACTCTAGTGAAGAAATGCAGTGGGTGGATTGGCTCCATGTTTGGGTGGCTTCAAAAAACTGCAAAAAGCCCACCAACTAAAATGACATTATTCAGCGGAGTGTCTGATGAATTCTGAAAAGAAAAAAATTACCTCTGAGCTAATATGCACATCAACCTTGAATTAACATTTTAACAATACATCCATTTTTATTTAAAATCTAATGGACCACTGCAGCTGTCAAAACAATGAATATTATCAGCAATTAACAGACTAAAACGCTAAATAATTCTTTGGAGAGATGCAAAAGGTTACGTCAATTTTGAAACCAAGCCTGTTAGGTGACCTGTAAACTATTGCAGGCCTTGACACATCTGTCATTTGACCTTGATTTGCCTAATTTGTGTAGGGATGAAGCTGTGAACCTTTTGTTTATCCATGCGAACAGAATTTTTTTATAAATCTGCAGACCATTGTATCAATGTGTGTCCATCATAATTTTAATGGATTTAATCTTACTGTATTTCTGTTCTACCTAAGGGAATAAGCCAATGAGGTGTCTTTATGCAGCACACTTCCTGTTAAAGTAAACCTTTCAACTGAATCCAATTAAAGTTTTGCAAGGCTTTTAGGAATGAGAAATGTATTTAATTAAAACATTAGTTCCATATTACTGGTTATTCATCCATCCTTTTCCCATGGCAAAATTCCTTTGTTCAAGATTCCTGCATGATGTAGAATTTCTGACTCGCACTGTTGCTTTATTTTCTTCCACTCCACCCAGATATCAGCTTGATTGACAGCCTGACTAGCTTGGGTGTCCACTGGGCACTTGATCAAGCGAAGACCCTAGACTTCCTAACAAATGTGTCTTTGTTCAAATCATGGAGGAGGGAGTGAAGGTTGGCCTGCTGCCGATGGAAGTAGTCAAGCTTGGTGAGCTGGAGCTATGCTGTAAATGTACTGGCAAATGAACAAATCTGTGCCCCTTTAAAGATTTGTATATTTTTGGCATTTTTAAAATTCTAATCCACCAACTTTTGAGGATTAAAATGTTCTCCATCTGAACCCAGATGTTCCATGAAAGATTCAGCTTGATTTCCACCAATCTTTGCATTTCTGGCCTTGGGCTGTTACTTGATTTAGCAATAATACCAGCTTGGGGAACAGTCCTCTCAGATTGTCCTCCAACTTGGCAACAGCAGTGATGTGATGTTGAGACTTTATAAGGCCTCACTTGGAGTAAAGGTCATCGCTTCGAGCTCCTTATTTGAAACAAGATAGGCTAGCATTGGAGAGGGTTCAGAGAAGATACACAAGAATGATTCTTGAAATGAAGGGATTAGCACTCAAGGAGCATTTGACAGTTCTTAGACTGTACTCTTTAGAGTTCAGAAGAATGAGGGGAGAACCTCAGAAGCATTTCAAATGTTGAAAGACCTATACAGAGTTGTTTATCATGGTAGGGGACTACAAAAAGATTGAAGGGTGCCCATTTAAAACAGAGATGTAGAGGAATTTCTTAAGCCAGAGATTGGTTAACCTGGGGGATTCGCTACCAAGGTCAGCTGTGAAGGCCAATTCATTGGGTGTATTTAAGGCAGAGATTGATAGATGTAATGTGCTGTGGTGCAGCAAGAAAACACAAATCACGAGAAGACTGCTCCATGTGTCCGACTGACCCCAGGAGGGGCCGGCTCGAGTCTATAAACAGGCTAGTGATCGACAGCCAGCCAGGTGGGGCCAGCCTCCCAGGTTGCCTACCTGCAGATACAGTGGTTGCCCCCTGCAGTATGCTGGTAGGAGTGCGGCCAGTGTAGTGGTTGTGTCAGCACAAAAGGTATCTGAATAGTCGGGGTGTGAAAAGTTGTGAGGAGAAGTGGGGCTGAGTGGGATAATAGATCAGCTCATGATTGAATTGTGGAGCAGATTTAATGGGCCAAATGGACTATTTATGCTCCTATATCTTTTGGTCATATGTTCCAAATGACATTAAATGATCTGAGTTGGGCCTGAGCTGCCATTTTTCAAACCAATCAAAATCATTTCCTATGTCATTTAAGAATTTATTCTTATGCCCTTTTCTGTAACTCTCAAAAGTACAGTGACAGAGTATTCTGAGGTGGTTTGGGAGGAATTGCTAGAGCAGCTTGCACACACACATTTTAAAACACAGAAATTTTGCAGGACTTTTGCAGAATGCTTTTTGCAAATGAACAACAAAGTATCAGCATACAGCTTGCCTGGGAGAGCATGTGCTTTTTGCAGACAGGGACAGAACAATTTTGCTCTCAGAGAGGGAGGGTATGAAAACAGAGAGAGAGGAGACAGAAATCAGTTCCAGAAGGACAAAGCTGGCAAACATTTGGAAGACTGTCTGAAAGATGACCTGAAAGAAAGAGGATCATTTGGAGAACCCTGAAGGGGGCAAGTTTCGTCAGCAAGGCTGATTGGAAAGGAATCAGTTGCGATGTCCTGGAAAAGGAATCTCTCTCTGAAAACCAGCAAGAACCCTCCTGAGTGGTAACCATTTGCCTGTTAAGCACCAAAGACTTGTGAGAAGTGCCTTCATGTTCACAAAATATGCTCAAGACAAAAGTTGAGAACAAAGAACATTTATTTACATTTACAACATTGCAAGGTTGGGTACTCTCCCCCTACCTCGGGAAAGTACACCGAGGGCGGGAAGTTTCTTTGTTTTTATACATTTTTCAATTCACCTCCCCTTACATTTTTCTTACATTTATCCTTGGATTGGTTTGGCACTTTTCCCTATTCACCTGACTCTTGACTGACTCCGACTTTCTCCTATCCCATACTCACACCTCCTTTCCCCACCCCCTATTAAACAAGCTCTTTGTGTGTGTACATGCATATTTCTTAAATTCCTCTGTTATCTTGTTAACTCTGTTCTGCTGTTTTTCATGCGCCATTTTACACAAAGAACATTTTAGCTTTTTTTCTTGATTTTTCTTTCTACCTTCTATAACTGTTTCAGAACTCCTAACATTAAAATAATAACTGTTTCTAAACTCCTGCAATTAAAATAATAACCATTTCTAAACTCCTTCAATTAAAATAATAACTGTTTCTAAACTCCTACAGACTGGTGAACTTTGTTAATGCCAACTTCTGTGCACAGTACAAGAATTGCTTGCAACCCATGAGATTGGACTGTGATCCAAAGAACTTTTCTAATCTTAAATATACATTACACACCTGCGCTTAGTATTCGAGCAGGGTTGAGGGGGGGATTAAGTAGGTTATGTAGGTTAAGTCAGTAGGGTAAGTAATAAATTAAAGTTTAATTCTGTTTTCTTGTTCAAATATAATTAAAAACTACTTTTGTTTAAGAAACCCTGTGTTGCAGTGCATATCTATTGCTGCGGGTTTTTGGGGTCCTCTGGACTCCATAACAGTACTGATTTGTGTATTTTCATAAGATTCATACAGCACAGTATCAGGATATTTGCACCACTATGTTAATGGTAACCAACAAATATCTATCCCATTTCAAAGCACATGGCTCATAGCTTTCTGCACCTTAGCTATTCAATTCCTTGATACTTCAATGTTTTGGAATCTCTGCTTAACACGCATGTGAAATATAATTCTATCTATCAATGAACATTCCCTTTGCCACACTATTTCAGTCATCATTGCCTTGGAGAAGAAAAAAAAAGACTTTATGGATCATCACAGGGCCATAAGTTAAAATTGTAAGGTCACGGGTGTGATAAATATTTGTTTAACTGACATTTGTAACTCCTGCAGTCAAATGGAGAAAATGCATGTGTTCTCCAGGTAGATACACACAGGGGACATTATTTCATGCTGAATTTCTAGACAACTGACCCTATTAGCAGTATAAAATTTTACTAGAAAAGAGCAGTGCTCATCAAATTGGGCATGCAGCCCAGTATTTCTAATTGGAAATGCAAGAAAGAAACATATTTCAAATGACTTTGCTCATGCACAGTAACTACAAAGGAATAGCAAGTAACTTGCTGTGGGGACGATGATGAGAATTTCATGTGGCAATTCTGTCTTATGGGAAAAATGTATATGGAGGTAAAGTAAAAATGGAAACTTAAAGCTAGACAAATGTATTACATCAGTTGTTCTCCAACTTTTCTGGCTGCCTTGGCTCCCAGGCCTCATCCCTAGCACCCCCCACCCTTACACAAACATACATCGAGTGCACACTGGAAGCAAGAGGAAGCGGCAGCAGAGCCTCAAGGAGTGGCGGTGCCTCTCACTGGCCACCCTCAAGAAGGTGCTGGCAGCCAAGGGCTATGATGTGGCCCTCACTGCCACTTTAGATCTTTCCACTGCCCACTTTGGAAATGACTGTATTACACAAAAGTCTGGACAGAATTTCATTGGTCTAAATTTCCTGTCAACAAACCATACATTACCTCAAGAAAAGCAACATATCAAAAAATCCAGAGATCTTTCTTCTAAGTAATATAAGAAGTAAAGAACTAGGCCTCGATTTGGATGAAGTACAAAAAGATTTATTATGATAGCCTTAGCTGTAGCAAAAAAATGTATAATGTCAACCTGGAAATCAGAAGAGAGCCTGAGAGTACAGCAATGGTACATAGAAATGAATAAATGTATTCCACTGGAAAAAATAACATATAATTTAAGAAATAACATCACAGTATTCAAACAAATTTGGGAATCGTACATGGAACACAACAGAGAGGGCCTACCGCAGACCTCTACCCCCTAAAATTACAGAATGAGAAGAAGACGAAATGAACTGACCCAGTGTGTAAAAGTAGATGACACAATTTTCTTGTTTATTTTCATTGTGTGATGACATTGTTTAATGGGTTTATTGTATATGTTGAACGTTTAGTGGGTAGGGAGGGGAGTGGGAAGGAGGGAGGGAAGGGAGGGGGATAAAGGGGAGAAAATGACACTATGTATATTCAAGAGGGAAATGTTTGTGTGTATTTTGGTTAATATGGTTCATAGTATGAAAAATTTTAAAAATTAAAAAAAAAGACTGTCCTGAGCTTTGTCTTCCAGATCAAGGTTTGCTACAAGCCATATTATGATTATATTTGTGGTCGATGTGTACAGAAGAATATTCAGTAGAACATTCAGAGCCAGTCTTGTGAAGGTTGTGAAGTCTTTTGATTAATCCTTTGAACTGCATCAACAAAATATTTTAGATGAGGTATTTCTTCTATAGTTTGGCTGCTTTCTTTATATAGAATTTTACAGCATGAAAACAGGCCCTTTGGCCCAACTTGCCCATGTTGACCAAAATGTCCCACCCACACATCAAGCCTGCCTGGTTTTGGTCCATATTCCTTTAAGCATCTTCTGTCGATGTATCCGATTTTTTTTTTAAATGGCGCTGGTGATCAATGGTGACTTTCTGTAGGCAGTGGAAACCCCTACTCCCTTTCCTTTTAAATACTCGCCTTCCAACCTGCATTCACTGCAATCGACAGCATTCAGTCTTCTTCTCAAGGACCGGCTGCTGAATCGCATTAATCTTTTAAATCTCCCCGGGTAACAGCTGAGTCAGGCTGACTAGAATGCAGAGGCCTTCAAGGGCCAGCCACCACCAAGGGATCCAAACCTCCACTACAATCCATACTACTGCCAAATGTCCAGTCATTAGAAAATAAAATTGACAACCTCAGGGCAAGGCTGCTTTATCAGAGACAGGTGAGTCAAATCTCAGTTGTTTCCTGAAATATGATCTGGCCAACAGAGAACACACCTGACACCATGAACTGACCTGAAGGTTTCGCCATTCATAGACTGGATCAGAACTCTGATTCTAGCAAAGAGAGAGGGGGAGGTATGTGCTTGTTAGTTAATACTGGCTGGTGCACGGACATTGGGGACATGTGGACCTCCTGCTCCACTGCCTTGGAGTAAACCTTGATTAAATGCAGACTCTTCCATCTACCCTGAGAGTTCTAATCAGTGATTCTCACTGGAATTTGCATCCCTCCTGATGCCGATTACAAACTGGCATTTGCAGAGCTGCGCAATGTGGTCAGTAAACAAGAGCTGGCCTGGCCCTGACTACAAACCTTAGTCAGCTACTTTATCCAGGCTTGCCTCAAGAAAATGCTGCCCAATTACCACCAGCACATAATTAGATGTACTTGATCACTGACACAACAAGATAAGGAAGGCCTACCATTCTTTCCCAAGACTACAATTTGGCAAGTTGGATGACCTGGCTGTGCTCCTTTTGCCTGCATAAAGACAGCCTAAAAAGAGATGCCACAGGGATCAGGACAGTTAGAACTTGGCCATGGGAGGCTGAAGTTCTGTTACAGGGCTACCTTGAGTCAATGGATTGGGTGGTGTTCAATAACTCAGCTAAGGATCTGAATGATTACACCAGGGCCATTTAGATTTTATCAAAACATTCAGGGTGTTCCCTAAGCAGAATCCTTGGATGAAAAATGAAATCAGAACCTGCTGAACACCAGATCACAGGCATTTATGTCCAGAGATCCAGACCCTACACAAGGAGCAGGTCTGACCTACAAAACACCATCTCCCAGTCAGTGTGAAGATTTCAGATGAGAATGGAAACAACAAAGGATACCCAACAGCTGTGGCAGGGCAGTAGGAGACAGCAAAGCTTCACTCCCAGATTAACTCAATACCTTCTATGCTTAATTTTACCACCAGAACCTCTGCCCACCTGATAATCCTCTATTATAATTTGCGGCCTGCCTTCAGAAAAGCGAATGCAAGGAAAGTATCTTGTCTGGACAGAGTACCCGGCTGAGTACTGAAAATCCATGCTGATCGATTTGCCAATGTATTCAGAGATCTTTTTAACATCTCACTCTGGAAGAGTGTGATAGCCTACCTAAATGACTATTGACCAGTGGGACTCACATCAGCAGTGAAGCATATCAGCTCCTCTTTGAGTGGTGGCATGCACCTGTTCCAAATTGCCTATTGTAGCAACAGGTCTACAGCTGATGCCAATTCTACACTAAACCTTGGGACACCTGTACATCAAAGATGCATACATCAGGATGTTCTTTATTGACTACATTTCTGTATTCAAAACCATCATCTCCTCAAAATGATCAAGACCTGTACCTCAAAACTGCACTGTACAATTGGATCCTGTATTTTCTCACCTCCAGACCTAAATCATTGAAAAGTAGTAAGAACATCCCCTCCACAATCTCTATCAGTCAAGGAGCACTACTGGGATATGTATACACCCCTCTGCTCTACTTGCTTTATACTTACGACTGTGTGGCTTGGTGCGATAACACCAAATTTGCTGACAATACTGTAGTAGTGGGTTGTATAAAAAGGTGGGATGAGTTAGCATACAGGAGGGAAATTCAAATGGTGTACTAACAAAAGCCTCACGTTCAATGTCATCAGGTCTACAAGAAAAACAATCTGAAGGTTGTATGTGATGTCAGGTATGTACTCTGACAATAAATCTGAACTTTGAATTATTTGACTTTTTTTTTCTTAAAACATTGCAATGATACTTGCCTCAACCATTTATCTTTTTTTTTAAAAATTTTATTTAACAATTTTATAGAACATTACAAAAAGAAAAAAAATGAAAATACAAATATAAATAGAGAACAAAAAAAACAATAATATAATATCCCCCTACCCCCCTCCACCCTCAACTAAACTATGCTATCTCAACTCCCCTCCCCCAACCTTTGGAGCCTTACAAAAAATTTGGAGCATTTAAAATTAATTGATCAATGTGCCAACTCTGTACAAATCATTTACTTAAGATCTATAGCCATATATTCCAAATATAAACTCCACACTTTAACAAAAAAATTATTATTTCACAAATTATAGGTTATTTTTTTCAAATATAAACATGATTGCAATTCATTATGCCATCTTTGTATATTCAATTCTACATCATTTTTCCAAGTGACAGCTCTACATTTTCTTGCAACTGCTAGCCCTAACTGTGCAAATGCCAATTGTGACTAATCAGCCAACCCTGGAAATAACAACATTCACATAAACCAATAAACACATCATTGGGTCCATTTGCAAATCAGTTTTGAATAAATCTCTCAACAATTTTATAACTTTTTCCCCAAAAGGATTTAACTTTCTTACATGTCCACACAGAATGCATAAAAATACCTGTCCTTTCTCCACATCTAAAACACAAATCTGTTAAACTAAGTCCATATTTCTTCAACTTAGGAGTCAAATATAATTGATGAATAAAATTATAATTAACCATATTATATTTCAGATTAATTAATTTTATAACACTATCAGTACACATATTTGACCTCCTAAGACAATTCAATATCTAAATCTTTCTTCCATTTCTCTTTTGTCCTATATACCTCAACTTTGTCTATTTTTTCTTGCAACAACCTATACATATCCGATATAAACCCTTTTGTTTCCTTATAACCATATAACCACTTACAGCACAGAACAGGCCAGTTCGGCCCTACTAGTCCATGCCGTAACAAATCCCCACCCTCCTAGTCCTACTGACCAGCACCCGGTCCATACCCCTCCAGTCCACTCCTCTCCATGTAACTATCCAGTCTTTCCTTAAATGTAACCAATGATCCCGCCTCAACCACGTCTGCCGGAAGCTCATTCCACATCCCTACCACCCTGTGGGTAAAGAAATTTCCCCTCATGTTCCCCTTATAATTTTCCCCCTTCAATTTTAAACCATGCCCTCTAGTTTGAATCTCCCCCACTCTTAATTGAAAAAGCCTATCCACATTTACTCTGTCTGTCCCTTTTAAAATCTTAAACACCTCTATCAAGTCCCCCCTCAATCTTCTATGCTCCAGAGAAAAAAGCCCTAGTCTGCACAACCTTTCCCTGTCAATCATTAAAATCTCAAACTTTGATTGACTTGGTAAAATTAAATCCCTACCAAATTGCGTTTGCAAACAATCTCGAATTTGATGATAAGCAAAAAAAGAATTTGATGAAATACCAAATTTCTCTTGTAATCTATTGAATGTTACCACCTCAAAACAATCTTGTATAATACTTATTCCTTTCATTTCCCAATTTTTTCAAATAAGGATTATTTAAAGAAAACGGAATTAATTTATTCTGATACAACGGTGATTTAATTGAAATTTTTCCTTTAGAACTTATAAGTTGATCTTGCTTATGCCAAATATCCAATTTTAATCTTATTTAGCAATGATATATAATTCAAAATGTATAGGTCCTGATATTCTCTACTAACTATAACTCCTAAATATTTAATTTTATTAGACCATTTAAATTTAGTAATCTGTCTACAATTTGTATAATCCTCATCTGATATAGACAATAGTTCACTCTTCTCCCAATTAATTGTAAATCCTGAAAGTATACCATACTGATTTAATAAATTTTGCAACAATTTCAAAGATTATTTAGGCTATGTTAAATATATCAACACATCATCAGGCAAACAAACTGATCTTATATTCTTGTTCGCTTATTTTAGTACCTTTAATATCCAAATCTTGCCTAATAGCCTGAGCCAGAGGTTCTATTACCAAAGCAAACAATGCCGGTGAAAGGGGTCAGCCTTGTCTAGTTGATTGAGATCATGTAAAAGCCGAAGAAATTTGTCCATTTGTCATTATTCGTGCTGAAGGATTAGTATATAAAGCTTTATTTATTCTAATTTTTGAAATGATGATTCCAAGTTTTATTCCATGAGTTCATTCCCTCAAAGCTTCCCACAGACATCTTTGTCACTTACTCTCTGTTTCTATCTCTTTCGTACTACATGTAAATATAGTAATTAGCAATGTAAATTGTACCTTTGTAAATTAATTTGCATTTAGAATTTTCAGATTTAGTGTTGGTGAATTTCATTACATTTCAAAATTCTTTTATGGGAAGTCTAATTCAGTGTTTCTCAACCTTTTTCTTTCCACTCACATATCACTTTAAGCATGCCATAGGGGCTCTTTGATTGGTAAGGGATTGCTTAAGGTGGCATGTGGGTGGGAAGAAAAAGTTTGAAAACCATTGTTTTAATCGTTCTTAATAGAATTGTCATAACTCCAACGGAAATGGGCCCATGACCATTTTTCTCAAGCAAAATATTTCAGTAACAATTGGGTCTAAAGCAGTGATTCTCAACCTTTCCTTCTCACTCACATCCCACCTTAAGCAATCCTTACTAATCGCAGAGCACCGAAGGCATAGGGATTACTTAAAGAGATATGTGAGTGGAAAGAAAAAGGTTGAGAACCACTGGTAATCTGCCAGTAGTTGGTGCTGCGTAGGATAGACCTAAATGTGTAGTTGTCATTCAATTTGCTATAATTTAGTGAGTTGTATTGGCAGATATAGCCCCCTGCTGGTTACATGGCCTGAAACAAACCAAGTTACATTATATGTACAAAAAGAAATAGTAATTAAATGTTGTGTTTGAATACTATCAAAGATAAATTTAAAATGTTTCTTAGTGAACACTTCAATGTTCATCAAAATTGGCCTGCAAGGTTAGCACTGTGATTCAAATCCTGTGCTGTTTGTAAGGAGTTCTCTCGGTGTCTGCATGGATTTCCTCTGGGAACTCTGGTTTCCTCCCACTCTTCAAAACATATGGGTGTTGTAGCTTAATTACACTATTTGGGCGGCATGGGCTCATGGGCCAAAAGGGCTTGTTATTATGCTATATGTCCAAATTGAATTAAATTTTAAAAATTCTGTAATTAAAATCAAAACGTGAATCTCAATTAAAATCTGCTTTGCGTGCCTTCCAGTCCTCTCCTGACTCTTTGTTATTGTTTTGTTTTTAAGTGCCCGTTAAAACTTTTTAAAAGCTTAGAAATAGTTAGAGGTGTTGAATCAGTTTCTAATGGTACAACTGCTGAAAAGAAGTAAAAAAAAACGGCAACAGATCGTTAAGAAACTGCATTTCCCGAGGTTATCTGAGCCTACCTGTTTACAAGAAGCCAGGACTCAGCGTGGAATGGATCCAGGAAGAGAGGTACAAGATTCGGCAACGGAGCTCCGCTCTTTATCGGTAGGGCTCTTTAAAGATGGTGCCCGGCAGCCCTTGGAACAAAGGGCTAGCCAGGCGCGTACACGTGAATTAACGCCCGCTGTGAGCGCTGTCAGTGAATCTTTGACAGCTAGAACAGCTGGGACGCTGCCAGCTGAAGACCCGACTCTGAAAAGATGTTTACTGATTGATGTAGCGGTGGTGCTGCGAAATGCACCACCAGTAATGAAGATTTCAACAGACATCGATGTAATGAAGGCATTTGATATAATATGGGTTAAGGATAACCCTGGCCATCAGCCTCCAGATACTGCTGAGGAGGTTGTGGCAGGGGTTTCTACACGGAGTCATACTGCAAGAAAAGCAGTTAAATCAAGGGAAGGAATAGAAGACCCTTTGGCTACACAGAAACAGCAGGATCCTACTGTGCCTGAATCTATTCTAGTAGATATGCTTATTAAGAATCTTGAATCTAAGTTATCCTCTACAATAAAAGAAATAGGTAAGGCTTTAGTTCAGGTTAATACAAAGCTTAATACTTTGGTGGACATTAATACCCAACAGATGGTTGATTTTAGTTCAGGTTAATACAAAGCTTAATACTTTGGTGGACATTAATACCCAACAGATGGTTGATTATGGAGCTTTTAAGCTTGAAACGAGTGAAAGACTTGATGTTTGTGACCAAGGCATAGACGAGGTACGAGATCAAATACAAGATGTAAATAAAACAATTGAAATTTTACAAATTCAGAATAAAAATTTAGCGAAAAAGGTTGATTATTTGGAGAATCAATCTAAATGGAATAATATAAAAATTGTTGGTTTGCCAGAAGATATGGAAGGATCAGATCCAAGAAAATTTTTCACTGAATGGATTCCACAAGTGTTAGGACAAGATAAGTTTCCGGAAGGCTTAATATTGGAACGTGCCCATAGAGCTTTGAGAAGAAAGCCTTTTCCAGGACAAAATCCAAGACCTGTTTTGGTTCGTTGTTTAAATTATTATGATAGAGAGACAATTTTGCGTGTGGCTATAAGAAACGCACAACAAAGAAGATCTCCCTTGATGGTTCAGAACAATCGTGTTATTTTTTATCCGGATTTGAGTCAAGAAGTTATGTCTCAACGACGTGAATTTAATCCTGTGAAAGAAGTGTTGTGGAAAAAAGGATATAAAGCAATATTTAGATACCATGCAGTATTGAAGATTTTTCAAGATGGCTATCAACCAAAATTTTTTGATAATCCTAAGGAAGCTATGGACTTTGCTCAATTATTGCCAATTAGACAATTTCAGGAAAGACGTAGTCCACCACGGTCTCCAAGGAGAGTGGAGACGCAAGATGGGAACCGAGTTCCAAGAAGAAATGGAAACAATGGTGGTCGGAGTGATAAAGTTGATTAAAAAAAATTTTTTCTGAGAAGATTTCAGATAATGATGATAGTTTAATGTGAAACGGGAGTAGGGAGAGGGAGCTGGGTAGGCATCATTTTCCAGAAGTCATCAGCTACGTGTGAGTTATCTCACACCCAATATCTTGTGGGAGTTACCGCATTGAGCGGTTGAGACAGGAGGAGGTGGTTGCAACCCCCTACCTGTTTTTTTTTTCATTAATTTTTGGATTAAGGAGTGAAGTTTTTTTTATTATCTTTAAATTTTTTTTCTCTTTTTGTAGTTTTAGGAGGGGATAAGGGGAGGGGGTGTTTTTCTTTTTTTTCCTTTTTTTCTTTTCTTTTTTTTCTCCTTCTCTTTTTCTTTGTGTTATTGTAAGTAATGTCTAAACTTAAGTTTGCCTCTCTTAATGTTCAGGGTTTAAATAATCCTATTAAGCATAAGAAAGTACTTGCTTACTTAAAAAAATTAAAAGTTGATGTGGCTTTTTTGCAGGAAACTCATTTAACAGATAAGGAACATTTGAAACTTAAACGTGAATGGGTTGGACAAGTTTTTTATTCTTCATTTAATTCAAAGGCGAAAGGAGTGGCAATTTTGGTGCATAAGAATTTACCATTTCAGTTACAGAATGAAGAGAAAAATGGAGGAAGATTATTAAAACTGAATTGTACAATTCTTAATGAGGCTTGGACTCTGCTTGATGTTTATGTTCCAAATGTTGAAGATACAGCTTTTATTGTAGACGTGTCTTTATTACTTGGACAAGCAAATTCTAATGTGATAATTGGGGGAGATTTAAATGTGGTATTGGAGCCTTTATTGGACAAGTATCTAAGAGTAATTAATAAATCTAAGATGGCAGTACAAGTGACTAATATGATGAAAGATTTGAATTTAGTTGATATCTGGCGAAGACTTAATCCTACAGAGAAAGATTTTTCTTTTTATTCTTCACGTCATAATTCCTTTTCAAGAATTGATTATTTTTTAATTTCAACACATTTGCAGGATAAGGTTATATCTGTGGATTATAAGGCAAGATTGGTTTCAGATCATTCATTATTATTATTAGAATATCAGAGTTCACAAGATGTTCAGAGAACTCCAAGATGGAGATTTAACACTATGTTATTACAAAAACTAGAATTTATCAGTTATTTAAAAAAACAAATTGAGGATTTTATTAGTAATAATGTTAACTCTGTTTCTAGTCATTTTGTTTTATGGGACTCAATGAAAGCTTTTCTACGATGTCAAATTATTAGTTATGCATCTAAAGTAAAGAAAGAGAGAATTAGAGAGATTGAAGACTTAGAGAAAAAGATAACTGTTATTGAAAAAGAATTTCAAAAAAAGTTACTGAAATGCAAAAGAACCAGTTAACTAATTTAAAATTAAAGTATAATGAATTACAAACATATCGATTTGAATGTTTAATGAATCGAACTAAACATAAGTTTTATGAATGGGGCGAGAAAGCTCATAAAGTTTTATCATGGCAGTTAAAAAAAAGAACAATTATCCAGGATTATACCAGTAATTAGAAAAAAATTGGGTATTACTTTTAGACAAAAAGAAATTAATGAGGAATTTTGCAATTTTTATAAAAAATTATATACGTCTGAGTGTAAAGATGTAAGTGAAGATGCAATAGATTCTTTTTTGAAAAATATTAATTTGCCACAGCCGAATCAAGAAGATAGACAAGAGTTGGATAAATCTTTTACAGAAAATGAAATTGAAATGGCTATAAGAGATATGCCAAATGGAAAGGCACCCAGTGAAGATGGGTTCTCTATAGAATTTTATAAAACTTTTTATGTTGATATATTTTCTATTTATAAGAATGTAATACAGCAAATTTATAAAACTTTTCAATTACCTGCATCTTATTCTAATGCAATAATTACGGTTATACCAAAAAAAGATAAAGATCCTTTACAGGTTTCTTCTTATCGACCAATATCGTTGTTAAACGTAGATTATAAAATTGTAGCTAAAGTTATGGCTAATAGATTGGCTCAATATTTACCTAAAATAATACATAAAGATCAAACAGGATTTATAAAAAACAGATATGCATCTGATAATATTTTGCGACTAATTACTTTGATAAATAAATTTAAATTTCAAATGAATTATCCAATAGTGGTTTCATTAGATGCAGAAAAGGCTTTTGATAGAGTGGAATGGAAGTTTTTATTTAAAGTACTTGAGAAATTTTGTTTTGGTTCTTCATTTATTGGATTGATAAAGGCTTTATACAATAGTCCAAAGGCTAGAGTTGCTACTAATGGACAGATCTCAGAATCTTTTGATTTAACAAGGTCTACTAGACAAGGATGTCCATTGTCACCTGCTTTATTTGCTATAGTTATTGAACCTTTGGCACAGTTAATACGTCAAAATGAAAATGTTAAGGGTATGAGAGTTTTGAATGAGGAATATAAGATTAATTTATTTGCAGATGATGTTTTATTATACCTGGTGGACCCTGATATTTCTTTACCAGCAATTCAAGAATCTTTAGAAAATTATGGTCAATTATTTGGCTATAAGGTAAATTAGGCTAAAAGTGAAATTTTGTCAATTTGTAAAGATGATTATTCGATATATAAAAATATTACGAAATTGAAGTGGACAAAACAAATTAAATATTTGGGAATTAATATCAATACAGAATATCAAGATTTATATTCAATTAATTACCTTCCCTTAATAAAAAAGATTAAACTAGACTTGATTAGGTGGAAGGACTTACCTTTAGGTTTATTGGGGAGGATTAATACTATAAAAATGAATATTTTTCCTCGGATGCAATATTTATTTCAATCAATTCCTTATTTTTAAAAAAAATATTTTTTAAGGATTTATACAAAGCAGTTAGAGAATTTTTATGGAAGGGAAAATTTCCGAGGTAGCAATGAAAAAATTGATGTGGGACTTTCAATTTGGAGGTTTGAGATTACCGAATTTTCAATATTATTATGAGGCTGCTCAATTTAAATTTCTTAGTGCAGTAATGAATATGGAGGATCCGCCCAGTTGGGCAAAGATAGAACTGGCAGTTAACATAACAATTACAGCACGGAAACAGGCCATTAGGCCCTTCTAGACCGCACCGAACCAAACACCCCTTTCTAGTCCCACCTCCCTGCACAATGAAAGATCTCCACATGAATTTTTGTTTCAATGGAATAAAAATTTGTTACGAACTTATGATGTACCAATATTGAAACATTTATTGAATCTATTGATGAGTAAACTTGATAAAATGGGGCTTAAAAATAAAGGGTCTGGGCGATTGCCATTATATAATAATCAACTTGTTCCTTTTACGGTCTCCAATATCACTTTGAAACAATGGGAAAGGAAAGGAATAAAAAACTTATCTGATTGTTTTTTTGAAGGACATTTTTGTTCTTTTGAGGAATTACAAAGGAAATTTGGTATTAGCGGAAATTCTGTATTTGTGTACTATCAGATAAGATCATTTGTAAAACAGATATGTGGTCGGCAAATGACTTTATTGCCCAAAACTAGCTTTGAAAAATATGTACTTTCAATACCAGAAAAGGGGTATATATCTGATTTGTATTGTATTTTACAAGAAAATGAAAGTAAGAAAGATTGGGATAAAGATAAGTTGAAATGGGAAAAAGATTTAGGTTCTACAATAGCTGAAGAAGCTTGGATGGAAATTTGTCAAAACAGTATTCGGAAATTGATTAATGCTAGATTAGCGATGATTAATTATAATTTTATACATCAATTATACTTAACACCAGAAAAATTTAAAAAATTTGGTCTTAGTAAGTCAGATTGTTGTTTTTATTGTGACCAGACAGCCAGTACTTTTTTACATACTGTCTGGTTCTGTGACCGATTGCAACAGTTTTGGAAAGGTATTCAATCTATATTTAATAGATTATATAATATTTGTGTTGTATTAGATCCTGATATATTTTTATTAGGGAATATGCAATCATTAATTGATTTAGGATTAAATGATTATCAGATTTCTTTTATCTATTTAGCTTTAGCAGTGGCCAAGAAATGTATAGCATCTACTTGGAAAGATAAAATATATTAACTTTGGACAGGTGGTATTCAGAGATGAAGTCTTGTTTAATTATGGAAAGGATATATTTTTCAATCCAAGATAAGATGTCTTTTTATAAGTTGAAGTGGACTCCATTTGTTAAGTATATGCAATTAAGTTTGATTTAAGTATGTTCTTAGCTGTGATATTTTAGATCTGATAAAACTTTTTAAATTATTTTTATTTGTCATATTTTTATTTTTTTTGTGTGTGTTTTTTTGTGTTTTTTTAATACATAATATTATTAATTTTATTAATTCTTCGCTCTTTATTTTGGTGGGTTTTATATATATATATAGATTTTTAGTTCTTGTATATGTGGGGGGGGGTTAAATTGAATTAAGTTAGGTTATTAATGTTGTATTGTAATTATATTATTTTATTTTATATTATTACTTTAAATGTAATCTTTCTTTTTATTCCTGTGATAAAACTTTTAAATTAAGTTAAAAAAAAATCTGCTTTGCATAATTATCAATGTGTTCAAAATTCATCCTATTTGCATTAAGGAAATGTGATGCTGTGGCATGGAATTGCTAGTTGCATTTGTAAGGACCCCAATTTTTGCAGTCAGCTGCAAAACAGTATTTCTTGCCTCATGCAGAAAGCTGCTTCCAAAATCTAACTGTATCTGTATCACACCCTTTTACCAGAGGTGTGATCAGTCATTAATTGAAGGGAGTTTGGGGTGTCCAGAAGTAAGAATGTCAGCAAATAGGCTGAGCAGCCAATCACACTGAAGAAGTCTCACATAGAACCACAGGAAATGAAGCACATTTCACTTTTTAAGAATTTTATAGAGTGTAAAATGAAGATTGGAATCTATAAATGCAACTCAAATGGAAGTTGAAATGTCACTAAGAATTAACAATGAAAATAGCTTTTTAAACATGATATTTTGAAACTGTTGAAGGGTATAACAGTACAGTTTTAGAAGGGCAGGGAATATGAGTAATAATTTTATCTGGGGTTCTATAAAACGTTCTATTACACACTCATATAACGTTTGTGAGAGATTTTGGCTATGAAAATATTTTATCACTCTCTGAAGTTCTCATCAGTTTACTGATCACATTAGAGAAGAAGGAATGTCGATATTTAGATTTTACATTTGGTTGCACATGTTCATTGCAGATAGTAGTAGCTCATCACAATTTCCAGCTCTCTGAGCCATGCTTTGTTTGCACCATCAGGTCCCAATGTCTAGGTGTCGCAGGGTCTGTGATTAATCTCAAACCAAACTTTCAGATTCTGAGGCATGGCATGATGGTGTGGGTCGGAGACATAAGGAGGATGCCTCTCCCATCAGAATTAATTAAAACTCGACTTTCAGAAAGTTTTTTTTTAATAAAACCTTTTTAAACATAATGGCAGCTATGAAAAAAACCAAGACACAGACAATGAGACAATGAAGAAAACGATTCTGAAAGAAACAACAAGTACTGAGGAAATAGAACCTACCTTAGAAGTGGATCTTGGAGACTCACTTCCTCTCCTTCTGAGACTGACTAGGCAAGTCCCAGCAAAATTTCAAGTGACTCCAGTGCCACCTCCCCGGAGAACTGAGGAAGATGATGCTGGAGCCAGAAAACGTCAGGTTCAGCTGTCGGAACTACAAGACCAAACGCACATGCACGGGACATGACCTTGCCTGCGAAGTAGGCTGAACCCTCACAGCCCAGCACTTCTGAACTGTTGAGGGGGAAGCTTAGACCCCGTAGGCAGGTTGAAGAGACATTGGCATCAACAGAGGAAGCGATAGGACTAAAGAAGATACCTTGCATGTAACAGAGGGAGAAGGGACATTGATACAACAGGGAAGGCCCTTTCCTCAATATGTGGTTCAAGAAGGTAAGTGGAGTTTCTACAGTTACATATTATGTAGACCTTTCAAGTCAATTAGACATATTGTCAAAATTAAAATACTATTGACTCAAATGAACCAGGGATTTATGTCTATTAAAGATTAATTTGAAATGCGATTTAGTAGAATGTAAGAAGAAATGATTACTATTAAGTCTGATGTCTCAAGATGTGCGAAAACAGTGGATAAAATTTAGATAAAATTTCAAAAAATTGAAGTAGACTTCCAAGATTGTCCTGAAGAAAAAGGGCATTGTAAAGATACGGTTGGTAAATTGGAAGATTCTTTTACTGCTTGGGAAGTTCAGAGAAAAGAATTGTTGCAAAAAATTAATGTTTTGGAAAATCAAAGACGCAGAAATAATGTGAAAATGGTGGGTTTTCCTGAAGATTTTGAAGGTTCAGATCTGGTACAATTTTTTCAGAAATGGATTCCTGAAGTTTTTGGAATTGAATATTTTCCAAATGGGTTGGAGTTAGATAGAGCCCATAGAGCTATTTGGAGGAAGCCTTTTCCGGGTCAACCGTCATGCTCTATTCTAATTAGGGGTCTACAATATCAAGATAAGGAAATGATATTGAGAGTTGCAGTGCAGAATGCAAGAAAACACCAGACTCATTTGTTGGTTGGAAATAATAGAGTATTTTTCTATGCAGATTTGGGTCAAACCATTATTAAACTTCACAAGGAATTTATTTAATCCTGCTACAAATGTTTTATGGAAAAAAGGATATAAATTTGCTTTTAGATATCCTGCCAAATTTAAGGTCTTTTATGGAGAATAACCAATAACAATTCTTTGCTGATGAAGAGGAAGCTCTTTTATTTGCTAATTCGTTGCCTGATAATAAGCAGAAGGGGAATCAAGATCAGTCTTCTCAACAGGTTAAGATGGCTCAAAAGAAGAGAAGAAATGGTTCACAGAAAGTGGAATGTCATGAATTAACAAAAAGTAACATTGATGATGACCAGGTTAACAGAGAAGCAGATTATCGTACTTCAAGATTTGTTGATTATTGTTGTTTTTTTAAAAATTCTGTTCAGGGGAGGTGGATTTGTTTGTCTCTTCTTCTGAAGTTGGCAGCCACTTCGTGGCATTGGTCGCTTCCCGTACAATACAGGGGAGTAGTACTGCTTAGTATAAGTGGTGTTTTTTTTCTTTTGGGAGATTTTTCTTCTTTTATTTTAGGGGTTTCTTTCTTTTCTATTGATGAAGATGAAAAACTGCCGTGGATTGGAGTCCCACCATCAAGGGTGCTGGGAATTTCATGCTTTAAGTATTAAGTATCTCGATGGCTCATTTGAATTTTGTGACATTTAATGTGAATTGGCTCAATAATAAAATTAAGAGAAAAAGGGTTTTGGGTTTTGGCTTGTATAAAGAAAATGAAAGTAGACATTTTTTTTTACAAGAGACTCATTTAACTGAAAAGGAACATCAAAAATTAATAAGAGACTGGGTCACTCAGATCATAGCTTCATCTTTTAATTCAAAAGCAAGAGGTGTTGCTATTTTGGTTAATAAGAGATCGCCTTTTAAATTAGAACCAGTTATTAATGATTCAGCTGGTAGGTTTGTTGTTGTAAATTGTCAAATTTATTTGGAACCCTGGACACTTATGAATATTTATGCTCCAAATGTTGATAAAGAGAAATTTATTCAAGATTTTTTTTAAATCTGGCACAAGCACATGATAAAGAATTGATTTGAGGAGATTTTAATTGTTGTTTAGAGCCATATTAGATAAATGTCCGAAGACGGTGACTAAAACCAAAATGGCAAAACAAATTTTATCATTGATGAAGGAAATGAATTTAGTGAATATTGGAAAAGATTAAATCCTAAAGAGAAGGATTATTCATTTTACTCTTTTAGATATGATTCTTTTTTTCTAGAATAGACTTTTTTTATTATCAGCTCATTTGCAAGGATGTAAAAGTAAAATTTTGTCAGACCATTCTCCTTTGTTAATACCATGTATAGGTTCTGAAAAGATAGATATGACATAGATGGAGATGTTGAATTTTATAAGAAATCAAATTCAGCAATATTTGAAAATAAATACAAATATAGTTGATAGTAAATTTATTTTGTGGGATGCTTTAAAAGTTTACTTAAGAGGATAAATTATTAATTTTTCTACTAAAATTAAGAAACAGTATTCTAATGAAGTTGATAAATTGGAGAAAGAGATAGAAAGTTTAGAGAAAGATATACAAAAGGATCCAACAGAGAGGAAAAAGATGGTTAATACATTTTTAAAATGCATTATAATTCATTACAGACATATAAAATGGAGAAATTAATAGAAAGAACTAGACAAACATATTATGAATTGGGGAGAGAGCTCATAAATTATTGACATGGCAGTTAAAGACAGAACAGGCTTCCAGAACAATTAATGCTATTAAAAAAGATTCAAAAATTACCTATAAACCTCAAGATATAAAGGATGCTTTTAAGGAATTTTATGTGAAATTGTATTCTTCTGAATCTGAAAATTATGATGTTAAAATTTATAATTTTTTTAGCTTCAGTTACCTTTTTTGAACATTTGAGAGCATAATGAGTCGTGCTTCCCTTTTACACTTAGAGAAATTGTTGTGCACTTAAATCAATGCTGAATGGTAAGTCTCCTGGTGAAGATAGATTCATATTGGAATTTTATTTTAAAAATTCAGGATTTATTAATGCCTCTTTTAATGGATGTTTTGAAACAGACAATGGAGGTTCATTCTTTACCAGATTCTTTTTCCAATGCAATTATAACAGTTATTCTTAAGAAAGATAGAGAACTGATAAAGACTGAATCTTACAAACCTATTTCATTGTTAAATGTTGATTGTAAAATTGTAGCTAAGGTTTTAACAAATAGACTGGCAAAGTATTTACCAAGTTTGATTCATTTGGATCAGGCTGAATGTATTAAAAATCATTATTCTACAGGCAATATTGCAAAATTAACTAGCTTGATTCATATTTCTCAGAAGAAATCCAACTTATCAATGGTCTTATCATGAGATGCCAAAAAGGCATTTGATAGATTAGAATGGAGTTTATTATTTAAAGTATTGGAAAAATTTAGGTTTGGACCAATGTCTATTAGCTGGATTAAGTCTTTATATAAAAATACTTCTGCTAGAGAGGTGAAAATGGCCAAATATCATCATTTTTATTACAGAGATCTACTGGACAAGGATTCACTTTGTCCCCGGCACTTTTTTTATATTAGCTATTGAATCTTTAGCACAATTGATAAGACATGATGATAATATTAAGGGTATTAAAGTCAATTCTTAAGAATTTAAGATGAATTTATTTGCTGATGATGTGTTGATTTATTTAACAGAACCACAAAATTCATTAAGTTCATTATATGAGATACTTAAACAATATGGAGAAATATCAGGTCATAAAATCAATTGGGATAAAAGTGAGATTATGCCATTGATTGATGGTGGTTATACTCAATGTAAGAAAATTGTTCAATTTAAATGATCAAATTAGATTAAATAATTAGGTATTAGAATTGTTAAGGATTTGGGCAATTTATATAAGTTAAATTATTTATCTTTATTCTGTAAAATTAATGAAGATTTAAATAGATGGAAAAATTTACCTATAACATTAATAGGTAGTCTGAATTGTGTAAAATTCCTCAGAAATTTAAAAAAGATTTTAGTTCTATAATTCAGAGATTTTTTTTAACGGAAATGTAAAATAGCAAGAGTATCCATACAAAAAAAAACTTGGAAGCATGAACTGAGAGGTTTACAAATCCCAAGTTTTCAAAATTGTTGATAAAAATATGGCACAATTTATTTTAAAATGAAATATTAAGTTATTAATCATTAATAATAATCCACCTGTTTTGCGACATTTAATTTAATTATGGAATAGAATAAATGATGAGGTAGGTAAATAGGGGAAAATCTCAGGTAAAACACCTTTATATTAGAATACACTTTTTCCTTTTACTCTTAATAATCAGTTTTTGAAAAAATGGAATTAAAACTGTACAGGATTGTTATGAAGCTGGTTATTTCATTTTGTTTCAAAGAATGAAAGAAAAATATGTAATTCCAAATAATACTTTTTTGTTATTATCAAGTTAAGGTTTTATTGTTGGATAATTTTGGACATATTTTAAGATTACAAAGACAATCAAAATTTGCTTACGGAAGGTAGTACAAATAAATTTACTTCAGAAATATATAAATTGTTACAAAGTAAAATGCCTAAATTAGATATCCATAAATCAAGATTAAAGTGGGGAAAAGATTTGGGAATAACAATTGATCAAGATCATTGGAGAACTATTTGTAAGGATTGTATGACTAAGATTGTTAAAGTGAGATATAGGTTAGTCCATTATAATTTTATACGTCAGTTGTATTTAACTCATCAAAAATTAAAGAAATACAATTTAATTTCTTCAGATTTATATTTTAGATGTTGTAAAGAAGAAGGTTCTTTTCTACATTCGACTTGGTTATGTGATAGTGTTAAATTATTTTGGACACGACTTGAGGAATTTTTAGAGAAAGTTTTTAAGATTCAATTACCAATAGATCCAGCATTATTTTTATTAGGCAAAATTAAAATATTGAGTTTGAAATTGAGGTTGACTATTGCATTTTTAAGATTAGCAATGGCTACAGCAAGAAAATGTATAGCCATTACTTAGGAAAATGAGATTGATTTGGGATTGCAGAGAGGACATATGGAAATGAAATCTTGAATTACATTGGAAAAAATAATGATGTAGCAGCCGTGTAGCGAGCCGAGTGGGCGCACAGCATGGCAATGCGAACTGTCACCGCCGAGGTTCTGCGGGCATGCAGAACCATAATATAAACGTCTGCCCACTCACCTAATAGAACACACATGAGAGATACTGAATGCCAAGGAACGGCACGTTGAGCTGTTGAGTCTCCTGCCAGAAGGCACGGGACGTTTGCAAGGCTAAATTTAAACCTGCCAGTCCCGTGGATCAGCTGCAATTTCATAGCGACATCATAATGGGGCATAACAGTGGAGGACACAAAGTTCTGGCATGTCATAGGTGTGTTGGAGACTGCAACCACATCTCAAGTGAGCAAATTTATTGCCAATCCCCCAGCGGAAAACCAGTATACCAGGTTCTGCCAGTTTCTTCTGGATACACTGGAATTGACAAGGCATGAATGCGGCATACATCTTTTGAACATTGAAGGCCTGGGTGACAGGAATCCATCGGACCTAATGAATGAGATACTGGCATTGGCAGATGGTCATTCTCATTGCCTGCTTTTTGAAACTTTATTCCTCTCAAAGCTCCCAGCTCGTGTTGCCATACCTATTGCTAACATGGATTTCCACTGACCCATGGCATAGCACGTGGGGCTGACAGGGTTTATCATACTCCTACACAAGAGTCTGCTCAAATACAGCCTGTTTTGGCAGCAGATACATCTCCCGCATCCTACGACCCTCCTGTATCTGCAGTCCAATCAAAGGAGGAGGAACGTGCTGACGTACGTAAGAGTGGTGTTTTTACCATCGCCGTTGTGGGGAAAATGCCCATAAATGCATCCAGCCATGTACCTATTACAGGAAAAAGGTGGGAAATGAAAGAGCCAGCTGCCAGTAGTGGCCTCGGCAGCTGGCGCAAATATGGGCCTATTGTATTTTCAAGACGACGTGGGTAAGCGCAAGTTTCTTGTAGACACAGGTGCTGAGCTTAGTTTACTCCCACCGACCTATTTTGAAAAGGCGCATAAACAACAACATCTGGCTCTTCAAGTTGCAAATGGAACTACCGTTCCCAGCTTTGGCACGTGACGGATCACAATTGGAAAAGGTGGGACCACACTCCATTGGAATTGCGTGGGGTGGACTTTTTAACGAAATCGGTTCATGCCACCACCTTTCAGACATACCCACTGGCATGCAGCAAAGGGAGAGTTTCCCAGCTTGGGGTACATGCGTTGCACAAGGATGCCTATGCTGCCCTGTCCAACGAATTTCCCCATATTCTCACTCCTAATTTCAATGCCTCAAAAACAGCCCATGGTGTGTCTCATTATCTAGGCACTTCAGGCCCACCGATTCATGCCAGGGGTAGTCGTCTTCCACCTGATAAACTGCTACAAGCAAAGGCGGAGTTTACGGCAATGGAAGAGTTGGGTATCATTCTACACTCCAACAGTCCTTGGGCATCACCATTACACAAGGTACCCAAGAAGATAGGTGGATGGAGACCCTGCGGCGATTATCATAGGCTTAATGATGTTACTACACCTGACAGGATTCCTCATATACAGGATTTTGCTGCCCATCTACACCATTGCCACATTTTTCCAAGGTTGATCTGATCAAAGGATATCATCAGATACCTATCCATAAGGATGATATCCTTAAAACAGCAAGAATTCCTCAGAATTCTATTTGGATTGAAAAACACTGCTCAAAACTTCCAGTGGCTGATGGAGGCTTTAGGGAGGGATTTGGAGTTTGCATACATTTACTTGGATGACATCCTCGTAGCCAGTCAAACTGAGCAAGATCACCACCTGCATTTGTGCCACCTTTTCCAACGGCTAGAGGAATTCGGTCTTAGAATCAGCCCTGGCAAATGTCAGTTTGGAAGATCCACCATCAACTTCCTAGGACACAAGATCACGGCCGACGGTGTATTTCCCTTATCCAGCAAGGTAGATGCAGTACGTGCTTTTTCCAAACCTACCATGGTTAAGGGTCTGCAGAAATTTCTGGGCATGATGAACTTCTATCACCGGTTTATTCCTGCAGCTGCTCACATTCTTCGACCACTGTTTCAGCTCATCTCCACCAAGCACTGGGACGTTACCTGGAGATCAAAGGCAGAGGTTGCATTTACGACTGCCAAAGAGTCATTGGCCAAAGCAGAAATGCTTGCCCATCCCAACCCTGAGGCTACCTTGGTACTAAGCACTGGCATCTCGAGTACAGCCATGGATACGGTTCTTGAGCAATATGTCAATGGCCATTATTAACCCCTTGCTTTCTTCAGCAGGCATTTAAGGCCAGTGGAAATTAAATATAGTACATTTGATCGGGAACTGTTGGCATTGTACCTAGCCACACGGCACTTACGATATATTTTGGAAGGTCGTCATTTCACTGTGTTTATGGATCATAAGCCACTCATTTTTGCCTTCAGCAAAATAACGGATCCATGGTCAGCAAGACAGCAGTGTCACTTATTGTACATTTCAGAATTCACAACGGATGTACACCATGTTTCAGGGAAAGACAATCTCATCGCAGATATGCTGTCCAGACTGACTGTATTTCATATTCAGGGTGGAATCGATATTTCTGAATTGGCCAGTGCACAGGCCATAGACCTCGATGTTCAGGCATACAGTACGGCTATTACTAACCTGGACATACAACAGGTGGCACCACAACAGGGCAGCCCAACCCTTCTTTGTGACATGTCTTTGGGCTACCCTAGACCATTGATTCCAGCATCATGGAGGCGATGCCTTTTCAACCAGATACACAGCTTGTCTCATCCATCCATCAGAACATCTGTCAAGCTCATGTCAAATAAATACATAAGGCATGGACTAAGAAAAGACGTCGCTCAATGGGCTCGTACATGTGCCTCCTGCCAGCCGGCCAAAATTTAGTGGCACACCAAGACACCTCTTCAGCCTTTTACAGTGGTACGCAGGAGGTTTGAACACATGCATGTACGTGCCCATTGAGCGACGTCTTTTCTTAGTCCATGCCATATGTATTTATTTGACATGAGCTTGACAGATGTTCTGATGGATGGATGAGACAAGCTGTGTATCTGGTTGAAAAGGCGTTGCCTCCATGATGCCAGAATCAATGGTCTAGGGTAGCCCAAAAACCCTGCACGGGCCATTGCCAGTATTTCAAAACATGAGATATATTTTAACAGAGGTGGACTGTTCCACGCACTAGCCAGAGGCCATCCCATTGCCATCCAGTGACACTGAAAAGTGCTGGGATGTTCATCTCCAATTGGATCGCTAGATTTGGTATCCCAACGCACATAACTTCAGACCGCAGAGCACAATTCACCTCTGCATTATGGTCTGCCTTTGCGTGCTTTTATGGCTCACACCTGCACCACACTACGGCATATCATCCACAGTCCAACGACCTTGTGGAACGTTTCCAAAGGCAACTAAATTCCGCACTTAAGGCCCGACTCACCAGTCCCAATTGGGTCGATGAGTTGCCATGGGTTCTACTGGGAATTCACAAGGCCCCAAAGGAAAATTTGTCTGCATGATCGGCAGAGATGGTTAATGGCATGGTACTTACAGTTCCAGGGGACATTCATTTCACAACCAACTCTGACCTGGACATCCTTCAGCAGCTTTGACGTGGTATCACTAGCAGCAAACCTGTTCTTAACAGCTGACATGGAACCCCTAAACATGTGCCCCCACAGCTCCTGGATGCTGATTTTGTTTTTGTACACAGACAGGTCCCAGGGGCACCGTTACAACAAGAATATGAGGGCCCTTTCTGTTTGACCATTGGCAGCTGTTTAGTGTAGACAGACTCAAGCCTGCCTGTATGGATCCCACTGCACCCATTCAATGCCCCCCCCCCTCCCCACCAGCCCAGATGGTGTGGGTGTCCTCCTAAGGCACACACAACTGGTGTTTTAATTTCCGGCAACAATTCTGAGGGGGGGTGTAATGTAGCGGGCCAAGTGGGCACACAGCATGGCAATACAAACTGTCGCCGGAGTGGTTCTGCGGGCGTGCAGGACCATAATACGGACGTCTGCCTACTCAACTAATGGACCACACGGGAGAGATACTGAGTGCCAAGGAACGGCACATTAAGCTGTTGAGGCTCCTGCCGGAAGGCGCGGGACACTTACAAAGCTAAATTTAAACCTGCCAGTCCAATGGATCGGCAGCAAACTCATAGTGATGTCCCATCTTGTCTTATGGAGCCCGGGACATGGGGTATATAAAAGAAGCCTGTAAACCCTGAATAAATCAGTCTTCAGTTGACTAGTCTGATGTGTGTTGTATTTCTTTAGTAGCTGTACTGTAGTAGCTGCTACAATGTATAATTTACGTGACGATTATATTTTTGTCGGAAAGTGTGGAGCCCTTCCTTAGATTATATGGGTTTAAGATTTTGAATCTCACTATGGTGGGTGTTGCTCTGATCCATGGCAGTTGATGGTACTTGTGATTGTTTAAATCAGCCTTTTCTTTCTTTGGGGGTTATTGGGTGTGAGAAGGGTTGGTTTTTTTGGGGAGTGGCGGAAGGAGAGGAGGTGAGGTTATTTTGTATTTCTATATTCAAAAGTTATAGTTTAAAAAAATCTTGTCAGATTCACTGAAGGCAATGGTCAGAAAGATGGACACTTTTCCTAGAGTTACAGAATTCATCAAATATATTTGTGTTCTTTGCCAATTGTAGAATGAATTGGAAGCTATTTGAAACAGAATATATTTGGCAGAAAACACAGCAAGGCTTGAACGGGATGGGTTTAGATAAACATTGATTTAATTGCAATCCCAAACCAAGACTACTCACAAATTGGAGGAAACAACATGAAATATTCCTTCTGGCCATTCTTGAACCAGACAGCATTAACATGAGCGTATCCAGTTTGCATTAAACCCCTCTTTCCAAGTCTCTCTCTTTATCTGCTCCTTACCTACAGCTCTCCACCCCCTCTCTATTCTGACAGTTACCCCCTCTCACCATGACCTCTGCTTTTTTCTATTCTACCCTCTCACCCATATCTATCTGTTAGCTTGTACTCCTCCCCCGCTCCTCCCTCTCTCCTTTCCTCTAGTAGAGTTTCTAGTACAACATCAACACGTTTAAAATTAAGAGCTGAAAAGGCCACTTTTGTTGCAGAAGGTGAATGGCTTAAGGATAAATATGTCTTAGAAGAAATAAAGGAAGCCAGGAGAAGTAGCTATGAAAAGAAGAGGAACAGCTGAGGAAGAATGAGGAGGAGAGAAGGCAAAAGGAGCAAATGGAGTTGAGAAAAGAAGAGTTGTTATTGATTCCTTGTTGAATACACTTGAAGGTTTAGAGGTATCTGATGCTTGAAATAGATTACCTAAAATGCATGATGGTATGGAATCATATTTTAAGAAAGAGCCACAGGAAACAAAATCAATTATTAATCTTAGTATCACGGGTACAAGACATGCATGGACAAGAACAAATCCTTCTGGAGCATGGTGTAGCCAAGCTGCATGTATCAGCGGTAACATCCATCGACAGAGCTGCAGCTTGGGTTCAATCAAATGCTGCAGCTCCCTTGGCATTTGAGTCAAGCTTTTGAAATACAGGTGAGTCTACACATGAGGTTTTCAGATACATTACATGCTACAAAAGGCGGTGAACAAGCAACAAACTATTATCCATGAGAAGAAACAATGAAATTGATCCAGCAACAATCTCTATCTTCTTTTCCCAAGAAGGAGATTCAAACTTTTGATGGTGACCCACTTCAATACCAAACGTATTGAAAACAAGTGTCAAGACCCTGAAGATTGTCTCTATTACTTGAAACTGTATACAGAAGGAGAGCCAAATTAACTTGAAAAGAATTGTCAATGTATGTCCTTGGATAAAGGATTTGACAAAGTTATTTACTAAAGAAGAATTTTGGCTCTTAAATGGTCATCAATAAAACAGAATGATACAAAAAGGCTCTATAAGCATACACTCTCTTTTTAAGAGGATGTTATAATGCCATGGAAGATATCTACAATATTTGTGAGCTTGACATGGCTGGTAATATGCAAATCATCTTAGATAAATTACCCTATTGGATATGGGGTAGATGGAGAAGAATGGCTTGTGATTTCCAGGAACATCATGACCAAAGAGTTACCTGAACGCACTTGGTGAATTTCCTAGAACAGCAGGTGTACCTTGAAACAGATCCAATATATGGAAATACCAGAGATACTTCAATGAGGAACAAAGATGTAAAGAGGTTTAACTTAAAGCCTAGTCAAAAATTGAAAAGCAGTACTTTTGCTACTGCTCTGTCAGTTGTAAATAATTTAAAAAAAGATAAAGTAAGGTAAAGGAGGATTTACCTACTGAGAAGAATTGTTTGTTCTGTAAAGGTGGGCATGCTTTGGAAATATGTTTATGGTTGGAAAAGAGAAAATTGCTTTTTTTTTAACCTGGATGTGCAAAGGGCACATCAGTGAAAAGTTCAAGAAGCGACTTAGTTGTAATATATGCAATTTTAAGAATTCTAAAATACTGCATATCCAACAAAGGAACAAGGAGTTGGAAAAAGAGCAATCAGAAACAAAGGAAATATCAGAAAACTGTGTAATAGCCTTGGTTCAGACAAGTGGCCTTACTAGGGCCGGTTTGGATAACTGCAAACTCTCAATAATGCCTGTACATGTCAAGAGCAAGAATGGACAAGAATGGGAATGCAATAACACTTATGCATTTCTTGGCTCAGGCAGTACTGCATCTTTTTTGCACGTTGGGACTGATAAACAAACAATCTTCAAGAAAGAAAGCCAAAGATTATGTTGAAAACCATTGGACAAGAAAATGTTGCTGAAACCATCAATTTTTTTTAGGCTTAGTAGTTGCTGGATTGCATGACAAAGATTGTTTGGGATCTTCCAATTTTATACACTCAGAAGACTGCCTGTGCACAAAGGAAATAGTCCACATCAAAACAATATCCATCAATCGTCTTCTCTGTGGAAAGTTTATCTACCTGACATTGATTCTGAGGTAGAGATGCTGCTTGGTTCAAATGTACCAAAGGCTTTGGAACCACTAGAAGTAGTGCGAAGTAGGGAAGATGGACCTTATGCTGTTAAAACTAGGCTTGGATGGACAGTTAATGAGCCTTTAGAAGGAAATAATTATATTGCTTCGGGAGAACTAAAGACAAGTGTCGAAAGAATTTCGGTTGTGATATTTGATGAGTTGTGGGAATAGCAAAAAACTGTAAATAAGAAATTCACTTCTGAAGAAAGCAGATCAATGTGAAAAATATCAAAGGCATCTAAAACAATATTGAAGGAATTATTTTCACCAGGAATGGATGTTGCATATACTGCTGGTAATTATTCCTGTGTAATTGAATCAGAGGCAGGACTAAAGCAAAAGACTGAGAACAAATTGAAAAGTAGTTCAAGAGATTACAGCAAAGTTAATAAAGAGATCTCACAACATGCTGTAAAACTGGCAAACACAGAAAATTGCACTGATGGAATAAAGGAACATGTGACTGACAATTTGGTGCAATTGCATTCAGAGAACAAAATATTGAAAAAAGGGATTGGAAATATTAGATAATTGTGAAAACAGTGAACGGAAAGATTTTAACATTGTACTTGAAAACAAAACTGGATTTCAAAGGGACGAGAATAAATCCAATGATTCTTTTGTTTCGAAAGTGACTAAGGGAAAGTTACGGAAAGAAGTTGGCAAGAATAAAGATTTAATTGTAAATAAAATTTGCAAGATCAGAAAGCGCATGAAAAGAATAACTGCTGAAGAAATGAATATAGTTATTGTGGAAAGAGATTCAGCATTATCAAAATGTAAAAGGTTGGAGGAAGAGCTTCATTTTTTGAAAGAGAACATTCGAGGGAGCAGAGGTGACCTGGTAAGAGATATTATTCTAAGGGCTTTTACTGGGCCTAAAGTAAAGTTGGGAGAGGAAGGGAGTAAAGTATAAAGAGGAGGGAAGGTAAGGAGTCTTTTGAAAGGCACTTACCAAGGGACCTATTGTTTTAAATTGGGAGGGGAGGGAGTCGGAGGCGACCATTAGAGGAGTGAGGAGGAGAGGCTGCTGGGAAGGTAAGGACCTATAAAAAGGCTTTGACTGGGGCCCGATTGAACACTCGAGGGAGCAGAGAAAGGAAAATGTTAGCAGATAAGAGACATTATTCAAAGGGCTTTTACTGGGCCAGGTTTAATTAATTAATTAATTAATTAATTGGTTAATAGGTCAATTGGTCAAGGGCCAATAAAAGGTGGGTAGGTATTAGAAAGTGGCCTAGAGAGAGTGTGGCCTGGTGAAGGAGTGGGACTTTGAGACATTGGCTTGAGAGGCTTAGGTGAGCATATCTGAATTGAGGTAAGATATTCACATTTAATATATATCTTTTTATATTTACTCTAGTAAGGGAGAAGGAGGAAGGATGAATGTGAGGGCAGTTTTCTGCTCCCTTTGCAACATGTGGGTAGTGATGGAGTCTTCTAGCCTCCTGGATGTCCACGTGTGCATTAAGTGTGCTAAGCTGTAGTGTCTAGACCCTGAGCTGCAGCTTGATGACCTTGCCTTGCTCAGGGAGAGCAAGGTGGTCATTGATAGGAGTTATAGACAGGTGGTCACACCTGGCCCACAGGAGGATGGGCAGTGGGTTCCTGTTAGGAGGATGAAAGAGAAAGTTCAGGCTCCAGAGAGAGCATTTGAGCCTGCAATCCTCAAATAGGTACTCCTCCTTGAATACTGAGGAAGGGGATAGTCAGGCTAAGGCAGGCAGAGGTGTAGGGTCAGCCTCTGTAGCCCAGAAAGGAAGTAATAGGAAGAATAAGGTGATAGTTGTAAAGGATCAGTTGGTGAGGTGGATGGACAGAGGTTTTTGTGGAAGAGATAAAGAAAACTGGATGGTGGTTTGCCTCCTTGGTGCCAGGGTCCAGGATGTGGCTACACGAGTCCAGAACATTCTAAAGGGGGAAGGGAAAGAGCCTGAGGTTGTGGTTCATGTCAGTACCAATGGCATTGGTAGGAAGGAAGAAGTGGTCCTGCAAAATGAATATAAGGAGTTAGTCAGGGAGCTCAGAAGAAAGACCATTAAGGGTGTAATCTCTGGATTACTTCCTGTACCATGTGATAGTGAGGGGAAAAATAGTCAGATGGAGACTGAATGTGTGGCTGAAGGGGTGGAGTAAAAGACAAGGTTTCAATTTCTTGGACCACTGGGACTGTTTCTGGAGGAGTTGGGACCTATACTGTAAGGATGAGTTACATCTAAATCCCAGAGGTACCAGTCTCCTGGCAGGGGTGTTTGCTAGGGCTTTAAACTAGTAAGGTTGGGGTCAAGGGTTCATGTCAGGGAGGAGAGCAAGAACAGTCTTTAGGCAAAGAAAAAAGGCTTTTTCTCACAATCTGGAGGTGGAATAGCAGCAGGTAATAAATAGTGGGCATAGTAACAATTGTAGAGAGGATGAGAGGCAGAAAGTTAAAGGTGGAAGATCTCTGAGATGCATTTATTTCAATGCAAGGAATGTGGCTTAAAAAAAGTGGATGAACTCATGGTGTGGATTAACATGTGGCGTTCTGATGTGATAGCAATTAGTGAGACATGGTTGTGACTGGCAGCTAAATATTCCAGGATTTTGCTGCTTTAGACATGACAGAATTGGTGTGGTATGAGGGGGAGGTGTGGCACTGCTTGTCAGGGAAGATATTACAGCGGTGCTGAGGCAACATAGACTGAAGTACTCATCGCGCGAGGCTCTGTGGGTTGAACTAAAAAAAAAAAGTGAGGCTACAAATATAGGGGTATATTATAGGCCACCAAAAGAGGATAGGGAACTGGAAGAGCAAATGTGCAGGGAAATAACTGAGATGTGTAGTAGAAACAGGGTTGTGATAGTTGAGGATTTCAATTTTCCTAACATTGATTGGGGAAACAAAATCAGTGAGAGGGAAGGATAGCTTAATCTTTGTACAATGTGTGCAGGATTGCTTTTTACAGCAGTATGTTGAAATAGCTACCAGAGGGGAGACATTGTTAGATCTATTGTTGGGGAATGGAAAAGGGTAGGTGACAGAAGTGTGCATTGGTGAGAACTTTGGATCCAGTGATCATGGGTCCATTAGCTTCAACTTAAATATGGAAAGGGATAGGTCAAGTCCAAGGTTGAAGGTCTTCGAGTGGAGGAAGGCTAGATTTGAAGAAATG
The DNA here is from genome assembly GCF_036971445.1 of Narcine bancroftii. NCBI lineage: Eukaryota > Metazoa > Chordata > Chondrichthyes > Torpediniformes > Narcinidae > Narcine > Narcine bancroftii. Next base: position 82,353,575 of record NC_091472.1, on the reverse strand, counting down.
AGAAGGATTTGTAGAAAATTGTATGGGCTGATCTTTCTTCTGGAAAGAATGTAGAGGAGATTTGGAGGGTATTTGAAGAGATATTGAGAGTACAGGATCTTTACGTGCCAATCAGATCAAAAGGCAAGGCCAAAAGCCTAAGGGAACCATGGTTTTCTGGAAAAATAAGGAAGTTGGTTCAGGATAAGTGGGGGGAATTTACTAAATTTAAGAAGCAAAAAATGGATAAGATGTATGATTATTACATAGATTGCAGAAAAAAACCTGAAGAAGGAAATTAGAAAGGCAAAAAGGTATGAGGTATCAATAGTTGATCAGGTAAAAGTGAATCCAAAGGGTTTTTACAGATCTGTGAATAATAAAAGGAGGGTTAAGGATAGAATAGGACAGCTGGAAAATGAGAGTGGTGAACTGTGTGAGGAACCATATCAGATGGGAGAGTTATTGAATGATTTTTTTTCTCATCTGTGTTCCCAAAGGAAAAGGACATTGGACTATGTGATAAGAGAGGCAAATGGCTTAGTTATGGAAAAGATAGGGATTAGTAAAGAGGGTTTTGGAGCTTCTAGGGTCAATATAAGTGGATAAGTCTCCTGGACCTGATGGGATTTTCCCCAGGCTGTTAAGGGAGGTCAGGGAGCAAATAGCAGAGGCACTGCCAGTGATTTTTTAACTATCACTGGAGGAGGGTGTGGTGCTGCGGGATTGGAGGGTTGCTAATGTAGGTCCATTGCTTACAAAAGGCACTAGGTGTCGGCCAAGTAATTATAGAACTGTAAGTTTGACTTTGATGGTAGGGAAAGTTACGGAGGGTATTTTTAGAGATGGTGTGTATAAATATCTAGATAAGCAGGGATTGATCAGGAGCACCCAGCATGGGTTTGTGAAGGGGAAGTTATGTTTGACGAACCTTGTTGAGTTTTTCAAAGTGACAAGAAAGGTGGATGAAGTAGATGTAGACAGTTGAATTAGTCTATCTGGATTTTAGCAAAGGTTTTGATAAGGTTCCACATGAAAAGTTAGTAAGGAAGGTTCAGTCACTAGAGATTAATAGAGAAATAGTAAGATGGGTCCAAAGATGGCTGGAGGAGAGACAGCAGAGAGTCATGGTGGACAACTGTATCAGGATGGAAGCCTGTGACAAGCAGTGTACCTCAAGGATCGGTGCTAGGTCCCCTGTTGTTCATAATTTATATTAATGATTTGGATGATGGGGTGGTTAACTGGGTAAGTAAATATGCAGACAATATGAAAATGGGGGAGTGGTGGATAGCTAGGAAGGTTTTCAGGGAGTACAGAGGGATGTGGTTTGTCTGGAGAGTGGGCTGAAAGATGGCAGATGGAATTTAATGTAGAGAAGTGAGGTGCTTCATTTCTGTTAAAAAATAATTGAAATAGGACATATGCAGTAAAGGGGAGGACATTGGGGAAATGCACAGGTACAAAGAGATCTTGGAGTTGGGGTTCCTTGAAGGTGGATTCTCGTATCAACAGATTTTCGGAGCTGGGAAAAGATGTTGCATCTGTTTAAGGCATTGGTGAGGCCAAATTTGGAGTATTGTTCAGTTGTGGTCTCCAAATTGTAGGAAGGATATAGATAAAGTAGAAAGGGTGCAGAGAAGATTTACAAGGATGGTGCCTGGCTTAAAATATCTAGGGTACAGAGATAGATTGAAGAGGTTAGGACTTTATTCCTTGGAACATAGCCAGTTGAGAGGGGATTTGATAGAGGTATTTAAAATGAAGGGAATAGATAGACTAGATGCAAGTAGACTCTTCCCCCTGAGAGCAGGGGAAGTTGAAACAGGAGAACACAAGTTGAGGGTAAGGGGGCAAAATTTTAGGAGAAACATTAGAGGATGCTTCTTCACTCAGAGAATGGTGGCTGAATGGAATAACCTTCTGGAGGAAATAGTTGAGGCAGAGTCAATTCTTTCATTGAAGAGGAGGCTGGATATATACATGGATAAGAGGGGCTTAGATATGGGTGGAGAATAGGTGGGGGGAGCTAGCAGAGTTGTTTGAGCAAACTGGTGTGGACTTGTAGGACTGAGATGGCCTGTTTCTATGCCATAAACTGCTATATGGTTATAGATGGTCATTGGCTAATAATACAAAACAGTTGATTACAGAAAACAAGCAGAATGTAACTTGGAAAATCAGTTACTAACAATGCAGAAAGAGAAATGCATTTGAGCAATGTGACAAACAAGATGATGATGTGTCATTTCAATCTTGTCTTATTTAAGACCAAATGCAGAAAAGAAAGAAAACTATGAGCAAATCTGTTGGAGGAAAGATTAAAGAGACTTGTTCATTCAAATTGAGAAGATCAAATCAATTTTCAGAATTTGGTGTGGAGTTCCAAAGAGAATCCAAATGCTAAAGGAAGGAAGCCAAAAGGTACCTCATTTTAAATTCAAAGGGAAAGCTTGTCTATCTTGTCTGAGGAAGATTTGAAGTTTACTGATCAACATTTTAACTCAAAGATTCTGGAGATAAAAGAACTTTTGTCAAAAGTTTGTGCTTATAAACTGACTTTATTTTGGTGTTTGCATACTAATCACATTACAGACTTTATTGATCCAGAGTGGTGGTAAAGATCACTCTTTTTCGAGGCTATGTACTGGTAACATCTAGACTTGTAAGGAAAGAAGATCTATATATTGCTTAAATGTTGTATGTTAATTGCATTGTGTAATAGTTATTTAAGACATGACCTAATTATAATTATTAGTCTGGTATTGTAAGAGCCAAAATGTGTAATTTCTTTACTTACCTTGCTAGGTTGGCATCGCATTGGTCCCTGTGCGATCATTGGATGCATCTTGAGTTTATTTGACTCTCTGTGGCCATCTTTGTTAATGTGTTCATGTGCAGTTCCAAGAGCATGAGCAGTGCATTCGGGCGTTGCCGTGCCGCGTGCGCGGGGGGGCGCGGCCGCGTGCGCGGGGGGGCGCGGCCGCGTGCGCGGGGGGGGCGCGGCCGCGTGCGCGGGGGGGCGCGGCCGCGTGCGCGGGGGGGCGCGGCCGCGTGCGCGGGGGGGCGCGGCCGCGTGCGCGGGGGGGCGCGGCCGCGTGCGCGGGGGGGCGCGGCCGCGTGCGCGGGGGGGGCGCGGCCGCGTGCGCGGGGGGGCGCGGCCGCGTGCGCGGGGGGGCGCGGCCGCGTGCGCGGGGGGGCGCGGCCGCGTGCGCGGGGGGGCGCGGCCGCGTGCGCGGGGGGGCGCGGCCGCGTGCGCGGGGGGGGCGCGGCCGCGTGCGCGGTGGGGGCGCTGAAATTAAATATACATGCTACAAACTATACACCATCAATCCCCTCCCCCAAATAATAATCCCAAAAGTAAAAGCTAAGAAAATAAAAAGATAGATACAGAAAGAGGAGTTAGGAAAAATAAAAAGCAAACCTAGTTGCAAATGTTCAATCTCCATTTGCACAGCTTTACCTTCAATATCGTCTTTATTTATCCAAAGAGTCAGGGAGGTTTCATGAGCTTCAGGGAAATCTACTTTATGTAAATATGAGCACCAAATTTTCAAAAAAATCATATTTATTCCTTAAAGTACATGATTTTCTCAAGAGATGTAGAATTACATATTTCTGCATGCCATCTTTCCATTCTTTAATGGGAATCCGATTTCCATGTCACTGCTATATATTGCAACTCCTGACACAATTTTCATAAATTCCTTTTGGAAAAAAATTACATTGAAATCTTGGTCTAACCACCAAAACATTTCCCAATTAAAAAAAAACATTGGATCTTGCGGAAATTTAACTCCTGTAACTTGTTCTTTTTTTCAAAAACTGTATAATTTTTTTAAATATTTGCAAAAAAAACCCAACTTACTAAATGTCTTACTAGCTCCCCCTCCCCCGACATCCCTCCCCATGTCAGAGCAAAATACATATTTCAGTTAATTATCAGTTGCTGTGGAGTGTGCCAACCCTTTACATAAAAAAAAACATTTATAGTATATCCAAACCGATATATTTCAATTATGGAATCCACATTTTGACAAAAAAAAATTATTTCGTAAATTGTAAGTTATCTTCTCTAAATAAAGAGACTATTTTAGTTCCTTATACCATCTTTGTATATTCAATTCAACATCATTCTTCCATGCAAAAGCAATACATTTTCTAGCTATTGCTACCCTCAGACATATAAATGCAATTTGAAATTTATCCAATCATAAACCAGTTGTTAATGTAGTAGTTGTAATGGAGGATTTAGACCAGCTTATGCAAGAAGGGATGCAGTTGTATCAGAAGACATAATCTAAATTCCACCATGGGTCCAGGGATGCAGTTGAATCAGAGGCTTAATCTAATTTACACCATGAGGCCCAGGATGCATATGAATTAGTAGACATAATCTAAATTCCACCATGGGGCCCAGGGATGCAGTTGTCTTTTGTTGGTCGCAGACTGTCAGGAGACCTTGAAGATAGCTTATCTCTTTGAATAAATGATTTAATTATGAGTAAACAACTTTTGGGTAATATTAGCCATGGTCCCACTGCTGAAGTTTGAGACTCTCTGAGAGGTGGCAACATCTCTCAGCAAGAAGAACTTCTAGACTCCAACCAACGTCCCGGTCGGGGGAGATGGAGAAGCTGCTACCGGTACCCAGACAACCTACTACAAGTGTGTGGTCATTGCCTCGCTTCGGCAGTTGGGACCAGTTCAGGTGTTGATAAGTATAATTGGGAAGGGCTTGCATATTGTAGTTTGAATTCAGCTTTAGATTTAGTAATAGATTTGTATAAACTGAAGTGCTCTCGGTGTGTGTGTCTGCTTTCTTTCGGTAGCTCAAACACTGTGACCAATCTAAAACAAACAAAGAGAGAGGTACAAGTTTACCCAGGACAGTCGTATAACCCAATAAACACAATAATGGATCAAGTTGTAATTCAATCTTCAAAAAATCTTCCAAAAACTTTAATTTTTTCCCCAAAAAATTTTAACTTTTTCACAAGTCCATATTGAATGTAAGAAAGTATTTGTCTGTATTCCACAATGAAAACACAAATCTGACTAACTAAAACCATATTTTTTCAACTTCTCAGGAGTTAAATACAACTGATATAAAAAGTAATAATTAACTAACATTAATTAATTTTATAACACTGTCTACACATATTCATCCATTCCTCCTGAGATAACATAATAGATAAATCCTTCTCCCACTTATTCTTCATTTTATAGAAATCAACCTTAACCATCTTGTAACAAAGGGTACATTTCAGAAATTAACACTTCTTTTCCCACTATCAACAATTGAAATCTCAAATTTAGATTGTTCATGTAATACCAAATCCTGTCCAAAGTTTTCTGTCAACAATGCCTGAACTTGATAGAAAGCAAATAAAGAACTTGATAATATTCCAAATTTTTCTAAGTGTAGTAAAAGAAAGAAATCTACCAGCTTCAAAACAATCCTCCACCAATTTAATACCCTTCAGTTCCCAAGCTTTCAAATAGGGGTTATTAAGTGAAAAGGGAATTATTTTATTCTGATATATATAATGGTGCCTTAGCTGAAATTTTACCTTTAGTTCCTATAATTTGATCCCTTTTATACCAAATCTCTGTTAAATGACTCAATACCAGCTATTTTTACTTATGTAAAAGATAAGGATTCCATTTACATATAAATTGATGTACATTATGTTTGAAAATCTGAGCTAGTTGGGGGCGTGGCAAGATGGCGTAGGGAACAGACGTGCCTTCCAGACCTCTCCTGACTCTGATTTATTGTTTTGTCTTTAAGTGCCCGTTAAAGTTCTTTTAAAAGTTTATAAATAATAAGAGGTGTTGGATTAGTGCCTAATGGTTTATATGCAAAAAAAATAGGTAAAAGAAAACATCAACAGACTGTTTAAAAAAAAAACTACATTTTCCGAAATTGTCTGAGCCTACTTGTTTACAAGAAGCCAGGACTCAGCGTAAAATGGATCCAGAGGAGGACGTGCAGAGTTCGGCACTGAAGCCGTTTTAAGCCGGTGAGGATCTTTGAAGGTCGCATTCAACAGCTTTCGGACCAAGGAGCTGGACGGGTGCCAGTATTTCACACAACGGTCACTGTGAGTGCTGTTACTCAGTCTTTGACAGTTGAATCAGCTGGGGCGCCACCAGCTGGAGAGTTAAAGAGGTGTCATTTGACTGCTACAGTGGTGGCGCTGCAAAATGCATCTTCAATTACAATGGTTTTTCCAGACATCGATTCAGTAAAGATGATTAAAGAGATTTGGCTTAAAGATAACTCTGATCTTCAGTCTCCTGGCATTGCTGGGGGGACTTTGAGAGGGATTTTTATACGAAGTCAAACTGCTAGAAAAGATACTAAATTAGGGGAAGGGACAGAAGATCTCGTGGTCTCTAAGGAACAGCAAGACCCCATTATGCCTGAATCTACTTCTGTTGAAATGTCTGTTAAGGATCTTGAAGATAAGATATATTCTGCATCGAGTCACTTAGCTAATTTTGTGAACCTGTTTATTTCCAAGATTAATGCGATGGCGGAAGTCATTAATGGAGCTTTTAAGCTTGAAGCCATTGAAAGATTTGAAATGTGTGATCAAGGTTTAGTTGATGCACAGGATCAACTGCAAGATGAAAATAGAATAATTGAAACATTGCAGATCCAAAATAAAAATTTAGCAAAAAAGGTTGATTATTTGGAGAATCAATCTAGACGGAACAACGTGAAAATTGTTGGTTTGCCAGAAGGCATAGAAGGACCAGATCCAAGAAAATTTTTTACTGAATGGATTCCACGAGTGTTAGGACAGGATAAATTCCCTGAAGGTTTAATACTTGAACGTGCTTATAGAGTTTTAAGAAGAAAATCTTTTTCAAGAAAGAATCCAAGATCTGTTTTGATCCGTTGTTTAAACTATTGTGACAGAGAGACAATTTTACGTACGGTTACTAGAAATGGCCAGCAAAATAGATCTCCTTTGATGGTTCAGAATAATCCAGTTTTCTATCAAGATTTGAGTCAAGAAATTATGTTTCAACGATGCGAATTTAATTCTGTGAAAGAACGGTTGTGGGAAAAAAAGACATAAGGCAACATTCAGGTATTCTGTGGTACTGAAGATTTTTTAGGATGGAAATTAGCCAAAGTTCTTTGACAATCCTAAAGAGGTTATGGACTTTGCTCAGTCTCTACCAATCATGCAGTTTGGTAGAGACTATCCTTCAAGGTCTCCAAAGAGAGTAGAGATGTAAGGTGGGATCCAGATTTTTAAAAGAAATGGAAGCAATGGTGATCGAAGTGGTAACATTGATTTAAAAAAAAAAATAATAAATCTTTTATTTTTTTTTTGAGAAGAGTTTAAATAGTTTAAATAATGATGATAGTTTAATGAAATGGGAGTTGGGAGAGGGAACTGGGTGGGCACTAGTTTCCAGAAGTCATCAGCTACCTGTGAGTTATCTCACACCCAATATATTGGGGGAGTTATCGCTTTGGGTGGTTTAAACAGGAGGAGGTAGTTATGACCTCTGACCTGTTTTTTTTTCTTTTTAATTTTTGGGTTAAGAAGTGAAGGTTTTTTATTTTTTTTAAACTTTTTTAATTATTTTTTTAACTCTTTTTGTTTTCTGATTGTAATTGAGAGGGAATTAGGAGGTTTTTTCTCTTTTTTTCTCTTTTTGGGAGGGGGGTTTCTCTTTTTTCTTTTTAAGAGGATGGTATCTGTAAGGGAGAACATCATGAGATGGGAATGTGTAAGGAGTTACCCTGTACAGGGCTGTAACAAGATGTGAATGCATCCTTGTACTTACAAGATAAGAGAGACATTGATGGATTGAGAGGCAGGAAGCTAGCAGGGAAAGGATAGCAACAGTTTTAGTCATTGGACAAGTAATGATATGATGATGTTCTAAGCATGTATCCAAGGGTATAAAAAATCACCATTTTGCTGATAATGGCAGAATGCATTCTCCGACTAACATGGTTAGTTGCAAGTGTTACAATCCGGTAATAAAGAACAAAGAACCCTGATTTCGACTCAGTCTGGTGTTTGTCTCACTCATTCATGAACAAAGCAGACCTAACATATCTCAGAAGATGAGTCAAAAATTGAGGATGTTGAATTAGATGAAGAGGAAGATGAGGGGAAAGGTGATAAGAAGAAAAAGAAGAAAATTAAGTACAAATACATTGAGGGAGAAGAGTTTAATAAAATTAAGTTAATTCCGATAGAGAATTTTGAAGATGTTATAAATGAAGAATATGGAGAATTTTATAAGAGTTTGAACTTTTTTTCTTTTTCTTTTATATAAGGGGAGGGGAAGGGAATAAAAAGTTTATCTGATTGTTTTTCTAAGGGATGTTTTTGTTCTCTCGATGAATTATAAAGGAAACTTGGTATTAATGGAAATTCTGTATTTATGTATTATTAATTATGATTTTTTGTATAACAGATATGTGGTTGATATATGATTTTAATATTTGAACTTAGTTTTAAAGTGGATTTCATTTGTTAAATACATGTATTATGTTTGATTTAAATATATGTTTAAGGGTATTATTTTAGTATTGATTTTTTTTGTTGTTAGTAATTTTTTTTTAAGTTTTATCCTTTTTGTAAGTGGGTTTTTTTCTATTTTATTTACAACATTGTTAATTAATTCTTCACTCTTTATTTTGGGGGGAGGGTTGGACTAATTTTAAATTGGATGATTAATGTTGTGTTATAATTATTGGGGGGTTAATTTGTGTAGTTAAATGATGTAGTATTCTAATTTTTATTTTATTTTTTATTATTTCTTTAAATGTAATTTTTATTTTATTCATGTCATAAAATTTTAAATAAAGTTTAAAAAAAAAAATAAATAAAAATCTGAGCTAGTTCAACTTTAGCCCATATTGAAGGTTGGTCAATATCAAACATCCTATTAATGAATTTTAATTGCACTGCTTCATAATAATTCTGAAAATTTGGTAATTGAAGTCCTTCCAACTCATATCTTCATGTCAATTTCTGTAAAGAAACTCCATTTACTTTTCCATAAGAATAATGGTACTACCATATTTAATTCCTTTAAAAATTATTTGGTATGGAACAAGGAATAGATTGGAAAAGATATTGAATATGTGGAAATATATTCATTTTAATGCAATTTACTCTGCCTATCAAAGTTAAAGGTAAATCCTTCCATCTGTTCAAATCAAGCTTAATCTTATTTAATAAAGCTACATAATTTAACTTATATAAATTTTGATAATCTCTATCCACCATTACTCCTAAATAATTAATTTTATTAGACCACCTAAACTTCGTAATATGTTTATAATCTGAATAATCCTCATCTAAAATTGGTAATATCTCACTCTTATCCCAATTAACTTTATAACCAGACATTTCTCCATATTGATTCAATAAATTCTGAAGTTTCCCCAATGAGTTTCTAGGATGTGTTAAATATATTAACACATCATCTGCAAACAAGTTAATTTTATATTATTCTTCACCAACTTTAATTCCCTTAACATCAACATTCTGTCTAATTACTTGAGCTAATGTTTCTATAACTAATGCAAATAAGGCTGGTGACAGTGGGCAGCCCTGTCTAGTTGATCTAGACAAATTAAATGCAGATGACAACTGTCCATTTGTCACCACTCAAGCAGAAGGATTTTTACATAAAGCCTTCACCCAATCAGTAAAGAGTGGTCCAAATTACAATCTTTCTAACTCTTTAAATAAAAAGTTCCACTCAACATGATCAAAAGCCTTTTCCACATCTTTTGCTACTATCATTGGTTGGTTGAGTTTCTGTCTTGATGTATTAATTATTGTAATCAATTTGGTAGTATATCAGCTGAATATTTATTCTTAATAAAGCCCGCTTGATCTACATGTCCTAATTGCAGTAAATATTTAGCACGTCTATTAGATAATACCTTTGCTACAATTTTGTTGCCCACATTCAGTCAAGAAATTGATCTATATGAGGCCACTTTCAAAGGATCTCTATCTTTCTTTGGAATAACTGTCATTAATGCCCTAGAAAAAGACTGCAGAAACAAACCCATTTCAGTAGCTTGCTTCAACGGAAGTAGTAAGTCATAAAATTCTTTATAAAACTATTATAAATCCATCTTCTCCTGGAGACTTCCCACTAGGCATGGTTTGTAATATCTCCTTAAGCTCTAACTCAGTAAAAAAAAAGCTATCTAATTCATTTCCACCTTTATCATTCAAGGAAGGTAAATCTAAGTTAACCAAGAAACATTCAATCCAGTCATTATCCTGAATCACTGCAGAAGTATATAATTCTTGATAAAATGTACAAAATTCATCATTAATCTCCTGGAGTTCATAAGTAACTGTCGAGTTTCTCCTAACTGCATTTATTGTCCTGGAAGTTTGTTCAGACTTTAACTGCCAAGCCAAAATTTTATGGCTCTCTCTCCTAACTCATAGTAACATTGCTTTGATATTTGTATCATTTTTTCATGTTTATATGTTTGCAAAATATAACATAATTTCCATCTAGATAGCCGTGCCTTCTTGTGTTCCGTCGAATTCCTTTGAAATTTCTTCTCTAACACCTCTATCACATTTCCCGTTTTGACTCTCTGCCAAATATTGCTTCTTAACTTTTGCTGAATAACTAATGATCTGACCCTTTAAATGCACTTTCAAAGTGTCCCATAAAGTAAACTTACTTTGTACTGAATCCTCATTTGATTGCAAAATAATTGCAATATGATCCCTAACACATTCAATTAATTCAGGTTTTTTAATAACATCTCATTAAATTTCCAACAATAAGCAGTTTCTGCCACCTCAGGACTAGTACAATAAATTAATAATAAAGAATGATCGGACAAAATCCTACTCTTGTATTCATAATGAGTAATTCTACCTTTAGTTTTGCCGATGCCAAAAATAAATCCATTCTAGAAAGAGTCCTGTCGTGCAGAATGAAATGAGAAATCTTTCTCAATCAGATTAATCATCTCCAAATTTCAACCAAATTCAAATCTTTCATTAATACAGCTAATCGTTTTGCCATATTTTGTTTTCTTCAAAGTTTTTGGAGATTTATCCAATAATGGATCCAAACAGCAATTAAAATCATCACCTACTAAAATATTCTCATTCGCCTGATTCAAGTTCAAAAATGTTTCAGTTACAAATTCTTCATCTTCATTTGGAGCGTACACATTCAAAGTCCAAGCTTCTGAAAAAACTTTACAGCTAACTGTCAATACTCTACTACCATTGGCAGAGAATGATTCCAACACTAAAGGTAGCTTTTTATGTACTAAGACAGCTATCCCTCTAGCCTTAGAATTAAAAGATGATCTAATAACATGTCCTACCCAATCACTTTTCAACTTTGAATGTTCTTTCTCAGTCAAATTGGTCTCTTGTAACAAAAGCAATATCAACCTCCATCTTTTTAATATAATCCAATACTAGTTTCCTTTTAATCAGGTGATTGAGCCCTTTAACATTAAAAGTCACAAAATTCAAATTATTGATTTTATTCCCTGAGAGTGGCACCTGACACAGTCAACACTAGTACAAATTAAAAAAGCTCCTTTAAAAAAAAACCCTTTAAACATTAACAACTAAACTAAAAAAGAAAAAAATTAACTCAACAAACTAAAAAAAAAAAACACCTTAGTGGTACCCCTCTCAATAGACCGGGTGTGGTCATCCACCCCACCCCCCCCCCAACTGATCTCCTTAAAAAATGTACCAAATTATGAAATTCAGCCCACAGATTCCATTCTAGTTGCCACTTAAATACTTACACCCTTTGTCTCTATCTCTGCTTGCGCTTGCCATGTAAAATGACATAAATTTTAATCTGCTAATTCTCTGGGCTATATTTTAAGGTAAGAGAGGTATATTTCAAAATGTTTAGACTTAAAATTACACAAAAAACTTGACATTAGCAATTTGTTATAAAATTGGACTCTACATCCCTGATAACATGTCTACGTTGTTCCAACAGTAAAACAATGTTGTCATCGTCATTGGCACAACGAAAGAAACCAACGTCAATCCCACGTCATTTTCCTCATTGGCTTTGTTGTTCCAGTGTCAGCTGCTGACCATGGAACAATGCACCCAACTCTCAACTTGTGAATGCCACAAAACAGCAAAACAAACGACCGATTCTGGATTTGTTGAACGACGACAACTTCGATTAAGGTAAGAATTGCCCTTTTTTTTAGTAACGGTTAGATTAGTTAGTTAAGGTTAAATTCCAGAACAGAGGGACGCCCTTTAATTTTGGTCAACTCCTTCTATATCAATCAATCGTTGAGTTTGTGGCACCTTCTTCCCATTCCCATTCTTCTTCAGAAAAACCTTCAGTATCAGCTGCTTCTGCAATTCATAACTTGACTGATTATCAGGCAGGAAATTAGCAACTATTCTCAATTTTGAGCCTGAAAATTCCCATAAAACACCTTCAATATAACCGGGTATCAAAAAGCAAATCCATACCCCTTCTTCCATAGAACTGCTTTCGCTTGTGTCTCCTAATAATATCTTGGCTCAAATCAGCATTAAAAAAACCCCCATTGCCTTGAATCATCAAAAGGCCTATGATTTTGATGAGCTTTTTGTACCGCAAGATGCAAAATCATCTCTCTATCTTGATACCGCAGGCAGCGAACAAGAATTGCCCATGGAGGTTGACCTGACAAAGATTTTTTTCCTCATTGCACTAGGCGCTCAATCTAATTCCAATCCTTCTGGGAAAAATTCTTCACCCAACATTTCTGGAATCCATTTCTGAAAATCTTTTACCAGATCAGTCCCTTCAATATCTTCTCGAAGACCTATTATCTCAATATTATTTCGTCGACTCTGATTTTCCAACGAATCAATATTCTTCAGGAATTCTCTTTTCTGAATGACCCAACCAGTGATGGAATGTTCAATATAATCCATCCTTTCTGTATGTCGCTCCACCTTATCATTAGTCAGTAAAAGCCTGCTCAATCTTCTTAAACTTGTACCATATCAACAGCTTTCAAACATTTACTGACATCCATTTTTACTGCAGAAACTTCTTCATGTATATTGTTCATTTTTCCTTTCATATCATCAAATTGGGCATTGACTCCTAAAAAACCTTGACTCACTTGAGCAGCCATATTTTCCATTTGCTTAGCAATATCTTCCAATAAAGGGTTCAGGGCTGGGGCTAGGAATTGCGGGCCCCAATTAGAAAATTGGTAGCAGGGCCTCTACTCTATAAAAGTCAAAATTGATGTTTTATATTTCATGTCGTATGCCACTCTTGGCCAAAAAGCATTAAATGCTTGATATACTATATTGAAAGACAATATGAAAGTTTTAATTTTTTTATACAAGTTAAGACAATTACAGACATACTGTTTATGCAGGTCTTTTAGAAACAGACTTTTCTGGCTTTATTTGCAAAATCTTTCAAAATAATTTCCAAGTCAGTGGTTTTAGTAATGTCATTTTCTCGCCAAATTGTTTAGTCTCTCGTGAAATTGTTAACTGTGTATGTTTTAATCAGATTTAGTTTTGAAAAACTTCTTTCGTCCGATGTGACTGTTATGGGCATTGATAAGTAAATCCTCAAAGCAATAAAAACATTAGGAAATGCTGTGAATCGATTGTTTACTACCAGGTATTCAAACAGAGCTTGAGGCTTAACAACACTGAAGGGAAGAAAAGTTTTCAGAGCTTCAAGTTCTTCGGCCAACAGATAACCATCCACGTCTTTAGTTGTTTCAGTAACTACCCCTCCATCTGTGCTCTGTTTTAGTATGAGTTAAAGCTGCTTCAAGGTCTGCTGTGTTTCCTTATTTCCATCTTTTGTAAGCTCTGAAAGTTATTTAAAAATCCAAATAATTTTACATGGCTTTTAAGCTGCTTAAATCTAGACTCTAAAGATTGAATAGCTTTGTCTAGCATTAAGCTGAAGCACTGAACTCTGTATGCTTTTTTGGATCATCTAAAGCTTGATCTTTTGCCTCAAATGAAAAAATACTCTTCCTTCTACGTAGTTTTTTTCTTGAAATTGTCTAAACTCGAATGGTAATTCAACAGCTTCAGCCAATTCATTTGCGCCTATTAGGACATCATTAAAACTGCCCTCTCTATAAATTCTTGGCCATGATCATAGTTTTTCAAATGACTCCATGCCTTCATCAATGTCCTTTGTTTCACCTTGTAGTTCCTTGCTTACATAGTTAACTTTAAAAAGTACTTCATGCCAAAATATCAAAGAAACTAAAAATTTGTAGTCTTTTAGCTGGTTTGCTAAAGATTCAGCTTCTGCTTTTACCTTGGGCTCATCTGTTATCTCTGATATTTCCACAAATGTATCATATACTTCTCCAACCTGATAACGAATAGCTTTAACACTATCAATCCGACACTCCCACCTTGTGCTGCTCAAGGGTTTCACTGATAACCTGGGTACATGTTTGTTAAAAACTGCCTACCTCTTAATTGATCTTGAGAACAATATGCAGATCCTTTGCAAGATCTCAAAAAATGTTATAGTATCTGGACACTTGGCTACAACTCCGAGTAAAAGGTCATAATTGTGGCATGCACAGGGTACAAAGGAAGCTCTTGAAATATCCTTCAACAGTCATGCTTTTACTCCAGATGTTGCTACCGTTGTCCTAGCCTTGGCCTCGAATGTCTTTCATCTCTAAATTTAATTCCTTAAGTGTGTTTAATAATGTTTTATATAAATCTTCTCCTGTGCTACTTTCAACCTGCATAAACTTTATGAAATTTTCATAAACACATGAAGGAGCCAAGTTACTATTAGACCTGATCGTTAGAGACATTTGCACTTGGTGACTGTAGAGCTCGTCGAAAGAACCAAAGACTTGTTGATCCAAACCAAGGCTTTTATTAGCAAAAGACCGGAGCTCTTCACAGGTGGCCGACCAGTCCGGAATGATCCGACCTGGCTAGGGACACAACCCTTTAAGGCCCAAACAATAGGTGTGGCTTAGCTCTCAGCCAATCGCTGTAAGCACAGTCTAGATACAGTAACTATATACACTATGTACATTGGTGATAGATCTGTACTATCACATTCACCCCTTCTTGGAGAATTGACCCGGGAAAAAAAAAAAACAAAAACGAGGGAGAGAATGAAAAGGAAGGGGTAGGTCAAGGACTGTAGCGGTCAGGGGGTCTGACCATCCGGCGTGACCGCCGTGGTGCCGGGATTGGGGTCGCTGGAGTGGTGTCACCAGCGGGCTCATCGGGTGCGACTGCTCCGTCACTCAATTCCCCAGTCGTTTTGTCGGCAGGGTGGCCCGAGTCATTGGGGTGCTGTTGGTCCTTCTGTTGCGGCACGGGGCCTGGAGCATAAGGAGTTGGGGGGTTTGCTAGGTCTACCGCGTCCTGAGCTAGGTCCCGCACCGAAACAGTGTCCTCCCGCCCGTCTGGGAACTCCACGTATGCGTAATGTGGGTTCGCGTGGAGTAGAGTCACTCGGTCGACCAAGGGGTCGTTCTTTGAGTGCCGGACGTGGCGTCGCAAAAGGACGGGGCCAGGGACGGTGAGCCATGCCGGTACAGTGGTTCCCGATTCGGATTTCCTCGGGAAAAGGAACATCCTTTCGTGGGGGGTGGCATTTGTTGCAGTACATAGGAGGGAGCGGATGGAGTGTAAGGCACTAGTGAGAACCTCCTGCCAGTGAGAGGTGGGGAGACCTTTAGACCGGAGAGCCAGTGTAACCGCTCTCCATATGGTGGCATTCTCCCTCTCGACCTGGCCATTACCGCGTGGGTTATAGCTCGTGGTCCTGCTTGAAGCAATACCACACTCCAGAAGGTACTGTTGCAGCTCTGCACTCATGAATGAGGACCCCCTATCACTGTGGATGGAATTGGGGTACCCGAAGATGGTGAAAATACTGTGAAGGGCCTGTATCACTGAGGTGGCAGTGGTGTCTGGGCAGGCCACAGCGAATGGGAAGCGGGAGTATTCGTCGATGGCCGTAAGGATGTAGGTATTACGGTTGGTCGACGGTAGGGGTCCCTTAAAGTCTACGCTAAGACGCTCGAAGGGGCGGGTGGCTTTGATGACGTGGGAGTTATCCGGACGGAAGAAGTGGGGCTTGCATTCGGCGCACACCGAACAGGCTCGGGTCATGGAGCGGATCTCCTCAACTGTGTAGGGTAAGTTGCGCGCCTTGACAAAGTGAGCAAACCTAGTGACCCCTGGATGACAGAGCGCCTCATGGAGTTTCCGTAGTCTGTCCATCTGTATGCTGGCGCACGTCCCCCTGGAGAGCGCGTCAGGCGGGTCGTTGAGCTTACCAGGCCGGTACAGGATGTCATAGTTAAAGGTGGAGAGTTCGATTCTCCATCTGGCGATTTTGTCGTTTTTTATCTTACCACGCTGGGTGTTGCTGAACATGAAGGAGACCGCGCGTTGATCAGTCAACAGTGTAAAGCGCCTCCCAGCGAGGTAATGTCTCCAACGACGTACCGCTTCAACTATGGCCTGGGCCTCCTTCTCGATCGAGGAGTGTCTACTCTCCGGACCCTGGAGGGTTCTGGAGAAGAAGGCTACAGGCCGACCGGCCTGGTTCAAGGTGGCTGCCAGGGCGAAGTCGGAAGCATCGCTCTCGACTTGAAACGGGACAGACTCATCGATCGCGTGCAGCGTCGCAGCAGCGATGTCAGATTTGATTCGATCGAAAGCCGCTGTGGCTTCGGTCGAGAGGGGAAAAGAGGTGGTCTTGATAAGAGGACGTGCCTTGTCGGCGTAGTTTGGAACCCATTGGGCGTAATAAGAGAAAAGGCCCAGGCAGCGTTTGAGAGCTTTCTGGGTATGTGGGGGGGGTAAGTCCATTAAGGGACGCATGCGGTCAGGATCTGGCATGACTATCCCGTTTTCCACCACACAACCTAGAATAGCGAGTCGTGTGGTCCGGAAAACACACTTGTCCAAATTGTAAGTCAGGTTTAGCTGACGGGCAGTTTGAAGAAATTTGTCTAGGTTGGCGTCATGGTCCTGCATGTCGTGGCCACAGATGGTGATATTGTCCAGATACGGGAAGGTAGCGGTTAGCCCGTTCTGGTCCACCATCCTGTCCATTTCCCGCTGGAAGACCGCGACACCATTTGTGACCCCGAATGGTACCCTGAGAAATTGATATAGCCGCCCATTCGCTTCAAAGGCCGTGAATGGTCGGTCCTCGCAGCGGATCGGGAGCTGGTGGTAGGCCGAACGTAGGTCAATAGTGGAGAAAATGCGGTACTGGGCGATCTGGTTCACCACATCCGTGATGCGTGGCAGGGGGTACGCATCCAGGAGTGTGAAGCGGTTAATGGTCTGGCTATAGTCGACCACCATCCGTAGTTTTTCCCCATTCTTGACAACCACCACCTGGGCTCTCCAGGGGCTTGAACTGGGTTCGATGATGCCCTCATCCAGCAATCTACGCACCTCACTCCTAATGAATTGCCTGTTTTCGTAACTATATTGCCGACTTTTGGTGGCCACAGGCTTCCAGCCAGGGGTGAGGTTTGCGAAGAGTGCTGGCGGGGCAATCCGGAGTGTGGAAAGGCCGCAGGATTGGCCCCGGGGCACGGGGGCGGGTTGCTCGGGTGCTTCGGGAGTGGGGCGATGGCAGACCGAGAGGGGGGCGTGGGGTCCCCCAAAGTGTAGGGACACCGTTTGGAACTGACACTGGAAGTCTAATCCCAGCAACACTGGGGCGCACAATTGGGGAAGGACGAATAATTTAAAGTGGGTGACCGTCACGCCCTGTACTTCCAGCGTGGCGATGCAATACCCCTTTATCCCAGTCGAGTGCGACCTCGTCGCTAATGAGATCCTCTGGGTAGTGGGGATAATGTCAAGTCCCCAACGGAGGGCCAGATCTGGCTGGATAAAACTGTCAGTTGACCCAGAGTCAAATAAGCAATTGGTGTAGTGTCCATGCACTTTAATCAGTTCCATTGCTCTGGTGAGGGGATGAGAGCATTGCTGGTTTAATGTTATTGAAGCAGTTGACAGGCGAGTTTTGCGCGATGACGTCACGCAACGGGATGACGTCACGCAACGGGATGACGTCACGCAACGGGATGACGTAGTCAACGCTCGAGGAGAAGGTTGGAGAACCTCCCGGAAGTGCTGTTGTGGCAGGTGAATGGTAAGTAGTGGGGTTTGTAGTTGCTCGTGATCGGTGGTCGGGCCCTGGCGGTCGTCAGCGATGGACGCTAGGGTGAGCACCTGGTTGGCCGCGGAGGTGGCTGCGGCGGCGGTAGCGTCGGCCCCGGGGGTGTCTGTGGCGGCAGCAGCAGCGGCGGTAGCGTCGGCCCCGGGGGTGTCCGTGGCGGCGGCAGCAGCGGCTGTAGCGTCGGCCCCGGAGGTGTCCGTGGCGGCGGCAGCAGCGGCGGTAGCGTCGGCCCCGGGGGTGTCCGTGGCGGCGGCGGCAGCAGCGGCGATAGTGTCAAGTGTTCCGCACGGGGGCGAAAGGCAGGCCATCACCATGGTTGCGACGGTGGGTTGCCCCTTCCGGGTTCGGCGTCTCCGTGACGTCAGGCGTTGCCGTGCAGGGGAGCCCTCGCTCTCATTGGACGAGAGCTCTGGGGAAGAAGAGTTTGAATGGGATAGTGACGGTTGGGCTTCACACGAGGCACTGTGTGTGCTGGCGGCCATTTTAGACCTACAGACTGCAGCAAAGTGGCCCTTTTTAAGGCACTTCTGGCACCTGGCTTTTCTTGCTGGGCACTGGGACCTGCTGTGCTTGTCCCTCCCGCAGAAATAACATTTCGGGTTCTCACGGGGCAGGGTAGCAGCAGCCGACAGGCCGTCAGGGGTAGGGTAGAAGGGCACTTTACTCACATCAGAGCGAGGGGTCCAGTCCCTAGAGAGCTCGGTGGACTTTAAGGCTGCATCCTCCATTGTGATTGCAATCCGGGCCACGTCCTCTAGTTTTTCTACCCCTTGTTCGAGCAAACGCAGCCTCACTTCGTTTGATCGGAGCCCGGCCACATAGGCATCCCGGACGAGGTCGCTAGTGATCTCGGCAGCAGTTTTGTCCACACAGTTACGTCCTTGCCCAACGCCTTTAATACTTGTAAATATGCCCTGCTGGACTCGCCGGGCTGTTGTTTCCTCGACGCAAGCATGAGCCGGGCATGAACTCTGTTCACCGGTTGATCATACAGTTCTTTCAGTACCTTTATGGCTGCGGTGTAAGTGGTCTCATCCTGGATGTTCTCGTAGACTCTCAAGGACACCATAGACAGCAATGCTGTTAGACGCTGGTTATCCTCCTCCACCCGAATGAATCTCAGGAAGTTTTCAAAGTTCAGCAGCCAGAAGTTAAAGGCTTTGAAGGCTGTAGCTGACTGTGGGTCGATATCAAGTTTTTCTGGCCGAGTTAAACGCTCCATCCCTTTCAAAAAAAAATTCTCTTTGCTAATAAAATTGTAGAGCTCGTCGAAAGAACCAAAGACTTGTTGATCCAAACCAAGGCTTTTATTAGCAAAAGACCGGAGCTCTTCACAGGTGGCCGACCAGTCCGGAATGATCCGACCTGGCTAGGGACACAACCCTTTAAGACCCAAACAATAGGTGTGGCTTAGCTCTCAGCCAATCGCTGTAAGCACAGTCTAGATACAGTAACTATATACACTATGTACATTGGTGATAGATCTGTACTATCACAGTGACTCATATCAGGTGTGCAGTCTAAAATTATGGTGTAGTACTTAGCTGCTTTTACACGTTTCAGTATCTCATTCAAAACAGCTGTAGCCATAATGTCTAGTAGTTCATTCTGAGTACCTTTTCCCAAATAGTGATTATGAATTTCATAGGTTTTGACTTTTCTCAAATGTTCTTCAAGAACAGGGGAAAACTTTCCAAACAGCTCAACAAGATCTAAAAAGTTTCCATTGTGTACACTCTCATTACCAACTTTTTCCTCTGTTCCTCTAAATTTCTCTCAGCAAGAAACTGCGCTATTGATACTAGCCTTTTAAATACTTGCTGCCTGTGCTTTGCATGTTCATTGACGATTATTTCAAGTTCTTTGTCAATTGCCTGTCCACTCTCTTTCTCTCTTTGGCTTGGCTTCGCGGACGAAGATTTAAGGAGGGGGTAAAAGTCCACGTCAGCTGCAGGCTCGTTTGTGGCTGACAAGTCCGATGCGGGACAGGCAGACACGGTTGCAGCGGCTGCAGGGGAAAATTGGTTGGTTGGGGTTGGGTGTTGGGTTTTTCCTCCTTTGCCTTTTGTCAGTGAGGTGGGCTCTGCGGTCTTCTTCAAAGGAGGTTGCTGCCCGCCAAACTGTGAGGCGCCAAGATGCACGGTTTGAGGCGATATCAGCCCACTGGCGGTGGTCAATGTGGCAGGCACCAAGAGATTTCTTTAGGCAGTCCTTGTACCTTTTCTTTGGTGCACCTCTGTCACGGTGGCCAGTGGAGAGCTCGCCATAGAACACGATCTTGGGAAGGCGATGGTCCTCCATTCTGGAGACGTGACCCATCCAGCGCAGCTGGATCTTCAGCAGCGTGGACTCGATGCTGTCGACCTCTGCCATCTCGAGTACTTCGACGTTAGGGATGAAAGCGCTCCAATGGATGTTGAGGATGGAGCGGAGACAACACTGGTGGAAGCGTTCTAGGAGCCGTAGGTGATGCCGGTAGAGGACCCATGATTCGGAGCCGAACAGGAGTGTGGGTATGACAACGGCTCTGTATACGCTTATCTTTGTGAGGTTTTTCAGTTGGTTGTTTTTCCAGACTCTTGTGTAGTCTTCCAAAGGCGCTATTTGCCTTGGCGAGTCTGTTGTCTATCTCGTTGTCGATCCTTGCATCTGATGAAATGGTGCAGCCGAGATAGGTAAACTGGTTGACCGTTTTGAGTTTTGTGTGCCCGATGTGTGCCAGCTCTTCAGCGCTTGACGTCCTGCTTTGCGGAAACTGCCAAAATGTTTGGCCTGGAAGTCAGCCTGAAGAAAACTGAGGTCCTCGATCAGCCAGCTCCCCACCACTACAAAGTCTTTGGTGTAACTCCCAGAAACTCCATGTGGCTTCCAAATGGTTTTTAGAATTTTCGTACTCACACAACCTTGAATAAAGATTCGACCACTTGTTGATAATGCACTGGCTGTGTTCTTACTAAAATGTTTATAATAAAACCAATAAATTCTATCAGCAGTCTTTCAACACTTTCCCCATTTGAAAGTTTCCTCTTACAGTGAAATTTGAAAAACACAATCCCTTTTTATCTCATGGAAAGTTGTTCTCTGGAATAGGAGGACCTTTCATTGTTAAATAATCTCTTACATTTTGATTTGTGTATGCTGGCCAGTTGGCTGGGTCATCATAAATGTTAATTACAACTGTACTCATGGATGATCCATCATTGTATGATATTTGGGCTTGGTCTTTTTCAGCTATAAGTGGACTTTCCACTTTGGCACTGTCTTCTGGTGTATTGAGATCATCTTCAATTTGATTCACAGCTGCGTCATCCTTTGCTAACTTGTTATTAATTTCATCATTGTATTCATCAACTGTAATTGGACTCAAGGCTGTATTGTCATTTTCTGAATTGTTTTTGTTTTCTTCATCCTCTGTATATGGGCGCTTCAAAGATGGAGTGACAAGGATTTTATGATAGCTCCTCTATGATCTTCATTTTCAGCTAACTTGGCTTTGGCTAATGCTCGTTTCTAGTTGCCACTTAAATACTTACACCCTTTGTCTCTATCTCTGCTTGCGCTTGCCATGTAAAATGACATATAAATTTTAATCTGCTAATTCTCTGGGCTATATTTTAAGGTAAGAGAGGTATATTTTAAAATGTTTAGACTTAAAATTACACAAAAAACTTGACATTAGCAATTTGTTATAAAATTGGACTCTACATCCCTGATAACATGTCTACGTTGTTCCAACAGTAAAACAATGTTGTCATCGTCATTGGCACAACGAAAGAAACCAACGTCAATCCCACGTCATTTTGCTCGTTGCCTTTATGTTGTTCCAATGTCAGCTGCTGACCTTGGAACAATGTACCCAACTCTCAACTTGTGAATGCCACAAAACAGCAAAACAAACGACCGATTCTGGATTTGTTGAACGACGACAACTTCGATTAAGGTAAGAATTGCCCTTTTATTTTAGTAACGGTTAGATTAGTTAGTTAAGGTTAAATTCCAGAACAGAGGGACGCCCTTTAATTTTGCTGTTTTGTTTAGCTGATTTTCTAGTCAAATGTCTAGCGCTAGTTTGTTGCTACATACTTGGCTAGAAAATCAGTGGAAAAACTGATGAGTGTTATGGATGAAATTTACCCCTGAAGAAAACAATTTCCACATAGTCAAGCTAAACAGCACCTGTTCCAAATCACCAAAAACATAAAATAGGCTATATTAAGCCTTGGCAGTGCAATAGTATAGTTAGTAACAGTACCCTAGTACTATTTTGATACTAAATCAAACCACTGCAAAATTATGAAAGAATAACAGGCAGCCTTGCTAAGAATATCTGGATCTTATAAAGATGAATAATCCCAAGATGTACAGTACATGCCCCTATAGCTGAATAACCTTGTAAACCAGCTTGTAAAGATGTAGGCTATAACCCCCACAGCGACCTAGCCTAGTAAAGATCAACTTAAACTGACCTAATTTTGGGGTTATTCATCTTTACAAGACCCGAATATCCTCACCAATTCCATCTATGATTGCTAACATTGTCGGAAATTCTACGCTTAAAGCCTAGGCTATTTACGTTCAGGCTAACTGCATAAGCCTAGGCTAAAGGCTAGGCCCTAGGCTAGCATGACACTATCTCAATCTCATATTAAAGTACAAGTTCCCTTATTGATTAGCCTATAGCCTGTTTTGATCTTGATAATAATAAGAGATGCTTCATCATCTCCAGAATACATCTATCTTACTGGGTCAAATGAATACAAAACATGAAATTTTTGGCTAGGGAGACAAAGGAGGCCTATAGACAGTAGTTTAATCAAAGACATGTTTCCTAAAAAATATTTCACTGAGATAATACGATCAATTAAGGGCAATAACTTCACGAGTTCACTGACAAATCCCTCAGTTTATAAGGCCTATAGTATTTATTATTTTTTTACCAGTTTAAACCAGGTCCATCACAGTGTTCTCTGCTCAAGGCCTGGGCTCAAACACATGCGCAGGGCCCAATTTGATCAAATTGGCTTAAATCCAACCCTGAAAGGGTTAACAGGTTCAGCTCCAGCAGAAGCAGTTTTAAAAGTTTTTAAGGGAATAGTTTTAAACCTTTGTGGCTTACCTTCCATAATGGTAGCTGCTTCCATAATTGTAGCTGTTTCTTCTTCTTCTTCCAACATCACAGGATTTACTTCCTCCTCTTCACCTGCTTGTATATCTGCCCAGGTGACCTGGCTGCGAGTTTGGACCCTTTTCCACCCCCCCCCCACCCCCATACCGGGCGAACCTCATTGGCTCGGTGGAGGCTGATCCCACCTGCACCCCAGACCCAGTCAAGGGTAATGCACATGCACACATCCAGTTCACCCGACACACGGAGGCAGACGTCTTCCGACATCCTGCGCTACTCACAGCTGTGCGGCCAGCCTCGCACATGTGGTCGTGTTCCCCATCGGGATGATTGCTCCTGCGCTCCCCGGTCTTCTCGGGCATATGCCGGGCCTTGCGCTCATGCCCCCCCCCCTCCATGGAGGGACTCAAAGCACCGGCATCATCCTGTGTTCCTGAACGCAAGGAAGGCACTGGTGTAATACTCAACTTGGTCTGTAGAATCCTCTCCTGCTTTGGGGCTTCTCCAATCGACTCTCATGGATCTTTATAGAAGGTAGGCCTTAATTCTTCTGCACTTTCTGCAGTTTAAAAGTTAATTTCTTCACTAGTTGAACTTTTGTTTCATTCATTATTGCTATGAACAAAGTTTAAGCCACTTCTTAAAATATTTCAAAAGTGCTAAATGTCTTTATAATTCAGGCATTAATTATTCAGTTGGGGAGAGGTGTTTCCACGTGTCTTCTTCCTACGCCATCTTGCCACGCCCTCCACTCCTGTAACTTATTCTAAAAAATTTCCTGATTCTACCCAAAATGGTCTCAATTTTGAACATGACCATGTAGAATGCAAAAAAGAAGTGCCTATCTCTTGACTACATCTCAAATATTTTATCTGGTAAATCTGCTTTCAATCTATTTAATTTTTGTATGGTACAATTGATCCAAAAAATGATATTGAACCAATCTATATCTAATGTTTATTGTGTTTGTCATATTATTATAATATAATTCCTGCCAATTTTTCTTCACAATATTTGTGTTCCCATCTCTGACTTGTCCTATGAACTCTTTGTTTCAAAGTTCCCTTTTGCAATAAAATTGCAGATATAATTTTTAGTAAATCTATTACAAATCAAAGTTTCTATTTCACTTCTTTCAGGCAATAACATTGTTGGACCCAATTTATCTAGTAAATATGGTTTTAACTGATAATAAAAAAAATTGTATTATTCTATATCCCATATTTATTTTTTAATTGATCAAATTACATTAAATTTAAATTCTTTATTTTAAAAATTTAAAACCTGCTCAAAATCAAAGTCTGATAAAATTCATATATAGAAAAATATATGTGGGTAATATAACAAATTTTTCCCCCCACCTTCCTTCCCCTAAACTACCCCCAAAGAAAGAAAGGAAAAAGAGATAATCAATTTTATATATATTATACAACACTTTGGCCATGGAATGAAGCATCATTACCGGACTGGATTAAGAGCTCAAATCTTCAATACAACAATTTTCAAATATGGACTCCATACTTACATTTTAAAAAATTGTATTTGTCTCATAAATTATGTGTTGTCCATCTTTGGACAATTATGAGTGCCATCTTTGCATTCCCAAAATTGAATCAGTTTTCCAAATAATAGCTAAACATTTCTTAGATACAACTAAAGCTAAATGCAAACATTCAGTTTGATACATAGTCAATCATAATTTTAAACCAATCCTTTTAATATCTCCTAATAAAAACAACATTGGGTCAAACAGAAGTTTAACTTTTAATACTTTTTCAAAAAATAATTTAACTTGTATCCAAAAAGTCTTGACTTTAGGACAGATCCAGGTCGAATGAAAAGTGCCTATCTCTTTACCACACCTAAAACAAGTCTGAAGACATTAAGTTACATCTCTAATTTTTGAGGGGTTAGATATAATTGATGCAGAAAATTATACTGTACTAATCTATAGCTTACATTTATAACCTTAGTCATGGCCTTTACATAAGTTTCTCCAGTCATTTTCATTTATCTTTCTATTCAAATCCATTTCCCATTATGAATATTTGGTCTATATATTTTACTTTGTAATAATCTATACATCTCAGAAATAAATGTATTTGTATCTCCTTTAGTAAGTAATAACTCTAAAGCAGATTGTTTGGGTAATTTTAAACTATAACCTAATTTTTCAGTTAAAAAAGCTTTTGGTAATAACAAAAAAAGTATTATTAAGAATCTCATATTTTTCCTTCATTCAATTAAAAGATATAAATTTCCCCACTTCAAAACAATCCTCCACCTTATTAATCCCCAATTGATTCCATAGCTTCAAAAATTGATTATTAACAGTAAAAAGAAAAAGATTATTTTGATATAAAGGCATTAGTCAAACCTTAGATTAAATCAAACCTTTTCCACCTAACTCCTGATCAATTTTTTTCCATAATTCAATTAGATGTTTCAGTATTGGTGGGCTTCTATCAAATAACAATTTTGAATTTCATTTATAAATAAATTCTAGCATACATTCCTCATTAATTTTAGCTTACTCTATATTTGCCCATACTGAAGATTTATTTAAATCAAACATTCCCCTAATAAATTTCAATTGTGCAGCTTTATAATAATACTTAAAATGTGGAAGTTGTAAACCACCTAATTCAAATTTCCAAGTTAATTTTTCCAGGGGTACTCTAGCCATTTTCCTTTCCATAAAAATTTTCTAACAATTAAGATCTTTAAAATTTTTTGAGGTATTTAGCAAGGAATGGATTAAAATAGATATTGGATCCCTGGGAAAATATTAATCTTAATACAATTCACTCATCCTATTAAATTTATAGGTAAATCATTCCAACTATTTAAATCTTCCTTGATTTTACTAAATAAGGGTAAATAGTTAAACATGTATAAACTATATAAATTTTTATCAATTTTAGTAACTTAATTGGATTTTGTGTCCATTTAAATTGAGCAATTGGCTTACATCAATCATAATCTCCCTCAACTAATGGCATAACTTCACTTTTGTCCCAATTAATTGTATAACCATATATTTCTCCATAATCTTGTAATGTTTTATATAATGAACATAATGAATTTTCAGGATCTGTTATATAAATTAAAACATCATCAGCAAAACCTACTAATCTTGCATTCCTCCTTCTTGACTTTAATTTCTCTAATACTAACATATTGTCTTATTGATTGTGCCAATGGTTCAAATGCCAAAACAAATAATGCTGGAGACAAAGGAGAACCTTGTCTGGCAGATCTAGTAAAAGAAAAAGAAATTTGTCCATTAGTAACTACTCTTGCCAAAGGATTTTTATATAAAATCTTGATCCAATTAATAAATGTTGGTCCAAACTGATTTTTTTTCTATGACTTTAAATAAATAATTCCTTTCTAATCTATCAAAAGCCTTTTCAGCATCTAATGATAAAATTAAGGCTAAATCTGACTTCTGAGATGTATAAATTAAACTAATTAATTTAGCAATATTGTCGGCAGATTATCTCTTTAACAAATCCAGATTGATCTAAATAAACTAACTTTGGTAAATATTAATTCAATCTATTTGCCAAAACTTTAGCTACAATCTTATAATACACATTAAATAAAGATATAGGTCTATATGATACAGGTGTTAATAGATCTCTGTCCTTCTTAGGTATTACTGTTATAATAGCATTTGTAAAAAGATTCTGGTAATGAATGAGTTGCTTGTTTTAATACTTTCATTAATAAAGACGTTAACAAATCTTTAATTTTTTTATAGAATTCACAAGCAAATCCATCTTCACCTGGAGATTTACCATTTTGCATGGTATTTAACTTCTTTCAACATAAAGGGAGAATCTAAATCTTTAGGAGCTTGGCAGTTTAAAGCCTGAAGTTTAAGTAAAAATTTGTTAATTTTCCTTGATTGTTTTTTGATTGAGATGTATATAACTTGGTATAAGATTCTTTAAAAATAATAATTTATGACTTATGATTGATAAGTAATTTTAGAATTCTTTTTAACAGCATTATTAATTCTTGGCATTTGTTCCATTTTCAATTGCCAAGCCAAAACCTTGTGTGCTCTCTCTCCCAGTTTGTAATATTTCTGTTTAGTTTGTTCAATTAACTTCTCTGTTCTATATGCCTGTATCAAATTATAATGAATTTTCTTATTTACTAGTGCTATCCTCTTTTTCTCATACAAACCTTTTCATATTTTTTTTTTCAAAGTTACGATTTCTTTCTCGAATTTATCTACCTCTCAGACAATCTTTCTTAATATTAGTTGTCTTCATAAGTAAGCTTTTAATGATTCCCATAAAATAAATTTATTATCAACTAAATTGCTGTTTATATCTAAATACATTTGTATTTGATTTCTTATAAAATTGCAAAAGTCAACATTTTTTAATAATAAAGAATTGAATCTCCATCTATAAGTTGAGTCAATTTTATCAAAATTTGAACAGGATATTAATAACTTTCAGATTGAGTCTGATACGATTCTAGGTTTATATTGTGCATATACAACTTGTCTTTGCAATTGATCTGAAATTAAAAATAAATCTATTCTAGAATAAGAATCAAATTGATATAAATAAAATGAATAATCTCTTTCCCTTGGATTCAATTTTCTCCAAATCGCCACTAAATTCAAATCTTTCATTAAGGTCAGAATTATTTTAGCAGTTTTTATTTTTGTTAAAGATTTTTGAGATTTATTTAACATTTGGTTCTAAACAACAATTAAAATCCACCAATTATTAAATTTTCATTTGCCTCTGCAAGATTAAGGAAAGTCTCTTGAATAAATTTCTCATCTACATTAGATGCATAAATATTCATAAAAATCCAAAACTCCAAATAAATTTGGCAATTTACCAAAACAAATCTTCCACAGGGTTGGTAACCACTGATTCTAATTTAAATGGCAACATTTTGTTCATTAAAATAGCTACTCCACTCACTTTAGAATTAAAAGATGCAGCCATAACTTTTTCTCTTTAAATTTTGATGTTTTTCTCTGTTAAATGAACCTCCTGCAAAAAGCAATATCAACTTTTAACTTTTTAATATAAGTAAAACTTTATTCCTTTTAATTTGATTATTGAGCCAATTCACATTAAATGTTACATAATTCAAACTATGTATCCCCATAATATAATTTCAAAAATATTTGACTCCCATTTCCACTCTGGCATCTCTCTGCTCCAGCACCAATCTTAAAAACAAACAGCATCTCCAAATATATAAAAGTAGGAAATCCTCAAATAATTAAAAAAAATATATAACCCCCCCCCAAAAAAAATATATTGATAGAATCGGCACTAAACCCCTTTATTATGGGAAGTGGTTTTCACCACTAGTGGCATGAAATCTCAGAAGAAGACAGTAAAAAAGAGTTTGCCTCCCCAAGACAGAATATCAAAAACAATATCAAGCAGTCAATTAAGTATGATAAACTTCAAGATCTCTATTGACTTGATAATCATCAATTTCAACTTCAGTTTCAGTCATCTTCTGACTTTCTTTTGAAAATTCTTCTCTCAATTTATCCTGGTTATTTTTCATTTGCTGAGATGAATAATGCTGGCTTCCAATTTGCTTATTGTTCAGTAATGAATTAGCAAATTCCAAAGCTTCAGATTCATTAGAAAAAAATTGGGCATGGTATTCTCCATAAAAGATTTTAAGGATTGCTGGATATCTAAATGCAAATTTATATCCTTTCTTCTGTAAAATTGGTTTTGCTTGATTAAATTCATCTATTTTCTTAACAATAGCATTACTCAGGTTTGCATAAAAGAATACTCTATTATTCCAAATCATTAATGGACCTTGTTGTTCTCTAGCTTTTTGAACTGCCAATTTCAATATCATTTCTCTATCTTGGTAATGTAAACACTTAATCAAAATAGACCATGGCAATTGTCCTGGATATGTTTTTTTCCCTAAGAACTCTGTGCTCTATCAAATTCCAGTCCGTTTGGAAAATTTTCAGACCCAGAATTTCAGGTAACCAATTTTGGAAAAAAAACTGTACTAAATTAGTGCCTTCAAAATCTTCAGTAAATCCAACAATTTTGACATTATTTCTTCAGCTCTGATTTTCCAACATATAAACTTTTTTGCAACAAGTCTTTTCTCTGAAACTTCCCATGCTGTGCAAGAATCTTCTATCTTATTAACTGTATCTTTACATTCTTTGACTTCCATATGACACTCTTGATAATCTTTAAATTTTTGAACCTTAATTTTGTCAACCATTTTTATACATTTTGCTGTTATCAGTCTTCATACAGTCATTTCTTCCTTACTACCTTCCAAATATATAGTAAATTCTGTTCTTACTTCTGCAAATTTTTATCTATTTTCCACTCATTAAATTTGCTCAGAAATTTTATGAAACATTTGGAGGTCCAGGGGTTCTGGAATAACATAGTATGTCCCCACTTTATCTTGAATATACTGATTTATTCCTTCATCATCTGATTCCTCTCCTTGTGACTGTGACACATATCCTTTTTCTACTCTGATCTCCTCTTCTGTTGATGTTGTCAGCATCTGAGCCTGTGCATGAGCCCTTTGCCTGGCCCTAGTCTGGCCAGCAACGCTGGTTGACATATGGCCTGCATCCTCCATACAGACAGCTTCTGTTGTGTGCATGAGCTAACAAGCAACTTGTTCCCAAGTTGTCTGCAGTCTTCCTCGGTGCTCTAGTGCCATCTTCATCAGTTTCCTGAGGAAATTGAATTCTGAGGAGATTGAATTCTCACCAAGCAAGGTTGGAGAGAAATCCAGAGCGGAGGTAGAATTCTCAAGGTAGGCCCAGTTTTTTCAATGACTGTTGCTTCTGTTGTAGCCACTTTCTTTACAGGTTGAGCTTTAGATTTTCTTCTAGCCTTTGCTAGAGATCTTTAGAAGAAATTTAAAGTTATTCACTTTTAAAAGTTTTTAAAAGTCAGATTTTAATTAATTCTGCCAGGAGAGGCCTTTTCCCACATTTCCCACTTGTGCCATCACACTACACCCTTCCAAATGACATTAAATTTCATCCTTCATCACAATCTATATTTCTAATTCCTTCAGAGAACCAGATATTCAAAAGTTTATTATTCATAGTAAACTGTATAATCCATTTTGAATCAAAGGCATTTTAATTAACCCACTAATTTCTTATTTCCACTTCATTATTTACTTTGTTCCACATGTTAATCAAATGTTTCAACAGTGGTGTATCTTTATCAGATTTTAACCTCGGTTCCCATTTATATACAAAATCTTCTGATTTTTATCCACCTCTATTTTGATCCATGCTGGTTTCTCTCCTTCATAAAAGGAAAATAGAAATCTCATCTGTGTGGCTCAATAATATTTTTTTTAATTTGTAAGTTGCAGACCTCCCAATTCATATCTCCATGTTAATTTTTCTAACGAGATTCTTGACATCTTGACCTTCCAAATATATTTCTTTACATATTTATTTAGTTCCTGAAAGAATTTTTGTAGAAGAGATACAGGAAATCTTTGTAAAAGATGACACTCTTGGAAATATATTCATGTTTATACAATTAATTCTCCCCAATAATGTTATTGGCAATTCCATCCATTTTTTAAAAATCTTCAACTTTCTTAAGTAAAGGGATATAATTTTATTTATAAATTATCCAAATTATTACCTAGTAGTATCCCTAAATATTTTATTCCATTCAACAGCCATTTAAATTGAGTCTCTTTTACACTGAGTATAATCGCCTTTAGTAAGTGCCATAATCTCACTTTTATCTCAATTTACCTCACACCCAGATACTATTCCATATTCTTTTAATCTAATTTATGCAATGAATTTTCTGGTTCCATCAAATAAATTATTACATCATCTGCAAACAAATTAATCTTGCATTCCTCTGGGCCAACTCTAAACCTTTAATTTCAGGGTCTGACTGAACCAATTCTGCTAATGGTCCTATTGTCAAAATAAATAAAACTGGAGATCATGGTCATCCTTGTCAACTAGACCTACTTAATTGAAAAGAAGTGGACATTTGTTACAACTTTTGCTTCTGGTCCATATATAAACCTTTAGTCCAGTTAGCAAATATTGATCTCAATCCAAATTTATCAAGTACTTTAAATTTAAAAATCCCATTTTAATCTATCAAATGCTTTTTCAGCATCTAAGGCCACTGCTACATTTAGATCCCCTCTTTTGCACCAAATATATTATACTCATCTGTGTGGTGATTGGAGGTGTCCTGCATTTATTTGGCTTTCTGAGGACATCTTTGTTATTGTGTCCATGTGCTGTTCCAGGAGCATGTGCAGTCTGTTCAGGTTTTGGAGTGCCAGCTGCAGCATGCGCCATGTGTTTGGGTGTTGTTGTGCTGGATTGGACCATGCACAGTAATGTGTGACACACATTGGGAGCATCAGATAGAATATTATAAACAGGAAGCCATAGAGAAGGGTGACTGAAATGCTCATAACTTTAGTTGACTGTGATCATAAATGTTACTTGAAGATAATTTCAAGGCATGGATATCAAGTTGAAGTTCAAATTTATGGTCAGAGTGCAAACATGACATCACAAACAATCCTGAAATTCTTTTTCTGCAGGCCAGGCAGAATTTCTACTTATTAGTAGTGTAACTATACTCAAGATAAAGATGCATATATAAAAGAGACAAAAAAAACTGTTGGCATAGTGGTTAACACAATGCTATTTGTAGAGCTCGTCAAAAGAACCAAAGACGTTGATCCAAACCAAGGCTTTTATTAGCAAAAGAGAGGAGCTCTTCACAGGTGGCCGACCAGTCCGGAATGATCCTACCTGACTAGGGACACAACCCTTTAAGGCCCAGACAGTAGGCGTGGCTAAGCTCTCAGCCAATCGCTGTAAACACAGTCATTACATACTCTAGATACTGTAACTATATATGGGTCTGTACTATCACATTCACCCCTTCTTGGAGAACTGACCCTAGGGTGGAAGGGTTGAAGAGGGAGAAGGGAAGGAAGGGGGAGGTTAAGGACTGTAGCAGTCAGGGGGTCTGACCATCCAGCATGACCACCGTGGTGCCGGGAGTGGAGTCGCCAGCGGGCTCGTCGGGTGCGACCGCTCCTTCGCTCAGCTCCCCAGCCGTGTTGTCGGCAGGGTGGCCTGGGTTGTTGGGGTGCTGTTGGTCTTTCTGTTCCTGCACGGGGCCTGGGGAATAAAGAGTTGGGGAAGGTTGGGTTGGGGGGGGGGGGGGGGGTTGTTGGGCCTACCACGTCCTGAGCTAGGTCCTGCACTGAAACAGTGTCCTCCCGCCCGTCTGGGAACTCAACACAGGCGTAATGCGGGTTCGCGTGGAGTAGAGTCACTCGGTCGACCAAGGGGTCGTTCTTTGAGTGCTGGACGTGGTGTCACAAAAGGATGGGGCCAGGGACGGTGAGCCATGCTGGTACAGTGGTTCCTGATTCAGATTTCCTCGGGAAAAGGAACATCCTTTCGTGGGGGGTGGCATTTGTTGTGGTACATTGGAGGGAGTGGATGGAGTGTAAGGCACTAGTGAGAACCTCCTGCCAGTGAGAGGTGGGGAGACCTTTAGACCGGAGAGCCAATGTAACTGCTCTCCAAATGGTGGCATTCTCCCTCTCGACCTGGCCATTACCGCGTGGGTTATAGCTGGTGGTCCTGCTTGAAGTGATACCACATTCCAGAAGGTACTGTTGCAGCTCTGTGCTCATGAATGAGGACCCCTATCACTGTGGATGGAATTGGGGTACCCGAAAATGGTGAAGTTATTGTGAAGGGCCTGTATCACTGAGGTGGCGGTGGTGTCTGGGCAGGGCACAGCGAACGGGAAGTGGGCGTACTCGTCGATGGCCGTAAGGATGTAGTTATTACGGTTGGTCAACGGTAGGGGCCCCTTAAAGTCTATGCTAAGACGCTCCAAGGGGCGGGTGGCTTTGATAATGTGGGAGTTCCCCGGATGGATGAAGTGGGGCTTGCATTCAGTGCACACCGAACAGGCTCGGGTCATGGAGCGAATCTCCTCGACTGTGTAGGGTAGGTTGTGCGCCTTCACAAAGTGGGCAAACCTAGTGACCCCTGGATGACAGAGCGCCTCATGGAGTTTCTGTAGTCTGTCCATCTGTATGCTGGCGCACGTCTCCCTGGAGAGCGCGTCAGGTGGGTAGTTGAGCTTACCAGGCCAGTACAGGATGTCATAGTTAAAGGTGGAGAGTTTGTCGTTTTTTATCTTGCCTCGCTGGCTGTTGCTGAACATGGAGACCGCGCGTTGATCAGTCAACAGTGTAAATGCTTCCCAGCGAGGTAACGTCTCCAACAACGCACCGCTTCAACTATGGCCAGGGCCTCCTTCTCGACCGAGGAGTGTCTATTCTCTGGACCATAGAGGGTTCTGGAGAAGAAGGCTATAGGCCGACCAGCCTGGTTCAAGGTGGCTGCCAGGGTGAAGTCGGATGCATCGCTCTCGACTTGAAACGGGATAGGCTCATTGATCGCTTGCAGCATTGTAGCGGCGATGTCTGATTTTATTTGATTGAAAGCCGCTCTGGCTTTGGTCGAAAGGGGAAAGGAGGTGGTCTTGATAAGAGGACGTGCCTTGTTGGCGTAGTGTGGAACCCATTGGGCGTAATATGAGAAAAAGCCCAGGCAGTGTTTTAGGGCTTTCTGGGTATGGGGGGGGGAGTCCAATAGGGGACCCATGTGGTCAGGATTCGGCATCACTACCCCGTTCTCCACCACCAACCTAGAATCGCGAGTCATGTGGTCCAGAAGACACACTTGTCAAAATTGTAGGTCAGGTTCAGCCGACTGGCAGTTTGAAGAAATTTGTCTAGGTTGGCGTCGTCGTCCTGCGTGTCGTGGCCGCAGGTGGTGACATTGTCCAGATACGGGAAGGTAGCGGTTAGCCCGTTCTGGTCCACCATCCGGTCCATTTTCCGCTGGAAGACCGCGACACCATTCATGACCCTGAATGGTACCCTAAGAAATTGATACAGCTTCGAAGACCATGAATGGTCGGTCCTCACAGTGGATCGGGAGCTAGTTGTAAACCGAACGTAGGTCAATGGTGGAGAATGTGCGGTATTGGGCGATCTGGTTCATCACATCCGTGATGCATGGCAGGGAGTACGCATCCAGGAGTGTGAAGTGGTTAATGGTCTGGCTATAGTCGACCACCATCTGTAGCTTTACCCCGTTCTTGACAACCACCACCTGGGCTCTCCAGGGACTTGAACTGGGTTCGATGATGCCCTCATCTATGCACCCCATCCTAATGAATTGCCTGTTTTCGTAACTATATTGCCGACTTTTGGTGGCCACAGGCTTCCAGCCAGGGGTGAGGCTTGCGGAGTGCTGGCGGGGCAATCCCGAGTGTGGAAAGGCCGCAGGAGTGACCCCGGGGCATGGGGGTGGATTGCTCGGGTGCTTCAGGGGTGGGGCGATGGCAGACCGAGAGAGGGGCGTGGGGCCCCCCAAAGTGTAGGGACACTGTTCGAAACTGACACTGAAAGTCTAATCCCAGCAACACTGGGGCGCACAATTGGGGAAGGATGAATAATTTGAAGTGGGGGACCATTACGCTCTGTACTTCCAGCGTGGTGATGCAATACCCCTTTATCCCAGTCGAGTGCGACCTAGTCGCTAATGAGATCCTCTGGGTAGTGGGGATAATGTCAAGTCCGCAACAGAGGGCCAGATCTGGCCGGATAAAACTGTCAGTTGACCTAGAGTCAAATAAGCAATTGGTGTAGTGTCCATGCACTTTAATCAGTTCCATTGCTTTAGTGAGGGGATGAGAGCATTGCTGATTTAGTGTTATAGAAGCAGCCACTGATCCTGTTGACAGGGGAGTTCTGCGTGTTGACGTCACGCAACGGGATGATGTCATAGACGGAGTCAGCACTGCAGGAGCAGGTTGGAGGTAATCCTGGAGGTGCTGTTGTGGCAATGTCGGCAGATGACCAGTAAGTAGTGGGGGTTGTTGCTCGCGGTTGGCGGTGGTTAGGTCGTCGGTCGCAGCGGTCGGGCCCCAGCGGTTGTCAGTGATGGACGCTAGGGCGAGTACCAGGTTGGCTGTGGCGGGTCCCCAGTCGGTCACGGTGGCCGCACAGGCCAGTGTGGGCAGCGGCAGCAGGGGAGCGGGCAGCGGTAGCATCGTCTCCGGGGGTGGCTGTGGTTGTGGCAGCGGCAGCAGCAGTGGTAGCGTTGGCCCCGGTCGTGGCCATGGCAATAACAGGCGCTACAGTCGGGACCGAGGCCAGGTTGAGTGTTCCGCACGGGGGTGAGAGGCGGGCCAACATGGTTACGAGGGTGGGCTGCCCCTTCCGGGTTCGGCGTCTCCGTGACATCAGGCGTTGCCATGCAGGGGAGCCCTCGCTCTCATTGGACAAGAGCTCTGGGGAAGAAGAGTTTGAATGGGATAGTGGCGGTAGGGCTTCACACGAGGCACTGTGTTTGCCGGTGGTAATTTTAGACCTACACACTGCAGCAAAGTGGCCATTTTTAAGGCACGTCTGGCACCTGGCTTTTCTTGCTGGGCACTGGGCCTGCTGTCCTTGTCCCTCCCATGCTTGTCCCTCCTGCAGAAATAAGATTTTGGGTTCTCAGGGGTCAGTGTAGCAGCAGCCGACAGGCTGTCAGTATATCGGGGGGTGGTAGGGTAGAAGGGCACTCTACTCACATCAGAACATGGGGTCCAGTCCCTAGAGAACTCGTTTGACTTTAAGGCTGCATCCTCCATTGTGATTGCAATCTGGGCTACGTCCTCTAGTTTTTCTACCCCTTGTTCGAGCAAGCACAGCCTCACTTCATTCGATCGGAGCCCGGCCACATAGGCATCCCAGACGAGATCATTTGTGATCTCGGCAGCAGTTTTGTCCACAGTTAGTTCTTGCCCAACGCCTTGACTACTTGTAAATATGCCCTGCTGGACTCGCTGGGCTGTTGCTTCCTCGACGCAAGCACGAGCTGGGCATGAACTCTGTTCATTGGTTGATCGTACAGTTCTTTCAGTACCTTTATGGCTGCGGTGTAAGTGGTCTCATCCTGGATGTTCTCGTAGACTCTCATGGACACCATAAACATCCTCCTCCACCTCAATGAGCCTCAGGAAGTTTTCAAAGTTCAACAGCCAGAACTTAAAGGCTTTGAAGACTGTAGCTGACTGTGGGTCGATGTCAAGTTTTTCTGGCCGAGACAGACACTCCACCCCGTTTATTAAATTAAAAAAAAAAAAAAAAAAAAAAAATTCTTTTTGCTAATAAAATTGAAGAGCTTGTCGAAAGAACCAAGGACTTGTTGATCCAAACCAAGGACTTGTTGATCCAAACCAAGGACTTGTTGATCCAAACCAAGGACTTGTTGATCCAAACCAAGGACTTGTTGATCCAAACCAAGGACTTGTTGATCCAAACCAAGGACTTGTTGATCCAAACCAAGGACTTGTTGATCCAAACCAAGGACTTGTTGATCCAAACCAAGGACTTGTTGATCCAAACCAAGGACTTGTTGATCCAAACCAAGGACTTGTTGATCCAAACCAAGGACTTGTTGATCCAAACCAAGGACTTGTTGATCCAAACCAAGGACTTGTTGATCCAAACCAAGGACTTGTTGATCCAAACCAAGGACTTGTTGATCCAAACCAAGGACTTGTTGATCCAAACCAAGGACTTGTTGATCCAAACCAAGGACTTGTTGATCCAAACCAAGGACTTGTTGATCCAAACCAAGGACTTGTTGATCCAAACCAAGGACTTGTTGATCCAAACCAAGGACTTGTTGATCCAAACCAAGGACTTGTTGATCCAAACCAAGGACTTGTTGATCCAAACCAAGGACTTGTTGATCCAAACCAAGGACTTGTTGATCCAAACCAAGGACTTGTTGATCCAAACCAAGGACTTGTTGATCCAAACCAAGGACTTGTTGATCCAAACCAAGGACTTGTTGATCCAAACCAAGGACTTGTTGATCCAAACCAAGGACTTGTTGATCCAAACCAAGGACTTGTTGATCCAAACCAAGGACTTGTTGATCCAAACCAAGGACTTGTTGATCCAAACCAAGGACTTGTTGATCCAAACCAAGGACTTGTTGATCCAAACCAAGGACTTGTTGATCCAAACCAAGGACTTGTTGATCCAAACCAAGGACTTGTTGATCCAAACCAAGGACTTGTTGATCCAAACCAAGGACTTGTTGATCCAAACCAAGGACTTGTTGATCCAAACCAAGGACTTGTTGATCCAAACCAAGGACTTGTTGATCCAAACCAAGGACTTGTTGATCCAAACCAAGGACTTGTTGATCCAAACCAAGGACTTGTTGATCCAAACCAAGGACTTGTTGATCCAAACCAAGGACTTGTTGATCCAAACCAAGGACTTGTTGATCCAAACCAAGGACTTGTTGATCCAAACCAAGGACTTGTTGATCCAAACCAAGGACTTGTTGATCCAAACCAAGGACTTGTTGATCCAAACCAAGGACTTACTTGTTGATCCAAACCAAGGCTTTTATTAGCAAAAGACAGGAGCTCTTCACAGGTGGCCAATCAGTCCGGAATGATCCGACCTGGCTAGGGACACAACCCTTTAAGGCCCAGACAGTAGGCATGGCTAAGCTCTCAGCCAATCGCTGTAAACAGTCATTACATACTCTAGATACTGTAACTAAAACATTGGTGATAGGTCTGTACTATCACACTATTACAGTACCATATGCCATGCTCTCTGTAAGGAGTTTGTATATTCTCCTGGGTGCTCCGGTTTCCGCTCACTTTTTGAAGCATACTGGGGGTTTGTAGGTTAATTGGGCAGCACAGGTTTGTAGGCCGAAATGTCCTGTCACTTCTGTATGTCTAATTTTTTTTTAACTTTAAAATTTTAACAAAGAAAGATGTAAACAAACTGTAAATAAAAAAAAAAATTGTCAATAAATAATACTCCTTAAATGTAAGAGTCCTTAAATGAATCTCTGATTAAGTGCATTGTTTAGGAGTCTGATGGAACAGCAACTGTTCCAGAACCTGGTGGTACAAGCCTTGAAGCAATTATGCCTCTCTCCTGATGGTAGTAGTGAGAACAGTCCATGTCCTGGGTTGTGTGGATTCTTGATAATTGCTGCTGCTCTCTCATGGCAGTGTTCCATGCAGATTTTCTTCATAGTGCAAAGAGTTTGTCCACTACACATCTGTAGAAGTTTCCCAAAGATGTCTGATGTCATACTAAACCATCTGAGGAAGTAGGGGGGCTGACATACTTTTGTCACAATGATGAAAGTATGTTGGGTACAGGAACAATCCACTGAGATATTAACTCACAAGAATTTAAATTTGCTGCCCCTTTCCACTTCTGGCCCCACAATGATCACTGGATCATACACCTCTGGTTTTCCCCTCCTAAAGTCTACAATCGTCTCCTTGGTTTTGGTGACATTGAGTGTGAGGCTATTGTGAACACACCATTCAGCCAAGTTTTCAATCTGACTCAACATAAGAGATGCAGTGGATGTTGTTTACAGGTATTCCTCGACTTACCACCTATCCAACTTATGGCCATCCATACACACGATCATATTTTTTAAATGAAGAAAAAAATAAAACAAATAAGTGTTACGTGTGAAAGTCGGACTTGTCTATGGAAAATAACACCTATCACAAGAGTTTGGCAGCTGAGGCCAACCTCCCACAAGAGCTGGCCTTGGTGGCCGCCATGTTGTATTTGATGAACAATAACCTAGATACGGTGCAATGCCAACATGCATCCATTCCAAGATACAATTGGTCAGCCAGAACGGTACATGAATATAAGTTAAGGAGTGCCTGTATTTTGATTTTCAAAAGCCCTTTAACAAGGTGCCACACATGAGGTGC
Organism: Narcine bancroftii; assembly: GCF_036971445.1. Lineage (NCBI taxonomy): Eukaryota > Metazoa > Chordata > Chondrichthyes > Torpediniformes > Narcinidae > Narcine > Narcine bancroftii. Next base: position 82,314,386 of record NC_091472.1, on the reverse strand, counting down.
TTAACAAGGTGAGAGCCCATGAAATTACAAGCAAAATACTGGTATGGGTAAAGCATTGGCTGATTGGTAGGAAACAGTGCGAATAAAAGGATTCTGTTCTGTTTGACTTCCAGCCAGTGGTGTTCAGCAGGGGTCAGTGTTGGGGCCACTTTTTACATTGTACATTAATGATTTGGATTGCCGAATTAAGTGGCTTTGTGGCTGTAACATGATTGATAGTACACGGAGAATTGTGTGGAGCACAAACAGGCTTTTATTAGCTTACAATTAACAGCCGGTATTTACAATGGTCTTCAGGTAAATTGGAGGTAAGGTGGGAAAACAGGGTTTATATCAGGATTGATGAGGCAGAGCCAAGAGCAGGTCAGCCATCTAATCTAACCATAGACAGTGAATTCCATTTCACTGCATTTACCCCTTCCTTCAGAAGAGAACCTGCGGGTGAAAACAGACTACATTCAGCAACACAATGTTTTACAAGTTTAGTCTGGCTGGGGGCCTGGTTATTCTGGTTGAGCACCTTAGAACTAGTGGAATTCATTCTTCCAGATCTTCCTGTGTCCCCTGTGGGTCTTGGATTCTGGGACTCAAAGGAGGACTCAGGTTCAGGAACCCTGCATGGGTATTTGGAGGTTCGGGGTCTGAGCACTCTAAAGGTTAACCTCCTGGTTGAATTGGTGGTGCAGAAGGTGAATGCAATGCACTGGTGAATCCTCACTTGGAGTACAGAATACAATATTGAGCTCCTTTTTAACAAAAGGGTGTACTAGTATTGGAGAGGGCTCAGAAAATATTCACAAGCATGATTCTTGGAATGAAGGGATCAGCACATGAGGAACTTTCTAACAGCTCTTGGACTGAACCCCTTGGATCTCAGAAGAATGAGGAGGCCCTCAGAGAATTATTTTTGAATGTTGAAAGGCCTGGACAGAGTCGATGTGGTAAAGTAGTTTCCCATGGTAGAGAAGTCTAGGACAAGAGGGCACCATTCAGGATTGAAAAGCACCCATCTAAAACAAATGCAAAAAAACTTCTTTAGCCAAAGAGAGGTGAACGTCTGGAATTTGCAATCATGGGCAGCTGTGGATGCTGTGTTTGATGTATTTAATGCAGAGATCAATAGGTATCTGAATAGTCAAGGTATGAATGGTTGTGGGGAGAAGGCAGGGACTGAGTTAGAGAATGGATCAGCTCATGGTGGAATAGAGGAGCAGACTCTATAAGCTGAATGACCGCCTTCCGCTCACATATCTTATGGTTTCTGTGAGTTTCACTCTCTTGCAACCTGGGTGCAACAACATTTTTTTTATTTGATGTGTTAGTGGCTTAGTAGCTGCATTGAATTCATCTTTCTAGGTGTAATTTCAAATTTGGGTTTAGGTGGGTTGTTAAGATCCCTTAAATGCCATAAGAGAAGGTTGTGACGAGCACTGTCTTGAACTGTTGTATCCCTCCTTTTTAAAGTTATTGTTGTTTATTTACAACATGATAGAAGCTGATTCCAACATTGAAACCCATGCCGCCCAATTAACCTGCAAACTCCGTATGTTTTTGGAGCAGGGGAGGAAACTTAAGTACCCAGAGAAAACTCATTCAGTTCACAGGAGAATGGACTAACTCCTTACAGACAGTATCGGATTTGATCCAGGGTCATTGGCATGGAAATAGCATGACGCTAACTGTTCCACCCACCTGATGAAGGGACCCCCACAATTTCAGAGCAACACCCTGGATGTGGGGCAAGCAACAATGAAGTTACAGAAATGCATTTATAAATCCTGATGGTGTGCAAGTTATAGGGGAATGGAAATGGTTCCATGTTCCTGAACTCTTTATCCTTGGTGATGGAGGTCAGGAGCTTGGGAGGTGATTGAATACAGCCAAGGTGATTAACAGTGCTGTTTTTTGTAGATGGTGACTGCTCTGCACACCATGTGCAGTTGGTGGAGTGAATGAATTTTTTAGGCTTGTGCTTGGGGTGCCAATTAAGTAGGCTACTGGATAATGTTGACGTTCTCAATGTTGTTGACACTACACCCACTCCGAGGTATTGGGCAGGACACCCAGTCTCTGGTCTGATTTCCCCGACTCTGTGCAAAGGATTCTGTGTGTTCACCTGATCTGTCCCTCTCATGATTTTGTACATCACTATGAGATCACTCTTCATTCTCCTGTGCTCCAGGAATAAAGCCCCAGCCTGCTCAACCTTTACATGTGGCTGAAGTTCCTGAGTCCTGGCAACATCCTTATAAACTTTCTCTGGACACTCACCAACTTGATTACAGCTTTCCTGTAGCATGGTGACCAAAATTGAAAACATTACTCCAAATAGGGCCTCACCAACATCTTGTAGAACTGTATCAAGGTCTCCCAACTCTAATATTAATGACTCTGTTGAACATGAAGTAGGCCAATAGTCTTTTTGACCACTTTCAAGGTACTATATACCTGTACTCCTAGATTCTTTGGCTCCACAACAATCTCCAGATTCCTTCCATTCACAGAGTATGTCCTACCTATGTTAGACTTCCCAAAATACAACTCTTCACATTCATCTGTATTACATTTCATCAAGCATTTCCTCAAGATCCTTATGGTAAACAGCTGAATTGTTGTATTCCTGATTACCTGGTTCCACCCAGTCCTGTGGTCCTCCCTCTTTTGACCTTGTATAAAGGCTCTAGCACCTTGACCTTTCCCCAGAAAGCCCAGGTCATGACCCACGATGAGGTCCTTGTCCATTGTGAATAAAAGCCTGTAGATCGGGGACTCAGTCTCAGCCTCTCAAGTTATTTATTGTGCATCAATCCTGCTGCAATTTTTGGTAATGGTTTTCACTAGCTATAATACTAGACGCATTAGATTCATCCACAAACTTGCTAATGCCATCTAAATCATTGATAAAGATGACAAACAGGCATAAGCCTAGCATTAAACCCTATGGCACACAATTAGTCACAGGTCTCCAGTTCTAAAACTTGTACTTCATCATCATTCCCTGCTTTCTTCCATGAAGCCATTTTTTAATCTATTCAAATATCTCTGCTTTGGATCCCATGTGATCTATCTTTCTACAGGTGTTCTGCAGAAACCATTCTGGCTGGTTTATCACTGTTTGGTATAGAGATGTCAACACTCAGGACAAGAAAAACACTCCAGAGGGTGTTAACTTGACCTATAACATCACAGGCATCAGATTTCACTCCATCGAGGACAATTACAAGAGACAATGTCTTAAGAAGCCTCTGTTCTCAAAGACTACCCCCACTCCACCCCGGCCACCAGCCAAGCCCTCTTCACTCTGCTACCATCAGGAAAAAGGTACAGGAGCCTGAAGACGAGCACTCAGCAACACAAGGACAGCTTCTTCCCTGCTGCCATCAGATTCCTGAACTAATAATGAACCAAAGACCCTGCCTTACTTTGAATTTTTCTTTTTCTTGCACTATTTTTATTTATTTTGTAAGGTGCTTTATATAAATATTTGCACTGTGATTCAGCTGCAAAACAACAAATTTTGTGATGTTCATGACAGTAAATTCTAATTCTTTCAGAGCAGCTTACCATGCAGAACCTTATCGAATGCCTTACTGAAATCCATCCCTGTCCATTCAAGTGCATGTATGCCTTCTCCGTCAGAATTCTCTAGAAAAATGCCAATCATTGATGATAGGCACTCTGACCTGTAGCATCCTTGCTTTTCCCTTCAGACCTCTTTGAAAAGAGGCACTACATTTACCACCCTTCTGTCTTCTGGCAGCTCATCTGTACTAACCACACATGAATCTCTAACTTTCTCTCTAGCTTCTCACAGCATCCTTGGATATATCTGATCTGGCCCTGGAGCTTGGTCTAACTTCCTACCATCAGGACCTTCAGTCCCTCCTCCACGGTAAAACTGATTGTTTTTGTGACGCTGCCATTGATTGTCAGTTTTGTGATGTCATTGGTTTGAGACGATTTGCCACTGTTTGCAAAGTAAAAAGTAGATGCCATAATTTCTGCAAACTATTAATTATCTAACCATACATTCATACAGAAGTCATTTGGCCCACTTTACTTGGTCCAGCTCTTTAGTTGTGTCAAGAGTCCCAGTTCCTGCTCTTTGCACAGAATCGTGCATTTTTTTCCATAGATTTCCCAAATTCCTTTTCTTTGATTCAAGTTTGTTAATTTGTATAGACCTTTTTCCTCCTTACCCCTTCCCCAGTCCTTTCTGAATAATTCTGTGAATTATTTTCCTTCAAATATTTATTCAATTTTGTTTTAAATGTCACCATTGAATCTGTACTCTTGAGCTTTTTGAGCTGTACATTTCAGATTAGAATAACTTGGTCTGTTAAAAGAAAAGTTGCCTCAAATTGCCTCTGGTTCTTTTGGCAATTACCTTAAATCACTGTCCCCCTGTTACATCTGGAAACAGTTACTTTTTCAATCTATCAAAATGTTCACAGTTTCATCATCTCCCCAAAGCCTTGTCTGCTCTGAAAAATCCAGCTTCATCTGGCTCGCCACAGAATTCAACCATGGAACTAATGTGGTTTCGCTTTTCTACAGGACTTCTGAAGCTTTGACATTCTTCCCAAATGTGGGCCTCAGAACAAATATAAATACTGGCTGAGATCTACCTTTGTAGAGATTCAATACAGCATCCTTACTTTGGTATTGTATCCCTTTCTTGATGAAGCCAAGGATCTTGCATTTCCTTTCATAAGAAATAGGAGCAGGAGTCGGCCATCCAGTCCATCGAGCCTGTTCTGCCATTCAATAAGATCATGGCTGATCTTATAATTGACTCAACTCCACCGACCTGCCTTTTCCCCATATCCCTTTTTCATGTAAAAATCTATCTAACTGAACCTTAAATATGTTTAATGAAGTAGCCTCAACCGCTTCCTTGGGTAGAGAATTCCACTGATTCACTACACTCTGGGGAAAAAAAGTTTTTCCTCCTCTGTCTTAAATCTACCCTCCTGAATCTTGAGGCTGTGTCCCCCTAGTTCTGGTCTCACCTACAAGTGGAAACAATTTTCCTGCCTCTAATCTATCCCTTTCATAATTTTATTTGCTTCTATAATGTCTCCTCTCATTCTTCTGAATTCGAGTGAGTATAATTCCAGATGATTGTCTCTCCTCATAGGTCAACCCCCATCATCTCCAAGATCAACCTGGTGAACCTCCTCTGGATTGCCTCCAAGGCCAATATATCCTTTCTCAAGTATGAAGACCAGAACTGCACTCAGTACTCCAGGTGCGGCCTCACCAGTACCTTGTTGAGTTGCAACATGACCTCTCTGCTCTTGAATTCAATTCCTCCAGTGATGAAGGCCAATATTCCATTTGTCTTCTTAATAACCTGCTGTACCTGCAACCTAATGTTTTGCAATTCATGCACAAGCCCTCCCAAGTCCATCTACACTACAGCATGCTGCAGTTTTTCACCATATCAATAATAATCTGCTCTTCTATTTTTCCTATCAAAGTGGATGACCTTGGATTTACTAACATTGTACTCCATCTGCCAGATCTTTGCCCACTCAGCTAACTTAACTATATCCTTTTTCAGCCTCTCCACATCCTCTGTACAATTTGCTTTTCCACTCAATTTAGTATCATCTGCAAACTTGGCTACACTACATTCTTCCACAGAACCAAAGACCCTGCCTTACTTTGAATTTTTCTTTTTCTTGCACTATTTTTATTTATTTTGTAAGGTGCTTTATATAAATATTTGCACTGTGATTCAGCTGCAAAACAACAAATTTTGTGATGTTCATGACAGTAAATTCTAATTCTAATTCTTTCTCTTCCAAATCAGCAATGTAAATGGTGAACAGCTGTGGGCCCAGCACCGACCCCTGTGACACCCCACTTGTCACTGTCTGCCAATCAGAAAAAACACCCATTATCCTGACTCTCTGCCTTCTGTCGGTTAACTAATCCTCAATCCATGCCAATATACTTTCCTGACTCCATTCATCTGTATCTTACTGATAAGTCTCTTGTGCGGCAGCTTATCAAAAGCCTTCTGGAAATCCAAATATACAACATCAACCTGTTCCCCTCTATCAACCACACCCATTATATCCTCAAAGAACTCCTGCAAATTTGTCAAGTTTGTCTTGTTGACAAGGATTGTGTGCATGCTAACTTATTGTCATGTTTTTTAGGTATTGATTTCCTCCCTAAAAAATTGCAAGAATCATTAGTTTTTGTTATGGAATAAATGGAGGAAGTAACTGCACATAAAATGGACATTATTTTCCATTTTATCTTTTTTTAATTGTTTTAACCTCTAACAGCTTAGCACCAAAATAGTTGGCTGCTTTGTGCCTCTAAATCGTGTTTCTTTCAAATCATTTCTTATTTTTTTGAGTTCCCACGCTAATGCCTGAGGTATTTGTACCTTGCTTCTTCTCAATTTTCAATTGTGATATTGTCATTCCTCCAATGGAGGTTCATGTGTGTTCGGTCTATACTGCCAAATCAAGATTCATTTGGCCTTGAGATTTTAGATTTTTAAACTGCAAGGATCCGTGTATAATTTCTTCAACACAACATGGGAAGACATATGCATGATGGATTTCAGGTCCAGGTCTCCAAACCAGTGTCCAGTAGACCTTTGCTCAACTGCTGCTCACAATTATTACAGTTCTCAAGTTAGGTGGGTGGATTCACTTCCGAGATGGATAATAAATCTGGACTAAAGCTTGCTATTGACAAATGGAGAAAATTTCCAGTGAATGTTAAGTTTTAAGGTAAATGATGTCCGGCCATGTGGGACCAGTGGCAGACTCTTCCAATGTCATGACTTTCTGCATTATTAGCTCAATTGGAAACTTGACTATATGTTAATCTCAGTGAAATGCAAAGGTACTTTACAAAATGTTGATAACAAGTACCACTGATGGAAAATGTTCTGAAAATTTCAACTATATTTGTATAATATCCATAAATATACTCCTTAATTTGCATTATACCTTTATCTCTTGATTGCTTCATCAATATGATTTTGGCATTTTTTCCAATGATCTTTTCTAAGAATAACACACAATTTTATGACCTCCAGAATATCCCTAAAATCATCCAATAAAACATAAAATAAAATGACATGAACATCTCCTTGATCAAAATAATTCAAGAACTGAGTTTGCTGGATAAGGTCCAACCTTTCAGGTGCATTAAACTTGCAGATCCTAAATCTAAAAAGAACCAGTGAAGATGGAGCTAAGGTAAACATAAAGCAAGATCACTCATAAGTTTAGCAGGGCATGGGTTTCTACCGCCAATGGGAAGGGGAAATCTAAAAAGGCCCAGTGAAGATGGAGCTAAGGTAAGCATAAAGCAAGATCACCCATAAGTGATCAATGCTGTCATTTTACTTGGTGGCAATAACTTTCCTGTCAATTAGGTGCCTCTATCAGATGTAAACTCAGCAAGGTCAGGGCTTGGGAGAAACAATGAACATGAGAGATGGAGGAATGTAGCCATCAAGTTCATTGAAAGAGCAGTCATCGTCAGAGTGGACTGAGTCAGAGTGGTGAGGCTTTGGCTCAACAGTCTTCAGCAACAAACAGGTAAAAAGTGAGGGATAGGAGTTGAAATAAGAAAGGGTCGTCCTAATTGAGCCAATGCAATTCAAAGAGTTGTAATTCATAGCCAAAGCAGTATGCTTATCCTAACATCTGTGATTTCAGTGTCAAAATTTATGCAATAACACATCCTTCTGAGGGCTAAGTATAAGAATGCAGGATGTTGTGGTAAAATAAAACATATAATTGTGAATGAGAGAATCACAATGAAAATGCAGTAATGAAAAACTTTGTCAGTATAATTGTTGCAATCTAACCCATGGGTGACAAAATTATATTCCATCAAATGGTATTTCTGTGCTGGATTTTACAAAGCAAAGTTGCGCACTGAGTAAGCAAATGTGTGATGAGTGATTCGCATCAATCAAATTACTTTTTTTAAAAATCTTAACCACTTACAAACGTTTATGTCCAACCATCAACATCACACAACATTAGTTCTAAATATGCTTTAGAAAGTGTTCATACAGGAATAAAAGTGTAGAAGCATGCAGCAAAAAAAAAATGGAAATGAAATACAGCTGGCCAATGTCATAATGGGGTTAGAAATACTACATTCACAAAGCAGTTTTATTCATAGCACAGTGTTCAGTCATCATTTATGTTTGCTGATCACACAAATAAAGGGCTAAGGAAGGTTAATACTGCAGTTTAAAATTGCCCTGGAATATTAATAATACAATATCATTTAAACTCTGCCTTTATTTTCCACTGGTGGTAATTTTTTAATGACTTTGATTCATTCTGTGAGTTCTTCTGTAATCAAATAATGCACTTCATCTGCTGTGATGATTTCAAAGAGGTTGCCCTTAACATCAAATTTCTACTTTTAATGTCCGATTAAGCGAAAACGTATTTTGGCCTATGTTAAGAATTGATATCGCTTTTTCACAAGAAACACATTTGAATGTCAAAGAAAGTATGAAATTGAAAAGGGATTGGGTAGGACATGTATTATTTTTTTCCGAGGGTGATTGGTCAGATATTTGTTATGATACTGTAACTAGACTGATAAATGCACGTTATGCAATGATTAATTATAATTTTTTACATCAACTATACTTAACACCTGAAAAACTAAAAAAAAATGGTTTGTTTTGGATGTGGTAATGCGGTTGGAACTTTTTTTCATGTGGTTTGGTCATGTATAAATATACAATCTTTTTGGAAAAAAATTCAGTTGTTTTTAGAATACCTGTATAAGATTAAAATACCTTTAGACCCGACGGTATTTTTATTGGGTAATTTACAATCTTTGAAAGGTCTGGGATTAGATAAATTTCAACTTGCTTTTGTATATTTAGCTTTATTTGTAGTGAGAAAATGTATTGCTAGTACGTGGAAGGATATGAATATGATTGATATTAATAGGTGGCATAATGAGCCATCCTCCATCAGCCAGCTCCCCACCATGACTACCAGCCCCCCCACATCTCCATCGGGCACACAAAACTCAAAACGGTCAACCAGTTTACCTATCTCGGCTGCACCATTTCATCAGATGCAAGGATCGACAATGAGATAGACAACAGACTCGCCAAGGCAAATAGTGCCTTTGGAAGACTACACAAAAGAGTCTGGAAGCGTATACAGAGCCGTTGTCATACCCACACTCCTGTCCGGCTCCGAATCATGGGTCCTCTACCGGCATCACCTACGGCTCCTAGAACGCTTCCACCAGCGTTGTCTCCGCTCCATCCTCAACATCCATTGGAGCGCTTTCATCCCTAACGTCAAAGTACTCGAGATGGCAGAGGTCGACAGCATCGAGTCCACGCTGCTGAAGATCCAGCTGCGCTGGATGGGTCACGTCTCCAGAATGGAGGACCATCGCCTTCCCAAGATCGTGTTATATGGCGAGCTCTCCACTGGCCACTGTGACAGAGGTGCACCAAAGAAAAGGTACAAGGACTGCCTGAAGAAATCTCTTGGTGCCTGCCACATTGACCACCGCCAGTGGGCTGATATCGCCTCAAACCGTGCATCTTGGCGCCTCACAGTTTGGCGGGCAGCAACCTCCTTTGAAGAAGACCGCAGAGCCCACCTCACTGACAAAAGGCAAAGGAGGAAAAACCCAACACCCAACCCCAACCAACCAATTTTCCCCTGCAGCCACTGCAACCGTGTCTGCCTGTCCCGCATCGGACTTGTCAGCCACAAACGAGCCTGCAGCTGACGTGGACTTTTACCCCCTCCATAAATCTTCGTCCGCGAAGCCAAGCCAAAGAAGAAGAAGAAAAGAAAAGAAGAATGAGATGAAATATTGTTTAATAATGGAAAAAATTACATATGTTTCACATGATAATTATAATTTTTTTCTTCATAAGTGGTTGTTATATTCAGAATATTTACATTTTGATTTACATTGATTAGATTTTAATAAGTATGCTTCATTTTTTTTCTTTTATACATGGCTCTCCTTAGGAGAGTTGGCTGATGGGGGGGTGGGGGTTTCTCTCTTTTTTTCTTTTATATAAAATGTAATGTTCATGTCTAGTTTATTATATATGTTACTTATTACCTGTATCTTGAGCGAATAAATAAAGTTTGAAAAAAAAAAATCAGATTTCTTTCCTAAAAAAGAAAAGTTTTTGTGTGAGGCTTTGGTGATCAATTCTCTGTTAAAACACACTCATCAAGAGCATATTCACTGATAATTCATCAATGAAATGCAATCAATTGAATCACATCAAGAATGCATATTAGGAAGTGGTTAGGGATTTGTTAACCTGCATTTTAAACCAGCACTTGAAATGATTGCATATCCATTTGTGTCATAGTCTTCCTGGCATAAAATGTCCTGGATGCATTTCAATGAACTCTGATAGAAATCATCAAATACAATCATTGCTTGATTTTTGAAGGGCAGAAAGGAAACCTATTCAGGCAACTGACAAAGTACCAATTTCTGATCTTAACCAATAATTAGTTTTGTGTGCTGAGTCAGAGTGGTAAGGCTTTGTCCCAACAGGATTTGGTGAGTACAGGTAGGAGAATAGTCAGAGTTGAAGTCAGAAAGGGCCACCCTTTCCTGTTTCTCAGCTCCACCCATATAGCCTCAGTAAGAGAGCCCTTTGGTCAGTCCTGCTTGAGCACAGTTGTGATATTTTTCCTGATGAGTAATGCCACTCCTCCCCCTTTGGAACAAAAAGGATTCAGCAGGTAGGGACAGGGAAGGGCAGGGTTTTTAGATATCATAGACAGTGGGAATGGCAGCCAAGGCAGGGGAATGCTCCCCTTGCAAAATATGGGTTGTCATGGAAGCCAGCAGTATCCCTGACTATTTCATCTGCGAGAAGTCAGTCTTGCTGCAGCTGTTGACAAGCTGAGTTAAGGAATTGGAGATGGAGTTGGATGAACTCCAGATCATTCAGGAGGCAAAGAAGGTCATAGACAGGAATTACAGGGACGCTATCACACCTAGGAGGCAGGAAGAGGCGAAATGGGTGACAATCAGGAGAGGGAAAGGGAACAGGCAGGCAGTGCAGGGCACCCCTGTGGCCATCCTCTTCAATAACAAGTATACCATTTTGGATACTGGTTGGGGGTGGGGGGGGCTACCAGGGACAAGCCACTGAGATCAGATCTCTAGCACAGAGTCTGGTTCTATGGCTAAGAAGGGAAGGGAGGAGAAGAGCCAAGCTGTAGTGATAGGGGATCCATAGTTAGGGGGACAGATAAGAGGATATGTGGAAGAGATAAGTGTAACCCATATTGTATGTTTCTTCCCTGGTGGCAGGGTCCAAGATATCTCAGATCAAATTCATGGCATTCTCAGGAAGGAGGGTGAGCAGCTAAATATCGTGGTCCATGCAGGGACCAATGACTTGGGTAGGAAGGGTGAGGAGGTCCTACAAAGAGAGTTCAGTGAGTTAGGCACTAGGTTTGAAGGATAGGACCTCCAGGATAGTGATCTCAGGATTGCTACCCGTGCCACATGCTACTGAGGTTAGAAATAGGAGGGATTATGCATCTTAACTCCTGGCTAAAGACATGCTGTAGGAGGGAGGGCTTCAGGTTTCTGGATCATTGGGCTCTCTTCTGATGGGATGACTTGCATTTGAACTGGAAGGGGACAAATATCCTTGAAGGGTTTGCTAGAACTGCTCTGGTGGGTTTAAACTAGATTTGTAGGGAGGATGGGAACCAGAGTGTCAGAGCAGATAGAGGAGTGGAGGAGGGGAAATATGCACCATTAGAAGTCAACAGGTTGTACATGGTTGAAATTTTCCAAAATGCATCTATTTCAATGCAAGAAATATTGTAGAAAAGGCAGACAAGCTTAAAGCATGGATTGGTACATTGAATAATTACATTGTGGCTATTAGTGCAAGATGGTTGCAGGAAGGGCAGGACTGGCAGCTCCATGTTCTGGGCTTCCATTGCTTTAGACATGTTAGAACAGGGTAGAAGAAAGGGGGAGGAGTGGCATTACTCATCAGGGAAAATATCACAGCTGTGCTCAGGCACGATTGACCAAAGGGCTCGCTTACTGAGGCTATATGGGTGGAGCTGAGAAACAGGAAAGATATGACCACACTCATGGGGTTGTACTATAGACTATACAATAGTCAATGAGAATTGGAGGAGCAAATCTGTGCAGAGTTGTCAGACAGCTGCAAGAAATATAAGGTTGTGATAGTAGGGAATTTTAATTTTCCACATATTGACTGGGACCCTCATACTGCAAAAGGGATGAATGGCTTGGAGTTTGTTCAGGAAAGTTTGCTAAATCAATATATAGAGGTACCAACAAGAGAGAATGCAATACTGAATCTCCTTTTCAGAAACGAGACAGGGCAGGTGACAGAAGTATATGGAGGGGAACATTTTAGGTCCAGTGATCATAATGCCATTAGTTTCAAGTTAATTATGGAAAAGGATAGGTCTGGGCCTCGGGTTGAGATTCTAAATTGGTGAAAGGCCAATTTTGAGGAAATGAGAAAGGTCCTAGAATGCATAGATTAGGATAGGATCAGGCAAGGAAGTGGGAGGTAAGTGGAAGACCATTAAAGGTGAAATTTTGAGAGCACAGAGTTTGTCTGCTTCTGTCAGGATTAAAGGCAAGATTATCAGGCATAGGGAACCTTGATTTTTGAGGGATATTCAGGAGAAGATTTAAGAGAAGACCGGGGTGTATAGCAGGTATAGGCAACATGGAAGAAATGAGATAATTGAAGAGTATAAAAAATGCAAGAAAAACCTCAAAAAATATCAGGAAGGCAAAAAAAAGATGAGGTTGTTTTGGCAGACAACACGAAAGAAAATCCTAAGGGTTTCTACAAGTTTATTAAGAACAAAAGGATAGTAAGGAACAAAATTGGTCACCTTGAAGATCAGAATGGTTGACTTTGTATGGAGCTAAAAGAGATGGGGGAGATCTTAATTGCCCTTTTTTTTCATCAGTATTTACTCAAAAAACAGGCATAGAGTTCTGGGAAGTAAGGAAAACAAGCAGTGAGGTCATTGAACTTACACAGATTAAAGAGGAGGAAGTGTTTGCTGTCTTAAAGTAAATAAGGATGGATTCATCCCCAGGGCCTGACAAGATATTCCCTTGAACCTTGAGAGAGGCTAGTGTAGAAATTGCAGAAATATTTAAAATGTCCTTAGCCACGGGTGTGGTGCTAGAGGATTGGAGGGTAGCTCGTTGTTCTAATCTTTTAAGAAAGGCTCCAAAGGGAACCCTAGAAATTGTAGTCCAGTGAGCCTGATGTCAGTAGAAGGTAAATTATGGAAGGTGTTCTAAGAGATCGGATATATAATTATTTCGATAGCCAGAAACTGATTAAGGATACTCACCATGACTGTGTGTGGTGGGTCATGTTTAACCAATTTTGTAGGATTTTTCAAGGAGATTACTAGGAAAGTTACTGAAGGAAAGGCTGTGGATGTTGTCTACATAGACCTTTGACAAGGTCCTGCATGAGAGGTTAGTCAGGAAGGTTCAGATGCTAAGTATTCATGGTGAAGTCGTGAACTCAATTCGACAATGGTCAGACGGGAGAAGCCAGACTGTAGTGGTAGATGACGGCTTCTCAGACTGGAAGCCTGTGACTAATGGTGCGTCACAGGAATTGGTTCTGGGAACCATTGTTTGTTATCTATATTAACGATCTGGATGATAATGTAGTAAATTAGATCAGAAAGTTTGCAGATGGCACAAAGATTAGACAGTGTAGAACAGGGGTGTCAAACGCAAATTCACAGAGGGCCAAAATTAAAAACTTGGACTAAGTCGTGGGCCAAACTAAATATTTATTGAAAATTTTCAACAACATCTGCATGTTTTCTCTTCTTTCAACATATGTAATGTTAAACTTTTTCTCATTAAAATAAATGTTTAATAATAGTTTTGGTTAAACTCTTTCCAGAAGAAGCATTAACAAATGAGAAATAAAATATTCAATAAATAATATTTCTCTATAGCCTTTAAGCTCCTTTTAAATGTATTTTTTTTCACAAGCCAACAAGTCAAAAAAATAACAACTTGCTTCAATGACAAACAGGTTTGTCTTTTAAAATGATGAACATACAGTCTTCCTCCCACCTGTCTTGAAAGGTCCTGTTTTCTGTCTTTCGTTTGGCCATTTTTCGTAAGGGGTTTATTACATGTGAGTTGGGCGACAGGTCGCAGATGCTAATGAAAGTAAACAGAGGAGGTGGGGGCGATTAGCGGGCTGACGGGCTGGCACCAATGCGTTTGCAAAGCATTCTGGGATTTGTAGTATTAGCTGTGCATGCACTATACTGGCGCAGCGGCCAGTGGGCCAGCTCTAATACATATTTGATATGATCTTGCGGCCCAAATATGATTATATCACGGGCCAAATTTGATCCGCGGGCCTGAGTTTGACATGTGTGGTTTAGAAGGTTTTCAAAGCTTGCAGAGGGATCAGGACCAGCTGGAAAAATGGGATGAAAAAAATGGAACTTAACGCAGACAAGTGTGGTGTTGCATTTTGGAAGGACAAACCAAGAAAGGGTGCACTCAGTGAATGGTAAGTCACAGAGGAGTGTGCTAGAACAGAGGGACCTGGGAATACAGATGCATAATTCCCTGAAAGTGGTGTTATGCCATTACACCACTAGATCACCAGGGGCCACCACCTGATGACCCTGTATATAGAGCCAATCGGAGCTCATGCTCCTCCTTCTGACCTGGGCTTGCACATAGGCAAGACCTAGCTGTATATCTCACTCTAATAAAGCCTGCATTTAACCTTCACTCTGCTTTGTGTGGTTTATGTTGTGTTGGTCTCAATTTAATAGAGTGAGTTATATCCGGGATGGAAGCTACTCCTGACCTCGCCCACACACCTGACTACTCCGAAACCAGATCTAAGGATCCAAAAACAGAGATGTCCCCCACAAACGTGCAGCCGAGTACAGACCAGGTGGGAGCCACAGGACCGAAGCCGCAGCAGAGAGAGGGACTTACCCAGTGACCGAAGAGTACGAAAGGGACAAAAGCACCAGGGAGCAGGTATAGAATGACCCAGAACCCTGCCTGTTACGTAACTTTCCGGGACCAGGTCCATCCACGCAGCCCACTGATTGCCGAGGGTTGCAACAAGCACGGGCAGAAGGTGTATGGCAAGTATCCCTCCCGATCTCGATCTACCACCAGGACTGCAAGGACAGCCCACTTCCCCAGAGACAACCCCAGATAACCCCAACTCCCCAGAGTGCGCCCATGCTTCCCCAGGATCAAGTGGCCACGTGGGGAAGGGATCAGGCTCGGTATGCATCCCACTGCCACAGAATCAGAGACTCCAGTTCAGCCAGGTGCTGAGGCCAGACAGGCTGGAACTAGACTTCAGGACCCCCTGGACAAGCACTCACTTCAACCGGTGGCAGAGGTTGTGTAGTACAGATTCTATCACCAATGTGTATATGTACAGAGTGTAGGATGACTGTGATTGGCTGAGAGCGTAGCCACAGCTACTGGCAGGTCTTAAAGGATTGCTCCTAGCCAGACCAGGTCATTCTGGACTGGTCGATCTGCTTGTGATATGCTCCAGTCTTTTAGTTAATAAAAGCCTTGATTTGGATCAACAAGTCTTTGGTTCTTTCAACGCGATCTACAATTTTATTAACTAAAAAGTTTTGAAAGGATGGAACATATGCTATGGCTGGAACACCTCGACAGTGAGCCACAGTCAGCTACAGCCTTGAATGACTTTAAGCACTGGGTGAGATGCTTCGAAACATACTTACAGCTCTCTGACCCTGCCGAGATAGAGGACAGCCATCGACTACTAATATTGATAACTATGGTGTCCCCGAGAGACTACCAGAGTATCCAGGACGCGACCACTTACGCCGCAGCCATGAAGGTGCTGAAAGGGCTCGACAAGCGACCAGTGAACAGTGAACAGGGTCCATGCTCGGTACAAACTTGCCCGGTGAGTCCTGTAGAGCTTATATTCAGGCACTAAAGGCAATGGGCAGGGACTGTGCCTGCACAGACAGAACTGCCGCGGAGACCACAGATGATCTCATTCGGGATGCCTATGTGGTCGGGGTTCGATCGAATGAGGTGAGGCAGCACCTGCTAGAGCACGGGGGAGAAAACTTAGAGGACGTGATCCAGATCGCAGAGACGATGGAAGCTGTGGTCTTAAGTATGGACGTGTACTCTCGGGACTGGACCACACACTCTGATGTGAGTAGGATGCCCTCCCTCTACCCTACTACCCCCTGGCACACCGACGGCCTGGCGGCTGCTGCTACGCTGCCCGACGTAAGCCCAAAGTGTTATTTCTGTGGGAGGAACAAGCACAGCAGGTACCATTGCCCGGCGAGAAAAGCCAGGTGCCAGAAGTACCTTAAAAATGGCCACCTTGCTGTCGTCAGTCACTCCAAAATGGCCACCATCAAACACAGTGCCTCGTGTGAAGCCCAATCGCTACCCTTCCATTCAAACAATTCTTCCTCAGAGCTCTCGTCCAATGAGAGCCAGCACTCCTCCGTGAGGCAGCGTCTGACATCACGGGGCAGACGTCGAGCGCAGAAGGTACAACCCACCCTCACCGCAATGACGTTCACCCCCCCTCATGAAGCAACGTCCGACCAAGCCCCAGCCCCGACCTCAACGGCCGCCGCCGCTGCTGACCAGGGACCTGCCGCCGCTGCCGACCAGGGAACCTGCTGACCAGGGAACCCGTCACCGCTGCTGACTAGGGAACCCGCTGCCGCTGCTGACCAGGGACCCGCCACTACTGAGGCAGCTGACCAGGTACCCGCAGCTGTGACCAACGCTACCGACCCAGTATCCACTGACACTGCTGACCGGGGACACGCCACTGTGACCGACGCTACCAACCCGGTACCCACCGATGCTGCTGACCAGGGACCCGCCGATGATGACCGCCCGACTGACTGCCCCACCGCCGACAGAAAGCAGCGACCCCCAACACTTATGGCTGGCCGACATCCCCAGCAGGCTGCAGGCAACAACACCAACTCCTTGACGTTGACTCTTCAGGCCTAACTGTTTGCGTGATGTCATCACGCACATGTTACATGATGTCATCACGCAGGACTCCACTGTACCCATTGCAAGTCTCTGCATCAGTAACCCTCGACCAGAACTTCCCCCATCCCCTCACAAAAGCAATGGATCTGATTAAAGTGCATGGACACTATACCAATTGCTTATTTGACTCAGGGTCAACTCACAGTTTTATCCGCCCAGACCTGGCCCACCGTTGTGGACTAGCTATTCTCCCCACTGCACAGAGGATTTCATTGGTGACCAGATCACACTCGACTGGGGTAAAGGAGTACTGTGTGGTGACCCTGAAAGTCCAGGGCATCATGTTCACAGACTTCAAACTATTAGTCCTTCCCCAATTGTGCGCCCCTGCACTGCTAGGACTGGATTTTCAGTGCCAGTTTCAAACCATTTCCCTGCACTTTGGTGGGCCTCACGCTCCACTCTCTGTATGTAACCACTCCACCCTGGAAGTCTCCTGCTAGCAGCAGCCTGAGCCACCCACCCCCACGCCCCGGGGCCTCACCTGTAGCCTCTCCACCCTCCGAGTTCCTCCACCATCACTTTTTGCAAACCTCACCCCTGGCTGGAAGCCTGTGGCCACCAAAAGCCGGCAAACAGGAAATTTATCACAAGCAAGATGCGCAGACTGCTGGACAAGGACATTATCGAACCTAGCTCGGGTCCCTTGAGGGCCCAGGTGGTGGTTGTTAAAAACGGGGAGAAGCCATGGATGGTGGTTGACTACAGCCAGACAATCAACTGGTTTATGCTTCTGGATGCATACCCCCTTCCACGGATCATGGATATGGTGAATCAGATTGCCCAATACGTAGATTACGATGGAATGATCTGATCCCTCTCTACCTCTCTTTCTCCCCCCCCACCCCCCCTACACTGTCATTATTCATCCAATTCAGCAATTCAATCAGTTCTCAGGATACAAACTAAATTTACATAAAAGTGAACTTTTCTGTGTGAATAAACTTAAATCAGTGTATACTATCTTTCCTTTTAAATTAGTGCAAAATCAATGTACTTATCTTGGTATTATAGTCACAAGAAAATGTTTTTTCAAAGAAAATTTTCTCACTTTGTTAAAACACGTGAGACAGTGTCTATCTATTATCCATTGGCAAAATATTCATTTTAGTAGTGTTAATTCAGCCATACATCCATGGAGGATCGAATTAACTATCAAAATCAAAATCAATATTTTGCCATTTTTGTTTTTTTGGTCTATTACTGACTATAATTCCTAAATTTATTTTGACTCATTAGATTCAGTTATATCATCGAGGGTAAGCACCCTCGATTAAATAAAGTTCATCTTCAAAAATCTAAAAGGGTTGGAAGCAAAGCGCTGCCTAATTTCTGATTTCATTACTGGGCAGCCAATATGTGCAACCTTATGTTTTGGTTACACTTTCATAACTGAGTTGACTGTCCATTATGGAGTTGAATTCTGTTTAAAAATTTTTACATTCCAGCACATCTTGGATCCTCACTTCCTCATTCCTTAAATAAATCTATTGATAATCTCTTTATCAGGCATACTGAGAGTATGGGCTCAGTTCAGAAAAAATTTTGGTTTTCATGGTTTTTCTCTTTCAATTCCTATTCCATCCAATCATCTCTTCCAACCTTCCTTACATAATTCTGCATTTCAAGCATGGTATAGAATGAGTATTGAGAATTTTAAAGATCTTTTTATGATATAATTTGCATCATTGGAACAATTAACTGAAAAATTTAACCTGCCAAAAAGTCAGTTCTTCAGATATCTGCAAATCAGGCATTTTCTCCTCTCTCAATTACCAAACTTCATTGGGATAATTAGTACTGTTTTTTAAATATTTTATTTAAAGTTTTTTTCCATACATATAATAAACAATAAAAATTTAAGAGTTTCAATCATTGGTTATAACTCCTCCCATCCCTCCCTGAATCTCCCGACCCCTAGAAAATGTTATATATATATATATATATATATATATATATATATATATATATAATGATATATAGTAATATAAAGTTAATAGAAAAGAAAAGAGGAAATAGCTTCATGGATTGCTTAGAGAATCTCTTCCAACACACAGGATCTAGGCAAGATTGATACGATCAATCAATTTAGGGAAGAAGATTAACATAGGTCTCAAGAGGCTGCAAGAACACCACTACCATACCTAAAATTTTCATATATGGGCTCCAATTTTGCAAAACATTATATATTTGTTACTTAAATTATATGTAGTTTTTTTCCAAAGGGATGCAGCTTTGAATTTCTGCATTCCATCTTCCCATACCCATGTGTGAATCTGATTTCAAGGTCACTCCAATACACTTCCTTGCCGCTGCTAATGGTATTTTAACAAATTTCTATTGGTGTATTGATAGTTTCAACTTGGGTCTTGTTTGTTCTTTGTTTCCCAATAGAAATAAATCTGGGTTTTGTGGAAATACAATGCCTGTAATTTGATCTAAAAAATTCCCTAAGTCCACCCATGACCAAGTTGAATGCAAGAAGGTTCCTTTTTCTTTACCACACTTAAAACATTGATCTGATAAAATCTGGTTTTATTCCTTCAATTTTTGTGGTGTCAAATACAGTTGATATAAAAAATTATATTGAACTAGTCTATACAGTATTTGTCATACAATCTCGACATAGATCTGGCCATCTTTGCTCATCAATTGTAATATTCAAACCAGCTCCGATCTCTGACTAGATTTATGGACTTCTTGTTTGTAATAAAAGATACGTTGGAGAGATAAATTTCTTAGTATTTCCTTTCCTAATGAGAATTTTCACCTCATTACAAGTAGGTAACAGCATTGCTGGACTTAATTTATCCCTCAAATATGTTCTCATTTGAAAATAATAAAAAAGAGTGTTATTAAGTATTCCATATTTATTATTTAGTTGCTCAAAAGAGATCAAATGGCCTTGTTCATAACAATCTTCAATATTTTTAATACCTTTATGAAACTAAATAATTAAAAATTGATTATCCTTTGAAAAAGGTACACGATAATTTTGAATCAGAGGCATCTTGGGCGAGCGACTTCTTTTCATTCCAATTATCTCATTTATATGGTTCCAAACAATAATCAAGAGTTTCAAAAGTGGCGTTTCTTTAACACCAACGATTAATATTGAATCCCATTTGTATATAAATTTCCCTGCAAATCTCTCTCCTATTTTATTCAATTCTATTTTAACCCACGCTGGTTTTTCTGCTCCTTCCAAAAAAATGTGAGAAATCTCATTTGAGCTGCTTGATAATAATTCTTTAAGTTAGGAAGCTGCAGACCTTCTAATTCATATTTCCATATTAATCTTTCTACAGAAACTCTTTACATTTTATCTTTCCAAAGAAATTTCCTTACATATTACTTAATTCTTCAAAATAATTCTTTGAGGTAATAATATAAGTAGGGTTTGAAAAAATCTTTTGGGAATATATTCATCTTAATGAGTTAACCCTTCTTATTAACATTATAGGTAAAATCATCCATTTTTTAAAGACTTCTTCAACCTTTTTAAGTTCCATTTATATAATTTTAAAAAATTGTTATCTACACAAATCCCTAGATATTTTCTCCCATATTTTGGCCATTTAAATTGAGTATTTTTTGACAATAACTATAATTGCCTTCTGCATGGGGCATAATTTCACTTTTGTCCCAATTTGTTTTGTAACCAGAAATCTTTCCATATTCTTCAAATTTAAAATATTTTCACAAGGAGTTCTCAGGTTCTGTCAAATATATTAGAACATCATCTGCAAATAAATTAATTTTATGATCTTGACCAAAATTGAATCCCTTAATTTCAAAATCACTCTTAATTGCCTCTGCTAGTGGCTCTATAGCCAATATAAGCAAAGCTGGAGATAAAGGGCATCCTTGTCTACTGGATCTTGTCAATTGAAATTGGGCAGGTATTTGTCCATTAATCACTTTTTTTTCTTTTCTTTGGCTTGGCTTCGCGGACAAAGATTTATGGAGGGGGTAAATGTCCACGTCAGCTGCAGGCTCGTTTGTGGCTGACAAGTCCGATGCGGGACAGGCAGACACGGTTGCAGCGGAAAATTGGTTGGTTGGGGCTGGGTGTTGGGTTTTTCCTCCTTTGCCTTTTGTCAGTGAGGTGGGCTCTGCGGTCCTCTTCAAAGGAGGTTGCTGCCTGCCGAACTGTGAGGCGCCAAGATGCACGGTTTGAGGCGATATCAGCCCACTGGCGGTGGTTAATGTGGCAGGCACCAAGAGATTTCTTTAGGCAGTCCTTGTACCTTTTCTTTGGTGCACCTCTGTCACGGTGGCCAGTGGAGAGCTCGCCATATAATACGATCTTGGGAAGGCGATGGTCCAATGACAATTTTTCTCAAGCAAAATATTTCAGTAACAAGTGGGTCTAGAGCAGTGATTCTCAACCTTCCCTTCCCATTCACATACCACCTTAAGCAATCCCTTACTAATCACAGAGCACCAATGGCATAGGGATTACTTACAGTGGTATGTGAGTGGAAAGAAAAAGGTTGAGAACCACTGCTTTAAAACCTTCATCTTATAGACCTATTTCATTATTAAATGCAGATTATAAGATTCTTGTCAAAATATTGGTGAATAGAATTATGAAATAATTACATAAATTAATAAATATGGATCAAACAGGTTTCATAAAAAAGATAGTTGGTGGTCAATTGCTGTCGACCTCTGCCATCTCGAGTACTTCGACGTTAGGGATGAAAGCACCCCAATGAATGAATGTTGAGGATGGAGCGGAGGCAACGCTGGTGGAAGCGTTCACTACTTTAGGATAATTATTTAATGCCTTAATCCAATTTATAAAAGTTTGACCAAATCCAAATTTATCCAAAATCTTGAACAAAAAGTCCCACTCCAATCTAACAATTTTTTTCTGCATCTAAAGCCACTGCAACACTTAAATAATTTCTTTTTTGTGTTAAGTGTATAAGATTAATTAATTTAGCCAATTGACCACCAACTGTCTTTTTTATGAAACCTGTTTGATCCATATTTATTAATTTATGTAATTATTTCTTAATTCTATTCACCAATATTTTGACAAGAATCTTATAATCTGCATTTAATAATGAAATAGGTCTATAAGATGAAGGTTTTAAAGCAGTGTTCTCAACCTTTTTCTTTCCACTCACATACCACTGTAAGTAATCCCTATGCCATTGGTGCTCTGTGATTAGTAAGGGATTGCTTAAGGTGGTATGTGAATGGGAAGGGAAGGTTGAGAATCACTGCTCTAGACCCAATTGTTACTGAAATATTTTGCTTGAGAAAAATTGTCATTGGTCCATTTCCTTTGGAGTTATGAAATTGTGCACACAACGAGTCATTTAGGTGCAATCCCTTACTAATCACAGAACACCTATGGCATAGGGATTACATAAAGTGATATGTGAGTGGAAAAAAAAAGGTTGAGAACCACTGTTTTAAAGGGTCCCTTTTTTTTTGGTTTGACAGTAATTATTGCTGTTGATAAAGATTCTGGGAGAGTGTGAGGTGTTGATGTTTGATGTAACATTTTCATAACAGTAGGAATTCATAACTATTTAAATTCTTATAAAAATAGACAGAAAACCATCTTCTCCCAGACATTTATTACTTTTCCTCCTTCCTCTCTATCTGTGTATAATGAGAACTTGAATCTATTTGCTCTTCAATACTCAATCTAGATAGATTTTTCTGAGATGGATATCTATCTATTTTATTTTCATCTTTTAAAGACTGAGCTATATAATTTAGAATAAAAACTCTTAAAAGAATCATTTATTTCTTGAAACCTGTTCTGCTTTTAATTGCCACGCAAGTATTTCATGTGGTCATTTGCCTAACTCATAATACCTCTGTTAAGTTCTTGTAATTCCTTTTTCTGTTCGATAGGTTAGTAATGTTTTATATTGAAGCTTTTTATTAATGGGGTTTTGTATGATTACCTTCAGAACTTTTCCTTTGAAGATATTTTTCCAAAGCCATTATTTCTGGTTCTAATTGGTCTATTTCTTTCATATACTCCTTATTAATTTTAGAAGTAAAATTCAGCATCTCAAAATATACTTTTAAAGCATCCCATATTACAAATTTATCATTCACAGAGTTCAAATTTGTATCACAGAATAATTGAATTTGTCTTCTAATGAAATCACAAAAGTCTGTTCTGTTTAATAATAATGAATTCAATCTCCATCTGTAAATCGATTTCTCTTCATCAGGCAAAATTCTTGCTTTATATTCTGCTTCTAAAATCCTTCCTTGCATTTGTGCTGAAATTAAAAATACGAATCATGCCTACTTGATTAAAAAGAATAATCTCTTTTAGGATGAAATTTTCTCCATGCAACTATTAAATGCAAATCTCTCATTAATACCAATGTAATCTTTCCTCTTATCATTTCTCTAGCAGATCTATCTAAAAATGTATCTAAAAAAATTAAAATCTCCTTCTATTAAAATATTCTCATGTGCCTCAGCTAAATTAAATGTTTCTTGTATAAATTTATCATTCACATTAGGTACATACAAATTCAAAAGAGTCCATAATTCTGAATATATTTGACAATGTACCATTACACATCTTCCTGTATCTGTTACTATATTTTAGATTTTAATTGGAAGATTTTTTTTCATCAGAATTGCCACACCTCTAGTCTTAGGTATGTGGCAACCTCTTCATTTAATTCTAACACAACCTCTTTTTCATTTTTAATTTTCTTTTTCAATAAGGTGAGTTTCTTGCAAAAAGCTAAGTCAGCTACCATTTTCTTAATGTATCAGTACTCTCTTCCTCTTCACCGTTTCACCATCCTGTTTAACCCATTAACATTAAAATTTATGAATCTCACTGTATTACTCATCTTAATAAACCATTATGTCCTCCACCTCCACCTTTGAACCCTCCTCCCTCAACTCCATCACTCAATATCCAATGCATTGGTGCGCTCCTCCAGCAATCCAAATAGAAAAGGAAAATAAGTTTACAATTTAAAAATGTATATTCTGACATTTAATACTATATATAAACAGAATACCCCCCAAACAAATGTTGTTTAAATCATACACAACACTTCCTACCTCTATTTTACAGGTTGCAACCATGGTCACAAATGCCCTCATGATCCATTGAGGGTCAGAATCTCAACTCCCCTCCCCAACCTCCCTGGTACATTTACCATTTTAATCTTTAATCATTAACTCATACATTAAAAAAATGTTTTGAAGAACAGAAAAATAAATAGATATTATTCTGAATTATTCAGTCCCACAAAAATTGACAAATATATTTAGTCCATCTAAAACATAATGGGACCAGATGATTATCTACTTCTTCAATCCACCGGAGCTCTTGGAAGACCTTGAACAAACTCTTCTGTTTGCACAAAACTCAAAAATAACTTATTATCACCTCCAGGCAGAAAAATATTCAAAAATGCAGGGTGACACAATACAGAATTAAATTATTTTCTTCTTTTCAGTAATCTGCACTCATATCAGGATAGAACAGAACTTTACCCCCTTCATACTCAAGCGGGCCTTTTCTTACTCTTGCCCATTCTGTCACCAAAGTCAAAATTTTCTCTCTAACTTGATATTGAAGAAACTTAATTAGCAGAGAATGCGGCTTCTGATTTGGAAGTGGTTTTCCTCTAAGGTCTCTGTGTGCTCTTTCAATCTCAATAGAGTGGTAAAAATGCTCACTTCCCAACACTTCAGGAATCCATTTCTGAAAAAAGCCAATTGGGTCTTGTTCCTCCACTCCTTTAAGACCCACTATTTTAATATTATTTCTTCTACTAAAATTCTCCAATATATCGATTTTTTGCTGGAGCTTTTGATTTTCCATAGTTAAAACTGTAGTAGTGTCTTCTATTCTTCTCAGTCTATCATCAACATGGTGCATTTGTTCCTGCATTTTCTTTATTTTTTCATCATTTTATTAACTGCCTCCAAAACTTTATTTCCCCTTTGATCTCCCTTTTCATTCCATGGAATTCTCTTATCAGTAAATCTATGTTGGTTATTTCTTCTACTTTATGTTTGTTTTAACTTTTAAAAGTCGGTTTCTTTAAGTGTCTTTTTTTCTTGTTGCTGGTCTTCCTCTTTGCTGCTAATCCCTTGTAAGCCTGACTCTTCCTCCTCTGATGGTGTCGCTGAGGCCTCTGCTTTTTACGCATGTGCAACTCACTTCTAGGTTCGTCCTGACGCCATCTCTCTGTTGCTGCAGGAGAGCAATGTCAGTAGATGGTCCCTCACCCAGGGAGCAGCTCAAATGCTAGCTCCCTGCTTCAAGCTTGAGGCAGTCCTCCGATCTCTTCTGGTCTTCCCTTCACATCAGATTCCAGGTAGGACTACAACAGTTTTTTCTTTCTTTTGAGGCATTTTTAAAATGTTGTTTCACTATTTAAATGTACTTTAAAGGTTTTAATTAGTTTAAAACAATGATTTGGTACTTTCTTATTAGTTTACCAGGAGGGTTAGGTTCCTACGTCCTAACCCTCACATAATGGTTTAATAACTGTTACCTGTGATAAGTTGGCAGGTTTAAGACATGCCCCTCTTGATAAAATCAAAATTGACTGGGAACAAGATTTAAACCTTTCACTGTTGGATGAGGTTTGGGATTCAATTTTTAAGTTGGTTAATTCTTCTTCTCTCTGTGCCCTTCATTGTCTGGTACAATATGGCTCATATGTCCAAAGTCAAATGATCTCATCTCATATTTATTCAAATGTGGATTCTTGTTGTGAGAAATCTAAGAGAGGTGAAGCTTCCCTTATTCACATGTTCTGGATGTGTCCTAGCCTCAAAAAATACTGGAGGGATGTGTTTCAAACCTAATCCCTAATTCTTAATTTAAATCTGGAACCTAATCCTTTGGTTGCCCTTTTTAGTTCCACTGGAGAAGATGATGTTCATTTAACTCCAATAAAATGTTGTACTTTATCCTTCGTCTCTCTTTGGCTAGACGTGCGATATTAATAAGATGGAGGGATCCTGCCCCACCTAACCATGCTCAGTGGCTGAGGGATATTGTGTTTAAATCTAAAAAAAATCACTATTCAGTTAGTAATGCAAACAACGGTGTGGGGACCTTTCCCGAATTATTTTCAGAACCTTAGTTAAACTAAGGAATATATTTTTCTTTTTTTTTCTCTTTTCCTACTTTTATGTTCTCTTCTTTAAATATAAAACCCAACTTCCAGCAATTTATTGTTTGACTCCAGGAATGAAACATACTTTAAATATAAAATTCTGGTGTATAGATAGGGCCAAAGAGTTGAGGGGCGTTTTGGGAGAAACTCATAAGTTTTGCTTGTATAAATTTGACAATCTTGTTGTGTTCTTCAATTCTTGACATCTATGTTGTGTACTTCACAAATTTTCTGTATATGCTTTGTTTATCCTTGTAAAAATTCAATAAGCATATTATTAAAAGAAAGAAGAATTTGGACAGGCCCATGGATGGGAGAGGCATGGAGGCCTATGGACTAGGTGCTGGTCAGAGAGACTAGGCAGAAAAAAAGGTTCAGCACAGACTAGAAGGGCCAAAGGGGCCTGTTTCTGTGCTGTGGTGTTCTATGGTTCTAAGTTAATAGAGCGACAGCTAAAATTCTAGATCCTTGATCCTTAGACACAAGTTTGTAATCTGGGAACTTAATATAGTAGAAATAAGTTACAAATAAGGATTTGAAGCCTGGTCTCTATAATAGCAACAATGAAACAAATCCATCTGGTTCACTTGCATCTTTCAGTGCAGGAAATCTGCCGTCCATACCTAATCCCTCCGTTCACGTGATTCCTTGACTCTGGACGTGTCAGAGCTGTTGATTTTGTACTCTCCTGGCTGCACTCACAACAAACATCTCTTCCAGTATTGCACATCTTTTGGTCTCAATAAAGGGCTTGGGCTTGAAATATTGACCATTCTTTTTCTCCCATTGATGCTGCTTGACTTGCTGAGTGGGTTTATCTTCCTGTCTTTTTCCCTTTCCAAACTCTGATTCTTTGGTGGCATTCTACTTATTTACTGCCATAGTTTTTCCACTGCTTTGTGGTTTGACAGTGGTTTAGCTAATTGTTAAAGGCATGATTCGGCCAGGGATGTGACAACGTGATAAACAATACAAATGGCCAAATAATTGCGCCATTCTAGTTCAGTTGGGAGATCATTTTACTCCATTAGATAACACTATCATGTCCCAAAATGGAACAAGCCTGGAAAATATTATTCTCTGATTTCACAAAATTGCCATAATTTGTATTTTCTTTCTTAGAAAGAAAAGAGGTGGCAGTAATTAAGAAACCTGCTCTAGACTTCGGTCCGTTCAGAATGGATATTGCAAATGCTTTGGTATGGAAAGTAGCAAAACTGGTAAGACATAAAAGGAGAAACAGAAGACGTCGATGCTGGAATTTTGAGCAGATAAGGAAATTCTGGAGGAAATCGGGTCCTTGGGGACAACATCAGTAGAAATGGGTCAGTCAATATTTTGAGTCAAAACCCCTTATCAAGACCAAGATAAACAGATGAAATTACACAAAAGTGGGGGAAGGGTCAGAGATTATAGGACAAAAAAAGTGCGGGAGATGGGAGGAGAAACAATTAGGAAGTGGGATGGGGGGAGTAAAAGTTAGAGAAAAAAAATGAGTACAGTAGGTAAAGATGTAAACATTGGAATCCAATGTGGGTGAGGAGTTACCTTAAATTAGAAAAAATGTTTATGGTGTCAGGGTTGGACTTTACCAGTTGGCCCTCTGACCTTCTCTCCGAGACAGAGCATTTGGTCTTCAGCAGAGGCCTTGCATTCATCCCCCTCCATGCACACCTTAATGAGTTCTATGCATGCTGTGATGCTAAGCTCTTCTTCCATTGCCTCCGTCTTCAGGCCTACTTACACAACCACCCAGGACCCCTTCTGCTTTAAGTCTTATTCCTCCTCTTGGACACCTCATCCTGGCCAGTTGCCTGCTCTGGATCTTTTTATTTCCATTTGCTGCTGAGACATCAACCATCTCAACATCACCACACCCCTCTCTTATTCTGATTTCATCTTCTCCTAATGTGCTGCCCTCCACTCTCTCTGCAACAATCCCAACCTCATCATTCAAACCTGCAGACAAGGATAGTGCTGTTGTGGTCTGATGCACTGACCTCTACATTGCTATGGGAAAACGACAGCTGTCAGACACCTCCTCCCATGGCCTCCAACCTCATTATCTCCCATCCCCGCACTCCCACAACTACACTTTCTCACACTGTCCCCTGCAAGGATTCTATTCCCTTCTCGCAATTTCTCCCAAGATGAAGTTTTCCATTCCACATCACCTGAAATGTCCACCTTTTTCTACAAATGTGTCTTCCCCTCCACCACCATCAACTTAGCCCTCACCTGCATCTCCTACATTTCTGCCCTGGCTCCTTCTGCCCACAGATGCAACAAACACAGGATTCGCCTTGTCCTTGGCTACCACTCCAACAGCTTCTGCATCAAACACATTATCCTCCATAATTTCCGGCACTTACATCATGATCCCACTACTAGACACATCTTCCCCTCTCTGCCTTACATAGGGATGGTTCCTTCTGTGACTCCCTCGCCCATTCAAACCTCCCTATCAACCCCCTCCACCTTTCATTGTGGCCAGAGTAAAGGCAACACTTGCACCCACACCTCCTCCCTCACCACAGTTCAGGATCCCAAACAGGCCTTTCAAGTGAAGCAACACTTCACTTGTGTATTCACAGGAGTGATCTACTGCACCCCGTGCTCCTTTTGTGGCCTTCTCTACATCGGAGAGACTGGGCGCAGACTGGGAGATTGCGTTGCTGAGTAACTTCGCTCTGTCCATATCAGTAAACAGGGATCTCCCATTGGCCAACTATTTCAGTTCTGTTTCCCACTCCCATACTCACATATCTGTCCATGGCCTCATGCACTATTCTATATTGGAGGAACAACACTTGATTTTCCCTCTGGGCACTTGGCAGCTGGATGGCATAAACCTTGATTTCTCTGGTTTCTGATAACCTACTCTTTTCTCCCTCTCTCTCCTTCCCCTTATCCTCAGCTCTCCACCCGCTTCCCTCTATATTCACCAAGCTACCCTTCCTCCCTCTGCTTGCTGCTATGCCCTTTCCTTTCTCCACTTATTACCTCCTGCCTTTGGGACCGTGCTCCTCACCCCACTTCTCCCCCTTACCTATTGTTCAGACAGCTGATATTTTCCCCTACTTCGATGAAGGGCTCTTGCCTGAAACGTTGGTAATATATTATCTTTATCTTTGGTATATGAAGTGCACTGTTTGATCTGCTGATTTCTCCAACATTGTTTTTACTTCAATTTTTATGTTTCACTTTAGGTTTAAGGCTGTCCAGGAGGGATATGATGTGTTATTCTTCCAGTTTATGAATAGCCTTGTCCTGACAATGGCAGCCAAGGACAAAAATGTTATTTGTAGGAATGGTTGAGGGAGCTAAAATGGTGGCTGTGGAAAGCTTCAGTTTTGACCCACAGAGCATAGGTGCTTGCCAAGTGTCTGTAAAGGGTTCCAACTCGAAACACTCACTGTTTCTCACCATGGATAATGTTAGTGTAGTGCTAACGATTAACCATGTTAGACTAAGAATTGTGATTAATAGGCTTTAATCATCACAAGACATCAGCAGATCTCACATGTTAATGCCCGGTTCCAAGGCAGGTACTGATGGAGGAATTTGGGAGTAACAGCCTTTCTGGGGATTCTGAGGGGAGGAGTCACACATGCAGAGGGTGGGCCATCCCATATAGTACGTTCATACAGACAGTGCTAATAGCTATATATTGCTTCCACCAGTTAGGTATACAATGGAGAGTCTGGGAACGATGGCGGGTGGTGGGGGAAGTTCTTGGAAGGACTGTAAGAAGTATATTTCAGTTAGTTGTGGACATCAATGTGATAAAAGTCAAACTCTGAAAGTAAGAGAAGGGGATATTCAAAGGTTACCACACTTAAAATATCAGGCATTTTTTTTTTAAGTTTAACCTATTAAGATTAAGCAACTTAGCACAGATTAAAATAATTTCACTATTTTAAACTTATTTTCACCCTGGGGTCTACATTTAAGAAAATAAATCTCACAGGGTTCATCCAGCCATCTGTGAGCTGTTGAAATGATAATTGATCACTATGAGAAGGAAAATATTTTCCATTCTCCCCAGAACAAGGTGTTCTTGGAGGAAATATTTCATTTTGTAGACCACATTTTTTTTTTGTTGAAAATAACATGAATTAGAGCCAGTGTACATTTAGTTCTATTCCTTCAATTTAATTGCTTCCATTAGTTTGGAAGAACATCACTGTCAGCTGGAAACAAAGATTAGATGTCGTTCAATTAATGTCGATGGACTTCATTAGTGAAGTACTTCTCTGAAGTCGAGTGAGCATACCAAATAATCTTTTTTCAAAAAAATCCAATAATTTAAACTTTTTTAGTTCTTAAAAGTGAATCTATTCAATTTGAGCAGAACATGGCATTTCAATGAATTCATTATATGGGATATAGTAATTATTTCCCTGCACTTCCTGTTTGGTTTGAAGTAAGGCTGTCACAAACATCTGGATTGACATTTTTAATGTAATATTATTAACATACAAGTCTGCATCTAGTTAGTGTTAAGATATGTGATGAAAATTATTCCCTGAATCTCTCAGCATATCATCAAAATATTATCTGTTCTGGTGGACAGCTGTGGAACCAGGACACTTGGCTCAGATCTGTAAGGTCTGGACTCCATCAATTGAAAGATTGATTCAATTATTATTTTCCATCAGACCTTTTGGAAGCTTGAAACAATCCAGAGCTGATTTAAATATTAAATGCACAGAAATTAAAAGTTACACAATTTTCCATTACCATGGGCTGGTGTTCCCTTCGTCCATCTGGTCTAAATGATACTTGCATGGCCCTTGTAAACTTTTTTTCATAAACAAAGCAGAGTTGAATGGCATGTTTAGTTTGAGATTCCAATATAATAAATACTATTTTAAAAGTAAAGATTTGCTTTACTCCTAACTACAATGCAATGTTTATGCAAAAGCTACTTCTCCTGGAAACTGGCTGCCTGTGTTTGGATCCAGAAGATACGATTTTAAATAAATCGCACAAAAAAATGAATGAGAGCTTTTTTAAATGATGAGCTGTTGACATCTAGAATATAATACTCAGAAGGACAGCAGAAACAGATTCAATAGTAACTTTGAATAGAAAATTGGTTCCTAAGGTGGTAAAATGAATTGATATGGGGCTGTAGAAAGAATGGCCACAATGGAAATAATATGATGTTTTCTGAAAAGCTGGCATAGACACTAGGCTGCATTACGCCTCTCCCTCCCTCTTTAATGTTGCAAGATTCAGAGCAAATATACACCTGAGAAATAATTAGATGATATGAGAAATTCCAGAATTTAACATTATTTATTAACTGCATATTTCTGAAGTTATTGGTTTCTCTTTATTCATTTCAAGTATTTTTTTAAAAACTTTTCATGTACTGGATGGCACTGCTAGCTTAATGGATATGTAAAATATTCAAAAGATTATGTCAGATTCTCAAATTTGCACAAACTACAATTAAAATGGTAGAAGATATTAAAAGATACATGGAATAGAATTATATGTTACCTTTTCCAAAAATTTTGAAGCATATAGAAATGCAACTCCTCACCTTAAAGAGCAGCTTTAAAGTAGATAAAGACTTGATTGTTTTCATCTATAGATTTATATTAATACAATTCAAAGCATTAATTCAAATTTATCTTTCTGTTACGATGCCGATGTACAGAATTCATTTCCTTCAGTCCTAACTGTCAGATTACCAACTCAAAAACACATCTGCAAGGCCAGAGCTCAGATCTTACTGTTGTTCTAGATACCCCTCTAAATCGCATTCATTGTATAGTTATCTGGTGAAGACAAATTCTGAATCTGCACAATCTTTCATTTATTTTGTTGCAGAAGCTATTTCCTAAGTACACAAATTTATCACAGACCTGACCTGCATACCAATATAATTAATGATCTTTGTAGTTTAGCAGACATTCATTATATTTGATAGCAGTACAATTCCATTAGGTTAGAGTGGTTGTTGATATGTCACACACAATTTGCCAACCAAAGCCAGAAATGTACTATTGTGGCTATCGGCCACTGCAAGTGGAAGAAACACACTGAGTTGAGTAGTTTCAAACCAACTGATTCAAACTCATACACTTAAAAGGTCCATGCTGGTCCCAGCGCTTGTGGAAATAAGGTCAACTTCCTGTCCATTGTTTTGCCCTGCTCTGAGAGCTCCTGAGTAGGTCTCTGACTGTGGACTCAACCGCAACTGCTGGCTCCAGTATGCCTGCCGCGTGGGTGAGCCGCAACATGACACCCCCTACCCCCAGAACCAGCAAAAGAAAGCACTGAAACCATACTCTGTGGCCACCCTCGCCTCTTGACTGGTGGGACCATGACTGGGTGCTCAATGTTCAAGTGTGCCAGGTTGAGGAAGTCTATGGTAAATGTCTCCTCCTTGCCCCTCACATTCAAAACACAAGTTGCCCCGTTATGATGTACCACTTTGAAGGATCCTTAATACAGCCACTGCAGGAGTGGTCTATGCACTCCTCGATGGATGACCATGTACTCGCTCTGCTGCAGGTCTTTGAGTACGAAGGAGGACCTTGACCTGTGGTGGGACGTCGGCACTGGAGCCAGTGTTCCGAGTCTCTTCTGAAGTCTGGTCAGGACCTCTGTTGGTGTATCCTCTTGGCCACTGGGTGCGGGTAAGAATTCGCCAGGAGCTGTGAGAGGTGCACCATAAACTAGTTCGGCGGATGACACTGCCAGGTCTTCCTTGGGGGCTGTGCGAATGCCCAGTAGCACCCAGGGGAGTTCGTCTACCCAGTTGGGTCCTTGGAGACAGGCCATCAGGGCTGACTTCAAGTGCCTGTGGAAACATTCTACCAGGCTGTTCGATTGAGGGTGGTAGGCAGTCATCTAGTGAAGCTGGATTCCTAGTGGCTGCCACTAACCATTAGAGCAGAGGTGAACTTTTCCCCTCTCTCATAAGTGATGTGGATGGGGACCCTGAACCTCGCCACCCAGGTTATGATCAGTGTACTGGTGCACATCTCTGCCATCATGTTGGTGATTGGGGCGGCTTCTGGCCACCTTGTGAACCTGTCCACCTTTGTAATTAGGTACTTTGCTCCTCTCAAGGCGGGTAGTTGGCCGACGATGTCCACATGCACATGCTCGAACCTCCCTCATTCTAATTTTGCTTACCTTATTCCAGATATTAATCAAATGTTTCAACAAAGGAGCTTCCAAAATGGAACAAAAGGAAGTATATCACCCAAAATGTCTTTGATTCAAAATTAACGTACTTTTTTCAAAAGAATAATCAATTTCTAATCATTTGGTCCAATAAGCATATTAGAAATAATGAAGATAGTTATGAATAAGACTAATTGATAGCATTTGAACAAACGAGGACCAAATATGGAATACCTAATAATACTTTATTTTGTTATTTTCAATGGAGAGGATTCTTTAGGGAAAAATTAGGTCCAAAGATGCAATTACCTATTTGTAGTGAGGTGGAAACTCTCATTAGGAGAGGAAATACTACAAAATTTACATCAGCTATATATCTTTTACTGCAAAAAGAAACTATTAAACAAGGACTGCATAAATCTAGATGGAAATGGGAGACGGACTTGAATATTACAATTGATGAGAAAAGATGGCCTGATCTCTGTTAAGATAGTATGACAAATACTATTAATGTAAGATACAGATTGGTTCAGTATAATTTCTTGTATCAATTATATTTTTCACCACAAAAATTGAATAGAATGAAATAGGTACTTTTTTTTCCCCACATTCGTCTTGGTCATGTTCTAAGGTACAACCTTTTTGGGCATATTTAGGAAAGTTTTTAGAACAAGTTACAGGTACAGTATTTCCATTAAACCAAGATCTATTCTTATTGGGGAATGTAGAAAGAACAAGACTTGAATTGAAATGATCAATTTATCAATTGAAAATTGTTAATAGCATTAGCAGTACTGAGGAAATTGCAGTGACTTGGAAATTGGATTCACATTTAGAAATGGGAAGATGGAATGCAAAAATACAAAGCTGTATTGCTTTAGAGAAAATCATATATAATTTGAGAAATAAATAACTTGTATTTTTGCAAATATTAGGTATAAATATGTGGAAATGTTCTTGTAGCATCTTTAGTCCTGTGTTAACCTTCTTAAAATTAAATGACTATACAAGATCTGTTTAATTCCAATGTGTTGGAATGCAATACTCCAGGCAATCAAACATTCTATACTGTTTCTTTTTTTACTACTTATTAAAATTTCTTCCATTATATATAACATTATCTACATACATCTTATATATTCTTCTTTATAAGGGGAGGGGTGGGGATTGGGATAGGGAGGGGAGGGAATATAACCATCATGTAACAAATGAGATTCTCTTCAATGTAAACACATTTCGATTCCCATTTTATTTATCTATAGATAGATAGATAGAGAGATAGAGATATATATCTATATATAGATATATTCTCTTTCCTATTTTATCAATTTCTATTTTAATCCATGCTGGCTTTTCTCCCTCATCAAAAAATAAAATGAAGCAAGTAACTGTAAACCTCCTAACTCAAAATTTCCATTTCAGTTTATCTAAAGAAACTCTTGACATCTTACCCTTCCAAAGAAAGTTTCTTACATATTTATTTAATTCTTGAAAAAACTTTTGTGCTATAGTTATTGGTCATATTTAAAATAATTGATGCATTCAATGAAATATATTCATTTTAACACATTTAACCATACCCAATAATGTTATTGTCAGTATCTTCCACTTGTTCAAATCTTCTCCAATTTTCTTAAAGTAATTCAATGTATATAAAATATTTCATTTATTATCTACCCTACCCCTAAATATTTTATTCCATTCATCGGCCATTTAAATTACGTATCTTGTTGGCACTGAGTGTAATCCCATATAGTAAGGGACATAATTTCAATTTTATCTCAATTTACTTTGTAACCCGATACTTTCCCATATTCCTCCAGTCTTAAGTATAATTTACATAACTAACCTACTGGTTCTGTCAAGTAGATCAAAACATCCTCAGCAAATAAATTAATTTTA
The DNA here is from genome assembly GCF_036971445.1 of Narcine bancroftii. Taxonomy (NCBI): domain Eukaryota; kingdom Metazoa; phylum Chordata; class Chondrichthyes; order Torpediniformes; family Narcinidae; genus Narcine; species Narcine bancroftii. The sequence goes on along the minus strand of NC_091472.1, from coordinate 82,279,056 downwards.
TATTCCTCTTGATTAACCTTAAATCCTTTAATATCAGGATCAGATCGAATCAATTCTGCAAGTGCTTCTATCACTAAAATAAATAGAGCAGGTGATAATGGACATCCTTGTTTATTAGATCTAGTTAACAGAAACTGTGCTAAGACCAACCCATTTGTTATGGCTTTAGCCTTAGGTTCATTATATAAGCCTCTAACCCAATTTGCAAATACCTGTCCCATCCAAAATCTTTCAAATACCTTAAACAAAAAGTCCCATTCTAATCTATCAAATGCTTTTTCTACATCTAAAGCCACTGCTACACTTAGATTTCCCCTCTTTTGTGCTAGATGTATTATACTAAGTAATCTAGCTACATGTAATCTAGTTACATTATCCACAGATTGTCTCTTTTTTTACAAATCCTTTCTGATCCATATTTATCAACTTTGGTAAGAATTTTGTCTATCTGTTAGCTAAAACTTTTGCAATTATCTTATAATCTAAATTTAACAATGGAAAAGGACGGGGATATCACCTGATGTAGTGAAGGAAGGAGGCAGCCTCCTGGGTAATTATAAAACAAAAGGAAAATAAAATAATTTACAGTAATTTAAACAGGAAGAAAAGAAAGAATATTTTTATAGTGAAGATGCCGAAAAAAAATTAACAATTTGAGCTCCCAACGAGAAGAACAGTTTTTCAATGGAAAAGGGCCTACTTACAAGAAGAAGCCAGGGGTTGTGATTTGTTCTGCCTCCCATGCAGACAATGCGATGATGAGCAATAATGCAATGTTTTCAGCATTGGAATCAAGAGATGTTTATGGTAGAAGAGGAGACTGGGCATGCACACAGTGAAGGAGAACTGGAAGAAGGAGCTCTCTCTCAAAATGGCAATTCGGAGACTGATCAAAGTACAGAAGAAGAGGATGAACTGGCAAATTTTAAACCAATGAGTCGTTAAAAAAGTTAAAGTACAAACTAAAAGGAAATATACTAATGAAGATATAATGAAAGTACTTTTATCGAAAGATCAGAATATTAATAAGAAACTGGATCATATTTTTAAAATAATGACCACACTAGAAACAGAAATTGGGATTTTAAATTAAAGAGTAACAGAAGTGGATGAAACTACGAAAAGAGTGGTTAAAGTCGAAAAAAGAATTAAATGAATGGGCTACAGTAAAAGCAAAAATATTGGAAAAGATAAATTTTACTAGACATAATAATGTTGAAATAGTGGGACTCAAAGAGGGAGTGGAGGGGTTAAATCCCATCTGCTTCTTTCAAGAATGGTAACCAAATGTCCTGGGAGTACAAAATATTGGAGCAATTATAGAAATTTAGAAAGTATATAAGATCTCTTTATTCACATTCACGAATTAATCAAAAACCATGCTCTATATTAATCAGATGTATGAAATTTAATGATTGTGAAAAAATATTAAGAGCTGCAGCAAAAAAAGGTTAAGGAAGGAGAAGAAAAACCACAAGAAGTTGAAGGTGAAAAAATATTTTTTATCCTGATATACAAGTTTGGCACTAATACTGCGTAGAAAGGAATTTAATCCATTGAAGAATACCCTTTGGAAAAAAGGATACCAATTTGTGCTGTGTCAACCAGCTAATTTAAAAATTATGATACCAAATGGACAAAATAAGTTTTTTACTGATATTGAAACAGCAAAAAAATGACTGAATAAATTACTAACTTTGAAGCAAATTGAATGAAAATGAGAAAATTTTAAATTTGATTCTTTAAATTTGAATTATGATACTATGTCTTCCTGTGTATTTGTATTTGTTTATTATTAATCCTTTGGGAAAAAAAGTGTTAAATTTTTCTTTTTTGGAAATTGTTTTGCCTGGGAGTTCGGGAGGCCAGCCACCAGAATCCATTGTTTGTTAGAGGGGGAATGGAGTAATTCTGTATTTACACTAACTTTTTTCCTAACTTTATATTTTTTTCTTGGTATTTAATTTTTTTGGGGGAAGTGTTGTTGATATTGAATCCTATGTCAGAAAGAAGTGAAAATGGTTTTTGAAAGGAATGTTGTCGGGGATAGAAAAAAAGGTGTAAAACAAATATAATAGTGTTTTTGCGTGGAATATGATAACTAAAGATTTTAAGTAATGTTATAAATTTTGTGTTGTTTTTCTATATTTTTGAAATTTTTACTTTTTTTTTAGATCTAGTAAAAAGGGAACAAGATCCCTTTTTTTGATACCAGTCTTAAGATGTTTTCTATTCTTAATATTTTTTTTCTGTGAAGTGTTGTTAGTAGTGGCCCCTAATTTGGGGAAAAGGGTATTGACTTTTGAAAGGAATGAGGATTGGGGGCTGGGGGGGGGGAATGGGGAGATAAGTAGATAGAATAGATTTGGGTTTTAAAGTCAACAATGTAATGTGATTTATATAATAATATTGTACAATTAATTATGAATATAGATGAGTATGATTTGAAATGTATGATTTATATGATTATATTGTACAAAGAATTTTGAATATGGATGAATATATGACTTAAAAAGTTCAAAATAAAATTTACAAAAATAAACAATGAAATATAATGATGGTTTTTAAGGGTCGCTGTCTTTTTTTGGTATTACTCTTATTATCGCAGTAGAAAAAGATTCCGGGAGATTGTGTTGCCGCCACCTGATCTAATACTTCCGTAAAAGGAAAAATCAGCAAATCTTTAAATTCTTTATAAAATTCAGGCGGGAAATCATCTTCTCCCAGAGACTGATTACTTTGTAATGAGCTCAATGCTTCCCTCACCTGCATTGGGGTGAAAGGGGCATCCAGCTCTGCTTGATCTTGTAAAGTTAACTTTGGCATCCTTATTTGTGACAAAAAGTCTTCTATTTTATTATTCTCTCTCTCTGTGGGTCCAATTTATATAACTTAGAGTAAAATTGCCAAAAGGTTTCATTGAGTTCTTCAGGTTTATAAATAGTTGCATTCAACTCTAATTTAATTTCATTAATCGTTCTTGAAACTTGTTCTGTTTTAAACTGCCAAGCAAGGACTTTATGGGCCCTTTCACCTAACTCATAGCATCTCTGCTTAGTTCTCATTATTGCTTTCTCTGTTCTATATGTTTGTAATGTATTACACTGAAATTTCTTATTTATGTCTTCTACATTTTTCCTCGGAGGTCTGTCTTTGCAGATTTTTTTCTAAGCATGTTATCTCTTTTTCCAATTGGTCCTTCTTAATTTTAGAAGTATAACTTATAATTTGTCCTCTTAAATATGCTTTCATCATGTCCCATAAAATAAATTTATTATTAACCGAATTAGAATTAGTCTCAAGAAAAATTTAAATTTGCCTTCTTACAAAAATCACAAAAATTTGGCCTTTTTAATTACACTGAGTTAAATCTCCATCTATACATTGATTCTCCTTTATCTAACATTGTAATTGTCATTAATAAAGGTGAGTGATCAAATAAAATTGTTGCTTTGTAATCAACTTGATTAATTCTACCTTGGAGATTGCCAATATTAAAAATAAATCTATCCTTGAATAAGGATCATGTCTATTTGAATAAAAGAATAATCTCTGTCTCAGGCAAATTATTCTCCATAGGTCTATTAAATTCAGGTCTTTCATTAATGTTAAGGTGGCCTTCGCTGCCTTTGCCATTGTTATTGCTCTAGTTAATCTATTTAAAACTGAATCTTGTATAAAATTTTCGTCATCCACATTCAGCGCATATATATTCAGAAGAGTCCAGAATTTTGAAAGAATTTGACAACATATCTTCCTGCAGGGTCAATCACTACATTTTGTATCGTAATTGCAAGAGTCTTCTTTATCAAGATTGCCACTCCTCTTGCTTTTGAATTAAATGAAGAAGCTGTGACATATCCTTTTTTAATTTTTAATCCTCTTTTTAATTTCTGATGTTTTGTTTCAATTAAATCAGTCTCTTGTTAAAAAAGCTACAACTACTTTCATTATTTTTAATGTATTCTTTTCCTCTTCACAGTCCCATTTAGCCCTTTAACCTTAAAACTTAAAAAGCTCAATATATTTAATTTACTTCAGATCCAGCGATATTTCCCCTTCACCTCTCACACCTCCTCAACAATTCCGGTATTTATTGTCTACTGTGTTAAGGGACATCCTCTTCGGCAATCCAGGTAAGAAAAAATCTCCGCACTGATCCCCATCCTCTCCCTTGGGCAGACTAGCACTGATCCCCGACCCTCTCCTTGGGGCAGTCTGCCACTGACTATTATCCCCATCCCTCTCCCTGGGGCAGTCTGGCACTGATCCCCTTCCTCCTCTCTGGGGCAGCCCAGTTCTGATCCCCATCCTCCCATCCCTCTCCTTGTGGCAGCCCAGCTCTGATCCCTGTCCCCCTCCCTCGGGCAGCCCGGCTCTGATCCCCATCTCCTTCTCTGGGGCAAACCGCCACTGATCCTTATCACCCTCCCTGGGGCAGTGAGGCACTGATCCCCGCCCGTCACCCTGGGACAACCTGGCACTGATCCCTGTCCCCCTCCCTGGGCCAGTGCTGCTCTGGGACTTCCAACCCCTCTCCCTCCCTGGGGTAGTATGGCTCTGATCACTGACCCCTCCCTGGAGCTGTGCCGCTCTGGTACCTCCACCCCATTACCATCCCTAGGGCAAGGGACTCTAATCTCCCTGGAACAAGCAAGACTCTCTGTTTTACACCCCTCCTCCTCATTGCCCTTTTGAGCAGTGGGGCTTTGGGATTCAAACACCTCCCCCCCCCCCACCCCATCCCATTGTTCTCCTCCATGGGCAGTGAAGATTTTCCTTGAGGGACTGGATCCTGGTAGTTAGAGTCAGGCCTGGTCTGTTTTCAACTAATTCTGGTTTGCTCAAAGACCACTGGCATTTCCAAAAACTAAAACTACTAACAAGGTAACAAGTAGTTTTGATTGACAAATTGAGTGATGGCTACAAAGTTTGTGCATTAAGTGACAGTAACTGCTTTATCAGCATCTATTTCAATTAAATAATCAGCAAATAAAATGGGGCCTTACAGCAGTGACACTTTACATGTAGTTCTAACGTGAATGTTCAGAACTATAAAATACAACAAAAGAACTAGAACCACAAAAACAAACTTACCCTTTAACAAAGATGTCCTAAGACCGCTGGCAGACCTTGAAATCAGCAGTCTCTTGTGGGCCACAGGACCTTTAAACAGCCAGCACGCAGGCAAATACAACACCACCGCGGGAGATTCAATCAGCCAGCAATTGGACCATTTAAAACTTCACTGTGGGACCTTTAAACAGCCGGCGCTCAGGCAAGCACAACACTGCGGAAGTTTTAAAAAGCCAGCGATCGGGCCATTTAAAATTCACGGGAGTCACAAGCAGTTCTTTCCTGTTGCCATCAGATTCCTGACTAATCATTGAACCAAAAACACTGCCTTACTTTTCATGCACTTCTATTTTAATTTTTTATTCATCACAATGTTGCAAGATGGTTATAATAGGAATGTTTGCTTTATAAATCCTGCTGTAAAACACTGAATTTCATGACTTGTTCATGACAATAAATTCTAAATAATGCATCTGGTTTTCTTGCCTCATCATATTGTATGTCAGAAAACTGACCAGCTCTTGCTTCCCAGTACTTCAAAAATTGCATTGCCCATTACCCTCGAATTAAAGGATTCTTATTCTTTTCTTAAATTCTAATGGAAGCCAGACTTCAATTTAAGCAGAATGCAGTAACCACATTGAGTCTGGATTTAAAAACTGTTTACAGTCGTGGCCTCTGCTAATTTTGTTTATGGTGCAGTAAACGCTGAAGCCAAATGTTTGCGTCATTCCCTGCACAAGTTGTATATATTTGAGAGAACATCCCCCTTTTCACAGTCACCCTACTGTTAAAAATATTAAATCAATGCTGTTTAATTCTGCTTCTCACTGCAACCAGCAAAGTAAGAGTGCTCATCTTAAGTTAGATGTTAAAAATCTGATCTGTGTTTCTCTGGCCGAATTACTTTCTCAGTGCTGGTGGCTCCATTTCTCTGATGGAAAACTCCATCCCAAACAAACCTTCCTCACCACACTGATGCTGAAGACCAAGCTTCCATGCCCCTGGCGAACAATGATTCAAATTCCTGTGGTGCTTCATGATTTCTGATAACTGTTGCTTTAACCACCCAAGGGTAGAGCCCTCTGTAACCCTTCCTTTTTGCTGTTGTAACCTTTCTCATTGTCACTCTTACTTCTTCACCCTAATGCACTGCCAAAGGGCTTCTGCAATAGCAATGGTGTCCTGAGGCTTACCAGTGCATTATCTTCAACCGGATTTTTTTTTTTAAATCAGGAATGAGTTCCAAATCAGTGGGCTCTCAACCTTTTTTGCCCTATTACCAGAAAAAGTTATATATTCAAAAGAAGTTTTAATTAAATCACTTAGTGCAAGTGTATTTCAATGCAATTATGGTCAGGAATTCACTGGAACACATTTCATATTCAACACACATTCAACACTTGTCACTTTGCTGGGAACCTTGCCCGACGCTGGCTGCAGATTTTTTTTTTTATTCAATGGACTAATTTTGTTAGTTTCAACCTTAAATCTACACATTTTGAAATTTCAAGTCGGTTTCTCTTAGCTTGTGGAAAATCATTAACAGCACTGAAGCCACATTCTACTAAATAAGACGATGGAAAATTTATCAATAGTTCCCTTGCTAAATGAATCTAGTTTGGGTATTTCTTTTCTATCTCGTTAAACAGCCACATCATGGCTCCTTTCACTTTGAACAGAGTTTTCACAGATTCATCATGTTGCAACTCTGATCATTCCTCTTGGTATTGCATGAAACTTCAGATAAATCCACCAGCAATGGCTGAGTTAACCAAGAGGGAATATCCATTGCCTTTAAATTACAAAATCTACCATTGAAGTCGGTAACCAACATTTTCAAATGGTCAACAATAACATTTGTAGCAGCATTACTCAGTTCACACTTATTCAACCAATAGAATTGACTGAAATTTCTTGCAGAAATATTCCTTTGGCATAATTCTTGAAGTGTCATGAATCCAAATACCTTTGTTTTTGCACCAACGAGTGTCATATTCGCTACTTGGAGTTGCTTATTCGATGTACTTAGTTTCTCAAAATTGTCTGTCAAGAAACTCACATAAGCTTTGCCATCTGTTGTTAGCAAGAGCTTCATTTCAGGTTTGACCTTCAAAAATTCGCTGATGAGATCGAACATTTCCATAAACCTTTTGACAACCATCTTACTTCAGTGTGAAGCAACAATCTCACACATTCTGCATTTTTAATTGACACAAAACTGCTTAAACAGATGTTCACATTTGGCATTAGCTTTGATGGCATTGACACACTTGATCACAGAATGCAGTATCTTGTGTAGAACAAGAAACTGTCTTGGCATCTAGGTTTTCTCAGTGGATAACACAATGCACACCCAACATGTTTGGATTTTCATCCTTCATTAATTTTAAGCATCCTGGTTTTTTTTTAACCCATCATAGCAAGTGCACCATCTGCAGCACAAGATAATGTTTCCTTTTGGCATTTCATTTTCATCCAAATAATTTTGAGCTTGCTGTAGATGTCGACTGCAGTATTGGTTGTTTCCAATGATTCACAAAACATCTCTACTTGAAATTCTTCCTGATCAATATATCTCGCATATGCCAATAACAGCTTCACTGTCCTGTATGGTAGATTCATCCAGTTGAATTAAGAACTTCATGATTTCAACTCTCAATAAGCTATTTTTCAACATCTTGACCCGTGTCATCTATTCTGTTGCAGGCAATACTATTACTCAATGGCGTTGCTCAGAACATTTGTCATATTTTTGCAGAACTGTTTTGAGAAACAATGATATTGCGGATTTAATCAGTTCCTCCCCAGTCATATGATTCTTCCCATGTTTTGCTATCAGCAGAGAAATTTCAAGGGTACGATTCAGGGCTGTAGTTTGCACAGCAAATAATGAAGTGATTTTTGATCCATTTTCAATCTTCTCTTTCAGTGATCCTAACCAAGATGTTTTACCCTCAAATGAGCTTCAAGACAGCCTGCTTTCATTGATTAATTTGTCACAGTCTGTTGGCATAATAGGCAAAAAGGTGCACGGTCATCATGTACAGCAGGTATAAACCCAAGCTACAAGAGCGCCATTGAATATTGACAAGCCTTTTGCTTGCTTGGTCTGTTCATTTTGAATATACAACAGCATAAGCTCCCTGAAACAGATTAGTACAACAGGGCTAGCTCCTTGAAACAGATTAATCAATATTTTCCTATGTCTTAGAATTGAAAAATGTAATAAAAGTAATGATTGAATCAAAGGAAGAATACTGACCCTAAAAAAAACAATGAAAAAAAAACTACCAGTGCGATTTCTGACATTTTTTCCTCGTAGAGAGTGAATCAAAACTGCGCTAGCCTCGTGCTTTACTTTCTGGGGTCTCTTTTTTTTCCTATTTTGGTGACCCCCTCAGGCTGGCACCTGGGACAGACCCACCCCCCCCCCCCCATCAATATGCTGGTGCACAAAGATACATACAGATACGGGTCTCACTCACTACTAAACTGAAAAAGTAAAGGGGTATGGACTGAGACATGATCGTTGAGATGATTTGGAATCCTCGTCGCCAATGAGATCATTTGGAATGGATGTTAATAAGTCCAGTCAGAAAAAATATAATTATAATGTTAACCAAGGATAACAACAATTAAAATAGAAGAAACAACAGAGAAACATTGCAAGAGCAAAAACACATGTAATGAAAATAGAAACAAAGTGATTTTACTTGGAAGTAACCACAATTGTGTCGTACTGACAGTGGTGCCAAGTCACATCTTTCACAGCAACATAAGTATTTTTTCAAACCAACTTTTTAATTATTTCCCAAAATATTCCTACACTCCACTAAAATATTCTTATGCCCCATGTCCCACCATGAGAATCTATGCTCGAATGCCAGCAATCACTCACAGACCAATTGCTTGGAACTGGATTTCAGCCGTTTATGCATTAATTTCACTTGCGACCTCTTCACCATCATAAATAGATGATTCCCGGTAAATTACTGCGACTACAGATCATCACCTACTTCCATTTGAGTGCCAGCTGCAAGCTTCACAAATTTGTCTAAATTATACATAGAAAATAGCAAAATTGCTAGGACATTCCTGTCAGGTCTATTCCCTTTCCATCTCAAATTCCTAACAAGAACTAAATGCCTCTTTTTTTTTTACTTTTGTCAATTTGAAATGTTTTTCAGGTGTGCCCTTGAAATTTAAGCATGTGCAAAACAACGCTTCATCTTGAGTCCAGTCACTTACCATTTGAGTGCTGTCTACTTGCAATTCAGAAATCAGAATACTTGAGCATTGAGGTGAGAGAGCAATGACTTCTAAAACGACATTTGTTTGGTTTTTATCAGAACCTGGCCTGCCCACTTTCACTTTGATTGTCAGTACTTGTCCTTAATTAAATCTATTCAGTGAACTTTTCTTTAAGTAGATGGAATGATTTGCAAGCATGCTTGAGTTTTTATTGGTCAATTTTTCTTAAAGGTCAGCACAAAGTAACTGAAGGTGGCCAGAGCTGTCGAATGTGCAGTCATAGAGCTACAAGTACAAACTGTTCAAATAGTTACACCAATCTCCATCACCAATCTCCCAATTCACTCCACAGTTCTAGTCTCTCCCCTACCATTACCTACAACCAGCTATCTGAATGACATATTAACCAAATCTCACCCCATCACCATGATCTTTACCCTCAATCTTTAGCTGCTCCATCTGCAAACATGGGAACCATTCAATTATTTCCTATTCTTTGGGAATTCTCTTCCATTCATTGATGAAAGTACTTCTGGGCCTCTACAACACCAGGAGGGGTGCAGAACAAATTACCACACATCTCTGTGATTTCATCCACACATGTGGATTAGACTGCTGGGTGATTGATAGAACATTACAGGACAGTACAGGCACTTCACCTATGTAAAACTACAACAATCGAATAAATAGTCATGTTTGCTCTAAATCAGTGGTTTTCAAACCTTGAGTGATCCCTATGCCATAGGTCCTCTGTGATTAGTAAGGGAGTACTTAAAGTGGCATGTGAGTTGGAAGGGAAGGTTGAGAACCACTGCTCTAGACCCAATTGTCACTGAAATATTTTGCTTGAGAAAAATTATAATTGGCCCATTTCCTTTGGAGCTATGAATCTGTGCACATAATGAGTCAATTGGGTACAATTAATACAGTGGTTTTCAAACTTTTTCTTTCAACTCACATACCACTTAAGTAATTCCTTGCCAATCACAGAGCACCCATGATATAAGGATTCCTTAAGGTAGTTTGTGAGTGGAAAAAGTTTGAAAACCACTGCTCTAAATCAAGCTTGCTGATACCTGCCCAGTGAGATTTCAATAGGCTGTAGTACATTCTCAGGTAAGGAAAGAGAAAATAATTCAGGATCAACTCTTCAGGGATTCTTAACAGAAATTGAAATTTAACCCCTATGATTAGCTATCACTTTCAAATCTTAGGTGTGAACAAGAGTGACAAGCTAGAAAGGCTCTGGCAATCGGGATTAATTTTTTTTAAAGAAATCGGAAGAAAAACAACTTTTCTGTCTTCCCACCACTCCAGTCACGAGCTGGCTGATCTATTTGGTCCTACAGGTGTTTACCTAGGGAACTGTGTAAAAGTTTGGGATTCCGAAGTGATGGAAGAGTTCCTCAACTTCTGCTCAGCTGTAAAGGCACTCTCAGGATATTTTATATTTCAAGTCTTGGCAGAAGTGTAATCTACTTTAGGTTTGCATCTAGATGCATTTGGTGTTTAACTGTTTTCTAATGCTTTATATTTTTAAAGAACTTAAATGTTTTAATAATTTTGAATATTAGACACATTCAACCTCACTGGCAGTCACTGCAACTGCTGAACTTATTTATCTGCCTCCCAAGGGATCTCTGGGAATAGGGTCTGAAATCCTCAACAAGACTAACAGGAACATTTCAGAATGCTGTGGATTCCTGAGAGGAGTTGAATATCCAAGATCGGAAGCAAGATGTGCAATTGGGAACAGGGTGCTACCAAGGGTCCCACAAGGAATGAGTAAAATACTGCAAGATAAGTTCAATTTGAACTTACATCAAATTCGAAGAAAATTGCCATGTTTTCTTCATGATATGAGGGATATAGAAACTTGTGGGAGTAAATGAAGATTTTAGATATCCATGTACATAAATTTCCAAAACTTTATCTCAAGACCAACACAAAAATGAGAATGTGAATGTTCAGTTTGCAGAACATTTGTCATACATCTACAGTGTGTAATCCAGGTCTGAAAACTGCACCACTAGTAAAGATAAATTAATCTACAAGAGAGTCCAATTTGGAAAGTCCTTTGGGATGCTTTACTATATTAAGGTACTGTATGTACACAAAATCTTTCTTTCTGTTGCAGAAACTTAACTGGTGGCACTTTAGTCACTAATAAGTGGTTAACCACAGGCATAGACAATATTGATGAAGCTCCATTGAAACACAAAACATCACAGAACAAATTAAATGTATAGTTAGACAAAATCAGCAAAATCATCAATAAATAGTAGTGTTTATATTGAAAGATTTGCATCAATTCTATTCCAAACTGATTGTGTATCAACGTTATAAAAGTGAAGAATTATTTCAGATGTACATTGGCTCAAAGCTAAGATGATCAAGTTAAAATAAAGGCAGGGTCATTTGTGTATTGTGGTGTGAAGCCCATTTAAAATCCTGATTTATCAGAAAATGGGACCACGCATTCCACTGGAAAAATGGAGCATGAAGAAGTGATCAGCCCTGAGTTTATTTCAATACAGCTAGTTTCGATTTCGAGTTTGCATCAAATTGTTGTGTTTGCCACTAAATCTTGCTCTCTGGTAGAAAGGGGCAATTTTACCAGGGTGGGGGGAAAAAACCCAAAAATTATTTAATTTAAATTTTTATTATTCATGTGGACAAAATTCAATTCAAGAATCAGCTTCAATTTACACGTTTCACTAACTGCACTGTGAAATCCACTAATACCAACTTTTGAGATCAAATTTAATTTCACATTGGCAATTCTATCCACCTTATCAATTTTTACAGTCGCATTAATCCACAGTATTTCACCTGAGACTAAAACAGGTTGGAAGAAAAAAAGCATTTGTTGGTGGTGCCAAACAGTTTCTACAGTGTAGGTTGGCAGAGAGCTCTGTAAGCTGTTCCTACTTGTTAACTTGCTCAGCCACAAGTCGATCATTGAGAAAGGATGGCTGTCAATCAGCAACATATCAGAATTTTCTTTTAGACCGTACCACTTCCAAACTCCAAACATTCCACCTAATAACCATGCTGTGTGACAACTTAGAATCATTTGAATTAATCAGCAATTACCTTTCTCATCTCCTTCTCACCTTCCACTCCAAAAACAGCACAGTTTTGTAAAAGACAGTTTAGAACAAGGTTGGTCTTTGCTAATGAGCACTCCCAACGAACGATGTTTGAACACTGGTCACAAGGTAAAAATGCTTAATGGGCATAAAAAGAGGGGTAAAATGCATTACAAATTTTATTTTAAATAAAATAAATCAGCCTTTGTTCACACTAATTTCCAAAAACTATGGAGTGTGTGCTACTTTAGGTCCCTGATTTCTGTTAGGGGGAGTAATGATGTAACTACACTTGATCAGGAATAAATGCTTCACTTGTTCCAGTGCAAATGGAAACAGCTGCAATGTACGGAAACTTCTGACCTATTTATAAATGTTCCAACAAATATCTTACATTCTCATAATTCTAAATTTGCTATGGCAGACAAGAAATGTGTTCAATTTCCATTTCCAGCCTCATTCAGCTGGTGAACTAATGATCATTTCAAATCAGTAGAAGATAAATTGAATTCCATAAAGTGAAACATTTAGGTAGTGGTACTGCATTGTAACAACAGAGTACAGGTACTTCAAATATTATTTTCAGTGCCACAAAAGGTAGCCAAAATTAGCGTTCAAGGGTAAAAAATTGAAAACAAGTCTCATTTGTTTATAAACCTGTTAGCTTCTTCTCTTAATGTATCAATATCTTCATTGCCATCTGAACTTGGTTCCCAATCAGAATCTTCATCAGTAGGATCCAGATCATCCTCTTCATCGTCAATGAAACTATCATTCAGGTCGTATTGGTTGGGCCCATCACTATCATTATCATTGCCCAGAGCACTTTTACCTAGGCAAAGCAAAACATTTTCAAACCAGTATTTATTGACAGTATGTTTTTTTGTTCATCTGAGAGGCGAGCTTCTATCTATTTCTAATTTTTGTACAGATAGGCATCATTTAAAGCTTGGATTACAGTTTAAGTTGCTCACTATTTTCAGTTGGTAATGACTCTTCCAGAGGTTTTTCAAAATTCTATAATGATTACTTCTAAGGAATCAGATTTAATTCCTGTCTCAATAAACCTTACCTCAAAAAAATGTAGACCTAAATTCCAATTTGACTGAAAACTCATAGATTTATAGGAATGCTTTCTTGAATTCACTCCTAAATGATTTAGATACAAGTTTGAAATTTTTCCTCTCATTCTATATTTCTCCCACCAAAAAAATAAAGCCTCTTGGCATCCACTGTGAATCCTTGTATTATTTTACAGGGCCCAATTAAATTGACTCACAAATGTATAAGCTCAGAGGTAGAATTTGCCGACACAAATATTGTAATAATTCAGCTTGAGGACATGGCATGATTTCTGAGAATCCAAGAACAACACATCTTTCTTCTGATTCCACTTTAAAAAATAAATATAGTAGTCCAAATGGAGAGGATGACTAAAGCTTTTTATGATTCATGTTACATTTCCTTTGGCCAAGTTCCTGAACATAAAAGACAGCATTCGTTTGAACAGTTTGATAGCTTTTATTGATTAGAACAGCAATATCCAAATGTATCTATACCTCCACATTTCTTCACCTCAGCATTAAGAAGGTATTTTGATTCATCTTTCTGGGATCCAAAATAGATGATTCAACACCACCCACATTGAGCTCTACATTTTTGCCCACTCATTTGATCTGTTTACATCCCTATGCAACTTGTACATCTGTACAACTTATTCTAAGTTTTGTTTTGGTGTCAGCTGCAACCTAGAATATACAAAACCTCATGCTTTAATCAATCATTAAAGACAAAAAAAAAATCTAAGATCCCATCACAGATAATTATGAAACATCTCTCACCACACTCCATTAGAGTGCTTCATTTCCTTTAAGCAATCATTGTGAGGTGCCTGACCAAATGTAGAGTTAATTTTCAAACTGCTTAGCTTCCTTTTTTTAATTCCAAAATAATTGTGCCCATTGCCAAACTGGACTTGCTTAGAGTTAGCTTTGGTTTACCAGTCTCAGGTTTTTAAAAAAATTCAAATGTTCTACATTTTTGCCTAAAGGTATTGCATATTTCACTAAGGAATATCCAAATTCCTACTTTAAATTGTTGTTTCAAAATAAAACTATAATTAATAAATAGAACTCATCTGTCTTGGGGCCTGGTAGTATTTGAGGTGTACAACTGACCTAGCTTTTTAAGTCATAAATTTGACAACCAAAAATATATAGAAAATAATGCAGCTTTTCCAAATTTGTAGTTTAAGATTAAAAGCAAATGACTGTATATTTTTTCTCTCTTGCCTTTATGTGAATATCAGAAATTATATACTGTACCTGCTTTGCAAATTGTTAAGCAGATACTGTGCACGCCATGAGGAAAATCAATTCCATAAATAGACCTGGACAACATGTACTGTTTAGCAGTTGGGCATAGATAACCAAAGGAGTTGTATTTGCATAATGGTTTTCACATACTCAGGATGGCCTAAGATGCTTCAAACCCAACAAGTTACTTGTGAAGTATAACCACTATCCTAGCCAAATAAGGCAGGCAATTTGCACACAGCAGCATTGCACAAATTTGGAAGAAGTTGCGTAGGTGGGAGCAGGAAGTTACATGGAGACATAAATAGGTTAAGTAAATGAAAGAGATGAGCTTTTGTTGGTGCTTAAAGATCAATGCAAATCAATCTCAAATTAGTGAAAAAAATGATTCCATACCTTTCTGAGCAACTTTTCTTCTTGGTCTTCTTAATGTACTTTCTAGAATTAAAATATTACCACATAAGCCTAGAAAATCTATTGAATGAGAACAAAAATTACAGAAATCTCAGCACAAAATATCATGAAATATACTACTAAATGCTACAAAATGGCAAATTATGGCGATGAAATCCTAACACTGATTGATGCAGAAGGCCTTTCCACTTATGAATGGATAACTATCATCAGCAAGCACATTAATACTTTGGGTTAGGACAATGCCACTCATCTTCCACCTCCATGTTTGAATCCTTCACTGGTAATAAAATTCTTCTCTTTGCTGGCTTTTAGCATCTGTAAGAAGTAGGCTTAAAGAAGTCTTAGTTCAATTCCTGTTGGCCTCAGACACAAAGAACAGAACTGGCCTTAATTTAGCAGTTACTGCAGTCTCCCTCAAGGAATCTACAAAGATGGAAAACGGAAACATTTTCTGACTGATGCAGCACAGACTGCTTGTCTCAAGATGGGTTAAATTACCTTGAAGAAATATGGTTGTAATACACTTGGCTTGGAAGTGAATAATTCTAAGATTAAGTACTCAATGATAAAAAAAGAACCTATTCCTCCATTCTAGCATTCTTTTCTCTGTTCATTATTGCTCAATAAACGTTTGAAACATCCTGATAATAAATATCTCAAGCCAGTTGATCTCAGGTACTCACCATCATATTTCTACCCTCTCGTCTCATTAATTTGTAAACTAAAATCTTTGAAAAATCACACCAATTACTACTTTCTTAATTGCATTGCATATGTATAACCTTAAAAACATGCTGATTTACAATATCGTAACAATAAACTAATTTACATAACAAAGCCAGATACAAAATACTATAGCTAATGAAATTTCAGTTGTTGTACTTTATCTACAAAGATACAGTTAATTTGCAAATTGTTAAAATAATTGCAAGTTAAAATTTTAACATTTTTTTCAATTTCTATTAAATGTACATTTTGGATTGTTTCAAAACATTAGGGGTTTATTATTTTGCAATATTATTTTTGGGTTCACTGCAAAGTTCCTTGCAACAAAAATCAAAATTCATCTAAAACTTTACATTTTGAATAGCATAACTGTGGTTAAATGTTGAACAGCAAACCATTTTGTATTTTGTTGCTTATAAAAACTAAAAGGTTTCCCAATACGAGTTTGTAACAACTCAAGATAAGAAAAAAGTTCCAATATCAAACGTGATTAATCAATGGTTAGATTATGGATTATCAGACATTCCCTGCCTTTTGAAACATTAGCACAATTACGATAGTGTGAAAAAGATATATTTAAAAATATCTGTGTTACAGCAATTGCTTACTGAAAGCATACTGACTACTGTAGAAGGAAATCCATATCCAAATCAGAACACCAAAAACTATATCAATTCTGTTTATAGGATGCAAACAACTTACCTGGAGGCTGAGTATGCTTGTATTCTTTCTTGTGCTGAGGGTTTTTCCTTCAAAATGAATAAATGCATTTCAATTTGCCATTAATCTTAAATAACATGCTGTAAAAAACTGTAGGCACTTTTCAGATTTTCCGTAATTATAACATTTCTCTACTTCTACATAATAGCATTCATTTTTTAAATGATATTTTTCTCCTAACGACTCTGAAAGCATTTCATCTTAACTGAGCCAAGTTCTCAGAGGTTCAAATCCCATCCAAAAGTACATAACTTCAGTGAGTAAGGTTCAATCTCAACTTCTGTTGGTGTGTGCAGTTTACACATTTTCCCATGGACTGCATGCATTCCCCCAAGTAGACTGTTTTCATCC
Organism: Narcine bancroftii; assembly: GCF_036971445.1. Classification (NCBI taxonomy): domain Eukaryota; kingdom Metazoa; phylum Chordata; class Chondrichthyes; order Torpediniformes; family Narcinidae; genus Narcine; species Narcine bancroftii. Next base: position 82,262,105 of record NC_091472.1, on the reverse strand, counting down.
CTTGTCCCACAGTCATGTTGGGAGATTAATTGGCCACTGTAAATTGTCCCAGTGTGTATGTGAATGCTAGAGTGTGTTTGGGTGTGGGGTGGGGGTCCTCGATAGAATGAATAGAGAAATGATTGAGTTAGTTTACTTGATAGTCCTAATTTAATATTATAAGACTCTACAATAGAGAATGCAATGATTCACAATATGAATATGAATGATTCACATCAAGAAATTATTTACCTAAATGTATTCCATTAGAAAAAATAACATATAGTTTAAGAAATAATATTGAAATATTCGAACAAGTATGGGAGCCTTACATTAAATACAATAGCGAAAACCTACCGGGAACAAACATTACCTAAGTTGATGGAAGGAGAAGAGAAGAAAAGAATGGACTCAGTAGAATTTCTGGTGTATTTTTGTTGAATGACAACATTGTCTAACTGAATTAATGCAACCTAGATTGTATAACTAAAATGGATGAGAGGGGGGGGGGATGGGGGGGTGGCTTGGGAGGAGGGAGGGGGGAGGGAGAAAAAGTCACTGTAAATGTGTGGAAAAGAAAAAGTGTATATCATGGCTATTGTGATTTATGGTGTGAAAAAAAAAAAATTAAAAAAAAAAAAAAAAAAAAAAAAAAAAAAAAAAAGAAATTATTTACCCATGAAAATGATTGTGGAAAGTGACAAGTAATAGTGAAGTACAAAAGCTACAGATGCTGGAATTACTTGACAAAGAGCAGACAAAGAATTGCTGGAGGCACTCAGGGGTCAGACAGCATCCATAGGTCATATAAGGGCTCTTACTTGTGCATTTTATTGATTTCCTTTTGTTCTCTCTATAAAGCAGTTGGTTTACATTTAAATCTGTTAACAGTTCTTTTATTTGTACACTGTGTACAGTTTATCTTTTTCACTACCAATTAGTGGTAATTCTGCCATGCCCACAGAAAAAAAGGAATCTCAGGGTTGTATGTGATGTCATTATTACTCTGACAATAAATCTGAAATCTAGAAAGGGTAAGTCAACATTTTAGGTCAATGAATGCTTTAATTTACACAATCCCTAATCCAATTTTTCAAAACAGAAATGAAAGCATACAGACTCTACATTGTGGTGCCCAGACTAGTCAAATTTGTGGACATGCTCACAAACTGGTATCTGTAAATGAATTGTAGAAGGTTAAAGGGTGAAATGGTACTGAGAATTGCGAAAGAGCTTTGGAAACTTTATTTGCTGTTTAATTCATCATGTGCCGGCTGATGGAACCATTTACACCATTTATAACAGAACTCATGTCCCAGAACATAACGTATTGAGGCAGCAGTCACCCAAATGCAGTCAGTTATTGAGCTTGAAAGAGTGATATGAGACAGAAAGACCCTTCCTGTTAAGTACCCTTTCAAAGAAGATAGGTTATTCACCAGGATCCAGAAGCAGAGAAAGAGCTGTTCAATTACAGAGGGCTTGGAATTAGTGTCCTGGAAATGAGGCATATATCGGCAGACTTCATCAAAATTGTCAACACTGCAGAAAATGACCTGCAAGAACTACTAAAAATTACTGAAAACTACAACGTGATCTTTCTCCAGGAAGAACTGGTCAGTTCAGTGCTATACCTTTAAATCTTATTGGATTAAAAAGGAGGAATGCAGATTATGTGATTACTGGAGCCTCATCTGCCAGTGCAGCCAAAGAAGCAGAGAAATATGGAAAAGTAAATATTGTGTATCCAAGCTTGGTGCTTGCAGAACTATTTCTAATCCAAGCAACTGGAATATGAATCGAATCCCTCTTATGTTTAACACTGTGCCAATGAGACTATTCATGGTATGGAATTCCCCTTTTTCCCCAGACATAAAGGGAACTGCGCTGGTCTATGACATGACCTCAAGTTTTCTTTCAAAACCAGTGGATGTAACCAAGCTTGGTTTGATTTTTGCTGGTGGTCAGAAAAATGCTGGAATGACTGTGGTAATAATCAGAGAGGAAGTTTTGGGATATGCACTGAAAGAATGTCCAGTCATTTTTGACTATAAAGTGCACAGGAGTTGTAGTTCTATGTGCCACACTCCAGCAACCTACAGTATTTACATTATGGGATTAGTCTTGCAATGGATCAAAAATTCTGGGGGTGCTGAAGCAATGGGCCAGAACAGGGCTCCGTATTTAAAGCTGATTTATGATGTAATCGATGGATCAAATGGATTCTACGTGTGTCTGGCTGCTTCAACCTGCAGAAGTATAATGAATATTCCAATACACATTGGGAATGCAAATGGAGACAGTGTTCTTGAAACAGAGTTTCTTAACATATATCGTTAAAGGCCCACAGGTCTGTAAATGGAATTCAAATTTCCTTATATAATGCGGTGACAGTGGAAGAAACCCAAGAATTGGCTGACTTTATTTTTCTTGTTTTTTTGGACCTTGTCCCTTAACCACTACACAAATTACAGACTTTATTGGTGTAGAGTGGTGGTAAAGATCACTCTTTTCGAGGCAATGTGCTGGTAACCTCTGGCCTACGAAGAATGAAGAAAGAAGATCTACATAATATTGTAATTTACCGTATTTGATTGTTATTTATAATTGCATCATCATTATTTGTGACATAATAATTAGGGGCCGGTGCAAGAGCCAAAGGCTCATTGTTTACTGTTGTCAGTTTGGCTGCGGGCGTTGGCGATGTCCCAGGGTCTGGAGGCTGGGTGCATTCAGTATCTTCCAGTGCGCATGTGCTATGGACTTGAGTTGGTGCACGTGCGGGGAATGCGCACGGTTGGAGCAGTTAGTTCGCCTGCGTTGACTATAATGGCAGAATAAATGGTGAGCAATTGAAGCGCCGATATTTTCTACTGATTAAAATATAGTGACTATCATCCATAAAAAAGCCACTCATAGGCTTAGGCTCTTGTAAGTACATGTTGGTTGTTAGATGCTACGTTACCACAGATTCAAGGATGTTATCATTAACAAGATCATTACCATGTCATAAGTCTTTTTGTGTTAATAATAAACAATTTAAAACACATCTGGACTTAGTTAAGAATTTATTTGAACGCGTCACGGACAAGAGCCTACTTAGCCTCCGAATGGCTTTTTTTTAGAGATAGAGGGCGCTACACTCTTTATCAAGAATAGAAAAAAGGAAGTGATATTACATATATCAGGAGTGGTCAAACTATGGCCCACTGGCCAAATGCAGCCCATTTCCCATTTTTTAGTGGCCCGATAGAACATAGTCTCTAACAATAAATTGCACTGTATGTGCATTTTACTTATTAGTTTTAACACTGGATGCCATTTTGAACAATACTAGTCCGACCGTTGCAATGTTACTGATCGATGAAAACATTTACCTCAGTTAAAAAAAAGCATTTACCTCAGTAAAGTTTAATTGTATTCATTTAAATTAAACTGAAGAGCAGCAGATACAAAACTGTACTGTAATATATGAGCACATCAATAAACTACTGGAATGTTAACAGTTAAACTGTTCAGTAGTGTCAGAGTTATTTTGATAGAAAATGAATTTTCAATGATACAGGGGTTTCTAGTCTTAAAACACTTCTTCTTGCAGTGTAACTGGTTGAAAACTGCCAGGCTTGGTATTGTTTTGCCCATGATTCCTTATATTTTTTTGTATGTGGCCCACAACAATATATTGTGTTGGTCACCCCTGACATATATAAAGGGGCCAGAGAGGATAGGTTATGACACAGAAGGTGTGATGGTGATGACACAAGTAAAGGGAAAAACTACTGGGAAGTGGGGAGGAGGGTTACTTAGAGAGGGGAATTTAAAAAAAAAACAGGAGAGGTAAAGAGGTGGAATCAGATGGGGATGTGGGGTTAGCTAAAATTAGCATTCATGCCATTAGGTTTAAGGCTGTCCAGGAGGAATATAGCATGTTGCTGAAAATTGAGAGCAATGGTCACAGCTGCATTTAGAGAGGACCTAATGGCGGGCTCAACTACTGAGCCATTATAGATAGTGTACAAATAAGGAAGACCTAATCACTCTGATAGGATTAAACTAGAGGATTCTTGACATTCACTGGAAGGTGGGGGAACAGATATGCAGACAGATTGTGGAAAATTGCAAAAGCAATATTGTTGGCATGGCAGAAGACTTTAATCTCCACAATATTGACTGGGACATCCTTAATATCAGAGGTTTAGATGGGGCAGAACTTGGCAAGTGTATGTATTGGGAAGGGTTGTGGCTGTCATGTGACAGCACTGCCCCCTACCTAATCAGAGGACACACCAACTGCCAATCAAAGTTTGGTTCTGCCCCACCCATTAGTGCACACCTTACTGTTGGTCACATGTAAATTACCTGGACTGCACTCTCCAGTCTGCCTGTACTTGGCCTTAGGCCATTGGCTGTTGTAATTAGATTAATCTTCCTGCCACTGAACTATTGGCCCCCAGTAAATAGTGTGGGTTGTCCCTCCAGCACTATAAAGGTGCCATTTGCTCTTTGTTTTCTCTCTCTGCCAGCTTGGGTTCACCCTGCTTCACTCCAGGCCTAGAGACTGTTAAAAGGGTTGGGAGCATTTAATTAGTGTCCCTTGTAGCATAGAGCCGTGCCTGCACTGAATGGGGCTTCATAGTGATTTTTCCCTGATCATTGTATGTACCAGTTCATTTTGTGTGTGTGTGTGTGTGTGTGTGTGTGTGTGTGTGTCTGTGTGTGTCTGTGTGTGTGTGTGTGTGTGTGTGTGTGTGTGTGTGTGTGTGTGTGTGTGTGTTGTTCTGCCTCAGTTGCCATTTTCCCACACTTGCCTTCTGTAACAACAGTGTGTCCTGAAGATTTTCTTGAAGCAGCATGTAGATTGTCCAACCTAAAAGGGGGCCAACAGTGTATTGGCAAATGAGCCTGACTAAGTGATCAGAATTTTAGTGGGGGAACATTTTAGTAACAGTTATCACTTGAAGATAGTTGGGACTCTTATAAAAGAAATGAGCAAATTATTCTGAAACAATTTTATATATTTTTTATGTCTATATGTGATGATGTTCTATACATTATAGACCTGCTCCCATGATCTGGAACATCTGGTGATCAAGTGTCACCCATTCCACCTGCCGAAGGAGTTCACTGCCATCATCCTGGTCGCTTTGTACATTCCACCCTAAGCTAACGTCAGTCTGGCACTGGAGGGACAGAGCACTGTGATAAACTATTGTTGATAGTATTCTTTTTGTTATAGTAATGTCGTAGGTTGGTTATAATATGAATATTTACACTGATGCTGCTGCAATACACCAAATTTCATGTCTTGTTTATGACAATAAATCCTGATTCTGATATGAAGGGGATGGAGGTGTCTACCAGGCTCAAACAGCAGACTTTTAGTCTGATTTGGACATCATGTACAGCAAAGACATGTGAGCAAAATAACCTGTTTTTGTGTTCTGCTGTTCCATATTAGTGTCAACTAACCTGTAACAAGCAGTGCCAAAAGGACACTGTGGTTTATCATCCTCCTCTCCTCCAGCCAAAGGGTCTTCATAATCTGCATCTCCAGGATGGCTAAACTCTTGAAAATGAACCGGATTTTTTCTATGCAGGGTTTTTTAAAAAAAACATGATTTTTTTTAAAAGCAGCATTTAATGTGAACCCTTAATTAAACATTACTGTAATAATTTGTAAATGTCTGAATAGTTTCACAATCTTATGCTAATAGGTAACCAAAAGCTGCAGTTATAAGTAAAGGCAGCAAACAGTTAAATCAGAGAGAATATTTCGAAAGATGGACTATATTTATTCACTCTTGATATTTCACTTAAGTGTTCAATTAAATTATGAGAATAAGCATGTTTCTAGTTTTTTCCCGGATGTTCTTACTCTTAGTATCACTTATGATTAATGCCGTTTGATCACAAATTTATAAGTGACACTAACAGTAAGAATGTGCGATCCTAACAAATTTGTATTATCCAAATTGGAAATGCTGTGCAGACAATAAAATCAAAACAGCAACAAATTGTTCTATCATCATATAAAAGGACCATCTGGTATGAAAACAAGGTTAAAACTATCAAATAAATCAGAAATTGTAAAGATGCCAAAGCTGAATTAAGTAAAAACAGCCAGTGGAGCAAACTATGCTTGCAATGCAAAGGTTAGTCTCGCTAGAAACTGCCAAGCTATTCAAATCCTTCTCAAATCCAAGATCAGATTTATTTCCTGAGTAAATCCAAGCAACTCTAATGTGGAAGGACTTTGATTTAAAAATTAAGTTCCATATCAAAACCGATAATCTTCCTTTTCCAAATAGTTGAACAACTTCAAAATGTGAAGCACACATTCTTAACTCCAATTTGTTTATGATCTTAAATTCATTTCTTATCATATTTTGAGGCACATTTTAAGCTCTCATATAATAAAGAAGTATGTAACTTTGCAGAGTAATGCCTCAAAAAATTGGTTTTGAAGCCTCAAATGACCGATTATCTAGCAAATTTTATTTCAACAACTTACTTTCTTCAAATTCAATAATATTGTGCATTATGTTCTCTCTTATCTTAACTCCTCATCACCTATTTTTACCATTCTCAAAATATCTCACTTTATACAATGTTTAAGCTGTAGCAACCACGTCACAGTGCGAAATGAAAAACGAGAAAATGATCAGACGTAGTCAAGTTGAAGTTCAGTAAAAGTTGTTTACTCAAACAGACACACGCACCTTTTAAAAACCCCACACGTTCCAAATGGCATCGCATTGTGACGTCATGACGTCACTTGGAACCTCACGAATTGGTTCGATTAAGCCTCCAGTGTCCATTGTTTTCTGGACAACTACCCCCCCCTCCCCCACATGTTCACATGGTATGTTTTGCTACCTAACAGCCAATTTTTCCATTTATTGCCAATATTTGAAGTTACAATTAGCACAGAAAATAGAATTAAAAGATTCTCATCAATTTGATTGATTTCCCCAGGGACAGATTATATTATATTTTATGTTGTGTATAGATATGTTTTTGGAAGATAGATTGTGGGGTTAGGTTACAAACAGATATAAATACTTCAAAACAGATCTCATTTTAAAATGCAAGAATTATATGGCATAAGGTGATGCCTATATGTCTGCAAAGACAATGGACTCCTGTGCTGGAGATTTTCACAATGGAGGTGCAAATGGAAGGCCCCATCTCAGGAAACTGATAAGATCTCTCATGAATTTATTTTGGGAGTCAGCAAGCTGTTTTGGTGGAGTGTGCAGTTTGAGGAGGGTCATCTAGTATTGTAAGCAGAGAGTCAAACAGGTTTTTCTCCAAGTGTGAAACAGAGAGAGAGAGAGAGAGACTGCTGGTTTTCAGCCATGGCTTTTGGAAGGTTGCTTGAAACCCATTTTGAAGATGGGTTGTGAGTTCTGAATTCAGCCTGTTCAAAGCCCTTTCAAGAGGCTGGCTGTATGATGTTTCGCCTGATAAGCGAAACAGAAAAGGAACTCTGTGGTGACCTGAAAGAAGGAGGTTATCATCTGGAAAACCCTGTTGGGGCAAGTTTCTTTGGAAAGACACTAAAGTGGCTGATTAGAAGGAATCAGTTTGTGTGCGTGTCCAACAAGCAACAAATCTCTCTCTGAAAACCAACAAGAACCTTCCTGAGTGGTAACCATTTACCTTTCAAGCACCAAAGCCTGGTGAAGATTCATAAGGGTTAAATTCTGTGCACAGTTTAAGAATTGCCTGATACCAGTGAACTTGGAGGAGAGAGAAGTGAGAGTGGAACTACGAATCTAAGAACTTTTCTGAACTTGTACACACATTACATACACATGCACTTTTAAGAAGGGGATTAAGTTGGGTTAAATTAATAGTGATAAGTTAAAGTTTGATCTGATTTTTATGTTTAAAGAAAATTAAAACTAACTTTTGTTTAAGTAACCATTTGTCTTGGTGACTTTCTATTGCTGCTGGATTTTGGGGTCCTCTGGGCCTGTAACACCCCATTAACCTTTTTTTCTAACTGCCCTGAATCAATTTACTAATTCTGTTTCTCACCATCTCATGTATATAATTCTAATTAAAGACAATTTCCAAAGAAACAACCTGCAAATGTAATTTAAGACACTCTCCCTTGCGCAAAGGTAAAACAAATGTACATTCCAGGAAGGTCCTACCACAGAACAGGCTGTCAATTGGACTGATAACTAAAAGAGTTCAAAGATTTTAAGGTCCCAATCATCAGTAGTTTGAAAGCACTGGAACCAAACCTTGTTCTTACTAAAATAAGATTCAATTGGGCATCTCTTTACTCCAGTAAAACAAGAGGGCATTGATAGCACAAATTATTAGATTTTAACAGATGTTTTAAGCATTCTGTTTCTGTGAATTTGAATAGGTTAGAAGGCTAATTTTTGCAGTACTACTCCAGAAGCTGTGTAATTAGTTCATAACAATAGACGAGGTCAGTCATTACATTTTGAATGGTCTTAAAAATTACATATGTCAACAAATTTTTTCAAAAGGTTTGATTCCTAAGAAAAATGGAGAGTATGATACGCAACTTCAAGCTGAACGCAAAGGTAATTTCACATTTGCTGTATCACGTAGGAATCTGGAGAAACATTAGATGAACTTTTACTGAATTTAGCATGTCAAATCGCATAATGATGCTGACACATTGTTTGTGCTCTGGTTTCCTCCCTCCCTCAAAAAATGTGTGGGGATTGAACATTAATTGGTGTACAGTATTTGGGCAGGCATAGTCTTTTGGGCCAGAAGGTTACATGTCATTTTTTTTTAAAGTACTAAAATAGCCAGTTAGTTAGGTGTATATGGTCCTGTTCTAGCTGTTTCACTTTTTATTCCCTTTTTTCTCTCATGGCCCTGACTTCCATTTGAAAGCATTTAACATTTTTAAGGTTTTTTTTAAAAAGATTTAGCCCGAAATGAGTTTAAAACATAGAAAACAGAAACTGAAATCTTAACTTAAAAGTAGAAGAGACACTTTTGACAACAAATTGTGAACCCTAATTTAAGATTCAAGTTTCAGTAATAAAAAACTAGAATTAAAATAAGACTTTAGCCTCAAAGAAAAGGAACAGACTGAAACTGAAATTAAATTGATTTCTCTCAGCAAGTAACAATTTTGGGATTCCATCATGGGTGAGGAGATAGTTAACTCTCTCACTTCAGCGTTATAATAATTGCATGGTTGTGAATGAATTAAAACATCTTGCAAACTTCAACTTCCATATATGAAGCTATTTAGAATCTGGACAACATTTTTTTTCAAAAGGCTTGCTACCTGAAATAAAAAAATTGGGGAATATGATAGTACACTTCAAGCCAAACACAAAGATCATTATAAATTTGCTTTATCATGTAGGAAGTTGGAGAATCGTTAAATTCACTTTTATTGAATTTATGGTGTTTAATTTTGTTTGTACTCAGGATCTGATACCTCGTGTCAATATCCACCAATATTCGGTCAACACTGGTAGATTCCAGTTGCCCTGACACCACTTTTCCATGGTCTCCATGTTCGTCACTGACTGCACCAAGGTCAGCAGGGAAGAAGTTTAATAGCGAATCCAGAAAATAAATTTTTCATGACATGTTGCACTTCATGGTATGCATGTTGCCAATCAGCTGGATGTAGTTTGGTGCTCTGTAGTTGCCAAAATTCTCAGCCACATCTTTAAATGCCTTCCAGGCATGCCCAGACCTAAAACATTTACATAGCACCTGCACTGAGTGCATGCCCAGGCCTGCTTGCTTTGTGGGCAATATAATAATGGATTTGAAACATGACAGGAAATAACAAAAATAGGCTACATCTCTGTAGCGTGAATAAAAGCTCTCATGACAGGAAGTGTAATAATAATAAAATGCTTTTATTAGCTTATAACTATGGGTCGAGTTTCACAGTAGACTTCAAAGGGTTCTGGGTTTAGGCGGGAAACCAGGGTTATATGTAAGCAGATATGTAAGTGGGGCCAGCCATCAGCTCAACACACCACCAGTGAATCCCAGTTCAGTGCATTCAACCCTTCCTGTAGAATTTAGGGTCTGTGAATGAAGGCAGAGAACATTGGTTCAGAAAAAGGTGGTTGAAAAATATTGTTTTTACAAATTTACAGATTTAAGCAGTACGAGGGTCTGGAGATCCTGGTGGAGCACCTTAGCACTGGGGGGCCTTGAACTCCTGGTCCCCTTGTAAGGGAGGAGAGGTGGGCTGGGTCTCCAGCTCAAAGATGAAGGGGGATGCACTTTCCTCCTGAATCAGATCCCCAAAGGCCCTAACTAGGGGTGGCGAGAATGAGCTCCATGGCTTGCAGGGCACCTGAGGCAAGAGACCCTCTGTTCCAGAGGGTGCCAAGTCCCTGATGGAGACGGTGTCCTCCCTGCCATCTGGATACTCCATATAGGCATACATTGGATTGGCGTGGAGCAGTTTTACCCTTTCCACTAGGGAGTCGGTCTTGCTTCTCCTCACGTGCTTCCTGAGAAGGACTGGAGGTTGTGAATGTAGTTCCTGATTCTGACCTTCTTTTGAAAGTGAATAGGAGCTAGTGAGAAGTAGCATTGGTTGCAGTACATAGTAGCGACTGGAATGCCTTTAGGGAGGACTTCCTGCCAGCACGAGTCTGGAAGGCCTTTTGACTTCAGGGCCAATTTGACAGCCTTCCAGACAGTGGCGTTCTCCTTTTCTCCCCGGGGTTGTAGCTAGTAGTCCTGCTGGATGCAATGCCCTCAACAGCAGGTACTGGCGTCACTCGTCACTCATAAAGGATGAGCCCTGGTCGCTATGAATATAGCTAGAATACCCGAAAAGGGTGGAAATGGAGTCTAGGGCCTTTATGACTGACGAAGTGAATGTGTCTGGGCATGAAATGGCGAATGGGAAGTGGGAGTACTCATCAATGATAGAGAGGAAGAAGATGTTCCCATTCGTGGAGGGGAGAGGTCCCTTGAAATCGACACTGAGCCGTTCAAAGGGCCTGGACGACTTGATCAGGTGAGCCTTTGCGGGGCAGTAGAAGTGCAGCTTGTACACCGCACAGACCTGGCATTTCCCTGACATCTTCCATGGAGAAGGGCAGATTGCGCACCTTGACAAAATGAACCATGTGGGTAACCCCTGGATGGCAGAGCTTATTATGTAGAGACCACAGTTAACCGGTGTGTGCAGAGGACAGCTTCCTCTGGATAAGGAATCTAGAGGATAATTTAAGGGCTCCTGACCAATAGGCAATGTCATAATTGTAGGTGGAGAGCTCGATCCTCCACCTAGCAATCTTGTCATTCTTGATTTTGTCCCTCTTGACATTATTAAACATGAATGCGACCGTGCAGGTCAGTGAGGAGTGTAAATCTTCTACCAGCCAGGTAGTGTCTCCAGTGCCTCAAGGCTTCTACAATAGCTTGAGCCTCCATTTCCATCGATGGGTTGTGGAGCTCGTGGCCTTGTAATGTCCAAGAAAAAAATGCAACTGGTCTGCCCACCTGGTTGAGGGTGGCGGCCAGGGCTACATCCGAGGCATCGCTTTCTACTTGGAAAGGTACACTCTCATCTACTGCGTGCATGGCAGCTTTCGAAAAGAGGTAGTTTAAAGCTCTTTGGGCTTGAGCAGAGAGGGGGAAATTAGTGGGTTTTAAGAGAGGGTGAACCTTATCAGTATATTGAGGGATCTACTGGGTGTAATAGGAGAAAAACCCAAGGAATCTCCTCAAACCCTTTGTGGTCCTGGGAATGGGGAGCTCTACCAGGGGCATGTCCTATCAGGATCGGAGCCAACGATGCCATTCTCTGCCACATAGACAAAGATAACTAGACGTTTAGTCCTGAACATGCTCTTGTCAGAGTTATAAGTGAGGTTCAGGGCTTTCGCCACATGGAAAAAACTTTAGAGGTTGGTGTCATGGTCTTCCAAGGTGTGGCCACAGATGATGACATTATCAAGGTAGGGGAAGGTAGCTTTCAACCCATACTCATCCATCATTCTGTCCATCTGCCTCTGGAAGATAGAAACCCCGTTAGTAATACCAAAAGGGACCCTCCTGAATTGATAGAGACGACTGTTAGCCTCAAATGCCGTATATGGACAGACCTCGGAACAGATTGCCAGCTAGTGATAAACAGCTCTCAGGTCAATGGTCGAATAGACCCGATACTGAGCAATATCATTCACCATGTTCGAAATTTGAGGGAGGGTGTATGCGTCCAGGAGTGTGTACCGATTAATAGTTTGGCTATAGTCAATTACTAGCCTGGACTTGTTTTCCCATTTTACCACTACCACTTGCACTCCCTATGGGCTGGTGCTAGGTTCAATGATACCTTTGTCAAGCAGACATTGTATCTCAGACTTTATAAAATCTCGGTCTGCTGTACTGTACCTCCTGTTCTTGGTAGTAATAGGTTTGCAGTCTGAGGACAGATTCGGAAAGAGAGCACGGGGGTCGATATTCAGTATGGAGGGGCTGCATTTGGGTCCTGATTTTAGGGGCCTTCCATTGCAAACCGTTACAGGGGGAAGGGGACCAGAATACTCCGAGGTCATGCTTTTAAGGTGATACAGCAAGTCCAGACCCAACAGCACCGAAGCACACAATCTTACAGAATTACCCCACTTCAAAGGATAGATGTACTATTCAATGTTGTTGAATATGCATAGAATGCAAATGAGATGCAAGGAATATGCAATAATTGGAAGGATACATCTTTAGGTTGTACCTTGCACAGTCTGTGAGTCTATGAAGCTTTCAGTAGAGCCTGTGTCGGTTAGTGGAATGTCCATTTACCTTCCCAGTCACTATGGAGTTTCTGAGCTGGTGAGATCTGTCTTGATCTAGGTCCCCAGAGACTCCATACTCCTCACTCGAGTGGCCCCCACTGTCCTGGGTTGCCCTGTGTGGGTAAGATGGAGTTGACTTCATGGCGTAGCGAGATGGCTGCCCTCCTTCCTCCTCTGACGATGATGGCGCCGTTTGAATTTAAGGCACGGCAAGATGTCCATCGAGGCCTTTTGGTCCATCTCCTCACTGCCATCCTCTGTCGGCGTGTAGTGCCACAAGTGGGCTCGGGTGAATTCAGGGCAGACAGCTTGGGGCTGGAATCGGATCTGGGAGTGGTGCAGGCTGCGGGCTTCCCCTTGCACAGCAAACCCTCCACCCAATGCCCTTTCTTGCTATAACTGGAACACGTGGAGTCTTTTGCCGGGCAAGAGATTGGGGATGCTGGCTCTTGCCGCAGAAAAAGTGCTCCCGAGCTTAGGAAGCGGCAGTCATTAGGACAGGGGTCACCTGGGTGAGTGAGCTCTCTGGCTTTGAGGTCGTCATTGTCGAGCTTGGCCTGTTCCAACGATTTTGCCAGTTCAACATGGCTAGTCAGGTCCTTCCTTCCTGACTCGAGCAGTCACTACCTCATGTACCTTGAGCGGATCCCCACAACTAGAGTGTCCCAGATCTGTCCTTCCTCACGAATGCGACCAGTAGCCGCTTCGTACCTGCACTTCTTGGCAAGCGTCCACAGATCCAGCAGGTAGTTATCGATGGTCTCTCCTGGCCACTGGCAATGTAGAACAAGTCCGTGCCTCTCTAGGACCTCATTTTGTGACTTCAGGTACCTAGCCTTCAAAGCCTTGACAGCAGCGACATATGTAGAGCAGTCCCTGATGACTGCATACCCTTTCCTACCCTCTAAACGAGTGAGGACCACCTGAGTTCATTGGTGTGGAAGACGTCTCTGGTCGCGTTCAGGTAGGCCTGGAAGCAGTCTAGCCAGTATGTGAACTTCTCAGCTGTGTTTATCAACAGCGTACCAGGCTTGAGTAGCGCTTCCAACATTTAGGGAATAAATCAATAAAATTGTAGCGCGAATAAAAGCTCTCACGACTGGAGGGAGAACAATGGTTAGGGTTTCACAGTAGTTTTCAGAAGGGTTCTGAGTTTAGGCGGGAAACCAGGGTTATATGTGAGCAGATGGGGGCAGAAGTGGGAGGCAGGGCCAGCCATCAGTACAACTCACTACCAGTGAATTCCAGTTCACTGCAATCTCAAAAAAATGGTATGTGATAGAAAATTTTTAAGGTGATTTTGTGATCAGCAGCCAAAAGTCCATAAAATACACCCAAAAATGTTCAGGAAGCAAAATATTAATCAGCAGTTAAGAATTAACCCTTTGGTTTTTCATATCCATTCATATTATCCATTCATATCCATTAATTGCATCCTCTTTTCTCTCCGCTGTATGCTTATAGACCTCAATTTTATTTGTGACATTCCTTTATTTGTCTCTGGTATAATTTCTTCCCACATCTTACCTGCTCACCTTGCAGCATTCTGCATCCTGTCACTGTGTGTATATAAAAAAAAAGCCTGCTCCCTCCCTTGCCAATGGATGCTTAGTTCCTCTTTTGTTGGCTAAACCAGCTCCATTTTAAGTATCACCCTCTCCTGCCCACATCTTCATAGTTATAAAACAAAACAAAAAAAAACTTCTGGGGTGCAGCATCAGTGGAAGGAATGAGAACAGTCGATGTTTCAGCTAGAGACCCTGCATTAAGGGAATCTAGTTTTAAACTGTTACAATTTACTATTACTAATTCTAGAATATGGATATACTGTATATGTGCATTTTGAGAGCTTTAACCCTCAAGCTTAAGTCTCCAGCAAACATTTTTGGGTCTGGAAGCCTGCATGGATTAAAAGTCCTTTTGTCTCTTCAAAACAGGTCTTCCTTCATTCCTTGAGACATTTCCTTACCAAGCTTAAACATTTTCTTATGAACTGTGTAATATATTTATCATATTACAGACTATATTTGCAATGATACATGTACATAGAGAAGCCAGAAAAGATTTTTGGAAAAAAACCTCGTCCTTTATTCTAATTATAAATTTTGCCACCAGCTCACATTAGAAATACTAGTTGAAGCTCTTGGCTGTTTCTGTTGGAGGCTTATGTATTCACTTATTTTACACCCAAAATAAAAGAAGACTATAAACAAAAAGTATCTGTATTTGTTTGATGGAAATCAATACAACTCCAATGTGCATATAGAGTATATTTCAATGTAGATGATAAATACCTGTAACAATTACTTCCATATACACATGCTCTCCTCTTATCCTCTTCAGCATGAGAAGTGCTTGCGCCTCCTGCCAGCCCTGGCTCTTCTGGTCCTGGGCTGCTGCTTTTACTATGGGGACCTTGCATATGTTTGCACTGCAGCTCCTCCTGCTTATCTGGTCTAAAAAGCAATTCCACTTCCTCCCCCTCCTCCTCTTTATCACTCACTGCCCAGTTACTTGTTTCATGCAATTGCTGTGGGCTGCAATCGCGTCGGCTTCTGCCTTCAACAGCATCAAGTTTCCACTTCTCCTCACTCTGAAAAGGTGCACTGAATTTGTTCTTATTTTCTTTCCTTTTCACACAAGTGGAATTTGTTCCAAAATTATTTTCTTTGGAATTGCTCTGGAAAACATGAAATTGCAACCATCTGTACATTCTTACTTCATATGTAATAGTGGCATTTACACAAAATCATTCATATCAGAAAATATTCCAGAGAATTTGTGATGTTGGGAGTGGTGACCAATTGGTTTTATATGAAAAGGAGGGAGCTATATAAGCAGAATAGACAACAAGGAGGAAATGAGCTTATTTCAGAGTATAGAAAATGTAAGAAAATGCTTCAGGAAATTAGGAAGGCAAAAAGAAGACACGACGGTGCTTTGACAGATAATGTGACGAAAAATCCAAGTATATTAGAAGTAAAAGGATCGTAAGGGACAAAATTGGACTCCTAGAAAATCAGAGTGATCGACTATGTGTGGATCCTCACAAAATGGGGGAGATCCTAAACAATTTTTTTTGTATTGGTATTTACACGGGAAACTGACATAGTGAATAAGGATTAAAGGGAAACAAATAGAAGTGTCGTGAAATATATGGAGTTTAAGGAAAAGGAAGTATTTGCTGCCTTGCAACAAATAAAGGTAGACAAATCCCTTGGAATGGATATAATATTCCCCACACCTTGAAGGAGACAAGTGCTGAAATTTCAGGTTCCCTGACAGATATACAGGTACACAATCCTTTATCCGGAACCCTTGGGGGACAGTGTGTTCTGAATTTCATAATTTTCCAGATTCCAGAATGCCAGATTTAAACCCACCCAAATTGTGCTGCCATATCCAACCCCACCTCCTTTCATTCGCGCTGCCGGTCTCTCCCAATCCCCCCCCACCCCGCCCACCCAACTCGCACTGCCAGTCTCCCCCACCTTAACTGCCCGACTTGCCCAGTCTCCACCCCACCACTCGCGCAGCCAGTCTCTCCCCCCCTCGTCCGCCTGACTCGCGCTGCCGGTCTCCCCCCTCGACCACCTGACTCGCGCTGCCGGTCTCCTCCCCATCGGCCGCTCAATTCGCCCTGCCGGTCTCCCCCCGCCCGACTCGCGCTGCCGGTCTCCCCCCGCCCGACTCGCGCTGCCGGTCTCCCCCCGCCCGACTCGCGCTGCCGGTCTCCCCCCCGCCCGACTCGCGCTGCCGGTCTCCCCCCCGCCCGACTCGCGCTGCCGGTCTCCCCCCGCCCGACTCGCGCTCCGGTCTCCCCCCGCCCGACTCGCGCTGCCGGTCTCCCCCCGCCCCCCCACTCACGCTGCCAGTCTCCCCCTCGACCACCTGACTCGCGCTGCCGGTCTCCCCCCTCGACCACCTGACTCGCGCTGCCGGTCTCCTCCCCATCGGCCACTCAATTCGCCCTGCCGGTCTCCCGCCCGACTCGCGCTGCCGGTCTCTCCCTCTCACCCACCCAACTCGTGCTGCCGTCTCTTTCCCCAGTTGCCAGATTTTGAAGCTTTCCGGATTTTAGATGTCCGGATAAAGGATCATGTACCTGTATTCAAAATGCCTTTAGTCACATGGGAGGTGCCAGAGGATTGGAGGGTTGCTCATGTTGTTCTGCTGTTTAAGAATAGCTCCAACAGTAAACCAGGCAATTATACACCCGTGAGTCTGACATCAGTAGAATGTAAATTATTTGAGGGATTTCTGAGAGATAGGATATAAAGTTATTTGGACCATCATCAGCTGATTAAGGACAGTCAACATGGATTTGTGCGTGGTAGGTTGTGTTTAACAAATCTTAAGTTTTTTGAGGAAGTTACCAGGAAGATTGATGAGGTAAAGGCCATGGATGTTGTCTATATGGAGTTTAATAAGGCCTTTGACAAGGTTCTACATGAGTGGTTGGTTCAGAAGGTTAGGACACTAAGAATACATGTAGAGGTTGCAAACCGGATTTGAAATTGGCTTGGTGAAAGAAAACAGAGAGTGGTGATGGATGGTTCCTTCTCAGACTGGAGGTCTGTGTCGAGTGATGTGCCTCAGGGATCTGTGTTATATGTAATATATATATATATATATTTTTTTTTTTATTTGGCTTGGCTTCGCGGACGAAGATTTATGGAGGGGTAAAAAGTCCACGTCAGCTGCAGGCTCGTTTGTGGCTGACAAGTCCGATGCGGGACAGGCAGACACGGTTGCAGGGGAAAATTGGTTGGTTGGGGTTGGGTGTTGGGTTTTTCCTCCTTTGCCTTTTATCAGTGAGATGGCCTCTGCGGTCTTCTTCAAAGGAGGTTGCTGCCCGCCAAACTGTGAGGCGCCAAGATGCACGGTTTGAGGCGTTATCAGCCCACTGGCGGTGGTCAATGTGGCAGGCACCAAGAGATTTCTTTAGGCAGTCCTTGTACCTTTTCTTTGGTGCACCTCTGTCACGGTGGCCAGTGGAGAGCTCGCCATATAACACGATCTTGGGAAGGCGATGGTCCTCCATTCTGGAGACGTGACCCATCCAGCGCAGCTGGATCTTCAGCAGCGTGGACTCGATGCTGTCGACCTCTGCCATCTCGAGTACCTCGACGTTAGGGGTGTGAGCGCTCCAATGGATGTTGAGGATGGAGCGGAGACAACGCTGGTGGAAGCGTTCTAGGAGCCGTAGGTGGTGCCGGTAGAGGACCCATGATTCGGAGCCGAACAGGAGTGTGGGTATGACAACGGCTCTGTATACGCTTATCTTTGTGAGGTTTTTCAGTTGGTTGTTTTTCCAGACTCTTTTGTGTAGTCTTCTAAAGGCGCTATTTGCCTTGGCGAGTCTGTTGTCTATCTCATTGTCGATCCTTGCATCTGATGAAATGGTGCAGCCGAGATAGGTAAACTGGTTGACCGTTTTGAGTTTTGTGTGCCCGATGGAGATGTGGGGGGGCTGGTAGTCATGGTGGGGAGCTGGCTGATGGAGGACCTCAGTTTTCTTCAGGCTGACTTCCAGGCCAAACATTTTGGCAGTTTCCGCAAAGCAGGACGTCAAGCGCTGAAGAGCTGGCTCTGGGGCAACTAAAGCGGCATCGTCTGCAAAGAGTAGTTCACGGACATGTTGCTCTTGTGTCTTGGTGTGAGCTTGCAGGCGCCTCAGATTGAAGAGACTGCCATCCGTGCGGTACCGGATGTAAACAGCGTCTTCATTGTTGGGGTCTTTCATATATATATATATAAAATGACCTAGATGATAACGTGGTCAATTGGATCAGCAAGTTTGCTGATGACACAAAGATAGGAGGTGTCGTGGGGTGAGGAAGATTTTCAAAGCTTGAAGAGGGATCTGGACAAGCTGGGAAATTGGGCTGGTAAATGGCTGATGGAATTTAATGCAGATAAATCTGAGGTGTTGCACTTTGGAAGAGCGAATCAGGGTAGGATGTACACAGTAAATGTTAGGCCATTGAGGAGTGCGGAGGAGCAAAGAGATCTGGAAATACATATACCCTGAAAGTGACATCGCATGTGGACAGGGCTGTAAAGAAAGCTTTTGGCATCTTAGCCTTTATAAATCAAAGTATTGAGTATAGAAGTTGGGATATTATGTTGAAGTTATTCAAGTAATTGGTGAGGCCACACTTAGCAGGAAAGATATCAATAAGATTGAAAGAGTGCAGAGAAGATTTACTATGATGTTGCCAGGTCTTCAGGAGTTGAGTTACTGGGAAAGATTAAACAGGTTAGGACTATACTCCTTCGAATAAAGAAGAATGAGGAGAGACTTGATAGAGGTTTATAAGATTATGAGGGGGTTAGACAGAGTAGATGTGAGTAGGACGTTTCCACTAAGATTGAGGAGATAAATATGAGAGGATGAAAGGGGAAAGGTATAAGGGAACATTAGGAGAAAGTTTTTCACTCAGAGAGTGGTAGGAATGTGGAATGAACTGCCATCTAATGTAGTGAAAGCAGATTCAATCTTTAGTTTTAAAAATAAATTGGATAATATCATGGATAGGAGAGGTCTGGAGAGTTATGGAATGAAGGCAGGTCAGTGGGACTATTTAGATTTATTGGTCTGCACAGACCTGAAGGGTCAAATGGCCTGTCTTTATGTGCTGTAACATTCTATGGTTTATAAAAGGACAAAAATGAAGTAAAGAAACCAAGATTTAAGAAAGAAAATATAGAGCTTAGAAACTTGCCTAGGGAAAATGATAAAAAAGGCCATTATTGCCAGATATCATGGGTCTTAAGGCATAGAGACTACAGAGAAGAAGAGGTGGAAAATCCAAAGAGTGAATGTCAAAATTATACTTGGTTAATTAGGAGCTGGTGGTGATCAGCAAGGTTCGTGATAATGAACAAACAGAACATGGGGAAGTTTTAGTTTCAGCCATCATTGAGAAGTGGCTCTGGAATGAATATCCACATTTCCCAGGATTTCATCCTGGACCTTGACTGCTATGGGTAGAGCTTAGTAGAGAACACTACATTTAAAAAATGTTAAGTACATTCACTCAAAAACTTCCGTGTTCACATGTGCTCAACCTCTGCATATATGCAGATGCTATCTATGTGCTGCAGCTCAATGACCAAAGTTGACCTTGGTTCGAAGTGGAGGTGACATAGGATAAACAGTTCCATGTGTCCTGCAGATTAGCTCCATGTAGCGAGAAGAATTGAATAAAGTGTTGAGGAAATAACACAGCCTTGTTTAATACCAGCCTGCATTTAGACTTGGTCTAATTGGTTAAGATTGTGGTTTGTATATTAACACAAGAAAAGCAGTCAAAAGTTTCTGCAGGAAACCACATTTAGAAGTTTCTCTCAACTGACAGAGCCAAAGGCTTTTGTGGGGTCAAAAAGGTCAAAGATAGTAAACAATAAGTTTCTGAGCTGACATCCAGTTAAAATTATGTCCACTGTCTACAACTGCATGGAATCTGCTCCTTGATTTGGGGAACAGCTCTTTGGTTCTTGGGAAGTGGTGGCTGAGAAGGACCCTGGTAGTGACCTTTGATGTGACAGAGAGTTTGAAGATTCTCTATAGTTAGCACAAACATGTTTGTCTCCTTTCATGAGGTCCCGAGACAGGTCTTCCTCCTTCCAGTTGTGAGAGATGAGAGTGGGAATTTGTGACTGAAGTTTCCATCTGCCATCCTTTATAATGTCAATAAGAATACCATCTATTCACGTGACCTTGCAGTTTTGCATTGAGCTCATAGCCTTTTTGACAACTAAACATACAGGGGTGGCAGTAAAGTAGTTGGGACCTGGTAGTTTACTGTAGAATGGAATTAAGCCACAGACATAACGGATAAAAGCACTGGTAAAGGATTCACCCAGCAAACCCTAACTGCCTCTTTCTCCTTCATACATTGACCTCTTCTTGGCACTCAATGCATTGCACGTCTGGATGTTTGACCTATACGCTGCCTTGCATGATCTTATCACTGTTGTTAAACTTCCTGTGCTCTCTCCACCCACCATCTGTTCTTTGGTTCACAGGACTTCTGTTGGACCTCGGCCTTCAAGTGCCCGTGAACCTGTTTCTGAAACCAAAAGGGTCTTACATTTATCAACTAATTCCAGGATTTTTTGCTCACTCTCATCAAATTAGTTTTAGGATTGTCTCAATGAGGCCCCAAGAAACTTGTTAGAAGTGTAAATTGAGGTGGACCTCAGGGCAATCCAAACATGTGATACTCTGCAGTTCCTGTTGGCTGGGGGTTGTTCACTTGTCTGTGATGTGGTCCAAGAAGAGCTTGGAGAATAGAATCCATGAGTCCTCAATAATGTTCTTGTGGCAACATTTCTGTTATTCTATAGTTTGGGAGGTAACAGAATGTACTGGGCAATGGTAAATTCAAAGAGCCAGGGAACTGAAATGACAATGATGAGATGGATATTTTTGTATATCTCTCAATAAACAATTAATCTAATAGTTCTTGGATGTTGCATTGACATTTTGCGCTTTTTTCATTGCTGATAGTGTGGTGCTTATAGGACTCTGTTCCCAGAATTTTGTTAGGTGGAGAGCTTTTCCCACTCCTTTCTTGCTAATTCTACCTGGTCAAAAGACCCCCTTCCTCACCACTGCTTATTGAAGCCTGTGTGGTAACTGCTGTGCAAAGACTATCCTATTTTCTACGAAATCATGCACAAGCAATTTCGGGTCCTCAAAGCAAACCGCAGGATCAAGAATGTCTGTACCCTCATGAACCTGCTTTTTAAATGATCAAATAAATTTACAATCTTATTTTAAACTTCCACCTCTAAAAATTGGAGGGTACGCTGAATTAAAAGTTCTGCCCTTGTCAAGTTTGCTTCATTTTAAGCTTTTATCACTTTACAAACTTGGAATAAAATTACATAAAAAGCCACATGAATTTGAAGAGTCCCATCTCTTGGGACAAAATTGAATATTAACTTAAGTTAGAAATTATAGAAATAAGAAGAAAAACAACAGTAGATCACAAAAAAGTTCTAAAAATGGACAAAATTAAGGACTAATTGCTGAGAATAACAAATGCTGCTCATTCATGTCGTTAAAATACAAATTAAAGTGGCTTATGGAAAATAATAAACAATCCATAAAATTAATTACCTTGCTGAGAGTATGCTGTTCAGTTTCAGTTGCCTCTGCTTTTTTCCTTCTGCCCTTTTTCTCTAGTGGTTGATCTGACGCTTCATTTTCTTTGACAAATGATTCATTTCTTTTTCTTTCTCGCTGAGTTATCTCGGTTTTCATTCGCTCTGCATCACTTATTCCTTTGCTTCGTCCCCTTCCTTTATCTGAAGCAAAATAAAATTAACAAGGAAAATATTGATAAGCATTAACACATAGCAAAAGTTATACAAATTTGACCATTATTTTCACAATAAAATTAAAACAACTGCTGAAATAATGAAAATTCCCTAATCTTTTGATAATATTGCAACTATATTTATCAACAGAAAGCATTTTGTAATGAGAAAGAGTTACATTTTCAGATGGAAGACCCTGCATCAGAAAGGGCTGTATTGCTAAATATTTATGCTGTTTCCAGTTTATCCTGCTGCACCTTTCCAGCATTTTAATTTTTCAGATAAGTTTTCTTTATTTTTAAACTTATCCATGTTCACTGTCATTATTGATAACTTTAAGATCTTCACAAACATATGGTTGAATGCAGAAATCCTGAAGCTACTGTCAGTAATTCTCTGAAAATGCAAGTTTTATTTTTATATTGGATTCAACATGGTTTAACAAGGGAGCAAGACCAAATTCCCATTACACGGAAATAACTTAATTAAATATTCTGAATAGGCACAAAGTGTACCTGTATATTTACAATGAATGAAAATGTTGCAAAGGACCCAAATAAAACTTCATTAATTTAATAAGAATTTTTCATGGTCACTTAATTTAAAAATATATTTTAAAAATAAGTCAAACCCATTGTTTGACAAAATAAGTTAAAAATTTAAATGGTATTTTGTATGTTTCAGGAACATTCAGAGTATTTTTAAGAGTTAACTCTGCAGATTTACTCAGCCTCTTCACAGATCTATTTCAACATTGAGGACTCGAGTAGCTTTGACTGTCCTGTGTAATACTGCATTTGTGGGGGCAGACAGAATGGGATTCAAGAACACGCAACAGGAAAATCTAAAGTTTGAGATTTTTTTTTAATTCTTAGATCAACTGCAAGCGTAGACTTCAGATAAAATCCAGGTCATTGCAACTGATTTTTCATGTGAATGCACAGCAAAATTACCAATAGTATAATTGCTTAAAAGCTGGTAATTATTCATTCTTTGCATGCATGCAACAAGTAACATCTTGACATATTCTTTTGCTCCTGGAATATCTAAAATACAAATTGTATTTCAATGATTCTACATGTGGAGGAACATGTAACAGCCCTTTATAGGGAGAAATATATAAAGATTTCTCCCCACTGTAAAACTTTTGCAATTGTGTTACAGTATTTGCTTGTCGACCTGCAGCCAATAAATCCATCAGCAGAAACCCATTCATACTAAAAAAAAATTATCAATTGCTCTTAGAACTTGGAAATAAGTTATCTTTATTACAAGTTTTTTAAAAGTGACAGCGCTGCCAGAGCTGCTGGAACAGCAGCACTCCCACCAGCCCAGGAGAGAGGAGAATGCAGACACAGCACGTCTCCAAAGGATTTAACTGCCCAGTCCCAATGCCAGTGGCTTCATACAGGCATTAATCAGCCTGTTTAAGGAGCTAGTGGTTTGAAACTAAAACCTTGCCCGAAATAATGGGCCAGAGTAGCTGAGCAGCACAGGGCATAAGAAATGAGGAGAACACCCTCTGCTGAGAAGGAGAAGCAGAGGAGATGACCCTACAGGACGATTACCACAGAGGCTGACCCACACTGGCTGTGGGCTACTGGAGACTGGCTTATTGGATCCAGATATAAGAGCAGAAATTCAAGAAGGTTCTGAGAGCAAGAAGGGATCCTAAAGGGCCTTGGGCACTGAAGGCTTCCTGATCACATTGGTGGTTTAGATATGGAGCTTGGATTGCCGATGGATCAAACAGGAGTCTTTATGGTTGCAGAGGCTGTGAGAGCACTGTGTGACAGAGTATATAGATATGTATTTGGGAGATAAATTCGAAAAGGTATGTTAGAGTAGGTCACATACAAACACTTTAAAACAGATCTTATTTGAAATATTGGAGCTCTGCTAATGCTAGACATATCGGCCCCACAGCTATTGCAAGAGCTTTGGAGACTTCGCTAATGGTTTATTGTTTACAAAAAGGCAACAGGTGAAAGAGCTTGTCAGAGCCGCAGATTGTCTGGAGCTGTTCTAAGAGGGTCATGTGTTTTTGTAAGCAGAGAGAGTCAGATAGGCTTTCTCTGTGTGTGTGAGAGAGAGAGAGAAAAACAGAGATCACTTCTACAGTGTTACAGCCAGCAACAGCAACTGGGACTGGAACAGGACAAGCTGGAAAGCTTGTGGAAACCCCATCTGGAAGACAAGTTGCAAGTTCAGCCTGGTCAGAGCCCTTGTGGTTCATGCAAGAGGAGAGGACTGGCTGCCTAACGTTTCACTTGGAAATCGAGAAACAAAAAGGAATTTTGTGGGGACCTGAAAGGAAAAGATTATCATCTGGAGAACACTGAAAGGGCAAGTTTTGTCAGTAAGACACTGAAGTGGCTGATGGATGTAAATCAATTGTGGCTGTCCTGGAACAACAAATCTCTCTCTGAAAACCAACAAGAACTTCCTGAGCAGTAACCATTTACCTTTCAAGCAGTAAAGCCTGGTGAACTTTACAAATGTTAAATTCTGTGCACGGTATAAGAATTGACTGCAACCAGTGAACTTGGAGGAATGAGAAGTGAGATTGGACTGTGAATTTAAAAACTTTTCTGAACTTCCACACATTACATACACATGCACATAGAATTAGAAGGGGGTTAAGTTAGGTTAGTAAAGTCAATAGTGATAAGTTAAAGTGTGATTCTGTTTTCATGTTTAAAGATAATTAAAAGCAACTTTTTTTTAAGTTACCATTTGTCTTGGTGAATATCTATTTATGGGTCGTCTAGGCTTGTAACAGATAGAAGTGATTTCATGGACACACAGGAACCATGAAGGAACTCTGCTTCTCTTTCTCTCATATCGTAAGGGGTGCTGAGTTACACTAATGGTGACCCTTTGTTTGCCTTACGATAGGTAGAAGGCAATTTTGGGTAATATTACATGTTCTGTATTATTACATGACAATAAATTAATTTTGAATCTTGAATCTCAATGGACACTGCCAAAGAAAATCTCCTCATGGAAAAAAGCTTCTTGATTTTGTATCTCACCAATTTACATGCAATAAATTAGCAATTTTGTATGATTCAAATCAAAAAGTTAAAAATACCCATTTATGAAATAAGAGTAAAACATGCAAGTCTGCAGACACTTTTCTTTGGCTTGGCTTCATGGAGGGGGGTAAAAGTCCACATCAGCTGCAGGCTCGTTTGTGGTTGACAAGTCCGATGCGGGACAGGCAGACATGGTTGCAGCGGCTGCAGGGGAAAATTGGTTGGTTGGGGTTGGGTGTTGGGTTTTTCCTCCTTTGCCTTTTGTCAGTGAGGTGGGCTCTGCGGTCTTCTTCAAAGGAGGTTGCTGCCCGCCAAACTGTGAGGCGCCAAGATGCACGGTTTGAGGCGATATCAGCCCACTGGCGGTGGTCAATGTGGCAGGCACCAAGAGATTTCTTTAGGCAGTCCTTGTACCTCTTCTTTGGTGCACCTCTGTCACGGTGGCCAGTGGAGAGCTCGCCATATAACACGATCTTGGGAAGGCGACGGTCCTCCATTCTGGAGACGTGACCCACCCAGCGCAGCTGGATCTTCAGCAGCGTGGACTCGATGCTGTCGACCTCTGCCATCTCGAGTACTTCGACGTTAGGGATGAAAGCGCTCCAATGGATGTTGAGGATGGAGCGGAGACAACGCTGGTGGAAGCGTTCTAGGAGCCGTAGGTGATGCCGGTAGAGGACCCATGATTCGGAGCCGAACAGGAGTGTGGGGATGACAACGGCTCTGTATACGCTTATCTTTGTGAGGTTTTTCAGTTGGTTGTTTTTCCAGACTCTTTTGTGTAGTCTTCTAAAGGCGCTATTTGCCTTGGCGAGTCTGTTGTCTATCTCATTGTCGATCCTTGCATCTGATGAAATGGTGCAGCCGAGATAGGTAAACTGGTTGACCGTTTTGAGTTTTGTGTGCCCGATGGAGATGTGGGGGGGCTGGTAGTCATGGTGGGGAGCTGGCTGATGGAGGACCTCAGTTTTCTTCAGGCTGACTTCCAGGCCAAACATTTTGGCAGTTTCCGCAAAGCAGGACGTCAAGCGCTGAAGAGCTGGCTCTGAATGGGCAACTAAAGCGGCATCGTCTGCACTATAACTGCAGTAAAAACACACAGAAATGCAGGAAGAACTCAACCAGTCTTGCAGCATCCATTGGAGGTAAAGATATATTTCCAACATTTTGGACCTCAGCCCTTCCTCTAGGTACGAGCGAAAAAGACAGGAGTCTGTATCAAAAAGTGGAGTAAAAGAGAAGAATGGAGGGGAGAGGCGTATAGAGGCGTAAAGATTTTAATTGGATCTAATAGGACAGGAGAGTTGAAAGATGAGAATTGATTGGTAGAGAGTGTTTGTGTCTGGTTCTGTGAAAGGAAACAGAGGGAAAAAGGAAGAGAGAGAGAGACCAAGCTAGAGAAAAGGAAGCATAGGGAAGGATGGGTTGTGGGCTCTTACAGAAATCGGAGAAGTCGATGTTAATGCCATCTGGTTGGAGGGTGCCTAGATGGAATAGGAGGTACTGTTCTAAATTCTGGTAGTGCATGAGACCATGGACAGACACATCAGCAAGGGAATAGGGTGGGTAATTGAAATGAGTGGCCACTGGGAAAATAATGCTAATGTGGTGGACAGACCAAAGGAGCTCAATGAAGCAATCTCCTATTCTGCTTCCAATGTCTCTGATGTAGAGGAAACTACAACAGGAGCATCAGATGCAGTAGATGACCCATGCAGATTGACAACAGGGCGATTAGCGGGAAGGGATGAGGGAGTGGCCCTTGCGTGACATGTTGGCTGATGGAGAGTGATATGTTGGATGTGGAGGCTGGTGGAGTGGTAGGTGAAGGCAAGGGGAATCCTGTTCCTGTTGCGCCTGGGCCAGGGCAGATGTGTGGGTAATGGAGGATGTGGGGATGAGGAGCAAGTTGATGGTGTAGAGAGGAAGCCAGGTTGTTTGAAGAAGGAGAATATCTCTAATGATCAGGCATGGAAGACGTCCAGGGAGTAGATGTGATGGAGATGGAGGAATTCAGAGAAAGGAATGGAATCCTTACAGGAGACAGGGTGTGAAGCGGTGTAGATGAGGTAGCTGTGGGAGCTGATGGGTTTGTGGAAGATGTCTGTGGAGAGTTTGTCTCCCATGACGGAGACAGGGATACTGAGAAAATGGAGAGTGTTGTTAGAGATGGATCAAGTAAGTTCGAGGTCAGGATAGAAGTTGGCGCAAATTGGATAAAGACGACAAGCTCATCATGGGTGCATGAGACATCACCAAAACAGTCATCAATGTCACTGAGTAAGAGTTGAGGGACTTTGCCTGTGTAGGCCTGTAGCATAGGTTGCAACATACAGCGAAAAAAAAGGCAGCCATAGCTGGGGCCAATGTAGGTACTCATGGCTGCCCCTTTGACTTAGAGAAAGTGGGAAGAGTCAAAGGAGAAGTTATTGAGGATGAGGACAAGTTCTGCCAACAGGTGGGCAAGTTCAGGGAACTGGAAGTTGTTGAAGTGATGGAGGGCTTGTGAAGTATCCTGGATGTAGATAGGGAGGGATTGGACTGGGGAACAAAACGGAGTAGAGTTAAGTGGATACCACTTCGGTGGGTCAGAAGCATGCAGAAACGATGGGCCTGCTAGGACAATTGGGTTTGTAGATGTTGGATAGGAGGTAGAATTAGTGCAAGGTTAGAAAAAAATGTGGTTAGAGGCTAAGCTAAGGAGACAACCGGAAGTGATGAGTTTAGAGATAGTGTGTGATATAGTGGTTTGATGAGTTTTGGTGGAGGTCTGAAATAAGAATGGTAGGTATTCAAGTACTTAATGGTTAATATATTGAACAGATGCTTCAGGGTTATAGTGATCAAACAGAGAAAGGGAAATGTGTTATCCTGAAAGTGTGACTGCCCCAGAAAAATGATGCAAGCAGTAGACACTAGACACATATTCCCCTCTCCTCTCCACCTTCTGCAGGGACCACTCCCTCCATGACTCCCTTGTCCACTCCTCCCTCCCCACAAATCATCTCCTTGGTACCTACCTCTGTGACTGTAGGAGATACTACACGTACCCACACCTCCTCCATCACCAACATTCAAGGCCCCAAACAGTCCTTCACTTGTGAATCTGCAGGGGTCATCTACTGCATCTGGAACTCCTGTTGTGGTCTCCTCCATATTGGAAAGACTGGGCGTAAACTAGGAAATCGCTTTGTTGCGTGCCTCAGCTCTGTCCGCCACAATAGTATGGATTTCCCAGTAGCCATCTATTTCAATTCCCCATCCCATTCCTTTGCTGACATGTCTGTCCATGGTCTCATGCACTGCCAGGCTGAGACCAGCCACAAATTGGAGGAACAACACCTTATCTTCCGACTGGACACCCTCCAACCAAATGGCATTAATATTGTATTCTCTGGCTTTCGTTTAAACCTTCCCTTCCCCCCTCCCCCCCATACTTCTTTCCCCAGCTGTCTCTCTACCTTTTTCCTGTCTCCTTTCACACAGACGTAATCAATTCTCATTTCTTCCCTTATCATATCCAATTAACACCTTCTGTTGGTCTGGACTCCTCCCCCAGCCAGCACTTTCTTTATTCTGAGATTTTTCCTATTCCTTGCTCATTCTGCTGATTCCTTGTTGAAGAAGGGCTCACACCCAAAATATCAGCAATAGATCTTTGTTTCCAATGAACACTGAAAGACCGGTTAAGTTCCTCCAACATTTTGGTGTGTTTTTCCTGTAATCACAGCATCTGCAGTCTTTCATGTTTCACTCAATTGCTCCATGAGCTTACCTTAGTTGCCTAATCTAAGGTAGATTACTTTCAATACTCAGGTAAAACAATGTTTCAAAAAATAAAATTAAAAAAATAACCTGAAGGACAAATTCTTTAAAATTATAAATTGGTTTACACAAATGATATCCATGATTATTTAAATGACCAAATGTGGTAACAAAGACTAAATAAATTTAATATGAACTTTGGTTCTAGGCTAGCTTTGAAATAATTTCAATCCTGAAATATAATCGGAAAACTCTGATCTTGAATGTTCAAGAATTGTGAAACAAATGACCATTCACATTGAACACCACAATCTACAGGTTTCTTCAAGTCTCACAACATCATGACCTGAAAAGATATCATATCTCATCGCTCTCTGGGATTATCTTTAGGAAGAGAACCACACAGGCTTATCACCACCTCCAAATGAAAAGTACTGATATAGTGCCAATAAATGCTGGCATTTAAATCCAAATCCTGTATATGAGTCAAAACAAAATTGCTGTTATGCTTTGTTCTTAGCTTTTATTTAATAACAAAAATCAAAAATTGTGATTTTAACTGCCTTTTTGAATAAATGGAAGTGTAGAAATTTACAGTAATATTATACGGCTCGGGACCAAATGGCTTTGGGAATATGCTATCTGATCTCTTTTAGCTTTATAAAATGTCCCTTAACAAGGATTTCAATTGTTTTTTACATTTTCTCCCACAGCCTTATTCAACAGAGCTCTACATCCTCCAGCCACAAATCCCACCTTATGCTTTGCTTTCCAGGATGAGAGACAGAGCTCTCATCTCCCTTGCACCAAAGAAATATGATGTCCTCTAATCAAGGGCCATTCTTCAACAGAATTTTTCTCAAAATGTAACTTTGGACAGCTTGGTTAGCACAATGCTGTTACAATGCCAGCGACCTGGGTTCAAATCCAGCACTGTCTATAAGGAATTTGTATGTTCTCCCATGTCTGCTAGTGACAAGATCAGGGAGCATGGTATTGGAGGTAAGGTGCTGACATGGATAGGAAATTGGTTAAGAAATAGGAAACAAAGGGTTGGGGTAAGCGGGTCTTTTTCAGGATGGCAGGATGTGACGAGTGGAGTGCCGCAGGGATCGGTATTGGGTCCTCAGTTGCTTGTAATTTATGTAAATGATTTGGATGAGGGGATTATTAATAATTTGAGCAAATTTGCAGATGACACGAAACTGGGTGGCGGTGTGGGGTGTGAGGAGGATGTCAGGAAAATGCAGAGGGACTTGGACAGGTTGGGGGAGTGGGCTGCTGAATGGAAGATGACGTTCAATGTAAGCAAATGTGAAGTTATCCATTTTGGGGCAATAATAGGAAAGCTGAGTATTATTTAAATGGAGTCAAGCTAGGGAGTGGGGAGGAGCAAATGGATCTGGGAGTACTTGTTCACCGGTCACTGAAGACTAGCATGCAGGTTCAGAAAGCTGTGAAGAAGGCTAATAGCATGTTGGCTTTCATAAAGAGGGGATTGGAGTATAGGAACAGAGACGCCCTTCTGCAGTTGTACAGGGCCCTGGTGAGACCCCCACCTGGAGTATTGCGTCCAGTTCTGGTCTCCAATTTTGAGGAAGGACATACTAGCTATAGAGGGTGTGCAGCGCAGATTTACAAGGTTAGTTCCAGGGATGCCAGGGTTGACATATGCTGAAAGGCTAGAAAAACTGGACTTGTATCCGATGGAGTTTAGAAGGATGAGGGGGAACATGATTGAGGTATACAAAATTATCAGGGGGATAGACAGAGTGAAGTCGGATTACTTGTTCCCAATGATGGGGGAGATGAGGACTAGAGGGCATAGTTTAAGAATACAGGGTAGGCCCTTTAGGACGGAGATGAGAAAACATTTTTTTACCCAGAGAAGTGTGAATCTGTGGAATGCTCTGCCACAGAACAGAGGGTGGTAGAGGCAGATTCGCTGATTATGTTCAAAAGAGAGTTAGATAAGACTCTAGTGGGCAAAGGAGTTAAGGGTTATGGGGATAAGGCTGGAAAGGGGTACTGATGGTAGTGATCAGCCATGATCTGTAAAATGGCGGTGCTGGCTCGACGGGCCGAAGGGCCTACTCCAGCTCCTATTGTCTATTGTCTATTGTTTCCTCCCACCCTTCAAAACATACAGGGGTTGTAGATTAATTGGCAGCACAGGCTCATGAGACGGAAGGGCCTGATGCCGTGCTGTATGTCTACATTTTTTTAAATTCCTCTTTAACCAGCCCTTCTTTATCAGTTTAATCTCAGTTTTCATCCAGGACCCATCCTAAAACAATATGTTTGAACACAAGTTTTGATATTTGGCCAGTCACATCAGTTGATGTTTTGTTTGGCCAAATAGTAAGCAAGATTCTTTAGTTGATTAGGCAGAAGCAGCTTTAGTCATGGGTTTGGCAAGTGAAGCAGAGTGGGGCAACATTCATTTCTGAAGTTTTCTGCATGAAAACTTGATTTCAGAGTGTGCAATTTTACTTAAGCAGTTCCAGAGGAAGTGAAAATGCCGGAAATATCTCCTTTCTCTTATGACTGCTGTTAAAGCTGCTTTCTACAAAGGATTTCTCATTAAATTATTTTGCTATATGCAGCATCATTGATCACAACTAGGTAAGTGTTTCAGTATAGTTTTCATTTTGTTTCTTTGCAGGTAAGCAAGGAAAACTAATATTTAACTCAAGTAACTGAACACCAAAATACACAACTGAACTGAGGACCAATATATTTTTTTAAAATTCCAGCAGGTTGAAGCAAGCTCGATAAATCAGTCCATTTTGACCAGCACCCCATTTTATACAAAACATTGCAGCACATTAGTGTGGCACAGTATAAAATTTATAAAATCACTGCCATTATTCATTTCCTTTCCTTCAATATCAAAATCTACTCCCAAAATATCAAGGGCACTTGCAGCAGATGCATAAAACACCACAAGCTGCAGTTTCTTCAAGTCTCACAACTTAATGACCTGAAATGATATCATCTAATCACACTCTGGGATTATCTTTAGGAAGAGAACCACACAGGCTCCAAAGGAAATAGTGCCAATAAATGCTGGCATTTAAATCCAAATCCTGTATATGAGTCAAAACAAAATTGCTGTAATGCTTTGTCCTTAGTTTTTATTTAATAACGAAATCAAAAATTGGAAAGCATGTTAAGATCAAAATATTACTTTGTGCCTCTATTTTTTTTTAAAGAGATACGACCCTTCTAAACTATAACTCATTCAAAAAGTTTTAGATTTGTTAAATTGTCAGGTCACACCAAGAGCTTTATGTACTGAAAAGGGATTTGTTTGGGTTGTTATCGTCCACTGAAAATATTTTTTTTAACTTGGTAAGGCAAATTCCTTTACTCAATATTTTAAAAAAACTATTTCTGCTATAAATCTGAAATACAAAATGCTGAAACCACTCTGCAGGTCATTCAGCATCTCTGGAAAGAGAAATAATTCATGCTTCAAGTCCAGGTTCCTTTGTTCGAACTGGGAGAAATCAATATGCCAATGTTCAGAGGGAGAGGTGGGGGAAGGGATGTGCAGAATAAAGGTTGGTAATTGGTGGTGAATGGAATGCCGCAGGGGTCGGTGCTGGGCCCGTAAATGTTCACAGTATACATAAACAACCTGGAAGAGGGAACCGAGAATAGTGCTTCTAAGTTTACTAATGACACTAAATTGAGTGAAAAAGCAAATTGTACAGATGATAATGGAGAGTCTGCAGAGAGATATAGATAGGCTAAGTGAGTGGACAAGAGTCGGAAAATGGAGCACAATGTTGGCAAATGTGTGGTTATCCATTTCGGAAAAAAGAATGGGAGAACAGAATATTATTTAAATGGAAAGTGTGATGGAATATTTGGGAGATAATTAGAGTAGATTACATACTTACACACACTTTAAAACAGATCTTATTTAAAATACTGAAGAATTCATATTCAGTGACTTTACAGAAACTTCGGAGAATGCTATGCACATTTTACAAGTAGGAGCTCATTGAAAAGATGTCATGAAATGAATGGACTGGAGTCAGGTCGTCTGTGTTGGACATTTTTGCAAGGCTCTGACCTCTCTAAAAAGTGCTTACTCAAAGGTCGTTGAGAGGTTTGTTTACCTAAAACAAAAGATGGGCGCAGAAGACGGATTCCTATTGTTTGCTGGAGAAGGAAGGGGTTTTGCAAGTGAGAGAGAGAAGGACATGTGGCTGGCAGTTGGAATCTGAGATAGAGAGAGAGACTGAACAGTGTCAGCCAGGAGAAGCTTGTTGGAACTGAAACAGAAGCTCCAGAGTGGCAGATGCTGGAAGTGCTATCTGTTTGATGTTTCTCTTGGAATAAGCAGAACAGAAAGGAACTCTGTGGTAGCCTAAAAGAAAGAGGTTATCATCTGGAGAACCCCGATGGAGCAAGTTTCATCAGCAAGACACTGAGGTGACTAATGGTGGTACCTCAGTTGTGAAACTCCTGGAACAACACATCTCTCTCTTCAAACCTACAAGAACAATCCTGATTGGTAAACATTTACCTTCAAGCCCCAAAGCCTGGTGAACTTTATACATGTTAAATTCTGTGCAGAGTATAAAAATTGCATGCAACCAGAGAACTTGGAAGAATGAGAAGTGAGATTGAACTGTGAACCAAAAAACTTTTCTTAAATTTACACACACATCACTTACACGTGTACTTAGAATTAGAAGGGGGTTAAGTTGGGTAGTTAAGTTAATGGTGATAAGTTAAAGTGTGATTCTGTTTTCATGTTTAAAGATATTTAAAAACAACTTTTGTTTAAGTAACCATTTGTCGTGATGAATATCTATTGCTGCTGGGTTTTGGGGTCCTTTGGGCTCATAACAAAAGCAATT
This sequence comes from Narcine bancroftii, assembly GCF_036971445.1. NCBI lineage: Eukaryota > Metazoa > Chordata > Chondrichthyes > Torpediniformes > Narcinidae > Narcine > Narcine bancroftii. The sequence goes on along the minus strand of NC_091472.1, from coordinate 82,228,328 downwards.
GCTGCATGCTGGTGTGCAGAATAACTTGGGAGTGCTTGTGCATGAATTGCAAAAGGTTGGTTTGCAGGTGCAGCTGGATATCAAGAAAGCAAAGGAATGTAGGCCTTCATTGCTAGAGGGATTGAATTTAATTGCAAGGAGGTTATGCTGCAACTGTACAAGTTGAGACTGCATCTGGAGAACTATATGCAGTTCTGGTCTCGTTACTTGTGGAAGGATGTATTGGCTTTGGAGGCATTGCAGAGAAAATTCACCAGGTTCATTCGAGGGATGATGGGGTTGGCCAATGAAGAGAGAATGAGTCGTCTGGGACTGTATTTACTGTAATTTAGAAGAATGAGAGGGTATTATAAATATATAAAAAATTATGAAAGGCATAGATAAGATAGAGGTAGGTAAATTGTTTCTATTGTTATGGGAGACCAAAACTAGGGGACATAGCCTCAAGATTCAGGATAATAAATTTAGGACAGAGATGAGGTGGAACTGCTTTTTCCCAGAAGGTGGTGAATCTGTGGTATTCCATGCCCTTTGAACCAGTGGAGGTGACCTCAGTAAATATATTTAAGACAAGGTTGGATAGATTTTCACATAATAAGGGAATTAAGGATGATGGGAAAAGCCTATCATCAGATCAGCCATGATCACATTGGATGGATGGCCTACTCCTGCTCCTATTTCTTATGTTTTTATGAATCTCTCTGATCAGGTGAGGTCAAATAACTGGATGAAGCAATTACCAACTTTTTTTTTAAAATCAATATAAATGTGTTGTAATGGTGAAGCTGTGGGATGTGCTCAGCATGTCAGACTACATAAATAAGAAAACAAACATGGTGACAGGCAGAAATGGCCAATTCTGATATAGACAGGATGGAAGAGTTAAAATGCAATAGTCCAGCATGCTTAGATGGAAGAAAAAGTATGGGTCAGGTATTTTGTAATATTACAGGAGGCTGTAATGGAAGATTTAAACCATGTTTTTTTTACTTTTGCAGCCTTTGCTTCTGGATTTAGATTTAGAATCAGCAGACACAAGCTAAATTCCACCGAGGGGCCAGAGATGCAGTTATCTGACAAAAGGACATCTGTGTGCCAAGAAAATTTAATCTTCCCGATTGTTTTGGTCACAGACTGTCAGAAGCCTAGCCTTGATGCAAAATAAATCATTGTATTCAAAGTGATAAGCTGAAAATTACGTTATTCGATAGAAGCCTAGGCATGCTAGCTTGCTCGCTTATCTAACTTACTGTGCTGGGAATAGGTGCTTGGGTAAGCAGTTTTTGGATAATATAAGCCATGGTCCCGCTGCTGAAGTTTGAGACTCTCCGAGAGGTGGCAACATCTCTCAGCAAGAAGAACTTCTAGAGTCCAGCCAACGTCCCGGTCGGGGGAGGTGGAGAAGCTGCTACCGGCGCCCCGACGACCTACTACAAGTGTGCTGTCGTTGCCTCGCTTCGGTAGTTGGGACCTGTCCAGGCGTTGATATGTATCATTGGGAAGGGCTTGCATATTGTAGTTTGAAATCAGCTTTTGAATTTGTAATAAACATTTGTATAAACTGAACTGCTCTCGGTGTGTGTGTCTATTTTCTTTTGGTAGCTCAAACACTGTGACCAATCTAAAACTAACAAAGTGAGAGGTACGTTTACCCAGGACAGAGGCCACATGCAGAAAGGTGAGAGTGGAATGGTGAATTAAAGTGCCAAGAAACCAGAAGCTCAGTCACTTTTTAGACTGAGCACAGATGCTCCTGGAAGAGAACATCCAATCAGTTTTTGGTTTCTCCAGTGGAGTGAGATCATATTTTAAACAGTGAATGCAGAATGTAAATACAAATGAATCATTATTTCATCTGGAAGAAGCATTTTATTCCATGGATGTGGGAAGAGTTAAAAAGTTACATGAAAATGGCATAAGAAGGCTGGTTGTTGTGATAAAAGAGCAGAGTTGTAAGGGAGCAATCCCTGCAAGGTGCTAAAAGGGAAGGGGAGAGAAATGTGTGTCTGCCAGTGGCCTCATTGGTGCTGACATAAAATGTGAAGAATCTGTAAAATGCAAAGGCTAAGGGGTTGGTAGATTTGTACCAGAAAACTTTTCTTGCTCTGTTCAAAAACGGGCAGGAAGGGAGTTGTGGGAAACTGACAAAATGTACTATGGTAGAGAAAAAGCCACAGTTCACAAAGAAGACATTCTAGAAGCAGCTATATGAAATATCCCTTCATTAGACCAAGTACAACAGAGACACAGAAAGAGAATAGAATTGAATCTTTACAGGAGGGAAGACGTAATGTCCAGATGATTGTGGAGTTTCAGGTCTTGTAATGGATATTTGTAGCTAGTCTATCCCAGATAAAGATGGAGAATCCATCTGAAGGTGAGCACAGGGTGGAAATTGGCAGAAATGTTTAACTTTCAGTTCTGCAAGAGTGCAAATAGCATCCATGTAATTATCAGTGGACTGGAAAAGTTAAAAGTAGGCTGCACAAGACTGAAAACAGAGGTTCCCACATCTCACTAAAAGGTATATACAAATGGGGATCAGCAAGTGCCCTACGCTAATCCTTTCATTGATAGAATGTGGAGTTGAAGGAGAAGTTTTTTAACATTGGGATAATTTCAGCCCAACGAGTGTGTGTGTGATGGTGGCAGGAAACTGGTTTTGCCTCTATTCAATGAAGAAGCAGAGGTCCTTCACACCCTCCAGAAATGGGAGTGAAAGTCTATGGTCAAGATGAATCATTTGGAACCACAGATCATACTCTATCGAAATGACCAAGGAAATTTGAAGTGTCACAGATGTCAAGGCATGAGGAGAGGTAAGATGGAGTCACGATAGAAAGAACTACGTTTGGGAGAGCAAGTGGTAAATAGGTCTGGCTGTACAATCATAGAATCCTACAGTACAGAAAGGCCCAGCCTGTTTCATGCCAACAACAGGGCTTCCAGTTTTAGACCTTGTGACAGAATATGCTGTGTTTTATATTGTACGTCAATATGATTTTGAGAGATAAAGTGTGGCAGGTTTTTATTTTAAGTGTAGGTCACATACAAACACTTCAAAACAGATCTGATTTAAAATACTGGAGCTCAGCTCAAATCAAACAAGCCGGTTCCAAGACTTCACTAATAGATTGTTGTTTTGAAAACCAACAGATGAAATAGCTCGGAGGATTAGATTCAGAGCCGAAGTCTGCTTGAGTGCTGCTTGCTATTCCAAGAGGATCATGTGATTTTGCAAGCAGAGAGAGTAAGACAGGCTTTTCTCTGAGTGAATGAAAATGAGAGAGAAAATTCAGTTCTGCAGTTTTACAGTTCAGCAGCAGCAGCAGCTGGGACTGGAACAGGACAAGCTGGCAAGATTGTGGAAAAACCCCATTTTGAAGACGGGTTGTGAGTGCTTAGTTCAACCTGGTCAAAGCCCTTGTGGTCCATACAAGAGGAGAGGATTGGCTACCTAATGCTTCACTTGAAATAAAAGAAACAAAAAGGAACTCTGTGGTGACCTGAAAGAAAGAGGTTATCATCTGGAGAACCCTGATGGGACAAGTTTCTTCGGCAGGACACTGACGTAGCGGATTAGCAGAGATCAGTTTGTGTCCAGGAACAACAAATCTCTCTCTGAAAACAAGCAAGAACTTCCTGAGCAGTAACCATTTACCTTTCAAACACCAAAGCCTGGTGAAATTCATAAATGTTAAATTCTGTGCACAGTATAAGAATTGCCTGCAACCAGTGAACTTGGAGGAATGAGAAGTGAGATTGGACTACGAATCAAAGAACTTTTCTGAATTTATATACACATTACATACATGTGCGCTTAGAATTAGAAGGGGGCTAAGTTAGGTTAGTTAAGTTAATAGTGATAAATTAAAGTGTGACCCTATTTTCATGTTTAAAGAAAAGTAAAAGCAACTTTTGTTTAAGTAACCATTTGTCTTGGTGAATATCTATTGCTACTGGGCTTTGGGGTCCTCTGGGCTCGTAACATTTTGGGGGCTCATCCTTTCAGATTGAAAATTGGAATTTTGGGATCTTAAACTTTCAGAGTTTTTATAATTTATTATTTAATTGTTTTTTTTTTCAAGCTAATGTAAAGCTTGTGTGTGTGGTAATTGGATGTTAGTACATTTTTATCATAACCAATAGCTGCAGAGCAAGAGAAAAGAGGAACTGATGGTTATTTCTAAGGCACTAAACCTGACTGAAGTCAAGCATTGGATGAAAAAAAAAACACAAATACAGAGGATTATAGTGAAATATTGTATAGGTGAGGGAAAATTTGTTGAGAAAGACAGATAATTTTCCAGAGGATAGATCTGTTGAATTGCAATTGGAGTTGGAGAAACTGAGGGTGGAAGAGGAAAGAGAGAAACAGGGTGTTAGAATAAAGAGAGAAACGGAACTGAGTTGCAGATACAACAATATTAGGCAGAAAAAGCTGGAAAAACAAAGAGAGGATGTTGTAAAACAGGATATATGAGTTAGAGGTGGCTGAAAAATGGAGGGAGGAAATTGAAAGGGACAGACGGTTTCAATTAGAGAAGTTAAAAATTGAGATGGAGGTTGCAACTCCTGGGGAGAGGTTTGTGGCTAGTAGAGAGGTAAATTTAGTTCCTCATTTTGATGAGGGAGATATAGATACATATTTTCAGAATTTTGAATAGGTTGCTGAGAGCTCAAGATGGCCAAAAGAAAAATGGCCTCTTCTGCTCCAAAGTGTGTTGAAGGAAAAAGCACAAATTGCATACTGTAGCAAGTGGCAAATTATGATACTGTTAAACAAACAGTATTGAAACCTTGTGAGTTGGTTCCAGAAGCATATGGACAATATTTTAGGAGTATGGTTAAAACATGGAATCCATCTTGTATGGATTTTGCTCTGGGAAAATCTGTACATTTTGACCATTGGTGCACCTCAAAAGGAATAGATAATGATTATGACAGATTGAGAGAATTGATATTAATTGAGGAAATTAAAAGGTGTGTTCCAAATGAGATTAAATTATACCTGGATGAGGGAGACGTGGGGTTGTGACAGAAAACGGCAAGATTAGTGGATGAATTTTCCCTGATTCACAAAAAAAAATTCAGAATTGTAAGCATTTTCAGAGAATTAATGTGGAACAGATTAGTGAGCCTGTTCAGAGGGTTAATGTGGAACAGACGAGTAAACCTGAAATTAAGTCTGGGGAGAATATTAAGAGAAAGGATGAAGGCAAGGTGGGAAAGGGCTGAACTTTTGGATTAGTATGTCACTTTTGTAAGAAATCTGGCCATGTTATTGCGAATTGTCTGGGGTTGAAAAAGAGACAAGAAAAGGTTTTTACCAGAAGCATGTATTCAGACAATTGAATTTAAGGAGAGCAGATATTCCAAACCTGGTAAGGGTGTTATGGATGTTTTCAAACCTTTTGTGTCAGAGGGCTTGGTTTCAGTAAAGGAGGGAGAATCACAGGTTCCAGTTAAAATTCTAGGAGATACTGGGGCTGCTCAGTCACTGTTGTTGGAAATGTTTTAATTCTTGATCAAAAGACTGACACGGGAAGACGAGTTTGATTAAAGGTGTTGGAGGTGAAGTAGTGGCAATATCTCTTCACAACATAGTGCTGAATTCAGAATTAGTTAAAGGACCTGTTGTAGTAGAAGTAATTTCAAAGTTACCTCTGCAGGGAGTTTCATTTTTATTCGAGAATGATTTGGCGGAGGATAAAATTAGGTCAGTATTGAGATTAATAAATCAGCCTAGTAAAGATGAGGTTGAAGAGGATTGTGAGATATATTCTGCATGAGCTGTAACAAGGTCTTTCTCTAAGAAAATGATGAGAGCAGTGGATAGAGACTTGCCCAGTGCTTCGGAAATAGTTTTTTTAAAGAGCAGGTTAATTGTGAGAGTCAGGATTTCTCTTTGTCAAGGAAAGAGTTAATTCAGCAGCAGTGGAGAGATACAGATCTTATTGACTGAAGGAACAAAGCAGTAAGTGAACAGAAGATTAAAGAAATGGCTTGTGGATATGTCTTGAAGGGTGAATTGTTAATGAAACCTTATTTAGAGGATAAAGTTAGTGGAGAACAATCTGTATCAGAGGTGTTAGTTGTTGACAAGGTTGAGGAAGATTATGGAAACAGAATCTTGTGAAGGTAACCTTAAAGAAACCATGGATCCTGTGCACCTGTCTAACTCAACATTTTTGGAAAGACTGGAGGAAAGGTTGGGCCATCTTAAGTCACAAGAACAGATGCAGTTGAAAGAATTAATTTTGAAATATACACATTTGTTTCCTGATGTGCCAAAAAGGACATCAGAGATTTATCATGATGTGGGTGTGGGAGAAGCAAGTCCCATAAAACTATACCCATATAGAATAAACATTCAGAAGAGTAAAATTATGGATCAAGAGGTGGAATATATGTTGAAAAATATTATTAGACCTTCAAACTCAGATTAGAGTTCTCCTTGTGTTCTGGTACCTAAACCAGATGGAATTGTTAGGTTCTGTTCAGATTACAGAAAGGTTAATTCAGTAACTAAAACAGATGCTTATCCCATTCTGAGAATAGATGATTGCATTGATAAAATTTAGAAAGCTAAATTTCTTACTAAGTTGGATTTGTTGAAGGGTTACTAGTATGTGCCTCTAACTGAGAGAGGGAAGAATATTTTGGCTTTTGTAACTCCATCCGGTTGATACAAGTATGAAAAATGCCCCTGCAACATTCCAAATGATGATTAATTTGGTCATCCAAGGGTTTACACATACAGATGCTTATATTGATGACTTGGTCACTAAAAGTGACACACGGGAAGAAAATCTAAGGGAATTCGACAAATTGTTTGTAAGATTATCCAAAGCAAACTTAACTGTTAATTTAGCAAAAAGTCAATGTGCATGTAGTTGGTCAAGGCAAAGTTGCACCTATTCAAGGTAAGGTGAATGCAATTTCTGAATTTCCCATTCCCAATGGTAAGAATGCAGTGAGAGGTTTTTAGGAATGGCAGGATATTATAGGAAATTTTGATGAGTTTGCTCTTCCTTGAACCAATCTTTTGAAGGGGAGAAATTTGTGTGACTAAAATTTGTCAGACAGCTTTGGAAAATTTAAAGGAGATGCTATCCCATTACTCTATTTTAAAATCTCCTGATTTTAACAGACCATTTTCTTTAGCAGTGGATGCCAGTGAGGGGGCTGCTGGTGCAGTTTTATACAAAAACATAATGAAATTGACAATCCAGTTGCTTACTTTTCAAAAAAATTCAATGTTCATCAAGTAAATATTCCACTATTGAGAAGGAACTGTTGTTTATAATATTTGCTCTGCAGAATTTTGATGTATATCTCAGTACCTCTCATGAAACAACTGTGATATTTACTGTCCAAAATCCTCTGGTGTTTTTGAGTAAAATGAAGAATAAAAACAGAAGATTGTTAAAATGGAGTTTAATATTGCAAGAATATAATCTGCAAATTAATCATATCAGAGGTACAAATAATGTGATAGCAGATTGTTTGTGAAGATGTTAAAATTTATGTATAGAACATTGAATTACATTGTTATTTATGTGTATTGTTATCTCTTTAGTGATTTTAAAGTCAGTTTAGTTATAAATGAATTTTAACTCAAGTTAAAATTCCATTGTAGGGGGAAAGTGTGATGGAATATGTTGTGTTTTATATTGTATATAGATATGATTTCAGGAGATAAAGTTTGGCAGGTTTCTTTAGTGTAGGTCACATACAAACACCTCAAAACAATCCCATTTAAAATACTGGAGCTCTGCTCAAGCCAGACAAGCCGGCTCCAAGAGCCTTTACAAAACCTTTGAAGAGTGCCCAAAAGACTTCATTAATGGATTGCTGCTTTGAAAACCAACAGATGAAATAGCTCGGAGGATTAGGTTCGGAGCTGAAGTCTGTCTGGATACTACTTGCTGTTCTAAGAGGGTCATGTGGTTTTGCAAGCAGAGAGAGTAAAACAGGCATTTCTCTGAGTGAATGAAAAAGAGAGAAAATTCAGTTCTGCAGTTTTACAGTTCAGTAGCAGCAGCAGCTGGGACTGGAACAGGACAAGCTGGCAAGATTGTGGAAAAACCCCATTTTGAAGATGGGTTGCGAGTGCTTAGTTCAGCCTGGTCAAAGCCCTTGTGGTCCATACAAGAGGAGAGGATTGGCTGCCTAATGCTTCACTTGAAATAAAAGAAACAAAAAGGAACTCTGTGGTGACCTGAAAGAAAGAGGTTATCATCTAGAGAACCCTGATGGGACAAGTTTCTTCGGCAAGACACTGACGTAGCGGATTAGCAGAGATCAGTTTGTGTCCAGGAACAACAAATCTCTCTCTGAAAACAGGCAAGAACCTTCCTGAACGGTAACCATTTATCTTTCAAACACCAAAGCCTGGTGAAATTCATAAATGTTAAATTCTGTGCACAGTATAAGAATTGCTTGCAACCAGTGAACTTGGAGGAATGAGAAGTGAGATTGGACTACGAATCAAAGAACTTTTCTGAACTTATATACACATTACATACTCATGCGCTTAGAATTAGAAAGGGGTTAAGTTAGGTTAGTTAAGTTAATAGTGATAAGTTAAAGTGTGATCCTATTTTCATGTTTAAAGAAAATTAAAAGCAACTTTTGTTTAAGTAACCATTTGTCTTGGTGAATATCTATTGCTACTGGGCTTTGGGGTCCTCTGGGCTCGTAAAAACTTCAACCTACATTAAGACATTACACCTCCAATCCCATCCCATCTGTAAAGAACATACCAGTTACTATCACTTTGTCTGACAGCTTGTTCCATATGGCCACCTCACACTGAGTGAAGAGTTGTCCTCTCAAAATCCCACTCCTCATAGTTATCCCCTCTCTCATCTTAGATTCTCCCATTCTAGGAAAGGAGTCTGCCACTATTCACCATATCTATGTCTTTCATGATTTTATATACCTCAATAAGATTCCCTCTCAATATCCTATGCTCTGAGGAAAGCAGGCCTATTTTTTTTCCACAGCTTCTCGTGTCAACTCAACTTATCTAATCCTGTAATCAGCCTTTTAAACCTCTCTGTACTCTTTCCAACTTTATGCAGCTAGGCAACCAGAACTACACACAATATTCCAAGTGTAGCCTCATCAGTATCTTGTATAACTTCAACATGATGTCCTAACACCATATTCAATGCCCTCACCAATGAAGACAAGCAAATCAAAGACTCTCTTCATTACTCTGTCTGCCTCAGCTGCCATTTTTAAAGAGCTTTGTACCGGCACCTCTCAATGCCATTGCTCCATAAAAGCAGTGCCCAATAGAGTGTTAACAGAGTGAGTCCTATCCTGGTTCAATTTACCCAAATGCAGCACCTCATAGTTGAAATGCATCTGCCATTCTTTCACCAGCTCCCTATCCAGTCTAGATCAGTTACACACCTAAGCAAGCTTCACTGTTCACTGTAATACATTTTCATGTCATCAACAAATGTACATTGCTACAAACACCTTTCCAAATCTTTTATTTACATTACAAAAAGTAGGGGACCTAGTACCGAACATTAAGATCCTGCCTCTACAACCACTTTCGCTCTCTCTCTCTTTTACCGAGACATTATCCATTTGGCTAGTTAGCCTCCTATTCCATGTGCCCTTTTTCCTCTTTAACAATGGTGGTTTATTCAGTGATTACAAGCAATCACATTAATACAATACATCAGTTACATGCTATTTAGAAGTTCAAGTCATAACACAATCATCACCATTTCCATATTCCCTGATCTTCCACACCTACCTACCACGTGAGGCCTTATCAAACACTTTACCAAGATCCACATAATTAACATTAACTGCCTTCCCCTCATCTACTCTCTTTATCAGACCCATCAAGTTAATTTCTGGTGTATTTTTGTTGAATGACAACATTGTCTGACTGGTTTAATGCAACCTAGATTGTATACCTAAAATGGATGAGGGGGGGGGGTGGGGGGGTGGCCTGGGAGGAGGGAGGGGGGGGAGAAAAAGTCACTGTATATGTGTGAAAAAGAAAAAATGTATATCATGGCTAATGTGATTTATGGTGTGAAAAATAAAAAATTTTAAAAAATTTAAAAAAAGTTCATGAGACACAATTTCCCACACACAAATCCATGCTGGCTCTTCTCAAATTATTCCCCGGCCATCCAAATGTTGATAGATTCTATCTCTCAGATTCCACTACAGGTGTTTCCCTACCACCAAAATCAGACTAATGGGTCTGGAATTACTTACAGCCCTTTTTAAACAAAAACACCTCATTTTCCATCTGTCAGTTCTCCTGTTCTCAGGAATGAGCTAAAAGTGTCTGCAAAGACCCCAACAATTTCTTTCCTGCCTTCCCGCAATGTTCTAGGATGCACCTGGAGATTTATCCATCCTGATATGGCCCAATACTGCTAACACCTCTTCACTACTGATCCAGCGTTAGTCCTGCTTATCCTGCTCCACAATAAACACATTCACAATCTTACCAATCTTCTCTGGCCTTGCACAGACACCCCTCCTGATAGTTAAGGGGATCAAGCCTTTCACCTGTGACCATTTTTTAAAAATATACTCACAAAATCCTTTTTGATTCTCTGAAGACTGTTTGCCAAAGCCATCTCAAAAACCTCTATTAGGCCTCCATTTCTCTCTTCTCCATGCTTCTACATTCCTTATTCGAGGGATTCCCTCAAACTTGTATACATGATACATGCCTCCTTTTTCTTCCTTATGTATGACTCTATATTTCTTGTTAACCAGAGTTTCTTTACCTTGCTATCCTGCCCTTTACCCAATTGGGAATATATTTATCCTAGAACTTCCCTATCATTAATCTCTCTCATTTGGCAGACATACTTTTAATCTCTCAAATTTGCCTTCAGTCAATTATGGATTAATCACGTCAAAAATTGGCCTTGTCCAAATTTAGGATTCTAACTTGAGGACCAATGTTATCCTTTTTGATAACTATCTTAAAGCAAATAGAATTCTAGTCATTGGTCCCAAACTGTTCCCCTTCCAATACCTCACTTACCTGACCAGCTTAATTCCTCAGTAAAAGATCCAATATTGCCCCTTCCCTTGTAGGTCTGTCCACATATTGCTGTGGAAAGTTTTCTTGGATACACTGAAAGTTCACCTCATCTAATCTGCTAAGACTTTGACATTCCCAGTAAATGTTGAAGTCAAAATCACTTACAATAACAGCCTAGCTATTTTTATAGCCATCAGCAATTACTCTACATATTTCATTCTCTAAATCTCAATAACTCTTGGGGCGACACGGTTGGCATAGCACTTAATGCAATGCCTTTACAGAGCCAGCAATCAGGACCGGGGTTCTGTCCTGTCTGTAAGGAGTTTGTACGTTCTCCCCATGTTTGTGTGGGTTTTCCCCAAAGGCTCCAGTTTCCTCCCACTGTTCGAAACATACCGGGGGTGGAGGTTAATTGGGTGTAAATTGGGTGGTAGACTCATGGGCAGAAATGGCCTGTTACCATGCTGTATGTTTAATTTTTTTAAAACTTGGGCAGCACAACTTTTAGCACAATGTTATTACAGCTCCAGTGACCCGGGTTCAAATTTGACACTGTCTATAAGGAGTTTGTACATTCTCCCTATGTCTGCATGGATTAACTCCAGGTACTCCAGTTTCCTCTTACTCTCCAAACACTTATGAGGTTTGTAAGTTAATTGGTATATTTGGTGGCATGGGCTTCTGGGCCAGAAAAGCTTGCTACCGTGTTATATCTTCTAAAAAAAACTACTTTCCCATTCTCAATTTCCACCTGCACTCTCTCACATAATACATCTCCAACAATATCCTCTCCAAAAACTATTCTTTTATCTTCTTGTCTAATATTGTAACCCTACCACTCTTCCCAATATGCCTTTCAATCCTGTAAATAGAGTACCCAAGAACATTGAGCAGTCAATCATGGTTCTCTTTCAACCATGTTTCCATTTGGCTACAATCTCGCATTGTTTTGAACTCATCCATGCCTTAAACTCATCCACTTTCCCCATCAGGCTTCATTGTTAAAACACAACAAAGATTATCTGCTTTATTTTGATGTTTGTCCTCCACCATCCTGCTCTGCTTCCACACATTTCCTTTGCCTTCCTCACTAACCTTAACCTTTTCAGTCCCTCTGTCTCCCATCCTGCTTGTAGATTGGGGCAGAAGATTGGGGCAGGCTGAGTGATGCTATGGCAATAGTAGGTTGGAAAATTGAATATTTCTTTCCAAATTTTATCCTTTTAATTTTTTATGATTGCCATTTTGATATTATTCTACAGTACCTGCAGCCCCCTAGTGGTACTTTGGTGTACCTCATGTATGTGTTTCAAAAGCAGTTCCAATAGTGATTGAGGGAAGAACAGACTACCACAAGAATACATCATAATTTTATATACCCATTGATCTCTGCCTATCATATCAGAAAAAAAGGCATTTTATTCATCACAAAACTACTGGATGGTCATAAAAATCCATCTGGCTCACTCATTTCCATTAATGAAGACAATTTACTATTCCTTATTCTCTCTTGCCTATGACTCCAGAAGCAAGTTCAAAAACAGGTAGTGATGGCCAAAAAATGCCAGTGTTGCAAGCAAGATCTATATCCCATGAATGTATAAATTAAAAAGCTACTGTTGGAAACAACAATCTTTTGCTTATTGTATACCAGCTTTCCCTCTCCTTGTGCCCTCAACCAGGACCTCAAATGCTTCCATTCAGGAACTCACTCAGAAACATTTGCATCACTTCATGCCGAAAACTAAAGGATACATCTATTTGAACTTCTCGAGTTCACCACCATATCTGAATAATCCATTGCCTACCATTTCAAGTCTGGACTACTTGAACAGCACTATTTTTTTTTCCTTGCACTGATTGCAGCTATGAATACTTACTTATTAATTTTTTTGTATTTATCTTTTTTTTGGTCTTAGCAAATTGTGCTACTTTAATTGGTACTACTATAGTTCATGTATCTGATGCACCTGTTTGGCTGCAGCAAGCAAGATTTTCACTGCATCAGTAGTTTTGTAATGACAATAAACTCTCATCGCTGCACTACTTAAAGAATCCTGTTCTCTATTTCCTTTGTACTAAATCAAAGTCCTGTTACTCCCTTGTTTTAACAATAGAAAGTTAACACCAGTGTAATTTCTGAAGGTTCTTTTGTGTTTCTGCTTGCAAGTAACAGAAATAGAGTTATCAACAGAAAATGTAATTGAAAGTAATTCTAATCCAAACAGCACTATAATTGGTAGAATATATCAATGTCACATCACACAGACACTCAGTTTTTAAAGGTATCCCTGCACATCTAGAGCCTGCAATTCCTTTTGTTTGTAAAGAGTATCTGCACTATACATGGAAAAATTTCATCTGCACCAGTCAAACTCATCACACAAATACAAACAATATAATTAGTGATGATTTTGTTTCTTTTGTTAAAGAACCACAAGCTTTCTTCCTTTACCTTTTAGAATCTATCCATAACCATATAACAATTTTTCTTTTCTTTGGCTTGGCTTCGCGGACGAAGATTTATGGAGGGGGTAAAAAGTCCACGTCTGCTGCAGCCTCGTTAGTGACTGACAAGTCCGATGCGGGACAGGCAGGCACGGTTGCAGCGGTTGCAAGGGAAAATTGGTGGGTTAGGGTGGGGAGATGGGTTTTTCCTCCTTTGTTTTTTGTCAGTGAGGTGGGCTCTGCGGTCTTCTTCAAAGGAGGTTGCTGCCCGCCGAACTGTGAGGCGCCAAGATGCACGGTTGGAGGCGAGATCAGCCCACTGGCGGGGGTCAATGGGGTAGGCACCAAGAGATTTCTTTAGGCAGTCCTTGTACCTCTTCTTCGGTGCACCTCTGTCTCGGTGGCCAGTGGAGAGCTCGCCATAGAACACGATCTTGGGAAGGCGATGGTCCTCCATTCTGGAGACGTGACCCTCCCAGCGCAATTACAGTCACTAACGAGCCTGCAGCAGACATGGACATACCCCTCCATAAATCTTCGTCCGTGAAACCAAGCCAAAGACAAAGCCATGAAGTCCCTGGGGTCACTGCCAGTTTCTTCAATCTTCCACATCATACAATAGGAGCAATGATCCATGACAATGGTAGGTTCAAACACCCTATAAGTATTTCACAACTACAAACATACATTTATATAAGCAAAATACTGGGCTCAATTTATGTAATTTTAATAGTTTTGTCAGTAATAACCTTTTAGCTTTACCAGAACAAAAGCAAACTCTGCTACATTGCAAAAGAGCATCTGAAAGAGACCGTAAACATCAGCAATCTATCATTCTAAATAATTTGCAAATACAAGCAAGAGTTCATTTAAGAATGGATGCAACACTAACTTACACCATGAGTCAATTAAGATTCAGTTAAATGGAGTTAGATATTATTTTCGATTTAAAACAACGCTGCCAGACTGGAAAACCACAAATCTATTTCTAATCTACCTATTTAAACTGCTTACAATTACCCAACACTCAAATATTATCATTGTATTTAAAATGTACAAACTTCTCTGCATAGAAGACATCTTAAATTGGTGGTGCACAAGAGACTGCAGATGTTGGAATATGGAACAACAACAACAAAAAATCTGCCTGAGGAACGCAGCAGGTTGAGCAGTAACAGTAGAAGATAAAGAATGGTCAATATTTTGGATCAATATTTTAATGAAGGGTTCCAAACCTAAATTATGATTTTTTTTAAAATCTTCCAGCAATGCTGCTCGATCTGTTGAGTTCCTCCAGGAGATTGTTTTAAGCTTGAATTGGCAAGCATACTGTCACAGAGAAGAGTTGCAAGATTCAAAATTTCAGTCTTCAAATTCTCACATCTAGTTCAGGATAGATATAATATGAAATAGACAGAGAAACCATTTTTCAATGAAGATCATGGGATTTTATCCAATAATTAGAACCAGGCTTTTCATGAATGAATTATGAAACCCTTCTATTTAAACAGGTGGCAGAAGTTAGAAACTCTCTTCCACAAAGCAATCAATGCTACAGAATCTGCTCATTGGCACATACCAAAGACATTTAGGGAAATGCGGCAAAGAGTGTACATGGAGAAATTACAGAAACGAACTATATTCAAATTGAATGATGTCACAAGCTCAAGAACCTATACATCTTAATTTTGTTCCAATGTCCCTAATAATTGAGCCAGAACAGATAATGTTTCAGTGCAAATAGTAATTTCTGGCTTAAGCAATATAAAGTAATGATTAATTCCAAACATTAAGCAACAAAACTGTAATAATTTCAAGACTATAATGTGTTATTTTCATTAGCTCCATTCAATGCATTTAAGAGGAGTTGTGGAATATGCAGCAGATTATTTCAATGTTGCAGCATGGATCTCGCCACGAGCATCAACCTATTACAAAGTTAAATCAAAACAATGTAAAATGCATCAGAAATGATCCTGTTACTGTCACGCACATGATCTCGTGCTGCCCAAGTACACCAATGCCTTATACAAATTCCTTATGTTTTTGGAGGGTGGGAGGAAACGGGAGCACTGGGAGAAAGCCCATGTATACACAGGGAAAATATACAAACTCCTTACAGGCAGCATCAGATACGAAGTTGTGTCGCTAGCATAGTAATAGCCTTGCTATAACCACCAACCTAACCATGCTAACACCTTGGAGCGGTGCAAAGTTATAGAAAGAAAACCATTCAACCTACATTGCTGTCATTCTAGAACCAAGGTGACCTCAAATTTAAATGAAGTGCAGTACACAGATTCATGCTGACCTCATGACTGGAGGCTGAGTTCCAGGTCATCACTGACCTTTCAAAGACCTATAAAAGAATGGGCCTTCACTTATAATCTGCAAAACAAATATCCTCCACGATGTGTTGTCACTGTAGAACACAAGGCACCAACACAAATATGCCCAGAACAAGACCATGAAAATTGTGGATTATTTTCCATATCTTCAGAAGTACATCTCAGCCATGATAGATATTTATGATGAACTTCATCAACCTTCTTTAGCCATATGAGGATAGAACATTTAAAAATCAAGACTTCAAATCTGCCACAAAGTTTTTCATCTACCAAGCTGTAGTAAACCCTTCTTTATGCTTCTGCAACATAGACTACCTACAGTCAGCACTTCAAGGCAGTAGCAGGATACCACTAATACCATCTGCATTAAAAAATCCCAATTTACTATCAGGATAAGCAAAGAACATTAGTATCCTCTTCCAAGTCAACATTAATGTTTAGGCTTTAATTATATCAAGCTGAATCCAATGGGCAAAATATATTCTAATTTCAATGTCAGATTCCCACATAGACACTTTATTTTGAGCTGTGCCTTGACAAGAAATTACTGGGTGAGAAAAGAAAAAGATGCAAGGATGTTCTCAAAGTATAACAGCCCTGTACCTAACCCATGGATATGGAACATGGGGCAGATGGTATTGAGACCCTTGATCCAGGTCAGAAGCACAAGATAGCCCACCATAAACACTGAAGGAGCACACCACCTTCTATAAGCACCTCCTGTCCTATCTGTGCCAAAATCTGGAGATTTTATATTGGTCTCATCACCACCTTAGCATGCACAGAAGTCATCCCAAGACCTGCCCAAAAGAAAAAGAGAACCTTCCTGCCCCAAAGCTGAGAGCAGAGCTATTAAGCATGCTGTCCTGTAAATTTCCAATGGCAGAAGCACTTCAGGAAAAAAGACACTTAAATTCTTGAGAAAGAGCTTTGTAAGAAATTTGCACTTTCCATGTATCAGGATATGAATGTGGCATTTCATGACTGGAAATGTCAAGATTAATTTCTGGAACATTACTATTTGAACTCATTATGGACAGAATTGCATTCCTCTTTGGAAGGAAACAATTTTCATACACATAGCAATGTGATAAACAACACCATTTCTATGCCATAACATTTTTGATGCTTTTCCTACTGATAACGATATCAAAGTTTGCTGTGAGAATTTACTATTCTTTCCTGCTTGTGATGCTGTTCTAGAACCCAACCTACAAGGTCTCCATACATATCAGATTGTTAGATTGCAATTGTAAGAAATTTTCATGGGAATATTTAAATTCAAAATTCTGTCTGCAAAAGAAAAATACAATTAAACTGTGCCAAAAATATTTAAATTTATAAAGTTCTATTCTTAACTTCCATTGGAAAGCAAACTTACAAATTGATTCTTGTATTCCCAACCACAGCTGCTATTTGTGGAGAACCAAATCATCTGAATGTTAACTCTCATTCCTGACTTTGTCTTGATGATTGAAATTTGATCACGCTGGTTTTAACTAATCTTGTCCTGCTGAGCCAATTCCAATTTGCAATTTGAAAACCTAATTTAAAACTTGTTAGAGTGAGCATTTGCCATTGAATTATAAAAGCATTAGGGAATTGTTGATGGGAGTACAAAAGAGACCAACTTTATTATCCATTCTCAGATGTATTGTGAAGTTAACTGTCTTGGATTTAGGAGCAGTGGTTCATGTGTTAAGGGATGTTTCTCCATAAATCCATAAGATGAAGGAGCAGAATTAAGCTGTTTGATCCATTGAGCCTGCTGCGCCATTCCAATCATGGCTGATCTATTTTTCCCACTTAACCCTATTCTCTGGAAATTCATCTCCTGCCAAAGGTACTCTGCAGGATTCCAGATTGGTATGAATGTCTGCAGTTGAGCTAGGAGGGTCAGAGGCAGGAGAATTTTGGCCTAAACATTATCAAGGACACAATTCATAAATGTAGGTAGGACATTTGATCTATCGAGAGCTGCCATTCTACACTCATCCTGCACTTGTAGGATGAAATTTTGAATAGATATAAAGTAGTTTATTAACCTACTTTTAACCCAATAGATTTTTTTTCCATTTAAAAACTTTGAAGTAAATTATTTAACCATTTTAAAAAAAAAACATCCTTCATGTACTCTGGAGGTTTCAAGTAATGCAATCAATAAAATTTGAAGGCATTTTAGGATCTTCCCAGAATATAAACACCCCAAATATGGACATCATGTACAGAATCCTGTCAGAACCTGGGGACTTCTTAGATACATATTTATAATGAAGGAAATGCAGTCACTAATTTTTGTACACAGACATCAAAGGGCAACAGTGGTTAAAGAAATTTCTTTAGAGATAAATATTAGGATGAAAATTGGGCACACTACTTTGTCATTTAATAAAATGAAGAGATCTTTTATACTCACCTGAGAAGGCAAATTATAGATGAGCCAATTAAATCTCAATGGGTTGTCGAAGTGTGAACCTTAAAGGTAAATTTCTGAATCAATTTAATCAAAGTGCTATTGTAGAAGCTACACAAAGTTTGAACCTGTTGCTTTTCTTAATGGCATTGATTTTACATCATTAATGTGCCAGCACAAAAATACATTAAAAATTAGATCAAATATGTACTCAATTGCACAGAAATTATGAACAATTTAATCTGGAAAACTATTAAGTAAAAAGTCCTCCTACCTGGTTTATTAACAGAAGAAGTACTTTGGACTTCTTGTGCAGCTTGCAGCATCCAAGCTGGCAAGACCCTTTTCCTCTGCACAGGGTTCAGTGGTGCACTGCCATTCTTCAGTTGGTTATACCTTGACTGCAAGAATACAAAATCAGTTCATGTAGCACGAGATCATTTGACAACCTCACAATGCAGGCAAAATTTTGACACATGGAATTAAAATACGTGGGCATCAAAACGATGCCCATCCTGTTAAACAGGAAAGTCAGCCGATGCTATGACTGTAGTGTAAAAATTATTCTCAATCACAACCCCACCAGATGTTTACACATACAAAGAAAAATGAACAAGTTGTGACATATTTCTTCCCCGCCTGATTGAAATGATATTGAAGCAATTTGAGTAATTATTCCGGGGACTGATATCAAATGCTCCCTTATCAGGTACAGCATTTTATAGTGTTAAGTTGCTTAATGTGTAATTTTGCTGTTTCTGATAATTAATCAGTACAACCAAAAATGCTTTGTTTCAAAGTTTATTAAGATGATTTGATCATACAGTAATTGAAGCGAAAATACCTACAACTATTGGTTTTGTTATGCAATAAGAAAGCTATCAAACATTCCCT